>NC_138823.1:119020444-124971454 GCF_965183815.1 Platalea leucorodia
GATACCACACACCAGAAAAAACTTGTCTATATATTACAGAAACCACAGATCCTCCAGCCAAACCATTTTTAGGCAGTTTTTACAGAATTTAAAAAGTACCAATTCAACTCTCTTCTCTTATCCTTTGCCCTTAGAGACAGTTGTTTTAGTTACCATTCTATTAAAATATTAAAAATTCAGCATTAATGGAAGACTTGAAACCTTCTAAAGAAAGATTTTCAACGTACAAAAGTGTCATGACTGTAAAGCCTGATGAGCTCTGCCTCAAAACCACCAGTTTTTGAAGGAGTCAAAATGACAGTGTGAAAGATGAGTGTTGATAGAACATATGGCCCAACATATCAAGCCACCTGGTAAGAAGCTTATTTCTGGTGGCCCTTTTCCTAATACCGCTCCTGGGTCCCTCTAAATAAAAATAGACCTGGCAGAGGCAGCCCACCCCTGTCTCCTACCTTCCTCAATCAAATCTTCCATTCTGGATGTATGGTATGAATGCGTTGACCTGCCCAGTCAGTATGCACGTGCCTAGTGAATGCCATATCGACCAATGAACAAATAAATTGGTCTGCCACATGACGGGACTTGGGCAGCAAACAGCAGCACTCCTCTGGGACAAAAAAGAATTAGTTTTCCTTGCCAAAAACAGTAGGCCACACTAAAGGATAGTAAGTCAGCAGAGTTTAGTGATACCTATACCATATTCAGTTTGAGAAGCAAAGGGAAGCACTCCCAGTATTCAAATGATATGTTCTAAGAGCCAAAATTCAACTCGGGTATGAATAGAAAAGCATTTTGAGAAAAGCAATTAAACATCAGTCAGCAAGGAAGAAACAAGTGAGGACTGAGAAAGATTCAGAGGAGAAACAAGAAAAAAAGAGCTGCACACAAAGGGAGGGAGGAGACGGGAAAGAGTGATTAGTGAGATGATCAAAACAGAGGGGAATTATGCATAAAGCAGAGGAACAAGGACAAAACAGGTAGAAGAAAACAGTGGATACAGTGACTCAAAACAAAAAGAGCGGCTGGTTTCAGAGGAAAATGAAATCTGAGGCAGAGCAAAATTCAATGGCTTGAGGTTCCCCCCCCCAATCACCTGATTTGAGCCAACAGGTTAAATTACTTTTTTGGTCACATTTCTAAGAGTATACATGCTTATATAAAATGGCTGACCAAACCTCTGCAACACAGACTGACCTGCTATGGACAAGATGCCCAAGAAAATTAAGTATGGACAAGGTGAAGCTAGAAGGAAAATTCTCCCCATAGCTGCAGATATAGCACTTGGGCATAAAAATCTTACCTCTTCCCTGATGTGTTCTACTTGCTCCTCCAGGTACTCATTTCTTTCTGTCAGTGATTTATTCTTTTTTAACAGTGACTGGCCAATCCGAGCAGCTAATTCTAAGTCCCGTTCTTTCTGTGAAGCATTAAGAAAAGAAAGCTAATTTCAAATTTTTTATTCACCAAAGGATCAGAGGGAGGGTAACATTGTCACAAAAGGGAAGGAACAAGTACTTAAACAAAAACAAACAAAAAAAACCCCAAAAAAACAACAAAGAAAAAAAAAAACCAAAAACCCAAGCCTTTTTCCTCCTGTGAGGGCTGGTTGGTTTGGGGTTTTTTTTCTCCTTTTCTTCTTCTATTCCTGCTTATGTTACACCGACATTATTCATAAAAGACTGACCCATACGATGTTATTGAACCATACACATGAATGCACAGCTTCAAGGTCTAATGTAAAACAATCTAAGTGAAACCAGATCTGGTTCTCTATTACAGCTTTGTTTGAGAAACTACTGAGGAAAACTATTCCATCACCTTATTATACCATCTGCAGAACGCAATCACAGAGCTTTACAGGTTACACTTTAAAGAAGCACAGTAAAAATAGCAAAGAACATAGGCATTTCAAAGCATTCTTCAGTTTCCACTTGCTCCACCTTGAAATAAAAAGCAGTCAGCTTTGCAGAAGCAGAAGCCAATTCCACCACAATGAACGTTCGGCTCCTATCTTCTTCGTGTATGTGCATCCATTAGTGCTTTCATATAAAAACAAGTCCTACCCCTTTTCTTTTTGCATATGCCCAAATCTACATTAAGCGGTTACTCTCATGCCATGCTTGCCCCCTTCTTCCCCCCCTCTACATGCAGAGAATTGGAAATAACTGGTCTAGACAGTTCACCACGCATACCAATAAAAACTAGAAGCTTATCCTGTTGATGACAGGTACCTAATACACGTCTCAGCTTCTGCAAAACTGAGACATGGGGTTGTAATCCACCTGGGACAGGATGATAAACTGCCTAAAACTTTGCACCATTCATTAAACATTTCTATTTATCATTTTCTTATTCAATTACTAGATCTTTATAATAGTGGGAAAATAGCACTAAGGCTAACTCCCCACTTACTTTTAGTTCAACACCATTCAAGGAGGAGTTTTCTCCCTGTCACTGAAAATAGTCTGGGGCTTATTTACCGCCCCTGACAGCCATCCAGATTTTATGACTAAAAGCTATCTCGTGTCATGTATACATTAATGTCAAAGCCTACAAAACCTACAGCTACTGATCACATGGATTTGAAGTCAATGAATTTGAATGAAGAGGCTTTTGTAGTGGGAAAAAAAGGAAGTTACATAATAATCAGTAAAAAGAGAGGTTATTGATCACTGCTATATCTACAAATACCATTTTCCAAATGGTTTCTGAAGGTCAGGCTTACATTTGCATTGAAAGCTACTGGCATTATCTAGTCATGAAATCTTTCTATAATCTTACGTACAATCTTTCAGAACAATAGGTTCCACAAAGTTACCCAAAAAACATTTGGTTTACTTATCGAGCCAACTTATTGTTTAGTAATTTGGCTCACTTCATAAATACAAAGTGGAAAAAAATATATTGCTGCAGCTTTGTCTCTACAGAGGAAGAGCTATCAAGCAGCAAGGTTTCTAACCTCAAAGTTGAGGAACTTAAGTGTATTTCCAGGCTCTTTAATTAACCTCCCTAGACTTCCTACACAATTTATAGCAATTCAGCTCTAAATCTCAGTTGGGGGTCAGGCCTCTTACTCACAGTGATAAGGTACTGATTTATTACAGCAATATGTAAGAAAACACCGAAGCCAGACACAATTTACACTATTATTAGAAAGGGATGAGAAAGCAGGTTCACAGAGGAATCTGCTCCTGTTCTTACCATGTAGCCAGGCAGGCCTGGTGTTACTCACTTTGCTTAGGAGTGCTTATTTCAGGACAACAAGCACAGATCTTCAAAATATCTGCATGCATGTTGTTTTGAGATCTTCTCTTTCCTGTCTCCCCCCTGAAATGCTGCACCTATCACCCCGCCAACTTTCTAATAGATTAATTGGAAGCTTGCCAACAAGAAGACGACAAGGGGTAGCTTTTGGGGTTGTTTTTCATTTGTGTGTGTGAAGGTAGCAGAAGGAGTTACACCTTAACTTCTACAAACAGATGTAATCTCTTGTGATAACCATCATTTGGGGAACAGAGAAAGGAGCTGTAAGCACACATCTGCCTAGGAATGGAGTGATTCAATCAGAAACGATGGCCAAATAAAACAAAAAAGCTCACTGAAAGTATTTGTTTTATTAAAGATTTACCTTTCCATGTAAATCTTTAAAGATTTACATGTTCCCCCATTTTTCCTTTGCTATCACTCTGATAAGGAAGTACACCAGAAGCTTTAAAACACTGGCTCAGCAAGTCCTTCTAGCATTGCTCCCACGAGTGTGATTTCTACATCTATAGACATTTGGCTACATGGACTCAGGGGAGGAAACAGTTTGGCAGAATGCTGCATCATTACTAGAAGGAGCCATGGAAACAAATGCAAGTAAATCTCAGCCAAACAAGACAAAGGGAACAGGACACAAACAGGTAACAGACTGTTACTACAAGTTAATGGGTTATTCCAGGACAAGTCTGTTAGGTAAAGCATCAGTTTTAACTGGTATTTCATAGAAAGGTGTTTAAAAGAATTCAGCTCAAAGCAGGACTTTGTACTGAGGTCAGATGTATCAAGCGTAAGTGGGAGATGTGAGCATTCCCATGCTTGTTTCCTTGCAGAATTAGAGGAAGAACAGACCACCCAGTGTACCTTGGCTAGACAGACCCCATTTTTGACATTGCTATTGCAATAAACAAGCAAATAAATATGAAGGATTACATTACACTCAGCCATGAACTAATACAATTGTAATAGTTTTCACCTAAAGAATTCTTCATAAACATTATTTGGAAAATCATTGCTCAAGTTTACTGCAGAAGAGCAGCCCATTTCAGTCAAACAATTTATTGTGATACTTATTGAACATAAGCATCGTAGCTTGACAATTGCTTTTCGCCGTTTCTTAAATGCCAAGGATTACAATAATAATTTACATAATAATGGTATAAAAAAACCAAACAAAAAAAAACAAACAAAAAAAACCAAAAACAAACAAAAAAACTCCAAACAACAAACCCCAAACCAACAAAACATAAGGCAAAGAAGAAAAGGCTTGGAGACAAATGAAGCATTAGATATTTTCCCATTTTGTGTCTATGCACTTCTCTGGAAAGACATTATCTGAAATAATAATTATGACTACAAGACTATACTTTTTTTTATTTTAAAAGATAATAAATCCATCAATAATGATACTACTAGCTTTACATGTACTGTAAAAATGTGTCATATTAAGATCATTCCCCCCAATCATTAAATCAAATATTTGGCCAAGAGCAAGTTAAATAGCCTCAAATGAAAAATAAGCACAAGTAATAAATCCATATGACTGAGGTAAACAAATGACCTTTACTTATATTTACTTTGCCAATGAGATAAAGTGTACATACACTCAGAGCACTTACTCGTCTTCATTTGAGGACAGTCTACCAACAGTCTTTAGTCGTGGTACCATATAATTCCTGTACTACTTTCTCATACTGTGTATGGGCCCTTAAAGAGATGCAATACTTACCTCTTCAAGAAGACGTGTAACAGCATCTATGTCATTGTATGTTTTAGTCATCTGGCCCACTCTTTCAGCACATAAAACTGCGAGGAAATAAAATAAAACATTAATCATATTGGCAATACTACTGAGGGAAAATATCCTTTAAAGAGTTTAGGTTTGCATAAGTTTTCATCCTATGTCAACTTTTTGGTAAGTCTATCAAAAGCTAAAAAAACCCAAAACTAAACAAAAAAACCAATGACAAACAAAACCAAAGCTTCAAGTTAAACTGAGAATACAAGTGTTTCTCTTTTGTAATGAGTATTTGCTTTTGTCAGTGGCAGAACAAACTGTCAGAATGTTAAAACTTTCTTCTCTAAAGAGCAATGCCTTGAGTTTATAAAAAAAATAATCAAGGAAGAAGTGAAACCAGATGTTCTTAGATGCATAATTAGGATTCTATCATGTCACCTAGTCATTGTATTACGTGCAGTAGAATTACTCCATGAATAAGCAACTCCAATACTGTTAGTAACACTGTTCAACATAAATATACTATGTCATATCAAGTTGGCAAGAACTGGGTTCTATGGTATGAGACAGCAAAGTAAACACAAAATGCATGCACAATAATAAACGATTCTTATAATACACAGACCACACCATGGTGGCCATGGTATCACTCATAAATAATATTTACTTAGACTGGATGAGATGATTAATCACTAAGGTGGAAATAGGAGTTTTGTTAGACTGAAGAAAGTATGCAGAAGGCTAGTCTACCACCACAGGTGATCCTTTAAGGAACTACACTGACTTATCTAGAAGTGCAAATTTTCTAAAAATCCACCAATAATCAGAGGAAACAGCAGCACTTTCTGTTGTACCTTTACATTCTGTTTATTTTAAGCTACACCTAATTCCTCAAACCCTGTAATTATGAAAAAAGGGACTGTTAATGAAGTTGAGTTGATCATTATGGACTACTAGTTATCAGGCTGCTGTAGCACAAACTGTTCTTCACGGGATTTACCCTTGACAATGTCAGTTAAAGCTCAGCCTGACAGATTGGCTAACGTTGCTCTACCATGCATTAAGACCGGGGCGGGGGGGGGGGGGGGGGGGGATAAA
The DNA here is from genome assembly GCF_965183815.1 of Platalea leucorodia. Classification (NCBI taxonomy): domain Eukaryota; kingdom Metazoa; phylum Chordata; class Aves; order Pelecaniformes; family Threskiornithidae; genus Platalea; species Platalea leucorodia. The sequence goes on from NC_138823.1 coordinate 119,026,542, forward strand.
CAGATAAGGCCTAACAAGATTTTAAAAAAAAAAAAAAAAAAAAAAAAAAAAAGTGTATTGAGTACAGTAGTATTACCAGGAGACAGTTTGTCACCCTAAGGAAATAACGCTACCCAATTTATAAATATACAATATAAATATATACACATACAGTTGGTCACTGCTAAAGCACATCAATAATATATCAAGTGCAACAGTACTTAGGTATCTGTTGAAACATTGGAGGTTTATTTTTTTTTTTCCATACTTGAACATCAGAAAGTTGCTTGAACTACAGCAAGAAGTACAATTTGTTTCTATCTTCCTGTTTCTCAAATTCTATTTTTGAGGATCAAATCCTGAAAACATTTACAATATTTAGTGACATCGGTAGTGCCAGTGAACTCCAAAGAATGCCATTCAAAATTATCCAAATATTTAAGCCTGAAAGTGGTAACAGTAACAAGTTTGTGCTTCAAAGTAGTAATGACAAAAATTACATAGCAATATAAGGAATAACTATACCACTGCACAAGCAAAAATACAGTGCATCTATAAACTCCAAGCTATACTAGTGAAAAGCAGACTAATCAGGATCCCACAGAAAAAAAATTGAAGTTACTTGCAGAGAACATTGGCTATAGTAAACAAAGGGGCTAAATAGAAGATTTCCATAAAAACTTCACATAAAGACAGATGGTATCATGTCCAGAAGACTATTCACAATAAAAAAATTAACATTGCTATAAACCTAGTATTTTCAAACATAGTAAGTTCATAAGTCATGCAATAAAATATCTATCAGAAACCCTGACGCCAGCAGTTTATTTTCCAAAGCCATTGTATACTAAATAGTTCCCTTGGTTACAACATTCCCTCGCTACTATAAAATAATGTTTGAGATTGTCCTTAGCAAGCTCATTTTAACACCGTACCTAGCAGTAATACTCACCGCTGATTAGGACTACGGCAACTTCACACCACCCTAATTCAGGTGAATGTATAACCTTCCTAACATCCAAGCTGATAAAAGGACGGTGTTCCCAGACAGAATAAAGTCACTCAGCTGGGAGAAAGCGCGATAAAGGTTGATTCGTGTGGCTGCTCACTCAGCTATTCCTTCAGAACTTGCCATTTAATTTTTAATGTGGCAGGGTAACACCACAGCCTTGTAACAACAGACTTATTACTAGCACAGAAGTAGCGACCTGGTCATCAATAGCTTTTACATCTCAAAATTTCCATCAAACTTCTGTTGGTCACTGTTAAAACAGAGGTCTTTATGTACTACTCTACCAACATGGAAGGGTTTCAAAGCAGAAATGATCTCTTATGCATCCTCTTCAATGTTCAAGTGGAAACAAACTTCAACAGACTGCATGTAACAAAATGTCTCCTCCAGTCAACCACCTCCTGTTGGCACTCAACATGCAACGCAGCAGAAGCACACAGCTACTGACTAAAGGAAGGTTTTCCTTTTGGAAGGAGGGCAAACTTGCAAAGACGTGTTGCTCTCCATCCCGCAGCAACCAAGGCTTGTGGGGAAGAGAAGGTGAAAAGTGAGGGGAGAGAAAGCAATTCAGAAGAAGCATTTAAAAAGTATGTAGTCAGCCTCCACAGACTACAAGCTAACATTTAGCCAAATGCTAGTGCAGTGATTTTGATTTCCTTGGTGTCCAAAAAGACTACCAAGTGAAAAAGACACACTATCTTGAATAATAATTTTGCGCTCTGATCAGTGAAGTATGGAGGGGCAGAGGGGGAAAAACAAAAAACCCAAACAAACCAAAACCCACAAACTCCAGAACTCTAATGGCAGGTTTCTAGCCTGCTGGAGTTTCTGATGAATACGAAAGCCTGATAACACTACCGTAAAGATAAAACAAGAGCAAATGAAGGACAACACTCTGTAATACAAAACCTACAGTGCCAATTTACTGACCTCTTTTCACTCATTTGCAAATCAGTAGTATTTTTGCTTAGGGTGATAGGAAGCACAGTGTCTAAATGCATGCATGCATACAAATATTCAAATCAAAATACACTCTGCACCTCTCAGATTATGGAGAAGGCTGTTAGACAGTAAAAAAAGAATAAAAAAGAAATATGTCTCCAGCAAGTGGAGGAACCATAGAATTCCAGAAACACAGAGTTAGAAAATGTGTTTTGGTAACTGCTTTGAAATGAATGTCACAGATCCAAAACAGGAAACAAAGAACAGAGAAAACTTCTATCACATTATTTACGTGACAATATTAAATACATGCTACTGGGCACATAGTTGTGGTTCAAAGTATTTGGTTTGTTTTTTTTTTTTTTTTTTTTTTTAAAGCCAAACACACAAATGCACAAATGCTACACAGATCAAGTATTTCCTCTGCCTTAAAGTACCTAGCACCATCTTCATAACCTCTTAAAGCTTGCAAATTCTGGGGTACCCACATTCCTGTGTTTCCCAATCTGAGCACAGCTGAAAGGATGTACTCCGCATTTATTTCTCATCACCTATTTAACACAGCATCTGACTGGAAGCTTCTTTCAGGCTCTGAGCTCCGCACTGACTAAAGCACTGATTCGCAAGCTGAAGATGCTCAGCGAGAAGGGAGGAAAGTATGGACCTTTGCTGTGGTTTAACCCTGGCCAGCAACTAAGCAACACACAGCCGCTCACGCACTCCCCGCCTCGGTGGGATGGGGGAGAGAATTGGAAGAGCAAAAGTAAGAAAACTTGTGGGTTGAGATAAGAACAGTTTAAGAATTGAAATTAATAATTGAAATTAATAATAACAGTAACAATAATAACACTGGCATGAAAAGGAAAATAACAAAAGAGGGAGAGGAACAAAACCCAGGAAAAACAAGTGATGCAACCACTCACCACCCACCGACTGACGCCCAGCCCATCCTTGAGCAGCGATCGCTGCCCCCCAGCCAACTCACCCCGGTTTATATACTGAGCATGACGTCATATGGTATGGCATAGCCCTTTGGCCAGTTTGGGTCAGCTGTCCTGGCTGTGCTCCCTCCCAGCTTCTTGTACACCTCCTTGCTGGCAGAGTATAGGAAGCCAAAAAGTCCTTGACTTAGTATAAACACTGCTTAGCAACAACTAAAACACCAGGGTGTTACCACATTATTCTCATCCTAAATCCAAAACACAGCACTATACCAGCTACTAGGAAGAAAATTAACTCTATCCCAGCTGAAACCAGGACGAGCTTCCTGGACTGCGCCCTGAAAGTCACACAGCCACCTAGCACGCTGCTTAGAGGACAAGTATGTTTCCAGGAACAGGAAACAGCCATGGAAGGGAAGCGGAGCAAGAATACCACCATTGGGACCTGCTGCAATGAGCCACCACCCATCAAACAGGGGATTCAGGTGGAAGAAAAAAAAAGAAAAAAATAGTCTAGGAGCCAGCAATCACAGGTGTCCCCAGCCCCTATGCCCTGCAGCCCTCCGAGGCATACCCCCTGCTCCCTGCATCCCTCCGAGGCATACCCCCTCTTCATTTTTGAGACTTATCAATCAGGGTCAAGTTAAAGAACTAGACGAGAGCAACCATGGCTGAAGAGGAAAGCTCACCTCTCACTGCTCCTCTTGCCATCTCTTTCCAACTACTGGGAAACAGAAGCAAGATAAGATGTTATAGTAAAGTTTCACTTTTTGGGCAGATAATACTGACCTGCACAGAGTCTGACAGGGAATGCCCCAGTGCATGGGGATTTCCCTACTACCAAAATTTATTTCCTCAGAAACTACATCAGGATAACAGAATACTCTTCAGGGAGCACAGATCCCTGGCAATTTTAATATTGATGCTTCTTACTGGCAAGGTGGCAGCAGGGGACAAATTTCTTGCTTTTCTTCATAACAATTCCCTACCCAAAGCCTTTAACTATGGCAAGGCCTGCAACATTCTCGATCAGTCACGAGAAGCCCTGCCTCACAAACAGCTCCTGTCTCCCTCCCCGCTGCTCAGAGCTCTGTCCAAACACTGGCAAGTTCATCGCATCCTAAAGGTCGTGCATCAAGGCATACAGAACAGACGCAGTAACACCGACGGACCAGCCGTGCCCCTTACTGCTGGGATACCACTCGGCAAACATGAGCCATCAGAGACCCTGGCAGACTCTGACTCCTCAGCTCACATTGGTTTAAATTCTGAAAGCGTATTTTTGCGCTCCAAGGATAAAGAGCTTGCTAAAAATCACAACTTCAGTTCCAGAGCCACCGATAGTTATGCTCTGGCACTGGTTACTGCGAGCACTACATCGACTTGAGCCAAGCGCATGAGGAATTCTGAAACTGTGCCATATTATGCATATTCCCTTTCAAAGAAACTCAGGAAAATTATACCTAAAATGCGCTGTCAGCTCTGTTACTGACCCAGACTAGAAAGATTTTACACGTTTAAAGGTAAATGTGGTCGTTTCTCCTCCACTAAAGAGGAGGTTTTGGCAGCCCTGGTTAAACTGGGGCAGAGGCTTCAGGCCTGCTGTTGCCTGTCACATTTGAGACGGCCCCAGGAGAACGCGTTCATCTAGAGAGCTTAAAAATTTTGAGACTACTGTCACCGGAGCTTGAAGAATGTGCTTCTGAGGCATGACCTGCTAGAAGTCCACATTTTAAACGCGCCAGCGGTTCCTCCGGCCTCCCCCACCGCTCCCCAAACCGGCCCCTCCAGGGGGCAGCCGGGGAGCCCAGCGGGTGGCTGCCACCCCGGTTAGAGGGACAACGAGCGGCCACCGCGCGCCAACAGCTTCGCAGCCGCCACCTCACGCTGTGGGCGAGCTCCGTGGAGGAGTCTGGAAGAACATAATGTTGTGAGCGATACGGACTCAGTCAGCAAGTACATATTAGGGCGGTGAAAAATAACTACCGTAAGTTCAGTAGACAACACCTATAGATTTTTCTTTTTCTTTTTTAAATGTTACAGCCCAGCTTACTGTGATTTCAATGGTGTAGTTTGCAAATTAATCTTTTAATATTAAGGTGCAGTTACTGATTCTTCTAGAAGAAGAGTTTTTATCTTGCTATTTAAGCTATGGTTTGAAGGGTGTTTGTTTACTGCCATTTCTCTCATACAGTATTCGAATAGCTTAGTAAATCCAATATTAAAGCCTCACATACAAACCTATGTTATGACTTAATCTCAGGTTTGGGAAAAAACTGCTGTTATTTCTTCTCTAAAGCGTAATGCCCACACACTCAGGTTGGTAGCCATTTCCAAGTACCTCCTCTAAGCAGGGCATGAACTGTAACGAGTTTTCTTGTGATGAATGAAGAATCAAGTTAAAGGAAATTTCAACAAGAACATCACACACTTGTTCCTTCTATCAGCATAAATGCAGGTCCAATATGGTAACTTGGAAAATACAGCCACAACGTGAAACTAAGGAGATAAGGAAAACGCCTGGAGAGAACTCACCATCACCTTAATGCATACATCATTTACTGATACAGTTCAGCATAGCTCTTCTCTTAAAAGTAATACTTTTCCCACAGGATTTTCAATTAGTAGCCATTGAATTACTGTCTTGACATTCTCCTCCATCAATTTGTCAAGAAGTGTCTGGACTGCAGTCCTTGCAACTAATAAATGGGCATAGGGCTTAAACCAGGACCTGGACTGTAAATCTTTCAAAAATCCTAAAATGAAGTTACAAGCCTGTATTAAAAGCCATGCATTGTCAGCTGTCTCCCCCTCTTAAATACGTGATCTTTTCCAGCTCTTTGGGAGGGACTGGCTGTGCCAAAGCTTTCAAGAATTACTAGTCTCCATTTTCTTTGCTTTAAAGATTCCAGACCCCTGCAAGGACCTCCATTCTAGTCAATGTCTTTGTAAGATAAAACAGGTAGTTTACATTTTCTGTAAGTCAGACCCTTGGAGGGCCTGAACTTGAGATTTTAACAGTGATCACAAGACTTTTTTTTTTTAATTAAACTTGGGCTAGATTCTTAGCCTGCATTTACCCAATACTTTAGATAAGGAGGACTTCTAATCTAACTGTTACATTAGTAAACTGAAGTAGTAATGACTGGCTGCCATCACAGGTCCTAAACAGGTAATAGTCTTTTCCCGTTCTACTTGCAAAAGCAAGAATCAAAATACAGCCCAGTTTCAGAATTAGCTGACCCAACACACTAACCAAGGAAAACTGACAGACCATCCTTTCATAGCTCACGTTTTTTAATCAATAAAAACTGAGTAGACACTATCAACAGATAGCACAGGAAGTTTCACTGCAGTCAGCTCAAAGACCAGCTTATCAAATGAAGAGTAATTATGTTGCTGGCAGGCAAATTTACAACTCCAAAGCAATGCACTGGCTCTAGGACTGTCCTGCCTAGACCTTTATGAAGGCGCTTCCCATACTTATCAAGAGAACCGATTCTGCAACGCTGCCAAGCATAACGCTGGTTCTGTGAGAGAGGCTCTAGAAACAGGGCTGAGGGCAGTCACAGGATCTAAATGCTGGGAAAGGGAAAAACCTCACTACATCAAAATGACCATGGAAATCATAGGTAAGTAGTGAGTACACATTCTGCTCACGGAATAGGCCAAACAGTTAAGGAGTGTTAAACACAATTTCTACCACCTTCTTTTCAATAACTATAAATGGTTAAAGTGAAACATATTCTCAAGACTTTCCATTTCTGATACCAAATTTATAGCCAGATATGGCTAAAATGTTTCCTTTGTTCAGCATGAAAAATACTGGTGTTTCCATCTGCTTTGCTTATACAATGGATTGACTCATCCCCAAGACAAATTCTAACATTTGTAAGTGTGCCCACATGCAAAGATACATAGAAATACCATATACCATTTTTGTGCATCTGTGTCACTACTACACTGAGTGTGTAGGTGACCTGAATGTATAGGTAGAGGAGAGAAGGCATCTTTAACAGGCATTTCAAATACATACTGAGCTTTTGAGAGGAAGGTACTGTAGAAAGACAGCGCTAAATTTATCCCAGGTGGAACTCAACATTTTTTATCTCTTGAAATCAACAAGAACAGTTTCAGACTGTACTTAGATCTGCATGAAAGGTAAAGTCAGCAGGAAGAATAAGAACAGCATGATGTCTCTTTCAGCAACCATTTAACCACTAAAACAACAGGAATCAAGCATAAAACCACATTGGTTGGCCTCTCTTGGTGAATTTCCTTCCCACCCCAATCCCTAGTTTTAAAGTTTCCTTTTACCAGTATCCTCTCAAGCACCTTTCTGTTTTGCACAGACACACAAGTTATCTCAGCTTCCTTCACAGACCCACAACAGGAGAGCAGATAGTTTATTGACCAAGTAGGAATAAAATCCAGGTGGAATATTCGATTCTGAGGAACTCTTTACAGGAAAGTCCCATGCAACAGGATTCAAAGAGCACGTTACATCCACTGAGGTTCTGGACGCAGGAACTATTTCCCGTGAGGTGAATAAGGGTGTAAATTCACAGCAGGTCACGTTCTCTGTGCTAACTATCTTTCAAAGCATCCTTACACCAGCTTTATGATAGTATATTTGGAAGTACCAGTTCTCTACCACAAAACCACTATTCTGAAGTGAAATTTACAGCACATGAAATAACAGAAATGGTGCATTTAGCTTTTGGTACCTGAAGCCCTGAAAAAAATTGCCAGACTGGCTGGAAGCAGCCCTTGAATGGGTACACTTTCTATATAGCAGGTGCACAGGAGGATTTTGAATGCACATATATTCACATTCCCACCCTAACGGGCCAGTTGCCTGCAATGCTGCAGTTGTCCATTATTTCCACAAAGTATGACAAGATTTTTGGGTCATTTGTTTTGTTGAAAGGTTAAGTCACAAGACCCAAAACTTGGATTATTTCTGTCTATGTGGTTTCAAGTTCATGGATAAGCATGCCCATAAGTTGCCCTGTTCTTTTACTCATTTTTAGAAGTACCTGTTGGGAATGACAACCTAACACATAGTTTCAATCACACATACATAAGGTGTACATATAAAAAATGCAGTGTATTTCCAAAGAAAGGTAATTTCCCAAATCCAGTTTCATTATAAAAAAGGTATTGCATAGCCTACCTCTGTCGATCATGTATTTCTACTTATAAAGAAGTGTACATAAATTAAGATTCATCCTAGTCATATAAGTATTTTCTTAGTATTTCATCCAAATGTACTGGCTACACATTTAAAAAAAAAAAAAATGTAAAATTCAGTAGATTTAAACACACAAACATCACTCAAATCACTTACATGTTGCCATGTGCTACTACCATAAAAGTTTAAAACCAAAAGGTAAAAAGTACCTTCTTCCAAGATATCAAGGCTCTGCCTGTTAAATGCACGTTCTCTCTTATTTTCCTTTTCATAGTCATATTCAAAGCTTTCCTCTTCGTTTACTGACATTGCTGAAGTTATCCCAGATAGACACGATAGGATGCCTTAGTCTCACAGGAGATGGGAAGTCATTCCCTCGGAGGCTGTATCTTTGGGGAGAGCAAAGCAAAGTCTCCGCAAAGCAGGATACCATCTTTCCTCACTCACATGCTCAGCCAAGGAGCTCCTGAGCGACTGAGTATTTGTCCTTAGCACAACAGCTTTGTATCGTACAGATGGGGTGGAGGAGGGAAGAGACCATCTGTCTAATAATTACTAGAAGATTTATGTTGTTCCTCATACCAGCTCCGAGGGTAGCCAGTTTTTACTCAACAGCTCTACCAGCATATTTCAGACAAGTAAGTGGGCTGAAAGCCCCCTCCCCGGCACTCCTCACGTCAACAAGGTTCTCTCTCCTCTGCCCCTGTCCCTCCAAGTGAAGTGGTAGCTTCCCACAAGCGTCTCAGCAACACGGAAGCCCGACCCAGCCTCCGACTGTCACACCTGGTGAAGGGTGTGCACCTTCACAGAGTTAAATCACCTCTCAAGTTGCCTAATGCTGCAAGGAACAGATTTCACAGGATCACTGAATAGCTGAACACATGCACACGCTAATCCCACCCCGCAGACAGATCTTGAAAGTTGCGGCTATTGAATAGCACGGTCTGACTGCAGCATCCGTCACACGCTAAAACCACTCTGTGAAGAACTGGGCTGGGCGGAAGGGAGTGGGTATTTGGGGCTTTTTTATTGCTTTTACAAAAAAGATTACTCTTGTATGAAGTATTTAACTGACTTATCACGTTGGCTGTCAAATATCATGTTTTCTACAGTGATCTTTACTCTTCTGCCTGCTGCGAGAAACAAAATACCTCAGGTCCACATATGGCACCCTAGTGGATTTTCAAGGGTGTATGTATCCCTTCTCTGTTCAACAACAAAGAAAACTCCTTGTGCTCAGACCTCTTGGTCTCCAACAGGTTGTGTTTGCTAAACTTTACCACACACATAGGGCAGGTTAACCTTCTTATTTAACTTTTTATGGCTATAGACACTTAATGTTTGCCAAGTTGCCTCCCTTGCTTTCAATGGCAAATAGGTACCCTTTGCCGCTTGCAGAAAGCATTCCTATCTGCGTCACAAAGCAAAGCAGTCGCAGGGAAAGTGGGGGCCATGCAAGGCAAAGGCAGCTCATCACCCTCTGAGGGGCTGTAACTGCTAGGGAGGGAGACAGACAAACATTACAAGCCAGCAGAACGTATTAGGGTCACGTAGGAACAATTTCTCTATTACCTTTTCTCTCGTGGTGTGAAAGTATGAGGTAGTATGAGATGGGAAGGAACTAATTTTATATAATCATGATGAATTATTCTGTTTTAAGTTTTAAACTCTTGATATTTATATACAAACAATGTAACAATGTTTATATAAACAACAGCCAAAGGATATGAAATCCACATAAGTGCTTGCTGAGGAAAGGAACACTCATTTCTGAATAAAGAAAGATCTTACTACTCAAACTTACTAGCTTGACCTTTGACTGCCAAAATTTACTGCAATATTCATCAGCAGCAACAGCCTCAAGAACTCAGTTGGGGAAAAAATAGAATTATCCTGTTCTCCCCATATCACAACATTAAAAGATGTAATTTTAATAATAATGTAATATGGATTACTTCTAGTTTCTGATTCCTTAGAGCTTTTCAGTGTCTTCATTTCTCCCCTGCAACAGTGAATCAAAGCTCTTAAAAAAAATAATTAAAATAAATAATTAAAAAAAACAGACAGTAAGAGTTTTAAGTACCTATTTTCCATCCAGCGTCAATTTACCACATTTCAGTAATAGCTAGAGAATGGAAATTCAGACAGTAACCAAAACAGTACATCATTTTAAAAGAATGCAAGAACACCTTTTAAAGCTTAGGGGCAGAAAAGTCCACCCCTGCCAACCCTGTTGACATACATGTTTTAATATTGCTGACAAGTGTTCAATTATAGTTAACCAACTAGCTTATAAAGGAGAGCAGAGCAGCGGGTGACACACTGAAAACATGCATGTTGCTGCCCAATATACATAACAATATAAGGAGAGTAAATGAATATTCCCACAAGCTGACTTCTGAACTGTGACTCATGTCAACTCACGCCACACAGAAGGACTCTGATATTCCAAAGCTGAGAGAAAGACAAGTGTTGCAATGCCAGTTTTGATATCACCGTATGATAAATGCTGATGCAAATTTATAATGGGCGGAGAAGGAATGTGTACCGCACCCTCGCACTATCAGCTCATTTTAGTGGCGTTCTGCATTAAGCCCTTTCACTAGTACGTGAGTATTTACTTGCTAAAGATTAAGAGCCTTCTTTTGTCTGTTGTTGGAAACCTAAATTGTATACAGTTCTGCAAATACACATTCTAATCAGGAAAGAGTCAAAAGAGATTTTCTGTATCTCCTGTAAACACATACTCAGGGACTTAAAGAACATACTAGATCGAGCATTCATTGTTATGGGTTGCCACTGCAAGGTAAATTTGGCTATTTGCTGCAATCACCACTCTGAATTAGTGGCTAAAGACATTTAACACCTTTCAGGAAGCTTGCTGAGTGAGTTGCAATGCTTAAAGCACAGAGGCGCGCTTTTCTCATGTCATGCTTGCACTGAGGTATGTACCGCCTTCAGTAACTTTGCAGTCGAACAGGGAACACACAACCCGGGAGCTCGTTTGAAGGGTGAGGCTGGACACAATAAAAACAAACCCTCATATCCTGACTCACTACTTCCAAGGAACTCCAGTGCATTCAAATCATTTTAACCTTCCTTTATCAATAAAAATATCTAGACTTTTGCACAGCTAACATTAATTTTGACCACAATTAACTAATAATAGCAATGCTGCATTTAGAACAAAGAGATCCTCTGTAAGCAACCAAGTCCTAAAAACAGCGGCTGAAACAGCAGCATCTGGATTTAAAAATATGTTAATGAAGAAATGAGGGTGTTTGGGGGTGGGCTTTTCAGGAAGGGGGGATAAATTGGTCATTGAACATGTTCTTTCTATTAAGATGTACAGTCAAAGTTGGATTGTTCAAATGTTTACAGGTTTTGCACGTTTCCCATTCTTTCAAAAATCCCACCCCAATTATCTTCTGTCACTCAACCAAAAGGATAGCACATTACTTTCGCAGAAAGGGAATTAAATGGGATGAAGTGGGAAAATGCTTATCTGGAAATTTAGCAGCTGAGCAGAATGAAGAGGAAAAATACCTCTATACTGAAAAATAAGCCACACAAAGACAACATACAAGTAGAAGTAGCTTAGGTCTCACTGGATAAGGAACAGAGTCAATGGATGAATAAGGAAAAAGAAGTGACACGGCAAAAAGCAGAAAACTAGGAAAACGGTATCAATCATTACATGAATATAAGCAAGGTTCAAACATATTTAATCAGGTATAGAGATAAAGGACATAGGAGCAAAACAAGAACAACCTGAATGAGAATTTTAACTGCAAACCTATAGAGCAAGGGCTGTTTCAGAGACTGCACGCCAGACATTTGCGAGATTCTCATAGATTTAGATGGCATCCACAGTCAGCATCCACTGAACATCCAGAGTAATACCAGGGTTACTCTGCTCACAGGGATGGAGACAAAAGGGGCTAATGTATGAGGGAGACGATGACTCATCATAAATGCCCAACCATCAGCCAAGCTCTTACTGTAAGGGAGAAGGTGACAAGGGAAGCATGTTTTAAGTAAAAAGGTTGACTGCGCCTCCCACAGAGCTGGCAGACTTGTCTTTGCGGGGTTACCTGTAACAAAGATACACAGAGAAGAAACATGGAGAACCATGAACTTTCAAAGAGCTGCAGCAGAGAATGCAAAATATTCTTCTAATGGTACCTTACAGGAGTGACTAAGGAGAAAAAAGAAAAAAAAAAGAAAAAGAGAACCAGGACACACACTCACATCTGCAAAGGCACACTAATAAGAGCAAGGCAAGGATAAGTAATCATGCTTAAAGTGGCTGAGAGGTCAAGGAGAACAGGCATTAACATTGTTAATTATTGTTCAGCTAAAAAGAAAGTTAGGGCGCTTGCTGATAATCATTTCAGTGGAAAGCCGAACAGAGGAGAGGAGCTCCAAACTGCAAACAGAACAAGAGATTAAAACATTTCAGTGCGAGGAAGAAAATATAGGTAGGACTTGAAAGTTATAGAGAAAAGAAAAAGCAGGATAAGGGATGCCAGAACAACCAAGACAGATAAAATTGCTCAGGCAAACATAAAAGGGGTTAGAAGCTTCGGCACGTATGACTAACAGGGCACGTAGTGTGATTGGTGAGGGCAAAAAGGAAAAGATGCTATTTTCTCCACCAAAAATTGCCAAAACTCATGGCCAACAAAAGAAGGAGGAAAAAGCCAACTGCAGATACACAAAGTCATCTGGAATTGTAGGCAATGAACTCTCAGGCATTAACATGGAGTTGTTCAGCTAGAAATAAACGAGTAGTGGAAGAAACTGCAAGAAAAGTAATTTGATCCAAAGTCAACCTAGATTTCTCTAGAAAGCATTGTTTATTGACAGGATGAAAAATATTGGGCTAAGAAAGAGGCAGGGGGAGAAGGCTATTCATAAAGACTTCTATCGGTATCTACTTATCTGTTTATTCAGCTGTTTGGGAGTTTGTGGGTTTTTTGCATTATTTTTTCACCCAAGTCGTGTGCATTTTTTAAGCATCTATTTGTTTTTCTCTAAAAAAACACCCAAATGAACTTAGACTTTTATACTGCTATCTTTCATGATAAAAGTCTGCAAAAGTTTCACCTTTTCCTCTTTTATCATTGGTTCTGTCAATCTCTAAGACTGCTATGAAAATAACTACTTTCCTACTCAAGTACAGACCCAGCTCTTTTCTCCTCCCCATTCCATCTACACGATACTTTTCATTAATGCCAAATAAGGTGACAACTGTCACTCATATGGTAACATATTATACTTGAATATGTATCTAAAAAGCACAATGTAATGGTTGCTATTTATAGACGTTTCAATTTATTGTAATGTTAGTTAACACCAGTGATTCAATCTTCAGACAAATAGAGTGTGACATTTCATTGTCTAATTCAATCTACTCCTACCAAAAATAAACTCTGTGAAGGACCTTATGTAAAGGGATTAACTTATTATTCCAACCCTAGAAAGTCTTTGTATAGATTTGTAAATTGTAAATTTTGAGCACTTGTTCATTTGCTTTTGCAAATTACCACCACGGGATGCAAGTTGAAGACATCATTACTATGTTAGTCCACACAGAAGTTCATTAAATCTGAGGTAACAGTGAGAATCACTTCTTTACCTAGTAAGTTAAATAATAGCATTAAAACCTTATATCCTGGTGTAATTTTTGGAGTGTTTTTTTTTTTTTTCCTTGAAGAACAAGAAACCATATGCTGCTAAAATAATGATTTTAAAAAGTAAACCAAGTGAAGTCACACCTTTTAGATGGAAATCTGGGTCCCAGTGGCTTTGACAGAGAACGTATGAACAATTTAATCGGAAAAATAATTCTGTAGGATAATATCTTGTCAGATTTTCTATTAGTTTCAAGGTACCACTGACTCTGCTCCAATGTTATATTTACCAGAAAGGGTCATCTGGGTAGGATTCAGAATTGAATGCATGCATACATCTGAGCTCCAGAGTGTCCATGTATAGCAGAGAAATAAGCTAACTACGCTTCATCTTGTCTTAAAATAGATATTCAAAACAGGTCAGCTGAGCTGCAACTGCCTATCACACTCTACTGAATATAAAAAGCATCTCAGGCAAATGACTTTGGTATCAACAAATGCATGGTAGAAAAATCAAACATCAATCAAGAAACAGGCATCTCTCATAATATGCCATCTGCTCTAGGTTTTTGAAAAAGCTCCATTTTCTACTGTATTTTAAAGATGCCTTTTGTCTCCCACTACAATCAGAATACCTTTCTCCATCAACAGGAAATGTCAATACTATTTTAAACCCAAATTAATACGCCAGTATCAAAGGTCAAAGACTATGCCTTCCACCGCACCTCTCAAATCCTTCTCTCTTTCTCGCACACTTCAACTGGGAGAAACAAAAGAAAGCTAACCCCCATAAAATTCCATTAAACCTTATGAGACTACCGTTTACCTGAGAGGTCAAGACAAGACTGACAGCACTATCCTTCCATCATTTAAAAATGAATATTTTAATTTAAAATAAATAAATACATTTTAAAAGCATTGTGCCTTACCTACAGGAGAGATTTTCCCTATCAGACTTTAAACCCTGCTTTGTCTTAGGGGAGAACTCCCCAAATACCTGAAACAGCCAGCCAGCACATACTCTAGTTGACTCTCTGTAGATCTCAGCTCATGGAAGAAGTATGCTGGGCATGGGCTTGGCACTCACAAGAAAACTTGTAAGCCCAGAATCAGACCAACCACTACGATGCTCCTGAGGGCCTGATCCCACAAGGTATTTAGATGCTTGCCCAACACCTGTTGCTTATTCCATTACCGTGGAACTCCCACAGTTTCTCCAGTGCAGCACACACCTTCAGACCAAACTGACGAGCAGATGAGCTTTTAGCTCAGACATTCAGGCATGCCACACTTTGACCAGACAGACAAAGAACCATAAAAAAGAACAAGAAAAAGAATGCTATCTGTATTTAACCTGGGGAAAAAAATCAGCTACAGCCTTTCAGGACAGTACAACTGTTCTATTTTTTAAGCTTCTAAAACCAGGCCAACTCAGCCTGTTACATCATGCAGATTAATCAGATGCTACGGTATTTACTAGGGTTAAACCTAGAGGATAAAGGTTACATAATGGATTCAGTCCAACTTAAAGTGGTCAGATCTTTCAAATAAATATGCACCTTTCCTCTTTGAACACCTGGACAGGAATAATCACCTCAGTAAGAGAAGTTCAAGTTCAACAAGTTTCTAAAATTGCATTCTGTTCCGAAATCTAGTACAAGGAAACAAATGGAAGCATATGCCACTCAAAAGACCATAAAAACCTATTCGAATTTTGTCACACATATCTTTACTCTTCACATCCTCTCTGATATGGTTATCAAAGCACTATGAAGTATCTTTGTGTACCACATACGTGCAACATCCCCTGGGCCTACACTCCTTACTGCTTTCTGTTCTTTGCTTCATTGCAATCTTGGACTTGCCTTGTTTAAGCCAAGCTCTCCAACCAGAATAAAATCTGTATACAACTACTGCTTTCCCAAAGGCTGCGTTTTGTTTTAGAGGTTACCACTGAGTGCCATTGATGAGGAATCTTGATTTTTCCGCTCTGCTGAGAGTACGGTTTTAGCCATTCCTTATCCTTCCTCATGTGCCTGCTATCAGAAGTCTGATGAGAACATTCAGTGCTCTGATAAAGAAATAATTGCCCAAGCAAACATTAGAAAAATTGCAAGAGGCCCAGAAGATAGTGCTCGCCAGAGTTCGTAATTTTTCGAATTCAAAAAGTTAACCTGCTCACTTTTAAGAAGCTACAGTTTTAAATGTCTTTCACAGACAAATAACCAGAGAGGAAGCATGTACACATTAAATATATACATATTACAGCATATTGGTAATGCAGAAAAAACACAAAGACTTAAAACTCAAACTAATACAGAATCTTACAGTAAGTGTATTTAAATTCAGCTGCATTATTATACATACAGTTAGCATTTCAAATATTTCTCCCCCTGCCCAAAGATTGCTCATATAGTGCATATGCTCCTCTGCCACTCCCTTTGAAAAAGAGAAAGCTATACAGCAGTCTCTTGTAGCATGCTCACAAGAGATGTTGAGGTGCAACAGAGATGCAGGCATCTCCGCTACACCAGGGTGCTGCCTTTTTCAAGGTACTTCATTTTTAAAACCATTGAATAACGATGGTCCAGTCTTACAAGCTCCAAATTCTGCAACAAGAGACCAGAAAGAAATATTTACCATCTGTGCATTCTTCGTAATACCAGTCCAGTTCATAATAATCTGCTTCGATAAATTTCTGCATAGTCAGTACCCTTCAGCAACATAGACGAGATTTCACTTCGCTGCTAAGGTCAAGTGAAATACAGCCATGCCTTCCTGCCTTTGCAAAATACCATAGCGCAAGGAAGCTCACAGAAAGCTGAAAATGAGCTGCACATCTTCAATGAGGCGGCAACTAAAATAAAAGGGGGGTATGGAGGGTGTATTTTGGAAAAAAAAAATTAAAATAAAATAAAAAAATAGAAAAAAAGGATGCAGAAGGGAGAAGCAGATGCCCTGGCGGCTGCTCTAATAAAGACTGCTTTGCACAGGAGCCTTGGATGGGTGTTAACAAAATCATCCTATCGAAAGGCTGATGCGCTGACGTGGGGGACACACACCACCGCCTGGCTGTTCCTAACTCATTCCTTTCCTCCCGAGTCTCCACATCTCTTTCAGTCTAACATGTTGCCATGGAGACAAGCTGGCTCCAAAAGAGATGCAGAGATGAAGAAAATGCATTTTGCTGTTTCTGGTTTCACAGACTAGAAGTACCCCTCCATACTGGAAGCAAAAATCCTTGCTCAGAACGATGATACGATTCTCTGCTGACTGCTCACAGAACAGCAGCATCATGCCATTGCAATTCACTGGGTACATGCAGCACATTAATAATGAAAATATAGTCCATTACTACTCTCCTCCACACAGTTTGATAAAAGCCTGCTGTCCCCATGGAAAATGAAACTACATTACTGCTTTGTTACACTATTCTGGGCTGATATAATAGAATCCTTTATGCATCCTGTTATTGCAAAAGTGGCAAACAAAAAATGAAAGAATCAGAAAAATCAGGACAGCAATACATTTCCCCTTGCAATAAAGCTAATCTACTTTGGCTTTTTGCCTTCTCCATGAACCACTGACCCATTTTTTTTTTCAAGCATCTAAGCTTCATAGCCAAAAAAAGGGGTTAGGACAAACTTTCACTACTCTATTCCTAAAAATGTTCAAGGTCTTCACACAGAATAGTTTGATGTTCACGTTCAATGTTTTGGAAATGAAAGAAAAGACTTTACTTACACAGCAATTCAAAAAGCATGTCTGAATCTGTGCAGGTGCAGTTACCAAAGGCATTGACATCCATTTTGTTCGTAACGGCCACATATTCTTCACCCCTTTCTCCCCCTTCTTTAGGAAACTGTATTTCTTTGAGAACACCAGTAGAGGCATTGGGATAGATTAAGTTGTGACACGTGTTAATAACACAAGGTAGGAGCCCATAGTGGGCCTGACCAAGGAGGTATCTGTCTAGCCAAAGACTCCATCTACAAGAACAGCCATGAGCAGGTAGGAGAGAACTAGCCGATACTTCCCTCAACTGCCCTCTCAACCTCCAATTTTTTCCAGCTTCAGAGACAGCCTGAGACAGATACAGTTTCTACTTTTAGCAATTCTTGAAGAACTTATCCTGTGTGTTCTTGAGCCCACGTACATTTTTAGCACCTCCAACATCCTCTTGCAAGGAGTTCCACACATCTACTATTCATGATACAAGAAACCATCACCTTTTGTTTTGCAATTCACTTTCACTGACTTAATTCGATGCCTCCAGCTCTGGAAATCTGAACACTCAATTCATCTCTCCTTCCCAATCACTCATGATTTGGCAGATTTCTACTAAGCTCCCCCTCACTCATGTCTAGGCTGTTACCACTTACTCTACTCAATGACTGGTACCGCTTTGCTTTATTGTAACAGAAATAGGTAAGGCATAGCCAAGCTATACAGAGGAAAAGAACATGGGTTTCATGACCACATTAGCGTTTCAGCTTTACCGGTATAAAAAATTATCACTGCAGTAACTTTGAGCTTGGGAATTGCCACATCCCTTCTATATATTGATAGCTGAAGTACAGATTTAACAGATCTGTTCACACGTCTGCCACATGTTTGTCAGTGGCAACTGGCCATGTTACTCAACCAACTCTGAAGTTCCAGTCCAGGGCCAAACTCAAACCTTTGCTTGCAAGTACATTATTTCACCAGAAAACAACATGTTTCTAAGTCTGCAAATTAAAAAAAAAAAATAAAAAAAAAATTTTAAAAATCACTGTGTTCATCCTACAGCACAGTAACCTATCTGGCAATATGCACAGGATTCCCCTCAACTCGGCACTGGTGAGGCCACCTCTGGGGTACTGTGTCCAGTTCTGGTCTCCCCAGTGTAAGAAAGACACGGACATACTAGAGAGAGTCCAGCAAAGGGCCATGAAGACGAAGGGACCAGAGCATCCCTCCTCTGAGGGAAGGCTGAGAGAGCTGGGACTGGAGAAGAGAAGGCTCAGGGAGACCTCGTCAATGTGTAGAAATATCTGAGGAGAGGGCGCACAGAGAACGGACCCAGGCTCTTTCCAGGGTTGCCCAGTGACAGGACCAGAGGTGATGGGCACTAACTGAAACACAGGAGGCTCCCCCTGAATATAAGAATTTTTTTGGTTTGTTTTGTTTTGGTGTGTGTGGGGGGTTTTTTTGTTGTTGTTTTTTTTGTTTTTTTGGTTTTTTTAATGTGAGGGTCACTGAGGACTGAGACTGACACAGCCTGCTCTAGGGGACACTGCTTGAGCAGAGGGGTTGGACCAGATGAGTTGCAGAGGTCCCTTCCAACCTCAACCATTCTGCTATTCTGTGATTTTGTAGTTCAAGGGCCTCCGCTCGTTTGCTTCATTTGTTTAATTGCCACGGACTAAGATTCTTTGAACTTCTTTCATTACACAAAATACTCATTTTAACTTCCTAGACAGTAGGAACAAGGGCACATGGTTTCAGACCACTGTGAACTTCAAAGATTCACAGAGACTGAAGTGCTAGAGCTCCTCCTCAAATACAGTCCCTTCTTGCCCCTGGGCCAGGAAGCAAACCACGACCTATGTCTCTAAACCACTGGTTTTGTTTAACTTTACTCTTATGTCCCTGTCCGTTCTCCTCCCCAAGGCAGCTTCAGCCACGTGTGGCCAAGGCCTGCAGCTCTCCTGTAGGGGTGGCAATCAGTCAGTCTCTGGATGAGGAGATCCAATGTTTGTACTTCAGTTATCGCTGGTGGACAACTGAGTTGGTGTAATACCTAAGTAAAGTTAGTTAACCTGCTCTAGGCTGGAAGCACGTCTGTTCTTGGGAGGCTAACACAAAGCAAAGAAGCACAGACTTAATCAAGGCACCACCACATTTACTGGCACTTCCCACCCATTTGTTACTTTTGCATCAAGCTAACCTTAGCTCTCCTGAAATCAAGAGGTACACTGAGATAACAAGGGTCTGCAAAGCAAAACTTACTCTCATTTTGACAGGGATCACATTATTTTTGGCTTCATTCTGCTGATTAGATTTTTAGTATGCTCAATATTGACGTGAAAGCAATACAGTAAGTGTACATGACCTTCAGGTTAGTAAGTCACAAAGGATTGTATAAAAGGCCTTAAAAGCCTTTGGACATGCAAAGGTCATAAAATTATCTTTTTAAAAAAAAAAAAAATCATACTTTGAATAGTGCAAGCATTTTTGCCAAATGTGATCATTCTGCCTTCACACTGTGCCATCTCGAAACAGAAGAATGTGACAAAGCACTCCAGCCCTAGCTCTGTCTTGCAGAATTTCAGTTATGCATACTCACAAAGCAAGAACTGCACATGCTATTAAATATAATTAAGGCTACACTGTTAAAATACCGTCAGAGAAAAATAAAGGTTCCTATGGCAACATTAACTCAATTGCTCTGCATATAAGCTATTTGTTCCACTTGTATTATTTTTGTCCAAAAGGTAATTTCAGTCTGCTGAAATAGGTAATGCTATTAAATAAGCATTTAAAATATAAAGAATGAACATTGGCTACCAGCTTAAATTGCTGCAGGGACTCTCTCCTTTTTATTTCCTGACATTTTAAACAAAGGAAATCTTCAACATGCTAGAATTTTCTTCTCGCTGTCCTTCCCCCTGCACAGCCCCCCCCCCCCCCCGCCTTTCAATGAGATAGGATAAAAATAATTCAAAATGGGGGTTTGGGGCTTTTTGTTTGTTTGTTTTATTGATATTTTTCTACAGATCTGATTGGAAACATATTGGTGTAATCCAGAAAGGCATTATTTTTCTGTGGAGAAAATCACTTGTGTGGTCAAATAATTTCAGAACTCCTCAAGAGACCTGGAAATATGGAATAAGTGTATGATCTTCCCAGAGTAAAGAGAGAAACCCTGGACAGACAGAATACTATATTTCCAGGTATCCACATGCAAGCATCCCTTCGGTTATATGAGAAATTGTAGCTCAATAAAAGGGGGGGCTGGAAGGGTTGTCAAGTTGAACATGAAAGTCTGACCAGGCTGACAAAGCAGCTGCGTACTTGCAGAACCCTCACTCAACCTCTGAGCCCTACTCTTCCTTCCTACAGCTATACATCAGATTCAACTTACGTAAAACTTATCAGAACAGTACATTTTTCTGGTGGACTGCTTCTGCAAACATTAAACCTCTGTGTATTCAAATCTCCACATTACAACACTGCATTTGGCTGGGGTATTACTTTGTTAGTTGCCTAAAAGTTCATATAAAACTTGAGTTTAAGGAAAATTTCAGGTCTGTGACTATAAGGGACTTGCTTTTTCCTATTCCAAAGCTAAATACAGTTATTCACATTCATTCGGCATTCCCTTCCAGCTGCTGAATTTTATTCTATTTTTCTATGTTTAGTTTTAAAGCACTTTTATTTCTTCTCCATAGAGCAATATACAGACTGATAAAGAATTCTGGCAGCCAACTCTCATCAGCTAGACTGAGCGCTCCTTGAGTTTGCTGTTACAAAGGGGGTTTATTAGGCACAAAAGTTGACTTGAAAAGCTCGCGAGCCCTCTCCTCCTTCCCTTTTGCTGCAATAAATCCGTGCCATAGGCCAACACTAAACTGGTCTGCCTAAATTAGCCAGGTTATAAAAATCACACAAACCCTCTTCCTTGCTTGAAGACAATTTTTGACAAAGATAATTTCCACTACCCCATTTATAAACATGACCTCTCAAGAAAGTTGTAGCAGCACACTCAAGGATGCAGTGAACCATGTTGCTAGGGTGCAAAGCAGCAGCAAGTCATCTCTGCTGGCAAATGTATTCTCAGAAATGTCATTACATAGAATGTCACTATAAATCATGTGTTTCCATGCTTAGTCATTCTCAGCTTTCTTCTCCGAGCCTTTTCCAGTTCTGGGAAGTTCCTTTGAAACTGAACACCTGAGCTGGATGGAGCATGGCAGCTGCAACAAGTGTATTACCTCCCATTCGATTGACTCTGGGTCACATTTCTTCTCTTGGCTACAGCATCACATCAGGTTGTTCAGATAATTAAACACCATATCCTTTCATTATTTTCTACAGTTGCCGCCACTCAGGATAAAGTTGCCCATCCCATTAACACCATCTGGAGTCCTTTTTGTCAGAGGAACAGTCCACCCCTATGCAATGCATATCGTTAACAGTCAGGTGTTGCCACAATACTTACTTTGCAAACTGACATTTTTAAAATGACTTTAAAAAAAAAAAGAAAGTTATTAAAAAGCATTAAAAAGGAAAGCAAGCATATTTAAAAGCCCAACTGATTTTCAAGGACAGGCTAGCATACTGTTATTTCTAAATTGGGATCTCATTTACTGAAGTGAAGAGTTACTGGTGTTTCACTTTTTAGAAAGAACACTGAACAGGAGTCAGCTTGTGACTGCACATTTAGTAACAGCAAACAGCTCTGCAACTTCGGACAGAGATCTCTTCCAGTGCAGTATTTTGCTTAGCAAGAAGTTACTGTGGCTTGCTTAACCTGAAAAGAGTGCAACCAGAGCAGTGAAGCATTGTATCAGCAGCTTTCAGAATTGGTATTTAGAAAAATGGGTGCTTCAGATTTGCTTGACTCTCCTTTGTCAAAATGGGATTACTCTCCAGGCCTTCAAAATGGTACAGGTACTTCCTACAGATGGGACAGAGCTGGTCCCTTCTGAACACCATAAGGGCACACTGACCTCACCTGGATCAGACAAAAGACTCTTCCGATGCAAAGAAGAGCCTAACTGTTCTCCCACTGAAATAAAATGATTTAACATGAGACAGGGGCAGACAGAGGAAATTAAATTACTTAAGGACAAAAACCTATTTTCCACATGAAAGGATTATTTCTCCCTTCCTCTAAATTATTACTGGAGAGTACTATATTTGCATTTGTATGAAATCAAAACTGATGTGGTCTTCAGCAACCTACCTGCAAAACCAGCTGCATAGTTTAATTAAGGTATCACTGGGCATACTTAAATACTCTAAATGAGGCCACGATAGCAAGAGCTGGACATTTGAGAATACACCCCTATCCAGCATAAAAAAAGTAAAGAAGAGTAAAGCTTTAAAGAGTCAGATTTTGCAAACTGTTCACCACCTGGAAATAACGTAAACTATAACCTCTGGTTTTTTTGTGGTTATATTTTTCCTGGAGACAGCAAAAACATTTGTAAAATAAAGCTGAGCTTAACATCATGCTTGATTGGATAGACAAAAATATTACAGAAGCATGGTTATGACCTATTTTTCTAATGAGGAAGGAAAAAACCCACTGACAGTCATGATTGCAGCTTCCTGGGGGAATGCAAGCTGCATTACATTGAAGGAATATAGAATCAGGGAGCCCAGAACTGGACCCAGCACTCCAGGCGTGGCCTCACCAGTGCTGTGTAGAGGGGAAGGATCACCTCCCTTGACCTGCTGGCAACACTCCTCCCAATACAGCCCAGGCTACCATAAGCCTGCTTTGCAGCTGGGGCACGTTGCTGGCTCATGTTCAACTTGGTATCCACCAGAACCCCCCAGGTCCTTTTCTGCAAGGCTGCCTTCCAGCCAGTCAGACCCCAGCATGTACTGGTACATGGGGTTGTTCTTCCCCAGATGCAGGACTCTGCACTTCCCTCTGTTGAATTGCACAAGGCTCTTCTTGACTCATCTCTCCAGCTTGTCAAGGTCCCTTTGAATGGGAGCACAGCTCTTCAAAAGTAGCACACCTCCTGCGTAAAAGAAGGCAATCTCTCCCTATGTCAGGGAGAGGCCCCAGGCACTCCCAACAGCCTGGGACTCGCAGGGCTGCATCTGAATCTGAAGCTGTGTCTGGGCAGGGACAGGCGCTCCAAAACCTGAGGAATGCACCCTGTGGGACATCACCACCATATCTGAAGGTTTAGGCTGTTCTGGACTCAGCTGAGGACCCCTTCTTTGCACCCTTCCACACAAAACGCTGCATCTGTTGGCTGTCTCTGGGAGCTGTGCTCCAGACCTGGCTGCTACACAAGGCTCTCCCAAGCACCAGCTAAAAAGGTGTTTGACCATCCCTGATGAGCAGCAGCTGCCACAAAGGCTCCAAGCAGGGAACAGCTGACAGCTTCTCAGAGAAGCCACTAGAGCTTTCTCAGGCCCACATCCCTGTGGCTCCCCTGACCTTGCCCTTACCTGGCAGCAGCAGACACTCTCAAGTTTCTCTGAGGGTTCCCAGGAGTCCCCAGATGATCCTGGACCCTGTCCCCATAAGCTGCCAAGGCAGAACCCAGACTCTTATGGAAAGTGCTCTGTCTGTTCGCTGCCTCTGGTAGCTGCGCTCCGAGAGCTGTGCTCTAGGCTTGGCTCTTAGAGAGACCTCCTCCTAGCCACCAGCTAAAAGGGTGCTTGACATTCCTTAATCCAGGGGCAGGGAGATGGGACATCACTTTGCTGAATCATACATTCACATAGCACATCTTAGACTGGCTTAAAAGACACTCTGCCTCACGAGTTTAATGAGACTGGTGAGATGACATTTGATTTATTTGAGTATGCTTTATGTTAATTTGGTAGGGACTAGCTCAGTTTTCTGTCTGAAGCATATGAAGAAAATGACAAAGGTGTGCTTTGGAGTTTCGGAATGTAAAAGAACAGCTGCAGCCCTAATACACTATTCAGTTCCTCCCAAAAGGTTATCTTCAAGTGTGAAGACTCCGTTTCTCAACTGCCAACTAAATTTTAAGAACTAATTCTTTACAACACCTACCCCAGACTACAGCTTAGGTCCCCCCAAAAGCTGCTAATAAACTAAAATGCTTGGATATTTAAATATTCATCTTTCTGCCAATATCTTCAAAAATTAATTCAAAAGGAGGGCTAAGTAGCCTTGTGTCCTAACTTTTGAGTGACGCCGCCCAGCAGATTCTGTGACTGACAGCCTTTGTGGTTGGGGATTGGACTGAGGATCTCAAAAAGCCACAGGAAGGCAGAAACATCTGCTCTAAGGAGCCACAGTAGTATAGCTAAGGGCCATTGCTGACTCTTACCCTGTATGGATCAACACAGAAGGGAACTCATCACATTTCCACCAGCAGGTTATAAACCAGCATCAATCTCAGTGTGTAGTCCAAAAACTGCAAGGACATTTTTCCAAGTCATTCAGAAATCAAATGCCCTTCTTGCTTAATTGCTCAGATGTCAAACCTCACATGTTCATACCGAACAGTTACAATGACAACATTCAGTGTGCAAGCCTTATGAAGCTTAACAGGATACTACTAAAAGTCAAAAGCTAAATTTTAAAATTCCAGGCATAACTCTTGTTTTCAAGTCACCTGAATTCCAGTCAAAACCAGTGAGTTGTATACAAGGAATCCCATAGGAATGAAATAGCCAACTGCAATCCGTATTTTGCCTAAAGGTTTTCATGTAGGTTGTGGAGGTAGATTTAAGAAAAGGGATCCAAACATTCCCTTGGTACATAAGTTTTCCACCCCGCTACAGAGAAATCCACTCAATTTACACTAGGCAAGACCACCACTCCCGTTGTGATATCTTGTGATGCACATCCTCCATTCTATAAGAAGGAGTTTAGGCAGTATAAAACCTTGCTGGAAATGGCAGAACATTACTAGCCTTAGCATGATAAGGCTGCAGTGTTTGAGAGACATTTTTACTTAAATAAAGTTTGCCCTCCACAGTGAAAAGAGTACAGAGGTACCCAAGATTCTAATATAATGATAGAAGAACAGTCCTTGTTACTGCAAAATACCAAGAAAGCAACAAAGGGGTTTTTTTTTCAGAAATAAACATTTTGCAATTGTAAAGATTAAAATATCACCCAAGTATCACAAGGAATTTAAGAAATCTGAAGGTGGCATTGGAAAAGTGATTTTAGCTCATTTTATAGATCTGTAGCATTATCATCTTTGATTTCTCTTGTATTACAACTTAGACAACATTTATAAAAGCCTACAAGAACAGTACTAGTAAGTAAAAACATAACATCTGAATACTAAGAAAATCTAGTTTGTAAACTTGGTTTACTGACAGAGAACAGAGATGTGTTCAACAGAGAACCTAGGTTTTCAGTAATTACTGAAATCACCATATGCACACACACATCCACACCCCTCAAAAAACTCATTGCTTTTTGATTTTAATAGGTCACATCTTGACTCACGCAGTTAGAAGACTACACAGAACAAGTTCAGTAGACTGGAGAACCAGAAGAGAGTCAGTATTAAAGTGCACATCACTGGCATACAGCACTTGGGCATCCAAGAAAAGAGTGTAGCATAAATACTTGCCCTGTATAGTCCTGCTGGTCTGGAACTCAGTAATCATACTAGTTTAATTTATAGTTTCTCTCATTATACCCAAGCTGCAAAAGATACTTCATTTTACTGAAAACCTTCCCAGACTACTCTGTCTTGGCCTTGAAGCTCTCTTCCTCCATCCACACTTGTGCTTAACTTCTAGTACATGTTCAATGCATGTTTTGTTTTTTTTTTTTTGTATTTTAAGGAGAAATATACAAGAACAGATGGCATTTTGTGAATATCAAGTTACTTTTGAGAACAGTTGTACTCCATGCATCCTTTACAGTAGGATCTAATATGCTATTATGCTCTATTAAAGATGGATGTACAAACCCAAGGAGACCTAAAGAAGCAATCAACAAAAAAATCAGGAACCAAAACGGAGATGTCCGTTAAGACACTGGCCCTATTAAAAGCATTTACACTCTCTTCATTTTGCAATCCAGAGAAGATAATTTCTCTTTTCACTCAAAAATGATTGACTGTTTTACTAAATTCAAGAGTTCCCTTGTGATATGCTTCCTATGTTAAAAAGGACACACAGCCCTATCTGCCCCCTGAAACAGTACCTGTTCAGTCACAGTAAAACAAGCACGTGTGAGCATTAATAGCTACTAATCTACTTTTTAACTGAATGAAAATGCATCTGTATACTTTAAAAGCTTGATAATACACCACTCCGAACACCCATCAGCTCTTCTGAAAACTCCATCACTTCAGTGCTTCTACTTTGAAGGACAGCAATGCAGCTGCCAGTTACCTTATATGCTGAATCACTCCTGGAAGTAATATTTCTCATGGATTCTCTCCTGGGAGCAAATGCAAACACAAATGAACTCAAACTAGAGAATACTGTCACTACAAGTGATTTAGATTCTTTCACAGATCTTTGAAGACACATGAAGCTATCCAAACAACCACAGAGCCTCTCTAACTAAAAATAAATGTATTATTCAGAAACTAAAAATCACAGACCAGTAGGTATGCAGTATCACAAGTTTCCTATTAACAAGCCTGTTTTATAGAAAAGGAGAATACTAAATGGATAACGAGAACAAATTATAAAATGCGCAACAGGTATATGTGAACACGTAAGTGCATGTGCCTAATATAGAAATCATGTACTATAATTCACATACAAATGACATTTTAAACAGCAAATAAATGCTTTGGAAGTACAGTTCTCGGAGAGAGAGAGTCCGTGGAGAATTAGAGCACTGTTTTCCAAGTGCAGCTTAAAATCTTGGTTTGGGGTTGCAAATCAATTAGAGCTTTTTACACAACCTTTTTGACAAACGAGCTTTCTCCCTTTCGTGTTGCCATTCTAAAGCGGGAACAAATGAAGACGATAGTACGGTTTAAAAGGCATTTATCTTCAGAACCAGTTTACTTTCTAGGCTTAAGATAGCCACACTGTTTAATCAACTTCAGGGCACTTTACAAGACTTAACCAAAAATGCATTTGAGGAATTATTTTCGTTTTGAGTAGAGATTTAAAATTTGGTCACTATATTTTTAAGTTCTTTCAAAAGGATAACTTCAAATCCAATTGTACACTGATACACATAGACTATATATATTTGTTATATATGCATATATACACACACTTTTTAAAAATGTATATATATTTAGAATACCCCACTTTCCTACTTCTGCGGGCCTCAAAATATTTTTAAGCGGTCCAGTACTGAGTTCAAAACTTACAAAAGGAGTCGGGACAGAGCTGGAGATATGGATCACAATCAAGACAGAGGTTAAAGAGTCACTGAGTATGGTAACTGGCCACAAATGTGTTCAAAACCTACAGCAGCAGGAGGGAAAACAGCTGCTCTCGATTACCACCTCCCAAAATCAACCTCCACTGCCTTTGGATGCGGGGTGGGAATGCAATTATAACCAGTGGAAAACCAGACACAGTCCCCTTTTCGCTAGCTCCAGTTGTTCCCGGTAGGTATCTGAACATCATTAAAATAATGCGTTACAGTGCAAGACTGTCACTGTTGTGTTACCATTCCGACTATTTCCGAGCCAAGTAGTTACACTTTAACTGGTGTGGTGAGAGGTTATAAAATGTTGCTGCTCTTTCCAGGAAGCCTTACAAAAGACATATTTACTTATATTAATAATGCATAATATTTACATATATTAAAACATGCACAAACATCCCCTTTGTTGTCCAGTATTTCCAAGTCTGTGAACATTTCTCGAATAAAGCCACAACACATTCCTCCTTCCCTGTTACATCCTCGTTTTGAACCCGATCGACACTACAACACACCAGGAACCATAAGCAATCAAAAGATTTAATTTCACACCTAAAAATATTCTGCACTAGCTCAAGTTTTAATATTAATTTTATTTTAATTATCTTTGCATGTCTCTAAGAAGCTTTAAGAAGGTACAGCAACAATCTGTATGTGTAGTGCATTTTAATTCTGATAAAAGTATTTATTTTGCAGCGAATCCTTTTCTGTTGCAGCAAAATCGATGAATAAGAACTTCCTTCAGTTAAGGAAAACTTTGACAGATTGTGAAATTTCATTTTTGTTATTTATTAAATTTAACTACATCTGTAGAATTCTTAGACCACAAGGATACTGTTTTGAAAACAGTGGAAATTTGTAAGGTTATACTAAAACTTTCCAATAGACAAGTTGCAGTATTTGCTCACTCCCTTATCAAGTTTTTTAAAACAAACTAAACAGGTACAGAAGGAGTGCCTTAATTGCAGCACTGAAAATGAATCATTGTGCAAGCAGCCACACCCTAGAAAACACTCTCCACAGTGATGACTGTACCATTCAGGGGACTTTTCTGCCAACTTACTTAAAATAATATTTTTATCTTGATAGTTATTTTTTTGCATAAACCAATGTCTACAATTAATGCCATAATTTCCAAGCATGCCAAGGTTTTATGATCTTGCACTCTCAGGTATAGATGCATTATATGACTTGTTCACGATACCTAACAAGGATAAAGTCAGAGCTCAGTTTCCAGGGTATCAGTCTAAGGCTCAATCCAAATTTGCTTAACCTTCTTAAACTACTATCTATACACAAGTGTCTGTGTACAAGCAGTAAGGGACAAACTTTTCTTTATGGAAGTTCTCCTTGCTTGGTTCCTCTTCTACAAGCAGTTATTTCCCAAAGAAAGCAGAAAAGATACGTTGCGGCAGGAATTACACTCATAAAATTTTTTCATTCAAGTCAGTAGATTGGATGAAATCTTCAATCACAGCAACATGGTAAAGTTGCAGTTATTATGCTTGTAAGCTGAAAGGTGCATAAAATTGTTTAAGTACTTACAGTTACAGGCAGCTACTGCTATCTGATTCCTCTGTTGTACATTGCTTCATTTTGTATCGATCCCCAACAGTCATGCACCATTGCAAGTGACCACCAGCATCTCAGTTGGGAGAGTTAGGATGCTTCCACATGGATTTTTGCCTTCCCTGCCTCACTAGCAAAACATCTTTCCCATGGTTATTGCAACAGTCCACCCACATAGACAATCTTATTTGTGAGACAGGACTAATCCAGTGCCCTGATTTCAGCTGGGATAGAGTTAAATTTCTTCCTAGTAGCTGGTATAGCGCTGTGGTTTGGATTTAGCATGAGAATAATGTTGATAACACACTGATGTTTTAGTTGTTGCTAAGTAGCGCTTACACCAGTCAAGGACTTCTCAGCTTCCCATGCACAAGAAGCTGGGAGGGGGCACAGCCAGGACAGCTGGCCCAGACTGGCTAAAGGGCTATGCCATACCATATGATGCCATGCTCAGTATATAAACTGGGGGAAGAGGAAGGAAGGGGGGGACATTCAGAGTGATGGCGTTTGTCTTCCCAAGTAACCGTTACGCGTGATGGAGCCCTGCTTTCCTGGAGATGGCCAAACACCTGCCTGCCAATGGGAAGCAGTGAATGAATTCCTTGTTTTGCCTTGCTTGCACGCGCGGCTTTCACTTTGCCTATTTAACTGTCTTTATCTCGACCCACGAGTTTTCTCACTTTTACTCTTCCAATTCTCTCCCCCATCCCACCGGGGGGGAGTGAGTGAGTGGCTGTGTGGTGCTTAGTTGCCGGCTGGGGTTAAACCATGGCATCCAGTTACTGAAGACTTTGGAAACCTGACATTTCAAAACATTTCCTTAAGTCAACTTCTGCCATCATTAGAACAAAATGGACTGATACAAAACAAGGGGTTGTAGTACACCTGATTCCATTAATCAGCTTCAGCTCACCCCTCCCCTTTCCCACTGTTTTTGTCTGATTGGGGGGAGGTGGAGAGCATATGTAAGCTATCTGCTAAAATACTTAATGCCTTCTATTGAAGCATTACAGTCAGAAACTTAGTTCTTTGTACTCTTAATGCTTTTCTTTACCAACCTTGCTCCTTATAAAGTGAATTCTCCCGGTGCTTCAAGATGCATTGAAGCCATCTTTGCAAAGGTTTGTGCTGAGCCCTGTAACTCATCCCTTCTGAGCTCCACAGTGTCTCAGTAAGCCTACCTAAAACCATCTACTACTATCATCTATGTAAATCCACTACTATGTAAGTCTAACTATTATAGCTTTAGCATATAACCTATTGGCTTGATACTCTGGAGACTATTTTAACATGCAACAGATGCAGAAGTGCAACAAAATTGCACCTTCATGTGAAACCATGGAGGGGAGAAAAAAAAAAAAAAAAGGAAAAATCATTTACATTTTACATTACTCAATAAATTGGCAACTAGAGTATTAATCACAGGAGTCTTCTCTACTTGCACAGCTAAGTCAACACCCACCGTGGAAGAACCTAGAGAGACATAAATCCATTCACCATGATAAAAGCATCTACAGGCTCAAACAAAAGAATGAAAAACCAAGAAGGTCACAACACTACACGCTTTCCCTACAGGCACAAAAGGTACGTTTTTGTCCAATAGTATGAACATGAACAAAAGAAAGAATGAAGGGACAAACCATCTCAACCAAATGATCAGTTTAGTTCTTTACAAGCCTTTCCTAGAAACTTAAGCTGCGGAAAAATGATTTGATGTCATGTTGTGATGTTGGCACACAGTGCCATCAGACAACAGTGGAATGTGCCAGAGAACATGTTCAAAAAAAGCAAATATTGAAACAGGTATAAGCTTTCTACATTGCATATGTACAGAAATTTCAGTCTCTTGCCAGAGAGACCACAAGCAAAAAGAAGTATTTCAGTTTCACCAGTATTTGATAATGTGGAGAGGTGCATGCACAGATTACAAATGCAACTGCTGTTCTTGATTAAGTATTTCCTTTGTTTTCTATCTACCACAAACTTGAAGACCAAAGCAATAAATCACAAACAGTTCTCTTGCTTTCCACAGTTGTCACAGAATTGCACAGATACTCCAGAGAAGGTAACAAAAATAGCACTATTTTATTTGCTCCTCAGTACCATTTCTGAATTTTTGACTTACGGAAGTATTTCAAGGTCTCTTCTATTTGCTCAGTTGTTAAGTCAATATTCACATCAGGGGAAATGAGAGGTGTATGAAGCCAGTCGTCGTGGTCATAACCATAGATTGTATCTGCTCTTAGCTTATAATGAGGCAGCTGCTCTTCCAGTAGACTGATGATTTCAACTTCAGGAAGATTGGTACTATTGCACACATCTGGTGAGAGAAAGAGGACAACCTCTGTTAGTTAGTTTAAACTGAGTACTATACATACAAACAAGCAAAGATGTCAGTTTGTTTTGGCATCAGCAAGATTTTTCTGCAGGTAGAAAACAGCTAGATACTAATCAGTTTAGAAGATATGACTAGCACAAATGATCCCAAAATAGCATATTTACTAGCAGAAAATACTAGGACATGCTCTTAGGGACAAAAAGCCCAACTGCTAGAAGCAGTGACTCATCTATTGAAGAATAAGATGGAGGTGAGGGGGGAATAAGGGAGCAAGTGAGCATTGACCAAGACAGGGTAGTTACAACCTGGATATGGAGAAAGGATTAGTACATACAGGAATTTACATTTTTGATGTTCTACTTGACAGACTACTTTTAGCTTGCAAATTTTACATATCTCCTTAACTTGGTCTTTGACCACAGTGCAGTACCATTATTTGCAGTACCATTTTTTGCTTTTGCTGCTGGCAGATTTTTCTCAAGAAAAAGAAATCCAGGATTGCAATGGCAAACAGCGTCACAGTTCACACCTAAGATGCACTGGCAGAGTTGGCTGCAAGAACCTTCAGGGAACCTTTCGACACTATCTCGACCTCCATTCTGTGGTATCAGTCCCTCATGTTCACAAATATATCAAGTTTGCATGCAGTTTTAAAAATGGATGCTGACAGGCATCAACAACTGCAAAAATGTTGCAATTAAAATTGGAGATTTAAATTTAGGACAAGAGGGAGCTGAGAAGTTTTAACACAGAAAATTCCCATTCAACATAAAAACTTTTTCACCATAAGGATGGCCAAACATGGGAATAGGGGTGCAGAGGGGCTGGGAAATCTCCCATTTTTTTTAAAGACTGACAACTCGACCAAACAAGGCCATAAGCTTTAAAAGACCTGCTTTGAGCAGGAGTCAGAACAGATGACCTCCAGAGGTACTTTCCAACCTATATTATTCTATAATGAAGAATTTTGTGTGTGTGTGAATACCCAAAACAGGCATGATCATTTTAAATATATACATTTTAATTACCATATAAAATTAACTACAATGTCTTGCTAAATAATTATTAACAAACAGAGCAATCCCTGGTATGCTTTCTGTAAATCTTAGTGCGTCAATCTGCATTCCCATTTCCATGCCAGGACAAAAAGAAAAGAACATCACAGCCCCCCCCCACCACCCACACACAAAATGAGAAAGAGCTATCTAAACCTATTTTGGAAGAACAAGCACTAAGGAAGGCTGCTCACATGCTGTGCAATGCAGCTCCATCTTTAACAAGTGCCATAACTCTTGCAATTGTTGCTAAGACTCACTCCACAGTAAATTGTGAAGATTGTCCAGGTCCTGAGGGCACCCATAGGCCTTCAGGGCCCTGACCAGGCTCATCGGGGACCCCACCCAGCACCCTCTGCCCAGTGGCCCAGGAGGCCCATTTAAAGCCAGGCCCCCTGCAGTGCTGTAAGGTAGCTCTGTGCCCAGCACTGTTCCCTGCTGATACTGACTCATTGCCTGGGCTTCCTGCATTGACTACAGACCCACTCAGTACCTGGCATTTGTCTGATAATCACTAGAGATGCAATTTTACCCTTACTGCCAGCACCTTTGCCCGGCTCGGGAACAAAGGGACTGGGCTCTGTCAACAAGGACCCTGCCCTTCCCATCCTGTCACACTCAGCTGCAACAGACAAAGACACCTATTTTCATAAGGGAGAAACTCGTTATTGCAGGACTGATGCAAACCTGCAATTCCACTGCAAGCAAGTGGAATTAACCTCTGTCAGGGGAGGGAAGGAAGGGGGCAATGGGGAAGTAACACATACTTTTCTACAGACCACCAATTACCTCTTTTTTAATCTTTCTAATCCAGAAATTGCATTGTCATAAGCATCATCCCAAGCACTAAAGACAGCAAGAACGTTACTATTCTATCAGACCACAGGGCAGAGGATACAAAGATGAAGTCATACTGTTAAACTCCTGCCTATATCCTTTACAACAAAAAGCTAAAATCCCCTTGGGGAAGTTGCATTATACCTTATGGTTCAAGGAGTCTGCTATTACCTATCAAGAGGTAGTCTCCTCTGCTTTCATCCAGGCTGTTAAGTGTTGTACATACGCAAGTGTTCTCTAAACCTCACTACAGAAGTGGATGTGCAAAAGTTAGTAGGATTAGGTACCCACATGTGCAGCAATGCTATTTTTATGGAGCTCCGTGCAATGCAAGAGTCAGCCTGTACACATCATTTTAAGAGGTCCTTGTAGCCCTCCCAGAGAACTACTAACTTACACAGAGAAACAAGACCTGTTTCCCGCGTTTCCAAAGCTGAGAGCTAACGTGTAACTACAAATCTTTCCTCCTCCCTGGCTACCTTTTTAATTGCTGACAACATCCATCTTAGTGCCTGCAACCATCTGAGTTCACAAAAGCCAGCTGATCTTCTAAAAAACACCTGTTGATGTCAACTCAACATTCAAAGGTGTGTGTGTGTACAGGCATACACAAAGATTTTTTTATATTTCTACATCTACATATCTACATATCTATAAATATGTAGATCGAGATATATACCTTTGGATTACCTAATTGCTCTCACTGTCAAGAATGTGGGGTTGGGTTTTTTGTTGGGGTTGGTTTTGGGGGGTTTTTTTGGCTGAAATGTTGGTTTGCCTCTTGTGAAGAATGTAAGAGTCTACACAGCCTGACTGAAGCGGTCTTCTTGGGAATAAAAAAAAAAAAGTTTGAAACATACAAACATTTAGTGTTTTTCTGCTTTTAATCAGTATTTCAAAAGAAATGGACTGATTTTACAGATGAAAGGAGAAAGTTTCAGGCAAATAATTTTGTGCAGAGAAGTAAAATGGATTGCTGTCTCATAAAAAGTAGCAGAAAATGGAATGCAAAAGAAGTTACCAATAAAAAATTTAAGAGGAAAAAATCCCCACAAAAAACCCAAAGCCCACACATGCACACACACAGAAGAAACTCGTACAGATTTATTGTGGAAAAGAAATCCACCAGAACATGAAGGACAGACAGTAAATAAGTAAGAATTATAGTGGAATACAAGTCAACCAAGACAAGTTTTCTACTCTATCATATAACAAATCTTGAATGTTTCTGAGCAATTCAAAAGGCCTAACAACTGGAAAAGACATTAATGAGTAACTGGAAAGGCAACTTATTATGATGCTTTTGTCATTAACTTCTATCGCGATTTTAAAATCTGTATACCAGTAGGAAATAGAGGCAGACTCTGATGTAATTGCCTATTTAGAAAAACAGGACACCGTAATTACACTTGGGTATGACTAAACATTAGTTCACCATTTAAATCACAGCAATATTCTCAGTGCTGCAATTACGTGGACTTCCCCTTCACTTTTCCTCCCCTCCCTTTTCTGAGGTACAGGCACTTGTTAAGAGAAGGTGTGCAGACTAACGCCATGTCCCATCCTGAAACACCAGTACATTTTATGGAAGACCCTGATTGTGCTTCCAGATACTTTTATTAATATTTCTGATTAAACTGCAAAAATAATTAAGTTAAATAAGTTCTCTACTCAGAATACCCGAGACATCATTTATGTTTTATGATTAAGTTAACTCAAGTCCAGCAGGCATAAAACTGTTGCACCTCCTCTTGTCCTAAATGGTGCCTTAATTTTACTGAGTTAAATACAACACCATAAGCCTAAGACAATTAATTGATCATTAATAAAAATGATACAACAAAATACAGTTGAACTATATCCTCATAAGTTGTTCTGTTACAGATTTGGGGTTTTGTAGCCTAAGCGATTTTAAACTTGCAGTTTTCTGGACATCCTTGGCAAACAGAAACTTCTACAAGCAAATTACAACAACTTAAATAGCTAAATGAATTATGAACTCATGATTCTTACTAAAGCGTGGGTCATTCCAGGTTCTGCTTTTGAAAGAAAAGAGTTAAGAAGAAAGATTTTCTAAGGCTCTTGTATACTGTAGAAGTCTGCAGTTTTCAGCACTTGGTAGAAATAATTAATATAAACAAGAAAATTTGTTAATTCTTTTCCATATTATTTTTGCAAGTAATGCATTCCAGTGCTCTGCTATCTTCATAGCTTAAATGTGGCAGATGTACAAACACCCTCACCTCTTTTTGGTGCAAAATATATTCCTCCATGCCCTATTCCTCAGAAGAAAAAGAAGTTCCTCAGTCTGCTTTACAGAAGTTTTTGACATTATTCCTCTGTATGTTTTATAAATGAGATTAAACCAAGTTCCTTCAGAGACTTCTTTTTTTTCCCTCTGCTGATTTTGTTGCTTCAGTTTCTAATCTACTCTTTCAATAAAGATGCAAAACTGGGCAGAACACTCCCATTGAGCTCTCTTCTGCATTTTTTTCTTCCTACTTCAGTATCGCTTTGGTAATTATTAATGGATTACTTATTAGTTTGTACCATACCTTTTCATACATTTGCATTTGACTGACTGGCATATTTCCCCTTCTCTGAGCATCTTAAACTCCTCTATCACCTCCCTCCCAACTTAAGATAGCCACCAAACGTTCACTGGTTGTTTCAGCTTGTTTACATTTCCTTAGAGGAATTTTTATTAGACTTGCTATCTGGATACCTTTGACTATTTAATCTATTTCATCTGTTCCCTCTCTTCTAGCCAACACCTCTATCCATTTAAAAAGAACAGTAAATTAACTTTTCTTTGTGAAGACTGAATTGAGGGTGGCTTTTTTTTTTTTTTTTTTTTTAATTATCTGGGGAAGAAAGAAATATAATTTTTAGGGCAACCAAGAGAGGATAAGAGTACATTTGGTTATTTTGGGATATACTCTTACAGCCCTCCTCTGCTGACACGTGAGCAAGGAGTTGATCAAACAGAAACTGGAGCGAGAGGTCTAAAACAACAGGAGCTGACTGCATCAAAGGGGCACAGCACCTCAAGGAGTGCCACTCTCCCTGTGTGCACATAACAGTGCACAGATCATAAGGCATTGAGCAGCCTGCTGCCACCCACTGCCATTTTCATCCTGCACTCACGCAGCCATGCAATACATTAGGTCACTTCCCATACAGTGTTGAACATAGGTTTAGCCGTCAGTGTTATTTGGACGGAGGAACTATGCCAGCACCTCATGACCAAGCAATTCAACCTCAACAGCTAACTTCAACTCAAGGGAAGCTCAACATGAACAACACGTAGACAGATTTGAAGATCTCATTCCAAACAACGTGGTCATCTAAAGCAGCTCACCAGTCAAACTCCATTCCCTACCAGGCATTTGGATTTCACCTGTTTACAGCTATGACTGAATAGTCATACTTTACTGTAGAAATGAAACCTAGCTTGAGTGATAAACAAGAAGCACCTATTCAATTTCAGCATCAACTTCATGTAAAAAGTAGTGATAAATTCAGAGAAAATAACCTAAAATAAAGGGGGGGGGGCAGCGTAACACGCAAAAAAAAATAACCCCAAAACATACACAAAACACATACACAGAGAAAACAAACTCTACAAATCTCAAAGCCTGGTATCTGCAGGAGTTTTTAGAAACACAATACAACACAGCTTATTGGTACAGTTATTGCATGGAACATAAAATATTTCGTTTTGGTCTGTCCAAATTCTGACCCAAACCACCCTCAATCTTTATGGTATTATGGGTTTGTTTTCAAGCAGAGGCTCCCCTTTCAAGGTCAGAAGGACTTCCAGGTCTCTACAGAACCTGCCGGCAGTAGATACTGCCACCTGGCGTTAAGAAGTGCCGTATTACCTGAACCCCTAAACCACAATTGACATCTTGTCAGCCAGTTTCTCATTTACAGCCCATTGCTGTAAACGGAGCAAAACAACTTCTCATAAACCCAACCCTGACATACATCGTGCTAGGGTCAGGGTTGTGCTCAAGAGGGAACAGACACACAAGTCAAGACAAGGAAGACTACAAGAAAACTACCCAGAGACTGCATCATTTCCAGAGCACCGTGCTCCAGAGTTGTGGTCCTGATGGAGGTGAACACCTTGCAAACAGCTCAAAGCAGCTGTGCTACCCTGAAGTGCCTCCTCTGAAAAAAGGGAACCAATTGCTCCACAGAAGCAGTGTGTCCAGCAGAACAACTACACTCTAGGTGTGACCTTGGGCTGCTTGGCAACTTCCAAAACACAAGCTTTGGTCATCAGGGTGTATCACCCACCCACCCTCAACATCATCCAGGGGACTCCACTGCATCACCACCCAGCAGCTGGTAGTCAGCCCACAGCCAGAAAGAGACAGTCTAAATACCCTCTCCTTTTAAAAAAAATTTTTAAAAGGCCAAACAAGGAAAAAAAGGCTTCTATAGTCACTTGCAGGCAAATTCTTTCATTTCCCACAACAGATTTAAAACTTCATACTTGTCACAAGCTTTTGAGGCAGTCAGGGAAAGAGAAGTAGATAAGAGCACAGGAAGAAAAATAAGATGAGAGAAACAAGGAAACTCTGTGGACAAAGCAAGAAGACTTCTTCAGTCTAATACGGAGCCACCTATTCCTCTCCCTGATTTTCAGTCCTGTCCCATCTCCCCACACCATTATACTTCCCCTTGATACTTCTAGCTTGCTAAAATTTAAAATAGAGAAACTTAAAAACTCTTTGAAAAAGGCTGGTCAATAAATAGCAAATTATTTTTTTAAAGAGCACACAATACCTGAAAAGGGTCGGTTCTGCGCTGGCTCCCTTCTAGTTAAGTAAAAGGAAGGTTCTCTGCAGAACAGGGCTACCACGTGGAGGCTAAAGTCCAGCCACATGTAATGCACAAAATAGAAGTTCATCAACTTGAGGCTATCTCATGCTAAACACTAGTGAATCTCAACTGCTGGTTTTGCTTCACATGATACGTATACACACACAGAGAACACAAACTGAAAGTCTGCGTCCCTTCTCAGAAGCCAAGGATCAGTAAGCACTTGGCAAATTTTGTATCCCTGTATGTAAAATGACATAAAATTCTATAGTACGTGTACCTTCACAGAAGAGAGCATTACATTTTCTACTATTTAAGTAGGAAGTTCCCTGTTTAAAATTCTTAGTGTATTCAGTACCCCCCCTATTTTTAAAAGGGTGAAGAAATACACAACTCCATAATGTGAAGAGTCATCCTGTTCCATAGGGCCAAGAAAATTCTGGAAACTCCTCCTGAGAAAAGTCACCTATCTAGCTCGACAACCAACCAAGAGGCCATGACTATGTTAGGATTCTTCTTTCTCGGCAGACCACAAGCCTGAAGTCTAATCCTCTTCCAGGCATTGAAGCAAGAAAGATGGTCTTTCTCTAAATGCTTTTCCAGCAGATATTTCCTGGCTGCTTGAAGCAGCCCAATAGCCTCATTTTCCCAATGCTTTCTGTCCATTTAGACAATCATGGAACGGAGTGAACTAGTCATTACCGTTGTGAGCAGATCTACATAAAAACGAAAAGCAAAAGGGTACATACGAAACTTCAACCCTGCAATTAGGCTTCTAGCTAGTCTGCTGAAGATGGAAACACAGCCTGTAGTCATCCATTATTTGAGCTCTATAGGCCCACACAGACACAGGCATTAATGATTAACTGGGGCCCAGAATTACAAGTATTTCTTGAACATTATTTAACAATTACTCTGCACATACACCTGTAACAGGCAAAACCCCAGAACTC
Organism: Platalea leucorodia; assembly: GCF_965183815.1. Lineage (NCBI taxonomy): Eukaryota > Metazoa > Chordata > Aves > Pelecaniformes > Threskiornithidae > Platalea > Platalea leucorodia. Next base: position 119,065,905 of record NC_138823.1, read on the forward strand.
ACTACATTCCTATTCAATTTCAGTTCTAGGATGCCCAGAATGTGGCTAATTATACTGAAGTCTTACAAATGCTACTGCTGAACCCAACTGTACACACACGATACATATGTTCTAACATAAAGTGTGTGATTAATTTCTAGGGCAAAGAAAATTACTTCTAATAAAAAGAAAATGCACTATCCTCCCAACCCACTCACCTGCCCAAAGGGAAAGATGGCCTCAGCACCCTGCACAACAGAAGTCTCATTGCTGGCTGCAAAGTCAAACTGCTGGAAGAAAACCTCTTCAACAAGAAAGCTTTCTTGTTCCTTTAAAACTCAGACTCCTCAAAGAGCCATGGCAGCTTCTGTAACTTGACTGGCACAACAGGATTTTGGAATTGCAAGTCCTGCCACACCTTTAACCAAACCTATTTAAGCAGTGGTTCTTCTGCCTCTAAACATGGAAAATACTGCACAAAATCCAGTCTCTTCCATGGGAAAAGACCCCATGCCAACCTCGGGTACTCCCGTTCTGGGCTGCCACAGCACGGCTTCAGCTGACCTGTAACTTGGTACCGCCCACAGCACCTTCTTCCTTGCACACATTGATCTCAACTGGACTTCCCACCATGGAAAAGGCAGGTGGTATTTATGGTAGCCAAGTGGGCAAACTCAATCATGGAAAAGGAATTCTGGATGGCAAGTCTAGCCTATGGAGAAGAATGAAGCACCCGAACAGGGATTCTCATCATCTTCTCTATGTAATACCATGTGTCACTTCAGTTATCTGCCATTTCATATTTTAATTCATATAAACAGGCTCTTATAAGAGCAAGGATAGGAGTAGAAAGGAGAAAGACTTCAAGAGTTTGCTGCTCTTCCCCTCTCCCACCCTCTTTCCCCTAAACAAATCCAGCTGCATCACTGGAAAAAGTCCCTTCTCCCCAGAAGTTTTAAAGGATTTGTGCAAGGGTCGGGAAGCTGCACAGAACATAATCACAATTCTTCCTTTGCTACAAAGGAGAATTGGTATGAAGGATCTGATCATTCAATATTATCCAAAAAAATAATGTCGTGCTGGAAAAATCATTACATTGACCAGGCTGCCAGCTGAACTGGAAGAAAAAATGCTGTTCCTTGAGTTCTGCCACATCAGGCACTGGCCAAGCCTGTCTGTGGAGTGGACAAGCCATAGAACTGTCTTCCCATATAGGTCACTGGGCTCAGCCTACATCTGCATTTTTGGGTATGGAGAGCACTAATATTTCCAGCATGTTACCTTCCTTGGTAGGAAATTCTACTTAAATTTGGCAGTTAAAAGCATATTGAAGAAGTAAGCTGGGAGAAAACTTGGCTTAGCCAAACACACTAAATAAAGACTGGGACAAAGCTGGGAATGTCAAAGCTAACAAAGATAAAACCCCTGGAAACTGCTGGAAACTGCAGTTCCAATGCAATGAACATCATTGCTTATTAGGTTAAAGTCTCCCTGCTTTGGTTTCATCCTACACACATTCCTTCTAGGTATAAAAAGGTGAGACAGATCTTGGTGATGAGAGGCCATTAAACTACTAGTATGCCATAAACTTAAATTAATTTTGCTTCAGTATGGAAATGTTTCTCCTTGTAGATAAATGCAGTCATATTCATGCTTTTATTTTTACATTAAACAGAAAATAAAAGGAAACTCCACCACCACAGCTATTCTTTTAGAGCAAGAACAAAAGCTATTCAAGTATCAAATGCATGCTGGCAACGCTCTGTTCGGCAGCAGTAAGAATAAACACATTCATTAACCATTAAGATTTTCCAGCTGCCAAGACAGACTGAGAATGTCTCAAAAACCCATTGATAGATCACTGAGTACGGAAAACCCTGAAAAGCAATTGTCCTGCTTTTGCTTGTTGTTCAGCAAAGCTACAAAATGTGCCAGCCCCTAAACAATGGCTGTCAATGAAGCTTTAGAATCACAAGCAAAACATTAGAATTACTTCTTATGTAGCTTGCTCTTTAGAGATGTTGACTTTAAAGGGAAAATTTGTTGTTTCATGGTGGACACATACAGATACATTGAGGAAGAAAGGTAAAGCTGCACTCATTTAACATGTTATGAAGGTAAATTATAGAATAAAAGTATTTTCACATATTTAAATACACCCATAATCAAACATAGCTTTAGTCTTCCAGTACTATTCAAGTGCACCACAACAGGAAAACAAAAACCACAAAACAAAAATCCACCCCCAAAAAATCCACCAGGCACTTGCCTTCAGGAGTTCTTTCTCTGAAGAACAAACCCAGAACACTGATGAATACTTACTGCTTTTGCTCTTTCCTACCATGAATAAAGTGGACATTTATGAAAGACAAGTGCTTCCCAAAACAAGGGAAATCTAGAAAAAAATTTTAAAAAAATGTCACACTGGACTTCGGTAACTGCCACAGTTGCTTTCACAGTGACCCTAGAATTGATGCTTCACACTAAAAACCATATACTCTTCCTAGTATGATATAAGTAACCAAGAGGGCTGGGTAAGTGGCATAGCAGTAGCAGCAGAATTCTGCTCAGGAGGAAAAAAAAAAAAAAAAAAAAACAAAAAAAACACAAAACCAAACAAAACCAAAAAAAACCCACCAAACAAAAAAAACCCAGCAAAACCACAAAAAGATAATCCTTGCAAGGAAAAAAAAAGTATGCCTGGGCTACAGACTAAGAGGTAGCATAACAACCTGTCACAGGAGAGGAATCAGGAAAAACACTAAATTATTGGCAAAGAGTAAGAGGTGGAAAACAACTGATGGGAAGTGGGGAGCGGGAGGGAAGGAGAAGCTGTGTGAAGTTGATAGAGAATCCACCAAAAGCCAGCCAGAAAATTCAGGGGCAATGACACAGCAGGCATAGAGAATAAGATCATTTTGTTAGAGTATACTACACACAACTACAGTCAGACTCAGAATAGTTCCAGTCATGCTGAGCTACCTCATTTTAATAGGACTAGCATTTCTGGCATGCTTTAGAGAAAGAAAGAGTGCTCAGAATTTAGCAATAGCTGCTTATAGGAAGTAGCAGGAAAGAAGAGCAAGAAGAGACCATAACTAGATCAAGCTTATGGGATGAGACTGGTGACAGCAATAGCAAAGTAAATGGACTGAGGTAAGAGCCCATGTTCTCAAAGTTTTAAAGGAGAGATTAAGAAAGCTGGGAGAGGAGAAGGCTGGGGTGCGAAAATGATGAAGATTTTTCAAAATCATGAAGATGAAATCACACGGGAATGAAGAACTGATATTCATCAAATCCTGCATAACTAGAAAAACAAATACTGGCAGAAACCAGTGGGAGATTGGTTTAAGTATCGCTGCAAACACCCAGTAAAATCCATGAACTTGCAGGGTAACACAATCAGCAGATTTAGAAAGGTTGTAGCCAAAGTTCTTGTACCCTCTATATCCCTAGTACAACATTCTGCATGATCGGGGTACTTACGCTGAGAATAAACTACTGAGAGTGGCTGCGCACGTGCTCCAGCCTCTGCTGCTGCTGGAGTCAGAAACACAGCCCTGAGCCAGCTGGTCCGACCCAGGAGAGCAGTTCTTACGTTCTTCCTTTGAGTTCCAGCTCCACCAAGCAATATCTTACACCTCTTCTCTCATATCAACAAAACTAAGAAAAACATGGAAGAAGTACCCCAAAACAGGAATTGAAAAAGAAAGAAGTGCTAGAGCAAGTTTATGCTGTGTAGGGAACACCCACTAGAAGAGAAAGGTAACCACAACAGAACTCAGAGAGGTTCAGAGGGAAGCAATTCAAAGCTGCTGTTATTTTATCAATACTTCTGTAACCATTTCATGCTTAGAAAACAACCACCCAGCCTGTAACAGGTACCAAACACAACCAGAGCACCCTGTTCAATATTCTTGGAATATCAAGCACGGAAGGTCTGGCGGTACCTCACGCACCCGAAACAGGACAGTCACAGATACAGTATTTTCCCATCTCCCGCATAACAACAGCCAAACATTCTAGTAACAACCTGTATTACCAAAATCCTTAAGGAGTTATCTTGGGGCAGTCGTGCTTTGTCAGACTTGGAACAGAAAGAATAGAAATTCAGCCTTTCAAACAAAGGCATGAACCTTTGGGTGGGGGGCGTGGGAGAACTGGAATGGAAATTCTATAGGCCCTAGGCACACCCTTGAAAATGAAATGCCTACAGAAAAAAAGGTCAGAATTACGCTGGTTACCTGTAGGATCAGTCAGTCATCTAAACTGGCTGACATTGCCATGAAGAGCGGTAACATTTGATGGCAGAGAACAGAAGCTCTGTTTCATATGAGAACATAATTAAAGCCTGAATAAGGATAGAGGCAGGATGAAAATCCAGAGAAAGCTTTCTGCACTCAAATGTCTTTGTTGCTACGAGATTGCATGAGGTTTGAAAGCAAGAAAAAGTCGCTTTTTCTGGATGTCATGGCTACCCATCATTGCATTAAGGTAGAAGTTATACTACCTGCAAGGTAAAACAATACCAACTCTTCTCAGAAGTACCTCCCAGATGAGAGAAAAAAGGATTTAATGGTTTGACTCATCCAGTGATGTAACTTTATTTAAAAAAAAAAAAAAAAAAAAAATCGACTTGTGTTAATTACAAACAAAATAAGACACAGAACAGGTTATCACCACAAAGAATTTCCCAAGAACCCTCAGGAAGTTGCTCAGAACACGACAGCAGAGAACACACTTCTACATGCATTTGGAAAGAGTAGTGAGTATAATGAACACACGGATCATGCAAGCTAATGAAGGAGCTAGGCAATTTAAATCACAGTCCATTCATTCTCTCCTTTTTCAGAGAAGGATGAAGGAAACCTACATGGCATATTAAGCAGTTAGCTCTTGAATTACAAAATATATCATGCCAAAATCATTGCAAATAGCGAGTCTTCAGACATGAGAAAGCAGACTGAAAGTTAACTTACTGAAGATGGCTAATGATACTGTTATGCATATTTTAAGAGAAACAAAGGAAAACAAAACAAAACCACCCACCAAAAAAAAAATCTGGCAGCCAGATATTTGTCACAAGATTAAATCTATACTCCAGTGGTATTTCAGACTTCCATCCCCACTGTACTCTTCATTTCCAGAAGGACAGGATTTATCTCACAGCAGCTGATGGACAAGGAAAAAAGGCAATCGGACTAAGAGGCTTTTATAATTCACAAAATTGGGACTATTGTTAGTGATACTCTGCTTGATCATGTCAAGACAACAGCCCTTCCTGCTTTACAAAAAACAGGACGGGGGGTGTTAGACAGAGAAGGAAGCTCCCAACCCCTGTTGCTGTCTCCATCAACACCTGACTGGAAGTATCCAGGTCTGTACTGCAATTACAGGAAAGGCACAGACATCTTTAAAAGCACTTTGATTCCCTTTCTAGCAAAAGGAACACTAGATGGTGCTACATCCGTATTCCCATCTTTATGCTCTCAGATGAATGGTAGCAGCAAGAAAAAGAAAAGTTCAAAGGAAAAACAACTGGGACAAGATAGGTGCCTCACACATGTAGCAGCAGCCTGCCACTTCCACGTCATACAGTGATATGCTTCCATGTCATCCCACTGTCCACCAGCCTCGGGACTTGAGTCTCCTTCTGCCTATTTACCTGTAGGAGCTCCACAAGTGATAGCAGTAGAAACTCTGTCAGGCTATATTGAACTTTTCTCTTAAATCTTGCTAACAAAAACCAAAATGAAGTAATAATAATAAAAAAAAAAATCTACCACAGCAGCTACTGAATCCACTATCAGGTTTAATACTATTAGTGTTTAGAAAATACGTGCTCCACCAGTAACATTTTTTTTATAACAACTCTTAAAACATTCACAAACAACTTTTTTTTTTTAAAAATGGATCAATTGTCCTATTTCATTTGCCCTCCTATGCTCAAATTAGCACAGATTCAGAAGCATCTACTTGCACAGGTGTAACACTTCAGTTACAGCAACTACGAGATTTGGATTGCTTTACTATCAAATTCAGTGGGAAAGAAGTAGCCTTTTAGGGTGCTGCCCCCCACTCAGAGGTAACACTGGCTTAAGGAAACTTTTCCTTTCACTGTTTTTGTCACCCAGGCCCGCCCCTGCAGTGCTCATTCCCTCGGTTATGCCAACATAACTGCTTTCAGGCCACACAGTGGAAGAGATCAGAGGTGTGACCTAGCTAAAAAGTAACCTTCATCTCCCCTCTGACACAACAGCGGGGGAGGGCTTCTATCCAGACCAGTTGCCTAAAATACCGCCAGTTACCCTCCCACAGAAATCTGCTCAAGCACAATTCTGGGGTGGTTTGGGGACAGGAAATGTTTAAGCCAACCCTGTATCCAAGAAAACAGTCTTAGCACAATCAGAATGTGCAATGCAGCCTCAGCTACGCTACATCTGCTCTCAGGTCCCAGGCAGGAAAGACCATGCTGCTGACAGAGAATGCCAAAGTGCCTCTCTACTGCCAGCACACAGAATAGGGAGGGGGAAAGAAAGAAAAAAACAAAACAAACCAAAAAAACAAAACAAAAACAAACAAACAAAAAAAACCCAAACCACAACCAACAACTCAGCAAGCAGCAGGAATTCAAAATTCTTTGCACACCAATGGCCTTCTTGAAAGTTAAATAGCAAAATGCGCACATCATAAAATTTGTTCTTAGGCTTAAGTTGTATCAGAGTCAACTCCAACTACGTTACCATTAGCTGGTTACATTTCAGAAAGCATCACCACGCAGCACTGTGACTCAGTTTCCCAGTTTCTTCTTAACTCTGTTCAAGCCTTTATTTGCAAGAATTTTTGCAGATGACTTTTACAATAGGCTCTAGGTGTTAGTCTTACACTAAAAGAAAACAGATTACCCTGATTGCTGAATTTGAACATGCCTGCTCTGGGATGAGTTAAGGCTTGGTATCAGAAGAAAAATTAGGGTATATGTAGACTTGATATGAGCAATTTCTTTCCCACTAAATAGTTTAAAGGTGTAAATAGTGCTAACCTGTCAGCCAGACCTACACAGTCTTCATGTTAAAGCCTCTGACAATCCTTATTCCTCTGGAAGTATTTCTCTTTCTACTTGTTTCAAGAGTATACGCTGCATACCAGCATGTACTACTGATAAAGTAGAGGTTTTGCAGAGGAAGTATGAGACCAGTTTCTAACTCCCAGTCTATGCCCTTTGACACCTTCAAAAAGCACAGCAAAGAGCTGAAACTCAGAACAATCCATTTAAAAAGGAAAAAGAAAACAAAACAAAACAAAAACAAAAACCCAAAACCAACCAACCAAAAAAACCACCACTACTTCTACTGCAAGTCTTACCATGTTGTCTCCAGGTCACACACAGTACAAATTTGCTGCTGCAGAACAGCTAATTCATAAAAAAGTATTCTAGGATCAATCAGTAAACCACACTTGGCTGACAACTAAGCAAGAAGAAAGAGATTCAGAAACTACGTGAGGCTTGAAAGAGTGTGAGGTAACCCATAAATACAAGGGAGGAGGGATAGAGAGTTAGTTTCTGTTAACAAAACATTTATTTTATCTAGTAGCCTACCTGACTGAAAGTGATTTCAGTGTTAATCCTGCTGCTTGACTTCTCAAGGGAATAGGGATGGACATGCAGAGCATCTTCTCCCCTTCTTTCTATTTTCTTTTTTCAGAGTATCAACCCTCAGCAACTACACAGCAGTTGCGCTCAGCTAAGTTAAGGCATACTACAGAAGTATCTGTTGATGGTCATCATTAACTAATTCTCTGACCTACAGACAATTCTAGAAATGGCTGGAAGTAACTCAGGATAAAGGTATCTGGTAGTCAATTAGAAGGGCTCCAGTCTTATTTTCTATTTTTCTCAGTCCTCTCATTTGTCTCTCCCGAAAACTCAGCTGACTCCTCAAACATTCCCAAAAGACCTTGGTCTGACAAGGTCACTTTAAGCTAAAAGAAGCCTCACAGCTCAGCCAACTAACCATGCATTTGGAATGGAAACTGACTGTCATTTCATGGCCATATCCGTGACTAAACTGAGTTACAGTGATTATTCAAACACAAAAAAATTGGGTCAGCTGACCACATCACTAAAAATCTAATTCTATTTAAAATACCACACTTAAACACATATTCCATTTATTTGCATGAACTCTATGATAAAAAGGCATTTAACCTTTCATACAAGCATGCAGAAGAAGCTGTTCCTTATACATTAACTTTTATAGTTCCAGAACTAATGTGAAAAAAATGGAATGGTTTTGAAAAGCAAAAAGATGTACAGTCAAAACATGATGTTACATACCATTTCTCCCATCCCCTTCTCCCATAAAGCCATTCTCCTGTCAACATAAAAATCTAAATTATGTTGAACATTAGGACAACCATTCCATAATTTTAAGCTGCAGTATTTCCTTTCCCTCATTCCTGACTTTCAGTTGGTTTATTCTCCAAACAAACTTCAAATGGTTCAACTTCCCAAGCACATAAGTATAGTATCCTAATTTGGTCAAACCTATTTGCAAGAGCCTTAAACCTTACAAAGTACTTTCATTCAAAATTCAGATGCTTGTGAAATCACTTCTTAAACAAGAAAAAACGTGCAGAACAGCAGCAGCATTGCCCATGAACCAGATATCTCACCAACAGCTTAAGAACAGAAGCTTAACTATACGGTTCCACGTCCTTCCCAAGATAAAAGATTTGACTGCTTACCAGTAATGGTGCAGGCATCTCTGTACTCTCTGCAGTCTGGCACATCATCTTCCACTGCTTCACTTACATAGTGCTCTTCGTGAATGCCTGTGTCACAGGCTAGGACTGCATGATTCGACAGCTCCGAAGGAGGCACAGTGGCGGCCAAAGTGCAGTCGTGCAAAGCTGTGGCGTCCAGCTTGGCAGGTTTCACAGGGTTGTACAAACTGCCATCAGGGGGACCAGCACTGGAGACTGGGTCTGGCTGGCAGAAACAGAATTCTTTCTCTTTGCTAGAGTTGGCTCCAAGAAGTCTGCAAAACACAAAAGAAACAAATGTTCAGTTCAAGCCATTCCAAACAGCATAAATCAGAATAGATAATTTTCTTTTCCTTAAACATTAGTTTAACCTGATGAATTGAGCAAATCCTAAAAACTGGTCTTCACAGAGCAGCTGCTATCTTCGCACTTCGCACAGTCACGCCTAGTAGGAAAGTGCTATTCCTTGTACAGTGTTATTTACTAACGGCTAATTAAACATCCAGATTTTTGCCTAACCCAACTTGGGGCAAGCACAGTCCATCCACCTTAGCCCGTTCACCAACTGCCTTTCTCTCACATCAGCCAAGGGAAAGCTCTATGTAGCCCAGCTTGCTGCATAAGTGACACCGTGCAGACAGACTGCACATCACTGGTTGATTTACTGATACTTTAGTAACATCATCATTTGAAGTTGACTGATGCCAAACAATACAGAAACGATTAGGAGCTTATACTGTAACACTGCTAGGCTTATCCCCTCCACTGGGCCACCCTGCACAGCCCGGCCCTTCACTGCCAGACTGCCGGCTGGCATCTTTGTTCCCTTCACAGGGTGCACAGGAAACAGAAATCAAGGTGCACGGGGTTAAGGGAGTGTCCACTTACTGAGGCTGAAGCACTGTGGAGCAGCAAACAGGGAACAAAGTCCCTCAAAGACAGATACCGATGCCCCCAGCAAGATTAAATGGGCCAGAGAAAGAATGAAGAAGAGCACTTCCTATCCAAAAACTTCACCAAACCTTTTGGATAAGGGGCCAAAGGCACTGCAATAATTCATGGTGTAGTACTGCTTTTGGTTATCAGCAGCAACCAAGAAAAGATGCAAATGCTCATTACTGCTAGGAAAGGAAAATACAATCATGGGATCACAGGAAACCATACTTGGGAAAGGACTTGCAGGGCAGGAAAAAAAGGCTTCATATTTGTAGTATTTACAAGGCATAAGCAGCAGCTGAGAAACAGGCCACACAAGAACACCTGGACTACATGGGAAAAGCAGAAAGACAGCCAGCAAGACGACACAAATGCACTGGTCTGCAGGCAGAAGGTGTGGATGCAACTCAATTTGCAAATGCAGCTACAGAGCATGCTATGTTCAGTACTTCATTGAGAACTAGAAATAAAAGTTTTCTGGAGAATCCTATGAAAAAGGTTCTCTTTAATCTCTAGGAATATGTCCAGATAATCTTATTTTGCTGTTAAAGTTATACTCGGGATTTTGGCATCTTACTTTCTGGCATTTCTAGTAAACAACATTATCGCTTCACCAAAGCATAACTATTTCTAGAAACTCATTGCAAGACTCAAGCACCTGTGTCTCTAAACTGTCAAGATACAGATTATGCATTCTGGACCTTGTGGGAGTAAGCTTCAGAGAAACCTTTCAACAAAGTTATAACACTATACAAGCACCATCTTTTCTCAACCTATTTTCCCCTTTCACCACAGGCCTTAGAACAACAAAGCAAAATTCCCTCCCCCTCTCAGAGGGTCTCAACAGGGACTTGTTTACACTGAAATCAGAACACCACAACTGGAAAACAGATGGGGAATATTAACTCTGGGGGAAAAACAAACAAACAAACAAACAAGCCCCCACAACACCCTCATATACAAAATGACATTTCATTGAATTTTCCTCAATTCCATTTCTACATGGTATCACTTAACCTGGAAATAGTTCTCACACTGAGAGGCTCAAACCCTGTATTTTGTAATGATCATAATAGCTACAGGAACAGATTAAATCAAATGATAAATTTATGGTACCATACTCTCATACAAATGGTACTCTACTGTGGCAGCTGCAGGAAGAGAAAGTTTCACTCGACTGCTTTAACAGAAAATCTCATGGTTCCCCTGCAGAGCATCCATTATTCCTGCGCTATCACAGTACGTACTGAAAAGTACAATGGGGTCACTCATACTGATTATTTTTAAAATAGTCCCCTTTCAAGTGGCTCTTTAGGAATAACAAAAGGTAGATTACTGATATGAGAAATCAGTTGTTCAAATGAAATTGGAATCAAAATGCAAATCTTCGTTTTCCCCTCTGCACTGAAGACAGAAACAGCTTAAGCTATAAACAAGAAAATATGCTGGAAATGCACAGCCTGACTGATTAAAAGGGCTCCATTTTGTCCTACTTGCTACCACCCATCTGCGAATCGCGTTTGTTTTGGGAAACCGTTAGATATCTAAGTCTGTTGTTATGAACAAGGGCATGTCTGGGAGTAAGAAACTGAAAGCATTAACAGTACTCTTCAGCTTTTCTTGCCCTCCTCTCCCCTCCTCCCCATGCCCTGCGTTAGCGACTACAGGAAGCCAGCAACATAACAACACTGCTAAATGAAATAACACTGATAACCAAAGCGTGATTTGTGCGTAAAAGTCTTCAAGTGAGTTTTGGGAATCTGAGATCTTGTAACCTTTCTGGACACACTGACATTCAACATCTGACACACGTGATCACCTTTACTCATTCACCACTTTATCTTAAAAATAAATGGCACTTATGGAAACTATAAACAAATAGAGCTTGGTAAAAAAAGCAAACAAGCAACAAAAACCAGCCCCCCAAAAATCCTCACAAGTCAGTCTGCCCGGTCTGCTGCAGAAACGCATGTAACATCTACATGAAAAAGTTAAATTCTGGATTAAGGAAGAGAATTTGCCTTGATCTTAAAACCTCGTATCATGGAGGGAAGAAAGCAGGCATAAATGTGTATACCTGCTCCCTTTCAGACTTATTTAATATCCTCAATTTCCATACACACAGTGGAAAAACATTGTTCAGACTCTATCAAACCTCTAGAGGCGCTGTCTGCACGGCCTCTCTTTGCAAGGCAAATATTACCACCTAATCCAGGGGTGCACACTTTTCCTTTAAACTTTCATCTAAACCTTCCTGTTGCAGAGAAGAAAAACAAACCAGAGCTGAGCAGTATTCACCAGATTGACAAAACAGCCATGAAGAGAAACAGACATTGTAGCTACAGTACCCAGGAAATACAAAACATCAATATTATTCTTTAGTACTAAAGTCTCACCTGCATATACAGTATTCATAAGGAGATGATACAAATTGTTATTGCAGTGTTTTGTATTTACTCCTTCCGACATCCAAACAAGTACACAATTTCTAAGTTGGATTATGACTTTTCTTGATGAAAATTCAATGCGTTTCCTTCTTTCTACTGTATATGTCAACAGCGGCCTGCATACAGGATTTAAATAACTCTTCTACCTAATATGACGTAATTCAGCTTTTGCCTCAGTGGCTCTATTGCACCATTTCTACCACTCTAAATACAATGACAGTTTGGGGCCAATAAACAGACCTGGGTCTAAAGAAATATTTAATTTGGAATGTTCGAACCTAATTCTTCAGTATAAAACTGTTTGCAGAAAGATCACCATTCCCTTAAGTTTATCATCTGAATGTTTTTAACCAGGTCATTTTACTCTGAAAAAAAACCTCTTATTTGTAAGCTATTTGTTAAAGGCACTCATTCAGATCTTGCACTTTATAAGAGGAATGACATAAGCACAAAGACTTGCTCCTGCACACCTCTTCTGTACAATACCCAGATTTTGGTCTAAACGAATAAATGCTTAAAATAGAGCGTTTGCATGATTACTGTATGAAGAGCTTAAATTCTGTATACACCAAACACCATTGTCATCTAATAGTACATCTACACAATAGGTTGGACTATGACTGCAGTGTAACTAAGACTCGATCAAGAAGTACATTGGGTACCGATTACAGTGTACCTGTGGCAGCCCAGATTACAAAAGCCAAGTCAAAAATTGAGTTGCGGTTAGACAGCACTGCATTCCACTTTAAAAAGTTATCCAGCTGTAAGTACCTAGGCAAAGCAGTTCAAAGCTAACAGATACATTTACATCAGATGACAGCCAAGATTTGAAGGTTTTGAGGTAAAGAAAAAAAAAAAAAAAATCTCCACATCAGTCAGACACTTCTGGGTTCTGGCCATTAAAAAAAAAAAAAAAAAAAAAAAAAGTTCATTGCTCGTTTGCAGCATATTTTGGGGGAAAGGGGGTTGAGTTTCCTACACCACAAATTTCATACAAATGCAAATAAAATAAACCACTTGCTCTTTCACAGCCATTTGAGATAAAGTTTTTCCGCATTCAGGATTAAACACAACTTAACTCTGAATCTCAAGACATAAATGAGTTAAAGTAATCCTTTTTCCTCCCCCAAAAGCAGTAAAAGACATGGAGGTATTCAGCCCTGTGCCTACCCAGAACCCAGCAATGCCAACAAATACATTATTTGTAACCTTGTAGCATTATTCTCATCACCATCTTGGATTGCAACAACAGCCATTTACTGTAGTCACAAAATGTCTGGAACTCCTACAAATAACATGCTACTCCAGAGCCACAGGCTGCACCCTATGGTGATAATTAAGCTTTGAACAATTTTTAGTTATCTGTCTAGCTCAGATTTTGTGCTTCAAATAATACTTTTATTCCTTAGTCTAAAATGGCAGCTTGACCACTGAGAACATTGGTGAATTTAAAGAAATACTTCCTTAAAAGAGGGGAAAAATATCTTTCTGTTGCTTCTGACTAAAATCTTGCCCTTTCTTCCAGGTCACCCTTTTGCTATGCACACTCTCATACTTAATTTAACTACGCTATTTGGTTTAGAGCAGTAGCACAGTTTTGAAGCAAAACCATTTACTGTGAGGTAGCTTGTTTTTCAGAACAGCTTTGGTGCACATGACCAACCTACTCCTTTTTGAGTACGAGAACCTGAAAACTCTGCTCCAAATGCAACCCTGCTGCCAAACAGGGACACGAGACTTCAAATAACCCCGCGGGGTACATCACTGCAAGGTCATCTGGCATGTACCTATGACATTTTTCTCCTTCGGAAAGCTTCAGACTGCGCAGGTAAGTGGGACATTCAGCCCAAGGTGCCAAGCTAAACCTAATCTAAAGTAACCCACTCAAATCAGTAACAAAGATTTAAGAAGCTTCAGTGCCAACAACTTTGATCCACTCATCCATCCCTACTGACCAAAGTATTTGGTAATTCAGACAGAACCTCGGGGTACCAAGGGATTGAGAGAGCTTTCCACTCTTAGCATCTGCCTGGAGCTACAGACCTCTCAGACTGTGTTCTCATTTACTAACTGATGGTTAAACACTTCAGAGGGTTTCAGGGTGTGCAAATTCCACCCTTCAATGTACTTGCAAGAGTCCCACCAGAAATATTCTTCCCTGTTTTGTACATCACTTTGTACATCCACTAAACACCTCTGTTTAACCAAGTCTGCTAAGTTTTACTAAGTCCTTTAAAAAGAACCTTCAAGCTTCTTATTTACATGAAAAAAAAAAAACCAAAACTTTCTTCAGATGCAAAATGCCCCATGTAGACACTGGAGCAAATCAAAGCCAGTTTATATGTCTGTCTAATCTGTGAAATAGATTAACATGCTGGCCTACCCTTGGTAACTCAGAATACAGTCTTCAGTCGGTGTTTTGGAAAATAATCACTAAATTGACCAAAGCAACTTAATGAGACTTGCTTCAAGCATTCAACTTGCTTATTTCTTTACTAATTCACATCTTGCATCTAAAAAGTTTGCATTTTTTTTAAATTTAAAAACAAGTTCTTCACTAAGTGGGTGGCCTCAAAAGCCAGTCAAAATGCCTACCCATTTAAACACACTTTGTCAGACCATAAAGAAACAACCATTTGCAGTACGTCTGGCTTTTACACACACATATGTATATATAATCACTATTTAACTTTTAGATAAAGACTGAATTTGATCCCAAATAAATTACTGAGTTGTTTTAATCTCATCCTGTATTATATACCCTCTTATAAATCATGGGGGTTTATTTTCCACTCAGGAGATAGCTTTGAAATATGCAGAATGCTGACTGCTTAGTTAAACCTCTAACTAGAGGGACATAAACAGTCAAAGTGTCAGAGATGAATGAAAGAATGCAACAAGCAGTTTATTTAACTGCAAACCCTTTACATAAAAACAAGTACTGCATTTCCCATGTTACAAGAGATCCATTATTTTTACAGCAAATTAAAGGGACAAGCATCTTGCACAAGTCTAGCCTACATCCTTATCCAAAGTTTTAAAGCCATTTAAGAACCTTTTAATCAAACATCTTTCCTAGGTTACCCTGGAGGAAAAACTGCCTCGCTCTCTTAACAGGGTTTGTGTGTCCAGTGACCCAGGCAGTCACCCCAAAGCCGTTTGCTACCCCAACATCACACAGACCCTTTTACTCAAGCCTTATATTACGTTTAAATTACATTCCATGCTTCCCCCCCTGCTCCACAGAGGGGTTAGGAACTCCGACCTAGCCAAATGCAATCTTTTCAGAGAAGTACCAACACCCAGTTGTTGTGTCACGTGCTATGAAGGATCTTCTCAGGTACATGCCTCCCAGAAGAGGGGCTCTTCTGCCTATGAAGCCATTAAAGAATGTTTGCAAGCTAAACGTTTGAAGGCTTTCTAGAATCACTTTTTACAAAGCCTCAGAACCAACAAGTAGATGAAGGCATCCAAAACCAGAACAATACCTGGCTAACTGCCAGTGGCATGGCAATGTCATTTAGAATAAAAGAGTCACTACTAGAGAACAAAGGCCAGAACAGCAGCAGCAATAACCAAAAAGATGCTTGAACAATAGTATCAACATGTAAAGCATAAAACCTTAATCTCAAGGTCCCCGAAGCTGCTGCTGTGACCTTGTTCGGCCTTATTTGATCTTTAAGTCATCAATCAAGACGACCATGTTTTCTCAAAAATTAACGCGAGTCAAAACATCACAAATAAAAAGCCCCATAAAGAAAAGGGGGGGGGGGGGGGAGGGGAAAAAAAAAAAAAAAAAGAAAACCACCCCACTGTTCTCCACAAACCAAAGTTTCTCACCACTAGGACTTGGCCTTCAGAAGGAGCCCATCAGTCTCCTGTCCCCTCAGGCCAAGGGAGAGTGGAAGCATACTGTAAGACAAGCCCTGGCTTTGACCTTCGCAGCTGTGAGCGCACAAGTGTGCTCTCACCCGCCTTTATGTAACGCTGCCCCTCTCTGCTCTCAAGTTCCTTGAGGCAAATGTTGCAGGGCTCTATAAATAGTTCTTCCTTGTGTAAGGCTCACATTACATTGGGAGCTTTTTACAGCTCCTTCTACTTTTATTTAACGTAGGCCACCAAACTTGCCCTCGCCCCCCCCGCCCCCCGTGAACAAATAAAACTGAAAACAGTTAAAAATTAGTGCATCACACTACTGGTTGGGAAATCTTAGCCAGACACCCTGTGTGCCTGTCTTGGAAAGGGAAAGCTGTTCAACTACCACCACTAGCACAGAGTCTATGAGAACTGCACGTGCTGTCAAAGAAGGAATTTGCCAGGTAACAACACAGAGCTCAGAGGCACAGCAAGGCAAACTATAAACACCTCAAACATGTACTTTCTGTTCACACCCATGCACGTGCAAGGTGCTCACTGAGGTAGATCAATACAAGATGGCTCCAAGGGGCATGGTCCAATACTTGCTGAACAGAAGGAAAGGATCTAATGACTTAAAAAAACAAAAACAAAAAACAAAACAAAACAAAAACAACCAAAAAAAACACCAAATAATTTGGGATGAGGTTGCTGTTGTATTTAGCATGTATGAACTCCTGTCTCATACACAGACAATACACAAGCTAAACTACAGGAACCGTCAGCTTCAGTACATTAACGCATAGGCTGCCTACCAGCATCTCTCCTCATACCACTAAAAAAAAGGCAGGTATCAAAGATTTGTCAGACAGTTCATGTATGGGGGAAACTACTACACCAGCAGCAAACCAGGTCCTCAAAGAGTACTGATGGGAACAGTGGTAACAGAAACCTGAAAAGTGTGGCTTGTTTATACACCACAAGAGCATGAAACTCCCCGCTTCTTTACTTCTCCATAAGCCTCAAAGGTTTTCAAAAGCTAAGTAAGTATTCGGTACTGCTTTTTCACGAGCTGGGAAAAGCTGTGGGATGACCACAATTTCTCTGAAATGCAGCAGAGGAGGTAACAGCACTATGGCTGCTCTCGAGTCCTGAGCTCATTTCCCACCCACAGGAAGAACCAGTGCGAGCACTTGGCCAGAAGCAGAACAGAGAGGCACAAACGCGCTAGACACACATGAACTAGCTACCAGTAAAGTGCAAAACAAAACAAAACAAACTCAACAACCCTACTGAACAGTGCCTGGGCTTAACACAGCAAGTGGTAGGTAAAGATATTCAAATTAAAATATGTTACTATTCCAAGCCAAAACCCTGATCAGCCAGCCAAGCCATACCTTCTTCCTCAGGACAATGCTAAAGAGCAAGGGAAAGCAGTGACAGCAGCTGAAGATCACGCCAGAATGGTGTTCCCCCCATCGCTACTACTGTTTAAACAAAGATACAATTAAGCTAACTGCCAACAAATTAGGGACAAGAATTTTAGTCAAGTAACCCTAAACAAAGAACAGACTGACACAAACCAGATATTTATCATGATCTAAAGCCTGGGGATGGGATTTTAATCTTGGTTTACATTACTATTGTTTTTCTCCTATTACAGGAGGATTTTTTGAATTTCTCACCCTCCACAATGACTTTTAAGAGTCTATATAGAGTCGGTATAATTTAAATTTTTAAAAATGCTGTTTTATGGGATTGGAGAAGTGTCATTATTTCAAATTTTAATAGCTGCCCTTCTGAAAACATTTACACAAAATATCACATAACAGGACTAAGACTGCTGCTTTTCTTAACTATTTCTTATTGCACAGAGACAATGAAAGCAGGGGTGAGAGGAGCCAGCTGATAGAAAAATAAGGAACAAAATTCCTTGCAAACTGCCTTAAAAAAAACAAAACAAAACAAAACAAACACAAAACCCTCAAAAAACCACACACTATACTTGCTCTATCCTGATCCACTTACTTTCAGACTGAGTTTATTGCTTTGGACAAAGTTGAATAATTATATAAAAAGATGATAAAGAAAAAAAAATCAAACAAATCAAAACTCAATCTGTTGAGTAAGAACATCCCATTTTTTTGCAGAAAGTAAGAACTTAAAGTTTCCTATTGCTGCTAGAAGCAATTTTAAAGATAACTATTAGGAAGCTTATCTCCAAGGACAGTCAGACCACCAATTCCTGCTCTGAGTAAGATGCTAAGAAGACCTGCTTTGGCTCACTAGCATCACTGGCCCTCACTCCCTGGCAGCAAGCCTCCCCACGTGCTCCAGCAACTGGCACTATCCAGTGAGAACCTCCTTCACTCTTCAAGGTTGTCTTACAACCCTAAACGTGCACAGAGTTCCTCAGAATCTTTAGGTACCACTTTAGGTACCAGTGTTGAGAAGTGACATAACAAGACGACAAATTCCTAAACAACCAGCAATCCTGGGCCTTACACCGAAGCCTTGGTCACATGGACTTCCCAGCAACTGAGACACAAGCCGCTGACTGACAAGGGTGCATCTCAACACATACCATTCCAACGCAGGACTGCGTCCCTTCTGCTTCCATAGAAGTTAATGGCTACAACAAGAGAGAGAAATCTCGCAGCCCTTCTCAAAATGCTACAATGTAGTTTAAAAACTGGCACAATTATTCTATCAAGTCATTTTTCTGCTTATGAAGTTTGTGTGTAAACATCAAGAATGAAATAGGAAAATAAGAATTGGCTGTTTAGAGGTTGCTCTGTATACCCAGTATATTACCATATACATGTGTCTGTGTTCTTGGGAACCTAGAAATGTTTATCTTAACAACAGGCTGTGGAATTTTAGGAAACTGAGCCAATTATCCATGGCTTAGTGCCATTAAAGTCAAAGTCGCACTAGCAAAGATTTTGGAACGGAGTTTTTAGAAAATTCCAGGGGCATTAACATGAACATGGCAAGAGCAACACTGTGATACAGTCTTTATAGGAGGAAAAGAAAAAAAGAGAAAAAAAAAAAAAAGAAAAAAGGTCTCCTTACAAGGGAGAACTACACAAGAGGACAAGCTAAGGGGTAAAAATGGAAATTAAATGTAATACAGGCTATGTTTTTGCTTCACTTGCAGACTAAACTATCTTACTTAATTACACAATTAAGTTGAAATCCAGCATTGTGGCTGGACCACAAAAATAAAATCTGAAGCCACTCAATACAGACAGGTCAAATGGTTCCAAACAATTTGGAAATTGATTTTGGAAAATAGTTGCTATAACCCTTAAACATGGTGCTTCTTGAAGTTGTCCTCGAATAAATTCCTGCATGTACATATTCTCCAAAATACACAACATAGTACTGGACACTGAACTTCACTTACCACAGTCAGGGCACAGGCAGCAAGAAAGCACTTAACCAAATTGCCCTCTGCCAGCTCCTGCTCTATTGTAAATCTCTGTTGATGGAGACCTAAAACTACTGTAAGGGGACTGGGCAAGCCAGTCTGCTTACCAACCAGTCAATTCAGTTTCCCACTTATCAGCATGCCTTATGACTTATTCATATCTTAGCACCCAGTCAGAAAGCATTCTGAGTATACCAACAGCCTCAGGCAAGCAACCAAGCCAGCCTTCAGTAAGGGGAAACAGTCCTTTGACGAACCTTATTCCTGTATGTCAAGGATTTTTTTCCTGTGCGTACTCTACAAGTGAATTGGTAGACTGAAATTTGTCTGAAAACTTTCTCTGAAAGTGAAAATTTTCACTACAGTATCAAAAGCAACCCTTGCTCAGGCAGTAAGAGGAACTGGACAAATTTGGTAAAATATTAGAGATGCATGGTAAAGGTGAAAGTACACAGAACAACATGTAGGTTTACAAGGTTGAAAAACACAGCATTTTAAGCACTTCTTCATTCAACTGAAAAAATTAAAAATATCACTAATGTTCCCTGCCCCTAGTTTAAAAGAAAGCATCCCTCAATACAAGTATATTATGATGCTTAGAAATTTCTTCCTTCAAACTGTTTTTTTCATGACCTAAATTTGGCAAAGGTCTTATCAGCCTCAGAACCACAATTAGGATTCATTTTCCTCAACTCATGCACATACTCTATCACAAGCAAAGTTATCATTCCCAATACTCAGTTTCCTTAAAATAACAATAATATTTACTCAGATTTAAGAGCAGAACATCTTCTGGACTTTCAGTACCCACAGTTACATTTGAAGAAGATGACGAACTTTGATGCCATAGGAAAGTAACACTAAAGCCGAAGTAATCATCTGACTATTTTAAAGACTTTCACACTTCTTGCTTGCGCACGAAGAAGCAAGCTTCTGTCAAGGGAGCTGTAGAAGATTCAGATTTCTAGATCAACAAGCAAAATGGAAAGCAAGGCCTACAAGTTCACTCCTGAATATAAACACAGGATTTCCTGAAAGGAACAGACCTCTTTACCTACTCTCTAAATTCCCTGTGTAGATTGCTCATTTGACATGCAAACTCTTAGCTGAGCTGAAACAGGTAAAAAGAAGCCAAGACTTGACAGCTGAAGCAAATAACATCAAAAAGTGCTTTGAGATTGCGCACCCTCAATTTCATTATTTAGCCTTCCTTAGTTTTAGGTTCTCAGTCTAATATGTTCTAGCATCAGACCTTAAAGCTTTATCACGTCTCTTCTACTGTCAAGAGAGAACATGAAACTCTTCTTGCTATTACAGAAGGTCTGGGGAGCACTTCCTTGCAACTTAGTGCGGCAGACAGGGAAAAATTAACTTGCTTGGAAAGGGCTGCACATCACATCATTAAAAGAGGGATTTTTTTAGAAAAATACTTCTATATTCTACATAGGCACTGACTTCCCTGAAATGAAGTTGACCTATTTAACTCCTTCTACAGTTCATGTAGAAAAGCTTTTGATTTAAGTTTAGTCATGCTTTAAGCACAAGAAAGGTGACATATTAAAGTGCATCTACCTGAAGGTTGGGGTCCAACACCACTTTCAGCAAGAAATGCGGAAACAACATTTAAAAGCATGCCCAATAGCAGCAGAGATCTCCAGGCCATCACTTGCCCCATATAAATAACAGTTTTGGCTTTGAAGAACACAGTAGTCCAAACAGTTCATGCAACAGTTCAAACAAAAGACAAGACTGTATCCCAAAGAAAAAACTGTAGCATTTCCCCTACCAGGATGCAGGTAATTAAACACTGTAGTTATTCCTACTGCAGAGTAGAGGTGGGGGTACACTAGACCACCCTTACTTCCCTTGCTGTTCTGGATCCAGACTCAGTTTTCAGAAACATACTGTTTATTCGTCTGCACCAACTGCAGGGTTCAGCAAAGACATGGCCCCCAGCTTCTAGTAAGAACCATTTTCTGTTCCCCTCAGTAAAATATTCTGCCATCACTTTGAAATTGTTGCTTTATAATATTCCATTCTTCTTCTGTGTGCTCTTATGTCTCTGTAAGGTCCCACAGCAGCGAAGCTCAGTTTTCAGACACTTGTCCCTCACCATGGAAACAGAAAAGGAAGAAAAAACAGTGTGCACATACCTCATTATTAAATAAAAATTCATCATCGAAATACCGTACTGATATTCATCATTAGGCTGGAATCTCCATGGCCAAAACAGGAAGCACAGTAAGTTTCCCGTGACTCAGGCCTAGCAATAATTCCCTTGTAAACTTCCATCACCATCACCACCAGCAACGGACATGTCAGGGCCAAAACAAGGCACCGTCCTATGGTTAAAAAAGGCAGCCAGCTTTTAAGCAGCAGTAAGTCTAGCACAGCCCCTCTGAGTTGAATGTCTTGGTAGTGAAAAGCTGCACCAGAAACTTCCTAGAACTCTCTTTCTTTTAACAGAGCCACAGGTTTTCATCGTAGGTCTGAAGTTTGTGCCCTTGCTCCAAAGCTGCTGTTCAGTCCAGACTCCACAGCCACCAAAACCCACACCAGCTGCCTGCACAGCCCCTGCCCACAGCCCAAACGATGTCTGCGCAATTTGAGTAAGGCATGCTGCCTCATCCTTCTCAGCGGGATGAGCCAGTGCTGAGATGCTCTCCTCCTCACTCTCACTCTACCTACGCTGACTGCAGTAGAAACACGAAGGTTTATTAATAAAGCAGGAGGAAAAGGCTGGCTACTGGACTTGGATCCACGACTTTCTAGGCTAAGATCAGTTGCACAGTATGCCAGAAGGGCCAGTTGAGAGACTGGTTTTCCCAGAACGTACCGTGAAACTGCATGGAAACCACACAGCATACACCTATACGGTCTCCCACAGAATCCTACTGCCACATGCGTGCTCATACAGCCACGTTGATAGGGAAGGGAAGGGTGTTTTACTACTCCCATTGATTTCAGACAATCCGTGATAAGTCTACAGTGAGGTAGGAAAAAAAGCAACCTAAGTCCAGCAACAGACCACAGATCACTTAACAACTAGCACTATGTTTTGGGGGGGATTTTTACAATTTTCACCTTCGAACTTTTGCATAACAGTATCATTTCATAGGTTTCCATTCTTCCTCAATCTTTATGTTGTGTTCATACCTGAAGGCACTGAACAAAGAACAGAACTGTTCATTAGCTTTTCAAAGGCCTCTATATAGGAGATACCAATTTACAGTGCAATTAAGAAACCTTACAAAACCTGAACATATAGCTACCACAAAGAAGAATATTTTCTTGCTACTAGAGAGCATATATGATTTACTAGCATGGTGTTTATCTGCAGGTTTCTGAATTCAGACAGATTTTTTCTCTTTCCCCTTGTACAAGTTTATTCTTATCTACTAAGAAGCTTGTTTGTGCAGTCATGCATCACAACTACGTCACTGAAGGTATATGAATCTGTTCTGCTCAGTTCTTGGAGGTTTTGGTTTTTTTTTTTTTTTTTTTTTTTTACAATTCTAGTTAAAATAATGTTGACGCACATTAGTGCACAGCGGTAGAGTATATTCCTACAGATGAAGGCAGGAAGAGAATCTGAGCATGCTCTGTCCTTGCTCCAAACATACCTGCAGACATTACAGCTGCACAATGCTGCCTGGTCATTCCCAGTGCAAAAAGGCAACTAGAGAAGACACTGGACACATCATTCTTATGTTCCTCAGCGCAGCCACCAGGCTCAGCGACAGAGATATGTATGCAATCAAGTCTTTAAAACCAAACATTTAATGGCTAGCTACCACAGTAGTTTGCATTCATTGCCAGTTCCCCTTGCTGCAAGACAAGGGGTGTCACCATAGTCACCAGGTTTTAACCATTATGGTCTGTGTTCTTCAGATAAATTACAAACCGCTGTAAAAATAAAATTAAACTTCAGCTTAGCAAGTTTGCAAATTACCCGGAGTACCTCACGTGTTCTGCATGATGGTGGGCAAAAAATACCTGACCCAACAAAGCTGAAGAGCCATATGCAGAATTTTCCTACAAACATCCTACATAAGCAAAGTTGCACCACCAGATTAAGCCCAACAAAATCCACAAGACTGCATGTGTAGCACAAAAGTCAGCCACCATACAATAGTCTCAGCAGGACCAATGCCCACCAGTCAAAGTGAAGAAAGAGGACATTCAGCATGAACCCATTCTGACTGGCCGAAGAAAGACAAACATTTTGAAAGTTATTTTCAACTGAGACAAAAGGAAAAAAAAGTTTTTCCGTATCAGGTAGATGACACTACCCCGGTACGAAGAGATAGTATGGTGGAACATATAAAACCTAACAATAAACAGTAAGAAGAGAGATGGCTCATCTTTCACTTCAGCACGCCTGCAAACTTTCGATTGCATGGAATGTTATTTTATGAAACGCTGTAGCAACAGACACAGCCTACCTTACTTTATCTTTGGTGTCCCCACAGCAATGAAATACACATCACTGAAATGTTTCTGCTATGTGGCAGCATTCCCAAGTATGTCATTTAGAGAAGTCTCAAACAGCTTTGAAGTCCATTTTGAATTCTCTACCTGCACATTTTATTTGCAAAGATGAACATGAAAGTGAAGAAAAGTGCATTCACTCAGCCATGCACATGGAGACTGAAATGCTGGGGATGACCTTTAAATTTAGCACTAAAACAAAACACACATTAAAAATAAAAAAAGTTGGAAGGGAGGAGGGGGGAAAGCATGGCAATGTATTTAGAGGAGTCTCACTAGCTATTTTGCCACCAGGAAAAAACAGCAGCTCTCCTGCCCTGAGTTCATAATGTAGCACATAATCATGTAAAATGGTGGCCCCTCTTGTGCTTTGTGCTATTTTTCTGCTTCAACTGTCCTTTTGTACAATCATTCTGTGAATAAAATAGGTCAAATTGAAGCTCACAAGAGTTTTTTTTAAATATTACATTTTAAATATTAAAAAGCTGCCTGTAGCTAAGTACCCTCGTCAAATTAAAGGTTCCACAATGTATAGCAATTTCCTTTTTCAGTGGCTTTGTTGTCTGCATCACCCTTCCCTGGTTACTGTGCAAGCAGGAAGAAGTCTTGCGTTTAAGCAAATGCCGTGTACAAATTAATATAACTCCCACTTCATCCAAACTGTCTCAGGCCAGAGCCTTTCCACTAACGCACAGTGAAGAGCGGCACTTCTCAGATTCACTCTAGTTAAAAGGTGTCAGTTTGTTGAGACCCAGGCAGCCTTTGAACATCACCACAGTGAAAAAGGAAGGTTCCCCCCGAGCAATTCTACCGATTTTCCCTCAATAACAGAGATTATTCCTAGCCGAACGCAAGCTAACAAAGCTGAGAAATGTGCCTTTTCTTCACAAGTTACTAGGAGATAACAGGAGAGTCAAACAGACAAAACAGTTGGGAATGAAAGGTACCTTTTTTCCCCCCTTCCCATTCCAAACCACTGGCAGCTCCCTTTTACAGCTCTCCACCAGGACTCTGTCCCTCAGTGACTCTGAGAGTCTGACCAGACTGCTAAAAATAGCTTCTCAACTACAAGACATGTACATTATCAGCGGAAAACATTTCTGCAGACTTAGTAACAGCCCCACAGCTCAGTCTGATGACATGAGAGACTGAAGAGGCAGACTAAAGAATGGTTTGTTGAGTCAGGGAAGCCTTTACTGCATGCCCATCCATGCCCATCACAGACAGAACATGTATTTTTTTCCCCCAGCTGATAGATATTTTACAGGCAACCTCAAAAAACTGTATTGAAAATGTCTTTTTTTGCGTTATAAGCAACACTGTAAAATCTGAATATGCTTAGAAACACATTGATAATCTGAAGTACACTTAAATATATATTAGTTCACAATTCAGCAGTCTTCCATGATTGTTTCTCTGGAGATCTTTATAAGCAACATGTGATAACACACATGACGTTTTGTAGGCAAGTACAACACTGTCAAAGATATTTTTCTCACTATAAAACAGTAATAAAACAGGCAGAGGGATTAAAAGACTTGCCCAGGTCACTTTTGTATGGATACCCGTGTTGTGGGTTCTGTTGCTTCATTGCATGCTATGATCACCACAGGAAAAATGCACGTGAGATCCTCCAGTA
Organism: Platalea leucorodia; assembly: GCF_965183815.1. Lineage (NCBI taxonomy): Eukaryota > Metazoa > Chordata > Aves > Pelecaniformes > Threskiornithidae > Platalea > Platalea leucorodia. The sequence continues at coordinate 119,091,451 of NC_138823.1, forward strand.
CCTAAAGTTCAGAGCTAGAGAATTAAAGGCCAGTTAAGAGTCTCAAAAAGGTATGCAAGGCATGTTTCCATCACACCTTGAGAAGGGAGAATAATTTTCATAGCACTTCATGAAATGAAAGTGTTCTAACACTAAAAATACCCGGTTGCTTGTTCCTTTCTATCTCTAGAACTGAGTGCTCTAGTTTAACAGCAAGAAACTAATGGAATAAAGGATTGGTCTGAAGTTTAAAAAAGTTGTACGTGAAAATATTTGGTTTGCATTTTGGGAGGTAGCTGCAACAAAACCTACTTCTAATACAAATGAATCATAGAGATTGAAGCTGTCCTTCACATAAATGTTCACTCAAAACCTTGAGATGGTCATTTCTTGTCAGTAGCAAAGCAATGCTATATTGTTCAATAAAGACAAAGTAGAAATATTTCCCTTTCCCCCTTCAAAAAGTTAGTTTTTTGCTAACCAATAGACTCTAATTACTTTTAAATTATGGTAAATACAAATGTAACAGAGACATGACAAGAAGCAGGTCATCTTCAGATGTTGCACAAAATGGCATTCTGCACTGTATAACTATGCTTAGAGTGCCATACAAAATTTTCAAGGCGTCTTAAAAAAAAAAATCATCTTGACTCACAGCATCTGCATTTGAGATTTTTTAACTAAAAAGGAACTTGCCATCTCTCAGAAAAGGCACAGAAAAAGTTAGGAAGACTTTGAAACTTCATACACAAAACTGTCCTCCCTGTATAGACCACAAACTTCTGCAACTTCCACCATTCCCTGCTACCAGAGGACAGTACTGTGACTTACTCAAAATGGATGGAACAACAGAGTTCTTGTGTCATTACAGCAAAAACTCTGCAATCCACCACAAAGAGCCTTGGTCTGACTCTTATTCCCAACCTTAGTCCATATGGTTCATAGAAGTTAGCTTTGTTCACAGAGATTTTAAGTGGTGAAACATTCACCATCAACTTTAAAAGTTTTTAAACGTGAAGGTGTCCTATTTACTCCATCTCTGTTTTTTGTAAGGATGTTGAGGTATTTTAATTCTTCACATGGAAGACAACAGTAGCTTTCATAATGATACCTCCCAAACTGAATCTCCGGTTATGAAGTTATAGATCCATAAATACAGTTACATGTCATAAACTGTGGTTGCATTAAGGGCTCTAATTTTAAGAAGTCTGGGAGGGATATCAACAACACCTACTCCAGACTTTGAACACATGCTTCAGAAGCATTTTTTCTTGTACAGTTAAAATCCCCAGCTGCTAACAGACCAGCAGTATGATTTTACCCCAAATAAATTCCTGTGCAGAGTTGAAGTGATACTTGAAAGCATCAGGTTTTTTTTTTAAGTAAAGATTTAGAGTGTGGGTGGGTTTTTTTCCTAAGCTTAATGTAGATTTTAGCAAAGCAGAACTTTCCATGGCTACTGTAAACATACAGGGAAACCATTCGTCCATTTGTTTTTCCCATGACACTTTCATCAGAGGGCAAGTCACATCAGTTACACTATGACCTTCCTACTGATGTTATGTTAATGACCACACCAGAAATAAGAAGTTTTCTGAACTAAGTTAAAAATTACTGTGCTGTTGATGTAATAGCTATAATTTGAAGTTACAGTATTGGGAAACATACAAGTAAACTAGTGCTTGGGCATAACTTAAAAAAAAAAAAGAAAAGAACAAGGAAAAAAGAGTAGAAATCCCAGTGAACTTGCATCTTTCTTTAAGAGGCAGAGAAGAGGGAAGGATTTGTCTGATCTAAAGAGACGGCCATTTCAAGATAAACACTTAAACTCAAGTTTGTTTTCTTTTGGTTTGTTTTACATTGGAAGGTGGGCACTGAGAGGCTGATGTATGTGAATTAACTTACCACCTTTTCCTCTCAAGCAAATGCTCTCCAAGTATTTCCTCTATATCCATTGTCTCTCTCATCACTTCAAGAACTTCACTTATGGGAAGAAAAGGAAAAGCCAGGTTCAAAAGTCACCAACACTTCTCAGCAAGCGGAAGGATATCCTGACCAGAGCCACTACTTCCTTCACCTTCCCAGTCAAAGTGACCAGGAGCAGTACCAAACAAGTTTACTGAAAACTGGCTAGACCAGGACAAGTGCCAGTATTGGAAGGCTGATTTTCCTTCACTCGCCCTGGTACAGTTAGGTGTAGTTGTGCAGTAACAGTTGCCAACGCACTGCATTTCCTGAGAATAAAGCGTGGGGTTAAGGGAGGGAAGGAACAAATAAAAATAAGCTCAAGGTCTCTTATATCAATACATGTCCACATTAGAGTTTCCACATGATATCCGAGCTATTTATATTAAGCCTCTCTGGCCAGTCTTCCAATAAATTAAGCTCTTGAATGACTTAGGGTTCACATGAGTTTTTACAGCCTAACTAGGCAACTATGCTTTCTACATCTCCTGTATTCAAAGTTTCTTTCTCAGCTACATTTTTCAACTTCAGTTCCAACTCTCTGATGGAACCTTGTATGCGTGAAGTCAAATGACATCAGGAAGCACATTTCGTCTCTTTTAGAGAAAAACGATTTCAGAATGAGGTGAGATCAAAGGGGACAGTATCACAGTTGATGAGGAAATAGTTTCAGTATTTAAAAATCTAACAACATGGAAACCACAAGGTGAAACACACTGCTATCGCTTCTAATCCTCAGGTTTTCCCAGTAATTCCTGTACGGCCCCACGATGAGTAGTAATGATTTGAAGACAAGCTGCACTGCTCTAAAAGGCCACATATCCACCTCAGTCTTTAATTTCATATTCGAAACAAGTTGTCTCAGAATAATTCCAACTAAAATCCTAATTAGGAAGGCTAGTAAATGTATTATAACTAAGTCCCAATACTTTCAGTTCTGTTTAAAGACTTAATTAAGATTAAGCTATTTTGTTTTCTTGCTAGTCTGCAAAGACTGCAAGTTTTGGTACAGACCTACCCTTTGCCTTTATCCAAGCTCCCTTCACACATTTAGAACCAGACTGCTCACTGAACAAGACCTCCTGACTACAGCAGCACCTTTCACATAAGTTTCCTCTGCCTCCAACTCTTCTTCTTAGTATCTGTGTTAATGCCAGGTTTTGGGACACAGTTCACCAGAAAGAAACAAAACTGATTTCCATTGCAGGCCATGCCATAGCAGTACATACATTACACAGCAATACCTGGGATATGCAAAGGGTGGGTGGGGGTGGGGTTTGAGAAGAAATAAAAGTCTGTTGAAAAATATTTCCAATTTTAACATGTTCCTTCAAAAGGACTTTCTCCACAAGAACTGAAAATTGCTCAAGAAACGTGCAAGGTAGGTGTTCCTCCATATTTTAGAGATAAATAAAAAAAGCGGGGACAAATTTTGAGCCACTCTGCAATGAATGTAAGTGCCTCACTGGAAGCAGACTTAACAGAAAGAAACAAGAAGTGTGGGTAAGCTAAGTGAACAGGAAGAATACAAACTCTTTGTATTCATGGTACCTTTATGTTCTTTAATCGGGGGTGAAACAGGAATTTACAAGAGGAAAAAGTGAGCCATACGAAAGTGAACAAGAAAAATCCATCACATGTGTTTCACTCAAGATCACTTTAGATTTTTTAGTCTAATCCCCATGGAGAAGGGCTCTTACTAGAATTTAAGTGCCCTTCAGTTGCAATGTAATCCTACCTGAGCTAGTGGGGACAGAGAAGGAAGGGAGTAAAAAGAGCTAACAAGAAGGGTATTCTTTCTGCCTGATATGAACTCCATCTCTGTCCAGCTACAATTACGCTCCCATAATTTGCATTCATGTTACAGATGCTAACAACTCTACAAAAATGTCTCATTTCCTTCCCTTTGCTTTCCTACAATAGTCTAAAAATCTCAGTGCTATAGCTGGTTTTGAGTGTGTTAAGGATTTTAGGTATTGCAGGTAGTGCCAGTCCAAAGAATTTTTATAAAGTTTTAAAATGTAAAGCTGTTCATTAAGAAATGTCAGCTTCCTTCAAGTCAGTCAATCACAGACCAAGGAACAGCTATTATGGGCATTGTTCCAAAGCTGAAAAGCTCCCAACCATGGAAAGGCCCTTTAAACTATTTTGGCTCTGAGATGAAATGGGTTTTGTAACAAAGAGCATGTGAAAAATGAAGTTAAACTCGATTTCTTGTTTTAACTTGATTAGAAGCAGTTGCAAATTTTTTACAAATTCACTAAATGCACTCATTCTTTTAACAGAGTTCAGACACAGCCAAGTTGTGAAGTAGTAAAAAGAATCAGTAAATTATAAAGAGTTGCTCCTCATTTGATTATAGCAGTGAAGATTATTACGTTAAAATTAACTGGTAATCTGACAAATTCACGGCAACAAAGGTGGGGGTGGGGGAATCTCAATAGCTTTCCCACCTTCCAGCCACCAGAACACAAACACGTAACTTTCCAACAGCAATCTAATGTTTCAGAGCCATCGAGATTTAAAAAATTATTCTTAAAAAAATTTCTGTTAAGAAAAATAGTACATACCATCCAAAATTCATGCATTAATTTTTAACCTTTTTGCTTTTTTTCTGTTTTAAAGTTCTGGTTTCAAATTTAAGTACAGATAAGAAAAGCAAACTCAAACCATATGCAGAAAATGAGCTTAATAAAATGACATTGCCAGCACAAGTTATCTTGTGTTTCAAAGACAACACTCATGTCTAAGCTCCTTATATTGTAGGAATTTCCATTTCAACAACAGAATGAAGTCCAGGATACCAGTTAGACAGGCATCACTAATAGCATACTTCAGTAAATAGGTTTAAAGTTACCAAAGTATCTATCAGCATATATGAAGATTAATACACATAGCATATAAATATTAACACATTTCCTGCCTCTGATGCTCCAGGATCGCCAATAGGAATCAGTGACAAATGAATTGTCCTATGAATATACGACAATATGCGTATCCCAAATAACTGCAATTTCATTGCAGTCGAAAGCCTGCAAAACTGTGCAAGTAACTCAGCTTGTACCGATTTGCCTGCTCCCACCACGACACTTTTTCAATAGTAATATCACAACTTAAGATACCCAAAGCAGTTTCATCTGTAACTTTAAAAATATTAGCCACGTCAGATTCTTCTGTTTTATTCTCAAAAAAAAAAAAAAACAAAAAAACCAAAAAAAAACAAAAAACACCAAACAACCAGCCAAAAAACCAGCCAACCAAAAAAAAACCCACCAACTTATGGTGGCAGCATTTTAAATAGCATGGCAGTTTACTAGGACTAACTTTAGACCTTGAGATAGTGAGGGAGAAAGCAGCCACAGTAAACAAGGATCCTTGACCCATTCAAGCACAGCACACTCTCGATGCCCTACTTTTGCACATCAAAGCGTAAGTCTTTCCCCCGCCCCACCAGAACAAAATCTGCATCTGACAACACAACAGCAGCTCAGCTCAGCATTATCTGAGAAAGAGGCCAGGCAGCGTTATGCAGCGCAATCGTTGAAAAACAGCATTCAACTAAACTGCAGAGTAAGGGAATCCAAAAAGTACTAAAGCAGCATTTGCCATGTTCCCTTCCTTTGTCTGCATTAATTTAAAACATGGCTAGCAATGCCTCTGCACACACACTACATACATACTACATTCAAAGCTAAGCTCTAAGAGAGACAAACAGTATCAGGGGATTACAGCTCCATAGCAGCCACTGCTGTACCTGGTTTTCAACTCTTTTTGCTCTTGATCATCTGCATAGCATTCTTCCTTTCTCGAGCCTCCTTTCCCCCTCCAGAATTTCACCATTTGGCTAGCAGGCTCACTTTAAGTGTCGCTTCTATTTGCGTTTCCCCCACATGAACAGTTCTTGATGCTGTAAGGTCATTTGAATGCAATTGTAACTTTGGCTCACGCACAAGTTTCCTCGCCCTCTCTTGGCAGAGCAGTTACACAAACTACCAAACTGAGTCAAAGAGAAAGGGTTAGACTACTGCTCTCTTCAGTCTGCTGCACTAAAACTGTGGTCTTTTGAGTGCTTTTTACAATATCTACATTCTTAACCATGTCCAAAATTTTTAGTTTCAGCACAGAGCAGTATACACAACTGTATGCAAACATCCTCTGGACAGAACAGACCTTAGCAAATCTTTTCCTCTTAAACATCACAAAGAAAACATAAACAGGGAAGCGTATACCATCATGAAAACACTACAAAATGTTTCCAAAGTCTTCACAAAGGTAGTAAGATTTATCTATAGAACAAAATAAAGCAGTTCTTTAAAACAGCATGTATTTCAAAAGTCCAAGGCTTTCTACTGCAAGTCTTGACACACTGATGAGAGAATGGAGCTATGAGCTCATCTGGCAATCACACAAGTACTCCCAGAAATTAAACCCCATTTTGCTGAAATTATCCTCCAAAGGAAAGCCAGTCATGAACTCTGCCCTCCTCAAAATGGCATTTTTAAAGAGCGCATGAGCTGTCACCTCAGCAAACTTTTGAGTTTTAAGAATTTGGAAATAATTTATCATTCCTCAAGAAAACTATTGAGCAATTTCCTTTCTTAATTTCTCCTGCAAGACAGATCACAACAATTCTTCTCAGACAGCCTCCTGTCCCCTACATTCAGGACAAGTTTGCAATTGCAGCCACCTCTTCTCCCAGTAGCAATTCTCTTTGTGGACTGATTCAACTCTCAATGTTAAAACAAAGGATGTGTAAACATTGTCTTCAAGGGTAAGTTTGCACCAATGACAAACTTTTGAATCTTTGTAGATATGAAATGCAACTCCCTCCTTGCAAAACCTCTCCAGAAACAGATGGTCCTGCAGACAAAATAAAGGATAAAGCGATTTTAAACATTTCTCATCTGGTCTTGCTTATTAGAAGTTACCTTCCCACTCTAACTATATAGATTTTTTTAAAAGTTCAATTGTAATTATTCAAAAGGCTCACATCTACATCAATGGTTATTTACAGTGCTTCCTATTACATCAAGCTTTTGGATGCTGACAACCCAACTCTGATCAAAAGAAGATTCCTCATTTTGGACTGGCTTCTTACTATATGAACCCTTTACACTCATGTGCGTCTTCAGATTGATTTGCATTCAATCACCCCATTATTCTTCAGTTCAAGACTGAGCATAACTGTATGTCCGGATAATATCCACCCTTTTAAGACACGTAAACCGCCATTTACTTTACCAGTGGAGCTGTGGATACTCCCAATGCCTTTTCACACCACTGTTCTCCTGCTTCACAACAGTCCTGACTCATGCAGTTTTAACATATTAAAGTGCAAGAACTGTTAGGAGTATCAGGCTGTGATTACAGAAGATTGAAATTCACCATATGGTGGACGGTGGATTTGATGAGGTGATTTACATTTGCAAATGTAATTCTATTCCCATGTGCACTTCTATACTTCACCTTAAGCTTTAACACAAAGACCTGCAAGAGGAGAAATTAAATTTGAGCCTGATAGTGAAGTAACAAGATTTAAAGTAATAACAAATGAAAATATTTCACATAGAACTTTTCACTGAGAAAAAAACTGTACCTCTCCTATTTCAAAGAAGACATCTTCCCATCCCCAAGTTATTTATACCACTTAGTTCCACTGTTAGGGAGATAAATTTTTTCCAGTACCATGGAACTTTAAAAGGCAGAGATACAGAAAAATAATTTAAAAGAAAAAAAGTCTCCCCTTCTTCCCCAAGAGTGAAACAAAGAAAAAGAGAAGGAAAGAAATACAGCAGAAGGCCTTCAGCAATCAGTATCTATTCAAGACAATCCAAAACTAACATTCGCAGCAATATGCAAATACAGCATTTTAGTGGTCAGGGAATAGAATAAAACTCTCTTTTAAAGGCTGAAATTTCAGAGAAAAAAATGTTTCTTTTCACCAACATGCAGAACTAAAAAAGATTTCATGTTCATACCCTTTGTGTACACATTGAGATTTCCATAGATGTTTCCCTGAAATCACAGCAGATAAAGTATCTTGTGAAAATCCATTTTTTGTTTTCATTCATTTTTCAGTTACAAAATATACTTTTTCTGAGAATTAAGAATTTTTCAACCAACATTCTTCTTTTAGATTTCCCAATGAGTCCATGTAATTGCCATCTTCCATCTGTCTTGCCCATGCATCTTCAGCAGCAGGAAGATTTGCTGACATGGTAAGCAAGAATGAAACTGACAGTAAGATTACTTACCCTTTGCCAGACTGTGTCACTGTTAAATATTCAGTGAGATAAATCAGGATTTAACTCTACAGCTGACTGGCTACTAAACCTCATATAGATCTGCTTGGGTTTATTATTTGGCAAAGTTTATTCTGAAACACAAGTCATTGCTTTGTATGCAACTGTGGATGTGAGTTGCCAGATCAGCATACCTCAGACCTTCACGGCATTCTACTCCATTCCAATTTAACTAATTGATTTGTTGTTAAATAAAGGAATCATCAGCTATCCATCTGACTTTCACAGGGGAAAAGTAGTTTCTGCCAAGACACTCTGTTGAGCAGTACCTGGGTAAACTATTACTGAATGATAACACACCCCCCCCTTTTTTTTAATTTACAAAACCAAAAGGCACGTATAAATCCCAAAACACATTTTACTCAAGATACTTGCAGTACATGCAGTGAGATTAAATTCTCACAGAAATGCAATCAGCTCTGCTCCTGAAGGATGGGAAGACAAAAAGATAACAATGAAAGGGAGAACAGCAAATGACAGATCTGGACACCTGAGTGTTACCCCAGATTTTGCAAAATATAAACATAGGATTTTTATAAACAGCAAGCAAACAGTTATTTGGTGCTATTTACACACAGATTTTTATTAATAAAAGTCACCTTGCTGATACTATAAGACCTGCAAAGTCTCAAGGCATTAACGAGATGTCTCCTGCCTACCCATAAAACATTATGCCACCACAGTAGGAACGATCCAGTATGCATGACCTACATCATCCATCTATTCACACTGCATATCCTCAAGATTGTCTGCTTCATGGTGGTACCACAGAGGTACTTGAAGTAACTCAAGTCTACAGTCTGGCACATCTATTCTTTGTTAGTCCATCTGCTATAGGAAAAAAACCCCAACCAACCAAACAAAAAACCTAACCCTCATCATAAGCCTACATGCAAAGCACAAAATTTCTTGATTTCCTTTACCTGCAACATATTTCAACTTGTTTCTAAACTATTTTACTTGATTAGTTTGTAATATAACTTTCATTTCCATCTTAGCTTGGTGGTGAGGAAGGAAAAGGTCATTGTCTTTTTAAAAATAATCTAAAGAGAGGCTGGAAAAAAGGAGTAGCTTCTCTATGCCATTAACTAGTGTTGTTTTACTAATGCAAGGTAACAAAAGTTTGTAGTAACTGCTATTAGGCACAGTGGGTGTAAAGACCCAAACTGAAGTGATGGGCCAAGAAAGTTTACAGAGAAAACTGTGGATCATTTTTCCAGTGAAGAATATCCCCTGCACCGCCCTTTCACACCCACACAAGCAAATATGCGTTCAATCCCAAATCCTTCCCCTGCAGCTTCTCTGAAAACATTGTATGTAGGCAGGATAAATTATTATTCAGAACTAGAACATTTGGAATGTGTCTCAGCTTTTCAGATACCCAGGCACAGTCAGTAAACAGCAGATTATTCTCTGAACAAATGGGTAGAGTAGTAGACTGTCTTAATATTAAAAGTAGAAAATAAGTTATGTGGCTACTATAGGAAAGCTATATAAGCCACAATACAAAGTTTAGAATTAATTTAGGAAGATTTAAGATCTTGCAAAAATAGCATTGAGCATTGTAACACAGAACTGTTTCCACTTTCCTCCTCACCTAATGCACATTTGTGTCTAGTATTAAAAAAAACAAAAGTTAAAAGCAATTAAACTTCAGAAATAAGAATAAAATAAAAGCAGGTTGTTCCCCAAATAGTCCTCTTCTGCCTTGGCAATCCTACGACACAAAAAACAAAACAGCCACCCCTCCAAACACACACACACTGAAGAAAAAAACCCAGGCCTTTTACCAATCTGCATAATATAGACAGAAAAAGCCCTGAGGCCAGAAGTAGAAAGCAACGGATTACAAAACATCACTCCATGCCTCAGTATCCCTATGGCAGTACCCATCACATCTCCATCAACAAGTTACACAAAAAGGTCACGCAGCTGAATTCACCTGTTCCAGACACCAGCAGGGAAAGTTTTATTGAGGATTTAAAAAAAACAAAACAAAACAAAACCCTGAAGTCTCCTCCCCACCTCTGTCCTCTTTCTCTACACACAGTGCACTCACTACACACGCCCCCACACTACCACACTACACAAGACACTAGTAGCTGCAAGTGTCTCCACATGACACCCCAAGTAAACAAGCGGTGTCCAGTTTGAATCAACCACTGTGGCTCATTCCTCTCATTTAAAGATGGAAAGAAGTTCTTCCTTACTGTGGAGCATGCAAGTTTTCTTCCTTTGAATTACATCAAACAATTCATGCTTAGGTTTTACAACATACACCAGCATGAGCAAAGCAGTGAGTTTTCATTTAAAAGGAACCTTACCATTCAGTATTAATGCAAAAGGACAGATGCAGAAGACAAGCAATGATGCTTACTCAGTGTATCTGAATGAAAATGGCTCTTAAGGAAAAGAGGAAAGAAAAAATCTTTAATGATTATTTATTAGAGAATTCGGCATACATTTGATAGACTTACACAGGCGCCCATGCCAGGGACCTGCAGGGACCGGCCGAGGAACGGCGATCAGAGCCAGGCGCAGCCAGCCTGGGGTAACAGGCAGCAGCTGCAGAAAGCTGCATCAGGCACTGGGTGCATCTGCCCCTATCCACACGGGAGCCTGCTGCTCCAGATGGCAAACAGGTACTAAGGACTGTACGGCTTTTTTCTGAAACCAGTTTAAAGAAAGACAGACAGCACAAACTGAATAGATTGTCAGCTTGTTTTAAATAAGAACTGGCTTAGTGTCATCCTGATTATGCTAAAAGCCCCCCAGTACAGTGTCAGGAGGTTGCCAGTAGAAAAACAGACAGAGTACACGTGCTATTCCTCCCTCAGGCCCACACTCCCTCTGCCTCCAAATCTGTTATTAAATACTGCTTGTAACTATTAAAACCAAACCATTTCAGAACAGACAACAGATTAAAAGCAAAGATATGTATTCAATATTTATGCTTTCACCCATAATTCCATGAAAAATGAAGATAAGTGTGCTTTTGAGGGCAGATAACTTACATGAGCACTCAGTTGCTACACGTATTTTAACATCACTGAAGACGATTCCAATGAGCTCCTGTATGCCTCTGAGCAGCACAGCCCTTTGTTCAGCTTGCATCTGCGAATCCAAAACACTAAACTGATCTATTTATTCTTCAAATGTCACCACCTAACCCTCAGGACTGTGAGGCTGAGTTTATGTAGCAGTCAAGTCAACCAAGGGTCCAATTCTGCCCTCAGTTACACTCTAGTAATTCCAGTTAGTACAGCTGTGCTACTTTGGATTTACACAACAGTAACAGTACAATACAGTAGAATATAAAACGGAAAGCTACAAACTAAACGAAAATTTAAATTAACGTTTTGGCTAACTGCTTAAGTTTAAACTTTTTGGTTGGTTGGGACTAGTGAACACAAGGCCCTCACCAAGAAAAGTAGCCCTATCAGTGAGGCAAGCTAAGCTAAATTACTTATACTCCAACAATCCTGTCTAACCACACATACCCACAGAACATCTAACCTCTCTATTCAACAGCCCAGTGTTGTATTCAGATACGACACCATTTAATTATGAATTGGATTGCTAAAAGAGAATAGGACAGTTAACTTACTGCTGTTTAATGAGCATGCTCTTGTTAGTTCTGAATACATTCACTGTACTCATTAAATCAGGAGGCAGTGGAGTTCTGAACACATCATTAAAAGGATCCAGGAATGTTGCTGCTTTGTTCAGCATGACTACATGCTCTGCCTGACAGTTGGAAAATGAGCAAGAAATGTAAGCCCCTTCCTGTCGGGCCAGCAGATCTAATTTTAAACTAGGAGGAAGGAGAGAGAGTGGGAGATGTGCTTCTTCAGAGCTTCGCTCATTTAGAACGCAAGTAAGTTTCTCTTTTTACTGATGACTTGAAGCAGTAACATGCTCAGTACTGTAAGATATCAACAAAAAGAAGTGTCAAGCTTGGGGGAGGGGGGGATATTTAAAAAAAAAAAAAAAATATCACAGCCCATCTTTAATACACCCAAGGAGCAGGAGTGTACATTGATCTATCAACCTGTCAATTAGCAAAATGAACCTTCATAGAACAAATACACACATGGCAGAACATGGCAGTTTCCCACACTCTTTACAATATATTGATTAAGGCTGAAGAGGGAGTGAAATTGGCCAGTAGGCTCCTGTACATTCTCACAGGAGGAATTTAGAACATATGTTCAGTGAGAGGATGAGATTTTCATCTGTCAAGGGTTGATCCATCTACCCACAAAGATACACACCCACATGAGAATCTCCATGTCTAAAGCATTCTAGAAATTAAAATGTAACTGGCAACTGCTTAGCTTGAACCCATCGCATGGAAGAGCTTTCTGCCAAAAGAGGTATGTGAACCAGCACCACTGATGACACCACTGGCGTTGCAGAGAATCCTGGAAGTTAAGATCTAACAAGCCCAACTGCTTCCTCTAGCACATCCTCGGGAGGGGAAACGCCTTTCTGAAACATGTTTATAACAAATCCTCTTCCCCTCTCCTCCCACCTCATGCACAGAAAATTGGACAGGTTGATAAAGTTCAAAATTGGGGAAGGGGGGAAGAGCTGACTGGGGCTTAATACTCTCAGTGCAAGCCTCAACCACTTTAATCCAAGCAATTATTTTCCAGTCAGAAAGTTGTTGATACTGTAAGAAGCTATACAAAATTACTGGTCAAACAAGGACTGCCACCTATCAAGGAAAGTCTAATATCACAAGCACATTTACCACTGTCTCCTCCCATCATGCAGACACGACAGTTCATTGCTTACCTGGGAAAAACATGTTCTAACCAGTCATGTCAGCACATTAGGACTTTGCTTGCTCCAAGCCTTCAGAGCAAGACCCTTGAGCTCATCAAGAGCCTGATTTTCTCAGTTTTGCCAACAAAATAATCTTCAGGAAAAAATCCTTCTGATTAAGCAGTCAGGCTTAATGCAACATGCCCTGACTAATCCTCTTAAGTTTTCTCTGGGTCCTGCACTGTAATCTCAGCAACACAGGAGGCACTGTTCTTTTCATAGGAGCTATGGGACTGTGTGGACTGTCACAATCTTACTCAAATAGCAATTGATTCCTCACTGCTATCAATCCGAGTAATCGACACCTGGGTTTCAGTGCACAGACCAGCTTACTTTGGGTACAATCATACAGCGGTACTCTCAAATGACTGGGTATAAGCTGTAAAACAGCACTCATCCACATGAGCCACCAAAGACTTCTGGGGTCATATCCCATGGCTCTCCGCACTGCAATAAGTAGAGACATTTAACTCTTTTACACTGTACTGTGGGAACAGCCTGAAGAACTATCTGGGTCTCCAAGAGTTTAAAACACCACGATTACTAGAAAGTAAAAAGGTTAACAGTTTGAGGATGGAGAGATCAAAAGAGGGAATCACATTCAGACTAGATCTAGAGATGCATCTTTGCCAGAAATATGCACCTACAAGTGGGTCCTAGCACTTGACTAAAATCTCAGTTCACAGACTCAAAAAGAAAAAAAAAAAACCTTTAGGTCATCAACATTGTTTTTTTGGTGTCAGATAAAATAATGATAGAGAATGAGTATTCAGATTTTCTTATCAATTGTATGGTCTGTACCTGTAACATCCAGAAAGGAACACGGACAGAGAAAATGCATGGGAAAAAGCATGAGAGCCCCAACAGGAACTGCATGTTAGATTATTTATTTTGGGTACTGTTCTCTTTAATCATACTAAAAAGCTCTGTATGAAAGAGCTGTCTGATTAGACTTAGGAAGCTAAGAGATGGACATATAAAAATAAAAACTTATCAAGTGTTGCATTTTCTTCCCTTTGTGCTTAACACAGGGCAACCCATGCAGCATCTCAGCTGGTTTAGCTCGAAAAACCACCACACACTGTAATGACAGAAAGGAAAAGATGATGTGCAGGGAATTGTTTAAACATTCGTTGTTCTGCTTAGCAACAACATGCTTACATGGTTAAAAAACCCACAACACAAGAAATACAAAGACATACTTGTTACCTATTATAAATAGTTCACGTTCTTCAGCTCCTCATGTACCTTTGGTTTGCCATTTAGTCAGTCTTGCATCTTCCTGGAGATGCCTCCCTTTTGCATTTTGTACAACACAGAGCGTATCAGAAGTCCATAGAATTCTAAGCAGCTTGTGATTTATATTTCGAGCATATTTCAAGCGGTTAACTGACTTCCAGAGGGGACACAAATTATGCATTCAAAACAAGACATACATACCCTTTTCCTACTATGACAAAAAGAAAGAAAAAACCATGCTTTTCTCTGTGCTATATGCTGTATCACCATAATATAACAAGCAGTAGTTCTGTTCACAGATTTTAATCACCACATTATTAATACCTCTTTGCTCTGTGTGTATTACATCTCAACTTATGTCTCATCACATCCATTCAAAATATTTGCAGGAACAGCTTTACATTATATACATACACAAAAAGTAATACAACATGGGCCCTGTCTAAATAGCAGTGTCAAAGAAAATAGAAAACAAATACATGAATGGCAGAATACGTGCACCTAGAGACTTTGAGTCCTGGCTAGCCCCCCAAGTCTTACTTTCCAAACAAAGCATTTGTATTTGTTCTCATATGATCACTTTTTTTCACTCTTCTGTTTCAAATACTTCAAACTGTTTTTTGATATATGAAAGTTAACACAAAATATCTTGCCCAGTTGCATGGGGAAAAAATGAAAATCAAAAAATCTGTTTGTTGCATGGAAAAACAATTTGTCAGATGTTTCTTTTTCCATGTACTTCACTGCACCATATGTGGGGGCTGGAAGAGAGCCTAAGAACATCTGCCACAGACTTTAAAACCCCTAATAATAGCACAGCTGGTGTCCCCAGCCTAATGACCTCAGCACAGGCTCATGTGACCACTCCTGACTCTGGTCCCCAACCCAGGCAAAGCGCAGAAACACTCAAACGTTGGACACATTCATTCATTCTCAACCCGATTTGCATTTCACAAAAGAAACAATGCAGAAAGCAAGTTGGAATGCCTACATTTCAAGCAGTTCAACAGTCACTGCTTCTGTAGGATTTCCCTGTGCTCCCTTCATTAAATTCCAGTTTAGCAGAGCACTCCCTATTCCACAAAATGAAGCTACTCAAGAAAACAACTGCAAGTCTCAGTGGTCCAGGGTTAGAAACATAAAATGGTTTAACCGCACTTAACTGTATTACAGAGGTGTTGGGGTTTCTTTCCCCCCCTGCTAAACTCATGGACTATCTTCCTTTCTTGTCCATGTAGTTTACTTACAAATATATGTTTCTGGTCACTTTCTTTTAAAGATGTTCAAAACCTGGTTTATAGAGGAGAAAATCTTTATTTCAAAGAGGACAAAAAAGAAAGCAGAAGGGCAAGGAACTCAGGAAATGGAACTATGTTTTAGCTCACACAGAGTCAGCATTGGGCATTAATAGGTATTTATCACACAGATGTTTTAGAGAAACATCTGCGATTTCCCATGCCCAAAGGATGTGGCTAGCAGAACAGTATGATGGACTCTGTGAAGGTGGGAACAAAGAAAGCAGTGTTTGGGTGGGGGTGAGCTGCCCAAGACTTTCATTACACTTCAGTCCACCCTCTCTCCTCTTTACTCTTTCATCTGCGCAAAAACATAGGTAGCTTCCAGCAGTCAACAGGCATGAGTTCAGTTTATTATTTAATATAATGTGTGCAGGTACACCCATGAAAGGCTAGACCTGACCCAATAACTGACCGTCGCTAGCACAGACAACAGAGGCAGGCCTTCCACAGACAAGTTTAGTCACTGGCAAAGCACGAGGGGTGGCCACTTTAGCAAATTACTGTATCCACAGTAACAACAGACTGAATACTGAGCTCCAAATTCCAAGAACAACCCATTTAATCAGTCTACTATAAAACACCAATATGTGACACTAACATCCTCATCAAAGAATGTTTTCATTCTCATTTCCCATGAGGGAGAGAGGGGACAAAAACCCAAAAGCAGATAAAGGCAACACTTTGTAAATTCCCACACTGTCCAACAATGTTGGCCCACTTTAAAATAAGAGCCATTTAGCAGATAATCTTTCTTAATTTGCCCCACATCGCTAAATAACAAAGGAAAAAAGAAAAGAAAATACAGAGCAAGTTACTTTTAGTTTTATATAAAAGCACTGAAGTCTGAGAAAGGCTAATAATGAGATCAGCCCAGTTACAGTAATCAATTTGGCTGTGACAAACATACTTACAGTCACATATCAGTTATATGCCTCACTCCTCTGTTAGCCCTCTATCTGATCCATAACTTCTCTCAAAGCTGTAAGATCCCGATGCATTTTAGGTAGCATTTTTTCCTCGAGTCTCACAATTCAGCTATAACACTACACACATGCTCTTATTTCTGACTTCACCATGAAAAAAGTATATTTTAAGAAACTAGGCAAACTGTCCCACCTTTCCAACCAAAATCTAAACATCAGCAAGAAGGACGTCAAAGGAGAAACAAGAACCTGCAGCAGAAGAGCATCTGCAGAAAGAAAAGATGCAGCCTCAAACAACATCAGTTTAATCATGAATTCTTAATACCAAAAATTGTACAACACAACTGCCTACAGAAGGCTGTATGTGTCACGCTGCAGATTTCTGACAGTGCAAATAAAGCAAACCCGCTTCATTCCCACCTTAAACTGCAACTGGGGAGCGAACTATGCAATGGCAGCAACAGCTGTGTCACAAGTGGTGCCTGTGGCAAAGATCTGGGCTGGCACCAATAATGAATTACACTACTTTTTAAAAATAAATTTGACATCAGACACATTAAAGAAGTCTTCTGTTGCCGTGCTGTTGCTTGTGTAACAGATATAGTAACTACAAATAAGACACATGATGCCCTTCAACTTGGCAGTAAAGACCGCTGTTCACAAAACAAGCATAATATCTCTGAGGCACGAACAATTTGCAGAACTAACGAAGTTCTCCTGCGTAAGCCAGCTCACAACCGCTGGCTCAGAGCGGGCACATGGCTACGGTTGTCTCCAGATTCTGTTCCCTCACTTGCTACGGGCCCGAACTCCTTTTCCCCTTCTCTCTGGTGCCACACGCTGTACCTCCAAGTCCCACATGACAGAAAGTGGGTAGAGACAAGGAGTCCTTCTAAGTGGGTTAGTACTTCCACACTTCAAACATACGGAGGCAGACCCTCAAGTTCCCAGCATTACTCTACTTAAAAAAATCAAGGTATTGATCAGGAAAAGGCCAGCAATCTTAACCTGCGTGCTTTCTAGTCCATCTGCATGCTATGTCCTTCCTCCCAGTGATTTGTAACTCATCCAGAAAACAGTTTTCCCTTCCTGAGTATTTCAACGTGTACCTTATTAAGCAGCTGTCCTGACAGAACTTGTATTTTGTTATTCAGGAAACTACAGGCTGGGATGTAAGACAAATGTAGTACTACAAAAGTATGTTAGATGACAAAGACAGGCACAAAGCAAACATTCTATAACTGGAAAGTACAGTCACTGGTAGACACCGTTACCACAACCTGTAATAATGCCTGCTTGGCTCAATTCCCATCCTTCTGGAAATATGTCTCCAACAGTACTGCTGCAACCGAGTCTGCAGAAGATTGGGGGTGGACGGGGGAGCTGTTTTAACATTATAAACTAATCACAAAGCTCATAAATAACATCAAATCACAGACATATGTAGCCATAGGGTAGCCTAGAGGCCTTCCAAACCACAATTAGGCTTGATTAACAAGACAGTCATCTACCTTACAGAGCCTTAATATTCAGAGTTACAGTTTGATTCACACCAGCTGAGCACTTTTATAAAAAGGTGATTGATAGGCTCCAGTGAAAGTCACTTGGCTAAACTTAGCTCAGAGTAACAAACCCTAGAAGCACACACCATGGAATAATCAGCTATTTCACTATGTCTGAATCTTTGCCAGTTGATACCCCTCTGTCTTGAATTAATATCAAAGTAATGGTTAACAGAAGTGGACAGCACGCTCATATTATTGCAACTTCGTACTGATTTTTGAGATGGGCATGCTCTGTAGAGAAGAGGCAAAACTCAGACAAAATACCCAAGACAGCCTCACTATGCTCAGTTGCATTTACCAGCACTGAGCTGAGACAAGTTAACAGACTAACTTTGCCCTCCTCTTTACACTATCTCCCAAGCAAACTCCCCCATTTGCAAACCCACCCTTCTAGGTGCAAAGGGGAACTGGTCCAAAGATAGTGCCAGTGTTGCCAATACATTTGCTCCTTTTCATGCCTTAGTCTCATTTAAGCTGCACATGTACCTTACCACAAAGCATTATACCGCAGAGCACAATGAAAAAGTGGAAGCATCAGCGTTTAAGTATTACAAGAGCCATTTGCAAGTGCAGAAGACAGAGTTGTTTCATGCTTTCATTTGCTTTGTGGTCATTTAGAAGTACGTAAATACAAAAGCTCCATACCGAGTAAAACAAACATACCCTGGGCAGAGCTCACGTCAGCAGAGATCTCTTAACCTGAAGGTCATGTTGTCAGCACTGCAAACGTGGAAGCAGCTGCTGACATTTTGACATGGTCCATATATTGCGGTGCACAAGATCCAAGAGACTGTAATTCAGAGACATATTTGAGGTGTCAAGGATTCCAGACGCTTCTACCTCCACAGATGAGGTACTGTATATACTAACTATATTCAGTCAGGTGCACTACTGTTTCCAACAATAGTAATTTGGGCACCTTTTTTTTTTTTTTTTTTTTTTTTAAATTAAAAAGCAGAGAAGCCCATAGGTCAATAAGGCTCCCAAGAAAAAATACTAGCCATTTTGGATGAAACATCCTGTCTTGTAATGGATGCTTCTAAATTCTACTCCCCCTCCCCCAAAACACACCCACCCTATCACTATATTCCTTTCTCTTTCTCCACCTTTTTTACTTCAGGCACACTAAGGGTGATCTTCACACAAAAAGCAGTAAGTAACAACCTGTTTAACCATTGTGATTCAGGTCTGGTTTTGCTGTTCCAGAGTGTAAATAGTCAACTATGTTGAAGCTAGACTAATTTTGTTGGCTCCTGCAATTATTTCCCAAAAGAACAAAGATAACCCTCAAGACAAAAAAACAAAAAAACAAAAAACACCCCCAACCAACCAAACCCTTTAAAATCAGTAATCCACAACCTCACAATTTGGATTTTACTCAAGAAACCATTCCTGAGTTACAAGGCCATATTCTGCTTCTCACAACTGACAGGCATTTACATCTGTAAATATCAGTTTCCAACTCCTATTAAAACCTGTTCTCCAAGAGGTTAGTGAGTCCACTTATTCAGAAATGCCTTTTTTCAGATCAGTTTTAACAGGCACTTTATGAAGTTTTTGTTAGACATGGAATACAGTTAGGTAGCATAACTTCTTTTGGCCACCACAGCCATCTCTGGGGTTTATGATAAAATCTGGCATGCTGCATAAGTTTTCCTAGACAACAACTTCTCAGTATCTTTTGTGAAAAGATATTTAGAAAAGAAATTTAGAAAATAATTATTTCAATCTTGGTTGGTTTTTTTTTTTTTTTTTTAAGAGCTAAATCTTAAATAAGACCTTCACTTGCATTTTATCAATTCCATTTAACCTTGCTTGTTAATTTCTCTCTTTCAAATGCCTCTGTGTAACTAGTCACTACCAAGAACTTTATAAACCATTAACTGACTCCCTGCAAAGAAAAGGAGATTGCCAGTTTCTCTCTTTGAGCTCTTAATTGAGGAGATAAAGGAAAATCTGTAATACTTGACATACAAAACAAAGCCAGAGAAACCGTATGGTTAAAAAAAAAGAAAAGAAAAGAAAAAAGAAAAAAAGCAAAAGCAGGGAGAAAAAGTAGAGATTAGCCAAGATGTCAGAATTCATAAAAGATGCTTGCAAATGTCTTCAATGCCCTTTAAGAACATCCAATGCCTTAACATTCTGAGATCCTAAGAGTTCAAAATCCTTTCAGTTCTCCAGTGGTAAGTGACAATACCCTTGAACAATGCAGCATCCAAAACAGTCCCCCCAATAGTCTGTTCTTTAGCTTCATGTACACTCAATTCCAAGTTGCCACACAGCCATACTGTAAGTTTTCTATCACAAAACAAACAACAGTTTCCAGTTAGAAATCAGGGCAATTAGAACCATCAATTCCCATTCAAAAGAGAAATTAAGAACCTGTTGTAGGATTCAAATCAGAGCCAGAACAGGCTGAAGCCCTGGAATTTCATGCCTTCCCAATTTCTGGAGTTCGAAGTAAGTACTCTATAGCTGTTCAGTCTAAGAGTTCACTAAATTTTAAATAAATAAATAAATAAATAAATCTTTTATTGCCCACATTATAATGACTGTTTGCTTATCTTTTCCAGAGTAAGGTCTGAGGAACAAGCAGGAGAACACAGTATTACATCTGCTATAACAAGTCGTGTTATAAGCTGATTATTTTCCTGACTATGCAGCCCCTCCTATTTCCTCTTACTCATTTCTTCCCGCTACAACATTATATCATGTCTTTATCTTCAAGTTATACCCGCTGGTCATAGGATCAAAACAATAGGCTTGCTGCTAGGTGCATTTAGGAATTTCCTGTCAGCCTTCTTGATGAGGTAATTAGTGCTAATTTACCATCACAGATAACAGAGAAAGGCCAAGGTATTCCATCTTCCCCATGCAATTCTGCTAACCAAGATTATTACAATGATGTTTGCCACTTTCTTTTATTAAAAAACAAACAAACCCACACAACTAGCAAATGATACAATTTTGATAACATTAACTCTCTTTAAAAAAGAGAGCCACATAACAATGCACACGTTAAATACAAGGTGTGGTGTTACACACCTAAAGCAAATCAAACACTCATTGACCTCACCTGCACACTCCTGCCCTGTCTTTGTGCCATCTCTAGTGTTCATCTAACTCCCCGAGAAACACAAACTGGCAAAAAACTAAAACCAAAGAAATAAAAAGAATTTTTCAATACATGTTTTTCCAATTTGCCTCCCTAGCTTATTTCCCCATTGGGTAACAGTCAGCATGAAAGATCTGCAGACAAAGCAGTACAACACACAGCTGGTGACAAGGTAGGACTATTCCTGCCAGAGATGGTAAACTCTGAGACCAGGCTAATCTGGCTGCAAAAGCACAGCCTTCAGACCCGTGTTTTCCCAGTCATCTCCAGCTAATATCAGTGTAGGCTATCGTGAAAGCACACCCTCACCCTACTGCACACCTACCCTGACGCCATATATTCCCATCACTCCGTTTTCCTCATACGGACATTGGTGCTTGTACCGCTCCACATTAACGTGATCAGGAATGCAATGTGGTTGAAAAGCTAAGCCAAGGGGATGGGGGAGATAGCAGAGAACACGCAGAGGGTGGTATAAAGTAGTTTTCAGCTAGATCAGCTCTCTGAGCTGGGCCACAGCATGCCCATACAAGAAGCAGTGCATGAGGGAGGGGTAAGGATGGGGAAGGAAGACTGTCCTCTTCTGCAGCTTCAGTGACTTGCCAGGAAACCGCATTTTTAAGAGTCAAACCACTAAACCAAGACACGCTGTTGGCTTTACTTGTCACCCAGTTTTAGGCAGTCTCTTCCCAACTTTTATCTGCAGCTTTGAGGATATTCAAATATTCATTGCCATGAGAACAGCAATCCCCGGTGGGACTCAAATCATCAATATTTCCATTAACTGCTGTGTGTGCTTACCCATGGCACGACAGGACTGAAGGAAACCACTAGGTGGGTGCCCAGAGCCAGAATTTACAGAACCTACCCAAGCATTAACCCAAGGCTTGACAGCAAAACATTAAATAGGATGAACAATAAGGACCATTTACAGGATGCGTACCAATCCACTGATCCTAAGAGACTGATAGGCTTATAACAGATTCACAAGAACCGTATTTAATTCTAGAACTGGCATCAATTCCTGAATTACCTCAGTCAAATGTTTTGATCTTGCTGAACCCCTTCATCCTTTGCAAAGACTGATTTTTGTGACTCATGAGCACTTAAACAAATTCAGTTCATTAGAAGTTTATGTTGAGTGTTTTGTAGCTTTTGCAATGTAAAATGGCAAAGTATTTAAGAAAGTTGCATTTGCCTGAGGTACAACAGTTCCTGAATGAAATCTCATTTAGTAGATAAAAGCGGTACAAGTGACTGTCATGGAGAACTCAATGTTCTCTACGGAAAAATGATAGCATAACATACATCCAATAGCATGACAGTAGAGACCACTTTGGACTTTGGGACAAGATTGTATTCTGCCAGATAACTGTAGTATCTAACCTTTCTCAGTCTTTTCATTCTAATGGCTTTGGATGACCTGCAAAATAAGATTTTTGAGAAAGCCATTATGGAGTAAAATTCTCGGGAACAAATACAAGAGTAATCAAAGGTTATAAACATTTTAGACAATCAGAAGAAGCACTTTCAGTTCAGATTGCTCTATATTGGAAATTTATGGCTCTTGGGTCAGCCACAAGTCCCTGGGTCAAACCATAACATGCTTACCTACCACCTGACAAAACTACATAACCCTCAGGAAATACAGCCATAAAGGACTGATCTTGCTATGACCTTCACACATGCCGGTTTGCAGAATTCATTACAGGACCAAAGCCTCCAAGAAGGTAATGTTTTTGGTAAACACTGATCTACACCATAAATTTCTGGAAGTGATCATTACTGTAGTATTACCACAACAAAACAGAAGTCTACCATTCCTTTCTGAAGGCACTGCAATTTGTGACTACAGGAGAAGATCTAAATAAAAACCATAATACCAGAAAGATTGATTTCCTCCTCCTTACTTCACATCAACAGTGCGTACCTCCTCAGAAATATAGCTAGTATGATCAGTCACAGCTGCAGAGAAAGAAATTCCGTTCAAGACGGGTTTAACCGACAGTCTAAGGACTTCGACATTGCTCCAATGTCTTCCAGTTCTTCTCATCTTGCAAGTACCACTGGTGCAATAGGTTTGCATGGATTTGAACTGCAAGGTTTCTGCTTACTGCAGAGGAGTGGACGGTGCCCCCTTGCAAAGCATGCAAATGTACAGTATCTGATGGTCAAACTAGGCTTTCTGGAACAGGTAACATTGTTAGTAATACAAGCTCCACTTATGCAAACATTAAAGAGGACAGTAAGTGTAAAAGTCTCAATTTCCCACAAGCAGCAGACATCAATGTAATTTTTAAAAAATACCTCTCTCTTCAAACAAAACTGCACTTCAGTATTCTCTAGAACACCAAATTATGGCTGCTGTCAGATGATAATTCATGCAGAGTCCTCATTTGCATGAAACTAAAGTCCAATATGACATTATCAGCACCTGCCTTTAAAAAAAGAGAATTTATGTGAACATACAATACAGAAATGCACTGATTGGTTCCAATTTACAGTAATCAACTAATCTCCTCAAAGAGGTGCACATAACTATTTCAATGTATCCACAGTTTTCATTCTTCCCCTCTAGGCTATAAATGTTTCCACTGTATGAACATTTTCCTAACCTTTGGTTTCTATTAAAAGATGGGACAAGTCAACTCAGCATTATTTTAAACTTCATTGAAATCTAATGATAAGCAGTTTTTCCATGTTCTGTTGGAAGCACTGGAATTATTACATAGGGGAGCGGGGAGAGGGGGTGGTTCTTATGTTTTTCCTTTAACAGCTGTAAGACAGGTGGGAAACTAGATGAGAGAGGTGATCCTTCCCCTCTACTCAGCACTGGTGAGGCCACCCCTGGGGTACTGTGTCCAGTTCTGGGCTCCCCAGTGTAAGAAAGACACGGACATACTGGAGAGATTCCAGCAAAGGGCCATGAAGATGAAGGGACCAGAGCATCCCTCCTATGAGGAAAGGCTGAGAGAGCTGGGACTGGAGAAGAGAAGGCTCAGGGAGACCTCGTCAATGTGTAGAAATACCTGAAGGGAAAAAGAAAGGGAAGAGGGGAAAAAGAAAGGGAAGCATGAGCAATTTTCACATGGCTATTTCACTAGGAAAGCAACATCTAATGAAAAATACCTGGATGATTTTTCCCTAGTGATTACAAACACATAGAGAAGTCTTAAATCGGATCAAAACACTTCAGGATGGAGCCATAAGCTCACAGTTTTGATAATCAAACTAGATCATCCTGTTATTCTTTCTGGTCTTATGATCTATGAAGAAAAACATTCACCTGCTCATGTTACAAAACCCAAGGAAAAAAAGCTCTGCTGATTTTGTATGAGTTTTGAAAAGGGAAAGCCTTTCCAAAGAAGTCTGCTAAGAAAAGCGAAGAAGGCAGAAGGAAAACAGTCTTCTTTTTTTTTCCCTAAGGTTAGTTCATATTACTTTATAAATCTAAAACCATACTGTTTTACACATTAAGTTTTGAGGATTGCATTATTCACAATAGAGACTATAATTTGTGGGCATCTTGCTCAGGAAAGAGCACTCAAATGCAGACTGAACTGAAATTTAGCGTAATGAAAATATTCAAATTTATTCTTAAGTATCTTCTCATTCTGTATCATAAACGATAATGTCTGTGTATAGCCTAAGAACATCAACTACTCAGTATGTCTCTCTTCTATTCACACAGGTGCTGGGAGTCAAGAATATTCCATAAGCACACAAATAGGTAGCAGGTTATTGTCAGCCTCACTATTAGCTTCTCATCTACAAGACACAACTGGTGTTGGTTATACCAGAGCTTAGAGTGCAGCAGTTTCAAAATCAGCTTATGCCCACTGAAGACTTTCCCTCCTGACACCAAAGCCTCAGCCACTTACTCCTATTGCTTCCTCTGCCTCACTGCTAACAGCTGCTCCACTGCCCAAAGGACAGACAATCTGATTGAAAATTAACCTTAAAAACAGTTCTTCACTAAGCCAACGGAGTTAATTCCCAGCACCATAATACAGAAGGGAACAGAAGAGAGAATCCACAGCCAGGAGAAAATTTGCTCCGCTGGGCAGCAACATGGTCTCATGTCAAAACAAGCCAATAATGAAACCTTGCAAGAGCTTTTAAACGAAGCTCTTCTCGCATTTCCTTCCTTCTTTCTATTTCTCTGACTGCTACAGCGTCCTGAACTTCTGCTATAAATGCAAGCAAAAATAACAGGGCTCTAATATATATTAATCCATCGGAATACTTAAAAAAAAACCAAAACAAAACATGCACACAAGGAAATAGGACAGTTAAAGACTAGCATCATCATTTGGATTTACAACATCTAATGGACTGCAAGGTTAGACAATCCTGTCTGGAGAAGCTGTAAGATAAGGCAAAGAATCGACTCCAGTACAGTCACTAACCGATTTAACTAGAGCAAATCTGCCAACATAATTGAATCTAAGAATTATCTCTGAGCTAATCTGTTTGTGCTATCAATAAGCCTCTTAGCTGGACAACCATAAGCAGGATGACTATGTAGCATGACTTTTTGCACTGTAATCAATAGGTTCCTATAAAAAGAGAAATAGTGATGACTCAAAGTTCAAATAAAGGACAGTTTTAGACAAAGAATATTAGCACTGAACTCCTGAAATTTATCTAGGAGACATCACGTTATTCACTACAAAGTAAAAGAAGAGTGCTTGTAAACTCACACAGCTATCTCAGTCAAATCACAAAGCAGGAAGGCTTAGAATCAGACTCCGACTGGTATCTTGGAAAGCCTACGTTAACATGAAGTCAATTCTCAAGATTTTTCTCTCTCACAGTAGCACTGATCCCACAACTGAATCCACAAAACTGAGCCCTCCATACAAGTGCAGCATTCCAAGGAGGCAACGGCATTGCTCATGGAGTTTTAATGATACAAACATGACTCAGAAACATACCTTCACAGCACAGGCATTGTAGATCACAAACCAGTTCTACAGCTCCAGCATTACAAAGCTTCGTACATTAAGTGAGCTAACTACAACTGAGATGCAATAGCTGTCATTTAGTGAGTAGAAAGCATTTCTCCTATTCACTAGATTTTTATGATAACTCTGAAAGCCACTTGGTGTGACGTCGCTACTGGAATCTATTCCTTTTAATAGCCCTTATGCAACACATGAGTGACAATCTCATTCACAGCAGAAACAAGGAACGATATGACCATCACACAGGAAGATGCCAGTATGCTTTTGGTCATTTTACATGCAATTTAAGTGTATTTATTCTTTAATCTTGATCTTGGTGGCATCACAAAGCCTCCTACAGAGGCAGAAGTGCAGTGTACATCTGGAGACATGGATAGTTCAAATGAAAACAGAACCAGTTATAACAGCCTACCTGTCAACAACAGTTCTCTGACCAACAGGCTAAAACACAGCTCCTAATTCCATATTCTAGTTATCGGGACTTCTCATATCATACTGGTCTGTCTGTTCTTGCATTGATATGGGAGTACTGTGAAATAAGCAGCGCATGAAATCAAGAGACAGTTTTGTGAGAGTTAAAATGGAGTTATTCAAAAAAGTTACACCAATGAAGTACCCGGCCTAATATTGAGACTTATTAGAGGAGGCACACACTTTTGCAAAGAGAACAGTCATTATCGGGGCAGGGGGAAAGGTATCTGTTTCAAAATTTGAAGCAAAGAACACACTATTTTTTTGCAAACTAACAAGAACGACTCCACCAACCTTGACTTGAGCACCACTCATAACGTACAACACCCAGACAACACAAAGCAAATGATGTCCTAGAAATACTACTTCTGATCCTAGTAGCAGGAGTACTAAACCACTCCAATTCTGGAAATCAAGGAAAATTATTTTAAAGACTTTGAAAAGAAATAGATTTCAAACAAACATAACTCATACACTACCTTCCCCCTTATTATCTCCCTTCTCCCAAGGGAATTTTTAAGTAACATAGGAAATTGTTGAGAAAAAAAATGTGTACAGCTTTTAGAAAGGGTGAAAGGCTTGGTTTTAACTTCTTGCCTTTTGATATTGCAGAATGTTGCCTCAATAGCACTCATTCTGAGAATTCTTTCTACTGAGCTGTTAGAAAACAAAATATCTTGCATTCAGCTTACTGGCTATCACAGCAGATACAGTGGGAAGTTTCAGCATTTTTCCTAGTACTAATTTCATATTTATACAGTGACAACAGTAAGAAACAATAAATATTGATCAACTGCACATTTAAAACAAAAATATTTAACCGCACTCACTTCTACAATACTAATCCCATTCTTCTATCCCAAAGTAGATTGGCTAGAATATTTCCAAACACAAAAGAAAATCCTCAGAGGACGCGCAAAGGTTAGGATCAAATTCCTTCTACAAAAGCAGCTGGTAATCTGTTACAGGAGACAGAACGCGTGAAGCAGCAAGGAGCTCAGGTACGAGCCGCGGCAGAGAGAAACAACACGAGCTCCAAACAGTTCCAGGCAAATCTTTTCCATCTGATCTTGCTCTCTGGTACATGCAAGTTCACCTACTCCCACCAACTCTCACCCATTCCACAAACTGACAGAGTGCCAAGTTAACATCCATTAATACACATGGCAAAGCTTGCAGATCACATGCTGGTACTGCTTCATTAGTCAGGACCCTGGATTAAACGAGTCAGATGCTCAGAGGTTGCAGCAACAACTTCCGATTTTACTGATATTTTACGCATACACATATCAAACATGAACACCACACACATAAATGTGCCTAATCACATTAATGCTTCCTCAGCATACCGGCGTGCTACCCAGTGCTCTAGAATAGGCACCAAGCTCAGCTAAAAACTACAACATTTTTGTTTGGTTAGGGGTTTTTTTTTGCACTCAAGAGAGACTCTACTTATTTCCACTACTGTCATCCACCATGCAGTTAAATTCACTGGCAAGTGGGAGTTCATTCATGCAACTAACAGAAACTTTTGTTTTACTTCAACAGAAATTTAAATTCTATCCACACATACAGCCGTCTGGTCTTCGCTTAACTCACATTAAAAGCTGAAAACTCTTGCCTTCCCTTAGGATTTTTACCCTTTTGTTTTTCCTCCCTTATAATGATGCTCATTGAAAAACAAAGAGTAGTAACAGCTACAATCATGGCTTGATACCATTTTCTTATGTGCTTCTAAAATGATTTTCTTATCTGTTGTCATCAGAGGTTGCTCTGGCTCAATTAAAACAGGTTACAGTGCCTCAGAGAAGGCACAGCTTTGTGAAGATGGCTCCTGGGCCGGGCGACCACGCTCCTTCCTCCAGGCTTCTTATGGAAACTCCAGAAGAGCCCTACTAGGAACAACCGCATTTAAACGCGGTTCAGTTCTAGTACAGTCAGAAGCCGGGGCGTTACTTACAGTACACAGAACCGTACAATGCACAGCAGTAGAGCAGGCACATATGGCAAACTGGTCATCATAACTGTTGTTTGTTTTGGTTTAGTTTGGGTTTTTGCTGTTGATTTCCCCGATTGCAAAAACCACTACACCCACGATTTAATCTCGGTGGACTGAAAGGTTCAAATAAGGTTACAGATGGCAAGACAGAGAAAAGTGTCCACACGGCAGACCTCTCCCAAAGTCTGAGCGAGGGACAAAAAGCAGCCTGGACTCCCACCCGTTAACACATGTTCCATTCTTTGGACATTTCCTACTATTCCCTAATTTTACCTGCAAATAAGCTCATACAAACATGAAGTTCAAGATTGTCAAATGCAAACCAAAGCAGACACTAAGATTTCAAACTTGTGAAAAACCACAATGGAATATTTTAGTGATTATAAATAGAAGCGTACCACCAAAAGCTATGCGTAATTCCTAACATTGTAAAAAAACAAGGTAATATTTGCGTGTCCCTCCCCAACGGCTGTGAAAGCTCCCTCTATAAGCGGGGGTCCTCCAACTGACAGCAGCAGCAGTTTACCTGTAAATAATTCACAGGCCAAATTTTGCAAGCCACTCTTGACCTTCGGCAAACGACTATACCGAGCTGCCTCGCTCCTTTAAGGGGGCGGAAGGGACAAAAGAGCACAGGCACCAAAGCCTCGGCGCTCCGCCCGCCCCCGCGCAAGCCGGCCGTGAAGGTCGCCCCGCCGCGCTGCCACGGGGCTGCGGGGGCCCGCAGCCGGAGGAGCGGCTGCACCTCGCTCCGCCGCCCCCCGCCGAAGGCAGCAGGCCTCGCCCGCGCCCCCGCCGCCCGCCCCCGCTCGCTCACCTGAGGACGAGCGGGGGCCCGGGCAGCCCCGCCGGTCCCCCCCCGCCGCCCCCCGAGCCGTTACGCGCCGAAGGGCACCTCCGCCCGCCCCGCGCACTCACCCCGCTCCGGGCCCCCCCAGGCGCGCCCGCCGCCAACGGCAGCGGGGCGCGGGCGGCGGCGCCCCCGCGGGCCGGGGGAGCCTGGCTGCCGGCGGCGGCCACCTCCGGGCTGCTTCTCCCCTCACGGCTCGCCCTCGGCCCGCGCCGCTGAGGGGCCGCGGCGTGCGGCGCGGGCAGAGCGCTGGGGGTGCTGCGGCCGGCCGGCTGCTGCTTCTCCCTCCTGCCGGCGCCGCATGTGCCCGCCTCCCCCGGTCTCTGCGCCGCTTCAGCTCCCCGCTCTCGAACAGCGCCCGGGGACCGCTGCGAGCCCCTCCCGCCGGGCGGCAGCACACGTGGGGCGGCCGCCGCTCGCCTTCCTCGGCCGCCGCTGGGCGCGGGGTTCCTGCGCTCGGCTTTACCCGCGCCGCCGGGCCGGGCCCCGCGGCCTCCTCGGGAGGCGGGGCGGCGCTGACACCCCGGGGGCTGCGGCACCGCCCGCCGCCGGGGGGGCAGCAGGAAGGGCACCGCCGCCGGCGGCCACCTCGGAGGCCGCTGGCTCGGTAGTCGCAGCGCTCCCCGCCGACCCCCCCCCCGCCCCCCGGCGGCCATTACCTCATGGCCCAGCCCTGCCGCGGAGGAGGGGCCGCCCGTCGCCCGGCAACCGGCCCCCTGCCGCGGCCCGGGCCGGCGGGACCGGCTGCCCTGCGCCGGGGACGGCGGGGCGAGGGGGGCTCTCCGCAGCGGGAGGCATTTGTCGCTGCGCGGACCGGCCTGAAGGCGGCCGCGGGCGGCACTGCCCGCCCCCGCTCGCCCCCGTCCCGGGGGCCCGCCGCCGAAGTCACTCACCGCTGCTTGGGCCAGAGCTGGCCGGGCTGCCCGCGGCCACACGCTCCCCGGCGTTCGGCGCTGTGCCTGTTTGGGAGGCGCCGAGGGACCGGCCGCGGTGCGGGGAGGGCCTCCCCGGGCGGCGGGGGCCGGTTTGCCCGGCCCTGCCTCCCCCCGCCCCGGCCCACGGCGGCTCCCCGCGGGCGGGGAGGGCTGGCGCGGCGCGGAGCCGCTCAGCTGCCCGCCGTGCAGCCGGCCCGGGGGGCTGCGGTTTTGCCGGGCGCTCGGACGCCCTACGGCCACCTCGGCCGTCTCGCGTTTGAATGACCTGAGCTGCCCGCCGCGGCGACCGCTTCCCGGAGGTGGCACGGTGCGTGCGAGGGCGCTGCCCGCCTGAGCGGGGCAAAAAGGCTTGAACGAAACCCTGGCCAAGCACCCCGCCAGGCTGCCGGGACGCCGGCGGACAGAACGACCGACGTGAGGGTCGCGGTGAAACTTAGGCATTCAAAATATGTGTTTCTTCAAGTTTGGTACGGGAACAAAGGAGAGGAATCTCACCCATGCCCTCCTGGAGGGGAAAGTTGCAGTAGGAGTGCGAGGCGTATTAGACACCACAAAATCCCCAAAGCAAAAGGCTTGTTATTAATGTCCCACCGACAGAGAAAAGCTTCAGTCTGGGTTCTTGATAAATCTAATTAAAAGAGAAAAAGAAAAAAGAAACCCAGAGGAAGTCACGACTTCTTGTTTCTGCAGCTCACAGAACTATTTGTTGGAGGAGCGTTTGACTGTTTTCCTTTACCGGCAAGGGAAGAACAGAATTGTGTCCGAGGTTACAGCTGGTAAGACAAAAAAGTCGCAGCCGTGCTGGTGACAGGATTCCGGAAGCGTGGGATGTGTGTTAACCTCCAGCGAGTGTAAATGGATTCGGGGTTTGACCCTGAATAACCTGTAAGAAGAAATGATCCAACCCTTCGTAGATGCAAACAGAGAGAATCCCAGATGGGGATGTGCTTGGGGGGCAGAAAAGAGGGGGAACGTTACAAGGACAACAGAGGATTCACGGGCACCTTGCGAACAGATGTGTCTTTAGAGCAGATCCCCTGGAAGTGACGAAGGGTGCAGTTAGACGTGGCAGCTGAGTCAACCTAAAAGCTTGCTGCTCCCCAGAGGAGCCGGCTGCTCTCCCCACTTCTCCTACAGGGGAGCCAGGCACTCTTGGGTTTTCCAGGGGCTGGCTCTGGTGCTTAGGATTCCTCAGTCAGTGACTCAGTTTGCTAACCTGACAGAGAACTAATTATATTTTTTTCTTTGTCAGTTTTCTGCCAGATTAGTGAACTGAATAGATTCACCCTAAGGTCATAAAAGCAGCAGGAGTGAGCACAAAGGAAGAGTTGAAACCATTTGCCTGGGAGGAACAGGACCATCCCTTTGGTGACGCTGCACTCTTAAATCATCTCAGTAGTCTCATCTAACTCGTTCCTAAAACAGAAACTTCATGTTGCTGCTAGGAAGTCCAACACCGAGGAATCATTAAAAAGGTTGGTCCCTTGCACGTCTCACCCTCAGCTGAGTCCTCCCATTGCTTCCTTTGTGCCCGGTCTTGTACGCGTGTGACCCTGGGGTTAGCCAGTGAGCAAGCTAAATCGGGAGGCTTTAAAAAAAGGGTAGTTTTCTGACTAATTCCTGAAACAGCTAACAATGGAGTCAGATGAGTGACAGAGGTTGCACAAGTGAAGGAACAAGACTGCGTGGTTGCAAACAAGGGATCGAGCCCTTCAGCAGCAGCTGGGCACTTGTTATGCCCTGTAACATGAGCCCAAGACAGCAGTGAGGAGGAAGGGTCTGGACAGTGAAGGAGAAGTACTTTTGAGGAACAGAGTTTGCTCTGTGCTTTACAGAATGAGAAGCAAAAAAAAAAAAAAAAAGCAAAGATAGGCTGGTAAGGGATTAAAAAGGCAAAAAAAAGCTTTCAGTTCCACAAACAGAGGAAGGCATACAGCAGAGGCATCTTGGAATCAGAGCCCAGCAAGAAAATCCAATGTTGAAAAAAACAGAAGGCAGAAATGATCTGCAGGCAGAAGGAAAACCAAGAAGTAGAAAAGTGAAGATTCACACCAACTATAGGGAGAAACAAGTCTGCATGATTGGAGACATCTTGTTGAGAAGAACCAATTGCCCTGTCACGTCCGTAGGGAACAAGGATTTGAGATGTACTGCTGAGACTGAAAAGAGTCTTGTTAGAGCCAGCAGAAGCCCTTCACAGTGGGACACGTGGCAATGACACCGCGCACTACTCATACACAAACACAGTGTGTGGGAGTGGATCAGGGGAGAGAACTTGGGACTAGGGGATTGCCAGCCCCTCGCACGCAAGGTGCGTGTCTGTGTGCTGGTCATGGGATACGGCAGCAGTTGTTTGGTGGTTGCTGCACCAAATCCTCCTTGTGATTTGTTGCACGGTGCTGTAGTGCACGTAAGCATACTCCGTTGCATTCTCACCGCCATCTCAATTCATCTGCCTAGTAATTCTGACGCTGGCAATTGACACAGTATCCAGATACTTCAAAAAAGTTTCCTAGATTTATCTGCTCTCTTTCTGTTTTCATTACCCTCTCCATTTCCTCTCTCTTCTTGATTATCACATGGTATTTATCACATTCATTCTCCATTTTGCTTCCTTGATTACATCTCTAGAAGAGACTTTTTATTTCCGCCCTGCTAAAATAGAAGACTTCTCAAATATACTTTTCAGTGAGCATGCTGTTGTTTTTCTTGCATGCCCCTCACTTGCTGTCTCCAGAACTTCTTTTATAGTGCCTGTAAAACAATCAAAGAATACAATATTGTTTTAAAAGCATTTGAAAATTCAGGTTCAGAGATCTCTGGTTAGTTTGCCACCTGAAGATGCCAATTGCAGCTATGATTGTAGAGTAGATGATTTTAATCTCAGGGAACAAGCTAATTCCAACAGGCATGAGCACGTGATCTGAGAAAAAAAAATCACTAAAACATTATGTGTTTCTGAATAGCCGTGTCGTGGATTTAAGAACAAAGGAGTTGTGGTGCTTCCTCTTTTTGTTCTTCCTGCTGATACCTGGTGTCACTGGCCCCATTTCTCACGCTTTTATATCAGCATGGACTAAGAAATGCTCAAAGTCCTTTAAAAGGATCTATGAAGTGTCTGTATAATGCTGCCTGTACAACATCTTTTCTTATTTAAATGGTGATTTCTGTAAAGCTACCGTGGCTTTTACTTGAATATCAAAACACATAGATTCTTGCCAGTTGTCTGTCTGATTTTTGGAATCACAAGGTACGCAATGTTGCCTTTGCTGGAAGAATCAAATTGGCAGAAAAGCTATCTTGTTCAGAGCTCTGTGCTTCCTTCAGGTAGCATCAGCCAGCACCAATGCTATCATCTCCTTCTTCAACTGCTTCTCTACTGGAAATTTCTTTCCTGTAAAGGGGCTCCATCTTTCAGGAGCAATACCAGCTTATGGCATTGGTCTGAAGTACTATTGCGACTGTGACATAAGGAGAGCAGACACATGTAATTTGAAAAAGAACACAAGGAAAATGAGAGGCTAAATCAAAAAAGTGAAAGTTTATGCACAAGCTAAAGCATAAACACAAGCAGAGGAGACAAATAAAATGAAGATAAAAGGTCTTAAGGAGAAAACTCATTAAAAATGTCCTGCAGAGAGGATCATATATAATAATTATGGCAAAAGAAAGCATTATTCCAGAGCTTACAGTCTGAAAAAACATGAAGGCGGCAAACAGTGACTCAGAGGATGGGGTTTTGCACATATTTGACATTAATGAAATGCAAGTTGGAATAAATAGTTTGTAAAGCTCAGATTAGCATTAGAAGGGAAGACAAGTACACAAACAAAGAGGAAATTAAATGCAAGATAGTGGGATAATGATAAATGTGCCAGGCATGCATTTTGCAAGAAAAGGAAAAAAAAAAAAGTGTAATCAAGCAAAGCCAAATGAAAATTACACTGTGGAATGATGATAATACCTTCAAGACATTGTGAATTCTAATCAGGATGCAAAGGATATCCTGAGTATACAGGCTGAATCTTCAGAATATGCAACATAAAAGCCATTGCTTTCTGTTGAAACAGTGAATTTGTATACTCAATAACACAGCATTTGACTCTTGCATGAGTCCAAACTGCTCATGTATTTGACGAAAATGGGATGTCCTCCCAACATGTTACACCTAGAACTGATGAAAGGAATTCAACCAGGACAGCATCTGCTTTACTACCTGTTGCATTAGAATAAGGAATAATATGAACAGTGAAATACACAGAAAAAGAAAGCATCACTAATAATTTTACATAATCTCAAAATTACATAAGCAGCATGACAGTCACTGAAAAAGCAAGATTTTGACAAGGCCTGTTCAGCCTTCCTGCATAAGCAAGGTGGTCATCTCGTCATATTTTGGAAGCCATCTGGTAGGCTTGGGCGTTGAGAATGCTGTTAGTAGTGAACCTTGCAGCAGAAGAGTATCAGCTCTGCCAGCCAGCCTCGCAAATCAGCATCAGAGCTGATGATGCTCAGGAATGTGGTATGAGGTAGAATCTGGCAGTATCTGTGGTAGTCCATAACAATTAACGCCATCTCATTAGCGGGTAAAACTCAATACACACACACACACCAAAAAAAAAAAAAAAAAAAAAAAAAAAAAGAGGAAGTTGGCTTTGACTTCAGTATCACACACAGAGCAGTTGCTGACTTCCCAAGGAAACCCAATGATTTTGGGAAGGTAAAAGTAGCTATGCCAACCGTTAAAGGTATAAACTCAGAGAGTATTAAAATTTGCAGAATATCTTACCACATCTCTTTCAAATCTTAGACATATGCAAAGCATTAAGACCATAATGGAGGAAGAGGCAACACAAGCATGCTATACATGCAGTATTGGTGACCTTACAAGTTGATCCAGTGAGGCAAGATCTGGAGCCCTGTTCTTATAAAAGAAACCACTACTGGTTTTTGCCTCACTGGTGAAACAAACACATCGGCAAGGACTGTTTTGCAATAATGTTTCCGCAGTGAAAAGGTCAACTCTCTGATTGAGAAAACAAATTTCCAAACAGAAAAATCCCAGAAGCTACCAAAACAATTTGAAAAATCATTGCTACTCCCAAATATCAGCAGCATACGATACTGAAACGGTAACATTTGAATTTATTTAATGACTTTGAGAAGGACCAGTGAATACAGCAGCCTTGTACCAGAAAAACAAGGTGACTAAATCATGAAAACCTTAATGTTACCACAGAAATGCAGAAATAAAGAAAAACACACAAAGTTTAACTCAAACAATAAAAATATGTACTAGTTTCAAGAGGATGTTGGAAAAGACTCTGAGAATAAAAAGCACAAGATAAAGATGTGCTTATGTTCATGTCCATCGTTCTGCTAAAATAGTCAAAGACCAGAAAAGTGGCCCCATGTACCTCCCAGAAATGACAGAGCTGTCAAGGCAAATGGAACATAAAAATATTATATATGAGCAACTGAATCATCATACCCAGGACACTGAGAATAGAAACTCTCTTGAGAATAGGGTCAGACTGGAATAGAAAGAAACACCATGTACTAGAAAGATGGGATAGAGCATGAGTAATCATGATAGCAGGGAGAAAACCTAGTACATGTGGCAAAGTAAAACAGAAGGGTATAGCATCTTCAACAGGCCCTAGAGCAAACTAAAGAACAGATCTTTTTACCGAAGGAAAACAAACCATGGAAACACCTTAGTATTATAGGCTACTACTCAGACTTTTGGGAACCAGGCAAAATGTCAGAGGCTTCCATAGTGCCCATAGAGGGTAGAGCAGCAAAGTGTTTAAGCATTCCTGAACTATGTGGTTTCAATCACAAGATCTCAGTTTACCTTAAATTAGATCATATATTTATTTGAGAACAAGAATTTGATTACATCTGGCCATCCCATATAATAGCCAGGCAAATAGCAAGGCTGAGTTTGCTGTACAGATTGCTGAGGGTATTGAAATGGTGCAAACAGCAGAGAGAATATTTTGCATTCCGTTCTTGGATGTTGAAAATATTCCCACAGAAAAGTTTACTGCAGTTGAGTATGATGCTTGAAATCATGTTTGGTAACAGACTGAAGGAGTAACAGACTAAAACAGTAAGAAAAAGGCCAAAGATAAGAGTCTTATAATTACAGCCCCAATTTGTATTTAGATTATTTCTTCAAGTAACTCTTGTACTGGAAGCAAGTGACATGTTTGAAGAGAGAATTCCCAATTTTTATACCAAATCAAAGCGAAAATTCCCCATCTGGAGTATATTGAAATTGTGTATCCAGATGGTGAGAAAGATACAGGCGTGTAATGAAGTCTGTATCAATAACCAAAAAGTGCCATAGTTCCTAAGAGGTACTGGAAAAAAGAGGGCTGTGACTGAACGTGTCCCGCTGTGTCTGCTATTCATTACACTGAAAATTCTTCATCATGAAGACATTTAATTTGAAAGGCTATGAATCTCTCACTTATTTGTTATTAAAGCATTTTTTTTGTGTTTCTCTCTGTACTTTGTAATGCTATGGCCACTATTATATGAAGATCTCAAAAGACTTTGTTAATGTTGAAGTTCACACCATCTCACTCCCTCAAATTGGGATAGTTACCCCCTTTGCATAAAACCAATCCCTCACCTGGACTAATTTAACAGAAAGCTGTACATAGGACAAAGCACGAGAAATTTGGAAGCAAAAGCAGTAACTTGATAGTTATTGTGGCTTAGTTTTGTCCTCTTGGACAGGGACAACAAAATTAAGTGACTTTTCTAAGATCTGCCATCAAACTGCTGTCAGGACTGGTTCTGCAATTGAGCTAATATTCTGTTTCTTCTTCTTTATATCGGTCACCCTCATCAGAGCCAAAGATAAAATACAGAGTTTTCTAAAATCTAAATAAATCCCTCTTCAAAGCACACTTTTTTTTGTGCTTACTAAAAGAAACTAGGTGACGCCTACTTATGCATTCAGTTTATTTATATCTAGTCAACTACTTATTTACATTAAAAAAGAAATGGAAAATTTATTTTGCTTGTGCAGTTCCAAAGCTGTAGCTTCATTGGTAATTACAGATCAACTCTGTAATCGCTAAAAACATATGCTGCAAAACGGGACAAAATCTGAAATTAAGAAGTGAGCAATTTTGCCATGCATATGCACGTGATATTTTTCAATGCTTCTGAATCTGGTCAATTCTATGTGGATCTCCAATAAAACAGCAAAAGTTGTACCTGTGTGCAGCACCGCTCTCTTACCAGCTCTGTAGACTCTCTCAACAGCTGAACTGTGACAAAATGTTTGGCAAGCTGTGTAACTAATGAAGCTTGATTTCCTCCAGGTCTGTGCTTTGTGTCTACAGCCTTTGCTGTCTGAGGTGCTATGAAACAAAACCGAAGCGCTTCTGGCAGCTGACACCTTTCTAACATCCCTCTCCCAAATAGAGTGGTTTGGGGTTTTTTTTCCCCTTTTTCAGTATCAGGGGGGTTTAAATTCATACTGAAATCTTTCCCACAGTGGGGGTAAAAAAAAAAAAAATCTGACCATCTGTTATTGTACAGCCTAAAGAAACACTGAATCCTTCCTGCTAAGTATACTATTATCAAATCTTGTTGACTCTGGGTTCAGAACTGTTAGGAGGTCAAGCTGAAGGTGGGACAACAGACAAAACATAAGTCGTTACAACTTGCCTTAGGAAGACATACCAAATGTTGTTAAATGTTTTGTCACATAACATAAAAGGATACTTATTTGACTTGTTCAGGGGCCTTAAAACCACCCAATACCAGACCACCCTAGGACAAAAAATAATGCGAAAACTTGCCTTTACTGCTGAAAACAGAAAACACTTGCTTCAAGGCCTAAATTTTGTCGTAACAAAGTGCTCCCCAATGAAGAGTTTACAGATCGCCATAACGGGACTGGGGGCACTAGCTGTTGCTTTGACCGATGCAAGGCCTATGGAGGTTTAATGAAAAAGCCCCAACGGCCCGGACTCAAAGCGGGGGGGCCCTGCTGGAGCCCCTCTCAGGGCGCTGCCCTTCCCGACAGACTTCCCACTCCCGGGGGGTGATGGCGCCCGTCCCGCCGCGGGGCCGCCGCCTCCCCGACCGTTAGCCCGCCACTGGCGGTTGCCTGGCAACCGGGCGGCTGCGCCCCTGACGCGCCGCCCTCTCAGGCACGTGCTGCCCCCCGCCACCCGCGAGGCACCGCCTCCGACCCCTCCCGTCGCGACCGCTCCCCGCAACATCCGGGAACTCCCCTCCGGCCCCGGCCGCAGTGGACCCGCTCTGACGTAACGGGCCGCTGACCCAATGGCAGCCCCGCTCTCTTTCCGGCGTCTGGCCCCGTCTCCTGGATACGGGCGCGGGGTGGCGACCATCCGGGCGGGGCGCGGGGGGGGAGAGGGGACAGACCCGCTGAGACCTGGCGGTGCGTTC
This sequence comes from Platalea leucorodia, assembly GCF_965183815.1. Lineage (NCBI taxonomy): Eukaryota > Metazoa > Chordata > Aves > Pelecaniformes > Threskiornithidae > Platalea > Platalea leucorodia. The sequence goes on from NC_138823.1 coordinate 119,130,331, forward strand.
TCGCTGGAGCGAGGGCAAAAATTCCAGTTCCCGGAGTCACCCTGCCTATCCTGCCGATGCCCCTCCCGCTGGCTGTATTTTGTGGCGCGCAGGGATGAGTTTCCCGTGGGGACACTTCCAAATCCCTCCTCCCTCCCGTTGGGGCATGGGAGAGTCCGGCCCGGGGGCGGGGCTCCGCCGATTTCGGTTGATGGCGGCGGCGCGGCGATAGTAACGCTGCCTCCTTGCCCGCCCCCCGCCTCGCAGGTACGGCTGTCGCTTCCCATCCGCCCCCCCGCCTCGCGGACGGCTAACGGCCGTTAGCTGGCGGGCGCGCACGTGCCTAACGGTCCTTGGGCGCGCGAGGCGGGGCCCTCCGTCCCCCGCTGTCGCTGCCCCCGCCCCCTCAGCGCCCCCCTCCCTCCCTCCCTCCCGGCCCGGTCACGTGTCCGCGGCCATAGGCCTCAGCTGTGAGTGCAGGCCCAGGGCCGGGGGAGGCTGCTGTGGGGTGTCCCCCAGCTCCCGCTGGTGCTCCAGCTGGACGCCTCCTGAGGGGCAGGAGACCCGCCGGGGGATGCCCTGCCCTGCTCTGCCCTGCCTCATGGCACCCTCACCACTGCTGCAGGTGGGCCAGGTGGCTGCTGTGTCCCAGGGGTTGCAGTGCAGCGCCTCAGGCCTGCCGAGCTGGCTGCTCTTGACGGTGCTTTGAGTGCAAGAGATCTCAGGTCCTACATGTGCTGCTCTGTTCAGAGTATTCTGGCCATTCTCTCACCAAGGGAAGGAAAAAACATTTCTGGAACTAAGTCTCTTTGGTGTTGTGCTCCTGTATCCTGCACAGAGCAAATGTGTTTCCCTTGGCAGCTGAAGTCTGCTGCTTTGGGTGCTTCTGTGGAGATTTCAGACCTGTTTCATTGCAGGTGGTGGTGTGACAGGCTTCCACAGCAGCCATCTCACCTTGAGATGCTTCTTTTCGCTTTTTGTGTCACTTTACTTGATCTCTACACTTTATGTCCAAAGTGATAAATGTGCTCCAGCTGTTGAAAGTCTGCCTCCATGGGTCATGCTCCTTTGGTTTGCGTACTGAAATGATGGCGTAGCCATTACTGTTTACATTCAGGGATGCAAGACTAGATGCTTCGCTTTTTCCGTGTAGCCTCTTGCAGAGCAGCTAATGGAGACCTTATCTGCAATACCGCCAGTCATGAGGTAGCAACGAGGGCTTCCCTGTCCCATGACCACGATTGCTCTGTCCCAGTGTGTGTTTGCATGTCATTGCTCATGCTTTTGTCAGATAACCAGATATTTCTGTACTTGTCATTGAGCCTGGCATATGTTTGTATGGTTTATTGCATGAGTGGATGATAATGCCTTTCATATGGCCAACATGAAGATATCTTCCATCTGTCTAATGACGGTATGCTTCAGTCTGGTGATGAGGTGCACATGTCAGGTTTTAAGTATTCTTGTGAAAGAAGTTCAAGGAAGGGGCTGTGGTTCATCTAAATTTTGGGAACAGGCTATGGGTTGGCAATCATCTCCTTTGCTGGATACATTTCTTTAGCATTGCTATTCTGGAATCTTTGTGTACTAGAGGATGACATTATGGGTCTTTCTCGTCTTTTTTTTTTTTTTTTTTTTAAGCTGTCCAGAAAAAGCATACGGAATGGTGTAATGATCTGCATGAATCGGAAGAGAGAGGTAGGGAAATGGAGACCCCCATCTGTTCTGATGCTATATCTTTGTGCGTTATTTTGCTATGTTTGGCAAACTGATCATTGTATAATTACCTTGTTCTCATAGATAACTGTAGGAAAAAAAGTCTTCCTTCTTATGTTATACTGGCTGTACCTAGTTGTTTGCTTAGTGCTAGGTAAAATCAAACTAATTTACAGTACTAATCTCAAGGCTTTTGAATTGAAATGGTGAAATTCTTTTGGGAAGAAAACTTCTGTCTTGGATAACTATCTTTGGTAAAGGAAATCCTGGAATCATGAGGTTCCTATGTATGTTGTAAATTCTGGAGTTGTATGGTGGCATCTGGCTGATGTTCTGGCAAGAACCAGTGTTTTACTGACAGACACTTTGGTGCTGCCCAATGCTTTGTTGTATTTTCACGTGCAGTCCTGTCTGGAAACTTGGGAATTCTCTAGTCTTCATTTTGGTCTTTGATTTGTCACTCTGGGAGCTTTGTGTCTCATGAAAGAGGTGAAGTGAAGTGCGGTTTGTGGTTTATGGTTAGGCATTTGGCAGCTTTACTGCTTAAACAGCCCTTCCTCTCCTTCCTTGCTGATCTTTCCTGTCGCTGCACTACCCTCTCCAATATGCTGCTCTCTATGGTTTTAGGATAACTAACTGGTCTTGGTGAAGAAAAAGCCAACACTTTTGTAAACAAAATGGAAGAAGTCATGTAGAGATGGGAGAGAGTATCTCCAAATGGCTTGGAACTAATTAAATTGGTAGTTGGAAGAACAGGGCATTGGATGTGAAGTTGGCCTGGAGCTGGAAGAACTTACTGCAAGGAGGTCACTGGGGACTAGTTAGCAATATATCCTATTTCTGGAGTATCCTGATATTGGGATTCTGTATGTCCATGCTCTTAACCCAGTGGAATAGCTGAGGAGCAGGATGGAAAGCTGGCACAGAACTTTTACTTCATGTATTACAGTTGCTTCAATATTTGCTGTCAGTTCTCCCATTGCTCCAAGTATTCTCTGAGAAAATAATTGTTGAACAAGAGAATTAACCAGATTTTATGAAAAGCATTTAAATATACAAATGCCACTTCCTGGGTTTGCAACAAATGACAATTATTTTGTTTGTTTCTGTAAGTAAATTAAAGCATATACAATTCTTGACAAAAATGATAGTTACAAATATAAATTAAATTCCTGTTGAACTCCCCGATACCCACAATATAACATTGGCCAACAAATTTACACAGCTTCTATCTGCAAGGAATTGTTTCTATCCATGAAAAATCCTTAATGCTGAGTCCTATAACTAGTAAAGCTACATTCAGCTTCGCATTGGTAAGAACACTAATAGTCACAAAGTCCTGTGTTTTTCAGTTACGCTGATTATATCAGTTATTTGGCAGGTTTAATTACATCGTGAAAAGTTGCAGGGGCACGTTTGCCTGAAGTGCCCTTGGGCAGAAATGGCAGAATCTTATTTGGCAAGGCTTTCAGTACAGAATATTTTCATTTGGACAGCAGTTTTATGTAGAACACACAATTTAAAGTTTGGTAGCATGATTTTTGTTTACAGATAAAATATTTAGAATTTGTAACTACTGGCTCTTTGTAACTTCTTGAATGTGTTAAGAGCTTTGGAAGTGGAAAATACTATCATCTGTTCAAAATTTTGATCACATTTCATGAGAGGAGGCCTTCTGTAAAGTAATTACGTTTGATCTTGCTGGAAGTGTATAATCCCTATTTTTAAGAATGGGGAGGATAAATCCTATACATCAATGACTATTAAATCTGAATTGTTCCCCCCCTTCCCCATTCTTTAAAGGTTTATTTGTTTATGAGACTAATACCATGATTCCAATCCATTGCCTGTAAAGCATCCTTAAGTATGGAGAACTTCATTCTGTATGAGGAGATCGGAAGAGGAAATAAGACAGTTGTTTATAAAGGAAGAAGAAAGGGGACGATTAATTTTGTTGCTGTTCTTTGCACTGATAAATGCAAAAGAGCTGAAATAACAAACTGGGTAAGTAATGTGTTTTTTCTGCTAAATCTGGGAAAACATACAGCTTACAAAATCCTTGTAGGACAGGTAATATAAAAGAAAAATACCATGTGCTTCTTTACATGGAGTTTGTCACCACTTAGATCAGCTTTTATATTCTTAGACTAGAGTCTTATTTTAATGTATTCATTTCTTCATCTGATTTTATTGTTGTTTAAATTGCATGCATAAACTCATGTTTATAGGCTTACTGTTTCTATGATATGTCAGAGAACTTGTAAAAACCGTTACTTGCAGGTAGTGGTTTGCTTTATTTTGTTATCAGTTGCACAAATCCAGTGGTAGTAATACCTTCCAGTAAATAATCAATTTCTTACTACCATAAAAAAATTATTTTTCATGAAGGAGTAGCATTTAAGGTAAATCAATTCTGGTTTGTAAAAGCTTGACAAAGTTTTTAAACATATAATACTTTCTGGAAAAGAAACTGTAACTGATTCAGTTAGACACATCAAATATTTCATTTTTCCAGTAAATAAATTTTGTTTCTGTGGTGGGTTGACCTTGGCTGGATGCCAGGTGCCCACCAAGCTGTTCTACCACTCCCCTTCCTCAGCTGGACAGGGGAGAGAAAGTATAATGAAAGGCTCGTGGGTCGAGATAAGGACAGGGAGAGATCACTCACCAATTACCATCACAGGCAAAACAGACTGGACTTGGGGAAATTAGTTTAATTTATTACCAATCAAGTCAGAGTAGGATAATGAGAAATAAAAACAATTCTTAAAAACACCTTCCCCCCACCCCTCCCTTCTTCCCAGGCTCAACTTCATTCCCGATTTTCTCTACCTCCTCCCCTCCAGTGGCGCAGGGGGACAGGGAATGGGGGTTGCGGTCAGTTCATCACACGTTGCCACTGCCGCTGCTTCCTCCTCAAGGGGAGGACTCCTCACACTCTTCCCCTGCTCCAGCATGGGGTCCCTCCCACAGGAGACAGTCGGCCATGAACTGCTCCAATGTGAGTCCTTCCCACGGGCTGCAGTTCTTCACGAACTGCTCCAGCGTGGGTCCTTTCCACGGGGTGCAGTCCTTCAGGAACAGACTGCTCCAGCGTGGGTCCCCCGCGGGGTCACAAGCCCTGCCAGCAAACCTGCTCCAGCGTGGGCTCCTCTCTCCATGGGGCCACAGGTCCTGCCAGGAGCCTGCTCCAGCATGGGCTTCCCACGGGGTCACAGCCTCCTTCAGGCACATCCACCTGCTCCAGCATGGGGTCCTCCACGGGCTGCAGGTGGATATCTGCTCCACTGTGGACCTCCATGGGCTGCAGGGGGACAGCCTGCCTCACCATGGTCTTCTCCAGGGGCTGCAGGGGAATCTCTGCTCCAGCGCCTGGAGCACCTCCTCCCCCTACTTCTTCACTGACCTTGGTGTCTGCAAAGTTGTTCCTCTCACATATTCTCACTCCTCTCTCTGGCTACAGTTGCTGTTGTGTAGCAACTTTTCCCCCTTCTTAAATATGTTATCACAGAGGCGCTACCACTGTCACTGATGGGCTCGGCCTTGGCCAGAGGTGGGTCCGTCTTGGAGCCGGCTGGCATTGGCTCTGTGGGACATAGGGGACTAGCTGCTTCTAGCAGCTTCTCACAGAAGCCACCCCTGTAGCCCCCCTGCTACCAAAACCTTGTCATGAAACGCAGTACAATTTCGTATTCCCTCGCATTGTTTCAATGATAATTTATTGGCTGATTAATGAATGTGCTCAATTTAAACATTTTGTTCTTAGAAGCATATTCATCTTAGAAAGCCTTTGGAGATACCTTACGTACCACTCTGACAAGATATGGAGGCTTCTGCAGAGATTAGGGCATGTAGGTGTGACAGAAATATAGATTTCCAGGGACCCTTGAATGATTGCTCTTGCCTGATAAGATTAAGAATGATGGAAACGTTTCTTTTTGCTGCTTCTTGTGTTCACCATACTGTCTCACACTTGTGTTCTCATTGAAAAAGAAAGTAGGAATGCAAATTTGGCTCCAAATTGTGATTGCCAGGGTTTTTTTGTTTTAGTGATGCAGGAAGGTTAAATAGTGCTTCTAATTTTGGGCTGGGGATCTTCCTCTTTTTTTTTTTTTTTTTTTTCCCCCTCCTATATTTTTAAAAACAGGTGAGTTGGGCAGGGTCTGTGAGGAAAGTTACCTTTCCTCAACATTCATGTAAAACTAAAATATTTAAATTGGAGAATAATTTTAATTTAATAATTTTAGTGCACTGGAAAAAGTAAGAGAACAAGTAGTTGATCTAGAGTAAAGTGGTATTGTCTCTTCCCCCTTGCTGTAAGTCCATATATATTGCTTTTTTTTTTTCCCAGTTAAGTATGTTAAAAACTTTGTTCTAGGTTCGTCTGACTCATGAAATTAGACACAAGAATATAGTGACATTTCATGAATGGTATGAAACAAGCAACCATCTCTGGCTTGTTGTGGAATTATGCACAGGTAAGATAAATTCAGAAGGTAAAAATTTATGGAATGAGTATTTGTAAGAGATTTCTTATAACAGTTTCTCCACAACAAATACTAATATCTTTGAAAAAGCTTAATAATTATCTGATTATTAACTTGAGAATCCTATTTATATATAAAAATGGTTTTGCTTTTAGAAACATTTTTAGAAATCATTTGAAGTCATATTTCTCTGCTTCACTGTATATGTATGTTAAATGTTAATTGATGTGGCATAATGTTGGTTTTTAAGAGCTGAAGAGTAGGGCTAATCAGGGGAACTTAAAAACAAATTGTGATTAGTTGGAGGGTAGCTAAGTAAAAATTACTTGAGAAAAGTTTTCTAAGGACTGTCAGCTTTGGTAATATACAAATGACTTAATATTGTTCAAATAAATTTTTAAATCAAAGGGCAATTCTGTAGCTAATAGTAAATGATGTAAGTTTTATTCCTGTTCAGTAGAAGTATTTTGACTTTTATGTTAAGAAGCTAATTTTGGAGCTCTGAGAACCCAAAACTGCATGAAGTGATTCACTGAGTTTTGATAGGTTCTCAAAAATCTATTAAAGAAATCTTTTAAAGCTTTCTCTAATTGTGATGACTGCATGTTTTAAACTCCAGATAGCGTGCTTTACTCCACATGGAAAGAAAAGAAGGCCAGTTGTGCAGTGATGCATGTTAAGATTTTGGTATCTGGAGTTTGTTTCATAGTAAAAGTTCATATTACACACAGCCTTTTTTTTCTGTCCAGAATTCTGTTTTAAAAATTACTGAAGAAGAGAAGCTACAAGTTCTGGAAAAAAACAAAATCAGGTCATTCTTTCAATGATTAAAAGTGAAGTTAATACTTCATATGGAGGCTTTGATCTATTTGCTTAGTCTAACTTATGGGCACGTATGTAAGTCATTAGACAGGCAGCCTTTTATTAAGTAAGGTTTGAACAATTAACATGTATTTTTACCTTGCAGTATTGCAGTTTGCTGCAAGGAGAGTGTCTTGAAGCTAACTTACTTATAAATAGAATAAGACATGGATTTCTTATTAATTTTGTAGAGCTTTGAAAACTGCTTTTGAAATATGGAAGATCTCTCTCACTTGTCTCAAAGTGACAAAGTGAGTTTCTGTTGTCAGATGCAGCATACTTCTGTGTTGCTTGTTTTGCCTTTTTTTTTTTGTGTGTGTGTATTTGGTCATATTATGGAATTATTCTATATGTAGTCCTCTAAATTACATTACAAAAAACAGTAATTAAACATGATGGAAAATCTTTACTATAGCTATGTAATATGGGCTTGGTTTTAAAGGATTGACTGATTTACTGAACAGCATAAAAAGGCCTAGAAAGACGAAAATTTTAAGATTGAGCAGTGTTGAATAATTTGAGGAATACTGTGGTGACGGACCTTTTAGTCTTGCTATTATCTGAAAGAAATTACTGAGCAAAGGGGAAAAAAGCTGAGGAAAATCTATTATGTGATTTGAAATAAAAGATGTAGTATCCTTTTCCATGAAAAGCCCTCCTAATCCCTGTTTTCGTTCAGGGATTTAAATTTGTGTCCTTTTTTTCTTTGTTAATCTCCATGATTTGGCTATGATATAAATAATAGATAACCCAGGAAACCCATAGATAATTCATGAAATACAAACTGTAGTCTCAGGGGACCAGGTTTGGTGCAGGACCAAGTGAGGTTGAGGAAAGGGTGTTTGGGAGAGATGGGAACGTGGAGTTTAGGATAGGAGAGTGAGACAGGAAGGAGGAGAAAGACTGAGTGGTGAGCTTGTGGGAAATGAGATTAGGAGAAGTCCAAGTCCTATGAACAGTTAGGACAGTAATGGCTCAAATGGGATGAGTCTGATGATGTACCTGAGAATTTGTGGGATGTGAGGAAGTAGGTGATAGGGGAGGAAAAGAGATTTTTGCAAGGACAGAGAAACAGTAACAATCAGTGGGGGAAAGCACAGAGAGTGAATGCGAAGCCCAAGGAAGGACACAGGTGATAGAGGATATATGTGAGGGATAATTAGAAGGCTTTGTCAGGGTAATCTAATCAGAAACAGAGGAAGGGTTGGTTGGAGTTTAGTGGAGAAAGGAGAGTGGTGATTTTGGAAGGACAGAGAAGGGCCTCATGTTAGGATGAGAAGTCCAGAGAGATACGAGTAGGACTTGCTCGGACAGGAAGCTGGGATTTGTGTGAGAAACCTGGAAAGTGAAAGTTTAGTCCTGGGTATTTTTGTTTGGTTTTGTTTTGTTTTTTAAAATTCTTTTTGCTTAAAAAAAAAAAAACAAACCAAAAACAAAAAAAACACCAAAAAAAACCCCCAAAAAAACAAAACCAGAGAGGAAAGGATGAAAATGAAAGAACTGGGGCACATGAGTCAAGAAAAGGACTGTACAGAAATACTATGTGTGAAGAACGAACAAAAGAATTTATCTGTTTTATGTTGTTGACCTTAGGACCCCAGAATGTAACTCAGTTTTAGTATTTCTGTTTCTGTGAATTCAGTGGAAAATTGCATGTCATTAGCTTTAGCACTTGTTCACAGAAGTTGATAGTCTGCTCTTGGTATTGTTTATTCTTTTAACTCATGCAGCAGGAATCTGGTTAAGGAATTTGAATAAACCCATTGGGTACTATTACATTGTGATGTGACACAGTTTCTGGGTTTCTTTTTTCCTTTGTGTTTCCTTTGTAAAGTAAATCAATATTAAAGTAATTTTGAAGTCACATACTCAATTCTAGTCCTAATTATATTTTTGTCACAGTATTGGAAATAGATTATTTTTTCTGTACATCTTGGATTTTGTAACTATTAGATAGTCTCAAGAAATATTTTTAATATCTACTGATAATGATTTTTGCTTGACATCTTTTGAAGAATCTTATATAACGTCCTTGGGAATTAGTTGTACAGCATCTTCTTTATATGCACTTGCTGACTATGTGTAAACATATTTCAGGTGGTTCTCTAGAATCTGTTATTGCTCAAGATGAACATCTACCTGAAAATGTAGTGAGAGAATTTGGCATTGATTTGATTACTGGTTTATACCATATTCATAAGCTTGGAATTATCTTTTGTGAACTGACGCCTGGAAAGGTAAGAAGGAGTATTATTTATAGGGGACACTGCATGTTACTTTGTATGCCATCAGCATTTAATTCATTACTTCTGTTTTACTGTTTGGAAGAGGCTTACCTCAGGCTGGAGGCTGGTTGAGCTTTATAATATATGTGAAGACAATGAGAGACAAGTCTATAGCTTGAATATTTTATGATCTAATTGATTTCTTTCCTTGATGTATATTTGATACAATGTGATTCTTTTTGATTTGGTGTACTGGTTTGAATTAATGGAGGTTTTTAGTTCTCTGTCCTCAGACATATAACTTCATTATTATACCTATTCTGTCATGCTACAGAATATCTTCAGGTCATAGAAAATGCTAATGAGGGAGTAAAGTTAACTAAACTTTCTTTGTTAATAACCTTCTCTATTGTTTCCAAATGGCATTTAAATTATTGTCTTACTCTTGCATAAAATTACAAATCTTTATGTAGTTTCTGATTTTGTGTATGTGTGTGTAATTTATGTATAGTTTTGTCAAAGTCCATGTTTTTTTTTAATTTATGTAGTAACCAGAATATTACTATAACCAAAAATTCTTGCTTAACAGTAATTTGTTTTGATCTTGATCTGTAAGTAATCAAGTTGCCCTTCTGTGAATTTTCTGTAAAATCTTGCACAATGGTACTCAGTTAGTTTCTGTCGTTCATGGGTCCAAAAGCACTAAAAAAATATGTGAATAAAGCATAATGGAGATGCCTGCCTATTCTTCCAAAGAAGAATGTAGCTGTAAAGTACTCCTTTGAACACAAAATACAGAGTGCTAAAGTAAGACTTCCCCGCCTGCCCCCCGCCATCTGACTGAACGGGCTGTTTCTCCAAACAACATTTTTGGGATTGTGAAGCTTCTAATTATGAGAATAAGCAGTGACAGCATGGAGAAAACCCTCATCATCATTGGACAAAATCTTTGGAATTTTTTGCTAAAAAAACTTCGAAAGATTCATTCTCCCCCCCCCCCCCCCCCCCCCCCCCCAAATGAAGCAGTTTTTTTTTACTATGCTTTTATTTTCCTATACGGTTTTACTCTACTTTTGCTTTCTTTTCTATACTAACATCATTGTTCATTGAGATTTAATAACAAGTAAACAAAAGTGTATGTTAAACCTCTTAAGGGTTCTGTTGTGAGATTCTGTAATTTTTTTGGTTATAAGAAAAAAGACAGTATTGGTGTTGACTTAACCAAAAACACTGAAAATTTTTTCTTTTATAGTCATCATCTCTATGTACTTAAATGGTTTGAGATTCTGATTTTTTTTTTAATAAATTATTTTATACTTTGTGTTGGAAATTTCAGCAGTAATCATTTTTAGTATATGATACTTGTATGTTGGATTATGTTTATTCTTCTAGATTCTGCTGGAAGGGCCTGGCACTTTGAAGTTCAGTAATTTTTGCTTGGCTAAAGTGGATGGTGAAAACTTGGAAGAATTTTTTGCCTTAGTTGGATCTGAAGAAGGTGAAGGAGATGTCAGTGAAAGCACTTCACAAAGATACCTGAAAAACAGATTTCGCGGTATGATATTTTTACTAGCCAGAATTAACTTATACCAAAGGGGCAGAGTGAAAGTTGGAAAAAGCCTTCATTTGAAGTAATTTGGAGAGAAGACCTTGAAATAAAATAGTTGTTTATCATTCTGTTGAGGCCGACTAAATTTCTAGAGAAACTGGAAAATTAATTCTTTGTTATCATTTGTAAAGATTAGTGTGTTTGCCTGTGTCTTTGCAATGGAAAGCATGATCTATACAATTTCTATAAGCAGCTTTAACATATCCTGTATATGGGGAATTTTTTAAGTAAGCTCAAAACCAAAATTTAGCTCCTAAGGAAGATTGTTTAGAGAGATCATAACTTACAGAAGGAACAACACCTGCAAGTGAGTAGAAAGGAAAGAAACTGTATTTACAAATATATGGTAATAATTCTAAGTTTCACAAAGCCAGTTTAACTAAGAGCTGGAAAAAATATACTTCTGTCTGTCATAAAATGTGTGACCTACTAACAATTCCTGACCTTTCCTGCTTTTTGTAAATAGACTCCAGATTATTTTCGGATTGAAACTTATATGTAGGTGGTTATACACTGTAGTATACTTGTATAACAAACTTTCAATGTAACGTGGAGGTGGCTTATTTTAAATTTATTTTTGGAGCTTGACATCAAATCCCTACAGTACAGTTTAATGTACAAACTGTCTGTCTATCCTGAGTATGTTTTCATTATTTTATAAACTGTTCTTGATTTTTTTTTTCGTTGTAGGAAAAAAAAAAAATCAAAATTTCAAGAATTAAAAAAACCCCAAGCCCAAAACAAAAAACAAACCCCCAAATCGTGTATATGAATGAGATCTGAAATGTTTCAAGGTAGCTAATTAATTAAAAATATTAATTCTTGGTTTGGATTTGCTGAGGAGGCTTAATTATTAATTGGTATTTGATGAAAACTATGGTGGGAAGAAAAATCCTGTGAAATACCTTTGGGCCTTGATGCATATCACATATCATCAACTAAGTACAAGTAGTAGAATGAGAAGACCACTAAAACTTTGGAAGTTCAGAGTTCAAACTGGACCTGGCTTTCCTAACTGATGAATTGTATTTCTGGTGTTTAGTTGATATAGGACAACGTATTTAAAAAAAAAAAAAAAAGTTTAAAGGAAGTACATAAAAAGAATCACTTTATTTATAACCTTTTGTGCTCCAGTTATAAACTAGTGATTGGAGAATGAAGAAATAACTGATACTGGAAGTATGATAAAGAAAAGAAGTGATTTCAAATTAATCCTGTTTTGTCTCAGAAATATTTAAGCTATGGAATTATTTGTGGACTTTTTAAAAGTCTGTGCTGCAGATGCTCTCGTCAGATCTTGGACTAAATTCCATTGACTTCATATTAAATGTATACTCAAAATTCAGTAAGTACTACACAGAACTGCTGCTTCTTTCATTGGAGACTTTGCACTGCTGTACTTTCATTGTCCTTTTTGATGCGAATGGTCCAAGTGATTTCTAGTTTGAGGCTCAACTGTTTCAGTACCTTTTACTTCAGAATGATCATTTGTTTTTAAAGTATGAGAAAGTTACTGTGCTTTAGTTTTGATAAGCAGATCCATACAAATACAGTAGGCTGCAAATACTATGTTATTATTTTTTTAATAAGAAAAATTCAGTAACTTGGTTTTAATCTTCCTAATCTTTTATTAGTCAGCATCTCAGAGCATCTCACAGACCTCCAAAATAATCATGTGTCATAGTAGTTACTGTTATCAGGAACAATGAAATTCTTGGCAATATTTTATGGGAACAAAGACAGCTTTCTTACTACTTTGCTGTCTCCTGCTGAAAGTCCATACTGGAAATACTAAGACCAAGACCAGACCTGTATTCAGGAAGAAATACAAATCTAATCTCTTTCCTGTTGCTTTTCAGAACAGCTGTTTTGATGTGTATGGTTAATGACCTTTTGTCACTTAAAAAAATAAAACCCAAGAACAAAAGAATCCAAAATAAACTTTTTAAAGGACTATGGAATTGACATTTTTGCTGAGTTTTTGTAATTTTTTAGAGATTATTGAGAACCACGTTAGTGTTTGGATGGGAACTACTGTAGAAATAGGGCCTGTATATTTCTTTTTCTATATCGAGACAAAGGGGGTTTGTGAATAACATGCTGTAATTTGATATGTGATGTTTTCATAGTGTTTTAGTGTGAAAATAGGTATAACTAGTTTATATCAGTGATCCAGCTGGCTAGCTACCTTGTTTTTTGCAACAGAGTTTTTTAATTTCATGAAGGTTTATGTTTTGGGATGGCTTTCTTAAAACAAACAAACAAACAAACCAAAACAAACCTAACAAACCTGATGTAACGCAATTATTTCTGTTACTTACATGAGAATTATGTTGGTTTACTGTTCTGCTCAATTTGCTTGGCTCTGGAATCTGTCAAGGTGTATCAAAACATACTTTGCATTAATCACTGTGTTAGAAAAGTATAGCACAAGCCAACTTGGTTAATAGAAGTGAAATAAACAACAAAATAAGAGTAGATAATCCTACATAATTCAGTAGAAGTATAGGAGAGAAATTCCTTTGAAACTACTTGCATTTGGTATCTCAGTTTTATACCAAGTGAAGATAATCCCAAGTGTGGAGACAAAGTTTGAGGTGTTGAACAGGATAAATGCTGAATGAATAATCAAAGTGCATTATACATACTGTATTTTGTAGGCTCTCCATTATACACAGCTCCAGAAGCCATAAAGGGAGAAGACTTCTCCAAAGCCAGTGATCTGTGGTCCTTGGGATGTTTACTTTATGAAATGTTCTCAGGTTGTAAGTTTGTGTATCTATTTAATATCTGTGATAATGGAAACATAGGTTGTGGTCCCAGTGTAAATTCTTGTTAACTTTCTAGTGAAGTTAAGACTTAGAAAAACTTAAGACAGGTTTTAAAGATTTCTTGAAGAGTATACTGAATGTACTTTGATAAACTCCACCTTTTTTTTTTTTTTTTTTTTTTTAAAATAACAAAGTGAAGTAATACTATTAAGTCCTTTTGACTATGAACTGAATGTTATGATACTAATCAACTTGTATTGCTTAAATTTGGTGCCTGTTCTGTCCTTGGTCTCTTTTGCTGTTTATTGTAGAAGAATTTAATCCAAGGTTTTGTGTTTAAATTGACAAGTGAACTTGATAAATAGAATTCAGGCTGAGAGTGTTTATTTCGTTGGATGTTTCCTTAGGAAAATGATCTCATCATATGTCATTGCACCTGACGGCCACTTTGAAGTTTGCATAATCTGTGAAATACACTTCTGTTTGTTTGTAGGAAGACCACCATTCTTCTCAGACAGCTTTTCTGAATTAATTGAAAAGATTCTATATGAAGATCCATTGCCACCTAGACCAGGGGGTAAAATTCTGTTATTGTTTAATTAATCAAATCAGAGTAATACAAAGTTAAAGTTTTGTTTTGCAGTATTTCTTCTGAGACTCATAGCAGGAATCGGTTAGCTGTCCGAAGTGAACACTAGCATTGCCTTCCTTTGATAAGAACTTTTTCTCTGTTAATGATGAAGGCTTATTTACCTGTTGACAGACAGGCATAGCATTTAGTGTTAAGAATTAAAAGTAAATCTGCGTTCTGGGATGGAATTTTTGATCTCAGTCATTCTGGGCATCAGTGGTATTCATGGAGACAGTTAAATATTACTGGCTTTTTTTCAGTCCATAATAGTGTAGTGAAAATGGTGACCTGTAGAATGAAAACTGTTGTTACTTGTTTCAATTCTAAGAGAGATTTTGTTTTCGAAGTGGATAAAGTTCATTTCATAGTTCTGAGCTCTCAGAGTCTTTCTCAGTCAAGTAAGAATTTTGGAAACCTCTTTTGTATAATAGGGTGCAACAATGGTCCTCTTAAAAATTATCATGGCTGGGGGAAATTTAATTTCAATTTAAGCAGATTTCAACTCCACTTTATTTCTTACTAATAGCTATATGATAATTAGAGGGTGCTTTTTTAATGTATAAATAATTTTAATTAGTGTGGAGATCGAGCATTGGTGTTTTGTTTGTTTTGGTTTTTTTTTTTTTTTTTTTTAGAATCCTTTGAAATACAAAGAGTGTATATTTAGGATTCTTCATACATTCAGATTTTTTCAGATGAAATTACTATTAAGTAAAACTTTTTTATCATGATCTGTAGATAATGATTTGATCTATATTGTGTGATGGTTGTTTTTGCTGCCCAATACTTATCTTCTCAAGTGCTTCTATTTACAGGTTCTGCTTTTTACAAACCTTCTGCTGAGTTAATTAGTTTGCTTGATGGCTTGCTTCAAAAGGATCCTCAGAAAAGGTAAAGTGTCTAATCCATGACAGTTGTTTACATGGTCTTTTTTCACCTCTGGAAAAAATAATTGCTATGATACTGTATGTATAGTAATTTGTAGAGCACAAAGAATGCAAAAATCATTTAATCCCTCATAAAAGAACAAATTGTGCTTTTTCTTATATGAAGATATACGGAATTAATGTTTTGACTAAGTATATCTTTGTATTTTTGTAGCTGGTGCTAAACTTTGTAACAAAAATGATGGACAATTTTAAAATTGGATGGCTTTGCTTTTCCAGAGCAATCTGTTTTACAAGGCTTTGATTTACAGCTGATGTAGTTATATTTTTAAATAACGTAAGATTATCAGTTATAGGATAGCTCAGATAATTTAAATGCTGGGTTTGGCTATGCAGTTTCCTTCATTCTTAGTCTCATACCTCTGTGTTGTGTGAATTATCCATTCTGATTTGAGGCAAAAAGTTTGTCCTGTAAGAAAACTTATTTGTTGACCAAATAAAAGTGAACAAAAGGATTAATTGCTCTGTGCTCTGTAGTGTCATGCGTTCAAAACCTAGTCTGGTATCTCTCTGTGGAGCTGTACTTTGCCACTGCTTTTTCAGTTTGTTTGTTGCTTTTCAAAAGGCTGAATTGGACAGACCTATTACAGCATCCATTCTGGAAAGGAGCCCTTAGCCATTGTGGTGGTAATTCTGCAGACAGCTGGGGGACAAGCTCAAGGTATGGAATGTTCGAGGAAGACTTCTTGTATAGTTAAATCTAAGGGAACAAATATTTATATATTTCTATTATGGTTTTCTGTAAACTTTCCTGCTTTTGAATTTTGGTTAGGGTTTTCATGTTGTTAACTAATTGATGAATGGAGTTTTACACCATTCAGTGAACAGTTTTGAATGCTTAGGAATTATCCTATTAGTGTATTACACTGTCTGTTTGCTTTCAACAGACTCCTTCCTCCTGGCTATAGAATGTGTTAAAATTTACTTCGGAACTAACTGCTCTCATTTTTATTTATTTGTTTATAGAACAATGATGCACAGTAATTTGACTTTTTTTTTTTTTTAAAGCTTTTGTAGAATCTTATAAATATGGGTCAATTTTATCTCTACTGAGATTTTTTTGTTTGTTTTTATGCATTAGGCTTAGAGCATCACAAAGCCTATCAGTACAGCATCTTAGATTTGTGGATCAGCCTTATATCCTTGCAAATGCAGCTGACCCATATTCTTTGCTTATGACATAAAGCATTAATCTAAGGGGTTTTTTTCTATATTTGTAAAACTCTACACTGCTATATATGCAGAAAACCTTTTGTGAATAATAGGTTCTGTGTATTAAAAAGTTAGGCCTCTTCAAAACTTCTGTTACCTTGCTTTTTTTTGTTTTTAATTTTGAATTAGGATATTTAGTGTTGATTTTTATGTTCTTTTGTTCTAAATATTTGAAATATACTTTAGGTTCTAATCTAGGGAACTAATGTGAAAATAGTTTTCTTTTAGAATGCTGAATGTTTTTGTATTCTATTTTAAAATTCTGTCTTGTGTTGTGTAATACCTATTTCTGATACCAGTGCTGCAGTACTTTTGTTATTAATATTTGGTCTAGTTTGAGATACAGCTCTTTGTCTTTTAATTTTGTTACTGCTTTCACCACCAAGGCAGGTAAAGAATCAAGATTTAAAGTTTATATCACAGAGTAAGAATTTATTCAAGGTTTTAACAAGACTTAATGTCAGCCTCCACCACAGTGCTCATCTTTGAGGAATTCTCAGAGAATCAGAAGAATCTTAATTTCCTACAAAATACTGGGCTATTTGAATTTACTTTTGAGGGTTTTCTAATGCTTCTGAAATATCTGCTGAGGTGTGCACTAATTGACAAATACGGCAAATATAGGACATGGGCTTGACATGCAGAAGCAGCTCAGTACTTTTTCTTTTCCAACTGTGAGGCCCATGTATCTGTTTTCTTCACAATGTGGGTTTGATTAATATTTGGTATTCTGGAGACCCTTCAGGAAGGTTATATGACCTACTTCCATGTGAATACTGTCACATGGAACATGTGAGTTCCATGTGAATACTGTCACATGGAACATGTGAGTTCTATGTGAATACTGTCACATGTCACACACTGACACTCTCTCCCACAGCATTCTCCTGGAGAAGCTGGCTGCTCACAGCTTGGATAAGTGCACTCTGCGCTGGTTAAAAACTGGCTGGACAGCTGAGCCCAAAGAGTGGTGGTGAATGGAGTCAAATCCAGCTGATGGCTGGTCACGAGCGGTGTTCCCCAGGGCTCAGTGTTGGGGCCGATCCTGTTCAACATCTTCATTGATGATCTGTATGAGGGGATCGAGTGCACCCTCAGTAAGTTTGCAGATGACACCAAGTTGGGTGGAAGTGTCGATCTGCTGGAGGGTAGGAAGGCCCTGCAGAGGGACCTGGACAGGCTGGATCGATGGGCCGGGGCCAACTGAATGAGGTTCAACAAGGCTCAGTGCTGGGTCCTGCACTTGGGTCACAACAACCCCATGCAATGCTACAGGCTTGGGGAAGAGTGGCTGGAGAGCTGCCTGGCAGAAAAGGACCTGGGGGTGTAGGTTGACAGCTGGCTGAATATGAGCCAGCAGTGTGCTCAGCTGGCCAAGAAGGCCAATGGCATCCTGGCTTGTATGAGAAACAGTGTGGCCAGCAGGACCGGGGAAGTGATCGTGCCTGTACTCAGCCCTGGTGAGGCCGCACCTCGAGTACTGTGTTCAGTTTTGGGCCCCTCACTACAAGAAGGACATTGAGGTGCTGGAGCGTGTCCAGAGAAGGGCCACTAAGTTGGTGAAGGGTCTAGAGCACAAGTCTTATGAGGGGCGGCTGAGGGAGCTGGGGTTGTTTAGTCTGGAGAAGAGGAGGCTGAGGGGAGACCTTATTGCTCTCTACAACTACCTGAAAGGAGGTTGTAGCGAGGTGGGGGTCGGTCTCTTCTCCCTAGTAACAAGCGATAGGACAAGAGGAAACGGCCTCAAGCTGCGCCCAGGGAAGTTTAGGTTGGATATTGGGAAAAACTTCTTCACCGAGAGGGTAGTCAGGCATTGGAACAGGCTGCCCAGGGAAGTGGTTGAGTCCCCATCCCTGGAGGTATTTAAAAGACGGGTAGACATGGTGCTTGAGAACATGGTTTAGTCGTGGACTTGGCAGTGATAGGTTAATGGTTGGGCTCGACGATCTTGAGGGTCTTTTCCAACCTTAACGATTCTATGATTCTATGAATAATAGAGGGGTATATTAAAAAAAAAAACAAACCCAAACCCAAAACCCAAAATCAATAAATTTGCAATTAAGTGTGACATGTAAATCATTAAGGAAAAAAATAGTGGGTTTTATTGATCTAAATTTAGGCTACAGACTTCATTATTAGAAGCATGTTTGTTCTGACTTTTTCCTGTGAAGATTGAATGGTCTTTAAAGCTTTTATATATTTCTTTATAGCTCTGGTATTATGAGGTAAGAATTTAGCTTTTCTAATTTCTTTCATGCAAGTTCTACTGAGGGAGCTAGAGAATTTTTAATATTTTTCAAGTCATTTACTGTAAACTTATTTTTCATCATTGCCGTTACTAGTATAAAAAGTATGTGTAGCACATATTACAATAGTATGCTCATCTAGAGAATGACAGCTAAATCGTATGCTAATAATTGCAAGAAGTAATGGATATGATCCCTCTTTTTTTTTTATCTGTGTAATTAATATCTTTTATTAAACAGCAGTGAAGACACAGAGTCCTCTGCGTCTCAGAGTGCCAAAGAGCCCGTGGATACTCATAAAAATCTAGCTAACCTGTCATCCTCAAGAGCAAATAATAAGCTGCCAAGCAATTCTTTCAAAATAGGTAATATTATTCAAGACGTTATTTTGAATTATTTTGTGTGCTGTGAATTTTGTCAATCTTACTAACGAGCTTATTCCCTCTGTTTTATTTTTAACTTCTTAATGCAAGTTCATGTTCTCTTTCCAGTAGAAACACAGACTGAATTGCACCCAAAAAGTGCAGTTGATGGTGAATCAAATGAATCACTATTTCTTCTCAGGTATGGAAACCTAAAGGACTATTAGAAAACCCTTGAAACTCTTTATGTTTTGGTTGTTCCCCTGTCGTTGTCCCCCCATCTCTTCAGACATTTTGTTGTTCTGTTTGTGACATTTTCTTAGTGTGTCTCCTTTTGAATTTTCTATCACCAGTTTAATATTAAGACACCTTTGAAGAGCCACTAAAGCAGTGTGTGCAGTTAAAGCAATGCTTTTGTGGCTTTATTACACTGTTTTTTGGAAGTAGGTTTTTTATTTCTTAGCTGTCCATCTAAACAGAAAAATTTATGTAGAACTTTCTTTCTTTCTTACTTCATACATATGAGAATATGCTTTGAATATGCTTACTTTAAATACACAAGAATAAGCATTCAGCTTATGATCCACTAATAAATTCTGCCTGCAGCTTTTCAGTAGAAGCTATTGGTAACAATCTACTAAGTACTACGTAGGTATTAAATAAAAAATAGTGATTGGTTTAACAGTGATTTGTTTTAGTTGAGGTCTGATTCTGAAGCTTTGTATTAGTTTTCAAGCCAAGAAGATTATCTAGTAAAATAGATTTTGTTCTTGTCCTCGTCAAGCAGAAGTATCCCAGTTTAAAATTAAAAACTCCTTCAAGCTCCTTGCGTAACCTGAAATAGTGCTATTGTGCATGATAGTGTGTCTACTTTTTCCAGTTATTTCAGTTGGTTTTAATAAAGTATTACTTCTCATCTCATTTACAACTTCTACCATCAGAGCTAAACCCATGCTATTAGTAATTTAAAATGGCATTTGCTGTTTGCTTTAGCAATGTGTTGAGAAGAAAGGCTGCAATGGCATTACAAACACTTGATATAACAACATGTAATGCAAATTATGTCAGGAATGAGAGCAGAAAAAAAATGGTATTTTTAAGAACAACGTATTTTATTTACAATAAGTACATTTATTTTAATACAAAATTTGAAATGTAATACAGAGGGTTTTTTTTTGTAATTTATTCTTTTCTGAAATTCTCTTTACTTGAATGATTTAATTTCTCAAAGCAACATGTGTTACCTGCTAAAGTTTTAAAACATTAAAGTGGAAAGAAGCGGCCAACCTGGCACTTGGCACCAGAATTTACTTAGCTGCTGAAGTGGTTAATCAGCTTTTGACAGCAGTAGCTTCTTCTACATGTGCAAAGGGACTAGATCTTATTAATTTCAACTAGCTCAATTCAATGATCACTAGTCTTGTTTTAAACTGAGAAACCAGCTGAGAACTGGAAAAGTAGGAAAGATTTTCTGTCTCTCAAACACATAAGAAAGCAAATTAGGTTTGGAAAAAAATATATTTAACAAATCTACTTGTTTTGAAGCATGTGGGAACCTAGAATAATTTGTTCAGCCTCCTAGCTAGAAATTATACTTTTTTTGGTTTAGGAAATAAGACTGCTTAAACTTCCAAGCAGATCCTGATATATTTTTTTACTGTAGGAATTAGGACATTTTATGTAGTTTTATCTAGCTAATAAAGAATATTTTGACGCCCCTTAAGTGTGCCTTTTAAATTTGCTTCTGTTGAAAATCGATAAAAGATGCCTTTTTAACAAAATAAGGATAAGGATGAGAACAACTCCTAGTCATTTGATCACTGATTTTCATGATTATCTTTAATTTTGTTTGGTGTTTGTATTTTTAATTTAGTTGCTTTTTTCTAATAAATAAAACTGATTTGCAGCTAAATGGGTAGCTTACTTTCTGCTAATCAAGAAAACACATTCATTTGATTAAATTAGTTTCCTGGCCTCCCAATTTTAATAATTCTAAAGTTGATTTTAAACACTTTGATTTAAATTAATGTATACTACAAAAAATAAGTTCACTAGCAGCTTCATGAAAATTGCAAATTTCTAGTGTTCTGGTCTCTCCTTTCTTCGTTTTCTAATTAGCAAATGAGATTTTAAAAAAAAAAAAAAAAAGAACTGAAAAGTAAACCCAATTCCTATCCATACATGACAATCAGGCAGTTTTTAATTCCCATTACCTAGCCAAGAGTTTGCAGTCAGAAGAGAATAACATGAAATAAATTGCAGGTTTTTGTCAAGTTAATTCTCTTCATATGTTGTTTGTTATTAGAAATTAAGATAATCATGTTTTAGCATCCAGTTTGGAGAACTGACTATGGGGGAGAAAATAGTCAAATTACATTCATTCAACTGAAAAAAAACAATCCAAAAACCCAACAAAAAAACCCACAAACCACCCAGTCCTTCCCATTTCTAACTGACAAACGAATCCTAACCTTGTTAGGACATATTTAAAGACAGGAAGTTCATGTTTACCTGATGGAGCAGGCATAGCATCATTTGTGTTTGTCAACTTTGAAAGTTTACTGTATGGTGTGAAAGTTTCAAAAGAACAACAAAAAAAGTAGTTTGCAGTCAAACTTAATCTGTGTTCTTTGTTCTTTTTCTTTTTTTTCCTTTTTTCTTTCTTGTTTAAGTTCTCGTCCCACTCCTAGAACTAGCACTGCACTAGAAGTAAGTGGTGCTACTACTGCCTCAATCCCAAATTCTCCACAAAGAGATTCATGCTTGAAAAAGGTGAGTATAAAAACAATATTAAGGGATGGTGGTATCTATAGTTAGAATTTTAGGCTAGAGTCTGTGGCAAAGTTGACTTTCTTCTCCATCCTGCCATAATTATAACAGGAAAGCAGTGCCTATAGTGTGCAAGTTACTTAAAAAAACAATTATTTGCAGAACTTCAGATGTAAGAGTTAAGCAAGATGCTTAGTGTCTTTTTTTTTTCCTCAGTGCATAAAAGAGATAATGCTATCTTCTCTCTTCTTAGTCTACTTTTTTAAACTTAGGTTGCAAGTTTTTTGGACCTGGTACTTTTTCTTCCAACATGTTTTTTTATCTTGATTTTTAGTTGGCACTATCTGCTACTATGTAATAAAAAGTAACTTAGAATGTGTTATTTATCTGGCCAAACTGTGTAGTATAATGTTGAAATGAAATATTTTGGGAATAAACATAAACTTTCTTTTTTTGTGCAAAACAGTTTTTTAAAAAACTTTGTTCTTGTTCTAGGCTAAAAATATGTGTTCAAGTCAGCAGGATATGGAGTCAACATTGAAAGAGCTCATTTACACGGAATCTGATCTTATCATAACACCAATCATTGACAATCCAAAGGTATAGCAAAATAAAATATAAGATTCAGGAACTTGTGGGTGAGGCTATCATTGCAGATAAATCTTTAATCAGGGTGAAACTCCTTTCCTGTATTTTATAATTCTCATTTTAAAGCAGTTCCACCCAGTCATCTGGCAAGCTCTCATGCAATTTTTTGGCAGTCTTTTATAATCCTATTGTGTTGCTAATTTGGAGAACTGAGTTATTTTGGGATTGAATACTAATATTAAATAATGTCTTACAAAACCAGAAACTACTAAATACTGTGTTCAGTGCTTTTGTAGATTTGTTTTCTGATAATTTGCTTTGATATCTATTACTTAAATGAACACATAACTGAGTGTGTTTTGGTATACTCAAAACAAGGCCACCTATGAAGCCTTCTAGATAAGGAGTTATACCTTTACAGTATAACTAAACTTTACATGTGATAATGTTTCTAATAAATAAGAACTTATTTTCTTTGGAAAAGAAGACCTGAAGTTACAAGAAATGTCTATCCACTTTCTGTCGTATGGATTCTAATGGGATAAGTTTGTGATGAGTCTCTTGAGCAGAGACTGACACTTGTTTGACAGCAAAGGGAACACCAAAAGAATCAGAGCTCTGCGCTGCAGTGACAACGTAATATGTGTGTATGGGTACATGTGTAGTATTGGTAGAAGGAGTGATAGGCAAGAGCCCCTTTAGTCTTCCTTTTATTTCTGTGCAAAAAAAGGAGTCATTTTATCAGCTTTACTCAGTAAGTGGCACATGCAGGGAATGCAACATTTTTCATTGGAGGTGAGCATCTAGCTCATTAAGAATGTCTTACAGCTTTTAGTTGCTCTATTGCTTCAGTATAACAATTTTTTGTTTGTTTTAATGGAATTCCTAACTCTCAAAAATTAAAAATCTTATACAGTTCGGTAAAGCAACTACCCACCAATACTGTTTTAATGTGTTTGGGGTGGGGGACATTGTTGCCCGCGAAAGGTAACGGGTGCATTTGAATGCCCCCTCTGTAAATTCTCAGTTCTGTCTCAGGACTCTGACACAAAGCCTTAGCTCTTCACTGCTTATCTTCTTACGACAAGTACAAGAGAGAAGATTCAGGGGAAGTGTACATACTAAGGGGCACATGGAGACTAATCTCCTTACCATGCAATGCCAGACTTGGAATTAATGCAAAATAGCCCACTCAATTGCAGGGACATGTAATCAGCGTCATTGCATACTTGGTGATCTTCAGACTAAAGGATGATACTGACACCTGGTAAAGCTGAAGAGCTTGCAATTTAATCTACTGGAAAGGGATTTACTAGATGCTGGCAGAATTTTAAAAGCTGAAATGTCAGCTTATATTGTAAAATTTCCCTGTGTTCTGCAGATCTGTGGAATTGAAGGCCTTTTTTAGAAAATAACTCTCTAGTTACACCTAGGCTTCGTCTGTCAAAAGCTAAATTCCGGTATACAGTTATGGTTTTTTTGTATGCTTTAGTTACTAAAAGTCACACTCAAATGCTCAGTCACTGGGCAGTCTTTCAATTTCATGATGTACCAGCAAATGATGTGTTGTGGGGAAAAAACCCCATACCTTGCAAATGATTAGTTGGTGATAACGTTACTTTTTATATTCTAGAATGATCTAGTGTGTATACATATGTATTTACTGTATGGCAATGAATTGCTAAAAAATTTCATGAGCTTTCAGCTGCATAGTTCCTTTCTGTAGCTTTTGAAACCCAAATGCAAGTATTTTTCCACATACAAGCGAGATAAAAATGTAAACTGAAAAAATCCTATCATTTTGTATTCCCATTAAAAAGATCACTTAAATGGAAATACTAACAATTTAATTATATTAAAAACATAGACTTAAATCTCAAATATCTGCTTGGAAGAAATACATACCAGAAAACAAAAGAAAATGCCTCAGTACTGAGTAGTGGTTTGTACACCCATCCTGTACAATTTTTTCATCTTTGTGTTTTCATGTTCAACTATTTAGAGATTTCCAGAAATGTATTAAAACTAGTTGTAATGTGTTTGGGTTTTTTTCCAGATCATGAAGCAAGTGCCAGTTAGATTTGACTTGAAAACTTTACATATACCAACATATTCAGGTATGGATCTGCTGAAGTTGTTAAAACTTAAGTTCTGCATATGGTGGCGCAACTCATTATCACAAGACCTGTACCCTCCCTTTGTAGATGATGAGCTGTCACAGTTGCAGAACTCATAACTTTTCTGAAACTGAAGTTGCATACGTAATGTTTTTAGCTAGACCAATTTTGAGTAGACTTTTAAGTGCTAACATTTATATGCTCTTCCTTTCTCTTCTGCCTTCTTCAGTTACAAGCCCATGGTCAAAAGCTTTTAAAATAAGACAGTCAACACTGTTTTAGTGTGGGGGGAAAACAGCATATTTTTTCCCTGTGTTATTTTTTTATAAACAACTGAGATATAACTGAAATATTCAACCAAACAGATTAAAATTTGACAAAGGTAGAGAGGCAAATGGAAACAGGATCTTAAAACTTGCGGTGTCAATCAGCTGTAATACTAGGCAGCCTTGCCAGTCCCACCTTTAATCAGGAAATGTTATGTGAATCACATCCCAAAAGATAGTGTGGAGTTGTTTGGGGTTTCGTTTTTTGTTGTTGTTGTTTTTACTGTCTAGAAAGGCTGCTCATTGTCATGAGTGCGGTGTTTCTTCCCCTGGAAAATTTTCTCTAGTCTATTTAAAGAAGTATTGTTACACTTTACTGTGCTTGAATAGGGTTGTCAGCCAGATATGTAGTCCTTCTAGAACTCGCATAGCACCTCTTCCTAGACATAAAAGTTCATTTTTTCTTTCAATAAAGTATGTATTTTGGAGAGTTAATTTATTGAAGAAATTTTATAGTTGAAAAGGAATGCAAAGTCCTCCAGCCTCCCAATCAAGATTGTAGTAACAGAAAATATTTTTAATTTGGCTAACATCCTAGGCAAAAATTATCAGATTTAAGTGCCTAAGAGGGTGGTATTTTAATTAATTGCATTTAAGTAGCTAAATTATCACACTGATGTTCTGATATGTTTAACTATTGTTGTCTGTATTTATTTAATATGGGACAGTGTTTTTTTGTGGTTGTAACACTTTCAGGGTTGTAGCTTTTTTTGGACAACTTTCTGATTGTTTTTGAAGATACTGAATTTGATGCTGCTTGTCAATAATGATTAAAGACAGTATGGAAATATTAAGATAAATACCTGAAATCCAAGCCTCTTTTCACCTTTATTAATGTAAATTATAATTGCCTTCATTAGTAGGTATAGTTACTTCAGTGTAAAATTGGAGTAAAAGACAGAAGATATGCTCTTAAATATTTTGTACTGCAGCATATCAGGATGGCAGATAAGTTATTAATAAATAACTAACCAAAACTGAGGGAATTTATGGCTGCTAGAGTGAAGTTATCCATTGAGCGTGATGAGGAAGTCTTTGAAAATTCGTGTACAGTGGTCAGTGAATTGAACCACAGGATTTATGTTAATTGTCCTAGTGACTTGACTTCTTTGTGTTTCTCCATCTATGTTCTGATACTACTAAAGCTTAACTAGATGGATACCTACCTATATGAATAACTATATGCATTTTCAGTTTATTGATTCTGAGGAGATTTTGCTGACTTTCATTAGTTTTTTGCCTCAAATTTACTCTAATGAAACTTTCTTATTAAGAATTAGTAATGATTAAGGACAACAACTACTACCTTTCCTAAATCTAATACCTACAAATGTTTACTTAAATGAAGTCCAAGGACTTAGCAGGGTTGCACTTTCAAAAATGTTTTGAGGCTTTTATTGCTACATTTTTATGCTTTGTTTCTCTTCTTGCTTCTTTTTGATTTCTATAATCTTCAAACATGAATTATAATATGTTTCTTTAATATTTTAAGTACTAAAATTATAATTAGATTCAAACTTTGGAACTTATTTATTCAAGTTGATGTTACTTTCTAGTGTGTTAAAGCAACATCAAAGATCCACTATCTTTAACTACTTGTTTACTTCTTATGGTTAGCTGAGAAGTTATCATCTATGAAAGACATGGACTGGAATGACTTCTTGCAACAAATATGTTCACTGCTTGATTCCACTGAGAAGAATACAGGAGCAGCACGTTCTAAACTGAACTTACTGTACTATCTGTGTACTGTGGCTGTCCACAAGGAAGTTGCAAGCAGGCTAATTAGCTCTCAGCTGGTAAATAATAAAGTTTTGAAGGAATCAGCATGGTTTGCATACTTGCCATTGTAGCAAAAATGAGCTGCTTTTAGTTATATTTCAAGAAATCATTGGTGTACTGACAAAAATAATATAGCAAATTAAGTACAAAATAATGAAAAACAAATTACTAACTTCCACGTCAGTTTTTTTTAAATGAGCTGAGGGAAGCTAATTCTTTCTCTTAGATTTCAGATACATTTACATATAGATTTGTTGTGTTAGTAAGAAGGTTGGGGTAAAAACTAACCTTGATGGAGAGTGTGAAATAACATACGATGAAATGTTAGTCTTCGTAAATCATTAAGTGACAGAGAAGACTAAAAAAAGTTCATGTTTGAATTGTTAAATCAATTTTATTTGGCCATATGTCTGTAAAGAATAGCAAGAAAAACTTTCTAAAGAACATACGGTAAAACTTTCATTAAACACTGCTTCAAAGAGTGAGCATGCTCTCTGAAGAGTCTGTTTTAGCGTATACCTAAACAGTGGTTTCACCTTTCAAGAACCATTTTCTACCAGACTTTTACTAGTATCCTCTAGTAGTTTAATGTATTTCTCAGAGTATTGCGTGTGCAAGAGAAATAGACTTACTTTTCCCATTATGTAAAAGCATCCCAGAGGCTGTCCTGAGATGTGCACTTTTCAGTTTATTTAATAAAAGTAAACCACCTTGTTCTCCTACACTTATACTAATGCACCTAAGTCATATTCTGACACACGTCATTGTTGGATATAAAGATACTAAGGGCAAAATTGCACTGCCAGAAAAATTCCATGAAGAACATTCAGGTTGGAAGCAATGATAGGTCTTATGCAATAGAATTTTTGTGAAAATTGCTGAAAAACAGGAAGCAGAATTGTCGTAAGTTGTATTCCATTATCATTGGAGAATTTTTGGGGGGACAATAATCTGATAACTGAATTGCCAGTTAACAGAACATTTTAGAAATGAGTTAGTAATTATGCAGTTTGGTTCTTAATTGGGTGATTATGTGTGTTAACAGTCCCTTTATTATTCTAGTATTTGCCAACTATTTTTGTCTATTCTCACAAAATAAATTTAATTTATGAAGTACTTGTTGGGTAATACTATATGATGATCTCTGTGTTTGTAGATGAAAGTATCAGAGTTTTTTTCCTCTGCATAGTGTTATTCATAGGGGAAAAAAATGTTTGT
The DNA here is from genome assembly GCF_965183815.1 of Platalea leucorodia. Lineage (NCBI taxonomy): Eukaryota > Metazoa > Chordata > Aves > Pelecaniformes > Threskiornithidae > Platalea > Platalea leucorodia. The sequence continues at coordinate 119,158,177 of NC_138823.1, forward strand.
TTTTTTTTTAAACACATTGATATATGTTTAGCAGTTTAGTTTAAGGCAATAATATAGAAAGAAACTATATTTTTACTCAGCCTTTTTTTTAATCAATGTTTGGACAATATCTGCAGTATTTGTCTATCATAATACTTTTTGCAAATGTTATCTAAATAAATTTTTATGAATTTACTGACATTTTGATTTTTTTGTTTGTTTATCATTGGGACATATCAGATCACTGATAATCACTAATGTTTGTTTATCTTCTTTAAACTATAGTTTCCTATATTGGTACAGCAGCTGCGTGCAGCAGGCAACTGGGATATGTAAGTAACAATTATTTTAAATATGGAATTATCACTGAATTTTATTAAAGATATTCTTTAACAGGGTATTTGAGGAGTGTTTTAACCTGTCAGACTGCTGTGATACCTGACTGGCAGTATGATGGTGTATATAATATTGAATTTTTTCAGCATTGAATTAATATATTGCTATTTCACAGGACCAAAAATCATAGAAAATATCTAAAATTTTATCTAGAAGTTATATAACTTAGTATATTAATTAGTGTTACTTAAAATCACTGAATAAACCAACCCATACCATAATAGTAGTAAAATAACTATAATGGTAGCTTTTTTTTAAATGCCTGCAGAAATATTTCAATGTGATAGTGCCCTCTGCTGGTTTTTTTCATAAATGTTGATTATTTTATTTCAGTTTTTTCATTTATGAAACATTTAAAACTGATTTGCTGATACAGATTTAATTTCTGTTTTGTCAGCTATACTGAAAAGTTTAAAATGATCTATAGGGGTTTTCTGTGTTATAAGAAAACTGAACATGAGCACGACTGATTAGTAAGACTATAATCAAACTGATTTGCTGATACAGATTTAATTTCTGTTTTGTCAGCTATACTGAAAAGTTTAAAATGATCTATAGGGGTTTTCTGTGTTATAAGAAAACTGAACATGAGCACGACTGATTAGTAAGACTATAATCAACTAAAGGATCTTCATTTTTCAGTGCTAAAGGAAAGAAATATCTTTATGCATGAATTTACTACTAAATTGAGCTGAAATACTGGAATAATTTGATGATACAAACAAAGCAAATAAGAAGAAAATCTGAGCTGTAAATAGCGCTTCAAATATTTCCTACTCTTAGCAATCTGTGTAATATAGAAACAAGACATAATTGGTTTTGTGATATTTTTGAAATAGTTTTTCTGCACCTACAAAAAATTTATTTGATATGCAGACGTGCCAAAGTTGCTCGAGTGATTGGTTTGCTGGCCTTACACACATCTGAACTTGGAGAACATGTACCTGTTTCTGAGGTAATTTTCCTTTTTTTTTGTGGGGGGAGTGTGGGGGCGGTGGAGTTTTGTTAATGCTTTTACTTTCACAGCTTTTTTTTCTGAACCCTGCTTTATTTTTTCTCATATTTGTAAATGGGAATATAATTAATTCATTAAATGTATAAACTTCTGAGTTTATTCTATGTAGTTGTAGTTCTGATCTTTACTAACCTGTGGCAGAACTACCCACCAATGATAAAACTCCAGCCTTTTTCTCTTTTCAGAAAATTAAGTAGTCACTGTCATACTTCTTGTGTGTGTGTAACAAGAAGAAAGTGTTGACATATTTGGTTATCCTGAAATGTAATTATTGTAGTTACCAGAAAAATAGTACAATTCATTCTTAGAAATACTTTTTTCTAAAAAGTAATTGAGTTGGGACTAGTTTGAGATTCCTCACAGTTCTTGAAGAAGGTATGTAATGAAAGGCAAGTTATTTTCTTTGGTAAAGAAAAAAATTTTTGATCCTTTTTTCATTTTACGTGCTCAGTAGTTGACTTAAACAGAAGACTGATTAGACGAAGTGATCTTACTGTCCTTTTTTACGTTGTGACACATGCACACAAGTTGCATAAACTTGCCAGAATCTGCTATTTAATATCTACTTAAAGTGTGAATGTGACGTTATTTCTGCTTCATGAGGTGAAGTCAGGACTTGAATATAATGGGTGGTTGAATGCAAGAAACAACCGCTAAACACATGTAGCAAATATGCCTCCGTACTGTGCAGATCTGGTGTGTACGAACATGTGGTTATTGGTTAATAGCTGACTTTTTTGGCAATGCAGCTAAGGATTTTTTTTGGTGTTCTAGGTCTCTCTGGTTTCTTCTTAATGAACATTAAGAATGATTATGATTATCTTGCTATGTTGCTTAACATTTCAATTCTGTAGTGAAAGCTGAACTCAAAACATTGTTGTTATTACCTAGGGTTTTTTGCTTGTTTTATGAAGTAAAGAGTCCTTATGGTTACAGTCATGGAAGTTTGGTCAAAGTCTTTCAATATTGACAGTTGCATGTCAATTGAATTCCAGGTCACAGTTAAAGCGTGCTCTTGTATGTGGCAGATTTTTCTGATATTTAACTTTTAAAAGTTCCAGTGAAAATATTCAAAAGTAATTTTGAGATGTTAATATAACTTTTGACTTTAGGTGTTTGCTTAGGTGTTTAGCACTAATATATTCAGCGATGGTTTCCCTAGCTTCATAGTTTCCATCATAGAAAATACATATCCTAGTCTGCTTTGTGTATGTAAAAGCAATAGATGGTAGTAGTTATACATTGAGCTATAATACTATTTTGTTCAAAATGTTTCTAGTTTTTTGGCTTTTTTTATATGAACATAAAAATCATTCACAGATGGCATTTACCATTTTTAGAAATATATATATACACTTCAAAAAACAAGTTAAGTCTGAGACCAGTGACATTTAAACTGAAGGACTAGAAAGGAAAATCAATTTTCATTATCACTTTCTGGCCCCATTCTTGTGTGAATTAAAATTAATTTTTATATACATTCATTGGGAAAATAAGGATTTATTTTTTAAATTAACAAATCTGAGTTATAATACTGTTCAAAAGGCATCTACTGTGTTTGCTGTAATGACATTCATTCCAAGTTTTTTCTCCCAAAGTAATACCTCTGAATTTGAAAAATATTTTAGAATGCTTACACAAAATCAGAATGAGGAAAAAAAAATGAATCCTAATATTTTCATGTCTTGAAATTTATTTTTGCATATGTAATCTAAAATCAGATAACTGTAGGCAGTACACAAAACTTGATAGTTCACTTACAGGAAAAGTAGGAAGGAGTAATTTAGGAATTTCTGACCTACAGAGTTGTGTTCCCCTCTGCTCTCCCCAAAGGAACTAGATGAACCTGTGAGTTTGTTGAACATTCTTGTACACTGTCAGCTATTGTATGTTGTGTAATGCTTTAAGAAAAACCTTTAAACCAGCATTAGATACTGTGTTAAAACATAATACTGTAATTTATCCTCTTATATGAGCCAGCTGATGCTCCAGCTGAAGTTTCTTGGTGGCTGCTGTGATTTAGGAAATGTGAAAACCAAGCTGTAGCTAGTCAGAACAACATAATTTAAAATGACTTTCTGTGATCCAGGTCTTACAGACTAAAGATACATGAGTGATCTGTCGATTGGTAGTTGTTTCTCTATTTTGTTTCCTCCTCCATTCCTAGTAATTTCTAATACAGTTTGCTTTTTTGACCCCTGTTAGACAGAGGTGATCCCTCTGTAGAGCTATCTCCTATAGCCCCAAAATTTTGTTCCCAAGCGTGAAAAGTCAGTTCAGAGCTCATGAAGATGTGATTCTGGAATTATTTTTGCCCCCTATGTGTACCATGCTATGTACACAAAGATTTTTTTCTAATTTTTATCAATCACAGCCCCTTTGCAGTTCTTTGTTACCTCATTATGCACTCATCCAGTTATTTGTGATTTCTTTTGTACTTTTAAAGTACCACAGGACCTAATAGAGACTCCTGCAGGACACCACTGCTGGCCCTTACATGTTAAAATCTGGCTCTTCATTTCTACCCCCTACTGTCTTTTACCCAGTTATACATTTACTTAGGGACAATTCCTCCATCTTTGAGGTTGAATCTGCACCATTAACCTTTTTGTTGTTGTTGTTTAAATAATTTGTTAAATAGTAGTAAAATTAAGTCCTGAAGAAGCAAAAAATCTTTAGGAAGGAGAAGAACCCTCATGCTCATTTTACAGACTAAAGTAAACTTTCACATACGTATGCCAAAAGCCTTTAATTTGTTGTCTTTTGAAGAATTAATGGTTTTCCCATTTTTAAATTTTTTTTTATCAAAAAGTTCTTATTCAGGTAATCGGTGAACAGCAATTTCTTTTGAATGTAACCACCAGAGGTCACTAAAACGCAAAAATAAGATGCAAGGAAACTACTATTTCACAGACTAGACAAAGATCTAACTGTGGAACTGTATACTATCTTTATTCTCCTGATGTATTCTAGTATGTAGGTTATATTAGAAAAAAATCATAAGTGAATATTTATGCCTGTGAATTCGCTTGCAGCTGATCTATTTCCAGTTAAGTATTTTTTAGAAGAATACTGCATTGATTAGAAAAAATGAGACTGATCTTAGAATATAATGGGGAAATTGATCTCTTGTATATTTTTTTTCTTCAAATCACATTCTTACATTGAAGATGAAGACATTTTATGTGTGATTTCTTCTATCTGGCAGTTGCAATAGAAGTTTTGATAGGTCACAGCTTTTTTCTGACTTAGTAATGTATTTTTTTTTCCATGGAATTCCCCTTTACAAATCTGAAACATCATTTCCTCTTATTTATTCCTAGTTATCTTAGGAAAACACCTAAACGTTAAAGTTTTATCTTTGTATTTAGGTTTCGAAATTGGTTCTTGAGGAACTAGATCCTACGAAAAAAAGATGCTTTCTTTCCAGGATTCTTGGAAAGAAAAATCTGCTTATTCTTCATCTTCCAGAAAGAAAAATTCTTCCCAAATTAGGGAGGCTTGCTTCTATGTCTAATTTGTCTTATTTATTAAAAGAAAGTATTGTTCTTTCTGTGAATAGATCAGGCCTTCTACCATCTAGGACACAGCCACTCTGATGTGAAATTTCAGACTCAGTATTTTATTTTCCTAAGAGATGATAGAGCAACTTCACAGAATGCCTTCATGCTGGGGAGCAGTGTCCTTCTCTGTCTGGTAGGAGACCAGCCTCCTCCACCTATTGGGTCGTTCTCTGCCTGTCCTTTTTGAGGCAAAAATCTAGTCCTTTTCCTTACCTCTTTTAAATTTTCTAATTGGGAATATCAGTCTCACACTATGACCTAAGCAGCTGTGCCTGTTTTTTTACACACCTGGGTCCACTGCTCCACTGAGTGTTTAAAGGGCTCAGAGAACCTGCTGCAGCCTTCACACTGCAAGTTTCTTTGCAAAGCCTTTGGCTTATGGAATTCCATGCCCAAATTAAGAAACTAAATATCCCATGATATGATGACAGCATATTAGAATATCTCTGTGATACAGAGCTTAGAATGTGATTCATTTGTCAAAGCATTGGAATATCCTGATTTCTGTTTTCATCCAAATTGAAACTCCATATAATCTGAGCCTTTCTATTTCTGATTTTTTGAAGTACAATTTGGTTGTTGCTTTCTACAGTTGCAAAGCAGCTGCATCGTTACAGTTGCAGTTTTATGACCTGTAAGCTCGTGTGTAGGCTTTAGCTAGTCTAATCGTATCTACTTCAATCTAGGTCTATAGTTTCTTGTCATTCAAATTCTTACAGAATGCCACTTTTAAGTCATGTTGCTAGCTTATCTGTCTGATAACTCCTGTTTCTAGGTCTATCCACATCTGCCCATATTGTAATGAGATTAAAATAAAAATGGTTTAATTTGGCCATTTATTCCCAAGCTGTTTAGTTTAATGTTGTTTTTATTTTAAAGTAATTTAAGTCTGCTGACAAATGATCATAATTTTAGTGTATCTTTGTTTCTGCCAAGGGCACTTTCCTTGTTTTGCCATGATACCTCGGGGGGGGGGGGGGGGGGGAACAAAAACCAACAAACAAACAAACCCCCAAAACCCCACCTCAATTAAAAAAAAAATCTGTAGGCAGGAGACAGAAGCTGTAGCAGAGTGTGTGCATGAATACTTACACATGTGCACACACAGGTTTACTGTTTTGTAAAATGATTATTTTAAAACCTTAAAATTATCTTTCTGGCATGATCAGGATTGTCACTTAATACTTCGGTAACAGTGAGAAGATATTCCTTTTAAGTTTTTTGAGTGACTTCCAGTAAACTTTCAACCTCTAGAATACATTTCTTCAATTTATTTTCAACAACCTGGTCCACTGTGTATAACTTACATACTTGCTGGGAGCACATGGGAGGAAAACAAACAAAAGATCAATATTTCTCAGGTAAATTAGCCTCTGCTGTCAGAAACTCATGATGTGTTTGAGAAAAGTTCTTCCAAGTTAATAAACAGAAAACGTAAATATAATTAAATTAACAACAATGAATCTGTCAAGCATGGCAGTTCTGGATTGTTGGAGAAAATATTAAGACCTTTTATAATTGTAGGAAGATTTTTTTTTTGCCCCCTTCAAAAAAATGTATCAATCCAATTAATTGGGCTTGTTTTATGTTTGAAGTCCAAACCAAGTTGGTAGGAGAAAACAAGGAAATTTTCAGCTAGGGAACTGAAAACTTATGCTGATTGCAGGATTAAATCACTTTTTGCAATTTTCTTAAATTACCTCACCAAAGCAAAAACTATAGCCTTTTAAAAGACATTTAATTGACACTGTTTTCATAGTCCGTTAAATTTACTCCGTTTTCTTTGAGAGATGAAATAGTACATTTTTCCATTTAAAATTACATCAGTGGTGCTGCCAGTATGTGTCTTTGCAATAGTTTTCAATTTAGTTAATTCTTACAATAGTAAAAATGCTGTGTGTTGTGTTTTGGGTTTTTGTTTTTGTTATTCCCCCCCCGCCCCCGTCTATTATTTTTGGGATAATGAAGAACTACGTCCCTAGGACCCTTTTCTTCAGTGGCTAGATATGTACATCTCTGGAAGGTAAAAAAGCTATCTGGCAGATTTTGTCTGTGTTTTCAATATTTTATTCAGAATTCTAAGCATAATTTATAGTTCTCCTAAATCGGTGTTACGGAACACCAAGTCGATGTTCTCCTTCAGCTACTTCTATCATAAATACAATAGTGACCTGGACTATCATAAGCTTCAGAGAGAAGCTTGTTAAGGGAGAATTAAGGGTAACATACGTTAGGGGAAAAGACAGACCCGAAATTCACATCCATGCAAAGACTTTAGGAAATCAATGGGTATCCAGATACTGATTCAGAGTTAAGAGGGAAAACAGCTTCCCATCAAATGTTTTGATATTTATTTTTCCCCCCTACTTTTGGGAGCTTTTTGGCAAAGACAGAGAAAAGTGAACACGTGTGGACAGTCAGTAGGTGGCTAGATGTGATGCTTGTTTCAGTTTTGAGAGACTGGTGTGAACCTCTGATCTGCTGATCTTTCTGCATCCCATATGTATGTCTGAAAGTCACACACTATTATGCAATGGAGAGAAGTATTTTACTGTATGTACTTACAGCTTTAGAGCAAGAGCATGTATTTTGGACTTCTCATGTTATATCTGAGTATTCTGAACACTGAGCTTTGGGATATTTGGGTTTTGCATTTCTTTGTTTTGATGAAATTGGGTTTTTTTGTGTAGCAAGAATAGGTGTCTCAAAAAAAAGTCTGAATTGATGAATCATCACTATGAGCTGTGATCTTAAGATGAATAAGCAGTAGAGAACTGATCTTGATTAGGAGCTTTTCTTTTCACATCAGGCTCATTTTAACTTGTATCTGTTCTGTCATCCAGCTTGATGTGCAGATGCTTGTGCTAGCCCAAAGGAGGAGATGGAGCAAGGTTGAGTCTGTTTTTATTGATGGTGGCACTAGTTATATTGCCTTAAAATGACCAAAATTATGGTATCAATCTCAGAATGAATATCTGTGTGTAGTAAATAAGAATATTGCATGGACTACTGAAGTGTGCATCCTCATATTTTTCTTACTCCCCTTCCACAGAAGGCATCTTATAAATATTGTCAGCATGGTCAATGTTAAAGAATTCCATAGCCAATAAGTCTTTCTGTATGCATTCCTTTGCTCTGTCATTCATTCGCCTGTCTTGCATTTAATTCAATTACTAGTACTAGATGGAGAAGTGAGAGCTCATTCTTCTTTAAAAAATAAATTTGTGTGCCTATTAGTGTAATCAGCCATATTCAAAATCGGAGTGGTTTTAGATTTACATCCTACTTTTGAAGTTTTCATGTATTATATGTATTATCTATGTTTTTTTCAGGAAAAAAGAATTTGAATTAAAAAAAGAAATTGTGTTCTTATTTTTGGGAACGCTGAGGTCTTTTGTTTCCTACTTGGGCAATGAGATAGCATTAAAGGTACGAAAGCATCAAACTGAGTATTTTGAATTAAATACTTCTGTAGTTACTGGGTATGACTTTCTATTTCCAATTATAACTTCAAAGTATTTTCCGATTACTGTTTTCCCATCTTTTCATTTCAATAGCTGTTTCATGGGATTTCTGTTTTGATATTATGGAGTTTGTGGCTCAATGTCCAGTTTTGTTTAAATCCACACCCCTGCAATATTCCACCAGCCTGCGTTTTAGAGGGGGGACATCCCCACCATCAACTTTTACTGGAGTACTATGTCCAGTTCTAGTCCACTTATCTCAAAAAAGGCGCTGTAGGAGTTAAAGGTGATTTTGAGGAAAAACAACCAAAATGATTAAGTAAAAGACCTCTGAGGGTATTGAAGAGGGTACTGAAAATATGTCTTTGAATTATCACTCCGCATTTGAGGATATAGTGAAATATATATTGGAATGTTTTTCCTGTATTGTAGTTTAAGAATAAAGCCACTTCATGAAGTTGAAAAGTGGCAAATTAAGATCCAGTGAGAGGATGCATAATGAGACAAAGAAGCGCCTTTCCACATGAGGATGTGAAAGCTGGAAAGTTGGCAAATTTCAGAGAAGTTTTAAGTGTTGATATGGGTAATGGGAGTATCAGACTTACAATAGCAAGTGCTAGCAAAACATTTCTGAAAGCCTCTAAAGGTGTGTGCTTCAGATTTTATGTCAATACCTAACTGTTCAGAGTTAAGAAATAATTTTAACTAGGGTGTCCAAGCTCACTTTGAGTTTTTTTGGGGTTTTTTGTACCTTTTTTTAAAAAGCATCTGGAGCTGACCACTCACAAAGCCAAAAAGCAGTCTTGATCCATTTGACAGCTGCTTGGCATCTTGTGTTTTTATTGACAAAGACTTGTCTTGTGAAATTGTGATTTCTTTCCATATATCTTGATTTTAAATAATTGAATAACACTTTTTTTTAGGAGAAAAATATAGTCATACAAAACCTTGATTTATTGTCACAGTTGGTTTATAACTGATACACACATTGACTTATGTCAAGTTCTTTTTTATGTTTATTGAATGTATTGTTTGTACCTAAGGGAACTCATTTACCTTTAATATTGCTGTTTAACTTTTTTATGTTGGTTATTTCAGAATTAAACTTATTTCTATGAAGAAAGTAGAACACTAAAATCAACTTCCATTTTGGAGTGAAACATTGAAAAAAAATGTTACCTTCATTCTTCTTTCACATGCTGTGAAACTGATCTGCAATTAGGGTGTAAGATTGCCATATTTAAGTTGCTTATGTATAGAATAACACATCTTACATCAGAGAACACTTTAAAAGGATTCTTCTTAATTGGTTATAATGGTGGAAGTGTTTCATGTGTCACCAGACAGCTTGTAGGACTATTTTCAGCATATATGCTTTCCTGTAATCACAGATTTTTTTTGTTGATTCTAACCATTTGATATCTTTGCCCATCTACTGTAATATTTTTGCAACACAAGCTGTGAAATTTCTGTTTAAAGCGTAGTGTGACTTTGTTTTCTGGACCCGTGGCCCTTCCCACTGTATTTCTTTTTAAAGTGGGAAATGTTTCTTGTGTCACTTGCTCTGCTTTAAGCTTTTCATTTTTTTAACATTGCGTGGTCATTTGCTCTCATACAGTTAGCTATTTACATATTACTGCAGCAAAAGAAACATAATTATTTCACAAAAATGCTGTTAAATAATGACTTCTTTAACACTACAACTAGTACTTGAAGCTTAAGATCTCGGTATTTTACCTTTTAGCATAAACCAATCATCATATACAATTTAAAATGCAGCTGTTTAAACACTATTGTATGACATTCTATAATTCCATTTTTTCTTCCATTCTGTCCATTATAATGTAAATGTACAGTGAGGAATACAGTTTTAAGTCCTACTTAGTTAAAAGATTTTACATTTGTAGTTAAAAGTAATATTTTTTCACTATAAAATAATCACTTTCTAAATTACTATATATTATGCTTCTTTTATTTAAATTCTGTGGTAGTCAAATAAGTAGCCATGTTTTAAGCTGGTTATTCCTCTGTCTTAGGTTATTCCCAGGTAGCTTTTACAGATGAGTGACTCCCATTGAAGGGAGTTTTACATGCACGACAACTGTAGAATCAATAATTTCTTTTAATGTTAATTATGTCTAGTGAGGACTAAATGTGCTCCAAAAAGCTGAGATACATCATCTCTTATTTTCCATTTCAGAACCAAAAATATGCAAAGAAATTCCTACTGTGCAAAACCTACTAAGAAACAGAGCTTGACGGAATGTACTTATTGTTAAAAAAAAAAGCATAAATTTTAAGCTAATAAATAATACTTAACAGTGTCAACATTGAGTTATGTTTCTCCTTCAATTCAGCTGCATAGAAAACTTATATAAATAATTGTATATGTTTTAACTTTTCTATCCCTAAGTCTACCAATTTCATGGTTGCCTGAGAGCAGAGGTTATTCTTAAGCAGGAGCGTAAGAGAAGTAAGTAATACTTCATGGATTAGTTTGTGCAAAACCATCCTGTCCTAGGGCTGCCAAGAATAAAACCTGGAAGCTTCTTTGATTTGGAAGGCAGCTGGAGGATTCATGAATACGGTTTATCTTTTTGTATTGATCCTAGGGTGATAAGCAGTTTCAGGTTAACTTACTTCCAGAGGAAAATGATTATGTGAAGCATACCGTGTATCTGACAGATACCTTTATTATGTATGTACCGTGCAGTGGGAAGCTTAGTTTTTCTGACTGTTGTACTATGTGGGCTTTTGTGAACTCGTTTCAGTTTGTCCCTCCTCTGGCATCAGTTTCCTGAGGCTTTAGAATATATTTGTGTCCTGTGTATGCATGGAATAATTTTACCTTTATTGGTTGTATTTGGGAATCTAAACTGAAAATGTTCCGTGATTTCTTAAAGTTTTTTTGGCACTATTCATACACACACAGAACAAGATGAATTGAAAATGCATTTTAATTTTTGTCTTAACTTAAAGCCAAAAAAATCAAGACAAGTAAAATCAAATCCTGTATGGGAAATTTAAGGTACCTTGCTATTATTTTCACAAAAACATAAGGGTGGTTATCCTGCAGCATTAAAAATGGAAAGATTCAGCCTGTCAGCAGTATTAAATGAATGTGATGTTAACAAATAAACTGTCAGCCGCTTCACCAGTTACCTTTGGGAATATACCCTTAGCTTTCTTGGGAAGGCCTCTACTTTTAAGAGCACTGAGAACTGTTTCATGAAGAGGAAAAAATTCTGAATATTCTAAAGTCCCGAGAGCACTTGCTGCCTGCAGTTGCCTCTCTATTTAAAATTAGGCAGCTAAATCCGTATGTAGAAAACGCAGTAGGGATACTTGAACAATCCTTAGTTTTACAGCTAACAAGCAGATCTGTCAGCGAAGGGAGCCTGCTTTCTCATGAATTGACTTGCAGCTGGCTGACTTTTAAACTTAATTACATGAAGGCTTCCATTTAGCATATTCAGCTCTTCTTGTGTTAGCTATCACAAAGTTTAAAAAGAAAATCCTTGGTTTAGGAGGGTGTATTCTCATATGTAATAGAGTAATCTCTGAACTTTTTCTACGTGTAGTGTATTCAAAATGTTTTCATATATGTATTCTCTGTTTAAAAAGAAATTAGTTTGTACCACAGCTTTTCTGTCACTTTTATGTTGCTATTTTGCTTCTAGAGGTTTCAAAAAAATGATACTTCTTTTTTTTTAACTCTTGCATAGTTTGGTAGAAATTGGGTAAGAGGTTTCAAATGATAGCAGGGAAGGGGACAATGCTAAAATGATTGTCTAAATGCTTCTCTTTTCATTTTTTATGCTATCTAGTTTTCATGGAAAAAACACATCAAAGTAAGAGTATAGAATCTTGTATGGTTGTGCATCATGGGACAGGAAGATTAATTTGTCATGTGTGTTGTAGATTTAAATTAGATGTGTTCTTTCACTAGTATTTTTTTGGCACCATGGATAGAATTTGGTCTTTGCTTGTAGCATCAATTTTTCTTGTTACTTTTACTGGCATACTGTAGGTAAATTTTGTAGAATAGAAAATCAAAATTAAATGTCAAATTGTATAGTTTGAAAATAGTATGTTTCTCTAATTTCTTAGATTGACAGAAGGTCTTGCACTTGAAAATTAATCAAATCATAGACTAGTAACAGGAGAAAAAAAATCCAGCCTTTTCCTCTAAAGCGCATACTTGCTTGATTGACATAATTATGCTACAACATGTTTTTGTGATAGAAATTGCACACTGGTGGTAGCTGAAAAGCCTAATTTCCTGCTGCCTTCTGATTACAGCACTAAAAGACACTCAACCCAGGCTCAGTGTTAGGCAAGATCAGTTGTATATTGGTTGTAGTCCTAGATTTTCCTCTGAATACCAGCCCTTTCAGCTATCGTCTGGGAAAAAAAAAAGTGATTTTAGTCTGAAACACACTTAAAAAAGAATTCTGTAGAGAAGAAGGAAATTTCTAGGTAGATGTTGTTTGGTCTGACTTGCATCTTCACTGAGCAGAATGAAGGAATTTGCTATTGTCAATAAAGGGAACTAATTTTCAAGAAAATTTATGAAAAATCCTCAGAGTCTATAGAACATTTTAAAATAGAGAAATTCTATGTAGAATTAATAAATCTAAAATATCCTACAGGGATATTTTATTGGTGGACGTTGGTTTTCAAGAGTGTCATCAGCATGGCTTCTAAATCAAGTGGATAACAGGCCCACTGCCTGGAAGCAGAAGATGATGACTTAGAGTAATTTCACGTAGAGTTATGAAAAGAATAAAAATCCAGAAATGTGATATTCAGAGAAGGCAAGGATGAATGGTAGAAACCTGCATATAATGATGATAGTTAAATATAGGGAAACAAAAAGGAAGAGAAGAGAAGGAAAACAGAAAAAGATGTCTTCTCTGGATGCTCCTGCTGAATCTTATTCTGTGAAGACTGGTTTCTAGTTCCAGTTTACATCTCTAGATGTAAACCAGCTCCAGCTGATTGCCACTGATCTCAGTTTTGAAGGCAGAAATTTTTCTAATTCACAACCCTTCACTTTTTGGACTCCTGAGCAATCTTTTTCATTCCTGCCTTTGGCAAAAATGAAACCAGGATCTCTCTCCTGTTTGAAGCAAATATTTTTTACCTGGTCCTTGCTGTCAGTAAGAAGCTTCAAACTTAAGGGCTGGGGTGGAAATCGAACATATTCATGAACATTTGCAACTGAGGTGATGTAATAATATGTCTGTCATGACAGACAAGAAGAAATAACTCTTTTTTTTTCTTAAAAATAAAACAAAGAACAACAACCAACCAAACAAACCCCAAAGCTTGTGGACAGTTCTTTTAGATGCATTTTTGATTTGTTAGTAAACATAACAGATTTGTAAGTTAATTCTTGCTATTTGTGCCTGATTGTATCCCTTTGGGATCTTGAGTTGATTCCAAAGCAAGTTCATGGAGCCTCCATTTGAGTTCATGACATCTGGCTACTCTACTTGTCTGCTAAGACCTCTTCCTACAGCAGTTACACAAAAGTTGAAAAGATAAGAGTTTTCATGATGAATCAATTCTGGATTGTATTCCACCTGGAAAAATGTCACACATCCATCTTATGTTGTTCCCTACAGGAGTTCTAGAGGAGTTATATTTCTGCATAAATTGTGCGATATGTTGTACATTTGCTTATCTTTTTTTCTGCATTCTGGACAGCATTAATACCACATCCATAGTCTGATGGTCAGACTTCCCTTCAGTCCTTCTCATTCTATGACCTAGTTTATTGTACTGAACACAAAATTTGCAAAACCTGAATATTTCACTGACTCAGACACTTTCTTCTTGTATCTGCACCCCATAAAAGAGTTTGACAAAAGTATCTGTTTCCATCTTGCCGCCCGACTCTTCAGTCAAGCCACTTGTTTATTTCAGGATATTTAACCAGCTTACCCTGAGGTGCAGTAGATCACAGGTAGATGTGGATCCAACTCCTGATTAAGTACAGTTATCCCTTGTAATGTTTTAACTATTCATATTCTACTGAGAAGGGAGGTAGGCAACGTGCTTGAGATGTTCAGAGAAGGCTGGTCATCTTTTTTTCAGCACCATTTTAAAGATGAGTATTTGGTATAAACATTACTGTAGTTTCTTTTCTGGTTACTGGCAATATAACCACAGTGTACTTTCTCAGCCTAGTGAGAGTGCTTTTCTCCAAGGCAAGTGAGGTTGCTTTAGCATTACTTGCCCATGTTACGTGATGTGTGTGTGTACTCAGAAGAAAATGAACTGAAAATTAATTTCCATTCTGCCTGAGGCATAGACAGTTTTTATCACTGTAAGGGTCTGCAGAATTACAAATATGTTTTAATTTCCACTAATATTTGCTGACAGTCATACTAATTGATCAAAGATGGAGTAATATTGTAAAGCTATACATTGCCACTTTACATTTTAGGGTATAAAATACCTTCTCTTCTTGAATATGCTGTAATTTTCACTTCTGGACTCCTAAAACTGCAGGGAAACTTCTAGATATAGCTTGAAATGGGTTGAGAATCTGCTACAGGTAATATATCAACTCCACACACTATTGTTGTGAATGAAGGTAATGACTGTCTATCCAGATATGAATCTTTCTTCTTCCTTCTCTTGTTATAACTGTACTATATCCATCCAGTTTGACAGCTAGTCTAAGAGGTGTAGGTAATTTATTGAATTTAAGATGCTTTTATCTGACAGTGTAGGACTTGCAGTTCATTACTATTTACTTTGCTGAAAGGGAAAATGTAGGCAGGTTGAAAACAACAAAAAAAAAAGGTACTATAGATAAGAATGAGACTTTATTTGTCAGACTATGTAATTAAAATAAATTTGATTTTTCTGTTGTGCATTTTTCCAGGTAATGAACTTTCTTTACCTAGCATTTATACTGCCCTTTAACGTTGAATCAAAGTCTTTGGGCAGGTTTTTTTCGAGTCTTATATTTTTCCTTATGAAAGGATGAAAGAATATTTTAAATCTTGCGCAAATCGCTATTTTCAAGATTAAGTAATCTGTGCGCATGACAGCAGGAAGCAGCTTGCCTTTCTCCTTACAGCATATTGCAAATATGTTCTTAAAATTATGTATTAATAAATACTTTATAGTATATAACATTAGGTGTATTTTATAAAAATGTTTGTATATACATAATTGTGCTTATAATATAGATGATGAATCATAGCTTCCTGTTTCATAGCTTCTGTTGCAGAGGACACATGAAGATCTTCTTCAGTTTGGTTAACAGACATTCTGCCTGTTCAGTATGTGACATACTCTGTGAGCTCCCATTTCCTGCAGTTCTGTAATATTTGATTACTTAAATGTGTTCAGTGAACAGAGGGAAGTCATAGGGGAAATGTTAGACTACATGTTCTCTAGAGAAAAAGAGGCCATTATCTGATTACGGTAAATATAGACTTGTGTTTGAGAGACCATAAGAATTTAAGAGTAGTGAGTATCCTCTATAACGTGTGGTAATTATTTAATCTTCAGTGCCTTCTGCCATAGTACCGCCATACAGTTCTATTAGTCTTTGGATTCTGGTAATTTAATTGTGCTTTTCTTGTTATGAATCTACTTGCAGTTACTAAAATTAACCTTTAATGGACAAATTTATCATAGTATATGAAGATAATCAGTACAGAAATTCATGAAACTCATTCTTTTTCTCTTTAACAAAGGCTTAACAATTTTATTGCAAGTCAGTCACTGATCTTATGGCTCAGATTTCTTAAGACAGATATTCTCTCTTGTTTAATAAACCAGCCTTTTTTAAAATGAAAACTTGAACTTATTGCAGTGTTGTCTAGCTTTTTGGCAGTTCTTGTGAGTGCACAGGAAAGGAAATAACTTAGTTTAAATTTTGTTAACTCAGTTTTACCACTTTTTGATTCAAATATGAGAAAAGAGTAGGAATTGGAATATCAGGAAAACAGCTTCCTCTTCTTATAACTTCTGAATAAAAATAATAATGATGTCTGCTAGTCCTAAAATCTTGAAGGAGAGTGAGAAACAGTAATTTCTGTCCACCAATATAAAATATTTTTCATTGATTTAATTTTCATTAATTTTAAATCTTAAATTCATAATTTTAATGAAAACCCCAAAAAACACAGAAGATGGATAATCTACCCAGTATATTTAATGTTAATGATAGTTTTTAAAAGCTTCAATTGAGTAGTAAGGTAGCCAAACAGGTCTTAGTACAAGTAAAGGAACAGTTTACTAAATACAAAATTTAATTCACGATTTTATTTGATAGAACATAGGATTCTGAGAATTTTAGGACTGTGTACATAAATGTATTTGGATAATAAATTGGTAAATTTTGATGACACACAAACCATGCTTTGGGAAAATAAATATTACAGGTGCAAAACAAGATTAGTGTTGATATTAAATCAGAGTTTGCTGCTGGTTGAGATACATCATTAAAACTAATAATTTTGAACAGCCTGCCTTGATCCTCTGTAGCAGATGTACAATTTGATTTGTATTTTCTTCATCGAGTCCTGCCTGCAAACAAACAAACAAACAATCTTAACTTAGGTATCATGATGATTTAATGTCCCTGGCTAGCCTGCTGGGACTATTGTCTGCAGCTTGTGTTATCACATGGCTCATCAGTTTTGTGTTGTCTAGATACTATTTCATGGTGTGTTCACCCTCAGTGTACAGAGGCAAAATTGAGAGGTGTTAACTGAATATGGATAATGTCTATTAATGCCACAGCGCTGAGGTAGTTTTAGTGGTATTGATTCCACTGTGAAAGTAGTTCTCAAAATATGTTTCATCACAAAAGCAAGAATAATTCTGTATAGCTATAGAAAGCCAATCTAATAAAGGAGAAAATTCTGTCATTGTCTTCATCATTTAGTGCAGAACTGCACTTGAACCAACTTGACTACTACTTTCTGAAGCTGATATATTAGAAGCTTTAAAACCTACTGATATGCTTACTTCTTCACTTAAATATGAAAGTGAAGCTCTCTCTGGAATGGCAGGCTATTTAAAGTTCCTTAATAACATCTGAAGAAATATTCTGAAAGCAGTTAAAGAAAACAGTTAATGAACACAGCATTACATAAAAAAATGGGAGAAGGTCAAAGTTTGTTTAGTAGAGCTTTTTGCTTTGATTTGAAGACTACATTTCCAGTTTTTATATGATTTCTCTGTACAAAGATTGGAGTTATGTTATGAAGCTGTTAAGGTCAGAAGGTGAAAGAAAATCAAGGGAAGTTGAGGATAAAAACTCTTTAGTGCTCTGAGGAAGAAAAAGTGCTGTACTGCCAAATATATCTTTAAACTGTTTTTAAAAAGAAGAAGAGTACATTTGCTAACTTTTGGAACTCGAATTGGTTGTTTCCTGGGATGATTGTTAAACTCTGTAAACTCCTGATTTTTTTTTTTTTTTTTTCTTGTCTTACTACCTGATTCACCTTTCGGTTCCCTATATGCTTTTGTGAAGGTCTGTGATGGGATTTTCACAGAATATTTTCTTGCAAAGTCAGCTAAAGTGAGACTAATTTTCACAGATTGCTTTCTTTGAGCTTTTGAGGCCTTTGTGTCAATATCTTGCTTCTTTCTGTATGGCAGTAAGATTGGAGACTGGAATCTAGCCTTTACGTGCAAAAATATTATTACTTGCAAAAACATAAATTGCATTTAATATTAGCAAAGGATCTAGGAGACAAGAATATTTGTTTATTGAACAACTGATTTTATGCATCTATGAACTTGTCATTCTAAAAAATTTAAACCTTGTAATGAAAGCAGTTCAGAATCCAGCAACATCTACGAGTAGTTTTCCAATAAAGATCTCTAAAAGCTGATGTCTTGCAATAAATCTGAAGTGACTTATATGATGCTGATAAACATTGAGGAAGTTTCTTATATCAGGATATTCTGATATTCTGATCTGGAAGTCAGGGATGATAATGAATTTATCTTCTGTTTTTTCAAGATTAGGTACATTTTTACTGGTCCTCTCCCAGAAAATAATAGCATTTTTGTCTCCTGCCTAGCATGCCTCTCAGTTTAAAACACTCTCTGAAGTTATACTGTTTTGCTATGTGTTTGTTCTTTGTGGATGAAAACTTAAATTATGTTTTTACTTTTTTTTTTTGATTGGTGGATATGTGGTATGCATGTATTCCATCAAGGATTTACTGATGTATTACAGATTTCTATTGGGATGTATGCATAATGACAAATTTGCTTTCTGCTTTGCGGTGATCAGCAGCCAACGTATGTGTTTTGGCATTTAAGTGCATTGCTTTATACAGAATGGGATTTATGTTCAAAATCACAATTTTCTTTAGCTTTCTGAAAAAAACCTCAGAGTAACACTTCCTTTTTAGCTGCTTCTTGCTTAATGACTAAATGGGACTGTGTTTTGGTAGGCCTTTTGAGGTAGTGGGAGGAGAGAGCATGCTTTGAAAGTATGCTGTTTCAGATAACCTTTGCCTTTGGCCAAACACTTCTCATGATATGTGAGGAAACCACAATATTGCTGTTGCGGTTTGTTTGGTGTTGGTGGTTTTTGCTTGTTTTGCTTTTAATTATTTTTGTCCTGTGCTACCCAAAGTAAAGAACATGTGCCTTTGTAACTCTGAAAAACTTGTGTTACATCCTTCAGTTACCACACATCTCTTCAAAGTCATGTTGCATTAAATCCCTTTCAGAGGAAGGACTGTAGATTGCTTTGCTCTCCCCTGCAGGAGTAAGTACTGAAGTCACTTTGGGCCACAGTTTTTTAACAAGAGAAACTAAAATTCCTTGGGAGCTTTATTGTGAATTGTTCACATGGATGACAGTATCTCTATTGTTTGCTTCTGAGCTGCATCAGTCCTTTGTCTAGCTAGTAGCTACAGCACCAGAAGAAACTTTGGAAGCAAGATCTGTTGCTGTAGCTACAAGGTAGCTATATGAATGTGGCTATATTTTGTCATCCATCTTTACACTGGTCCTTTTCTTCCACTTCAGAAAAATGTGCAATGTGGCATTATAGTCAGCAATAGCATGTGTTCACTCTCTGTGGCCTCATATTCAACCCAGGCTGTAGTCTGTCTCCACAACTCCATCCCTGTCACATAATCTCCCGTGCTTGAAGCGTGTTGGTTAAGAACATGAAAGAGTTAGAGAAGACATAATGGCAAACAAATCACAGATTAACCACCACAGTTTAACCAGATTTTGTGAACTGCTTGACTTTTCTAGGTCACCAAGTGAGGTCATTCCAGATTTTAAATGTACTGTCTGAAATATTAGTCTCTGCTGTACACTGGGCTATATGAGTATTTCAGCTGTGTTGAAAACCAGTTATCAGAGCCATGTCTCATGGTTCATCTGAAAGGTTCTGTCTACTGTGAGTACTTTTTTCTGTTTAGGGAAAGCTTCTTAACAGAAACAAAACTATTAAGCTTGTAAGCATTAGGGTGGTGGGAGTCAGTCAGCTGAAGCGAATCGAGCACTTCCTTGAGCATGCAGTGAAGCTGATGCTCAAGAGAATTAGACTTGGATCTTCCATAGAAGGAGAAAGGAGCCCACGCTGGTGGGCCTGTAATCAGAACTGAAAAATTCATATCTTTTTGTTGGATTGAGACCGGTCTGCAAGAATGTCTCTCAGGTTCTCCATTTAAAGCCTATGCAAAGTCTGAGAATATCTTGGGAAACTGACTGCGCAAAGTAAGTGGTTTCCCAGAACTGATGCTGTTCAGACCCCTTGTGCCTGGGTTGAAGTGCTGCTTGTTTGTATTCAAATAGGACTGTAAATGTTGAGTTCCCTGAGGTGAGTGATAGAAGTCTGTGCTCCGTGTGCTCCATATACAGATAATACTTGCTCAACTGGGAAAAACACCAGAGATTTTTTTTTTTTCAGCTCGTTAACTCTTCCCTATTGTTTAACCATGTTTAAAGTAGTTTTAAACTAGAACAATAAAAAGTCTATTACAGTGATCCAGTACTTATTTCATTATGATTAGACTAGTTAGATGATCAATAAGTATCGTTATTTGCCTGAACTACTGTTTTTTTCCTGTTTCCATAGGCTAAGATACTTTACAGCAATGCTTTCTCTGTTTAATAAAAAAAAAATAGTGCAAGCTACATCACGCTTCACATTTAAAGTAATAATTAAAAAATTGACTGTTTCCAAGGTTTAAAATTGAATAGTATGTGCAAAATTACTGTTTATTTAAAGTACAAAGTACGTAAAAATAACTTCAGATCTCACTTAGCGTATCATGCAAACTATTGGAAATCAACGAT
Organism: Platalea leucorodia; assembly: GCF_965183815.1. Classification (NCBI taxonomy): domain Eukaryota; kingdom Metazoa; phylum Chordata; class Aves; order Pelecaniformes; family Threskiornithidae; genus Platalea; species Platalea leucorodia. The sequence continues at coordinate 119,178,903 of NC_138823.1, forward strand.
TTCACCGACAGTATCTATTTACAGAGCTTATTTGCTGTATCTCGTAAGTAATTTAAAAGTATTAGAACTAAATCCTTCCCAATAGTCAAAGGAACTACTTAAGGGACATAGGAAGCATATTAAATCTGTATTGCTGAACTGTCATCTTTTCCTACTCTTGGAAGGCCTGAATGTTTTGGAGCAGGGGGTACATGTAGATCAATCTTTATTAAATTAAAGAAACAACTGGCTTCTATACCGCTATATGCTTGGTACATATTGGAGCGCATTTGGATTTTGGGGAGCACACCCCAGCCAGCAGATAGCATGCTTTTCAATTTAACATGTGGTAGCTAAATGATCCTTGGTTTCTTGAATGAGTCCAGCATTAAACGTTAGGTTGAAATCTGTTCCATATGTGTATGGGAAAGTAATTTCTTACTAGGTCACCGGCACAGGATTAATCAGAATTTTCAATTTCCCTGCCCCCCTCAATATAATTTTTATATATAAATATATATATATATGCACTTTGGAAACAGAAACTCTTGAGGTACAGAAAATTAAAATGAAATGTCCAGTTCTCACATGGTGAGTGGCCAGTTCTAAGAGTTCCTATCATTTAATATCTACACAAAAGACAGCATTGTTTATTTTTGTTCTTTGTTCTTTTTGTAACCTGATGGTGAGGAGAACTTTTAGATCTTCTGATAGAAACATAGAATCAGCTAGTAGACTTTTTTTTTCCCCTTGGCAGATCTACTTCTCTTGTCCTGAGGGAAAGGGAAGAAGGGATAGCTGACAGTTTGTCACCTAGGCTATTTCCTTATTGCATTTTTCTCCATGTTGCATATATATTCTGTTTTATAATTGATATTTTTTCCTGTCTTTCCATGCTTACTAAATCCTTTGCAAATGGCTCTTTAGCATAAGTGAGGAGTATATCAGTAAGATGGCATTTCAGCTAAAGCTTGTTACCTTTAACAGTACGTTTTGCTTGAGAAAAGATTATATATGTTGTTCTATGATTTTTTTTTTTTTTCCCAGGCAATTATACTTTTAACTGAACTCATCAGAGAGAACTTCAGAAATAGCAAATTGAAACAATGCCTTTTACCATCACTTGGGGAGCTGCTTTACCTCATAGCCAGCGAGGTAAGACTGTCAAGTGATCCTTACAAATTTAATAAAAGTGAAAAATTTCCTGTGGAAAAGTGGACAAAAAAAGCAAATTACTTTGTCATGTTTATCCTCAACAGTTTCTTGTCCTTGTATGTTCTGTGATACTTTTTTTACTTTAAGAAACATGTTAGTCCAATCATGTACTTCATCTGAGATAAATTAAATTGCATTCTTCAAGTAGAATTTTAACTTCATAAAACAATTTCACCAATCATCATAATGACTGCTGGCCTCCAAGTGGCAGATCTAAGTGTTAGAACATCTTAGCTAGAGACTTTGACTAAATAGGATGTTTCAGTACAGCCTATGATATCAATAAATTAACATATTTAGTCCACATTAGATCTTATCCTAGCATGATTGGATTCACAATGCTGTGGAAAAGGAAATGGAACGATCCTGACTAATTTCAAATGCAATTATGGTGATTCCTGACTAGAACTGATTCAAACCTTCAGTCTAGAAATAGTAGATTCACATTAAAAATAAACAGAGGTTATTTGTAGAAAAGAAATACTGTTAATAGTAGGAATTGAAGATGACAGCTCCTCTAAACCCTCACCTTTCTTTTCCTTACTCAAAGAGTAAAATACTTTTTTTACTTATTAGAAACAAAGGTGACTTCAAACAGAAAAAGCCTAGCCCTGGCTTCTCTGAAGCCTTTGTATTAACTGCATCATCTAATTGCTCTGAATGCTGCCATGTTAGTTATCAGTCTGTCAGGTCACTTGATAAAGGAATGAAAATACCAAATGGATCTGTATTTTGGCTTACTGTAGTTATGGCTTTGTGCTGAACTTCCATGTTTTATCGTCCTCATCCCCTAGGTCCTTTGCATGTTCTACAAGATGCAATGGTTGCATTATTTTTTGTAGGTTAGCAAGCATCATCTTTTTCTAGTTAGACAATTGCCAAAATATCCATCAAACACACAGAGTCACAGAAGTTGTTCTAATACTGAGAAATTGTATTATGGAAAATACATCCACAGTCACAGTTTAGTTTATATGTTTTAATACTTTCTCAGTTTTCCTCGAGGGAAAGAATTTGTACTTGGCTTGCAATCTGTCTGATGATGCTATGTAATTTTTAACCACTAACAAAACCAAATAAACTTAAAACTGCAACTTGAAAATTATATTTGGCAAGAGTATTTTGCACTGCTTCATTTTTATTTTGAAATTAAACTTTAGTGATTGATACAAATCTGTTTACACTGTCTCTGTAACAGCAAAATTATTTGCATGCACTGACCCTAACAGATTTTTTTTTTTTCTTCTGAAAATGTGAACTGACAAATTTGAGTCTATATGTATTTATGAACTTCACAATGTTTGAAGCGTGATAACTTCTATTTAAATGACAACTCCATCGTGTTTCAGGAAGATCTATAGTAATGGGTTGCATTGCTTTGAGTTATAACTAAGAAATTATTGGAGAACAGGAAGAAATATTTGGAACTACTCTACACATATGAACTCAAGGCACTGTGTCTTGGTAAAACTTCAAAAATATCAGTGTGATATGTATGCTTGGAGACACTAACTTTTCAAAAAAAATTTTTTAAGAAAAGCCCTTTATAACACTTTTTATTTCTGTATACTGTACCTACTTAACCTCAGAATACTGTAGTGTTGTAGGCATTTTGTTGCTCATTAAACTGCAGAACAGCAGTATTGCCAAGATCACGTACCAAGTCATTGGTAGTATAATAAGATGAAACAAGAATGTTTATTCCCAATTTATATCTTTAAACAGCAAAGATTTATGCCCTGACTAATTTAAGAAAAAAAAATCATAACTGCATCTGATTCATTAGGAACTGTACACAAAATATATTTGTTTTTCATGTTTTCTTGTTTTCTTCCATCTTCCTGTTCAGCCTGCTTGATTGTTTTATCAAGCTGCTAAATATTTATCATTTAAACTGTAGGTTTTTGGGACATGGCTGATGTTATTTATTTATTTATTCACTCTGTGGTTTTGCTAAGTGTTTCTAGGTCCAATCACAATATTAATATTAAATAATGACAAAGATTATTTCTTTTTCATATGAACAGTTGGGAAATCATAAATTATCAAACACTTAAAATCGAGTTGAACTATCTAGGTGCAGCATGATTCATTAGGTTAAATACAGGATGACTGGTTGCACTTCTGTGGCTTAGAAAAATAGTAGGAAAAAGTCCAGATAATCATAATGGTCCTCTGCAATCCTAAACTCTGATATTATGTGTTACTTGCATATGAGATCTCATAAGTAAGATTTTACACTCCATCTCTGCATTTTTCTTCCGAACAGAAGCCAAGAGCAATGCACAAGTAGCATGAGCAGACCCCAGGGAGGATGTTCTGTTACTCTTAAGTGAATTGCCTTGAGGGAAAACTTTCAAGTTCTATGTAATATTTCTATTCATTTTGTGCTGTTTATGTTATTAGGGTGCAGAACCTAAAGTTTAATCAAAATCAACATGGGCTGTGAGCAAAAAGTAGGAAGATCCCCCAGTGTTTGGTCATATATTTAAATTTATTAAATGTCAAATCGTGTAGGTGTGTTTAGGTAATTAAGAATGGTGCTAAGTTTCATACAGCTTTTGCCTTTTTTTTTTTTTTTTTTATTTCTAACTAGAGACTAAACCTTGCAGAAAGTCATTAATCAGTCTGAAGAATGGAAGAACTATTAATGTTTCAGGACTGCACCATTTCTTAAGGCTTTTTATTTTATAGTACATTTAATATGTATGGTTACAGAAAAAATTGACAGAATTTCTGATTAAATTAGATGAATAAAATGAGAAACAGACCCATGCCAGTGTCAGCATAGGCTGTCATTTTAACTCTGTCTTGACTCCTAGTCTCGTCCTGCCTTTTCCAGGTGGAGAAGATTTCACTTTTGACTGTTAGAAAGTAACCTACCTTCCTTCTTTGAAACTTGGGCTGCATTTTCTTAAACTTACACATTAAGCCTTGGAAGGCAAACTGTGATTAAGTGTCGACATGTTACTCAGATAAGATGAAGGAGGTGGAATATAGTAGATCTGATATCTCTGTCGGATGTTAAACCACTTTTATTATTATTGTCTGTAAATTACTTCCAAGGAAAATTGTTCTGTACCTCCTAATACAAAGTTAGCAGAAATAAAGCTTGAAAAAATGGGAGATTTAACAAACTCATTTTCTCTATTGATATATGTTGTAAATAAAGGAAAATTAATTTTAGTAGGCAATTCAGTAATAGTATTCCCTGCTAATGTGCCATGCTTTAATTAAATGCATGACATGATTGCATCATGTATGTTGAGTTCAGAAATCAGGGAATTCGGGAAGTATAATTTATTTCTGCATCGTTAACCCCCACCTTGCCCATCCTATGCTTTTTATTATAAACAGTTAATTAGAATGCTAAAAATAGTTTACTAATATAATCAATAGAGTTCAAGAAATATATAATTTCTGAAGGAATTGTTGCTTGTCATCCTTTGTCTACTTATTAAGACAAGCTGCACATTGATTTCATGGCATATCATCTTCATACCATCCAATGCCTGTTCTTTCTCTCTTTCTTTCCCAAAAGAGGCTGTTTCTTTTTTTTCACTTGCTAGTGTCTCTGTGGTGCTAGCCTAGATATGGAGGTTGTTTTAGTTAAATCTTAATGATATCCAAGTGTCCTCTCTTAAACTTGAAGTTTTACAGTAGGCTCCTGGGCGGGGGGGGAGGGGGAAGTGGAGTTCATTAACTTCTAATGGAAGAATCAAACCCCTGATTCAACTAGCAGTGAATTAGCCTCCCTAACAAGGAGATTTCAAGGAAATATACATAAAGATCTTGGAACGGTGTCGATATGTACTGAGGGCTATTCCATAGAGTAAGTTTTATTCAATACTTTTATATCTCCCTGTATAACTTTGAAAATTTTTTTCCAAAGTAAGTTTACTTTTTTTTTTTTTTAGTTGGCAGACAAAAGTAATTTTGTTTGTTTGGTATAATTAAATCACATTTAAAGAGAAGCATTACTACTTTTAATAATCTGTTGTCTCTTTCTGAAGTAATCAAAATGATTGAGAAGAATGCAAGAACATTTTTTTTGTGTGTATGAATTAGAAGGAATCGATGAAACCTGGAAATATTAGGATAAATTCTGTTACGGATTTTGGAGACTATTTAAATACACTAATAAAATATCAATTTCTATGCTGCACATGAAATAATGTTAAATAGTAATACCGCCCTGGAATTTAATATATTTTTCTAGCATATGTTAATTTGAAAATGTGTGTAATATGAACGTTATTAAGAATCTGTTACCCATTTTTTTTATGTGAGTGAGATTATTGTGTTTTTTTGATTTAATCATTTGTGCCATTGGCTTCATTTCAGGAGGAAAAAAGGGAGCACCCCAGAGAATGCTGGGTTGTTCCCTCAGCTGCTTACGCTGTGCTAATGAGGTGTCTTCGGGAAGGGGTAAGTCTCTTTCATTGTCCTCAATAGAATTTCTCCACTGTAATAACCCTTTAGGCATTGTGTGAGGATTGTAGCCTGCAGCACTGCAGTACCTTGTCAACCAAGTATTGCTCTTGAATTTAAATAATTGTGATAAGACCCTAACCTAAGCAGGAAATTAATGCAAAAATGCGGTGGTGTTCTCTGTACATTCAACATTGATATATTGCTGCTTGTTTTTTGGAACTAGGATAGTAAATATAAATTACTATTAATAAATGTGGAATTTGTTGATGCTATGGCTTTCTTTTGAGAAATGTTCTGACAGTTTGTACTGTCCTCTTGCAATTTGATTTTCGTACAGTGTATTTTTGAGCAAGATTTACTTTCTATTTTGAAGTGACTGATGTACAGTTTTTGAAAACTGCATTGTTACCCTACTGGGTTGTTAGCATTCTTCTGAGGCCAAAAAGTAGTAATTAGTTTTATTCTTGTACATGTGCTATGCTGTATTCTTCATTTTTCTTGGTGATGACTTCGCTGTGTTAGAAGAAGGGAAGAAAAACATGCATATAGTTCCAATTTGTAAAATGAAAAAGAATTGAGTAGAGGGTTGGCATTTACTGTTTATATGAGACCACTTGACTTTATTTTTGCCCAAGGCAAAGCTCAAGGCAGGAAACATGTCGAGGGTTGCTGGAGGGGGGAAAGCAAGAGAAATACCTTTTTTTTTCTTCTTTTTTTGAGATCTTTATTGCCTACAGATTGTGATTAATAGAGGAAGAGTCTAAATGCATTTTAACATCTTCAAACCTTCAGGTGTTCAAGAACACACAACTGTGTGTGTATTGTGGACTATTTCCAGCTCATAAATTAGAGTAAGATGTCATTCTAAGGCACATTAGTGAGAAGCTATTTAATTATAAATTTAGTAATGGAAGACTTGCTATTTCTGAATATTCAGCGTACAGAAAATAAATCAAGACATCCATAAGACATTAATTTATTCCTATTAAAAAAAAAATCACTTCTTAGTTCTGAAATGTGTCAAAATTTTCTTAATAATTTATCTTGATATATTTTTCTTGGAAAAAAATAACACAAAAAAGAAATATATTTCCCATGCAATAGTTTGAATTAAATTTAATTAAGTGCAAATTCAAAGTTATGTCTAGGCTAACCAAGCACAGCTATGCATTTCTACAGTTTCTGTTTCTGAAGACGCTCAAGGTTTGTAGTGGAGTTTAAATGTTCATGCTTGTTTGTGTGAATACAGTGCAAATGTACTAATGCAAATTGTTCTGTCTCAGTTGTAGCAGCCTCAACTTTCCAGAACAGCACCATTTGAAGAATCAAAAATATCCATGAATATGTAAACTACTTCACAACATATGGAAACGGAGAGAGGAACTTACCACACACTATTATTAAGTTTTGCAATTTCTTTTGCTACTTTTCCCTCCACTCTTGTAGCAATCCTCTTCTTATCCTCTGTAACTTTACCAGCCATCCATCTTTCTTGGAAAATGATGTTGCAGCATCTAACACTAGGTAGTTAAAATCATATTTTTGTTAGACATCTGTTTGCAAGAGATTTTTTTTTTTTTTAAGGAAAGAATATTCAGATATAAAATAAGTTTTTGTGCCAGATGTTTCAGATACAGGGTTGGAGGAGGAATGAACAAAGATGGAAAAACAGAGAGAGAAAGATTTTAAAGTATTCAATTCAATTTATAGTGTCCCTTTTGCATATTTGTTTCAAAACATATAAAAGTGGGACTACTGCAGTAGATGCGTCCAGGATGACAGTATATCAGTCTCTTCAGTCTATCACATTATTTAGTGAAAAAGTAGATCTCACAATTTTTAGCAGCAAAAGTTACACAAAAAAATTTACTTAATGAATTTTAATGAAAACACCTGTGCGGTGTCATCAAACTGACTTAAAATATAACGAAATGCCATAGAGACATGTATGAAGCTGTAAGACTATAGAATACTTCAGGATGGAATGGACGTCTGGAGGTCATCTAATCCAACCTCCTGCTCAAAGCAGGTCTAAATAGGGACATGTCTATTTGACTCTTGAATGTCTCTAAGAATGGTGGTCCCACAACCTCTCCGGGCAATGCCTGGACCACTCTCCTAGTAGAAAAGTTTTTCCTTGTATATGATTGGAGTTTCCCATGTTACAACTTGTGACTATTGCCTCTTGTCCTATGGCTGTGCACCTCTGAGAACATCTGTCTCCAACTTCTCTTTATCCTTTGATCAGGTAGTTGTAGACAGCAATAAGATAGAATCATAGAATTGTTTAGGTTGGAAAAGACCTTTAAGATCATCAAGTCCGACCGTTAACCTAGCGCTGCCAAGTCCACCACTAAACCATGTCCTTAAGCACTACATCTACCCATTTTTTAAATATCTCCAGGGATGGGGACTCAACCACTTCCCTAGGCAGCCTGTTCCAGTGCCTGACTGCCCTTTCAGTGAAGAAGTTTTTCCTAATATCCAATCTAAACCTGCCCTGGTGCAACTTGAGGCCATTTCCTCTTGTCCTATCACTTGTTACTTGGGAGAGGAAACTGACCCCCCCAGATCTTCCGTCAACCTTCTTTTCTCAAGGCTGAACAGCTCTCTCAGCTTTTCCTCATATGTCATATGCTCCAGCCCTCTGCCCAACCTGATTTCTTTCTATGATGGGGACATGACTGGCACTGTGGACAGGGGGAGGGCAGTGGATGTTGTGTGCCTTGACTTTAGGAAGGCCTTTGACTCACTGTCCCATACTCCCCTTATCACCAAATTGGTGAGATACGGACTGGATAAATGGAAGATAAGCTGGGCAGGAAAATTTGCTCAAGTGATCAGTGATGCAAGGTCCACCTGGCAGCCAATAACTAGCAGTGTTCCTCATAGATCAATACATTTTAATGTCTTCAGTAATGACAGAGTGACCAGCTGGATTGTATTCTCCAGTTGGATAACACCAAATTGGTGGGGGGAGCAGCATCAATATGCTGGATGTCAGGCTGCTAGTCAGAAGGGCTAGGACAGTGGAGAAATGGGCTGATGGGAACCTCATGAAGTTCAACAAAAGTGGGAGCAAGGGCTTGCTTATGGGATGGAATAACCCCCTGCAACAGTACAGGCTCCCTCAGAAGCAGCTCTGCAGAAAGAGACTTGGGGGTACCAATGAAAAGTCGAACGTGAGCAGGCAGTGTGCCTTAGCAGCAAAGGGCTATGGCATCACAAGCTGTATTAGCAAGAGAGTAGCCAGCAGGTTCAGGGAAGTGATTCTTCCCCTCTTGTTCAGCACTAATGAGACCACATCTGGAGTACTGTGTTCAGTTTGGGGCTCCCCAGTACAAGAAGGATGCTGACATTCAAGAGTGAGTCCTGCAGGGTGCTACCAAGATGATAACTGGAAGAAAAATCCATAATGTTCAGAATTGCATATATATATATATATACACACACACATATATATTCAAATATCAGTTTTCTAGTTTACTGACAGAATTGTCTATACTATAAAAGTGATAGTCTGAATCATACACATTACCACTTCAATTTCTTCTTTAGACATTCGTTTTTTAGTTTACTGACAGAATTGCCTATCATATGAAAGTAATGGTCTGAATCGTATACATTTTCATTTTAATTTGTTCTTTAGATATCAATTCTCTAGTTTACTGACAGAATTTTTAATTTTTTTTTTTCCCACAAAAGGTATTTAAAATTTTTATTTCTACATGTTCCTTCTTCTCTGTGAAGGCTTTATATTGCAAATTGTTGCCAAATTAAGATTTAATTCTTATAATCATGAATGCTTAGGATGATACAGCTTTACTTCATTAATTTATGTTTGTAGTTTCTTTTTATTCTGTCTTTTTAGATTAAAGGAAGAAGTGTATGGAAGTTGATTTAGAATAATGATGGAATACAGTGTTACTTCCTGAATCTTTCAGCTTTTCCAATGTTTCTTTTTCAGTATTATGCTTTTTCTCAAGTGTATGTATCTATACACAGTATAATATAGAATGATGTCGTGGTTTAACCCCAGCCAGCAACTCAGCACCACGCAGCCGCTCGCTCACTCCCCCCCAGTGGGATGGGGGAGAGAATCAGAAGGGTAAAAGGGAGAAAACTCGGGGGTTGAGATAAGAACAGTTTAATAATCGAAGTAAAATAAATTAGAACAGTTAAATAGGCAAAGCAAAAACCGTGCACGCAAACAAAACAAAACAAGGAATTCATTCACTACTTCCCATCGTCAGGCAGGTGTTCAGCCATCCCCAGGAAAGCAGGGCTCCATCACGCGTAATGGTTACTTGGGAGGACAAACGCCATCATGCCCAATGTCCCCCTCCTTCCTTCTTCTTCCCCCAGCTTATATACTGAGCATGATGTCATATGGTATGGAATAGCCCTTGGGCCAGTCTGGGCCAGCTGACCTGGCTGTGCCCCCTCCCAGCTTCTTGTGCACCCGGCAGAGCATGGGCAGTTGAAAAGTCCTTTACCACTGTGAGCACCACTTAGCACCTATTTAGAGACAGCTTAGCACTACTTAGCAAGAACCAAAGCATCAGTGTATCATCGACATTGTTCTCATCCTAAACCCAAAACACAGCCCCCATACCGGCTACCAAGACGAAAGTTAACTCTATCCCAGCTGAAACCAGGACAGTATCCACCCCTTATTCCATACCATTTACATCATGCTCAGGTCCCACATTATCCAATACATCCTCTTTAACCACCACCCCTGTTGTCCCAAAAATGTCCATTGAGCTCGTTTAGTCCATGACTTTGGGCTCCATCTGTGATAGTGGTCACTCAGGACAGGAGAGGTGGTGAGGTGGTGTGTTGCATGGAGTTATTGGGCACCAAAGCCAGCTCAGGTCAGGTCACTGCTGCACTTGCACTGCTTCTTGTAAGGCTTCTCCTCCATTGGTTCAGGTGGTTCCTGCTATGGTAGTTCCTATAACATGCAACTCAGATCATGGGTTACAACAATTTAAAGGTATTTCCATCACAATCTCCACCCCTGGCCCCTTTGGGCTAGGTTTAACATTGCAATGAACTCCTCCCCTTACTCCTAGCCTGGCTAGCAACAAGGGGTTTCTGCTATAGTAATTCCCATAACATGCAACTCAAATCCCGGGTCACAACAATTTAAAGGTATTTCCATTACAGTCTCCACCCCTGGCCCCTTTGGGCCAGGTTATAGGGTTTAACACTGCAATGGAGTCCTCCCCTTGCCCCTGCTCCGGCATGGGGTCCCTCTGACAGCACAGTCCATGAACTTCTCTAATGTGAGTCCTTCCCACGGGCTGCAGTTCTTCACTAACTGCTCCAGCGTGGGTCCCCCACAGGGTCACAAGTCCTGCCAGCAAACCTGCTCCAGCGTGGGCTCTTCTCTCCACGGGTCCACAGGTCCTTCCAGGAGCCTGCTCCAGCACAGGCTTCTCATGGGGTCACAGCCTCCTTCGGGCATCCACCTGCTCCAGCATGGGGTCCTCCCTGGGCTGCAGGTGGATCTCTGCTCCACTCTTAACTTCCATGGGCTGCTCTGCCATGGGATTATCCACGTCCACAGACGCTTTGGGGTGTCGTGCTCCCGCAGGAACTTGTCCACAGGTCACAGTCCCTTCGACTCGAGTTCACACTGGAGTTCCAGCCTGTCCAGTACAGCAACACAGAAACAGCAGCGATGCCCTGGCCATCTGCCAGCCCGGGTACATGGCCATTGCTGTTATCAAAATATTCCCAGGCACAACACAGTAAGATGACTCTAACATACAATAAGGCAAGCAAGCCCCATGGCAAGCACAGAAGCCTGCCGATTAACAGCTAAACAGCAATAACAGCTATAAATTCGATCTAGCACATTCCAATTAAATCTGTTGTTATCTCGAACCCTTCGAGCCCCACGTTGGGCGCCAAAAAGGACTGTCGTGGTTTAACCCCAGCCAGCAACTCAGCACCACGCAGCCGCTCGCTCACTCCCCCCCAGTGGGATGGGGGAGAGAATCAGAAGGGTAAAAGGGAGAAAACTCGGGGGTTGAGATAAGAACAGTTTAATAATCGAAGTAAAATAAATTAGAACAGTTAAATAGGCAAAGCAAAAACCGTGCACGCAAACAAAACAAAACAAGGAATTCATTCACTACTTCCCATCGTCAGGCAGGTGTTCAGCCATCCCCAGGAAAGCAGGGCTCCATCACGCGTAATGGTTACTTGGGAGGACAAACGCCATCATGCCCAATGTCCCCCTCCTTCCTTCTTCTTCCCCCAGCTTATATACTGAGCATGATGTCATATGGTATGGAATAGCCCTTGGGCCAGTCTGGGCCAGCTGACCTGGCTGTGCCCCCTCCCAGCTTCTTGTGCACCCGGCAGAGCATGGGCAGTTGAAAAGTCCTTTACCACTGTGAGCACCACTTAGCACCTATTTAGAGACAGCTTAGCACTACTTAGCAAGAACCAAAGCATCAGTGTATCATCGACATTGTTCTCATCCTAAACCCAAAACACAGCCCCCATACCGGCTACCAAGACGAAAGTTAACTCTATCCCAGCTGAAACCAGGACAAATGATCATAAAATATTTTATCTTAACCTTTAAATGAAATTATGCTATTTTTAGGTGGTATGTTGGTTAGCGCAGTGACTGTATCTTCAGTGCCTCCAAAACTTCTAGTGCACTGTTGTTAAGTTTTTAACAATCGATAAAAATATCCAATAGATTCAGTTGTTTCAAAAAATGAAGGTAGATTCTTTGATGACTTTGATTTGCATTTTTACTTTTTCACAATTGGAATAGAAAGACTTGATTAAAAAAAGTCCTTTTTTAGCAGTTTACATCTACTTACCCTTCTGGTATTTGCTTTCTCACTCAGGGCTCATTTTCACTAAGCATCCATGACTGTAACTGGAAACAGATACATGTGCAAGTGTTCAACATGACTGAAAATTAGGAGCTTTATCTTTAAGTGCATTTTATAAAACCAGTTGAAATCTGAACCCAGTGGAAGTAGAGTATGTGCTTCTTTTTAATACAGTCCTATTAATAGATTTAGATTTGATGCAGTTCATGATATAGACAGAGGTTAACTGTTATATGGAACTGCTTTACTCCTATCTTGAAGATCTATTTCTGTTTACTAACATAGCTTATGTCCTGGTAACATGACAGGATGACTCTTTTAGTTAAGAGGCCAAATATTAGTTTAGGTCAGGCTTCCCTTCCAGAGAGCTAATTAAGCAGAAAATGGTACAAGTCTTGTTGCTTAGGCAGTGCTCAGGAATAGATCCCAGAGGAGCTGAGATGGACAATCTCAGGTGGCAGCAAATGGAATTACTCTGACAGCCTCATTGAGTTTTTAGAGCACTGTGACGCTACATGATATTTTTCTAGCCAAAGTACCGGGACTATCTGGCACAGGGCATAACTCATCTCAGTGGTGGCTGGAAGGAAATAAAGCACATCTTCAGGACCAAATTTTGTGAAGAAAAGCTGTAACTGCGTCTGGAAATTTGTTAACATTCATAATAACTATTATCTGCTGTATAATGCTTTGATTATGATTTATTAATGGGATTATAGTGCTTTTATTAAGTGTTTCTGCCTGCTTAAAGTCAGTCTGATAAATCCATGTATTTTTACTTTAAGTGTACCAAAAAAGAAAAGACTGAAATGCAGAAGTATAATTCACAGGAAAAGATGAAAAATTAATGTTATTTATAAAAAATTTTGAGAAACTTAGTTTTGGTAAACATGTATGTGTATTTATGTATTTAGGTCTTTATAATAGTTCAAAATGATATAATATATGGCAGTAATAAAAACTGTAAAAACAGAGAAGCCTAAATCCTCTTTGGTTTCATGGCTGTAAATCAGAAGGAAGACGACAGAAATCATAAGAGTTTTTTTTTAAAGAGTGTAACTGGTTTAGATGGGAATTGGCTTTGGTATTTCTGTTAAGTATTTTGAGTAGAGCTGCAGTTCTTTGGGAGAACAGGAAGCATTAGCATGAAAATGATGAATAGAGGGTTTTTTTTAACAGCATTATCCTAGAGTTTCCAAACATTTCTACATCAGTGTCGATGTTTTAGAATACCTAAGTCAGTAGAAGGAAGAGTGGATATAGAAAATATTTTTAATGAAGTATAAGTTCTCCCCTTCTGGAAGGCTTTTGTACTGCTTTCTGAAAGGTTTCATTATCATTGCTCACAGTTGGTGGTGGTTCTGATTGTGAAGATAAATGTCAGAAATCCAAAGGTTAGTAGGATAATGTGGAGATCAGTTTAAGAAAGAAATCAATTAGATATTATGATGAATTATTTGTGAAGCCAGGCTATGAGGTAGACTTGACAAATTAAATTGGTTGTCCTTCTTATATTAAAATTCACTCTTGCTGAACTTAAGAAAGCCGTTTAAGACATTGTTGAAAGACCTCAGTTATTCATAGTTAAAGATTCAGATAAGGTGAGGCAATGCACAGCCAAAAAACCACCAGCAATGAATCTTCCAGTTCTATTAAGGTAAAGCCTCTGCTTTTAAGTGAAAGCAGAGTAAAAAAGAAAAAAAAAAAAGAGAGAGAGAGATACTGAAGAAAGGAGGTGAGGGGGAGAAGAGAGAAAGTAGAAACTCTGTTTTTAAGTGATCTATATTAAGTTAAGCTTCAATTGGAGTCAATAACAGTTTTCTTGAGAAAGAACTGCTGCCACGAGATGTTCGTGATGTGCTGATTGCTTGTGATTATTCTGACATGATGTTTTTTATTCCATGGAGACATTGCAGTAGGAATAGTCTTACGTAGATATTAAAGCTACATGTACAGTGGCTTTCTGGAAATGATTTTGCAGATAAAATATTTGATTAGTATGAAAAATATGAAGGATTCAGAATCCCTTACAGAAATTTAGGAATTGATACAGTACATGGGACCCAATGGTTTATCTTAAACATTGGTCAGGATTGTCTGTTTCAGAAGAGAAAGAGAAGGGACTTATGCAATACCTTGACTTGCAAGAAGGCTTTTTTCTTTATCCCAGGGTGTTGTTGGCTCTTCTGAATAAAGAGTGTTTAATGTAATTAGTTTTATTTTTCCTAATGTAACTGTATATCTCATAATCTTGCTATTCAGAGTGTGTTGTAGTGATGAGTTTTGATACACAGGCATTCATTCATTCATAAAGCACTGATCATGGAACACCTCTAACATAACAAAACCTTTTCACTTTTTTAGTGGCTGCATTTAATTTGGGGTGATTGTTTGGAGCTGAAAGATTTTGTATTAAGTTATACTTGTATTAAATTGTCTTTGCAGTCGAAGAGAAAGTGGGGGGAAGTAGTATCTGTAAACATAACTTTGTCACAAGTTGAGGTTTCCTATGAAATGACTTTGGCAAGAATCAAAATTAAGAAACCACACTAAGACAATGTAAATGGAATAAAACATGGACATAGGCAGTAGTTTAAAAAGAAATCAGACACATTGGCATGAGTTTTTCCTTTCCTCTCCTTCCTGTAGGAAGACCGGGTAGTGAACCATTTGGCAGCAAAGATCATTGAAAATGTTTGCACTACTCTCTCTTGTCACGCACAAGGATTTATTACAGGAGAAATTGGACCTGTCTTGTGGTACCTTTTCACACATTCTACAGTAGATTCTTTGAAGATAACTGCTGTTTCGGTAAGGAATTTCCTTTCGTGATTTAGAAATGTTTTGGGGTTTATTTTGAAAAGGATTCTGAATTGAAACTGAAATGTTTTTGAGCATGTTTTCTGTATGTATGTGTATTTATATTTCAGATTACATTAAAATATATTTAGAAATTTTCTGATATTGAAAAGTGCACAGATTACAGTCCAGTGCTTATGAAAAGTCCTTGCGATTAATCGTTTTCTGGAACATATATTTTCTTATGCTGGTGGTCATGAGTTATGTTTGAAACGTTTAATCTTTCAAAGAACGAATTAAATTCTTGCAAAATTGAAATTTTTTTGTATGATGCTTTATATGAAAAGTGTTTATTCTTCTTATCACAGACTTGCTTAGAAGACATATTTGAAATCATCATGTTACTTTCTATAAAATTGTCAGGGCTAGTCTTTGCCCTGAATTTGTAAGTTAATATAGGATGATAATATGACAAAGAGAACTATGACATGCAAGCAAAAGGTTTGGAATAAAAAGATTTGTGAGGTAGAAAATACTTAGCAGGGCTGTGAGTTTAACCATATCTCTTGTTGACAAAACAAAAGCCTTACCCACCAATACAGGTAATATTTTAGAACTGAAGAATAAGTTGACTTATTTTAAATGAAGTGTGATAACTGCATGCTCATTTCCTGACTAGAGCTCAGTCTCACTAATGAGTTTACTGTTGGCTTCCCAGATGGAAAATGGTAATGTTGCTGCTGCAGCAGTATGTGCTTAGACACATCCAGCATTGAAGTAATAAAAGAGAGAGAATTAAAAATATATCTGAAGTGTGGCTGAAGAGATAAATGGTAGAATAAATTTATAATTTTTAAAAATATATGTGTTTATTAAACATTTACATCAGTGTGCATTTGTGGCAGAGTCTTGCCTGGGAAATAAACTGCTCAAATACTGGGAAAATGTGTCGACTTTTTAGAACAGTAAACTTATTTACTGAAATACATATTACAGAAGCCTTTGTTCTGTGGCACCTGAAATTCTTTGTAAAAAGTTAGTCTTAGAACTTTTATGGGTAGGGGTTTGTCAGTCTCTAAAAATGTGAAATAAATGTGTAACCTCCATACAGAGCATTTATAGGTTAAGCCTGCTTGTGTGTCTGGCTGGTAGGCTGCTTTTTCAGAAAGGCTCTTTTTGAGACTTTACCCACTTGGTCTGTGAATTTTATGCTTTCATCATGACTGTATATATGGTAAAAGACTGGAGATTAGAGTTAGGATTTCCTTTACTTATTGAGTATTTAAACAAGTCTGCTCAATCCTCTCTCCTATCACTACTTTTGCCATAAGGGATGTTTTGTATCTTGTGCTTTCAGTTCCTGTCAATCATTAGACTGGGCAGTTGTTATTTGTTTCCTACTAGATCGTAGCTCTTTATTTTTATTTGTTTCAACTTGTCCTGAGGTTTTCCTCCTGTTTCTCTGCTATCCACTTGGAGAACTTTTCTTCAGCATTTACCATTCCCTTGACTCCTACACCAGACTTCCAGAGGTGCTGGACTTGTAGGGGCCAGTTGGACAGTTATGCCTGTTTTGTGTGCACCACAGTGAGCAGCATATCCCAGAGAAACAGTCTATCTATCTGAACTGCATTGAGACATTAAGCAAAGAAAGATCACCAGAGGAAACGTCAGTGGGCTGCTTTTTTTTTTTTTAACCGTCTTGAAAAGTCAGTTTCTTCTGGACAATATAGTATGTCTGAGGTAGGCAAGAGCTTTTTTATCTGCTCAGTAAGATGCAAAGTTATACTTTTGTTCTCAAGAATACACTTGTTATCAGTGCAGACTCACTACATCTTTTTGTAGCAGTGGGCTCAGAGGTCAGTATCATTAGTGCCATATGGTTTGCACACTTTGCCCTTAGATGAGGTTTCTAGTGACTATGAGAAGAGAGGGTTGTTGTTTGTCCCTCTCTATCTTCAGCCTCTTTTGAAATCCTAGATCATTTGATCCTCCCAAGGCTGTAAGGTTGAGGTGAGCCACTGAGAAATCTTTTCTTTGTCATAGTATTTATGCTATGGGTAGCTAGCGTCTCTTAAACACTACTGGAGTTGCCTCTTTTCCATAGCATCTGATGAGAAGAAAATATTCATGCATCTTATCTGGAAGGTAGGAAAAGGTGTTTCAGAGGAAGCTAAAATCTGAAGAGCTTATTGTAGCCTAGTTTACTCCTCTTTTTTTTTTTTTTTTTTTCTTTTTGTGTCCATTGACAGCTACCACTACTTACTAGTCAATGAGGCTTTTTAAATTGCTCAGTTCTGTCAAACAGTGCTGACATTTGTATGGTCTCTTCCAAGTGGGGAGACTGAAAGTATCATAGATTTTGACTTCCTCAGTTCCTTCACCTCTCGTCACTGCAGCTGTGATACAGCAACCTGATCTCTATGGGCTTCTTGCTCAACCAGAGACGTTAAATGCAGTGACATGTATAGTAGGTTACCATTTTTTTGCCCCATCCTTGGAAACATTCAAGGCCAGGCTGGATGGGGCTCTGAGCAACTTGATCTAGTTGAAGATGTCCCTGCCAGTTGCAGGGGGGTTGGACTAGATGACCTTTAAAGGTCCCTTCCATCCCAAAGCATTCTATGATTCGATGATATTTATACTGTAGTTCGAAATTGAATCTGGCAATCCTGGGTTTGCACTTGTAAGACTTGCAATGATATTGTTCTGGCCAAGCTCTTACCTCCTGATTTTTTTTTTTTTTTCTTCCCTTTATAATGCAAATTCAAAGACTTAGTTGTCAAAGCTTATCAGTCCTCAAGAACTACTCTAGAAGCCCTCTTATAGATGGCATATGTTACGACAAAGCACTGTGTTTTAGGAGGTCATGATAGCTGCAATTACCAGAATTCCCTAGAGAAACTCAGCTGATTTGTGGGACATCCTTTCAATGGTAGTTGCCAATCTGAGTACGAAAGATGCCTTTTTATCATTCTATTAAGTATTCTCTGTCAAAGTTCCTTAGTAGTGCATGCTTTAGTGGCGAGGCCAGCATTTTCAAGAGATCACCAAGTTGTGTGTGCAGAGTTCTGCTGAGGCAAAAATTTCTTCAACATCTTATGCAAGTCTGCGGTATAAATGTACATATGCACTGCCAGTGTAAGAGACATTCAGTCTTCTACATCCTTTGTCCAACTGTTTTGTTTCTTGTTTTTCTGGTCTTCATGGAAATTATTGCTATCCATGTAGCTGATTCCATCTCCTTCCAGACAGATCATTGCACACAAGTGTGCTTGGGTCTGAATGTGTTCCTGGATTTTCACCTCCACTGTTCTGGGGATTGTGTCCTTTATCAAAAGTCTGAGGTTTAGTTACTTTGTACCACACATGAAGTGAATTGGAGAAGGAAGCTTCTAAAGTAGGATACACTAAGGTGGTACTCTAATCCTTTTGCTGCTTTTTAGTGAAACATTGAAGTAACAAGAGGGTGAACTTATTTGTTGGATGTATTGCTCAATGCCTGATATAAATGATGGTTATGTATTAATACTGCTGGGGTATTTGGGTGTATAATCTTAACTTTAGAAAAAAATAACCAGTCAATATTGAAATCTAGCACAGGCAGATTTTTTACCAGCTGAAGTTTATAGAGATTTCAGTAACATACTAATTTTTAAAGTAAAATACTAATGTATTCTCCAGCTGTATCATACTGTACAATTTCTACGTTCATTAAATTGTTGCTATAGATATGTAGGCATTTTTATTCTGCATGACCACATAAATTGAGATCATTAGTGGGCTATTGTATTTTATTATGCAGTCATTCCTGCCTTGTTTGAATGTATCCTGAAGAATTTATTCTTGACTGACATCTATATTCACATGTGAAAATACTTTTCTGTTAAGATATACATGTGTCATATCTTCACCTAGAGCTAGAAAGCTGTCTGCAAAGTATATCAGTAGAAAGGCACTATGGAATTTTACTTATGATTATTTCAATCAAGAATAAAAATATATCAAGAAGATTCTCTATCTTCAGTCTCTGGAGTCAAGAAATGACACTTTACCTTGTCCTGCCTGTCAGAGGTGGTGAACGGGGACTGTGTCTCAGTATTTTTGCTCACTTTGGAGTCCAACATGCCTCGGGTAAATATCACAGATTTTGCCTGTAGGAAAGCTATATCGTTTTATCATTTTGCTAGACTCAGAGAAGAAATAATTCTGTAACATGTCAAAGTGACATTCTGACAAGCTCAGCAGCAGGAAGAATATTTTCTTTCCAGTATACTGAAAGTTTTTAAGATGCTTTTAAAAATAATTTTTAATTTTGTTTCTAAGAGATGGCTTCTTCTGCTGGAGGAGGAGTAACAAAACATAAGCCATTTAAGCAGAAACTAATTTGGGAAAGCTCAACACAGTCTTTTGGGGTTTGTTTTTGTTTGGTGTTTTTTTGTTTGTTTGTTTGTTTTGTTTTGTGTTTTTTTTTTTTTTCTTAAATAATTGGTGATGAATAGTTTCTTTTGGAGACTTGGGTATTGCAGATACATTAATGCATTCATTCTCAAACTTGAGAGAGTCATGGAGTACATCCTGAAAGGGTGAATGTTATCGAGCCACCGCATGGCATGTAAGACCAGAAGCCAATGGGTAGGGTACGGATGATCGTAGAGTCATAGAATATCTCAAGTTGGAAGGGACTGATAAAGATCATGATGCTAGGGTTGGAGCTGCTGGCAGGAAAGGTACTGGTTAAGGCTGTGCAGAGAGCAAAGACAGAGACGCCAATCCCAGGAGAGGCTCTGCCAATGCCTTACTCTCGCTGGGATCATTTCCTGTTCCAAGACCGCTGCTGAGAGATGATGGTGTGAGCTCTACTCTTACCTCTTCTCATCATTGGTTCCCAATTCCTGCTCCACCACCTTTTGACCTATCTCCATCTATTCTCTCCAGATACTGGATGTACTGAAGTGATTTAGGATACTTTGTCTTCTGTCCCCCATTAAACTCTTATCTTCTGCTTTTCTGCTGAAGTGTTGGTTTCACTCATACAGCAGAGTGCTCTGTGACATCCAAGCTAGCGAGTTTAAAGCTTCTCCCCTTGGCTGTTGGTGGGCTGGAGCTTTCCTGCTGTCTCCAAAGCTGCAATATGATCCTAGAAGACAGCCACGTCTTTCCTCCCAGATTTGCCTGGAGGTCATCTGGTGGCCTGTGGCTATGGTCACCCTTGTTTGATGAGGTCTGTAGCAGACAGCTAAGGCATTGGCGCGTCTGCACGCACCACATGAGCACACCAAGTTAGCTCCATGTTCCTTTGACACGGTCTGTCCCTAGGTCCCAGCAGTGCACTGGTAATACGACCCTTGAGGATATGTTTAGTGAATGCGCATACCTCCTGCCCACTCATTTTGAGAACTCGGACTAGAGGTGAAGGGCTGGATTGTATCCTTGGAGAAATAGAGCGTGCTGTATTAAGAAACTGAGATTGAGTGTCTGTGTTGTAAAAGGAAGGGGGGAAGAAGAAAAATAAAAGGCTGCAATTGATATGGTTCCTGGGCCAGAAAGGACAAGGAAGAACAGGAGCAGAGTAGATGATCGGCATCAATAAAATGTCTGTTTAAAAATCATAAGTTCTTGATTTATTGTCTTTTATGCCTTTTTTTTTTTTTTTTTTTAGTGTGTTTTGAGTAATGTTTCTAAGGGCACTGGTGAACTGGGCAGTTTCTGAGGTTCTTACATGGAAAGCTTTTCTCTGCTGATAGTATTCTGTGGGTGTAATTGACTACAGTCTCTCTTAAATGAGACCTCACTATTGAATGCACACCAAGTAAGCAGCAATTTCTAAATATAGCTGGTCTGAAAAGCGCAAAGAAGTGGTAATATTGCCTACTTTTCACAGAAGAAAGTCGCCTTCAAAGTTTTTCCCTAAAACCAATTCAGATTTTCACGTGAATCAAATGATTGACATAATCTGTCTTCCTATCCAAACACTACATGAAAGCCAAAGAAGATGAAATTTTAAATGTCTGAAGAGTCTTATTTTCTTTAGCTGGAGAGAGTTAAGTATTTTGAAGGTTGCATTTCCAGAGGTATCAAAAGGAAAAGCTGTGTTAACTTTGGTCATTTGGTAACGTTTGTTATGAAATAGCTAAGTTAGTATACACTGAACAGATTTGTGCTTGCTTCATTAGAGTGCAGTCAATATCTGCATTTTCTGTTAGAATTGTTTTAATCACTGATATTTGTAAATCCACCATCTGGAGAATAGTTTGCATGTTTACTATACTAAATACTGTTCCTTAACAAGTATTTAGATCTGAAGTAGTATCTAGATCTAAATATAGACTTTAGATAGTGAACTACCACATAGCAGATTATGGTCCATGAGTACAGAGAGAGAGAAGAAAGATGCCCACCTTTATTTGTGACCAGAATTTCTGTGGTGTATGTCATCTCTGTATTTTCTGCTGCCTGTGCTCCTTTCTAGTACAGTGTTATCTGATGCTATCTACATTCTGTGCTGATAAAAGAGTCAAGCATGGACTATGCTGCTCCATCATTATTGTTCTCTAGAGGGAAAGAGTAATGTGACTCTGGTGTACCAAATATTTCAGTTTTAGCTGCATGGCGTGTATAGCAATACATTTAGAAGAATTCCAGGTCTCTAAAAATAAGTAGCCTTTTCCCCTAATATTTGTTTTATGAATGAAACTGTATGGATTCTCTACATTCCTAAGCTATTGGAAGAGTCACCACCAGTTTTTATTCTCCATTATTTTTCTTGAGATAATAATCCCATGAAATAACAATAGTTGTCTTTTTTTTTTTTCCACTTTTGTAGGCTTTATGCAGAATTACTCGTTACTCACCCAATGCTTTCCAGAGTGTCATTGAAAAAGTGGGATTAACAGCCGTACTAAATTCCTTGGCAAATGGAATATGCAAAATTCAGCAGTACATGCTCACCATGTTTTCGGCAATGTTGTCACGTGGGATTCATCTACAGAGGCTGATTCAAGAAAAGGTTTGATTTCAGATTAAGCATGGAATTTCACTAATGGAAAGTTAAAGTTGGCTCTGGTAGTGTTTTTGTGTTTTCAAAATGCTTAACTCGGTATCACTCAGTATCAGTATCACTTAACATATCTGAATAGCAGGAAATGAGGAATGTGTTTATTTTATATTTTTATTTGCTTAAAATCTAAATAACAAGGTGTATAGTTTTTCTTTCTCTCTCACAGATCTTCAAGAGCTGGTACTAATGGGTATATAAATTGCTACTGCAGCTAGAATTCAATCAATTCAGAAAACTCTAGCCTGACCATAACTGAAAATGGCCCTAAGGAAAAACAATAAGGAATGCATGAGGACAACTATTTGACATAGCTCTCTTAGACATTTAAAAGAGAAAATAATGAGTGTCCTGATTGAATCTAAAGCTGTACTTTGTGCTCTCTTTAAAGGACCTTAGGCCAATTTGTAAGTGAAATGTCTTGCAGAAATTAGCATTTTAATAACTTAGAGTTTTCTTTTTAGTGTCACGGAATAAAACCACTGGTTCTGATTTATGTGTAATATAATTTTTGGAAGAGATGATTAAAAGCTTTCTATTTTGATCACCAAATTATTCCGTGTTCAGAGAAATAGTGTTTATTTTTTTGGCAGTAAGTCTGCACAACTCAAACAAAAGTAATCCCCCTCTGCTTGGAAAGGATAAAAATCACAAAGAAAATAGGAACTCTAGCTCATGTTTTCATCAGATACTCTGTTGTAATATATGCTGTAACCTGACAGTCATCTTGACTATAACAATCTATTAGGCTTTAGTTGAGAGAGATTAATTTGGTTTCTATACACATTGTTTCAACAACAATGTTTAAATTAAAAAATAGTCTACTGTTTTCCACCCATCTCTTATTGCAGCCTGAAATCACTCATTCTCTTCCTAGAAGTACTTTCTGTGCCTTGTCAGAATTACCAATGTGTTTTTGTAAATGTGTGTCAGCTGGCCTTAAGCTTTCCACAGATTCAACTACAACAGCACTAACAGGTGGCAAATTGTCCCTTAATGTCACAGTTTGTAATAGTGCATATTACTGTAAGTTGGTGCTATAGTTAGAGAAGTATGTTAAAAAATAATCACTTGAACATTCAGCGAAAGAATGCAATGTGTAACAAGCATATGCCTACAGCATGATGTTTTCTGTGAAGAATTTCTCGTTTATAGAGGACTTGCATTGCTAAAAGGACTCCCTTTCTGATAGTGCAGTTCTTATGAACTATTTTAATCAAATTTTTGATGTTATAAAAATAATCAACTCTGAAAATCTCCAACTAGTTATAGGAAAGCAAAGTATTTTGTTGGCATGCGCTACAGCAATGGCTGAAACTTGGTGGGTTTAAAATTGCTGCTTAATCATTAATGGATTGTCATAGGGATTTTGTGAGCAAGTGTTGCCGTTTTGCAGATTAGAAAATTGAAATATAGACAAATATAGACATTCTTTTAACAGCATATATCAAACTAATGATAGAAGTGGAAATAGTACCCAAAGTTGTAACTAAAAATACATTGTGCTTTAAAAACTGTTAAAGAGGGTCTAGTTCTACTGCACGTGCCCACATTTGGTAACTGTATCTGCCTTACAGCTCAGATAAATCTGTATCTCATAGAATGTCTATTTTGCTCAAATTAGATTGTAGGATTTTGGAAGCAGAAACTAGATTTCTATTTTTAGATCCTATTCAAGAAAAATATAATCCTGCTCCTGAATTGAACTGCCAGGTACTATCACATTACATGGAGTAATAATATTTTATTGCTGAAAACTGAATTTAATAATCCATGCACTTTTCAGTATTCCGTGAGCGTGACACACAAGTCCACTTTAAGGAGAGAAGAGGAAAGGAAAAACAAGTGGGTCGTGTTGGCCTACAAAGTATTTTGCCTTCTGTATAATTCTTGTATACTATAGCTTAAGAGGCAGAAGGACCTCAGTGTTATACAGAAGGTAGTGACAAGGTTGTGACTATCTTTTTAATACAGCTGCGAACCAACATATTAAAAGATGCTTAAAGATATAAATTCAAGATGGAGATCATTTAGCTTTGTATGCATTATCTGGAAACTCCCCTAGCTTAAAAGACTTAAGGCTGCCCTTGTTTTCCACTCCCTTCAAGAGCACTGATAAAACCAGTTACAAAATAAAAGCCAGAAGACAAAGTAGAAAAGCAGTTCTGTGGTCATCTACACTAGTATAAATCTTCAGAGAACTACAATAACTAAAAGGACTGGTTTTTGTCCCTCTCTGATACAGAGCCTCTCTCTTTTAGTTTCTTGTCTTGGAAACAAAAAAAAAAGTTGAAATTATGTTTTTAAAATAAAGTGTGGAAAAAAACCTCAAAATCAAAGATCTTTGACACACTGTAGCGGTAGATAAAAAAAATATTGCTAATTCCTTTCATCTGGCTATCAAGATTCACCTTTGAATGAGTAAAAACCAGTCATACGACTTTTTGAATGCAGTTTGGCTCTTCCAGAGGTCAGATAATGGGGTGGGGCTTTTTTTATTTGTTTGTTTTTTCTCAAGTACTAGTAAGTAAAATTATTCAGATAGTTATGGCAATACGTTGTCACAAGTGCATAGTTTCATCGCTTCCCTGCACCACTGGCTATAGTCTCTTTTTATATCAGTCATATCCAATTATGGCACTGAAAAAAGCAGTATAAATGCGTTATAAATGGTGTCCTCATATTTCAGTTACCTTTTTCAGTTCTTTGTCTTTTACCTGAATGTGGACAGGTGGCTACCTCTGATGTTGATGTTTTTGCCAATATCAGTATGAATGAATAAAAAGATATAACTGTCTGTAACAAAGTCTTTGTAACTCTTAACTTACAATAATAAGGAGGCATTTGCAATGCATAGAAAGGGAATTTGAAAATAACACAACAAGACAACAAATGATTGCTATCACAAGTTCAGTTCTTGTGTAGTGAAATAGTGCTCTAAGTGTTTTCCCCTTGTGTAGCCAGTTCAAAAACATCATTGCTTTTTGTGATTTGTTTTAAACTTGCTTAGCAATATTACTGAGAGTATCCAATATAAAATTACGATCTTGTTGACGTCGACAGTGCGTTCACTTGCAATGAAAAGAATGTCCTTACCCTGCAGAGTCTCCATGGATACATCAAACAGTTGCAGGGGAGGGAAGAACAATATAATAGTGAAACGATTAATAATTCATGTCTTAGATGGTATTTCAGCAAATTTTGGCTTTTCTGATATATTGAGTTCTGCAGGTCAGCAAAGATGTGCCTCAGATTTTCTTTGGATAAACTGTTGCTGTTTTGCAGTCCTCAGACCAGCCAGAAAAGCAAATTCCAAAATGTCACATTTATTTCTTAAGCCAGATTATTAGAACATTCCCAGATAAGTCTGATGTAACTGATTTTGACTGAAAATGTTGTCTTAACCCATGGTAACCCCCACATGTAACATGGAAATATTCTTGCTTTCCAGAGCATGAGGACTGAAAATAGTCAGACGTGCTTTGGCTTATAGTTGCTTGTGTCTTTGTCATGGTGTTCCTGTGCTTGGTCTAGCAAGTCCATTTATGTTAGCAGGCAGTGTTGCATTATATATAGTCTTTCATTAAGTTTGAGGCTTTACGGGGTTTCTTAACATAAAAACTTTTCTTGGTTGTTTTGAGTAATTTCATAAAAAAACCCCAAAACCCCACAAAACCCTACTTTATTAAAATATCAATCTTTGCTTTTAGTACGTTGTCATTTAAGAACTTCACCGCTGCAGGTTCGTACTGGAGGACCTACACGTCATGCTCCATGAGCTGTTGAAGTGTTTAAAGCAGTTAACTTCACATAGCTTATGCTTATTAACCACAAGATTGAGGAACTCTTCTGTTTATGAAGTAAATTACAGAAATACAAAAAAAGTTCTTGAATAATTAATAACACTTTGTTTTTCTGGGATTCCTGTAGTTACTGTCTATGCTGACTGCTTTTGAAGACAATGTTAAAATGGTATCAGAGTAGAATCTGATGGTTTGTTGGCCATCTCTTACACTCCTGTTCCTTTTCCAGTCTCTGTAAAGAGGTATAGTTAATTGTTGCAAAGACTGTCTCCTAATAAATTACATTCAGTGTTGATTTTCAGTTTTATGACAATGAAGTTGCCTTTCAGTTATTCTGTCAGCAAAAGAGGGAATTTGAATACTTGGTATGTTAAATGTGCATCACAGAGCAGGATTTTAAACTTTGTACACAATGTGCAGGCACACACTATGCACCTCTTCATGCTGTAGTGTCACTCCCTTGAGAATCTAGCTCAAATGTTTGAAGGTAGTTTCTGTTTATGAGGCCGTTTGTGCTCAGTCTAATTCTTGGATAGGGACAATTGACTCAGTTTCTAAATTCTGGCTCAGTTTTTAATTCAGAGAGAGATTTGAAGTAGGGTTTGTGTTTTCAGAACAAGGCATTCTGATCAAGAGCTTATCCAAAAATACCATTGCTGCTGCCAGCAAGGTCATCTTTGAAGATGGTTTGGGTTTTTTTTCTTTTTTTTTTTGTTTTTTTTTTTTTTTTTTTTTTGTTTGGGTTTTTTTTTTGGTTTTTTTTTGGTACCAAATATCCCAATTGGTCTTTGTAGAAGAAGAGTACAGATGAGTAGCAGATATTTTTATTCCTCAGAGGTAGAAGATACTCCATATGTTTTTTGTTGTCTTTTTTTTTTGTTTTGTTTTTCTTTTTTTCTCCTTTGGTTCTTCAGGAGTTACAACATATTGTTGGACAGGGCATAAATGATCCTCATCTTATGCTTTTTACAACTCATAATACCTAATTCTGTTATTCATAATATAAGAGCTCTTTTTTTCCTTCCACTGATTCTCAGCTTTATTCCCTTGGAAGCTGAGGCAGTACACATGAATCTCACATCTTTCCACATGTCAGGCCACATTCTAGAAACTAGAGAAGAAAATCCTTTCAATATACAGGGCAAAATAGAGAGAGAGAGAGAAAAGGAGAAAGCTGTGATTTCAGAATCCAGTCAGCTAGACGTTGTTAAACTTCTGAAGGGAAGTATTGTCTGGTTATTCTTTATTTCTCACTATCCTTTTAAAACTTTTAAAATTATTCTTTCATTTGGATTTACAGGAAGGAAGGAGTTAGCAAGGATCTTAGCATCTTATACATTGACTTTATCATGGGAATGGAGAGTCGTCAGTGGATTAGTAAAGTCATGGCTCCTTAATGCTTGCGGTTTATGCTTTTTCTTTCTTTCCAAGTCCTAATTTGGGTTGTTCCTTGAAAAGGTGTTCTTCACTTCATGAATCCAAAATAAAATTAGTTTAGACAAGTACAGTCAGAGAAGGTAGAAACAGTTTTGCCATCTATTTGGAGCATCTGTTGTATAATTTAGGGTCTGATGACATGATTCTGTCCAGCAAATGTGTTGTTTTTAATCTTCCTGCAAATATGGGAATTAATAGGAAAACATTTAATCATATTTGTTCTGAAATAGTTATGTATTCTGAAAATCCTTCAGCCTTCTTTTAAAATAAATATATTAAGATATCGTACATTTATCCTTAAGGTAAGACATTTTAAAATATAAGTTCTATCATATTTTGTAGTTCATTTTGTACCATTTTGGACAGAGTACACTAGATAGTGTTTACTTGTTGCAGCTCTTGAGAAGATGTACAAAGCAGCTTTGCACTGGGCCGGTCTGTCTTGGACAGAATTTATTTGGTAGTGTTTTATGGCTTTTTTTATTTTTTTTATTCTTTTTGCTATGAGTGACATGAAAAGTACTGTACTATTGCACGTGAAAATGAGCAAATTTTGAATGTATGCAGTGTTAAAATACAGTGCAAGTAACCTTTTTCCATAAAATAATATTAACGTATTTGTGTTTATTTCCACCAAGGATTTTGTGACTACAATTACTCGTTTACTTGAAAGTCCTTCAACTTTTATTCGAGCAAAAGCCTTTCTCATCCTGCTACAAGTTTTAATTAATAACAGGGAGATGTTGCTACTCAGTTGTCAAGCAAGGTAAGGTGGTGGATATTCTTTGACTTACACCATTGAATTCCTATTGGTGTATTTAGTTAAATCTCTCCACTTCTGTGACAGAAAAGTTACTTCAAAATTAAGACTAATAAGTTCAAAATTGCTAGTACAGTAAGCAGTAATCAGTTGGATAACTATTGAAAATGTTTGATATATTCAAATCTCTTTATGAAGGTGTTTGAGAAATATAAAGAGTACGTAGTACAACGTGCATAATTTCTACTTACTGATTTGTCTTTAGCAGTTGCAGCTAGTGCCTGTAACAGGATTTACATTGCTTTAGTTCGTAAAATCTGTTTATGATAATCAATATAAGGCAATTTTTCAGTGTGCATCAGTTAAAGGATATGATGCAGATGATAAAACAGTAATAACTCTTTCATGGCAACACTGCATATATCTCTACAGCTTCAAGTTAAATGTTGTTCAGTGTGGCATTGGAAAAGGCTTTTGTTTAGTTTACTGATCAAAATTGTACATACCTTTGCAGAGACTTGTGATTTTTTTTTTTTTTTTTTTTTTAAATTCTCTGAATCTGTCATAGCATATTTTTAAATTATGAAACTAGTTGTGGTGGGAGCGTGTAATTCAAGAGCTTGACAGTGGATGTCACTGAGGAAATTCCACTAGGACTTTCCAAAGTACTTAGAGATTTCGAGATCTGTGGATGAAAAGCATTTACATGTAATATCAGATGTAATTTTGGAGTGAATTTTTCTCACACAACACAGATACAATTCACCTGTTATTGTTTTTTCTACCTGTCTTATGGTAGTCCATTACATACCTTTTGTTCTTCCACAAACGATACAGCTAGAGAAGATACGAGACCTCTTAGGCTGAAATAACACTTGTTTGCTTACAATATGCAAATTCATTTGTTTTGATAATCATCCTGAGTTTTCTAGTCTCCTTGTTTTCTCCATGATTTGCAAAGGCAGGCTACCTGTTAATAAGGGGAGGGATACAACCTGAAGATTTGTTGAGACTTACAATTTCACCGTTTTCGGAACTGGTAGTAATTTCCAATTAGTCTCACTGAATTGTTCTTTCTGGCTCTAAATGGTTTCAGGGAATTTCCTAGGTGAATAGAGACTGCCCTGGATATTGAACTTCCTCCCTAAAGAATGTATTTAAACCTCTTTTTGTACTGTCTGCAGAGATGGACACTTGTGGAAAGATAGGGTAGTATTCCTGACAGACTTTCACAGTCTGTAAAAGCCTAACTATGCACAAAAGCATAACTTTTGAGCAAAATCTTTCTCTGTTACCTGTCCTCACGCCCCATATTTTTAAAATTTTCAGATCTTGTATATTCCCTCAAAGGAAACGCTTTACCTGGAGACCTATTACAATCTCGCATCTAGCATAGCCTGTTGGCCTTGTATGTCTAAGATTGGCCTAGACAAATAGTGAGAAAAAGAACAGAAAAGTTTGGTGCTCAGTCAAAT
The DNA here is from genome assembly GCF_965183815.1 of Platalea leucorodia. Classification (NCBI taxonomy): domain Eukaryota; kingdom Metazoa; phylum Chordata; class Aves; order Pelecaniformes; family Threskiornithidae; genus Platalea; species Platalea leucorodia. Next base: position 119,208,728 of record NC_138823.1, read on the forward strand.
GGGAAAACATGGAAATAGAAGGCAGGAGGGAACAATTACACAAGCCAGTGATTTCAGGAAAAAAAAAAACAGCAGGCTGGTATCAAACTAAAAAAAAAATTTAAAAAGCGTAGATGGGGAGAAATAGGGATTGACCCTTCTTACTAGCATGATCTGCCATCCAGTGTTGCACCTCTGTAAAATAAACAATATATCTATATTAAACATCCTTTCAAAATCTTCATCATTTTCTGTTAGCAGAGGTTGACTAAAAATGGGTCCTTGAATTGTCGGGGTAAATGGACTGTATATGACCTCAGAGCATGCAAGACATTCTTTAGTTTCTTGGGGCTCTGTCATTCTCTGTAAACTTAGTGAACTGAAGGGAGAAGTAGGGAGAAGACTGCTAGTGAGAGACCTCCTGCTTTTAGGTTCAGTCATCTGGTGGCCGCATGCATTTTTTCCCCCTGTTGAGATGCTGGTAAAGTTGTAGCTGAACTTTATTGATATCTAAAGCTGATTTTAAGGATGTTGAGGGTAAATGTCACTGATAGAAGGGAATGAATGAATTTTAGAAAACGGTTCTTAAAGAGACCTTGAGAGGTTGCAGGGTCTACCCTTCTGATGCAGGTCAAGGGCTGTTATGCTCAAGAAATATTTTTTAACGATTGGTGGAAATTGGTGAGTATTCCATGACCTCTTTTAGACAACTGTTCTAATTGTTAGCTATTCCTAACGCTCAAAAATTCATGTTGTTTTCTCATTGAAATTTCAATTCTACAGGTTAAGCACAGAAAACAATGTAGTCTCTTTCCTTTTACAGTGACTTCTGTATATTTGAAGACCATGTCTTACCATGTCTCTGCTCAATCTTCTGAATTTTGACTAAATCTTCTCTTTTTTTCATGCTGATCATCTTTATAAGTGAACAGTTCCTATACTTTTTAAGTAGTAGACCTTGTTCCCATTCCTGTTACTCAGGACTGTTAACTCTCTGCAGTTTTCCTCTTTGCTCCACTCGTCACATCTTTTCTCAGAAAACTCAGGTTGTTTTGCTTTTTTGTGTAAAAGCTCACTGATGGCCATATCATGCAATACAGATACTTGAGGAAATTTTTTAAAAATCAAACCTGGCTTCATAGACAGTGGTTTATTCCTCATCATATTTGATTTATTTATAGTAATACCTACATATTTTTTTCATGTATTGTTGAGTGCAAGACAAACATGTACTTTATATGAATTGAATAAATGTATTTCCATAGGCCTAGTTTTGCCCATTAGGTAGAACACTGCGGTTCTTCAGGGAATAAAAGTAACTGATGAATTGTTCTACATATGACTGAGGAATTTGTCGAAGGAAAATAGAGATACTAATGTTTTCCTTCCTATATATGGATCTGTACAATTTTCTCAAGGCAATGTTTAGTTGAACAGTACTATTGGAGAAAAAATAATTGTGCATATTTTTAGAAAATGTTTATGTGAAAGACAATTTTGTGGTGGGAAGGACAACACATAAAGAGAGAACTCATGAGTTTATGTAAACTTTGTATCTTTCCTCTCTCAGAATATATGAACATACTTTGTATGCTTCTCAAATGTGATTAACTAATAGAACATGCTTTTAAAAAATGAACCCCCTGCCCCTGCCCCAGCAATAAAACCACTCATATTGAAGTCTATTTGGCCCATTTCAAGTAAAACTTAAACAGATCTAAACATAGTTCTATATAGAATCAGATGATTGTTAAATCATGGAAGTGTTTTCTTAAAGAAAAAAATCCATACAAACTCTGATCTTTTGTCATGTTTTGGTTCAAAGTTAAGAGTTTTTGAGTAAAAATTACTTGGTTGTCTGGAAAGGCTAGAAGGCTTTATACTATTTTAATTTAAAACATTCAATTTTTTAGATTAAAAAAACTTCAAGCTTTTTTAAGGAATTCTATTTGAATCACAGAATCATAGAATGGTTTGGGTTGGAAGGGACCTTCAAGATCATCTGGTTCCAACTCCCCTGCCATGGGCAGGGACACCTTCCACTAGACCAGGTTGCTCAAAGCCCCATCCAACCTGGCCTTGAACACTTCCAGGGAGGGGGCATCCACAACTTCTCTGGGCAACCTGCTCCAGTGCCTCACCACCCTCACAGTAAAGAACTCCTTCCTTATATCTAATCTAAATCTGCCCTCTTTCAGTTTAAAGCCATTACCCCTTGTCCTATCACTATGTGCCCTTGTAAAAGGTCCCTCTCCAGCTTGCTTGTAGGCCCCCTTCAGGTACTGGAAGGCTGCTATAAGGGCTCCCCGGAGCCTTCTCTTCCCCAGGCTGAACAACCCCAAATCTCTTAGCCTGTCCTCATAGGAGAGATGCTCCAGCCCTCTGATCATCTTTATGGCCCTCCTCTGGACTCGCTCCAACAGGTCCATGTCCTTCTTATGGTGGGGGGTCCCAGAGCTGGATGCAGTGCTCCAGGTGGGGCCTCATGAGAGCGGAGTAGAGGGGCAGAATCACCTCCCTCAATCTGCTGATCAGGCTTCTTTTGATGCAGCCCAGGATACTGTTGGCTTTCTGGACTGCAAGTGCACATTCCTGGGTCATGTTGAGTTTCTCATCAACCAACACCCCCAAGTCATCCTTCTCCTCAGAGCTGCTCTCAATCCATTCTCTGCCCAGCCTGTATTTGTGCTTGGGATTGCCCCAACCCATGTGCAGGAGCTTGCACTTGGCCTTGTTGAACTTCATGAGGTTCATATGGGCCCACCTCTCCAGCCTGTCCAGGACCCTCTGGATGGCATCCCTTCCCACACAGCTTGGTGTCATCAGAAAACTTGCTGAGGGTGCACTCAATCCCACTGTCCATGTTGCCGCCAAAGATGTTAAACAGTGCTGGTCCCAATACCGACCTCTGAGGAACACCACTCATCACTGATCTCCTCTTGGACATCAAGCTGTTGACCGCAACTCTTTGAGTGCGACCATCCAGCCAATTCCTTATCCACCTAGTGGTCTGTCCATCAGATCCACGTCTCTCCAATTTAGAGACAAGGATGTCGTGCGGGACAGTGTCAAAGGATTTGCACAAGTCCCGGTAGGTGACATCTGTTGCTCTTCCCTTATCTACCAACACTGTAACCCTGTTGTAGAAGGCCACCAAATTTGTCAGGCACGATTTGCCCTTAGTGAAGCCATGTTGACTGTCACCAATCACCTCCTTATTTTCCTTGTGCCTTAGCATAGTTTCCAGGAGAATCTGCTCCATGATCTTGCTGGGCACAGAGGTGAGGCTGACTGGCCTGTAGTTCCCCACGTCTTCCTTTTTCCCTTTTTTAAAAACGGGGGTTATGTTTCCCCTTTTCCAGTCAGTGGGAACTTCACCAGACTGCCACAACTTCTCAAATATGATGGATAGTGGCTTAGCAACCTCATCTGCCAGTTCCCTTAGAGCCTATGGATGCATCTCATCAGGTCCCATGGACTTCTGCACCTTCAGGTTCCTTAGATGGTCTTGAACCTGATCTTCTCCTACAGTGGGTGGTTCTTCATTCTCCCAGTCCCTGCTTTTACATTCTGTGACTTGGGTGGTGTGGCTAGAGCACTTGCCGGTGAAGACTGAGGCAAAAAAGTCATTAAGTATCTCAGCCTTCTCCATATCCTGGGTAACCAGGTCTCCTGTTTCCTTCCGGAGAGGGCCCACGTATTTCCTAGTGTTCCTTTTATCACTGAGATATTTATAGAAGCTTTTTTTAATTGCTGTTGACATCCCTGGCCAGATTTAATTCTATCAGGGCTTTAGCTTTCCTAACCTGATCCCTGGCTGCTCGGACAATTTCTTTGTATTCCTCCCAGGCTCCCTGTCCTTGCTTCCACCCTCTGTGGATTCCTTTTTGAGTTTGAGTTTGTCCAGGAGCTCCTTGTTCATCTGTGCAGGCCTCCTGGTGTTTTTGCCTGACTACTTCTTTGTTGTGGTCCATTGCTCCTGAGCTTGGAGGAGGTGATCCTTGAATATTAACCAGCTTTCTTAGGCCCCTCTTTCCTCCAGGGCTTTTGCCCATGGTACTCCACTGAGCAGATTCCTGAAGAGGTCAAAGTCTGCTCTCCTGAAGTCCAGGGTAGTGAGCTTGCTGTGCGCCCTCCTCGGTGCCCTAAAGATCTTGAACTCCACCATTTCGTGGTCACTGCAGCCAAGTCTGCCCTTGAGCTTCACGTTCCCCACCAGCCACTCCTTATTGGTGAGAATAAGGTCTAGCATAGCACCTCACCTCATTGGCTCATCTATCGCTTGGAGAAGGAAGTTATCATGAATGCATTCCAGGAACCTCCTGGATTGCTTATGCCCTGCTATGTTGTCCCTCCAACAGATGTCGGGGTGGTTGAAGTCCCCCATGAGGACCAGGGCTTCTGAATGTGAGGCTGCTCCTGTCTGTCTATAGAGGGCCTCATCTGCTCGATCTTCCTGGTCGGGTAGCCTGTAGCAGCCCCCCACTATAGTGTCACCTGTCCCTGGCCTCCCTTTAATCCTGACCCATAACCTCTCAGTCGGCTCCTCATCCATCCCCAGGTGGAGCTCTGTGCACTCCAGCTGGTCATTGACATAGAGGGCAACACCTCCTTCTCATCTCCCCTGCCTGTCTTTCCTCAAGAGCCTGTATCCTTCCATTCCAACAGTCCAGTCATAGGAGCCATCCCACCACACCTCCGTGATGCCGATAAGATCATATCCCTGCAGGCGTGTGCATGTCTCTAACTACTCTTGTTTATTCCCCATGCTGTGTGCATTTGCATAGAGGCATTTAAGTTGGGCCCCCAATGAAGCTGACTTACTGGTTGGAATTCCTTTGTGCTGCTCTTCAGGTGCCCTCCTGCTGACCCGTGATCCTTCTCCAGGCTCTGGGCATCTATTGCTGGCACTGGCATCCAGCTGGTAGGAGTGAGATGGATTGAGGTTTCCCTCCTCCAGCAACTTTAGTTTAAAGCCCTTTTCACCAGCTTGGCAAACCTATGACCAGCTTGAAGCGTAATATCAGATTTTTAAGCACTTCTCTTCTACCAGACAAATCAAAATTTAATTTAATAAAATTTCCAGAAAAATAAAAGATGTCCCCATAGTCTCTGGGAAGTGAAGCTGAATGTGTTGCATCTGGGCTATTGCAGAGGTGAAAGGTAGCTACTGAACGGGCCTTTTCATTTATCTCTCTGTCTCTGTAGCACAGTTCAGGAAGGATAAGGTGAACTGTAGTATTCCATAACAATCATGCATTGTTTAGAGGCCTAATCCTGCAAAATGCATTCTTAGGTAGTTTTTATTTCATTGAGTAAATTGGCTTTTTGATGGAAATACACACCTCGTAGGATAAAATTTTGTGTTTGTGAGTCCTGCAGTTTTGTTGTGTACACTTAAGGCAGTTTAAATAAGTTATTTTCATACTTCTATAAAAGAATATTGATTATAAGAAGAGTGTTAAAAAAAAAAAGTTAATACTGAAGTACATTCTTAATATCCAGAGCATGGATTTCACTCACGAGTGACTGATGGTTTTTTGCACAGGACCCCTAGGGAGTTTGAATGTGAAACAAAGATGTCAATATTATGCCCCTAAAGGGAAGTCTGGCCTTTCTATCTATTCAAATGAGCATTTTAAAATATTGCCTGAAGCATTCTGTTACAGGTGTATTATTAAAGCAATCTCTTGTAAGTTAGCCAATGGCTAATGAATCAGTTACCGTCGTTTACTATGAAAATGTCATTCTGCAGAATGGCATAGCTACACAGCACTTATCAGTTAGAATGTAAGCATTGAGTTTGTCTTCAGAAATCTTGAACACCAGATTTCTAGAGAAAGGATGTAAGGCTGGTTTGGACTTTTATCTCTTTCAATATGGACATTCTAACTAGTGCTAGCATTTTGATAGGCTGTAGTATGATTTATGTACTATGATTTTTCTTGACTGAAAGATTGATCTCTTGTTACATTGACTTAAATTATTCTTGCTTTAGGAATTCTTACATGTTGAAAAAGAATGTCTTTTAGCCTTTTGCTCGTATTGTGCATATTGGTCATATATTTCAAAATAATGTGGATTTTAAAATTGGTCTCTCTCTGTCTAAGTCTGCAATGGGATTCACTCCTTATGTTAGCATCATATATGCGTTTAAACTAGTAGAGTTGCACTTACTTACTTATAATAGCTTAAAGGGTTTCTATCCTCTTGTTCCTTGATGCAGTCATTTGTGTTATTTTTAAAATTGATTTATTTGAAAAGGAAAGTCTAAAATTTCAACAAAATTACAGAGCCCAAACTAATGGATCATCTTGTTTGTAACCACAGTTACTAGAAATGTCTGGTTCAGTAGTATTTTTGAGATATAGTGTCATTTTTTTGTTATGAGAGGTAATGTTTTGCACTTGCTTAAATGTAGACTCGTGATGTATATTGAAAGAGACAGCAGAAAGACCACACCAGGAAAAGAGCAGCAAGGTGGCAGTGAATACCTGTCAAAATGTCTGGATCTTCTCATCTATCACATTGTGCGGGAGCTGCCAGGAATTCTAGGTAAATTCAGTTGGTTAACTGAACAAATCTTACCTTTGCTTACTCCCTCGACAAATAAACATCTCCTTACATATACAGGTGGAAAGACTGTATTGTCTGATTACATAATGTTTGCATGATATCAGCTTCATGAAGTTTTTAAGTTATGTCATGATCAGATATTTTGTATTGGAATGCATAATTTCCTATATTAATGTTTTGTATTTGTTGAATGGTAAGCCCCATCAACTCAGTCAGGAATGAGGCCCAAATGTACAAGAAGTTTTATTAATGTTCTAAAGCAATTCCAAGCATTGAAAACCCTAAGAGTAAATTCGCCTCATAAAGCATAGAGCCAGGAGAGATGCAACAGGGCATATCCATGAGTACATATTAATCGCTTACACTGAAACATATATGTTGAATATTTGCTTCAGGCAATTTTTCTGGAAAATTTCAGCCTAGATACTTCAGTTGTTCTAGATGTCTGAAACTGATTTGCTCATGCATAAGAAAAGATGGAAAGATTTTCTCTGAGAGAACATCAGTGCTGCAGTTTCAGCAAAATAGCTTTTGTGCCAAGGATATGCATTTGGACAATTTTGTGAATATCCGAACAAATTTCACTAGTATTTCTGAGAAATAGAGTAAGAAAGCTAAATAGGAAGGAAATGCTGTGAGTATTCAAGAAAAGAAAGGGAGCAAAACCAACCCTGATGGTGTATGCTTTGTCATTAAATGATAAAACATTTTTTTCATAAAATTATTTTCTGATGAGTTGATACCTGATTTATTTTTCATCTTCTCTACATTATCGCTGGAATATTGAAAATGAAATGGTAGCACTGGAAAGGTCAGTAGACCTAACTGTCATGCTGCTGATTTAAAAGAAACTTTACTTCCTATGACAATGCAAATCTTCACCTTGTTGCAAATACCTGATCCCTTTTCTAAATAAGTATCAGGTTTGCATATTGGCTATATTTCAGGATTTGGAAGTGTCAGACTATAAATGTTTGAGGCAGAAATTCACCTCCTACTGTTCGTATGTACTATATGCAACTAATATAGCAGGCCCTGATATTTCCTTAGAACCTGAATGTACCATACATGAAATATATAGTTACTATCATTATACTACAAAGTACATCAATTTCTTTAACATATATTCTGCTGGGGTTTTTTTACTACTGATGTACAATTTCAATGCATTGTTGGCAACCGATATATTAAGAGTAATTTTTACACTTTGTTTTCCTTTCTAAGCTAGATTTTTGTGTTGATTGTTTTTATTAAGATAAAGCTATCTGTCCATATTTGCCCACATTTGTCAGAAGGCTTTTTCTTTTTATTACTGTGAGTATGGCAAAGGAACATGTTCTGCTTGAGGAGGTAAAAGCTATGGGCTCCTAAGAAAAATAACCAGATTTGCAAAGTGGAACAGTTAAAAGTAGTTTAGCTGTTGATTTAGAAGTAATCCCAGCTGCCTTTTTTAATATGCATTTATGTAAGCTCCTTACTGATCCCATCTTCTTCCACAAGATGTAGCTATAAACCAAATAGATTAGCAAGTTGTAGAAATTGGCCTTAAAGATACATTTAAACAAATGAAATAAATTGTTAATCTTGTGGATAATTTTAAAAGTTTTCAGTTGTTGTAGGTAAGAAACTAATTTTATTTCTGCATTTATAATATTTAAGCTATTTCTAGGAAGTAGATATAAATTGCTTAGATCATGCTAAAAATTAAAGTCACCATATCTGTCTATTTATCAGCTGCAAAATTGGCAAATGTGATGATTATATAGGCCTTAAAACATAGAGAGAGAGTGGATTGTTCAGTAAATTATTTGTTGCTAACCACAGAGAAGTCTTGTTGAATTACAGTATTGTGAGTAATTCAAAACAAAAATGTGTTGATGAAAAAACAATATTTTGGTTTATGTATTTGGAGAATTTTAGGCAATACTTTCTTTTTCTTGAGCAGTATATTATAGAACAAGTCAAATCTTTAAGGCTAGGTATTTTTACAACCTACTTTAGTGCCAGGCTCTGTCATTTCTGCTTTTGTTGAAAATTGAACTCCATGGGAGCAGAAGAAAAGCATTGGTATTATTCAACATGAATAAACTCTGCGACTTACTCTGAAAGGAAGGGCATTTTCTGACATGAAAATTGTATAAAATACTGAATCCTATCCTTTATTTGTTTAATATCTCTGTGATTTCCCTTTTACAGTTTTGTGCAGTTCTCTCATTAGGGAAAAAAATATAGTAAGTGTTCTTTCAAGACAGGATTTGGCTTTTAATATTTTCAGGCTGTAGGGACAGAATTTTCCTTCTTTGCATATGAGCTGTGACTTTTCTCCTGCTGCTTCTGTTGTTTATCCCATGCAGAAGGGGTCTTGCTTTTCTGAGACAATAGTTAATGTAATACAAATTTAGCATAATGTTCCTTGATTTTTATGTGTCTGTTCTGAAGTAAAATTTTTACTATTGCAATTAAAATTTTGTTCCCTCATTATTGTGTCTGAGGTTTGTTATGGAAGCAACTAAGTTCTCTCATTGACCTGCTGCTACCTCTTGTATGAGAACGTTGAGAATTCCTGTTGCTTTAGGTCACTTGTGTCATTGTTAAACTTGTGTATGAGAATGTGCATGTACATGGCTGGTGGAGGGATCTTTTGGAAGGGGCGTGGAGGATCTTTGTTTCTTGCTTCCAGTGGTACTATGCTGCAGGAAAAACATACTGCTTGAGCATTACGTCACCTACTAATCATGGTGAATTCAGCTCTTGGTCGGCTGGAAGTCAGGAGAATTTTGCTTTTTATTTCACTGGAAATAGAACTGCATCCCCAGAATTTCAAGAGTGTAATTCCATGCATATGTAGCCACCTAAAGCCAGTAGAAGTCCATCCTGCCAAGAGGGGTAATTTCATCTTTGCTTCTACACCTGCCTTATATTTCTGTCATCTTCACCGTTTTGTCAGAGGTCACGTTTGTGCTCCTGTCCCTGTAGCCAGAGCAGGAAATTGGCCTGGCTGAACACTGAGAAAAAGAAAAGTGCTGGATCAGCCTGATTTATTATGCAGTCACATGAATACTACTTTGGGCAGGAGGGAGAAGATGGGATTGAACAGAGGTTGCTGGAACAGAGGTGTTTTGTATGCCATTTGCTGTTCTTTAATAAAACAGTTATGTTAGATCAGTCTGAAATGTTGTTTTCTGTAGGTGACATTCTCACTGCCTTAACTAATGTCTCTGGACGTAAACACCCATCAACGGTTCAGGCCAAACAGCTGAAGATGTGCCTTCCTATGATGCCTGTAGTGCTTCATCTTGTGACATCCCAGGTAGATTTTTTTTTTTTTTTCAAAAAAAAAAAAAAAAAAAATTTAAACAAAGGACAAACTGTTGCAGTTTCCCAAAATCTAAGCTCTGCTGATTATGATCAGAGTGGATAAAATATTACTTTTATTAATGCGTGGATATGTTGATGAGTATTCCAGCTATGTAACAGTATTAAAGATGCAAGCCTTAATTTTGCAAATTGTAAGGCAACTCTAATGATAGAAGCAAGTACGTGTTTTGTCCTCTTTTTTTTAACATGGCTGTGAAATACATGCTTTACTTTTTCTGATCGTAAGATATGCATTTAATATAATTTTTTTCAACATTTACTAAATTCAAATAGGTATTTCGTCCTCAGATAGTCACAGAGGAGTTTCTTTTCAACTATGGGACCTTACTTGTGAGTATAACCATCTAAGTTAAATTTTGTTTACAAAATACACATATGCCTAAAATTTTGGGAATTAGAGAGAGAACTTTATTCTGAATGTAAAATTGAAGCTTTGATTATATTCAAAACTATATATATTGTCAGAAAATATTTTCTGTAGTAATCTATTGAGTCAAAGGGAAAATATGATATCCTGTGTTCAAGTATAGAGGAACTCTGCACATGTCTGATAAATTGAGAATTTCCTGTGTACTTTATTTTAGAGTAGACAAGTTTAGCTCTAAATTACACAGAATATTCTTTATAGAATACACTAGTATTTTATGAGTAGAAATGAAAGATAAATTATAATCTAATATATATTTAAGGTATTCTTTCTTTTTTGTCACTTTTTTCTTCTGGCCAGTACTTTTATGCTGTATTTAGTTGATGAAAAGCTGAGTATTGTAAGCTACAGAGCTAAGATATTTGTCTCGTGTTAACTTCTACAAACTATTTATGACATTAGCAATAGAAAAGAAACTTTTAACTATGCCATAGGATAGTATAGCAAAAGTGAAGTAGTATTGTTGTAATGTTATTTCCTCATATGAAAACAGTTGTTTCTGCTAAATAAGAAAAAAACGTATTCTAAAGTTGCATATCAGAGTTAAGCAAATACTTTTAAGTACATGGGTTCATAAATGACAACTAGGTATTTACTTCCACAATATCATGAAGAAATGCTTCACCACAAACAGCTAGATTAAAGTTTACTGTTCAGATTCCCTTCTCTTTCTCCTTTGACTCTTTATTCCAAGAAAATGTGGGTTTAATTTAGCTCTACTAAAATATTTGTATAAAAATTAGCATTAGAATGAAGAAAAAAAATTTAAAACTGTAGATGTTGAATTACAAAGCCTTTGGTCTCTTTGAAGCATTTGTAACTAGGCAGTAGATTTATTAATGGTTTTGGATCAACCTTCTACAAGGTGAAATTCTTCTGTCAACAATATAGGTACAGCAGATGAGGTACAATGTAAGTTTTCTTTTGATGTTACTCCAGCTTGCTTGAACTACTGACTGAGGAAGTCAGGCTAGTTACACTATCACAGCTTTCCTCTCAGATCAAGAAAGAGAGATTACTGAATATTTCCTGCATCTTGTCCTGTTGTCTCCATCAAACAAGGCAATTCAGGAACTTACATATACTATTTCAATTTACACATAAAAAAGGGGAGGGGAAGTAGTATGTCTGAAAAATGAATATCAAATTTGAAGCCATTTTAGAGAACTGTGTTATGATATGACCAATATAATTACTTCTGGAAGAGTAACTATCCATTCTACCAGGCAACTATCTACTCTGGAATTTTGTGTTTAGCAACATTCCCACTGACATCTATAAAGGCACATTTGATCATCAGCTTCTACTTTTTCGAAGTACTGTGCTATAATTGAGGCCTCTAAGACTTATAGCAAGTCAGTCTTTCAGTTATTTGTGGTGTTTTTTGTTTTTGTTTTTGTTTTTTTTTTTTTTCTTTTCTTTCTGATTTATTCAAAAATCTTACTCTTAACAAAAAGAAATGATTAGGAGTGAAAAGATGTGTGCTTCGTTTCTGGAAGGAAAAGAGTAGTTATTTTCCTCTAACTGTTGTTCATTGAGAATTTTTTTCTTCTTGCTACTTTGAAGTTATTTCCATCATCACTGTAATTTTCAGTTCTGTTGTGCAAAGAAATTGAGAGGGACTTGGGACAATCCTTTCATGTTTTCAGCTGTGAATAGAAATACATGGAAGATACGCTTTGCCCCAAAGGCACAGCTAATAGTAGGCTCCTAGCAGAGTGCATAGGGCACAGACTTACCTGTAGCAGAATGCACACACGATTCCTCTCTGTTGCTTAAAAAACCCCAGATGGTTGTTTTTTTTGTATAAATACATCTCCTTCTCGTGTTTCTAATATAAAATTAAGGAATTAAGCATTAGTAGCCAGAACAATTTTTGCACCAACTATATTGATTTTTCCCAAATTGGTCTTGAGACTATGGTTAGGTGTGAAACTGTCTTAAATGAGCAAACAAAATAATACTCTCTTCAAAACAAGTTAATTAGATAATAACTAGTAATTTTCTTCAAATGATCAGGAAGATAAAATAACTTTTTTATAGAAGCAGTGTTTTTTTATGACTGCCTCTGAGATGCATTTAAATTATGAAATATATAATTAGTTTCTAACTGTATTTTTAATTAGAGAAGAATCCTTCAGATGTTTCCTACATATGGAGAAAAAGATAACCCATGTAGGCACTTCTGTCAATTTAATATATAATAACAAAATTTTAATTGATAGTGAAATATAAAATGAGTCATTTTCTTAATGCTTTACATCATATAAATAGATATGTGTGCAAATTGAAAATGAGAAAGATGTTTAACCATGGCAAATTCTCTGTGTATTAAATACTGCATTAGTAAAAAAGAGCATACTACAAATTCTGCTGAGATTTTTTTCCTTCTTTAGCAAATGCTAATAACATGTCTTTTGCATCCTATATGAAATAAACATCTATGTATAGAAGTGAAAGCAAAAGAATTAAATCAAGATTAAAAGGCAAAAGAATAATGGGTCTAATTGTACAATATTTACTTAACCCAGGTTATTAATATTTCAATGTCTTTGTTCCTCAAAATGATGACTAATTTAGGTGATTTTTTAATAGAAGGTTATGCATTTTTGTATGTTCTTCTGTATGTAACTGTATCCATAGTGTGCGTAGTATGCATGGAGATCAAAAAGATGGTACAAATAACAGAAAATTGCATTTTCTGGAGGGTCTTTGGTCTTTTCAGTGAGTTATTTTAACATAGCCATGTCGAAGTTAGTTCAAAGTCTTCTTAGAAATTACAGTTTTCTATTAAAAATAAAGATGTTTAATTACTGCCTATTTAGCTGGAAATGTTATCATTCCTGACATTAATCAGAGTAATAGTCCTTACTGTACTCTATGTTTAAGTGTCCAGCAGCATTATAGACTTGCAAAATTATATTATAACAGCTAGATCATGAATGTTTTCAGTCTTTTATATCTTAATTATGACAGTGTTTTCTAATGTAGGTGCATTAACATTTAGTATTTACACAGTTCCTTAAAGAATTTCATTTTTTAATTATTCAATGATTGCACTTCTTAATTTTTATTTCTAAAGTATTTTAACGTAAATGCCTCTTCTTCTGTAGAATTTTATCAGGTCAATAGATTCAGGAGAAACAAACTTGGATGGAGCAATAGGTAAGGTAACCTATAATATTGCTCTACTTTTATAAGCAAGCGTTATAACTGTTGCATTTTATAAAGAAACACAATGATCTTTACTGATAGGGCAAGCTGCAGCAGAAGAATTGATTAAGACTACTTTATCAGCCTTTGAAGCAGTAACACAGCATCCTGTCTTGTTGACAATCCATCGCTTGACCGTAAGTCTGACAACAAATTGAATAGTTGCAAGCTAATTGGCCCAATTCCATTGATAATAGGATGTTTTGAAGATTTAGAAACTGCTTAAATTATGGCTTAAAATGTACTGTGGTTCTATTTGACAGGAAAAATCCTTATTGTTTATAAAGAGATTTAATTTTCAAAGAAGCAACAAAGCATTCAGACTCAGTTTACTGTATTTAGTTGAGAAGTTAGAGGGAGAATGAGAAGGGCTTAAAGTTTAGAAATAGCAGGTCTTAAAATGATTTTAGTGTAAATATAACACTTGATTCTATAAGTCTTTCTTCAGCCTCAAAGCGAGTATATTGCTATATATTAGTAGAAATTTCACCACTTCATTTGTCATCATGCTTTTAACATAACTTGGAAAGACCACCTCTGAGCATTGAAGATGCATTCCATCAATACTCTTCCTGATGAGATCATCATCAAGAGTAACAGTTTATAGCAGTTATGGTGGGTTTTTTTTGTTTAAGTATAACAAATTGCTTACTAAAAATTGCATTACAATTGCCAAACCCACATACTGTAAGCTTCTTACATTACTAAAGATTTGTTTTCTTTGAAGCTTTTCATTAAATGATTTTCTTTGAGCTAAGCTAGCTGAAGCCAGAACAGTTACATTGTAAAATAGTTTTCAGCAAATCAGTAGGTTGAAATGCTTGAATGAGTGATTGACAAATCATTCTAACCTATACCAGTGCATTTTTGTGCCTGAATTCCTACCAGAAGTGTAACCCACCATACTTACTGGGGTGACCATTTAATTCAAACTGAAATATATGTGTTTGTATTGGAATTAGGTTGGGGCACACTCAATATAGCAGTTAAATCAAGAAAGGCATTAGCAAATTAATAGATTCATGAGTATCTTAGGGATTGGGCTAGATAAGAATGGGTGATCTTGGAAATTAAGTGGTTTTAGAAGCTGAAATCCTATTTGGTGTGTTTGTGTTAGTGTTGAGTGTTTAGATTATAACACCTTAAGTGAAAATATTAAAATTAATACAAAATATAAATAGAAATTTAAATAAGTTTAATGTTTATTTTCATTAATGCTCACAAAAGAGTGGTATTCTAGAAAATGGCCCTTATGCACAAAAATCTAACCAGTTAATAGTCAGAGGGGAAATGGTGCAGAACTAAACAGTTCAATTTACTTTAATATGGCAAAGGATGTTCTAGAAAAGAAATGTAAATGTAGGTGAGGTATCAATATCAATTGGTGTCTCCTTACATGCCTGTCAGCCTGCATGTCACTGTATTATGACTGTATCATTCTAGAATCACCTCAATCTTTAAAAATAATTGTTTTACTTCTGTGGGTTACCAGTGTGTCTTATATTGACAGAAAAATGTACCATTTTTTATGGAGGTCCATCAACATTTACTGAAATTGCAATACCTTGTGTCAGCACATGAAATAAAATTCCCCTAGCTGTTTAAACTTTAATGATCTGTTTTTTTTCCCCTGAAAAAATAGCACCAAGGAGACAGCTCCCCTTTACAACCCTTCTTCCCCTGCTCCCATCCCCACGTTCAGCAGAACGTTGTATTGAAACCGGGGAATGACTATCCCACTCTCTTTTAAGTAAGCCCTGGCTACCAGTAGGTGAGTTTTATTTAAGTATCTAAATTTCTGGGGAACAGTTTACTTCATCACCAACGTTGAAAGTTTTAGGTGTTTATTTAAAATCCATCTGAACACATTGGTTAACCTTATATAGCTAAAGAAGAAACTTCCTGCCTGTCTAGTGCTTGCAAATTTATGACACATAGCACTTCTGTAGAATAGTTTTCCTGGTTTAGAATAGGTGTATATTGAAATTTATCAACTAAAAATAATTATATCCTTGTCAATGAACAGCTTTTTCTTTTTTTTTTTTTTTGAGAAAATAAAATCTATTACATCACTTGCTCATTTTCATAAGTAACAGTTCTTTCTAATTTAAAAGAGGCCTCCTGACACTCAGCAAATAGCCATTCAGACACAAAGTAAAGTGGAGAAATTGCCTTGTACTTGGTATGTTAAATTCAAGAAATTGTCCACTGTAATTAATAATCTCTAACTACATCTGCCACTAGTGGTGCAAACAGTAATTAGTTTAATACTATTTACGAAGTCTGGTGTGCTAATTATACTTGAATGTACAGCATACATTACTTTAGTGGAAAGTGGTACTTCATCTTCTATGATGCATGCAGAATATTTTTAGAATTGCTGTTACTCAAGGGATATCTTCTAATTGCTGCTCGCTGAGCATGACTAGAATCTATGAATATAAATGCCAGCACCCAGTGGAACTTGGTGCTTTTTTTAAAAAGTTGAAGCAAGACATGTTCAAGCTTCCAGATCAATATTTAAGTATAACAGTGGTTAATAGGAAACTCTTTTACTGGAGAGAAATGTGTATCCTAGGCTGATCTCTGAAGCCTGGACTGCTCATTTAGATAAAGTTGGTTAGAAACAGCATTTTATGGAGGGGGTGGGGGGAAGGCCAACACCTTCTTGAGAGGATGCATTTTTTTCCACTACAACTGTGACATTGCTTTAAAGTTTATAATCAGAAATTAAATGCACTTCTAATAAAGTTTAATGAATTTAATAACAAGTGAGGTTATATTAAACAAGCAGAACCAGTAAGTTTTTCAGTTCAATTCTGGCTTTAGTTTAGCTGCAGTGGAAATTGTGTAAGTTAATAGGAATTTAAGAGCAACACTTCAGGTTCTTTTCCACTTGGAGAAGAAAAGAATTCGTTGTTCTGGGTTTTAGTTCATGTTTGATTTGCCTTTGTATTTGTACCTTGAACAAAGAAAATTGAATAAATTGATTTTTTTGTGATCAAATTTCTGATTATCAGAAGTCAGTTATTGAGGAGATTCATTTCTGTGGGGACTGACTGTATTACATATTGCTAAGTCTGATAAAGTCAAGGGAAATTAATTGAAAGTGCTCAAACGAAAGCCAGTAGTGAGCAGTAATTTCATTTTGCATGCAGTTGTGTGCATTTTTAACAGGATATAAAGACTAATAGTAAGTGTGATACAGCAAGTTTTGATAAAACTGTGGATTTCCAGGTATGCAAATATGATGATGAAGGCCATCAAGAAGAATCTCTCTAGACTGGAGTGGAATATAAACCCTGGTTTCTTAAACTGACACAAGTCCAACTGCCTGTTTCCCTCATGTACTAAAATGGAAAAATATTTATTAAATTCAGATAATAAGTGTTACAACAATATTTGTTTTCAAATTTTGGTAAAGGTTTAGACATAATTAACTGGAAGAATTCTGTGCTGACTGTATCATTTGAATTTTTCTTTTCTCTGTTAAGTGTATTTATTTGCCTGAAAAAAGGATATATGCTAATTCAGAGCACTTTGAGCAGTGATGAGGTTCATGATGGCAGGCAGTTCCTGTGGGAGTCCTTTCTATACTCTAACCAGTTCCTAAAAATGATCTGTATACTGCACAGATGATCTTTTACCCGAAGCATGAAAGTTCTTCTCTGGTTGAGGCAAAAGTTGTCAGCAGTGATTCTCCTCCTCAAGGTTTTAAAACTTATTTTTGAAGTTCAGGCTAAAATAAAAGCACCCCGAACATGATGAGTTGCTTGATGGGAAGTCAAGGGAAAAGCAGTATGACATGGAAATCTACTGGTTGACAATATAAGAGTTATTATTTTCACCAAAGATGACAACATAAGGGTTAGAAACTTCTGCAAGTGCCTTTTTCTGCTCATCTTAGTCTTTTCTTGATTCAGCATCAGTGGTGTTCTTCATCTGCTGGCTGTTCTGATCTAACCACTGACACCTTAATTTTGTCAGTGTAGGATATGACTATATGAACATATTGTACAGCATTTCTTCAATCACTTTCCCTTTTCAAGTAGATTAAAATTCTACACTCCATGTGGCTTTCTGTCCATTAAGCTAATCCACATGACATGAGACTTTTTTGTGAAACCAGTTCTGTACTAATTGACATATTGAGTCAGTCAATCAGTGCTGTCTCTTCCCAGAAGTAAGGGAAAAAAAACCCCAAACCCTCGATGAAGATTCTGAAGTTCTGAAGACTTTTCAAAAAAAATTACAGAAATGTCATCCTTCTCCCCAATTCATTCTAACATGCATTAGATTATTTTTTATATTACATTCTGAGAGATTACAGGCAATATTAAAACTTTGAGGAGCATGCTGTGCCTCAAGCAAATGCTTTTAGAAGTTTGAAGGCAGCATGATCTTAATTCCATGGTCACTTTCAGCCATAACTTTGTATGTGGAATTTTAATGAGAATAAATGTCAAGGTGATGTTGGATGTTGTGGATCTTATATGTGACTGGAAAAAAAGGGTTTGGGAGCTGATGGTCTTTGCTTTGGTATGTTCTGCTTTGAATAGTGGCTAAGGAGAAAAGATATTTGTTAGTAGTTGTACATTAAACGTATGCACACTGAAAAGAACCAGATAGCTGTAGAAAAATCTCTGAAAGTAAAGTAATGGGCTTAGTCACTTGCGAGTTTGGATATGACAGCTGCATGGAATGGATAGCGTAGTTTCTTTATGTAAGTTTAATTCCTGGGTCTCATTTTCACTTGAGAACAGCATGGTTCACAAATGCTACTGGACCAGGCTTTAAGCCTGCTTACTTTTTCTGTCTGACCAGTGTAACACCAAATGTCAAGACTTCGGCCTTAAGCACTGATTTGAAGAGCTCTGAAACTGAGTTTTAATCAAGGGAGAGATTTTTTAGATCGGTAATGTTAACCATATTAAGGTAAGTTCTGTGGCCTTGAGAAGAGGGTTAAGCTATCCATATAAACATAGGCTAAGTTGTAGGGAATAATGGATAAGTTTGGTTATAAGCTAGTTCATTAACACATGATGGTTGTATGGATATGTCGAATAGTTGAATTCATCCGTGCTGACTAACACAAGTGAATGGAAGTTTAGTTCTCTGTCATCATTCTTAGGGGGTACCTTCTGCTAAATAGGGATTTAGTGTAGGGATCCTTCCGCTGTGATCCCTTGCAATGTTATAACTGCTTTTTAGTGGGTACTTGTGGAGCTTGGACTTTGCTTGATGTGGTTAAGTAAAGCTGAGGCAGTGTTTGTTTGTTTCTAACAAAGCAGGCACATATATTTAAGGTGCAAGCTCCTAAACCATGGAGACAAGCAGAGAAGGACTGAAATTACAGTTTTCTCTTTCAAGCCCCTCCTAGTAGCTGGTGAATACTTAACTACTCTGAAACTGTCGCTTGTCTCTCTCTTTTGAGGGTTAAAGTAACATGCAGACTTTGCAGAAGAATTTATATAAAAATTGTGCCTTGTTTTCAAAAGATCTGATTTTTGTAAGTAATAAAATACTGTAGAAAAGTGAGTAGAGCTTTTGCTGGGTGCTCATACCTCACTAGTAGAGTTTTCCTTGCAGAAATCGGTGAATGTTATGGAGACAGATGTTCTGGTTTTGGATAGTATACTTGGATTTCCAAAATGTTTTTGACAAAAAGTCATGCACCAAAGACTCTTCAAATCCACCAGTGGCCTGGCCCTTCCCTCTTACCCTCTGACAGATCAACTTCTAACTACTTAAAATTTACTAAGTTGAGAATAGAGATCAGTTTTTAAAAAATTAGGTACATTAAGAATGGTGCCTTACAAAGATCTGTGTTGCAACATGTGCTATTTATAACTAATCCAGAAAAGGGAATGAATAGGGAGGTGACAGAACTGACTGATGACACTAAATTATTCACAATAGTAAAAATTAAAACTGATGGAAGAGTTGCAGAAGGTTTCAAGATATTGAGTGAAAGGGCAATGAAATGACATGCAATTCAATACTGATAAATGTCAAGCAATGCACATGGGGAAAATCATTCCAACTATGCATGTGCAGTGTCAGGCTCTGAACTACTTGTAACTGTTCTGGAGATCTTTTAGCATCATTTTTCTATGAAAATGATAGCTTTATACTCAGCAGTAATCAGAAAGACAACTAGATTATTAGAAATGACTGGTAAAAGATCAGACAAAAAAGCAGAAAACATCACTGCCATGGTAAGTCCATGGTGCCCTCAAGCCTTGAATACTGAATGCAGTTGTGGTCATTCACTCTCAAAGGGAATGAAGCTTAACAAGACAAAGTATAGCTCAATGATGCGAGGAGGGACTGAGTAGATGAGAACTTCAGCGTGGAAACAAAAGACTTGAGAGAATAAAATTATGAATGACATGGGAAAGATGAATTGGAAATTATTATTTGTGTTTTTCATAAAATAAGAATAAGTGGGTATCAAGTTAGCTGGTTTAAAATAAGCAAGGAAGTGTCTTTTCATAAGGCATAATTGAAGTGTGGAATACAGTGCCATAGGTATTGCACATGCTAAAAGTATAAATACATTTGAAAAATAGGATTGGACAAATCTATGGGACAAAAGGCTAGTATAAGCATTATTAAATGAAAAAATACCGATACAGCATCAGCTTAGGAAGTTTTTTAACTCAAGAGTTACTTTCTGAGAAACCAGAGTGCTTTATGCTTTGTCTATTTCTCCTACTCTTTTTCTACTCCTTTCCAATTGTCAGAAACAGGATTACGAGGTTTGAGCTGTTTTTTTTGGTTCTGTACATATGTATTATAGTTGCGAAATGTGAATGTAGTGTGTATGGAAGTTTCTAGTATTTCATTGCTATTTTGGGTACTGATAACAGCACAGTTGTGGCAGCATAGCCTTTGAGTGCCATCATTACAGACTTATACAATGGTGGCTTTGTGCAGTTAGGGATTTATCATGAACTGGATATCAGGCTATTTAGAAGATGGTAGAAACCCAGATATAGCGATGATCGTATTTAAACTATCTAGTCTGTTCAGGCTTAAAGATGATTTCCCCCCTTTTTTTTTTGTACATAATCTTAGTGATAAAGACAGAAACAAGAAAAATATCTGGCTACCTTCATGCATATATGGGATTTGATTCCATGTAGATGTCAGCAGTCATTTAAAAGAAGAAAAAAAGAATCCTTGTTTGAGTATTCTTCTATTTGTTTCAATCCCTCTAGAAAATGCCAAAATACTAATACCATGCTTCTGTATGCCTAACTTACAGAAACTTGTGCAATTCACTGGTGATTTTATTAAAAATATTTTATGTACTATTACACTTCAGTTTATTTCACCTCAATAATGACTTGCTTAGTTCATATGTTGTTTACAAATTTGTGTTCACATTAGTAAAAAAACAGTGACCCAAATAGCATGGAGAGGAGATGAGGGTTGCAGAGTTAGGAAGTATCTGATTTAAGGTTCATGTATGATTTAATACTTGCTTCTCCCTTTAGCATGTGCATTCTGATATGCTCTTGCATCACAAAATAATTTTCCATAGGATTAGTGATACATTTAGTTGATCTCCACACCACACCAAACTGACATGAGGCAAACACCTGCTATGGAGAATTCCATTCTAAACAGTTTGTTTGCCAGAATTGAGGTTCATGTTAGAACAAGGTCAGAAAAAGCTACTACAATTATTTAAGACCTCAGGAATCTTCTTTACAATGGCAGTTTAAAATATATTTATCTTAGAAAAGACTTATGACTGGCTTAACTACATTTGCTAATGTGGAAAGACTACTGTTAATACTGGATGAAAGTGAAAGAAAATTTGAAGTTTTAGAAATTGAGGTTGCATCATACTGCTGTATGCTGCCATCTTAATCAGTATCAGACAACCAAGGGCTGCTTTTTTGCCTCTTTTCTGTCTCACACCTTTAATTTGCCACTTAAATGTGCCTCTTCATTTGAGAAGCATTGCAGTAGGTTGAACTGGTTTTTTGGACTGAAAGGCCTTAAGTACATAATTTTTTTTTTTTTTTTTTTTTTTTTTAATCCTACTTCACAGGTATGATGTAACTGATAAATTACCATTTGTAGAACAGTTTAGAAACCTGCACTAATGGAGTTGTTGGAGTGCAATGTAGTTTTATTATTTATCTTATTGCATATTAACTGAAAAGAACATGAAATATTTCAAAATTATGAAGTGTTACCAAAGTCACTACATTTACGATATATAGCATTATCTATATAGGCGTAAAGGCTATTTGTACTTGCAAGAGTAGTTTGACTTCTATACCTCAGGCAGAGTCCTTTTACCTCTTTTATTGAAAGTATGTAACAAAGGCATCTTTTGGCAGTTTTTTCAGAAGTGAAAAAAAGCCAGACTAAATGAATCCCTTAATGTCAGAGGTTCATTTAACAGAGACCACCAACTAACAACGAAATAGTTGCTAATTGTAGTTATTGCTGACTGGAGGCTAACTTCATTTAGTGACCCCTTTTCATGTATACTTTCATCTTCTATAGATGTTTCTTAATAGTAGCTGCATAAATCTAGAGAAATTCAATCATCTAGTATTAATCACTAAAAGAAAACACATGGGGAATTATAATGCAGCCTTGTTTCACCAAATCCTGTCCACAGTGTAGTGAGAACCTACGCAGTAATTTTATTTGTATAAATAAATCCAAGGACAAGCTGTGTATCCATGATGCATACTTAAAAATCGCAGGGCTGTCCATCCATCCTCTCCCCCAAAATAAAGCATGTCCTGTCTTAATAAATTATATTTTACCGATGACTTAAGACTTAGAAATTCATTCTCTTATAGAGAATACTAATAATGTGCTATTTTTGTAATATTAGATATATAAAATTGAGTTATAGCCTAGTTTGCCGTAAGTTGATTTCAGATGGAACTAAGCTGACTAGTCCTGTGACAGACGATTAATCTGTAACAATACACTCATGGACAATAAAGAGTTGACTGGATTATTTTTTTCATATTTCAAATCTTAAGTCTGTAAATTTAAATTTTAATGGAAGACTGTGTATTACCAGAATGGAAGAAGTTAAAATTTTATCAAGACTCTCGACTAAGCTTAAGGATATTTCATTAGATGTAGTACATCTTTCCTGATATATTTTAGTTCTATACAGGTTTCAGAAGGACATTTCTTCTGAACTCTATTCAATGATTAGTTTATGGATTAAAGCATCAGGATTAATAGATATTCTAATACTCTTTTTTCTTAATATCTTACATCTGCACTGAATTCTGTATTTTAAATTAAAATTAATTCTCCATGAATCATGCCAAAGGTACTGTTCTTTTCTATATAAAAGTACATTACTGTCTGTAACTTTATGACAGCTTACCAGAGAAAAGTGAACTTGGTGGCTTTGTAAGTGTGATTATGGATGAATTTCCATGATTATTCATCTCTTTGATTAAGGGCTCTAGCAGTGGAATAAACATAGACGATAGTGTATCTCTGTTCTATTTTTTCCCTGTGAATAATGTAAGCCAGATCTTTCTAATTCTCTGTTTTAGGTTGAAGACTCTATCCTCCCACCACTAGTTTCTTTGGTCCACAGTCAGAATGGTAAGTATATGGCCACATCAACTACAGTTTCCATGAATTCCACATTTTGTTTTAATTAGACTTCAGTGTGGTCACATTCTTGGCACCTTTATTTTCAAGTGGAATGGAGACTCTTCAGCTTGCGGTTGCTCTCAGAAACCACATCACTGCTTTTAAGCCACGAGGTCATGGCTGAGGAGAAAGGGGAGAGCCTGGACTCAAACAGCAAGCTTCTGTCTCTCATTAGAGATTCATTGCTGCCTCAGTAAGTATAATATTGCCCCTGTAATGGGGAATAACTTGATACTCAAACCATTTTGACAGTGTATTTGTTTTAACTACCCTTTTTATGTTTAAATGGCGAAACGAAAAGAGGAATAGCAATTAACTGCTGCCAGAGTTCTCTGCCCAACATCTCTCTCCTAGGTTTATTTAGTATGTTGTCATATACAACACAAACACTTCTGTGTGATGCTCATTTCTGATACTGTGCCTCTGGCTGCTCTTGGAGTGAAACAAGTCTCCCCTAGCTTTTGGGCTGTGATTTAAATACTCCTCTTTGAAAGTCAGAACATTCTAAGAGCAACATCTTTGTCTATTTTGGATATTGTGCACTTATGTAAGATGTTCTGAAATCATATGGAATGGCATATAACTCTCTTCAAAAAGAAATAGTACAGGATGGGTTAGTCCTCCATGATCCACCCAGGGGTTATTGCCTCTAAATTGCTGTCCTTTCCTGTGGGCCCAACTAGCAGAAAAACCCTACAGCATAGTAGATGAAACTACAGCCTGTGGGCCAGATGTGGCCTGGAACTTCATTTGTATGATGAATGGTCAAATGAGGCCTGTCATTTCAAAATGACTTGCAGGTGAGCATAAAGACAGCTCTGTGTTACGCACATGCATACTGTAAGCTAATAACACCTGTGAGTAGAGGGAAGGAAAGTGTGAACATAGGATGAGTACAGTAAAGATGAGTCATCATTTATCTTTTACATTATTCTAATAATGTTACAGTGTATTTCAATGTGTGGTCCTCGAAAGTTAATAATTGTAAATACTTAGCTGCCCTAAGTGAGGAAATTGTTCCCCACCCCTACATTAAGTAAGTGGTAGGAGGGTGGAGGAATGGATGCTGGATTATGATCAGAAACAGTGCCTTCCCCAAAAATGAGACTTTCTCTTACTATTTGACTAATGTCCTTACAATCTGAGGGCCAAAGTTCTGTCCATGCAAGATGTGTAATCTTTTCTCTGTGAGACAAAATGGGAAGGAAATCTTAGAGCTCTATAGAGAAGCTTATTTTCACACCTTTCTTCATGCTATTTTTTTTCACTGGGAAATATACAATTTATTATTATGAATTAAAATGGAAACTGAAAATATTATTTTAAAAATAGAGTATATGCATTATTAAAAGCTGTCAGATGCTTTTCTTCAGATAGGGGAAGAGACCTGGAGTCAAGCGAGACCAAGTTCTTGTCCTGGCTCTAAATCTTGCCCTTTGTAGATATGCCCATCTTATAAAATGTTTTTCATTGAACTGGGGGAGGGAGGAAGTGTCATGCTAGGTCCAAACTAGGAGGAAAACAACAAGTATACTTCTGTCTCCAAGCTAATTAGCTCAATTGAGTGGCAGAGCTTTTTGGTCTGAAACTAAACATGATCCTACTTTGGGGGCTTCTGCTGTGCTATCTTTGCATGCATTGCATTGTAGACGTGTAAAAAAGGGTCTTGCAGTAGCTCATAATCTTGGTTCCAGGCTTTAAGTATTTCCTGAATCAGTTCCTTTACCTCACCAGTAGGGATGATGATGCTTGTATTTGCAAAGCACTCAGATTATCTCAAGAAAATAATTATTGAAGTTCATGATCTTTGGAATATATTGGAACTTAGTATAAACAAATTTTACTGTAGTTTAGGAGCACAGTAAAGCAGTATGTAAATCTTCCAGTGATTCAGAAAGAGTTAACTGGTGTCTGCATATTTAATACATTACTTGAACCTGTGGTTTGAGCCAACCCCTAGTAAATATGTTCACCTGTGGGGAGCAGGTGATCAATGCAAGAAGGCACAGAGGAAACAAAAAGTGGAGGAAGGTTTGAGGATTTTCTGCAGAAAAGAAAACTCAAACTGAGTTTTGACTTGAAAGCCTCAAAACTCAATTTGGAGAAGACTCAAAAAGAAACTAAGAAAAGACCAAAGCAGCTGCTTTGGATGTCAAAAAAGACACAAAAGGTAAGTTTTGTTAAGCAATGTTCTAGATATGGGTAGGAAGATACTGATGGGAGGTAGGAATGATTCCTCATACACTCTCTACACTTCCCAAAAGAAGCTTTATCCTGAATGCAAAGGGGTCTGGCCTAAATCTAGAGAGAAGGGAGGTCTAAGATTCAATGTAACCTACTTGTGAAGATAACATAAAGCCCTATCCCAAGAAGTAAGAGTTACTTGAAAACTCTGAGATAGAAAGTGAAGAGGTAAATAGCCTGTATTTGGAGGCTGAAGAGGTGTTTGCTGATGTTTAGTCTTTCTGTTGCTGGACAAAGGATAGGACAGAGTGTGACTCAGCTGGCGGACAGTCTAAAGAGGAGAGGAGGGGTGCAATGGCTGGTTCCTCATGAGCAGTCTGTGTGGGGAAGTGGGTATTTCCACCCCTTTTAATTCTGCTTTTTAAGAACTGAGAGCTGTTGATTATGGAAGAGAGAGACACATCTGGGTTTAACGTGTGATGTTCTTTTTAAGGAAGGTTATAATGGGACTCATTTGCATATATATTTCATTCCTATAAATATCTTCTACATGTTAATTTGTTTAAATGTAAAACTGACCCAAAAAATAGAATTTTGGTCACTATGCGTGAGATGTAAATGGTCTTCATTTTGAGATAAATGGAGGAATGCAGTGGTTGCCACTTTTTTTCTCATCTTCTGCATCATCAATAAAACGGTAATTCCGTTAAATATTTGCACATTTGTAGATCAGAAAGTTAACTTCCTCACAGGATTTTGATTGAATTGAATGAAATTGTGTCATTTAATTTCAGTTCACTGAAAGGCAATTTTCCTGAGCATTTCATAAACAAAATGAAACTTTCAGTTATAGAAAATGAATACAAGGCAAATGCTTTCTGTGACATATCCAGATTTTTTTTTTTAATCAGAAATTGAAACATCAGCTCTTTTTCATTTAATTCTTAATATTCCTGATTTATATATCATAATTTGAAATTTGAGCCAGAACCAGTAAAAGGAGAGGAATATGTAAACAAAGTTTTATTTCATTTGAAAGATTATGTAGCTTGTTCTTAGTAGACTGCCAAGCCAGTTCTGCAAGTACGAAGTCCAGGATACTTGAGAGAATTTGTCAATAAAATATTTGGTCTTTTTTAAGAGCTTAAGAGAATCCATATCCCCAAACCTCTAGGTCCTCTTGTCACTGTTGCTTATAGGAAAGATTGACAAAATAAATCCTTGCTGTGTACTACCTGGAGTTTACAGAACCCTTATAAAATGGTTCTAAAACTGTTTTTACTAAATTGGTCTGTGTTTTGAAGTGGCAGGAAAATCATTGGATGAACTCATTCATTTAACAAAGTATCTCAAGCACGGAATATTTTCCCTTCACAGAAGATTCATGTATTCATAAATCCTAATGGCCTTTATTCAGGCAGTGTGTTTATATTAATTGCTAAGACATTAATTTTAGTAATCTGCATTTTCTCACATGGTATTTGGTTTGATGGATCACTGCACCTTCCCTTAGAAATATCCTTTACTAATGTTATCTTTGGGAGGGGTGGGGGGAATAGAGTTTCAAGTAAAAGGAAATAAAGTGAGACTGTTTTTTTAAATCGAAGTCTGAGGAACTAGGATGCTAAGTGTGCAGAATAGCAATAGTCTCTCTCAAATGTAATACATAGAAGGCTTAAAATTGTTTAAAGTGGACCTCATTTAGAGAAGGTATTGATGTGTCTATAATAAAACAAGTATATTGCGAAGTGTCAGATTTTTAAGCTAGCATGGCTGATTCATTCATCATCACTATTAGGAATTGCCATTTTGGAGACATAAGTCCACATCCGATGCAGTGAGGAGACGACTTCTGGCACCTAAGTTACCTGGTAGCATCTTTGCTTGCCTCAAAAGATTTAGTCATGGATTCTGCAAAAAAATGCAAATTGTTCCATTATGTTTGGTAGGAATATGGATTGTTCTCATGTAGGGCTTCCAGGTTCAGTCTCTACTAATGAATTATAGTATTTTCTTCTTTAATGAACAAAGAGACTTTTTAATCACCAATGAGAAATACATTTCTTTCAGGAACTGGAATCTGTTATTTGTAAAGGAGAGATTTTAATCACTGAAGACATGAAGCCAACACTGACTTCTAGTTGATTAATTGTGTAGATTCTCCAATGTGGTTTGCAACTCTACGGCAGCACATTCAAGCTAATACGTAGTAGCCATGACACATTGCCCATAGGCTGTGCGCTTGTGTGGGAATGTTAGCTCCTGTGAAGGAGCTCCCGCAGGCTACATCAAGAATGCACAGCTGGTGTGCTTCACCCTCCTCGTCTTAGAGTTGTCCAGAGCAGAGAATTGGCGGGAAAGCACCACACCTCCTTCCAGGTTTCCTTCCTGTGTAAATCGGAGTGCTGAGGTGCGGTGCCTGGGGGGAGGGGGTCTGCATTCCACTGAAGAGCTAGTGCACAGCAGGGTACGTGCCAGCACCCAGGTGATGGGAAGTGATCCAGATTTCTCCGTTCAGGCAGCACTATGGATCTCACGATGCGAAGTAAAATTCTTGGTGATTTGCTTGATTCCACAAAATGTGATAACCTACCACATTTTCCTACAAATCATCCTTTCGTTTGTACTTGATTAATTCTTCATGGTTTTTCTTTTACAAATGAAGAGATTTATGCTTCCAATTCTATTATTCCCACATATTTAGAGTAGCACTATTTGTAATCAAAGACCATGTTTTGACATGGCTGAGTCTGTGGCTTTTTTATGCTTACATTTTCCTCTCCTCCATCATTGTATCCTGTTGCCCTCCAGATACATTTTGATTTAAACAAAATAAAAATAGCCTTGTTTGGGTGGGCTTTACTGAAATGTTAGCAGCAACAGCAAGGTCAGTTTTGGTTTTCAGCAGCCTGTTTTCCCTTACCAAGATTTCCATGAGGTGATATTTGGAAATGTTTCATAGATGTTTTTCTTGTAGTTTTATCTTCATTGCCATAGCTCTCAATAAACATTGTTTTGAAGTATTTTTGTATTGTTCTGTTCCATATTACTCGGAGAATGGAAGTATGCTGTAGTTAAAGCAATATCTTTTGAAATTTGAAATAAAACATAAAGCTCAATGTGAGTGTTCTATAAGGAAAATATTTCATTTTGAGAATAATCACTATGTAAACAAAATATAGAGCTTAATCGTATATAAGTTGATTGATGGTCTTCCTGAGCACCCATTAAATCTTCTGCCTAATATTTTGAGGCTCAGTTTCTACTTGCCTCTTAAAGATTAGATTTTTTTAATATATAAAAATATGTAATATAGATCAATAAATAAATCGTATGCATATAGACAAAATGCATTTTAATAAATATATTTTAATATAATTTATATTTATAAAAACATATGCATAAGTTTTATAAATATATATATTATTACATTTTTTATAATTGTGTATCTCTCTCTACAAAATAATGTATTCTTTTATTAATGCTGCTTTTAAAGTTAATCTGATGCTGGTTTTAAAATACTGTTTCTAGGTAAATCTTGTTTATTGCTTTGTACAGTTCCTAACAGCATTGTATTTCCATTGTGGTTATTATAAAGTTTGGAAGTGGGAAATGATGTATTTTTACTATCAACTTTTTAACATGCATCTCTCAACTATTTTTTTTTTTTTTTTTTTTTGCTGTTGATACCCCTTTTTCCCCTTCCCTTTCAGGTATGAGCACATTCTGATGGCTCCGGACCCAGTACCAATGTATGCTCTGAAACTGTTGGTGGCCCTGACTGAACACAGCCCTGCTTCTGTGAGGTGATACAACTACACATTCTCTGTTGTTTTGGGTTCTTTCTGTTTCAATTAATTTTTTTCCATTAGGAATTAACAAAAACTTAGATCTCACTGTCATACTACTTCGACTAGCATGCAGGAGATTTAGAAAATCCTTGGAGAGTATTTGTTATAGAACACAACCTTATGTTTTTTTTGCCAATTTTATATGGTCCTGATTATTTTAATATGGATTTAGCCAATGAAACATTAGAGACAAAATCATAAGAATTTTAACGTTAAAATTATCATTAAAAACTTTAAAAAAATTAATACCAAAACATTACCAAGACTGTTGTTCAGCTAAGCATATTTGTACTAGGACAAAGGTGGTGTGTTTGTAAAAGGTTTAGACCAGTCAATTCACTTTAAAGCTGTTCAGTTTTTCTGCGTATAGAGCTACCCTTTTAAGTTCCTAAATACAGATTTTAATGTTTGGTATAGGTACACTCAGTATATTTAAAAGTATCGTAATGTCTCTTTCTCTCTGGTTCCAAAGCTTAGGCTGTGATGGGGGCAGGGAAGGTGGCATAGAACTTAAATCGCATTTGTTGATAGTAACAAGGAAGCATCTCTCTCACATATGTGTGTCTGCATGCAGATATTCCTCTTCCCAGAGGAATCTGCCCAGAAAATCAGGTTGTTCTTGCACTCACCACTGTGTGTTTGTGATGTCTGATAGTGTTATGGCTAAGAAGTCACTGCGTACCATACTGTCTTGCTTTGATTGATTGACGTGAGCACAAGATTAAAAAAAAACATAAGGAAGGAAATTTAACTTGTTTTCCCACTGTTTTTATTACAAAAGATGAAAACATCCTCTTTTAATCTTTTATGATGCTACTGTGAACAGTGCTTTAATATATTAAGTAGACTAAAAATGAACTAGGAAATAGAGTGGCTTGAGATTTTAAATGGTTTGAATACAGTAAATGTACTTAATTGTATTTTTATTGTATAGAAGCTGTATATGCTACTGCAGGATTTTATGTATTATACAAACAAATAGTACAGCTTTCTATTTTTAGGATTAACCTACAGATATTCTAATACTTTGAGTTTTAAAAAAATATTTCTGTAACTAGAATGCTGGATATTGTAGCAGCACTTTTTCTCTGCCTAATGAATTCTTTTTATTTGAGTAATCGTGTGTATTTGCCCTTTATGTTCAATGTAGATAGATTGCGGATGCACGCTCATCTTCATGGTCATCTTACAGCAAACAGAAATTCTTTCCTTAGTATTATTACAGAGCAGCTGTGGATATCCAATGAACTAATAACAAATTTAAATATCAGTGTATATGGTACTGTTATTTCAGGATGGACTACTAGATTCCAGATACTAACACATCTTTAATTGTTCTGTTTCTCACATGTCTTACTGGCCCTCTTCTTTTACTTTCACTAAATAATTTCTTTGGCTAGATTTCTGAAGGAGTGGAGTTTATGCAATTCTCTTGGTCTGTCTTCTTCCTGATTCTTTGACTTTCCCAATAATTTTAGCTGGAAGTAGCTGTTGCATCAAAAGCGCGACAGAGGTGAATAATATATTCATATTTGCACAAACTGCTAGTGAACAAAATGGGAACCAGGCACATGCTATAGTGAACACTAGATCACAAGTGATTCTGTTTTGCTATGATGGCTGATTAATCAGTACACATGGAGCTCAGAATTATTCAAGGCATATGCTCTCTTTTGCCCCTTTCATTAGGCACATGAAAAATACCTGTGATCATTGTGATGGGAAGTAAATAAGTAACATCAGACACAAATCCTTTGGGATTAAATTTGCTCTTTGTGGAAAAACTCTACTATATTTTAGTACTGATGACAGTGATGAGAGTCACTTTTCTTTGAGTGTCTATGTCTTCTGCAAGCTTGCATTTTGTCCACAATCCCTGGCTTTCAAGGATGGAGGCTCTCTCCTGTGACTTACTTTAAATGAATAAAAATGGTGGTAGCAAAAAGATAGTAAAATGACAAAATGTTAAATTAGTATTTACCTTATTGTTTCCATATCTTTCAAAAATAGCTATTATTATTAACCTTATTTTGAAATAAGAGTGAATTGGGAGGAGGATGAGTGCTACTGTGTTTTATTTAGCTTGTTCCATGTGATAGCTTGTTCTCAGACATGTTCACCTAATGCATTCTCTCTTTCTTGCTCTCTTTTCTTTAATCCCACCATTATTCTTGTATCTCATGCTTATCTTTCTTCTTCTTCCCGTCCCCTCAGTCTTTTCCTGTGTGCTTCCCGATAGAGGTGTCAGCATTTGAGCAGTTCTTATTTTAGCACTTGAAAGGAGACAGATGCACTCCAATCTTTCGTTTCATTTTTTTCATAGCTTATACTGTAAATCAGCTAACTTGTGATATCAGAGGAAAAACATTCGATCTTCTTTTTGCCATTTTTTTTGACACTTCTGTTTTCTATTACAGGTAGTTTGTTCTGTATGGCAGAGGCACAGATATTAAAATATTATGATCTTTTTAATGTCTTACAAGCTTGCAATAAAATACTGCTAATGTACGATCCATAGTTTCAATGCCTTTAATAATAAGTATTTTGTAAGAATACAAAAAAATACCTTGTAATCTTTGCTATTGCTCCACTGTTGGCGTAGTTTTTAACATTCTGTGTTATGGGAGCTCTTCCACTCTATTGCTTTTCAATTTAGCAGCGCAGAATTCTAGTGATATCCCATTAATGTGCCGCAGAATTGGATCTCTCACAAACATAAGTTGCAGCATGTGTAAGACGGTAGCTGCAAAAAAAACTTTAATGTGTTTCTAGGAGCACATTAAGTATTTGGACATCTGATCATATGAGCATCCACAGGAAGAAAATCTAGTTTTGGAGGATGATGAGTGTTTTCTTGTTTGTTTTCACCTTGATGGGTTAGAGCATAAATGAGTCAGGTGTTTCCCTTATATACCTGTTTTCACATCATGCAACAGTTGCTGTCTGATACAACCTCACTTAGAGTCTGTTCACTAAAAAAATAGCAGATATTGGAAGGATGAGCTTTGAACAGAATTTGTCCGTCAGTTGCCTATTTTGAGCCTACTTGGCTCAAAGCTAATAGTCTGGCTTTAAGAGTGTTAATAGTATTCTGTTGTGGCTCTCCTAAGTACTTACTGCCTTGTTTTCTTCAATAATTTTTGATGTTTTATGATAAGAAAAAATGTGGACATTAAAACCAGGGTGAGAATTAATAGCAGAGTTCATCTTTAGCTATTTTGAGATGGATGATTTTTAAAAGAAATCACAGGTATTAAGGAAACATGTAGCTTCAGTTAATGATTGGACTACTGGAAATTTGCATTAGATGTTTCTCCCCTTTGTTAATTAGTCTTGGTGGATTGTACTTGTGTAAGGAGTTGTTGGAGGAACTTAACTTCTCACAGTGGGAGCAAATGTGTGCAGCAGGGAGAGATGTGATTTAACTATGCAAAGTCTATATTCAAAAAGAGCAGTATCATAAGATACCGTGTCCTTTGTGTGTTTATCAACTTAATGTATAGGTTATGTGTATGGATAGAAAGTCAGACATAATCTATTCATTAAGGGTTGAGGGATTTTTGGTTCCTGCTTTGAGTCTTGTACACTGTTTTGTTGTGGTCTGTAATGATCAGATTGCTGGATTTTTCTAGTAATAAGGAGGAGTTGATGTGAATTTCTTAGTTGCTATTAATACGGTATATTGATTAGCTCTTCTTAAATGTTTTGACTATTGTAAGGTATTTTATACTGTGGCTGCTCCAGGAAACTTATACTGGATCATGATTCTTAACTTGGCTCTTGGTCTTATAGCTAAGGTTATGAAATGTCACTATATATTTTGCTGTGTGCTCTTTCATGTGGCTACTTGACTTACCTTTAGGCAGAAACTTACAGCATTTGATGACATTAATATATCTGAAAGCTGAACACTCGAAACTATGGAGTCTGACTTTTATGGGTTGCTAAAATAGACATTTTTGTTTGCAAAGAAGGGAGACAGTAAAGGAAATAAAGTGGAGGGGAGTGTCAGATAATAATCATGAGTGGGACACATTCCAGTATTCTGTTATTAAGGTCATTTCCTGAGGGAGAAAAAATAATCTAAAAACTATTGGTAGGTGACCCTTCTTAGATTTATGGTGGATTGAAGGACAGGGGAGCACATTAAGGAACCTTCCCCACCTCCTGTCCTTACTGTAAATTCCCAGACAGACATTAGGCACTGCTCTAGAAAAGGGGAAAAGGCGGCAGAAAACAAAGTAGGAAGATTGCTGAAAAGCAACAAAAAATCTGCTGCTTCTGAATGCCACGGATCTAGTACCCGTGAAGATGATAGATGGATAGACCTTGTACACCACAGCAGATTGTCTTGACTAATTAAAGTAACCCTTTATCACAATGTCTTTGGAAGCATCCAAAAACGGTCCAGTTTTGAAATTTCATCTACGCTACTGTTCGTACCCATGCATTATCTATTAAAGACCATAAAGGCACATTTTAGAGTCGGTGTGATTAATGGATTGATCGTCTTGTGATACATTATGATGTTCTACATTAGCATTTGTTTACATTTCAGTATATTCTGAAATGGTCTGTCTAATATCCATGCCCTCGATTTCAAAAAACAAACAGTAAAAAAAAAAAAACAACCAACCCAAACTCTTTGTAGTTCAGTGTGGTGCTTTTCATTGGTTTGTGTTGGTAGAATTGTGATTCGGTTCACAAGCACTTGTTAGCATTGTGCACAGATTATCTTTGAATCTGTGGTGGTTTCTTTGCTGTTATACTAGAGGGCACATTATACTTCAGTGCTATCCTTTCCTGGTGAATTGATTAATGTGGGCTTATATTAATTGCTTTAAAAACACTTTGTTCTTCTCAGTAGTCATTTTAATTTTCTAGTTTAAGGTTGAAGTGCTCACTTTAAAAAGTAGATCTATTTGCTTCTAAATGACTTCTCTGGTTTTATGTGTTTTCTTGTTTTCTGTAATGAATATGAATAAAATAATATGGAGTAGTTCTGATAACATGTAAGCCTAAGGGGCCTAGTCCAACTGAACTGAAGAGTAGAATTACATGTTAGAGTGTACATTAGTGATAAAATCACAATGCAGATGGATTGAGAGACGTTGTCAGAGGATGATACAGTTTTATTAGAACTCTGGGGAATGCTTATGTAGATTTTGAGCCTGATTCTGATTACACTAGTTTCACATCTATGAAAATTGAGTTGTAAAAACCCTTTTTTTTCTTGTTAGAAAAATAATGCTAATATAAAACAGTAAAGAATTTGTATGATCTTTGCTATTGCTATTATTTGGTATAATATTTGCATATATGCTGCTCTATTGAATAACACCAGGCAGGAAGACTTAGCCAGAAACAGACTCTTGAAATGTTAAGTTGTGTGTCAGCTAATAACACTGTTGTCAAGTTGCACATCATTGCAATTCATATCAAAGGCAGTGGTCAGAGTTCATTATTGCAAGTGAGTTCTCATAGTCTAGTCATGTACTGACTGTAATACTAATCACCATTTTTAATGTAAAACACAACTCTTCAGTGTCACATTTTATAAAAGTACCCCTTTAGTAAAGAAATTAGCTATTAACCTTATACCTGTGATTTTGTTCCCCCTTTTGTGTTGCTGATCAATTGCTGAATGTCTTAAGTTTTAAAAATGCGAGGCTACTATTTGATGTTACTGTTAAGTCAGTTATTGAAAAATATCATATTGTAAGGTTCACATATTTACTCTTTTAATGTAAAGTACTAAGCAGAAGGAGAAAATACCATTCATTCTTGCTTATTTTTACTTTAAGTAGTGTGTTTTTGCCATTGTGAATATAAATAGCAAATAAAAAATAAGCAGGTAATGAGGAAGGGTCAGCTGGTTAGGGTGCTACAGTTGGAGTTGCCGACTTGAGTGAATTCAGTTCTGCCACAAATTTGCTGTTCATCATGAAACAAACCTAAACCACCATCCAATCCATTGTCTTGTGTTCGGCTGTAGGTGCCCAGAGAAGGCTATAGGAAGAAAGCAGGTGAGTGGCAATACTTTCTGCAGGCTTTCTCAGCACCCTCTGAGTTGTTTTTTCAGAAGCCATATAAGAAGACATGGTGTTCTGTACACAGTAGCTATTGATGAGTAATTTTCATTTCATTTATGTGGGTTCAAAAAGATATTTGACAAATAACTTTCAGCATTAATACTTATTCCATAGCATAATCACCTGCATATGAAGATTTATCATCTTTAGGGGTTTCTTTCGGATATCTTTGTTTACTCTGGCACTTGTCACTTAGTTTGATGCCATCAAGTTCTTACAGTGAAAAAGAAGCACACACTACTTCATAAATTTCTGTCATGTTGTCTCCTTTACCTGTACCTTTTGCAATCTGAACAGTCCTGCCTATTTTTTAAAAGCCTTTAGTAGGGGTCCTTATAAAATACATTTTGAAAGCTCAAGAATACTGTATCAACCAGCTCTCCTTTGTCCATGGGCTGACTGACTTCTTCAAAGATCTGTCATGGATTTGACATTTCATCCCTTTAAAATGAAAGTCTTGGTTCTTGATCTGTGTGTGCCCACCAGTTCTGTTCTTCAGAATAGCTACTACTCATTTGTTCAGCTTAGAATGTCTGTAATACCCAGATTTTCACCCCCCCGTCTGACTTTTCTCAAAAGTTAGTATTCGATAACATCACATTTTCTGTCTTTTAAATCTCTCCTATGAAAGCAGAGAGTTTTAAACAAGGTACGCTCTTTGATCTCAGTTTGCCAGATGATGAATTAAAAAAAATAGGTGACAAAGTCATTTTCTCCTTCTGTGGTCTAATAAACTTCTGATTCTTTTTCTCTTCAGTAGCACAGCTTCACAAAGATAGGTTGGAGCGTAACCCTCTGTAGAGTGAACATAGCCTACTGACTAGCTAAATTTCCCTGAAGAGGGGGAGAGAGAAGAGAGAAGACTGGGATTGAAGAAGAGGTTTGGAACCTGGGTCTCTTACACTTCTAAGGAAGACATTTGGTAACCATTAAAACAAAACACAGCAAAACTCCAGAACTACTCATTTTAAAAAGAAAAGAGGTGAAGCGAGTAATGCATGAGACTGTGAATCCTAAATGGGTATTGATTACTGAACCTGGAAGATAGGAGCATTTTAAGCCTTCATATTGGCTAGATCAGCCAGATCCCTGCTCAGTGTTCTGAATATTGCAAATCTGATTTTAGGCCCATATTCTCCACATATATAAAGACAGACGCTTTTACTTTTTATGACTGGAAATTCTAAGACCATGAGGACACCTAAATTTTCATGCAGATCCAACTCAGGAATGCTATTATTCCCAAATGTTTTCTCAACATTTCCTTGCTCATGTTTTTTTAATAGATAAATTATATATTTTAGATAGTTTTTTGTGGGTTTGTTTTTGTGGTTTTTGTTTGGTTGGTTGTTGTTGGGGTTTTTTTTTGGTTTTGTTTTTTTTTTTTTTTAAATGGAGGAAATATTCAGAGGACAGAAAGATAACCTTGTTATCGTAACACTGAGTGGTGGTGTTCTACCTGCTTACAGTTTTATTAAATTAATATAGATAAGGTTGTTGTGTAGCTATGCAGTTAATATTTATTAAAAATAACTTTTTAAAAGCTTCATTTTTACCTAGATTTTTTTCAGCTCAGGATGGATTTGCCCTTGTGTCCTTTTTCTTTCAGTAAAAGAAAATGGGTTTGGATTTTTAGCAAGTTCCAGAATATCTACCAGTCTCTTCCCTAGAGACTCTGCATAGAAAGAACAGTTAGAGGTAATCACACATGCAAGAACTGCAGTCTCTATGCAAATTAAAATCTGAAACATTGATCTTCATTTTCAATTCAGATTTTAATCCCATTGTTGAATGGATGTTCACTTTAATGGCTCTTTTCTCCTTTAGATATTCCTCAATTATTTTTAAAATATCTAAGAGATGCTTCATTACAAGTGCTTCTGTGAAGAAAAGGTCTTGCTTTGTGGAAGGCTTGCTAGCCTTCTGTTGTATCTCTCTTTCAAACTTCCTCCATTCTTCAGAGATTGTGACAGCCCTTTTGTCATGCAGTAGAATGAAATTTTGTAGGAATTGAGAACACTTGAAATCAATGTTTGTTGACTGCCTGAAGAAGTGATCTTTGGTGTGTTAACTGGGACCTCTGCTTTTATCTCACCCACTCCCTTCCATTTGTCCCGTCAGCTATCTCTCTATCAATCCAAAGGGTTTTTTTTATTTTAAATTCAGTAAGAATTTTTTTTTTGGGGGGGAGTGGTGAATATGTAGAAGGATTTACAATCCTGTAGACTGCATTTTAGAACAGGCCTCAAATCCACATAATGTCCTTTATGCTGCTTCCTTGCTTCTTGCTGTGTCATGATCTGCAGGAAATGTAAAAAGAGAGGAGTCTCGAGTTAGGTTGAAGGTGTAAGGTCTACTTTACCTTCCTTATTTAGTGCATTGAAAACATAGGTCAGTAATATAGCAGATGGGTGTGTTTATGTTTACACCTTACAGATCACCTTTCAAAAAACCATATGGGTTCAGCAGCTTTCATTAACATGGTCTGACTAACAAAGTGTTGGAAGTCTGAGGTGTAAAGTGAAGCTTTGCCATCTTGGCAATGTTCCAAGGTTACTGGTAGAGCGTTGATTTTGTTGGTGAATGAGGCACTTTCTCACCCTTATTCTTTCTTTTAACAGATGGTGTTTATAATTTCTTAGAGATAAGAATAATAACCAAAGATCTTGGTTGATGTAAAAGACTAATTGCAATCCTTATTTGTGCAAATAGTTCTGCATGAACACTCTCAGGCATGAGAGTGCTTAGGTATAGAAGGCCAGAAGCAAGAAAAAGTTGCTTGACATACTGTTGTGTTTTTCAAATCAAGTTGGAAGGGACCCATAAGGATCATCAAGTCCAACTCCCTGCTCCTTGCAGGACTACC
The DNA here is from genome assembly GCF_965183815.1 of Platalea leucorodia. Lineage (NCBI taxonomy): Eukaryota > Metazoa > Chordata > Aves > Pelecaniformes > Threskiornithidae > Platalea > Platalea leucorodia. The sequence continues at coordinate 119,246,954 of NC_138823.1, forward strand.
TAAAACTAAATCATATGACTAAGAGCATATGACTAAAAGTTTTTTTCAGAATTATCTGAAGCTTTTTCATATATCAAATCACTTAAAATTATTTAGCAAATGATGATTTTACATTTAAGGAATCGTGTCTACTTAGGGCTGAAATCTCAGTCAGGCTTGACTTTAAAGATATAAATACACAAATGCTTCAACTAAATAAAAGCCTTTGGAAAAGTATCTGAGATGCGGTTGAAACAACTTGTCTATTGATTTATTCTAGACAATATTATAATTTTGTGAAACATCAAGATGTATTTTATGTTAAATAAAAATCTGAAAATTAGCTTATTAAATAAAAATTGCATTAAAGTTTTTATATAATGTTAAAAAGTAGCAGAACTGGAGAAAGGAGTAACTTTGTGCTTCCTTGCCTCCAAACAAGTCTTTAAAACTTGAGGAAGAATGGAATTGTTTTTCTTATTTTCCCTTTGGTTACAATAACAGTCTAAAACATGCAATCACAAGCTGGCAAAAACTTCAGAAAATATTAGTCTTCAAGCTTTAACAGCAAAAACATCAAAAAAGCTCTGCTAATACAAAATGGCTTAGGATCCTTAAAGGAAGTAGGATTTACTAGACTTTCATCAGTTCCATTTGTGACAATTAGTGAACTTCATCCTTAAGCTGAAAAATTTCTTGAGGCATACTACTTCTTAAAAATCAGTTTTCAGAGTAAGATATTATGATTGTAATTAAAGCGTTTTCAATTGTATCATTTCTGATACTTCAGGAGATGAGCAGGTTTATCGGAAATTACCATGATCACTTGACCACACTTGAAATTAATTGTGGTTTAATTAATCCGATATTGAAAGTTTATGAAGAAATTCGGTTATTTTTGTAGACATTCCAAGACCCTGATTGTGAGATGTGTATTTTTAAAGTAAGGTTTGCATTTCTTTTCCACAGAACTCTTATTGATTATTATATCACTGTTAAGTCCTCATTGTTCTTCATTCTGATAACACAAACTCTTAACAAAATTTAATTGAGGTATGTTATTTTGTCAAACTAAAACATAGATATACTTTAGTGAAATACCCAAATTTGGAACAGATGGTTGACATGCTTTGGCTCCACTGAGCCTTTTAACTGGAGTACTTACTAGATCACCTTGAATCAAATTGATCAGGGACTTGGAAATGAGTTTTCTAAGTCAGTCTTTAGCAGAAAGGACAATCATCCAGTTATTTAGTCTAAGACTGGACACATTAGTACAGTCCAGTTTTCCTGAAAATATTTTCTTTCAGAGTGAAATAAAACTAATGTTAAAATGTGTTAAGACAGTTTGAAGAGAATAATTTTGAGTGTATTTGCAAATTGTGGTATAGATTCACCTTAAATTTTGAAAATTGTCCCTAAGTGGAGCTTTTGTTCTTTAGTAAATTCCAATTTCTAGTAACAGTCATGTAGAGCTCAGAATAGCGTTTTGATTGTTATGCACAGTGAGAGGAAAAAAAAAAAAAAATCTGTAAAATGATCATGAAAAACTGAATTAATTAAAACTACAGTTAGTGTCAGTTTATGGCTTTGTAAATCAGTTTCTGGCATTTTCTGCAAGTTTGTATAATATGTAAATCAATGCATAGTTTTCCTGTTTTGGTTTCTTAGAGATAAGTGGAATAGAAAAATTATCAACTTGTATCCATATTGAAACATGTCACTGAACAAACTGAAATAAACTGTGGTGTGTAGGTATTATCACTGGCAATATTGGACTATTTTTGTGGCCCACAATGGAAGGAACTAAATTTATTATATATAGAAAGCCAGGCTTTCTCTCTATATATATTAAAAAACCCCCTAAATATCTAATCTCAGGAGGAACGCTGCTTTTTTTTTTATTCTGATGGTACTGGTCAGCTAGGAATAGCCTGGCATATTACTTTACATTATAGATCCTAGCACTTTGCAGATAAGAAAGTCCATTCAGAGAAGTAATTTGTCCTGAGTGTCATCAGCAATGTGAACTGGAACACTATGGGCTTAAATCTCAAATCCTTGATATCAGAGAGAATGAAGGTATTTTATAATCTCAGCAAGGAAGAAAACAGGAGACTATTGAGAAAGGCTTGAATATGTATTTTTAATGTTTTAGACTAAATCAATTCTTTTTCAAAGCTAGGAGGAAGCATAGACTCATAGGTGTCAAGAGACCATAAAGATAACTCATAATGGAAATATTAATATAAATTTTTCAGGCAAAATATCCCTCAGGACTTAGTACTCAAGGGAAAGAAATACAGTTTTTTAAATCAGATGCTTTTAAGGAACCAGACTTCATGTAATTTTTTTTTTTTAAAGTGAAACAAAGATTATGTATCCTAAAAAAGCAGGAAATTGATATAATTCCAGAAAGGCAGAAGTGTTATGTTGCCACCGAATGTGCAGAGCAGAGTTGCAGAGGCTGCAACTTTGTCAGAGAGCTTCAAACATTTTTATTTATGACTATAACCCTTAGTGCCTCTCAAGCTTTTGGTCATAGTATTTTCTTGTTTTATACCATGTTGTAGATCTGTAGTGTTTGGGGCTGATAATATATGCACTTCACTGCTAAATTTTTTACAAATTTGATATAATTGTTATGTCCTCTTGCAATGTCTGATTCACTGACTGGGAATCATTTTGTGTTATGATTTTAAATAAAAAAAGGGGGACATTTTATTTTAGGATTGTTGGTTAGGTGTTCTATACTACTTGTGAATAGGCAAGGGTAAAATTGTAGGAAATAATGGGAAATTGGTGAAACACAGTATGTTGTGGTTTAGACATATCAAAAGACAAATATTCCTATAAAAATATGAATTTTGAAGCTGGAAACTGAACAGGAATTGAAAATGCAAACTGTTCTCCTTCAGTAAGCTTGCTGAGACTGTTGGCAAAATGACTGGGATTGCATTGACACCCTTCCAATAAATGTGTGCAACAGACAGTTTTTGGGGGGAGTGGTGAATATGTATGATATATAATTACTGGAAGCTATTAACAATTCATCTGCTAATACATGATAAAAACAAAACTGCTATGGATCAGTACGTTTAATACAAATCTTCATATTATACTTATTGAAAAATATTTTCCTTGAATTCACATACTTTGACAGTTGTAGAAAATACTCAAGATATTTGAAAGAAGAAATATCCTACTTCAGGTATTTTTCTTACAGTGGAGTTGTATGTTTATTTTAATTCTCAAATCTTGTTCCTTTGTGTTTATTAATAGCAGTCAGCCGTTCCTTGTTATGTTTCTCATATTCAATATTAATTATACACTTGTGAAAGATCTTTAAAATATAATCATCAAATAATGGTGATGCATATCTCTCTTACATACAGATCTTCATTGTTGTGTTTATCTTCCTTTTTTGTCTACTACAAAAAGTAAAGCATTAAATAAAAATCTAATCATTCTGTATCCAACATAATTTTCTGCCTGCAGAAAGGCCAAAAGTCCTCTCTTCCTCCTTGCCCCTTGGGTCATTTGAAATGTAAACTACAGTAGCTGAGGTGGCTTAGGAACTGAAATTGAAGAATAACTCTTTTCAAGAAAATTGACTTTAAAATAATTGGACCCCTAAAGATAAGGTTGATAGATCTTCTCACTGATGTATTTTATGGTAGGTACCATTGTAAATTGTGCCTTGGTATAATATTTCTTAAAATCAATGGTAAGATCATTGCCTTTGAACAGCTACTCAAGAGCATGGTATGAAAGTGTGGCAGCAAGATGACTTTGAAACTTTCCAGTTCAGTGCTGGGTCTTTATTATTTGGGATTCACCCAAAAAGAGTAAACTTATGTGAACTCTTCTCTAATTTATTCAAGGTACCAATGGTCCTGAGAAGCTATTCCAAATTAGAAACTCATATCCTTAAGTTTACTTGTTGTTTGAGAGTGAGATCGAGGAGTTTCCAGTTGACCATCTCCACCAACTTTCTGTCTTTCTATGCTGCTAAAGTGACATGAGGTCCTGGGTGTGCTGGCCATTTCGTGTTTATTCTCTAGCCTTTATTACAGCTCTTCAGTTTGATAATACAAACATTTGCACGCTTGTGCGTTTGTTTTTTTTGTGAACGATTCAGACCAAAAATAAAGACATGAACAACAGCAGACCATAGTGCATCATGGTGTAAAGAGCATGAATTCTTAAGTCATTTGTCAGGGGTCAAAATCAAATTCTGTTTGTGTATTAACTCCTGGTTTTTATTGTAAGGTATGTCTTATTTCTTGCATTGTTGTCCTTCTAGAAAAGGTATTTATTCTGTGTAATGAGAAGTGAAAGACTAATTAGTAGTGTTCACTCCAAGTGTAGCAATCTGTGATTGTTTTTTTTTAAAAAACTTACAACACTACTATAATATACTGATTTTTGGAAATGAAGTGACTTGAGCACAAATCTCAGTGTTTTGGAAAATTCACTGCTTTGTAGCTTTACAGAAGAATTTTGCCCTGTTTCCTTTATTTAGGGACCAGCTGCCACTTTAGGTATAGCCTACCTACAGGCAAATCCTACCTATAAAGGAGGAAAACAGCAATCTGGACAAGTAGAATTTATGGTTTTGTATTTGAGCAGAGAATTTACTAAAAAAGCTAAGTTTAAAAAAAAAAAAAGCTAAATAAGACTAATTGTTAGACTTTTAATTAGAGGAATAAAATAGTGACATTATTAAATTGCTTTGCAAGTGACACAAGATCAGAAGCTTTATTGATTTAACTCTTTTTTTTTTTTTTTTTTTTTTTCTTTCCCCTAACTTGGTATGATACCCTACTCGGTATAATACCAGCTTGAACACATACAACTGAAATATCCCATGGCATATTCATCAGATAAAGAATTCTGTATAGGGAACCAGTACAGATATTCTTGATGCCCAATAAGAAAGGAGTTAGTCTTGTGCTCTCCTCAAGACTGCCTTCATTAGTGTGTACAAGAATTATTCCTGTGAGAAGCAAATGCAAGGCAGTGTAAATTCACATCCTGGTATATGATACTTCCTTTTCCATGCAAGTGCTGGGACAGAAGCTTAAAAAGGAAGCTTAAACTCTAAACCAAAAGTTCTGGCTCTTACTTCAAAGTAGGAAACTGGAATTGTTAAGGAATCACACCTGTAACAAAAAGCCGTTGTTCTGTGTTCAGTGTCTTGCAGTAGGTTTGTATTTTGCAAAAAGGCAATTTAGGATGTCTTAGAAAAACAGATCTTGCATATTTTTTGAAAGCAAAATCAGAGGCATTATCTCATTTTGAAAATTATTAGAGTTAAAAATTCAGACTACACTGATGGCAAGTCTTATAAAATCGGATGACCAGTTACTTTAAGCCAGTGTTGTTTATTTGGGTGTGGATTTAAATGAGAAGAAAATGCAAGTACTCGACATTTAGAATTATAATTTGCTTATATGTACGATTATGATTCTGTATGTTTTTCAAGCAGGATAGGACCTGATTTAATGTAATTTTTTTTAAAAGCCTACAAAGAACCAAACTACTTTTGATTTAGAATATTGCCATTCTATGAAATAAATACCATAGCTAAACTGCTCTTTCGCGTGGTTTAAGACTTTTTCTTTGTAAAACTTTGTAAGATAGCAATGAAGAATGTGATAACGTCACTCTCTTGCACACATGTACACAAAGTTGGGATTAATCAGATTTAAGCTTTGTCTTAATACATTGCTTGATGTGACTTTATAGTTTAGCTAAGTTACATGTATAATTTTCTTTAAAGGCTGCAGCTATCTCTTGTTTGAATCATAAAAGTTTGCAGGTGACCTTTAAGAATAGCCATATCGGCTATAGTTTTGTCTTAGCTTATCTCAGCAGAAAGTATAGCTGACTTTGTAACTCTGTCACAATCAGGGCTGCTTACAATTTTTGAAACCAATTGTTTCATAATTTACTCTTTACCACAAAAGAGTTTTTCCAGGTTTTGCCTAAACTAGGATTGCTTAGCTATTCTTGGTATTCAATTGTATTTTACTGCCAATGAGTTCTCAGTTTAAATGCTGCTTATGTAGCAAAGTAAGCAGCTTTTGCAGCGGTAAGTAATTGCAATATGCTCTAAGCATAAGAAGGTTTGTGCTGGCAAAACTTTTTGTCAATATGATTGCCATTACATTAGTTGCTCTTTTTGGGAGTCTGTGGTGTTTAAATGACCTTTTTTACATCCAGGATTGTTATACTCACATCAGCAAAATTCTGTTTTACAGGCGTGGTCTAAACTTTTAATGTAACTAGTAGATTTGGCCCTGGAAAATGAACCTCAGCTGTAGTAACTCTTCCTATCTGCAGTCCTTGGGACTCTTATGACCTGGCTGTGTCCAAGGTGCCATAACTGTCTATTTAAGAGTTGTTAGATGGCACAGGGGAGAATAGCTTTCAGGTTCTCCTGACCTATGTAGGGAACTTGTTGGGATTTCCCTTGCATATAGGTATTTTTTCCCATCAACTTAATAAGAACAGATATTGTCCTAAATTCAGGCTGCTTAACTTAGAACTAATGAGTTTCTTTCCTTATATAAACTCTTCTTTCTCTCTCAGACCATATTAAGTTTTCTGTTGGGTGTAACTTGTGCTTTTACACATTTCTGTATGCAAGAAAAATTGAACACATTTGGTTGAACAAGGCTGTTACTTAGCTACATTAAACATGTTCATATAGGTGCATACAGTTCCATTGTTTTGTTATGCTTTGACCAATTTAGTGGATGTATTCTACTTGTCTCTAGGTCCACGTGCCAGTGCTATACAATGTAATAAATCTTATGCTAAGCCCCCGCTCCCACCTCAACTTCATATAGGTGCCGTATGATCATCATTATTACATTAGGTGAATGCAAGGATCAGAGAAATAGGAAAACAATATGAAATAGGAAACCATTATTTATACTTAATGCACATACATCACTTCTAAGTAATTCTCAGTTCTTCATAAATATGGTTGTTCTGTATCCTTCCTTATTACCATATTATATTTCCTTTACATAACATGATTTCAGCAAATATGAACAACCACGGCTCTGATAGGTGACATTAATCTAAATAAAGCATTTTATGATTTTATGACCCTTGGATGCTTGTTCTATCCCCCTTTCAATTTTCTTATTAAGTTCATAGAAGAGAATGTGCAATTCCTTTTAGTTGCTTCAGTTCGCAGTCTAGTGCTTTAGCTTACACCATCCATAAAAATATCTCCTCTTTCTTACTGGACATGAATAAAAACTCTTAAATGGAAACATATAATTTTAGGAATGTATGGGTTCTTTTTAACAAATGGTTTACCAAACAGAATTAACCTGATTATTGTTGTACCAGAAGCCAGTATAGGGTACTACACAATAAAGCTTCAAACATGAAACTGAATGCTTATTTTGGTCAAACTCCTGTTTATTCATAGAGAACTATATAATATAACTTTGTGTTTTTAACTGACATACTACTTAGAAGATAATTTTGTAGTAAGTTCTATGCTGAGTTCCCTGAATAAGTGTGCAAAAGCATCTGCCTGATGTTGAACATACAGTCATAGTGAACATCCTCAAAGCTTTCAGACATGCTCTCTGTGCTTGAGTTCTGCATTTATTACATGGACTTCATAATACAATCTGCTCTTACAGCCTTATCACAAGGCTAAAACCTATCTAATGTTTATGAAGCACTTCAGTAATGTTACAAAGACACAAGGGAAAATCTTTGAAACACAATTTGGTGTTGTCGGTGGTGTTTGGTGAATAGGCATCTAGTACAGAGTGTAAGGAAAAGGGAGAATCATAATTCAAATTAGACAGTATAATACAAGAAACAGTATGTAATCATATAATTCATATGTCGTTGTAGTGTTTGTGAAATACATGCTTTACTGATAAATAAAAGTGTTTGGGGTTCTAAGAATAGAAAAGGCTGCATTAATGTAAAGTATTACTGGTTTTTTTTGAGAATGTTCTTCTTACAAACCAGCATATATATATATATATATATATGATTTTGAAATTCAGAAGAATATAGCTAAATTTTTTTGGGTAACCACTCCTCAGTATTGTCAAGAGAAGTAGCTGACAAATGTATCATTAATATGTTAAACCCAAGAAGTCAGTTAATGTAGCACGCTTTAAAAAACACAGCATATTTATAATTTCATTATGTGTGCTGAGTCTATTAATTCAAATTATTTAATGGTGCGTGCTGACTGTTTCAAAGTATGTATAGTATTATATTTCTGAATTTTGATTAATTTCTGCCATTTAAAAATATTAATTTAATTACTGTTCCACTCACTTGAATCACATCAGTGAAGCAGACCTAGAAGTAATTTCCAAAGCAGTATAACATTGCTGTTTCTATTTAATAGCTGAAGTGGAGTTCATTTTTGTTGAGAGCTAGTCAAAAGCTGAGGTTCTGGGTCATGGATTTTGGCAATAACTATTCTACTACTCTGCTCCTTTTGTGACTTTAGTGTGTTAAATAAGAATTCGCTTCCTCTCTTTTAAAATAAATCTTAAAATATGTTTTTACAGCTTTGTGGAAGAGATCCATCTTTTTCCAGTTCTTTTCCAAGTCATCTTGGTAAGAATATCTTTTTTTTATATATATATATATATATATACACACACACTAATAGATAGGTATCATATCGCTCAAATCATGTCAAACTAGTTAAGTAAGTTTAATAAAGCATATTGATAAAATAATAAGATGTTGATAAAATGAAATTGAACAGCTTATCAATACAAAAGAATCTGGTGTAAGCAGACGTGTCTGCAGTTCTCACCAACTATCTACTGTGTAAAAACTTTAAGCTAAATACTTTTTTTTGAACCAAATAAAAATCTGAAAAATAGAATTAATGAGCTTGATCCTTAATTAGAACTATATATTTGTCCAACCCAAGCAACAAATGCTGAGGAACTTGTATTTTAACCTAAATTTGCATCAAACCCAAGTTTGACTATGATAAGGCCAATTCCCGCTATTTGCTTTTAGAATTTCTTTCAATATAAAGTATCAAAGATATGAATTTGGATAGCCACAGCTGAATTTCCATCCCTAAGTAGGATCTGCCACTTATGAAGACCATGAAAAAATGGTGATGGTTTTGTGTCTCCGGAGTGTTGCAAAACAAATATGTTAATGAAGAAGAAAAATCTGTAGGCTAGTTTGGAAGCTTGGTACTGTGCTATCCACTAGCCTTCTCATGACTAAATTCCACAATGTCTTGTTTGTTTTTTCATTCTCTTTGTTCATGAGGTTGTATCAGGTAAGTGTCCTGTCATGTGAGCGTGCTCCTGATGAATACTAAATACACATTATAAATAAATATGCATAATTTATGCAGTGCAGACAGATTGCATACTTGGTTTTGTATCATTCTTGAAATTCAATCTTACTCAGGGTAGGTGTTCGTGAATGTGATTCTGAATCAACTTTGATTTTTTTCCTTTCTTACATTTAAGTATTTTAATCTCTCTTCCTTTGCAGTGATTTATTTCACTGCCTATCATTTTAAATCTCTTTAATACCGCATAGACAGATAAACCCTTTTTTATTAAAGTAACCTCTTTAGCGATGATAGATTTTTTCCAGTAGCGTACAGAACACAGGCTTTATGCTATTTTATGTACAAATCTCTTCTTGTGATAAGTATTAACAGTAAGAACAACATTTTATGGTGTTTCATAAATAGTTTTGACCTAGTATAAGTACTGCTTGTAGGTAGTAACAAAAGAGGAACACAGTAAAATATGAAAGTCAAATGTTTCATGTTAATATCCTCAAATATGACATTAATGTTTGAAACATCTCCAGGTGTTGGAATCTTTAAGTTTAACTGCCTATACGTATACATATGCACACATATGCGCACGCACACACACATATATATACACACAAGTGTATATGTGTGTTAGTGTATAGCTATGAGTATTTAAGCATGGTTATGATCTCAAGAAATATTCTCAGATCTTGCAAAACGTTTTATAATGTATCTGTAGTCATGGTTTTTAAAATGTTTGTATGTCATGCCATGTAAGTAGGATAAGTTGGAGTCAATCATAAATACTGCCTCCTGATGTCCCTGCACACGTTTGACCTCATGAGTTCTAGAAATAGTTTTTTTAGAGAGTAAAAAGCAGCTAAGCTCAAAATAGTCTTCATGACTGGTGGTCTGTGAAGGTTTCATAGCTCTCTTAAACCTCTGTTGCTATCTTGGAGCTTATGGTTAGAGTTGTGAGGGAAAAAGCTTATAGCTTTTAGGGAGGGGAAAAAAAAAAAAAAAGAAATCCCCTTTCAACATGCTTTGTTTAGGGAGGACACCTGTAGTGCCTTCAGTTGCTGTATATAGCAGTCAAGCTTTAACGGTGCACTGGCTGTCAGCTGTGGTCTTGTTTGGCTTCAAGCGATGCGAGACCTTAAATAGGCTGCTACGCTCCTTACTATTCCCCTGTTTTCCCTACAGAATTCAGCAAAGGAATGTTAGGCAATTGGGAAGGCTCAGGAGCCAGGACTAATGAGACTGGAAGGATTAATCATTCGGCTGTTTTTCCTTATGAACAGAACAAATTAGCAAACTCCTTCATTATATTTTTCTCAAATCATTTTCATGGTCATATGAGTGAAGGGAGCTCCATGTTGTTTACTTCCCATTACTGTCCATCAACTAGTCTTTGGCTAGGTTTATACTTTTAATTGGTTTCAAGAAACAGCACAGATCAGTAACATCAAGCCCCGTGTTATTGTACCTAGAATTTTACCAGACCCTAAACTATCGAATTTGAATTATGCTTCAGTCAATACACTATTTTGTACTGTCAATAAGCTAATGTAGAACTATTACTCTCAAGTTCAAGGAATATCACTAGTACTTCATAATTTTCTATGCCGAGACCAAATGTCTAATGTATTTTCTATGGATCATTAAATGTAGCTCATGTTATTTCGAGCAATGCCACTGACAGGACATTGACTCTCTTAGGCTCTGAAGGGAAATAATGCAGGCTCGGAATTGGAAAGTATCTTCAAGAGCAGTCTTCATTTCTAGACTGTGCTACAATCAAAGTGGGATTGAATGTACTAGCTTTAATCTAGCTATCACAGCAGTGAGGACATGATGGCTTGCAGATACTGGGCAGTTCACAAGAAATAGGTTTTAATGTGGCTGCTTCTCACTGTTCATTGATGTAGAGTTGCACTACCTCCTATACTGCATACTACCCTATGTTGTGGTCTAACCAATAACACTGAAATTTGGCAATTTCTTACCCTATGTCGTGTATCTGGACCAGTTAGATCTCTGAACTCGGCTGAATCATACCAAATATATCCTTTCATGTCACTTACGACTGCGATTCTGTAAATGTTATAGTTGCCAAACAAAAGGAACTGGATCAGTGAAAAAGGCTGTTACTGTCTACCTAAAAAGTTGCTCTAAGAGAATAGGTGTTAGTTTTATTCACCTGAGCTAAGTTTTAGTTACTGATCTATTAGTAAGAGGCTTTAAATAGAGTTGCTGTTCCCCTGGAAACCCTCAACACTCATTTATCACTCAACACTTAGTTACATTTAGGAGATGCAAATTAATAGTGTACTTTGTGAATATGTGAAAGACCTGGATGCAGTTCTTCATTGCAAAACTTCAGAGGGGAATTTCATGTTACACCTGAATGCAAATTAATTTCATCAGTACCCTGATGCCAAATCCTAGTGCTAGCGATTACGTAGATTATGAGTAGTTCTACAAAGCAATATGAAGGTATGACTGAGTATGAGTAGGCATTTTTCTTACTATAATATCTGATGAGATCAGTGAAGATGGAGTGATGAGTATCTGTGGAAAAATGGAAACGGATTGACAATACATGAGTGTGTTCAGGACAGTAAGTGACTGAAAAACAGAAGGAAAGCTGGCATCATAGTGTGCAAAATTTAAAAGGTGCAAACTCCCCTTGGTAACAAGATTAAAAATAATGAGCCAAAATCAATGATGATGTAAATGATGCCAAAAGTTGGGTTGATGTAAGGTATAAATATGGAATGCTGCTGTTGATGAAGTAGAAGGGATTGTAGCAGGAAAAGTTACTGTGGCATATGTTTCATGTTTTACTTTCTTGCTGCCTTTCTGCTACATCCTTAGTGTTGTGTTTCTAATATATTTTACTCTGTCAAACCTGTGATCTATCTGAAATATCAGTATATTATATACAAAGTATTCTTTTTTAATATTATGTTATAATGCTACAGTGAGGTTGATAAAGGACTTGGAAATGTTTTACTCCCATGTGTATAAATTATGGCTATTTGTATTTTAGATTGCTACCAAGATTTTGCTGAGTAGCTAGCAGTGAACTTGGTATATATGTTATTTTCTGTGCTATGTTACTTTTTAGAGGGAGTAGGATGGGGACCCTCCACACATCATAAATATTACCTGGCCTTCCTTTAGGGTTATCTGAATCTAAGCTATTGCATAGAAAAGAAATTCTGTGTAGTTGGTGAAATTGTATTTTTCTGCTGAGAAATTTTAAAACTAAAGCTAATGATGCTTGTGATTAGGAGTTCGGTGCTATCCTCTTTTTAAAGCTCAATAGTCAATTGTATGCTTATCCTATTAAAATCTCTAGTATCAGCATCTCACAGCCTTCAGTTTTTGCTGTCAAATGGTTTTGTTCAACATTCTGTATTTTAACAGTCAGTGATCACATGAAAAATGTGGCAACATGGATTTAAAAGCATATCCTTTTAATAAAAATTACTTTATAGTAAGATTGAAAGTTATTGTATTTATAAATGATATTAAATACCATCAACCAATGATAGATAGTGTCTTAGTGTCTAAGCTGTACAATCTAATATAAAGGTAAAGATATAATGATTATTTTATTTATAATGTTGATCTATCCTTAACACAAGCAAGTCCACATCTTTTCTTCACATTTTTTGAAATAATGAAAATCAATTTTAAAATGCCAAATTTTAATTTATTTTTGTTTAAATACAGTGGAAAGCTGTTACTATGAAAATACAAAATATGTTTCTTTTGTAGTCATATTCATTTATATTTGTTTATTTTTCCTAGTTGTGTCTAGGTTTGAGGTTTTATACTCTCCCTGTGTATTTTGGGACTGCTGTATGAGTCTATGTTAAAAAATTTAGTTACAGAATTGGGCATCTTAAACTAAATGATTATATATACTATTCATGTTTTTGATAGACTGCAGTAAACCTGTGCTTGAATGCTCAAAAAATGCTTCAAAATCACTGTCATGCTGGCAGACGCTGATCCTCTTGGAAGCTGTGCTTTGCTCACTTTGTTGTAATTGCAGTTGAAAATCAAGTTCATTATTCCATTGAGCGCTAAAGAAGAGAGTATGAGCTAAGCGTGATTATAAGAAGAATTATAACAGTTACGTCAAAACTAGTTAAACATATTCATACTTTAAAAGAAGAAACAAACCACTCCAGTTTTATTTGGGTAACACCTTCTTTTCAAGAAAGCTAATAATTTTGTGGAAATTCTGTCTGAATAGGGGATACATAGCCATGTATAACTAGATTGCTTTGTTTTTTTAAAAAATTAAAAATAATTTTAACCAAAGCCCTTTAATAAAAAAAAAGTTGTGAGAAAGTAGTCGCATAGTAGCCAAGTGGAATCAGTGGTTGGATTTTATATTTCATTTTGAATTTTAATTGGAGGAAAGAAGTCAATCTACAGGAAATGGTTACCGTCAGAGATTCCACTCCTTGTGATTCAGTTCAAGCAATGAAGCCACCCACTTAGAACTATTTAAAAATACTAGTTTTCTGACAAACCTTTCCTGTGAAAATACTACAAAAAAAGGAACAAACTTTGGAGAGGAAAAGCAGGAGCTTCATCGTTCCTATTTTACTTGGGTTTTGTTTTCTACTGAGCGACTGCAGTCAAGTATCATTTGAGGGAAGAGGTAAAGATGTTTTTCTGTTTAGCAGCCACATGGATGATAGGTATAGAGGAACATGTATCAGAGGTTATTGCAGCAGTTGAAGCATTAGTTTACTTCTGTCTGCTGAAATAAGCACCTTTTAGTCCAGAGTGGTGCGTGCTTTGTTGGTTGCCTAGAAGAATGGGGAGCATGTTTCTAACTCTTGCAATTACTTGTAGGTCATCCAGGATAGACACTTGAAACAGTAGAGCAGGAGATGCTTGTTCTTATGTTCTGTAGAGAGTACAAGTTTATGCTGCCAAACTCATCTGTTGGAGAAAATTAAGTTAGTGAATATGGCACATGATATAAGCTCTAGCACTTAGTGTGAATAGGCAGTTGGTCATCTGCTGTAAATGAGCTTTGAGCTAAAGTCCCTTTTCAAGCTCTGTGCTTGCATGAGAAGACTGATACTGGTAGTAACGGATAGATATCGACATTTCACTCCAGTCTGCTGGTAACTCCATCCTTAATTTAGCCTCAGCCCTCTATTAAAAAAAATCAAAACAAAGATATCTGGGAATGGTTAGGCAACATATGTTTTAAAGAACAGGAAACAGTAGTTATTTTAATAGCTTTGTGTGTGGTATTCCTGTTCCTGGCTGTGTATTCAATACTGTTATAAAAAAGTTAAATGCAATGGCTCATTTTGGTGTATGTCATCTGCTCATTACTGATTTTAGGGAAATTTATAAGGTATCTGAAATTAGATTCTAAGACTGATTTTTGTGGCTTCTACAGGATGGGCATTAGTTATAGTTAGGACCCTTAAATTTATCCATAATGAATATCTCTGGTTTTTTTTCCATTTGTGAAGTATGCACATTCCCTAAAATCTGCTAGATTTAATAGCCAAATTGTATGCCAAATTGTATGTGGCAGTATACATACAACTGCTGTCACAGATTAAGAATGCAATCTATGAGGATTTCTGAAAGTGAAAATGCCAAAATCCTATTTTAATGGGTAGTTTATAAAGCAAAATAATTGCCTGTTTTAAGAGATTTAATATCCAAAGATGGATTAAGGAGAAACTAGTGAAAAAGTGTTAGACTATGTTAGAATTGATATGTTTGGAATGATAAAAAATTATGAGATACAGTTTAAAGAAGACAAATGTAATGCAAATGTAAAAAATTACTATGAGTAGAGGAACACTTTAACAATGAGTATGGTCTAAATCTTTTCCAAACTGACAAATTTCTTACCAATGTGTTGAAGTCTTGTGTCAACATTCAGTAAGGTATTCTATTTATTCTCTTTTTAATGCTAAATCAAATGAATAGGAGTGTTTCTAAAGACTGAAGAAGATATCGTAAAAGGCAGTAGGGTACAGAATGTTAATTTCCAGTTTTCAAGGAATAAAATATGGCTCCTCTAGTAGAAATGTTGGGGTTTTTTCATTACTCTGTTAACTTGCTTAAACACTTTAGTTTAAGGATGAGATGCCTGACACTACTTTCTCTCTCTTAAATTGCTGACTTGAAAATAGTGTATACTTAGAAGGAATAAGCCTGCATACCAGAATGCATACTCTTGGAAATAAACATGTATAAGTGTAATTCTCTTGAGAATTTTTTTAGCAGGAAGCAGAATCTTACTAAAAGAAAGTTTTTTTCAGAAACAGATTCTGTTTTATTTTTTTGTCAGTAATCTTTCAGTCGGGAGTTTCTGGGGAAGTATTTATATATCTATACATCTGTAAATGTTTGATTAGTGTCGAATCAGGTTGTTAATCTGTTATGGCCAATTGTTCTTTGCAAGTATAAACACTGTACACAGAGTGAACTCATAACAGTTTTATTTATGTATAACTATCATCTTAAGTGATGACAACAAAACTATTAGAAGCCAAAATGCATGGTATAAAAGCCATTTCTGATTGTGGTTAATAACGAGAACCCATGGCATATGACTGGTTTCCCAGATATTGTTAGATGTTGTGCAGTGTTTTTTCAGATGGGTAAAGCAATCATAGAATCATAGCATATCTCAAGTTGGAAGGGACCCATAAAGATCATTGAGTCCAACTCCCTGCTCTTCGCAGGACTACCTAAAACTAAATCGTATGACTAAGAGCATCATCCAGATGCTCCTTGAACTCTGACAGGCTTGGTGCCATGACCACTTCCCTGGGGAGCCTGTTCCAGTGACGAACCACCCTCTCAGCGAAGAACCTTTTCCTATTGTCCAGTCTGAACTTCTCCCGACACAGTTTCATTCCATTTCTCATGTCCTATTGCTGGTCACCAGAGAGAGGAGATCAGCACCTCCACTTCTGCTGCCCTCCTTGAGGAAGTTGTAGACTGCAATGAGGTCACCCCTTGGCCTTCTCTAAGCTGAACAAAGCAAGTGACCTCAGCTGCTCCTCGTAAGTCTTGCCCTTGAGACCTTTCACCGTCTTGGTTGTCCTACTCTGGACACATTCTAATAGTTTGATGTTCTTCTTACATTGAGGCACCTAAAACTGCACACAGTACTTGAGGTGGGGCCTCACCAGTGCAGCGTAGAGTAGGACAACCACCTCCCTCAACCTGCTAGCTATGCTGTTCTTGATGCACCCCAGGACACGGTCGGCCCTTTTGGCTACGAGGGCACACTGTTGACTCATATTCGACTTGCCATCAACCCAAACCCCCAGATCTCTTTCTGCAGGGCTGCTCTCCAGCCTCTCGTCCCGCAATGAAAAGGTCAAGAAAAGTTTCCTTCGCGTAGGTATTTTGCTACAAACATTAATAGGAGAAAGATTTGACTTTTTTAATATCGTTGTAACTTATGCTAGACTTTCAACATGTTTGCTATAACCACAAAGCTTAAGGCTTGTCTGTGCTGCAGTCAGTGTGTAGCAGTAATTCACGAAGATGTCTCCACTTAACTTTGAGCCTAGTAGCTTAGCTAACGTTCGTAATGTGGGTGCAGCAACAGAGGGCTTAGAAACTGCAAAGCCTTCTATGAAGCTTAGTAAATACTTGGGCAGTTAGCTGCTGCAGCTATCCTGCCTTGGGTCCCCTAGCAAGTTCAAAGCGGAGGATGTCTTCACAATTAATGTATGGATGTCCCCCCATACTTGCAAAAGACCAACACAGGTTGAAGAAATCTTATGGAAAGGACTGGAACTGGAGTGTCAGAAGTGATTGGAACATATTCTGGGGAGTTAGGGACCACGTGGCAACCACATGCTGCTCATTTGGTGGGGTGCCATATACCTCTGAGGCGAAGCGTGCCACTTCTTTTGTGTTCTTTTATGAGTATCGTGAGCTTGGGATAATGAAGGAAATACTGTATGATTAAAACTTTTGCATGTACAAGTTTGAAAACTTTATAAAAAGTTCCTCTTAACAGCTGCTAGCTTTAAACAGAGCTGGAATGATTTACTTTCCCTCCATAACCTTGAGAAAATGATTGTTGTTGGGGGTTTTGTGTTTTTCCGAGTGGTATTAGTAGCTGATTTTCAGCTGCTCTTGTAGAGTTGCTTGAGTCAAATAGTTTTGACTGGTTTTAATTCAACTTTCTAATATTGAAAAGTCATAATTGTAGTAGTTAAATGTGTATTTGTTACAAATGACAGAATTTGAGAACAGGGTTTCAGGTTTTTTCATTTACCTGAAGTACATGATTTGTGGGATGAAGACTGGGCTTGTTGGCAGAGTACCAAGAGAACAGAGAGCACTGCTTCCTGTTCCTGCTGAAGATCCATATTTCTTCTTGACCCTGGGCAAATCATATAAGCCTTCTTTTTCAGATGTGCTTAGTGTGCTTCTATCCTTCATGTGTCCAATGAACACATTTACTCTTGCAAAACTATCAGAAATTGATGCTCATCATTCCGAAACTAGGCCTATTTAAGGTCCCAGCTCAACCTTATCGAAGCATAATTCTTTAATGAATTTTCCTTATAGTAAGGTAATGTCTAAACTATAAATGTACATCACAGGAATGTAGAGATGATAAATTCATTAGGATTTAGAAGGTATTCAGATTTTGTTATGAGAAGCACTGTGCAAGTTCTAAATAAATGTGAGCAGCCTATTTTATGACTGTATGTCTATGTAGATCTATCACCGGTAGGACTGCTGGTGGAAAAAGAAAAATATGTGAGGGGAAGCAGAGCCATCCTTTAAATCATTTTAATATTATAAATTTATATTGTGCAGAATAAAATGGCTTTTAAAAAGGAAAAATATTACTAAAGCATGTCCTTCTATAACTCTTTTTCTTATCTGGAAAATTATTTTGAACCAGTGCTCCTGTTAGGAGAGGGAATAAAATTATTTACAAAATCACCTGAAGCTCTACTTCTGAGAGAAAAATTGAGTCCACAACATTTGTGACAGCATTATGTTCTTTTATAGGAGGGAAATTCAGCTATTTGCATCTTAAAGGAATTGCTTTCTATTGCGAGACACTAATATTTTAGTGTGTATGTTACATAACTTTTTTTTTTTAATTTTATGGTTTTTTATTTTATATTCAGTGCTAAGGGACATAAGAAAACCCATGTATAAACAGTATTCTTATGTGTTTCTTGGTAGTTTGGTTTTTTTTATCCTGTCCCAGAAGTAAAAAATTTTATGGCTAATAAACATGAGTCTAAAAGACTTTAATAAGGTTTTAAAGCTAGCTATAACATACTGGAAAAGGAAATCACAAACAAGCAGTGAAGTGTGTAGGTCTGCTTTGCAGAAATAGTGACCATGATTACTGCTGATAGTAGAACACATTTTAAAGTTTTATGATGTTGTGACTGTTTTCCATCTCTTTGATCTCACTGTTCATGTTTTATTTTACTGGTCTTCAATAAGCAAGCAAGCATACTGTTTTTGTAGAGGTTTTTTTTCTTTTTCTAAATGTTTCAAAACTAATAAAAAGTGGATGGTTGTTTTGTGTATTATGGTATAACGTCTTACAAGTTGTCTTTTGAAAGAAAATATTTTTACAATGCATTTCAAAGAAAAAAATTGCTGCAGAGTAACAATCACTGTTGTGCCTTGCAGGGGCAGATCTCTGTCTTTATCACTTTGTTGCTCTGCCTGTCCCAAGAACATTTCACAGCGTCACTTCAAAGTGATTTACACCCCAGCTGAGGCCTGTTCTATTTGCTTCTTCTGTTGATTGGGACAAACAGCCCAGTGTTACAGGGATGCACGGTGATGACACAGTTTAAACTGGCTTCAAAACAATTAACAAATAACCATAAGCCTAATATTTGTCCAGTGTTATGGTATGGAATACAGAAGTCCCGTGATCCCTTCAGGGATTGACTTGGGATCCAACACAACAGTTGTCCAAAAGCCTCCACCCTTGCAAAGGGTGGAGCATCTGCTTATTACATTGTGCTGGCCCTTGGCTGTTGCTCAAAATCCACAAGGCTCTTACTATATCTAGAGGATTGCCTGTTGTCCTTTGGACCTTGCTGGACTTTGGGAGTTGATGCTTCCCTTCGTGCCCTCCAATTGCAAAGGCTATAATAGTGCTTATTATGAACAACTTTTAAAAGTTAGTTTTTCTTGGAAGGCTAAACTGGTTAGGAATACCTAGTTTGTTCAAATACTGTGTTCAGAGAAGAATTTTAAATATATTGTAAAAGACTGTAAGAGTGCTTAGCATGAAACTTTGACATCTTAGAGCAAGCCCAGTGAATATACACCCTGATGATCGGAGGCCTGGAGCACAAGTCGGACGTAGCCTGGCTGAGAGAACAGGTTTCATATAACCTTTGCAAAGAAGGCTTGGGGGGATCTTATTCCTGTCTGTAGCTACCACATTGGACAGTACGGGGAAGATGAAGCCTGACTTGTTTCAGTAAGGCACAATGGAAGGACAACAGGATGAATGCAAGTTGGAAGATAGGAAATTCCAGCTTGATATAGGAAGAAACTTTTTGCTGTGGGGAGGATGGTCAAACACTGAAACAAGGTCCCAGAGAGGCTGTAGCATCTCTATCCTTGGAGACTCTTCAAACTCAGCTGGATGCAGCCCTGAGTCAGCCTGCTTTGGCAGGACTGCTTTGAGCAGGGGATTAGACTAGAGAGCTCCTAAGGTACCTTCAGCCGTATCTGTTGATATGGTTGGTATACACATAAAACCAACTTCTGTGGTTTGATTGGCCTAATGCAGTCCATCTTCCTAAAAACCAACCATCCAAACAAAAGCTACCCCACAGGTTATCTCCTAGCATGGTAGGCACCATTCACTGTGTCCTACCTGTAGTTAGATATGTTAACTCCTCTAATTAGGATCCAGGTCAGTAGTCCCCCAGGTTTGGGTTTCTAAGCTCTTCTTCTGTTTCCTGCTTCCTAATTCATTGTATGCTTTGACCTTTAAGTAAGAAAGGTGGATGGACTGAAGTGGCAATGCTTATTCAGCTGGCTTGGCTCTGCTCCCATTTCTCCCTTATCTGAGCCAGCTACGTGTTATACTGCATGAAGGTGTTCTTTTATGAACCAAACCCAAAACGGACTGTAGGTCAGGGTTGGATGGATAGATGTATAAAGTCAGTGAGTGTTTCTGCCAACTTGATTTGTCTGGCAATACTCTTGGACGTTATGCAAGGTACCTTAAATATGAGTCTTTGTGGTTTTGTGGTTTTTGAACAGTGTTCTGAACAAATTTTTTAATTATGTGGTATGTATGAGACTTTTGTGATTGGCTAATTTGTGTATTGCTGTGGAGAATTTAGGGCAAGAGAGGTAATAATTTCCTAATGATTACATTTTTACTTAAAAACAGTGCAGCTCTGACCTTTAAGGGAACATGCTAACTTAAGCTTTGCACCTGAGAGCTGAAGTTGATGCTATCAGATTTTCCTTGGAAAACTGGAAGAGTTGCCTCTAAAACTAAATGGAAAACAAGTGTACTTAGATGTTAACACCTTTCTTTTTAACTCTGTCACCTTTGGAACAGCTAAGATTTGTAGAATATTTGAAATATGCATTGAGAAAGAAAATTTTTATAGTGTTCAGGAGAAGAATTATATGTAAAAAAAAAAAAGCATAATTAAGGACTAATTAATGAGTACTCCTGTATTTTAAACTATGGTATTAAGTATTTTAATTGTTTTTCTCTGCGATTCAGACATCCTATAAAAGCCTGTTGTTTTCTCACACTGAGTAAGGTTGACTTGAATCCGTGCATAGTTCAAAAGACTTGAAAAAAAAATATGGAAAGACATGAATTTTCACCCTGAAAGGGAAATCATATTTCTTTTGTCATTTTATATTGATATATAGCTTTAAATAATAGTCTCCAGTACTTCATTTTGTAGTGCGTTCTTCTGTCTAGCTCATTCCATCAGGAATAATTCTGTTAGCGTTCCCCAGTTTAGTCTGAATGAGAGGACTTTATGACCTTTTTCTGTGGTCACTGAACATTGTACCAGGAATTTCATTTCAGTCATTGGATCAGTCCGTCAGTCTTGGGAACTTAAGGCAGAAGGGTATTGAGCTGATGTTCCTTAATGATGGATGTCAGCAGCACCAGGAGTGAGAGAGCAGGACTGACCATCACCACGGACCGCCCTAAGACCTGGATAGGCACACAACTGGTGCTCATGTTCTCTCTCTTCTCAGATTTTCTGCAAACATGAAGTGTTTGAAGATCTTATAAAGTTCACAGTGCAGAGTTGCTGGATCAAGGTTTTCCCCCTCTTCAACAGTTTTGGGTTGGGGGTTTTTTTGGTAGTCATAAAGCTGTTTAGCATTCACATATTTTTTTTTTCCACACTTGATTTGAGCCTTTTTTGATAGAAGTTTTGTACATAACCTTCAGGATCTTGTGAGTATCTGTGTAATTAAAATCCTCACAAGTTTTTTTGACACCTAATACTACTCACTTTCAGTTTAATTTGCACTCCTTTTCAAAGCAGCCACAAAACCTGTATATATTCTGAAGCATTGCACAATGCGTCTGCTGGCAACGGTCCCGACTCTACGCAGTGATGCGAGATGTGTAGCCATTATCACTCAGGAATGACATATTGTGGTTAGATAAAAACACAGTCTAATAAAAACATCTGCTTAATCCTTAGTCCTGGTCAGAAAAGCAAACTGAATGTTATAGGTTGCAAGAGGACGTGTTACAATGGTAAGCAGAAAAACACTGTGCCATGTTAATCCATGTGTGGATTTTGGGTTTCCCATCTCAAAATGTTTATAGTAGAACTGCAAAGAGTGCAAAGAAAAGAGACACAGATGATCAAAGGTCTGGAATCACCACCGTAGAAGAGATTACTCTTCCGTATGCTTTAATCTGGAAGGCGATGAATGAGGGGGAAGTATGATAGCACACAGTCATGAGTGGCTCATACAAGGTGAATAGGGAATGCTATTGCGGTTCACTGTATCTTCTAATAGAAGAACTGTATTATAAGAACTAAAGAACACTTGCAGTTGAGATTTTAAAAGCTGACAAAAGGTGATACTGCTTCCTATAGGGTTAAGTTCAGCTGTGCCTTAGTGTCCTGGGTTTACTTGAATTAAGAAAGAGATTGGACAAATTAATGGATGAAAAATCCATTGAGAGTTGTTACGTTCAAAAGATCTGCTTCTGGATCAAAGTCCTTGGGCTGCGAATTCCTACAGGCTGAGGAAAGTGTTCTATATGCCTGGCTTGTACTTGTAGGGCTTCTTCTGTTGCCGTGTGTTTTGGATAGGTTGTTGGGGTAGGTAGACTTATAGTTTGAACCGAGTCAGGTTCTGCTTTATATACTGAAAATGCATGCGTGGGAATCTTTCTGTATTGTAATTTTTTAGTTATTAGGTGTAGAATTTTGTCTTACCATTCCTACTTTTGTATGAGAAACCAGATTATTTTTTATGACTTCAACAGATTGACTTATTTTCTGAAGCAACAGTTATTTCTTTGAGAAATTAGCAGGTTAAAAGTACACAGTATTAGTTTTGAGTTATGAGGTTAATTTCCAGTGTGTGCTGTTTGGTTGGATGCAAATATGTTGATATTAATGAGCACATGAGTTAAAAATAAACAGTAATTTTGAGAATTCAGAAACAAATTTGGGCATAAAGTTCTTATTTAAGCTCTTATTTTTAGTTGTATGAATTATAAAATATATAGTATTTAATATCAAGTTCTATTTCAGTCTTTTAACTCTAGCAGGGTTTACTTGTGTGAGTATAGGTATCTGTATCTCTAACTGTACCTCAATTAAGAAATGTTTTGGTAATTTCTTCTTGATTAAGGAAGGTAATAATGATAATTTAAAAAAAAAAAAATCCATTCCTATTTTGAAGTTGCATCCTGCTCCATCTCAGTGTGAGTTATTCAGTAGGCATATCCTGAATTTTTATCATCATTTCTGAACATAAGTTTTGTCCCAGTGTTTCTAATTAGGATTTACATTGTCTTGGACTCTTGTGTGCATGAAAAACATTGGAAACTCTTCTGTTTAAATAGCCTTCTTTGAGGGTTTTTCATGCTTTTTTTGGCTATTGTGGATTACTTGGACTCCATATGAAATCTGATTTTGTCATACCTTATTTCCTTTAGGTCTTTTTTTGAAGTTTGGTGGTGATCATGTTGCTTTTTGTACAGGCAACTAGAAAGAACATAAAAAAAGGCTAGACCAAGTCAGATCAAGGGTCTTGACTAGCCTGCTGTTTTTGTATCTCACAGTGGCCACAAGTGGATGTCTAGAAAAAAATTATCAAAAGGAGTTAAGCCTATCTGACATGTCCACCAAGTACTTTTTCTACATCCAACCACTTTCAACTCAAGACCTTTCTGAGCTGGCTGTAGTAACTGTGTTTAATATTCGCAATGGACATCCTTTCCATGGCCTTGTCCAATCCCCCTTGTAGACCCATATAAACTGCTTGAGTTCCCAACACTGTGGCAAGGCGCTGCACAGCCTGGCTTTGCACAGAGTGAAGAAACAGCTCCTTTTGTTTGGAACGTGACTCCTATCAGGTTAATTGATTATTTCTTGTTTCTGTATTCAAGAAATCAGCAAACAATGGATATTCATCCACTTATGAAACCTCTGATTTTATAAATCTCAGTATTCTCCATCAGTTTGCTAAAACAGTTTTCTGGACTACAAAGCCATCATTACTTAGGTATTTTTAAATGGAAGCTGTTCCACACTTTTGATCACACTTGCTGCTTTCTCAGATTATCTTCCATTTGCATATATAATTGTTGAGGTACAGGACCAGAGTGGAGTGTTCAAAGGGTGGATGAGCTGTGGGTTTATACAGTGGCGTAGTGATGTTCTGGGTTGTGTGGTTTTTTGGGGTTTTTTGGGTTTTTTTTTTTGTTTTTTTGGTTTTTTTTTTGTTGTTGTTTTGTTTTTGTTTTTTTAATTCTCCCTTCTTTTCTTAACGTTTCACTTTGTTTTTTTGACTGCTGTCATTGAGCTGTCGTTTGTGTGAAACTGTCTTTCCTAACCTGAGATTATTAGTTCAAAAATGAAGTTGGGACTTTTTCCCCACCATGTGCATTACTTTATGTACATTAAATTTCAGATGCAACTTCAGATGCAATCTTTCTCCTATTTACATGGATTCTCTGTCTGTGAACAAGTTTCAGAGCTTTCAATGTTTCACATAGCACATTTCCACAGGATTTCTATTACATTAAGGCTCTTTTCACTCAGTCATTGTAACTGGACAATTTTCACACTTATTAGAGGAAAAAATATTTGGGAGGTGGTTGGGGATGGGCAAAGGGATAATTGCACTCTCTTTTAATTAAAGATTTAACTGGTATCATCATCTTCAGGAACGACATTATTTCTGTCACACCCCTTTCCTCTAAATGTTCCTTGGTGTTTGCTGCCTTTCTCCTACATTTTAATTTAAATAATGCAACAAAAATAGTTAATCTTCTGGACTGGTAGCTGGTTCTGCTGTGAATAAAGTTAAACAAATTAAATTCTTTATCTTTCATGCTCCATCCTCTCACACTTTTGTCAGTAACTGGTAAATCTCACCTCCTGTTCTTTAGGCTTTTTTTATTATTCTCACAGTCTTGCAGTGCCCACACCTTGGACACATTTCATTTTATTTAGTTCTTCTCCTGTAATCACTTTGTAATTTTGTAGTATTCATCTATATATATATACACACACACACATATATATGAGTGTGTGTATACATATAAATAAACATACATACATGTATGTGACGTTATTTATGTTAGAAATCTCCATGTCTTTGTGACCTGATAAATGTTCTTCATACTGGATTGTGTGACATAAAAAAGAAGAAATGCGCCTAGTCCCAGGAGTTACGCATCAGCTTGAGCGCGAGCAGGGGAAGGGTCTGGGGTGGGGGGACACAACAGCTTTGGGAAGCGGACAGGGCTGCTCTGCAGCCTTCCCTCGCTCCCACCCCAACTTGGCCAGTCACTGAATCACAGATCAAGCCAAAGGGCACATGGAGACCTCAGGAAGAAGAGCAAATGGTGCAAATATGTGAAACGCAGGTGCTGCAGAAAGAGTGTGTGAGTGATGACTCTTCCTAACTTGAGACTTCACAAGTGTAGTACCAAATTAGGTCCTCCATGAATTAGAAGTTATGGGGAGAAATCCTGACCTTACAGTAGTTTGTGTGAATTTTATGAGAAATTTTAAATGGGTCACATAGAAACAAATCACCGTCAGTGAAAATGTTCACCCAAAGTGATTAATTTCTACATTTAAATATTTATTTATTTTTGCTGTAGAAGCAATATTAAAGCAAAATCTCATTCCTCCCAAATTTTGTATTTGTCAGTCTGATTAAGACCAGTCTGCCAATTTGCTGTTCCTGCAAATGCAAATGTCAAGACAGAGAAAGCATTTAAGGAAAAAAATACATACTGAAGTAAAGCCGAGATGCATGCTTTTCAGAACAAGAGTTATTGATCTTGTGACCAGAATTTGACTGTGATATTATCTCTGTTCTGTCAAATGACTGAGGTATATCTCCTGATCTCATCTAAATAAATATTGGTGTAGGAATGTGGCAGTTGCTGACTGTACGTTTATTGACCAGCTGCATTCTGATGACTAAGGTAATAAGCTATTGTGTGCTTCACAATAGAGCTTGTAAAAGAATATTGAATGTCCGTGAATGGTTTCTGGCTGGCAGAGGTTCCACATTATGCTTCTGAACTCTGATCATTTATCTAGAAATTTGTCTGGTTTGGCTTCAGTCATGTATAATACATTCCTTATGTTAATGTCTTCCTGAAGAGTTCATACTGCGGGATGATAATTAGATTTTTAGAATGTCAGTCTTCCACAAAGCAAAACAATTTAAATCTTAATATTCTGCTTTCGACTCTCTGTTTTTAACTGTAGTCATTTACTCATTGTCTTATATGCTTGGTTTCTAAATATATTTTGTTTTATAAAATGTTTTTATAGGCAAGCTTAAAAATCATTGCTTTGCTAAAATAGATTTATAGTCAAATATATGCAAAAAGATTAAGCCTACCATGATCCAATCTTAGTTTACCCACTGTAACTTTCTAATTATAACAGTAGCATCATCTCAGAGAGTCAGCTGAAATTTTGGTAGTCTCTCTTTTTTTTTTTTTTTTCTTTCACTTAGGTTTGTCTTTCAAATCCCCTGTTTGTATTACAAGGTTCAGTTTCTGCCCCTTGCTTGCCTTGAGCAAGTAGTTCTTTACTATTCATATGGGTACAGGAAGCAAAATTGTGCCCTAGAACTGTTTTCTTTCTTTTTCATTTACTTGTTCCCTTTCAGACTCCTGCCTGCCCAATGCAGCAATAACCTGTTCAAATCGTGATACTACATATGGTTGGTCGCTGATGGTTTTCACTCTTGCAGTTTAAGTGGTAGCCATAAATGGATCCCTATGGCAGATACATAAGCACTGTTTGGTCGGTGACGCTACTTTTAATTTTCCATTGCTGTGTCATATGATTTGATGTGGAGTTTGGCAAAAAATTCGATTACGTGCAAGGACAAAAGAGGTTTTGTTGAGTTACTTCACTCAGATGACCGAAGTATGCACCAAGCAGAAAGGATGCGTACAGGGGTCGATAGCTCCTTTCAGTACTGCAGAGAGCCAAGGATTATTCTGTAAACAGTCCAATTCATTTGTTACTGTATATTGTGAAGTTCCACGTTTGCTTGCCCTGTAACAAGTTCTGGAGCAGGATTTAAATTCACTGCACGTAGCTATCTTTAGGGCT
The DNA here is from genome assembly GCF_965183815.1 of Platalea leucorodia. NCBI lineage: Eukaryota > Metazoa > Chordata > Aves > Pelecaniformes > Threskiornithidae > Platalea > Platalea leucorodia. The sequence continues at coordinate 119,274,101 of NC_138823.1, forward strand.
CACATCTGGATGGCACTGCAGGAGCATATTGCTGAAAGCAAACAGACTAGCAGTTTTGATGGTAACAATGGAGTCTGAGAAAACACTGGATGCCTGAATAAGATTCCATTAAAAAAGGGGGAGCGAGAGGGATGTCTAATGCAGTCCATTTAATGCAGAACTCTCCAGAGAGTGAAGTGGGGATTATGCCTGCTGCCCTTCTTATTAAAGACTGGTATAGAAGATGCTTGTTGGGCGAATGGTATCTCCATAACAGACGCTCTATTACTCATGAATATGTTTCTAATTATATCTTAATGATCTCAGCCACAAATAGGAAAACAAAAATCTTTGTCTCCCTGAGTGGTTACCTTAGTGGCTGCAGGATTGGCAAGGTTTAGATTATCCATCTCCTCTCACTAATCCCAGGGGACTTCATTGTGAGAAATGAGACTTGTTTATGATGGTGAATTAAATTGCTGTAAAAGGTTATTTCAACAGACAGTTGGGAAATCATAATAAAATAATTTAGTAAAAATGGGAGCTAGAGTATGCTTAATGAAACATGATTAGATTTAATTTTCTTGCTATTTCAATCATTAAAGGTACATTATCCTTTCTCAGACCTCATTTGGGCTCTTTGCCATGGACCCACTCTTGGTAACAGACTGAAACTTGCATGTTCCATTAGGATATGAAAATGGCTAATGATACCCTACTCTCCTCTCCCTGGCTTTTGTAAAATTCCTGTTACCAGCTTTTCAGATATATTTTAGCTGTTTTGCTCTTTCATCCTTTTATTCCCTTTCACATCTATTGTACACATTTTTCAGTATGAATAGCTATTCAGAGAGCATAGGTTGAATGAAATGAAGTAAAATACTAATATAGTTACCTTAATGACTGTAAAATGGCTTATTATGAGTAATTAAAAAATTAACTCCTTTAGTTATTACTAGGACCCTGTGTTCTAACAAAGCTAATATTTTAATCAGTTCATATAAAACAAGTTTCTATGCATTTCTTAATCTAGTGGTCCAATTATTTGGGGGGGTTTGGTGTTTTGTGGGTTTTTGGTTTTGTGTTTTTTTTTTTTTTAATTATTCTTTCCTTTTACAGTGCAATGACATATTGTGTGACATTGTATATTGGCTAAAATTTCTGTCTGGCCTCTAGTGATAATAAATGTAGTTGTCAATGATATTTTATGCCTCTCGGCATCGGAATGCTACTTGGATCTAAAAGCTGCTTTTCAGGATATGAGTTCATATGAGAATAAAACTACTTTTTGTTGGTAGACAACTTGGGCACAGCAGCAGTATCTTGCTGATAGGAACTGGTCATGACTCCATGGTTTTCAGGACTCGAGTGTGTTGTTTGAGGGAGGAGATATTTGGGTTATTTCAGTGTTTCATGATATTATTCCAATTTGGATGTAGGTTTCACTGAGAAAGGCTTCCTGTGTTCAGGGTGGAATTTCTGCACAAAGTGGCATGGAAGGCAGGGGAGAAAGGCAGACCTCAGGGTAGCCAGTAGCCTATTAATCAGGAATGCCGTAGGGGAAGGGGCCAAGTGCAGATCCCAAGTTCAGAATCACCCAGAGGGAACGGCTGACGCTGGGTTTCTGAAGCTTAAAGTAAGTAGTTTGGCTTTTTTACTAGCATCTCTCACCATCTCCTGCTGAAGTTGCTTCAGTTTGTATATATTAAATTTTCATCAAAACAGAGGCTTCTGATGATCTGGACTTTCACTTAAAATGGGCAGAAATAGAAGAACTTCAGTCCTCTACACTTCATGTGAGATAGTGAACCACTGTGGGGTACAGGTAGTGTGAGAACTTAGGGAGTGTGTCAGTGCAAACTGGGAACGTTTTTTCAAAGTCTTGAACATTTGAGGGAATGAAAAATCTAGCTCTCTTTTGAAACAGCATAGAGTCTCAAGTCATTCATTTTTCAGTGTTGTTAGAATAGTTTCATTTGAATTTTGTATGTCACAGTTAAAATAATTTGCGAGAAAATGTGTGTACATATGTATATTTGTGTGTGTGTGTGTATATACGTAATGTATCCTGTCCCCCTTTTAAAGCAACAGACATAAATTCTCATATAATCATTTAGTATCTGTTTACTGCTGAAATGAGCTACATGAGGGGGAAAAAAAAAAAAGGTCACTCTTCTGGGGGTTGAAGGCACTATGTTTCCAGTGTATCTCCTGTGTTTCCAGGAGATGACTTCCTTAACAGTCACGAAAAGCAGGAAGGTTTGAATTGAACCTGTGCTCGGAAGAAAACACAAATTGATGACTGGAATGACTCTGTCATTAACTAGAATTTATTTTTGTAACCTATACCAATTTTCAAATCTGTATTCCTAAAGTTCATTTCTTGAATCAATATGTAGGCACCTAAATAGAAATGACGTGGGAGGAAGAGGTGCAGCAAGCCTATAAAGAAAACTATAATAAATAATTTTGAGATTACCCTGGAAAGACGTGCAAATTAAAAAATGGTGTTCAACATATTGTTAATAATAGTAATAATAAAATGCAGAATAATTTCCTCTCTCTTTGAGAAAGAAGTAGGACTTGTTTACGAGAGCTTCCTATTTTGCTGATGTCAGTCATTCTTGATTCTGTCTTTGGTTCATCTGTTAATCTCCTATAAAAATGAAATAAATTGTGGGTGAGATCATATGTAGGAGCAAGAGGTATACTTTGTTTTAAGTCATGGCATCTGATACTGCTTTGCAAATGCTTATGAGAAGCAGACTTGCTGTCCATGCTTTGTATTCTTGTAGATCTGAGTTAGGACCAGCTTTTAAATCCAAAATTGTGCCCTTGCTCCTCTTTGAAATGTAGGAGTAGACTTCAGAACAACTGAGTGTGAGAGTTTTCAGAAGTGGTGCTTGGCTTGTGCTGGGCAAGTGCACAAAGAGTGCCTCAGGGAGTACCAGCGGGGTACCAGCTGGACCTGTAGTGCTGGCTATATCTGTACCATGAATTTTTCAAACTGTCTACTGCCTGGCACTATTGAGATTGCCACCATGGGAGAAAGACTTAGGCCATTCCAAAATTCATTGTGCTGTACTTTTTTTATACGCTCAGTGAAGTAATTTCTGTTTTCTGTCTTTTCTTCCTAGTTTAATATTCTGGGCGATGAGAACTTTGTGCTTTATGTCTGTGCCTTTTATTTAATAGCAGCTGCTATGTGAAAGTTTGGATGTTGTCACTCAAGTGACTAAATCATAGAATCATAGAATGGTTTGGTTTGGAAGGGACCTTTAAAGATCACCTAGTTTCAAGACCCCTACCTTGGGCAGGGACATCTTTCACTAGACCAGGTTGCTCAAAGCCCCTTCCAGCCTGACCTGGAACGCTTTCAGCGATGGGGCATCCACAGCTTCTCTGGGTAACCTGCTCCAGTGCCTCACCACCCTCATAGTGAAGAATTTCTTCCTTATATCTAATCTAAATCTACTGTCTTTTAGTTTAGGTACCATCTTAAATTCACAAGAATAGTAATCTATTAGCACATATGAATTTATATTATTGTAAGCCTCATATTGCAAGTATGTTTTGAATAATAATAATAATAAATTATTATAAATAATTATATACTTATATTTATTATAAACAAATATATGCTTACGTTTATATTAAATACAAATTCTAATTATAAATAATAATTATTATTATTATTTTTGCCATTCTTGTTAGCTGTCATTTCTTTCTCCATTTTACTTCCTCCTCATCAGTTCTCGTTCTGCTTCATAGTCTAGCATCATTGGCAGACCACTACCAGCTAAGGAAACAGTTGTCTTCCAATATCAGTGAATTCCGGTGGCTGGAGGATATAATTCCTGTGACTGATGTTGCACTCATGCTGTCAGTATTTTATAGAGCTAAAATGGGGCTGTCACTTCATAAGTATTTTGCTGAAATACATATCTGAAATATGACCTACTAAAGTGAACTCCATCTTCACTTCTTCTAGGGTCCCAGGTAGAGACAGAGTAAGTATTAAATGCAAAACAGGAAGAAAACAAATAAAGGAATAAATAAAGATCATGATGAAAGGAAAAAATGTAATTTCTGTCTCAGACCAACATAACCAAGATATGTATGCTGTCTTTGGTTCTGCTGCCACAGGCAAAACTAATTTAAAAGCAAACTCTGTGGAGTCTGGAAACTGCGGCAACATCCTAGAACAATTTAAGCAAGGAGAAGGTACTGTCATTTAACCTTGAAGTTCTGTCTTTTTAGTCTCTAGATTTATTTATTCTTTTTAATTTTTCATCCTAACTACATGCCGTTCCTTCTGGTAAACAGTAATAAAGGAAAATCATGTTAACCTTGGACAGAATTTGATTAAAGAACAGGGATGGTGGCTTGTTTGTTAGACACCAAGTTAGGCTGATGAGTGGATCAGATCTTTGTGGGAGATTTTTGGATAACAGTAAGCTTCCTTCCTGTTGTGTCTACAAGAGAAAGCGTAGTTCTAGTATTTACACAGAATAAGAAACTGTACTTCCCTTCTTTTTTTTTTATTTATTCCAATTCAGAAGTCATCTGGCTATGAATCCAAACTGCTCCTTCCAAATATTCCCAAATGTGGCTCTTAATACCAGACTTGTTTCTCTGAGAGCAGTGAGATTTTTTGGTGTCTATGAACACTACATTTTTTAAGCCTGAATTTCACAAATACTTATTTTTGTAAACTGACATTAAGAATGGTAGCAAATACTTCAAGTCTTATTTAGCTTAAATATGTGTATCAAATGCACTTATACTCAGGAGACTGTTAATCACTGTGGCACACACATGGAGTTAGGACTAGTATGAATGGTAATCTTGCCTTCAAATTCTGAATCTTTGCCCCAGTATCATAGTTCAGTTCTATTCAGACCATTGATTTTCACTTTCACTCCAGCTCTTTTTATTCTTGGACTTCATATACACAGTTTGGCATAAGAAGAAAACTCATTCATGCTTGAGTTCTTGAATGGGTGCCAAGATAACACTGTGATACATGGGGTATGAAAGTACGTTTGTGTAATATACATACTGTTTATCAGGGAACATTAACTTGAGATAGAGTTGAGAGTAGAGATTATATACTATTAATTTATAGAAGAAGAAACTTTACAGAGATAATTTACCCATAAAGCCTATTCCTGTATTTCACAGAGATATTGTAATATACCTAAAATATTTTTCATTTCCAGGATTTGTAAGTATTTAATAATTTGATTACGGTAAAGGTTTGCTAATGTTTATGGTCCTTAATTAACTGATTTAAAAAAAAAAAAACAAGCCAACTAAACAAACATGTATTTGAGTCTACCATGCATTAAACTTTTTTTCAGTCTTCAGTTGTCTGGAAAACAATAGTGCTAAAATGGAGGAGATACCCAATTATGTAACATTCTGCAATGTCAGAAGGAAGGGAGGAGGCTGGTGATTTGAAAGGGAGTTTTTATAATTTAAGTGTTGGGCCAGTCATGGATTGTCTTGTCTTGACCATGAATATTAAGCAAAGAAAAATCATGCCAAATAAAATCTCCCTATAATTTCTTTAGAGTATATATGAATTTCACTCTTAAGAAAACAACTTTAGTGTTGAGAGTTAATATTTCTGGAGTGTAACACCACAAAAAAGCACTGTGATGATGAGTAGAGTTATTTAACAATTTTTTGTTTACACTTAATAAACACAGTGTTTTGCTAGGTAGAGTTTTCACTTATAGCAATCAGTTCATAATTTCTCTTGCCTTGTTTGCCTAGTGTCATAGCAGGAATATACTTTGCTTCAAGCATAATTGCTTGTCTGTCTAAGCCCAGGACAGGAACATGAGAGATACACTCTCTCCCATGGGATAATAATGCTGGCTGTATTACTCTTCAGCACTTCTGCCAGTCTGTTCATTGAGGAATATTGTTAGCGCTTCCCAGTTTCCTGTCCTGTGGCTTGGTGCCTTGGCATAAACTAACAGAAAATGTAGCTTGCTGCTATAGGTATAACTTGAGTGGGGAAAGGCTGGGAGATGAATTTGCTAGGACATCCATATGCAATAGTATGTGTACTTTGAGCTGAGTGAAGTGCTGATAGATGATACAGTCTGATTGTTGAGCATGTTTGGTTTTTAAATATATGTCTCTTTGGGAAAATGCAAAAACTCTATGAACAGGTGTCCAAGATTGAGATTAACAGGCTGCCTTAAAAATATAAAAAGAAATTAGAACTTCCTAATGTTTTTCAGACTAGTAATTAACTACTTAGATAATCCCTAAAAAAACTAATAATAGAAAATAAGAAATAATAAAATTATTTAGAAGGTGCTAAATGTAATGAGACTATACCATGAATCTATTAACAGAAGCTTCAGCAGATGCTTCCTTTTGATGTAACAGCCCTTCATTGTTTTCAAGTTTAATGTAATTTGAATAAACTAATTATCAACATTTTTTGTTGCATTTACAGATTGAGTAAAGGTGAATGTGTGAAAAAAACAATGTATTTTGAATGAAATAGTATTTTGGGGGTAGAAGGCATAAAGCAAAGGGTATAAAACAAAAATTATATATGGAAATTCATTTTCCCTTTCGACAGCATTAATGTGGCGGGTTGACCCTGGCTGGATGTCAGGTGCCCACCAAGCTGCTCTACCACTCCCCTTCTCAGCTGGACAGGGGAGAGAAAGTATAATGAAAGGCTCGTGGGTCGAGATAAGGACAGGGAGAGATCACTCACCAGTTACCATCACAGGCAAAACAGACCGGACTTGGGGAAATTAGTTTAATTTATTACCAATCAAGTCAGAGTAGGATAATGAGAAATAAAAACAATTCTTAAAAACACCTTCCCCCCACCCCTCCCTTCTTCCCAGGCTCAACTTCATTCCTGATTTTCTCTACCTCCTCCCCTCCAGTGGCGCAGGGGGACAGGGAATGGGGGTTGCGGTCAGTTCATCACACGTTCTCTGTCACTCCTTCCTCCTCAGAGCGAGGACTCCTCACACTCTTCCCCTGCTCCAGCGTGGGGTCCCTCCCACAGGAGACAGTCGGCCATGAACTGCTCCAACGTGAGTCCTTCCCACGGGCTGCAGTTCTTCACAATCTGCTCCAGCGTGGGTCCTTTCCACGGGGTGCAGTCCTTCAGGAACAGACTGCTCCAGCGTGGGTCCCCCGCGGGGTCACAAGCCCTGCCAGCAAACCTGCTCCAGCGTGGGCTCCTCTCTCCACGGGGCCACAGGTCCTGCCAGGAGCCTGCTCCAGCATGGGCTTCCCACGGGGTCACAGCCTCCTTCAGGCACATCCACCTGCTCCAGCGTGGGGTCCTCCATGGGCTGCAGGTGGATATCTGCTCCACTGTGGACCTCCATGGGCTGCAGGGGGGCAGCCTGCCTCACCATGGTCTTCTCCAGGGGCTGCAGGGGAATCTCTGCTCCAGCGCCTGGAGCACCTCCTCCCCCTCCTTCTTCACTGACCTTGGTGTCTGCAGAGTTGTTCCTCTCACGTATTCTCTCTTCTTTCTCTGGATGCAATTGCACAGGTTTTTTTCCCCCCCTTCTTAAATACGTTATCACAGAGGCACTACCACTGTTGCTGATTGGCTCAGCTTTGGCCAGCAGCGGATCTTGGAGCCGGCTGGCATAGGCTGTATTGGACATGGGCAAAGCTTCTAGCAGCTTCTCACAGAAGCCACCCCTGTAGCTCCCCTGCTACCAAAATCTTGCCACGCAAACCCAATACAATGACTATATATCCACTCAACCCAACTAAATTATGGTAGGGAAAAAGCATTCTTTCCTCATTCAGACAGGTTCCATTTCTCTGTGTTTCTTTGTCAGCCCATGGCTTCTAATTCAACACCTTTTTTCCAGCACCATTGAGGTTAAGTCTGTGAGTATGAAGAATAAAGCATTCAGTTTGAGATTAAGAGGGGCAATGGATATTTTTCTCATCTCTTTCTACTTCCTCAGAAAAGACTAGTCTTTCCTCAGTTGTTTTTTTTAGTTGTTAGGGAAGATGTTGGCAATGGTATTTCAATCTGGATCTTGCACACCTCAGTAGGTGGTATAATCACTAAGTAAGTCTCACTTTCTGCTTTTAACTACAAATTTAGCAACTAGTTAGCTATAGAGCAGGAAGAAGAGACAGAGACCTATTCCTTAACAGCTGATGATGGATTCGGGAGTGCAGAGTATGGGAGACCAATGTTCAAATCCCTGCACAGCTCAATTCTAGCAGAGACTTGAAACTCAGTTTTCAGTATCCTAGATGAGTGCCCTAACTTAGTACCCTATTCAGCATATGTCTCTCTCTATGATTTTAAGCAGAAATTCCATTCTGAACCCTTCAAACCTTTTCCAGTAAAAAATTTTAGTATGATCCTTTGGATAAGTCTAATGGATCTATGTTCTCTAAATTAAAAATGTTCCCAGCAAATTCCCCAAACTCATCTAAACTTCTTTCGTTGTAGTGGCAAAGTGTCTTTTACATCAAAGCAAAATCCATGTTGAAAAAAATATGTCAGTTTATTGGTATCTATCATTCTGAAGTTGTTTAAGAACTGGTCTTTAATTAATGCTGAAAATGCAAGTCTGAGAAGTGAATATTTTGGTATGGAAATTTCTTGGTGTAATGGTTGATTGCAGCTCCCAAGTGACTGCAGTTCAAATGCCTCACTGATACTTGAGACTCTCCAAGGCATCTACAGATTTATGCTACTAAATATGAAGTTACTGCTGTGGTGGTATCTATTACTTCTAGAGCTTCATCGCTTCAGAACATACCAGCATGAATGCTTCCAGGGTGCTAGGATCTTCCTTGATATGAGGAAGTTTAATTCTCCAGAGTAAGATAGATAGATAGATATCTATATATATATCTACATATATATCTATCTGCTTTTCCATACTGTCTCTTCAGTCTTGAGCAAGTTTTTCATTTAAGGGAGTTTCTAAGTGTTGTTCACAATGAATAGCTTAAATACTCAGGAGGCTAATTGCTTGGATAGTTCTTCCTAGATAATGGGGAAAATTATGTTTTTATAGGAAGTTGCTTCAGCGTGTCCTCCCTGTGAAGGAGCCTGACTCTACTTGAGAATGAGTTCTTGCCCTAAGGTTTTCAGGAGCAAAAGGAGAAGCTTTGAGGTTTCATTGGTGCCGGAAATTTAGGTGCAATTCCGTAGGAAGAAGAAATGACATTGCATTCAGAGATTTGCTGCTGAGTTGCTTTGCACTTCATCTGTAACAGTGAATGTAAGATTGCATGGCTGGTTATTGTTTTCTGTGTCGTGCTGCAACAAAATTTATCCTGTCTTTGTCCAAAAATTAGACAAAAAAATCATACATTAATTTCACTGAATTGGACCATTAGTTTCCTGTTGTTGGTTTGTTGTTTGTTTTTGGTTTTGTTTTTGTTTTTTCCCAAGATGACTTTGATTCACTGAAAATTAACTAACAGAAAATTTCAAGCAAATAGTTGGGGTTTTTTTGATCAGATAAATACAGAGCAAAAGCAAGGACAAAAAGGAATTCTTATTCAAGATTTGGGTCTTCGGTAGTTTACGCTGTAAAAATTATATGTTAATTTTAAAAGTATATCAGTATCCTGGCATCTTTTTCTCTTCATTATGTGTAAAGTAGTATTGGTGACAAGCCTTCATACGTTTTCCCTCTTAATAACCTTGAAGATTGTCTGCCTCTAATTCTGAACAGATTTAAGTATTCTTCTCTTTATGTAGTTTATAAACCTCATGCTTGCTGACATAGGACAGTTTTGGAATCCTTAACTCGCTACTTAAATTTTCCTTCTTGGATTAGTATGGTTTATTCAACTTCTACAAGTTTGAAACATGAAGCGGTCCTCTTAAAGGAGGAAAAGTAGTTAAGCTGTTAATAGGTGGTGTTAAAAATACTGTTCTTGTTCACATGTCCATTCTTTGAAGTTGTATTCTCACAGGATTTGGGAATAAAACGAGAAGAGAAAGGACACTGGCCTTATTTATATTTTCGGTTCTTAATGTTTGTCGTACAAAAGAAGTACAATCTTGACATAAGCTGGTTTTCTAAAAGCAAGAAATTTCATCTTTTCATTCTACAAAGACAACATTCTTAGAGCTCTGTTGTAAATGTCACCTTTCCTCCTTATAGCTCGTGAGATTCTGACCATTAACACAGATAAAATTGCATGCTTGTCTCCAAGATAACAAGGAATTTGGGGAAATAAAAAAGATGTAACAAATGAGTTGCAGAACAAAAAGAAAGCTTGTTAGGTCTCTGAAAATCGGAACTTAGGTATGGCAAGAGAACGCAGTTGTAAATTGATATGCTTCTCAAAAATGGATATACTTTTCAAAAAGTATCTTGTGAAGTTTTGCATTACTTGCTGCAGTGGGTGGGAGAACAAAGTCTGATACTAACACTACTGCTTTCTGTTGGTTGGTACTTGACATCAGAGGTTTTTATTAATGGTATCCTTTCTCCTTCATCAGTCCTTCAAAATTACTACTGTTTCTCTGTCCTCAATTGACTTTGCCTAAGCACTTGGTGACTAAGAATACAGATTCTGTTTGGATTTGGTTTTGGGTTTTTTTGGGTTTTTGTTGGGTTTTTTTTGTGTGGTTTGTTTTTTTTTTCCCCCCAATATTCTAACAGGAATTTCTGTGAAAGTTGCAGGACTTTTGATCTTCATGTGTGGACTGAATATATCACTGTTGTGATACATCAGAGAAGCATGATTATTCCAGAAATTGGTTGCCTGATTCATAGTTGCTCCTTATTGTATGACCATACCAAGATGAAAATATTTAGAAATGTTATCTCTGTTAGAACTGTGCTTTTGAAAAAGGCTGATTTTTGAAAAGCAGAGTAGCACAAGACATCGCTATGCTTACTTCTGACTTAAATCATCAGTATGGAGAGTAGTATTACCTTAATGTTAGAGATCCATATTTATAAGCTTTCAGCTTATGCATAACTGGTCTTATGTATCAAAAGCCACAAGGTGTTAAAGACCAGATTAGCCAACTACATATGTAGCTGGATTAAATTTGTTTCTTGGTGGGCTTCTTCTTGTGATTGAAGAACAGTGCATATGCTGTTGTGAATGTCCCTTGCAGGCAGCATGCTAATAATACTGTTTCATACAGAAGCGTTCTACTGTTATGTCCAGAAAAGTTTCTGATCCTCTATTTCATATATGCAAAGTAATACAGTATATCAAAATAAGGTAGGTTGAATGCAATATTAAACTGTGTTCTTGTTAGAGGTCCTTGTTCGCATCAATAGTTTGGCTTATTTTATCTCAACTATACTGTGCCAAAGAATCGTCACATAAAAATGGCATCTTTTAGTAAATATAACTTGTATATGGTTCATTTCTATAATTTTCTTCTTTAAATCGATTTAGTGTATGAAAAATCAAGCCTCCATCTTGTTACAGCCTCGTATTTACCTAACTTGCATTCATAGGTCATATGTAAGCTTGAGAAGGAGCGTCCCTTATAGTTAAAGTTCAGTCACTCTGATTATATTGAATGAGCAGTAGTGCTGTCGTATATAGTGGTCCTTGGATTTAATTACAGCATATCTGTGAACATAGCATTCAGTTCATTTTCTTCTGGATTCTTAGATACATGAGTAGGAGGCATGTATATGAAGTCTCCCAAATTGGTAACTTATCACAATTGCTATGTCTTTTGTTATCTAAAATGTAATTAAAATAATAAAATTGCCTATGCTGTTCTAAGTTCTAATCCACTTAAAGGAAGAGAAATGGCAGCTTTAGCCATAGTATCTTGCCAAGATTTGTACTCCCACTTTGCTAATTCACACCCTCTTACCTAACTGGCTTTAAAAAAATACTTCAACTGATTTCTTTTGTTAACGTACAACCCTTCAAAATTAGAATGAAAAGTTTAATGGCCTAAATACAGTGAAGTCCTATTTGAAAAGCCTGATTTATCTTCTGTGGTTCCTTTTTTTTTATACTAGTATTTCCTTGTTATGCCCTTGGTATTTCATAGCTGTCCTTTTTAAGCACTGAAGCAATTAGTTTTGAGAAGGCTGATTCTTCAGGGTCCAGTGCTTTCCTGCCTTTCATTCGCTGAAGCTGTACATTTTAATGAAGTTGTTTCATCTGTGTTGCCAAACACTAGAATTTTGCTGCTTCAATTCTAATTATCTCTGCTGGCAAATGCTATGTTTTATTAAGGCTGTCAAGTGCACTGTTCATTAAATGTCCACAGTCTGTGGTGCTGTGCACATAAATTAGATCAGCTTTGCTCCTTGATAGACTATGAAGAACTTAAATATTTTTATATAAACCTCTAAAATCGAGTCTAACAGCAATCAGTGATGAATTAGATGAGTAAAGCATACCTGTAGCTTCTTGAGATCTAGTATCTTGTCAAAAACCATCTATGATACATACGTTAAAACTCTAGTAGTACAGCTAAGTATATGGTTTGTAAGATTATTTTATTCATTAAGAGACCATTCTCCTTCCTCAAGATACCTACATCTTGAATCTTGCATCTTGAATTCTAGTTTATATGTGTTTAGGGCAAGATAAGTTTTTTTACATATGCTTCAACATAAGTAAAAGCATCAGTGCTAGTCTTTCAGTAGAGGGTTGTATAGTGTAATTGATCTCCATTAAAAGCAAAGATGGCTTCATTTTAATGTTACTAACCTGGTGAATACAAAAGGTTGCTATTGTAAGCAACTACCAGCTTCTCTTGTAATTGCGTATCTCAAAAGGGAATTTTGCTAGATGTTTACTTCAAATATATGGGGCAGTAATAGAACTATTGTACTTGCAAAGAAAATATTTGAGTCAGCTCTCTCATTTGTGGAATTTTTTTGCTTTTATTAATTTTTTATTCTCAGTGTATGTATCATTATCTTCAATAACACGAATAGGTATTCTTACTATTTAATATATTGTTTTCTAAATGTTCTTTAGGAGAATTAGTAAGATATTGTGATGATAGACTACCAGATAAACACATTGTTGATCTTCTAAAAAAATGTTTTTCTTACCCTTCAGCTATCTGTAGGAAATAACTTCAAATTTATTTTTAGTACCATGGCTTTATGGTATCTCTTTTCTGTATTGGTTACCTTATCTTTTGAAGAATCTAGTGTTTATACTTTCCAACATTGCTTTTAAATTTATCAGGCTGTATTTTAAACCTTTGGAGGAACAGATAGTTATTGTAGTCTTTTATAGAAATCATAAATGACATCTCAAAGTGCTATATAAAGTAAATAGAACTTTGGGGCTCTTGGATATATATTTTTTTAGGGTTTGGTAGGAAACTACAGTCCTTCAAAGGCTGTGAGCCACTTGTCCTTGTCTCTTCTCCTTATGATCTAGTTTAAAGTGCTCTAGTATGAATAGAAAATTCATACAGCCTGAAGTTGAATAGGAGGCTGTGTATGTTTATATATTTCTTTATCTGTTAATGTATTATGCCTTATCATGTATATTTCATGGTATTTACAGGAAATAATAGCATTTAGTTTTATTTTTTGAGTGCAGAAACAGAAATTAATGCTCTCAAAGCAACCATCTGAGCCTCTGCCTGTCAAAACCTTTCCTTCAGTAGTTAAATGTTTAAAGGAAAACATTAGTTCTTCACACAGCATGACCCTTTATACCACTGTGACAGAGGACTTTCCGAAGTGGCATTCAAGGAGCATTTCACAGTATCCTGAATTTTATCAGACTAGTCAAGAAATAAAAGTCGGGAGTATCTCACTTGAGAATTCCTTGCAACCAGTTATGTGATGTTTCCAGGCAGGGATTCAAGTAGTGCGGCTTATCCTAAGTGCAGTGCTGATGACTTAGTCCTGGCCCAACCCAAAAAGCAGCTTACAAACTAGAGATATCACTCTGAATGCCATTCATAAGGTTGACTTGAAGTGAATTCTCGGAAGAATAGTAAAATATGTTCTTTGCGATTGCTGCTGACTAACAGTCAAGCAGCGTAATTCTGCACCAGCTATGGTAATTAGATGGTCAATAGGATTATCCCAAAGAAGGATAGATTACTCCTGTTGTTTTCAAGCATACATCTAAGACAGAAGGTCATAAATACCTGACCAAAGAGATGTAGAAAATAAACTGATTTTGGCCACTAATGCTTGTCTCCTAAAGGAACTTCCAGGGAGAGTGTTCCTTTGACTGTATTCAGGGGCTGAAGTAATTTTTGTCATCTGAAATACTTAACCCAAATTCAGACCAGTAATCTTTTTCCTTGTTCAACTTAAAATTTAACTGTTTTCAAAGGCCTACTGTCAGACAGGAGATGGATCAGAATAGATCGCATATTCTGTGGCAGTGAAGTAGTTGAGTGATATTGGTATATTGAGAGATTTAATGGGAAAGGGAAGCATGGAAGTCATGTAGGTGCATGTGAAAAGTCTACAATATGTGAAATGTGACAGTTTTTCTTAATGTTGTTATTTTCACTTTGGATGTATGTTTCTATTTGGCTTTGAGTCTGAAAAATTGGACAAAATATTTCAAATCTCCCTAGAAGGTTCAGGAAATGTGTTCAGGCTTATATTTATATCTAGACTCAGATTTGGAAAAGCTTCTCATATTTTGGCTTCTTGGAAGTTACCTGAGTTATTACTGTCACTAGCATGAATAAATAAATATTTTGATTGCACAACCTTATCCACCCTTTTCAGGTTGAGTGTGCAAGTGTGTTAACTGCAACAGAGGAAAATAAATTTCTTTATAAACCCTGATACCTTCCTCTTATCAGTATAGTCTCAGAAAATTGTGAAAAATCACTGAAGCAATCATCAAGCATAAGAAAGGCATCATAAGAGTGATGCAGTTAGATATAGAAATAGGTTTTTAATGTGCATGTAAAATTAACTTTATACTTATGAAATTATACAAACAAAACCAACAAATAGATTTTACAACTTCCTGTGGGTTATCAAGTTGAAACTGAAAAGAGTAAAATTAATGCCACTAATAAAAGAAATACCATACAAAGGGAAATGTTCCTTGTTCTGAATATATAGAGGTTAGGTTGATAAAGCTCTATGCCGTTTCTAAAAGTCCTAGAATTTTAGACCTAACTAGGAACTCTTTCAGTTCAAATAACATGAGAGACGTTTTGAGCCAAGATTTTAGATTTGGCTTCCTGAAATTGATATTCTCTGCTAAGATATTTGGCTGGTTTTCCAGTATTTTAAATGTTGAACTTCAAGGGATTGAGAGAGTATTGCTTTTGTTTTACTACATTTTTGGAAGGGAATAGTCGTCTTCTAACCTTGCAAGAAGAAAACTAGATTTTTTTTTTTCCTTTGTGTTATTTTTACAGGAACACCAAGACAGTGTACTTGGGAATACAATGCAAACTGTAATTGCCTTACTGAATAACATGGTTGCTAATAAAAGCACAAACATGATGTTACTCTTCGAAGAAGGTATGTTGTCTTTATCTTTAGTTATTCTCTGCACTATAGATGTTTCCCAGTCTGTTGTAATATCTGGTGCTGTGTGAAACTGTTGACTCGTATGTATTTATACTCTACTAGTGGTTGTTGGATAATCGCATTGTAAGTGACTGGTATTCCTCATCACTTCATCTACCTCCCTTACTGACTTAATTATAAATTTAACTTTTTGAAAGCTGTTCCTCCAAGACAATGTGGTTACAAATGAATTACTTAGACTGAAAGTTACATTATCCCCGAGGAGAATGGCTTTGGATTGGAGTGGGCTAGAGCTCTGACCATAACAGTGCCAAGTGCAGGCAGAGAACTTGTGCGAGTTCTTCCTTTTCTCACTGCTCAAACCTGTGGAAGGATAAGTTGTACAATATTTCTGCACTCTTTAAAAACACTAGCTTCTGTTCCAGTCCAGTGATGTAGACTAATGTCTACATCATAGTCAGTCAAACTGACTATGAAGTCTTAGTCTACAAACCATTCCATGTCTTCATTTCACTGTGTTTTGTTATCGGAGCTCCTTTTATTTAGAAATTGGTTCTGGTTTACAAAATGAAGAGAAAGTTTCTGCTCTGGGAAATCCATATAAATTTTAAAACTTGTTTAGAAATATACACATCGATAGCATTACTTTTGTTTATCATTAATGAACAAGTGACATCCAGAAATACAGATCTACACTACAGTTTGTACTGTTTATATAGAATAAATCAAAGACCTAGACTACTGGCATAGCAGTATATAACATACTCCAGAAGGAAAAGGAAGAAATTTGCATAGAGAGACAGTGAAGAGGGAGCTATGTCTCTTGTGAAGCCAAGAATTGAGAGAAAACCTTTTAAAAGTCTCTAGGAAAAGACTGGGTGGGTTGTGAGGAGGAAACTTCAGTGTAGCTTTTCTATAGTCATCGCATCAGAGAAGGAGCCAGATAAGACATAGTATGATTAAAGGTTTCAATATAAACACTGATGGTGATGAGCAAATTTGAAGAATTGGATCTGCCTTAGATATGCGATAAAAAAAAAATGAGAACACATACCAGCCTAAAACTCCATCAAGATTGGCAGTAGTGGTCATGCCCTCGTTTTTGTAATTACCTTAGCAGTTAAAGCACTCACTCAGAAAGTGGGAAAGCTGAATTCCTGGTCCTTCTTACACTGAAGGGATTGAATGGACAATGGCATCATTCAGGAGACGAACTGGAACTTGACATTGTAGCTAATAACATGCTCCTCTCCTCTGTTTCAAACAGATGCACTCTGAAGTTAGTAGTATGAGAACAGGGCCAGAAAAAAAGAAAGAAGAGGAAAATATGACTGAATTGGAGAGGGATGGTTCATAGGATTCTGACTCTCTGATTATTTCTCAGCAAACTGCCTATCACACTTAGAATTCTTTGGGGTTTCTTGGGGTTTAGATGTATGTGCTGCTTTTACTATCCTTGGGCACGTCTGCTCTGTGTTCAGGCAAAATCCTAAGCTAGCACTGACCTGAGCTGCAACAGGATAACTTATTAAAACTGCACAATGATATATGAAGAAGTTAGCTCAAGTCCCACAAGCACTGTAACCACATAATTGGCATGCCTTACTCGAGGTAATATGCTCTGCATTTCTGCATGGCAAATTAGGTGCAAAACTATTTAACAACGTGGCAACACTGCATCCATTCTCTAAATATCTCCTCTTTATTGTCTCACAGAGCAAACTCTCATGTACTTTTTATGCTGCTGGTAGTATATCAGTGCTCTTTCACTTCTCATCTGCTCCAAAAATAAAATGCGTCTCTTCTATCATGCTAGTTTCCAAATTAAGAAAGTGTGATAGAAACATTATTGAAGACTTTTATCTTTTTCTCCTGCTATGTCATAAATGACTCCAGTAATATTTTCAGACTATTAGTGATTGGATAACACTAACTTGAGCTCACTGAACTTCAGCATCCTGACTAGGAAAACCACCACAGCAGCCAAAAATAATTTATCTCAGGTAAAATGTGCCCATCTTCTCTCATCCCTTTTCCCCATTGGCTAATCTTCAGAGTACTGAAAACCTGGATTTTGGCCAGTGCTTTATTGATTAAGAGCCTAATTGTCGAGTAAAGAACTTCTGAAATTTGGTTTGCAGGAATGTTATGAAGGTATTGATCTTGTAATTGTAGACTGTAAGATTTTCTTTGAATGAAAAAGGGAGAGAAGGAGGATCTGGGGAACTACAGGCCTGTTAGCTTGACTTTGGTGCCAGGGAAAGTTATGGAGCAGATCATCCTGAGTGCCATCATGCAGCACATACGGGACAACCAGGGGATCGGGCCCAGTCAGCATGGGTTTGTGAAAGGCAGGTCCTGCTTAACTAACCTGATCTCCTTCTGTGACAAGGTGACCGGCTTAGTGGATGAGGGAAAGGCTGTGGATGTTGTCTACCTGGACTTTAGTAAAGCCTTTGACACCCTTTCCCACAACATTCTCCTGGAGAAACTGACTGCTTATGGCTTGGACAGGCATATTCTTTGCTGGGTAAAAAACTGGCTGGATGGCTGGGCCCAAAGAGTTGTGGTGAATGGAGTTAAATCCAGTTGGCAGCCAGTCACAAGTGGTGTTCCCCAGGGCTCAGTACTGGGGCCAGTTCTGTTTAATATCTTTATCAACGATCTGGACGAGGGGATTGAGTGCACCCTCAGTAAGTTTGCAAATGACACCAAGTTGGGTGGGAGTGTTGATCTGCTGGAGGGTAGGAAGGCCCTGCAGAGGGACCTGGACAGGCTGGATCGATGGGCAGAGGCCAACTGTGTGAGGTTCAAGAAGGCTCAGTGCTGAGTCCTGCACTTGGGTCACAACAACCCCATGCAACGCTGCAGGCTTGGGGAAGAGTGGCTGGAGAGCTGCCCAGAGGAAAAGGACCTGGGGGTGCTGGTCGACAACCAGCTAAATATGAGCCAGCAGTGTGCCCAGGTGGCCAAGAAGGCCAATGGCATCCTGGCTTGTATGAGAAACAGTGTGGCCAGCAGGCCTAGGGAAGTGATCGTCCCCCTGTACTCGGCCCTGGTGAGGCCGCACCTCGAGTACTGTGTTCAGCTTTGGGCCCCTCACTACAAGAAGGACATTGAGGTGCTGGAGCATGTCCAAAGAAGGGCAACGAGGCTGGTGAAGGGTCTAGAGCACAAGTCTTATTGAGGAGTGGCTGAGGGAGCTGGGGTTGTTTAGTCTGGAGGAGGCTGAGGCGAGACCTTATCACTCTCTACAGCTACCTGAAAGGAGGTTGTAGCGAGGTGGGGGTTGGTCTCTTCTCCCAAGTAACAAGTGATAGGATGAGAGGAAATTGCCTCAAGTTGCGCCAGGGAAGGTTTAGATTGAATATTAGGAAAAATTTCTTCACCGAAAGGGTTGTCAAGCATTGGAACAGGCTGCCCAGGGAAGTGGTTGAGTCCCCATCCCTGGAGGTATTTAAAAGCCGTGTAGACGTGGTGCTCGAGGACATGGTTTAGTGGTGGGCTTGGCAGTGTTAGGTTAACAGTTGGACTTGATGATCTTAAAAGTCTTTTCCAACCTAAATGGTTGGTATGATTCTATGAAAAGTGATTCCATACAAACTGGAGGGCTTTTTATCCTTTTCATTACCAATGGTAAATATATAGTTCAGGAAAATACCTTAAACGTCCTCTGCCACTATCTTTGATATTCAGCTTGTCCTTTTTGAATGATTTTTGTGTGATGGAGAAGAACATGATCTAGTAAAATGGAAGCTAAGCTGCCTCTTGCAGAAGAGGATTCGGGAGTCCAAACAGAAAAGTTGAACATGAGTCAGCAGTGTGCCCTTGCAGCAATAAAGGCAAAAGAGGGCTGCAATAAGAAAGAATAACTGGAAGGTTGAGGAAAGTGATTATTATCCTCTATTAGGCACTCGTGAGATTTCATCTAGAATACAGTGTCCAGTTTTCAGCTCCAAACCATAAGAAAGACATTGACAGACAGGAGCAAGTCCAGAGGAGGGCAGCCAAGATGTTTAGGAGGGTAGACCACACAATGTGTATATTTCCAGCATCTGATTGTACTATTACATGAATTTATTCCTTCCCAAGTGCAGAACTTTGTATTTGCCTTTGTTAAACTTTAAGAGGTTTCTGGCAGCCCATTTTTTTGAGCTTTTCAGCTTCTTGAGCTTTTTCTGAATGTTAGCTCAGCCCTTCATCACATCAACCGATTGCCTCATTTCAGTCATCTGCAAACTTGCTGAAGGTGCATGTTATTCCATCCTATTAACATGCTATGTCCATGCTGTTAATGAAGGCATTCAATATTCATGAGCTATTCTGCTATCTTAAAAAAAATAAACGCTGAAGACAGAGTATTATGGGTCATCAATTTCCCTTATTTCCCCATTACAGTGTGATAATTAATTCATGTATATGTGGAGCTTTAGAAATTAAAAACCCTAAATACTTGCTAAACATTATAAGGAACTCAGGGGGTCAGTCCTGTCAAGTATTTTTGTTTCCAAGAGTCCAGATGTTAGCAATGAGGATTTCTTTCTGATTCTGTGTATGCCTTTCTTCAGCTGCCAAGAAGCAGTATTTTTGCAGACAGATCATTCAGAGACCCTCGTCACTGTTTCCTTTTGTGCCTGTTAGCCTTCAGAACTCTCTCCTGCTCAAAGGAGTTGTATTAGGTGATAGAGATTTTTTTTTTTAATGGGTTGCAGTTTACATGTTGAACTTTCCCCTTTCTCAAGGAAATCTTGCATGATGGCACTTGCTTCATTACTACTTCTGTGATTTCATATTAATAACAATGATATGGTTGTGCATTTCAGCAACTTGCATACAGGGTGGATTGCCTAGCATTAATTTCTCTCTCCCCTGAACTGTGTCCTTTTGTGTGACAATACATCAGACACGTAATGATAACCACTTGTAATGTTTAAAGGTGAAATGGAGAATAACATATGCAACTGAAGTCGCAGAGGGAATTTAAAATGGCCTGTACTTGTGTTATCAGCTATTAAACGTTTGTTCTGTTAACATTAATGACAATTTCCACTTAATAATCAGAGGGGAATAATATGATTCCATTTAATTACTGAGACTGGAATTCAGTAAGGAGACTGGGATTAATATAGGGTCTCTTGTGAATAGTTAAGGTGAGATGCTAAAAAGCCAAGACAGTAGTGGTCATTTTTAACATGGTCGTCTAAGAATGTGACACTTACCCTCTTTCCCTCTGTCTTGGCTCCTGTCTGCCAGTCTCTTTCTTTCCTCCCTTTCCCCATCTTTTGAAATCATTGGACAATTTAAAGTTAACTTGAGAGAGCATAGAGGTCCAAATATACAAAGTATGTATTCATTCTATAATAATCAATATCTGAGGAAAGGAGAGAGACCCAACTTAGGGCCATATCTTAGGGAAAGGCAATAGTATGGACTTATCAATTAAATGTCCTGGCTAATGTACAGCAAACGGAGTAGTGTGACACATGACATGCACAAAATATATATATATATATATATATGTATGTATTTACACATTTACAGAAAGAAAGGAATTTCAATACCTAAAATTTCCAAATTACAAAATTTTTAAAAACATTAAGTTTGCAACCTATTATCTTGGACCATCCCTATGGAAATTAGGTTGCAAAAAGCCAAAAGATGTCATTTCACCTTCAGGTAGGAAGTAAAGAATGTAAATGTGAGAGGAGCATCATTCTTGAACAATTTGCCTTCTTTTATCATAAAGTTATGACATGATCAAAGTGGAGCTAACTGGTCTGAGTTTATATCCTGGATTATAATAGTTCTTACTGATGGAGGTGAAACCTTCTCATCTGTGAATTCTATTTCCATTAGCATTTATTAAATTAAATTATAAAGCGTAAAACTTATACTCTTATACAGTATCCTGAGGTCTACTAGTAGGCTTGTAAAAATCTATTAATTAGTATATCCCCCTGGTCTTTTCTGTATTCACTTCCTGTTTGCTTTTTAGGATATCTGCAGTCTTCTGTTTTAGGTTTGTAACCACTGACTTCAACAGTGTGTTGGTCAGTGCCAACATGTAATGATCCCACAGGATTAGTCAGTGCATGGGAGCAACTCCCACTATAGCACATGCTTATAGTTGGGTGACGTAGGACGAGGCAGTGCCGAGGTTTTGGAAACAGGGAAAGGGAGTCATCAGACAAGAATGGTGACTTATTACCATGGAGGTAGGCAGGGATATAGGATGCAAATCTGTAGGAAATGGGGTATTGTTAGTTCTACTGGACATGAAACAACCAGCTCTGTATTACTTTGCGCTTGTCATGTTAAAAGGGTTACCATTTGTCAACTATAAAATGAACACCCCGTTCTAGATGCTAGAATCATCAGCTCTTAAGCAGGTGTCACAGGAGTACAGTATTTGACCATCCGTTTCTATAGATGTTAGGGCAGTCCACTGAAAAGACATATTGTCTGTATTAGACATGTTGTGTCTATTGACAGGCATTGACATAATGACAAATCTAGGCATAAGATGAACCACAAAGTCAGGTTTGGCTGCTTGATAAGTGAGTGGTGTTAATGTGCAAGTCTGCTTAATTATGTGGAAAGTGATGACTAATAAATAGCCAAGTGTATCACAGGACTTAATGTATTAGGTCAGTACTCTAGTACAACTCACAAATATATAAACTCTTTATTTTGCCTCAATTCAGTTTTTTTGTCACCTTTTTTTCTTTTCTTGTTGTGTTTCTGGGTTTGTTTTACAGATAGTTTGCACAAATTAAAAATAGAAAATGTTAAATCATCTCAATTGTCTGGAGTTAGTAGTGCTTTCAGACTTTGAGTCCTGTTTGTCCCTGGGTCATATTCAAAGGCAAGGAAATTCTTCATTCTAACTGTCGCATCATGTGCATTTTGCTTATAGGAGGGGTTTGGACATAGAATATTAGTGTAGAGAAATGTGTTTCAAAGGCTTTAGCTGCTTCATCAGGATCCTTATTCTGAAGAACTGAATAAAGCAGGTTGTTAGAAAATAAATCTTATAGGCTGCAGTGGATAACTTCTGATAGTCTGTCTGCAGCTATTTATTCCTAATAATGCCTCAAATTTATTACGTCTATATAAGCAACTATTTTAAGAATGTATAAAAAGTAATTCCAAGTAATTCTGTCTTTAGGAAAGGTTTCCACTGTGATTCAAAGCTGATTTAGTAAATTGTTTGCAGCCTAATGTTACTTACTAATGAGTTTACATTTTTAGCTTTTTTGGAATCTCATTATGCTCCATAAATAGTTTAGAAAACTTCTTTCATGATGGTCTTATAAGGAGATGATGTGTATATATAAAGTTTAATCCAGTCATGTTGAATTGAATGACCTTTTCCAGACTCTACTGCTATCATACTGTGTTTGGCTACTATCCTGAAGTAACCACCACTAGCAGTGTAAGCAGAGATGTGTGTCTGGATGCTTGAAAACAGTTTCCGTTACATGGTACAGCAAATCTTAAACTTTATTCTTTATGTGTTAATGCTATTGAATCTCGGGAACTAAACTAAAAGTGAAATCATGGGTTTTAACACTTAGAACAATAAAAGTAGTTTTCAAATTCTTCTTTAAAAATGCAACAGCTGTTAGTAGTACATGGTACTTCAAGCAGTTTGTGTGAAAACTGAAGTTCCTAAGGAAGAGCCTTTAGTGGAAATGTAGAATGTCAGCTACAGCAGTTGTTTTATATCCATTATTATAGTAAGAAAGCATGGTAGGTGCTTAAAGCAGGGACAATTAGTAAAAAGGAAGAGATCTGCAATAAACTTTGTAGTCAGATCATCATAATTCATTTGCACCTCATGAAAGAAAGATCAACCTTCATGGGTGAGGTATCCTTATTCATCTTGTGGTCCACTGCTTTGACTTTTAGTCAAGTGTCAAGAGATTAATTAGATTTCAAATGTCTTTGTGTGTCATATTGTTAAAGTCTGTTAAGCATTGCATATCCAAAAAGTAGCACTCATGAGACCAACATCCAACTTTAACCTTTTTCTTAAAAAAAAAAAAAAAAAGTGTATCAGTCTTTTACATACACAGATCTTTAACATAATGATAGGTAAATCACAATGAATTCAGAGCTCTCTAGATAGACCCCAAAGGTTTCTAACTTACCTAGATCTTTGGAGGATATTCTATCTTTCACTTCCTCACAGATAATTGTATTTCAGCTTCAGTCTCCAAAAGATACTTGATTATGCTGCCCGTAGCACACTTTTTAAGAACAGCTTCTAGCTTCCTAGCCAGCTCGCTCTCCTCTGCTAAATCGTCAGTGGTCATGAAATTAGGCAGTCAAGCCCACTAACTTGGCAACTCAGATCTTCCTCCCGGTCGCACCCACCTATGCAGTAGTCTGAACTACTGTACAGCACTGGGAAGGCGTTGATGTGACATTGCATGGGACTTTGATTTTAGGAATACAAGTGAGTTGTTGGAGCAGCTGGCTTCAAAGTTGCAGAATTTTCTTCCAACATGGGAGAAACTAACTCTAAGACAGTGATCAAGAAGAGGACCATGGATTAGTCATGCAGGAGAAGTCTACTTGCGAGGGAAAGGCAGTGGTTATAAAATCCTATAAAATACATTACTTAAACTAATATGACCTTAAAAAAAACAAACCAAAACAAAAACACAATCTGCGAAGAAATCAGGCACACATTCAGACTGGTTCTGAAGCCATTTGCTCATTCCTTAGTAGCTCCTATTTATTCCTAGGAGGCAGGAGTTTTCTGCAAAACTTTTACAGGATACAATATAGGAATATTTGTTCAGTGACTGAAGACAGAAAATGTGTTGTTTCATTACAGTCCTTTATACCTGCTTCTTGTACATCATCCTAGGCAAATATAAAGCTTAGTTCATATGCAACATATTGTCATTCTGGATTCAAAGACTGGCAGGGAGAATCAGTTAGGGAAATCAATATGAGTGTAAACCTAAAAACAATTTTTCTGTATTTGATCAATGTTTAGAAACAAAATGCTTTCAGTTAAATAAGTGTAAAGTAAGAAATTATTTTAAAATACAGAAAGTAAATGCAGACAGACTTGCATCATCCTGTCTGAGTAGTTGCAGATGTTGCTTCTGTATCATTTGGATGCAACAGGGAAAGTCCCTTGGTTAGGAGGCGTACATCTTACAGCCTCTGCTGTGTGGGACGTAAGCCTTTCACAGCTCCCTGCCAGTACTGTAGTAGTTAGTTCAGCTCTTGAGCACAGAGATGTCTCTATGAACATCTAAAGATAGCAGTCGTGTGTCACTACGTTCATTTGAGTTACAGCTTATATGAGAAGTCAGTGGTGGTTGAGCCTGAAGAAGTCTCTTCTATGATGTTATGAAGTTCAGAATGTTTTTTAACAGTATTAAGACATGTTTTTCTGACCCAAAATGCCAGTCACTCAGGTGGAAGAGTATAACATCACATGGGTAAACTTAGAAGTCTGGTATCACAAAAGATAAGTGGGAATCATGTCAAAATAGCATGGTAGTAGTGAAGTCTTTGAGGAAAAAATAACCTGTGTCATCCTGTGATATTCAACAATACAGCCATCTGAAAAGGATGAAAATAGAAACGGTAATTGCTGTGAGAAACAGTTATGCCATTCAAGTAGAACGAAGCCTGTTGTTGTTGAGAGCTGTACCCATAAGGCGCAAAATGTCACAGCACGCTTGCTAAGACTTCAAAGGATAAAATAAGTTAATAAAGGCTCAACAGGTTGTTACATCTTGCCTCGCTAGTGCTGTGCTGTGAAAGAGGACAGGCCTTTTCCATGGCTGGAGTAGGATTCCTGATACTATCCCTGTGGCCAGTCAAGCAGATCATCTTGCAGCATAGCTGCCTGATTAAACTACCCAAGATGTCTTATTTTAACACCTAATTGATGGAAGAGAAAGGAGTAATAACAAAAAATGTTCAAAATCTTTTAATTCTATGATATTCTAGTCTGAGAGGCCCTATGCAGAAATCTGGTGATATAACTGATCCGCTTAGTTTAATGCTGGGGAGTCAGTTCAATAAATATAGCAATTTCAAAACTTAGACTGTCTTTATATTTCTATTATGCCAACCATAATAGACATTTTTTATGCCTATCCAATTCCCAGACAAAACTAAGACGTAAGGTTTTGGCTGAGCAATTACACCGACTGATGATGTTTGGAAGGAGAAAACTCATTTGAAAAACGAAAATTTTTATGTTAAACTGTAAGGCATTGATTTTGTATCTGAGGATGTGGATATCTGAAGGTTACCTGATGACGAACTCAGGACTGGGAAAAAGGAAGAAATCTGCAAAGTCTCGTGCTCTTTTTCACCCACTTATCCAGGGTTTTGCTCCCCTCTAGAGATTGTTGTCTTTGCATTCATTCTAGGTGCTGCTTTTCCTGCAGCCTAATTTAAGCGTTATCATTAGACATTATGCTAGTACTCACCTGAAGTGCAGTCCAAATCATATGTTAGGACTAGTGGATTTGCTCAGTTTGAGAGAAAATGAATAACTAGGTAAAAGTGTAGCTGTCATATTAGCTACGAGTTAACTGTTGATGACACAAACTATTTAAGTTATTACAGATAATAAATTAAAATCTAGTTATGATTATGTCCCTGTGTAGCTTGTCAGATGTAATTAGTAAGCTGAAAGATGATATTAAGGGATGAAATTAAAAATGTAACTATATATTTGAAAAGAGACCCAGTTTGAATACAGTTACTATGCCATAGGTTGTAGAGCTTTTATATATTTTCTATTCTAGCTGTTAGAACAGACTCAGTATGAAAGCAATGTATCACTGCCAATTTGAGTGTAAGTGTAAAGTTGCAAAGGTACAAAGTACTGTACGCAAAATTAAACTACATCAATCATCACTCTGTCTTAGAGGTAATGGTCTTCTTCAGATGCACTTATTTGAGCCTACTAAAAGAAGTTCATTTTGTCAATTGCTAAAAACAAGCACCAGTTTTGGCAGGACCAGATCTATGTAGTGGACAGATAAATGAAATCTGAGGTTTTTCACTGCTTTAAAGAATGCTTTGGGTTTTTGTTTTGTTTTAGACATTTTCAATAGTTGTTGTAGCTCCCAGACAGCCAGATATTTTCCTCTTCAAAGTTATTTTCAGGAAAATTGTGGTCTGAACAGATGTGTTAATCTCACAAAATAATCTGTTTAACACTTTGTGGACAATGAAACTTTAAAATAATTTTCTCGTTAAAGCAGAAAGGGTATTAAATCATAATGGAGAAACTGGAGCTATTTACATTTTTAAAGCCTTTTGAAAGTCCCAATTTGTACACAAATATGAAATAGTAGTCTATATTACCTAAAATTTTTCCTGTGATGTTTGTGTTTTTCCACCTTATTTTTTTTTCTATTTTTCAAATTTTACCTAAAATACAACATTTATTTGTAGTCTTCATAGTTTGATGTTTTCTTTTGCTATTCAGGATCTAATTTTTTAATGTTGTTTAGCTTAGTTTTTCCAAATACTGTACGTTATATTTTTATGTGCATTTCGCATTTAAGAATTCATTTCTATAGGTAAATTTCTTTTGGACTCTAAAGCCATAGATCCATGTCTACACATGGATTTTCCAGCATCTTAAGGCAGGATATATTCAGGTTAATGTTTGTGTTCTTATTAAAGTTATTCAGGCAAGTTACCACTCCTTAACTAGTAGGTTTTTCCTACAGCATTTGGTCAATGCCTTGTAGATTTGATATGGTAACTAATTATGTGTATATTTGTATCCAGGAGTATTTACATTTTGCAGCAATGTACCTGCACAGTCAGTTTTTGTAAGTCAGCTGGTGGGGGAACCTGATTGAGGTGCAGCTGAAACCTCCAGCTGAGGAACAGTGGTTATTTAATCTACTCTGACAAAAATGTTGATGCTCATCTGATGATACCATTTGATTTTTTTTAAAAAATATATTTCATAAATGTGGTACAAACTTGTCTATCCACTCTTTTTAAAAAAATACTATTTTGTCTCATTTTAGCTTAAGCTTTTTTCTAATTGGACCAAGATTATATTTATGTAAGAAGGGTTTATGAAGACAAGTGTGTCAGCAAAGACCTGTGCTCAAGCGCATGTGGTGGATTTCAGATCAGTCTAACTTTTCATTTAAAGAGGCCCTAACTTGATAAACGTTGGGGTTTTTTTATTTCATAAATAGGATTTAAAGGTTTCCATAGATGTCTCCACATTGTTAGAAGGTATTGCATCAGCTAGGTGTTCCTTCTTTTTGGTTGAGCAAAAAGATATGTGCTTCCCTTTGAATTTTTAAGATGAATAGAGGAAGAAATAGGATATCTTTATAAAGTCTAAAGCTCTTGTCTGTCTTTTAGGAGACTGTAAAAACTGGGAAGATTCTCCCCCCCGCCCCAGCCCCTTACCACCCACCTTTTGAAAAGATAAGGAAAAGGAGGGTAGAAACTTCTTGTTCACTTGCATCCATTTAGTTTAAACTTGTCTTATCTTTCCTGAGGGCCATTCTTTGCTTATCATATTGCAGGTTGCTACTCAAAAACCTCTCACCTCTATTCCTGTGAGACTTGGCAAAAATCCGCTAAGTGTTAATGGATTTATTCACACTTTTAAAAGATCGTATTTCCTAGCTAACATGCCCAGATTGTGACATACAGCTTTTTAGCCAACAATACCGCTCGACAGTCTTTCCACTACGCATTTTTGCTGAATAAACGAGCTGTGTCCTTTTCAAACACAGACGGATATTGTATATTTTGATCCCACCACCCAACCCAGAATGACGTGAAGTGTGGGTTTATGCCATTATTTATCTTACAAGAAAAACACACTTGAACTGTTACTCACTATGCATTTTCTTCAGAAATTGCATCACATGTTGTTGAGTTCAGAGAACGTGTGGTTCAAACAGCAAGACAAGAAGATGAATTTAGCGGCAGTATTTTGTCCATACTGTGAGGAAAAGTCATAATCAAGGTAAGGAAAAGGCAGATACAATACCCAAAGGAACAGATTATAAAGGCAGATTTAGGGGTTTTGACAGAAGATAGGGAAAGAAAAGCATTGCTTACAAGATTTTGCCTGCCCGGGCTATGGGTCAGGCAGTCACTCAGACTGAGTCCGTGTATTACAGGATCAGCCTGAATACAGAGATACTCAGTCTGGACTGAGTGCAAGAACTGACTGGGGGCTCTGCCTAGCCCCCTGCAAGAAAACCTGTGTTCATGAAAGGTGTGCATACAGTCGTGCTTGTAACCAGCGACAGTAACACATCCAGAAGGCCATAAATGACCACTCTTGGCAATAACTTTCTAATTCAGTTCCATCAAGCTGGCCAGTGTGGGTGCTGCCTGTGAATGCCCAGTCTCCCAGGCTGAGCTGTGGCCCCCATCCCAGTTCAGTGCAGTATTCTGGCAGGCCAAGTTGGGCAAAATGTTTGACCTCTACTTCCTGTGAAATTGCTTGTCTTGAAAACTTAATTGTATACATCTCTCATTTCTGGTGTCTACTTGTTGCAGCTTCTCTCCAGTTCTTGCATAATTTGTTGACAGTCCAGTTTCACAGATCCTAATTCCTCCAGTCTTCCCATCAGAACTGTTTTTACTTGGCATAGATTCAGACTCGCTAGATCTAGACTTCACTTTTTGTAGCCTACTTCCAAAGTCCCTCTCCCTTAAAGCAGAATCTTCATTAAGCCTAGTCAGTTCTCTCTCTCTAAGAATGTTGATGAACAAAGGCAAAGGACAAGCCTGGTTCAAACAGAGCAGAGCCAGAGCCAAAATTTTGAGTAGATCTCAGCTATTTACAGGTAGCAACTGAATGTTGGTTCCATCTGGAAAAGTGGGCATTCCTGTACTGAAACTCATGGAGCATCCCTAAAGCCATTTGACATACTAGCTTTCTCTCTGAACCAGAAAAAGTGTTTCTTCACATAAACAGAGCAAAGCCCTATCAAATATGCCCTGATGCCACCATTCTGTAGGATATCTATTGCAATCCTGAATCCCAGATGGAAGCAGTGACCTGTGTTGGATCTGTTGCAGAGCATATTATTTTAGAAAATCCTGGGGATTATTTTTCATTGTTTCAAGCTACTGTTAAATTTTATCATCCTTGATGTTTGTCTCTTCACTTGAGATAACAGGGAGGAACAAAGGAACATGAGTCATTGCAATCTTCCCCTTTCCCCCCACCCCTGTTGTGTATCTTATCCAACAAAATATTGAACTTAATTTCTTTGCCTGAATTTTCTTTCTAGAATCAGTGCTCTGGGCATAAGCAGGCTGAAGGAGAAATGTAGATGCATAGTGGTAGTGCCCAAGGCACATATGCAGTAACACATGAAGCACACCCTGGGGCAGGATGGTGGAGGCTCCCTGTGTTGGAGCCAGTTATTCAAGTTACTGGGACCCCGTAGTACATTACTGCCTAATAAACACCTATGCCCATCAGAGCAGACACAGCAGAGAAAAGGAAAAGGTACTGTCACAGTTTAACCCCGGCTGGCAACTAAGCGCAACACAGCCGCTCGCTTATTCCCCCTGCCCCGGTGGGATGGGAGAAGAATGGAAGGGTAAAAGTGAGAAAGAAACTCGTGGGTCGAGATAAAACCAGTTTAATAATTAAAAAGAGATAATAAGAAGAATTTTTTTAAAAGTAAGGAAAAGAGGAAAAAGCAAACAAGCAAAGAGAGAGGAAAATAAAACTCAAGAAAGACAAGTGATGCAAATGGAAACAATTGCTTACCACCAACCAACCAACCAACCAACCAACCAATGCCCAGTCAGTCCGGGAGCAGCAGCCCCCCTGCCCTGTGCCAACTTTCCCTTCAGTGTTATTGCTGAGCATGATGTCATATGATATGGAATATCCCTTTGGCCAGCTGGGGTCAGCTGTCCCAGCTGTGTCCCCTCCCAACTTTCTGTGCACCTCTAGCCTACTTGCTGGTGGGGCAGCGTGACAAGTAGGAAAGGCCTTGATGATCTGTAAGCACTGCTCAGCAGTAACTAAAACATCAGTGTGTTATTAACACTATTTTCAGCACAAATCCAAAACATGAGCTACTATGAAGAAATTTAACTCTATCTCTGCCAAAACTAGTACAGGTACTAAAACAGGGCTTGCATACCAGGTTTCTTTTGCTGTTCTGTTGCATGTCTTCACAGGGCACCCACTTAACAAAAAAATCCTGGCTCTCTAAATCCTTCTTTTCTGTTCTGTGGTGGCTGTCTCTCTCACTGTAGTTGTATCAAGGTTCTTAACTTCTTTTTCATCTCTGAAAAAATTAGTTGCACTTGAGCAAAGCAGAATCCAGATTCTCAGTTAAAGCATCAGATCCGCAGCAGGATCCAGTTCAGCTTGTTGTTGGGGAAGGTGGTATAGTTCACTGGTTTTGTTTCAAAACTGAGTGGCTTGGGCCAAGATACCCTAGTAGACCAAACCATTCCATGCGATCCCCTTCCAATGCTTATGCAGAAGTTTTTGCAAGAGTCTGAGCCAATCTGTTACCATATACATAGGTTCCACTACTCCCAGCAACAGGTACCTGCATAGAAAATGTACAGGCTGTCCACAACCCAGTCTCAGTAGACCCATGCTCCTATTGTGTGGGTCCAGTTGAGATAGGGGAGACAGGGTATGGAACACAGTATTCAAACGCACAAAGGCTTTTAAAGTTCTTTCAGAGCCAGGGCTGCCTCTTGATTAAATAAGCTGAGCTGTAGCACCAGCTGTCTTAGCTCAGTGCAGTCGTTTGAAGCCAAGATAGTTGGGGTCAAGTAGCTGTGCTGAGAGAAAATGAAGGCTCTGTTGGTCTAGGTTGTACTAATGATGGTTAAGGCATTTTTGCTACAGCCTGAGGTGGCAGAATGATCACAGTGTGATGGGTTCCAGCTCAAAGATGCTGGTGATAAGGTTGAAAATCATGAATAGGTCAAAGTAGAACAAGCATCCATGCAAACAAAACAAGACATATGCCTAAGCCACTCTAATAAGAAGGATAACAACATCTGAGGTGAAAAGTCTGTGGTTAGATTTTAGAGATTTAATCAGATGTGGCGTTATTGGTATGGCCAGGTGACAGCAAATTAGAAAGAGAGTCTGCTGGTCAAAGTTATCCTAACGCTTATTCAGAAAAATGTTGACCTAGCAGAGTAGGTTTAAGGCTACGGAATTTAATCTGGTCATTGCTGCAAAACCAGATTTACTGTCATGTAACATCCTGACCTCTGTTTAAGCCCTTTGATCACGTAGGTGTAAATACACCAAGGCCACCTTGGACAGTTGAAATTACTAGTTGTCAGCTTTCATTTCTGTTGTAAACTTAATTGATGAATAGCGCAGGATGTTACAGGAAACTGTAGCACAGATTCAGTTTTGCTGTAATAAACAGCATCAAATTCCACTTAGTGGATACTCTAGACTTTGCTTTTGTGCTTTGGTCTGGTTTTAACAATTGTAAAAGGCTGTCACTTGAAAATCCAAGTATTTGTACTTTGTAAGTTTTCATATTATGGAAGACTGATGTAAATAGACCAAGAAGAGTAGGAATAAATATTTAATATCTTTTCTTACAGAGCATGACTTTTCAGTAAGGAAATGTATAGCGTTTTTACTCTTCTTCTTTGCTGAATATATGTGGTAACAGTAGTCAACTGTGTTTTATTTCTGCAATTCAAAACTATTTGAAAACTTCAGAGAATTTTCTGAAGCCAAGGTTCATTGGTCCTTATCACTGTCAGTCCAGGGACTCTTGAAGGCTTAGCTAGAGCAATTAGTGCTGGTAACATTGTTCAAAGCTGTTGAATGCTGTCAACTTGTGACAACAGTTTAGGGATGTATCTGCATTCTGAGGCTGTTCATATCTGGTCTGTACAGGTTTTGTCAAAAAGGCAGCTCTCAAAGCTTGAATGTGATCTCCCAAGGATTTTGGTAGAAGGGAAAGTTGATGCCAAAGCAGAAGCACGTTAAGATATTTGAAGCAGATAAACAGGGTTTAGTCTTGTGTGACAGGAAGTCTATTATTAAAATGGCAATCTCTTTTTAGAAGAATTTGTAGTTCTAACTTAAGCTCAGGATATAAATTCCCCCTGTAGTTTATCACATGGTAATTGTTGCAGGTTTGATCTTTCTAAGCAGCAGAAAAAGTCTTTATTGAATATTTACTGACTCTGAATCCTGCTGAATGCAAAGAATTCCTAATCTAACAAAAATAACAGATTTTAATCTAGTGAAGAACTTTTTGTTTAATTTTAGCCGTTAATTTGAGGACTTCATGCAGCCTTTGTTTTTCTAAAAAGCATACACTATATATTAATTCACAACATGCAAGCAGAAGTTTTTCCATGTAGCTGTGAAGCAACAACCACTAATATCTTAGGCTAGTTTTAGAGGTTTTAAAGACTGTTGCCTCTCAGAGTGAGGTGTCCTGTTAGATAGTCTTGTTCCTCATGCAGATCATTAAAACCTGCTCTTTGGAAAATCTTCTAAGTATCATCTAACTTCTGTTTGTCAAAACCAAGAGATTTTATTTTAGTTTACACCTTCTAAGGGAAGAAATAGGGTTTATCAGGATCTGACTTGAAATATAGCATGCCGTAGAATTACTATGCTTTATAAAATGGACTACTATCTCTAATGTATCTCTGACATATGGAGAAAAATATCTAGCTGAAAAGCTACTATAAAGTTGACTTAGCAGCAATAATAGTCAATCCAGACAATGTGATTTTATCTTATTACAGTCTTGGTTTATTTAATTTTTTTTTTTTTTTTTTTTTTGTGATGGAAGGTTGTGCTTGTAAGTACTGCACAACTGACATATTGAAAGACTGTATCAACAAAAATGCTTAAATCCATATGAAAAGAATGCAAGTTAGGTGTTTAATATATGAACAATTGGGGACAGAAATGTTTGAAACATGTACTCTGTGAAGCCACTGTATTACCTCTACCTCCATCCCTTCCCAGGTCTTCCAGCTAGAAGGGTCATTTGAGTGTGTGAATCTGCTTCAAGCAAAATCAGATGGGTTAATGCAGGCTGCCCGTTTGAACCGTTTAAAGCAGCCTAGCACAGCTTGTCAGAAGAGCCTTAGGAGCACTGGCATCCTCTCCCTGTCTCACGCACGCACGCTCACACGCGATTGTAGGGGTAATAACCTCCAACAACTGATCACTAGCAAACAGCTGGGAAAAACTAGTGTTTGCCATCAGCAAAGCTGTTTACAAAATGAATGTCTGTCAGGCGGCCTTAGCATTGTGCTCTGCTGTATTGTCAGTTACCTCTTGGGAGGATAGCACTCGATTTTACATGCATCAAGGGCCTTATGCTCCCCAATTAACAAAAAAAGCAGTCTATTTGTGATGTACATAACGTGCATTAATGACAGAACTGGCAGCACATCTTAGGACTCTGTTGGGTACTAAATTTCATCTCTGGAGAGCAAAAGTTAATTTGAATAAACAATTTGAAAAGAAATGTTTCTTTTATGTCCAGTCCCACAAGCTGCCTGATCTGAAGTTTGTGTGTGCATCTTCAATGGATCTTGCCTTTCAGTTATGTTTTTCTCTTATCTTTTTGTAGTAAATGTCCAATTCTTCTCAGCTACTTAGAACATAAGAAGCAGATAGCATTTCTAGAGAGTGTGATGCCAATGGCATGGTATCCAAACAAATCAAACCTGACTGCTGAAATGAGATGCTATTAATGTGTTACCAACACTGTGAATAGATCACCTGAACAACATTACACTCCATAGTTATGTAGTATTCACTCATATAAGTTTTTTATTTTGGTTTTCTGATAGAACTAGAAAGCATTTGGATGTTCTTATAATTATTTTTGGAAGAAAGTTGCCTTCTGATCCTTCATTCTATCCCTGTTGAACAAGTTTGTGCTCATGTTCAATGAGTTATACTCCTAGCAATGAGGACCATCTCAGTAAATCTTGTCTAGAACAAAATCCTCTGCCTTCAAATCTTTGATGTTATGTACCCACGTGTGCTGTGAACTTAGTTTCAAACAGCTTGGATAGCTTTTCTGACTTAATTATAGTATGGTTGAGTCAGTCTGACACAAAAACTTGAATTCACTTGATATTTTGTCACAGAAACCTTAACGAGATTCTAAGATGGGAAACTCTTTTTTTTTTTTTTTTTTTTTTTTTTTCCATTTTCAAAAGCAGTAGCAAATCAGGAACTCCCAAAGGATAAGTGATTATACTTTCAGAAATACTCATCTTCTGTGTATGTCATTCTAACCACATCTTTTCATACAGAACAACCACAGTCTTGCCTAGTTGGTCTAACTTGTTATATTTTACTGTTTTTATGTTGACCAGTCAAGCATATTCAACAGTATGTGATTTTATTATTCCTAAATTGTTCAAGTTGCATTTTTACTATCTTTTATTACACTCAGATACTTCTTTTTATGAGAGAATCCACTTGGTTTTCTGTCTTTCAGTTGGCTGTTCTAAACACGTGTTGGTCTTAATCCCCTACATGTTTGTTCCATAGATTAAATTTTAGAAGAGAGTAAATTTCTGTGTTGGCGGGATTCTCTTTGGCTGAGAAGAGTTTGATGTGGTTCCCTGGGGAGTCATCGTTCTGCACTCTTTCTTCACAAGTGAAAGATGCCACCTATAAACGGCCTTCTAACAATAACCACTGAACATTGCCAGTCCTGAAAAAGTGAAGTAGAGCTATGTCATGCTGTGACTGAGTCAAAGCAGAAAAATCTTGCCACTGAGAATGTCAGGTCTATATTCCTCTCAGGCATCCACACTCAAGGTAACATAGTACTTCCCAGTCTACTTTCAACCTACAACCTTGTAGTAAAGGTGATAACTGGCTTTTCTTCTCTGGTTGTCATTATTGTTACCACATCCATTTTCCTGCATGTGAGAGCAGGTCTGCCTGCTCGGGCACCATTGGTGAGTGCCCTACCTGCCATGTGTGTAGGAAAAGCTGAGCCACAGACTCTTTCCACAAAGGGAAGCTCTGGAGAGTCTGGACCACTGCAGTGTGACAAATTCAAATGAGATTTTTGTTCCTTAAACCTAGTGATTCTTTATTCAGTCACAAAATGTCCAGTCACTGTCCTGGTACTAGGAATACACTATCCAATATGTGCAAAATTTTCTTCTTTAGATGCTATACGTTTTGAAGATCAGAATAGAAAATAATTTTCAGGGCATTAGTCATGCAATTGATGTGTTCAACGGCCCTGTTGTTTTCTTTCCACTTGATCTGACATTCATAACTCACCAAATCTTGAAATCAGTGCTGATGTAATTTTCTATCCTACTTTATTCTTCCCTCAATAATATTATAGTACTAACACAAATAGTTCCTAAAACATAAACAGTAACAAATAATAAACAAAAATAACAGTAAAAGCAATGAGCCCCTTTTAAAAATGCCATTACCCTAAAGATAGTATTTGCTTTATGTTGCCTATTTTCAGTTGTTCAAAAGAGGAGACCTTGAGTGGTAGGGCTGTGATGCAAAGAATGCAAATTAAATCCCAGGTTTATGTAGGCAAATAAGGTGTTATGAAGACTCTTTATGACATGATGGATTATCTTCAGCGCTCAGGTACTGAGGAGCTAATTCCTGTGCAAAAGAATCTATCAGACCACAGTCCTGTGTTCATAGCAATATTTTTGAGTTTTATCATTAACATTAAAAAGGTTATAAAATATGTTTTCTAGTTAGTCTGGAGTTAGTTCTAGTTCCCAATGTTATTATTTTGAGTCATTAAAAAAAAAAAAAAAAAAATCAAAAAACCCAACCAGGTCCACTCTAAGTAAAAGAAGGAAGAAAAGTCTAGTGAATACATATTCAGCAATATCCCTGGGGAGTCAGTTGTGTAGGTGTGATACAAATGGGAAAAACAGCTCTCCAGAGAGCAACGTGTAGAAAGGAACAAAGGGAAACCTTTTTGCTGGGCTGAGGGTTTTGCTGCTGGGTGCTTGGCTGTGTGGTGGCATTGTTCGGAGGCAGTGCACCTGCTCTAACATTTTCTTCAGCTGGGAGCAGACAGGTTTGTTGAATGCTGTAATTGCTGGTAGGCATGAAAGGATTGCCTAGAAGATTGCTTCCTAGGCTGTCCTTTGATGTTTCGTATGATTTAGAAGCGAAGATTTCTTTTCCTTTATCCATCTTGCTAATAGGTGAGAATAAAATATCTCCTCTCAGCTTTCATTCCAGAAGGTATCATGGCACATTCTGTCCGATTAGCTGTATCATGGGCCAAAAGTCTCCTTTTATCTTTTGAAAAGATTTGTAAAACACAAGCATAGTCATCACAGTCCACATTCATAAAGCACTATCAGCGACCTGTTCAGTTCATTGCAGGGGTCTCTGGGCGGGAGAAATACTCTGCTGTGAACACGAGGTTTGTCAAATGCTACAAAACTGCGGCTAGGAATTTTGGATGCAATCCTTTTAGTACGCGTTATGTATCTTGGACTGCAATTAGAACAGGTTCTTTGTTTAATTCCAGTTATGTTAATTTATAAACACAATAATTCTAATACAAAATCCAAGTTTTGCCTTATTTTTTTGCAATTTTTGAATAGCAGAGAACTGCACCGAGGCTTGATGTTTTGAAGATCCTCCTTTTACAAATAAATATAAGGCGTGACTAGTGCACTATTGAAGTATTATAGTAAATCTAAACTGTAACTATAACTATAAATGATATGACATCATATATTTTGTTTGCTGAAATTTGCAAATTAGTAGAGTAACAAAAAAATCGATAAGATAATAAGTTTTTACTTGACTCTTTTAATAAGAAATGCCCAGCTGAAAGAAATTATGATGCATTACGTTAACCCAGGTGAACTGTCACTAACACTTTTGTTTTGACAAAGTGGACTGTTACCAACATACTTGGAAGTACCAGAACACACTTGGAAGTACCAGTACACATATGTAGCTGTTCTCAGTAGAACAATATTCCTCAATTTAATCAAGCTTAGCTCTCCACTATGATACAGAATTCAGATTCAGATCCACCGCTTCCAAAGTTCAGATTCAAATCCACCACTTCCAAAGTTCAGGAGTGCATGGGGTGTACCGTTTGAATCAGAGCCTACTTTACTTTCTAATGAACAGTTGAGCGTTACTGCATAAGAAACTTATGTCTGTTAAATATGTCTCAGAAATATATTGTCTGAAGTTTTTAAAGACAGATACTGGTTTAGGCATTATTGGAAATTAAGAAGCATGTGGTTCTTGAATCACTTGTAAAATCTGGCAGAAAATCTTCAATGTATCTTCTGAAACTTAGACGTCCATATGCAATTTTTATATTATGATTTACTGAATTATGAATATGGTTTCCTTTTTTAGAATTGCAACCTCTTTTTTTTCAGACTATCTGTTGTGGGATTCAGTTTTTGGAATTGAGATATATCGGCCTTGAACTTTATAGCTACCTTTTGAGTAAATCGGTTACAGTGCCAATGGCCAAGGCCGTTAAATTTCTATTGAATTTTGTCATGGTCACTGTAAATTATACCAGCTTCTCAACTTTCTCTTCTGAGGGCA
The DNA here is from genome assembly GCF_965183815.1 of Platalea leucorodia. Taxonomy (NCBI): domain Eukaryota; kingdom Metazoa; phylum Chordata; class Aves; order Pelecaniformes; family Threskiornithidae; genus Platalea; species Platalea leucorodia. The sequence continues at coordinate 119,312,129 of NC_138823.1, forward strand.
AAGAATGTGTATTTTGTCTTGTGGTGTAAGCAAGGAGTATATTTACATGTCTACAATTGTGGCCTCCAATTTTCATTTTGTTGTGACACAATAAAGTATTTTAAAGAGCACGTCTGGAACTTTATTTACTTGGCAAGAGGTCAGGCTGTTTTATTTTTTTTATCTGTGGAACCAAGTGTTTATCAGGTTTCTGTATGAATCATGCAGTGTGTTAGGGAACATTTTGCACCAGTGTTTTATTTTAGATGTCTTTATAATAAAGTTTTGATGTGTTAAGTTTTCCAAAGGTATTTTAAGTCCAGGAAAAGTTTTTTTGCCCACAGAATTTCCAAATTTAACATGCATATCTTTGTACATGTAACTGTGTGTGAGCATGTATCTACCTATATAAAATCCACTAATTCTGATGTTTTCATTAACTAAGTAAATGAGAATATTCTGGTGTATTTCAGGTGTTTGGAGGCAGGGTTGCTAATACGTGTACCCTTAGGATGTAAATACTTCAAGAGAATAAAATCTAGGTGATTATATTATTCATGTCTCGATGGGTGGGAAGAAGGTTCAGCGTTCGGTTCACCTCCCCATTCACCGAACAACAGGAATGAGGCAGTTGTGAGACTCGGGCTGGTACAGTCAAGGGAATAAACTAGTCATTCTCTTCAAAGTTGAAAGGGAAAATATTGCAGATCAGAGTCATGGATCCTGTTGTTTCATTCACTACTGGTCATTCACTGCTTAGTACTATAAATGCAGAGAGGACTACTGCCTAAAAAATTCTTGACGATGGCCCATATAATGCCTTCATTTGAAAGTGGCCTTCTCAGCATTAATCTCCGAGTCACTGTCTTAAGGGTTATATGTAAGACATCTAGAAATAATAGGGGTGACTCATTTATTTTGATGTGGCTGTGGGTTTTGTGGTCATATACAGGGAAAAACAGAGTGTACTTGGACATATCCCTGCAGGCAATTTTGCAGACCTCGCTTTGATAGGGACCAGCTCTTACTGGACTGTTTTCTTAGGTCTATTCTAATTTAGCCTGGTGAAAAAAGGCATAGAATAACCACAAGTTTTGTATTGGGTAGACATACAATTATGTCTGGTTCTTTTCTTCTTGGTGGGTATTGGTGACATCACTTAAATATGTGTCTGCATGTAATCTTGTATGAAATGTTCAGAACTGCAGCAGAAACTGTACTTTAAAAAAGGAGGAGGAAATTAAATGTGCAAGATTAGACTGATATAATTTTGAGAGTTTGGTTTACGCAGACAAAAACCCAGGAAATTCAAAGCTTAGCCTGAGCTGTAGTCCATCAATCAAACTGTTGTGGAAGAATAACGCTATTTATCGTAGAAAACACAAAAAGATGTGAGATAGAAGAAGAGTGCAAGTCTTAATAATCCTGACCCATAACTGTATTCTAAATGAATGTTTTTCTATTTAATTTCCTGAGGAAAGTATTAAGGATGATGAATAGGGGAGGAAAATATTTCATGGAAGTTTAGTTAATAGATGGGGCAGCTTTCAAAGCAAAAATAGTTCAACACCCCACAGATTTGACTACTCTCAAAAGCTGAATGGTGTAATTACATATTGTATTCTACAATGTCTCCCTTTAATCTTCTGGTGACGTTTGTAACAATATATACAATTACTTTTTAAAGGAGAAATAAAAGGAGTCTTTTTACTTCAGTAAAATCAGTGAAATACTTCGGTCATTTTTGACAGTCACAGGGACTAGAAGCTAATATACTAATATACTACACTGTTACTACACAGGTACACTCAAGTCACGGTATGACTAATTGCCAGTTTAAAAGAAGATAGTTTACAAACATAATTGTGTTCTTGGTGAGGAATGGTATCTTTCATTCCTTATGAAACTTTGAAAGAAAAAGATTAAGATCAAATATGATGAACTCGGTCACTTTGTATTTGAAAGTAAGAAAGATTCTGAATTGAATCGGTGTTGCCTTGAAATGGATTGTATTTTTTCTGATATGTGAATTGATTTGTGGGTTAAACAAGCTACAGGAGCTGATGCTATTAAATTCTGAAGAAGCTGAAAAAAAAGCTTCAAGACAAGAAGGTATTTTCAGGAAACTTTACTACCACCAGCAAACAAATCTTAATTGCATTTATGGTATAGTATTCCATATTTCATTTATAATGCTCTTCTGAATATATTTTATGTTAAGCATAACACTGTTCAATTCTACAATTAAAGCATATGGGGAAGGTTGTAATTGGCAGACCAGTTAAGAAAGAAAACTTTAGGCTCTGACCTTGATGTGTCATTTTGTAGCAGCCTGGAGAAATTGCTTAAGTCTTGTGATCAGGAGTGTTGTGAAGGAGACTTGTGTACCAGCATGCTACAGAAAAGTTTAAGATTCAAAGTATGTCTTCATTTAATGAATGTTACATAATTTTCCAAGCAGTTAACAAATTTGATTATATCAGTTTAGCTTTCTTTATGAGCTGCTACAAACTGAAGAGGAAGTAATTATAATAATGGAGAAAAAGAGGAAATTTAATAAATATTCATAATGTATGTGAAATTTGTTTTTATGCTAATCTATTATTTTTAACTGGGCTTCGTTCCACATTGTTCTTTTCCTGATAGTCTATTGCTTTTTTTTGTCTCACTTTCTATGTAGGACTGGCTCATTACATCTGTAATCTCCTAATAGAAACTGTGGCTCTGTACTTGGAGGCAGATGATAAAACCAGCACCAAGACAGCAAATGCACTGCTTCTCTCCTTGCTTGACATTTTGCACTGCATGCTGATGTATACAGCAAACATTGTGCGCCAGGCTTTACAGGTATGGGTTTTATTTCCTGGGGTCATCACCATCTTAAACAATTTTTTAGATAACTTCCTGTTATCCTAATAATGAAATTCCCTCTATTCTGATTTTATTGAATTTTTAGTTTGGTGGAAAGAGAGGAGCATGTATTTTCAATTGCATGTCGCTGTTTCATGTACTTTCTTGGCTAGACTATCCATACTAGCCTCACTGTATGCTGGAAACACAGATCCTAGCTGACTCCTTCGTTTCTATACTTTATAAATAGTGTAATTCAGTATTTGCTCAATGATAGTTCAAAGCATTTTTCTTCCATTCATTTTAAAGAAAAAGATTACTCCATAACAAACAGTATCTTCTTTATTACAAAGCACACGTGATTACTGTGCTTGAAAAGCATAGGTAACCTCTGCATGTGCGCTGACAAAAGTATTTCCTCTCTTACACTGATCAATTTATCTTCTAAGTTTCTGTTTGAACCACTGCAAATCATGACATTGGTAGGACTTCCTCCTCCAGTGAAGACTTCCTCCTCCTTAAAAATGGAGCGCAAAAAGATACTATGCAAAGAAACTACACATGACACTCTTGAAAACAAAACAAGAAAAAGCATTCGTCTTTTTTTAGACATGACATTAAACTAGCAATATTTGCTCTGCCAAATTTCTAAGTTAGTCAACTGGAAGTAACTTCTGTATTTAAGCTGCAAACAACACCACTTACTCTTCGTGTTAGGTTTTTGATGTTCTTGGGATTATCTGCTGAAAAACAGAGAAGCCTGTTAGGTCCAATATATCTGGAGGACAGAGATTCAAAAGATTGCAGCCAGGTTGTATTGAATTTCAGGACATGGCGTTTTTATTCTGAAAAGGTCCTCCTCTGTGGGTTGTTTTTGGTTGTTTTTTGGTTTTGTTTTTAAGATGGTTTAATGTATGAAGTGGGTGTTGAAAATTGAGCTTTTTTTTTTTTTTTCTACACAGATTTACATAATCCGTTGTATTATCAACCAGATATTTCACTGAGAGGTGTTGGTTTGGTGGTTTTTAATTTTTGGAAGAAACTTAATTTAGAACTGATGGTACAATACCTTGTCTTTTTCGAGTCCTCTAATAGCAGGTTCTGTAATGCATTTCAAATTCTGTAGGCTGATTGCCGATTGTCATATTGTTGGCTGCACTCCATGTAATCACAGCAAGCTAAATTCTGTATTTATGCTCCATGCAACAGTGGTGAGGCCAATTATACTGGAGGACACGTATGAGGAGAGAGGATCTTGCACATGGATTGGTAATATTAGTGAAACTGATGATTTTTATTTAGATACAAAATTAAATCTATATGTTCAAAGCCAAATTCTATTCTGGCTTTACATTTATACATCAGTTGATTGATTCACTAAAACTCCAGCTCCAGTTTTGTTCATCTCTAGTCAAAGTAATCTGCTTTGCCCTGGAAGGCTAATGGGTAAAAAGAGGCAGCTGGAAAACTGAGTTTTGAGGCATAGCTCTGCCCTCTACCCCTATAAAACTAATTTTACGGTGGTGTTACTTCCCTTGGCTTACTTGTCTTGACAATACTCGTCACAGGGCCCCTACAGCTGCCTCAGTACACATGCCCTATTGACTGCTATTTACCGTGCATCTGTATAATATTCCACTATCCATGTGGCACTAAATGCATCACTGTAGTGATAACAAATGTTCTTGGACTGTTTTTATAGGCATCTTCTGAATAAGATACCTTCTAAAACAGAACTTGAAATAGAGAATCAAATTTTCTCATATTATCCATTTTTGAGGCTTGACTTTCACAGCTGGTACTACCTCTACTTGAATCCTTTTTATTTAAGCTTTTTATATGTACAATGATAACCCTATCCAGCTGCATAGGCAAAACATGACACCACTTTTCCTTTGCATTTCAGTACTTTATGCTGAATGGTGCTGATAACTGCATCCAGCTTCATTCAAGAGTTTGCTCTCTGTAGTCCAAGTTACTTGTGTTTTAATGGAAATGGTACAAAAGTTCAGATTAATTTGCATATCTCTTTTGGAGCAGTTTCATCATCGTGTTCCACAGGTGATCCACAGTAGTTGAAAGTAATTTGCAATCTTGATTTGAGAAGTGGACTTAATGTAGGTTTAAGCATGGTGTAGTGTGTATCCTTTATACAGACATAAAGTGTAATTCCTTTAGTGATATTGTTCATTCTCTTTCCAAAGACACTAAATATATAAAAGTTAAAGAAAGTAGTCAAACATCCCTGATGGAGAGTGTCTGTCGTCTCATCCAAGCACTAACCAAAAAAAGCTGTTGTAAATTTTGCTAAAGTGAAGGTGGCTTACTTCCTTTTCTTGGTTAATATAAACACTCCATTTTTTTTTGTCTTCTCTGCACTATGTCTTTTTGCCCTTCTTGGACTTCAGCATTCCAGGTCATTGTGGTGAGTCTCAGTGAGGGACATACCAATGTGTCTTATTACCTGGAGAAACAGCTCTTCAGACATCTTTTATTTCAAAATTCTTCCCAGAAGAAAGGCATTATCCTTTCAGCTCATCAATATCAACAGCAGAGCTTCAGCAGTAGTGTCTCTTGTCTCAGGGGACTTGCTCCCATGTTCGCTTAACCAAACGAAAATCCACAAGTATTATACTTGGATGATGATTTTACAATTGAGCTTTAAATGAAACACAATACAAAATGATTTTTAAATGTATTCTTTAGAAAAAATGTTTACCTTTTCCTCTAGCAGCTAGGTCATATAGGGTCATGGTCCAAAGCTGCTGCAAGATAATAAAGGTAAATGAAAAATCTTGCAAGCAGACCTTTCTGGTGTCCTGGGGCAGGGATGGGTCATAAATAGCATTGCCTGGGATGGCAGTGTGTTTTGATGAGGGGAGATGACAATGGTCAGAATTACAAGTAGCAACAGATCATATCACAGACTTCGGTCACTTAAGAACTTTATTATTCCTATTTAAAAAATAAATTATTATAAAATATTGTAAATATTTCAGGATACAAAGTGAGTCAGAAGGGCAAAAATGGACATTAATGATGAGGATCTTAACATTTCAGTCACCTTGATTTTCTTGCTTTGAGTTGCACTTAAAGTTGTTCCTGATAAAGGAAAAAAAATAGTTGAACTTTAATGTTAAAATAGGCATGTCATGTTGAAAGACAATACAAATACATAAAACATTTATGGCTTTAGAGATATTTTTTTGTGTATACAGTTTATAGCATTTTGCTGAAGGAATGTCATGTAGGTCAGTATATTCAGCCTGTGCAGAATGGGCATGACAGCATGAGTCTCTCTTGCTTTGTGCGTATTGTTACAGACACAGGGAGCGTAACTGCCCATTGGGAGCCCAGCAATACTTAACTAGAAAAGAGTGTACAAGTCTCCTTCAAACTTCCATTCAAACTTCGACCACCTAATGGACCTAATTTGTTTCTCATAACGGAACAGTCACCAAGGCTGCTTTTTATTTTTTCTCATCTTATTAAGGCACAGAAATCTGGCACAGGAGGGGACACGCAGGCTGCTGAAGACCTTCTGCTTATCAATAAACCCCTGACGGACCTAATTAGCCTGCTTATTCAACTGGTGAGAATTTGCTTGTTTGTAAGCCTTTTGGAATGTTGCTGAAGTTGGAATTACTCAACTGAATTCAACATCTGAGAACTCTGCTAGTTTTTCATTGTTTATAAGCTCCCACCTAGTACGAAGGAAGGACTAAAAATTTTTAAGAAATCATAGGTCATAGTGGCTTGCGGGTTACAAATGACATTGGAGTTAAGTCTGTCCCAAGCATAGAAGTGGGACAAGGGACAGGCCACAGATTCTCAGTTGGGATACATATGAGTAGCCAAATCTTAGCCCTTTAGAATGGACTAGTGATCACTACATAGGGAAAGGATGGTATTCAAAGTTTGAAACAACAAGTACTGCTACAATTAGAAAAGTCAGTAAACTTAAAATTAGTTTGCAGTGAGTGATGAGTTTTAATATTATTTTCTTGGGTTTGAGCCTTCTGAGGTTTTTCTCAAGGGTTTAGTTTTATTTTAACATGATCCTGAGGGATTTATGAGTGGGAATGGTCCCTGGTGATCTGTAAACATCTTTGAAGTCTGTCTGTTTAAAGTCAATCTTTTCCAGGGTTTACTAGATGTTACAGTGCTGCATTGAAATTTTCAGAGTGCTATATTGTGGCCCTGATCCATCCCATCAGCTCAACCTCCATCACACTGTGCCAGAGATTTGTCTTGGCTCTGTGTGTAATAACTTGTAGTAGAGGAATGCTTCTTGAGCTGGACAGGGTTTTTAGAGGCTGACTGAGCCTTTTATTCAATATAAAGCCATTAAAATGGTACGTGAGAATTTCCCTGTGGCATATCACACTGTCCTTTCCAGGTTATTTCACTTAGAGGCATTTCAGATTCAGTTCTCTTCTAGCCTCAAATTTTTTTGTTTTGTTTTGTTTTTTTTTTTTCATTTAAATATAGGTTTTCAGAGGTATTATGATATGAATACCTGTGACTCTTTTACTATCTTTAGCACTGTCTGTCATCTTCTATTTTGGGGAAGAGTGTGATTCCTTTTTTATTAATTTTTGGCGTTATGCTTGTTGTTAAGTCCTCCTTTGATGGATTTATTTTAACCAGCTATTGATAAAGGCTTTTTGGAAATGTTCACTGAATGACCTAAAACAAAGTGACTGAATTTCAACTATATAATATTTCATCTTTATCAATTCTTTTAATTTATTTTCTATTAATTTTTTTAAATCACTATATATGATAAATAGTAAGACATGAAGAGATGCAAATGTTCCTTTAAAGTGAAACTAGTTATAAATTTAAATTCCATTAACTCTCTAAAGAACAGAAGATTAGAGGCCAAGCTGTACTCAGCCTATACCACCTGGAAGTCTTTTATAAGTTTTTAATTAAAGGATAGGATAATTGTATAGTTAGCATGTACTGATTAAATTCTGACTTGCCCTTGTATTTCAGAAGCATGGCTGCAAATTACCACTAGGTTTTGCTTTGTTCTATATTTCTACAGATTCTGGTATGTTTAAAATGCTTATTTAAAATCTGTTGATTTTAACATATGGGTAAAGATTGGTGCTGCTTCTTTTTTTGTTTGGTTTTGGTTTTGAATTTTGTTAAAGATTTTGTAAAAGTGAGGGATTTTCTCTTGTAATGTGTATGTGTTGTTCTTTACATACATGTGCTTGATTGGATATATGAAAGTTATTTCAGCTAGGTTTGTTAAATTTTATGTCCTTCACCCATTGCTGTATTACACATTTCCTGTTAAGGCTGGAAGAGTTTGAACAACGGAATAATAATTTTAACATTTACGATCCACTTGTTTAACATGTTTTATGCTCTAATCTCTTTAAATAGGACTAGTTTCCTTGTGAAGTCTAGTGGGTGTCTCAAGATGCATACAATCCCTACCCCTCAAAAAGACTCAGGCCTACCTAAGCTGAAGTTCTGTGGAGCTGCCGACAGTAGTTCTCTGTATTCATTGAGCTGTGTGGCTACACAACCCTTTATTACTGTTTTGAGGCATTCAGTTCTTTGTGAAGTTTATTTTCTGGAGATAATGGAGGTCTTAAATTCTGAACTAACCATCACTTTAAGATATTGAGTTAAAATTATTTTCTCTGGTTTGCTATTTCTACCTATCTTACCATATTTATAGTTTCTTATGTCACTTTGAATAATTGCTTTCCCTCATTTATATGTATATCCCTCAAGTAGGCGATTGTTCCATGCCCCATTGACTTGTCTATTTATTTATTTTCCTCAAGTTCTACGTGTTTATCTCTCTTAATAATCCCTCAAAAATCAATGTGACTTAAACTTGAAAATGTCAAAAACTTAGAATCAATTTTTTGCTTCTGTAATTGTGATTTAGTCTACCACTTAGGGCATAGCAAAGCAAGTGTAGGAAACCTAGATTGCATGTAAATGAAATTTCAGAGTTTTTAAGAATGTGAAAGAAAAAATAATTACAAATTCTGTCATGCAGAAAACACTGCAAATATGGAGAATTCAATATTTAATCCCATGATCAGTCTGCCCTTAATTGATCAATAAGAGGAAAATAAATTGAGCATTTAGTCTTCTGCTTGGCAGCTTTGTGTTTAAAAGTTAATTATACTTAGCTTTTTTTGTGTAATGTTTCTCTGCTTGAACATAAATGTAATTTGATTATTATACTGAAACTTGCAGCCATTATAGAAGATATAAAATACCTTCTACTTTTTGATGTACCATTATAGTGAAAAAAATAATTAATGTTTACTTACTTTTGAAATCTCTTCAGCGTGGATTTTCAGAAACTTTCAGAAACCTAGCCAGTACCTATAAAAAGGAGTTTCATGTCTCTCTAGATCCTAGATTTAAATCCTAGGTGTAGATCTTCCAGTCTTTTCTGCAGCCTACCAGACTGCTGGGAGAGAACTTTTCTTGTCTTCTGGTGGTAGGCTTCTTCACTATAGTATTACTAGTAAAATTTGCAGTTGCTTACTGTGCTCTGTGTATTACTGTTGAAAGACCGGTTAATCATGTGCAAACATGAAGAGGACAAATATGAAGCCTCAGTGCACATGGATGAATGAGATGATCTCCTCTAGGTCCTTTCCGTCTCTACGTTGCACTGGCCCCAAGGCTGTGCCCTGACTTTGGTTTCAGAGCACGTGAAGGTGTTTGCCAATGAATAATGAAAATAACTGCAGGAGAATGATAACCCTGTAGACAGTAGAATTTTATTTCACATTTCTTAGGAATACAGACAGTTCTGTGGTCAGAGTGGAAAGACATATGTTTATTTCCTGTATGTATAATGCATTGGTGTTATTGTACTTGAAATGTTATCTGCAAATTACATTTGAAGAATTGTCTTCTACAGAGCTACCCTAAAAAACAAACAAACAAAAAACCCACAAGCAAGAACACACCAGAGGAAATAAGAATATATTGTCAAAAGCACAGAATTTCAGAATGGAGATTTAGTTTCTCAGCAATTAGGCTAGATTAAAATGAACTGAAAATACATTGTTTTTTAAAATGTTTTCCCTTAGGTAGGAGGACAACAATTTTGCCCTAAGCCAAAATATGATATTTTATTTTTTTGTTTAAAGCTGTGCATATTTACAAATAAGAATAGCATAGTAAAGTTAGCAGATTTAATAATGATGTTTTGCTTTTACATTTTGTTTAATGTTTGCAAAATCATCTTCCCTATAGTTCCCAATGGTGCTTCCTTTACAGCACATTCTATATTCACATTACTGATCTAATGAACATCTATCTCTTATCGTAATAAACTCTCTTTGTGTATAACCTCATTAATGAGCTGAAATAGTGTCCCCTCCGGGTAATCCAGACAGTTTCATTGTAGCTCTAAAATTAGATGCTGTAACAACTCCGACGGTGTGAAGACTGCCACTTCAGCTCAAATGATCACACGTTTTTTGCAATGGTTTGCAATTCATGAACACACTGCAACTCGGTTCAAAATGAAAGCATTTTTGACAACAGACTGCAGCAATATAGATGTGTAATGACAAGAAACTTCCTGCTCTTCACCACATTAGCCTTAAAATACACAGAGCAGGTTCCATCTAGAAAGGAAGGGAAGTAGAATTTTATGTTATGAGCCTGTTTACAGGAGGTTATAACATGGCCATAAAAATTAAGTAAAAAGTAATATGCAATCTTCATTGCACAAAAGTCTTGTCATGAGGCATTATTTTAGAATTTTGAAGTGAAAAATAAATCTACTGTTTTGAGTTAGAGAATGGCAAAAGTTATGACTTTAGCTGTTCAGTAATTTATTTTAAGGTGCTGGATTTTCTTCAGGCTATATACTAGCCCAGAATATTAACAGCTGCAAGGAGAACGAGTACTAACGTTTCTACCTTGCTGAAGGGCTGAATCCATAATCCCCTCTAAGACTGATAAAGCAAAAAGAAATGAAAGGCCACTAGAGTTTTTTCATGTAATTATGAAATATTAAGGGGCAGATATTTTCTTAAAGAGTTAGAACTCTAGTTTTTCATGGGTTTCTCCTCCCCTGAAAGAACAAGAACTTAAGTAGCTGCTGTCATGAAAAACTATAAATGCATTTCAAAGACTTGAAATATACTTCTTCATATCAAATGGAATTGTTATGATTAGAAAAATAATCAGAACACTGTTCCAGCTGATTGAGATGAACCATCCATCTATATTCATTGTCTAGCAACATGATTCTAGCTTTACTGTTCTTATTAGACATGAGATACTATTTATTTGAAAGCTGAATTTTCATTCCTTGGTTTTCTGTATTTACAGATATTTATTATATTTTTTAGTCATTGCTTTAGTTCATACCAATAATTTTCTTCAGATCCTCTACTCTTTATAACTGTTAATGCAAGTACTGACTGGCAGCTGTTGTTAAATTTCAGGTTACCAACTTATGACTTTTGACATCTAAATCACAGCTTGTCGCAGTGAAACAGCAAAATGGTGAGAGTTATAGAGAAAAATGCTGATGCAGACATACTTAAATAGGGACATTGCTGAGAGTTCCTCTTCCACCTTAATTATTGATTGGTTAGACTGTAGGCCAATGATTCTCATCCTCTCCAGAGCAGATACGGTCTTTCCTGTTCCCAGCTTGTTTTCCTATTCATCCAAGACCTATGTTGTTATTGTTTTACCCTGCACTTTTCCAGGATGACAGTAACTTGCTCCCCAGACTCTGGATAGCATGGAAGCTCAAACGGACTCTGGTGAAGCAGAGGAGCAGAAAAGCCTGAAGTACAACAGGCGTTGAAGGACTTCATTGGCATTTGTGATTGAATAGGATGATGTCATGGCTGACAAGTACTGAGAACCCTGGAGTGATACTGGTAGATTTGGAGGATGGTCACTAACAGCTTGATATCATGTAAAGAGCAAGCCTATCTGATGCCAAGACATATTGGATGGAGAGATTCAGGGTCTTCCTTTCTCTTGTTGAGGGATGAAGAACAGCAGCAAGTGATAAAAGGTTGGGCATGCCAGGAGGGGATAAGCAAAGCCATTGGCCCAAGCCCAGCTCCTCCTCATAGGAGGGCAAAACGTTGCACCTTCTCACTAACTGGGGACTCCTGCCGAAGACAGCCTTCCTTGGGAATAACGCTAACAGGCTGGACTTGCTCATTTGCTTCCTTGAAAGTCACGTATCCTCCTGGTGTCAGGAAGAACTGCAAAGGACATGGTGCTTTATGTATTTCTTCATGAAAGGCTGTCGTAGGGGCAGTCCTCTGCAGAGACTGACACCTTTCCACTCCTTTGATATTTAGCGAATGTCTCAGAAAAAGACCTTGTGAACAGTCTCACCTCCAAGTATGGCTGTTGTGATTACTGATTACACATGGGATTTTGTGCTTGTGGAGCCCAGGGAACTAGCCTCCACTGCAATACCAGGGCAAGGATGTATCTGTCCAAATGTTCACTGATTTTTTATTTTTTATGTTTGGTTAGCCCACAAACAACATTTGAAAATTGAATATAGTTCTGTACTGTGATTTTCTTCAGGGAGTGGTTGATATATCTGTCTACACTGATCTAGTAACAAACTGCAAGTTAGAGTGCTGCTTTTAAAAGGGATAAGAGAGATACATTAAAGTAGTTTAATTTTTCCTTCCTTTATCTAATAGCATTTTTTTTTGTCAGTGAAGGAAATACAAGTCAGGTTAAAGCCCCCAGTGAGATCAGTGGAATTTTTTTTACTTGATAAGATTGAAGATATAAATGGAGCTATAAAGCTTGTTACTATTTGTAGCTTTTCCTCCTTTTTAGCCTTGCTACTTATGTTGACTATGTTATTAGATAATTCTGGATGTTGGAAAGGAAACAATCAAATAGGTGGCATTTAGACTGGAATGAAGAAAAACCATACAGCAAAACTGTGGAAGAAATAGCTGCTGTGGTCCTGTCACTTGCATAGCATTAGGTCAAATAGAATGTGATATGTCTTGGGGCTATGTGTTCAGAGCTTACAGCTCAGTTCAGTCTGTTTTAAACAGCCAGCTCTATGAAGCTAATGGAAAACAGGATTGTATTTGCATACAGATCCTTGGGGAACTGTTTCTTGAATATTTAAGGAGTATATGTCTGATGATATGTTCCCAGATTACGTTAAAGTAACTGTATGGGTTTTCCTTAAAATGAAAAAACTGAGAAGTTCATACTGCAGACTGAATAAGTAATCATTATTGAAATGGTTGGAAATATTATATAAATGGTTGGACAGATTATATAAATTGTTTCCTTTTTATTGTCAGTAAGGATAGTCTGTTAACTGTACTTTAATCTAGCTTCTTTGTATTTAAATAGTATTTTTGGAATTAAAACACTGAGTAGGAGTGATGAGGTGTTTTTACACTTCTATACCTTACTGGTTAAGACTACCACTGGTATGTTTTGTTCCGTTCATAGATTGTAAGGCCAGAAAAGGCTATTGTAATCATTTAGTCTAGGATCTAATACAACAGAAGACATAGGACTTTCCTAAATTAATTCCTCATTATAGGAAAGGGTTTTGGTATTTTTTAGAAAAAAAAAAAATTGTGATACATAAATTGCCTGTGATGGAGAATCTGTCTCAGCTCTAAGAAAGTTGCTTCAGTGGTTAATTGTTCTTATGAAAGAAAGAAAGAAAAAAGGAAATCAAAGTATTGTCTTCCTTCTAATCTGAATTGCTTTATCTAAGTCTTGAGCTATTGTCTCTTACCATTCCTTTATCAGGTAAAGGAATTAACCCACCCTCAGCCTGCTTTTTTTCACATGTAACCGAGAGAACATGATCAACTGCCCTTTAACCTTCCATCTGAAAAGCTATAGACATTGAATTCCTTCAGTCTTTTGCTGTTATGTTTTCCAGTCTGTCATGCTCTTGCCTGTTCCCAAGAAAGCTCTATGATTTTTTTCACTAGCTTTCGCGAAGTGTCTGTGCTAAAACTAGGCATTGCGTTCCTGTTGTCCTTCCAGCAGTGCCAAATACAAGCATAATATCTGTACTCATTGCTTCCAGATTGCACTTTCAAGAAAGATATAAATCATTTTGATACCAGTGTCATACTACCACAAGCTCATTTAAAGATGATTATTAGCCATGCCCCCAAATCTTTTCCATAATTTTGCTTCCCAGGAAAGAGTTTTTCCATCCCATTGCTAGGGCCTGCTCCAGTGCCTGCTCTTCAAAGGGGTGCAGAAAAGCTGCAATTCAGGAAAATGTTTAAAATCTGCAAAATGTACCTCCTAATGTGACTACTTAAAATCCATTAAATAGCTAGGTAGCCTGTACTCTACCTCGACCAGAAGCCATAGACTTAATTTAGAAGTAATTAAATAAAGTTTTATGGTGTGCATTAAGAAGATTAAACATCATGGCTATAATGATACTTTTTGCTATTACTACTTCTATTTAAAGCAATGTATACTGTCTGAAAATAACAGAGTTGGGAGCAACATTTTCAATGCTTTTATGATGTCACTGTAGATAGGCTATTTGATAGAATCATAGTGGAGGCGTTATACTGCTGCTTAAGAACAGATATATTTTATTTATATTTTTATCACTTTATTAAGCTTAGTTTAATGGAATTTTGAGTCAATCAACTAGAAATGATTCTTTCCTGGCATGATGCAAATGTTAATACCCTTCCAAATCCCCACTGATATGCAATTTTTCTGAAATTGGAATTTGATTTTTATTTGTTCATTTTTTGTTCATTTTTAGCTTCCCAGTGAAGATATTGAAATATTTCAGAGTGCCTCACAGTGCTTGTCATTGCTGGTTCAGCTGTATGGAGGGAACAGTCAGGAGAGTATGTCTCCAGAAAACATGGACAGCTTTGCTGAAGTACTGAGGTCCAAAAAAGATACACGACAACTGAAGCTTTTGTTGAGAATTATAAAGAGACTGGTGAGTTGCCTTCTGAACATTTTAAAAGTCTATGTGTTTATTTTATATCATTGGATAATTTTTTGGCTGGTTTTTTTCCTCTTAAAGTAAAAAAGAGTATAAAAGACATTTGAAAACTAAATATGTGAAGTTAAATTTTATGTCTTTAAATTTCAGTTAACTCCTCTGGAGAAGATAGCCTTCTACACTTAAAACCTCTTACAAAGTGATTGTTGGATTTCTCCTATTTCAATTAACTGTTCAGCTATTTAAATAACTCATGTTATTTATATATTTGTTTAGTACTTCAGCTTTATGAAGTATTGGAACAATTTTCCAAATGCCTTCTGAAAGAACTAACCTTGTAGCATTAAATAGCTGTTCAGAAACAGAGTGCTTGATTTCATGGTAAATAAAATGCCATTTTGTACTTGAAATAGGTTTGTGCGTAGACTGTTGACTCCTCATTCTCACTGAGCGATAGGGACCACTTCTGCTGGAGTGGTTGTAATGTAGAATGCCAATCAGTGGGCATTGTGCAGCGGCTTAGTTTAGTGATGTTATTAATGGGTAGGGATTTTGATTCTGTCCTGCTCTGACATGGTGGCATGACAGCAGTGTTGTGTCTTTCAAGTAGCTTAGGTGGAAGACCTCCTGTATCTGTAACGGTCTCTCAGATAATAGTATGCTTTTTATCTTGAAGTGTCTTGATAAGAAGCTTTGCCTGCATTGTCACCTTGTGTTGGTTGATTACTTTACCCTTTACTCTCCAAAAGCAGGAGTTTTCAGTTAAAAGGGGGTAACTTTCCCAGTGTAAGAGGCAGAAGACACTTGAATTTTGCAAGTGCAGTGCTGGCTACTAGAGCAAGGCCATAATCAATGGCAACAGAAGCCATCCTATTACAGAGTTAAGAGGAAGCAAACCTTTTTATAGAGCTTTTGGAGCTGTCCCTGTCCTCTTTCTCCTGCCTGCTGTATTTACATCACAAGAAAGTAAACACCATACCCTTCTTCACAGTTTTGCTCAGTCCTATCTCTCTCTAAAAGAAGCAGGAATATATAAAATTAAAATTGAAATTATGTTTCAAATTCCTAATTTCTCTCATTCTTGACATGACCTCAGGTTTCACTCCATTATTTTCTCATGCTCTTCCTGAAAAGCGAATTCTAGCAAAGATTTTTTTTTTAAGACACTTCCTATTGATTTTTGCTTGTACCTGTGCTTCTCTTTCTGTGTAATTGTTGTGCTGCATTGAACTGGTTTTTGCTTTTCCCCAAAAGCAAGAAGAGAAGAGAGGCAACAAAGTGTGAGGAAAGGAAAGAGAAATAAGGCTGCGATATATGTATCTAGATTATTTGATTTTGGCATAGCTACAGACTTGTCTTCTTTGCCTCCATTTTGAAGACTGTGGTTCAAAAGTTGACCTAGCATCCAGGATATTTAACACAGAAACTTCTGTTGATTATCTTAAAAGAACAAAGCTATGCTATCACCTTTTGAATCTTGCAAGTTCCTGTACTTTTAGATCTCTCCTTTGTATACCAGTGATACTGGTACTTGTTATTTATAATATCAGGCATAGATTTTCTGTAATTATTTTAATGAGATCATAGGATTTCTTTTGAAAGCAGGGTTCATAGATAATTTGATAGATTATTTAATAAATCTTACATTATTTCTCTAAACCTTAAAAAGTCCTGTTCAGAGGAGATGATTATCTTGTCAAAATTGTCATAATCACAAAAGACATTGAAATGTAATCGTATCTATTTAAGAAGGATTCAGCCCACATTAGCTGTTCATGCTGAATTTTGAAGCCTAGAGCAGTGTTCTTCATTTTTTTTTTTTAAATATCTGTGCAGTATTTTAATAGAGGTATCATTAAGTGCACCAATTTCTATTCATGCCAATCAGTGCTTGTAGAGAGCATATTTCCAATCTGTGGTCACATTAACTTTGTTGTTACAGGCACAGGTATTGCTTATGTAAGACAGGAATATACAAAAATAATTCAGTGTTTATGCTATAGCTGCCTTTATAGCATATATTTCTGGAAATAAAGAAAAGGCATAGCAGTATGACTAATTAGTCTTTGTCCGGGTGTTTCATATGACTCTGTTGAGCCAATGGAGATGGGTGTCTCACTTTCAGTCTTCAGTTTAAAGCATGTCACAGAATTTGTTGACATACAAGATGACCTTACCTTGGTGAAATGGAAACTTATATCTATGTGTTGTTTTAATTTAATAGTATTCAATAAGTTTTGTCTCCAGTGGTTGGAGGGGTTTTTTTGGACAAAATTGGAGGTTTGTTTTGAGGGTTTGTTTTTTTGTTGCTGTTGTTGTTGTTTGGTTTTTTGTTTTTCTTTAAACAGTCATTTTTCATTGTCAACTTTGACCAACAAATTGACTGCAGGGCAATTTAAACTTCTTGCAACACTTTTTTCACTGATTTTTGCCCTGCAATTTTGTTGCATTCATTTATTAAACAGAAATAAAGATACAGGCCAGATGGGGGCGGGGGGAGGAATCTTCATACAGACTTACTAATGGAATCGCCATTAGCAGCCCTTTTTACAGGCTTTATTTTGGTGTAAAAAGAAATCATTAGGAGTGAAAACCAGAAAAAATATGCTTTGAGCTAACTTTTGTAACTGTGTAAGTAAGGATCATTTAAAAGCTTTAAAGAGGCAGCATTGACTGTCTTCTTTCTGTTGGTTTTTTTTTTTTTTTTTTTTTTTTTTTTTGTAATTGCCTCTTCTCTTTCAAAGCTTTTGGCTCTGTCAGGCCCAGGTTAACCAGTCTTTTTCAAGAATGTTCTCTCACTGGCACTGATATAATGGACAGAAACTGAATAAAATTATTGAATCAAAGAAACAGGGTTTGGTGGGTTTGGTTTTTTTTCCCCTTCAGCCCTGTTACTAACTCTCTTGTTCCGATTGCTTCATCTTGGGTTAGACAATACTGCTATTCAGATATTCTTCATCTTTTTTAGCAGCATTTGTGTAACCGATCAGTGACGTCAGGGGAGTGATCTTGTCCCATTCTTTGGTTCTAGGAGCCTCTCCTGCCACCTTTTATGGAAATTACTATTTTATCACTTCATCTCTTCTGTGAAGATACAGTGCATCTTATTGCAGTCTGGTAAATCATCTAGATTAAAGTATTTCTTTGTGAAGTGGAAGAAATTTTCATTTGGGAAGCACATAGTTCAATTTTTTTGTGCTTTACTGAGAAGTTTTTCATTTCTGTATTTCCCCAGAGGGAAAAAAATCTACCTGCTATCTCAATTTACCATCTAGTATGTAACGTAAAGGCAAGTGATTATCGCCAGAATTTTTATAGAACTAGCCAATATCTCCACCAGACACATGATCACTGTTGGATTACAGCTGGGTACTGACAAATAAAATGTTTCAGCTTTCAAAACAAGAGAAGACTCTTTTTATTCTGTCTAGTAATAAGGAAAAAATCCTCTGAGAAAAACGAATATGCGTCAGGCTGTAACAGTCAGTTCTGCAGCCACTGTGGAGAGTGAACTTTTGTTTGAGTCTGAGTGACTTTTACCTTAAGTACTTGTCAGAAAGTATATTTGAATTCTACCTAAATCACACTTTTTTTTTTCTTCTGATCGTCTTTCTAGAACTTCATTTTCACTAATTTGCGTATCTTAACTGGAAAAAAGTTGTTCATCCTTTATTAGCGAAGAGCTAAGACATTTAGGATGTCATCTGCATGTCAGATAGCCTGTGGGGGATACGTGTAAGGATTTCTCAAATTGTATTAGGCTGCGTAGTAAAGATGTTAAGGCTAGAATGACAATACTTGAGCTGTGGCAAAGGTGCATAACTTTCATTAATTTCATTGTAAGATTGTTGAACACTTATTTGCTCTCCCTGCCAGTTTGCGCCACAGCTACGGCATCACTGTGTACGTGCAAGCAGATTTACTATCCTGCTTCCGGTGAACCAAAGCCTGGGCAACCACTGGTCATTATGTCTAAAATATTGAAGTCCTGTGTCCCTAAGTATTTCTGTCATGTAAATTAGTAACTATATCATCCTGAGTTTTATACAGAGATGTGCTGAGTTCACATCTTTTGAATTGACAGTTGTGTGTTTGTATATTAAAATATGTGTGTATATTTTTACTGTGATAGTTCCTAGGTTAGGTACTCATTATATTAGTTGCTGATCATGCATTATGGGGAAAGACATTTAGAGCTTGAAAAGATAGACAGTGCGGGCAGCACAAATGTTTGATTGAGGGTAGCAATTCTGCAATCCCTCTCTGAGTCGAACGTCTTGCTGGAGATTTGCTCCTCAGTAGATTCCTGCAAGTACGTCTGCAGGGAGCTTGCCTCAAAGAAGGTGAAGCAAAATCCCAAGAGATTTTCAGATAGCATCCCTTTTACGGCTTCAGCACCACAAGGAGGTGCTTGTGCAGCAATTCCCGGCGGAGCCTGCTTTCCCAGAGCCTTCCAAAGCTGCAGGAACCTGCTGGAGGATCTCCTGCGGAGAGAGCACAGCGCTCTCCAATAGGTGCAGTTAGCTGGAGAAAAGCTTCTCCTGCATCTTTCTCCTAACCTGAACCATTTAAGCGTGCCTTTAATTAATTTCATTAGTTACTAAGGTAATCCATAATATTCCATTGCTCTAAGGAATAACTTTATAAGAGAGATGTTTGTTAGACTGTGAATACAATACTCACTTGTGGGTTGCTGACGTGTATAGGTATACTCACTATAAATGCATGTGTTGTTATATATGTTTTCCATAAATTACATATCTTTTTAAAATCCAGATGACTCTTATATGAACAATTTCTGTCCTTCATTACTATTAGTCTCTTATTTTCAAGTTGTTACCAAGCCTGCATCCCTTTCTTTTATTGGCCTCAGTCTAACAGAATAATGTCCCTGGGTAGGATGGAGCATTCCATTAGACACAAACAACTGAAGATCCCCCCAAGAAGAAAAAGCTAATCAGCATTAAGATACATTATGGAGATCATAAACAGGATGGGTTTCTCAAAATGCTTTGAGGCAAATACATGGGAAGGATAAAGCCTCTTCACGCTTCCCGCCGTGCGGGGAAGCTCCCTCTGCTTGCACACTCAGGCAGGCCTTTGGTTTAGGGTTTTAATGAAATTGGAGAGAGTCCCCAGAGATGAGAGGTGGGGAGGCCTCCAGTGCCCGCTGTTGCTTGGGCAGCCTTCCGCCATGGCACTTCCCGGCCCTGCCATACGGTGTGGGGGAATGGCCTGTCCTCAGGGGATGGCTCTCCTCCTCCTCCACTTCTGGGTTTTAATCTAGTTGCAAAGTAAGCTTTTAAGTGTAGCTTTTTGAATTTGCATGTGTTTTGACTGAAATACAATCTAATGACAGTCCTTTAAAAAAAAAAAAAAAAAGTTACAATGTCCCTGATCAATATTAGCAGTTGTTAGGGATATTTGTGAGTTGGAATTGCTGGGCCAGGCCCTTCCCTTTGGTCAAGAAGCAATATATTGAGTTTACAGTGAAGAGTTAAGAAAAACTGGTTTAAATTTCTCAGAAGGTGAATGCAGCTAATCACAACTATTCTAATACAATTTAAACAACAATTAAAGAATGATTTAAATAGTGGTAGTATAGTGTAACTTAAAGAAATTCCGCATTTGGCAGGCATAGTGGCACAGCCTCTTTGCTGTACTTTGTGGTTTACCGAACAGAGAATTGAGCCAATATTGATTAATTTATCTGAGTAATTTGGATGTTTTTTTTTTTTAAATCTCACTTAAGCTGTATTTTGAACTTCGTGTTCAGTTTATAATGTCCTATGGGCTCTACCAAATTCTCATGGAAATTAAATATTGTACTTTCACCATTAAACCCTGATGGAAGGTTTTTTTAAGCTTAGTAAAGCATTTTTAGTAGCACTAAGAAGGAAAATGTTTAGTCAATGAAAGTGTGATTTTTTGAATAGTCAAAACTTAATAATATCCCAATTTGTTCTCAGACATTTTACGAGCAATACCAAGTCCTAAAATATGGATTGTTTAGTTTACAATTATTTGCTTGATATTAAGAATAACATAACGTTTCAAAAAAACCTTTTTTTAAAGTACTTTATGAAAATGTTATTTGTATGTCTAGTAATACTTAGGATATCCAGATGTGAGAGGGATACTGTAGTTGATTATCATTCGAGATTCCATGGCATTCTTTATAGTAGTATACATGGTTAATTTTAACTTGACGAATTACATTCTGTGTATTGAAATCCAGGACACAAATTTTCACTGTATAGGTCTGATAAGAATTTTCATTTTTCATTAGAAATGGTTAGATACTGTTTCACCTTAGAGGCATGTGCATGTTTATGACCTGTGTGCCTGGCTTATGTAGCTTGTGAAGGACTAAATTCAGGCTCATTTATACTTTGTGTAACTCATGGAGTGTTTTGCGGATACTGAGAAGTAGTACGATATGTTAGCACTGTCCTTGACTTTCTCTTTTTTTTTGACACTTGTATCCTATGGTTTCTACTGGAGAAGAGGGAAGAATATTTTGGTGTTTAGATTTACACACATTGATTAGAGCACTGAAAGAATTTTAATAGGCTTTTTCTGTTTCTGATTAGCCTTCCTTTTCATTTACCTCTTTGAATTTTCCAATATCCTTCTTTCAGTTGGCCAAAATTCTTAACTGCAGCATTCTAAGGTTATATACTGATGGGTTTTTTTCCAGTACTTATCCTTCTGTCTTATGAAATTAAACAGAACAAGTATCTATGGGTAAGTCTCAGTCACCCATGCAGTCCCTGGAATTCTTATCTTCCCCTATCTTGTCACTTTTGATCCTGTCCAGAAGTTCTGTGGCTGATACGAAATTGCAGAAAACTTTGCTATTTTTTGACCCAAAGCACTAGATGGTACAGGAATGCTCTACTTGTTTCTTCTCATAGAAAAGGCAAATATTTAAATCTTGATAAGATTGTCCAGGCTTATAGGATCACTTCTTTCTGGCTGCGTCAGAAACCTCTTCTGCTCTGTGAATTTTGTACTTCTCTGATTACACTTGCTCTAATTCACTTTATGTGGTATAGTTTGTATCCCTGTGCATGTATAACTGTAAACACAGTTATTTTCTTTTTGTATGTGACTTGGGGTATTCTTAACTCGAAGTGTCAAGGAATTCTTAACAACTGTGAGAATTAAAATTTTATTTTAATTGGATCTAAGCTGAGATTTTTTTTTTTTTTTCAGCTGATCACTGGGCTCCACGAGCCTATTCTGTTAAAAATACAAGGCTTCATATAACCTGTGGTAAAATCAAAACATTAAGTAGTGATGCATAAAGTCAGATGGTGAGGCATTTTTTATGCAATTAACTTACCATTTTGGGGGTTATATAGGAGCTTGTATAGTTTGGAAGCTTTTGGTTAAGGAAGTATTTACTGGGATTCCTAACTGTTGATGTGATTTAGATCCCACCTTTTTGCAGCTGGTGGTATGTCTGGAATAACCATGGTTATCTTAATCTAGAGGTGCTGTTTTGTTTTATGCATTTGCACCTCTGCAATGACTAATTCACTGTCAGTGTTTTTACTGTAACCGTGAAGTCCTTTCTCTATATCGAAGAGAGCACACTATCCTTCGTCTGGTGTTTCCACCACATAGACAAACACCTGCTTAGCTAGCAAATCATATATTAAGTTCTCCCACTACCAACACCAATAGAATAGGATTAGATTATTAAACATATTTTCTCAGCTTGAATGTTAACGCCAGGTTGCACGTATTTCCAGGGTCTGCAGCATTGATGGGAGTATATGAGCAGTAGTTGCTGCTTTCATTATTATTATAACTGAATTGCATTAGTGCCTGTAGACCAGGACCTCACTGTGGTAAGCTCAATGCAAGCGCAGTAAAAAGTCATTTCTTGCTCCAGAGAACAATCCGGCTTCTTTCCTGTGTTCAAAATAAGCTCAAGGAATTGCCTGAAAGTGACTCTCCCAAATAGGAAATAATTTGACACAAAGATGACCATCCTGGATAAAACAGATCTTTGGGCAGTGTTCAGTTTTGTGCAAGCAGGAATGGGAACTTAACTAGTTGCTCCCGATAGTTAACACGAAACTATCTTCATTTTATTCCAGATTTAAATTCTTATGGTCACAGAAGTATTTAAAAATCCTTAGTCTTCATCCAGTCTTCACGTGAGGCCATTACCAGAAACTAAAAGAGCTTTGAAAGATTTTGGTTGTCCATGTTGAAGATGAGATACAGGTACACATAGAAACCAGGTGTACTGTGACTTTTTGCAAACTCGTATTGCAATCCCTTCAACAAAACGTCCTTTTTTTATTACACCTATTCTCTTAAACTCAGTCTCCTTGCTGACAAGTTTACTGACGGTGAAATAGTCCGTTACATTTCAGTGTAAGTAAAATTTTAACTACCATGTACCAGGAGAAAATCCAATGTAGGAATTAGATATTCCCTACTGGAAAAGAGCGGTCCTTCCTTTGACTTCTAAAGCACCTTGTACTGGACAGTCAGAGTAAAAAGTTTTGACATATTCTCTTTGTTAATCCTCAGTGTTCCCTTATTTTCCTTGCCAATGTTTCTATCTATTGATTTTTTAATATATTTCAAGTTCTGCACTTTAATATGACATCTGACAAACATTAGCTGTATTTCACTTTGCCTAGATCCTTACCCTCTTCATCTTATAAGGCTGGAAACACTGCTGAGAAGCAGTGTTTTCAAAAATCTTGCCATGAGCAAATCTGCAGGTTACACAGAGCTTGATTTAATAGCCGGTGTGTGGATGCAGATAAACAGGGAATATAGTTGGAGTGGTTAAAGGGGTAGAGGGAGACAGCCCTTGGCCATCACGCTGTGAGGATGTGAGACTCTGAGGCACATGAATTAGGCAAAGGAGACAAATAGACTGAGGGGGCATTTCAGATACAGGTTGTCTGTCAGATGGAAATTGCGAGCAAAAATATGACATAGATACAACAAAAGTATGCTGGTTGTGATAATGAGACCAAGCAATATGACCATATAAAGCAAAAGGAAGGCAGTGTTTAAGGAGTTAGAGATTGTTGGAAAGATCAAAGACGAAAATTATTTTAGAAGCATCTGTCAAAATATACGTGCAATGAAAGAAAACAAAACACTTAAAGTTTTTTCCCTGGATATCTCATGCACCTAATGGTTAGTTGATGTATTCATTAACAATAAGTGCATACTTTTAAAGTTCCCCAACAGAGGGCCCATGCTCACATACTAATCCCTGGCAATGATAACCGTATCTGGGCATTAAGAACATGGTGCTGCACAATTTCAGATGAGTCTGTGATTCATGTAAGTGTTCTGAAACAAGGTTATGTTTAAAAATAGCATTTGTGCACATTGAGGTTAGACTTTCAGTAGATTTCTACAGTAACTGACCCCCCCTCCCAAGTTCAGTGATTCAAACCAGCATCTTCAGTGATGAAACTTCCACATTTTAAATTATGAAGACTCTACGAGTTAAACATTTATAAAGTGCCCAGAGCTGTCACTTCTTTAAACTATTAAAATGTAACGTTTTTATATGAACATCATTATAAATTTATAACAAATTTAATTTGCAGTGATGCAGTGTTCTATGGGCTGTGAATTACTGTCCTAAATTTCACACAGCAGATGCTTTCTTTGGGATGCAATGACTAGTTGATGAGTTCATATGATGCAGCATAAGAATATCTCATAGTTTGCATACCAGCTCTACTCAGCTTATACGGCTTGCTTCTTTCGACCTTTCGGGGGCATTTTAAGAGCAATGAAGTTGACACGTAATCCTCAGTCTCGTCAAAGCAGATGATTACCTAAATCCTTTAATATCAATAAAAGAGTACTTCTTCCAGTAATATGTAGTGGTCATTTAGAAATGGCTCAACAGATGCGTGTAATTTTATACTATCAAATAGCTCCAAGGATTTAAAATTTATTTTTTAAGGAAATATACTGGTGTTCTTAATTGCAAGAGAACTGTTGTAGAGCATAATCCCAGTATACATTGAAAAGTCAAAATGGTATGTTCTGTAGTGCATAATATTGTACTTTGTGGATGAAAAATCTGATCTTTCTGCTGTAAATCCTTGGTAATTGTAATGAATAGACTTACTGCATATTAGAGTTGCATCAGAAGAACACAGTTGATGTCAAAACCTGCCCCTACCTGTGCTAAACAGAATGTGCGTATAAAAATCTGCCATGTATACATGATGTGAAGTATATATATGTGATGTGAGGTATGTATACTAAACAGTGGGGTCCGTGAGACTAGTAATTTAAACAAATTACGTTATTTGTAACTGCAATTTACTATTATCCCATTTTGTCACTGAAAAATGAAGAAATAATCAAGGCAGAATACCTTGTGCTCATTCTAACTGAATGCTTCCTTTGTGGCTTTTCATGGAAGACGCCATCATTTCCAGGGAAGTGCCAGCTCGGGACTCTCTACCTGTCCCCCAGGCAGAGGTTTTCTCTGTGATGCGCTTGGGGAGATGTAAAAGCAGGATTTCTTAGGGGAGCCTGGGTCCAGTGCTGCTGGCTCTGAGTGCCGGAGCAGAAAAGCTCTGCAGAGCTTATTGGTAATGCAGCATTTAGTCAACCCTAAAATTTTAACTAAGACCCCTCAGTGAGTAGCTGTGTGCTGCTTATTCTCATTAGAGCAAAAGTCTAGACAAAGCAGATTAGCGTTAAAAAACAAAACCAAGTTAATCTTTTACAATCGAATAATTCCCATGGAAATGAGTATATTAACACATCCTCATACTGCTACTTTTCTTCAAAGTACTACCAGTATTTAAATACTATAAAAGGTAATTTTTGGCAAACTCAATAAAATAACAGGTTTGCATAAAACATAAAAGGAGTCGTTGTTTATAAAGATCATGGCCCTCTTTTGTCATTTGGGGGTATATTCATGTAATGGCACACAATATTTATTTTCCAAGTCTATAACTATAAGATGGCTAAGAGTAATTTGTGCCCCATATATCAGTGAGATCTGTGAGGCCCTGACTCTGCTAATATAGCACTATTTCTTTTAGCTTGGTGAGGAAAATTCTTATTGCTGAAGAGCAAATTACAGCTGTCATTGAAAGATTTAAATAATACACCCTCAGGATTGCTCGAGTGGACTGTTGCTCCACTGAGGAGCTCTGATGACATCAGAGATGCTCATGCAATTTATTCATGTAATTGTAGTTCCAAGATGGAATATATATTGCATTTTGAAGGTGATGTTATTTAATAATGAATGATTTTATAGACTCTTCTAGTCTCTATATTGCCTTCACCATTAGATTTGTTAGGATCCTTTTCTCAACATGTCTTTTTTTATTCTACGTTTCCACCTCTGCTTATATGTTTTTGGTTCTTCTCCCCTGAACCAGATGCTCCCGATTTTTCTTGAAACTTACTTTTTTTTCTTTTAAATTATACTGAAAGCTTTGTGGGAATTGATGTTGAAATCTGGAGGAGCAAGAATGTTAAAATGCCTACTCTCATCTTACATTTTGACCACTGCAGGTTTCAACAAGATTCTCTTCCCCTTCTTGCAACTTCATACTTTAATTTTGCATAACTATTTATGATCTCAAGAGTACATAATTACATTAGCATACTGCTATGTGCTTGTGTGCATACACCTATTAGGCTTATATACTGTTCTGTAATCCTTTAAAATTTTCTCATTAAATTATAACTTCTCTTATTTTTAGTATTTCTATCTATATAATGGCTAAAAGTTCCTAAAATGACTAGGGTTTGAAATACCTTAATTTTCCAAATTTAGTTGCGGAGATTCCAAAGGATATCTAATTTCCTGAAAGTACTAATTACTTACTCTTGAATATCAGGCCTACAAAAAGTTTCTCTGGTTTGGCATCCCAAATCATTAGGTATTTTAAGTCCTAGCAAAAAAAAAAAAAAAAAAAAAAAAATTTCTCTTACAGAAGGATTGAAAGAAGAGACCAAAGAATTGACTGAGGAGCAGAAATCCTATAGGATACTAAGTATTTTGGTTCAACAATTTAAATTCCATTTGAGTTCAAGTTCTTTCAGTTGTACATTTCAAGAAAATTAAATGTGGTGGAATAGGATGCTGTTATATGAGACAAAACTATGTGGGAAGCCTAATAGTCTTCCTAAAAGCAAAGCTAGCACTGGTAGGTTTTTAAAGCTTGTATCTATGTCTTTTTCCTCATTCCCCTTTTAACAAACTGGTTTAAATGGGAGATGAACCTAGTAATGATGTAATCAAGCTTTTGACCTACAAAGTTCAAATGGCTTTGAAATGAGGCAAACTGAATTTGTCCATCTCTACTAGAAAATAATAGCAGCCAAACATTGATCTACCAAGATTGTTTTATTCAACTCTTGACTAATACCTTGTAGAATACTTCAGGAACTTAAAAAATGATGATACTTTTAGTAGAACTTGTATGAGAAAGTAGAATGCAAATGTAATCACTCTGACAGTGATTTAATGACTCTGGGACATCTGGGAGTAAGGCAAGGTGCAGAGGACCGTGGCAGGATGTGGACTGGAATATGAAAGGAGCAGCATTGACTACTGCTGAATACGTGTGTGTGAGAAAGAGAAGTAATGATGTCTGGAAACGATTAAAGGTGAGAAATACAAAGCAGTGATGAACACTTTCTTGATACCGTGGTAGCACTGCCGTTCTGAATCTGTGTAATTCCCAAACAATGTGAAACGCATTAGATTTTGAGACTACTGAGCATAATGATTTTAGTGTGATATGAATCCTGTGTCCCACTCTGTACGGCCTGTCCCCTCTGCACTGTTTTGATCCATCTCACCACCCAACTTACAGGCGTTCAGCTTGCAGCCTCTCTGTTCCAACGGAGAGGAAGGAAAGAGACTGGAGGTGGTTGCACTCCTCATGTGCCTTTCTGTTCCTCTCCCCTCTGATGGACAGGGATGCATCTCCCACTCCTCTGCAAAGAAGTTGGATCAGAGCTGGACTTCTGTGTTATAATCTCCATAGCGGGGAATGTGCTCCAGTGAAATCGTGTTCATTCAGGAAGGCTGTAGGGAGAGAGAAGGGGCACCAAAGCCGCCATTGTAGTGTCATCATTGGATGAGGTCTTCTAGGGACGTTTTCTAGTCACAACCACATTATTAGTGAGAACAGAGAAGTTCTGGCAACCTTACTTGAACCCTCATTCAAAAGATTCGATAATATCATACTTAGTGGTATCATGCTAACATCATGTGAGATGCAAATGCTATTACCCATCAACTTGTTTAAAAGAAAGCAAAAAGGGTGTTCATGTTTGAAACAGAAAATCAACCAAAGTACATGAAACAGCTGGACAGCTGTTGGTACTGCCCTAGTAAAGCAGCTATAGGTGCAGTAATCTCTGCACCCCCCAGTCTTCCATCAGCCCTATTGCTCTGCGAGGCAGCCGGTGCAAACACACTAGCCCACGCGGTGTGCTTAAGCATGCGGGTTCCTCCCTGTGGTAGGGGCGATGCTCCAGCCGGACCTGATGCCACGCTTGCCGTATAGAAAGTATGTCTGTCTGGTCTAGGGGCCACCACGTAATGCAGGCATCACTTCTGTGTCTCAGGTTGGACGTTTATATGGTACTCAGTACAGTCTTGATTTTGACTGGAAGCTTAAGACATGTAACTAGAAGGATTAATCAGCCAAAAAGAGTGAAAATTTTAAAAAGCAAGTTTGTAGCACTTGAGTGGCTCAAAGGGCCCTTTCTTCTTAATCATTCCCTGGACAATCATTCTTTTAGATGCTGTATCTTATTAGAGTTAAAGTAACTTTGTCAGACTAGTACAAATGATTTCAGACGAAACAAATGTTTCCTAATGCCTGCTGTAGGACAAAGGACAGCATAAAAGGGAAACCTGTTGCCCATATTTAATTACATATTTCCAGATGTAAGAAAGACCGGCCCTGAAATTCAGCCATGGTGCTGGACTTGCACGTTTTGGCTTTCAGTTCACCAGTACAACAATCCTAATGAAAAATTCAGGGAAACAGGTTATATATTTCTTACATAATTAATATATTTCTAGGTCTAATGCTTGAAATATTGAGATTTCTTATGAGAGAGTTGTAACAGCTTTCATATAAAACAAGAAAAATCAAATAAAGAAAACGATAATCTTTTCTGCCACTCAAATGGCTTGCAAAGCTCATTATTTTCATGTTATTTTCCTGACATTAATCTTTTCACTAAAACCATGTGGCTGAAAATAGAGAGATAATTAGCATTAGCCCATTTATGAGAAACTGCTAGTGACAGAAGCTTATTTATTGTTGTGTACAATTAAAATATGATGTGAACACATGAGAATTTACATTAAAACAAGATTGCAGCTTGTCAGCAGTTTCCTTTGTTCCGCTGTGTGTTTATTAGGCTACAGCTGCTCACCTACTTTTATATGACTTTATAATAATAGTAGCAACGTCTTCATTATTGGAGATGTGTAAACCAGTTTGATTACACAACATACAAAGAAAAAAATATATCTGATATAATCTTTGTTAAAGAACTAGATGTGGAAGTAAGATTACATACCAAAAAAAAAAAAAAAAAAGACCTTCTTGTCTCATCTCTTTATTGGTTTTGTTTGGCTTTTTTTTTATTCTTTGCAGTAAGTGTTGTTTCTGCATAGCACCTACTGTGATTTATGTAGATCATTTTGCTGTTTTATTTGGACAGCTTCAGTGCATCTGCAAATAAACAACTTGAGACCTGTCAGAAAAAAAGCACATGCTTTTTTTTCCTAATTCTGTCATTATACAAAGTGACTTCTGTGGTATAATAGTTGGTCTTAGTTTATGTATTTAAGGATCTTTGGGACTCGTAGTCCTGTTATTAAGAGGGTCAGCTTCTTTATGTTCCTTGGCGTAGATGCACTATGGGGGGAGGTCACAGTGAAATACCCACGCCCTTTTCTGGCTCCTGTAACTGGATGAGGAGTATTTCAGAGCCTACAAAGAGGAAAGCAAAAGTTTCATCTGTTATTAATGCCCTGCTGACACACAACATCCTGAAGGAACACAAGGCAAGATTCAGGGCCCTTATTTCTGTCTGGCCTAGAGATGTGATCAAGCATGGAGAAGCCATCAGCAAGGCCCAATAAGAAGATGTAAAAGAAATTTCTGGGAACCTTCTGGGAGCTTTCTAAACTGGAACGTTTTGTACTTTCAGGAGAAAAATAGGGACATCATGTCTTCAGCGTGCCAAGGGGCACTTGTGCTAAGATGGTTCACGTTGTTCTCCAAAACAATCAGAGAAAATACTGGACCTATTAATTTCATGTATTTTTTGCAGTCACTATGTGGCAGTCTAGCTATCATGTGAACTTTCTGAGAAGATAGGTATCAGCTTGCACAGCTTTCTTGCTGGCTACATGTCTCTTCGAGCTGTCGTCGTATTTCTGTCTAGAGGGTTTTATTTCTTGTACTCAGCACTGTGCATAGACATAGAGTCGTAGCCTGTGACTTTGAACAGAATCTTAGTCTCGTTTTCTGGAGCAGAAGCAGGATGAATGAATGAACACGGACTTGGGTCACTATCAAAATTAAGACCTTAAGCGTATGTTTCAGGTTCATTAATGTGAACAGAAGGAACTGTGCTTAAGTGATTTCTTGTGACTTTCCTGACGGGAAGCAAAACTTCCTCTCTTCAGCTTGCTAATGTTTGTAAAAAGGTCCTTTACATCCCCACCACCCCACCCCATTTTTTACTTTTGCTACAGATAGAGGAGCAGCAACCTTGTTTGGGCAGTGTTCAGATACTGCTGGAGCTATGACAGTAGTCAGTCTGGCACGTACAGCAGCTGAATGCTTGCTGCTACCTTCAGTATGCAGTGTTCAAGTTACTCTTACTTTTTTTGTTTTGGGAGTTGGTGATGAAAGGGTGTCTCCGCTTTTTGTTACTTCTGCTGTGAGTTTCTAATGTACCATAAAATCTCACTGCCGTGTATGAACATTCGATTTAAATTAAGTTTAAATGCCAAGCCGCACTTACAACTGTGATCTAGATTCATCACTTCTGATTTTAATGACACATTTCTGCTATTTCTTTTAACCTAAATGTGATATCATTGACATTGATTTAAATGCATTATGTTGTCATAAATTATTGTTCCATTTGCATAAGATAATTTATGTAAGACTATCTTGATACTCTAATTCTAAAATTATGTTGTTTATAGTTAAGTAATTACAGGTGTCAATAATTTTCTAGAATTATACCACATAATACATAATCATCTCCTTGTAGTACTTTCCTAATTCATCTCTAGTCTCGAACCCGGGCTGAATATGTGGCCAGAAACTTCTGAGTGACACTGTTAGTGGTTTGCCCTCTGATGGCATTTTTACCTTTGCAGCTTTTGCACAAATCTGGTTATTAATTTTAAAATGTGGAACAGCTCATAATAATTATTATACACTCCTGTGAAGTCACAGAGGAAAAAAGCCACAAATATTTTGATGTTCTCACATGTGAAAACTGAGCTTTAAAAACCCCATAGTTTTAACGTTGTAGAAATCACTCACTAATGACAGTTTAACCATAGGGTTAAAACTGACTGTGATCTAAAGCAAAGAAGGGAGGAAGAGGAGCGGCAAGAAAAGAATAGATAGAAATATCACTATACAAGAGTATCTGAGCTTAACCTTGGATAGCAGAATTACTTGGGAGGGTTTTTTGCTATCCCTTCAGCATATAGAAGTAAGACAAGTATGATATGCAAAAAGTGCAGTTGCAGCCTGCAATTTTCAAAAGAAGAAAACCAACTAGATAGCGTCACTGAAACCCAGGGAGAATTAGACATAGTTCTTGAAAGTTTGAATTTTAAATAGTATTAATTAAAATGTGATCTACTCTCTTCTACTTCTCAGTTGAAATCATATACTTTTATATTTTTATTTTATTACAGTGATTTATTTTTAACTCTTCAGCTACATTTGAGAGCAGGGGTACATTTTGATGTTGATTGGTGTGCTCGCACTCAAGTGTACTAGTAATACAGATGAGAGAGCAAAGTGACACTGTCATAGAAAGTTTCATGCACATCTCCCAAGAAACTCAGCCGTTGGTTATGTGCATGTTTGCAGTGTCACTGAAGAGGGAGTCTGGGCAAACATTTTTATTTGCATGTTTGTTCTAGTTCACATAGTTTTAGTCCACTCAATTTCTTACTGTTTGGTCTGGATGAACCATCATATCAAAGCAAAGGTCATATACTATCCTAAAATTTTTAGGCTTATTGAAGATACAGGTAAGTAGACTTTGGTTCAAACTTTGGAACTGGTAATGAAACTCAAAGCCAATGTTTATTTTCTTGCGGCTCTTGTGGAAACAACAATGAATATTGATAGAATGTAATGTGAGTTGAATCAATTTTTTGCAGTGGCCATTTATAAAACAAATAGTGTTTCTCTTTACTGAAGCTGATGTCTGTTAGGTAAGCTGTTTTCATGCAAGTATGAAAAGTTACAAGAAAGGAAATGTATGGTTTTGTGGCAGCTTATATTTTTATCAGTTCACTTCCTTTTTAATTTTGAATGGCACAATAATAGTTGTAGTGTTGTAATCCTTACTTTTAAAATAGTTAAGATTAAAAAAAAATGTTCCCCTTATCTACCTAATGTAGATACCTTACTGCTGAAGCTTTCAGCCTTGATTTAGCTGTAAAGCTGAACACAACTTTATGGCAAGAAAATATTTAGTGTACATGCTTGAATTTGGTGAGTCTGCCTTCCTAACTTAATGACCCTGATTTTTATTTGCGTTCAACTAGCATTGGTTTATTGATCAACGAAAAAGACTGGGAAGGGAAAAGGATCAGGCCAAATGAAATATGATTGTAGGGAAAGAGTTTTAGCATAAAAAAGAAAGTTTTAATCCTAAATTAAATCTTTTATTTCATTTTAATTATTTTAAACATTTGTCCTTTATGAAATTCAGTCAAATTTTAAACAAAAATGTTGTTTAGAAATGATCTGCTAAGATGCCTTGTACAGAAGGTTGAGGTGCAGAAGACTGTTGGAGAGTTTCAAAGCTCAGTTCTTGGCTGGTTTTGTTCCGTTGGTGTTACTGTGGTTCTTATATCAAGGAGAACACACTTCACTAATTAATCTATGTTAATAATTAGGTGGCTCTTCAGTAGCTTTCAAGCCCCTTCCCTTCTTTCTATTGGTAGTCCAAAAAAGGCCACTTTTTTCTATATGAACTTCTTTGGGCTTTAACTAGCAGATTCTAAGCAAAATGCATTATTACATACATGCTGATATTACTCCAAGTAGAAGCTGGAGAGGTCATTGGGTTTTCGGTGGGATGAAATTTCCCCGTGTTATCATTTATCCAGTTATCAGGGAAAACAGCTCTGTAAAATTGCTGTGTTTAATTGAGGTAATCATTTGAAACCACCTGTCTGCCCCATTCAAGGTCATAGGCAGACTTGTTCATTCAGCTGTTTCACCCTTTTGTAAACCAGTAGAGATGGTTTCTTCTTGCCTTTAATCATAAAATATCAAAGTATTTATCATAGCCTTAAACCCCTTCCAACTCCTACACAAGTGTTGACTAATCCTAACAATAGACACCAATCCACAGTTCAGGATGCAAGGAAGGGCTCTCAGCACTCCTCTAGGACCACCAACTTGCACGTATTTCTTAGGGTAGCGACGTGTTAGAGCTGTCTGTGGGTCACAGCCGGACTGTTGTTGCTGCAGAGCTTTTTTGAGATTTCTACAGCTTGGGTATTTGTAAAATTAAATTCTGGGGGAATTATCCAAAGTACTACTGCTTAGCAGTCTGAGCAGAAATGGCACTTTATGGCAAAATGCTATCTTGTCTCAGCTTTGAGGAAAGAAGTAGCAAAGGATCTTTTCTAGACTTGGTCAAGACAACTATTATGGGAATATGTGAGATGATTCTGGTTTCTGTCTGCAGACACAGAAAACTGTGAAAACAGCACATCCTTGGGAATAGCAGTATGGAATTTGTGGGTATCAGTATCCCGTCACTTGTTCACCATGTACACACGAGAAAGCATGCCTCCAGTTGTGCAGCCTTTCCTTAGGCTTCCTATTTTTGATAGAGACAGAGACTAGTACAATTGCCAATCTGACCACAGTCCTAAGAAAAGACTCAATTCAGATGCTTAGGTTTCTAATGCCGTAATGATGGGCTGTCACTACAGCAGAATGAGGCACCTAGATTAGTGTGTGGAGCAGACAGAAAACGATGACTGCCTGCTGATTCACTCTGTGTTGCTTTTGGGGGACAAATAGAGTCTAATTCAAGATTTCAGGTTTTTACTTGTAAGACTTCAAATTGGGTAAGTCCCAAACTGTTATTGGCTTCTGACCCATCCAAGTTTTATTCTTCTTTGTTAGAAGCAGCCAGTCTTGCCTATTGAAAGCATGCTAATCTGAAAGGCTATTTTTGGCCTTGATAACTTTAACCTGCTCCATTTTCTGCTCAGAAAAGTGAAACTGATTTGGTTTCTATTAATCTCACTTCCAAGCATTTTTTACTTTATTCGTACCTTTAGAGCCTTGTGGTTTTCAAAAGACTCTGCCAATTTGAAGCAACAAAATAATTTTAAACTAATATTACATACTGAGGCTTCTGTCAATTGTTCTGATAATGTCAGAATATTTTCTCTGTCATTTTTGGTTGCTTTAGCCAAGATAGCTAGTGATAGAATTGGAAGTAAAATTCCTGATTCCTAATCCTATAATGTGACCACAGAAAATAATGCTATATTAAAAAGAAATTTAGAGCAATTTAGATTAAGGGGGGAGGGAAAGCATACAAGAAGGTGTTAAATGGGTATATACCGAGTACTATTCTTTATAGATGCTGTTGGACGGCAAGTGTTCTTAATTCAATTATTGGAGGACTATTGGCATGCAAGGAGATGAAAGTTAGCAGGACTAAGTTCTTGTGTATTTTCAATAGGAAATTATAAATAACTGTTGAGATCAAACACGCATGTTGATCCAAAGTACCGTTAACTCAAGGAAAGTGAAATAATGTGGTTTCAATAGACCTGAAAAGGTCAGCAAATGTTAACGTGGTCCTCCATACTCTCTTATGATTATACCATTTTGGCATCTTTCTGCAGAATGGTATATGACTGTTACAGGGGACAGGTTTTAGTGCATATTCTGATGAGATGAGGGGTTAAAAACTATTCCAGAAAAGGCATTCATCAAATTATATGCGCTACAGAACAATAATATTGTTATCTCTTACAAATGGATTTCATGCTGAGATACCTTCATCTTAGTCTGGCAATTGAAATGCAAACTAGAGATTAATTTGTATTTTGAGATGTTGTTGCATAAATATTATGAGAAATTTGTTCATTAGTTTTTTTGGTTGCACAGCTCTGTTCTTTTGTACAATTAACCACATAACAATCCTCCAAGATACAGATGCAGCATAATATAGGCTTTCTTATTTATTTAAGCACTTCCCACACTCACTAGACTAAGAAAGGCTCAACACATGTAAATTAGCAAAGTGTCAGTGACACAGCAGAGCTGCACCAGTTTGTACAAGCTAAAAAGTTCTGCTGTATTAGTCCAAAAATGCCAGGAGTGGGGAACTTCTACATCCTATTGAAGTTAGTAGACTTTGGGCTTACTTGCTGCCTTGCCTGATTAGGCCCACACGCTCAGCATTCCTAATTTTCAGATACATAGACAAACCGCTACTTCATAGTAATGAGAGAAAGCTATGGCTGCATAGATTAAGACTGGTTCCAGTAGAGCTTGCTGTATTTAGAAGTGCATCGTGACTTTCCATCTACTTCTCATTATTCTGTGTCGCAGATGTGTAAACTGAAAATATACAGTAGGTCTAGAATAGTGTTTAAAAAATGTAAAAGGCTTTTAACAGCTGTTGTGCTACTCTGGTTGATGAAGCAAAATGGGAATTACAGAAGCCAAGCATTTCGATCAGTATGTCTAAGTTGCACTTTAATATTGGAATACATGTAGGAATTAATAGCGGAGATGTGTTCAGAAGACCAATCTGAAGATTGTCCATATTGACTTGTGAGGCACCCTGGTATCCCCATGGAGAGAATATAACCACTTAGAGAGATGAGAAGGATGAGTCTGAGGCCAGCTTACTGGTATATGCAGGGGCTGAGTCAAATATTGTCAGTACTTAATGAGTAATGCTTCTTCATTTGCACATTGATGTGTTTACAAACAGTGGTTAGTTCCATTTTTATTGGAAGTGCTATATTCTTATTCTTAACCATGCCCTTAGAAAAACCTTTTTTTTTTACAAGAATGAATTCCTCCTTGTGCCAATCCCTTCCACCCACGCGCCCTGCATATGCATACAGTAATTTAGCATGACATTCAGAAAGAAAAAACACCATTTACAATCAAGACATCAACTTATGTTTTAAAATTCAGATTATAGAAGTTCAGTGCCTGGATTTGGATAGAAAATGTCTGGCTTGCATAATAACTTGAAATCTATTTTCCTTTTCCAGTATTTGGTTTTAAACTCCATTTAATCATATTTCTTTCTGGAAGCCACTGAAGCATTAATACTTAATTCTGGTCAAAATATTTGGGTTGGTTATTTTCCATCCTCTTGGATTGCAGTCGGATCTCTTGCAGGCCTCTGGGATGCAGATTTTCCCCTGTTCTTGCTTTGGTTTACCATTTATTCAGGCCCTTCTGGTGGAGATAATAATGGATGCTGGGAACTAAGTTTGAATCTCAGCAGAGATTGCACCGAATACTGTCTGTAGACCAGTAAGTTAACTTTGGGATTTATTTTTTTAGAGGACATATTTTGTAAGGATTTTTCCAGCCTGTCATAATAGCGTCAAAAATGTCCTTCTGTTCAGTCAGCAAGGACTTTGTATGTACGACACACTGTAGCCAAACTGTACTCTTCTCAGAAACATATAATTTAAGATGTCAGGAAATTGTAGGTTAGTGTTTGTAAAAAATCAGGCACATTAAAGTAACTCTGACAAGCCCCATTGATTCTTAGGATTTTCTTTCTCTCCATAGATAATGTTTAGCAATGTAATTACCTTTGGAGAAATAATTTATTTTCATTCCTTTCCCTTCAGTATTTTTTCTTAACTTAGTGTTTCAGTGAACAATAATTTCTTAAAAAAGATCCACAAGTCTGTAACTTCAGAAGTGAAGTACTTGCATGTCTGTGAACAATCCTAGTCCAAATACAATACTGCAGGCTTTCCTGCGCCAATACAGATGTCAGAATGTGAATTAGGGGAGGTAGTGCCTGTGTCCTGGTTTTCTTATTACAGAAAAATATTACAAAACCAGAATGATTCAAAGACTTGAAGATTTTAGTTACTCAAAAAGATTAGATTTGCAAGGACTGTATTCCTTAGGAAAGAGTAGACTAAGAGACCATACTAATTTATTTTGAATCCTGAGAAGATGAGAAAGGATGAGTTATCAGGTTATTTAAATAAAGTAAGACCAGTACAGGGAGATACATTCATTTCTCTGAAAGGAGATGGGACTGAAGAAACGCATGTAGATTTCATTTCAGTTAGAAAATAGCTGAAATATTTAATAATTTGTCAGGTGTAGCAATCTATAAAGTTATTTGCTATTAGTAGTTAAAAGTAAGGATGAGGTAATGATCCAAATTTATTAAACTGAAGTTTAAATTAAGTTTGGAGTGGAGTTCAGATGTGAATGTTCAGAATTTCAGCAGCTTTTCTTAGGAGGTCATCTGCCAGAGCCAGAAACAGGTCACAAGATTGTATTTTTAATGGATCAGATTTCATGAACTCCATTGCTTATTTATGACTGCAGATATTTCTGCAAATTGGATCTGAAGTTTCTGTATAATATCTTTTCTAATAGGCTTTTATCAGAACAGATCAGAAAATAGATGATAGTAACTAAAAGCCAAAGATATGAGTATGTTTGAATAGAAGTAATGGAAAAATATGCCTCTGCCCCACCAGCAAAATTCATGTCAGAGTGGGGTATAGAGATCTCTACTCTGAGGTCTTGTCATACCACAGTTACAAATGTGCCACAGGAACTGGGTTGGCACAGTTGTGGTGCAAACCTCCCTAGCACTGATGTAGCATATGCTGAGAGGAGAGGCTTTTTCGTTGGCAAAGGTACCAGCTGCCTCAAATCTCTGAGTGGCATAAGCCCACCTGACAAATGCCCTCTCATCTCCATCTAGCTGTAACATAAAGCATAAGGATCCAAATAACCTGCTCCACTGAAAAGCAAGCAAATAAACAAAGCAAGCAAACAAACAAAACCCCAAAATCCCACCCAAGGGAGACAGGTGTTTTAAAAAACGGCAGCTAGTGAAAGTTGGACACAACCAGCATTTATAAAGGTGCTGGTTTAAAAAGACAAACTGTGTTGTATACCTGTAGGAGTGTTGGTGTGATGCCAGGCCTTTGAGGGGACCTATTCACCCAGTCCCAACGGCAGGGCTGGAAGTAAGGTTTCTTATCCATCTGACATCTCCAAAGATTATTTTCAGATTGCAACCAAAATTTCCTCCTTTGCTTAATACAAATTGCTGCCGAGGGTAATTTGAACTAGCCGTGCCGATTTTGCACTGCGGTGAGTGAAGAAAAGTCATGATTAACTCATCAAGCTGGGAGAACGGTAACACACAGTCTGCTGTACAGCAGTATCTGAAATCACTGTATCTATTTTTGCAGTGACTGTTAGACTGGGATATTACATGAAATAAAAATTTCGATAAAAAAGAAACACAGTTTTTAGCTTCTGCATAAGTCAACAAGTTTATATAAAGACTTTGGGGGAACGGTAGCTTCACAGTTATCTGTTAACAGGAGTGGAGAAATAAGGTTTTTTTCTGCTAGGAATTTTCATAAAATGGGGTGTGATTTCACAAGGTTTCAGCTCTCGCCACAGCTGAAAGGGAGTGGGCTCACTCCTCTCCCTGGCTCTTCTCCTTCCCGCCCCTGCCACCCAGTTCTGCCTGTGCCTCGCGTCAGCTTCCACCCTCACCCGACCAGAAGATGGGCCAGTGCCACTTGCTGGCCTGGCAAAGAGCAACTGCCACCCCAGGTAGTTTTCTGCCACTTTAGCAAGCTGAATGAGTTTAATGTGAGATCGGATGACTACTGAGACCTGTGTCTGTAACAGCAAACTCTTAATTGGTATCAGGCGATTTAGTAAAGCTGTGCCCTTAGGGTGAGGTTTCACAAGATGCCCAAGCCATTTGAGCAGCTTGCTGCTGTCAAAAGGAAGAATCCCCCAGGTACACGTTTCCCACTGCTTTCCCTGCGCTTAGCACTGCCCCCTCTTTCAGCTGGTTCAGCTCACTCAACTGGCAGAAAATGAACCCAGCAAAAGAGTGAACAGCTTTATGTCAGTTTAGTGAGTTAACTGAACCCACAGAGGTATCAGACAAGCGCCAGAGCCAGCGCAACTGTGGACTGGCACTGGGAAGGCTCAGCAGGGAAAGCGGGAGGGGAGCAGCCTCTTTCAGCAGCAGAGGGATGCGAGGTTGGCTCAGCGGGCTTGTGAAACCACACGGTACTTCAAACATTAACACAACCATTTTCTCGTTGTGAAAATGCACTCTGGTATAGAATTCATTTTAAAGATTTAAAAAAAATATTCTGGCACTCAAAGACACCAGGAGAAGATATATGTTTTTTTCTCCCAACAAAATGGTTCCAAATGAAAGGTGAAAGAGAATAAACAGAATTGTAGTTTGGAGCTGTTGGAGCCAAAGACTATCAACACTGTGTGCTGAATAAAGGCAGTTTTGTTTGTTAAATTTTTTATGCAGTCTAACACTTCTGCAAGGAATGCTGAGTTTCCAGCAGTTTCTTCCTTGAAATGAAGAAAGAGGTGTTTCTGTAGCCATTAACACCCTAATTAACAGCTTACTTCTTTCAAATGGGCCTGGTAGGAGAGCTGATGGAGCTGTGGCAGCTGGAGGTAAAACTTTCCTGTTGAGTAAGCTTGAAACATTAAAGGGTAAAAATCATAAAGAAAAGGAGAGCTTGGTTAATGTCCTTCGAGGAAAAAGTATAAGATATCGAAAATAGGGCAATGAATAAAAATCAGTATCAAAACACCAGTGGCTGGATCACTGCTGGTGTCACTTGGCATTGCTCTGTTGAAGTCAGTACTGCTGCGCTGCAGACTCGAAGGAGGTTTGCCAGCAGCAGAGCTATCTGGGGAAACCTCCCCCTCAGCTCCACAGCAAAGAGCCGCCTTAACTCGATATTCAAATGAAAAAAGTCACTGGGGCAAGGCAACTTTTTGTCGGGATAACTGTGTCTGTGGGAAGGTTTTTGCCAACATTGTTAATGATACGGTTTCGCGATTGCTTTAAACCAGCCTGTGTGTGGGCTGGCGTCAAAAAGGGAGGTCCCAGCCATGTGTTTCTGCCGCCTCTCTGGTGCCAGTATGAGCGTGAGTGGTAAACTGTAAAACTAACCTAGGGAAAAAAGCATGGGAGGGGTTGGCCAGATCGCATCCCTGATTTCTCACCATCTGATTGCACAAATGCCAGCGCCGGCGCAGAGGAGGGCTGGGGAGGTTGGCGGGGGGCGGAGGGGAAAGGCCCCTTCGGCAGCAGCTCTGACTCAGGCTGTTTTACACTGATGGAGAACCCGCAGCCTGGGGAGGGAAAATAGGGATTCTTTTTTCATTCTGTCTAAATGAATTGTATCATCATAGCACATTTCAGGATAGAGATTCTGTCCGAGAGGCATTCGGCACTTAGGAGGTTGGCCCAGATCTTTCTCCATGTAGGTCAGTGAGGAGTGCGGTTTCTTGTTCCCAGCATATCGCTACAGCTACTGCCAGCAAGAACGCAGGATTTCTTAATTAATTTTGTTCTGTGTAATACAGCACACACCTAAGCCTCTGATGGAGTACAACCATAGTTTCCAGTTTAACAATGTATCAAGGCGTGTCATTAATATACAGTTACATATGCTAAGTCCTGTCTTATGTAAGCAATAACACAAAACAAGCTGTGTTTTTGTCAGCTAGTATGCATACATCTTGGATGTACTGGGGCAGCAGTGTTGCTGAGGGCTATAACACACCCAGGGCGTGGGTGTATTAGCTGACTAATACACATTTTGTAGTGTTATTGCGCTCATTAAATATATTGAAGGGAAAAGTTTTAAAGTAAATTAAAATCTAAATTAGGAAGAATCAACCCACTGCATAACTGGAAGTGAGCAAACACATCTCAAAGAAGTAACCAAAACTGCAGAACTACTCCTACCTTTGAAACTCCCCCTCTGACATTACCTTGGGTCACTGTCCGACACTGTAAAGCACAGCTATAGCTATTGCAAGTCCGGGGCAAGTTCTGTCACAAATATACTTAAATTGGACCCTCCGCTTTTGCTTGGCAATTTGTAGGGGTGCCATGTCAGAAATGGAAAAAAACCCACTTGTTCCCAATCACTTCTGCCTCCTGCACAGAGCCTGGTTTCCCTGATCCTTTTCCTCATCTTGTGTGTTTGTTCATGGAAGAGGGAACAACCTAAGGACTTCAATACTGCATTTGCACTTTCTGCCTCTCTTCTTGGAAGCAGCATGCTTTCCACAGTGTAGTGCAACTTCCCAGAACAGATGTCTTCCCAGCCAAATGTCTGCCACTGCCTTAAAAACACAGAAGAAAGAAGCACCAGACAGCTTATTGTGATGGAGCTTTTCTCCATCTTCTTGTGTCCACTGCAAAGATGAGATTGTATAACTCAAGTTCATCTTTGTGTCATTGAGTACAGCTGAAAGTTATTTGAAATAACTTTCCTTAATGGCTCACCAGCCTGCTCTGTCTAAAAATGGTGAAGTTGTCCTTGTCTGAGTCCCAACTCTAAAATGAGTACGCATATATATGGGAAAAAGGTTTGTGAGAACACCTCATTTTCTGTATGTCTATATCTGAAATCCATTTTCTGAGTTTTTTCATGTATCTTAAGAAACATTTTTACCTTCATATTTGGACCCTTGGAATTTCAGAATGAAAGGTTAATTTTAAATGAAATTTGTAGTTACTTTAATCTTGTTTATGGGCAGGTGATTTTGCTAGGAGTTAGACCAGGTCTTACCGGTGAGTCATTTTCCGTTCATTGATGCAGCGGTGTAAGCTGTGAGAGTGACATGATTCTGTTGGTTTTAGTGCTCTTTGCTTGTTGGGAGTCTGCACTTCTATCTCAGATATTTCTGCTCTGTATTTTGTAGTATGCCTATACCCAGCATCCAATTTCCAGCTCTACAATGCTTCATTCTTGCTCAGAGAAGGAACCCATCATTGGGTATTTTAAAAAAAATAGTCTCTAATGGTTTTTCAGTCCTTCTGCAATTTAAGGCTTTTTATATTTAAAGCTAATGTTGTCAATCTTGTCAGGCAAACACCTGTTTTCCTTCAACTGTGAAACTGTTTTTTGGCTCAGAAAACATCTGTTAGGTGTTGACTTTTGACTTGATGCTAAAATGATCAAGGGTGGGGTGGCTAACAGATAGCGATGTGGTCAAGGATGCCTCTGTTCGTATTCATTCCACTATCGATATTGTCCTAGAAATGAAAGAACCTACAGTATAACCTTCCATTCACCCAAAGTCATCTGATCCTCCAACACTGTATTTACTTATTTATTAAAACAAGTTACTGATGAAATGAAAAACTTTAGGGCATAATATTATATAGACTTCGCCGCTCCTTTGACTAGAGCAAACTAAGAATCATTCTGCTGATGTCAAAGCTGATGTAAAGGACCGTCAGGAATATGCTCTTTCCAGTAAAAGTGCCAAGGTGCAATTACATATCGTTGTATCTTGTGTGGAAGCGATACGCCCGTGCACACAAACAATAGAAGTTGCACCACCATGTAAAGGACAATGTTTCATTGCCCTGACTTGGTCTATCTGTGGAATTGACAATTTGAATATGTTCTTAGCCTAATTACAAATGTTATTTTGATACAGTTAAGCCAGCATTTTGCTTCTCCTCTGCATTACTGGTTAGTTTGGGTTGTTTGGGGGCTTTTTCCCCCATAGTTTGTGCCTAGTCTCAGGTCTACAGAAAAATTTGTCATATCTATACCTTGCCTTACATGCTGTGGCTCGGTTCTTGTGAGCCAGATCTTTGACCACTGCCAACAATACAAATAAATAATATTAGTGGCTGATATATCTGTGAATGTGAGTTTCTGGCCAGTTTCTGCTTTTCCTAATGCAGTATTTAGGTGTTTTAGTTGCACAATAATTTTTTTTTTTTCTTTCCCAGTTACAGTAAGTATAAGTAAAATGGTTTCTTAGTGTAAATATGATGCTTTGGAAAATATCACCTTAACTAGTTATACCAGAAGGTTTTAATATGTGGAGGGCTTTGGTATCTTAGAAGTCTTCCTGAAAAACACAGGTAAAGGAAATGATACCTTTCAGAATATGCTCTTTTACGATCTTTCATCCTTAGTTAAGAGTCCTTGACAGGGCAAAAATAAAAACTGAACTTCCAATAAATATATAAAGAATTTACTCTAAGCAATTTGACAGTAGTGTTAGAAATAACCCATTGTGGTGAAGTTACAAAAACTGTGCGTCTCAGTGGCAGACAGTGGAAAGTTATTTCAATTATTTTTCTTATATCACAGTAAAATGATTGTAAGGAGATATAAAAGAGGACTGGTTAGCATCTGCCCCCTCAGCTTTAGAATCAGAAAATACATCACAGCCTGCGGTAGCTGGAACTTGTTTTGACATTGTGCAGAATGCCAATATCTTGTATGGCACTGTGGTTCAAAATCAGAAGTTACTAAAAGGGTTTATTAATTTTTCCCCGTAAGAATTGTAGTTCAGCTCCTTCATTTGTTGTGATAAATTGGAAAGTTGTTCTTTAGGAGAATGAATGAATTACTGAAGAAGATTGCTTGCTATCATTAGGGTAATTTACATACTATAGAACAAGACACTGACATGGGTAGATTTTTTCTGCCCAGTATAGGTGTAAATCCTTGACCAGAGTTATTATTTGACTTACTCGGTTCTCCCGTATATGATAATGGTATTAATGGATATGATTTAAGAGGAAAAAAAGTTTCTATTGACTTGATGAGATCCCTGTAGATTTAATTTTGTTATTTCTAAAAATACGTAAATCTCATGCAGAAAATGACAGTTTCTGTATTAATTCCAGCTTATGCTATGACCTTAAAACCTATCCAATATCCCAGTAACCCTAGTAACTGGGTTTTGTTTAAAATGGCTTTGACAAACCCACTGTTACCAAATACATGAGTAACTTGATCCAAAAGAAAAATAATTTCGTTCAAGAGACTTGTGAAGATGAAACCTTGTACATCTGAGTTTTGCTTGGAGAGATTGGTGAGGCATAGCCGCTTGGGGCATGCATCAATAACAGGCACTTCTGCCACTTAGTCCCAGCTAAGCTGAAGCTGGAAGTGAGAAACTCTTAAATCTTAGTAACACAGTACCAGCAAATTGTGCCCCATGATGCTTTCAGAGCTCAGATTCTTGGAGCAGCCTCAATCAGTAAGAAGTGTCTTATCTCCAGGAGCTTTATCCAGGAAATGTTTCAAGGGAAATCATAAGAAATCATTTCAAGGTGATGAGATAGGCTACCTCCAGATGAGGTGTCCATCAGAGGACTTTCAAATGTCTGAAATTTTCTATGTGTCTTGGAATGTTTATGTCCTTAAACATTGAGGTGCTAAGACTTAAAAGGTCATC
Source organism: Platalea leucorodia (assembly GCF_965183815.1). Taxonomy (NCBI): domain Eukaryota; kingdom Metazoa; phylum Chordata; class Aves; order Pelecaniformes; family Threskiornithidae; genus Platalea; species Platalea leucorodia. The sequence goes on from NC_138823.1 coordinate 119,356,706, forward strand.
GGAAGTCTGTAGTGGTGATTTAGATTATTGTTTGTGCAGTTCTACCATTACCATCAGTACGTGTTACGTAGGAAGGGCAGTCATCCAGGTTATACTCCGAGGTGTATGTTTTTCAAAAAATTGTCTCATAATAGAGACAAAGATGCCATTCTTCATGGTCATAGCCAGTCCTCATTAACAGCTTATCAGTTCATCAAATGGAAAAATACATCATCTGCAATGCAGGTAGTCATTCATCATTATTTACAAAGGTTTGGGGAAACTACTGGATCTTTGCTTCAAACTTCATTTTGTAGACTGACACATGAAGTATTCCTTTGAAGACAAGAATAGGGGAAGTCTTGTATTTACACCCAAAGGTCACTTTTCAGACTTTTGATTTTTGCTACTGAAAGTTACACTGTTTGGTCATCTCAACCTGTATTTTATGTACATAGAACTGTCCAAAAAAATTGAGGTGTTACAAAAAGAGATTTTGGAACAATTTGATCGAGTGAGTAATAACAGGTCGGCTGGTCCCAATGGTAACTGTCCAAGAAATTGCTGAGCCTGTAATTGTGGTATGCAACCGATCAGGTAAATCAGCATCTATACTAAAATTTTTAAAAGGGCTCCGGGGATCATTCTGAGAACTGCAAACAAGTAACTCTGACTTCTGTAAGGCTGAACTGTTAGATATGATAATAAGGAAAGGATGGGTAAACAGAAAGATAAATATAGCACATTACATAAGAGTCAATATGATGTCTGTAGAGGCAAGTCATATTTCTCCAGTTCCTGAGAGTGAGTCAATAGTGTGTGAACAATTGATATAATGGACTTGGATCTGGAAAGGCTTTTCTTAAGGTTTCTCAGTAGAACTTCCTAAAGCAACTAAGCTGCCATGAGAAAGAGGAGAGTTCTCACAGATTAATTATAGCTTAAATGATAGGAAACAATAAACGGCTAGTTTTGCACCATAAATGTAGATTACTGTCATAAGCCTACCAGGATCTTTGCTCTGCAGTGCATTCATAAATTGCCTGGAAAAAGAGATGAAAAGCGCTATGATAAAGATTTTTGATAATACAGAATTATTCAAAACTAAGGCTGATTGTGAAGAGTTGCAGACAACTCAAAATATTGATTGAATGGATGACAGAGTTGCAGATAAAATTCAGTAATGATAAATACTGAATAACGTATAGAGGGAAAAATCATCCTGACTATACAGGCCTTGGGGCTTGCAGAACATGGGTCCAAGAAAAATGTTCATGAGGCCAAAAATGAGTAAGGCACTCCCTTCTGGCTGGGCTGCCCCTTTCGTGGACTGCTACCTGGTGTCTGTAATGGTCACAAGCTCTTAATTTTGGCCAAGGTTAGCCTATGGTCATTCTTACAATAGCCTGGCAGAGAACGTAGGCTTTATAGAGGCCTCTTGGAAGTTTGGGCTTGCTTGATAGGGAGGAAATCATGTCTTTTCCTCATTGTAAAGGAAGGTAGAGAAGGTGTGTGCCAGTCCTTGTGCTGCAGCAATATAAAAGGGCTAGTTGGTGGAGGGCTGTGGCAAGTTGGTGTCTGATGCTAGATATTTTAGAGCCTAACAGCACCTGCCTTACCCACCCTAGCGTATTGAATGATAGGAGAAAACGAATAAAGTCTGGGTACAGAAAGACCACTGGGCCCGAGGCGCATTTCTCTGATCACACATTCAACTCCTTTGAGAGGGGGAACTGGAGCATGTGCATACATCTGCTCCTTGGAAAAGTAGAAGGGTACCAAGAAGCATGTTAGCAGCCTCCTGGCAGAGGATGGTACCTCTCTTACACATCCACAGGAAATTTAAGAAGAAAGGGCTCTCCACATACACCTTTTCTCTCTGGATTCTGTTCATTCTCGCACTTGCCAAGCCTTGTGGGATTGGCGACCAGTCATCAGCATGGAGACTGGGAACAGCTGGAGCTGTAGGAGGAGGTTTAGGCAGGGAAGATAAGACCAAGTGCTGGTGTTGTCTCAGCACCCAGATGAAGACCTAATGGGAAGGTAAGGGATCATCCCTTCCTCACGTGACAGAAGTCAGACCCAAGACCTTGATTTTCTGGAAAGGTGGTAGCCAAGTACTTGTATCTTCAGAATGGATTTTTGCCTGGCATCCACTAAGGCAGTCTCTTCCTTCTCACCAACCCTATCCCAGAGGACCATATCCAAGGCTTCCTCAAGGAGTCTGTGAGAGGACTGATGATGGTGGTGTTACTCCTTTATAGGACTGTCTCTACACATAGGCTGTCTTGGGAGATGGGGCTGTGGATGCATCAGTGACCTCCTCTAATGATGTGAAGGAGCCCTGCCCCCTGCCATGAATTATGTTTGCCATTTTTATCCCCTAGGACAAATTTCCAGCACCTGCTCATGGGTGTCTGTGGAGGGATGGCTGGCAAAACTGGGCTTGGAGTGAGCAGGATCCGGGAGGCAGTGCACAAGAGGAAGAGAGTTAGGAAAGGATCAGCAGGAGAAGAAATGGTATCTTCTCTCAAGGTGCCCTCTTCCACAGATTGTGGCATCCCTCTTCACCCCCTGCTAAGGAACCTGTCTTGTGTTTGGTGGCATTGGCTAGCTGTGCATGCTTGCTGTAAGGGGGCATCTTAGAACCTACGTGAGCTTTTTGATGGTGCCATGGAGGGAGGGGAGACATCTGTGGGTGGTCAACACCTTCCATCATTTAAAGGGGCCATACTCCTTCTTTCTGGACCAAGGGGCAATCTCTCTGGATTTGCCCTGGGACCTAGCACAGGAAGAAGCTGTTTTCTCTGGTAAAGCAATGAACTCGGTAGAGGGATCCTTTGAAAGACACAACAAAACTCCTCTAGCCTCCCCCATTCCATGCAGTGCCACCAGCACATGACTGGGTCTTGCTCTGGTAGCTCTGGTGGGTTCCCCTCCTGCACATGAATGGTAATTGCCGTGGGGCTGTGAGGGAGGCTCCTGCAGGGAGAAGGGTCTTGGGTTATGGGGTGGAAGGAGTACTTTTTGGGAGGAAGGAGAGAGGGAAGAAGACTGAGTAAGGGCAACAGGCTCTGCCTCTGCTGTGGCAATTAGTGTGTGCCCAACCCACTGATGCATATGCAGGTAAGGTCAGTCCATCTCCCTGTACTGGCTATGGGCTTGGTTTGCACGGTAGCCATTTGAGATAGATAGCCATGTCATGTACCAAGAGCAAAGAGCTTTAGGCCTAGGAGGTGGACTTTTGGTCTGACCCAGTAGTCAGCAAAGAGAAACAGTAATATGTCATACAGTTGACCTGTCACAAATCCCATTAGTAAATCAATCATCACAGTAATAAGAGTTGCAAATAGTTCATAGGCTGAAGTATGTTCAAACAAACATCTGTAGAACGGCTATGACTAGTAAGTTAATTAAAATAATACATTTGCTGTAATTTATGAGTGAAACTAGGGTCTAAATTCACTGAGTACATAAATGATTGGAAATGATTAATTTGCTTTTATTAAATAAGAGGGAGGACTAGCGAGTGCTATGTTCTGAGCAACTGACATGTAATAATGACTGCTCCTGCAGAAAAGCATAATAGAAAGTTGTCTGAGTCACTCATTAACATCTACCACTGCCCTTTCTGTAAATTATAAGTCATTAAAGCCCAATATAGCTACTCTGGAACTTAAATAGTAATTTCTACCTTACTAAAATGTTTCATTTGGGTTTACTGTAGTAGTCTTAGAGGCCGAAACTCTTATTTTGAGCAGGTTGGGGAAAGTAATTGTGATCTAAACCTAATCCAGAAAGCCAAAGCCTTGTTTTATATCACTGTATTGAGGGATAAAAGTTAATTTAAATTGTTTCATTGTCAATTCATTCCTTGGTTTCACTGCAGAGTGCCAATTTTGCTGGCAGTTCAATGCTCTTAAAACATGTATCTTCTAAGAATAGAGTGAGAACATCACCTCATTTCTTACAGATCATCAGATGTCCACCAGTTGGGGGATCTGTCTTGGATTGAATTTAAATCAGCGGTTTAGATGTGAAAGACTCGATATCTCATTAGCAATCCCTTGATCCACCCTGTTCCCCTGGGTGCTGTTTTAGAATTATAATCCCAATCATTCTTCAAATCTTTATAAGCAATCAGTTTTAAGTGCAACTCTTAGAAGATAAGACTTTTCCTGCTAGTTAGTTCTAAAAAAAAACCAAAAAAACAAACCCAAAAAAAACCCCAAAAAAACACAGGTGAGCTAGAGGCTTTGATCAGACAGGTATTCTTTTTAAGTCAGATTTAGTCATTTTAGATTTTGTTTCTGCATGTCTCATACTATGCTACAAAATAATCCAAATACAATATTAAAAACAAGGTGAAGAGCTTCAAAATGAACCTCCTAGCCAATTTAGATTGGCTTGAGTGCTTGAAATAGTGCAATAAATCTCTTCTTTAATGTACAAAATTATTTTTAACCTGACATAAATGTAACTTCCAGGTACCTTAACCTTACCAAAAAGGATCATAGATTTGGCTAAACTTCAAAACTTCTTTAAAATTCAAAAATCCTCTGACAAAGCACTGAGACTTTCCTTAAAAGTCTCAATGTCACTATCTCGCTTACGTTAATAGTTTCCTTAATAGGGTGCCACTCATGTTACTTGTTCTCCCTGTGATGTGGTCAGGGCCTTTGTAGGTCTTTGCTGAAAGCTAGATTTGCTGGTGTAAATAGGAATTGAGTTTATTCCTTTTCCTGGAACAGTAATGAGATCATCGCATCAGCTTTGTGTTGTGATGTGATTAAGTTTGCACTGTGACTCAGTTACCTTGTCCTGGAGGACATAGTTATAAGATTGACAGCCACAGTGGGTATAGGAGTAAAAGGTAGTATCTTGTGGCAGACATCCAGATACTCATTCTGCGTCTGAAAACATTTAAGTCCCATGTTTTTAAAAGAATACAGTGTAAGAGTATATAATGACTTCTTTTTTTAACAAGAATCTGCTTTCATTTCCGTAACTGTGTTAATATTTAAATTATTGACCTAATCAAGTTAAGTGTATGGGCTGCAACATCTAATTTTAAGGCACACCTTGTTCATGGTAGTTGTGCAATAGCAAATGCAAAACAATGATGTAATTAGCTGCGCATCAGCAAAAATGCCTGAGAAGTTTTAACTGGAAACCTCTAAGAGAAAACCAACTGCTTTATTAAGTTAGAAATGCTTTATTTGGAACCTGTGTGTATTTACTGTGAATATTACCGTGTGATAATAGTACTTTATAATTTTTTTCCCATGGTCAAAAAGAAAATGAGAGGAAAAAATATCCGGTTCACATCCTGATGAGATCATAGCTGAAAGCTGGGTTGTTGGTAGCCGTTTTGTACACAGTTCAATACGATTGTCTATTCAACTGAAGCCAAGACTGCAGAAGTGGCGGTGCTGTAAGCTGGGTGTAAGGTTCACTGCCTGATCTGCGTGGGCAAAGTTTGTCAGAACCCTTGCATTCATTAGGATTGGCTTTAGCCAGTGGTAGCCATTCCTTGGTAGCTAAATTCACCCACAAGATAAAAGCAAAAAGCCGATGCACTTATAAAATAAGAAAATGTTTGTGCTTCTGCTGATACTGAAATATAACGTGTTTTGAGATAACAAAAGCTACAAAGGATCATTTTCTCCATGAAAGACTTAATCGCATAATTCAAGATTGAAGTTTAACTTGTCTCGGCAAGCATTTCATGGCAAAATAAACTGCATCACAAAGCTAGTTAGCATTCAGCCACAGCAGCTGGACTCATATTTATTAAAATTTTCCCTAGGACTTGCTCTGCACTTTTAGAGAAAAGTCACTTCCCTAATTTTTTCTCTGTAGACATTGACTTCTAGGCTGTTTGTTCAAGATAAGCGTCAAAATGAGGATGCAAAGGTCAATCTCTGCTGTATTACAGAGTTACAAAGAGGAACAGTCAGTTTGTCTTCCAGAGAATGTTCTCCTATCCAAATTAAACTGTTTATTTCCTATAGGAAAAAGGGTTTCTTCTTTGGGAATTCAGCAGATTTTGTGTTTATGGAAGGACAGGCTCGCCTTTTGATGGACTTGCTTCTTCACTGAAAGTTTTATCATTTCGGCTTTCTACCTCCGTATCTCCACCTTTTCTTGACAAAAGTCTGTCAGCCTGTGGTTAAGGCTCTGAGATGCTGGCTGCAGTGGAGCTGCTGCCCTGCCTGGTCCACCGCCACCTCCGCTTTGCTGTCCCACCTCTCTGCCGTCCCGACTCAACAGACCTGGAAACAGGTCTCAGCCTAGTGTTAATGCAGGCCCACCTTCATCAGCTGTTTAAGCTAATAGGACAAGTTGTGAACCAGAGCAAGTGAGATGTAAACAGGGATCTTATTCTCCCCTTCATGCTTTCAGGACAAGAACCCCTGGCAATGAAATGGAGCAGACAGTTGGGGCCATGAATTTTTTGTTTGCTTGTTTGTTTGTTTGTTCATTTTTTTAAACCATAGCAACTAAACCCAACAAAACCCATTTGTCAAGGCTCTTGGGAAACATAACTAATGGATGACATAACTACTCTCAATTCACATATGTTTTATAAAAATAAGGATGCACTAAAAATAATTGTGCTAGCATCTTTCCTCTGTTGATAGCGATTTCTTGCTCAGAATTTTAACATAGCGAGCTTTTAAAATAAGGACATCCATCCCAGCGCCGTGAAGGCAAAGGAGTTGAGGGAGCTGTTCCAACTGAGCCTGCTCAGTTGGAAATTAATACTGCCTTGCCTGAGACAACACAGCTGACTGTATGGGCACCCCAGTCTTTTACAGCATGCAGTAAAATGGGTTAGTGTAAATCACCAACAGTGGTGGTTCAAGTCAGCCCACTTAATGTTGCCATTTGGTGCGTGCATATATACATAGATTTCGCATTCTAGCTAAACGGTTGGTAATTTCTTAAACGGCTTTAACTCAAGTACTTGTGATTGTTTGACTCTTTACTTAATTGCATGATTTTAATTTAGCTAAAATTTATTTAACTACGCAATGGAGAAGATAAGCTGGAGTGTCTGTGGTAACAGTGCCAGACACAGCCTTCTACGTGAACAATTTAAGCAGGTATTTTGTAACTTTTACGTTAATTTCTTGACGCTGTGACAGATTCCTCCTTGCCTGGTCCCACTTTGGTGATCGCAACTGGGCAGCTGCATTAGGACAAAACTGTCCTTCCCATGCCCACCAGCTGCACAGACAGCTAGTCTTGTTCCCCTCGCTCCATCTGCCATGAAGTATTATGCAGAGTTGCCATGCGTTGCCCTTCTTTTTATACTGTCAGGGATGAGTTGCCAGCTACTTGAGTTTATCCTTAAATAACGTGAGCCTTGGTCTTCCCTGACTTCTTTTATTAACAGTAAAGCAGTACATTGCCATTCATGTCACAAGTTAGTGACATCATGTTGGACTCGCAGTCTTTGTATCTTTTTCTTTTATTGTCAATAGAACACTGCCAGGTTGAAGAGCTTGATCCTTTTTGCTCTCTAGCATAATAAGAGCACTTCTTGAATGTGTTGGAAATGGCAGCTGATAAGAAAAGAAGATGATGACTGTACGGCACTCTATTGAGAGAAGAAGGTGATTTATCTTCTCTTTGCAAATTTCCACTGTAAATCATTTAACCTTGTCTTAGAGCCCTTTTGGTTTTGCAGTTGCAGTAAAGAAACTCCACAGTGTTTATATTCATCTATATCTTGAAATATTATTATAAAGAACAGTAAGATGGCATTATGTTGGGGACAGCTTCAAGGGTTTCTCTTATACATAGGCTGCCAGGAGGTGGAACTCAATGAATTGATAAAAACATAGGAAAGCTACTCAGGAATCTGTTCCTGCCAGTCACCGATGAAACTGTGATAGTCAGCCAAGTGTGGGTATATGCGAGTTGAGGTAGGGAGAGGAAAATGGATATGAAGTTGTCAAATCGCTAGTTTCTTGATGTCACTAAAACAGCAGGGCTCATAAAGGGTGAAACATGTGGAGTCCAAACACAACTTAATGAAATGGCAATTGTTGACAAAAACCAAAACAGGAACGTACTGATGACTTGTGTGAGATGCAGTGAGTGGGGATGAAGTAACTGAACACTTACTTGCAACTTGGCCTATTGACCTATTCATTCTACATTAAATCTTACTCTGTTTATTTGGAATAAGTAGTGTAAGTCTGAAAGTATATGTGTGTCTGCATTAAGTGCAGATTTGGGCTGCCGTTTTGGTTGATGGTTGTTTTCACAACTGACATGAAAGTATTCAGTCAATCTGTAATGGCTGCTCTTTACTGACACTGATGGAGCAGGGATCAAATATGGGACCTGCCCTTAATTTCAGAGAACAGCAAGAATGAAAAGTCTCTATTCCAGCGTCTGGCATACTGCGAACCCCTGTTCCTGGGGGAGGTTTCTTACCCCCTTGTTTGGAACATGTTTGCGTTCCGAGACCACCCCCCCAGTGATTAGCGCTGTGCTGGTATTTGGGTACTGGGAGCCCAGTATGATTATGAATAGATACAGGAGCTGTCCGAAAAACAATACTGCCATGGCCAGCAATGAGAAATACACTCTCACACGGACAGATGTTTTGCTTTGGGTTGCACAGTGAAACTGGCAGTTCTGAAACCTGCAACCTGTTTATTCGATTCATAATTCAAAGCTGGTGTAATTCTCAGTGACTATCACTGTTGTTTTCGTTATGGAGTCCTAATTCATTGTTTCTGTGGGCACAAAAGGATTGCCGGACTCATCTGGTGTTTCAGTGCACTGTAATTTTACATAGTGCAATACTGTTGAGATTGCCTAGCTGTGTCATCTGTTGGGCTCATCACTATTACTTCCTTTTGACCTCCTCTCTGTAATTGCGCATGGATGACTTACTAGCTGCCGTAAAGACACTTCAATGCAACCGGGCTCATTAAAAAAAAAAAAATGTGAATAGACCAAAATAATTCTCCCTGAGGTCAGTGAGGACCAACTAGGTAGCTGTTTGCTCTCTGCCAGGCAGTCAGAGCCATCTGTCACATGACAATAAGCAAGCATCGATTTCAGAAGTCCATTTGTTTTTATGACAGTTTTTACAATTTTATGGAAATTGAACCATTACATAAAGCATAATTTTCCTCACAAATTGGTGTTTTATAGACTTATATCCCTGTACAGTCATTTACATTCCTAGTTGCTTTTTACATAAAGCATAAATATAATGATGCTTTTCTCCCCTAATAAAAAAATCATCAGACCTTTTTTTGTCTTTTTTCAGTATATGAAAGGCTATCCATGTTTGGTACTTAAGGAAAACCTGAAGGGTCCTATGTCCAAGTTTTGCATGTCCATAGAAACCAAGTCTATAGGGGCTACAAAGGAACTAATGTTTAATGCTCTAATATTTAGCTCAAAATCATAGTTCATAATGATTTTTTTAACAAGATTTTGCTACTCTTTTTATTCTTTAAGTACGTATTTTTCATAATCTGTGTTAGTTCTTAATTTAACTCATCATATTCCTGCTGTTCTTGGAATGGTAAATCTAAAACATTAAGTTAAACTGTGCAAGCTTTCAGTTGTTGTAGTCTTCTGTTCAAGTCCAGATTATAGCCAATTTGAGCGTGAGCTTTCCAATTTTGCTTCATCCTCCATGAAAGTTAATCAATGCCATATAAATGTTCCACTCAGGCGAAGCTAGGGATTTTGCATACTAGATCAGACTTGAATCGCACCAGTGGATCTGTATAAGGGCAACTTTGGCAGCATCTCTCCACATCACTCTGCCTTTGTCAAGGCATAGTAGTAGTCTTTTATCTTTATGAGGAGCATTTTAAAGCAGGACAAGGGACAACGTCAGGTCGGAGGTATTTTTTTGGAGGCTGTATGTATTAAAACTCAAATTCCTCAGTAAACTGCAACTGCTCAGCAGTTCCTAGGGATTTGTCTGGTTCACCTGAGCGTCTCAGGCACGGCTGCTCAAGTGTTTGTGTCCTTAGATGTAAAAGCATGTATGAAATTGGTAATTGCTTGGTCGCTTGCATACTTCTCCTGTATGGTAATTGCCATTTAAAGGTCAGCACTTTCCAATATGTTCTGGGTGTCACTGATTTTCCTAATAGTGAGAAGATGAGTTATCTGTAGTAATGGTTCTTAGCCTTACAAGCATATAAATATTTGAAATTATTTGAATTGTCATAGCACAAAATATAGCGGTGAAAGATCTAGGTTCAGCTGTACTAGATGAACATGAAAAGAACATGTACGTGAAAAGAAAAGAAGGCCATCCCTAACCCATGGAGCATATCGATGAAACTTGGATATAACTCAAAAAAAACTTTGCAGTCAGACTATTTTGCAGTTTTCCAGGGAGATATAAGGGACAACAGATGCTGGAATTCAGGGATCTTATTCACGAGTTGAATTATTAGGCCATAAAAGACAGCAGCACTGGAAAAAGAGTTACAGGAATCGCCATTTAAGAGGGATTGGGAATCACTTGTCAGAAGCCATTTTAGGAGAAAAGCTGATGAAGAGAAAGAGAGACTAGGAAGGACATTTGAATGTGAGAGATCCAGGGAATGATGAACTTGAGGGGAAATCTAGATATGCAGAGAACCCGTTGCTTTGTTTACAGTGTGTGTTCCTAACTGCTTTTAGGTTTTTTTGCTCTAAGACAACCAGGGGCCTCTATAATAGCTCCTAAAGGAACATAAACATAGGATCTGAGCCTAAGTTGGACCTGCCATGGTAGTACAAAATGATTCCAGTGGATTTCCCCGTTCCTTTTGTAAGGGGAAAGTCATACGAGTCCATCAGGGTGAGGTGCAGCTGGGAGGTGGTGGTCCCATCAGATCCAGCAAGGTGAGGACAGGCAGCTGCCTGGGAGCTGCGGGAGGAGGCATCTGAGGCGCTTGCGAGGTTTGTATAAGCTTAGTATGTGGCCCCATTTTGCTAAAGCTGATGTTTGAGGCCAGCTGGGATCATTGTTCGGACAGAGTGAAACTAGTCTGAAGTGGTACCTCAGGGAGTCATTGGCACGCAGATGACAGATGAACCCGTGTTTGCAGATGAGATCACCAGCAACAGGGTGGCAAGTGTTTATTTTTAATGTCATGTTGATGTTGGGCTGGCTTATGAGCATGCGTAACTTGTCAACATTGCAACACTATGTGGCAGTCTCCTGTAGCACCTTTGAGAAACCTTTTGCCAGGCAGGACGGCAGTTTACTTTTGATAATGAAGTTGTTGTGGACAGCTGGTTCTAATGGATGTGAAAAGGTTGCCCTATTCAGTTCTGTTAAGTCAAATATTTTAAGCTCACTAGTTACAGAGGATGGAAACTGCGATAATGGATATTTTCTGGGTTATAAAGACATCTCGTATTTCCTGAGAGCGAGCTGAGAACACTGCTAGCAATAAAAACCAAATCAAAAAATCAAACAAGACAGAGAGCAGTCTTCTGTTCAATAATTACCCCACGGTTTTATGAATCTTCTCTTACGCTTAGACAATGCCCCTTAGAGTTGGTCATGTTACAACTTTACAGCAATGATGGAGCTTGCCTTTGTGTGCATTACGTGTATGCTGAAGGGCAGAGAATAGCCTCAAAGTGGAAGGTGTCAAGAAACATCCAAAATCAATTAACCATTATATAGCATGTGGGAGACATTCCTTGTCTCTCTGTGAATAGTCCTCGAGACAGCGTGGCTTTCAGACTGCCGGGAAACTGGTACGTTTCCAAGTTACCGGTGGAAATTGCTTTGAACTTAGAATAAACCTGCACACACATACAAATTAGAAGAAAACAAAACACGTTGAATGAAATCTTGGCTTTATCAAAGTCAAAAGGAGTTTGCTGCTGACTTCAGTGGAACAAGAATTTTATCCATAAAGAGGGGGGAAAAAAAAAAAAGAAATTTTTGAACTCTAAAATCAGAGCTAAGCTGTCTGATCTAGGGTTTTTTTTGTCACAGATACCTGCTTGTTTTCACATGTATTTGCAGGATCTGAAGGCCACAAAGTCTTTGTAACTGTGTGTCTGCAATCCCTGACTGCAATATGCTTGCCAAAGCACACCTGGAACACTCATGCTTTTGTAACTTTCATTTCTTGTTTTTATGGTCCAGCAACATTGCTCAGGCCTGTTCAAATGAGTTGGCAATTAGTAACATAAATATAACTTGTCCAACTTGATTTGTTCTTCCCACACACACGTTCTGTGTCTGTCTCGCTCGGGCTGAACCATGTGTAGAGAGAAGAGTAGCAAGGAGGCATGCTGCGATGGGAGGGAATGCCAGGAAGGTTTTTACCCTTTTAGAATGAGCTCTCGTACAGTACAGAGAACAAAAATAACTTGTGGCCATCCTAGTGCAGTGTCTCTGCGAGCACACTGTCCTCGGCTGTTCCTCTGCTACGCTTGTGTAGCCTGGCTGGAGTTACCATTAGTTTTCATTAAACAACCTGTGAATTGGTTGCACCTAAGCGCTTTGAAGCATCCAGTCCCATGTGCCTGCCTAGAGCATGTCTAACAAATGCCAGATTAAACACCTCACAAAAGACCACTGCAGGTATCTGGGATTTTTTGTTGCTGTTTTTAGTTGTTTTGGGTTTATTTTTTTAAAAATTCCTGCCACGGATATAAAATTGCCCTAATAGCTAGAGTGCTCTGCTGGTAAATGGGAGTTCATGCTTAACTTCTCCGACCTGGAGAGCCGTGCTGCCTCTTGCCTCCCTGCCGAGTCCCTGTCCCGTGGTGTTATTCCCTCACTGCGTGGGAACCATCCGAACCTCCCTGCCTCTCCCCATCCAGTGGAAACTGTGCGGCAGCAACAAAAATGTGACCTTCACTTGCCTAGAAAAGGGGAGAGGACTACAGGAGAGCACAGGAGCCCATAGCCTGGTGTGGGGGCCCTGAGGAAAGGGTTGGAGTTGTGGTCTCTGCTGTCTGGACCATGAGTTTTCATTTGCAGTGTTAGCAGTCTGAGCTCCAGAGAGGAGAAGGAATTCAGATAACTTCGTGCTCAACGTGCAGGTTCCCATGCCCTTCGGCAACTACGCACTCCCCATGCGCTGTGCAGGTATCTCGGTCTCAGGATTCCTTTTTGGGGGATGACACCTATAACATAATCATTACAGCATCTACTTTATAGGCTTCAAATGCTTTACTGTGTCTGGCCCTTCATCACACAAAAGTAGGGCTACATTACTTCGTAAGAGTAAATAAGCGTGCAGGCCTACAGAAGCGATGGATCCGTTTGAATCCGTCATGGGAAGTGATGGATGCATTTGATATATCTCCTCTGGGAAATGCCAGCTCAATGTGTATGCTTGGAGAGGGATTTATTTTGAAAGAAATATTTATATTTAGTAAGTTTGAACACAATCAATGGATCTGTTAGTTTTATTTCACATAGATGCTCACCCGAACGGGTTCCTGTTTGCAGTATATTCTTTGTTAGCCTGCTCCTCCGTTAAGAAGGAACAGCTGCATATTTCTGGCCATGTCGTTGTGAGTTGTGAATGACAAACCAAGTGACGTGTTTTATTTGATTACTGCAGTGCCTGTGAATAGCTCAGCGCTGACACCCTGGGAGGAAAAGTACCATTAAATGCCCTGGGATAGGCATAAGATGGGCCGCAGCACTGGAAGGTTTTCTCCTCCAGCCCAGACATTGTGCCTCATTTCTGAAGTTACCATCCCATTGACTTGTTTGCTGGGCTGTCACGTCAGCTATAGTGATGTTTCTGACACCACTATATTTTGTGACATTTGTTCCTTAAAAAAATGGGAATAAGATCACACTAAGCAGCTGTGAATAGCCATCAACTTTCAATAACCACCAGCCCGGACGGCATTTGAGACAGCAGCTTTGGGTGGGGATGAAAGGCTCTGTGTCCTACTGACAGTCAAAGGTGGAAGCAGGAATGAGAAGTCTGAGCTGCACGTTTAAAATTGCAGGGACAGCACTTACTATGAAGACATTATTTGAAATAGTGTCTAAAGGGCAATAGGAGTGTGCTGAATTCTTGAATTTTTTTAATTCTGAAAACTTAATTTTTTAAAATATATTTCATGTCCTATATAGGGTCCCAGTTAGTGCACAAAAAAAATATATATATTGGTGATTGGTATCACAGTATCAGGTGAAGATACAGTTCCCGTTCACAGAAAAGCCTCCAGCTGGGGATAAGTGGTACTTTATTCACAACATGTGTCGATATTCAAGTGATGCTAACGTTGGACCTACAAGCATCTGGTGGTTCTGATAAACCAGCCCACAGCAGCTCCTCTGTTACCTGTGTGCCTGCTCTCAGCCAGTGTCGGTAAAGTTGAGAGAGAACTTGAGCTACCTAATCCTGCAAAGTTAATTAGCTTAGTTGTATTAAATTCTGAGGAAAAAGTAAGGAAGCATCACTTTATGAGGTTAAAGTATCGAGCGTGTTTGGGAAAGAGAAAAAGCTAGTTTGTGAGAAAGAGCATTTATGAAATGCCTTGCTTATATCTGTGTATGCAGGAATGGTGATGGCTTGTAGAAAAGTATCTGTTGAGCATGGAAATGGTAAACATCTCCAGCAGCTGTTTATTTGAGAAGATAACGCTTGAAGGTGCAGCTAAATATGCTTCTGAGGCCTTTCTTCAACCAAAAACAGTTTCAAATGAAAAGCTCCTTATTTTTACCCAGTCAATATTTTGCGTTATTTCCCAGTTTACTTCGCAGGCGTCAAGCTTACGGTTTACTTGAAACCTCAACAAAGCAGGAGAATTTCTTTCTCTTCAAAATGGTGAGAGAGTAGTTTACTACTTAGGTCTTTTAACTCATAAATTACAAAATGTGAGTTATGACTAATCAGAGAAAGCAGTTCAGCGTGATGAAACCAGCCTCAAGAAAAGTAATTGTCCTGTAGGTTTCCATGCTTTCTTGAAACTTGAATTGCAAAAGCCACTTCTTAGACCAAGAATCCAAAACTCTTCAATTTATTAGTGAAGGTGATCTTCCAGCGAATGTTTTATATTATATCGTTTCCTGCACTCACCTTTAGCAGTACCATAATACCTGAGCAGCTATCCTAAGTTTTAGGAAATACTGATCTTTACATATCAATTATGGTACTCCTTATGTGGAGTGTGGTGCTCCTTATGGGTCAGCCTTGTTTAATAGAATTGAAGAGAGGAAAGCTGCTGAATGGCTATTAGCTTAATAAAGAAAAGTCATTTTGAAATTCTTGTTAAATTGCAGTGACTGTACAACTAAAGTGAGATTTAATTACATTTTTAATTAAAGGAATAGCTATTGATTATGTCATTAAATATGTGTTGTAGCCAGCCCTAACAAATAGCGATATTACAAGAGATCATTAAACTAGTTGTTAAAATTCGAAGTGAACAACAACTAGAACTGGTGTGGATGAAAGATACAGCGATGCTGGGTAGAAGAGAAAGATAACAAAATGAGTGAAGAATACATTTGCTTCCAGAAGTTTGGTTACTGACGGTTTTATGTGCTGTCATAATTTATTTTTATCTATGGAACAAAATGAAGACAGAACTGGAACAATTTTTAAATAAGAAACATGGGTAAAGTTTTATCTTGGGTCTTGAAAGTGAACAGCGATTCAGACAATATTTCTCATGAGCTTTATGTGAAGCAGGATCTAATCTGTCGTATCACTCAGGGAGCAATCAGATCTACTGCACAGCCTGATCGAAAGGGCAAATAAATGCTAGCGGTCAGAGCAGTAACAGCATGGGAGTACTGACAAAAAAACACAGGCAGCTGCGGTCCAGCTGGCTACAGGGCACGGGCAGCTCACCCTGTATTCAGCCTGCAGCTTTCCTGCCACTGCAGCGTTGATCCTCTCCCAGGCCCATGGCGTGGATGCCTGGTGATAGACAGAAAGCAGTTTTCTGGATACCGGTGATCGAGAGCGGGTGTGGAAACCCCATCTGCCCGCGTAAGTCCATCCAGCCGCGTTGTGTCTGTGCAGGTGCGTGCCATTTGTGCGTGCCGGTGGCACTGCCGGCTGGACGGGTCTGTCCTTCACCAACGCCCCTTGGCTTGTGTCAAGCTGTTAGTTGATGCTCTCAAGAAAATGTGTCCTAAATTTGTTTTAGACTTAATTGTCTGCAGGCTGCTCATGATGTTAAAGGCCTGATCCTTTCCCTCCTTGTGGTACCACCTTTACTGCTGAAAGGATCTTACCGAAGCATTTTATTAGAGAGGAGAGTAGCCCCTACGGATGGATAGCACAGCAGCCCATTGCTTGTGGCTGAAAGCTGCTCTGAACAGTGAAGCGTAATAGGGAGATGGGGTAGATGATCTCCTGGGTCTTTCTGTTCTGTCCGTTACGATTTCTGTGTGTATAAAGCCGGTTTAATCCTTTCCATTCAGATGCATTGTATCCACAGAAATGTATTCTTAATGACACCAGGCATGCTGCAACATGGGCAAGCTTATAGTCAGACCCTGTGACTCAACTAAATTATTGTTTTAAATAGAGCATTTTAGAATTAAATTTTTTTCTTGGTACAGATTTTATAGTTGAGCATATTTTGAATGTTCTGCCTATGTAAAATGCACAAAGGCTAATTTGTTAAAAGATTCTGAGGGTTGTACAGATGTCAGCACCCAAGAGTTAGGATGTATTAGAATTAGAGATATCTGTAACCTTTATTTGACCTCGTAGTTTTATGGAGCATGATCCAGTCTTCAGTGACCTCCCTCCCCCCCGTGACTTCTTCCTCTTTCAAGTGTGCAGGATAAACCCCGGGCACGAATGGGGCAAGTGCAAAGAAGGTGGCAGCGGCTGGTGAGCTGCAGAAGTTAGGGGGGAAGCCTTCGGTAGAGGCATGAGCACTCTTTAGGAACAGAAAGCAACGGCTTGTGGTGAAAGCACTTTTCACCCTGTATTGCAACAGTATTGCTGCTATTATGTGTGTTGTTCTCACATTCAGAGCCCAGATTACAAAACATCTGTGTCTTAACGGGTGACAAATAAAGAAGAATGGATTACTGAAATATAAACTGAAAGGGTCAGATACAAACCTCAAGGGAGTAAAAAGGTTTAATGACCTGTAATAAGGATTTACCAATGATTTGTACTTAGGTAATGGCATCACTGTTTTTTTTCAACACACAAGGGTACATTTTAGTTTACTTTAGATGGGTCCCTGTTCCCTGCTTCTGCTTAACTGCAGGATGTTATGATTATAGATGTAGTGACACTGTTGTTGCAGAATCACTGATAAATTATGGTGGGATGGCAGCTGTAAATACAGCTTCTCTTGTGATTTAAGAGGGAGATGTGAAGGCGTATTGCCTAGATGTTTGATCAATGGTAGATAGGGCCAGCCGCAGCATGCAAAAGCTTAAAAGTCCTTGCCAGATTTTGGGATTAGAAGTTGTCGTTTCAAGCATCAACTCCTCTGGTATTGAAATACTCAGCTCCTCTGGTCCTCCTCTTTTCCTTTCTCTTCAGCCAAGATTTATTTACCTTTGCAAGCAGGAACTGACACGCAAACCTTTTTTTCAGTAGTTTTTTGAGATACAGGAGCTTCTTCAGCAAGCCGCCAAGTATTCATAGAATCGTAGAATCGTTAAGGTTGGAAAAGACCCTTAAGATCATCGAGTCCAACCGTTAACCTAGCACTGCCAAGTCCACCACTAAACCATGTCCTCAAGCACCATGTCTACCCTTCTTTTAAATACCTCCAGGGATGGAGAGTGTCTGTCTGTGCCACGCTGCCGTGCGACTTCATGTTCATGTCGTGTCCCCCGTGACCTTCCCATTCACCTGCTTAACTGGTCAGGAAATGTCTGGCTGCTTGGAGCCGTGTTGTTATACTACTAAAGGCTGGAGAAAGTATAAACCAGTCGTTAGAGACTAGTGTGATAACACACACCAGCAACAAAATCAGCTGTAATCAGGATTCCCTTGACACAAAAGGGCATATAGCTTTGGTCACTCAGTCCCCTGCTCTGTAGGTGACAGTCCTGTGCAGGTAATATTTCTAATGACAGATGGGGGGCAAGGCAAATTTCAGTATGCAACTGTTAACGTTGCAGTGATTTTAACCTGGCTCCTCTCTGAGAAAACTCCACATGTCCTGATCTGAAGGCTGATACAAGCTCGGTTATTTTTTACCCTGAAGTGAGAAATGAAAACGACTGCCTCCCCAAGATCTCCCTGGAATTCAGATTAAATGGGGCTTGTACTTGCATTGGTACTAAGGATGAAATCAGGATTGGCAGACTGTGATGTGTGAATTTGCACACATACAGGGACTGAGAACAAGAGTGAATCTCGTTAGTTAAGCCAAGACATTTTAGATGGTCTGTGCCTAAAATTCAGTTCTGTTCAGTAAAAGGGACTTTCTCTTGGGTCTTTTTAATGTCACATTCCATTTACAATTGTAATAAATGCTATAACTTGTTTCCTTCTCCCCATCCCACAAAAAATGACAGAGAGGAATTTCTTGCTAAGCCTTTGATAACGGTTCTTTCTTTTTGTTCCAGATAACTTCAAACGAGAAGCGCTCGGAGAGCCTGAAGAATGATGGCGATGCTCTTATCCAGACTCTAGAGAGCCTGGCCCAAACCGCCAGGTGAGTTCCCTCAGGCTTCCAGGAATTTCAAGGGCTGAGAGCGCTCCCCTCCTCTTTTGTCTGCGATGGTCCTCTCCTGTAATCGCCTTCCGTGCAGTACAAGCTTCTCGGGTTTCTGTTCCTGGCCCCCCGCCCTACGCTGCTCTCCTCCAAACTCCTCTCATTCAGAGCTTGCCGACGTTTCTGCCGCGGCGGCGGCGTGCTTTGATCCCCAGCTGCAGCGAGCCGCAGCGTGCTGCACAGTCCTGCTCAATGTGTGTGCACACGTGTCATTTTTTTTTTTTTTAAATATATTATTTTATACCGAACACTTGGCCTCTATAACCGGATACTGGTCAGTGGTTCTTGGCAGAGTGGGCTAGATGCACAATGCAGTGTTTATGCCCTGTTTTAAAGTAATTGTGTTTGGTGCACTTGCAAGCTGATGACTTTCAAATGCGCAGCTGACAAACAGCACTACTTTTGTTTAAGAATACCTGTGGCTTCTCCACGAAGGCTTTGGGGAATGCCGTGGCCTCCTCTTCGACAACAGAGGTGCTAGTCCCCACAAGTTGGCCAAACCTCAGCTCATCTCCCGTGGACTTTCCCTCATCTAATCCCCTTTGGACATATGAATGAATGAATGACTGTTCTCTGTCCTTCAAAACAAATTTTACGCTCCTGCCATGGGCTGTTAGGCTGCATTTCACTCCTGGTTGAACTAAAATTCATAGAGAAATTGTAGTTTATAGATCAGTTTTTGAAACAATAAGATCATCTTCTCAGTGCTCTTTGTGCACCCAAATGCAGGCTTTATATGGGTCAGCTGTTTGGGAAAATTGGCTCCTCGACATTATGGCGGGGTGTACCCCGTGTTGGAAGGAAGGCGGAATGTGGGCAGATGTGGAGAGGAAAAGTCGGGACGTGGTGGGCGTAAGGAGGTGCGCGCTGAGGACTAACCAAACCTGTCGAGAACAGTCTGCATCCCTCTCGCATACTCAGCTGCTGACTCACGGGTTTTTGTATGACACATCAAATTATCTAACTAAAATGAAATGTCAGCTCTCCCCAAGGGAGACACTGGCACCACCACTGAAGATGACAGTGGGGAAAGATGGGTTTTTCTTCTTTTAGAACTAGTTTTCACTCTATTTCGTAACATTTCAGCATTAGATGCACTAGACAGCTCAGTTGCTGTCTTTGAGTCTGCTTTTCTGGCTGCCTCTAATTGTCTGTTATCTATACATTTCTGTACTCAGAAAACCACATACTACAGAGCCCAGAATAAACAGCGCTCTCTCTTATTTGACACAAGATGCTCAGTAGACCAAATTCTAGTTGATGCCAATGACGAGTGTGTTGATACGTTAGGGTAAGCCAAGTTCCTTCGCTGTGCCAAGCTCCCACACTGCAGCAGCAACAGGGGAGCCCCCCAGAGCTCACGGATCTCATTCCCCCTCCTCCCCCCTCTTTGGGGAACACATGTCCCTATCCATTTGCCTCCAGAGGAAACTGGGAGGGATTCAGCCTGGATCTTGGGGCTGTAATGGACTCAGACATGGATAAACTGGCAATGGGCAGACAGGAGAAGCCTGGGGTTAGCAAGCTTAATCAGGTTTAGCTGAATGGCCGTTTTGTTTATGGATGTTCTGCCATCTCCCCAGATTCCCTTGTGTGGCATCTTTCCCGGAATATTCCTTGTGACCTAATAAACTTGGTCTCCTCACCTGTGCTTTGAACCCTGTTAAGAAGCTTCTCTGTATCTCATGCAGAACTGGAAACGTTTTAGAGAAGGCTGCAACCGAGATCCTGGATCTAAGCCATCCTCTGAGTAGTCTAAACTCCCAGGCCCTTCCGCCCACGTACTAGTGCTGGGTTGAAGTGATTGAGGAGTGTTTTTGCTTTGCTCATTTTTTATAGACAGGTTTCTAATCTTTCGCTCTGCCTGTGCGGCGGGAGGATCCCAGCCAAGCGCCAAGCAGTCCCGTGCCGAGAGAGGGGCACCGCTTGGACTGCAAGCTGCTTTCGGTGCTCTCCTGCTGCCGTGTAGCAGCCGTGCATTGCCAAACTCCTTCGCTGCGATACGTCCTCAGCTAGTTGTAACAGGCAGTTTTGAGAGTGACACATAACCAACCCATTCTGCTTAGTAGCTACGTGGAATCAAATCTACGCTTTAAAATACGGGATCGTAGCCATTTCTGTTTCAGTGAAGACAGTTGCCAAGATGAATTTGTTTCAGATAACTAAATTTTCTGATTTAAACTGTTGCTCATTAAGACGTTGGCTTACATAGTGAGGACTGATCATTTGGATTTTCTGGCTAGCTCTGCGATCCCCAAAACATGGAGTGTCGGCGGGTATTTGTCATGAGCAGCAACCGAGGAAGTTGTGGATGGGTCATCTAAAGATGAGGGATGGTAGTCTATCAAAAACCCGACTTGTTTCTGTGGACTAGCAGTAATGTGTTAGAGCCTCTGCTCCAATGCTAGAAAAAACACGTATTTCCAGAAGGAAAAATTAGGCAAAATACATATAATAAAAACTTAGGCGAGGAAGTAAAGGGGGAAGATCCGGCCACTCAATCTCAAACCTGCGGAGCTGTGTGTGGTGGGGCAGTCGGTCCTCCTTGCAGGAGGTGAGCAACACGGCGAGCGGAACTGCCTTCCTGCCTGGAGCACCGCTGCGCTGAGCGGGCTGGATGCGTGAAAACACATTTTTCTGTCAAGCGGGAAGTGTGTGTGTGTAGATTTGGGGGTGGGGTGTGTCATGGTAAATTATATCTTCTTTTTACAGAGGAGATGGAGTGAGGTAGCAGTTGCTGTGAATTTGAGCTGAAATGCATTTTTACACAAGATTTGCTACAGCGCAGAATCACTAGTTGCATGTTGCTGCTTAACAGAAAAGCAGGGTATTCAGTGCAGGGGATGGCTATTAAGAATTTTCCAGCATAGATAAAGGCAAATGTGGGATTTGAACAAAAAGTTTTCCCCTGAGGATGTCTAATAGATGTTGTTTTAATAGATGCTGTTTTTAATTCCTAGCTCTCACGCTGACGTTGCTGTTGCTTCCTTGGCATTTGAAATTCTGAGAGCGGTGGGACGTGAAAATACCAAGACCACCAAGTGAACCATTTCTGACCGGCCTACTGAAATGCGCAAGGTCTGTGCCGCTCAGCACCTCGTTCCTGCGGGAACAGCTTCAAATGAGCGGAGCAGCCGTAACTAATTTAGCAAGCTGAGCTGTAGCTGTGTATAAGCATATGCCCGACTTTGGGAGGCTTCAGGGAGTTTTGGGGGGGGGGTGGGGGGTGGGTGGTGTCTTTTCGTTTGTTTGTTTCGTTTTTTTAAACCCCTGTAAGGATGAATTCTTGCTTACTGCTTTACCTTGCTGGCATTATGTGACGTAGCTCAAATATTTGACAGCAAGAGTTTGAAAAGTGTAAATTAAATAAATAGTATAGTTATTTCACAATATAGACATAAAGTGTTTCACTATTTTAAGCTGCTGTTGGAAGTGTTCATGTATCTACTTTTCTTTTGACCGGGTGAATGCCTCGGCTCTTCATTTTAAGGGGTCACCTCATGCCTATGACTGGCAATATTTTTCATCTCATGCAACCAGAACCAGCCCCTGCAGTCACGTAGAGGCTGTGTGTGTACGTGGCATGATGGGTTTTTATCATCAGGGTTTTTTGTTTTGGTTTGGTGGTTGGTTGGTTTGTTTGTTTGTTTTTTACCCAGTAGCATGGGCTTTTTTGTGTGGGCATGTGTGCCCCTCTGTTGCCTAGCACTGCACAGCTTAAGCTGCATTGGTGGAGTATCGTTCTCAGCTGCCAACGCCCCGGGCTGGAGCTCCTCTTTGAAAACCGGCGAGATGATGAGCCTGGCAGCGTGGCAGCTGATACTCCAGGAAGCGTCCTCTAGAGCTAGCCGGTGCCGCAGCGCGCAAAGACCTGACATCCCTTTTCTGCCCACGTCCCCCGAGCGAGCGTGTTGTGGCCGGCTCTGGCACCATGACCACTTCTTCGTCTCTAGCAGCTGTCTTTCCCAGCGACGATGGCGCGTTCCTGCCACACCTACCAAACACGGTGCCCTCCCGAGAGCTGCTGCTGCAAGCCTGCTGTCGGACAGCCCGGTCCTTCAGAGTACGTAGCGGCAAGCAAATACCCCTAGGTAAACAGATTGCACCTTGTACATTATTTTCTTATGATGTTACTTGAACTATCACTAGCTCTTTTTCATAGCTTAACAGCTGGAATTAGAGCCGGAGTTCTAGAAATGGGGGGAAGCTAGCTGGTGGCTATTAAAGTGTTTTATGACAATGGTCTTCTGGCAGGAGCGTGGCTGAGAGGAACAAAGCAGCATTATGGGCGAGACTTGCCCCTCCGCGGCTGCAGTGCCTTTGCTCCGCCAGCGCAAGGGGAGGCAGGCCGTGCTGGAGCTGCGTTCAGCTCTCATCATCCTGGGGTGCTAACGCAGGCCATGACCCCTTGCAGCCACGACCCCCTCCGATCTTCTGCCGGCAAACTGCTGCACTGAAGTCGAACTGCCAGCAGAGACTGGTGGCAGCCGCGCCATCCAGATGTGCACAGTTTGTGACTGAGCTGGCAGCTTAAGAACCGCTTGCCCTGCTCCCAGCTACACAGGTACTGCCTCAAGGGAAGGCAGTTACACACAGGTTGTGTCTCACACAGTAACCGAAGCCTGAGGACATCATTGAAAACAGGTTTACGCTACTGGACCAGCCGACAGTTTGTAGGCTAAGGGTCTTCATCCGACCCTACTGAGAGCGCACCTCTGGAGAGAGCCGCAGTGATGCGCTGGTCTCGCTTTTTGAAGCCCAGAAGCTGTGTGGCTGCAGGCCAGGCACAAAGCATAGCTGCCTCGCACCTGGCTCCTGCCAGAGGAACCTGCCAAAGCCAAGCGGCAGCAGGCGAAGGGGAAGAACGCTGCCTCAGAGGACTGCAGGAGAAAACCCTTCTCCTTAGGACTTCGGCTCTAAAGGGTAAGTGTTCCTCCGTGGGATGAGAGGTGACTGCTTCTTGGCTTCCTCCTCCAAAGTACTGCAGTTCTTGTGCAATTCCAGGACAATATTCAGAAAACTTGTAAACACACAAATATACTTTGTGATCTGAAATAATTTGACACAGAGTGAATTAAAAGTTTACTTTAATTTTGAACCATTTTATAACTGCATTTTTCTCATGAAGCATCTGTATCACAGCAGGCTACAATAACTTTGGGATAAAAGGCAACTGGTAAACTGTCCAATACAAGGTTCCAAATAAACAGTTCTTACTGGCCCCTACCCAGACATATCCCAGATAAAGTTTTTGATCAGAAACATGAAATAGATCCACCTGCTTATTTTAAGCATATTAAAAAGGAAACTAATTGGACCATTTCTATTTGTCTAGTTTTTTTATACAAAAAGGCTACACAATGTTACACTTTATTCAGAATACAGTTAGAGCGATTATGAATTAGTGTTCTACACCTTTACTCAATCCTTAAAAATTAGAAACTGCTGTAGCATATTCACTATAACTTAATACTACGAGAGACTTTAAAAAAAACTAACAACAATTACTGCGAAAAGAAAGGCTACTTCCAAAGCAAGCAAGGTCAGTACCATTACAGAGATTTAAAAAAAATAATAAATTTTTAACAAGCAAGGCTAGGGTTTGATAAATTCCATCTTGCAATTCATTCTTGTGCATTCTTCGTTTCTTGAATCACTCCCAAAATCCATTTGTATTATTACTCCTCGACCAAAAAGGACCAGAACAAAAAGTTTACTTCAATTGTTCCCATAGGAAACTCAGCTTGGTTAGTGTGTCAGGCACTTTCTGAGATACTAGCCCACCCCTCGAGCCCTCTCAGCAACTCTACAGGCCAATCAATGCAAGTTCATTCAGATGATACAGCTGCAAAGAGAAAGAAAAAAACCAGGTGTCAGCATTCCTGAGTAAAGGGCCGTTTTCGCACATTCAGACCGCATGAAGCCAGTGCACAAGACATTACAGTTAATTACTTCCACACTTCACGGCAGAAGTCAGTTTGGAGTGTACTGATCACGTGGTTCCAGAGCGTTTATTCACTGTTCTGGCACACTGGGACCCAATCGAGCCAATCCCTCCCTGCCAACCAAGTCCAGTCAGCTGTTTGTCTCTTTTTGTTTTGTTTTTAAATTCAAGGTTGGAGCTTCTTACCTAAAGGATGATTTACAGGTCAGTATCGAACCAGGCCAACTGATTACTGTCACCTGGAGGCAGCCCATCCATAAGGTCCTGGGCATGGCCAAGATCTGGCAGACCATCAACTGGGTAGTCAGCACCAGGGTGGTGGCCACCCATTTCATGTTCCATCATAGGGTCCATACCCAAGGCATCCTGACCGTATCCGCCAGAGTGGAAAGAACGGTAGCTAGGATCTAAGAAAGTTAAAGGTGGCAGAGGGAAAAAAAGCATAATGTTAACAGATGTTAGATGCATCAGAAGCTGCAAGTATCAGTGTGTGAGAAGATCTTTGTAGCCATCTAATTTTTTTTCTAGTTCAGCCAAGTTCAAAAAAATCTGTTGCCTGCCCTTAATGGCTATTCCACTGTTCGAAACAGCCTTCCAGTACGATTCTGCAGACAAAGCACACTGCAGTCAGAAGCACGAGCAGATTCCAGCCAAGCCATTAGTCTGCACAATCAACAGTACTAAAATTCAACAATACTGCAGCAAAACCAGGCTCCAAGACTGTAGACTTGCTTCTGAAAGGCTAGTCAAAAATAGCTTAGAATCCTTAGGGATAGGCTTGCGTTCAAGTCTATAGACACTTACAGGCTAATACATTCAATACCCGGTTTTGTTTTAAAGAAAAACTGCACTATTGGAATTGTCAAGTCCATTTGTAAAGAATTTAAAAGATTTCTGGAAACAACAGCTCAGCGGGAGATTCTCCCACAAGACTCAGACAAGAGACACCAGTTTTGCACATTCATACGGCTCCCATTTCAGTGCTGCCAGCGGTGTTGCAGAAACTGGTTATTTGAACTGGCAGGTCCCCATCTGCCTGCCGGTTTGCAATACCTTGCTGAAGAGTAATTCACTCTTCACTCATTTGCAGTTCTCCTTTAAAATCTATGACTTGACTTCATCCAACTTAGGCTTAGTCAAGGGGAACAGAGGAGACGTACCATCTGGGCGGTATCCAAGAGGTTCTCCCTGGGCACCAATATCAAGTCCGAGATCTGCCGTCTAGATGTACACAAAAAGTTACAAAACAGTTTTAATGTCAGGTCTTCGGGCCAGCACTAGTCCTCCTGAGTTTAAAAAGTTTTGAAGCTTGCCCCAGATCCCTTTTTAGCAACTCTTCTGCAGTGAGCACTGCAGCATCGACTTCTGTGAACATGAAATGCCTTTTTATCCAAGCATCTGCATCCAATATAGAAGAGCCAGATGCAGGCATAGGAATCCATAGATGACTGGAAGGAGGGTTCTGTTGGGGCAGGAAAAGATGGGGCAGGTCTAGGAACACGCCTCCTCAGGTACACCTGCCCGACTCCTGCGAGTCAGCTGGCCAGAGATTCCCGAGCCAGCAACAGGGTGTTTAAGAGTTCTGAAGGGACCTCCCCCAGTTTGCCCAACTACAGAAGTAATTGCCTGTCTGTAGTGTAATTGCATAACTGCAATCTCAAAGAGATATCCCATTTTAGCAGGTGGTTTTTTTTTTTCACATTGCTGTGATAGATACAGATTTTAGGACACTGAAATAGCACAAATCAAGGGCTATTGTCTTTTAGTAAATACATACAAGGTAAGACAAGCTAGGCTCCTGAATCTAAAGAATCTGCAGGAAGACAGAGACTTAGTGAAACCTTCCCTCTACCCCATGCACAGTTTGTTTTCAGTCCCGGTTCACTGTGCAGCCCTTTAAGCATGAAAAAGGGCAATGTGTGATAATCTGCCTGCAAACATTCAAGTCTGAGAGCTCAGTTCTAAGGAGAACACAAGTTGCATCCCCACCCCAAGATTATTTGTCCTACACCGTTTGCTCGACAGAAGCCTCACAGGATATGTTTTATGTTTACGCTTCCCTCACATCACTCATGCCTCAATTTTTGCATTCAGAGTTCATTAGCACAGAAAATGTACGAAGTTCTTCTATACAGCTTTGCACACTAATGAACGTAATGAGAGTTACAAGCTTTAGCAGCAGTAGCGAAGGGACTCTTCCTATCTGCAAGGGAAGCAGCAGCTCTAAGGCTGCTTGCCACAGGTTACTGAACCTGAACACCCAGAAAGAGTAAAGAAGGTCCAGCCACGTGTAAAGCTGTATCACTGACGGCATCTACACTTCACTACTGGAAGGAGAGAGGACATGGAAGCAAGGTCTCCCCAAGGAACCATTAATACAAAGACACAACTCACCTCGTTCCAAGCCATTGGCTCAGTCCGGAACAGAGAGCTTGTCAATTCAACCGAAAGTCGCTTCTTGTAGTCTTGTGGTTTGTCCTCAGACATCCTGAACAGCACCGCAGCTGCGTATGTTGCTATTGAAAGGAAGAGTGATTTTAGTAGAGGCTGAGTCTTCTCGCAACCGTTGCAACACAAGTGTGAAACCTATCTTTTAAGTTCACTTACCAACACCCTCATTCCTAGAATGAAGCAGTTCTGTTAAAGGAGCAGTTGCACCTTCAGCTTCAATTGCTTCAGCTGCTTCCTTGTCTTGAGCCAGTTCACAAAGCACCCCTGCAGCTACTCTCTGGATGTTCTCAATGGGAGAGTACAACAACTGCAACCAAAACACAAGGGTTTCTTTAGCTCTTCAACTTAAAACGAGCTCTTCAGCACAATCTGACTTAGCAGTTCTACCAAGGCAGCGTAAGAGCCATTTTACTAGGTTTTCTAGTATGTGCTATAGCATTTTCTTGAGCTCTTGCTTACCTGCACAAATAGTGGAATGGTATTTAGACCCCTGATTACGATTCGATTATGAACATCGCGTGCAAGAATATGCAGGGCTCCAGTGCAGCCCTCGACAATTTCTTCCATACGCACACCCTCCTAGTCAGGGAAAGAAAAGGCATTTTTTTGAAGTTGAGATATTGCATGCTATCTTCTAAAATGACTGTCAAAAAGCCGATTACCCTGCCAACAAATCAACCAAACTTGTCCCGTGCACACACCCCCTTCCCCCAACAAGGCTCATATCCACTATCTACTGCTTAACAAAGTAACAGCCTTGAAACTTAACATCCCTGCTAGCAGTCGGCCCAGTTTATCCAATTAAATTGAGTAACCGAAGCATCGCAATGGAACTCTTCCCAGTGTTCTCATTTTTATTTCAGTTCATTACAAACTTCATGTCTGATGACACTGGCTTTTTTTCCCCAAACTGAATTAGCTTGGCAGTTTACTAAGTTTGAAACAGTGGTTATCAGTAACGAAGAGGCCCCCCCTCCTGCCTCTGCAAGAATTAACTACACTCCTGCACTAGTAGGTCCTGCTTCCATTTGCCCATGCTAAGGCAACCTCCCCTTTGTTCATGTGTTTAACAGGGCAAAAGACAGACTGATCTTGCCACACAGCCCTGGTACCTAAAGAAGTAACAAGTATGGAGGCTGTACAACTTCTCAGTACTTTTACAGCTCTAAGCATCCTTGAAAATACGCAATAAGCTGTGATAGCGTTCTTAAACCCATAGTTCCAACAAGGATGAGTTTCCTGGTAGAGAACTACTTTCCTTGCCAGAGTAGGCAAAACCAGGATTTCTGTGATCTATAGCATTCAGAATTAAATGCTCAAGAGGTTCTTGGTAAAGTAAGAACCAAGGTTTTGACATTCTTATTTAAGGAAAACTGCAGGTCTGTCAAGACAGAATTATCAGCCCACCAAGAGAATAACATGAATTAGAGCAAATGATAAGACAGCCATTCCGACCAAACAACAGATGGCTGAGGCACACTGACAAAAACGAGGAGTTTTACGCATAACTTCAGTTAGCGGTGGCCACTTCCTTACCACAAACTGCTGTTGTGTTCCACCCATAGAAGTACGTCGCTGGGTATCTTGATGCGCTCTAACCAGCAACTGAACTAGCCTTGGAATAGCACCTTGTTCACGCAGTGGGGCGTGGTTTGCAGGACAGAGAGCAAGATTGCGGATCAAACCAACAGTAGCCTGCAGTTAAGAAAGAGGGTGGGGAATAAAAGAGCGCGATGGGTGTGCTTGCTGTTAGTGATCTCTTTTTTTAATCAGTTGATCCCAAATGCTTAAATCTCTAATAGACAACTCTCAATTGCTCAATTGAAGCAACCTTCCCATCAAACAAATTACATTCCCCAATGCCTTAGAAACAAAGTATTTTTCACAGTTAAGGTTACCTTAGAAAAGCACCAGTTTTCAGCGCTGAAAGCTGTTAACTATTACTTACCTTGATCAAAGGCCAGTGTGATGGTGGGTGCAACAGTTTAACCACCACTGGGAGTCCATAATGGAGACGTACTGCATTTTGAGCCATCTCCGCTTCTTGATGTCTGCTGGTGAGGTGACGGAGCGCACAAATAGCAGGTTCTGTGATGTCTTCCCTGTCTCCAGCCCGAAGAACTGTGCGCACAAGAGCCTCAATGCCACCGACCTGGCACACCATCATCTTGTTCTTGTAATTGTTGCAGGTAAGGTTAGAAAGGATGCCAGCAGCACAAGTCACAACATTAATATCATCTGATCCTAAAAGCTGAACAAGAGTTCCTAGAAGGCCTTCCATTCCCTCCTGCAAAAAAAGAGGGAAGAAAAATTTAGTCTCTCTCCTCTTCCACTATGTTAGCTTTTGATCCTGATCCCTTAGAAGAGCCATTTACCTGCTTTGTTGCAGCATCTGACAGATTTCTCAGAGTCCAGAGACAGTTCTGGACAAGACGCTGGCTTTGATCTGTGAGGTGGAGTCCCAAAGCTTGCATCCCACCTAGGAGAAGGTACAGATTTGACACCATTACTCGGATGCCCATCTTGTGAACAGTCAGGTCCTTCTCTTCCTTAAAGTCTGAGTGCATATCTCTCAAGCTTATGGATCTTTCTTGGCATTAGTATCATAATATGGCTAGGCCCTAATCCTTCGTTACATAGAAGAAAACCCCAAGATTCTTTTTGTGACACTAGATCTTTTAAATGTATGCATGTTCTAAGGGGACCATTCTGACAGTGCTCAGCCACTGAGCCATCCAGTTAACAACATAGCAGACTTACTTAAAACAGACTACCTTTTATACTTCTGTATACTAAAGGCCTCCAAAACTAATTACGGACCGAAGGACCAATCCAAGTTCAACTTCTGATGCTGGCAGCTCCTGTTCTGTAAAATGTGCTGATCCTGCAGTACCACAGAGCTTTTTAAGTTATCATGGGTACAAGGTACTTACCAGCTTCAACAATAGCAGGTTTGTTGCTGGAGCAGACTGACAACACCTTCAGCACCCTACTTGTGGTCCACAATAGCTTCTCATAAGTATAGGTCCTCATTATGTTTACTAGAGCCTGGGGTCCACCACTTGCCAGAATAATCAGCTGAAAGACACCAAAAATAACATTAGTCTGTCACTTCCTGAGCACATCAGTAGGTAGTAATTGTTGCTGGCTTACACCCATCATAGGTTACAGACCTCTAAAAAATGTTCACATCTGCTGGTCAGGTCTGTAAGTTTTGCAGTCTTACTGTAAGCATGACTGCGTTTCCGCAAAATAATTCCTGCATCCCTCGCGTCTTGCAAGGCAAGGACTGACTGGCAAAAGCCCAACATGGCTGAAGATTCAGAATAAGGAGCTCAGCACACAGGAACTGTTAGGCCATTCATAGCAAGCTTGCTCATTTTAAGTGCTTCAATAGCAGAGGCACTTACCTTACTTTCTTGATTGCCATACGCTAAAATCTGAAGGCAGTCCGTTGTGATGGCCAAGAATTTGACATTTGTCTTGTTGAGCAAGGCAACCATTTTCTGCAGCCCACCAGCTAGACGGACAGCCATTTTGGCTCCTTCCTGATGTAACAGGAGATTGTGAAGAGTTGTAATGGCATAGAACAGCACAGAGTCCACTGGGGACCTACAGAAGGAAAAACCTTGTGAGTACCTGCACCTACCAGTACTAACTAAAAACCACAAGTACCGTCTTAGTAGTCCACATACCCAAGCATTTTAACCAAAGCAGGGATGCCTCCTGATTTGAAGATTGCCAACAAGCCTTCACGGTGATGTGAGAGGTTGTGTAGTGTACCTGCAGTACAACGGGCTGTTTCCACATCGTTTGTATTTTGCATGGTACGTACAATAGCAGATACCATTTGAGGAGATCTCATAATAGCATGGCGAGATGCTTCCTTTTTGGATAACTGATGAACCATAACTGCAGCCTTGTTCACCACCACCTACAGAAATATTTGAAGAAAGCTTTTAGTTTTAAGGTCATTGAAGAAGCCCCACAAGCAAGGTGCACTGAGGCAAAGAAAATGCTTACCTGGTCCTCATCATTCAACAGTTTGGTCAGTTCTGGGATTGCACGAGTTGCAAGTTCCGCATCATCTTGGTAGTTTATCAAATTAACAACAGCATGTTTTAACATCTGGGATGGCTCAGCCAGGCGTTGCACATTGGTTGGATGAGCAGCGTCAAATTGTGTGGATGGGATTTGCATTCCTTCATCCAGTGTTTCAGGGAACATAGCCGCACGCACTCTCTGAGCTCTGGTCATTGCATACTGGCCATCAATATCTGAAAAACAAGGTAAGTTGTTACCTCAAGCTAGGAATAAAAAGCTCATCTTCTAGATTAGTAATAATTCAGTATTTAGGTTTCTGTATTGTTAAGCTGCGTGCCTAAGCAAATCAGTGTAACGGAAAAGGCCTTACCAGCAACTTGCTCCTGGGTAAAGGACTGAGAGAATCCCTGCTCCCACTCATACAGGACTTGTGTCGTGTCCACATCTTCCTCCTCAGGATTTCCCTTGCCACTCAAGGAGGGAGCAGTTGTTGTGGCACCAGAATGGATACCAGAGTCCAGATATGATTGTTGCTGCCAGTGACTGACTGCTGCTTTTCTGTCTGGCTCCATTGCCATATCCAACTCCATCAAGTCAGCTGTAAGAAATCATTGTTGAACAATTAAGTTTAGTTCAATTACTCCAGCATGTATTAATCCAAGAGATGACACAGATTTTAAACAAAAATAAACTGCTATAAACAACTACCTCAACCCAGCAGAGGTAGCACTGCAAGTGAGACAGCAGTTTTAAACTGGGGCTTTACATTGAACCAATGCAGACATCTATAAACCCGACTAACAGGCAGAGCAATCATGGCTATTGTGACTGTCTTAGCCTACTGCTTAGAGGTTCCCTTTTCCACATACTATGATTAGGTACTTTACTGTACTTAAGGGACCCAAAACGCTTACGATGACAAGCTTGTTTGCAGGTTTGAGTTCCAGTGGTAAGGTATTAATTACTGTCGTAGAGTAGACATTATTCAATCCAAGTAACTTTAAAAAGTTAAACTGGCTTCTCACTCCTCTTTTTTAACTGCTAGATTCTAACAACAGAAATTGTGATGCATTATATACCTTGGGTTGCCATGTTCCTTGTTGTGCTCCCAGAACTTTTTCCTGCTGCCTTTCAGAGACCCTAAAAAAGAGCAAGGTTAGAACTTATTAAACACTAATCAGAGCTAGTAAGACAGGATTTCATATTAAAGCACTAGAATTGCACACTAAGACTTTGCACATCTTGCCATTTCATTACTACAGTGAGTATATTCAAATGCTAATTAGCAAAGCCCCATGGACAGAGACTCAAAAGAACAAGATGTATCACCCAGACTTTTTCTGGCAGTCTATAAGTAAGATATATTCTCCTCTTAAAGCTGCAAGAGAAAAAGAATTGAAGACTGACCATGATAGGGCCATTTTTTACTTCTCTATCCTTGCATAAGAGGAAGCCCAGACATTAAATTCCACAGCTTGGACATGCCGCAAAGACAAGGGCTAAATGTCAGACTTCCTCATTTCTCTCAAAGACAGCTACTCTAAGATACTAGCAAAACTGTTAGATACAGGACTACAACATGGATTTTCATGAGGAAAGCTGAAATGACCATTTAAGGCAAGCTGCTATTATTTCAGTGGTACAAAGACTACCTAAAGAGTTATAATTGAACTTCCTCCTTTACTCCTTTCCTGTATCACAAGCAGAAAGGTGTCTTGCTACACAAAACTCTTCCTTGAAGTTAAGCTGAAAATTGAACCAGCCTTATAAGCAAATGCTCTCCTTTAGTTGCACACATTAAAACCAAACTCACTTTTTTTTTTTTTTTTTGCAGAGAGCCAAGATAATTGGGGGCAGGAGGCTGAAATATGATCAAATGCCCTATCAAAATCTTCAGTATGCACCTCCATTTGATATCACCAAGCAGTCCAGAAGTATTTGTACCATAAAGCTGTAGCCGTCTCTTCACTAACCCAGAAAGAGAAATTTGAGGCTACAGCTTCACAATGGGTCACTCAAAGCTGTCATACTTTTATTTCATTTGCTCCCCTTCCCCCCCACAGTCCAACACTGTTTTCAGCACAGACACAGAGCTGGTGACAGCCTATTCTGGGAGCTAGCCAAGCAGAAACATTTGTAGTGGTAACTAGTGCAGTGAGCAAAACCATCTCTTCCAGCAATCAGCTTTCAATGTGCCGTTAGGTGTTAGAGCTATGCTGATCAAAACATTCCTAGACAATGAAGTAAAGGCAAGCCACTAATCTCTTTAAAGGACAGGTTTGCAGTACTGTGTCAGGATAACAAAGTCCATTTGATGCTGTATTTGTGTAAAGACAGATTTCCCCAGTTTAAGAGTTTCCTTCAGCAGTAGCTTTTAGAAAATCATAATTAAACAGAAGACAAGCCTGCAGCTTAAGAATCTCACTGAATAGGTTAGGCAACTCTGAGGCAAGCTTATATATTTCACTGTCTGTGAGCCAGCTGCAGGATACTCCAGCAGCTCCTGAGCAAACTCGTTACTTTGCTGTACAAATGCCAGTGCTGTTTGTCCTGACTCTGCACTCCCACAACTTTTGGCAGCAACCCTTTCCTGGCTCTTTTAAAATGGACAGTAGATCTGCATCTGCAGCAGATAAGCAGCATTGAGCTGATTTAAGACATAACACAGCATTAAGTACCCTGCTATGCTGTTGGAAACGCTTAGGTCCCTAAACTAGTCCTACTCCACAGCCTGGAAGAGACTGGCCAACGCAGAGTCCTCACAATCAGCATGGAGGATGCACTGACAATACAACCATTTTTTTTCCAGTCCCTCAAACACTGGATTCCTCCAACATCCTGTTAGGAGTCTGGGAGTGGCAGTGGTAAGGGGAAGGAAAAACTAAGTCATGCTGTCAGTTCACCATTAATACAAAAGTTCCCCTGAGTAGCTAAGTTGGAGGAAGTGCCTATACAAAAGCTTGATAGCTCCCTGCAGGTCTTATGCGTTACTTTGTCAGCCCCACTAACACCTTCCAAACAGAAAGAACTGGAATAGCACTAAAAGCAAATTTGTGTCTTTGCTCCCCCTACTCCTCACTGTAAGTCAGATGCAACATTTCCAATAGAAAACTGGGCAAGATCTAGCTGCTACATGCAATTCGCAATGTGCTTAGCACAAAAGAAGATCTATTTTTATTGTAACCTTTCTTGTCTCCTCCTATCAGGAGGCTGCTAATAAAAATGATCACCAACTAGTTCTGGAGTTGGTAGATGAACCAGTCAAGAGCCTTGACTATGCTTTAAGATATTTACTACCACCTCAAATTCAAATATGAGGGGACTGGGAACAATGTATATCATTTCCTTCCACTGTTGAATTCTGCACAAACCAAGGCAGCTGGCTCACAGGAACTGCACTCTGAAATGGTTGTTTCAGTTTCAACAGCCTGAAGAGATGAGAAGAGTAGCTGTATCATTTGGTACAATCCAACAGACCAGCCTAGCCACTGCACTGCAACACTATTTCAACACAAAGCTGAACAGCGTATACAAGTTAGCAATGAAGAATACAGAATTAAGCGTTCAGAACTGCATTATCAGTCAGATATTCAGTCTTCGAAACACTGACCTTCGATCAGCCTGCTAGCTGCACCTGAAAGTTTGTAACATCCTAATCTGCATTTCATACACCTGTAACCCCCAGAAATTCCAGGTAGCATTTTTTATTTAGATGGGAAATCGGTTTTAATCCCAAGAGTTCAAAATAACTGCAGACTAAAAGTAGCCAGGGAAAAGGAGTATGTTCGGGTTGTTTTTAGGGTTTCTGTAACTGAACGTTCCCCCATTCCTTCCCATTTTCTTCTCATTTTACAAGGGGGTAAACTGAGTCCAGACAAGCTGCCGACTTGTCTTCCTGTGCGTCATGACAAGGTTAACTGCTGCGCTTCAAAGGGAGCAACAACCCCAGAGTAGGTACAAATGTTTGTGCTGTTACCTCACCTGACAGAAACTGGATCAATACACACGGCACGGGGGTGAGGCGGTGGTAGAGTGGAAACAAACAAAAAACCCACAAAACCACCCTGCTAGGATAATTAAGGTTGTAGTCTTCAACCATGAACCATATACCAGCTCCTTTAAATTGGGCTCTTATTCAAATTTATTGAAGGACATATGACTAGAGACATTACATTGTCAAGGTCAGTAATACAGATCTTAACCATCAGGAAGAGACAGAATGACTTGGTACACTTTACAAACTTCAGCATAACAGCGAGCTTCTGTAAGCCTCGCTATTTTTAAAGGAATTTAAGTCTGAATTTTGATAAATGTCATGTTATACAGAAGTTCATATGGATGTACTGCCAGGAGTTACAGGACTGTTAACTTCTTAAAAACCTCCTCCTCCCCCATGACACTATCCACTTGCGTAGCAAGCACGATCAGCTTTGGGTTTAAATGGAGGTTGTTGGTTTTGGGGGTTTTTTTTAAATATATTTTAAATCCCTCATATGAAGAGCAATGCAAGACATTGCACTAGGCTGTACTGTGTACCATCAGTTCCAACCTTGCATTTGAGTTCTAAATAACTGAAAAAAACAGTTTTGCAAGCTTAGCAGGCTTACGAGCCACCAATTTCAAGTTACTAAGGAAGACAATTCAAATTTCTTGGTTTTCAAAGGAACCAAAGAGGAGGAGTATTTTGATAATGAATAGAATTTCAGTATTAATTTCCAGTTTTGGAGAATAGTTAAGCACATGCCAAGGAAGTCAACAAGCCTATAGCATTTCTCAAATCTGAACAATAATTCTGAACATCTCCAGTAAAACCTATATAATTTTCTTTCTAAAGCTGTTAAACTCCATTAAGACACAGAGCACAGTGAATTTTTTATGTCTATTCTGTCTGACAGAGGACAAGACCTATGAGAACAGCCTATCTACGGGGGTGAATATCAGCCTGGCATTTACCTCCCTGGTATATCAAGACTGTATACAGTACATTTGCACCTCTGCTGCAGTTTATCTAAGATAAACCCATTTTCATTGTCAGCTAAGCCATTTTGTTAGCCTATGAAACAGCTCATATTTGCAGCTTGTACTGAATAAAAATGTATCCATCTTCTTTTAAGTTTACTACCTTAATCTTAATAGAATCTTCTCATTAAGATTGACTCAGATTACACCTAACTGATCTGATAAGCATTCCGCCCCCTCTTTGTAAAGCAAGTCCAACTTAAAGTTTGCAAGTCTTCCAGAAATCTTCTGCTTGAGAGCAGCATGTTACTAAACCTTGTATGAGAAATGAAGACAGACACATCCAGTCACCATGACCTATTTAAAGGGAACATGTCTACTGACCATGTTTTCCTATGTATGTCTCTCTACATCTCATCTAGGACAGGCCAAGCAACTGCATCTTTAAATTAACCACTGGTGCTGACTGACACATTTTCTTACATAGAACAAGCAGATCTTTTCTTGTGAGAGAGCAGTTAAAAACATGGATTATCTACACACAAGTGAAGAGAAGTACATGTACTGGAAAACAGATTTTCTCCAAGTGCGCAGAAGTTATAGCAACCACTACTAAGGTGTTACTGGAAGCATTCTTTGGGTCTCATTTTATAACTGGTCTTGTTTCGGGCAGCTGCCTGCCCATGACATTGCCTGTGTATCTGCTTTACAAAGAGTCAGTAGCCAAAATATACAGGCAACATCAGTTCCACAACCAATAACACACCAGATAACTATAGCACTCATTCCTATGACCCAAGAACAGAAATGTAAGAACTTAATGTAGCAGAAGCTTCCTAATTAACTTTAGTTTTCAAGTGGAGATGTGAGAAATACATTCGATTAAGGATTTTTAAATAAAAAAATAAAAAAATCCTTTGATCCTGTCCTGGAAGTTGTTATTCTGTTTTCTAGAAAAGAAAGCAGAGGTTGGGGGGAAATAGTCTAAGTAAGACAATACTGTTAGTGGAAACATCAAAGAAGCTTTCATGGTATATAAGCTCTTTCAGGCATGAGTGGCTGACCTGTCTCCTTAAGCAATTTTTGGTCTAGCCTACCCCACAGCTATAAGCACTCTTGCAACAGGCAAGCCTACCTTCTATTGCTTTTAGTCTTATGAAGACATGATCCAACTGAGATAGTCACTTTAATATTCATTAGGAATAGCACTAAACTGATTAACAGGAAGCCTAAAAGAAGTCAGTTATTTTTCTTCCTTCAAAGACAGAAGCCTGTAATCAGTTTATACCTGCCTACTGACTTTTTTTTTTTTTTTAAAAGGAAAAGCAAGAAGTCTTAGTCTAGCTGAAGAAAACCTGACAGCTACAATTTGAGAGGGAGGGAAGGAGGAAGAAGTTACAGGTGGCCTATAAGAACTGATTTATAGACTGCCTATCCACAGATGAAAACAAGGATAGTACTTGTGGAAAATAATGATCCAGGGTATTTGCATGCAGTTTCTAACTTAGACGATTCTACCTTTGGATTAAGAAGAAAGATAACCTGGGAAGTTAAAAGGATTGTCATTTGCCTTGCAGGTGTCAATTTAGGAAACTTTCATTTTTTTATCTTCAAAGGTTAAACAAGTTCAAGAATTTTTTACCACCAGAAATATGTTTTAAACTTCTAATTATTCCTTATCCAAATGGGGATAAAGTCCTCTTCTCCCAACAAAACTTAACTTTGAGGATTTTTATCTATCTCCTATTGAGCTCTGGGGTAAAGTATGCTTTGTGGGCCATTCTGGAGGTCCTTCATGCATCAGATGCTTCTGTAAGACTAGTAAGAAGTCCTGAAAGCACAGTTTCAGTGTTGTGTGTTTTAAAGGATTTTACAAGCTGTAGGAATGACAGTTGGGGTTTTCAATTTTTCTACACAATGAACAGAAGATACTTTATTTCAAAGTAGGAACAGATAACATGCTTGAGTTTCACTCTGAAGACTTGCATTTAAAAAAAAATTTAATTCTTCTTGTACAAAGGTACCACACAGGATTAAATACAATAGTTTTCCTTAAATACATTCCATATCCACAAAACAAGTACTGAACAGCATTCCCATATTCTGTCTACAGTAGCAGCATTCGCAGTCCTCAGTCACTTTGTCAGCTCTGAAAGGAACAGCTGTATGCAGTGAGTAGAGATGATTTTGAAGTTAGTATTATGTACAAGCATTAGAGGGCCTTGATTATTGTCAAATTAGTCACTCACCAGTAGTGACTTCTGGATTAAGAAATTCAATTTTTCAAACACCTCCTCACACCAGCAGTTTAAGGACCTGGATGAACAAAAATGACTGTGAAACTCCTTGAAAACTGGCTCTCAAGTAACGGTTTAGGGCTGTATATTATCACATTAAACAAAGCAATGGACCACTTGGATATTTTTGGAGACAGTAAAGTTAAGGTTTATCTTATTATCTATACCAGGAATCATAATATAAAACTTCACATTTTTCATATTAATATCAGGCTTCCTTCTGCTTTCAGCAGGCCGATATTTAATGTGGGCAAAAATATCTTGTCATAGGCCATCTGAAGGTATTCTAAGTAAATGGAAGTAACTTATACAGTACGTAACGTCAAAAGGAAACAAGTCAAACCATACAGCCAAGGGAAAACATAGCATGCGTTTTCCCAGCTTTAAAAGGAAAAAAAACACGATGGGTTTTCACAGCTTTAAAACATTTATATCTTCTTTCAGGTTAGATGATAGAAATACTCATCTGTAGCCTTCACTACCACCTCAGAAGAAATGTCATGGCAAGAGATAGAGCAGCATTACTATATTTAAGTGTTATGCCAAGATATAGCAACCTCAACCATTTCAGTAGTTCTACTGAAAACTAAGAGCTACCAATAGTGATAGGAATCTTAACCTGTGTGCCACAGCAGGTTAAAAATCTGAAAATCCGTCTTACTGACCCTAGACTGCAACAGAACAAATTAATTCATAAACTTTAACTCATGACAAAACTGCTGTGGTCATTTCCTCAAGCAACATTTGCTTAACATCGTTCCCTCCAACCACTAAGTAAAAATACTTCACTCCAGTGAAGTACCCTATCCACTCAGTATCCTATGTAATCCATCCAGCTCAAATTTTTCCAAGCTGGAATACTTCAGACAATGCATTCTGCTGATGCCTGCAGAAAGGTAGAAGCAGCCTTGCAAACAGCAATATGTTCCATTTTAGATTTAGCTAATCAGATCACAGTAGTTTGAACCCAGAACATACAACAGTCTTAAGTTGTTCTTTAAAATATCTTAATAATAAGACCTGAAAGTCTAAGATCTGTTTCTCCTATTAAACATTAGGAAATTAAGAAACGTGAATAGTATCTGCTTAACTGACCTTTCTCAAAGGTTAACAGGTTGCAACTTCCAAGCTTTAAATATCCTTAACACATGCTGAAAGAGGCAACAAACTAGCTCAGATAATCCACAGAACTAAAGTGGAAGAGGGGTATTTGACAGCACATACACAGATCTGCCAATGCTAACTACAAGTTACCTCTGCTTTCAGCCACTGTTTTTTCCTGCTTCATTTCCACTTCATTATTTCTTTTTTCCTTCAGGCATCCCAGTTTGCTATTACATCAATTGTTCTGGCTTTTCAGCCTTTGTCTTCTGCCTTAGAAATTATCTAAAAAAATCCTTTCCATAACATAAAGGCAGAAGAGCCTCCCTACACTAGCTTTTATAAGTTTTTTTTTTTTTAAGAGTTCATTTGACGCCACATCACAAAATAAAGTGTTATCCCTGTCTATTTTCAGTCATCTCAGCAATCTAAGACCAATTAAGAGCACAGAGTAGAGTTTCTATTCACATGCTCATTACCTAAAGCGAACAGCATGCAAATATTTCTGTTCTTCCTAGACTTCTCTAAGAAAGTTGATTACAACTGCTTAATGGAACTGAAGTGCAGGCATCTGGTAGTCGACTAGACTTTAAACACTGGGTTAGCTGTATTAAGAGAGGATTTATCCCTCAAAATATGTCTACTGAAGGAAAGACTCAGGTTACAAGGACAGAAGAGACTCATCTTTGAATCCATGCAGCCTTAGGCACACATGGCAGAGGGGAGGGAAAGGGGCCACAAGAACTTTTCAGGACAGCTATAAGGCTCCATTCCACTACACTTCCATTAGGACTGGACCACAACAGAGTGTTCTGATACCACAGGACACTCACCTGTTTTACCCTCCCCTTCCTCCCAAAAGGGACAGCAGGCTAGTAAAGAATCACACTTCCTAGCCAGCTTGGCAAATGACTAACTGTGAGTACTCATTAAGTTTCAAGTGCAGTTGACACTATAATGTAAGTGTAACAAGATTTTGTTTTGTTCACCCTAAGTACAGAACGCCACGCAGAACACAGGTAGTTTTAATCGATCGCGGAAGAGCAACTTTAGCCACTGACGGAAAGTTCAGGTAACAAAATGTATCAGAAATGGACTTAGTGAGCTTTCACTGCCAGATGGGATATCTTTCAGCTGCAGGCATTGAGTGTCACTGAAACACAGCGCTTTGAGCAACTAACACAGCATTTAGGCACTAACAGCCTGTGCAATTAGTCAGGGTCTTCACAGGTACTAAGGTTTAAGTATCCTTTTAAAAACAACCCATTGAAGTTTCAATAAAGCAACAGTTAACATTGGTCTGAGAGACTCCATCAGCCAACAAATACTTGAGATAACTAATCTCTAAGATGATGAGAACCTGAAGGAGAATTTAGAACAAGTACATCAGGTAAGTTAGTAAAAAAAGTAATAAAGTTCACCTGGGCACTGATCTGCACAATCATTCTAAGAGATGAACTTTCAAACTTTAGAGCCTGCCAAGAAGCATCTCTCCCCGCCCCCCATGAAGCTGGCAATATCATATAAAGGTTATCTAATACCTTTGATGCACAGTGCTTTACTCTTCAAGACAGACATTTTAGAGAAACTTTGTGGGAAATTACATATTGATAGGACACCTAGAGAGGTCAAAAGGTACTTAGCAGCAGTTACCTACCACTGTAATTTCTTACAACTATCAGTGGTGCCCTACAGAATTTTGTTTGATGCTGGCCAGAGCCTAAGGCTGCCAGAGTCATGTGGCTGGGCATACTATGCAAGGTAAAGGTAAGACCCTTTCATATAGTCCCATACTCTTTGCTACTTCAAAGCATACTTGTACTGTAGTAACTGAAATCTCACAGCACCGGATGTTGTCACTTCAGAGAAGTTACAGTGTTTGGATCCACAGCACAATTATTTTGCCCTTTACCTAGAGAAACATTTAGGAGCTGCAAGAGGTCTGTCAACACAATCCTTTATATTCAAAATCACGGGCAAGTATACCAGCAGCTTCTAACAAGATCTGCAAACAAAAAAGTCATCTACAACACTAGCAAAATCTGTAGCTTTATTAGTAGGCAAGACTGGCTCCAAGTACCTCTGTATCCTTCCTCACTGTCCAAGAGAGGAGCTGTTGATAATCTTAACATTTAAGATGAGATGCAAGGAACTGCTTCAACTACTAATCAGGTGTTACACATCCAGCTTTAGAACAAAAGTAATAACCTTCTCCACATAATGTACCTATCAATCCTTTGACAGCAGTTTGCAACTCAGTATTAAAGGACTGGTATGACAGTTCCAAGTTTATGAACTTGCATTAAGTTAATAACAAGATTATCAACCCAATTACTCTTATGTCTTAATTGTTTTGACCAACTAAGCACCACCAACTCATGCAAGTAACCTCAAAACAGTTACTAAGTTCACTTCTGTTCAGCAATGGGTTTGAGATCTTTTGGTCACCAGCAAGCATGTCCAATTAGGGTTTCATGCAGCATTCATTATGTCTGAGTATCTTCATGGCTGGGCAAAACATGAAGAGCAGTTTTATTATCACAGCTTAGAAAGTTGCCACCTTTTATTTGTGGGGCACAGTTAGGTGTCTACATTATGCATACTCCTGCCATTCTGAGTTAGGGATGAGCTAATGTTTCTGTCTAAGGTTTAGTTTACCAGCAGTACTCACCTAATCAACTTGCACTGATTTACAGCTTTTGGTCAATGTGCCCCTACTTTCACCAAGAAAGATGTCTGTAGTAGAGATAGCAGTAGCCAGGATCAAACATCATTCTTTAGTCTTACCTAGCCACATATAAAAAAAGCTGCCATCATGACTATTTAGAGATAACCTATGAGACCTGAGAAGAATATTGTGTTCACATTTCATTTAACACTAAAAGTTCAGCAACAAACCACTGCCAGCCCTCAAGCTTCCTCCCCACTTAGTTTTGAGTGTCAAAAAGATACTTAATGATTCTGCAGTCATTTATCATGATCATGTACATCACCAACAAGAAGGCTGACAGCCACCGTATTACAGAATATCTTCCCCTCCTGCCTGTGTAGAACTTAACACACTCATTTCCACTCAAATACAGCAGTAATTTAGCAAACAATCTCCCTTCCAAACCAGTACGTATCTAACCATAATCTAGTTTCTTCTTAGACTGCAACCATGTAGCCAGGCCTGAACATGGATGTTAAACATTAATCGCCATGGTTTAAGAAACCAGAGTGATTAGTCATAATTGCACTGACACTAATGAAATACTTATGAATCCAAAAGTGGCTGCCTTTGCTTGTCTGTCAGAATAACTATGTATTTACAATAAGACATACCAACACTCCAAAAAGTACTGTTTAAGCAACAAACATGCTAATGAAGTCTGACACTATAAGATGTTTCTTCAACTCACTTTTAATTAAGGCAAACTGACAAGGCAACAGCATTTATCAGCACCTTTAGGATGTTAAGATTTCTGGCCACTGGAGGGCACCTGAATTGTTGCCAGGACAATACAGAACTACTTGCTACAGTTGCTGCAGAGTTGGCAAACTTCTCCAGCTTATACAAGTCTCTTTAGCACAGTAAGTCAGCCTAGAAATCCTAGTTCCAGCAAATATACTTACAGAGCACACTGTGCATTTGCCAGCTCCAGTAAGATCCAGCTAGCTCATTACTACCTTTTTAAAAGCAGCAACCTAGAATACTGGATTAACTCTTTCAACCTTTAAGGGAATTAATGTATTCCTTAAAGTTCCGGAGTTGATTTATTACTAAGTAATAGAGCAAGTACTTTACCCCTGCAATACTAATCCAGCCAGCGTACATTGTTTCCCAAAGCAACTTGGAGTATTAAGAAAAAGTTCTTCTGTAATG
The DNA here is from genome assembly GCF_965183815.1 of Platalea leucorodia. NCBI lineage: Eukaryota > Metazoa > Chordata > Aves > Pelecaniformes > Threskiornithidae > Platalea > Platalea leucorodia. The sequence goes on from NC_138823.1 coordinate 119,400,030, forward strand.
AAAGTTGTAAAGCAACATCTGCACCCATACTTCCCAAGGCAACAAAGCATAGGACCCATTTGCTTTCACATCAACTCAGAGTTAACAGATTCATGAGGGCAGGTATATGTTTCACCTGCTCACCTTATCAATTTGGTGTTCCATACAGACAGAAATGCCAGAATAAGACTTCCATTAGTTCCCTCCCTTGCACTTGAAGTTACCTGTCAGTGCAGAAAACTCCTCTGGCTCCTTTTTTCCCCTCATGAGAGGCAACACAACCAACATACCACTAGCTTATTAAGACATTACCCTCTTGGGCTAAAGCCTGATCACATACTACAGCAAGTTTTACCTTGGAATCAAGTGCCAGAAATGGATATTAAAAGTGAACCGCTGTCAGGCTACCTTATGTTGGCAAGTCTAACCAATTCGGTTGGTGCATAACATCAAAGCACCCCCAAAACAAGTCTTCCAGTGCTTAACTAGAAAGTCAGCAACACTGCCCTGCCCCTCTGACCAGGATAATCATTTTATCTAAAGAGACAAGAAAAGTCACATGCAATACTTACTGCCAAGGAGTCTGCAAAATTTTGCAAAGTTAATGCGGTGCCATTTCTAAGTTACTGCACAGTCACCCAGCAAGGCAGGGGCCTCCCAGCTTGCGAATACGTGCTGTGAGGACCCAAGAGCAAGTCCCAACTGCCTGCACAGTTTCTCACGAAGTTTTATCAGGCTTCGTGAAGTATGATGTTCAAGATAAGGTCAGTCCTGATTTTCCTGCCATGGTATGCGGTCTACCAGAGTCACAGAACAAGTTTTGCTGCAAGCAACTGCATGATCACCACAACCCCTGCATTACCAACTTTAACTATGAATTAACATGAGTGATTCTGATTACTGCTGTATTTGCACACTACTCTACCTACTAGACAACATTTTGCAGAAACATCCTTATCCAGGAGTTTCAGACTGCACATTGAGACTTCAGTTTATAAGGCTGAAGCTTACAATAGCCATGTTTCCTGCCCCATTCTTGCTGCTTCCCTTTCTACTCCTCAAAATACTGCAAAATTACTTTCGAAGGCCACTAGTACCAACTTGCCGTCTTTACATCTGAATTAACTTTCTGAAGTATTGTGCTCTGAAGAGTTAAACTTGAGTTTTCGATGATGTTAAGTCACAAAAGACCAACATTCATTTCACAAAAGCTGTATGTCTGGAGGGCAACCAGGTTTCATGGCCAAGATTTGATAAGCCAGTTACTGACGCACCACGTAGTCATAGCAAAACACTAGTGTAGACTATATGTCAAGCAAGAAGCCCAGCCTATTTACTGCTTAGGTAAGGAAAAGGAAGCTTGATTTACTAAGGATGTAACACAACATTTGAAGAACTGACTTTTTCAGTCAAGCTTTACTTTGTATTACATCCTTGCTTTTAAAAGCCATTGTGCATTGCATTGTCCTCTCTATCAACATGTTTTTACTTATTTCTCCCCTAGGCTCTTTGAAACGATCAGCCATACAGACCAACATGAACATTCCCATGCATTTCAGTTTATACCTAAACAGAAAGTATCTGAACTAATAGACAAGCAGATATGACATTTCTTTAGAACAACCCCAGAATGGCAAGACGCTTCATATGATTTTATACTGAAAGCTGAATTTAGAGAGCCTTAAAGCCTTGTCTGAACAGCTAGGTAGCCTCATTTTCAACAGTACCAGCCATTAGGCAATCAACACAGTAGCCACATACCTGCAGCTGTCAGCACCTTTTTATTAAAAGTGCAAGATTAACATTAATTGGACTGTCAGTTACTGAAATTCACATTATAACTTGGCCCAATAAGCACCACTAAGTTTTGCCCTTTATGCTGTTTTAAAGCCTTGCAGTAGTGCCTTTTTGTCATTCAGAAGCAAAATCATAACTGGTAAGTTGCTCTCTGGAGTGTCTGAACTTAACACCAAGAAAACCCCGACGCTCTTTCAGGTAGTTTTCTCGTCTTTGCCTTTACTATAGTCTCAGAGCATAAAGATCCTGTTTTACTAAAACCCCTCCTTGATTTCCGTCCATCGACCTCAGCATACCAGCCCAGCCTCTTTCCATTCACCACTTGCATACTTTGGGGGATGGGAGGACCACAGATGTCTGGAATATACAGAGTGTCAGAACAATGGCTGCTCCATGAGAAAGAGATCAAGAAGTAGCTGATTACAAAGATCAACACTGCCATTCCTAAAGTCTCAAGTTGCCCATAGTACCTTCACAGCCTGCCCTTTCTTCCCAGAAGGGATAATATTCAGCAAAGGTTTTTGGGAAGAGATTGAAAAAGAAGCAGCACAATGTCCTAAGTGAAGTTTTAGCTAGGGAAGAATTTAAGGTTTTGCTAGATTTAAGAAACCTCGCTGTCTCAGGAGCAACTGATCATGCACAAAAGAGCTGAACTAAGCTTTTCGGGGAAAAAAACACATCTGGAGCTCCCCATTCCACGGGAAATCAGAAACAAGTGCCCTATATCCTACTAGGAGTAACAGCAAGTTGCTTCACACATCTCAGAAGTGCGTTAGTCTGGGAGGCTGGAGTCGCCGTCGTCCCCCCCCAGCCGGCCACGGAAAGCAGCAGGCACTTCCCCTTGCAGCATACGAGCCCCCAGCTGCCCGAGTCATTCGCTACAAGACTCTGGTAACGTGGGTGTTAAAAACTTAATTTGATTGCTCCCAGCTCCGGGGAGCTTCATTTCGGTGACACCCAGAAGAAGCATAACCTCTTCAGCAAATGTGCATGCAACTAAGAGCGAAAACCCACAAGGCAACAGATTAGTTATCTCCCGCCGACTGCAGTGACCGTGATTAATTATATTCGGTACAAATAAACCCGTCCCCTGCTCTCTTCCCCCTCCTATCACCAACGGTGGTCTGCAGCCCACCGGCGAGTCAGTACCTCCCCCCCCCCTTTTAAAAATAAAAGGGGGGGGGGGGGGGGGCACGAAAGTCCCCCGGCCTCGGCTGCAAACGCGGCCGGGAGCAGAGTCCCACGGAGACCCGGGCGGCAGAGACTCGCCTTCTCCTGCAGACCCGAGCAACCACCCCCTCGCCCCAGGACCAGCTTCCCAAGAGACACCTCGGGAGCCGCAGCTGCCGCCTCCTGCAACCACGCAGCTGTCCGGACCTCCCAAAACAAGAGCCCTGTCCTCCTTTCCTGCCCCCCCCCCCCCCCCCGCCTCTCTCCCACCCCCGCTCCCACCCAGGCAGCGCCCCCCACCCCGCTCCAGCCCCGTCCTTCCCGCCTCGGCGCCGGGCACACCCTGGACCCCCCAACGGCCGCGGGACGCAGCACCCGCTCCCGCCCGCCCCGGGGCGCCGGTGGCCGCCGAGGGAGCGGGGCCCGGCCCGGGCTCGCCCCAAGTTCCCGCCGGAGAAAGTGGCACTAACGTTGCGGAGAGGCGAGAGCGCAGGGTACCCCCGGGCTCCGGCTGCTGCTGCTGCCGCCCGGGCGATCCCGGTCCGGTCCGTCTTTCCTTCCTTGTGCCCTCGCCGCCTCGTCCTCCTCCTCCTCGCTCGGTTCTGTGCTGACGGCGGTGCCCCCGCCGCTGTCCTCCTGGGTGGCGACCGTACGGGGCGGCGGTGTTAGTCCCCCTTGCCCCGAGCGCCGCTGCCGCTCCCACCGCTGAACCGAGCGAGAGGCTTAAAATGGCGTCGCTCACAAGGAGGTTCTTATAGTGAGCGGCGGGCTCGGCTGTATCCTGCCGCCGCGGCCGGGCCCAGCGCGCAGCATTCCACAGGCACCCAGCGCACAGGGCAGGGGGAGGAGAAATAGTGCCCGGCTCCCAGGGCGGAGGGAGACAGAGAGCAGCAGCGGAGGGAAGCGGCCAGGAGCGGGGGGAAGGCCGTGGCGGCGGCGGCGCGGCGGGGGGGAGGCAGGGCGGGCTGGGCCGGGCCGGGCCCGGGCCGCGGAGGGGAGCGGCAGCGTGAGGGGCGGCTGGGCGGGCCAGCGGGGGGAGGACAGCGGAGACACCTTATTCCGGAGGTGGGGAAGAAGGATCCGAGGTCCCGGCTGGGAGCGAAGTTGCTGCCTGAGGGTGGAGTAGAGGCGGCGGGGGAGGGGGCGCAGCTGAAGGGGCTGAAGGGATTAGCCCGGCGTCCCGCTTGGGGGGGGGGGGGACGACAGGCGAGCGCCTCCCCCCCCCCCCCCCCCCCTTAATTTGGCGTTTCGTTGCCTGGGGATTATTTTTTATTATTTTTATTTTTTTTTTAAACGCACGCCACCAACTGTGGAGAAACTCCGTCCTCCCAAAGGCTTGTCGCCAAGTCCGGGAGGCTCCCGGGCCGTTGAATCGAAGGAAAACGGCCCCGGCCCCGGGCTGGGGCAGCCCGCCCCGCCGCGCTGCCGCCCCGGCCCGGCCCGGCCCGGCCCGGCCGGCGGGGAGCCCGGGAAGGTGGCGGCGGCGGGGCCCGCTCACGTCGGGGGAAACGCGCTCCGCTCTGCCCTTGTAAATATTTGTCAGGAAGCAGTTGCCAAAGAAAGTATCTCGTTATGCAATTTATTTATTTTTTATGGAAGAAGCGAGCTTCCCCCTCACACCCCCCCTCTCCTCCTCGCCCGCCCCTCGCCTCTTTAGTGGGTCGTAAAAATAGGAAAATATTACGAATTGCACAAGGTTTTTCGCGGCGTGCAGAGCCTTGCGAAGGCACGTATGTGGCAGCCTCTTCCTCGGCGTGCAGGGGCTTGCACAGCAGAATGTTTTACAGACTTTTTGCCTGTACCGTCTTGCACTGGCAAAGTGTGTTTAACATACCGGGGGAAAAAAAAAATACACATACACACCCCCTTCTACATGAAACAAGGACCGTATGTACCAACGTGTTTATGTAAAACATCCGTTGCTAGTGAAAGATGGATTTATTTTTCTTTTCCGCCAGTATAAATTTGCTTTAGCACTAGCGGATGTTGGGGGTTGAATTCTTGGTCCTGCACTGGAGGGCTTCGTGCAGCCTCTCGTTCCCCACCAGCCTCCAGCTTCTGTGGTTCTCGCAGCGGGGAGATGTGTGGTTCACGGAGGGGCCACCTTCATACCTGTTTTTCCGCTGATAATGCTGTTTTAAATGGGATCTGAGTTTCTACTCAGGAAGTTACACTTAAAGATTTTTTTTTTCCCCATTGATTTATTCAGTAATGTGTAGTGTTAGACTAAAGGAGCCTCTTCCACAGTGCTGCTTGATTTTCATGTCAACTCATTTTTTTTGAATCATTGCTTTTTAAAACAGGGGATTTCTCCCTGTGGGGGAAAAAAAATAATGTAGGGCTTGCTGCACACAAAAGGCACCCCAGCCCTTGCAGGTGGACCTGGCATGGGTGGCAGGGGGCCACAACCCCCTGGGGCAAGTGCAGGGGAGGGGTCCTGAGTCTGCAGGTTAGCTGTCACTACTGAAATGGCTCTGGCAAGGCAGTGATGATAAAAAATCCTTGTTTCCTCTGCTGTTGCAGGGCACATAGCAATCATCCACCTGCCGGCCTCCCTGTGCAGTGGGCAACCTCAGGTCCCCACTAGTAAGGAAATGAAATGCCACCCGGACAACCCTGAAGTCGGAGATGCAAGAAATACAGCTTTACTTGTCGTGCTGTTTTCTCTTAGGACAGTTGCCCGTTTTGACAATGCTGGCCAAAAGGAGGGCAAGAACGAGGGCAACCGTCAGCAAGAGCTGGCAAAGCAAATGCTGCCGGCTCAGGGCCAGCGGGCTGCGAATGCTCATCACCTTCCAGGGGAGTTAACTGGTACAGCTATGAGCAGAAAGACCTTGCCATTCTTGACACCAGAAGTTTAATTCCAATTTATGATAAGAGTCAGAGAAAGTACTCCTGGAGATTGGTTTGAGCATTAAAAAAAATAAAAGGGTATGGGTGGAAGAGTTAATTTCTTTGTCTACCTCCCTTTCTCAGCTGCCTTCCTCTGCAACCTTGGAAAAATGTGCTCTGCCTCGGTTTCACCCTCTGTAAAATGGGAATAGTAATAATGACAGACCCCTCCTTTCAGATCCCCGGATCAAAGGTACTATATAAGTTCAAAGTGCTGTTTCTATAGGGCATTATTGCCAAATTCACTATAAGCAATTCCATTGGGTACTTGATAACAACAGTAGCATCAGTCAGACGCCCTTGATGCATTGCATGGTCCCAGATACCTTTCCGAGCCTCTTTGTGTGCCATCCCACCCCCTGAGGTCTGCAGGGATGGGGCTTTTGGAGCCTGGATTTTGCAGGAGCAGGAGGGGTACAGTCCGTGTCTTTGCTTCTGGCCCCTGAACTATGGACCGCTTTTCTTTTTGACCTGACGAGGACAACTGGAACTAGCCCTTTTAAAAACAGGTTTAAAACATACAACTTAATATGTGTATATATATATAAATTTCATAAGGCCTTTAGCACATAATGCTAAACTCTTGTTGTTTTTTGGTTGGTTTACTCTTGCATGGTTTGTTGTCATTTTAATTTGTATTTGTTTCACTGCAAAGTGGTTAGGCTGCTTTTGGATCTAGACACATTGCTGATAGAAATTTGGTTCATATTAGCTTTGCGATTTTTAGCTGTTAGGTAGCTAACAATTTTCTCAAATTTCACCTTTTTTTCTAAAAAAAACCCTACCCTGGGAAAACTAGTATCTTAATAGCTGAAAGTGTTACAATTATGATTAACTTGTTATACTGTTGTTTCAATTATAAAGATGTTTCTAAAATACATTTTGTGTTTCTAATTTTTCTAAAATACAGTGTGTTACGGTCCACTATCAAAACAAGAAGAGTAAATGTTATATCAGAGATAACAGTGAGAGGCTTCATGAGTAAATTCACAAACAGTCCAGTTATTCTTCCTCTTCTACCTTTTTTCTTTCCCCCCCCAAGAAGCTCTGCGTGTGTATACGCAGCTTCAGAAGTTGCCTTCGAGCTCTTTTATACTTTAATAGGGTTTTTTTGGTGGCTGTTTGCTAGACGAGTATGCTGCAGACATATTTTTTTCAAAAGGTCAAGCAGTCTCCTAACATGTCCATTGTGTGTGTATCACTGCAGTAAGAAATCCTCAGTGCAAAGGAGAGCTTCATGGTTAAATTTTAAAAGATAATGATTTAAATCTTTTTGTTAGCCTCCTTTTTTACATCCTTAGCACTGCTTTTGGGGAGTCAACTTTTAACGGGGTAGAAAGCAGGAAGCCCATTGATTAAAAACAACAAACAGCTAAAGGCAAACTTAGTTGGTCACCTTTCCTTCTGAAATCCTGGCATTTAGCTATGTTTGTAAGGAACATAGTAACGAATGAGTAGCCATGGCACTCATATAAGGACAAAGCAAAATTACCAATTACGGGAACATCTAGGGCTCTGGGCCTGAATCTTTGATTTCCCATATGGATCTTAAAAATGTATGCATAATTGGCTTCTAACCATGCATATTCTAGGAACATATTCAAGAATCAACTACAGATATTTTTTCAGGCACTGACTAAACATATATTCACTTGTCAGCAAAAAGCCCCATCATTCTGATCCTCTTAAAAAAAGAAGAAAATAAAAGGAATCTTCCTCCAGCGAAGCGTAGTGTATTTAAAAAGTCACATATTTTCACTTTCATACCGGAGTGAAGGGGAAAAGAGAGGAGATGCTTGCAATATTTAAGCACTCTTTGAGATACAGGACTAATCAATGTAACTTCTGCCTCATACTTGAGACCTACAGTTTATTAATACACATCAGAATCTTTGCTGTGTTAAAGCGAATAGCTGTGCCATTCAGACTGTTTCAGTGAAAAAAAATTGTTCTTTATGGACAAAGAGAAAAAGAATTAGCCAAACTCAAAATACTGGTGAGATTTCCCTTTTCTCAAAAATTATGCAAAAAATTATGCGAGTGTGTAACTCTGGGTCATTTTGAGGGAAAGAGAGGCCCTAAAAATTATTAATAAATTAGTATAGAAGATACTGATCATCTTGTTAACTGGTTGGAATGACATAAATTGGAGTGGTCTATAAATGGCATTTCAAGCATCGGAAATAGAATTGTCATTGGCCACCAATTTGATTTTAAAAAAAAAAAAAAAGTTATTTCCCTCAGTGTTCTGTTTTGGATATATGCAATATGCCTTAGCGTTTCCCTCTTTAATTCAGTACATGGGAATGCCTACAACAGTTTAACTTTGTATATCAGGTATGTCTCAGAAACTGAAAAAAGTCTCCAGCTGATTTAGCAGCTGAGGCATTACTCATCAGAATATCTGATTACTGGCATATTAAGCAGTGGAACAGAATAAACATGAAGCATTGCACCTCCCAATACATATATTTTAATTACTACTAACCAAACAAATATCAAGATGGCTTTATATTCAAAATTTATTGCATGAACATGTAAACAGAAATCCACAATATTGGTCTTTTTCAAAATGTTGTCATTATCAAGTACGCCACAGCACCTAAGTTTTCCTTTAAAATTGCTCTGTGTGCCTGTCTCTTAATGATGATGGGTCTCGTACTCCTCATTTAAAACAATTGCAATCGTTGTGTTCAGGCACCCTGGCAGAAAAGCCGGCCAGAAACACAGGCAAAAACAATAACAGTCGCAGAGGTGTGACACCTACCTTCTTCTTCTCTAATCAAACTCTGTCCACACGAAACCCCTGATTTCTCAGAGTTGTAACCCTTTAATTGTCAATACTCTAAATATACAGCTGTACTCATATAGAAAGCCATCTTTAAAAAGGTAGTTGGTATATAAATTTTGCCTTATTTTTCAATAGCTTTAGGCCAGATTTCCTACTCTGAGTAATTCATTCTAACATGCAATCTTAAAACATAATATAGTAAATTATTAAGACCTGATTTTTCTGTTCAGACCACTCTTTCTTAATTACCGTGCAGTCTGAAAATAGGAGAGTACCAGGGTAGAAGTTACATTTGAACAAATCTCCGAACAGACTGTGCATGGACTAGGGCTTTGGATTTGCATTATGCCACGGAAAAATTTCCTCTTCCCTGTCTAGCTAAAACCCCCGAGCAGCTGTAAACACCTCCTGCTATCTAGAGGCTTGGCTCCCCTAACGCAGCCCGGTCATCTTAAGAATCCACTGGTCAAATGAATTTCAATGACCGGTAATCAAAATTTTCCTTAAAGCCTGCAGCATGGAGGTAGTAGTGGTAGCACTTCTGCAGTTACGGCAAGGAAACACTGTGTTTCTTAACGTCTTGGTTCTCGATTTCTCACCCGCATGAAATATGGGTAACACCATACTCCAGGCATATATACGGACACCATTGAAGAAAGGGTAGGAGCGATGGAGACAACAGCTAGAAACTCCCAACGCCACACCGCGATGACAGTATGTTTTCCTTTCCTTGTTCTTTCAATTCACAGTAAATTTCATTCCAGCTCTTAGAAATCATCATTCTTTCCCCCTTTTTATTTCAAAATGGTTGCATATTTTTCATTCACGAAAAGGTTAAAGGCGTTTCCCCATCGCAGGAGGGATTATCTTACCAGAGGATTCTGGGACTGCAGATGTATACTGCGGCAAAATCCTAAATTCATCGGCAAAAAAAAATCATTTCCAGACCCCAGCTGCTAAAAATAATAGAATTATAGTAAATCATTGATAAGATTAAAACATAAAGCCATTTTTACGTTCCAAAGTGCTCTAAAAGATGCGTCTTTTCTCTTAATTCATTTCTTAAATAATGCAAATTTTAAAGTAGCTTTTCTATCCCAAGCACGCAGCGCCATGAAATCGATAATTTTTGATCTTTTGGTTAGTAGGCAACATGGTGAGCTATTGCAGTGACTGCAGGCAGCAGACATGTTCTTGTCAGCTAAAAATTTTCATATTGTTTTTGAGTCCATAGAGATTTGCGGATGGGATACAGCCAGTTACAGCCTCAGCTTGCACTTTGCTGGGGGGACGTAAACCAGCACCGCTTTAGATGCGTGTACAGATATAGATATATGTTTTAAAAACAAGAAGCATTACTGGATTTTAAACAAAAAATTATGTAAAAAGAATGGCTGGTGTGATTATAATCGCATCATGCAGGGTCCACGGTTTCCATTTAGTGAAATTTCGCAGAGGGCAACTTCTTAAGAACATCCCTGCTGTGCAGAGTGAAAAGCATGAACAAACCAAAGACAGAATTCATCTGTGTTTATATTTTACAGACAATGAAAAACCTACTCTTTGTATGCCTTTTTTTCCACCTTATTATTTCACGAAAACTGCAGCATTTTCCCCGCCCCCACCCGAACACTCACCACCCCAGCACTGCGGTGTTCGGTCTTTCTTTCTTTCTTTCTTTCTTTTTTTCCACCTCTTCTTCTTCTTTTTTGCTTTCACAAATTCTGCACGCGCCATCTTTGTCTATTGTTACTCTTTTCTAATTTCTCTTGCCCATTCTCTTTCAAATCAGCTAATAAACAGAAGGCTAAATGCCTGGTCAATGCTTATATGTTATATGCTCCCCATCTTCTTCTTTCTGAGAAATAAAATTTAAAAAAAAAAACAAACCAACACCCCACGCCCCAAAATTTCTGTATTACCATAACCTGTTGTATACAGTGGTGATAAAAAACATTATTAACATAATAGCAACAGCTGCAGCCTAAAGAGAAGCTATGAGATAATAAATGTGCTACAACAAATTAATTTGCTGCAGGTGCTTGTGCTCTGAACTGCGTAACCCAAGCCATTTCAAGTCGGAATACAATTATTATTCCCCCCACATGCTAAAACAAAGTGCAGAGTGAAATGTCCTGTTATTATAAATATCTTGTCCCGTCCCCCGAACATTTTCACCATCAGCAAAGAGTGGAAGAAAGGATTTTAAAACCTTAGTAGAAAGCTGTGGCATTTAAAAATATTTAAAGAAGCTTCAAGTCATGTCGAGGCTTGAAGAGATAATGTCTGTTTATACATTAATTTGCACCTATTGTCTCTTAACCAGAGCTCTATATGTAACGACGCACCGAGGTATTACATACGTGTAATTGGCAAGGCAGGGGCTGTAAATATCTCATTAGCAATAGATGCATATTTGTATATATTGGCGCTTCCATTTACTTCGTTGCAGAGAAAAAAAAATCTCTTTGCAATTTGGCTTGTGTAATGTGCAGTGAACTAAGCAGGGATTTTTAGTGATTTTTTCTAGTAAATATAGCGTTTATGGAAGCCAGTTACTAGTTACCTTACAGGCATGCACCAGTAGCATGTTGCAGCATTCTTCAGACTACGAAGACAGGAAGTTAAATGAAGCCAAGTGATTTCTTTTCATTTGGGCACCATAATGTAAAAATTAATCATGTACTCTTTTCTTTCTCTTTTTTTGTCTCCCCCCCCCCCCCTTTTTTTATTGCTCACAGACCTAATTGTCTGAAATCTGGTGAAAAGGCAAAATTAAGGGCTCAGTTGTGCTGACTTTAGTAGCTTTTTCATTGCCACAATCTACACGGCTTTTTTTTTTTTTTTTTTTTGCAAATGTAATTATAGAACTTGTGTGTTTTAAAGGATTGATTATTCTCACGGAGTAACCTTGAAATGTTCTTTCTGTGATCTTAAAAAAAAAAAAAGTATCATGTGTATCCTAAGAGAACTAATCAAACCAATTCCTCACACAGGACACATTCCCTCTGTGTTTTGGCGTAGCTTTGCAGCGATCAGAGAAGCTCGATGAAACACTTGTGCTGAAGCAGGGCGAACACGGTGCTGTCCGGGAGGGTGGTGCAGATAGAGAGGTGCACTGAAACCCCATTGACTGTGCAACCCTGGCTGGTGGTGATGAGCGCTTGCTCACATGAGTCGACCCAGGGAGGTCAATTGGATTACTCATGAGCGAGTCCGACGTTGCACAACTCGTCCCTAAGCTAGAATTTGCATGTCTCAAATCCCTTTTACCCAAAGAAGAAAACATATAATCAATTAAGCAAAGATGTATATACTGTGCTAGTGAAAATTGTTTTGTTTTTAATGCTGCTTTTATATCAAATTCTTGTTTTGTTTCTGTGGCTTCTTCGCATCTACTTCAAAGATCTGATTTTTAAGTTGTCATTTGGGCTCAGCTTCCATCTATGTCCATAGCTATTTTCTCAGAGTAACAACTGGGACATGAATTCCTAAATTTGAGGCATTAACCTCCATAATAGTTCATGGTAATGTGTCTCCCAGTCATCATCCAAGTGAGTAAATAGTATAGCATTTCTGCATATGAAGCAGAGGGTGAAAATGCGCTTTCACAAACTTCTGCGCAGGTATTTCCACAGCCTCTCCTGAAGTGAAGCTGATGCTACAAATGAGTATGCTTTAGGCTCTGTCCCTCAGACCCCACCTAAAGAAATGTGGCATGCACATATTTCAGTATCATGCTCTTAAGAGGCAGGGTGCTATTCACGTTCTCAAAGGATGTCCGTATTTTGCTGGCAGGTGATTTCAGTAGGGGAATTGGATGAACATTTCATGACTTGTTCATCCATCTAACTGGTTCCTGCTACTGAAGTACCTGAGCACCTGCCTGGCTCAGGTTATCAGGACCACATCACACCATACGAAAATGCAAATCAAAACTGGAGAGCCAAAGCAGGAGTGAGGAGCAGGTTTTCAGGTTATTTAGGCAGCTAGTGGAGTACTCCATACCGTCCCCTGCTCCTGCTAGCAGGTGCTTTTGGAAATTTTCCGTCTGCCAAGCAAAATGTCTTGTTTGGCATTCAGCAGGAAAACTGGGAGAGAAGCCACGATTGACCTAGCCCTACAGAGCAGAAATGCATGTGTCGGAGAGCAGTGACTTTACACAGCAAAACATTACATGGTGGGAGTCATGGGTGGCTTCATTAAGAAAATATATGCAAATAGTTTTGGGAGTATTACACCGCCTGATTAATTTAATGGGGGGAAAAAAGTAGATACAACAAGCTGTTTATTTTTCCATTATAAAACACTTCTTCCCTCACCAAAGAACAAAAAGGAAGAGAGGAGATCTGATAGCCGGCTCTGGCGAAAAGCAGATAGTTATGTGTGCGACAACCTGTGCAATGCAGGTAGTGTGACTGGCGACTTTTTATTGCTGTGTGTGTGACTGCAACAAAGCAGAGAGGTTTTTTTTTTTTTCATGTGCTAATGTGACTCAAGATTAAACTTTATTGTGAATGTTGAATATAGGCCTAATCCTGTCAGGTGCTGAGCACCCAATCCAGAAAGCATTTGTTGAGAGTTAAGGAGGGCCAGCGGGACTATCCACGTTAAAACAAACAAACAAACAAACAAACAAACAAAAAAACCCAAACCCCTCCCCCCCCAAAACCCTAAACCAAACCAAGCTAAGTGATCGTGTTAGCATTTTATTATATCTGGTAATATCTGCCCTTCTGCATAATTACAAATTACTTTTCTTTTTATTTGCCTCATCTCAAGTTTCTGCAACCTGTACTTAGACAGGTTCTGTTTCTGCAAGTGTATTCTTTAGCACTGGAAACGTGAACATGGATGCATGAGTCTGAAGCACTTTCCTGGGCTGTGCTCATCCACAGACTCACCCGTTCATTTGTGTGGGTTTTACAATAATGTTTTGTTATTGTTTTGTGTCAATATTTGCTACTGCGCTGGCTCTGCCTTTTTCCTTCCACCCACCTTTCTCCTCACGCGCGCGCGCTGCCAGAGAAGTGTGGTTTGACTGAAAGCATTCCAAGAGATATTGCCATTTACAGCAGCATCCCTGGGTATAACTTGCTGGGCAACGTCTGTGGGGCAGGAGGGCAGGCAGCACGTGGAGGCACTGCTACGCGTACCCGGGGGGTCCCTGCAGCCCATCCCCAGCCAGCTGTGAGAGGGCTGTGCCACGTCTCAGGGCACGGGTGTTACGTGGCTGGAGGTTTTTGGGCTGGGGCATGGGTTCACAATTTCTGAGCTCTTCTTTTGCCCCTCTGCGGGGCTGGACAAGTCAGCTAGCTGTCTCTCTTTGCACCAGATTACCTCCAGCAGAGAGGAACGGCTTGCAAAGTGTCTTTGGGAGAAGGGCTTAACTGAGCACCCAAGCCTCTAGAAGGAGAAGTGGGGAAAGGTCTTTGCCAACTTTGCCAACTGATTTACTTACCCCTGTGGAAGGGTCTGCTGCATGTGAAACACCGTGGAGCAGAGACAAAGCTACTATGGTTTCTGGGGAAGCCCATGGTGAGAGGGCTGAGTCAGCAGCTATTTCCTTCTCATAAGCTTCTTCCTTTACCCTCCCAATGTTGCTGTGTTTGCCATTGCCTTTCTCAACCATCAGGTTCCTGCTCCCATTTAGAAGCCATGCAACCTCTCAAATTATTTTTTTTTTTTTTGAAGCTGGTTAATGCCACTGCACAGTGGAGCTGGTCTCCCACATAAACAACATGGCGAGGCCTCCTGATCTGGTGCATGGTACGAAGGGACTTGAATATGGCTGAGCTTGTGCTGCGGAAGGAAGAAGGAGCTGATCAGGAGGTCTGTCGGGGGAGGGATCTGCAGTGTGAACGGGAAAAAAACCCAACAGGAGAAGGGGGGACGTCAGCTGCCAGCACCGTCTCCTTTGAAGATCCCCGCAACCGGAGGGAGGATCAGGTTGCCAGCAAACTCTCTCTTCCCAAAACATCCTGCCCCTAAAAAAAGGAGAGTGGAGCACAGATTGCCAAGGGCCTTTTCTAGTCGCCCCCTCACCCTGTGAGTCTCCCATCCTGCCACTGCCACCACGGAGGGTCCCATAAAGGGCAATAGTCTCCCTGATGGCTCTGCTGTAACTGGGCTGAGGGACAGGGGCACATGCCCTGTCCATGTCACCCTCTGCATTTACTCGCTGCATTTGGGATGGAAAGCATTTTTTTTGTGGTACTGGAAATAGCCAGCACCTGGGGTTTTATTTGCTTTCAAACCCATTTGTTTCTACCATATTGTCACTCCTGAGTAACTAGCCAGTTTCACCCATGTATGTTGTTTTGTAAACTCTCAGGCTGCATTATCCAGTGAGTGACTGTATAAATCACAGGGTCAAAAATGGGAGAGGGGCTGCTTTTCTAAACAGGTGAAAATGGGTGAGAAAGAGTAAAAATAATGAATTTTTGGCATGAATTTTCAAATTAATGAAGGCTTGAGCAAGAAAAAAGAAGAAAAGCTTTTGGCATGGACACAGTTAAACGTGATTTTCACATTTTTGAAAAGTACAGATGATCCAAATCTATTCATTATTTGAAATTCATATCTGGTCCTGTGCAAGAAGTGTAAAAATTGATACTGACTTTTAGGAATGTCCCTCAAGACCTTTATACACCTACGTTCTGTTGCTTTTCCTTTCATCCTCTTGTCAGTCAATACTTAACCCTTTTGGATTCTGACCTTTTGATAGTGTGAGGGCTCGGTATAGAGCTGATCAGATAGTTAAAAGAATATTCTTGCATATTTTCACAAATCAAAGCACCATGCTTGGTTTACTGTGATTTGTGGGTTATATTATGACAAGTACACAGGAGCTTGTTCACTGAGGCACTAAATCTTTAAAAATCTTCCCTAATTTGTTTCATAAACCTTTATTTATTTGAAAATTCATCCCATACATTTATTATTTTTTATTCTTTCTTGCAGGTTAAATCAGATGTTTAAAAAGCACCGCATATCAAATCAGCAAGTGTAAAAGTTTCTGTATGATTTGTACAGTCATTGAGCCCCCCTAAACAGTCAGAGCAAACAGTTTGAAAAAGAACATATGAGGCTGGTATAGTAAGCACTGATATAATTTTAAAACATCCTCTAACCCAAATGGTGGTAAATGTGTAAAATAATGTCAAAACAAACCCAAATGCTAGTAAATGTGTAAAATAAAACAAAAATATTCAACCATCTCTACACATCTAAAACATTTCTAAGTACATACCAGTCTCAGGCTCATAGTAATATCCTTGACTGTCGTCTAGTTTCGGGAGTAGAAGGAAATTGTTACAGAAAAGGTGACAATAATACGTCTTGTTGGAACTGAGAACCAAAATGAAGCAGCTGTACATCAGAGAGAAAATCTGAACCAAGAGACTGATAATGAGCGTGGCAAGCATTTTTTCTTGCTTATGGGTGGAAAAGCCAGCGAAGTGTCCATCTGAAGACAAAGCACATAGTAATGTGATCATAAAAATCTCCTAATGGGGACTATGTGATATACGGTAAATGTATTCCTTTCCCTACATTATTCCCTCTACACGCAGCCTTTCAAGGTTGCCTCAAACTGCACTGGGGATACGATAGCATTGGCGTAGGTAGTTGTGGGCAGAGCTGAACCTCCTGTTTCGTTACTATTGTTATTGTTTGTGCTGTTCCTATTTAATACGTATATCACAGCAGCTCCTCAGAAGCTCAGATAAAAAACGTCACCCCGTTTTTATAAGGCAGTGTGCAGACATTGCCGAGGCACCGCTGGTGCTCTGAAAAGCCTGCAATTGATGGAAACGAGTGACATTCAGAGGGTGGGGAGACGAGTACCGTAATTATAGGTGGGGCTGGTAGTATTACCTGTTATTAAGGGCTTGCCTGACACTTCCCATTTTAAGACCTGTTTTTGGTGGTTTGTAACTACTTAGTAAACTTTAACCATTCGTCTTTCACTAGACTTCTGTCCTTGGCTGCCAGTGCTGCTCAGGCGTTATTAACAGGCTGATTTATTTCATTTAGGCATCATGGCAGGATTGGGGCTGATGGAGGGAGCAGCAGCTTTAAAAACAAAGAAAGAAATTTTGTCATTTTGCCTTTCACTGTTTGTCTGAAATAGGGCCTCCAATATTATAATGTCACCCTGTTTCCTTGTATTGCCCCAGCTGTCTGTCTGCATCCGTCTGTGAGCTCTTTTCTTAGATTTAAGTTTTTCTTTCTGTTCTGCATTTGTACAGTACCTTACACAGCTGGGTGCTGGTCTGTGACTGGTACACCGATAAGCTACAGCAGTGCCAAAAAAATACTCTGGTTTTGCACAGGACAAATGCTTTTGGGAGGCAAAGAAATATTCCCTGTCCAGAAATCCTTCACGATCTCTTCCTTATCGATCGTGACTCCCAAATTGCCTACCTTTCCCCTCACACGTAAAGTGCTAGAAATGGTTCATATTCAAATGTGAGGGGCTTTTCTTGTCAACAACAGCTCCTTTTAGTAAATGCTGTTGCTAAAAATAAAAAGGCTGTTTTTCAGGCTCTGTTTAAACAGAGACACAGTGCTATTCAGGGATCAAGCCGAGCAAAAGCTTATTCCCTCTACCTGTGTGTTTGGAAGCAGCACAGAGAGGAAGGGATTGAGCCACTGAGTTCATGTTTCCACTGGAAATGCAAAACAGAGGGCCAAAATTCATTAAGATTGTTATACTAAGTCAATATGACCTTTCCCTTTGTATTTTACTTCCTTCGATTGACTTGAAATTGGACTAAGCAGTGAGCACTGTGTTCAAGACTTCTGAATTTCTTCAGCAAAGGTCGATGTTTTCAACTGTAAGGGTATCATTGTTTCAATAGTGATTTTTGTGTTACCCATAAAGCTTCACAGGCCATTTCATTCACCTCCTTTATAGTCAGTATTTTTTACCCCCATTAAACTAAAGAGTTGACAAAATCTTATATAATTTGGCCTTTTCAAATAAATGCAAAAATCACTGGATTCGTGTTATAACACCAAGCTGTTAACATTGTGCTTTCCATACCTGAAGCCCAATCCTGCAAAGCATTTCAGGTTCTTTTGCTTCAGTTTTAATTTTAATTTTGAGCATTTATGTCCCCCAGCAAAGTAGACATCCCTGACATTTGCAGGATCTGTCCCTACATTTAACCAAGTCAATAACGAAAAAGTTTGAAGGCTGAATGTTTGAAGCTGTTCCCACTGGGATTAAGGATGGTTTCCTAAATGCAGACCTGTGTTGTCTCCTTGTAACCTGGTTATGGAGCGTGTAATCTATGGCACACTTTTAGAGCGTAATCATATGGAAAAGTCCTTGGCCAAAAAAAGCAAGCAAGCAAACAACAGTAGATCTCGGCAAACCACAAATGTGCTTCGACATCCGAGTGTGGGCAGACCCAGGAGCTGAGGACTATGCCATGCATCATGCAGAGGGTAATTTTCTGCTGATTTAAAACAAACAAACAAACAAAAAAAAACCCCACCACACCCTCTAAGAAATCTGATTTGACCTAAGCTCTTCATGTGGCTGTGATTTGTGATTAATTTATTCTTTCTTTCCCGTGTGGCCTCTATTAGCTTTCAATGATGTAGCAAAACACATCCCCCTACTCTTCTACCCCCGTCTTTTAAAAGCAGCCCATAGTCCTTGCTCACAGGTCCGCCAGCTGAAAAGGCAAAACCAACTTTCTTTTTCCTTTTCGGACCATACACTTTACACACATGCACATGCACAGAGCTCCTGCAGGGGTCAATGGGAGGATATTATGCAGGGATTGAGAAGAGAACACAACCCTGTCTTGCTGGTGTTTTTCCTAGGATCAGGTGGAAAGAATGTGTTTGCAGGACACAGTTTGCTGGCACCATGCCAGGCTCATGCCAGCTGCTGCAAATGCATGGTAATAAGCCTATTTCTATGCGAAAGAGCTTATTGCTAATAATTTCTGTCAGCTTCTAACTGATTAGTGTTTTGGTGGTGGTTTTTTTTTTTTGTTGTTTTTGTTTTTTTAAATCAGATGTTTACAAGAAGTATTTTATTCTATTTTTTTAATGCAGTGTTTTAATGCAGTGCTAATGGTTATCAGCTCCGTCTGACTCATCCAGCCCAGAAACCAACCTATGTTGGTTTCTAATGATAAAAGCTAAAGTAAAAGATAAAATAAAAAATATATTTCCCCAACCAACTTGATTTTTCCTCCTCTCTGCAATTAATGTGAACAAATTTCACAGTAAGAAGCGGAATCTGCAACTAGGCAAGCTGCAACCATTTGGGCTCTAGGTGCGTGCTGCTGGGAAGGGGCACCAAATGGTGGGTGAACCTGCTAGGAGTCAAGAAGACACAAGTCAAATTCTCTAGAAACCGTCAGCCCTAAAGTGATGATCTCACCATCCAATGCATAGGGGCACTGTTGAAGAGCCATGTTTTGCCAAAGTACCCATTTTGAGCTGTTCTAGTAAGATACAGTGACTAGAAGCATGGTGGGAGATCCTGTAAATGTCCCTGTGAGCATTAGACAATCTCTGTTCCTTTTCTTGTGGTGCTACAGCTTTTTTTTTTTTTACTAAATAATAAGGAGGAAAATAAGGAAAAAGAAATAAGTGGCTAATACCAGTCTGGTTTCCAGGTAACAGGCATCTGTATCACAAAGCAGGCATCAGAGTTGGCGTAGGCCATCAGAGGGCCCTGGGGGCTAAATTGTTCATAAAGACCAAAACTAACCAGGAGCTGGTCTTTCTTCCATGGCAAGGCTGAGTGGGATGGAAGAACCTGAATTTCTTGCTGATCCCATGTGTGGCTAGACAGGTCTTCACCAGCAATCTCATGTCTTTCATGAGCTTGAAATCCACATTAACATTTTAAAATAACAAGCAATAACTGTGTGAGCTTCCAGACTTTTCAAAAGACTATTTATAGCCTCATATACTGACAACCAAATTCCTACATACACTGCCATCCCCTGCTGATTTTATTAGGTGAGCCTCTGTTGGATACCCATCCCCAAATGACACTTCCCATTCTAGAGGGGCCCTCAGATAGTTGCATCTTTTCTCTCTGGCTCTCCTCCAAAGAAGATTTGTAAAAGACAAATCTTCGTTCAAGTGGGAAGTGCCAGATTTATTCCTGGCATGTATGATGGAAGAGAGCTGGCTTGATTTCTCCATTCAGGCCTGCCTTAAGTCCTTATCATGCCCGGCAATATAGTATCACATGGGAGGTGAACTCCTTTGGCATCTCACCTAGCATAGCCTATGACTGTCCTCTGAAACATCTGGTTTGGAAGGAAAGTCAACAAAAGCATCTCTGATGCTCCTGTGGGGGTGCCCCCACTTAATCAAATTTTCTGGAATGGGGGAAAGAGAAAGGAAAGCTCAGAGTGGGCTTAATGGAGTTACAGACTAGGAGGCCAGAGGTACTGCTGTGCTTAACTCATCTGATTCTTTTCTAGAAGGAACCTAATCTCGATTTAAAAATAACCAGGGCCAGGAAACCCAGCAAAACTGTTGGGAGGTTCTTGTAGTAGTCGAACATCAGCACTTCTAAAGTCTAGTCTGAACTTGTCCAGTTTCAACTTGCAGCTTCTGGGTGGTGTTACACCTCTGTCTTCTGTACCACACAGCCCAATATGAAGCTCTGTTCTTACAGCCTGATCAAATCCAGCTCTTCATTTTCTCTGTGATAAAGTGTCACCTTTCACTACATAAGGCAAATTTTCCACACCTACTCTGCTTTACAGCTTATTAACACTCTTCTTGACCACAGACACCAGGATGGGACAAAGTGGCTGCATCTAGACTCTGCCTGAGATACGTACAAGGTGATGTGGTGGGCTAAAGCTGTTGGGCTTGTTGACCGGCTCCACACATCCACGTGGCAGCCTCTGGGACACCATGGCACAGGAGGTTGGTGTTCCTCACTGGCAACCCACTTTCTGGCAGCCCCTACGTCCCATTGGAGATCCCAGGAGGCAAAGGCCAAGGCACATGACATGGCTGGTCATGGCTGCATGCAGCACATCTGCATGGCTCACCCACACAGATGCAAGTTATATACCACCAAAGAGTTGTACAGACCCAAGATTTATGCTCCCTGGCAGTTCTCCAGAAGTGGAGCCACACCCAGTAGACAGGTTGATTTCACAAAATGAGGCTGCAAGGTTGGTAGGATTCATAGATGGGCTTAGGCCTTCACTGGATGAACCAGTGCCAAAATCCAAAACGCAGCCTCTGTATCCCAAGGTTCTCCCACCCCTGTCTTAGAGACTTGGTCTTTTGGCCACTGCATCTCCTCAGGAATTGGTACTCACCTGGCTATTCGCCATGACCAGGCTGTCATTGTTTTCCAGGACAGAGTCCCTGATTCCATAATGACCTCCTACAGTCATAGCTTCTTTAGACCTTTGTGTTAGGGTGTATTAGAAAACATGCTGTTTGCTTACTAATAGCTCGCCCTGCATCAGTGATGTCTCTTCTTTGTTCACCCCCAGTCTTTGTGTCATCTGCCAACTTTATCAGCAAGGATTTTATATTTTCTTCCAGGTCACTGATAAAAATGCAAAGTAACTCAGCTGTTTTTGTTAGCAGAAAGGGCCCGTGGGACTGTCCCTTGCAACTTGTGGGCTCTTAGAAAATTTGGGTTTCTTATTATATCAACGACAAACTCCTCCCGAAGGTAAGCTGCCTAGGAAATGACTCCTATCAATATCCCACTGGTATTCCAGAGCACAGCTCTACTGCACAGGGAGAAGAGATTTACGCATATTGAATTCACTGTTATTACTTTGACAAATAGCATAATCCCTCAGAGCTAGTTCCTGCATAATCACTTCTGTATGTTTTTACTGACCTTAGAAACAGAACTAGAGATAAGAAGAGTTGAGAAGATGGAAGACAGCTTACCAGACCCTCCTTTGCTCCGGCTGATGCAGGCTGCCTGGAAACCGTTAAAAGATGTGCTCCAACTTCCAGTGTTTTCTTCAGTTTTGTAGTAACAATGACACCCTTTTAAAGGTTTGGGTTAAAAGAGGGATGTGTTTCGAAGGAATGCAAAGGAAGAAAATGCATTTTTATTTTGTGTACCAGTCCAAACAGATATCTGTGTGTGTGTTTTAATCATGGTACGGACAGATCTGCCTCTCTGATGCTTTCATGCATCAGATGCTGTTCAGAAGGAGTCAGGCAGGGCTGCAACCCCAAACAGAGGGAATAAGTTTAATGATCAACTGAAATGGGAGCCAACATTATCTGGTTTGAGACATCTTAATGCTTTATCTTTAAGAGCTTGAATTAAAATTCTCATGACTCCATGTTGCCTGCTCCTTCTGATTAAGCATTTTGCAGAACCATGTTAAGGTTGTGATTATGTATCTTGGAGTATCTATGACTTTTGCTCCCCAGCATGTTCTCAAGAAGTATATGTCTTCACATATCCACGTGTCATCAAACCAAAATTTGTACAACTAACTACTCTTTATTTTTTTGAGCTCTTCTCCTTCCACTTCTTTCAAACGTGATTTTTATTTGTCTGGGTTTCTGAATTCTCAGAAGAAGCAAAGTCAAATAAGTAAGAAAGATCTGTGTTTTCCTCTAAAGGTGACGGTTGCCTGCCATATCACATATGGCTAATGCCAGTGAAGTTTTAGCTAATGAAAATGTGATAGTGCATTTCATATCTGTCTTTGAGAGGAATATAGTGGAGCTGATTGAAGGCTCTGCAGACATTAAAGGCCATTCATGTGTTAGCAATATGGATTCTGTGTGGTGCTGCATCTTCAGGCTTACTGTTGTAAAAACGTCTGTAACATTTCCAAGGGTTACAGCATGAAGAAATCTGAGCAAACGCATTTACCAGAGTCTGTCAACAAGTTATCTGAAAAACAAGAACCGGGTTCTCAGATCAGATGATTGATTTATTTATTACCACAGCATATTACATGCCCATATAATACACAGGGCACACACTCAAATCTTTTCTGCTAAAAATGAGATTCAGTAACAACCTATACTTTATTTTTCACACTCCAGCAAGTGTGCACCAGCATGCAATTTTATGACTTTGAGAGAGAAATGAAAGCTGGATAACATGTTTAACTTTTAGTTTTTTGAATGTCCATATGTGCTTCTTCCCAGTACGTACTATGTCTGTTCCAATACCTAAATGCTAACAGACATGGCAAAGCAAGGAGAAACCATTGAAATATCTCATGCTGCCCGTAAAAACATTTATTAAATAATGTACTGCTAATTCACACTCTTTAGAGACCACCCAGATATTTCCAGTGCTATCATATACCGACAACTGACATTTTTGCAACATATATGCAAATGCATTAAGACTGAGTAAAACTGAAGTGTAATTATTGAAGGCCACACACCAGAATACACTGTATTCTTTTGTTTATTAACTTAAAGAAATTCCAGCCTGACTAAACATTAATTTTTTTCAGTGGCTTGCCCATGATTAGTGCCTCAGTGAGGTTCTACTGTAATTTAATTTATTATGAGAAATGTCATTTTATCAGTAGCATGCCACATGTATTGCCTGCGCATTTTCTTAAAGTCTAATTAACCTTCAATATCGCTTGGGTTAGTTAGTGTTGAAGGCTTGAGTGTTGGGGTTGTTTTAGCTTGTGTTTTCTTTCAACACCGACCTTTTTAAATTCCCTCCTAGATAATAGGATATGACTTTTAAATGGAAGATATAGCTTTCAAAATGATTGAACATAATAAGAGATAAAACAACTGAGGAACTGAAAAAGCAAATAGTGCCTCTGACTTAAAAGGAAAACAACTATCAGTGCCCCTAGCGATTGTCTAATTTGGAGACATTTGAAAAAGACAGGTCTTAAGAGGGAAAAAAAAGCCCTAAACTGAACACCACCGCTTCAGAGTTGTGAATTTCAGCTGGCACGAAGTAAGAAGGGTGCAGTATCTGATGTAAAGCTTCACAGCACAGAGTTAACCCAGCAGCAAATTTGAGCAGGAGGAATGAGCTCAGGCTGGACCAGCATTCCGCTTTGTGTGGCTGTGGCAGCTTTGATCCTGCATTAGCAACCCCAGTAGGAGGAATTGGCTTATACTGGGGGAAGAACAGTTCTTCTGATTGCAAAAGAAAGCTGGGCTGTGCCCTGCTCTAAATTGTTGTGCTCTAGTCACATCAGCTGCTGGGTTCAAACAGCGCAGAAAGACCCCTGACTCCCGTGGTGTAGTCTGAGCTCTGCCCCGAGCTGTCGTGCCTTCGAAAAGGTCTGGAAGACCCAAACTGAGGTGGGGATGGATGCTTACCAGTCTCAGGAGTCGTCACTGGGAACTGCTACAGCTTTGAAAGTAAGATCTACTTTTGAGGTAGGGTAGGGCAACCATTTTATAGAGAGAGCAGTCTTCAGCATGTGTCAGAGATAGGTATGGTCTCTGCATTTTGTTGCCAACTCTCCACATTTTATTTACAGTATTTAGTGCTGTTTTTTTTAGTACTGCCCCCCATCCCACTCCCCCTTTTTTTTAAGGAAAGATGCCTGGATCTTTTGATGGTGGAAATACCTGGAAACCATTACCTTAGCACACTCCAAAGGCTTAGATAATAGAAGGCACATAGAAGAAGCACAAATGTATTTATTTGGGTGTTTTAATCTTATGCATTTAAAGCAAATCTGCTGATCATTTGAAACCTCAGTCCTGATCTGTGAAGGCTCAGGGTTGCCAATACTATTAGCATACGTGCTGAAGAGTTTCAGCTGATAAAGTTGTGAGTGGTGTGCTCTCTGGTATGCTCTCTCAAGGGAAAGTCAGGCTTGGGAGATGAGGTTTGACTTCATTTACTCCATGTGACCTTAGACTGCTGCTTAAAACAGCCTGCTCTTTGTTTCTCCAACTGTCAAATGAAGATAATGATTCTTACCCATTCTTAGGACAGCGCTTTGAAATTTATAAATGAAATTATTATTTATATTCAAGAGGTTCCCAGACAAGCAAAATTAATGATTTCCATAAATGCAATATATTTCTTCCTTGCATCATTCCAGTCTGGAACATTGTGTCTAGTTTCTGGCACTCACACACACTGAGGATGGGTGTGAGAGACACGTACTTATAATCATTACATATATATATGTACAGTCCCTCTCTATAGCAGGCCTCTGTGTGTAATTTTCGGTATATACCTGTATGTGTGTGTTTGTGTA
This sequence comes from Platalea leucorodia, assembly GCF_965183815.1. Lineage (NCBI taxonomy): Eukaryota > Metazoa > Chordata > Aves > Pelecaniformes > Threskiornithidae > Platalea > Platalea leucorodia. Next base: position 119,424,858 of record NC_138823.1, read on the forward strand.
ACAGATACACAGAAAACCACTTGAAGTGAATGTGAACCTTTCCCATCTCATGTTTGTGGGGCTGACTGCCTTTGTAGCACTCTTAGATAACAAAGCTGGCAAATATTTCGTGTGACTTTAAAAGGTCAAAAACTATCAGTCTGTTGCCTAGTGAAATATAGACATTAAAAACATTACTAGTTAAAAGGATGATGTAATGTTTGTCACAGGATGGTGCCAATGTGCTTACCTTAATACAATATTAAACTAAGGTCCAGTCTGCATAGTTTTGTTTTCTGTTCAAATGGTAATGAAAATTCCCAGTGGACCTCTCTGAAGGGGTGATCAGATGCCCAGGGAGCTCCAGGGAAAAGCTCTCTCTTTTTCAAGAACAGCCCATTGCACTGGGCAACAGCGTCTCTATGAGAGAGTCTAACATCCAAGATAACAAGAGATCTATTGCTGCCTGCAAAATGGCAACTGCACCTCCTTCCCTGGTCAATGGGCCAGCTTGGAAGCTCACCTCTGCCTTCTGCTGTGGGTCTTCAAGCTCAGAAGATTCACTGTTAATCTAAATTTTATTCTTCCATCTCCCCCAGATTCTCTGTATTTCTGTATCTGCAGAGATCTTCAGAGATGCCAGATTTCCTGCTACAGAAATTCCTGGCTGTCTTTGGTTTGGCTGTGATTGCTTTGAAAGGAAGATCTACTTTTTTGAATGGTTTATCTTCCCACAGCCCTTACTTTAATAAATATCTCAGAAGAAAGTTCCCGGGGTTTTTCTCTGTCTTTTGCTCATTCTTTTCCTCCATGCTTATCCTTTTTTTCTCTCTGCACTGTTTGCTACCATCATGAAAACTGTGTTTGGTGAGTGAGGATAAGAAGAATATGAGAGAGTGGTAAAATGAATATGGCAGAAATATACATCGTTGAGGAAAACTATTTTCTTCATTGCTGTTTGTGAAGTACCTTGTCTGTTCTTGGCTTTTTACAAATAAATAGTAAGAATACTTTATATTAAGAAGATGATGAAAGGGAGAGAAAATATGACAGAAATAGTTAAGGATGAATACTGGGAAAATTGTTACCACCTCTCATGCTAAATGTGTGTTTGGTAATAGGAAACACAAACATTTGCAGATGTCCCTGAAGGAGAAACTGAGCATGGAAACTCTTCTTGTCAGATTGGTGAAGATTGGTTGACCCAAACTTGATCCAAGCTTGTGTAGATCTCAATTCAGATCTCTCCATAAAGCATTAAGCCTTGAAGAATGCTGGCTGCCAGGCCTGACTCTGGGGCTGGTGCTTTCCAAGGGGCTAAAAGGCTGCAGTAACAACACGATATTTACTACAGAAAGGGCTGTGGAAAACCAAAAACAACATTTACTGTGCTGTTTCCATTTCACAGGGAGGACCTTCTTCTTTAGGGAAGCAAAGTTTCCTAGTATAGGTAATTTCAAAGCTGAGAGACACTATCATGTTGCCTTAAAGTGGTTAAAAGATCTATCGCCTTTTTCTCCTAGCCTGTTTTGGAAGGTGGTAATTTAATATGGATATGTTTTTTGGGGGTGGTGGGCGGGGAGAGGAGAGTAAATTTGCACTTAGAGGAGGGAGAATGAATAAATATGAAATTACTTCTCCTCAGGAGCCCAGGCTAAGGAAATTACCTATGCTCAGCTCTGGAGAAAAGCAGGGCTGTTGCTGTCATTGTGTGGGGACTGCAACGAGAGCAACAGGAGAAACGTATACTCAAAACTCACTGCTAATACACCGGATGGGGAGCCAAACCAACTCACGTCCCCTCTCAGTAATTTATAACAAAGTCTGCACACTGTGGAGAACCAATTGCTTGAAATCAATAGAGCATCAAATGACCTGTGAAGGGAAAATAAACCATTCTTCCAGAACGCAGAAGGTGCTAACAAAGCCTGCATGAGCACTGGAGAAGAGAGAGCATCCTGGGGGAGGCGGTGAGCGTCCTGTGATGGTGTGCAATTGGACTGCGGGGTCAATGCAGGAGCCCTACTTGGCCAATACCTACCATCACTGCTGAATGTCTGCAGTATCAAAGGGTGGCAGATCCATCCATCAGAGGATCTGAACTTTTTTCCCTGACTGACGTGGTGATACACCTCCTGATGGAAGCCCTGGGCCTGGGTAAGGAGGAAGGGGAAGATGCTACTTGAAGAGGGCACAGCAGAGAAACTCTGTGAAAGCAACAGTCCCAGGGAGGTTTCAGCAGTCTTAAACCCAGCACAAGGCTGATCTAAACAGTATTTCTAGCAGATCCAGTCTTCTCAACACTACCATTAGAGACTGCAGCTCAGGATTACTGACTGATTTCTTGTTTATACTGTGTAATGTTTCACTGTCCCAGCCAGGCAGAGGTGGGACTGTAAGATATTTAGCGCTGGAGTCATTATGAGGCCCTGAGGTGTACTTCAGGAATTATCTGGGCTTTGGCCAAATAATACATTAGGCAGTGGTGCATATTTATTACCAGGTTGTCTTGTAACTCCTTGTCTCTCATTAAAGTTTCTAAGTCAGTGCAAGTAGAAATAAAAGAGACCCACTTAGCCATCTAGTCCACCATCTTCTGTCCAGTGCAGAATCTCTCTCTTGAGTACAGTCACTTGTGTTTTGCAAGCGTAGTTTTAAATGTATCAAGAGATGCATCATTTCATTTATGAGAGTAATCAATACTCTAACAGTCCTGTCAATAAGTTTTCATTTTCTTTCACATTTTTGCCTCTAAAAATATCCTGTTGCAAGTTATGCCCACTGGTGTTAATAACCTTTCTGACATACATAGATGTCTATTGGAACTTGCCCTGTTCATTGCTTAGCCGATACATATATCTTTAGGGCCAGACTTTTACACACTTGCCCATAATATTTTGCTTTGTAAGTAGGCCTGTTAAAATGTAGGGGAAAAGGATGGTATAAGAATTAAAGTGCTACTCCATGTGAATAAAAGGTGCCCCAGTCCACCCCTAAACTATTTTAATCTTTCCTTAAAAGTCAGCCCAGACAACCCCTTAGACACTATTGTTGCTCTCCACTGAACCTGCCCTTTTAGATGCTAATAAGGTACCCAGGAGTGAATTTAGTATTCCTAGTGTGGTCACACCAAAGCCATATGGAGTGGAATCTTTTCTTCCTTTTTCCAGGAGGTGATGTCTTTGAATCTGCAGCCAAAAATTTCCCTTTCTCTTTTTTTTGCTCAGTCACATTTAATGCACTCTCTACTATCACCCTCAGGCTTCTTTCAGCATTACTTTCCTCATTTTCCCTTCTGAGGAATAACTGAGTTTTGGATTATTTTCCCTAGATGTCTTGGCTTGAATTTCTTCAAGTTGAGAGTCCTTCTGTTACTTTGTCCCCATAGGTCATATCATGTCATCAGCTATTAAGCACAATTCTAAATGTGGATTATAAGTTATGGATTTAATTTCCATTGATTTTCAAAGGGGAGGAAGGAACTGACAATTACCAACATGTCTGAATTTAAATTCCATCCCTCTGCCATCAGCAGCAGAAATAATGAGAATTCTATTCGTTACAGCTTAATGTACAATATGTTATTTCAGATCAAATATTTTCACAAATATTTACAGCTTGGAAATTGAAAATCTTCTCCTTACTAATCCAGAAAAGAGATCCTTTAAACCTTTGTTCGTAGCCAAATGAGAGGTAGAAGATGGCATATTTAGGGTGTACAATAATTAAGTCTCAAGGAGGCAAGCATGGGAGTACTCTTTAGGATGGGTGTAGGATTGACTGGGAGAAAACTGTAGTCTAGTAATTACAATTCATTCTCCATTCAGGATGCTATACTTAGCTATGCTATATGTAATGTATTTTAAGCTAAATTTACCACTGATGTAAACTGAAAAATGAATCCAATAGAATTATACATTCTCTAATGGGTGAAGCAATTTTGTCCAATTCTTGCAAAAGTTGAAATAAGGTACGCAGATGTTGTTGGTTACAAAAGTACTGCAGAAAAAGAAAGTGTCTGTCACTCAGGGAAAAATTATCCACTCATTTGTACCTAGAGGGAAAATTCATTAAAGTTGCCCTTGTGAAGTTGAACAGTTTGCTGCTTTGTCTGGATATATTGAAACACAAATAATCCACGTTTCAGCTCCATTTTAGAAGGCAGAGATGTTCTTGGCACCAAAATTTCTTCTACTTCAGATTAATTCATTGGATTGGATTGCCTTTTCTCATGTAATCAAACTGATACATGTCCTAAGTTCCTATGCAAAGGCATTATATGAAGATGGAATGATGTAAATTCACTTGAAGGAGACAACCGAATTAACTGTGTATCAGCAAGCAAACCACACTGTGACTGTTTATAATCTCCGTGCACATATTGCCTGGTATGGAGCATTCCCCAGCATTAAGAATCAAATGGGGGGGGGGGGGAAGCTAGAAAAGCTATGGGATATTTGAAATGGTCAATTGATGTCAGTTCTGCTTGAGCATTTTGTGAAATCAACATTTATACTTTAGTGGATGGTGCTGTTAATTACTTGGCATTCCTGTGCAGAAATAACTAAAATAAATCCAGAATTTATAAGGAAATTGCATAGTTACACTTAAGTTATGCTAGACCTTGGTAAATTTTTGGTGCAAACTTATTCACCAAAAAGTGTGGGTTTGTGTTAAATGATTTTAAATTGCCAGCCTTCATGGGTCTTTTTCTTCTACAGTAAGCAAAACTGATACAAAATCTGAATGCATCCAAAAGTGGCACTTCAAAAAGTGATTCAAGTCCAAGTGTTCTCCAGTAGCCATAGTGAGCAGCCAGAATTGGGCATAAATTTTCTCAAAACAACTCTGTGTAACTTTAACAACTGTAACGGGAGATCTCCAGAGCACTACTCTGTCTCCATGACACGGAGGCACATCGCTTCCTTCTTCAGCTGTTCCTAAGGCAGTATTCCCCAGACGGACAGGGAGATTTGACTGTAAGAGTTTTCATTGTTCAAGACAAATCTGCCTTTCTTCATTGATCCAGCTCATCTCACACCCCCATCCTTACACAAACTCAAAACCAAACACATAAGGATACCCTCAGACTTAGTTTTCTTTGCCTCAAGCATCTTCAGCGTTTCATGGGGCATCCCTATATCCTCAGCCAAGTGCTTTGCTGGGGTCCAGTCTACCATGACAGCGTTGCATTTGGCTGGACCTCGTCTGACCATGGCACAACCAAACCCAACTCAAGTCCAACCCAAGCCCAAGCGGGGTGGTAAGAGGAGAGCTGCTCCCTTGTCCCGGCTCCCCTGGGTAGGTGCCCTGTGCCACTGTTTTGGGGACCACCACGGAGGGGATGGAGGCACCCGCGCACTCATCAGCCATGGAAGGGCACACACTGTGGCTGTTGTTTACAGCTAACACTTTCAGTTAGCTTTCTTCCCAGGAGAGTTAAATGAGACTGTGCTGAAAAGAGTTGACCATCAACAAGTATTTTATTCCAAGATTCCCAACAAAGGGCTTCCTCCCCCCCGAGTTCTTTCGATAGAGGAGGCCTTGCACAGATGTCTAGGTGAAGACTTAAACAAGACTCAGTTTCAAAAATGAATTTCTTTTTCTCTAAGTACAGTCAGAGTCTGAGATAATGAAATACTGTGGGAATGCTGTTGTGGGAATAATCTATCACTCCAAAATTGCAGTTCCTGACTTAATTAGCTCACATGGCTTGAGATATGTAACACTGACCATCACAGAAAACCTGATAATAAAGGGTAATGATACAACACAAACCCTTCAAATTAACACAAGCTAATGCAGAAACAGACTCACTAGGATGCTGTGTCTCAGTTTTAAGGAAATTCTCCCAGAGATGGGAGGTACTAGAGTCTGTCCTTTAATTTGCCCTACTTTGTCTGATTCCTCCTCTTTCATATGCTAACTTCCATTCCTTTCCAGGAATATAGACCATTTTGCATATTCAAAACTTTTGGAAAAGTATCCAAATCTTTTGATATTTATCCAGACCAGATCTAACACGGAAGTTTCCAAGCAGTGATGAACCTAATAACCAACAGAACTAAGTAATAATTATCAGCAATAATAAAAAATATATTGCGATAATAAACCTGCAACAATAAAAAAAAAATCCAAGCTTCGTCTGGGGAAATGGAAAGAACATTTAAAATCCAAATGTGAGTTCCATAATAAAAGTACTGTATGCCACTCTGTAGTAATGGCTTCAAAAGGTATGGCAGCATCCAAAAGCATGGAGCATTTGGCCTGAGTTTGCACTTTTTAAAGCAGTTGGCAAAAGTCTCCTTGAAGAGCAAGCCTGGTGCTTGGAAACACAGGGGAGTGCTACTGTGGACATCGCAGATGGGAGCGCATGGGAGAAGGGTCTGACAGAGGATGGGAACAGACACATCTGAACTGGAGCGATTTGGGGTAAAACCATGGTGGGGGGTGCGACCTTGCAGAACAGGGGCAGCAGCCTCTGGACGCAGTCTCGACTGCTGGTGCGGGTTTGGCTGTGCCTTCAGCAGTGGCTCGTAGCACAGCTCTGCTGGGAGCCCGCGGGAGCTTGGCCCACTGGTGTGGGCTGGGCTGGGTCCCTGACTGGGAGGAGTGGGAGGCTACCTGCTGAGTGCTGCTGTAGAGCCCACATCACACTCACTTTTATTTATCGGTAAGTGGCAGTGGCTGGGTGTAAAATACTGTGAACTTTTTCATTTGCCTTTTACACATATTTTGTTCCCCTACCTGAGCAGGGGACTTCGGCATTATACAATTACCCCTCTGGGACGGAAGTAATAGTGGGGAGTGTGTACCTACACCTCAGCCACTCCAGTTTGTACCTCACTGTGTATTTAGTTCAAGCCACCAAGAAGGGAGGGTTCATGCTAAGGTGCTAGACTGTACAGTGTCTAAATTATAATGACTGAGGCTCAGACACCAGTTCCCTCCTGTCGACTTTGTTGTCAGGAGATCGTAGCCCAGCAGACGGGTGGTAACAAACAGCTGGGAGGCAATAACAACATTTACTCAATGAATGTGAGTGAGAGCCCTGCTTTATTTAAAGTTGCTGTCTGCTGACAACAGTACAATGCCATAAGGCAATGACTCCTGCAGAGGTTTCAGATCTGATGTGGGGAAGTGGAGCTTGTACAGGTCCATCTTTCATTCCATGCTGAGATGTCACTGGGGTTTAACATCTTCCTTGCAGGGAGCACCTTATGGGCCCAGGGCCCTGCATCTCATCAACTGTATTCTTCAGTTTTTCTCATCAGTATCTCAGGACCATGAGTTGGTCAAAATGTCAACTGACAAAAAGGAGACCAACATTCGGTTCATCAGTTAAAACAAATCAGTGAAGGGCTTTGTGATCTACCAACATTTTTAGTGTAATGCATAAGACCTGTTAGATCAGTACTGCTCTCTGGCCACTTTCCCTATTAATACTTTGACCTCCAAGAATGCAATAGTGCAAAGGATTTTAAGCACATAGTGAAATTTCAAGGCAGTCCAAGGGAACTAAGAAAATGCTTAAATGTTTCCACAAATATGTGGTTTGGCCTCATCCTACAGCCTGTTTTATTCACATAGCATGATGGGAGGCAGATTGATTTTGTCCTTATGCAGTGTTCATGAGAAAAGACAGAATTTTGAAAATATGATGGTTGGCAATGTGGATGGAGTCCTGGAGTTACCTGGAGATGGGTACATATAAAGTGAATGCATTAAAATAATTTCTGTGACAATCAATTGCCCTTCAGAGTGGAAGGCTTACTTAATTATTAAAAGGCATGGAAGCCAGCAGTATCAGAAAATAGCTATACATGTATATATTTTTATATAGCATGGACATGAGCCACATAATTTATAGCCCTGATGTTTGGAAAGATTGGGGTGTTCAGCTCAGAGACTTTGGAGGGATGTCAGTGGAGCCTGTTCTTCAATGTTGTGGGGTGTCCTGTTTGGCCATCTCCTGAGTTTGGGCTCAGCAATTACCTAGGGATAGACCATAATCTTATAGGTGCAGGATAAGACTTCTGCACATGGAGAAGAGGCCAAGCTATTTTATATCGGCAACCATAGCTCGCATGAAACCTTACGCTTCCCTTTGGGATGAGTGAGAGAGAAAGAAAAAATTCAGCTAGGCACTTTGGTTTTAAAGAGGCCTTCTTGCCTAACTACACCAACCACTCCCTCCTTCAGCACCAGTGCTATAGTACTGTAACCAGAGAAGCAGATACTGAGTAAGTTTAGTGCTGTCTGCATTTTTCCAGCAAGTCAGATGTTTTTTCTGGCCGTATGGTAAATAAAGATTGGAAGTATACCAAGCGAAGAAAAGCGTGTCTGTCTCCAGAAAGAGTATTTTTAAGTCTGTAACAGATCTTCATTTTGACTAGTCTCTATAAATTTAAGATCGTAAGTACTGAATTAGTGAAATATTCTAGTTTCCTCAATAACACAAGTCAGTTAAAATGATTCAATGAGTTTGTCTTCCTTTAGCCACTTGCAAACTTCAAGAAGAAAACAACTGGAATTCCTCGGAATGAAAAGTCACATCATGTAATTTAGTGGCTAAATGCTGATATATATTTATTAGTTTAGGAAGCCATTTCTTGCATTTTTTTTACCAGGAGCTCTACATGTATCCAAAGTATTCCTTGATGTTTCTCCATTTTGTGCAACCACCTGCATTGGGCAGGGGTGAAGTTGTCCTGTGCACATTTCTGTTACGTTGGCCACAGTGCCCAAAGCAAGCACAATTTTTCTGTCTTGTGTTTCGTTACCTTCCCGAGCTGACCTTCTGGAGATGTCTGTTTAAGTGAACTTGAGCCAATGAAACACCAGGCAACAGACTGAAAATCTTGCTTTAATTGAGTCATCATGCCAAGTGCACAGGAAGCCTGGTGACAATGACAGAGTGCTGTGCAGTGATTTGGAGGGTTAGCTGTCTCACCAGCTCCAGGCACCCCAGGCCCAGATAAATTCACTGAACTTGAGGTACAGAGCCACCCCATATGTAAGCAATAGAAAGCAGAGATTTTGCTGTGCAAGAGGCGTCCAACCGTCTGCTGCATGCCCAATGGATCTTATGCATCCCACAGCTGTGTGACTGCTCATATGCAACTGTTGTGTGCCTGCGTAGCAGTAATTTTCCCAGAAAAAGTGGTACCTCCTGCCTGAAACCATGTGCGTGTGTGGGGCGGGGGCGGTAGATTCCCATTAAATGGGAGCGTGTATCACCCAAAGGCAGAGGCTTGGCAGATCTCCAGATGCAGAGCCTCAGAAGTTACAAACCAAACTCTGCCAGAGCCCTGGGGGAGCTCTTTTTGAGAAAACAGTGAACAATCAGACCCAAATCCCAAGAAGACTGTTATCCCCTCTGGAGGCAAACCAAAGAAAATGTTCACACCAGCTCTTCTGCATAAAACCAGGGGTTTGGTGTTATTCTACCAGCAGTGTAGTCTGTTGCCTGGCTGGAAAAGTAGATGAAGAAGGAGCTCTGCATCTTTCCTTTCTCATGCAAGTTTTGTTTCCAGAATTGTGGTGATAACAGGAACATCTTCAAAATCTCTGCTGAAACCAAGGACTACGTAGGCAGAAATTAAGCACAGCTGCACCTATTAAACAGTGTTTAATAACAGCTCTATAAGACTCCACGAATTGGGATCTTTTTATAAGCGATGTTGCAGCCGTGTATGGGACTAATTTGGAGAACCAGATGCAGGACACGTGTGGCTGCCCAGCACTCATGATAGACATGGTAGATTTTGTAATCTCCTGTACATTCCCGATATTTTTTCTCTTCCTTAGGCTTCTTACATTTGTTCACTGCATACACACAGCCCCTCCCAGACTGAAGTGCTGTCTCTGCTGAAGTTAGTGGTAATTTTGCCATGACTTTTGTGGGGCTGAGATTTAATACCTGGTTTATGAAATACTTTCATACCTGGTGTGTAAAATAATTTCATACTCTGTAGACTCTCTCACTTTGATATATTGGAAAATGAGCAACATTTACTGTCTCTGAGAACTAAGACTGCCACGTTTTCTAGGTATGGTCTAGATTTAGCATGCAGGCTATAATTAAAAAAACCCATGATGCACTGATCACTAAAGAAGCATTTGTTTATTTTGCCTACAGTGCAAGTTGGCCATTTCAATATTAGTCTATCTATAATTACGTTAATATAAATAAAGCTGGAGTGTCTGTGCTTTACCCAACTGAGGGCTACATTTGAGTTTTAGCAGAGCCAGAGGGATGAATCTAATTTGTTTAACAGATCAGTCAGATCGCAACTGGCCTTGTAATACAAAGGTGATAACCAGAGATGCCCAAAAGAGCTAGCCACCTACGGGCTCGGATCAAACGGGACCTTCTATGTGGGGCCCTGCAGTGCACCGATGACACCCGCACTTCAAAGGCAACCCACAGAAGAAAAGTGAGCCCGTGACCTTTGGTTCTTCACAACAAAGAAAGAAACCCAAGAGATGGCTGTTGGGCTTTCTTAACTCTATTTGATATTATATTAGGAATACACAAGTCATTAGACCCTGAACTTGTTGGATTTGCTGTTTCTCTGTTTTGTCTGGAAGCCCTCCTGGAGGAATTCTTCTGGATTTAGAGCTTTCTCACCTTTTCTGAAGGGCCAGGTGTACATGGGAAGCGCTGTGCTGGTAGGGCATATGCTTTCAGCAGCAGTGTGCTTTTGGACCCATGCATGAGTGAAACAAGTTGAGCCAGTAAAGCACAGCCCTGCTGGCATGTCTGGCCCCAGCACACCAGGCACGGATGGAGGTCAGCTCTCTGACCAGTTTCATGTCCCTGATGGAGATCGCTGAGTCAACAAAGCTCTGCCGGGTGGACCTGGCCAAAGTCATTTCACCATTCTCCTGCAAGGCATTTGAGTTACACAGGTAATGACAAAACCAAAAGAAGCGGCAAACTATTAACGCTCTGACTAAGAAATCCCTGTTCCTGACTATATTTACTTGCACTTCCCTACCTGTGTCCCTGTGACATTATAATCCTGCCAGTTCTCTGGTGGCCACAGAGTATTTTGGGGAACAGAAGTGATAAGACTCAAGCTTCTAATGCAAGTAAAAGAAAAAGCAAATCTATAAATATGTCTAAACTTAAAAACTGTAAATATAAATGGAAAAATAGGCAAAAGCCTATTGCATCTTTTCTCCACTGGCATCTTTACCAATGTCGGGGGAGAGCAGCTTTAATGTACACTGGGACTATCCACACTGTGGGCACCAATCCAGACCCCAACTGCACATTAATTTTGGTCTGACCTAAGTACGGTCCCAATTCTGCTTGTCTGCAGGAGAGGCCGTATTTCTCGCTGCTACCACCACCAGGGATGTTACTGGCCCTTGCAGCACCATTGTCCTTGCTCACCCACTGCTTATGCTCCTGATTCTCGACCCTTCCTTCAGCTTTGGAGCTACTGCAGTACCCCAGCACAGAGCAGGGGCTGGCACTGGAGAGCTTGCCCTGTTAGCAGTAATGCAGCAAGGAAAGGCAAGAAGAAAAAGGATATTCGCAACCTGAGTCAGCGCATCCTTCTTGCTGACCGTCCATCTGCACAAACCATTGCTGAAGGATGACGCAGGGGTGGGATTGAGTGCTCAGCGAGGGCAGGGGGGTAGGGCTGCTCAGGATATAGCCCAAGAAAGAAATCCTGAGGAAACTGCAGCCTCAGCTCTCTCAGAAAAGAGCATGTGAGGGCATGCAGTCTTGCCAACTAGGAGCACTGCTTGTTTTCATATGAGCAGCCAGTTTTGGGGTCAGTTTTCTCATAGTTTTCCCTATGGCAATAGCAGCGAATGCATCCTGAGTGCCAAGGAGCTGCAGCATTAGTTGCTGTCTCTTCCTTGACGAAAATACTAATGTGTGACCTGCATACTACAGAGGAATTGGCAATTTTAGATCATTACTGGGGAAAAACATGGCAGAGGTTAACTTGTCTCACCGTGGTGCTAGTGTCTCCTGCAGCAGTGAAGGAAGAAAAGGCTTGACACCGCACTGAATCCACTTTTGTCTTAGCAGGGTACTGGCTGCATCTGTTTGAAAGGCTTGCATTGTATCACTGTTCTTTGTTATCAGGTTTCCCATGGTGGTCAGTGTTACATATCTTACATTGTTTGAGCTAATTAAGCCGGGGAATCAGGGAAAGCACATTTCCGGCAGGGATTTATTGCCAAAAGATATTTCAGCTGAAGGGGAAAAAAAGGAAATCTCCCTTTACGTCCAGCATTCCTGAGCTGTTTCATAATATTCAGCGTTCAGCTTCATGGAAATAAACTGACAATAATGTCAAGAAGTTTGAACTTGAGTAGTTTTCCTCTGTTTTGCTGAATTATGAAAGTGTTGTAAGGAAAGTAAGGGATCTGTGTAGCCACAAAAATAAAAATATTTGAGTCATCTTGGTTGGAAACAGTGTTAGACGTGTTTGTTAATAATCTACAAGCAAATGATTGTTTGTTCTCAAGGTGCTTTGTGCTGCTCTATTATTTGCACCCGCTTTTACGTTTCTTTACAAGAGAAATGCAAGTGGCATTAAGTCTTCACTGATATCTATTTAGGATGCTGGCAGAGGCAGAGGGGCACGGTTTGCTATTGTCTGCACCCAGTGTGGTTGTTCACAGCAGCACGAAGGGGTGCTCAAAGCGTCTGGCAGCAGGACGGGGCTGAGCCCTGCGTACGTGCCTGGCACATCAGCGCCAGAGCGCATTTTCCAACACACCTTCAGCTGCCTGGCAAGTGCTGCCCGTGGGGCAGAGCCTTGACTGCAACACGGTTGTTGGCCCAGCCGAAAAGGGAAACTCTGCTTTTACGTATGGGATGTTGTATATAGGTTCGTTGTTAGGAAATCCTGTGTGTGAACAAAGCCCTGCTTTTCTTCCAGATAATATTAATAATCACCGTAGATGGGACTGGTGGTGATGACAGTTTCTTCATTTTCACCTGTAGGACTAAAAGGCTTTGCTGAAAGAAGTGAGGATGATTATCCTCTGCCTGCCAAGGGAAACCTGAGCAACTGGGGAGCACTGTTGATTATTAAAGGCATCCTGTGTTTCGGATGAGAAGGTCCTGTTTTCAACTTTGTGTAACTTTTGTCAAGCTTTGGCTGTTCAGTGTGAAATTGTCTTCAGATGTCTTCTGAAGCATGGTTTGATGTTTTTTGTTTTTTGTGTTTTTTTTGATAGGTAGTTTCAGCTGAAACATTTCGGCTCTCCCAAACATAATGGAAAAAAAAGGGTTTTCACCCATGGAAAAAGAAAAGGCTGGCAACTTAATCTTTAGAAAGCATTGGCAGTACCCCTCATTTGAAGCAGGGTCTAAAAGTGATGTCACTATACTGTCAAAGAAAATTTACCTCATTTCTAGGCCTCTGAAAAGTTGCAGTTTGCACATGCTCGCCACAGAGGAGAGAGTTTTAGCCAGACTCCTCTCATATTTGGCCTGCAGTGAGCAGGCCAGAGTGCAACCTATCATTGCTATCAGTTAATCCTTTAGGTCAAGTGAGAAGAGTCTCGGATAGAAGAGATTCCAGCTTTGCTGATGACACATACAGGTGTCACTGTGAAGCTGAATGATAACACTTCAGTCTTTCTTAATTTTTTTTTTTTTCAAAATAGGAAATCACATGCCAAAGCAGTTAAAAAGATTGTGTTAAGATGGAAAAATCAGAGACTCAAAGTCAAATAGGAAGAATTCCACAATTAAGGTTCTCTTTGTAATCCCACGCCAGTCCCTTTGTGCCGATTTTATTATTATGATCCATCTTTAATTAAATGATGATGCTAATTTTTTTCCCTAAGTCCCCATCCTCATGTAGTGCACAGGATGATTCTGCTGTGAAAATTAATGAAGACTGTATTATGAAGAAAGCCCTTGGTTGTAGGGTCCTCACCCCAAGTGCTCCTGTAGCTGGAAGATGTGCAGCCCATGAGGCAGCAGGTTACAAGAAGGGAGAAGATTACATGGTGCCTTAGGAATTCAGCTACTGATGGCATACCTGCTCCTGCCACTGCATCCGTATATGATGCTGACCAAGTCACTTAGAGCAGGTTTTTCACTGGTGGATGCTAAATGCAAATCTGTCACTTCCAGTGTGCCCACCTCAGCACCCAGAGGCTCCTGACCCTGCTGCTGCTTTTCCCAGGCAAGACACCAGCTAAGCAGCGCTGCGACAGGGGATCTTCACCAGCAGGCCAGAGCGCTCTGCTCAGTTTCCCTATGTTTTTTCTTGAAAGTAAATGACCTAGACTAAAATGCAGAGCAGATCGATACCGAGCTTGCATTCAGATAACTATGACACGTGTAACAAATGTTCGTGGGTAGAAACCCGCCCTGGTGCATGCAATAAACGTTGGGAGGGAAGGAGGTGGGGAGAAAGGTGGTGTGGAGCTTGCTGCAATGCTTCCTTCTATGGTTGGACTGAAAAACAGATCACATGGATAGGACCTTCGAGTGACCTGCTGAGCTGATAGAAAATAGGACAAGCCATCTGAAAATGCCCCTGGAGATCAGGAGAAAGATGAGTGGTACGTAAGGAACACAAAGTCTGTGAAACCAAACCATTAAAAAGACATCTCTGAGCTGGTCATCCTCTCTCACCTCCTTTCCACTATGAGGAAAGGCAAGGCAAGAGGAAGGGAAAGGAGGGAAAGAGCACTGAATATTTTCTTTTATTCCACAGATGCTCAGGTGCTGAACTTGTTACAAAATTTATAATGTGCAACAAGGATGTCCTAATGTTTTCAGACTGTTTCTCCCCTCAATCTCCAGTCCCCACTTCTATTATATTGAAGTCCATTAAGAGTCCGATGATGAGTGCCGGACACTGTGGAGAACAAGCAGCAAAGGCAGTAACGCTGCCTTCTCTCAGCAGCATGCGGGCAAGCGAGAAAATAGTGTCCTTATCACCTCCCCTGGCGCAGCAATCTGAGCACAGAGAGGAGAGAAACCTCCTGGGCTGAGAGCAAATGAGGAGCAGCAACAGCGTGGCATTTTCCTGAGGCCATGGTTTGAGATGGAGCTGCTGCAGCCTTAATAGAGGCTGCAACAGCCATGGCAAACGTGACCCGCTCCATTATTGAATTGTGTGGTGCTGTTTTGCTTTTGCGTTTAATATTGGTAATTATGCAATTTCTAGACAACTTCCCTGTCATAACCAGGGCAGCAATGCTGACAAAACAGGCTTTAAATAAGCACTTGTCAAAGTAACAGCTATTTTTGTTTGCCCTATTTAGCACTGTGTTTAAGGTCTACAGTGGAAATCTCAGACAATTTTAAATACATGGTGCAGTTACTTTATCACTGCATCACAATATTCAAAATCCCCGAAGCCTGGAAAATAAGTGTTTTAAAAGAACCTTTTGGTGGTTCCTGCCTGCACATAAAGGTCATAGCTTTTGCAAGACTTGCTTGAGAGCCAGAAGCACAGACAAGCTTAGGGTTCATGTGCCCTTCTTCAGGCTGCAAGGACTGTTGGGCAGAAAAAATTTAATATCCTGCTTTTTCCCATCTCTGAGACCTCTGGAGGGTTCTGCAGGGGAAAAGAAAGAACAAAAACACCAACGCAGGACTTAGCAGTCCTGCTGTTCCTTAGGTAAGAACCAAACAGAAAGCAATCATCTCAAAGCCTCTTTGTTCATAATTAAGAAAAGACAAGAAATCCTTTTTCCTTTCCTTCACGAGCCCTGTCCGAGGCGATGGTCTCCAGGCTCCTCAGGCACTGGGCTGCCTTGTGTGCCCGATGCTGGGAGCAGGGAGCACAAGTACAACTTCAGCACATGGCGAGAGGTTTCTTACCCAAGGTGCCGTGAAGGGGCAACTGCAAGGCCTCGCCTGACCACGCAGCAAAGCAGGGATGTGCACAACCCAAAATACATGGAGGTTCACTCTTCAGGTAGGGAAAGGGAGGAGTGTGACAGTCATTGAGGAGTGCTTCCTTTAGGAAGTAAAACCACCAGCCAAGCACAAAAGGATTGCAGAATAACACGTGGGAGGAATTGCATACTGGTTTATTTAGGCTATTCTTTTTTTTTTTTTCTCTCCGTCTCCAGACTATGGACTTCCTAGCCTGTCTATTCCCGGGAAGTTTGTGATGTGTTTCCAGAGAGTTTCTGGAGCTCTGCTAGGACAGTAGCCTCACACAGTTACCTTAAAAAAGCTCTGGGGAGGAGGAAAAGGCTTCAGGAAGATCCTTGCTACCTTTATGCAGAGGACAACAGGAGTAACAGCATTTGGGGGTCCTGTGTTTTCAGCAACACCCTTGCCTTCCCCTCCTTCTCATCTCTACCAGCGGATGCCAGAGAGACAGCCAAAGCAAACATAACACATGGGAAATGGTCTGTAAATCCAAAACAAAAGAGGCTTTCTTTTATCAGCTGTTTCCTGTTGTCCAATAATAAATTATTGCTTTTACTGTGGTTTTTTTTAGTGCAGTATGCATAGAAACATGGTAAATTATTTAACTTTTTGAGCAGACTTGAAATTTATTACATGTATTAAAATAATCATAGCATTAAAATAATATCATCTATGTGTATTTGTCCCCGTTGTATTCCCTCTCTTCTCTGGTGCAGGGGATAAAAAAAAGATAAGTCAGTACCTTAGCAGGTTAGGCAAAAAATGCTTTAAATATAGTAATTTAATGGTACCTGCCTTATTCCACTGAGCCTGCTCTGCTCCGCTGCTGGAAGCGTGCAGAGAGGCTGGTGCGGATGCAGGGTGACCCCGCGTTCCCAGAAATCCCCAGCTGCTTTGCTGTGGCTTTCTATCTCCTGACTCCTAAATGAGCTTCTGCAGCACCGGTCACCCACCGCTCCAGAGCGTGAGCTAAGAAGCCGAAAATAGCCTCTTTTCTGATAATACAAGGCTCTGCTTATAAAGGCGACATTCTGGCATCCCAGATAAGATGTACACAGCCTCCTCTGGTTGTGTTTTCAGCCTCCTGAGCCTTTCTCTGCTGGGCGGAAGGGCTCATGCAGCGCTTTTCCTTATATGCGGGTGCTGCTGAAAACGCCTTTTCAGGAGATGCTATCAGTGGGATTGGACAGGTCTGATGAAATCGTGGTCACCAGGACGAGGACGGTGACGCGGGGCAGGTTTGCTTTGCTCAGTGCAGCACTGACAGTCATGACCAGGGCTATGTAACGGAGCAGCCCAGAGTTACAAGGGGTGAGCAGCCCCACGGCGAAGACAAGGGTGTTTCCAAGCTGTGGCCCAGGGCCTGTGGTGGGTACGGGGGCAATGGGAAGCACTTGCTGCTGCCCCACCTGCAGGTCCAGATTTTATAGCATTTGGGTGAGAAAGAGATTGAGCTGTGAGAAAAGCAAATAATCCCCCAAAAGTCTGGGAACCACAGGTTTACTGGGCTGAAATCCCTGGCCTAGGGAGGCAGACGTGATCTCTGAGACGTGATAACCACGCTGTCTGACAAGCATTAAGATATATTCAGCTTGGATGAATTGCTGGCTGTAGATACATCATGAGCAGGCCCTGGCTTTTGGAGCACTCACAAGGGTGTATTTTGTAGGCAGGGCACCGTGCTCCCCTTTAGCACTGTATTTGTATTTATACGAAACTTTGATACTTGTGCACAGATACCCCATCTAACATCACTGGCTGGGCAGGGGCACTTCTCTGAGTCCTGACTGACTCGTTTCTGAGTGAGAAGAGGTACAGGGCCTGGTTATGTGAGGAATAAGTATATTCCAGAGTAGGGAAAACAGTGGGCAACCAGGGGTAGACAATGCCTTCCTTCAGTAACCAAGTCAGACCTGCACCCTGGGGTTAGGTACTCTGCCTCCAGAAACGGTGCTAATTAGGAAACACTTGGGAAGGTGGAATTTCCTCCTACTCTGGCACCTCCTCCTCTGGCCACGAGAGCCTCCGCGCTTTGCCTGGCATGCCAAAAATGGACACTTGCACAGCCTGTCCCCTCCATTGTACCTTTGCGGGGAAAAAACCTGGGAAATGTGCTGTAGTGCTCTCTGGGGAAACCTGCCGCAGCCGTGTGAAACACGCCTCACCTGTGCTGCTTCAGCATTCATCTCTCTTAGGTCAGAAACTGTCATGGCATCATCATAGAGCTAAAGTGCTGCAGAATATTCTGGACACGATGAAGGTCTTTTAATTGTATGCTGACGCTTGGTTTTTAGCTGAGGGATTTAGCATATGTTTGCATACATGATGTTAAATGCTAGTGTAAATAAGGCATAGATATGAGCTGATAACCATGTTCTAGGATAAAATATGACTAGAAACACTGGTTGCTTTAAGATTTGATAATCATGTAGTCTAGCAAGCATGAATTAGGACACAGTCAACCTGCCTAAAGTATTAGCAGCAGACACATTTTGATCAGACCCTTACTTTTGGAGTATTTACAAGGCAGTAAGCTATTATTGTGGAGAAACATACTCTTGGTCATGAAAACAATGCACCCAAATCTGATTCTTTAGGATGTGTTATCCTCTGATTTCCATCAGAATAGCTCAAGAAAACCCAGGGTAAGGAGCAAGCTTGTCTGAAATACAGCTGTGCCATTTTAACCCTGAAGTGTGTTATTGGAGGTCTCACTTCTTGGAGGCAAGGAGCTTACCACACAGCTGAACGGTCTGCCAGGACTCTCATTAGCTGTGTGAGATGCTTCCCTACCTCAAGTGATGGCCCATTCAAGGGTTTTTGTTTGAAATTTCAGCAGGGGTGGATTTCTCAAGCCCACCAAAGGCCGTGCTCAAGGTGAATGGGTCTGTTTAATGCTGCTACGTTGGTCAGTGGAGTGCCAATGTTCGCAGTGGGATGCCACAGTTTCCTGAGGGTTGGGGCAGGTGCTTAGCAGGGTGATGGGCACCAGTGCTGTGTTTATGGGGGTTGGAATAACAACGAGTGTGGCTCCAGTGTCATTAAATAAGCAGGCCTAGAGACATAAAGGAACATTTTGCTTCTTCTGAGTTTGTTCCATGTGTTATTGGCTCAGAAAGGCTGCTATTTCTTTCTACTTTTATCAACCCATGAGCACTAATAGGTCATAGGAGTTTAAACGCTCTGTTGGGTCTGGGCCTGCAGTACCTGTCAGATGTGTATCTTGGATATTTTTGCTTTTGCTTTTCATTTTCATTTTCATTTCTTTCCCCTAGGATTTCTGTGGAAATGGGATCTTCTCAAACCCTGCATGTGCTGTGCTTGGGAGGGAAGGGTGTTGCAAATGCTGCCTCCAATGGGAGCAGGTGGGGAAGGACTTGGCAGTTCCCCTCTACCTCCTTGCAATGGCATTGATCTGACCAGCAAAATGAATGGGAGTCCCCATGTTTTCAGGAAAATCATCATGTTTTTTTTTTAACCAAAACATGAGCCTGCTGATTCCTGTGGCTCACGCAGGCCCCACCAGCCTGCAAGTTTATAATCCCAGGGCTTCTCGCAATAGGTGCAGCCAGATGTATATGCAGGGAAGTTCTTCATAGACACTGTACATCAACGACCAAGGAGAAGAGCTGTTTTTACTAGATCAGCTAAAGAAGAAAAGTTTTTCTGCTCCTTCTCTGACACACTTTTATGACATTTTTTTTCTTCTCTCACCTGTACCTGAAATCCCCATGTCCTATGACAAGTGAAAAGGGAGCCCCTTGTAAAACATTTATAAACTTTGTAAATGTTAAGCTTTTTTTTCCAGGAGGCTTGTCATCAGATGCATGGACCCATATAAAACCTCTGAGGGAGCAGAAGGCCAAAGGTGGAACTGAGTCTTGACTTGAGATATTAGACGCTTATTGATGCTATTTATCACTTCACAGCACAGAGAGGAAATGCTAGGTAAAAATTCTTATTTTTAAATAAGGGAATGTCTAGACTCCATTCTTTCTAGTCCTGAATCTAATAATATAACTTCAGCTGCTTATTCTTGGCAGTTAAGTCCTCCCCTGAAAGAACATATTTATAGCTTTGCAACCTCTTAAAAAACAGTGGGCCAAACAAGTTATTGAATCAGCCTGAGTGCTGTGGTTTTAACTGGGGATCCTTTCAGTTAAATGAGAATGCAGCAGGATTTGTGGTTCCCCCAAGGAGCAAGATGCCAGGGAAATGATCTGCCCAGGACTGCACGGACTGGGAGGGAGAGCTTGGGAGACTTGCAAAAATGGAAAACAAGAGTTAGAATCTCTCTCCTTCCCTCTTGAGCCATGTTTTCATTTCAAAGGTGGTACTATCCTTTCTCAACTGGGTGTTCGGAGTCTGGTTTGGAACAATTATGATCATTCACACGAAGCACTTTATTTTGCATTTAAGACTGTGTAGCAATAATGATTGAGAATTCACGTCTCCTGGGTATGGGGTAAATGAGTGCAAATAAAACATCCCACTACTGCTGTTCAAAGATGTGGCCTTTTATTTATTTTCACAAAGGTAGAGTGCCACGTTATTTTTTAGAGTGTCTTCATCTTGCGAGGTTACTGCGTGCAAAATTCAGGAAGGCTTTTGTTGCAGGGCCAGGATCAGCACTAACACTGCAGTGAACTGGTCGATCAGCTACCATAAAATACTTCTACTTAGCCTAAGTATATGTGCTACTGGCAGCACGTAAAGGATTGGTCTCTAGACCCCATTCTGAGCAAGGTCAGCCTGACAAATGAACAGATTCTCCTTGCTTGTTAAATACTAATCAAAAAGAAGGGAAATAAATATTTCAGCCCATCACAGGTATAATATGCAAAAATTGATATACTAGGCAAAACCCTGAGGTCTCAATTCCTGAGCTGTAGCGGAGAGCTAATTGAGAAGCCTTGCAAGCTTGTCGGTATTTTCTTCCTGTCAGGCTGGCTGTGTGCCACACGTGGTACAAGGCAGGGCAACCTGAAGACTTGGTCCAAAGAGCTGATGTTACCTGGTACCGAGGTGTGCAGCCTGGTGGGTCCCATCTCAGCAGCACGGTTGTGCTGCGCACCCTCTACTCTCTGCACTGAGCACCAGCACGGGGAAAGGGCAGACCGATGGCTTTGCTCCTTGCCCCTTTTCCCCATCCACACCCCAATACTCCTGGAAACATTGTCCTCAGCAGCTCTCCCTCCCTCCTGGGCTGTGACAGCCAGGAGGAAGCAAGGCAGGGACTGTGGCTCTCTCCCTGAAAACCTTTTCCTTAGGTTTCCTTCCCTTCTGTATGTGGGATCCTTTCAGCCTAATCCATCTCCACAAAAGGTGGTTGTTGAAACGAGGGAAGGAAAAAAAAAAAAAGATCTGCTAACTCTTGGGCCAAAAATAGGTATTTGGTAATGGATCCCCAGATTCCTCCAAGGGGCAAATAAATGCTCCACTGACAAGCCTTCGCTTTCCCTCCACTGTATTTACTGACCAGCCAAAATTTCATGACTATTAAACACAGGCATTTATGAAAAGGAAAGGTCAGCTCACCTAGTGCTTTCTACAAGCCATCTTGACGTCTTGATGACATCAGAAGAGGGTGTTGTTAGATGGAAGCTTCTTTCAACATGGAGAAGACAGGACTGGAGGAGTGAGGCCTTTTCTTTCAAGTGATTGGTGATTTTTGCTAGAAGATGTATTGCTGGTCTCTCAGTCCCATGCTGTGGCTTTTTATTTTTAGTCTGGATGTTGGCTATTGGCAATCATGATTGCAGGCTCTCGGAGCACTGCTTCGGGTGACATTCATTTGGAGAATGTTGAAACATAGGGGAAATAATTATAAGCAGCAGCTGCAAGACATTTTTCACCCGAAAGGACACAGAAGAAAGCCAGCACAACTTTGAACCATGAGGGTTCAGCTGAGGATAGGAGCCAACTCCTTCATCAAGCTAGCACAAATCCCACGAGCAGACAGATCTGTGCAGTGTGGCGATTTCCGAGTAAATAGAGTTAGTCTTGATCTGCTCTCTCAACAGCAAATTTGGACTGGGATCAACGCCCTGCTCCTGACAACAGGCTGGGTGTGCCTCCCCGGCCAAACTGCCCTCTGCGGCTGGAGCAGCGCCGTGGCCTGGCAAAGCTCTCCTGGCCTCATGGCCTGGACCCAGCGCAGGTGGGAGCTGCTACATCCTCCCAAGGAACAGGAGTAGTGAAACTGCGGTTGTGCCTGACATTTTCTCTGCTCTGTTTCCATCCATGTGGGCACTGAAGGGAGGGAAGAGAGCTGGCTTGAGCTACTCAGGAGTCTTCTGGCCTCAGGAGTGTTCCTTCCTTGCAAACTGGATGGTTTTCCTCTGCTGCTGCAGAGTCACAGATAGCCCACCATGATTCAAAATGAGCAGGGCAAGCTCCTTGCTGGGACTGAGAGGTGCCACCCAAATGTCCACTTAAAGTAGGTTTTGAACTTAGCACTGGAGAATAATTTACGTCAAAAAGGACCTTCTTGTCCAGTCCCCTGCTCAAAGCAGGGCTAACTTCAAAGTGAGAACAGGTCTGAATGGTCTGTGTTGGGATGCAAGGGCTGCTGCATGCCTGCCTGCGAGCTGTGGGGAGCGAGGGCTGCCTGGCCCACCTCTGCCACAGGCAGGCTGCTGAATGACAGAAATAGGATGTGTCTGGATTCACCGTTGACAAATACTTGTTAATTTGGATACTACAGAGACTAGAAAAAGGCTTTGCCAGGGCCTTTCCCGGCTCTTGCATTATCATAGTCCTCTTTGCCTGGCTACCTTTCAAATCATACCCACTGAAGCTTTGCTGTTTCTAGTTGGATTAAAGCTGAATAACGAAAGACCAAGCTACCCAATCGACTCACCATGTCTCCCTGTTCTGCTGGGGCTGTTGAGAGATGCAGAGCAGGATCCAGGGCCATGCACTCAGTGAAAAGGAAACTTGATGGAACCTGAGATGGCTGCAGCCCTCTCAGTGTATTTGTGGGTTTACAAGTCAAGTCGGTGTTAAAAGATGCATGTAGCTTAAAGTCTTTTTTCTTTTTTTTTTTTTTTTTCCAGTTTAAGGAAGTGTATAGCTAGCTAGTTAGTCAGCTATTCGTCCAGCCATCCTAGGCTGTTATTTTTCACAAAGACCCAGACATATGTATTTGTACACATACATACATACATATGTCAGCATTTTTTGTAACCTAGCATTTATAGGATGCAAGACACCTCCCAAAGCTAAATCTGACATAATAAGGCATCTATACATTCAGAAACATTCATGGTATACATTAGAATATGCATAAAGGCTTTTGCTATTTCTGCTGTTGAAAGCAAAGTTCAGTCCAAATTAGTCTGATCACACTATTTTGCACTCACCCGTGGGCGTTTTGCTGCACACACTTTGCTCTGAACCACTGTAGGATTCTTTCCCACTCATTGGTATCAACTGCAGGAGAACTTGGAGTGCTGAAAGAGGGGAATTGCAGACGAAGGCACTGAAGCTTTACTGGCACTCAGGCAATCTCGTCTCTGTCTCCCCTAAAGCAATCAGGTCCCAGCTTGAGCTAAAGCATAGCCATGCAAGCAAGTACAGGTTCAAAGTGCAAATAAATACGTGCTTGAGGGCTCCCTGTGGGGATGGAAGGTGAGCAAAAACAAAGGTGGAGACATGGTAAACATACCCAGCCTGTCTGGAAGGAAAAACAAGTTTGCATAGTATGGGGAGCTGGGAGAACGTATCACCATTCTGCTTTCTGAACTCTGGCAAGTCATCTGAGTTTCCATCCTTCTTGCAGACAAAAAGCATATATCTAATTGAGATGGGAGGGAGGTTTATATAATTAATATTTGTTAAGTATTTTGACTTAGGCATAGCCTAATTCACTCATCTCCAAGGCTTTCACCAAGGTGCAGGAGGAAGATTGTGCTAATGTCAGTGAATGAGAAACTACCACTCTCACATCAAATCTAGACTCTTCCCCTGAATCGTATGTGTTGTCTGTATGTATACACACACACACACACTCACACAGACTCTCCCATGCATATATAGCTGATCTCCTAACAGCAGGCACATGGCATCAAAAGGACAGTGAGCAAACTGGGAAGGGGAATGCTGCTGCTGCAGGTAAACTAAGGCTTCCATGGGGTGAAGATGGATATTTTCAGTTTTCCCAGATGTAGGTCCATTCAAAAAAGCACAAAAGATGAGCACTCATTTGAGATGAACAAGTTTTTCTATTGAGACAGATGGGTCTTGTTATATGATTCCTTTTCACGTGGAGGCTCCAGCGCGAGGACATTTTGGGACCCCCAGTCCTTTGAGGGGGAGAGAGAGAGTTCCTGATCAGACCAGCAAGGACTCCCTGTTGCATTCAAATGTTGACTGTGAAAAGCAAAGTGAGTGAAGTTTTGCTTTGCTTGACTGAGCTTTACCATACCAGTTATTGTTTTGAAAAGTGAAGAGAAACCTACTACATCTCCTGGGAAAGTGAGAAGCAACTTGCTTCAGAAGAGACTGCTATTATAGCGAAGTTCTCAGCTTAGCTCTCTATTTTTGGCTTTATGTATTCACGTCTGCTTGAATTTCCCCTGCAATAACAGCTTTGTGATTAAATGACTAGAATAAATGATTTCAGAGTGTCTGGGGATGGGCAGAAATGTAATTATTCATTTATCGATAGATAGTGAGGTAGGTATTGATTTCTACAGGATATTAAATGCTCTGGAGCAGAGGAATGAAATATTATTAGTATTTTGAAAGAGTAAATATTGCCACCTTGTTTTCTACTTTTAAGCACCTGTGGGGAGAATACCACTCTGCTAATGTCAGGCCATTTGAATGCTTTGAATTATTTAGGGACCTTCAGTATAGCCTGATGCAAGTGTAAAAGCTTGCCTATGATAAGTCAAATTTGTTAAAAAACCCTACATGTTCTTCCTTATGATCCTTTATTGTTAGTCACCTATGGTACTTGCCTGAAGGAAATACAGCCAAGCAGAGTTCAATTAAGAAATCTATCTATCTGTCTACCTACCTACATATCTGTTTGTCTCTCTCTCTTCTACTCTGTGGATTACAATTGCTAGACATTACATTTTTATAATCTTTATTTCAAGCTAGGCTCTCATAAGCATCCTATTTTAGGCGAAACATGTCATTATCCCTGTTAGAGTAGAGTGCTAGCTTTATAAAGGGAAGGACGAGAAAATTCAGTTAATACATGAGTGAGTTCCTGTGGAGCAGAAGCAATGAAGCCCAGGGAGGGACTCATCCGTGTGGGTTTCTGATGCCTAATAACAGCCAAGCTCTTGTAGTCAGTCCTTCAGTGGAGAAGCGAAGAGGGTCTCTCTTCTCTACTTAGTCCTTTATTTTCACAAAACCCGTAGGGATGAGATATTTCTGAAACTTCACCCCTCTGTCAATGTGCCTGAAAACAAAAGGCTTCAAGAGTTACTAGGGGAGACTAACGGACGGGCGCTCAGGCAGGCTGCATGAGCCTAATTTGTGTAGGAAAGCAGCCTAAAAATGAATCAATAGTCCTTGAACAATGTGTGCAAGAGCAACTGTAGCATACCCTAGAGGAGGAGGAGGAGGACGAAGAGAAAGGGGAGGGCTGCCATGGCACGCACTTACCCCATCCCATCTCCAAACCAGACCAGCGCACTTCCTGGTGTGCAGGAAGGTGCGCATGGCCTACAGCCTCCCCAAGGACACCCTGTGACCTGCAGAGGAGGCAGGAGGCAAAGCCAGGGATGTCCAGCCCATCCTTCCTTCATCGCTCTGTCCTCCCTTCTCACTCGATGGCGTTGGTAACCTCTTCCTCATCGTCCTCCAGCTGTCTCCCTCCGGTGCATTTCCTTTCAAAATTACTGGTAACTCCTTGTCGCAGGGGTTTTCCCCCTTTGCTTTCTTTTTTTAAGGTTTCCCTGTCTTTTCCAGACCTTCCACAGAGTGGCTATGGTTCACCACAGAGCTTGCTTTGTTGGCAACCTTTTGCAATGTTTTATCTTTTTTGTTGCTGCAAAACAAAATGCTTCTCATACTTGTGTCCTCTGGTGATGGGTATGTTTCAAATACATCACTGACGCATTCAGAGGTGTAACGGGAGACATTTCTATCCACATGGCATATTAGCGTTGACAGATAGGGACCGTAACTGCCTACCAACACAAGTGTGCCAGAGCTTTCCTCCTGGACGGCATTAATGTTCAGTAAGGCCTCTTTTCATCCCTTTTAGCTTTCTCTTCAGGCCTTCAATTAGGGTTGCTCAAAACTTTTTCTTGCAGAAAGTGGGCTATCAAATACATGCAGGTCTCAAAACCCAAAATGTTTGCTTTCTATAGACAACATTCACTGTTTCTCAATGGAGAAAGAAAACATAGGGCTCAGAGCTAAGATGAAGTGAGTGCCTCCCAGTTTGAAATAAGAATATCTGCACAGCTTGAATAACTGTTTTAAGGCCCAATCTGTGCTTCTATTCCCACCAGTTTTGTCAAATCAGTGCTAACGTATCTGGGGACAAACGCTGCTGCTCAGGTTGAAGACTGGTGTATTTTCATTTAGTGTAAGGTATTGCCCAACTCGCCCAACCATCAGATTCACAGCCCAAGTTACCTTGTGCCAGCCCAGCTGTGGTAACTAACTTGGACCATCATAAATGACAGGCAAAGAACACCTGCTTAAACATCTTCCATTAACATTCATTGTTTTGAGAGCAGCAGCCATGCCTCTGGGCCCTTGAGGAACTGAAGTACGAGAATCCTAACCATAAGTCGAGTCCCAACGATCTGAAGCTAACCAATGTAAGCTAAATATGAAACATACAGCTCTTTGCACTGTTTTAAATAAATCTGCTTAAAATCACACCCTTAGGGACTATCTACATGAGAAATCTACTTCACAGCCCATGTGTGAAATGATGGAGTAGTTTTGGCTGAGCTAAACAGGGTCCAGATGCAGTGGGCAAGAGAAGCAAAGCCCTGCAGCACTTTAGGCCACCTCCCATGGGTTCGTCGTTTAGGGTAGGACAAAGTGGCTGCTGGAGGTCTCTCCCACTGTTGAGGGAGTTTAGGTGACTTCTTGAAGTCTCTATTTCTTTGTCTAAAGATTGCATCACAGAGTCAGGAAGCCATACCCAGTGCTGCATGGGAATACAGGCACTAAATATTGGATGATCAAATACTCAAGATAATGTGACTGTGGGCAACTCATGAAGAGAACATGAACACACGGATGTTCATGAAAACTGTGAAGTTGGCAATTACGAACCAAGAAATTCAAGGCACTTGTGTTGGTCGTAGATCAGTTGTAACCACATTATAGGGCTTGACGAGTCAGACTCCTAAGTACAACGTTAATGTTGTTTTTTCACCACTGATTCAGAAACAGCAGTAAACACCATCAATATCTCTAATGTGTTAGCACACCTTAGCATGTATTGGCCTAGATGGCTCCTGGAAATTTTCAGAACAAGATTTGTCTCCATTTTATCTCAAGACCTAATGCATACACAGTGAAAATTTTGGCAAAAAATGAAACGAAATTGCAGTGAAATACTTTCGCTAGGAATAAAGAGCAAAAGAATTTTGGAGTTCTGTTCAAAATGCTCTTGGCGCTGCACACCATCCTTCCAGAAGTAAGATTCCATAAACATTTCCACGGAAGTTCATTTATTTCAAAACTCATAGTAGTATGTAATTCTCCTTCCAATTTAATGCAGATGAATAGAAAACTATTTTGAGTCACTGTGTAGTATTTGATATATAATCTCTCTGTCTACCTACCGAGTAAGCATGTGCTCTGGAAACATGAGTAGCTTCTGTATCTACACTGCACACTAGGTCTCTCTGTACATTTCGATTCACAAGTTTCCATCTTAACCTTCCTTTTTGTTTGCGAGTCAGTGATACTGATGTTTTCCATTTTCTATCTTTTCCCTTATTTTAAGGATATGTCAACACAAAAAATAGTCAGCTCCCTTAATGTATAGTGCAGCTCCATCTCTGATCCAAGTTCATTAATAAAAAATAAAGGTTTGTGATTATTTCAGATGAGTGCCTAACAATACCTTGCATGTGCTACTTTTGCACATAATTAAGAATACATTTCTCACATCTTGTTTCTTACAGATGCAAATAAAATTCACTTCCTCCTGTCCTCAAAATATTTTAGAATATACTTTCTTTACACATGCTTTCACATTTTTTCCGATATCTTACATTCCTATGACCTAAATACTCTCCAGAAAGGCACTATGTCTAAGGTCAATGAAACAGGAAAATGAAACCCTGAAAGCAGCCACAGAAATTGCCTTTACACTGACCACTTCTTCCAGCAGCAATGGCTAAGTTTAGCAGCAATCTATTATTAAACAGACCAGGACATTTCAGTCTAGAGGGACAAGACTGGGGCCAAGGTGGACTACAACAGTGTGCTATAAAACCACAAATGGCTGGAGAAGGTATAAACAGGAGGATTATTTACTATTCTTGACAGTGAAAATGGGATACCCAGTGAATTAATCAAGGAGTGGATTTAAAACAAATCGAAAGAAGTCACCAGCAAAGTCTTACGCTGGGAAGTCATTGCCACAGGATATTTAGATGGCAACGGTATAAACAGGTTCAAAAGTTTATTGCATAAATTCAGGGGGTAAGATTGATTAAACATGATAAACAGAAATACAACCATGAGTCAGGGAGAAGATGAACAAAGAATGGGTATTTACTATTTCTCAGCATTTTACTTGTTGTCCAGTAGCTCAGGAGTTGGTTTTTTTTTTTTTTTTGGTTGACCAGGTAGTAAATTTCCAACAAACACATGTAATTAAGCTGTGGAGATGATTGCTAGATGATGCCAGGAAGGCCAAAAGCGAAATGCGATCAAAAAGTGATCGGACAGATTGAGATCAGAAAAGACTCTTGAGGGGTGTTAAATACAACAATATGAAGACATCCTTCAGCTCAGCTTGTCAGAAGCTCGAAGCCTACGCCAGAGGAAGGATGAATCTGAATTTGCCCTTTTCTTGCATGGTTCCTGAAGCACCTGCTCTCGCCGGCTGCCAGAGACAGCTTTCTGGGCTGTTTGGTCTGACCCCGCTGGATGTTTTGTAGGTTTGTACCCAAATGATCAGTAGTAAAGTGGCATTTGGATCATCCTCGAAACAGAAGTGATGCTGAAAGGCAGGGAAACAACAGAGGTAGTTTACACTCCTCCTGCAGCCATGGCTTGTTTGCAAGCTCAGAGAGATGACAGCACATCTCTGTGTGTGTTATAAGCCTAATGGATCTGGTCACTGAACTCCACAAAAATCTCAATTTACCTGTTTTGGGGGCTTTTTAACTGAAAGTTTTAGCTGCAAGAATTATACAAAGGTGGCGAGTGTTGCTACAGCTGGGTTAAACCTTTGTGAGAAAGATAGTTTAGAGGCATCTTTCACTTAAAATGTCTGTAAAAGGCATGAATCATGTCATCGTCCTTCCCCCTGCTCCCCGCAAAAGGCAGGCTGGGTATTTTTTAGGGATTCGGCTGCTCTGCAAGGCAGCATCTGGGCTGAATATTGTTTCACAGCTGTGGTGAGCATGCTTGTTGCTGTAGGAAAAAAAAAAGCAAAGGTGTATAGGGAATAACAGAGCTCACAGAAGCAGAAGAAAGTTTGAAGAGAGTCTGATGATTATGTGGTTTTGGCGGAATACTGGAGTCACTTTTGGGTCGGGGTGTTGACCAAAGGAGGTTTAGAGTGAAGGGTAGGGAAATGACCTCTGTTTTTTTTTTTTGTTCCTCCTGTGCTTAAAGAAGCAGGGTTTTGTACAGCCTTCCAAATAAACAGAATTGCAGCAGAGATACCTGATTGCATCACCCATTTCTCCTCCTGACTGGAACAAGCTAGAAGAGTTTGAATTTTCATTAACCACTCAGCCTAGAGGGATAATAAGGCATTTTACAGAAACCAGAGACACAGGCAGGATGGCCCAATTCTGTTTGCAGTGTGATGCTTGGTGTTTACACTGACTGCGAGGAGATTTGACTTCTTATGTTTTTTGGTGCCTGAGTTTCCAGCAGTGAAAGGGAGACGTTTGGGATGGCACCAAGCTGCACCAAGAAATACTCCCCAGTTTGCAAGTGAGCTCTGTGAAATGGCATCCGTGCATTTTTCAAGAGGACCCTCACAACTGCAAATCATCCTCAAGTCGATTTTAAAGTGTGGCAGGCAAAGTCTTAATTTGTGTTATTTTAGGTACCATTCTGTCCCTGGATCACCCAAATTTTGTGCTCGTGAATCTGTTTGCAGAACAACCATGCCAGGCTCTGGCTGGGGATGGCGGGGAGGAGAGGGGTGGCGAGGCTGGTTACCCAGTGCAGCAAAGCAAATCTCCATACATCCAAAAGCATCCCACAGAGGTTAGAGAGAGCGTGCTTCAAAAAGGTAATGCCTGAAAAACAGCAGTTTAGGAGTTCTGCCATTTGAGTCATTTTATTTCTGCAAACAGAAAGGGGAAAGAAGCCCTACCTAGCTTTGTAACCCAGACAGAGTCACTGTCTCTCCTTACTTCTGGGCTTTTCTTTTTTTTCTTCTAGTATATAATGGGAAAGCATGTTAGGCCCAGAGCTCAGATGTGGGAGTCTGCGAGAGAATGGCAGCTCCAAAACAGTAAGTGGAGGTGACAAGTTCCCGACAATATTAAACATTAACACTGAATATTTTGTTGGTATTTAACTCCGGGATGTTTCATGTTACTGAGCAGAAACAGAACATCCCCCCTCACCCCCACTATTTTGTTCTTTACTCCTCTGCTCTGTACATTCAGAAGGCAGGGATGCGAGATGCCAGCTCCTTCAGGGTTGAAGTGGCTTTATATAAACTAACAGAGAGGGTGAGCTTATGAAGCGAAGACAGGATCTAATTCTGTACTCTGCTGAGACTGTGACTTGAAGATGGGGAATACTTTGTGTACGAGGTGGGCGTGCTTATGTGTGTATATATATGTATGAAGCTGAACACAGGAGAAATCCCGCTCATTTAGAAATCGGACGGTGGCAAGCAGCTGAGGGGGAGAGGTGGAATTTTAAAGTGATCTTTTAAAATGTTTATGTATATTTTGTTGCTGCTGGAAATGTCTGTTTGCACCTCAGGGAGGTTCCTGAACTTCCCACGTCGGGGAGCAGCTGGCCCAGAAGGGCAAATTCATTTCTGCTGCAAGACAGGTGGAGTTTTATCAGGGAAGCAGCTGTCCTGAAGCACCCGCTGCTCTCCGTCTTTGCAACCAGAGTGAAAGCAAGGTCTAGATCCACTCCCTGGGTTCGCCTGGGCTCTCCTTGCGTTTGCCAGCCTACAGCTGCAGTCCTGGTGCAGAGCAATCATCAAACCTGCCATGGCTTTCAGCACCCGCTTAACATGCAATTCTGATTGACCGATACATTTTGGGAGTACCCATTACAGCGGTGTAATTGCCGCCCTGACTGGGAGCCAGGTTAGACCACAGAGAGAAGCGGTTTCCGTCAGCGGCCCCGGCGCGGGGTGAGGGTGTGGTGGGAGCGCTGGGAGCACCGTACGGGAGCACATCCTGCTTCCTCTCCCACGCGCTCTCTCCCGCTGCGAGCATCCCATGCTGCACAGGGCGATGAGGAGCCAGGAGAGGAAACATTCCCCTTATGTAACAGGAAATGTAAACAAGGGTATATTTACCAACAGCGCTGTCTCCAAACATCCAGGCTGTGCTATTCCTCTGAGAGAGACGTCCTGAGGACCAGCTCTGCTGCTGGTGGGAGCTGCCGCGCTTCTGCTGAGCTCAGTTGCTGTTACCCGATAGCATCTGAGGAGCTGGTTCTCACATGTCGAGAGACAGATGCAAGTGCGCACACCCCTGCAGATCTCCATTGACAGGCTCCCCAACTGCAAGTGGGAAATCAGGACGGCCTGGGGAGAATGGCATTGCTTACTCACCCGAATGCCCCTGAGGACCCCTCCCTCATCCACTCCGTGATCCTGCAAGAAGCTACTCTCTCTTCTGTGCATTAATATTTTTCCTCC
Organism: Platalea leucorodia; assembly: GCF_965183815.1. Lineage (NCBI taxonomy): Eukaryota > Metazoa > Chordata > Aves > Pelecaniformes > Threskiornithidae > Platalea > Platalea leucorodia. The sequence goes on from NC_138823.1 coordinate 119,456,744, forward strand.
ACGACCTGCCATCCACTGGCCCCAAGCCCTTTGTATGAGACATACTTCTGTGTGACCAGCAACATTTGCAAGGTCCCTACACTGGTAGCCTGTGCTCAGGTTTTGGGGGCAGGAGCGTGAGAATCATGAACCAGTACAAGCTCCAGTTTGACAGACAAGGCTGATTTCTGTTTGACTTTGCACGACATGTAAAGGTGGATGCACTGGAGTTTCTACCAACTTCTAAGTCAACTGGTTTCTGAATGCCCACCTCAAAAGTCATCAGCTCATTTCTGTCTCACAGGCTTCTGTGCATGCAATACACGCCCCTAGGACTTCGTGTGTGTTGCCTTTAGGCAAAGGGCAGAGCAAAATATCTCCAGTGTGCACATCATAAAGACCCCCATGGGTTCAGGCTATGCAAGAGAAATGCTTCTTATGCCCCTGAGACATGTGGAGAGAGGGTGAAGGAAAGGGAAGGGAACCTACTGGCATGTTGTGCTGTGTAAGATGTGCACATTCACTGGAAACAAAGGGCAGCAGGGCCTGAATTTCCATTTCCTCAGCCCTGGCAGCTGTGCAGCTCTTTAGCTTGGTGGAGCTAGTCCCCGTCTAGGGGTGTGTTACTGCAATTGGAATCCAGCCCACGGCAAATCACATCCTCTCCAACTTGCCTTCTGTGGTCTTTAATTCACCTTTCCATTTACACTGTTGTAAATCAAGATTAACCCCATTAAGTCAATGGGCACATACTAGCATAAAAGCAGTGTAAGTGGGAGGCGAATCAGATCCGGTCTCTTTATGGGGATGTTATCTGATTATTTACTATGCTGTTAAGTAACAAGTGCTATCCATAGCAAACTTAATAGCAAACAGTAATGTGGTGCTGGTGAGATATACAGCAATTTACTGTTATTATTTGTACATTTTACAACATTTTAGGAGAACAATTTGGTTTTTTTAAGTAAGCATGTTTGTGCTCTCTCTTGAATACAAAAGATCATTGTTACCCTGTTTTGTTTCTCACAGATTTTGTTTGTCTTCTGGTTCCTTTTGGGGGAATGAGAGCTCTGTTCTGAGAGTGAGCAAGCTTTTTAAGAAGCAGCACAAAAACACTTATGCCTTGAGGGAGTGCTAAAGAGTGGTGATGCCAGGTGATGCCTGTGGCACACTGGGACAGCAGATACCTTTCCTGGCACATTTTTGTTGCGGAGCATTGGTCTGATTCTGTGGTGGCCACAGCCTGAATAAAAAGGGGTGGCCTTTAGGATACTTGGCAAAGATGTAAGGACACAATAAATGGGGACATCCAGCTCAGGCTTCCTTCTTCCTCACACTTACCATGGCCTGTAGCTCCATGTCTTGCTACGTTTGTGGCAGCATGTCTTGGTTCACTGATGGGCAGGGGACAAGATGTCCCAGAAGCAACAACCAGTGCATCCCCAAAGTGCTTATGGGGGATGACCCCATGGGGTCTCTGAGTGGGAGTGGCAGTGGGGGCAGCCACCATCCTCATTGCCTGCAGGGTAAAAGCACAGGCAGGGATAGAGGAGCTGGCCCTGGGGATGGGGTCAGAGCACTGCAGAGCTGAGACTCAGGGCTTGCCCACACAGGACACAGCTGTAAACAAATGGCGGTGGTTAACCCAGCAGTGGTTAGCGTGTCCATTAGTGCATGCTAAAAGTGCAGAGAGTCACCAGCAAAGGCTTGAATCACTCAAATGCTTTTACAATTAAATGCTTTCTAAAAACATATCCTTTCTTTCCTTTTTAACTTAACAGGTTAGAGGGCAGCCTCTGAAACATCAGCACTGGCCCCCTGAGACCTTAACCACAGAGCCGCTGGGCACTCCCCTCCCAGGCGCCCCTGCTGCTGCCCAGCTACGTGCTAAGCTGGACGGAGGAACTGGTTTTGGTTAAAAATTAATCCAGATAACCGCAATGATTAGTTTCCAGCTGCATCAGTCCCCTGTGTGGAAGAACTGACACCAGCTTCCTCAGAGCCTGGAGCAGAGCTGTGCTGCTCCTCAGCCCTCTTGCTGCTCCCTAGGTGCCTGTGCCTTTGCAAGTGAAATATCTTCCTCTGGATGTGGTGGACCCTCGCATCTCTCTGCGAGTGACTCTCGCAGAAAGCACAAGGCCAAATTCATGCAGTTTGCCTGTTTCTTCACTGCCTTCCTGCATGTTTGTCTATAGAGGGGCTCGTTTGCCGGACTGGCAGTCCAACGTTTGCCCTCTGAAAACAAGATGGAAGAAACGCTGGCACAGGCTATCGTGTTGCCATTCATGCTCTGCCTCCTCAGACTCATTGCGTGAAGCTAACTGGGTCATTTCCTTTCGGTAGCAAGGTTGTTTTTCTTCCCCCTCAAGTAAAACTGGCTTTTATGTAAATAATTTTTGGACCAGCTGCACTGAACTAATTATCTGGGTCATTCAAATTTCTGCTTCTGGAAGTAATTATGGCCTTTGGGAGTATACTGTATAATACCGATTTATGATTGGAGACTGAGAGTCTTCCTTATCTGCATGAATAGTATAAAGCAAAGTTAACAAATCTTCCTTACATCCTCAGGGCCGCAGAGCGCTCCTCGCCCGCACACAGAACTCCCATTCGGTCTAATAAGCATCTCCCTTCTCCCCTTACTCCATACATACGTACTGAGGACTCTCATTCTGGATATATCTCAATAGGCACTGGTCTGCCATTTGGGACAGTGCTCCAGCATCCTTATCTACTTTTTTATGCCTGAAGCTTTATACCCCATTAGCTCTTAAATGGGCCATCAGTGAAAAACAAGGAGGAAACTTTGTAGAGAGGGGCAAGCATATGTGAGGCGATGTGCAATTGGGAAGACTGGGTCCACTGACATCTATTCAGGAAAGAATGAGTTTACACAGAGACATAGGTGTCCTAGATTTTGTTGCAAGGGGCTCTGAGTTTACAAGTTTGTAAGCTGCCTTACCTGTATTCAAGGGCTGTCCTGCAATGCTGGCAGAAACGGGACTTTGGCAGGAGGAGGAGGGAGAGAGGTGGTAGCAGTTCATGCCACATCTCATCTTGGAGTGGCTCAGGGCCATTATCTGCCCCAAAGCAGGTAGAGCAGCTCTCAGCTTGGCAGTGGTGCATAACAAGGAGCATGGAGCTGGTGTACAGACACCGCTGATTTCTTGATCCCATGGCCAGCTCCCATGCTGAGGAAAGCTCCTTTAGCTCTGAGCATTAGGCTTTCACTAAGAACAAGGACCAAAAGCTCAGAGCTAAAATAAAGCTGTGTAACACCAGGGCAGGAGAGGACATTAGCCTAGAGACACAGACAAAATCAATTCACAGAATGGGTAGAATGTGAATAAGTGTTAAGTATCATCTGCCTTATTTTTTTAAAAATTGAAATTATAAGAGTCGTATAAAACATACAATCAGTAATAATATAGCATATTTGTATGTTACTAGACATAAAGACAAAAATGAACACAGAGTTTTTCAAGCTTCTTAAGCTCATCTTCAATTCATACCTGCACCTCTCAACAACCTCTCCTTTGACATAGACTCCTTACCCATCCTTTGTTCTTTTTTTCCCAACTAGTTTATCCCTTTCTAACTAAACTCAATACAAATAAAGCATAAGGCAGTAAAATGGAGGAGGCACCAGAGACCTGCTCCTATCCCAGTGCTCAACTTCTTGTGCATTGCAGCCTCCTGTGGTCGGTGTCCAGCTTCATGCTTTCAGCAGAAGGATCTGCCTGCCCTTCTGTGCTCCTTCTGAGCCCAGAGTCACAGGGTCCTGGCCACAGTTAAGCACTCTTAGGCATCACTACAGTAAATATGGTTAACTTAATAATGCTTAGGAAGCAATAATCCTTCCTAACTCTGAAAAATCACTGTAATTAGCTCTCCTATTTACATGCCACAAGTATTAAAAGTGAAATTAAATAAAAAAGAAATGAAAACCTAGTTTAAGATGATCAGAAATGGGTAACATTTTTCAACTAAAATTTTCTTTTTCTAGTGGACCATGGTTAAAGGAGGGGATAAAAAATGTAGATTTGCCAGTTACAAAGTTACGCTCTGTACTTACTGACTGAGTTTTCCTAAAGTGTTTGGTCTTGAAAAATTAACCACCCTAAAAAATCCAACGTCCCACCAGATCATTTGGGAAGCAGCATTTGTATGTTCTGGTTCAAAACTATTTTTCATTTAGAAATTTTCCTTTAATATGCAACTAAGCAAGTTTTAAAACACTTGACATTAAACTAGCATGTCAAATAAGGAAAAACTCCATCTGATCCAAACCGAATATATGTGATTTTATGATTCACCAGAAAATGTTGATTTTTTTGTCTTTTTCAGCATGATTGAAACCAACTCCTCTCTTGCTTTCTCCTGATTTTTGGGACTGGCAGTAATCCAAAACCTCATTTGCCTAGCTGTAGAAAGCATCATTAGTCATCAACATGGTTAGATGGGGAATAGCTGGAAAGTTAGGTGCTCCAGAGATCAATATTGGACCTGATCTTATTTAACATTCTCACTAATGATCTGAGAGCGTACGTGTACTCTATATTAACTGTATTCATTGATGCCACTCAGATTCAGAGGGGTTGTGAACCCCAGTTGGGAGAATGGGAGATTGAATAAATGGACAGAAAATTAATATCCTTTCAAATTGATCCAATTAAGGATGTTCATTTCAAAAAATGCTAGTTAATAGAGCTGGGGAAAATAGCCCAAAATGCAGACGTTAGCTAAACACAAATACTCACCAATGGTGTTCAGAAAAATACTGGATATTGGGTGGCTGCAAACTGGAAAGGAGCCTGGAGTGCAATGTAAAAGCAAAATGCGTATCACCTGTTTGGGTTGAACAGCTACTACAAATGACTTCAAAAAGAAGTAAAAGACAAACTCATGGGGAAAAGCTCCATCAAAGGCTTTCACACGCAAAGCTCCTGACACAAGTGCCAGCTCAGGAGGTGTCTACAGACTGCCAGATGCCACCAGGGAAGGCTCTTATTTCTTCACTTACCCTTTTTATGTGCTTCCTCAATTTATCTCCTGCTGGCCATCGTTAGGGACACCATCATAAGACCCTTTTGGTTTATTCCAATATGACTGCTCATGTTTCCCTGTGGACATCCCTGTTTCCTGCAAGCTGAAAGTCCCTCCTTGATAGGAGAGCAGTAAAATGATGCTCATCTGGGAAGCCCAACACAAGAGTGGAGCAGCCCCAGAGATGAGTGGATGAAGTAATCTATGGCCAACAGCAGGACAAATTACAGAAGAAAATTCCTGACACTGGGAGCTGCCAGAGCTGCAGGAAGAAACCCTGTCCCTACATGTCCAGACCATTTCTGGAATCATATAAAAGTGAAAGTGATATTTTGTTGGCTGTTGTACGGGAAAAATGTCTTCTACTACAGCAGGTAACTGGGAAATGGGTCTAGTAGGTCTTCTCCATATTTAACCTCTCCACCAGTTGTCTTCTACCTTTGATCTTGCTAGAAATCAATGAGCTCACCTAATCAATGAAGTGCATATAGATTGAAGGCAGCTCTATGTGAGTCTTTGAAGCTCCCAAAAGTCAACTAAAACATCGTAAAAACTTTCCAAGAGTATTTATTGGCTCATCATTTATAACAAGACTAGTACAAAGAGTCAAAGACACAGATCATAATGTCTGCAAACAGACATGTCTGGAGCACTTATGTAAGTCCTGCAGTAGGGCGGGAGTCAATATTTATTATGGATACATAAATGATAGCTGAGAACAAGGATCAATTTTCAGTGAGCATGGGAGTGCTTGCTCACCTCTTTTTTTAGTTTTCATGCCTCCAGGAGTGCTTGAGCAGCTTTAAACAATCATCAGATGGGGGTTCTTTCCTCAATTTTATTTTTTTATTTTTTAGTTACTTCAGAATATCCTCCTCTTCCCTTCTCTGCCATTTAAACCAAACTGAAACCTCTCCATCTCAAACAAATTGCTCTGATTTTCCCCTGAGCTCTGACTCACTGAATAACCTTGTGTGCCTGTGATGGTTGCCCCTCCATCTCCTTCCCAGGAGCTGACCAAAATGCCACGGTTAGCACTGCCAGGAAACTCCGTAAAAGATGTCCCTAAACCAGCAACAACATCCCACCCTGGGGGACAGGCTGCATGTCGAGTGGTAGCAGTGGGCACTGAAGTGCTCTCCAGGGCACAGACATGTCTGCCATCCTCCCAGTGGGGCTAAGGTTTGCTGGGACAACTTATTCATACCTGGGGAAGTTAAACAGGAATAAAGAAGAAAATTAAAATATTCACTGAAAAGACAGGAACATGTCCTCAGCCCAAATCCTTACACTGTTTTTGCACTGACCCATTTCATTTGGAGCTGTGATTTTCTTTTATGGCTGGGGTCTAACCAAGTACTACTAACCAGTACTACTGGGATGCCCTTTGATGCCAAGCCCCATTACAGCTCAGTAGGTTTCAAGCCAATGTAGTAAATGTGGTACAAAACCCATGTATAGGCCACATGGAAGGGCTAGAGAGAGCATATCACTTACAAAGCAGTTTGACGTGAACAGAGAGAGTCCTTACAGGCTGCAACATGCACTACTGGTGAGACTGGGCAGCGAGCGCCTGATTTACACATCACAGAGTTTGCATTGCCAGCATGTCCTCCTGCATTTGGCCCTTTCCTAGAAACTAAGAGTGGGCCATGCCCCAGAAAATGTAGGCAGCCCTGTCTAAATAGAAACCTTCTGCTAGAGCCAAATTCAGCAGAAGGAAGAGTGCATGAGGGTTTGGACTTGCATTCGCTGATCAGATAGTTTGGACAGCAACAGCTGCAACCCTGCAGCTTGTACCTGTCCTTCTGCCAGCATTACTGCCCTGAGACAGCCGGCACCAGTCCCACTGGTGCTCTCTCTCTCAGCTCGGTGTCTTAGCACAAACTCACCCTTCTCAGGAGTTTGCACTTACATGCTAGGGCTGAACCTGGGCAGCTGCAATGCAGGCACCGGAGCTGATGTGCAGATGCTGTGCAGGGTTGGTACCTCCTTGCAGAGGGGTGGGGACAGCTGGGGGCTGGGACACCTCACACCCCTGCAGTATGATCTGCTAAAGCCTGTCCACCAGAGCCCTGCAGTGCTCTTCTTTGGGCAAATCCTCCTGTCTTTTTCTGCTGCAGACTCTGCACTGCATGTGCAAAACTTCCACTCCAATAGAGAGGCTCCCAGCATGGGAAGTGTGCCAGAGATCTGCGAGGACAGAGAGATCTTTGCCTGAAAGGCTGCATCCTCCCTGTGCCCTGCATCCACCTCTCTAGCTTCTTCTGTTCTTCTGCAGCAGTCACTGGGGACAGTTTCTAAATTACAAGAGATCCCCAGATTGCTTAGAACTAGCAGTAGGTCTTTATCATCATTAATCTTTCATAAATCTTAAGCCTAAAATAAATGGTGTGACAGCTCTGAATGTCAGGAATCATGGGCTGTGGCAGTTTCGTTCACAGACATTATATATGTGCGTTTAGGAATGCGGTTGGCAAACCTCCTCTATTATTTGTTCTGGCTGCACATTGTTTATACTTTTCTTCCTGTTTTTGAAAACAGAAATTATTGTCTCAGTGGCTAGATAAAATATTTCTTTTACAAAAGAAAGCGCTGGTTGAAGAGAAGCACTTTTGTAATTCTTTTTTTGCAGCAAAAGAGAAGAGGAGAAATTTCTGGGACCTCTCACATTAATATTTTATGAACTACCTGAGAAAAGGTTTAAAGAACAAATGGCTGAAAATGGGAGATAATGTGGTGTGGTGGACTGAAGGCACCCTGGGAGTTAGTTAGTTCAGGCTGTCTTCTTCCACCCATCCATTACAAACCAGGTAGGGCCAGCTCTTAATAGCCAGAGTCTCTGCAGCCAGTACTGGGTGTTATTGAAGCCGCCCACAAAACAAAGCAATTGGCTCAGTCATTGTCCCTCTGGAATTGGAGTAAATTTGGTGATGAGGCTAAATCCATATGAAGTGAGCTGCAATTACTCATGGGAGTGAGCACACCAAGGCCGGCGAGCCTCCTGGCATGAGTGAGGGCTGACCACACGAGCAGGTGCTGCAGACCCGGGAGGGACAGGCCTCTCAGGGACCCTCAGTGCAGCACGGGCACCCCATTTCTCCAGAAGTGCTTGGCAGAGCTATTTGGGCAAATCGAAAGGCAGGGTGCATGCAACCTGAATTCCCAGCCCAGTAAGGGCAGGGAGGTGCCATGAGTTACCAAAGTCATTCCCTGGATCCATTGCTAAGTCAGGAATATAGTAGAATTAAAAAAATATACAGGATATATAGAGTAAAAATACAGAGGATTATGTTGATTGATCTGTACTTGTTTTTGTTGTAAGACACCTGTGTTATGAAGGGGTCCTGTTTTACACCCTGTGAGGGCAGACCAGAGCAGGTGGAAATTCTCCAGCTCCTAAAGCAACCAAGGAAGGACCCGAGTGAAGTCTCCTACCAGGTTTATTTTTCTTTTCTGAAATGCTTCACTCATCTACTATGACCTTAGTTGACGCACCTAACTGATGATTTACCTAGCCCACATCCCTTAAACCCAAACTTCTTCTAAGGACACAGCTTATGGCTATCATTATTGTCCATTGCATTGACACTGACAGTATTCAGTATGGCTGTTATTGTCACCTACTGTGACATAGCAATCACTTTCTCGGGGAAGCTGAAGTGCCCAGAACACCACCTTCTCACTGAGATCTATGCACAGCAGTTGGCATCAGAATGGCAGCTGAATGCCACAAACATTGACAGAGGTCTTTTGTTGTTGTTGTTAATTAAAAGACCGAAGCATTTAAAGGCAAGCTGAAAGCAAAGACTGTAGGTTGTGGCACCAAATCACAAACATAACTCATCAGTGTGATAAGCCAAGAAATATGCATTTGTAGAGCAAAGCTTTACTGAATGTAATCTCCCTCTGGCTTCCTGATGTCAGAGGTGAAGTGCACGGACATCCCCTTCTTTAGCTTGTGCCCAGATGGGGAGGCATGGCGGCTCGTCCGCAACAGCTGTTAAAAGAGGCTCTTTCACCTGCTGTGTCAGGGAACGAGCTCTGGCTATAAGATGAGCCAAGCCCAATCAGTGTCCTCAGCTGATGTGAACTCTTGCCACTTCACTGACGCCAAAGGATGAGGCAGCTTTGCGTGAACTGAGAATCCACCTCCCTCCACCTTCAAATTTATTACAATGATTTTGGATAACAGCAATGGGAAATTCCCTTAGTCAGAGGGAAAATACTCACTTCTGTACCTCTTCCAATGCCCGCTAGCACTCTTTGTTGGGCCAGACAAAAAGGTAGTCATTTAACCAAAAAAATATCTATGATAATGATGTACTTTTTCAGTTTGCAGACTTTGCTCTCTGGTGCTGACTGAAGGACTGTACGCTTTATCATCAAACACTGGGCGAATTCCAGGACTATCTGCACTGAGTTTTGCTGGTGATTTCCTGGTGCTCCCCCAAGACAAGAAGCTCTGGGGAGGTCGTTCAGCTTGCAGTGGGACTGTACCTCAGATGCGCAATGCTCCTGCAGTTCTGATGGGTCTCACTCTTCACCAGGTGCTCCAGCTGCACAGAAATATTGGGCGAGGAGCACCCAAGAGTCCATAGAAAGGCTGATGCATCTCTACAGGCCAAGAGAAAGGAAAAATTTGACATCTCTCCCCTCTTGGATGGCTGGAGATGGAAGGCAGCAGTCACTGTAGATAGCGGGTGAATTATGATTTCCAAAGGAAGTGCATGGGAAGGTCACAGAGCAAAATCAGACATTATTTCCGTCACAGAGATGCAGACGATCCAACATTTCCTTCTTCGGCTTATCCTCTCTTCACAAATGCAGGAGCTGTTTTGTCTTTTTTTTTGGTTATTGTGACAGTAAATCCCTAAGACCAAAACTTTGGAAAATAAACACTCTGCCTCTTGGGAAATTTCCATGACAATCATTCCTTCAGTTTCCCTGTGCTGTTGGCTGTGGCTTAAGGTGACATTCATCCTGGTGGCAGTGGCGTGGCCCTCCCCTTCTCCAGCTCAGTTCTGATTGCAATGCCACATCAAGCAAACCCAAAGACTAGCAGCTTCCATGAAAATACTCCCACTGACTTCAAAGGACTTTGGATCCAGCCTCACACAGTGGTCAAACACTAGACATACCGGGGCAACCAAAGCAACCATTACTCACAACTGCAGCTGTAGGCACATGTAAAGATAGCAAATACACATGCCTAATGCATTTGGGCATTAGATTACCCCAAACAATGCAATGGCTTTTTTGAATGTGAAACTTTTAGTCCTTCACAGAATCCCCTTACCTGAACCTATTCTACCAGGACCTGTTTACCAAATGGTTTATTCTAGGCTCAAACTGGGATAAATAACCAGCAAGAGCCTCCTTGCCTCCAGAGGCAATTGGAAACTCTCTGCCCGCTTGTGTTGCTACGCATCCGTCAGCTGAGGAGATATCCAAACAGCAAAACACAGTGTCAGTGGGCTCCTGATAGGCTGATGAGTCTGTGCACCAACAAACAAGAGTTACCTGCATGGGTGCATACATTGTACATTCAGATACATATGCATAGAAATATACATATGCATACATGTATGTGCATCTTGGGGCATTTAAAATAATCTACTATGTGTAAATCATATGGTTCATATCTTATTACCAAAATACATGTCTAAAGCAGTTATTGTGCCTTGCAAAGGATTTTCATTATAATAGTTTCATAGTGGCATCCCTCAGAGAACCTGGCAGAATGACAACCTGATGTAGAGACAGTGAGAAGCGTTTGCAGCAAGTCAGCGACTCAGAAGCAGACCCTGCCCCTGTGCAAGCAGCACAGAAAGCCATGGAGTCGCACCAGGAGATGCCAACTGAAGGTATAGCCTCTGCTGTCCAGCAAAGGGGCTGGCATGGGGCCCTTCCCCTCTGACTCAGCTATAGCTCAGCCTGGAGGGTATATCCCATGCAGGAAAGTTACTGTGGGATCCGACAAATGCTGCCAGCCCCTTTGTAAAAGGTAATAAATAGTATGCATTCATCAGCTATATAACACATTTATGATTTTGAGAGGTTCAAAGGGTTCAAAGAACTATAGTAAACCTGGAGATACATTCATTCTAGCTCTATTATGGAAGAGGTGGCAGTAGCTCCATAGCAGGTTTTAGACTCTGAGGAATTTGACGTAGCACCCTGGTGGAGCCAAAATGCAATAGATTATTTATTTATTTATTTATTTATCTATTTATTTTCAGGATAGAAAGTTCTCTTTGAGTTTTCAAGGAGCTTTAGAAGGGCATTTTAGTCACTGGCAAGTAGAAAAAGAAACAAATGTTAAAAACGAGAGGCCCTTTCACTCTCTCACTCTGACGCAAAACTGTGGTGTATCAAAACACTTGTTTGCTATATAGCTATGCACCCGGGAATTTTATACAAAGTTGTTCTCCTTGGGGGAAAATATGAGGTTGGGGTTTAGGTCTTCATTACAGTGCAATCTTAGGGAATGAGATATGTGCATTGCATCATTGTACATTTTGGAATTTATGAAGAGAGGAAAAAAGAAGACAGTAAACACGATGTGCAAAGACTAGGGTGCGTTAAATGTTTCAATGATTTTTTTTTTAAATTGTGGTGTACTGTCTAATAAAGTTTCTAGTGTGCAGGTGCTACCAGATATTACCAATAAAGTTGCAAAGCAGTTTCTCTTTTCCTCTTTTGCTGTCAAAGGGAACAGTTTTGCCCATTTCTTTCCCATTAAGATGAAATTTTCCATCCTGTGTCTCCCACGTTTTTCTGGTTTTGTTTGTTTCTAAGTAGCAGCAAAATTCCTTCAGCTTTCAAATTTGACATAGGAGGACTGAATGGAGCATTTTTCTTACTGGCTGGTAACAGCTCCTCATAAGAGTGGCTTGTGTCTTAGGAAATAGGGCATGCTGACAGATATCGCCCCTAATGTGTTTAAACTTCAGTACAGAAAGGTTGGTGCCTTTCAAATGCATCAGCAGGTGGGGGGTCTCAAAGAATTAGCTTGGGGAGGTGGGATTTTTAGTATGATTTAAGATCCAGCTCATTTTCCTAGTCTATTCTCCCCAGGAGAGGTGGGAAATGCCATCCCAGGCGTGAAGTCCAGGCCAGGAGTCACTTTTGCTCTGTTCCCAGCTGCCACAACCCGCTAGGTGAACCTGGCAAAGTCACTTAACCTCGCAATTAATGTTTTGCATGTAAAATGCAGATGCTTTTAAAAATGAGTGACTGAGCCAAACTCCAGACACATTCATGGAAAGACAACTGTTGACTTCAAGATCAGGCTTATAAGTCTCACAGGTGTGGGGAGACGTGATTCAGTAACATTTGTAAAGATCTCTGAGGTTCTCAAATGGAGGATGATCTGAGCAGGTAAAGAATTTCAGTGACAACTCCTAATGAACGCACAGCTATTAATCCCCCCCCCCCTTTTCATTTCAAAGTAGCAATAAGAATGAGATTTAAAGTATTTATTGAGTGGTTGAGAAAGCCAACCTTTGACTCAGTGCCTTAGAGCAGTGCCTGGGGCAGGCAGTAATTGTGCAGAAAGGCACTGATAGCATGTCTTCTTATTGCTTAAGAAAGGTGCTTTTCCAATTTGCTTTGTTCACTGGGTTGCTGTACCAGGCTTGAGATTCACAGCTATAAATACAGGGAGCTATATATAAATACACACACATACATACACACACAGAGACTGTGACTCAGACACATTACCAGCACACTATAGCCCAAGTCAGTATAATTGAAAAAAAAAGAAGGAAAAAAAGACAGTTCAATATTTTTAATAAATAGGGCCTAATCCCAAAGTCACTTTAGCAGGTTTTATTCATATGACTATTCAGACATACTGAGAATAGAGTGGATCATAAGCACAGCAATTCGTGCTAGACCTGTAAATTGAACTGTGCAGTCAGTGGCATTTGGAGTTGCATATCATATTGATATTTTCAACATAAGAAAATGGACTGAGATTGTAGAAATTGCATGCAAATTTTCAGACCTGAAAAGTTTTCTTATTTTTTGATTGGGGGTGGAATTTCCCAGCGTGCAGAGTTATTGCATTTGGATTATACACCCATTCAATCCATCTACAGTCCTTGAACTGAGACTGAGGAATCTGGGGAAGTTTCCCGCACCTTGAAGAATTCCAGAGAGTTTGGAAATACTCACTGAACTGCCTTCAGGAAACTGGATCTGTGTCTCATTCACCACACCGTGGGGTGGGGTGGTGGATGAACTTCCAGTTCCTGCACATGGGGTAACATGTAATGCTTCCCTTTCCTGAATTGCTTTAGGTTATTTTCTATAGTTAGGTGCTTGGTGTACATATTTGTGATTATATATACATATTTGTGATTATATATACATATATATATCATCAATCTCCTAGTACATAATTAAAACCAATGTTTTTTACCAATGTGTCTGGTAATAAAACTCTATGTGAGAATAGCAACAGGAAATGGATAAGAAGAGCTATAAATACATTCAAAATAAACCAATTTAACCATATGAATGCATTTCTGAAGCTATATTTCAGATCCTCCAGTTAAATTCTCACACAAAACACAGTGGGCCACATCCATTATTTGACAATGTTTCTGAAATACAAACAGTTTTACAATTTTCTATACAAACTTACTGTGATTTTTCTTTCAGAATGAGCAAATGGAGTTGCTGGTTTTGGCCCTCAAAAGGCTGCTTAGGAAAAGGAGAACTTATCATACTTTATGAACAACAGCAGGAAAGTCAATCAATAACACTTTTCTGCTCTCCAGTTTGAGAGCCCTCAGATACATGTTGTCAATGGAAGTTACAAATAGATGTTTCTGAGGGCAAAAAATCTGGCTTTAAAGTGCAGAAAGAGGTCCAAACTCTGTTCTCAGTTATACCATAGTGAATCAGGAATGACTTCATTGACTATACATAGCATCAAGACATTAAGGTCAATAGATTTTCTCCTAGTTTTCCTTAATGCAGTGGACTGCAAAATTTGGTTTCACCTCTCTGTATTCCAAATTATATCTGAATCTTTCAGCAACAAAAAATTATATCTTTATTGCTTGTACAAATCTATTTGCAGTACAACTCTGGGAGAGCAAGAGAACTACTAATTAGGTGGCAAATACCAGTTCTCCTTTCTGAGGAGAGACGGACACAAAACCTGCAGTGTAATGGGGAACCACCCAGCAAAGAATCATTTTGCCAAAGAGCAAAGAAAAGTAGAAAATCCATAAACTCTGGTGGCCACTATCTTGGAGAGTGTGTTAGATGTTAAAATGGAATATTTGTTTTTTAAAATAAGCTTGCTGAACACATGCAGGCTTCTGACAGACCTTTTGAGCAGCATTGCTACAAAACCATAGTCTGCCTATGTTGAATATATAAGCTACAGTGCATACCATGGTAATCACCACAGCATTGCCATACCCTCTCTGACTGATCATGTTATTGCAGTGGCCCACAAGCCATAAGTGCGGTATCTGTAAGGCCCAAATGATAGCATTCAGGCTGTACTGTCTGCCTGGAAGGACTCGCCTTATCCAAAGTCCTCGGAGAGCTCCAGTCTGAGGACAGCCGAGGCCTCATGCCCCAACCCTTTGTTCCTCATGAGAAGAACAACCTAAGAATCTGGCATGATGGGCCACTGCTCATTTATGATTTATGGGCAGATTTATGAGCCATTGGCTAAGGACGGACTCATGGGTAAAAGTCATCATCCAACGGTGTCTTATCAATGAAAGCAAAAATGAGACCTTCATTGGTTTTGCACTTAGACTCTAGAATCAGCTACAGCACAGAAGAAGTGAGTAATATATCAATAGTATAACTTTAGGTGAGACTGAAATAAGTGATACCCTGTGGCTTGATAGATATATTAGAGAAGGTGAATCTTTTTCTATTTCTTCCCACTTTTTTCTGTCTTGACAAATGCATGGCGAGAGAGAATCCATGTTGCTTAGCAACTCCTTAGGATGCAGAAAGAAATCAGTCAATACAATTCTGAATTAAAGCTGCAATGACCCGCAGATATTTTTCTAGAGGAAACCAAGAATAGCTATATATTCTCCATCTTTTTCCTGAAGTCACATTAGCTCATGAGTCAAACTCTTTAAAATGAAGAATCATGGAAATAGATAGGTCTTTCTGAGGTGGAAGAAGGGGGCTAATTTATTGCAGGAGTCTGAAAAGCAGGAACTCATTTTGAATTCTAGCAATGCTGATTATTTTAGTTAAGGCTGAGTGTGAATTTAGCCGTTTTGGCACATGAATCATTTGGGAGCCAGTTATGATTTCAGTCATGAGACATGCTGGATTAATTCCTCCACTTGAGTTGTCATTGATTACATTGGTATTGCATCCATAGCAGCTGAAGCAACTGGCATTGCACCAATAACAACCAAAGACATAGCTTGCCTGTGCATAAGCATATGCATCAAGCCCTCAGCAGAGCACTGGTATCAAACCCTCAACAGCTGAGCTAAAGTATGGTACTCTTAGTCTTAGCCCATGAGTGAGCATACAAGTCAGAGATCCTGTTTTTGGTACTGGCTGGTTGACTGAGCACTTTAAGAATGTGTTTATCCACCAAACATAACAAGCATTTCTGCAAAAATCAACAAGATGATCAGGATTCGTGAACATTCCCATCAATGCTAACAGGTTTCTGAGTATTCAAAAACAGTGATAAACATGACTTACTAGAAGTCCAAGAGAGATAAATTTAGTTCCTTTACTCACAGTAGTATTTACATACCCATTTATTTGTTTTTACTGTTTGACCAGAACTCATCTGAATTTTCAGTAACACAGGATTTGGTCAAAGCGGTAAAATAACAGAGGAAAATGAGTACGTGAGGAAACTAGTGTTATTTTGTTACAACAACAAATTGCAAAGCACACCTCTGGTTTTCCAGTCACCCTTTGGAAATTGCAACATTCAAGGGATAAGACAAACCAGTCTCATCACCACTTTTTGGACCAGCTATTGCTTCCTGTTCAGTGAAAGAAACAGACAGGAGAAAGCTTTCTCTCCCCTTTTTCGTTTTCTCTTTGGGACATTATTAATAATTATTAAGATCACCGCTACTACAGTAATGCTTGTGGCCCCAGTTGCATTACAATATATTAATAACGCTTCTAGTCTCCTGTGCATTCCCTAGACAGCCACAGTGTCAGGGCTGCTGTGTGTGTGTAACCCCCCTCGGCTTCCAGGAGCGTGCAGAGCAGCTGGCGAGGCCACCTTGGCGTGATCAGCAGACAGCCAGCACCTGAATACGGTTTCAGTGCTGCAGCTGGGTCACAGGTGTGGACCCTGTGCGCTTTGCGAGGTCCCGTTGAAATTCATAAAAGAATCTGCAAAGGTGTATATATCCATATAGACCAGATTCTGCCTAGCAAAACCTCCCCAAAAAGACTGTTTAAAAATACCCTTGCCCCTGTCTTGCCTTTAGTGACATAAGTAAGGAACATCCTATATGGGCAATCGCCTTGAATGTCTATATCCATACTACTGAATGTTTGTCCTCTTTACTTACAATTTTCTTTCCTGTAGCTTTTACTTGTGTAAACTGTGAAAGATTACATCTTGCTATATTTGACAATAAAACATAAGCTATATATGGTGTTAAACTGATGCACAGTGTACTACAGAATAATATGCGGAATATATTGTACTGTTTTATAGTACATCTGTCATGTTTATATCACACGTAGAGTTAAGATATATCGAGAGGTTACTTCTGCTATATGTGCATGCTATGCATGCAGCTATATATAATGCAGAAATATATTATGACATTAATAGAAATATGATGTGATCTAAACTTAAGACAAATCATTTCTCCTTGGTATGTATCGATATTAAAACAGTTCTCTAAGTGTAGCAGAAGAGGAGTGAGATATTTCAGTCTGTTTCCATGTTTGCAGACCTTTGCAGGCCTGTGAATACAAAAAGATGCTTTTCCCATTAGTTCTTGAGACAGACCCACGAGGGACAGAATCCCTTGCAATACTGTAAAGGATCCAGGTGAAAAAGTTGAGCTTTTGCAGTAATTGTTTCTGGTTTTGCTAAAACCAGTGATTAATAAATAGAATACTATTCTGCTCCCTGGTCTCCATGTTATGTAAATAACATTGTCTCATTTTTAATGAAGCAAACCTATTAGGATTGTGTACAAAACCAAGGGGTTTGGCCATATAACTTGAAGACTTTTCTGCCTTTTAGCATTCTGAAGCAATTTGCTGTTCACAGTGACTGTAAACTTCTTCCCCATGTGTGTTCAATGTAAAGCAATTAATCTTACAGCACTCCACGGCAGTCAGCTTGCTGCCCTCCAGGTGACTCGCACTCTGCACACCAGGACACAGCGGCACTGCCAGTTAAACCTATGTGCTTTTGGGAAGCACTAATGGCCAGCCAAAGGATGAGGGCCTTCGGGCTACACATTGCCGTCAACACGTGCAGCGTGCAAGCAGTGCCGCATCTGACATGCACGAGGGAATTTGATGGAGGACAGATGCCTTTGATGAGTCATTTCATGGTGTTGGTGGGTTTGGAGATGATTCTCACTGATGTATACAGAAACTGGCAGGGGACCCAGGGCCAAACAAGGGCATCAGGGATTCACCTCTAATACACTGAAAATGTGTGGTGTAACCATAGCCTGAAGGGCATAAGAGCCACCCTGTAATCCAGCCTTCTGCTTGCATGGAGGAAATATACCCAAGTGATGGCAAACTATCTGCAGCAGAGTGAAGGGACAGCAGGATTCCACTTTCACAACTTTAGCAGTCTAAAAGAATCGTAGAATAGAATCATAGAATGGTTTGCATTGGAAGGGACCTTTAAAGGTCATCTGATCCAATCCCCCTGCAATGAGCAGGGACATCTTCAACTAGATCAGGTTGCTTAGAGCCCCATCCAACCTTACCTTGAATATTTCCAGGGATGGGGCATCTACCACCTCTCTGGGCAACCCGTTCCAGTGTTTAACCACTCTCATCACAAAAAATTTCTTCCTTAAATATAGTTTGAATCTATCCTCTTTTAGTTTAAAACTATTACCCCTTGTCCTATCGCTACAGGCCCTACTAAAAAGTCTATATCTCCTTCTTTCTTATAAGCCCCCTTTAAGTATTGAAAGGCCGCATTAAGGTCTCCCTGGAGCCTTCTCTTCTCCAGGCTGAACAACCCCAACTCTCTCAGCCTTTCCTCATAGGAGAGGTGTCCCATCCCTCTGATCAGCTAGTCTACACTACTTCTGTAGCCTCCCTTTACAACGAATGGAGGGAGAGGGAGGCATCTCCTGGGGTCAATCCATCTCGTTACAAGGCAGGTGATTAAAAGGATGGCAGGGAGGCTAAACTGTCCTCTGAAGCTGTCACCTCCCACCACTGGCTATGGAAGGAGCTGAGATGGGTATGTGGCAGCTTTTGTGTCACTGGCGCAAGGTGGGAGAGGAGTATTCCTGTGGGGAGAGAAGTCTGTCCAGGGTTCATCCCAGGCATGCTTGTCACTGACCAACCTCTTCTCCTTGGGAGACCAAAGCTGCCTTTGCTGTGACAGAGGAAACATAAGAGAATCACAAAGCACTGCAGTCATTGAGCAATCTATGGGAAGTAACAGTCTCATCCCCATGGGATCCACGTGCTAACCTACACACACCCACCCACCCATGTACACACACTGCTCCACAGCAGGGCCAGGGTGTTCACGCTGCTTTTGGTTCCCAGCCAAGAACATGCTCTGCAACCCTTCTCAGGATGGTACGGTGTGGGCAGACTGCTCACCATGGGGTTTTCCAAGGGATGCATGGGGAGATATTTCCTTCCTTGAAACTATTTCATATCTCCTCCAGGGCTGCATGGAGTTAAGCTGAGGGAGGCACTGGCAGCTGGGGGAACATCACGCCAGCTTCCCTATCTGTGCTTCCTCACCTTTCCCTTCACAGCTAGGGCAGGAGGGGTAAGGGAAGGGAAGATCAGAGCCTGCAAATCATCCAGCGAGCTATGTCGGTATTCCTTTCTTGGTGCTGAAATGAATGATGTTTAGTCTTTTAGTTAATTTGAAGGGGCCACATCTGGAAGCGCTTTACATAGCCTCAGCTTCTGTGGCAATTTGCCTGAGTAAGCACCTCAAGATTAAGCCAATAGAGAACGTGCACTGCATAGCTCATTAAGACCCTAATCACTCTCCTCTGGGTCGAATTCAAGTGGCTATTAAAATCAATGTATTTATTTGCCAGGAAGGGTGCTAAAGAGGTCGTAAGACATATATGAAATATGTCCTGGAAAAATGACATTGTGGTAACAGTACGAGAAAGAGCCTGAGCTGGCTTAGACGCCTTATAACCCCTTGCTGCTATTAGATGTGGGGATTTCTGCACCAGGGAAGAGGGAATGCGAAGGGTGTCAGCTAGAGGAATGATGAAAATATCTCACAGCCAAGTGACAAGAAGCCCGTGGCACATCAAATAGCAGAGGAGGACTATGCAGATAACAGCTGGCTGACAGGGGAACCGTTTCCTCTGATTGGAGGCTGTCTCCGAGGAACATGGACCGACTCTTTGCTTACTGACCTTGAAAATGGAAATAATATCAGAGGCAGCCTTCTCCCATTTGCGGAAGTTTAAGCACATTTGTTTCTATCAAATGAATTTGAATGCAAGTTGTTGTGATATCACGGGGAAAGGATCATTCCTCATTTATCAGCATGTCTGTTTTGGTATAAATGACGGAGCCACTTAAAAAAAAATGGTTTTGATGTGTGACTTTGCCTTGCGTAAAATATGATGAAAGAGGCTGAGGACAGAGCTGAGATTGTGAGGAACCAGAGGAGGGAGCATCCTCTGGGCAAACGTCATCCAATGCCCGATGGCTGGGGACATGCTGGAAGCCGGGAGGGAAGGATGCGTTCCACAAGGAAAAGATTCATTTGCAGGAGAATAAGAGGACATCCTTTCTTGGCACTCTGCCCACACATATAAACAGACATGGTGCAAACGCAAGTATCCGTCTCCCTGCACAGCCATCTTCAACCTCCCTTCCCCCTTACTAACGAATCTTATGAAAGCAAACCCCTCCCAGAACGAATCACTGTTTTCCCGAACAGTGAACTTTTCTGTTGCAAAGTCAACAAAGTCCTGCGGGAATTCTTGGAAAATCTCCAGAGATGTGCAAAAAAACCCAGTAATTTTTTGTCTATGATGGCATGCTTTCAGGCCCCACAGAGGCTACTGGGAGCTGAGAGCGATCTGTATTTCAGCAAGTCCCCATAATCCAAGGGGGAATGGTTAGTGACCTGCTCACCATGTAGACACACACAAGTCTATGGGGCCAGATGGGATCCACCCAAGGATACTGAGGGAGCTGGTGGAAGTGCTCACCACACCACTTTCCATCATCTATCAGCAGTCTTGGCTAACCAGGGAAGTCCCAGTTGACTGGAAGACAGCAAATGTGACAGCCATCTACAAGAAGAGTTGGAAGGAGGATCCAGGGAACTACAGGCCTGTCAGCCTGACTTCGGTGTCAGGGAAGGTTATGGAGCAGATCATCCTGAGTGCCATCACTGATGTGGACAAGGGGATCGAGTGCACCCTCAGTAAGTTTGCAAATGACACCAAGTTGGCTGGGAGTGTTGATCTGCTGGAGGGTAGGAAGGCCCTACAGAGGGATCTGGACAGGCTGGATCAATGGGCAGAGGCCAACTGCATGAGGTTCAACAAGGCTCAGTGCTGGGTCCCACACTTGGGTCACAACAACCCCATGCAATGCTACAGGCTTGGGGAGGAGTGGCTGGAGAGCTGCCTGGTGGAAAAGGACCTGGGGGTGCTGGTCAACAGCCAGCTGAATATGAGCCAGCAGTGTGCTCAGGTGGCCAAGAAGGCCAATAGCATCCTGGCTTGTATGAGAAACAGTGTGGCCAGCAGGACCAGGGAAGTGATCGTCCCCCTGTACTCGGCACTGGTGAGGGTGCACCTCGAGTACTGTGTTCAGTTTTGGGCCCTTCGCTACAAGAAGGACATTGAGGTGCTGGAGCGTGTCCAAAGAAGTGCAAGGAAGCTGGTGAAGGGTCTAGAGCACAAGTCTTATGAGGAGCGGCTGAGGGAGCTGGGGTTGTTTAGCCTGGAGAAAAGGAGGTTGTAGCGAGGTGGGGGTTGGTCTCTTTTCACAAGTAACAAGCAATAGGATGAGAGGAAATGGCCTCAAGCTGCGCCAGGGGAGGTTTAGGTTGGATATTAGGAAAAATTTCTTCACTGAAAGGGCAGTCAGGCACTGGAACAGGCTGCCCAGGGGAGTGGTTCAGTCCCCATCCCTGGAGGTATTTAAAAGATGGGGAGATGTGGTGCTTAAGGACATGGTTTAGTGATGGGCTTGGCAGTGTTAGGTTAACAGTCGGACTTGATGGTCTTAAAGGTCTTTTCCAACCTAAACAATTCTATGATTCTATGATTCTAAGTCAGAGCTCCGCTGCAGATTTTCTCAACATCATAGAGCTGGGTCATTTTAATTTACTGGCTTATTCTTTTTACTCTCATTTTAGTGCCAGCTATCACTGCAAGAAGGCAGCAAGGTGATTGAAACATCCGGTTTGGTTTATTAAACTGAACTGCTCTCCTCCACTGATGGGGAGGTCACCTTGCAGGTACCAGAGGGTAGGAACAGGCACATACTGCTGACTAGCTGCTGGCTCTGCATGTTTACACTCTAATTTCCCCCATGGTAATTTCCTTGGTTGCTATATCAAGCAGGATTTGCAGATCCATCAGCCAGGTCCTGATTCTGGACCAGCTGCAATGCAGAGGCTGAACCAGCTTTATCCACCTTTGTTCTGAAGTCTTAGGGAAACTGAGCATGGGGCACATAGCCGATACAGTGGCCTGGCTCCATTTCTTCACAAATATCTTCACTGCAGTTGCTGGTCACAAAAAACCTCTAAGCCTGGCTTATATTAACATCAGGAAAGTAGATTTAGTGGTACAGGTAAGTTACATTTTACTTCCACTTGGCCAGTTTATTTTCCAGGCAGAAGCTGACCATGCCTATGGATTTGTTTCTCCAGCACCAAGGAGCTAAGGGAAGAGGAGCTTTGGGAGAACTGCTGCAAGCAGAGAGCACCCACAAAACAGATCCCCTCCCATGCTCCCCAGGCAGTTGAGAGAGGGGGAGGAAGATGCAGCTTAGGTACATCGGCCATGTCTGTGCACTAAGCAAAGCTGGAGGAGGAAAGGCAAAATCAATGCTGGGAGATGATGGATTGGCTGCTTAGTGTGATGGCAGCAGAAAGTGGCCTCTCTGAGGCCAGCCACTGCCTGTGCCAGACGACATTGTGGGCTCTTGTCCACCGTGCCCTGGCAAGTTGCCAGCAGACAAGGCAGGGAAGAAGTGGGGAGAGGATCACACCACTGTGGGGAAGGAGGTGTATAAATAGTGCCTGTTTGGAAGGCCAGGTGTGTCCGTCTCATTCAAGCCAAGCATAACAGGAGCAAGGAGTGTGCGTTCCTCTCCAGACCCGGTTCCTGAAATTCATTTCCTCCTATGTGTTTCTGTTATTATGGGTGGGCGGATTAGGGAGGAAGGAAGGAAGAAAAGAAAGCAGAAATCTTTGTTTTATTCTTGGATCTCACACCCCTGAGTCTTTATTTGTTTACTTTGTACCTGCTCACTTGTGCATTGTTTGTCCTGCGTGTGTGTTATGGCCAAGCCACTCTAAGCCCTTGCTTCTAGCTGGGGGGGGAGTTTTGCTCTGCTGTCTCCCGCTCCTCTTCCTCACTCTGCCTATCCCTGCTGCCAGGTGCACGAGATCCTCTGTCCCCCTAGTCCCAAGATCATCGGACCTTTCACTGAACTGAATCAGCTCACTTATGTGGCAGAAACCTTCTTTTGCTGGGTTAGTGAATTGAACTGGTGCAGAGCTAGTTCAGACAGGCAAGGCAGAGAGAGAGAATAAGTAGATGCTTGCAGGAAGAAGGGGGGAAAGCATTGGAGGACACAGACTTCTTTGGCTTTGGTGACCTGCTATATTGGTTCCCACTCTTGTGTGTAAATTAATCATCAGCTGATATCTTGGCACATTGTTTTTTTCCATACTCTCAGGAGGCACCTTCGTTTCAAACATCACCCCTTCAGCCTTGAAGAAAGCTTCAGCTCCCACGTACTTCTTGCTTTCTACTGCAAAGCTGGCCTCAAACTGAACTCTCTGACAGAGCGTATCTGGCCAGCGCTGTGGTCACATTTGTGGTCATTCCTTCTGCCAACATTTTTTACAGCATGCTAGGCTGTTATGATGAACCCCTTGCAAAACAAGGACGTGGCAACAGAAGGTTTCCCTTGTTATCCTGGAGGCAGACCCAGATAGCGCAAGTGCTCTCTCTGGCTGCCTGGTCCTTCAGCATAAAGCCAGTGCTGGTATCCGTTCACTCCTGGGAAAACATGGATGGCGTCAGAGAGGCTGGCAGCTAAACAGCCTGGTGGGGAACATCGTTTTGCTTACAATGCCCAGGCAGCTGGTTTCTTGTGAGCACGGAGCAGACGAGCCACGCTGCTCCTGCCATCACTTGCCTGTGGACACAGGGGACATGTGCCTGTGACCCCTGGGGACAGGAGGAGTGGAATGGAGGGGTGCGTTGCCAGTGGGGCTGAGGGGGCACATGTCTATCCTGTTCATTGTGGCTTTGCTGCCCAGCGTGTGCATCGCACACACAACCACCTTCCTGGCCACGGGCTGCCCTGGTGCCTGGCTCACCCTGGAGACACCCGGCATCGCCCTGCTGCATGGGGGAGCACAAGCCCAGAGCCATGTTCCCCCGACCACGCAGCTGGGGCCAGCCCCAGCTGCCTGCCATCAGCTGTGGCTGGGCATGGGCTCCTCCACCCCATGCGCCTCTGCTTTTGGATGATGAGAGTTGTCCACGCCGGTCAAAACCCTGCCTCCCCACCAGCTGAAGGCACGTTTGCAGGCTCACTACCACTTGATTTGTTCTTCCTCTGCTCTCTCTTTCCTCCAACTTTCTGAAATGGGAACATTATTTGAAAAATGGGCAACGCAGAAGGAGGCCGCGCGGCCCCACAAACGTGGTGTCAGGCAGAACAAAATAAACGCCTGAGGAGGTGCTTCCAAGAGACTTTGAAAGAAACTGGAGCACACATGTTCCTCTTCTCCCTCTGTTTTTGTCACGTCTCTGTAATACGGTGGACATTTTCCCAGCTGCTCAGCAGGGCTGACAGCGTGTTGTCAGGACGGGGCTGTGTCCTAAATAGAAACTCTGCAGGTTCGGAAAGTTCCCTTCCTCTAATTGGAACCGACTCACGGAGGTGAAGAAAAGCTGCAAAATTGTTTTAAGCTATGAGCAATTATAACAACCCTTACAGTGCCAGTGACACTAAGAGGATTTGTACTGGATTATACCTAACGTTAACATGATCTAATGCCGCATGAATATCGCAGCCTGCAGCAGGCCCAGCTCTCAGAGATGGGTTCCTTGTTCTTCAAAGTCATCTGGGGTTTGGGGAAGGAGGGGAATGAAACCATGCGGGGAGAGTTTTGGTGCAATGTCATGTCTCATTTAACCATCTCAAACAGGCAGTGTTAAAGTAACAGCAGAAGGCAAACTGGATGTTAAGGAGAACCAGCCAGCCTCCTGCCATTTGGCACGCAGAGAGGTACTGCAGAGGTGTCGCAGTAAGGTGAGATGATGGTTCCACGCTGGCCACGGTGCCACTGCACACCAGGTAACCAAACTGTGAATCCTTCTCCTATCTCCAGGCTGCATTGCATTGTCTGAAGCAGCTTTAAAAAGTGTTTTAAGATAGTCCTTCCTTTTATAATGGCATGGAGACACTTCAGCTGGTACAGGCAGAGGAAAAAGGGGATTAATTGGGGTATGCCCTCATATGCAGAGATTTCAGCAACATGATGCTCTGGTGGAGCAGGCTGGTAGGGCTGTATGCAGCTAGTGATCGTGAGAAGTGTGGTGTATAGGAAAGGAGGGGAGAAAGGGACAGCGTGGGAGCTGAGTCTGCAGGCTGGGACCTTAGAGAATACCTGCTCTGCTACTGAGTTATTATAGGGCTTGCAAGGAGTTGTTTAATGTCTCTGTAGATCAATTCCTCAACTAGCAGAATTAAAGCAATAACATTTTGCTTGGTGGGAAGGTGTGAGGCACCCAAACCCTAGACCGATCGGGGAGGGCAAAGATGGAAGGCAGGTAGAAAGGAAAGGGAGTCACTGAGTGAAGAGAGACACATACTGGCCTTAAAGGTTTTTCTTCTGGTCTTGGATTTTGCTGGTGAAATCAGCAGAGCCAACAAAAGTTCTCTGGGGACTTAAACTTCAGGTATGGCTGAAGGTCACGGAGTACAGATTGTGCTTGGGAACTACCCAAGATTTGCTTTGTAGCACCGAGGGAGCACCTGATCAAATGGATGCAAAAATTCTTCTCAGCCTTCACTTAGTGCATGATGGAGGGAATTAATGGGGGTGAAAATGGCTTTTTATCCAAAATGGGAAGCCCCTCCCTGCTAGTGCTAGTCAGCTCCGCAGTGCTGAGCTCTGCAGCAGAGGTGAGGAATGAGGCCAAGAGGTCTAAATTACATTGCTGTATATATTGCCTTTGAATTTGGCCCTGCCAGTAGGCTAGGTTGGCCGCGCTTCTTACTAGTAGCATAATTTGACTGATGAATAGAAGAATTTCATATCAAGCCCTTAGGAGATTTTATACCACTGATATAATACATTGATTTTGCTGAGACATGTCAAATAGAAGCATACCTATGCAACGTTGGCCTGTAATCCATCCCACTGAAATCCATCCAGGGAGTAAATTCAGACCCCAAAATAGGATATGACAAATATCAGAAAACTAACATTGAGGAGTGTGGCTCACATTGTCTGTTGCCTCCCAGTTCTCCTACAGCCCATCTCACTACAGGCCCTATGCACCGTACCAATCCCAATTAAGCACTCTTCTGAAAGTTTAGGCATAGTGTTGTTATGCCAAAGTGTCAAAAAACTATGACCTAAAACAAGCACCCACAGGAAGATGAACTTAGCTTAAAAAGTAATGTATTACAGAGAAGCAGAAGTATCATGAATTAGAAGGAAGGTTAGAGATTTGGGCATTTGAGCCCTCCAGTTGTGAAGGATAACAATGTATTTTTTTAAATGGGAACTGATATCTCTCACGATCGGGTGTTTCTAGGAGAACACCAGCAAATATTGTGGGGGACAGCGTAACGTCATGAAAGCCAGCGATATTTTAAGCCTGTTTCAAAAGGAGATTATGCAGCTGGCAGAAGAATAAGGTTATATTACATAGAAAAGGTTAACAAAGAATTGTAAGCCATTCTACACTTCTCACAACTTTACAAAACAAACAAACAAGCAAAAAAAAAAGCAACCCAGTCTGAAATATTTTGGCCAAAAGAGGCAAACAATTCATACTGATTCCCAAAAGTCTTGTGGGAGTTGCAGGTTTGGTGCTTCAGGCTTTCATTCTGCTCTGTCATTAACCTCCCAGCTAGGATTTCATCTTCTACAGTGCAGCGTGCAGCCCCTCAGGAAGCAGGAAAAGGACCATTATGGAGAGGAGACAAAGAAGGGAGGGGAGTCGTGGGGCTGTGGAAAACCGTGGGAGATGAAATCTGTTGGAAGACCTGCCACCAGCTCCTCGGTGTTGGGATGAATTTGACCCACTGTGAAGTTTCTCAGAACTAGTGCTAATATCCTGGGCTTGCAGTACTTAGGCAGCAATTATCACCTATAAAATAGGTGCTAATGTAGATTTTCACATTCAGAGGGCCAGCTGCTAAGCTGGTAGAAATGGGTATACCTCTGTGGACTCCACTAGAGCTAGACTGGTTCATGCCAGATGAAAACGCTCCCCAGAATTTTTAAGACTCCAATTAATCTTAAAATCAAAATAAAGAGAAGAAAGAGTGCACATTCATCCCTTCACTTTAACAGGAAATTTAAATTTGGAGATGTCTGAAGTTCCACCTGATGAATGATTAAGCTGTGAGAGGCTAGTAGCATGCAGCGTCACACACCGGTTATTTCATAATAATTGCACGAGAAGTATTTCTGGGAAGAAACAAACAGAAAATTATGGTGACCTGGCAGAATAGAGCAACTAGTTTTCAGCCTGTGCCCTTCCATCTTGGCAGGATACTGTTTTCCTTCATTTTGTAAAATACCCAGATTGGTATGATGCAGCTTTTTAAAATGGGGTCCCAAAGAGAAGATCTACTAATGTCTAAGGAAAAAGAATATACCAATTTGTGGTTTTAAAGTGTCAGGAACTTTTTGTATAGGTACACACAGCTGCCAGGTCAAAGTGCTATCTTCCTATAACTATAGTACAGCATACATTTCCCCAGTAACGCACTGGCTGTTAGTTGAACCTCATAGCAAAGAATCAATAAAGTCAAGGCAATTTCCTTAACATGCCATCTGTAAGAGATTATGGAAGGGAGGTGGGAGAAGGGTTTCCCTTAGTGGCTAATGCTTTACTAAAGTTCAAATAAGGCAATATATAGTAAAATAAATTCAATCTATATTTTCTCTTCTTTCAATTTTAGTGGGGACTAAATGAAATGGAACTGTGTTGATTCTACCCGGTTCAATATATCTTCACTTTCTAATAACCAAGGTCATTTTTACCTTCATGGAAAAAGAATCCTAATATAAAATACTCACCCAGACTGAACAAACACATATTCGCACGTTTTCAAAAGCCAGGTAGATGACTGATATATTATGTAATTCATTTCATGGCACACTGCTGAATGTTTTTTTATAGATAGTGTTTAACCTTGTCAATTTTGCTCTGAGATAATCACTCCTTTGAGGATAAAATCTCACATTTAACATTCGAAGAAAAAAGAACCCCCACCTGCCAAAATCTGCAGTATACGACAAATAACGAGGAAGTTACTTAGCCAGAAAGATAACTATTAGAGCGGTTTTCACTGCTGACTCTGTGATTAGCTGGTGGTTGTTATAATATTAATCAGAAATACAGTGATAACTGCTTAGACTACGTTTTGATACAGCCAGTGAGCAATGACAAAATGCTTAGACATCTTACAATAATGTATTTCTGCCCTGACTAATGGAAATGGCAAATAGATTCATAAAAATCCCCTATATTTAGCACTGGAGCTATTCTCAGAGTGTGGGAGCTTTGCTTGTGGTTCTCTGGAGTTTATGATCAGGAATATTAATAGTGCTGGCATCTCATGGAAAGGATGCAAACCCTGGAAGACACTTCTGAAACACCCAAGGGAAGGACATCAATGGCAAAAGTCTGCAGGGTCAACACAGTGCCCATTTGCTCTGTGAGCCCTGATGCTCCCCTGGAGACTGCTTTTGAGAAAGGAACAGTGCAGAAGGTCAATGCAAAGTGAAATTTTACCTGGAGGGAGGAAAAAATATGTATAAGCCCAGATTCATCCTATCGTGCTGTAGGCACGTAGTCGAGGTGGCTAAGTTTGGACTGCTGTCAGCCCTTGGTTCCCATTATAGTCAAGGCAGGGAGAGACAGGCACCTCCCGAGGGCAACTCATCCCACCTACAGTGTGAATCACCCTTGGGAGAGCCTGTGTTTCACCCCAGCGGCTGGAAACCAAGTGCCTGACATGCCGTGAGATAAATCCTGGCCTTGACGTGTGAGGATGGGACAAACTGGCTCTGATTGAGAGCCTCCAGCCAGGAAAGAACCAAACATAAACCAAATGCTCATCTCAATTACTGAAATGAAACATTTCATTAACCTTTAAAGATATTTCACTCTTGCCTCCATCCTTCCCTTTTGGGCACATGCTTGGGACCATTATTGGAAGCACTGTTCATTAGTTAAGACCCTGTCCTTACAGCATTTCCAGTTCAATCAGAAGCAAGCAATACTGGGGCTCCTGGAGGAGCTTGACTCTTCCATAGGTTTTCTCCTCAGATTTTGCAGGCTACAAGAGATTCTGGAAAACATCCAGCCAGGACCAGAGTTAGGAGTTCTTGATCTCAACAGTCAAAGAGGAATTTTAAACCACTTGTTCGGCAAAGAGTTTTCACTACCAGGATTGCTGGCTTGGGCCAGAGGTGACCAGATGCAACGGGGAAGTATAAAAGCATCGTACACCTTAAAGCCTGCTTTAAATAATCCCTATTTTAGGGACATAATATGCAGCATAAGGCTTTGGAGAGGCTTTATGCATGGGGACAAATTGTCCTTAGACGGCAGAAGCAATATTCAGAAATTAATGTGGAGACTCTGCATTTTGTTTTTTATTCATTTAAGCTTCCCCCTTATTGAAACTCCATCTCAAATCCATCCAGAAGTAGCAATTAACTTTCAAAAATACATTGCAAATAAAAGCCCCCAAAAGACAAGCCTTGTCTTAAGACATCACTTTAAAGCATCCATAAGATCTCTGGCAAAATTTCTTTGTCTATGGAAGATTAATTTTTTTTAGGAAATCTATCTTTGCTTTTTTATTCTAATCTGTTTGACATAGGTTTCATTGCACAAAAAGATTTTAAGAGCACTTACCTCTTCAAAGTATGCTTCATTTTGCCACTACATAAATCAGGAGCATAGGCTATTTTTCTTAAGTTTACTAAACCAAGCAGCAAAGACCCAGGTTCCTCTGGAACTACTCACGTAGAGTAAATAATTAGACCTTGATCTGATGAAGGCACTTAACAGCAGGCTTATTTTTAACTCCATGAGTGCAGCCATTGAATTCAAAGGGATTGTTCAGATGTTTAAGTTGAGTGCATATTTAAGTGCATTGCTGATCCGACTGCCCTAATCCTTAAACTGTGCCATTGATTTTGGCAGGGCCACCAGCACAGGGTGATGTCAGGGGGCCGAGGGCAGCAGGACTGCAACCATGGCTTGTTGGAATCATGGGAAGCTGTTTTTTACCCTTCGGACATGAGGACCCTCTCCAGAGCCACAGAGGCTGTGGTTTGGTTTGGTTTTCATGGGTTTGGGTTTTTGCTGGGGTTTTTTCCCTTCTAGTTTAGGCTAATCTGTATCTTCCCCACTCCAGGGAAATACTACTCAGCCACATGAAATGGAGAATACTCATCCTACCCCCTATAAAACGCCTGGAAAACATGACCAGGGAACAATCAGCAAATAAACTGCCAATCCCTGCAATTCTTCACTCTTGTGCCTAATCTCAAAAGGAGG
The DNA here is from genome assembly GCF_965183815.1 of Platalea leucorodia. Lineage (NCBI taxonomy): Eukaryota > Metazoa > Chordata > Aves > Pelecaniformes > Threskiornithidae > Platalea > Platalea leucorodia. The sequence continues at coordinate 119,486,980 of NC_138823.1, forward strand.
CTAATTAAGACCAACAGCGCACTCCTCACTGAGCAAAGATTACTTATCATCTTAATTTGATACTTTTACAGGCAGCTGACATATGGTTTCCTCCTCTTCCCCCTGCCCCTTCCCGCATTCGAATTTAAATAGGGCTGAAGTGGTGCATAGGACTTCTGCTCTTCCTCACTGCTGGGCTGGGTTTCATCTCACGTAGGAAAGAATTGGTGCTATCGGGCTCAAGGACCCGATCTTACCAAGAGGAGCTTGCTTTTCCTCAGAGCAGACACACATGCTTTTTTCTTCCTAACAGATGTACTACCAGAAAAACAGATTGGTGAAATGGAGCTTGCTCCTTAAAGCGAACTGAAACGCTTATATACCGTGTGTAAAAAACAAAGTCTGCTTCTTTGAACCACACACTTCGTAGGGTGCATATTTGATGCAGCCACACCACAATCATCCTTGGAAACACAAGTCAGATGAGAAAGAGATTTACGGGCACAATTTTTCAGAGCTACGGTAGCTCAGAATTATTGAGTTTCACTATTCAGGGCAGTGTGAGAGGCCACCCTAAGTCTGATGCAATTTAAACCACTCCATAGATCATGCTGGACATCCTCTAATATGTATCATTGCAGCCTTACTGAACGTGATAGATGTTAGCTAGGGAGGAGGACAAGGTGTACTCTATTGCATATGCTACAAGCCTGTCCTCTTTCACTATACCATGTCCTCAGCTGATGCTGATTAGCAGAGCTCTGGTGCAGTTAACGGGTTTTGTGCCAGTTTTCACCATTCAAGGATCTGGACAATCATGTTTATTGCAGGAGCTCAGAAGGTTTAGTCTTTTGTCCTTAACAACACCTCTGCTCTGCCTGTGGGACTACAAGCAAGTCCCCTGTGACTCAGGCTCCCCTTCTTGTGTGGGGTCAGGTCCACATCTCCAGCTCCCAGGATACAGCCCTGGCTGCAGGCTGCTCCCTGTCCTCAGGCATGAACAGCTGGGAAACCCTCAGCAAATCAGCATCAAATCCTGAAAAATCAGGCTGTATGAGAGACTACGACACAACTACACCACTCACTAATGGGCACTATGTGAGAATTGAAGTTATATCACAAATGGGTGGATGCGGTATCAATCACAAGTAGGTCTCATCATACATGTCAGAGAGAGACAAGGTTTTCCCTATGTTTCCTAACACACTTTTGAACTTACACAGGTGATCCAGGCAAACCACAGGTACCAAAACCAAACCCAACATGGACCCAAAATAGGGTGCACACTGTTGCTCCTTCCACAGCACTTTCCTTCCGCTCCTTCTGTTTCTGAGGCCTTAGGTTTCAAATGTTATGAGAACTTTTTAATAATTTTGGAGTCCTCATTATAAAACCATTTTTCAGTCTTTGGCTTACATGACATTCATTCACTATGATCAGCTTCAGGTACTTCTGGGTAAATCAGAGTTTCTCATAGCTGTATAAATAAATATTTTTTGTAGTACAGCCATGATTGATCATCATCTCCGTTTGTGTATTTATGACTCTGACAGTTACAGAGCTTGCACAAGAAGATACATTTTTTAATGATGTTTACACTCATTTCAGCAATCATAGTTATATATAGCTACATATTTGAAAGTCCTAAATAAACAGGTTACAGCTCACATAAGTAAAATTAAATGAAAATATGAACTAGAATCAAATGCATCATCTGAAGACTTAGCCCTTAACAAATACCTGGTATGTTTTGTACATCTGATAGGTATGTATACATTTTAAAGGAATTATATATTTGAGTATAGATATGTAAAACAAATATAAATATGTGTGTATCTACTGGATATAAAAATATATAATGCAACATACAACAATACACACCTGTCTATACACACATGTGCAAGCACAAGCATGTACCCGTGCATGCATGTCCACACATTTGGTACCGTAATACTTTTGAATCATTGCATCTGGAAAGGTCTGTGTTACAATAACACTTTGGAGCTTAAAATAACATAGCTGCCATGCTAGTGCATGCCGGAGGAGCTGCTAGCGCTGCAAGTCCTCTCAGAAAGGGGAGCTGCGAGAGCAGCAGAGAAACCCATGGGCTGCGCTGAGGGGTGAGGGGCTGGAGAAAGTCCTTTGGTGTACGTTGCCATTCACCGCACGATGCACGGGAGTGCTGAGGGGACTTTGTGACACACTGAGAGCCCATACCTTTAGCTGGTGTGCAAACACTACACACACACACACAGAGTCAAAATGACCACACTTTGATAGTATGGCCTGTGCATGTGCTTGAAATGGGTACCCCAGGCGGGACAAACAGCCTGCCCGCTGCTTTTTGCACCACAAGATCTCCAAGGGAGCAAAGGGACAGAGGTGTTCAGGGAGCTGGGCAAGGGTGCCCACAGGCATTTGGGTCCTGTGGAGGGGGCTGCATGCTGGCAAACAGGTGCTCGCTCTGGCGAAGCTGCAAGCAGGGCTTGCAAGGTGAAGCAAGGAGAAAGTAGATGTCTGGCGTGGCATCACGCCATGTTCTCTGTTTTGTTTCTAAACTGCGAGGCAGAAGCTCTTAGCTAAAGACAGGACTCAATCGAGTGCTGACTCTGGGCATGCGAGCCACCCGGCTCTGGGTCTGCATTCAGTGGCTGGAACCATGTTCAGAAATCATTCAATTAACATCCGCAAAGGTTGCAGTTCTCCACCTCTCAGTCACCTTGAGGGAAGCATGAGCTCCACTGAAGCCGACAGGAGTCCCTGGCGGCCCTCGCTGAGGAAAGGCAGCCCTCATGTCTCCTCCCTGCTGGCTTACCCAGCCTCACACCTACACCCAACAGCACATAGGATCTGCATGCAGCTCGCTGCCTTGCCTCTGCCAAGCTCCTGCTGCCGGCTCCTGCTCTGACGACTGCTAGCACAGCACGGCACGGCATGGCACAGAACGGCAAGGCATGGCACAGCATGGTACAGCATGGCATGGTACCAGGCAATGGATGCTGCTCTTTGCAGAGCTTCCCGCCCCACTCCCTTCCCTCTTCCACTGCCAGCAGTTGCAGCCAGCACCTCCCTTCCTGAGTCTAAAGGAAAACTATTTTTGCAGCCGTACTTAGCTGGACTTGCTACAAATATTTCCAGGGAAGCTAAGTTTTTCCTTAGCTGTTCTCTGATAATCTGAAGAGACGTTGCAGCTTTTACCCCTTGATGCCATGGACCTCGTGCAGGCAGTGGTGGAGACCGCTCCCCTCACACCCCCTCACTAGCATGGCTGCAGGTGCTGATCCTCAACCACAAATGCAGTCTGTGGTATCTCACCAGACACCCTCCTTCTCCACAAGGTTGGTTGCTCACACTGCCTGGAAACAAAAGCCTCAGGCCCATGGTCTTCACTCTTATCCCCACAACTGTAGTGTGTATCATTGCAGTATAAATGACTCTGGTGAGAGTCCAGGAGCAGCTGGATCCTGAAAGTCAGATATTCAGCACCTGCTGTGGAGGTTACTTTTTCAGTGCTCAGCAGCTCCACCAGTAGCCTGGGTGGTGTCCAGGCCTGTGGGAAAAACATAGATGCTGATGTTGGTGCTGATGTCGATGCTGATGCTGAAGCAGGAGCTGAGCTCTGCCAAAAAGCCAGGCCCAGCTGAGAGCCATGGAATGGCATGAAAATGTAGCTCAAGGCTCGCAAGTGGGATTGCATGTTCTAGACCCAATTCCTTTCACCTTATTCAAGCAAGAAGACCCATTAAAATGAAAAGAACTAGCTGTGTGTGCACATGCATTTTCCTTTTTTGATCAACAACCTCTTTGCTGATACGCCTAGTAGAGTGTTTGAAATCCCTATAAATGTTAGATGTCCATGATAAAAGACAGTGCCCTTATTTGGCCCGTGGCCATTTTCCATGTTTATTTGCTTATTTATTTCAGTTAAGTGCAACACACCAGTTGATGCGCAACACCCGTGTGCCGCAATACGGCTCGGGGTTGCCTTGGCAACGGGTGGAAAGGGTTTTGAAGAGCCAGAGAGGCCCATGCTAATGAAAACAAGCATTCAGGGGGCCTCTCCTCCAGGTGGGCGAGAAGAGGCTCCCCGCTGGGCTCCCTCGCCCAGCCTGCTTTCAAATAGTCTGGTGCTTTAAACAAAAACTACAAAAAACAACAATAACAAAAAAGCCCATCACCCAGCCCCCTCTGCTTTTTTTCATGCTAAAATGCAACTACTGATTAAAAGTTCTGAGACAGTTCTTTGAAGCCTTTCATTAATAGGTTTCCTTTATGAATCCAAATTAGACGGTCAACGCATTTTCCTTCAAAAAAAAAAAAAAAAGAAAAGAAAGAGAACTATTATGGAAATGTTTGTTGTTGTTGCTGTTTCTGGCTTTTACATGTTTAATCTCCCACATGTGCATCCGTGCCAGATGGCACTGCCCGTAAGATGAGAGATAATCTTTGCACACCATCTTTACCAGGTTGATGCTGGTCCCTGAGCTGCTGCAGGCTGTGGCTCTCATTTGGACATGGTGGACACCACAGACTTTGTCATGGGCTCTGTGGGATGGGGCTGACCCTGCTCATGATGGGGCTCAGCACCCACAGTTCCAACTGAAAGTCTCAGGTGAGGGTGGGGAGAGGGTGAGTTATTCACAGAGGTCTTGTAGGAGTGAGGCTGTGATACTGAATGCATGGGGAGATCTCCCCACTGAAGGAAGTGGATGTTCTGGAAAGACATCTGGGTACCCATGCTCAGGAAATTGAACTTTCATGAGGAATATCTGACCCTATTCAATTGTCACTTTTGGAAACATGAGGAAAAGGGTAATGAATGATACTAGGAGCTGAGCAGGAGTATAGCCACCAGCTTCAGTGAGATTCACGTGTGTCCCTCTCGCCTTATGGCTGTCCAGCAAGTGCTGGGTATTCCCAAGGGCCAAGCTTCTGACTGGCTCAATGAGGTGATGCCCATGGGATGTGTAAAGAGATAAGTATGTAAATATGGGGATGATGTGAAAGGGGAGTGAAGTCCAATGAAGTCCTGAGCATAGGTTGAAGGTTGCTCTAGGCTGGTGATGGTGAATAAGGGGGTGAAGAGCTTCTGAACATCAAGGCCAGCAGAAGGGCACTGTATGATAATCTGAGGTGATAGATTTCTGTTCCTATTTCTGTTTCCATACAAGCTGTTCTTGTGCAGGGCAGAACAGATTCTTCTGTGGACAATGATAACCAACACTTTTTAATGCACAGTTAGGCTCACAGTCCAAAGTCTGAATTTGTGGCACAAAATTATAGGAAAGAGAGAAGTGGCAGCTGGGAGTGAAGCAGACCTCTGTAATAATGATACTGAAGCAAGAGAAACGGTGTCCACCAGGCCAGCAAGGAGGTACCCACAGAAAGCCTTGGAGGGAGATGCCCAACTTCTCCGCCATGGGCAGTGTCATTTGCACACAACTTGCAGTGACATGGCAAGCAGCTCCTCCAGCAGAAGGCCTCTTCCACCTCCTCAGAAGCAATGGGAGGTGACTGCCTATTTGGACTGGTGAAATGTCACAAGCTCCGAAGAAAAAGAAATTGGGATAACTGTCCCTTTCAAAAAATCTGAAACCAATCCAGATCATGTGAGGCTGGGGACAAAATCCCAAGAGTCAATGGCATAGCTTCCAATGTTAAGCAAAATATATGTATTTTTTTTGGTAGGACTCTTCACTGCTTGCAGGTGACTCAGTGCCAGAGACTGACTCATGTTGAAACAGCATTACAACGAGACAAAGAAATTGTGTAATACACCACCAGGCTTTCAGTCTGATAATACTCTCATGGAAGGAGTATTTTACTCTGCCCTGAACTGCAGGGAAGCTTATCACCAAGAGCAGTGACGTACTGGTCAGTTCGTTAATCTAAGCAAAAGGGAGTGAAGCTGGAAATGTTTATAAGTGATTTCCCTCTGCTGAGGAAGGAGATAAGAATAACTATGACAACACTCCTAAAACATTTGTTGAAGGTTTCATTCTAAAATGAAGCATACCAAAAAAGAAGACAGTGCCTGAATGGGGGGTGGTGGGTCTAGAGAAAACCCTGCTCCTTGTAGATACCTCCCCAGGAAAAGCAACATTGCAGCTAAAATGTCCACAAGTAGTTTTAGGGTGCCTGAAGTCTTTGGATCTCCAAGCTGCAGCAGGGCTCCTTTCTGGAGCGAGAACGTTCAAAACTCTGGAAAACAGGTCTCTTTCAGGAACACAAGAACCTGAGGATCCTCAAAACATGCATTTACATGAGATCACAGGCGACTGTGATTTCAGTGGCAGTAAGTTAGAGCCCATGAAAAACTGTCTCTGAATTGGGACATTTCTGAAAATTTTTATAATCCCCATCTGAGCTGGCTCTGAAATAGGCCAAGAAACAAATTCATCAAACCACATGGGGTGCCTGGAAGAAAGCAGGGAAGGCTGACTGAAGTGATAGCAAGGACATCTGCAGTGTGTCATACATTCCATTTTGCAGGTACCACTGTTATACCTCTGCAAACTTCTCATGTCCTCAGTGCAATCCCAGGAGCTGTGATCCCGTGTTGTGCACCAGCATGAGGGTTTGCACCGCTCCAGCCAAGCACACAGCCCTCTGCCAGGCTGGGAAATGAAGCCACAAGCTGCTGCTGCTCTTGTTGTTGGGAGGGCGTGGAGCAGGGCTGACCCATCTACTGCCCTGCCAAATCTGTGCGAGACCCTGAATTGTTCCTGGCTTGGCTTATGCTCCAGGGCTGCCCCACATGAATAACCCTACACTGTGCAGGCTTGCTCATGGGCTTACATGAACAGCCAAGATCTGTGTTTACTTTTTTTGGGTATGGCAAAGACATCTAATTGCACCCACAGTGTATTTCAGTGCAGAACTATTTAACATTTATGTTATAGAATCTAAAGCATGATTTGCTCCTTGTGGCTCCTAAAATCTGCAATATAGCCCTGCCAATGAAAACATAGAGACTTGGCTATGCAAGGAAACAGCTAGCTCAGCAAAAACGGTGGCCTGTTGTTGTATTTGCAATGAAGAAGCAGAAAAACATCCACTACCCACAGAAATGCTGCTCCATTTTGTTCCTGAAAGTGGCAATTTAGAATTAAATGCAGCTGAATTACATGGGCAACATGGGAAGAATTTGTTTTATGTGGGAGCTGCTATACATACATAACTTCACCATAAGATTTCTATATTGATTGCAGTAACCTGCCCGGTCACCTTCCTCTAACCAGATATGGGGATAATCTGACAGTCTAGTAGCATACTCATTTTATCTGCAGTCCTCTGCACAAGTACTCATAAACCATCCACTACTATAAAGTAGCTGTTCTAATGCCCTTAGTCATTGCTGTAGACTATGTCCCTAGATTGCACTGGCACGTAAAACAGAGAGAAAGGACATAAAGACCTGAATATGTCTCATTTGTACTCATCATGGAAATTATTTGAAACTATTGTCTTCACTGTCTGTTTTTTTCTTTTTTTCGTGGAAAGCATCACAGACTGAATGGCATGCAGCTTCGCTGGTGAGAAAATCCTAGGTGTCTACTTCATGATCTATAAATGGCAAGGTATTTGATTTGTGTCACCTGTAATATGTTTCATCTACGTAGCTTAACACTGATGTTACTGTATGTACAATAAGACTGAACAGGAGCCCCATTTGACACTAGTATCAGGAAGTTTGCTGGAAACGTGCTGGGTCAGATACATCCCTGCACAGAGACACATAAACTGGTAATAATAGTCCTTGAACTGGAGGAGAAATATCTTCTTCTAATGTCAGGATGTTTAGGAAGGGTACAATATGTAGCTGCGCGAATGTACATGTAAGCGCCTAGTGCAGAACTGAAATTGCTGCTTTCTTGTTCTTGTTGGGGACTCATTCTAACAGTACCCTCCACCTAGAGAGGGTCTTGGAGGTAGCCTTCGGCTGAATGAGAGGTCCATGGGTTCATACACTCCCCTTTACTATGATTTCTATGTACCTACATATCGCCAGGGGAGAGCTACAGCCACTCTAGCTACATGGCAAATCTCTTTTACAGCACAGAGAGTGGTATGGTACAAACACTACTTATTTAGACCTCACAGCACTGATTTGCATTAGGTAAATTCATGCAGACTATGGCTTGCTTCTTATTCCCTTTCGCATGGTTGGTTGTCCCTGCAGGAAGGAACAAGCTTTATGCTCGGTAAGTTTGGGATGGAAGCTGGTCATTGCAGAAGATGGATGATAACGGTTTTGTTCTTCCCAGGTCTTGCCTCTTCCTCACAGCTGCCAAACACTTGCTTGTACTCTTTTGGCAGCGAAACCAGCATTACCCAGCCCAAGGTTTAAAAAAATCATGAATGAGACATTTCCCCAAATCAGAACATGGGCAGTAAATTAGATTAAATGAAATAAATGGAAAGTTACCCTCAGTACTAAAGGAATGCCATGTCCAGGTTTGAGCACTGGGCTTCAAGAAAGATCTGAAAAAAATGGAGAGGACAGTCTTCATAATCAAAGGTCTTGAAAACATGACTTGTGAGGAAAAGCTGGAAAAAACACTGTACTCCACCGCCGTGGCAGGTAGAACAAGAAGAAATGGGTTTAAATTGCAGCAAGGACGGTTTAGGCTAGATATTAGAAAGCATTTTGTAATAGCAGGGCTGCTGTAAGTGCTGGAATAGATTGTCTAGGCAGGTGGTGCTGTCCTCAGCGCGGAAGGTGCTTTTGAGCAGTTTGGACAAACATGCATTGAAAATGACACTGACATAGCTAACCCGGCCTTGAAGAAGCCAGACTGACTGCAGATGAAGTTGACTATTCAGCTGGGAAGGAGCTGAGAAATGTGTAATAAAAAGACTGTGATTTCAGCATTTCAGCAAGGAGCGGGCTTCCGCGGGGTGAGCCTGGGTTGCATACATCCATTGCATACATCCAGGCTGGCCTGGGCTCGGAGTCTCCCCACGTCCTGCATGCGATTTCTGTGTCAGCAGAAAGCCGGTCCGGTTCGTGGGATGCACCTCTTCCTGTTGATGGAGGGCATGGACGATGGTGTTTTCCTGCCTGATATTTTCTTTGGCATGTCACAGGTTTTTCTGCAAGCTAATTGCATACAATAGCTTGTGCTACGGTATGCGAGGCTCACTGTGCATGGAAAGTATCTTCATTTAAAGTAATAATGTGGAGCATCGGTGTGAGCTGACACTCACTTTTAATTACTGTTGGCCAATTCCCCCCATGCTGAAGCAAGTCTAACCTGCTCTGCACCACAGGAGTCAGCAAGAGGGTAAGAGAACTCCTTGGGATGCCATTTGATGAATCGACCAAGGGACTGCCCTTCTGGGAATAACCCCAGGTGGCCTGAGATGGGATGGAGAGCCCTCCTCCTTCCTTCCCATCCTCTCATCCCTGAGGCGTGGGGAGGAAGAGTGACTGGACAAAACCAAGCCTACGGATAGCAACGACTTCTGCACCCTCCCCTGACCCCCACTTCCTTTGGAGCTGCCTTCCCATGCGAGCTCTGGGGTCACCAGGGAATATGGGCCATAAAATTTCTGGGATAGGACAGGTATGAAAAACCCACAGGGATAAACTCTGCTGAATTAATTTTGATTGTTTCCCCCATGAACTCCCCCTCAAGCACCGGGCGAGGTGACAGATGAGAAGAGCAGAGTGACCTGTGGTGTCCTGCACCCGCTTCTGAGTCTGGTCACGCAGCCTGTGTTTAAATTTTCTCCTCACCACCCCGCAGTGTGTAGCTAAACTTAGCTCTCAGCCACCACAGATCTCACGTAGGCCACAGCAGCACTTAATTCAAAAGAAAGACTGTTTCCTGTACAGGCTGATGCTCAAAATATCGTCAGAGGAAGATGAAATAAATTACTCATTAATTCCTGGTCACCATATTATAAGGAAATTACTGTGGCACCAGAAAGATTCAGAAAAGAATTGAGAAGGTTAATTTGAAAACTAAGACATGAAGCTTGTGAGGCTAAAAAGAACTGGTTTATATGGACCAGAATTCTAAAAAAAAAGAGAGAAACGGGTTTTCTGAAAAGAATACTAATTGAAGTATGTAAAAATCCTAATGGCAAATTTCAGCCATGGTTCATACTTTCATTCCGTCGCAGATAAGCACAAATGGAAACAAAGTAAAAAGAAATTGAGGGCAGTGTCAAGAAGTACTTCCTTACACAAGCTGTAATTGGAGAGTGAGGTGACCTGTGAGGCAATGTCACAAGACAAAAACATTAGTGTAATTAAAAACACACTTAGATGCAACGCGAGGAGAAAGGATGAATGAACTTTGGCACAAAATGCCTTTCCCTGCCCCTCGCCCAGCCCACCACAACATGTACTTGGACTCACAGTCACGTTGGTTTGAACCACTCTAAGTCCTACCACAAAACCCAGAAAAGTGGAAGTGACTCTTCTGGGCTGTGGCTTCCGATTGCACTGAAAATGTTAACATTGATGTTATGGGGCTGAGGTCAATCATTTCTCATCATGGATGAGAAATGGATGGTTTTCTGAAACACCAACCCATGCAGGGTGTGGGTAGAGGACATCTTCAGCTGTCTTGCTGGAGAGAGGTTGATGTCAGCCCCGTCCTCAACCCTGTCGCTGGGGGGGTGGAGTGGACGGGGGAGAAGGGACGAAGCCACACCACTCCTTACTGATGAATCACTGGCGGTGGGAAAGCCATTGGCTTCAGGTGCAGACTAATAGCATGTTTATGCTCCTCCTGATTCACGCAAGCAGTGAATTAAACTCTTCCCCAGAGCAAAGGGGACCTGCACCCCCTGCCCAGGGGCTTGGGGGGAAGCAGGGGGATGTCCCTCCTGCCCCTACACACATGCGCACATGTGGCCACACATGGTGCGCAAAGGGCTTTTGGAAAGCACAGTGTAGCTCCCAGCTGTTGTCTTTGTACTGTTACCCTGAACACTGCTCCCAGCCCAGTTTTGCCACCTTCGCTCCCACTGAAGATATTACAACATGTTGCGCTTTTACTGTACACAGCTGCTTCCCTGCGAGCTCTTCAAATCATGAGGATTAAATTGCACCAGTATGGAAACCAAGGGAACATTTATCACTGGCAAAAGACGGCAAAGATTTTTCTAAATCAGAGATTTTCTTACAGTAGAACTTTTGTTACTGGAACAGATCTATAATAATATCACCACTGTTTCAGTATTTTTATAACAGTGCTGCTGGGAAGAGCAGCTCTTTTAATACAAATGCTGTCATTTAGAATTGCTGCTATGGTAGAAATCTTAAATTAAACACTGTCCTTTATAGAAAACACAGCACCACCTGCTTGAGCAGAGAGCTGATAAAACACTATTTTTTTCCATGCATCACATTAAATTACCCAGCAATATAAAAGAAATGGAAGTACACAAAAGTCAGGGCTTTTTTCTGAAACGGCTTCACCCGTATCTTCTTCCAAACACAATGTGCTGGGTGGGGGGCAGAGAGAGACTGAACAGACTCTTCAGACAAAATTCCTTCAAAATGACCAATTTTTGTGTCACAACTACATGCAGAACTACAGTTCTGGTGTCCTTTCAATTCAGATCCATAACATGTCTCCAGCTGCACAAAATGTCTGTGAACCACAGGTCTGGAAAAGGACTTCTAGTACAGCGGTACAATGAAGTTCTCCTACCGATGTCAAAAGTTCATTTGCAATATGGCTTATACCAGTTTCTCTAGTGAATAATTTACTGGCTGATATAGCTAAATCAATCTGTTGGGTGTTTTTTAATCTCTTTTGTTTCATTTTTCTGTGTGGTAGAGAAATGTCATTGTTTTAGCATTAGACAGGGAATTGGGGAATATCTCATCAGCTTGCCAGGCTGGCCGGGATGTCCTGGAAAGCCCCTTGGAAAGGCAGCGCATCTGCCCAGCCCACGCCTGGCTTTCTTTTCGACCAAAACCAGGGCACATGGTGGCTGAAGAGAGCTCAAAAATCAGACTGATATGCAGCAAGGACACGGCTTGACTCTGCACCCAGATGCCAGAGCGGAGCCCCAGATGTGCTGATGGAGGCTGAAGCACAAGACAGAGGCAATATCTAATCCCCTCACATCTACCGTGTGTAACCATACGGCCAGGCACTCCATGCACTGCTGTCAGAGGCCATCCTCTGCACTCCAGGTCATGAGAGTTCGGGCTGGGAAAAATACAAACCATAATACCAAGTCTTGTGCCTGAGTGTCTTTGAACTGTTTTTGAGGTCCTTTTGCCACCTACAGATTATTCCAGCAAAGGAAACATGCTTGTGACACATTCCCAAGCGTTACACCATTACATAGTATTTATTCTTCTGCATGTCAGATAATTGGCAACACGTACTGATGACAGTCATTTCTTCCATGGGGCAGTGTGCATTAAGACTCCTGTGATGGGGTATATAAAGCTTGACTTAGATCCAGAGAATTTGGAGGAGGTGCTGACAATACACTCATTAATTTACAATTACGTTCCTTGAGAGAGCCTCCTGGCACTTTCCAAATACTGTTTAGAGCACATACCTCTTCTATGAGACAAGCATTATGACTATGAAAGTCAAAAAACAAGGACAGAGAGGTTTAAGTAACTTGCCCAGAGCCCTACAGGAAGGCACTGTCAGAGGTTACCATAGAAATAAGTCTTGTGCTATAACCATCTGTTCACAATGGGTTGAATTTTCAGAAGAAAAAGATTTATTTATATTTGACAGAAGTGTATTATTTTTGCTACATTAGGTATCTGCTGCTTGGGAGAAAGCAAGGATTTGGTAGTAACTAATGATTCCTTAATTACTGTGAAATGTATGAGAGGTTGACATTAAGAGGTGACAAAATGGAGTTGTCATTACAAATCAAGCCCTGATACAACAAAGTCTTTCAAAATTATAAGTTTTGCCTCACTGGAGTCACTGAAGTTTCCAGAAGACATAAAGTACATGCATACATCCCTGCAGGGTCCAGTTGCAGTCTCTGTTTGAGGGTGTGCCTTGTAACACCCCAACTGCTGGAAGCGTAAGAACAACAGCAACCTCCAAAAACTGCTAAAACTCCAGTCAGTTCTCCCAAATGTGGCACTAGGAATATGCCTATTATGGTAACAGTGCCTAGAGATCTGGTATCTGTCAGGGGTCTAGTCCACATCACATTAGGCATTGCACAAACACATTAAAATGACAATCAGAAATAGCTGACGATGCAAGTGGTAACACTGCTGGGCAACAGCAACATAGGTATTGAACGGTAATTAATAAAATATTTGAATACCCTCTTTAAAGTCCTTTTTATCAAAATTTCATAGCTTCCTTCTTCCAAGAATCCTAGCAAAATATCAAACAAAATACCAATTAAAATAAACAAGTAAACAAACCCAAAACCTAGAGCACTAGATTACGGACACCATAACACTGCACCTTGCCAGTTTGAGTCTTGCCCCATCTCACCCTTATCACCCTGTTGGCCCATTTTCTATTACAGTTCTGGTATTTCATCTGGCAGATGAACCCTTCCTCTATGGCTTTGGGAGAGAAAGAAGCAACTCCCATTTAGTTGTACCATTGTCCTCCAGTACAGAAAGAGACTGATAAGAATGAACAGCTTCATATATTCAATGCCATCTAGCAATGTGAAAATGATTACCTGGTAATTTTTTGGTTTAGAGAAAAAAAGGTTGTGTTTTAACAAATCCCAGCCACTATATTCCTGAAGGTTATGGTGCTTTTTGAGAGATAAACATGAAGAGGTTTTTAAAGCCAAATCACATCACTTGAGGATTGTCCCTGTCCTGGCGCATGATATTGAGCAGGTATTGGTAAAATAATAATTGCCTTGGTAAGGTCTTTGAGGCAAGTTGTACCCATTAGGACCTGGAGAGACATCACTGGTATTTTTCTAATGTTGTACAAGGTTAGACAATAGTTTATTTTTTGTCACTGATACCTTGAGGTGGGTTTGCACTGATAACATTTTCTACATTTTCAGATTAAATAGGCTTGTTGACAACTGAATTGTTGCCAGTCTGTTCATAGACTGTTGGTCCATACTCCCATGAGTAATATACTCAAGTGAGTAACTATATTGGATCAGCAGGACTGAGTGTCCTCCACAAGAATAAAGCGTTTAAGCAAGACTAAGCTGCATGAATCAATTGTATCCTGATTGCCAAAAGGCTAAGAAAACTCTCCATAACTTAAAATTTTCTGTAAATTTTGCTTTTCTTAAAAATGTCCAAACATTAACTATAGACTTAAAATTTTTACTTGCTTGGACTGTGAATTAAAGCATTTTCTCATGAGAAATAATTAATTGTTAATTGTTCTTTCTCTTTTTTTAGCCTTATCTCACGGAATAAGTTGTCATTATGAGAGATCAAAAAGCTCATTTTTCTCAGGAAACCTAGATTCCAGGACATATTGAAAACCTGATTGTAAACTGGATATTTGGCAATAGTAAGAAAGCAGGGCCTCTTTTGTATGAAAGATAATCAAGCAGCAATATCACTTGAATACCCCAGATAAAACCAATTGTCTGCTTTGCAGGTATCTGGCAGATGAGAGGTCAGCTTCAGCTGATTCAAGCCATATAGGTATTTCTTTTCTTTTTTTAGTAATACTTTCTTGTAAACAGAACTTCATCAGACTAAAACAGCTCTCTATTTTTATGTGGCTGCTCTGTTTTCCCCTAAGCAAATTCTTCACATGCCCAAAAGGAATCTTGTTTCCAACATCTGGGAGTGCTTTAGAGGCTTTCATTATTTATATGCCAAGATAATATCTCTTGCACATGAATGTGCTACTGTTCCCATTGATTAGATGTTTGCTGATTAGTGCCAACTGCAGTGCGGGCTGTAGTGTGGACGCTATTCTGGGGCCCTCAATTTACATCACAAACTATGGGTCTCCAAACACTGGTTTGACCTTCAGGAATTCATTAGATTTTGACTGCTACTGACTTGGGAAGACTATAAAGTGAGGAGTTGGGGGGGTGGGGCGGGGGGAGCTGGCATTTAAAATTAAGGTTAAAGACACACCAAAAGGAAATGGTAGAAAATAGTGATTTAAATGGGGGGTGGGGGGGAAGAGGGAGAGGCTGAAGAATGAGAAAGGACAATTTCTTCCGTATTTGATAGCTAGGAGTTGTCTAGCTTGTCCCAGAGTCAGCTTGCAAGGACCGCACACACCCATCTCCTCAGGGTCCCCAGGGCTGTCCCCAGCCTCTTCCCCATCCTCACAGCCTCTGGACGGACCTGGACCCTGGCTCAAAAGTGCTCCTCTCAGCAGAGACAGAGAGGAAACAGGGAAAGGAAAATGTTGATAGGGCCAAAACCTACCACTCAAAGAGCAGCTTTGAAACCATAGCAGGAAGCTTTGCAGCAAAAATGAATGCACGTATTCAAAACAAGAGAGAAAGCACAGCTTCCCTATCATTTCCTCATCGCTTTGTTAGGAAACGTTTCTCAAGCGCTGCTGTGCAGCAAACCACCTGCAATTGTATTAAGAAAATGAATTAAAATATCACATAATGCTAAGACATTTCCAAGCATATGGGAATTAGCAGGTCTTTGATGAGCTTACCGAATTCCTGAGAGGACTAGTTTGCATCTCATCATGGACCACTGGCAGTGCTGGTAGCGTGCTGCTATATAATCCGCGAGGTTAGTGGCCATGATAGCCCCGCTACCATGAGGAGGTCTGTGGGGATAGACCTGCATCTTCACAGCCGAACTCAAGTAATTCACCAGAGCAGACATCACTGCAAAATTGTTGTCTGCGTGTCAAGAATGACCGGATAAATATGCTTGTTTGAACCCCTCAGCAATAAATGCCTATTTAATTTTTCTTTTGCAGCCAGCAGTGATATATAGTGCACACTGTATTTGCAGAGGGGCTGCCCAGATTTACTCAGATTAGTTTCCTGTTTGTTTTTTTCTAGGTGACTTATGATGCTTGACTCAATTTTTGGTGCATCTTGCTGCTTTAGAAGCAATATTGACAATTCATAAATATTTCCAAGGTTGATGCCTCAGCACGGATACTGTATGCTTCCTTCTGAATCTATTTATAGGAGTACTCAACGTTTTTGTTTGCTGGTTTTCACTATTGCTGACAAGGACTCGATCCCAAACCACTCAGTATACTTTACTGTCTCCATGTAATTGTTACTATGATCTAACCAACAACTTGATTCATTTGATTTTAAAGTTTCTAGGAATTTAAAGACTACAGTGTTTTAGATACTTTTCATCATAGACAGATGTGCAGAAATGGAAAAGCAGACATCAGCTCCTCAGCTGGCATACACTAGGGTAACTCTATTATGGTCACTGGAGCCATGCTAATTTACAGCAGTTGTGGATGTAGCTCGCTTTCAGATCACGCATTGATTTTAAAATAACTCTTTATTTCCCGGTTTTCAGCCATTTAAATGTAAGGACGTTTGACATTTTGGAGGGGTACAAGGCATTGCTGTGTTAGTCTTGATGCTGCGTTAATGATATTTTTGGGCAATGAATAATAATCATGGGGTAGCTTGGAGATTAAACTCATGATTTTATTCTTATAGTCTACTGGATTAGCAATTAAAATTCAGGTCATTGAAGTACCTAAAGGGTCTGGGAGTGTCGAGGGTTCTGACTTAAAAAATTAATAAATAGTGTTGAGGAAAATAATTTTTGTCAGCAATGGGGCAATTGCAATGGCTTTGGTGCTGGAGAAAGTCTAAGGAGCTCCCTGCTCATCTGTACCTCTGTGATGACAACATGACTGCTGATTTTTTTTGGTTTAAATTTAAGTCCCCTCTTTTTCCCCCAGGAGGTATATTCTAACCTGAACTATGTCACTGATCTCCCCTTCTCCATAGCTGCTGACACACGCAGGCTGCACTTCTCACTGATGTCCTCACCTCTTCCATTGCTCTTGCAGTGAGGCTGTGGGTGGGCAGTGCATTTCCATGAGATGTTACTGCTCTTGGGCAACCATTCACTTGCCTTCCAGCATCATGACACCGACTGATGGAGCATGCTGTCACCTGTACCTTTGGAATAAAATTGTCGCTCAAAATCCTTGTAACGAAATGATGAAGGTTCCATATAAGAGAAATTCTCAGCAGTGTCTATAAAACACCATTTAGGCAGATTTAGAGCTCTCTAGTTGGATTCATATGAAATAGGAGCTGGCGTTGTTTCACAGGCTTTGAACGCACGCCAGTTTGCAGCTCGCCGGGGGCTGATGGGCTCTCGGCAACTCTGTGAAGGGCTGTCCCTAGCTCCCCTGCCATGGCCCTGCAAAGAAGCCAGAGCACGAGCCCTGGCAGTGCTGGGGAAGCCTCTTGCCACTGCAAGGTGTGCAAACGGAGTCTTACTTCACTTTGGTGAGTGTGTGAGAAGTGTTTTACAGGTGGGTGCTTGAAATCAAAAGTCTACCTATTCAGTGCTGATACACCAAGCTTTGTCCGTGGTTGATAAGAACTGTGGGTTGGCTTCAAATCCAGCTTCACTTAAAGTGACTGCAGATATCATCTGAAGAGTTTAGAGATAAAAGCTGCTAAGGCCATGAGAGATACTGTTATTAAAGGGAGGGTTTGACATGTTTCTAAAAAAGAACATATCCCTAATTATTTGTTCTTTCCCTCATTTCATACTCACCAAGTGAGAGATCTGAAAATGTGCACAAGAACTAATGTATATTACTGTGTGAGTTATTTCAGAGCTTCCTTTTTAACATTACTAATTGACCCACTGATGGATGCTTACTCTCCTTACTTTATCACTGTAATGTTGTTCTAGCTAATTCCCTGCTGAAGCAGCAGAGCTACCCATTAAGCAAAAGCTACGAGCTGATAAGGAACAGCAATGTGATTTATGCATTGCATCAGGAAACAGGGACAAATATTGGCATCAAGGTGACTTATTTCCCTCTGAAGACCATAGCAAAAAGGTTCTCAGCAGGGAGCACCAGACTTCAGTGTTTTGCCATAAGCAGAGAGCTAAACACTTATTTTCTACTCTAAGTGATATTTGGTTCAGTGCAGAGGATGTGAGCAACAAAGCAAAAGACCAAGGGCAGTCAGCAATGCTGTCCATCTGCAATTCAAAATGGTAGGTACAGGGCAAGGAAGGAAAGCCGCTTATCAAGACTTGTAGGTGAGTCTTGGTCCTTGGGTGCTTGCAGAAGGAGCCTTAGGCACCGCAGCTGAGGGCTAGATAGGAGCACAGTCAGAGAAAAGCTGCTGCTGTGTCTGGAGCAGGGGGCAGCCATGGTCAGCGGGTCACGCCAGGCAGCATAGCTGGGTATCAGGCAGGGTACAAGGTCCCACAAAGGCCCCAAGGTACTGGCAGCAGCACAGCCATGGCAACAAGGTATAAATTAATTAATACTCTCTGTCTCAGCATTTCCTCATCTCAGCACGAGGGGATAATTTGTCTCAGCGCTAGGAAGAGGTTTGCCCTTTCCTGTGTATGGAAACACTAACCTTGTCAGCTGCAAACTGTCATATGTACTCGCAGACAACTAGGAAAGTGGTTAAAAAAGAAATCAAACTGGACAATAAAAAACATAACAGCCTGGTTTTTTTCTGTCAGGTGACATGGCAGGTGATGATTCATAATTTTTTATTTGGGCGCTGACAACTTTCTTTTCTCCACTCCACAGACATCATGACGATCAACTTGTTAGAGCCACAGCCCCATGTTAGCTGGTATTCCACCCAAATCCTTACGGGAACATAACATAAGAATAGCTGTTCAGGGCCAGACCTGAGGTGTGTCTGCCCCAGCATCCTGTCTCTGACAGCAACCACTAGCAAGCACCTAAAGAAAGAATATAATAAATAAATGGGCATCTCTAAGGGATCTTGTCCCACTAGCAAGCTCCAGCTTCTGGACGTCTGTCATTTAGTGAGTCCCCGAGCTACAGGCCATATCCACATCATTGTGTTTAATGGTCCTTGGTGGCCCTTTCTTCCACAAATTTTTTAATTGCGTATGGAGACGGCTTTGCTTTTGGTCTCCGCAGCATCCTGAGTTCCATAACATAACAGTGTGCTTTGTGAAAGACCGCATCCTGCCTGATTTCAAAGAATAGATGAGATCAGGTAGGTTCAGGATACGGTAGCTGGAGCATTACAGACATTCTGGGCTTACAGTGCTGCACAGTACTAGACCAAAACTCAGATGACAGATGCCTACAGTTGCTTATATACCCATCTTCATATATTCTTCATATGGTACCATGGGATGTAGAGATCCATAAGCAGCCTTAAAAAGAGGTAAGCAACTAGCACTCCAGTAGGCTCCTCTCATAAAAACCATATCAGAGATGAACATGGGAGATGAAACAAAGTGTGACTTAATCCTGCCTCCAAGTCCAAGAGTAGCTCGCTCTAAGGTTATGTCAACTTGCTTAAAGCAGAGTTTAGTAAGTCCTAGGGAAGCCAGTGTTTCCTTGTGGGATTTTCAAATTGCTGAATTACACTATGTCCTGCTAATGTTAGTAGCAATCAGGTACCTATTCTGTTCATGTGCTTTTGAAAATCCCACATGACATCCATCTCCATCTTTTAGGCACAGACTACCTGAAAGCTAAGCCCTTATTCTTAACTGCATTTATGTAGTTTGTAATGCTTCATTTTTCTGTACGATCCATTTTATGAGCAGCTCAAGCTGAAGTTCACAGCAGCTGGACAGATGTGAGCTGCCAAAAGAATATATGAACCGATCCTAGAATTGGGGCCAAGGAGAATCAGGTCAGGGCCAGAGCAGGACTTGTCCATGGGGTGTAGGAAGAGGGATGGTCCCTGGATGCAGACACAGGGATATGGGGTTTCTGGAACTCAGCCTTTGCATGGGGGAAAGGCAGAAACAAGGATCATATTGGGAAGGCATCACAGTGGGGAGCAAAGCTTCCATACAGTGGATGTCAAGCTCAGGAACTGGCTGTGATTTTTAACTGCTGGCTTTACCATGACAGACCAAACCCTCTCCAGCACTGCCCTACCACCACAGATCCTCGTAGCTCTGAGTCACTGCTGTGCACGGTGTCTGAGGGCGGATACCAAAAAAGGTAAAACAGAGAAATGCTAGCACTTTCAGGAGGGTGAAATGTTTCTTTAAGCTCTTTGGGCATCAGCATTCTCACCTGTAAGGGAGAGACAGCCCAACTCAGCAGCTCACAATATTATTGTGAAACACAGACGACTGATGCTTGGAAAGTTTCATGAGCTATTGAAAGCACCATATAAATGCTAAATATTATTATTGAATTATGGTATGATTGAAACAAATTGATTTGTTAGGAAAGTTTCAATGAATCATATTCATAACAAATTCCATTTAATTTACAACAGTGAGTCATTAACTGGCTCTTCTGCTGATTTATTTATACATCCTGCTGAAAAGCTAGCTGATTTTAAGAATCAGATCTTAAGATAACTGGTCCTCAGAACTGTGGGATCAAGCATTTTGTAAAAAGTGTGGTAGTATCAATCCATATTTAGCTATCCCCTTTCCATCATATTTAATCCTGACAAAGGTTGTGCAAAGCACCTGCAATAAAACGTGCCCTTTTTTGAGTGCTCTGAGCTTGCCCGAAAATACAGTGCTTCTCCTAAAAACCGGTGCTTCATTAAACTTGGTCCAAAATTAAATGTAACATTTTCTGATTCTCTGCAGGCTTCACTATGCAGGATGATTAGAAGCTATGAATTACTGAGTACTGGAAACCCAAATTGCTCCTGGATTGAAACCACACTTGAATGTGAGCGCTCACTTCAGGAGAATGATTCAAACCACAGGATGGAATAGCTCAGGATGGCGACATGTCTTTGGTGCTGCTGTGCCTTAGTTTCCCTCTCTGCAACAGAGCAGCAGGGCTATGTCTCTGTCAGTATAGAAAATATCATTTGGGTGTTTGGATGACAGCATCCAGCATCTCAATGAGCTACGGCAGCTTGCATCACACACTCGTTATTAACAGCCGTGTATTAATGACTCACTCTGAAGCAAAACCTTGCCAAGGGACAGGGGACCAACATTTAACTGCTGCAGGAAATTTCAGAGAGGGAGCTTCTTTTGGAGGTAACAGGAGGATTACACTGTTTTTTTCTATGGATGCTGCCGTGAGGGAGGGGAGCAGAAAGGGGGTGAACCTTGGTTAGACCCCTTGGAAGGGGAGAAGGGATCACATGCACGAAGCAGCTATGTCACAGGAGAGAGTGAACTGGGGCAGGAGGGACAAGAAGGATGAAGTTGTGTTGGGAAGAGCTTGGCAGAGCGCAGTTACATGTTTGAGCTGGGTTCAGGGAAAAAGCATCTCACATCTTTACAGAGAATTTGCCTATTCCTAATTAAGAGCAGTAAATCAGGGCTCAGCAAAAGGAAAAAGGTGCAATATGCTGGGGAGAGAAAATTTATACAGAGGGCTGTCAGGAGCCTATTAAAGAAAAGAAGAAATTTTCAGGTAAAACTAGATGCAGCAGGACAGCTAATGCCCTGATGAGCACAAGCAATGAACATAAAAACAGCGTAGCCCCATGCAACATGGCTTGACGCTTTGGTGCTGCCAATGCCAAAATGCTGTCATGATGCCAAGGAGGTCTCAGTCCTGTTGGACCTTCTGGCTAGGGCTACTGGGGTTTGAGGGGCTAGGAAAAGGGTCCCTCCCTGGACCTTTCAGCCAACATGTTGAAATGACAGAGGAGGACCTGTTGCTACAGATTTCATCCCACGGTAGAGGCAGTGGGGCAAAACAGCCTCTTCTTCTTCTCCTGCACTAAAGATAAAAGATCTCCTGCACAAGGGCTGTCCTCTCCCCCCACCTCCCCCTGCCTGCAGAGCCCCTGAGGGTACGTCCACCCCAGCCCTCAGGGATGGGGTAGCTGTTGGGCGCCCGCATGATGGGACAGAGTCACTGTGGGACAGCACCATGCAGGTTGGCATAGGGTACGATAAAAGATTAGGACCACATATACTGTAACAGACAATATTAGAATCTAATAGTTTTGCTACAGTTGGTGTTGCTTTCACTTAGGGCCATGGCACTATCTGGGAGAGGTATATTGCCCACCGTTAACACAAGGGTTTCTAAAATTAAAATAAGAGGAAGACAAGTACTGGCAATTCATAAGAAAATTATACTTTTTTTTCCAAGCCTGAAAGAAACCCAGTGATACTTCTGAAATAACAGGAATGAGACAGTTAAAGTGTTGTACAAAGGCTGCCTTTAAAACTTCCTTTTTATTTTCTGATCATCATTTTTGATCTTCTTCAATCAAATGGAGCATCACTTAGGAACTGATGAAAAGAGAACCTTCATCTGGTTATTAACTCCTTGATGAAAGACCTGTAAAAAGTGCATTGTTCATTTGCAGGACTTTGGAAAATATTGAAAATTAACTAAATTCTTTATGAGATACATGCCTTCTTGCAAGTTATAATTGGGCACACACATTGGAAAAGCAGACCAGTTATGATCACAAAGATGGGAACAGTGTCATGCAGTTACTGTTAAAATAAACGAGTTACTAGACTCCTCATTCCCTTCTTCACTGCATGTATAAACTCCCTCTCTAAATGACACTGATCTGAGAGGTAGGAGAGG
Organism: Platalea leucorodia; assembly: GCF_965183815.1. Classification (NCBI taxonomy): domain Eukaryota; kingdom Metazoa; phylum Chordata; class Aves; order Pelecaniformes; family Threskiornithidae; genus Platalea; species Platalea leucorodia. Next base: position 119,509,566 of record NC_138823.1, read on the forward strand.
CAGCTAGAGCTAAAGTAGGCTAGCTAAATTTGTCTGTCCTAATAGATATCCAATCAACTTTTTTTTTTAAGATATCAAATCAGCTTTTTTTTTTTTTTTAAGTTATGACAAAATTTTACACAAAGAAAAGGTCATCTTTGGCTAGAAAAAAATTAGCTTTTCTTAGGAAAATAGGCACCCTAAAAGAGTGGCCTGGCAATGCTGTTCCAGCGCTATCCAGGAGCTGTGTTTGTGTGCCTTGTGGTCTCTGATTTCTCTCTCCAGTCTCACAGCAGGGCTACGCTTCCTATGATGCTTTATAGTATAGCCAGGGAACGACTCGGTGCTTATTGATGGGTCTCTCCTACCTAAGTCATACTTTGCCCTCTGCTCCCTGCTCAGAGAGAAAAAGGCAGGAGGTCCGGGACCTCCACGGAGAAGGACACAGATGCAGGTGGAGCAGAGCCCTGGCCGTGGCAGGGGAAGGTCCTGCTGGCTGATGGCATTCACTCCCCACCGGTGCATGGTTGGTGGAAACCCTCCACAGCCACATCACTGAAGAGGCAGAGGGGGCGTGATGATGCCATGGTAGGTGCAGGGCCACTGGGTTATACAGGCCCTCCAGAGGATGCTCCTACGTCACCTCTGAGTGCTACCACCTTGTCCCACAGCACTTTCTTTCTGCCCTTTCCCTGCCCAAGCCTCTGTCCTCAGGAAGGACCCAGCTGTCAGTTTGGGGCAAGTGGGGAGGTAGAAAGGAGTCCCTTTTGCAGAGGATTGCACACCTCATCCTGTGACACTGTTGCTCTCCAAAGGCTTGTTTTTTGGAGAGAGAACCCAAAGGAGATGATAGGTGCAGGAAAGAGGGAGGGTGGGCCCCAGTTCTCTGCCAAAGTCTCGAGGTCAGAGCTGGGCAAACATTTCTCTTCACCTTATTTAAGGACAAGAAAAACTCAAAGCCTGGGCAAAAATGTTTGTGCAACTGTGCCACGTGTCAGACTGTTTCAGTTCCTCTCTCCCTGAATAAAGGGAGACAACCAGAAAAATTTCAGTCTTTTCCTCCATATTGGCAAAAGGGGATATTTAGGGTTTTTTTGTTTCAAGTTTATGCTTAGGTTAGAAGGGTACTTAAATCAAAGTAAATGTAGTCTGTTGTTGCTACCATGAAAAGGTTTTAATTTTAGTTGAGCTAAACATATGACCCAAATTTTGACCCAAATCATGTTTTTTCTTTTTTCCCATATGAGAAATCAAAACAGAACTAAAAATTCATTTCAGGTATTTCAGAAACAAAATCTTTTTTTAATCCCTTTGTTGGACCAGTGTACTATGAAACAAACAAACAACAAAAAAGCAAACTCACAATCACCAATGATAACCTCAACAGGGAAGAAATACCAGGCCTTCATTTAAGGTGGTTTTAACTTCTATTTCAGTGACATTTTGGATTTCTATTCAATCTTGGAGATTTAACCATTTCCAATCATGTTGGAAATGAGGGTGCTGTGGTTATGTACCTGCATTTGTGACGGACTGCACTTTCATACCTAGGCATTTGACTTGCTCTCACTGTACCTAGTTTGGAAAGCCAGGTGGTTTGTCAAATGGCTGTACGAATTTTCTTGTTTCAAGAAAATTTCAGTAAGACCTTCTAGGTGATAGCTTCTGCAGTGATGCTGGGATGGCAAACATCTGTATTCTGATCAAATTCCTCCTGGCCTGGTCATGCATTCAGCCAGACTGAACAGTCTTTGAGGAGAGCACAGAGTTAAAAATAAGATCCTTGGAAATGAAAAGCTTATAAATGCTTAAATGCTTTTTTAATAAAAGGAAATTGCTGCAGGAAGTGATTCCTTATATCCCAGGCTCTGCCAATTGTTTCCAATCAGTGCAGCTTGGGGTAGCTATTATCCCACTAAGTTGTATTAATGTGTTTGTTGTTGCTGCTTTTCCTTTTAAACTAATCTTCAGGTTAACTTGGGTTCTGCTGTTTAACTTGTGGTTTGTTTGTTGTAAAAGCTGTTTTGTGGGGCTCCTTTCACAACTCTAATCCCTCACAGTAGCACGTAATCATCTCCTCACTTCTTATTCCTCACTGGACAGTTGGCCGATTAGTAGGAGGTGGTGCTCTGAAATGCTTCTCCCCTCCCATTTGCCCAATCACTCTTCCTTCCCTGAACCCAAAGACCCTGAGGAGACCCTGTCCTTCACCCTGAGGATCTGAGCCCTTCCATGCACAGCCACCTCTGCACAAACCTGTGTGCCAAGACCTGGCAGCTGGCAACAGTTCATTGCATGGCCAGCGGCATAAGAAATGGGGGACACGCCTGAGCAGGATCCTGCAGTTGGCAGTTTAGGGGCTATGTGAGATCAAGGTTTGACTTGGACTGCCAGGCTTTAACAACCAGCTTTACAGATGGCTTCCTCCAGTGAAGTTGTCTGGGCTTCATACTTTCCGCCTCCAGAGAATCCTGTGGCAATGAATCCCATGGATTAAATTATGCATTGGGTGAAAACGTATGATGTCCTCTGATTTTTCTTAAAGGCTGCGCTGATATGAGCACTGACACACCTTGCAAAACAATCTTCTACTGTCTGAGTCAACTTCCATCAGCTCTGCCACGCTGACAAGGTTTGTACCCGGACACTTGCAAGTACAGGTGCCTTTTTTGATGACATACAAACAGAAGCACATGCGATCAGGAACCAAGAAGTCTTGGCACAGTCACACAGGACATGAGGGATGAGGAAGAAATGGAGATTTTGAGGGCAACGTTCTATTTTATGGAGGACCTCATAAAAGAGGTTGGGTTGTGACCCCGTGTGGACCGTCGTGAACAGTGGAACAGTTTGGGAACTGATGTTTTATAGGCTCTGTTGTCATGTTACATTCTGCAGTCTCACAAAAACCTCAACTCAAGCAGACAAGTGGCTTATAATAGCTTTTTAACTGGCAAAAACTTAAAGCCAGTAGGTGATGACTAGATGAATATGAGGGAAAGTCTTCCAAAAAGTTTGTAAAAATAACAACTTGATTCAGTGCGCTGAGAAAACCAAAGCATGCCACCATCACTATTGATGACAAACTCCTTCTCTCCTGCTAGAGGTTAGTACTGAGTTACAGCCCAGACTTGTCTCTCCAGTCCTAATGAAGCTGGTCCTGAGAACCAGGATGGACAATCTTCAGTCCTCAATCAGTGACAGGCTAGCATCATTTCCAACTCTTCCAACAGCTTCAAACATCAACCATTTTTAATAACATCTACTACTAAAAATAGTTTCCTGCTGTCCTTGAAAAGATAGATTTCTGTCCCTTGGTGATTGAAGCCGGACTATTCACACAAGCAAAGGTTGTGGACTGTCCCTTTAGATTAGAGCTAGATACTGTCTGTCAGGTAGTCCCAGTGCACAACAGCAAGTGTGCAACCCCCTTCATGGGAGATCCAACGAAAGAACAGGGTACTTGTGTAAGTACCACAAACCAGAATCATCTCTACAGCATTATAAAGAATGATATACTGATCAGCTTATCAGAGATGGGATACGGACCACAAACACCCTGTTCTATCATTGAATGACAAAGGTTGATTTGCATGCAGCATTTTAAATAATTAAACAGCAAAATGGTGTTGCCATCTGCCAACATCCATCTGGTGGAGGGAACACAAAGCCCTGGGTGAGAAGCCAGCACTGAGCAAGATCCACTCGCTATCAGGGAAGATCCCAGCAAGCAGCTCATGGATGCCTTGCGGTGCTGTCATCTCTTCTGCGCGGAAGTAGCTGGCAGCCCCGATAGCCCCTGTCTAAACAAGGTTGCTAGTAGACCATGAAGCTTTCCCAGTACAAGCAGAAAAGTGGCTTTGTAACATGCCCACATAGTAGATGTTGCAATAAATGTTTTGTAATCAGAAACACTATAATGGCATTTGTAAATGCAGGGACATGCCTAGGTTCAATACCTTTGTTAAGGTCTGGCTACGCTCATTCCTGCACTGTAAAAAAAAGTAATAGCAGCCAGAGAGAGGTCTAGAAGGTGATGATAATGTTCAGAGACATGGAAAGGTCTCTGTGAGGAAGGATTCAGAAGGTTCAGGCTGTATTTTACACAAGAGAAAAATAAGAGGTGACATGAGAGAGGTAGTAAAACAATGAAAAGTGCAGAGAAGGCAACCTAGCCATTCCCAGTTACCCTTTCAAATACCCTTTCAAATGAGAGTGAGCAGCAGCCTAGCGAAATTAAAAATACATTTTATACACATCAAAGGAAATGCTGGGGCTGGTTCATGGCTAGTCGTGATTGTGGCACAAAGCAGATTCATTGAACTAGAAAATTGCAGTACAATATTTTTTCTTGATCTTTCTTTAAGTTTTGGGGCCCATTTTTTTTAGTAATTTTATAGGATTCCAGGACATTTACACAAGTAGTTGAAGTATGCATAGCTATATAAGCACAGGTACCGAACTGTAGAGGATTTTGTCTCTCCTGCTATACTCTGCTACAGAGTAAGAAATGTCCATTATAGGCTGATGCAGGCATCCTTAGTTGCAGATAGGATGGGGAAGAACCAGGTCTTCCACCTGACAGCAGACCCCATCACGGACTGGGGTAACAATTGTGGTAGTGACCCTCTGGACAAGCGGTATCGTAGCCCTACATCTGAGAAGGCTGATATCATCAGAGCATCCTCATCCTCCCTTTGTAGCACTCCCACAGAGCTTCACTCCTACAGAGCATTGAACAATGCTGGCTGACACCAGAAGTCAATGGGAACTGAGGACACTTGCTCTTTTGCAAAAACAGGCTCATCTCTTTCAAAAGCCAGAATAATACACTGCTATTACAGGCTGCGATAAGGAGGAAGCTTATTCTAGGGAAGAATACGTTTTCACTATGCATTGCCCCTGCTATTATTTGTATTGCAATAATGCCACAGTGCCCCAGCCACTGTGTAGATGGGCTTATGGAAAGAGGTATCTCTGGACCAGATAGCATCACTTCTTATTGAAAACTGCCAGCTGAATGCGTTTTCCCACATCACAGTGACACCAGCTTTATCCAGTTTCAGATTCCCATCTTATAAACCCAGAGGCCTGACACTGGGAGGTACTACCAACTGCAAACAGATGTGGCAAGGAAGTCTTTGAGGTTATCTATGGGGAACAGGGATGGCTTTCCTGCTACAGATGCCCAAAGAATGTATTTAATTTTGTCAGCTGCCTCAATTGCAACTTCACTTTTTCTTCGTAAGAAGGAGATTTTCTATACATTTGGCCCCAGTCCTCACTGCTGCTAGCAATATTTTGCATAAGGGTGATGACAGCATCTAGATCAACGGACTCCCCTCAGCTGCCAAACCATTTAAAAGTATGAAGTGGTATTTCTATTTTGGACTCTCATTATTTATGACAGGTAGTATCTCAAACTGTGCCCTTCTGGCTCAGCATTGCTGTTCGTGGCTGAGATGGACAGAATGGTACTTTTGGGGGATTCAATTTTCTTGAATGCCGTACACACATAGCCAAAGGAAATGGTCAGGTGGAAGCAAGCCAAAGTTGTAGAAGCCACAGGTAAACTACTTTCTACCAGGCATACCATGTTTTTCCCCCAGAATTTAATTTTTTGTTGAGGGGGAAGGATGTAGGCAATCTTTTCCTAAACAGGCAAGAAGAGTTTTCATTGGCAAGTGGATAAGCACTTTGCTGGGGATACCTGGGAGAAGTGACATGCTGGTCTCTGCTCCTGTGCAGGCAGTGGGGCTTGTAAGGAGTGACATTACTGAAGCAATGTTGGAGCTGGCTGTTGGGCTTCAGGAACCACAGCACCTTCACCACTCTGTCCCGCTATTATGCACGCATATTTACACATCCAAACTGTAGTTTTCTGCTGGAGTGTTGCTTTTTGCCCAACACCTAAATGAGCAGAACTAGAGGAGACAGATGACATTTTTCTCAGTTTTAATGTTTTTGCTGTTCAAGCATGAGTTTTCTCAGTAAGAAAAGTTAGCTTTGCTATGGCGTCCTTTTTCTGTTTCTGGAGTACCAGGACTTTTAAGGACAGAGGGAACTTCTTGGTAGAAACTGGAGTCAAGAGTATTATTTCTGCATTTGTGTGATTTCATGCAAAAATGTAGCTTTGTATTTCCAGAAAACAACAGCAAAAATTCCTGTCCTTTTAAGGTAATTGCCTGTTGTTAATTGAAGTTCAGTTGGAGCACAGGTGGAAGCTGATCTCAATCCAAACAACTCTCTGAGCTTTCTGGTATTTTGGTCTTCGATTGCCACTGCTGGAGACAAGCAGACTCCTTCCTCTGTGGAATGAACATCACTCCTGGTGCTGTAGGAGATGCAGTTTACATCCCCTGCACTAACCAAAGTGAGCCTGCTCTGATATATTTTAAATCATTGTAACAGTATTTGGCACTTTCCATTTAAAAGGCAAGTGCTAAAATAAATTGAGGCAATTTCTTATTTAGATACTAGGAAGTTGTAGGATAAGGCAGGAAAAAAGAAAAACTAAACTAAACAACCCAAACCAGCCAGAATTTAAAATCTCCCCGATCTATTTAAGTTACTGCACCAGTTCGGCTCAATATCTAAAACAAAGAAAATGAATTATGGAACAGTATGAGGAGAGCTTGTTAATTTTCCCACTGATGCGCTGTGAAATGAAAGCTTTATTCTAAGAATATCATATCCTCAGGGCTCTGTCTGGGGAGACGCTGACAAATACAAATGTCCTTACAGTTTTTCTTTTATTCTTGCTTTATGGTGTATTCCAGACAGATTTCCAAAATTATATATAATAATATATAATCTGTAGTTGTGGTTTGGTGGAGTTCAAGGCTGCGATTTTCCAGAACGTAACTATGCCCTGTTTGAAAATGGAAGATCAAGTGCACATAATGAAAGGCAGATCAAATTCTAGAAGAATTTGCTTATTTCTTAATCAATATTAATATATGTGACTTTAATTTCAGCATCTTTTCTCCTGTTATGTACCAAGGGAACATTAACAACAACAGCAGCTTTACATTTTTATAGACCCTTTCATCAAGAAGGATTCAAAAGTGCTTTACAAACCTTGGACAAAATTCTTCTTTGATCAGCACTGAGAATCTCTTAATCCGTGGTGCAAATCTCTGTTGCAATTTCTGTGCCTTTTTCTGCACATAGGACTTTCATTGATTTCTGCAGGAATCGTGTGTGTGAAACAAGTGCAGAATGTGTAATGGAAATCTGCACTGCAGATAAAAAGAAAAAAAATGTACATGTATGGGTTCATTGCCCATCACAGAAGTGCACCACTGCTGGAGTGGACCCCAGTTGCCTTCTGTATGCATTTTTAAAAAAGTACAGTCTTGGTTCTCTAACTAAGAACATACCCTGTGGTGTTACAGAATAGGGTCTTCCTTAAAGAAGGCAAAGTAAGAATATTCACTCCGGTACACAAATTTACTTCTTTGTCACAGGGTGCCTTCCCTGCCAGGTCCTTTAAATCTCTTCCTAAAAGCAGAGGGTCAGATTTGACTGCCTGTTACTGGTTGACAGCCGCTCAGAGGCTAGTGCTGTGGGTGCAAGCAGCTTTTAACCCTCCAGCCCCTTCCACAGCAAACACTCTTGGACCCTGCCTATTGCAAATGACAGGAGAAGGTGCCCGAAATTGCCACAGCTTCTCTACTGCGTGTGTGCAGATCTTGCTGAGTTGAATGCTAGCTCAGAAATCTCAGAAAGTCTCTCAGGAGATTCCTGAGAAAATGTTTTAGATTTAGAGATGCCCTCCATGTTTCAGTTTTCTAGTCTGCAGCTAAATCAGGAGGTGCAGAGAGGATGCAGCAAACGGAGTTTCCCAAACTAATTCCAAGTTCGATTTGGGCAAAAGTCTGAGTTATCTCTGTCTGATGAAGCTCTTTCATCCTTACAGCTAATGTTGTGTTTCTGATTAGAGTTTACAAATGCTAAGGAACACTTTCCTTTTTAATCATCAGATAATGATGAGCAGCATCCCACTGAGATGAGTGGAGAACCTAAAGTTGTCATTAATTCTGCAGACGCTTCTATTCAGTAATCAAGATTTCAATCCTTGTGGTGAACCCATAAATCTCTGGCCCTGTCATGTCCTATTTTACTAGGACATTCTGTTTCTCATGAGTAGAACCATACTTTTTAATGAGAAAATCATTCAGAATTAAATGTCCCCTAGGGAAGCTGTTTGACAAAGTAAAATGCCTCACTTGCAAAGACAGGTGTAATAGTGTGATGAGGGATCTTTTAACTACTTCATCTGAAAAAAGAGAATATTGGCTATATCAATGGGAGCAATATTGGTCCATTTCAAAATAAAGTTTGCAGTCTATGGCATCATGCTGATTTATCTCACCTGATGAGCTGCCTCAATGAATTTAGTCCTATCTGCTTAAAGCCTTTCTCTTCCAAAGACTGTTTTGTTTTGTTGCTGTTTAAGTGATTACTTTCCTTACATTTCCTCCTGCTGGTACATCTACATCTGAGTTTGCATTCATGTTTTTAACATGTGTTAGCTAACAGGATTGCCAACTAGCATGCACACCATTAGCAGCAAAAGTTCATGTTTTATCACTGGTGCTAATCGCGTGTGTTAGAAACATGATTGTGCAGTGTAAATGCAATCCTATCCAAAATTGGTTTCCTTTTAATTGCCAGCGTTAAAGAGCCCTAATTATACACTGTAAATTTAAAGGGGGCTGGAAGTCATTAGGAACTCAAAAGGAACCCTTCTTTAAGTGTCTCTGAAAACCCCAGGTCCAGTAAAGTCAAAGTCAAGGTGTATATGTTGAGCCCACCCTCCAGCCACAGACCTAGAGGCATCAGCACAACGTACTGCTGCCACTTTGCTCCCATCCCAAAGTCCTCACACCAGCTTCTGAAACTCTCCCTTGAACTCTTCGGCTTGCTTGCCATTTAGAGGGAAGAGTTTGGTGGTGTTTGAAGGTAGTTAGGGAAAGTCTTAAGTAACATGATGCAAATAATTAAACTAGCGATAAATTGCATAAATGTTCATCTTCAAAGTGCTTTACAAACATTAATTAGTTGGGCTCAGCAAAGCCCCATAAAGTGGAAGCCGCTCAATCCCTGTCTCCTGTGAAGTGACTTCCTTGGCTGTCCCCACACATGCACTATTTTTAATACGTGCAAGAGCCCGCCTCACGTTTCCTTACTTTCTCTTCGCATGGCACATGCCTTTTCCGTGATGAAAGCCATGCCGGCTTAGTAATGGGGAGGTGGGGGAAGGTTTTAAAATTAAATAGCCTTTTAAAACAGCAATTAGCTTGGGTTTTCCTGGAAGAACTGAGGCATATGAAGATCAGAGGCAGGCACCTTCATACCCTGTGCCAGCCTCCAAACCTTCAAACCTCCTGTCCCCTTTGAACATGAAAAGCTCTGTTTCAGGCGCACCAAGAGGTGGATCCGCCGGCTGATGGTCAGCGTGAGTGCGCGTCCCACTGTGAACAAAGTTACAGTGAATTTCAGCGCACGCCTGTCTGTCAGGCTTCCTCACCCAGTAATGGGTGTAAAAATACAGCCACGGGGAAGGAAAATATTATCTTCATGGCGCTGCCATCACTTTGTCACAGGGCTCTGCTTCTTCTCCAGTTTCAGAAATACATGTCTGTCTGTCTGGAGTCTGGTGTCCATCAGGAGACAGAGTCAACATTTCTTGCAAATCTGCCTTTTTTTTTGTGAAAACGAGTGAAAAATTTTTGGTTTAGCCATTTTATGACTCTCCTTGCACAGGTATCTGCTTAGCCCTGGACTGGCTCAGCTCTTACTGCAGGAGAGCTGCTGGGGTTTTCCCTACAGAAGCAACCTCATTCTCCTGTTGCCTCCCTGTTTTCCTTTGGTAACTGTTTTTTCAGCCATTTGCAGCTTAATTGCTACTGTGTACTTCCCAGCCTATGTTGCTGGGCTCCTGACAACCCTCTTCAAAGGTTACTCTATTGCAGTCATGGTGCATTAATGTTATCAAACAGCTGTTCAGGCATCAGCCCTTCAATTTACTTGCCTGCCTTTCCTGAACTTGATGCTTGCTTTACCAAAATAATGGGCAGCCTTCCTACTACAAGCGGGAACACATAAATGAAGACAAAGACCTGGTGGCTCTCAGTGCAGGATTTGCCTTCTGAAAAGAAAAAGGCAAGCTTTTTTTTTCCCCCTATTTGTTTGTAGGTAGGACAAATAAGCAGGTAGTCCAAAATAATCTTATTTATTTAGTATAGCAGATCAAAAAATCTTGCTGAAAAACACAGATCTCCTGGTTGCACACCAGCCTATGATGAGAAAGCCCAGAGGACAGCTGTACTCCTGGTTTTCTGTATGACCTTCACAAAGTCATTCTACTTCTCAGTGTCTCAGGTTCCCACATGACAGGGTGTTGTGGGAATAAATAGGGGAGGGTGGAAGCAGAGGGGAGGTGAGTGGCCAGGTTCATCCAGAAGGCACTGGAGGGGTCTTGCAAATGCTTACAGACTTCCTCGCCGTTGCACTAACCGCTGGGTTTCACCACTTCCTATTGACAATAGCTTGACATCACTTCCTGGAACAAAATTAATGTATTAAACTGAGTATTTCCTCTATAACTTGTAGTTACTTGGCTACTTATTTTTGGCTGGCAATGCTAACTTGAGCTCTTGGTTTGACTCTGTTTCCTGACCAACCCCAATGTATTGTCTATCTTCTAGTGCGATCTTAAAATAGTCTATCCTGGCCTCTGGGAAAGCAGGCACGAATGGATTTACACACTTACCTTGAAAATGTTTAGCTCTTCAGAACTGTTGCAGAAAATATTTGTCATAGAAGTTGTGTGACACTTTAAACTTAAAACCAGAAAAAGTTCATCAAAATAAATTCTTTTTTTTGGTCCCTCAGACATTAGTTTTATCTCTATAAAATTGCCCCAAAACTCCAAAAGAAAGAGCCATACCTCCCCAAAATGCTCCATAATAAAGTTCTTTGCTGTGTGCCTGTAACAGTCTCATGAATATCACTCTGGGTTTTCTACAGGAGCATGAAGTGCCTGGAATAGACAGCTTCAGCATCAACAATGGGAACACGACGACTGAGTAGAGCCCTGGCAAATCCTTTCATAGCAATATTTTTTTTCCTTGGAGTAAATATATGATTTAGTGACAATAAAATGTTTTGAAAATTTCAGTGGATTATTTGTGCTACTGCAAACGAAATCCAGTAAAAACAATCTAGACCTTTCATTTTGGTATTGTAAAAAAAATTAGTGCCATTCTGTTCCACTAACTTCTGCCACTTCTGATATTTCTTTCAATTTATTTTTTAATTAAAAAACTTGTAGATGCTGAAGTCAGAGAAAAAATATTTAATCTGAGGCTGAAGAAAATGCTACAGTTAACTTAAAGTGATTGCCAAAAATGTTGGAAATAATTCATTGCAGGTCAACTGCAAATGAATTCCTCTCATGATTTTTCAGCATAGCCAGGAAAAATCAAACCCTCGGTTATTCACACAGCCCTGTTATTGATTCTTGTCATTGTTCTTTATCTGATAGCTTCATATAGCAAAGTAAAACAAGTGGGAGAAGACAATGGGGACTTAAGCCCATTGTAACTCTAGTGGGATTATATGGGCTTATTAAGTATTTGTTTGCCTCACTGGGCCTTCACTTACAGCTAAGGGGCAGTTATTTCTTAATAAATCAATTGCTTGTGATCACTTGTCCATACCTTTTCCTTTTCTCAACTCCATGTAAAGGATGTCAGCATAAATGAGAAGAATGCCCCATTAAGTTCATAATACACAAGACCTTCCAACTTCACCTCATCATTAAAACCGTTACAGACCTCCAGAGTTGTCTTTGAACTCACCTTGCTTTGCTAGATAAAGGCCAGCAGGTGAAGAATCACAACAGCAACAAACACAAATGAAGGGGATTTGAGAGAGCCTGTTTCAGAAAATAACTATTGTTCACCTAACGCCATTTTGGGGCATGGCGTTTTATAGACGACCAGGAAAGCAAGCATCAAATACAAAGAATATTTTTAAAGAAAGACCCTCAAGTGGAATTTGGGGTTGGTTTTGACTGTTTGCTGTGCCGAGGACAGGGTTGTGAAGAACTGCTCCAGCCACTAGCCAGGGAGCCAGCACCAGGTCTGAAACACTCATGAAGTCAAAAGTTTCAAACTTTAGATTCCTAACAGCAACGTTGCCACCTGTGCTGCATCTGAAACCACAGGCACCCACAGCCGTACGCGAGTGCTTGGACAAGGGCACACACAATTACAGTGCAAACCAGCGAAGGAGTCACCATGCTGAGAGGGGATAGCAATGAGCTGCTGTCTTCTGAAGAACTTCTTTGCACTGAATGAAGGGAACTAGCCTTTAATCTGAAGACCAAGCAAAACTTTTTGGATGGTTCCAGGTTTATCTGTAGGACTTTGCCTGAGCGTTCATCTCACCACTTGTTTTGCAACTGAGAGATGGAGCGTGGGGTTAGGAAACATCTTCCACTTTAGAAAATTCAGAATTAAAACATTAAGCAAAACACTTTCTGGCATGAGATGCAGCATTAAAATGCAGACCATGCTAATAAGGCCAAGAGTATTGTTTTGATTAAATACCAGATTAGTCATGACTCTAAACATTGTACCATTTGTCTGCATACTTTCAAGTGTAGTTGTCATTAGAGATGTGGGTTTGGGGAAGTTTTTTATCTCACCCAGTTTCCATAGCAGTAAGTCCTGCACCTCATCCAATGAGCAAAGCACACTGCAAAGTTGTCCTCCTCTCTTTCCAAAATCCTCGTGTTGCTGTCAAAAACTACAGCAAAAGGATACATCCACTTCTTGAGCAGAACCTTCTGATGGCAGGAAGAGCCTTCTGCGAGGACGTGAGGGCAGTAAAGCTCTTCCTCGCGGTGGGCAGTGGGATCAGAGGGACTTGTGCCCTGGCTGAGGTGAGGCTCCTCAGAGGAGAAGGCAGCCTGTGACTGGCAACACAATGGAAGAGGGCGGGAGGGCCGGGAGCACCAGGGGCATTTTCACTTGAGCGTTTCTTGGCTTTTCACTATTTCCCTTTCTTGAATAAGTACCCTTGCAAAATATCAAGGTTTTCTTGCCTAGCATGTATGTTTAATTTGCCTCCTCCCAAGCTGCAGGGTGCTTGGGGATGGAGCCTGCCAGCAACACTGGCTGGGCCAGCTTGCCAGGAGGGTAAAGCAATGCGTGACCTCTCATATGCAGGGGGGAGCTGCTGGGGACATATGTAATCACCCAGCGCGGAGCTTGGGCAGACCAGCTGGGTTAGCACCTCTGCTCCAGGGAGAACTGGGAAGAAATGTCATTAATAACCGCAGCCATTGCCATCTCTGGGTCTGACTCACCTGAGAGGCAGTGCCTTCAGCTGCCGGAGCAGAGTCACAGCGGATGCACGGAGGCTTCTTAACAGAGTGCGTCGTTTGTACTGACTCCAAGGGAATAATGTCACCTACCCAGCCACCAGCCCCACTTTCCACAGTGCCTGAGTTTTTCCTCAGAAGTTTCCTATTCAAGCGCTTAGCCTGACCAGGATTGACCTTGCTTAGCTTATAAGATGTAACAAGATCATTGCCTGAGGTGTGAAATGACACTGGAATGGAGGTCATGATCTTACGGAGATCATCTTCTTCCTCTGCTGCCACGTCTCCTCCTGGTTCCCCTGCCCCAGCATCTGACTAATCAGGCAGAAACAAATGCACCATGCTTCTAGCACACCACTGGCAGAATATAAAAATCTGTCCTTTCAGCTATTCAGCCATCTCAGCGGTATAGACTTTTTTTTTATGTATATAAATCCAAAGATCAAGCAGTTCCTTTTTTATGATTTTTTTTGGTCACTACTTCAACAGAAACAAAAAGTGTTTTCTATAGCTCTATCTCTGCAAGATGCCAAAATAGATTAACAGACAGACGAACAGACAGTGGCTTTTAAGCAATGTGGACAGCACACCAAATCAATCACTCTGAATGAATAATACATTTAAGAACTGCAGCAATACGAACAGCAGAAAATTCATCTGCATCTACAGTGAAACTACCTGGATCCATTTCAAGGTGGAATATTCTGCAGAAAGCACAGAAGGCACTTTTATTTTGGTATTTCAAATACAATAAGAATGAATTTGTGTGTGTGTCAATCTGTCACACACTAGACAGGGCTGGTTCTGTGAATGGGTACTACTGTGTAAAGCTTTAGATCAAGCTATGGAGAATATACACTTTTTTATTTACAGGACATTAGAATAGCACAGTACACAAACAATATTCATAAATGACTTCTCATATGAACTGCTATAAAAAACCTTTTTTTTGTAGGGAGCAGTGGGTTGTATAATATTTTTATTGTGATGCAGGAAAGAAGGAGCTTTAGACAGGAACTTAGCACAATAAACTTAGAGATAAATCAAGCCCAAATAAAAAAAACACTGAAATTCAAGTACAGGTTTCAGTGGCAAGCCTAATTGACAAAAGAAAGGGGGTGAAGTGCCCTTCTGCCGAGTTAAACCAGGCTTGGATCCACAGGGACATTTCAATTGCCTTGTTTATTTTTACCATTGAAACTAAGCTGACTTTCTGAAGAGGAAGGAAAAATGAAAAGCCCCAAAGGCTGTTAACCTTTCTTTGGGGGCAGAAGGCAAGGTCATCAGAAGTTTTGTGACTCTTATGGGGAAATAAAGCAAAGACAGACGGTGGAGCCCGGTCCATGCTGAATGAAATGGGTGAAAGCTCCTTCACTGCTGCAGGCAGCAGGTTCTCACTGAAGATGCAGGGGGTCCTTGAGACAGCAAAGGCAGGCATGGGGTATAAGGAGGTAGCATTTTCTCCTTACTGTGGAGGAAGGGTTATTAAATTAAGGCTAATCTGGTTGATGTTGATGCATCTGCCTATAAAACTCCTCTTTGACAAGCTTGGCTAAAGGCAGCAAAGCTGGTAAGTGGCTTCTACAGAAGGGAACTGGCTCCTACTCTGCTGTGGGTGGTAAATCCCTCTCTGTGATGGGGTGATTTGTAGGAAACCCTGAAGAAGTGCCTCAGTGTTTTCCCTCATCTGCTGTGTCACAGTAACCTATGGTATAGGAGAACATAAGGCTGTTGAGTTGGGCAAAGATTTGTTTGCCCATGTCTGTCTAATGGTGATTAACTTAGGAAGGCTGTCACAGAGTAAACGAGAAGGAAACAGCCACCATTCATCAGCTGGTGGCCTCCTGATACAAATCCTGCTTTCAGAGCTCCTACAGCAGAAGGTTAAAAATGATGCAATGCATGGATTGCAGCAGTCATTTTATGTTTGCCTGTAAGTTCAGGAAGGCAGTGGGATAGATGACTAGGGTATACGCCTGAGCCTTTCACTGAAACAGATTTAAGAGGTTTTGAGGGGTTTAGAGTGGAAAAGAGAAACCTTCACAAGATTAAGGCGAAGGCTGATTTCCTCTCCTTAGGGGGAATCCCAAAAAGCATAATGGATACCGAGGAAGGGATGTAGCCAGAGACATGCAGTAACCCATTTTTCCCAGGATACTGCAGATGCCTGATTATCTTTGAGACCAGAAATAGTGGACAAGGAGTAATCTCTCTAGGAGTGAATTATCAATGCCAAAAATAATGCTCCTTTTGCCATTCTCTGTTGCTCTGATTCTTCTCTGCCCATCAGGTAGACAGCTAAGAATTTGAGCTAGCGTATTCATGAAAATGCAACCCAAAAAACAGGAGGAGAAATGCAGCCTCTGCCAAGTGGCACAAGTTCATTCCTTTATATTTTTATTTAAATGACTAAAATCATGCAGATTACTCAGGATCAATTTTGTTCACCTTTGCAAATGGCTAAGCAATTGCATTAATGCTCAAATGGTTGATAAATCTGATGAAGCAGGGAAAAAAATCAGTTTAACAAAGAATCAGCAGGACTTCCACTTTCCAACTTCTGCATCCTTCTAAAAGCATACTATGAGACAGAAAGAGAGAGCGCAACCGGAAGAGCATAAACTATATAGTTCATCATACATTCTCAGGCAAAATTAATTTCTCAGATAGTCCTGAGGTCTGTAGTGTTCCCGGACGCTGGCACAAGCTATAGGGAGACAAGGGCATTTTTTTTAAATCTCAGTCAGAGGGAGCACTATCCTCAAGAGATCAAATGAGCACTAATCAGGAAGAATGTTTGATTATTAAATGCATCATTGAGTCCTTTAAATATCACTCGTTGGGTCATAAATTCCTATTAAACATAGATAATCCATCATTGTCTCATGCAGATAGAAGATAAAAATAGTAAGAGATTTGCCAGCAATCCACTCCTGTCCCTGAGTCCCCGCTTCTGCACACTTCAAGACAGGTGATACTGCTGTAATTTTCTACTCTCAACTTATTCACTGTGCTACGGCTCATACTGTACTTTCTCTGGATTTCACGCCCTGCTCACTTATTTCTGCTTAGGGTCCTCTTTACATTGATCATGCACTCCTGTCACCCTTACTCTCTCCCACTCTACACACAGGTCTCATCTTAACTGAGTACTTTCCCAAGCTGGGTTTCCCTGATAACAACCTACCCACTACCACTTTTACAAGCTGCTCTTTAATGTTTTTTCTCTGTTTGGAAACAACAAGCTTTTTTGGGAAGGGGATTCCCAAATGCATCAAATGCAAGCAGGCTTCCTTGCCTTCGTTTCACCTGACCACGCTGGCGCACAAGCCGACTGTATGGCTTGACAGCTCTGGCCTCATGCATTGTAAGAAAAGATAGTAAAGTCATCTGCATGCGAAACCTCTAGCCTTGTTTAGAGTATAATTGTACTCATGCTTTTGAAGAGCTCACTGCAGAGCAGCTGGGAAAGCTAACTGGTTTCCTGGAGTGCGTGGGAGGCCATGAGTAGGTGGTAACTAAAAATTGTAACAGGGTTTGGAGGGTTTTTAAATCATCATTACTATTATTTTGGACTCTACAGCAAGATTACAAATCTTAACAGCTGCTTAGCTGTATGCAATTTACCTACAGATATATGCTATGATATACGCTTCTCACAAACAAACGCTACATCAAGAACAGGAATTATTGATCATTCTGTTCAGGCTAAAATGGTTTTCTTTTCAGTCTCCAACAGGGCTTTGGCAAGATGATTTTAAAAATAGCTACAGTTTGGAACCCAGATTGCATTCCCTGCCAGATTATAATGATCACTTCAACCAGGGCTGGGTGAATTTCAAAATGCTTGGAGGCTCAGTTCAAGACAGTGCCCTCCTGTCTGTGATATTTTTAGCGATGGGCAAACCCAAAAATTTGGGTGGTTATCCAGAGTTCATCTGGACTGCCCAAATGCCTACAGTCTGCAAAAATGGGCTGGAAAGTTTTCAAGAAAGATGGGGTTTGCACTATTTCCAGTACTGCCTATTTCTGCTCAGGTCAGGAATCCTAGGAGAAAATCCTCTTTCTTCATACTGTTTTGCTGCATGTCTGTTGCCAGTCATAGCTTAAAAGTGCAAAGTCTAGCAAATGAACTTGGGAAAGTAGCTGGGGAAAAAATGAACGCTTCTGAAAGGCAAAATGATGGTTCAGGTTTGGGTGGTGGTCCAGATATATTTCTACCCTGAGATTTAATCCTGCTTCTACTGAAAGAGGGCAACTTGCATGGCTGATGACAATGGAAGATCTGTTTCAATCCTTCCTATTAAAATATCCCCAAGTAACCTTCTGCTACTGAGGTAGTTCCAATTTAGATAGGAGAAAACTCCCTGAGGATTACAGCTTCCTGGCAATTTGGGGTAGTTTGCTTTTCTTTCCTTCCATGCCGGATACTGGCCATGATGTAAAACTGTTTTGCAACTAATAAATGAGTATTTAATGTCTTTCAGGCAAGAACCGCAAGATACCCAGACCAATTAATGACTCTGAGCCAAATTCATCCCTAGTTTAAGCTTAAACAATTTCAGTGAAGTTGCACCAGTGGGCAATCAGATTTAATCTAGATTTAATCTTTTGATTTCACGTGAGAGTCCTGGCTATGTGTTAGGTCTTAACAACTAATCAGCTCAGCTGGCTTTTGGGGTGAGACCATAGACGGAGAGGGAAGATGGCAAAGGTGGGTTGCTGAATACCAAACAGACACTCTGGAAGAATTTCTAAATAAATAATGTTGTCTTAGGCCTCATCAGGGGAGAGCCTGAAATGCTTCTGCCATGGGAAAAGTCCAGCATGCCATACTGCAGGAGATTTTTAATGACACAAACTCAGCAGTTTAAGACATAACTTGCTTCTGGTCTTTGGGACATGAGCCCCTGAATCTCAAGAAAACAAGACTGCATTCTTGTTTTCTTCCAAATTGCATATGCTCTTTAAACTTTGCATAAATACTGAAGCATCATGCTTTTTTTCCTGAACAGCACTTTCCTTCATGGTGCCTGTCCCAGCTGCTGTTAGCACAGCCTTTGCCTGGCTCTGTATCACAGCACCATTGAGAGAGGCAGGAAATTTCCTTGAGATTTCCGAAGGGGTTAAGGATCCACTTCTCAATTAGCCCTCTTAATTGGCAGCAGCAGGGCCTGAATTCCGGTTGCAGCAGTAACAAGCAACTCAGTTCAAGTTGTGCCTTTGCCTGCTATTTGTTCCTGAAGGAGTTCACCAGTGAAGATATACACAGACCTCGGACCTCAGCGCAGCAGGACTCTTTACAGCAGCACATCTTTCTGGGTTTTGCTCTGAAGGCATAAACTTAGATTATTTTGTGCCATGCTACTTCTTGCATTAAGTGCTCGTTTTGGAGTGCACAAACTCACTTGGAATAAAAACAGAGGCACAGCTGAACAGCCCCCCTCAAACAAAATTCAAATCAAACCCTTTGAGATCCAGTGAAAATGTGAGCACTTGGGTTTGAGGCTTTTTTTCCTTCCTGTTTTGAACTTATTTGTTCTTCCAAATTTGGGCCAGGATCAGAAGATAAAATATTCAAAAGCTCCAGATAATACTTTTATAGTGTACAGTTTTGACCCCTCAAGGTGTTAAGGACTTTCAGTAAGATCTGGGGACCTTCAAAGGGAGCTAGATCCTGTTGGCTTTAGAGGAGGGGAGAGTCTCCAACTCAACTGACCTTATGCAAAATCTAGTACTGATCTAGTTTTAGATGCTCCCTGGAGAGTGGAGACCTCTTCCTTCAGTGATGCCTCCATCTTTTAGGTTTTTGACTTTCATGGCTCATGACCTTCAAGTTTGAGAATGTGAGACTGAGCATATATGACCCAAGCTGGAATCAAAAGCAGCTGGGTAGCAGCTCTGAGAGCTATCCCCTTCCCCAGCTCCAAGTGTGATGTTTGCTCAGGCTAGCTTATTTGAAATGCAGTTTCTGCCCGGAGCTAAAGTTTTCAGAGCTGCTCTCCTGCCTAACTAAAAATTCAAACCTAAGCAACCAGATTTGGAAGCCAAAATGTAGCCACTTGAGCTGGAAAATCTGGGTTCCAAATGAAAGACTTCCCCTTAAGCTGAAGATCAGTGACAAACAAAAGGCGTGCACCATCTATTTTTTAGGCAAGGGATGCCACTGGGATGGAGACAATCATTTGCCTAGGGCAGGGCTACTAACACCAGTTTGGAGGGTTGAGCAGCCCAACTTTGGAGGTTTGCCCTTCGCTTGGTACTGTCTCAGGCTGCAGCTCAGCTAAGCACATGCAGAACTTCAACGAGATGCTGAAGCACTTCGCTGAATTCAGGATTCAGGAAAGCTGAGCTTGTTAATGCTGAGATCACTTGAGTGCTTTTTTGTTGAAATTTTTCACACTTAATTTATTATGACAAGGGAGATAAAGTATAGACTATTAAGTCTAATTAATGGCACATGAAGTAACATTGATATGTAAGTGCAGAGAGAAGTGAAACAGTCGGAGCACATACTGCTGCCTCTCTCTTTCTTCCCCTTTTCAGAGTGCAATGGTCGTGAAGGGCCTGATTCCATGCGCCTTTAAAGTTAAAGATTTTGTCTGCAGACCTGAGCAAGAAGCAGCACATACACAATGTTGCTTGTCTGCAGCTCTGAGAAGCATTGTTCCACCTCCAAGCCACAGCCCCGCTTTCTGCAGCAGGCAATCAGGCAGAAAAAAGGGTTGTAACCTCCTTATGGTCTGAAGCATCAACAGACAGTGATGTCCATGCTCCTTCTCTCCCTCCACCCTGGAAATATGTCTCACAGCACTTCCTACAGGAAAGACAGTCTTCCAGATCAATGGTCTCCTGTAGCCTGTTGCATTTACTCGTTCTTCCTGCCCCAAAGCTGCTGCATGACCTCTTTTGGAGATGAAACTGCTGCCTGAGGTTTCCCCATCAGGCTCTGAACATCCATGTGAGGCAGTGATCAGCTATGTTAGACAATAATAAACACACAGAATATGACAGACATCAGCAGAAGGACACTTAAGCACACACATTAAATAATTAACCCTCAAAACAGCCCGGCAAGGCAGGATTCCCAGTTTCACAATGGGGAAAGGCAGAAGCAGAGAAGTTAAGCAATTTGCTCAAGGTCACAGTAGAAGTAATTGTCAGTGCAGGGATTAAGACTTAGGAATTTATAGCTCCTGGTCCTGTGTGCGGGCCACTAGATCACCATCCCTGGCACTCCAGAGAGCCAGGCTGCTTATTCTTCCAGTAAAATGCTAAACCAAATGCTCTGACCTTTCCCAGTGTTATCAGATGAAGTGCTTACTTAACTCTAGGTTACAGAGGGCAATGGGGGGGGAGTGAGGGTGGGAGGAAGTGACAGACCGAAACTGGTACGTGCAACGCTTGTGTAAGGGGATTTTCCTCAACCTATTTGAGGAGCACTTGCTATCCATCTGACTGCAGCACGGGAGAGAGAGTACAGTGACCAGACGGCGGTTTGGGGAGTATTTGCCCTGTTTTCATTTGCAGACACTGACAAACTATTTCAGAGATTGCACTGGGGGTGTGGGCAGACTTATATCATTCATAGGAAGTCAAGTGTTGCCTGTGAACTTGAAGTACTTACAGAATATATAAATAAGCTGTAATTCATTGAAATATATGGAAATCTTTGGGAAAAGCTGACATGCAAAATTCAGTATTTCCAGCCCACTATTATTATTATTATTCTGTGAATTTGTGGAGCTTCAGCTTCAAAGAAACATGCCCACCTACCTCCCTTCTTGGAGTCTGATACCATTCAATTACTTCATCCTGTTTCTGTATCAGCCATTAGAAGGCAACATCTTCAAGATGTGACTGTCTGTAGGGCTACAAGCAGGGTTCCCAGCTCTGTATGCATAACAGCCAGTAAATGCGTGACTAGCCAGGGCTTTGAGGAGGAGAGCTCTGCAGATGAGGGACCACCATGCTCAGGACCTCCTGCCCAACCTGAGCTCTTGCTCAGATGACCTCCTGAAACAGGCAGCTTTCTCACACTCATCAGAGCAGGGTTATTCTGCAAGAAGAAGATGTTGCCCCTGCTTTTGTGGTGTTTATGGTCAGTAATTCAGCAGGAACCCAAACTGCTGTACCATACTCGCAATTGCCTCCTCTGTGGCTTTTCTTCCACTTGCTTCAGCTTGATCTCTCTGCGCCTCAGACAGCTGCTCTTCAGCCCCATTTATCCATGTTTCACACAGGCACTGCGATATTTGGGAGATGGGACCTCTGTTGTTGATAAACAGAGAAATGTGCCTCTCTGTGTAACCAATGCTGAGCAAGGGTTGAGCAGAAAGAGTCTCCCATTCTCTTCAAACACGTTTCCAGAGTTGCTCCAAAGTTTGGGAAGAGCCATATGGGATCTCAGATTGGAGCCACCTCTGTGCACTTCTATTTTTACCCACAAACCTTGACAGTTGGCAGTGGCCTTCTTGTCTGCAGGACCAGGAGAAACAGCTGGCCTGGGAGCAGCAACCACCCTTTCAATAATCAACTTCATGCTGCCTCTGATAATTAGCAAGATATGTAATGCAAAACCTGAGTTACACGAATCTGTACATCAGTGGGCCTAAAGAGTCTCATTCTGAAAGCTGAAGCAATAGCACATGGTGCCAATTCTCTTTCCAGGGCTTTGCCAGACTGCTCTTGAGGGCTGCAGGTTTGAATGTTATGAGAAGGGAAGGAGTGCCTGAGAGATTTTAAATGGAAACAATCCATGACTTTGTGACATATGCAGTAATTTCACCAGGATAGCTTCACACAAGGGTACAAATGAGAAGTATGTGTCTATGTGTATATATATATACATCCTAATTTTTTGATGCATACATATGTTTATATATATAAGTGTAATTTCTTATCTTGGAAAGTTCAGTTTTGATACTGATTGGTTTCCTCCAATCTTACATCTCATCTGAGTGAACAAGTCACTTGACAATCTCGTGCCTCAAAGTCAGGCAGTTAATTCAGACTGTGTTACAGCTAAACACTTCTCTCTTTTCACTTGCCTCCTCTAAATACAAGCCCATGTGATTTGCTGATTTACATAATATCTTCTGACAAGCTGACTCTGAAGTCTTCTTGGGTGATTTGCTTCTCTTTGCAAAACAAAATGGGAGACAGCAACATCCAAGGGAAGGAGTGTATCTATTTCCCTTGGACTGAGCGACTTCAGCTCTTGGAGCTCTGGTTCCTGTGGAGATAGCGGGATCAGAAATTATGCAGCTGCCATGGAGATGAAGGCAGAAAACCTCTAAAGGGATCTGGAACTACATCAAGTGGGTCAGCTCTCCGGCTTCCCATTACACAAACCAGAAGATGCTCTGAGATGCTCCTCTTCTCCAGACAATGATAAAATGGCCCCAGTGTCACCCATGCATGAAACCGGGAAGGTGACATGAGCCGGCATTTTAACTCTGTGCTCTCTCTCCTTGAAATAACATGCAGTGGTGCTCTGTCTCTTGCAGAGCTGGAAAGTAACACAGATTAATATTTGCTAGTATTAAAAAAAAAAGTTTCCTATGGATTATCTTTTCACAGAGCTGTAAGCCTTTGAAAATTTGGTCCCAACATATCTTGCCTATGAAGTCAATTAGCTCCTAAAATGACAACACATTAGAAAGAACCCAGAAGCTGATATAGAAATACCTTGCTTTATTAAGCCTGGCCAATTTTCTGTCAACAAAAATTATGCTTCTGAAGTGATGTGGAACAAGAATCAAACATGAAAGCATACAAGTATCCACTTTTGAGCCCTTGAACAGTTATAAGAAGCCACTTCTTCTTGGTATTTCTGCTACACAGAATGAATTTTCATTACCTGAAGTATCTATTATCTAATGAATAAAAAACCTGCATTATGCATTAAAATGTAGTATGAACAAAAACCCTAGAAAACATATATTACTTCATGGTGAATTCTTGTGGCAGAAATGGTATTTTTAGTGACTTCTGTGGGATGGATGACATTAGTGAGCTTGCAGTCAACTTCATCTTGACTTCTAAACAACAGAAGCAACGATTTTCACGAATAAGCATGTGCTCGTCAGGGAACATATAATTTTTTCATCAGGACATCATGCTCCAGATCCTTGGTTGTGGTTGAGGAATGCACTTAAATCCTGAGTGGTTCATGTGTGGTCCAAAACCTATGGCAAATTGAAGTTATAGCAATCAAAAATGGCATAAACAGTCCAAAACACCAAGGCCAGGTCTGGAGATGTCAGGCCACCCTTGCTCTGGGAGGAAAGAATTGTGCATTAATCCAGTTGTAGGCATGAAATCCACACGGATTATAGTCTGGAGAACCTCCATATGCTGGGACCTGCCCTCATGGCTTTGGTCTTCCCTTTATAGCACTTTTAAGGAACTTTGGGGAAAACACATACCATCAGCTCCCCTGGAAAGAGAGGCTATATTTTAAGTCTTGAAAGCTCCATCCATTGTTTGAGCATTTGAGGATGGTGCCCTGCATCTGCGTTGCTTTCTGCTCCCTTGCTAGCCTGTCATGCTTTTCCTGCCGGCAGCAAACTGGACAATAGGGTTTGCTAATACGTCTGAATTTATCGCAAGATATGTCATGATCAATCCCAGCTACTTCATCCCAGTTTTGCACATAGGGAAGTAGAGCCAAGTACACTCCCATTGTGCACTTTCATGAAAAGGCAGCCTTAATGGCAGAGGTAGCCTAACGACCTACTAGGCTATACACAGAGTTGGTTAATAACATGAAGTACTTTGGCCTCTGTGTCAGCTGTAAGAAATATAAGCTATTTAGCTGTTTGGGGAATGGTGGCAATTGCTGAATTACACCTTGGGCAACACAAGAAACAAGCACAAAGGCCAAGAAGGGCACAGGTCCAACAGAAAGAGGAGTGCCTTGGTTGTGGCTGCGTCAAGTGCTTTTAACCTCGGGTAGCGGATGTGCAGGGAGTGGTACAGTTCACATCTTGCTCTGAGGAGGCATGAGGAACCATAAGGAAACATAAAGAACAGCAAAACATTGTTTACAGAAGCCAAACAGCCGAGGCTGAGTCTGCTGTGATAACAAATCCATAAAGTTATACTGAAGTGCTAGTCATGAGGAGCAGGAGTTTGGCAGAGTGCCTGTGACCATGGAAATAATTGATATTTTCGGTTAGGTGGCCAGAACCAAAAAAAAGAAGAAAAAAATCAGTCTGAGTTGTCCAAAACCATTTTTTCCCCTTTTTTCCAGCAAGGAAAAAATAAACTATCTTGAGCCAAAGAAACATTTTCTTCAACCCAAAACATTTTCTTCAACCCAAATCATTTTGCTTCCCCACATCTTTAATAGAGCAAAAGAAAAGGCAAGGCAGGGCTAGCTTCCCTGATTTGGGCTCAGGGGTTACTCTAGATACTGAGGAGGACACAGGTGGTCAAAGGGCTGCTCCCTTCCTCCTCCAAAGCCCAGCCAGCAGCTCAGGCCCTCCCCTGCAATATGGGTGGAGCGTACCAATCCACTCTGAGAGCGAGGGAGACAAGCCGGGGAAGCCTGAAAAGCCCCATCCACACTTTCTGCAAGACGCTGTAAGCTCTGCGAAGAGACGCATGGGGGAAACAAGGTCAGTACCACTACGGAGAGGCAATCCAGAGCACGGGCATCTTTGGCTGCCTGATTTTTAATCCAGGGCAGGGTTAAAAGCCACATAAAGGAAAGCCTGGGTAAGAGGTTCAGGCATGGGTTAGCTCTCGTGCAAGAAGCTTGAAACAAGGTCAGGCTCCGGAGAGGTAGGTGGGAAATGTGGGGTTACTCTACAGGATGGAGTAGGGCCAGTTGCAATAGGACAAGGGGTAATGGTTTTAAACTAAAAGAGGGTAGATTCAGACTAGATTTAAGGCAGAAATTTCTTATTATGAGGGTAGCGAAACACTGGAACAGGTTGCCCAGAGAGGTGGTAGATGCCCCATCCCTGGAAACATTCAAGGTCAGGTTGGACGGGGCTCTGAGCAACCTGATGTAGCTGAAGATGTCCCTGCTTATCACAGGGGGGTTGGACTAGATGACCTTTAAAGGTCCCTTCCAACCCAAACCATTCTATGATTCTATGGATTGGACCCAAGACGAACTAAACCACTCGAGATAGAGTGGGTGGAGATGCCTAGCTTTTTGTTTATTTTTTGGCAGGGGGCTATAAATTAGTTGTGGGGGAGGGACAGAGAAAGGGAAGATTTTAAACAACAAAAAGGGAGTGAAGACTGAAAGGGGTAAATACTCACCAGCTCAGACAAGGTGACAATAACTGCATGCTTATACAGCAAGGGTAGCTGAGTGTCAGGTTTTGGTCCAAATATTCAAGTATCTTTTGCTCTGCATATTCAAGTATTTTTAACCTGAGTGAAAGAATTTCAACAGAAAAGAAAGTATCCAAAAATATCCTAAAGCTCAACAGTGAAGGTCCCTTTCAAAAGTACAAATCAGATGGAGAAGGGACTGGAGCTCAGCACTCCCGTGTCCCAAATGTGTCCTCACATTTGGATGGCGAGTATGAACGTAAAGATGCATGTAAGGATGCAATGGAGGGGAGGGGGGAGAAGGAGGTAAAAGGGGTATTCGTTATCAATAACTACTCTAATTTTCAAAGAATCTGTCAAATCACAGCAACTGCAAAAGGAAAATCTCTGGGTTGAAAATGCTACTAATAAGTCCATTGAATGCATCTGCTTTTTCTTTTTGTACTCCCTAAAAATATTTGCTGAATTGTTTTTCTTGTCCAGACACTGGAATAAACTATTTGCTGGTGAAAAATTTTGCCTGAGACTAGTAGCACTGTATTCTTCAAGTAAATATATCAGCCAAGTGGAACACAGCATCCATGCCCTACGCCAAAGCACATACATAGATACCCAGCTTCTGTTGGAAGCTGCAATTTAAACCACGTAAAGGAAAAAGCACAACCCAAGTCTTGATTTAAATCCCATAACTTTAGCTATCTGACCTCCAGTCAAAGCTGCGTCATCACTTTCCCTCCCCTCTGCCTGGTAGCACAAAGCAGCCACCCAGAATATGGGTGACGGTCGCACAGTCAGAGAACGGGGCCTGGAATTAAACAAAATCCATTTCCTCCTCCTCACACCGAATCCTGGTAACACCATCTCATTTCTCAAGCCAGCCTAAGTGAAACCTGGATTTGCTGTCATAGACAGGCAGCAAAATGTATCCTAAATATTAGGGCCACGTTTCAATGAACTCAGTCATGATAAAGAATAATCAGGTCCCATGAATTTCTGCAACGATCCTTTTTTCTTTTTCCCTAGCACTGGTAGTGATCTTGCAATATTTAGGTAAGGAGACTAGAGCACCTTTACACCCTGCACCTGAAGCCTTGCAGCTCGCTGCTCATCAGCAGCGGCACTGGTGGGTACGTGGTGCACGCCATCCCTTTTCAGGGCATGCTGCAGGCAGCAGCAGCTCAGGCGCTGGCACCCGCAGCCCGGTGCTCATTGCAATGGCGTGCTGCAGGCTCCACTCCCATGCACAAGCTGGGGCATCACTTAGACCTCTCCAGAGGCCTCCTTCCTTCTTACATCGCATGTGGTGTTGTTTAAGTCCTCCTCCAAACTCCCAGTATTCTTCTTCTACTCCCATGATCTGCTCCAAAGAGCAGAAGCATCCACAGGCAACCCACTGTTTCCGTGGCACAATCCTGCTCTTACCAGTGTGATAATTAAGATGGCAAGTCCTGGTTTTCCAAAAAACCCACCAACTTGAGAAGTAGCCAATTAAAAAAAAATATCTGGTTATTTCCTGTCTCCTACTCAGATCAGTCTGAAAATGAAACACTATGCAAGCACAAAAAGTTATTATGTGACTCGCAGCCTCCAGCTATTCTGACTTCACTGGATGCCTTACAAGCATCTATTGTTCTTGGAGATAGCCTGAGATGTGCTTCCCAGAGAGATTCTTATATATTCTTGCTATGAGGAGGAAAAAACGCTCTGATACCATGTCATGTCATCTCTTTAGTGGTATCTCATATGCAGTATGCTGTGGAAGTATGAGAGGGAAGAAAATAAATCTGTTATATGAATAGTGGTGTCGAACCACTTATACTACGGGCCCAAGAGCCTATGTTTTACTCATGGTTGACTCTGACTCCACCTCTGCGCTCCTTGCCAGCTCTCAGTACCTTTACACTCTGCCCTCCAAAGCATTAAACCTTTCTATTTGTTTGCAAAGGCCTTTTTGCCGATTGCAAAAAGAGAAATCCTCCATCGCCTGCCTCCTCCCAGCAGCTGCGCTTGCATGCATCCGCAGGGCTGACTCCATCTCCATCTGAAGAGCTGCTCCTGCAAAGGGTGTATCCCTTGCTGTCACCATGTGTTTTGGCCAAACCCCTGCAGACCTGACAGAAACTCTCCTGCAGACCTCACGAAGCCCTGAGTTCAGCCCTCTGTAATGGGGTGGGTGGCTTATATGGCTAACCTATATGTGGAAACGTGCAGCAGGAGCTGGTGATGGGGCGCTCTCCAAAAGCACACACAGAGCTCTTCATCCATGTGGTCAGCCATAAGATCTCTCCAAGGGCTGGTATCCAAATACTCAAGAAGGGGTTGTGACTGTGCACACAAGATATGGCACTACGATTTTCCAATCTCAGTAAACTTGAAAAAATGAGTTTTGAACCCTCATGATGCTGTGCGGGTTGGTAATTTATGAACAAGCTTCCACATCCGCTAGCACTAAATATCAAATACTTCTTTTCAGAACTGGCTTTTGGGGAAAGGAACAAAACTCCTCAATGAAGGAGGGCATCAGCTTGGTTCAGCAGGGCCAGTAGCTGGATCCTGGCAACAAAATGCTATGGTGCAGTACGAATAAAGGCTTCGTCTCCACCTCCCCGATGACACTCACAAACACACAGCTGTATTGCCAGTGGTTACAAGGGGCCACTACTCAGCAGCATGCCATGGTGTTATTTAAAGCAGTATAGCAAGCAAAAGGGAGCAAACAGCAGGTGACAGGGCTACTTTCTCCTTCGCACCAGAACTCCAGCTGCTTGTACTAGGTCCCACCTTTCCCAAATAACCTTTTCAAGAATGTAATGGGCAATAGGGTGATCACCGTAGTGGTCCTGGTTGCTCCCACCAGACTGGTGTTTGCAGGATGGATGAGGAGATGCTGTGGGGTCCCCTTTCCTGGTTAGATATAATCCAGAGAAGAGATGACATATATTATATCATAGTGGATTATGATTGAACCAGCAGTCCATGCTGATATTTTATATTCTGGATAACAGTTAAATGCTTTTGAAGCCTTGTAATCTCATAAAAACAAGAAAGTAGCAAAACATAGCAAGGGAAATCACAGTCTCTGTAACATAATAACAGCAACTCTACCTCAGATTTTGTTTTCATGTTTCTTTTAGGCCACAATTTGCAGAACAGCTTGTTATTACGTCCTTTCAGCCATGATGTGCCGTTTCAGTTATGATACTGTCCTGCAACACCTCTCCTACCAGGATTCACTTGAGGGAATTATTGTTTGTATTGCTATAGTCCTACAGGAGCACAGTCAGGCACACAGGGAAAGCAAACCAGACCAAAGGGGATAAGGAAGGGGGTGTGGGTCTTGCCAAGCCCATATGTGAGAAACCCAAGCAAATGTCTATTTATTCTGCTCATGTGAATCTCAGGGCAAAATACCTTGTGAGGGTGGGGGTGTGGTTTACAGCTGCTGGAGATAGAAGATGACTTTAAAGCTGAAATGCATGCATCAAAGTAAAAGCACTGCAACTGGGGTGGGAGTTTATGCTCTGGCTAATCTCACCTCAATCTCAAATGGGAAAACCAAAAGGACAATAACCTGGTGCCTGCCTTAGAGACTGTTCATAGGGAGGGGAATCTTTAAAATTAAAGAAAAGAAAAAGAAAAGAAAAGAAAAAGAAAAAAGGAAAGGAAAGGAAAGGAAAGGAAAGGAAAGGAAAGGAAAGGAAAGGAAAGGAAAGGAAAGGAAAGGAAAAAGGAAAAAGGAAAAAGGAAAAAGAAAAAAGAAAAAAGAAAAAAGAAAAGAGAAAAAAGAAAAAAGAAAAAAGAAAAAAGAAAAAAAAAGAAAAAAGAAAAAAGAAAAAAGAAAAAAGAAAATGCATGCCTTGAAAAGAACAGAGAGACAAGCATGTTTAGGGTAACTAACTAAGTGGGAAGATTTATTGACCTGATTTGTTTCCCCTGACAAGCTGTTTCTCCCCATTTCTCTATGCTAGTCTGTGAAGACGAGGTATCCCGAGTCTCCCATCCCAGGGTGCTTGAGGCAGGACGAGCCGCATTGAGCTGCAGCATTGCAGAGTATGGGGGGCCACAAGCCCCCCATTTGGAGAGGAGTTGTTTCTGGTGGCACTGCCCCAGGCGAAGGGGACTCCTGGGCACATGGAGGGGAGACAGGCAGGGGAGGCAGAAATACTGCAAAGCTACCACAGGGGCAGGAGGGGGAAGCCAAAACAAGGCAGAAACTGAACTGAGGACACTTTGGAGGTTGGGAAGTAGAGTTTTTCCCCTCTTTATTTCTGCTTGAACCCATCACAAATTCACCATAATGTGTATCAGGCAGGAAGGGGGAGTCTAATAGAGATAATAGCATGGATAATTAGCAAACATGGTATCAACATGCAAAAACATTAAGCCTAAAAGGATCTGATTAACATATACTCTATAATCTTTATGACCTACTCCAGGGACTCAGAGAACCTGAAACGAGACAAGTGGGCCTGTGAGTATCTCAGGGGACAGGATCTGCATGGCTATTTCCAACCTGGAGCAGTGGTGGGAGCTGCTGTGGATGACCAGGGTCAGTTCTTCACCCACAGCGACAGGGCGGGTGTGGGAAGGGTTTCACAGACTCTCAGAAAGACAGTTCTGGGGATTTATTGTGCATGAGACAAGTGTGCAAGAGAGAAACGATGTCTTGACCATCCTGCTCAGGGACTACTAATTCTCGCCATCCCAAACCACACTGCTCCAAAAGAGCTGCCAAAACCCAGGGCACAGGAATTGCCTCAAAGATGAACCAGTTGCTCTTGCATGAACCTCCTGGGTTTGGGGTTGAGGGCAGGATGGCCCTCACTGGTTCAAAACACTTCATCCAAAATATCTTGAAAAGCCTTTGTGGACACTCCAGACTGATCTGCATCACTAATAAGACATTATAAACTTTTATAGCTTCTCTTCTAGGACACAAAGCCATATAATGATCCCTCACTGCATCCCTGTGAGATCAGCAGAGATTATGATCTTTATTTTATTGAAATAGGAACAGGCAGGGAGAGGGCATTGGCCACTTCAAAATTCATATCCATCGATAATTAGATGCCACAAACATAATGAGGAGAAATCACAGGAAGATAAGCACCTACACTGCTGCTTTAAGTGTTAAAGTGTCTGGACAAAATGGCTTCTTTTTTTAAGTCTCTGACACAGCTGAGAATAAAGCTCTCATCTCCTGATTTGCAGAGATGTCCTTTAACCAGAACACTTTTCCCAAAAGAGGTTATGCTAACAGCAGCCTGTTAATACCAACCAGCACATAAGCACTTTTACATGAAATTGCAACCCCCTCCTTACACCCTGGCTGGGTTATCCTTGATCTAAGTCTCCTTTATCCTAGGTGGCAATGACCACTACTTTACGTTAGTCATAAAATTTCAGCACTGTATTCACCCCACCCATGTCATACTGAGGGTCAAAAGAGGCACAAATAAGCTTCACCTACGTAACAGCCAAAATTTAGGACCTCACATGGACTAAGCCCCTTGCTGTTACTCTGTCATGATGTAAAATTAAGCCTCATGTGAGATTCATCAACACGAAAGGCGGAAGGAGAATGACCTAGACTTCTTGTCAGCTAAAGCCCCCTTCTGCTTTAAGGTCACTCTGGAGATGAAGGAGGGTATGAATATTCGTAAATATTTTTAATTAAAGTTCTTCTGATTCTATAAGTCATGTAGAGGAGTTCATAGCCTGCCGTGCTGAAATTGAAGGTTATCAGCTCGTGAGTAGTCAAGGTCCCTCAGAGCCACAGGAGTAAGAACTAGAGCTGAGCAAATCATTTGCAACCAATATTTTTTTCATTAATTTCACCTTTGTCTGAGAATTCTCTATAAACAGATTGCAACGTTCTCTAATTTATTCATTATTTATGTTCAATAGTAATGTCAGCAAATAACTTGATCTCTGTAGAGCAATCCATTATAAATTATAATATGCAATATGTGCCACATCCATCTATTTCCTTTTCTATTCCCTGGTAAGGGGAGTTAGGTAACAAAGCAGTGCAGTGTAAATTTTACAAGAAAATAAACTATTCAGAATCCACTGATGGTCAGTACATGATCATCTCTGTTTAAAATTCACTCAGCAAGCCCTCATGCTTGTAGAGTTTGAATATACAAATAAATGCAGAAGTCAAACACAGAAGGACTGCTGAACTCAATCAAATCAAAATTCATTTTCAAATTCAAATTATTACATACATTTTTTTCTCTTTTCCTACTCAGTCCACTCTGCTGGGTAGCAAAGAAGTACTACACATAGCAGCTTCAGGTCCGGGAGGGTCTCATGAACCTTTCTACCCATTTTTCTCCAGCTACACAATTGAAAGATCTCCAAAATTCAATGCCCAATCGGGCAGAAACCATGATGCTGTCAATCACTTAAAATCATCATCTTTTGCTGAAACCAAATGATTTCAGTATGAAATTAGACACTGGTTCACTAAAAAAGTTCCATTTCTCACCTCCGCTGTCTGCCAGGTCCCCTTGGAAAGCTGAAGTGAGGCTAGAAAATACAAGCAGACATGAAACCAAGCAGGGTTGAGTTTCATAGGGAAAGCATTGCTCGGCCAGCACCCTACAGGGCTAGGCATAATGTGCATGGAAAGCCTAATCCATTGCCAAATTCCCAGGAATGACTTAACCAAATTTATGCCCAGTCTTTAGTTCATTTTACACTTGAGTTGCAGACTATGCCCCAAGCACACCTGAGCTGGTATCCCACAGTGCTGGGCTTTCCATACCACTCCCAAAAGACACAAGCCAGGACTCCAGTCTCTCCAGGCACATCACCAAACCATGGTGTGTCCACCTGAAAGTCAGCCCCTGGCTTACCTACACAAACCACACTACGTACTGTACGGATGGACGCGATCAGCTATATGGCGTGTGCCAATATGTGCCTGGAGACTGAAAAAGAGCTTGGGAAATCTGTGGCATATCAAATATGCATAGCATATACACTACACTGTTTTGTAGTAGCAGACCGCACATGTCCTGCTACCCTCCTTTATATTCCCTGTAACTGTACTACACGCTACATTTCTATGTAGTGTGGACAAACATTCCCATTTGAATCGTGTCATCTACCCAATCTCAAGATGATTAGACAGTGTGCACACTTATAGCACCCGGGGCCACACTAAGGCTTGTTGCAGGTACAGGGAATTTTTTAGCAGGGCAGGTTCTTGGCTGCGCAGACCTAGAAAGGCTGAATCTTCTTCTAAAATGCAAGTTTTTATTCAATATATTGCAAATGTGCCCCAAAGAACTCTTCTAGGAAAAGCATTTACTGTGAATAAATATTACATGTTCCTGGTTAGCTGTAATTTGTTCAAATCTTGCTCTGCTTTGAGATCTTGAGGCAGAAGGTAGCAAAACCAGGAAAATGTAAAAGCTTTTTTTCCAAAAGAAATAAGCCTTTGAAATTAGGCATACAAATCCTAATCCAGTGCATGCACTACCTCTACTGAAAATCAGAATTTTTATTTTATTGAATGATTTGAATGCTCAGTTGCTTCTTTAAAATCAAAACAAAACCACATAGTGGTCTCCAGCATGGCCCAACACCTGCATAGTCATGACCAGAGGATGTCGATTTTTTTCCGCTGTTGTAGAATAATGTAATTTCATAGACAGATTCAAATCCTTTGTGCTTCAGTGTGGAAGATAATGACTGCTCACTGGAGGCCAGATCTTGCACACCTTAAACAGATGAGCCGTCCCTGTTGATTTCAGGCTGTCACCATAAGTTCTTCCACCGCCCCATATAGTTTGCATCAGCACATGTGCTCCAAGCATGTTTGCTGGGTGAGCCTGAAGATCAGAAGCAGCAGCCAGAACGGAGCTGTCTGTACACACCGCTTTGGGAAGGAAGTGTTGGAGTGGAGATGTCAAAAAGTGATGAGCCTTAAAAATATTTTTATCTCACGCTCCACTACAAGCTTTGCTTCCTGCGACCGAACACCGGCACAATGGAGACGCTTTCATATTAACTCCAAGCAGCCTGCATGACAAAAGTCTTTGTTGCCATGTGCAGTATCAAAGCTCCCTCTGTGTTTAAAAAAAGCGTTACAAAATTTTTAGTGTTGTTGAGTTGCTTGGGTTCATTCACTCATTCCCCTGCTCTTGTGGCCCTTTGAATTCACTTTCCACCAAAACATTCAGGCTTAATATTCCCAAAATAGCTGTCGGCAGGAAATGTTAAGAGTTCTCAGTCTGAGAAATAACAGGGCCGTCTGTTGATCTGAATCAGCGAGGGTGGGATTTTCAGTCTGTGTGTTGTTGAAAAGAAGGAGGGAGAGACAGAGGGAGAGAGCGCAAGCCTCTCCCAGCAGCTCCCCGTGGGGTCTGCAGCTGCGTTCGTGAGTGTGGAGATGGCTGCAGACCCTCACGAGTCACTCACAAGCTCACAAGCAGGGTGTGAGATGTAATCTGCAAGCCAGTTATCGGCAGAAAGTCCTCAGCACCTCCTGAGCAGAAATAAACAAATGGAGCGGTAACTGAGATCAGCTTGTCCTTGGATGGACATGGGGACCTGCTCCAACGCCCACTGAAACTAGAGGAAAGACTCTCCTGGACTTCACCGTGCTTTGGAACAAGCCTCAGTTGTTCACTTGTCTCTTTTGAAAAAAAAAATTTTTTTAAATAACTACTGGCACCTCATCTTTACTTGTCAGCAAATCTGCTTTCCCTGTTTGCTCTTGGAGTTACATACTCATCTGTCTTACAAAGTTTCTGAACTAATGAGTATGGCCCAGGCATCTCCTTCCTTGACCTGGTTTTCACCTCTGCCCATCCAGGGCCATCCCCTTAAATGGCTATTCTTGTTCCTAATGACTTCTAAGGTTGTACTACCTGAAAATTGTTCTGTGGTTGTACTGTATGCAGAAATGAAACTTTGGCATGCAATTGCATCTTGCCAGAAACATTGATTTTTGAGTCAAAGTAACTCATGAGAAAAGGCTGGGCCAGGGCACATCACAACTTAGTCAAAAAATGAAAAGAAACCAAAGTCATCACATTGCAGATGTTCTGGCCACACCTGCAGCCAGCCTTCCTTGGCCACGCTCTGGAAGCTCAGTGGTAGGAGGACACAGTTTGAAAGATAGACTGGGAGATACATGTTTCTGGCCAGCATGGGAGAGAAAGTGATGAATCTTTACTTTGTTCTCTCACAAAAATAAGAAGAAAAAAATTTGCACTTCAATCATCAATAAACTGAAGAGTGAGGCTGCTGGAAGGGGTGGGACTGCGGCTGGCACGCAGACATTCGCAGGGGCAGTGGCAGGAGGGGCTCGCTCTCTCCCTCTAGCAAACAGGGTGCCTATCCTAATTAAGCTTCTGCAAAAGTGAACAGTATTGCTTCACGGAAATCTGAATGAATGTGTTCTTAACCTCTAACCTGCACGGGTTGCCATTCCCGACTCACAGCAGAGGTCTGGTTAAAAAGTGGTGAACGGGGCAGGAGCAAGCTCCCAGCTGCTTTGTGGCGCTGGGGTTGAGGCACCGTTTTTGGGCAGACAGCTGTGCTCAGACCTGCTGCTACTGGCCTTAAAATCTTTCCTTCCTCTGGGGCTGTGGTGCTATGTCAGTCAGCGTTTACGAGGTGCTACGACACGCCGGCTTACCTGGAAACACCTAACCTTACGGAATTGTGCTGTGATCCACCGCAAGCTGATGGAAATAAAGCCCTTCCCAGTTATTGTCTTAGCATGGTTTCACTCCTTCCTGCAAATGCTTCCCACATTTCTGAATGTAGCAGTCACCTTCTCACTCACCCCATCGCCGTATTAAAACCAGACACAGGTCAGATATGGCAACAGTTAACACGATGCATTCCCTTTCCTAGGCTTAGCACCTCAGCCATAGCTAGAAGCACTCGGTTGCCTGCCAGAGCTGAATTAATAAGAGGGAGACTGCAAGACAGTCAGACAGCAGTCAGTTCAGCAGAGGAAGAAACAGACTGTGCCCGAGTTGTTGGGTGCCTGATAACAGAAATTTCCAGCTTCATGAGGAATGTAGGAGCTGACGGGTATCACGCTAAGCCCCAGAGAAAACAGCGTGAGAAGCACATAAACACCTCGGCAAAAAGCACTGAGCACGCTTGCACTCATTGCTGACTTGGTAATGTATATCTTGGTTTAAAACGTGAGCCCAAGATCCCGCGCAGCTGTATTCCTCTTGGCAGGGTAAACCAGCATGCTGTACCTCATTCGTGGATGGGAACTCATTCCGAGCGTGATGCTGGACTTCCAGGCGCTTTCCTCTGCCCTGCTTTTCCTCCCTAGGGTATCAGGTCTCTCTGGCTGAATGAGTAGCAAGGCTCCTGCTAACTCTGCATACATCTTAATGATCACTCAGAATGGTAATTAGGTGCACATACATTGCAGAAAATTATCTTTGTTAATTAGAGAAGGATGTTAGACATGAGCGATGCTGTTTTCCACTGAAACTTTCCCATTTATATACAACAGAAGTTTAGTTATGATAGGCGTATCAGATTCAAGAGGGAAATGTAACATGTTACATATTCATATGGGGCCAATCTTCTTGCAGGGAATAGTGATTCTGCCTCAGAGGCATTGCTACAAGGCTTTACATAGAGGAGGACCACGACCGAGTGCAGTGGCAATGCCCAGGAAGGGCTCACCTATGGCAGAAAACACAAATGCCCAAATCCTGGGCAGAGCAGATCCCAGTGGGAAAGCCCTACTGAGACTAGTGGTGTCCAGGCTCTGTGAGCACCCACATGAACCATCACCACTTATATGTTAATTTATCACTGCTGTGGGCCAGACGTCCTGAAGACGTATGCTTATCCTTGAGCAAGCCATGTTTCTGTGCCTTGTCTGAGACCAGGAGCAACTGAGTGCAGATGTATCATAATTTACCCATCCTGAAGGAGATTCCCACTAATTCTTCCTCCTGAAGGAACCAGGTCTGTAGAGAGAAACAGAGTGAAATGGTTCCAGATGCTTTGTTCAGCACAGAGCAGACAAATGAACCCGGACACCCCAGCACAGAGGAAGATGAGGTGTACAAGTTTGGACTGAGCCCGAGAAAGAAACATGACTTGTGGGAAGTATTTCTGCAGGTGTTGGAAGGAAAGAGCTTTTAAAAACAGCTGCCAATATCTCAGTATCTCCTCCATTGCCACCATGTGAGTCCTGAGAATGCTGGGTGAAGGCATCTCTAGTGGACAACGGGACCCAGGAGGAGCAGGAAGGGAGCAAGGACTGCCCTTGGGACATCTGTCACCTCTGCTCCCTCCTGTCTGTCCCTGCCACGGTGCTCACTGGAGCCACCCCCACTTGGTGACCTTCATCCACCCCTGCCCCGCCAACAACTCCTACTCTTCTTTGGAAAAGGTGCCATTAAAGGGCAGTGCTGAGACAGGTGAATTACCACAGCTCTGTGCTGGGACAAAAAAGCTTGAAGCGGCTCAGTCCTCTTGCCAGCGTGGCTCATAGCGCAGTATTACAGGTTTCCCAGCAGTTACTTCTGGAGATCAGAAGAGCTGAGACCAAGGAAATGCTGTTTCTTAACAGGCAACTCTTCCCGCAGCATACCGAGAAGAAAGCAGTATTTATAGCTTGTGGGAGGCAGCTTGAAGGTCAGCTGGGGTCTGGCTTGTACTCAGCCTGCCCACAGCTGCTTTCCCTGGTCAAAAAGCCCTGAAAAGCCCAGGGAATCCAGCCAGGACTGTGTTGCAGAGGTAGGACTCAGGCACTGGAAACCTGCACAGATGGCGTCTTTGGAGACCGGCCTGTATCTGAATGCAGGCTGAGCAACTAAAGGAAACATCCCTGCATGGGGTCTGGTGGACTCATTGTACTGCCAGTCACTATTCTCTCTGACTTTGCTCCTGCTCCCAGGTTGATATATCCAATATTAATGAGGCATTTATACTCCATCATGGAGCCCTCTAAGAACACGCATTTACTCCTAATGGAGTGTGCTGTTAAATTAATTAATATAATTTTAATTTTTTTTTTTTTTTAAATTTTGGGGAAGACGATGTATAGCAGGGCTTTTTTTCTCCCCTCTGGAGCAATATAATGAACAGCAGCAGGCTGGGTGTTTTGTGCTGCCTGTGGTCTGGCTAATCAGCATGGCTGGCTATGAGGAAGCAGGAGTGTGTGCTCACGCAGTGTCGTGTTTCTCAGGGTACTGTGGGAATATCAGGGACATGGGAAGTGACAAGAGTATCAATGGCAGTAGGACAAGGGGAAATTAACTGTGAGCTGGTGAAAACCGCAAAAGGAAATACATTTTCCACTCGAATGGTGCTGCCTGAGTCAAATGCCCAAGCCGGAGAGTTTATTGACCTGCAACATTTGTTGTCACAGATGCTAAAATACAACCATAGCCAAATCCATCACGTCTCACATGTTTGGTGACTGCCATTTCACCAGCGTGGGTGGGTACCTTGCCCCCAACATGGAGATGAAGAGCCATTACGTTGATTCATCCCATGTGCCAGAGAAGGCAGTTCTTACTGCTCTAAATACTAAAGGATCATGAGTCTTAGAGAGAAATAAGAGGAGTAAAGACTCCTCTAGGAAGAGCTGAGCTGAAAAGGAAGTTCAGGCTCATGAGTGATTATTTCACATAAGAAAATAATAAAAAAAAAAAAACCAAACAATGTGCGTGCATGCACTATAGTAGGAGCAGGAAACAGCATGGACCTAGAGGCATATCTGGCCACAACTATGCAGAGATTTTAAAACACACAGGCACACAGGCACACAGGCTCATGCGTTCACAGACTCAAGCTGGAGATCTTCCTAGCAGAAGAGACTGTCAGGGATCTGCAGAATTATTTCCCTATAGTTTTGCTTTGCAACCTTGCAGGTCTTTAACACTGGGATTTCGATAATGTTATCTGGTGAGGGAAGGAAAGTGCAAAGTTCAAACAAGCTTGAATATCACAGACAATTTATACTCTGCTTGCCAAGGCTCTCGCTCTTGCAGCATACTCCTCCAGAAGGCAGCAGCGGCAGCAGCCAGTTTTACGCATCTAATTTGGAAGGGTTTGGAGGGAGGGACAAAGGATCATCTGTGCATCTTTTCAGTATGAAGCCTGCTATTACCTGCCTGCTCAGGATGTTATCACTGCTCTCAGGAAACATGCTTGGACTGCAGAAGAGGCATGAACTGCATTAATTCTGCCCAGCACCTGGGTATTCAGTGCTCCTTCATGCTGTTATTTACTGTGCATAATTGTATCACAGAGGTGGACGCCGGACATTTCGGCAGCTATGCAGGGAGCATTTGGAGATACAGCTCTTAAGGGCAGGGAGGAGTTTTGAGATTGAAGGATGTGCATTTTAGAACCAATGGGTCAGTGCACAAATCATTTCACCATAGACATATAAACTGTCATTAGGTTTAAGAGATGGAGGTGAGTTCATCTACCTCTTACAGACTTTCAGGGCTCTCTAAAGATTTATTTGATGTTGAAATGGTGCACACTCCCTCACATTGTTAAAGATTTCTTCATAGCCCTCATGACTTATTGTTTTTCCCTTTTTTTTTTTAATAGAAGTGTACATTTTGAACCATGACTCACTGCAAGAGGTGGAGCTCGTGGCAAACTCTCTAGCCAAAGAGTGACAGAAAACAGCACGAGCCCTGCTGGAGAATGCACATGGTCTCAACATGGAGAACAAACCACATAAGACAATGCCATTTTTCTCTCCTGTCTCCATCAGCTCAGGCTCTGGTGTCTGCTCCATCTCCCACTGAGGACTTTGGCGGAAATCCCAGCCATGCAGTAGTCACCAGGGGGGTCTCTCCCACCACATCCTCATGCTGCCTTTGTCAGGACCAACCTGAGTTCTCACCAGAGCCAACCATGCTGCACGTCAAAATCCTCAGACAGATGAGTGGCAAAACTTTATTTATTTTTTTCCCCTCTGAATTCAACAAAGAAATGTTTCGCCTGCAGCCGTGCATAGCACACCTTCGCCTCTCTCCAGCAGACCTGAACTGGGAGGTGTCTGATCCAGCACAGAGAGGGGTCCCAGGTGCTGGTGGGCTCAATGCATTGCAAAACCGCAGCGCCAGCCCCCGCGCAGCCCCTGCCCTGCCTGTCCCCGGCACCCGTTGCAACCTGCCTGCCTCCCCAGTGCCCGTCAGCCCCTTCGCAGGCAGGTGCCTGACGCGACGCTCAGCCACAAGCTGTGCACGAAGTCATTTTTCTCTCTCACTGTGGGCAGCGTGATAATTTAATAAGCAAACTGATGTTTTGAAGGCTACAAAGTCAGCAGAGGGAAAATAGTAGCGAGGAAGAGAAAGTGTCATGCCAGCAAGCAGCTTTCATTGCATGATGTGAGGCAGGGAAAGCTTCCAGAGGAAAAATGCCACTCCCAGCTAAAAATAAAGGCAGCCCAGGAAGCCTAAACTCAACAGCTTGTCTGCTGCTATCTGAAGAAGCACTAGGTGAGAGAGAAGATATTGATCAGCTTCTGCAAGGAGGCAACAGAATGCCTTCTGCATTTGAATATATTTCATATTTACTAGTTTGTGGCAGAGTATAAAATGTGAGGGCTTTGCTGTTTTGACAGCAGGATGAGATCTTTTCATGCAAATCTTAGAGTTGAAAGCGCAAGACAACACCCACCTGAAGGGAGGGATTTCCTACTCGAATGATGGAGACTTTTGGGTTCGGAAACCCAAGTTCTGTTCCACAGGCACCTGTGAGGGCTGGGTGCTCAGTGCTTGACTCTCTCACCGAAACTGGTGCAGGGTTTCCCTGTATCATCCTGCCTCAGCTGCAGAGAAAACTAAGATTTGCCTGCCTTGGCGTCTCTGAGGCTACATGGTGTCCTGCTTGCAAAGACATCTTTGCTCTGAAGGCATGAAACCCTCCTTTCAGTGCACAGCCATTAGAGAAGTAGTGACAGCATCACCCTCTCCCAGACTTCACAGGGACAGTGACAATCTCACCCTTCATAAATGCCACTCAAGGGGGAACTTAAAAGGCAAAAACCTCTAAGAGAGGTTTAGCGTGCAAACAAGCAAAAATAGCTACTGTACACGTTGCATTGGAGCGAATACATGACCAAAATTACTTTGGGGACCTGCCTGTCACTTACAACCACTCAAAATTATGTTCTCAAAGTTTATGGAGCCATTAGCGGTTCTGGAGCGTGTTCTGGGGACGATCTGCTGTACCTACAATGTGATGTACTGCGTACAGCTGTAGCCTTCATGGACTGCCTGTAATGACACTCACAATGGTGAAGGACCATCAGAATTCCAGGTACGGAGGAGAAAGCGACAATGAGGAGCAAGGAGCCCGCATCATATCTGCAGCAAGGACAGATCTTTCCTTTATATTTAACAGCTTAGGTGCTATATTCTCATCCTATTTTATCCAGTGAGCCACTTAAAGAAAATCACTGTCATGGTAGAAATTAGCACCACAAAATTTGCCAGACATGATGCATCTGTTTCAGCGCGCTCCCTCTGACAGCCCAGGGTGCTGCGAACAGGAGAGGCTCCTTTGAGAGAACAGTTTGCAGCAAGATTACTGCTAAGCCATTTTCAGAAACACAGACATTTCCTAGGGCAAAAGAGGTTCCTGGTACAAAAGGTGGAGGGAACCTTTTGTCATAATAATCTCAGTCATTTTCACAACACACCAGATTCCCCGGCAGCATGGTGAGTACAAGCGCATGAGACTCAACGCCTGCTGGAGTTGTAGCAATGGGGACAGAAAAGCTTAACACTCATGGCACTGTTCCTCACATTCAAATGCTCTCAGAGGAAACTGCCAGGAAAGCAAATATGGTTTTAAGTGGGGATGTCTCCAGAGACTGAGGAATCTTTCTACTGGATGCTCTGAATATGGTTGTGAGTCTCAGAAATCCTGATAAGAGAGTTCCTGCTGAGATGTTCTGTTAAGTTAAAATGTCTATGCGGAACCACTGGAAATCAGCAAACAAAATGTGCATTAGAGACTCACCATGCACATTTTCAAGCCTTTGGAGAATTATATTATGTGCAAAAGAGGACGAAGGATTTATGGAGATGTACAGAACTGGTAAACATATTTATTTTGATTATGAATATTATAACCATGTATGTTGTACATGAGTACTAATCCATGCATTAAGCTGTGAGGATTTTGCTGTGCTTTTCTTGGCAGTTTATAAAAAGTAAGACACTTGCTGCATTGATTTGTGACCCCATCCCCTTTACTCAGCCACGACATTTGCTCCTGCATTCAGCTGTGACTCAGAGGTCTCCAAAGCATGAGGACATTCAGTTTCCAGGACATACCTTTAGTCTACCTCTAATTTTAATGAACCAGAAATGGAATGAGGAACAGAAAAAGGAGGTGATTGAAAACCAGGGCAGCTTCTCCAGAGGTGCTCTGACAGCTGGGGACTAGGAAACCCAGCTAGAGCATAGCAGTACCCTGCTGCCACGGTGGCCACAACACATTTTATCACAGAAGCATCTTGTGTTTTGAATGCCCACTATGGATATGCTTTTAGCACATCAGGCAGACAGTGACACTCTCAAAGCTCTTGTCTGCATACAGCCTTATCTACTGTCATCAAAAATGTAAAAAGGGGAAAGGAAAGGGAGAGATTTTGTTTTTTCAAGTATGTGTAAAAACAGCTTTACGCTCTGTTCATGCAGGGAGATGTTCCCTGCCACAGCTTCCAGGGCTATGGGCTGGGTAGACAAAACCCAACAGACAGAGAGCAAGCCCAAGCCCTGGGAGAAAGACCAAAACCCGGGTTGCAGCCACCAGGCTTCTGCCTGCGGTGGCAGGGGAGAGAAGAGAGGCAGAAAAGAGGCATTAATACCATGCAGTCCCGTGGTGAGGGCAGCGCGGTGCTGCCTGCACCCGCTGCCTTCCCTTTTTCCCTCCTCCACCACTGCCCTGCCCTGGTGCCACCCTGGGCAAACGACTGCCCAGGCAGCTGGGGCAGCTTCATCTTGGTCATCAACCTCTTCATAGCAAAACTCTGGGAAGCCGGCAAAGGAAGGGAAACCCAGTAACAAACCAAGGACTAACAAATGCATAGCAGCAGAAATCGCTGAGAGAGATTTGCCTGAGAG
Organism: Platalea leucorodia; assembly: GCF_965183815.1. NCBI lineage: Eukaryota > Metazoa > Chordata > Aves > Pelecaniformes > Threskiornithidae > Platalea > Platalea leucorodia. The sequence goes on from NC_138823.1 coordinate 119,552,349, forward strand.
ATATTTGCAAAACCCCACCACTAATGCAACTGTGGGCTGCAAAAGGTATGGGGTCAAAAAGAGACCTTGCTTCATCAATCTATTTTTTGAAGGAGAAGATGGACATTTGTGGGGAAAGGGCTGCAAATGACGAAATGAATAGGTGGAATAGGAGAAAAATACTATATATTTATATATACTTATTTATAGAGGCGGGACAACAGAGGACCTTGCTGCAGTGGCTGAGGAGGCTGGCTTTCCCTCTGAGGCAGAGGGAGTTCATGTAAACAGGAAGCAGTGAGCAGCCTGGTCATCAAAAAGGTATAAAAAAACCCCTTTGGCCTGGCCCTGGTCTATGTAATGACACATTTATATGGTCTAGATAAGACGGGACAGAGGCAGTGACTTTGTTCTAATCTAACTGCCTGATTAATATGTCTGCAGTTAGCAGGACACTGGACTCAATAAAGGCAGTGAGTGGGAAGGAGATAAGCAAGGGCACAGTGATATGTTTGTTCAGGTGTTAGCATGACAAACATTTTACACCTGCAGTCTTCCTTTGTTTTTAATAAATTCCCCTCCCATTCGCTGAAGGTTCAGCTCTCTATGGCTGCCTCTTCCGAGAAGCAGATAAATGGCTTTTCTAGTATCAGGGCTAGGCAAAAAAATTGGAGGGGCTTGTTTGTGTGCACCACGAGCACTCCATCGCCAGGGAGGCAGGCAGCCAGACAGAGGTGCTGCTGTGGCAGAACTGAGTAATAAAGAAATGGGAATTTCTGGGCTAAACTCTGCCTTGTTTTATGAGCCAGAATCTCCTCCCACCCACACCAGTAAAACCCCTCAGCACTGAAGAGTTGACATCTGGGAGACGCTGCGCTGCCTCCAGTCTCACTGACTGATGGGAGCCCTGGGCAATAAGGATCCTGGAAAATCAGACTGGTGGCTTTTAGGCTTTTTTACATTTTGTTTTCAGGGGATTTCCTAAAATGGAAACATTATCTTATTAATTCTTCAGCCACAACAATCTTGGAGCAGATTTCTGGCTTATTAAAAATAATGCAGTATGTCAGGCAGTGCCAAGCTAACATAAACCTAACTCCACCTAAAAAAGTAACTTGCTAAAAAAGAAAACCTGATTTTCTAGATCCTTTACATACTTAATAGTCACTTATCATCATGATAATGGTATAATAAGTGGTGTAAAACTCCAACTTACTAGGGTTTTTTTCATTTTCCTTTTGTACCAATGCAAAAGACTGCAGTTGGTGAGCAAAGAAAATTGGACCATGATAAATATCCTGTATCTCTTTGAGACCCAGCTCTGCCATGGACCTCCTCTCTCCCCAAAGCCCATCTGAAACATTTTAAGACTTCAAGGCAGACTGGACCCCACTTGCTTCTCCATTCTGGTCTTATGGGGGGAAAAAAAGAAGCAGGGAGAGGAGACGTTTAACCCTGGCTCACTGAGGCTGCAGGAGACCCCGAAGATGAAGTATCTGTCTGCCAGTGAGTTGGGTTTGCTTTGGACAGCAATGATCCACCCATAGGAAGGGATCCTGGATGACTTATTTATCAGGCTGCTCTCCATCACTATTCCCTTCTCCCTGACAGAGAAACTACGTGAGGCCTGGCAAATGTGTGGGACAGACTGACAGTCCCCCTGGCAGCCAGCAGCAGCAGCTTAGTGGCAGAGGAATGGAAACATTCAATAAGAAATCTTCAGAAAGGATTAGAGGAAGACTAAATTTGCAGTCTTAAAAATGCAAGAAGGTTTAGGGTCGCACCGTTCCCCTTGTCACTGCCATCTTTGTCTTTTGAGTGAGTTCAGCAAAATCCTGTCTCTGGTTCTCACAGCAAGATTTCCACTGATTTCAGTGGGGATCTGCAGCGTCACCTTTTGCCTACTCAGACTTTGTGTCCGCTGTGCTTGCAGCCAGCATGACTGAAAAGTATGGGCCGGGAAATCAGCAGGGCAGTCTGGTGTAACATCCCATTCCCAGCTCAGGATCTGACCCTGCCTTTGCTAATTGCCTTTTGTGGCTTCACAAAAACACCACCAAGGTCCCGGCAAAACTGGCCGCAAAAACAAAAGGGTGTGAAGAAGCAATTTCAATTCCAACTTCTGATGCAGCTTTCAGCAAGATGTTAGCGTAAAACACACGGTACCATCTGATCTCCCCTTCCCTTCCCACCCAAGAAGCTGCCTTTGCTCTGCACCCCACGTGGGACAGTGACTGGGGCAGCTCATCCTGCTCTCTGCAGTGGTGGCCCCATAGGAGCAGTGGTCCTTGCGGGCACCGGGTGCATGCCCGCATGCCTCTGTGTTAATGCTATGGATGTGAACACTTCTCCTTACTTAGAATTAGCTACCATCCATCCTGATTAGCTGTTGGTGTGAATTCAGAAAGGAGAGATGTGACCAGCAGATGATACAGGGGTGGTTTGGTGAACCACCCTTGAATGCAGTGAAAGAAAAAGGAGAGGAGAAGAAAGTTTCTTCTTCTGTGAGAGAGAGATCTTCACAGCAAAATGAGGGACATCTGGCCGAGCCGTGGTTTCATCAGCAGAGATACCAGCAGCACAGCATGGGCTTCCCACCAGCTGGAAAACGCAGTGTGTGTCCCTGGTTCTGGGTGTCCCTCCAACAGCTCACTCCGCAGCCCTGCAGCTACATCTGCCCTTGTATTGTTTTCCATGCTCGGGCGATTAGCCTCCCAGAGATACGCCTGTCCACATGTCACCCACAGTGCAGTCATGCCCATGGATCAGTTCAAGATTTGGCCTTTCATACTGGCTCTTATTTAGTTGTATAATTTCTTCTAAACAAAGCCACCCAGACTGCTGGGGGAGGAAGAAGCAAAATGAGCTTTTACTCTGGAGATAGATAGAAAACAGGACAGGATTCCCCATCAAGTTGCAGAAACGCCCAGGGGCTCTGAACAGAAGAGATCAGGGTCCTGGTGTGTCTGCACAGTGCCCGGTCCATGGTGCAAGGCAGTCAGTGCCCTGGAGAGCTTACCAACTGCCAGCCCAGCTTGGATAAGGCAGTCGTCTGTCAGGCATGCCGTGTGGTCTGCAGGTTCTCCAGTAACCAGGAGTGGGGTGTGCACTTCAGGAAGATGCAGCTCAAACCTAGGGAATTCTTCAAGCCTGGAAAATAAAACAGGGTTTAATCAAAACAGTGCAGGTCTTGCAGGGCATGCCATGCTCTTCCTTAGTGTCCTATCGGCCTGTAACCAATCCATCATCTCTCTTCTTCCAAAATCTCCTGGAAAAATGCCCACCTGGTTTTACCAGTCTCTTTCTTGGACACTGAAACTGGAATGGAAGAATTTTGGCAGGTTACGTATTGAGCTTTTTCCAGTGGATTATCGTGACATTATACTCTGCAGTTCTGCCCCCCTTTTTTTCTGGCTTTGCATGTGTGCGTCTGAGATGTGTTTGCATGTGTTCAGCAAACAGGTAGCTTTAATTCACTTATCGCCAGTATCTATGACAGCACGTGCTGCAATTGCCAAGCACACCTGATGGCTGTGCTGGACGTGAACAGTTCGCAGGAACGCACGTCCAGTGGTCCAGCTGGATATTGCTAAGCTGGATACTGCCTTGGTGCCAGTGCAGAGACACCCGCAAGTCCTCTCCATGTGCCTCTGCACAGGAAAGCAATGGCTGCATGTTAACCGGAGGGCACAGACTGAGCAGGAGGCAATGAGCATCTTCATGGGAAATGTGGTTCTGCTTTGGTGTCACTGGGATGGGCAGCAGGGAGGTAGCACCTGGCTCTGGCTGTGCTGCAGCTCTCAGCATCTTTTCAGGATCAAGCCCTTCATTACCGACTCAGGGTGTCTGAGATTTATGCAAAGGCTGTTTTAATAAAAAAGCAGAAATCTCTGGCCCAGGACCCACCATCTCAAAGCAGACACCACAGAGTGATCCCAACAGACTCAGAGCACAGCATCCCACCAGAAGACGTGACATGCTTGCTTTACACCTACACACCTTAGCAGCACACCTCCTCTGAAGTGAGGATGAGGATCAGGTCTCCATAATTGTGTTTTTTATACAGTAAGAGGATATTCTTCAAGTGGTATAATCAAATTCCAACTTAAAAGAACACACACAAAGGAAATAAGTAATCTTCCCAGTGTTTACATTCATTACACTGAGTAACTCTGTGCTGGGCACTTCTCAGAACTAAGTTTTGAAGGGCAAACACAGGTTGACTGGGTTTGTTCTAGAGGAAGAAAGAAAAACAGTTTGGGCAAATTAAGAACAAACCTTAAGCCTCAGCTGCAATCTAAAATTAGGTTTCAAAGTGCAAAAAGAATGTAAAGATCCAAACAATTATTTTGTCTCCTTTTATTGTTGATTGTCTCTGTCTTTCCACACCTCAGGCTGTTCTGGAGCCAGAAACATTAGGAAATATATCTTTTAAAAGTTTATTAAGAAGACCTGGCTCAACTGAAATTTGCAAGTCCATGGGATAAAAATCAGTCAAATAAGAATAGAAGTTCACTCAATCTTTTTTAAAACAAAAGATGGGCCAACTCAACTGGGAAATTCCAATCTGGGGACAGATTTTGGATGCTGCAAATGTCTTGGTTGCAATCAAACTTCACTGTAGCTTAGAACTGAAACAGAGCAGTCACGAAGCTTTGAGCCAGATCACCAGGTTAAATTCCTTCTCAAGGGCTACAAAGTCCTCGGGGCATCTTGGCAGCCTGGGATACCAGGGCTCTGCATCTGGTTCTTCTGATTCCCCACTAGTTTTGTCAAAAGCCATTCCCCCTTCAGCTTCTGCAGTGGGGCAGGTACGTAGCCCATGAAGTTACTGGTGGCAAGAGCAGACCTGAGTTTGACAGTTTCCCTCTAGGTGAGATGAAAGAGAAGGGACCGCTCACCAGGTGATACTGTCATTATCAGGCAGCTGCCAGGATCGTCTGGGCACATTGCACTGGGCTTTCAACTCCCAACAGGGAGCACCGGTAGTTTTTCCCATGTATAACTTGTGACGCATAACCAATGAGTCACTCCTAACAAATAAAAGTTCTTCAATGGCAGCAATACCACCCCATTACTCCCCCGAGCATAACAGCAAGATAGTGAAGCCAGTCTAATTACCTCTTCCCTCAACTAACGATCATTCATTGGATTCGAGATGACTCATAGTTGGCCTTTGATCATCACCAGTCCTGCACACAACGCCTTCCTGGTAGGATGAGAGCTGCGGTGGCTGTGCAAAGGACTTGGCTTGCTTGCAAGACTCTTACCCCAGCAGCTGCGATGAGGTTTGCCCGGGCAGGTGGCAGGGGGAGCCAGGCTGTCCCCGTCCTGCAGCAATGGGATGATATGCACGGCTGACTGTGGTAGGGCTGTTTTGATGTAAGCTAAATGCATCTCCCCACTGTCAAACCTCGGTGGGGTCAGACGGAGGGTGGGGGGCAGCTGCAGGAGGCAGGAGGAAGAAACACGGCTGCTTCCAGCCTCTCTTGGTATGAACTCACCACTTCACCTTTGCAAGCTGTAACAACCATGGCAACAAGGCCAGTTACACTGAAAATGAAATGGGTTCAGGGTCCAGGTCCAAGGGAGCAGTATCGACACACTCTGCTCTCAGAGCGCGAGGCTCCATAGCAAATTTGTGGTTAGCTTGCTGAAAGCCCCCAGGAACTGCTCAGCCAGTCTGTTCTTGTCAACAAGGAAATTCCTGTCCTTGGGTTTTGTTTGTTTTGGGGCTTTTTTAACTGCTCTGTCTAATCTAGGGGAGGGTTTGGGGCAAACAAATCACAGCCCAGGTGCCCCTGGGCCTTCTCCTCCCATAGCCCATCACGCCCTGCAAAAAAGCAGCAGTACAGCTTAAGATCACACTGTTGCTGGGATTTGGGTAGCGTGACCAGCATCAAATGCCCGCCCTCCCTTCATAATTTTTAATAACTCCACATGCCCAGGGTCTTTGTTTTTTCATGTCATTCATCAACCAGTTACATGTGAAGAAGTTAAGTAAAGGCACTATTGCCCCCCTCTTGCACTGACCCCCAACATCTGTATCCCAAGCAAACTCTGCGAAGGTCAATGAGGAAATGCAGGCCTGAACACGAGAGAGAACTAGAGGACTAGTTTGCTACAGGATAAGTCCTTACTTACAGCTGTGTTTCTCTGTGATTTAATGAAGGATGCTGTTTCTCACCGTGTTATGAAGCTGGCTTTTCACTAGTCCTGAGCTGGGGAGCACTGTGGGGGGTCCTCATGCAGGTGTTCCCACGCAGAAGTTCAGGCTTGCATCCTGCTGTACCTTCTGCACCGAGAGGAGCGCAGCTCAAGGTTACCTTACAGCCTCGCTGCAGAGGGGAATTGGGACATGACTCAGGGATTCTGCATCAGCCAGTCCTCTCCCCCGCTCTGCCCAAAGCAGCATCTTCAGTTTCAGGAGCCTTTGAGCAGGTGCCCAATGAATCCAGGATCGAAATGGTGCAGCAAGGAAGACCTGGGATGTACCTAGCATGCATTCAGTATCTCACACCCCTGCTCAGTGCAGGGAGGAGGGACAGGTGCTGCGGTTCAGCTGTACAGCCCCCAGGCTCCCCTATAGCACAGGGGCCCCATGCAAAAAAGAAGGCTGGGAGAGGAGTAGGACTCATTCGTGATCAGGAGACACCGAGATGAAAGATAACTGATAGTGTCTGTAGCTGTGCACCGTGTTTCCACACAGGACATTGTTGTATGTTGTATTCTGACTCTGAGCCTCTCTCACCTATTTTTTCTAACGGCAGCATCAGCGTTAATTGCAAAGCAGTGTGTGGGAGTTCCAATTAAGCAGCTTTCACTGAATGGTACTAGGATATATTTTAAACCCTTTACCGGGTTATGCGTATTTTTAACTCTTGAAAGAAACTTTGTTTCCAGGGAAGTACATAGCTGATAAGACCAGCTCTGTAAATAAAGAGGAAACCAGCTTTTTCAAGGTGGGAGTAATTTGATGCTCGAAGTGAGCAGGAAGCATATAGCTTCGCAGCGTATTTGCATTAGTGCCAGCCTCCCCACTAGCATAAATTGCAGCACCATAGAGCAATATTTACTCTCTGAAAGCAGAAACATACCTATATGCTAAGGCAGAGCCATGACTTTTAGGGAACCATTCAGTTGCTATTGAATCCAGCTTCTGCTGCAAAACTTCACTAAGGAATTTGGAGACTTAAGTTTTAGACTTTCTAGCTGAAACAAATATTATTTATTTTTAAAAGTTGAACTAACACTCATCTGTCTCCCTGAGTTTGGAAGAGGCTGCTGAGGAAGCAATGAGACACCTGTTGCAAGGTGCCACAACTACACTGCAAGTATGACAATACTTTGTGTTCCTCTCAAAGCTCTGACTCCCCAAATCATTACAGAACAAGCTCAGCTGTCTACAGAGAAAATGATGTTTCTTCCTCTCAGTTTCAGAGAAAGCTTTAAAAGGGCTGGCACAAAAAGCTCAAGAACTAGAAGGCAAATGAAAACATGATTAATCACATCGGTTTTGAAGGCATGTAGTACACAGACTCTCGAGTGTTAATCCTCAAAGTTGAGTTTGATCCTACGGCTTTTAACATGCTTATGTATGGAAGTGCTGATCGTTCCAGCAGAACCAGGCTCCTCATGCTGCCCAGCCTGAAACTGCCTCCCCATCCCTGCAGCGAGAAGAGCCCTGCTGCCCTGCTGCCGGGACCTCCTGCCTCCCCACAGCAGCTTTGCCAGTGCACTTCAGCGTGGACTGCACACGAAAAAAAAAAAAAGAACCCAGGAGATGATTTTAAGCTGTGGCACATGACATTGGCAGTGCAGGGAAACAGCGTAAATGGACACTGAGACAGGGATGAGACACACTTTATATTATTAACGCATCCGGTTAATTCAATGGATCTGCTGTTTTGGATTTTTTTCCCCTAGTGGGAAATAAGCTGCCACAGGATTTTTAATTTTGTGCATCAGAGCCCTGGTTGCCATCCAGAAAAGGGGACCTTGATAACAGGGTCTTGCTACACATCCAAGACGACAACGCACAAGGGCTGCTGTTAGCAACATTTCTTCTGGGTACCATACAAGGCATCCAGATGAGATGAGGGAGACAGAGGCTTCACACCTTTCACTGGAGAGCTGTTATCACCGCTGTGCTACTGCTGTGCCTTGTGGGTTTATTGGCCCTCCCTCGTCCTAGATGCAGCATCACTGCTCGAGTTCAATGGCATGGGGTAATGAAAAGTGATAATCAAACATTCAATAAATAGGGAGGGGACCAACAGGCAAATCCATCATAGCCGCCAATGGCACCTGAGATTGGATCCAGTCTACTGGATCCAGTCGTGCTTTGGGATAGCGGTGGTGTCCCATCTGCAGAGTGAACTGAGGAAAAAAACCACAACCTTGAAGGGCATGAAAACCTCTTGGAGGCTTTGGAAAACAGGTGTTTGCACTGGATGAACTGCAAAGACCTTTGGGCATCATGAAAAATTGGGATGGATGAAAGTTTAGAACAATGGTGGAAGGAATAGATTGGGAAGAGGGCAAATAGAAAATAGGAAGTGGGCACACCAAAAAAAAGAGAGGGAGAAGCATGCCACTAACAGGAAAATGTAACTGAATCCGGAAAGCATCATCAGCGTACAACCACCAAGACAACTTCAATCATTCTCATTTACTTTAACATTTTGTTTATTGCTCCATCACGGTTGCTATCCCGTTCCAAAACTTAACAGTTCCTATAAAAAACATATTTAGGCAGACTGCCAGTGTCAAAGCTTTTTATTTTTCTTTTTTATTTTTTTTAACTAGAAAATTTGAATTTGGGTCTAGACTGCCTGGAGACATGCATTTCAGAAAACACTTCTTCTTTTCTCCTCCTTCCCTAACCCCAGCTATGCACATCTGATGGGCTCTGCATCATGGCACTTGCCAGAAAGACGGTAATACAGGCTGGTTTTGATCTTTTACCTTTCTGCTCAATCAGCCCTGCTGTATTCACCCTTTCGTCCTGGGAGAGAAACAAAAACAAAGAGAAAACAAACGTGAAGATCCCTGCAAGCTGAAGTGTTATCTCAGGAGTCACGGCAAGATCAACATTGACTTTTGCTGGCTGCTGCCCCCAGCCCAGGCTGTACCTGTCGAAGCCTAGAGCCTGGGCATACAGCAGCAGCACAGCACAGTTAACTCTCCAGCAGCCAGACAGGTCCTGCTGTGCTCCCCCTTCCCCCAAGCCCTCCTTTCCTCAGAAATCAAGTATAATAAGTTTCTGCCCTGCGTGAGCAACGATCAACCTCAGAATTCACACCATTAAATGATAAAGTGTAGGAAACTAAACTTTGTTTCCTAGGAGCCTGTTCTGCACTGTCTCTCTGCTGTTCCCAAAAGGTCAAGTTCAAAAAAACTAGAAAAAATGGTGCAGTGAGCTCAGCTGCATTTCTCTGGTCTAGACACTCCCCCAAAGTATCCAGGGAGACCTGACTCCTCGGGTCAGTCTGCCCGACCCAGGGCAGCCAGAGCACTCCCACTGCAATGGGGCTCCTGGCATGCCAGAGGGGGATCTGCTGCTTTGGTGGAGGACCAGGAAAATTGGTGGCACAGACCAGGCTTCCTCATCCATTGCTTCAGCCCAGTCCTTAGAAAGGGCTTTTCCTTGCCCCAGGACAAGCCAGCTTTGCAGGTGACAATAGGGCACAGGGGCAGAGAGCAGAGGGGATGCCCTCGCTCTTCCCGGGGGTCTCTAGGCATGCGGCAGGCTGAGATTAACCCAACTGACCCTGTGTTCCTAGGAGATATGAGTCAGAGTGAGTCAGCTCCCATCCGACCGCCCTTTCTGCTCTCAGCTGCACAAGAAACACTGTATTATTGATGGCAAGCTTAATGAGGAGATGGAAATGGCGATGGAGAACAATTGTACTCCACAGTGGTGCGCACGCAGGCTTTGGTGCCCAGAAACGCTCCACGTCGTCTTCCCCACTGCCCGCAGACACAATGTGTGTCCCAAGGAGATTTCCAACCAGGGTTGCTCCCCCTGAGAGCTGCCCCTCCAAGCACAGATGTTTCTTCCCCATGCAGGATGACCAGCTTTCCCCTTTCGCACCAGCAAGCTAACCGAGATCCTTCAGGAAAGGAACCGCCACATATGAAGACCCACCATCAACCTTCTCCCTATTAGCAACAAGCCTGTGCTTCTTCCCAGCCAAAGGGGGAAAAAAACACCCAGGGAAGGCTCCAAAGAAACACACCACCAGACATTGACTCTGCTGCAGTTCATGGGCAGAGATGAACCCACAGGAAAGGATTAGGCTGCTGAGGAGCACAGCAGGCTCGACTCCAGATGCACACGCACCACAGACAGTTGTTTGCGAGGGTGGTGAGCCTGGCCCATGTTTTTTAAGGTTGTATTTCTGCCTGGTTTAGCACACATTAGTTTATTTGAGTTGATTGCAATCGAGCCACCCTGGTTTAGCCTCTTTCAATTGGAAAAAAATGGCAGCTAGGTCAGTGTCTGCAAGACTGTGGAGTAAATTTGTGTAAAAAGATGGAGAAACTGCTGTTAATGACCCTGCTTGGGTTTTCCAGCCAGGCAAGCAGATTTTCCTTGTGGCAGCTGCTGTTGTGTACTCCAGACTCTTTTCCTTCGGAAAGGTGGTAGTTTAAATTGGAGTTAGACGTACGGTACCTGCCAAGTTCAACATGCCTCCGAGACAAACACAGCTCTGTCCGCGAGAGGCCCCACATCGCTGAGGCTATGCAAAGGCCAGCTCAGCTATGGAAAACAGCAGGGAGAGGACTTGGCTGTGTGAAAATGCAACTGCTTCTTGTAATGTAGACATAAACTTTTCAAGGAAGGGTTGCTGGAAGGGCAGAGAGAAATGTGAAATACAGGCCTGACTGTTTTTTTTCTTTTATTATTATTATTTTTGCAAGAGTTCATTCCCAGTTCCCCCGCGCTGCACATAGGCTTTGCTCTGTGCGCTGGCTGCCCCTGCGCCAGGACTGCTCAGCCCCAGGACCAGCAGGTTTCAGCCCTTTCCAGCAGTCACGCCACATGTCCTAGGCTTGGAGCCCGTCTCACTGTGTGCCTGTCCCCACCGAGCTGTGTCCCCAGCAAGAGGAGATAGAGAACGACTGGGACCCATACGCTCTCCAGGATCTCTGAACTGCCTCTCCTGGGGAGAGAAATCAAAGCACCCTGGGCAACCCCCCCTGGTATGGGAGTTTGGGGGGATCCTTCAGAGGCCAGTTTCAGCAGCATTGATTCCTCCCTTGATGTTTAAGGGGAAGAGGCAGGGCATCCCGACCTCCCCCAGCTGCCTGGTCAGGCGCCCTGGCGGAGAGCATCAGTGGATGCAGGACCCACAGCACTGCACGGGAAGGAGCAGCTTGCTCCCTCTTCCCATTCCTGTTCCTGTTTCTCAGGTGGGAATGGCTACCATTTGCCCTCTTCATCTTCCAAGCTTGCGGTAGCCCATGCTGAAGAGCCAAGCTCCTATACTCAATGCAAGGCTAGGATCTGTGATTAAAGTAACATAACCAGTAACCTGGTCATTCATAAATCCATTCTGCCATCCTCATGATCTATCCCAATTAGCTAGCAAACCCCACCAGGAAGGTGTCTGCAAGCAAAAAAGATCTGAATCTCTCCAGGAAGAAACCCTTTTAAAAGAGGCCCTACACAACCACACTATGTAGGGATCCCCAAAACACGATGCCAGAAGAAACAGCAGAAACCATGGGAGATGACCTACGTGTCTCTTTGAGAGTCCTCCACATTTTAGGCATCCAGAAACAGCAGCACAAAACTGAAAAAAAATCTAAAAGTTCCTTGTGCGGCAGTAAAAGATGAAGCTGAAAGGAGGGCTTTTCCAGACTGGCACATGAACCAGCCCCACAGTGCGGAGAGAGGGATGGGGCAAAAAGGGATGAGTTGCCAATGCTAGATCTGCTGGAAGGAGCAGTTTTAGGAACACACTGGCAGCTTTGCCCCCTTCTTCTCCCTCCCTAGCACTCACTCCCAGGACCGTGTTAACAAGCTCAGCCCTAAATCCTTCAATGTTTTCTGCATGAGCAGATCACTGCTCCTGGGCAAAACCCACTGGATCTCAGTGGCCCTCCTGGGGCTGGACAGGGGACAGCTCTTGGCCTGAAGGGACAGAGATGCTGGGAAGGGAGAGGAAGGGGAAATAGGTACGGAAACATTTGGGCACAGTGCAGCTGAGGCTGCGCCCATTCAGACAGCATAAGGGTACCAGCTATAGAGATTTAATGAAATGCAAAAGTAATGGCATTGAACTGCTGCACAAGGGTCTTCTGACAAAATGGTCTGTCCTTGGAAAAGTCTGACTCAAAGAAGCAGAGACTTCCCATGGTAATGCATCCATGTCTACAAAAGTTTCCTTAGATCCCTGCCTGGACATGGTCTTGCCTGACTTGTCTTGCTTGTTCTCCTTCTCTGCATGGTTTTACCTGGAAAAGCCCCAGAGCAGCTCCACAGTTTGAATGCTGCTCTGCCCAGCTCCAAGCAGGAATGTGGTGGATCTGTGTCTCGCATCCCAGCAGAGTGCCCTAGCTGTTGGGTAGGTTTTTTCTCCATTACATGCCGCCTCCTCTTTCTTTCCCTGCCATTCAGCACCCAAGCAACCCATCTGATTTCCCTTATTATCTCTGCCCGTACAACTCACTCTCAGACTACCAGTAGATCCATTTGAATTATTCACTGCAATCATTATCATTAATCCAGCCTATTTGCTGAGCTAGCCCTGATGGGTGAATATATTTGTCATTCCTAAGTATTTGCCAAAATAGCCTGGGTGAGCCATTTAGCCCAGAGCCATTTGTAATAGCTGTTTGTGTTCCTTTCCATTAAAACTCATCTCATGGCCAGTACAAGCCCTGTGCAGTGCTGAAACCTCGCTCGGGTGCTGTTTTGAGCACCTTGGTGCAACGCATGTTCCCCTGACCGCTTTCTGCCTTAGCAGCCTATCTGCACTGCCAGAATGGCACAACACAGCTTGGCAGAGTGCAGCACTGGCTCCCAGAGGTGGAGCTATAACTCCCCAAATTAATGCTTTTCCTCTCTATAACTATTCCTTTTTTTTTATTCTCCCAGGTCATAGCTTTTTCTGGCTATGGACACCAGAGTTACATGGATTTTCTGTTTGCGTCTTCAAAAGTGCACGTGCATATGGGTGGAGAAAACGTACTAAATGCCAAAGATTATATTTCTCCAAGTGTTGTAGTAGGTTCTATGGTTACGGTCACAGAGAGCAAAGGAAATGCAAATGCCAAAGTGGCCACAGGAGCTGGAACTGAGCCTCTGTGCATAAGACTGGCGCGTATTTAACATGAGCAGCTATAGGGTAGGTGATCTCTTTGAAAATATAACCTGTGCGCAGTGTTGAAGCCTAATCTGTTGGGGGAGTCATTTCTGGTGACGGCTGCCTAAAAACTACACGTTGTGTTGCTAGCTTATTTCCATTTCCTAAACCCTGGTAAGGATGTGCAACATCCTCAGTTGCACAGAACACTTTATAGTCACCATGTAGCTCGTTGTTATTTGCTAACAATGCAATATGTGTTTAACAAAAATTAAGCTATTAACTATGCAACTGTATTGCCATTTGAAGGATTCACCCCCTATTAAATATGGGGTAAATGTGGCAAAAAAATCCCTATTAGTGACATATTTGTTGTAGATCCTGACAAGTTAAAAAAGGCTCTCAGCTAGTCAGTTAAGTTTTGATAAAAAATATTAACATTTAACCCAGAAAGTGGCAAAGCTGAGCCCAGCCCAGTCCCTGCAAACATAAATAAAATTCAGTGTTTGAAAGGGGGGTGTTCGAAAGGAGCCCTGGATTAGCCAGACAGCACTAACTTCATTCCTCCAGACTCCATGACCGTGAGGATCCAAATGTGTGGTGGCTGTTACACATAGTATGACAGAAGAGACAAACTGCTTGAAACCTCTTCCAAATTTAAGCCCATGGAAGTCAAAGCTGATTACACCAGACGTGCATTTGGCCTGTAAGCTTCTGAAAAGCAGATAATCAGTTATTTTCTCTGCTTGCAAGACAGAGGCTCCAGCCTCGGATGTGGCCGCACCACACGGTCAGTGTGAGGACCGCACTCTGGAGGGACACAGGTTAGCACTAAAACCATACGCCCCCCGCATGCATGCTCAGGTCTCCTCCCGGTATCTTTTCCTGTTCTCTGTTTGCCACAGCCATCCCTGGATCACACAGCCTGTTTCTGACCAACTACTTCAACCATCCTCTGACGAAAGAGGGGTGACCAGCCTCACGTGTGGCATCAGTGGCAGGATGCACATAGGCAGGTGCTCCAGAGCTGCTGACCCACTCACACAGTAATTTACTTTCTGTCCGTACCTTGATAGTATGATACCTTTGCCTGGCCAGAGAGGACTCTGCTTTCACCGCTCCTCCATCAGGGCCATAGAGCAAACAATAAAAACATAGTGTGTCAAGACATCAGATTTCAGAGGTTCTGCCTGTAAATTTTTTAGCCTCTGATAATGACTTTTTGCAAACAGGTGATAAAATGCAATTGCTCCCTCCATTTTAAGTGAGAGTGGCATACAATAAGCACCCCCGAGAAGAAGAAATATATTGTTCCACAGCTTGATATATTCATAGTTTTAGACCTACATGTTGCATTAAATGAGTTGCCATCAATCAGCTAGGAAATGCTTTAGGTCTGTGAAGTGTGCCACGTTTTAGAGAACCAAAGGATGTACCGCAGAGCCCTTCATCATCAGGACAGGGACACTGCTCTGGGAAACGGTTGTTTCCAAAGATAAAGCCTCATGGATCAAAACTCAAGCCGAGAAATAACAGTAAAATTATACTGACGCTCTGAAACGGCCCTGGACCAGCTCCCAGAAACATACCATTAACAAAGGCATTGCAGGACATCTCTACTGGCTGCGCTGCATGGTGGCTCCCCGCTTTCCTCCCTCTCTTCCCCGACACGGGCAGGAACCCCGTTGACACAAGCGGTAATTCTGCCCAGGTAGAAAGACAAATTTATGTCACATGGAGAGTTTCATAGCCAAAAGGAGAACTTTACCACAAGACCTATTTTGGGGGATAAATGGACCAGTCCTTAAATTTATAGTTGTTAAACTTCTGTGGCTAGGGCTCATATTTGCCTCATATTTGCACAAAAACTATACCAGCTTTGTGCACCCGATCTCCACAGATCTTTACTTGCAACTTGGATGTTAATGCAAGCTGGGAATGTATCTCTGAGGGGAATCAAATCCTTTCTTGCCTCGATCCTGCAGCAGAGACTACTCAAGGAGCAAGGTGAGCATACCGGGGTGGTGGGAGGTATGGCATAAACACCGTCATCTTTCCCCAGGCTTCTTTGTAATCAGATCCCAAGGATCCATCTTGGAATTCCCTACAAGTTCAAAATTTGTCTTTGCATGGAAATGATGACAAAATAAACCAAGTGTTGAATGCAAAGCCCCTTCACCACTGTAGAAAAGCTGCCTTTATACATGCTTTTCTTCCAGAGCAGAAGTGTACAGAGAGGAACCGCTGTAGAACAATGTTGGTCTGCACGGACCAGACTCAACAGGCTTTTGCACAGCAAGACTAATGTTACACTCCTGCCGACACCCTGATTGCCATATGCTGAGCAGGTACTGCTAGAAGAAAAGAAAAAAAAAGAATATGACATTGCCTTCTCTAGGCATGGCTTTGTAAATCTGAATCAAAGAAAGCTCGTGGAGCCTGATAGGCTGAAACCAGAAACACAGAGCAAAGTACTCAGCTTTGAATGGACACAGGATAAGCAGAGAAGACTGGCAATGACACAAATTTCTTACACTCCACTGCTATTGTATGTCAACTCCTACTTAAAACATATGATTCTGGAGTAAGAGATCCCAGAAATACAGGGGAATCATCCCCACTTTGCTGTATGATCCCATAAGCGGTAGTGCTGGCAGCAGCCCAGGACAGGTGAAAGCATGGGAACTTCTTCAGCTGCCCTTGCTGCTGGGAGAAATCCTCGTGCAACCGCAACCCCAGATTCCCTGCAACAGTTCTGCCTCCGACCTCCGAAGTGTGACGAATCCCACCATCACCCACCCCATGCCTATGGGTGCTCCCAGCTGCACGCAGCAGTGCCGGGGATGAGGATGAGGAGGGCCACGGGAAGGGGCCAGCAGCTGCGGGGAGGAACAGATGGCCTCAGCCTTCCCACAGCAGCTGCAGTTGCGTCTGTTTAGAAATTGCTGCAAAGTGCCAATTTTCATTACATGAAGCACTGAATACTTGTCTGGTGGTAACCACATTTCATCACAAGCTACACAAACTGGATCTTGAATGGCAACCTGGAGATTAAATGAAACTCTATTAGCCTGGGTCTAATTTCGAATCAGGTTTTAACCATTCTCTCATTTTCACACCTGAGCAATTTTCATGCAGACCCTCTCCCCGCTCACCGCTGCAAACACATAGGAAGCTGAGCACAGAAGACCAACACAGGACAAAGTTACGGGATTTAAAGAAGACTGAGGATGTGTGGAGCTGTACCCGCTCCTGGCTCTCTGCAGCAATCCTGCCTGGGGACCGGAGCGTGGTTTTATTTAAGGGTAGGGACAGATGACTGCACTGTCAGAAATTGCCATGCTTTCAGCGGAGATACGGTATCACTGCACACTGGTCACCTTGGATAAAGAATTACCTGAAAGGAGTCATTCTCACAGGAACAAAACTCACCTTGCTCCCTGCTCTCTCTGCCCGCTTCCAGGCAGTGATCTGCAACCAACTGCAGGAACAGGAGGAGCGGGTGAAGGAAGGGAATTGAATGCTTAAACACTTGGCTGCATATTATGAAATGTTTTACATGTAAAATAGATTAAAGAACACCGTGAGGAGGAGAGAACATGGAACAGCAGATTCATGATTACTGGTGTTGGTATAACATGCATTCATGGCAAGGTCAGAGCACACAGGAAAACCTTATCTTAAAGAAAAAAAAAAGCTCAGATCAGATTCTTGTGTATCCAAGAGTTTCAAGTCTTGTAAAGAATTATGATTAACCTGAACGACAGCACTCGGAGCTCCAGGAGAGCTCAGTGAAGCAAATCATGCTGAACTAAAATTAGCAGCGTCTAAAATTCAGCCATCTACTTGGCATCCACACACGATGCTTCCCTGGCCCCAGACCCATCACATCAATCAGCTTTCCCAGTGCCATCAGCTCCTTGCTTTCAAAAGCACTGCTGAGTGAATTGCTGCTGTTCACATGCAGCCTGCACCTGCCTGGAGGCAGCAAGCCCGATTGCTAGACACCGGTTTGTTTTTTTTCCAGTATTTCCTTCAATGTTTATTTGCTGATTGTTTTCCAGGCAGCTGGAATTCAAGATGTGAAGTGGGGACTGTCTGTCAGTGAAAGGATGGAAAAAGACCAGAGATAATAGGACGAGATCATAGGTCTAGAAATACGCTGGAATCACACATGGCTCAAAATAGACATGAACCATGTCCTGAGAAAAGCAAGGAGGGGTTTATCATGGTCCAAAAGTTATAGGGCAGCAAGACGTGAGTTAAGGCCTGCTTCTAGGGGACTTAGCACAGAGAATGAGTGTGGAAATAGAGTTTTGTTGCTCTGCCCTAGATCCCATGTGTTCACTGCATCTGTGCACAAGAGTACAGCTGGACTTACTCACCCTAAGCATCTTTTCAGCTCCAGGCTCGCTATTCCCATTTGCTGCCTGCAATCCCATAGGCACACAGGCCAAGCTCTGAACTGTGCTTAAGCGCTCACTGCCCTTGCCCAGGCCCACACTCTTGTTCACAGGGTCTGGACAGACTGGTGTGACTGTGCTACAGACCAGTTTGCCAGCAGTGATCCCCAAGCCAGCTCCAGTTGGAAACTTTGAGCCCAAACTGTGGCTTAGCTAAGAGCCAGCAGTGTGGGTGGAAAGTACTCAAGCAAAGGGATCCAGTGTTTGTCACCTCACAGAGCCCAAGAGTGCCTTGCGAGGAGTAACTTCTAGGGAGCATGAAAAGGATGACACACGGCATTAGGACAGAGTAGGAATCTAGCTTCCCATGCAGGATTCATTTCCATCTGTAGAAAAACCCTCGGAAATACTGGGAAATGCTGAATGTGAGTTTTTTTTGCCTGAAGAAGCACTAAGGTGGGAAACTTGGCAGATGATGCACAGTGCACTGGTAACATCTAGAGAGTAAGACAACTTCACAACAGCTTGCCAAAAGGGTGGACAAGCAGCACAGTAGCAGTCAAAATGCCAGGCCAGCAAGCACATGTTGGAAGAATCCATGCAAAAGGCAAACCGGAAAACTGCATCACTTCAGGAAGACAGGGTGGCCAGCAATAAATCAAGGATAGGCAGGGGGAATCCAAAAGAGGGCAGAGAAAGAGAAGGAGGAACCGAGATTTACCCACATTACAACAGAAGAGACAGCAACAAAGCTAGGGAAAAAATAAGAGTACAGGACATAAATGAATGGCATTTAAAAGCTATACTGAATTTCTCCTCATATCACAATGCAGACATCGTTCAAATAATCTGTCAGGGAGCAAAACAGAGATAAGAAAACACACACATCCTGTAGAGCTCACGGCCATCAAGGCCACAGATCTCTCATGACTCATATCATGAAATCTTCACATGCACAACTAAATAGCAAGAGAGTTTCAGGAGCAATGAAGAGCCACAAGTCCCACGATTACATCAATTTCAATAATGGACATGAGGCAAAGACTCACCTCTTGTAGAAGACTCCATATCTACCTATTGCAAGGGCTTTTCACTCATCCCCCTGAGCATTTCACATTAGATACAACACTGGACTGGAGAGACAACTGGACCTACCTAATACAGTAATTTCCATGCTACTGTTTTTTTCTGACAGCCTCAATCTTCTGATGTCTTACAGTGGAGTTTCTTCTCACCTGTACTCCCTTTCTGCACAGACACATGCTACCTGCATCCTTGTGATGAGGTTATTTTCACAGGCTTGCCTGGGTACAGCCTTTGAAAGAAGAGCGACTGGGTGCTAATGGAGCCTGCTGTGGACTACCTAGTGGAAAAAGGCGCAACTTACGGACAAGGAGCAGTGGAAGCCGCGAGATGAGAGAGAAGAGAGTGATGAAAGGAGGCGGTCCAGATGCTGGTCCTGCCTGGCACAACAGCCAGCCATGTGCTCCATTTACTCCATCTCCGTATCCTCCCTGGCTCCATTTTAGCCTCTGCAAACACCTTTTCCTGACACCATTTACTGTTGAGTGCAAAGGACTTTGTCTGCCTCGCGAGCTCCTCCAGAGCAGCTTCCCCCCCTGCCTGCACCAGCCCCACCACCTTATTTTATGCATCTTCCCATCTCCTCGAGGCAGTTCACAGATCACCATCAGCACTGACCCTTCCCGCTCACCTTCTCCCAGCTGGACACAGGCAGTGGCACTCGAGGCTTTTATCAGCTTTGAGAGCAGATTTCCATGGCTACCCTGATGCTCGGCCATGCCAAGCCAGCGTTGACTTCCAAGAAAACTTCCCGCCTCAATAGCCATCTGCCTTGCCACGGAACTTGAAACATGGACACATTTCATGAGGACCACTAAATCAGACATTTTTAATGGTGCACAAGCAGCAAATAGGATCCCCAGAAGCTGAAAAACCAGCCAAGGGGAAGAAGAACACTTTTGCCCAGAACACATAAACACTGGGTAGGAAACAGGCATAAAAAGCAGTTTGAGGCATGATCATTCAGGCTGCTACTCCTGTATTTAGGCTGCCTAACATTTTGCATGATAAACAACTTGTGCAGGTTTCTTGAAATGCTTGGAGATTACTATTATTTGCAAGAGATCTCAAATGCAGTAGGTAGAGCCCTCAGGCTAAAGCCATGCCTTTTCCTAGACTTGCAAACTGCTATCCCAATTTTGTTACAGTAGATAAGGCATTAAAAATGAATAACCGTTTTGGTCCCCCTCATTCCCTCCCCCACTACTTGTCCCCCTCCCCACCTGAGTATGCCTCAGAAACCTTTTAGCACTGAGCCAAAATACCTCACAGCAAACTAGTACCCCTTCTGAAGGCACTAGGGTCACACACTGCTTGAACGCCAGTGCCACATATTGCCCTGGGGATGCTGGGGACCAAGGGAAGAAGAAAGGAGGGGAGAGGAAAAGAAAAGCAAAGGACAGAACCAGAGGAACAAGGGCTTTTTCACGGCAGCCATTCTCAGGCCTGGCTTGAGGGCTGTTGTTTGCCATTGGGACACTGCACGCAAAAGACTTCCCCTGCAGGAATGTCAAGAAGGGTATGAAGTCAAACACTTGGGACTTGGGAAATACCAGCTTTCCCAGAACACCTTTTCTTCTGCATGCACATGTGCAATGAAGTGCTGTATTTTTCCACAGGACCCCTGCCTGATTTTTAGCCCAAGGTGGAAGCAAAGGGAAGCAGAATCCAGACATGAACAGTCAATTACAGCATTTCCTAACTTTCAACTGACAGACTTTGTAACTGCAGGAGCCCTCTTTTACTATTTGTATGTGTTAGTACGTTGATGCAAACACATATGTGGGCACACACAAGGTAGATTTTCAGCCACCACCAGTGTGCAGAGCACTGCTGGGAGCAGGGAAGCCGTGCAGGTTGTGCAAGCTGAGATGCAAACTCCCTCCCAGAGCAGACAGATAACACATCTCCCATGAAGAGCAGCGCTACGCCCATCAGCTGAGTCACAGGCGTTAGGTACCCAGGCAACTATTGCAATCCTTTTCTTCTGGCATGATTTCTGGGAGGCCTGGGAAGAGGCAGCACAGTTACTTGGGACATGAGAAAGCAGCAGCACACACTTCTGCCATCTTCCTAAGCCTTTCCAAATGAGTGGTTTGGGCCAGTTATCTCTCCACCAACCAGCAGAGATGTCCTCTCAATCAATGCACTGATTTAGCAGGCAATGAAGAAATGATCTTTCCCTCCTGCTCTGCATGCCTAAAGAGAGGGTCGCATTGGCCAGAAACATGTTAACCGACAAGACTAGACGCTTGTTGTGCATCAGTCTCTGGCAGATTGCCGCCTCCCAGGTTTATTTGAAGTTACAGATATTTTTCCTGCTTTTAGGGAGGGACTGCCAGCAGTTTGTTGCAAATGTCCTCTCTGGTAGCAAAGGGCCACCCAAGTCCCATGGCAGTATTAGCTTCCTGCCTGGATAAGCGTAAATCTTCTAATCAGGAGAAGGTTTTGTAAAAGCCGTTGGTGGCTTTCACTGCCTAGAGACAGAAGGCAGATAAGCCGTGACTCTACAAGTTTTGTACAGACCATTTTCAGCTTTTCCTCTCTGGGCCACACAGACCTTTGCCTGAGGCGCTGTTACTTTAAAACAAAAATACAAACCAAACTTAAGCTGCTCCACAGATTTGTTGGCAAGATACGGATCTTACAGTTAATTCTGTCTGAGTACTTGTTAGACGTCCTTATGCACATGCATGTTTTTATTTACAGAAGACTGGCACACCCATGTCTGGCTGACTTCATAGCCTTTGTTCCAGAGACCTGGCAAGGCTTTCTGAAAACAGGATCCCACGTTAAAACCTATTATTCCATTTGCAAATAATGAGGTTTAATTTTGCTTTCGGTAGTATCCAGAGCAGTAAATCTTGACTGTTTGAGTGTTCACAGCTCATGAACGCTAGAGAGGTGTGAACACAGATAAAGCGAGCATATTTTTAAGTCAGAGCAAATACTCACAGAAAATGTACTGCATTCTTCCAGCCTGGTAACCGGAGAGCGCACCGGGCTGCTCTGTTTACTCTGGAACGGAGTGACTCCCATCTGTGCAAGAGTTAGACAGAGGCTCATACAACTGACCAAGTTATTTGTCACAAATAATTTCAGAGATTTCGGCCTTTGCAGTTTGTTTGCAAGCAAGGTTCTTTTTTAAACAAACCTCTTCTGTATTCATAACTATTTGGCAAACACTCCCGGCAAACAAATTTCAGCCTCCCGATTGTTTGCAAGCTGTGTCCATTTGCTATCATCAGTTCTGTTGCTGAGTGGTGGACTCCAAGTTCCTGCATGAGAAGGAAGAGCTCCCCCTGGGCTAGGCAGAAGTAGGCCCAGCCTTGATCAGCAATGCTCCGGTGGAAAGCACACCCTGCCTGGACAAATGTACATATCCACCACCTCCTCCACTGTAAGACTACCAGCTAACAGCTCTGCTGTAAACTCCAAGACACCCAGGAGCAACTGGTGCTGTTGTGATAGGTGCTTATGATATTTTTGGCTGGTGAATCACTTATTTGCTGGAAATAAAAAAAAAAAGGGCAGTTTCAGGGTGGCCAAAGCTATTTGTAAATTCAGGCAGCTCCACTCTGCTTGGAGTATTTGAACACTTAGCAAGCTGGAGACAGGCAGACTGAGGGCAAACTGTTCCAGTTGTTGCTGATTGAGGTGAAAAGGTTACCACTCCCAAGCACACTTCACTGTCCCAGCCTTTCCCCACATTAACAGTAGTTATCAAATTCACTTTTTTACCCAGTTTAAACAGTGTGTTTGATTGATTACTTCCAAACTCAAACCTGTAAGCTCCCCAGCTTAATAATAATAAAAAACCTGAGGACATACTACTATGAAAAATATTTTTTAAAATTTCCCAGACCTTTAATCATTACACAATTGACAGAAAGTTACACAGATATGGCAAAGTTACACAGCGGTAGGAACTGATGACAAGGATGTGGGAAGAAAATTATGACAACCAGCTGGGTACGGAGAGGAGAGAATAAGTAATCTGGACCAACAGCTGGAACAGGTCATCAAGGTCAACAGCTGAAACAGGGATTCAAAGGGAGAGCAGGCAAGTTCATGGAAGAGAAATACCTTGGGTGTTACTAATACATAGAAACTGCATTTGACTCAGAAAATCCCTGAAGATAGTTGAAGGCTGCGAGCACACTCAGGAAATGCATGCTTGGCATGCTTGAAGTCTTCTCCAGGCACCCACATCTGGCCACTGCTGATAGGAGGACACAGCACTAGGCAGATCCTTGGTCTGGCACTAGAGAGATACTTGACACCTGGCTAGACAGACGTGGTGGGCAGCCCATACGCCTGAGGAGTTGGACAGCTTAGTTCAAATCTCTGCTTCGGTTCCAGCCGAGAAAGTCTGGTGAAGAGACTATTCATTTGGGTAGTAATGATGTGGGGCTAGACTGTGGGAATAAGAGGGAGAGGGTGGTAATGGGCCTTGAGTGCTATCTGCTAAAGACAGACCCATTGTATAGTCAAGCAGTGCTTTTTTTAAGGGTCCTTAAAGACCATGAAGCAAGGCCAGATCACTGTGAGAACACGTGATGCCAATGTATGAGGAATATAAGCTGATGACAGGTCTGTTTTCGACATCTCCTGCCAAGGATACAGGTGTCCCTGCGATCAAGTAACATTTGCTAATACATTCTTCCAATGAAACACTTTTCTAGTCCTTAGAACCTCTCCTAACAGTTTTACAAAAGTAATATCGCCTCCACTTTTTAAGGTCAAAAAGATTTTTTTTTTTTAACAAAGGCTGTGGAGCAAGTGGGATAAGTGACAGCATCTAGATTTGATCTGCATCATTAATACTGACTTCTAAAGAAGGCAGTTCACACAGGGCAGGTGACAGGATCAAATATATTGTTTAAGCGGGCACAGGAAGAATAACCATCCATCTTCCTTGCATCCTCAAGCTCTGCAGAGCGTGTAAACGACAACACTTTCATGTCACTAGATCAGCCGGTTGGAACGGTCCTGGGACCGGTTCTTTCAGCAGTTAGTATGGCTCATATACAATCTCCCTGCAGGGGAATCACAAGGTCTTTTTCTAGACGTGCTAAGAGAGCTAAAGCTTCACTTCTCAGAAATACTGCAGTCACCTGGGTAGTTTGTATTTATACTATTGGCCCCTGCCAGGCAAATTTGAGGCTAGTGAAATGTATGTTGTGGGCCACATCATAAGCCAACAAGACATGTTCTCCTATGGCATGGTGGAATTGAGTTTCTGGAGTATCAGGAGTATATTCAGCCCTTGATGTCACATTATAACTTCTGTCTGGCACTGGCAAACCTTTAAACATGTTTAGCTCAGATGTGAGGACATGGAGAAGAGGTGAAAGGTTTGGTAGAAACCTCAGGTTAATCTCAATATGTGTTCAAGTCACGGGGCTTTAGTTTTTGGAAGAGATTTGGGACTTGCACAGACAAACCCTGAGGGATCTGCAACTTGCACTGAACTATTGAAAGCCAGGTACCATGTCGAGACATGAAAAGGACAAAACCCATGCCTCAGGCACTGGTCCTGGGAGCAGTTTGCCAAGTCAGCCTCATGTCCAGCCTTTCCAAGGTACCTGAGTTCACTGTCCATTGCAAAACTGACGCCCAAAGCCATTAGGAATGCCTGTCTTAATGGAGAGAGTGGTAAGCCCCACAATTTTTGTTGTGATTTCTATAGGAGAACTGCATGTATCCTCCCCTGTCAATTGCTGCAGGCCCTTCCCAAGGGTCTTTGCCTTGGAATTGTACCCAGAGGTGAATTAACAAGGATTGGCAGAGCAAAGGAGGTGTGTACCCGGCACCAGACCAGAAAACTCCCCTGTACTGCAGACATGAGATTTTCCCTCGCATTGCATGCTGAGGATTTGAAAACTTCCTCTCTCCAGATCCGATTTTTCTTCACTACCACTGTCCAAAGCAAGGCATAATACTGACACTTTCTCCCCTCCCCAGGGGTATGGTGGTGTGGAAGCCCATGGGCAAAGAGCTACACAGCCTACACCTCTTGCCTGCTTCAGGGAATGGGCAAAACCACACCCTTGGTTCCTAGGAGGACCAGACCTGGTGGTGACAAGAACCCTTCAGGCAGATGCTGTGAGCAAGATCCTTCTGCAGCAGTATTAATGGTGAGCCTTGCACATGGGGATCTTGACTCATTTGCTGCATGTCAACTCCTGCACCTCATTCAGTAAGAATTCATTAATGTATAGGGTAGCTTTTCCAGTCAGAAACCCTAACAGCTACAGATAAATTAAGCTGGAATTGGAGCTGGACCAAGAGCATTTGAGTAATCCATCCGGCCTATGCAAGATACCCCAAGACAGGAAATCTCAGCGAGAGCCTAGAAAGAGATTATAAAAGAAAATAAGCCCAGACACTGCAGTCATGTGCTGGTGGGACAGCCCAGCATAAATGAGAACACATTAGAGGCCATAAAGCACACTGCCCATAAAGGCTGTTATAAGCACAAGTCAAAGCATAAGGCAACCTCAGCTGCAACCAGAACTTCTTTAGAAAGAGAAAAATTGCATCCTTCAGGACCTATGGTTTATTTTTGTGGCTCTGTCCTACAGCATCTTCTGCTGTTGCCTTTCCCTGAGTACCTATGAGAGAATGGGAAAGGAAAGCTAATGAATCCCATGCATAAAAGTGCATGCTCAGGTTGAGCTGCAGCCCATCAGATGTATTTCCCTCTTACCACAGAATACGCTAATACCACACCTGTCCTCAGAGGGAAAAGTACAAGAAAAAAGCTATGCTGCCATCATCTAGAGGTACATCCTGAAGTTGGAGAACCCAGGGACCCTTGCAGCGGTTTTTCTCACAGCCTAAAACCATGTTACAGGTGCCTGACCAGGGTGGCAGGGACTTTCACCAGGATTTTACAGGCCATTTCTCGACTCAGCCCTGCTTTTTCTCTTGTGCAGCAATGACACTCCTGAGGTCAGAAATTTCACCTCTACCATATAACTCCACCGACATGACTGCCCTGCCTCTCACTTCAGGTTATTTCCACAACGAGTGGGGCACCTTGCTGAGGACAAGGGCTGGCCAAGACACTTTCATCTCCCCCAAAGGCATCACTGGCTAACACCGTACAGCCCGCTTCCCATCACAAATCCCCCAAAACGCCAGAGTAGCATCACACACAGCCACATCCCAGTCTAATGCAGTGGCTATACAGGACAAGTAAATTTCTAGCAAAAATACCATTAGCTGTCCTTACTAGGGGCACTGCCTCGAGGCTCAGCAAGGCTCTGGGATATAGTAAGGTGGGTAAGCATAGGAAGCATGCAAAATCTGAGCACAGACAAAGGGGACTTGTATCAGAAGTAAGTGGGAGAGGATAAGGACTGCCAAGCTTTTAAGACGAATTGGAATTTAATGAAGTGATTGAACAAAGAAATTGAAAGCCTCCTTTGCCTCCTGCAAGGGTCGAATGGATCTGAGCAATACTTGGCTTGGCTGCATTACAGGGTTGTTATTTAATTTTAAATAACTTGGAAGCTTTCAATGTACTTCATAATTCTATTGACATTTATGATTTGAGATACTTAATCTTGAAAACACAAACACAACGCTGATCTGTCTCTCACCCAAGAGAATTGGGAATCAGTGCCTGCAGCTCTTTAATGCAGCAGATCTAGGCCCTGCTTGCCATGGGTCAGCTTTTACCCAGCTCTGTCACTGATACCGGGCAGGGACCTTGCATTTTGCAGAGCTGAATTATTCAATCCTGAATAATTTGATACCTTTAAAATTAGCTTGCTTAATATTTACCTTGCAAGGCTGTGACTCTGGTCTTGCTCCTGGAGAAAGCCCCCACCCTTCCCACACCGTGCTTAGGCGGGGATCCTTCCTCCCATAAACCTGGATGCAATGAGTGGAGCCATGGCCACATCATCCATACATCAACAGCAAAGCTCATGCAGCTTGCTCGTGTTAGACCCCTGACTGCATGGAAGGACCAAGGACTCAACATCCCAGGCTCGCTCCTCGGTATCTAAGGGCATCTTCAAAGCTACAGCTAGCCCTGTGTGTGTGTTGGGGCGTGTGCACACAGTATCGTACAACTGAAACTGGCTGGGTACTTTGGGGTCATTCTCCCTCCCCTGGCAAAGGATCCCACGGAAAACAACATGAGAAATGTTGGTATATTAAGTCTCATATTAGGACCAATATCCAATTCGTATATTGAAAAGCTCAGGTTTGTTCACATGTGAGGGCAGATATTGCCAGTAATCATGTGTATTAAAATGGCAGAATATATATGGCAAGTCTGAAATTAATTAGGGTCTGATTCTGCTCTCATTAATGGGCATGTAATTCCCATTGACTAAACAAGACGTTGTACCCTTAGAACAGACTTTGGTCCTTAATTTTCGCACCATGAAATTGGTGCTGACATTTCAAAGGCAATACAGTAGCTGAAAGCTTGACCCTTGGTCTTTGCTACCAAATGTATTTTCAGAGTATGACCAATTTGTAAAGCCTAAAATTACACTCATTAGTTAGTGAACGAAGAGCACTTTGAAGATCAGAAGTGATATTATTATTTCCATATTTTTGCCAAACCGAAGCTCCCATGTCAAAGCCATGTGTGTCAAATCTAAAGCATTACCTCCAACGCTTTCTTTCTGAGCAGACCCTCCTCATGTGCCCCCGTTGTTCTGCCTCCATCTGTGGTTTCAAGATTATTTTGTGAAGACACAGTCAACGACATGGCAGTACTGCAGGGACGGTGGAAGGCGCATCCGGACAGGATGGCAAAGGCAGCTGTGATTTGGATTTCACAACCACGTTAGGGAGCAGTAGCCTAACAGCCGAACTGGGTGCCACCAGAGACGGAGGATGCGCTGGAGACGGGGCAGTGGATCGCCGCTGCTCTGGGATGGCAGGCTTGAAGTGAGGAGGATGGGGGGGACCAGGGAGCAACCGAAGATGAGAGAAAAAAGGAAGAGCAAGAAAAAACATACTCTCAACTGCCTCACACTCAGTCCCGTGCCTGACTGGTGGCGTGTTATGATGTGAGCATGAGCATGGGAAAGCAGATGAATCACAGATTTGGACCAAGTGGAAAACTGAAGAGCCTCACGCTTTGCACAGGGAGACAAGGCTCCCCTTTGTGAGTGGCTTCACTGAAAATCCCCCCCTCTGAGCTCCCACAGCCACCCGACATGCCTGTACAGCCAAAGGGACGTAGGCGGATGGGAGCTGGAAATAATCTAGAGAACAGCAAAGCCCATGGGATTTTTTCCATTGATTTTATCGGACTTTTGATCAGACCATGAGTGAAGCAGAATTTCCGTGTTTCATACCAAATTCTGCTCCAGCTCCAGAGAGAAGGAGGAGGGTCAGGTAGAAAAATGGGAAAGATAGGAGGTGAAGCTGCCTCTCATTTTTTTCTCTTCGGTAAAGCTTCTGCTGTTTCACAAGCTAGCGGGTGCAGAGGGAAGGGGAAACAAAAAGGGCCAAATCACTACGTGAAGGAAGAATTTGCAGTGCTGAGACGGGGAAAGTCTGCCCTTTGCGAGACAGCATTTCTGATCTGCAGGCGCACAAAGCCTTCATAATTGCCGGAGTCATTATTTGCTGTAGATGGCAGAGAGACATGACAGGTACTGCAGGACACATAATAAGCTGGAATGAGCAGTGATGTTAATCCAATACCATCAAAGATCGGGCTCATCACAGAATCCCATTTAGAGTCCACAACAGCAGTTCTGATACCACTAAGGAATATGTTTCATCTAAGTGCAGGCATTACTCAGTGCAGGCTTCAGTCCATGCCTGTATGTTTGCTATCTCCTCCTCTGCTCCCAGATGCTGCAGCTACAATCTATCCACCCCAGTTTACCCCAACCACATATTTGACCCACTGTTTGTTAGACCCTGGCCACCTGCATTTTATTTCACTACCTAAACTATCGCCAGTAAAGAGGAGGCTGGTAACAACCTTAAACAGCATAAAAATTCACTTGTCTTTCAGCCCAGCTTCCAAGGCTGCAGGTGCTGTGTTGCTCTCATGAACTTAGGGGCTGTAAGCTGAGCTTCAGCTCTTAGACATTTTCTATTTATCGTGATTCCCAGATGCAGCATCAGTGAACACCCCAGCGTACCTCCTCACTTCCACAGCATGCCAGGTAAGGAGAATACGTCTAGACAGAAGGCAAGGCTGAAGCCAGGGATAATTTTTCCTCCAGCAGCCCCTTGACAGCTTTCAGCACAGGAATGACAGCTAGGGATTTATGGATAGGTTGCCAAGTCCAAGCAGACAGACACCTTACTCAGGTGCTTTTGTGGGGTTGGGAGACATAGGAGACAGCTGCCGAAACAGCACGGTGTGGGAGGACGTGTTTAGTCAGAGCTTTGTGAAGCACATTCCTGAATGTTTATTAAACTCAAATTCGACTGCACAATTTATGACCACTAAGCTGGATACAAGTGTTCCTGCAGAGAGACATGCGCAAGAACTGAGGCTGAGCTGCAGTTGACTTCAGTGGAAATAGCACCCAATGTCTTGAGCATTTGGCGTGTTACTTATTTTTAGCATTTGAATTTTGCACTGTGGTCTCTGTGAACTTTACTACTTTGATAGTAACCAGAGTGCTCCATGTGAACAAAACAAGAGAATAAAGTGACTACAACTTTTAACTACCACTGCAGGGGAAGCTGCAAGACACAGCAAAAGGCACATGTGAATTTATATCAAAGAACTTCATTAGCTGACTGCTTATTTAGAAACTATAGCAGCGTGACCTAACAGCCCTGGCATCCAAAGATTCAGTAGCAGAGGACTGGTTTGGGTATACAAATATACTACAGCACTATAAAACCAAAATGGCACTTGTTTTACTACATTTCTGGAACATAATGCTTTTTCCTCCACTGCTGAAAAAGCAGAGTGGCAAATTTCAATGACTGCAATTAGCTTCCCAACTTAGTTTTGTGGCTTTCCTGTTTATTGGTTCTTCTCAAGGAAACCCTGTTCAATGAGGGCTCAACTCTGCCTTGAAAACTTGATTAACTTCTACAGGAGACACTAATATAGCCTGGATAACCAAGGACAGATAGGGCACGACTGGAAGGAAACCAAAGAAGGCAGAGAAAACAGTTGTAAGGGACAGCTATTTGTACTAGGGAAGTACCAAACACATCTTGGTGCTCAGGTACCAGCTCCCCGCTTCAGCTGCACACTGGAACTCAACGTCCTGACCTATGATTAATGCATTTGCACTTTTAAAAACTTGCAGCACTTCGAGTATGAAGAGAAATTTCAGGAGATTTACAACAATATCCATTAAATGCATTTTTAACATGATTGAAAATAAAGACTGGGTCTCTATGATACTTAGCGCTTCTGCCAGTCCTCTGTTCAATGTTCTCGTATGGTTAAAAATGAAACTCTTGCATGCCCGGGCTGTATTTGAACACATTAGCTTGTAACTAAGCCAAGCTGGTAATGATCTATGTAAGTGAGATGATTATATAGACTACTGCCAGGGTCCGCTCAACAGACCAGTCATTTCCACAGCTGCCTGATAGTTTGCACACCAATGTTTGAAAAACTACCAGGTCTCTCTGCAACACTCTATGATAACGTGCCATCGCCTATGGTCAGAGCACCGGTGGCAACCAAAGGGCACTCTGTCCCTTGTGGCATATTAGCTCCACCTGCACCCAGTCTAAATTAGCTGCCTAGGTTTGCTCTAGGAGCAATGGAGGGACAACATGACACATCCAAGAGGCAGTTCATCCCTTCTGACTTACCTTGGGACAGATCTCTTCAGAGGCAACTCATCTTATAGATCTGCACTAACTAGAGACTTACTTAGGACAACTAAACTGGACGCCTTGCTTTTATCTAGCTTGAGACAGACAAGGCATGCTTGGGATTGCCACCAATACAACAGGAACTTTCAGGGTGCCAGCTGCTGTAGTCACCCCACAAATCAACCAAAAATTAGAGTCCTGTATCACCATGGGCCTCAGCTGTTTTGCACTCAGGTAACTCAAAACACTTTTAAGTCAAGCATACCCTCCTTCACATTGCTCTGTTTTGCTCCCAAATTCACTGTCTGAAGCAAGCATTCCAGACCGTCAGAAATAAATGGCTGTGCAGGTGAAATAAAGATTTGCAACCCATTGCATTACCTTGAGGGCTAAGGGACCCCTAAAGCGTTGCTCTGTTCGTGCTCAAAAACACATTACATCCCTTTCAAATTTTGCCCAACCCCTAGACTAGCAAGACTCTCCTTCTGCTGGCTGTAACTTGCAGAGGCTACCATATGCTTACACTAGAGCCACACCACCATATAAGATACTTGACCTTTTATTGCTCCAGATCAATTTTTTTTGCTTACAGATTTAAATTTCCTTTGCAGGTCAAAGTTAGAGTTGTTTGGCAGATTGAACCTCTATCTTTCTTGCAGTAACATACAAAGATTTCTTTCAAATATCCTCCCTATGCTTTTTTTCCTTGAATTGCTGAAGTAAACACTCCACCTTAAAGGACTTTGTGTTTGAATTACCTGGGGCCAGAGGAACTGACCATTTATTTGGTGATAACAGCACCATTGCCCCTGCAATTTGAAGTCTTCTTCAGTCTGTTAGATCATCAGAACAGCAATATTCCGCATGATTCCAGATAAGAGCCTGTGATGTGCTCTAATTTCCAGGAAATTAGTTATCTTTATTAGAAATATTTCCTGAGGTCAGTGTTCAAGACTTACAGGATGGCTTGCATTGCCAAGACTAGTGTGTGCATTTAAATCTGTAAGCAGATTTAGCATCCCTCTTCCAAACAGCAATGTCTTGCTGCCTGACCCCTACCATGCCAGTAAATCCCACGGGTCTCTCAGAGCTCATGTGTCACCCTGTGAAAGGTAGGAAGAATCAGTACCTGCAAATATAGATTCAGAGGCTTCGGCCATGTACTCATATAGCTCTTTTCACTCTCAGGGAGACGAAGGTATAAATAAAGGATCCCTTATGTTTCTTCAGACTCACCCAGACAGTCCAATACAGCACGTTCCCTAGGGCATCTATCGAGAAAGATCTTCTCTGCCATCCTTGTGAAGGGCTGCCTATGAACTTTGGAGATGGTGGGAGCTAGCCCTTTGTGTTTCAGGTGCACATGGAGAACCAAGTGGACATTATTATTTGGTAGTGATTAAAAACTATCTATGGTTTCTGACAGTCACAGATAAATGGATAAAGTCACAGTCTTAATGGATAAACTTGTCTTAGTTCTCCTTTGTTTTGACCCTAACACCTGCTAAAATGCTCAGGAAAATAGGATCAGAGCTCATATAAACAATCCATACCAGGCCCACTCACCCCTTCCACTCCAAGCCACCCGAGCTCCCAAGGCTTTCAGAAACCCTTAGCCATACCATCTCAGCCAGCATCTCTAGATGAAAGCTTTGCGTATCATCCCAGTGCTAACAGATTTGGACTCCTGCTAGGCAAGCAGAGAAGCTGGCTTAAAACGTGAAGGTCAGTCATGGTCGGTCAATAGCCATTTACACCAGAAGGTTGCTACTTTGAACAGCGTTGGACCACGCTGTCCAGATGTCAACTTGGAGGCTCCTGCCTCCACTGCCCGAGCGGTGAGCGAGGGGCTCTCCCCTGCCTCCCCTAGGCACGACGAGCTCTGACCCCGAGCAGCTCAGCCCTCTACCCCTGCCCACCTTCACCCCACCAGCAGTGCAGTGCAGTGTGGCTTTTGTTATTTTTTTTTAATAACCTCCTTTATGCAAGCCACTTTATGCAATGGCAAGTCCATTTCATGGGAAACAGGTTAAGGCACCCCGTCAAAAAAGCCAACAGCAGCAGGGGAGAGGTGTTAAGAAAGAGAGGAAGGAGTGAGTAGGGACAGGTTAAAATTGGTAGTGAATTACATTTGGAAGTTACAATCCAGGTCCTCCTATTGTGCAGGTGTTCAAATTTGTCCTTAAAACCTTTACGTATTACCTGCAATCACATAAAAATGGCGAAAGCATCGTAAACCTTGCCAGAAAGTGGAGTTTTGGGAAGAGCAGAAGCATGGGGCA
Organism: Platalea leucorodia; assembly: GCF_965183815.1. Classification (NCBI taxonomy): domain Eukaryota; kingdom Metazoa; phylum Chordata; class Aves; order Pelecaniformes; family Threskiornithidae; genus Platalea; species Platalea leucorodia. The sequence goes on from NC_138823.1 coordinate 119,585,199, forward strand.
ATTCAACCCAAATTTAATTGTTTTAAGTCCCCCCAAGGGAGCAATTTTTCTTTTTTTCAGTGTTGAAACATTCATTTTCAACTTAAGAAGTATTTAATTCCTTTCAACACTTCTTTCTGAGATGGCATTTTTCATTTAAAAAGCATCCCAAGTTACAAGCGAAAAGGCTAGGCACCCCAAAACAAATATTTTCCAAATAAAGTGTTACAGGTCAACCCAAAATTATTTTTCTGGTTTTGTATTTTCCTGGAGAGCCTAATAAAACCTCTGGGTTTTGATTCAAAACCCAAATTCTTCTAGTTCAGCCACTGCCCAGACAAACACTTTATTTTCCAAGTTCTACTTGCACAGGTGTTTCCACCATCAGACCTGTGTTTAGCGCTCCCAGCTTCTCTGAATTTATCACACATAAGGTGATTTTATCCTGGACGACCACAAGACACCTTATCAGTTTTCTGACTGCCCAGCATGTACTCCCCATACTGGCTGCAGAGGAGCAGCCGGTCACAACTACAACCGGCGACAGGGAGAGCCGAGAGGAGGTTTCAGACAGGATGCACGGCAAAGGAATAACAAATATTTTCACAAGCAGGGAGGCAAAACCGTAAAGCCCAGTCGAACTAAGTCTAAGGCTGCTTTGTGTCACCAGAAGCAGTGGAGGGTCCACCAGAAGCCTGCTGGACCTTCTAGTGGGGACAAATGTAGCTCTGACTCTACTGCCGCCTCCAGAGTGCCTTGCCCATCCGCACACCCCCACGCAATACGCGGGCCAGACTTTTCTGACTCGGTGATGGTTGGTTTTTTTTTTTTTTTAGCCTGAGTTCTCAGATATCACATTCATGGGAGGAGGAAGAGGGGGGTTAATTGCATTCCTTTAAAAAATTAGGAAGTTAAGCTTATCTCTCTGCCTGCATATGGGGAGCTGTGTGTCCTGGATGAGTGAGCTGACGCGAGATGGTTTCTAGGCAACTTCTGCAAGCCATGTTGGAACAGGAATACGAATTAAAATTAAAAACAAAACCCAAACAAGTCAAACAAAACAAGTAACAGCTACTCCACACAAAACCAGTTTTGACTGACTTGTAAGGTTCGTGCAAGGTCTTTTGTCGGATTAATATTGCTTTACTGTTAAGGAGAGAAAAACTGGCACCCCTGCGCCAGCATCTATTGTGAGACACGTGATAAGCGTGTTTATGCAGACAACATACATAGCTTCTGTGTGATAAGAGGCCTGTCATGCCACGTCCGTGCAATGATATTACTTGATAGCTGAAATGCCACAACCCAAGTGTTCCAGGAACACCAGCCTGAGTACATCCAGGGGCTGGAAAACCGTGTCATTAACTCCAATTCTTTCCTCTTTTCCAAAGAGTTTTGCTTTGTATTTATCAATTCATTATACCTCTTTTTTCAAGGGATTGGTAAAGTTTAGGCAAAAAGCAGTTTTCTTGGGAGCTGCCTTTATTTATTTCTTTACTATGTAGTACAGAAATAAGGAGGACGTCTCATCTGCTTAGGTTATTCTGCAGTATTAGGAATCGGTTGCTGTACTTTTTTAGTCTCAGCCCAAGTTTCAGGATTAAGGTGAGGTGATCCCATTCCCCTCAAAATTTATTCTTTCAACATCTTCACCAATTTATTGAACTACAAAGGTCTCAGACAGAACATAACCTCACCCATGTAAATCCAGAGTTGCATCATTTTTCTAGTGTCAGAGTAAAATTTAGTCCTCGGTGCCTCAGCTGAAAGTTAATGATTTCACACTCAGCACTGTCACCTTTGTTTCTGAGCCAGCATAACAAGGGGTACTGGATGCAGTGTTTGCAGCCTTCTCTTAAGTCATGGAGGGCAAGGAATGCCTTCTAGGGATTTTAATTATCAGGATCCCATTCTGCTCCTGCATTCGCCAGCGTGAATGAAAAGCAACTGCCAAAGTCTGAACTTGACTGAGATCAGGGAATTTGCATTGTCAAATAAAATCACTAGCAGGAGTTTTAAAAGCCAGAATCACCATCATTATTCCAAAGCATATGCTCAGATTTCAAGAAGGAGGATACCAAAATCAAATGAAGTGATTAATAACCAGATCCCCAAAGCAGTTTAATTTACAAACCGCCTTTTATTTCCCTTTAAAGGTTGTATGGCTCCGTTTGCCTGAGTGTAAGACCGTCTTCCATTTGCCTGAGTGTAAGACTGTCTTCCCCAAGAAAGTAGGTTATAAGCAGTGACACTTCACAAATTTTGTTGCTGATATGAAGTCAGAGTAAATCAAGGTTATAGTGAGAAAACAAAATCTCTAAGCCTAACTCAAGCTTTTCTCCCAGCTCTAAAGAAATCATTGACCAGCAATACTCCTGGGCTTTCTTCCAGTGGCTACGGACCCAACACTGGCTTTAGCAGCGGTGTGTTTCCTCTGCTTGAGAACTCAGAGCAGCATCCCAGATACTTCAAATCACTCCACTTGTATCCAGCTCCTGATCCTTCACAGCTTCTGACAGACGGCCAGTGAGTGAGCACTCCTGGGCTGCTGATGGAAGTGGACTCACCTCTGGGGACCGGGCTGTGCTGGGTCAACACCTGTGGCAGCGATACGCTCTGGCTCCATCACCTCTCGCTAGCAAGAGAGCTATAGGCTTCCCTGCCTTAGATACCCTGTGCAGCAGGAACCTGATGGTTGTTTCCGTGGCTGCTCCTGTTGATGCTGGCTGGAGTTTGTAAACCCAAATTTAATCACACTAGCACTTGATTCCCATGCATTTGGCCTCAATTTCTGGAGTCAGCCAGTCCTTAGCACTGCTGGGTGAGCATGCACAGACTTACTCTTGTAATCCCTCCCAGATTTCTTCATGGCTGCTTTCTTCAGAGTCCCTGTGACCCACTCTGACCTTTAAGACTTTGGTAGGCTCAGCTCAGCCTGAGTGAAGCTGAGGCAGATGCTGAGACTGGCCTCCTTTTTCCTGCAGTCTTCCCATGTGTTCCCAAACTGACAGCTCTGCTCCCTGCAGCAAACACTGTCGCCTGCTGTCATCACTGGAAAGCTCGCTGCCTGCCTTGCCTGCAGACAGAAAGGGGCCTATATAATAAAATAAGGAGGAAAAATTAGCAACAGGACCATGCTGTGACACCGATTATAGCAAGTAATGATAGCAGAAGCATCCGTGGTGTAATTCAGAGTGACACAGCCTCTCCACTGTCAGGCTCTGGCCCTTCCAGAGGGATAAACTCCTACGACCACACAAAGCAACTCACAGCGTTGGGACTGAAGCATTTGTCTTCTGCAGAGGCTTCTCCACTCCTCACTACCTTGTACCAATTCTCCAATGTCCAGAAGACACGCCAAGGGCTATTTTAGGGGAGGTCTTGGATTAGTCAGAGAGATTGTGTCAGAACAAGGAAAGGCAATTTATCCTCTCAGGGATTCAAGCTACTGCCTCAGGAAGACTTACAAACAGCCCTCGGAAACCCAGGACAGGAAAAACACAAAAACTAGATGTCGCTTATCGTAATTGTAACCCAGAATGAAGGACACCAATTGGATATGCAGTGCATATTATTATTATTATTATTACTACTACTACTACTACTACTACTGCTACTACTACTACTACTACTACTGCAGAGTGAGAATGCAGGTGCTACCCAACGTTGCTCACATATCAGAGAAGCTAAGCGCTGTCCTGCATTACCTTTTGGGATTTTGGTGTTTTCCAAGGACACGAGCTTAGCCACAAGTGAAAATTTAGCAGCAGAACTGATGGAACTACAGTTGCTCCAGCCTGCACCCTTCCCTTTCCCCCACTCACTGCTTGATGCAGGACTGAAGCACTAGATCACCCAGCATGACAGCAGCCATATGGTTACAGAGGTCCCCTTTGTGCATCTTGGCTGCTCTCACCCCTGCCAGCACAAGAGGAAATTTAGCATGAGGTAACGTTGGAAGATGCTCTTTGGAAAGTTCAAGTGGAAGATTTGTGTTTTGCAAAATTAAACCCCAAACTGTGGATGACTCAAATCTAGGTCCTATCCTATCTCCACCCCAATAGCCTGCCAGGGAAAGAGGGCTCCCAAATACCTCTCCCATGTAAGTAAATACATGGCTGTGTACGAACAAGTGTCTCAGTGATGGCTAGGTGTGTTTCAGAAACCTTTGGTGTTTTTAGGAATTTGAAAGACCAGTCACCCATGGCCTTTACCATAGCCTCCAATAAGCTACCCAGGGCTTTGTCAATTCTGTTCCATGAAGGAGCCATCTAACCCAAAGGCACTGTGGTGCTGGGTGGGTCTCACCATTTCAAGGACTTCACAGAAGAAAATGGCTGAGGTTCACTTATTAGCTTTATTGGACACCCATAAAAATTTCAGGATTCTCTGTTATTATATAAGCAAGTGCAATTCTTACACTGCAGATTAAACACTACCGTGTAGAAGGATTTTGGAGTAAATGTCTACCATTCGTTCATGCCTTTTTAGGGGACTATTGGAGACTAACTTTTTAAGTAATTTCTGTTTTGGATCTTTGCGGTTCATCTCTTCTAGAGATCTGAGGACATTGCAAGACACAGGCACATCTCTTTCCTGAATACAAACCTATGGGCAGTGACAGCTTGCTTTGCCTAATCGTGCGTGTGGGTCTGTGGGCAGCAAAAATACAATTGTGTTGTGCACACACACACGCACACAGAATACCCTGTTGGTAGCTTAAGCTAAAGACTTAAATCAAAACACCAGAGGTATCAGAATCACAAACCAATTCTGCAGGCTCACCTCGCACGCGATTTCAGCATAATTTTACAACGTCTTGCCTTGAGGATTGTTCTTGATAGCATTTTTCTAAAGGGAAATTGTGAGTAAAGTACAGTAGACAAGGGCTTGATCAGCTTCTGGAACCTGGTGCCAAATTTTCAGCAGAGTCTGACACAAAACAGCAGGAGAGGAAAGATGAAGACTATTTTTCATCATGCTTGCTATTATGACTTAGTGGTGGGACGCTCAGGGCTGCGTCACAGCACAAGCACTTCAGCACCTGGTACAAGTTAAACAGCATGGGGCGATGGGGGTAACTGCCCGCGGAGTTATCTGATCAGCAGAATAAATGCCTAGCTGTGGCGTGAGGCATGCTGCGTAAGGCCACAGCGCTCAGTGTGCCCTGCCATATCCCAGCAAACAGCCAAGCTTGTCTCTGCATAAAACAGCTCAGTCCACGTGCAATGCCTGCAACAATTAACTTTTACATGTTAATTACCTGGCTTTTCTGTCACCAATCTACTTCATTTCAGACCATCGCTCTGATTTTCGTTGCTCAAGTCTTAGTAAGCCACGTACATGCTCCTTTTTTTATGGTTGAGGAGAAGGTAAGCAGCACATCCTGACCACTTAGAGCACGCATTACACGACGAGTCCCAGAGGGCATTACTGCTTCGGCACCCCTGTCTCCACTGAGAGATAAAGACGAGCAGAAGTTCACACAAAACACCACTGCATGATGTTCTGAGCAACTAAACCTCAAAAGGTCTGCAAAACGCTCCCATGCGAGTTACGGCTGGGTGACCATACTGTCACCTCAGAGAGATGCTGAGCTGTTCAGTGTCATTTTCTGAGATACATCAGACTGCAAGAGGGAAGTTCCCGTAACAATGTGAACAGTGATTGATTAGATAGATATCTTTCTGACCGGCCATTTCAAACCAACAATGAGGATCCCAAACAATATTTTAGGCTGAAGGACAGGGGCAGCTAACCAGCATAAAAATATATTGCTTTTAAATTGTTTCATTTCCATTTTATGTGGATTTTTCTAGAGGAATTCCATTGAAATCCACTAAAATCCACTACTCCAGATTTACACCACTAGGATTAAAATCTGGCTGCCTCCTTAAGGAGGGCCCATTAAGGTGTCTATGATCCAGCAACGTAAGGGGTATTAATGTAATGTTAATAATTCCTTATTAGCAGCATTTTGAAGCCTTCCAAAGACCTGAAGGAAGACCAGAGCTGCCTGGAGCTGCACAGGAAGCCAAATACATGGTCCCATCTGGTCTCAAACTCTATTGTTTCTCCCTAGTAAAGTGTCCATGTTCTCAAGTAGAGTAAAGGCATGTGCAGGTTAATTACTCTCTGCCCAGTCTAACGGACCGATTTCTGTTTTCATTTCTGGGGATATAAATCTTAGGCTCACTTTTCTGACAACACAGGGCATTTCAGTGTAAGAAATTTCACCCAACAACCTCAAAACTGTGAATGGTTTTCTAACTTGGGGCTTTTTTCAGAGTCCTACAGTTTATTCTTTGTATGAAAACAGTGTACCAAGAGGCACAGCAACCCTACAGCAGATGTGAGCAGCTTATCCAAACAGACCTTTCCAGGACACATTTCAAAATGGAGGGTGCAACACACCAGCGTCATCTGTCTTCAGCCTAGCTCTGCCGTCGGCATTGCGCAATCAGCTGAAGAGCAATAACGGGCCCAAAGCGTAATGGCTTGGTGCAGGGCACAAAGGAGGAAGAGAAGTGAAGACTGAAAAACACCTATCGTGGGCTTCTGTGTTTAGCATCTGCAAAAGGATGTTGTTTTTCTAACAGCTGCTTTTTGCAAAAGTCTCTTACTGCAAACAAGGTACAAACTTTATTCTTAAAAAGCTTCTGATGAAGCAGTTTCAGTAGTACAACAGACCACCTCAGGAAGGGAAAACATTTACTTTATTGGTTCTGTCTCCTGCTTTCGTCTCTTTGCTCTGGTGACTGACACTCTACCAGTGTGCAGGAGGAGCTCCACCATCCTACGCTCAGCAGCATGAATGCTGAGCCTTCTCAGAAATACAGTCACTGTTGTTTTCCCCTGCAAGAGGGCTATATGCGTAAATATATGTAAGAAGAGAGGGTTTGATCTCTACTGCTGATTCAGTAAGAAAAATGTAATGCAAAGAAGAGATCGGAAATTAAGCAGACAGCTAGTGGGGGGCGCAGAAGCCATCCGCTGATACTTGTGCAAAATGTTGCTGTTTACCCAGGATAGATGGCCACTGTTTGAAACTCGTGGGGTTTAAAGCAGTGGCTCACTTTGCTTTCTGCCTTTCTCTATTTGCTGATCTTGGTGCTGGACGGAGGGCAGAACAATTAGCCACTTTTCCACACTGTGGTATTTGCCACATAAGTAGTAAGTCAAAAGCAGTTCTTAAAAAGGAATCTGGGGTGGGGCTGGGGGCAAAGGAAGGTGCATTAATGGAGTGTTCAAGTCTCGCACCTGATAGATCAATCAAGGCTAAATTCAAAGGCAGATGCTTAAAGACTAAAATAATTTAAGAGATTAAGGCCTGAATTTTTAGCATCTAACTTAAGACACTTGCATGAAGACCCTATATGAGCAATATAGAAGTCGTCATCATTGGAAAGGAAAGGGAGAACTCTCTCTTCTCCATGGAGCACTGAGGAAGCTCCCAGGAGTGGAGTCCTCCCTAATGGAGGGCTCTCAGCTGAATGCTTGAGGCTAGATGTTGGGAACAGAGGCCATGATTAGTAACTTTGGCTGTAGTATTCAGGCTTGAGTTTAGACAAAGACTCAATTATAGGCCTCACTGCTCCAGTGATGGTGCAGCAGGCGTCCAGTTGCTGTGCAGATATGGAGACTCTCTTCTGCTTCCTGATGCTCTGCATGATGCATGGTGGTTATCTGCAGAAGAAGGAGCTGGTCACCTGGAGGACTGGAAATAAGATAGTGGTAACCAGAAAATACTGAAGCAAACCCAGCCAGTACAAGACAGCAGTCAGCATTTGCTAGCCCTCAAATCATGTGGCGCGTCTCAGTCCAGCTCCCAGTGCACCAAGGTCTCCCTTGCAGAGATGTTCATGGTCAGTGATGCTGAAATGAGAGGGCCATTCCCTGTTACACTGCCTCTTTCATGGGATGCCTTTCAGCTCTATGGATCTGCCCACATATGCTGTCATGAAGGAGAAGACCGCGAGTTCATAAAGGCACCCTGTGAACTGCAGAGACTGGTCTTGTCGACACCTGTCTCTCCAAACCTTCACTCCCACTGTGCTTTTTTCAAGCATATTTAAAATTCCCTTTCATGTAATTGGCAATTTCCCTTCCCTCCTTCCTACAGGTTAGGTTAAAAGGGGCAGGAGGTCCTTTTCCGTATTGATTTGTTTTCCTGACCTTTCAGAAACATGCAGAGAAGATCAGCAAAAAGGCACTGGAAAAGGAGCAGAACAAAAGCACAGTGCTTGCTCTCATTTAAAGAAGTAAGAGAAACATGAGACTTAGCATTGAGTAGAAAATAAAACTGTCTGCTGAGGAAAAGAAAGAAGCTGCCCGTACAGAGAAGAGACTGTGAGGAGTACCACTTTGCACTGCAACGCCAATGGAGCAGGCTATGAAAATGGAGAGTCAGCCTTCAGAGAGCAGTCATGATCTCAGAGGGTTTGGTTTTCTCTTTTCTTTACTTTTTTTTTTTTTTTAAGAAATGTAATTTAAATAGATAAATCCTATTTCCAAATAAAAGGAAATCAGGTAAATTATTTTTAATCCTTAATATTTACACCCTGCTATTAAGCTGTTCCCCAGGACGGTGTAGTGTGTGTGGTACCGTTATGTGAGCTGTGGATTTGGTTAGACATAAAGCAGATGCCCTGATCGCTAAAGCTCCCCTGACATTTTCTCGCGAGTGCATCATGGTGGCTTGACCAAATTCTAAGCTGGGTAGTAAAATTTTTTTTTCTTCCTTAATTCCTTCCATGCATTCAATAAGATTTGATATTCATCTTCCCTCCCATATCTTGTAGCACTGCTTTGCCTTGCTGTATTCCAGACTAAAAGCAGACATAGCACAGCAACAAATGAAGTGATTGTTACAAGGCCTTTACCAATCTCACAGGGACATGGTGAGGATTAATTAATTGCTTATTCAGAGCTTTTATATCCTAAGATTAAAAATAGTATAATCATAATCAAAACAGATTACAACATTATCAGAATCAGTTACTAAAATCCCCAGTAAAGACAATACAAGTTTCCTACTAAAAAAATTTCAGGACTGTATTCCAGTTACACCCCTGCTGGGAGACTCAAAAAAATTAACTCAAACTAACTTTTACAGTCAGTAAGTTATATCTCATTAAAGGCCTGTATGATATTCTCTCTCATAATTACGCTGAAAAAAATTAGGACCATTTTAATTCTGACAAGAAGAATCTAAGGAATCCATCCATTTACGTGGCATTGCTAATCCACTTTCAATTCACACATTCAGTTAATTCAGATTAAGTTTTGCTCAGCGATGCTGCATAAGCAAAACCTCACTCTGAAGCAACCACCTCCCATCACAGATACTCATCAGCAGCTTTCGTAAGTTCAGTAACCTTGTGGATTTATGTGGTTGGACATGGGCGATGGTTTCTTCAAAGCCTCAGACCTCTGGGATTCAGATCTGAGCACCAGAAAAGTGAGGGAACTGCAGAGGAGATTCCCGTAGCCCCTTGCTCGAGATGGGACCTGGGGTTGCTCCAAACCACGGTCCAGCTGCAGTAACCCTTGAGGGCTGTCAAGGAGCCAAGGGCAGATGGGCGGCGGGTCCTCCAGTGCCATTCCCTCTCACGCCTCACTCATCCCTTGTGCTCAGAGGCAGCAGGGATCCATCTCTCCATGCAAAATTTACTCCTTCGGGTGCAGTGTCCATCCTAAAGGAGGAGCACTCCATCCTTCATGGAGCATTCGTGTTCATACAGCCAGAATGAGATTTAGGTTTGAGACTTCGATGTCCAATTTTTGTACCATGAATACCTGCCAGGTCTTCAGGACCTCACTGCAGACATAACTTCATTGTTTTAGAGTAATACTCTGTCAAGTTTCAAACTCTCTGAAAGATGGCACTAATCCACTCCACTATTACACTACCAGTGAGGTCTGCTGAAAGACACCAGCACGAGGGCAAAGACCCCACAAATGGGAGACTGAAGTGGAGTACCCTGCCACGCAAAGAGCCAACACTCAATTCAAAACAACCAAAACAATCCTTTCCTTGTGCCCCGAGGCACTGAAATTCTCTCTGAGAGTGACATTCTTTCAAAAGAAGAGTAATCAAATATAAATGCTTTTCAGCGCTGAAGCTGACGCCTGCACCCACGATGCGCAGGGACAAACACACCTGTGAAGAAAACGCCTTTGTTCCTTTGCTCACATCAGGGCAATGTGCTGTAGATGGCTGCAACTCCTGGAGCTGAATGTAAAGGCTGTGCCCTAAAAAAAAGAAAACAGCATGGCTTTTGTGTACAGTTAAATCTGGCTTGCCACCAGGGATACATTTAAGATACAGGGGGTCCTGAGGCTACATGCCACTGATGTATTTTGAAGTTAGGGCAGATCTATTCATTGCTAAGCAAACCTTTACAAATATGTTAGCACACCCTGCATAAGCCATGGGAGGTGTTTAGGAGACTACAGAGGAGTCCTTATTAGAGCTGCTCAGTGGTGAGGAACTGGAGCACCAATGCATTCTGCTGAGAGGAACAAACGCAGATTGTTTGCAGATATGTACACCATTATAAAGTGCTCTTACTGCAGTGTTATGTCCTTTTCAGCTTCTTTGTTCCAGCTTCTCTTGTGTTTTCTCCTTCCTTTCCTCATCTTCATTATTCCCAATTGCTCCTCTGCCTTTACCTTGCTGTTTTCTCTCTTTCCTTCCCACCTCTAGCTGCGAGGCCACTCTTCCTCCCAGGTCGGAGCAGTCCTAGCAATACAACAGCAGCTACTCTGACACTTCACTAGCTCTATAGTTCTCTCTGGCAGGACCTGAACACTTTCAGGCACGCAGGCCTGGGTGCATGTCAACTCAACGCATTACCTGAACTTTGCATTACTGACTGGTCACCCTAAGAGGTCTATATTTCTTCTCCCAAGACAGATAAAGAGGTCCTGCAGGGTGATTCATCCCATTCTCATTGCCTTCTAGAGCAGTCTCACTTGCACTCGCTTAGGTTATATGCTTAGGTGATGCTCTTGAATCAGGCACCTCAGTTAGATTTCCCTTTATCTCAGGGCAGCCAGGATGAATCTGGGCTTCATACCCTGCCAGCCTGATGTACCCTTTGCAGTAGGCTTGGGGTTGATTTATTGTTTTGCCAACTCAGGCTAAGGATAAATATTAAATCTGGATTCACTAAAGCTGTATACATGCAGTCTGCACTGGGTTCAGTCCTTTTCTAACTATGGAGAAGCTCAAAGCCACCGTCAGCTGCACAAACAATCTATGAATTCATAATCTGTGAATTTTTGAGGATGGGGAACAATTACTGTACAATGCCGCACATGTATTATTCAAGCTCCTGAAGCCACCCAGCTGGCAAGACAACAAAAGAACAAACGTTTTGCAATAAAGTTCATTTTAATTGAAAGACCAAAGAGTCACATGTGCCTCTCCTTTTAGCCTTAAGAACAGCAGTAAAACTAATGTCATTTTCAGAGCCACAGCTATTAAAAAGGGAGTGAAGGGGGCTTTGGTTTTTAACTATCAGAGAGCCATGTTCACTTTTAATGCCCGTCTATGCTACTCTACCATTATACAGAGGAGTCCATTTGGGTGAGACTATGATGCTGTTTAATTTGCCTTTCATGTATTATATGGCCTGTCACCTCAAATGTTAATCTAGATGTTACCAGAGAAGGGATAAACACAACAAAGATCTGGCTCTATAAACTCAGTCCACGGTCATGACACCACTATACAAAATCAGTGCTGGGTGGGAAGCCCTTTGGTGTGCTATTCTTGGCATAAGAAATAGCTCAACAACTAAATTAACTTAGATTCTCTGATTTAGAGGCAAGTGTACGTATAGCTGTCTTCAGGACAAACTCACACACCAGGCTAGATGTCAGGATGGTGACGTTTCTTTCTTTTTTCTTTCTTGGTTTAACGAATCACTAAAGGCAGTTTAGCATTGTACATGTCTGAGGTTTTGCACAACTTGAGGTTGAAGTCCCAAAGTGACCGAAACCACTGGTACAGACTGTTCCAGGCACACATATTTATGAGGACAAAGCTTGTGAGATCAGAGAGACCCAGATGAAGCCAGCTTCTGGCTAACTAACTGCTGCGTCCCTCAACGTGCAAAACCATATGCTATGTGCTTCACCCTCCTCATGCATTCTCCTAGAGTGACCTGCTGCTATTAATAGCCCGGTACCATCAGGATCTGGCATGACATATCAGAATTTGCTCCTTTTTGGAAAAGGCAGACAGCTATGGCGTTCCCTGCCTGGCTTCTCTGAGCTGCTCTCTGTGCTGTACTCTATCCATGCAAGGGCAAATTTTGTGGCCCCTTTCATTGGTTTAAAAGGGTGTGCAGCAGATGAGTTAGGCAGAAATAAAATGCAGATTCTCTGTACTAGGATGGCTGTAGTAGATACAGAGCTCCTCTGTGACACTGCAAGAGCATAAGCTTTTCACACCTGCTGCAAAGCAATATTCTGCACAGCTGCAGCTCCTGGGAAACTGCTCTCCTGAAGCAAGAAAAGAGGTATTCCTTGCAGAAATGAGCTCTGACTTCTTGTTAGGACAACAGGATCTGCTTGAATAGACAGAGGTGTTTTGCCCATACCCTACAGGACAGCACATCTGCTTTTTGGGGGACCTAAGCCCTTTATTTAGAGCTGACCCTTGTTTGACCAAGTCAAAAGTCCCACTACCTCCACGTAGCGTAGGATCAGGCTCTTAATCCTTCAATACATTCAGGAACGGAGAGTTCAGTGAATTTCACTCTTCTGCTGAAATCTCTGGCCAGTGAACCATGGTTTTCTCCATCCTGAGCTCCCTGTAGCACTTTATTTCAGATCTCAAAAAATGCTCACCAAATTTAAACTTGCTCAGATTCCTTTTCACTTTCTTTTTTAAAGGGTGGAAGTTCTGCTTTTCTTTTTTTTTTTTTTTTTAGCTTTGGAAAGGGATTGTTTCTGAATTGCTGATTGCAGCATTGATTCTTCCCCTTCTATCGTGCAGGGTGAATCTAGATGCTTTAACAATGCTCTAAGACTGTGTCTGCCCTGTACTGGAAACCACTCTTTAGTTCTGTTCTGCAAAATATATATATATATCGCTTGCTGTTTGTTGGCCTCTGGTCAAAGGAAATAACAAATGAGCACAATAAATTTAAGATATGGGAGAACAGAGATCTTTTGAATGTGGGAACGTCACTAGTAGCAATTTCAAAACCCTGCTCCCCCTTTCCAAACGCCATCCCCCTCCTGCCTTCCAGGATATCAGCAGTCCTGGAGGTGGGGAGAAGCCAAACGAACGACAGCTGCTGAAATCCGGTTTCTGCAAACAGTCCAAGGACAATCTGCTCCTTTCCAGACCACTTGGGGGGGGGAATACCCTTCAATTTTTTAAGCATACATTTTGTATTTAAAAGACCACACACAGTCCAGAGCTTTGAAATGATACTGTGGGATTCAAAAGGATATTTTCTGGCCATAATGATTTATGGTGCTGCATCAGAGCCCTCTTTGAAGAAACGAGGTGAAGCCAAGTGGCTTTGGCAGGAAGGGAAACGGCCATCCAACGATATGCCCAGACATCAGGTTTAAAACAAATAAAGACCCAATCATCACCACAGGATGTTGCAAAGGCTGGAATTACAAATGGGTTAAAAAAGGGATTAGACAAATTCATGGAGACTGGGCCCACTGGCAGCTATTAAACATGAGGATCTGGCTGCAGCCTCTGGCTTGTGAAGTTCCCTAATTCACTGATTGCCAGCAACTGCTAGGTTTTATTGAATGAAGATATCTCTACGTGCCCTGTTGTTGTAGACTTTCCTTAGGCAGCTGCCACCCACAAAAGGTGGCGTGCTGGTACAGCCCTGGGTCTCATGAAGGAGGGGGAAGCGTTAATTTGCTCTGCTGAGTTACCCCAGGCTGTGCGGATGGGTGCTGCCGGCTGCACAGGGGGGTCTCGCATTGACTGAACGTACGAAGGTGTTCAGTGGACACTAAACACAGAGCAGGCGGGAGGCAGCGTCCTGCGCCGTGCTCGCTCAGGAGCCAAGCAGGTACGTGCACCCTAACACAGCTCCCAGGAGGATGACAGCTACAAGAAAATACACTCGTTAGGTTTCCTGAAGGACTTCTGGAAAAAAATACACACACCCTAGTGAAGTCTTTAACACTGAACACAAACACTGCAGAGTAGTCAGCAGGAATCCCCTCCACAAATCCAAAATACAGCCCAGGAGTGAGACCTTGTGCAACAATATCATCACTCAAATGGGTGGAGAAAAAGCACAGGGAGAGTCTCTGAGCTTGCAGCCCGGAGAGGGTCAGCTGTGCTCAGGGGAGAGCCTTCCCCCAGGCTCTCCAGTGACATCCCCAGGTCTCCGTACCTTGCTAAAGAACAACCCAGATGTATTTTCAGAAGAGAAACAATTGAGATCAGACTTCAAAAATACCCATCATCTTCTGTAAAACAGAAACTCTTGCCGTGAGCAGCTCCCCGCCTGATGCGAAGTGCCTGGTGTTGGTGAAGACCCTGCCTTGTGGTTACCTACCCAAGTGAGAAGGGACATCTCCTCAAAGCTTGGCCCCCTTCTCAAGCAAAGAGCGTTTAAAAATCTGGATTCTTGCTCAAAAAATCTGCTGATTGACCTCTGTGTTTTAATAATGTGGTGTAGGAGATTTGTCCTGTATTTTGAGAAGTTGTATGATTTTTTTTCAAGTAAATGCTTCCTCCCTAATACCTTATGCAAGCAGACTTTAAAGCTGATCCCATACAGCACCTGTAAGCCATCTGGAAGATGAACGGCTACACAGACACAAGCAGCCTACCGCAAAGTTATGGCAATGAGAGATAATGATCCTGGCTGCAAAGGCAGAGGCAGAGCACTATTCTCAACAACATCTTTTTAAAGTCTTCTCTCAGCTGTAACTCTTCTCCCAAGCCTGGTCTCATTCTCCTCGTGTTTGCACAGGTGTAAACCCAGGAATACATTCATTACAGCTGGTAGCGGGGATTTTCCTCCTTTCTTGAGCAGTAGAGTGGCATTTTAGCAAATCGATGGCAGGGTCACTTTGTTAGCTAGCAAAAAAATAAAAGCTACTCACTGAACTCTGTGAGATTGTGCTTTGGCCCGCACATCTTCCAGCATCCAGCACTAAATGTCACCACAGAGGGTAACAGCACGGAATGGTCAGACGGTTCCCGAATCAGCACGTCAGTGCGCTGCCAGTGGCAAACAGCTGGAGCACGGCCAGCCCTCTTACTCACCCTCTCCTTGATTGCTACAGCTTGTACCCAACTGTGAAAACACCAGGCACTGCCTACGTTTGAGGCAGCAAAGACTTAAGAGACGTGAGGTGCACAGAGGAAAAAAATGATGCGATGACTAAAATAGGCGCCAGGAACTCCAGGGACGCGGGTGCTGTGTGACACCAGGCAGTTCAGCCCCCGGTTCCGCACGCCTTCCCGCACCGCAGCGGTGGTGGGAGGCTTAATGAGTGCTTGGGAATCCTGCAAGGTTTTTTTAATTAAATTGTGCTGCACTGTGAGATTTTGCTGTAACAGGTCTGGCTGAAATACCATGCACAACGATCTGCTCAAAAGTCACCTCAACGTTAAAAATGATTGGAAAAAATACATCCAGAATTCATTTTCATGTGCATATTTTTCTCTCCATCCTATTTTACTTCCCCCATTTTTTCCTATCCCTCCTCTCTCCTTTTATTTCAGTGCAGCCTTGTAAAAGGCTGGTCCAGGTCTCTGACTTCTGGTTCCTGTGCTGTAGGTTTTATGTTCAAACCCTCAAGTGGTAGCAGCAGGTGGAGTAGAGGCAGATGACCTCTTCAAATTTTTTGGGGTTTTAAAATGGATGTTGAACCATTTATGGAAGGGATTATATGCTTTTTCTTCCAGTCCAAAGGACCTTTTAAAAGCAAGAAGTAGCCAAAGGAGGGGAAAGATTTCTTCTATTTAAATAAAGCAAAGCTTTATAATAAATGATGGTTTCCCAAGGAAATGAGACTTGCAGACCTATTTCCCAGACATCTTTCGGGCTGGCTGGTCCGACTCAGCCAGGTTTGCCGAACAGGCAGACACCTCAGATTCCTGTGAGCTTTGAGGCAGCCAGCAGAGAAGAAAAGCTTCGTGTTAGGTCATCCACCATGCTGATAACTATGAATGCTGTCACTGCTCCTCCAGCCTCCCCATCCAAGCAGGGATGTGAGCGGGGAGGAAGAGGAAGGAAGCAGCCATGAGCAGCATGACTCCTGGGAGGGGTAGGAGGCACAGTTAGGAACCTGAGGATGCTGCAGTGAGACTCTAGCAGGCTTTTGGGGAATTGGCTACAGCTCCAATAGCCAGCTGGAGAGCACTGGGCCCAATTGTGTCTGTCAGGAGGTCAGAAAGCACTGCACTGGTGCTTTTTTTTAGGATAACAACAACAGGGCCAGTAAGAGCTGGTAGGGCTGTCATAAGAAAGCTGCTGCAAAGGCTAGAGATAGTCCCCAGTCTCATAAAATCCATCTCAATGGGAACAAGTAGGACTTGTCTCACTATTTATATTGCAACACAGGAGTCTGCCACTAAGCTGGTCACTCCATCACTATAGAAAAAGGGGAAGAACAACACAGTTTTAGGGTGCCATGACCTAGTCTAGAACAAGAAGGGGAAGACCCAAGACTATGTTAGTTATGTGTATGCTGACTGTAATGGAAGCCTAGGGTCACTGCTGCAGAAATCTGGGATGGGAAAATCCTTCTTCAGGTGGATAAGTCCCATCCAGTAATCCCCCTAACCTCTTTTTGCCTAAGCCTGCTATCCAAAAAGAAATTACACTCCCACGAGCAGGTATTTTCAGCAGAGAGAGGATCCCAAAGCCCAGGTCAACTCGCTCAAAGCACTGTACCCTAAACAGAGAAGCGCTTTCCTGTGCCCAGCAGTCCTTTTGCAAACCCTCTCTACAGCACCATCTAATTCCCCATCCTTCAGCCAGGGAGAAGGTGTGAGAGCGGGAGAGCGAGCACACAACCGGGCTGCAATCATAAGGGCAAGGGAGGGACCAAACAACACTCTCTACCAAGGGAGTTCCCAGCCACACGCTAGCCGCCTGCCAGCCGTGCCGAGCCGTGCAGCAGTGTGTCTAGCCAGTAGCACCGCACCCCCAGAGACCTAATTTGCAGAGGCTGCAAATAATGAAGAATACCTCAAAGAAAAAAAAAATCCTATTAAAAACTTCACTTTTTAAAAGGATTTCTGCAGTCATCCTGTTTCACACCTTCAACCATGGAGTAAAGGTAAGAGCCCGTTTCGCTGCCCAGGCATCCCCTGCACTGTGAGCTGCACTGTGGCAGAACTGCCACCTCTCTTCTCCTGCTTCTCCCCTGTGGCGGTAAATCCCCTGCAGGCTTTTTCTGAACTGCCTCTGTCTATGGCTCCTGCACAGCACAAGCAGATCTTAACATCCATCAACAGATCCACCAGACCTCACTCCTACTGTCATCCCCAAGACTTCATCTGTCATCCTCCCTCACCGACAGCCACCTGCCTTTGCCACGAGACACCATCCCGTGTTACTTGGCAGGATGGATTTCTTTAGCTGGGAAGAGTCTGCCGTTCCACGCGGTCTTTTCCCCTCTCCTTGCCAAGCAGCAGACAAGGTCTCCAGGTGCCTCTGGCAGGGGACAACCAGAGAAAGCAGCAAAGGAGCTGCTGAGCCAGTTCCTGGTCTGCTGCAGGCCCTGGAGAGATTCTGGGAGATGCACAAGATGAAGGAAAGCTGGTGCACTAATGGTCTCATGCACTAGTACCAAAACAACTGGCCGCTCCTGAACACAACTCCTGCGGGTCCGGCTTTGATAACACAGAACGTGCCTTTGCAGTGGTCATGAAAACACGCTCTGACCTTGAAGCCAGGGCCCTTCCAGGCCTGGACCTGCCACACAATTTTGCAGGGGAGTGAACCATGGGACCTTGCCGACCTTCCCTGCCTCTCCGCTGCTGACTCAACGGAGATGGCGTGCACCACACTGAGTCAAACGCCAGACCCTCTGAGTGCTCAATAGACATAACCCCGGAGACACCTCCAGCTGAAAACACACAAGGAGGGGGATAAGCATGCGACAGAGACCCCTTTTTTTTTTCCTCACCATGCCTTTCCAACCTCTGTGTGTGACATGTACAGCTAATCATGATAGCTGCCTTTGATAGTCAGTTAGCAATTTGCATCCTTTTGGTAATTATCCCATCACCTGCACAGAGCAGATAATTCAGTGGGTCTGCCGGCGCCGTTCAGCAGCCACGTCCCCAGGTTATAAAGTGAAGTGCTGAGTGGAAAATTTTAATGACTAGGGGCTGGTGAAATCTTAAATTGATGGCAATATATGGTGAAGTCTCTTAAATAATGTGAAATGCCCTTTTGGGTGGAAAGGGCTGGATGAACCTGTGGTTGATAAGTTGTTAAATTACATCCCACGGCTAGCTGCTTGTCTTGGGAATGTACCGAATGATAAGTGCGCAAATTATCGTTACTGCACGGAGTGAAACTATTTCCAGCAGAGATGATTTGATAAAAGAGAAGTTATTTATCATGATTAAAACCAGTGCATTTGTACTTCTCCACATTGAACAGATCCTGAACTGGCAATCATCTTCCAAAAAGGTACCTGAGCCTGATTTAAAGGGCTTTATGACTGTTTTAACGAATGGGTTTTTTTCTCATGAAGAAAGAAGATTTTAATATCTAAATTGCCATGTTTCTCAGAATTACTTCCCTGTTCATTGCAGGCAGCTTGATTTCATTTTGTTTTTCGTACCCTGTTGTCATATTTGACTGTTCCTAAAAAAACCTCAAAGAAACACTCTTTCACAAACAAGGAGGAAACAGGGTGCTACATGCAATGATAGAGGAGAGCTTTGTCTTCTACAGCTTCACTTTGGGCCATGCAGAGACAAGCAAGGCTTAAATTAATTTTCAGTGGTTGGCTGCTCAGTGATGGAGGGGATTAGGTGGTAGACTCAGTTTTGTTACAAGAGACAGACTGACTTCAGTTAGCTTTAACGAACCCAGCTGGCAGCTAACTATTAGCCACTGCCTGGTGGCCTTTTGAACCTCTCAGAGGACAGCTCAAATGAACTTGATATGAGCTCATATGAGCTGTGATTTGAAATATGAGCTTCCTGTACAGCTCTACAGGGTACCAAAGCCATGCTGGGCAAGGTGAAGCTGGCAACGTTCGGTGAGTTTAATGGATAAACGAAGGACGTTATTCTCCAGTACTGTTACTGCAGGCTCCTTTAGCACAGGTCAGTTAAATGAAACAGTTAGGTGGGACTACCTATAGAGTACCATGACCACCACAAGGAGCTGTCAAGAGCCATCATCGCTCGCACCATTATACAGTAGCCCTTGCATGGGGAAGAGCTCAATCATATTTCCAAACCATTCCCTTTCCCTTCCCCCATGTCACAAGGGACTTGCCTATTTTTTATTCCTTGAAACAGCATGAAAAAACCCACTTCATGATAATGTTAAGCTTACAGTCCAGCAAGGTAGCTAAACATGTCTGGGCCAAAAGACAAGAATAAATCCTACAACATCAGTGGGACTGCCTCATGTGCATACAGTATGTGAAGTCTAGTTTGCTGAACTAAAACCTCCTTCCAGTATTTCTTGAGGTCTTCTGAGGAAGACGTCATTGTTGACATTTTGGCATTAATTTACAAGCCTACTATCGCCTATTGATACAGTAGTTGCCCGTTTAGGTTTGATTGATTATCAAATCACCTAACCTGACTTTCCATCTAATATGGGCCAAGGGCTAATACAGGTGAGATATTTGCCCTCCTGCAGTTCATCCAAGCTCACCTGCATCTGACTACACTGCCCCTTTCAACACAGTCTTAGCCTTGAGACCTGAAGGCTTCCAGAGAGACGATTCAACACCAGCATGGACATTTCAAACAAAATTACCTCTGAAAAAGGGGAAAGAAATTTCACCCATAACTATATAACGATAATGCTGCAGTACTTAGAGTGCCAGTGCTTTCCAAAGCCCCACTAGTGCCATCACCAAAGGGAAGAAAACGTCACCTTGCACTGACGTGATCCCTTCTGGCAAGATCCACATCCAAGGACTTTGTAAAGTTTTTCTCTTCTTGTATTGCAGGAGCTGCAATGCTATTACAGATTACGCCTTTCAGTATTTTTTCCTCTCTTTCTCTGTTTATTTATTTATTTATATTCCAGTGATACTCCATGCCCATGAAAGATAGACATCTTTGAGATTTTCTGATGCTCAGAACAGGTAAAGCCCCAATAACAGTCTTTTCACAGGGAGTGCGTTCAACAAGACAAGCTTAGAAGAAGACAGATGGAATTAAAGATCAATTGGAAAATCAAAACATTGTTCTTTAAATCTGCATATTTGCCAGCCAAACAAGAACAGGGCAGCAGTAGGATTTCATAACTAGGTTCTCCCAGGGCTCCTCATGCTGCCCTGACAGGAGACAGCGTGGAATATTTTTCTTCAGCTGCACCTCAGTATCAAACTCAGCTCCACCACGCCTCAGTAGAGCTGTGTCTTCTCTAACAAGGGACAAATTTGGCCAAGAAGCTTCAGTGGGAGCAGCACACAGATAGCCCTGAGCAAAACTTGGTCCTGTCAAAATGTCTGTTTTCCATCTGCATTAAAAAACATGTCCCAGTGTGTAATCACACAACTGGCAGAATATGGAACTCCTTTAGCATGCAATTCATCAGAGACCTGCTCCTTCTGTCCTGAGCTCTTATATTTGTAGTGTGCAACAAAGATCGTCGAGTAGCAGTGAATTAAAAAAGTAGGTGAGCTCACCTATTCAGTGTACATCAAAAGAGGGAAAATTCTATATTGGCTAAATCGCTTGTGGAGCAGCACTGCTTGCCTTCAGCTATGCCCCTGGGAAGGAAGGTCATCCACAGCTCTGGACAGGAGTCAACAACCCAATAACGCGGCTGTCCTTCTGTGCCCCAGCTGGGCACCTCCTCATCCACTGCCATCACCGTGTTGGATGGGAAGAGTGAAAACAAATGGCAAAACTCAGAAGCTGCTCCAAAATTGGAATTATCCTCCTCCAACTGACTTCATTAATCAGCACTTTATCAGAGTCTGGATTCCTTACAAAGACATGACAGTCTTGGAAATATTAAAATAACTCCAGCTGTTTAATTTCTAACAGCGCTTGGAAAATTCACCCAGGTCTGGTTGAGCAAAGCACTCCCCTACTTGCTCAGGTTGAGGTGCACTTAGACGAGTGGGCCTGGATTAAAGAACATGCTTAAAATAACACATATGAATAATTGGTTTGCTAATTTGGAGTCTTAAAGTTGAAAAGGTCCTTTTAGAAACTCAGGGTGGAGATATGATTCTGATTTCCAACTGCACCCCTAAGTGTAATTTCTGTCAGATGTTTATGTATGGTGAATGTATGTGCAGCAGATAACCTAAAACTGCATTGAGTCAAACTATACACCATGAGTAATATTTTCAGTGCTCATGCACTAATAAAAAATCCCATGCTCCACTTCTGTTTCTGCTCCCCTGTGTCTCCCTTGTAGGAACCCAGGGCAGTGATGGAAAACAAGCTAACACCCACCGCAGTTTGCTAGGATTCCCTTTTCAAGACCCCAGAGGAACAGGGCAAGCTCTTAGTAGCATTCTGCATTAGTAATTCTGCCCCTACCGGGGATGAAATGCATTTTCATTGTCTTGACTCACAGAGACGGAGAGCAAGGGCCTTGATCTCTGCCCAGGTGTCTGCAGTGCTACCTGCAGCAGAGGGAATGCTGCAAAGCCAGAAGCACCGGGTAGGCAACAGTACACCCTAAAATGGATTAAGAAAGGCCACATTGCATCAAAACAAGGGTTTGTCTGGCCCAGTAGCCTCTCTCTCACAGTGGTCAGAAGCAGATCTTTAGAAAGAACAGAAATAGGGTTTGTATACAAAGATCTTTCCCTGATATGCCCTCTCAGCTTCTGCCTGCCAGAAGTTTAGGCATTCTCTGGGTCTCAGGTTGTATTTTAGTTACCAGTAGATCCGTCCTCACCAATTCTACCCAAAACTTTGCTAAAACCCTTTACACTTAGGGCTGCCACAGCAATCTGTGGCTGTAGCTCCGTGAGCTCTTTCTGTTGTCAGTGAGTTACCAGCATGCAAAACTGAGGACTTGTTCTGCCATTTCAGGGAATCCAAAAGGACCAAGTTTACGGACTGATGTAGCTGATCAAGAATGAGCCAAAAAAAGATGCTTTTTACTCATCCTGTCGATTTGTTACCTGTCGATTTGTTACCTCTCTATTCTGCCAATGGACCTTTGCCAAGCAGCCATGTTCTCATGCTGATGCCCATGTTCCTCCATGACCTTCCCTGTCCCTACAGCATCTGGTGTCAGCTTGCAAGGTCCTGAGGGTAGAGAGCAATGTAGTTGTACTCTGAGGGGTCTAACAAGCTCCTGGTAACTGGAAAATATAATTACTGATAGGACTATTTAGTCTATGCTATTAAAGTATACACAGCTGGCTAAAACTCACCCATATTCTGCTAGGCAATTTTCTTGAGATGGTTGACAACCAGCACATAAATGACAAAGTTACTTTGTTGTAGAGGAAAAGCATGTGGGTACTTAAGATATTGATGAACTGGACTATAAGCGGATTATCACAACGCTATGAGTAGAGACTAATTTCCCAGTAGGAAAAGCCTTTTGAAATAGAAGACAAAATGTCAATCCGTTTACTAGTCACACATATTTAAAACATTTCTCTTATTTTGCTCCCTGCTACCGACTCTCAGCCTTCAAATGATACAGAACTGAGAGGAATGTCCAGCATTAAAAGACAACTTAACTTTCAGACAATCTGGATCTCAAGATTTGGAAATTTGGAATTTGGTGGAAAGGTGAAAGGTTCATACAGTTCCACAGTGTATCCAGCTTCCCTCTGGAGTCTAAAAACACAAACACATAGATTTTCCTTGGAGATGACTGCTTCGGGGCAGGAGGATTTCTCCTGTGGACTGGTGGAGGAATCCAGGACCTTCTAGCTATACCCTGAGGGCCTCTTCTAGCCTCTTGTTTTAGTCACGTGCAAAATTCCCTTTGATTGTGTGACAAAGAGAACATACAGCATGAAACCCTTACTGGAGGGACCCCACTACTTTCAGTTGAAATACAATGGCCAAAAGAAAAAAGAAAGTAAAACTGGAAGGAAGTTGTGGAGAAACCCTGGTGCATATTGTAAACATACAGAAACCTCTATAAGAAGAGACCTCTCATTAATGCTTAGGGGAGAACTTAGAGAGACTATCTCTTCTTTGGGAAAATCACAGTTCACCCTTGGCAATCTGTAGGTGGATCACCCAAGGCATGGATTCAGCATCTCTTAGGGTACCTGAGCCCAGTGCCGTGCCAGATGTGAGGCTGCACGCTTGCCACTCAGACTGGCCCTTACCCTTCCCAAAACCTTGCTGCTGGGCAGAGAAAACTTCAGTGTTCAGAGCCAAAGAGAACGCACGGCTCTGTCATGCCGGAAGGAAGGAGACCTAGGATGAAGTTCCTGGTGTTAGGACTGGTTCTGTGTTTTAAGAAGTGACCCTTTAACTTAAAAAAGGAGCAGGACCCATGGTGCTGTGCTCTACGATGGTGGCCCAGCCACTGGTGAGGAGGAGCCAGGCACCCCAGGACTGCCATCGGCCAAGAGCCAGAAGCTGCTGGGAAGGGGCTGAAATCATGCAGGGAGGGCTGAGCTGAGGAAAGTCTGACCTGGGGGGGTTCAATGGCACAGCTCAAAGAGGGAACATTTCCACCCATGTCTTTGGGTAAGATTTGGGAGGCATTTCAGGAAAATGCATCAGCACATGATAAATCCAATTGAAGATGATGACATTTAATCACATCCTCAATTCTGACCTCACGCTTACAGGCGTACCTGTATAGGAGGATGACAGCAGCACTCCCATTAACTTCCACTTTTCAGACTTTCCGACTGATCAGATCCTTATGTCGCCAGGGTCATTTTAATCCTGACTCGGCTGGAACAATACACAGGTTGCCTGTCTAGACAGAAATCTATTTCTGAAAAAAAAAAAATGGAAAAAAAAAGAGGGGGAGAGGGAAGAATGAAATTCTTTTAAGCCATTTTCAAATCCCAGATCTTCAAACAATGCAATTTCACAGCCGATTTCGGTTTCTGGTTTTGGTTTTGCCGACAAAAGCAGATATATGTTTTTTAAAGCCATTTAAAGGGTCCTGCTGAGGCAAAACTCGAACTCCCGTGCCTGGCTGCCATCCCGAAGGATCGGGCCCGCCAGCGGAGCAGGTGGCGTGTGGGTCACCCGCGCCTGTGTGACAAACTGTGATAATTGGATTGTTTGGGGAGTGGGGGAGGGATACGACCGCTGTGTACAAACCTCAGAAGGGAATTAAAAGCGAGCCTGCATCCCGGTTAATAGCGCTCTATAAAAATGCAAAGTGGCTAATGATAAGCAAAGGAAGTTCCATTAAGCCATGCGCCTGGCGTGAAGGGGCATCATTGACCCCACGAAGGATATTTGCTGGGAACGGTCAGGCGGCAGAAACAGGTGCAGAAATAAAAGCAAACCAACAGCTCGTTTTAAACTCCCCAATCTGCAATGTTAATGAACACGAGGGCCAGGGACAGCCAAAGAGACTAAAGTGACCAGAGCATAATTTTTTGTACCCATTAAAGTCACAGGCATGCTCAAAACCAGAGGAAAATTGGGAAATGGCTTGTCTAGCGCTGGTCGTCCATTAGCCCTGCGCCGCGGTACGCCACACCAAGGGCTTGCCGAGGGTATTCAGGGTGGGGTGGGATGGAGGGCAGGGAAGGAGCACAGGGAAAAGTTCCCCTCAGCCCCAAGCACCCGCCAATCTGCAATATGGTCAGTGGGGAAAGGGAGTCTCGTCGGGCCGATAATGAGCCGTCCTCATTATAAGATTAGATGCCAGAGTGAACAACACCCTCTTAATAATGCACACATCACTATGACAACCACAGAGTTTGATACCCGAGGACAACTTTATTGTGCTTGTGAAATTTCCTTATTTTACAAACACTATTTATAGTTATCAGACATCGATACGCCATATCCACCCTCCTCCTCGTCTCTTCGCCTTCCTTGTTTCCAAGGCAGGATCGGCCAAAGTGTTTATGTGCCGCTCCTAAGGTTAGTAAACTGCTGTCAAGTATCAGCGCCAGAGTCTGCTGACATAATTACCCTGCTAGCCCATACATAATTAGTAAAGCTAAACCCAAACTATATTAATACCAGGATTAATTACAGTGGAAGCATAAACAAGGATATTAATGCTATGAAAGTAGCAGTACGGATATTCGACAGCCCATATGCTTGTCTGTAGGACCACTAGGGATTGTGTTGAATCAGGAGCTGTGCAGTGCCCTGACTGTAATGAGAAATGAGAAAACTGCTGAAAAATTGATGCCGCCTGCAGATTGCACAATCCGCTGAACAGCAGGGGGTCGGCTTCTTACATCTCCCACTCTCGGTACAATATGCTAATTTCTGCATGCATACGAGTGTAAAAGGAAAGAAGAAAAGATTTCACAAAAGGAAAAAAATGCAAATGACAACCACAAAGATCACTGCAGAGAAATCCATGAGCTTTATATGGATTAACTGTGTTGGAGCTACTGCTCGTCTGAGTTTAACCCTTTCTGTCCTAGACCCTTTGGCAGGTCCTTTTTGTGGTACAGAGGAATACTTACGGCGCCTTTGTGGGGAGGGAGGGAGGGAGAGAGGGGAGGGCAGCAGGGAGCTGAAAGGATGGAAAGGATCTTTTTTGCTCTTTTCCATGGCAGCACTCCTCTTGCTTTAACATTGACAAGGAGGCAAGGGTCTGGAAGGGGGATAAAAAGGGGACTGGGAGGGGAGTTTAGAAAAGGAGGCTCACCAAATGTCGGTAGTGTTTGACAGAAGACCACTACAGCCCAGCCCGGTCCAGCTTTAACTGAGGGGGACTGGCAACAGACCCTTCCTTGTCCTGCAAGAGCTCCTGCGACTCCCTTTGCCTTTTGCAGCATGTGGCCAGCAAGGGCCTCCTAATAACATGCTACAAAATCCTCATCAAGAAGACAATTACCCCGTGATTATTTTCTACTCCCGATTCACCACCTCTTTCTCCCAGGCAAAAGAAGCAGATGTGCTGGCTTGATGACAAGCCCATCTCTTCGCTGGAGACAGCCGATGCGCCGGCGGTCCTGCGGTTCCCCGGCGCGCCCAGAACGTGCAGCACGCCTGCAGGCAAGCGGGCTCCAGCAGCGCCCAGACAATCCCGCTGCCATTTGCATTCGCCTTGCTCCCAGGGAGAGCCTAACCCTGCCCTCAGCCTGCCCCTCTCTGCCACGCATGGGACCTGAGGGAATCACTTCTACGACAGCTCCAGGGAGCAAACCGGCCCCTCTGCCTTGCATGTAGTGCTGCCAGTGTGAGATAAAACCCACGTGTGCCAACTCCCGTATGGATAATGGAAGGGTGGGTATGCATACAGCCCTGCTCTTCCTTCAGGTGCTGCCGGCGGTGGCCACCAACCCAACGGCTTAAGCCCCTCTTGCAGCAGAACAGGAAGGCAAAGAGCATCTCCTCCCCAACCTGCAGGGGGGAAATACCTATGTTTCTGCAATAAGACAAATCAAAGCCTTAATTCTTCTCCAATAATTAAAGAGATTAGTTGCTCTCTCTTTAGTAGCAGCAGGAGCAGCAGCAGGTGCTGTTATGCTTGGTCCAATGTATGCATAATGCAGCTTCTGTATACAATCACTGTGTCCAAGCATGAACAGAAACCTTAGGAAATATTTGTCATTAAAAAGTTGCCACTGAGCCTGTGTAATACAGTAAGTCCTTAGCAAAAAGAAATTGTTTGCTTGTTTGTTTTAAATAGTTTTGGAAAGAATTTAGCACTCCTGGAAAAACTATTACTGCTCTGGCAGCCCAGAGCACAGAGACTAGAAATGCCTGTCTCACGCCCGGCAGGGAGCAAGATGCACATCCTTCTTGGAAATCCAGCTTTGCCCCAACCTGGGCAGACACTTGGAGTGAACAGAAGAGACGACAGAGGAGAAAAATATGAAGTCTGTCCTGCCTCCTTATCTGAATGTGGCAGAGACTGTGTGAAAGGAGGAGGACAAATGTTTTGGGGTTTTTGGTGGCATAAATTTACCACCAGAAACCGGGACAACAACCAATGACCACCCTGCAGATTTCAGTACCTATGTGAATCTTCAGCCCACAAGTGAAAAATATTTGTATTCCACTGGAAAGTCTCCAATCCCCTTCTGAGTGTTCTCCCATCCACCAACCTTCTCCCTCAATATACCATCTCCCCTTCTCCTCCAAGCCTCTTTTACCCCCAGCGCTGCTTATACTAATTGCTGATTTATAAGGGATTTTTTTCCTGATTGCGACTTATCAATTTGATTTTAACCTTTGTATCTGTGATTGTTTGTACATGCTCTTCTTCCCCTAATGAGTATTCTTCCCACCAAATGATATCGAGTCTCTTCCCTGGTCTGATGCTGGAACTTGTAAAAGCAGGTGAGTTCTCACCTGGGAGATCTTCACAGCGGACCATTCTCCCGTACGGTTGTATAAGGTCTTATAGGTCCCGATTCAGAGCATCACCTAACTCGGCAGGTCAGAATGGCTCTGACCCAGGTCACACGTGCAGTGACCATACCCTATCCAAAACCTTCTGACTCCGTAGCGATAGCAGTAATAGCAATAACAGATGAAGAAGAGCAGTTAGCAAACAATGAGGAACATGTGTTTCTTGCCTCTCCTCAAACACTTTTGCTTGCAGGTGAACAGGACCATTAGTACAAAAAACAGCCATTCCTCTAACATTTGTGCAAGAGAAATCCCTTTAGGTTGACGTTCAAATAGCAAACAAATAAGTAAACAAAGTATGAGTTTTTGTTGAGTAGAGTCATCATTTGGAATAGCAACGAATATTTGAAAACAACCTTTAGTAGAAAGTATTTGATCAGCTCTACTGTTACAATAACCTTCCTGAAATTACATGGAAAGTCTAGGGTGGCACTAAAATTTCTTTTTTTTATATCGCTCTGTTTGCACCAGCCTGACAGACTAAGAATATGAATGCTGTGCTTTAACCTTGTTGGAGTTAAAAGGTGTTTGGGGGAAGAGGGAAGCAGTGTGTTTATAGCAAAAAGACTGTCCTCCTAAATGACAGGGTAGCATAAGAAGACACTGTCATGAATATCATACGAGGAAAAACCCATGACTCAGGTGAAAGAACATCTCGTTGCTAGTAATTTAGAGCTGCTGTGTTTCAGGAATAAGCTGCCCACTCCTGAAACCCCTCTATCCAAAGCTGTTAGCCGGAGTCAGCCAGCTGGAGAAAATGTGGAGAATGGAGAGAGCAGAGAAAAACACGGGGCAAGTGAGACCCGCCCCCCCCATCCAGGCATCCTTGCAGCAACTGTGGGGCAGGCACCCACACAAGACGCCGGCACCCAGGGGCGTGTGGGTGCCGTGGCGGGGTACAGCACGCTGCCGGATCTGGTCCCCCAGGCAGCACGGCAGCGCCTGTGCCAAATTCACGACAATCAGTTGCACTACGTCAGATTAACCAGCTCATTAAAGTGGCCTCTCAGATTTATAATGAAGGCTTCTCCTTTATATAAGCTAAAGTGGCACCCCTGGACTACACACGCATTTGATTTGAAACAGAAACAACGCCTAATTCTCCTAGTCTGCGTTGGCTTGGCTGATGAGCAGTTTAATTTTGACTCCCACTGCAATTTAACACTATGATGGCAAATTTCAGTTTAAATCATTTTTACGCCTCTTCTCTCTGCTGTTTTGCATCCCTGCTTCATCTCTGGGTAAAATTGTTTGCACTGTAAAACCAACCCTGCCTGATTTATTATTTAAACCTGAATCGGCTCATTGATAGAGTCAAAATCCCAGCGCCACAAGCAATCAGATCGGCTCTGCTGAGGGAGAAGCACAGAGGCAGGGACAGGAACCCTTACACCAGGACCGTCGCTGAGAAGAAAGTAAGAGGAGGCACACACCATCAGAGTCTTCTAGAAACACCAAATGCTGTTTCCACTGGGGAAACTAGTATTTTGAAATCTATAGCAGGGCAATGCAGGACGTATTTTCATCAGGGCATGTCCATTTGAATTTGTGCTGAGCTCAGGAGGACGAGGTGAGTTTGCATAATTAACAACCTGACCTTGCAACCTGAATGCAAATGCAGCTCCCGGTGAAGTCAATAGGAGATTGCTGTGTGTGACGAAAGCTAGGCTCATATATGAGCTTCATATATGGCAGTGATGAATTCAGCCATAAAAACGTTTATACGGTGGCGATGTTTCTTTCCTTTTTTTTTTTTTTTTAGAGAACTTCTAAGGAATTTGTTGTGGCAGCAAAGTACAGAAAGGCTGTGACCATTCCTCTGACAGCACCTTGCTGCTGGTGCAAAAAAACCACATAAAATTAAGCTTTGCAGAGCACTTGTGGGAGAGGAACTTGCTGCCACAAGCCCCACTGAAGACTTCGAAGAGGGCAATAGCTAAAGAGAAAAGTAGTGAGGCAATGGTGAGATCCCTTTCCAGAGGCTGTGGCAAACAGCTCAAGCCATGTGGAGACACATGAGCCCTACCTCAGATGTGCTAATGCTCTGGCTCCCGTCCAGGGAAGCCATCGCACCGCTGAGCCTCCCCTACCTTCCCTCTTGCCCGGAAAGTTGTGTAGTGCCGCTGCGCGCGCTGTTAGACAGATGCCCCTCGCCGCTCCAGCCCAGGGGAGCCCCGCGTGGCACGGGGATGCATAGATGTGCACAATATGCTTCTGCCTGTCGCTTGGCTGTGGCGGCGCTTTGAGTTGTGGGGTTTTTTTTTCTGGATAAAAGGGGCTGCATGAACATAAGTCCTGATTGCTACCCTGGGTTGCGTGCAAGCCCTCTGAGCGGGACTGATCTGTCACGGTGGGCAGTTCTCTGTCTGATGTGACCTGAAGTAATTAAAAGTGGCCCAGCAGGTTGGTGCCTCCCTCCCCCCATCTCTCCTCTCACTCCGTTTGCTGGCATTTACCCAAAACAACAGTGACTGATGGCTCTGAGAGGGCTGTCGCTGCTTTCCCTGCCACGATACGGCCATTGATCCGGCAGCATCTGCCAACTCATCAGCGCTTACTCTAATTCCCTGCCTCCAGGTTTGGTTTGGTTTTTTTTTTCCCTTCCTCCCCACCCCAGGTGATAATTGCTGCCAAGGAGAGCTCTCTTTTCACCAGCCTGATGAGATCTGCCAGTTACCACTGTGTCAGTGCTCCTTAATTGAGGATGTTCAGCCCACTGTCGGGGCAGAGGGCTGATGTAGAGTGGAGGGGCAGTCATTTAGCTCAGCCCTCGATGGCTGGGGGTCCATCACCAGGAACCTGCCTCGATGTTAATTCATGATACGGCCCAAAACAGAAGAGCCTGTCATGTGTTTCTCCTCTTTCTCCCCGTCTCCCCACCTATGAGGCATGGGGAAGAACCACATCAACCACCAAGATGGAGTTATACTTTGGAATTGCAATAATTGCACCAAAAGTCTAGAGCCTGGATATGGCCATTTTGCAAAGCATGAATGAACTCCAGAGCAAGGAGCATCTGCTGTAACTTCAGAGGTGTGAAGTGGGTCTGCCCTGGGTCAGCCCAGGGTGTGCAAGCGAGTGTGAGCAACTCCCCGTGAGGTTCCCCGGTAGCAAAGCAGTCTTTGCCATCGGAGCCAAAAGAACAACCACCACCATTGATACGCTGCCATTGATGAGGTGGGTTCATTACAAATGAAGCCTTAGATCTGCAAGTTAGATGAGCGGTATGAAAAACTTGGTATGAATTGGCCTGGCTCCAAAGGACTCGGTACAGCTCCATGGGAATCATTGCAGCCTCCGTGGACCAAGAGCAGGACCCACAGACAACACCAGTAGGGATGTCAGTCTGTTTTCGATGGTGTTCAAGATTACCTTTTTTCCTCTGTTCCCTGTTAATGCATGATATAACTATTACTGCCCACAAATAATGAATATTTCACCATGGTTTTAAATTCAGCACAGGGCCACACTAACCAGAAACTTCATAACACTTTCTGGTTTCCTTTTTTTCTTTCTATTTTTTTTTCTCTTGGCTTTTACTTTCAGATGGAGGTGTGCACACACAAAGCAAAGTGATACCTCTTCCACGTCATGTAGGTGCATGGGTGACTGCTCCAGCAGGCACCTTGCTGGCCGCTTGCACATCCTCGGATGCAACCAGCAGGCTCTCTAGCAGACTTACCCTCTTCAACTTTGCAGCGTGCCAGCCTGCCCAAACTGGGCGTACACGCTGCCACGCATCCACCACTGGTAATCACATCCATGATCTCCTCTGCCCTAGGGAGAGGGAACGACCTTTACCTCCTCACTAAACACCTAGAACGCTCTTTCGGTCCAGGTCTTTCTTTGCTCAGTCTCCACTCATCCGTATGATCAGCCTATCAGCTTCAGCTGAAAACATCTGACCTTTCCAACCACAGGCATTCAAATATCATCAACTGGATACTTAACCATCCTGAGAGCACCTTAAATGTGCTGGGATTTGGGAGGAATATTGAAACACCAGTTTGCTACCTTTAGGAAGCTCCTTTTTTCCAGCAGGGAGGAGAATCGGGGTGCTTGGCGCTGTCTCCTCTGCTGCTTTCGGCCCTCCCTCCTGCCCCGTGGTGCAGTGCGGAGCAGAGGGGAGGAGGCGAGGGCACATCTGGCTGCCGCGCTTCAGCCTCACTGGAGGTTTTCACCGAGCACAGCATGGAGCGGCACCAGACGTGCTCGGGAGCCACACGTGGCCCATCAGCTGCGCTTTCGTCACCCTGCGCGGCAGTCCGTGTTGAAAGAAAACGTCAGCCATGCCATTTTATCTTGGGCCCAAGAACGCCCCACGAAATCTGAAACTCATGTTTCATCCAGATGCAACGCTGCGGCTGCTGCCGCAGGCATGGTGGACACAGCCCCGGGAGGCTGACGCGAGCCCGCAGGCATCCCGCCCGGCTCCAGCCCGGCAGACCTGAACTGCGGCTCACGTCTGGGGCTGGGGAGCGGGCTGAGCACGGATGAGTTGGAAAGGCAGACTGCTCTTCAAGCGCAACATGGAGGTCTTGGGCAGCAAGCAGGAGGACTCCTGACCAACACCCCCCGATGATGAGCTTTTTTATGAAAATTTGAATTTTGAAGCAAATATATAGAGATATACTTACAGGAGATGCAGGACATAAATGGATTTTCTTGCCCATTTTTGCTGCAGGATAATGAGACATGAAAGAGCCTTTCCTCTGCTTGTGGGTTGAGTTTTTTTTTTTTACCCACATGTAGGATGGTCCAACCCACTGCTATGCCAGCAGGACTTTCAGAGGTCTAAGAAGCACCATGCTGTCACGTTCTTCAGCCTTTAGTCAAAGCATTGACCAAATTTTGTCGAATCTTTATGACAGCTTTCTCCTCGCAGTGTGTTTTGGCTCTTAGACTAAGCTGGCCTACATGCAGACAGCCACCAAAAGAGGTGGAGGGTCCTGCCCTTAGCCCAGTGTCTGTGTTGCCTCCCTTCCGCTAGCACGTGTGGCAGCGAGGTCACCTGGAAGAAGGAGCTGATCCACCTGGACTCTACCCCTACCAAAAAAACAGCGATGGCTTTTCAACCAGATCAGCCCTCTCCTCAGGCAGACTGCACAGCCACTCTTACGCTGCTTCCAACTGGCTGCGAAAGTGCTTGCAGCCCGCTTCTCAGCTATCAGAGCGAAGTATACCATCACATCAGCAGCACTCTCGATGTCACTCTCACAAAGGAAAACCCCACAGGCTGGGAAATGAGGTTAGAGTGAGCAGTTTGACAGCAACGCTTCTTCCTTATCCCAAATGAGTATTACTATAGAGGTGCAGAGGCAGGGAGAGGGCAGCAAAATCTTTCATATGCACAACTTGGAAGAAGGGGAAGCAAAGACCTTTTAAAGTAGTCTAGAAGAATATTTACCTAATTTTCTTTTTTAATTACCACACTTTCGCAATCTAACCAAACGTGCTTCTTAGGATTACTTGTGTGAGCCCCTTACTCAGGGATCACCAGTGTCCAAAGATGGTATCAGTTTCACCCGGGGAAAAAAAAAAATCTTCAATTTATTTTCTATCACTGGGGCAGAGGCTGCATTTTTTATAAAGTTCCCAAAGAGTATTTGAAGACATTCCCAGCCTGGTGAGATTACAAGGCAAACACTTTTTTCAGAGCTGCAAGAACTCTGCTGACTCCCAAAAAATAACACGGTAATAATGAATAGTAAATGTGGGTCAGATGCTCAGCTAAGAAAAATGGGCATCGCTCGTCACTCTTCAGCAGAGCTCAGGTGGTTTACACCAGCGAAGGACCAGGGTTTCTCACTCTACCTGAGGATATCTATAGAGGATTCCTTATTTGCTGGGGTGGCATAAAGCTGTTATTGACATGAATTTGGGATGCCTGCTCCACTCATGATTAATGAGGCCACAAGTGAGTTATATTAGTCACCCTGGCATGACTGACGCTTGGATTTTTACTGTGCCACACCACTCACTGCCTCTTGTTTATGCCAAAGGATTTACAGACACAAATCCTAACTCCGAGACTTTTATTAATGTCTGCTTTCTTAATCCCTCTACCTATACTGCTAATTTGCCTTAGCAGAGACCTAGAAGGGAAAATAAATATAAATAGTGCATTTTAAAATGCCTAAGCAACTCCCTAAAACAGCAGTCCTGTCAGTCAGTGTCATGATTTTAAAATCTTGTATTTCCAATCTGCCATGGTTGGAAACACATGCTGTATTCCTCTGGAAAGAAGGATTTCTCAGCTATCCAGTAGCAGAAAGCCTTCCTTTCAAGCACTCATAATGATATATATAGATACTTGTTTCTTACAACTGCCACTGTTTGAGGAACTGAATAGTGTACAAAAAACAGCCAGCAAACTAATTGATTGATTGGTCGGTTGATTTTTGAGTGGTAGCAGGATTTTGTATTTGAAAAGGAAATTTTTGCTGTTGGTCAATGTGGAGATGCCTAAAGTAAATTGGCTGAGGTACAAAATCTCAGATATACTTTCTCATTTACAAATAGATAAATTTGTTCTAATTGGAGTAGAGATTTCCAGCTACGTAATCCCAGGGGAATTCGCAACCAAGACGTTATTCTTAAGGAAAAGTCGTCTTAAGCAACCAAGACCAAAGGCTGAGGTGATCAAAGGTGAAAGTTAGATTAAGTACAATTTAGCACCTGCTTTGGCAGCTTACCACATGGGTATATGATCACCTCATAGGGTATAAATACATGAATGCGTGCATATTAAATACAGATATAAATCTGGGAATAAATTCACTTTAATATTTAAAAGCTTGGCTCTACAGCAAAATTACACTGCTATAAACCGAAGTGTGAATCTAAACTCACATAACGACTTGGGCACTGTCCTCTGTGGCTATCCTTACTCTGGAGCTGGCCGTGTACTGTGGTGCAAGCAGCTGGTAAGGCTTTCTGCCGCAGTCAGTTCCTAACTCTCTACCTCAGCTGTAAAAGACAGCTTAAGTGATCTAAACCGCAGGCACAAAACATCTATTTATTTACACTGGCTGCTTCATTTCCACCGCTACGTGGAGTTAGTTAAGGCTGAATTGAAAAAGCGACCACTGGTATCTATGGAGATAGTTCAATAAACGTATATTGCACCCACAGCCACAAACCCATTTTCACTCAGGAGGTGAACATGCCCAGGCAAGTGGGTCTAAGAACAGTCTTGACATTTTCATTATGTTCAATAAAGGGAGAGGCTGAAGAGAGAGGTCGAAAAGCCTGAGGAGGTGGAAGTCATGTAAAAGCTGCTTCCAACTGTGTGTAAAATGGTTAGCGACTCCGGTGTCATAACTGTTCGACACTGAGTTGGCAGCGCATACTCTCCTGTATGCCGGTTTCTCATAGGGCAAAGGACAGCTTTCCCTGAATTGCCAAGCCTGCTCCAATGATCAGATATTACTGAAGAGGTGACAGGGGCTGGGACTGGCAGGGCTGGTTTGTTTTCAGAGGTATTAGAGGTATTATATTCGGTTCCAAGTTAGTGACATCTGCTTGGACTCAGATCCTCATGAGGCTCTTACTCCTGTTTATTATTTACAGTGTACTTCTTTTCCAGGGGCAAATGTCTAAAGATTTTGTAGTTGGCTTTTTGTGTAGAGAAACAGCTCTCGCATATAGAATAATCTCAGTGAAATGAAGGATGGAAACAGAGGCAGGAAAGGTTAGAAGAAGAGCAGCTAGCAAAATATCAAACTTAGCTAATAATAAAACAAAGTGCCCAGATGATTTCTTTTCTTTCCTTCACTGGTGCCTTTTGCCAACAGTTAAATACCGAAAGAGGAGACGGACCAAAACCTGTGATAGGAACAGTTCCTCCCTGCTCCTCTACTAAACTTCAGGGAAGTTCAGCTCCATACTTTGTAGCTTTCTCCTGTTTGATATTAGATAAAAAATCCTAGCATTTGCCAATGATTACATTCTTCAGGAAATCCATCTGCTACTGTGCTGTCTCCATGGAGGTTGAGCTCATCAGCTTTTGCACTGTTGTGATGCCCATGCATGTTTTCTGCCAACCTGAAGGCATACCTGAGAAAACATGAGGCCCCTTTTTTTCAGGAAATCTTTTGTAGCTTGATACCTGCAACCTACGAGGCTCATTGCAAGGCCGAGTCCCAAATCAGTAACTTCAGCTAGAGAAGAAGAGCCATGCCAAGGTGGAAAGAGTTTAGCTAAGGAACCTACCCTTTGTTAACATGCAAGCACATCATGAACTTGGGAATGAAATTCTGGATCTGTAAACTTCCCACCTACTCTCGTTACCAGAAGAGGAAAAAAGTCTCAAGATGCCAAAAAAAATCATGTGGGCTGTCCCTCCCCGGGTTTGTTTATTGTGTGCTTCGGGGAATGGTCAGTCTGCTGTCCTGGCCACCGGCACCCCTGTGCTGCTCTGCTCAGCCCCCTCTGGAGCTCACTTCCCCCTCAATTTTGTAAGCATAATTGCACATGAAAGGGCTCTCTAACCCAACTGTTGAAGTGATGAGAGCTACAAAAATAAACGTAGTACTGGAAGTGTTGAGGCTGACCCAGATTACTGTGACAGAATTGGGTTAGGGAGCACCTCCAACCTGCAGTTATGCTGGCAGATACAAAGCAGGGATAATGTTTAGCAGGGTGGAAAAGGACAGCTGGGGCATGGGGGTGCTCTGAAACTGGGTTCGTCTGAGGCCAGAAGAGCACATTAACCCCTGCTTTAAACAGCACCTGCTGCTGAGAGAGCACCTCATTTCTTAGCTGCATGAACTCTTCCTTGCAGTACAAGCATCCAGGAGGCTTATCAGTGACAACGGCAGTGAAGCTAAAAGAAGCAATGAAGAAAAAGAGGGACAGGGGGAGAAGCTGGTAAGAGGTGAAGGTTGTCCCTTGCTTTAAGGTCAGGCAAAAGCCTCTTCTGAATTACGCACAAGTAAGAGAAAAGCCCTCTTCTTTCGCCAAAACTTTAGAAGGGGATGGGTTTTTTTCAAACCAACAGAAGCTCCAGGGTAGAGATGAACTTTGCCATCTCAGCAAACACCTCTGAACTGAAGTCCATCCCTCACTCAACATTAGCATTTCCCCCTCTCCTAGCAGTTGCTACAGCAGCCACTTGAGTCAGTGAATGTCAGACTCTTTTAAGTCTCTGCAGCCTGACTCTGGTCACGTGTTAGAAAAGATTATTACAAAGACAGGAACAATTATTACAAAGAAAATAAGGTTCCAGTTTCTTGGAAGCCCTCTTCTGTGGCAGGTTGTTAATCAAATGGTATCAGAAGTAAATATTTTTTCACAGAAATGGACAAAAGGACAAAGACTCTCCACTTCTAATTTGGGATGGGGCTGGGTGAAGAGCAGGAAAACTAAGGGTGGAAAGTAACCAGCCATCCGCCAAGGTAAAACTATACATCTTTGTAGAGAGAGGGCATATGTCAGATCCGTCCCAGAAGGTCAAGCTTAGGAGAGGAAGAAAAGGCAGAAAGGCTAGCTCTGTTTTTCAAGACTACCTGGAATTTTCCTGGCAGGGTGCCCCTGGTGAGAAAGGTGTCCTGCTCAGAGAGCCCCATTCAAGGGAAGTCACCACAGGCAGGCGATGTGGCCAGGGGAAAATCTTCCTCAGCACTGGAACAGAATTAAGACATGATATTAAGTGAAAGCTATTTGCATTTGGTAAACAAGTTGTATAAGCTTAACAAAACCCTGCAATTATGCTACATGTTCTGACATCACCTACTGATGACCTCTCTGCTGTTGCTCATGATGCATAATGCGTATATATGGTGGGTGATACAAAGCACTCCTTTAACAGCAGCTTGAGACCAGTTTGAGGGTGTTGGTTTTGTAGTAACCCCTGGAAAGACTGGGCTCTGGGTCATATTGTAACAGTGCCACTACCCTGTAACTGATTAAAAGCACGTCTTATTCTTAGCAGCACTCCTTCAGGTCTTGACTTTACAATATGATTCAGGTAATGAGAGCAAGGTGATCGGAGATATTAATAGACATCACATCTAGCTGGAAGATGGGAAGCTGACTGTAAACGTGAACGCCTCCCTTAAGTGAGTTTTGTCTGTGAGCTTGGTGAAACCACTGAAGTGCAAGGGAGAGTCATTCTCATTTCCAGTAATATTTTATTGATTTACTTCACATAATGCAGTTCAATAACTCATCCCCCAAACAGATGAAACTTCAGCTCCATCTAAATAGGTATTAATCTCAAGTAAATTACTGATGAGTCTTAATTAAGCAATAAGATGGAACAGCCCATATAGTCAGGCTGATTAACGGCACACCTTGGACATGTACTGAGGCACAGGGAGGCACAGGGCAAAGTAAAGTGCTTCCAGTCCACCCATGGCATGAAATTAATCAGCAGAACGGTAACTCCAAACCCACCCTCAGGGTATTGGCATAGTCGAGGGCTTGACTGTTGCTCCAGCCACGACCATGCAACTTCCAACTGTTTGTCTAGAAGAAAATACAGCAGAAACCAAGTCCTTCAGATTCTTCCAAAGCAGCAGGCCATGTGATTGCATTGCTGTCTGCATCTCTCTTATGCATCCAAATAAAACACACCAGTAAGAGCAGCAGAAGCACGGGAGAAGGTGTGTAATGCAAGAAACTCACCAAGTAGAGAGATGCCTTTGCAAATCCCTGGAACACGCCGTGTTCTTCGGTGTGAGCTGAAAACAATTCTGCACATTTCAGAGGGCATCGTTCCAATTTTGTTTATGGCGCCGTAAATTAGAAGGGACTCCATGGAGGTCAACAGAACTAAAAGAGTGTGAAATTGATGCAAGGGAGAGAAGAGGAGGAAAAAAGCTCCGTATGTTTCTCTCCTTGCACACTAGCGTCAGAGTCTGCTTCCTGGCTTATCAAAGCATGCTATAGCCCTTTCTATTTCCCGCTAGAGAAGCAGACTATTAGCATACAGCTGCACCTCTTAGGAGAGCAAAACAGAAAGAACTGGAGTTTTGGCAGGGTGTTTTTCTGTTGTGTTGTTGTTTTTTTTTTTTTTCAAAACAGGCAATATAAAACACACAGAAGAGGGAGACACGACAAAGCAGGTTCCCAGCTACAGTAATTCAGTGCAGCTTCACTGTAGTCAGTGGAGTTATACTGATTTACACTAGATGGTTAATTTACATCAGTCTCCCCCTACTGCCGCTCTCCCCCTGGGTCCGAAGAGGTTGAAAGCAAGCACTGAAGAGAGAACAACATATAAGGCCAAAGAAATTCAAGTGGCAGAGAACCTTGCAGAATGAGAATGCATCAATATTTAACAATGCAAAGACTATGTCCCAGAGAGGGAAAAGAGAGACAGAGGACGTTCCCAAGAAACTGGGAGAAGTTTCCAGTGGAAAAGGCATTGCAGCTGGATGGTCCTGAACTGCTAGCACCACTTCTGACCCCTTCTGAGAAGGGGGAAATATAAGTTTAAGAAGTGAGTAAATGAGGGACTTCCACTCTACTCCACAGGCTGAGATTACGGGTTCGTAACTATGGGAGCCCACTGATTGCAGGTTCCCATACCCTCCTTGCTCAGGGTCTTCCTAGCCTCCTGCATGCTGGGGCCCTGCATGCCTCCATTCCCACTGTTCTCCCCCTGCTTGGCCAGGATCCCTCCCTCCCACCACCACAGGACCTGCCTGGCATGTCCTTATGTTTTTTTCTCCTTTCCTCCTATATATGTCCCTTCACCACTGATTTTGTGGGCTCTGTTTTCATTAAGGCGGGAGGGAGGTGAAGAAAAGAGCCATTGGCCATTGATTATTAGCACTATGGATTTCAGCCCCAAGGATAACTGTCCTCGCTGATTAAAGTACTGACTGTGGCTATCAAATCACTTTCTAGCTTAATAGTACTCTTCCTGCATGCTCTGTCCACCCTTCTAATCCATTTGGAAAAGTCCAGAGCAGGCTGGAAGTTTGACAATGAAAATCAGTTCTTTTACAGGACTGTTTGTTACAAATAAAACCTTTGTTGGGAACAATTGCTTTCAATCAAATTAATATGGTAGGTTGTTACCTGGCACAGCTGAGGAACAACCAGGTCAGTTGTTCTATCATGGCCTGCTTCTGACAGCAATAAGCTCTGGCTGAAGTGAGGTGGGCAGGCAGAAGTCAGCAACCTCTTCAGCCACCTCCACTGAATCCAACAGACAGTGTGAGTCAGCCGGTCTTCAACGTGTCAGGATGCCCTGATAATTTCTCTTCAAACTTCAGCACTTTGGTTTGTTTGTTTTTTTTTTTTTACCCAAGCACCAGAACAACAGATTGCATATTAGAACTCTTTTTTTTCTTTCACCATTCACTCTGCACTTCAACTACCCACCATGCACACATGCACAGACACACACACCCACACACCCACACACCATTTCAGCTACTGGCAGTCCGGCTACATCCATCCTAGCAAAGCCCTCTAGGGCAGATGTAAATAATACCAGCCAAAAGTGCTTTGGGTAGTGCACCTTTTAGTCTGGTTCACTGATGTAAATGAACTCTGCCAGGGAAAAAAAAATGCTTGTTTTTATGCTTGATGTTGGTTTAACTGCAGCTGCCATAAAAATCTAGCTGGAAATGTCACAGCAGAATCACACCCTGACTGACAATGAAATATCAGCCAACATTTCTAGCATAAATCTTGCAAAAAGGAAGTACCAAGGTTTAATTTCTAGGGCAAAGGGAAGCGGGCAGACCCAGCAGGCAAGAATTTAAAAGAAAAGAAAGAAGAAAGGCACCTTAGGAGAAAACAATTCTATTATTAAATAGATATTCATTCACATACTTTAGCAGGTAGTGCTGCATCCCATTAGCAGTCATTCTTACAACAGTAAGAATTTTTCTGTCTGTTTAAGGCCTCTGGATAAAGCTGCCAATTGTTGAATGGAAAAAGCTCCAATGAAAATATTTAGTTTTGGTGGAGACAAGGCCACCTACGAGGCTTTCCACTTCCTTTTTTTCTCCTCGTTCTCCCTCTCCCAACCCCCTTGCCACCATTAATTTACTAGCAGCAGCTGTGATTGTCTGAGATATGCAGAGAAGCATAAGACGACCATCCTGTGCCTCATGCCAAGGCTGTTAGTTCGGGAATATTACGGGATTATTTTTTAAGATGTTCCTCCTGTTGTATGCAAGGCTGGAATTGAAAAAAAGGAACTTAAGAGGATTTTCATGCAGTGTGTTTGTTATTCATCTTGTTGTTGCCACAGCATGTGGGATTTGTGTGCATTTAAGATATCAACTTAACTATGTTCCCTTCACTTCATTACTTGTGTTTGCCAGCTGATGGGATGCCAAGGTGAAGTAACTGAATCAAAGAAGATTTAAAGTAAATGCCATTTAGAATACAGGGCAAACAATGTAATACTAGTGAGGTGGCTAGAGAAGGGGGAGAGGAAGGGAGGAAAAGGGGTATCGTGCCGTTTTAATAGAGGGTGCCTCTCCAAAAGACTAATGAGAGGAGAAACCAGCTGTCCTGACAAAAATCATCTCCAACGTTGCCAGAGACTTCTGTGGTCATCAGTCCCTTCTTTCAAAGGATTGCTGCACTCAGGTTTTACTTGGCGATGTCTTTTACTGTGTTCTGAAAGGCACTGCAATCCTTAGGAGTATAACTACAAATAAACTACTGCATTGTGCCATAGATTGGTTTTGTCCCATTTGCACTGTTTCTTTACCAGATAGACCTTATTGGTGCACGCCCAACAGATTTTGCCTTTCATCTTCTCAATCTCAGATTTTTTCTTTACAGGTACCAAGAAGGTAAAGACTAAAAACTAGATGCTTGGGGTCTAAGCACTGGCTACATACTCTGTGCCCTACCTCCTTTTTTTGGAGAGCCCCATTGAGTTAGATCATGTGCTATTCACACAGTAGAGCTCTCCCCACACATGTGACGTTACCTTCACTGTTTTCTAGTCGGGAAGGTAAAATCTACTATCACACACCTATCTAAAATTTCACTTGACAAGGAGACTGACAGCGGTCAGTAGTTAATGCTTTAGAGAAAGGAATGAAACATCCTGTTCTTGAAAATAATGAAATAACTTGGACCTTGAACTTCCATCAGGAACTCTCAGTACCTGCACTTAAGGCACTTGAAGGTTAGGGTCACTTATTTTCAATCTTTTAAACAACAAAACAATATTTTGTCTAGGGAACACACTAGTGTGGAGAATTCAGAAAAAATATCTCTCTATACCTCTCTCTCCTCCATCTACATTTTGGAGATGAGAATATTTATTAACAGTGGAAAACTGGAAAAGATATGCCCCAGTGAAGGGGAAAAGTCATTGTTACTCCTTGTGAAAATCTTTTTCTAACAGCTTCAAAACTCATGGACCTGCCAAGACAGTCTTCATTTGAAAGGAAAGGAATGGGGGCTTCTGGTGTCAGATAAATGTCGTGTAAAGCATGAAGAGCCAATGGCTGAGC
This sequence comes from Platalea leucorodia, assembly GCF_965183815.1. NCBI lineage: Eukaryota > Metazoa > Chordata > Aves > Pelecaniformes > Threskiornithidae > Platalea > Platalea leucorodia. The sequence continues at coordinate 119,627,295 of NC_138823.1, forward strand.
TACCGTGCAAAGGCCTGATTTCAAAAACAGCTCACTTGGTGTCCTCCAAGCCTTGCTGCCTTCCACATAGCTGCCCATAATAATGGATTTAGCCTCAAAATTACATCAGGAAACCGAGACCTCTGACCCCCATTTTACGGGGCGGCGGGGGGGGGGGGGGGGGCTGTAGCACAGAGGCTCAGAGGAGGGAGGAGAGGGATGCAGGTCTCCCAAGTGCTTCGCCGGTGTCTCGACCGTAAGCGATTCCCCATCCCCCAAGACCCCTTTGAGCAGCACGTGTCACCCGACCGTCCCAGCTGCCACCGTGCCAGCATGCCGCTGGCTGCACCCACGCAGCAGACTGCAAGCGTGCCCGTAGCACGTGCCAGCGTACCTGCCTTTCTCCCGGCAAGGGTAACGACGGCAGGGAAAACGGGGGCAGCAGGGCCTTTGGCATATGTCAGGAATCAAACCACATAACCAAGATCCCTGGAGTGTTTGTATGTTGGTTGCTAGCAAATGTTAGAGCCCCGGCAATAACAGTGGCACAGCTGCTGTCGCCCACACTATTTAGAGTAATATAGGACGTGATACAATCACACCTTTGCTCTTCTCTGAGGCTTTTGGTCATCGCTCTTGAGTCGCAGCCCAGGGGCACTGGACAAGATGTTAGGAGACCTGACTGCACATGGCTTGAGACAGGTCATTCCACTTTTGTGCCTCTATTTCTCAAGGTTTTACAGCCCTAATAATTATTCCTAAATTATCATTGAATCTTTTTGTTCTCCTGTTTACAGTACAGCTTACAACAATGCTGTGTACCGCTCTCGTGTAGTTTTACTTTTTTAACCTCTGTTGTTTACAAAACCCCACTTAAAAGGCTGAAAATAAAAATTCTTTATTGATTTCTTTTCTTTTTCCATTTGGCAAACATTGATTTTTTTTTCCTTGTGTTTTTAATGGAGCTTGAAATTAACATGAATCTGTTTGTTCAGATCCCTGTTTGAATTAGTGCAGTTTTAGTAATAAAGTTAGGTAGCTGTTACCTTGGAAACAGAGCTCCGTTTTAGGAAACACTTTAACAAACATTAGGGCCTACACAAACAGAAGTAGTAAAACCAAATTCCTCGATAAGCGATTGGTGGATGTGGGTATCAGCCAGTACCTTCAGCCAGGAACACGCTGCCTGCCTGATGGTGATCGTATTAAAAGTGCGTTAACTTAGGGGCTTTGGCTGTTTCACACTGTTCAAGTTTTTGCAAGTGCTTCTTTTTTCCCTTTTCATCAAGTAAGTAGTGCCATGTTGTCCGTCAGCATTAAGGATTCACTGCTTTTCACTATCCCTTAATTGCCAAGCTAATCTGAACTACTTGGCTTAGCTGTGTGATCCTGTAAAGGTGCAGGCGTACTGTGCCTACCTCTGATTCCACGGCAGTATCATACCCCAGGCAGTGGGCACGACTGTCACGGCAAGATGGCCACAGGGCACTGACGATTAGTTGCAGGGATAGACTGTGCTGCTACAAATACGCAGGTTTGAACAGTAACCCACATACTCGGGAATGTATTAGGCCTTATCTTCTGCAGAAGTGCAGGAGAGAGCCTCGAGACAAAAATACTGAAATGCATGTGACAGTTCAGAGAGCGGTGGTACAAACGCAGAGGCAGAATATATCCCACAGCCGAAACTGGAAAGCGGGTGCACTTCACTGGGCAGAACAAGAGGCAGAACAGACTGAGCCAGCTGTGTTAAGCTAGACCACCTGAAAACTGCTATTTGTACCAGTTGGATAATGTTCATTTCTCGCAATTTCTTTAGTTTCCAGTAACATCCAACTGGTGCACCAGGAGAGGACCACTCCCCCTCTCTCAATCCCCCCTGAAAGAGGAAGCATTTAACAAAGACCAAAAAACCTCTGGAACAGCAGAATTGTTTCAACGCCTCCTTGAGAGGTATGATTCATGGACGCCTGACTTTCTTTGACCGTGAGCCTAAAGGTGTCTCAGCCACACTTGCTCAGATTCCAATTAAAAATAAATAAAAATAAAATGCTGAAGGAGAGATGACATGCTGTTCTGCTGAGGTTTGTTGTTTTCATGATTGTTCCTGGCTTCCAATATCACCTTGAAAAAACAAAACTTGTAGCTTTGCAAAACACCAACTGCCTGGTTACTTATTTAGCTACACGTATCTGCTGTGGAGAGGCAGCAGAACAATGAAGCAGGAAGGATAACGCTTCGCGTAACCTCGGCATTAATGCATACAGCATAACAGATGAGTAGCGACCGCATTTGAAGAGCAGTTCATGAAGCAAAGTAGAAATGATGTGTGTGCAGGATATAATTACAGCAGTAATGTAATAACATTCCATGTTAGATTATTAGGGGTCTATTCTGCCCTTGACATGCCTACATAACTCCCATTAATGTTAATTGAGGTTATGCACGTGAATCAGCAGCTGAGCAAATCACTAAATTAATTACATGTAAAGTACCTGTTTCATTTTTTTAAATCCACTGATACGTTTGGCCAGTGCAAATGCTTATAGTCCAGGAACGAACTACCACAGGGTGGAGGAGAAGGGCTGTGGAAAAGACTGCACGGATTTAAAAACCCCATTAAACAAAATTAAGTTTTGACAAATAGGTAAGGGACGGTGGGAATATTAATTCCTGGACAGGGCTTCCTGTACATTCTTCAGAAATCCCGGGGCTCTGTTTGAATAAGCTAGGAGAGACTCTTGCTTTTCTGTAGCACCTCCTGCAGAGGAGGTTATCTGGAGCTTTTGTAAACAAAGGTGTTAAATACTGGCTCTGCAGGCAAAGGCGGCACCTATTGTGAGTGCGGCCATAAGAGCAACCACGGGCTTGGATAAGGCATACAGCTACTATTTTTTTTTTTTTCCTGCTTGGTAATCGCAACCCCCACTTTCTGTTCAGGAACGCTTTGATCAAGCAGATGTGATGACAAGGCTCAGTGTGATGACAAAGTCTTTGCATATGGTGGGAGAAGTTTGGGCCTGAAATTCAAAGCCTGCGTTTCACTGAAGGGTCTCATTCTGCGAACGCTTATCCCGGAGTTTGAAGGGTGGAGATTGTTATACAAGAAACTGAATCAACCTTCTCTCACTCTTTCTTTGTTTCATTTTTGGTTTAAGCACCAGGAGCTCTTGAGCTTTCAGTACTCCTGAGCTGCTAAACCTGGGTGCAAAGAACAGAAAGTGCTTCCCGGAGAAAGGAGGGGGGCAGTAAATACCCTCCATCATCTCTACCTCTAACATTGCCTCCTTCTGATGCTATAATTAGAGCAGAGCTGGGTTGTCAGCCTTTTCCACAGCAGGAATCCCCTTCCCAGCTGGGCAGGATCTGGAAGGGATTCCCCCACCCGTTTAGCAACCTGAGAAGGCCCGGATGGTCATAAAACCCTGGCACCTGTTTGTGATCCCCCACTGGGAGGGGGGACACAACTGCCCCACATTCAGACTTCCTGAAATAGAGCAATATCCACGATACAACCATCAGAAACACCACACACACACACACGCGCGCGTGCTATACATTAGAAAGGACACCTGAGCTTTTAAACCTTTATTTTGCATGGAGCAAACAGCCTCTCTGGTTTCATCTGGACCTCTCTGAAAGAGCAGCTTCTGGAGTGACTGTAGTTACAGCGAGCTCCGCTGCCCCCACAGCTAGTTTGTGGCCCAGCTCCCCGTCTGTGCCTGGTGGCACTGGAGCATGTTAGACGTGCTTAGCCACGTAAAGAGGCCTGGCTTCAAAGAGTTACGCTTACAGGCTCAGTGCCCGCCTCACAGGCAAAGGGGAACTTAAGTTTCACCTCGCAACAGTGTGGACACAGCTGCCGAAGTAAAGTGAAGCTAACGCTGGCCAGCTGCACTGCAGATGGGGTTGCCAATTTAATTACCAGTAGCATTACTTTCTGTAAGTCTTAACAGATATTTATACCCGTTTATTTGTAATAATTTTCACTTGGGAGTCCCTTGTCATCACTGGGGGTATAAAGAGGGCCAACTGGAGGCACAAGCAAGGTAAGCGGTCGCCCACGCTGGCAGAGAAAGGAGAGAAGGTAAAACGGCAGCTTTAAGTGAGACCTCACTGCAGTGGCCTTGGCATCATCGCTGGCCTGCGCTGGTTCAGTGGCAACAGCATAGCTATTCCCACAGGCCCTATCCTTCTCGAGGAATAACGAGCAGTGATGGCTCTGCTGCCTTGGCATCTGGCTTACCGCTGTCACCCTCCCTCACGGGTGAAGACAGACAGCCTACATAGAAATTATGCTTCCCAGGGGCAGGGATATGAAGGCAGGGTAGAATAAAAGTGTCTAGAGAGAGACCATGTTTCTTCCTCCCCTCTCCCTGCTCTCTGGCATGAGTCTCAATGTTGTCTTGGTGTAACCCCATCAGCAGGACCACAGCAGCCAACTGTGGGGCTGGGGAACCTTTGCTCAATGCCTCAAAAAGCTCAAGGGAGACAGTGCTTAAAGAAATTGCTCTGCTGCAGCAAAGCAACCCCAGTGCAGATGAGATGGTCTCCTTTACCTTCCTTGCACCCTGCACTGCGCACACTGCTGAGAAATTGGAAGTTGTTATGGAGAAAGGACTGGCCTCTGCTTCAGAAAACTAAAAAGCTACCACCTAAAAAAAGATGAGAGTACAGAGAATAGATATTCAGATGCCAAACAAGAATTTTGATGCTTAACTTCAGACATTCGTGGTAAATAATATAGACATATGTATTTGCTTGAGAAATAAAATTACTTGTTCATCCCTTGGTTTTATTCAGTTAAGTCTACAGAGGTCTCTGAAAAGCATTCAAGGTTACGGAATTAGTAGCTTAAGAAGAAAGGTGGACCTTGTGCACATAGGACTGGCTTTTGACCTATGTCTAACATAAATGTTTGGCTCAAAATCTGTTGCTGCCCACTTCTATTTAAAAATACAATTACAAAACAAAGAGAAAACAGCATGTGAAAATGCTCACCAGAGGTTTCATAATGTTTTTAAAAGGACAGCTATCTTACTGTCCTCATTTCAGAAAGGAAGGGACTGGCACTCAGAGGAGAAGCTGTGAGTAGTCAGGCAGCCACCAAATGGCAGATCCATTTAAATCAGCTCCTCTCCCATATCGTATTGTGCTCGTTTCATTACCTGATGTGTGCATGGATCCTATTCCCATAACAGGTCAGATTCAGAGATACCAGAAAACCTAGCTCACCTCCAGAATTGCTTTTATGTCTCCAGCACGCAGTGCCTTTCTAAGACATCACCTACGCATACAGGCTCAATGTAAGTATACAAGGTCTAATGATTAAATACCCCTGTATCAAACATTCAGTAGTTGGAAATTTTACTCTGCAATTCCACAAATATTGATTACTTGACCTGAACTCTTCTGCACTTCATGACATATTAGAAATCACACCTTACTAGGGCCTCTCCTTTTGCATTACAGATTGCACTTCAGCCTAAGCATTCAACTCTGGCTTGTTTTGCTTAATAAAGTTCTGGGCACATCTGTGCTGGGAGAAAAGACATAAATAACGTGAATAGATGGCAGGTGCTGCAAATAGAGCTAGCCAAATCAAAGAGAACTTGAAAGATTTAGACATTGATGATACTAAAGTTTCGACAGCGGCACACAGAATTGGGCTACACCTCCCTCACACCCTGTGGGGCTGATTACAGAGGCTGCCACTGAAGCCAGTGGAGACTTTCCACATGACTAAGCTTCCACCTCAGTGTGTAACAACTCCAAGATACAGCCCATAACCAGTACCCTGTGTCACAAGGGGGAATCTTTTCCACTATGTTTTTTCTTCATTGAATTTTAAGGCTCTCTCGCTAAGCCCTATTTTTGGTCTTTTTTTTGGGTGCTCCACAGCAGGCCCCCATCCTCCCTGCAGTTAATCGCCCATCCGCCCCGACCAACGCTGCCCATCAATTAGGCCACTAATCCTGGGTCGCGGAGGCCAGCGGCCAGAGCAGCGTGCGAGCCCTGGCGTGCCTCGTCCCAGTCCCCATCCTCACCCCGGGGCCAGCCAGCCCCGAGGCCCCGACGCCCTCAGCGAGGCGCCCCGGGCCCCGGCTCCCGCTCGCCCACGGCGGCGCAGCGCATGGCAGGAGCCAGCGCGGCGGCCGGGAGCACCCTATGGGGACCAGCGGGCACCGGGGCCGCGACGGCTGCCCCACGGTGCAGCCCCCAACGGGCGGCCAGCACCGGCAACCCAAGACACGCAGCTGTCACCAGAGGCCGGCATCGCTGTATTTTGCCCCTCGGAGCACTTTGTTCCTCGCTCATCCCAAATTAAATACAAACCCGAGCAGCAGGTGTTACCCTAGATATGTAGGAGAGGAGGGAGGGAAAGAGAAAAAAGGGAAGACATGAGGGGACATAAGGAAAAAATAAAGAAAAAAAACCTAAAACCCCAGCCTTCCGCCACGCAACTCTTCTGCTGACAGCCCTAAGGAAACCCGCGCTGCCTCCCAGCCAGGCCCCCCGCCGCGATGAAAGGGCGGGCGGGGAAGGGCGGCGGGCCGGCAGCGCCGCCGAGCCGCGCTCTTCGAGCGCCAGATGCCGGGGGCTGCGCGTAACGGCAGAACCGGAGACAACCCCCGGGAAGACAGGCCCGGCCCCGCCGGCCCGGCCCGGCCCGGCCCGCCCCGCCCCGCCGCCGGGGCGGCCTCCCCGCCCCGCTGCCTGAGGCGCGGCCGCCACCTGCCGTCCCGCCGCCGCGCTGCAACCGGCCGCCGCCGCCCGGACCGCGACGCCCCGGCGGGAAAGGGCGGCCGGCGCAGCGGCCTCGGCCGGGTTGTTAGCTGAAGGGAATGCGTTGGAGGAAGCCTTTCTGCGAAGGGCAGCCGGGCTCGCCGGAGCAGCTGGACGGCCGCGGCCACCGCTGCCTTTCCGCCGCCCCTGGCATCGGCCCTCGCTCAGCCGACAGAGCCGAGGGGACGAGGCCCACACAGGGCCCCCCAAATCGCTTCGGCGCTGTGGAGGGTGCTGCGTGAGGCTGGCGGGGCACCCGGCGGCCTCCTCCCTCCCGCTCCGTGAAAGGACCGGTCGGCTGAAGCAAAGCAAAATTCAGCTCTGACGTTCGCTCAGCCCCCGGCTGATTTCAGGCGTAAATTAAGGCAGAATCTGGCTACAAGCGAGTGCAAATCTCCCGGGTGCCTCTGAGCAAGAAAAGCCTGAAACACCGCAAACGGCACCAACGATCGGTGGGGAGTAGCTGGAGCTGGCCAGTGGAATAGGCCAAAACAGGGCAAACGGCACCACTTCTTGCTATTCTTTCCCCTTTCCTTTGCTTTTTATGTGCTAAAAAGACTCGTTTTGCAGACAGGTCCCAGGCTGATGTAAATCACACCGCTTCATCGTAATATCCCCTCCCATCCTCTCTCTCAAACGCTGTAGCCTCAGACTGCTGTCTGCCGTTCCCAAGCAGATGTCAGGCCACTTCACGTAGGGATTTATTTCTTCTCCACTGGTTTTGGGGTAACGAATTGATGACGGACAAATAATTATTGCCACTGAAATCAAAGAGTGGGCATAGGTTATGAGTCAGTAACTGCTGAGCTGGAACATGGTCAGAGGCAAGACCAGCAGAGAAGTTTCTCTCTCTCTCTCGTGATCCTTCTTTGGTAACAAGATGTAAATGCTATTGCCTCTCGCTGCTTTGTTGACACGTACAGCAGCCAGGATACAGTCCTGTCCGTTTTAGAAAAAGAAAATAAGGCTAGAGAGGATGCTTACTCGGTTAGAAAATATTTATTCCTCTGTACCTGTATTGATTACCTTTAGGTATGAATAGCAATGGCATTCTTATCCTCCAAATGTTTGCTCTAGTCAATAACAAAATTAATTTGTATACCAACAAATCCGCAGCTATCCAAGAGGGAAATGAGCTCGGTATATAATAGAGGGGAGAGTTTTGGCAAAAGGGAGAGTGTAGAAAGCAGCCTGCTTATAAGAATTATTGATAAAAGAATTATATGTTTATAGAATCCAATTCCGTATCTTGAAGCGTTTTATACGCTCAGTCCTCAGCGATAACTGCAACCATTTCAATAATTGTTGTTTGCTGAAGAAAATTGATTTTAAAATCTCCCTGATTCATTTACAAATTACTATTATTTTTTGTACTAAAGTAGCACTCCAGAGTCTGTAGCACAGATTAGGGCTCCTCTGGGTAGGTGCTGTGTAAACTCATAATGCAGGAGTGTTGTCCTTCAAACTATCACCCAGGAACTGGCTTTTTAAACCACACAGCTCAACAAGATCCACGGGTATGTATTTGTGCGTGTGGTATTGAATGACTGCACTAAAGCCAACACCCGAGATAAAAGCATTTATTTATTAGAGCCTACACAGGCTATCAAGCACTGAAAGGTGCCTTAAAAAAGCTAGCATCCACACATAAAAGTCTCTAACTCACTGAAAACCCAAATCCAGCTGGTGTTGCAGCCACCATGGACTCTGAGCTCCTTAGAGGTTCAGAAGAGGTGGGGGAATGGTGGAGCAGCATTCACAGGCGCTTTCAGCCTCTGCCTGTGCCAACCCAAAGCTGAGGGCAAAGAGGACAACACAGGAGGTTTGCAGAAGTGCGATAGGATGCAAACACCTTACCTCACTGAATTTGAGAAACAGGCTTGCAGGGCAAATGCTCGCTCTGTTTCTGCTCGGGAGGTGCAGTGAACAGGCCCCTTCCCTCCCCGCGGGGAAGGTTTGCTGGGTGACACGTTAGCCTCAGTTCTGAGGCTATGGGGGGGAGGAAGAACTAAAGAGCAAATGGCCCAAGAGGTACAAGGAAAAATGCATTGGGGCACTCGCAATCCAAAAAAATTGCCACCGTATGTAAATAGGCCAGTTAGACACAAAAGCAGTGGGAAAAAAGTATTATTCTCCTCATGCTATGGTATATGGTGGGAAAACAAGACATTAAGAACCAGTATTACCCAGAAAACGTGTGACAGGAGCAGAAAATGATCCCTGTTGCAGTGTCCAAATAATAAGGTTTATCTTCATCTTAATCTCAGTGTTAACCAATGGGCAAAATGAATGAAACTGCGTTTCAAGGTCAAGTGATGCTTTGCCATGGACTGCACCCACAGGGGAGAGCAAATGAGTGTTTTGAGCAATGCAAAGCCCAAAGTAGAAACAAGTGACGTGGGGGAAATCTGCCCTCAGACAAAGGCCTGTGCTGAGCCAACGCATCTCAAGTTGAAACTTAGAGGGCACACGGGTTCTGGAGCACCGACCCAGAGCTGCACTTTAATCCCCACCTACACAACCACAGCAGAAGCTGGGGAATACGCACAAAGAATGCACAAAAAAGACAAGGAAGGTAGCCATGATCTGGATGCACCAGGATATCTGCATTGTTTGTCCATCTATCTCCAAAACATGTGAAGAGCAAGTCTCGAGTGAAACAGATGGGCAACCATGGCAAAGGCTACTGTTGACTCTGATCCAAAGCCCACAGCAATCAAGGGAAGTCCTCCTCTACGGCAAACCTCATGCAGTACCCACAGCTTCAGTGAATATGGTCAGTCTGTAACAAGCAAATATCGAAAATACATAGAGGAAAGGGTGTCTTAAGAGCACCCCAACAAGCATTTCATCATTATGAAAAACAACTGATAGTATCCTTCTCTCTGCTGGATGCAGTAAAACAATTTAATGGCCAAATATCCAGTCATAATGTCACCAGCTTTCATTGTTGAATTTTTTCAGGTCTCAGCTTCTGGAAGCATTCTGTGATTATGTGAAAAGCCCAGTTTTATTCTGTTTTTATCTTTACTTTAGCTTCTATTCTCCATGTAGCCGTAGAGAAAAGCTCAAAAGCCATGAATGCTGAACTCAAATCAAGTATATAATATATACATACATACACATATATATACACACACACACGTGTGTGTGTATATTTGTATATGATAACCCCACTTCATGGCTTGACAGGATTTTTTAGAACCTGAGGACTTGGCAATACTGTGATCATCAATGGCCAGGCATGGCCTTTGGGGAGAAAAACATACGGGGTCACGTCGCTGAACACTAAGGTACCACCAGTCACCAAAGTGACAGTGCCAAATTCCTGGCTGCTCGGAACTGGCATAGTTCCGAGTTACATCAATCAGCAGCTGGGTCATGAACTAAAACCTGAAATCAGGGAAAATACAAAATTCTGGGAATACAGACATTTCAGCTTGCTTCACACCCCCATCTTTTGTTAAAACTATTTTTTTTTTTGGCATTTGCACAGAAAACATGCCAGTGTGTCTTTTACAGCACTCTGAGGAAGAAAATTCAAGCTGCTCTGCTTGATATTAAAAGATGTGGCATTTGGTAATATTTGGATGCAATCCAATCGCTAAACTGCTGAACCGGTTTGTAACGCAAGCACAGCTTGAAGGGAAAGCAGCAAAAGACAGATGAAAATGAAATTTATCAACAGGAATAAAAGAACATGTGAGCAGAAAGCAGCAGGAGGAATATCCAGTGTCTGAGAATGGAAAGAAGTGTACCAACCGCACTAACAGCGGTATTGGTGATTTAAACACAGCCACGCAATGAAGCTGAGCGCTAGCGTCATGATAAATTGGGAGTGGAAGAATGAGCTCTGGAGTGAGTGAGTGGAAGCATAGCATGTGGTCGAACGTGTGATGGCATGCGGAATGAGAGTGACCCCACCTGCAATATGTTAGATGCTAAAGACCAATGCCTGCTGCTTACTCAAATGACGAAATGGAAGGTGCAATATGCAAGATTAATACACGTTAGAAGAAACAGATTCTTATGCTATTGCAAAGATCACAGTCTGGTCATAAAAGACTCAGTTGTGTAATCTCCAAGTATTTAGCCTTTGAATAAGTGTTACATGCATTCAAGTGTTAATAATTAAGGGTGGGATATCAACCTTAAGCTTTGGATTTTCCCAGATATTGTCAGTTTAAATCTAACTCTTGGCATCGCTGTAGCATGTGTTTGCTTTTAAAAGGAATGATGAGGTCCTAGGAATATCACATCAGCCTTCCTAATGAGAGAACCACAGAAAATAGGGCTGGAAGGGACCTTGCGAGGTCATCTAGTCCAGCCCTCTGCCCTAAGGCAGGATCAATTATACCCAAATCATTCCTGACAGATGTTTGTCTAACCTGTTCTTAAAAACGTCTGGCAATGAAGATTCCACAACCTCCCCAGGCAATCTGTTTCAGTACTTCACTACTGTTACAGCTAGAAAGCCTGTCCTAATGTCTGCCTTAAATCTCCTTTGCTGCAATTTAAATCCATTAGTTCTTTTTGTGTTCCCAGCGGACACAGAGAACAATTTATTACTTTCCTCTTTGCAGCAAGCTTTACATATCTGAAGACGCGTATCACAATCTTATTCCCTCCCCTGCATCTCCTTTCTCTAGATGCATAAACCCACTTCTTTCAATCTGTCCTCACAGGTCATGTTTTCTAGACTTCTGATCAATAGCACTACTTTCTGCTGGACTTTCCAATTGGTCTACATTTTTCTTTTTTGAAGTATAGTGCACAAAAGTAGATGCATTACTCCAGCTAAGGTCTGAAGCAGAGAATAAGTAAGGTAGGATTACTTCACATTTCTTCTCCATGACACATTATTTATAGAGCTGAAATTGCATTAGCTTTCCTCACACCGTGGCCTGTGTTCAATTTTTAATTCATGGCAGTCACAGATGCCTTCCTGCAGAATGACCACTGAGTCAGTCGCTCCCATCATTTATGTATGTTGTTGGCTATAGGAATTCAGTGGCAAGATCCTGGCGTGTCCAGCGCTTCACTTCCTTGAACTTAAACCTGTTCACCTCAGACTGCCTTGTTCAGGTTTAGTAAGGAGCTCATGTATCTATCAGTATCATTTTATTGAGAGCAATGGAGTAACATCAGAAAATAACTTAGCCCAAGCTGCCCATCCAACACAGAGGAATTCAGCAATGGTTCTTCCCATTAATATCATGTTTAGCATATTCAGTCTGCAATAATCTGAAACACAATGGTTTCTTTTTAGAGGAGTTGGGGAAGTTTAAAACAGAAAAAATTAAGCACTGAATATTATAGCTCAGAGGCATCCCGATATGATGAAAGGTCTCCAACCTCTCTGCATCCTGATGGACATACTGCCCAGTGAGGGGAGGGCTCTTTCAAGCACCAATTATACCCAAAGTAGGATGAAATGGGAACCGTATCTTATCAGCTCCACCTTGACTAGTTGTCCGGAAGGAAAGTTCAATCTCTGTTAATCGTATCTGTAATGTATGGAATTATATTTGTAGTATATAATCTTGAAATGTGTGACGAGGAACCAGGTATTGTTTCTCTTTCTGGTCTACAGGCAGATCCTTCTCTGTAGCAGCTGGAGTAGTTTGCAGGAACACCCTTAAGCAGAGACAGAACAAGGTTCCTCACAGTAATGAAGCCTAAACAACAACCCAAAACTACCCTGTGGTAAGAAAAGGGTTAACTCTTCAAGTGCCAAAGTGGTTTTTCACCTGAAATAGAATTACAAGTTAGCCCCCCACTGTTTATAAGCACATTAAGCATAATAGCAATGAAGTTTAAAAATTGCTGTGAATTTGACCTTCCTCTAATTTTGATTTTTACCAAAAGTATTTGAAACAATTTGGCATGATTAAAAATTAATAGTGGGATACTAAGTAGCTCAAAGGAACAAACCTTCTAACTCCCATCAAACTCTTAACACGTAATTCCCACAGGTGCCTTTGAAAATCCCTATTTTGAATGTTGTTGTCCATTGGATAAACAGTTCAAACACCACTGGCTTTCTACACAAACATCATGTGCCTGCAATAATTTATGAAAATCATAAACTTGATTTAAGCTCTTCTCAGTGCTCCATAAATTTTATGCAGCCCTTAAATTATAAAACTGCTGCCGCTGCTGTGGCACTGATCAGAACAATGCTTAATCTCTTCTCTCGAGATAGTTGGCACGTCAGAGGAGAAAAGAAGAGACTCAGGCAGCTGAATTGTTTGTTTCGATTTAACAGGGCAGAATAAAACAGCCTAGATGCCAGGGCTCTAGTCCCACTGAGACTGCGTGCATCAAATTTTTATTGCCAAAATAGTTGTTCTAACCTTCCCCTGCCTTTCCTTGGTTTTAAACCAGAAAATAACTTTCATTGATTTCACAAGGACACTTTTTTTGAACACATCATCAGATTTGTGATACTTGAGATGTTCCCCTTCTAATTTATAATCAGTGTGTTCCTGTTCTCAGATACACGACAACAAAACGCTGCATCTGCCCAATTACACATTGGTGCAAAAAAGCTCTGCAAACCTCACTACATCCTTATCAAGAGTATCCCTCTCAGCCCAAAGCTGTACTAGAACAAATGCAGGCTTTTTGCTTTTACTAAAATTAGTTTTTAGGAGTGTTTGATTTTTTTTCATCTCTACCTTCTTCAGCAAAGATTAAAAACATCATTTTTGGCACTGAATCTAACAAAAGGTGAAATTAAAGTCCTAGTATAGAGAAACTATGTTTGAATAAGCTGCTTTACTCTTAAATTTGGCCTAGTCACATATTAAAACTGCAGATTGCTTTGGCTTTATTGAGATTTTGGGTTGTGCTAGCTAACTCAGATTAAGAGCATCCTTGTTTTTCTGGTGAAGTCTCATCTGGAGCAGCCCAGTTTTCAAAAGCAAAGGGCTCGGAACAGTATTAGAATCACTCTTTTCGGTGTTTCATCCTGGGGATCCAAAGTCAGCAGCTGCTGTAGTCTTTTTCTTAGCACTGACACTTTCCCGCTCTTTCTACTCTCCTGATAACATTTCCTAGTCTGTCATTCAGACAGTCGTCATTTTTAAGGGATGCATTTTCAACCTCTCTATACTCAGGCTTTTCTCCCACATAACCCTGTGAGTTTCATTCTTCCTCATATGCTATGTTTTTGCTCAGAGGTGTACAAACCATCTGTGCCTCTAATACAATGTTCTTAAATAGCCTCCAGGCAGATCTCTGTGGTTTTTAAGTACTTCTTTGCCCTTCAGCCTGCTGTTAACCATTTTCCTCATAGTTTTATAATCTGCCCTTTTAAAGTTTGTTGTTACTATGTTGTCCCTAAGGGAACAACTCTTTTATGATATCAAAACTAAAAGTGTGCAGTGATCACCGTTACCCCACGGAGGCTTGACAACACCTTCCTCTAATAACTTCTGCCTATTACAAGGTAGCTCCCTCTTGCCCATGGCCTTAATTAATCAGGCATTGTGCTGAGGACTGCCACGGGAGTCAAGGAAAAGGAATCCTTTGCCATATGGATTGGAATGGCACCAAAGCCACTTTACATCTCCTGACAGAGGAAAAACGGCTTTTGCCAGCTGTTGCTTTACCTCCAACAAAAAATAAGAAGTGATAGCAGGGTAAACACTGTAGAATTCAGTCTTGCGTCATTTTCCTGACTGGTCCCATCCATTTTCCCCAGGAGGAAGTTACTTCCCAGGGGCTGGCTCTGAGATTTTGTAGGTTCTCAAAATCTTGAGGAAGTCTACAGGAGGCTGCAGTCACTCACGTAAAACCCTGTGGCGTTTCTCCCCTGGTTTTAATGGCTACCCTTGTGACTGCTGCCTCTGGAATGCTCTCAAGGAAGTGGGGCGGGAGGGGAGGTCTACGACATGAAAAATCTCTTTGCAGATTAACACCTCGCTCTAGGAATGGGAAGAAAGAGATGATACTGAAGAGGCAGTTGATACACCAGCCTTTCTGTTTGCTGAATGCACAAAGGATTGATTTATGGCATCTTCCCACAGGAGAAGGCTATAGGTTATTAACCAACTTCAGTGGACAAACGCTTGCTGAGACTGCATATCATACCTCTTGTGCTGTACCGAAGGTAACGACTCGTCTTCAGGAATGCCTGATGTCCTTGAGAATGCAATTGGCTCTCCACAGCCAAGTGAAGCATTACTTAGTTAATACACTACAGCACAAGGGAAACAGTCAGCTGAAACGATGACATTGCTACTTCCTGCTTCATTATAAATCTGCAGCTTCCTAACAGGATTATATACTGAAGCACTGTAAAAAAAAAAGACATTAAGTCCTGTGATGAAACTTAAAAAAATGTGTAATTAAAACAGCTAGATACAGGCTTCTTGTGTTCAGTGTCTGCAAAAGACAGCCTTTGATCCTCCAAATGATATTTCCTGGAGAAGTGCCGGACACAAAAACTATCAGAATAGAATTCTGACTCATCCCTTCCTGTTTAGGCCAATGAAATGACCATTTGCAGTCTAACAGATCTGGTTTGATTTGATAAAAATTAACCTTATCAGACAGGCTAGAAATATAACCAAGGATAGGAACTCCTGGACCATCTGCCCACACAGGCATTTTCTTGCTCATTCTGTCCCACATCTTTGCAATTTCTATCTCAATAACGCAGCATTCTTGATGATTCACCTTGATTCCTATTATTTAGAGAAAGATCTTGTTTCTTCAAAAGAAAGGTGACAAAGCATCTCACCTTTCCTGACGACATCCAAGCACCTCTGCAACATCAAAAGCCTCCACTGTAATCATCCATTGCTGCAATGCTACTACAGTTCACCAGGCTTGTTCCAGCTTACTGCTCAGCTAAGAAGAGCGAGAACTAACATCACCATCAATAAATGTTTTGGAGTCTTAATGAGCTGGGAAATTTCAAAGATTGTATTAACAAAAACTGTACAATATTCCCATATTAGGTAACAGGCCACAGCTACTTTCACCTTGCTCCTCCACAGCGCTTCTCTCACACTTAGCTAGGCAAGCTCCACAAGAAAAAAAAAATACATATACATTCCCCACTACAGGTGGGGAAAAGGACTGGGGTTGGGGGCAGGGAAGAGAGAGAGAGAAAGAAAAAGCCAGGAAAATTGTCTATTTGAGTCCTAGTCCCATGTTTCATGTGCTCGCTTTGGCTTCCCCTTTATTAGAAAGTTCTTGCGATTATTATTTTTCCATGACCCATTGCTTAAGGCAGGTGATTGCTTAAGACAGTTTCACATTTCTTTCCCAAATGAACAAGTAATTTTTCTCTTTAGTCACAGGTTTCATGGGGAGTTGATGGCGTGTGTAATTTTCCTGGTGTGTCACATTAAGAACACTGAATTTTCACATGACTACTTGACTAAAATGCTTTTGTGCATCACTCACACCTCTTAATAAATATATCCAATTAGTTACTGTTAGGTGAACTGGGAGTGAAATACAATGAATGCAAAGGTCTCCTCCTGGTCAGAGCAGTACAAATCACAGTCAGAATAAAGGAAAGAAACTGGGTTTCCGTATCCACCTTTCTTTCCCCCGTTGTGCTGCCTGAAGAACAACATGCCTTTCATTGTATTATTTCCAAGTAAACCCAATAAATTTATTTGCATTCCAGACATCTGTCATGAAGTTGTAGGGCAAGGACCATGATTAAGCAAAAGTACTGCACCCAATATTTCGAGGTAACCCTCTTTTTACTGGACTTCAATCTCACAAGTCTTTCACTAGAAATAGTAATTTCTGTTAAAATCCAATTACTAACCAGATTCAAACAAGATCTCAATCTTATTTTGAACATGCCAAATCAGCTGCATATTTGGGAAGCCCTCTCTAATTTTAAGGTATATCCAAATTCCCTCTGATCCTTGGCAAGCATTTATTTCTTGATAGCCATGTCTCCTAAACTGCCTTACAGCTAAAGTGAAGAGCTTTCAGGCTGTGCAAGAAAAATGTAAGCAAGTATATTTTTGTGCTGACGAACAGAATCAGAAAAGTTTAAGTAAGCAGTCAATGGTTAATTCATCCTTTCAGATGAGCCTCAGCAAGTCAGAGAATTTACTCAGTTGTTCAAATATGCCCAAATATTCTTTCAGTATACTGTAATGCTACAAGATTTCTCATGGGTGTATATATATATTTTTAATGGATTCAAACAAATTTTAAGTATACAAAATAAATGGAAAGATTAATCCCTGGGAACCTTTGATTCTGTATTTCTTCTTCCTACATTTGATTTTTTTTTTATATATGCAGAATACAGACAAATTAGGTATTTACAAATGTAACATGTCCTCATGGGAATAATCAGGTTGTCACACTGCACCTCTCTGGCAGTTCTAATATCAGACCAGTGCTACAACATGACTTTAATATCCATTTCTAGGTCAGGTTTTAATTTTCTGAAAGGACAACAGATCTATTCATTTTCAAAATCAGGGTAACATGCACTCAGACAATTAGTGTGAAACAGTATGCAGACTTGCATCTGATGTTATGCTGCAGGAAGCTGGTATGTACAGGTAGCAGTCATAAGAGGCTTCATTATCAGGTGACAAAAAAAAAATCCCATTTTATGCACTGAAATTTTCATTAAAATATCTTTGGACCACTTATAGAAAACATAATTTATTGTTTAATACCAGATTAACAAACTAAAACCAGCTGTTTCACACAGCAACTTCAAATTTGCTCCTCAATGAAGCTTGACAGCCCAAATAATTGTGAATGTCCTGTCACGCAGCAGCAGAACTGGTTTCATTGCCTTGTACCCTGTAATTCTGCAGAAGTCTCAGGTCTTGCTTAAATATGGATACAGAACACATCATACTTCCAAATAATTTCAAAGTCACTAGTCCCATTTCCACCACCTTGTTCTCCCAAATTTCATCAGCTCTCAGTGTTATTTTGAATTTCAGCACATCTTGTTACATAAATGGTACAGAAATGGTCACTTTCAGTGTACTGTACACAGGCAACTGAAAAATTTTAAAACTTCATATCACAGTTATAACATTTCTCAACTTAAATTTCATGTTTACTGTTTCCTACTTGAAGAAAACCAAAATAATACTTTTCCACAGCTTAAAGATGAAATACATTTTTTAAAATAAGCTGTTTGAGATCCCAAATAATTATGAGCACATATATACCCAACTGCAATGTACCCAAATATACTTCAAAAAAAAACTCACCACCAAACCACTGAGCCCATCAGTGTGATAACCAAAGTGCACAATCTCTAAGGGTCGAGGCATCTTTCTTTTGCATTAGCTGGTACCATCAACTACAATCAAAATTTTTCTATCTTGCTAGCACAATCAATTCAAATGAATTTGATGCTGCTTAGACTGCATTCACCAAAGACAGGATTAAGACTACAGGATTTTAGCAACTGCAGGCTCACTTACTGCAAGGGCTCTGCAAAGAGCTAATCTGCCAAACCACACATGCAAAAGTTAGTGCAAACTCCTGTTAAGGTGTGAGACTGAAAGCTTCGGTGTCTGTTCCACGGCAATGAAGTCTCTCTCGTTTGAATGCCAAGTCACCAATAACAGGTAAAAACCACACAACTGTCAACTAAGGCCAGTAAATACAGAGGAAATGAATTTTTAGTAACGGAGTACATTTTAAAATGTATTGATTGAAAATTTATATAAGCTGGATATGTACAGGCATATTTTGCTACTCATTTGTGACCTCAAATAGCTTTTACATACATGGTTAAATTCTCTTTTAAAATAAAGACAAGACATACTGTTCATACAGTTCCATCTGAACTGCAAAGACTTAGCTCTGGCTAGTTTTATACGATGTTTCTCTAGTTGGACTATAACGAAGTAAGAGAATACTCAGATACCATGCTTCAATTTCTAGGAAAACACTCAATCTTACTCAGATCCCTAGAAGGGTAAGTAAAATATAAAAAAATACAACTCCTAATCATCATTTTCCTCATCATCAAATGAGAGAAGACTGCTGTTTTTTATTTGCTTAGATGTACTCTGAGGAGTAGTTGCTTCTCTCTTAGTTTTCTTTGCCTCTTTCATCTTCTTACTTGAACTTACATTGAAGTCCAAAAACTTCTCTGATGAACGTTTGGCTGGTTTCCTGAACATAATTTTTCCATCAGCAGGTTCTGGTTCACCATCTATAACAAAGAAAGTAAAAGCAGAACTCATCTGCACATGTTCACACACGCATACAGACCTTCGCTATTATCGTCGTCTTTTTCCCCGAGGACCAAGATCGGCGAGATCTCTGATAGAATACATGAAAATGTATTTTTTGGCCACAAAGTCTGTATCAACGAATGTCTTTCATGCACACACATCTGCTCCATCGAGCCCTTGAAGACAGTTCTCCTGCAGTTCCTCTTAGAAATGGGTTCTCACTGACCAGAGCTTTAACTTAGAAGAGACTGTGAGCAGTAGAGCTTTTCCCATACAATCCAGCCGCATCCACTTATCAAAATGGAGAGGACAACTTTATAGGATCCTCTAATTCCATTTCACTATTTGTAAAATCCGTGACAACAAATGCACTTATTTCCAAATTATGCTATCTCTTTTAAAGAACAAAACGGCACATATATAGGACAAAGCTCTTCTTTTTCTTCTAATATACCCTGTCCTGCTGAGACAGCTAAAAAGATTACCTGGTCACAAATCTGCTTTGTATTATCATATAGGATGAAAGTTTTAGGGTTTCTTTGTACCTGCAAAATCACCAAACTATTCCAACTGACTAATTCTGCTCCTCTGCATGTACTAGAGCAAATAAAATTTTAAAAACAAGAGAAGTCCCTTCCAGGATTATCAGGCAGAGGAAGAAAGCTACTGCACAAGTAACAGCATCAAGGCAATATTTCTGGGGAAAAAAAGTGTAACTGTAAAGTCATGAATCAGACACAAAGGCTCATGCTGCAGTACTTTGCAATTTTTAGAATGTATATGTGACAGGATGTTAAAGAACCATAGGTTCTGTGCAAGATATTTTTCCTAAAGCGCTTTTGTGAAATTCATTATTCAACAGAAATTTCCTAACAATATGCATGTGTTTGACAAGATTATGTGCTGTTTAATTATAACCAATAACTATCTTTTGTCTTTAGCATGAATTCTTTCCTCAGTTCATAAGCGTTATGGCAGAAGACTTAACATTTCAGTGTTATCATGCACAGCACTGGCTGAAACACTCTTCAGTGCATACTCTAAACAATACAACTATTAAATCCGGTGTCTTAAGGGTTGTGTGGTACAAATTAAGACCATAAACCTCATTAGGAAACTTCACTTATAATTCCTTAAGTTTCACAGACCCTTTTTAAGAGGAAACGTAGCTTAAAAAACTAAGCACCCATTCTGTCAATGACTTCTACAGAATGCATGGTTTTGGGAAAATATTTCAGTACTGGTGCATTAGAAAAGCATTACAGTTACAAGGAATTACCAGCAATAATAAACTGTAGATATGATAAGCATACTTGTCAATGGATCCGTTGTGAATTCTGCATGGAAAGCTTAGATGTTTAGATGCTGTACGTGGGATACAGAAGTTTAGGAAGTGCCTATTCTGGCAGAGAAAAATAACTATTTCTGAAAACATATCACACCCAACCAATCGAAATGCACTATGTACCATTCTTCTCAGAGGTTGGATTAAAAATTCAAAATGAAAAATATTTTTCCACATAACTGCCTCCATTTTTGGGCTCTGAAGTTAAATATAAAATAATTCCCCTTACTAATTGTTGGTTAACTAGAATGTTTATTTGGAAACCCATATCTTCTAACTTAAACAAGATCCAAGGCACATGATAGAAGCCAAATTCTGCAAATAAAAAAAGAAATGCATCTATAAGAAAAATTTCACATATAAGCAGACCCAACTGTCTATATACTTAAGCCAGTCAGCACACAGACTGTATACAGTACCAGTACAGCTGTGGAAACAGGACTTCAAAGCAACCAACTACTGCATAAGCATGAGGAGCATCAAAAAATCTCACTGGACATTCTTTTAAAGAGCAATTACTACATTTTCTTAGAATGGTAAATTGAAAAACCAAACCCCTAAAAACCTAACGAAAGCAGATCCACAAAATAAATCAGATAAACAACTATGTACTCAAACTTCATGTAAAATTGGAAGTCAGACATTTCAAATTTACCCCCAAGTCTCCTGCTGCCCACGTTGTGAACTGCACAAAATCATTTCATCTTGTCTACTAGATGAAGAAACTGATAGGTATCTTTGCAATATGAATTTAAACTCTTAGTAAGCAAAGCGCATAAATAGAGCAAAGCTCAAAAACTCCACCAAAATGGCAACTAGCTTAGCTCTGACCTCCAGGGCCTCAATACTATTTGCACATCATTCTGCATCAAAGGAAAAGATTTTAGCTCTTGGCCTGGTTAAACACTGTCAAAATTTCATTATATGCTCCAGAACATTCCTTTCAGCAGGACGCCCAGGCCAACTTCAGAGAGCTATGATGTGTTGGCAGTGCTTGACAAAGAATGAAGCAGATGAAGAAACACAGCAGGCCTAGTCTTACCTAAGCAACTTGTGGAAAGAGGCAGAACAGACCGACTCTGCTTTTTGAAAGAATTTGATGTAGCAGCTCAAGAAATTTGTGTTGATTTGTTAAGACTGTCTTTTCCAGCAGGTAAAGCTGTGTCAGCTGTCTTTTTTGTTTTTATCGATGACCTCCAAAAACTGAGTTGTATTAAGCAATGGAAAGAAGAGAACAAAAAACAAACTCAGTGTTGGTAGCTTTTAAAATAGAGGCCTGATAAAAGACTGTATCAGTATTACAAATTACGGAAAGCAGGATTTCTGATAAACACACTGAAACACACAAAGTAAAATACAACCAACATAAAAGCATTACAGGAGAAATAATAAAATCCACTTCTGATAAGAGAGTCAAAAAACTACACTAGCAGTTCAAATTCTGACTGTTCTTAGTCAATGCTGCTTTTACCTGGATCACAAACCTTTACACTGGTCGCCTAAGAGCGGCACAATCAGACATTGAGCTGAAAACTCACTCCACCAGTGACATCAATTTAAGAAGCCACAAATGCAGAAATTTTTTTCTTCTCTTTTAATTGCAAGTTATGTACTACAAGAGAAGCAGAAATGAGGGTCTGAAAAAGAAACATTGCTCTTCAGTTTACTGTATTTTTTATTTAGTAGTTATCTGTGTAGTTAGCAGCACCATTTTTCAGCAGTTTCTGTCCGCATGGGTCAATGAGGCAACAACAGGAAACGCAAACGCCATTAAACTGGCAGGAAGAACAGGAGGAGCAGCGCAAACAATATTTCAAGATATATGTCTATTCAATGATAAAGGCTGGAAAAAATTTATGATAACCTGGCAAATTGCTTAATGGTTTCTAAGGTTAGAAGTTCAGGTCAGCAGTTTCAGATGATCCTGCCAGTGCTTTCGGGCCACCCATCTCTAGGCATGCCTTGGGAAGCATTTACTATAGGAATTCCGCACACTGGTATCATGAAGATAAAAAGGCCAGTCCTGCTCAGATATTCAGTCTCAATCATTTATGAGGACACTTGGGAAAGTTTTTGTTACTTAAATACTGTAAAATTAGTTTTGGTTTAGATTCCTGCTGTTCACATGATGAAGAGCAGCATGAACTCTGTGATATGTTTAAGCAAAGAGCTCCGATACCCAAGACAGCATGGACTGTATTCTCCTTGCCTCTCCCCTCTCTTGTCCTCTGCCAACTCCAGCATATAGAATGAGACAAGAGTAATATTAAAAGACTTTGAATGAGTAAGGACACCTTCTGCCAAATTTGGTCATCTATGTGTATCAGAGTGTGCCAGAGGCCAGATGAACTAGAAAAGCAGTAGAAAAATCAATTCCATAGACTATAATGAATGCTGGGATAAAGTATCTTGCAGTAACTGGCATCTTTTCTTTTGTGCAAATTTAATTTCTCATAAGACCATTTTTCTTTGTCTCTGAACCAATGGTAACGATTTATAAAACGCCGTGTAAAAATATTAAGTAAAATGACTGTTGATAAACAAATGACTTCTTTTTAAAAAGCCTCTAAGTCAGTCTTACATAGAGAAAAATATTTCAATATGGAATGGTGTTTTTTCATATAGGAAAGGTTCAGTCCTAAATAAAAAAGTTCCCTGTGACTATACTTGAGAAAGCCAACTTACAAGCTTCACTAAATTTTGTTCTGCCTTAGGAGTCAACCAAGTGCAGCTAGGACATTAATCAGCTGTTTTTAATGCAAAAATGTTACTCATCTGTAAAAGAAAATGCAAGTCACAGGAACTGTTGGTGCCTGAAATAAAAAAAAGTGTAGCCATGTCAAACTGATTACAGAAGAAAATGAAGGAGAAAGGATGTAAATGAGATATGGAAAATCCTAGAATAATATCCAAAACCAAAGCCTGAAGACAAGGACCTTCAAATGAAGACAATCACTACAGATATAAAAGAGGAGAAGGCAGAACCTCAGAACTGAGTACTTTGCATGTTTTGAAAAACTAACAGTTTCTATTCACAACAGATAGTTAGCAGCACATTACTTATGATCTATCAAAGTGCCTCAGCATTGATGCATGGTGGAAAGGAAGATTATCAGTTGGAAAATTTACTTCTCTGCTACCTTTTCAGCTTCATTTAATTTCTCTAATGATCTGATTTGGGGCTATATATT
Organism: Platalea leucorodia; assembly: GCF_965183815.1. NCBI lineage: Eukaryota > Metazoa > Chordata > Aves > Pelecaniformes > Threskiornithidae > Platalea > Platalea leucorodia. The sequence continues at coordinate 119,650,799 of NC_138823.1, forward strand.
ATGGTCTAGTACCCATTAAATTAATTTCACTTTCAACTCTGGGATAAAAATCAAAGCAACAAGAAACGTGATCAAATCATGCAGCATCGAACTTTCTTTAGACTTCCCATTTTCAGAATTGACAATTATCCAAAAAAAAAAGAAAAAAAATTAACAAGTTATTCAAAACTCTCTTAACCTGGAAGTAACCGGCTGTCTAAATACCTGCCTCTGACTAGAAATCAGAATTTAAATCTATACATCAGACTGACAATGCAAAGATGGACAAAGACTCAAAAAAGCCTTCAGCAAGCTGTAGCAGTCATCCACACCTTCATTAAAAATTTCACACCAGGTCCTCTCCATAGCAGAGGAACATAGTAGCACTTACCCTGTTTATTCCCACAAGCCAAAAAAAGGAAGAGGCAGCCAAGACCTCATATTAACAGCAAAGGCAGATGAACGAATAATAACACAATAAGGTAGGACAGAGGGCAGCAGTCCCCAGAGCATAGTGATTCAACACTTCTGCTACCTACTATTGCAGGGTTTTTTTCCTCCAAATGCAAGTTATTACTGAAGGGCTGAAGGGGTAATAAGCAGAGGTGCCAAAGTCCTACAGGGACTCAATATGACCAACCTCACTACATACAATTATGTCTTAAGAATGTCTTTTTCCACCAAAGAAGTTCAGTTACTCTATTCAAATACACTTCCATTTCATACTGTGTATTTCACTTGGTAGCTCTTTTGGACTTTTTTCACAGCAGGGACTCCACCTCAATAGATTCTCATGGACAACTACTTGTTTTTGCCCAGCCTTACAAAATCATTTTTCCTCCTACTGTGATCATTCAAAATTCAAGTGGCTTATATGAACAGGAAACCAATGCTTAGAAAGAATCATGCCATTTCTTTCCAACAGGCTGAAATTTCTCCCAATACTAGGAGGGTGATCCCACTTTTGAAAAGAAATCATGTGACAACTTTACAAACTGCAACACCAAGCACATGCAGGTTCAATAAGAGACGAGGAAGTAAGCCACACGCTGAAAACATTTTCTCAGAGGAGTTCAAGTAATATAAACACAGCCCTCGGTCCACTACCTGGTTACACCTTACATATACATATCTACCTGCAGAAACAAGTCAGACGTAGTTTTATTGGTTTCAAACTAACCTATATTATAAAAATTAAGACTTTTTCATCAATCTGCTTTTCAAAAATGTAAGATTCTTGATGTATTTTCTCCCACTACTCTTATTTGACTTCTCCATTTATACCAACAAACCTGAATTTTTTAATCCAAATGGCAGAAAAAGACAGAAGCTAAGGATGTCATATTGATAGCCATGTGCTAGCCTCTCAATCTGCTCTAAACTCAATTTACAGCCTTTGTAAATAGCTACAATGGCTAATCGAGGAAAAGGTCTGCAGCTTCTATGAATCACTTTTCTGTTTTATACTTGTGAGGATCCAGTTCCATATTCTTAATTGTCAAGACATTTCCACTAGAGACAGTACTATCTACCTTTAATCTGTCACGTCTTCTGTCAGCAAAAACTAAAAATAAAGCTATATTTCATCACACCCTGTGTGATGATGGAAGTTTTTGGACTCTCAAAGCATTTATGTCAACCATATCAGAATGATGAATACTGACAGAAATTCTTCACATAACTGTATTCATCAGCTATAGTTTCATGTCTTTATTGTCTAACTGCAGCAACCTTTGTAGGAGAGGTTGCTGCATACACCACTCCCATCTGTCCAGTCTTGAAAAGCCTGTTAAATAACTTAAATAAATCTTTCTAATTCTTTGTAGCAAAGAAACGTTTTTTTCTATACCTTACTGTTTGTTGGCACTATTGTATCATCTGTTGTTTTCAATTAATCCATTTAGTTTTGCTGAATATATTTGCAAGTCACAACACATACTAGGGATGATTTTAAGCAAGTAATAACATGGACCAGTTAAGTGAACACGTTACTGAGCTTACACACCTGCCATTCTTTCTACTGAAGCACTAACCTGAGTTTCCTCCTTCCGCCCAGACACTCTCTTTCATGAACTCATACCATTACCTTTAAGACATCCACTCCACCATCAAATTTGGCTGAACTAATTAATAAGTTCAAAAATTATCACAGGTGATGTCAAAAGACCATGTACTAGGACAATGACACATCATAACAAAACAAAACAAAAAAAGAAAAAAAGAAAAGAAAGAAAAAGACTTAAGGTGGTATTTGGAAGTAGGATAATGCACAATCAAGAAGCACAGAACTGCAACACTATAAAAAGCCAGACAGCTTGGCTACGTACTCAACGACTTCACATTAGGAATCACAAGTCCGAATTATTTAGCTGAAAAATTCAAAACAACTAATCAAAGGTAGTATTAAACGGTAGATAACTGAGCAAATATCAAGCTCCCTGTTATGGGTTCTCTCTCTTTGGCTATACAAAGCAAGAAATTAGTAGCTTGAAATTCACCTGATTCATTTGACTTTAAGGCCTCTTTGATTTGCTGTTTAATTTTCATTGCTTCTTCAGCGGTCAAGTCTCCTTTTTTCAGTGTTACCACTTGAGGCTGCTCATCTTCGTTGTCACTGCCGTTCTCACTATCATCATCTGCAAGTGGAAGCTGCTCTCTCTAGACAGGAGAGAAATAAAAGCAATAAAAGCAATTCTGATCACCATATTAAATCACAACAGCTAAGGTTGGGCTAGTACTCTTTGGCTTCACTTTTGCAGTAAGGTTAGTGAGGAGACCTGGCCCTCCCAACATGCTTTGTCCAAATGGCACTCCAAAGAAATTTATTCCTTTTGTTCGTTATTTTTACTATACAAGCACTGCCTGCCATGCAACATGAAGAAAATGTTAAATGCATAGGTCCAAATTTGAATCTTCTATGCTGTACTCAAAACAGTGCAAAGGGAAAGGAAGTGCATGGTGGCTTTGTTATTAAAGCTGCCTAACCAAATCATCGTAAGCATTACTGACACAAGGAAGACTATGTCCCACTAAGACTATTGTTTCCACTCTCTCAAACTTGTGGCCTTAGACAGAAGAATCATTTGGAATAAAACTTTATATAAATAAACTTGCTGCCATGGAAACCTCAGTGCAACAGCATAGTTAGGCAATATTATAGGAACTGAAAACTTCATCTTATAAGGAAAAGTATAGATAGCATTACCATAATCTACTGAAGTTACCAAGAGATAGACAAAATGCAATTTTCCTCAGGAAGTGAAACAGCTGATACTAATTTACTAAAGGCATACTTTTATCTCAAATTCCATCTCCTCACAAATAACGATGGGCCTCTTTCTTAAGGCATCCTGTAAAACCTTACAGTTAGGAAGTACATGCAAAAGCAGACTGTAAACATAGAAAAAAAGAACACCCTCAGAAAAGGCTGCCTTTTCACAAGCTGGCTCAAACCCTACTGCCCCTGCCCTGCCTTCCTGGCCATCACACTGGAGTTTGCGTCTGCTGACTTGATGTTTAGATGATGTTAACCCCTTTCCAATATATTTGTTTTACTATACTCTTAAAACACTCTTGTTTTTATTATTCCTGTTCCCCCCGTTACCCCCACAGACCACTTGGGTGCTGACAGGTCTGCACTGGCTGCTCTGCGAAGGGCACCACAATCACTACGACTGCAATTATTAAAAACAGCAATGGGGAGGGGCACTGGATTTTTGTTGTTGTTATTTTGAATCTCCAACACAGAAGCAAAAACAAGTTGCAAAGCCAGCTTCGGTTAATTTTAAGCGGGTAACTACTGTTACCCCTTGCCCTACAGGGGCAAAGCCTGGAACTGCTGCTTCCGCGCCTTCATTCTAGGCCCCGGGGGGGCATCGTGGCGGGGGAGCCCCCGTGGAGCGGGCGCTGCCCCTTCCCACCCCCGGCGAGGGCCCGGGGGCGGCGGCGGGAAGGGAAGCAGGGCCCCGACACAAGCCCACGGGAAGGGGGCCGGCGGCAGCCCAGGGCGGGGAGGGCCGCGCTGCCCGAGCGCGGGGCCGGGCCGTTACCTTGGTTTCCACCGTGGGCCCCTCCCGATACCCGACCTGCCGCTTGAAGCGGCTGAGAAAGGCGGGCTCGGCCGGCCGCACGTAGGAGACCTGGTTCCTTTTGCTCATGGCCGCTGCCCGCCACCCAGCCGCGCTGCCGCCTCCCACCGCACGCTTCCGGCCCAGGGGCGGTGGCGGACGGCGGCCCTAGTGGGACACAATACACGCCGCCTCCCTCCCGTAGCTCTCCCCGTCACGTGAAGGAGGCGAAGGCACTGTCAGCCAATGGCAGGAGAGAAGCCGGAGCGGGGAAGGAGGAGTTAGAGCGAAATGGCCGCGCCCATTCTGGCTTCGAGGAGGGGGCGGGGCCACGCCGCTTGCGGCTCTTAGCGCCAAATTCAAACGTTCCGCCATTTTGGAGCGGTGGCCGGTGGGCGGGGAGGCGCTGGGCTCGGCAGGGCCGGCGAGGATCATGGCTCCCGGCGTGAGAGGTGAGGGGGGACGGGGTGGCCGCGGGGCCGCGCAGGGGCTGAGGGATGTTTCCCCGCTGTGCGGGGAGCAGGCCGGGACCGGGGCGGCTCGGTGGGGGAGGCCGCGCTGCAGGCCGTGCCCCCGGCCAGCTGAGGGGACGGCTCTGCCCTCTGGGGCCGGCCGCCTGCGGGGCGAGTATCGCCCAGGTGTAAGAACAAACGGGGTCGGGTAGGGGTATGGCCGCGTCGGCTGTGCTCGGTGCACCACGGAGGGGCTGGAGCCCTGGGGCTGCGGTCCCGGCGCGGCCGCAGGGCAGCCGCGCTGCCCCCGGTGGTGTCGGGGAAGGGTGGAGAGGGGTGGCCCCCGGCGCTTCCAGAAGCGCTTCTGGCACCGGTGTCCCCAAGGGCTTCTCGTGGTTGATGAGTGTAAGCAGTCCTCCCAGGCGGGAAGGCTTTACAGACCTTGCTGCTCTCAGCCGTCCCGCGTTTATCAGTTCGTCTTCTGTAATTATATCGAGTTTTAATTAACTGTGATGGTTGTAACTCGTCGCTTACAAACGTTCAAGTGAGAGCAGCACTTTAAAATGCGAGCTAAGAACGGTTAGCTGAGAGGTGGTCATTTCCCAAGGCGGAGGTTGTGCAAGTATCTATCGGTCTGATTTCACTTTTAAAATGCACTGCTTTTGTTGTCCCAGCTCGTTTTGATACCTTGTGCACCTGAAGAATAAATAACTGAATTAGAAGTTAGCACATCTTTCAAATGTTATTGTGTGAATCAAAGCAGGTAGGCTCGTATAGCAGCAGCAGGATGTTTATATAGCATGAATGTTAATGAGGTTAGTTCCTTTGCACATCATTATTAATCCTACTTTTAAAGGGATCCTCCTACAGTAGAACCTGTGCACTTTTTAGAGACTTTATAAGGTCTTTATTATTGGAATATTTTGGTAAATCATCCTTCGTTATTGTTTTACTTATTTTTTTAAATTTGATTCTGTTATTTAGTTAACATTTTGACTAACCTATGTGAAATAATTTCATGTCAGATTCACCCTTAAGTAAAAAATAAGTCACCATATCTACCTATGGGGTAACATGTGCCATCTCCTTGAAATGTGAAGCTGTGCAAAATGATGCTCATATGTATAGGAGAGCTTTATGTATTATAGAGTGCTCAATATTACTTCATAAAAGTGAAAGTAATGTAGCTACTCAGTTGTGCAGGTTTAGGAAATTGAGTTTTTGCGGTCACATCAGTAAAACTATTTCATGCTGTACTGTTGTTTTATCTGCAGTGAGTTAGCAATTTTTAAAATATAATGGAAATACATAATACTATTAACATTCATGTTTCTAATTCCCAAAATCATTTGCAAAACCTTATATACATTAAGAGACTACTCATTGCGCATACATATACAAGTATGTGTATGCTTGCATTGCAGGACTGGAGCTTTCTCTACCTTTGCAAGAAACTGCAAACTTCCTGTCAAAGGAAGATAGTTACTAAATATTTTTGTGCAGTTCTGATTTATGGATGAAATGGATATTTATAAGGCTCTCCATTTGTCTCCCTCAGTACTGCTTACAGTATTTTCTATTTAAATGGATTTTTTTGAGCAATAATTTTATCTTGTTTAATTTCTCTGTGTGTTTCACTTTTATTTTGTAGGAGATTTACGTGACTCTACACTTCCTTTGTTGAACTCACCTAGGTAAAGTAGTATTGGCCAGTTCCTGTGTATGAATAATCACATTGTATAAAAAGTGCAAACAAAACCTAGTATAACTTTGTAAAATAATTTAAAGTTTTTTCTTTCAATGTTTTCCTGCACAAGATTGTTGCCTTTCTCTCCTAACTTCCTTACAGGTTTAAAAAAAAAAAAAAAGTTCTCTTAATAAAAGTGTTGTTCTGAGGCATCAGATTCCTCTTGGAATGCTGCCATGCAGTAAATTCTTTTTTGTCCACGAACTGCAGCTGGACTCTAGAATTTCTCTGAAGAGATATTCCACGAGGAACCTCAATTCTGTGAGGAAGTCCTAAGCTAAAACAAAAAGCCCTCCTCCAAATATAAACAGTATCTGCCACAACTCAGAATAATATTATCTAATGAAAAAATATTTGACAAGTTAGTGTGGTGTGTCTTAAATATAATATAACGTCTTCCCTTTCTCAGCTGCTTCCTCTTCTTTTTTAGCCCTTTCCTCTGCCACTCTTCAACTGCACATTTCAGTCATGAAGTCCTTCCCCCACTTTTAAAACTATTCTGTTCCTTTCTCTTGTTTACCAAAAGTAAAAATTAATAATAGTTACAACACCCTCATGCTGTAACTGCCTTTTGGGAGAGAATATATTGGTATTTATGCCAGAACTCCTCAAAGCTTTAATATAGTAGTCATGCACAGTTGCTTATTCAAGCTAAATTTACTGGTGCATCCACTGATAAATGTGATGAAATAGGTCAGGGAGCTTTTAGATGTAGGCGTTGCTACACTTTATTGGACTCATGGATCAAGAATTGATTGTTCTTTCCCTTCTTGCGAGCAGCAAAGAAAAATGCTAGTAACTTTCTTGCTGGAATGTAGCATCATCTGCTCCATTTGTAAAGTCTTTTATAACTTCCAGTAGTAAGAAGAATGCTTGAAGCCCATAGTCTTAGAAACTATCAAAACCTTTATTATAACACTGGTTATATATATCTCAAGTTCCCTGTGAAATGTGTTCTTTTAGAGCTGGAGTTAGATGCAACAGCAATAAATTCCACTAACTTCATGTTCTTTGTTTTTAAATCTGCCACATTGTTACCTTTAATAAATCTTTGACTTGTAATGAATTGATGTGTACAGCTAGAAGTAGTGTATTTTTAGGAGAGACCTTTGTATGACTTCACGTGCTTAATCTGATTTTTGTGATTTAATCTAATAGTGATCTAATGCATAAATATTCATTTAGTGTTGAAGGTGATGCTATCAAAGTTTATGTAAGGGTACGTCCCCCTTCAGAGGGAACTGCATTAACCGATGGAGATCAAGGCTTGTGTTTATCTGTTCTTTCATCAAATACCATCCGTCTGCATTCGAAGCCTGAGCCAAAGATCTTCACTTTTGATTATGTTGCAAATATGGAAACAACGCAGGTAATAACTTCGGAATCTCATAATAGTATTGCAGTTTCCCCCCACATTTTGGCAACTGCTACAGTAAACCTTTCTAAAGATGTAATGCCTTAGGCCTTATTCTTTTGCAGTGGTAATATGTAGTTATAGTACAGAAACGTTGCACTAAATTCTGATGTCTAATAGTTTTAATGCATTTTTTTAATTGTTAATTTCTTTAAAGTTTGTATTAAAATTGAACCTTCTAGTTGTAAATGTTAGAGTAGCACCATAGACAGAAAACAAATGCCCCTGTTGAGACAAACATAAAAATAGCTGGCAGTCAGCAGCAGATGTGATTTGTGTATTAGGAACTTACAAGTTTATATGCTATTAGTTATATTTCCTTCTTATACATCTGTCTTTTAAACAGATGTGTTGTTCATCTGGGACAGGTAATACAGGAAGGAAAATCCTTCCATTTAATATTTATAATATTGTGTTTGAAATTCTGAACATAATTTTAATTCCTCCAAGACTTCAATTCCATTAACTTCTGTTTAAAAAAACAAACAAACAAACAAAAACCCACAAAAAAACAAACAAACAGAACCCCACCCACTGTAGGCTGTTATTTGTAGCTAGGCTATTCTTGCAGGTCTAAGAGAAATACGTGAAAATAGATGAGGCTAACAGTTGTGCAGATTTGTTGAATGTGCCATTCTGCAGTGGCAAATGTTGAAAGTTAACTAGATCTGATGAGTGTCATAGGCTCAATGTTGACCTACTGATAGAATAAACCATATAACGTAATCAAAAACACTGGACCAAAATTAATATAATATATATTTGAAAGCTGTTATTATGATGCTGAGTTTTATTATTTTCCTTTTGGTTATCAACAAGGAATAAAATTTTTTCAGAGGGAGTGATTTATGTCACAAAGACTTAGGATGTATTGTTTTGCTGTGAGAACTCCAGGGGTCATGATACATGTCTAACTTCAATTAATGCATCAATTTTATCAGCTATAAAGTTATGGCATAGAAAACACTGATAGAAGAGATACGTAAATAACTGGTGTCAAGTGTCTTCTCTTTCCCTTGTCCCCAGGAGTCAGTGTTCTCAAGCGTGGCCAAAAATATTGTTGAATCTTGTATGAATGGCTACAATGGAACCATCTTTGCATAGTAAGTCATTTAATGGTATTTCATAGCAATTGCAACATTTGAGGAGATTGTGTTAATAAGCAGTTGTGGTTTTAAGTGCCAGAGCCTGCCTAATGTTTCCGTAAACTGTGAAAGTGCTTCCTTAGCGTAGCACAACATAGGGAATGTTCCTGCAATATTGAGGAGTACTTCTTATTCCTCTTTTGGAGCAACCTATTTGTAGGTGTTATGCTTCTAATACTTAAGGTCAATAATGTGTATTGTAAACTCATTTGAATTTTACTATTTGTCTAAAAACTAGAAGTTTTATTGTACTGTTAAAGAGAATGCTAGTTGTTTTCAGTATGTCCATAGTAAAATGGAATGAAAATTGCTTTAACTTGATATTTGGCCAGTTCAACTCTTTAGTGAGTCTTAGCTGCCTGTGGGAAAACTCATGAATGATAATTTTAACTTTCAAAATGTTTTTAAGGTAGAAATATATCCACGACTAGTAGCATGAATATCATTATATTAACTCTCAATATTTTTCATTTTGAAAACTGAGTAAGCACTTTGCTCAAAAATGCTAACTTGAAGGACTGATCTAATCAAAACATTACTGGGTTTTTTAGCCTAGCACAGCATTTGCAAAACTGAAGTCTACTTTGTTACAATATACAAATGTGGAAAAATGAGGTGAAATTGCCTTGAAGTTTCTCTAGCATGATTAATGACTATGGTTAAAAAAAAGGTTATATTCAACTTAAAAAGTATTTTTCTTTTTTGGGGGTTTATGTGCACTACTAAGTGACACAAAACCCAAAAGATTGACCCAAAAATTAGTTTAATGTATATATTTGAAAACTTTCATTTTAATGCTAAGCACCACTATTTGCCTTTCCAACAGAAAGAAGGAAGAAAATGGTGGGTGGTGGGGGAGAGAAAAAGTGATTTATCTAACAGAATTTCATGGCCAAATTTGCTGTTCTGTTTTTATACCTTTTAGGTGATTGATTTCTCAGCTTACCTCTGTCTCTTTTTATCTTTAGTTTAGAAGAAGGTGTTTTTTTTTTTTTTTTCCATTTTAAGCTGTGAGTTCTTCTTAAAAGATGGAGATTAATGAAAAATTCAGAGCCAGAATAAAGCTTTATCTGACTTTTTTTTTTTGTTAGCGGCCAGACTGGATCAGGAAAAACCTTTACGATGATGGGTAAGTGGTTGAGAGAGTTTAATCTTTTAGCAGTTTCTTAATGCTTTTTTTTGTTTTGAGTTGCAATGTCTTGCTTAAACACCAGGGATGATTTGGTTTTTTGTCTTCCTGCATATAACTTTAAAGTTTAAGAAATGGTGTAGTGCTCAGTGCAGGTGTTCTTGCTTTATATCAAAAGAGTGAAGTATAGGTACTCTCCTCCATCTTTTTGAAGAGTTTTTTTTTTTTCGCCTGTTTTTAACAGGAGAGCAGCTTTTCAATTAAATCAAACACTTCTAGTAAATTTCCTCAAAAATGAGTATTCTACTGGTTTCCCTGTTTGGCTGATATCCCTTGCATGTGTAGAAAAATATTCTAGTATGCAAGGGTCTTCTGTATTAAAATATAGTGAGCTTTTCAAAATAACTGCTTCCTACCCAACTAGGAATTTAAGGCCTCTCTGTGTATGAAGGGATCCCCTTGTTTTTCATACAGTGGTGATTTTAAATGCATTAATGTTGTACTTGACATTAGAAAGTTACTGAAATAACCAAAACCAGTTTGGTTGATATGTTTTCAAGGACTACATAGAAATTAACTAAACATAGGGACAAATCTACCCCATCTTTCTGGTTCTTGAAATCAGGGTTAAGGTAGCTGTATTGACATAACTGCACATCTGTACATGTTTTCTATGGAAGTCCAAGTAGATTATACTATTTTAGACTTAGATAACCTATGGACAGGTAAAATAAACTTTCACAAGCATTGTTTAGACTACATATAAATCTGATTATGGAATATCATCTTAGATCTCAAAAGTTGATTTTATTGCATGTCTTCTGTGGTTTTGCCTTAAACTGACTAAAACCTGGTTGCTGAAGTCTTCTATAATGACATCTTGAAAAGATCAACCATTATTCTTGAGTAGTACTAATTAATTTTTTTAAATTAAAAATCTCTTTAGGACCATCTGATTCTGATAATTTCACGCACAGTCTGAGAGGTGTAATTCCACGGAGCTTTGAATACTTATTTTTTCTAATTGAACGTGAAAAAGAAAAGGTACATTCATTTTATACTTATTATTACAGTGAAAGTAACGTCTCACATTTAAAAATAGCTAAGGCTTTTTGGTAAGCCCAGTGTGTAGCAGTTAAATTTCCAGGATTATTGCTGTCTTGCATCAAATTTATTAACGAGAAACGCTTGTGTCTAGTACTCCACCAATTCATAGTATGCTTTCTTCAGACACAAGCATGCTTATATTTTGAGTCTAAAAATGCATCTAGGTTTCTGGGTGTCAGTTATTGTTTGGGCATCAGAAATGTATAGTATGCAGAATATAAATGCAAACTAGTAGCTTTAGATATGTATAAAAAGATACTCGCTGCCATACAATGCCAGACTTAATAAAACCAATCTGTTTATAGTGTAAATCACTGTGTTTTTCAGGCTGGCAGTGGAAAGAGTTTTCTCTGCAAATGCTCATTTATTGAAATCTACAATGAGCAGATATTTGACTTGCTAGATTCTGCTTCAGCTGGACTCTTTCTCAGAGAACACATCAAGAAGGGAGTCTTTGTTGATGGTGCTGTTGAACAGGTGTTGTCATCTGCTGCTGAAGCATACCAGGTATTTTTTGTCACTTTTTAATGTTTGGACTATTTATCTTGATGCTTATTTGGTAAATATTCCTCTTTGATTAAAGCACATATTTTTTTGCACAGTGTCTGTGACACCCTCTTCCCCTATCTCCATCCTCCAAAAAACAGTGTAAAAAGCTGTTTCTAGGCAATGCTTCCTGACTGTCCACATATGTAAGAAATCATATTGTTCTGGAGTTCAGAAAATATGAACTGCAATTACAGTAATCTTTCCATAATGCTTGCCATACACATGTCTGAAATATCAACAGAAAACTGTATCTTCTGCTAATTAGGCAGCATGTGCGTTCCAGAAGTTGTCAGGTTTATTTCTCCATGAATGAGACGCATACAGATAGTACTACTATGACTTTAAATATTTTTTTCCTTGTGTACTGCTAACATACACCAGTATTGGATATGTTATGCTTTCAAACAGCAATGGCACTCGTGGAGGAAAGAAGTGAATGTTATAATTAGTGTTCTTATTAAGCTGGACCGTAGCTATATTTTTTCACTGCTGAAATACTTCTGTTTGAAAAAAGTAAAAAAAGTCCTTGTCCTTGAGATTTTTGAAAGCTGTTACACTGAAATATGCTTACTACTGTTTATGTCACCTGTACGTAAATACTGGATACCGTCTGAGATACTTGATATTATTTGATGTCTTTTTCATGCTTAGGTATTAACTATGGGCTGGAGAAACCGTCGTGTAGCATCGACCTCAATGAACAGAGAATCCTCAAGATCACATGCAGTTTTCACGATCACAGTGGAATCCATGGAGAAAAACAATGACATTGTTAACATTCGGTCTTCCCTGCTCAACCTGGTAGACTTGGCAGGATCTGAGAGACAGAAAGACACCCATACAGAAGGACTGAGGTTGAAGGTTAGTTCTGTAATATCTGTGGCATCTTTCTCCTTTCAGATGCACTGCCCTGTTCTATCCACCAAATCTGTTCACCTTTGTTCTCTTTTCTTTTTTTTTAGGAAGCAGGTAACATAAATCGATCACTAAGTTGCCTGGGCCAAGTAATCACAGCACTTGTTGATGTCGGTAATGGAAAACAGAGACACATTTGTTACCGGGATTCCAAGCTCACTTTTCTGTTACGGGTAATATATATCCTCTGGATTTTATATGCTACTTGGGGTGTAGAAAAAAAATATTTGTTTGGGTTGGTTTTCTTACTCTACAAAGCAGAACTTGGGTACGTTAAAAATTTGTTTCAATAGTGGGCATGTGGAAGAAAGCTTGAAAAATATCTTTTTACCTAAACAGACTTATAGTCGATTTATTGCTGTTAACTGAAGACAAGAAATTTATTTATGCTCATAATCTCCTTTTACATATTTGCAAGTTTTAAAGAAAAGAAGCATATGTTTTCATCCCTATAATTTGGGAAATACTGTGTATCACAATGTAATATTTAGAGATGTGTTGAAATATTTGACAGGATTTCCAAAAGTAGCCTATGTGTGCTAAGTGTTGGTATGATGTTAAGAATTAGATAAATTTACAGTTTTCTACCTGAGAGATTATGGGCTCTTCTCAAGAAGAACAGGAAAAAAAAAGGTGGAAGCAGTCAAAGATTTGTTGTATGCACTTGCTGAAATTCTGTGAACAGTAATGAATAATATCTGTAATATATTTTTGTATTATAATATAGTACTTGTACATAATATAGTATTGGTGTTACAACACAGTATTGTGATCACAGCAAAATTTCCCAATCATTCCGTCCCTGTTCTATGTGCATCTTAGAATCATGAACCTCTGAAGAATTATGTTCTTCCAAGGCAACCCAAAATACATAGAAATTGGAAGAGAATTGCAACCGTGTGAGCGGTTACTTCAAGTAGTTATTTTTTTTTAGGTGGTTGTACCACCAAGAAGTCCACAAACATGACCACTTCTACTAGAAAGAGAGAATGCTGTTGAGGCTTGTGGGCTATGTTGTAGTATTAGGCTTTCAGAGTCTTAGGTAAAACTGCTGCCTTCTCCAGAGATTTGAGAGCTACTTCTCTAACAGCATGGAGGTATTTGAAGACATGCATGTAGAAGGGAGAGGTTCCTCTTATATCCTTGGTCAAGAATCTGTTTTGTGATTGTTTGGCAATTGCCACCAGAAGATAGGTTGAAACAATCAACAGGCTAGATGATGTTCGAAATAGTGCGAATATGAATCTGCTAATGACCAAGATTAAAGTGAAATATCTACTTTATTCCCTAATTTTTTTTCTCTGTTTTTTTCTCTCCCTGCTGTTCAGGTGTAACAAATATCTCAAATTGTTCATTAGTAACATACAATCAGGATTTTGAAAACCCAAATAAAGTTTTTATTTACAGTCACATCCTTTATACCCACTTTTGAAATAAAATTTCAGAAACTTAAGTAGCATGGAGATTTGTTAAATCCCTTCTGCAGTTTGTTCAAAGTGATACACAGTAGCTCTTAGGGGATAGCTTCCTGCTGTAGCCAAAAACATGCAAATAAAGCTAACTTCTATGTTTATAAATAGGATTCCCTTGGTGGTAATGCAAAAACGTGTATAATCGCAAATGTTCATCCAGGATCCAGGTGTTTTGGTGAAACACTGTCCACCCTTAATTTTGCTCAGCGAGCAAAGTTGATTAAAAACAAGGTAAGAGAGTTACTCAATGTCTTTATTATTGCAACAAACAATTTCTTATTTAAACTACACATCTGCAAACAGGATAGCTTCATTGGAATACTCCTGTGCTTTCACTAATTTAAATGAATATAACTTATTTTAAAATCCTAAGTTTGCTTTCCTAAATGTTTATGACATGATTTTTGAAAAGGACTTGTTTGCTTTTAATTATGAATAGAGTACAATGGCTGGGGACTAGGTAATGACTGATAATAGTGTGTGTTTATTGCTTGTTCTCTAAGCCCTTCATTGGAAAAAGTAAATCTGTACTAAAAATTAAAATTGTCATTAAAAAAATTAGATGCAATAGTATTTCAGTGCATCTAGTTTTTATATATGTTAATTCCCAAAACGTAAGTTCTCATGAGAGTGTTTTGAAAGTATGTTGGCATCTGCCTGGAAACTACTGCCTTTGACGTATACTGCTTAGCTTTGTTGGTGAAAAAGCTCCAGAGGAAATCCTGCAGAAAGCATTAAATTTTTTAACCAATATTTTAGCTAAAGTGCAGCTTACTGGTTTCTCAGTAAATTGAACATTGCTTTTTCCCCCAAGTTCTTCCTTTCCTAAGATGGAAAACTTCTCAGCATTTTTGTTGTTTTGCAGTCTTTGACTTTTCTTTTATACTATAAAATATAAGATTTTTTTTTTTTTTTATTTATACCTCTTCCTAATTTTCTCTTAACATATTTCTGAAAGGCTGTGGTAAATGAAGACACACAGGGAAATGTGAGCCAACTGCAAGCTGAGGTCAAGAAGTTGAAAGAGCAGCTTGCTCAACTTACTTCAGTACCATCTATGCATGATATTTCTGTATCACAAGGTGAGAGCTGGGAGTGAGGGAGAGAGAACTTGCTACTTTTTTAGCGTAGAGTGTTGGAGCCTTATGTAATTCATTAAGTTTCTGAACAATTAATGTTTTTGTAGGGAATGACCTACAAAGGTTGCATGTCTTATGGATCCCATTGCCTGTATTTGTATCTAATATTTTGCAGAAAATGTTAATGTGATTTTATTTTCTTCCTCTCATAAGTTTGTGTACAGGGCTATGTTTCTCTCATACCTAGAATACTCTTCTAGTTTGTAAGAGGTATGCTGCCTATTCCTTTGAGTAACCAAGAGTTTACATGGGATTGCTTGTACATTTAGGTTGGAGGGAAGGCACTAAGGTGTTGATAATGCCCATTGAATCCGCATTCTTTTTAAGCTCAGGACTGGATTTCCTGTCCCCGCCCTTCCCCTTTTGCCCTTTCAGGAAGATCCTAAGAAGGATGTTTACCTTTCGATAAAAGATTGATTTCAATGTAAGATGGTAATGGGGTTTTTATCAATATGTAATTTTTTTTTTCCTTCCAGTAGCTTTTCACTAGACCACTGTATCTGCAACATAGATCCCAGCATAGCTTTCTACTATGTATACTTCTCACTGAAATACGCTACCTTATAATGTTTGATTACAAGGTACTAAACTTTGTCTTGTAACTCTTTAACTCTTACTGTGATCCTGACTGAACTCTTTCCTGACCTTGCCAAGAAACAGAAGATACAACAATAGAAGTTACTACAGAAGTTAGAAAGACCTGTCTAATATAAAGCATCTGTGGTTGAGTTTTCCTAAGGAAAAATTACTTCTCTGTGAGCATACACATTTAACCAGTAAAAACAAGTCAGTGGTTATGTGGGACACTGAATCACTGTCCATGAATACACAGAAATTGACAGAGGGCTCAAAAATGTTGTCAGACTTGTGATAGAGTTCTGAGGGAAAGCAAGTGATGATGCTTAAATGCTGAAGAGAGGTTTTATGCAGAACCTAATGTATTAGAGCTGTGTTTGGTCTATGCAGTTAAATCACGTCTGTAATATTCAATCACACAAATACGAAATCTGCTTACTAGCTACTTTAAAAACATGACGGCGTTTTAAAATATATTAAATTACACTATGGTAGTTATTATGCACCTAGATACTATGGTGATTAGTATCCTATAAATAAGTAGTCTTGCCTGCATGAGGATATTCAGGAAAGCTATTTTGGATTAATTTCTGAAGTGGATTAGTTAAGCCCTTTTAATCCCTTGTGTGGACAGATTAAATCACTAATTGTCCACTTAATTCATGCTTATTTTCCTGAATTTCCTTCTCATAAACCAGTTAGTCCACTTTTAATATGTACAAACTGTAATAATAATGCCAATAATGGCTTAGTGTTATCTAATTAATTTCAGAGGGGGTTTGCATTTTATAGATATACTCAGCTGAACAAACTGATTCTTTTATTCTAATAAAAGTTCATCGTAAAGCCGTTTAATGCTTGAACAACTTTGTTAATTATACAATTACCTATATTGACTCTGTTCTTTATCAGCACTTGCAGGTGACTAAGAATTACAGTCTAAACTTCTTTGCTCTGGGTATGGCACATGATCTTAGAGGAATTATATTGTTCAAAGAATTCATTTAAATTTTCTTTACACAACTGTCATATTATGTGTGTAGGAAAACCTGGTTAACTGGTATTTTAATAAATATGGCATTTGTTTCTTTGACTTAACCTACAGGTGCTGTGGAAAAAGGGAAGAACAACATAAATTACATGAACAACTTTCTTGAAGCAATGTTGTTCTGGGAGAAATCAGAAGGTGAAAAGAAGGTAAGAAAACACTAAGATTTCTAAGTGCATTGTGTGTACTCTGATGAGAGACCAGTGAGCATATTGAAACAGACTCTCTTCATGATTTTTCTGTGTTTTCGAATAAAAATACTCTGTCCAAAGATGATAGTTTGGTAAAAAGGGAACTAGTCAAATGACATTTAAGATAAAATCTTTCAAATTCAGACAAGCCATAGGATAGCTTTTGTGCTATGTTTAGTTTTAAGGGTGGGTTGTTTATTTGGATTTTTTTAATTAAAAATTTGAACAGAATAACAAACTTCTGTTTTGCTTAATTCTGAGTGCATCTTTGAGTGTTTGGATCAACATTGTGTTTTTTGAAACAAACATCCCTGTCATCCCCATTTTATTGTGCTTTAGTTCATGTCAGGATGCAGTGCTGAGTCATCCAAAAATGGATGTTTTCTTGAAGAAAATCAACTGAAACAGGTGCTCTAGGGGTGCATCTGATGTGCTTAACTGAGTACTTAGTCTAGAGGATCATACTGGAGCTTCTAAGTAAAGTTTTTGCAATATAGTGTGTAATTTGTCTTCTTGATATGAGCTGTTGCTCTCTACAGATCTGCTCCAAATGAATGATAGTCTGTGTACTCACAAAATTTTTGTTAACTGAGTTTTGCATGATTTGTGTGTGTGTGTGTGGTATGGGCACTTTAAAAATTCATCTAGTGTAACTGTCGCTTTTCCACGAATCTGTGTATGTGCTTCCTAAGAATTTATTAGAAAAAATTGCTCAACTAGAAGATCTGTGTGCCAAGAAGGAGAAATTTATTCAGTCCAATAAAATGATAGTTAAATTCCGTGAAGACCATATTGTTCGCTTGGAGAGATTACATAAAGAGGCTGGTGGAAGTTTATTGCCAAAAGAGCAAGATGATCTCCTCAGTGAATTGAGGGAGGAATTGCAGACACTCAGAGAACAGGTAAGTCTTTGGTCTTTCCTTTCTAGAAGAATTTTCTTTTGTGATAATAGCTCATGTGATGGAGTTCTGTGATGGGTAGATACAGGCTTTTTAGGAAAGGCAGGCAGGAAAAAAGAGGATGGGTGGTGGGTTCTTTTATAGAAGCATCTCAAATGCATGGAGTTTCCCTATGGAAGGGGCAATGGGTGGGTTTAGAGCTTGTGAATTTGCAGAAGAGGAGAGGCTAGTAAGGATGATGTCATGGTGGGAGCTTGCTACAGGCCACCTGATGTGTAGGCAGAGGACTGAGTCTCCTTTAAGCAACTCAGGCAAGTCTCCAAATCACAAATCCTCATTCTTATGGGAGACTTTATAACCACGATGACATCTGTTGAAAGGGAAGGACAGCAGGATGCAAGTAAGACAGCAGGTTTCTGAAGGATAATAATACAGATGCTAGATGGGCCAGTCAGGGGTGATGCTGTCCTGGAGCTGCATGAGGAAGGCAAATAGCAAAGTGCATGCCGAAGGCTTCAGGAGAGCAGGCTTTGGGTTATTCAGGTATTTGATAGGTGTGGTATCATTTGTGAGGCAGTTTTGAAGAACAAAGCAGCTCAAGAGAGAAGGCAGATCTTTAAAAACAATTTCCTCCAACCACAAGTAGGAAAAAGTCATAGATATATTAGAAGACCAGCTTGAAATCTGTAGCTCATAACTGAGCTCCAAAGTGAAGGGGGGAAAAAAAGTACAAAAGTCAGGAAAGTCATGAAA
Organism: Platalea leucorodia; assembly: GCF_965183815.1. NCBI lineage: Eukaryota > Metazoa > Chordata > Aves > Pelecaniformes > Threskiornithidae > Platalea > Platalea leucorodia. The sequence goes on from NC_138823.1 coordinate 119,669,381, forward strand.
GGACTATAGAAACATTACTATGGCATGCAGGGACAGTGTTAAGAAAGCCAAAGCTCAAAGTTGAAACTGAAAAGGGATGTCAAGAGCAGCAAGAAAAGCTTCAACTGCTTTATTACCAATAAAACAAATACCTAAAATGTAAACCCACTGCCTTTTTTGAGAGCAGATTCCAAGGGAGTAAGAAAACTAACAAAAAAATTGGGGCAGTTTTAACCACTTTAGGGAATACCTTTTTTTCCTCTTCCATTACAGTTTAATGCTTATTAAAGGCAGTACAGCCACAGCTAGATATGTATAGCGTTGTCTGGAAAATAAAAACTGTTGAATAAAATACTGCTTATCACAGATGGAACAACACCCACGAATTGCAAAGTATGCTATGGAGAACCATAACCTCAGAGAGGAGAATAAAAGACTTCGTTCTTTACAGTCAGTTAAAAAGGCCCAAGAAATTGATGCTCAGACCATCGCAGAACTAGAAAAAGCTTTTTTGGAAGCTTCAGCCACGGAGAAAAATACTGGAGGTAAAGATATGCTAATGTTTTTCAGCTAAATAAGCTTACCGTATTTCTGTTGTGTGCAACGTAGTGTTAAAAATGCTGTCTGTCTCGATGTACTTTTTGCTTTCTTCAAAGTGATACCTGAAGACTGATAAAACAGGTTTGCTTTGTTTTATTCACCTTGGCCTTCAAGCAAATACAGCAATACGGAATTTGGATTCTTGTGCATTTTGTGAACACCATCCATAATCTTATTTTGTTGTCCTTAGTTGTCATGAAGACTGCAGTAATATTAGTTATTCTACTGGTTTTCTTGTGGACTGTTGCTAATACCTATTTTCTTCAATCTCAATTGCTGCTATGCTGGTCAAAAGCCTACAAATGCTTTCATTTTAGTAAAACTTAAGATATTTGAGCTACTCTGATTTCAGAGTATATATGTTTGTTCTTTAGGTCATAATTTATATTCCACCACCATATCAGTGGAAGGCAACTCACTGGCATCTGTTGAAAGGCTGAAAGCACGCCTGCTACAGACTCAGAGTGAACTGGCAAGTTCAAAACAAGAATATGAAGAATTTAAAGAGCTAACCAAGTGAGACAAAACAGTATAGAAATGTCTTTAATTAAATGTCTTTTAAAAATCAATATAAGTAATTATTTAAAGTTAGTCTCAGATCCTGAATGCACAGTCTAAGTATGTTCTTTGCATGTAACAGGGCCAGGTTAAGAAAAATGGCACGCACATAGAATATGTTCCTGTTGAACTCAGTTACTCTCAGACTAGGAAACAGCCATGATGCAATCTGAAGGCATGTCTGCACTGTTGCAGATTTCTTTGTCTTTCCGAAAGCTGCTCTTTATGCTAAGATGTAAAACAGTGCTTCACAACATGCAGGAGATGCACATACCCTGGAATTCTGATAGTCACTTGCTTAACGGGACAGGGAGAGTTTGGCTTAGTTTCCACACTGAGCAAGTATTTTTCAGTAAGTGAAACATTACAGATGGAAGCAGTGTCAGGAACTAAGAGTTGATGGGTTTTGGGGGGGGTATTTGGGGGTTTTTGTTTCTTGTGGTGCAACAGTACTTTTTAACATAACCTCTTTAAGACTGCAAGTTTGAGTCACCATAAATGTAGAATCCAAGCACCACAGAAAATTTTGGCCAACCTGTTGGTTAATTTTTTTGTCTCCAAAGATTCTTAAGAAGGCAATAGTACCACTATCTTGAGACTTGTTACTGGAACTGAGATATAATTCAAATTAGAGCAAAGACATGGTGTCAATAGTTCATTCATGTTCATTTTCTTTGGCATCTAAACACGAGATAAGGGTCTACTTTGTCCCTACTAATGTAGTAAAGAATTTACTGTCATTGTTCTCCTTGAGGGCAGCACAAGACAATGCGAAAGGCCCAAGTAATACCTTCAGTGTGTTTGTGTATATATATATATATTCACATGCAAGTGAGTAATACATGGCTTAACTTGATTAACCTCATTTCTGAAAAATTAAGGTCCTGTTACTGGAGATACAAGAAAAATAATTGCATTTCCAGCAAACATAATGTTAACCTGGAAGGCAAAAGGAACCAGATTTTTTTTATTATATTTATTTTTAGCTTGTACCTAACACTGCTTTTTATTGACTTCAGTGAATCTAGAGCATAATTCTAGAAGCATTGGGCACAAGATATTTCCATTTTTGCCTCCCCACTTTTTTTCTTTTGCAAAGTAGCTTTGTAATGTCCTTTTTGTTCACTTAGGCAATTGTACAAATCTGTGGTTTTATTCTTAGATTTCTGTGTAGCAAAGTCTATGAACTTTATAAATCGTAATGTTACAATCTACTGAGTTTATCAATTCATCTATCGGCCTGTATCATTAGTTACAATGGTTTATTCATATATTCATATATTAATTACTTTATTTTCCTGCCCATTCAATGTATTCCTATTTTATGCATTTCATGTTTTGTGCATGTCTTGCTTTCTTGATAGTATGTACGCATTTTTATTATCAATTACTGACACTTTCTTAGTGGAGTGCAGTCAAACAGAAGTGTGCTTTTGAGCCTCTGCATTCACCTATGGATATAACTAAATTTTAAACTTGTTTCCAGTTTCAGAGTAACTGGATGCTTAATTTTACATGCAAGTGTAACTATAGGCTGTAACTGAATAAGTAGAGTAAAATTTAACAATTTTACAAAATCAATGTATGCTAATTTTTCTGTTGTCCCATAGCAGTCAGAACTAAAGTTCTATTCTGTTCCTTAAGTTTTGCTGCAGATGCTAAAAATAAGAGGAAAAGTGACAGCATTAAACTGCCAAAAGATGAAATAGTGTATTTCCTTTTGTCTGTAGACTTTGACCCTACAATTATGTCAGCAAGGTCAACTATCACAGTAACAGCATGTAGCTCTGCAAAATACCTAATGAAAATTATCCCTAAATTTCTGCTCAACTGTTGGATTTCAGTTAAAGTACTCTCAAGAGGGCAAAATAATCTTAACAGAGCAGCACTTTCAAAAAAAAAAAAAAAATCTTTAAAGGATTTTCTTTAATCCTGGCAAGCACCAGTTCAGACTTCTCATATAACTGGATAACATTTTTAAAGCTTAAAACCATATTGGTATGGGTGATATCACTTTCCCATAAAAGGAATTGCAGAGCGCTCAGCTTATTTCTTACCGTGTAATGGATTTTTTTCCTGACACGTTTAGTTATCCATCTGCTTGCTTCATTATGCAAGCACAAATAAGCTTCTTAGCTTTTTAATTTTTTTTGTTGTTGTTTTTTGGGTTTTGGTTTTTTTTTTTTGCTTTTTAATACAGCAGTGGTGGCTTTCTTCTCAAAATAATGTATTTCAATGTTTGGGCAAGAGTTCAGCTTCAGTTTGCTCATTGGCAATACTGCAGCTTATTCTTACTGATGGAAGGGCATACTGACGGTGTGGTTTTAACAGTAGTAAAATACTTCCTAAACAGGAAAAAGCATATGGAACTGGAATCAGAGCTTCAATCCCTTCGGAAAGCAAACCAACATCTTGAAAATATTCTGGAGGCGACCAAAGCACACAAGCGCCGAGAAGTCTCTCAGTTACATAAGCTACATAGAGAAACTCTTAAGGTATGAGAATAAGTTTATTTAAAACCACACATGCTTACTCCTGAGTTGTGTGAGAACATAGACTTCCATTTGTATGATCTCTTAACCTCACTAGTGTTCTGGCATGTAATCTATATGTGATAAAGCAGATACGCTGCTTTTTTGTTCTGAAATGCTTACTGAATGACTACTACTGTAATCAGATGACAAGTCTGAAAAAAGTGTAGTGGTTTAGAACTAACCACTTTGAGCACTTTATTTCATTATACTGCTTATAGAACTCTGAGATACAATACCAGACAAAGTCTTAATTTCATTTTACAGTTAAAATAAAGACTGCTTTGTAATCTTTATAACAGAACATAACAACTCCAACAAAAGCTTACCAGCTAAGATCTCGCCTAGTGCCGCGAATAAGCCCAGAAATCTTAGATTATCATTCTGAAGATTTCCAGTGTTCTGAAGTGATGATGGATGACATTTTGAAAGAGCCAGTTCCCCCAGAGATGAATGAACAAGCATATGAGGCCATTGCTGAGGAGCTCAAAGTGGCACAGGTGAATGTTCTGAATAAAAACTGAAGTCTATGTGTAACTTTAGAATAAAGTGGGTTTTGGCATGAAATACTTCCCTCTTCCCAACCCCCCCCAAATATACTTTAATTTGTGTGCAAAACTGAAGCTCTTGATGAATACTTAAGGCTTCACTAAACAGTTAATTATACATTGTGCTTAAGAGGATTTACAATGAAAATATTGAAAGGGATTTGAGAGTTGAATATCGTAAGTAGTTTAACATATACAGGGCATTTAAACTTTTATTATTTTAACCTGATAACTTGTTTCTGAGGAAATGTCATGTCTCAGGTGACAGCTATATTTGGAACAATACCTAAGCTTAATATATAATACTGCGTTATTTGAAGAAACCTCCCAAATATTGCTTGTCCACCATTATACCTAATTATCTTGTATCTTTCCTAAAGGGCAGGGAAGGTCTTTTGTCACATAGAAGAGTGCTACAAAGTTATCTGAACTACTCTAGAAGCTGAAACCAACTTCAGTGCATGTAAAACCCTGGCACAACAGCCAAAACCCCTCTTTGATGTTTACCATAGTGCAGAGATCCTGTAAGGACTTTAGCTCATGTGTGTTTTGAATAACTTCTTTTTAAAGCCTTATTTCTCCAAGATAAACATGTGTCTGAAAACTGAATGTTTATTAGATTCAGTCCTTGTATTCCCTGACGGATTTTCTTGTGTTCTGGCAGTTTAGTTAGCAATAGGAAAAATCAGCTACTTAAGATACCAGATTATTTTTGAATGTTCTGTTTTCTGTTGGTTCAGGCCATAAAAAAAGAAAGTAGTTGACATTTTTATATTTAATATGCACAGACTGCCATATGGCATGTGAGAATAACTGGAAGATGGGTGTTCTAATTTTGAGTGTCTGTTGTGTCACAGGAGCAACTGAGCACAATGCAGACAAAGCTGGATGAAGAGGAAAGCAAGAATATAAAACTCCAGCAGCATATTAATAAACTGGAGCATCATTCTGCACAAATACAGGAGGTGAGGGAACAATACAGGGCTATATGTGAGTGTGTGTATATGACAAGGTGATATCTATCACGCTCATACTACTGTGTTGTCTGCTGAAGCCTGCAGTGTTACTTGCATTTTGACTTTTGAAAAATTTACGTAGCATCATAGCTCAGGGCTGCACAGGAAGAGAAGGACTTAGTTTAACATAACACTGCAGGTCTGGGCTTTTTGTTGTTTTAAATGTTGTGATTCTGAGTTTACTTGATCTTAAATATAGATAGACAATATAGCAAATAGACGCTTAAGATGTCTGTGCTCAGTTTTGGCCAACTTCATAATTTCTGAAAAACAGCAATAGTCACAAGGAAATTTTAAACTTTGGAATACTAAAAATACTATTAGCCTCAGTTGGAACTGACCTGAAACGTCCTTATTAACTAAAAAAAAAATTTGCAAGTCTTCCTTAATCTTGGTTTTATTTAACATAGAAAAGGAAATAAGGCCTGCTTTCCTCCCAGATCAGTTGCATTTCTGATAGCTCTGTTCTGAAGTAGATCTCAGCTCCTAAGCTGTGGGTTGCTTTTAAATGAACTTGTTTTTAGATAAGGTAAGGTCTTCACTTATATTGAATTTTTTATTTCTTGGACTTCTACGGGTTTCAGATTCACCAAACATCAAATTTAAAGAAAAATGCATCTTGTATTTATAATCAGCTGATGAAATGCTCTAATATATTACTATTGTTACAGCTCTGACTTAGCCACTACTGCATTTCCTTCCATTTAAAAATTGTACTTTTCTTCTCAAGCTTCTTTCATCCGAAAGGAATGACTGGAGTAAAGAGCGCCAGGAGCTCCTTGAACAGATAAAATCGCTTGAAAAGCAATTTCAAGACAGTCAAAGCAAGACTGATAGTAAGTCTATGTAACACTGAAATTCCATATGAAGTTTTGAGGTGCCTTAATGTTTTGAATCAACAATAGCACATGCTAAGTCACTATTTCGGTTTAAGATATTAAAGTCATACTGGTTTGATTTTTTTTTTTTTTAAATCTTTTTCCTTTTAAAGAAAAACATCTCTAATACTTGCAGAATAGCTTTTCTCTGCCCAGTCTTGCACGGTATACAATATTGAAAGTTGTTCTCTGTTCACTCTGAATGTGAAGGGAGTACAAGATACAGTATTTTATAAAGAAAACATTAACTAAAAATAAAGGGAAGATCCTCTATTGGTCTATGGAAATGCAGTGATATCATCTGGAATGTTTTTGATTCTGCCCATACTCTTTAGTTCTTAAAGTCAATGTTTCATTGGCCTTTTCCATTTACAAATCCTTTTGGTGTGTGACCTTCAAGGTTAATTCCACTGAAAATGTGTAAAGTTTTGTGAGACTTTCCCAGAACGTTCTGTAGTGTTACATGTCCTGTATCTAGCACAGTTTTCCAAATAACATGTAAAATACTTGTTTGGTTTTTGACAGTATTAAAAAGTGAAGTCTATGACTTGCGCATTGTCCTACAGTCTGCAGACAAGGAGCTGTCTGCCGTAAAATTGGAGTATAGTGCCTTTAGGGAAAAGCAAGAGAAAGAAATGAGTCAGCTTTCTGGTAGACATATGGATGTACAGTTCCAGCTGGACAGCGTCAGGTATGTGAGCAGTTTGGTAAAATGCATTAACCTCCCTTCTGGATGCATCCAGTGATGTAGTTCTTTTCTGCATGTGAACTTGCACTTTACATATCTTATTTAAAGCTGTTATTTTCTGTTTATGCCCTTTGCTTATTTTTCTTACCAATTTTTTCCATGCTTTTTCAGAGCCATGAGGGGGAACATGGTGAAACTGGCAGAAAGAAAAAAAAATGAGGCTTCCTTAATTTCAGTTTGCTATAGCATTTTTCCATTAAGTAGGATATTCCTATAAGCTTATTGATCTCCAAAAGTTATGTTGCCGAAGAGGCATAGTTTGTTTGGTTTTTTTCCAAATTAGTCTTAAAAATTAACTATTACTTCTCAGTCTGGTCACATGAGGCAGGTGATGTAATGATGTTGCTCTAAAAATACAAGCAGAAAGAAACCATAAAAATAAACTGAAGCTTGACTGTTGAAGCCTGAAAAGCTCACTGTGTTGTATGCAATAATTGACATTATTATTGGGAGATGAAAATCAGTGAGATTTTTAGTAATTAGCATGACTTAGCTATGTTGGGTTTTGTTGTTGGTTTTTGTTTTGTTGGGTTTTGCTTTTGTGGTTTGTTTTTTGTTTTTGTTTTTCCTGGAAAGCTTAAATATGTTATTGCATTAAATATGGCAGGTCATGTCTTAGCTGAAGTAATTTTTTGCGTGATGCATTGTGAGACTGGGAACCTGGAACTGAAATTAAATGTTGTGGTTTCATTGATGCCTCCTGTGTTAGCAGAAGTACTGACTTTTTGGAGGCTAGTCTTTCTGTAGACTCTCCATTAATAACATGATTCATAACACTTGTCTAGCAGCTCTCTTTACCCCTCTTTGCTTTTCACTTTTGTGAAAGATCAAATGAAATAAGTTTTCAGGGCAACAATTTAAAGGGAAATAACCCAGACTTGCCCAGAATATATAAAGATTTTTATGTAGGATAAATAACCCAGATATCAACTAAGCAGATGAAGGTACTCAGGATGATTCTAGCAGTCTTGTCCAACAACTGACTTAAAAAAAAAAAAAAAAAAAAAAGGTGAACACCATTATCAAGACACAGTGACTGAAATTTCCATAGAATTTTGTAAGAAGTAAATTATTTCTAGGGATCAGAAAGAGTACTCAGCCTTCTCTGCCAATGCCACTTAAATTTCCTGTGCCTTTCATAAATTTGGGGGTTCTGAGTTAAAAAAAAAAAAGTTACCATTTAGGTCAGTCACTTCTTTCTAAAATAACTGTACTCTGTATATTATCTGAAGATTATAAAATACAATTGATTGGAGTATTTTTATAATGAAACAAAGGCTTATCGTAATATTATGGGTGGGGTTGTTGGTTTTTTCTTTTATACAGGCTAGAACACGAAAAGATTCTTGAAGAAAAAGCAAGCCTGCAGGATGACTATGACAATTTGCAGGAAGTAGCGAAGTTTGAGACAGATCAACTGAAGCAACAACTTGAGGACAGAAAACAAGAAGCAGAAGCAATGAAAACTGAGCTTTGTGTAAGACAGTCAAGGCTTCTAAAGGACTTTATTATACAGTTACTTATGTAGCCAGACTGTTTAATTCCTGTTACTGTATCATCGATAACAGATTGCACAGTACTAATAGGTTTGCTAGTGATGTCATTTGAAAGACATACCCAGAATCTTTTTTTAGAACTTAGTACGAGATTTTTGCAATCACAGGCTACAAGAAATATCCAATAGCATGATGAAGTAGTAGGTTTTTCGACTGAAGAAATTGCTCTAGAAATGTTGAGGAAGATGGGTTAATTAGTAAAGGAATAAGAAACTGGTTTGGAAAAGAATCCTGACATTGAAATGCTGGTGACCTTTCATCTCAGTGCTTGCTAAGACTAGCTTACTTATTCTATCTTTACACAGCAGTTTCTTAAAAATTTTCATAGTGGATGTGATCTTGCTAAAATAATCTATGCCTTTTTGTGGTGGATCACTGTCCTGCAATTTAGTTGATGCTGTCCTTGAAAGCATGAGAGACTGCAGTGACTGCAAAACAGCAGTAAGGTTGCTCAAGGGCTTTTGCAAATGATTTTGCCTGCTTTTCTGCAGTGTACACTGTGCCTGCTCAGCAAGTTTTCTGTAAGTTTTCCTTTTTGCTGTTTAAATGAATACTGACAGATTGAAAATTATTATTTTAAATTCCTTATACTCTAATATCTTGAACTGCCGGTTAGAATTTGAAAAAATCCCCCCCAAATTAATCTACAGTTGAAAATTGTAATTTCTCCCTGTAAAGCCTTGGATATTGAGAAACACTAGAGCTATATGAAATCACTGTCAATGGCCGGTGGAGAGAGCTGATTGCTTAATATAAATAAGAGTTTACTTTTAAACTTGTCCAGGACAAAGCTAAAGATCTTTCCATTTCCATCTAAGGTTTTGTGGGGCTTTTTTAGTCATCTTAGGAGTTTGTTTAGATTTTTATTTTGGTTTAAATTATTCTAAAGACCTTATACTATAACTTGTTATAACCACATATATTTTGATATTATAGAACCTTTTGAAACTCCTGAAAACAGAAAAAGAACATAATGAAAAACTAACATTACAATTACAAGAAGACAAAGAAAACAATTCAAAGTAAGCTTTAATTAGTGGTGGGGTTTATTTTCATCTGACTTCATTGGTTTTGTCCTGTGCTAGGTTTTGTATTCAGATGGGGATCCTATTTGTAGAGGTGTTTTTCCCCAGCTGGGTGGAGATAATTACATAATGGGCTTCTTTATTTTATCCAACTTAGAACAACACTTCATTTTAATGTATTCAATTAACATGACAAATGTAACTTCATTACAAGTATAGTTCTTTGTGTCAAAGATAAAGTTCCACTACCGATAGCAGTGTATGGCTAGTAACTAAACTATTAGTCTTTTGTATAGCACTGAGAAGGTGATAGTTAAAGAACTCTTAAAAAAATTAAGTGCAAATAAGAATAAACTTATATGACTTGATTCTTGTTAAAGCTCTCTTATGTTCTGATTATATCTCTCACTAGAAATACGTTTTCTTCTCCAGGGAGCTCTTGAAAATACTTGAAAAAGCACAGGTGGAGAAACCATCCTCTGAAATGGTGACACAGTCTGAGCAGCAGGTACAACAGCAGAATTGAATGACGAAATCGTGTGTTCGTAGATTCCTTGTGCATTAATAGCAATTTTATTGGTGAACTGACTGTTCTGTAGATTACCAGCAAAATAAATGTAGAGTTCCCAAGTTTCAGATTGTTTTGTTAAGATACTGCTTGATTTTTCTGGTAAGGTAAACAACTTAGTTCCTTTCATTTTTTTCATGGCTTTGTGTTTTACAAAACATACTTCAAAAGTAATTCTCTCCTTCACAATTATTATTTCTTCTAGGAAGCAAAACTGCAAAAATTGGAACAGGAGCTGGCTGCTGCTGAAGAGTTTATTGTTTCTTTGAAGAAGACAAATGATGCGGATAAGGTTTGGGCTTATTTCTGTTACTGATATTCAGTTTTGCGGGTAACTATGTTCTGTAGTAGAGTTGAAAGCCCAGAGCCTTTCTATGATACTTATAATTCTGTGATTCTAGACAATCCTGGCTGTGTGTCTATGTAAAATAAATCCTACCTTTTACTGGCATGGAGTTTGCAGGATAGTAGGACATGGCTATGCATTCAGTGAAAACACAAGATAACTGAAGATTAAACAAAAAAAAAAAAAAAAATCAAGCTAAAGCTGTTTACGGGACAAAACATTCAATGCATAAACGATGCATAATTCTCCTGATGACTAATAGGGCCTTCCAGTCAGTGTCATGTCGTAATGGGCTAATAGAAAAGGTAAGAAAGGTGATGTAAGAATGTGACTGTGGGTATCTTTATTAAGAAAATCAAAGCATGATTACATGAAAAGACTGCTCTGGTGTTCTGAAGGCTTAAACGGCAAAAGTTCCCATAGTACAAGCATTTATGCTGTATGTAAAACAAGCATAAGAAATCACATGGTGTGTTTACTATCCAGCATGATGCATTCATAAGTCTTGCTTTTTCCATGCTAAAACCAAAAATTTGACATCTATAAGGTCGGAAGAATCTGGTATTGTCAGTGCAGTGGTGTTTCTTCAATGTGCATTTTTCCATTACAAATAAGTGTAACCTTATAGTAATTCTGTTCTCCTATTAGAAACCCATTACAGCCTGAGACTAAATCAGAGGGCTAGTCTTCTCTTCTAATGAACACAGCAGGTTATTTAATTCTTTATGTAAGTGCTTAGAACAAAAGCCAATGATTTAACAACAAATTTCCTGAGGCCTCATTTTCAAATAGCTGTTTAAAATTTGGGATTGACAAATTGTACACCAAAGAAAGACCAGTAATAAAATACATATAATATACAATGTATCAGGATTAACTTTTTTTTATGTTACAGGAAGTTGTAACTGACTTGATGAGACAGATCCAGGAGCTGAGGTCTTCAATTAACCACAAAACTGAGTCCATAGATGGGCTGACAAGAGAGCTCGAGGATATAAATGTATGTTCTGTCATTTTGAAGGACATGGTATAGTTTTTCAGAAATGGAAGGCAACGACATGTCTTACCATGGGTCTCAAACAGCATAACTTGCTGGAGCGTTTTAGAAGGAAACTTCTTTGTTCTGACATGTTGAAATCTTCTGAACATTTTATGCCTAAGGCTGTTTTGAAAACTGAACTCTTTCCACGTGGTGGGTAAAGAGCAATGTCTCTAAAGGGACCTGTTCACATCCTGTAAACTACACTCAGCTAACAGTCACGTTTAGATTTTCTCAGAAATTGGCAGTTTAGGACCTCAATAATTGAAGCTGAATTGTAAATTCATTTTTGAGGGAGTGAATTTTTATGTTGCTGATGTTGTTATGTTCTACATCTGAAAACATAAGAACTAAATCTCTATGAATAAATATGATCATCCTCTTTATTAAAATAGGTCTGGTTTGCAAACTGATAGAGCAACCCACAGACTGCTTTAGATACTGTATATGTACAAACTATGAATTCAAAGGTCCTACAGACAAAATGTTGATGAGAGAAATTTCTACATATGGTTATCTTTTTTTTTAATAATGGTTTTAGTGGTTAACATGTATTGTGGTGGCTAATACATATTAAATTAATAATCTTTTTCCATTGTTCTGACAACTCATTGCTAATAACATAGTTTGTACAATTTAGCAAGTATGATCTATCATTCTGATTTTAGTCATTGACACTGAGATTTTAAACATTTGTAGCTGTCATCGTAAAATTTGTGGTATACATTTATTTGTATTATGTTTGCCAACTTTCTTTGTTAACATATTTTCCTAAAATATTCTAAAATTTAATCCTTTTTGTAGTGCAAGTATAATCTTGTTCTGGCTGCAAAAGAAGAAAGCAAAGGAATCATAGAGGATCAGGAAAAGAAGATTGAAGAACTGAGGGAAGCCTTGGAGAGAAGACAAATAGCTGATAACATTGAGGTAAAAACATTAATGTTGGTATATTATGATTACTTGTTCAACAGACTAATTGGATGTGGTTTTGCTTAAAATACGTGTGTAAAACTTAACCTCATTTTAGTTCAAACTAAAGCTAGTTAAGCTGTTCTTAAAGGAATTTTTCATGAGATACCTGACAAATTCTGTTAAATTATCACATTACTTGACATAAATATTTTATAAGCTACTTCATAAAAACCTATGCTAAAAGCCTGGTTTAATTTTGTTAAGGCCACTAAGGAGTCATCAGCTGAATTTAATGGCAGCATCAGATGATGCAGCTGAGAAATTAAAATAGGTAGAAGAATATATTATGTTTAATATTATCTCTTCCCCCACTGCTACTATATTCAGGAACATCTTTTCTTTACTCATAATTTTAACTAAAAGCTCCACCTGCTGGGAACAGATCTAGGATGTATGGTTGATTCAGTTGCAGTTTTGCTTTTTAAAACTGTATCTTCCTTTTTCAACTTTGTCTTTCCTGTTACTGCTCTCACTGTTATTTTGGTGAACATGTCCATCACTCAAAACCACCAGCCTCTCCTTACAAGTAATTTCTACAAGATCATCTGTCATATTACATATGTTCAGTCCAATCACATAGCACCAATAAAGTCTTCCAGAGTGGTGTTTGCTCTCAAGAACCATCCTTAAATATATTTCCACTACATTCAATAAACAAACTATCTTCATTAATAATCATATCAAAATTTGACATTCTGGAGTACCTAAACTGAGTTGCTTGCCAAACGGATCACTTTCTGGTTTTGTTTTTTTGCGGTTTTTGTGTGGTTTTTTTTGTTGTTGTTGTGTGTTTTTGTTTTGGTTTGTTTTTTTTTAACTGAAGCAACAATTGTTATTACATTGTTATCCTTGGGTGTAACTTGTTCCTGATAAAATCATAGTATTTCTCCTTCTTTGACTTTGTACATCAGTTACTAATTTCCTTCATGCTTTCTTGACTGGACAAGAAGAACTAATCCAAGGTGGCATTTAAAATACTAAGTACTGTTTCTCCTTCTAGGTTAACACACCTTGTATAGGTATGATGCCCGATCAGGTAGCGTGGGAGTCTAGATCCCATAATAAATCCAGAGGTGTCTACAGAATAGCAGTGAACTAAAAAAGCTGTAATCACTAATTCAGCATGGATTAATATCTATACATTCTTATTTAAAGAATTGTATCTCTTTTTAAGTATACCTTATACTTTAAAACAGTGGTTGATTCCAAATATTTCCTGCAAGTATCTAACTGTAACTATACTGTAGGAAAGTTCTCATTTTTGTTCTGCAACCAAGACAATGGATACGGAAAACGTGCTAAAATAAGAAATTTCTAGGTGAATGCTTGCTACAATTCATGATGAAGGAGTGGAGGGAAAAGGGAGATGCCTGTAGCTGTCAGCAATCTTAGCAACAATGACAAAACATCTTGAAACAACTGCTTTAGAGTAATAACTTTAACATTTCTTTCTTTACTCATCCAATGACTTAAAATAGAGAGACCTTCTGTGTGAAGACTTGCATCATACCACTGATCAGCTGATAAGACTGACAGAAGCCTCTAAGAAACATGATTCACTGCTTCAGTGTGCGCAGGAAGACATAAAAAAGAAGGAAGCTGTAATCCAGGAACTCAGGGAACAGGTAAAACACGGAAATTCTTCTAATAATTAGCTCCTTGGGAGGGAGCTGTGGTTAATTGTAGCTTCTGGAAAAGGTTTTACTGTAATTTTAGAGCATCTTGTATGCAGAATTCTTGGTGAAGAGCAATGCTTCTTCCTGTAAAAGCAAAGTAGTAGTTCAAAAGCTTCTGAACAAAGGCTAGATAACTTTTAAATACTTTGGAACTGGTGTTTAGAGATCATGAAAATGTTTACTCTGAAAGCAGAGTAAAATTATCAGTACCTATACTAACAGAGCAACCTGAGGTTATAAGCAGTGTAACCCTAGGGAGCTACTTTTCCTCTGTTTAACACTTATCCACAAACTATATCATTATGTAGTGGAGATGACTGTTGAGCTCTATAAATTATGCAGTCTGAGAGTGATTTGGAGCTTTTGCAGACTAAATAGCTATGTTAAGCCTTTGTCCAAATTTTAGCTCTAGTTGTCACAACTGTCATAGGGCTAAGTAATATATTTGTGCTGGCAAAAACTCTTAAGAAGGATAAGTTATTTTAGAATGAAGACTGCTTTTGTCATGTTAGCACATTCTCTTTGAGGAAACTGATTAAATCTATACTAGTAAAATCTTTGTATCAAATCATGTTTTGCCCAGTAATGTTTGCCAACAAAGTGCTTTTCTGTGCTAGCAAGCCCTTTGAAAGGTAGATTGTGTTAGCAAAAAAATCAAATACCAACAATAAGAACAAAATTCAGATTAACTACACAGTATACAGTATATAGTGTATACATGCTTTCAAAAAATGCTTGTTACATGCAACTATTGAATGATTAACATTGGGTAATATAGAAAACAGTTATGAAAGTGAAGTCTAAGGTATCCTAAAATAACTTGTGTACTTAAGCTTGCTCAAAATAGTCATCTGGCTGCTGTTTTCTTTAATGTTTTGTGTGTATTATGAGCTAATTTAATTCTAATTGGGTTTCTAATAGTTGGACAGAATGACAGAAGAACTGGAGAAGAGGAAGAATGAATATGAACTAAAAATGAAGCAAATAGATTGCTTTGTGGACTCATCTTCAGTAACATTTCCCCAGGTATGGCATTTGTGAGAAAAACGTTTTCATTTTAATGACTGTTAAAACTCATTGAAAAGGACCAATAAACTTTACAGCATGGCTTCAGGCTGGGACCAGAAATGACAATGTATCGAGACTGGTCAAATCCCATTCACCTTGTTTGCAACTTAAATGTATTATTGATGATTTGTCTGCCACGAATTTATTAACATATGTCTCCAATTAAGCATTAAAACATGTAACCAATACACAGGGGAAACAGTTCTTTACTAATAGTTTGTGGGTTTTGTTTCTCTTAATTTGCCAGTGTCCAAAAACTCCCCCTAATTTTGATGTGAATTTGGCAAAGCTATTGGAAACTCACGAGCAAGAAATAGCTGATCGGAGGGCTTCTGCAATAAATCTGGAGCACCTTGTACATGAACTGAATGAAGAACGAAGAGCTAAAAATGATGAAATTCTAAGGCTGAAGGTACTGTAAATTAATCTCTACAGGCAACTTGTAAGGTTAAAAAAAGACAGAATACAGAGTTCAGATTTTTAATGTCTGTCTATTAAAGCAGGAAGGCAGTTCTTGGTCTTCTCTTTACCTAGGCTGGTAACAAATGGTGACAACTTGCTTGAGATGTCCATACATCTCATTTTCCCAAGGACTGAGTTGTTTCCTGTTCATGAATATCAAATGGTAACAGCATTTGTGCTGATGAAACTGTTCTGACTTATTCTAAAACAAGTTTCTAATGAAACTGTAAATGGAAGGGTGATGTAGATCTTTGCCAGAGAACTGTGCTTGTTTCCTGAGAAATAGTTTTGTCTTCTATTTTACTCAAAAACATGTTCAACTGGAAATGAAAACAAGAATTGCAACTTGGTCTTCAAATAAAATGTTTCCAATTTCACTTGCTTAGGAACAATTAAATGAGTTGGAGAACTTGCGTCTGGAAATGCAGATATTGGTGGAGAACAACAGGAATTTACAGAGCCTTGTAGAAGCTCAGAGACTAAGCAAGAACAGGTAAAGTAAAATAAAAAGAAAAACCTGTCTTGAAGCAATTAAGTAAGATAAATTTACAGTTTTATTTGAAATACAATCTTACACATTGTTTGTATAATTAGAGATTGACTCAGCCTTTTCTATGAAAATTGTTTACTGGCTTGTAAACTTTATTGCCTTTAAATCACAAATTCTGAAATACAGCAAAGTTTTAGAAAGGAAATGGAAATAGAATGTAAAATAACTACGTGCATAGCCATTGCTGTATATTATATATTGCCATATTACTCGTGCAGTTATGGATTCAGTAGATAGGAAACGTCCAAATGAATTCAACACAAGTTTTAACATTGACACAAATAGAACCAGTTCTCCACCTCATGTTTTTGAGGGTAAGGAATGAACTTCCTCTGAAAAGATGGTACGCTGCTGTGTACCTCAGATTGGAGATATCCTGAGGTTTGGCTCGAACTGTAATCTGTACAGCTTAGTTTAGGACAGAAAATATTTTGGTTTGTGGCTTACCTTTTTTGGTTTTCCTCTGTTTTCAATTTTGTAAAGAATTAAATAATCTGCTGGTTTACATCTTGTGAAAAGAAATCTTAACTGGCAGCAAATAATCCTGTTGTATTTATCTAATGACAATTCATTTTTAAGGGGCAATTTAGTAAACAGTAACTTAATGCTAGGTAGGAGTTTAATCTTTTTTTGCCTATTAAATGTATCAAAAATATTTTCCAGAACTTCTATCTCTATTGAATGAAGTATCACTGTTGTCAGTTTACAGAACTGGCTTTTTTGCAAGATAAGTATTTAATGTAAAAGAACACTATTAAACTTGCAAAATTAAGTATTCTAATTAGAAGATGCTGTAACTGCAGGTGTCTGTGCAACTCCAATTTGTCCTTGCATGATATGTATTACACAGTAATCTTCAATTATTAAGGGATTCATTTGTGGAAAATATTCTGTGCACAAGGGCCTACTAGGTGGACAGATCAGGTGGGGTACTGAATGATGATGTTGTCTCCAGGGCCTTCTGCTTTGTTTGCAACAGACATTTGAAAAGCGGGTTGTGAATTGAAATGGCAATCACGGAAAAACAAGAAGGGGTTACCTTGCCATGGAAAACTGGATTCTGTGGCTTTCTTTTTTGCACAGTTTATGGAGTAGGTTACTTGGACCCAGTTTTTCACAGAAAAGCATTGCTTTTATGGTCCTCATTTGCTGGATTCCCAACGTGGGACCTTGGGATATAATTTGGATAAGCATTAACAATTCCCAGCTGCTGTTAGTTGATAGGAGTTGTGAATTGAATAGACCAAAGGCTAATAGTATATTGCATGCTCTCTGGAAAATCAGGTTTAGATATCTCAGGTGGGGATATTCACAGCAGACACATGCCTCGTACATTATGGGAGCAGCTGATAGCAGCAGCAGGTAGTCATTATCTTTGTGGCCCAGTGTTAGAGAGCGAGATGATTTGATCATTGGTGTCACATGTGACAAAGTAATGAGATGTGAGTATCTTGGACTGCGTTGGAGGATGGTTGAGAATACAAAATGAGACCAAGTGCCTGCTCTCTTTTGGTATTTAGTGTTAGGACAGGGAAGAGCAAGCTGCACAGGAAAGGTCAGCATTCACCTCTGTAATGCTAAGCTGAAGCAGGCTCAGTTCACTGCTTTGGAGCTGGTACAGGCTGACCAGTACTGGAATTTGAAAGGCTCAAGCATAATCAATGATTCTAAACTTGAAGGTTTTAAAGTTCATGTAAGTATCTACTGAGAATAAGTAAACAAAGTGTTAGAGTTGTCCAACCGTTTATAAGCTGGATGAATTTGGGTGGATTTTGGAAGTGGGTGGTATCAAAATTTAACAAGGAAAATAAATTATTTTTATTTTAGTTCTCAGAAGTTGTTAGACTTTTTAAGCTGGCATTTAATTAACACTAACAAAAAAACACCCACACATACACACACTCTCTGACTGAGGCTGTTTATACCAGATATGAAAAATAAATCGCCCTAGCTAGGTATGTTGATAAAGATTTTAAGTTACTGAAGATAGCGATCTTTTATAATTGCATCAAATTACAATAACTGTTAATCAATGAAGTTCTTCCCTTACGGCACACTACAAAAATGAAGTGGTCCCAATGGTGTGTTGGTTTGAAGGTTATTTTAGTTGTATAACAATTAGTTTTGCTAACAAAATAAAAACTTTCCAAGTCTTCTGAATAGAAAAATCTTTTACCTTCTTAACTTTGGCAAGACCACTGAGCAAAGGTCTTGTAGGAAGGAGTTGCCTTCTCCGTCTATATGCACATGAACATCATGAACTAATAAAACATTTACCTCAATCCTGAAGCTGTCTAACATACAGTTGCATAGTTACTACATTTTTAATTGTTTTCATTAAAATATTAGTTTCTCTATACTCTAACAAAGGAAGATGTCATGTTCTTGGAATGTAAAACTTTAAGACCTTTCAGAGCTGTTTCATGAGGTTCAGTATGCTGGGTATGAACACGTGCCAAGACAACTACACACATTTACTGGTTTAATCTGGATAAGATGGTGTTTTTACAACTGGTTTACTCTGTTTGTGAGAAACTTTCCTCATTCTTGGATTTCCTAGTGATCAGAAACATCCTGATGTTCAGTACCTCAAAAAGAAAGAGGAGGAGATTGCTGAAGAACGACTGGCCAAGGTATATTACCCTTTTCATGTAGCAGTCAGTTGCTGATTCCCTGCTATGAAATATTAACGTGTTTTCTCCTATTTCATGGCAGTGAAACAAACGCTAATTTCTAGTGCATTCTAACAGATACGGAGCCTGATACTTACCTCGTAAGGTTTCTGTCCTGGTCTGAACTGGGTGTCAGATTGCACAATAAGCAAAACCAGATTCAGATCACTAAATCTGACTCAGCTCCACAGAGCTGGAAAGCGAAGATTGTGTCACTTGCTGTGTCAGGGCTCTGCCAAAGGGAATTTCATGTCGCAGCAGAGGTTGCCACGGATCTCCCAGACAGAAGAATCCCCTGTCAGAGCTCTGCTGCGCATGAATGGGCAGAGATATTGCTGTGGGTCATTTGTGCTGGCATGAAATTGGAAATACATGCACATAGCAGAGAGATTAACTCATAGTGAATGTTAGAGATGTGAGTTACTGGGCAGTAGGATGATTTTGGTACGATCTGGAATGAGATACTTTGCATCAGTTAAGTGACAAATAATTTTGCATATATAGGTATATTAAACATTTATGAATGTAACAAGTATTTTGAACTCTTACAGAATAAAGCAGTGGAGGAGATGCTGAAAATCAAAGCAGAGTAAGTTTTAATATTGTTCATTGAACTGGAGACTTGTATTAAACTCATTAATACCAAAAAGGTATATTTAAGCAATAGGAGTCCAAGATCTGAAACTGTAGTTTGGAAATGTTGTTTACAGTTCTGCAAGACACATTGAGTTCTTACTCTTTCTCATCAGTAGGTGGTAGTAGCACCTATTACTATATTTTCTAAAAGGGTAGCATTATATCAGGAAAATACTCTGAAATAGGTGGAACCATAGAAAAACTTAAATCGGAAGGGACATTCTTAATTGTTTAAAATTATCTATGTTTTGAATTCTTTTATATGCAGTGAATTCTGAGCACATTCCTTTTCAAAGTAAATTTGAAATACTGTTCATTTCTTTATTAATATCATAAATATTTTATAATTTTAAACTTAATCTATTTTTTGCCTTTTTTATGCTATCTGTTTTATTTTTGGCACTTCAGCTTGAACAAGGAAAATTGTTTATTGTTAGAGGATTCCTGGATTGTGTTTGCACTATTGTGCAAGTAGTCCTTGAAATTCAAGTGTGTTGCACCTTGGAAGGATAGTAGTCAAGAAATAAAATACCGAATTAGTAGGTGAATATTAGTTTGAAAATATTGCACCTGTTATTCTTTTCCTAATCTGTATTGCTTCAGGGACTCATAGTGGCTGAATCTCCTAATATTTGAATTATTTATATGTAATGGAATGCTTTCTATGTAAGTAACTTCTTTTAAGGATGAAGATAGTTTTTATGAACACGGTCATTTCAAAAGTAATTTATACTAAGTTTTCCAGGAACTTCAGTCTTGATTAGGGGTTATTTTGCTATTCAATGCATTGGTTTTTCATACCTGTCTGGTCTCTGAAATACACTTCATAACAGTGCTACAATGTCGCATAGAAACAAATAATGTACAAAGAGGAAAAAGATTCTTTTGGCATCAAGAAAATGTCTTGACAAATGCAGCAAATGAATACTGTTTTCATAGAGTAGGTCTTAAACACCAGGCTTCAGTGAAACAAAACTGATGACAAAAATATTTTAATTTATGCAATAGCTGAATAGACATGCAAAATTACTAAAGTTTACATAATCAGTAGACAGGCTGCTAAGTTTGATGGCATGGTTTAATATGCTGTGAGCCTGACAGAATTAAAACATTTTCAGCAGACAAGACATCTGTCCAAAGTGGTGGTCCTTCTGTTACCAGGCCAAACAAGTTCAGACCACCATCCCTGAGCTGTTCAGAGATATTTCTGAGCAACAAGGCTATTGGGGTAAAGCCACATACAAACAAGCGATTTAGCGGAAACGTGAAGAGCAGCAGGGTTCATCTGGCCTTAGATGAGTTCTTAGTGTTCTTGTAGGTAAAGCTTCTGTTTTCTTTCATGAGCGGACTTGTATGGAAACAGCATGCTTCCCAAAAAGAAGAGCAACTCCAAAGCACCGACTAGTTAAGAGATTGTATCAAACTCGAGAGCTGTGAAGCAGAATGTAATTTTTCCTTCTGTTAGCACTGAGTTCTAGGGAAAATAAATTGTCTTAAAAGGATGTTTTTAGAATAGTCTGCCTACATGTCCAAGGATGACTTACTAATTCAGTTGTACGCCATTTATGTTGTTTGTTAATATTATATGGTGGTTTTATATTGGCAGATTAGAAGACACCAAAAATACCCTCAAAATCAAAGAGAATACTTGTCTTGAAATGACTCTGGAGATGGAACGAACAAGAGCTTTGGAGCTGAAAGCATTTCATGAAAAAGAAGAAATTAGATCAAAACTGGAGGAAACGTACGAAGAGAGAGACAGAATTGAAAAGGTTCTATGTGTATAATTTTTTTGCTGTCTTTACGTAGAATCTTGTTCAGCAGAGGTAAAGCTGTTGCTAATTGGACAATATTCTGAATTAATTAGCAATCAAAGACTGCTCTGAAAATATTTTGTCTTACAGTTTAGTTACATTTGTAACGCTGTTTCCTGCACTAGTGGAACTCTGGGTACAGAAATAACTTGCAATTCGTAATACAGATCAAATGGTGCTTTTGCCCTTTAGAGGGATCCAATGTAGTACCTAAGTAAGACAAATACGTATTTCCTGAATGAACCAACTCTTGCATCACATGTTACAACAAACTTAAATGTTAGTATGTTAATAGTTTTAAAGAAGCTATTTCTTCTGAAAAAAGAAGGAGGGGTTACAGTTAAGAGGTACACAATGTATTTATTAATTACAGGAAATGGACTTGCTGAGGAAGCAAGTTGACTCTCTTGCTGAGGAGAACGGGAAATTACTTGGTCATCAAAACCTAAACCAGAAGATTCAGTATCTTGTGAAACTCAAGAAAGATTACACTAAACTTACTGAGGTAAGTTGCAGAGTAGAAGACAGATGAAGTAATGGCCTGACATGGAAGAGAGCTAAGCTTTGAGAGTGAAAACTAAAATTCTTGCTCTTCTGTTGGAGAGTAATAGATACCTCTGATTTTATACAGTTGTGTAGGTCATGGCTGGCCTGTCTCCTCACAGGCCCCAGGCAAGAATCATCCCATTTTACTTCCTCAGGTACACAGCGTATAAAACATTTCAAGTGTAGATACTGCTTATCTAGAAATATGAAAGAAGTGAGTATAATTTCCTTAATGTACCCACGTGTTTTCTGTTTTACAGGAGACTGAAAAACTACGAGTTGAAAATGCTTTTTTGAAAGAATCAAAAAAATGTGACATATGTAGACATCATGATCAGCTATAATGACACAAAATTGCAGAGCCATATTTTTAAAGTGTACAGAATAAGCAAAAGCCAGTTGTCAAACTTGACTTTTGCTGTGGTCCTGGAATAATTGAGTATTTTAGTTCATGGATTTTTTTGCTGGTAGTAACTTTTCGTGAAGAATTTTACTCCAGCTAAGTGGGCAGCTTTCAATGACATATTAACATCTCCCTATAATTTTTCAAAAACTGGTTTCGTATAGGTGCTGGAAGATACTTCCTTGAAATTTTTGTACCTTGCCAGGGAAAAGCTTTCTCACTGGGAACACACCTGGATTTTTCTTGCCTTTTGTGCTTTTATTCAGGCTCCTCCCTCTTCTGAAATGCTACATTTCCCACCAGAGCCGCATTTTAAAAAGCAGTTTCTTTGTGATTTTTTTTTTTTTTTAGCTAAACATAGGGTGTTTTTACTGGGTCAAAATTAATTTGTCAAATTTATTAACTATTAATACTTATGGGTTGCTTAAAAGTAATTTTCATAGAAGTTTGTTCAATAAAGCACAAATGTGAATTTAGTAATAGACTTGTAAATAGTATTATAAATATCTTTTGGCTTTGTATTCTTTTCTATTTGAAATTAAAATGCTTTTTAAACATTTTCCCCAGTATAAACATACAGCAGACTTCTATATTAGCATTGTAGGAAATCCTTTTGAAGTATTTTGCAACCATTTTCTTATCAAACAAAAATTAGAAATTATAAGAAACAAGATCTGAAAATATGCAGAACCTTTTAGGAGTACAGCATAAGTTCATTTAATCGCACTTAAGATTTATTGCAAATAACTGAAACTTTTTATTAGTGGAACATAAGATGTTGATTTGTATACCAATATTAAACACTTGTGTGTTTAGCTTTTTTTTTTACTGTCAGTAATACCATCATTCTATTTTCGGCTACTTTGTACCATACTACCTTTGCCCACAAGCGATGGGGCAAAAGGGAACGCAGGGAAAGATGTGTCTCAAGTAAAGGGCAGGGTACCTAGCGAGTTTCTGCAGTATTTGGCTGAGGGGAGGAAGAATTTCCCCCAGCTTACCTATGAATTTCCAAGTTGCCCAATCCTGCAGATTTGTTTCCACTTGAACTGTGATGTAGCGTATAGAAGTAAAAACCTGACCTTAAACTGGGGAGGGTTTTTTTTCTGTAGACAAATAATAATAGCGATCAGAAGCAACTAACGCCCCTTACTAGCAGCCTAGAGGGGTTTGTCTTGGACCACAAAGCTGTAGTCTCCTGCGGGCTTTATTTGTTATTGCCGTGTTGTAGGCTTACAAATGTTCCTCAGCACCCGTCTGTCGGGTGTGACTGTTGGCGGACCGCTCCGTGCAGGCAGGGGTTTCTGCTCATCCCTGCACGCCGCTTTCTCCTCAGCCTTTCTCTGTGCCGCATGTCTACGTTGTCGTTTTGGGGTTTGGTTTTGTTTTGTTTTAAATAAAACCTTTGTATATCACCGAATATTGCACACATGCAATTTTCTTTCCCCTTCTCCCCCTTTCAGCAGCCGCGGCAGCTCCCCGGCGCCCCAGCCCCAGCGCGGCCGCCCCTCTCCTGCCCGCCCGGCCCTGCGCAGGGGCGGGGCGCGGCCCGGAAGGCGGCGGGCTCGGAGGGGCGGCGGGGCCCGGCATGCCGGCGGGCGGCGGGGCGGCGGCCGTGGCCGCGGGGCTGCTGGGGGCGGCGGCGGCCGCCGCGGCGAAGCTGGCGCTGGGGCCGGGCGGGGAGGCGGCCGGAGGCTGGGTAAGCAAGGAGGGAGCCTTGGGCGGGGACGCGGCTTCCGTGAGGTAGCGCGCGCGCGCGCTGCCTGCGGCCCCGCGGCGGGCGTTATTCGGGCGTTAGGGCTTCGCTGCGTACTGCGCCTGTCGCGGGGAGGAAGGGCGCTGGGTCTTCCTCATGCCCGTCCCGGGGGTGCCCTGCGCTTTCCTTCAGAGGGATCTGCTGGGAAACTGGGGAGGGCTCGGAGAGCCGGGCCGTGACTCACTCCTGAGGGAGCCTGGCCTTGTAGCTGCTGGAGGGGTGACTAAGGCGGTGTGGTAGTGTAAACACGGCAAGCAGACTGGAGCAAGTCTACTGGTATGTAACAGAGAAGAAACCAAGCGTGGTATGGGAACGCCTGAAACCAAACCAGACCCACCTCTGAAAACCCATTTGTTGTGCTTTTACATCAGTTTTGCTTTCAAAGCAGGATGTTAGTGCGCTTGAGTATCACACGCTTGTTCTCAGCCCTCCGCTTCGCGAATAACGTTGCCCTTCTCCCTCTCTTCTACTTCTGTTCGCTCATGCAAAGAGCGGAGAGGTGGAGCAGTTGATTTCCACGGGGCTGCTCAGCCGATGGGCTCACCCGGTGAGCTCTCCTTGGGCGTTTGTTAGGGACGATCTTTATCTCGGTTGTGTTTCTCAAACCTCCTTGTGCTTAAGGTTACGTGGGACTGCTGGCCTTTCGCCTCCAGCACGCGGTGTCCTTACCTGCAGAGGTGAACAGGCAGCGTGAATGGGGAGATGCTGAGGTAGACAGCATACGCGTAGCATAAAAACACGCGGGGGAGACCCATTTAGGCCAAGAGCAGGGGTTGTTATTTGTATGGCAAATGTGCATATGGACTTGAAATCCAAAGGAGAACCCACAAGAGAAGCTAGATCTCAAAAAACCCTAGCCTTGCCTCAGGACAAAAGAAAATCAATGTTTGTGTGATTATTAGAGATAGTTAAAAAAGAAAAAACTCCATACTCAGTAATCCTGTTCGCCCTTTCCAATATATCAGAAAGGAGGGCAGGAAGGAGAATCAAAAATTTTAAATCCTGATACTGTTCTTGATCCCCCCCCAAAATGTTGTGCTGTGCACTGACAGAAAAGCAGAGCGTGGAATTACTGAAAATGTTGGCAGCATCTTTTCTGAGTATTTTTCTCCTTTGAAATTTATAGAAATATTGCCTATTTGTTTGTTGTTTTTTTTTAAGGTGCTATGACAAAGTGTTGTGTCATTGAGGTGAAGTGTCAAGGGAGGTGATCCTTCTCCTCTACTCAGCACTGGTGAGGCCACACCAGGAGCACCATGTCCAGTGCTGGGCACCCCAGTACGAAAAGGAGGTGGAGTTACTGGGCAGAGTCCAGCAAAGGGTCACGAAGGCCATGAAGGGACCAGAGCATCTCTCCTATGAGGGGAGGCTGAGAGAGCTGGGACAGTTCAGCCTCGGGGGGATCTCATCAATGTGTGTAAATACCTGAAGGGAGAGTGCAAAGAGGACGGAGCCAGGCTCTTTCCAGTGGTGCCCAGTGACAGGACCAGAGGCGATGGGCACAAACTGAAACACGGGAGGTTCCCTCTGAACATCAGGAAACACTTTTTCACTGTGAGGGTGGCCGAGCACTGGCACAGGTTGCCCAGAAAGGTGGTGGAGTCTCCATCCCTGGAGGTACTCAGAAACCGTCTAGACATGGTCCTGGGCAAACCACTGGTTGGACCAGGTGATCTCCAGAGGTCATTTCCAACCTCAACCATGCTGTGATTGTGTTTCTTTTTTCTAGACAAATTGGTTCCTTCAGTTACTTCTTTCAGGTCCATTCTAGGTGATAATTGTGAACTAAATTAATCAGTTTAGCTGTAAAACTAAGTGAGTTTTAAGTAAATGCCATAATCTTCCTAGTAGCTTACATTGCGCAGGACCATAGACACCTAAGTGTTTCAGAGAGCTCACTGTTTGAATCCTGCATGCTTGCTACAAAAGCGTTTCTGCAGAGCAGCCAGAAGGTGACAGAAATTCAAGGAGTTTTGTGTTTGAGGAAGAACTACAGAAATCTGAAAATAAGAGAGCAGCCATCACTTGTGCAGTGTGGAAAGCAGCCGCAAATGCTAAAAGTGCATTGACGCTTCTAGGAGGTTATGACATAGGGTAGCAGGATACGCGATGGCCGCACAAAGATGGATTTCCCGGCCAGACGGATGTGTTGTGATGGCCCAGCCTGAGAGCGGCCTGACCAGGAGGGGTTGTTTCACTTGGAACAAAAGTTTCCCTTTACTTTCCCCTCTCCCCTGCCAAACTTCATGTAAAATTACTTGTGCCACTTCAGGGGTGATTCTGGATTATCTGAAATGTACACTGAAATTAATCTCCTCTTAGAAAAGCAATCAGAACAGTAATCCTTGACTCACTGGGCTGGCTCAGCTGAGCCCTTGGCAAGGAAGGAATTTATACCTCCCTCCTTCCTTGTGGGGAACACCTGGGGATGTTCCTGTCTCTCTGCCTGCGTGCCGTTGCAACACCCACTCCTCTGCCCAGGACACAGAGGGACTCCATATCTCCCTGGAAAACCTTCCTGCTGGACATATGCCGCCTCCAGAGCACATTGCAGCTGATTTCCCTGGCTTTGCAATAGAAGAAGATCAGAAGATGAACCCATGGGTTCAGGGTCGCTTTTGAAGATAGCATAGCTGCTGTGATGGTGGGAACCAGCTTTGCTCCACCACGGATAGACTCACAGACTAATTCAAGTCAGGCAGGACCACCGAAGATCTGTAGTCCAACCCCTGCTCTGCAACAGGTTGCTCATGACCTTTTCCAGTCAAGTTTTTAATATCTTCAAGGTTGGAGAGCCTGTGACTTCTGTTCCAGTGTTTGATCACCTTTGTTTTTACTTGTATCAGATCAACACTTCACTTGTTCTAATCTTTACTTGCTGCCTCTTGTCATATCCCAACACACCTTGGAGAAGAGCCTAGGCTCCATCCTCTCTACACCTCAGGCAGGTCGTTAAAGACAGTAACAAGATCTCTTTTTCTTAAGGCCCTTCTTCTTAGCAGCGTACCTCAGTAGGCTCTTTCTGGTCCAGAAGTAATATACTGAATTTAGATGAAACGTAGAGAATTGTTTTCCCCTCTCGTGTCTTTACTCCCAAGTCTGCCAGCCCACTAGATGTGGATGTGGATGTAACATAACTGCCCTGAGCAAGGTAAAATTGCCGGGTCACACAGGCAGAGGGTGAAGCCGGGAGGTAAACCTCATCCCACAGTGAGCTGTAACACGGCAGGAGGTTTCTTCTTTAGAAGGCCAGTAGCAGCTGGGTATGGTTGTCCCTCTTATCCCTCTCTGCAGAGTTTGCTGTGGCAGTGGTGGGAAAGCAAAGTGCTTCACTGGTGGGAATTGTTTTGGATCATTTACCGTAGCCCTGATAAAGTTGGAGACCTTTGCCACAAGCGGGGCAAAACGAGGCTGAACACCTGAACCGTCCCTCTTTGGGATGGGGTTAGCCGTGGAGAGCTTGCGCCAGCCGCCAACCAGGGATTTGGTTTACGGCCCTTCCCTTTTAGCTTTGTACTTGCTACATCACTTGCCTCAGAAATCCCTGTGGCCTCCCCTAGCTTGCAGTTAATAATTTCTTCTTCCGAGTGGGAGCAGAGCACGGTCGGTGATCCCCATTGATCTGGGCGACTGGCAGGGGGCTGCAGCGCAGCTGTTCCCGCGGGGCAGGTGCCACCTCTTGGCTGTGTTTGTTGGCGGCTTCGTACCTACGTTTCTGTCTCCTTCAAGATGGAGCCCACCGTGGACTGAGAGAGGTGATGGGCCATGAAGGCATGATCACTATCAGCTTAGAAAAAGCCTTGCTTTCCCTTGCCCTTGTGCATTCCCTGAGTGTTTGTGAGAGTCGTTCTGCCTGTGATTTCCTCCCTTGGTGTCATCATGTCAAGTACACGACACCCAGGGGCTAGGGAGATGGCTGCAGCAGCTAAAACTATGGGTGTGGGGGCAGACTGAACGGTGAAGGCTTTTTAGGCAAAACTCTGCCCTTTTTTCAGACTGAGGCTGTTACATATCTTGTCAGGTTGTCTAAGGAGGGAGATCTTTCTTGAGAACCTAATTGTCCTTGAAGGCCCTTGAATTCAGAGGTGGTTTTGTTGCCACTAAACGCTGGAGCAGAGAGCTCTCAGTAAACATGCTCTCCAGCGAGCATGCGAAATAAGGCACGAAGCCCCTCACCTCTCGCTTTCTTCCCAGAGGACCCTGCTCTGCCCTCACGGCAGCAGTAAGGCAGGCCAGGTCATGGGAGGTGCTGAGGACCAGTGGTTTGGGACCACACTGGTCTCAGCCCGAATTCACAACCAACAGGTCCTGGGCCACACACAGCGCCAGCACGTACAGTTTCAGTGTTCCTCTCTGGCAGGGCTGAATTCTACCTTTTTTCCATACGTCTAGCGATGCGTGAAGGGCATTTCACTGGATTGCATGTGCACCACATCAAGAGCTTGAGAGCTTTCTGGAGTTTGGCTTCTGGCATGGCAGCTGCTGTACGCTGTCCTGGTACTTACCAGCTTGTGACCTGAGCCTGGACTCACAGCAGGATGTGCCAGGGTCACGTTCCATCCAGGGCTGTTTCCTCATTTCTGTTTCCTTCTGCAATTTAATATGTTCATCTTCATGTAATACCAATAGTGAGGGTGAATGAGCGGTCAGTGAGAAAACATGGGGGTTTCCCTTTTGTCCTACAGCTGACTGTGCTGCTTCGCATCGGCTGTGTTGGCTTGGTGTTGGCGTGCAATGCGGTGATGTGGACGGTCTTTGCAAAAGCCCTGCGACTCTCCTCCTCCTCGGCCTCTGCCTCTGTGACGACGACAGCCTCCAACTTCATCTCTTCGGTGAGTAGATGCCTTCCCCAGGCGCTGAAGCGTGGAAGAGCATAGCGATGTGCAAACGGTCACACTGGATGTGACTGGTCATAGCTCACCTCCCAGCACAACTGGCATCGCTGGCTGCAAAGGGAGAGTTACAGGCAGACATGAAATGATTGTATCGGGCCTCAGCTGTTCTGCGTGTTGGGCTGTAGGGTTTCTCTGGGTGGCAGAGGAGGAAGGGCGCTGCTGCCCAGTGCCCAGTGCAGTGCCTTGCAGCAGCTGTACAGTTTACTGAACTTTTCTAATTGCCAGTGAGAGCTGGAGCTGGGAGCTTTGCTTTGTTTTGCTTTTCCTTTGCAACCCCTCACCTGTGACAAGCCAAAGCCGCCCTAGCTGGGTGTGAAGACGCACTGCCTCTAGTGACCAAAAGAGCATTTTTGACGGGCGTGTTTTTTTCTGCTCGCTTTTCTCAGCAGCTGCCCACCTTGTTTCTCTGCTCCAACAGCTCGCAGCCAGCTCATGGTGGTGTCCAAAACCCAAGTCAGTGGGGCCCCTTCTTTTGTCGACTGGAGTCGCCCAGTCAACTGGACATTTGGCTCCCAAGAGGTGCTGGGAAGGCAGCAAAGTACACGTGCATCTGCCAAAATCCTGTTTTGGGACCGCAATCTGGCTGTGCTTCCAGGCTGGATGGTAGCGTAGGTCGTCACCAGCATCACCCGCAGCAGCCATTTCTCTTGTTGGTCTCAATAGGAGTTTCCTCAAGCAGTTTTTTTGCAGGACCGGCTCTCCCAGCAGAAGTCCCCGCAGCCCTGGCAGCACGGGAGGCTTTGGAGCAGCTTGGCCCAGCAAAGCTTTGTCTCTGTCTTTTTCTTCAGGCCATCCTGGGCAAGCTTCTCTTTGGGGAGACATGGACGCCTCTGTGGTGGGTCGGCCTCGCCGTGACGCTCTGCGGCCTCATGCTGCTGCACACAGCTGCTCCCCGGACGGTGTGGCTCCCAGCGGAGAAGAAAGAGGCATGATGGCTGCCGAAGGGGGTGTGGCACCTTGCCACCCCTCACCCCTTGCTGGCCTGCCTCCGGCCACAGACCTGCTAACCCCTGCTCGCCTGCTGATCTGCCAACTTGCAAAGTCATGCTGGTCACATCTTTCTTGGCAGGTTGGCGGCGGTGTGGTGGCAGTGACAGCCTCGGAGGGAGCTAGTCTGCTTTGAGTCAGTATTTTGGGAATCAGGGCCAGAGGCTTATCAGCCTCTCCTCCTCTTCACACCCTGTGGCTGCGGAGCTTTCCCAGTTCGGGG
The DNA here is from genome assembly GCF_965183815.1 of Platalea leucorodia. Taxonomy (NCBI): domain Eukaryota; kingdom Metazoa; phylum Chordata; class Aves; order Pelecaniformes; family Threskiornithidae; genus Platalea; species Platalea leucorodia. Next base: position 119,699,433 of record NC_138823.1, read on the forward strand.
AAAGCTGAAAGTAAACATGGTGGCTGTGGAAGGTGCCTGTGCATCAGTACTTTTCCATGAGAGGACCTGTCCCAAAATAGAAAAGCAATCATAAGTAGACGCTGAAGGCAGCTGATATTTCTGCTCTGCTGTTCTTGACTTTCCTCTCTGCCTCTTGAAATGGCCCCATGCCTGCCCTAAGCTGTAAGTCTGTGGAGCCTTTAATTAATTTAATTAATTCCTTCAGCTTCCCCTATCAGTCACATACACCTTTTAACTTGCCATTTGTATCTGACGCCTATAATTCCCACTTACCCATTCCTGACATGTTACTCGCTGTAAGATTGCTACTCTTTCCTTTAAACTCTTAAGCAGGATGGGTTTTTGATCACCATTTCTGCTGTGTGTGGGTCAAACTGTAATTTGGGGAGAATACAACAGGCTGTGCGTGAACAGGCAGCCGCTTTCACTGAGAGTGTCCATATTCAACACATCCCCATCCTTCCGCTTAAGTTGGCAATTGCTTTAACATTTGGTAAAATGGAGTTTCTCAAGCAGCATTTTTTGTTGCAACACCTCAGGATGATGCTGATTTCCATTCGTGTGATGTAATCAACCAGATCGCTGGTACCCACACATGAGCTAAATTTTGGGTCAGTGATTACTTAGTGCTCAGGATGAGATGCCTGTTGACACGGTGCCTGTGTCAGAAAACATAATTTCTAAGGTATTGACTTCTTTCCCGTGCCCACACATCTTGTTTTACTTGGAAATGTTTTAGTTGCAGTCCTAATCAAGAAACGTAATGATGCCTATAAGTGTATGCGTCATGCTGGTGATATCACTTGTTTGCTCTGGGCTTGCCAGGTTGTCTCCGTCTCCTTGTTACCACAGAAAGTGAGTCACAGTTGTGGCATGTGCAGCAAACCTAATAACACATTTCTGCAAACCTCCATATCAGAACCTGTCAGGTTTGTCATGACTGGCAGATCTGTGCCATGTCTGGCAGGAGCGTAAAAATAGACTTGCGGGTGGAAATGCCGCTGGAGTGGGGTTTGTGCCTTTTCCTTCTTCATATCGGAAAGACGAAAAGTCAGTGTCCCCCAGAAGAGGCCAGGAGCTGTTTGCTTCAAGTCCCCTGCTTCAAAAGAGTCTTAACTCATCACATCAGGCAGCTGTGTCCCAAGAGGGACAAGGCCTTTACCCTCAGCGGGTTCATAAGTCTTCCCCTCCAGAGAGAGGTGGGGAAGAGGGCAGAGCGCTCCGAGTGCCTTTGCTCCTTACTGACATGGGTCTTTGCACCTGGGGAGCGCTTTGGGTAGCAGCACGGATAGAAAGAGTGAGACACGTCCGGCCACCTGGGAAGCTGGGGCTTGACGCGGCGACCCAGCATCCCTCATAGGCCTGTGGAGATGACAACCAGGAACTATGTATTTCTAAATACATAAGTCTCCTTAGACCTTCGTACGTGATGGAGAAACAATGAAGGCTGCAAGCCTGATTTGTTTGCCCTTGTTATTAAGTCTCAGCCAGCTGCAAGCCATCGCCGCCTTGGCGCAAACAGCAGAAGGACCAGACTCTCTCCTCTCTGGTTAATTTGGCTGTTGCCCCCCCCAAGAAACCTTTTGGAAAGTTTTTTAACATGGACTGTCTCAAAACTGGCATTTCTTTATTACAGTTATTGTTGGAGGTCAAGGTCTAAGAGATGTTTGTACAGCTGCAGAAAGTGTGGGCCGCATTTTACTTGATGATGCTCACTTTTAAGGTGCAAGAACATAAACTACGGCTGTAAATTCGCTATTGTAAATATTTGAAGGTGGGAACAGAAACAAGTTTTCCTCCAGTTCCTGCAGGAGGAAAAGATTACTGAGCAGGGTGCATTTTTCAGCAGAATCCCTCTCCTCTGTGTACACAGGGTTTGGCCCACGTCTGCCGGTGTTGCTTGTCAGCGTGGGGCCAGGGCTGCAAGGAAGGCTGCAATCGCCGTACGGCAAAGCAGTGCTCTTCTGGTAAACGGTTCATTCGTGGTCACCCAAAATGCGGCTGGAAGTGATCTCAAAAAGGGGTGCCGGCATTTCCAAATTAAAACACTGTCCAAAGCTCAGTGTCTGAAATTTAATATTTACGGATATTTTAGACCACACACACAAAAAAAAGTGATGTGAGACTAACGAACGAGCTGTGTTTGAAGAGTGAGCGGTTCAAATGCGGTAGACTTTGTAAGGTGGCTGAAGATCATGGCCAACCGTAAGACCTTGGTTTACCAGGACAGAAGGTGGGTTATCCTTATGCGGGAATGTGCTGTTGCCAGCTGGGGTTAAACCACATCAGGGAACTACAGTAGTGCGCTTGCGTGGAGTTTTTGCACACATGAGCCAAGGTGTTTCTAGAGAAGAGTCTTGGATACACATTTCTGCTCAAATTGCAGTGAAATACACTTTTGTTTGCACGTCTCCCAGGCGCTGGCTGTAACGAGCCTTTCCGGCACCTTCCCCTCATTCTCAAACACAGCCCTAATTTTTCAGCATCTTGTTCATCAGATTTTCCTCAAGCAGGAAATGCTTTAAACAGTAGAAGAAGCGGGTGCATGATTAATAGCAAGACTCACAATGTTACTCATGAAGATTGAAGTAAGTATTCTTGAATTAATGGTGGGAAGCGTTTTGAAAAATCTGTTGTATAAACAAGGTCCAAGGGTATTTTATTCTAAGGTAAACAATACCTTGTATACCTTTACAGGGAACAAAGTCAAATAAAGTTATAGCTGCAGTTGAACCTGAAAGCGTAGTTTGATTGATTAGATGAGGAACTATACATAAAACCTGAGAAATGTCCCTGTGGCTCCCAAGGAGCCACTGAAATTGGGAAGGTTTGTACAACATCTCGGTCACAGCATATGTTAAAATAACTTGAAGGACAGTATGTTTGCCCGGGTGGTAAGTAGTAGAGGTAGATGCGATAAATAAGATCAGTAGATTGTTCTGTTGAGTTTGGTATACTTAAAATTTCCAAGGAATTTGATTCAGTGCCCTGTGTTGACCCTCCAGAGACCTTAAATATTGATCACATTGCAAGGGTGTCACGCACACACTTAATTCCACCAACATACTGCAAGCAGTGGGGTGTTTTCGAAGAAAGAAGTCATGGTGACTCAGTGTGCCAGAAGAGCGGTGCTATGGCTCTGTCCTCGGCTGTCACAGAAAAACCATGAAGTTATGAATAAACGTGTACTAATCCTGACATGTTCGTGGTGCCAGGCGCTCTGCTCGCCTTCTGCAGAAGAGCAGCAGCAAGCCTTCATTTTGGGGGTTCGAGAGCTGCGGAGGGGAGTCGCGCAGGGTGGGCACTTGTCCGCAGCAAACCGCGCAGCGCCTGCAGGTGGCTTGGTCTCCGAGAAAAATCTGGGGTGAGCTCAAGTCAGTGGTAAAAGCCTTCCCAGGAGAGACAGGAGTTTGCCTCTAAAAATCAAGTGTGGGGGGTGTTGCGCCACATCACTTCTTAAAGGAAAGGATTGCAAGGAGACAAGATTTCTGAAAATGTGGCCCTGAGGAAGAAACAAAGTATTTTAGACTGTAAAGCAACACCTTCTAGCTTCAGGTGGAACATGGTTGTTGGGCTAGGTGTTGCAGTGCCCTTTCTAAGGCAAGTCTGTTTCTAGATACTTTAACACCCAAAAAAAGGTCAGCAACTCGCCTGTAAAATCTGAAATGGGGTCCTGGGCCACGGGCAGGGTGGGATGGGAGGACCCGGGAGTCAGGCAGGGGCAGTCATTCCCGGTGGTGCCCTCAGCACCCTGACGTAGTCAATGGCTGCACCTGGGGTGTTATTTCCAGCGCTGGACCCCCCCAGTTCAAGAGGTGTGTTGGGAAACGGGTCTGGCAGAAGGATACCAAAACAGCAGAGGCCTACGAGGAGAGGCTGAGGGATGTGGGCTTGTTGGAGATGATAGGGAAGCTCAGGCCGACCTGATAGCAGCTGGCACATGCTTGGAGAGGAGTTAGAGAGGCAACGGAGCCAAGCTCCGCTCCATGGAAATGGCCAGAACAAGAAGAGGCAACAGGCACAGGTTGTGTCTTCAGAGTTTCAAGCTGGCCATCAGTGAAAAAAATGTCACCAGGAGGTTAGCTGCCCAGAGAGGTGGCAGAGTGTCCACCTGTGGAGGTTTTTGAGGCTCAGCTAGACAAGACCTCAACTGACCCGATCTGGTGTTGGTGACCATCACATCTGGGCAGGAGGTTGGACTTTCTGTGACCTATGGATGGATTTCATGGGCAACACCATCTATAACTAAACCTGATTCGCCCTTTTGCCTCCAAGTTTGGCAGCTCCCATTAAATGCTACTGTGCCACAGAAAGGAGGTTCCTCCTTGAGACGCCGTACAGACCTAGGCCACCAGAGGCTTGTTGGCTAACCACGGAAACCATAACAGACACTTGCGTATGCATTCATAGCCTGAAAACAAATGCACTGTTATCAAAGGAGAAGGACCCCACCATACTCAGCTGCTGATAACGAAGTGCTTTGTGCACTTGAACCTTTGCTGGTTGAGGAGACAGCCTGCGGTGTGCAAAGCTAGCGGTGGCTCCCAGGGCAGGGCAACGCTGACCAGCTGCAGCAGCCCAGCGTGGGGTGACCAAAGCACCGGGAAGCCCGGACCGTGCAGTGCTCCATCCCGTAGCTGCGTGCAGCACTGCAGTAACCCGTGTCCAGTAGCAGCACTGGACGTACACAGAACACTTTTTGCCCTGCTGAGCAACCAGCCACCCACTCTGTTCATGCTCCAAGGAAACTTTTTGGTTTCTGACTGTTTAATAACCCTCTTTTAGTTGTTTCAATTTTTCTTCGGGGTTTAAGGAAAAGTGGCTGTGAATGGCTGTACTCATTGCCAAGACTTCTTAAGCAGCTCCCGGGGCTACTGCACGCCCTTGGAGTCCCGAGGGATTGCTGGTGCTGAGTTAATGCCCGGGGAGCTCCTGGGTTGGGCCTCCCACTCACGTTTTGCTGGGGGGAGATGAGGCACACCTCACTCACCCCTGCACGGGTCTTGCACGGCAGAGGCTCCACTGCGACAATGGAAATAGGTGGGAGGGGAGGACTGGAAAGAGTGATAGTAAGCAGGGTGTGGCAGATGGTACCACTGCTTTTTGGAGGCACGTACATTTTGAACCCGTTGCTCAATATCGCTTGGCTCAGAGGCCGCTACGGGCTGGGGTTTCATCCTGCCTGTAGGAGTTGGGGCTGGGGCTCGGCCACGCGAGCAGCTCGCCTCCTCCCCTGACAAAAGTGGAGCCTCTTTGTTTTTGCAGCAAGAGATAAGAGTCAAACAACTCTGCTTGGCACCGTGACCTGCTCTCGGTGCACGTGCACGGTCTGAACATCAGGCAGGGCTTCGAACCTAATTGCTTTCAGTAAGTTAAGGCAACACTTAGGGAGAAAGGAGCGGTGCCCCAGGGAAGGATGAGGCATTACAAATACCACGTTTCCTGCTGCCAACCACTGTTGCCTCATCCAGAGAGGAGATGTTTTGAATGATGCGTTCCCTTCAGGACACTCTTGAGTTAGGCAGCTCACAGACGTGGCTCTGCCAGGAACCAGCCTTGCACAAAAATGCTTCCTAAGAAACCCTCGTGTTGTAGAAATCATGTTCTAGCTCAAATGGAATCCAATACATAGTGTTAGTAGCAAGGCTTGCTAAAGCCTGAGGCTGCAAGCTGTGAACTTTCCTGCTGACCCTATACTGAACTTTTACTTACATACATGAAAGAAAGCCCCGAAATCAGTGCAAACCAGAAAAATAAGGTAGCTACGACCGTCAGCAGAGGCTGCATCTGTTGGTGGAGATAAGAAAAGTAACAGCCCACCTGGAGACAGAGAAAGGATCCAACGAGGAACAAGAAGACCCCAGACCCAAATATTGCTGTTGGACCAAACTGTCACATAAGGGGAGGGAAACTTAAATTGTAAGGGTATAACTGCCCAGGGGTTTCTTTGTTTGGGGTCCCTCTCCAGAGGCACCCAGCTCAAGCTGTTTTATACTGCTGTACCTCTCAATAAATTTGTCTGGCGTACATCGTATCAGAGACTCTGCTTCAGGGAAACCTAGGGTCGAGCCTGAAGGGGGGAGAAAGCACTCGAGGGTGAGTGCGTGTGTGAGCAAGGAGTCCGAAAGGGGCACCCGTCAGCTCAGTGGAGCTGCCTGCTGTGAAGGGACTCCGGTCCTAGCGGTTAAAGTCTCGAGTGGCGTCTGTACAACTCCCTGAATGGTGTGTGAATGCTCAGGCAGCGGCTTCTCACACTGGTGGGCATGGAGCTACTCCAGTTGCCCGCCAAGGTGAGAGCATCTCGTGCTACTGTGAAGGGCAGTGTCCTGGGTGCTGCGAAGAGGGGTGAGCAGGAGAACGCTGGCTTGGTTGCTTTTCAGGACAAATAACCACAGATCCCTGCCCTCAGTCAATCTCACCATACTGAGGAGGCTACCGCACATGCACATGTCCAGGGGTGTGCCAAAACCTTTGCAGCCACCATGCTTTGGGTCTGCTTCTGAGTGGTGCATGAGCTGGGTCTCCAGCACTGGGCAGGACCATCTCCTTCCTGCAAATCCGACGGGTCTAGGAAGGTCCCCCCTTCCCACCACGTAGCGATTTCAGTCGCGCTGCTGGCTGGTGGGAACGCGGCATGGCATAATCTGACCTGTAGTCCGGAGACTGTGTGCATCTGTATGTATACAGACACACACCCCCACACAGACAGATGGGAGAAGCTGTCGCACCACTCCTGCAGAAAGAAATGTTACTTGAAGACACTGGCCTGCAAGTTTCTGTTTTCTCACTTAGACCTGTGCAACCAAACACATACCCTGTAGGTGGGAAGGTATTCTGTCAGTATTTTCCATGTTCTCTGAAGCTGTTTTTAATATATGGATAAATTATTTTATCCCTGATTCAATATTTGCACTATTGATTTCCTTGCCCTTACTGTTTGTTTTTAGCAGCCCTCTTTTGCTTATTTTTCCTCATACCTCTTCATATTGTTTTCTTTAGGTGTAGTCTGTGGCTATGTGTCCACACAGCAATCAGTCAGTGTGGTCATACATGCACACTCGAAGTTAGTTCATGGGTCAGTGGCAGCAGGGTGGATACGGCCCTGGAGTAACTGCACCCACCCCGTTGGACCCTTTCCAAGCACACACTGCAGGCTGCAGGACTGCACGGCGGGGGGCGGGGGGGGGGGGGGTGTCCTTCTCCCCACCGTGGGTCTCTTGATGGGGTGGGACGAAGGTGTGAGGAAGGAGTTAGCAGGCTAGGACCGTTCGGCGTGGAAAAGAGACGGTGGTGGTTTGTAATGGGGGTTGAGAAGACAGTGAGTTGCATGGAGAAAGTAAGCCGGCATAGCTGTTGACCGTCTCCTCTACCACGAGGATGGGGGCTGCAAGGGAAGCTAGCAAGCAGCAGCTTCAAAGACAGAGGAGCATCCTTCTCCTACAGCGTGTCATTCAGCGGAGGAACTCCTGCCCGTGGGACGCAGCAGATGCTGGCAGGTTCCTCAGGTTCAAAAAGGAAGCAATTTTATTTAAAAAAAAGCTGCTGTCTGGAAGCAGTGAAACGATGGGGATTTTTTTTGTTATTTCTTGCACAAAATTCTAAAGAAGTATTTTGCTGAGAAGCAGAAGTACCTTATCCTGAGTCATTTTAGTCCAATACATAACGTAATCTTCTCAGCACTGGGGCATGCTTTTTTCGGTGTTTCTGGTGCAACAGTTGTACCAGAGTTGAAGGTTGAACAGTCATAGTACTGAAATCCCAAGTTCAACCTTCACACATAGTTGCTTCCTATGTCTAGACTGGTTTTTGCAATTTTGCCTTTTGCATCTCAGCCCTGGAAGGAGAAAGAGATCTTGAAAAAATAACCAGAAAAGATATTTTAACATTATAGCATTTCGGCTTGCTGTTAAAGCAGCTCTGTATTTTTCAAGGTGGCCTGGCCTCAGACCTGAATTTCCTGTGATAGCCACAGGACTTTTCTTTCAGGGCAGGGAAAGTGCTACACAAGAGCATTTTGCCTGAGTAGGGATCACAAGGCCATAAGCCTACATTTGGTATGTGTGTAGTTGTAGTCTCTGTTTTATCTTTGGTTTTGCCTTCTTCAGGAGCAGACTCCCTGGGTGGTGCTGGGTTGGGCACCAAGCAACATGGTTTTCATTCCTTCTGGAGGTAAATGCCCAAAGCTAGTCACCTACATCCTTAACTTTAGGTCCAAACCCCCTCTTTCAAGGTTAGTGAGAAGGAAACAATGGAATTTCTGTAATAATTTTATTGGCATCAATCACTTCTCTGGTATTTGCCTGTGACAAACTCATTACCAGGTAGCTGGGGCCAGGCGACTTGGAATCAGTTAAGACCTGGGCTTGGCCATCTTGCAACAACCCCTGACATCCAATTGCCTGCCACGAGTTGGCTCATGTAAGATTAGAAGAGAATCTGTCTGCTGGGAACAGGAGATGCCCTCGGGGTGTAGCTGACAGGCCACTGTCATGACCCATGGTTGGCGTAGGTGAGTGAGAAGTGATCAGATCAACGCTCCTTTCAGAGCAACAGCAGCACAACATGTCAGGGTCATTACGTGGCTGAGATGCGTCTCACTACTAGGAAATTCTTAATGACCAAGATACGAGCGTAATGAAATGGTGAGGGGAGGACCAACGTAGGACCTCGAATGAGGTCCAGCTCAACAGAGATGGACAAGACCCTCGGCTGTTCTTCGTCAGTGTGGGTTTTTTTCTTTTTATCCACCCAAGACTTCTCATTACTTATCATTCCCTAGGCTGTAACTCAGGAAGGACTCAACACGTACTAGATGGTACACATGGGAGCAGTCCTGCTGTGGTCAGTGGAAGGCACCTTCTCGCCGTGGTGCCCCTCAGGACCCAGACATGGGCTGTATGTGTGTGTACCTTGGCGGGTGCACCGCTCACCCCTTGGCATCTTGGAGCAACTTTGCAGTGCAACTGGAAGGATTACTTCACCTTTCCATAGTGTCAAAAAGGAAACCTGCGGTGCTTTTGATCTGTGTTTTATTTTCAGTGTTACTCTGACTGGACATATTAAAAAAAAAAGACAAAACAGAAGCAACGTGAAGCCTTAGGTGGTCATAAAAAATGTAGCTCGGTACATTACTATTATAAAAGGCAACTTGTCCATAACTAGACACAGGATCACAAGTGAATAAAACTGCAAAGCTAAGGACTGGGTAGCACTTCATGCCCTTCCTACTTGGCGTTGATATCTGTGGTCATGCTCTGAAAGTTTTATTTATTGTTGTCATTTTTGATACACAAAGTAAACAAAACCTGAGACAGAGGGCAAGCTTGTAAATAGGGAAGCAGCCACTGGGGAATTCTGATTGTGTTTATTTGCATTTTATTACCTTCTTATGCCAGCTAATAAGGTGACTTACCTTGTAGCAGATAAATGCAGATAAGGCCGATAGCCTCTGGTGTCTGATTTTGTAAGCTGGGAAGTTAGTGGCTGAAGTCATTGGTAATAGGCTGGAGATTTCCAGTGAAAAAGATAGCCATCTCCTGCTTTTTTTAATTAGAAGATTATACTTTTATGAGACGAATTGAAGCAATTAACTGTTGTTTGGGGGAAAAAAAAAATCAAAAGGGCAGGTGTTTTTCACAGCTTCACCAAGGAGGAGGAAAAAAAGCCATGCTGCTGAACCACAGCCAGCCACTCTGGCCACTCTGGCGAGCAAAGACAAAAGGCGATTTACCTGTAGGAAGGACAAAGATCACCTGCTGACAACACGAAGCAAGCGGAAACCATGTCTTTGAAAAACCTTCCCGCAGTTTAAGTTGAAATCCCTTTTCTCAGACCTTGCCAACAACTGTCTCAGTGGGCATTACAGTTCAATGGCCTTTCCTGGCACGGCAAGCTTGTGCGAGCCAGGGGAGGAAGCTCATGTAGGAGTGCTGAACCACATGCCAAGTTTAGTGCCTTCGAATTGAGACACTACCAGTGCATAGAAAAAGATCGTGGAAGCAGGCAAGACCAGCAGCTGCACACAGTGAAAGCAGAACTGAAGGCTAGTTGCTGTCTACTGGCATAAACAAAAAATTCCTGTGAAAAGGTCAACCACCTTCCAAGATGAAGTAGCTTCATGGCAGGGCAGAACCCACACCCATCTAACTTCATCACTCTTTCCTTGAACTCTGAGGTTCAAAGTGAGGGTCAGAACATGCATGCTGTTGAAATCAGCCTTTTGCAAAACCCTATAGGACTGGAAATGTGACTGTTCCTGGTGAATACATGCCCTGCCTCCACCACTGACCCTCCAGCATGCGCCTACGTACATTTTTCTCAGGAGCAAAGTGTTACCAACACCAACTTGTTCCTGTTTGCAAAAATCTGTAGTTTTTGCTGTAGGACTACTGTGCCAAAAAAATTTAAGCTGCCTCCAACCAGGCATGGAATGATATATATATATAACAGGTTGAGACTGGATTAGAAAGCTACTCTCAGTGCCTTCAGATGAAGTGGATTACTTTGTTGCTGCAATTAAGTGGAAACCAGTAATATACATCATAAATGTTCAGATTACTTGTATTATTGGTTATGATGTTATTGTACCAACATTCCACATATACTTTACTTCCTCCCATGCTGGTTCTAAACAAAAATGTCTTTCACCTCCCAGGAGGAAAGAAATGCAGAGTAAAAGCAACGCTGAAAGGTAAGTTGGGGTTGTAGTGTTTTTTTCAATAGTGAAATATGTACTTGCCAGCACATTGTCTGGTGCTGAATGGTGAGTGATGCTCTGTCTACTAAGAACGTTGGCGGTTCAGATGTTCATACAGATGTCCTGCAAGATTATAGATGGGTACCGAACCCTCGGTACCCTGGAATGCACTAGTCATGCTCTCAAGTAAGGACACCCAACATACATCTGCCAGCAAGCAGTGACATGCCCAAAGGGTGGGATCTGCTAACTCAGCACCTCGCTTGCACCGACATTTCAGCACCAAATGAAACAGTTCTCCTAAAGAAAATACCTAGCTACCTGAATTGATGTAGAAAAGTTGGTGTTTTTGAAGGCTTCCACAGGGAGATCTTGTTTAGGGAGATCCTACATCTAGATGCACCAGCCTTGCAGACTGAATCCTACATTGCTGGACCCTGGGCTGCTGCCATGAAGGGAGGCATCGGGGCGCTGAGGCTGCTCCTGTGGCTGAGCCGCCTCTTCACTTTTGGGTATTTGGGGACGTTTGTATCTCTTTCTGGCCACTGTGCCCATGTCACTGTTGGCCTGTGCCACCAGCTCTCCCGTCAGTGGGGTAGACTCATCTCTCCATCTTTGATCACCCTGAGGACCAGGGTGGCAGTGGGGCACGTGGGGTCCAGCCACCTCCTGGGCAGAGATCTTTGGTACAGCTGTCAGCAAAGAGCAGCCAGCAAACAGCTCCTGATCCTCCACATTTCTTGCTCCTCCTGGACATGGCCTGTTTCTCCTCTTTCCCACTCAGTGCTCCTGCTGGGCTATCTCACCTAGCATCTGCCTGACCTCACAAGGAGGGGCCAGCACCAGGTACCTTGGACTTTCCAACCCATGCATGTAAAGACTGGATTTTAGCCTACAGCTTCAAGTGTTTCTCTCCCTAACATGATAATAAAAATCTCATTAACTTCAAATAAAGTCACGCTGGTCCTAATAGGGAACTCTATTTTCCTAAGGATTAAAAGTTTGTGGGCTGCCTTGGTAAAGCTAGCCCTCGAGTTGCAGTCCCTATAACCTGGATGTTAGGACATACGTGCATTCTTGTTACTCATCTAGCCCATGTTTGTCAGTGTTTGTCAGTGAAGGGTCTGTCCACTTGTCATCTGATTACGCAAATCCACCTTCCATGTAAATCAAGATTTAAGTTTCGCTGGTTTTCAGGGTCTGACTATGTGCAGAGGGAGTTGTAGTCATTTTTTTTCATGGGAACTTCCTTTCTCCAAACACCACCCCTTGGCAGTGGACCTGCTGACACCTCAGAGCGAGACGCTGATAAAAAGGGCAGCCCGTCTTCCTTCTCCATGCTCAGAAGCAGGTGGCAGAGGCTACTCAGGAGCTTGGAAGCTACTGGCATTACAGGCACCTCGGGTCGAAACGCCGACAAGAACCATGAGCAATAACGCTGGTGAGTTTTTAACGCTCAATACCATAGCCTATGTTAGATGCGCAGTTTGGCAGGTCTCCTGTGGGGAGGATGCCAGCTCCGGTGGAGGTGGAGGGTTTCTCACCCCTCCAGCTGCTGTGGGTGACAGCTTGGGGAAAGGTGTTTCGGTGACGCCGCTGCTCACGGGGGATAGGTTTGCTCTGGCTGTGCAAATTCTGGTTTTGATGGATCGGTAAGCCAGCTGAAAAATGCAACCCAGTTTTCATCACTTTTCATCAACCTGCAGACATCTAGCTCTATTGGTGGTAATAAGAAAGAAACACAGCTTTTCTAAACTTGTTCTGTGTCAAGGTGAAAGGAATTTCTTTCCTTCAGGCTACTCAGTTGTGTAGATTATTGCTCTTTAGTGATCACTGATACCATCTGACAGAAGTTTCAAAGTAACTGAAAAGGGGATTTATTTGGATTTGAGCTCCGTCCCGTGGCCATCCTGCCTGCCCTCTTGTCAGAAGACCCTGCACCTACCTAGAAAGGTGCCTGAGTCACTCCTGTAGCAGCTGCCGAATCACCACCGCTGGCTGCACTCCTGGGGCCAGCCCAACCCCAGGATGCCCAAAACCCCTAGGGTTTGGGGCATAGCCGAGCAGCTGTGGGTGTGGGCTGGGTGGTGCCTGCAGCAGAGCCGGGGTCCACAGCCATCACGAGGGGAAGGGTGTCCTGACACCGCTCCAAGCCCTTCCATTTCACACCTCCATGCTCTGGGTGTGGATGAGCTGAAATTTTCCAGGAAGTCTCGGACAGCAGCATCTTTGGGATGTGATCTCATGTCTCTGGGACATGAGAGAGTGTTTGCTGGAGGTTGGGCAAGGATGAGGAGTAAATGCAGGCGTCCAAACTTTGCTTTCTCTTGAAAAACTACTGTTCCCATCCCACTTCCCGCCTGTCCGTCCGAGCAGCCCTTATTCTCACTGAAGCCCAGCATGCTATAAATGCTCTGCTCCCTATTAATATATTTTTTAAACCCCATCACCTCATCCCCATGGAAAAAAGGCCCCAGATCCTTACCAGTGCAAAGCCCTCATGTCCCCACTTTTGTTCTGGGTGACCACTGTGCTCTCAAGGCTCTGAACATGTTCCCAAGAAGGTAGCATATGATGGGGCCAGCAGGTAAGTGTAGGAAGGAGCTCTAGAAGGGATAAATCATGGAACTAGGAGATAAAAATAAAAATACTGTATTGAAATTTCTTCTAAGTAGGATTTGGGTTTGCTTCTGGCCTGCCCCAGGAGCAAGCACAGCCAGGGCTGCTTCTTGCAGCTCAAGCCTCTGTCCCATGAGCAGGCGCGTTCTTGGCAGGCCCAGCTCTGCTACAAATCACTAGTTCCTGTGTTGGCAAAGCACGGCGCCTGCAGGCAGTGGGGCACAGGGCCTGCGGGCGCCCTGCCCCGGGCAGGAGGCAAAGCGGGAAGCTGAAAGTGGCCCCTGGGGGTTGCCCAAGGAGGGCGGGTTGCGGCCAAGCCCCCTCAGACACGGCAATGGGTGCGCCGCTGGCTCGCTCCGCGGCATTTCTTGGTGGACACCGCACCAGCTGCATCATAAGGTATCGCGAGTGTATTTGCAGAGGAGTAAGCGCAGCGCGAGTGACGGGCAGCGCTTGCAGGGAGAGGTCTTTGGCACTGTGCTCTGCACTGTCAGGGCATATTCCAAGGCAGCTGTTCTCTGCGGTTTTTCTCTGTGCATCCTCAACATCGGTGATGTCCAGAAACAGGGGATGAAAATGCCGTCCCTAAGTTAGGAAATGCTGGAAGGATGGATTCCCCAAGGCCTTTTCCCACAGCCATCCTATGCATTCAGCTCCCACATCCCTCCAAAGCCTTCTGCCATCACCAGGGCTGTTTTCTGGTAGCTTCTCAGCTCAGCACCAGTGTTTCTGTAAGGAACAAGGTCAAGCAGCTTTGATGGCTGGAGATTTGTTAATGCTGAGGAAGACTCACTTCCCCTTTGTCCTTTTTGAGAGGGTTAAGCAATTCCAGCTGAAATTTTTTGACATACGCACACGGAACACCCGTTGCGCAAAACATCAGCCCGAGGTTGGCATCTGGCAGGCAGCAAGCAAACAAAAAGCACTCAAAAATGAAATCAGTTAATAAAAGGTGATGGTCAATTTTAATTCTATTTGCCAATAACTGTTATGTAATTAAGATAAATATGGTTTATATAGTTGCTAAGAAGAAATACATGGAGGTAGTAATCTTGTGGGGAGCCATGGGCACTCCTTTCAGTTTACTCAAGGCTGCAGCCACTGCCCAGCACAGGTCGCAGTGGGAAGCGTGCCACTGATTTCAGCCTGCCCTGGATCCAGCCCTGCCTGTGGCATCTCTCAGGCCACAGCAGCTACCAGCAGATTTCAGCCTCTTCGATGTTAGGAATGGCTCTTGTCGATACATAAGTTAGCACAGTTGCCTGGTACCATGCGAATCTGTCAAAACATTTTGTGAAATAATCCCTTCAACCCTTCGGCCTTTGATTAGCTAATTTCGAAGTTACTATAAGTGGTTTTAAAGTTCCTGACTCTCCCATATCTTCATCTGAATCACTCATGAGCCAAGCGCTTTTGAGGTATTGTTACTCCCTACTGTTTACACAGGGTTTATCCTTTAAGAATATTTAATGGGCAGGTACAAGACAGGTTAGACACTTGCAAAGAAATATAGCTGGGCCATGTTCTGGCATGCTCTGGCTTTCCCGATCACATCTGGGCAGCCTGCCAAAGCCTGATGCAGTGATCCCCAAATCCCCAGTTTTATTGAAAGCTGAGGGCTTTCTCTTTGCTCAGGCTTTGCTCAGGCTTTGCTCAAAGGCTTCACTCTTTACTCAAGCATAGCACTGGGTTGTGCCTGTTGGAGCCCTGCTCCTGCACTGCAGCCCCGAGACCTTTTCCCAGCCCTGCTCCCATCCGGAGTGGCAGGAGGGCTGAGCAGCCCGGGAGATGGTGATTTTAAATGCTGTGTCCTATGAAATGAACTGCTGTGTTGGGAATGAATGGGAGCGGGGCAGGGACTCTCCCTGGAGTCCAAAGCTGTGCTGGAGTCCAACGGCAAAAGCACCAGTTGGCATGAAGTTGGCAGCAGAGCGCTGCCCCCCACATTTAGCATCCCCCCAGATGGGCAACACCTCTGCAGCACAGCTGGCTCCTGGCCCCAGACCTTCCTTTGGTACTTGGGTTGTAGGAGAAACCAAGTCCTTGGGGAAAAAAAAACCACTTGCAAAGATTCACATATTCAGATTTCCATAAGAGGTTGATTAATGGCACTTGTGATATTAGTTGGGACTAATTTTTGAGGGGAAAAGTATAAAGAATCAGCTTCAGAGTCCTGAAGAGTCCCATTTCCCAGGCTCATGGCATCCCAGAGACACTGGGGATCTCAGCAATTCAGGGGAGCCGAATTTCAGCACATTCGGTTCACTTCCAGCTTGACTGTGTATGCTACGTTTTGTAAGGAGCAATTAAAGCTGCTGTTAATTATTATTTGATAACATGAAGGATGTGTTCAATGCTAATAGAAGTCTGGTCTTTGACCAGAGAGAAATATCCTGAGATAAAATCCCGACAGTGAGGTTGAATTTTTAAGCTGCCCTGTGCTAGCTGGGGACCGCCTGGGAGCACCACCTCTGAATGTGCCTTGCCAAGCAGCACTTTCTTCACCTGTCCGTATTACTACTACTACAATAGCTGCAATAACAAAGAAACATTTGTAATACTCAAGGAGCTGATGCACCATGCACTCGGCAAGGCACAGGCATGCAGCAAACAGGAGTTGCTGTCACAGCCTTGGCTTTGACAAGGTGCCACCAGAAAAGCAGCTGAGCAGATGGGGGCAAGGAGGAGAGGGCTCAGAGATGTGGCAGGACCATGGGCACTGCCCACAGGGATGCTGCGGTGGTCTCGACCTTTGGTGAGCTCCCATGAGAGGTGCTCGGGGGAGCGGAGCTGCCCTGCAGCAGCTGTGGTGATGGGATGCAGATGTGCTGTCCCCATTCCACTTTCGAGGGGGAAGCAAGACTTTTGCAGAACCAAGTCTTTCAGTACTGCAACAAAACTTGCAGTCATGCCATCTTCCTGGCCCACAGCGGGCTGCAGAGCTGGCTTGTGGCTGCTGGACCCCAGCCAGCTGGCAGCATGCAAGGGCAGGCAAGTGGGCCAGCAGACGTGGATTTCCAAACCAGTGAGATCCCATTCACAGCCTTTTGGCTGCTGAGGAGGCAGCCCCAAGGGCACACGGTGGGCAGCTGCCCAGGCGCAGAGGTGCTGGTTGCCGGCAGGGGCAGAAATCCTCACGCTATGTCTCCTACTGCTGCTACCTCCCTCAAGCTACTCATTCCTCACTCGCCCGCGGCCACCTCAGAGGTCAAACATCCCTCAGACTTCCTGGGTGGCGAGG
The DNA here is from genome assembly GCF_965183815.1 of Platalea leucorodia. Taxonomy (NCBI): domain Eukaryota; kingdom Metazoa; phylum Chordata; class Aves; order Pelecaniformes; family Threskiornithidae; genus Platalea; species Platalea leucorodia. The sequence goes on from NC_138823.1 coordinate 119,716,010, forward strand.
GAGGGAGGCAGAGGCATGCCGCAGCAACTGGGGGCCGAAGAGTTGGAGGGCGAGGCCGGCACTCATCCTTGCTCCGGGTGGATTGCTGCAGCACGCTCACCACCACCAGCCTCCATAACCCATCCCAGCAACAAGACTGTCTATATACCTCTATATACATATACTAAGTACTTATATTATTATGTTATGTTATGATGTGTTATGTTATATTAATAATATATTTTTATATTACATTACATTACATTACATTATATTATATTACATTATATTATATTTCATTATATTATATTATGCTATACTATATTTTTTACATATATATATATATATATAAAAACTGTTATATCATCTATTAGCTTTGGCGATCCTTGGTGTGATTCCTTGTGCTAGACCACTGGACGCTTACATGTTTTGATGACCTACTGGGCTCCATTAAGAAGAAGAAAACTGTCTTTACTGAGCAATTTACCGTCGACCCCCTTTTCTTTTTTCTTTCTCCCTCTCTGCTAATGGCTTTCCAGGGACTGATCTGAAGGTCACTGGGATTGACTATCTCAAGAGCCAGAACACTCGCCTGCACCACACAGATGCGTACAACATCAAGAACCTGGTGGTGCGGCGCGGGCAGGCCTTTCAGCTCCAGCTCAGCTTCAGCAGGGAGCTGAAGGCTAGCGACAAGCTGGCGCTGCGTTTCGGCATCGGTAAGCGGATCCCCCCTTCGCGGCCATCAGGCAAAGCGGGAGAGCCCCAGCAGCCTCCGGCTGCCTGTTGCTGCCGCCTGGCACTGCGCGGTCGTTGTAGACCCGTGCAACCCTCCCGCATCTCCTGTTGGGTTTGTTTCCAGGCAAAAGGCCAATGAAAACCAGGGGGACCCTGATGTCACTGAGCACGAGGCAGGAGCAGGACCTCAGCGGGTGGCAAATATCCATTGTCAAGAACAGCGGCAACCAGGTAGAACCCACGGGCCGTGCTCCCACACGGTGCAATGGTGGAGGGCAGCAACACCGAGCCCATTGGGAGCGATAGAGCAAATTCTCCTACCCCCGCCCTGCTTTCTCTTAGCCCTGAAATTTTAGGCAGGCAGCAGCCTTGCCCTGTTTAATTCCTTGCTCCCACACTGCGCGTGCAGGATGCGCCCCATCCCTCTTCTGCCCCCCACATCCCTGTGGCCACCATATTTGGTGCTTGTGCTGTGCCTCTGGCCACGGTGGAGGGTCCATCATGCCCTCTCTCCTTGTCGCCTCCCCAGTGCCTGCTGTCTGTCACCAGCTCACCCAGGGCCATGGTGGGAAAATACACCCTGAACATCAAGACGGGGACTAACATTTACAAGTCTGAAAACGATGCTGTCTACCTTTTGTTCAATCCTTGGTGTGAAGGTGAGCGGTCGTGCAACCGGGGGTGATAATTACTGCTCCAAGGGATTGTTCCTGGGGGAGCTTCTCCTCACTTTTTTCCTCCTCTCTTTCCCACATACATTGCTTTTTTGTCCCTAAAACATCACAAGCAGCATCCTCATGGAGCCAGTGCCGGGCAATTGCAATGAGCCAGCTCCTGGCTGGGGAGGCCCCAGTGCCAGCTTAAGGTGTATCTCTCTGTCGTCTCTGTTTGCACCTCTGTGTCACCCCTTGCTGTTTCCCTGGGCCACGGCGAAGGTTAACTGAGATGACTGGGTTAGCTTAAAATCCAGATAAAAAAAAATAACCAGACAAAAAAACATGTGGTGTTGTTTGGCATCAGTCCCCCAGTTCTCTCTGCTGTCTACCTAGTCTACTACAGTGTTTGTTCAGAAAGAAGCATTTCACTAAAATAGAACAGTGGTCATATAGCAATAGACCTACAGGAGTAAAATAAAGCTTAGTCTTATAGGAAATTCTTCCACAATAGGAAAAAGAAGCATGAGCGCTGCATGGTCATCATTTGGTGTGAATGTTACAGACCACCAGCTCCCCTAGTTTAGCTTTCCAAGGAAAACTTTGTATAGTGTGCGTGCAAACCACCTAACATCTGACGGTTTTTTTTGTTCCAGCTGATGCCGTCTTCCTGGATGATGAGGCTAAGAGAAAGGAGTACGTGCTCAACGATACAGGCTACATCTATGTTGGGTCTGCATACAACATATACGGTAGACCCTGGAATTTCGGGCAGGTAAAACACAGCTGTCTTCTTGGTGTTATTACCCTTATTTCCTCTTACTCCCTTAGGCAGTCGTTTCAGTGAATCAGACCTAAAAACAGTTTAAGCCTGTGAGTAGCTCAAAGCGCTTGACTAATCCTGCCAGCTTCACTGGGACGGCTCACGTGCTTAGAGCAATCTGTGTACTTAAGTGTTTTCTCCAGCCACAGCTTTAGAACAGGGCTTAACGGCACGTTTATAATCAGATCACGAGACCCCTGGCAAAGGACTTGGGAATTGGGGATGGAGCGTTTCTGATTGGAAAGATTCCCATACGGAGTCCTCCCTGCTCTCTGGTTGGTAACAAGCTCGTGAGCCTCAGAGAGGGCTGATGGGGGGAAAAAAACATCTGGTTATGTACCTATTGAATCATGATCGGGGAAAAACAGGGGAAAAGCACTGGCAGAGGTTGTCGTTGTTCAAGCGATGCCTTCATCGACTGCAAAGAGAACTGCTGGGTGCAGGACGCAATCAGCCTGCCCTCTCAGGAAGGGTGTTGCTCCACGCTGCCTCTGAGATGACTCCAGTGGAGTGGAAAGACAAACTTGCTCAGGCTAGAGATAAAAGGTGGATGCCAGAGCAGGTTTATTTGCACCCTGTAGAAAGCACACAGGCACCCAAACGGAGCATCCTCCACCCTGTCCAGATAGACTTCCCCACGAAAATATGTTTGAATCTGGGGTTTTTTGTTGTTGTTGTTGTTTTCTTTTTTGGTTTTAGTTTGTTTTATAAGTCTGCAGTTTCAAGATGCAAGATGTAGATAGCCCAGCAAAAGTGCTCTTGCTGAAGCCTTTTCCATGAAGGGGCCAAAGGGCACTGTCCACAGGGTTGTTCCTATCCTAATATTTACTCTCCCATTAAGCAATGAGAATTGATATTGATATCCTGCCAAGCTTTTTTGGATTGGATGTTTGGCATCTCTGTGAATTGGACCTCAAGGAGCTTTATCAGCAATTGCTAATTAGGAAACTTTGGCTGTAATAATCTGCATTTACGTACTTTTTTTTTTATCCCCAGAGTTCATTTTGTACCTGTGTCAATAGACTGAGTATCTGTAGCACTCTTAAATTTTCATTACTCTTGTGAGCAATTTGCAGGGCTGCAGGGAGATGACGTGGCTGTCTTAGGACTACTCACAAGAGTAAAGATTGCTGGGTCAGGTTTCAACTGTGTTTGCAAGACACGTGAGACAGGCTTATGTCTTCCAAGGTGGGTTTTCATTTAAGCCCTTCGTTGGAGAGAACAGCTTTGGGAAGCCCCATAGGCTTGAGAATTCAATATCATAAGGAAGTTTAGAAGTTAGGACCAGTCAGATGATAGTTTCCTCCAAGTACTTAGATAGACTTCATAGTGACTGAGCAAGTTCTGTTTTACAGCGGCATATAAAAATGTCTCCACTTTCTCTCCAAAACAGTTTGAGGAATTCATCTTGGATGCCTGCATGTATCTGCTGGACAAAAGTAATCTCAAGATAATCAGTACAGGGGATCCTGTGTTGGTGTCGAGAGCCATGTCTGCTTTGGTACGCCTCTCTCAGAGAAGTCCTTTGCCTCTCCAGCTTTCCCTCCTCCTTCTTGCTCTTCTTTCCCCAGGGCCTTGAACACCATTTCAGGATGCATCTGAAATGGGTTCCTTTGAGAAACCACAAGGAAAGAGACAGAGGCATTTTGGGTGGAGGCAAGAGGCGAGTGAAACACAGCATCTCCCCATCTCCAAAGCTTGCAGCTGCCCCAGTGGTTGTCCTTCCTCAGCAGCTGCATTGGCAGGGTCAACACAAGGGTTGTGTTTCAGGGGGCAACTGTTCTCTGTGGTGGGACCCTTCTTGGAGCCCTGGGGTTTAAGATACAAGATGCAGAGTGCATTTTGGCTGCCCCATGCCACCTCCCTCTAGATAGCCAGGTGGAGAGTTTCCAACCAGAGGAGCCCCCAGCCAGCACCAGCAGCCTTGCTGGGTTCCACAGGGCTGTGGAGCACCTGGGGAGCCACAGGGTGGGCAGAGCCCCCAGTGTTTAAGCCTCATTCAGCCTCATCCCTGTATTTTTCTCCTTTGCATGTGTCTGTGGCCACAGGTTAATGCCAACGATGACAGCGGTGTCCTGATGTGGAACTGGTCAGGGAATTACAGCAGCGGGACCTCCCCTATGGATTGGGTTGGGAGCGTCTCAATTTTGCAGAAGTATTACAACACGAAGAAGCCAGTCTGTTATGGTCAATGTTGGGTCTTCTCAGGAGTCCTCACTACAGGTAAACAGTGAACCGTCTCCCTTCTCTGATATCCTAATTACTGTGCTACTAAGCCAAACTACTGTGCCTCTGAGTGCCAGAGGTGGCAGAGCCTGTCATGTAAGGAGAGGCTGAGGGAGCCAGCACTGCTCAGCCTGGAGAAGAGAAGGCTCAAGGGGGTCTTATCCATGTGTATAAATACCTGACTGGAGGGAGTGGGACAAACAGAGCGAGGATCTTCTTGGTGGTGCCCAGTGACAGGACCAGAGCTGATGGGCACAATCTGAAACATGGGAGGTTCTGTCTGAACATGGGAAAAAAGCTTTTTTCACTGTGAGGGTGATGGAGCACTGGCACAGGTTGCCCAGAGAGGTTGTGGAGTCTCCATGCTTGGAGATAGTCAAAAGCTGTCTGGACACAGTCTTGGGCACCTGCTCTAGAGGGCCCTGGGTGGGCAGAGGGGTCAGACAAGACAATCCCCACAGGCACCCGCCGACCTGAGTGATTTTGTGACCCTGTGTTTTATCTGTCTGTGCTGCAGTCATGCGCTGCTTGGGGATCCCATGCCGCTGTGTGAGTAACTTCAACTCAGCACACGATACGGAGGAGAACCTGAGAGTTAACGTTTACCTGAATACATCTGGAGAAAAGCTGAACGGGATGTCCCTTGACTCCATCTGGTACTGCCAAGGAGGGGCTAATGCCTCCTACCTCCCCGCACTGCCCCACAGCATCACCTTTCCCAAGCCCAACAGCCTTTCCTTTGAGAATCTCCCTACTGCTTCATGTTTGCTGCCTGGGAGAGGGAGAAAGCCTGGGGGCTCACAGGATTACATGCAAAACCCCATTAAACCTGCCCTTATTTAAGAGAGGAGATCGTGACTCTTCTGGCTGTAACAGCTCACTCTTTTTCTTTCCAATCCAAATGCACGCAGGAACTTCCACGTGTGGAATGACGTCTGGATGAAGCGGAGGGACCTGCCAGCAGGGTTTGATGGCTGGCAGGCAATCGATTCAACCCCTCAAGAGCAAAGTCAAGGTAGGGTTTGCCTAGAAAGGCTCTTCTGCAACTCCCAAGGGAGGCAGGGACATTTCATATGAAAACCATGGTACCTGGTCAACAAAGCATCTATTCCCCATGCATACCTTCACACACTTGGGCAGTGACATCCTAAAGCCGGAGGTCTCACGCCTGCCATCTCAGCCTGGGACAGGAGGAACAGTGTTTCTCGGCAGGCAGAAAACCAACCTTGCAGGATGCTGTGGGGACTTGAATGTCATTTCAGAGGTTAGAGCGCATAGCTGGAAATCAGAGTTAATTTCCTTTTCCAGTGTCCTCTGATTTCTTTCATGGAGTTGAGGACTCAAAGCACTCTGTAGTAATAGGTGCCACAGCTTTCCCCAGGAAAGATGCTTTCTGTAGAGCTTTCCTGAGGAAGTCATGAGTCCGTTCATTGGTAACTGAGAGAAGTGACTGCCAAAATCGGTGACTACCCTCCCTGCACAGATGCAGGGAGTTTGGAGGCGGGAAAGAAAACATTAGCCCTCAAGGCTGTGCAGAATATGGAGTATTGCCAGGAGATCAAACACAGGTGGCTGGGCTCGGTTGACTCCATCACCAAGTCACGACTTTCAAACCTTAAAATTATTTAAGAAGTGAGGGGAAACACATAAAAGCTCTTACCAGACCTTGGTCATCTGTAAAAAAGCCCAAAGAGCTATGGGATAAATGGGGGTTTTTTGAATTCATCACTAAGTTGGTGAAAGAGTCAACTACCATGGCCACATATTCCTGCTTGGGTGGGTCTGGGGGTGGAACAAAAATTGGAGGCTCTGCTCATATTTGGAAAAGCAAATGGTGTTGAATGTGCTTTCTAGGTATTTTCCAGTGTGGTCCATGCCTGCTGAAGGCTATCCGAGAAGGGGATGTGTATTTGCCCTTCGATGGCAAGTTTGTGTACACGGAAGTGAATGCTGATGAAGTCTACTGGGTCGTCAAGAAGGTGAACGGCGTGGATAAGTACACCAGGATTAGCACGGACACCAAAGGCATCGGTGTGAACATAAGCACAAAAGCCGTGGGGCAGGACAAGCGGGAAGACATCACCGCGGAGTACAAGTTCCCTGAAGGTGACTGCTCCCGTGCTCTAAAGTAGTGCCAAAGAGGAGACCCCTGGCCGCGTAGGTCGCCCCACAACGTGTTTTCTCCAGGAGAAAACCGCAGGGGCAGCTGCAGTGGCAAACCCTGTGTAAGGCCTGAAGACCTTGGGGAGGCAGCCTGCTCCTGGGCATCTTCATGCCCGCAGTGACACCTATAGGCGGCTCTTTAGGGTGGGTGTGAGCAAGCTTGCAGGCAGTGAAGGAAATGGGCTGAGTGACCAACCTAGTGGTCGGACTCACTGTTGCTTCATTTCTTCATTCTTCTTTTTGTCTTTCCATTCCCCAGACCATATTGGAAAGAAAAAAAACCCGATATTCACTCCCCACAGTTCTCAGATCCATCCATGTTGTGCTAGACTGTTAAACCCTTCCCAGTGAGGAGCAGGAAAATCTTAGGCTGAAAAATTTAAGAGCATCCATCCTCTAAAAGTGTCTCCTTCAGGAAATTCTTCCAGTCCAAAATGCTACAGTTAGAATCTTAGAAGCGTTCAGGTTGGTAAAGACCTTTAAGATCATTGAGTCTAACCATTAACCTAACACTGCCAAGCCCACCACTAAACCATGTCCCTAAGCACCACATCTACCCATCTTTTAAATACCTCCAGGGATGGAGGCTCAACCACTTGCCTGGGCAGCCTGTTCCAGGGCCTGACTACCCTTTTGGTGAAGAAATTTTTCCTAATATCCAACCTAAACCTCCCCAGGTGCAACCTGAGGCCATTTCCTCTTGCTCTATTGCTTGTTTCTTGGGAGAAGAGACCGACCCCCACCTCACTACAGCCTCCTTTCAGGTAGTTGTAGAGAGCAATAAGGTCTCCCCTGAGTATCCTTTTCTGCAGGCTAAACAACCCTAGTTTCTTCAGCCGCTCCTCATAAGACTTGCTGTCAGTTAGATCTGGTGGTAGTGTAAGCCAAGAGGGTCTCCTGAGCAGAGGCTGGAGGTGCCCTGACATCCTCTCTGCTCAGCAGCAGAAGCATAAATAAAGGGAAGGTGGCTCTCGGTGAGGAGACTGAGATACAGCTATCACCCATCTTTTTTCTTCATCCAGGCTCCAGAGAGGAAAGGGAGTCCATGCAGAGAGCTTGCTCCTTCTTACAGCCTTCAGGAATAATACCTCGTGCACGCTTCGCATCGATTGTGCCCATGGATGACAAGCACTCCAAGCCTGAGACGGTCTCCAAGACTGGGCTGCAGCTTGAGATAACCAATAAAGGAGCTTTGTATCCTGGAAATCCCCTTGAAATGGCCATCACAGTGAAGACCTCTACTCCTGGAAGCTGGACCATCAATCTTTGAGGCTCCTGCCAGCTACAGCTCTATACTGGGAAAGTCAAGGCCACCATTGGATATGTCAAGGAGACTGTCAAGCTTGAAGGCAAATCTGGTAGGCTCACTCTGTTCTATGGGCTATTTACAGTGGCAGTTTGGGGTTTCACTCGAGCTGGTTCATAATAGCTCCACTATAGGTTAGTGCATGCCTCTGTACAGCACAAAGAGCAGAAATTGCCTGCCTGCTACCTACCTCTCTTGTTACTGCATTTGGGAGTCTCAGTTACAGACTGGGATCCCACCGTAGCAGGGACCAAAATGTGAAGGCCCTGTCCCTGCTGCAGCTTCACCAAGATGGTTAGAAATACATCAGTGTGGGCAGACAGACATTTTTACGGTGCGAGCGAGGTGTGCTGGAGCATCTCCCTCCTGTCCTCACTGTGTAAGCATCATCAAAGATGCCACCACAGGCTTGGGGTGCATCCATATGGGTGAGATCCCTCACAGGATTTAGATGGCTGAAAATCTCAGCCTTTTTTTGTTCTTGTGCTTGCCACTCTAATGTTGACCAGCTGGTGGTGATGCTGGTGAGTGTTATTTTCTGAATTCTTTGCCCAAGCAAATTTCGACCTCATGGCTGCCTGCCTGGCTGATCCCAAGAGCTGTTTGCTGTTCATTGCATATCTTTGAGCAACCTGGCTTGTATTTCTGATCCCCAGCAAATGTGACTGAAATTTGCTAAACAAGAGACTAACGAGTGATGAATAATTAACAGCACTTGCTCATTCCAAGCATGAGTCACTCTCACAAAAAAAAAAAAATCTTTGCTGCTGGTGATTACTGAGCATTTTCACGCATATACTGTGGCTGTCAAAATGCAGCAGGGTAGGACACAAATGTAGCTACATACATTTAGAGATAAGGATAGGCATTTCTTTTTTTTTATTCCCAGAAGCCAGGAAGCCTCACGGCTAAAGCAATGTTCAGGCTCCAGTGCTGCTGACTCCAGGGCCTTTCTGAACCACTGGAGGTTTGTCCAGGCAATTAAAGATAAAATCTGAAGTGAAACAAAAGCCGCTAATTTTATAGCAAGCAGTGCCTCGGAGAAACCCCAGGGCACATGGGCTTAAACGTACCCAACCTCACGCTCCTCTGCTTCCTCCTGAGTGCCGGGGCAGCCGGGGACAAGGGCTGCCAAGACGCTGGATGTGAGCCCGAGTCAGCGCTCGGCTTGGCAGGGAGATGGTGTGGGCTCAGCCACCCATCCCATGGGCTGTGTGTGCTGGGTACCACTCTTCCAGCCGGCGCTTTCCCCTGAGGGGCCCCTGGGTCGGGCCCAAAGCTGGATGGTCTCAGCAAATATGCCTCATCCCACGCACTGGGGCACTGGCCACCAGAGCCGACTTTGTCACCCGATTCCGGGGCATCTGATGAAGCACTGAGTTGTGCTTTCTCTCCTGCAGAGACACAGGTCCCTCTGAAAATTGCAGCAGATGAGTACATGAAGACGCTGGCTTCAGTGGAAGACGAAGTGCTCATCCATGTCACCGCCATTGCTGAGGTCCAGGGGACAGATGACAGACTCACCAACGAGATGACGATGAACTTTGAGTACCCCCCCATCACCCTCCAGGTGAGGCAGCCGCCAGCCCAGCTCCTCGGGGACGAGGGTTAAAGCCCTGCTCACTCTAACACCAAGGTGGTGTTCGCATTGCCAGGGGGTCTCCCAAACAGCTGCCTCCTGGGATGCTCAGTCCTCGGCATTTTATTTGGCTTTTCAGCCTTTATTTGAAGGTTGAAAGCAGCCATGAAATGAAGATTTTATTGCCCTATCTAAAATGGGCAGGCAGGGGCTGCTGGAGGGAAGGGGATGGAAGAGGACAGTTTGTACGGGGCCCATCTCTGACCCTGCAGCTCTGCCTCCTGAAGGAAAAACCTGTTGAGAAACCAGAGAGAAGAGCTGGAAAACAGCTGGCAGGGCAGAGCGCACGGTGCCATGGGAGGGTGGAAAGGATATGAGGGAGTTATCCCCCACCATGCTGGTGGTGAGGAGCAAACCTGCAGCGGGTCCGGCATCTTTATTACCCCTCTGATCCCCGGTATTTGGGTTTGTTTCTCTCTTTCCTCCTCTACCAGATGCCAGAAACCGCCAAACTGAACAAGGAGTTCTCCTGTGCCTTCATCTTCCAGAACAAGCTGAACGTGCCCCTCAACAACTGCAAGCTGCTGGTGGAGGGCTTGGGCATATTTAAGATGACGGAGTTTGATGAGGGGTAAGGAGATGAGCCCAGTATGAAATGAGCGTGGCAGGACTCTGCTTTTTTTCTTTTTTTTTTTTTTTAATTTCTCTTGAAGAAGCGGTTAGGGGATTTGGAGTAACAGGGCCCTTTGCAAGCTATGTTCGAAACCGCGCCACATTTGGGCACAGTCCGCGCAGCAGAAAGACCCACGCAGAGGTTGGCGTGTTCAGGGCATTCAGGCACAACAGGGGCTCTCCCCACGCTCCTGCTGTGATGCCAGGTGCTGCCCAGCCAGTGTGAACACAGCTGGCTTCCTTCAGAGCTGAATTTAGTGTTTCAGCAGGATGGGGAAGTCTGGGAAAGGTCCCCAGGATTGCCAGGACCACCAGCCAGCACCACTGTGCCGAGCCCCACTTGCTGCACGTTGGTCACAGGAGAAGGGAAGAAGGGAAACACCCACCCTAAAAACACACAGCGGCTATTTCTTTAAGCTAAACAATTTAAAAGCAACAAATAAGAACCATAACTCATGCTGGGACTATTTGTTTTTTTCTTTCTCCTTAGGGATGTAGAGCCTGGTAGGATCATTAAGTCTCAAGTAATATGCACTCCGACGAGAGTAGGAGAGAAGAAAATGGTAGCCAAGCTGACCTCGACCCTGATCAAAGCAATCTCTGCGGAGAAGGCCATCACCATCATCGAGTAGGATCGGTGCCTCAGCAGGGTGTAAATGGTGGCCTTGCTAAACACGTAGCACCGCTGTGTGTCTCGGGCACTTCTTGCCTCCTTGATTGCTGGATAGTAATCTCAAAGTAAAGAGCAAAAATCCCATTAAGCTAAGGGAATTAAACTAACTTAAAGGGCTCAGTTGTGTTGATTGCAGCTAATTGTGATTCAATAAAGGTTGTTAAAATCAACTGTGTGATTGGGTTGTATGGTAATGCCGGGTTGGGATGGCTCTGAGGCCGTGGGGGGGACGTTCCCACCTCAGGCCAGGGACTGGAGCTCACGAAGGTGCTGCCTTCGGCCGGCGGTGGGTGTGAGCCCAGGGGGTGTTTTGCAGTTGCTTGGCTGCCCAGGCTGTGGTCCTACATGGGAGGCCACCCAGGGACTTCATTGCACCACAGGCTGCTGCACAGCTCAAGAAACATTTTAAACAAATCCCTGCTGGGTGATTCCCTCTCCCTGCGAGCTAGCCAGCTGGGGAACGTACTGGCATACACCTTTTTTTGTCTGTAGACAACAAAAAGAGCAAACCTGGCACAGTCTCCCCCAACACCATTTTTCATACATCTTCCTTTCCTCCCACCCAACTTCTTTTGGGTTTTTTCAGGCATTTTTGAAGGAAGGACCATCTCCAGCACATTACCAGTGCTTCCCTGGAAATGTATAACCTCTATCCTTCCCCTTCCACCCTGAATGCTGCTGGATTACACGTTGGACCTTGATGTGATGCACTTCAGGAGCTCTTCCAGCCATAATCACGTTGAAGGAGACAACAGCTGTGCACAGCTGGAGCCCACCCAGCCCTGCCACTGAGCTGCACACCCCAGCACCTCCCAAGCCCACCAGTGGCAAGGGACAGCTCTGCTCCACAGCATCACCGTGACGTGGCCAGCAGCAGTCAGGCGCTGGGGTTTCCAGCATTTCCATGAGGAAAGAGAAAATTGAGCCACAGAGTAGTGTAGGGGTTTGTTTGTTTAAAAGGCAAATGCTCAAGCATTAGAGCTGTAGAGTGGAAAAAATAAAGACACCAAGAGGGATCTGGACAGGCTGGATCGATGGGCAGAGGCCAACTGCATGAGGTTCAACAAGGCTCAGTGCTGAGTCCTGCACTTGGGTCACAACAACCCCATGAAACGCTACAGGCTTGGGGAGGAGTGGCTGGAGAGCTGCCCAGAGGAAAAGGACCTGGGGGTGTTGGTCGACAGCCAGCTGAATATGAGCCAGCAGTGTGCCCAGGTGGCCAAGAAGGCCAATAGCATCCTGGCTGGTATGAGAAACAGTGTGGCCAGCAGGACCAGGGAAGTGATCGTCCCCCTGTACTCGGCCCTGGTGAGGCCGCACCTTGAATACTGTGTTCAGTTTTGGGTCCCTTACTACAAGAAGGATGTCGAGGTGCTGGAGCGTGTCCAAAGAAGGGCAAGGAAGCTGGGGAAGGGTCTAGAGCACAAGTCTTATGAGGGGCAGCTGAGGGAGCTGGGGTTGTTTAGCCTGGAGAAAAGGAGGCTGAGGGTAGACCTTATTGCTCTCTACAGTTACCTGAAACGAGGTTGTAGCGAGGTGGGGGTCGGTCTCTGCTCCCAAGTAACAAGCGATAGGACGAGAGGAAATGGCCTCAAGTTGCATCTGGGGAAGTTTAGGTTGGATATTAGGAAAAACTTCACTGAAACGGTGGTCAAGCACTGGAACAGGCTGCCCAAGGAAGTGGTTGAGTCCCCATCCCTGGAGGTATTTAAAAGCCGTGTAGATGTGGTGCTTAGGGACGTGGTTTAGTGGTGGGCTTGGCAGTGTTAGGTTAACAGTTGGATTTGATGATCTTAAAGGTCTTCTCCAACCTAAACAGTTCTATGATTCTATAAGAAACGGTGACTACAGCTGGTTATGTGCCAGCCCATAAAAAGGAAGGAAGAAAAAAGGAAGGGAAGGAACAAAAAAGGGAAAAAAAAAGGTTTTGACCACTCCCCTTGCATTTCAAACATTTAGGGAACACCTGGAGGAGCACCCAGGAGGTGGCTGGGCCACAAAAGGCAATCAGGCTCCCCTGGCCCCTGCCACCCCTCTGCCCACGGTGTCCCAGTGCCCTGAGGCAGTGCTGGGTCCCCACAGGGCCACCTCCGGTGGTGGCAGGCCCGGGAGCAGGAGCCCCTCTCCCTGGGCAGAGCAGGCACAGGGTCTGTGCACGGTGACTGCAGGGAAGGGAGAAGCAGGCGGTCCTTGGTGGATGAAGTATTAGTTCTTTAATAAGTACAATAGTGACCGGAGGCATAAAGAGGAGTTACAAACAGCAAAATATATATATTTTCAAGAGGTATAAATTCTTTACTTGCATAGAAAACCTGCTGTAGAAGACACCGGATAAGAAGTACAAGAACCCTTTCCACGTCTGCCACGACCTTGTCCATCACGTATCAACGCTTCACGCCGCAGCAGTGATGGGATCTCCAGCGGATTGCAGCACACCGAGTGCTCTTGAGGAGCACCTTCCCCAGGGCCCGGCGAGCCGGCCAGGACCATAGCAGCACGGCCTGAAGATGAAGGCACAATTTAACAAGGGGCAAGGAGTGCACGGAGGGAAGGGGAGGAAAACGGTGGGTTTGGTTTCAGTTTAATGAAAGTCACATTTGGTCTCAAGCTACCAGGTAGTCATTAAAGAAGGAGGTTTATGCCAGAGCTGTGGATAAAACAGATTCTTCCAACTTGTGAAGACTTTTGCAATTTCTGACAGTTGCTACACTATACCGAGACAGAGAGGAGATACACCAAGGGGTACTGGAACTTCAGGGGGAGGAAAAAGAGGGGGACGAGGGAGACCAACAGCCAAGAGACACCAGAACAAGCAATTCGCTGGAGGTAGGAAGTCACCCCACCAGGTCCTGGGGGGCACCAGAGCCGGGGCTGGGCTGGCCACCCACAGCTCTGCGTAGGGCACAGGGACGTGTTTCAGTCTCTCTCTCAGACTAAAACTGCCTTGTGGGAGGAGGGGAGATGGCTGTTGTGGCTCTCACCCCCCTCTTCACACTGCTTTTCCATTTCAGCTATTAAAAAAAAAAAAAAAGCCTAGAATGCCAGCACCTGAGGAGCAACACGAGAGGTGGGAAACAGAAGCGAGGGACGCCTGTTCTCATGATGAGGTGAACCGGGTTTGAGAGTGGAGGAGGAAATATGCTGCCTCTGTCTGCACCTACCCAAAGGCACATAAGTGGGGTCCGTGTCCCGAGAAGCATCACTAAAATGCAGGGCAAGGGGGTCTCGCCCAAGCTGACGTCCCCGTGCACTTGCCTCAAGGCAATTTTCAGCCATCAACTAGTTTCTCCCCCCCAGGGCCCCGTAGCACCATTTCCACCCTGCAGACACAGCACTGGAGGTAGGGACATTAACTGGATGCAGAGGCTGAGCAGCAAGCCAAAATTAGAAAACATGAGCTAAAAAGGGCACTCTTACTTTTCCTCCTTCAACATCCCTATTGCTCCCTATAGGAAATCCCTTATAGATCTGTGGATGTCCCTGATGTTCCTTTCCTGTGGGACACTGACAGAGAGGAACATAGGCTGGTGCGGGAGCAGGAGAGCTTCTTCCCTCGCTATCACACTGCTGCACAGAGCAATGACGTTCAAGACCTCACTTCTAAATGACATGAGAGGACACCTCAATTCCCCCCAAATGCAAGGTGTTTCCCTTTACCAAAAAGGTATTTATAAATACACAGGCCCTAACGATTTTTTTCTAAATCTATTTTCCATTGAAAAAGAGGAGACATCCAGAGGGGAGAGGGGATGGGATGACTGTTCCCCCCTGGGTTTGACCCAGGGGGTCAAACGATGACTGACCCCCCTGGGTTTTAGCCAAGCTGTGCTGCTAACAGTTACGGCACTCTATTTGTTCCCAGACCCTTTGCCAGAAAAAGGGACTGCTGTAGCAGAGGACAAGTCTAGGAGAGAATCTCATCCCTCCACAGTAGCCCTGAATGGCACACCATTAATACATATTAAGATGCTTTTTGGGGGGGAAAAGAAAGAAAAAAATCTTGCACAAATTCCATTTGGTATTGCTTCTATAAATAATAAAAATTTCATCTAGGTCTTTCACAATACCGTGCTTTCATCCCCAACATTCCTTTCTCTCACTTTCGAGAGGAAACAATTCTCTTTGGTCCACATTACAGGGGAGGGGGAGACAAAGTCAAGCATGTCCTGGTGGGGAAAACCAGGAGCACACCTCTAATATCCTGCAAAATTTACTGACAATTAAGCTAAGGGAGATGACAAGAAGAAAAAAAACAATTGAAAAACAGTCTAAATTAAAACTACACTAACTGACGCCTGGAGCGTGCCAAGTGTTTGCAGCGTGTTTGAATGCAGCAGCTAGCGTCACCTCTGCGTGACTTGGCTGCAACTATTTGCACCTGCAGTGACGCCTTCCTGAGCGATGCACGTTCCTTCTACGTGTTCACCAATGCTCACCAGGAGCTGGCTGCAAAGTTAGTGTAATGAAACCCTGCATAACGGCAAGTACTAACAGGACAACGTTAAACACTAGTAAGATTAAGAGGCAATATTAATTCTCAACTAACCCTGGCTATCGAGGGGGGAGAAAAAATAAAAAAAGAGAGACATTAAATTAGACAAGCCAAATGGACAGAACCAGTACCTTCATCAGCAGGGTGCTCACGCCTCCCTGTCTTCTTAGACCACAGAAACAGCCCCAGTGCCTGGCCTAGACCAGCTGCCTGCTTTCTGGGCTGCGGAGTTCGGCCAGGCAGCTCCCGCTCCACGCGTCCTACGTGCTAGCGAACCGCAGCCTCTGGGCGAAAGCTTCCCCCCACCAGCAGCTCGACAACCCGGCCAGTATTTGCCCGCTCTCGGCTGTGCCGGCCGCAGGTGAATGCTCCCGCTGGCACCACCAGGCCACCAGCTCCACCACTGCTCAGCCAAGCACCACCAGCCTTGGGCAGCCCCACGAGCACGGAGGGTTAGAATTTACCCCTGGAGATGTTTTGGAGCTCGCCCATCTGCTGCGTCCGTAGCCTGGTATCCCACCTCTGCTAAGACCTGAGCACCAGCAGCTTTCACAATCCAGAGGGAGCATCCATGGGATGAGCTAAGAAGGATGCGTTTTTCAAGAAAACCTTTAGAGCTGGGCTAATCTGGCTATTGCGCAGGGCTTATCATTTAGCCCTCCAAAAGGCTGTAAGAACAAAAGATTAACCAGACTCCTTAGGACTGCACATTTCTGGCAGCTAGGACCGATCTATCTGACAATTCTAAACTTTATTAAAGGCGAAGTAAGAAAAGCTCAGTAAAGTAGTTGTTTCAGGTCCAAAAAGGAGCTTATCAATCTCATCGCTTATAAAGCTTTCTCTGGAGATTTGCATTGCTTCTGCTAGTGCTGTACCTGGCTTCCAGATAAATACTCCTGAATTTTTTAATGCACTGAAAGTATGTTAAAAAACAACCCCTTAAATGTCCAGCACAAGTAGTTATTAAAAAAAAACCTGAAAGCTGCTCTTGTCATCTTGTAGGATGCTTTGCTTATTCATGTAACACTTGGATGGCAACATCTCGAGCGAGAAACTGCTCGATTTCTTCTTGGGTCATTATTGCGGACGCAGGAGCTGCCGCCGCCGCTTCGGCCGGCGCTGGGCTCTCGCAGTTCAGGTCTGAAAAGGGATTGAACCAACCCAAGGAGAAAGCACCACCGAACGCCAGCTTCATTCCTTCCCAGCCGCTGATCCTCTCCCAGGTTGGCTTCTGTTTTTTAAGACGTTCAATACCCTGCAAGAAGAGAAGAGTTTTGGGTCGTCTCACATTTATAGCAGGTATTTGTGCACCAACCACGTGCAAAACTGCCTACCTACAACCAGGATGCTATTCAAGTTTTCGTTAACAATGAAGACAGACGTCCTGCGTTACTGAGAGTTTCATCCCTGAATTTAACAACAAAACCCTCAGCCAAGACCGAATTCAGGGACAATCTGAATCTCAGTGACTGACTTCGGTATGAGTTGCTATCGATTTTTATGCCAAAGAGATAGCTTCTAAAAAGCCATCCCTTTTGGAAACGTGGGTCTCTCATCCCAATGCTTTTTGAATCCCTTTAAGGAGTAACAAAATACAATTGCAGCTTAAAATTTCACCTTATTTGGGCACTTCTACAATAGTTCAGATACAGGCAAAATATTGCAGCTTTTTCCAGTGATCAGGAATTTCCCACAGCCACACCTAGGCTTGTCACTAGAAGCTGACGTAAGAACAGGCTTACTCTATGCCAATTAAGAGCCAATATTTAAGAACACAAGTTCTATTTAACAAATTGTCAAAGACAAATCACAACGCAAGCCTGATACCCGCTGGGAGGTGAGGAAACCTGTACGGGTGCAAGACGTGGTCCCAAAGCAGGACTGGTACCTTGGTCAGTCAATATTCTGATTCATTCTCCCTCCAAGAACATCGCTTTTAGTAAAGCAAACCTTTTGACTGCATTTAAATAACAAGTCTATCAATTTGGGCAGCGACATTTTTTCCTGGTAGTCTTCTCCATGTAGAAAAAAGGAACTAAGATTTTTTTTTTTTTTAAGACTACTGCTATGTGAAATAGGGCATAATTTTTTTATGCCCATCCTCTGCATCATGTAAGAGAGGAGTCAGATCTACAGCTGCGTACGATGTGCTCACGATGCTATATAAGTGACCACATTCTTAAGAGAAGCAACGATACTGGATCCAAGTTTTGAGACACTCAAGGAAAGGAAAAATGAGCAAATTCAGTTAAAACCATTTAAAAGAGCAGTTTTAGAAGAGCTGGATGAAAAATACGCTTGTCACATTCTAAATTTGCAGGTTTTCCCTAACGACCCACAAAATATTTCAAAGCTTTGCCGGGGGGGAAACAAACACACGCAACAGCTCAGCAGCACCACAGCTGCGCTCGCAGTAAGCCTTATAAATAACACGACATTTTAATACAGCAGCAGCTTGGTTTTGCAGTAACATTGAGTCAGCACGAGCAGGCCCAGGAGAAAACACACCATAAACTGAAGAATTACACGCAAAGCTTTTGTGAGCTTCATTCATGCCCCATTTCTTGTGCTGACTTAGGAGAAACCCAGCAGCAAACGTGCAGAAAGAAATGACACAATACCGCAGCTGAAGTCTTCAGGGTAGCAATTTCGGGAAAAATTCAAGCCCTGCAGCACAAGCGTGCATCTCGCAAGGCTGAGCGCAGGCACGCGTCCCTTTGCGCTGCTCCCAAGCTTGCAAACGCGCGGCTTCACCTGTTCCAGGGAAAAACCCCTTGCAGCCCCCGGCCCACCGGGACGAGGCAGTGGGCGCTGCGGCGGCCGGTGCCAGTCCTCGCCTCCCTGCCAGGCAAGCCGGAGAGGGGCAGCGCTTGGGCACGGCAGAGCAGAGCCTTGGCAAAGCATTTTAGCACTACCACGCACTTTTCCTCCGGGATGCTCCCGTTCCAGCGCCCCGGGGCTGTGCCGCCGGGCGGCAGATGCTTTTACAGCTTAAAGCAGAGGAAGACCTTTGGTTGTCAGCTGCTCCTTAGCAAACTGCAGAGGTCTCCAGTGCGTTAGTAACAAACCATCGCCGCGGCTGCAGCATTTATTGCGCGAGTATCTGGAGAGAAGGAAAACAAGCGGCATGGGGCAGGAGGAGAAGCAGACACCGAGCACTGAAACCCTCCCCTGGCAGCACAAGCTTTAACCCTGCCTTCAGGCACATGCGTAATCCGGTTCGATCCACGCTGCCACCTAAATCGGGAATAAGGATCTCGAACACTTCTGGGCAGCAACCCCTCTTCCCTCCCCAAAAAGCCATCGTTCACCTGCTCTGAACAGTGCCCGCTAACCAAGGCGATAAGCACGGTCAGGCTGAGGTCGTCCTAATGCCAGATTAGGGAGCGGTTAATCGGAGCAGGCAGGGGCATACTTTCTCCCAGCCTGACCTCACTAATCCCTTCGGGGCACATACTGAAAATGAGCAGAAGTTTTAAAAATTGTATCCTGGTCTAATTTTGGCTGCCTGCCCGCCCCACAGTCAGTAGGGCGTGAGGTTTTGCCTTAAAAAAAAAAAAAATTTAAGGGGGAACGGAAGGAACGCACAACTGTTCAAGACATTTCATTACTGTTTAATGAAAGTTGGGTTCTTTTAAATATATTTACCCCAAATCTCTCATCATCATTTTAGAAAGTGAGAATTTTGTATTTCAAATTAAACCGACACCTGTTTCTCTTTCCAGCTATTTCACTTAAAAAAAAAATAGGGCTCAGAAAGCATCATCTTTCACTATTCTAAATTACCTAATTTTGAACAAATACCAAAAAGAGAAGACATACATAGAGAAATACAAAACACTGGACACTCCCATTTCAGTAAGAGGTACAAGGTTGCAAACGCAGGGACAGCAAGGCGAGGTTGACCCGTTACCACTGCGACGCTGTAGGATTTACCCCGTTTCTCCCACTATTGCCCTCAGCATCTGCTCCCGCGCGGTGCCAGAGGAGGACGCTGGGCTGCGTGGCCTGACCCAGAAGCAATCTGCAGGACAGCTCTTGCGTGTTAGAAGAAATGCATTAACTTCTTTTAATACACTTTTAGAACCCAAAAGGAGAGTGAAGAGAACAGGCAAGCATTGGAACGATTTGTCCATCAAGGGGAAGGCACAGGGAGCGTTGCTAGCAGAAATCATGATTAAGGCAGACTTTCCCTGCAGCGGTTCCTTGTGCTCGTTTCTGCTTGGAGCACTGCTTAGCTTTTCAAAAAAGCACCCTGCCTTTGCTCGAGTTTGTCCTGCAATTTCTCTCGGCCACGCTAAAACAGAACTAGCACCTGAAATCAGGCAGTCCTGTCTGAGAAAATAATTTCCATGAGCAAATTGGTAAGTCTGCCTTTCTCATATTAATATTGACCCACATTTAGTATCATTCAGACCACATCAAATCGCACCACTGAGTCGTACAGCGCAAGTAAAACGGGGGACCCCCGGTTACCGAGACAGACACACGACAGCTACCAACAGACATTTCTGCACGCTGTGATGACGCCTCATTTAAAACGAAAACAGTCTGACTGCAAATATCAACACTATATAACACTGTTGAACAATCTGCATTTGTTTGAAACAAGAAAAACTGAGTAATTACACAGTTTTTCCACAATGGTCAAAATGCCAGAACAACGTAACCCATCTTCCTCCAAAACGCATAGCGAATAAGGGTAATTAAAATAAACCAAAACTGGAATGTGCACCAGTGGAATTTATAATCAAAACCATTTTTAAAGCAATGGACTGTACAGAGAGATGCATTCCTAGGTTAATTGCCTAGGTGACCAAAGCCTCCCCCCCCAATACATTTGATTTTGCACCAAGGCAGTTTTAGGGCCAGATTCTCTTGTTTATAAGTTACCACCTGCACGTGCCGCACCGGCTGAATTGATCCTGGCCAAAGATCCAGCCCTTCACTGCTGAGCTGGGAGCATTCTCTGAAAAACACCATTGCATACTATAATCAGAGCTACATGTTTATTTACAATAGCTTTCCACTATCAGCAGTATCAGCACTATAAAACCAAAACCTAAACAGTTCCTGAACTTTCCTTCGTGAAGGAAATGCGTACGCAAAGGCCACGTTTCCTTCACGGAATCTGCCCGCCGAGGCATGAGCGCAGCCTGCGGCTCCCTCCGTGCACCCCTGCGGCAGAGACCACAACTCGCTCCCGACGGTCTAACCCCGAGCAAGCAGGATTGCAGGAACAGCCTGTTTACACAGCAGAGCAGTCACTGACAGCCACTTCCAAGAGGTGAAATAAAACCACTGACTAACAGATCAGTATATTACTGATTAACTCGTTTTTAAACTTAAAGGTTGAACAGTTAATTAACCTTTATATCCTTTTGCCTGCTTGCGTACAGAAGTGAAAGTTCAGAAAACCATTACAGATTTTTCCCAGCGTTTGAAGTGAAGAAAGAATGTAAGACCAGCAAACAAGTTTTTGGAAAAGTTTTATTGCATTTGTTTTCCATATGGAAGCATTGACAGATTGAAAAGATGCAGCATTCACATTACTTCCAAAATGAGACATCCATTAAATTTCTTCTTCCCTGATTTCCCTCCCTTCCCCCATGGCTTTGAAGCAGTCTAAACAGGTCATTTTCCAAAAAAATACCATTTTACTTTAAACCAAGGAAAGAAAAGATTCCTTGGAAGTCATGGACACAGCTGATTTGTATTTTTCCTTTGTTTGCAATTCATTTGATGAGCCCATGGGAGTCATGATCCAAAAATATAATAAAATTCCTGCCTGAACACAAGATGTCAGTTGTAGTTATGAATGGTTTAGCTCTACCCGTTTTTGGAATGCCTTCTGTCCCTCCCACTTTCATCACCACACAGCTCATAACAGTACGCATGCTCCTTACCATCAGTATTTCCCACTTTAAACCACCTACACATACACGTGTGTCTGTTTACACACATATACATGTATGCATAAATATGAGAAAAAAGATTTACAAAGCTCTAAAACAGGGTAATGCTAAGAATATAGAATCAATCACCCTGGTACACCTACACATCCCATCAATATTAGTCTTTATAGTAGTCTGGGCATTCATGTCAGTTTTTCACGTTAACACTGTTTAGCAGGCATTGCTCTAACAACTCATTTACCAAGACAAACACACAGAGACAAGATGATTCTGCTATTCTAAACACCTGAAAATTGGATTTCTTTCTTTCCTGCAAGTGTAAGGCATTTAATAATCCAAAGAGTCTTCTAAATCTGCCACAGTTACCCTAAGAGGGCAACAATTTCCTGCGCACAAGGGAGGGAACAGACAAAATAATGCCAGAAAGATGGAATCAGTTCTGTGGCTGGAAGAAAAAAGGAGGGTGGGGTGGGAATTGGTATTGGCAACATTTGTTTTAAGTACTTTAACTGTATGCAATCACCAGGTCAACTGGCTCTCTTGCTGTGTCGCATTCTTGTCTTGCACCTTTCGGTAACTGAAGTGTCTGCTTCCCCGTTCAAGTTCACTTATGAAAGAGCAATGTGCTCCTTCAGGAAGTCCAAAGGTGTCTGTGTAGGGCTGTTGGCACTCATATGTCTTCCACAGAGCTCATCACAGTCAGGAGACAGCATGAGAATCTACTCAGAAGAGGTGGGTCACAACAGAGAAAGAGGATCCCCTTCACATTAGTTATGCCATACAGAAAGCAGAGAGAAACAAAGGCCAGTAAAGTTAACAAGATTTAAAAAAAAAAAAAAAGAAAGAAAGAAAAAATAAAAAGAAAGAAAAGCAGCAGCAGTTTCAGCCAGAGATATAGAATTATCTGAAATTGTGGAATACAGGGCTTTTTTTTCTCTGCAATTGTCAGCCACTTAATAGACATAAAAAAGTTTGTTTTGCTTTTTCTTTTAAACATTCATGGAAAATTTGTAACAGTAGTGCTGTAATATGTTTCTATTTTAGTGGAAATGCTGGTCAAGAATTCCTCAGACCACATACTGGTACGGGTCTGCTTTTCCTTGGTCTGGTGTTGCGAATGGGCTAAGCCATGCTATAGAGAACGGATGGCCAAATACTGCTTTCATGTTCATCCATTTTGTTTTTTTAGCCCATCTTCTCTCTTCCTTTTTCAACTGTTCTATTCCCTGAAAACAGAAATATCACATTTTCAGTCAAACGCTCAGATTTTGTAGTTCTGGATTTGGGGAAAGGTCTACTCTGTTACCCCTTATCCAAAGGATGGAGTAAAAAAATAAAAATGCATCTATACTGCCTTTCCTTTTCTTGTCAGTGTTTTATACTAAAAAAATATTAAGGATAGAAAGTATTCCTTGGAAATAAAATTACTTTCATTTTGTTCAGGCCTAGATATTTCATAAACCTTTTAAGACCTGCCCTCCAATTGCCTCTGATGTCAATTTAAAAAACCCCACCACCTAAAACCAAATAAAAAGTATGTGCTTTAATGGCTGAAAGCATTATGTGCTAACCAGATGGAAAAGTTTTAGAAGAAACCATTATAAGCTTGCAGACAAAAAAAAACAAACAAAAAACCCCACAAACCCAAAGATAATCTCTATAACGCTCCCAGATTCACCAAGCAAGTTCAGGAAGTGCCCATGGCTCAGTGTAGCTGGGTCTACCTGGTGCCTCTTCATGTTTCATTAGAATCACTGCTAAAACATGCATGGGCTGACAGCAGGGAGAAAGGGTTAAATAAGATACCGATTTGAGAGAAATCATTGGCATTGTTTAGTAAAGGTTAGAGGGAGAACAAAAATAAGCCATCAAGCAATCAGCTGAAACATTCACTAATTAATCCTTTTAAAAAAAAAAAAAAAAAAAATCTGTATCGTGTCTAAAACCCCCAAAGTGAATTTGGTCTTGCAGGAAAGCTACACCTGGCTGCCACAGAAGCAAAATGAATGAGTGCAGTCACTGGAGAGCATTCCTCTTCCATGGGTAGCAGCAGCAGGCAGATCATTCTGCTCTTTAACCTTGGATCTTTTGCAAGGTAAACTTCTCCTGACCTACATGTCTCTCTCGTGCTACAGATTAATGCACTGTAATACATCTGTGTGTCTCAAATTTCCAATTCTGGGAGCTCTGCAGAACACAACATGGGTCAACTGCAAGAGTTGTGCTGATCCATGGTAAATGTCACCTCTAGAGACAACAGCAAAATACTAGGCTTCTGGGTCCCTTCAGGCAGAAAAGAACCATCCGGGTGGGACAGCGTACACAAGATGGGCAATGAGGTCTCCCAGTGACTGGAAGAGGAAGGTGAGAAAGGGCAAGACACAGCCCTGTCTCTAAAACATGAAGTAAAACACTGCAAGAGACCACACCAGGAAGAATTTCACCTGGAATTTCACCTCTGCTCCAAACAGACTGCTTGCCAGACACAGCTGGCTCATTGCTAGCAAATCAACAATGAGACATTCCACAGAGCAAAATCCTTACTGGTACATATTAAAAAAGAAAACAAAAATGAAAACCCACAACCCAACAGGGGGAGACCATATTTCATTTTTTATTTTAGATTGTGGCATTGTTCCTTTAACATTTATGAGTTCCCAGAATTTGAGAGGAAGGGAAAATCAGGGGACTTATTTGAGTGCCCAGCTGTAGGAAGCAGCTTCTAAAAATTCTTGACAGGTTTCAAAGACTGAGAAATTCAGATGATGATTTCACGGGCAGCATTGCTAATTTACACACTTACTGATAAACTCAAGCTCGGCAGGATCTTGTTCTGTACGACATTGTACTTTCCGGAGCTCTCCCCAGCAGAAAGAGCACCTGAAGTCTTCCTCTGAGCATGTAAGAGTCACAGTGTCACATCAGCCTCTTGCAGAAGCCAAGCATTAAAAAAAAGTACTGCAAGAAAGACTCAGGAGCAATAGGCTCTTACAGTCTATCATGCCAGTCATAGCTCTCCAACGGCAGCAAAAATACCTATCCTAGCTTCAACTAGCCATGGGCAAACAAGTGAAGGGGAAAGAAAACCAAAGGAGGGAGGGGAGGAAGTAAGAGTTGTCACTCTTTTAAGACTATCACTTCTCTTCGAGCACTCCAGTTAATTCAAATATCTGAGCATGCTTGGTGAAGGCCAGCAGTATTCACAACTGTAGGAACATCCCCAGGAGTCACCAGCTCCATCTTTACAGAAGCAGACAAATGCAGGGATATACGATGGACTGCAACACTACTATGTAACTTCTACTATGCCATCTTTGAATTGGGGATGACATGGTGGCTTTGCAGCAGACTGTACCCAGCAGGTTTCCATGAGCCTACTCCACTCCCTTTTCTTTCTCCCTCTGGCAAGAGCTTTTGAACTGTTTAACAAGCAGCTAAAACTGGAAATCTTCTAGACTAAAAGAAGTGTGTGTGTATACAGAGAGAGAGAGAGAGATATTATATCTCCCTCCCCCACCCACTCATCTTGGCTTTCCAGCTCATAAAGCTGTAAATAGAGACACCAGGGGACACACAGCTGAATTTCAGACAATACTAATGTAAAAGCACTTCATTACAGGAAAAAGGTTCTCGAATCCACAGGGACAAATACTCTCTGCAGAGTAATCCCAGTTACCAATGCCTACCTTATCAGCGGTACAGTCAACACAGCATCCCAGCCGATACATAGGTGTACACTACCTCTCACAGCAACCTTCAGAGAGCACAACCCAGCACTGGGCTAGCTCAGTTTATTACAGTGAGTCTTTCCTCAAAGGGTGGAACTCCCCGTGCAATGAGATAAAACCCTTTAGCCCTTCACTGTCTACACAAACGATGAGAGAGACAGGGTAAAGGAGAGAGCGTGTGAGACACCCACCGTTTCATCAGTGCAGATGGAGTGTACTTGGGTCCCAAACATAACTGAGGTGAAGATGAGAAATAGGAGAGCCTCGAAACACAAGAGGATGAGAAGAATCACTGTAGTTGGCGGAGAGAAGGAACTGCATTCTGTGAAGACAAAACAACGGAGTTGGAAGGGACGAGATCAGGTATTGCAGCAGCTGCAGAACACCTGCTAAGCCACGAGTTTTCCATACTCAAATTGTCAAAATAAATGATATGATCACCATTCTCAAAAAGGTGCGCAGGGAAGCTCTGACATTTTTGAGGATATTCAACAATGAAATGATCACTCCTGCAAGTTTAAAAAAAGGCAAAACAAAAAAAAAAAAACCACTCTGCAACACTTCAAGAATGCAACTTTCTTTTCCACTTAGGTGTTTCCCCAGCACACTGGCTAGGACTCTGCTCTACTCCGTTTCACCTGTAGCTTCTCTCTTAAACCTTAATCTTAACGGATTTTCCACAGTGATAAAGTCCCATTAGAAATCTCACGCTGGTGGTCAGGACACAAGGATAATTATTTCTGTAGCACCAACATAAAACCAGAGTATGCTTCCTTTCATAACTGCTCTAAGTCACAACCTAAAGAAGGGCAGATTAAGCCAAATCCTTATTTCTCCTCATACTCTATAGTGCGAACTCAGGCAAGAGCTGAAAAAATCTGAGAAGGTAACTATAAAAGAGGAGCAGAAGAAAGGAAGAGGAAGGAAAATTTTATAGGGCAAAAATCATAGTGTTGTGTTGTAAATGTCAGATCATCTCCAGATTTTTCTGAAATCCAAGAATGAGTATCACCAAAAACCCCTATTTTTCTCATGAGATGTTAAGCTTTAACAGATACACCATCATCAGGGGCTAACACAATCAGCACAAACCCAAGGCAGCTGGAACAACAGATCCATCTCTCGTAACTGCTCTGTTCTGCCACCTAAACCTGGGACAGGAGGGAAAGCGCTTCCCCCACAGATACAGGCTCTGAGAAAGCAGGCAAAGGAAACTATCTTTTAATGTATCCTTCCCCTATGGCCCTGGCCACTGTAGTCAAATCCAGACGTTCCCAGTGACAGCTGGCAGCTGTTTTACAAAGTTTTGAACTGCAGAACAACCTTGTCAAATTCAGTGTAGATGTACCCATCCTCTACAGTATCATAAACTAAAACCAGTCATTATATTGAATGACACAACTGAAATTCCAAGAAAAACAAAGCTAATGCTCTTCCAAAAATATCCACAAGCAGCACATACATCTGCACACACATTCTTTGACAGCTTGCTGTTTGACTCAGCATTACCTAAAGGATTTCCTATATCTATTTGTGGTTTTAAAAACACATCTCAACTGGCTTTGTGAAAATTTACTCACTGGCTGCTCCAGAGTGAGGGCTGGGTTTTCTTGTTTGGTTGGTTATTTTGGTGGGGTTTTTTTTGTGGAAAGGAATTGTTTGTTCTTGTGAGGGTGGATTTTTGGATCTGAGTTAGCATATTTTCCTGGCAGTCTTGCAAGCATGATTCATACTACCCTTTCAAAAAAAACACAAACATTCTTCTTATCTTGTGTTGGCATTCAGGAAATTAGTGCTGCGTTCATGTCAACAGTAGGTTATTGCACATATACCATCTAGGTGTCTTTGCATCTCAGTTTCTCCTTAGGCAGTATCAGACTTAAGTTGAAACAGGACTTTTCAGGACAGGGATCCCAGCAGGTCAGAAAGAATTATGAAGTTTCAGGATTGGTCATTAAAAAAAAAGAGTGACAGCACGGCAGAGCCCTGATAGCATTCTTCTGAAACCAGCATAAAAGGGGTTGCCTTACAACAAACTACATTATAAGGTCTTATTCATAGGTTAATCTTGTATTTTCAGGAGAAAGTACTCACTTGTCCAGTCTTCTTCAAAGCAATACAAGAAGTGAAATCCCACCATGATTAGAGCATGCAGGGAAATCAGTGCTATATACATCTGAAAAATAAAGGATGTAATATAGGTATCAGGTAAGTTTAAAGACAAAAATGCTAACTCTTCTGAACACTTTAAATAAAGCAAAGTATTAAGACTTCAAAAAAAACCCCCACCAAACCACCCCAAAACCCACCAAGCCCTCCCATCCCCCCGAAACAAGCACCCTGCAGCTGGCAAATGCCAAGACTACACAGACTCATTCTGGCCTTACTAACAGCTCTGAGTGCACAGGAGGGAGACTGTTTAATTCAAAGCCAGCTGAACATAAAACCCAGCCTCCTGCGCCCCAGAGCAGCCTTCCACACAGCTTACTGTCCTTATCTCTGCTGAGTACAGTGCAACTTTCAGAGAACAGCAACTCTCCGACATTGAGGTATCATGTTGTCAAAGCTTACATCCTTGCTCTTGAGAGCACTCTAGTTTACCAGAGAAACAACAGCTAATTTGTTTTAACCACAAAAAGCACTTTATCTATTTTCCAGCATGAGTTTCAGAAAAATGATTTTTTTTCTTTTTTTTAGTAAGTATTTTTCCCTGAGGCAAACACTGGCATGGAAAGTTTCTCTCAAGCTTTAATACTTTGTACTTAATCCTTTTTCTTTAAATTAGGTCTTAGCTTTGTAACAAAAAGCTTTAAACTATATGCAGTGCTACACATATACTACAATTTACCAAGACAGAGCTAAAAAGATTACTCTCCTGAAGCTACAGACTCTTGACAAAGGTCGGCAGATATTAGAAGTGAGAGAGATTTTTGTTACAGAAAACCCCTGTGGAAGCAGTAAAAGGTGACAGGAGAGTATTTTGGTTTTCCTTGCAAGTTGAGCATGCTGCCGCTCTTTCACCTCCTCAGGTCTCAAAAAGAATAACCGAGAACAAAACCAGCAACCCTTATTTTGTTTCTCTCAACTACATTAAGTGTTTAATACAGCCTGATTGAAAGTAGATGCCAGTTTTAACAGAAACAGAAATCCTTTTGATAGGATTAAAACACCTAGCTCACTCCTCATGGTGGAAAAACCCTTGCTCGAGGGAAAGAAACAGGATTCGGTTTGTTCTGTAATCCACACCCTAACGCACCACACCATAGAACAGTAAGCCTTTCCATTTAACTGAAAATCTCCCCCTTTTTACTTGGTAATATGAGAACATTCTTCCCCAAACCTACAGATGTCTCAAAAGATTTATTAATAAAACAGAGCATCACTGAAACTCAGCCTTGTAATGTTCACACTACTCCCACGGGTTATTTGCAGTTCGCTTTGATGAAACAGATTTCAACCCTTCCATAAATATGTAGTATTCAAGTCTGCACTCCTGTTTTCCTACTCCTGATGCCACAGATATAGTACAAAAAGTCAAACACCTCCTTGGTTTTCAAGCACGAAAATAAACCACTTGCAGGCAAAACGGGGATAATTCTTGCCAAAGGGGATGCAGACTTCCCACTCCTCACTTAAGATGTGGCAACTTGTATGACCCCACACAGGTACTCATACAACTACAACATTTAGGAACCCTACATGTGGCCTGGGACCCTACCAGCCACGATACGGTGTAAAAGGATGGCCCACACCTCAAAGAGCTCAATGCCACAATAAACTACTCACATTATGAAATAGTGTGCTGAACAACTGTCAACACAAACCTCACAAAACCCTGGCAAACAGTTCCCGTGATGCCTTTTCCCCCTGTTGCTGTCTTGTGTGTGCTCCCTAATTAGTAAAACAAGGTCTGCAACAGTTCCCTCTAAAGTTCTTCTGAATCGGAGCTGCTTCACACACAGCATTTCAGTGCTGCCCACTGGACAACCTCAAACATCACTTGCAAAATACTTACTGTAAACAGTACAAAGTACTTCTGGTTATTCTCTCCTACACAGTTATTGACCCACGGGCAGTGATGGTCCATTTTCCGAATACACCTCTTGCAAACACTGAAAGAATACAGGTCTTTATTTATAGCACATTTCATTCCATGAATACAAGATTTCACAGGGGCTTGGGGAACACAAAAATTAAAGGAAAGAATCAGAGGTGAAATTTGAACATAAATAAATTTACTGGTCACCACATTTATATTTGTGGTTTGCTCACTTGACTATGTCTGTTCAAAATGAACCATACAATACCAAATCACCATTGTAAAAAATTAATGCCAAGAAAGACACATTAGCATAATATTCACATCAGTGGTTCTGCTAAAATATGGTTTGACCAATACATTCAGGCAGTTGGAAAAATGCTGTGATTTCATTTAGTTTTAACCTATTTGGTCTGTGAAAATGTCCACAGATAAAAAACAAACCAAACCCAGAAAGAGATGAAAAGCAGTAATGAATAAAGATATTTTTCAGAGTTGCTAATAACAGACTGAAGTTTATTTACTAACATTAGCTGGCAGCAGGAATTTGCAAAAAAGAAAATTAAATAAAGCATTAGAAAAGATTCTTGACATCGAGGTAAGCCACATACTAGCATAAAACAGCTGTGGCAGCCAGTCGGGAAGACAGTACCACAATATAACATCTAATTTTACCTTGAATGTAAAGCACTTCACAAACCCAGCCTAATAAAATAAAAATTCAAATTCTTGCCAGCATGCACATTGTGGCTAGAAGTCAAATAATTAAAAGATTATTACTTTGTCTGAACATCATTCTCTTGCTTAGTCAGTAACTGCTTCAGCTCACATAATAAAGGAAGTCTTTTTCTCTGCCGCTTTCTCATATGATAGGAGACGAAAGGCAGTCTCCTGATACCACATTGCACAAACAAGCACAGAAATCAAATATGAAAAAACACAAAACCCCAAAACAAACAAACAATAGACCCAGAAAGGAAACAGCCATTCCAGAACAATTCTGGCAGCACTGAAACAGAAAGGATCGAGAGCTCTGCTAATTTTATTTTTCTTCTTGTAACAAAAAAAATATTTTGACCTTAATATAAACAATAAACTTCAGCACCCAAATGCTTAAGGGAAACTCAAACAAAAACATAGATATGTTCTTATGAGCATGTATCAATAAAGAATAGAAAACCTCTCCGTCAGAACAGCCTTGCGCTCACTTTACATGGCGGGAGGGGGTAATCCCCAAGGATACATGCCATGCCTGAAAAACAAATGAGTTGCTATAGCCCTGACCCTAAAAGAAAGGTTGGCCAGGCAGGCCCCAGCCTCTCAGCACGGGGTCAGACGAAGAGCTGCTTCTCCTCAGGCAGGCATGGGTACCCTATTACCTGCCAGCCCCAGGTGCAGTGGACAACGGGAAAAGCCTCGTTTTGCTAGAATAAGCAGCTTGAAATGATTTTTGAGCTATGTGGGAACTAAAAGCAGCTGGCACAGTAAAAACAATTTATCTGCCAGATAACATCATACTTTATAAGACAAGTATCAATTACCAGTTTAGAAAAAAAAAGGGGGGCGGGGGGAAGGCAGGGCAGGTGGATGTCTCCCTGTGGCCTAATTTACTTTGTGCAGACGCGCACACACTTCCCTTGGGCTCTGAAACAGGTAAGCACCCAAGCAACCTCTTCGATTGCTCCTAGGTCCTAGTTCCCCAGAGGGACAACGTGAAGCAGCCAAGCCAAAGACAACCTCCGTGAAGGAGGCAGCAAAGGCTGAGAAGAGAGGTTTTTATTCCATGCATACATACCAAAAGCAGTTAGATGAGAGGCAGAACATGAAACTAGCTGGTGGAAAAGGAAACTCAGAAACTAAGACTGAAAACTATAAGCAGCAGGGATTGCCCATACTCAGACATGCTCTACCTGCTCAACCATCCAAGTTTCCAAATGCTGGAAGGAGTAGCTTGCTGGGCGTGGGGGACTCACAAAATAGCATATGAATCAAAAAGCACTCTGGTTCCTCAAGGCATACAGCTGGCAGTACCTCCTGCTGATGCATATGCACAACCTTGATGTGTAGAAGCCAAATAAATCCCCCTACCCCACAAAAAAATGTTTGGCTGAAGATTCTCAACATCAGTTCTGAGTGGATCAGTTTCTCAAATCTTAATGTCTATAAAATTATCTTAAAGCATTGAAATAAGGATCATGGAGATGAGGTCTTGTGTTTAGCTAAAGTGTCTTTTTCATTTACCTACACTGTGAGTCATCAGCAAGACAGACAGCATTATAGATGCAAAGTTTCATTCATAATTGAAGAAGTGTCAAAGGGGATTTTACAGCAGCATTAATAAGTGATAGGCACGATCACATTGCTCCTGCTGAATAACCAACTCCTGATTTTGATTAAAATGAAAGACCAACAAAAAAAGAAAGATTTGCAAACTAAAGGTCTGAAAAGAAATATGAAAAATGCCAACAGCTGAACAAGTTTGTTCAGCTCAGTACAACGTATTCCCCTCCCCACAAGACCCTGCATGAATCAGCAGTAACCCTGATATGAGTTCTCTTGGTATGTATTGAGTTTTGAGTAGGTAAGGAAGGGACACCAGCGCAAACTCATTAACTACTTACTGGAAAGCAGGTTCACTTGTTTTAAAAGCAGAAGAAAATTTTAGGAAGTAGTTATTTTTTTGCTCACTGCCTTCAGTACTAAAAAGCTCACTACCAGTTATTTTCTTCAGGGAAGTTTATCCCACCAGAAAAAGAAAGGACATCACAGATCAGTAGGCATACTGATCTATCAACAAAGCACAAAACAAAGTCATAGTACTCAAAGAAAATGTGGAGGTCGGAACTCTTAAAAAATATATACAGTTTACCTGAGCTTTATTTTTAACTTAAATATCACTTCTAAATAGAATCTATAGACAAATGGGTTTGTGAATAGAAACAAAAATAGAAAGGACACTGACCTTTTGAGAGACATTACATTTCATGGATTTCTATGCATTCTGGTATATAATGTCTCTTTTTAAGTCACATTTACATGAAAATTTACGAAATGTCAATTACAGGTCTGGTGCCAAGGCAGCATTCATTTGAAGTGTTTCTCACTTTGCAAGAAGTGGCCCCAGCCTGCTATAGATGAAAACTTGTCAGAAAAGTCCTGGGATTTTTTAAGAGAAGCCTGAACGCATCTTGCGCTACTGGCAACAGAATTTGGATGCTAATCTCTCAATTTAACCACTCAAGTCTCAGATTCCAGTAACAATTTGAATCAAGGCACACTGGATAATTCTTGAGGTCTTGATAAAAGAGCAATCCTCAGAAAAAACTTTACCTGCAGTGATGTGCTCTGTCAGGTTTGATGCTACAACACTTTGGGCACTTGTAAACTACTTGTCCTGGCTTTAGCTGTAAACTCTCAATGAACTCCTTTGTGGCATTACCTTTGGGTACAGCACCCTGTAGGGAAAAACAAAACAAAACAACAGAACAAACCAGAACATTAACCTGTGCACATTACAAGTGCTAAGAACAATAGGATGACTTAAAAATATGGGAGGCCAGGGAAGAAAAAGAAATAAAAACTTCCCTAAGATTAACAGAGTTTCAGGAAAAACAAGAAGATTCAGAAAAAAATTAAAATGAGGTCCTAATATATGGAACCACATATTTAAACATCATTTGGGTGGTTTTTGTTTTTTTTAAACATCAGTAAATCCTCACTTAAGCAATTAGTCTTTTGTAATCCTATAGCAACCTTAAAATATTTAAGAATCCTCATCCCTCTCTTCACATCTATCAACAAATTTATCATGCCAGTGTTTCATATCATAAACTAGAAACCGCAGATGTTTTATTCTAGTAGAAGCAGCTACTTCTGAAGTATCATTGTGTACATTACGAGTTGCTGGTAAACACCTCATGTATTTATAGTTATGCTTCCATTGTGTATTTGTTATTTAAATTAGGGTTTAACATTCAAACAGTGAACACTAAGAATCCTCCCACCTGAACAAGACTAGGCAAAACACTCTTAGCTGTGCAATTTCCACTTTAAAATATCTGTCTTTAAACAGGTAACGTATTGCTGTTGCAGGAGCCTCAGTTCAAGCATTTCCAGCCTTTCTAGGGCTCCAAAAAAAAAAAAAAAATTATGAGATGTGCTGTATGAAATTGGTGCTGGTACACTGGCACAAATGCACCTCTGTGGATGTAAGGCTTTTATACTGAAATAAAAACAGGGATGTAATATTTTAACAGATTTCTGATGGAACAGTCTCTTTTTAACACATCTATACAACCTTGCAACAGTAATAAACAGGAACAACACACATCCATGAGAGAACTGCACGTTAAACCAGTACTATATGGCTTTCTTGAGCAGTTTTTCCACAGAAACCTCCCAACAGCCTGACCAATTTAAAAATTACGAAGACCAATTTCCACAAAATTCTACAACTCATGTTCTCTCTCTTTAGTACGCAGCAGAGCTCAAAACCTTAGTAATGTTTTTAGCAAGAACCCACAGGAAGTAGTTCCTGAAAAGCCTGACACATGCTACCAGTTCTGAAGAATTCAGGTGTTCATTTATTTATAATAATAATAATAATAATAATAATAATAATAATAATAATAATAATAATAATAATAATAATAATAATAATTCTATTTGTTTGCCTCAGCGGTGCTTTCTGTTTCATTCTGATCCTAGATGTGCCCCTGGTTCTCCATGCCCCAGCAGCTTCCTTCATCCCTCACTCACACTGTTTGCCAGATGTTGCTGCATCCCCTCACTTTATCTTCCCTCCTCCATTTTGTTTAGCTGATTTCCTCATAACAAAGTAAAACAAAATCCCACTGGCTCTCACCATCCACACACAAGAATCCCACCACACACTAGGAATTAACATATCTTTTCCCAATTACTCTGCATAGAGATTGTATCTGCTTCTCCAACACTGCTTGCCCAGCCTGCTTCAGAATACAGCTTTTGTTTCAGAAGAGTTCCTGCTAACTCTGCAAAATGATTCCAGCGACCTGAAGGTCCCTAGGCATTAAAGCCACACAACATACAATAATTAACAACAAGAACCCCTAGGATATAAACTATATAACAAATTCCTGCAGTCTTCTATTCCCAAGTCCAATGACCAGAAGTTTCAGAGCCTCAACTACTGCTTACAGTTCTGCCCGGCAGCAGTAGCATGCAATCCATCAGTCTTTACCATAAACTGTGAAATTACCCCAAAACAAGCCATTTCTGCAGTGCTGTGGCTTCTGGGAGAGCTGGAAACTAAGAAACAAAGATTACACTGAAGTTTTAATGGCACCTAACAAGGTTTCAAGTAGGAAACGACATTTGGAAGGAATACTTAGAGTATCAGAGGCACACCGCCATTCCCAACAGCAACAAGAACACTCAGTAGGAAGGGGCCGAGAGGAGTGTAAGCTCGTTTTTCCTTCCACTGACTAGTGGAGATGGGGTTTGGAACTGAAACTGTCGAGGTTATTAAGCAAAATAAACCATCACAGGCCACTCAGAATAAGCATCACGGTACTAAACTGTATCTTCTCACTAGCTGAAACACAAGAATGCTTTATGAGAGATCTGGTCTGCTGCTATGTCCTACGGAGACATACAAGGGGGTCTTACAACTCTGATGCTTCCCGCCTGCCTAAGAACTGTCAGCTCTTAGCATGCTCCCATGGTATTTATTTCAGCATGGTTCTATAAACTCAGCTAAATCACTCATATGAGACATGGTAACATGGCTTTTCAAAACAACACACGTTCTGCTCCATTCTGCTGAAGCAATACTTGCCAAGGCAGACTACCAAAACCAGCTTTTCCAGCTTTCCTGTTTGTCAAGACACAACAAGCTACAAACACGAGACCTGCCACTGGGGCGAAAACAGCATCAGAGAGAAACACTCCGCTTCCCAGTGCAAAAAGAGGAGCTGCTCACACAGTGGGAATCGAAAGCTGGGTCCTTGACTTTGCATCTGACTTGAGTGGGATGAGAAATTAGCATACCACATCAGCAGCCTCACTCAGCAGCCTGACACACAAAAGTTATTTAAATCTGCCACTCATTCCGCAACTGAGTTACCCAACATCTAGCAGACAAGAAAAACACCGCCTGTATCTTTCCGAGACATACAGAGAGAGATATACTTACTGGATCTGTCAGCATAGCACGAAAATGTGAAGCCAAAGCGAGGAAAGCCAAGGTGTTGAACACTGTGCCATTGATGACACTATAAACATAATCTCTTGATGGAACTAGCATGACAAGAAGGACTACAAAGTCGGCATAGAACACCAGCATCCAGGTAACGACAGCACATGCAATACCACAGCCATCTCGAATAAACCACATTGTTCCCAGGGAAGCGCGGCTAGGAGGTGGAACACACTTTTCTGGCTGGAGGTATTCAGGTTTCCTTTCAATATCTCTGAAGCGGTGGACGGGAGTAATCATCATAGGCTATTATGTCCATACTTGCATCTGAAAGAGAGTCAGAAACAGCGTTCACTGCTTTGCGAGACAGGTAGACCTCCGTTCACATAATGGCATGGGGATGACGTGGGAAATTCCAAATTGCAGAAAGTGAGTTGAAAAAGCAAAAAAGGTCAATGAATCAAACTCGAAATAATGGATTTGGAAATCAGACTCTTGCGCTTATCAGAACACTCCTTGCTCAGAAGACTCTCTAAATGCTTTTAAGACTTACTTAATTACACATTAAATCCACCGGTGTGCCACCTCCACTCCCCACAGAGGAAAGGCAACAAGTGTTTTAATGAAGAGAACAGTGATCAGGTCGGTACCAAGAGGAGCTGCCACAGCAGGAACCAAAGCAAGAACTGGACACTGTTATGTCAGGAAAAAAGTAAAGACCTGCCACAGCTGTCAGGATCCCTTTTTGCTGCATCAGACCTGGGGAAGGGAAAAGTCTCTCCTATACATACTGGGAAGCTGAGCAAGTGGAAGAGGTTTCCTTTCTCCTTATCCATTGACTCACAGCTTTGGGGTAAAACTGCAAAAACAAACCACTGTGAAGTTATAGTGGCAGGAACTGCTGAAGAAGCAGCCCAAGCAAAGACCTTGATAGGCATTTCTAGTATTGCCTGGAGGATGCTCTTCCCAAACAACAGCTGTCTCCCACTCTCACCTCCTCCTCCTTTGGCTTTACATACCTCTTAAGTCTTCTACTTTGCCATGCTTCTCCCACCACCTTTGCTCCATCCCTCAATGGCATTCATTTTACCTCCCCTTCAGCATTCCTAGCGAAGTCCACTCCACCGCAATAAGGGCACTAGCATGACATTTGCTGCCATTGCCCTGTCCTCTCTGTCTCTGCAGGCACCTTGCCCATCCCCAACCACAGCTGTAAGGTCCACCTTGGAGCCAGGAACTGTACTAATCTAGGTATGCACGGCGCTTATTGTAGTCCCAATGTAACTCTCACCGAACTCTCACCAAACGTAGGCATTTGAGAAAACAAAAAAGGTGCTCATAAGACTTTGGCAGGGGATCAATCAATCTGGACTGTGAACGGACACTACTCAACGTTAGAGCACATCCGGAACGCTATGCTTTGAAAGCGGCTCTTTATACACCCAGCAACTTATTCCAAAGATACTTCTTAACAGAGTATTTGCACAATGCTATAAACGTTCAAAAAACCTTCTACATAAAGACCCACCTTCTACAAAAATGGATACAATAATTTTACTACCAAATACACTGAACTGCATATACCTGAACAGAAGGGTTCAACCTCCTCGTATTTCAACATGTAAGGATTATTCTCACTGCTTAGCAAAAAATAGAGTGCATTTTTCCATTTTAATTCAGAGAAAGGGAGACAATGTTAATCATTATGTTTTCTGCCAAAAAAGTTCATACTGAAGCTATTTTTGCGTTTAATTGTTAAAAAAGTGACACTGTTGCCTAGACAAAATGGATAAATTTTACAGAAAAGATAGTGAGCGATTGCAAAAGTTCCTAGGACCTTAAACTTCTCTGAAAACTGTTACGGCGAAGTTCTGTCAAGTACAAGGGGAAAGCTCTATTTTGCATAACACCGACCTAAATGGAGACACTATTGCCCCTACCTAGACAGGAAAGGAGATGGTAGCTTGCTTTCTCATTGTTATTTCAAGAGGACCAAATTCATAAAGGAGAATTAGTCTTTCACAGCCAAAGATTAAGGTTATTAATGAGCAGGATGATTAATTACATCCAAGCACAGAATTCATGAGCTTGTGCATGTTAGTACAAGTGACATGGAAGAGAGGTGAGTGGAACTGCTACTGCCATAGTGAGAGGCAAAAGACAGGAGCGCAATTCTCCTAAATAAACTAGGAGAATTAGGTGTTTTCTTATATATCTGCTTTGAGCATTTAGCATGCTGCTAAGTGAGAGAGTTAAAGATGTTTTATGAATCTGAAGAAAGTCACATGGATTAATTGTAAAGCATATCAATCATATATACATCATGCAGAACAGAAAAATCAAGATAAAAATGAGCACTTGCGGATCTCATTTGCTTTGGTGAGAAAAAAAAAAAAAAACAACTCTCCTCCTCATTCACAAAATGCACATACCACACTGTAATTACTTTGTATTTTAACCACAGCTATAATTTAGCCTCATGACTCCTGATACTTACAGAGACAAGCTATGTAATTTTCAGAAACAGTGATTACCCAAACAATCTGGTGGTCTAAGTTCAGATAAATCTATACCTACTAGTAAATCCATACCTTTTCCCCAGTTTTTCACAATTTCTATAAGGATGCTTATGTATTCATACATTCACACAGACTTGACAAGTATTTTAAAGACTCAATCCCTCCCCCAAGGAAACAGGTTAACCTTCACTGCATTATTTAATAATCTTATTAACATTGTTATGCCGGTTTGCCAGCTCAAAATAAAGCTGACATAATTAAAGACTCATGCCTGCAACAATGTTAAGTTGACAGTAACATCATATTGCATTAAAAAAAGAAAGAAATCAGTAATTTAGGTGTTCTATTTTCAAACGAAAGTCTTAGACTTGACACATCAGGTGCAGTAACAAGCTGGGATGGTCCTGAACACAGACTTTCAGGATTTTTTGCCTAGACTCTGAGCCTTCTTTTCTCCTCCCTGAGGTTTTGTTTCCCAAAGCAAAGGAATGAAACGGTCACAGGAAAAGCAAGTTCCTGTTTAACAGAGGAATTAGTTTGACAAGTCACATTAAGGTCAGTATTAGTAGAGACTGACTGAAAGCTAGACAAATACATAGTGATTAAAACTACGGGTTTAGCCCTGCACAGCACACTTCAGCAGTCAAATAAAAATTCATCTCTCTTGCAAACGCAGGAAGTGGTTTCACTCCAGTAAGAGTTCCACAGCTCTCTCTCAGAAATATCACTGAGCTAAATTGGAAAAAAGAAAAAAAATAAAAAAGCTATTGCTGTGGAGCTGTCTGAGGAGAAACTGAAAGAAGCCTTGAGGGACCTCAGTCTGAAAGTCTGGGGAGTCTTTTCTGCAGTGCAGTAAGGAAGCGGTTAAGAGGCTCAGGCCTCCAACTCTGACTTGTGGCTGGAAGACAAATTTGTTATTTAATAAACTTTGTTATTTAATGCTTGCTTTAGAGGCATCATCAGGCAAGAAAAAGAAAAATCAGTGATCAGTACATAAATACCACTCATTATTTGAGAAATACATATGTGTTTTAGTGTACATTAACTTAGAGTAAAGTTACAGGAGCTTTGAGTCTCAGCTTCTCTTCTACATGAAGTTTGTTTTTTCTTTTTTTAATTCCTTGTTCTTACATACACAAACATCTGTTTTTGTTTATATTGTCCAACCTGGTATTTTCATATAAACAATATCCCAAAAAAAAAGATTGTAGGGGGGAGGAAGCAGTAACTCGCCCTAACTGGCCTGCCCTTGAATCATGCTGCATATGAACTTAATTTATAATGCACAGATGGAATATGTCAGTCCCTCCTGCTCTGGAGAAAACAATATGTAAAAAATGAAGGCAAAGGTCTTAAGGACTTAATCACGGTGTCAGGCTACAAAAGAGGCCACTAGGTAAGTGTGAGACACAATGACAACACATACATCAATTTAGCTTAACAACATGTCAGAGCAAAGACCTTTTCTTCTTTTTTATCTGGAAGGCATTTGGCTTGACAGGAATAATCAAAAACCCCATGTAATGTACACATTAGAAGTGTAAATAAAACAAAATCCACTTCCTGCTACACTGAACACTTAAAATACGCTATCACACCCTATATAAATGAAGTAACTGTCTTTTGACCTGCCATAAACCATGTCAAAAATCTACTTTTTTAATGGCCTGTGACCACCAAAGAATGCGTTAAGAATGAACTAACAAATGATGTGGTCCTTCACCCAACGTGTACCTGAAAGCCACCTGAGGTTCTGATGTTATAAAACTTACACCAAGCTTAATGCCACCATCATCGTCACCCAGCTGATTTTCATGTAATTACTCATGCTAGTGAAGTCAAGCA
The DNA here is from genome assembly GCF_965183815.1 of Platalea leucorodia. Taxonomy (NCBI): domain Eukaryota; kingdom Metazoa; phylum Chordata; class Aves; order Pelecaniformes; family Threskiornithidae; genus Platalea; species Platalea leucorodia. Next base: position 119,755,538 of record NC_138823.1, read on the forward strand.
TATGGGTATGACTTGCAAAACCACAGTATTACTATGTACATTGCAACCATTTCCTCTATTTGAAGCCCATTAACATCAAACTTTGGGAAGAGGTTACATTTTGTCATATGAACCAAATGAATTTCAAGTTCTGCCAATTACATGAAAACAATTCTGAAGGGGGGCGGGGGGGGGGGGGGGGGGGAAACACCAACAAAAAAAAGAATGAGACCAGGGCAGATCATGTGCATTTTTTGAGGTTTTCAGTTTGGGTTTTCAAATACTTTAAAGAGATACTTCAGAACAGCTTTTATGACACACAGAACCAGAGTCCCTTGACGGTATTTTGAGAGCTGACAAACAACACTAAAGTTAACTTTTTATCATCATCAAAAGGAAGCACACATATATAACCAGTCATGTTATATTCACGACAGCTAAACTAGGCAATCTAAAGCCACAGGACAGGACGTCCCTTTAAATAAAACAAACCAACCCCAGACAGATAGATTGAAACTGCAGGAGAGTTCATTTGGAAGTTTATTTCATTTTTTCTGCACATAAAACTGCATTGATTAAAACACTGCATATTTAATCTTCCATTGCAACAGAAATGAGAGAAAGTGTGTTTCCTAACTAACAGGACATTTACCTATGCTACTCCTGCCACACTTCCATACAGCCCAAATCTAACAACAAGCCTGTCAAAACTTGCCAAAGCAAGCTCTAGCAGGGACCATAAGGAAATATCAGTATTCACATATTTTTTTTCCTAATGGCTTCTGCAAGGCCTAAAAAGCTTTATCTGATCAGCAGGAGTGGAACAAAACAGCCCAGCTATGCTGAGAATTCTTGGCAGTCTCCTGCAGATTCATCCAGATACCCATCAGCATGGCAGTTTCCAACCCCTGGCTTACAAAACCTTGGAGGGCCAATGGGACATTTCTAACAGGTCTGTGAAAGGCAGCTAAAAAAAGCAAGCCTATTATTAGCAGGCTTAAATTTGCTATAGAGACCTGTACTTCCATTGGAATATTTTTGGGACTCCACACATGGTTAAAAAAAACAAACAAGCAAACCCAACCCCAATCAGGTCAAAAACTACTCCTCTCGGGTTAAAATGGCAAAAGCAACAGGGAAGGATCAGGCCCGGGGCTTAACACTGCACTGACGGGACACCCGATGACTCAGATCAAAATGCCATAGGGCAAAGTCGGTACTGCTAGCGCTCCTCCAGCCACCCCAAGAGCTGGGTAACAGCGTTATGCCTACTGCAGATAATTTTTCATTTTTCTTCTGGAAATTCAGGCCACATTAAGGAGTACAGTTTCAGCCTAAGTACTACATTACCAGCTACGCATTTGCTGTTAGCAAGAGGCTGACAAACATCTCAGATTCCCCTGAACCCCTTGGCTACTGAAGTAATGTGATTTCAACAGTTTCAGTTCCCCTACTGAAGAAAAATGGCATAGGGAAATCAGAATGTGAATTATATTAAATCCATTAAAAATAATGTTAAAAAGTTACGAAGCTTAAAACAAACTTGTGTTTTCTGAGGCTAAATGCACAGGCTTGGATTATCTGCCTTGGAAAGGGGGAAACAGAGCACACAAAACCAGACAGTAACCCAGTTATAACATTTTTCTATACATGAAGGGAGTAAGTGGCTATATTACAATGCTGCTTTATAGTCACACTTCAGAAAACGGTTTACATCATTAACGATTTTGATGAATCATAATTTATTTATTTTTAATTGATTTATTGTTTTGATGAGGCCATGCATGAACAAGACCTTAGTAAAAATAGATCACACTAAAATCACACTTTTATTATTTTTATTAGAAGCATCTTATTAGAGGGGAAGATTTAATTGAAGTCGTGAATTTCTGAAGAATAGATTTGAACAGGAGTATGAATACGTAGCGGGAACTTCTCCCTTAGGAGAGCGGGGAGAGGTGGAAATTACCGCAAAGACACCCGTCAGATCTAAAAACTCCATCCTGAGGGCCTGGATTGGGCTGAGACTGACAGGCTCAAAAGAGACACAGCCACATAAGGCACAAACCCCGCAGTTCTCTGCTCATTTACATCAGTGCAAACAAGAAGCAACTTCAACAGTGCCAGAGGAATTCCATTAGTAGAACTGTAAGGAAAATATGGCCATGTTTTCTCAATTAAAAACATAGTTTTTTCCTATCCTAATGTTTATGGTATGCAATCTCTCAGGACAGATGGTAACAGCTTCCTGGTTAATGTCTACATCATTTCTGTTTAACTAATGGATATGTATTGTATAAATAAATTATAATGCAATAAAGACTGACCTAAGAGTTTGAGTTATCTGGGAAGTGATGGCACCCCCACCTAGAAGGCCTGTCAGCTGCTAGCCTGAGCAAAGGAGAGGAGACACAGACAATGTAGTGACTGCCCAAGGTCCGTGAACACTGGACCACTATGGATGAGCGGCAAAACTGGGGCAACACCTCGGAACAGGACACAAGTCACAAGGGCTGTAGAGACTAAGGTCAAACTTGGACCTGACTTGGTCTGATCAGAAAGTCAGTGATCTTAATAAGCTTTTGATCAGAGATGGAAGGTACTTCATAAAACTGTCATTAATTATGAACTATTACAAAATAACTTAGGAAAACTTTTACCTATCAGAGCTGCAAGGGCAACAGAGAAATTCTGTCACTTCAGTCTTACAGTTTCCCAATAGACTAAATACACACGAGCTACTTAACCTATGTAAAAAGAGAAATATGAATCCTGAACATAAAAATACAAACCAGCTTTGTGGCATTGCCACCTATCTGGAGTAAGTATCGGAAGGAAAGAGCAACGTTGCAGGAGGGACTGCACTGGGAAACCGAAAACAACAAATGGGGGTGTCATGCTTTCCCACGGCAGAGACAAAACAGGAGAAGCTGTCCTGGCCTTCCAGACAGCTTTGCAATTTTGATGCTGACTCAGGACTTAAAACAGCAAGCCACTCGATTAAGGGAATCTGAATTCTCAAATTGCTCTGTATCAACTTTAAAAAAAAAAAAAAAAAAAGGGAAAGACCTAAATTAAAGGGGGAAGGTTTGTCCATACAACTAGTATTATTTTTAGCATCTATATTAAAAACTACACTGCTTTCATGGCATAAGGAACCTATTTTCCAGAGAAGCAGAAAAGAGTTGCAGCTTTAAAGTTTTAATCATAATAAGAAGCTGGTAGAACCATCCTAGTCTAAAAAAATATCCTGAATATTATCTTTCAAGGCAGAAAGGGCACCTTAACTATCAGACACACCTTTTCACTCAGGTGGTCTAACCCAAGATTTGGTTCTCACCTGCCTCCGCTACAGCCCTCCCTTCACAAGCATTAACAAGTCACTCAGTCTCTATTTTATTCCCTCACTTGTAGTCCACACTTCTTCGCTACCATATAGGGGTAGGGAAGATACAGGTAGGAAGGCTGTAAGGCATTTAGATTTGAAATCTAAATACTACACCTAAGCAGGTATCTAAACCAAATATAGAAAGACACAGGGCATAAATTAAACTAGCACATTAATAAAACAGGGACAAAAAAATTATCACCTCTACTCTGAAAAGGCGTGAAGTGAAAAGGATGATTGTCACGATCCACCTCTGTGATGCTAAGAGCTAGCCTAGAAGAAATTTATGCTGCTACTTCAGAGAACTGGAAAAACCTGCAGGTTCAAAGTTGCTGTGTGTTAAAGCTTTTGAAATGTAGTAAAGAACTTCTGAGCTGGCAAACTAAGTATTTCCTGTTTTGCTCACTGTTGCATTAGCAAGCACAAGTGATCCCTGCCTGCATCAAAAATACAATTTGTGTGTAAGCATTAATTCTGTTATCCTTTGAAACAGTGAGAGTTGGAGACCAGACTGACTGCAATACATAGTATATTGCTTATCTATTCTATACTATATTGGACATCAGTGATTCAAGTAGTCATTGCAAAGAACAAAGATGTATATATCACATTACTATCTTGCTTTATCGCCTGCTATAGCCCTCTGATCTCTCTATCTGTAGTATAGTACTACTGCCTTCCCACTAGGACTGTAAATGTTTTTTGGTTTTGTTTTTTTTTTAAATAGCATAGTACTTCACACTACCTTTATTCACTCTTATTGTTTCAACTTGAGCCCATTTGTTTTAACTTTTGCATGCTGCACCACATTTAAGATTGGTCACCCCTGTCAGTTCTGCATTATTGCAAAACTCACAGCTGAACTTCACAAATACACCATCCACCACCAGGCCAGCAGCAAAAACATCAACAAGGGCCTTGCATTTCCTCCCATTCAACATTCCTCTCTTGTCCAAGGGTGTTAACACTGAGTTTTCTGTGTCCTTGTTTTACTTGCTATTACAGCTCCTGGAACAGCAATTCCCAACATCTTTCTAGCTGAACCCTGCTGCTGTTGCCTTCCTTCTTACTTCCTTACTTTCCTATCCCTATCCTCTGCCTTTTTTTTTTTTTTTTCTTCCTTCCTCCTTGCACTTCTACTCCTTCTCCTGTAACAGCACCAGTTCTGTATGGTCACCTTGTAATCTGGTGGGGTGAAGAGATGTGGGGCTATAAACCTCAATAAATCTCTCTCCAGTCTCCAGAAGCACTCCCAAGCACCCCTCACCCTGGGGGCATAGCCAGAAGCCGGTGAAAGGAGTTAGCCTGCCGGTGCTCCTGGGGAGCGAGAGCCAGTACCTAGCTGCACCTTGCACCTCACCAGCTGGGAGCTACTGCTGTATGAGGAGGCCTTTGGCACCCACAGCCTGCAGAGGCAAGCTGGCTCGCTCTTCTGGACTCCCTCTCAAAAGGACGATGTGTAAAGTGTTACTGGCAGACTTGCTGCACTGCAGTTCCAGTCAAGTTACAGGCTATCTTTTTTTTCTTATTGTCTGCACAACCCAGGAAATATGCAGCTCTGATTAAGAAACCTTTAACTTCTCGTTTTCGCTAACGCAACCTTACGTTTCAGATTAGTTACATGCACAAGTCAAATATGATGTTCTGGGTACTATCATTCATATCTCGTTTGCTTCAACGAGCTAAGCACAGGACAGGGAAAATAAAAACTGACAACAAGCTTTTCTATCTTGTCATATTTTACATTACCTGCTGTCTTCTCTCAGGAAGGCAGAAAACCTATATCCCAGAACACCGCCCTAAGAAAAAGGTCATGTCTACATTGCAGAGGGACCAGAGAAAACCATAAGCTCAGGCAATTAACATCTGCAGAGACTGGCTGAGCTACAGCCAAGCTATTTTCAGACTGACACCAGTGTCGGTGCCCACTACCTACCCCGTAGTCTCCTCTACAGGAGAGATGTCCCATTATAGGTGTACGGGAAACGTCTGCACAAGCAAGCTTCATGGCTGGATGAGCAAGTTTCTCTGAAATAATGCAACACATGGGTTTAAGCTGCATTGACTACGCAACACTGCTAGCTCCTATTCCGTTTGAGACGCACAGCAACTCATCTATCAAGAAAAGTAAATTCCTATTAGGTAAGAAAAAGAGATTCCCCAAAGCTGAGCTAACATTGCCCACGTTACGTGCATACTGTCAGACCCATCAGTTGTTCCCCTTTGCTGACACAAAGAAACTGCCCAGAAAAGACACATAACTACTTGGGCACAGCAGACCAGCATCTGCTGAGGAATTAAGCATTGATCTTCTTGCAACCTGCTCCCAATAGCTGCATTAAATTACATTTTGACATTTTTGTCTACTACTAAACAAGCAATTTCAAATAGAAATACACACCCTGTCTATAAGTACAAGACTTAAAATTAAAACTAAGAAGGAAGCAGAAACATATGCAAAAATACCCAGGAGGTGTTAAATGATGCAACAAATAATTTAGCTTTTAGGCAGACCTTACATTTGTCCTTTTATTAACCTATAACCGCACGGAGCTTCTGGTCACACCTTCTAAATCTCAGCGAGCATTCAGTCAAACCCAACGTACTACCACAAGCAGCTCCCGTTGGTATGACAAATGCTATTGCGTCAGTGAGACAGCACTAAGAGCTACGCTGACAGAGTTGTAGTGTTTGAAGGACCAGATCTTTTTTGCACATGGGGCTGCATTTTCAAAGACACATGAATTAACATGTGGCTCCCCTTATAACGACTCTTATCACTGAAATGCCTGCAACACTACACAAAAGACTTATCCGTTGCTTTCACTAAACGAAGAAAAACATGGTACTCACTAAAGCCCTGCTCACTACACCACCAGGCATGGGAGGCAGTCACTCACTGCACCCCGCCACCCCCTTCTCTGCGATTCTGTTGTATCAGAACAACCATCCGAATTTGGGCTCCTTTCCTACAGATCTGACGTCGCGCACCTTCACTGTGTTGGGAGCCTGGCACACAATCTCTCTCTCACAGGCTGAAAAACACAGTTTATCTTTTCTGAATCAGGATCAAAGGAGAGAAAACTAAATGAACTCTGCTGTCCGCCCAGCATCCCTCACTGGCATGCAGGCAGCGGGAGCGCGCATCGGAGACCAGTCTGCTGCCTCCTCCCCTGTGCCTATATTCTGTTGAAGACTGTTTTCTAATGAGCCATCGTGAGTGCTCGCTTCTTCCTAAAAATTACTTTTCAGAAGTGCTCCAGTAATACTTGGAGGCTGGTGCTCAAAACCAGTCCAGATTACTTGTATTAACGGGTAACTCACCATCCCTTTCAACTAAACCCGGCACAGTACAGCGCCATGGTTTCAGCACAGATCGCTCCCGATGCCGAAGTCGCAACTGCCCTACGGTCCGGTGGGAGAGCCGCAGCCCAACGCCGGCCGCCTCTGCAGCCGGAGGGTCCGCTCCGCTGTCCAGCCGCTCGCCGACGGACACCTTTCATCGCTGCAACTCGTTAACGGATGACAGGACCCCGTTTCAGCACTGCAATCCGGTAACGCATCCCAGGACCCCGACGAAATGGCTGGAGGCTCCGATTTTAAATTTCCTGCCGAGGGGACGTTACGCTGCTCTGCGCGGCCCCCGGAGCAGACCTAAATCACGCATCCAGCCCGGTATTACTTGACGTGTTTAGCCTCGCAGTGTGCAAGGACCGGCGCTGGAGGCCGGCGGAGCAGAGGGAGGCGAGGGGCGAGCGGGACCCCACCTCCCGCTTCCCACCGGCGCCAACGGCTCCGCCAGGCGCCGCTGCGGGACGCGACCCGCCGCCCTGCACGCCCAGCCCCTGCCCGCGGCGCCGGCGGAGGGAAGCGGGGCACCGAGCGGCCCTCGAGCCGGCCGCACCGCAAAGGGGCCGGGCGGGGAGCGGGCGCCGGCCGCACCGGCAGGGCCGGGGGGGGGGGGGGGGGGGGGGGCGGTTGGTGGCGCGGCGCAGGCGGCGGGCACGGCCCCCGCCTCAGCCCCGCTGGTGGGGTGGTCCCGCCGGCGGGGTGGCCCCGCCGCTCCCCTCAGGCGAGCGGCGGCGGCCCCGCTCCCGCCCCCCGCGCTGTCAGTCGCACCACCTACCCCACAGTCCGCCGCCGCCGCCGCCGCGGGTCCGGCGCCCGCCCCGCCGCCCCCGCGCCGCGCGCGCGAGCGCACGCCGCCACGCAGCGCCCACGCAGCGCCGCGCCCCATCCGCCCCGCCGCACCGGGGAGCCCGCGGGCGGCAGCGGCACGGTCACCCCCACCCCCCGCGGCTCCGGGCTCCCTCCCCCGCCGCCGCCCCTTACGCTGGCTCGGCGAGGAGGTGGGGCGGCCGCCGGCAGGAACCAGGAAGTGAGCGGCGGCGGCGGCGGGAGGCAGCGCGCGCCCGGCCCGGCCCGGCCCGGCCCGGCCCTTCCCCGCCCCGCCGCCGGGCGCGGCGCGGCACGGCACGGCACGGCACGGCACGGCACGGCGGGCTCCCCGGCCCACGGGCGGGCATCGGCGCCGCGCCCGGCGGGGCTGGGCCCAGCCGCCAGGGTGCCGCAGGGCCCCGTGCGCGGCCAGGGCGCGCCTGTCACCGGCGCGCATTTACGTCTCGGGCGTGCGGGGCGGGGGGAAAGAAACGCGGGTTTTGTGAGGGGAAAAATAATCTTTTCTTGAATTTTTTTTTCCTTTTTATGGTGGGCTTCACCGCGCACTTCCGAACCCCAGGCGAGTTGGGGCATTTGGGGTTTGCAGGTATCCAAAACGCCGCGGCATCCCCGCGCACCGCTGCAGGTGGGGCCGCGTCCCGGCAGCCGCTCCTGGGCAGGCGGAGCGGCCCCGCGGCGCTGCCCGCGTTAAAAAAGCCAAAACAGCGAACACAGCTGGCCGCCTTTTTCTCTGAGAACCTTCACCGTTGCCGTGTGTTGGAGGTGGAAATTTGAAGGCACTAAGAGGTGCTCTTTAGAGCAAGGGGAAGCTTTCTGTCATCCCGGAGGAAAAACAAGCCCAGACCTGGGCTTCTCCGGCCTTTGGAAAACTGCTTTTTGCGTGTAAACAAGGTTTGGTAGCTGAGCCTCTGGACTATGTGCAAGAATTTGACTGACATTAAGTAGATTCCAGGCTGGGATGGCAGAGGGGGGGAAAAAAAAGGAAAAAAAACCCAAACCACTCTTTCCTTGCAATTGGAACTGTTAGCTGCTGTGGGCTAAGCCGTGAGGCAGGCAGGACTGGGAGCCAGAGCATCCTATCCCCTCCCCATGCTCTCGATGGGACTCAGGGTGCACCTGCCTTAACACTTTATTTCAGATGAGGAATTCACTTTTACAAAGCAGTTTCTAGTTTCTCCTTACTGTCGTTTGGCTCACACTGCAGAACGTGAAGACACAAGAATGGCCCTGCGGGGCCAGACGCGGGGTCGGTCTGTGCTGGATGGCAGCATTGGCAGGTGCTGTTTAGGGAGAGCGTATGAGCCCAGCCCGTTTTCTGCATGGGCACTGGCTTTGCTGGGCGCTCCCCTGGCCTGGGAAGGAGGCCTGGCCCTGCTCGCCTCCTCAGGGTCAGCGGGGAGGGCGAGCTACCCAAGCCTCAGCTCCCGGCTCGGTCAGGCTCCACCGCTGGCTTTCCCTGCTAAGAAGCAGTAAGGGATCCCCACGCAACAATCCTGGCTTGACTCTTGACTCTTTTTGGATGCAGGGAAGCCGTGGGATGCATCCCAGAAGCACACCCACTCTGCTAATGGATGTGCAGCCCACTCATGGGACCAGACCAGCGTTACCCCAAAGTAAATCCTCCAAAACATCTCTCACTCTTCAGGTTTGCTCCCGTCACATTGCGCTGCCTGCTCAAGTAGGCACAGCCAGAAACGCTCTGTACCTTTGATTGAGCGAGGCGTCTTGGAGAGGAGAGCTAGAAGTGCCTGGATAAACTCTGGCAGTGTGCTGTGTAATCCTGGTAAGCCATGGGTCATTCTCACTAAGCAAGCATCAGCGTGAAGTCAGATAGCAACTGTTAAAATAATTTGAAAATCACACGCAAGAGCTGTGCAAAAAAAGTGTGAAACTTACAACATTAACCGCTCATTGTTATGAAACTTTCAATTAAGGCTGTCAAAAAAAAAACCCAAAAACCAACCACCCTTAATTATTGTTTTAATATATAGTATGAGTTTTTAATTACATTTCCCATGCTGCTTTCCCAGGGATATCTGGCACAGGACCAACAGCACTCTCCTAACGAGAGCATTTGGTTTTTTCCCTGCTCCTGCACCAGCCTGCCCGATGCGCTGCACCCCGCTCGGACCTTCCTCCGGGGTAAAAACCTCTGCCTTCCCTCATTTGTCTTGCCGGGTTTATCACTACGCGAGCACCGGGGTATTTTCACAGCCTCCTTCAGGAGCTTTCACCTGGGCACAGGGCGGGCGGAGAGCGGGCACTGACCCCTGGTTTACCGCGAGCGTCAGCTCCTCGGAGGGGGCGTTTTTCGGGAGGCGGGGTGCTCGGTGGGCGCCAGGCCCAGAGCGCTGCGCCTACCCCCTGCGAAGGCCGCCTGTGGGGGGTTTAACGGCTGCACGCTCCGCTTTGCCCGTAGGAAGGGGGAAGACCGCGACGCCAGGTGCCGGGCGGGCGGGCGGAGCGGCGGCTATGGCGACCCGGCGGCTTTCCCGCCGCGGGCACGCGGCAGTGCGCAGGCGCAGCGTCGCCCCGCCCTCCCGCCCTGGGGGAGCGGCGGCCGTTGCCAGGAGCGGCGGCGGCGGCGCGCGCGGGCGCCGGAAGCGGAAGAGCGGTGTCGTCCGGCGGCGGCGGCGGCGGCAGCAGACATGGCGTCCGTGGTGCTGAGCGAGGCGGAGAAGCTCTACATCGTGCATGGCGTCCAGGTAGCGGCGGCGGGCGCTTTGCGGGAGGTCCCGCTAGCCCGGGGCAGCGTGGAGGCGGCAGCCTCCGCCCCGGGGAGCGGGAAGTCATTCGGGTCAGCTCGGTCCGGCCCGGGCCGGCCGCGCCTGTGGCCGGTGGTAGCGTTGCCCCGTGAGGTGTAGATGGAGGGCCCTTCCCCACATCTCCGGGCTTGGTCCTCTGGGAGCAGGTGTGGGGTGGGAACGAGTTGCAGTGTCGGCTGGGGAGGTGGCAGGGAGCTTCCCACTACCTGGTCCCTAGGGGGGGAATCTCTGGGCTAATAATCATCCAAGCACACTGAGAACAGAGAATCAGAACAGAAAGCAGGCTGAGAATAGGACGTGAATTTGTTATTTCATTTCTTGTTCTCCTCTTTCCACCTCTTCCCTTGCTCTTTCACGAGTTTTTGCCCTGGCATAGAATTTTAGCCGGTCGCTAAGTGAATTCCTTGAAATTGCAAGGAAACGGTGAGTGGACCAAGGAGGAAGAGTGAAGGATGTGTAGGGAGAAGTGCCAAAGATAAAAGGACTGTACTTTCTGCAAAGTACAGAGACTGTATTTTACTGCAAAGAAAACGACTTTTATGGGGATGAGCTGTATAGTATTTGAGGGTGCGTAGTATCTGTGTTTGAAATACAAACAGATGAAAGCATCTGGAAGGCTGGTGGGTTATTTTTATCTGCTGGGTCCTAATTACATATATAAAAGTACAAACTTGAGTATCCCAAGAAAGACCTGTGTTGTGTTGGGTAAAGTACCTTTTAAAGCCAAGACCTTTACACTTTTGTAGTCTGAAGCTTTCTGTTGAAACAGGATGGTAGTAGTGCAGGAGTTCAGGTCTGTCTGCAGAGAGCTTGTTGCGAGCTCTAGATGAATGAGAGGTGAATGGAAAAGTACGGTTCATTCTGTTGTACTCTTATGTGAAAGTTAGTGATGAAACTGGGAGCTGTTGGTTTTACATTAATTTTACTGCTGTGTTTGGCATAGGAAAAGGAAACTTTAAAATCACAGATTCTTTTTTTACTTTTCATTACTGATTCCCTTAAGTACAATATATTGATTGTTGTTCTTAGGAGGACCTTCGTGTAGATGGTCGTGGCTGTGAAGACTACAGATGTGCAGAAGTAGAAACAGATGTTGTATCAAACACAAGTGGATCTGCAAGAGTAAAGCTGGTTGGTAAATTTCTTAGGGATTACATACCTTGCTGATGAGACTTCTGGTTTATGTGACTAGTTCTAAGATAAGCTGAGGCTATTTGGAGATGGATGTGTGTGTGTGTATAATAAAATGTGTGTATATATAGCATTAACTGAAACTAAGGGTTAAGGAAATAATGACAGGATATATAATTCATTCAGGCTTGCTTAACCTACTTGAGCTAGATTTACTGTGAAGTACCTGAAAAGCCTTCAATCTGAACTAATCTACTATTTAATCTTGAAAAAGTGAAATTGCTGTTCTGCCTAATCACTGGAAAAAATAATCCTGTTCCTTTAGAGTGAAACAAAACTACTTCTGGCATGCTTTGGCTGTGAAGAAGATAAATATACTGTGCAATATTACAAAGGTTCTGCAGATACAGCTGTTTCCAGAACAAAAGTGATAGAAAAAGCCATGGATATGAAGAGTGTCTTTTTAACCTAGAGAAAGCTAATATTTATGGTGATTATTTGAAGAAACTTCTTAGGCTTAACATTGTTCTTCTAAAGCCTTTCCTTTTTTAAAAAAGACTAATGTGATTTTAAGTTCACTCTGATAGAATGATAATTGCAGATAACTGAAAGGTAGAAATGTCAGCTTACCAAAGATATTTAAATTAAACAAATAGAGTTGTGAATATAGTTCTAGTTGTGTGATACGTTTTTGTTTTAACAGGGACACACTGATATCTTGGTAGGTGTAAAAGCTGAAATGGGGACCCCGAAGTTGGAGAAACCAGATGAAGGTTACCTGGAATTCTTTGTTGACTGGTTAGTATACTAGAAGAGAAGGAAATAGATCTAATATTTGGAATAAATGACTAATCAGATCTTACCATTCTTCTGAAGTTTATACCTTCATTCTACTAACCTCCCATAAGGGCCTGCGTAATAGAAACAAGTTCTTCTACTTTTTCAGTAGTGGTTAATGGTCAGAAACTTTCTGCTGGTTCTGCAGATTAAAAATAAGCAAAAGAATAGGAGTTAAGGAATGAAATCAGGTTAAAAAAAAATCCCAAGTTGCATAGCATCACTGCAGCTGGAAAAGAGTAATGGTTCAATTGTACGTGTGTTTAACATGACTTCGTGACTACAGTGTCAACTGTCTTTTTTACAGTGATAGAATGGAAAAAATCTCTTTCAAAAATGAAGTATTCCAGAAGAAGAGAACTGACTGATACAGATTGTACTTTCACTGTACTTAAAGGATTTTGCTTACATTGTCTTTGAAAGCAGTGGAAAAAGTTTGAAGCGTGTCTTGTACAAAACCGTTTGTTTTTAAAAAAAAAAAATCCTTACTGTAAACTTCAGATGCAAAAGTTAATTAGAAAATTTAGTTACCATATTTATCAGTGAATCAGTATTTCATTAACTAAAATGGTATTTGTTTTTAATCATATTCCTGGCTTTGTGCTACAAATGGACTATTGCTTATCCTTACAGTCTTCATAGTGCTTGAATTATGAAGGAAGCTAGAAGAAAACCGAGACCTCTTGTTTTCAAGTTGCTCTGAGATAGCGTAGTGACATCTCAGTCGTATTCCAGACTGTCTGCTGTCTGAAACTCCGGTATCTTGCAGACTTCCTAAAACTGTTCTCTATGAAATAAGGTGCTTTGGAAAACTCTCATAAAAGCCTTGGCACTGTCAAGGTAGCTGTTTTGCATGTGACCTATTTTTATTAAAACAAAAAAATGTTGCTACTCTGACATTAAACCAATATACTGTTAGTAAAGCTAAGGTATGAGAGCTACGACGTGTATATCTGATAATCTTTCTGACCGAACTGGCTGTATCTGCCTTAACATTTGTATCTCTCTACATTATGCAGCCTTTTCTAAGACTGCCACTCTACATCACAATGTACGAGTTCACTGTGGAAACTTACGGTTTGTAGAGGGAAGGACTCACCTATGAATTAATGATTTGTCTATGATTACTGTTCAAAAAATATCAGAAAGGAAGATGGTCTTCTCAAATGTGGTCCTGCTGTTAGAGGGGATCTGAGCTTGACTACTTTATAAAACTTGTGTGTGAAATATCCTACACAATACCTGCCTTGTTCCAGTGGTTTCTATATGAAGAAAGTCCAATTACAGCAGGGACATTTCCTTACTAAAACAAGGGGTCTGTGGGGATATTGCAATTCTGTGACACTTCTTTCATTGTAAATAAATGTTAGAAAAACTTTGACTCATTAGATGAATGTTAGGTTGTATTTTCTGACTGTTTACCTCCTAAGAAGATGATAGGGAGATGTGCAGCAATATTGTGCAAGGTGGATCTTGTCAGTTCTAGAAATGGGTAATCCTTGCCTTCTGTGACAACACAGACCAAAAGCCTAAATTTTAGAGAAGGGTAGTCACTTCTCACATGCTTGTGCCGCCAGGGAAAGGTGACCGCTAGCTTCCAGAAAGATCCAAAAGACAAAATGTGAAGTGGGAGCAGCTTGTTCTCTCTAAAGGGAAATGAGATGCTGTCAGTTCTCTGATGCTTTTCCAGGCTGCCACTGGGTGGTAGTAACTGAGCATAGTTTGATACACTGCATCTTGTGGTGAAGTTCCTGTATGTTCTACTTGGCTTTTATATTGTTGAAACTAATAATAAAAACTCAGGCTGCAGTGTTGGCTATCTTAAAATGCTTGTTTCCCAAAGCTTTCATGGTTTCTTGTACTGCTGAAAATAATCACTTGCTGGATCATGTATATAATTCTCGGCCCCAAAATTCCATTTCTCTTCATTCTGCTCTGAGTCCTTATCCCGAAATCTGAGAAGCACATTTAGTCCCATTTTGAGACAGACTTTAATGCTAGTCTCTGGAAGAGATGATTTTTGGGGCACTGATTTGTGATACTAGAAATTATCATAGCATAAGTCCATGTTGTATGTGATGTCCTTACTGCCCATCAGCACTGGAGGACAGTAATCCTGGTCATTGATGTTGAAAGACTGCTGTGTCTGCTTTTCTCAGGTTTGAGTTTTGGGGCTGTTCTAATACTGACTTGTTAGGGTTTTTTTGGTTTTGGTTTTTGGTTTTTGACTGAAGCAAAGATTTATAATTTTCAAAGTGTAAGAAATAATAAAAAAAAAAAAAGGCAGACAAATCTGAATTCCTTGAGTGCATTAGTTTGTGGAATTAGGGAAGCAAGGAATATATTTGTCCAAGTCTAGCCATCTGTTCCTCCACTTTGAAGTCCAGACGTGCTTTTGTTCCAGCTGGGAGGGCGGGCCTGTTTCATTGGTGCCCGCATGGAAGACTGGATCAGATACGATCTTAAATATTATAGATGGAAAATAGTTCTCAAAATCATAAGAGATGACAGTATTGCAGAACAACCACATCAGCATGCTCTTAGGTGATCCTCAGATACTGTTCTGTTGGGTTTTGTGGGGAAAATGTTAACTTAAAACAAATTTCAGTGCAGTCACTAAAGATACCACTTGAATGGTGGCTGCAGAAAAGGAACCTTTCCTCCCCCTCTCCCCTACCATAAACCCGTTATCATGGCAATTACTCTTTGCAGTGGCAAGAGGCAAACTAATGAGTTCTGAAAGAATGAAATGTCTATACCATTTTTTACCGTACTTCCTCCATTAAAGATGGTCTGTAGTGGATTTAGCTTGGTTTTCAGAGAGAAACACCATCTAATGCTTGGGTAAAAACTGTTTCAAACTATAAGCAGATGTTCTTTTTGAATGGGAAGTGTGGTGGCAGTGCCTGACCAGGCAAAGACCTGAATCAGTAAATACGTGTTGGTAGAGTTACCAGTTTGACTAGACTAAATCCAAACCCTTGTCAGCCCAATTTTTTGTAGGGTCATGAGCCTGAATATCATCATAATCATATTAACACTGTTAGACAGCATCTGGACCTGAATTCAGGTCTATCTATTTCTGGGACTGCTTTGGCAGTCCAGATGTGTCATAAATGTGATGTCTTCTGGCTGCTTTCTGGACAGGTAGAATATTAGTGAGGTGGTTAACTTACGGCCGATTCTAAAACAGTGAATCTACCTTCTCGTTTTAAATGATTGTATGCTGCTTTTGGTGCAAGAATAGAAATCTGGTATTGGTTGCTCAAAGTAAATACGGCTTTAAGTGAAGAATATTCTCTGTGTAATGAAGCCCTTGTATACCAGCAAAATAGCTGTAAGCTTTTGTTTAATTAACTGTTTTCTCTCTGTTATAATTACTTACATTGTTGATTATAGTATATTAATGACCTGAGAAACGGATGGGAAGTACTTAACTACTGTGAGAGAAAGGTTTTGACTGGTAACAGCAAGAGTTTTGAAAGTAGAGATCGGTGGTAGAAGCCTCATTGTGCTTTAGGAGTCTTGATTGTTATGCAATATGACACTGAAATGGTTTTGAAAGTCTTTAAAATTACATTCTGGTCAGGAGTGGAAATTCTGTGCTTCATTTGGCCACTACTAAGTTCCTTCAGTGCTCCATAAAACAAGCTTTTTGGCATTGTCTTTTATTAGTGTGCTAGACAACCCTTTTTCAAATTTTACCCAGTGTAAATTACTGCAATAGCCTGCGTATATTGGGTGGCAGTATTTACCATATAGTTATTATAATAGTACCATGCTAACATTACTTTTTTATTTCACTTTGATTGCAAGGAATTGAAGTGTTAAAATAATAATGGATGTTAAAATAATAAGTGCTTGTTTAATACAACTTAGAGGCCTGACTCAGCATATTTCTAGAATTAAGTTATACTTAGATATGGTCCTATCTTATAAAATTGTTGTCCAATATTAATGCAACTGTGAATAATATTATGTCACACTTGCAGCGCTTACTCATGTGGCAAGTGTAGTTTGGAAGCATAGGTCAGTGCTTGACTGGCAGTAATTATTTTTTTGACCATGTATAGTGTCGTCTGGTTTTAGAAGCAGCAAATAGCTTCTGTAAAGTTCAGTAGCTCTTCCTGGCATTCTGAGTTTTCATCAGTTCTGCAAAAGAACAAGTTGGGAGAATTACTGTGAGGTAAGGATTTCCCTTATAGGCGCTGCAGTCTTGATGATACAGCTCACTTGATGGTTTAAGTCATACCTAGATAATGTGGATCTTTAGTTGTTGGGTTTTTGTATTACAAGACTTTGTCGTCTTCTGTATGTTTACATTCCTGTGGTGTTCCTGTTGGAAGAGCTAAGAGTTTGTATCATCATATAAACACAGAACATACATGAGAAATTGGCCAGGAGAATACAAGGCTTTGCTGTTATAGATTTTGAATATATCAAGCTACTTATGTGGAACCAGCTCCTTTTTTATGTTCTGTAATGAGGTATTAATCTGGGGGGAGGTCTGAGTAGTTTATTTAAAAACAAGATCTGCAATGTGTGCCATAGGTCCACTGCTTGAGAATGCTCTTGCCCTCTCTATAAACCAGAGGCTGGGTTCAGAATATTTGTTATTTTGCTGTATATGCATCTCTGGACATTTCTGCTCTATTTCATTGTGACTTGGAGGTGGGGTTTTTTGTTCGGTCGTTTTTTTGTGGGTGATTTTTTTTTTGTAGGCCTGTTTTCTTTCATTGTTAGAATTTTGTTCTTAGCTGAGTACAAGGCCTCAGCACCCAAGGACTTACTTGCATGACTGCTCATAAACAAAATTTGCTATTTTGGAATCAGGGAGTGAAAATCACATGGTTTTGTCAGATCCCTTCTGGAAAAAAAATGTTCTTTAGTTGCTGATCTCCATAAGCTGCAGTTGCTGAAAAGAATGAGGTGCTGTCTGTAAATGGCTTGATAGCAGAGAGTACACTCGGTAAAGAAATTACCAATTAAGGTCAAGCAGTCATGTCACTTTAAAAAAAAAAAAAGTATTCTATTTGTCATAGCATCACATCTTTCTCTTCTTAGCCACCCTCTTATCTTATTAATTTAACATTCAACTCTAACAGGCTGTCTTGTTAGCTATTCTGAACTTCATACAGATTTCTCTCACTTTTTTATTTTTGAAAGGGTTGAAATGATAGAAGATGAGAGTGCTTAAGAAATAATCCCTGACAGAATTCACCAACTTTAGTATTGTAACTTGGGAACTGAAGATAGTAGTGGAATTTAATTAGTATCAGAGTTTGTAGCAAAATGTAGGTATATTATCTGTATCAAGACATTTTCTTATGCAAAATGGAAATAATTTCTTTACAGATAGGATGCTTATTCTTGTACAAATAAATCCTTAGGTATTTCTGATGCTTTATATTTAAGAAATGTTCTTTGGGTATTGGCTACTTCAGAAGTGAAAGTATTTTTTCTTTCTTTATCTAGTTCTGCAAATGCTACTCCTGAATTTGAAGGCCGGGGAGGAGAAGAACTTGGCACAGAGATAGCAAACACACTCTACAGAGTATTTAGCAGCGAGAACAGTGTAGACTTGAAATCACTTTGTATTAATCCCAGAGAGCACTGCTGGGTTCTCTATGTTGATGTATTGGTAAGTACGGAAATGAAAACTAACATTCAAGGAAGTTTTTCAAGGCACTGACTGACTTAGCATAACCATGTGTATTTTCATATGAAAAAGGTTTCTCATATTGTGATATAATGCTTCACAGCATGGATGGCCATTTTCTTCTGAATCTACCTATAATAGTTAATCACTACTTCCAGCTTGCTCATTTTCTACTCTTCTTGATGATGCTGCTCTGCTGCAGAGCTAATAAAACACTGAATACTCCAGATCTCTCTCAGATAAAAACCAGTGACCTTATACTGACAAGGAAATTGCCACTAAAGGCGACTAAACTTTTTTCCAAGCTAGATACAACAATAAATGTATCATTCTAATGAATGTAAGTTAGCATGGGTGTTATGTTAGCCCTAACGTAACTGTCCATCCTGTCTACCTCTTTGCGCTATTGTCAGTACTAATTCAGTAAAGTAAAATAGAAACTTTCCTGGCAAAAGTTACGTTTGGCCTAGGCACTTTTTGATGAAAGTTGTATACATGTATGTAATGTAGAAGAGAAACTGAATATTTGTTCCCATTAAAAAATGGAAGCTGAATTTTATGCATATAAATCTTGTGCATGCAGCAGCTCAATTTCCAAACTATACTGTATTTAAAGCATGCTGTCATGGGAATTTAATAGAAGTCTTCAAGTCAGACTCTCCTGAGCATTATTTCCAATTCTCATTGGTCCAAAGTTGAGTTTCTATTTCTAAAATTTGTAACTGAAAATATGTTGAGGGATCTTACTTACAGGAATCCATTAATGTCTATGAAATGATTTACAAAATGTTAAGCTGTATTGCGAAAAAAAAAAAACCAAACCCAAATACAGGGTTTTGTTAAACAAAACAGGAACATTCAGACTAAGACGTAAATAAATGTGAAAATTAGTCCATTAGGTGTTTAAAAAGCAGTACTATGAGCCTAATTATAGTGGATATGGTACATACTGTGACTTAGCCTGCATACAGAATGATCAGATATGTACCACTGCTGAGTGCTTTAACAGTTCTAGTCACCAGCCTATTGGAGCTTGGCATAGTTTAATAGAGAATTAAGTGTTAGTTCTGAGAAATCACACTGGGGCCTTTAGTTACTAGGTAATTACAAGCAGAGGTACAGAATATTAAATGTTGTGCTTATTTAAGCAATGAACTGCTTAACATTGCATAAACACTGCATAAACAAAGACTTTCATAAAGCTGACTGCTGCAGAAGTAGTTCTGTATAGCTTTTGTATGAAGTATAACTGGTCGTGATTTGATTCTTCCTGGACAAATTTGTTGATTGTCCACAGCTACAGAGAAAAACAGCCTTGGTATTTTTATGCTACTAGTTGTATCAGGATTATGAACGTCAAGACCTATGTTATGTGATGAATTTTACATTTAGCTTTGTTTACGGTGCCAATAAAGAATCTGTTGTTGGTTCATAATTAGGACTCTAAACTTGATGTGTCTTTTTAATGTCATATTCTGCAGGGATTTTGTGTGTGAGCCATTGAAGAGCTGCTGATATAGTTAGAACAAGATAATCTTAACATTTGTTTCTTATTCTGTTCTCCCGTCTCTTTTTTTTTTTTTTTTTTTTGCCATCCCAGGCCTCTGTATTTTCACATTTTTGAGGTATTTGTACTATTTCCTTTTCTAAATAGAAGGCGTGTATATCACATGTGATGTACTTGATGTGGGTGCTTGATACCTACAGATTTTCCTGAAGCTGCTTGTGCTGAATCATTCCTATAGAATTCTATTTTAATAGTACATGGTGGAAGTACGACACTTGTGCTAATATAAGGTACTACAAGTCATATTATTCATCATTTGAGGCAGCCAGATTCTAAATATAACAACAATGCTTATTGAGAGTCCTTTGGATGATGTTTTCCTTCAGAATTCCTGGAAATTATTCACATTGTTGTTTGTGTTCATAGTTAAACTGGAGGGAAAATAAGCCTTAAATCTGTTGTAAGCCTGAAACTACTGGTACCTTGCGGTCAGGTGGGAAGGTACTTGTCTCAACTCTCTTATTCCGAAAGACAAAAACCCAGAAAGAATGTTATGAACCTCGAGATACTCCATTGCTATGTAATTTAGCCATGCATACTTTGATCAAAGCATCTATATTCAGCTCCTATGTGTAAACAAAACTTGAGGTATGCAACCTGAAGAGAGAAGTTAGTATGTTTTGCATAGTCATGCAGCTTATTGATTAAAAACATCTCTGAAGTATTTTCTAGTGGCCAATGTACTTGGGAGGTGTTACAATTGTGTACAGTCAGACTGGAAAGAAAATAACTTCAACTATACACACTACAAAGATGCAGACATATGGACACTTACAGATATGTTTCAAAGGTCTAGAATATATACCTTGAACTTTCAAAGTACATGCATTCTTTTTTATAATGGAAGGTGTTCCACTTCCAAAGAGTAGCTCATGAATGTGGAGGTACACAGTGCTACAAAACTATAAGCCTGTTCTCACCCTTTCTGTCTTTCCCTCAATTTCTTTCCCCTTCTAAGTCACGGATGTCAGAAATAAGCTTTTAGGCATTTTTGAGGGTGTTTTTGATACATGTATAGCCTTTTCCACAAAATTTGCCCCAGCAGCCTGCAGTACTGAGCATGGAGAATCAAAGTGTGCAATCTCTTTTCATTCCCTACCCAATCACAGTACATTGTGTGTTGGGGGGGTGCATGAGATTCTGTTGAAATCTTAGCAATTCGCTACTGAGCATCCCTCAGAGGATTTCCTCATCTTTTCTATTCCCCCCCAGTTTGGAAAAAAAAAACCAACTTAGAAATCTCTCCTTTTGGAGGAAAAACTTCTTTGAATAAGCAAGGTCTACAATGTTTTCTCTTTTTTTTTCCACCCCTGATAACTTTTTCATTTGTATATCAGTAAATTAAAAGCAGTCCTTTCTAAAGACTCCTTTGCTTCCCACAACTCACAGTTGTGCAGAATTTCTTAGTCTTAAAAAAAAAAAATAGAAAAAAATAACGGGGGGATCTCAGTACAAGGTGCTTCAGCTGAGAAGACAGTGTTCAGTTCTTTTTGGAGGAAATGTTGTACCATGCTTGATACAGGCTGGGTTCCTAGCCTATAGGTGCCACTGTAATACAGATAAGGCTTTAGAACAGCAGCCTGAACATAAGCCTAGCAACAGTACAGGCACATCCCATTATTGTGTTTTAATAACAAAGATACTGTGGGGCTTATTGTGTTATCCGGTAAAATCCAATAATGACTGAAAGTGGCAAGTTAACCGCTTTGTATCCAGCAGCTGTTAGCAAAGAAATAATTTGATCACCTTCGTATTTAGCTTTCTATCCCAACTTCTTGTCATTCTTTTTACACAATTCAGTCTGTCTTCATAAAAATAAACTGTCTTTCCAGAATATCTGATTTATGATTTGCTCCCAGTGTGGGAGTTTATCTCATTCTTGAATAGATTTTGAAGAACAAGCAGTGCAGTCAGTGTTGCAAAACTTGTTTTGCTCTCATACAGCGTAGACTGATGTAACGGAGAAGCATCCATATGTTCTTGCTGAAGTAGTTTCAAATGCTTGCTGGGGATGTGTGTGTTCATAGAATAGTACTGGCGGCTCAGAGTGGAGCTTGTCAGAGAACTAGCACTAGACTATGGCCAAATACATCTTTGAGTTGTCTGTCAGCCTATAGGAAGGTATCAGTGGTTGTGGGAGCCCTGCCTTTTTATATAGTATGCAGTGCTGTTCTTCTGATCTTCACGGGAAGAAACTGAGCTAGACTCCCTCCACACACTTTAATTCAAATGATAGTGTTATCAACAAGTAGACTTTAACATCAAGATTTCCTTAGATCCTTCTCAGCTACGAGACAAACCGGCTGGTGACTCCTTTTCCATAAAGAATAGAGAACAAATCATGATGTGCCTTCGTAACTATACCTTGTATAACTAGCTTTTCATACCATGTTCTGGGTGACAATTTGCATTGCTTCTTTGAAAACGATTCTACTAATTGGGTTTGTCCAGCTGATATTTAAAAAAGACTCCTCTTTGAAATAAAGTATTGAAAATAGATCGGCTCGATTTTACATTAAAGAATCAATGTGGTGAGTTTATAAAAAGTATTCTGGTCATAGTCTAGTTCAGAGCCTTAGCACAAGAAGAGTAAGAACAGTGGTGGTTTCATTTCAGCTGCTATTATTAAATTTTATAATTAATTTTATTATGAAGTGCATTAACTCTTCTATTTTGCATGTATAATGCAGTTAGCTGAAATCTTGATTTCCTATCTGTTGTTTATTTTCATAGATAGGCTTTAAAGACAACTTTGTTTTTTAAAAATCTGTTCTGGTTCTTCATTTTGTGCCGTTTCAAGTAGGTTTAAGTAAAATAAAGACATGGTTTAAAGGCACTAGCCTGATTTTCTTTTAAAGAGATTCTTTTTTTTCCTTCCCAGCTATTGGAATGTGGTGGGAACCTCTTTGATGCAATCTCAATAGCAGTGAAGGCAGCTCTCTTTAACACAAGGTAGAGTACAAATCTCATTTCATGTGAGTGGAAGTGACATGGGAAGTGAAAGAGAAGTACTCTCTGTGAGCTAAGCATTTTTAATGCTTAATTATTTAAATGAGAAATACCCAAGGCAACTTGCATTCAGATACAAGGCAGTCCGTTTGCATGCAAGTAACATGAACTAATTACTTTAATTCAGTTTCTAATAATCAAGTGTCATATTGCATTATATGCACAGTCAGGTTCACAATATAACTTCTGTTCTGTAGCCAGATCCAGAAAAAATTGTCTTGACCATATGGTTTTGTTGCAAGTAGTTGGAGGCCTTTGTCTTGATGCCTTGTGGGTTTAAAATAAGAAGTATTTACTGATACGTGATGCTCCTGAATAAGAAGCCCTCTGTCAATGTGACTACTGATTTGTAACTAGCCCTGTTTTCCCACTTCTGATGTTCTTTCTCGTTAACTGTTAGTCTAAAGCTCTTTTTAAAACTAGGAGGAAAAAATGGTGGTGAGAGATTGTGGGGAGGGGGAAATGACGTGTCTTTAAAAGAACTTTGCCCCATGCATTTTAATTCAAAGAGTGGAAGAACAAAATCTAGTAGAATGATTGATGCAAGTGCTCTGTGTGTGTTTTAATGATAACATTCAAGAATATTTTTTCTAATGTTTTTATCTTCTTGATCTGTAGATGGAAGGGAATACAAAGTTTCGTAGCACCCTTGAGAAAGAAACTAGTGAATGGCTTTGCTAAAAAACTTAGGTAGCAAAAGTAGCTGGAAGAGGTGCAAAAGTTAGACTCTTACAGGCATAAATGTTTTGAAAGTGGATGTCAGATTGTTCTTCAGCTGTAAATTAGAGACCTGCTAAAGTCACTCACATAGTTCTGGCTTATTGATCAGGGAATTAGCACACAGCACTAAAGCTGGAAAAGTACATGCAGGAGGAAGGAAAATACGCTTTTGAAGACAGGCAGTATAGCAGGATATAAACACTTCAAAAGGCAATAAGGGGAGAATCCATCTAAGACTACAACTTCTATATATTGCTGAGAAATTTCCCATGTTAATCAAGTTCTCAACAGTAACTTTTAACAGTAGATTGTTTTTGCAGCATCAAGAAATACTGTCACAAATGTAATGGCTCACAAAAGAGTTGACAGTACACTACAGGGAAGAAATGCCTATGTCTCTGTGTGTGAGCTGCCAGGATGCAGAAGTTGTATAGTTAAAACAGTTGCTCCCTTGTGAGTTGTTTTGCAGATCCAAGGCACGTACTTTATTTGCAAGATAACTAGGTCTTTTTTCTTATTTAATCCAGAATCCTAGCTCTGAATAAAGAGAGAAGATCATATAAAAAGTAATTCAAATAAAGAAATAAATAAAAGAAAATCTGTTGCTTTGGGAACATGGGCAACATGAAGAGTGCAATTGTTTTAATGATTTTGCTTTATTTTTCTTCTTCTGAAAACTGCCTCTTTCATATAATCTTTAATCTGTGGGCAAGCATCCACAGTTTTGTGGAAGTCGGCTATCAAATCAACATGTGGTACAGTATGACAGAATACAGAGCCTGTTGATTTTTGACCTGTGAAAACCCTGTCTATTGATTTGAGGAGGGATTGCTAGTACATCTATCTCATATGAGCTCAGAAAGTCAAGAGGTGACATTCAAAGTGAAAACCTGTTGTCCTCATTCACTATTCCTCTCCCTTTCCTTTGGTACCTAAGTTTTCTTTGGATTGACACAAGGTTGTTTAGAATAGCTGCCCTCTCTCCATAAAATATTGTCCCAGCAAGACAAGATATCAGTTTGAAGATCACTTCAGATTAAGTGTTCTGAACTTCGCTTGACATGTGTGTCCCTCTTTGAGTCTTACTTGCCTTTCATAATCTGTTTACAAACAGGTTTTTGTTATAAGTGTTTTCAGATCTTTGTCAGCCTTGACTGCAGCTTTGGAACCAAGAGCAGGGAGCTCAGGCTGCTGGTTTTTTTCTGAAGCTACAAATTTTTAGATGTTCAGATAGGCATTTGAAAACCTCAGCTTCATCCTTAAAATCTTGCTCTAACCATTTTTGCAATAGCTATGGACACACAGCTATTTAGGACTTTAGGACTAAGTAAATGCAAAATCGTAACTTAAGGAATTTTGCGCAAGAATTATGGGATTTAAATCCTTTGTATGTCTGACCTGACTCATCATATCCCCTTCAGGCATGGAGCAATGGCAATATGACTGTTTTAGGGGGAACATTTACTCCTTGGGAGTTTTGTATTGTTCATTGTGTTCTAAAAACTATATCAAGATCATGTGCAAACGATACCGGCTATCAAACTTTCTTCTTAACTGTCTCCACGGTGCTTAAGGCTGGGTTTATCCATGATCGAAGTAGATATTGCAAAATGCGCAAGTAGCTACTGTGTCAGGACTTAGCATTAAACTTGATCCTGTGGAATGTGCCTACTTGCGACCGAGGCAACAGAAACTAGGCAAGTTACAAAAGCTACAGAGTTTATAACACAATAGCCTTGCAGATGTCGTGTTTTTTTTGCTGGGCAGCACGGTAGAGGCAGAACTGATGGCTGCTTGCAAGGGTAGAACTGGTTTTGTAGTTGTGAAATTGGGGTCTGCAGCACGCAGAAAACAGCATTGTTCGTTATGTGACTTAAGTCCTGCTGTACAGATTTCTGCCCTGATTATTTGCAGGAATCAAAACAGAAAAATAAAAGTTGCAAAGTAAACATGTACAGCTAGTTCTTAAGATAAATCTTCATAAGCTGGGAGAGGAAATCTCAAGTTTTCTGGAAACGCTCTTTGCGCTACACTATCTTTGCCTAGTTTTTCTGTGTATATACCCCCTTTTTACGCAACTAGGATGCTTGTGTCTGATCAACTATCTGTTTGCTTCTGCAATAGTTCATTTGTTCCTCTCTCATCTGTTCTTGGCCAAAACAGCTCTTCGCAGGGATTTTTCAGGTATTAATTCTGGCAACTTTTTCTTGCAGACCAAACATTGCTCTGGTTTCATAGCTATTTTAGGATGGAGTTAAAAATTGCTTCATCTCTCAGATTTTCTTGAAATCTTCGTTCTTTTTTAAGCACTGCTCTGGCACATACACTTCTTGTCTAGGCTGTTGTCCAATGTTCTCCATTGTCCTGTGTAGCTAGGGGGTTGGTCACCTTGTGACTTTATTCCGTCACTTTTTAATGGAGTATTTTTAACTTGAAAACAGGCTTTGATACATTTCCAATGAGTTGTTATGTAACTCTGCAAAGCGTTTTGAGTTTCATTTCAGGGAAAAGTACACATCGTAGTTGTTCTGCTTACTGAAAGTTTTAGTTATAGCTTGGCTCAGGCCAATGTTCTTGTAGGAAATTTATTCTCACTGAAACAGGGTTAGCTGTTGTGAAGTACTTGCCTCTAGGACTCTTCTTAGCCACAAATAACTAAAATACATTTCCAGGGAACAACAAAAATCACTTTGCGTTGGTGGGGGAAAAGTTCACTAAATCAGTCCCTATCTCCTTTTCTTTTAAAAGAGATTTGGTACAGGACATGTAAAAGAATGTAACCTCCAGAGTCTAGTTGTAAAACACAACATTACTGTAAAAGTACTAATAAAAAAACAGATTGTGGTTACATTCCACGTGGTTACTGGAGTCAGCTTTCTAGGGATGTCTTGAAATAGTTCATGTTTCAAGTGCAAATGTGTGAAAGTGAGAGCAGTATGGTTGAGCTGTGTGTGGGTTTTACTGGCCAGTAAAGCAAAGTCTCTCAGTCAATACTCCATCCCAGTGGCAGCTGGATAAATGAGGGTATATAAGACACTGAGGTTCTTGGCTTCTTGAGATACCATCTTCTGCTAAATTGTTTTAAATTACTTTATTAATTGTGCTAAGAAAGCTGCCTTAAATCGTCCTGTAAAACTCCCATTAAATGGCTATAACAAATACAATATACATATCGCTGATAAGGAGCCTGCCTAGCTCATTTGTGAGAGAGCTTGTCACTCACAATTGAGAAGCAAGCATTTCTTGGATTTGTGTCTGGGTTTTTATCCCTGGTGGTTGCTTTTTTGTGTCTGTCCTTAGAACAGTAGAGTCTTCTGGCTTCTTAAAGAATGAGAATATCTTGCCAATCTTCCCATCTTTTTAAAGAGAAAGGATTCTTCTAATATAATCTTTTTCCTTTACCCCAAGTCTCCTTAGTGTCATTCTTTCCTGAACAGCTTTACAACTTGTATTTGCTACCCATGTCACAGCTTTGCCAGGCAATGCAGTTGCTGTAATTCTGACAACTTTACTGTTGTCTGCAAGGTTGGGAACCACAGTACAAAAGGATTCAGTCTTGGTAATTTCTCTCCTGTATGTCCAGGCAGATGTACAAAGAATTGTCCAGAATTGCATCTGTGCAAGTTCCAAAAGAATCTCTCCCCATATACTAGTGTAAAAACCAGTTCAGATTCTAACGGTTTGAATGATGTAGGTACGATGCTCTTATCCTAAATATCTTCCCGCTTACGATGTTTTCTTCCTAGTCTCAGTGAGTGAGTTGTTAATACTTTGATAACTTTCTGGATTTTTTTTCTAAACATTTAGCCTCATTTAGAGGAAAGGGCACTTCTTGGACTTGAGACTGTATGACACCTGTATTCGTTATCTGTTCTGGCAATGATTTTGCACATTGTGTTTCCACAGAATACCCAAAGTGCGTGTTCTGGAGGATGAAGAAGGCTCTAAAGAGATCGAGCTGTCTGATGACCCTTACGATTGTATTCGACTTAATGTGGATGATGTGCCCTGCATTGTCACACTAAGCAAAGTAAGCCTGACAAATTTCTGACCTTCTACCCTAGAGACTTCAGTTTCTATTAACTTCATCTGCCGTTTATTTTTTCCCTAGAGATAAAACTTGTGTTCAGAAATGGTCAGTGTCCACTATGTATATATTTGTTCATCACTGGCCTCCTAATTAAGAAGAACTTTTACTGAATAAGGTTTTTTTTTTTCACCTCTGACTTGCAGATTTCTACATGATGCATTGTTAAAATGCATCTTCTTGCATGCAGAAGAGTTGTTTATTATTTTTCGTCTGCTCCTTGCTCAACATCCAGAGCAGCAGATACTTCACTATGTTAAAACAAATGGGTATTGTTGTGAAGCACAGAGGCCGTGTGATCTGCCTGGAGTTACACAATGAGTATTTGTTGCTGGGGACAGAACTCTGTTTTCATGGGTGCAATACTGTCCTTTCCTTTGAAACAGGTTTTTATTTTCCTTTTCCATATATAGCCCACAACTAACACAGTTGATTTGCTGGATGCTGCATTTTCCAATGCAAGAGTTAATGATTTGCTTAGTTACCTGGAAGTTTGTCTGATGTATCTTTTGAGCAAGTTCCCTAAATAGCAGAAAGGCCACCACTGAGGTGGGGGCTCACCTGAGTCTCAGGATGTGTAGTTTTCACCTAGCGGGGAGCAAAGTCCATGCTTGGCGTTGAAGGGAAAGGGGAATCTGGAGTTTCATATAGATGAAAGGATGGTCAGAGAGGGAAACAGCGTGAAATAGTGACATGCTTTTCTCACCTCTGTTATATACATACACATAATTTGTCAAGTCAGTCACATGATATTAGGATGGGAGGCTGTAGATAGCCAACAGAGCTACTACTCACAGTTTAACTTCTTAATAAAGAGCTTAGACAACTGCAAACTAATACATTGTTTTGTCACTAACTTACAGATTGGATATAGGCATGTGGTGGATGCTACCCTTCAGGAAGAAGCCTGTTCTTTGGCCAGCCTGCTTATTTCTGTGACCAGTAAAGGCGCCCTCACTTCTATGAAGAAAGTGGGGAAAGGTAGCCTTGATCCTGAGAGTATTTTTGAAATGATGGAGGTAAGGAGTTTTGAGCAGTTACTGATGATACTGAATGAAACTGGATGGACTGGAACTTGAGTATATGAAAAGCTGCAGTAAGGACTTTAAGAGCAGAGATCCTGGTGCTTTTATTAGGGGCACAAGGGACTTGCTGAAGGTCACAGATAGTTCCTTTGAAACAGAATCTAATATGAATGGAAGTTATCTAAAACTTTTAGATGCCTGAAATGTATGGTACTGACAGTTGTTTCAGTCAAGTACCTCACAGCTGTAAGACTGCAAAGCTTAAGTTGATAAACTTTGAGAGTATTTTTAGAGAACATGTTCCCCCTCTCATTGTTTCCCTTAAAGACTGAAGAACAAAACTTCTAACATGGTAAAGTCCCTATACAAGTAGAGATTGTACTTAGAATTGCTAGCGCATGGTGTTCTCTTCTAGCACAACTCATTTGTTTTGTGATAAGCTTACTGTTCTCATTTTACTGTTGTTTTTCTTTGCTCCTTTCCTGGGTTTCTGATCTGCCCCTGCTCCATGAAAATACTAGTATCTGGATGTTGTTCACATCCACATAAGAATTCCATTTTAAACCTTCTATCAGGCTCTTCTTAAAACTGTCTTCCAGTATAAATTCTCATGCCTGCATTTGGCCTTGAGCATGAGACAAAACTGGGTTTTGAACTTGGAGTCAGAATGAAAATGAAATACTTCAGACTGGCTCTGTTTCCTAGAGATCCAGAACTAATTTCAGCATGGCTGTAGTGAGGAATGCAGAACTTGGAGCCAAGCTGGAAAACAGTTGGTCTCAAGTGGAAATGACATGCTGAGTATATATGGCACTTCACTGTTTCATGATGTCGATACAGAGTGCTAATCTTGGTGGTACTGGTGGGCTTTTTGTTTGCATCCGGAGAGGTCACTTTTCCCCCTTATCATCTGCGTAGATGTGCAGAGGGGGATTATCTCTAACTTGACATCCTAAAGAAACCACACTTCCTATGGACATCTGATGTGTCTTCCTTGATGGATTTTGTGTCCAATTCTAACTAAATGTCATAGAAGACTTGAGATTTTGGGTCTAGGGCTGTTACAGAGAGATGGGTGCTTAAGTTAGATACAGATTTGTGGTAGAAGCTGGCCCACATGCAAATTATCTGCAGAAAGCTTTGATTGGAGCCTCTAGTTTGCTCACAGATTTTGCTCTACGCTGAGCCCTAAATAGGAAATTAACTTCTGCACTTCCATTGTATAGCCTGCTCCCAAAGGCTGTGCTTGGGATTATACAGTGCTCATCTAAACACTAATCAGAGATGCATATGGAAGGTAACCATAGGAAATCTTCAAACTGTCCTACTCTGCTTAAGAGCTTTAGTGAACTTGTCCCTACTTGTTGGTGCAAGGAGTTAAAAGCTTAAGCTGATCACCCAGTGAGTTGTGCTGTCTTGCTTGCTTTGGAAGAAGTCTTCGCTGCTGGGTGGTGAGCAGTTTGAAGGAGTGAGGGATAAAGCTGATGAGAAGAAACCAAGATGTTTTCTGGGAGGTCAGAGATTATCTGTTTGGCCCTGCCTTAAACTCAGCAGCCTGATTAGGATACCAAGAAAAATAAAAAAGCCTGGGAATGTCCAGTGGAGGAGCTGCATAACCCTTGCTTGACACCTCCATTCCCTAATGATTTGGCTGCACGTCGGAGAGTGTTCAGCTTTCCCTGCCTGGTAGAGAACAGATGTTCCTAGGATATATCTCTTAGGAAGGCAGCTTCATGGGAAAGTTTTGGGAAGCTGCCAGCGTTAGGCTTTTTTTACTGAATTTATGATCCGATCCATAAGACAGGCAAGCAGGAATAAGATGGCAACAGCGTTGTGTGTTGTGTCGATACTGAAGCTCTGCACAGTTCCCATTCACTTTGACCTGGTGTGAGTGGTGATGTGCTACGTTTGAGCAGAAGACTGCATAAAGTATATCACCCCTGAGGACTCCAGGCTGCCGCTGTGATCTTTGTCTCAGTGCAGAGCTGTAACAATTCTCATGTGTGCCCACCTTTATTTAGCATGACTCATAGCGTCTAGGATTGACAGCTACCCTGCTGCATCAAAGCTCCTTCCAGATTTCCTTTGGTAGTATGGGCCATATTCTGTCACCTGGCTCTTTGATTAGAAATTAGAAAAAAATTAGAAAAAAACTTATTTTAAGGTTTGTGCGCCCACAGTGTCAGCAGTTGTCATCAACAGGTGCAAGAGAGCTTTGTGGTCAGCTGTATGGGAGGCATAGGCTTTGTCACATAGATCAGGAGCTGATAAACTCGGTTTAATATAATCTGTCTTTGGCTCTTTAGGGACAGGTGGGCTCTTTTCATTTCTGTATGGAGTCAGTGTTTCAGGTCATTTAGAGAAACCCTGGGAAAGCTCTAACAGGCACCACTGCCTCAAGACCTTTATTTCAGCATTCCCCAATGTTTCCCTGTCCTGCAGCTTCCACAGTACAACTGTGCATGTGGGAAGAGTAGAGGCTGGTATCAGAGCTAATCCTGGTGGTTTTCCACTGCTGGAGTTACTCTATGGAAAACCATCTGTTAACTCCTTTAAGGTCCTTGGACAGTAAAGAATTGCACATCATAACGAAGGATCTGCCCACAGACTGATTTGGTGATGCAGCCAGCGTGCATTTTGGGCTTCTCTGGCCACATGAGAGAGTGTTGAGCTGGTCTAAATTCAGTCTGCTGATTCTGAGCACATTCAGAAGAGTTTACTGAACTCTGTATTAGCAGGCTGCTTTGCTGGTCAGGTATCTCTTGTCTTCTGGCAGCTAGCATATTGCTTCATATTGCGTGTGCTGGCTAATTTGAACGTGTGCTTGTGCCTGATGTGAATTTAATTGGTATTCCTGGGTGATCCAGCAGTGCACAGATATGGTGTTAATGATCATGGAATGTTTTTCTGATGAATGGGAGCACTGCCTTTATGTGTACATTTTTCCAAAACTTAAATTAAAATGAAACTTCCACCACCGTTATTTTTTCTGAATGAAAAGCATGTTTTTATTATACCAGCTGGTGTATATTAATCATGAAAGGGAATATATTCGTCAAAAGGAAGTGTTCCATGAGGTTTGTCTTCCTGTTAATAAGCATATGTCTCAGATTTGTTTTGCTTTCTTTGCATTGCAGACGGGAAAAAGAGTAGGCAAGTCATTGCACATAGCCCTTCAGAAGATTTTGGATGAAGAAGAGAGCTTGGGGACCTCACGGCAGAAAGTTGGATTTCTAGGATGAGTTTTTATTAAATGTTCAAAACTGTTTTTAATTGATTGTGCAATCTTGTCAGTTTGTATATAGAAAAAGGATATTTTTTGTTCCAGTACCTTTATCCTTCTGACTAAGAGGCTTTTAAAATGTTACTAAGCATAAAGCTAGCTACAGTTAAATGCGAATGAGCAAATTTGAGATGCTTTCCATATGGGTAACTGTCCGCACCTAGGAAGCGCACCAGCAGCGATTGATGCAATTGCCTGGGAAGTGCTTGAGTCTGCTTTCAAGAGTGACTGGTGTATATTCCACTTAATTCTGTTTGCGTGTTCCACTTCTGCAGACCAGCTGCTGTGTTCTAGAACGTATATGAGGATGTCCTCGGTACAGCACAAGCCAGGTTTTGGGCCTCTTGAAATTTTTTTTTTATTCCCCAGCCAGATGAGAACAGCGCTTTGTGGAAGTCTTCCTTTAAATTATCTTACTTCTCTTTGAATAAAATGTGGTTAGATTTTACTATAAATACAACATGGTCCGAAGTTTCTAATTCATATTTTAAACCAAGATTTCTTTGCTTACTAGAGCTCTGCCTATCCGTTTTGCCAACAGGTACAATAGTAACCTAGCCAAAACCTCTCGTGGCTAAGGAGAAGGGGCATGGCTAAGGTAAAATAGGTTAAGGGAAAATAAGTTAATTTTTTAGGAGTTTGATAATTCAGCTGGCAAAGCATAGTGGCTGTCAGTAATGATCCTTTACAGGGAAAGACAGAAGATGGCAGATAAGGTATGCAATCAGGTTGTATCACCAGGTCTTCAAAGCAGTGGATTCCCTCCCTACATCAATTGGCTGGCCCAGCAAAGAGTAAGCTATTTATTTGGCAGGATAGGAAGAGACAACAGATGGAAGAAGTTGAAGGAAAAAGTTGATTTTCAAGAAGGTAATATTTCTGCTGCAAGTGTTAGAAGGGTCGTTTTGAACAAACATTATGGCAAAAGCTACTACAATAATCCAGGAATCATTTAGCTCTTACTCAAGCAGTGTTTTCTGAATTTCCAGATTAAGAACATTCCCTTGTCTGGAATGTGTTTGATGGGGAGAAGGGGAAGGTTTATCATGATCTAATTGAAATATATGGTGTACTTAAGGTCCCCAAATTTCTTCAGCCCTTTTCCTAGAGCTCACTCACATAATTATTCAAGGTGACTGCAATACTACTGTGTATTTCAGACATGTGTTGCCACTACTATAACAAGCAGGCAGGTTAAAAATAAATAAATAAATAAATTGTCCAACAAAATTTGCCCAGGATGTCTATTTTGAAGAGGTGGGTTTTTTCCAGTACCTTGAGTAATGAGTTAGGTATGTTCTGATAGTGCTATGTAGTAATACAGGCAAGAAGTGACAATGATTATATATATCATCTTTAATCGCTCCAGTAGGGTTATTCTATGTGAAGCAAAGACTAACCCGACATCAGCTTTACAGTAGCTGTGATCCGTTCCTTGCCACGCAAAGCTACTTGTAACAATGTAGAAAGAAAGAAAACTGAAGGGATAAAAAACATTTACAGTACCTTAGGCTTACCACAGGCAGTTTTTGTTTGGTCATGTATTGTTTAATGTTTCAGAAAATGGTTAACCTAAATGAGGATTGCAAGTCCTAAACCACAGTCATTCTCTGAATAGCTGTTGCCTGTTTTATTGCAGATTTCTAGTTGCTTACCAAAAGGCTGCCCAGAGTTACTTCCAGGGTGAATTTTGTAACATGGTAATAATAGTGTATTTCTACATAGCCTTCCAGCTGAAGGATCTCCAAGCGTTTTGCAAGTTACATCATTTAAGATACGTCTTGTCTCCTCTCCAGATGCTTTTAATTTTAAATTGATTAATATGAATGAATATATTTGCATTCCCTCTCCCCTTCTTACTAAGGATGGCAAATATTTAGCCCATCTGAGATCCAGGCTATGTGCTCAAGATACCTAAAAAGCAAATTCTTGCTACCTGAGCATCTGTGTCTGCTGCTAGCACAGGGAAACCTGTGGAGCAGCTGTGTATGAAAAAAATGGCTACCACAGACACAAAATACTTGGTACCAAGTACTTCCTGAGAGCGTAAGTGTAAATTAACGTGGTGCAAGTTTCTGCAGTGCCTCCTCTAACCACGCACGTCCTCCCCCCAGGTCTTCTGTAGCTGTCTAAGCAGGCACAGAATGAATTGGGGGTCTTCAAGGGGTCCTATTCCTTCCACCCTCGCTCCCTCCCATCTGTTGGCATTGAAAAGCAGTGGGGTGGAGTGTGGCCCCAGTTCAGACTGGGGCTGCTTCTACCCCTGAGATATAAATAATGAGCCTGGCCGAAAGTATTACACAGCTGCTAGTTGGTCTCAGCTGCCCCTGGAGGTTTGCTGCTACCAGTTCATATCCCAAGTGGATAAACAAAGCTCTGACAGGGGTAAAAGGGCCTACAGCTCTTCTGGTTGTTACAACATCTGCCAAGGAATCTTTGAGACTGTGGTTCTCAGGCATGCTAAGGGCTATGCTGCCCATTTCTGTTTTCTTAGCTCTCTTTAACCCCTCCCTTCCATCCCAAACAAAAATAGCAGTTAGATTTTTAATAGAGGCTTCAACTGAGACTGCTCCTGTTCCCATCTGGGCTGGTGGAAAGTTCCATGTGTTGCTGTGCAGATATTGCCACGTTTTCATTGACTCGAGTCCAGTAGAACTAAGAGGAAACATCTGCGGAGCGGGATAGCTCTCTGTTTGTCCCAGAAATTAATTGCTTCTGCTGGGAGTGTCGAGAGGCTGAAAGCTGTGTACTAGACATGAGGAGTCTAGCAACTCCTGCTAGGCTTCTACTTGTGTTGCCTAAAATGCACCCAGCTGCAAGTTACCTTTTTTTTCTTTTTTTTTTTGTTTTCTTCCCCCATGTATCCCAGCCTAAAGGTCTGTTTGACAGGGACAGCCCCCTTGAAGCAGGAGAGGGCAAGGCTGTAGGTCAGTGGACCTGGCTTGTTTGCTTCTCGTGTTCCTCCAGATCTGTGTTTACGCTCAGGGTGATGCACAGCAGATTTACCAAGCCCAGGAATCCCATCAGCCAACATTTTGCAACTACAGTAATGGTTCAACATTGCAATTGTGTAGTTTGGGGAGGAGAGGGGAGCTTGCTCTGCCCTGGGGGCGGGGGTTGAGGCAACGGGGAGGAGAGGGGCTATGCCACCCGCAGTTGGGCTTTATGGAAACTTGCCTCAGCACAGCCTGTTGTAAAGACAAGTTAGTGGGAGCCAGAGCTCACTCATGGCTCCCGTGAGACTGGAGTGTGCAAGTCTCTTTTTGAGGGACTCGGCGCCTGGATTTGACATAGATAATATCTCATGGAGTTTCTGCATTTTCTCTGTAAATAGGAATTAACTGGGATTTACCACCTCCTGCTAGGACTGCCTCCAACTTTTCTTTTAAACTTCAGCAGATGCCACTGCCCTCTTCAGCAGAGGGATGTTCTCCAGCCCTGCTGTGGCACTGGTTTACTTTGCGTGTAGTAAGCAGCCACGGAGCCCCAGAGCAGGGGGAAGAAGTCAGCACACTTTGGTAAGACCTGCAAGGAGAGCGCGCCAGTCCTTACCCCAGAGCCTTGTTCCCTCCTTTCCTTTAACGCACTTGTGCAAAGCACAAGAGCAGACCTGCAGCTGGGACTGAAGCTCTTCTCGGTGCTGTTTTTCCTCCCTGCTCCCCAACCCCTCGTCTCCTAGTGCGCTCCTGCCCGTTTGCACTCCCTGCCGATGTGAGGGCAGGCATTTTGCTCTAAGGCAAAGTGTGGGTGCTCCTGTTAGCTGTGCCTGGCAGAGGCGGGTGTCACCTGCCTGCTCCCCACGGAGAGACTGCGATGCCTCGGTTTTTCCTTGGATCAGCTGCATTTCTAGCTATCCAGTAACAAAGACCTTTTTGCTGTTCCTGCAAGACAACGTTAGGATCTCAAATGTGCTGCTGTTAATGACTCCCTGGTGATGGTTTCAACCTCAGTTTCATCGACTGGAACACTTTTTAATAGGGCTGTGGTTATCTCACGAGCTCTATGAACATCTCTGTTGCTATCCTGTTCTCGAAATTAGGGTGGGATCAGCACCCTACCTGAGTTTTCATGTCACAGCATTTGTAGATCAGATTGGATCTCCCTGATTTAAACTGAAATCATAGTTACTGCAGCCCCTTAGCTAATACCTTGGTAGGGGAAAAAGGAAATGAAATCTCAGCTGCTTTCTGACATAGAGAGGCCCTCCTGCACCCAGCTGGCACGGCGGGGACCGCAGCCGAGCCGGTTGTGCTTGGGCACTGGAGGCAGTCGGAGCCACCAGCCTGCAGGCCCTCCCTTCCAGAGGAGCTCTCTCGCCACGCGTTCTCGCTGCGTTTTAGCAAACGGTAAGTTTTGGTGTTCCCAGGCTTGGAAACCTATGGGTTGAGAAGTCATGATTTAAGTCCTACTTCTTTCCTTTCCCCCCAGAGAGAGACCAACTTTGATCTGATGAGCCTTTTCAAGGGCGTGGATTGCTTTCTTCCTGCTGTCTGATCATGCAACCTTTTCTCTAAATTGAAAAAACCAAGAAATTCATAAGGCTGATGCTGAAATTCTCTTACGATCCCTAATTCAGCATCCACAGCCATATGAAAGTAAAGCAATCACTCAAAGGTGAGAACGACATGCAACAAGATCATAAGCTGGCAGAACTGCCGTCTGCCTGCCAGTCCTAAAATACTGACTTTAATTTCAACAGTGACTTCACTTGAGCTGATGCCGAGACAGTTGGTTTCGTGCAGCCTGCTCAGCAATCCTACACAATTAGGAATTTCTCCAGAGTTCTGGTGTTAGATTTA
This sequence comes from Platalea leucorodia, assembly GCF_965183815.1. Classification (NCBI taxonomy): domain Eukaryota; kingdom Metazoa; phylum Chordata; class Aves; order Pelecaniformes; family Threskiornithidae; genus Platalea; species Platalea leucorodia. The sequence continues at coordinate 119,791,966 of NC_138823.1, forward strand.
GACGCTTGACTACAGTTTTCCTTTGGCTGGTTGGACTTCGGGACATGGATGATGGGCAGAAAAGCGAAGCAGTGAAGGCAGCCAGATTTACCCCTAGCCCACGGGAGCTGCATGCGCCAAGGAGAAGGGAGGGTGAGTCCTTTGGTGCAGCTCCTTTTGGAAACAGGAGGATTTTGAGCAGCTGATAGTGCTTGAATGCAAGTTCTCCATGTTTGGGTCTGGTTTAAGGCCCGAGGATCTCCTTTAGCATGGATCCTTCTGTCCCATGACCCTTGGTGAACATGGGGTAGGGATGTGAGCTGTGCTTGCCATGGGATGGGATGGGAAGGCTCCCTCCTTAGGCTCAGAGCCAATTTCCTAAAGTTGGTGCTGGGGATAACGTTTTGGCAAAGTGCTGACTCCTTGGTTTTCCCCATCATTGTCCTTATGAATACCGCCCTTTCCTGAACTATTATCGCGTTTCTTCTCAATTGGTCTGAAAAACAATGATCCATAGATTTGAGTCTTTCCATTTCAACCTGTTCTGAAGTTGTTTATGCTGGTGGAAATTGGGAACGATGCCAGCGTGAGTTCGGGCAGCGGCTAATTAATATCAGAGATTTTCTTCTGTTAGCCCCACTTCCTTGCAGCATGTCTTTTACTGTCCAGCGCTGTTTCTCTCCTGTTCCTCTTTGAGGTTACTGCGGTGCCGCTGAGATGCGGATCCTCCCCCTGCAGAGTGGATTCGGTGAAGGCAGCAGAGGCACAAAACCCTGCCTGCTGCCCGAGCCGTGGGTCAAGCCACCGAGCTGCACGGCCCCACGCGTAAAGATGCTTTTGGGTCTCCCCTTTGCGTTCCTGCTGTCAGCGCCGGCGGGGGAGGTCAGAGCCTTCCCAGAAGAGGGGGGCTGAAGGCAAAGAGCAAGAATCGTTTGGCGTTGTGGTGGCCTGCCTTTGAACTGGCAACTTAGCCTTGAAAAGCCAGGACTGGTAATTGCCTATCTTGATAATAACCGTGTGAATGCTGTTATCTAGTCCGCCCTTCCACTTTCCAGCCATTGTGCGGTGGCGCTGCCTCATTTCTTGGCTTGGCCGTACCTGCTCATTTCCTAGGAGCCGAGTCAAAATAGCCTCTGATCTCGCTGCCCATTTCCTTGCCTAGCTGGGCACGAAATCACAGGTCTGCATCGTTGCCAGGAGCATCCAGCTTCCTTTCATGGGCTTATTCCAGCCACTGTTTTGCTAACTGAAGGCCTTCCAGATTCAGCATCGCAGCCAACTTACTGGGTTTCCCAAAGCCACGTAAACTTTTCTGACTGCTTCCCTGCGGCCCTGGGACAGTTTCTGTAAGCATACGTTTTTCTGCCCTCTTTTTTTCATCTCGCACCAGTTTCCTTACAGCTAACACGAGCTACTGTCTGTCTGACCAGGAGACCGAGCCTGAAACCAGGGAGTAAAATGATTTAATGGGAAGTAAAATCCATAATTGTACAGATTTAAAAAATCTTGGACAAAAACCTGGTTTCTTGGCATAATTACAGCCTTTCTTCTTCTCATAAACCCTTCCATGAATCAGCTGTTGCTCTCTTTCCCCCGGTGCTTGCTCCTGGATGGGCTGTGGGTGCCTGACGAGCCTCCCAGCTGTTGCTCCTCAGCTCTGACCTTTGCTGCTTCCCTTTCAGCCCCGAAGGGGAAGGGTTCGCGTTGGCCCAAACCTCGCCACCGTCTTCCAGTTCAATTAGTTCATCTAATAAAAAGGATTACCTCTACTCACCTCCCACGCCTCCCTTACATAAGAAGTGTGAATCATCAGGATCTCAAAAGCATATCTGCCCAAAGAGCCAACTTACAAGTGACCATTCGTAGTCCTGTGATTTAACTGGAGCCGCAGCCTCCGGCTTCAGCAGGAGCCAAGGCAGGGGGTTCCTCCAGCTCTTAGGTGGCCCTTCCCCGTAGCGTCCCTGTTCTGGACCTGTTCACTTCAGCTTGCTCCGGTCCGGTGGGTTCATGAGCTGTTACAGCATCAGGGATTTATTTTTTCACCCTATGTGAGGCAGAATTGCAGCAAAGCCCCTTGCGAATAGGAGTTACAGCCAGAGACAGGCTTTTTAAGTCTACTTTTCATTTCTCTCTTTTTCAAGAAAAATTATGGTGGCATCCAGCACAGGACCTGCTGGCCGGTGCAGGGAGAGGCCCCCTTGGTTGCAGACCTTCAGCACGGGGACCTTCACGCTCAGAGAGGGGCTAACCATAAGCTGCCCTGCCCTTCTTGTTTCAGCTGGGGAGTTGGAGAAATGCAATGCTCCAGCAGGTCCCAGCCACCCAGAAACCCGTGGTTAGGGATCACCATCAGACTCCACATCAGAGCCATCTGTTTCACGCGCAGCAGCAAAGGGAGCATTTCGTTTTTTTCCCCAGCGTGGCAGGACATGAATCAAAGCAAAGGCAGGCGACCAAATCAGGAGCCAAGGAAAACTGGGAGGTGCTGAATTACCAGAAGTGCTTTGGACAGGTCAGTGCTACTCAAGTGCCAAGAGAAGGGAACATACACGTGTATGTAGGTGTTACATCTCTTGGGCTCCATCCCATTTTGGGATAGTCCAGGCAGGAGAATGGTAAATCCCAAAAATATATGTTCTCTGGCTTAAATCAGAGTGGGGCTGTGTGTGTGGTAAAGGCGGGGGGGGGGAAATCAAACCCGTTCTTCCTTGACTTCACAAGTTTGGACTGCAAGGGAGCTCTATTCAGGTAGCATATAAGGACAGGGTTTTCCTTACTCAGCCAAAGTGCGAGGCAGGGTAACACAGCTATGGCCAAAGTAAATCAGCGGCAGCTCTTTTTCCAGCCACACCCCTGTTTATCTCAGACCTTTTATGCTCCTACGACTCCAGTGGTTCACATTGTGCTGGGTGGCATCTTGCCTTAATTTTTCAGAAAAGATTTAAGGTTAATGGCTGATGCCCAGCGTGCTTTGTTCTTCAAAATGCCTGTCCATCCTCTCCTCTCTCTACATGAATTTCCTCCACTTGCTCAAAGGTTCCTGCGCCTCCTGCAGGAAAGACTCACCTGCTTGTGCTGCAGCCGCCAAACAACCCCAGCACCCAAAAAATGAGGCAGTGGTCTTGGTTCAGGCTGCGGGAGCAGCTCTTGGAGCAGCTGGGCTGTGCTGAAGTCAGGCCGGGACCCTGTGAGGGGGACTTGGGGAAAATGGCTTTTTGTGGGACCTGTTTTCCCCATTCCAAGTCCAGCTCATCATGTTACAGCTCTGGGGTATTTTGAAGCCTGAATGTTCCCAAAACTGAGTGAAGACCCAAATTTCTAAGCATTTTTGGCTGCCTAACTATGCGGGTGGCCCCAGGGAAGACCCCCAAAGTACTCAGCCTGACTCCAGGGTGGTGGGTGAGAAGCACCAACCAGCTTTTCAGAGCCTCCGTGCCTCGTGAAGCCTCTCAGTGCTTTGACAGGCCTGGCCATGAGATACTTTGGATTATCAACCCTGGCACGTGTAACGTTTCTTAAGTGCAAAGAGCACCTGTCGATTTTGACTCTCAAAGGCGTGAGTACTGCCAGAGGAGGAAGGGAAGCAGTCCAGTGCCAGGCAGGTGCAATGCACTTGGTATGGTGATGGAGCAGCCTTCCTCTTGGTGGGATGTCTGCAGTAGCAGGTCGAACATCTTCCCACCTTGCTTCATCCATGCTTTTGCCCAGGCCTGCTGAAACACAGTCCCTTTTCAGATCACTTTCTGGACAAAGGTGTAGAGGCTGAGATCTCCCCTTCCCGCTGCCCGGTGGGGTGAGGCAGAGCCGAAACACCTCCAGCTCCCAGCCAGGGCAATGGAAAGGGTTAAAGAGCAACACAATGAGCAGCCCTCCGATTTGGTTAAAACTTCTGGAGCTGTTGTTTGGTTTCCTATCCTACAGAACCAAAAGCAGCTTTGGAAAACAAAACACACATGAAGCCACTGTGTGGTCTGGTGGTGGGGACACGTTGCTCCCCTGGATGGTGCCACCCAGGCACCTCCGAGATCTCAGTGCGATGCTGCTGCCAGGCAGCCCCATGGCACTGGCCACCCCTGTCCTTGAAAAATTGCCATAGGGGTAGGGGACAGCATGGCCAACATAGCTGTCCTCACCGCTGAGCGTGGGACTGGCTGTGATGAGAGTGATTTATGCTGGAACTGCCCCAGAACCGGCAATTCGAGGCCAGGGCTGGGAGCCACGCTCCATCCCCAGCCATCGGTGCAAGGAAAAGGGGGGCAAACATCAGGTCGTCCCCTGCTGCCCCCCAGGCAGGTTCCACGGCTGAAGGGGGTGCCACCAAGCCACCCCGCATGGGCACGGGCTGAAGCCTTATCCTGCAATGTAAATTTGGGAGCTGGGTGAGAGCAAAGACACAGCTGCACACACCACAGGGCTGCTGTACACAGCACCCCCCTTTTGGGGGGGGGTATCACAAAGATAGAAGTCCAAACCTATTGCATTGGAAGCTGCCCACGAATTGTGGCTGCCTAAGGGCAAACAAGAAATTACCGCCAGGGCAGAGGGGAGAAAGCGACTGGCTCTCATGGGATGGCTCTGCCCGCAGCAGGCAGGGCTGCCTGGCACCTGCCTCCCATCCCCACACAGGGGGTCACCCCCCAGAGGGGACCCCACACAGAGCTGGGAAGAGGTGGCATGAAGTGCTAGTCTCATCTGTCATGGAGAGGCAATGATGGCAGGACGACCCTGCCGAGGCCACGGTGGAGCTGGGTTTTTGAGGTGTAGCAGCTGTCCTCCACTTTGAGCAAGGACTAATGTAGAAAAGAAAGCCCTCTGCCCCCGCTGAGGCTGCACTTGGGCTGGGGGATTGCAGCAGCCCCTTGCAGTGGGGATGAACTAGAAATCTCCATGCAGGGCCTTGCATCGTGCCGTGGTGGGGGCCGGGGTGCTCAGGCCCCCCACATGCTCCCTCCACCGCTGCCGGTGCTCGCAGCATCCCTCGCAGGCAGCCCCGCAGAGGGGCCGCCCGGGCAGGCTGGCCCCCCTCTATTCCCTCTGCCGCCCAGGCTCCGGTTCACACCTCACATCGTTGTTGCCATCGCTGACACAGGAGATCAAACCCGTGGCATTTTGCTAAAATCCATAGGAAACCATTCCACAGCCTTTCCTTATGTTTAGCTTAGCAGACTTTCAGTAGATTCATTCCCTTCTCTTTTTTTTTTTTTTTTAAAACAAAAACAAGCAGCGTGCTAAGAAATGCAAACCCGCTGGGATGTTTTCAGCCTTGGCCGGAGCAGCCCGAGCCCCCCCGGGGCCGGGAGGCTGCCTCTGGCCGGGGCTCAGCGGGCGGCTTTCTGGGACAGCCATTTCTGATCCAAGCCGGTGTTAAGCCGGCTGTCTGAGGACAAACCGGAGCCGCTCCACCTCCGCTCGGCACCGGACGGCATGGCGCTCTGGGGAGCCTGCCTGCTCCTCTGCCTCCTCTCCCTCGCCCAGGTCTCCGGCCAGCAAACCACCAAAATCCGGCAAAAGCCAGTGGCTTCCAAGAAAGGTAAGGAGCGGCGGCATCTTCCCAGCAAGGAAACTTGGCGGGGCTTGGGGGGGATGCAGTCACCCCGGTGATTTGAGCATTTAACAGTGTTTTAATGAAACTTTTTTAAAAGAATCTAAAAACCTAATAAAAGTCTGTTTTTTTCCTCCCTGTAGAAATAATTGCATAGCCCTTCTGTAAAATAGCAATGAAACTGAAAAGTTTTTGGTGGGTTCCCACCATGAATACATTTGATGGGACAGCTTGGTCTGGACTTCAGAGGGCAGCATATTTTCCATGTTATCTCTAAGGTTCACCCCAAACTTTCCCTCTACTAAAATGTCCCTTTCTATGACCCCTACCCCTCCTCATTCATTTTTCAGAAGCACGTAAGTGGCAGATGACAGACTGCTGTTGTAGATTTGGAGACAAGAGTAGGCAGATAATATATAATCCATTAAATATCAACATGGATCTTTATTTTAAAACACTTGCCCTAGGTGTCTGTCAAGCCGTACACGAGCTCCGACTACTCAGGCTTACCAGAGGGCAATGCACACAAAAAGATGCCTAAGTTTTCTTTTCCTTAATGTATTTTTTTTCCTTTTCGTCTCTTTTTTTGCTACCGCCCCATCCTTTCTCCCTCGGACTCCATGCACGTTAATTGTAGGAGAAGGCAGGTAAGGAAGGGGCTGGCGTTGCAGCCCAGCGGCGTGTGAGCCCGCCTGCCTGCCTGCCGTGTCCGGCTGCAGTCGCCTGGGCTTGGAACCGCTTCTGGCGGGCGCTCGACTGCTTGGAACAAAGTGGGGAGCGAGGAAGAAGCATCCCAGGAATTCGTTTGGCCGGGCTGCTCTCTATGCTCGCCCAGTGGCTGTTTCCATCTGATCCCATCCTTGAGAAATTTTTCCTTTTTCTCCCATTCGATCTTTCTATGAAATCACTGCATAGCTGCGTGTGCCGCGTCTGTGGCTGTTTTCTAGAGCAAAAATACCTCCTTGGGCTGGTATAGGGTACGTACGCGCATTGCACTTACTGGATGTATCAGGAGGGAGAAATGATTTTCTTAGAGAAATTTTGTTTTTCTCTCTGTGTCGCTGGAACTGCTGTTTGTAACCCATCGGTGACAAGCAGGTGAGAGAAAAATCAGGTGGTGGAAGAAAAGTCAGGTGGTGGGAGAAAAATCACCTTTTTGACAGGAAAGTTGGGCTCCAATTTAAACACATTTTTCAGAGGGGAGGAGGCAATATTTTTTTTTCTGAAAATCAAGCTATCTGAAACAGCTGGTGGTAATTTTTCCTGAGAGCTTCGGGGTTTCTTTTCAAAGCAGAGGTCAAGTTTTCTCTGGGGAAAAGAAAAAAAAAAAAAAACAAACAAACCAAACTTGGCATTTTTTGGCCGGCTGCATCCAGCCCCACGGTGGGTCAGCTGCCCTGCCTTTACTGGAAACTTCCAGCATTTCTTGGTTATCTTTTTTCTGATTTTTACCAACACCAGGGGATGGGGAAAGAGGGAGGAAAGCACTAAAAATCCCCTATGAGGCTCTTCTTTGCCTGCAGCCCCTCACTGCGTCCAAGCCTGCCTGCCCACTCGCCGCAGGGGCTGGGGCTCAGCCCCTCCTGCCCTGAGTGAGGGCAGGATGGCCCCATCCCATCCCCATCCCATCCCAGGCCCCCCGCACCCCGCCGTCCTGGCTCACCCCCTGCCCTTTGCCGGGGAGGGTCGGGCAGGATGAAGCCGCTGGAGGGTTGGGGTGTTTGGCGGGATTTATTTTTTTTTCAATCTGCACAGACAAACCACGAATGTTAGAAAAGAAAATGATGATTCGAGCCAAGCTTTTTCTCTTTTTCTCCCCTTTTATTTGTTTTTTTATTGTTTGGTTTGGTTTTTCTTCTTCTTTTGTGTAATTATTGCTTACATTTGGATCTGCTTCAGAACAAAAATGGTGCTGTTTCAACATGAAAAAGCTAAACCATAACATTTAGAAAATGCTGAGATAGCACATTCACTTTGCCTGCTGTTGGGTTTTTTTCCCCCCTCAAATTGCTCCCCAGTGTTTTTTCCAGATGCAGCGGTTCAGCAAACTCTCTCCAAAGCCCGATGTCTTGGGGGGCAGATGGGATTTGCCCTCCTCCGGCAGCCGCGGGGGTCTCACCCCAAAGGGTGCCCAGGGGAGGCGGGAGCCACGGCAGACGATGGCACCCCTGCCCAGAGGACGATGGCACCGCTGCTCAGGGGTCCAGGCTGGGGACCCGCCAGCCCTGGGTGGGGCTCCCCTTGGCCACAGTCGCGACGGGGTGACAGGGCCATGGGAGGGAGCATCTTTGCATTGCTCTCATGTATTTTTAAGGTAATTGGAGCCGGCCATTGGAGTCCAGATGCTTAAATGAGCGGGTAGGGGCTGATGTGGGCACCGCTGAGGAGGCTGCCCAAAATTCCCATGTAATCTTGGAGTCTGGGTGCTCTTCCCAGAAGATGCCTGTCAACATTTACACTGATACAAACCCAGTGCGGGTGCGTTCGGTCCCCTCCTCTGATCCAGGGACAGACTGCAATATGGGAGCGCCTTTTCCAGCTGGGACGTTCAGGGAAATGCCTGGTGTCAGAAGAAATACCGATGGCCAGGGAGGTTTGATGACAGACATGGCAAACCAGAGTGATGCTCGCTCTGCCGGGGGACAGAAACCTGTTTGGATAGGAACAAACGAAATGATGCCTGCCCAGACAAAGCTAAGCAGCCTAGATATAGATCCAAATTTCATATAGGGATAGTTAAATAATCAAAATGAAGTACAGAGGGATTTGGTTGTTATTCAGCATATAATTAGAATAAAGAAAAATGGGCAAGAGCTCCCATTTGCAGCATCAAATACATTATTGGCCAGGTTTTCAAACCAACAGGCTGCTGCGACCCACATCCTTCTGTGAGTCTCCTTTTCATCTCTGCCCGCGCTTAATCCTGCTGCTCGCAGTCAGCCGCACAAGGACCTGCTCCAGCTCCCATGGGCAGCACTGGAAGCCCCCACGCTGGCTTCAGTCACAGCAAACCCAAGCTGTAATAGCCTTGGTCGTGGGCTTCAGGAGGTGAGCCTTGAGGAAATAATAACAGCGCAGAGACAAAAACCTCTGGCAACAGAGTAGAAAACTCAATGTTTGTTGACATAGCCATGGTACTTGCTTTGTAGCTGAAGTGCAAATTAACCACTCCTCGTTCTCCCTGCGATGTCCCAGGGAACGCGCTGCTGCAGGAACATCTTGTGGCCCAAGGCTTGGAAACTAGGTGGTGAAAAGGGACGGGGCGCTTTTGGGTAGTTATCAAGATGTGTCCACCTTGGGTGATGGGCACCCTCTAGATGGGAACCCACCAGCAAACCCGGCTGCAACAATGTAAGGAGCTGCCCCAGCAAGACTCATTAACAGTGTCCTGCCATGGCCCTTGGATGTTACTTAAACCTAAGGGACATTTGTTCTGCTCTGAGAGGCTTGCATGGGAAAAAAAAAAAAAAGGCATTAATTAGCTGTTTCCCACAAAGTGTTTTCATCAAAGGCACCAAAATAATAACTAGTGCCTCGGTGTTAAGTGTACCCATTAAAGTTAATTGAGCAATGAGTAAAGCAGCTTAATGCCCTCTTCCTGATGTGGCTGGCTTTTCATATTCATGACACTGTGTAATCTTTGGGCTGGTGGTTTTGGTCTGCATCCAAGCTGCTTCCCCACTTACCTGGTTTGGTGCCTCGGCTCCCCATCTCCTTGACCCTGGAGAAAGCCCATCCTATTGCGTTCGTGGGCAAATTGTCCCCTTTCCTTTCACCCCATGAGGACTACCAGATGCTTACACCAGGCGAAGTAAAGCAACAGGAGCAGCAGAGATATCTCAATGAATACAAACACCTCGATGTCCGATCTCCTACCACCTCCAAGGCACAATGGTCCTTTTGCTCCTAGACAGGACAAAGCCAAGTACCAATTAATGGTTAGAGCTGCTGCAGAGGTGACACACCTAGCAAGATGTAGGCTTTAGTGGCTGCAACCAACACCCTGGCCAAGGAGGCGTCTTCTCATGGCAGGAGAGCAGCTCTGGCCAGTTTTTGGGTACCTGCACCGGGGATGCTGAAGGCAGAGGCAGGGCAGAGGCAGCTGTGATGGCCTGAGGGGTGGCGTTGTTGGTGGGCCGAAGGCTGGGTGGCCGATGGTGCAGGGGCAGATCTAGTGGAGGTACCGCAGCCCTTCCAGCCCCTTCCTGCTGAGCGTCAGCCTGGCGAGCAAAGCTCGCTCCTGTCAATGCACCCGCGAGAGCAGACTAATGTGGGGGCACAGCAGGGACTGCAAGCAGAGAAAATCATGCATTAGGGTGTTTAAGGAAAGCCAGGAGGGTGTGCTGTGAATACAGAGCGAGAGGGCATGTTTTTGAGGAATTTAAAAAAAAAAAAACAATCCTATTCAGCAGCAGCTTTAAGTTCCCCACAAAACACTTGTGCAGCAGGACTCCTGCTCAGGAAAGGTGGCATCATATGGTGCCCTCCTGCATTTTGGGAGCTGGACCCCAGTGCAGCACCACCCCAGGTGCTGCCCCTACATAGGGGCTCCAGAGACGAGCCTGCACCTCGTGATGCTCATGCGTGCGAACCCCACCCCAGCACTGCAGCAGCAGCCTAAGGGGAGACCCCACTGCCCCACGGGGTGCAAAGCCCTGAAACCCCAACTGGGAAAACTGGGTTGCTGGTGGAACCAGGCTAGCGAGCGAACGCTCACTGTGATGGATGTGCAAGGGGAACAGGCGTTGACTTTGCAGATCCCTTTTGTTTGTCTTTCTCTGAGGGCAGAGAACTGGGGAGTTTTGATGATAAGAACAGCTTCAGCTGCCTCCCCGGGGGATGTGGCCAATGTTTATGCTCCTTCCTCGGTTTCTCCAACAGATGGTGTGACCCTCAAAATGATTGAAGACCTGAAGGACATGATTGACAACATCTCTCAGGAGGTCGCTCTACTGAAGGAAAAGCAAGCACTCCAGACAGGTAAAGGACTTGCTAAAGAAGGCATGGCTTTTGCTTTGAGAGAGGAACTGGCTTTGAGAGAGGAGGTGCTTATAAAGCAGCTACAATTGCTCCACACGCTTTAACAAGAGATGCCCAAGCGCCCTGAGACAAGGAGTCCATCACAGGGAGAGAGGCTGGGGGATCAAAGCAAAGTGTGGGCTCGCTGCAATTCCTTCAGGCAGATGAAGCTCCTCAAGCAGTTAATGACATGAGTTGTGCAGCATATGGCCCCCCTCTTTATGTGCTAGATCTTCCCATTTGTAAAGCTGTGGATATTTCTATGACACTCAGCCAGATGTTCATTTTCCTTTTATGAATCAGAGGGATTGGTAATGGATTATGCTGTACTTCAGTCAAATGTAGCTTACTCTTTTGTCTGAACCCCAGTGAAATGGTGACCTGGTCTCATACATATCGTGGTATTGCCCAGGGAACCTCATGGAGGTCCGTCCCACCGTGCTTCATTGAACACATATAGAGGACAGTCCTAAAATGTCCATCTTCCAGCCATGCTCCACGCTTATTCTGTGCAAACTCCACTGACATCAACAGGAGAAGGATTTGCAGAATACGAAACAGAAATGAGATGAAAATGCAAGTTAAGGAGAATTTTCTCCTTAAAAGAAAAGGAACACAAGCAAAATCAAGGCTTTAGTTCCAAGCTCACATTCATTAGTTTGGATATTAATGTGTGGCTCTGATTAGTTATTGTTTGGCTACGGTACCCTGCACTCTCAGGGTTTAGAGCTTAAAAAAAAAAATAAAATAAATTGCTATTCTTAACAATAAAATCAGAGGCAAGTAGAAATTTCCTCTGAAGACCTCAAGCTATGCAAGCACAACACTTCTGATCAAAGCCTATTAAAAAAGACATTTTTCTCAGGCTTGCATAATTAAGGTGATTGATTGAATTGAAATTGCAAACTTTTTTCTAAAACACACCCGGCAGCGCCCATCACAAACCTTACCTCCCACAAACACATCAGAGAAAGCGTAGCAGCAGGTGGGGAAGAGCGAGGCCGGGGGAAGGGGTAGGAGGACGACGCTGTGCCTCTGCTCCGGCAGCAGCAGTGCCCAGGAGGGTGACAGGGGCACCCCGAGGTCCATTTTTCCCAATGGTTTGCAGACAGGGAGGGCACGTCCCCACAGCCATGCCCTGCATAGGAGGGAGAGGGCCCCTGGGACTGCCGAGAGTCGCTACACAGCCTAAGAAATGAAGTTTGTAGTTTGGCCGCTGCATTTGCTGCCGCTGCCTCTTCCTGGGCGCTGTTTTTAAAACCAATTCCCTTTCTGTCTTTTTGTTCTGTTCATGTGGTAACCTCTCAGTTTGCCTGAAAGGCACCAAAATTCACCTAAAATGCTTTCTTGCATTTTCGGAGACCAAGACGTACCACGAGGCCAGCGAAAACTGCATCTCGCAGGGCGGCACGCTCAGCACCCCCCAGAGCGGGGAGGAGAACGATGCCCTCTACGACTACATGCGCAAGAGCATCGGCTCCGAGGCGGAGATCTGGCTGGGCCTCAACGACATGGCGGCGGAGGGCAAGTGGGTCGACATGACGGGCGGCCCCATCCGCTACAAGAACTGGGAGACTGAAATCACCACCCAGCCCGACGGCGGCAAGCTGGAAAACTGCGCGGCCTTGTCAGGGGCTGCCGTCGGCAAGTGGTTTGACAAGAGGTGCAGAGAGCAGCTGCCCTACGTCTGCCAGTTCATGATCGTGTAGCGGAGGGGGCTCCCCCCTGCCCACCCGCAACCCGGGTCTTCCCCCTTTGGCAGCAGGATTATAAAGCTATAGGTATGTGTACGTGTACATGTACGTATGCACGCACATGTTCAAGTAGAGTCACTCCTTGCAAAGAAAGTCGTCACGGCTCGGTATCGGATTAGAGAGCATTAGAGCATTTCATTTGGCCACATCCAGCCCTGTTAGCAGCTGCATTGTTCTTACTAAGCCATGATTTATAGATATATTTTTTTACACAGGGAATTTATTAGGACAGCTCGGTTGTTTCAGCAAAGAACCAGTGCAGCAGTCCAGCCTTGCAAACAGCTGCCTCGGCTGCCCGGGGCTGTCGCTCTGCAGTGTCCTTTCCCATCTTGCTGAGCTTCGTTGGGACACCAGCAAAGCTAGCTCCTGCTTTCTTCTCCTGTTTTGCTTCCCCTTAAGCCCTGGCAGCGAGGCACAGGGGATTGAGCTCCTTGTCCCTCACAGCGCCCCAATTCAGGCTGCTGGGACCGAGGTCCTGTCTCAACGAGCAGAGGGAGTTACCTCTGCTTTGCATTGAGAGATACAGTTGGGCTTATTGGCTGAGTACCAGCTGCTCAACGGGTTGTCCGACTCATCCAGCTATGTGCGTGAGTGAATTCGCAAGTAACAGGCATGGGTTGACTTACTGAGGAGGGCATCCTTTCCAGAAGCATGCCCCATTTTGTTGGTCCTTCTCCCATCAGTCGGAAGCTAATGTTTCACTGATTTCAGTGGGAGAGCTAGACCCACTGCCAGATCTTTTAAAAAATCCTGTCAGAAACTTTATTTATTCTCCAGCATCAGAGGAAGCAGTGATGACTTACAGCATAGTCAGTCAAATATATTCTTGGAAAGAGAAAACGAAAGTATTAGGAAAATAACAGAAATGTAATGCTATTAGGTAATACGCTGCCATATAAAAACCAACTGTCTATTGAAAATGAACCCCAGGACATCTCACTTTAGCAGCTTTAGGAATCACCTGACCTATTTTAGTGATGGAAACCCAGCTGAAATAATACTCCAGTCTTTGCTGGTCCAGGCACAGTCCTCAGCAGACACAAATCTGTTCGTGCCAATAAAGTCATGCCCAGCTGAAGGTCTGGCCTCAGTAATTTTTTGCTGAGAAAAGTGTTAAAGAAAAAAAATAAATTTAAATAAACAGCAATGATGGGAAAGAAGCGCAGGTCACCCCAACAGCTTAATGAAGCTTTGCCGATGCTGATTTGCTGGCTGTTGGCTGAAAGGTATCAGCAGTTCTTTGCAGCTCCATGCTTGGCAATAAAACCCCTCCAGTTTGGGTCACGTCCCCTGCGCTGCCGGGTTGGGGGTGTGAAGACATGATGCTCTTGGGGAGCCTACAGGAGAGGTATTTCAATTTGCTGCTTTGTTTAAAAATGGCACGGTGGTGGGTATTTCAAGACGTCAAGTGGGAGAGCCAAGCTGGAGGGATTGAAACACACACACACAAATGCAAAGTGCACACTTCCGAGGCTGTCACTATTGCCAAACTCTCCGCTGTTCAAATGACTATAAAATAAAAATATATATAGCTTGCTGAAGGAATGGAGTTGGCGTCAATGTGATTGGAGTGCTTTCTTCTTCTTGCATTTCTCTTCAGAGCAGCTCCAGGGACCTGTCAGAGGGTCGGAGATATCAAAGGCAGAGGGGAAAAGCATAAAGTGAGAGCCTCCTGCCCTGGGATATGGTTTATAGGATTTCCACCCCCTCTTCTTATCATCCCATTCACATGCCACACGTGGGATACAGGCAGGGAATCCTTTTATAGGCAAATAAGATTTCCTTCCTCCTTTCCTCTTGCTGCTGGGAAATGTCACTCCAAAACACAAGCCAACCCAGAAGAAAGGTCCTTCCTTCACCCCTGTTTGGCAGCGGTAGCGGTGCCGGGGGAGGTGGCACCTCAGGTCCCAGTGTGGAGCCAGCACTTCCCAGGCTGCCTCCCACCTCCTCTGCAACGAGCAGAGCTGCAGCGGCACTGAGCATCCCTCTCCTTCCCTCACTGAGATGGTGACAACTTCTCCCTCCTCATCCTCCTCCTCAGCAGCCCGCAAAGGAGAGAAGACCATACTTGAAGAAGACGGTGCTCCACACCAGTTTGGGAGGTTTCAGCTGCTGCAGAACTGCATGTGAAATTAGGTCTCTTTTGCACAAGAGGACAGCCCTTAGCAGACTCTGGGCCCTGATCCTGAATGTTTCCAAGGCTCTTTGCTGTAGGTCACTGTTACACCCTACAAGCCAGCTTGTCTCAATATAAACCCTCTACTTCCCTTGGCAGACGATCCCTCCATGTTTTGAGATACACATGAATGCAAAGCAGCAAAGCCGTCAGGGTTGCTGGCTTTGATCCTGACTGGTCATAAACCACAAGGTCTTAAAACACAAATGTGTGGTCAGAGAAATAAGCAGAGGGCTTTTATGGGAGCCCAGGAACTAAAGAGGGGCATTGCGAAAGCCACAGACCCTGGCAACGCTGAGCTTTGGGGAAGATGCAGGTGTCATAGCTGGACCATCTTTCTGCAGGGAGTACAAATCTGAAAAACAGCCATGGAGATCGACGCCAAAGGGTATTCCCAGAGAGGACATTAAGCAGTCAATCTGTCAAAATCTAGAGAATAGCGAGTTGCTCTCAGCAGATTTCTTGCTCATATCTCTCTTCCTTTCTATTTTCACACGGCTATACTCCTGCCAACACCATTCTTCATAGATGTTTTGCTCTTCTGAAGCTGGGAGGAGTGCGGGGAAGAGGTGGCTTTGCTCCTGCCCTATTTGTTACACCCAGGATGCCAAAACTGACCTTGCAGCTTCAGGGTTGCATTTATGAGTTTAATATTTTTCTACATTTTTCTTCTTACTGTACATTATGAACAACAAATTCTCTTTTAAAAGCCAGAGAAAAAGAAATTCCGGAAGAGTCCTCATCCTTGCTTACCACAGCACTCTTTATTTATTTGTTTGTGGCCAGCCCCGCGTTTTGTGCTCACAGTGAACGCCGGGGTGGAGGGGTTGAACGGGGGACACTGGCTGCCTCCACTCCAGCATGGCCCGATGGGAACTGCCCGGAGCAGATGGGGTCCATCTGCTGGGGGCTAGGACAAGCATCACTTTTTTGATCTTTCATTAAATCTTTTTGGCACTCAAGCCAGAGAAGAACATCTGCTGTCCACAAAGTGTGGTCTCAACCAAAGGCATGCAGACTAATGGAAATAAACCCCAGCTCTTCCCCAAGAAAAAGAAATGTGGAAGTGATCATGTCTGAACCAATGTATTGCGACGCCTCAATCTCAAATGAACTTCGTGTTATTAAAATAGGACTTGTGTAAGATCTTGTGCCACTGATCGGGCCGCTCAGCTGCCTGCGGCTCTGTAACACAGCAGAGGAAAGATGAAACATGAAATGCGCATTTGTTTATATAAACAAAAGAAGAAATGTTACTGGGTGAGCCCACAGAAAGCGTTACTCCAGCCCTATGCCATCCACAGCTGACTTCAGTAGAGCTACGCTAATCTACCCAACTGATTGCCCTGACCCCAGTTCACCAAGGTCCTGATGTACAGGCAGAGGACCAAATGGCTAACAGTAAAATGGTTAACCATAAAATGGTTAATGCCTTTCTGAAGTATCCCTCTGATTGATAGAACATCACACTATTAACATATGACAGTGCCCCGGCCAGCAGCCAGCTTGCTTTTAGCTTTGGTCAGTAAAAGGGGCAGGTAGGCAAAGGTGGGTAAGACTTTGGGAGTCATAAGCCAAAAGCTTGTTTTAAGCCTTGAACACTTTTGTGAGACTCGATCCTTAGCAGTCCAGGGTAAATGCAGATCAAAAGAGTTTGGTGACATGGGAGAAGGACCCCAAGCAGAGAGAGGGAGAAAATTCACACTCGGAACAAGCAACCCAACCCCGCACCTCTGCTCCTTGCACCTGTCCGCTCAGCCTGGGATTTACTCAGACCCAAGTCTCTCACCCTGTCAAATGTAGTCTCTCCCCATCATCTTTTGCAAGGAACAGCTCCCAAACACTTTTGCTCCTGCCTACCCCAAGGGGAAGGCACTTCCCACCTCTGGCTGTGGGTTGAGATCATCAGCAGGATGCACCTCAAAAGGGAAGGAGCTTCTCCACCCCTGCACCACTGAGCCTTGTTATTCCTATAGGCTTTACTGTTTGGTCCTGCTCCTACGTAAGCACTGAACCCCACTTCAGTACCTGACCTCTCAGTCTCTCCTTTTGTAAATAAAATAAAAAACTAAATTAAAGTTATATTTCTCCAGCTCAGAAGCTGCCATAGGCAGAGAAGAAACACAGATCTGTGAGGATCAGCAAACAAGGGTAAGCCAAACAACTGCTGGGAGCATAAATAGAAAACAGTTGGGGGTCACTACACTGATGGAGAGCATAAAATAATCTCCTTGGTGGTAGAAGATAAAGCAGGGGATGAGAGAATATCAGACTATGGTGTACAGAGAGAAAAAATAGTGCTTTATTCCCTAATGACATCCAAAATATCTCCAGTTTAGAAGTACCCGGAGGGAATCCATGACTCGCACCCAGCAGCCTCACCGCTCCATCCTGCTCTGTGCAACCAGGTCGGTGGCTGCCTCACCTCCCTGCAACCTCCCGCACGCACGCTCGTGCTAGATGCATGGGCGGTCGGTGCCGGTGGTGACCACAAGGCACCCAGCACCTGTAGCCCGGGTGCTGGCTAACCAGCGCTGTACCCTCAATGTCCAGCCTCACCCTAGGAGGGTGAGTCACCCCAGGAAGGAGTCAAAAACCCAGAGATGAGCGTACTGGCAAGAGGTAAGGCCAACTGTTAATAGCAGAAAATAATTTGCTTTCGCTTCAGCCCTGTTAGAAAGCTAACCCTGAGCCCGTTGAAGAGAACAAAACACACAAGCCGCTTGCCAACCTTGCAGGCGAGCAGTGAAGAACACGTCTCAAGATGCTATGTTTAGAAAACACTGCTTGGGAAATGCACGAGGGGAAATAAAACCTACACCACCTACTGCTTTGCAGAAATACCCCGGGGCCAGCTTAGTTTCCCACTGCAGTAACAGGCATATTTATTTCTATCAATCACACCCGTGAACAGGGATCCCAAAAGCAAGGTCTCTAGCCTTCAATATTGTACCCCGTTTCTGTGTTTCTCAGGACCGGTGAGGCCACATCTGGAGTGCCAGGTCCAGTTTTGGGCTCCCCAGTACAGGGTGGGGCTCATAGACTTACTGGAGCAAGCGCAGTGAAGGGCCACAAAGACGATGAAGGGACTGGGGCAGCTGTTGTGTGAGAGCGGGGACTGCTCAGCCTGGAGAAGAGAAGGCTCAGGGCATCTTATCCACATGTTTAAATGCCTGATGGGGATGGGTGGAGAAGACAGAGCCACGGGCACAAACTGAAATACAGGAAATCCTGCTTAAACAGAAGAGAAACCTTTTTCTCTGTGAGGGCGGTCAGACCCTGGCACAGGTTGCCCACGGAGGCTGTGGAGCCTCCATCCTTGGAGATACTCAAAACCCGACCGGACATGGCCCTGGACAACCTGCTCCAGGAGACCTTGCTCTGAGCAGGAGGTGGGACCAGGCGATCTCCAGAGGTCCCTGCCGACCTCAGCTAGTCTGTGTGGACATGGACACTGAGCAAGGGAAGCTACCTATGCAGCTGGGTCCTCTTCTACAGTCACAGGAGAAAAAAAGGCATTTCAGGGGGAGACTGATGACCTCAGACACCTGATGGATGAGCTGTCATGTAAAAGCCTTCCTACAGAGAAAGGTTATCAGGAAAGCTGATAAAATATTCTCTAGTGGGATGTGATTTCTACACTGTAATGTTGCCAAAGCACCAGATACTAGGTCTTGCTGCTCTGCCAAGTGTGATCAGAAGACAAGAGCTGAAACTTCATACAGAAATTCAACCAAAAGGAATCAAAAAACTCCACCAAAGAACCCAAAAGCAAATAAGATATATTTTATATTAAATGATCCATCCCAACAAAAAATTCATGAGTGGGTAGATGCAGTTGTAACTCAGCTCAGCCACAGTGATAGATTTGCTTTACTATTAGAGCAGGATGGGCCACGGGCAGCCTGAATTTCATCTGGACTCACATACAACCTGGACACTGCTCCATTGGTGGGAGGGCTTGGATGCAAACCCAAAGCCCCCGCGTGCCAAGCCATGCTGACTTGGTGGATCCAAACCCCGGGAGATGGGAGATGCCACAGGTCCCACCTGCCTGTGCACCAGCACAGAGGTGCTGCAGCACACGTCCATGGAGGTTGGCTCTTGCATTTTGTTCTATAATATGTCAGAGCAGAAAGCCAACCCTCAAGCAGGTAGACCTTGAACCAGTCAAATTTTAGGAAACACTCCAGAAACAGCACTGGTTCTAAACACAGTTCAACAATTGGCTCCATTGAAGAGTGAGGACTTGGAGGGTGCTGGGTGGGTGGGGTGCTATGTACCTACAGCGAGTGACTGACAGTTTTCTACACAGCCTAGAAACTGAACTTGCTTTGAAAAATGAAGCAGAACAACAATCAGTGCTTTTTATTCCTGAATTAAGATGTATGCACCAAAAAGGGATGCAAACACAACACGTAATTGTAGCATATTGCTGGAGAAAGATAAGCAAACCTGAAAGCATGGTACTGGGGAAAAAAAAAACACCTCACATATAAAATGTGAAAAGCTTGAAAACAATCAGAAATAAACTTTTCCTTCCTTTAAACATTCACAGGAATTGTTACGCCAGCCTATGCAAGTAGCTTATTTTTAAGCCTGCTGGAACCGCAGATGTAGGTAGTGTCCATAGCCAGATATAAAACCACCTCACGGCTTTTATCAAGTGATTAAGAGAGCAGACAGCTCTGGAGGCCAAACTGCAGTGAGCAGTGCAAGCACCCGAAAGCAAAGATTCAGCCCTTGATTCACACACTAATCAGGGGGCCCAGATGACACTGAAGGTCCCTAGAAAATCACGGTCTTGAGTCTCAGGAACTGGCTGTATCAGGGGCAAGACAGTTTTCTTGCTCCCCTCTCATTTTGGGATGAATGAGAGAGGCGTTCATAAGCTGCCAGGCCCTCCTGGGACATCCACCGCTTGGTTTCTTCCTTTACCAGTTCTTGCGTGATGGAGCAAGCTGGCCATTGCCGGAACCCCTGGAGCAGATGGGTGGCCCCAAGGCACAGGAAACTGAGAAGCCAACCCATCTTCTTTCCTCAGACTCGGGGTAGAAGGAGACAGAGGCAGCAGCTATCTTGCTTTAGCTCATACAAAGGTCTGAGGCAGAGCTCAAGGTGCCAATATATTGCCCTGTGATCACCCATCCTCTCACCTCCCCCTGTGGAGGGTCCTGGGGTCCAAGGACACCACTCCTTTCCTGCTCTCCTTCCCCTTTTCCAATGCCCTGATTCTACACTCCTTGGGAATTAAAGTTGGTTGTTCCAGGCACAGGGACTTGAAGTTGCATAAAAGCTATTAAAAAAAAGCCCCACACATAATCCGACAGTTTCCCAGTCTGCATCCCAGTTATCCATCCATGGGAACTGCAGCATGCCAGAGCTTATCTGCATGCGTCGCATTTTGCAGCAATCCCGCTACTTCCTCAGCTGCATCCCCACAGCACAAAGCAAGCTGGGATGTTTAGCGTAGTGTTGAGGTGCACAAGTGCAGCACTGGGATTTCAGCTAACAAGAGTAACAAGGAATTACACGTCTGCAGTCTTAAGCCATAGTTGGTCCAGGAACCCAAATCTCAGTTAAATTCAGGCTTTCCCAGGCAGATAAAACAGGCAGGGACCACAGCAGCCAGCCCCTCTCACCTCCTGCCCATCTCACATACAAGTTCCCATCGACTCGCTCCTCAGCTGCTCTTAGCAGCGCTGCAGGGAAAATCCAGCTTTGTCAAAGGAGAGGGAAAATTTAAAAGACTACCAGGTCATAGCATCTACGTTCCAGCCCTTTACCATGGTCACGTCCCAGAGATGCTAACGCTTTTTTATTCATCAGGAAAGGAGCCCAGGCTGTGTGAGCATCGCTGTGGGGAGCTGGTTTAGAGGCACAGGCTGGGACGGGGCAGGGCTCCTGGGCAGCCGGTACCCAGGTGCCACGTGCACCCAGAGATGCCTGCATTAGGGCTGTCATTTTGATGCAGAGGGCACCTCAGTATTACGGACATTGCAGTGGTGGGACTTCAGCTTTGAATCCTGCACAACAAAAGACAATGCGCACATACACATAGAGTAAGAGGTAATAAAGCTGTAAAGCCCCAGTCCTTAAAAAAATCAGGAAAATGTGAAAATTAAGGTTGCCTGGAAACCTTGATTCAAGACCCTTCTTCCATTATATCATCACGCATTAGCTGTACCAGTAATTTCATAGCAGGGTTAGTACACTTACTGCAAGCATAACAGCAGCAGTAACCGCAGCAAATGCTGTTACAGCAGTAGCTTTGTGGAAAAGGATGGAATTTAAGCACCCAAGCAGAAACGCGCCCTCCAGCCATGCAGGGGAGCTCCTCCTCCCTCCCTTGCTCTCCCCAGCTGCAACCTAGATGTGACCAGTTTCTTAGCCAAAACCCAAAGGGTGGGTTAGGGTCCCTAGTTAGGGTCCACTATCAATGTTGACAAAGGAAATATCTCATGTTCCTACCGTTGCATAAAGTTATCTAAAGATATTCTGCCGGCAAAGGTTAGTGCAGAAAGTGATTTAACTAAATATCATGGCTAGGAGCAGAGACTTAGTCAGAGGGGTACTAACTCCAACTAACACCATCAAAAGCGACTGCTGGCTTGGGAACGCCCAGGGGCGGCACACTCGGTCCTCATCTTCCCCAAAAGCCCATCACAGCCTGCCTGCTTGCTGCATCTCTGGGACGTCGGCAGGAGAGAGAGGTGGTTGTGATTTTCCATGAACAGAGAAAGCTTCATGCACAGGTCCTGCCACAGAAAACAGGATCCTCCTTTTGCATCCGTGTCCTCACAACATGCCCTCACATGAGACAACACAAAGTTTGGCACATGTTTTTAATTATCAACAATAAGAAATATCCCAAAAGTCTGCATTGGACCTAAGCAGTTATTACCAAGTGTCAGGAGAACAAACGCTTCCCCCAAACTCACTAGCAGCTACCGCTGGCCGCATTCAATATCTCGACTCCACGTGCCCTTTGTTTTTGCAGCACTGCTTTGAAACCCAGAGATCCGACCATCCTGATCAGAAACTGTTGATGGCACAGTGCAAACTGTTCAGTCATTCAGCCCCTCCATAAGCCTGGCTTTCAGGGAAGCAATTTTTTTTATTTCCCCCTGCCCCATCCCATGGAGAATTTCAAATTTGAAATCCATTCCCTCTTCCCACATTAGTCAGGTGGCATCCACCTGATGGGCATTCACACCTGATTTTATTTCTATTTATTATAAATAAATCAAGGAAGTGAACTACTAAAAACTGCCTCTGTATCTAGGGAAGGAAGCTGACAGGCTCCCTTTATGGGTGGTGGTCTTCTTTCCCCTGGCTTTGGTGGGACCAGGGTAAGGACAAGCGTAAAGCCTAGCCTCACACTGACCCTCAAGAAAAGCCTTAAATCTCAGTAGGATACAGGAAAATATCCACCCTCAGAATAAGGGATAAGTTTCACCTTAATGATTAAAGTTAAAATTGGTATCTAAGCCTCAAATCATACTATTTCTAAAGCAAAGGGGTGCATTATTCCCATCAACTGTTTCTACTTTGAGGTAGCAGGAAGGGGGATGGCTCCTCCATGTTGTTCCTTGGTGACAGAAAGCCACGGAGTCATCACCATTGCATCGCCTAAAGCAAAGTGTGAATTGGTGGAGATATTTTTACTACGGTAAATGTTAGTGAAGCAATTACAGATTTTGTAAAGTATATCTTGGTTACTGGTAGAGACATGAGTTGTTCCACCATTCGTGGACCAGGCTTATCATTCTGCATGCTTTGGTGTCTAATTGGGTATTACTCATATGAGAGGTCATTCACATCAAGAGGAGCAATAGTTTCCAGAATAATTTGAGTTTTTCCTACCTGTGTTAATGTTTACCCAAGTACATCTCCAGCTATTTGAGATGTAAACAATTACTTCAAGTACTGCCGCTTCATTCAACTCTGAAGCAGCTTTGTGACAGCAAAACCTGGGGACCTTGCTGTAGCAAACCTCACCCAGCAGCTTTGCTGTAACCTCTCCAACCAGAGGGATGGGAAGGCAAATCAGCAGAGACATTTTTAATTTAGATAAACCAAGCAGGTTCAGATGTGGCTAGAGTAAGAAATATGTTGTAGACAGAGGTTAAAAGTACTTCACCCCAGCATTGGTTGCTTGGTGTAAATCTCAGAGGACATTCGCCAAAAAAGTGGTTTCTAGGGACTTCCGCCTTGAATGTGGCTGACTGCAAGTGTGGGAAGAGAGGAAGAAAAGACATGAAAGTACAGCAGTAGGAAAAGAAAAGGGGGTGATAACAAAAATTCACCTCTCAGTCAGTGCTTGGAGCAACTTAACTGACACGTGGTTCAACCTCTCCAGGTTGAGTTGCCTTACTTCCAGCAGTGCTACCTTTCCAGCTATAACCCGGCACAGATTCCTTAAGACTCACGTCCCACAAGCAGTATCAGGATGCCTTGTCACAGAAATCCAGCATCTCCTTTCAGCTGAAGCTGTATCTCATCCTTTGACCCAGACGGGTGGCCACAAAAACCTAAGGAAAACGCGTAGGAGTTTGACCTGAGGAACTGATCAGCCAAAAATCAAATGTCGGAATACACAAGCATACAGTAAACTGCCCGGTTCCCTCGGATGTTTGACTAGCAAGGAAAAAGAGTAAATTGTCTTCTAGGATATTGGACATATGTATGAACCCCTATGCTTTGCTAGGCTGGTTTAAGATGTTTAGAGACTTGTTTTCTGTTAACCCAAAGAAAAGAAATTAGAGAGGAAGATGTAAGGGTTTGCTGCCTTTTTTTTAATTGCTCTGAAAGACTAAGCTATAAAACGTTCACAAAGCAGTCACACTAGAAGATTTCATTATGCCTTTGCTTACTTTTTACATTTACCACTTGTTAAATAAAAAGCCAAACATACTCTCATTAACTTAAGGAAACAAATGAAGGGAAAGTATATGAACCTTTTCAAGCTTTTGAATGGGTAAAGCTTTAAGCTGTGGAAGTAATTACCAAGTATCTAAACAGGCTTTTTGGCAGAAAAGTAGAACAGTTTTAATTTACTGTGGGAATGGGAAATGTACAGATTCAAGCTTTTAGGTTTGCATCTTACTATGAAGATTATTCTTATACAAAAACATCCCAGCATTTATCTTTAAAGTCCTCACTTTTGAAGAGATCAGAAGTTGCATTGCTTTTCTAAGTAGCATAACTCTGAAAGTTTCTACAGCAGGAGAAGGCACTGGTGGATGTGCAGGTCTTCAAAGTTGAAAGCCTCATGTGCTCATGCCCCAAATTGCAAAGATGACGTTTAATATGAACAAAACTCTGCATAGCAGCTTAAACTGTAGAGCAGTCATTTTTACCTCGTTACAGATGATTATTTGGCTTCATAGTTCACTGTATGTTATAAAACAACATTTATGCATATTTGTTTTCAAGTTACTTTTTCCAGAATCCAGCAATTAAATAAAAGTAGCATTTTGAGAGGAGAAACACACCATTAATTTGCTTCTCTACTAATTTTTAAAAAAACCCTTTTAAGTAAAAAGCATTTGTGATGCTGACTTTAAAGCAGATGCCAGAACAATTTGGCTTAGGAACCTGCAGTTCATGCTCCCGAGACCAAGTGGTGAATCTCACTTAAGGCCAGGTTCTTCTGTGCAGAAAACTAGACTTATACACATGTACTTAATGCCTTGCCATGACTAAGCTCATGTAGGGAGGAAGCTGTCTGTATTGGGCTCCGTCTGTCATTTTTCAGCCCTTAAAATAAAGATCAAAGGCAGGGATACTTTTACCACAGTGGCAAGTGGCAAAGGTTCAGGATAGCCTAATAACACCTTCAGGCAAAACCACGCCCAGGGCTCCTGAGAAAGAGGAACACCCAAAGCTGTCCCTGTTTCATTTGTGGAGGTACCCCCTGAAATGGGAACATCCCCTCACCTCTCCCAGTATTTACCCAAACCACCCCACCGGAGGACGCAGCCCTTCTGACCTCAGGAGGCACTAGGGATGGCCTCAGGTCATATTCAGAAATGAGCACCCATGCTCCAAAGGTCTTTGATAAACAAAGCAACTAGGTGTAATTCAGCCGAGCACAGCTTTCTTTTTTTTGTGCAAGTGCTGTGGTAAAAGCTAATATTTAACCCTTGCTGGGAAAAACAGCAGGTAGATTGAAGCTGTTGCAGGGACCCTGATGTACCCTGAAGCTCTTTTTGCACCTTTCACGAACTTGCCCTCATTTCCTACATTTGAAAACAAAACAAAAGCCTCAGAACAAAAAGCCTCCAGAAGAAGTGAAATCTATCCAAGAGGCCTGTAAATGCCTTTTGCTCACTAGGGCTCAGCTCCCTTGAAATCAGTCGCACAGAGCAAACTCTGTCCCTCTCGCGCTCCCTTTCACCATTTCTCTCCCCTGATGGGAGGAGAGGCATGGGGCACTCTCCTCCACCCCTCCAGCAGACCACCCTTCCCTTCAGCATGGATTTGCACCTGCGTGTGTAGGACAGACGTTCTCCTTGGTGAGCAATATCAAAGTTCAGCTTTATGCTGACAATGAAATAAAAAAAAAGAAAAAAGAAAAAAGAGAGGGGGAGTACATACTTTACATGGAACATTTCGTTTCTTCTAAATACTACTTTCTGAAATCAAATCATTTCGGGGGGGGGGGGGGGGGAAGTTTTGCTGCAAAGATGACAGAACATCACCAGAACTTTTCCCCTCATTTTCTTCTGAGAAAACACCTTTTGGAAAGCAAGGCCATTTTTCTAGCCTCACGTCTAAAAAAGGTGCTGCGTGCTGATGGAGCATTGCTCTGTTAGTGCATCTTTGACAGGATGCATCATGGCACTCTTTCTACAGCCATGAGTGACTGTAGCAGTTGTACCAGGATAAAAACACATGTCTATATATAAAATACACACACACACACACAAATGAAGAAAGAAACAAAGCTGTTCCTTCAGTTTTTGAAGGTACATCTTGCCCAGAAGCGTAAAGCCTGACTTACGTGCAGCAGCATAGCAATTCTTTAATACAAGAGATGGATGCAGCCCGAACCACTTTATATGTTAGGAGTGTTGCTAGTTGAAACAATTTGCCATGCTTCATTTATGTTGCTGAAACAACACACCAGACATTTCTAAGTCCCTGTAAACTCCCTTCCTCCAGGTTCGATCAGTTTTCCACACCAGAATTCCTCAGTTTCAAAGAAAATTAGGTAACCCATGCTTACATAATTGCTGGGAAGCTATACTTTATCAAAAATAAACCAACCACTAAGTTAGATGTAGAAAGCCATTTATACTAAAGGAATTAATCCTCTAATTTTTTTTTTTATTTTTATTTTTTTTTTAGTTTCTAGCTTCAAAGTTTTGGGGGAGACAGATTTGCTCCCATTTTTGTATACACTGCAGCCCACAGTTAAACACTGGCTGGTGAAAATGTGCACATGGATGAGGGTTATTCAGCATTTTGCTTCCTCCCTGCCCCCCAACAACATTCACATACTTAAATTTATTCTCTGTCACACTCACAGGTATCCCAGCATAGTTTCTTCAGAGTAACATGATTTATTTTTTTTTCTCCCTGGGGTCAAGGAGTTGAAGTCTCAGTATTAGTCTGGTGTCAACAACAAAAGTGTTTTCATTTCTTACTGGTGCTCTACAAATTTTGCTCTAATCCAAAGACTAGTAACTTGGCTCTTGATTTATCTGGAAATTGCATTAGACTATTCACATACATGCTGAAAAATAAAGCAATTACTGAGTGTTTTGATAGATCGAGATTGTCCAAACCTCCCAGATTCAAGTCCAAGCAGCAAGAAGTAGTATCTTTTCAGCTTTGCTGCTTTGGGCAACAGAACCCTCCACTTCTCTTTGCTCTTCAAAAGCAAATAACTTTCTGGTCAGGAGTTTCTGAACTGCTGCCCTCCTGTGGACCCCCACCTTGCAATTAATGGTTAACCAGACTCAGGAATTTTCATTTTTAGATAAAGACCACTGCACAGGAACTACTCCAGGATGGCACAATCTCAATGAAGATCCAAATAAGTACTTTCATTTACATTCATATTAAGTGGCGGTTTTGGAGAGTGCCTAGGGACTGGCCGATCCTTGCTGTTTCCTATGCCTTCCAAGAGTAAATGTGACTAATTCAGCCTAGGATCCATTCCCAGCAATTACTGGGATCCTCAGTAGTGAGGATTTCAAACATCATTTTCTATGTGCATTAAACTTGCCTCAAAATAAATAAAAAAATAAACCAAGAAAGCAGTCAGTAGGTACTGATTCCACACACTTTAATTTAGAACAAAAAAGGGCTTCCCACATTTTCATAAGGGCCTCTTCTGGGCTGAAGGGCTAGTCATAAAATGTACTTTTATGCTATTATCCCTGAAAAGAAATTAATTTGGAATTCAATTGTATGTGTCAGTTGGGTGTGAATAAATTACAAACACCACAATCCTCCTGAGAAGCCGCTGAACGATTTATTTTCATATTGAAAGCCTCAAATATTTTACAACCCTTCTCCCCAATGATCTAAAACACATGCCTTTAAAACCAGCAATTAATAGCATATCACTGGCCATGCAAGAAAAGGATACGCACAGTCAGCAGTATATTACCCCAGCAAACTAGGTTCTCTAAAAACCAATTTCTATCATTTAGGGCAATGACATAACTACCAACAGTCAGACATCAAAACACTCGAGGTTGAGTTTACACACACATGAGAAAGACAAACACTAGTTACTCCAGTTGGTAGTATTGTTATATTTTATTTATTTTTTAAAAAAATTAAGTCACAACTTTCTCTTAATGAGAAGCAAACTGGAATTTGTGCCTGAACTCTTACTCTAAACATACCAAAGTAAGCTCAGTGAAAGTCAACCTTAGACTGGAAACAACTGTAAACTAAGGTTTATGTTGCCATACCAAAAGCTGAGTTAAAATAGAACAAATAAAAATAACTGTCAACAAGCATCATATTCTTCCTTCAAAGATCAAGAGGTTGTGAACAAAAGCCCAACCTGCGTTATATTTTCTTCAGTTGGTTAGAAAGAACATGAACTAAAAAAATCTCATCTAAGCAACTGCAGAAACCAAGCTAGAGGGATGAGACAGTCTTGAATTTCTCTTACAGACTTCTCATTCCTTTTCAATAAAAGAGAAGTGAGAAACATTGACCAGATCAATGCACAACTGGACTACTCTTATAAAAATGTATCGTGGCAATTCAGTTACCTGAGAAAAACATATATCAATATTGCAGAAATCTTTTTAAGTTATCAAATGACATTAAAATGACCCAGTACACTTTGAAATATGTGATCCCAATAACTAGCCAGAGATCTAGGAATACACATTTCTATATTAAACATGATAAACATAAGCAGGAAAATACCTGAAACCATTAAAAGGCACTTTTAGACGGCACATGTTTTGCCATATGCTATAGAAAACTGAGTCAGATACGACATTATACCGAATCTTATAGTGGTCCAAGCAGTATAATGGTATACACTATTAAATACACACACTTGACTGTATAAATAGTCAATTTGCAATGCCAGCATAGTTAACACAGGAAGAAATCCACATTCTTTTTTGATGTAAACAGCAAGGTTTCTAGTAAAGACATTTTCATTTTAGACATTTATATGTTTAACATTATTGCATGCAACACTGTCTAAAAGTTTTATGGCACCTCTGCGTATTCTTAGGCAAGAAACAGTCACAATAAGACATTTGGAGAGAAATTCTCAAGTCGTTGGGTCTAGTGCTGCATGCAAAATTGCAAACATCCTCAGTAACTGCACACCTGGATAAGCCAGATGTTTGTATATAAAAGGCAACTTTATTAATATACCCGTAGTCCTCCACATGAAGATCTGACCCGCAAGTTTTAAAAGGCATGGAAACTGAGGGCATGCTAACTACAGCACTTAAAAATGAGACCTGTTATTTACCTGATTTCAAGAGGTGGCTTTCAAAGGCAGCTAGATGATTGAAGTATAAGTCCCACTAGAAATCAAGAGCTGTCCCCACCATCATTTCAATGTGGTTGTTAAATTCAGATTGATAAAAAAGATGTCTAGGCCTTCCTTATGGATTCACTCTCATACTTCGCATTTCAAAGAAACCACCTGCTGGACATAGGTTTTCTTTACTCCTGTTTTTGATCCTTATTAAATAACCAAGCATCTCTAACATGTGAAGTGAAAGGCATTATTAAACAGCTGATGACCATATCATTATTTCTTCACTGAATCCTTACTCTTACTTGAGCCAAAAGCGCAAGGTATTAGTAAAGCATGAACGCTACAGGCATATGAACAGAAGTGCAAATTGTTTTAGACTTTTGAAACTGTTTTTGTAAAAAAGCAAAGAAAATACAGTCTTTGGTGTAGGCTCACACAGTGCTATCCAAGTATGATAGCATCAGTTGGAAATTAAGAGAAGACCCATAACTTTACTTCCAAACTGGAAGAGCCCAAGCTCAAGTGTTCACACGGATTTACACACATGGAGCTCTTCCAGGTGGCATACATGATCTTTCACTACACTTATATAGCCACCAGTATGGTAAATACAACAAAATTTCAAGCAGCAAGTGGTGGAAATGACAATGTCCCCTCCTTTGCTCAGACATTAGCAGATTGCTTAGACATCTGTGCAACGTGGAGCTGCCTTGAGATGGTGATGTCGCCTACGCCTTCAAGGAGTCACCAACCAACACTCAGGAACAAACAACTTGTGAAAGAGGAGGACGTTCTGGACAACACAGTCTCCTCACTCTATTTAAGCTCGCAGTTAGGAATTTGTTTTCCTGGTGTCTTTATAATAAAGAGCAGAAGCGTACCTGTGCCACCTGTTTCACAACCAGAAGTGCATGCAGTCCTAGAGCGTCTTGACTGTTTCTGAGTTTGCTAGATGTTCACTCTAAAACTGAAAGCTATCAACAGCTGAAGTTTAAAAAAACAAACCAAAAACACACACACAAAACAGCATCAAAACACATTTAAAAATAACACTCCTCTTCAGTTTTTTTCCCCCAGACCCTTGTCCTTACAGGTCACCTGTACTTCCACAGGAAACTGCTATACCTGGCATAAAGTTACTCCACTGAACTGTCCTCTTCCTTATTTTCTAGCAAGGACATGCTCGTACCTCCATTATTCTTTTCATTTGTATCTCCATTGTCCTCTGATTGCCCTGACTTCTGATGAGCAAATGTGTAAGTGTCATGGTCTGCATCCGTCAGAGGTGAAGGTTCCTCGGTGTCAGATGTGTTAGAGTGTTTAACGTCTTTTCTGAAGGAGAGTGGAGGTGGAGAAGGCGGCAAGCTACCAATGGGTCCATCGAAAGGCCTGTACACATCAACTTCTGGAGCGACTGAGCCGTTGGATTCCTTCAGCAAGTGCCCATAGACCACAGCATCATCAATAACGGCATAGACATGAGACTCATTGGTTTTCCTCCCTTTTGTGAATAAGCCTTGTTTTCTAGGCACCTGGGTATTCACATTAGCATTGTACACTCCCACCATGGGATTCTGGCTTTTCTTCTTCCTGTTACAGAGTTGAAATTGTTAACAGGTCAGAAACAACACACGGCTGGTGTGTTTCAACTCAGTAACGGCAGCTTCTGTTTACCCACCCCAGCTACCCAGGGTCAGGCAGCCTACCCGAATTGAAGGCTTTACTCGCAATCTTAGGAAAAATAACTCTTGAGTCTAGACATGCTTTTTTGGCAGAGCAGAAAATAACTTCACACTATTTGGTTACCTACCGCTGTTGTGCTGACCCTGCAGTTTGCAAGATTAACTCCAACGGCCTCCCAAGTACGGGGGTCCCAGCTGTGCAGTGTACCGAGTCTCCCAACACCCACAGACACTGATAGGACCTAGAGGCTGCCAGATCCTCACAAAACACGGCTGAGCGTTGCTGAAGACCAGTAAGATAGTGGGTCCTCTATGAAAGCTGAATGAACTTTTCTTGATTGCGCTTTCTGGAGTGACTGCCCCCAAGGTAGGAAGACCAAAGTCTGAACTGAAGATTTTTAAGCCTATATTTGTAAAGTCTTTCCTGTGTAGCAGAGAAGTGTGCTTGTAACTGCTCTAGTCATCATATTGCACAAATTCACTCCAGCTCTACAGTTTCAGGACCCCATCACCCTGCCAGCTCTGAACATATATGTATCAGAAACCCCAAGCTATCAATGACTTCAGACTCTGCTTGCGTGAGTAAGGCTATGCATGTTTGCTCTGCACAACCTAGTTCTTTCCCCAAGGGCTCATCTCGTATAGAAAAATGCTCCCACTTGATGTGCAAACTCCAGAAGAAGCTGCTGGAGGTTGTGCAGATGAAAGATAGCTCTTAGTATACCTGAGTGAGTTTACAGCTTGTCTGAACAAAGCCTTGTCTAGAGCCACAGGCACAGCGGCCACATTCGTTGTGATTTTGTTTCACATGAATTTCTGATGAAGTCCAACCAGTACCTTACTTCCAGTACAGCCAGAAGCCTGTGCTAAGTAAGGCCAAGGTAGGCAATGGACTGGGGGTGGAAGTAATGGGACTCAAGGAATGGTGCTCTACTCTTAAAGTCAATCAGTTTAGAGTAAAGCAGCATTCTTGGAGGCACACTACTTGAACCTCCAGTGCGTTGCCTACCTCATGCTTCAGACCCTTGTTCAAGGGATCTATATCAACACGTGAAACAGAGGCCCCAGCAGCTCTCCTGAAATGCCTTCCTGAACTGCTAAGTTACACATGCCAAATTATGAACTTACTTCTTAACACAGCCCACAGTGAGTCCAATAGCCACGAGAACTCCAGCCCCAGCCACCACACCAAGTATCACTCCTAGGTCTGCAAACAGACAAGGTACAAGGACACTGAATGAGAGAGAGAAAACATTCAGCTTTCTCCTAAAAGCCAGCTGGGTTTGAACCTCCTCAAGAATTTCTAAGTGTACCAGCTGCCTGAAGAGCAGGAGTTTCCAAGCTGTGCTCATCGCGGGGTAACACAAGCCATTTCCAAGAGGCTGGAGGCCAAGCAACAACAAACTCCTGATGCTAGCAGTGGAGCACAGTCAAAAACCCAACCAACCCACCACCCCATCTCCAAGAATTCAATACAGCTCATGGGCTGCTAAACTTACCTGCAACATCTCATGTGCCGCTGGCTGAATAGGCAGGGAAGAGAAGAAAGTGCAGAGAGAGACAGAGAGGGATTCAACAAAGGAAACAGTGACATTTCACCAGCTTCCCCTCAATACAATCCTTTGCTCTGAAATGCACAAATTGTGTTGACCTGAGGTTTTCTAAGAGTCAGAAAATTGATCAGGAAAGTCCACATGTGAGCAAAGAACAATGCTGAGTGTTTTAAAAGAAATATACATTTTAAAAAAGAAAAAAGAGGAAAAAATGAGAAATTAATTTGATACTGTTTCAGCTCTAGCCTGTGTAGCCAATACTTCTACAGACAGCAGTCTCCCACAGAGGAAGTGCAAATGTGAAGCACATTTACACAAGCAAAGCCTAGCCTAAAAATGCCTTTTTTTTTTTTTAATGATTTATGTTTCAGGGAGATGAAAGACACCAAGAATGCAGATTTTGCTGTTAGTAGTCAGTGCACCCTCCACTAAATGGTCAGACCCGCCCCAGGGATAATTTCTTGCTCAGGTGAACACTGAGACTAATTGAACTGCTAATATGAAGTAAAGACTACTCAGATGAATACATTTGCATAATGAAATCCCAAGTTGTTCACCAGATCTGTGACCTTAGGAGGGGAAAAACGTCACTTGATCTTATACCTTCTGGCTGTGATCTCCAATTTAAAAAGCTAAATTAAATAAAGAAAATAAAATCCAGTCTTACTCCCCCTGGAGCCCTGCAATCCCCTGTCTCATATAAAAAACAAACAAAACTACACTAAAACCTCTTCTTCCTCCCCAGTCTCTGAAAGCACCCAGCTGTAACTCTCAAGAGGTTTTTGAGGGACAGGTATTTCTGAAGGCAGGGTTCTCATAAAACCCACACCCAAGGTGGACCAGCATCCATTACTGTTCCCCCACGGGAAAGCAAGGAAACAAGCGGAAAGCAATCCACCACAACCTTACAGGACTCACCTATCTGCCTGTCAGCAAAAGTCACCCAGAACTGCAAGGCCAGCTGCATCTTATCCACAGGTTTACAGTTGGAAATGTTTACCCAGAAGTCATGATACATATTTCGGGGTTCAGGCAGAAGCTCGTCCTCACGGCGCACTGTTTCCTCTGCCCCCGATGTCTCTTCCTTTATGTTGACATAGGCACGGCCCGTCTCACAAGCGATGCCCATGCGGTCCTTGGAGAACCCTAGGCGGGCAACTTGCTTGCTGGGCACGACGACGTACCAGGATATGGAGACATAAGGAGGTAGACCATACAGCCAGCTGGGAGTCTGCAAGTAAACTTTAGCTTTTGGATCTGGACTCACAGTGAAAGTGCACTCATCTGTAGGAAAGGAAAGGAATAAAGGAATGAAAACTTAGGTTTGATACTTTCTTTTTTTTAAGCCTTCTCTTTCAGCATGTAAAATTATCTGGTCTTTCTTCTCCATAGCAAAAAAGTGTCACTCATACCTGTGACATGCAAATTTTTATACAGTCACCTGCATCTCAGTACCAGCAATACAACTCACCTATCATCCCTTCCACATTAGTAATTATGATAATTTCCCACAACCAACTATCCACCACCTGGAGTACAAAGTTCCTTCCTTCTTCCAGGAATAAACCACCTCGCTGATTCAGACAAAGACTGATCCAAGCAATGGCTCCAGGGCTAGACTTTAAACAAGTGAACTCTTATTTCTATTCATATTCATTCACATTATTCATATGTGCTCTAACAAGCGTATTGAGAGATCCAACACTGTACAACAAAGTAGTACAAACCACTACCTTACCTTTAATATGTGGCACAAAAGACATTTTCAGATCCTGATGGTTAGACTCATTGAGGAATCCTTTACCAAATGTTTTTAAGGATATGGTGATATTATTCCTCATCTGAATCTTTTCAATGGATCCACCAGGACAGAATATACCAACATTCAACTCTGTCTCTGGGGTGGCACTAACAATGCTGTAACTGTAGCTTGTGTTGCATCTCTGCTCTGGGACATGTTGCTGAAGTTTCAAGGATGGAGATGTAATTTCTATGTTGATCAGATCAGGAGCCAAGATTTTCCAAATAAACTTATGCAGTCGAATTGGCAATTTGGTAATAGCCATGGGCACCGAAAGGGAATAGATCTTCCTCTGACACCACCGAAGATCAACACAGCCTGCAATCACAAAAACAAGTCCCAAGGGTTGTATTTTTCTTGCAGAGGAAATATCTAGGGAAAGGAAGTTCTCCTGTTTACCAGAGTACACATACCCAGAGTACTGTCAGTTTTGTGTTACAGACCCAGATAAGCATTTACCTGAGAAAATATCCTCTCTTAGCAACCTTTACCCAAACAGGTACCATTTGTAGTTAAAGAGCTTTCCTTAAAAGGGCGCAGGACACCAAAGAAACCAACAGATACAAACATATTCAAAATTCCTCACTCAAGATATTACTTTTGCTATATCACTGGCTGACTGGGCCACAGTTGCAGACCAGCCAAGGTCCAGATATATACTTTAAAACTCCTTCTCTACTGGTAGTTGAGAGCATTTGGGAAAATCCTACACCAAGTGGACAAGCAAGCAGCACAAGATGCATTCCTGCTGGCCACCTTGGTCTTGCATTTTCATGGGCAGATTTACGGCTCTCCTGTTCTGTTTCCTTAATTTACAGTTTTCAGCAAGAAGATTCTCAGGTGCCTTCTGTCCCTTCCCTTCTAGGAAGAGCTACGCAGTTTCTATTTTTAAAGGTAGAATGATGTAGCGAACAACAAGATCATCTCCAGATTCATTGTACCCATCTCCCAACTGGCCAACGCCTGGTTTCCAACCTCACTCTATTTAAAGCCCAAGCAAGAGAGAGGTTTGTCTGACCGCTGGGAAAAAGCACATCATACTTATGCCTTTTTCAGCTGTGATCCTCAGACGGGACAAGTCCTTGCACAGAAAGGAGATCTTGTAGACGGTGCCAGACTCTAAAGTCAAGACGCGGTCGCAGGTGCGAGGATCCTTACAGATCAGGCATATCGGTTCAGACATGGACGGGATGTGGCTGGGCCACCCTTCGAAGTGTATCGTTACAGTCGTATTCCATTCCTTGCTCAGGTCGACCAAATAGGTGACATCTGCAGCAGAAAACACCCCAGAGCAATTACTGGCAAGAAGCGTGGTGTGAAGCAGAACTTCTTCTGTCTCTTCTCACCCCATCAGATGAGCAGCTGTTACAGCTATTTCTATATTAGCTAAGAAAACATTATTTACTTGTTCCATCAGCATAATAGAAACTCAGGCAGGATCATATCACTCTTTTAATTTAGAAGTTTGAGCCTTTCCACACACAAAACCCATCTACCCACCACTTTCCAGCTGTAACAGGGTAACATGTATACTAGCCTCTTTTGATAAGTTAGGCTATAATGTAAGGATCTTAGCCAACTATGTTAGATTTGTTTTCCCTAAGAGGTTTCTTGTATTTCTTTTAAGTCAGTTCTACCGATCACACAACAGTTGATCGGAAAAAGGTTCTCCGTTCTCAAATTTTGTACTTATTGCAAGATTGCCATCTCAGCTAACTTTTTGTTAGTTTAGGTTTTTCAGAGCCAAGCTGAAGAAAATTGTCCAAAGTCAGTAATTAAGCACATCTGGTTGTCTGGAGTCAGTTAAAGATTAAGCTAATTTAAATGCAAGTACCAATATGGTTCAAAAGGGAAAAAACTGCCAAGTACTATACTTCGGCAGAAGTGCTGGCAGTCATCATGAAGGTCACTGGAGCCTTCAAAGACGCATCCTAAAAGACTCTTCTGTTTGGCAGTTAAAAACATACGGAGATGCCACAAATTATCAAAGTCTGTTACCATGCCGGTGGGAAGGCTGAGGACCAAGCCTCGCTAGACTGCTTGGTTTCCTTCAACAGCCTAACTGAACTACCACACTGCCTTTCCATTTAATTGCTCAAAATCATTCTTCCAGAAATATTTTCTGACTAGCTGTAAAAAGCAAACCTGAGAGCTGGCAGAGTTAACCCTGAAAAGTAAAGAGCACTTTCCTCTTCCTCAACACTAGCCACCGCTTCTCTTGCGGTCCACCCCTTTCCCCATACCCCGCTGCACACCAACTGCTGCAGGAAGCCTTGTAACACCCTCTAAGCTCACTGGACCTGAGGTGCCCAGGCACACGCAGTGACCATCATCCCTGGCAGCCTCTCTCAAACAGCGAGATTCAGCTCAAAGATCTGCTTAAGGAGGCATGTACTGAGGCCAAAGCTACTTAACATTTTCACTAATGGGACAGAGTGCACCCTCAGCAAGTTTGCAAGAGTGGGACTGGAAAGGAGCTTTGCAGAAAGACCTGGGGGTCCTGGTGGACACCAAGTGGAACATGAGCCAGCAATGTGCCACTGAGGCAAAGGTGGCCAACAGCCTCCTAGGCTATGCTAGAAAGCATCAACAGCAGGTTGAGCAAGGTGAGTCTCCCCCTCTGCTAAAGCGCTGGTAAGACATTTGCAGTGGTGGGTCAAGCCCTGGGCTCCCCAGTACAAGAGGGACGTGGATGTACTGGAGTAAGAAAGAGCCACAAAGATGCTTAAAGGACTGGAGCATCTCTCACAGGAAAAGACTGAAAGAGCTGGGGCTGTTTAGCTGAAGAAGGTGGCTGAGGGGGACGTGTCCATGCATGTGTAAATGATACGCTGCCAGACTCTTCTCAATGGGGCCCAGTGACAGGGCAAGAGGCACAAATTGAAATACAGGAAATTCTGCTTAAACATAAAAAAAAAAACAAACGCAAGGGTGGTCAAACACTAGAACAGGTTACCCAGAGAAGTTGTGAAATCTTTGGAGATACTCAAAACCCAACTGGACATGGTCCTAGGCAACCTGTTCTCTCACCCTGCGTGAGCAGAGGTTTGGAACTAGATGATCTCCAGAGGTCCCTGCCAACCTCAGCCATTCTGCAAGTCTGTGATATCCTAGATGACTCGTTACAGCAAGTTGGAACAAGAGGGGTAAGCAGGGATGACAAACACCTTCTCCCATGTAAGCTAATGGCCGTTGCAAATACTCGGAACATCTGGAAGGGGGAGAGGAAAGGACAGAGGAAAAAACAAAATGAAGATTATGACTGTAGCCTAGTTCACAAAGATTAACCATCACGTGCAAAGACAGATATCCGATGTGCAGATATGCTGTTAACAAGGTACGTGTCTCTGACGTCAAAGAAAGCAACCTGATCTAGCAGAAGGTATCTCTGCCCACGGCAGCGGGGTTGGAACCAAATAATATTTAAGGTCCC
The DNA here is from genome assembly GCF_965183815.1 of Platalea leucorodia. NCBI lineage: Eukaryota > Metazoa > Chordata > Aves > Pelecaniformes > Threskiornithidae > Platalea > Platalea leucorodia. The sequence goes on from NC_138823.1 coordinate 119,828,886, forward strand.
TTCCAACCCAAACCATTCTGTGATTCTATGATTATTCTATAAAGGACAGATTTAAAAAAAAAAAAAAATACATATATATACACACACTATTATTATTATTAATTTTCTGTCTTTAGCTATGGATCTCAAAGGCATAAACAAAAGGTGAATAAAATAGCTTTCTCCTGCGTGGGAAATCAGACACACAAAAAAGCAAGAGCTCAGGCAGAAATCTCCAAGTCATTCCCACAACCAAGCACAGAATCTACGATTTCTACTGCAAGGTTACTCATTCTTCAGAGGTTTGGGTTTTTTGCAGCAGCTAAACACAGAGATGGTTAGATCAAGAAATTATTTTGATTGGAAAGAGCTATACTTTCCTCATTTAATGACAAGCACCACAGACAGCTGTGGCATACCCAAATGTTTGGGAAGCTTTGAGAATATGCAGATACCAATGCATTTTTAGTAAGAACCATGTTTAACTTGTATACTGTAAATGGCATTTTTTTTGGTTTTCTTTTTTTTTAAATAAGAGTTTCCATACTGTCTTGAAGGCTGAATTTGAATCTTTGATGGAACTTATATAACTACAAAATCACTCATGAAATCCTATAAAATCCCTAGAGAAACCACTGTTGTCTCTTAAATCCAAGTGGTTTATTACTTGCATCTCATTCAATAAATGACAACCTGTTTTTTATTTTTTAGGTTATTATCGTCTTGTCTACTGGCCATAAACATTAAAATTCCTCTTTGCTTTCCAGAGTAGAAGGGAGATAAAGCAGATTAACTCTATACAATGTTTTCACTCTGTCTGGCTTCCAAGGTGCAACACGCAATAAATGTAAGCAAACATGATTTGGTTAACAACAATTTCAGGAGGATTTGCTGTTCATGAATGGAGCCAGACCAGACAAAGAACTGAGGATTAGAGTGGTGAGATGCTACAGACCCTTTCTGGATATGTGACTTCAAGGTACAGGCTATTCGACCTTTATTCCCTCTAAAATGACTTAGAAAGCCTCTACGTAGATCCTGCTGCAGCAGTAGTCCAGAGCATGGACTTCCCTCCACCTGCTCCTCTGCAGTGAGGGCACCTTGAGTATTAACCTCCACCATGAACTGAGGTCAGAGCTAAGAAGCCAGAGGATAAATCACTTATTTCATAGCTCATTACCTAGCCAGGCCTTTTATTTCTGTTTTTAGATAGATGCTGTGTTATTAAACGTCACTGTGTTAAGCCTGTCTGAATTTGGGGCAAGAAAACAGAAAAAAAAAAATTTTCTTAATGTAGCAACAAGCAGCAAGAAAGCTGAAGAACATCCAAATGTGTAGGGGATATCACTGGAGTATCTTATTGACACCTTCCGCGTCTAATGTGACTTCTTCACACTAGAAGATGTTCAGGCTTCCCTAGGAAGCAAAATAAAACTCAGAGGAATGAAGAAAGGAAGGAAAGAAATGCATATCGCTGCCTTTAGTAGTATGAAGACAATTTTACATCTCCATTTTCACCAGTTCACTTCACCAGATCCTGACCAGCCGTGACAGCAGGTTTCACCTGGTTAGGCACGACTGCTTACATACAGAGCAGAAACCTGGGCTCACATTTTGAGAATTATCATTAAAATGTTGAATCTTACAGCTGAAAATAAAACTGTCTGAATAAGCTTGAACTTGATTTCCGTTCTGGAAAACAGGCAGTTCTGTTCTGGATCAGGCCCCCAGAGGGAACGCAGTCGGATGGAAAAGCTAGCTTTGTTTATACAACATGCAAGACCTGATACCGCAAGTGTTAAAGGCATTTTTCAATTACATGATGCGGGTGCTGGAAAAGGATAGGAATCTCCATTTACAAGCTACAGTGTAAAATCTACGATGGAGCTTTATACTCCATCACAAATTGCAAGTTTTAGCATCACCATCCGCCCTGCTGCAACAACGGCCGGTGGTACCCAGGGCAGTAAAACAGGCCTCAGCGTTGCTTGGCAACCCACCTCCTTGAACTCAAGGAAGGTCCACCGCTCAAGAAAAATGACAAACACACCCAGTATTTCTCTTCCTTGTGGTGCTAAGCCCAGGCACCTGCAAGCAAAAGCAATGTAAGAGGCAGGCAGATACTTACTCTCATCAACCTGCGGGTGCTGAACGACGACTTGGAAGAGCAAGCGGAGGATGCCTGGGTTCTGGGTATCCTGATCGCAGCCCTGCAGGGACAGGTTGAAACTGCCAGCGATATTGGCAGGCTGGCTGTCGCTCAGCTTGAACACCTCCGGGTTGCTGAAGGAGCCGGGGAGGTAGTACTCCACCCTCTCCTCTTTCCTTTCGCAGTTGGAGAGGCTGTAGTTGTGGAAAAACACGCTTGCTCTCATGTTGGAAGGAATCACAAACTGCCATGTCATGAGCTCATCTTCTGGAAAGCCCAGTGGGTAGTTTGGGGACATCAGGGTGATTGAAGACTCCCCGTTCAAAATGGATTCAATAATGCATAACCCTAAAACATGGGGGAAAAGACACACGCGAAACAATTTGCAATTAAAGATGACACACTGGCATATGTAGCACCCCAGCAGCAGAGTATTTTTATTTTGACAGCAAGATCATCCACTTCAGCTACAGGTTAGGTTATTACAAAACACTCAGACTAAAACATGTATTTGAGTTGATGCTTTTGCCTTCAGTTACAGAAAAGGTAAGGGATATATTAATGCTGTATTTTCAGTTTAGTGGGTTTACCTTTCACACACATGGATAGAGGGGCCTTTATTTTTTGGAAAGGAAATATCCTAGTTCCTACTTCTGGTCCTGGCTTTGCAAGAGCAAACACGCAACCTGACAATTGCTTCTGTTTCATTGAGTCTCGGGAAACAAAGGATGTGAGCTTTTATACCAGCACGGAGCTCTCCATCCAAAAACCTCCAGATCTAACAAGAGCACAGCAGCAGAGAGCCTCAAATATGCATGACAAAACATGAATGCGAACCATAGAGACCATGTAAGACACTTCATGCTCGGATGACTCTTGGCAGCATGAAGTTGGGTACACAGAGATTACAGTCCCGCTCTAGGACTGCAGCGACGATGTGCAACTGCGAGGAGTGCCAGGAGCTATAAAAATGTTCTAGAAGCTCGAACCTGGACCAGGTCCCTTCTATAACCAATGGCAACAACTGCAGAATTCAAGTAAAGAGCAAGAACCTCTCCCAAAGAGGGTTTGTCACGAGATCACGAAGTAACCCACTGATTGCTATACAGTATTCCAGGTATTTTAAGAAGATTAATTGCACAACGTTTTATGTTACTGTGCAGGTTGAAACAGATGGTTGTATTTAAGCAGCCTCGTGTGCCTTCCAGGCAATGCTTACCCTTTTCCCACCCTTCCTCTCCTGAAGAGAGGCATTGGCTTGAGACTCCAGCAGGTTAAGGAAGCTTTATTTAAAAATAAACAAACCCAACTACACACGGTAACCAGTAAATAACTCTCAGCATAATTAGGATGAGCCATCTAGTCTCACCTAGCTGAAAAAATAAACACAACAGAGCACGTATGTTTAAGTTTTAGGAAATGTAAAGGAATTGAAAATGAGTACTGTGCACCAAAAGCAGCTTCACAACAGTTTTCGTAATTATTAGGTTAACCAATCAAACTAAGATATTTTGATGCTAGAAGACCAACAGCTACCAAACTAAAAACCACACAACAGCAGCTTTTAGAAAAGATGAAGTGGAAGGGAATTCGGGGTAGCAGCACCAAAATTAGAAGGTTATCTGAGAAGCAAGGTTTAAAGAATTCTGCTGCAATCTACACGTGGCAACTACAGGTGAGGAAACACCCGTACTTACGTTTTATGGAAGCCCTGTTAGCTATGCTGAAGCCCGAGGTGGTGACAGGAGAGTCCCACAGGAGGTGCAGAGACATGACGACTCCTCCCAGCAGCTTGACGCGAGACACCGAGCCGTTCCTGCAGAAGGTGCCAATGTTGACTGTGGCCGTATCGATACGGCTGTTAATGTTGTAGCTAACAAAATCTGGGCACGTCTCTCCTGGTTCAATCTGTCTTAGCCACGGGGCAGAAAATTTCAGTTCAAGTCCAGCCTTTGTACTCGCCTTCACATCCCAGATGAAAGTCCTGTTAAGGCGAGGTAGCCCCGGTGGGTAAAGATGAACGTCTCCAAAGGGACACGGACCTGACACACAGTCTAAATACAGAGAGAGAACAGCCATGATACACTAGGGAAAGCATTCAAGTAAACGAGGAATTTGACACTTTCTGCTTCATTGCTGTTTTAACAATTTTTAGGTTGCACTTCTATATGCATTAAAAGACATTCTTATAACATGGTCACATGCTATCTCTAAACAGGACTCCTAGCCTATAGAGTAGGCAGGATAAACCTGCTTTAGTCAGGCTGACTAATAGAAGGGATTCATTGTAGTATTCCTGCCTTGTTTGCTGAAGAATTTAGAAGGTATTTACTGAACAGAGTAGAGAGCTGAGTGAGCAGAAGGGTAAAATTCAACATCAGGAGAGCTGGAAATCACAGATCTAAGAGAACCAATTTTATCGCATCTCACTCAGAATTCCTGGTAAAACATTAATCTTTAAATTCTCCACTGCTTGCCATGAATTGTATCATCTTTTCCTTGGTGCCCCGATGAACAGCCTGGGGCCCAGATTTTGCAGAAGTGATGAGTGACAACAACTTCCACTGCAGGATTCTGGGGAGAACCTAGAAATTTTTTCTGTGAAAAATCCAGATTATTGGTATTTCAAGCTGGACTTTAATCTATGCATACTTTAATCTATGTCTATGCTCCAAATTAAAAGAAGAAATATCACAAGCGCATCTTACAAACATATCATGAAATATTGTGACATTACTATTTGCATGAACAAAACTCCAAAACGTGAAGAAAACTGTCCTTGAGCATCACTCCAAAAATAGTAAAGCTGTTACCATGAAGTTTGGGATCCTGTTGAGAAGTAGCACATGTTCATGCCATTAAAGAGTACATTAACATACATACACCAGGGATAACATTCAAAGCAAATGAAGGTTTGTTCCAACATTTCCAAATTTTCAGTTTCTTGACTTCAATAATGTTCAAATATATGTAAACACATGCATGTCTTCAACTTTGCTGTTGCACTTATAGACACAACCAAGCTGTTCAATGAATAATGTGGGTAATATATCATTATCAGTGCTCGGAGGCTTTGGAAAGAAAAAAAAAAAAAAAAGATTCTTTGATGGATTTATAAACTCTGGGGGAAGGGAAGGCAGCAAGGAATTCATGTAACAAACTATCATTTAACTGTTTCCAAAACAGCCAAGTTAACATTAATTCTGCCAGCCACAATACAGACTTCTTTAACTTGCGTAGTTTCAGTAATTCAAGGTTATTTATCAGTGTCCAAAGATTTCTTCTTACCCAAGATTATAGGGGATACCTTAATACAGTAACAATAAAAAAAGTATGTGGTTTTACTGGAAGAAAATTACCATTACAGGAAAAATTAAGAAACTGTATCTTACCAATATTTTTCTGAATTTCCATGATGAAATACTTCTCTGGAGTACTACAAGTGAATGTAAAAGTCACGTTCTCCCCAGGCTTTATCTTGAGATCAGGCCTGCCAACATTTTTAACACGAATTTGACAGCGTGGTGGAACACCAGGTCTTGGTTTAACCATAACTGTGACTTTGTCCACTGTACGAAGAGAGATCGTAAACGAAGCTAAGAAAGAAAAATAGACATGTTTTGTTACTAGCATGTATGAGTATCATCAGCCTCTCCACACATCCCCACAGATGTCACACTGTCAGAAGGAATATTTGCATCCATGTTCTCAAAAGTGTCTGGTGTTGGACCTACAGAAAATGCCTCAGCTCTTCCAGTCCAGCACAGACGATACGGAAACATGCTTGCTGCATGTGCCCAGAGAGAGGTATACATGGAATTTGTGTAGGACCAGTTCTGCTCCAGTTTACCTTCACTGGTGTTATTTATTTCACATTTAAAAAGTAGCTCAGCTATTTCTTTCAAATTTCTGTAGTCCAGAATTTGGTTTTCAGTCTGTCATGCCCGTCATAGAGCACGCTTCATTTTTGAAGGCACCCATGAAGTTGTGACTCAATTCATTACGTTTATTCAGCAGCCAAACAATAAAGCAACCCTCAACTTAAATTGTACACGACGGTTAACAGGTGGATCTCTGGATGTGCCCCAACAATTACTGCAGACCAGACTAGGTACTCCAGTGATACCAAAAGCACATACCGACAGACGCTTATACATGTGGTCATGGCCTTCTCCCACCTTCCCCACCTTTTACAACTCATTCCCTGAAGGTATAGGACATCCATCACTGCCCCTCAGCAGCACAGAAGGCATCTGTGGCCTGGGACAGACCGTGGGTGCTTGGATACCTCCTCTCCATCCCTGACATGACCATCATAGACTTACGGCTTTTGGGGAATACATAAAAGCCTCAGCAATCTTCACAGATTTCAACCCATTCTCAAGCACCACCGAATGCAGGAGCAGCTCTCACAGGAAATACTGGAGCCACAGAATAAACTGGTCATTGAATAATCTTCTCATATTGAATTGGTAGCAATTTATCAGGAAATGGACCAAACTTGACTGTCTTCTAGAAACATACACGCAGTATAAGACATGAAGGAGCACCAACTGGACATTCAAGAAGACTAGAAAAGTTATTAGCATCAGTTTCATGCTTAGCAAAGATTGAGCCCAGCCCTGGCTGATGGGAGTAAAGTTTGCATTGAAGTCAACCGTATTCCAGCCCCAGCTGAAAATCCGAGGACAGATCAGCTGGCAAGTTTTCTGCCACTTGTTTTCACTACTCTCCCTTCCTTATTTTACTCTACAGAAGATACAATCACAGTGTCTACAGCGCTTGTGCTTTTAGTGTTTATGGGAAAAAAAATAATTTAAGTATATTAAAAAAAAAAAAAAGATCTAGAAATGAGGGTACACCGAGTTCTGTTCAAAAAGGTCTGTGCCTTGAGTGGGACATCACACAGGGCTGCATGACAAAGCTCTGCCCTTAGGTCAGGTTGGGAATCCTCTTGCTCATTAACCCCAACAAAGAGAGATTTACTCTAGCAAACCCAGCAGCGCAGCACCCTGGGTGAGCCCCTGCAGCCATTCCCATTGCCAGGCAGCGTGCCAGGAAGGTGTGAGAGAACAGCTGGCTCAGAAATGCACATCTTCAGGGCACCCCAGGCTCTACCCAACTGCTCACCATCTCTTCAGCACCTAAGTATCCAGCCTGGCTCACGCCAGCTGCCATCACCGTGGTGGTGGTACAGAGGCTGGCCAAAGCCAGAGACCCAGGGGCTCACCTGGCGAGGGTTGTGGGGAGTGGCGAGCACACCTTGCAAACCCTTCATCGGCAGAGCCCTCTCGTGGCTGATGAGCACACCAGAGACCCTCAACCAACATACCCACCCAACTCAAAACTTCAGCCGTCACAGCTGCAGAGAGGAGTGTACAGCATTAGTGACTAAACTTCCCACAAAACCCACCCGTCCTATTTTTAAACCTCCCTTTTAAAAACTCCTGATTTTTACAGCATGGTTTTGCAGGGCCTGACTTTCATTGCAGTGTTTTGCAAAAGCCCTGGGGATCGATCAGTTGACGCAGGCTGCCGTCCTTCCCTGCCACTGGGAACATCGCAGCTCCAGGTCTGCAAACTCCAGGCATCAAAATCTCACTGCTAGAGGAGTAGGGCAGAAAAGGGTACTCAAAGAGATACCCCATTGCGCTTTTATTTTACTCTTGTTGGTTTTCAGCCTTTTTCCAGCCTTTCTACACAATCTTGAAGTCAAAAGACTTAACAAGCCCTTGAAACTGCCTTACCTATTTGCCGCCAGGATCAAAGGCTTTAAATGAAAACCTCAAACACCATGAGGCTTGCAAATTTCTGCACGTACTTGTAACAATGAGTTTACCAATCCTCTGTACCATTAGTAAGAACCTGGTCACCTAGTAACTTTCCTACAGCTTTTAAGTGACAGCACAGCCCTCTGCTGTGAGCGTCTACACTGAATTCCCTCACCTCTTCCAATGGCCAGCACTACTTGACATCTGCGTTCCTGCCTTAGAAATGCTTTCGCAAAGGTTTTCAATCAGGGTTTTCCTGAGGGCGGGAAGAGACGACCATACAGGCTAGGCGCTGCCTTGTGTGATGACCTTCCAAGCACACAGGGGACAATCGCAGGGGCAATGTCCACGGGGTGGGGAAAAGGAAAGATTAAAGCAAAGCCAGCAACCAGAGCCTGCTCCTCCTTGTGCTTCAGGAGGAAGCAGTTTTCAGAAGAGAAAGTGAAACAACTACTTCCAGCCTAGCCAGAGTTTTGTTTTCCATACCACTGAACGCTTTTGGGTTTTATGTTTTTTGGTTTTGTTTTTTTTTAATTATTTTTATTATTATTATTTATCACAGTGCACAAAATATCCTTTGAGCCTAATGGTCATCATTTTTCTGATGTTTATGTCATCCAGATATGAAATGTAACAGCAATAATTAATAGCTATGGACAAAAGAGACTTCTTTCTGTCACACTCATCTACAGTTTATAAGTAATGACTGAAAAATCTGTTCCTCACTTGCTTGTCAAACTGTTATCACTGTTCTTTTTCCCAGCCCTGGGACAGCACAACCACACAGCCAACCTGGCAGGATGGAGAAACACACACACCAGGGCCACTAACAGCCAGCACTTCTCCACCAAATACTCGGGCTCGACTCTAAGACCATTTTTAGTCATGAGGATTAAGTTTAAGCATAACCGTAAGCACATGACTAGCTTTAAAACAAAACAAATACACACCCTGAGCTGAAACCACCGAACAGACATTTTGAAACAAGTGAGTAAATGCTTCCTACGAGGGTCAAAACAAAGCATCGTCTTCCCCAGCCCTTGAAAGACCTGACTTCTGCTGCCTGGGTTTTTCGCCCCACACCCCCTTTCCAGACTTCACAACCACACAGTCATTCACTTGATCTCCCTGCAAGAAAGATGACATTGGGCAACGGCAGGTGAGACAAGGCTCCTGCCGGGGTGGTGCATGCACACAGCAGCACAGCACAGGGGAGAGACTGACCTTGCTCTCAGCTGCAAGGAAAAGGCATGCAGGTACGGACAAAATAAAGCAATGTTGTCTCTAGTTTTCATGAAGCCAGCCTCACGAAACTCCACAGATAATCATTTTGGTGAAAGAAATAAGAGCACGGTGCTGTAATGTCAACAGCAGCCAGCTGCTAGAGATGTGCTACCAAATCTCATTTTCGTAGGAAAAATGGAAAAAAAGAATCATGCAGAAAGTATACCCAGTGATCCCAAGGTCACTAAAAATGAATAAATGGCTAAAACCCCCAAACTATAGCCACACACACACAGCACAATAGAGACTACTTAAAATCACCTTTATTGCAGAGCTTTTATAAATATGAGTGAGTCTCTCTGTGACTCACACTGATCTGTCATTGTCTATGATTCCCGCTGCATGCCTGTTTATTAGGATTACCAGTAACCGTACACATTTCTTGTAAAGAAGAAATTTCCACGCCTCATTAATGCTGCAGAGGGATGACACACAGGATATCCAAACCAACAAGAGGAAGCATTGCCAAGCTGGATCTAGTCTCTGTCTACACAACAATGAAATCGTTGGGCTGGAAGACGTCAGAGGTGAAGCCTCCAGTCCTGAGCTGGTTCACAGGCTGACGTAGACATCTGATGTCACCCTAAATTCTTTTCCTCTAAGCGATCACGGTTTTGCAGTTTCCCTTGGCTATTTCTTCAACTGCCCCAATCTCAACCTGCATCTTCCCTGCCACAACTGGATTTTGCTACTGCTCATCCTCGTTTAAGACTGCTCCTTCATGGCAGTTGTCCCAGCACAAGCATCCTTTTATCACTCAGTAATGTGCCTCTCTGAGAAAATGCACCTTGGCTAGCTTTTTCTCAACAGTATAATTTTTCCAAACCTTTCATCAATTCTATTGCTCAGAGCTCTCCAACTGGAGTTAGAAACAAACTGCATAGTGTAAAACAAGTCAGATTACTCCTCAGCGTTTAGCCTAAATTTATCTGCTGTGGTTGCACCTGACACTAATCCCCTAGCATTTTTTAATATGTATATATAAATGTCAAAAGGATATTTTTCCTGTAGAAGAGGCAGGGGGCAATGTAGAAGACAGAGGGACAGAGAGCACGCGTACGTACGTACAAGGAAGGAACTTGGCAGGGCAGCAATTTTTATGGCTATGCACAGTGCTTTGCTAAACAAAGCGGGAGTGAGAACAGAGTCCAACTAGTTTTGGCTAGAGGGCTGCATTTTATTGCAGCAATTAATCCATAAGGATCCATAGACTGTTTCATGACTTCACCAGATGGATTAAAACAATCAAAAAAAAACCCACATAGACCAAGAAACCAAAGCCCACAAGAGTCCCCAACAAAAAAATCCCAGATATTAATTTATCCCAAAATAGCGTACAAAAACTGTTGGTTTGCTCATTCTGGTTAAATCGTGGGCTTGTTCCACTTCAGCCATTTTTAATAAAAAAACAGTTGGATGGGGCTGACTCAGACACCATTCACAAGGCGGTGGCAGCTGGAGGAGACGGGCTGCTGCAGAAGACGAGTAGCAGCAACGCTCGCTCCGGATATGAAGTACCTGGATCCAAACCCCTGTTCTGCCCGAGGGGGATCTGAACCCACACAACCAACATACCTCTCCAGAGAATAGGCTCATCCACCACAGCGCTTCGTGCCACCGCCTCGGGACATACATAGCACCACAGCACTGTTTGCCTCTACGGCTTGGTAGGCTCTCCTGGAAAGCTCACCGCCTCTTCTGAGCCCTTGCAGGGATGCTGGCCCACAGGCACGCTCATAACCCGCTGAAGTTGTTCCACTACACATAATCTACTGCAAAGGTCATGGCAAGATGCTGGGAAGCAAGGAGTATGACTCAATAACACAGTGACCCTGCCACAAGCTGAATTATTTCAGTTTCAAGCTGTATGAACTCCTGTTGCTGACTAATGGACAGCCTCGGTGCAGGAGACAGCAGCATCAGTAGGACACGTTCAGAACAATCTATCCAAAACACCCTTCACCTAGCAAGGGGACCTCAAGGCTGTCTCCTGCATGATGGGGACTGCAGGCTCCAGCTCCCACATCGCAAGCAAACACCCCAATGGTTCACCTAAAAGAGATGTGCCAACACTTCACCTGATCATCCATTTCCCCATCACCTCCAACACAATTCATTGCACAGTTGACTCAAATTTGCCAACAGGTCAAAGAATATTTCAAAGAGTAAATGTCTCCCTGCTTTGCTGACTCTAACATTTTATACCTGCCTTATTGACTCTTTCTTTGTCAATTTGAGTCCAGCTCTCCAGTTTAACTACAGCACCCAATTGCCCAAGCATCATCCACTCCTCCAGTTCCATCTGCGATGCCCATCCAGGTAACCGCCTTCACATTCTTCAAGCCCTTCGCAAAGCTAGTCAGGGACCCATACACCGTTTATACTCCTCTCACCTACTAAACAGTGCGGTGAGCCGCAAACGGAGATCACAAGCTCAATAACAAATTACAGCCAACCCTGCTCGCTGCAAGCTACTGAAATCCTGTTGGACTTTATAAAGCAAACAGGTTTTCTGTTTACATTTAAAACGTAAACTAACTACTCTCTACATTGCTCAATGATGTCCTTAGAATTGGACCTGTCTTCCAATACCACGCTTGCTTGGGATAAGAGGTCCGTATTTTGTGAAAGGATTGCTTTCAGGGAATCACCCAGAAAATTAAAGCTTACAGGCTGCAAAGCTTGTAAACGCTTACAGATAGGTGCTGCCAATGGCTGTTACGCCAGGGTAACCACCCACATCTCAGGAGAGGGCACATGAGGGAAAATATCCATTCCTCAGCCACCACAGTACAGGCCCCTAATCTTCACTGACGGTTTAAAATGATAGCCAGGATAGGGATACGAAGCAGGCGAGATGTTACACGTCCCGTTCTCCTCCTCATCAGGGAGGAAGGGTGGACACTTCTGTGGTGGTGATGTTACAAGCCATCCCAGCACAATTCAGCAGAAAAGGTCTGTCAGTACCCCAGGCCAACAAGGTTGCTCACTGAAAAGTTGTTAAGTCATTAAGTTAATTTCTAATGCCTCAAAGGAATAAAGTACCTTCAGTTTAACAATAACTTAAAAAAATAATTATACATTTCAGTACTTCTACCACTTTCTTTGGAACCTTTTTAGAAGGATAATTAAGACACTCACATAACTCACATGTAAAAGATTTTTAAAAGCAGCTTTTTTCACCAGAAGTGGGGAAAACAGACACTTTGGGACTTGGCAAATTTAGCTGTAATTACAGAAGGGACAATGTTAACTCTGGGCTGCCTTTTTTATCTTATTATTATTTTACGGATAAGAAGTTTTGTTGCTTCTGTAGAAGTGAGACGCAGAGTTCAGTGAATGCTGTCTGCAAGCTGGCCGCCAAGTTGCGTACAGCATACAAAACGTACGATACACGGGTCTGTGCGACTTGACAAGAAAACGTCGCACTGGCACGAGGAACACTAAGACACCACACAAGTCGCTGCAGGAGCCTCCCTTGATCAAAGGGGTGTTTTGCTTGCACAATTTATCCCTACCTTGATGTAAGCCAGCGAGAGGACAGTATCTTGGAGCATGTCTGAGCAGCGCTTTGGTCTTGGCTCTGGTTAACGAAGGTGGAAAAGCATGTTTCACAATCAGTGGTCCCTCCCATGTCAAATATCCTGTTGAGAGCTCTTTCTCTCTCACTTCTGAGGAACTTCAGATCTTCCCTCTTCACCCCTCGCAGTTTGTTGCCTCCGTACACTAATCTCTCAGCTCCACCCATGGACCCAGAAGAGCCAGGGCCAACTCCGAAATGCCAGCGTGACTGTACCTCTCAAAATAAGCATTTGCTGACAGCGAGTAACCATGCTCACTTTGTTCCCCAAGAAATCAAAAGGCACAGCTCAAAGCAGGCTGACCCATGGCCCCCTTGAGGATGGCTGTTAAAAGGTGTCCAATGGAACAGGCACAGGTAAGACTTTTCCCCCATTATATGAGATAGGTAAAAAACAAATAATCTGTTTTCCCACAGTACTGGCAGCCTGGGCACTCGGAAGCAGACGAGACCTTATAACATACGTGAAATGCACACTGACCAGATGTTATGGCATGATTCTTCAGCTGGCTCTTCCTGAAGGTCTTCCAGGAGGTCCCACCAATATTATCTACACTGGGCAGGTTCAGCTACAGGCAGTGAACCCTCACCTCTGTCACCAGCTAATACAGAAACAGAAGATTTTGCTCTGACCAAGCCAGCAGCCAAGAGTTTACCAAGTGCAGCACAACCCACATCCTTTCCTTCATGCCCTGGTGGCACAAGCAGACATTGAACAAGAGGAATCTGCATGGTCACACCTCCATCAGATTAGAGAAGTTTTCGAGTTGAGGGATGGTGGCCAGGCTCTATCGACTGAATCCTACTACAAGACCACCAAAAGTCGCCAGGTGCTGTAAAGGAACTGGTTAATGGTTTGGCTCCAATGAATCAACGCGTGCTGCAGCGGGTATGTTGTCCACTCCAGAGCTGAGGTTTGACAGGGATACCCGAACAGCCTCAGTGAGGCAGCTAATGTCCCAGAAACTGCTGGAAGTGCTCTGTTAAGGTAACGTCTTTAGTCTTTCCCCCCCATCGAAGGTTTATAAATTATAAAAATTATTAAAGATGTATATTTGTAAAAAAAAAAAAATTAACAGAAACTTAAGAAAATCAGGGGGAGAGCATACAGGATTATCCAAAAAGAGACCAGTTAGATCAAAACTGGCGTCCAAGACCCGTTTTTCCCACATCCCCCAGTCTAACACAGGCTTTGCTGCAGCTGAGCCTTTCTAGGAGCTCTTGCATGGAGACACAGCCAGAAAGCATCCAAAGGGAGAGCTTAAAGGAGCACCTAGGAGACAGTGGGAGGACCCTGCCGCAGGTGTAGTAAGAAAATCACTGGTCAGTTCAGTTGAACAGCCTGCTCGTAACAGTGGTGGGCAATACCCAGCTTCCCACCACACAGCCCCAGCAATAACCCAGCACCACCAGCGGCCCCGCACTGGCCACAACACGAAGGGGTGCGACTGCACGTACGTTCACTGCTCGCAGGTTCCATTCGTCTGTCACTGGCCAGGACCCAAAGAAGGTCATGTTTAGCCATCAGCAATTACAAAAAGCAAATGAAAATCTAATCAATACAGAGAAACTGGTGAAGAAGAAAAATAGTCGCCTATGAGCTACACTCATTTGCAAACACATCGTATCCCTGTCAGCCATAGCTGTAGCACCCAACACCAGTAAGGCCAAAAGCATCTTGACTTTGTTCTCAGCAAAGGATGGCTCCTCATGCTATTTCTAATATGAAATATTCCTGGAATGAACTAAGTGCAAAGTTGTTCAGCCTCTACCTAAGACTGAGGTTTTGGCGGATGTGGATTCCAAAGCTTTTTATTTAATGTATATACATGTATAAATATCAATCAAGCTGGGTGATAAGGGCTACAACACCAATAAACTGAGCACCAGCAATATTTATTTGTGAAAATACTGCTGCTACATATTTCAAGAAGTCAAAACTTAATTTTTTTCAGTAGCTTTCCTCCTACTTTCTTTTTTATCCAATATTATTTATAGATAAAGATTAATTCATTTAAGTAATTAACAAGCCTGAACACATCTGACTCAAAGGATACCTGATATCAGGTAGGGGAAAGGTTCTTCCCTTATTTCATAAACCAAGCCCTGATTTCTGTCTAGAAACTCCTGTTACGGTGTAGCAAGACAATGCACACAAGTCAGAATAAAAATGAGAGGAGGGCAATCTTCTAGCTAAAGAATAATTTCCTCCATGCCACAGGTCCATGGTGGTACTCTGGACGTGAGCTTCAGCAGCCTCCAACCCTTCCACCCCCTGTTTCTCCCCCAGACAGTCATTTGAGCCCCTGTCTTGAGCCAATGCCAAAAAATAATCCTTTTCAGCCTGCTCCCCCTTAATTATTTTTTGGCTGATGACCCACCACAGCTCATCAAATGACAACCCCAGGCACAAAAAACTCGCCAGCCACCTAAGGAACCAGCCTCAGGAGCTGGCCCATCACATCATGTTTCTTCTCTCCTAGGCCACTTCTTCGCCAAACGACTGCTATTTGTTGGTGTTTTCAGTTTTGCATACGAGTAACTCCAGGACCAAGAGTATGGCTGTTGGAGAAACTCCATTCACACATGACTCCAGAGACCACGACCTAACTGAGGATCTCTGGTGGGGGCACTCAAACCGGTGGTTGGTTGTGCTACCGTGGCCAAGAAGCTGAATTCAGTGTATTAATACTGAATTAATATTTTCAAGCCCCCACCACCTCACTTCAGCCTTCACATTACCTCTGCATCCTTTCAGATTTTAAAAAGACAAATAAATAATAATAATTAAAAAAAAATACACAAACAAGACTCACCTATCAAAAACAAACATTTCTATCCCCCAGAAATCTGGAAGTAAGAAAAAATTTTAAGTGTGTTTCCTGGTGGAAAATTTAAGTTAGTAGCACCGGAACTGAGACACACAATAAATAAGTAAGTCACTCTACACACATTATTTTCTAGAGAGCAAAAACCAAGCACTCCAGACTGATAATGGCATGAGGCAAGCCAAAAAAAAAAAAAAAAAAAAAAGGCAAAACCAAAAGGTACAACCTAATACTCATGCACTTTAGTTGTGGTCTTAAAAGGAGAGCGTCTCAGTTGAGTGAGTGATTCAGAATGGAAATAATCCAGCTTCCACTGACTTTCAGAGGAGCACAAACAGGCCGGTTATTTATATTCTGTTGGAACACCAGAAAGACCCTGCTAACAGCTTGGGGTTTTTATTTTATTAAAAATACATAGGGGCATGGGGGGAAATCTTAACCTGAGCTATCTTGGGTTTTCAGGACAAACCTTTGCTCAGGGAAATGTTCCAACTACAGTTTTGGTTGTGCAGTAACAAAAGCAATTCTCACTGGGATGAAGGACGCACCAGGCACACGACATCTGCCAACAAACCTAGGAAGGCACCGTTCCCCTCTCCGGTCCTGCTCACACCATCGCAACCTTCAGCCTGCCAACCCATCCCACTAATGCAGCCGAGACCGAGCCACCTCTTTTTTGGGGGGACTGCGGGTCCACAAAGAGGAGGAAGGCACCGAGTTAGACCTGGCACACATGAGCGGTGGTGCTTGTGCAGGAGAGGGACAAGCGGGCAGAAGGATACAGGTGGAAAGGAAGGGACTGAAGGAGGTAGGAAGAGAGACCACCAACAGTGGCAGCAAACCATTGGGTCTACCAGTGGTGTTTTGTGCCACTTCACTGTTACTAACTTTGCTTTACACAGCAACTTCATGGTTTCCCTGAGGGCAAGGTCACTGGCTGGTGAGAGCTCTCTCCCTGCTTCCTCTAGATGAAGCTAAGAAAGCCCCAGACCACGCAGACATCTTGTTTGTAGAGAAGGTTTGCACAATAGACTAGACATTCTCCATTGGACTCGCCATCTTCCTTCCATTTCCTGCACCTGCCCATCTGATTTGGGTCTGCCACCTTCCTGACAAGAGCTATTGCAATCACATGCAAAGCAGACTTGCGTGGCTCTCCAGCCACACAGCCTGCACCCACCGCCACCACACAGCCGGTATCCTCCTCACCGCTACACCCAACCAAACTAATGGTATGGGCTCAACCTTGCATAAAGCAGGTTTGTTTGGTTTTTTTTAATGCTAATGCAAATGCATAATTTGTTTGGATGTTTTAAACAGCCGATGACAATAACCAGAAGTCAAAGACATTGGCTCAAAAAGAGCCGTCCTGTGCCTCAAAAGCGAGCCTATGAAGTTTAACGTGAGGCATCAAGAAGATTTATGGGAAGGAAAATAAAAGGAACAAAGGATTTTGATAACACAGTTTGACCAGAGGATGAGGAATAATGAGTGAATGTACGATTAATAGGCTGCTGCATCTCCCAGTGAAAGTCTAGACCTATGTATGAAAAAAAGATGCAATTGAGGATTCTTTCATCTGCTACTTCAACAATACAAGATCTTCAGGAAGTCTGGCTTCTCTCCTTCCAGCACTGACCCATCTAAGGTTTTAAAAGTTTGTTTTCTTTCAAAACAACACACAGTTAACCACAGTACAACATTCGTTCTTTTTCCTTTGAAGAGGCTTAGCTGTCACTCACTTGACTCGGAGGCAATGCATTAAATGCAAATATTTTATTTAAAAGACTACATAGCTTGAAACTTAAACCTCAGTGCTGTCCAATTTCACAGCCAAGGTTTAGACTGTATTGTTTATAATAACAATGGCTCTGAGCCACACTTCGGCATAACCAGCGCAGTTAAAGGTAATAGGAACGTTAAAAAGGCACAAATTTCACATCAGGCTCTTTACGTTATTCAGAGTCACTGCAAATAACTCAGCGGTTCTTTTGTATAGAAGGACTCGCGCTTCAGGAGTCTTTAACAAGACTAATAGCTATAAAACAGACTGTTTAGGCTTGAGTATGGGCATTTTTTGCAATCAAGCAGCTTTGGAAATTGAGGAAAACCCCACACACTGTCCCTGCGTTCATAACCGCAATTCTTTTGGGGTCGCAGACAGGACGTAAGAAAATTATTCATGGGTTATATACACGGGATTGCATCAAGCAACCAGGAGTTTCAAAAGACGCAGAGTTCGTAGCCTCCCATTAAGCCATCCGACCCGGCGGGGCGCACAAGCCATTCTCCCTCCCTGCACGTACAGTTCCTCCATTGCTCTATACCAGTAATACCGTTCCCTTTGCTTAGCAGCTCAGGCGACTGGACGGTCCGACACAGAGCACGATCCTGCCAGCTCCCGCTCCCTACAGATAACCCAGCTGCCTCTCCGGCGTCCGGGGAAGGGGACTTTGGGAAGCTGCTTGCATGGTCAATGCTCCAGCAAGCGAGGACGCAGGGACCGTATCGTTTTCCTTGTTACCCTTTACTTCATGGAGGAAGAGTAGGGAAGGCGCAGGCGAGAGGGGCTGAAGCTGGGTGTCCCCGTTTCAGCCCCACTCCCGAGGGATGCCCCAGCCCCCCGGCGCAGCGGCCCGCCTTCGCCGGCCGCCCCCCGCCGCCCCGGGGCGAGGAGCCGGGCAGGGCCGCCCTGAACTTTCACTCCGGGAAGGAGAGCGATCGCCGGCCGAGGCAAACCCCGGGGCTCACCCCGCCAAGCCGGCACAGGGGCAAAGCGACCCGCAGACGCTCCCCCCGGGGGCCGGCACCGCCCTGCGGCGCCGCGCGAACGCTACCGGCGCGGTTCCACCCTGCTCCCCGCCTCGGCCGCGCACCGGGCCGGTCCCCCCCGGCCCCGGGCAGCCCCGCCGGGGGTGAGGCGGAGCCGCCCCGTCCCCGTCCCCGTCCCTACCTTCCCGCTGGAGGTGCTGCGCCGAGGCGACGAGGAGGAGGAGGAGGAGGAGGAGGGCGGCCAGGAGCGCGGCCAGCGCCCGGCCCGCCGCCATCTCCCCGCATGGGCCCGGCGCCGAGGCGGGCGCGGGTCCCCTCCGGCGCCGCCGCCGCTTCCGGCTCCACCTCGCACCTGGCGGGGCGGGGCCGGGCAGGTGGGGCCCCTCCTCTTCCTCCCGGGCGGCGGGGACGGGCTGGGATGCGATGGGATGGGATGGGATGGGATGCGATGGGATGGGATGCGATGGGATGGGATGGGATGGGATGGGATGGGATGGGATGGGATGGGATGGGATGGGATGGGATGGGATGCGAAGGGATCGGGGCGGCCCCGGGCGCTGCCGCCGCCCCGGCGCGGCGGGGTGGAGCCGGCTTGGCGGGGGCGCGGGCGGTGCGGGTCGTGGTCAATGGGAGAGATGCTGCTGCAGAGTGTTATTTCTGCTGTTACGCCTCACCCTGACGCTTCCCCGGCCCAATCGCGACATTATTAACTCCTACCAAAAGAGTTTGGAGATTTCGGTCCGCAGGCTCCCCTCGCGCTCTTGCCGGGTGCCCGGTCTGTTACCGATGCCAGGGAAAGCGCGCCTTGCCTGCCGAAGCACCGCCGAAGAGAGGAGCTGTCTCATCTAGCGGTGCATCGGTGGTGGGGAGAGCTTACTGCGGCCTTTCAATACTTAAACGGGGCTTATTATAAGAAAGGCGGGGACAGACTTTTAGTAGGGCCTGTAGCGATAGGGCGAAGAATAATAGTTTTAAACTAAAAGAGGGTAGATTCAGACTAGGTATAAGGAAGAAATTTTTTACGATGAGGGTGGTAAAACCCTGGAACAGGTTGCCCAGAGAGGTGGTAGATGCCCCATCCCTGGAAAGATTTAAGGCCAGGCTGGACGGGGCTCTGAGCAACCTGATCTAGTTGAAGATGTCCCTGCCCATTGCAGGGGGGTCGGACTAGATGACCTTTAAAGGTCCCTTCCAACCCAAACCATTCTATGATTCTATGTTTGGAAGTGCCACATTTCACCCAAAAGTAGGTTCCTCCCAGTGAACAGCAGTTTGCATCCTGCTTGTTAAATGTTTGGGGACTTTGCAGTGAAAAACTCCGAGCAGAGACCATTGTGACGTAGTCAGGAGTAGATGTTTGCCCAGTGACTAAATACCTTACTAACATCAGACAGCTCATCTTCTAGCAATTCCATGCCATTGCTTTGGAGCATTTGTTTCTTTGGCAATATCATTGCAAAAACCATTTATACTAGCCTACAACAGCACCTGGCTATTACAGAAATGTGCACAGGAATATTCATGTTCAAAGAAGGAGAAAAGGCAAAATGATGTCAGAAGTTCAAGACCTTATACAGATTTAAGACCAAGCTTTAGAGAAGACTGAAAACCCTTTGCCCTTGCTGATTTCAGCTGGCAACGAGGATACTCAGCTCTCCTGGGAGATCTTTACACCTCTTTAATAAATAAATCTATTCTGCATAGTATGGCTCTTTACTCCTCTTAATGGAGAAATGCAATTAAAAGAAAATGTGTATGGCAAAAAAAATCAGTCTTTAGAAATGGACAGTTAATAAGAAAGTAATTACCTGGTTATATGACTGCAGAGAAATGAACAGATAGGAGCTTTACAGCCATATGAGGAGGAACAGAATGATTTCTTAGGGGCTCAAATCAGTTCTGATGCCGCTTTATTAACATAAGGAAATAAGGAAGGTCTAGGGTTTTTTCTTCTTCTACTGGAGAAATAGGAAGGCTTTTGGCCAGCTCACAGGTTTTAATTTATGTTAGTTGTGTCTTATCAAGTTTCACATCTTCATAAATTCAGTACTTTGCCACTGAAGGTAATTCTTATGTCAGCTTTATATTACCTTACAGTTCCTTTTTTCTTTTTTCCAGATCAAAACATGGAAAAAGTGTGGTAGACTTCCTAAAATAGATGTGGGTTTATGTTCATTATAGTTCTTAACACTATTCTGTCGTTTGTAAGTCTAATGTAGGAACACAGAACCAGAAATCACCCCTGGTCTGGCTGCTCTTATGTTCTCCTCAGTTGCCCCTCTGGTCGCCAGCATTTCCAAACAAGCTCTATAAGCATTAGCTAGCCAGTCTAACACCACCTCTGTGAGACAGATAAGTTCAGTTCCCTCTGATTTGGAGATGAGGGACCGAGGGACAGACAGTCCTTATGACTTCCCCAGCGTGACAGGAGAGTGAGTGCTTCTCTGTAGGGCTGAGAGGGCTGTGTAGTGATGGACTGGCTAGTTACGAGAGTCACTTCCTAGTGGATTTGGACATCTACTGTTGCGTAAAGAGTGTAGATAGCTGGATTAAGATGCTTAAAATACTTGGCATGGGAAAGCATGCAGAAACGACCACTTCAAGTAAAAAAACATTGACTGTCTGTACACATAACTCTACAGGAAAAACCCACCAACACAAAATGAAGGCATTTTCCATTGACTTCATCAAGGCTTGCCCAGCTAATGCACTTCCTTACAGCGGCAGCAATCCTGGTTGCTGCAGTATCAGCTACAGTGAAGGAGTCAACCTCCATCAACACCTTTTGTCTAGACATGCCAGAATGCTATAGCGGAGTCCTGTGGGGTTGGCAGGGTTAAAGTTAAAGAGTCGTTCCACGTGCCTACCCCAAAACACCCTGACCCTCAGCATACAGTGCAAATGGAGGTGTACCTCTCTCTGTGATGACGCTCCAGCATCCAGGAGGTAAAAAAGCATGCTCTGAAGGTGACTGCTGTTAAATAGGTACCCTGCTAAAATCAGACTTTTCTCCTCTGTCTGCAAAGAGTGAGGACCAGAGGTAAAGAATTGTCAGTCTAGTGGCAAGAGTCAATATGCTAAGCATAAAGGTAGCTTAATCCACTTTGCTATGACTTTAATTGCTTCAACTTTGTTTTTAAAATGAAGAAAGAAGGAAAACAGGAGGAAGAGTAAGAGACTTTCTGCTTTCACACATCTTTTTACCAAAATTTCCTTTG
Source organism: Platalea leucorodia (assembly GCF_965183815.1). NCBI lineage: Eukaryota > Metazoa > Chordata > Aves > Pelecaniformes > Threskiornithidae > Platalea > Platalea leucorodia. Next base: position 119,850,467 of record NC_138823.1, read on the forward strand.
AAATAGCTATTGACTTTCACTTCATTGTATTTTCTTGAGAAGGTGAATACTCTTGTGATACTGTAAATTTGTCTATGTGTCTATTTTGGCTGATGCAGCTGATGAACTGTCCTGGTTGTGGCTGGGATAGAGTTAATTTTCTTCCTAGTGGCTGGTACAGTGCTGTGTTTTGGATTTAGCATGAGAATAATGTGATAACACCCTGGTGTTTTAGTTGTTGCTAAGCAGTGTTTATACTAAGTCAAGGACTGTTCAGCTTCCTATACTCTGCCAGCAAGGAGGTGTACAAGAAGCTGGGAGGGAGCACAGCCGGGACAGCTGACCTAGACTGGCCAAAGGGCTATGCCATACCGTATGACATCGTGCTCAGTATATAAACTGGGGGAGTTGGCTGGGGGATGGCGATCGCTGCTCAGGGACGGGCTGGGCGTCAGTCGGTGGGTGGTGAATGGTTGCATCACTTGTTTTTCCTGGGTTTTGTTCCTCTCTCTCTCTCTCTCTCTTTCTCTTCTTCCTTTTCATTACAAATCATTATTTTATTTTATTTCATTTCAATTCTTAAACTGTTCTTCTCTCAACCCACAAGTTTTCTTACTTTTGCTCTTCCGATTCTCTCCCTCATCCCACCAGGGGTGAGGGTGAGCAAGCAGCTGTGTGGTGCTTAGTTGCCGACTGGGATTAAACCACGACGTGAACAATTCCCTCAGTCGGTCTCTTTATTAGAAACAAATACTTTTTTTTTAATTATCCCATCTTCTTTTTGAGGGGGGCTTAAGACATTTCTGGGTTTCCTCTCTTTTTGGTTATGCTTATATATTGACAGTGATGGAAAAGATCCTGATTTGGTCCTAATGTGTGTTAAATGTGAAAACATCTGTAAGCAGACCTACCATCCTGCAGGCAGCTCTTGCCTCTGTCTCAGGCTGGAGGTGAGCAAGAGCAGCGTGCGTCGTTTTACATTCCTCCTTCCTGCTCTACAGTCATTTCCTCAGAAAAGAACAAGTCAGCCGGGTCAGATGTGGGGGCCAGCCTTCCTGGATCAGCATAATGTGGTATGCAAGTCCATGGATTGAAGCTCCCAGGGATTGAGAAATAATTGCATCTGCAGTCAGTGTGCCCACACGCAATGAAAGCTCCATCAAAACCGGCTAATTTGGCTTTCACCTCTCATTAGCTTAATGCACAGTGCCCTGGTGCAGCTGGAAACAGTGTAGAAAATCAAAGGGTTTAATCCTTGTTAGCATTATTTGTCATCCTTATAGCATTCTTCTTCCGCAAGTCTTGAAGTGCTTTGGAGCAGCTGTTTCACACAGGCCGTGTATCATTGTTCAGTGGTGAGCTTTACTGACCGCCTGACCACAGTAAAGTCAATACACTTCTGAGGAAGAGCTAGGATTAAGCATCTTGGAAATGTGAATTTAGCAAGGGAAGCCAGGGAAAAGATAAAAATGGGATAAAAACCCAAAAAACATATATGAGCTGGTTAGTCAAAACTATTCCTCTCCTTTGTTTATGGGAACCATATCCTTTGCTTGGAAATGTCCTATTTATTACACAGAGCAAATTACAAGAAAACACAGACAAGCTATAAATGGAAGCACACGAATTCCAAGCCATACTATTTCTGAGGAGCAAATCTCCCACGTCAGCTTCCTGGTCCCCACAGTGTGCGTAACATTGCTAAATGAACACATCAAAGACTGGGCCAGTGTTGTTCCTACCAATAGCTGTCAATGTAAGATTCCGCTCCCTACTATTTTTCACCTAAAATGAAATCATTAAACTAATAACCATACAGGCACATGGACACAGACTCCCACGGCCAGCTTGGGGAAAAATCTGTTGAGAAAATAACCTCAAGAAGATAGCCTCACACCAGGAGAGAAACACGTAAATGTGCTCTTGTCCTAATGAGAGAAAGTTCATTCGAGTAATTTTTAGGCTGGTCGTTTCTGCTGTGCTCTGACTCTCAACAGCAAAACAAGCTCAGTGAATCCTGAAACGACGGGGTATGTATTTAGTGCAGATACCCAAGAGGCAGCTGGTAGAAGAGCCGATGCAGCCTCAAAGAGAGTAATCAAGATGCAGTTCATCATACTTGAAACACAGCTGCTGTATGAGATAGCATTTGCTTTCGCTGTGTAATACCAAAGCAGCTTTCAGCCAGCTGTGTGACGCTCATCCAGCTGCCCGAAGAGCACCGGACGAGTACCCCACGCTGGTGAGAGGGCACTCACCGGGTATTCTAGCTGAATTTCCAAGTATTTAATCATCTCCTCTGTTATTAAAAAAAGATCAGATCGAGCAGCTGCTTTATGACTATATACTGTGGCAATGCCCAAAGACCATACCTAACACGGACAGCTTCACCCTAGGCACCATGCCAACACTGAGAGCGAGCCTTGCTCCACAGAGCTCGCAAATACATAAGCAAAAGGTGGCAGAAGCCTGTAACGGAGAAGAGGATGTGTTAGAGGGAGCAGAAACTGGGGCTGTTGGTGTCTGTATGCACCGGACAGGGGTGAGTGCAGCTCCGCTTTACTGGGATCTGTTGTACCGGGGTAATCGCTATGCACTGGCTCTCCAGTTCTGCTGCAGTTGAGAACAGCAATGATGCACAGCATCTGCTTCCTTGTGCTGGAAGCTCGGCTCGGTATGGTAGGAGAATGGTACGAAGTACAGTGTCTCTTGCAAGAACACAGGAAATACCACATTTTTAAACCCTAGCAAATTCCAGGGCTATTTTTTTCACTAGCTGAAGCTTATTACTGGAATATATTGAATGTGCTACCTCCTGACTGAGGTAGGCACGGAAATAGCTAAACGCACATTTATTTTTTAAGCTGGTTTTCCTTACCGTGTTTTATGAAAGTGATCTATTTCCCTTGTACAGTAGTTGCATCATCCTAGCAGACTAAGAGCAGGTTAATACTAAGGAAAGACCAAAGAACTTTCTATGTTCCCTTGTCTCTGTTCAAGAGAACCAAAGTCACTGTTACCTCTCCTTCAATCCTAGCAGGAATATCCAGCTATAGTAATACGGCACATCCATCATGGTACGCGGGATGCGACGCCTCTCTGCTGTTTGTGGCAGCTGCCGGGAGAAGAAGTTGGAGTCTCATGACTGCCTCCACAAATATGTAAGGATGTGGCGTTTTTATTGCCTGCCAGGCATACAGCCTCACGCGGTCTTCTGCGTATTTGTGAAAGTACAAGCCATATGAGCACACTTCCATTCCTTTGATAACTTCTTAAAGTAATTCTTCTACTAAAGCAATTCTTCTGCTAAAGCAGTTCTTCTACTAAAGTGATTCCACAGGGTAAGTCTGCCCCAGCGCCCCTGACCAGGTCTGGTGAGTCACTTTTTCGGGGGAAGCAAGTGACTCAGGAGGAGCAAGGGAAGGGAGAGAACATAAGTGCCAAGGTGCATTAAAGTTAGGGCCCTTCTGATAAATGTAGGTATGTACTTAGATAGTTTTGTAATCAGCATGATCAATGTCTTACTGACATTGGCTGTTGTCCACTCAGCCCTCTGGACACAGGATTAAGTCCATCTCTGCAGGATAGAATAGAATTTCCCACAATAAAAGACAGTTATTTGCATGTACTTAAATTCCATTGCTTTCAAGTTAGGCACTTGCTTAAGGCTGTTCCCGAAATAAGGCTGAAGTGTATCTGTGCTACAGCTGTAAAACAACTGCTCACTGTATTTGGGAGTTACTCTCTTATAGTGTTTAATAAGGATATGCATGACGCTAAATAAGAAATACAGGTCTGCATGTCGTAATAGATACATTATGGATCATAAAAAATGGAGGAAAGACTTAGGCCCAGCTATAGTAATGATCCATGGAATATTTTGGAGTCAACAAATCAGTCTTCCATAGACTGAAGTCACGCAGCATATAATTTTGGTCAAAAGCTTAATTATTTCCAAGTTATTCATGGTGGTTAGATGAATTGTGGGAAGCATAGGGACTGCTTACAGCACTTGAATGCAAATTAGTTTTTGAATATGAGTGAGATTCAGCAATGCTTGAATGCAGGGCTTTGAGCCAAGGCTTGTTACCTGAAAATACACCCACAAAGCACCCGGATAGCTTAAAGAAAGTTTTCTCTTGCCAGAACATTTAAATTGTTCTTGTTGATATCTCTGATTTGACTTGGCAGGTACATTGCGCAGCGAGTAGCAGCAACATTTGTTACAGCTTGCTCAATGATTTTATGCCACAAAAGAAACAGCCCCCGAGCTGACTGGAGTTACCCTTCAGTCAATGTGTTAGCGTGGGGCTTTTTTCTCATCATAGCAGTGAGGCAATTCTGAATTCTACCCTGGTTATTAGACAAACAGGCTTACCTTAAAGATTGGAAGTTATATGTGCAAGGTCTTTTCCTGCGATCTTTTGCCCTTTGCCTGAGGCTTCACAAGCGGGGCTGGAGGGAGCGGCAAAGCGGAGAGGGGATGCAAAAAGCTGAGCCCTGAGCAAAGGAGGAGGTGGGTCAGAAACTCTGCCCCTGGCCGAACTGCTCGTTCAAATAAGGGTTACTCATTCACGTAAAGCAGACGAGCGGGATTTATCCCTGAGCGTTCTTTGATAAACAGATAGCTTGCAATTTTCCTGTGAATCTGGGTGTGAAGAATGTGGTGCTGTTACAGTAGTACGGGAGAGAAACTGCTGCCTGCAGTATGTTTCATTTCTCTTTGGTATAAAGTTATTCTTTTCTTCTTTCTCATATTTTAAAGGGAGTTTACCCAGGAAAAGAAATAGAAGCAGGACTTCATGAGGGGCTGCCTGCCCCTCTTCTGCTTTGTGCTATGCAAAATGAAGGTGAAGAAAACATACCAGCAAGCCGGAGTGGCTATGCGGCTGGATTGTATCCATCTGCTCCCAAATAGTGGTTGGCGTGGTTCAGCATAAAATGTATTGCCTTACCGTATGAGACGTTGTGGCCTGACAGGAGTAACCTGCTTGCGTAGGAAGGGAGCGCTTGTCATATATCACACAGACAGGCAAAGGAGACAGCAGAGAAAGTCTCGAGGCTCGGGCATTTCTGAGCCTCTGGGAAGAAACCCAGTTTTTTGTCAGGGAGAAATATTCCATCATCTTTATCTGTCTCTAACTGAAATCATAACAAACCAGCTTAACAGCAGGAACATTCCTCGACGCTTAAGGATTGGTTATTTATTGCATACTGTATGTATCTCTTTGTCAGTTTATACAGACATCTCTGGTACAGATGCTCAAGCTCTGATAACAAAAGATATAAATAGTATGTGTGGTAAACAACTTGTAGAATAGGATGCCATGACAAAATACCACATGCCTATAGGTATACTTTGCAGAGACAGCATGGGTCACATAAGGGACTCCATGGGGAGAGCAGCGCTTCCCCATGGCTCTCACGCTGACACGTAATGGGTCCTTTATATATGGGAGCTATTGGTGATGTGCCTGCACTATTAGCTATTCTGGTAAAAACACTAAATTTGGGAAGAGCTTGAGACATTGAGGTTTCCTCCCTGAGTTGCGCATGTGGTCTAACATTCCCATGCCTTCCTAAAGGTCTACGGCTTCATTAGGAAAGGGAATCGGGTGCCCACTGCATAATATTCTCCCTTTAAAGAGTTTGTGTTAGGCACTGAAATGATCCAAGTCACACAGACACCAATTGTGCCTGGACGGTCTTTCCATCACAGATTTACAAAGCTCCCAAGCAGAGGGGGTGCATCGCAGGATTTTCTGTTGTCACTCATACCCGGTCTCATTCTGGCAAAACATTTGCCATCTCAGGTGGACAAGGAAAAAAAAAAAGGACTAGGTCAGTGATTAAAGACAATTGTGGACTTAAATGAGATTTTGTGGTGATGTTCTAGGTGCAATTGCAGCAGGTTGTCCAGCAAACTGAAGCTAAAGTTCTTATTCCACATGTAAAACTGCTAAGACTTTCCTGGAAATGTCTGATGAGGAAGAAGCGAGCATATGCTGAAGCTATTTTAAGTTATACGGCACGTATCAAAAAAGTGAGATGCTGCCCAACAGGATAATGGGAAGTGTTAAAGTTTTTTTGTTTTAACTGAAAAGTTTGTGGTTAGATCCAGTTGTCACCAAAGCCTGGGAGAGTTGGACGTGATGCTCCGATGACGTTGCATTTACACTTTGGTTGTTAAAGCGGCTCCCGATGCTGCTGTAACGATTTCTGCAGGCTACGGGGCGCTAAGCTAAGAAGCTGTCATCTAGATTTGAGTTCAGCTTTCCAGGAATCTGTGGCGTGTAGGTCCAGCATCCTAACTCAGGTTTGTAGGAACAAAGTGTGATATTAAAAAGCCTGCTCGGGAATGGGAGCACAGCAGTCAGTCCTTACGCTTGGCAGAAATGAGACATCTGCCCATCATTTCCCAGCCACCCTCCCTCGCTGTGCACCTCACTAGCCCTGCTTCGCTAAGCTTCCCAGCAGGGTGAGTTAACTAGGCGGAGGACTTACTGGGCTATACTGGGTTTTGTGTTACCCTCTTTAGATCCTGCTGGTTGAGAGCTAAGTTGTGTCGTACAGATGTAGTTTTAGCCTTTCTGTGCCTCAGTTGCCTAACGCTTAACAAGGAAAAATAGCATCACCTGTTTCATCGGTGGTAGAAAGATTAAACGCATTCAAAAGTAGGGGTGATGAGGTATTCTCTGATGCTGTGGTAATGGAGATTGTATAAGTGCGAGAAATTTTACTTTCAGTTGAAGTTACGGACTTCAGTAGGTCTCTTGTTTTCAAAAGCAGCTGGAGAAGAGGCTGTTTTGCCCTCTGGAGAGAGGAGTTGGGTTCAGGAAGAACTGAAACCCCGCCCAGAATACAGATAGCCTGGATGCTGAAAGGGCATGGATCAGCAGCAACTTTCTGTAGAACCTGTTAATACCAAGCACGCACAGTGCTGGGGCAAGGTCTAGCTCTGTTTTCATGTCCACAGATCATCCACTGCTCTTTTGGGTACTAACGTTGTAATACATGCTGCTGTACTTCTCCCACAGAGACGACACATTCACAAATCCCCAGGCTTGTACATTAAAGACCAAAACTCAAGTGAAAGGTAGCAGTCATTACTAGAAAATCAGCGTTTCTCAGAAGATAATTGCCACACATTGCCTATGGTGATTATACAAATACCGTGGGATCTGCACAGAATGCATTTACCTGGCACAGATGCCAGCTTTTCCAAGAGCAAATAATGTTTCCAGTAAAGAGAACTTCTCTCCTAGGATTTTAGAGCTGGACTTCAGAAAACATCTACTTTGTACTAAAAAGGCTTATCAAATCCCTAGGAGAAACACAGTCTACGTGAAAAATTGCTTTACAAATATCCAATTTATTGGACAAGGAGAAGGCGCTGGTGACAGCAGGCAATGTAAGATCCTTCTGCCTGAAAAGGCTCAACATCTTTTTCTTTCCTGACCACTGCCTGTGCATTCAAGCTCAGCAGAGGGCACCGAGCCCTCTCAAATGAGCCCTTACAGACTGAGCCTGCTACCTTCTTCCTAACAAAGCTGTACATAAAACAGGAGGGAGAGAATGTATTTTCTAGGACACTGCATCTGTACCATGAATTAATTGTAAAAATCAGTTGGCTCTCACTCCACATTTAGCAAAACATTAATTCACCTCTTCCATCTCAGAGAAATACTTTGAGAAAAGTAGGTGCAGAATGTCTCCATTTAATTCTGTAACAGGACATAGTGTAAGCCCTTGGTGTATGCTTTAAATTATATTCTTTTCCCTGCTTGATTTCATTTGACTTTTCCTTTGTGCTGTCAAATACTCCTGCTGTTCCGCACAGGTGGAGTCAGCCGAACGCAAATGTCACCGCTGCCAAGAGATCATGCACAAACCTATCCCCTCTGTCAGCTTTTTACATCAGGGAATTCCACATTCATGGAAGAGAGTAGGGACAGATCCTGGCATGATATTTATACCTGTCCCCTGCTTAGGTGCCTGAACTTTCTCAACTTCAACTTCTGCACATTTTATTCTGCAACACATCCAAAATAGAGGTTACGGCTGATGTCCCGCAGAGCTCACAGGGCTAACATGCACCAGATTCTGTAGTAAGAGCAGCACAGGGAGGTGTTGCATCCTTGAGTCCCCAGAGAGAGCAATGGGGTTCAGAAGAGGCCTTCAGTGCATGTTTGTGGGGACAAACAAGGAGGCGAGACACCTTTGCTGTCCCTGCCTTCCTGGCAGTATGCAGCGAATGTAAAAAAAACTCCCTGGGTTTAGAGCTGGGATGCAAACTCAGCTAAAAATCCTAGTGAGTGTTCCTAAAGCTTAGCCACTTGGGAGCATTCGGTACACAGATGCTAATTGCCTCCTGAAATATTCTTGAATATCTTTGTGCTGTCAGATGGCGCTTTTTTTGTGAGCTACCCAAGATGTCACAGCTTACAGCATCCTTTTATGTCAGCAGTACCTCCTGATCATGCAGTGATTCCTTATACACACTGTCCCCAGGAAATCAGTGAGGCCAGCAGGTTTCCTGAAAGGGAACGGAGACTGTCGGGGTGATTCAGACTGATTGCTCCGCCAAATGCTACATTCACTGCGTGGAGCCTGAGTGCCCCTCGGGTTATTTCAGCAGAGCGATAACTTAGCTAAAGTGATGGCTAGTTCATTTTGGAGGGAGACTATGCTAAACGGAAAGCCACTTTCTCATTTCTCACTAGACAACAGCTGCAAGTAGAAAAAATCAGTAGTGCCCAACAGTTCACTGGGACATATGCTCCTTTGCAGAAGTCAAAAGTCTTATACAGGTAGTATAAACTAATGCTGGATCTGCCAAGGGCATACTTCTTGCACACAGGAACAGTGCTTCTTTAATAAAAGTCCCTGCTGAATATCCGAAGATATAACTGCACAGCAAGGAAATCATCATCATCACCATCATCATCATCATCATCATCCAAGGCAACAGCTCTGTACCATAGGAGGTACCCACAATATCATATGTGGCATTTAATGGGATATGATATTCACCCATTGTAGATTGGGAATGGCACCTCTGGTTCAGATTGTCTGATGCTTCCCTCTCTAAAATTGTTTTTGATTGTTTGTAAGCTTATCATACTCTTCATGCTGAAATTTTTCATGCCAACTATCTACTTCAACCTGAATTCTTTGAGTACGTTCTAGCCAAATTGGTTTAACTGATTCAATAAACTCATCATTTTACTACCTGTAAAAAAATATGGTAAGCTTTTTTTTTTCTGAAAAGCTCTGCTGTTCACATGCTTTGGAGCAAGAGCTAGAAGTAGTGTGGGGGCGGTATGTCTGTCCAGGGTTGTCCAGGGTTTCCAACAGTCTGAAAGCTCCTTGGCTTCTGTTGCTGATGCCACATAGAGAAATTAATGCCCTTACTGGTTTTGCTGCTGATAACAGAAGGCCATTAGAAGGCTGCCAGTTACTTTGTACAGCTGCTTCATGTTGCCAGGACAGTGACTGCATGGAGACTGGGCACTCACATTTTCCACGGCTCTATGGTTGCGGGCAGGCTGACGTGGTTCCTTCAAATCGCTGCTTCGTCCTCAGCAGCAGGACATCAAGCCTGCGGATCTAGTTTCACAGTCAGCTCAGTAACCCAACTGAAAATAGACCCTTCAAAAACAGAAGAAAAAATCAGTTTTCAGGTGTCACGGTTTGCTGAGCCAACAAGCTTATGGCAACAAGCTCCAGAGGTGATGTGAGAAAGGGAACAAGGGAGGAGACAGGGCAGCGCTGTCGTAAGCCAAGGTACGATGTTTCTAACAGTCTCTCAGGCTAAAGCAGCAGAACAAACACTTTTGACAAAAGTTTGTCTTACCTGAAAATTTCATCCAGCCAGATCCCAAAGCAAATACCAGGGAAAGTCCCAGGAGGAGATCTACAGCTCTATCTTCAGAACAGCACCTGGCGAGGAAGGCAGGCAGCTTTACCCGTCCCGGTGGGGAGAACGCAGAAGGATGATCTGCTGGCACTCACATGAACACCATCCCTACTGCCCTACTGCAGGTTCAACACCAGCTCCAAGAAAGAGGTCTGAGCGTCTCGGGGACCACCGCTGCGTATCGGCAGCTATCGACAGCTGCAGGTCACACGTTGAGAGACAGAAGAATCTTCATTTATTTTTACTGCACACTCTTGGATCCCCAAAGCACACAATGTTTCTACTTGCACATCGCTGAGGATCAAAACGGCTCACCAGGCTGCCACAAGTTTTATTTGCAGCCACGCACACATCCACCTTCTGCAGAGAGTATATTTGCCATTTATCATCTAACCTTTCCATGGATCAAAGCTTGCTTTATTTTGTGCAATTCTTCTTCCAACCAACATTTTAATCAGCCATGTTTTCAAAAAACATGTCTGTTAGGAAGGCTCACTAGTGCTATGTAGAAGGGTAGAAAGAAGACAGAGAAGAAAAAGCAATGAATAACATGATCTCCTCAATGCACTTAAAAATGCTCCCACACTTTTCAGTGTGTTCCCCGGTTTTGTTTACTTTGCCATTGTAAGGAGAATAAGCAGAATTTGTTTGTCATCATTCTTCCCTCCCTGAGACAGAATATTATCAATACTTACCGCAGCCGAGCAAATAATTAAAATGAATAATTTATACAATTAATGCAGTCTTTTCTCCCATTTATATAATAACTGCCAGAGGATCACAAATTTCTTTTGAATTTATTCCTTAGTTAAGTTTATTTGATACCTTTTAATGATCCTACTGCTCTGTAGATTGAATGTTAATTTTAAGTAATTATTCACATTCGTTAATATGCACGTTGTTTTCTAGTGGCTGGTCAAATAAATCAAGTGATGTCATTTTTATTCCTTGGCTGAATAAATCTGCAGTCACTTCCAGTACAAACATTCATAAACATGAATGCAATGCTTATTTTTTTGAATAGTCAGGCATACGAACTTTGAAAATTCTCTTCTGAGTTTATTTCAACTTGGAAACCGTGGCTTCCCCTATATCTGCAAGCAAATGAACACAAAAGGCATGACAGCACATCTAGAGTGAATGTATTTAAAATTCAAATGGATATTGGCTTGTGGTTTGTTTATTTGTACATCTTTTTCCAGTCCTTCGAGTGCAGCTGATGCATGGAGGCCTCTGCATCAGACTGCTATATAAAAGACATTATTCCCTCCAAATTCTAGCATCTTCCTTTCTCTAACGCGCTCCCAGCAGATAAACAGCATCCTTTTGTACTGCTGATAGGCATTTAAGAGCTTCTTTAGCCAGTCCACAGCAGTAATGAGAAATAAAAATTACTTTCCTTGTACTGTGTGGCCAGACCACAATGACCTGCTTTAATGCAAGCTTTTCTTTTGACTTCAGTGGCAGATTGATCTGGTCCTGGCTCCTGTTAGCAGATGGTTACTGCTTTGCTCGGAAAATCAGCATTTCTTTAGCAGCAGCGTGCAGCCTTTATCAGAGGGAGAAGGGTACCCCCCTTCCCAAGGTCTCTGCCATCTTCAAGAGACAGTAGCTCTTTAGTGTTGTATCAGTCCTCAATAAAATCCCTTCTCGTCGTGGCACAAAGCTCCTGGGAATGTCATAGCAGCAACAGTGCCTCGAAACCTAAAGGTTAGGGTTTCCTAAAAGCTGAAGTATAATTACTACCATTAACCCTTGTTCTTTGTGAGAATTTCAAGTGTACTTTTAAATCAGTTAGATGCTTAATGTTACTAACAAAAAGTGTATAAACCCCAACATAATAGAATAGTACAATAACAATACGACCAATATAATAGAATATAACCCCAAAACTATACCACCAAAAAACTATTTTGGTGTGAAATCTACAGGTACTGTGAATGGGGAAAGCCCTCCCTCCGCACACCGAAAAACTCTTTGCTCAAGGAGTATCCCCTCAAAAGCACGCCCAGAGCAGCGCCGCATCTCACCCTGTTGTGAATGCTGGGTATTACTGATGTGGTGGGAGGCTTCGCTACTCTGAAAGAGCTAGGACAGACACAAAATTATTTTAATTTCATTGATTTACAGGTGTAGGCTTGAGGACAGCTGGAACAGGTTCTAGCAGAGGAGCAATACACCAGGAGGTGCTACACGGGCATGCAGGCGTGTAGAGAGTGATGATTTTAGCCGCGATTCGTGCATTGCCATGATTAGTGCAATCTACTGCCCAAAACAACCAGCTCCGTGGCATGCAGGCACTTTGTGTTCGAGCCAGGATTTTAAGCACGGGCCACGGGGTGCTGAGCTCTTGCTTTGCCTTCAGCATCTCCTTCCCCACCAGTGCAGAGCTCTCTCCTGGCTTTGTCCCTTTCTTTCATTCCCTGCAGATTTTTGCTTTGCCACAGATATTACTCACCTGCCCAGCCTTTGTTTTCCCTTCTATTTCTAACACACTCAAATATCCATTTGATAAAGCATTTCCCCTCTGATTCCACCTCCTCCAACTGTTACTCACTATGTGCTGTCTTTCCAAGGGTATCCAATTTAACTGAGCTGCCTCCTGGGATTAATCATGGGAGATAAGCAGGACAGCCTTGCAAGGCTCTTCATCATCTGCTTTGCAAGTCTGACTGTCCTGCTGTTATTTGTCCATTTTTTTGCATTTTGGCTCATTATTATTTTGGCATTTGTTGTTATGAGTGCCAAAGCTCCGTCGAGAAAGGCTTAATGCTTGTTTAAGTGGATAAATAAAGAAGGTTCCTGTGATAACATTCAGGTATCGATGGTTTTAACGGTCCACTTGGCAGCCGAAACAGACTAGGAGTGACCTCTGTGGTAACCTAGGTAGGCTGAGCCCAAGGCAGAGTCTCCAACCAGCTGGAGACAAAGCCGGGGCTCAGTCCCTCCCCTACTCTTACGGAGCCGTGCCCGCTCCTAGGCTGGACGCGTCTCTTTTACCATGCACGTGACAACAGCCATAGCAACAAGTTTGTGAAGAAGTCTGAGGATAAAGTGTGTTGGTATAAATTATTCTCTAAGTATCAAGATTAGTCAGATGAATAAAAAAACATTTAAAAAGGAAAAAATCACTCGAAATACCAGAGATACTTCTTATCCCTGTATAAAATGAGCAAACATCCTTGAGAAGAAAGAAAGCAACTTTTTTTTAAACAATTTTATGAAAATATCACAGTAAATATTCTACTTCGTACAAATCAATACCATTGATTTATACATAGACATCAGTCTGTCATTCTTTGGAAATGTACATTTGGGATTGATTTGGATAAAACTCTTCTGTTTAGTTAAAAAGAAATCAAAGAGGCTATCGGGCACAGAGGTAATCTTCCTCCTGATGTTTTTAAACGAGAAGGATTTGTACTAGTAAGGAATCCCCGTGCAAAGCACTTAGTTTGCATTTTCGCATCTGGGGGAGGGAAGCGTCGCATTCACATGGGGAGCTGCATGCATCAGAGCACCGGCAAGCGCAACTGTCCGTACTCTGAACCAGACCGCTATGGTCTTTATTTTTTTCTGAAGAGGGTGCTTGTGCTGAGGGAACAATTACAGGGTTAGCAGGTCTCTAGATAATGATCCTGAAGGAAGCTTTTAGCAGAATAGATTTCCCGTTATTGTAACACACCTATTCCACTGTTATAATTGTTCCGGATAGATCCAGTGCTTTCCATTATGCATCGCTCAGATTGCTTTGATAAGCAAAGCATTTGCTCATACCAATTGTAAAGTGAGAAGGAAATTCACACCCTAATCCAATTTAAAACATAGCCAGGAGGTGGATGTTGATTACAGTGGGAATATAGCCACCGTCACATCAGTGTAAACCCAGTCGTCGGATTAGGGAACAAGCAGGTTGGTACCTGCAGCGCTGGGGGAAAGGAGCGGTGCCCGCTCCCAGTACCCCTGGGAGTCTCAGGGCTATTGATTTTCCTTAATCTCCTTTCCTTCCCCATTAGAAACGTGCTCCTCAGTGTGTTTATGCATCCTGCTTATTTCAACCACCTAGAGGTGGGATGGGAAAATAAATTTGGGTTAAGAGGTGAGCACAGAGCAGGAGTCACAGTTTGTGAAAAAAGGCTGTGATTTTACTGGTTAGCCTTGCTGTGAAAAAACTCAGTGAACTGAGGGATGGAAGAAAACTAAAGCAGGAGCAGTGGAAGAGAAGTAGGGAATTGAGGGGGAATGGGAGGAAAGGAGACAAACAAAAGACAATGGAAGGTATTATTGGGGAGCAGCAGGAACATTAATGGGAACTGATAATCCTAACCCCCCAGAGAACCAGGATTCATGTTCACAGATCAAACTTGTTAGACACAAACAGGCTGGCTCTACTCTTTGTTCGGTTGCTTTCGTTAAGACAAAGAAGCAGGTGGTCTCAGTTCATTTCAGGTCCCGTCGCAGCTTCCACATCAAAAAGCCACCTACCCCAGTGGCCTTTTTGTTACCAGCATAGGCACAGATGTCAGGAGCTGCAAGATCAGAGAGCCTTCCGCTTGCTACAGGCTCTTGCCTGGCCTCCATCCCTGTAGTGCCTGAGCGAAGCGATAATCCCATCTGGCAGATTGGGACCAGAAGCAAAGCGATGCTCGAGTTCGAGCAGGCAGCCTGTACGAGAGTGGGGATTGAACCCCCCCGAGCCCAGGTCCAGCCTTCCTTTCAGCCACCCCTTCTTGGCGAGGTATACGTGCACTAGAGCCTCCGTGCCTTCTCCTGAAGAAAACAGGGCTGGTCCTTCTCATAGAGCAGCAAGGCACCAGGAAAAGACTCTTGTTTGCTGCCTTTCTAATGGAGTTTTATTTGAGGGGGGAGCTGGTTTTGGGTAGCTGAATTACTGCAACCATTACGAACTTCAGATTAAGGGAACTGCCTTTGTTTTCCTTTAATAAATAGGTTTTAAAAACAGTGTAGATAAGATCCCATAAGACCTACTGGCTTGACTGCAGGCCAGATTCAACTCTCAGCTGGTATAAATGGAGAATAACCCAACTCCTGTCCGTAATGTTGCTGCAAACTCCCCCTCAGGCAGCAGAGATCAAAATCCGCTCCTCTGTTTTTGCCTCAAAGTAAAGTCAAGAGGAACATGCTTCCAAGGAACATGTAATTCCCCCTGAAATCTCAGGGCCAGCTACTCCAGCTTTGAGCTAAACATGTCTGAAAGAAAAGACATGTTTCTATAAGAGGCTTGGACTAACAAACCAGTGATAAGATTACATGATTTTTTTGCAGGGAAATGTTAGCTTGCCTTGGTAGTGCTCTGAGCCAGGCAGAAATAATACAGCTAGGTTAGGGCAGTGTTGGACCTGCACTAGCTACAGCCCCTTGTAGGACGGTGCTTCTGCATTGGACTCAGCTCCATGCAGATTGCAGCTCTCCATCTTCCACCTGAGAGCTGACTCTCAAAGTGTGGGCTGAGCTCAGTCGCGTGAGGCTGCAGAAGTCCGCGGAGATACATCCCTGGACAAAAGCACAGGAAAGAAAAGCAGAAAAAGCTGGGAAACTTTTCCTGCACACCAGAGATTAAGACATGTACAGCAGTCTCTGCCTTCTCCCTTTCAGGTTGTTACCAACACCAAAGCACTGCTCCACCGAGAGAGCATTGACCAAATGAGTGCATACCAGAAGACTGCTACCTTCTGCTAGCTTCACACAGGTCAGGATATAGCCACAGAGCAAGACAGTAGAGACTCAGGGTTTCATTTTTCCCCGTAGGATTATCCTGATCTGAGACACCACAAAACGAACTGTGCTGGGGCTTAACGAGGCCCCGCTGACCAAGACCAGTCAGGTTCAGCGGGCCATGGGATGGGAGTCCTTGACAGACAAGGCCAGTTTGCAGCGGGCCTCCCTGTTCTTGGAGATAGTGGCTTCAACACTAAAGCAGATACCCAGTGCGGTTATTTTGCTGGTACAATACTGCAGGGACAAATGGTGCTTGACTAACAACATGAAACAAGTCTTGGCCCTGAGACATTTATAGTCTAAGACTTCAATTGCGGCAGGGAAGAAACAGGCAGATTCCTGGCCTAAACAGATTTTGTGACAAACTACGAGATCAATTCAGTCCTTGTGGATGAGGATCTGCATCACCTCCCCTCGAGCAGCAGCAGCAGCGAGCAAGGCTTGGCTCTATTCACCTCTCACATGGCATCCCCTTGTGCGGCTGTGGATGCTGATGCTCAGGGGAAGAGGAGGACTAGGAGTACAACAGGAACTATCAGATTTGCTTCTTGTCTCTGGTTACAGTGTCAGGCATCATGGCTGGTTAGAGGATTTACAAGAAAAGCAATGGGTTTGGGGAAAGAAAGTGCAGAAGGGGGATTAGACTGCAAAGTCCACCAGAATGCTGTATGAGCTATATACACATACAGACACAAAGACACACACATATATATAACACAAAAATCCAAAGCACTCAAAAATGAGTAATAAAGGACCACTGAAAATAAGCAGGAGGACATTTCTGAAAGCAGGGAAGCAAATGTAGGGAATGCTTAGTTATTAGCACACACAGACTCTTGTAGCACAGTTCTTTGCAAATCCAAAAAAAAAACCCTGTACCTGGAATGGGGATAAATGGAAATATTGACTGTTCTCTTATATTCTCTTTGTCAGTTTAATTTCCCAAAGTGGTCTATATTTAAAAGAAAAAGGACTTGACCCCAACATTGGCTTAGCAGGATGAAGACCCTGTCTGGTAGCTGGCTTTGGAAATTCTCTCTTTTGTTGGGAACTGAAAAATGCAAAGAAAACTCTCTGTCAAAACAGTTTGGATACATTTAATCTGAGTGCCAGTCCCTTTTTTCCATTTGTGTTTTGCTTTGGTTGGTCTGTCACTTAACATACATTATAGGATAAAATGAACCCTGGCCAGGTAATGGTTGCTTATTTACCAAAGAGGCACAGTTTTGGTTACGACCTGAAGTTTCAAGCTTCATGTACTGCTCTGCAAGCCATTTGGGTAAAGCAGCCAGCCTGACCTACAAGCTGTCTGTACAAAGCCTAAAGCCACCACACCTGTACCACATCCCTCAGAGAGCCAAGGAGCCCTGGCAGTGGCTCACTGGCGAAGGATAACTACCTTATCCTTGCATGCATCCTTGGAGCTTGCAGGACAGAGCAGGGCTGGGCATGCCATTAGATCCGGGAGCAACCTCTTGATGTTTGCAGCAACCGTCTTGCACACAGCCAGCAATGCCCCCCTGCACGGGGACCGTCCTGCTGCTAGGGCCTGGGAGTGGAGCTGTGCTTGGGTAGCCAGCGAAACGCAAGGGCTCATGACCTACGAGCCAGCCGCCCTGGTCTAAGGTTGTATTAGGGGAGGCAGCCTGCACTGATGGCTCACTTTTGGTCTGCTCAGAAGCCACCATTGCTGCACAACAGCATTCTCCAGTTTCTAAATCCCAGCAGTTATTAAAGCTTCCCTACCTGGTGGTTGTTGCTAGGCAAGAGGCATCCTGGAAGTGCTCCATCACTGAGGTCAATTAAATGCTATCCTCAAGCAAGCTGCTTTGAACTGAAGCCTGTGTGAAAACAAAGAGACAAGATCCTTGTTCTCTTCATTAAAGAATGATTTGAGATGTTGATGGAGATGAGCCTTAGTCACAGCTTTTAATTTCCTCAAAGTAGAAAGGAGGTTTGGACTAATTTTTAGGACTAAGCAAGGACACTGAATTTTTAAAGAGAAAGAAAATGCATCCAACATAATGTACATCATTTGAAATAGCAACTCAGAAAGGTCTGCCCACCCCCTCCTCCTTTGCATCACTTTTTCATCTGAAATGAGTGTCAGTGTTGAATGACACCGTAGTTCATGCCCATGTAAATGGTAGGGTCCATAGTCGTACCAATGGAATGAGGTGCATTTTCTTCAGATTTGGGATTTACTGCAAGAGAAGAAAAAAGATAGGAGGGTTGTTGCTAAGGTTTGAAAGAGAGAGTGAACCAGAGAAAGCAAAAAAGGGAAGGAAAAGATCATAGGTAGGCTTAAAGGTAAAGATGTTTTCTCACTGATAATAAATGTGCCAAGAAGGCTGAACTCATTTTAAAAGGTCACTGGAAAAAAGTCAGATGAAAAATGTTTTGATAATTGAAATCAAAAGTTTTGTGCATATTATTTCATCCTGGTTTTCTATCAATCAGCTCAACAACCAGCTTCTGGGCAAGCAGTGTTGCAGCCTGTAAAGGAGCCTGTCTCCGAGCCAGGACCCCCGGATCCCTGCTGCATGCAGCTCTGCACAGCTCCATCAGGCAGACACAGCCAGGGAAGGAGCCTTGGACTGCCCAAAACAGTGTGATAACCCGGGGAACTGCTTGCCCTGGGGTTGGGGGAATATCCAGGGCTCAGCTGAAAAAGCTGGAAGTGGCATTGTGGTTGAGGTTTCCCTCATTTCAAAGCTCCTGGATTTCCTTTCAGCCCTGCAGGTAGAATTTTATTTTTAAAAATGAACATGTAATGCTAAATTATTCTTTTTAATTTCTTTTTTTTTGGAGAAATTCCTGTTCCAGAATGATAATGTAACAGACTTTTCATGCCTCATTCAATGCTAGTGGGTACCTAAATTAATTTTTGTAGCAAATAATTTTTTTGTCAGTGAGAGACATTTTAGGAGCCACTAAGGTTATTCAAGTTTCATGTTGGATTCATTGAATAGTTCGGGCAGAAACAAATATTTAGAAAATGTCAGATCATTTGACTTTGAGGTTTTGGTGTTTCATTCTGCTGTAGCATTGTAAGGCTAAAGAAAGCAAAGGAAAACATTTGGTGGTGTCAGTTCCTTCAGTAGATTGGGCAGTGGTGTGGGAAAATCCACATCTTACTGCTCAGTGAATTAGAAACTGGAACCCACCTGCCCTTCACCCACTGAGCCTGTCACCACCAGGTTACGGAGTTGCTGGCTCAGTGTAATTTCAAGTATTTGAGTGCGTTTTTAAAGAAATGCATTTTGGAGCTACAGCATTCACCTCAGAGATGAGGCAGTCCAACTTTGCCCTCCCACATCTAGGGTGCATCCCCCAAATGCTAGGTTTCTGTGGGAAGGGAGAAGAAATATCATGACCACGTCAGTCTTCAGTATCCAGAACAAAAAGTGTGATGCTGTGCCTGACTATAAATAATTTTGGAAATTTTTAAAGAAACAGGAATGTCACCTTTCCCCTTGCTCCTTCCCAGCTGTCTTCCACCTCCTCCTGCTCAGGCTGCAGCAGAAGCTGCCGAAGGCCTCTGTGAAATGCTCTATAAATTATTTCATTTAACCTGAAACACAGTTTCACAGCTTCTTCTTTTGGTGTGAAAAACAATGTTTGATTTTGGGTCGGTCCAAAATGGATATCTCTTTATTGTGTTATAATCCTATAGCAAAACAGTGCATTATTTGATTCCCCCCTCAAACAGCTCTCCAGCAGGAAAAAATGAAACCCTTATCCTTCCTTTGATTTCTCTGCAGGCATCCCGCTGGCAGTAGTAGGCAATTCGCTATTTGTCATAGGATGGTGGCATCTTGGATACGTATCTCAGCTGGTGAACCATTTGTCTTTTGAAATCTCCGTTCTGCACCCTCTGGATACAGTGGACACCCCAGCCTAACACACTGGAGTAACAGGGGCTGCCTGCAGTCATATCTGCATTTCCCAAAATGCAAAATATTTTGATCTGTGGGTTTGGTTCTGACCCCAAAAAGCACAGACATTTTTTCTCCAGTCCTCTTTCCTCTCTGAAGGACTTTTCCCAGCTTGCTGCAGCTGTGTCATGTAGAGGAGAAGGCATTCATGAATTCTTTCAGCCAGGCCCAGTGCCTGGAAAACCACAGCAGCAGAGCCCCAGGGTACTTCTTTCTGACTTCCTTTCTCAGCAGCAGTTTTCAAGGGTCTCTCCTCACTGCTGTGGAAGTCCCTATAGGGGACATGCCATAGGAGACCTTCAGGCTTCTGGAAAAGCCTTACCTAGAAGCCAGTGTGATTTTAGAGCCAGAGTCAAGACATGGTTTGCTCCCATTTCTGGGGCTGCAATCCTGCCCTAGCAGGAAAAGTGACAAACGTTGCCCATGAGAGGAGACTGTAGTACACGAAAAATTGTTGGGTAAGAAAACAAATGTTAATTATGTAAGCTAAAGAAACCCCACAGTGCACAGAGAAAATCACAGGCAACTGCTGAATTTTCCTGCTACTGCATCTCACCCCTTTTTACTGCTAGACCTTCCCGTAAGAAGAGCTAAGCTACTCACGGATGTCGAGATTTGCCAGGGTTTTCATCTCTTCTGCTGTGCCAGAGGGGCCAGTGGCAAAGGAACCTGACAGTGGTTTTATCCAGCGTCAACATGAAGTGGAACAATAGCGTTCTGGAAAGGATGCTAAATGGGGGAGTCGAGTCATCACAGCACGTAATTTCTCACTCAGCTTCCTCATGCTTCCCCTTTTTTCCCCTCTGGACAAGCTACTTAACTGCAGTCATCTTTAGTTGCCTTATTTTTGTGTTAGAGACAGAAATATCTGTGCCACGTTTCCATGCCTACTCATATTTACAGAGTTTGTTCTGAAATCCTGAGCTGAAAAATCAAAGGAAAGGGTTGCTAATAACGCGACAGCAAAGCAGTCCACCTCCTGCATCCCTTGTTTTGCCCGGAGTCTCATCTCCCAGGAGAACAGTTATTCAGAAAGGGAGGTCAATAAAACCCTAAAAAACAAGCTAACTGAAAAGTTCATATTTCTTATAGTCTTTAATGATGTTCAACGACACGAAATTGTTACCATGGAAACTAGTTTAACAAAGGTATTATGTGGGCTATTTCCAAGGTTCAGACAAGGCTCCTGCCTCCACCAGTGAAGTTTGTTAGAGGAGGGGATGACTTTTCAATGTCTTCATGGGTCAAACAACAGCTATCTGAAAATCTGCAGGCCAGTAATTAGATGTTTGCCTGACTTCACTCAGATATAGGACATCCATTGTTCCCAGCTCTTTCCTTACTTAAAGTAATCAGTATAAATTTAGGATACTGTTAGTTGAAGACTCTTCAGGAAATGCTAGAATTGAATATCGCATAAAACTGGACCTACCAAATAAATTAGTTTCTATTGCTTTGTTGCAGGCTATTTTAGAACAGAAAATATGTGATTTGGACATTCAGGATAGAGTTCATCACTTTTGTCAGATGCTGAGAAAACAGAACGTTCTGCATTTTTAGGGGTTTGATGATGAACCTGCTCTCATTGTCAAAAGACATATTTCCTTGGAGCGTGCTTCTGAATTCCATACGGAGTTTATAGCAGGCAATTTATTCTTCATGGCATATAATTCCTATTATATTCTATTCCTATTCTATTCTTCCTGGAATTATATTAAATTCAATAGCCTGAAAAGAGAGAGGAGGCCTTTGGCAGTCAAGATTGAGAGATTTGCTTGGGTACTCCAACATCAGCAGCGGCTACGAGGGAGGAACAGTGGCAAGATCATCTGTTGTACCAAGGTGGGCGCAGCCCTGCAGGAAGCCTCCAGAGGCAGAGGTCTGCTAAATACAAGCTGTGTAGGTATGTTACGCCCAAAGATGGACTGCCTCAGGAAGGCCAGCCTGCTGAAGAGAGCCCCGATGACACAAATTTGAGTCTAGAAAATAAGACCTGCAAGGAGAAATGGAAGACTATGTCGTTGTTTAGTGAGACAGCATGGAGGAGTGATGTAGGAAGGGTCTTCAAATACTTCAAGGGTAGCTATAAGCAGGAAGGGACTGTTTGTTTGGGGGAGGCAGGGTGTGAGAAGGACAAGGAATAATGTGTTTAAATTACACATGGCAAAGTTTAGCTTTGGCTTTAGGGTTGGGATTCATCTAAGCATATGTAGACATCTAATTTACATGTAAATACCCCATCTAGGCTTCATACATAACGGTGGAAAGAAATAGTCAAAACAGTCACTTACAGAGCACAGATCATCTCATCCTAAAACAGATATCTAAAATAGTGCTTTCACAACACCTCGTGCTTTTCACCCAAAGCAATGCGAACCTGCTTCTTGCACCCAGCACTTCCAAACTGGTTCTTGCTCTCACAGCCCTAAACGTTAAAGTTTGCGAATCCACCGTGTATGCAGGACTAGGTGCCAGGGGCCACTAACCCCGCTTATCCTAGTTTGCTAAGATAAAGAGCAGACCCAGGAGCAGGCTGCGCTGCGACTTCCAATTAGCGCTGTGACCGCAAGCCCGCATTTAGCAGTTGGAGCACATCACTGTGAGCGCTAACGGCCACGTTAGAAAGACTGCACGTTTACGCAGAATATCAACGTTCCTCTTGCCTGCTGTCCTGTGCTGGGAATTGGCTCTGGGTCGTGCTTCCTATGCATCTTTTCAGGAGGACAAGGGGAGAAAAGGAAGAGGGAAGGGCACCTTGGTGAAAGACAGGTTTTCCCTTGCCGTCCAAGCTGATGGTGTGGCACAGATGTCTGTGTGCCATCACGGTTCTGAAGATGTGGAGAATTAGAGTGCGATGACCAGGTTTTATATAATCGAAGCAAAATTATAGCTTAGGTTGTTAGGGGGTAATAAATTAAATGACTGCGTCACTCAATACCTCCCCTTCACCATATTGAGTTCTGTGCCACAGACACTCCTTTTGCGTTTTATGTAATTCTTCATTCCAATATTACCCATGCAAAAGGCCAGCAGCAAAATTTGCTTCCTTGCAGTGAGCTGACATACACACACACACACACACACACAGACAAACGTATCTGCTCCTCGTTTCTTTTCCTTTGATAGTGCCTGTAACAAACATGCAGGGATGCTGGTAAGGGCTAATGGCAAACAGTAATAAGGGTGCATATTGGTACATTATTATTGTTTTTAAAGAAAAAAGAAAACTGCAACAACTGTATTATGAGGAAAGAAAAAATCCCTCCAGCCAGAGCAAATGGAAATGACTGCGCCGTGCCCATCTCTGTTCTAAACCACAGAACTCAAAAGGGCTAAAGGTTGGTTTTAATGATCTCTTGATGAAGTGTAATGGAGGATACTCTTACTGCCCAGAAAGTCCAATCCCACAGCACATTTTACTTACAGAAACACTCTGAATGTTGAGCCACAGATAAGCCACCCTGCCTTTGAGACTCTGGCAAGCTTGTATATTTTATCAGATACAATAAATAAATACCAACCAAAGGAACAAAGAAACAGGTAGGGTTAGTACACAGAAATCAGGTCAGCACACTGGTACTTGTAAGACACGGTAAACAGATGTTACACCACCGGCACAGGCATTAAATCAATACATGAGAAGGTGAGGTGTTATCAGGAGGCAAGCAGCTATAGATATCTTCTAGTTTAATTGTATTTCTGCACCTCTGTAAGCTATTAGAGGTGAGTAAATATGCCAGTGTAAAGGCTTAATGATGACTTACTCTAGCGCTTCTATAACACTTTCCATCTTCAGAATGCCACCCGTCTGAGACGTGTAGGTAAATATTAACCCTGCTCTACGGCTGACTTATTTATAAGCTATCAGCAGGCAGGTTATGCTGGCGGGCTGCAGAGACTAATTTATAGCTCAGCCATGGGGAGTCACTTGGTTTGTCTGCACCTCGGAGTAATTTCATACTGTCACTACTCCTTCTTCAGCCTGTGGATGGAGATTTCCTTGTCGGCCAGCTCCTGCGGTGGGAGGATAACGGATAGCTGGCTGCAGCAGCCCCACCAGCCTCCTCTCCTCCATGGATTTCATGGCCAGCCCCAGGCTGCTTAGGTCCAGTCTTCTGGGCCAGTTTGTCCCCCGGCTTCTTAGCAATGCTAGGGACAGCCAGGGGCACTTTATTTTACCTTTGGAAGAGCCTTCTCTTACTTGCCAGAGAAAAAAACGTCTTGACCTCGTATTCCCAAGTGTAAATCCAGAGAAACAATGCTGAAGCCACTGGGGTTGCACCATTAGGGCCAGAGTGGTTACAAGGGAATCAATTCCTTATTATTTATTGATCACGCAGAGGATCTGATTCTTGCTGTGCTACATGTAGTCAACCAGAGAAGAAAGGATGTTTTATTAAGGAAATAAATGTTTGGTGTTGATTGTTCTAGAGGCTAGGAAACTGCATAACGAATGATTTATGGCCACTTTTAACATCTTCCCTGGTAGGCTAATAGCACTTAACAACATCTATCATTTCCTAACTTACTATAACCAGTTAAAAAGCAGGTCTTTGAAGACAAATAGGTGATACTTTCTGGACACTGGCTTATTGGCATAACTGGTTTTGCTGTCTTAGAAATGGGATGGCACTGGTGATCACGGATAGGTATGCAAGGTCTGTGGGGTGGATGGCACACAGCACAGCCACACGTGGGGCACTGCCATGGGCAGCCCGGCTGTGCAGAGCGGGAAGCAGTCGGCAGAGCACGGCAGGACACAGCTCTGCTCCCAGTGGGGAAAGAGCCAGCACCGTGCTTTGGTTTGCAGACTAAAGCACACACATACTAAGGTAATAAAACTGATTTGGCTGAGTCTATTTAGCCTGTATGTACTGAGATATTAATGGTGCTTTATGGCACTGTGCATTAATGGGACGGCTGGCGAATGCACATTTTCATTCCCTTTCTGCTATTTAACTTGCCAGTGAGTCACTCCTGCTCATCGCATAGGCCAGTCTTTGATAGCATCATTAGACAGTGTGATTACATCATAAATCACACTGCTGTTAAAACAAATCCCCAACTCCGTTAAACAAACATAGACGTGCCTTGTGAATACCTGTATGTCTGCAAGTCTCTGTCTTTCCTGACCGTATAGGTTATATTTGGTTCCATTCTTCTCCAATGTACTTTACCCTAAGAGAAATCACTCATTTAATTGCAGTGGCAACCTAAACTTTTTGTTTGCTCCTTTTAACTTTGTGAATTACTTACATCCAAAATTAATCACTATGATGAGTCATGATGAGGTTGGGAAAAGCTATCTGCGCTAAAGGAACAAGTCCTTCCATCTTCCAAGTCTCCCACCTGAAAAACTTACTCTAGTCCCAAGAGTCGGGTCGGGGGCATGGTACGGCCCGGAAGCCAGTAGTGAAGGATGCAGTCATGAGATCAGGCAAGATCAGGAGAAGAGGTCAGGAACAGAGAAGCAGGTCGAAGCTAAGGGGTTCAGAGGCAGGAGCAGCACACAGAGCCAAAAAGTGGGAGACTAAACCAAGGACCAGGAGCGAGAACCTGAAGCATAATGGCAGCCCAGAGTCCGGCCCAGCAAAGTCAGGGC
Organism: Platalea leucorodia; assembly: GCF_965183815.1. NCBI lineage: Eukaryota > Metazoa > Chordata > Aves > Pelecaniformes > Threskiornithidae > Platalea > Platalea leucorodia. The sequence continues at coordinate 119,875,644 of NC_138823.1, forward strand.
ATACCAGCAGCCTCCCAAGGACAGTCTAGGGGCTGGTGACCGACTGTAGCTCGACGGCCTGGGACCCACAGGTTGGGCTCTAAAAGCCCCGACATTTTGGCTGGTCAAAAGTCTTTGGAGCAAGAGAAGCAGTGAGCCAGCCAGAGGCTTCTAGCAAAGCAGCGCAGCAACAGCACCGCAGCTCTCATGTTGCACTGGGGTAAGCTGGAAGGGTGCAGCAGAGCTGAAAACTCAGTGGGGTTCCTGTGAGAAAGCATCACGATGCCACGTGCTGGGTGTGCTGCTGGGCCACGGCCTTAGGTGTTGACTTGTGCCTGCAGCACGTCAGAATGGGCTTGCTGAAGTCTGTACAAAGAAGTACTCATGCAAAGTCTGGAGTCAAGTCGTACACTGCCTACACCCTCTCACGGTCACGGTCAATTCTGTGTGAATCACGTTACCATTCAGATACCATGTAGTTCATCACAGAGGCCCAGTTTTCATTAATACTGCCTCCAATTACTATTCAAACACATGCTTTCACTATCCACTTCATGCATTTTTACATTAATTTTTTTCTTTTCTTAATATGCAGAAGGTAATCTGATTACAACTTTGACCTTTAAGACAAGGCATAGCGTGTTTTTTAAATGCCATTTTCTGTATAATGTACACATAAGCATAACCTTATTAGACACAATTTCTGGTTATTAATGACATGAAGCATAAATATCCATGCACAGAGACAATAACCAAACGCATTGCTGAATTCAAATACCAGTCATGTTAGCGCTAATCACGCAGACCTTTGGGCACAAGCAAAGCTCACCTAACAGTGCTACAGCCAAAACCAAGTTGCAGTATTGGCCAGGAATGGATTCCTCTGTGAGAACAACAGTGGTAGTTGATTTATCTTGCCTTCATCTTCCAACAGGAGCTTGGAGAAAAGAAAATTCAGGATATGCAATGAAATACACGACAGGAATATACTCTTACTCAAAACCATTGCGCACGGAGTATTCTGATACGTGGGTCACTGAAAAGAGGAAAGCGTCAAAGTTGTGGTGGAGTCTAGAAGCCAAATCACCAACAGAGAAAAATAACTTCAGGAAGTAAGTGTGAAGCCTTGAAAATGCAAGAAGCCCGGAGTACTGGAACAGGCAATGCCAGCACAAATGCCCTTCAGCCATGACATTTGGATTCCATTTGCACAGCACCTTAAGGTGCAAACAACTGCAGAAAATCTTACTCCATCAAACCCCTTTTTAAAAATTCTGGCTGCCACTAGTAGCTAACAAACTAAAGACTTTATTTTAGTGATTAATATTTGTTTGACACCCAAGGCACTCCCTGGGAAGCTACCTTCAAGACTGGAGAAGAGCAAAAGTCGAGAAAGCATGACTGAGCACTTTGAAGCTCAGCGTAGTTCCAAGTGCCTCTTTAGACCAGCCTAAATACATGGTGATTTTGCTTTTTCTGAAGTAGCACTCACGCCAACAGGAGCATGGTAACTCTCACCAAGCAGCCACAAGAGGAAAGCAGCTTCTGAGATTTGCTCCAGCTATTCGCTCCATGGACACGTGCCCACAGCTCACGGACACGTGCCCACGGCTGTAGGGTTCTGCCTCCGAAGTGGCACAGAGGTTACCTTGCAGCGGCGATAGTGACTGCTGCCCTCCGCCCTTGGCCTGCCCTCTCTCAGAGGTTTCACCCTCCTGCCCACCAAGGAGAAGGCTCAGGTGTTTCGGCATAGTGTGGCTAACTGGCATGTACTGCAGTGCTGTGGGGTGACTGAAGACATGCTACTTATGCAAAGATGTGCTGCTGTGCAGTACTTTCCATCAGAAGTGCTCTTCACATGATCCATTCTTTCAGCATATACTTATTTTCTACGCTTTCTCGGAATTAATCAAACCCCTACATTCCAGTTCGCTGAGCTAACTCAAAATCCTACAGTAATGTAGAAACATACCCCCTGCAATATATTTATTTATTAAATTCATCAAATCCTAACAACTGCCAAAGCTTAAATTAAAAACAGAAGAGCTGATACATCCTCCTTTCCTTATGCTTCATCCAGACTGACTGCTCAGTGCTTTGAACTGATGAATAAAGATCAATTTCCTAAAATCACTCCAGCGAACACTGATTTCATTCTTTTCTGAAGTCGTGCTCCGCACTTTATAGCAAGCAGTGCAAGGAACCTCCAGCACTCTCAGTTTCTGCGCTAATTCCAAGCCTAGAAGGGTTAGTATTGCCTGTAGCAAGTTTTTGCTGAATTGCTCACATATAACATATTGCTTCCTAAATAACCACAACTCTAAGCACGCTGAGCAAAACCAGATAGTACAGCAGCTGCAGGAAATAAAGGCAAGAAAATGAAGATGGTCAAAGGGAAAGAACATTTTGGGCCTTTTAAACCCTAATATTCAAGACAGGCTTATAGGTAGATGAAGTATGCTTGTATCATTGAGGAACTCAGGGTAGTAGTTTGAAAATATTTTATGCGCATTGCCACGAGTAATTGGTTTTACCGTGAATGTGGGATTGGAAGATATTAGGAAGTAGCTAAGCATAACTATTATTTGCCAAGTAACAGCAGACAACACATGCTTGGGAACTTGCTGTGAATGCTTTCTGTTGCTACAGTCAATCTGTAGTCCTCAACACTGAGGATTTTGATATTTTAAATATATTACAGAAATGTATTAACTCTTCGATGTTTTCCAGCTTCCGAGCTCTCTGAACATCATTCTTAGAATGATTTAACTGGGATTTTAAGCATTTTTTGGGGTCAGAAATGTCATTAACATTATTCACCATCATAGGTTTCTCACCATCTTTTTATATGTAACAGAAGAAAGATAGCAATAGAGACAGCTTGACAGAGCTGTGAAGATACTAAAGATAGTGCAGGTATCAGCTGAATCACACATAATTTGATGAAATTAATTGGGAAGTTTTCAAAAAGCAATCCTGTTCCTGTCACTATGGTGAAAGACCTTCCAATCACACAGCTACGCTGGGGCTGTTCTCATGGCAATCAGCAGGAGCTACAGGCACAGAAAACGGGTCTTGGATTTGTTTTGGAAGAACTGGTTCATTCAGAGCCTGCTTCAGAGGGTCTGTTTTTCTTACATGGGTAAAGCCACTGATCTCTGTTTCGCTGTGCCCTGCACATGTAGGAAAACAGATTAGCCAATGCTGTTTTCTTTCTGCCCTTCGTGTGTGGGAGGAGAGTAAATCTCTCTGACCCGTTCCACCCACGACACTTCAGTTAACACGGGGCAGCACCATTATCAATCTCACCGGCTGAATTCAGGGAACACAAAATGGTCACAGGCATGAAACATTCCAGATGTAGGAGGAAAATAAGAGTTGTCTTTTCCTGTCTTAACCCAGCATGGGCTGGCACCTGTAAGTGTTATGATGGCAGTCTCATGGGGAGAGGATACGAGTCTCTGTTTCAGAACTGGAGATAAGTAAGCAACGTTTTGGAGGATGAGTTTTGTCGTGGGCAATCCACTCTCGCACCAGGGTAGCTAGAGCAAAGCCTATGGAATTACATTTTATATGCATGGGAAAGGGGTGTTCCCAAGGCAGTACCTACAACAATTCCTAGTCAAACTCTGAAAAAAATAATAAAGCAAACCAAAAAAGCCTGCAAAACTCTCAGTATACATTAAAGGCATCAGTACAGGGCTCATATAGTGCACAGACAATCCTGAATAGCTCAGTAAAAGATCTTTTCTGCTCAAAATGGCTTTCAGGCTAAAACCTCATTCATTTCCTAAACGGTGAATGTGGTTTCCCTTAGCTGCCCCGCATGGACCTACGAAGAAGTCATAGCTGTGGAGTGCTCCGCTGGCATGGACTGCCATCAGCTGAGGGCAAGAGGAAGAAGAGTTCTGCTGGCAGTGGTCCTCTCCAGAAACTGTTAGCAGTACAGCTGGACTAATTTTTGTGAGAAACTGCTGCTTGCGTGGGCCTGCTGTAAATTTATTCCCACCATAATTGTGCTTCCAGGACAGAGGGAAAGGTGATATATGGCTGGGATAGAGCACAGAGGCATAAGGCTTCTCTCTTCATGGTCCTAGCCCCTACGTGATCCTACAACTAGAGAGTGGGGTTTGGGGAGCCATGGGAAATCCCCATCTTGGGGAAGGGATGGGGTGTTGCAAGGCCGCATTGGACACACTGTGAGGTGAATGTCATGCCTCAAAAGTGGATTTCTCTGGGTTAAGAAAATGATGTGACCCTGCATCATTAAGTGCTTTACACGTCCTGGAGGAAATGAAAAAATCTCAAGAATTCATGGTAACTATTGCCTGAAGAAAGTAGTTTCCAGTTTCTATTTAGGAGCAACCACATTGCTGGCATAATTAGGCACAGCTCACATTCCCCAGAGAAAATGTGATAAAACACGCAGTGCAAGAAAAGAAATGAAATAGCCCCATGATTAAACCTCCACCAGCTACCTCTACACCAGTTTTTTCATATATTCACCTCCTAGAAAGTATTTCTTACACCTTGGGGGATTCTTTCATATACTTTTGGATTAATGAGAATCTCTTCCAGTAACATTCATCACGTAGTAATGATTTGTTTTTAATATATCAGCTCACAGCAGCACCTTTCAATGGGAAAAGCATTTCCAGAGTACAGCTATTGCCTGCCTAAATTGTGGACAAAATTGTGCAGAATACCTTAATTTAACAACACAAGGCTCAAACCATGCCCTTAAGTGCAAAAAAGAACAGAGAAGGAATAAAATCATGTTCATGTTTTGCATTTTTATTCTGCTTCACATGCTCAAAACGCCACATGGGATTTAGCTCATTAATCCTTTCACTACCAGTACAAGAAGAGTAAATACTATTTCCTCCACAGCCAGAGAGACACGGACAGACATGTTGTTTTCAGAAGGCTTGAGCACCCACAGGCTCCAGCGTGAGCTGTGCATATTTATCATCTTACAGAAGTAGGGCTGCAGGGAGTTGTCCTGGCCACTCAGTCAGTTACTACTGAGGCCAGAACGCTACTAGATCAGCACTTGAAAAACCTGTCAGGGCCCCCTGCTTGTACAACTTTTCCATCCAGGCAAGGGACTTCAATTTCTGCAGAATTTGAGGTTTAATTGAAAAGTAATGGTTTTGACCCTGTGGTTGCATACCTGAGCTGAGTGTAACTTTAAACGCCGGTGCGTTCCTAAGTGAGATCACTGCTTCTCTGGCAGTGCGGAGCTCCGCCGAGGTGTTGAGACACCTGCCTTCGGTTGGAGCAGAAGGCAGGGCGAGACGCGCCCTGACATTGCAGTCGAGGGTACGTGGGAAGGGTGGCATGTGAGAGCTCCCACGATTCATGAGATAGGGGTTTGGGCAGGTGCATGAGTAGAGGGCTATTCAGAGAAAAGACTTTGAGGAATTAAGGTGGAAGGAAGCTCTTCAAATGGGTCCACTTCTCATTTCCTAGAAGAAGACACAATAACTTAGGGCCCCTGCTCAGTGTCTGGGGCAGAAGTGCAGAAGTCCTGTGACCACAGGACTGCTGGGAGAGACAACTTTGCGCTTGGGTTTTGCCCTCAACACAAGGTTTCTCGTTTGTCTTTGGCTTGTCGGTGTCACAGTACCAAAGGCAGGAGAGGGACGGTCTGAATGGGTGAGAAGCAGAGTGGAAAAGCAGAAGAAACTGATAGCACAGTTTCCTGGCGTGCTTTGTATAGCTTGATAATATAAGACATGCTTGAGGGAAAGACAGGTGAGAAATCTGAAGACAGCAAATGTCAAGATAAAAAACAAGCTAAGGAAAGAGAGAAGGAAAGAGGGAGATAGTAAGTAAGAAGGAGCAAATCTTAAGAATGATTAATTTTCAATGACGGAAGAAAAAGTGGAGTGAAGCTTGGGAGACAATGAAGACAGGGACAAGAAAGGAAGATTAAGTAGGTAGTCTTGGCAATATAGATCAGAATGCTACCAACAGCATACTGGCCCGTAGTCTTGTCAACAGCAGTGCCCCAGCCTGGGAAATACAGTCACACCAGCACTACTTCGACTCAGGTGGAAAGCTTTAATACAGTTCTGATTAACATTCACGTGCTGGACAATGAGAAACGTATATTTTACACGGGTCAAAAGAAGATATGATGGAAGACCCATATCCATTCCATAAGTACAACATCTAGCATGTTTTCCTTACAACCTCAGAGAACATCTGAAGCAAAATTAGAGTAAATAGTATATGCCAGAGAGTGCTTTGCCATTTTATTGTTTGGTTTCCAGCAATATGGAGAGTAATTTATTTTCTCTTTTTATTTATGGTATGGTGGTTCCACTCCTAATTTTTCTTGACCCTCCCATTTCTTCCCAGGCTCTTATTCTTTTTTGCCATTACTTTAGCCGTTTGGGGCCAAACCTGCAATTATTCAAGCAAAGCACTGAAAAAATTGCTTGAATATGAAGTATGGAATCGAGTTCCTAATTCATCTCATGTCAGCTTTCTTTTTTCGCTATGGTCTTAATCGCTGTCTTTTTCCCAGTTGATACTTCACAACTTTGCAGAACGTGCTGGCACATTTACTCTCTTTTATGCTTTTTCTATGTCTTCTGTTTCCTTTATTCCTCCATGCTCTTCTTCTGTATCTCCATTTTAACCACTTCATGTTGCTTAGCAACACCCAGAATGACACCAACAAGGTAAGGTCCCACTGCTTCTAGCAAGCCTCACCTTACAAGGAACAAAAATACAATTTAACTTCACGCTCCCAGTGAATTCCCTTCCTCAGAACGGCATTGATCTCGCATTCGTGTCTCATTAATCCGATGTTTTTCTACGAAAGCTCAGAACAAGTCAAACACGCAGAAACACGCAGCGTTTCACACGATATTTGGATCTTCCAGTTTTGCTCTGACTTTGGTAACCTGTTGAGATAACATGAAAGCTAAAGTACGAGCTAAGGTTTTAGATCCTGGCTTTCCCAACATGCAGATCCAGAGACTCCTCTGTCACATAGATGATCATCAACCTGCTACACTCAGTTACGAATCCAAACATTGTAAAAGTTGGAAGATGTCTGGATTGTGAGACTTAGTGTGGCCACAAATCTAATTAAACACCGTCCAGACATTCCCAGTAAACATCTTTAATATCCCAATTTTTATACCAGGCTGCTTTCTCCCTTGGCATAATAGGATAGAAACAAAACAAATGGGTAAGCTACTTTTTTTTTTCCCCAGTTGTTTTGAAAAACTTATTTAACCAGAACTATTATGAAGGAGGGACAAGAAATGTAGTTCCTTATCTGTCACAAGCTGCAATCAATTCCAAATCACGGAAGAGAACACTATGATCAGAATATGGCTATGTATCACACAAACAGGGTAAAAAACAGGAGTAAAAAATGGTTTTTTCTCCCCATGAAAGCACTTTCACAAGGTAGAAGACTCATATGCATTTCTGATCTTCACTGAAGTGTTCTACATCTGAGGGGGAAAATGGAAACCGATGTTTTTGTTTAAAAATATGCTTCTAAAAACCAGTTACTGGTTAAAAAGGTTTTTTATATTTTGAAATCTGAATACATTTGGGATTTGATATTTACACACTTTCCCAGAATTATTAAAAATGTTTTTTGAAAAACCAAGGCCTTTCCCTGAAATATGTTGAAAAAAATGACATTTATTCTGTAAAATTCCTTGTGAAGTAACTGGCATTTTCACACTAGCTTCAGAAAGAAGTTAATTTCCAAATTAGCAAAGCCCTACATTGGGCTGAGAAATCCGGGCTTTGGATTTATAAACTATGTGTATAAAAACCAGAGAGGAACGAGAATGCAATACCTCCTCTTATATACAGATACATATCTTTAAAACAGATTCTTTGATATTTAGTCATACAAAACTTCAATTAACTTAACTATTTGATTTCATTTGGCTTTTCTTCAGCCCCTGGAATCACGTAATGTCAGCCCTGGAGATACTTTTATTCAGCAAGCGGAGGTCATGATGAATAATACTTACTCAGCCAAGGAAGGCTTTTAATTAGTATTTTTAGGGCCTGGTTCCGTAGCCCTTACTCATATTGAGTAATATTCACGCCACAAATAGTACTGCTGTTGCAGTCATATTAATCATCAAAAGCACTGGTGAACTAAGCCCCAAATAAGTAGCAACTCTCACGTTTATCCAAGTATGGCAATTTTCCCCCAAATATCCACACACCTCCTGACATACAAAACTGCTCTTGATTACTGATAACGTATTGAACAACAGTATGCTTACATAATATGTAATTATTATTATACTGTACTACATTTTTATACTTTCATTGTGGGAATCAATGTGGCACTAAATAACAGCAAGACTGTGTCCATGCTAAAACTACATATTCATCTGTATACTTCTGCTTCTAATATATCTATTAGACGTAACTGAAGAAGTATGCAAGGGAGAGAGATCCAATTCTGAGGTCTGAATATACAGCAAAAAATGTACCAGTCTAACAGTAGCATACAAGCCTAGTACCTTCTAATGCTGAATCTCTCTCTGTTGAGAGTTCCTGGTTCCTGGAAAAAAAATCTGTAATATACTTCAATTACATAAAAAGGAAATTGAGAAGTGACCTCTGTTTCTAGGTATCCCTTGCTTTCCAACAAACACATGTACGTAAATAAAGTCAGGATAACTTACCAGGAAACACGATCCAACAAATAGTTAGTGAAGGAAAACTAGTGTTACTTGTTCAGTCCTATTTGTTTCTCACCATCCTTCTTCTCCCTTTTGTTTTGACTTTCTGTTGTACACAGTAAGTCCTCATGTACAGATGTATGCATATATATGCTCTCCCTGAGTATATGAAGCATGATATATGGTGACTAATCCCGCTCTTGTGCTGACCCTGCTACCAACTGGTTTTAAAAATAAATCCAAATGAATAAAAATGGCTTAGAAACATCCCCAGTAAAGAGACGATAAAATTCCACTGCCAGTGAAAAAGAAAACAAATAGACACTTTGGTGTCTCAAGTTGAAATCTAAAACTAACCAGTGTGGAGATGTATCGGTTCACATTGCTCTGGGCTTGAATCTTCTGGGTTTAATTCAGATGAAATTCCCATGGATGTGGGCGAAAGCTATGTGTGCCTTCTGCTACTCAAAATTATCGGTTACTTAGAGTCATAGTGGCAGCCACAGCTATGGGAGCAGGGTTACCGGTGTGTTAGTGACTGAAGAAAGCTCACTGTCTGCAGAACACATTCCTGTTCTCTGTTCTTTACAGGAGAAACCCTGCTGCCACCTCACCAAAACCGGAGGGTTCAGGGAGTCTGGTCCAAGCTAAACCCTGTACATCAGGTAACCTCTGTGCCCTCTGCTCTGCCTTCAAGTACTCGTAAAGTACTCTTTAAGGCACAGAAACACGGACTGTCCTCCCTCTACGAAGGGAACGCGCTTACCCCAATGGTCACTGCACTCTAAGGAAACACCTTCCCTACCTCAGAAGTGCTCTTTGCACTTTGTACCCGAGATCAGTACTCCCTGAAAATGTTGCGGGTTTTTGCATTCTGGACAAGAATTGTCTTTGGGGTTTGTTTTGGTCTTTTTTAATGCCATCCCTGTGTTTTAAACATTTCACGTTTTAGCAGATTTTTAATAGCAGCTCCGCTTTACAAGCATATTTCTAGAAGAACTATAAGCAAATCCCTCTCTTCTATCACACTTTTTAAGTGAAGCAGCAAAATTTTCTGAGAATGGTGTTGCCTGTTCACAAGGTTTATATTCAAGCTGATATTGGTAGAAGTTAGAAGACATACCCCACAACCATTCTGTACCAGCTTTACTGTTCTTAGTAAGTGCCTGTAAGAACTGCAAATAAAAAACCTTTAATAACTGAAGCTGCCTGTTTCAGACAGTAATGCCATTATCTTGCTTATGTTGATGCAATTCAAGAAAAAAACAATGGCATGTCACTGGTGAAACGAGGATAAGCAAAAAAGAGATTCCAACCTTGAGTTTAAGCACAGGCTCCCTGGATCACAGTGACTACTATGCACTGTACGCTACAAAGCCAGCAAAGCTTCCAACAAAAGTTCTTAACTCTCTGCCTAAATATATCTCGTTCAAAGGAAGAAACTCTCTGCCTGAATATATCTTAATTTAAAGGAAGAAATTATTTTCCGGCATGGCAACTCTTCTGAGGGTTATTCCATATATACAGCATTTCTCTTTCAGGAGGGTGTTAACATTAGCTTCATGTTCTCTTGCTAGCCTTGCTTTTCAGTATGAAGAGGCTCCGCTGTCACACAGGGCATTATAGGCAAATAACTGCTCTCTAGCATGTCGCATTTTTGTGCAAAAGAATTCGCACAAGGTGGAAACGACACTTTTTCACGTCAAGGGAAGAAAAGCGGGGCTCTGTAAACTAAGTATACAGGGGGAGTTGCCCTTCGGATCAACAGGTCAAATTAACGTTTCTCACAGTGACTGGATCCTCTGCTTTCTGAAAACAACACTACTGCAATGTTTACTCAAGTGACGTGCCCATTAAGATCAATAGGAGAAACAGTGGGTGTAGAGGTAGCCCAGTAACATGGAACATTTTAAAATCTTGATTTATTTCTGCTGTTTGTCAATCTTTTTCTCTCTGCATTTTTTTCCAGATAGCATACACATAGAGCATGCATTTATTTTATTTTGTTCTCAATTAAAAAAATAGGAATGCTAAGAATTTAATCCTTCCAGACTTTTCATCCAGTCATTTCCACCAAACATAGGGAAGAAAACAACATTACAAATACACCAAATTAGCCTCGAGTGAGTTCATATGTCCCTAACAAATTAAATACACTGACGTTGACAAAGGACTGAGAATTCCTATTGCGAATCTTTCTCACTTGGTTCACATTTTGGTTTTAGAAACTTCAGCTGGACTAATCGCGTCTAAGGCAAACGAAACAACTTCTTATAAGGCTAAACAGTTGGAAGTATACAACAAATGATATTTCAGGCTATGCAACTGTCTGCTTTAACAAGAAAGAAGAAAACCTTGCAAATCTTTCTTCCTTGCACGCTTGCACAGTGGCAGCCGTAATCTAGTTCTGGACCGGCAGCTCCTGGCTTCTCTCCACCCGACAGGCTTTCTGTGAGCAACCCTGCGGGCTGGTAGATGAAAAAGAGGTACGATATTACTGTGCCTTCAACAAATACAGCGCATCTGAGTTGTTTTTGAGGAATGCACTTTGTGGAAGTCAAGAGACTCGTCCCCGGGCTGCTTTTAACACATCTCAAAGAGGGGCCTCATCTTCCCAGGACCAAAACCACCCGACCTCAAATCCAGGAGAAAGCCACGCTCTGCGGAGCGGTGCCAAGTAAATCGCCTTGGAGGATCTCTGGCACAGACACGTTCCCCATCTCACCCCACCCTGATGTAAGCATATAGACCCACATTGACTGTAAGGACAGGACAAACACCGTTCAGAAAGGGTTTGGGATTCCCCTTTTTCCACCCAACAACCCTAGCAACATCATCTCGTGGGGAAAGGAGCTTCGCAGCCGGTTTGCAGGTGGGGAAATCGGCCAAACCCTCCGTTCCACCCCGGCGAAAACAGACCGACAAAAGGCTACGGTGGCTCCAGAAAGAAAACCTCTGTATTAAAAGCCAAATAACGCGGAGCTACGATAATAAATACACACTATCTCAACTGGGAAATACAGTGTAAAAGGTTCGTTAAAGTTCAGCTTCAGCAATAACTATATATATATATACCGCTTCAGTTCTTGATCCTGCCAAAGAGAGACTTCACCTTCTGTAAATAAAGAAAAAAACCCGCTCTGACTGTATTCATATACAAAAAAGCTACTCCGACTACAACAAATGCGGTTGGATGGGAGGGTCCTTTATTTCCTGCGTTGATGGGGGGGGGGGGGGGGGCTTTTTTTTTTTTTTTCCTTCTTTTTTACTAAAAGGTTCGTTTAAAACGGGTATTAAAGATACAAAACGAGCACACAGGATTTGGTCGTCTCCGGCGGCGGGGCGGGCGGCGCGGCTCCCCTCATGGCGGGCCGGGCCCTGAGGGAGGCGGCCCCCCCCACCCCCCCCGGCGCCCCGCGGCCGCCCGCGTCCCGCCGCGCCCCTGGGACAGGCTTGAAAGAAGAAAAACAGGGCGGGAGGCGGCGGCCCCGCGTCCCTCCGCACCGCCACGACGAGGAGAAGGGGAGCGGGGGGAGTCACCGGGAGAGGCTACTTGGCGGCGGCGGCGGCGGTGGCGGTGCCGGCGGCGGTGTTGCGGCGCTGCTCCATGCCGTTGGGCAGGAAGCCGGCGATGATGGGCACCGGCCAGATGAGGGCGGCCACGCTCCACACGATGATGACCAGAGTCATGAAACAAGCCACCAAGGTGGACTCGATGGGCTTGCGGTTCATCCGCCAGCCCGGCTCCCCCTTCAGCTCCTCCAGGCTGAAATCCAGGCAGCAGAAATTCAGCGGCTCCCCTTGCAGCCAGTACTGCCCGGGCTCCGCCGCCGGCGGGTAGGAGAGCGAGGAGGAGGCACCGGCACCGCCGGCGGCGGCGGCCTGGGGCGCGGCGCCCCTGAGGCGGCCGACCCGCCTGCCCCGCACCCAGCTGCAGCCCACGCAGAGGCGCAAGTCCTGCTGGGCGCCGCCGGCCGCCAGCCCCAGGTGCTCGATGAGCAGCGGCGGCCCCACGCGGTGGAAGGCGGCGGAGAAGAAGGCCCGCCCGTGGCTGTTGGTGGAGAAGAGCAGGAGGTCGCACTGGATGCCCAGCGGGCGGCTCCAGCGCACCAGCAGCGAGCTCAGCATCTGCCGCTGCACGCTGATATTGCAGTGCGGGTCCTCGGCGGGCTGCGGCTGCCCCTGTCCCTGCGGCTGGGGACGCTGCTGCTGCTGCTGCTGCTGCTGCCCGGAGGAGGTGGGAGAGGAAGGGAAAGGCTCTTGGCTAGGGGCAGCCGGCGTGCCCGGGCTGGTGGTGCTGCCCTCCTCCTTGCTTGCTGCCCCGTCGAGGTCCATCTCGAGGCTGGCCACGGAGCGGGAGGAGGAGTTGACAGGGGGCAAGAAGAGCTCCTGCTCCTGCTCCTCCTGCCCGCTGGCAGCCGCCGAGGGGCTCCAGCCCTGGCTGGGCGGCAGGCAGGCGGCCAGCAGCGCCGGGAGGAGCAGCGGCAGCATGGCATTGACTTAGAGCCGGTGAGGAGGGAGAGGAGGAGGAGGAACGGGAGGCTGCATGGCGCTGCCGGCTGCCATCTGGGAAGGGAGGCACACTGCTCTCGCCGAGAGAGCGAGAGAAAGGGAAGGAGGGTGGGGGCAGGCGAGGGGGAGGGAGCGGGGCTGGGGCTGCCGCGGCGGCGAGGCGAGCGAGCCGGGAGCCTCGGTGACGGCAGCGGCTCCCCCCTTCCCCGCCTCCTCCGCCCCCGGCCCGGCCCGGCCCCGCCGCGCCCCGGCGGGAGGAGCCCTGCGCCCGGCCGGCCCCGCCGCCGCGCCCGGAGGTGCCGGCCGGGGGCAGCTGCCCTCCCGGGGCGGGCAGCGGCTCCCGCCCGCGGGGCACCCGCAGGCAGAGGCGGCCGCTCTCCCCTCGGGCGGGGGCCGCTCTCCCCTGCCGCCCGCCCCCTCGGACCCCCCCAGCTCCGCCGCCGTCCCCGCGGCAGGGGCGGGAGGTTCCCCGCCGCCCGGGGAAGGGAGCGGCGGGCGGCCGGCGCCCTGTGCCCCGGGCCCGCCGGGTCCCTTCCTTCCCGCCTCTCCCGGCCGAGAGGGCGGCTGTGGGGCGGCCCGCGGGGGCCTCGGGGCCAGGGACAGAGGCCGGCGGCGGGCAGCGCCTTCCCGCCGGCGCCTCGGGCTGGGGCGGGGGGCGCAGATGGGGGAAGAGCATCCAGGAGCCGCCTGCACAGGCTTTCGTTTCGCCTTTATAGGAGAGGAAGGGGCCGGGGGGGCGGAGGAAGGGAGTTTGAGCTGTCGGGGGGTGCAGTGGCTGGGCCCTTCCCGCGGTGCTCTGCGAGGCCGGGCTCGGCCGCCGCTTGGCCTGGGCTGAGGCGCAAGGCGTCCCGCAGGCGGGCGCAGCCGGTCCCGGTAGCAAAGATTTAAACGTGGGAGCTTGTTAGAAGGAGCACAAAGCTACCGAGTGTGGTAGCTGAGACTTGGCTGCGTTTTTCGAAAGGCTGCTTTGTAAGCATGACGGTTTATAACCAAGCTCGATACTCCAGCTCGTTTCGTGACCCTGTGCCGGCTATAGTATTACTCTTGACACAGGTTGAGGCTTACTGTGTTGCAGTTTGACACTTGGAGCCTCGGGGAGGGAAAGAACTGGATGACACAAATGATGAACACTCTTTAGCCTTTACCTTGGGCAGAGAGTGGGATAGAGTTACATTTTCCTGGCAGGCATCCAGAACTGGGACTCTCTTCTTTGCCTTTGCAGCCCTTTTTTGACAAATACAGGCGCAAAAGGGAGACACGAATACAAAAGCTAGGCTTTCCCAAGTATATATAGGGCAATTTCTGTAGACGATAGAACTGAACTCTGTAAGGCGCTCCTTTGAGGTTGGCGTTGGTCCCACGTCAGACACGGTCCCACGTCAAAGCGACACGTGGACACGTTCTCACTTGGAGAACGAGTGCCTGTAATGCCACTCTCAAGTCTTTCAGATGAGTGAGGGTAGTGAATGAGGGTAGAGAGTAAATTTTAGATTTGCTATAATTCAACATGAATGAAGGTGGTGAATCAGTTTTCTTTCAAAACTCTTGCCTAAATATATCATGACAAAACCCAGAGTTGCTTGCCTTCTATTGAGAAGAGACCTGAGCACCAAAATGGACTTGTGTTCAGTCCCAAATTAGCGCAAAGGGTATTGTCTACCAGATGTCTGTAGTTTGGCTAGGTTTTTAGTTTGGCTTATTACAGAGAAACATGCACGATGAAGCGTTCAAAGCAAGCTGTCCGGTTCCAGTTCTGGATTTTTGCTCAGATGTTACAATACAGATAATAGGATTTTCAGTGCTATTTCAATGTCTCTTATTTAAGAGTTCTCTGAGACTTTTTATTGACCTTTGAATGTGTCTCTACGTGCATCCCCTGATGTCCTTTGTCATATCCACAGTCCCACGCATTTGTGTGCCTGTAAGTCTTTCTGGCTTATGTCTATAGCCTGAAAACCAGATTAAGAGAGGGCCGGTGTGTAGCAAATAATGCCAGAACTGTGCGACCACTCGTGCACAAATCACATTGCATTGGCATTTTGGCACAAAGGACTGGAAATGAAACTAAGCCTCATAAATAAGATTTAGCTCCTGAACACTGTTGCAGTATGTGGGTGGCAAATGTTCTCAGGCAGAGCTTCAGTTCTTTTGGTCTCGACTCCCAGCACCGAGCTGAATGTAGCCAGGGGTATTTGCGAAGAAGTCTGGGGAGGGAGAGTTGAGCTAAGTTTCTTTTCCTGTGAGAAAAGATAACCTGCCACAGGAAGGTTAAATGCATTTAGCATCATTTAGACTACCATGGCAAAGAACTAAAAGAGGGCAATTTATTTCAGGTTGGAGATGCAGGGGTGCCTCATATATCTGTTCCTCTTCATCAAGGAATAATTGAGCAAGTGGGTAGAAGAAGCAGAAAGTATGTTAGATCATTGGTTGATAGCCACTGTCCAGCAGGGCCCTTTACAGATATCTCGTTTATAGGTCTATCAGATATAATTAATCTCTGCATGGATTCAGTCATTCAAAGAGGTTGCAGCACACTTGAAAACTCTTTATAAGTAGTATTAGTATATAGCTCTGTTCTGTGGTTTTCGGCCATAAATCTCAAAGAACAAGGTAGTTTTATGGCTGGGGAGGCTGAAGCATAAAGAAATCGGGGGCCAGCCAAAGGTGACCCACAAGTCACAGGCATATCAGGATGTAGATTTTGCAGGTTTGATTCTATAGCTATAACTAGAACTGTAATATGCACCATAGGTCACAGTAGCATTTGTCAGTGTGGCAGAGGAGGTGTGAAGTGGGCTATAATGGTGAAATTTTAGAAGGGAATAGTGAGGTAACAAGACAGTAGGAGTTTCATGAGACAGACTGCAGAGCTGTTGGGAGGATGAAGACTAATGGTAAAGGACAATCAGAATCTTTGAGAGTCGCTTTAATGACATTTTAACTAAACATTTTTATTAAAGTATTGCTCGTAAAATACTTCAAGTAAGATGAAATCAAGAATCAGTATTTCTGCCCAAGTGCCATTAAAATTGCATCTCATGAGGGTGCCGTTTTAGAGCCTGAAGTCTCATTGCAGGTGGTGGACACTGACCCTAAGCAGGTACAGATTCCAGAAGGAAATCCATAATTGGATTCAAGTCAAATCTTGTGATTCTCAGGCAGCATTCCTCAATTTGGCAAACTTATGCTGACCTGCACTGAGGGAAGGGAATAACTGTGGAACTTTTCTTGACAGAGGGCACGTTTTTGAGGTTGTCATTTCTGAAAGGAGTTGCATGTGGGAGAGAAGATGGGAAAGTAGCGGAGTAAAGGGTTGGAGACCCAGCTATAACATCACAGAGACATTTTTCTCTGGAAAGACACCTACTGTCAATTACAGCAAAAAAGATGTTAGGAGCGAGTAAGTATAGCGATGCATTACCAATCTCTGTAAAAGTGCCAGGTAAATAAGGAGAATTTCACAGTCAACAGCTGAAGAGGGAGGCAGGGTCAGGAGAAAGAAGTTGGTACTTGACTCCTTTCAGAAAAGAGCAGTTTCAGTTCTGTGAAAGGAGTAAGATCCAATCATCCTGGGGATTGTTCTGAGCGCGATACTTACTCCCAGCTGAGGAAAAATGTTTCTGTGATATAATTTAGAAGGCTTGGTTGGCTAACGGTTTCACAGCTGATGTGGGGGGAGAAACTCAGAGTAACGTAAGGAAGCGAGCTGATTTTATGATAGCTGTGGAATATGTTCTTTGGAGAGTCATTGATAATCAGTGGTTTGCTGGTTGAGGAAGGAGCTAAGGGATTTTTCGTACTGCCGACCGACATGTTGCTTTGTGAGCAGAGTGATCAGAACCTTCACTCTCCTCCTCCTTGCTTGGTATTCTGGTAGATTTGTCAGAAAATATTTGTGATGAAACACTTAGAGGCCACTGAAGCTTCTGAAACGGATAGTAGAAGCCGGTTGAACTAAGCAGCTTGCTACTGCTACATCATGTCAGAAAAGATTTATCTGCAGAAAACAGAGATCATGCGCTGCACGGAACAAGCCAGGGCTTTGTACCACTCTTTATATGAATATCAGAAGCCCAGACAAAGGGAACAGCCAGTTGGCAAGCAGGCTGAGAACAAGGGCATAATCTCTCCAGAGAAGTCAACACACCTATCTCGGCAAAGACACTCAGCTCATCATTTGACATGCATTTCTATCAGCAGCAGATATTGCCGCCACACCACCCTCTCAGTTATACAAACACAGATGTCCCTGAAGCCATAAAATGACCCACGTCAAATTGCTGGGGCAGATGACTGCTATTTTAAAATACCTTTGGTATATGTGCTCTTTTTCATTAAAATATCGTAAGCGATTTTAGCCCAACCTTAACGCCAATCTTTAACCCCTTATCCAGATCACCATAGACTCCTGCAAAAAAGCTGTGCCTGCGTAGCCGAGGGAGTGAGGCAAGGCAGCAGGGAAGGCGAGAGGCTTTGAGCAGTGAGGGCCAGGCTCGGGCTATTCAGCCACTGCATGTCAAGATGGGCTCTAGCGGGGCTCCCGCGGCCTGCAAACCACACAGCTGGTGGAGTGTGGACCAAGAGAAAGCAACTGCCGTCAGGAATCCAAAGGAAATACTGAAGGAGTTATCCATGGCAATTACTGCAAGGTCTAATCCAGCTGCAAATACAATTGCTAGAAATGAGGAAAACGTCGTTCAGAGCATCAGGTGGTACCAGTAAGATAGAGGGCCTGCAGGATGAGGGCTCTGTGAGCTTTGAGGAGTACTTAGGAGCTCATGTCCAGAACTCCGTTAGACTCTGTGTTGTACTAGCACAGACTAAAAAGACTGCTTCAAATCTAAAGATAAGTGTGAAATATATGCAGAGAATGCGAAAGGGACTGTATTAATAGACTTTCAGAGCTTTCTTTGTACCATGCTTTACATAGGTTGAGGCTTTTAGACAAAGATCGGAAAGAAACGACAGGAAAAGAAGAATCGGTGGAAATGGGTGTAAGAGAGAAGTGGTCCAAAGAACAAACTTTGAACCTCCACAGCTGAAGGTGATCTTAAAACAAGACCAGACTGGCTTGAGGCAATCGCAAAATAAAAAAAAAAAAAATATGATATAGGTTAGTTAGATCTAGTTGGCCTACAGAGAGTGATAAATGCAGTACTTTCATGTATTCCATTTATACAGTGAGGTTTTAAGATGGGTTTTGACCTGAAGGAGTGTTCTAGGAAGACTGCATTCACGTTCTTGCCTAGGTTCCCACTTGCAGGTTGATTAACACCCTCACTCATGTGAGACTTCCTCACAACTGAACTTCTAAAGCTTAGGCAAGATTCAGCCCTGGACTATATTTATTTTGTCTTGTAACTACACCGCTTGCTTATTTTAAATTTTATTGGCCAGGAGCCTGACTATAACTAGAACCTATTTTGCCTCATATTTATTTGATCAGTAAACTTATCCAGTGTTGGAGCTTGGCTGAACCTGGCAAATTTAGGATCTGATACGTTGATAATGAATCCAAATTCAGTGGTTTGTACAGGCAGAATTGAGGCAATCTGAGCCATTTAAGAAACCTCAGATAGGGTTCAAGGGCAATATAACACCTTTGTTCCCACTAGAGTACACACACTGCAGGACTCGGGACTACTTTCTGCCAGGTTGCTGAAGGCCATCGCAGGGTGGGTTTGACCAGGTGTCAAGCCTCGTGGGTTCATGAAGCACAGATGTTCTGAACATCTGAATGATCCCCGCGGTTCTGGGCAAACCCTGACGTGTCACAGCCCTTCTTGAAGGAAAAGAGATGTCAGCTGAAGCAGTAGTTGTTTAATGCCGATGCGGTGGAGGTACTAGGCATGCGAAAACATTTTGTGTGATTACATATTAAATCGTTCCGCAAAATATTTGTACATAAAGTAGTATTCCTTAATGACCGTTTTATGAGTTTGTCTTTGGAAAATCTAAACATTTACTACAACAATACATTGAAAAATAGCTCCCTGGAAAGCATTTAGTTCTGCGAATACTTCAAGTCTTTCCCAGCCTGTTCTGAACGTGGCCCTAGGGCTTGCCTTTGCTATTATTTATCTCTGTATAGAAAAGGGAGACAGGTGCAGGAGTCTGGTAGTAGTCTGCACTAAGCAGACGTGGGTTTGGCACTCCCATGAGCTTCCAGTGTGGCCTCAGTCTCTCTGTGGCTTTAAAACCCAGCTCTAAAGTACAAAATCCTGCTTCCCTGGGAAGCTGCAAGACACTTGGACTGTGAAGCAATCCTGTTCCGCAGGAGAGGAAGACTAGTTCACAGGTCATTTAAGAGTTGTTTTGCCATACTGCACAGAAGACACGCCAAATACAAGACACTGTTGATGACAGTCTGTGTCCTAAAGAACTTTTCCAGGAAACGAGTGGATGAGAGTCAGAGTTCAAAGGAGAGGGTGTGATACAGATTCTGTGTGCAGCTTCTTAGCCAGCCTGCGGCCCTGACCATCCTCTGCCTTGCTGTTATTAGCTGGTGCTTCAATGCTATGTGATACATGACAGAGACCTTGTAAAGGTGTCCACAGCAGGGACTTTACTGGTTTCAATGCGGGTTTTTGTCCCCAGTCATAAAGGGAAGTGTAGAATCGAGAAGCAAAAATGGAGGCTGCAATCAACAAAGCGAGGGTCGATGGAAGGATAACAAGGACTGGTATGAGGCAGGACTGAACTGTGAAGGGCTTTGAAAGTGAGAACAAGGAGTTTGCATTTGGAGCAGTGGAAGAGGAGAAATGACAGAGAACTGTGGAAAACCCGGTGATGTGCCCAAATGAATGAACTTGAGACAGTTCCAGGTGCTCTAGCCAGAGAGGAGATTACAATAGGGAAGATGCACAGGCCTTGGCTAGGACTTTTGGCAGAGCAAGCTGAGACGAACTGTGATACTTTGGAGATGCTGCATGAGACAAATCAGTGACATTTAAAGCACAGCAGTATCAACATCATCAGTAAAATCAGTGGTGAAAAATAAACTCCTCCCTGCCTCCAGACTGTGCATCAACACCTTAGATTAGGGCTCCCAGAGCTGCTCTAGCTGTTGGTGTGCAGAAGCGGAGACCCTTGTGTTCTCAAGCAGAATCTGGGTATCACTTGTGGTGGTCTGCATACTAGTCATATGCACGCCCCTGTTTGGGAACCCTTGCCTGCTGTCCCTTCTCTGGTGAGACATTTTTGCTGTATATCAAAATGGGAAAAGAGATTCATCGGCCTCCGTGAGTCAGCAGAACCGCATTAACTCTTTCCAGAAGTGTCAGTGCCGGTGAGTGGGGCTGAGTCATCCAAGCAGGCACAGCTAGCCTGATGCCCACCCATTCCATGAGCTGGGAAGCAGTCCTAAGGTGTCAAAGAGAAGGTGGTTACATTTCCCATTCCACTCATCAGTCCAGCATCATAATTGTCATAATTATTTGCAGAACAACAGGCAGCCTGAGCTTCAACTAGCAGATTCAAAAAAACTGTCAGCCGTTTCTGGGTTAGACAGGAACCAGATTTAAAAGGAAACAAGACGTTTCTAGTGAACTCACTAGTTCACACTATTTATTGTCCCAGCAATGGCCACAATCAGTATGACATTGCAACAACTGTCTGAGCCATAATTAGGCACTCAAAACCCAAGACTAGTGCTCAGACATCTCTCTCATACCTTTGCTAAGCTGGAGTAGCTTCATGGAAGTCAAGGGATTCAGAGCTTCAATTCCTATCTTCCAAAGCACTCTTGTCCTAATCCAGCAAAGTCAGTATGTGAACAAGGCGACTGATTGCTTTCAGCAGGACTGTTGCACTCACAAATGCGATTCTGTATGATACCAAGGACTGAGTCCTTAATGTGGGGGTGCAGGAGTAAGAACAAATGCGGGTTTCAGCCTTTAAACCTGATGTGTTGAACAGCCAGCAGAGGAACACGGGCTCTTCAAACCCAAAGATTTTCTATTTTCATGCAAATATTGCCAATGTTCTGAAGCGGAAGGAGATACTCTAGAAAATACATGCAGTACGAACAGCTTGCTCGCTGAAAGATCGATATTCACTCAGCATTACCTACTCTCTCCATGAACTAATAACCACAAAACAAGTAGGGAATATAGCCTCTGATGTTATGTACCTGGTTCTTCACTGAACCAACCAGGTTTAAAAGGTGTGCCTGGGTTTTTACTATGTCTTGGGCTAATTCTGCAAATTAAAGAGGGACACATACCAGCCCTAAGATGCGTATCTTAAATTAGTCTGGGGGATCTCTTGCTCAAGCCATCACGTCAAGTGCTACACTTTCTAATATTATATGTGACTCCATCACCCGCATCATCGCGTTTGCCCTTGGCTGTTTTTACTCTGTCGCTGTAGAGCACCCAGAGCTGACAATTGCCTTTTTATCTTCTCAGAATGACTGGTAGGTGGTAATCTGTTGTAACCATATTCAGGCTCCTCTTCTCAAGTTCTACCTACGAACGAAGGCATTGATTTTTTTCTCACCTATACCCATATGCTATGGTCTAGCAGTCGACAAACTGCTGGTAGAAGTGCCATGGTTCCCTGGTTTCCAGGCTCTAGTATACACTTCCCAAACCCTAGAGGAAGTCTCAGTTATGAGAAGGTGACATAGGCATGTTTGTGCTTTTGGTCACATCCACAGAGGTAAAAATAAATAGGATTTAAAAATAAGCCCCTGTATTCTTATTGCAAGCCAGGAAAATATAATTAGTCTCTATGGGATTTCTGTGTGCAATGTCAGTGAGGGATGCTGACACCCGTAGACCACTAGAATAAAGAGGATAATCTGAGAGAGAGTTTATAATACTTTAATTAGCCCAATGCCTTACGAGAATATTATTTCTATTGTATTGTCTGCGTATCTGAATATTGAATTAGCTTTCATCCCTGCTATAAAATACTCACTGGCTACATTTTCTTCCTCATGCCAGATCAATAGCGTCTGCAAGCAGCAGGTCAGAATCTGTTTTCCCAGCTTTGCTGAATATGTACAAGTACAATGCCAGAGGAGAAAGGAGCGTCTTCCTCTCTCAGGAAAGGGAAGCAGTTTGCTCAGAAATCTGTAGGATTACCCGACTATCCTGTTCTAGAAGTTCTTCATTTTCCTTTAACTTTTGTTCATGCTTTTGCCGTTTGATTTTGGTTTGTATCTCTCGTCACTGATGTCTGCCGATATGAATATTCCTGCCTGCAGTTAATCAAACAGATGGCTTCTCTGTGCTACAAAGTGATAGATGCTAATCCACTGATCGTGGCTTGTTGTGAGGGACCTTCGAATGGATGTCAGAGCCTTAAGTTGTATGTACAGTGCCATGTAATATATACAATATAACAATATAACTTCTAAAAAAAACATCCTTAATCTTGGAATTTCATCTCTGTTTTCTACTTTGGTCTGTTATCATCCCTGTACAGTTTTTGTTTTCTACTATGCTGATGTCAAATCCTTGCTCAGAAGGCTGGACCTTGACTCACACGCTTAGAGGTTACAGATCTTTCCCCAGCCAGCATGGCTTTTCTTCCTGCAGTATCTGAACAGGTACTCCCAGTCCTCCTCCTCTGTGATTTGTACCTACCAGTTCTGAAACAGTGTAACTGGGACTCAAAGTCAGACCTCTCTCACTATGTAAAATGACTGGTATAGTTTATTTTCACTTTCTGCCAGCAGCTCTGCTTAAATGGACATACTGGATGGCCAGTCCCAGGAGGCAAGGAGCACAGTTTCAGCTTAGGGATATATTTACCTCACTTCTATTCTCCCTGCTGCTAGCCTACAAATAGGAAGACAGATTTGGTATGTCAGCAGTGATAAGAAGGAGGCCACAGAAAGGTTGAGTGAAGGTAGTTGCTTGTTAAACTTGTCATTGCATGAGAGGAAATAGAGAGCTTAGTGTCACATGTTAACCAAAAAAAAACCCAAAAATTTAAACAAATCAAGATATTTGTGTCTTACAGAGAAAATCACATTATAGGGACAAAATTAGGAAGAAGTATGGAGCATAAGCCTTATCCACTCTGCCAGAATTTTTGTTTTTTATGTGGTTGGAGGAGGTGGGTATTAGACTCTCCAGCTGTTCTCCCTGTTGTCAAGTACACCGGTAGCTGGTTTTCTCTAGAGATTTTACAAATGCTGATGCTATTTTTGTTCCATAATTTTGTACTCTTGAGCACACACATAAGGAACAAAAATTAGTTTAATAAACAGGACTCACTGAGGCTCTGCTGATTAGTGAAGATGAATATGGTTAATTATTTAGCATTATTTTCTTATTCAAAATAGTGTCTTTAGCATCAGACATTGACATGATGCGTTATAAAGATTTCCCCAGTGGTAAAAGCAAATTATTTCATTTAAGTAAAATTGTCTGCATAACTTGAATCTGAGGCTTAACTGACGCAGAAGGCTTTGTGACGGTCCTTTGTACTGGAAGGAAATTTGACACAAGACCAGAACTGGGATTTCTTGTGTCACTATTGAAAAGAGGAGCTTGAGGTATGCTTGAAAATGGCATCTTCAAAGGCAAAGTCCAAGAACAGTTTCAAGGCAGTGGAGCTTCTTTTGTGAAAATTCTTATTTACTGTAATCAGAACTGGTTTGGACTAAGGCCTCTTCCACAGGCAATTCTGACACTAAATAAATTAATATAAAAACATTCTGAAGTCAACTGAAAAGTGAAATTCCTCAGGAAATTAAAATTCTACAAAAATTTGTTTCCGAGCTCTTATTGTATGGGTTTTAAAGAGTTGGCTTACTACTATCATGTCGATAACAAAAGCTATTTTGTGCCAACCGTACTATCATGATTAATTTTGCTTAGACTTTGCATCAAATTGATACCTCAAATGTCACATATCTGCAATATTATGCTTATATATTATCTAATATTATTTGATACAAAATACGGAAGATAATACATGCGAAAGCCAATATCAAGCAATAACATCAAAAGCCATCAAAAGCGGTTGTATTTTATTAAACTAAGCATTTCTACAAGATCACAACAAAACTAGAAGGGTGAGAGGGTTACATCAGTGAAAACTGAACTGGAAGGTAGCAAGTTGTCACAGAATGGTTTGATCTTGACAAAGCTACATTTTGTGCCAACTTTGCAGACCAGGCCTTTGGCTCATTTACACACCTAACACTGCCCTGATTATTAGCGCTGTTAGAAAAATCTTTTGTAGATCTTTTACTCTTGGTCACTCGCAGATGGTCAGATTCTTCTGTCCCTCCTAATATACTGTTTCCAACGTGCCAGGGCTACAAAGAGGTATGGATATGAATCCTAAGCAATTCATTCAAAAGGCCAGGTTTTCCTCTGAATATAGGGTTTACATCAACATCATCCTGTTGATTTTGACAGAGTTATTTCTGATTGAGACACATAAGAGTGGAGAGGCTCGAGACCATAAATTTGATTGCAATATCGCCAGGCATCTGCTGAAGTAACGGTGTTCTCTCTGATTTCGGTAGTAATTTTTTGGGTCAGGTTTTTCAGCTACTAGAAGCTGCTTTTGAAGTCAAATCCATTGAAAAAGTATTTGCTTCACAGAAAGTATTTGCTCCAGAGTCCCACAGGGACTGTCAGCATTGAATGAACAGCTCCAGGAGCTCAGCAGTGAAGACAATCATTGTTTGTATAAATGGTATACCTGTAGTATTACTGCACCTGGATCCATTCAGCTCCCTGCAAAGAAGTTACAAAAGGCACTAGGAAAACTTATGGATGATAACTCTGGCAGTGCTCTTATATATAGGTAGTCCACGAAACGGATATTCCAAGAGTTGAAAGCCTATACGTGAGGCAGGATGACCCCATATATACGTATACATATGTATCTATATTATATATAGATAATATTATGTTCACATGAAAACGTGTCTTTCATTTTCCCATTGAGTATTCTATAAAAGCCACACTTGGACACGCACTGAGCAGTGTTGAAGCCCATTGTAACAACAGAGCTCTGAACGGGAGGTGCTTCCCGGCCCTCCATATTCTGTCCCCAGCATGGTCTAGTGGATGGGCCATCAGAATAGGTCCTGGAGTGAATCCTAATTCTTTGATTAACCTGTCAGGTAACTGTGAACAGAACAGGGTGCTTCGCTCTGCCGCTGCTTCCTCCAACTTCGACCTGTGACTGCAAGCACCTGGGAATATGTTCTGCATTTTGCTCTGTGTAAGCGTAGAGAAGCACAGAATGGCTTGAGTGAGACGGGACCATTGGACCACTTTGTCCAGCCCTCCTGCTCTAACCTGGGTCAACTAGAGCAAGTTGCTCAGGACCATGTCTGGTCAGGTTTTGAATATCTCCAAGGATGGAGACTCCACAATCTCTCTGGGCAACCTGTGCCGGTCTTTGACCACCCATATTTAAATGGAATTTCCTGTATTTCGGTGTGCGCCTATTCCCCCTTGTCCTTTAACTGGATAACACTGAGCTACAACTCAGTGGATACCACTACAGCACCTAGCACAATGAGAACTAGTCTTGGTGGTGCATGGAGGTGCCCCTGTAGTCCAAAAAAAAAAAGGTAGAGAAATAGCAGTAACAGTCATGCAGGATTTCTCTCCCCAGCATCCCCAGAGGCTTCCAGTACTTAATTAAATTGAATAAATAATTCATTTAAAACCATAGACATTGCTCGAGATAGCTGAGTGCTGATGGAGTGGGAAGTGGGAGCATCACCACGCAGGAACAGTGTGAATCTCCTTGGTTGCCGGAGCTCCTTCTGTGCAGCCAGAAGGGAGGTAGGGAGAGAAGGACAACGTGAGCCTCAGGCACTGGAGTAGCAATACCTGCGTGGGGCAGGAGACCTTCTGCTGGGCTCCAGCAGCCCACTTTGGGAGCTGGGGGCTCTGCAGGGGTAGGCTGGCTCAGCATTCCTCTCTCCCCGTCCTTTGCCTGAAGTTTGCCATAAAAGTGAAACAGAGCCTGCCTTGTCAGGAAAGAATGAAATGATCGCTAAGGTTAGCAAAGCACTCGGAGACCATTTGGGAAGAAAAGTGCTATGTAAATAGAAGCTGATTCCTACAGGTTATTAATAGAGGTATCTGCAAAAGTAATCTGCAAACTACAAAGAAAAGATCATTCTGAGCTAAATTACCATAATTTTTTTCATTGCTGTCTCTTTTCAGGAGACCTGGATAATACTGCTAACAATGACAGGTTGAATAAGAGACAGGGTTTGTGTGGGCCAGAGGCAGGAACAGAGAAGGAGACTAATCGTATCTTTTTTAACCTTTGCATGCAGCTGGGCAGGATAAAAATGAATTATGCAACCAGCAACTGAGCTGTTATCCCAGTGGAGGCTGCAAAATGGTGCCCAGGTTATCCAGAAATATGATCTAAGCTGTCCCATTTCTTTTGGATCTAACCACTTTACAAATCATTAAATCAAATCGGTATTTTCTGCATGCTGTGCTGCTTTTGGCTGGGATAGAGTTAATTTTCTTCATAGTAGCTAGCACGGGGCTATGTTTTGGATTTGTGCTGAAAACAGTGTTGATAACACAGGGATGTTTTCATTACTGCTGAGCAGTGCTTACACACAGTCAAGGCCTTTGCTGCTTCTCACCCCACCCCACCAGCGAGGAGGCTGGGGGTGCACAAGAAGCCGGGAGGGGACACAGCTGGGACAGCTGACCCCAGCTGACCAAAGGGCCATTCCACACCATAAGTCGTCATGCTCAGCAATACAAAGCTGGGAAAAGAAGAAGGAAGAGGGGGGACGTTTGGAGTGATGGCATTTGTCTTCCCAAGTAGCCCTTATGCGTGATGGAGCCCTGCTTTCCTGGAGATGGCTGAGCACCTGCCTGCCGATGGGACGTAGGGAATGAATTCCTTGTTTTGCTTTGCTTGCGTGCGCAGCTTTTGCTTTACCTATGAAACTGTCCTTATCTCAACCTATGAGTTTTCTCACTTTTACCCTCCCGATTCTCTCCCCCATCCCACCGGGGGGGCAGTGAGTGAGAGGCTGTGTGGTGCTTAGTTGACAACTGGGGTTAAACCACAACAATCTTTTTTGGCGCCCAACGTGGGGCTCAGAGGGTTCAAGATAACGACAGATTTCATTGGAATGTGCTAGATCAAATTTATAGCTGTTATTGTTGTTTAGCTCTTAATTGGCTGGCTCCTGTGCTTGCCATGGGGCTTGCTTGCCTTACTGTGTATTAGAGTCTAGTGCTCGTTAGTGGCTGCTTTTTGCTTTCACTGCTTGCTGTACTGCTTATCATCTTACTCTGCTGTGCCTGGGGACATTTTGATAACAGCAATGGCCATGCGCCTGGGCTGGCAGATGGCCAGGGCATCACTGCTGTTTCTGTGCTGCTGTCCTGGACAGCTGGACAGCTGGCTGGAACTCCACTGTGAACTGGAGTTGAAGGGACTGTGACCTGTGGATGAGTCCCCGTGGGAGCAGGACACCCTGAAGCATCTGTGGCTCTGGATAAGCCCATGCCAGAGCAGGTACATCTCAAAGCGTCTGTGGCCGTGGTTATGTCTGTGCCACAGCAGGTATACCTCTGAAGGGATTGTGGCCCAAGGATGAGTCCACACTGGAGAAGGTATACCTCGAAGCATCTGTGGCTGTGGAGAAGTCCATGCTGCAGCAGGTACACCTTGAAGCATTAGTGGCTGTGCATGAAGTCGTGCTGGAGCACCTCAAAGCGTGTGGGCATGGATAAGCCCATGACAGAGCAGGTACACCCCTGGAGAGACTGCAGCCACGGGTAAGGCCACGTTGGAGCAGGTACACCCCTAAGGGACTGCAGTCTGTGGATAAGTCCAAGCCAGAGCAGGGGCAAGGGGAGGAGCTCATTGCAATGTTAAACCCTATGGTCTGGTCCAAAGGGGCCAAGGGTGGAGATTGTAATGGAAATACCTTTAAATTGTTGTAACCCAGGATTTGAGTTGCACTTTACAGGAATTACTATAGCAGGAACCACCCAAACCAATGGAGGAGAAGCCTTAGAAGAAGCAGTGCAAGTGCAGCAGTGACCCCGACCTGAGCTGGCTTTGGTGCCCAGTAACTCCACGCAACACACCACCTCTCCTGTCCTGAGTAACCACCATCACAGATGGAGCCCAAAGTCATGGACTACATGAATTCAGTGGACATTTTGTGGACATTTCTGGACATTTTAAAGACATTTTACAAGGGTGGTCCATAGACTAAGGGAATGATACCTGTGTCTTACATCAAAGGATGGGAAGTGGGGTGGTGGTTAATGAGAATGTATTGGATAGTGTGGGACCTGAGCATGACGTAAACGGTATGGAATAAGGGGTGGAGAATGTGCTGGTTTTGGCTGGGATAGAGTGAATTTTTTCCATAGTACCCTGTATGGGGCTATGTTTTGGATTTGTACTGAAAACGGTGTTGATAACACAGGGATGTTTTCATTACTGCTGAGCAGTGCTTACACACAGTCAAGGCCTTTTCTGCTTCTCACCCCACCCCACCAGCGAGGAGGCTGGGGGTGCACAAGAAGCTGGGAGGGGACACAGCTGGGACAGCTGACCCCAGCTGACCAAAGGGCCATTCCACACCGTATGATGTCATGCTCAGCAATACAAAGCTGGGAAAAGAAGAAGGAAGAGGGGGGACATTTGGAGTGATGGCATTTGTCTTCCCAAGTAGCCCTTATGCGTGATGGAGCCCTGCTTTCCTGGAGATGGCTGAGCACCTGCCTGCCGATGGGACGTAGGGAATGAATTCCTTGTTTTGCTTTGCTTGCATGCGCAGCTTTTGCTTTACCTATGAAACTGTCCTTATCTCAACCCATGAGTTTTCTCACTTTTACTCTTCCGATTCTCTCCCCCATCCCACCGGGGGGCAGTGAGCGAGAGGCTGTGTGGTGCTTAGTTGCCAACTGGGGTTAAACCATGACAATGCTTCACCTAAGGCTCATGTAATTATCCTATGGACAAACCAAACCAGATTTATCTTACTTGCTCTTGCCTCAACAACGCAGAGGATGAAGGGCCAGCACTGACGTGGCATGGCAGAGCTAGGAGTAGCATTCTTCAGTATACCTTTTGGAACCTCCTGGGTTTAATAGGTTAAAGATGATGACACTGCTTTTACGGTCACTCAGATGTATCATTTGAACACTCTATTGTGTGGTATTTATTCCACTTTTAATGTGTGTTGTGACCTGAAGCTTTGTTCAGAGGTCGGAGTCAGATGGGAAGGTCTTTCTTTCCCAGGAGGGACCTTTAATACCTGTATTGCTCAGCAAAGTAGCAGGTGTCTGACCAGAAAGGGAAAGAGCCTCTTTACAGGCAGCAGTTATGGAGAAATGGAGGAATACATTCCTATGAAATAAGAACTCTCTTCTCTCTGCTCCTTGACTTTCTTCCCCAAAGCACTGGAACAGGCTGCCCAGGGAAGTGGTTGAGTCCCCATCCCTGGAGGGATTTAAAACCCGGGTAGATGTGGTGCTTGGGGACATGGTTTAGTGGTGGGCTTGGCAGTGCTGTGTTAACGGTTGGACTCGATGCTCTTAAAGGTCTTTTCCAACCTAAACGATTCTATGATTCTATGAAAATTCAATTCAAACTACAATTTAAGCTATGTGGTCTATTACTGATATCCTATAGCTCTACCACTTCAAAGGGGTTTTGGCATAAACTGGAGTCATATCCCAAGCAAAGAATTTGATCCTTCAGTCTTGAATTTTTCTGAATTCTGTTCGCACCATTTTGCAGCGTCACGTGTGCCCCATGCCAAATTAAAGCTGTCGGTATCATACAAAGGGCGTGTTATGAACAGAGTTTTTTATGTTGCTGCATAACACTTCAGCCAGTTAGCCCCTTCCTGGCTGAGCTTATCAGAATTGAACTCTGGAGGCCGAATGAAGTGTCTTTGAGAATCTGAACCCAAACTTTACTCAGCTTTGTATTAGTTCCCTATCTCTAATTAGGTCCAGTACAGTATTAACTGAGTGTCCCAGGACACTAAAAGGCTTTAAAATTTGCAGCCTCACCCAGTTTACCTAATTCAAGAATTTTGGCGGCTTCTTTTTATTTTCCCTCCTGGTTGTCTCAAGGAAATAGCATCAATTATGTCTGTGTTTTGAAGAGAGGGTAGAGAATATGTTGTATTTGGTTGCTATTGACTTACAGAACAGAAAGGAGCAAAATGTCACTGGAATAGCTGTGCCTGATGGTGTACAAAAGACTATGTTATGTTAAATCTTTTTGTGGATAACCTGATACCTCCAAGATGAGTACATGCCATTTCTCTGTCTTAAGTAGTGTAAAAAGCCAGAAAACGAAGTGGAAATACTGTACTGAGTAAGATGCAAAACAAATTCTGTTCCTGGAAGTTCATATTTTACTGAACTGAGATTTCCCCCCATTGTTCCCTTTTATAGTCTGTGGCACCTTCTGTATTTACAGTCAAGAACTTGTGATTTTGTAATTATTCGCTGAATGCGAATGGAATTCCTGAGCTTGTGAAGATCCAGCAGATTAAATACCTACAGCTTGCTCGTCAGACCAAGCAAGTGAATACAATCCAATGCCACACTCACGGCACCTCATGAGAACAGAAGTGAGCTCAGCATTTTAGTTCCTGTTTTTTAAACCTCCATTGGACTGGTCTTGCTTCAGAAACAACCCTGGGACCTTCTGTGACAGCAGTGTTCTGCTGGATGTGGAACCAGTAAGCCTCAAGGGATGGGAGGGCTTGTGAATGCAACTGCCCCCTCATGACACGAAGGGATTGGCAGGTACGCATTGCACATCTACAGCCGCTAATGCATACATTCCTAGGCAAAGGAGGAACCAATGCAATAAGCGTTCTTATCACAAACATAATCACTACTGCCCACGGGGAGCAAACTTTATTAAGTATATAAGCAGAGGGAATCAATCTAGGAATCAGCGTCACATCCTGAGTGCCCTGGAAGGTTACCAGCAATCCTGCCCCAGTAGAGAGGAGTTGTGACTGTTTGCATTATCTATGAAGAAACAGATGATAGCAGCAATGCAGATTTAGGCTAGAAATCACTGAAAACATTTGGAGGGACTAAGAAATTGGAAATGAATTCAATATCTTGAAAGAAAAAAAAATAGTTGTTGCCTCCTATATGTTATTTAATTTCTTCAGGGGTCTTTTGGGTGACAGTGCTGTTGGTTCTATTAAACCAGCACTCGAGGTGAGCAGGACCGTGCTGCCCGTTCTCCATTCCCAGACGGATGCTTGTATTACCCAGAAATACCGTGTTTATAAGCGAAGAAAATGATCCCCAAATCAACGCAAATTAACATAATACATACATTGCACATGACTTTAGCGGGGAGTTGCACTGAAATGAAATCACTGTGTGCTCCTTGCAGCACGCGTGCAATCAATCACTGCAAATGGTTTGCTTATCCCACAGCCTGCTGTTGGTTTCTTTGCAGGAGCCAGTCTTTCTCAAAAGGACAGTTTAGACTGCGCATGAGCACAAGGCCTTCACTCCAGCTGCAAACGGCGCTGCAGAGCAGGAGCGGGCTGCGTAGGTGCAGCTCGATGTATGCATGGGGAAGGAGGAGAAGGGCAGAGCCTCGTCTTGTGGCCTTGCCAGCAGCCCCTTGGTGATAGAGGGGCTGCCTGCGGACCAGTGCTGCTTCCCCCAGCACCTGAAATGCCCACCACGGCTGACTGATAGACAGTGAGTGAGCTCATTGGGTTTTTAGCAGTGGGGGTTTTTTTTCCTGAATGGGAGGCACAATCCTGAATTTCTCCTTAAAAGGAAACAAATGAATATATTTCCAGTTTACTGTTCCAAATCAAGACAGAGAAGGCAATACATAGACAACAGAGAAAGCAATACATAGACTACATGTGCATAACTCTCCTTCAAGGAGAAAGACTTTTCCAGTCCGGGCACCAGCAGAGCCTTTGCATTTCAGCCATCTTCCCAGGCAGCATTTTTAATTAAAGTTGTAACTTATCCCAAGGAAGAATCCAGAAAATATCTGGATCTTTTCTTCCTTCTGTCAATCCTCTGCCCTAGGCAAGGAGATAATGAACTAGTCACTTCAAAACAGTGCTCACCATGAGCTAATGTATTTTGTTATATTTTGGAGCTTGGGGGTTAGTACAGACTGGGGATTTCTCCCAGACATGCCAGAATATTTTGAGCTGACTGGAAAGGCAAGCTTGTTTTCTCCAACTATTTAGGTCTCAAGCAGAAGGAAAGGCATCAGGAGCATTGTAGCATTTAGTCACTACACGGATGGAAAATGCAGAGGTGCGGTTGCGGTGTGCAGAGTCAACGTGATGTGTGCTCCCGCCTTGCTGCAAGAGGACCTCCTTGTCGAAGCAGCAATGAGTTGCAGCATCTGTGTGCTCTGCATGAGCAGCTGAAAAGGCTTCCCTTGCAAGCACCGCGCAGAAGTGGGAAGCAGAAATACCTGTGGCTGTGCTGGGCTTTCTCTCCTTGCTTGGCTACTTCCCCGTCATTGAGGAGCAATTATCACCCCCACACAGCCCATTACAGTGCAGAATTTTAATTCCAATCAAATTGTTCCCCCTGTCAAATTATTTCTCTCTCCTAAACTTCCCAAACTCTCATGATCTAAATTAGTTCCCATATTGCTTTGTTTTCTTTGATGACTTTGCTGCTGCAGAGGGGTCAGATGAAGAAATCTGGGGAAAGGGCAGAGGAGGCGAAGACCCTCCTATACCTTTGCCCGTCAACAAAGTTATTCAGGGCCTGAGACTTGGAGACTTACTTTCAGTGGGCACTAAGCTGTGGCTGCGGCTGCTTCCCATTTCTAGGTAATCATAAAAGGAAGGGGAAAACCAAGGGGGCTGAGGAGGTAAGAAGTAAACCAGCTCACGCTGTTGCCAGATACTATATGTGCTTGGACAAGATCTTCTCCACTTCCAAGTCAGGTGTGGCACCAGTAGGCATCCACACTGTTGGCATGAGAGGAGGAAGAAGATAACAGCACGTAATTCTCTCCCTGCTGAAAATAAAAGACCTCATAGTTGATTTCCAAAGGCTTTTTAAATACTTATGGTCTCCTGTTGCCTGTCCTGTTGAGCCAACAGTCGCAGCTTAGACCTGCCCTGCCCTTCCCGCAGGCTGGCACGCAGCATCAGGAGCGCACATGGGGCTGGAGGTGCTGTGCAGAGCGCCCTGCAGCGCAGATTGGAGCAAAGAAAAGGAGATGGAAGTAATCTCTTGTAGGGTGAAGACTCTGACCTCGTCCCAGATCTGTTTTGCTTGAAATCATTATAGATGACCTAAATAGAAATCTGTTTTCCTCAGTAACTCATCTCAAGTTTAGCTCCACTCATTTCAAGTTTAGCTTCAGATTTACAGACAGCAGGGAACCTTTCTGCTAATCGGAGTCTAGCATCAGCTGGGACTAGCAGAATTTCTATGCAGGATCTTTTAAGGAAAGCACATCTTTTAAGGAAAACTTGTACTACATCTGTACCATTTTTACTGGCTAAAATTTTTTGTGTGTTATTTGAAAGTATGTGAAACTCAGAGGATGAGAGTAAGCAGCAGGTGTCATCTGTGATCAGTTCACTTCCATTTTTTAGACTTGGGCACTTCTGGAGCTGAAACTTCAAGGAAAGGTGATAACGGGAGGTAATCAAAGACCTACAAATACTTGTAGGAATCTCATGAACAAAATGGCTTTATGAAGTCTCTACTTTTGGTCTTGGAATATGGGGAGAGTTTCTGAAACCCAAGACAGTCGTCACTGTACTGACATTGATGTCAAACCTCCTAATGAATTCAGGCTCTCATTTCCATTCATTGATATTTTTCTTTAGACCCGCTCCTAAACTTTAATCCCTTCTTCACAGGAGGAAACAATATGCATACTAAGCACAAATTCATATCTGCCATTGGACACACCTGTTTGTATTCCATTAGAACCAGATATGAAGAAATAATCTAATTCTATATTTAGATTTATCTAATCGAATGCCTATATTTGTGCATTTCTTGATGGACTCATCTAGATTTGCCTTCATTGTGATTCTCCCGTTGTATATTGATATCACCCTGTAGAGTTCCCATTAACACCACCAAACATTTGACCTTGAGCAGTTACAGTAACCGCACAGGACACAGCAAGGAAATCTCTCTATTTATAGTTTAGTAAATTGGAAACCTACATGGTAACCCATGTTGTAATTCAACAGTGGATTTAAAAAAATGCAAACAGCAAACCAGAGGAATCAAATCTAAAATTACATTGATTTCAGTTGAAGGGAAAATATGAAAGGATAGGGAAATTAATGAAAGCCTGTCTGATCCCTGTAGGTAGACCTTTTAGTTCTGAAAAAATAATTATATCACATGGTTTTTCTGAGTGGAGTATCATATCAGATATTGCCCCTTTTTATTCAGAACCAGTGGTGAGGTTAACGCAAGTTCTCTGTCTCTGTTCATAGATTGGCAGCTTGATTTAATAGATCACTACAAATGCTCCAGGTCTGACTTTCCAAACAGAGTCACTACTGTTGGGTGGTCAGGATGCTGCCAACTGCACAGGGAGCTCACAGTCATCTTCCGTGTCAAGGAGACCAATATCTGCCCATGGCTCTGGGCAGATGTTCTCTTCTGGCTTCGGCAATGCCACCTGAGGACAACATTGATTCTGCTCGTGGCTCTCCTGGGGCTCTCAGCCGCCCACCACCTGGAGGTATCCATTTCTCTGCCTACCACTCTGCTGTGTCAGCTCTGCCTGATCTGCTCGGTGACTATTGGCTTATATTCATCCTTAAAAGCAAGATGACCCCATCAACATTTTTTTCCTGAAGCAGGTGAGGGAGCATTCACAAGGTCCTTTCCACTGGCAGAACTCGGGCAGTTGGCAGCCTCCAACACAGATGTGGTGACAGGCAGCTGGGAGTGGTACAGCTGTTTGCAAAGTGAATGGCTGTGTGCATATATATGTGTGTGTATATATACGTATATTCTATGGCCTGAGCATTTGTCCTTTAGGAGATGAATGACTCGCAGTCTAGAGTGAGCAGACTCACCTCCGTTACCTAGTAAACTGGCTGTTTCTGCCACAGTCGGAGGAAAACAATGGCCCTTTTTCTAAAGAAGACCTCTTTGAAGTCAGTCCTCCATGCCTATGCAGAAGGGTTAA
Source organism: Platalea leucorodia (assembly GCF_965183815.1). NCBI lineage: Eukaryota > Metazoa > Chordata > Aves > Pelecaniformes > Threskiornithidae > Platalea > Platalea leucorodia. The sequence continues at coordinate 119,910,959 of NC_138823.1, forward strand.
GGAGCTTATTCTGTTTTTCTAACTCAAGACAAAGACTTCCCTGCATGAATCACAACCCCCCCCAATGTCATTCGTAAGGGATGTCTGAAGAATGAAAGGAGGATTGAGTTATTATTTTTAGCCTACCCATTTCCTCTGGCTGTGCTATGAGTTGAAAACCTTCCTTTGTGATTTCAGTGCTGTAGGGTAACTAGTTTCCTATAATTCTCCAAAAGAGAGAGATTTGTGGTCATACCGTATTACACGTTTATGACTATACTCGGGAAAACTTGCATAACCAAGAAATGTTTGCCAGTATTTAAGGGGATTTGCTGAAGATTGAATGCATCTCTATTACAATTTTGTTATGATTTTCTGCAGTCCAGATACTGCTTCTTATGTTGATTCTTGTAATAAGACGCCTCTTCTTGCCTTCACCTCTTCTGTGGTATGCATAAACACTTATTTAGTGTACATTACCAATTACCTTGGTTTTACTCGATTAAATTGTTAAGTTGGATGGATTCAGTAATATCTCATTTTACCATCAGATTAAGTCCTGCTTTTATTTTCATTCTCCGTTCTAAGAGTACTTGGTATACTTATTTTTGGCAGTACACCGAAACCTAAGTCACTGTTACTTAATTTATAACATATCCTTGATATATTCTGGTCCATTAAACAAAGGAATGTCTTCACAACCTCTTCCGTAGACAAATTATAGCACTATTTGAGTGTCTGCGTTTGAAACGTTCTTCAGCTCTAGCCCACGTAGGACATTCAGTTCCTCTGATCACACTCCTGTGTGGGATCTGGGTAGCTACGCCACAGCAGTTCATCCTGTGCTTCCTTTATGGAACAAGCTTAATTTTGAACTTTAACAAATGAAAGGTGCAAATCTTTTCCTGTGCTTACTATCATTATCTTTGGCTCGCAAAAGGAGAAACAACCAAGAAATGCCAAAAGCAGGGAAGTTTGCTGGATGCCAAATGTATTACTGCCAAGAACCCAAATATGTAAAAAGCAGACAATTGGATAGTCAAGGACATCTTTTCATAGCTCACATAAAAAGAAGTTATTCCAACCCTATTAGGGGTTTGGTTTGCGTAAAACTGTGTAAGCGCTGAAAATGTTGCTGCCACTCAACAACTATAGGACATATATAAAGATAGAATCTTATTGTCTTTATAAGAATGTGTAATATCCATACCTATATATTGAGAGATATATATGTCCTGATAGATAGAAAGAAAGTTATTTTTGACTAGCCGCTGGGGCATTTCATTCTATTTTCATTCCTTTTCTAACAAACATACATTTTCTTATTCAGCGCAGGCAAGTTGAATTGCCATCCTTGTCAGAGGTCCACTTCCTCAAAGATATTTAGGCAACTCTGATATTAAGGGAAATTTTTTACCTAAATATCACAGAGGAGCTGGGCATAAACTCCTCACAAAAAATACAGGATGAAGCCATGTAGCCATGCTTCAACTCCACTAAACTTGGTGACATTCCCCCATTTTCCAACACCATAATTTGGCCTGATAACTATTTGCCAAAAAAGAGGGGGGAGGGCGGGAGAAAGCAGGGGTGGAGAAAAGCAGAGAACAAGAGCCAAGAGTCCTGGAATTCCAGAGAAATGGGGAATCAGTTCTTGGAGGACTGGAGTAAGCTGAAGCAGGAGTAGGATGAAACCCCAGACATGGTCAAGGAAAAGTCCCTACAAGACTAAAGCTGAAAAATAAAATTTCAAATGTTAGCAATTACTTTCAAGACGTTATCAGCCATCGCTAGTGTGTTGTCATGGGGAGAAAAAGGCCTTACAGCATCAAAGGAAACAAGGAATGTAATGAAGAAAGAAATTAGAGGAGTAATTTGCATCTATTTGGTGGTACAATCTTCAGAGGCACTTTTGTTAATTAGCAGGTTTGGGCTGTACATATTAGAGTACTGAGAGGCTGGTGGAATTCTCCAGAGATGTTTTGAGGCAGTAATTTGGATGGTCACAGAACATTTCTGTAGCCTCACAATTTATCAGCAAAATGAGTTATTTTTCCTTCATCACTTGAAACTTGACAGTCAGAAGGGAAAAAGACCAACCTCTTGCAGGAGCCTGTTCCTGTGAGCAAACATAATACTGAAAAGCATCTTTTCTTCCAGAACTTTTGGTAAGATGATGGTAATGGCATACTGCCTCTATCCGCTGGGGTGTGACTATATCTGAGTGTACCCAGTCTCAGTGGTGACCATTTCTTCTTCTCTTGTATTGTGGGTTTTATTCCTTTCTTATTATACTTTTGTGAGTGTTCAGAGGTCTAGATATCTGTTCTGAAATAAGTAAGTAAAAAAATACATAAAGGGGCAGAGAGAGTAATTCCCTGCTCCACTGAAGTCAATGGAGACAGAACGGCAAGCAAATTTAGCACGCTTTCTGGTAGTGTTTATAACTTCAGACGTTACTTAGGTGGATGTTTATTTATCATTAGCATCTATAATTTCCAATGGCAAAAGTTGAGCACTTAAACTCACACATTTTATGAATCTGAAAAAAGTCTTTGATTTTTAGAGACTTCTTTACATGTATCAGTTCCTCTGAAGCTGAGGTTTGAGTGAAACCTAATTTGTTTTCCTATATACTTTTTTTAACCATAGACATAGAAATTTTCTTCCCTTGTACAGCGACTTTCCCAGTCTGAATGCTTTTTCCTTCCTTTCTGCCTTTTATTTCCTTCATCTGGGACCTTCTCTGGTCCCCAGGTTCTCCTTTCCCCGGGTGTGCCTCCCGCTTCAGAATACACCGGGTCCCTGCCCCTTCCCTGTGCGCCCAGCTCCATTCAGGAGGCGCGTAATTGCCCGCAACCATTTCACCTGAAAACAATACTTCCTTCCAGTCCAATCTCTTATCCCTGCTGGAGTCAAATTGAGTCACAGGGTCTAAAATTATCCCTGAGGACAGCTCCACGGAGGTAAATACAGTGGATTTAACTCTGTGTTTTCCTTATATTTCAAAGATGATTTTTTAAAATTTCAGCCTAAATATATATGTTTTCAAAACATACTTTCACTGAAAAGTAGGAAGGGAAGAGCTCGTTCATTCTCTTCGACTAATACCTATTCTTTTCACACAGCAGCTGTACCAAATACAAAAATCTTTTTTTTTTAAATCAAAACAAGCAGACTGCTTTCACAGCTTCCTTGCATTCCCCCTCATTACTGATCTTTTGCTGTAACCATGGATCTATCTGTAATGACATGTTTTGTGTGTAGTAAACTTTGTGTTGCTGAAAAAGCTCTGACCAAACTTGCCTGGGAGTCTCAGATGAAGATCGTTCAAAGGATGTAGCTGAAATAAAGGTGTTTCCACCATTCCATAAATAAACCCTCCTGAGTGTAAATTGTGACCGTTCCTTTCTCCATCTGAACAGTTCAGGCTTTCCAGAAAGCGGCTTTTATGTAAGCGTAGAGAGCTGTCTCCATGACATGATGCTCTGCTTCTCTTCACCATTAGTTGGGCGTTAGTTGTTCTGGCTGTAAATAGACAGGCACAGATGGTACCACGACTCTCCGAGCCTCCACACATCTTGCACTGCAGGGATTTTTGTTATTCTTGTTATCTCCCTAGCAGCTCCTACTCTTTCCTAACAGTTTGTTGAGAAGAAAAAGGGAAGGCTGAAGAACAATCAGTCCCTTCCCTCTCTAGGATTGCTGAATGTTTTAGACAGGACAGCAGCATTCATATTGACTTTTTTCTTTGCTAGGGGAACGCAGCCATGGGCTCGTCAATGAAGCACAATTTCTGCCAGCCTCACCAGGTGCAGTCAGTCCACCCCGAGACAGCTGAGCAGAACCAGATGCCCCAAGAGCATTAAACCGTGAGACTTGAATGGCACATCCTCCCTCAGTGCCCTGCAGCTCTGACCACCACGCTGAAAGAACCATGACAGATAAAAGAGAAGCGGGTATCCTGAAAGACTGCCTTGGTGCACAGAAATAGTGTTTGCAAGAAAACAGGCTGGAACAATTAGCAACACTGAATCTGGAGAGGGCATGGATAAGAAGGACGTGACAGAGTCGTATCCACCACCCCCGCCACGCACGTCATGGAGAAGGTAAAATGGGTGCTGCTCTTTAGTCTTTCATGTAGTCTTTTATAACACAAGAACAAGATGTTCACTTAAAGGCAAGAAATTGAAATCTGATAAAAGGAAGTCAATTTTATAGAGAGTACAGTTAACCTCCTACAATTGAACAATTGAAGCCAAGAACTTAGCAAGGCTATAGAAAGGATTAGATATTTGTATAAGTTATTAAAGTGTTCACTTAATATTTTCTCTATCCCATCTAATGTAAGGTTATAAGCTTCTATGTCTCTAGAGAAGTCAAGTTACTAGCATAAGGATAATAAGTAGTCTCCCTTCCCTGCTAGCAGGCAAATCTCCTATTTGTTTACTATTTGTTTTTTCATCATCTTCCTCTACAGTCTTGGGGAATGGAAGAATCAGTGACGTGGTAACAGGTGGACCGTTCACCTGCTCCTTGACAGCAGTTCCTGCATTTTCACCTATCAAGCTACTAACAAGAAAACTGGTAAATGTTACCCAGTGTGTTCATGCATAGCTCACCTCGCTCCTGGGCCTCAGACTGTTTGTATAAACCTGTGTTACATTTTGGGGGGGGGGACTAAGCTTTTTCAGATACACTAATGCCAAAGCAGTAGACAGAGGACTAACATCTGTAGATGTGGAGCAAATTCCTCCTTTTTTTTTTTTTTTTTTCCACTAAAGGAAGATATCAAAATAGCAGCAATGCAGCTGTGAGCTGACTGTGGTGAAATACAAGCCCAAGCCACTGCGTCTCACGGTCAGGGGACAGTTTCCTTCCTCATCATCATCCACCTCTTTTGTATGACTCCAAACTCATCCACCAGAGCCCCGTAATGATACAGCTTATCTTATACAGGTACTGCTGCAAAACAAAAAAGCCCTTCTCTTACAGGGAGGTACACCCATGTACACCAGCCACGGGTGGTCCCCAGAGACCTGTGGGCAAGCAGGAGCCGTGTCAGTGCGTGCCCCCCGTGGGCCCGGACACCCCCCACCCAGGCCTCCTCTTCCATGCTGCTCTGCCCTGCTCTGGGGAGTGTATCTACATCTGTATTTCTCACCCCATCACAGGCCCTATCTTAATCAAGACTGCAATATCCTGTAACAGAGGACAGGCTTGCAGGAGAGGAGAGTGTGATGAAAATATTGCCAGAAGGAACATCACAGCTCACCTCTTTTTTAATGAAAGGATTGACTGAGAACAGTCCATCAAAAGGGCTAGACACCTAAGTGATAGATGCATTTCCAGGCATTGCAGTGTTTCGACAGGAAAAACAAAAAGCACCTTAATATTAAATAGAAGCTGTGACTGTCATGTAGAATTAAATCTATGACAATCTGAAGAGGAAGCAGTTGAAGGCACAAAAAGCCTGATGAGATTATAAATAATATCCTATATTGCATTACACCATGCTCACACAATTTGTGTTTCCTCAGCTACTCGGTATAGACTGCTATCAATTCGCCCCTTATCTGCTGCAGACTTTGGCTATCTCTTGGCTCCCCCACAAATGAGACAGTTTGGACACTGACACATAGAAATGGGAGGTGTCTCATTTCTCTGCGGATGCCAAGGTATGTGGCAAATCTGGGTGAAATCCTGACTGCGTGGATGGTTCAGGATATGCCAACGTGGGTTGGAAAAAGCAAGCAGAGATGCAGTTCTTCTTAAGTGTGAAGACAAATAAATATATAATTCACTTGACCAAGTCAGTGGCGATGGCTTTGAAGCCCATGGAGCAGTTATGCTGGTAGTCGGTTTGCTCAGGCTTTTCCACACCTTTTTTCCTGGTGCCTCTGCACAGCCGCTCCTGGGGAAGCTCGCAGACACCCTGCTGCAGAATGCAAGAGACGGTCGATTCCTCTGTGCTTGGTGCCTTCCAGTTAAAACCAGCTGTCTTCCTAGAACACGTGCATTAGCTGGACACACATGATTAGGATCAATACAGAGCTGCAGAGGGAAATTTATGGACACTGGCATCCAGCGTCATCTGAAAGAAACCCTTGCAGACCTATGAGACACTCCCTGTACTCTCTTGCTTACCTGTTTGTCTCACCAGCATCTCCTAGCTTGCCTTTCAGAGTGGACTCTTGGAGAAAAAGCCTGTCATCTACCATGCAGTACAACAACAGAGTGGGCCCCCAAAGAATTTAGCTTTGGAGGCTGCAAGGGAGGTCTTTAATAATATTCCCGACTGTTTTTGATTACTGCCACTGAACACCGGGTTCTGCCGATGAATAGAGCAGGACTTCAGAGCCAGGTACGCGTCTGCCACTTAAACCCCAATGCTTCGCCTCTGAAGTGAGCTGCTTGCAGGAGTTGCTAGGTAACCGTAACCTGCTCACAGCTTATGCAAGCAAGCGAGATACTTCTGATGATGTCATGCTTCAGATTTGTATTTCATCTCTTGAAGGAGTTTTCTCTCTGTTTCTACAAGAACAGGTGCGTGGGGGAGTTCTTCAGTGAGGCAGAACTTCCCTGCTCCATCATGCTTATGCAGCTTCATTTCACTCTTGCAAAACACTGGAATAAAGCAAAATTGGCCAGGGCTTCTCAAAGTGTAATTTTAGGGGAGAACTTCTAGCTGCTCAGGCCTCTTTTGTCTTCTCAACACCAATTCAAGGGCTAACTCCTTGGAAACACAGACATCTTCATTGGCTACTCCGCTGCCTGTATCTGAACAAAATGATGGCTTACTCAATAGAAAGATAACGGGAGTTTTGCGATTATGCTTTTCAAGAACTATGTGCCAGAAATGGACTGAAGCTGGGAATTATGCCTCTTTCAACACTATGTGACTAACTTTCACATTTATTAGTGAGAGTCTAGATACGCCAATGTGTGACATTACAAGTGTGTGTAGCACATCTTTGACAAGGCAGATGGGAAAAGCTTCTCAAACAAGATGCTTTGAACATGCTGTGGTGAGTATGGGATGGACGAGCAGGAGATCACAGAGTTGTGGGAGGTCTAGCAAGCCTGGTCTCGAGACACTTCAGCCCTAAAGCTGGTCTGAACAAAGCCTGCAAGGTGTGTATGTCCTCATTCCCAAGCTCAGAGGGGATGCACACTCAAAGCATGGTGTGTCTGAAGGCTTTCCAGGTAGCTCTCTGCCCATATGGGAAGGCAGGGCATGAAGGCAGGTGACTGGCCATTGCTGTGTGTGTTTCACTCCCGCTGGGGCTCTACAGATGTATTTGTCATTTTTCTTGGTTTGTTCCTGCAGCCTGGTGTATCTGTTTCTCACTGAAAGCCACCATTTTGCTTGGAGGTCCTCTCTTGGACAGCCTCTGAACAGGGTGGTCTTGTCATCTCCTGGTCTTTTTCTTCAGTGGCCACCGTGTGCAGTGGCACCAGCAGGAGCATCACGCTGCAGCGGTAACTGGTGCAAGCAAGGAGAAATCAAACCCTTTGTCTCCTGTCCTCCAGCCTGTAACACTCATGCATCCTCTGGGAGCTACTACTTTCATCCCTGAACTCTGCCTACCAGTTGTTCGGTCCCTGTTTGCCTGTCTGATTTGATCTTCTTTTTCTTTTTCTTTATTGCTGTCTCTTTCTCTTGCTGTCCTTCTCCCCCACACTCTTCCCCATGTGTGCGAATTCCTAATCAGTGCAGAGCGCAGGTCCCAGGCGTGTGCTGTGCCGGGCTGCTGCGACAATTAGCTAACGTTTGGAGAGCGCTGCGCAGCACCATCTCCAGCATGCTATTTTAAGATGCACAGTCTTGAACACATATACCGGTCTACCTGGCAGGAAAGGAACTGAGGCAGAGCACACAGCTGACGTTCCCTAAACTCCGGATGAGTGCTGGTGTTAAATGTGCTGTTTAGCACAGAGAAGACCATTTTCTGCAGAGAGAGAGCAAGCAGGCACTCATTAGGACAGGCACAGTCCAGTGGGAAAGATGATATGCCCCACTGTCAGCAAGTGCCTCGGCATCTTCACCTACTCAGGGTGATTAGACGAGAACCCCCCTCCCTCCAAGATGAACTGTAGGAAACCTTTCTGCTTTGTGTCACTTCCACAGAAATCATCGGGATGATTTGCATAAATATGCAAGTGGTAATCAAACCTGGGGAGTTCAGCTGGTTTATGGTACTTTTTTTGGTACATGCAGTGCATACAAAGCGAATAGATTTTCACTCTGTTTAAACTGCATAAGGTCGTTGAATTGAGCAGGGACCAAAGTAATGGAAAGCACATTTTGATCCCCTGCTTCTTGGTATGATACCTCTCCCAGGACATAATACAGTTGCTGTCATGGCCAAAGAGTGCAGGCAGATCTGCTGGTCCTCTAGTAACGCTCCTGTTCTCCTGCCTGCGAATTTCTAACTAGTTGAAAGCAGTAAGTAAATGAGGACGATTACAATTGCTGATCCCGTTAGGAGACTTTTCTTTCATGTATATTTTACATACTGAGACACTCTGCTAAATCTAATTTATGAGCAAGAAAGAGTCTACGAAGAATTACGTGACTGAGATTCCTCACTCTTGACGTTTTCATTTTGTTTTGTGCTTGATTCCCTGCTTGTGCTGATGTTCAGACCAAAGATTAACACACACTCCACAAAGCTTCCTGGTATTGTATAGAAAGTACTCAAGGTTTTTTTGCGGCTGTCCAACAGCGGTGTGGAAGAGGGCTCCAGAGTTTTACAGAATGATCAAATACATAATTTCAGCCATGTCAGTTCACATATTGTTCAAACTGGGAACTAGAGATTTGATGATTTTTCTGAAGTGACGTAAATGAAGGCCAGCATAAGAACTGAACTAAAATGAGGATTTAAGTATCATCCTCTTAATTACCTGACACAATCCTGACATTTTTGTTTTAATAAAATACTTAAGTGCCAGCTAAAAGAAAGTCAATTAATTACCTAGAAATCTGGTAATCATTTATTGAGTTGTCCAGCACTCCCAGTTACACAGTGAAATATTTATGACTTATGACTAGTGGTGGTACATTCTGAAGGCAGATGATCAGATTGTACGTAAAACAAATCAGGCATCGGTAGTTTAGGAAGGTGTCATTGAAGTCCACAGTTTTGAGGGGCTTGTAACTTTCTGATGCAATCACTTTGGGGAATGAAGTTCGTCATTGCTTGGTCCCTTCCTGAAGATGATTCCTTTTAGGTATTCATAACCATTCTAGCTGCGTATCTATGTTTGAAGAATGCATTATATCAGCATACTGTTTCGTATGATTAACAGTGGTATCTGCTGATGAAAAAAGTATGGCGATACAGGCTAAGGGGTAGAATTAAGAGGGTACATGTAATTCAACATCTCAAATGTTGAGAGCCAACAATAAATACTTCACTGTGCAACTTGATGATGGCAATCTGATATATTCACACAAGGAAAACATTTTTCATTGAAGACAAATTTTTAAGCTATGTTGGTTTGAATAATCTGATTTTTCTAAACAAATGACATGTTAATAATTGTTTAATAAAATACTGCAGAGATTATAAGCAGTGTTTAAGAGTACCCTTTTTTGGGATTAAGGTTTTGAAATTTTTCACCCAAGTTTTGTGTTCTGTTCTTGTCCGCTTGTATGGAGATAGCTTGTAGAAACAGTTCCGATTTATTATGCTCTAAAGAAAACAGCTTACCTGGATGAAGGCATACTAGGATCAGCTGGTTTTTAATAGCTCGCTTTGTGTTTGCATTGTGACAGTTAGCTACATTTTTGTTTTTGTAGGAAAAGCCATGTCTGCCGGGCCCATACGGCACGATGTTCAGCATTTCAGTGGTGGCTGTCCCCTGGCACTGTGGACTCGGGTGAGATCACCTTGGGTGCGGAGCAGTTCGGCCCTGCTCTGTTCGCCTCCGATGAGGAGGCTGGAAGCAAGATGAAAGATGCTTCTCCCCTGCCTGCAAGTTACACGGATGCTTTTCACGACAGAAAAATGATGCTGTGAAATTAAAACAAAAGCAAGTGCCCTTCATCCCAGCTCCAAACATTTTTCACGGCTGTTTATTCAATAGCAAAGCTCTTCCAAGCAAAGCCTTTCTGTAGGGGCAGCTGTCCTCCCCAGTGCACATCCCTCCAGGGAGCTGCAAAGCAGTGGCAACCAGGAGGCTCCCCTGAAGACACCAGCAGCCACCGCCTGGGGCTGAGGGATGCGCTCCTAAGCGCCCTCCACAAAGGCAGCGTGGGCACGCCACTGTGCCGCCGCCGCTGCTGCTTGAGGCAAGAGCCGCTGCTGAAGTTGGCTACGGCCTCCGAGGAAAGTGATGATCAGTTGCATTTTATTTTTATACCCTGAGCTTTCATCTTTACACTGATAAAGGAACAGCTGCCTCTAATCTCGCTGCTAAATCCCAAGCCTGGTATGGCGACCTCTCCGGCATCGTGGATGCTATCCTTAACTGGCCAATGAGACTCAAATGCCAGCTATTATCCTTATGGCAACTATGTGTGGCATTACTCGTGGGTCTTTTTTGCTGCCTGTTTAATTTTCGCAGTAGCAGTTGGGGCTCGGGAGTCAGAGAAAAACTCTGCAGTCACTCCTCTTGCTAAACATTCGGATTCACTCACCAGAGGCGTGCAGAGGGGTGTTCAGGGCTGCTTTGACACTAAAGGTTTCATTTCCAGAGACTGTCACACGGTGATGCAAACTACCAGGGGAATTTAAGCAGGGATGATTAATGCATAGTAAGGTAACCCGTGGACTAGGTGAGCTGCTATTGCCGCAGAAGGAGTGCCTTGTAATATCTCATTTATATAAGAGCAGTGAGACACTCTGGCCTTGGAAGTGCCATGGGTTGAGTTAACCACTTCCATAAAAAACATGAGGGCATGAGGCTTCTCAGCGGGGTAGGCAAAATGCAGCCCTTCCCGCCATGGATGAGACTCGGCAGAGGCTGTGGAGGTGAGGCTGTGGGAAGGCGGTCTGCTCTGCCTATACGTGGATCTGGTCTGGCAAAGAAAATAGTCTCCATATGCATCAGCCCGTTGGTGTATTTCTGCCTTTTGGAAAGTAAAAAGAGGGGAGCTTTATTTCAAATGACTGCAAGAACGTGGAAACGGATCTGTCGTGTGTGGATAGGGGAAGAGCTCAATGCAGGTGAAAGAAAAATTATTTCTGTCTTACCTGAGATTGGTAGATGGGTATGAAAAGGCCTTCCCTCTTCTTTTCACTAACTTTTACGAAAAGTGAGGAATTCCTTCCTAAAACTTGCCCACCACATAGTTCTGGGTGGGTCAGTGGAGGCAACGCTGAGTAAAGCCAACTCCTTTGGAGGACAAGTGAATGCCTAGGAAAGAGGTGGGGGAAAGTATAGAGCAAGTGTTATATGAGAGACTGGAAAGAGGTCATTTGCTCTTTTTGTCACAAAGAGGAGTTTTATAAAGGGCTTTGCAGTTGGTGCTTGTGTCCAGGTAAGATTTAATACATATTCTTTCTGATGGTGATGAATTGCATTGGTCAGAAGAGGTCCTTTTCCATAGATGCAATACAGAAGGCTTGGATGGAATATTTTCTGTTAAAGTGACTGCAGTAGTACTAAAGGTGCCAGCTGACAGCGTGCCTTCAGAGCTAGTGGTTTGTTCACTTAATAGTCCTCTTCCAGAAAAGCCGGCATGCCAAAAGAAGACCACGCATCCTTCATGTTCCTGGCTGCGGGCTGTGGTTTGCTCAGGCACTGGGGGATTATTCTCATGTGTCCCCTTGCCCAGCCTTTGCCCCACAGAGAATACAGTATGTTAAAATGTGAGATGTCCTGGTGATAGAAAACATCAAGAAGAGAGAGTCATGCTTAAAAATATGGATTCTTCTCCTGACTTAGATTCACCAGCCTTCTAGTCTGAGCCCGTAGCCAAACTGCTGAACACCAGCAATTAATTTGAAGATGGTTCTTTTAAATAAACAAATATATGCACAGGTGTACACAGGGAGACATCTACAAACGTTTGCAATTCACTGTAGTGACAGAGGGCATAACTCAAATGGTATGAGGGATATTGAAATTATTTTTCATAGAAAGGTGCAATAGCTTCAGCCTCGTACAATTCCTACATATTCCACATGGCCTCAGTTGTTGTTTAGTAACTCACAATATGAATAATTTTTAAAAGTTGTAAAAAAGCTGTTTATCTCCTTTATCAAAGTAAGTAACAGAAACAATAGCAGCTTCTATCCCATGCACAAGCAGGGCACCGCTGCACTCCTGCTAGCGTAGCCCTGAGATGTCTGGTTTTCCTCAGGGCCATGCTCCAGTGATTCATCTGTTGTGTTCAGTCCCTCCCACCTCCCTTCTCTCCCAGACTCATTAGTCTTTCTGTTCTGTTGGAGGCACAGAGGAACCTTCCACCCACCTACACTAAACCTAAAAAAGCCAAAAGAGTCTTTGGGTCATGTATTATCTGTGCTGAATATACTGATTTGCATAAATATATTAGTTTTATTTCCTCTGCCAGCAGACTGTGCTGCCAAAAAATTTTAGCATTTATCACTCATGTATTGGGAGCGGTTTTGCTCATTTGTGGTATCCCAAACACCTGTTGCTTTCCAGATGGGAAAGGACATGGAGCAGAGAAACTAAGGAAGAAATGTCTCGGGCCCCTTCCTCTATATGAAGGTGGGATTAAAAGGGCAGATGCCCAGCCTGCTGAGATGGAGACAGAAAAAGAAGTGAAGCTTTCCCTCTGTCACCCTGTCCTATGTTCTAGAATGGCCTTAGGATTGAGTCTTTTTAGAGATATGAAGAATACCTACCTCAGACATAATTAAATCCTTTTTCCCTTTTTATTGTACCAGTAAATCCGCCCACATACCTTTCACTGAAAAGCAGATCACTTTGAAATGCATCACCTGGGCTAATACTTTGTTATCAAATACACTGGTCATGCTTGGGTATTCTTGGGTCCTACTCTTCACGAGTTTGCAGTTATCAAGAAATAGCGAAAGGTAAATATGAAAGCCTTTTACACCAGCATTATAGTCCTGATGTCTCATGACAGTCAAAACCTTAGTTTTATTTCTCTGCTACTTTTTTTTCTCAACCTGTTTGTACACTGTAATTTTTTCTACAATATCCTGACTTAGCAAAGGCTAGTCTGAAAGACTTCTGTTCATCAGGCATTGCCTTTCACTAATAAGCAGTTCCTATTAGAGCTGTAGTGTTTCTCTCTGTTTTCTTGATGGCCCATCTGTGAAAGCTCGTGGCCGGTCCACTCACCTTGAACAAGGAGAAAGTTGACAGGAGGCCCTTCAAGACCCTGTTCTTCTTCTGCTGGCCTGCAAGCTAGTTCTGAGCTAGTAATTCCCAAAAAAAGTAATAGCTTTTATTTTGTCTCATTATTATAGTGGCTCAACAAGGGTAAGAAACCAGAGGGCTTCTCACTAAGCCAGTGAAGAAACATCTCCGTGATCGGTGAGTAAAACTTGTTCATTAATTCCCAGTTCAAAACAATGTTTTCATTACCCAAATTTGCTTCTGCAATGACAACTAGCTTGAGAAAGATTCAGCTGTTTATGTGCAACTTAAAATGGATGTCCGAGACATTGCTTTTTTAAATAATTGTTTTGTGTTGCTGACTGATTTTCTACTAAACAGGCACAGTTACTTAAATGATGCTGTGATACTCACACTTTGTCTTCTGTTCAGTTCCAGGAAATTTGTCTCATGAGGATTAGACATGCCGCCATCTGCAATAGAGACATTTCTATCAGCGGATATGACCAGGAAAACCTACTGTTTGTGAGTAATTTCTTCTAAAAATAAGCACTGTCTCTTAAAAGTGAAACGGGAGAGTGACATGCAGCTTTAAAACTATTCTTCTAGTTAGCAGCAGAAAATAACCTGTATCTGTGACTATTTTGTAAGGCAAATGCCATGGGCGTGGAGCGGGGTGCTAATCCCCTCGCAGCCCAAATGCAGCTTTTGAACCTCAGTCCCACAACAGTGCTGGGACCGTTGGCTGGGACCATCGGCTGGAGACCCTTTGGAAGGATTTGAGGGTCTCCAGCCGATGGTCCCAGCTCTATTTACCTCTGGTGGGGTGTGAACCTCCCTTTTGCTCAAACAATGGAGGAGAGCTGCAATAGCAAGGGGCAGGGAATGGCACAGACACCCAAACTACTGAGATGGGAAGGGAAAGGCAGCATGGGTCAGATCAAGGGGCAGGATTAGACCTTCTCTTTATCCTGTCGGACCAACACGAGCAGCCTCTATGCATCCTCTGAATGGCACAGCATACCTTCTTCTGCAAACCGCTAATGAAGGGAGTAAATCAGAGCTTATCATCAGTAAAGTAACATACGACAGCTCTTTTTGTCTCTCTCTTAGCACTAGGTCTTCTGTGCTGCCAAGAGGCAATTAAATTGACACCAACTTCTTAATATACTTGCTCTAATGAAAGGACTTCTGTCACTGTTGTCCAGTCCACTTGTGTCACAGGTGCTGCAGGACACAGAAAAGAATCACTTCTGCTCTGAGCTCAGCCTACATTTCCATCTGAAATAATCCATCCCTAGCTCACAGCAGAGAAACTGATGGGAGCGAATAAAAAGCTCCTGGAGGCAGATCAGCCATCGCCCATTCAAGGGACCATTTCCAGCGCAGTTCAGCAAGCTCCCGGCTGCACCCCTGCTTTAGCTTCCGACAGGGCTGTTACCTGTGTAAATGCTGCTCAGGCAGTAATACATTAGGCACAAACAGTAACTGCCAGTTATCATCCTTTCCCACAAACCCACAAGGGAAGGAGATTTTTGTCCCCTCTGTTAGAGACAGACCATAAAAAAATTGCCGATTTAGTCTTTGGCACAACTGAGAGGGCAGAGACCTGTGGCCAGAAGGCAGGGGGCAGAAGTGGGGCAGAAACCTCTTAGAAAGGCAATAAAAAGGTCAGTTAGTTATAATTTGTGAAAATGATAACCACTAAATAGTCCACCATTTAACCCCCTACTTCTACTGTTGTACTTAGTCATTAAGTCTCAGTGTGACAAATAAATGAAATCCTTCATTTGCAGAAGTGCCCAGTTTCTGGTTTGTCTGAGGGAAACAACTTGAGAGGTTTTTTTTAAGACTCCTATTTGGTTTTAAGGCTGGGCCAACCTTGTCTCTAAAAATTACGGCTTTCTAATGGGGGCTCCCAAAACATCTGGCGACTTCCAGATCAGAGAAATAATCACTACTGGCACTGAAAACAGAGAAAACATCTTCCCGTGCCTTACGTCTCCCTGTCCCATCAGCGACTGCTCAAGGACGGTCCATTATCCACCCTTGGTCAGGAGTTAGCAGGGCATTTCTGGAGTCTTGCACTTCACAAAGTCCATGGAGGAAAAATAATCTTCTTGTAGTCTTAGCTAGTGAGCACAATGTGAAGCATTCCTCTGCTTTCTGAGAGCAGGACACGTATAGACCAAATCAATTTCCATCTTCCAAGTTGTCGTTCTTACCCGTGTATATCTCCTAGAGCCAATCTAGTAAACAAAAGAGGGAAAAGTTTTCACACTGGAACGCTGAGCAAAGCAGAGGGGAGTCTGCTGAGCAGAGGCAACCGTGGAGCCAGCGGA
The DNA here is from genome assembly GCF_965183815.1 of Platalea leucorodia. NCBI lineage: Eukaryota > Metazoa > Chordata > Aves > Pelecaniformes > Threskiornithidae > Platalea > Platalea leucorodia. The sequence goes on from NC_138823.1 coordinate 119,926,567, forward strand.
GGGGCACTGTCCTGGTGCACCACCTGTGCTCTGCTCTGGGCACAGCATTCTCCATCCATCAATTCTACTGATGAATGGCCTTCAGGGACATTTTTTGTTGCATACGAGCATGAGATGGCAGAATCTGAGCTTTTAAATTAGTCTAGCTTCAGATAGTTTTGGTCTGAGTTGGTTTTTTGTGACTTCCCCAAGCTACAAAAGGCATGAAAGAAACAGAAATGTAGCTGCTGGCATAGTCTGGAGAGCACATGCATGATGCAGTATGGGAGAGAGCAGGGAGGAATTTGTGGAAATTTAGCAGAAGAAAATGACGATTGGTTGTCAAAAAGAATTTCTTTACAAAGTGATGATCTAATTGAAGAAAGTGGTAAGAAATCCCGGCTGCTTGGACAACTACAATTACTCTGGGAGAAGAGAGAAACAGCCTGCATTGGCTGGACCTGTCCTTCCTCCCCCCAAACCCCAGAGCTCTGGGGCAGCTCTTTCATAAATATTTTACAGCACAGCTCGCTAGGCAGCCTGCAGGCTGAGGCCAGTTGTGTGGCCACTTCTGTCCCTAATGGCCTGCTCCACTACAGCCCATGTAAATCAGTGAGAAATATTCTCACGGGAAACGGGGCTCTTGAAAAAGGCCCTGAAATATAGCGGATAAATCAGCAGCGGTGTTGGCATTGCATAAAGGGCAGGGTGAATAATAATAGCAACAAAGAACTCCCAGCATCCAGAAAGCGCGGCAGAGGTTAGGCTCTGCCACCAAGACAGTTGTTGGGGAGAGATTTAAATGTTTTAAAGGAAAGCTCAGCAAGGCAGTTGCACAGGGAGCTACTGAAAGGCTCTGTTTCAGCCGCAGTCCCCGGGTGCTGGGTGCTGGCTGAGGATGCTGCCACAGAGCATGGCCTCTTCAGCACTTCTCCACTCATTTCCGAGCATGCACGTCCCATAGTCCACCGCCCTGTTGCAGGTGGTTCAGTCTATACTGGCAGGCTGTGAAAACTGAAGCCTGCTCCTCAGCGGCCTGTTAAAAGGTGCCTCCAGCAACCTGCGCTCTGGCCAGCTCTTGCTCCCCTCTCCGGCAGCCACCACAGCCATCTTCAGCTCAGTGAGTGGCTCCTTTCCCTACGGAAATTCAAGCCTGGAGCTGGAAGCTGCCACCACCCAACCTCACCCTCCATACTCCCATTGCAGGGCATTGCCAGAACTTCCCTTGCAGACCCCAGCCGTGTTCCCACTGGCCACTGTATTCCCAGCAAATTCTCCCTGCATCCCTTCAGGGAAGCCTTAGGGGAACACATTACCACAGCTCTCTGTGCACTGGCTCTTTGGAGTCTGGACAGACTGCAATATTCTCAAATGTGTCTGTTTTTCAATTTTTGTATTTCTTCAACAATCAATTCTTGGTCTCTACCCTGACTCACTGAGTGCTGTACCTCTCTTAAGTAATGCATGCTAATGATCATCTGCTCTGGATTTTATAGCTAGTAGTGGTGAAAGATGAAAGCCCAATATTGCCTATTATACTGAGGCTACAGTCAGATATTAAAAAAAGAAAAAACCACTTCCAAGACGACATCTGTTGTAGCCAAAGTTCATATATTCCTTCATGAAAATTCAACTACATTAAAAAAAAAAAAAGAGGCTTTGCAATAGATGGAGGATGATTCATGCTTAAATATACAGCTGAATGCCACTCAAAATTCTGTCTTTTCCCTAGTCCTTGCTGTTTTGCGAGTCCAGCCAGGGAGGAACTATGATCAGTGCTAACAAATCTCCGTTTTCTCACCTTGCCCTTCAACATTTCATCAGAGATAACAGTAAAATCTGGTACTCTTTTGACATCACGCAAATAGCATTCCCTGGCTCTCTTCTCCTCTCTCCAGCCTGCTTTATCTTTCACTGCTCAGCAAATCTTCACATGAAGCTAATGTTTAGCTGCAAAAATGAAGTGTATGGAGGATATGCATGAATACAGAAAGTAGCAGGACTGTCACTGAATGGCCCTTTTTGGAGAAATTGGCCCCATTTCAGTAGTTAGTGAACAGCTGCCTCCCAGCTGAGATTTATCAGCTAAAGACAAAGTGATACAAAATCTAGCAAAAGCAATAGAGAGCTGTGAAAACTGGAGGGCTTCTTTCTGGCTGTACTCTGGAAATGCCCAAGCCTGGACATTTACACCCCAGTGAAGGATGCCCAGGTGCGTATGAGTAGCAGACCTGCTCCCAGCAGCTCCCACTGGGAAGAAACGGGCCCCTGCAGTGAAGGGATGACGCTGCTGAGTGCCAACTGGTAGAAGAAAGCAAAGCTGAAGCCCTGAGACAAGCGCCCAGATTGATGTCTGGCACAGTCTCCCGTATCCCTGAGCTGCAGAAGTAGGTCAGAAAACTTAAGAGAGAGACTGTAGCGTTTCTATCCGAGTAGAAAGTGCTTCCTTGGATGATCCCCGATTTACAGCTGCCGAGTGTCTTCCCATGTCTCTTGGTCACTTCAGTCCCTTGGCCACTTTGGCTAACATCTAAAGCCAAACTGGGTCTCCTGCTGCACCTGTGCAATGAGGCAGGCTGAGCTGGAAGCTGGAAATATCTGCTGGACCACGGGAGGAGGGAGGGTGCTACTGCAGCCATTGCTATCTTCCTTTTTGAATGCCTGCAGCAGCAAAGTGAGGTCGGCCCGTCCTTCCACAGACTCACATCTCCATTACATGTTTCTGAGGACTACAATTTGGTGTAATTCAGAATTAAGCTATTGAAGTTTTGGGGGGGAAGATTAGCTTGCTAATACGCTGGCACACCTCCAAGGCAGCCACAGCTGGATTGTCAATGAGTTGGTGGCATGTGAAACCAGGTTGCAGGAATGAGACAGGGAATGTGACACCCATGTAGGTATCCTACAGAAACCATGGAAGAAAAAAAATGGGGCTGGGACCCCACAGACAGGAGAGCCAATGGAGAGAAGCATGCAGACATGGAAACCATCCCTCGTTGCCCAGGGGAGTCTGGGGCTGAGCTGTGTTTTGTGCGATACAAGCTTTTAACCTCTCGCTTATATTACCGGCTAAACTGGGAGGCTTTGTCTGCCAGAAGCAAAGCAGCACTACCAAACACCTAGTTTTTTCTTATTATTATATCGTTCAGATTTCATGTACCCGTGAGTTTCACAGCAGAGCCGAATCCTCGCGGAGGATGCCTGTGCAGGGTCCTGCGAGGCTCCAGCCCAGGACCACAGGGGTGCAGGAGGCCATGCCAAATACGCCGTACCAGGCAAGGGCAGCAGGATGCCAGCCAGGAACTGTGAAGACTACTTTGAAGTTAAGTCCATTTTTTTTTTTGTCCTTTCTTCATGTCTCAGGATGTTCTGACTTTTGAGGTTTTTATGATTGCTCTGGTAATTGAATGATTCTCTGTGGGAATGAAAATGTTATTTACAAAAATTCCTTGTGAAAAAGTGACAATTAACTGCCAACAATTTTTGTAATGCGCACTGCAATCACAGATACCAGAGCACTGATAAAACCAAGGGCCACTCCTGCAGGTACATGGGGAAAATCACTCCTGATCTCTTGCAAATTGCAGTTTCGCATGCTGGCAACCCACCAAAGTGCCCCGGCTCGCTCCTGGCCCATAACAGCACGGGAACAGGTTTTTCATGTGTTTCTGCACTAAGGTTTGGTGTTAATGGAACAGGATGTTCCAATAACCTTTTAAAAGGTTAGACTAATTCAGTTGTTTGTGTTTGCGAGAGCCAAGCTGCCCAAGTCCAGCTATTGGGTGATGAGTGAAGGGAGGCGGCGTAGAGGGGAGTGGGGCGGTGTTTTAAGGTGTTTTCATGTGGCAGTTGGTATATAAAGACAGATGAGCTGACCAGTGGGGAATTCAGCTTTCTGACAAGGGACCAAGGGGACGGACGCCCACAAGGCTGTCGTCTCTCCTCGGCATCACCAGTCCCTGCGCCAGGCTGCACCTGCGCAGCCCCGGTACTATCATCCTGGGATGAGAGGGATATGTGGGGATGAATAATTCAGCTGCAAATCAGTTCTCCGACTGCACAGCATTTTTTTCTGGGTTGCTATTTTTGATTTAGATACTCCCACATGTGTGTTTAGTGGATTAGAGACATATGAGAAATAGGAGAAGGCGGCTGACGCAGGCAGGTAGCAGAGCCTGGGGGTGGTGGAGGTTGAACCAGTGCTGGCCTTGAGCAGGACCGGTGCCGCCTTCCTTCCAAGGGCAGCATGGGGCTGAGCACCTCTGAGTCCTACTTACGTCGGTGGGAGCTGAAAGTGCTCAGCACTGCTTGCTGGGATTTACATCCCTGTGTTAGCAATCACAAAGAAACAGCGGAGGTGCCTGTACGGTTATAGCCGGGGCTGGATGTCAGGGGATCTGGGTTCAGTTTTGGGGTCTGCTACTTCTCTCTTCTGCACAAACCTTGTAAATCCTCTCTCTTGTAGTTCCAGATTCGTTAGTGGGAAAAACATTACCGCCGCTTGCTTTGGTCTGCTTCACCTAGTTATAAACTCTGGGGAAGAAACCATCGCTGCTTGTTTATAGCTATAGAGGATAACTCACAGGGGAGCCTCTTCTGTTGTAAGGTGGCATCTTCCTATCGTATTTTTTAATCACGAACATCAGAAGGACAGAGTCGTCAAAATGGTTTAAGAGGAGAAAGGTTTTAGCTGCAGCAGCTCAATGAGGAGGTGAGGGACTGTAGGAAACAATGGGACAGAAAAGCTGCCAATTTGGGCAAAAGCAAAACTATAATTACATGCTCATCTTTGTGAGAATCCAGATTTCCAGAGGAGACTGGCTGGCATTTTGACTTGTACACTAGTGCCTACAGATTATAACACCAAAGATCAAAGCATAAAGGAAATCCTGTCGTGTCTGAGAATCTTTTCTTTTTTCCCTTGCTGTGTATGCAGTGTTTTCCAATAAATTACTTCAGATGAGACCTAATCCTAATAATAACTGCTTTTACAAAGTCTAGACTGCTTTTGCAAATCCCTGGCTGGTAAAGGCATTCATGTGTTCCTGTGGACTCAAGGACAGCTTTGAAATTTAGAGTATTTCGCTCTCTTCTTAAGTTATACGGAGTCCCAACTCTTCAGCTGTAAGTCACTGGATATGGGGAACCTCTTACAAATGAGATAAGAGGGAAGGAGGTATTTGAAACCCAAAAGTGACATAACTAATGTGAGATCATCCTGTAGACTACTTCCAGGGTTGGGGAAAGCATCCATGTTTCTGAGGCATGGTGTACTATGCTACCCCTTCTCAGTATCTAAATAAAGGGCTTTACCTAAGAAAAGCCCTTTACTTCTCTTTCTCTATTTCTTAATCTTTGTGATCAAGAAAATCCTGGACTATTGCTTAATTGCTCAATTCCAGATCAGGAAAATCTGCTGCTGCTCCCAGATTTGGGGGGAAAAGAAGGGAAATGGAAAAGGAATCTGTAGTGATGAGGAAGCCAACATCCTTCACAACAGAAATTTGATGACTAATGTTTCACAAAGCCTGGTGGTCAGCTTTAACCATGTGATATCCAGGAGACTGGAACAAAAAGCACTCTCAGTTACACTCAGTTCAGAAAGTACATCGTTAGCCACCCAGCTAAATATCTAATAAGCTCCATTTATCATGCACCTTTGGCCTCCTGACTTCTCCTGGGAAAACGAGCACCAACAAGTACAGGCCACGTGGTGGCTTCTCACACCAACATTTTACAAAGCGTAGCTACAATTTTAAAACACAAAACAACATGCCTGACATACAAAGGTTTCTCTTTCTTTCCTAAAACGTGAATTTAATCTCCAAAAACTACACTTGCCTGCAGGCCCAAAACAGCAAGTCTACAGCACTGAAATGGAGTTTGGCTCAAGATAGGAACCCTTGGAAGCATTAAGGCAGGAATGGATTGCTTTATATCATTAGAAAGCCACGACTGTCTGCTTTCCTAGGGGATATAAAGCATTCCATTTGCAGCTGGTAGTTCACAAGATACTGAGCCATAGCACTGCCCCAGAATTAGCTCTTGCATATGCATTGCAGACCACTTTAGAGTTTATAAACTTTTATCAAAAATTGAATTACTTTTCTTCTCTCTAATGGCATGTCTAAAGGCATGGTGCACACCTCTTATACACCTTTTTACCCACCTAATTCTCCGTCACTACTTCCAGATTTTTGGAAATTTCTCTTTCTAGTTGGTCTTCTCCAGTTTTGTTGAAGCTCAGATGGATAGAGAGGCAGTCATTAACCAGCTTTCAACTTGTGAGTAAGCTGTAGCGCAGTTACTTAGCAGACTTCTATCAGGAAAGCACTGATATTTGATTTTCCACCAGCAATTTGGTAAGTTATAGACTTGTAACAGCCTGTGGTAACCATCTCCCAACACATCCGTGCAGCCAAGGTCTGTGCTGGCTTCTAGCTCCAGGCTCCCAGCTCCAGGCTCCCTCGGCACACAGAGAAGCTCCCTGAATCTCCACTGTATGAGGAAGATGTTTTGGAGACACCACTCAACACCCTTTGTCAGCATCACTCCAGGTCATGGAACGCTCTCAGTTTGCAACGCTGGGTGTATGGGGGTACCACCGCTCGCGTGGGCAGTGTCACTGCTCCCCAGCGTGCTGTGAGTCCCAGCGTGTCCTGCAGTCCAGAAACCGCTGCTGAATGATTGTCCACAGTGTCCTGCGGGAAGCGTCCTGTGTTGGATTTACACCTCAGCCACAAGCAGGCAAGCGTGGGAGAAGCCCTTGCTTTAGGACAAAGAGAAGTGAGGAGTACTTCAATGGAAGCCTGAAAGCAAGTGAAAAGTCCTCCTTAATTTTTCTGTCCTTCTTTATACAAATGATGGGCCATTTTTTCTCCACATACAGCAAAGCACTTAATAAAGAACAGGCACTAAAAATCCTGGACAGGCCTTAAGAAATCTTAGCATTGCATTCACATAAAAGCAGTGCTAATGTGGGCTGGGGATTCTAGGTGTCAAGCTGCCTTCTAATCTTAACTCCTCTAGTGGGCTTTTGAATGTTAAAGAGTAGAAAACAATATTTAAATTAGCATAAGGTTAACAGTATAAGTATTGGGTTTGCAAAACATACGTAAAAACTGCAAATATTACATGCTCTGCTTAGACTTGGGAATGTTAACAGGAAAAAATACGTCCAAAAAATCCTTTAGAACTAAGAATCAAAAGTAGGAATCTGACTGTATGGCCTGTATACACAGAGTATATATGATATATATATAAAATGGTGTTTTAGTATTTTGTTCACTTCATGCAAATTCTTTTTCACAAGTTCAAGCTGAACTAAAAAAAAAAGTGGAATTTGGCTACTGAAGCAACCCTGTACTTCTCACGTAGGACACAATGCCAGGACACACAGACAGGTCACCTCAGCATCCCTGTGGGTCTGCATAGCTAGAAGCAAAACTTGCCTTGAATTCCAGAATATAACTTGGCATTGTTGCGTTTATTTATGGCAACAGAATCTAAAATGAGCTGTACTCTCCAAAGAGACGCTCTCAACTGTTAAAAGTTGCAGTCATGTAAAGTCTTACATTGTTGAAATATAGCTACTTAACATTTAAAATATATTTCCTTTTTTTAGATATATTGTATAAATCTCAAACGTCTTCTATTAAGAAGCAATATACTCCACTTTCTTATACAGTTTTTATGACATCTTTTCCTATAATTTCAGCTACAGAGAGAAAATGAGTGGCAGGTTTTATAACATCAAATCCTGAAAATGAGGTGTTAATTGGTATTTAGGAATTGCAGTCCAGAGCATTCAATCGTCCTATTAGTTATCTAATCATTGGGAAGCAAGAGGATTTCTATCTAGTACCAATGGATGTGAATAGCATATGCACATATGCATTATAGCTAACAACCAAGATCATTCTATGTAACAGACTTAATATCTCCATAGCCTACGTGGCATTAAATATATCTGTTTGATAGTCACATTAATAAATTAATAAAAACAGCAAAAAAAAAAGGACAAAAGTTAAATCATAGTAGATGATCATTAGGAAAGGCCGCCAGACTTCAAACAGCATCCACAATGCTTTACCAATCCTGTTTTGCTTCCTTTCCAAAGAAAATGAAATTAAAAATTCCTTTAACAAGACTCAGAGCTGCAAATAGTGCTAATGAAGAATATAAGGTATCTGCAATTGCATGAGACAGCAGGGGATCGTAATAGCGTCATAGCTTTCCCAGCTGTAATACACGCAATATCCTAGAGCAGCACAGGTCTCTCTGCTGGACTGTGAGCAGGTGTCCTCTCTCCCCTGTGCATAATCTCCCTGACAGAGTGGCTTGCTGGGTCCAGTAGCTAGTTGTGCTTGTGCTGGTCCTGCTCGGGCTCCCCCAGCTAAATAACCTTCACCATTCCCAGATCTGGTCCGAATCCCTTCTGGGACTCGGGGCTCCCAGCCCAACTTGTTTCCTCCCTCTGCTTCACTATTGGGCTGAGAGTCTTGGCTTCTGACAGCAGGTTATTGGCAACTTCACTCCTCCTAGGACTTTCCCATTTATCATCCCTTGTGTTTGTTGATGATGGAGTCCTTACTGTATCAGCAGAGTGTGGAACACAGATTTGGACAAAACATCACACTCAATTTTTCATTGAATTTCTCACACTCAATTTATCATGCTGTTCTTATGCACTGTTGGCTTTTCTGCAGATTTTCCTCCCTGTCCCGGCATCATGAGAAGCAGCAGATTGGTAAAGGAACATAAAATATTAATTTTAAAATGCAGAGATGTACTGCAGCCTTCACATCTTTACAACAGTCTGCCATGCCCGGAGGGCACAGCTGAGCAAGGTGTTGACAAAAACTACCCTAAGGGAGGCCAGCTCCCTTCTTCGGCTCCTTCTGTAGTCAACGGAGAAAGCAGGGGTCTGACTTAGGTACTCTGCATTGCCAATGGAGGAACCTTCCCCCTTATTGCTAAGCCTTCCTCAGGTAAAATAGGCCCTGGTGAACACTGTCCCCAGCCCCATGTGGGCTCCACAGGGCCCTAGGTGGGGTTCCCACATGCAGCTCCTCCCTGACCTGGGGACAAAGTGACCCACACGATCTGGCTACCTTAGGTATAAAACGGGCACAATGTCCCGGCACAAGAGAACAGTCTGTTTGTCCTTTGCAGCATTACCTGCTTTATCACCCCAACAGCAATGAGCTCCCACAGCTCAATTGTAAAAAAATGCTGATAGGGAACAGCATTGAGTCACCATCCATGACCATCATTCCTGGGCTTAGGTCGTTCTTGAGCGAGCGAGTGCTTTTCTTACGTCAATAAACTATGAATCAAGGTATATCCTGTGCTGAAATTGCATCTCCTTTGCTTGAATCTGCTTTTTGGGCCAGGAAGGCATGGAACATCCTCTCCTGCCTGTATCTAGCAAGTCATTTCAATGGGAGTAAGGAATGCTGAGTGAGCTTATCCGGCACATCTGGCACGCCTGCAAGTCGCGCAGGCAGTTCTGCTGAAAAATGTGCAAAAGAACCTTCCCTCTGTTGAAACTTAGATTTTCATTTTTATTGATAATGAGTTTTGAAGGGGGAACAGAAAGTGACTTACAGAAATGCCAACTTTGCGTTACATCTATGAGACCTTCAGGTTTCCCGCTGTACTGTAGGATGGATAGCACGCCTGTATCTCCCTTACTTTGTGATTCCAAGCTAATTGCTAGCAAGCAAGGCTCCCATTTTAAACATTACTTCACAAGGTAATTTAGAATTTTTCCAAGGAAATAAGGACTTGAATGACCAGTTGCAGTATTTCAAGAGACCACCTGCATTACCAAACCTAGACCAGGCCCTGGCTCTCCACGGAGATCATGCCACATCATCTTTTCTGTTAATGGGTTGAATTTTGTCCTAAAAGTTGCTAGAGTTATTGGAAAGGGGAGGCTGTTTCCACTCCCTTCAGAAGGTTGTTAGGAGCCCTCTCTGATTCAATAGCGAGAACCTGCTCTTGCTTTCCAGTCTAAATGTAATATGGTTACTTGGGGTTTTTTTATTCTTTTCCTTAAATAGCTCTTCTCTGTGCCTGGTACTAGGCCAACCAATATATTCTTAGAAAGAAATCAGTATCCTACCATAGCCTTTATTTTTTAGACTAAGCAGCACTTTATGTCATCTCTCATATGACATGCTTTGTGGTACCTCTCTGCAGTGGTTGCAGATTAATTCATCTTTCTTACAGAAATGTGACAGCAGTTGTGTTGCAGATGTGCATTCATCCATGCCTTCTACAATAAAACGTACTCCTTCTGCTGGAAATACCTTGTCTGCTGTATGCTATGAGCACGTACACCTTCTTCATGGCTTCATCCCATGGTTGATTCATTGTCACCCTGTGATCATCTGCAACACCCAGAGTTTTCTCCGCTTGAGTCATCTCTCATCTCCCTTGGAGAAGAAATTCCTCGTTAACCCTGAAGTGCACGCCCTGACATTCCGTTCTAATCAAACATTTCTTCCCATTTATCTACCTGTCAGAGTCAGAAAGGTTTTAATATATGACAGTCTTCTTCCCTTCATCTTCAGATTTCAAGAGCACACCGACTTCATATGCTAATGCAGTTAATGAAAATATTACCAGCACTGGTCCTAAAATTGATCCTTGAGGAACTCTTGCAATAACTTGCTTCTTGACTCTTCTCTTCCTTTTCCTCTGCCCTTTTCCGTCAGTCAGTTCTTCCCCACCTTTCGTGTCCTCTGTTAACCTCCATCTTCTTTTGCTTCATTAATATTTTCCCATTTAGGAGTGTATCAAGTGCTTTGCTAAGGTCCAAATGAGATTTACTACATTTTCTATTTTGGAAAATCCATTATCTCATTTAAGGAAAGCTATCAGATTATTCCGGCACCATGTTCCCTTGGTAAACCCAGGCTCCTTTCATCTTGTTTTCTGTTTAACTAGAAAGAATAATTTAATTATTCTTTCTCCTTTGGTAATTATACTATGTGTAGAAATACAGAAAAAAAAATGAGGTAAATCACATTTACTTCCATCTGGGGCATATTAACATGTATATACATATAAAACACGCATATATGTATGTGTATGTACATATGCATGTTATGTGTTTCTATATATATAGACAACACATACACATACACGTAAATACGTGTATACAACAGCTTCCAAGCTGCACTGAGCTTTTTAGTAAATACTAGCATTTCAACTTTCCATACAATAAAGATCAATTAACGGTCATTAATTTTAAGACTTGTAGATATTTTCCTCCTATTCTACTCCAGTTTTTCTTCTGGAGCCAGCTGACAGCCGACGAGACAGACTCATTGGGCAGGATGATTTTAGCCAGCACTCAAACTGTTTCCTGCTGTCAGATATCATTACAAAGTTTAAACGCAATCTAATTGTTGGATAATTGCAATGATGAAGTTTGGCCGTCAACGTAAGAAACTGTTTTAATAGTCACGGTGAACGGAAAATGTCCATTCACCACCTATTTTAAATATGAGGGCCTGGTTCTTATTGAAAGAAACATCATCAAACAACAAGGGTTTAATTAACGAGTGTCTGTCTTGTTATTCTTTCTTGTCTGACACGGTAGCATGTGCTTTTGTAATACACAAATGTACTGTGAAAGAAGGTAGAGGAGGAGGGGCACAGCGCCTCTCTGTAAGGTGGCTGTCCAGATGGATGATATTCTCCCGCACGTATATACAGAGGGTATGGACCGTATCAGCGTGGCAGCCTTCCCGAATGCCTTCAAGCAGCTGGAATCGCCTGCCTCTCAGTGCACAACTGACTTGCCATCTCAAACGACAGGCTTCAAAAAAGAGAGAATGAAAACCCAGGTTTCCAAAATTTGTATTCCTATCTATAATAAGGACACATAATGTTTCCAGATGCATCCAAGTTGTGGATAACTTAATGACAATATGGTATCACCACAACCCGAGTCCACCAGCTTGTGAGGATTGGGCTCTTAGCCCCATGACTGTGAATTCAGAACTTTGAAGAGTCTTACAAACAGCTTTTTTCCAGCTTAAAAGCAAGAAACGTAAAGCTTTGAATGCTGCAAAGGGGTAATTTTGCTCACCACGGTGTGTAACTAGCTCCAAACAACAGCCAGTGAATCAGAAGATGGCAAAGACGAAAATACAGCACAGATCCCTTTGCTTGAAAACTGGACTGTGGATGAAAGGCAAAAAAGCAGAAGTGCATTGATTTTGATAACTTCTCCCCACCTACATGCACATACCTACTCGCAAACTTTACTCTGAATCAGTAAGAAGCTGCTAACTGTCACAGACACTGGTCTGATACCTTTGTGTGGAACATCGAGGATGTGCGTTTGGGGTTAAATGCACCCCTCTGCAAACACCCAACACCATACAGGTGCTGCACAAAATCCCCGCAGAATAAGGCTCACCTAGGACTCAAAACGGACTTAGCCCCATGTCCCAGCTCCAGGCTTAGGGGCTAACACCAGCCTGCTAAAACGACGCTGGTAAATACAATTCCACTAAGTCTGGTTCTTGCGTATTTTCAAAATGCTTCCGTATCACTCAGCGGTTTAATGAGCGGGGCAGGCACAGGTTCATGGATTTTCCAACCAGACGGGGCCATCCTGGTCAGCGAGCACCGACCCCCGGATGAGGGGAGGAGCTTGTTGACTTCTCATTTAGCTGATCTCTCCTTCCACTGACACGCTGTGTAAGTAAGTTCTTCATTTTGCAAAACCAAAGAATGATGAATCTGTGTTGGTTTGGATGACAAGAACCTCCTCTGTCATCAAGGCCAGCCCCCGGCTGGAGCAGGTGTCAACCATATCACATCATACCTGTTACGAGCAGGTTAAGCTCCACCCCTCGTAATGTGACCAGTCTTGCCCAAATCCATTCCTTTCTATCCCAAAAGTATAACTCTACCTCTTCCATCTGTTTCAAGAGTTTATTCTTCCACTACCACAATATTTGAGTGCTTTTTAAATAAAATCTATAGCAAAAATGAAGCTTCTATTGATCCTCATGGGGTGACTCAGAGTTCTTCCCTTTGAGATCGAGGCTCAGATGGTGGACGTGGCTTTGAAAGATTATTTTTTTTTAAATTTAGTCTATTAATTTCTTGCCTTTTTATATTCTCAAGTGCTATTCTTCACATCCCTGCAATCCAATCACCTGCATTTTTTATATCACCTTGTGTTTTAAAGCAAATCCACTAAATACATGTATATGTAAACAAAGGCAAAATGAAATTCAGAAGCAAAAGCCACTCTCAAGGAGTTTAATGGAAAAAAAACCAAGCAAACTCTTTAATTACATGAAATGGGGCTGGGGTTTGAAGTATGCAGGCGATAAAAATTATTTTGTATTCCAAATGCTGGTTTTTAATCCTCTTTTTGTAGAAGGCTGGAAAAATACTAGTCATGTTGTTGATGTAGGAGCAAAAGAGCAATGCCAGGAAACAGAAGCATCAATTCTGGTAACTATCAGCAAAGGCAAAATTATATTTGTATGGAAATCTGGGAAGCATGTCTATTTAAGTGACAGACAACTGGGGCACTTCTGCACATTTCCCATACAGGAACTAATGAATTACCTAACTACTTAATCATCTCCAGGCTTTGTGTTGATTAACAAAAATGCTAATAAACAAGTTAGTGTAAAGTCTAAAAAAGAAAACAGGGGAATATCAGCCTTATGGAAAATAGTTTCCTTTCAAGGTTGTTATTATTAAGGCAAATACAAATGTCATTATGTATTAATTTCATGTCATGTATATTAATGTCCCATAATGAAAGGAGACCGAGCAAACAGCCCAGGTTAACAAGCAAAACCCACATGGAGAAGGTGGGGATCATGGGAGAGTGGGGTAGGTCCCCTGTTTGGAAAAGTCTGAGGATCCCTTGTATTCGTCCCGTTACAATATAACCCACCATTTGTAGGGTTCACAGTTTGATATTTTGCCTTAAGCCCCTGGCACATCTGGACACTCTTGAATGTAGAAATTAAAGAACAAAGCAGAGGCATAGTAGCCTCCGAGCTCACTGTACTTTTCCACGGTACCTCAAGCTCCCACTCATTTAAAAAGGGCATAATTGCCCCTGGTCATTTTCTCCGACTTTTTTTCTGTTTGTTATACATATAACAGGTGAATTACCTTCCTTTCACAACTTGGCCAACCTTCCACCCATCCCAACACGCAGACAGGGCCCAGCAGACAGGAAAATCTGACCTCCCATTGCTGGATGAGGAAGATATCTCAGAGAGCTTAGCAGACTTGGATGAGACCACAGAAAAAAGTCAGTGTCGGATTTTGGAGCGTTGGTGCGCTTTTGGCTGTCCTCTTCACACCATGAGACAATCATTCATTGCCATTTCTGGGACTTACTGCTGACAGGGGATCTCGGTGTTTTTAAAACGGTGATGCCAAACAATTAGTGCTTAACAGACAGGCCACTCGCTACTACTCTTACCATGAGTAACCCAATAAAGAAGCCCAAATGCCAAATAACTGTGCACATCTGCATGGTTTTTGATCTTCACGGATTATCATACTGCTCAAAATACCTTTGCTCTTCTTTCCTTCTGAGCATGCTTCTGGTTTGCCTCAGTTTTTCTCACCTAGTTTTAATTTCTGTTTACAGATAATCTTGCACCTTGTTTAGCTTCATCTGATACTGGCTGCCTTCCTCACTATCAGAATCCGGACAGCACAATAAGCTTCAATAAAATCAATGGGAAAGTGACACAAATTAAGGGTTCAATATATTCTCAGAGTAAGTTCCCACTAGTATCTTGACAGAATTCATCTCCTACATGTCCTGGAGTAACACACAATTCAAACCTGTGTCAAATGTGCTTGGCTTGTTTTTGTTAGCAGCTAATCAAAATCATACCAGTAAATCCTCCCAGAAGAAAATAAGGAATAATAGTAAACGATATTCTTTGCTTTTTAATTTTTCTCCAGTTTATTTTTTGGAAATAGTGAGTGCAAAGTGGCACCTATAGCCAACACTCGGCACAATACTGTGCCTCCACCCATTTATAAACCCCTCCGGCAGTCCCCATTTCAGCAGTATCACAAGCTACGTCTGACTTTAACCAAGCCCAGTTTGGGTCGTTGCGTAATATGGCGAAGAGAGAAGTGCTGGAGGCTCCACATGGGCCCAAACCCAAGTGCTTCTGAGGTATGGCAGGTCTGCATTTGTGTATAGCATCCATCTAACTTCTTTGGAGGCATTTAAGATTGTGCTTAATTTAGTATTAATCTAAACAGATTATCCTCAGCTTCAAGCAAATGAAATACATAAGTAGATTGTCAGGATGAGAAAGCAATATTTTAGTGAAATGAATGGATTAAAAAGATAAGACAAAGGTCTGACTACTCAATCAGCTATAATCTTGATGGCAGGCCTTGAGAAATATAGGTCAATATGTTTAGCGTTAGATACTTCAACAGCCCAGAGATTTAAATGTATTTAAAAAATCATAATTCTAAATTTGAGACAGTGATTGGACTTTCAAAATGTTTTCAAGACAACATGAAACAATTCTCTTGTTATTTTGCTATCTCCACTCATTGAGCTCTACCATGTTGTCCCCAGTCAAGGTAAGAGGCACTACACAGACAAAGTAAAGAGGTTTTCATTTGCCAACAAGGACAGCCAGCTTTTCCATGTGAGGTCCCTTCTCTTTGGAAGTGGGAACCTCTCAGGCGCCTGAGCTGACTCCAACAGGGCTCACGAATCAGAGCTGTGAGCTGCCATAGCTCACAGCCCACCATACGAATTAAAATTAAATTCAACAAGGGTTCATCTTAATAGGCCGGGCAGGGGTCAGATACCCTGCTCGCTCATCCGTCTCTTTACCAGGCAGTAACCCCTGCGGAGGGCAGGGAGCAAGCGGGGACGCAAGGCCTCGAACGGTCCCGCATGAATCAGGAGAGCTCAGGGATCAGGCCTGGTGTGAGGGAAATCATCCTTTGACGTGAAAACACGTCCCAGCTGGTCACGAGCTCTCATTTATTCTGGGGCAGGGTCTCAGCCGAGGACCGCACTGCCTCTTCCCCCACACTGCAAAATGCCCCATCCTTCCCCAGCCCAGGAACTCACACAGCAGCAAATTCGGAGAGAGATTTGGGATGGGAAGGTCTGTTAGATCAAATTCTCCATCGCTTGCTGAAAGGGAGATCAACAGGAAAGCAAAGCAAAATTATGCAGTCCTGGTGAAACTGTACTAGTTTACAAGCAAGGTAAGCATCAGAGCTGCTCTCGGTTCATTTTTGTGGTGAAACGGTTGTAATTTAAGCATACGTGACAGGTGCACACAACCAAGCAGAAAACTTTCACTAAGTAAATACTTATTTCTAGTCATATAAGAAGCCCCTATCTCTAGAGTACAAAAAGGTTCACCTTACTGTAGGCACTGCATTGCATAAATAGAATGTGTTGGTTTAAACTCCACTGGAAACACAATGGTGAAGAAAAAGGTTTAAAAATTAAAAGAATCAACAGTTGCCAGCAGCAAAAGGGCACAATCCACAGGAAAGAAAAAAAAAAATGTTGTTCCTTGGAGGCTACTACAAGCTACTTGCAGTAATTAAAAACAACTCTGAACTGTACAGTGTTGACAACTGGGTAGGATGTTGTTTTCCAGCCAGAGGTAGAATTAATTATGCTGCTCTAGATTGTCTTTATTGACTTCTGCTTTTTTTTCTCATTAGTCAAAATGACATCACAAAACAACTATTGGCTTTATTTCAAAATCTGCCTCTAAAAAAAAAAATTACAGAAGGGAAATAAAATTATTGAAGACAAGATGCTACTGAGACCTAGCCCTAAACTGTATAGTCACTTCACAGAGTATCTGTATATGCTGCGGAGGTGAGCAAAATTAATCAAATGTCATGCAACTTATACATAGATTCGATCCCAGTTAATGTAATCTTTTTATTTACTGTCGATTCCCTAGCTTTGCATGTTAAATATCTGAAATTCAAAGATACAGTGCCAAATTCAGCCTCACGGTGCCCAGCACAAGATCCTTCAGACCCTTAGGAGTGCTCCGACATGTTACTCAGGCGACCAGCCTGCTTTCATCCTCTGTCCTCCTCACCAAACACCTACCGAAACGCTTGCAGGACTGAGGGGCCGAGGACTTGAGAGCTACCAGGCCGCCATGCCCAAGGCAAAGCCTGCCATCTTGGTAAGCCCTCGTAACGTGTAAATGCAGCGTATGTACTCTGTCTGAGGTGGGGTCCTGTTTGGTCTTCTAAAACGCATAACTGTACCTAAAGCCATCAATTAGAACGGTTGCTACCAGGCTCTAGTAGGTTAGTAACTGCCGACCGCTGCTGAAATTCAACTTTCGCCCTAGATTTCGTAGGGCACGTTTCCCACGCCGGCTGCGAGGGGATCCCGCCGAAGCAGGCATGGCAGCCAGCTGGCCTGCGGAAAGGCTGCCGTTCCGGAGGGCCGCGCTTCCCTCCCGTTCTGCCTAAGGTGAGGCTCAGGGCTTAGAAACACCCGAGATACCCTGCCGGTCTGTCGGCTTTCAGACCGCTTGGGCCCGGCAAGCCAGACGCCCGGCTCACTCGCCCGCGGGGAGAGGCGACCCCGCCGCCCCGCCCCTCGCCACAGCCCCCGCCCCTGCCGGGGGCGGTGCCCGGCGGCGCATGCGCTGTGCGGCGGCCGGCGCCAAAACCGAGACCAATATGGCGGCGCCCAGGGAGACGCAGGGAAGCTGAGGGCGCGTGAGGCGCAGCGGCGGGCTCCCGCGCGCAGGTAACGGTCCCCCGGCGGCAGGCGCGAGCGCGGGGCTCGCCTCCTGTCAGCCCAACGGCTCTTACTGCCGCCTGCCTCTGCTCCTCCTCACGCTCGCCCCCGGGCGGCCTTCGCCCCCGGCGCCTGCAGCCGTGCGCCCCTCCGCGCCTCCCCTCGCCCGCTCTGTTAGCCTCGCTGCCCGCTCCGTGCCGCTGCCGGCGGGGCAGCCCCTCGCAGCCGGCTGTCCCAGCGGCCCTGTGCCCCGCAGCCCCCCTCCCCACGTTTCCCGCCTCGCCGTG
Organism: Platalea leucorodia; assembly: GCF_965183815.1. NCBI lineage: Eukaryota > Metazoa > Chordata > Aves > Pelecaniformes > Threskiornithidae > Platalea > Platalea leucorodia. Next base: position 119,944,618 of record NC_138823.1, read on the forward strand.
ACTCCTCTGCCTCTCGCTCTTTGCCGCTGAGGGAGCTGCCTGCTCCCGTCCCTGCTTCTCTGCCAGCGGGCCACCCCCACAGGGCTTTTGCTAATAAAGTGTAGGGGGAAAAAAATGTAGGGAGATTCTTGTTTTCTTTTCTTAATTCAAATTGGAGCTTCAGGGAAAAGAAAGGGATTTGACTGCCTGCCTCACTTGTAGGGTGAGTGAAACGTGCTGGCCCTTACCAAGCCATTTGTACTACCTTAATTTAGTAAAGGCCTCCTCTCCTGTGTGCTTATTGCATCTTTTCAAAGCAAGGTTTCAACTTTTCTTCCTTTGTCAGTCCAGCCCCTTCCTCCCTTCTTAGCACACCTTGCAGAGCTGGATAGTTTGGGCTTGTAGCGTGCTCCTTGAAAGACCCGCACAGCACTGGGCTGGGCTGCCCGTAACTGGGGTGAGGAGGGGCACCCTTCTTGTCCTAGTCCCAGGCACGCAAGCCTGGAGAGGCAAAACCACTCAGGGCCACGTCTCTTGCACGTGCTACGTGTCCTTGCTCGGCCCAAGGTGTGACTTGCTGACCATCGCATCTTGTGCGTGAGGGGGTCTGGGAGCAGGAAAGAGGTGGCAGATCTCTTTCTCATCCTGGAAGTCCACGTGTTTAAACGAGCTTTGCTCTAACGCTGTGTGACCCAGGCTGGGGCCCCTTTCCCGCTCGCATCCGCCGCTCTGCCCCCTGCTCGCGTGACCTGCAGGGCCTGAGGGCTCCCAAATGCGCCCTGGCAGGCGTGGCGTTGGCAGGCGGGCTTCTCTGGAGCTGTGCGCAGGCACCGGGTCGAGCTTGTGTCTTTCCTTTCCGTCTTCAACGAAGGGATTGCATGTATGTAACATTCATGTTGTAGAATATATCTGTATTGTAAATCAGCAGTGCTGAAAGGGGCCTACTGTAAGAAAGGGAAGTGCTCCTTTCTGTTGTAAAATGAATTGAAATAATAGAAATAAGTAATAAGGAAGTAAGTAAAAAGGAAATAATTCATAAAAGTAAGCAAAACTGTGAAGTAATGAAATATTCTTGCTAATTTTGAGCTGAGTGAAGAAGTCTAAGGTTATGGAGGGGGAGAAATTAGGTGTCTCCTGAGTAGCTCGTGTGCACCTGCACTGGGAATCCTGAGGTCAGTCCTGGATTTGTTATTATTACAAATATGAGAGATTTTAGAGATTAGCAACAAAAAATTGAAGGCGCTGGCATGACTTATGTAAATGAAAAATGTTGGAAAGAGCCTGTTTGATAAGTAACAGAGAAAAGGTGCAATTCCTTAGATATGTAGTGATGCAGGCAACGAGGGCTCGTGTATGCATAGGTGGTGAATGTTAGGGAAGTATAACTCCCACTAGCTATACTGGGGAAGTAGTTTAGGTGGTATAGGAATTGCTTCTACTGATAATGTTCCTAACATATGGGAAATAAATAAATAAAACTGTTTCTTATACAGAGTTTCTCTACACAGAGATTGTAACTCTGCAAGAAAAAATATGAACTGACTGAATAGTTAGCCTGGTGCAACAGTCAAGTGTATAGGCCAGAATTTGAAAAAAACCCAACCACTCCACACAACACACCACCTCTCCTGTCCTGAGTGACCACCATCACAGATGGAGCCCGGAGTCATAGACTAAATGAACTCAACGGACATTTTGTGGACAGTTGTGGGCATTTTACGATGTTTCACAGGGGTGCTCTGTAGGCCAGGGGAACGATACCTGTGTATCAAAGCATGGGAAGGGGGGTGGTGGTTAATGAGGATGTATTGGATAGTGTGGGACCTGAGCATGACGTAAACGGTATGGAATAAGGGGTGGAGAATGTGCTGGTTTTGGCTGGGATAGAGTGAATTTTTTCCATAGGACCCTGTATGGGGCTATGTTTTGGATTTGTGCTGCAAACGGTGTTGATAACACAGAGATGTTTTCACTACTGCTGAGCAGTGCTTACACAGAGTCAAGGCCTTTTCTGCTTCTCACCCCACCCCACCAGCGAGGAGGCTGGGGGTGCACAAGAAGCCGGGAGGGGACACAGCTGGGACAGCTGACCCCAGCTGACCAAAGGGCCATTCCACACCATACAAAGCTGGGGGAAGAAGGAAGAGGGGGACGTTAGGAGTGATGGCATTTGTCTTCCCAAGTAACCATTAAGCACGATGGAGCCCTGCTTTCCTGGAGATGGCTGAGCACCTGCCTGCCGATGGGAAGTAGTGAATGAATTCCTTGTTTGCTTTGCTTGCGCGCATGGCTTTTGCTTTGCTTATGAAACTGTCTTTATCTCAATCCATGAGTTTTCTCACTTCTACCTGATTCTTTCTGCCATCCCACTGGGGGGGAGTGAGCGAGTGGCTGTGTGGTGCTTAGTTGCCAACTGGGGTTAAACCATGACAATAGGAAATACTGATGTAAATAAACAAGATTTTTAAAAAAGGAATTAGGGGTGAAGATGGGGAAGAAATCTCAGCGTAGGGTTTTTTTAATGCTGTATTTCCTACTGTAGGAAGTAAAATCATTAAATATCCTATTGAGACCTATCCTGAACTTGTGGAGTATTTGATCTTTCTCACATCTGAGTAGTTTTATTTTAGAAGACTCACTCTAAAGTATATGAGGAGTTCTTTTAACTGGATTTTTAGTTGAAAGAGAACTGGATTGCTTTTTTTGCTTGATTTGTTAAATTATATCTTGTCTGAACAGTGTAAGTTTCTCGTGTAGTTCTTGCAGAAAACTATACTGAGGAGGAAGCCCTTAGCAAAATACTCGATTTAGAATATCTAGTTGAAATCTACTAATTATAGTCATCCTCCCCCATCTCTCTTCAGTGATGACAAATTTAGTAATTTTACAGGATAATTTCATGCAACTTCCTCTTTTCCCTATTTTCATTCTAAATTGTTGCTAACACCCCGTTAGCCATCTTCTTCTGTTTGGTCAGTCAAGTTTCTTGAACCTTCAATTGACTAATCCTGCAATTGACTAATCCTGCTTTTATGGGAGAGTGAATACAACAATTGTATCTTATTAGAGAAGGAATCTTAACAGAACAGTTTTGTTCTGTGCAAGGGCCACAGTTAGTTCTCTTGGCTAAAAAATAAATGCTTTTATAATTCAAGCACGTGGGAATAAAATGCAAGTACCATGGAAAACAGCCAAGTAATCTAAATCAAGCTAAAATATGTTTCATAGCTACCAAATTTCTGTATGATCATAATAACCACTGAATTCCTGTTATATATTGTAGGCTGAAATACATATTTTTGTCTTTTTCAGATATCATAACCTTAAGAATGGAGTTGGTTTGTCAGAGAGTTGGCACTTGTTCCTCATGTTTGAAGAGGCAACTAAATGGCTTCCTGGGATCAGTTAAATGGCAAAGACGACTGGTTCCTGCTTGTGTCAGAACTATTTACAGTGAGACGGGGAAATGGGAAAAAAGCTATGGGTTGGAGACAAGAAAAAGAGTCGAAAATTGGTGGCTCCCAAGAATAAAGGATCAGTTCTGCAAAATTTCAGAAACTGATGTAAGCATTATGAGAAATTTGGAAATTACATGTTTGATATTTTTGTTTTCTCAGAAGGAAATTAATTGAAAATTACTTAGTATAGTTGGCTTATAATGATGAGATGCATATTACATTTCAGAGAAAATATTTTTATATGATAGTAGATGATTAAAAACAGTAGATGAAATAGGTGGAAAAATAATAGAAAATCTTGAGGAAAAACACAATCAACAAAGTATGAGCTTGTAAATGTAGGAAGTGTTTAAGTAATCAATTCTTTCTTTGTATATTATACCACATTTAGGCATTAATTATTTAAAGTATTAAAAGAAACATCTTCTACGTTCGTAACTTTTGTAAGCAATTAATTTTCTAAAGATCTTGTTCCCAATGGTTATGACAAATCTATTACACTACACACTGTGACTCCTTAAAATCTGTATTAAGGGAAGATGATTTTTTTAAGAATATTTTCTGGTTTACAGTGTCTTAGAAATAATGAGTGACTTGCAGAAAAAAAGTTTTCCCATGCAATAAAAGATCTCGAAAACAATTGTAATCTTGGTCTCTGACTCTTCTTGCCTTCACAATTATGCTCAGTCAAGTAGGCGTAAGAACATTTTTGTGCCCCTTCATGTTTGTTTTCCTAAATTGTGTCCCCTCTCCAACAAAAAATTGATTGTATCAAAGTGTTGAAGAGAGAAACTTACTTTTTCTGCGGAAGAAAACTGGGGTGAAAACGGTGTGTATGCATACATGTAGCAGGAAAAGCATTAATTTAGCTTGTCTTGTGTCTAGATATTAATTTGTCTAGATATTAATTTAGCTTGTGTCTAGTTATTAATCTGACAATACATGTATACATAGGTATCATATATATATCTCATACATTGTATTTTTAATGATATTTTTGTTTTATCCTTACAGTTGAAGTAAATTTAATAACATCTCATATTAAGAGGCAAATAGTGTATAGCGCTGCAATAAAGTATTCAGATTATTTCTAATTTTGCTGTTATTGGACAAAAGCGATAGTAATATTTGATAAATGTAAATAGTTTGGTTCAGAATAGTAAAAGTTGTCCATATTTTTTTTGTTATTAACATAAGAAAAACAATATAGGAACTTATTAAGCATGAATCAATGATAAATTCAATGGTAATCAAGATGTATTAGGAATAATTTATGAGAGAGAGATAATGTTTGATTTCTTTGTAACTTTTGTCAATTTACTCAGACCTAACTAAATGAAATTTTTACTTTCTTTTCACTATACAAGATACTGCTTGTGAGATGTCTTTGGATCTGAGCAGACGTAGTGGAACTGAACAGTTTCACTTCAGTGGATGTTCAGGCAATTGCAAATGATTGCGTTAGTCACTCAGAGAGTTACTGCAGTTCCGCTGACAAAAAGCAACTGGCCCTGAGTGAGCTCCATGTTTGTTGTAAATACAAAGTAAACCACTAATGTAATCTGTCATGTTTTCATTTTTTGGTGGGATGGGTTAGGAGCACATAGATAATCAGTGACAGATGCTATAGCAGGGAATCGTGATTTGTTAAGCTGCAGTTATGTTAATATATCTTTTGTTGAGTAAAAGTCAATTAAAACCAGTTTTCAAGTGTTATATTAATACCAATATAAATTGATGACATGGCAGCAAAGTCTGGTAAAATATCTCCATTTACAGCCCCAAAGAATTTGATCCTAAGAATTTTGTCAGTGCTCACTTGGATCAGTTCCAGCAGAACCTTCTGTCTTTTCATGGCACTGTTGAGTTTATAATGTGTGCATGTGTTTATTCAAGTGAAGTGCTAACTCATATAGTTACAACTTTCTAAAATTTTCTTTCTAGAAATCAAGACCAAAATTCTATGTACTTTCTATGTTCCCATATCCTTCTGGAAAGCTTCACATGGGCCATGTTCGTGTCTACACCATCAGTGATGCAGTAGCTCGGTTCCAGAAAATGAGAGGAATGCAGGTAAGAAAAGATCGGCAGTAGGACTGGGGTTTTTTTTTGATGTTTTAATATCACGGTTGGTCAGGAAGTTGATATTTTCCAAAATCCATGAAGGTGAAGGCTTAGTTGGAATATATGCTACGAATACAGAGATAATAACCTGTGGAGCTTTGAATATTGAAATTTGAGACTTTTTTAAAACAGGTGGTGTTCAGAACTCACGGTTGATAACAAATCGTTAGAAGCTATCTCAAATGATATGGCTGATGCTGTATCAGCCACCAGAATCTATTGCTGTAGGGAACAGTGTCGATGAGACGTGAGCCACACCATTTCTGTGAGAGGAGACTGAAGACCCTACTGTCATCGAGGTGGGAGAGAAAAAGGTGTAGCTGGCAAGAGAAAAGTGAGGCACCACAGAAATAGACTCCTTTCACCACTTCTGCTCCTGACAAAAGGTTGATGTCCCTGGTCAGACTTGGAGGGGACATCCTGCTCCTCTCTGCCAGCTTGGAGGGAAACCCCTTCTCATGACTGCTGTAAGTCAGCTGCACGGGGTCCCGTCACACGTCATGCCACCGGGGTGTAACTGTAAAAGTTTCTGTTCTGTACGGGCTGACTGCTTCACTTGCGTGTTTCAGCCTTGCTCCTACGTACGAAACACTGTGTTCTGAGGGTGCAAGTCTACGAAGTAGGCTAAGACTAACTACTTGCCACATCCATGAGGAGAAATCCCACTTTCCCTTCCGTGTTCCTTTGTTTCCCAGTCCACCCCATGCCTGCCATAATTTCTCCCTTGCTCCGTTCTCTCTCTCTGGTAGGTAGAAGGTGTAGATGAGAGCCTGGTCCCTGTAGTCTACCGGTGGGATCCTAATTGGTGTTCTGCAGTAAAGACTGGCGGGCAAAATTTGAAGGATGTGAGGAAGGTGTGGGAGAATTGTGGTCTGAGTGACAACCATGCTAAGGGGGAAGAAGACATTTGGTAGGGGGAAAATGTTAAGAATCTGGGAAACAGTAGGAAGGAGGAATATGGAAAGAGAATACCCAATTTTAGGGTAGGGAACAAAAGGACAGAAATAGCCGTAGGCAAGAATGTAGGATGAGACTTGGAAAGGAATTCTCTCTAATGTACGAGAGAAGGAGCAGTTCAAGAATATAGGAGTCAGACCCTCAAAAGATTACAAAGAAGATGAAATGGAGAAATAAATGTTAGTTGCTGGTTGTGGTACTAAGTGCAATATCCTTCCTACAAGTGCTGCAGAAGTGTAGTGTTTCCTGGATTTATCACCATCCATGAGACTCTTAAAGGTATTGTCACTGAATTATTCAGTGTGCTGCCTTTCCAAATACTAGGTATTTTATGCCAATGTTGAACATACCGTGCACTAAATATGTGCTGTTGCTTTACAGAAATGCATTCTCATGCTTTTAAAATTACAGGAAAAAGAAATAACTACCTTAGACTTTAAATGAGAAAAAAACCTCAATGTTCGTTGTGATACTAACCTTTCCTAACTCCTCTGAATCACCGGAACTTAGATCGCATTAAAAAAAAGTGAGCCAACTGGGCTCTTGAAGGGACTTTTGATTCTTGCTTGATGTTAAGACCACTGGAGATGTTATTTCAGGACATAACTAATCTGTCGTCAGTAACAGGGGAGATAGCCACTAAATTTCTGTTCAGAGAGATGAAAACATGCTTCCTCTTCTACTAGCTAAAATAAAGTGAAGATAATTGTCTACATCCAGTAGGATGCTGTAGGTGTTAGCTTTTAAATACAAGGGAAGTAAGCATCTTTAGTAGAAACCTTTGGAGAAAATGAAAAGATAATATAATGCAATGAAATACAAGAGCCACTCTGAAAGCCACATGATTGCCTGTTTTTTCCAGAAAAGTTTTGAAAGTCTTCTGAAGTTTTTAAATCTTGCATTTCAGCTTATTTTTACATTTCAGGTAAAAATTACTTTGAAGGGTATTAGAGTGCCTGTAGAACGTGCTGAATTTCTATAAATACGTGTATCTTCTGTTGTGTTAACCACTTTGAACATCTATTTGTGACTAAAGGTGGGCAGCCAAAGAATTTAACCTTCATATACGATTGAGAGACATTAAAGATCTCTCAAATGATTTTCGTAGTATGTCAGATTAAGAGTTATTGTGCTAGTGAGGTACATTAACTTGCTGGAACTTATATTTACCTTTAAAAACTTTTTCTTTATTAGCCATGCTAATTTCTCCATCACTTAGAATTAAAGTCTTTATAACTGATTTACTTCTCACAAATAATTTATCAGCCACTAGCTGTTTTCTCTGGCCATTGTCACAGTTGTCCAATCTGTTAAAGTATTCTTTATTGTGATGGTTATCGGCTATGACATGGTTATGTCTTATCATACACAAAATTTGATATACCCAAGAAAAATGTTTTTCCCTGTATTCAGGGAATGCCTGGAATTCTTTGGTACATAAAAAGAAAGAATGCTTTAGAAACAAAAAATATTAGTGTGCATAATTTTGAAGTTATTCTATTGATTTTTTTTATTTTTTTTATTTTTTTTTTTTTTCTGGAAATTCAGCTTTAATATATTGCGTGTTTGAAAGGTCAGGGACTGCTAATTTTTCCCAAGTCAAAATTCTAAGTGGAAGTAAATGCATTTCAGGTATTCAAGGCAAGTTTAGGATAAGATTTTTGAGTAGTAATTGCTTCCATCATTTCCAAACTAACAAAAAAGAAGAGTCACTGAAGATAATCTTAGGAACTATGTTTCTACATATAGAACTGACCTTGGTTAGCAAGTCATAAAACTGTGCTAGAAGCAATACAGGTAGGTTGAAAGTGTTTGTAAGGCAACGAGGAATGATGGGCCATTACCATGAAAAATACAGGCAAAACCATTCAGACTTAACAGTTCCCAGGGAAAACTTCAGACTACAATGTATGTTTGTTGTCCTATAAACAGTGAGGGAAAATATCAGGGAAAATATATGGTGTGCACCTAGTTGACTAGTATATATGGTTGAGTAAGAGAGTAATGTATGTTGAATAAGGTGGAGATATTTTTCTTAGAGAATGCCATCATGAGAAAATACTAAATTAGTTTCACATTGATTTAATCTGAACAGGCAAGAATTGTCTTATTTGTTATAATACTTAAGTAAGGATAAGCTTGAATGCCTTTATAAAGGGATTAGAGCTCCTTTAGGAAATTGGAACCGTTCTTTGGAATGCATTTGTGTAATTTCTTCATATTGGAAGTAGTTTGAAATCATAACTGGGAAAGTGTTAAATAATTTGGATGCTGTTTTTTTGTTTTTTCTAAAATGGAACGTTAGTATTTCATTTTTCTAGCTGGAAAGGATCTGATTTTGTTTCAATTAAAATATTCTAGAGAGGTAATGCGCACTGAAGTCTACTGATATTTGCCAGAAACCTGTACTTCCCCAGCATTTTAAGTGGGAAAATAAATATTTGTTGCACTTTTTTTCCCCCCTTGTTTTTGGAAGAAATACTGCTTCAACATAAAGCCATAGATGATACTGGTGACTAATGACACTGAAAATGGGCAATCAAACAGATTACCTAATGAGCCTTTTCTGCAATACGCGACTGGCTGGCCGTTTATTAAATGGCGTGCAGGGGTGGGATTTAATGCGAGTGTAACATCACAATAGGCAGCCACTTTTTCAGCGTACTGATGAGTGATAAGCTTCGCAGAGTGTTCTGTACGAGGTGTGTGACTGCGTGTATTGCAGTACAGAGGTAATCACCAGAGGTGTGCTGATACGGGGCCAGCACACTGATTGTGCCGATGGGTGGTGAAGTCCCGTTTGTTTTACCTGAAGATCTGACCAGTGAAGCGTTGTCTTGTTCCAACACTCCTCAAGTGCCCGTAGGCAGCGCACGGGAAACAAACTCTGTCATGTACTTGGATTAGGTTGCTGGCTAAATGATTTGTAGAGTACATCTGTGGTAAGATAAGTTGTTTACATTCTAATTACTGAAGATGAGGTTCGAAGTCTTTGCGTGGGAACTGTAAACCACATAGATTACTTAGCGTGAATGCAATGAGCTAGTCTCTTTCGAAAATGTGTTAAGCATAACATTTTTCTTGAAGTGCAATTAAAACAATTTTTGTGTATGGAGAGTTCTAGTCACAGATCGTATTACGAACATATTTCTTTAAAAATGCTATGAAAAATTAATTTATGTATTTTAAATTACAATTTTGTATCTATTAGTAAACCAATCCAGAACTAAACTGTGAAGTTTCTGGTTGTGTTTTCTCTGTAAATTTACATGCGTGTTGTGAACTCAAATGTACGAGTTTTGTAAGAAGTTAAGAGATTTCCTATTCATTATTTGAGAGTGCCATGTACAAATTATAGGGATATTAATGGTGATTTTCACCATGGCAGATTTCCGGTCTGCTGCTGCTTGGGGAAAAAATATTTACCATTGCTTTATCATGCTATCATTATCATGTCTTTGATAAATTCCAAAGTGGATGATTTGTGCCTCTGAGAAGCCTGGGAATAATTCCCTTAGCAATCAGTAAACAGGGAATGATTCAGTTCAATAGTTCCTGTGATATCTTTTTAATAAAATTTTTAATTGTAATTGATACCGCAGCGAGGCTGTCATATGCAAGTTGTGCTGAAATGAGAATGATCACGGGACAATTCAGGCTGAAATTCCTGTACACTAGGATCAGCTTTCTTGATTTATACTTAAACTACTCCTGATAGATGGGATTGGAATATTGTCAGTGATATTTCCACAATATCCCAAAATGACTTAGAGTGTTTTCGTTTTATCCAGAGCTGCTTTTTTTAAGTTGGATGTATTTTCATTAATTGTTTTTCCTTTCAGCAGTGAATCTTAATACCCCTGAAATTGCAGAAGTGAATGGTATTGAAGAAAGACAGACAAGTTTAATTTGAACTTTATAATGAATTCATCAGTAGGATGAATTATTTCAATACAGTTCCATTTTCCAATCATCATTAGCTGCTATTCTCCACCATTTTTTTGTGTGAGGCTGTTGTGTCCTTTTGCCAGGTTATTTTCTATGGTATAAACCAAGTGAAAGTATTACAGGTATCCTGTGTGAATTGAGTCTTATTTAAATTCAGTTTTTCAGTAGCAAGTACGGAAAGTGTTAATTAGCTCACTCTGTTTCATTTTGAAAGAAAGAGAGAGAAAACGAGATATTATTTTAAATGCAATTATGTTATACAAGAATGTGTGAGATTAAGGAGGCGAGTGACACCTTTGTTTTCTAAATGTTTGTAGTAATGTGTGGATGTAGAATAATTTCTTATATTTTATATCTTGTGAGAACAAGAAATAAATGAGAGCATTTTATAAGCAGAGTTATGTTTTGATAGAAATCTGTGTGGGTTGATTATTTTTTAATTTGAAAGTGCCTTATCAGAATGCAAATATGCAGCATTCTGTTGTAGAGAATCATTGAAATAGTCCTTGCTAGAATGTACACACTAGTTAAAAATTCATTATTTTAATCTATTTCCAGGTGTGCCTTGTCTGCTTGGGTTTTTTTTGTGTGGTGGTGGTAATTTTCAGCTGTTGTATAACGGTGTTTGTTACCTAGTACGCTTAAAAGACAATCTAGGCTGCATTCAGGTGGAGGCCTTGTATTTAAAATGTGTTGTATCTGTAATCTGTCGATCTACAAATCAGATTTTCAACATGTTCAGCCTAATCGTAGCAGCCAGTGGAAGGAGCAGTCGTCCTCTCCTTTCCCCTCTCCAACCGTGTGCCCTTACTGCCTCACTTGTGTGTGGTTGCACAGTTGCGAGATCAACTGCAAGGAAGATGACAGAAAGTTGCCGCTGGAGCCAGGGGTGTTTTCTGGCAGCTGGAACTCGTGACCACGGATCACCTGTGTTGTCAGCCTTTTTTGGTTAGTTCACGTTGAGTGTGTCATGGGGCTGTAACTAGAGACAGGAATGTAGACTTTGCTGTATTGATTCAAATCACTAGTCTGTCAGCTAACCTCTTCGTTTTCATTTCTAGTTCTCTTATCACGCATTCTCTGAAACAAATACATTTATTTACAGGCATTTTTGACACTGGTTCTGGTGTCTTTCTTAAAATTTAGAATGCGTCAATCTGGATGTAAGATACGTCAGCTCCCTGGTCAGAGTTTTGAGGCATACTGAGCACATCAGGAGAGCAAACAAGTTCTTTGTTTCCTTACAAACATTAAGGAAAATTCACTGAATCGTCTGTCCTAGTTATGTTGACGGAGGCAGAGAACTGAGTGTTATGAGATCATTGTCAGCTTTGTGTTACATAGTACCTGCTGATCTCGCCTACTAATGTCAGTGTGATGGGCTGATTGTTACGGCAGTGAATAAGATGAAAATTCTCTGAAAGGAAGAGCTGAGATCTCAGAAATTAATTAATGGAGTTACTGTGTCTTCCTCTGCTTCGTCCCACAGTCACATTAAGAGCTCTAGCCATCCTTAACGACAGATTTTTGACCATGCTGTGAAATGATTCTTACAGCGATGCCTCGAGATAATACGAAGGTCAGAGTCTTTGGGATCTAAAATGTTTCAAGATGCAACTGTTTTCCTTTTTAATAATCTGCTCCTGAAAAGGCCGCTCAGTGTGGTAGTTACCAAGCACTTTGTTTCCCCACACACTAATAAATCACTTCCTTGCGACTTCAGGTTCCTGTGCAAAACATAGTATACTGAGTGGTAGAAAATGCCAGTCTTTCATAGTTGATCCTGCCAGATCATGTGAACTTCTGAGGATCTTAAGCCCTCTGTGTTCAAGACTAACCTAGTAGTTTTAACCAGGAAGAGTTTACCTGTCTCCTTCATCGTGAAGACCAGAAACACACAGCTGCCTTTGGAGACAGTACTGGCTTCTGCTGTCTTAGAATGACTGAAACTATAGCCTGCCTTCTTTTACCAGGTATAGACATCCTCGGACATATGCAGGCCTCCTCTCTCTACAAGATATGCTCATTATTTGTTTTTCTTTCTCCTTGCAGCTTACAGAAAATACTATCTGTACAGAGAAGCGATGCTTGGAAGAATGGTCACTCTAGTGAGCAGAATTGATCCCTTAGTTGCATAAGGTTTAGAGGCTGCTGTCAGAACCATTCGAGTCAGCTTTCAAGAGAGTAGATGACTTCTTTTTCCTTTTCTTCTGCTCGTCTGTAATGCTGGAGGGAGCAGCCATGTTTTCTGCTAGCCTATGACCAACCCATCAAGGAGCTACAAGGAATACCCTTTGGTCTTCAAAATTGCTTTCTTCCTATTTTTTCTTTGTTTTGAACAGTTGAACTGTTCCTTTATTCTTTGTGCCAACTTCTGACATGTTAGTAGTATATTTTCTTCTCCCCTTCCATGTCTCTTGAGATTTTTGATGCTTTTCAGAACTATATAGTTAATCTCAGCCTTGTGTTTTATGTTGGCTAAGTAGAGTTAAGATGTAACTCCAAGTGCCGCGTGGAGACCGTGGCATTTTAACTGTAGATACGTAACATACATTCCAGCCAGAAGCAGCTGACCTATTGTTTAGACAAATGCATTTCACAAACCTTTCAAATCCATTCAGGGTAGAGAAGTAAAAGAGACAATAAACTTGAAATCGTTTGCTAAACCACTGTGCGTGTTACATTCATCTCTATAGCAACTACATAAATAGATCTATCCTGGAGATTAATTTGAGGATATTTTTAATGTCTCTTTAAATTCAGGTTTCTGATTGAAACTTGAATTAGCGTATTTCTTCAGCCCTTTAACTTGAGGAATGCTGTTGGTTGTTAAATTGAACTGTCTTTTGAATGTGATAAGTGAATACACTGTATGATATTTTTAATATACATGCTAGAATTGGGAAGATCTGTGTGAGCAGATAACTCCTGCTAGTGCTGATGGTACAGTGATAAAATGTCGGCACATTAGCTGTCTGGAGCATCAGTCAGCCCTTTTGGGGAGCCTGTAGCTGGTAGTGAAACTGTTCTTCCCACATCCTTTTGCTCATGAGCGTGAGGAATGAGATTATGCCTTGCTTTTGGCTGCCTATCTTTATCCAGGAGACCTTCAGAAGCCAAATTTTACAAAAACTAATCAAGAGTAGTTTTTTTCAGTCTCATCTAATGTGCATCAGCTTGTAGTAAAAGAAGGCATTTGTAGGGATGCAAATGTAGGGCATTTGTCTAAATAAACAGCGTTTAAAAAAATATGCATTATACATGAAAAAAAAAAAAAAATCTGCTTTATTTCATCATTTCTGTCCAGAGACAGGTGATCAGCAATAGTAGTGGTCAAAAAGAGCTGAGCTGAAGAAACTAATATTTTAGTGTGTCCTTAAAAAATTCTGTTGAGATTTGTAGTTTATGTAAAGTTTACCTTTCTTATTTGTCTTTTATACCAATAGTTTTGACTACTGGTTGAGGGAGGGAGAGGAGAAGGGCTGGGGAGTGTGCTTCAATGGGGCGTTTGCAAGTGGTTTAGGCTGCAAATGAGATTTTCCATGTAACGCTTATAACGTGAGGAAGTGGGGAGTTAGGAAATCTGACTCTTATATTTTCTGACACTGTGATACGAGGAACAATAATCTGTCTGATTATAGGGAAAATTTGTAACACAGCGTAGCATTCCGATTTCTATTAAGTTTATACATGAAAAAAATGTGCTGTGCATGGACCCTTACTGTACTGGCTTGAATCACAGCTGATCACAGGTTAATACCTTTGGTTTTGTTGCTGCACCAGCAAAGTAATGCGATACAGCAGGTTTAGTTTTAGCTCAGTATTGAAAACAAGAATGCTGAGGAGTCACATCTGTTAAATTCTCTTGCTTTTACACTGAGTTGGTACCTTGGGCATCTTTATAAACATGTCTATAAAATATTTTTTATGAAAGAATCCATTGAAGTCAGAGGATTGGAAGGTTGTGGCAAAGAAGAATAAAAATAATTCAAACCAGTGACAAAAGTAGCTCTTCTGCTTCGGAAATGAACAGATTTTTCCCTTGGAGATAGCTTATGAGATTAGTATTGCTGGGCTTGCTTTCTTATTGCTTGTTTGCTTACATGCCACTAAAGAACAAGTTCTTTATATTTTTAGGGCTAAAAATTTTGATTTCTTACAACCTGAAAATGTTACTCGATCATGTTTTGCTATTGTTAAACTTGTATAACTTTAATAATAGTTATTCAATTTATAGCACATTTGTAGGTGTAAGAAATGGGATTGGTTTTATCAGGTATCCAATACATAAGTGTTTTTAATGACAGCATCTTAAGCACTGGCCTTTCTTTCCCTGGTTATTAAACAGGTTTTTTGAATACTTACTGTATTGCTAGATTATTTTTCTAAATAATTTGCATGTTAATAGGAAAGATATATATCTATTTCAACATAAATTATCTATTATATTTTGCAGTAAACATTTTTTTCCACCTTTATTTATTTGTGGTATTCAGTCTACAGTCTATGTTTACAGAAGATATTCTAGTAAAATTTGACTAAAACAGTTTTCCCCATCCTCTTCATTTTATCTGTTGGATTTAAGGTTATGATAGGGTATTTTTCTTTTTTTTTCTTCAGCAAAAAGGAAAAAAAGTAGGCTACACATCAGGTACAGTTATAAAACCATTGATTCAATTAGTTTTGCTTGCTTTCTTCTCCTTCTTTAGGATGAATATTTGTTTCTGTTTAGCAGTAGCATCAGCTGCTAATTTTGACCACCACACAAATTTACAAAGGATTGATTTTTGTCATTGTTAACCTGGTATTGCAATAGTCATGAGGATTTATTACATAATACTTTAAGCTCCCTCTAACATCACATTGTAGGTAGCAAGTGTGCTTCATGTTCATCTTTTAAAACAGACCTAGCCGTAGTGGGCATGTTTTGAAGAGGTTCAATTCAGACAAAGCAAATGCTGAAATGCAAAACACCGTTCATTATTTGAATGCAAAACACGGTTCATTATTTAGAGGCCTGTGTGTGGTGTTGATGCCATTCCAGAAAGTTACGTAAGATTGTGTTTTTCCTTTTTGCTTACAGGTGATAAATCCAATGGGATGGGATGCATTTGGTTTACCAGCAGAAAATGCTGCAGTTGAACATGGGCTTCACCCTGCAAGCTGGACACAAAGGTAGCTTTTAATGAATTTAAGTAATATGACATTTCCACTGTGAATACCTGTACTGTGGCCCCCATAAACCAACAGAACAGAGCAAAACCAGTGTAGAAGAAAGACGGTACAGAAAGAACCAGGGTTATTTGCCAATGTTTTATGGGACTGTGCAAATGATTCACTTTTGAAAAACAAATGTATCAGGATGATTTTCAAGGTTTTAATCTCAATTACTTCTAACTTGTAAAAAGGAAGAATATTGAAAGAGTGTCATTTCGCAAACACCGATATCAGTGAGTAAGAAATAAATCAGAATTTCATTATGGTGACTTAAATCTTAGTATAGAATACACAGTTGAAAATTATGAGCTACGTGGTTAGATTTACTAGCAGTTTTCAGTACCATGCGAAAGAGAAGATAGTTTTTTCATTTGAGACTGGGTCTTAAAAAGTGATAAGCAGCCATTATTGCTGGTGATTTCTGTGAAAATTTTGGGCTTTAGACCACAGAACTGGGTGTTGTGTTCCCCTAATATTCTTTAAAATGAGTAGAAAGTTATATAAGTAAACATTAATTTCTGTAAATGACTCAGAAACCGATCTTCTTAAGTGAAGCTGTTTGTTGTGCTCTGGGTGCAGTAATCTAGCTGTGGTATCTTTTTGGACCTTGATCCATTTCCTTCTTTGATAATGCTGTTTCTTTTAAGTTTTTGTCGCGCTTCTGGTCCCACGTTAAGATACTTGATACTTTTCCAGCTAAAATATGACGGCAACTGATTCCACTCAGGGAGAATGCATGAGTGCACTACACACAAATTCCCAGTTATTTTTTCCTCCGTGTATGGTTTAGATGAGAATATGTGTGAGAACCAGTTACCATCAAGACACAAAAACCTGGTTTTGTTCTTTTGAGTCTGAAACATCACTGTGCAGTGTGTTGTGGTCTATCAATTATATTGTAGCACGGTCAGTAAATTGATGATTTCTTTCTTCCTTCAATAAGCCTACTGAATTTCAGCTGTAAAACAAATCTGCATATCTGTTTTATCTCAGTGACTCATTTTTAACTCAATTATCTTGATGGAACCTTCAGCAGATAGAGGGTTACTGTGATCCTGACCTACATGACGAATGAGGCAGAAAGAAGTGAAGGTTGTAGTTTTGTGACAAGGAGGCTGACCTTAAGTACTTGTGACTACAAAAGGGTCAGTGTTTTCCCCTCCTCTCTACTGTGTGGCCCCTCCTCACCTATTGTACTAGCTTTGGCACCGGTAGGACCTCTTGTTGAACTGACTCAGCTTGCTAACTCAGAAGAAAGCCATTCTGCCAGCTGACTGAGCTGAATTGGCTCAACAGAAAAGCAGTGAGCGTGCGGGGCAGAGAGGCTGCAATAGCAAAGTGCCGTATCAGCTCAGCCTGTCTCATCCCAGCTGTTTGGTCATATCAAAAAGCATGTGGCAGGGCACAGGCTGAGCTGATTCTCTTCTGCTACTTTCTGTGCTCTTCTGTTTTTCTCTTTTCTTGTAAATAGGTGCATGTTGTTCCATACACTTAAAGCAGTTCAGCTAGTAGTTACAATATGTTTTATACTGGAAGAAAATTTTGCTTTGAAAATTTCCTTAGTACTGAAAAGAGTGATTGTCTAGTTTTAAGAGTTAAACAATAATATTATAACAGCAAACTGAGACAAGTTAGCACATCATCATTGTGTCTGATTATAATAACAACCAAATAGGAAAATTATTTACATACCAAATTTTTTTGATAATGCTAAGGAAGGGAGTTGGTTCAGCATACCGGCAGTTTAAAGTCTGACCACTGAAGTTAAGTGCTGCCTCCCGTTTTCTCCAGTGTCCCTGTCCTGAATGTTTCTCATGCCTGCAGCAAGGGTGACTGAACTGAACGTGAAGCTGTGATGGTGTGATAGCAACCTGATGTGTTTTAAGTCATCCCTGGAGCAGAGCCAGCCACCCGTGTAAAAAGGGAACAACCAAATTTCCGAGCATCATAATTTTCTGAAGAGGTGATTTAAAATGAGCTCCAATTGACTATTGCTTCTTGTATTCTCAAAGTTAGGAAAAAAACATAAAACAAATTGAAGACAGAGTTACTTATACAAAACACACAGAAACGTTTGTTAGTAAGAGTTAGTATAGTGGCAGAAGCTTTGTGAAAATACACTCAAATTTGAAATTTTTTAATTGGTATTTTATTTATTCATTTTGAGTGGGACTTTAATATAAGCAGTTCTGCTGAAAGTATGGTTTCTCCCAGTGGAAGCTGTGAGTCCATAAGAGGATTTCCTGGTATACCCATACTGATATGACCATGCTGGCAGGCCTTTTCTGGTGTAACTGGGGCTCTGCAACTGTTAATACGGGATACTTGCATTACTCAGTTATTCAGCAGTGCAGGTTTGTTCTGGATCAGAATTAAATGCTTGGTTTCATGACTGTCAAATTAGCCACTGTGGGAAGATAGATGATACTTTATCTGACATAATGCATTTTAGTAGAAATTTTAAAAGTCCATAAGAAATTTTAAGCAGTTTTAAATAGTGTGAATGAATTCACACCAGGTGACTAGTTGATATTGTGTAGTTGTGAGTATTTTACTAAACTGTATTTAGTACATTTTCAAACTAAAGCTTCACTCTGTATTCTGATGTATCATTCTGATACTACATTTTGAATATAATCCATCTGGGGCAAGTTCTAGCCCCACAGTTTGACAGTTGACTTAAGTTTATCTATGACTGTGCTGCCACCAGAAGTTTAGGGGTTCCTTGTCACCTCTCAGAATATATGTTCCCACCACCTCCTTTGTGTTGGCTCAGCTGTTTTTGTGGCCACAGCATTGGTGTGATCAGCCTGTTGGTCAGAGGGAAGCAAGAAAACTGGTGAGGGGATTTTGGAGAACTTTTTGTAGGGCGTGTCTTCAGTTGCATGGGTAAACCGATTCAATTCATCCTATAGCCACACGATCACCAGAGCCAAAGCAAAATACAGCCAGGATAGCATTGCCAGAATAGAGCAGGATTAAGCTGATGGTGGAAGTACATCCTAGTGCATTGTGAAGATTTCAGAGTGCCCTTTGGCTCAACTACAGTGAAGATAATTAGAAATAATGAGAAGTGATGCTTCAAGAATGTTTCCCTCAAACTGCAGTGCCATATTTGCTTTTCAGTTATGCTCAAATCAAGAGAAAAAAAAATCATTGTATTGCACACACAGCCGTTGAAATTGAACCAGAATACACTAGGAACTTCTAAAATTATTATTTGAGTATTATGACAGTTCCTTGAGTTTCACTGTTAGTGAGATAATAGAGTTTAGAGGTTAACTAGTGCTTTTGATTTCTCAGAACTTTATAAGCACCTGATTTTAAATATGATCTCACGATAGAAATATTTTTAAGTTAACAAATTTTTTATTTTGTATTTTGCAGTAATATTCAACACATGAGGGAACAGTTTGATGCACTAGGTCTGTCTTTTACATGGGAAAGGGTAAGATTTTCTTTTTTAAGGGGTGCTGCTTTATTGCATGATGGAACGTTGAAAAACATGGAATTTCACCATTTTATTTATGGCAATTTAGAGGTCTTTGAAAGTGACCTGTTTAAGTTGTTAAACTGTAAAATTACACTTGAAAAAAGTGGGAAATGGAGCTTCTCTCAAGCTTCTTATCAAACTTCTCTTACTTTAGACATTCTGACGTCATCTGACAATCTCAAGGTTTAGGAGAATCTTTCTTTAAAGTAATTTCAGTTTTGCATTTCAGTTTTTCTCTCTGCTTTTTCAGCTCTTTCAAAGTAGCAATTTTCTGTCTTAGAAGTTAGGCAATAGTCTAAACAGATATTTATGAAGCAGCATGCCTTTGTGTTAAGGTATATATGTTTTGAGGAGTGCTTTTTTCGATGTGTATGTTTTTATAATATACTCAAGGGTTTAAAGCTAGTAACTTGAAATAGTGGTTTGGTTATGTTATTCTAAATTTGAAGTGTAAGTCTGCATTTTCGTAGGTGTTCATTGGTGTACCGTTTTGGAAAATAGAAATTTTGTTTAAAACACTAATGCTTGAGAATCAGGTGTTCACCTTAAAAACCTTACCAACATGATCAGACATAAGCTAATGTCATTTTCAAGATAAAAAAGAAATTAATTTTTGAAGCAATTGTAAGGTTATTGCATTTACCAGTGAATCAAAGTCAGTCACTATATTCTCAGCAATAACTGTTGCTTATCACCTTAATATGATTCTGAATAGAGTGATGGAGATGCTAATCTTGGATTTTTATAGCAGTATTGTAGATCTGAAAAGGAAAAGGATTAGTTTTCTGGCAGTCTGAGACCTGCCATCTGTTTTCTTTAATCTTGAAGGTGAAGTTTTTTATTTGTATGTCTTACGTCTGAAAACCATATTTCATCGTGTCATATATATGGCAAGATTTTCAGTATAAGTCTTTTTAGTAAGATTTTTCATTTTCTTGATAGCCAAAAAGTTGCTCTGAAAATAAAAGGTTTGTTGTGGAAGGTTTACTGCACACATCCTTGACAACTATTTTCTTATATTTAAAACTGTTAGCATCTCAGAGATTTTCTGTATGTATAATACAGCAATCCTTCAAAACAGTGAAATCATATGTGTAGGCTGTATTATGGAACACACCAGAGTTGAATGTTGCAGAGTGCCTTTCAAGAAAATGGAGAAAATTCACTTCTGTATATGGACTTTTGTTTAACCCTTCCATTCTGAAGAAGAGAGAGAAAATTGACAATACTGAAAACCATGGCAGGAAGTATAAGTATATAGGGGAAGGTAATTTCTCATGTCTGTGCCTGTTCTTTGAGGCTTACCTTTTCTAGTAAACCATGTTTTGGTTAATGAACTTTCAGAAGTCTCTGAATACTTGTGGAAAGGGCTTTGATGCTCTACAACTAAGTTAATTTGAACAGTTGTGTAATTAAAATGATTTAGAATGCTCTAGGGGCACATAGTTTGTGGTTTTGAAAGGTAAGATTTTAAAACAGCTAAAAAGTGTTCCTTAAAACACAATGAATTTTGGAGTTTTCACTCCTTAGCTTATTAGTTAAGTTTTATTTTACCTAGAAAGCCTGCCTTACTAACTGGAGTAAGAGTGACCTAAATGGTAACTGTTAGAAATAGATATGTTTATTCATTGCAAAAAATGTGTGATGCCTGAAATATATCTGTATTACATGATCTCCAAATGCACAGATATTTGAGCTAGCCGTGAAAGAACTACCTTTGGAAGCAAAACAGCTAAGCTGTGGCAGAGTGTCTTTTCCAGGCTGATAAAGCCTGCTTCTCTGCAGGGCTAATTAGGCTGGGCAGAGCATCTTGCTGCCTCAGCTGCACTGCTTCTGGGCTAACTCAAGCATCTTTGCACAGCAATGCACTGCACTGTGTAGGTACTTATCTTAAAAGTGAGCTCTTTGAGGTAAGGAATTTTTTTTTTACTCTGTACTTGTATGGCACTATATCAGTGGCTTACAAAATACTGTGACAATGCAAACAAACCCACTAGTGTTAGTCACTCCTATGAAAAATGCAAGAAAAACACTTTTTATATGGGTTAGTCTAATTAACCTAGACTATTATACACAACAGGAGTTTGTTTTTAATTTAATTTCGTTGGTGTTGCTTAAATGTGCTCCTTCATTGTGCTAGAGCATAGTACCTAGCAAATATATGCTGGAAGAAAGCCATTCCCCTACCTTAGATCCCTTTTTAAAGTGCGAACCTTTTATGTTAACTGTCTCTGTCCTATGTGGCCAACTTAGAGTATATGCCTGGATGATATGAAGGAAACTTAAGTAAATTTTACCATTTTACAAATGTTAAGGGAAAAAAAAGTGGGGAAATAATAAAAGGTACATTTTTAATACCTCATGCATGTAGCTGTGCTGAAGAAGCTGACTGCTTATAAAGTCATGTCTGGTGTTCAAGAAAGTACTGTCCAAGAATATGAAGACTAGTTATAGTTTTATTGCTTGGTAAAATCATGATGAACAAATCCCAGTGCACTGGGATACTAGAAGTTTCCTTTTATTTATCTGGGTTTTTTTTCATTGTTCTCTCTGTCTTACAAATCAAAATGCAAAAGTATTTTTATGTTGTAGCAGTCAGTGAAATTACTTAACCAGTAAGGCACCACAAATAAGGCATTATTAAAAGCTAATTAGATTGTTTCAGAAAGCCAGGTTACAAAGACACTTGAAAATTATTCTCCTAAACAGAAGATGTAAGCAAACTAAAAACGTAATTAAATGCATAAAATAGCTCTGTAAGTACTTTGCTTTAGAGTAGTTTTGAATACTAATAGTGATCTGATATTTTTGCCCTGAAACATGTAGGTATTTTAAGTGCCTCAAGTAATAAATGTTGTATATTTAAATCACTTTGAAAATGGTGTGATTTTGGGGAGAGATTTAAAAAAAAATAATGAGAGAGAACATTTCTATTCTGAACATTTATGTTTGTCAGGTCCAGGGTTAAAAAGCTGCAGTTTGAGGATGGAAGAAATATCTCTGAGAGACATTAAAAACACCTGGAAAATAAAAAACGTGGTAGTTAAGTTTTGGCTTTAAGATAACAATAATTTGGGCATTCCTGGTGATCAGATTTCTCCAAAATACCAGCCCAGACAGCATAGCAAACTGCCTGCCACTTCTTTTAAACATGATTTTCAGGGGAATTAGGCAATATCATTTTCAAAGATTCATATCATCAGCAACAAGGGATGAAGAGCATATAACATTTTTCCTTTCTTTTGCTCAGGAGTGCTGTCAGACTGAATGCATGTTCCCAGTAAGCCATCAGTTCACCACTATATTATCAATCTGTAACTTTCTTCTAGAAGGTAGCTTGTGCTGCCAACATTTTTTAGTCTTTTCAATTCATGCATGCCAAGTGACATAATTTTTTGCATAAGAGTAATGTTCCCCTTCTGCTCTGTACGTGAAATCTTTGGTACATTTTCTTTGTGTGGATATTTTTCTGTTTAGTTTTGAAGTTGTCATTCCTGTGCACTGCCTGAGCATGCATAAAACTGTAACAGTAGATAGAGCATTACCTATTAAATTTTCTTTTTATCCACATATCACTGATAATCAGTCACTCTACTTGTAATTAAATAAAAAAGGAAACCGTTGATACAAGGCTACTTTTTTGCAGGAAAGATACTCATGCTCTAAAATTCAGGCACTGCATGACATTTCTATTTGTAGCTAATAAAGCATGAAACTACGGGCCTTTGAAATACAAATATTCAAATGAATTTAGAAATGTAGTTTGGTCTAGCTTTAAACCTCTGAAAATCAAATAATTATACTTCCAGATGAGGTGGTATATGCCCTTTAATACCAAAATAGGCAAATAATTGATTAAAGACTGTTTAATCTTCCCAAATAGATTTTGAAAAAATCCGTTCAGACTTTTTCTTCTTATCACCTTTTTAATAAGTATCAAATGCAACATGTCTGTCTTCAGGATAGTGTAAGACTATCCTAGAAATAAAATGATTAGTAATAAACTAGGAAATTACTTCTCTCTAGTCTAGTTATATGTTATTCACAAAAGCTGGTGGATCTTACAACAAATAAACACTTTTCTGCAGCTCATAAATGTTACTTTTATTTAAAAAAAATAGCCATGAAAGTAGCTTGAAGATGTAACCTTATTAAAAACCAACCAAACAAAAAACAGTTTTAGGTTCAGAGCTACATAATAGAAAGTTGTGAGAATGGAACAGATTTAGAACAAATGATGAATTATAAAACAAGGCATTTGAAAATTAGTTTTCCTTTTATTAATGACCAAAATTTTCCATCCAGTTTGGGATTTTTGTTTATCCAGGATTCTTTACTGTTGGTTTTCCCATATTTTTGATAGCTGGAGTTTGTTTATCAGGTTTTTTAATAATGAATGGCCCCTTAACCTTAACATGAACTGGTTGCTTCCCAAGTCGCACCGCTGTCAAATCTAAATTGTAATACTGCTATTTAGTCTGTAACTGTGAATTTATTTGCAAAAATAAATAAGATACTAACCCCTCCATCATGCTATTCGTTAGGAACAGATTGCTGTGCATTAAGCAAGGTAGTTTTTGGTAAGGGTAGGGATCTTTCTTTTATATGCCTTGTCAATATCTGCTATTTTTAAAAGGAGACCACTTTAAAAGGTGGTTCGTTTTAATTGTTTTAATGATTTGTTTTAATGAATGGGTGTCATTCCTGTAGGAATAAGGAGCAGTAACAATAACCAATGATAAAGATGCATTTTGGTGACAGTATCAGATACTCCTTTTAACTAGCAAGCTGACAAAAGGAAAAGGGAAAATGGTTGGGGGGAAGACGGAGATGCTGTCCCTCCCGTTTCCTAGTGCCTGCTGAAATGCTGGGGCGATGGGTGATCACTACATCTGTCACAGAGCACTGAAGAGCACATGCAGCGGACAGCTGAGCAGCATATTTCATATTTGTAAAAAGGGTTCTGACTTTTAGTATATATTTTATTTTTGGAGAAAATATGCTAATATCCTGTTTATAGATACTCACTGAACTGCTTTATGGTATGAGGTTCTGTAGGTATGCTGTTATGCGAGTGCTCAGCTCACAAATGAGAAGCAGAAGGTTAGGTGTTTCGGCAGTGTGGAAGGGCTCCATCATGCTATTTTGCAAACCCTTTTATAAACCCTTTTCTGTATTTCTGAGTTATGTCAGTTCTGTTAATGCACTGCAAATCTTTGTCATGCTTGTAAAGTATAAATAGAAATGTTAACGTTCAGCTTAGTTTAAGCATGATAGCAGCCTAATGGAAACATTTTACCAGACATTATTTATTTAATCAAGATCAGTAACTGGCATACATGGAAAATTATTTTTCACCGTAAGTCTTAACGTGCTAAACCATAGGACAAAAAAATAAAACACATTTTGAGATTGACAAGAGGTTGCTGGCTTGTCATCAGCAGCTCATTTCACTTGGTAGTGATGTAATTTCTCTTTCTTCGTTAGCTTCAAGTGTTACTTCATACCTTGATGGTTATAAAGTTAAATGATAAGCTCGAGTGATCTTTTTGCAGCTCAACTACCACACAACAAATTTTCTTCAGTGATAACAGTCTGCATTTCTTTCTAAAAAATGTCAATTTACAACTTGTGAGAGAGCATGGACATGAGAGAATCTGTTCCCAGGAGTTAGCTTGTACCCTCTCCTGAATGTGTCTGTTTAGACTGAGAAACGTCATCTCTTTTTGTTTCAGTTAACAGGCATCTGCCGTTCAGGACCAAAAGGACCTGAGTCCATTTTACTATTTTTATTTGACAACTCACTGCAGTTGTCTTACCCGTTTGCCTGTTGCTCATATAATCTTATATTGTACCAAAAGGGATTGTCTCTCTGCTTTTGTGTCTCTGATGTTACAGTGATGAAGCTCTGTTGCCTGTAGTGGCATCGCACTGGCAGAAGAACTCCACTGCGTGGAGAAGCAGGGGAAAAAAAAAAAATTATTAACTGGATATTGTTTAGTTGGAGAGATGAAAATCAGGCTTTTATCAAGTGTTTTTTTCGGTGCAGAGCACAGGGGTTTAATCAAGCAATGGCGAAGTCTTCACATGCTGTGCTGAAAACTTGCCATTAAATGTCTCTTTCTGGTCTTGAAAGCCTCTTATACACACTTCTGAGGCATATCTATTCAAAGGTCATATTAATTGTTCGAAGCGATGTTTCAGCACTGGAATATAAAGTTGTAGAAGAAGAATAAAATTTTTATGCTAGAGTGTTTCAGATGTCATTTGAGTAGCAGATGATATTGCTGATGTCGTGTGTAGTGGGAGGCTCAGATGATAGGAAAGCCTGGGTGAAAGACATTTCACATTTGGAGCTATTTCAGGTAGTTGATAACTATTTGCAAACGGAATAAATTTTATCAGTGGCTTGCTATCAGCCCTGTAACTCTAAAATCAAGAGAAGTTCCTGTTGATTTGAAGTTCAGTGTAGGAGTCATCTTCTACTTCAATAAGTACAAATGTGGTCAAACGGAAAGTTTGTAGAAATGTTTCTTCTTTAAACAAGTGCAAGTTAAACAGGAAAGCTGTTGAGGAGGGAAATGTGATCTGTTTATTGTTACATATTTATGATGTAATAAGAGCTTAAATACTGAGTTACACAGTTGTTTTCACTTTGGCCAAACTTTAAAATATGTGGGTGAAAGTGTTTGTGTATCCATTGTTCCGGTAAAACACTGCGTTTGTGTGAAGAAAACTGGGAGCCTATAATCACGTAATCCTGTAGTCATCTTTACAGATTGAGATGTTTATTTGAAATGCAGTTTGGTTTTTTAAGAACAAACATTTAAAATATGGAACTTTGTAAGCAGGTGATAAGTAGGTTGTTTAATTATTAGAGTTCACTAAAAACTTATAAAATGTTTGCAAGTTTAAAAAAGCTATCCATTATATTGTCACCTGCTGTTCTCTTAACTCTCATTCCTTCTTCTTATGTTGTCTTTTGTTTTTATGTCTTTATATGCCTCTTAACAATCCCCCTCATTTGTGACTTCTTTCACGACTCTTACTTTTTCTCCACACATTAACCCAGAGCATTCTCCTACCTTGAGCTGGCTTGCCTTTTAAAACGGTCGCTTGCGTGACCTTTGATTGTGAGATATCCTTTGCACGTCTTTCATCTTGAAGTTTAGAGTCTTACCCCGTGTTCCCTCCTGTCTGCCCCACACGCTCTCTCTGCCAACAGCCTCGGTTCCTCAGTGCTGTTCTCCTGTATCGGCTGCTTCGGCTGTGGGCTCCTCCAGCCTGCTCGCTTCTCTGCAGCCAGCTCCCGGCTGCCTCTCAACAGTCGACAGTCTCTGCTCCTGCTTTTCATTGCTGAGCAACAGAGGAAAAGGCGACATGGCTAAGATGACTTCTTTGATAGAGTTCTACTTTCTTCTGGTTTTGCCGTTTCCCTGGTCAGGCAGCTGTAGTCATTTCCATTCGTCTTCTGTTTGTGTATCTATCAGCACTGATTTTACAGGGTTCTTATATTCCATGTTAACAGGGAAACTTTTCTTTGCACATCAAACCCGGACAAAGCCTATGTTCTCTGGTTTTGTGTACAGGTGAATATCACTCATTATAAACTTTACCCAAAACTGCATTTATGTTTTCTCTGTGGCATGTGTTATACACTCCTGAGTTAATTGTTTAAGTTAAAATGCCATAAGAAAATATTAAGAATATCATTCAGGAATTTTTATTTTATTTCCTTTCTGCAGGAAGTAACCACTTGCTTACCAGAGTACTACAAATGGACACAATATCTCTTTCTTAAGCTTTTTGAAGCTGGGATAGTGTATCAGAAAGAGGTAGGTGCAAACTTTGACCTTTAATACTTTGCAGGTGCACTAACTCAAGTCACTCATTATGTCAGTGGCACATTTCTGGATTGTCCATTCACATTCATTAAGTGGATAGGTATTTATTGTGCTCTATTGATTTTAAATCACTGTAAAATATAATGAATTTTATATACAACTGAATTTTATATACAGGTAAATTTTATATGTAACTAACTAACTAACATGAATAGGTATTATAGCAAGTCACATCGGAAATATTTATTGTCAGTAATTTACATTGAAGTGCAGGATCAGAAAATAGCTACTATTAGTTTCTTTCATGGCTTTAATATAGAATCTTCTAGGTCTTAAGTTCCCTCTCATGAAAACATATAAGATAATGTGATCATTAGAGGACTCTCTTCAGCAGCAAGATTATTTAACTGTAGAACATTACTGTGATGTTGTCTCAGAACTGATAGGATTAGATAGGGTAGTTGGAGATTATGTGCCTAACCATCCAATTCCTGGACCCTATTATTGGTCTCTAAAATATTACAGAAATATTAGATGCTATGAGACTGTGACAGCTGTTTTTCTGTTAGAGTATATTAAGAAAATATTGACCTTACAATATTTTGTAAATAATATATATCAGGGTATCTGAAAAGGGAAGGGTTCAGTTAACTTTTTAAGCAGGAGGTGAAACAAAGATGTTAAATGAGCATTCCAAAGAGCTCTGTCTATAGCCAAGGCAATGCAGTTCCAAAATACCTGAACAGCTGCACCTAAACAAAGCTGCAATTTAGTGAGTGTTTCTAACTTAAAATGGAAACTAAAATTTCTTAAATATGCTTTGACATTTCGTTTGTATTCTATAGAAACCAGGAAACTCCATGGGATATAATTAGGGATGTACTCTAATTATTCTCTGAACCCTGAGAAAGAGGTTGATGGTGAAAGGTGGCATTTGGAATGGCAGGGTGTTACTGAGCTACTTCTCCTGTTTCCATAGGCAAGATGCATTCAGAGATCTTAAATGACAACCAGCAAAAAGATTCAATATTTGATATGTCCTAACATGCTGGGTTTGGGGGGGTTATTTTTTTTTCCCCCTGTAATTATTTTCTGTGTTTGTAATAAAAAGTTAAACCCCTAGCTTTGCCATAACAAACTTATTGTCTGTAAATTTGTTTGCTTGACGAATGATCCCAGGTGAATCTGAAAAGCACAAGGCTTACTGCTTCATTAGAAGCAGTAATGATAGACAAAACAGATTTTGCATGCAGGCTCCCAGTACTGTGGGATCCTGGAGGTGTTTGGGTACCAGTGATTGGATCTGCTTCCCTCTTAAGAGCCAAGGATCAGTTTGAGGACTTAAATCAGCATCTGTCGACCTGTAGGGGATGTAATCTCTGGTGGATATAAACCAGTTGCTTTTTGGCAGGAAACAGATGGCAGAGATAGCCCATAACCCTGGCTCCCTTCAAACAGTCATATAAACTTAAAGCATATATTTATCCCATGTCTTCAGCCTACCTGCAATATATGTTAGGCAGTACTTTTGCACATGTTGAAGCCTCCTGTCTTACAATTTCATTTTGGATACAAGGAGATAATTCATAGCCTTACTGTGGCGACAAGAGTAATATAGAGCGAGTGTTAGTCTAGGTAACGCTCTGTTCCAAGAGTATGTGTGTCTGGCCAGAAATTACCCTGGTAGCGAGAGACAGACTCAATATGTCCGGGAGCTGGAATTATGAGAATTAACAATCTCTGTCTGAGTGCTGCAGCATCCATAGAGGACATCTTTATTCAGTGTAGCAAAATCCTCTCTCGTCTTCCTGCAATACTGATCTGGTCAATGTACTGTAGAGGTTATTGACCTGGCCAGATGTGGGTGTCTTATTCAGGTTGAGATTAATTTCTGCCTAGACTCTATTGATTATTTTGATTAGGTATCTGTAGACTGTAGTGGAACCATAGACACCAGACCTGGAGATAGATACTTATGCTATAGACACCTGAAGTTAGATGAGATGAATCCTATCTTAAAAGCATATGGTCTACATTGGTGTAGTGAGGAGACCTAAATAATCTGTGGTCTTGATACACTTTTGCATTGTGCTCTCTTTGTGTAGATGACATTTAGCAGCTTCCTGGGGCCATAGTTTCAGAGGCCGTCATTGTCAAGAAGTTGCCTGTGTGAAGTACAAGTAGGAACTGAGGATTTAATGTGATATCCAGGTTCTGGATATTAGTCAAAAGGCTGTAAGAGATGGAAGGAACAAAATGCAACTCTAAAAATTCACAGACAAAACCTTTCAGCTACGAATTTCTTCAATGCGTATTTGCTTTGTTTTGCATGATTTATTTAGATAAATCTTCCTGTTATGAATCATGAGAATATGTTATGCTAAATAATTACACTCATATAGATCAGTTACCTTCTAAAATTTTCATCATAAATTTGATCCAATATCATCAAAACAGAAACAGTATTTTTTTCAACTTTGAGTCATAGCTGGTTTAATACAAGCATATGCTAATACTGCTTTATGCAACTGGCATTTTATTATTTCTTAATATTATCTGTTTTATCTCTCTTTAGCTGTTATTTTAACTTCGTAGTGGTATGGGGTTTTTTTCAGAACTTACAAATTAAAAGATCATTACTTTAGAGCCAACTTCATAATGTGTTGTATTAGTACTGAAGAAGTTGTGTGTTCTGAAAGTCTAGAAAATAGATCTGTAATAGTGGAATATATTGATTGCTTTTAATTTTCAGAAGCCTTTTATAAAAAACTGTGGTGTTATTGGTAGGTAACCGATAAAAGGTAGGCAAACTGTAAAAAGTTTAAATTCCAATGACATACTGAATTCACACAAGCTTCATTTGAAAGTGAGTTTGTTTTTATCAAAGAATGACTTTCATTCATTTCATTATAATAAATTATGTATAAACTGATTTAGGTAATCAGACTTCATGCGCGTGCACACATGCACACATATATATACCACATGCTGATAACAAAAACAGCAACGGTGTTCCTAAGGAAGAGGATCCATGCATCTGTCCTCCTGCTGTCCTCACTATAAGATTTGTAAAATGGTTGTGGTATTTACTATTTCTAAGAATATGTAGCATATTTAAAACTAAGCGGTATTAGTTGTTTGGAAACTGGGGCATTTCAGAAGGTGATCAGTGATAGATAAAATGTAAAATGAGTAATATGAGGACAGTGATTAGTTTTTAGATTGCGATACTAAGTCCTCCCCATACCCAAAGAATGCATTTGAAATTTTCAGATAGTGTTTAATGTATTAGAACGCTATGGAGCTGGAGCCACTGTTTTTCAGTCAGGCTGATTTAACTTTGATTTAGCTCAAATACGAAATAACACTCAAAATAATGGATTACTCTTCTTTATCACTTTGATTTTTTTTTTTCTTTCTGTTCATTTTTTCAAGTTAATGTCTAGCATTGAATACCACTTCTGGAATGACAGTTAGGATTCTGAGTTTTGCTCCCTTCCCAGTATGTTATGTCTGGTATTTCAGTTAGCCCTCAAAAACAAGGTTTGTAGAGTTGAACACCAACATTTATTTCGCTTTAAATTTTCTTTAACGTATTTGTATTGACAAGGAAAGATGATTCCAAAAGTAATTCACAGAATTGACAGAAGTTTTGTGTAGAAAATATCAATTCTTTCACTTGAAATATAGTTGACCACTATAATACTTCCTTGTGATTTTGTCCTTTCAAGTTGGAGATCCTTGGTTATTCATCCCCCTCAGTCTGACTCAATGTTTTGGACTAGCGGTGGACAGTTTTTAAGCATCAGACTCTGTAGCTTGCGGTATAGTCAATTGGAACACTTACCTATTTAATATTCAAGTGTCAGCCTATCCCGCTAGCGTGATCAGTCAAGGCAAATGCTGCCAACTGCATTCTTAGGTTTTTTGAGTTCTGAGAAGATGAATATTCAAAACATCTTCAGTTGAGTCCATGTTGCTGATTCAAATGGATGTTATAAAAATGTAGAAAACTCAGGGGCCCAAGGAATGTTTCTGGATAATTCTTTTGGTGTCTGAAAAGTGAGATTCTGGTTTTGAAATAGCTGCTGAAAATATTTTTTTTTCTTCCTGCAACTTTTTTTAGGCCTTGGTTAATTGGGATCCGGTGGACCAGACTGTTCTAGCTAATGAGCAGGTGGATGACAATGGTTGCTCATGGCGTTCAGGAGCAAAAGTGGAACAGAAATACCTCAAACAGTGGTTTATCAAAACTACTGCCTATGCAAAGGTATGAGAATACAGTTTTTGGAAATTGTGGCAGCACTTAAAAGAGGCGACTTTTCATCCAGAAATATTCATCAAGCTGAATGTGGTCCTCTATATATGCATGCTTGTGTAATATATAGTTACATAATAATATACGTGATCTATCCCTGTGTATGTGTGTATATAAAAATTATTATCCCTGAAGTCTTTCTGTTCACATCTTTAAGAATTCTAAGTAATTGGTGTGGGATCAAGTTTTGAAGAAATCAAAAAGCGTAAATTAGAGGTGAATGAATGAGTTCTGCATTCACACATTGTGACCCCATACTTACCATCAAGTGCTTTTCTGCATATTTTGGGTGTGCAGCTGTGCAATCTTTTGAACTAGAAACTTGTTCACCTAGTCAACGTGTTGGACTTAAGGGCGTAGTATAAGCAATGGAGTACAGCCTGTCACCTAGCATTCATTTCCACATGTGCCTGAGCCATAGTTCTTTATGATTAACTGCTCTTTGTTGAAGATCATCGGGACCTTCTATTGTACTTTACTTCAGACTCTACTGTATTTGATTACCTGTAATTTAAAAAGTATTTTCAAGTTATTTAAACATCCTTTTTTGTTAGGAGCTCAAATTTTGGTTGTGATGGGACAGCATAGCTTCCACACCTAGGAATTCTTCAACAAAATTTTGGTTTTATGCTCTCTGAGATGAAAGTATTGACTTCCTGTTTTGTCTGAGTGAAGTTTTTATTCCATCCAAGTGTTCTGTGTATTGAGACTTCGCGTACAGATTGAGTAAGTTATTCCTAAGAAAATACTAAAAATTTATCTTTGACCCTTTTCCTGAGCCTCAGATTCAAGACACCAAATTTCCACGATCATATAGGGAGAAGAAATCCAGGTCTCACTCTAGGTCCATTCGTAATAAAGAGAAAAACCTTAGATATCCTGCCTGATGCTTTGATTCCTCATACACAGGGAGGGTACTCGAGATGCATGTTTTCTGATTGTGCTGCCTGTTCTGGCAGTAAGGAGGGAACATTTGCTACAGCTGAAGGAAAAATGGAGCATGTCTGCACAAACACAAAATGATCACAATGTTCTCAGCTTTTTCTTGGTGCTCTTGTCACCAGATTTCATGATCATCTTTGTGATATTTCAGGGTCTGCCCCAACTCACTGTTTTCCTCAGCTGAGGCTGGAGCTGCTCTAGAGTTTCTGCCTTTACCAATATATCTCTTGCCTATTGACTTTATAGAGGTTGTAGGAAATAATGACTGGTATTTCTGAGCTGTATCCATGCTTGTACCAAATCACTGTTTACTTATCTCCCTCTAAGAGGGGTGAATCAGCCTTAAATTTTTGCTCATAAAGACCAAAAGACAAGACTGAGGAGATTTTCAGTAACCTTTAAAACACCTTTGGCTTATGCGTTTATTACCTCTTGCTCAGTATCCACCCTCCTGCAGGGAGGAAGATTTATCTTCTGTCTTTAGTGTCTGACCTAAGAATTGAAGTTACAGGAAAGGCATCAGCTCTTGGGATGATCACATCTCCCACATGTCATTCTCCAGTAAGCAGGCTCAGCTGATGAGAAGAAGAAACTTGTGCCGCCACAGCACCCCCTCATCTTTCCCCCAAAGATGTCACCTGAGGAGACTACCATATCCCCTACCTACATGAAGGGCAAAAGTACAAACAACCCCTTGCTCTTGAACATCTTAGTGGCATCATGAATGAGAGCTGCTTCTACTTTTCATTTGGGGATGAACATTTATATCAACCTCTACAAAACCTTTAAGCGTTACTACAGAGGACAGTTGAGTACTCTACAGATCTCTGTAAAACGTTTCCCAAAATTTTGTTCTGTGCATGGTTGGTATTCTGTAGGGTCTATGCTAGCTGATACAACCAGGTCGATGAATGATGCCATATTGCTCCCAGCTCAGTGTTTTGGCAAGCATTTCCTTCATGGGCTCCCACTTCTTGTACAGTGACAGATGCTACCAAGTATCAGCAGGTGGTTTGGATTTTCCTTTTTACTCACCCTCCACTGACTCCTGTTTTTGTTGCTGTGGTTCTGGCACATTTTGAACAGTCTCACTCTGCTTCTTTTGGCAAGGGCTTTAAACATTTGGGGGGGGGGGGGGGGGGGGGAATTACTTTTTTTTCCCCCAAACCTTCAAATAAGAATAGTAGATTACCAGGCTTTGCTATTCTAAGTCCAATATTTGATATTAGATGGATTTGATGCTTTGGAAGATTAAGATAAATTCCCTTTTTTGGGACTTAATTTTTTCTTTCAAGTTGCAAGAGGCTAGATAACATAGCATGTTGTGTCTTACTTTCTGAAGAATACTGTTTTGGCCATGCAGCTCTGGATGGCCCATGAACTGCAAGCTGCAACTGAAGATTGTCCATCGGAGGGAGACTGTCTCTGAGCTAACACGGGGCAAGGACTTCAGTCTCTTAGAGACTCCGTGCCCACACTGACATAACCAGGAAGCTTCACAACAGCATTTTGACAGAAGCCAAATTACAGATCTTAAATGCAAAACTTTTGCTCCTCTTTCTGAATATCTTGACTAATTATCCTCAAAACTCAACTTTCCACACATTTCTTCATTCCTTACAATAGTCATCTCAGTACTTTTCAAGGAGTGGTGGGACGTGAGTCCTTCCTTCTACATCTGTTTCTTTTGTATACTTTTTCTTTGGATTCAGGCTGTTGGCAGTTGATCTGAATCCGTATCATCCTAAATAGCATAGTGTTGAACACCATGGTTACAGCAATCACTCTTCCTAGCGTATTCCTAAAGCCTCCTTCCCCACTGGGGATTTCAAATCCATGGTCAACTTTTTTTTGCATAAAAAAACCCAATAGAAATAAAGTTTGCCCTTCCAGAACTTGTCTGGCCCTGAGGTCTTTATTCCCCATTTCTGAGACAATTGCCTGTTGAACATCTTCTGTCTAGTTCTGCTTATTTTGAAGGTGTCTGGAAGGTTAAGGCAAGATGATACCAGATTAGCATGGTCAAAATTATTCTCATCCAAAGACCTACGTTTTCTGTCAGTACAGAGTAGCTTTTAGGTCTTTGACCCATACTGCCATAATTCATATCAGAACTCACCTGGCCCTCTATTTCTTTTATCTCACATCTTGGACAACTTTATGGGCACAGAGCAGATTTATTCCTTCCTTGTGCGAGGTGTTCTTACAGGTTTGGGAAAAGGTAGAGAGGTAAGTGGATCAGGCTTTCAGTGAGTTGTATGGCTAGATTTCTGTTATCCACTGAAGTTTCACTACTTTTTATTTTGAAATTAAAAAATGGGAGGCATTGAGTGATTATCTGATAGTAATTTAATCCTTGCACATTTTGGGGAAGATTTGTGGTTTTTTCCCACTTTGGCTACTTTTAGACTTAGAGGGTTAGTATTCCTTAAGTGTGTTCTACTTTTCCCACTCATCTTTCTCCAGTGAGGCCTTAATCTGTTTTTGGTATCTCATGGGGAAAGCCATTTGCTTCTGGTCACCTTTTGCTTGCACCTTCCGTGGTGACTATTATTTCTTCTGAAAAGTTTACAGAAATTCAAGACCAAATATCAGAAAGCTCCACCTTCCTTGCCCTTTTTCTGCAACAAGACTCTCTGCAAATCTGTTCCCTATTCCTTCCAGAAGTTATCCCTGAGTTTTCTTTAAGTTGACATAGTGAGAAAGCATGTTGAAAAAAAGCTTTATTTCCAGTAAGTAACTCCTTTCCTATATGGCTTAGAGGAAAATGTAAGTCTTTATTTCATAACCATGTTTCATAGACAAGGTTCCATTTAAAATACATTTAATGAATCTGCTATCCCTTAATTCTTCATGCAAATTACCAGCTAGCAATAATGGCTGAATATGTATGTATACAACTTATTTTCTACTTGGAGCATCCATAAATTATTTTGTTCTAACTATTCAACCTATTTCTACTGCATATTGATGATCTTTCTAGTCATCTGTGTTCCTCTCTGTCACCCATTTATCATTTTATGTTTTCTCCTGTATCTCACAACCTTAATAAAAATAAATACAAGTAAGGGTAATCTTCATCTGCAGTGCTTAAATAACCAGTCAAATAGCAAAAAGGAGTTACGTGATCAGTAATGGGCTGTGAAATCATCTCGTGTGTTACAGAAGTCAGTGTTTCATTCCTACACACGCTATTCTTTAGATTTCTGTTGTGTCCGGAGGAATCATCTTCTGTAGATTTGTTTTGATTTCTTTATTGTTACTGTACCAGCTCGTAGTCCTTTCTTGAAATAAAAAAATGCAAACAAAAAAAGCAGTGTTTGCTTACATGGCAATTTACCACTGGCAGTGATTTTTTCTCAAAGGGCAAAAGTATTGACCATGCTTTAAACACTTAGCAGAAAGCATTTTGGTTATGTAAAGTAATAAAGTAATCATGACCCATTTTTTAAACTGTGAAGAACATATGAAATGGTCTAGCAGCTTTTATGGATTTTTAAAGAACATTTTAATTGTCATCTTTCTTTTGACACATTTCTTTGATAAAAGTATAATGCCGTAACTGATGGCATTATTATTCAAATTGTTGTCTGTGCATTTAAGATGTTTAAGCTAAAACATTTAGTTGCTATGGTTACCCAGCTGAATCTGTAGGCAGATTCATTGGAAAAATCTCTCTGTAAATGTTAGTATTTTCTGTGTGTACCTGGAAATTGCTATTATAGGTTTTTTTATGTACAGTCAACTGAGTCCTCAAATGAGAATCTGTAAGGTTAGTCTTTGCATAGTCCCTGTTCTTCCTAAATTAATTTTATACAATATTTTTTCATATTTTACTTTTCAAAAATCACCCAAATAAACAGAAAATAATTTTTTTTTTTAACAAAATAAAATAGAAGCAACTTTGAAACTTCCAAGTTTTGCCTTAAATCATCTCCCTTTTTTGCACAGCAGTAAGATAGTATATGTATGTTTAATTTAAATATTGGGAAAGTGAAAGGGCCTACGAAATTCTGCCACTCTAATTTATAGTTTCCATACAGATAAGTAGTACTCTTTACTGTTTATTTGTTATAGGGTTGGTGTTTTTTTTGGTACAGACATTTAGAGACAAATCCTTCTCACATTCTGTGAAGCACAGGAACTTAGATGTTTAGCATGGTGCTAACTCTGTGAAGGGAAAACAACAAAAGATTTACCAGTTCTTCTCCAGCTTTTCTCTGGGTTTGTGGTGCGTCTGACAGCCCCTTTGTCTTGTCTGACTAGAACTGGAATTGTTTTACGTAATCATGTTTTGCTTGATTGTTTATTTTCTATTTTATTTCTGAGATATTCAACAGAATGGTAATGAAATGTAATGAAACTGAAGTACTTCATTTTAGGATGTTAAGAGTCTTGACAGCACTTTGGATTTCATAGCATGAGGTAATGCCTCATCATTGAGAAGAGAAATGCCGGCTCTTTACAGTTTTTTTATGCTTTATGTGTGATCTTTTCACTTCCCACACTTGGGGTCTAGCTCATAGTTGTCTTCTTCCAACAGAATGGGCCTGATAAACCTCGCTTTGGAACTCTTCCTCTTGAGTCAGGCTGAGAGCTCTCTCCTGGACAAGGGACCAAGAGCACTGTCTCCACAGCTTGCTTAGCACTTCATTAATAAAAAAATGACACCTGTTTTGTCAGTTTGGCAAGACAGAAAATT
The DNA here is from genome assembly GCF_965183815.1 of Platalea leucorodia. Classification (NCBI taxonomy): domain Eukaryota; kingdom Metazoa; phylum Chordata; class Aves; order Pelecaniformes; family Threskiornithidae; genus Platalea; species Platalea leucorodia. Next base: position 119,981,600 of record NC_138823.1, read on the forward strand.
GTTTGTGGATATCCAGACCAGGCTGATCTTTTCACCTTAGTTTAAACACAGCATCTCATTTGATGCTACAGCAATATAAATTTAAAGTTCCTGTTGGTATAAGATTAATCCAAACAGTGAATGCTTGGTACTGTTAAAAATGATAACAAATGTTTTAAAGAGCTTTTATATTTATGGAATCAATTACTCATCCCAAAGATATGCTTCATTATATTGGAAAGGGAATTTCTTCTCTTTGGTAATTGCTACAACGAGAAGAACTCTGGAGAGCAAATCTGGAGAAGAACGCTGGCTTTACTTTTTGCTTTTGAGGAATCATTTCTTTCCCTCAGTTCTACATAGTCAAACCAGAGGTGCTTGTTGACCATAAATTTTATGAAAAAGCGAGGGAAAAACTCTGATGGTTCAGACATTTACGAGAAAGAATTTTAAGCACACACAGTGTCTGTGTTGTTGCTTCTTTTTAATGTATGTTTTCAGTATACTTCACACATGGGAAACAAGAGTCAAGAGTGACCTACGATAGTACAGGCAGAAACTACTGAAGGTAAAAAAAAAAAAAAAAAAAAAAAACACCAGAACAAAGCAGGAAGAGATTGAATACCAGCAGAAGCTGTACTGCGTAATCACAGTTCGAACCGGGCAATAGAGTGCAAAATAAAACAGTGGGCAGCCTAACTTTAATTTCCTGTACTTTAGTTAATATATTAAGTTGTATTAAATGATTTTGTGTAATCTTTAGTTTGTATTTGGTTACTCTTTTGGGAGCTTGATCAAATAAAGTGAAGAATATAATTTTAATCCAAACAGATCTTGAATATTTCTTTGACTCCTCCTCAGAAGCAAAGCTTTCTATTTTAATTTTATGTTAATTTAGTAGAAGACAATTTTATTTTGCTGATGAATTGGATGCTTTTGAAATGAAACCTTTTGCTGACCTTTTTATTTTACTCTTGTTGTTATGTTGCAAATTTGTCAAACTTCATTAAAGTGTCTTCATTGAAAACAGAGTAAACATTTGGCTTTATAGCTTATATTTAGATTTTTCAGTTTATTTCATTTACTGTCACAGAGGAACTGAAATCCTCTCACTAAGTGTGAAATTAGTGGCAGGCATTGACCATACTAAAAATTTTAGTTCCTGAAGTCAGAGACTGAATTTTTTAGGTGATCAGCAGAATCCTCCTTCTTTGAACTACAAGCAGGAGGGGGAGTTTTGGAGTTGAGATACTCTTGGGAAATTATAAAGCACTTCTGTTCTTTGATTTTATGTACTTTTTTCTGTCTGAAGTTTGCTAAACTGAAGTTCTGTTTCTCTATGAATCTTCAACAGACTAAACAGTTGGATATGTGAGATCAGTTTTCCACTTTCAGATGCTTTACTTCTAATTTCAGACTTGGTCATCGTTGCGTGTGATGAATTTTCAGCAAACTCATCTTGATTTTGTGACTCTGATGATCTGAACTGGTTGACTTTCGTGTTCTAACTATGCCATAATTTTCTAGGTGTTTTTTGAAAGAGTAAAGCAGTCCTGTGAAACATTAGCTTGTCCTGAGTCTTCAACATCTCCAGCACTTAAGTCAAACTTTCCTAAAGCTGTAAGAGCCTTGAAGTCATTCTTATCCCTGAATGTAGCTTTGATTTCTTTAGCTTTTTCCTGAGTCTGTCTATCTTTAGATCTGAAAGACTGCCAAAATGTATTTATGCTTTACCTTGACTTGTGTTTAATTAAGATAGGAGTCATTTCTCCTGTAATTAGACGCTTGCATTTTAAGTTTTATCATCTCTTCCTGAGCCGTGAAAAATGGAAGTAGAAAGACTCTGCTACCTAATGTTTCCAAGTTTCTCACTATTAAGTCATCATCAGAAATTTGAAAATGGAATTTATTTGATAAGTTTATCACTCTCTGCTTACCGACTTGTAACGCTGCTATTGTTCTTTGTCCCTTGCAGGATCCAACATGGTTTTACTTTTGTTTATTTGCCTACGTGCTGGGAATCTTGTTCATTGTCTTTTCTGTGTTACCTAGTTACCAAACTTGTGGCACAGATGACTAGGAGTTATGTACATGCCCTTAAGGGTCAGAATTTTTGTTTAAGGAATCATATCAGTAATTGCAAAATAATAATTGGAGCAGAATTCGTGGGACTACTTGAATGAGTCATAAGATGTTTTACCAAACATGACAGTGATTTTAAAAAAGAACATGGAAGCAAAATTCATGGAGTTAAATATTAACTTTTCGAACACTAGCTTATAATATTCAGGAATTTCTATGCTAGCGTTGGTCAGCTTCTATTCAAGAGTTTTGTATACCCAAACAGGCTACATATAACTTTTTAAAATTAATAATAGTTTTAACATATATTTATAGATTTATGTTTTTGCAGGGTGTAGTGCAGTTGGATTTGAAAACAAAAAGTTTTTTAAAAGGGTTTCCCTTAAGCAATTTTTAAAAACCTCCTAATTTGCATGTATGAATTTGGAATGTATAATGCATTAGTGTGTGTAAGAATTAATGTGCTTTTCTACTTTCCTGTTAGTGAGTATCCTAGGTTAATTTACCATCCAGAAACACTTATTAACATGCTAGCAGTATACATACTGGATATTTTTGCCTCTGTAACACTGTGTAAAGTGTTTGTGTTTTACATGTTGTTCATTTTGTACTTCACCTGCTATTCGTAGCCTTGGCAAGAAGCCAAAGTAGTGTGTTGAGTAGAAAAGAACAGAGAATCATAATTCCATGTTGAAAATTTTTGAAGTGTTTTTGGTTCTTTTTTTTTTATCATACTGTACTACTGTTCATGTGCATATTAGGATGTGAAGGGTTTGTGTTTGCAAACTCTGCTAGGCTGTGTCATCATGCAGAATAAGTTTTGTTATCTTCATTCAGGTGAAGCTAAGTTGGCTCTTACTTTATTTAGCTGCATGAAGCAATTGCATTATCAAGAGAAGAATTGGGCTAAGTCAAACTGTAGCCTATAGCTCCTAATAAGGCCAACTAACTAGAGTTAAAATAATTATCATACTGGTATTAAGGATCTTGATGTATTAATCCTGCAATGAAAAAACATCTAGAAAGTTTTGCTGGCAAGCAATTACAGACTGTATAGTTTCAGCATAGCACATGCCCATTTAGCTGCTTCTGCCAGCAAAATGTAATGTAGACTAGGACGGATATGCAAGCAGGAGAATTTGTAAAAATCTGCTACTGTGTCCAGCCAGTTCTGTGTGTATTGGCACAATTTCATTCTTTCTAAAATGCTTAAAATTCTTACAAAGAATATGTCCAAGTATTGTGTGTATATATCTCTATATCTCTATATATCTCCAGTTATTCATTCTTCTTTGGTAGGGGTATATGTACATGGATTATTCATGGCAGATAAAGCTCGGTAGTCTCTGGAACACTAAAATTAATGAGAACAATGAGAATTTGGAATTCTCTGTGATGTAGCATACTTGCAATTGTGAGCTACAACTGATTAAAGTTACAGTATGATTAAAAACTTTCCAAAACCTTACCATTCTTTTATTTATAAATCATCAGAAAATTAATTTCACTCTTAAGGATGTAGAAAGCAATAATAATCCCAAGCGCTGGTGTAATATTATGATTTATGAAGGACATGCCCTTTGTTGTAATTTGAATGATAGATATACAACAGAGCAGTAACTAGAAAGTAATCCTTATAATGTCTTTTATGCATCTCACTCTGAAAATATTTAAGAACGTAGTTAAAACACAACAGCTGAAAAAGAATGAATTGTATATTTACTAATTATCTAACTACCCACTGTTTAATTTGAGCAGCACATGATAGCTACTGTCCATCCTTGCAGGTTGTGAGCAATTAATGAGATAATAAAGAGCTTTCACATTTGATGTTGGGAGTCACAGCTGAGGGAAAAACTGTTCAACATGTTGCCTTATTCTTAGATTTTAACTGTAATTGTTCAGCATATCCACCATCTGTCTGAGTGACTCATGCCTCTGGCTGTTCTTCTGCCAAAGTAAAGATTTTGGACAGTCATGGAGTATTCATAACACAAATGAATTGAAAAATGAGATGAGTTTGAGTTATCCATCCCTTTGTATGTCTTCTCCTTTACGTTTTTATAGATTTCTTTTATTAAAAACATACCGTTCAAATGGTTTAGGCAAACATTAGTTGACTTGGAATAGTCTCTTATGGTTCCATGCCACACATCAGAAAGTACGTAAATATATGGATATACCTCTTGCTGAGTATAAATATACATAGAAGTTACAGGTTGGTTGTTGGACATTATGGCTAATGAAGGAGCCAACACTTAATCTCTTCTCTGCTGTATAATGTATTATACTATTATTATATTATTATAGTATTGTTATATATATTTTGAATTTAATATGAACCCTTATTATTATGGTTTGGGTTTGGTTTTTTTTTACAGGATGATATCACCTAAAGATCCCACTTGATTTTATAACCTGTTGTGCTTGGTAAAAAATCAATATGAAATATGAAAAATAGATAGGCAGCTGGAAACTCTATTTTGCCACTTTAAGTCAGAGCTTGAAAATTTTAGGACATGTAGATGTCTTTTGTCTGACTGCCATCTCCAGGCTATTGTCTAGAACAACTAATTCAAACACAGGCTTCATACCTGCAAGCACATCTCTTATGTGTCAGTAGTCTTGTTCAGCTCATTAGGTCACTTACACTTCCCGCAGTTTACCCCCATTGGGAATATTTTCTGTGTTTGTTTTCATTTAAGGGTTTTGTTTTGTGTTTAAGGTTTAGTCCATTCAAAAGGAAGGCCTCTTTTAATAACAATAGGATCTCTGTTGGAGACGTCATACCTCTGTCTTGCGCCATGTTAATTCTGTTCTCAAAGACATGAATTTGGGGCAACAGCAGTAGAAAAACACTTCTTCCTGTGTTTTTACCAGCACCATATCATTTTGCTGTTTGTTATAACTAAACCCATAGTCTTAATTTGTACGCTTACAAAAGCTGAATGTTCTAATTGTTTCTTTTATTGCATTAGGCTATGTTTGATGCTTTGTCCGATCTCCCTGAGTGGTATGGTATAAAAGAAATGCAAGCAAATTGGATAGGTGACTGTGTTGGATGCTCTCTTGACTTCTTGCTAAAGGTAAGTCAGAAATTTCAATGCTGCTATCTTGCTTGGGCTAACCGCAACCCTTGAAATGCGTGATGGGAATGGATTTTCAGATCTAAAAGGCTTGAAACCTACTAAAAGAGATTATTGTATGTTCATGCCCAGACCAGCACAGATCCTGAAGAACACCACTTGTGGGTTGAAGAGATACTCCCTGCTGTCCTCCTTAGCAAAGGGTTTGTGTGTTCAAGTGCAACATCGGATGCAAATTGGCTGTGTGTATTTGTGCCAAAATACATGCCAGCTAATAAGCATTCCTGAACGCCAGGACATTTAGGGGAGCAGTAGCAAGAGCAGTATCAAGTGGCACTGCACAAGTCAGCTGGGGTCTGGCTGGGCTTTAGCTCCGCTCTGCACAGCACCTTCTCTGTCAGACCCAAGCTGACCTCAGGCAAGCCACGTTATTGACGTTTGTCCATTATTTCATTTATTACACACAGGAATTAAAATAATGAAAACCAGACAATTAGGTAGTGATGGAGCTACACAGAAGTCTGGATAGAATGAGAGGAAGGAAAGAGAAACCTCAAGAGAATTATAATCATCTGGAGAAAAATGGTAAAATTTGAAGTCCCTCTGAAGAGATGCAAAAGGCTTTTTGAATATGATAGTGACAAAAGAGGTTTTCAGAGACCCTGATGGAATTTCAGCCCTTGGGCTTCAAAGCTTTATTGTGGTCATTTACTCTGGTGTAAGAATTTAACAGTGACTTCTTATTTTAAAATACTGACTTTTGGGGAACCTCAAATTAAGACAGCTTAAACTTTCTTAATACCTCTGAATCGCATGCTGCTAGAAGGTGCATTTTTGTATTTAAGTTGTTTTTGTCAGTTGTTTCTGAAAATGTATATCAATACCTGTGGTAGAAAAATCTCCTTCTAAGACCCCCATACACTCCACAGTTAATTGACCTAGAATATAAAGCCTGTTGATAGTGCTGGGTGATAGTTCTTAAGCAGTCTTCTGGGTTTATTACTCTCATTTTATGTCCAGTTGTTTTAATGTTGTGCCACCTTTTATTATTTTATTCCTGTACATAAGTTGCAACATTGACTTCATCAGAGAAGTGTGGTAGAAAGCCTGGTAGCTGAGAAAATCTTGAATTCTCTTTAGATTTCAGAGGTAACATCTCATTTCCATTTCTTGGAAACAGGGCATGCATATTAAAAGGAAATAGAAGGATTCCAGGTTACTTAACCAGGGGCTGAATCTAGCTCAGTAGCATGATTTAATATTACATATGGCTTTAGAATATAAATATTTTTATATATATTTGGATAAACTGAGGCAAGATTGTAAAGCCACTTTCTCAAGGTCTTAAAAGTAAATTTTGTCAAGATTTGATTCTGGAAGTTCCCAATAGTGGGAATGCATCTGGCTTTGATAATCAGAATTGTATATTTCTACAGGGTGATATATATTTGTTAGCTGCATAAAAAGGAAGGGGAATCTAAAACCACTGCACTTCCAATGGAGAAAAAAATAAATTAATCGGGGATATTTGCTCTTTTTCAGGTTAATGGTAAAGTAACAGAAGAGAAGCTAGCAGCTTACACCTATACGCCTGAAGCCATTTATGGAGCTTCCCATTTATATATATTACCGACTCACAGGCTGCTGCATGGGAATAGCAGTCTCAAGGAAGTCTTTCAGAGAGAGTTCATCCCAGGGAAAGGTGATATTTTTCTCATACTGCATTTTGTTTTAGAACAGTAACAATTTTAGCGAATGATCTTCAGAGAATGTGTGTCAAGCTGAGCATGAGCTATTCCTGTTGAGAGGGAACAGGTCTTTTGATTCTTTGTATATGTCAAGCAGTATCACTTCAGCCTGTCCTGGCTTCAGATACAGTAACAGCAGCTACGTTAGAATTCTTCCTTTTATAATGGCTGTAAAACTTCATAGTATATAAAAGCAATGGAACAGATTCTTGTTTCGTCATGTACCAGAAGTGAATAGTCCAACTCTGACTGTGTCAGCCCATTGGAAAATCTCATGGCTATATGGTAATTTGTCGTTAGCACAAAGACAGCAGAACCAACTCTTGCACCAACGATGATCTCTTCCTGTCATAGGGAATGTAAAGAGGGCAAGTGATCATTAATACATAGCAAATTGGATCATTGATACATAGCAAAACAATACTCTGCTGTGCAGATCCTTAGTTAATACAAGATTCTAATGGAGTAAATTAGGAGTAGTCCTATGGCAGATCCCAGCTTGTACAGAGGATACAAATAAGAAGTAATTCTTTAATTGGTGTTGATGGGTTTCCTGAAGGCTCCTACCACCAATTCTGCCTTTATTTAGCATCTCTGGCCTGCTATCTTTTTGTTGTTTGGAAAACCTGAAAATTATAAGAGTAAATACAAAGTATACTGAATACTTTTTGTTTCCACTTCAGGCTGGGTTCAATATTTACTTTTACCTCACTGGTTAACATGTGGCTTCATTGTCTATATAACATCTGATGTCAACAGCAATGAAGCAGGAATCTTGTGGGAAATTGTGATGGTTGAGCATAACATGCTTTATTTTTGAGTGCTTCATTTCTATAACCTTAATAAGGTTTGCTTGCTAGCAGAAAAAAATGGAGTGTGATGAGTATGTAGAGCCCTTGTCTCAGAGGTGAGCAAAGCTTGGAGAATTTTTATTAAGGAACAAAGGAAGAAATTTGCATTTTTTCCAATTCAGCCAAATCAAAGCACTAACCCCAGAAACGCACATCCATGTACGTGCCTGTATCTTTGTTGGATCTTGTGCTTTCAGCCAAACCATACAGGTGCAAAACTTGTTTTTAGTAAGGACTACAATGTATTTTTTATATTGTTTTTATGTGAAAATACTTGAAAGGCTTTTTTTGTGTCTGTTAAGAATAAACTTCACCTTTTGGTTGAGCTAAATTAAGAAACTCTCATGCAGAATAATGACAGCCATAAGATGCTGAAAAAGAGGCTTTAAAGTGGACACAATTCCAGAATTGTAATTCTGCTATTGTTGTGTACTCTGCTACTCATAAATATACTTATATCCATTTTTGGGTTGAAATTGGCTGATATTTCTTAGTATTTCTTTAGCATTTCAAAGGCACAGACTGGTATTTTCCAAAGAAGAGAATATAAAGGAGAAGAATTTCTACATGGACTTTCAGATTTGCATTTCAGCCATGGTATATACAAAGGGCCAACAATGGCACTTAAGTAAAAAGAAATTTTTTATTGCCTTGGATAGACCATATTTTCACATTAACCAAGATTTTTTTAAAACATTCACTAGTAACATTAAAATTTTAATTTTCTTTTCAGCAGAGATAGTCTTTTAACTCCTTTCTTCACTGTGTTCTCATTTAAATAATCAGGAGGGTATGTTTTTATGTTTTCTGGGAGAGGAAAAAAAAGATGTTGTATGGCAAAGTAACTTAAAATTCTAATACCTTTACTCTTGGGGTACAGCTCTGTCTTTTAGGCTATCATTATTTAAATAGAGGTGAGCAACTGGTTTTCAAACATTCTTTTTTTTTTAGCCTAGCAAAATTTATGTTAATTTAGAACCTGGTAAGTCTTCTAGTTTTGTCAGTGTGAGATATCTGAGATAAAGATTTGATCCTTACATTGTTCATTGACTCATTATAATATTATGCATACATTTTTTTTACATTTCTAACTGTAATATCATCTCTTTATGGCTATTGTAATAATGATGTGAGCAAATGAGCAAAAGAAAGAGTACCTTCATAAACTGCAGTTATTATTTGGGGTTCCAGCATAAAATCAAAATTATTGCTGGGTGGAAGCGAGAAGTTATTTTTAAAAGCAGACTGTCCTACCCACTCAGCATCCTGTTCATGAGACTTTTTGCTTAGTTGCTTTTTAAGAGGGAAATGATTCCTTTTGTACATTTTTTAAACAGAGGAGGAAAGCTATGTGCAGTGGTTTGAATGTGAGAAATTTTGTCTAGAATATGGGTATCTCAAAGACCAGAAATTTGAAAAAGTAGTAATCAGAGATAAATAAATATATTGTTTGTGTTAACAAGACTGATGAGATATAGTAGCCCTGTTGTCTAAAATGCTGTTATTTTATTTCAAGCAGATTTTATGCGTAGCAATACAAGACTGAGACTTTCCTCAGGTTAGGTATGAAGATAGGTGAAAGGAAGCTCTTAGTAGTCTGTATTTTAATTATTTTAATTATTTAATTATTTTAATTATCATCAACGTAAAGGCACTGAAAAAGTTAGAAACAGGCCCAAATTGAGATGTGGGGTTTGAATCCTCAAAACTTGGAGTATTCAGGTTTGATTTTCTTCTTGCCGAGCCACCAAAGCTACACATTATATATCAATTCCAGTTTATCACCCTTGAATTTCTCCTATTCTCTCTCCCCTTCCCTGTGGACATTAGGTTCCTCATCTCTAATATGAATATGAATATTCTGTTTGGAAATCAATTGCTTATTTACATATCTTTTTTTACATTGGTCAATATTTCTCATGCTTTGTATTTCTTCTGTAAGAAAGCAAATCATAAGCATAGTATACATGCTGCCCTTCAGTTTCATCTGAATAACTAGATTTTTTTTTTTGCCTAATTTTGTAATGTCTGCTAGTATATAATTCAGGGCTTTCTAGAGCCAATTCATTCAACTCTGCAGCACGCACATAGTGGTCAAGGACTCACTATTTTTTATTCTAGTCCAAATCTTACTCTGTTTTTATTCAGGTGTTTGTTATAAGTATGTTTTCTAATCATGAGAATTTATCAGTCAGACTTACTGACTATTTTAATACATCTGAACTTTTTTGAAATGTGATTAGGCTTTTCATTTTCTTTCTTATTTAAACAAAATTCTAATTTAAATTTCATGCATGTTTAAGATAAACTGAGTTTTAATAGTGAGTAATGTTCTTAACATATTTTCTGTCATATTTTACTTTGATCATTACGTTTGTTTTCAGACTCGCTTACTTCAGTGACAGCTGTGAATTTGCTTACCAATCAGGAGATTCCTGTAGTCATCTCAGCAAAAACCAATTTTGAGAATTTTCTTGATACTAAAATAGGTATGTGACATTTAATGTGTAACTGAAATAGTTTAGTTTTCAATTGGTGTGTTGGAGCACCAGGTACTGTTGTGGCAAATCTTTGAACACGGTGGCTCTCTTCTGGACTTTGGAATCCTGTTCTTCAATACTGTTCCTCAGTAGTGAAGAAGGAAGGGAAGAGTAGCTACGTGGAATCTGTCTGGGGGAGAGATTTACAGAATGATAAATTTTAATGCAAATATTACAAAATTAGTACATTTAATGAGCTAAATTTGAAGATCTGCATATCTTAAGAGGATTGATTACCTACAGTGCAGGTGTATTTGGCTGTCTCTCACCATCTTTAATCAAAACAGAACTGTACTATTGTTTGACATAAACATTTTGCAAACAACCCAGACTTCTAGCTTGTTTTTTGTCTTACGTTTACATAAATTATGTGCATCCTTACAGAGAAATGTTTCAGGCAGTAAACATACAAAACTTCCAAGTTTGACTTTTATCTGATAATATTTGTCTCGAGATGAGTAAAATAAATCAGAACAGATAATAATTCTGTTCAGGTACTCTTGGACAGTTATCTTGGGCCCTTTATCTCTAAAGGAAGCATTCCCATAATTTAAGCACCTACTTTAGGATTGAGCATCCATAAGTGGAGGGGGAAGGGCATTGCTAGAGGATACTCTGAATCACCTGGAGTGGGCTTCTCTTCTCAAAGTCATCCTGTGAAGCAGCTTGTCTTACTCCTTTCCTGCATAGGGAGCCTAGCCCCCCAACTTAGGTGGTTAAGTACATATTGTTAGATGATGTGATTGTCCTTCTAAGTAAAATTAGAAATTGTACTACCTTTTAAAAATTGTGTCCATTTTAATCTGCAAAGTCTATCTTCATCAGTAGCACCCACCAAGCTTTTTGTTTACTGTTGTGTTTTGCTGTGGTTTCAGCTGCAATGAGTAGGCAATGTTCTGTGCCAGTCCTAATATGAAAATAGTTCTTTGTATCTTCTTCCCTCTTTCCACTGCATCCTTATCCCTTAAGTCCCTTTTGTGCCTCCCTGTTGTTGATACATCTGTCCTGTCCTGGAGCTACTTGTTTTTCTCTACACCACTGCTGATGTTGGCTGGTCCTGCACAACAACTGGACTGAATAAAACCAGCTGACGCTGCAAAAATGTCTTGGATGACCCTCACAAGCCTGATAGAAATTATTCACTTGGGCTCTATACCTTACTTACAACATGCCCACATCTCACACTTCAGGAATGAATCTGTTTTTGAGAACCAGAACCTCTGCTCATGTAAGAGAAGCCAAATAATTGAGATAACTGATCATATTTTTCATTAAAAGCTTTCAACTTGCTCATTGGCACGTACCTTGGCCTTATGTCTGTTGGAAACAGCCCAGCTCTTCCCGGGAAGTTCTGGATGCCAGCTGTTGAGCTTTGCAAATGTACATTAATAGCATCATCTTTTCAAAAGAAGGAAGACCAAAAAGTGGGGCCCGCTTTTTTTGCATTTGTAGAGCATATGGTGAAGCCACCTGTTGCAGGCTGCAGGGCTCTCTGACAAATTAAGATACATACATTATTCTATAATAGGGCCTTCAAATGGCAAGAGCGTACATCTCCTGGAAAGATAAAATAGCAATTCCGTATTTTGCTAGTTAGGGAGTTATTTGTCACAGGGCAGTTTTGCCTGGTTTTCTTTAGTTATCTGCTTCCAAACTTCCATATATTGACAGAGTTAATGTATAGCAGGCATTTCACTGCCTGAACAAAGATGATTGTTAAACTGGTTTTGAATGAAGTAGTTTGTATGTTAATAATTCTAATGTGCTCAGCAATATTTTGAGAGTTTCTTTCTGTAGTTTTCCCCAACCTAATGTTGGCATTGACTTGTTGAAATAAGTTTCTTTGCCTTTTAAAGAGGACAGCAATTGTGCAAGATTGTTCAAAATATTAAATAAATTATCACTGAAAGGAAAAAAAATATGCAGAAAAATTTATCTCCCAGTAGAAATCATAAATCTGTTAGTATCTCAATGTTATGTCAGAATACATGTAATAATAAAGTTAAGAAATTTCTTAATTCACCCTGAAAGGTGTGAATCTCCAAAGCAGAACGAAGTATCTTTCAAAATACATGCAGCAAAATCAGAGGGAAGATGTCATCATCTATCAATATGAGTAAGAAATATTTAACGATAGTGTGTCATTTTATGGTGCTGGTAAATTGCTATAATAAAAAGAAGTCTACGTGACTTAGAAGAGGAACTTGTATTCAAGATGTATGACTGACCCAAATAATAAGATGGAAAGGGAAGATAGCATCAGGGGCCTTAAATACTGTGGCTTCTATAACTGACTTGAACAGCAGTAGGAAGTGCTCTCAGTAGTGATACTCTGAATAGAAAATCGATGTTATTTGAATTGTTTTCCTGAGATTATAAACAATTCATGTCTTTTATAATAAGTTAAAGGGATAGTAATGTTAGAGACTGTTGTATTGTGGTACATTTTAATAAACTATGAAATTAGAAAGAGATTAAATTTACTATTGAAACAAGAGGACTATTTACACTGTTTGTTTAGTATTTGTTTCTCATATTAGCAAATATAATTTAAATTTTTATTATTTAAATATAGTATATTTAGATAATATAATTGTGTTGCAAATTTTTATTATTTATCCAAATTTTGTAGCTTTTTCTGAACCATCTGATTTTCAGCCTTTTCTGTGGTGGGACATTGATTAATACTTGGATTACAGAGAAACTGAGAAAATGTGTTTGTAATTATTGCTGCTTGAATTTCACTGCTTAAAGAACATTAGAACATTTTTATTGTTCTTAGATTTTTAAACTCCTTTGGGCAAACATAAGTCATTCTAAAGAGAGTGTCATAGAAATAAAATGTTTTATCCTCAAGTTGATGATTGATACCCATGTTAGTCAATTCCAGAACTAATTTTCTTTTTTTTATACTTCCATCTTCTTAGGAATACCTAGTACAAGTGCAGAAGATGCTGCAGTAGCTAAGAGTCTGGGCATTTCTTTCACTGAAGTCACTGAAACATTGCCAAATGGTTTGGAGAAAGTCATTAATTCTGGGGAGGTGGGTATACAAGTATGGAGTTCTTTCCAACTTAGAATAACAATGCAAACTAAATCTGTTTTCTAAAAGAGTGCCAAATGATTTGTATGTTTAAAGGCTTTTTTTTTTTTTTTTTTTTTAAAGAATCAAGCCAGGCTTATACTACCAAATCTCTAGAAATAATTTAATGATGAAATATGTTGGCTCTTCTGTAGCAATAAAATGAGGGTTTTTTTCCTTTTGTTGCTGGAGAAGACGCTACAGCATTGGTCTGAGTTTTAAAATGCAAACTGAATAACTGATCCTGTGTTAAAAGTTGATTCTTATTTCATCATCTCAATACGTTTTTAAGCGAAATATTAATATATTAGTCCTTTTTTCCACATATTCGTTGAAATGTGGCGTAAGCCTTTCTGGTAACATATCTGCCTGAAGTGACATAGAAATCTTATATTTAAATACAATATATATATATATATGGTGTTACAGCTCTTGAAAAAAATGCATTTGATAGCAGCCACAAAGCTCATGTTCTGTTGCATGACAGGTAGGGTCTAACTGGTTAGGATGTATCTGAAAGCAAGAGTAGAAAAACACCAGATCAACACAGGAAAAAGAAAGCTGTTTCACCATCCACATTTCCTCAGTCTCTACCTTGCATTCTGGAAATTTCAGCATACAGCAGTTGATTAAAATATCAGCAGTAAATGTAAATATCTGCCAATAAAGGCTGAAGGGGTCTACTGGGCTCTTTCTCAGCCTTGTTCTATTCAGGCTGTCAAGAACATTACCCTTTGATTGAGAATTTGAATGAATCAAGTAACTGGTGTGTGAATTGTCTCTTAGATAGAATGATGTTAAGCAGTGGGAAGGGGAAAATTAATATGAGGCTCATAAACTTTGACTCTCAGAAGTTGCATTTGTGACTTTTTTGTCTGTTCTTGCATTTTCACTGACAGCAAATAAATGTTTTTCTTTCTTCTTCTGCTTCTCTGTTTTTTTTAATCAGATCACAGGCATGACTCGTCAGGAGGCTTTAAAAACTATTACCCAGCAGGCCAAAAATAAAGGAATAGGTGGAGACCTAACGAGCGACAAATTAAGAGACTGGTTAATATCTCGACAGCGGTACTGGGGAACACCTATTCCTGTCATTCACTGCCAGGCATGTGGCGCTGTCCCCGTACCTTATGAAGACTTACCTGTCGTGTTGCCCAGCGTAACCACCTTCACGGGAAAGGGAGCCTCACCTTTAGAAACTGCTTCAGAATGGGTGAACTGTTCCTGCCCGAGGTAAGCCAATGCTGTTCTTACTGCAGACTCGGAGAGATCGCTTTGTACCTGCCTGTTTCTTGTGCTCTTTCTCTGAGTGTTGACAGCTGACCACTCTGAGCCAGGATACTACTCCAGAATGGTGTTTAGTCTGACCCAGCATAGGGGTTTTTTCTTATATACTCTGTAAAACTCCTTTTTTGTAACAGACACCCACTGCTATTTCTTCATAAACAAGCTGAAGCAAAGCTCACTGTTTTTAAGTTGGAGGAAAGAAAAAAGGGAAACGAGAATGATTTTTTTTTTTTTCCCTACCCTCCATTTCTTAACAGTATTTCTCACTTCATTTACTACAAGAATTTTCATTATCTTTTACCAGCAGAGTTCATATAAAGCTTATAATGATTATTGAATTATTTCCTTTTGTTGAGGAAACTAATATCATGTTCATTTTCTTAGCAGTAGTCCAACAATAAAGTGTTTCCTCAGCTATACAATTCTTTATCATGAAGAATCACATTCACTGTATATTAGAGATGACAACATGTAATTCAGATTGAAAGAGGTAGTAAGTATATGCATCTTGTCAGTGTTGTAATATTTATTGTTTGTAGTCTAGCTGTTTAAGAAATAAAACAGCCTAAATTAAGTACTGAGAGATATGTCATGAAAATCAGTTGTCTAATCTTGAGGGCTGCTTAGATACGCTGTACACTTGAGTTTGCATACAGGTTCTGCAGAAGAACTGGTAGAACATGAGTTATCCCCGAGAAGTTTTTCATCAGCAATGCAATGCAATGCTGCTGCTAACAGACTGACCAAATGGGAAGTATGTTATCAGGCTGCCAGGCAGGGGAATCAGATGTATAAATGGCATTAGGGGGTCTCATTGATAATGCAGCAGTTTCATAACATCTCACTGTACTTCTACATTTGCAGGGTAGCATAATCAAAGGCATTTGTTCAGTCAAAAATAAAGGCGTACAGGATTCGTTTCTTAGCCTAAAATGTGGTAGTTTGCTGAAATTAACTTTTTTTTTTTTAATTCTCACCTTTATTTGGCTTCTTAATTCTCACCTATTTGACAGCTATCTTCAGTATTGCTCATCAGCATGTGTGCTACAGTTTACAAATCCTTTGAGCTGTTGCCTTTGTGCGTGCAGTCTTCCTTGGTTTTCCTTGCTCTGAGAAATTATGTCGTCTCTTCCTTTAGGCCTTCTCTCCAGTAACAGGTTTTTTTTCATTAGTTGCATTTAATAAGGAAAGCAAGATGGAAAGATACAAAAGTCTGTGAGTATTTGAGTGACAATAACTTAAGCAATCATAAATGGGAGGAGATGCCCAAGTTATTCATTGTTATACAAGTCCAGGTAATTGTGTTAGTTGTCTGAAGATCATGTAATGAGATTACAGTATTGTGTCTGCTGTATAAATTTTGAAAGATGCCCATGCTGTCTGTGTCTTAGTGAGCCATGTCCGTTTAGAGTACAGGCAGCATCAGAGGCATAAAGCAGATATAATTATGGTTCAATGACTGTAAAGTATTCTTTCTTTTGACTGAAAAGCCATTCTGTTTCAATATAATACAGTATTATTTTACATTGGCCAAGTCTCTGCTTATATGTACAAGTTAATAAAATGGTTATTCTATATTAAAAAGCAGTTAGAAGTAAAAATTATTTACTGCGTTATTCCCATTGAAAGAAAAACTGGTTGGTAGAGAATGACCTGGGGCAGAGACAGAGAGAAAGAAAATGTTGATTCGTGATACTCTCCTAAACTTGCCTCAGCAAGCCAAGCTGAAGTATCAGGCAGACAGGCAGATACATGTTGCAGCTCAGTTATCAAGCCTGATCACAGATTAAATATGCAGTTGGAAAATATTAAATAGCCAGTGCCCATTTATTATGTATATTTATTACACATATACATACATTTAAATTTACATACATTTATAAATTGCATACATTGGTTACAGATAGCCAGTGGTATTCATGTGCAAGTTTGTCACAGGTTGCAAATTTTTATTTATATTAGAATAATCCCATTGTTTTAACACTAAGAGTTTTAAAGGGGGATCATTTACAACAAGTGGAAGTTTATTAAATGTGATTATTGGCTCCTACAAACAAATAATTTATATTCAGGAAGAAACTAGCAGAAAGTAACCTGAGCTTCTAAAATTTGTTTAAAAACTGTTTCTCAGGGCTGCCAATATAACTCCTAGCAAAAATTGATTTGCAGTAATCACAAATTAAAATTGTGCTGCAAGGTCTAGAAGAGATTTGCTGCATCTCAGTGAAAGCTGAAATGAAACTAGGTTTGTTTTTCCTGGAGGTGATAAATGGAATCTGCAAAGACCTTTTTGTACAGGCAATCAGAGAGGCAACCACCTGCTCCGTCTGCTGAATGTTTATAAAATTATTTGTCTGCTGGTACCTAACGAGTGTGATACATACTGAATTCCCATTAACTTTATGGCAAAGTACGCTTGTCTGTGCTTTAAGACTGGCGTCGTTTCTTGTAAAATGGCAATTCTAAAAAGTTCCAGGAACATACGGTGGAGAGGGCTGCCCGGTGCGGTGCCGCCTTCCCCTGCTGCTGGCTGTCACAGCTGTTGCGGCTTCTTTTTGCCTTGCATTCGGTTTGGTTTGGGAGGCAGAGGGAAGGAGAGTGGGCCCTATTTCTTGTGTTGGGCTGCTTCTGAACATATCGCTCTTCAGACTGCTCAGACCCGTTCAGTTTTCAATCTAAATGTCTTCATGGCCACTCTGTACGTACACGGTTTTTTTTTTTTCCCCAAGCTTATCACTCATCTAAAAAAAGCTTTTCTCCTTCTCTCTTGCTCAGGTGTAAGGCAGCAGCGCGGCGGGAAGTCGATACCATGGATACATTTGTTGATTCGGCTTGGTACTACCTGAGGTACACCGACCCTCACAACGCGGACAGGTGAGGGCTGCGGGCGCGGGGCCGTCGGGTGGGCCAGGCCGCCTCACCGAACAGAAGGGAAGGAAGAGGCCAGGCACTCCGGTGCGTCTAGCTTCTAACTGCCTTTGCAGAAGGCGGCGTAAACCCTGGGCCGCCCTGATTTTGTGCCTGTGCTCTGGCCTGAGCACAGCACAGGGTAGACTAGGAGTTGCTCTAAAAATGTGGCATTTGGTTGCTTCCATGCCAGGAGATCTACAAGAGCAGGATGTGTAGACACAGCTGTGTAAGCACAGGAGCTACGAGGCAAGGGGCAGAAGTTTGCATGAAAAGGGCATTAAGGGGCAGGGCACAGAGGAAACGTTCAGCTGAGGAGCTGAAGATAGTCCTTAGTGGAGGATGCCATCAGGAATGACAGCCTACCATGATTCTCTCCGAGTCTAGAGTGTACCCTCCCTGGCAGTACACTGAATATTTCAGTGTGTGGACAGACAGTGCTTTTCCACCGCTAAGAAGAGAAATAGTCCAGTGTAACCTACAGCTGCCAAGAACAGCACCCTTGTTTCTCTCCTTTTGAATTCTGGTAACTCTTGCTGCTTCCTCGTGCACAGACCTAAAGTGAAGTGGCATCACAGCAAGCTCCTGCCGTGTCGGCACTTCGACTGTATGCATAATTAATGAAAGGAGATTTTTCATGTGCTGCATATTAGCGGCTGCAGCATGGAGAGTGTGGGAAGATAGATGTAGTTATTTGGCTGTTTTTCTGCTTCACAGTCTGCCTGTAGTAGTGCTGCTAATAGCACTGTTTTTTCCAAAGAGGAATTAGTGGAACAGCTCTACTATGTAGTCTGAGGAAGATAGAAAGAGTTGCATTTTTTCAGATATTGATGCGACATGTAGGGCTGTTTGGGTATTTATTTATTTATTTGTTGTCCAGAGCAATGTCTGGCTACATACTACATACCAAGTGATACAGTATAGCTGGGCGAATTATATATATTTTTTTTTTTATATTGGCAGCACCAGTTTAGTTAAGCTAAAGAAATATCTTCTGTGAACACTTTCATTTCACATTAATTTTAATTATTTTCTAGTGATACTGTGAATTTATTATTAATTTATGCAGACTGCTTCCTCTCCAGTGACAGTTTAAAATATTTTTTTGTGCATGGACAAGAGGGACTTTTCCAGGAGTTGAAGATGAAATAGTCAGATGTAACATCCAGCTGTTGAAGTAACAGCTTAGTGTAGTTAAATCTGTTTTATATTGATTTATTTACTTGGGGTTTTTTAGCTAAGCTGGGTACACATAAACCCTTATTTCCGTAAGTCATATGTCACAGGTCTAGAAGTTGGGAGAATTACTCTGTTGATTTTGGAACCCTGTGAACAAGTTAGTTCTGAGTTGTTCCCCTAAAGACATGGATCCCAGCTCCACGATTTTCTTCTGGACTCATCTGTGAGGAAAAAAGTGTTGCTATTACAAAAATTACACATGAAATAATCAAACAAGCTGACAAAACAAGTAAATTTGTTAGAACGGGGCCATAAAGCATACATTAAAGCAGAACATACATACAAATGGTATTTCGAAGGCGGGAGCCCATTACAGGAGACCTAACAATATTTAATGAAGCAGCAAGCAATGCCAGGAAACCATGCAGGTGACCTCTAACGACATAGTAAATATGCTCTAAATGACAAATTTACTGTAAACTCATAGAGCATCCTTCTGCTGGAGTACGATGACTTACCTGACTCTTCAGAATGTTTTGCAGCCTTATAGTAAACTGCTTCATTGCCCCCTAATGGTAACAATGCAAACCTCTGATTAAAAAAAAAAGATCAACTGTTTTTGAGTGGGCATGTCGTTTGTCTGTCACCGTGACATAATTGTTTGTAAAACTTGATAAATACTAAAAAATTTAAAGGCTAGCCACAGGGTATTTATGAAAAAATCATTTAAAGAGCAAGCAAATATTTTCATCACTTTCTCAGGTAATATATGTGAAATCTTAGTTGCTTCCCTAAGATATATAAAAATAATATTTTTGTGGATCTGCTTTTTAGAGGCAATTAAAATTTTGTCTATAATTTAGTAAGCATATCACTTCTTAAAAATTAAAGAGATCTGATAGCAAAATAAAAGTTTTATTACACATGTATAGCTCTCAGTAAATAGTGGTGTCTAGTCAAGTATGATGAGCTACTGTAGTAGAGCTAATCTTTCTTTTCCATATTGTATTTTTTCTATAATTGTGTTTTTTCAGGCCCTTTAATAATGACTTAGCAGACTACTGGATGCCCGTGGATTTGTACATTGGAGGAAAGGAGCATGCAGTTATGCACTTATTCTATGCAAGGTTTTTCAGCCATTTTTGCCATGACCTAAAGATGACAAAACACAGGTAAGCCTCACATATTTCTATAAAAATCTTTCATATTTCATTTGACTAGCAAGAGTGTTAGTGGACATGTTTATGATGATAGAGCATTACATTGAATAAGCCTGAATTTTCCTGCTTGTCAGTCTTGGCTAACTACTTGGTTTCTCAGTCAGTTGCATTTTCTGTATGCATACATACATAGCATTTTCATTACATGAGTATTAAGTGGCTCAGAGCAAGTGATAAAATGTTGCTATAGATTTTCAGCCTGTAAAAGCTTGCATAAACTAGCAACTTCAGGCATTCTGAGTAGTGCTATTATTTCAAATTAGGTAACTTCATGCACAGTAATACCGTTAATTTCAGTGGAACCATGCATTTGTAGAAAAATAAGCACTCCTATAATTCACTGCAGTACTGGAGCTGAACAGTGCAAAACAGTTCTTGGTAACCAAAAGCAGTATCTGTATCTGCTGTCAATTTATTTTTTTATTTAATGACTTTCATATAATTACTTTTAACTACTCGTGTTGCTGAGGTTTAGATTGGATATTAGGAAAAATTTCTTCTCCGAAAGGGTTGTCAAGCATTGAAACAGGCTGCCCAGGGAAGTGGTTGAGTCCCCATCCCTGGAGGTATTTAAA
Source organism: Platalea leucorodia (assembly GCF_965183815.1). NCBI lineage: Eukaryota > Metazoa > Chordata > Aves > Pelecaniformes > Threskiornithidae > Platalea > Platalea leucorodia. The sequence goes on from NC_138823.1 coordinate 120,002,136, forward strand.
AGATGAGTAGATGCGGTGCTTAGGGACATGGTTTAGTGGTGGACTTGGCAGTGCTACGTTAATGGTTGGACTTGATCTTGAAGGTCTTTTCCAACCTTAACAATTCTATCATTCTATGATTGTGCTATAGCCTAATTCATTATCTTCTGTTTTGGTTAGAGGTAAAGTTTGAGGCAGGAAGGTGAGTCATCTGACGTTCTATTCTTTGTCCTCTCAGGTTCCCAACTTGACATCCCCATTTCCAGTGAAATTCTGCCCTTTTTTTTACCCTAAAATGCCATCACAGGAATGCCTCAACAGGGAGGATAGTGAAATACTGCCCCATGCTCTGTCCAGTTCTCCCATCAGCAGAGACTTTTGAATAGATTGAGTCAAAATGAGTGATCCCATGAGAGCAACTGCTCAGTAATTTCTCAGCTGGCAACTCGTATGCATTCGTTCTTTACTAGTATCCGCTCTAAAAACACGATGTAAAAAAGGAACCTACATATACATGGCACTGAACTCTCTTGAATGCAGCAATTTTGCTACAAAACTAGAACTTAAGTTGCTGTGCGCCAGAAAAAGATGGACTAGTTAGTGGAGCCAGCAGAATATTTCCCTGAGTTATTTCATAATCATTTGATGAAAACAGGTGATGCGTTTTCATCACGCATTCTTGCCTGCAAAATAGTTTGCAGTGAAAGCTGTATTTGAGATTTTGGATGTGGATGATTTGTGTACCTGTGTTTCACCCTGTTGTCTCCAGCATGCACAGCTGCAGCAGGAAGGCTGCTCCTTCTCTGAGGGAGTGGGCCTCTCATAGCAGATCCTTTCTGTCATAGGCATTCTTCCTTTAAGCAGAGAATTTCAGAGCTTTTCCTTGCAAGCAATTTCAGGCTTAGCAGTTCTACAAAAGACTTCACAATCCTAATCTATCAGCCATTTAGTGGAGCTGTAACACACAGCAGCAAAATGTTCTTTTGCTAGTCAAATTCATCCATCTCCCAAAACAACATTAACTATGGTGGCTGAAGTATTGTCACTGTAAACTGAAACCACAAGGAAGGGGAGGTTTGCTTGCAAAGTAAGCAGTCGATTCTGGTGTGCAAGAAAATGAGGAGGTATGGAAAGAGGACAGCTTGGCTGAAAAGGGACCTCCTGAGTGAGCTCAAGCACTAAAAAAAGTGCATGAAAAGGGGAAGTGATGATGGGCTACCCCTGGAAGAATGTGGAAGCATTAACTGGGTAGGCAGCATAGAATTAGAAAAGGCCAGAGCTCATCTGGAACTGAAACCAGTGAAGAATGTGAAGGCAGTAAGAAGGGCTTCTGCAGGTACGTTGACAGGAACATCAAGGAGAGTGTTAGCCTGATACAAAATCAGACAAAGAGCCTAGTAGCAAAGGACGATCTTTGCCTTCACCTTTGCTGTCAAAGTTTGTGCTTAGTAGGAGAGTTTGAGGGAGAGAGGTACTACCCGCTGTAGAGTAGGATTGAGTTAGGGATCACTTAAGTAAACCAGACGTGTACAAGTCCATGGGACTAATGGGATGTAGCCAAGGGTGCTGAAGGAGCCGGCCTTTACCATTGTGAGGCTGCTGTCAATTGTTTTTGAAAGGTCATGGTGATCAGGGAATGTCCCTGTTGACTGGAGAAAGGCAGATGCAGAACTCGTCTTCAAGAACAGGCAAGAAGGATGATGCAAAGCACTTATAGGCCAGTCAGCCTCACATTGGTCCCCAAGAATATTTTAAAGCAAATCATCCTGGTAGTAATTTTCAGGCACATGAAAGACAAGGTGACTGGGAGTAGCCACTATGGATTTACCAAGAGAAATTATGCCCAACTTAATCTGCCTTCTTTCTGTGGTGAGATGTTTCCCTTTGTGGATGAGAAGAGAACTGTGCCTATCTTTTACCATGACTTTAGCAAGGCTCTTAACAAGTTCTCCCATGGCATCCTTGTAGTCTGACTAGGGAGATGCGGACTGAATGGGTGGACTACAGCATGGATGGAAAAACTGTCTGGATCATCAAGCTCAAAGAGTCAGTGTTCAAAGTCTGACTGGCAGCTGTTTGCAAGTGGTATTCCTCAGGAGTCACTGCTGAGGCCAATTGTATTTAACATCTTCATCAGCAACCTGGGCAGTGCAACAAAGTGCACTGTCAGCAAGTTCATTGCACGCTAGGAGAAGCCATTGATATTCTGGATGGCAGGGCTGCAATGCAAAGGACTTTGACAAGTTGGAGGAGCAAGTCTGAAGTGCTGACAGGAATCTCATGAAGTTCAGCAAAGGCGAATGCGGAGTCTGCACATGGAGCAGATTACCCACAGAAACAGACAGGGCTGGGCCAACTGTGTGAGGAGGAGCACAATAAAGAAGGACTGTAGGGGTCTTCGTGAACACCAAGTAAGACGTGAGTCAGCAGCAGGCCTGAGAGTATACTGCGCTGCATTAGCAAAAGCATGTCCAGCTTTGATTGTCTTTGCTCATCGCTCAGGAAGTCACATCTGGAATACTGAGTCCAGTTTTGAGCCCTCCCCCATGTGTGGGACTTTATCAAACCGGGGAGGGTCCAGTGGAGAGGGACTAAGATGGTCAGGGGCTGAAGCATGTGTTGTACAAGGAGAGGCTAAGGGAGTTGAGTTTGTTCACCCTGGAGAAGAGAAGGCTAAGGAGGTAGTCTAATTGCAGTCTACTACCGGAGGATTATTGAGAAGACAGAACCAGGCTCTTCTCAGAGATGTACAGAGAAAGGAAATGAGTAACAGTCACAGATTGCAGCAAAATCCAACTGGATAGAAGGAGAACAATTTTGACAGTGAAAGTGGTCAGACTGGAACACTTTGACCAGAGAGGTTTTGGGATCTCCATCGTTGAGTATTTTCAAAACTCAGCTGGACAAGGCCCTGAGCAACCTGAAGTTAGGTCTGCTGTGAGAAAGGCATTAGACCAAATGACCACCAAAGGTCCCTTCCAACCTAAATTATTTTAAGAGTCTATGATTCTGTAGCTGTATGAATTTGGAATGTGTTTTGTTCATACTCTGCTGTGACAGAGGAGTAGCACCAAAACACTGTGCCTAGAGTGGTATAAATATGCACTTAAAGCATTAGGTGCTTTTAAGCCATGAAGTCAAATTAGGATTTTGTTTTGATATGGAAGTCTCAACTCCTTTATAAATATTACCATGTGTCTTAAATATGTTTTACCACGTGCCTTAAATATGTTTTAGCATTGGTCAGAAGCCACTTTTGCTCAGTCTTCTGTTAGGACTGCTCAAGGGCTGGTCTGAGAGATCTGAAAAGGGTGATTAGAAACAACAAGCTTATTGTTAGGAAGCTTAAAGTCATGGTATCGAAGCCCACAGCTCCAAGGGAAAACATTAAAATGTTAAAAAGCACTGTCCTCTTGTGCATTTTCAATCTTCCTCTAGTAGCTCAGATCTTGTTCACTGATTAAAGTAGTAAAACTCTGCTACATCTCAGTTAATGAGAGCTGCCACCATTTAAAGTGTTACCTAGTAGCCTGACAATTTTTATGATTCTCCTATTAATCTGTAGTCATTTTTCATTTTGATAGGTTTTCTTCATGGAAATTTTCATTGTTTGTCTCCTATCCACCGACTTTCAAATCCATTGAAATGTTTCCTGATAGTCTTTAATTCTGTACTAATGGCTATTAATATAATAATGAGGTTGAAAACAAAAGTTCAAAATTTCATAGTTTAGATTTTCAATGCAATCTCTTTACATATGATGTACATTATTACAATAGAAATATTATAGGCCGTTCATTTACAGATGTCACACATGCTTTCATAGAAGAGGCAATGTTTATAGGCATCCAAAATTGTAAAGGTATCTAATATAGTTTAAATATCCCCTGAACATGGGGCATGATCTTTTATTTTCTTTTAATGCATTGAACTGGAGATGGTGGGAAGTGCTGCTCATTTCCTCAGTAATGACAAGGCAGAATAAATAGCACCCTCTGGGTATTGGTACATGTGACAACAGATTAAGCCCAAATTGATGCCATTTTATTTTAGCAATCTGGTCTGTAAAGTGCCTCATTTCTGGAATTAATTCGCTAGCCAGTCAGCCCTCCCTGCTGTGACCACTGCTGGGAGAGGGGCCAGGTAGGCAGCTGGGGCCAGCAACCTCCTCATCTGTTCCAGCTTAATCCGCCATGGCGAGTGTGGGCTGACAGACTCAGTTACACCTGCTCAACTGTATTATCGGCAGTACAAGTTACACAGAATTTGGCCCTTTCCTAGACTTTAGTAACTAATCAGTTCTGTCTGATCAGTAGTTGTAAGTGGCACCTAGCACACTTTCTCTGAAGGATTATAAAGCAATAGAAAAGTTTATTGTTGCCATTGAGTCAGCAGACTTGATTGTGATAGAGAGCAAATCTGTTGAGTAAGAAGGCACTATTTTTACATAGATGCATTACAGAATAAGAGGATATGTGTGTGTGACAGAAACAGCTTATTCTGTAAAGGAAGGATGTTAGAACTTCTCTACGTTCATTAGGGACTTTATCACTAGCGTTGATTTTAAGTAAAAGCACTCAGCTATTGACTGTGTAAAATCTGAACGTTCAATATTGTTTGATCTTTATTCCGCCTAAAACTGGCAGCTGCCACATCCCCCAGTCCCTTCTGGCCTCCTACAGGATTGCCAAATTGTTACAGATAAATCTAGCTGCACGCTTCACAAGCACCAGAATTCAACTGATAGTGACTGACCAAGGTCTTGTCTTGACTCTAGGGCACAGCGTCAGGCTCTCTCAGCCTTTCTAGACGTGTGGGATGCAAATACATGCAGTGGGCTCCCTTGCTAGAGCTATCCCTTCTTCTGAGTCCACTGTTTATCATTGTTGAAGGCTTCACAGAGTCCTTCCAGACAGGTCATTTGTAACTGGATTGGAAGTCTCGCTAGTCACCTTGCATAGAGTAGAGCGAGGAGCCTGAGGACATGGCATTGAGCAGGAGGGCCTGATCTGTCAGTCACGCTTGTCACTCCATCCATTGTGTGCTCCTATATAGAGAGATTGGTCTATCATAGAAATGAACCTGTATATGAACATTACTGAAAGGGAAAAAATGGATTACGCACTTCATGGCTAGCACAGCTGATCCTTCTTGGAGGTGTCAGGCAGACTTCACAGGTGGGGTCCCGTCTGACGTACAACATGATCAAAAGCTGCACACAACTAAGGCCACAGTGCCCATTCTCCAGCATGGGCGCAAACAGACTTATAGGCAGGTGAAGGCATGTCCTGTTCCAGCATACTTATAACTTAAAATGTGATTGAGCATTCAAAAAACTCAAGCCACCTCTTCACTTACTGTGCCAGAAGTGTCTGTCTGTCCGGACAGAGCTGAGTTTCAGTTGTTCCCAGTGGTATGGCTCAGGAGGTATTTATGACACTAGGCCATGAGTGGGTGCTGCAGTATCTAGATCAGAATTGCATCGCATCTGATGTTCTGCGGCATCTTGGCAGTCCCCTTCCGCAGCCAAGAAACACATCGCCTTCTTCGAAGAGGAAGGTTTTAAGTGTGCGGTTTTATTAATGTAAATTAAAGTGTAATTATGCGTGTCACCATGAGATGGAGCCACCACAACACTGGCAAAATCACTGTGTGCTTCAGGAGAAATTCAGTACAGGGCTCAATTTGTTTCTGAGCCCTGTGTTTTTCAGACAGGCTCTGGCTTTCTCATTTTGGGCATGTCTCCATTCTCCTGCGGTCTCCCACTCGCAACACGTGGGGTTTTTTTTCCCCATACTTGGTAATGTATTTTGTATTGCATTTTTGTAGCCTCTGTCAGCATAAACAAAAATAGGAAATGCTCATTCCTGCATTCAGCTTTTAATAACTTGGCATATGATCTGAACTAACTTTTTGTCATTAAAGATAAGTGTTCCTTGAAAAATCACTTCCAGTGGAGAGCCCTATCTGATTCGGATGTTCTGGCTACCTCGTTAACTTTATTTTAGATAGCAGCAAGTGCAGCTATTTTAATAACTGTTCGAGATCTTAACCAGACTGAATTCTGAATGATAGGGGGGAAAAGTCTTTTTAGTTTTCCTTGGTGTAATGTCTTTAGTTTGTGGAAGAAACTTATCCTGAACAGTTATCTCCTGAAGCATTTTTACACCATTTGTTGATGGTAGGATTACAAGATTTTTGTTCCCTATTTTCATCTTCTAATTCACTTGGGTAATTTGAGATAATTTTTTGAGATTTTAGATAATTATTACCTCCTATTTTTAAAATACTTTTTCGTGTTTGTACTGTCTAAATTTGGCTTCAGTTGTCATCCCCTTAAGTTCCTTTAATTGATTTATAAACAACAGGGTTTTTCAGGCAACCTATGAAATATTGTTTAGAAAAATATTTATAGAGATGCTTGAATTGCTTCTCTTACTTAACATTGTTGATAAAACCAAGTGGCATGGTAGAGACTAGCGCTGCGTGGTGACTGAATGGTACACTATGCGCCAGTGCTCGCATAATATTTAGAAGTTTACAAAATATGCAAGGAAGAAAGCTCATGTTTAAATATGAATATGTTAAAGATGAAGTATGAAGCCTGTCACTTTCTCTCTCCCAGTTTAAAGCTTTTCTTTCAAATATCTCCTTACTTCAGTCATCAAAAGGGTTTAAAGGCTAGTACTTGGAAGATATCTGCTTTAATACAGTTAAAACATCCATAATTGTTAGATAATTTAATAATAGTTTAACTATATTATTAAATAAATTACAGTGGTTTAAATCATGAGATAAATTGTCATATAATTTATATTGCCTCATAATTTAAAATACTAAAATGACTTCATGAAAGTGAGTAGTGTTTTGGATTATTACTTTTTTGCACACATTATGTAAAATGTGGAAGCCTATTTTTACTTTTTCTTCTTTAGATGGATGGATTTATTCTAGCTTTTTGAAAAATATGTAAATATGTGATGCAATCTTTTTACATAAGTTGTTTTGGTAAATATGTGGGGCTTTGTTAGGTGGAAGTGGGGAGGATTTAGATTGCTTAGTGTTGAGCACACATGTGAGCATTAGGAGGTGCAAGTCAGTAGTAACCAGCGCTGATTAACATGTCCTCCAAAATGATGGTCACCAATGTCTTCGTGCCGCAGGATTCCATGAGAAGACTCCCCAGACTGTGTATGCCTTCTGGGTCTGGCTCCATACCTCCTCCCTGGCCCCTAGCATTCTTGGGGTTGCTGTTAGAACTGCCTTGCTTTCCTGACCTGTTGAGTGGGGATCAAAACCTCTAGAGATTAATTTTGTTGTCTTCTTTTCAGTGAAAGCAATGACAGACATCTGACTCGATTAATTAGAAATACAAGGTCATTAAAGGAGGTGGCAGCAATTATGTATCCATCAACCAGAGTAGTGTTTACTTAGAGTTTATTGCTGAGTGCACCACTGCCCTTAGCTTTGGTCCTTTTAAGGCTCTTTTTAGTTCTATCATACACACATTTGATGAGAGTTTACTCTCCCTGATACAAATTTTTCTAGAAAAGTGAAGTTTTAATGTTCAAGATGCTAAAAAATTGATCCACTGACGTGAACTTCCCAGCGTTGCCATTTTTCTAGTGAACTTTTTTCTTACAGCTAGGTCTTCGTGGCTAGTTCTGCAAAGGGATAAGGCATGCAAGTGCTTATGTTAGAGAAACTGTCTTCTCCGTTTATAGAAGGAAACGTGCAGTGAGATTTTGATTTGTTCAAAATGCTGTGCTCCTCAGAGAGAAGCTAGAACTAAATATTTGTAAGACAGTGCGGCCAGGTACTTGAATACTTTTACAAATGGGGATTTAAATTGAAGTTAGTGAAATTGCACAGTTGGCCAAGAAACTTTTGTGTATTATCCATATGCTAATTTGAAAAGTGACGTTAGAACAACTCAGTACTAAATCAGGATGCAAGAATGTGTGCAGAATACAAATAAATACTTATACTTGCCAGCCAGCCACCATGAATAAATGCACAGAGTACGCTTTCTAAGGTGACACCCATTTATGTATAGTCAACTTGAAGTTCTTGTTTCACTAAATAATTGTGCCTGATTGGCTCAACACCTGAGGCTTATCATAAAGTATGCTTTTGACAGCTCTTTTCAACAGACAACTTTCTTTTTCCTTCCATCCTTAGGGAGCCTTTCCATAAGCTCTTGGTTCAAGGCCTTATCAAGAATCGGACATTCAGACTAGCAACAACAGGCCAGTGTTTGAAGAGAGAGGAGGTTGATCTCACTGGTAAGAGAGACTGCATGGGAAAACTAGCACAAATGCATCCAGAAAGTCAGGGACTGCTTTGGTGTAGAAGTCTCAGTGCTGGGAAAATTTGGAAGAGAAAATTAATCCTTGTAATATTTAAACTGGAGAGCAACTTCTGTGCGTTTTGGATTCATATCCACTCTGAGTGCACAGAGACCCTACTAATCCAGCAGCTGTTATTTGCATCCAAGCACAGAAACAGTGCTATGGTATTATTTTAGCTCCAGTGTAGTCCAAAGGACCAGAAGTCAGTTTTGTTAAGACAATGCTCAGCAACTTGCTGAATGGAGCTAGCAGTCCCAGCAAAAAGACAACCTACAAAAACACCATGGCGAAGCTAACACAGATGTTGGTGTATTCAGTGGATACTAGGCACATGTAACACAGGTATAGGAAAAAGTGCTGTTTCTTAACTTCGGTCCAGTGCCTTCACTGCATAAGCTGGTGCAGCAGCCCTTGTTTGGGGAGCTGTAGCAACAAGAGTGGCTTGGTCATATTTGCCTCCCTTAAGCACTCCTCTCATGCAACCTTGTTTTCACTGTTCTCTTGCACACAAACCCCATAAGCCAGTTAAAAAACAAACCAAAAAACCCCTTACATTTACCACTATCTGCTATCCTGTTTTCTTCCAGAAAAGCTAGGACTTTTCCATAGCAGGTGTTTTTGCTCGGTTGCACCTTTATCAGTGTAAATGCCCCTTTCCATCTCTAAGTTCATGCAACAGAAGGCACGTTCTTGTCAGGATAACTTACTGCAATTGAAACCTATGAATTGAAATCTGGTGTTTCTAAAAGCTAAGTGCAGGTCAAAATTGTACCAAATCAGTACACCTATCTAGGAGGTTTTAAATGTCATGGTTATAACAATGCTTAAGTCTCAGGGGCTATCAAGGTAGCACAGAGGATGAGTGCCAGATATAGCTTCCAAACAGTAGAAAAAGACTTTGTCATGATGCAGTGGAAGCATTGGGATATTAATTGTGTTAAAACATGAAAGTAGGACAAATTTGGGAGGGAAAAGGGTTACAATGGCTTTTCCTCTTTAAGCTGTTTGGAAAGCAAAAAAAAAAAAAAAAAAAAGGCCACTGGAAATAGTTGTTTCTTCTTATACTTAGGGAACAAAATTAATTGCTGTTACAAATGAGCAAAATTTGTTTTCATATTTTGTGTATGTCTTAATATTTAGGAACTGAACCAGTTTACGTAAAAACTGGTGAGAAGCTCCAAGTTGCTTGGGAAAAAATGAGCAAATCTAAGCACAATGGAATAGACCCTGACGAATTAGTGAAAGAGTATGGCATTGATACCCTACGTCTTTACATTTTGTTTGCTGCTCCTCCAGAACAAGATATTTTGTGGGATACTAAAAGTAAGTCGGATTGCTTCTGCTGTTTGGTTTGTTTTTTTTTTTCCTAGTGTGTTGCATTTTAAACACAAAATTCATACAGTTCTTGATGCCCAAGTTTTGGAAAAATTGGATCAAAAAAGTATAATGAGCAGTTTTATTGTTTGTTTCTTTTAAAAGAGAGAGGGTCACAAAGCTGTCACTGAGAGGCAGCTTGCAAGATTATTGCCAGAAGCTTACCTCTTTCAAGCTAAAAGCATGTGTGAAAAGTACTTCTCAAGTGGTATTTTCTTCCAAAATAATAGAGTGCAAATCTGGACCTCATTCGCTTATTTTTTTATTAGCCATGATTGATTGACTGAAAATGATTATTTTAAGATTATTTTATTCATTATCAGATGTTCTTTGTAATCATATCAGATTACAGATAAAACTTCGCAATTTTTTATTATTTCCATTTATTTACACATGTATGCAATGGCTTTTGTAAGCTGGACCACGGAATACTTCTCAGAAGAATCTCATCAGAAGATAATCAGAGTTCCTAGTAACTAATATTTGTACACCCATGACTTTTTTATGAGCTTAGTTCTTGAATAAGATAAGATTTACCCTCCTACACACTTATTTACTGCCATCATGCAATTTTTCATACTGACAGATATTAATTTCTTTTATCAGCTGTGGTTCATACATTTTAATGTAGTCTTATGCATACATTTAAATCTAGCCCTCTTGTTGCATAAGGCTTTAATAAAACACTCCATACCTGGTTTTAAAAGGTGTATTTCTTCATTCTTTCTTGTGTTAGCTTCTTGCTAACTAGTTCTAGTTCAGCCTGCACTAAGCATTATTTCAGTTAGTGTCTGTCACCCTTTACATTCATATGTTTTTATTTACATAGTATTGCACTGTTGTATGTACTGGAGGAGTGCGCTATATGACTTTTCTCAGTTGGCTTTCTGTCATCATCTAATCATAACAGTAGAGAGCTAGACAGATGAAGAGGTAATGTCTCTTAAAAAAACGAACTGCTGGGAAACAAGCTGTAATTCCTGCATCCCTAACAGTACACAGGTACATCACTCCTTCTGAAGCAGCTAATTCAGTGATACACAATCTTTTTGCTGTATTTTTCCTTCTTGAAAATGGAATAATTAAATTAGTATGAGAATTGTGGGTACAAAATCTTAGTTGCAAAGTATACTAGAGCTTGGTGGTTAAACATTCGTTAAGAAAGCTAAGCACATGCATGTATAATGCTAGCAAAAATGTATTTAGTCATTCAAACCAACCTGTTTACTGCTTGAGGAAATACAACAAAAGATTTCGGAGTTGTGTTAAAAGACTATTGGAACACGTGAACAAAAGGAGATGTTAGCAGCTTAAAGATACTTCCAGGGGGAAAAAATGGAGAGTAGGTGAAAAGCATCTCTTAAATCGTTAAGGTTTGGTTTGAATTTCTTAACGATAACAAAATAGTGAATGTTTAAATGGAAGAAATCAAACAAACTGTGGTGGATTTGACCTTGGCTGGATGCCAGGTGCCCACCAAGACACTCTATCACTCCCCTTTCCTCAACTGGACAGGAGGAGAAAACTAGGATGAAAGGCTTGTGGGTTGAGATAAGGACAGGGATATCACTCAGCAATCTCAGGTGAAACAGACTCGACTTAGGGAAATTAATTTAATTTATTACCAATCAAAATCAGAGTAGGGTAACAAGAAATAAAACCACATCTTAAAACACCTTCCCCCCGTCCCTCCCTTTTTCTGAGGTTCAACTTCACTCCTGATTTTCTCTTCTTCCTCCCCCCACTGGGGAATGGGGAATGAGGGTTGTGGTCAGTTCATCACACGTTTTGTCTGCCACTCCCTCCTCCTTCCATTCTTCCCCTGCTCCAGAGTGGTGTCCCTCCCACAGAAGACAGTTTTCCACAAACTTCTCCAACGTGAGTTCTTCCCATGGGCTGCAGTTCTTCACAAGCTGCTCCAGCGTGGGTCCTTTCCCTGAGATGCAGTCCTTCAGGAACAGACTGCTCCAGCGTGGGTCCCCTGTGGGGTCACAAGCCCTGCCAGCAAACCTGCTCCAGCGTGGGCTCCTCTCTCCACAGGTCCTGCCGGGAGCCTGCTCCAGCGCAGGCTCTCCACAGGGTCACAGCCTCCTTCAGGCACATCCACCTGCTCTGGTGTGGGGTCCTCCACGGGCTGCAGGTGGATATCTGCTCCACTGTGGACCTCCACGGGATGCAGGGGGACAGCCTGCCTCACCATGGTCTTCTCCAGGGGCTGCAGGGGAATCTCTGCTCCGGCGCCTGGAGCACCTCCTTCCCCTCCTTCTTTACTGACCTTGGTGTCTGCAGAGTTGTTCCTCTCACATATTCTCACTCCACTCTTCCAGCTGCTGTTGCACAGCAGTTTTTTTCCCCTTCTTAAATACATTATCACAGAGGTGCTACCACTGTCGCTGATGGGCTCGGCCTTGGCCAGCAGCAGGTCCAACTTGGAGCTGGCTGGCATTGGCTCTATTGGACATAAGGGGAGCTTCTAGTGGCTTCTCACAGAAGCCACTCCTGTAGCCGCCCCACTAACAAAACCTTGCCTTGCAAACCCAATACAGAAAATTGTCTTATTCAGACAATATTAAATACTGGTTCTCAGTTGCCATGATCCTTCTCTTCACTGTTTGTGTTTTGATAGCCTTTTGAGGATTGCCCTCCAGACTAGATTCCTTGTCTTTTCAGTGGTGGACATGTAGGCAGGGCTTCATGTCATTCTCTCCCCCTCTCCCCTGGTGTGGGCAAGCAATCTTCCAGACTGTGCAGGACTAGATGTGGTCAAACTTACCCAGCAGCTTATTACAGCATTACTACAGTCTGCATAATGCCAAGCCTACTGTCTCTAGATGATGTACATGCTTCTGGTGTGAACAGGAGGTGGAAAGTTTGGGGAGAACATCATACTCCCAGTCCCACCTATGAGAGTTCATGAGGATCATGCAGACATAGTCAATCAGGTTGTATTTTACTGTTCCCAGATGTGCAGGAAGACTTTCATCTAGTGCAATCAGACAGATAATCCACCTGTATTACAGCCATTCACATGTCTTTTACTTCTCCCAGTTTAGTAGTAGCCCTTGGCAGTCTTTTCAAGTGCAGTTGCCAGAGCAGAATTGGAAACTCTTGCCTGTTGGGACGTCTTAGGATATGTTGGTACTGTGCAGTGCAGCGTGATGTAGTGCTGTGCAGTCTAGGAGAAACACAGCACATCTGGAAGAGAGAGCTAAAGCCCTATCAGTGCCATACCTCAAGCCATACCTTCACTAGTGGCTCTGCACCACACCACATGGAGGACCTGGCTGTGAGCAGCAGTAGCTTGGGGCTTCTCTGTAGCATGGTTCCCTAGATCACAGAAACACATTCTTAGAGAAGCCATGGAGCAGAACTGATGCCTGCAGGGTGAGGGTGAACAGCTTTATAATCTCCCCATCCCAAACTAAGCTGTGTCAAAAGATGGTATCAACGATCAGAGCCTATAATCGTTAGCTCTGTAGCAACAAAATTATATGTAGTGTCTAAAATCAAGTTGTAGAAGAAATCTCTCAATTAAAAAAATATACATGTGCATATGTGTGTATATATATGTATGTTTGTATTCTTCCATGAGTTTGAAAAATGAGAGCATGTAGAACTATTTTGTTGAGTTTGTGTTGTTTTAAAACACAAGGTGAGCATTCTAACATTGAGGTAACATTGGGTTATTTTACAGATTTAGCAAATATTCTTGCTGTATATCTGTTTTAAAGTAATTGCAGAAAAAAACTTTTATCTTACTGATTTCTTTCCCTTAAGGCAACCCAGCATTATTTGTAAAGGCATTTTTAACTGCATTGACATTTTTCATTTAAAATACAGTTTTTTTAAAAAAATGTTTAACTCTAGCATTCAGTTTCCTTTCTGCTTTTCTTTCAAGTTTCGGATTCGTTCACTGTAACTGAAATTTGTTTCTGCAATCTTTCATTAATCTCAGCTGATGCTATGCCAGGTGTTCAGAGATGGCAGACGCGCCTTTGGACACTTGTAACCAAACTTATTGAAGCAAGGACTTCAGGAACCATGCCCAATCCTGAGCTTCTGAATAAGAAAGAAAAGGCTGAAGCCAGAAAGATCTGGGAGCAGAAGAATCTGGTGATATCTGAGGTTAAAAGAAACACTTACATAGTTTGTAAATGACTAAATAAGTTGCTGCTCATGCTAAAACCATATGCTTGACTTAGAGAGCCAAAAGTTTTTTTCCCCAGATGAGTAGCTCATAAAATAATTTTTAAGTTAATTATTCTCTGTATAAGTAGTTTTACTTACCTACAAATCTTATGGGACAGAACTCTTGCAAAATAGTAAGATTTGGATTGGCAAAATTTCTCTGTTGTGTGCCTCCTTTAAAGGATGAAGCGTTATGGCATTAAAATATTATCAGTCTGCATTTGGAATAACTCCATTTCCAGTAGCAAAGCTATAGGTGAGTTATGCAGGTTATCCCTAACAAGAGCTTTTGATCTGTTTGCTTCACACCTCATTATCATACCCGCTGTTCATTCATATCGAATGAAAAAAAAGTTGTTGGAGAAAATATATTAGTGTATCCTAAAAAAAAAAGTATTGAAATGATTGTTCATCTCTTCTTATGTGTTATCTCATGCTGTGATTAGTGTCAATTCAATTATCAGAAGGAGACATAAATACCTGCAAAATTAACTTAAAATATTTTTCTATGGATAAAAATTTTCCTGATATAAATCCTGTGGCGAGGGACCTTCCAAGCGTTTTGACAGACATGAGAATTACAATCTTGCTATGGATGGACAAGCTGTCAACAGCGTAACTGAATTTACAAATGTGAAGACCCTTGTAGGGGCAAAGGGAAGGTATTTTGTTAAAGGAAATAAAGGGTGATTACTAATGCACAGTTCTAATTGGCATTGATTGAAGCTTTTAAAGCTAGTCAACTGAATTTTTATATGATTATTCTTTTCCCATACACACATGTGATTGCATATATGATGTGTTTGCACGCCAAAGTGATTTTCATGTCAGAGGTAAGATACTCCATGTTTAAGAATTTTAAGTAATTAGTGACAGATTTTTTCTTTTAATACAAGGTAACGGAGTACTTTACAAAGGATCATTTGTTCAATGCAGCTATTTCTCGATTGATGAGCCTCACTAACGTACTCCATGTAAGTATGTGATAGGAGTGAAGGTATTTTTTTCTTTCATACCCTGTTCCTGTAAGTTTTTATACAAAGCAGGAGCTGCCCAAACTATAGGTCCAAAAGTCGTTTGTAGTCATTACCATTGCTACTAACTCGAGAGCCTCGTGGACTTAGGTGGAAATATTTGGTTCAAAAGCAGTGTGTTCTAGTCTCACTGTAACCCTGAAATAATTGTTTTGCAGGATGAGCTTGACGGTATTAGAGCCGCTAGGTTCCAATGTTTACGCCTGCATCCTGTAATTTCAAAGGATACATTTTGTTTAGCTCTGTTCTCTCTTCTCTTTTGTTTTTAAACAAGTTGCATAGGTAGCTAGGTATAGCAGTACATTGTAGAATTATCAAACATCCTGATTTAAAGAAAAGGGTTATTCTTTACAAGGAAAATCGCACATAATCTTACATTCTTCAGAGACAGCTTTCACCACTGAACTGTCTGCTAGTAATAGAGTATGCAATTTCCTCTTTTTAAAGCAAGCATAAAAATAACTTAAGTCTTTAGCATTTTTTATTTAGATTGTTGTTTATCAGCCAGTGGTGATAGATCAAATATAATAAACTCTTACCTTCATTTTTGTTACTACTCTGAGATCTGGTTGAGCATTCTTTCAGACATATAACGGTAATGTGATCTAGACCAGAAATCAAATTAAAATTTGGGGGTTTTAGCTTTTTTGTTGAAATACCATTTTATACCTTATGGATTCCAAGGAAATTATTGGCAAAGTCAAGGAACTTTATGAAAAGTTAAATAGGGCATGCACAAGTGCTACACTGAAATAACATAAGTCTGGGATACTGTGTGGTGTTGGGAAGGTGATACATGATTCTCCATCTCCAGCTCAGTGATTCATATGCATTTTGGATGGTGGATGGTGATAAGTGAATGTTAAAAAAGAAAGAAAGAAATAAAAATCAGTGTCCTAGGGACAGCCAGATGTTTGACCGCTAATATATTTCTTGACCAAAGAAGTCAGTGCAGTATCTTTCAAGAACAAATTTCCGTATAGCATGGACACTTCCTCTTTCGGTCCTATTTGAAAGGAGGAAGTGGGGCGGTGAGTGAAGATTAAACATACAAAACAGGTAGTAGTTACTAGAACTTACTCAAATCTAGTTTGGACTGACCTCATTAGTATCAGTGAAAAGAAGATGCCGTCTGAAAACATTTGTGGTCTGGGTCAAACAAATGACTGGGTTTGGACCATTTTCTAGTAGATGGGAACGGGTGTTCATCACACCCACCAAATAATCCTCATAAGCTGACATGTATTGACATTTTTCTGTGCTGTTTCATTAGAGAGGTGAATTACAAAATAAATGCAGAATCTGAATTTACCATGGGATGTAACCTCTCTGAGTCAGAACAGGCAGAGAAAGGAAAAGTTTATCCGGCTACTTTTAGTGCTATATCTTTTCTATTAAGATACAATAAATAGAGGAATGAAGGTTCAAATTTCTTCAGTCTAGCACCTTTTGACAGAAATTGAAGATTTTCTGCACTAGAGTAGCTGCACACTTTACTAAAGCAATCTGAACATCAAACTGTAAAAGGCTGTGCTGCACTTCTCATTCCCAAACTTCCCTTCAGCTCTAAAACCTCACTTCATCACTAAATTCAGGTTTACTTAAGCCACCCTAGGATCCCGTACAACTGAACCTTGTCCCAACAAAAAACATGCTGCATTCAGCATGGTTTGACTCCTTTATGCAAGTAACTTCACCTCTTCTCAGATAGCACTGATTTTATCTAACATTACATTTCTAGAAGTGGCAGCACACAAAATGGTTTTGAGGGCCACAATTGTCCACACGGTCTGTGTTCAGACTCCCACACCAGAGCAGATCCTCAAGGGTCTGCATCAGCCTCTTGAGGATTAGCTTCCAAGTGTTAGAGAGCGCTCTGTGACCAAGAGTTGCGATTTTAATTCTCCAGAACTTTTAATAAGTTTCTATGAAATTAACGCTGCCCTGAGTATAGACATTGGTTTTAGGTTTTATTACTGCATTTTCTCCTTAATTAAACTACTCCCCCCACCCCACCCCGAATATTTATATTAACAACTGATTTTCTTTTCCTTCTGTCTTTTCGCTTAGCAAGCTTCTCGGCCTCTTATTCTCCATAGCACAGAATTTGAAGACGCTTTGGCTACACTCTGCATCATGGTTGCACCAATGGCTCCACACATTGCGTCAGAGATGTGGAAAGGTATTTCTAGAAATACACTTTTTATTGATGTTGCAGGAAAAAAAGGCAAAAAGTTAACATAATACATGTGTCACTTATCCCTCAATTCTGCATCTATCATGTCACCTTCTGTCATAGTTCCTAAACAAACTTGAAACTTGTGGTGTTCCCAGATCTGTCTGCTTTTAGTTTCTTTCCCTTTGCATACAAAGGTGGGTTTCTTGAGACTAGGCAGAGAAAGGGAAAAGGAAGAAAAATTCAAGACAGGACTTGTATGAGGAATTCATATGACAGCTGGTAGCTGCTCCTGTATGTAAAGTATTAAAAGCTGAACCTGAGACTACAAACAGCCCTTTTTCAAACAACTGTTTCAGAGTCTTTGGACTACAAATATTTTCTTTCAGGAATTCAGGCAGAGAGGACCATGTCAGAGGGCTGTATGCTAAAAAGACTAAAGAAGTGTTCAATAAAAATCCTACTCTTGTAAAATTCTGCAGAGACTGAAGGATGTTATGCTGCAAATTAACCTCTCGCAGAGAGTGGGAATGGTAGACAGGAAATCTTTTTTAAGATCTGTCACAGCTGTAAACCTTGAGGTCTGAATCCCAAGTGGGCTAAGTTGCATGGTGCTGCTACAGTTAAAGCCTGTGAAGTAAGGGATGTGCATGCTGGAGTTCAGCAGTTGCTTTTAAAGTTTATTGGGAGAAGTCCCAAGACGTATGTGGCAAGATAGGAATATATTCTGCATTAAGACTGGCCACAAATTGCTATGTGGTTTTGGACCTAATGTTAGCTTTTGGATGCTGTTCTAAGAGTTTTATTTTCAACAGTCATCCTAAAACTTTCTGCATTCAAATGTTTACAGAGCAGAGCTACTTAATAGCTTCTATTTCAGAGCTGTGCATGGCCCTGTAATAATGTTAATTGCCCAAGAAAGGCTGCTCTTGTTCAAAGCAATAACATAGGGGCAGAGACTTTGGAAACAGCAAGATACATTAGGGAGAGTGAGGTTTTTTCTGTGTTTTCATTTCCAATGTTTTTAAGATGTCTTAATAAAAGCTTTATTGTTTAGCATAAAGAGAGGCATCAGACATGGTCCATCTGGAGAAAGCTACTTCTGGTCAGTACTCTCTTACAATATGAAGTATCATCTAATTAAAATTATACTTCAATGGAAGTAATTGCCATGACTTTGTTTTCCACATTGGTTGAGATAAAGGCAGAAGAGGTAGGCTAATTACTTACACGTACAGTGCCTTGTGAACTTGAAATTCGAATACATGTTAGGCAATACAGAATTATCAAATATGTTTGATGAAATGACAAATAACACGACGATGTCTTAATTAACGTAACTTGTCAAACGTAAAGCTTAATCCTTTAACGTTTTGAATGTTAGAGAAGGAAGTCTTTTCTTACTACTAAAATCACTGGAGAATGAGAATGATAAACATTTTCTGGATCTCTCTCTGATGTAAGAATGAAAAGGAAACATATAAAAATTGGGAGTGTTACTGTCCTCAGCTTCTGCCTGCATTTAAAGATAAAATTTTGCTTGTGTGGTCCAAAGACTGTGCATTGTAATTCAGTGCGACTAGCATACAAAAACATTGTGCGGTGATTATTGCCTAGAAGAATTTTATGACTAAACATGAAAATCACAATCTCCTTTAGCATGGTTATCATTACGTTACATCAAAGTTATTAAACGATTTTATCAGGAGAACATATGTACATTTAACTATGGCATTGTGGTAAGAAGACTATATTATTTTGAAATAGCCAACTTCTGGCAATTCTGTCCTGGGATTGGGATTTCTGGTGAAAAATGTCCAACTATATTCTAGAGACAGATTCCCCAAGTTCATGTTCTGAATTGCACTCTGGTTCCACCAAGTCTTGTGGCTCTTCTGATGTAACCAATTTCTTGAACTTTATTATGTATAGGTGACGATGCTTTCTTATTTTAAATAATCTTAATACAAAAATTAAGCTTTCTAAATATTTAGTTTTCTTTGTGCTTTAGTTCTCCAGAGTAAGTCTCTCTTTTTGTACCTTGGGTTTGCGGCTAAATGTAGGGATGGTGCTGCTTCCTCTCTCGTAAACTAGTCAGGAAAAGGACTTGGTATATTATTAGCTCTATAAATAGCACCTATAACAGCGGACCACCACACTTTGATGGAAGCCTCTGTCTGCTATTGTAATGCCAATAATAAACAACGCATAAGCAACATATTTATAATTAAATACTGACATTTCATTCTAAAATAACTTGTATGCAGCCTTTACATGTTGTTTGGTTTAGTAAAACAAGGAGCATTTTTCTTTCTACAGTGGAAAATGAAACTGGGAAATTTGGAAGCCCTGCAGTTAATATCAAACAGATAATTTTACAGTTGAGTAGGAAGGTGGATAGGAACAGTGACTTGTCGTGTTAACTCTGAACCACATTACACTTCCTTGTGTACTTAAGCTTTTTTGAAGAAAAAGGATTTGCTTTCTTATTAGTGTTTCTCATTAGAAAGTTTACTACATAGTCAGATATGCCTAACATTAATTTTACTACAGCGTTAAAAGAGAGAAGAAAAGAGCATCCTCATTAATTTTGACTGTTTGCATTGTGCTTCACAGGATTAATAATACTTTTACTGTTGCACTGTAATCTCTTCTTTTATGCTTTGCTGATCACTGATTATGACCAAGAAACATTTAAGAAGAAATTACAATAGAATTTACAATAAGACCCTGACTTAATGTATTGTATTATATTAAGTTAATTCTGCCAAAGATTTGAAGACAATTAAACCACAGAACTATAGAACTTTCTGGCTAAGCACCTGGAATGAGGCTTTGTGGAGGTAGTAAAATAACTTTTGACAGCTGGAAGCTCTTCTGCAGATGCAAATAGTATTTTTTCAGTTTAAATGACAGGTGTGCTGGAAATTGAAAAAAAATCAACGAACTTTTTCTCCTTTTCTAGTTTTGGAATAAAAAGCTAGGCAAAAGAGGCTAGCATCTATGAATATTAAAATCTTGAAGGATCCGATGTCCAAAAATATCTGATACTGTTAGTTTTATTCAGTAATTCCATAAAATATTCTGCTTTGCTCAAAAAAATAATGTTTAACTGCAAAACATGATATGATAAATTTTAAGTATCTGACAAATTTTCTTAAATTCTGAAATCATTTATATTTAAATAGAAAAAAATGCTTTTTTGCATTTTAATTGTTTTCCATTTCAATCTAAAAGCTATGTGACGCAGATCACATTGAAATGTAAAAAAAAAAAATTGCAAATCAGTGTTTTCTAATACAATAGCTTATAGAAATTAAAACTCGGCTAAGTGTATAAATATGTGTGTAGGTATCCTCTTGATTAGCAAAAAAGTTCTTTACAGACAGATGTAACTGCAAATGAGTCCATCTTAATGATTGCCAACTAATGAAAATATTACGAAAATTACAAAGATAATTTTAGAGCGTCAATTAAAGATGCTTTCCTTGACATTTTAAGTAATGACTAGCCTCGGTGGTATAAGTAATTTTGATTGTAATAATGCTATCCTGCTCTGTAGGAGTTGCATCAGAGTTCATTTGAAACTTTAGCTTTTTAGTCCACTATGTTTTCTTTGTTAGTTTGTTAATAAACTTTGCAAACTCAGAACTTCAGTTCGATATCCCAAGGATGCTTCTGATGTAATGTTCAACTTTTAAGTGCAATTAAAATAAAATTAGGTAGCTTCAAGATACAGCAATTTTTGTTCTTCTGCAGCTAAAGAATTATTCTCCCATGGGGTTTAGTTTCTATGTGACCATCTTGTTTTCATGCATCAGGTAGGAATGAAGAGTTTGGTCCCTTTGTAAGGTGGGTGAAGAGCATACTTCAGTATTGGCAGTAAATGTTCCCAGTTTGAGTGAAGGGAAAAGCTGCTTGAATGCTGTTTGAGAAGTGCCTCACCTTTCAGCAGCTGAACAATAGTAACCCAGTGCTTTGATATTTTGTGTATGAAGTAGTTCTTTCTCCTGCTTAGAGGAGGAACAGTTTTCAGTATTTTGGTGCGTCAACCCAATGGTCTTAATTCTGCAGTGAATACACTGGTTTATCGCTTAATAACATAAAAAGCGACTGTAGCCCCTCAGTGTGGGAAGAGTTCATCCGGCTGATATCTTGGCAGTTTATGAACACTAACAGGATGAGGAAATCTGTTTCCTTCCTGAAACCTTGTATCTGAGGAATATACAGACACCATTTGAGACTTTTTTTTTTCTTTTTTGGTTTGTTTGTAGTAGTACAGTATTTTGCTGTCCAGACGAGGATATGAAACTGCATATTTTGAGCAGTAAAAATGTAATTTTTATTAGAGATGGCACATGAAAGATATACACTGATGATAAACACATCTTAAGATGTATTGAAATGAAACATAATTATTGGAATTTGTAATGTATAATTGTCTTAGCAACATTTTAACTGTCACTGCAATAGCTGTATTGCAAGAATTTCTTCTTCTGAATTCAGTCCTTGCTCAAGAAAGCTTCTGTAAAGAACAGAGCTGAGTAGAAGCTAACTGATGTTGCAGATTTTAGTTGAAAATCTGAATGCAGAAAACCCCCTTCACAAATGCAAGAAGAAACAAGATTTGGAATGAAAAAAATACTTCTTTCATCCAAGAGTAATAACCCAAAGTGAAGGACAGTAAGTCCGTACAAATGGAGGAAGGCAGATAATTTTCAGAAGGTTAAAAGGATTCACGTGGAGTTTGCTGAATTGGAAACACATTCTAGAGTTAGCTTTTAGTAACCCAGGCTTTTCACAGCCCTCCTTGGTGCTCCACATCTGTCACTAGGGAACGTATAAAATTAATCCCCTAGCACTGTATTGAGTAAACGTAAGTTTTCCTGACTTTACCCAGTTCTGTACTACTATACCAGCAGTACAACAGTTTTTCTCAGAGCTGTCTGGAAACAGCTTTTATTGTATTGCTATCATTTCTTTGAGATTACAGACCATTTCAAATATGACTGACAGACACATTCCTCCTGCACTGCAGAAAGGTGTTCCGGATCACAGCTTGCCTGAATCTGTCAAATAGGAAGATTCATTAAATAGTAAAAAAGCATATGAGGAACAAAGTAACATGGTAACAATCTTGTCCTTGGAAGAGGCTGCAAATGCGAGTAAGGTACTGACCCAGAATGCATCTCCACTTACTCTTATACACTCCTGCTCTGAGCTTTTTAAAAACTTTATCTGCTTGTCTGCTGGTGTGGTGGATTTTTACTTAACATAGATTTCTATTGTTTTGGTTTAGCTAAATCCAAAAGTTACCAGCATTTGGATAACACGCCCTCATAGTCACCTTATACTGCTCCCTCTGATCTTCTTATATCTCCTGTTAGAAAATCCTTAGTCCTAGACTCTGATAGTGGCATTGCTTCAGATGCCTTCATTAACTTCCTTTTATCGTCCATTAAGACTTCCGTCCTCCTTGCCTTTTCTGCTTTGTTAACCTCTCTGTGCCGGCCCTTGTCCCGTGCCAGCTATTACTCAGTTTACTCCGTAATCAGATCTTTTTCTCTTGCCGACATAATTTTGTGTCAAACTAACTGCACTATTGCTGGAATTTTACATAGTTTTTTCTAGTGCTTTTTTTCTGTAAGGCTAGAATTACCTTGCTGTCCTAACTTACCTTGCTGATATACAATTGCGTCCGCATCTTCCTTAAATCTCTTTAAAATGAGAATCTGCTCTCCCTCCTCAAATGGCACCCTAGGGGAAGTATTATGCTTATGAAATACTCATGTAATGCTAATAAAACACTGCCATAAGCTAAAAAGTTGTTAGGCTTGTCCTGTCCCCTCCTTCTCTCAACTCACTCATTTACAGTAGTATAATACGTGTTTAACTTGGTGTTTTAACTTGGGCTCCAATGCTGTGAGTTACTTGTTAGGGAAACCTTGTTTTAGTATTAGCTTGCTAGTCAGTAAAAGCCCATTGAAGCAGATCCAATTGCAGGATCAGGGCTTCAGACTGAGCGCAAGTCTTGTCCTTGATCTGTCCTGTATGGATGTACAGATGTGTACGTATAAGTAAACAGCTTACAGTAAGTAGAAATGTACTCAAGTGGCTTTCCGTCCCACATCTGCAAGAGAAGCGATAGCCATAAAAGCAAAATATGTCAAAAAATATAAAGCAAAATGCATGGTGCTTTATAATGTGCAGTTTACCAGGCACTTCCCAGTACAATAAGACAGTCAAACGGGTTTTTTATGTTTTCACAATAAGTCTGTGAAATGGTCGGTTCTTTAACTTCTCAAACGGCGCTTTTGTGCAACATCTCGGAATCAAGTGGGAAGGCTGGAGGAGGCTTCTGCCTAGGTCCTGACAAGTGGACCATCGCCGTTCTGGATCACAGCGATGAAGTTTCTGGTTTTGTGTGTGTTGCATTTTGAAAATGCAAACCAAATTATTGCGTTTTCTGTGTTCTACAGCTCACAAAATGTGAATTAAGGCAGGAAGCCAAACAGGCAACATAACTAAAACCTTCATTTTGGTTTCCTGTCCAACTCTGTTTTCTGAAACTAGTTCTGTTGACTTTTGCACTTTTTTTTTTTTAATATGGATGAGCTCATAGCTCATTTTGTAGCAAGAAAACGAACCAAAAGATAGACATTGTGCTTAGTCACACTTTATCTGCTTCAGAATACATTTTAATTTTTTTTATTAGTAGGTTTATTAGGACTGACAGCCTCCATGGGGATTAAAAGTGACCCTGGTTTTGCTTTCATAGATAGACGCTCTTGACTTCTATCAGAAAGTGGTTTTTAAATAGTTTGAAGGATCCACTTCCACAGAAAAATAAGGAGTGGCCAGGATGCATGCTTCTGCCACAAGGCATGTGATCAGTTGGAAAGAAATGAGCTCATCTGGATGTTCAAAAGCCAAAAAGGGAAGAATCTAGCAGCTGTTGTCTTTCAAGTCAACGTGATAATGAATCATCAATGTGAAGATTTTTTTTCTGCTGGAGTTCCTATCTTTTGCTCTTTCAGTTTCTGAGCTACTGTCACAAGAGAAAAAAACCCACACAAATCCAGATCCATTAAAGCATTTTAATCAATTATTTACCTAATAAGATTGTGGCTTAGTTGTTATTCTTAGGAAATGTGCACATTCTTGCTTGCCATTAGAAATAGCTCCCACCGGTCCACCCTAATGTCCCTTTTCTGAATCATTCAGCAAATAGCAAGGCTGTGTGTCATTTTACCAAAGCGCTTTGTCTGAAAAAGCGCTGACAGAAATCTGGAGGATTTTTCTGGAGGAAGTTGCATTCTCTTTATGTCTCTGTTTGTTGTTATTCGCTGTATTAGTCTAAACAATCCAGCTAGGTAAATTCATGTATGTATTATGCATGGGTTGGTTTTGCTCCTATGTCTGCCGTTGTGCTGTGTTTTGAACAGCTTCGGGTACCTCAGTCTCAACAGTGATTCTTGTGTTGATGGGTTTTCTTTATCCTCTTGCTGGAGTTTCTCTAAACCAGATGAAATTTCAAATATATTTTGCAACTCTGAATGAAGCACGTGCTTATAAAAAGTTTTAGTCTGTATTCTTATTCATACACAGAGAATGTTTTTAATTTAAAAATCCTCTGGCTTTGTGGGAATCACAAGAGCAATCATCATCAATATTGATCATATTTGACAGCCTCTTGTTAAGTGAAATCTTTTTATTTTGTCCTGCAGCTGGAGTAAACAGCCACATAAATCCCACTCAGAAGCTTTTATTCAGTTAAAGAATGCAGCTTCAGAATGAATTGCATCCTATTCTCCTATTACTTAAACATGTCAGGAATAAATTGTCTTGGGGAGAGCAAAGCCTGTTTAATAAAAGGAGATAATTTATAGCCATTTTAGGAGTTTTTTTTAAATAAAATCAAAGGATAAAGCGTTTCAGAATGTACGCATCATAAGAAGGAGAGCAAGCTGTGCAATGTGTCCTTATGTAGCACCTTTAATTTGTGAGAAAATAGATACTTTACAGAATATGAGAAAGTCTTGCAAGTAGCTTGACTTGCAAATTTAGAAACTACCCAGCATAGATGGTAAAATAATAAGCCATATTTGTGTATCATTTTGATTGAGTTGTTAGTAAAATTTTAATCAAACTGATGGTGTTGTTGAAAAAAAACCACGGTATTATGATTGATTTCTAGAAGTAGAGGTCAGCTTGTGTTGCAGTATTACAATTTAAAATAATAAACAGTGGTCTTCTGTGTTTTTGGCAAAGTTTTGGAGTGATATTCCAAATCTAAAATGTGCCCACAACATTCATGTTAGCATCCCTACACATGGTATAAAACGAGTGCTTCAAAGATGTGTATCTTTGTTTATAATGTGCTGTATGCTAATCTAAACAATGTTGTTTCCTCCTAAGGGACTTACTTTTGAAGTCAACTTTATTCTGATCTTATTTATCAAACAAATTCCAAAGATTGAATGTTCTGGGTACAGTACAGCTGAATATTTGACTGGTTTCATTTTCTAGGTTTGGCACACATGCAGAATAAACTTTGTACTCATCATCACTGGGATGTTGATGTGCTGCATCAGTCCTGGCCCAAAGTAGACCCAGAGTACCTTCAGCCATCAGATGTCGTGGAGATGTCTGTTCTGGTAAGAGTGTTTTCATTTATTTTCAGTGGTGGTCAATTAATGCATTATGAGCTCAGAGGTTGCCAAAATTTCTGCTCTTGTGGAAGTCAGTTCCCTTCTTAGGTGGCTCAGTGAAAGGTCAGATAGAATAGAAACTGCAATTACTGTTGTGCTGAGTAATTCAAATGGTTTCCTAAATGAAAAAATGTAGCAAGTCTGGAAGGGAGATGATATAAATATAAATCTTTTTGAGTGACTGCATATTAGTACCTGTGGAGATTTGACAAATGAACAGCTGTGGGCAAGGACGGTACAGTCAAAACTGTGATCAAAATATAGGTCCCTCCAGACTTTATGCATGACAGTGCATTTATGATCTTGGCCCTGTACAAAAATGTATAATTAGGTGACATTTCTTGTGGTACCTGTAGTGCTATGGTTGCCTAATACAACATCATAAGCTGGGTTAAGTTGCTGTGATTTTTGCCATACGATGTTTCCCGTCTGCCTGGGGCTGAACTTCTGGCACGTTTTGGCAGAGGGTATTTGCAGGAATGAGGCGGAGGAAAACAGGTATCTTTCCTAATGTTAGAACTGCATTCCAGTTTCTCTTTGAGCTCTAACACCTTTGTGGTCTAGGGAAAGAGCTGGCAATTCAGTAGAAGAGTGGACATAAAACGACATTTAGTTAACCTGTAATTTTCCAAAATGTGTATGTGCATATGCACAGTGTAGTTTACTGTCTTTTTTCCCCACATCTCTAATTAACTAGTCTGTATTCAGCATCGTTAAGCTTTATCATTACATGGAGCACGGTAACAGTAAGTGCCACTGCAGGCCATAGAGGGACTGCAGGGCTTGGAGCCAGGGGGTGGGATCCGTGTGTAGTGTCTCAGCTCTTCCATCAACTGGCTCCTGGTCAACTTGCATCCAAGTGCTTCATGCTCAAGCTTTATGGTAGTCTGTAATTATGTAGTTGCATACTAATAGATCTGCAGAACTCCTGCCTTTTTCACTGCTCACCAAAGAATAACCTTTAATGTACCATGCAGACATTCTAAACGTAAATGTTTTAACTTAAATTAAATGTTTCAACTTAAACATTTTTTGTGTTTCTGGACATTGAATAAGATGGAACCTCTAGAAGAAATGTCATTTGGTCATGTAAAACTGCATGCTCTGTGTGTGTGCACGTGTGCATGCGTGTGTGTGTGTAAGGGAAACAGAAGCAATGCATGTTATCTGTATTTTATCTGTATTTTATCTATTTTATTATGTTAGCTCCTTTGGGTAGGAGGAGTAAGTTCAGTTATTTTTGTTTAGCTGGGTTTTTTGAGGAGGGAAGAGACTGGCTGGATTTAGGGGAAGTTGCGTTGCTGTATATTTCCTTAATCAAAGTATCTTTGCAAATAATTTAATACCTTGCCAGATCTCTCAGTCACAGTCCACTTGAACAGAGTGAGGAATGCTGCTAAAAACATAATTTTTCTAACATTCAACATACGTGCTTAGCAGAGGCCACAGAGTATGTCTTTTTGGAGGAAATTTTCAATTGGTGTCTTCTCCCAAACCAAGGAGAAGGACTGAAGTGCCAGCTGGGGTTAGACTTAGCCTAATAGTCACTGTGGGTTTATTGCTTTTCTTTTTTCTTTCTTTTTTCTTAAGTGATAAGTATTTATTTATACCAGTAAAAAGGTCGTATATCCACAAAAATCTTCACTTGGGTACAATCACTTTGCTCAAGCTTAAAATAAACATTCACCTTCAAGCACAGCTAGCAAACATCTTAAATTCCAGTGTTCAGTCTACAAGGAAGTTATGAATGAGAAATTGTGTAATTATAGAAACTTCTTTGCAATCGTGGTTAAAGCAAACATGTTGTTAAATATATATTTAAAATAAAAACTTCAGCAATACAGGGAAAACTCTGAACTCTGTTTTTAAGACTGTAAAACTGAACATAAAAACGCTTAAACATTTCACTGATTTTTCTGCTGACGTTAAAACTTCCTTCTCAAAAAAAGAAAATAGAAGAATAAAAATTAATGTTGCTTTAAACAACCATTATTTTTATTTCTTTTCCTGGTTAACTTTGTCAAAGCCATAGCCTTCTGTAGAAGTCTTGTAATAAGAGAAAAAGCAACCCGTGCCTTCTTAGATACATATTCATGGAAGAATATGATGTATGTAAACACCTTCCTTAGTTCTGAGAAAGCAAGTGATTGGAAGACCAGAGAGACAAGTTACTTTTTTGAACTGAGAATAACTCTTAAAAATAGTGCCAGGAGGGGGGCATGCCTGGCTTTCTACTGTAAGAGTAAGGCAAAAGGGAAATACAGAGGAGCAGGGAGAAATCATCATGAATGTGAATATTTTAAAGTCTTGTGGACACTGTAGGTTTTTGTATGGCTGTAAAAGTAAATTGCCCTCATTAAACCAAGAAACACTGGACATATGAAGAATTGGTTAGTTGCAAAGAGGCAGTGTCTCTTCACAAGGCTGCACAGTCACACTGAGTCTTTGGGCCACAACCCTATTCTTCTCAAGACATCAAACTGCCTCAGGCTGCCAGGGATTTGCCTGCTGAGACATTATGGTTTTGTTTCTCTTGACACAAAATACTTCATTATTTCCTGTCTGTGCTGGAGTTATGGCTTTCCATATTTAACCCAAAGCAGCAAAAGCAACCAACTCACTGCATCCTTGGCTAATACAATACAGATTGCCTACAAGAAAGACATATAAATTCACTGGATATGCATGGTATCTGTTATTCTAAATGTTATTGCAAAGTTGAATATCTTTAATCATACCGTATATTGTTAATGCTATGAAAAATCTGACCTGAATGTAGCGTGCATTTCATCCTATGAACACACTTCTGACTAACATTCCTCACATTTTCTAGGCGGTGCAGAACTGTTAGCAGCTGTGGTCTTATAACTGATGTTTTTATAAAATAAAAAAAAAAGTCTGTGTCATTTTTCCTGCTTTGGCGTATGAGGAAGGCCTAAAAGTGCACAGATATTTATTTTTCTTTTTACTTCTCAGAAGGATTATGCATCAATGGTAAAAAAATATTTGAGTTGAACTAAAAATTCCTCTCTGCAGCCTCCAGGTGCTTATTTTTCAGTCTTCTGTGATTTCATTTCACCCTTCATAACCTCTCTAGTTCCCTCTAGCTCCCTCTAGATCCAGAATAGTCTAAAATGTCAAATGTTTAAAAAAAAAAAAAAAAAAAAAAAAAGAAAAAGCAACAGCTTTCTTCCTTAGGGGAAGAAAGGACCCAAGCCTCGTTTACTGTAGTTTCCCTCTTGCAGTTTGCAGAGGTTTTTCAGAGAAACAATGCTGCCAGCACCCAAGTTTCTTGTGCTGGCTCTTTTACCTGGAGCTGCCAAGGGTTATGATGGTCTAGTAAGATACAGAGAGAGAGAGATGGAGGCATAGCAGAAGATAGGCGTCCTGCTGAGAATCTAACCCCTCGACTAAGAGAACATGTGAATAGGATGCTTGTTACGCACAGTGTGTGATTACATCTGCAGATGCTTATTTTAAGAATGGCATTAATACGTTTGACTTTGCATCATGATACCTACGATAACAATGAAAGCCACGCTGCAAACACGTGCTGAAATCATAACCAATCTGCCGTGTGATAGGATTTTCAGACTCGGCTCGCAGCGCGGTGTGGGAAGATGAGGAGAGATGCTGTGGGAAGGTACACAGCGTCAGGTCGCCTAGGCTTCTCGACCTTTCTAGGAAAACACAACTGCTAGCAGTCATTTATTTACTAAGTTGATTTAGACCGCTTGGCTTTTCTGTTGAGAACAGCACCAAATAGGCTAGTTGTGGCAAGTTTCCCCCTGCCAACATCCATCCGCTGGGACATATTAATTTGCATCATGGAGGACAGCGAATGACATTTTAACTAAGCAGGCATAGTTTTGAACTGCAGGCTGTGTGTCCTAGCAGCAAGCTCACAAGCTTGCTTTATAGTCTCACTAAAACCGTATCCATTTGGATTTTACCATTTTCTTTTTCCTGTGGAATGTATTTCTTCTCTGAAGTGCCCTGTCAAAAAGAACTACTTGTATTTATTTTTCACAAAAGCTTTCCAAATTAACTCTTCTGTGCGTTTCAAGGGATTTACTTTGCACAAGGTGCTAAAGGCAAAGTTTAACACAGCCAGCCTTTTATGATACCACGTGATGGATGCATGTAGGAACAGTTAAAAGCCTACCTACGTTATCACTGCAAATTGATGTCAAGTCTAGTCAAAAAACAGAAATGACTCATTCCAGCTGCATTTGAGCCTTCATCTTGTTCCTTAAAAACCTGACCCAACTTCCTCTCTCTGAGAATTGCACAGATTATTTTATTTTCAATAAAATATAAACTAGGTAAGTGAAGTAGGTCTCTCTTATTCGTGGTATGTTGCATACATGTATCCTGGATAAAATCCAGGTGAAAACCAAGCTGTGTGCATTTTTATGTCCAAGCTATATGAAGCAACATATGTTCCTTTTAGATGACTGAAAACTCATTACAATGATGTCTAAAGGTCAAAGATCTGCAGTACCTGCAGCAGATTTTTATGCAAGTAATTTGATTCAACTGGATTAAAAAATTCAAATTATTTCATTTGCTAAAATGTGGGATTGATATTCTTTTCATTAATCCACTGAAAGTACTCCATATAAATCTGAAAGCTTTGTAATAGTGAATTTTATGCCCATTCCAGAAAGGTATTCCGTAAGGCTCTGTAGTCTCTGTCCATTATCTACTCTTACTGGATGACAGAAAAGATTTATAAGGCCATTTTATAAATGAAGGTGATTCCCACTGAAGGCCTTACTCAGTTTTACTTACATGATTCTGCTCTGCTGATGCAAAACCAGTATGGAAGCTCTGAAAACCAGCTGCACACAGGAAAGCATGACCTTATGAGTGGTTGTCATCTTTGTGGTCAGTGTTGGCTTAATGAGTCATGCGTTTAGTACGAATGCAACATATAATGAGTTAAAGCCTATTTTTCTAAAAATGACTGATGATGAATCTTTCAGATATCTTTTCAGCCACAAATATTTTTATTTTAATAAATCTTGCATTTGAATCTTGGTAAGGAGTCTCTTAGCTGTAAAGAATCCAGGTTGCAGCCTAGAAGTACGTACAAACCAAGATTCCCACCTGACATGACTGCTATGTTCACTCTCATTATTCAGCTTGCATAACTATCACGTTTTTAAACTTAAAAGATCGCCACATTGCATAGTCACATGCTGCTTGCTGTCTTCAAAACTAAGACTTCCTATGGCCACTTCTTCAATTTTCCTTGAGTAGCATGAGTCAGAGTTTCATTCTCTGATTTTATGGTAGAGGGACAGGAGATACGGAGAATTTTATCTTCTACTTAGAAAGTTTGGTGTTGGAGAAAAGAGAGTTTGATCCACATTTTTTCCCCACGTATAATGAGACGGATTGGATTCGGGAAGTAAAATCGTGTAAATCAGTCTAGTAACTGCTGTTTTTCTTGTTTTTGTGTCTCTTTCAGATCAATAACAAAGCTTGTGGCAAAGTTTTTGTGCCTCAGCAAGCAGCCCGCAATTTTGAAGAAGTCCACGAACTAGTTCTTCAAAGTGAACTTGGAGTCAAGCATCTCCAGGGGCGAACCATTAAGAAGGCCTTTCTGTCTCCCAGAACTGCCCTTATCAACTTCTTAGTGCAAGAATAGCAAAGGCTCTGCTGGGCTGCAAAAGGGAACTGGAATCTTCCGAGATGAAACCAATTCAAAAATACCAGTTATGGTTATTTAAATCTCATGTAACGGTGGGGAAGAAATGTTATTAAAATCAGGTTGCTGCTAAATCTTCATTTCAACGGGGAGAAATGCACGGAATTAAAGTTTCTTATCAGGTCACGGTGAGATGCTGTTTGTCCGTATTCTCTGGGAGAATGAGAAGGAAGCGCAGAAGAACTAAACGATTGTAACACAATGTAAATCATATAAAGTGCAGGGGTTTCAGTGTCAGCCTCAGGAATATATCCCATTGGAAAGCTGGCTGGACTAAATGCAGAGGCATAAATACGATTCCAGGACTAAACAACTGCCCTGAGTATGTGCTACACCAAATGTTAGGTGTGCTACAGTCAGTCTTTGCTGCCGATATCTCATGTTTGGGTACCCTATCATTAACTAACATTTTAAGTTGTAAGAAAATGTTACTACAGAGTGTTAATTTAAAAAAGGATTTGTTTAGCACTGGCCAATGGCCTTGGGCACAGCAGGTAGCCAGAACTGGAGTGGCCTGATACATTTCACATAGGTTTCAGAGCCAAGCCAAGAAAAAGGTCAGATTATTTAGCCAAGCCCTGCCTTAGCCAGGATCCTCCTTCCTCGCTGGCATATTTCTGTTGGCTCGTACATGGAAGATTCAGCTTCAGCAAAGTGCTGGCTGTTGTGTCTGCACAGAACGGAATGGCACTTACTTCCTATGCATGAGCCATCTCGGAGACTTTCGGGAGGGATTCAAGAAAGGGATGAGTCGGCTGCTAGAAATGCAGCAGTGGTGAAGGCAGACAGCGTGCTTTTTGCCTCTACTCCTACTTCTCATAGTGCCTAGATCGTAAAATTTGAAGCAAAATTCTTTCTTTTTTTTTTCCGAGGGCTTCATTAAGTGGATATAGCCATCGTGTTTCTAAAAATCAATCAGACTTCCATAAAACACAAAGCCATTCTCATGCCTCATTTCAACCATTTTATTTGTACGCTCCATTGCTGTTACATCCACATGGAAATGTTTATTGTATTTAACAAATGCTTGAAAAAGGGTTTCCAAAGAGACAATTACAGGGTTCATTGTGTAAGAATGTCTTTTCTTTAACAGCCATTAAACTAAGTAGTCCAATCAGCCAGGCATTTATGAGCCATTCTGACAGTTAAGAAGTCGGCAGTAAGAACCAGCTAGGCAAATAAAGAGGTCTGTATTAACCCTCCAGCCCAGCAGTCATCCGGACCATGTATTAGATTAAAAGGAAACCCAACAAAAATCTCCCAGATAACAGTAAATAAGTCCAGTAGATCCTAAGCAACCAGGATCAAGATAGATCACATTGCAGTGTGAGTACTAGCTAAGCGACACCAATATTCATTTTGGTTTTGTGCATTTTTGGTGCTGAAGATCTAGCTGCGTAAGGGATGCCAGGCTTAGCGAGCAGATTCGGCTCGACACATCCCTACTTCTGCAACAAAACTCGTCTGATGTCTGCCTCCCCCTGGACCGCACTCGTGCAGATTTTCTCTCCAGCAGTCCTTTGACAGAAGAATGACTAAGAAATGGAATATTTATAATGGAGATATGGTCTTTGCAGTTTTAAGACTCCAAAAATCTCAGCCACAAAGGAATGCATTCAGACATTCAAACACAGGCCTTTAGTTGGAGTTAAAATAATTTGAATTCCAGTGTCTGCCTGACATATATGTTTTTACAAATTCATAAAACTCCTGTTCAGAAGCCCCTAAAAGGGCTATGAAAGAGATCCTTTAAAGTAAGATCTGTACCACAGCGCAGTCCTGCTTTTTTTTCTGTGTAAAAGTTTAACACACCCTGTGGCATCATTTTAACAGAGTTTTTCTTTGGGGGGAAGGTGACATGTTTGGTGTAAATAAAAACTTTTACAGTTTACAAGGATGAAGGAAGATGTTGTAAGCCCAGCAGCCCTACGGTGCCTCTAAACAAAAGCTGCAGTCACTCCAGGGCTGAGCAGCAGCCCGCAGCGTTTATTGCTGTTAGCACTGGCGGGGATTTGCTCGTGCCAGAGGAAGTGAATTGTCGATGGCACTTAGTGATTCGGGCAAAAATCAAAATAAGGAATGGACTTCTACACGCCAAAAAAAGGAAAAGTAGCGAACAGCAGTTGTACAAAAAGTGTACGGTCAGAAGTCACGCCAGCGTGTTTACAGTAAGTTGGCGTTCGGTGTGGTCTAGAGGATACAAGAAAGGCGGCGAAAAAGGGGGTGAGAGAGATGGCGCAGTCAGTCTGACAGAGCCTCGTCCCCTGCTCAGTGTGTGTTTGAAGGGTGGCAGAGGTGCCAGCTGTGGAGCTGTGCAGTTGTCCTGGCAGCTGTCTCGTAAGGTTGACCTGCTCTGAAACACGATTGCCATTTGTCTTCGGATAATTGTGACTCACAGCGTTGGTCTGTGCCTCGGTGGGACTGATACCGATACACAGGCTGCAGCCTGTTACCGAGCCTTTTTCAAATAACTTCTGGCAGATGCCTCTCGTTTATTTAACAGTTGTTACCTGTGTCACAGTACCGACGCATCTTTATGCTGAAGATGGTATAAGGCGTTGTCACAGATCGCGTGCCCTTTTGAAGAGGTCAGCAGCTAAGTAGTACGGGAGTTTTAAATCTGGGCAGGGATACTTGAGGAGTGAGAAGGAAAGGCACTGACGAGCAATCAATCAAATTGCACTGCATTTCTCACACACATTAAAATGGACATGGTGCCACTGTCCTTATTCCACTAAGCGATCAGCCAAAGAAGATGTGGGAGATTTGCTAAACCCAGTGGGACAGACCCAGGACAAACTACTCCAAGAAATGGATCCACGACACGGAAGGGGCATTCCCTGCATCCTGGTGCTGACGGTGATAGAAGACTGGTTATGGTGCTGACCTATTTTCTATTTTAAATAATATAAATATTTAAAAAGAATTATTGGTACACTTTCTACCCCCAAATCGTTCATGTAACTGAATTTCCAAAACATCCAGCCTTCAAACACTGATCCTGGAAAAATAAAAATTGGCAAAGTCCTGAAAGGTCGCCAAGTCCTTTTCTCATGCTGTTGATTTCATGCGAAGGATCTCAGATGCTGGGAGATGGGGGCAGTGTAATGTGCTGGAAGAAACCACAGCGTAGAAAAATGTGTTATTAGGCGTGGGTGTTTCGTAGCCGTCTCTGGTGACTGAGATGACGTGGACGCACCAATGCTGCTTTGCAGCAAGGCAATAGGGCTTTTTACATCACGTTAAAGAACAATGTTACAGCTTAGGTCACTAGCTAAGGCAGCTCTCTAGCCAGGTTGTCCCACCTATGCTTCAAACAAAAACCTATACAACGGCGGTGCTGAACAAGCCTGTGGTTTTCCATGCCCTTCACCAGAATCCAAAAATGGAGATTTGGTACAAAATAAAATCTGTGCGCTCTCTCTGCAATTTACCGGAGTAAAGTAGTGCCTCCGAACTGACATCTGGTAAATGATGGCTTTTTCTGATCCGACTTTGTAAAAGCCTGCTTGTTTCTTGTGGAGGGAGAAATTCCCCAGATAATGCAGGTCATACAGCCTTTCTTCTTTGTCTCTCCTTCAGTATAAAGCCTCACAGAAAGCTATTCCTCTTCTCTAAACTTTCTACAATCAACATGAACTAGAAAGAATGTCAATTAGCACTTTGCTGGTTGTTCCTTCCTAGGGGAGTTTGCAGTATATAAGGTTTTTCTAAAAGCTTGGCTATAAACGAGGACAGGGGGAGAAATCACTGGGGGGTTTTCTAGTTTTGCAATACTTACTGCAGTTTAGAGAGAGGGGATTGGCTTTATTTATGTATATTTACCGACTTGGAACAGTACATACACTGTTTTTGCTGGATGCTTTTTCTGCTGCTTTATTTCATAGAATCATAGAATCGTTAAGGTTGGAAAAGACCCTTAAGATCATCGAGTCCAACCGTTAACCTAACACTGCCAAGCCCACCACTACACCATGTCCCTAAGCACCACATCTACATGGCTTTTAAATACCTCCAGGCATGGAGACTCAACCACTTCCCTGGGCAGCCTGTTCCAGTGCCTGGCTGCCCTTTCGGTGAAGAAGTTTTTCCTAATATCCAACCTAAACTTCCCCTGGCGCAGCTTGAGGCCGTTTCCTCTCATCCTGTCGCTTGTTACTTGGGGGTTTCTTCAGCTCCCTCCTGGTAGGATCTGAGCTAGTTTTGTATCCAAGGACTGTCCTGTAAGAGAAGTCTTGCATGTGAAGCCAGGTCTATCACCAGAACCCGAGTGGTGAATATACTTATTAGCCCACTGATTAGAAATCAGTCCAGGTAATGTCAGCTTTTGACTTTCAAAAATGTTGCTGGAACTACAGCTGTGTTATTTTTTTTTTAACGGAAATGGGGTTTGTGTCTCAAAGAAGCAGCATGAAGCTGATCACAGCAGATCAGAGGCAGTTTTTAGCGTGTCCCAGCCATAGCAAGAGAAGATCTGAACTGGAGCGTTTTATCTGCGCAGGAGGGAACAGCATCAGAGCTCTCATCTGCAGCCCAGATGATAAAAGAGAGATCTTGCCTGACACACGGAGGAAAGGCGGGATTTTTTTTCCCTTTCCTGATTGAACTGACTTTCCGGTACCACGAAGCATTCTGCAATTCACTAACCCCATCCGTCCCAGGAGGCCCCGAGTCACACACGACCTGTGTGCCCCCCGGCACTTTTCTCACTCAAGTAAGCCTTGGGTTGGGTAAGTTCAGGTCTGGTTTTAGCCCTGGAGAGTTGCAAGCCAGCATCATCTTCCATATAAAATTAGCTCTAGTTTTATATGTAGTCAGAGAGTTTCAACAGGTTTTCCTGGGTTTATAAGCTGCTGTGGTCTCTGAATGGGGGTATTTTTGCCTGGGTGTAGCGACGTGGCAGAGAGGAGTCCTGGTGGCTCTTGTTCTCTCTGCCAGCCCTTATCTTGGCAGTGAGAGACTGCAAACTCAGTCACGGTCAAGCAGACGCTTGTATTTGTTGTCAGGTGAACATGGCCCAAACCCCTGAGAGATTTTGATCACAGGAATCTCATCAAAAACACCCCACAACATTGAACATCCAGGACATTTCCTTGGATGCTCACCTGTCTGCGCCACGCCAATTTGCTCTCCGTTTGAGGCTGCCAAATTGCTCGCTCAGTAAAGGAACGTGTAAATGGAAAAGGCTTAAGTATAAGGAGCTAAATATCCATATTCTTTCTGCTTGCACTTGTGACACTTAGCCTGGGACATTTGGGGCATAAGTTCTTTTATTTGAAAAGCTTATCTTCCTCAGTATAACTCTAAGCAGAACGTATGTGTTTACATGAACGGCAATGTGTGCCTTCCTTCTTGCTCGCTTAGATACACGCGCGCTCTCTGGGCTGGTTGCAAGGGGAAGGCCCACAGTCACATCTAAGGCTCTGAACTTCCTTATCTACCAGTAGTTTCTTACACGTGCCAAAACCGAGCATAAAAGGTCCGAGTACACCCACCTCCCGCTGCCAGAAGAGACGCGCGAGCTGCCGAGCAGGCGGAGTTGCTCTCCAATAACCGTGCTTGGTGCCAACAATATGTGAAGCGAAATACGTATAGTCATAACAGCTGTAGGTGATCCAGTGCGCTGGTCAGGAATAACAAACACGGGACCGATAACCGGGGCAGAAAAGAGAGGCATTTAATAAAGGAGTGTGACACATTGCTGGCATGGGCAGCCTGGGTTTGCTTCTGATGAAGATTAAGAGAATTGGTATAACAGGAAAGTGTTTTCTGCTACAAAGGGAAATCAATTGTCTTTAAATACCCGGCAGTGTAATTAGCAAATCTTACTAATTGCTGCAAAATAGAAATGTGCGTGTGTGTTGTTGGGCTGGCTAAGCCAAGAAAGTATTGTGAAAAAAATTGTAGAAGCTTTTAGAAATGAATATTTTTCTTAAGTACGTCTCCATCCCTGGAGATCCACATGGCTGGATGAAATAGCAAGGGTGCAATAAAAATATATACTTCCCAATTTTCCCATGTGAAAGAGCATTTAAAAACATCTGTTAGTCAGAGAGCTTCTCCTAGGACACGCACGGCAGAACGGGGTGGGTGCACTGACTGCATCTGGCAAGCCGGCTCGAAGTCCACCAAGCCACGGGAGGCCAATGACTGATGGCAGGGTGTCGTCTGACCTGCGGAGCGCTTCCAGCCGAGGATTACTAAAGGCCACGTATGTTGGTTAAACAGGTCACGCTCCTGTTTGTGTTAATGCACTGATAAAGAGGCGGGGAAATGGAGCTGGAAAATTCTCCAGGCAAGCTCTTGTCTTGATAAAAGGCTCTTTTTAGTAGAAAAACAGAGAAAACAAACTATTCCATATTCTTTCGAGCAGGGGTAGGAAAACCACCAACGCCATGTGCATTATTTTGCTGCAACCCTGATGCCACTGAAAGCGAGTGTTTGGCCCGGTGGACTGACGGCGAAGGGAGACCAGAGTCTCCGCCACCGCTGCTGGCACCTGGAGGAACTGAAGAGAGGAAGGCGAAGGGCGTTCTCTGCCCCGGAGCGGCAGCCGAGCGCTTGGCACCCGGCTCTGGCCTTCCTCGGGGAGACCGAACCGCGGCAGCTCGGGGATTCACAGCCTCTTCTCTCTCTGCTGCTGCCTGGGCTCCTGTTTGGGATCTCGGTGATTCCCTATGGCTTCTCTTGCCTCCCCACGGTGTGCCCTGCCAGGTAACCCTTCCCTGCCTCAGTTTACCCACCCGCGAGCAGGGACCGCAGCATCCCCACTGATGCTGCAGGGTATAGGCATTTAAGGAACATGACCCTGAAAGCCTTGCTGTGAAGCGTCTGTACTGCTCCAGAAAGGCAGTTTGGCAAGCTGTCCCAGTGCTGCCCTGGCCCTTCCGTGCCGTTAGCATTAATTAAATGACTCTTAGTGTAACTTACGGCAGAGATCATGCCCTGTAGCAGGCAGTAGTACTGCAACAGAAGCAAAACATCCAAGTCCGGACCCACTTCTGCCCTGACGCTGGGGGCACCGGCATGCCCCTGCAACTTGGGGGTTAAATGTGCAGGCAGCACAGGAGGAGGCAGCAGGGGCAGCAGGGAGGGCAGGCCTCCCAGAGGAATGCAGAGGCCCCCGGGGCAGCGGTGGGGAGAAACAACATCTCCCAACCCTGCCTTGCCGCCTTCCTGCAGACTTTTCGGAAGGCAGAGGCTGAGGTTTGGCATCTCCACCTCCACATCGCGCCCCTCTCAGCAGCCTGGGCCCTGGCTTGAGCCCAGCTTTCCCACCTACAGCCACCCCCGGGCTCACCTCCTGCTGCCAGCTCCCTCCATCCTTCCCTCCACCACTCTCTTATTTACCCTACAAGCCCTGTGCATCATCTTCCTGGTATAAAGCACCCAGCTGGTGCAGATAAATTGCACGTTTATTGAAAACGCCCTTAGAAAGCTGAGGGTAGCGTCCATCATTTCCCGGTGCGATTCAGTCGGTGCAGAGTTCGGGGATGCTGCGGTGCTACCTTGCGAGAGCCGAGAGATGCGTTTGCTCCTGCAAGAAGCAAGCCAGGCTCCATCCTGGAAAAACTTCTGCCTTACAAATTGTTCACTCTGTTTATATTCTAGCACTGAAGCCTTTACTGCTTTCCTGATAAAAGATGCCAGAGCATGTATCTCGGGCATTTCAGGGTGGCAGACGGAGTCCAGGCTCCTGCGGTAAGTGACCTGCCTGGGACAGCCACGGCCCCGGGTGGCACAGGCACCAGGGATTAGACCTGGAAATGTCCACAAACATCTGGGTGCGCTGCCAGCTGCTGGTTCCTCCTGCTGGTTTGCTTGCAAATAGTGAGTATAAGATAGTTGCTTTTGGAGAGAGATCTAGGTATAAATTGTCACCCAGACACCTCCTAATCGTTTTTTTCCATAAACTATACAGCCTCGCGCTGTTGTCGTGCCTCAAAATCTGAGGGCGTTTTCTCCCAGACAGAAAAATGATCTGGGAGATGGCGGGGGAAGCTTTCTCTGCATTTTCCCCAGCTCTCTGCAATGTGAGCCCAGAGCCAAACGTGGCAGCAAGAAATAAAGACAGACGATCCCCTCCCTGCTCTGGTTCACGACTTCCCTGTTTACCCGGGCAGGCAGCGCTTTGCCCCAGCCTGCCGGCCCTGGCGGGCTGTGCCACCCCAGCGCCAGGCCGCGGCGATGTGCCCGGCGCTCCCACCGAGATGGGGCCGAAATCGGGGAGCACCACTCGGGGCTGCTTCTCCCCAGATCGCTGCCTGCCTCCGCCCCACGGGCAGCTGCGATCGCCACGTGGAGCAGGGCTGGGTTACAAGCTGTCAGCATTATTTTGCATGAGTAAATGCAGCGTGTAAGCCTTGCCCACAGGAACAAAACCAGATTAAATGAGCAATGGGGTTTTTTTCTTTAAGGGATAGCGTTTAGAATAAGTTAATTCAGATAGGCACTTAGATTTTGGTCCTGTGTTACAACAGCAATCGTGGACCCCTTCACTCCTTAATAGGCATGGGCTGTAAAACTCACAGCAACTATAAAACTGTGGGACCATATCTAATCGCAGCAGAAGGGTCTGCAAGTCAGTGTAGTATTACATCTCCAGTCTAGTAGAAAGCTCAAGTTAATCATCTGCTCGCTTGGGAATACCCCTAACCCAAGTCTCACAGAAAGAATAAACCCGAGCACAAAACTTCAAAGGTATTTTGCTGCCTAACGTTCGCTGAAAGCATTGCGAATTAAACACCAGAATGCCTCTGAATCGCTTGGCTGCGATTCCCCTTCGAAGGCGCTCGCCATCAAAGTGTGTGCTCATGCGTGCGGAGCCTGGAAGGAGGCCAAGCCCAGCGCGACGGTTCCCTACCCAAACGGCTTCGGCAGCCTCTTCCACGTCGTCCGCGTGAGCATTGTTCTGCAGACAGCTGATCTGATCCTCTGGCATAGGAAGGAAATGTACTTTGCAGCGCTGGTGAAGGTCAGCGGCATCCAGAGCGGCCATTCGGCAAGCAGGCTGCTTCCCCCCCGCCGCCCCGAGGTGGTGAGCTACCGCGGGTCCGACTGCAAAATGACTTACAGATGTTAGGTTACAGATAAAAAGTGATGGCAGAAAATGTACGCATGACCCTTAAAAAAGAAAGTCAGAAAAATATCCTGTGATCTGAGGGAAGTTACAGATTCTTCCTCGGTTTGTTCGTTGAAAGCTGGAAAGAGAGACGTCTATTCCCAAATACTTCTGTTCCACCAAAGGGTTTGTTTCCTAGAGGTCTGAAGGGCCTCATCTCCGTATGTTTGCAGAAAAAAACCCCGATAGGTGCCAGCTGAGCCTCTGATATGCTGGATAGGAGCGTGCCTTCCCTTGATTAACTTTCCATCCTTTGGTGAGGAGGAGGGAAGAAGGTGCGAGCACAATGTGTAATTTCCTTTTCGATTGCTCTTTGTCCACCAACGTCGCAGATTCCTGCCACGAGCGAAGCAGCGGTGGGACTCAGGCTCCCATCCTTATCTACCTGCGGCTCTCTTTCCTTTCTGCCATTCTCTCAGGCCGTACCAATACGGATTCAAACAACCTGTTGCTCATCAGCTCTGGACGTTGTCAAAACCGGCCTTGCGCTAGCCCTTCTTGAGGATGCTCTTTAGACGTTGAAACTCAGTTTTGGCTTTCGCCACCCCAGCTGAGCTTAACCTCAGCCTCGACAGTTTCAGTCAAGTCCCTCAAAAGAGGTCGTTATTTTTGCTCTCGGTCACTGATGGCCTGAGCCTACACCCGCCTGG
Source organism: Platalea leucorodia (assembly GCF_965183815.1). Classification (NCBI taxonomy): domain Eukaryota; kingdom Metazoa; phylum Chordata; class Aves; order Pelecaniformes; family Threskiornithidae; genus Platalea; species Platalea leucorodia. Next base: position 120,043,436 of record NC_138823.1, read on the forward strand.
CATGAAACAGCTGCTGGGGGCCACCGCGTCCTCTCCTGGCCACAAAATGGGAGGCAAGCCCTTTCCCATCTGGCCAAAAGGGCCCCGGCACGGGCAGGGGCTTGCTGTGCTTTGCACGACGGACGTCCAGATGTAAGTTAAACCCTTCCGAACTGCTGGGGCTTGTGCAAAGCGGGGTTTAGCCCCCAGGCACCCAGCTTCTCCCAAAGTGAAACAGGGCTTGTGGGGCTCAGCCTGGGGGAGCTGCGACACCCCTCCTTCCCTCACGCCCGCGGCACAGGTAGGCTTGGAAAGGTTTGATAGATGGGGTTGCTTGACAGATGGGGCTGTTTTCCCAGTACTGCGTGAAAGCTCCAGCACTACCTATCCCTTAAACGCTCATCAGGCCACGGTTAGCGGCAGCCCGCGCGCTGCCGTCCCCCTTCCCTGGCTCCCAGGGACTGGAGCAGCTCGGCCACGGCGCCTCGCTCCGCGCTGGGATCCCCGCCCGCCCGCCTTCCCCAGAAACCATAAAACCCCTTATCTAACCCTGCGCGGTGTCTGGGCTAAATTTGTGAGTCCGAAGTTTATCAAGTGTATCGGCTCAAGCTCGAGCCGAAGGCTGTCGCTGCCGGGACGAACCTCTCGGTCCTGCTCGCAGCCAGCCAGGTTGCTTCGAGAGAAGACGCGCACCTTTTCCAGGGGCTCAGTGTGCCGCGATTTCTAAGCACATCAGGCCGAAACTCGCTGGAAGAATTGAGCTATTTTAGACCTGGCTTCAGCTGCTCGGCCGCGCTCCTCTACAGGGACTGGGCAAAAAGGGGAGGGGAGTTTTTGTTTTCCGACAGGTTTTGGTCACAGCCCAATTTGCGATTATTAAAGGCAGCGAATTTCCACGTTCCTTAGCATCTGGCCCCATCTCCTGCAGCCTGGGGGAGAATAAAACAAGCGCGGGGAATGCAGGACACGTGCCCAGGCCCGTAGGATCAGCCACACCAGCTGATTTACTCAGAAGCACCACGGCTCCCTGCAAACCGGCCTCTCCCCCGAGCCCGGCAGAGGTCCCGACGCAGCCCCCGACCTCCCAGCACCCCCAGCTGGGTTTCGTCATGAAGATTTTGCGGTAAGGAAAGAGTCTGGGAGGCGAAGGACGGAATTACAAGGGTAATTCTTTATTGACGTGCGTGAGGCGTCCTGTTGACATTGGGGCACCCCGAATGTGGTTTTACACGCGGTTCTTGTACCTTTCAAGCCTTCGGGTACGACGTGATTTGACCGATCTCTTCTTAACACACACGCGCCACTGTTTTGCGAAGCAACTGTAATTTTATGACGTCATCATCCATCTGCTTCCTTCATGTTCTAGACGTGCCCGGAGTTGCTCCTGCTGCAGTTACTTGTCCGCGATGCCAGGTTACGGGGGCGGGTTTCGGTGCTGGTGTTATTTTGGGTGTCCCAGGGGTACCCTTTGTTCTCCAGGGTGGGGGCTCTCCCTTCGCCTTGCAATGGGCTGGGGTCCTTTAGCCATGCTCGCTTAAGCGTGCCTGCGCAGCGTAGAACACTACCTACATTAAATAAAGCTCATACAATTTCCGAGTGTAAAGACTGAGCGGTGCAATACAATAGTTACAGAATGAGACTTTACGAACTGTTTTCCACGGGGGGGGGGGGGGGGTGTTTTTTCACCACAGCGACTTTTCACGAGTGTTTTTCACGAGGGTTTCAGGGCCGGTAGGGTCCTTCTTCGGGGGGGGGGGGGGGGGGAAGGCGCCTTACGTCTTTGGACCCGCACGTGACGTCACCGTTGAGTGGATGACGAGCGGCCGCTTCGCGCAGCGCGGGGGCGGGGCCAGGGGCGGGGGCGGAGCCCCCGCCCCTGGCCCCGCCCCCCTCCCCGCCCCCTGACCCCGCCCCCGACGGGGACGGGCGCGGCGGGAGTGAGACGGCGCGGCGGGACGGAGCGGCCGCCGCTGCCGGCAGCGCCCGGATCCCGGCGGGAAAGAGGAGGAGGAGGAGAAGGAGGAAGGCGAGGATCAACCCGCTCCGCCGGCCGGGATGGATAAGTACGATGACCTGGGTCTGGAAGCCAGCAAGTTCATCGAAGACCTCAACATGTACGAGGCCTCCAAGGACGGTCTCTTTCGGGTGGACAAAGCTGCCGGCAACAACCCCGAGTTCGAGGAGACCAGGCGGGTCTTCGCCACCAAAATGGCCAAGATCCACCTCCAGCAGCAGCAGCAGCAGCAGCAGGAGGAGATGCTGATGGCCGCCCTGAACGGAGGGGCTGCCTTCAACGCCCCCCGGCCGGCGGCGTGGGGTGCCAAGCCGCCCCCAGCCTCCGCCGCCGAGGGGCCACGCGTGAGGCCGTATGACGGAGGGGAGCGCGGCTTCGGCGAGAGCAGGCTGCCTGCCGAGGCCCCGGGGAGCCAGGCCGGGCGCCGGGGCTGGGAAGCGGAGCCCGACAGGATCCCCAGAGCGGGGGGCTCGCGGCCTGGCGCGGGGCGCGGGGAGCAGCAGGCCGGGAGCTCCGGTGACCCCCAGCCCTGCCGCGGCGGGCAGGAGAACGGCGGCGAGGCCAGGCGGGGCGGCGGGGGCCGCGACCCGACGCCGGCCGGGCAGAGGTCCTCCTCCTTCTCGCACGCCCGGACCCCCCCAGCACCCTCGGCGGGGACGGAGGACGGGGTGCCAGGGGCCCTGCCGCAGCAGAGATCCTCCTCCTTCTCGTCCCCCTCAGTGCAGCCCGCCCGGGGGTTTTCGGGCCCTGCTGATGCCTGCGGTCCCAGGGCCGGAGGGGACAGCAGCCAGCTGTGGTACCAGGGCGTCCCGCTGTCCTTCCCCGCCAGCTCTGCGCCCACCACCCCGAGTGTGGACTACCAGCACGCCGCCGCCTACCCTGGCCCAGCCGGCCACTTCGTGGCCCACGGTCAAAACCACCGGCCCAACGGCAGCGGCACGAACCCCGAACCGGGGTCCTCACACCTGGCCTCACGTGGGCCGACAGCCTCAGATGCTCCACAGCCACCTTTCCCGGAGGGTGCGAGTGGCCCGCGGTCAGACGCCGGGCACCCGGAGGGCTCCGGCGTGGCGAAGGTGAAGCTGCCCTGCCAGACCCTCCTTCCGCAGCCGGAGCAAGGGCCGTCGGCGGCCGAGCTGAAGCTGGAGGCACTGACCCAGCGCCTGGAGCAGGAGATGGATGCTCGTCCGAAGGCCGATTACTTCGGTAAGAAGGCCGTCCAGCAGTCGGCGTGACAAGGGTTTGTGGCAAAGTGTCACTGCAGGGTTCGCGCCCGCAGGGCTGCGTGTCTCCATATGCCTGCTTTGGTTATGCTTTTTCAGTTGCTCGGGGGTTTTTTTGTTATTCAACATTTATTTGTCACAGGGACCGGAGGCTCTTCCTCCTGTGATACTTTTGTCTTTAATCCTACCTCTTAAATTTCAAAGCAAAGGTAGTTTAGCAGCTTTGGGGAGGACAGCGCTGAGAAGAAGCTGGAGCAGCATCTTTTGAAGTGCCCTTCATTGCTGGCAGGGAGGCACTTAACTTTTCTTGACAATATTCCTGGTTCTCTGTCTTAAAATTACGCTGCCTGACCACGCGTGAGCGGGAAGGCAGCCGTCCAGCCTGCAGAGGAGTCGCGCCTGCATACTCTGCGGGCACGGAGAAGGGCACATTGCTCGGGGAGGCTTGGTGGTGCCCCCATGGAGGTGGCCATGGCTGGGCATGCTTGCGTGACCTTTTGAAGAGGAGTTGCTTGGGGATGGGAAGGGTGGTGGTTTCCCAAACTTGCCAGGGTTTCCCCCCCGTCCCCGCGTGCTGGTCCCTATCAGCTCTGAAAGGATTGGTGCATCCTGAAGACAGCAGAAAACCAGGCAGTAGGCACATTCCTCCCTAAATCTCAGGTCCGCAGGTAGTCCAGGCCACCACCAGAGGTTATGGCTGGCACCTGGCGGTGGAAAGGGACCACTTACATGCAAGGATCTCCCAATGAGAATATTAAATGTCCTGCTGGATTAAACTGAATTAATACCCCGGGATGGCAGAAGGTCAGGGGCAAATCGAGTGTTTCCTTTCCCTGCCGTGCCACTTTGCAATTTAATAGCAGATGAGAGAGAGAGTTCGGCTTTTGGGAGAAGGAAAACCCAGGTTGCTGGGAAGGCTGAGAAATCTGTGGTTAATTTAATGGAGGATGGGAGCAGGTCTAGTGTATGGATTTTCCTTACGATTTTAGACCCCTGGTCACAGAAGTAGTAGCAGGGGCAGATTAAACTCTTCAGCCTGGTGCAGAGGAAGGGTTTGGCTCTCAGGCTGCACGGGTGCCGTTGCACAGAGTCCTGCCCAGGGGGTCGGCGGGTGGCTGAGCAGCGGTCTGCGCACACAGGAGCAGCCATGGGCTTCACGCCGAGCTTTGGGGACGTAGGTGGAGGGACCACCGAGTGCTTAGTTGCAAACCACATAACAAAATGTGTTTCTTGGCATCAGGCGGTGGTACTTGCCTGCAGAGGGCTGTGCTGGGATCGTTTATCTCAGTATCCGAGGCTGGGTTCAGCCGTGTGGCAGGGCAAGCGCGTTTGTATTCTGTCAGAGAAAAGTGATGTGTCGAGTTGCTGCACTTGGAGCGTTTTGGCCTGGAAACGTGTTCAGGTGCGCGCGGTTTGAATGAGCTCGGGGAGCCTTGCCTGGGGGGTGCTGAACGCTGTGACAAGGAGCTGATAACGAAGACGGGGTTGGGACAACAGTCTCTCCTGGGAGGCGGTGCTCAAAAATGGGAATATTTTGCTGGGGGCAGCATTCAGCTCCACTGGAGAGGTGTCAGGAGTCTCTTCAACAGACCCTGCTGCGTACGTCTTCTCACGGTGCAAGTAAACCAGCTGGGTCATACCTTGTCCAAAATGTGCGTGGGGATGGGGTGAGAAAGCAGAGGGACCTGGTTGGTGGTTAGCTCATTTTTACATTTTTGTCACAAAATAGGGGGTAGCGTCAGGGGGAGGCTTTCATCCCGCGGGAAATCCGTAGTGAAGCGGGAGTAATTCTGGCAGCACAGAGAGTCCTGCTGGTCAGGCGGCGGAGCTACTGGTGAGCCCTGGTGAAGGAGGAGAGATGGAGGCTGCCTGATCCCCACAGAGGACTTTTGACGTCCTCCTGACAGGAGGTTTTACACCAGGGTGTAGTGTCTGAGAAACTGGGGAAGGAGGAGAGTGATGGAGGAGAGGGAGAGGGAAAAACGAAAGGATGCAGTCACGGCAGAGGAAGAAGTAACGTTTTGTGGAGCCTCAGCTCTGTGGAGGAAGGCTCGGCAAATCTGCCCTGTGGAGGACCAAGGAGCAGGAAGGGGCAAGTACCGAGATACTTAAATTCTGGGCCTCCTCCCCCTTTCTTTCTCACTTTTATTTTCATTTTTTCACAGTTACCTTACTTCCTTTGGAGGAACAAAGTACCCAGCTGGTCCTTTGAATCTATCTTTGCTATTGCCTGCCCTCAAGCTAGCAAACTTTAGGATGGAAAGTAACTACTTTTCTGCAATAGTGATAAAAAGGATCAGCAGTTCGTTTTGTTGCAGACTTTCCCCCAGTGAAGGGAAGTCCAATGCAGCAGCTTTGCAGTACCTCAGAGCCAGGAAATGAAACGAGGAATGAAGTGCAGATGACCAACGTGTTTTATCTAAAATGCTTTCGGCTCTCCTAATTTTGGGTGCTGCTTTGGTAAGAAGACTTTTTAAGATGGGTCTGTCTGTCTTGGCAACATACAGCCCTTCAGTCTGTCTCTGTCTGGACCAGATATTTATCATGAACAATTAATTCTGATCACAGTAAAGGAGCTGCTTTTTCCTTCAGTATGTGAAAACAAGCGTTTGTAAATGAAAGCCTAGGAAAGGATAAGCTAGGGACGAGGCATAACACAGGTAGGATGCTCTGCTGAGGAATAACAGACAGTCTGGTTATCTGTCAGCACCAGCTTGCTGTACAAAATCCATTTGTCTGCGCAGAGTATGTATAATAGGTGAAAGGAAAGAAGCAAACAAAGCCAAGAATTTTCTTTTTTTAAATAGTGGCCTATGTCTGAGCAGCCTGGGCTGCACGTGTCTCTGGAGGAATTTGTGTTCTCCAAGAGTGCTTTTGAAGTGCTGACTTGATTTATGTGAGCTTTCATGGAGGACATAGGGAGTCTCAGGTATCACCAGGTCTTAAGCTTGGGAAGGGAAATTCCTGAAATTGCTCCCTGGAGATGCTGTTTCCCATGCAGCAGAGAAAGGGAGGTCCCAGGAGGTGCCGCTGGGAGCCACCTTAGGTTGTGTTCAGGTTTTTGGCATACAGTTTCCAGGGAACATCAAGGAGTGAGGTGCCTGAATCCCACTGACTTTCCGTGGTGTTCCTTTGGATGCACCAGCCTTCATCTCCACTTGGTGAACGGGAAGATTAATTAAATAGGAGTGACTGGGGGAGTTGCGACTCCTCCGCTATCACCACCCAGCGCGATGCAGGTGTGTTGGGTTAGGTGCGGTGGCACCATTCTGAGGACAGGCGCGGGACGAGTTTTCAGGTGAGAGCCGGGCAGGTGCACGGTCAAACCGAGCGTCTGCCTGCGCTGCCTGGAAGTGACTTGGTAGGGGAGAGGCCTGGCTGAGAGGCGTTGGGGTCTGCAGGGAGGTTTTGCCATTCATTTTAGCAGAACCTGTGGTACCATGCAGTTCCTTGGTCTGCAGGCACAGATGGCTGCTTTTAGAGGTGCAACATGTAGCATCACATTTTTACCAGTGCTTATTTCATATAGCTGGATGGAAATCTCCATCTGATGGAGACTATCTGCACCCTTAACACGAGCTTATTTAAAATAATTTTTATAAATGGTTTTCTTGTTATAAATATTTGTTAGGTATTGAGTTCTGGCTTCCTTGTTATTTAGAGCAGAGCTGATAAGCAGCAGGTGTTTTAGGAGGGGCCCCAGGCATCTTGTTTTGCAGCGAAATACCGGGATGCTTCCCAGCAGTCGGGCAGAGAAGATCTCTTAGCGAAGTCTGGAGATTTCTTTTCCCCATGGCAGAAGGAGAGCGGTAACCGCGTCGCTGAAACCCCGTGGAGACCTGGAACCCCAGCACCTTTGAATGGGTGTGATCAGCTCGAAGGCCAGCAGCGCTCTTTTGAAGCCTTGTGCATAGCGAAGTTAGTGTTTTTACCACTGCCAAAACCACAATTCGTTTAAGTGTAAGGCTGTACACACCTGCGGACTTTACCAAACCCTGCTGATGAAGGTGCAACAGGATGCTTCGGCAGCAATGAGGGTGATTTAAGGGTTGCCGAGTGGAGAATTTCTGGTTAAAATGGAAGTTCTTCTGAGGTTTGTTTTGTACGTGGGTGATGATAACGGCGTTGTTTCCACTCGGAATTCCGAGTGGAGGCATCCCTCGCTGCCTGCTCCTGGGAGAACACCACGGCTGGAAGGAGATGCCCCTGCAGCGGAGGGGAGGGGAAGGCAGGGCAAGGCGGGTCCCGGTGGAACAAGGAAAGCTGGGAGGATCCCGGGCATGTGCACTAGTGGGTGTGTGCAGACTGCAAAGCTTATCTCATTGCAAGGAACCAAGCAAGTATTTGCCCGGGATATGGCTCTTCCAGATTGCAGCAGTATGTGCTTCTCCTCCCTTCCTCTTGGGAGCTCAGCTGGGTTTGCAAGCTAAGGAAAAATCTGTACCAAAAGGAAAGAAAAAGGAAGGAGTTGAGGCAGAGGATCCATAGGTCTTTCAGCCAGGATACTGTGGCAATGAGGACTGAAAGGAATAAGGAGCCTCATTCATTTGGCACTGGAGTTAACGTAATCATCTCTGACATCGCTATCAGGTACTTAAAATGTCACTGACGTGAGTTTGATGGCATTTTGTACTTCGCTGGCAGTGTGTACACGACTGTCTACAGCAAAGTCAGGGGTCAAGAACATGGCATGCAAAAACAGTACAGAAAAATCGCATTTACCAACTCTCTGGTTCTTTGGGCAGGGAGGACCTGCACATCTTTGCTACCACTGAGTGACAACGTGGGGCTGATATGAGTGGTGATACCCAGCAGTGAATGGGACCAGACTGCCAGATTTTCCAGGCACTCGATCTCACACGGGCCTCCAGATATCCTTGAGATCAACTCTCCAGCAAGCACGATTGCACAGGAGTGGATAACAGCATAGCGAGGCATGCAGTATGTCTAATTTAGAGTTTGATGTAGGAATGACTTGGTTAAAGTGAGCCACGGGGAGGTGGCATCAGGTTCTGGAGAAGGTCTGAAGTAAAACCCAAAGGACTGAGCATCCCGTTGAGTATGACAGGGTGAAGTCTTTTTTTTCAGCAGACGGTCTTTGAAAAACGCGTGTGTAAAAGTGGAGGACTCGGTTCTCCTGGAATAAATACGTGGGTCGGAAACACAGAAGCTGTACCTTCATGAAGGTCTTCCCCATCAGAGCAGGAAAGGGGAACAAGGCAAGAGGAAAGCTCTTGCCTTGTTCCCCTTTTCTGCTCTGAGGGGGAGGACCCTCGTGAAGGTACAGCTTCTGCCAAGAGGCAGCAGGGTCTACTTCTGGATTAGCCACGCGCGTGTCTGGGCAGATGGGAAAGATAATATGGGAGGTATTTACGTGCAAAGGCTCTGGAGTTCTCTTCCAAATGCAACTGGGGGTTCTGCAGCATAAATCCAGCCTCCTGTAAGGAGGGGGCAAAAAACAGTTATGTGTGGTGAAGAGTCAAGGCTATCATGGAAATGTGGCTTGCATGGAGTGAGTGGAAGGGGTAGGACAGACTTACTCCTCTGAGTGCTGTTTCTGGATGAGCTATGTATGCAGACCCACACCACCAGACTCTCCCCTCATCCTGCCACTGCATTCCTCTTATCCAGGACCGGATTGACGTGGCAAGGAAATCTCACCACTGAAGCAGCACAGCACCACATTTGGCCCTTTAAAATTAAGCGACAGTCTTAGCAAACCCAACCAGGAACATGTGTAGAGAAGCTTGGCTGTCCCGGATGCTGCTGAGAACGGGCATGCTGCTGGAAAAACCCACAACTGTGTTCTTGGTTTGTAGATAGATGATGTCTGGCACGTGGAAATAAATCATACTGACCAGTCCCAGAAAATGCTGTTGTTCAGCATGGTGTGCACTGAATTTTTAAAGAGTGGGATATAGTAAGTAACTGAGCTCCTTCTGGTGAGCATGAAGTAGCAACACTTAGAGGAAAAAAACATCTCTAAAGGCTTTGAGTCCAGCGGTAAATGGAAATGAACTTTGGTGGTGGGACTGACCTTTCAGACTAGGTGCTGGGTTCGCTTTCATTTCTGACAGCCCTTGAGGTCTGCGCCGGACCTGTTTGATCTCGTGAGCTGAGGCTGTTCCCAGTAGCAGCCCTCCTTGTGGTCTGCAGTGCTGAGATGGCGCACGGCGAGCACCGGGATGTGGCTTACAGGGCATGTTTTCGGTCCCAGCTCTGCCCCAAAGGTCCCTTTGTTCAGGCGCTCAGCTGCAGCGCGGGCGGTTGCTTGCCGCATGATGCAAAAGGGAACAGAGATTTCTTTGTTAGCCGGGGCCCGGCCGCCCTGCCGGCAGAAATTAAGCCGAAATCAGCAATTTCCATCCCTTTCCCTTTCCAAATCTGGCTACCATTCTGCCGGCGCGCTCGAGTGTGAATTTACCAGCGCTGCGCATGTGCGGTGCTTTTGGCTTGTCATTCTGGTGGCGAAACAGAAACCTTTCATTTCTCCTTAATAACATCTTAATAATGCCGTCTGAGGTTAAAAGCCATAATTTCAGAGAGGGTATCTTCTCAGATCAGTGCTGCGTAAGCGCTCATTACGCGTGGCAAAGTTACCAAGTGCAGGAACCGGGCATCTCGCTGAGCCGTGGATACTTGGGATCCCTCTGCTTCAAGCTGAGGACAGATGTTTTTGCTAAATGCTGTGTTATGCCAAGAAAATTACCCTGAGCTGCTGACTAGCATCAGCAGCATGTGGGGCTGGACCGATGCTGCTGACATTTTAACTCTAACGCCCTGGCTAGCAGAAAGCACCCTCAGCACTCTTTCGGGAAACAGTCGTCGGAGCTGGCGTGGAGCAGGGCGCAGAGCCCGTTTTGCGGCGGGATGGGGTTGGATGTGGCCTGTGCTGCGCTGCCTCCCATCAAGCCGGCTTCGCACACGTGTTGCCGAGCTTGGCAACTGGCTGCCGCCAGCAGCAGGTATTGCTTTTTTCTTTGCGTAGCCTAAGCCGAAAGAACAGGATCATTATGGCAGCAGGGAGCGAGCGGCAGAAAAAAAGTGGAAAGGAAAAATCAATAAAAATCACCTTTTTTTCCTCTTTCAGGCCAGGTGTGCTGAGATTCAGAGATGAAGGCTGAAGTATGTTGTTAAAATACTTCAGAATATTATATTTGGAAGAAGCAAAGACTTACTTCTAGAATAATTCCGACTGCTACTGAGATTTAATTGGCCTTCAAGTTAAGATTTAGCAGATACAAGTAAAAACGTAAACTATACAGAGATTTGCCATAATGCCGTTTTTCAATTGTCAGCCTTGCCACAGGACATCTATAAATATTTATAGCATGGCTGGTTATTGCATAGTTGGGTAATTTAGCACATGATAGTTTTTACAGACAACATCATTGTCAATTTATTTTAAAAGCCCTTTCATTCTGTCACTTTATTCTCCATGTTTTAAGGGCCTAAATATTTAAAGAAGTGGATAAAAGGGTTAAGCAGGGGATGAAAAGGAGCATGTACTGAAAGAAAGGGGGAAGGATGGTGGGGGCGGTGGAGGGGCGGGAGGTGGAGGAAGGTTTGGGTGCGGATGCGGGAGCCTGGGCAGCTCCTGCAGGATCCCGCCGGACTGTCTGTCCTGTTGGGGAAAACATGGGCAGTGCCTATGCTCTGAAGCTTAAATGGGATGGACAGGAGACAGCAGAGGCAATTTCTGCCCTCCGTGGGATTTGCGTTAGGGTATTTTATAGTGGCTTTAGATGCCTGCCAGCATCTTTACCGTGCACTGCGCCTGCAGGCAGCTGCTGTGCCTTCTGTCTCTTGCTTCTTCTCGCTGCTCATCCATATTCAGTGTCACCCGGCTGCTTTCTGGAAAGGAGGAAATCAGAGCATGCCGGTGATTTTTTTTCTAGAGCAGCCGCTCATTGGCGTGGAAAAGGGAAAAATGCAGCACTTGCAGTGCAATAAAGACATTGGTTCTGTGGAAAACCTGGTGAATGTCGTGGAAAGAAAGCTTTGAGCAGCAAAATCAGCAGGTTTTCTGCTCTCAAAACTTTCCACTCAGCATCGCTGTGGTCGAGAGGGAATTTTGCGAGGTAGCCGTTAGCTCTTGTGTCAGACGATTGCAGAGCATCTCAGGCTGCTGTTGAATGTGTTCCTGGGAGAATACATCCATTTGAAAAGCCAAATTTTCTTATCTTTGTCTCATCTTCTCCTTTTTTTCCCTTCTTTTCTTTTTGTAACGCCTGCATGATTTATCTTTTGCTTTCTTAAAATGTTTCTTTCAAGAAGTAACGGAGATAAATCTGCTTGGTTCAAAAAGAACCAACAAGTTTTGCTAACTTGGTGCCAGTCTGCGTGCTGGGGTGGGCCTGCAGCCAAGCTAGCGTTTCAGTTCAAGTCGGATTTGGACAGAGCAGAGCAACTAATTATTCTCTGCAGCCTTCTCTCCAGGTTTGTGTCAGTTTGGACTCTGGCTCTGAGTGCAGTGGGGCTTGGAGCAGCGCTAGGACAGCTTTCAGTGGGCGGCTGAATGCACGCAGGCAGCTGCAGCACAGAGAGCCAGGTCTGCTCGAGGAAAATGAAGTATCTGCTTTTCAGCAGTCCGGTGTGCGCTACTGCAAAAGGTTCCTGAGCGTTTTTAACCCTGTGGTGTGAAAACTGACGGCTGCAGCTATCGGCTGCAGGAAGAAATTGTTAACCACCCTGGGACTGCCAGCGTGGTGCTGCCGGAGTTGGGAGTTACTTTTCAGCTCTGTCGTAAGTACGTTGCGTTTCTTCCTAGCTTTCACCAGACCTTTCCAATTACTCCGGAGTTTGCAGGGCCCGGAGAGAAGTGAAGTTTTGTTAACCATGGTATGACTAAGGATCTCCAGCAAGATGATGCTGTCCCTCTTCTTGGGCCAGGAGGAGCAAGACGTGACCAACAGTCCCTGCCCCAGGGAGTTTAAGAGTTGGAGCAGCGGTGGAAGGAGAGATCTGGAGGCAAAGTCACGTCTGCAGGGTCACTGAGGAGCAGAGACACATCTTCTGTTTGTCCTTCACACTGCCCTTTTTGAGTAGATCCGTGTTTATTTGCTCAAACATGGATTAAAGTTGCTCATTTAGAGGTAGTTAAAGGGTGATGCTGCTTTAAAACCAGTCTGTCGCAATCACAGGGTAATGCCTGAAGTAGTAAGTAAACTGGCTTGATGTGACGTTTTCCTTGGACAAGGACTTTTCCTGGCCACTAATAGTGGTTTTGGGCGGCCTCGCTGTTTCTCCCTGCCAAGTAGAGGGAGCAGGTCCTGCTAGCAGATGCCATCAAGGGCATGAAACTCAGTTGTCACTTCTTACTCCACTATCAAAATAGTTCGTGGTGCTGCCACCACCAGGTATCCTCTCCTTAAAACTGACTTCTTCCGTGCCTTGATCTGCAAGAGGTGAGAAGAACGTCTGGGCGGGATACATGGTCTGTAGGTAGTGCCTACGTTGGGTCTGTCTGTTCAGATGTGGCTGACAGAGGGAAGAGAGGTAGGTGTCAGGCAGTCAGTCCAGCTCCGTTTCAGTGGGAAAGCCTTAGGGCCTTCAGCAGACATGAGCAGCGTCTGAAATTGATGAAGATTTAAAGGGGCTAAGTGAAGAGGTGTGTTTCCCTCACATCGGTTGCAACCAACAAGCTTATTTTATGCAATAAGTAGCAGAAACTATTGGTCTGTGAACAGCCCTGGGCACCACTTACTACCACCCAGGCTTCTGGGAGGGTCATTAAGTGGTTTTAAATGTATATCAAGTTTGTGGGAATGAATGGGTGAAGGAAGGAGATGTCGCTGTAGACAAACAGGGCCGTTGTTGTCCAGTTTACTTTTTTGCAAAACGCTTTTGCCATGGAGGTTTGATGACCATTGTGACCACTGTTAACAGCATCTCTCAGGGTGGGTGGCACCAATGTCTCCTACGTCTTGTGGCTACAACGAACTGCCTGGTCCCAAGCTGCCAAGCCGCCATGCCAAATTACATGTGTGGTCACCCAGCCAGTGACCCCAGCCGCCGCGCCGGGTCCCGCTTCTGACCTCTGTCTCCCTCTCTCTCTTCCAGGCACCTGCGTGAAGTGCAGCAAGGGGGTGTATGGAGCAAACCAGGCTTGCCAGGCCATGGGCAACCTCTACCACGACGGCTGCTTCACCTGCGGAGCCTGCAGTGAGTACCCCCTGCCTGGCCTGCCGCCGGTGCCGCCGGAGCAGGGCCCTGCCGCAAACTCTTCAGGCTTAACGTTTTTCTGGTGTAAAGGGGGAAAAAAAGGAGGTGGTTATTGAATTATCTGCCAGCTGGAGTCTGCTGCAGCTGTATGTCTCGGTGGTGGTGGTTGCTGTTTGTTTTTGAACGGGTTCTTGCAAGGCATGTAGAAAAGACACTTTGAATTGTGCTGGCTGGCTGCCTTCTGGTATGGGGGACGGTTGTTTTCATTCCTCTTTCTCTCCGTTACAGCTATGTTTTCTTACTCATAAGAGTATTTTTTCAAAGTGGCAGTGAATATGCCTTAGCTGGCATTTAGGGTTTTTTTATTTGTCACGTCAGACTTTACAGCCATTCTGGCCTTTCAGTCTGTGGACCCCAGGGAGAGCGGCCGGGTCGGTGCCGTGCCGAGGGAGCAGGCAGGGTGCGCGTAGTGGCAGCGGGCTCTGCAAGCACTGGAGACATCTCTTCAGATGGAGCTGCTGCATGGTCGGTCTGGTCATGGTGTTTTCACTGCGTCTGTTACCTTTACTCACTGTAATCGTATTGCCCTTCTGAAGGACCTCCGGTCAAAGCATCTAAGTGCATGAATGACTCAGGTTACGCACCTTGCTTGTTCTTTCTCCAGAGAAATGGAGCCATGCCCCGAGATGAGGGACATGTCTCTGCCAGCTTGCTTTCTGGTTATTGCAGGGAGGGAGCTGGTTATTGTGCCAGAAGTATCAGGCTGGGAGCAGTGATGGCAAACCCTGCAAAACCTGCCTGGGAAGCGGGGTAAATAGTTCGGCTGGCCCCACCGAGCTCCCTGCTGTGTCTCAGACCCAAACAAGAAGCTTGCTGGAGCATAGAACACGCTGCAATGTATGGATCCTCCTGAGCGGCTTTTCAAGGAGGTCCGTGATGGAGCTGGGGTGAGGAACCGGGCTGCTTGATTTCAGATTGTGGCTGTGTTTGTAAGACAGTGTTTTTATTATTTTATGTTTAACTCTAGGGCTAGTAGCATATTTTTAGAAATGTGGCTGTATATGCGGTGGCAGAAAAAAAAAATAATAATCCTTCTGGTGCTTTTGTATATATCAGTTCAGTTTTCCCAGATGAGTCTTAGGGTTTTTCTCCTGTGTTGTATTTAGAGTTGTAAACTCATCAGGACTGCATGTGTTTTATTTAGAGCTGTAAAGTGGGAATAAATATAGAAAGATGTGTGTGCTTTTTAATAATAGCTGAACCTTGAACTCTGCTCATTTCCCAGCTGTCTGGCACCAGCTGCCTTGCCTCACCTGTGTTTTCAGTAGAGCACTTCACCGTCATCAGAATGAAGACGGGGAGAACTGAAAAGAAAAAATGGTGTTTGCATGTGCTGGCAGTTTCCTAAAGGCTCAGAAGTCAGCAGCTCACTCTTTTGTCCTCTCTTATAAATTAATTCAGAATCTTCTGCGGAGAGGATTCCTGGCTGCAGACGGAGCTTTGCTTCAGGGACCTCTCGCCCTCTGTGGCTGGGCGGCCTCCCAATTGCCCTTGCACACAAAGCTCCTGCTAAAAGTAATCCAGCAGCAGGTTCGAGCTGTCTTAAATTTCTAAAATTACTACTGTGCAACTGGTGCTTTAGAAAGAAACACTTTTGATCCTCCTTTTAGAATGGATTTTACCATCTTTATTTTGAGACCTGCACTAGAGAGGTACTTGCGGTTGCAGAGGTATCAGTGGTTACTTCCGTTTATGTTTGTTTGTGTTTGGTTAAAAAAATAGCTTAATCCCATTTCTAATGAGGTGGGTTGGTAAGTGCTGAAAGAATAGCTATATTTGCTGCTTACTCTAAAAGGCAGCCCTTTCCAGAGGTTTCCAATGCAAGATGGAAAAGTTTGGGTGTCAGGTGAGACTTAGAAAGGTGGAAAAAAACTAAGTTTAGCAAAGTGAAGCCCATTTTCTCTCTTACCTGGACTGTAACTGAGGAATCTCTTTGGAGCAAAGGGTTTCAAATGGAAAGTAAAAGAAAAGCTAGTAAAAATACTAGTTAAAAAAAAAAAAAAAGAAAGGAGAGGAGTAATAATACTATGAGTAGAAAATACTGTATTTCCGTATAAGATAAAAAAGGGGAATGGAAGCCACAGGAGTATAAGTGAGAGCCTGTTTTGCCTTGTTACATGCAGGAGAGTAATTACTCGTGAAAGCTCAAGTCCTTCCCATTGGGGCAGCATCCGCGCTAAGATGGGAGCTGGATGCAGCAGTGGCCGGCACGGCTGGATGGAGAGGAGGGTGTGTGGTGGCATGGGACTTCGGATACTCAAAGGAGAGCGGTGCTGGAGGGAGGCCCCCGCAGTAGCATTGTTTCTCTCATGTGCACGTACTTCTATAAGTGGCAAGGCTCACGAGAAACCCTCCGGTACAGGGGGTGGTTTCCTGCGCTGCCGCTGTGGTCTGCAGGGCCCTTCGTGCAGGAGTTGTTTGCTCCCGGGGCTTGGGAGGCGCGGGGAGGGCGCCTGTATTTCCCCCGCAGCAGCTTGCGTTGCTGCATGGCTTGCTGTGTTTGTAAAGGCGTAGCTGGACTTTCTGATTCATCGAGCCTCTTTGCATTGCAGCTGCTTAACTGATGCCTGGGGTGGTACATACCGTCCTGCCCTGCGCTCGGGAGGAAATGTACCCGAGGGGAACCCCCCGTTTCGCAGACCGAGGTCATTTCCCAGTCCCCTGGACCATCGGCCACACAACGGGTGAAGGGCACGCAGCCCTGTCGTTACCCAGGGAGAGCGCGTGCCTCTCTGCGGGCTTGCTGTCATCTGTGTCGCTGCAGTAAATATGATGAGACCATTTTATCTGCCAGAAAAATAAATATTTGTCCGGACGGTGCTGTCTGTCTAGCTGCAAAGCACGTCTTGAGCAGCCTGTGTGGAAACTCTGGTTTCCAGCTGAAAAGTAAGTAGTGCTTTTAAGGTCAAGTGGAGTTCATTTTGGACACCATCCAGTGCAATCTTGTCTTTGAGAAGTCAAGGTTGCTCGTGATTTCAATCCTAAAATTTCTGCTCTGGTGGAATGCTGAATATCTCTGCTCCAATAAATAAAATATACAAAATTACCTATTAAGGTAAAGCATATTGTCCTCCAGATATTTATATCCGCTGTCCTGCTGTTTTCATTTTAGTGAGGATTTCTAATTTTGCTCATAGTTGGATTTGTGTCCAAATGTGCATTAGTTTCCCAGATACAGAAAACTGAGAGGGTCTAAGGAGAGGAGGGGGGTTGATACCTCATGGTGCCAAATTTCCTACACCCTCTGTTTCCTGATACACATATGTTCAGAGATAAACGATAGAGCAATTTGTTGAGCAGAGCTATGCATACGTTACAGGCTTCAGTTGTCAGGAAAAAAAAATGTACTGTTTTTTCTGAGCCACTGGCATGTAATGCAGAAAATTTGGCTTAGAGGTCAAAACAACAGATTTAGAATGATTACTTTGGCATAAGTGTCTCATTTATCTTCTTGTTTGTTACAGGGCAGAGACACAAACAAGGCAGCTTTTTGCAGAGAGGGAGAGGAAAAAAATTCAGGTGCTTTCTGTGGCATTAGTAATAAATTATATTTGCTTTACAGGAGGGCCATGAAAGTAGGTTAAAAAAAAAAGTCCTCGAAACTCATATGGCTATTTCCTGCAAGCTCAAGGTGTCTGTTTCTGTCTTGGGTTTTTTTTTCAGTTTGTTGGACAAACATTTGTAGTTATCAAATGGTTTGTTACACATTAACCATTTAAGTTAAATCACCTCCTCAGAACACAAAACATTCAGGTGTTTCCAGACACTGATATTTATTATTTAGGTAGTAAGGAGGCCTTATAAATGATATAGATTTAATTAGACAATATCGCTCTAACCTATTATGGTGTTTTAGTGTTTTCTCTAGGATTCAGCCAAGCTTATATCCGACTGCCGCAGATTGCCTGGAAAACAGACCTTTTTAGCTCTGCTGGCAGCGTAATTTAACACATAAGGGTCTTGCACTTGAGCCGCTTCGTCCTCAGAGGAAATCTGAAAGCTAAAAAAGTGCAAGGGAAGTGTCAGAGATGACTGTGAAGGAAATCAGTAGGCGAGGAAGGAAGTCAGAAAGAACTGATTGCAAGGTGGTTTGAAGGAGGGTTCGATGTTGAACTGCAGCAGAAAGTCCAAAACGAGGACCAGATTTTGACCCCTTGTTACAAAGAGGTGGAAACCTTGCATGTTTGCCAGATTACAGAATTCGACCTTTGACATGTCAACATTACTACATTACTTTCTTTTTCTTTTTTTATTGCAAGCTCAGATTAATGTTGATGTCTGTGTAAGGGTAACAGGCTGCTGTTCCAGTGGCAAAGCTTGAAATAACACGAGCTGGCTGTCTCTTGCCACCCTCTGGGTATAGATATGTGGGGGTATTTTTTAATATTTCACAATGTAGTTGTGTTTAGAGGTATCAACAGTCATTTACTAAACAAGGTAGCTAAGGTATCGAAGCAGTATATCTGCGTGTGTAGCCCTCTGCTTGGGCTAATTAGTCTTGATGCAGTGATTATAAAGCATGGCTACTTAAAGCCATGCAGCTTTTGGTGTCTTCGGGATAATTATGTTGAATAAGCGTGCCCCATGTTGGTATATAACCCCTGGAACAACAAGGATGTGGTTTTTATTGGTATCGCTAAACAACTCTACAAGTAGAAAGTCACCTTTTTCTGCGAGTGCGATTTAATCCCAGGTTGCAGGACAGGCAGCCTCGCCAAGTGAATTTCCCCACGGTGCATGTATGCGTATGCTTATCTTCAGATGCAGAAACTACCAGCTTTTCTAGTGGAAGCAGAATTTACTGCTTGTAATTGGATATAAAACCACTATACTGATCGACACGTGTGAGAAATGCACAGATCTTCAAAGTGGAGAGCGCAAAGTACTGCTGGTAATCCTTCCTCAGCACCCCTTTGATAAAATTATCGTGCAAGAGCCCACGTAGTAAACAATATATTTTTTTAGCAGAAGTAATCTCAGAAAAGATTCAGCCGTGCCTGGCTTTACCGACAGTTTGGGAGACAGAAAAGGCATCAGTGCGTGTTTCCGCTCCAGTCTAAATTGCTGCTTTGTTCTTGCTGACTTTTTGCCTTCAGTCTCTCAGCTCGCTGGTGAGAAATCCCCGCCGTACGGCGCAAGAAGCACTTGCTGTAAATGAGAAACGCCAGGGCAGCTTTCACGGTAGGATGACAGTACTTGTTCCTCTCCTGGCCGCATTTCAGGATGGTAGTGCTTTGGGGACTGAGCTGAAGGGGCTTTGGCATGGTCCAGGTGTCCTCAGTAGATATCCCCGCTGGAAAGGTGCGGGTGTTCAGCTCACACAACAGGGGATGCAGTCAGGGCTTTATCAATATGCTAGTGGCTTGAGTCGATTGCATGTGTTTCAGTGCTGGCTGAAAGTCTGAAATCGTTAGGACAATGTGAGAAGAAAGGTTGGAACCATTAATGGAATATATTTCCAATCTTTCTGGCCTTTTTATTCTATAATGTCATCTTCAAAATACTGATTTTTGTTGAGAATAGGCATGAGATGAATGTGCTGTAAAGATTTTAGGGGGTTTCTTATAGTGTTTTAATGGTACCTATGAATAATTTTCTGAGTAGTGGTTCAGTAAGCACTGAGGCCTCTTCCATACCTAGAGAAATTTAAAAATCGCTCTCTCATGTAGTTTCAATGCGGAGTTACATTCACCGAGGACGCAGAGATCGCCTCCCCCTCCTTCCTCCTCTGAGCCTCCGCGCGTTTTGATGACAGTCGGTGGGTGACGGGGTGGGAGGCCCGCTCCGACGGCCGCCTGGTTTTGCTGCATTTTGGGGAACAGGGCAGCTGTCCCCGCAGTGATGCAGAGAGCGGCTGGGCACTGGGTTGAAAACCGGTACCTCAGCAGGGACTCCCCGGATCGTAGCGCTGCTTTGTCCCAGGGTGACTTTACTTTGCCTCTGAATTTTCAAGCTTCTAGGGGTTTTCCCTAAAAAAGAAAAACATTTGAATATCTTCTTGCAACGGTTTGCCATCAGGAAAGGAGAGGTGGTGTTCAGTCCTGTGGCTTACTGTGGTTTTGCAGTGTTTCCCTCTGAGGAGCCATTTCTGCCTTCATCTGTGGTTGCTTTGCAGTTACAGGCGGCTGACCTTTTCTTCCACATGCCAGAGCATGCCTTTGGCTTTCAGGCATCAGATCATTTTTTTTCAGAGTTTTGGGGTTTTTTTACCACCTCAAACGTGTGATGAGAGCATGAAGGCCTTTTTTTGCAATTTTACAATACAGCTGGTATAGTTGAGAGAGAGACCAAACATCTCAATGGTAATGGGAGCTACTGTGTCTTAGGGCAGTTTTTTCCAAGAGACGTCCTGTCCTCCTGCCTAGGGTTTCGCCAAGGCTTTGATCTGACCTGTGGTATCTGCCGGTTGATCACAGTCTGAGTTTACCTGATTTGGAGGATGTGCAGGCATCTAAGTGACTCTTCCCTGCCGCCCCAGTTCAAGAGCAGATTGGAAATATTGACGCTTCTGTGCCAGACTCAGTGCTGCATCCAGCTTTAATGGCAGCTAACAGAAATAGCGCAGATGGCAGAAATTAAGTAGAGCTCTCTGATGCTCGACCAGCTCTGATGCTGATCCTCGAGGACACGGTATAGTGGTGGACTTGGCAGTGCTAGGTTAACGGTTGGACTCGATGATCTTAAGGGTCTTTTCCAACCGTAACGATTCTATGATTCTATGATTCTAGTCTGCGGCACACAGTAGGACACTGTACTGCGTGCCAGCAAAGCCACTGTCCGTGGAGGGCTCCAAAATCGCGTGGGCTGGCCGGGCACCAGTGGGTCGTGTGCTGCTGGTCTGTGGGCAGCAGGGACTTTTGTGTGGTATGAGGGAGCCGAGGTCTCTGGGCTCTGTCTGCGCCCGTTGTGCTGCCTGGAGGGTACGCGCGGACCAGAGTAGGTTCTTCGATCCGAACCTCCTCGCAGCTTTACGTGGGGGAAATGAAAACTGGGGGAAGGACTGCAGCTTGAGCCAGAGCCACCCAGGGCTGAGGAGGAGCTTGTTTCGATCCTTAGCAGCTAGACGGATGGTGTTTCCAGCCTGCTGTCTCGCTAGTGTGCCAGGAGGTTACATCCCCTGAATCCAGAAACTGGAATCCTTTTGTGTTTAACCTGCCATTTAGTAATCACATGTCCAAATTTATCTTACAACTGTGGCACTCTAAGAAGGACTGATTTTTTGTAATGACAGAGGCCCAGGGCTGTCAGCATGGAAGGGACCCAGGAGCAGCTACCAGTCTGCAGTGATTCTCGCCCGTCTGCTGTGCAGATACCACAGGGAGCTCCATGGTGGTTAGATAAGTGATAAGTGGGGTCCACACTGCCTCCCCAGCAATGCAGGGCCCTGGTCATGGATCCCCATAGAGCCCGGGGATCTGGATGTGGCCCTGTACCATTACGTGCATTGAGAGCAATCTCTTGTCTTTGAACATGGGTTTGTGACCCCATTGTCCTTTTAATAAATAATGGAAAAGCAACTTCAAAAGAGAAGGTTGGGTCCAGCTCCCCAGCAAGCAAATGCTGCATCTCCCAGCATCCTCCTTGGGCCATTGCAAGTCCCTGGTAAACCCATCTCTGTATGAACTTCAAAAGGAGAGAGCTGTCATTTGAGAAAACGATGGACAAAAGCACCAGGATCCTGGGAGTGTAGCCTGGTGGTATGCCTATTATCAGCTGCTAAGCAAAGTGTGTTTATTTTAGCGCAAAGGCACTAGTGACTAAGCTTGAAATATTCTGAAATTGGTGCTGAAATGACCTAGAGGTCATCCTGAAGGTCCCACAGCTAAACAGATTAGACAGACGCGTTAGGGATGAGCAGTACATAAAAGCACGAGGCTCAAACCTCCTGTCAGGAAGAGGATCAAGAAATCTTGTAACAATGGATGAAGATGGTAGGGTTTGAAATGCTGAAGAATTTTAACTGTCTGAATTTTTTCAGGTGAGAGATTAGCTAAATCCAGGGTGAAGTGAAAGTAAAATACGGTCAGGAGCCAGCAGCTTAAGACATGTAGTAGAGCAATTGATCCTGAAAGTGGCAAGCCAGGCATTACCATTCCTGAGTTTATCAAAGGATATCGTCTCTGTAGTCATCATGATGCATATTTAAAGTGATGCATATTTAAAGCAGGCAGTGATCAATATGTGATATATGCCACTTAAGTTCTCAATCCTTCCTTTCGGTGAAATTACGACAGCATCTCTGTGCTTAAGTGAACCCTGTGCCAGCCTCTGCAGGCACACAGTCAGAAGTATCGCTTTTGAGAGGGGCTTGTTTAATTTAAGGTGCTGTCCTGTGGCATGGAGCTCAGTGCATGGACAGAAGCCGCTGCCGCCCTGCTGTGCTCCGTGGGGCAGTCCCAGCATGGTTTGTTTTACTGGTGTGGCTGCAGCTAGAACGTGCATTTCCCAGCTCCACTGGGACAGTCCCCAGCGCAGCCTGGGGAAGTGAGCTTTTCCTGCATCTTGCTTTCCCATGTGTACAATGAGGAGATGCTTCCTCAACTCAAAGGGGAGCTGGGAGGAGAAGTCCATCCCGATATGGACAGGGAGAAGCTGAAAGCAGCAGAGGAAGCAATTGGCTCTGTTTGCATGCCCCGCTCCCGCGGCAGCTGCAGGGGTACCTAGTTACTCACTTTTTCTGGCAAATTTCCATTTACATTTCTGCCAGGGGCTTAAAGAGAGTTGTGGAGAGGAGCTAAAAATAGTCAAAATGACCACTTCTTCCCTAAAGAAAGTAATTAAATCATCCCCCCCCTTTCCCTCAAAGTACTCTTGGTGTCAGCACCTCTTCTTCATGGGCCCATGTAACGCTGACAGCCAAATTATAAATCCCTTATAAAGGGTTTTATCCCTCTGCTGAATGAGCTTTCAGCAGAAGCCCAGGCACAGCACACCAGCTGTGGCACCTTCTCTGAAGGTCTGTTGCCATCAATCTTGACCTGCTAATGTCACGGGGTTAAAAATATACCGGGTGCAGAATGGCTGGTAAATGCTGGTTTTGTCACCGTGGAAGAATGACGTGGTGGCAGCGATCCAAACCTCATCCCCTCTGGTGTGACGGCTGCTGCTCACACACCGGCCATCGTCCAGAAAAGGGTTTCCTCATTGCATGGCTCCACGTGTGTTTTTCCTCATGGCTGCCAGCTTATCTTTAAGGAGAGACATTGCATATGGGTGAAAAGTCGCTTGGGCACCTGCCTGTTGCTCTAAACTGGAGCCCATGCTACCAGGTAATTTAAAATCAAAGTTAAATATTTTCTGTTTGTTTTTTTGTTTTTAGGAGTGCCAAATCCCAATGCTGTATTTAAATCAGCGGGAGATTTTTGGGGGTACTTCTTGCTGCATTGGGCTGGTTGTTAACTCGCTTAGGAGCACCGTTGACAAGGGTGCTGCAAATCCCAGGTGTCCCCGTGCTTCTTCTTCCCCTCCTCAGAAACTGGGACTCTGCGGCTGCCGGCGAGCGTGCTGGGCTTACCTGTGGATGGGCAGGCACACAGGAGGGCTTATCCTACAAATACGCACCCTGGGTTATGGGCCACAAAGCTAATGCGTCCAAGATTAGACACTTTTTATTTTGGGCTCTGGGTCCTGTTTTGGTGTTGGCAACCTTGGCAAAGCATCAGAGTGGGTCAGAGAAATCAGAGCGGGATGCTTTTGGGTTTGTCGGGTTTTCTTCTGTATCCTGTCTGATGTCCATGTTGGTGCAAGGATGGGCTGGCCTCCGGGTAACGCAGCTGTCCCCAGCCGGGATTAGAGGAGAACAGGGGACCGTGAGCGTGTCGGGGTGGCGTGCTTCTGGCTCCTACGCTGCCCCGTAAACGCGGCTGAGCAACGACTGCAGCTTAACCACGAAGCTGCTGCCCGTGCAAACCGGGGCTTGTTCCTTGAGAAACACGCTGCCACGTCCTCCGCCCACCTTGCTGGCTGAAACCTGGGCAGGGCACGAAGGGCTACTGGTGAAATGTTGACCTGGCTGAATTCACTGGCAAAACTTTAGAGCTTCAATGGAGCATCTCCATTTCCCGAGGAGCAGTGCGAGTTGTTTCCCAGCCTGAGAGTGCCCTCTGGCGTATGCAGGAGACTGTAAAGCTCTTAATTTGTTGAAGTGGTTTTACTTGGCTGCCTCCTTTTCTTAACACTTAGCAGCCGGCGTGGTTAATTGTCGAAGGCTGCCAGGTCGGTGCATGCCATAAAGCATGGAGGTGAGCTCCAGACCAGGCCCATGTGTCGTCTGCATTTATACACCTGGCAGCTGATGATCATTTTTTAATTATACACACATATCAAGCAGGAGGCTTCTGGGCCCTGGTGTCTCGGTTCCGATTTCCTTCCAGCAATGCCTGGCAGGTCCCCGAAACCAGCCTGCGGCAGGTCCTGCTCCGCTGTGCCCAGGCAGCGCTGCTCCCCCTGCCCCGGCCGCTGCCTCCGGGCACACGCTTGGGGCTCCTTGACCGAGCAGAGCAAACAGAGCCGCTCCAGTGCTAGGCTGCATTTTAAACCCCTGGCTGAATAGGGAATCCAGGCTGCAAAAAGGTAGGAGCAGCTTTTTATAAACAAACAAACCCTAGCCCTTTTCTCCGGGGGGAAGGCAGGGCATTTAGAAGAAGTGGCAGCAGCATGAGCATGTGTTGCCATAGTTATGTGGAACTGAAAACAGATGGCGAATGTGAGGCATAAACACAAAAGCTGCAGTAAATATAAGTCTTCCACATGCGTAGAGTCCTTTCTTGGAAAAACTTTGTTATCTTATCTCTGTTAGGACATTCTGGTTGGAAAAAACTATTTTTTTTAAAAAATGCTTTCAAATTTTTGTTGGCAGCTGCAATAATGAATATGCTGGTAGGGAGCAGAGAGGAGTGTGTTCGGCGCTCCGGTGTTGCACTCTGCTGGAGGCAGACCGGGTGGTCAGGTATTGCAGTGGCTTATCTGGCAGCTGCTGGTTGAAGGCACCTTCTGGTGGAACAGCATGGGAGGTGACATTTTGAGGAATGATGTGGATCATCCTCTGATATGATCCATGATATGGATCCATGATATGATCCATGATATGGATCACCCTCTACATGCCCTTTCTTCTCCTTGCTCCTCTCCTGGGGTGTTTTCCAGCGTGAGTTAGAGTACCCTCACTCGGTCTTGCCAGGTTATTTCGTGTTGTAATCTGCCAGGTGGTGGTCCAGGCTTGCAAAGCCACCACCTCCTGCCCAGCGGTGGGACTGCTGTCCGGATTCAGCGATTGTCGTTCATCAGCGCCCGCCAGTGGAAGAGGAGATGGGGTTAGTCGCGCCGGAGGCTGGGAAGACCCGTGCTGGGGTTGGGTGCTCTTTTCCAGCTGTGCGGCGGCCGTGCTTGGATGTCCTCGTTGTTGTTCGCTTGTCAGCAGCCAGTTGTTGCTGACATTTTCTCCCCGCTCTCTGCTGACCTTTCTCTTCTCTCTGTGTTTTTTCCTCAGGTCGAAAGCTGAGAGGAAAAGCCTTTTATTTTGTCAATGGCAAGGTGTTCTGTGAAGAAGATTTCCTGGTAAGCACACAGCTGCCCCTTCTGCTGGCACATCTCAGCCTCTCCGGCAGACGTGCAGCCTTTCTGCCCGGCAGCTTTGTCCACATTTCACGCGGCTGGAGTCCAGCATCCTGCCTGGCCCTTCTGCTCCCCCTTTACCCAGGGCCAGCCCCAGCCACGGTGGCCGCCCACATGTGGTGCTGGAAGTAGCTGAGTGAAAGACCATGGTTTTGCAGCGCAGAGGCTGTAGTTGAAGCCGTAGCCTCGTGCGATGGCTCCTTCAAAGCGTGTCTCTGGGGCCATGCTGTGGAGACAAGAGTGAGATGAATGGCTACAGAAGAATCAATGAGTGAATTTCCCTTCCCAATTAAGTGGTTTTGCTTGGGCGTCTTAGTGGATATCTTTTTGTTGCCCTCAATGGATTTTATGTGAACATACCTGAGCATGAAGCAACCCCATGGTCCTGTCCTTGGCTGGTGGAGGTAAAAAGCCATATACCCCCCCCGCCCTTGAGCCCTTATAGATTAAGCCTTCAGTGAGACTTTGAAAAGTCATATTTGCCTATTTATTGGGGAAGTCTAGTGATCTCTGTCAGAGAGAAGTGAGTTAATATCTTCTTTGCTCTCATCAGTATATTCTACACAGGCTGAAAATGGAAAGATTGGTTAAATGCACCTAAAATATTTCATTTTTCCAGTTTGCATTTCCACCATTCAGACAGGACTGAACCCTTAGACAGATGATGTGTTGTGCCTGAGGTGCATGTCGTGGACATGACAGGCAGGTCCTTGCTGTTAGATCTTAGCCATAGCAGCAAGAAAGGTGCTCTGGGCCAAGCTTGAATGTTGCACTACCAGAGAGCTGGGATGATACTACTGACCTTGGGGAAGCTCCAGTAAACCTATAACGGTGTAACCAAAGGAAGAATTTGGCTTTCCGAGCCTATATATACAGATGTTGTGATATGAGTTTGTGATAAACAGAAGTAAGTTCCTGGTGTGTAGATTCACATGGTCATATAAGAATGTAAGTCTTATTAGTAAATGCCTTATTTGCATGTGCATTTATGGTATTTACTTATATACTTAATTAAACGTAAATTTAGGACTTGAAAGTTACAGGAACTCACACTCCTTCTGAACAGTAGAAGTCTGATGTCTTTATAGAATACCCTCTGGGGACCCATCCGCAGCTTCATATACTGAAAAAAGCACTGGAAAGTTTAGCTTGTGTAAGGAGTACAGAAAAAGGCCAAGCAAATAACACCCCATAATATGCTGTTGTTTATGCTAGACTAGCCTTGTGAAATTTTAAGCCAATTCTTTTTTGTCCTTGCAGTATTCTGGTTTCCAGCAGTCAGCTGACAGGTGTTTCATTTGTGGTCATTTGATAATGGACATGGTAAGTGATAATTGCTTTAGGAGAAAAAATCCCACAGCTTTTTAGAAGAATGCATCAAAAGCAAAATATATTCATATCCAGTACAGTCTGTTATCATCTGGTAGTCTGCCTAGTGTGAGATTGGTAGCAGAAAGAAAATCCACTATGCCTTTTGTTGATTTTTGCGAGGAAGCGAAGCTGGCACCCTGCTGTATGCAATGCAGAGACTTTGCTCTGCCTGTTTTCAGTGCAAATTGAAAATCAGAGCCTTCAGCTCTTTCATCCCCTTTTGGGCTTCCCTGGACAGTGCATTCGTAATCCTGACGTACCTTCAGGATGAAGCTGCTGTCTTGTTGCTGCTTCTTGTGGGTGCTGGAAGGTGTTGGGCCGATACCTTGGGGAATAGGTTTGACCCAGAGTATATGATCCAGACCTCAGTTCAGATCTGTCCAAGTCCTTGAAAACTGTTCAGTAGCTGTGTGGGTATCCTGCTGAAGCAGGCAGTTCTCATTAGCCTACAACAGGTACCATCCGTTCCAGATTTGCACAGAGTGGGTCACGGCTCAGGGGGTCAGCTGGCCTTTAGCCAGCACCGGGCAGCACTCACTTGTGGGTGATTCAGAGGGAGACAGATTCATGGTCATGTAGCTGGTAAGCTACGGCTGAGGCGAAGAAATTAGGAATTTCTGAGTGGTTAGTTCACAGCATGCCTCCCAAGATTTTCTAATGCTTATCATTAATTATCTTTGCTTGCCTGCTTATGCTGGAAAGCACTAAAACTGGAAAAGCTATTTTATACTCAGAAGTGGTATTCCAGGTAGTAATTGCTGCCCCAAAGCCAGCAGGTGAATTGCAGCTGTTGAGTTCAATACAGTTTCCATAGTCTGTGTTAATTAGAAAGCCAGGCTAGTGAGTACAAAGGTCTTGGATATCTAAGGCATTGTGAAAACCTAGCAACAGTATTTGTTTCAGCCTCTCATGGAGAATATAAAGATGTATTTCCTTTTGTTGACCTGGTATGTCTTGCCTTGTGATCCTGCTAAGTATTCTCCAACTGTTGGCGTCAGAAATTATTTTCTTTCCTTTAAATTCTGTCACTTCTATCCTTTGTAATGCTAAATACCTTGACTGAGACTCTAAGTTGTTTCCTTAGCCTTGCTAATAATTCATTTCTCTGGAACCAGGTGATATATATTGATTCCAGCAGCCCTTTCCATCCCTGTTAACTCGTTTTTCAGATGAGGTGCCCAAAAAAAGACACAGCCCCACTGATGAATATGCAGCGTTGTCTGATGTAAAGCCATGTGTTTATTATTTTCACCTTTATTGGCTGTTCACATGCTTTTTTCCTGTCTCTTGGTTTGTTGCAGATCCTGCAGGCTCTAGGGAAATCATATCATCCAGGCTGCTTCCGATGCGTGGTCTGCAACGAGTGTCTGGATGGTGTGCCATTCACTGTAGACTCTGAAAACAAAATCTACTGTGTCAGAGATTACCACAAGTAAGGACAAAATAAACAGCAGAGATGCTCCTATCAACAAGCCTCTAATTTAGCTTTTTAGGAAGCTAAATTTTATTTTAGCTAATTAGGAAGCGTGGATTAGTAAAACAGGGACAGGACTAGAAGGTAGAATTTTGAGGATGGGGCTAGACCCTAGAAATTTGTGATGTCTCTCCTCTTGGCCTGCTATTGACTTTCTGTGTAACTCTGAGAAAGTCACTTAACCTCTGGGCTTCAGCTGCCCCTTCTGCAAAGCGGAGATAGTGAGAAATAGTGCTCATGAAGTGTTCAGTGATGTAAAAAATCAGTCCACTCTTAAGTAAGACTGTGAATGCCTGTTGAAATCAACGTGAGTTGCTTTTTGAGTAGTTGCGGGGCTGAGTTTTACTTCTAAAGAATGCTTTTAGAAATCAAAGTGGAACTTTTATCCAGCTCTAAATTAAACAACCGATAAATCCACTTAAAAAACCACTTGTCATTCAGTAAAATAAAATGGCTGTGCTCTTAGCTGGTAGATATGATATTAGAGCTGCGTACATTTTGAGTTTGGCTCGCTTTGCTCCTTGCTCCATTTTCTGAGCAGGCAGAGTATTAAGTGTTGCTCAGGCAGCCCCGAGAACTGTTCTGTGTTGTGCCAAGATCAGAGTTGCTGCCGTGTGCCACCGTTGTTCTGAAATGATGTACGTTTCCTTGCTATTTCATTTAAATATTTATTTATCCTGTTACCTTGTGTTGTAAGGCCTTAAGGAACCCTACGGTCCCATGGTGTTTTCTCTGAGGTTTCCTGCCCCGGTGCAAGGCTGCCACTTCTTTTAATGTGTTTTTCTGGGGACGGTCCTGTTCAGTTTCTCCTCATTCTCTCTTCCAAATCTCTCAGTAGCAGCCAAGAATTCTACAGTGGGTTCAGTTTTTTTCTGGCACTACATGTGAAATGTAAGACCTTTTTTTGCCTGACTGAGCAATGTGTGCCAAGCATTACTTACAATCAATCCTAAAATGAATTTATGAGCTTGGGATGTAAAGCTTTCCTGTGGATAAGTTATTTACAGCTGCAGCTTTTTGTCTTATCACCAAGAACATACAGGCCTGTCTTTTTATGTTGATCTATAACTTGCCTTCACTTTCTCGTTGCTCCTGCAGAGTTTTAGCTCCAAAGTGTGCAGCGTGTGGCCTTCCCATTCTGCCCTCCGAGGTGAGAGCCTTTTATTTCCTATCCCCTCTGGGGAGGGAGCATCATGTCTCAGGCCTTGCTCTCTTTCACACTTGACGCTGTGTCAAGGTGAATGTCCTTGGGGATGGGGAGAGATGATGGCTTCCTCCAGCGTGCAGCCTTTTCACCTAGGCTCATACACGGCCCTTGAGATGTGACCCTTCTTTTGCTCGATAACAAACCTTATTTCTGCTGAGGCAGGCTGCTTTTTTCATCTCCTGCAGGATTATACTGCTGTTAGTTTTATGTTCAGGATACCTTTCCCTCATGTCAATAAATGCTGGTGGTGCTCATGAATAACCTCTGTATGACCCCTCTGGGACAAACTCGTTTTAATACTTGGAGGAGATGAATCTTGGGCAAAGTCAATTTGAAATGCTGAGAAATGTGATATATTGAAATTACCAAATCATTAATGCCTGAATTGGGATAGATGTGACTGTTAAACAGAGACAATTTGACATTTCTGAGGTTACATTTTAGAGGATATCTGCAGTCGATGATCAAGCTTTACTGTAAAAATAACTGCAGGTGGCAGGATTTATTTGTGGTCTCCAACCAGCAGCTCAAATGCATTTGTTCAACATTCACATTGTGGCAGGAAGCAATCTACAGAGTGCATGTGTCTGATCCTGCTGTAATCCTCTGTCATTTCTCTTTTGCTTGAATGCTTACAGGGGTCTGATGAGACCATTCGGGTTGTGTCCATGGACAAGGATTACCACGTGGAATGTTATCACTGCGAGGTAGGTCAGCAGCTTTCTCAGGGAGTGGGCACTTACTAGTGATAACTACTGTTATTTTTAAGATGGAAATAAATCTTCCCCCTTACGATGGCAGTAGATGAGCAATTCAAACCTTGCATTGTGCGACCCTTTCTATCAGTGGCTGAGAAATTTCCAGTCTGAGGACAAAAGTTTTTGCAGCAATGTGTCTCAGCTGGGATTCCATTTGCTATCCGTAAAATTATGGGCAAAGAGTTAGTTATCCCTTTTAGACTTGGCAGTTTATTTGTTAATGAAGGAAACACGGTGACCTAGTAAGGTTCTATTGCTGCCTTTCAGAAGCCTTGAGCTCCAGATCACATTAGTATATCTGATTACCAGGTCAGATTGTTCAAAAATGCTAAGGTGATGACTGATCCTGTCTGGTGTAAGTTACCTTCACTCTCATGGGAAATGAATGTGTCATTGGGGCTGGAGAAAGGGTATGGCTGCACAAAAAAATCCCAAGAGATGCCAGCTCTTAAACACCGTTTGGTCTCCATGCAGGGCTTCCCAGAGAGCCTTCATACTTGTGCTCTGTGAATTAAAATAAATAGATGCCTTCTCTCACTGTGCTCATATGCAGTGGGAAGAGGCCCTGACTGAGCAGGCCGGTTTCACATCAGTACAACTGCAATTAATGTAATGTGAAGAGGTGAATCCTACCCGAGAGTGTAAGGAGACACGAGCATGTTTAAAATACATAGGGTTGCACCTCGCCCTGAGATAAAGCTTATTCAATAAAACTGCATAAGACAAATTTGTACAAGGCTGCCCCTGTAAATGCCTCTGCCAGATGCTTTCCTTCTCATGGCAAATGTTGAACTTAGTAGGAGGGAGCTGTTGGCTGGGTGTCTTCTGTCAAAATCACCCTCCTGGAAGCCAGACCCCGCTTGATGCTGGAAGCTGAACACACGCTCTAATAATCTGCATGGCCTCTCTTTGCAGGACTGTGGGATGGAACTGAACGACGAAGACGGGCATCGCTGTTACCCGCTAGATGAACATTTGCTTTGTCACTCCTGTCATCTGAAACACATAGAGAACGGCACTACGCCAGCAGCTGTGTACCAGCACCACTACTAGCCAGCATGGCCGACATGGGAAAGCCCGGACAGAAGATTTGTTACGTGATCTCCCTCTCCCCACCCTCAGTTGATTTCCTGTGCATGTTTTTCACCAGTCGGCAATGTTCCTGTAAAAGGATATGAGAGATTTTTGCTGGATTCACAGAGTCTGTATGCTTGTGAGTTCCAGCTGTATCAAACCATGTCTACTTGTCCAAGAATGTGGCATGTTATCTAAACCGGTCAGTTTACTTTTACGTGCCTTCTTCTGCTCTCTGGAGATTTCTCTTGGCTCATTTTGGAAGATTCTTCAGTGAAAGCACAACTTGCTGTCGTGCCTATGAACTCACATTGTGCCACGCACAATTAAAAAGCCAGAGGCTGGCTTGCTCACCATCCCATCAGTCTACTAAGTGTTTCCTGACAAGCACATTTCATCAGATTCCCTGAAGGACATCAACGTATTAATACCAGTTTTTAGACACACTCTCTCTCTTTTTATTAATTCTTTAGGAAAAGAAAAGAAAGGGGTCTGTGCAAAATGGCACGTTCAGACCTTCCAGTTAATTCCCCAAAGTCCGGTATCAAGACTGGCTCTAAAAGCAGCGACTCTCCAAGCACAAACCAGGCGTGCTGGCTGGCAGGTGGAGGCTGACATCCCATTTCAAACAGAACGAAAAACTGGAACAAGCTAGGCTAAGCTACTGCGGTGACTTGGGGCCCGGGCTTGCGTGTCAGCGTGATACGCAGGGGCCAGTCTGCTGTGTCAGAGTCTGAATAAGCGGATTATATTTGGAAAGGAAAGGTCGGGATGCTGAAAGTGTGGACACTGGGGAAATCTAGCCTTGTTCTTGCTTGCAGAGCTTGCTTTGGAAAAAAGCTCTCTGTACACAGACACTTGCCTGAGTTTTTCAGCTTGTCCCCACAGCTCAGCCCCCAGCCTGGCCACTCCTTTCCGTGGTGTTTACCCAGCACAAAGCCATTTCATAATGGTGCTTATTTAGAGCTCTGGGAACAAACTCGAGATTGTTATGAAGGCTTTTTACACAGGGATTTAGAGCCCAGCTCCACAACCTGTACTCAAATGAGTATGTTGGTATAAACGGATTTGCTCCCATGAATAATAACAGCTTATCTGAGCAAGGGGTTAGTGAGTTTGGCCCTTGCTTTCTGTTCTGCTGAGAAAGCAGAAAGGCAGATTTCTTTCTCTTTTTGAACGCCCCTGCTTTATAGTCAAAGAAATCTGCTCCCCCAGTATGTGTTGCATATAAGATAGGTGTGCCTGCAGTGCATGTTCTGTAGGTACCAAAGCTGTGCAGCCCCTCGTGTACAGGTACAAAGTTTTTGTTTAAGAAAAAGCGTTTAATTTAAAGTCTCGGATGCAATCAGGGATCTTAGCTACCCTTTCCGACATATTGTGTGGAAAACTAGTTAAATCCTAATGTATCCATGCTAAAGATGTAAATTCAGTTCTGATTGATAGAGGACAGGATGACATTCTTGAAGGTCTTTTTAGTGAGGAAACTACAATAAATTAGCTGAGCAGTGGCACTGGGAGTCCTGACAGGAGCCTGTGCCGAGAACTCACTATGGTTCAACTAAACCTCCTTTCCCGTAGCGTGAATGTAGCTAGATAGGTGCTCAAACTTCACACCGTGTAGTCAGGCTGCCTCGGGTACCCATCTGGAGCAGCACAGGTGCCGGCTGCAGCAAGCTGCCTGTCTCTGCCTGTGCTAAGGAATACCACCGGCCTCCGTTTTGAGTGGTGCAAGTTGCTGCGCTGGGTATTAAACAGAGGCACAAGCATCTGCTGTAAAACAGATGGAGACCAGTGGCCTGTTAGCACCCTCCTACACATCTGTATCAGCGTGCCTTGGCTGAAGCGTGAACATCTGAAACCGCCCAAGCCTCGGGAGCTTGGTGGTTTTGGCGTGGAGTTTCATCTTCTGCCCCATCCAGCTGTAAGCGCCTCTGCCTGTTGCTGCTGCTCTGCGGGACGGGGACAGCGGCACGTGGCCGGAGGTCGGCCCCGCGCGGGAAACCATCCAGAGCCCCAGCTTTCGTGTAGCTTGGCTCTGCGGTGCCGGTTCTCCTGGGGACGTGCCACCCCTCAGTGAGTGACCGAAAGCTAAAGTGGGGTGGGGGGGAGCTTTCCCACTGCAGTATACATGGCTCTGGGGCATATATAATTTGGAGAGTTTTATCTGTGATTTTAGAGGAGGTAAAATTGACCCCAAATATGTGAGCTCCCTGGAGCCTTAAATTTGGCCTCCAAATGCTGGATACCGAAGGGATGGGAACCGACGCAAAGTATAACTGGTGCTGTATCCAGGCTGTATGGATTGGGGGCAACAAAACACCCAGGGCAGATCCTGCAGCGCTCACCCCGGTGCTCCAGGCCAGCCTCTGTCCTGCTGGGCACGGAGGCGGGGAGTGTCTCGAGATACAGCTGTGATCTTAGGCCTGTCTGAAGGAACTGAGGTGGGAAATAATGCCAGCCGAGTGTCCCTGGTAAATAATTCAGATAGTCCTGGGCAGGTGGTTCCCTTCTCCGAGCTTCCTTTGGCAGCAAAGGCAGTGGGATATCAAAGTGGCTTCTGGAAGTGAGCACTGAACACCAGCCCTGATCTGTTGTCTGTCTCTCAGAGACCAGCTGTTACGTGGTTCATGCTTTTGCTAGCTCTGGATTTTTAGAGCAGCCCTTCCTGCACATTTTCTGGCCTCTGTTTTGAGAAGATCTGAAAACACTAGCGGGGCTGATATTTTCATTTTAAGCTGCGATTTAAACTACTGTCTCACTCTTGCCGCCTTCACCACAACCCCAAAAGAAGCAGTCGAGAAGGGGAGGGGGAGAAGGACAATTTTCCTTCGTGGAAAGCCTGGAGCAGCCCGTTTGTGGAGCCTCCTCTGCAGCAACAGAAAGTTTGGCCTCTGCTCCCACTCGGTGTCTTGTTACTCCAGTCAGCCATCCCGTATCCCTCAGCGCTGGGGAAATGAAGGCTGCCCTACTTTCCGTTTTGAGGTCCAGTATAAATTATTAAGTGCCAATGCCCTCCTTTCCTGTATTTACGAAGAGCTAGAAATGACACTGTGAAGCTATTGAAAATGGAGCGTGTGCGTTGGTCGTTTTGAAGCTAAAGCGTCGACCGCATTGCCCTGCTCCCCTATGTGTGCTAACTTGCATTGCTTTTATCTTTGAGAGTTTGAATTCCTTTAAGCTCCTTATTATTCCTGCCTTTTTTTCCTAGGCTGTGGGTGTCTGAGGCCGTGTTGATTGTCGCCGGCTCATCCCTGGCTCTGCAGCTGCCTGATGGTGGGTCTGGTGGGGAGGCAGGGGCATCCTGCGCAGGGGAGGCTTCTCCTCCTCCGGACCCCCCGCCAGAGCTGCAAACCCTCACTGCCTGCCTCCAGGCAGCTCCCCCAAAGTTAAAAAACGGGCAGGGAGGTAGCTCTGGAGCTGGAGGTGCGAGGCTTTTCGTGCTCTGCAAAAGAATTGCAGAACAGGTGTTAAATTCTGCCTGTCACCAGGCGGATACGCATTGGGTTTTGCTGTTCACGGGAACCTTGTTGACTTTTTATTTATTAAGATGCTGAAACGTGCTATGAAAAGTTAGTCTGAATTCCTCCCCCAGCGTGCCCTTGTGACTGGTTTTAGGGTAAGGGACCCTTGGAAGTCCCATTGTGCTGGTAATGAGTAACTCACATGCAAATAGTCATTCAAGTGAATTCCCTGAAACTTGCTTTCAGGAGACAGAGCTTAATCGATTTTTTCATCCAGATCATGCTGTTAAATTTCTATTGTTTAGAACACAGAAACTCAGTTAAGTAGGGATTTTTGCGTAAAAGCCAGGGGAAAAGCCCCAGCTATAGAAGAAGCAGACATTTTAGTGTAATTTAAAGTGTAAGAAACACCTGCGATCAAAGTGATTTAGGAAACTGCCCTGATGTTAAACACAGGGAACGGCATTTTTAAACACCCTGGTGAGGAGCATTTGATGAGGTCTGTGGCTCTTCATTTTTTGAGTTTCATTTGGGGGCTTTTAAAATGTTTTCCCAGTCTTTCAGGGTTTAAATGATTTTGGTTTTTTTAGATCTTTTTACTACAAAGCGAATAGCTCCTCAGTCTGGAAATGGTGGAGTCTCATCAGCATCGGATGTGCTGTGGCAGATGTGAAAGGGGCAAACTGGGCTCGTAAGAGCTGGTGCAGGTCTGGCTGGCCATTCGAAAGGAAGGGGTATCTTTGGCTGCTGAGAGAAGAAAGTAAATATCTCCCTGTGCTTCCTCCTTGTGCTGACTTATAGCACCAGGCAAATATTTGGCATCCCTGAATTTCAGTATTCGGGTGTATTCGTAAGCACGGCTGCGACCTCCTCCTATCCCTCCTGTGAGTTCATAGCCCCGGGGAGGATCACAGGTGCGCTCTTCCTCATGAATTTAGTCCCAGTTTTGCACATCTGTATTTCCCTGGAAATTTTACCACTTCATTATTTAAGCAACAGCAAAACCGGGCCCTTGCTTAAAGGAAAATGGACACACGCTCCCCATCCTTACTTGAACACTTTGACCCGATCCTCCAAATTACCTGAATATCAGCCTGCTGCTGGTCGATGGAGCGGCAGCTTTGTACTCCGCTGCTGTTGCTAAGAAAATTGAATGAAGGACTGCATTAAACGTGAAGTGCACAGCCAGGCAGTCCCACTGAAACCAGTAAGGCTGCGCACGTACATGAAAATCGATGTGTGTGCGTAGGTCAGTGTTGGATGGAGGGCAGAGAGATTTTATTACAGACAAGACGTACCTGGGGATGAATCTGCGGCAGTGTAAAAGTTGCCTTGAAGAGATTGCTGAAATGGACTGCCAACTTTTTTATTCAATAAACTAAAATATGTACGGAAGCAGTGGGGGTGCACGGAGAAAGAAGGACGTGACTTAAAAAATACAGTAGCTGTAGGGAAAAGAGGGCAGGTGATTATGGAGAGCAGAGAAGAAGGTGGCACGGGAGGGATTTGCTTTTGTTTGTCGTATTCCTGGACATTTATTAGAGGGGGTTTTGAGGGGAAACGCACCTGCGTACGCTGGTCTGGACCACGCTTCTCCCATGTCGGCCTCGGCTGCGTGCTCTGTGTCCGCTTTTGGGGTCGTGTCCGCCGCCGTGCCTGTGCACACGGACACGCGGCACGTGCTGCCTGCGAGGGGCCTGCCTTTCACACCTCTGCGCCCACGCCAAGGGTTTGCAGGTGCGTTTTGGAGCAACCTCCTGTGCATGAACGTAAGGACAAGCTGACGCAGGCTTATTGCTGGAGGAACATCTCCGCAGTCAGTACCTGCGGGCAGGGAAGGGCTATGGCCAGATGCACGTCCCCTTTCCCCACCCTCTGAGACCAAGTGCCTGCGTCACTGGGAGAAGCTGGGAGGGGGTTTGCCTCTCTCATCACACTGCATTTGTGCGCTCATTTTTCTTTTCCATTTCCACGTCCTGCCGCTCGCTGGCTGCAGTGGCACTAGGTGTACTTACAGAGCCGATCGGGCAGACGTCTTCCTGCCGTGAGCCCAGAGCTGCTCATCCACCCTAAGGAGAAGCAAAATTAAGCTTTTCTGAGCAATAAAAATCCTCACCCCGCTTTCTTCCAGGGCAGCCAGAAGCTCACGTGGCAATATGCATCACCCCCCCGCAGCAGGTCTGCGGCGCACGGCCAAACGGGGACCCAGGCGCGCACACGCAGGCTGTGGCTTTCTGTATCTGGAAAGCAAATCCAGAGCCTGGCTAACGATACTGAACGGTACTAATTATTTTGTTTATGTTTCCTTCAAAGCTCAACTCCAGGAGAGAGTATTTTAGGATTTGTGCTGGTGTAACTAACCTTAGCCACCTGTGAACACGGCCCTCTTTACTTCTGTGCTGTTAAATATTTATAAGGAACGAAGGCTGGCAGCGGGGGCAAAGCTGCTGGCCTGTTGTGATTTCCACGATTAAAGACAATACTGTAAAGCAGTGCTCAGCGTCAAGTCTTTCCTAAAGTTACGATTGTCATCGCCCAGAGTCCACGGGAAGGGAGTTATGCTGTGAAATGACGGTTTCCCAACTTCTGCCTTCCTCCTCTCTCCCTGCCTCAGTAGCTGAAGCAGGGACTGGCGGGGGGAAGCCGCCTTAGTGGGGTTCACTGAAGATTTCCAGTCCTTTGCGGGCGGCTGGGATTTGCTGCAGCCCCGTCTGAGGCCGTCCTGCTCCGGCGTGCCTCCGGGGAGACCCTGCTCCCGGGCTGGGGAGCTGGGGAGGGATGTGCTACGGGTGGGAGCAGGCTCCGGTCCCAGCACCGGGGTCTCCTTTGCAGCATTGGTGGGGAAGGTTTTGGGGAGAATTCCTGCAGTTCTGGGAGGGAGGCGGCTGCGCGGTGCCCCTGTGGGCTTCGCTGAAGACGAGATGCTTAAGTACTGCTGGCTGAGCAGCACCCCAGCAGCACGGAGCTACCAGCTAAAATGAAACGAATAAAGAGGATTACATGTAATCATATTTTGGGGTTCTCCCTCCTTGAGGCGAGAAGCTGCCCAAAACTGGGGGATGATAGCCAGAGGGCTGGATCCAGTGGGAAATTGGCCAGGAGGTGCCCCAGGCCTGCTCCGTGCCGAACCCCCAGCCCTGGGCTCTCCCCCCCAGCCCAGGTGGGGGTGCCCAGTGGGCACCAGCCTCCCCTGCAGCGGCCGTCCCCGAGGTGGTGCCTGTGCTGGGGCCTGCCAAGGGCCATGCAGACGGCCACGAGCCCCTGCAACGCCGCCCAAGCCTGCCGGTCCCTGTGCCTGGCGGACCCCCACGTTGGGGGCATAAAAGCGGCCTGAGTGGGTCTGTGCAGGAGTTGAGGGGCTGCTCAGGAGCGGGGAGGTGCAGGCTGCACCCTCGGGCTGGAGAAGAGGAGGCAAAACGTGAGGCGGGGCGGAGAGAGGAAGAAAAAAAGTGAGCAGCCGAGCCAGCCAGGAGTCGAACCTAGAATCTTCTGATCCGTAGTCAGACGCGTTATCCATTGCGCCACTGGCCCTGCTCTGAAAGTGCTCTCTTGCCCGCACGCCCTTCAGCACACATCGCGCGCGGGGGCGGGGCCGCTGGCCGGAGGGCAGCCAATCCAACGCAACCTCCGCTCCGACACCCCGCCCACCGGCTCCCCCGGGGCGTGGCTTACCGCCCCACCCGCGCCCTGGCCAATCCCCACCGCCTTCGTTTGAACGCCCCCGCCCCTCCCGCCCCCCCTTCCGCGTCACGGTTTCGCGGTGCCCTATTGGCTCCCGGCGCGCGGGGGGCGGGGTGAGAGCGCTGTGGCTCAGCCAATCGCGGGGCCGGCGACTCAGCCGGGACCCTCCCCCTTCCTCCACAGGCGGTGCCCCGCCCTGCGGCGCTCGCTCGCGTGCCCGAGGAGGTTTGTCCTGCGCGGGGTCCCGTCCCTCCAGGCCGGGGCCGCGTCAGGCTGGGAGGGAGGGAGCGGCCGGCTCGGAGCGGGCGAGAGCGACGCGGAGCGGAGCCGGCGGCGGCGGCCGGAGACAGCCGGAGGGGGACGGATGGCGGCGGCAGCGGCGGCAGGAACGGCGGCAGCGGCGGCCTACGCCAGCCTGAAGCTGTGAGTGACCCGGGGGACGCGGCGCTGTCAGCTGCCGCCGCCGGAGGGGAGGGGAGGGCAGGGCAGGGCAGGGCAGGGCAGGGCGGGGGCCGGCCGTTGGAGCAACGGCCCTCCCCGCGCGGCGTCCCGCCGCGCTCCGGGCAGCCCCGTCCCGTCCCCCGGCCGCCCCGGGGCCGCCGGCGGGCTGTGCCGGGCTCGCCGCCTCTCCCCCGCTTCCTGCGAAGGGCTTGGCCCGGGGCAGCGGCTGCGTGCGGCGGCCCGGGGCGGGAGGGAGGAGGACTTTGGCCGCGGGCGGGGATCCCGGCCCCTTTCGGCGTCGCTGTGGGTGGGTAGAAGCGCTGCCGGCCGTCGGCGTCTCTGCTCCTTTCCCTCCTGCATGTACCGGAGGGCCGCTGCGTGCGGGTCCTCTCCGGTGCCCGCCTCAGCTTGGTGGGCGAGTGGCAGGGCTGAGGCAGCGGCCGCCCTGCCGTGGGAGCGCCGGAGGGACGGCCGGTCCTAACGAGGAGGCGGAGCGGGGGAGCCCAGGCTGCCTTCTGCTTTCCTTATCCCTGACTTCTGTAGGAGCTGGAGAAGCGATGCTACCATAAAGCTCCGCATGGGCAGTGCTGCTTGCCAGCAGGAGCTTCGTTCAGGCGTACTTACCCGTCAGTCCTTTGTGGCACAGGGTTTTCGTGGTATGGTTTTGGTGCCAGCTGATGGTTTTGAACTTTTGGGACTCTCCTGCGTAGTGCCTACTGTGACTTTTCAAATAAATTCTTCTGATCTGGTGTAATTTTTTCATTAAAACAAAGGTTTTAGGGGAGAATGTAAACCTTGGACTTGCATGTGCCAGGTATTTGCTTGCTGCCTTTATACAGCAAAAGAAGTTGCATAACCAAAGCAATATAAAGTTAAAACTGAAGAGGTGTTTCCATTATAAACCCTCACACTGGCCAGTTGAAACTCCTGAAAAAATTACTCTGAATATGAGACTCTTCACGGCTGTCTGAAGCCAACAGTGAAATGTCCTTGTGTGTCCTAAAGGCATTCCGAGGCTGTTGACCTCTAAATATTAGCTCGAAGTTCTGTAATCAAGTTACTGATGCCATTTTCAGGCAGCAGTATCTGAAAGTGATTTTTAAGCCTAATTTAACTGTACTTAATGCTTTGTTAAATTTCATTTCACAGTCATCTTCTGGATTCAGAGCAAACATACTTAGATCTTTCTCAGAGATCTGTATAAATAGTTTGGTCATAATGCTGTTACGTGTTTAGAAATCATTGGGCTTCTTTCCTTATTTTGATTAGGTAGCTATGTGAGGGTAGACAGACACTGGAGGTAATTGAGTATAACTGAAGAGTAAGGTCATCAGTGATGGCTGAAAGACTTGCTTGTTTGGCAGAAAGCTTTTTATTCCTCTTGTTGCCTAAACGATGTTTGTCTTGCTTTAAGCTGAACTTGTGATCTTTTTGCCTGCAGAGGAGAAAAGCT
Source organism: Platalea leucorodia (assembly GCF_965183815.1). NCBI lineage: Eukaryota > Metazoa > Chordata > Aves > Pelecaniformes > Threskiornithidae > Platalea > Platalea leucorodia. Next base: position 120,083,409 of record NC_138823.1, read on the forward strand.
GAGTTGTATGAGTAGCAGTTATGTGGCTTGTAGTACACAGTCCTTCTTACTGAGAATATTTTTTTTTTTTCAGTAAAAGCACTTTTCTGGATACAGGCTAGTAAAGAATTCTCTCATTTAAAGTTTAATCTTAAAGTAAGTTTTGATCTTTTTAGAACAAGGCTGTGTCAAATGTAGTTTAACATGAATTTTTTCATAAACTTGAAAACAGAATTTTTTCTGTTCTAAAAAACAGGCGTTTTACCAAGTTGTCGTAATGCCTGCGGACTTACTACCATGCAGTTTAAGATATAGGGCTATAGCTTGGATGATGATTCAGACTTACTAGATTGGAAAGGTCAACAGAGAATGTTCTTCTGAGAAACCCAGGCTAGACTTCAGTTTGGGGGATTTAGTGGTAACAGTGTTTTGGGTTTTGGTTTGGTTTTGGGGGGGCGGGGGGGGGCATTTAGTGGTAACAGTATTTTGTTTTGTTTTTTCTAACTGACTTCTCATTCTTACTATGAAAATGTCAGATTTTGCAACTGCACCTCTTCTGGGTAGGCTGATGGCCCTGTATGGAGCTTCACTGGTTGTAGCACTCTGCGGGGTCCCGTTCTGTACATCCAGTTGGAGGTTCTAGCTCTGAATGCAAGCCTCTAGTGTTTCTCATGTTCCCAAAAGTAGTGACTCAAACACTTCGTGCCTTGACTAGTGTCATCAGTCAAGTGCAGGTGATACCGGTAAAAATGCTGATGTCTAGTGTCTGTGCTGCTGTTGGAACTATTTGAGTTACACCAACAGTTATTGGGGAAAATGATTAACCGGGAAACTGCTGTCCATAGTTGTCATCAGTGTCACTGCTGTACTTAGCTAACTTCCTTTTATAGCCTCAGGAATAAATTGTAAAACTCAAATAGCTATTGCAGGTAGCAAGCTAGTGGATGGTAGTGAAGCTACCAGTCCAATTAATAAAACCTGATTGATAAAGCTGTCTGCAGAATAGAGAGAATCCTGGCTGTTGTTTTGGCTCACTTAAAATAACTTTTTTTTTTTTGTGCTTGGGTGAAGACTTATCTTGCTGATAGCCTTCTCAGTATCCTGTGCGTCTCCGACACTAGCTGTATTTCAAATTTAACTCCTCCTGCCCACAGTTATGCCTATATGCTTTGTGAACGTACTGGTCAGTCATTAGTAGCTACTGCACTTGAACACAGTACCTTCCACCTGTCTGTATTTGGGGAGACGTCCAAAAGTCCATCTTGGCTTTGGGAGGCTTTTTGCTTGTTTTCTAAACTGAGTTTTCAGAGTTTGGATAATACTTCTGGAAAGAACAGCTACACATCCTTTTTTTTTCTGCTTAATCTGAGTGACCGTCATGATGAAGCTCGGGGATGTTGGCTGAGGAGGGCATTATGGAGTAATGTATAATAATAAAGTAACTTATGCAGTAAATTATTTGTCATCTAAAGTGAAACTTAACTGGGAATAGTTATTATGAAGCTATGCCTTTAATACGTACCTGTTTTGTTTTTAAATGGTACTTCCATTAGTGGTTTTTTTTAATCCCGGGATTATACTCCCTTTCACCTCCCTGCAACAACTATTGCTCCATGGGAGATGTTCCAGTTCCTTGAGCTGTTTCTGCTCGAGGAGTAATATTTATTGTAGATGTATAATTAGCACACCTGCTCACCTAGAAAATCTGGAATCTCTGGAGTGTTGAAAGCATCAGCGTGTTAGCACTGTTACTTAACACGCTGCTGGGACTCTGTGTGCGTATACTAATGTCTTTCCTATATCTCACTGCAGACCACTTTGGTATCTTGAGTACAGCAAATGCATTGCTGTGCAGCACAGGATGTGCTTTTGGCTTGCTTTATTACAATATTTAGAGGCTGACATCAAAGAGTTTCCTGCATTAGAGCAATGTTAGGTATTTATGGTGAAATAATCAATTACTGAAGTAAGGGCTTGGCTGTTGGCGCCTAGAAGGCTTAAATGATATTGAGTGAAGTACTATCTTTAGTTGCCATTAGAGCATGATGGGTCCTCTTTCATGCTGTATCTGAACACAGGAATATTCTTGTCTGTAAGATTTGCCTAATTAAAACGTGGGTTGCAACTCTGCATCACCTTCATAATGTACAACACTGCTTTATAATATATAACTAGTGAAGTGAAACTTCACACCAAATATACAAACTAAAAAAACCTATCTCACTTAACTGTAAATTAAGCTGAATTTATACATGGTATAAGCAGGCAATGTTTTTTCTTCTGTGTTTCTATGTTGGGAATCCACACTTTCTTTTGTAAGGCAGCTTTTTGCGTTTTATTATTAATTGGGACACCTCTTTGATTAATGTCTTTAAAAGAGACGGAAATGTCTTTAAAAAGACATCCGTGAAAGTGGTCAATTAAAGCAACAGAAGATGGTTTCTCGTAGAAGATCCTAAGATGCAGCTTGAGGGTTTTGAGGTAGGATGACTTCCTCTGTTAATTTCTCGTGAAGCATAAGAATACAGAAAACCTGAATTGAATGAAGAAGAAGAAGAATAGACAATCTTTTGTGATATAAGTAGCTAACAAGGGAAACCACAAAAACTGTGAAACTTCCTGCTTTAAGGTAATTTCAAAATATCTTTTCTTCTGTAGGAACTTTCAGAAAGTTTTGGAGGAAAACCACTCTTGACATAACACAAACCTCGTTCAGACACTCACTATAAATGTGGCAAACATCTTTTATTCAAAGCATGACTTGAATGCTACTGAAATAACTACAGAAATGAGCAATACTGAGTTAACTCTCATACATATTCTAACTGGTCGTAGGTGCTCTTGTCCTTTTTCCCTCTTTTCAGGCCCATGTGGAACAGTCCCTTGTCTGAGCATTAAAAATGCCTCTTGCATCTGAAAACTTATGCTGCAATGCAGTACTTAGCCTGGTTTTGAAGAGCGTGGGGACTAACTTCAGTAGAGCCATGTAGTTTTCTGTTGTTTTACTGTACTACTAGGTGTACAGAATGATTTCACAAGAGTGGTAGTGCCTGAACTAAAGAAACTAGAAAATCAAAAGGCTTAATTTTTAGTGAGAGTTTTGCTGACTTTTCTTTTTGCTTCTTAAAGCCAAGATAGTTGAAAGCATTTTCTAATTGTAGCCTCTGTGCACTCTTTTTAAATAGGTTCTCCTTTTGACTGCTTCTTCAGCAACACGAGCTGAGTGAAAAACTGCCTTTTATTTAAAAAAAAAAAACAAAAAACAAAAAACCAAAACCAAACCCCCACCCCCAAACAAAAACCACAACCAAACTCAAACTAAGGCCTGATGTGTAACTGTCCTGTGTTTTCCTTCTAGGTCATCTGTCTTTAAATCACTTGCAGATACTTTCTTTGAATTGTAGGGATCAAATCTATTGAATGAGTCGCGTTATCTCTTGGCAGCAATCCACACAGTTTCAGTTGGAGAAGGTTTTCAAAATGAGATCCCAGTCACCTTCAGTAATATTTGAATTTGATGGTTGCAGTGCTTCAATACTTTTGCTTTTCTTGAGTACCATGAGTTATGCTATCGATGTCAACTATTTCCATTTATCACTCCCTTTGTTCTTTAGCAACACTGAGAAATAGTCCATGATAATGGTGGTCAGGTTTTTTAAAAAAAAAAAAAAAAAAAAAAAAAGTAAATGAGAGGAACTCGGATTTTGTGGAGGTTTTATGTGCTGTAATGGAAGCAAGATATTGCTGTGAAGAGTTCTTGATGTTTTGGATAGTTACAGACAGGAGTGACAGCGTAGCCAAGGAGAAGGCAGGCTCCAGTGTCAAATACGAATGTTACACAAAAGCAGCATATAGCCTGGTGTATGAAAACTAGTTTCAAAAGTAACTACAGAGATCATGGGCTTCTAGAAAATACTGTTTTCTTTATTGTTATTTTTGTTATAATACCAGCACTTGGACTTTCATCTGTTCCTTATTTCATTAAAGGAACAGAATTAATCTGTCTGCAGATTCCTGATCATTGTGAATGATCCTTCTTTCAGCATTTTAATATCTTCTTCTCAGATCAGTAAAATAAACGTGTGTTATCTTTCCAAGCTTGTGATAGACATACAGACTCGGTACTGAGTAGACTCTGTGGAAAAACACCATTCTTACATGCAATGTTCATCAGCTTCCTTCCTGAAAGAGAAGTGGGAGGCAATCATCTTAGTTATGGCAATCTTATTGATTGAAAAGGTCACCTAAACGAGAATGAGTCTACTAGCCTAATTCTGGTAATTGGTAAGCTTGTAAATCAGCATTTGGGCTGAAACCTCTTTGAGTCTTGGCCTCTTCTTCAACTATATTTTAGAAAACTTTCAACTCTTTACACAAATGAAGCAAGGACTAAGTGAAACATCTTTCTGTTAAAAACTTGGAAGAGCACTAAGTCTCCCACTTCTTCTGAAGCAAGGATTTAACGTTTTTCAAGGCATTCTGGACTTTTCAGTTTGTGTTGTTGTGCAGTTGGATTTTAGGCAGTTTTTAACGGTGATCCCAACAGAGAAGTATTTAAGTTCTCTCAACTTGGCAGCCTGATTCCCTCCTGCCCCCATGCCCCCAAAAGACCTCCAAAACAAAAACACCCAAAGCTCCAAAACAGTCAGTGCAAAGACTGTTCCAGTGTACTGCAAGCTGTTGAAGCCTAGAGCCAGTTTGGTCCATTGAAGTGAAAACAGGGATCACTTGTCTTGTGTTCTCCATGACACTTTTGCCACCAAATCTGGTCTTGGAGAGGACTGTAGGAAGGAAGATTTTGATTGCAAAGTGTTCTTTTCTGTGTGTATCAAGGGTAAAACATAGTTTAAACAAAGATAGAAATGTACAGGCATTGTGTAAGAGGAGCTAAAGGTGATAAACTGTTAAAAGGGCAATGGTAGTGACAGGAGACAAAATACAGGCTAGGGTTTGAGAGAGAGAAATGCTGGGGGCTGGTCTAGCAAAGCAGGGCATATACGTATTGAGAGGCCAGGCATAATTTGCACTGGCAGCCTTAATTCTGTCATTTTTCTTACCTCGCGGATGATGAGGGTGAAAGACTTCATGCTCTTCAGGGAGAAGTTATTATGCTTGAGTGTAGTAAATAGAAAAATTGTTTATCTGACAAATACTCTATACTTGCAAGCTTTTTCTCAGTTGTTTGAAAACAGGCTTTAACTAATACGCAAGTGAATCTCGGTGCTGAGACTATAATAGTCATGTCCATGTTGCACTTTATAATGAAAAGAGCAGCTTTTAAAAATACTGATCATGGATGGAAATGCTCAGTTGTGCTCTGCATGGTCGGTGTAGGTGTCTTGTCTATGTTGCGTTCTTTATACTGAGTATTCAAAAACTGAAACTCTGTTCTCACTACTCTGTTTGGACACTATTTTACAACCTGCTATGTTAAAAGATTTTTTTCAACTGCTTTTGTTTAAGATAGTCAGATGAGTAAGAGTGCATAAGCATCTGTGTTAAAGGCATAACAGGTCCAATATTAAATTTTGCAGTGTCTTTTCCCTAGTTTTTTTTTTTAGCTGGAGTCTTGTGTGTCAACTGGCCTCCCAGACAAAGCTGACTCTTCAACTAAACCAGCAGAAGTTAAGTAGCTGCAGCTTTCTCCTGTGGAAAAAAAAATGTCTGCTACTGTCTCCTGCCAACTAGCAATAGGTTTCTGACTGCACCTTACATAGTATATCCTGATTTCTTTTTAAATTCTTTAACAAATTGAGGGCTTATAAATGTCGTTAAGCTTGTCTTGCCCATTCTATCTGTGTAAGCTTGTTTGCTCTTCACTGTAAAAACGGCTCCCATTATTGCTATGAAACCTGCTTAAAGAGCCAGGGGTGCACACGTGCACTCATCAAAAACAGAAGCAATGAAAGCAAAGTAGGGGGTTTAAGGCTTCAGTGTTCAACAAACTGCATGTTTGTATTTCTTACTCTGCTTTTAGTTTCAAAGATAAAGCATTTCATATGTGTACATGAAAGATTAAGAAGGCTGATTTACAATTACAGTAGTGTTGATGTGTTTCCTGTTTTAGGACCCACAGACTAATTTTCCTTTAAAGAAGTTAAATTACCTGATGAACAGTTAACTATTGATTGCTTTACAGTTTGTTGTGTTACTTTTTTTTTTTTAGTTCAGTTAAGCATTTGGTCTCCTCTGTCTTTATTCTAAATTGCCCGGAGAGGTTGTAGAACCACCATCCTTGGGGAGAGTCAAAACACCCTAAGAAACAGGGTTTCAACAACTTTGAAGTTGGATAAACTTTGAGGTTGGGCCTGCTTTTAGTGGGCGGAAGGTGGGATGTTAGACGTGTTAAAAGAGGTCTTCTAGACCACTTTCAAAGAGCTTTTCTGATCTAAATTAGGATTCTAATTCAGCTTTCTGAAGGATTAAAAAAAAATACAAAAGATGTGAAGAACTGCAAGATCTACTTAGGGAGAAGGAACCTAAAAATCCTGTAGAATAAGTTTCCAGAACAAGATGTTTAAAACTCTGACCCCTAGTCTTGTCAAGCCTTAAACTAAGAAAAATCATTATAAGAGTTAAGAACAGTAGTTCAAGAGTGTTAGGGGTTGGTTGGTTGTTTAGCGTTTCCTATGTACAGCTAAAAGTCATTTCTGCATAACTCTTGTATTGTTGCACAGTATAACGTGGCTGGCTGCTTGCAAGTATCTCAACAGGTACATTTTTAAGGAATGTTTCTGAAAACTGTTTAATTTTATGGCTAATGTTGTACTGCATACAGTTGATCTAAAGGAAGGATAGGCATGAAGTCTGAACAGTATGTCAGTGTGTGATTTGTCTAATGTGTCTGACGGTGAGGATACAGGTTGCCCCATGTGTGTCACATAGACCTGGCTGACAAATCTGGGGAATGGTAATGTTGAGACACTTGCTTCAGTAAACTAGTGTATGACTTTAACTTTTGTTTCTTTTTTTTTTTTTGTGTGTGTTGTTTCTAGTGGATTCTTACACTACTTGGAATGCTCTAATGTGAAACAGGTGTTTTTCTTACTTTGGACATTATTTTTGTGTTTATTAGACTTGCATCAGGGATGTGGTGCTTTAGTTTCTGACATATTAGAAAGTGTTTCATTAAAAAATTTTTGTTTTGAAGTTTGGTTTTGGCTTATCAGACTTCTAAGTGACATAGTTCACACTTACATGAATTATATAGTGGACCACTATGTACACAAATTCACTTTCATGTCTTTAACTTCCAGCATTAAATAAGAATTAAGATTCTTGAACAAGCCATGTATTTTGCCGTAACTGATGAGTTTGATTTGCTTTTGACGGACCGTCAACATCAGTGGCTGTTGGGAAGTAATCCAGTGAGAATTTTGGTTTTGCAGCTGAAATAAGGTTCAAGATTGATCTATCTTCACCTGGTGAAGAGCTTAAATATAAACAAACAAACCCAAAGTAAGTGTTGCTAAACAAATTACTTTTTCCTATCCATTCTGTTAAAGGCATATAACACCAGAGAAATTCTATGTGGAAGCCTGTGATGATGGAGCGGATGATGTGCTTGCTATTGATAGAGTCTCCACGGAAGTCACTCTTACAGGTATTCTCCTCAACAGTATTTCTCAATATAGGCCTCTGTTGTCTAGTATTTTGCTCTAGGCACTCCTAGAAGATCTTCAGAACCTTAAATTGATACTGGGAGAATTGTTTTTATCTTTAGTTACTGTTTTAAAATAGTGCCTTGTATTCTGTCCTGCAAAGAACTTTGTTTGAAATGCCTTCTCGCTGTGGGATTGATGCTGTGGGTAACAAGGGTGATAGTGCTTGCCTGTTTTTGGTAAGACTGTGTATCACAACAATAAAAACTGACTCATCCAAGCTAGTTGGGATTGGTGCTACAAGTCCAAGATTAAATATAGGAAGGGTTGAACACTGGGCTTCTGCAGCTTTTGCTGAATTGTCTCAGTGCTGTCTTTTATTTAATACTGAAACCTGGATTTTCATAAAGCTTCTAGAATCAAGAACATAAAAAAACCTCTCACTGTAAATTTCATTCTGTTGCAAATCAATTCAAATGCCAATGCAAGTGGTCTTAAGCATACTGATGCTGGGGTCTTCAAAATTTTAATTTTTTTTTAAGCATGTGAAACTAATGCATAAAAACAATCAAAGAACTTGCATTAAATGACAATATGAAATGAAGGCAATGGGTGACTTCCCTTTTGATACTTCAGGAGTTTGTACCTCAGTATTACTAATCTCGAAACAGACAGAAATGCTACAGTAATACTAATATAAAAGCAGTCATTCTCTTCCTTTTATTATGTCTCCTGTATACCTCATATAAGAGCAGTGTGCCCATCCCACTAATAATTTTGGTGTTGTAGTACCATATTTCAATTTCTCCTTCAGAGTTGTCCCTTCAAAACTGTAAAGACAGCTGTCCCAAGTCTTTTATTAGTCTTCATCTGTCCTCATTAACGGTGTTTTATCAGATGAACCTGCAAGGTGTTTAAAGCAATGGAAAAATCAAGTGCTGTCTTTCTCTGTTCTCCAAGCTCTGGGAAAATGCCTAACTTTGGTGTGGGTGTTTTGGAGTTGTTTTTTTTTTAACTTCTCTAATATCCCTCCTGCTATTGTAGAAATGTGGATAGATGAAAGTTTAACACACTAGGACTTCTAACTGATATTTGGATACCTTTTGGATCTCTTGGTATGTTGTTGGGAATACTGTATCCCTTGCCACGTCTGTGCTGTTGTTAGTAGTTTTGCAGAGGTAGACCAAGAAGTAAACTAGGTCTTCTGAAACGGACATAGGCTGAGGCTAAGAAGAAGGAGCCAGAAGTGGGAGGCACAAGCATTTATGGTTTGTTTGTCCTTGATGTCTTGATGGCTTCAAAACAAGAAGTTTCTGGAAGGTGGCAGGACAATACATTATTGAGGAGTCTACTTGCTATACTATTGTGTAAATGAGCTTGAATTTATTAAATTAAATGACTTTTGATTAAACAACATGAGAAATCAGGTTAGAATACTTCCACATCCTCCCCTCCACCCCGCATCAGGCTTTGAAATTCCGATGTATTGCTTCTTACACTTAAGACTCTAAAAAAACTTGAGATTTGACCAAGAAGCTTTGACAAACCCAGTTTAATAGTTTTCTGATATAGTAACAAAAGAAGCAGTCTGAAATTCTGATGTTTTTTCTTTTGCTTTTCAGTTAAGAAAGATGTTCCCCCTTCAGCTGTTACAAGGCCTATATATGGTATTTTAGGAACAATTCGATTGGTGGCAGGTAAGGAAAAGGGAACTGTGCTCTTTAAAAATACATAGGCAAAATATATTGCTAAAGAAGCTTTAAAGACAAAAACAGTATTTGCAAGTATCGGAGGTTACACTTTCATCGGTATGATGGGCTTTCCTTGTGGCTGCTGGAGGATGGAGGTACCCAGATACAGTTTGTCATGAATGTTCATGTACCTCTTAAACCTGTACCTGCTCTAAAGGTAGGGTTAACTGACAGCTTGTTGAGTTTTAAGGAATGGATTTCAAATGCATCAAAGAACTTCATCTACTTACTCTTCATAACTTTTAATCTTAGCTGCAGGATTTGATGCAACAGTCAAATATTGGGTCAAGAAGTTTGACTTTAAATCAATAATCTTGGTACACAAATAACTGAGAGTGACAGGGTGCTAGAGTAGTAGATGCAGCTGTTCATGTAATGATTGTGTTCCAACTATCCTACAAATACAAAGAAAATCAACATTAAAAGAAAAAGGACAGAGTGGAATGATTCTAAATTTTAGGGAGTTGTAAGATAAGGTAAGAATAAGCTGTCTGCTTTTTATAAGTATCTCAGTGGTGTTCAGATGTAAACAGTCACTGCCACAAGTAAACCTGATGCATGAAGTATAAGCTTCCAGGAAAGTAAGTGGTGCTATTCAAAAGATCTTTTGTGGGTAGACTTTATTAGAGCCTGAGACTACTGTAGTCTGAAAAATGATGTAGTAAGGAGCATGCGTACTGAATAAAAGTCCCATATGTAGAAAGGATTTAAGTTTGCTCATTGCAGTATTCTCAACTGAAGCAAAGTATCATTGTGTTAAATGCAGTAACTTCTGACAGGATCTTAAACTATTGAACTTTACATGCTCATATTCTAAAGAATTGTGGATGTTGCAGAGTAAGAACCGTGGAATGGACATCTGTGTCTTAGGTACTTGACAAGCCCTGACTGTTTTAAAACTGAACTGCCCCAAAGGGGAATTTTCACAACATACAGTCTTGGTAATGATTTTCATTCTTCTGACTGAATATTATATAAAATACAGAAGTATGTAAGTTCTTTTAATAGCCTGGTTTTTTTTCTTTCCACCCCCCAAAGCTTTGCACTGATTGTTAGTATACAGCTGTCAAACTCAAGATGCTATCAGTTAAAGTAAATGTTTAGCTAAGTGTTGTTAGGCAGTTCACTGTTATCTGTTAACTGTAAAACTGCTTCCATATCTAGCAATGCAGCATCTTTAACAAGCATAAATATTCTTCTCCTAATACAGTATTGCGAGGGGGGGGGGAGGAAATTGCTGAAGTAATATCTGAAGCTCTGAAATCTGTGAACTCTTTCTGCTTTGGCATTTATACTTCTTTGAAATGCTTTAATACAAAAATGTACTAGATTTGTGGTTCTGTACTTCTGCATGATCTGCTTATTGTTTTGCTCTATTGAAGTTGTAAGTAAGCATTTAATGGTTATAAGATTCAGATGATGACACCTTTTTATCCATCAATATCCAATTTAATAAAGTAACCTTTTTTCTTCAAAAACAAGATGGCACTGAAATATGATAGGCTTGGAAATAAGGCTATCTTGCATTTACCAACAAGTGATGTAAATTAATTGCTTTGAGTGAACTGTCACAGTTATGTTTTTTTTGCTTTGTTACTTATGCAACCAGGAAAACAGCAAACTTCCTGTCTTAAATTATTAAAAGAAACCCCCTTCTGTCTGCTCAATTTTGAACCTATTAGGATAAATATTTTTTTTCAGGATAAGATGAATAGGCTTTTTGGGTTCTGAAGCATGCTTCCTTTCGTGTATTTCTGACTTGCTCTATTCTTTCCAAACCACATTCAAGACCATTGGCCTCTTTCTGCATCTGCAAGCCTAAGACTTTCAGACTGTCTCTGGTCTGAAGTAAGAGTAGCTGACACTTTTTTATTTTGTCTTTTTTTTTTTTTTAATTCCTTAAACTTAATGAGTAGATCAAGATCTGTGAGCATAGAGAAGGGGGTAGCTTAGCAAGTGTTTTTTTTTTTTTTTCTGTTCGAGCCCCTTACTGTTAAGAACGTAAAGTCCTAAGTGTAACTTGAAGAAACCTCACTCTTTCCTATTGGTTTCAGTTTTCTGGTATGGTTATAAGCTGCTTTTCTTAATATTTGCATCTATTTTTTAAACTTTGGTCTTTCTGATTTACAGGCACGTATCTTATTGTAATTACAAAAAAGAAAAAAGTAGGTGAGATTTTCAGTCATGCAATCTGGAAAGCAACAGACTTTGACATTCTCTCCTACAAAAAGACCATGCTGCACTTAACTGATATTCAGGTAGGTGGATTGATTAGGGGAGCGTGGGGAATGTTATCTTATGTTAATGTCCATTACCACAGGACCTAATTTGATGAAACTATGAAATTTTTTTTAAGAAGCTCCTTGAACTATACTTTTTTCTCTTGATTTGTTCGGGCTACTATAATTGATGTAGTATTTGGGTATAGATGTATATAAAGTTATGTCATCCAAGATGACAAACTCGCATTGTGCAACTTCAAATATCACCTCCAGAGTTTGATCTGCATATTGTGCATTTTTCTCCTTTTAAGATGGTCTAGTATGGGAGGATGAGATGGACTGTCTTGCTGCATCTCTGTTCTTGTCCCTAAATCCTGTATCATCTTTTCTTCTCTGAGGACCTTCATGAAGGCTTTGCTTGCCTGGCATGCTGCAGCAGTGTTTTAGTGCTGGTTTGTAATAGATTGCACAAATGCAGCCTATTACAAAGCAGGTTCCCTGAGCCACTCCACAAAATCACAACACTCTTCCTGTTACGTCATTCTCACAGCTTTAGTATTCTGATAGCCCCTACAATACGCTGCCTTGCGGTCATCTAATTATCTGTCTTGCTTAATTTATGGAATTGTTCAATTACATAATTACCCAGCAGGGAAGAATTTATTTTTCTTTTCTCTTTCTTTTTTTTCTTTTTGGAGAGAGAGAGGGAGGGAAAGGATGACGATTGTTTAAAACAGATATGTTGTGGATTGATAAAGAGTAGATAAGGGTGCCTGTCCAATGGAGCTGAAAAGGGAATCTGATGCTCTTTCAGGAAAGGAATGATGTTAATCAAAACTTGAACCAGAACACAGATTAGTTATAGGGGTAATCCTGACAATAAGTTATATACCTTATTTTGCATTGCCATCTTGTCTCATTTTTTTGACTGAATGGTTTTCAGGGAAACTAATGGCTTCCTTTTTGCTTGATTAGTTTAATATCAGTAGCTATTTAACTCACAGGAATACTGTTCTTGCAGAATTTGGTTGCAGTGTGCTAGCTCCAAGTTATCAGTGAACTTGTAGCAAAATTGCAATCTCGTGATTTCCTTCTTGTATGGTTATCTCTGGATGATGTCATGTGTTGCTGGAGCACTAGCAAAGTTCATTTCATCACTTCAAAAAGTAGTGGTAGCGTAAGAATAAGATATTTCGATGGTAATAAATAAGAGCTCTTCTGTCCTTTTTTTCCTCCTCTCAACAGTTGCAGGACAATAAAGTATTTTTATCAATGCTTAGTCATGTCTTGAGCGTGGATGGATTTTACTTCTCAACAACGTATGACCTAACGCACACTCTGCAACGGTTAGCCAACACGAGCCCAGAGTTCCAGGAGATGAGCCTCCTAGAGAGGGTAAGGATTTCATTTTGCTTAGTGTCTGTCTCTCAGACATTGTTAATCAGTTCTGCATGGCTTAAGTTTGGCTTATGCAGCTGGTGTTTAAATGATGTCAAAACAAACTATCACAAAAGGAAGGAAACTTTATATAAAGCTTAGGATGATGTTGCTGAAATCAGTGGTCCCATTACACTTGAGATGAAACCTTTTTTTTTACGATGAATTAGTATGCGAAGTGCTAGTAGATACTGTTAAAGCATTTATGGTCCTCTGTTAAACTAAAAATGACTTTACTATTTCAATCATTAATTTAAATTAGCAAAACAGATTTACATGTTGCTTAGATGCAAATCCTTGTGATAGAACTAGCAAAAAATAGCACTATGTTGCTAAACTGTGTAACTGGTCTATCTCTGATCTTGTCAATCGAGTTGGACTGGGGCAGTTCTCTGGAATGAGAAGCTGACAGTGAGAGGAAAAAGACGCAACGAAGCAAGTATGCAAGTACCTTGAGTCAAGTTAGTTTGAGTTTGCTTCATAGGGTGCTTAGAATAAGGGTGGAAATTGCTGGTCTGTAACGCTTCAGTACACAAATTTGTTCAGCATTGTGGCGTTTTATTGAAACTGTTAGAGGTTGCAGCTGAGCATACTAGTCCATCCTTCCTTAAGTCTCATAGCTTGTTAGCAACATGAAGTTCTAGAAATCTGTTCAGATGTGGTGTCAGACTTCTAGATCAGGCAGTTAGAAGTACTTACTGAAGTCTGCTTTAAATGGATTTAAAAAATCAAAAATAAATGAATGTTTGCCTCTGACTTCAATATTGAACACTTCAAATTGCAACAAGAAGGAACTAAGCAGAAAAATGAGAGAAAGCAGGTCATTCCTCTGACCTAGAATCGGGGGTTGGGGGGGGAACCCTAAGTGGAATAAATGGCACTTGACTTCGAATTCTGTTCCTGGATAACGTGGAACAGAACTGTGGGGTTTATGGCTCTTGGCACTAGGATGTTGCATTCTGTCTAAACTATGCCTATTCCTTATGTTTGAAACATGAATTTAATATGCTGCTTTTGTGTTAAAGACAACAGAATCGCACAACCAAATGCAATTTGAGCTTAAAATTCCCTTGTGCTTACAGAGTTCCAGAAACCTTAGTCTGGTAACTTACTATACTGCAGTGTAAACAAGGTCTAAACTGCCTCAGCACTGAAATACTGAAACCTTCGGAGTCAATAGCACTTTTTCTTCGTTACTGAAGAGGTGACAGTGGAGTCGTGAGATGTTGTCTCCTAGTTACTGAAACTGTCTTAGCTGGGGAAGCAGTACACTTTTTCCAAGATTAAAAAAAAAAATCAATTTAAAAATCAGTTTATAGTTGGGGACTATTTTGCATTACCAAATGCTGCTTTGGCAATACTCTTGCCAGGGAGAGCCGTTACCGACATGAAAGGATTGGTTTGCTTTAAAATTGTGGCACTTCAGAAGGTTGTTTGAAAAGCAAAGTACAGTAAAAAGGTTCAGGTTCAAGTAAATTCAGATGTTAGATGGTTAAAACAATTTTAATATAATTTCACACTTATGTGGTTGCAGTGTAATGGCTTAATGAAAGGATGGTGGCAATTTAGGGCATCTCCAGTTTACAAGAGAAGCCTGGCCTGTGTGTGGGTGTTTTGGTTTTGGTTTGATACTTGTTTGTTGTGGTTTTTTTTTTTTTCTTTTAAACAGTACTGATAGAAGGAAACATCCCCAATATAGGGGCACCAAAGCATCCTGTCATGTTCTTGCACTAGTTCATGATACTACAAGTAGGATTTGATCAGTTTCTGGCATATAGTTTTATTTGTTTTCTGTTAAACAAAGGGCTGTTCCAACACTGAACTTGAGTTAACCCTCGTTCTTAGTGATGTATTGCCTGCCTGCCTTATCTTAAAGTTGAGATTTATGCCAGTTCCCTGGAGCCTGCACTGCATTCTGCAGCAAATGGCACTTTTGTGACTAATCTGGTAGCTTTCTGGAATGTGCTCAGCAACCTACTCAAGACAATTTCGAGGTGAATTAGGAGTAGGAAATACACGAAGTTGAAGAGGATCATTTATGCAGCAGAATATAAATACTTTTGTCTTTTCAGCTACAAGTATTGCTTAACATTAAGTTTTTCAGAATTTTTGATTATTGCATACAGGACTCCTTGCAACTTTACCTTCTGCCCATTTTAGGAGTGTTACCTTGCTACTGTTCTCTAAAATCTTGGGTAATCTCTTCAAGCCCTGTTTACTTAGGGCAAAGACTGGAATGTTCTACTGATGCTGAACCATTAACAACTGAGTTGCAGTATGCCTGAAGTGTCAGGCAACATGCTTAAAGATTGGAGAGAACTGTTCTTTTAACTATTTTCATTTTATTTAGGTTTCTAGTTGAGGTTATGAATGGTACTGATGAAAGAAGAACGTTCCATCTCCATGTACATCTGTTCACCTAAACTTGTGTAATGCATGAATACTATGATATTCTCTTTATGTTGAATTAAACAGAACTGACAGTCTCTAAAAACATGTTGGCTTTTTTCTTGCTGCAGGCAGATCCAAGGTTTGTATGGAATGGACATCTTCTTAGAGAATTTGCTGCTCAACCAGAGGTAAACACTTTGTAATGATTATATTAATAGAGGACAATATACTTTTAGTATACAAGAGTTTCCTGTAATTCTGTCTCTGGCTTCAGACAGCCAGAATCTAGTATAATATGGCTATTCATCTTCTAGTTTAGCACAGTGACAGTCTTCTGCTTTCAGACTTCCAACTTTATGTCAATGTCCTCAATAGTACATATAGTAAAGCTGACTCTTTGGAAATGTCTGCATTTGAAGATACTGTGGTGAGACTGCACTCATATAAACCAAAGGGGAAGTTACACTGCACAGCATGTGCTTCTCAAGCTTTTTTGAAGTTTAGCTACTTATTTATCTTTAGGTATAGACAAGGTTCAGCTCATCTCCTTTTTCTAAGACTGGCTAGCATCTTTCTTCATGGCTGCAGCTTAAACTTCATTTGTCTGGTGAATAGGTCATAAAGCTGATAATTAAAGAGTAAGACTGACAGTTTAAATTCTTTCCGTTTACTTCAAATGAAGACTGGAAGTGTAACCTTTGAATTCACTTAGTTCAGCAAATACAAGTGCATGACCATGAGCGGACTGATCTAAGCTCCTTCCTCCTAGAGACTTCAGATGTGTGTTAAACTTCTCGAACTGTCTGCACTACAGCAACCTTTTCTCCCTAGCAGTACTGCTCATTTATCGAAGTGAATGACGCACTGCTTCTATTTCTGTCTCGGTAACCTGTGGAGATGTGCTCTTGCATTAGACAGCACTGTTCCAAAAGGCTGGATTGTGCAGTGCTTCTGGAATGTGAAGATATGAATTAGCAAAGGGCTGTTGTGCATATTCCGGAGGCGTATGACTGGGTATATGGTTTGGGTAGTGCTAAGCAAACAAAGCTTGGGAAATGAGAGAGAAGCTGTAGTGGGAACAGCAAAGAAAGCCAAGTATGGCTGGTTGGTGAAAACAGATGTAGGAGGCAAAACACAGAAGTTGAAACGGGAGATAACTGATATGTGAGGGGAAGCATGACCTAATATTGACTACAGGTGTCTTGCTATGGTAACAGTTTCAGGTAATGAAATGTGGTATTTCTGACTTCTAGTATTGGAAAAATTTTGTTTTAAACTTTTTTGAAAGACCAAGTTATTCAGGAGTGGCAGGGTGGGAAAAACCCTGGAACAAGCATTTCGAGTATTAACCATGTAGAAGTATTCCTTACTGAAGCCCTGTGTTGTTTACTGCTATCTCTGCTTACATCCTACTGTGGAGGTACAGCAAATACCATATCAAAAGGTTTTCAGCGTGTACTACTTTATCTGGCATGTTTGTAGAAGAGTAAATTCCATGTATAGGAGGACAAAGCAGCTTGAGTTTTTTTTTTGTCAAGGTTACTTAATTAGGATTAGACTTTTACTTTTTCCCTGCTGCTAATGGGGTTACATATGTTGCTATTTCCTTTGAACTTTTTTTTCTCAGAAAGAATTACTGCACCCTAAATGAAGTAAATGATATAAACTGTACAAAAGTATCAAAAAACCTCCTAGACAAGAGTTATTCACTTATCTTTTTTTTGGCTGCTAGTGGTTAATATTTTTAACATGTATTGCGTGTGTTTCAGATCCATAGGTTTGCTACGCCTGTGATGCACGGATGTATCCTTTTATGTGGTAAAGCTCAGTGCTGAATATGGTAGTCTAACAGCAGCCACATCAGCAACCATTTTGCTCTATTGGCTATGACAGAACACTATAACAGAACACAGTGTCAGAATTAAGCTGTAGTTTGTTCAGATGTGAGCATTGCATATTGTTTGATAGACCACTCATATGTTAACTCACTTGAATATTCTGCTTTTAAGGCTTAATGTATTTAATTTTACAGGCATGATTTGCATAACTGTTTTTCAATGGGATTGAAGGTTAAGATGAATATGGTAAATGCTCTCAATCAGCCTTAGTACTTTTTATCTTGCTGTAAGGATACCTTCACTTAGCATTTACTTTGGATTTAAAATAAGGGAGAACAGTTTTGACTTGAAGGAGTGCTTATGGATATTCCTGTTGATGAATAAAAGGATAAGGAGTTCTACTGAAGGCTCCTGGAACACTTCTAGCCAGCTGCTTTTCCTGCACCAACGCTTTGGGAAACAGCCTTTTTAGCAAAGCAGTCACGAGTTTATTTTTGAGAAGGGGTGTATGCTGTGAGTAAGCCTAATGCTTTCTGGAGGCAATGTTCCTCATGCAGTGTGTGATCAACAGTAAGTCCCAGGTGCTCCTGGACTGGCAGCATGAAAAGGACTGGCAAGACTGGACGGAGCAACTCATGCCGCATTCTCCTTGAGTTCCTCCATTGCAAAGGCCCCTCAGGTATATGCAGGGAACAGCTTCCAGACTGGATCAGTTGTTCTGGTAGGGCTGTTAGTAGCTGGCAGATCTCCAGTCCTCCTTCCCTGTGACTTCATTTAATGGAAAATGTTGTGGGAGTAGGTGGAGAGGCAAGGAAAGATAGCAAAAGGGAACTGTCAGAACAACCCAGTCCTTACCCTGCAAGTCCTGGGTGGAAGAGACTGGGTGGATTGCAATTAGCAATTGGCAGACTGCAATTAACACCTTCCTCAGTCCTATTTTCACTATATAAATAACTAGCATAAGTAATGTATGTTTTGCTGTAATTCTAATACTAAGCAAACACCTTAGCGAACCCAGCAATTCAAAGAAACTGGGTTTTTAGTGATGAAAAGGCTAGGAAGAGCCCTAAGCAGAATTGTTACAATACCACTAGCAGTTATTTGAGTAAAATCAAAGATTCTCCCTCCCTTCTCCCCCCATATAAACCTAAATATCTTTTGTTCAACTGTCTGGAGTGGGGTTCTAGTCTTGCAGTGATGAGAAATTATGGACTGACTTGGGTAATGAAGACTTTGATCATCTGAAGCCTAAACTACATTTAATATTTCCCTTCCAAAAAAACCAACCAAACAAACAAAAACCACCAACGTTCTAAAGAACAATAAATTATGTCCTTTTTTTTGTGTGTGTGGAAGGCAGCCAATGGCAAGTTGCCATTTAAGTTAGGACAGAGATTGCAGACAGAAAATGGGCTGACTATTGCGAAGCAGTTAAGTTTAGAGGTAACCTTTCTTTGCAGGAAAATGTTGGCTCTACAAGTGTTGGATTAAAGGGACCTGGCAGTCATTTTCTAGGAAAGCAGAGGAACAGGTCTTTTTCACAGCAAGTTGTGAGAACATTCTGGATTATGTAGGGCCAATTTGTATTATATTTTTTAAATTTTTAACAAACAGTATTAACACAAATGCACACATAAATCAATATGTTCCATGTATGCAGTCAGTGTGCTCTTTAACATAGCTTAGGTACTCACATGTGACACAGATGCTTTATGTCCCATTTGAATCATAAATGCAGAATCACTGTAAAATGTGCTATTTTAAAAAAAGAAAATAATCTTGTTTACTTTACCAACCTTAAGACAAAGTATCTCAACTCCTCAAAGAATAGAAGACTGTAGTATGCTAATACTGCAGCTTGCAAAAATTGACCATTTTGATCTTTTGTTTGCTTTAAAGTTGTAGGTTTCAGTTTTTAGGGGCAAAGGATGAAAGCCTGTGAATATACCTGGAGAAGTTATTCACGATGAATGCTGGTTTTTATTAGACTTCATAGTTTACTGTAGTCCAAATAAAGGCAATTATAACCAGTACAGAACAAGACTCTAAAACTGAAACTAGTTGTCAATGGTCCCTCTTTGTTAATTAGTCCCAGATTATGGTGTGTCTACCACTTTGGGTATCCAGCCTGTGCAGGAAAGCATTCTTACCTAAGAATCTCCCACTGGAGACTTGGTACGTGTTCATTCTTTTCCTTGGCATGGATTTGAAAGCCAGCCTACCTCGCTGCTAGTTCTGGCATCTGTAAATGTGATGTGTTGCACTTACAGGTGCAAGGTATAACAGCCCAAGATATTAACTCTTCTAAAAGCCTAGAAAAAAGTTTGAGTGGTGTTTTTTGTTAAAAGCAAGAGGGGCAAGAAACTGTTAAGATACCTTAATAAAATTATGGATGAGATAGATGTAGCACTGAATAGAACTTCAGCAGTCAGTTCATTTAATGATAGACATAGGACCATAAGACCAGATTAATCTTCTTTAGAATCCTGTTTTCTCAAAATTATAGCAGTTTTAATGTGTGTTCATCAGTGACATCACCTATAGCCTGTCCTTTTGTGATGCACATACTGATGCTAATATTAGATTACTCTCTCTCAGGTTTAATGTTCAGCTGTTATTTGTGTGAGAAATGTTTACAAGTTTCTTTGAATGTGGTCGCTTGGTTTCTTGATGCTTCCTACCTCTCGATATATAAAAATATTCTAATGAAATTTGTGGGGTTTTTCCTTAGTGTTATTCATTAGTTATCACTATGCACTCTTGTTCTATTAATGGCAAGTGTTTTGACTGGCTCCTTGTTTCCAGAAGAAGCTGTTTCAGGGCTGGTGTACGCTACTATGTAAGAGGTAAAATAGCAAATTGATTTATTTTAAAATCGTGTAAATTCCACCTATACATGTGACTTACCTTTAAGAGTAATTGCTGTATAATGACTTGAACAAAAAAATGCTTATTATAGTTTGTCTCAAGAGGTCCTTGCTCCAAAGAAAATATTAGGAACCTATATGATAAACTGAAGCATGTTCTGGTATTTATTAAAACCGACTCCTCTTTATTTCTCCTAGAGATAACTGCAGAAGTTTTGCAGGGGTTTTTAACACTTTACTATTTTTGTTGGAGTTAAATGCAAGTGTGTAATAGCCCTTTTGGCCTAGTAGTAAATTCAACTAAGAGCATCATTGATGCTGGCAGGGGAGCCCTGAATAGTGGTGTTCTTGAATTGTTTCAAGTTAAAAAGTGAACAAGGAAATGGATTTACAGAATCGTGGAATAGTTGGGGTTGGAAGGGACCTCTGGAGATCACCTAGTCCAACCTGCTAAAGCAGGTTCACCTAGAGTAGGTTGCACAGGATCACGTCCAGGCAGGTTTTGAATCTCTCTAGAGAAGGAGACTCTACAACCTCTCTGGGCAGCCTGTTCCAGTGCTCTGTCACCCTCAAAGTAAAGAAGTTTTTCCTCATATTCGGATGGAACTTCCTGTGTTTCAGTCTGTGCCCGTTGCCCCTTATCCTGTTGCTGGGCACCACTGAAAAGTCTGGCCCCATCTTCCTCACACCCACCCTTAAGATATTTGTAAGTGCTGGTAAGATCCCCTCTCAATCTCCTCTTCTCCAGGCTAAACAGACCCAGCTCGCTCAGCCTTTCCTCGTAAGAGAGATGTTCCAGTCCCCTAATCATCTCCGTAGCCCTCCACTGGACTCTCTCTAGTTCCTTGTCTTTCTTGATCAGGGGAGCCCAGAACTGCACACAGTACTCCAGATGTGGCCTTAGCAGGGCAGAGTAGAGGGGGAGGATAACCTCCCTTGACCTGCTGGCCACACTCTTCCTAATGCAGCCCAGGATGCCCTTGGCCTTCTTGGCCACTGCTGGCTCATGGTTAACTTGTTGTCCACCAGGACTCCCAGGTCCTTCTCTGCAGAGCTGCTTTCCAGCAGGTCAGCCCCTAGCCTGTACTGGTGCATGGGGTTATTCCTCCCTAGGTGCAGGACCCTACACTTGCTGTTGTTGAACTTCATTAGGTTCCTCTCCACGCAACTCTCTAGCCTGTCCAGGCCTTGCTGAATGGCGGCACACCCTTCTGGTGTATCAGCCGCTCCTCCCAGTTTTATATCGTCAGCAAACTTGCCAAGGGCACGCTCTGTCCCTTCATCCAGGTCATTGATGAATAAGTTGAACAATATTGGACCCAGTACTGACCCCTGGGGAACGCTGCTAGCTACAGGCCTCCAACTAGGCTCTGTGCCACTGATCACGACCCTCTGAGCTCTGCCATTCAGCCAGTTCTCAATCCATCTCACTGTCCACGCATCTAACCCACATTTCCTGAGCTTACCTGTGAGGATGTAATGGGAGACGGTGTGAAAAGCCTTGCTGCAGTCAAGGTAGACAACATCCACTGCTCTCCCCTCATCCACCCAGCCAGGCATGCCATCATAAAAGGCTATCAGATTATTTAAATTGCTTTCTCTGTTCTTAGTCCCAACATACATACTTTTGAAGAAATTTGTCAGTTTCTGCAGTACCATTGCTACTGAATTGTGAATATTTCAGTGTCAAAGCACTTGTATTTTATTTTGTATTAAACTACTCAATTTCTGTGACTATAAATATCAAAATGTGTTAAGCACAACTGTGCTTCTTCAAGTTAAATTTAGTACAGATCGTGTTAAACTTTGGCCACAGATGTGTTTAATTTACCATTTTCTGGCAGCTCTGTGGTATTTTCATGCTTCCTGTCAGTGCTTGAAAGGGAAGGGCTAGGAAGCCTTTTGCTGATATACTGTTGCTGTTCTGCAGCCAGTCTGAGCTGGTTAACGAGGTCTTTCTCTTACATAGGTATTGATTCAGAAGGACATGCTGCTAACTTTGTTGAAACAGAACAAATTGTGCATTACAAGGGGAGCAAGGCATCGTTTGTTCAGGTAAAGTCTGTAAGGAACTGCTCGCTGGCTTAAGATGTATAGATAGATAGCTCTGTCTGTGTTTCTAAATATAGATTATATACAAGATGTGCATGTGCACAAATAAATGAAGTCTGGTTTACTTTTAAATGGCAAGTGAGTTTGTAAGTTTTGTTGTTTAAAACTATTTTCATTCTTTTGCAGACCCGTGGATCAATTCCATTTTTCTGGTCTCAAAGACCAAACCTCAAGTACAAACCAAAGCCACAGATCAGCAAGTCAGTAAATCATGTATGTGAGTGTTTGTTGTGTCTTGGGGTTTTGATATATTTCTGGGCTCATCTTTGTGTGATAAAGTAACAAACTGTAATCAGAAGAGTTTTGTAAAACTGGATTGAGCTTTGTTTGAAAAGTAGTAGCCTTGTACTCCTTAAGGTGAGTTCAGAGCCTGAAAAAAAAATCCAGACATAATGGGAGTAGTTTCTCTTTGGTTCTTGTTTGCAACAGTTTTAGTAGCTGCACAATACTCATTATCTGTGGTATGTTTAATAAGGAGAGCTGAATCGACTGGGGGGATGAAAGTGGAAATGTATTAGCACAACAGAGAACATAAAACACTATTCTTAGTTATAAAACTATCCATGCAGTATCATCAAAAAGATGATTATAGAGATTTCTTCTAAATCATAAATCTTAATAGTAGTGTACATCCGTCAACACATTTCCTTTCTCTTCTAGATGGATGGCTTCCAAAGACATTTTGACTCGCAAATAATTAGCTATGGAAAGCAAATGATTGTCAACTTGGTATGCTTTCATTTTTTCTTCCTGAAAAAACTGTTGTTCTTTTAAGCAGGCTTTTGAGTAATACTGTCTTTTTTTTTTTTTTTTTCCTTTCTCCCAGGTTAACCAAAAAGGTTCAGAGAAGCCTCTTGAGCAAACATTTGCGAAAATGGTAAACAGCATGGCAAACGGAATGGTCAGGTACATGTGAAGTGAAATGATACATTCTGTGTTAAAAGTTGTGCATTGCCTCTGAGACCCACAGAGTGATCAGTTCTTTGGGGGCCTTTACCAACTGTCTTGATTTGTTTGAGTTTTATTTTTACGAAGTAACTTGCATATGACCAATGCCCCTACCTCAGAGCTCGCATTCTAAGCAGAAGTGAGACTGAGAAGCAAATATGGGACAAAGAGGAGACAGAATAAAGAAGTGAGCTCAGAGGCAATGGTAGTGCCAGTATTGGAGTAATAGTATGCTATGAGAACTGTGGAGATCTTCTGCATTTTAGGAAAAAGAAATCATGCCCTGTAGAACTAGCTTCTGGCAAAAGGGCATGGTTACATTGCTAACTTCTAAAGGAGTGCTGAATGTGAGCAAAACAGTATTGAGATAAAGGAGGAAACAGTAAGGAGAACGTGTAGTTTAAATGTCTGGACCTCAGTGTAACAATGGGCCAAGAGTGAAGAATGCACTTTAATCACAAGAGAAATTCCATCTCTTTGTGGGAATCCTGAGTGCAGTACACAATTTTACAACTTGCCTGTGCTTGCTTTCACTAAGTTCTAGAGGGCGGGCTAGCATCTAGCTCCCACAGATACTTACCTCTATCTTTTCCTTGAAATTGCTGTATCGTATTATTGTCACTCATGTATGTCAAAGGGCAAAATCCTACCCCTCAGCAAAAAGGCATCCTGTTTTAATAAGGATTCACGTCTGTCTAAGCATAACTAAGGAATTGCAGAGTATAATCAAGATGCCCTTATAAATCCTGACATACTTTGAATTTTCCAAGCTTTTTTCTGCCTGTGTGATGCCCTGCTGCTGCCTTCACTAGGGTGGTTGTAGATGTCTGTCTCACTTCTATGTGCTTCTTTTACTACCTTCACGGGTGCGTTACGGTGTGTTATTAGTGTGTGGGTGTGAATTTTTCTTTTGTTTTTATTAAAAAAGACCACTTCAAAGGTGAGCTCTCTCCTCACTCTCACACCTAGGCTGGTACTGATACCTTAGCTGTACAAAGCTTGTGGAATTCTGTGCATCTTTGCTATAAAGTCATGTGGTGGAAACCAAGATGTAAAATTCTGTCCAGGTGTGTTTTAGAGATGCTGCTTGCTCTGTATATGTTGAAAAGTAGTGTTTGTCAGCCCCGTTTTCTTAATGCAGCCAAAATCCTTTTTCTTTGTTAGTCAGTTTTGATGGCATTTACCTGCCAGACTGAGACTTAACTCTTCAGTGTGTGTGTGTGTATACACACACACACCCCCCCCCATCTTTCTTCACACAAATAGTCTTGAAAACTTGGTAAATAATAACTTTTGGATTATGAATACTTGAGGGGAGGAATGTAATGCCCTGTAATTCACAGCAAATGTGTATATATAGAAATGTTGAATCAAACACCACTCATCTAGAGCACTTCTTACCAGAAATGAATTGGGTGTTAAAATCGTGTTCCAAGTTAGTAGCTGTTTAATTTTCTTACGACAGAGTAGGTTAGCTGTTTAAACAGAATCTGACTCAGGTTTCTAGAGAGCGATCAAGGGAATTATGCTGCATGCCAGCAAAGAATGTTGCATTTCAACACTGTGTCTCTTTCAAAGTAAACTGAAGTTCCCAGTGCAGTTGCTTGGAACAGAGGAGGGCAAAAGAATCCTGGTGGAGAAAAAAAAAAAGGTGAAATTAGATGCATATCCCTTCTGTACTTTCTGGAGGAAAAATACTAGCCAGAACATAGAATGAGTAACTTGGAACTGAATGTGTGCTTCCCCAGACTAATGGCATCTTGTGAAGAAATGTAAATGCTGTCACCACGCACACTAAGGGTGCAGCCTCAGGAGGATTATGGAGCACTGACAAAATCCACGGATATTTGCTGGAAGGCATCTCTAAAGAAAAACAAATCCTCTGTCACTACCTGTTTTATAGATCAGCCCTTCCCTGTGGGGTTTCTGAGACCTTCACTGCAGTACATATGTAATCTGAAAAGATGCTTCTCTCTCTGAACAGATACATAGCATTTGACTTCCATAAAGAGTGCAGTCGGATGAGGTGGGATCGACTTCAGATTTTGATGGATCAACTAGCAGAACAGCAAGATGAGTTTAGGTAAGGCTCTGCCGTTCTTCTTACTTCTGTACTGTTAAAATGAGACCACTTTCTCATAGTTTCTGTTGTGTTGAGTTAAGGCACAGTAAAAGACACCTGTAATCTTCTATAAAGAAGATGTATTCATATGCATTAGTGCTTCCATATCTCTGATCTCTTGCTGATATCATGTGCAACATTACAGATCTGGTAGCGGGTGATATATAGAGCCCTTTTTATGTCTGAATAAAATGGTTCTGAGAATCGTAGCAACCCTGTGTTGTGACTCGAGCTGCCTTTGTACTTTTGGGTAAAAGGTTAGCCAAAGAAATGAGTGTGCATGAAACTTGAAACTATTAAAAAGTCTGCTTAGGTGATTTTTTTTTTTTTCATCCAAGTGTAACTCCATGTGTTGTTGACTGAAAACTGTTCTGCTACATACTGTCAAACACTTGTAGTGCTCCTTCCACAGGCACCTGCTCTCTTTTTAAAAGTGTTTTTTCTAACACACATTGTTTGTGGCACCAAACCTTGGCACTGGCACTGATTTGTTAGACCTTACTAACGTAAATAAACCACAAGGAAACAAATTCTCATTTTGTTTAGTCATATAAAAGTAGACTAAATGTCCAAATCAACTTAAATCTTTGTTTAGTCCCACAATTGTGTTGTTTTAAGCACTTCTTGGTCTTTGCTACTTGTAGACAGGTAAATTGTTAGGGAAACTGTTTACTTTGTTCTGCTTTTCTGATTGCTTCCTTCCTGTTCCTAAAGTCTTGTGCCTAAAGCACAAAGTAGATCAGCTAAAACATTACAAAACTGGAAGTGGTGTACTCTATCCTAAAAAAATGAGGTGAGCTGTGGACTAGAACAGGAGTCTCATGAATGAAATCTCTTGCCTGGAATGAAGGCTGTGGGAATAGTATCAATTAATCAGATGATAGTGAATATTCTCTGCCCACCACCAAAAAAAAAAGTGTAAAAAACACTTGAAGAGCTGAAGAATAAATTGGCCTTGAGCACTTCAAATAAGGTGAAATAAGCATGTGGGGTGCCTATGCAGCAAGGATCTTAGAGTGAATACTGAATTACATAACTTGTTTCCTGTCACCTGCCATTGGAGGCTTACAAAAGAACGAGGCTTCCTTGAAATGAAGAAAAAGAAAAAAAGCCATGTGTCTCTAAAACAAAATACAAAAATGAAGGCTCTTTCTCAAGATTAGGTTGGCTCTACCTTGCCTTGTTTTGTTTCATCTAGAGTGACTGTTGCTTAAATAGAAACGGAAAAGTCCGAGTTCTGATGTTCTTAGAAAACAGTTCTGCAACCCTGAGGGAGGTAAACAACTATTTTCTGCAGGTGAAATCCACTTGTGAAAGACCTGTGAGAAAGGAGAGCTGGCTTCCTGGGGTTGGGGCAGGGGGGTGTTAGGGTTGGGGAGGGTGTTTTGTTTGTTTTTATTTTTTTTTACAGCAATTATAGGAGATGCAGCACTTAAACTATCTTATATAACCAGAAGTGTGTACTCTTCAACTACACTAATTATCCTAATACCAGTTCTAGGCAAAGCTTGGAGGGAGAAGGAGGAAAATGAAGATTTCACAGGTGTTATTGTTGCCTTCAATCATACAACAATGTAAAAGTTGGTTCAACAAAACTAGTTCTCCAAGAATGACAAAAATGGGTCTTGTTAACACAAGGTTGATCAAAGTAAATGCATATGCTTCTAAGGCTCTTGATTTTAGTACTGTGTGACTCTGACTTTATAATCTTAAAATGCTGTACAGTAGCAGTGGATCATGTGCTAGTCCACATTCAGAGTTCATAATTACATAATGGAGTAACTTAATCTACGGAATATGATCTGTAAACCTTTAGGCAACTGGAAATTTAATGCTGTGGCAGAAGGACAAGTATAGTTCTGTCCCATTCACACATCAAACTGATAACTTGATCAGCATATTTGTTTTACCAGCTCAGTTATCAGAACACTTGCATGCAATTCGGTATTAAAAATGATCTGTTATCAGTTAGTGGAAACACCTGGTTTAGTTGATTAAAAAGATTGAGGTAACAATTAGCATTGCAATTGCAGTTGCATGCAGTTGCAAGAGGGAAAATCTGGTTCTCCCAGATGCTCACATAATGGAGAGAAGAGTAAGTGACAGTAACAGATTTTTAGTAGTGGCCTTAAAGATTTGAATACCTTCCTGGAAGAAGTGTGCCTGACATCTTATATGACTTTTTATGCAGTGGTGACTGGATTGAACCAGGTGACCAGGTACATACAAATCTGGTTACTTCTGCTGTTACACTCTGCTAATTACCTTGATCTCTGTGGAGCTAGGACCTTATAACAACTGAAAAAAATAAAATGTAAGTCACTGATTTTGCACCAGAAGCTGCTCTTCCCAGTGGCATATAACTCAATGTTGCTGGTTGGCTGTCTAAATGATAAGAGTGAATACTGCCCTGAGATTACTAAATGTTCATATATTGATGCTGTTTTTCAGTGTGGGAGTCGAAGAATTCAGGGAGGCATCAAAGTTCAAAGACATGGCTAAGAACTCATATGCTCAAGACAACTGTTTTGCTTGTTAGAATAGTTACTTCTGAAAACGTGTGGTTTATATGGACTGTTATCTATAAATACTTAGGTGGATTGTATGTGTTAGTTATTTTCTAGTTGATTCCGATGGTAAAATTGTGACTCAGCAGGAAGGAATATTCCGCAGTAACTGCATGGACTGCCTTGATCGGACTAATGTGATTCAGAGCTTGTTAGCACGCCGATCTCTTCAAGCCCAGCTTCAGGTAAATCTTTTGTTCGTGTTTAACAAGCTGGAAGAGGAGAGAGGCTTTCCATTTTGAACGGAAATGTAATTTTAACACTTCGGTAAGAGCTTGCATACTTGAGTTACTGTACTACTTACTTGAAATAAGTAGTTAATTAATAAATACAGCTTTTTCTGAAAGCAAATCCTAATTTTTCTAGCAAACTACTACTGAGCCTCAATATGCTTTTTTGTTTTAGAGGCTAGGTGTTCTGCATGTTGGACAGAGAATTGAGGAGCAAGCAGACTTCGAGAAAATCTACAAAAATGGTAGGCTGTTGATAGAGTTCAAACAATCACTTTTTTCCAAACAGAGTACATAACTTCCTTAATCTTTCTTAATGTTTTCCTATTCACAGCATGGGCTGATAATGCTAATGCTTGTGCCAAACAATATGCTGGAACTGGTGCCTTAAAGACAGATTACACAAGGCAAGTCAGCCTTTCTTGTAAAGGCCTTCTGGGTTTTTGGAAATGTTTGGGATTTTCTTTAAGTCTTCATATCTGAGAGTGTTATTAATTTGGGGCTTAGACTGTTAATGAGTTTTGCAATGGTTCAACTGGTGAAATGTCAGACAAAAACCTACAGAAGAACATCATTCTTCACTGTGTTTATATGAAAGGAGAAAAGGCTATTTGGAAATAAAAACCAAGAAAATGTGTCTCTTCAAGGCACATTTATATTGTGGGATGGAGAGAAGTGTAATTTTACTTTTGAACTTTGTTACAAGTATGTGTAGTAATAATGCAGAGGCAGCACTAGATAAATGTATTTACATGCAGATATTCATTAAACATAGTACACATTTGAACAATGAAAGAACTGTAAATCTGAAATTATCTTCCTGAATTTATAAATCTATTTTAAATATTTTTCAAAACTTCTTTTTGCAGA
The DNA here is from genome assembly GCF_965183815.1 of Platalea leucorodia. Lineage (NCBI taxonomy): Eukaryota > Metazoa > Chordata > Aves > Pelecaniformes > Threskiornithidae > Platalea > Platalea leucorodia. The sequence continues at coordinate 120,112,344 of NC_138823.1, forward strand.
ACTGGGAAGAGAACTCAGTGGGGCTTAATAATGGATGGCTGGAACTCATTAATACGTTACTACAAAAATAACTTTTCTGATGGATTTAGACAAGTAAGTTAGGCTTTTAACTGTGGGGAAATGTATTTGATAAACATTGCTGTGCATTTTAACTCTTGCTCTCTGTTTCTTGTTCAGGATGCAATCGATCTTTTTCTTGGAAATTATTCAGTGGATGAAGTAGAACCTGCTAGTCCTCTACACGTCAAGAAAGACTGGAAGTTCTTAGCTGTGAGTATGGAGACTTTATTTGTGACTGGAGAAACATACAACCTTTTAGTCCCTTGCTTCAGATGACTAAGTAGAACTTGTCTATTTAGTAATGAAGCGTCCCTATAATCTGGTTATGTTTCTATGATACCTGCTTATAGGACTAAATCCAGACTGTTCCCTTGACAGAAAATGGAGTGTCCTTGAGGTATTGAAAAAACTGCTGCTTGCTCTTTTTTTTTTTTAAATCTGCTTCATCAAGTGGAAAGGGAGAAATTCTAGTAGTCACCATCAATGACTGTTTCCTTCTGCAGAAGAAACTTGTGAAGATCTTTTCTCATACTTCATGCAGAAGCATAGACTGTAACACAAAAAAATCTTTTTTTTTTTTTTTTTTTTTCTTCACCCTCCCCCTTCTATTTTGTGTAATGGGATTTGGGGACGCTATGGGTTTAATTGGTGGCTGGTGTATTTTTTTTTTTAAAAAAAAAAAAAACCAACAACAACAAAACAAAACACAAACCTCAACCTCTCTTTTAATAGATAGAAGGTGTATTTTAATTCTTAACTGAGATATTGAACACACTCTTCCAAATTTTGGAACTATCCCAAAATTTTAGTTGTACCTGACAGCAGGTGAATCAGCAAGTAAAGCAACTTTATTGCAGAGCAAGTAAATAACTTTGCAGTACAGCCCACCTGAAAGGAAATTAAGGAATATATGTGCTACAATATCAAGTGATAATTCTTTTTCTCTTTCCCCAGTTGCCTATTATTATGGTGGTTGCTTTCTCCATGTGCGTTATTTGTTTGCTAATGGCTGGTAAGTCGCTATTGAGTTTAATTTCACAAAATTAGCTTGCTTGCGTGTGGACTTTCTATAAATGGTTAGCAGAAACTATTCGGTGTAAAATTGCTTCTCAACCATGCTAAAAGGTGTTTGAGCATGGCTCTGGAGATTGAGGGTTAGCACTGTATCATTAATGTGGAAAAACCAGAGGTACTATAGAAAACGATGTTAAAACTTTTGTAGAAGTCACTTAAGGGGCAGTTAATTGCCCCCAAATTTAGTTGCACCTGAGAGAACATCTAGCTGGATGAATCCCCAGAAGAATAGCTACCTAATTTTGGGCAGAAAGACAGTTCAGAAAAGTCAGATATAGGCATAAGCCTGTTCTGATGGATGTCCCCCTAATCTAAATCTGTGTTGGGAGTTGTGAAGGTTTTTGCCTTCTGCTTTTGCCTTGAGTTGTCTAACGTCAGCGTCAATAGAGTTCTTGACTCTGACTTCTGTAGCTGTCTGTTCAAAATGTTCTAAGAACTGTGTGGCAAACACAGTTTTCCTAGGTAAGGAAATAGAAAAGGAAAAAAAACCCAGTACCCATGAAGGACTTCTAACTTCGCTTGACAGCAGATCTCTGAGGGAGGGCTTGAAATATTTTGCTTTTGTACTAAAAAAACCTCTCTCTGGTAACTGGAGATAATGAACTAAAATGTTTATCTGACTCTTTTAACAGGTGATACATGGACTGAGACACTGGCCTATGTGCTTTTCTGGGGAAGTGCAAGCTTTGGAACTTTTGCTATCATCCTTTACAACGGCAAGGATTTTGTAGATGCACCCAAGCTGGTCCAGAAAGAGAAGATGGACTGAATTTGTGTGTGTGGAAAGCGGCTTGGTAGTGAGGATTCCTCAAGCCACGCTTGGAGTCTCTACTGACCCGCTTTCCACACCGAGCAGCGGTCTTTTCAACATTCTTCCTTGGCAGCGGGGGGGGGCGGGGAGAAAATCGTGTCCTTTGGCGGTGGTAGCTTTCAACTGAGACCTGACTCAACAGTCTTAGTTGCAATGGTCTTTGGAATATTGCATTAGTGGAGGGGGCTCCACTCTTACTGAGGTAACGCAAAGAAGAAAGCCAGCTTTTTCGTATCGGGAGTGTTTTAGGGCGTAAGTGGACTGCTTAAGCTCATAGTCCAACCGGGCTGTTTCAGCTGAATTTCTGGTCTCTGGCTTGACAGGAGAGCGCTCCGATGCTGTTCATGTGTCAAAAAACCCAGATGTTGAAGCATTAATAATGGAGCTTCTAATTACGGTCTCTGAACAAATACGGCTTCATACCAATAAAAAGCCTGGTTCCAAGACTTACAGCTGGATTACCTTTGTCGTGATAAAGTCCATGTTAAGGAGTCCTTTGTGCATATTCGTGTGTGGATTCTTTTCACTAAATATAAAAGATTTTTGAATCCTAATGCTCTTCTACAATGAGCTTTTTTGTCCTGTCTTGTTTATCTAGGACTGATGCAATATTCTACTAATCATTGTTTGGGTGAAAGGACAGTGTAATTGGATGTTCCTGAAGTTGCAAATGTCTTGCACTGTTTCAATACTAGTCTCCAGACGTTGATTCATTAGTTAGCGAGTTAAAATAGAGAATTTTCTTTCTAAAGATGTAAATGAAATCAAAGAATGTAAAAATCCTTTGCAGTGTTTATTGAACCTTCCTTATGCTAAAGGTCCAAAGTACTCCATTACTTTTAAGAATGGGTCACAATGTAAGAGGTGAACTTCATATTGTTTTGCTAGTCAGCTGCTTCTGTTCTTGGTTATGTTGAAATAATTTCTGAAAGAAGGAATACCAACCTGAGAAGAAAGCATTTGGTCTAAACTCCATGTTTGCACTTGGGAGCAGCAGCTTGCTTTTCATGCATGATACTGTAACACACTCTTTAAAAAAAAAAAAAAAAAAAAAGCTGCAGAATAAATTGTGCTGGTTAATAATAAATGTGTGTCTTTAAATTTAGTGCTTCCAAGCTGTATAAAAATAAGTAATCCTAATCAAGGACCAATTTTAAACTATTTTGTCACTTATTTTATATGGTTTGTTCAAAACCAGACATGGAACTTGCTTAAGGCGCTGTGCATTGTTTAATATGTCCTGTAAGTACAGCTGTATATTCAGATTGCGATTATAAAATTTAAACGGGGGGGAGGGAGAAACATGTAGAATACTAGGACTAGCACAGTTGTCACTATTGAAGATAGAACACAAAACACTGATACTGCAGTGTTTCCTTGTGTTTAGACTGAAAATATGTACAGATTTTTGCAACTCTTAACTGTTCATTTTAACCTTGAATGTTTCTGGAGGCCTCTCTGGGTTTTGTGTAAACATAATCTGTTCATAAGCCCTAGTACTTGCAGAGTGTCTGTTTGCTTCTAGATGCTGTAACGGAAATGCCAGTTGACAGTGAACTGGAAAAATCCTCTAACTTAAATTTTTCAAAGGTGAACTCCATTATGGGCACAAAGTACAGGAAGATCATCGACTCGGTGTTTGAAAGGAATGGTTTTGATGGCTCACTGGCAGTTGGCGTTTGAAACTTGGTTCGGTTGTCTTGCAGCCTGGAACTAAATCTTTGCATCTTTGGTGAAGAACTTGTTGCAGCAAGACCAAACTTGAATTGCTAACATAAAAAGGTTTGTGAGACATAGAATAACGTAGAAGTTGGAAGGCACCTATATTTCAGTGCTTTGCAAAGAGTCTGTATTTCTAAAATCACAAATGGTGTACTCATAAATGACAATAAAATGTTCAACTTTTCTAGATACACTGTCTGTGGTGCATTTTGTGCTTTGGAGCAGGCTGTTGCCAAATTGTTCCTTAGGAGCTGTTTCTCACCAGAAGGAAGCTTCAATTTTGTCCCCGCTCATTGCGTGTGAAGATCTTGTTACTCTGTGCTTAAATATTGATCTCGCACTGTACCCTATGTAAGAGTTTGCATTAGCTTCTTTCTTCTTCAGTCTTCATGGCCATGTCTGGATCTCGGCCGGAGAACTGCTGCCGCCGGATTTCTCCGATGCTTAATCCTAACTGTGCTGGTGTGAGGGTAGAGGTAAAGAGCCAAGGCTGCTTCAGAGGGGTTTACTGACCGCAGCAATAGGTGCTGAGGGGGAAAATTCAGGTTCTCTTCTCCCACTCCTTTTTTTCCCCCCCATTCTTGTGTTGTGGTTGCATCGGCCAGTTGCAAACTCAGGCTTGCGCTGCGTTGCCCAAACGCACAGGTGCTGAGCTGGGTCTTTCTCAGTCGCTGATGAAGCAGGATACTTGGACGAGCCCAGTGCGTACATTTTAAATGGATGACTAGGTTATTATTATTACTGTTAAAATTTTGGATCCTGAAGCTGTAAGTTTTTCAAAGACATGAATTCTTTAAAGGTTGTGCTTTTTTTGTTTTGCTGGGAAGCTTTTATTTTTGAAGGTTAGAGCAGGTTTAAAATTAAATATTTTAAAGACACTTGCCTTACATGTTAGACAAAATTAGTCCAAGAGCAGCTATGAAGCGCTATGAAAAGCTCGGCTCCGCCTCGCCCTAAGCGCGGACTTTCGCCTTTAGGCCGCGCTTGCTCCCCGCGCATGCGCCGGCCGGCGGCCGCGGCGCGCCTCTGGGCAGCTGGCACCGCCCCTTCCGCCCCGCGCGCCGCGGCGCTTCCGCCCATTCATCGCTGTCGTCGGCGGCCGCTTCCTGGCGCCAGCGGCGGCGCGGCCTGCTCCGAGGAGGCCTCCACACCGCCCGCGCCTCGGGGCCCTCCTCTCCCCGCGGGGCGGCCGCCGCTCCCTGCCGAAGGCCGCCGGGCCGCCGCGCCTTCCTCCCGCCGCCATGAAGCTCGTCAGGTGAGCGGATGGAGGCGGATTGCCGGCGCCCGGCCGCGGCGGCAAGGAAGGAAGCCCGCGCGCTCAACGGCTGCCCCCGCGCTAACGGCCGCCTCGCGGGCCGCGTTCCCCGGCCGTTGGGGCGGCAGAGGCCGCCTGCGGAACCCCGGGCGGCGGCGGGCCCTCCGCCTGCAGGGCCGGGCCGGGCCGGGCCGGGCCGCGGGGTCTGCGGGCGGCAGGGGGCCCTGCCTTCCCCTGCCGCTGCCTCAGCCCCGGCCTGGCGGGCTCCTGGAGCGGGGCCTGCGCGGCTTCCTCAGTAAAACCACCCTTTTTGGGGGGAAAAAAAAAAACCCCTAGATTTGGTTAGATTTGCCTTCCTGGGGTATCGGCAAGGTTTAAAATATTTCCTTCTTTGTACGGTAATGAGCGCTTGGCCCGGAAGTAGGATGCTGGGCTCAACAGTGTCAGTCAAGTGCCCCAGCTCCCGGTGGTTAGGTGGGCCGCGGGCTTGGTTCGGGTTTTTGCATCTTGCTGTCACATAATGCTTCAGTAAACGTCTTCAGCAGAATGCGCGAGCTGTGGGGACGCCGCCTTTAGAAGCTGGAGATGCGTGAATACTTGGTGCATTTTGGTTTTCTGTATCAGGATGTTAAATGCGAGGCTTTATGTGGGAGTGAGCAATTTTTTTTTTTTTTAATTTCTAGGTTTCTAATGAAGCTGAGCCATGAGACTGTGACCATTGAACTGAAGAATGGGACACAGGTGCATGGAACTATCACAGGTATGGCGGGATGGGAGACTACAGCAAAGCATCGCCTCTTACCTTTCTGCTAACAATTGGCAGCCGTGGTTTGAGCTGTGCTTTTTTCTTCGGTACTCCCTCTTGTGGGAACCTTTTTTGTAAGAGGCGGGAGATGATGTTTTTAATTCTCATCTTTACGTGCAAGCTTAAGTTGCGTTTGTTACAGAAGAGTCTGGAGATCTGCAGAAGTTGCTGGGAGGCAGTAAATTCACTGTAGTCCTGGGAGCCTCTGAGCCTGACCACAGGCTTTGTTTACAAACAGGCTCGGGGGTGAAGGAAGTAAACTTTTCCAAACCGTGGGCAAAGCTGATGTGAGCGTGGTATTCTCTTAGAAGTTTAGCAGCACAGTAATGCTGGTGAGGTGGCTTTACTACCATATCAAACTGGTAGTGGATATGCAGCTAAATTTTTATAAGAGATTTCAGTACCTCTGACTTTCATTTGTGAAATTGTAATAAGCTGTAGTCACATAAAACCGTTACAGCTGAATCGCCAGGAGAGGGGGGATATTTTTTAATGGTAGTACAGATAAATGGCAAATGTTAAGTGTTGATATGGTCTTAAATCGGTTGAGCTTTGTGTGGGGGCAGTTTTAATCTAAAAATTAATTATTTCTGTTGAGCATGTTTTAGCTCTGGTTCAGGTGAACTTAGGTGGAAATGCATCTTTGCATATGCTTGTGTTGATTTAATGAAACTGATTTGAAAACAGATGGAGGGTACAGGGCTTGATGCAGGGTGCAGGGCAAAAAGGAATCTGGGTGTCAAGAACCTGGTCCCCTGCTGTTGCCAAAGGTCTGTCATGTCAGTTTGTGGGTGTTACTGTCTAGCAGGTGCTTCTTTGTATCCCTGAACTGATAGCATCAGGAAAAGCCTTGGTAGTTCATTACATGGTTCTCATATGTATTGAAAAACGTGAGCACTATTTTGTTTGCTCTAATAACGTTAGTGAGGGATATTGTTCTGAGAACATTCACGTTGGTGTTACTTTAGAGACGATCAGGTATGGAGGTGGGGTGCATTGTATTTAATGAAGCAAACCCTTACAGTTAAGTTGATGAATGTGTTTGATCTCCTTCACTCATCCTAGGCTACTTTTAAGAAGCTCTTCTGCCCAGCCACTGTTAAAAAGAAAATGAAATTCAAACTTGCACAATTGTATTCCAGGAGATTGCTTAGGTGCTTTTTTGGCCAGTAGCAATCTGCTGAGATTTGGCAGTTAAAAACTGGCAAATTATTTTGCAGCAGGATCCATCAGCTTTGATTAGACCCGAGTGCACCACCCTGGTATCTGATTGCAGCATGCTCTGTTGAACCCAGCTAGGTAGGAAGCAAACAAACTGCTTGTCTCCTGACCTCTGTGCTCTTACAGGCTTAATTGTTGAGCAAAGTCTCTCTCATTTTCTGCTAAGAATCTGTAGAAACTTTGAATGCAGTCCATGTTTTTAAAATTACAGTATTCCCTTTACACCGGTGGCGTGAACTGTGTTCATAAATACTGTGCCGTCTGCAAGTTGTACAATCTCCTCTTCCTCTGGGTGCGTCAGCTGGCCAGAGCAGGCGTGCTGCAGGGGCAGGTTTCACGTGATGCATACGTTACACACACTAAGGGGGCAGGTCAGGTGAAGTGCGGGTGTTGGAGAGCTGTGTAAAATCTAGAAGTGAAGGGAGAGGACAGAAGAATATATCACAGCAGAAAGGTTCTGTTTCTGTCTTGCTGCTAACGTTATTTACCTTGGTAAGACATCTTACAGTTTGTCTTTCCGTATTTATGAAACGAGACAATAATTATTTTTAACATAAAGGGTTGTTTGTACGGAAGTTGGAACACACAAAAGATTTTGCTCATGTGGGTGCCCTGTCACTGAATTAGCAGGTGTTTGTAAACTACAATTTCCATCTTTTGCGTAAATTTTTGATCAGAAAAAGTTACTGTCATTTTGATCGCCATAGCGTGAGATCAAATCCCATGCAAGACTTGTGATATGCAAAATAAAAATTAATATAGGGCACTTTTTAATGCTTTTCAGGGCTGTTATTCAATACATGCGTTCAACTGACAGTTTTGTCTAGTGTGGGATTATGCTTAGTGCTGCGTAGTGGGCACAGTACTGATTCCGTGTAATTCTTGCATACTGGCTGTTCACGGAGTTTGTAACCACCATGATTGTTCCTTGCAGTAGTGGATTTTATGTACTTTTATAGAAGATATCACAGTAGTATTAGATGTATTTTATCAGAAAATAAATCCTTCTTTGGCAGTTGGACTTTTTCAAGGCTTCCAGAAAGAGGAAATGATCAGGTTATTTTTTCCTCCTTAAATGTTTGTTTTGCTTCTTTTTAAAAGAGTCAAAAGGCTAGTATTGGAATTCTGTAATAAGCAGCAGTTTATTTGTTATTCAAAGGAATTGTTTTAACTGTTTAGGCTGTCGCTAATACCTAAAGATCTCTAGGAATGAGGTGTAATTGCCAACACGGGACCATCTTAGCTGCGTTCTTCTCTGAAATGAGACTTGTGTTGTTTCAGGAGTGGATGTCAGTATGAATACGCATCTCAAAGCGGTGAAAATGACACTGAAGAACAGAGAACCCGTGCAGCTGGAGACGCTGAGTATTCGAGGGAATAACATCCGATACTTCATTCTGCCGGACAGTTTGCCTCTGGATACTTTGCTAGTGGATGTTGAACCAAAAGTCAAATCCAAGAAAAGAGAAGCAGGTTAGTTTGTGCTTTCCTAGTCTGTGTTTCTTCTGCCTTTGTATGCATTTTAGTACTCTGAATCTGAAGACATCTGATTTGAGTGTCTTAATATCTGCATTGGGCAGCTAGTTCCTTCATCTTTGAGGGTTTGATACTGAACAGGCTAAGTCTGCCTTGCCCACCTTCTTAGCATCTGTAGAGCTTTCTCTCATGTGAAACTATGTGTATGGCTTTTCATACATCTGTTTTAAAAAAGGTAAATTTTTTAAGGTTGAGTAAACCTTAACCTGTCGCAGTCTCAGAGTTGACACCAGAGACTTACCTTTCATAGTCTCCGAATGTCTGCTGTGTTTCCCCAGTTTGCCCAGGGAACTTCACATAGCCTAATGAGAAAGGACAGAACAGCCTCTTGAACAGGGCTGAATGCTTCACTGAAATCTCACGTGGTAGTGGATAAAAATAATCTGTCACAGAGCTGAATTTGAGAGACTTGAGAATCTGAGGGAGTCGAGGCTGTATTCCGATGAGCTGCTCTCTCGCTTTGGCTCCCAGTAGCGTGCCACTCTGCGCTCTTCCTGGAACTTTTTTTTCAAAAGGCTGTTGAAGAAAAACCTTTTCCTTAGAAGCCTAACAGTATAGAGAGTAATTCAGTTTTAATTCACACTATTAAAGATTAATATCCAGTAAACCCCAGAAAATTTGTAGGTTGTCTTCAGGCAGTGTGTGTTTTGCCCAATGGCTAATCTGTGTGTTTTTAAGTGAGAGCTAATTGTGCTCTAAAATAACGTACCGTTTCTTCTGTAACTATAGTTCAAGTATTTGGATCTGCAGTCTTTGATCCATGCGTACGCTATGAATTGGTACGCTGACCTTATTGAAATGGCATAAGGAGCCCTCAGGTGTGTGCATCACAAAGTGCAAGTGTTACGGCTGCTGTCTTTGTAGGGGACAAGGATAAAGCTCCTGAAAGTGTTTTGCTCCTCTCATGTCCACTACAAATAATCTGACCCCATGGAGAAACTGGAATATGGTTGGATTGCTTTTTTTCTGAACCTCACAATGTGATGCGAACAAGAACATCGCTATTTCTTTTTAACTTTGAAGAAAGAAAAGGAGTTGTGATAGCGCTGTTTACCTCGGTGTAATACCCCTTGCGTCTTCACTGTGCTGAAGCACGCTCAGACCGTAGCTGCGTTGTGCTGCGCTTTCCCTTCATCTGCAAACGCCCTTGGGCTTTATCAGACGTGGTCTGTCCTTGGCAAACGACATCGTCGGTGGAAGGCAGGAGGCTGGCTTGGGTCTGAGCGTGCTGGCTCTTAGTGAACACGACTGTCTACTGACGCGTGTAGATGCTGTGATCGTTTAGGCAGGGCTATACAAAGAGTCAGGCTATTACCAGCAAAACAAGTGACACCTTCCTTCTCACAGATGTGTCCCGTGCCTCTGCTCTTTCTGTCTTCACTGCGTTTCTAACCCACATACCCTCAGACGGAACAGAGTAATTGTTACAGCCTGCTTCTTGAAGGTGGATGCTACTGTGTGTCTCTTGCCCAGCCACCCACTTCCACAGAACTTTAAGTTTCTTGCTATCTTTTTGAGCCTTACACTGACAAACTTGTTTGCAATTAACCAGTAATTTCAGAAGTTTGTAGGGTGGCCTTGCAACCTGATGGAGGAGATCATATTTCTTTAGGAGAAGGGGGTGAAAGGACATGTTATCACCATATGGATCATATGACCTCCAGCAGTTGCTTGCAGCCTGAATTATTCTGCGATTCTGCCTTCCCTTTGCCATTAAATAGTAGTGTTTGAAAGTAGGAGCAGGCAGCCAAGACTTTGGCCTGAGAATCGTGTTTGAAATTGGCAGAGGCATCATTGAAATCAGCAGGAGCTGCTGGGTGCTGGGATCCTTTCAAAACGCTGCCCCTTCACATGGTGCCCGAGAAAGGGTGAGCTTGGGAATCTCACAGCGTGTTAAAACTCGCTTTTCCCTTTAGCAGCGTCCTTTATAAACCACAATGCGAGCTGTGGCCAAAAAAAATTCTTTTCCACTGTAATGAACAGTAAACAAAATACTCTGCCTTGCCTTTCTGATGCCTGAAAAACTAGATTTTATCAAAAAAAGAAGAAGGATCGTAGTTCTCTGTCAGAGTTACCCTAGCATTTGGGAGCAGCCAAGTGTTACATATATTGTTTTCTGCAGTGAAGCCAGACAGGCAGTAGTCTGCGGAAGTTGTATACTGAAAAACCTAACGCAAGAGATGAAAATATTGCCTGAAACTTATTGAGAATTAACAGACTTGGTATCTGACTTACTGCTTCCCTGCGATGAGATATTATGTTATTTATGCTTGATGCAGAATGTTCTAACCAAAATGAAAGTATTCCTGGGTCTCACTTGATTTATCCTTTTTGTTTCATCTGCTAAGTTGCTGGAAGAGGCCGTGGCAGAGGCCGTGGCAGAGGCCGAGGTCGTGGAAGAGGAAGAGGGGGCCCAAGACGATAACTTCTCACCGTGCAACTGTTACCATATTCTGGGCAATTTCGGATATTTTTTTGTACAGGTCTTGTTTATGGTATCCATTTTTAATAAACTGAAATGTGGAAAAGTTGTCTTCCCTTTGTTAGTGAAGTCTGGGGAGGGAGGCACGTCCTGTTTCTAGAGGCTGTTGCAGACTAAGCATGTCTTGGTGGCGTTGGCTGTCCTTGTCAAGATTTTACCCACCCCTGAAGGCTGTACAATTACCTCTTGCTTTTTGCCCCAGAGCAAGAGACTTGTGTTGGTGTGCTCTAACCATCTTTGTTTGAAATTAATCCCTCTCTTACAAGGCACTTGCCATCTTCTAATGGTTACGTAGTCAAGACGTTATGTTAAGAACCTGCATCCGGTGAGTGTGTCTCTAATGTTGTTCTTCAGAGTGACCTCTTTAAAGTTCATAGCTATAATTTTACTGTCTTCTGTTACGTGAAACTTACAATTTAAACATGTTGCTTTCTTTAGAAAACGTTCACAGAGGGAAATTAACCACTTCTGTGGAACTGCTGCATTGTTACATCTCATGATTAAAATATACCTGGAAATACACCACAGCTAATTATACGGCATACTTTTGTTTGGGTGGGGCTTGCAAAGCAGCTTTATCACAGGTTTCTTCTAGCATACTTAAAGTGCATCCCTAGAAAATACAAAGTACAGCACAGTGCACAATGACATACTGGAATTGGAAGTTTACTTCTGGAGGTGAGAGAACTTCTGCAGCTCCTATATAAACTGCTTTGCTGGACACGGGTGTAAGAGCGGCAGCGTTGGCCACATCTCTCGCATACCATCCTGCTGCCTTTTCCCCTGTAGGAAGGGATTACCACATTCGCACTGCAAGGCGTCAACAGTTCCATCCGCTGATGAAATACAGATGTCATTTCAAATAATGTGCGTGCTTAAGCGCGGCTTTCTTGAACGGTAAGGGTATTGGCCGGTACTTTGGCGCAGGAACATGCTTAGTTGGTTGCTCACGTTTCCACACAGGCAGTGCTACAACAGAGTGGAAGAGAATTACCTCGTGTAATGGGTGGATACGCTGGTTAACGTGTGCTAGCTAGCATTTCGTGAGCTGCTCTTCTGTTTTTCCCTCTCTTACAGAGGCCATGTTAAAGCTTCATCTTGTTACAGAAGAGCTTTTTTTTTTTTTTTTTTCCCAAACCGTTGTGGAACCTCCTAAGAGCACTTTTTGGTCACTATAGCACCCTATAAATAGCTGCTACAAGTAATGGTTGCTGCTGTCTTCCAGAAGTGCCCGGTCACTGGCGATGGGGGCAAGGTCTTCCCAAATCCGGCTGTCAGCGTTCACGCGACGGTTGAAACGCTTTCCCTCTTCAGTCTCTTCCGTATAAAAGTGAGGAGTGCCCCCAGGGGTATGCACGTGATGGATGCCGCCACCAGCAGCCCGATCGCCGCCAGGGCATAGCCTGGGTAGTCCTTGGTCACCAGCTGCCCCTGCAAGAGAGAGAAGCGGCGTCGGCGCCGAGGGATCTCTGGTTGTCGGGGTGCTGGAGCCGTGTATTTGAACGGGACACCGGAGGAGCCCTCGCAGGCTGCAGCAGCCCGTGACGGCCCTCAGCGCTTTGCTTCATCCAAGCGTAAAATGGACAAGAACAGAGCTGCTGACAAAAATATTGGGGAAAACTTCTGCCAGCTTTGGTAAAGAGCAGATTTTGGCTTGATTCACGTTTCTTAATGAGACGGCTCGGCCCTGACCTCTGTCAGGTCTCTGCCTTCCTCTCCTGGAGCCTGTGGGCTCCCGCTGACACCCGGTCAGCAGGCCAGGCCCGCCGCCGGCCCCAAATCGGTGAAGACGTGAAAACAACGGGCGTAATTTGTTTCTGCGTGCTAGGAACATTTCCACAAAAGGTTATGAAACCAGTGATTACTTACCCCGTAGTAATTCCTCTGTGATAAACACACAGCTCGGCATTTGTACAAAAGCGTTTTGGCCACGAAGAAAAATGTACGTGGAAATGATGAAAACCGGAGTGGTTTATGAAAACTATTCCAGCGGCTCAGTTCTGTTACAATACCACTAATTTTGTTCAAAATGCTACACTTGGAAAGTAATTTTTCTGTTCAAAGACTGTTTTTTTAAGACGATATGTGGGTCTTCAATCAACGTGAATAAAATTTTACTGTTTGAAGGGGTCAATTAAGAATTGTAGTGGGAAATTACTCCTATTTTACAGAGCCATGGCACTGTTGTCACTGGGTCAAGTTTTCCCTTTCCACAAAATTAAGGGGTTGCCCCAACTTCAGCCGCAAGCTTTCGGAAGGCGGTTTTGTGGACCGATGTATTTGGGAAGGAAGGCTGTGTCCTTGCAGGAATTAAGGAAAATTTAAAAAAAAAAACAACCACCCCCAAACCAGAACTATTTTACCTGTGTGGCATCCCATGCTTGGTATTGCAGCGTTCCTGTGAGGATATAGTCGGTGAGGTAAAACAGAAATAGGCTTATAATTAGCAAAGGACTAGCAAAAGCCCACATAATTTTCCAGTACCAGTTTGGCTTGCGTCCAATCATGTCATGAAGATCTTTCTCAAATCTGTGTTTAAAAGAAAAAAACAAACAACTTACTTATTTTTGAGAACAGCTGTATATGTTCAATTGATACCTTGATCTGAGTTACTTCAAAACCACTTACAGAATTAAATATGCAAGATGGGAAGGGGGAGTATAGTTGACCAGAAGAGCAATGAGCAGAGAGGTGTCGTCGGAAGAGCTGGCCCACCAGGATTGTATAGTGAGGTTGAAATAAAAGATAGCAGGGTTTTGGAAAGGATCCCAAACTGCAGAGGAGTAGGTAGGAGTAGGTACAGCAGGAAAAGTCCCAACAAAATTCTGCCTGGAGTGTAAGTTCTGACTGTTACTGACGGAGAAAAGTGATTATGCTTAAGTAATGTGGAGAAAAAACTGCTCGTTTTTATGTAGTTGAGTTGTTCTCACCGCTGTTGTTCGACTGTCGTTGGGGAAGTACCAGTGTTGGGGATGGTACCTAAAGTCATGCAGGAAACCCGGATCTGACGTGAAGGCTTTGAGCTCCTCGAGGACCAAACACCCGCGTAGGTGCCTGTACCTGTACTGTGCTAGCAGAGCAGCAAAGCAAATACTAAAGCCTTTTCCTTGAGACGCCCTGAGCGCAGACATCTCTGCTGCGTAAAACCTTTCCTGATGCCGGATCTTGCTTTTGCCCACAAGGGGTGACCTGGGAGAGCAGCGATGTGCGAGGTTTGCGACCAGAGGTACTGGCGCTGCTGCGCTCGCGCTGAATTGCTGTGAAAGGAGAAGCGGCGTTTCGGCAGAAGGTGCTCTGGAGACCAGAGACAAGAAGAGCGGGGAGCAGCGTGTACGGCTCGTTGGCACTCCCCTGCCTGCAGGGCAGGCGTCAGCCCAGCCTGGCCCCCACGCAGCCCTGAACCCGAGGCCCTGGAAGGGGTCTGCAGAGCCGGGGAGACCCCAGTGCCTTGCTGACACCGTAGCGTAGGAGAAAAATTTAGCCCGAGGCGGCGGTTTTATTCTTGGCCCTGCCTGCCTTGGCCAGCGGTCACCCCCCTGCTCTCCCACTGTGAAGAAAGGAGGGTCCCAGCTTTTACCTTCTTATCCCGTAGATATAACAGACAGCGATGGTTTCTACCAGCACGATGAGCAGCAGCGAGAGGGTGGCTGCGTAGTCGTTGAATATGTCAAACCAATAACTTCCAGACTCCATGGTGAAGATTAGGCCAATCATGCAGTTAATGAAGCACACAACACCTGCGTGGATAAAACGGGGACCCTGCCGTTACACCTGGAAATCTAAGTGCGTGGGGGAAATGTCGTACTTCTCGTGCCTAAAAAGCTGGTGGGATTTCTACTGATTTCTGTCGGGGGGCAGCTTTCTCGGAGAAGAAAGGTAATTTTTTTGCCCTTTGGAAAAGACCTGGCTCCGTGTGTGTGAGTGAATGTGCTGGCGTACCCTTAAACTGCTGCTCCTTACACCTGCATAGTCGCAGCACATCAGCACAGCAAAGACAGGTGAGCCCTAGCTATAGCCTTGTCGCCTGTGCGCGCGGCATCGGCTGTTACTGCTGGGCATCCAGCTGAAACAGGTTTTAAGGTGGGACAACTGATTTCCGTGCCCGGATGGGAGGACGTATCACTTCTGGCCAAAGACCGAGCTGGTTCGCAGTTGGGATACCAGTGATGTGACTGAAGAGCCACTCACTGCAGGTGTCTTGGCGTGTCTCTCCTGGCCCTTTGAGTGTCACCGGTCATAGGCACCAGTCTGAAGGAGCTGGGGTGCGTGGGGAAGCCTGCAAACACAGCCACGATTGCACCAGTGCTTTGAGAGCCCCCGAGGGAAAGCGTTGTACAGGCTGGGCAGGATTTCCCAAGGGCAGGCAAACCCTTTCGGCAGCATATTTGATATTCTCTGCTCCACCTGCGGTCAGAGGGACCCTCAGCGCCTGTGGGACACCAAAGCTTTTGCGCGCACGTGCTCGCTCCTTGCACGGCCTATGCTGCTCGCGGCAGGGGCTCACCTGAGATCACCTCCTTGGGGAAACGGGCGGCAATGACCCTGCTGTCCGTCAGCGGCGTGAGGATAGCGGCGGTGTTTCCCAGCATGCTGCCGATGCCCAGCATCAGCAGCATGACAAAGTAGAGCACGGAGTACAGCTGGGGCACCTCCATGTTTTTGATGGCTTCAGAATAGACTATAAATGCCAGTCCCGTCCCCTGGACAGCCTGCCGGCGAGAAGGGGGGAAGAAGTGAGTTACAGGCAGCTCCTCAGCTCGATAAGGGTCATAAGAATAGGGACGTATGAGACTGATCCTCCACAACGATCCAATACACCCGTGGTGGTGGTTCTGCGCAGTGGAGGCAGATGAGATCTTCACCGATTTATCCAAACTGGATAGAAACTGGCACAGTCCTGCTCGTAGTGAAAACATTTGCCCCGTGCCTTTGGGACCTGTCCTGTCCCACAGCTGGAGCCAGCAGTCGGGCTGCGTCACCACCCGGCTCAGGTGCTAACGAGCCCAGCGAGCCCCTGGCCGGGCTGAGCCAGTGCCCCCCACCCCATCCCGCGGTGCAGAAATGAGCCCCACCGCGGCCCCCGGCCGGGCGGCTCCTGGGGGTGCGGATGTGCTCGTGTGGGGCTGAGGGGCTGCCCGGGCTCGGTGGGAGGATAGGCACGAGTGAGGCCCAGGCACCAGCACAAAGCGGCAACTCACCGTGTCTAGTTCAGCTTCCAAGCTGCAGTTTTTAAGCTGCGGCAATAATTGCGCGTATTCCTGCGGGTGGGTGGCCATGAGGTAGTCTTTCATCTCGTTGAGGTTGTCTGCTGTTAAAGAGCCTTCCTCCAGGTCGAAAGCGTTCATCAGCAGCAGGATCACCCTGGGAAAGATTATTGGAATTTAATGTCTTTCATTACAAGGTTTCATACCCCACCCCATTCTCCTTCAGCCCCCAGGCAGGGATGCTCTGCCCGCCCCAGGGCTCCGGACTCGCCAGGTGGGAGCCATGGCCGTGGCACTTCCAGCACGGTGTTGGGATGCCGGCAGCCTCATGCTCATCTCTGCTTCGGAGGGAGCAGCTCCTACACCCAGGCTGCCACTTCTGGGCACCTGGGAGGGAGCCGGCAGGTATTTTGGGTGCTGGCCAGTGCCAGCTGCTGTCTCTTCCCCTTTGCCCTCCGGTCCCACGTCCACACCCCACCAATTTAACAAGCCTTTTGGCAAGGAGCAGGGACTAGCAGTTGGTTTCCCCTCTGATCCGCAGATAGATTGAAAGCTGTAAAAATATGAGTAAAAGTGTAACTGCCGTGGGCCCTGTGCCAGGGACCGCATGCAAGCTTGCTGTCCCGGGGCACGCTCCTGCAGGCTGCTGGACACCTCCAGGGCACCACCGCTGAGGCAGCTGAGCTCCCGGCCCAGGGTTTAGCCTTAAAGGGGAGGATCTGAGCACCGTTTCATTTTATTAATCAGCCTCCCCGCCCCCCCCAAAGCATGTGCTGGGACGGGGTGCAGGGGAAAGTGCCGCTGTCACTCACCCAGGCAAACTCATCTTCTCGACCCAGCCTGTGCCTGGAAGCAGCACCCAGATGTCAAAAAGCACACCAGCTCTGACCTTTAATCTCAGCTTTCATCGCTTTAAATCACGCTATTAGCTTTATTAGAGCAGTATCAGGGCTGAACTCGGGGCAGCGCTGGCAGCACCATGTGCTGTTATTTATTTACCTCCCCCCCTTACCTTCCCCAGAATGGCTTACGGTGGAAAAGAAGTGAAATAATACCAGCCTCTTTCTTACTTGTTTATACAGCTTTCATAGTTAAATGTCGCCTTGAAGCCGTAGATGGAGAAAGTCACGATGCTAGCAAATATGGACGTGGCGCTGTTGATCAGCGAGACGATGATGGCGTGCCTCTCGCAGTTGTTGCTGGGCTCGTTGTAGCTGGCGAACGCGATGAGGCTGCCAAAGCCCAGGCCCAGAGAGAAGAAGATCTGCGTGGCGGCGCTGATCCACGTCTTGGGGTTCGACAGCTGCTCCAGCTGCAAAACCGGACAGGGAGAGCGGGAGCATGAAGCTGCGCCTGGATGGCCAGCACTGCCCCTTCCAGCCTGCGGGGACGGGGATGGGGACAGGCCCCTTCGCGCACCCGTTTTAGCTCAGGGGTGTTTTTTGGGCAGGGTTACTGCTCAGTCTGGAAGCAATATGCTATGGGTTATATTAAAGAGCAGGTCTTTTTCTGCAGGAGAAAGCAAGCAGCTTACAGGCACCATGGCAGAATGGCCTCCAGCCGCTCCCAGCCGGGGTTTCCAGCTGCCTGACCTGAGCTACTGCTGCAAAAATTCAATATAAGGCAAAGGGGTATCGCCACCTTTTAAAAACCTACACATTTGGTAACTAATAACATTTCGTGAAAAATTCAGTACGATTTTTTCTGTACCTTTGGTGTGAACATGTAGACGAGCCCGTTCACAGCTCCATGAAGTGTTAAGCCTCTGATGAGGTATATGATGAGAACGCAGTATGGCAAAGAGGCTGTTACATAGACCACCTGGAGGAAGGAGGGGAAATACCTTGGTCTAAAGAATACACAAGACTGGCCGTAATAGATCAGCTCTTTCTCACTTACAATAATGGAAATGTTTTATGTAAAGTATTTGTTACCCTGGGAAAGGAAAAAAAAAAGAAGAAAAAAGAAGAAAAAAGAAAGAAGGAAAGGAAAAAGGAAAGGAAAGGAAAGGAAAAAGAAAGAAAAAAGAAAGAAAAAGAAAGAAAAAAGAAAGAATAAAGAAAGAATAAAGAAAGAAAAAAAGAGGAAAAAAGAAAAGAAAAAAGGAAAAAAGAAAAGAAAAAAGGAAAAAAGGAAAAAAGAAAAAAAGAAGAAAGAAGAAAAAAAGAAAATATGAAGAAGGAAAAAAGGAAAAAAAAAAAAAAAAGGGAGGTACCCCAGTGGTTCACCCAGAAACTTACACAAAAACTAACTCACAAAAAACATGCCTTCCCAAGCTCTTGGGAAGAGAAGCAGATGGGCAATTACCAAATATTCCTCCAATTGGGACCTGCCTGCGCTGTCAGCGGGTACCTGCCTTGCCTTCTCACACACCTGGAAATGCAGCAGCTTCACCTTCCACGGGGGACAGCCCTGCTTCCAAGGCGCAGGGGATGCAGGGGAAGCCCCCGTGCTCCCTCCGATGAGACCCCACCTTCACGATGCGCTGTCAATGCGCCTTGGCTGTTTATTTGTTTCTTTTTTGCCCACACAGCCAGCTGCAGCGAGTTTAAAAGGTTATTCTTGGTTTACAGTCTCTTGGCTTTCTGCGTTCAGCTAATGCGATTTGGGGATTACAACCCTCAGCCTGCTTCTTAGTGCAGGCTCAGCCAGGACATTGCTTTTTTTCCCCCCGCTTCCTCATAACTTCTGCTGTGAATAAAAAGTGAGCAAAAATGCCCAGTAGACGTCTTTTTTTCCTTGCAAAGACAGAGGAACAGACGTCTCCTGACAGGGCTCTGCTGTGGCAGGCGGCTTTCTGCAGGGCCAGCAGCCTGGCGGCTGGTTTTGCAGCAGAGGTGCCTGCATTTAAAGGACTTTTCTGTTTTGTTTTGGGTTTTTTTTTTTTTAATATCAGTGTTCTGGTTGAGCCTTCTTCAGTTGCAGCTTAAGTCAGCAGAGGCAGTGGGGCCAGCTGCTCCTGTGGAAATGCCATAACCCCAAGTAACAACAGCCATGGCCGCTGCCTTTTCGGCACTCGTTTATCCTCCCCACGTCCTGCTGGGGCTCGGCGGGGCTGCGCCCGCCTCTCACCTTGCCGGTGGACTCGGTGCCGCGGAGGATGCAGAGGTAGACCACCAGCCAGGCCAGCGTCAGGCAGAGCGCCTGCTCCCACTGCACGCTCCCGCTGACCTCCAGCGACGGGGAGATGTTCAGGGTCTGCCGGTACCAGAAGTACTGGGTGGACGACGTCTTCTCGCACTCCTCCTCGTAGCCGGTGCGGTTGCTGTTCAGGGGGCAGGTGGCCCATGGCAGGGGGTCCTACGAGAGAGGGGATGGGTGCGGAGCGAGCGCCCGCCATCAGCACGGTGGGGAGAGCCGGGGGGATGAAGGTGAGGGTGGCTTTCTGTCCTGGGCTTGCTTGTCCCCGCATCGTGCTGCCTGGGGCTGGGGCAGACCCTCTCCCTTGGTTCTGACCGTCTCCCCTGGGGAGGACCCTCTTCCTGAGGACTGACCCTCCCTCCCTGGGGAGGACCATCTCCCCAAGGACTGAGCCTTTCCAAACCTCTCCCCTGGGGATGACCCTTTCTGACCCTCTCCGCCAGGACAGACCCGCTCTGCCTCTCTTCGCTGGGGATGACCCTCTCCCTGAGGACTGACTCGCTCCCTGAGTACCGAGCCTCTCTGACCCTCTCCCTGGGGATGACCCTCCTGATCTCCCCCAGGGTGCAGGACACCATGGCCGCCAAGGCACATGCAAGCAAGACATCATGGGGCTGGCCTCGACCTGCATTTCATGAAGAGGAGAGGACACCCCGAAGCCCTTGGGGACCCCCCAGAGAGGGACACCGCTGCCTCATTTTTCCCCCCAGAAAAGCCCTGGGTGCTGGGCAAAGCCACCGTAACCCTCCGTGGCCACGGCGGGGCTGAGCCATGCCACCGGTTGCCCACACACCTGGAAGGAGTGGAAGAGGTACCAGAAGGCCCAGGCGTTTATCACGTTGTAGTACATGGAGAGGAAGAAGGAGACGACAACGCTGGCGACGCCTGCGGGCATGGAGGGAGGCGCTCGGTCAGCCGTGAAACCCCGAAATGCCCAGGGCCTCGTAACATCCCGGGGGCAGGCACTGCAGCCGGTGAGGGGCAGGGGGCCTTTGCCTCTGCCCAGCCCCACACCCAGGGCATGCTCCCGCTGCTGCAGCCTCTTCCTCCTCCTGTCAGGGCTAGCCTGCACTGGATTTTATACTTTAGCCCCTGGCGGGGGTGAATATTCAATGTAGCATTAAAAATAAAATGTGCATGTAAGCAAATTAGCAATAGTTCGGGCTGTTGGGGTAACTTGATAACATCGTAATGTAGCTGAGAGCAGACATTGGTAAACAGTAGGCAGCAAGAGCAGGAAATTAAGACACCATTTTATCACTCAATGTTGAGTTTATTGGGATGATGCTCTTGGGGGTCAAAGTCCCGTGCAAGCAGCCCCAGGGGCTGGATTACACACTGGCCTTCACACTGTGATTTTGGCAATCTGCCTGAGGGCAGGGGGACTCACACCTCTGGGGCTGGGGACCTGGTACAGCAAGCCAGGCTCTGGCCCCAATGCCCTGTGAGGCACGGGGTAAATGCCTGCCACGGGGCATCTGGATAACCACCTCGCTCAGCCTGGCGAGACTCAGTAAAATCCCAGCTCCTGCCTGGTTTCTGCTCTGAAAGATAAAGCTCTCCATTCAAAATCATCCGTCTTCCCGGGCGCTTAAAAAATAAAAGTTCCAAACTGAGAACATACCAACGCCGCAGAGGTAAGGACTTATTATTTTCCAGGCGCCGATGCTGCCCTGACGCATGCGCTG
Organism: Platalea leucorodia; assembly: GCF_965183815.1. Classification (NCBI taxonomy): domain Eukaryota; kingdom Metazoa; phylum Chordata; class Aves; order Pelecaniformes; family Threskiornithidae; genus Platalea; species Platalea leucorodia. Next base: position 120,133,343 of record NC_138823.1, read on the forward strand.
CCCCACGGCCAGCTCCAGGTAGAGCAGCGGCATCCCCTCAGCGATCAGCATGATAAAATACGGGATCAAAAAGCCACCTGCAAGAAAAACCCAGCAGACAGCTTTCAGAAGATCAGCAGCATAATAAACACCACATTGCCCTGTTCATGGTCAAATCCTCCCATTAGTGTCCCAGGAGGTGGCTGGAGCTGGGTCCTGTCCGGGCACCTTGTGTATTGAGGGCACAGCACAAACCTGAAGGACATCTCATGGGGTTTCAGGTGGCATCCCAGATACCGGTGGGCACCGAGGAGCACCGGGGAATTTTCCATGGGCACTTGGCAGCGCCGGGATTTCTGCTGTTAAAATGTGCCGGTTGCCACCCTGGTGCGACGGGGCTGCCCAGGTGCTTCGCGGGCAGCTTGAGCAATGTTCGGTGCTGGGGCTGTTAAAGGGTAACTAACCGCCAGCCAAACCTTGTAAAAGATAATGGAAGAAAGAGGACGAGGGAAAGATTTACTTCATGTGCAGCAGTCTGCAGCAGAGCTGAAGCACTCGATGAAAAAGTAACAGCAATGTCTGCGTTGAATAGAGTTTTAAGTAACGCACTGAAGCCTGGCCTGGCTTTAAAAAAAACCCCAGAACTACAAAAACCATGCTGAGCCCGCAAATGCCAGCAAAGGGGTGAAGGCTTTCCCCCCGGGGTCCCACCTGTGGGAGCAGACCCCGGGACAGAGGCACACGGCCTCCCCCCGCCCCACGTCTGCTCCTCCCCGCTCCCCTGGCACGGCGAGCCCCAGGGATGCGCCTGCAGAAGAGGAACAGCAGGAACAGGTAGGCAGGCGGCAAGGGAGGGGAAAGGACCTTCCCACCCGGCAACCAGGATGCGCTTCAGCTTAAATGTTTGCTGGAAAAGAAAAAAAATCCTTGTCCTCGACTTGGGGCTCGCTTGAGAAAGAGCTGCTGACTGAGTCAAAACCTGGATTTTTGCGAAGGCTTTCCTGCTTCCCTTTTTACAGCAAGCCAAAAATATTTACGTAAATATCTCTTATTTAGGATTTAATCTGTGGCATTAACATTCCTTGCAATGGGCTCGGTGCAGCGCCGCAGAGGAATGAACTCCGGGCAGTGACTGCGGCAAAGAACTGGAAATAAACACCAAGCAATAATCTGGTTTATTCTGGGAATTAATTTCCCACCTCCTGGCTCTATCGTTATTAACAACCCCTTTGTTAGTCTGTTAGATAACTTCCTATGCCGCAAGGGAGCCGTCGGAGGTTTAAGAGCTCCCGCAGCTGCTCTGTCCTGGTGGGGTGCGAGCTGCCCCAGCAGCTGCTGAGGGGAGTTTTGCCATGTACCGCTGGGGGAATCGGCGTTAGGCCCTTTGCGAAGGATTTTCCGCCCTCCCAGCAGCATTGCCACATGCTTGGCGTTGGCTTTGCCGCCTTGCAAGGAGGAGGAGTGCCTCCAGGCTTGCTCTGCACCCCGATGTTCCCCCCGCAGCTGGGGGTGCCAGGGCTGAGCCCCCTGCCCCTTGCTCTGCACCCTGTTTGCATGCAGATCTTGCTCCTGATGCTACTTCTCTTAAAGGGTAGAAGCAAAATGCCTCATATAAGTGACTCAGGGCAGCTGTATGAACCAGCTCCTTGTCTGCTGTGAACCAGCACAGCTCCACTGACCTCCCTGCTCATTTACACCCTCCCTACGGTGCCAATCGCCTGCGAAAACCAGCCCCTGGGCCAGACCCCCGCGGTTGGCACAACATGCGGAGTGTGCCCTGGCTCTGGCCGGGGCACCAGGCTTGGCCAGCGGCACCCTCCCCTCTGCTCAGCATCCCGCCTCGTGCCCAGGGCCTTCCCTGCTCAGGGCCGAGCACTGCTGAGCACCCACCCTGCTGTAAACCCATCCCGGCGTCGTTTCAGCCCAGCCTGCTCACGCACAGGCTGACTGCACCTACGAGGTTTGCATCCCCCCTTGCTCTGTTCGGGCCAAGCTGCCTGGAGGTGAGCGAGGAGGCAGCAATACGCTGATGGGCAGAAAGGCAGGAAGCTGTAAAGTCTGCAAATACCCTGTTTATGAGTATCATCGGCGATGAGCGCTCTATCGCTCTGCTGGGCAGGACAGGGACTGGCTCTGCGCTTTGCTCCAAGGAAGATGCCAAACGAGCAGTTGCTGGCATCCCCCCTAAGCCCGGTGCCTGGCCTATCCAGCTTTTAAGTTCCTGAAACAATGTTTTGTCCACGTGGGTTTTGCAGACCCCTGGAAAGCCGCTGAATCCTTTTTAAGAGGGCAGTGAAAAACAATTAAAAGCAAAGCCTGCCGTCAGGAGTTTTAGTTTCACAGTAGGAAAAGCTGCCTCTCCCCTGGGAAATTTAAGCAGGGAGGACAAAAGTAGTTGAGAAACTACTCTTATAAAACCACGCTTTTCAGAAAATACTTGGATTTGTTGATTCTTTTTTTCTGGTTAATCAAGTGTTCCAGTATTGGTTACATTTCAGAGAATTTTCACTATCTGCTATAGTACTGATGGCTGATGATAAGAAGAGGGTAAACCACACAAAGGTCCCAGTGTCTGAGGTTTGCTGTCCTTCAGGATGTCTGCCAAGACAGGCTGCTAGTGAACTAATCACGGGCAGTTTAATTGCGTACAGAAACATTTGCATTTTAAGCTTTGTGCTAGAGTTCAGTGTCAGACACAAAGTCCTTACCCCCAAAAGCATCTGCGTAGAGGCGTGCACCCAGAACTGCTGCGTGCCCGTCAGTTCTGCTACCTGAAACATCTACGAAAGCTTCAGCCACTGCAGCATCCAGCTTCTACTGTAATTTCACCCAGTGTATTACCTGGATTTTTCTGAGCTGGTCCCACAGAGCAGCTCCGATGCCGTCCCAGCACTGAGCTGGCTTTTCAACAACCAGCATGAACCAACTCCTACCACCACACGTGCATTTAGAAGTAAGCTACAAGCCAACAAAGCAAGCACAAAACAAGCAAAAAGCACTTAAGCACCTCAGCGTGTTTCCTCCTGGAAGGAAGAAGAGGCGGAAGCAGACTGGGAGCAAATGAGGCAGATGTTCATCACGTCACTTAATGCATGGCTGAGACGGGGCCAACACTACGACAACGGATGCAGTGCAAGAAGCAGTATAAAACTGGGGTGTCTTATAAAGAGAGCAATTTTATAAGGATTCTTCAAAACACGGTCATTAACCAGTGGTAGGCATATACTAGAAGAGATTATTAGTGTTGTTATTTAATTAATCTAATTAACTGACTCTTGAGTTCTAAAGAAGAACACCTGTGGCTGGTGTATGATGTAGACATCATCTTTATCCAGTTTGGACTTAGGAGAGTGATAAACTTTCAAAGAGCTTTTTTTGTTTTGTTTTGGTTTTTGAGCCCAAACCTATTTATTCCCTATTTTCAAAGCTTCCCAGGAGGCTTTAGCTGTGGAACTCCTCTTGATTAAGGAGTTTCACCCAACTTCAAGGCAGATTTGCAGCCAAAAGTTATCACCTCCTAAAGTAAGGCTTTGTATAAGTGACAAGACTTAATGACAGCAACTTGAAATGATACGGCTGATCCTTAAATTAAATCAGCATAAGCATTTCCCTTTTTCAATATGCTCCAAGGGAACTAACAAGGAACTGAACTAGTTTCTGATGCCTTCAGAGTGGTTCAATGGGGCAAGAAAGTAATAAATTCATACCATGTGGACCTATGTCTCTCACTCTGCTGCCATCCTTTTTACAAAACATGGGCCTTCCCACTATTTCATCGCATTTCTAGGAAATGAAAGCTGCTGTATTGGGGCAGCTGTCAGGTAAAAGCCTTATGCCAAAGAATGTGTAAAATAAAGCAGCAACAGAAGAGACTGCACACCAACAAAAAGCCTGACCTCCTGCTCTGCCCGGCCCCTGTTACGTGGACAGGGCTTTAGCACGGACAACGTATACTTTTGGATTTAAAACTTGCCACACTCCTCCTCAAGGGAAGCGAGAAACATAAGCCACACTTACCTCCTCCGTACATCTGACATAAGTAGGGAAACCTCCACACATTTCCCAGCCCCACAGCGTAGGAAATGCAAGCGAAAACAAACTGCAGGGGATTGTCCCATAGCGGCCGGGATTTCTCCATCGCCTGCTTGCCGGCAGAGGTTTCAGCAGAGCCTTCCTGCCTTTGCTCCTTCAGGTGCTCTGCCAGCCCTGCCTCAGACTCCACGCCAGCCCGGCTTGGAGGGGAGGGAAAGGCGGAGGAGCTTGCCAATTCCTATCAAGCTTTTTAATTACTAATCTTATTAACAGGCACATACTGAAGTAGGAATGCTGGTAAATAGATTATAGACACACACAGAACTATAAAATTGGTACTTCGGGTGAATAGCCGCTTGGGTTTTGACTGGCATTTCTGGGAAGGATGTGAGCCCAGGGATTTTTATCGGCTCACATGCCGACTTGACGCAGGGAGGAAATAACACTGGGGCTGCAGCTTGGTTTTGGAACTGGGAAACCCCTTCCCCACAGGGCCGTCTTCCCAGGGAGTGGCATTTGCGTGCGTGAGGCACCCGCTTGGATTTGATAGCACAGGAAAGGGATTCCCACACGATCATGACTGGGCTCAGTGGCTGTCAGAGCTGGCTTTTATTCCCAGTGTCCCTTGCCCTAAATGGGTCCTTGGGCATCCCGTCACTTGCACCCTGGTGCTCACCCCAACCAGCCCAGCACACTCCCCAGTTCCAAAAGAGGCCTTGAAACAGTCCCTGTCAGCCACGGAGGTCCCCAGCCTGCTGCAGCCTTGAGTGCAACACGCAAGTTTGATCCGCCGGGAGTAGTACTCTCCCTCTGCGTTCTCCGTGTGTGTGTGTGTGTGAGAGCACGAAATAACCCAGTCTCTTTTCACTTACCTTCATGCTCAAATCCCACTGCTGCAGATGAACTTTTCTGAGGGGCTGCTGTTTTAAAATACTTTTAAGCAGTGGGGACCAATTATATATGAAGGCCACTGGGAAAAGGTGTCTGTGGCCCGTTGTGGAGGCACAAGGACCTAGGAGGCCCTTGGGTCGTCTGAACGCACACGGAGATGCCAGGTCTGAACGTGAACCCTGTGTGCTTGGGCCCCGGCCAAGGTACACTTTGAGCTCAGCCACTTCAGACGGGTCTCCCAGTGAAGGACGCTACCAGCAGTGTCTGTAGCAATAAAAAGGGGCTGAACAAGTCCAAGGACTCAGCTTCCTTCCTCTGTCTAAACGTGTTTTTTTTTCACACCAGGGCTGGGCACCTTTCAGGTCCGTTTTACAAATAAGAGCTGCTCAGCTGCTGTCAGTCTCATTCCTCCAGCACCAGCAACTTGCTCCCTGCTGGCGCTGTGCATGCTGTTCCAGCATCCCATCAGTTACATCCAGCTGCGGGTAGGGGTGAGAACCCCTGCCACGGGGCTTTGGACATGAGCCCAAAGTGCAGAATGTGTCATGCAGGCGTTGCTGAGACCAGCAGAACCGCTCTGGTGGACTTGCTGACCAGTCACCCGTAGTAGCAAAGTCACAAAGTGGGACGCTACTTTTTTGCATGCTAGAAAAGGTGACTGCAAGAGGGTTACGCATCTTCTGTAAGTGAATCCGTTCTTCAAGTGAATCCGTTCTTCATGGTGTGTTCCAGTGCTGCTAGAAATGGGGATGGTCATTTGGAAAACATCAGGGTTTGCCAAACCCTCCCAGAGTACAGTTTTGAGGGAGCTCATGGCTCTTGTGCAAGAGCCTTGCAGTTCTTGTCTTGCCTGCAGAATTGCAACATGCCAGCTAGCCCTGGAAATACAACTCATGGGTAACCCTGAATTCTGCTGGAAGGAAAAATCCAAGGTAATTTTAGATCCATAAGCTATTAAACTGAAGGACACACACTGAGAAGCTACAGGTATGTTAACTGTCCCACATCACAAACACTTTTGCAAGTTATTAAAAAGTTAAATGTCCGTCACTGCCTGTGGGATTTATTACAAATGATGCTTATAAATAACGTACAGCATTTAATAACTTGCAGGCTGTACAGCCTTAAAAAATAGCACATCACCAGCATTGGGATGCTTCTGTGTGAATAATTACTGCTACTGATGAGCATCATCAAGTTAAACATTTCCCTGGCTCTGTACCTCCTTCCCATTACATTTCAAACTAGTTTACTAATGGACTGGGGAGAGAGTGTGGGCAGAGAGTGTGGTGTCCTCGGCTTGGGTCAGGCCAGATCAGGAAATTCAGATGCAATGAAATGAATCCTTGCCTCTCTCACAAACCTCAGTCTCCTAAGCAGCTCGGATCACAAACTGCTATGAGGTTTTTTTAAAGGTGGTCATGCACGTAGGCACCCAGCAAAGTGCCTGTCATCCAGTGGCTCCTTGAGAGACAGGCTTTAAACATATTTCAAAGTATTTAAACAGATAACACTCAGGAATTCTTGCTGTGGGACTTCATATACGCACCTCAGATAATCAATATGCTGTTTCTGATGCTATTCAAGATTTTATCTCCTTTGAACTTCTTTCATTTGGGTTGGGTGAGGACTTGGGCTTTATCTTCAGGGACAAAAATAAGCCTCTAATAGACACATGCAAGAGCTTTTGATCATTTCACCGCTCATGTTAAAGGAGGATTAGAAAGAACACCCCCCCCCCCCCCCCCCCCCCCAGTACCTAACAAATTTGAGAGTGTGGGGTTTGGGGGAAGTGGGTGAGAAAGGGTAGGGGTTCGTCTCCACAGTGGCCAGGGACTGATGGGACAGCATGAGAGCTGCCCTATGTAAAGCTAATCAGCAGCTGGTAAACAAAGCAGAGAATCCCATTTCTCACTGAAGCAAAACTGGAAGTACTTAGGTGAAGGTACCGACTGAAAATCCTGGGTTTGCATCTCTTGACGCCAGCATAGTTAAGAAGGCAAGCGCTTCTCCCAGCTACTTAAAATGCAAACAAAAAGGGAGCCTGGAGTTCTAGCAACAGGTTGGGGACCATGATTCGAGGGTGGGAGAGAAGCTTAACAATCTATTGCCAAGAGAGACAGAAACAAGGGAGGAAGGACTAATAAGCAGCAGTGGAAGAAGTCTGGTATAGACAACAACTAGATAATTCCACCAGGTAGCCTGGACTTTATTATGCTACACCCAACATGTATGACTATAACCCCTAGATTAAAAAATAAATCCTCTGGGTTTTCCTTGATGAACCAGATAGGACAATGGGTCAGCAGGGGCCAGGTCTAGTGTTTAGTATCTGCCATTCCCGGAGGCACTCCCTTCCAAACAGAAACATGCTGGCTGTCAGCACGTTAGATGATTATCGAAGGGAAGCGATGGAAGAGTCTCTACAGCCTCTGCAAATGTTTTGTGATGCTATTAAGGGGCGCAGATATACAGCCAAGAGAGCAGCAGCTCCCACATATGGTTTTTCTGTTTGGATTCACTGTTCACAGTTGCTACTCTAAGTCCCACGTTTCCTTACTTTCGGAGAAAGAAAGAATCCAGATGGATTTCCAGATCTTTGACAACTCATAGGCCATGACAACTGCTGGGTGATTGATCTGCATGTAATTGGAGATTACAGTTACTCCTCTAAGCAGTTATTAGGATTGCAATTATTCCTTCCAGCTGATCACTACTACTTGCTGCTTAGTTCCAAACTGTAGATGATGCCCTTGAGGTCTATATCCTGAAGTCGTATCTAGCCCCTTCATCACCCTTGAAACTGTCTTGCATTACCACAGACTCCCAAGAAAAGCATGCCTGAGAAGAGTCCCTCTTTTTAAAATTTTCCTTGCTTTTCTTTAGCACCACAGCTCTATCCATCTTCTGACTGTGGTTTTTTAGGGTACTCCCTCCATAGAGGTGCACTCAACGCAGTTCTGATTCACAGAACTGCGCCCAATTCACCCAGACCTCAGAACAGGCCTGTGTAAAACAGAAGAGCCACAAACTGGCACCTCACTAAAATCAAAAGGATACCTGGCCTCTTCGGCCAGTTCTTCTGCTTGTCTTCTGCCAGTTCATGCCTTCTCTCTGTCAAAGCCTGCCTGCAGTTTGGGGAGGTCTCCTCTCCGGGCAGCTCTCTTGCTCACCAGCAGCTGTCAGTCGTGAGCTGCCCTGTCAAGACTCCTGCACCAACCACTCAGCATCACCATTACTTACAACGGACACTTCAAGACACTACATTAACAGGTTCCTATAAATAATAATTAAAAAATAATAAAAACCCCAAAGTCTCTAGATATGAAGACTGCTGAAATGGAATGACATGTATCTACCCACCTTTATTTGGAGAAGATTTGACTCCAAATAGCTGCCTAGTGTTTCAGGGCATGTCTGATAGCAGACTCTGATAAGGAGGGCAGATCTAGGTGCCTTCGGGAAGAGTTCTGCAGGCGGCCAGAGCAGGGCAGGAATCCTGGACCAGTGCTTTCACTGGGACATTGTCAAAATTAACGTCATGGGTAACTCCCGTGGGCACAGTCTCTGCTGAATGCCAGTTAGAAACATTTACAATAATAATTACGATAACAATTCTTACCTGCTCACAGACAGACTTATCTTCAAATTACATTAGATATTGGGTTTTAATGTGTTTTAAAAGGCCTGGCCTCCTAGAACGGCTCAAACTTTTTAAGCTTGATCCATTCAGCTACCTGACACTCCAAAACAATTCATGTTTGCTTCCTGAGGCAGCAAGAATCATTTGACTGTGGTCTGACAGCATTTGGTATCGTGCAGAAGCCAAGAGCAGTCCTTGATAATGCCAGAAGGGGGAAATCAAGCTGAGGGATCTTAAGAACTTTCTAGCTGGATTTAAATCCAAGTGCCTGGCAGATGACTCTGTTTCCCAAAAGCAAGGTATGTGGGAAATGTCCAAATTGCAGCTGTCCTTACATTGGTCTATCAAATAAAGAGGAGCATTTGCAGCTTAAGTGTTATATATTAGTATTCATCTTAGGACAAAAAAAAAAAAAAAAAAAGCCTACTATCCACAAGAGAAAAACAGATTAAGGAGTACTTTATGAACAGTTACCCAACATCAGGTAATATACTGTCTCATTACGAAGGTAGCATGCAGCACTGCTGGCTCATTTATTAATGACCAACTGCTGAATTCAAGTCACAGTTACAGCACAGGGTTGGTTGTTAGCTGTCAGAGTCAATATTAGCGAAGCTCAGCTGGATTTCATTCCCGTAGAAAACATGCTTCATCTGCAAGCAAAAAAATCCCACCCAGCTTGAAAGAGATTTGATTCCTGCAGATCAGCCAGTTACAGAGAAATTTTCTTTTTAAACATTCCTTTCAGGCATAACTAGGGAATTAACAGCTGAAGTGGAAAAAATGGATGATGGCTATTTGAGCAGTATAATGAACTTCCGAAAAACAAAGGCTGGTAAAAGCAGTATTAGAATTTACACTTCAGGAAAAGAAGTGACGTTTTAGAAACATCAGACTCAATCAGGAGAGGTTCAGATGTCATCTCCATCTTCAAAATATTGTACCTGTCTGAACAAAAAGAGAATCGCTACTGTATAATGCTCCAGGTCTTCTTTGACAGGTACATCATCTTTGACAGATGATGTATTTTTCCTCAAGAGCTCCACACAAGACCTTTACCTTAGCCATTGTGCAACACAAACCAATGACAGCGTCACACTGATCTCATCCTCACTAAACTGGCAATCTGCAAGACAGGTAATCAGAGTTTCAATTTTGCACTGCAGAGATCTCTACGAGATTTGCCTTACTTATTTGAGGAGATAACAAGCCCTGTAACCACGCTTGCCTACAGCCAACTTATTTCATTGAGACCTGTCCATATTCTGAAGTTGAGAGCGTACTTTCTTGTTGAAATGGTCTCTAAGCAGAAAATGAAGGCCTATCACAGAGACGATATTCCAGCTAAGTCAACAGCCAAAAGATTTATCAGAAAAACCAGCAGCAATCATGAGGTTCTCCACCTTTCTTCACCCTTTACCTGCCATTTTAGAAAAAGTAACCGATCTCATTAAAATGAGTTTCATTACAAAGGAAAACACAGTATTCACCCAGACAAGTACTCCTGTTGGTGTCAACATAATTGCTCTGAGCAAACACAGGCCAGAAAGCGCTTTGGTACATCCCTATTAAGAACTTAACATTTTAGTGACTGGACAAGGGGCAAAATAATACCTTTCATGAATTTAACTGACATTGCAAGAGGAGTACATCGTCCCATAAAGCCCTACTATCGTGCTACAGCAATAATATCATGCTACAGACACAGGACTTTTTATCCCAAACCAATCTCGCTTAACCAACGGGGGAAAAAAGAACAACAAAAGAACCTATAGACTCCAAATGTATGGCAGATTTGACTGGGGCACCACTGCTTGAGCAATTTTAATACCTTGCCTGTTTGAGAAAGAATGAGGAAAAATAATCCATTTCAGTTCAAGCAGCTCCTGAGACAAGCGCTGTTAAATGCCAGTTTCTGTAACATATGCACACACCAGCCTTTTCCCTGCCCTGCCACTGGTATGCTTTTTTACAGCTGTTTGATGTGGTGTGGCTTTGGGCATGAATCTGTAATTTACACTTTCGCATTTTTAGCAAGATTCTTTACTGATCTGCCACTCCTTTCTACAGATATTAAAAAAAGAGCTATACAAAACATTCCTATAAAAAACCCAGCTCTTTAAAGGTTAAGTGTTTGAAAACATAATGGTTTTATTTGGAATAAAATACAACATACATATGAACAGGGACAGATGAACGAGTAGAATGCACTATTAAGAGGCTTCCAGATAAACGCAAGGCAAAGGATTACAAGCAAAAGACTTGAGAGAAGTAAGCTGTTTTCTGGTGAGGTTACAATAAAAAAGGAGATGAAAACATCTAAAATAAGTTATTTCCCAAGAAAATTGCTCCCTTAGCAACTTCACTATGCTTTTTCAGATTACCACCTGTCCTGGTTTCAGCTGGAATAGAGTTAATAGTTAAGAATACTGGCAAAATTAGAATCTGTATTCTGATGTTCAAATTTGTTTCAAATAAATTCAAGTGAAAAAGTGTAACTCCAATTAGTGGCTTTATTTGAAAGGATCAAGTGCTTCTGCTATAAAGCGTATTTACCTCACTGTCTAATGAACACCCTCCAGAAAAATGTTACTGACCACATTTTGCTGAGGTATGAGACGTCCAGTGTGAAATAATATCACAGAATCAGCGTGTTTCTTTTTTTTTCCTCCTATTTTTTGCTTCCACTGATGCAATTTTCACATATAATGCCACTTCATGGCTACATTACCTATACAGAAGTAACAACTGGAGTTTCCACCTCAGAGACATCAAAAAGCTCTAATGCTTTTTTTTTTATTCTTTTTTTTCTTTTCTTAACAAAAATAAACTCCTTTCTTTGTAGAGAACGGTCTCAGTTCTTCAATAAGCTCCTGTTGCTATTTCTCAAGGAATGTCAATGGTTAACAATTAAAAACATGACTACAGAAACTAATACCTATGAATTGTAGGTTTATAAGGAAGTAAGATAGGAGTTTCAGCATCTTATTAGTATTAATAAAAAGTTATTTTAAGCACTAGAAGCAAAAAATAAACCATTCAAAACAAAAATTATTGAAAAATAATACCAGTCTACATTTTCTTTCTATGGCAGCTTCTGATAGATCAGATGTTCTTGGTGTTTTAGTCCTCTGGCTCATATCTGAGGATAAAAAAAGAAAAAAAAATAGAGTAGAAAATAACCAAGAGACATTTTGTCTCTAAAGAAAATATGAAACCCAAGTAATAAATTACTCCCACTAGTGACACATTCCTGTCAAGGCTTACTGTATGACTTAGGGCACAGACAAATGTATATACTCTTTAGACTATTTTCTCCTTTTAAAATTGGCCAGTTTACCAAACAGTAGAATGAGGGAATGACCAGGAACCTACCCACAAATCCCAAAACACAGGCAGAAATTTAAAGAGAAGTTTTAAGCTCCACCTCTGTCCTCCAACAGCATAGGTCTAAGGCATCCACGTTGCCAAAGCTCACTTGACATTTGCAGAATGATAGTCTTCTAGGCCAGGGTGTATCTATCTTTACTTGATACAGCCCGAACCCTGTTTACATACTGTGGACTTCTCACTCCCAAAAACAAGCGTGGAAGAAATAAGATAATGCCAAAGCATCTGGTACATCTCCCACCTGTATCTCTTGTGTGTAGCACCTGGGGACTTATCTACCACACCCATGAATATTTTGTATCCTCTCCATACTAAATTCTCTCATCATTTGCTACACAGGAGCTGGTGTTGCACACATCAGTCCGATTCACCTAGCATCTATTAAAATGATTGGCTTGTCAGAAATCAGGGAACAGCCTGCTAGAAATTCTTTTTAACAACAGAAAATTTATAGTCTGTTTATAAATGTGAAGCTATGTCTAAAAAACAAAATGGGAGGAGAACATGAATCCAGAACAAGGATCCTGTTTGGACAGACAGAACAGCACCACTTACTTGGAAAGCTTTTTACGTAGATCCTTTATCTGTTCATTCTTCTTAGCGAGAATCTCTTTCATGTTGCGATAGGCAGCTGTTTGCTGAAATTTCTTCTCTAATTCCTACATAATAATAACACCAATATATTATTTACATACTATGAAAACCAGGCTAATATGCTTTTAAAAAAGATGGCTTCCTTTTCCTCCTCGAATTCCAGAATAGTAGTTTCTCTAATTTATTCAAATTTAGATTAAGTCAACTACTAGATTCAAATGATATTACTGGGAGAGACAGAGAAACACAAGCTTTATTTTCTAATGAAATAAGGCTAAAAGTCTTCTGAATACTGGGAATATACTTTTCATTCAAAAATGTCTATGTAGACAAATGGGCAATTTTTAAGTATTCGTCTAGTTATAATCACTCAGCTAGTTGTTTTTGCTGTTTTCTGTATAACATGTGTTTTTCCACTGAAATAACAAAAATACACCGTGACCCAGTAAACTCTGCATCCCGTAGTGTATGCTTGTTAAATTACTAATCAGTTAAAATGTGAGTAAGGATCTCATCTTTACATTACAATAAAATGCTAACCTTTTCAGCTGTGGATAGCTGATCCTGAACCTTAAGCAAGTCATGTTTTGTTGTCACCAAGTTCTCTTCCAAGAATTTTTGGTTTGCAGTAGAGTCATTCAAAGTCTTCTCAAACTGGCATTTCAAAGCTGCCACTTTATTCTCCAGTTCAGCGATATCCTGGTTTGCATTAGCCTTCAAAAGAAGAATATTTGAAATATGTCAAATGCAAGAGAAGAAATATTTAAAATGTCAAGTGCAAAATTCCAGATAAAGTGGGTACATCTTAATTTTTAATAATCATGTTCACCCTATTCCTGTAAAGCCTAAATTACAAGTGCTTTAATTAAAAAAAATTAGTTAAAGCACTAACTAATTTATAACTTTAAAATGCATTTATTAACAATTTTTTTTAAGATGTCTGGAATGTCTTCTCTGCCAACTTGAGATTTCAAATTCTTGTACTTCAGTTCTTTAGGAATTAGGTGAAGCCATGGGATGAAGCATATCACAAGAAGTTACTTGGCATACAGAAATAGTAAATGACAGTTTAAGATCTGAATGTCTATGCTATAATGTATTGTTAAAGCAGGTAAAATACCACAGGCCATTACTGTAATACAAGTAGGAAAGGATGAAAGTGTTAAGGCTCATATCATCAGTCAGGTACCGATATTGCACTGTTCTCATATGCATTACAAAAAGAGCCTCCATAGTTGCTTTTGAAGCAACTTTCTTGTTTCCCTGTGAGAAGAAACAACCCAAACTCTTCTGGCCATCAGTTCTGGGTCACAAAACATTATATTCATGTAACTGTAAATGGATTTCCATTAAAAAAAAAAGCTCTCTCAGGTTTAAAAGTTCAAGTTCAAACTCTCAAAAGTATAATGACTCAGGGTGATGCTGAACCAGCAGCACCTTAAAAAGAACAAAAATGTAAAACTAAGGAAGCTCTTCTCCTTTTTCTGTGTGGAAGGTAAGATTTGAGCATAGGAAACCATTGGTAATAGTACCTGTACAGAAGAAAAGCTTATTTTGAATTTTGAGACAGAGTCCAAGGCTGCAGTGCTGAAAAGTACTACACTGTATAATGTTTCAGATCAGAATAGACAGTGATCATTTTTCTAAACTGTGACATAAGTCAATTATGTAAAAATTCTAAATCCTCAAGTTAAACTGATCCAACAGAGCAGTTACTCCCAAACCGTGGTTCACACTTGCTATGTGGAACCGTATTAAACTACTAAAAAAAAAAAAAAAAGAAAAAAAAGGTAGAAATCTGCTGAGCTTAGAGTTTGTCCTAAAGAACCGTTGTGGTTTGGCAGTCATTTGGTTGTCCAAAGAGTTTGAAAACTACTGCTTTACTGAGAAACTGGGTTCATATAATTTTATTGACACCCATCCTATAAAAATATGGAGTGATACCAGATAAAATTTAGCATTTTCTCCAAACAACTAATACTTTAATTGATTAAATAAAGTAGTACATTTCAGCACTGTATCTACTAGCTAGTTTCAAGAACATATATATGCCTGTAAATAGAAAATGCAAGAGCTGGAGAAGAAAGTGACGGATTATAGAGAGCAAATTAGGACATGAAAGCTGAAGATACTCAGCAGCCCTGACATTGAGGCCAATTCATGTTTACCCAGAAAAGTAGGATGAGATTTGGTTCCAATCTTTTAAAACTACAAACACTATTACCCAGGATTTAATAAACCCCTTTAATATTTTAAACCTTTAATAATTTAAGGCTTAAGAAAACAGATAAAGAAAATATTTGCCATGAGCAATAAATCAAGTTCCCTATTAAATAATATTATTGAATACAGATTTTGAAAGTTACTAGATAAAATTATAACATATTAAGAAAACCAAGTACATACCATAAACCAGAGAGAAAGCAAAATAAAAAGAAATCAGGATTAAAATATTAAAATTAAAGTGGAAATGTTTTATGATATTGAACTTCACTTCCAAATCTGTAAATTCTGTAGAATTTTCAGAAGTCAGTTTCTCAAAATAATGGGATTAAAGTGTTCTAGTTTTGTTAAAAGTTTGAACTGAAATGTTTTAAATTTAAGAAACAATCACATGAACAAAGTTTAGAAAATTCTAATTATTGACAAAATAAAGGTACAAACTTAAAAAAATACTAAGGTGACCTGAACAGATTTATCTGTGTCAACCTGCATGACTTCTAGCTTCTTACGTTTTATTTTCTGCAGCAGCAATTCACCATGCTTGAATCCTCATTTACAAAAAAGATTAAGAACTTTAAGTAGCAAAAATAAACAGTGAACCATTTTTGACAGTACGCTGATATGGACAGAACTACATAAAATCAAACATTGTTTTAATGTCATCTGACCCATGATCATTGACATTTGCAGCAAAACTTCAACTGATGTTTAAGAACATAGGACACTGCACACTTACATGTAAGTATTTGGGTTTTTGAAGTCTGAAGTGAGAAGCAGCAAGCCTGGCTGGGCCATGTCAATATAAAGTGTGACAAATGCTCCAAAGAATTAGTGTTTTATTGTTGCTATAAAAACCAGGTTAGATATCATTCTTTCATTAGCAAGCAGGAAGAAACAAACCGAAATAAGTTTGTATCTGTTAATACAAGTATCACCCCTGAGAATATGAACTCTGGCATACTACTTCCTGATAGTACCTGGAATAAAACTTTCTGATAATAATTTATCACGGTCAATGTGACACAAAATCAGTGTCATAAAATCAGCTAACGTTCTGGATTATCTGCTGACTGACAGACCAGCAGGAACATGACAATGTCAGCAGGAACATGACGATACTAACTTGAACATTTGTATTTGCCAGAAAAGAAACACACCATACAGACCAACTTTTTAGATGTACAGGAAACAGTTGTGTTAAACAGAGGTGGTGGTGGGGGAAATCTTAACTATAATTACCTTTTGATCTCCTTGGATCATCTGTAAATCCTTCAGTGACTTCTCTAGTTTGGACTTTTCATCTAGTGCAGCTGTGGCCTGTGATACATTGAAACCGTAAAACCTCAGAAACATATTTTAATTGAAAACATGAGACTAACAACCACAGGATTCTTGTTTAGATATTTTTTAATATGTAAACAGCATTAGGTATCCAAGCTTACAGGGAATTTACCTGTGTTTCTATGGTCTTGAGCCGGGTCTTCAATTTTTCATTTTCTTCTTGGAGACAAGCAACTCTCTTTGGGTTAATGAAACAAGAAAAAGTTTGTGAACACTCTTGTGCTATTTTGAATTTTCCAAATATTTCAGGTAAGAAAATATGCTTCATAGCTTAGGAAAGCAAACAAGCTTCTAAATGCTTATAAAAATGGCCTTCATAAGAAATCAGTAATCCATTTATTTATTGTGTTTTCTGCCTCAGTCAGCAAGAAATTTAAGTCTCCAATTCTACTGTAATATATAGGACCATTCACTTAAATTTGGCACATGCTTTACTGAATTGAGATTAGTGAGCTCAGCATCTTGTTAGTATCGAGATTCACGATAAAGAAAATTGCATGTTCAGAGATGCAAATCTCATTGCTGCTTATTATTTGTATTTTCAATCAACAGGCAAGCAAGAGTTTATTCATAGTTCCTGTTTAAAAGAGACAAATACCAGGTTACTGCATATCATGTTCTGTGTCACAGGAAATAACCATGCTTTATCAGTCAGAGTAAATTCACCACACAAACTTTGAATTATTTTTGAGGGGAAAAAAAAAGACATCAGATGCACCTATTCAACAAAAACTCTTATGAAACAGATTTTGAAATTATTTTTGAAAGAGAACGACATTGATCTATAAGTAAAATACAAGTCTGAATTCTTGAATGCTTTAATTATCTTAATGAGTAACAACAATTTGATTCAGACACTGTACTTGACGCATCATTTTGGTAATGCAGGCTAGAAGACAGAAAACGCAACTCCTCAATAAATTTCTTGACTGCCCATGACTTAAAAGTGTATTGTAAGAAGTATGGCATTTTAAAAAAGTTCAGTTGAACTAAAGGAGTTCAATACCTAATAAAAACTATTGATAACATCAAACACTAGAATGTGTTTTGTAATTCTGAAAATCTTTAGCAAGTGGGAAATCAGATGTTTTCAAAACTAGTAAATGCCAAATTCTTTAAGTGTCTGTTTCTTTATGAGGAATTTAACTAACCAACAAAAGAAAAAAGACTGAATGTAATACCATGGACTTCAAGTGATATAGAAAATGTTTGATAACCTAATCATTTCAGCCAGCTACATATTTTAATTTATTTCCTTGTTGGAAAGCCAGCTAACTGCATGGAACAAACTGAACACTGGTTTCTACTAATTTACCTCATTAAATAGAAAAATAAAGAATTACAAAGGCCAAAACGTCTTTGCAAAAGAAAGGTCAATATTGCAATACATGTTAAGAGACCATAATCGCACACTAAATTTAAGATGCTTTACAATATTTATTAATTTATTAGCATTTTACTTTACATTCTGGGGTATATTATCTTGACATCTATATAGCGACAGGCACCTTATACAAATATTACTGTACAGGTATCCAGTGCAGTTGAATAAGCAGAATGGTCATTAACTACAGCTGCACAAACAGACAAGTTCTTACCTTGTTTAGCAGCTCTGACCCACCTTCATTTAATGGAGCCAGTTTTGGTTTAATGAGATCTGCACTGGGCTAAAGAAATAATAAAGGTTAAAAAATTAAATTATACGGATTTCTAGAAAGAAGAAAAGTATTCCTTCAGTCTGTAAAATAACTAGTGACAGTCCATTCAGCTTTCTTTTGTAAAGCAAATGAATGACCTTTTATTTCAAGTTCATTTTTTACTGGTACCTTGGCTCCTAAGTTATATACTTCACTTTCAGCTAAGGTTAAACAAAAATACTGCATAGAGACATAAAAGGATTGCAAACATGAATTTACAAAAGGCTACCGATGCTGCAGCAACCAAAAGACAAAAGAGTAAGGAAAATGGAAAAAAAATATTTGAGTGATTGTAAGAGTAAAAAATATTTCCACAGCTCAAAATAATTTTATTTCAAGTATTCAAATATATTATATTTTAACTAAACATATATTTCCAATACAAACCAAGTAAGGCGCAACCATAATCATACAAGATAAGCTAGTCGTATCTGTATTGCGGAATCTTCTCAGCTCTTGACTCCATGTTGGGACAAAGCCTTGGGACAAGCGAATGTCCCAGTCTTAACCCAGTTTCCAGGGGGGCGGGGAATCCAGGAGCAGACGCTCCAACACATCCCTGGTCTGGCTGACTTTGGGATGAGGATTGAGGCATGCCCTAGGTGTGCAGAATCCACAATCTAGAAACAGCCAAGGCAATTCAGCATGAGCCTTGGTGCCAAACTGCAAAATGCTACTTTTTGGAGACTTTCAAAGATTGCTTTGAAAAAGGGTGGGCTTTTTGGGTTTGTTTTTCTCTCTTAAGCACAAAGAGTCAGTACTAAGTATTTTAAATATCTGTCATGACTCCACATGACATCTGATTAAGATTTGATTAAAATAAAACTCTACCTTCTTGTTCGAAGATGTAAATTCTGACTTTTCAAACTCAGCAACCTGTTCCAACAATTCTCTTGAAAAGAAACATAAAGGGAGACATTTATTTACTAAAATAGCTATGCTATGAAACACATTTTACCAGGCTGATGCTATACACTTTATTGCATGTAAGATTCTCATTAGAAGTTCAGAATGAAGTCCTACGCAAATACAATAAATGCGACAGATCATGTCATGCAATGGTACGGTATATGCATTAGAACTGTAAGATTTAGCATCCTTGATTAAAATATAATCTGCTCAGACAACAAAGGCTTTTTAATCAAATTCTATCACCTGCGCTCACCTCATTAATTGAGGTAAGAATACTGCCAATAAAAACGTCTTCCTGACAAATTTGAAATTATTGTGTATCTTGCTGCTTTGGATGGAACACTTGAAACTAACCTATCATCGATACAATAGTAAAAGAACAGCTTTCTATGGTTAGGAAAAGAATGCAAATAGTCAATACTTTGAAGTTCTCTTATTATTGAAAGGCATTCTGTATAGTCCAATATATGTTACCGATTCTCCAACTCAGAGACGTCTGTCTGTAACTTAAGGTACCATTTCTCAGCCTGTGAAAAGAGCTGCCGCAGAAGTAAAACATTGGTGTAGGTTGTATTTATGAGCTCCGACTCCACTTCACTGTGTACAACAGTCCGCAGTCCATCCAGCATGTCTATCACCTCGTCAACTGTGAAGGTCTCCTCAACGAGTCTAAACACAGCAGTCAAGATGAGCCATATATGATAAAGGTAATAATTTTGCATTGTTGTAAGAACTCACTATGCAGATATCACTCTTATATAATGCAATGTCCTTCTGAAAACATCCACTGTCAGCAGTTATTAGATGACCATGGCACTACTAATTGCTTATGGTATTTAAATTTTCTCTTGGAAACATTCAAATCACAAATATTACTTCTGCTACATCAAATTTAGACATCAGAAGCTAGATATAAAGCAATGTCATGCTGTTGATATCTATGCTAATTCCTAAGAACTTGAACAACTTTGTTTTAAAAGGACTTGACTTGTAACATTTGGAAAATTATTGGGTCTTTCTCCCTCACTAAGAACATAGAAATGTAAACAGAGAAAAGTCGCCCCGTAAAGCATTTAAATCTGCTATTGTTGCCAGCATGTTTTGCTTTATTCTTGCTCAGAAATGCCCCGCCACGGTACCTGCTGTCCTTAAGGTCCTGAAAACAAGAATCCACTGTTTTGAGACACAGGCCACGCTTGAAACGAGCAAAGCGCATGTAGTTGATCACTTCATTCTGGTGGTGCTCATTAAGGCCTAGCTCTGCCTGCAGATAAGGACATAAGCAGAAAAATAAGTATACACTGAAATAAGTAAAAAGGAGTATAAGTATTGCAAAGACTTGCCTTCTGACTAGTTTCTGTGCTTGCTTTCATAGGGTTAACATGATAACTAGTATGTTAAAAAACAACCATATTTTCATATGTGTAATCCCTATAAACCTCACATAAGTGCTCCCCCTTTAAAAGCACCAGTACTTGGAAGTAAGTCCTCAAGTGACCAGTACCCTCAGAAAAGGCAGACAAAATCAGAGACAATCAGCGGATCAGAACCAGAAGGACTCTAGGGGAGAGCAAGCTCTTGGATAGATTTGTCTTTGTATTACATGTACACATGTATAACGTAGCTGAATGATGTATCTTTCATAGATGTACTAACAAAAATACACAGGAAAGTCTGTTATGCTTCTTTGTTAGTTTATATGTAAAATCTTGAGACTTCCCGTATAATCTTAAGTGAGAATCTGAATTTGCTTCTCAACAGCCTATTGCCCAGAACCAAATATTCCCAGGACAAACTAAGAAGGAAGCATTTTTAGATCTGGCTAACTAGCCCTTCTATGTATGCCTCTATTTCAAAAGAAGGAGTATTGGCATGGCCAATTACATTAGAGTAAATCTTGCTCGTGCAGGTAGCACAAGTCACCAGGAGGCACAACAGGGCCCAAATGGGAGTCTATAACTGCAGTCCCTGGAGAGGTGATGCAACCAAAGGTGAAGCCCATTTCATTTACTCCAATGGACTGAGTTAGTATTGCTGATGTGGGAGACAGCAATGTAGCAACTCAGAAAAACCACTTAAGCTGATCACCTTCTCCTTGTTAATCCAACTGCGCAGAGTAACTCCCGTGAAAATGCAATACTGCGATACCTGCATGAACACTACTGGAAACGTGAGCACAGATCTCGACTGCCTGGAAATCAAAGGCAGCCTAGGAAACAGCAACAGCAGTAAATAAAACAAGCTCTCACAGCGCGGTTGCAAGTCTGATGTCTCCCACAAAGTCCCACATCTTGCAAATGAGAGATCACGAAAAGCTCAATTAACGGTCTCTTTGCTGTTGCTGGGTTCGCTTTAGGTGCAAAGTTTCTATTCATTACAGATAGAAAGGAAGACACAGGCCAACACCAGTGCTGAAACCTCACAATCCAGACAGCAGCTACAAAACGACATTAAACTGATCAACAAATGTATAGGCACAGGCCAAAGCCACTCGTGATCTCCAAGCGTAGTGAACCAACCGGGGCACTGGATCCTGCAAAAACCCCAAGCCCCCCCGGCCTCCGCAGGGCCCAGGAGGGGTGGCAGGGATGCCCAGGAGGGCGGGCGGCAGCAGCGGCCCCCGTGAGCGGCCCCGGCACGGCGACGGGCCGCCTCTCCCCGGCCGGACTCGCCCGGGCCGCCCCCCCGCCCAGCCTCCGGGCCGGCCGGCCGACGCGGACAGCCTCCTCACGGCTACGGCGCTGCTCGGCGGGGCTCTGCCCCGCGGTGGGCAGCAAGGCCGGCCAGACGGCGACGCCATCCTCCGCCCCGAAGCACGGAGGGCCGGAGGCGGCCCGGCTACTCACCATGGCGGCCCCTTCGCCGGCGCTCGAGGGGCGGCTGGGCTCGGCGGCGGACTGGGGGGGCCGGCGGTTGCCATGGAGAAGGAAGCCTCGCGAGCGCCCGCGCTGCGCTCCTATTGGCGGCGGCTCGCTCACGTGACTCGCACCGCCCGCCCCCGGCGCGGCCCTGTCGTCCCGCTCCCCGCGGCTCCAACGGCTGCGCGGGGTCCCGTCCGGGCGGAGCGGGCCTCCGGCGCTCCTCGGTGGGCTGCGGGCGGCCGTCCTTCCCGCCCCTCACCCGGGGCCGACCTGCAGCCCCAGCGCCTGCGGCCGGGCGCGGAGGGCAGGGCTGCCGTGCCTCGGCCTGCGGCCGCGCCGGTGTCGCTCCGCTCTTCCTTCACCCCGGTGGACACGGGGACGGGCGGAGGCGGGAGCAAGCAGGTGGGAAGCTGTGTGACGGTTTTTTTGCAACATCTGGGTTTTTGTTTGTTTGTTTGTTTTTCTTGAAGCCATCAGGAAATAAAAAGAGTTGTTTCAGCTTTTGGGATTCTTTGCTTCTCTCGCGGTTCAAATACGAATGAATGAGGGAGGGAGGGAGGGAGGGAGGGAGTCTCCTGGGGACAGAAGTGCTGGCAGTTGGATGGAGGTGAGCAAAATGCCCGAGAACCTCTTAAAACGGTAATAAAAAGGTAAGCGGCTATGCGTTGGTCAGCTGTGCAATTGGTAAACCGGCTTTGTTTCAGAGCCCTATTCTGCACTGAGGTTTTTGCATTCAGTGTAACTGCGTGACGCGTTACGAATTTGATCGCTTCTGGTTCAGATTTACTGCTGTAATGCTGCTGAAACCCCGTGCCTCTGCTTCTGTAGCCTGACACTCCGGTCTGGTGTAACGGCGTGGACACGCGGATCACGGAATCGCAGCATGGCTGAGGGCGGCAGGGACCGCCGGCGTTCAGCCGGTCTGACCCTGCTCTGGTCCCTTCATCGTCTTTGTGGCCCTTTGCTGGACTCCCTCCAGTAGCTCCATCTCCTTTTTTGTGCTGGGGAGCCCAGCACTGGACACGGCGCTGCTGGCGTGGCCTCACCAGTGACCTGTTGGTGTCTCTTCTTAGGGAAGCCACGGTGAATTCTTGGCTCAGACAAGATTAATAGCTTTTAAATATGGATGAATAACTCTTACATGACAGAACCTGAAATTGTTAAGGATCTTTGTTTATAATGTTCTAGTGTTGGACAGAGGCATACATTATGGTCAGTGCTTAATAAAACCAAAACCTGGACACTCCTAAGTTTAGTTTTGCTTGTGCTCCATAAAGCAAACAACCAGAACTGAAACAGCAAACAGAAATCACAGTGATAATTATCTTTAAAAACAGATGGATGATACAACAATGAAATAAATACGTTATTTTCCCAGCAAAAGCAGTATGTGTGTGGACTCAAGTATAAGTAGTTTATGCTGTGTGAAGCATTTTAAAAATCATGAAAGGATCAGTGTCTTAGTCATATGAAGGCTTTACAAGTAAATTTTAATGGGATTTACTTATAGGTGAAAATCTATTAATGCAATTTTTTTCAATACCTTTTCACAGCAGCCATAAAAAATGAGTTCTCCAATTTTTTTGTAAAGTTGGTAGGAATTAAATAGTATATAATCCAGCCCATCTGTCTATAATGTGCCTATTACCAACACTTGTTAGTTTCATATGCAATACACTAGATATATCTGTGTTCTTACACAGTTATTACAATGGTTTTGTCTTCAAAATACACTGTGATAATGAATACATTAGTCCATTGACATGACTGTACTTTTAATCTTTTTCAATTTTATGGTCCTGCACTTGGGTCACAACAACCCCATGCAACGCTACAGGCCTGGGGAGGAGTGGCTGGAGAGCTGCCTGGTGGAAGAGGACCTGGGGGTGTTGGTCGACAGCTGGGCCCAGGTGGCCAAGAAGGCCAATGGCATCCTGGCTTGTATCAGGAATAGTGTGGCCAGCAGGCCTAGGGAGGTGATAGTGCCCCTGTACTCGGCATTGGTGAGGCCGCACCTCAAATGCTGTGTTCAGTTTTGGGCCCCTCACTACAAGAAGGACATCGAGGTGCTGGAGCGTGTCCAGAGGAGGGCAATGAAGCTGGTGAAGGGTCTGGAGCACAAGTCTTATGAAGAGCGGCTGAGGGAGCTGGGGTTGTTTAGCCTGGAGAAGAGGAGGCTGAGGGTAGACCTCATTGCTCTGTACAACTACCTGAAAGGAGGTTGTAGCGAGGTGGGGGTCGGTCTCTTCTCCCTAGTAACAAGCGATGGGACGAGAAGAGACGGCCTCAAGCTGCGCCAGGGGAAGTTTACGTTGGATATTAGGAAAAACTTATTCACCGAAAGGGTGGTGAGGCACTGGAACAGGCTGCCCAAGGAAGTGGTTGAGTCCCCATCCCTGGAGGTATTTAAAAGACGTGTGGATGTGGTGCTTAGGGACATGGTTTAGTGGTGGGCTTGGCAGTGCTAGGGTAACGGTTGGACTCAATGATCCTAAGGGTCTTTTCCAACCTTAACGATTCTATGATTCTATGACAGATTAAATACTCACCCAAGACTACATAAGGTAATAGCCAGGGAGTTTCTCATGCTGTCAGCACAAAAGATGCCCAAAATGAAGTGGGGAATCTTTACTCAGATGCTTCGATCCATCAACTGTCAACTGTGTCAGCTGGAACAAATTGCTGTGCTTCAGCTTTCTCCCTGTAAACCAGCAACAACTCTGTTCCAGCTCTGTGCAGGGGTGGTGTTGGGAAGCTCCCCGGATTTATAAAAATGCTTTGAGATGCCTGCATAAAAGGTGCTTTGTATGTGCAAAGCATCGTACAGCTTGTCAGTAGTAAAATGCTGTGACTGGGCTTTTGGCATTTATATATTATGGATTTGCTGTAATCATGAAGTTTGTCTCCTTTCTGTGGTGCAAAGGGATTCCTGTAAAAGACTCTAGTTTGGGTCTGAAATGGCAAGATTATTTTAGCCATGAGGGTGTTACCAAAATGGATTTCCTTGCATTTTTCTTTTCTTGTAGTTTGTGCACGGGTACTGGGAAAAAAATGGCAGCAGAAGTACGCGTTAGCTAAACCCCCTTTTTATTGCCAGCAATAAAAGTGCCTGCTGGGAGCAAGAGAAGGACCCTGTGTTACAATTCTTGATTCCTTAAATGCAATCTTAAGACTGTTTACGTGTTTGTTTTTACAATTTCCAGAACCTATTGGCTTTGGGCATGCTGTTGTCTGTTACCATTCACTTTTGAGTATCTGTACGTGGGACACCCCCCCCCCCCCCCCCCCCGTGCAAGCGCGCTTAGCGCATATTTATTAGCTGAGTTTACAGGATTTTGTTGCAACTTTCTTTTGTAACTCTTTTCAAAAGTCTTTCCTTCCTCAAAGAGTATGGAAACACCTTTGTAATTGCAGGGAAAAGTGGTGAAAAACGCTGTTCTTAGTATGTTGTTAGTAAAGGCTAAATGAGCATTCACAAAGTGCCTGGCGGTGCAGGGGGCATGAAAGACAGAGCTGTGTGATGGGTGTGGGGAGGTGAGAGGGGGAAGGAGAGGGAGAAGGAGAGGTTTTAGATGTCTTCTGTCTGGTGTGACCGCAAGGCACTTGGGGTGAGAGATAAACCCAAGATCTGGACATAGTAAGACAAGGGAAAAGAAAAGAAAAAGGGAAAAGAAAAAAGTCAAAAGAAAAGAAAAAGGGAAAAGCAACGGGAAAAGGGAACAGGAAAAAGGGAACAGGAAAAAGGGAAAGAAATAGGGAAAAGGGAAAAGGAAAGAGGACAAAGGAATAGGGGAAAGGAAAGGGAAGAGAAAAAAGACAAGAAAAAGGGATTGTTAAAACAAGAAAACAGCCATGTTACACCTGCACTTCGAAAAAAATATCCATCTGCATTGGCTAAAAGACACAACATGTCTTTTTTGATGTGGCAGTCAGTGCAATTATCAAGGAATTTGATACTTCCAGCCTGGACCGTTGCTAGATACAGCACTATATGGGAATGCAATTAGTACAGCTAGAGCTAATTATTTCAGGATGCGCTATTTCAGCATCCCTTTGCCTTGCAGGGCCCTTTGCAAAGAGGAAAGCACGGTCTTCAAATGCACTGGCTACCTGTTCGTTCTTAAGCATGACTCAACACACAGGTTTCAGCTGATAAATTGGATATGGTTTGAAGCCCTTGCTCCTGACAGACTGTCTTTTTCCTAACAGCCCTCTGGACAGGGGATGCTCCTTGCAAGGGAATTCGTCTCCAGCCTCACTCTGCCTGCTGAGCCATCAGAGCCCTGTCTGGACACGTGCGAGGGCCCGTCTCTTCACAGGGAGCTGGCACCGAAATGTTGATATTCTTTAACTGAGGAGACATAGTCTGGCAGCTTTCTGCACTCATTGCACCAGTTTTGCAGACCGATGAATTACCAAGCATGTGCTACAGGATTGTTTGTCGTTGTTTCTTTTAGTAATGGAAAAGAAAAGACAAGAAGTTCCTTTGCGTCTGAATAACCTCATCAGTAATTTCATCCCACCACCGTTCCCAGGTGGTTTCAGCTGTGCCCCGTGCATGGCCAGCAAGGGCAGGGACAGCAATAAACCAATAAAAAACAAGAAAATGCTGTTCACACTTGTAACCTTTGTGAGATGTGTCCTTGAAAGTGGTTTTGGAGCTGGAAATCCCCTGGCCTTTCAGGCAAATAGCAGCCTCAACGTTATTCGACTCATTGGGAGGGGAGGGAAGGCAAGGGAAGTGGAAGGGAATAGTTTAACTGGAAGGGACCTACAACAATCATCTAGTCCAAGTGCCTGACCAATTCAGGGCTGACCAAAAGTTAAAGCATGTTATTAAGGGCATTGTTCAAATGCCTCTTGAACACTGACAGGCTTGGGGCATTGACCACCTTTGCAGGTAGCCCGTTCCAATGTTTGACCACCCCCTCGGTAAAGAAATGCTTCCTAATGTCTGGTCTAAACCTCCCCTGGCGCAGCTCTGAACCATTCCCACACGTCCTATCACTGGATACCAGGGAGAAGCTCAGCACCTCCCTCTCCACTTCCCCTCCTCGGGAAGCTGTAGAGAGCAATGAGGTCACCCCTCAGCCTCCTTCTCTCCAAACTAGACAAGCCCAAAATCCTCAGCCGCTCCTCATAGGACATTTCTTCCACCCCTTTCACCAGCTTTGTTGCCCTCTGGATGCATTCAAGTACCTTAACACCCTTTCTGAATTGTGGGGCCCAGAACCACATGGAGTACTCGAGGCAAGGCCGCACCAACGCTGAATACAGCGGGACAGTCACCTCTTTTGACTGGGTGGTCATGCTGTGTTTGATGCACCCGGGATGCGGTTTGCCCTCTTGGCTGCCAGGGCACACTGCTGGCTCACATTGAGCCTGCTGCTGACCAGCACCCCCGGGTCCCTTTCTGCAGGGCTGCTCTCCAGCCAATCCTCTCCCCATTTATACTTGTGCCCAGCGTTACTCCACCCTAGGTGCAGAATCTGGCATTTTGACTTGTTAAATTTCATGCTATTAATGATTGCCCAATGTTCCACTCTAGGTAAATCCCTCTGCAAGGCATCTTGTCCCTCAAGAGAGTCAAGCACCTCCCAGTTTGGTACCATCAGCAAACTTGCTGATGGTGCATTCGACTCCTGCATCCAGATCGCTGATAAAAACATAGGACAGAGCGGGCCCTAGGACTGAGCCCTGAGGAACACTGCTGGTGGCTTGTCTCCAGCCAGATGTAGCCCCATTCACTGCAACCCTCTGAGCCCAGCCCTTCAGCCAGTCCTTCACCCAGCACACTGCCTGTCTGCTCATCTCAGAGTTGGGCAGCTTGTCCAGAAGAATGCTGCGAGGGACGGTATCAACAGCTTTACTAAAAGCCAGAAAAACTACATCCACCACCTTCCCTTCATCCACTAGGCAGGTGAAATGTCAAAACTTAGAAACCTACTGAAATGTCAAAACATCTAAGAGGGAAATATAAAAAAAAATTTCTGAGATAAGAATCCATATTAGTATATTTGTGATACACTTTCTCCTCACTCCTGACTTCAGTTTAACACAGTGAGGCAGAGAGATCATATACACATTTTCTTTTAGTATTATCACTAGGGATTTCAAAGTAAGAACAGATTTTTAGCAGATACAGTTGAATTAGAGAACATCCGACAAACAACATGTCTGTGATCCTTTAAAGTGACTCAGCTGAGTTGCTGGATGCTGCCGGCTACCCCTGTGAAATCACAGTTTCTGCTGTCACAAGTGTGATTTACCATTACCACGTCACCAATCTCTTTTGCAAAAGCACTGATAATATTGTGCATGCTGACATCGTTCACTGAATGAAACCCATTAATCCTCCTTACTACAAATCAGGTTTGGCCCTGTAAACCATTTCAATAAATAAAGTTATTAAAACATATGTTTAACTAGGATGGTGTGATGCAGTTTAAAATGGTGAAGCCTACATACATTCTTTCGAGTGAATGAAGGCCTGGAATAACTGTGCAAGATTAATTTTGAAAAACTCATGGCTAAACACTTCTTTGAGAATTTGAGAAAATGAGAATGCATCACATCTAGAAAACCACATTCTAGTCCAAAAAGACCACGTAATCCATCTAAACTAAGAGTTTAGTAATTCACAGATTTCAGCATCATTGAAAAGGTTAGATATGTCTTTCTCAGAATGCCAAGTCAGAGAGAGAGAGAGAGAGAAAGAGAGAGGTGGGACTTTGTGACCAAGGCAGCCCGGCTCCCCGCAGGAGCATCTCACCTTGTGTCTGCCGTGGCGACCTTGCGCGACAGCCGGGAGGGAGTCAGACCTCTGTCGTTGCAGGTGGCTTCTGGTTGCAGGTACCTTGTTTTCTGGAGACCCAGCATGTTACATCTGCCATCAGATTCACAGGAGTGCTGCCTGCGCTTCCACCTGCGACTGGGTCAGTTGGGGGGAAGTTACGAGAATACAATGTACCCTCAAAAAAAAAAAAAAAAAAAAAAAAAGGAAAAAAAAAAAAAAAAGAAACCAAACCAGTCAGGTGTTATACATCTCAAAATTTACAATTGAACTCACAAACACTTTTGATCATTGTAATGACTCTGTACACCTGCTGGAAATGGGAGTAAGAATGCCCTTTTGTTTGCTTGGTATGGAAAGCCCCAGGAAACCCTGTGCGTAGTCTACATAAGCAAGTAATCTCTCTGAAATTGTGTTATTGCTGGAATAAGAAATGCTGAAAAGATCTACAGAACCTTGCTTTTGATTTGCAAAGTGTTTGTGAGTGTCTAGGATGGGAATGATATCACGCAGGGTCATCTTTTCTTTGCTTGAAGGTATAAGAGACTACTCAATGGAGAGCAACCCTTGCTTGTCAGGAATAGCCCAGGTGCTTTGGCTTGCCTCACTTTGGGGAAACAAGGAACAGCTGAGGTGATTTGTAATGTCCAGTCTTATGTTCCTAGGACTTGCCTCAAGTGTTTCGATCTACAGAAAGTTCCTAGATAACATGATTTGCTTGTGTACGAGAGGCATTGATCTCACCGAGTGCAAGTATTCTCCTCATAGAGGACGGAAAGTCATGGCCACAGCCTCTCCTAAAGAGACCAGCTGAAGGGCTGTTGAACCTGTAAAACAGCCTGCTCGGAGGGAAAGCAGGTCAATGTCCTCCTTTTACCTGGGGAGTGGAAAACATATTAAAAGACGGATTTAGTGCAAGCACAGTGCAGTTTTCACTGTGCAAAAAGGAAACTTCTTGGTCAGCCTCAGCAGAGGGTGTAACCCCAAGTTTTGTTCTATTTCTGCAAAATCTTTCCAGCACCTGATCAGCACATCAAGCTGAGTACATCTCTGCCATTAGTACATGCACTAAATAAGGAGCTTAAAAAATCATCCCCAAATTGTGCTTAAAATTAAACACCCTGAAGTTAAAAAGAAGGCATATGAGAAATGCTGGTGGCGAGCATGAAAGCCATATATTTGTAAGGAAAAGAGAGATGCTTAGTTTTGTAATGATACGAGCTGGAGGGAAATCACAAGCTATCTCACGATGCTTGCTGGTATCGCAACAACTGACTGCACCATCTCTGTTTTCGTTCAAAATGAATTAACTGTGGACGGCACTGAGCGAGGATGTAAATAGGGAACCGGTTTGGCAGAAATTTGGCAAGAGGATTTGTTCTGCTTCTGTTCCCCCCCATGGTGGGCAAAAATGTTGTCGGCAGCAATGCTCAATAAACGGCACGTGGCAGAAAAACAACAAACAGGATGAGCAGCCGCCCATGTTCTGGTCTGGAGATTTATCTGCCCAGAGACGTTTAGGACGGTGGAACTGGCTGTGTGAAGTGGGTAGGCTAAGTCGTACTTATTACTTTGCTTCTAGGGAGAATTAAGCTAAGTCTAATTGAAGTCACTTAAATCCAGACCGTGAGGGCTGAGATTCATGGAGTGACCAAAGGATGTGAAGACCCTTTGCACCAGAGACTTTGCCCACGGGCATGCCTTTACCCTACTGCAGTTAACGTAGCTCTCCCAGCACTGAATCACCTTGCATTACACCGAGGGCCAAACTAGTTTGAATTAGGGGTAACTACCATGGCTCAGCTGGCAGGTAGCCATTTGCTAGCCTGGAGTAACTCCTGCCTGAGCCCAGAGGCTACGCCTGTGCTTTCACACCTACGCTTTCCTTAGCAGGTGCCCTGGGGTTTAGCTGAGAGAGCTGCTCCTCCACCTGTGTTCCTACCCAGGGCTCCAGGAGGCGAGAAAGGCCATGTGCCGTACAGAGGTATCATTGCATGCAAACCCACGCCTGTTTCAGGAAGAGTTTCAGGATGATAGCTCATTGTTAAAGATATGCAGACACCTTAGTGGGGATTTTGGAGTTGAGTGTGGAGCACCCTGGGCTCCTTCCCCTTGGAAGGGGATGCCACGCTGCCGACACTGGAGTGTGGAGCCAAGTGACGGCTGAGCTCAACCCAAAACCTAACCTGATTCATTGTTTTCTCCATAATTGGAACTCAGCCTGAACTGCAGTTTGGAAATTTTCTTGAAGTATGAGTTGAATGAGCATCAGTCACAGCTGAACACCATCCAGCGTTTAAGCAAAACCCCATGGTGCTCGGACTTCCTGCAGAGAGGGGAATTTAAATCACAGTAATTTGCATGCTAGCTTGCCAGGAAGAAGATATAAAATGTGTGAGTTCATATATTTATTAACCACTTCTCACTGCCTTCCCCTTCAAAATCTTTCCTGCCATCTCCTTCTGGATGGTTGTCACATAAGACAGGCCACCAGCAGGGACTTTATGTGAGTGCCTGCAGTCCTGCCCCGGGTCTCCCCAGTTTCTGTGGCAGAAATAGCCTGGACTTTCCTCTTGAAGGTGGTGTACTTTCATTTTGCTCCATTTTGCTGTTGCTTGCAAAGCACCTGGTGTTGTGGGGCATCATGCAGACCCTGTGATCCTGGCCCCTGCTTACTTGCAGCCTTGGTGGGCAGCCGTGGGGAGCTGTGCCTGTGGGCCAGCTTGGGGTGGGCAAGACTAGACCTGGCTCCTTGCTCCTGTCCCAGCCTCCCCAGGGGACACTGGCAGCTCCCCAGAGGGACCCAGTTCTTGTTTGGGGATTTTTTTCCCCCCCCCCCAGTGAAAGCGTTTTCCAGCAGCACACAGCCGCACTGGGAGCAGCCTGTGATTTGCCCTGTGCTAGATGATGCATGTGAACAGAAAAATGATGGTATGAGAGGTCTTCCCTTTGCTATCAAAAGAGCTTACCAGGAAAAAAACAAAGAAAAAAGAAAAAAAGAGAAGGTTGCCATCTGTGTTTGAGCCACCTAAACCATGCAAACCACAAACAGCCTGTGACAGGTCTCGTTAGGCTGGGGTCTGGGGAGCACACACCCACCTCAGCCTACAAAAAGCCCAAAGCTTAATTGCGGGTGCAAAGAGCAAACACTGTGTGTGGCGGTGCAACTGGTGGGTGCGACGGCCGGGCTGACCCCCCCTGCAGCGGCTGTCCCGGTGAGTCCCCTCCTCTGCTGTTCATATCTGTCTTTCCCATGTGCAGCCTCCATGGAAAGGAAACCAAATTACAAATTGCCTTTTTTTTTTTTTTTAAAAAAAAGCTCTTTTGCTATTGAACTCTCACAATTACAATGATCTTTTCCATTGCAATTTAAGGTAGGTCTGACAACTGAAAGAAAATAACATAAAAAAGCCCCCTGGGGATGCACAGCTCTGTACCCTTCGGCAGACGCTGCAATGATGCTTGGGAAATGGGTACCAGGGAGAAATCAGTAGCTTGCTGGCTGCCTGCGGCTGGCCACAGCCACCTCTGGGTCATACATGGCAGATCCCAGCCTCGATAGCCAAATTTTGCGCTGTTGTGACAGGAACGAGGCTCTGCTGGTTTGAGATTTTAACTCACTGAGGAATTTCTGAAGCGAGGAGTCGCAGCAGGTGGAGCGCGGCAGGTCTGACACTGCCACGTAGCTGGGAAGGATGAGTCACACGCTTAGCGCAGCGATTCCTGAAACTCCATTTTTCTCTCCAAAATAAGTAAAAAGGGATCAAATTAATTTTGATTAATACGCAGCCTCTCCTCATCTCAAGGGACATTCTGTTGCTTATCAACTCTTAGTGTGCTGTGAGGTTCACTGCAGAAAAAAACCAGGTGCTGACTAGAACATCTGAAAGCTCATTGTATCTAACCCTACATTATTGTTATTGTTAATATAACGCATAACAAGCGCAGCAGTAACGATAAAGCAAAACCCCA
Source organism: Platalea leucorodia (assembly GCF_965183815.1). Lineage (NCBI taxonomy): Eukaryota > Metazoa > Chordata > Aves > Pelecaniformes > Threskiornithidae > Platalea > Platalea leucorodia. The sequence goes on from NC_138823.1 coordinate 120,165,671, forward strand.
TCACGAGGCGGCCGTTGTGGTTAGCACGCTGCCTCCTCTGCGCTGCAGGTGAGGTCGTGACCCTTTGCTCCTCGGATGGCAGGAATCCGGCTCAGCTTTCGGATATCCCCGTATTTACCCCAATGTGTGTGAGCCGACCTGTGACGAGGGGGCCGGGGTGGGTGCACCCTCGCTGCCTGCGCCCGGCGGGGTCGGTCGCCCCTCCGGCCCCCAGCTGTGCCCGCACTGCTGCCTGGGCTGGAGCCAGACAGGGATGGGGATGGGGACAGGGACAGGGAAAACCCCATGTGGGGCTGTTGCCACTGTTGCTGCCAGAGATTTTGCTGTTTTGAACCGCGGCTGGGAGAAAAGCATTTTGCACTTGTTTCAGCAGACTTGTCCAACAGCATTTGTATGTGCATGGCTATGACTGGTCTTAATTTCTACATCTTAGTATTTACATGTGGCATATCCGATTTATAGGTATTGTACAGGTGTTTTCTTTCCGTCTGCTTGCATATTTTTACAGGCGTAAATTCTGTGCCACGCTGTAGCATTAGTATGCTTGGCCATTTACTTTCCTTGGTTGTCTGCTTTGACAAGAAGTCAAATAAAAATATATTTTGAGTGAGTTTTGTGCATCAAAATTCAACTGCTATGCACAGGGTACAGGTGGCATCATTAAAAGCCAGGTACTATATTTATATCTGTACTTGAAACTCCAGGCAGCAGCATAATTCTGCGTGTAGTTCTGTATCTTGATAGAAAATTTAAAAACTAAGGGCACATATTTATGACTGGGTTTATTTCTTCAATCTATTTTTAAGCAAACACCCTGTGCCTAGGGTCATGTTCTTTTATTGCAAAGATCTCATGCTGCCAACCTTGCTCCTAAATAATTCATATTTATTAAAGTTGCTTCATGAAGATAAAAAATGGAAGGATTAACCCCTAACCTGTCCTTTCTGAGCACAATCATTTCCAAATAGATGCAAACAACTGCATTCATTTTTTTTTTTGACCAGATTCCGAAACCCTGCAAATATTTGTTGCAAGTGTTCGCTTTGGCACCGAGAGTGGGCAAAGGGATCAAAAGCAGTTCGGCAAGAGGGTGCCACAAACACAGAGACGTGGCTGCAAACGCACTCGCCATCCCTAAACGCAGCCGCTTACAGTAAACTGGCTTTGCTGACAAACTTGCTAACTCAGCTAACCCTAACGCAGGCTGGGGAGGCGAACTGCATGCTGCATCAGTTCGTGCCCCAAATAATACCAGGGAAGGTGCTTTTAGTCAGCACGCAACGAGCAACCAGAGGGAAGCCAGAGCGTGAATGTGGGCCGTTTCCCCGTGGAGAAGGTTCGGCTCCATCCAGCTGCTGCTGCGGTGAGAGGTTTGTCTCTGTGAGGCGACCTCTTGGTTGTGTGACCTGCTTTTGAAGGCACTGATGTCTGGAGGAAAGGTCTGTGCTAGCTGAAGGTCCCTGGTAGCGCCAACAGGACCCACCTCGCGTTGTCCCCGGGCTTCATCCCCAGGCGCTAGCACAGGCGGGCTCGTGCAGAACACGTTGAATACTTAGGAGTGTGTGACTCGCGTCGAGCCCGCCAGGCTCAGCTACATTTTGTGATGGTAGACTGACTTGAAAAGCAATCTACAGCAGGAAAAAAACAATATTTTCTTGTTTACCAGGGCACAATGATCTGCTTTGCAGGCCAACAGCAATGAGCATCGCACTTGAACTCGCAGATAAGAAAGATGTTGCAGGCAGAGATTATCAGTCGCTGCAGAGGATGCAAATATTTTAACACTGCAAACTACTACTAAAGGCAGGTACTTTTCCTTGTTAGTTGCTAGACAAGAGCCACATTTCATTTACTCTCACGAATCTTTTGGAAGATATGGTGCTTTCAGATTACTTTCTTTTTTAATGCGTGCACTAGGGACTCTACATCTTATTAAAAACGAGATCGCAGTGATTCTAATTCAGCAAAGGACTTAATCTGCACAGTGCCATAGAGAAGCTGAGGACCTAATGTAGGCTAAATGTAAATTTGTAACATGGAAACAGCTAAATAATTCAAACCAGTGACATCAGTTTCTGTGTGGTTTGTTCATCTTCTGGCCAGACTTGTTTCAAAGGGTTGAGGTTTTTATTAAAAGAAGAAGAAAGAAAAGAGTCACAGTTCTACTTCAAAGCTGTTTCAAATCAGTTGTTTTGCCCCCATCTTTTCTCTCCAGGTTACGGAGCCTCCTTCAAGACTGAGTAAAGGTCTGGCTGAAGATGGCAGTTGCAAGCACAGTGAGTATACAGCTACAGTGCCGCGTAATCTCAGTTTTTCTTTCCCCTACCTCTTTGCCCCCATCAGTTTTCTGCCTCTCTCAAGCCAATGGTGCCATCCCACGGCAGCAGTAACACAAAGCCTTCTTCCCCACCTCTTTCCAAGTTGGGGATTTTGCATTTTGTTAAGTATTTGAAGCTGCCAAGCCAACGGTGTTTTGAAGGATCTGACAGAGATAATGCTCTCCCCACCTGCCATTTTAATAACTGGAGTTGGCTGGAGGTGGTGAACTGCTCTGTTGTAAAGAGTTTGTTACTCAATGGGTCATTTTTATAAATTTTTGCTGTGCCACACACTTCAGGCAGATGAAACGCTCTGTGTTTCACTGGCAGCCTTTGTGCTTTCCCATCTAAAATGGAATATATTGGGGATCTTCAACTGCATCTGGTGGAGAGGGGCAAATTTATGCTTTATTGGGCCACTTCTCAACACCAATTTACCTGATGTCCCATTGCAGGTCGCCCACCCTGGCAAGACCAGCCTGGATTACTACAGGAATGACAGCGTGGTGCTGTCCCTGTATGGAAACCTGGTGAACGACACAGACTTCACGTGTGACAAGAGGCAGGTCAGGCAGTTCGCTCGAGCCTTCCTGCCGGTGTTCTTCTGGGTCATCTTCTCTGTGGGCACAGTGGGAAATGCCTTGGTCGTGCTCGTCTATTGCAAATACCGCTTCAGGAGGAGCATGATGGATCTGTACCTGCTGCACCTGGCCATTGCGGACCTGCTCCTCCTCTTCACCCTCCCCTTCTGGGCCAAGGCTGCCTCCGACGGCTGGATCTTCAAGAACTTCATGTGCAAAGTCGTCAACAGTATGTATAAGATAAACTTCTACGGCTGCAGCTTGTTTCTAACCTGCATCAGCTTTGACAGGTACATCACTATTGTCCAGGCGACGAAAGCTAAAACTTCTAAGCGAAGGTGGCTCCTGCGCAGCAAACTCATGTGCTTGGCTGTCTGGCTGATGTCCGTGAGCCTGTGCATCCCAGAAATCATGTACAGCCAAAGCATGCGGGTAGGTAACATAACAGTATGCAAAATTACGTACCCGCCAAACGTCAGCATGATCTTCAGAGTTACTGTCCTGGCCTTGAAAGTCACAATCGGATTCTTCCTCCCGCTCCTTGTCATGGTTATCTGTTACGCCCTTATCATCAACACCCTCCTGCAAGCCAAAAGATCCCAAAAGCAGAAGTCACTGAAGATCATCACCATGATCATCACCGCTTTCCTCCTCTCTCAGTTCCCGTACAATATTGTTTTGCTGGTCAAAGCCATCAACACCTATGCCAGGGTGGCGTACAGCTGTCAGGCTGCTGACCGGCTGGACATTGGGCTGCAGGTCACCCAGAGCATCGCTTTCCTCCACAGCTGCCTCAACCCCTTCCTCTACGTCTTTGCTGGGGAGCGGTTCAGGACAGCGCTGGGCAGGATGATGCAGGGCAGCGGCTGCTGCCGGAGCAGGAGCCAAGAGCAGTGCTCCTCTGCCTGTGACAGCCAGGAGCACAGCTCAAACTGGTCCTTTGCCATGCTGGGCAAGCGGCGGGTGAGAAACTCCCTGACCCTCAGCACCCACTTGGCCTCCTCCATTATGTCCCCACCTTGCCAAGTCCTCTTGTAAGTTAGTTCCCCCTTTCTCTCCTCCAGAGGAGCACCCAACTCTTTGAAAACCGCCCATATACCCCAAAGACTGTCTCAGAGGAGCGGGGAGGGCTGGGGGCTCCTCGCGCACCCCATCCTCGCTGTGTGAGACCCAGCCTGGTCTTGCTGGCTGAAAGGAAGAGAAACCTTCGGCACAGGGCAGCAAAATGGAGCCATACTTCTTGTAAGCAGAACTGATAGAGGATAAAAGCTAGCTTTGTGACAGCTGTAAATACCCAGCCCATCTGCGGCTCAGACCACAGCCTGAAAAAACAAGCCTTGCAGGGAGGTGACAAGCCCAGCTACTGCAGCAACAGAGGCAGATGAAGCGGGATGAGCCACCCATCCCATCCACAGGAAGCAGCGGGAGGGGGTTCAGCCTTCGTTTGCTTTCCAGCCGGGGTCTCCTGCGGAGGCGGCCGGACTCGGGAGCCCTGCCTGCACCTACACCAGGTCCCCTCTGCTGTAAAGGAGAACAGGCCTTAGCTCCTACACTGGTTTATTGCAGCAGGCAAATGCTGCTCTCTGTGCCTGTGCAGACATAAGTCTGTTTTGCTGCACGCGTGGTTCTTCTTGCAAAGGAAAGCCAATCATTTATGTTCATAAAGTGGTCATTACAGAATTAGATCTGTCTTTCTCCTATATTTTAGCTGTGTGGTTTAAGATGAAATTGGGTACAATTGATTTGCTACGGCTCCTGTTTTGATACTGGCATTTTGTGCGGTTCCCTCAATTGACAAATTGCACTTCGCAATAAAAATTCGAGGGCATCAGAGACGCCGAGTTGTCTGTCCTGGAGATATTTGCCATACGGTGCAAAGCCATAGCAAACCAGAACGCAAAAACCAAATGCATGGTTCAACAGACCACTGGTTATGCGCTGATATCTTTGCTAATGGTGAGAAAATATATTTAGCCTGCAGCCAGTAAGACAGAGAGTAATTAAGTGTTAAACCTAACATTAATGAAATTCGGATTGAGACTTCAGGTTGGTGGAGGCGGCGGTTCCTAAAAGCAGTGTGCGCCTCGCAACTTCTATAGGGCTTTCAGCGTGCCGGCGTTGGTGCCGTAGCGGTGCCCGAGGCCGCAGGGCACCGCGTGGCCGTTCCCCCTCGCTCGTCCCCTCCCGGGGACATGGCATCGCCTGTCCTGCCCGACCGCAGCCTGCACCTCCCAGTCTTCAATTGCAAGTCGTAGTGCTCAGGAGGCTTTGTTTTAAAGAACCAAGTTTAACCTGGTTTGCCTCCTGGTAATTATTTCTTGCAGGAACAAAGTGGTGGTGGTGTGCATTAATCGTTAAAGCATGTCGATAAGCGCGAGCTTTCTGCAAGGTTTGGCGCTGCTTTTTTAGCTAATAGGGTGTATCTGAGCAGATGAGGTTCTAGTTTAATATACGTTCATTAGGATTTTTTTAATCTTTTTACCTTTTCCTTAGGGAAAAAAATGGTGAAAGATGTATGTGTTTTTTACTATATGTGTAAGAAAGGTTTGGGGGATTTTTGTGATTTGTGTCGAGCTCAATGAGAACGGAAGCCGAAATTCTGTTAAATAAAGGCACTGCCACATACACCGAGGGGATGAACTGGGTGTTTCTCGCCCACACGTCCTTCTCAGGTTTGGATCCGTACGCATCACCTGTTTCCAAGGTCAGGATTTACCTCTCCCAAAAAAAGGACAGAGGAAAACCTTGCTAACAGGGTTTACTATGCATGCCTAAGCCTTGGGGTGTGGAAGCCACAGATGAGGACCCCGCAGGCATCGGAGCAGGTTTCGGCCCCCGAAGCGATGGGTGGGGTGCAGTTTTGGGAGGCAAGGCAGGTTTCTGAGGGCAGGGGAGGAGGGAGCACGCCCAGGGGCAGACGCTTCCCCGCGGCAGCTGAGCCCCACCGCCCCTTCCCAGGGATGGGGGTGAGGGTGCTCCTACCCAGGGGGTCCTCCCAGCCCCAAAAGAGCCCTCAAATCATGCAAACAAACAAACTAGCATGCAAACCTTAGCTGCCACCAACCAGCAGTCCTGCCTGCAAGCCTCGAGCTCCTCTTCCCTGCATGGCGTCCTGCCGGCCCCGGGAACTTGAATTCTGGGGCCTTCTCAATGAAGGTAAAAGCTTCTTTGCTCCGCAAAATGTGGTGGTAAATTTTCATGCTTGGTCGGCGGGTGAAACTGTTGAGGGTGGTGAAACGGCGATGAACTTTCAGCAGTTTGGGGCGGCAGGGTCGTCCCTGGGTCACGCACGTCCTGCTCTGAGTCAGGCTGCTCCCCGCCGCTTTGCTGGGGGAAGCAGGGTTTTCCCTCGCGGGGTCTGTCCTGCCAGGGCCGCCTGAAGGAGGTCTGTCCTGCCTCCCGCCCGAGCTCATGGGGAAGCTGCCTCCCTGAGGACCCTCCAGCTCCAGCCTCGTGGCGTCCCTTGTTGCTGGCCACCACTCAGTCACGGAGGTGTTTGCTGCCATTACCCCCCCTTCTGTCTTTCCAAGGGCCTCTGTCTGCCAGCAGCACAGGTCCTTGTGGCCAAGCCCTCCAGGGGCTCCTCTGTCCCTCTGCCCTGAGGTTTTAGCTGGATTTATCCCCCTGAAATCCCTCTTGTGCCTCCCTAGGGTCTCCAGCCTTCAGCTGACGCGCTCTCCCGGGAGGGGGGGTTTCTCCGAAGGCGAGGGGTATTGCCTCCCCTGCCCCACGGCCCCTCATGCCTCCCGTGGGACACTGCCTGTGCCTTACCCACAGCTGCAGTAGGACGGTCACTGAGCAGTTGCTGGAAGTCCTGGGAGAGGCCTGAGATCTTCCACGGCTCCCCTCCCCTCTCTTTAAGGCCATTTTTTCCCAGATGTTCCCAGTTTTGGGTTGCAGTCTCCTCTGCTGTCCCTTTTCTTTGAAGGAGCAGCTCGGCTTGTCTCTGCCCTAAGCGTTGCATCGTCACCCTGAGACCCTTCATGTTGACTCCTGGTCCCCACCTCAGACTTCTGAGAGCCAGAAGTGTGCCAGGACCCCGGATTTCACCCAGGTGGGAACCAGGCCAGACCTGCCCGCTGGCCTAACGCACGCAAACGGTAGTGGGGACAGCCGCGGCAGTAGCTTCAGGTTGTCGTTGATGCGCTACGGTGAAGGGCTGGGAGGCAGCCGCGACCGCAGTGCAGGCAGTCACGTAGCACGGCGCCAGCCGGCTTGCGGTACGAGGGGAGGAAGCTGAGAGCGCCGATGAGAAACTTTCACTCTCTGCAGGCAAACCCGCCTAACCCGTGCCCGCTCCTGCCTGAAACAGAGACGTGCTTTATAGGAGCGCCTCTCCCAGAGAGCAGAAAAGCGATGGAAAAGTGTGAGAGAATGGCCACTAGCGCTGCAAGCGTCTCTGAAGTGAAGTGACGGTAGATAAAGTAGCCCCGGTGTAGTCGTTCCAAAACCAGAAGGGTCATTCTGAGTTTGGTATGTGCAAACACACCATTTCCAGGTATGATCTGGATCAATTACCCATCATTTAACTAACCAGACACCATAGTCCCAGTGGCCCCAAGTGCTGCCTGTTTTTTCCAAGCCTCCTGGGCCATATGTGTTTCGAAACCTTATATTTAGACTTCAGAGTGTCCCTGTGACATTTCAAGGGCTAACGGAGAGGATGCCGCTGTCTCCTGGCAGCCTCGCAGGGCCCCCACAGCAGAATGTCATACTGGGTGTGCCAAGGCCAATATTTGGGGCACAGGCCAAGAAACAGGTGGGTTAAGGCCCTACGTAAGGCAGCACTAGGGTTGGGAGAGCCTTGCTCCCAGCACCAAGGAAGAGAGGAGGTATTGTCCAGTATGGCTAAACATGGATTATCGGAGGTGTACACAAAGGCTTTCAACAGCTACAGCCTCCCCTGCAGAGCCGTTGTACGGCAAGGTACGGCCACTTACACGTGTGTTGGGTATATGTGAAACTCAGCCTTTGCAGGTCCCTTGCGCTCCAGGTGAGGCTTCGCTGGAGCCTCAGCCCCAGCAAGCAGCAGCCCCCGAGCGCGGAGCGGGGGCCGGTGCTGCTGCTGGGGCGCGGGGACAGGAAGCGTCGCAGCCTCCACCCCAGCAGGAAACTCCTGCGAGGAAAGGGAAATAACAGGTCAAAGAAGCGATGGCTGGTCGTGAGGGGGCCCGCTGTCCTCCTCACCCCATTCCGATGGCCCCGGCAGCTCAGGTGAGCCTACGCGTTTACCACGAGCCCCGGGGCTGGGACTACAGATGCAAACAGAGAGGTGGCACGTGGAGAGGGCCTGCGACTCGCACAGCGCTTCTTGCCCTCCCGCAGCCACGCAGCGTAACCCGGGCGTACGGACCCGGCCAGGACCCGGCCAAACCAGATGGCAGCCCTAAGCTGAAGGACGGCGCTGCGCGGTGTCGTGGACGATAGTGAGTGCAATTGCTGTCCTTGGGGTGGCTTCGTTTTTACCTCTGAGGGGAAGGAAAGGCAGATGAAAATGTTTCTCAGCCACGGGGCTGTGCCCTTGCTGGGGGAGGCCCGGCTGCTCCGAGGACACGGTGGTATTTTCTCTGGCTTGGGGGCCAGCTCACTTAGTACTTATTTAAAGATCTCCGCTGTTGCTCTCTTGTACTGTACAGATATGGCCTTTGTCCACCAGCATGACAAACTATTCTCTGTTTTCTTTATTTTCTAATATTTTTTCCTGCTTAGAAGTAGATCATGCAATCATCCGATTTATCTTCCCGACAAAGCTATCTCTACAAGGCAGAAAAGGGACAGACGTTCTCAATGATATAGAATTTTATTTTTTTAATTCCTGAGGTTAAAAAAAGAAAAAAAAAGCATCAAGAAACATTCCAGTACACAACCGTCTACATCTCTGTAACTGTACAGACGCTGCTATACATAAATCTCTTCTTCCCGTATCTGGAGCGTGAAGTTTGATGTGAACAGGGTTTGCAATTCTTTGGCAGTTAAGACCAAAAGATGCTTCTGAACAAGTTACAATCTCAGTGACTGAGCGTAATTAAAACTATAGTGCAATTTCAACTTTAAAAAAGAAGCAAAGTCAGGCTTTTGTAGCTTTGCTATTTTGTAACGTGGTACACTCTCGTGCAATACATCTCAGTGATTTTTCATAAAGCAACATTGAGTAACGTTAAGTAAAGGAACACTGTCATTTTCTTAAAGCAGCTACGTTCTTTCCTTCGCATAAACCTCTGCATAACAAAAAATATTACCCTCTGTTGTTCCAGCACCCAGGAAAAGACACCGAATTGCTTATACTGACCACAGCGTATACTCTCTTTGCCCCATGAGTGTGACATCCCCTTAAATTAATTTCATGATCAGTTTTAAAAATTTGTTTTCTCTTAATTGCATTCCTGCGGATAATAAAAGGCCCAATTCAACAAATCACCTGAGCACCTGTAAATAAACAGATTTATCAGCATCCTTGGTACAGCTCATGTACTTTATGAATGGAGGTATAAGGTGCTTGAACGAAATAATCTCTTGCACAAACCTACACTTGCGCTAAGTCCTTTATTGGGTTTCCGTGGCTCCAGTAATAAACCATCTGAGACATTCAAACAAAAGGTTGGTACTAATGACAGGTTCTTTACTGTCTTCTCTGCACAGCCTCTGAGGTGTAAAAGACTCCTTCTTCTAGGTGACATGATGGGATACCTGTTCTTGAACAGTTGACTTGTACTGTTCCACTCCTGTCCACTTGTTGTACCTTGCCAGTTTGAGTATTACCTCTTTGGAAACTTTTTCTCCTTCTTAAATACTCTCCTTGGTTAGAAGCAATCCTCTTCTTTCCTACAGGTTCTGGCTCCCACTCTTAGTCCTCTTTCAGAGAGTAAAAAAGCCATAAAACTACTCTCATAAGGCAGGAAAATCTGAATAAAAAGGTACCATAAAGACTCAAATGCTAAATAAAAACAATCCAGTGTTTTTATTCCCCTCCTCCCAAACATACGCTTCAGCCAGGCTCAGGACTGTCTACAGGAAAGACTGGCAGGGAACCATCTGGCTTACTATATGGAGCCAATTGCTTTAAGAGTAACATAAACAGTGGCTTAAAACTATTTGCTACAGGACGAAAAAATGTTAGGAACTGGGATGCAGAGAGAAAATCCAGACGCAAGTCTGTCCAACAATTCTGAATGGAGATATTTCAAATACTTCTGAGAAGAGATGTCATATTTTGCCCTAAGATACTTGACAGTGCTCCTTTACCTTGCATTTGGCATTTTAAGAAAGATATCCTAGTAAGATTAGTATTCTAACTAAAACAACAGCAAAATGCTTTTAAAAACCACACCTAAAAGTTTATAGGAAAACCGCAGCAGACTTCAGTAACAGCTCAGTGAAACTGCATAGCACATAGTACACAGTACTCCATTTTTAAGCAATAAATAATCTCTTCTTGCCTAATTAAATATAAAACATAGCTTCAACACTGAAAGATGCCATAATTCATTAACTGATCCATGCACCATTTATTACCTGTTTATTGCCAGCTTCAGTCTCTTGTCCATCTCCTTTTCATGTACACAGCCAGGTAAGGGTTTAACTGCATTGCAGCCTGTTCCCTCAGGAGGAGGAGTAAACCGCCTCGCACCTTCCCCTGACCCCTCTGCCTGGCAGAGCCTGGGGAGCACACCGCCAATACGGGAAGAGGCGTCTAACGGGAAGGGCGAGCTATCGATGAGCCAGACACCTAAAATCTAGGTGCTCCATGAAAGGTAGTCATTCTTTCACAATCTTTTTCAAGATGACTGTATTTATACAGTGTTAACGACTGGAATGAACGATTAGCAACCTTTAGCTTTATCTGCAGGATTCTTTTCTTTCCTATAATCGGGAATTTCCCTCTACCTCAGACGCTACTACGTAAACGTCCAACACTTGTCTTGTGATCTCCATCTTTTAAACAACCAGCCTTTTGCTGTAGAAGGAGATCCCTTATGGGTAATGGATTGGACCAGGAACACAAAAACACCAGCTGGACTCTCCCGACTTCCCTCCCTAGTCAACCTGATCCCTCGAATTCCCTGCCGTTTTTTTTACATTTACAAGTTTGCCCCTGTGCTTTCTTTCCCCTCCCCTAAATCATTTGCTTCAGCTTGTGCTTGCCCTTTTTTCTTCTTTCCCCTCACGTTTTACTTCTGTCTCCCGCCACGAATCCTGTATACCAGCTACAGCTGCCACCAAAAGTCTACAGGGTTCCTGGCAGGCTGAGCTGGCCATCTACCAACTGCTGCACTAAAACCTTCCAGGTCTGAGGTTTCCTTGGGAGAACAGTAACATGAGAAATCAGACACATCTAAAATGATGATGAGGGCTGGTTGGGAGAAAGAGCTTTTCTCCTTCTCCTGCCAAATGTTTTGCCTTTGTATCAGAAGACAGGATTTTTAAACAGAAAAATCTGCTTTCAGATATTTTGACAAAAAGTTGAAATTCTGTATTAAAAGCAGACAGTTTGCATGGAAATTCTGTATAAATGAGAACCCAGTCTTCCCTTAAAAGGCAGCATTTACAGCCAGCTCTGTCCCCAAATCCGAGATGGAAAGTTAGCAGTTGGCGAGGGCAGCTGCAAGGGTTAGGAAAGGGGCAGAATACACTAACACTGGGTGGAGAGCTCATCAGGGCTGGATATGCATTCGGTTTTGGATTCGGTTTTGGACTTTTTGAGACTGATTCAAACATTATTGCTACCTTTCACGTGGTCTAGAGAGAGAGAGAGGCTGCTGACCTCCTCAGAAACTGTGCTTTCCTGTGGATGCGGATGAGTAAGGTGCTAAAGCAGGAAAAAGGATTGCTCCTCTTCCTAATATCACACAGTGAGCAGTACTTTATTCTACACATGATACTCCTGATTCTGCCACTGGTACTCACCATAAGAGCTGATTTCAATGGACCAATTTACAGCGTACGGTGAGCAAAAGTGAAAGGAGTTGCTGCTTTGTGTTGTATTGTTTTGTAACTGGTATTCGCTACCAAAGCATTTGTAAAAGCCAGACTTGCCAAATCTTAGCCCAAAATGTAAAAAACCCCTATGTTTCCTGTTTATAAAACTTGGAAAAGATAAAAAATTCTAGATGGATTACAGTATATGCCTGTGAAGACTGAAGTATTGCATAGTTGTTCTGACTGTAAGAGCAGTAGAGCAGAACAGAAATGGTTATGTTTACTCCTCAGTGAAGAGGTCAACAAAAATACACATTTTCCTTTAAATTTCCTTTTGAAGGATATTTTTGGAAGAAAAGTAGTTCAATTTTCAGTCGAGAATTTCAGTTGCATTTAGACACTCCCACACTTATTTTTCTCCCCACTGAAAAAAATTTGGTTCTTATTGACCTGTTAAATCAAACAACATGGCTTTTCAGCAATCTGTACACAGTACAGAACCATTAGTGTTCCTAAAAAGGCTTCTGGTTTTTAGTGTATACATGTTCTCTAAGTGCATTATAACTATTGCATAGTTTCAAAGTCTTCAAACACAGTGGTAATCATAATGCTTACATGTACATAAATAATAGCATTTCTTAAAAATTTAATTAAAAATAACACAGTGGATTCAAGGCTATGGAAAATCACTTCCATCATAGATGACAGGTCGCTCGACAGCCAAGTGATAAAACACTCTTTTTGAGATAAACCTGTCAAGGAAAAAAAGAGAGCAAGATGATCACGTTAGCTGAAGTCAACTAGACAAGAAGCCTTAAAAGTGTATTCAGTCTTTCAGTTTATATTCAGGCAAAAAACTGACTGTTGTTAAAAAGAAGTATGCCTGCGCAAGGGCTGTCAGGTCTGTTGTTAGACGACAATCCTGACTAAACTGTCTGGGAGAGTCACAAATGACTCTCTTGCTTCTGGTTTACCTTCCCAGAGGTTGAGACAGAAAAGTGGAATTCTGCTATGGGGTGAGAAAAAAATCCAAACAAGAACAAGGACCAAAACTCAGGCTGAAGATCCTTTGGCAAGCTGGGACCAATTTCTCATACTTACTTCTGAATGGCAGAATAATGGTACATCCCATCAGTTCCACAGTCTGTAAAACCAAGCTTACTTCATCTTTTACATCCAGCTAGGACCTACCTAGAGAAAGTGTTGTCAAATATCAGCGTGTAGATTCCAGAGTTTCTGACTTTCACCTGTCCTCTGATAGTTTCCTTATGAGAGTTGCAGCGGGTCATAGGAATAAGAACCTGGAATTCAATACAAATCAAAATGAAACTTGCTATTTGCTTATAAATTGACATTTGCCTTCAGAAAAATATTTAGATTTGAGCCATCCTGAAACTCCCAAAGTGCATATGTGCCTGCAAAACTATTTATTTTCACTGATTAGCATTAAAACTTCACCCAAACTAAAATCTCACAGTGAGACATCTACTTTCCTTTCATAACCTCTTTACAGCACTAAGACATGGCTATAAATCTCTGCTTTAGAGATAGAATCAAATCCTGATCTTTTTAGTGTTAATCTAAGCAAGTTTACTAACATCAGCAGTGCTACATTAAATCTATACAAATATATCTAAGAGCAGGATTTAGCTAAATATGTCTTTCAATATATGCTTTTATACTCCCTGTATTATCAAATAAGCTTTCTCAGCAAATCTTAATTGCTTATCTAAGCTTACAGCAAAAGTGTGTGTAACCATCTGTCTTGCTGTAAAACCCTAGCAGAGACAGTTGTCAGAACAGCAGCTGACGCAGATCAAGGATGACCCCATAAAACCCGAAGTTACATCAAATAGATGTATCAAGATGGAAGCAACATTTGCTCTTCATTCGGCTCTCAGATTAAGAAAAAAAGAGATTTTACATGGCGTTAGTAACCATGGAGTGAATTAACGCATGCTATATAAATGTCTTATTCCCCCAGTGAAATTACAGCCTTAGAGTTCCTGCTACCACGGTAGGTTAAACCAACAGCTGCCTTGTCTTTATTAAAACTTTGCAATTAGCTGAGTAACACAGATTCACTCAATCCATAATCCTCATGAAATATGGACAGCGCATATAAAAACTGGTACTTTGGCACTGGCAAAGCAATTTTGCACACCATCAAGGCACTTAAATACATGCTTCACTCTAAGAAATGCAGGTAACCCAATCAATTTATCTGTCTCCTTGTGGCCTCTGCTTAAGAGCCTGGCAAGATCAGCCCTAAGCAGCTTACAAATTAAGTAATATTGAGGAGGGAAAAAAGAAGAATTTTGCAGGCTTGGACTTCTATTTTTGCTTAAAAATAGTGGGTGAATTTCAGATGTGACCAATAGAAGCTACAGTGCTTTTCAACTCAACTTCTGCAGGCAACAGTAAATAATTAAAGATGTAGCTCTGCCTTCAGCAGAAGTGTAGCGTAACTGGAGAAACAAGTCCTTAATGCAATAGCAACTGGCGCTCTTGTGGAGACCTCCTAGCTGTACTTGCTGATTCCTCTAGGCAGCTGATTGTAGTGTACTACAGCCTCTAAGGCAGTAAGGAAACAAAGGCCTTACTTTGCACTGATCCAGTGGTGTGTCTTCTGATTCTTGGTAGACAACGCTGAAGGATATGCTTTTAGGGTCTGACGAAAAGATCCAGCTGATTGTTAGCCCCATCTCTGTGATGGTGATGGGAATGATACTGTAGGTGCTGGATTTAATGAACAGCTCTCTGTTGCTTTCCCCAAAATTTAAGATCTCTTCCACTGTAAGGGGTAATTTGATCCTGTGAGGGAGAAAAATAAAATCAGTTGAAGAGATCCAATCTAATCACTCAGACAGAAACAACAATCATTGCTTTTTATTTTCCATCTATTTGAGGCAGACGCCACAGCAACTTTGGCACAGGTCCACAAGATGCAGGAAAATTCTGCCTTGGACGAATGCAAGAACTACAGAAAAGATGACTGATATCAAGCACTTTCACTGCTCTGGCAAATGTGGATATTATTCACTTATTTATTTCTTTTTGACTAGAAAAATCTAGTGCTTGAATAAAGCTTTCTAGAGTTACTACGATTAAAAAGAAGATTCTGCTGCCCTCTACTGTTCTTTTTAAACAAAAAATAGTCACCTAATTTATTCACCTTTCTAGACATCATTTGTACAGGAAATAGGGATCAGGAGTACAGAGGGGACAGATGGATGGAACGTGACAGCTGCTCTGTCTAGATCCTCTGAAGCACCTAATGCTACAGCTTGGTCTGTTTTACCCAAGCAAGCTGCATAAAAGCTGACTCGAAGTACTTCCAAAGAAAAAGGAAGTTCTTAGCACCTAGATGATCCTGAGTCCTGAAGCATTATATTAACATACCTCATTCTGATACCTATTTCAGACTGCAAGCAGTGAGGCCCTTAAACAGGAGAACGCTGCTTGCTTTCTTCAGGGAAAAGCTGTAATTTCTAAGAGCTGTGGATTGCACCTACATTACCCTAACTAAAACGAATTTAACATATCACTCTTTAGGCCAAATAAATTGTTTCCAAATCAATGAGCTCACAGCAAATCACAGTACTGTGATTCGTTTGTCAGCAGCTATCAAAAATCAACACAGAAGATATCCCACAGTCACCATGATTTGCTGTTCTAGAGTAAGGAGGAGTTCAGTTTCCAACCATGACTACACAGTGGTTAGGGATCGCAGCTGATTTATTATGGTAACTATTGTACTCTGGCCAGAGAGGAAGTTTTATATTAAGTTTTGCTTACCTTCTTACTTTTTCCTCTTAGCTGAAGTAACTGCTGGGGTGTCTCAGGTGATGTTTGATTTTAATAAACTAACAATCACTCTTGGTTTTGCCCTACAGCCCAGCTATGATTTTAGTTACTGCTTCATTTACCTGGTTCTCTGAACAGCAGCAACAAGGTTGAAACAAGGAATAATTTATCACTCTGCAGTCAAAAGTTTAAAACTTTCCCCATAACTAAGCCAAAATTTCAAAGCTAGGCTTAGGTGGAGAGTGAGCAAACGGGAATTTCTCCAAGTCACAGGTATTTTCATGTGTTAGATTCCCTTCTTGGCTGTGCAAGTGACATGCTGTATCGCTACTGCACATAACTATTAATTTCGGAGCAGGATACATGCAGAGAATTGTGCGCACACAGTTCACAGAGGCTGAGCAGAGGCTTAGCTGAACATTTTATGCTATGGCATATATCAACCAGTGCAGGCAAGACAGTTTCTGAGAGGCCACCAATAAATAATATATGCATGCTCCAAAAGGTCATGAATTCCCTCCCTGTGACAAAGGTCTGACTAGCACAGCACTCCCTGACTTTCCCTTGCTGTTTCTTCCAGAGACTACTAAAACTACACAGCCTTTTCTCTAAGCCCCCTTCCTGTTCACAGCACCTCCTGCAATAAGAATAGGAAAGAAGGTTTTCTGATGTGATGTGGACCCAAATCTTTCCTCCTTATTCCCCACCTGCACTAAAGTTTTGCAGGACTGAAGAGAGAGGACCTGGCTCATTGCTGCTGCTCTGTGTAGTTGAGGTATACCCTCTGCTCTTCCTCAGACCAAATTCTACTGTGGGACACAAGCAATCAGTTCTTCCAGGAGTCTGCAAGACTTGTGCTCACATAGCCCATAGCTGAGCTCAGCCTTTATTCTTTCAGCCTGGTAGTAATGAAACTGTTCTGCTTACATGATTTCTCCTGACTTCAACAAGCATATCTCAGCATCTTGAGCAACTTGCCAGTCTTCTGATTCATCAAAGGTTGAAGAATTACACATGCTGTTTCTAGGACAAGGAAAAAAAGGAAAGCCATGATTCTCTGAGTAGTATGTGGTCAAATACCATCTGCATGCTGATGCCCTCCTAAAATAGAAACATTTTGATAGTCATGATGCCAAATTGCACAATTCTTATTTTGTGCATTCCAGTGACAAAACTGGGCAAAACTGCAGCCCCGTTCTGCTAACCACTGTGCACAAATGTAAAACTGTTCCTATCCTGGTTTCATGAGCTAAGAGGAATACATACATCCAGAACACCTCTTCAACACTCTTAAGATAAATTCCCTATTGAGACGCTGCCAGGTTTTAAAGATTCCCTGGCAGGTGGAAATCTTGATGGAGGGAAGACACAAGGAAAACAGTCTGGACTTGTCCTTTAAACAAAGCTTGCACAGGGATATGACATTTGCCCTGGATTTAATCTGTGAGGTGTTTTACAAACATATTATCCCGTTCCTTACTCTGACAATGGTACACAAAACCTATTTTATTGCTGTAGAATCACTACCATGTATCTTCTTTTCATATAAGAAATATTGGATGATTCATAGACAAATAGACCAAAGAAGCTGTTACAGGGTGACAAAGCAGGATGCCCCCTCCCCACCATGATATGACCAGAAGAGCAGAGGAAGCAGATGGGAGAACCTGCCATCCACTCCTTAGCACAAAAAGGGTGAACCCTGGAGTAGCACCAGCTATGAATTACAGGGCTGGGACACAGAGAGAAGAATGAGTTTCAGAGTCAGTAAACAAGTGCTGATAGTTTCCAAGTACGTTAGAGCTTCTCTAACTCATATGTACTTTGCTTCTCTGCATCTCAGCAGGTTGATAACTGAGACAATTAGGCTGGCATTCCAGAAAAATGCCAAGGATTCTTATATACAGGGAACCAACTGGTTGGTTCCTTCCAAAAAGCAGTGGAATCTAATAAAATGTAATATCGCTTATATGTGCTTCTGAACCATCAAGTGTAGCAAGAGCATAATCTCCACACATTCTGTAGACCAATTCTCAAATGAATGCACTGTTTGGCATTTTCTCTTAAATCCTATGAGACCTTGCTCTACAAGCAGCACTGCTGAGTAGATGAGCAGGAGAAAACATCTCCAGGTAACAGCACCTTCAGCTGGTCATTAGCAGCATCTGAATATACTGTGACAGCACATGCAACCACAGGTGAGTTTAGTGGGGTGACACTGTTGGTTGGAAACAGGAAGAATTTATGGTTATGACTGCAAATTAAACGCACCCACGGTCTACACATTTCCTGAACACATAAAGCACTGTTACCTGAGGAATTCATGTTCTCTTATTCCTGTAGCCTCTTGGGTAACTTTTGACTTCTTCAGAGTCATACCACTACTGTTAATACCCTCAGGAGACAACTGTGACTTGCAGGTAAGACTCAAACCTGTGACTAAGTGCCAAAACCTGAGCTATAACAAAACACTACGTGCTGACTGAAATGTAGGAATGACATAGTATGTGTTGGTCCATAAAGGTTAATAGAACATCTATGCAAATATTTAGCAAGTGATACAAATAATTTCATTGTTAACTATCTTTATACAAGTAGATAAGAAAACTGATTCTGAAGAAAACCCTAGAAAACTAAAGTATAGCTTGTAAACCTACACAAACCTACACATAGTTTGCTTGCACAGTGGAAACAGCAATAGACTTCATGCTGTGATCCACAGAACTCTCCCTTCCCACAATGACAGATACACAGCTTTAATTTCACAGCCTTGAATTCATACAGACCAAGAAAAATACAGGACTACAGGCTTCCCAGAAGTGTCAAACTCCATGATTTATTATGCAATACCATTAGAGTTCCTTATTTAATCCATTAATTTCACCTTTCTTTTAGGACCATGAGATGTAAATTAAATCCCAGGACCAATACATTTTCCATGTTCTCCTCTAACACGTCATTTTCTTTATGGCTGCTGCTGCAACCTAGCATTAACTTGCCACTTGGCTGCTCTAACCAATACATTCACTTCACATACTCACTATAGTTCAAGCGAATGCTAAGTCTCCTACTTTGCCTCTTAAACTCAAGCGCATTACAATCACAAAGCAAATCCTCCTTCTCTTTATGATATCCCATTGAGTCCAACGGTCTAAACTGAGGTCTGCTAGCCTATGTGGAAAATACAAGAAACAGTCTCATGATTTAACTGGACCTCTTGTCCCTTTGACATGAGAATTTGTTCTTGCATGACCTGTTCACACTAGGTGGCAGCATTAAGGATGTTCCTGCAGCTTACGAGGTCCCCAGCTTATGTATATGCACCCTCTGGTGTATCTATTAAAACCCAGACTGTTTCTCTTCTTTTTCTTTTAAAAGTGAAATGAAGTGGGGCTGAAAAGCAGGAAGAACTGAAGCATGGAAAAGACACTACAGCAGGAAGAGAACAGCTCTGGTTCAGCAAGTCCTTGAGACACAGATTGTCGGAGGCTGGTGGAGCATTTTGAAGAAGTATTACTTCATGCTTGTCCTGTTCTTATGCTCTTCCTCAGGCACCTGCTGTTGGGCACCATCCCTCAGCCGGATGGTCTGGTCCAGTGTGCCTGTTCTTATATATGGAAAGCATCTCTTACAAATGATACTAAAAATACTGTGACCAACATCATGAATGGCTTTGGGAGTCAGAAATAAGAAGTCCCTTTCAGAATTAAAACCTGAAGAAAGTTTGTTCAACTCTGCCTTCAACAATTTTCTGTTTTCATAAACACCTGAGCTCTGGCAGCTGTAGCTACGTGTCTGAGGTGTCGGCTTCATGTGGCTGAGCAGTGAAATCCCACAAGCCATCTGCCTGTCAGCAGTGCAATGATTTCTGGAGAGAACTTCAGTCGTCCAGGGCCAGAACCTTACCCAATTGTGTGAAAGCCAGAAACCTGAAATGGAGAGTGGAGACTGTATGGAGCCCCTCACAGCTGCTTAGCCCAGCAAGCACCCCTGCAAATGACTCAAATGCCAAGAAACAATCGAAGGCGTTATGCTGAAGAGCACCAATGATTCCCTGGGCCTGCTGTTACCTAGCAGGTGAGACCCATCCCAGGCACCCTAACTTAGTTATCAGCCTTCCTCTCCAGCCCAACAAAGAGAAATAAAAAAAGAAAGAGGATGGCGAAGGATCAGAAGAAAGGATGCACAGACAGCCCTTGGCATGGGCAAGATGAGAGGCATGATTTGGGATGGAGCATGGGGGATACAGAGCTCACTGAGTTTTTAACAGGGTGCAAGACAGTATCTTGCATGAAGGAATGTGTATGGGTGGGAAGGAGATGGAAGGGTCACGGGCAAACCTCGACATATGTAGGGATGGGAAAGCATCACACAGACAGCTGATGAAAAAAAAAAATGGATGCACATGAAGATCCACCACTATGTGCTGTGGGTGACCTGCATATTGGCAGATAGGAAATGCCAGCCATTTCTGAAAAAAAAAGTACAATTTAACTATGCTACACCTTGTATGAAAAAAGAACAACAAAACCCAAAAGGACTCCCCTGCCTTAAAATTGGTTACACTCTATCTGTAAGACCAGAGGCAACTGGTGCATACAGAGAAGCAAGCTAGGGAAACAATCATGACAAAGGGATATTTCTGTGCTCCAGGGGACAACATGCAAAATCTTTTGAGATTTTTTTTAGTATTGTGATACGGAAGAGGTTTGGCAGAGGCTCTGAGATAAAGATAGCTTTCAGTTGACAGTCAAATGCTGCATTTGCAAGATGTTCAGATAACAGGTTTCAAAATAAGTAATTTGGGATTACCAGGGTGCTTTCAAGTCCCCTCCCCAGCAGGAGGCAGCAAACAGATGACTATCGGAATCAACACCAGAAATACTGGCAAGCTGCTGCCCCAAAGATCCTAAACACTGCACAGTCTGTAGGTCACCAAGGTTACAGCCACCTCTATGGGTAACCCTAGCTTTTTTCAGTTGTGAGGTATTTGGTCCCAAAAACGAGCTGGTTTTTTCTTAGATACCTTTGAATTTTCCCCTTGCACAGTTCTTCGGAGGCTATTACAGGGAAACTGAGGCAGAATTATAGGAGAGGTATAGCAGAGGCAGCTTCTGGCTTGGGTTTACACCACGATCTGCCAGGAGCCCCAGGCCCTTCCAGCAGAGCTGCTGCCCAGCCCTCAGCACCCAGCCTGTACCCCTGCAGAGGCTGCTCCATCCCAGAGCCTGCAGGTTCCCTGCAGCCCGTGCAGTTTCCGCACACAGGGGGCTTCACAACGATACAACTAAATGTTCTTCAGACTGACCCGTTCAGGAGTAACAGCTAGTCTCTCAGCCCTCTCCCTGAGATAAACTCACACAGCTCACCTCTATTTTTACCGTAATTCCTAGGTTACAGTGATAATTCAGTCATGCCATAGTGATTCTCCTGCAGGCAAACCAAGGAAGGCCATCCAGTCTTACAGAGCTACATGCATGCAGACACACACAGCAGCAGCCCTCACCACTCCTATGCCGGAGAGGGCTTCTTCAAGCAGGCCATCAAAAATATTTTATGGAAACACAGTTTATGAAACAAAGGAGGAAACAGGCCAAATTACAGTTAGGCTAGCAAGCTGAAATAAAGTATCTCAGTTTCTTTTGTTCCCAACTGCATGATAAAGGGTTGAATACTGCCGATACTGCAGTCTTCTTTAGTAAAGAGTTTATTAGAAGCTACACAGAGGTGACCCCAGGGTTCCTTGTGTATGGATAAGGGCAAATGGATGTTGGGAGGGTACTAGTCTCCATGGGAAGGCCATCACTGCCCGTACAGTCTGAGAAAGGAGCATCTCTGGAGACTGAGGAAGCAGCAGTTGCAATGAGGTCACTGTGAACTAGGCTGACAGAGTAGCTCAGAGGAGCTCTCCTTAAATGCCCGATTAATACATTTCAACAGCAACTCTGAACACTTTCTGGTTTTAAGGAATTTAAATGGGCCTCGTTGGCAGAAAGGGCCGGTTGCTAGCCCTCTGAAACACGGTGGGAACTGTATCTTTTCTCAAGGCAGACGTTCACACCAGTTTAGGGTACATACGCTACCACATAGCTTAGCCACAGCTTTATCATCCTCATACCCTACTCTGCATCTGAAAATAACTGCTAAAAGCAGGTGGCTGTTGCAACCTATTGCTCCCTGTTCGACAGTAATAGTTTGTGAATATTTAGCACCTTGCTGCAGGTTTGTTTCTTGGAGACAGAGGAATTGCTACCACATGCAATGAAGCAGAAGGGAGAACTCAATTTTAAAGAGCATTATGGGGCCTTGCATTTCTTGTGCAAGTAGTCTGCATTCAGTAAATGATGCTGTAGGATTAAGTCAAATTTGGTGGTTTTTTTTTAAATACACATTTGCAGGTACCAAATTAAAGTATTCAGAGGTACAAGCACACTGCTTTACAGGACAGAGTCCCAGAAGCACTCCAGCTACTGTGCCACAGGCTGCTGCAAAGATCTCACTACATGGGCTAGTTTCTCTGAATACTGCCTTCCTCTCAGGCAGTAAGTAATGAGTAACTCCTCCATGAGTAAGGCTACTACTTTTCTACACCAATCACTGCTCCTGAAGATGAGTCTCCAAAGGCTATCAAGAGCAGCGAGGCTCACCAGAGAAGTGAGCACAGCTGATAAACACAGCTAGGACACACAGCTAGGAAACCACCTGAAATGTACACTCCATGCAGCACATTCCTTTATGGCATGTGCAGGTACTGGGCTCCCCCTATGAAGGTATACCACAGGAAAGGTTAAATGAAAGCTACAGCTCACGCTGAGTTGCTGTGATGGCCAGGCATGTAGTTTAGCTACAAGGAGTGCACAGATGTCGTCCCTAATTACAGTAGGAGCAAACGACAGCAGAGTATCACTCATCGAGCAGCATCGCCCAGGCACCTCCGCTTCCCTGCACCCTCTTAAGAGCCTCCTCACAACTGTTTCTCTCCCAGATCTTGTACCCATAGGCTGTAAGTCAATTCCCACCCCTGCCTTTGCTGCAAGTGACAACAGTCACCCCTGCATAGGGTAGGCCCCCTCTGGCTCCCTTGTAAATGTATGGAGGCCCTCGCAGCTTCTTTCATTGACTCTAAAAGAAAATTTAGCACATGTACTAACTTTAACTAGGGCTGAGATTGCCTTAAAGGTAAAAAACTCACTTGGGGATGGTCACCAACACAGTATCTTTCGAGCCATCTCTCATCTCAGATGGGCAAAAACTCTGAGAGAAAATTGTCACTAGAATATTTTTGCCCCAGAAAAAAAAGAAAAGCTAGAAGGAATTGGAAGATCCAGTATTGTCACAAAATATGCATGAGTGGTTAAAAAAGGTAAGTGGTAAATACAGATTAAGTTTTAATTCTGCAAATAATTTTTGAAAAATCCATTTGCTTCTGGACATTTCGGACGAATGGCCACAGGTAAGTGAATTTGAACTGGATCTTGAGAGCACAGCTTGTTTGTACTATCATATCTGTAGTAGTATCACCCAAGAACCAAAACAAAGGAGTAACTTCACATCGTGTTGCTTCGGTCAACAACAACTACGAAAGCTGTGAGGCAGCAGCACAGGCTTCACCACTGACAAATAAAAGAAACTGCTGCTTTCACATTTCCTTTGAAAGACAAGACGACTGCGTTCCCCGAAGACGTGACATCGTCTAGTAAGTGACTATTTTGTTAACTTCAGGTGAATAGGTAGACAGTTTAGAAAACAACAACAACAACAAAGAACATTTAACATTTAGAAATATTCAAACTTGAAAGATTTTGTTAGTATCACACATATCCTCCATCCTGATATGCAAAATTTAAGAGAAAGGGTGGGGTTTTATTCAGACTGTTGAAGATACTGATTTTGCATTCTAGTTTTATTATTAAATCTTTTCCAATACCTTGTTATTGCAGTAGCTCTTTGGTTTACACTTGCTAGTTTTTGAAAAAGGTCTTTAGACAAATTTTTTTTTTGATATCTGGAACTCAGAGGGCGTATGTTAATTATCTCCTTTCCATTCATGCTCTAGAATTTGTTTTTCCAACTGGTATGTGCTTGAAAACCTCTCATCTCTTCCAACAAATATCTATGTGAGATAATTTCACCTTTTCTGATTACAGTCTCAAAACCCTTTTGTAATGAAATTGGTTCATTTCTAAGGCAGGCACATCACATGATGCTGATGAGCATTATTTACCTTTTACTGTTTATAGCCTCTATTTATTGTCATGGCAAATTATGCTGTTTATTATTATACGCTAAAATTACTTTTTATTTAGATTTATTTTAAAAAAGCGTGATCTATAATAGATTTCCTGTTTGGAGCCCTGAGCCAACAGAAATCAACAACTGGCAAGATCATTATTTCTGCTTTTTACACCCTGCTTTTCAGGTGCAGCTACTAAAGCAGAATAGCTGATCAGCACAACAGAAATTAAGACCATGGAGACCAAATGGGGGAAAACCCCTGTAATACTGAGACAGCCAGCTCCTGTGATACACAGTTCCCAGAGTGGTGGAAATGATAAGCAGCCGCCTTCTGCTGACAGGAGGAGAACTATCTATGCTGGGGCAAACCAGAATAGCTTGTTCTGACTCTCCATTACTTGCTTGCATTTCCATTTCATTAATTCGAGAGTTAATTTTAAGGGAACCAGACCTCAAAGCAAATCCTGTATTAACACACTGGACACTGCATGGCTCTCTTTAGCTCACTTTTCTACCTGTGATGTTGTTCCTATCCAATTTAAGCTTCTATTAAACTTCTAAATCTTTTTAGAACCTAGACTCAGTCCATACAGGCTGTAACATTTCCCTGCAAATAAACTCATCCTGCTTGCTATTCTCCTGACCAGGGAATTTTCTTCCTCCTCCCTCCCTATCTACCCAACACAATGCTCTCCCAATATCTCACTTCAGGTAGAAAGATTACTACTGTTCTTTCCTTTGAGGAAAGCTGGAGTAACTCTATGAATGACTACTCTGACAAGGTGTAACAACTCTGAAGTTGGAGACAGCATACAATGTGGATTCTAACTTAGGTGTGTGAGTAACAAGCAGGATGCTTTAAGAGATTCTGGCTAGAAAAATATCAGGTAACATAATAACAATGCATCATGAAGAAATCAAAACCTTTTAAAAGGAAATTGCTGCACTTTCTTTCTCTTAAAAGTTACCATCCACTGGGGAGGGTGGGGGGTAGCGGGGAGAGGTTGTGCGGAGAAAAAAGCTTACTGGTCTGTGTTTCAGTGGAGTGGAGAGGCTGGTCTGCAGAAGGTAAGGATCTCCCCCTATGTTTTTAACTTCCATACCACTTGATGCACACTTGCAGCACATTTTCAGTAGCAAAGATTGAAAACACTTGGCAAAGGTGCTCAGCTGATCCAGAAACTGTTCAGCCTCATAATACGGGATCAGCCTTTAAGAGAGCCTCCTTGAACAACTCTGAGCTGTAACTTCAGCTTGTCTGGAACGCAACAGTTGAGATAAAAAAGTTTTCGGCTTTAGCAGCTCTTTCTCAGCTCTTTATTGCTCTCCAGCATTAAAAAAAAAAAAAAAAAAAAAAAAAAGAGAGAGAGAGAGAGAAAAGAAAAAGGTTTGGGCTAGAAATTTCCACACCTGACTTTGCCTCAAAAATGAGTGTACAGTTCTGCAAGGTTAACCTATTTTTATGCATGTAGGACTTTTTTCTTTCTTTCTTTTTTTTTTCTTTCCAGAGGACTTGGTAATCAGTCAGTCATTTGAGACTCATTTCTCCTGCTGTCAAATCAAGAAGGAACTTAAATGGTTATATTCAGAGAGGAGAAAGAAGGAAAAGAAAAAAAACTTAAGGACTTTAAGATCCCAAGAACGTAACATGAAAATAAATTTCTAGAGCATCAGTTGAAAGGTCATATTCAAGGACTCCCAGTAATCCTTTGCTATCTGTTTGATGGTGTCACTCACCTCGCCTCTTTCCTAAAACATGATTCATAAATTCTGAGTTTAGAAGCCCAGCTAACTGAGAAATGTAAAGCGTTCGACACGTTAAAAAACATTTTTAACTTAGAGATACCTCTTCTGCAACATTCTGTTCTCTATCCATATGCAGATCTGCTCATATCAACATGTCGGGGAGACAAGAACATCAGAAGCCAGTGCCTTCTATTTGTATATAAGAAAATTCTTCACAGCTGGAGTTCAAAAATTATCCTAGCCTGGCTTCCATAAGAAATCCATAGTAAAACTCCCATCTGCTTTCACCAAAACCAAATTACTGCCTGAATTTGAAAATTCCTGTGAAGAACATTAATGTAATAGGAAAAAAGTTAGTTAAAATTTTAAATATTTTCATCTGTCCAGAGAGTGAATGCTGTATCTTACTATGGAAAAAAATATTATGGATTAAAAGAGGGTATTAAAAATTCTTCTTTTAAAAGAGTCAATAAGACTCTCCTAAAAGCTAATTTCCAGTAAGCTTGGACACCAGAAAGATCTGTACTGCTTTAGTAAGGCTACTAATGGAATGTTACGTTGTCAAACCACAAAACTGAGTGCCTGGTAATTACTTTGTTTCAGCCTAGAGAAAAACACGTTTCCTTTACAAGAAAGAGGCAAGAAACACCTGCTGACTGCTGTTGCAAAGAGTAGGTAAAATAAAACACAGTGCTTCCGTTTGTTTCAGTATACATTGCCTTGATGTTGTTGAGCCTAAGTTACTTTTGCAGGTTATCTTCATCATGTGCTCGGCCTCTGTCTGAATTGAAAAGTAAAGTATTTTATAAAGAGCCAGTAACTTTTCAAAGGGGCATGCAGTTTTATAGTACTTCTCCGGTGACTAGCAGACTAAGCACTGGCTCTGCTTCCTGGCCCCACAGAAATTACTTTTTTGGGTAACGTTCGATCTAGTGCCTGTTATAACTCACACAGGCGAGGCCTGTCTGCCAATCTAAATGATTCAGAGGTAAATTCTGCTAATCTTATGCTGAGTAATATCTTGTAGTCGGATTAGTCCCATAGAAACATGCTCTTTGTAACTCCAGAGAGAGGACATTTAACCTTTGGCTAAACCTTTGAAAACCCCATAGATCTGTCTCACAAAAGACTTTATTTACAAGGTAAACAGCTTGCAAATCTGGTTGTTGCTGTTACTCTTACGTGCTGGTGACAGCCCTGACAGAAAACAGCCCCTTGCCTTGGAGAGCTGACACGGTGACACTGCATCAGCTCTGGAGAGCGGGCGCGATGGAGGGGGCTGACAGAGAAGTGGTCACTCCTCCGACACCAATACAAACGTTTGAACCTGACCAACTAAAGTCAAGCGGGGAAGAGACATTAATGAAAATCCTCCATGTCTCCAGTAAGTCACTTGAGAAGGGGAAAGGAAGAAGTGCTGCCATCTGATGATGTGACTAACATTTAAACAACGAGCTAAGGCTGAACCACAAGCTCTAAAGCACTTGCTCACTGAGACTGAAACCATACTTTTTGAGACGGGTCCAACCCAAGCCAAATGACTCTGATGCTTAGAGCCTGCAACCTGAGCCTAAAGGCTGAATTTGGCAAACAAATTCTGTTTCTCTCATGGGTTCCTCCAGAATCTCTTGATCCAAACACTAAACCACTGATGTATTTGAAAGCTTAATCCATATTCTGTTTTCGGAAGCCTCTGTAATTGTCTTGTTTATCTTTTGAGTGGCCGTCAGTATAAATCTGGTAACAGATGACGTGTTTAAATCCACCAGCTGTTGTGTTTGGGTCTTGACTGTCAAGACAACGCTCTTCAGCAAATAAATATACTTGCTTTTGTCCGTCATAGATGTTTTACTACAGCTCTTATCTGTTAGCACTTAGGGTTTTGTCTGTCTCCTGGATGCATTAGGATTTAATTATTTGCTGAGTAAAAAAATCTCAATGTGTCTCCTTACAGGCTGCCTTTAAAAAGAAGGCAACATGGCAAGTACAGATGCTGGTAACTTTTATTATAACTTCTCCATCATTGATCCCAACGAAAATGGAAGCGGGAATTTTCACATCTTTACAAGAATCTTCCTGCCTTGTATGTACTCGCTTGTTTTCATCCTTGGGCTAGCAGGAAACGCGCTGGTCTTTGTCATACTAGTAGTCTATGAGAAACGGAAGACACTGACAGATATATTTTTGCTAAACTTGGCTATAGCTGACTGGGTCTTCCTTTGGACGCTGCCATTCTGGGCATATTCTGCTGCTCGTGAGTGGACTTTTGGCACCGTGGCATGTCGTATTATACGGGGCTTGTATACTCTGAACTTGTACACTTCAATGTTAACTCTAACATCTATCACCTTTGACCGGCTTATTGCTATTACTTTTGCCACCAAAGCACATATGTGTCAAACCAAACGAATGACATGGGGCAAATCAATCTGTGTCTTGATCTGGGTGATCTCACTAGCATTTGCCGCACCACAGTTTATTTTTAGCGAGGTGTTTAGTATTGATAAGGCAGTATGTCAGGAAGAATACCCAAATCATCACACAGAACTGGTTCTTGAAGTGATCCAAGTGACCCTTGGCTACTTTATTCCCATGCTAGCCATGATCATCTGCTACTCTCTAATTATTAGAACCTTGCTGCATGCCAAGAGTTTTCAAAAGAACAAATCTCTAAAAAGAATATTTTCTGTAGTTGCCATATTTATTCTTACTCAGTCACCCTATACTTTCTTGAGACTGATAAAGATCATAGACTGGAGCTTTAACTTGAACAGCAACTTTGAATATGCAATCATTGTAACAGAAGCTCTTGCTTATTTCCATGGCTGTCTTAACCCTGTTCTGTATTTCTTCATGGGGGTGAAATTCAGGAGGAATGTACAGAAAATTATTAAAAACTCATGGTGCGTCAAACGGCAAGGTACAGCTAAACAGTGGCAAACCACTGAAGAGGAAGGCTCTAAAACTTTTACTGCCTCAAATAACGGAGATGTAACAAGCATGTACCCACTATAAAACTGCCTAGAAAATCTGGCAACTATTTACAGCTTGGTTTGGTGTTTTGTTGGTTTTGGTTTGTTTGTTTGTTTTTGTTTTTGTTTTTTTGTAAATACTGATAGGTAGCCTGCATGAAAGAGGAAATACAATCCCTTTAGTAAAGACACTGTTATCGGCTTTAGGCCAACCTATCTTAATCATGATACTTCAGCATTTCCTGCTTTTCCTGGTCAGAGTTGATCCTAAGACGAAGCTGGTAACTGAGTTAACTGTGCAGAAGATCTTCAAAAGGTACAAGAAACAATGAGATAAAACTCCATTCTTCATGACATAAAACTAACTTGGACTTTGTGACTCCAGATGGGCTGGAGACATTCGCCAAACTTCTGCCCTGCAGGTTTTCCATGAAAGGTGTTTGTTAACAAAAGCATTTATGAGTTTTGTTTCAAAGATATTACAGATTTTAGTCCAGATCATTCATTTAATGAGAATTCTTGGATTAAAACCATACACATTTCAATCTTCGTGCTGGGTTTCATGTGTGGTTGGTTTTTTTGTGTTTTTTTTTGTATTTTTCCATTTGGGAGAAGGTCTCCAAACACTCCTTTAGTGTTCATCTAAAATTCCTGTAATAAAGCAGCACTTTCATCTGCCTTCCATCTAATATCAGGTTCATGGTCTGAATCTCCAGTACACATGTTTGTATCTTATTTCTGATAACAGAGCTCATGTGCCAGATGACTAGATCCCCCCTCAACACAAGGGATATCATAACACACGCGGGCTCTAACACTGAGCAGCGTTTCCTTAGATGCAAACTCTCCCACCCTAATTCCCACACATTCTTTGCACCTTGACATCTTTCCAGTCTGTTTTTCCTAGCATCTCCTTGGCACCCTGGTTCCCTTGCCATGAAACTGCATTCCTTAGTTGTTCTCCTTCCTTGTTCCTGCAGTCCCTCCTTTCCACCTCTGGCCTTTTCACTTCCCAGTGGGAGGCAAAAAGGTGCGCAGGGGCCAGTGCAGACTGGGCAGAAAGTATGCAAAAGCTCTTGCAGGGAGTATCAGAACAGGGGTGGAGACTGGAATAGGGAAAAGAAAGTAGAGATGTTGCAGAGGAGCAGAGGGAGGGCTTTATGCAGCTGGGGGCTGCCTATGATGAAGGCAGGGTTGGGTCTGGCCCAAAGGCTGAAAGTCCTTTGCATTACAGCTTTGAAATATCAGTTTTAACCTGTTTCAAACCATTCTTGCAATAACCACGCTCACTCTGGATGTTGCTTTTCTCCCCATTAACACTCAGTCCCTCCTACCAGATCACTGCAGCTCAGTGGTACCCGACCCTTATTGGCACCATTGTGTCCATGTCATCTTTTTCCCCTTAGAAAACAGCTGCTTAGGCAATCCTTTCTTTACTACACAATCTCTCGTTTCTCCCATAGTGAAATGGTGCAATATCCTTAAAAACAAAACTAGGAAGGAATGTGCTGTGCTTTCACGTCTGTGCAGCAAGTAAAGCTGCTATCCCAACACACAGCTGCAGGGCAGGCTTTGCCAGCAGAGGGTGGTGAGCGGTGCTCCTGTCCCCACTCCTCTCCCCGGCTGGTTCTGTGCAGGGCAGTGAATGCTTCAGACCACATGCAGTTCCCCCTTTTGGCTATGCTGGCACCCTGCCCGGCCGTGTGATTTGTAATTAGGTCAGGAAAGAGTGTTATGAGTCATTAAGAAAAAAAGAATTCAAACCAAAGCGACCACAGTGCAGACAGGCTGAGATGCCCTTTCTACCAAAAGCAGTACCAAGGTGTGAATAAACTCTGTTTCCGTACCAGGGTAGTGGCAATTTTTTTTTTTTTTAGCACTTCTGCCATCCATGATCTTGATTCTGCTGCTGCAACATTTATTGCAGGTATGTAATTTCTACAGTGTGTTAAAATGGCAACACAGTGCACTGGTTTACCCTGGGGACTTCGACCCAGTGCTATACAACATTCTGACCTTTGTTTTAGAACACCATCTGCAAATGTGAATGCTTTAGAAATAGAAGAGTTTAAAAATACAACACTTCAAAAGACAACCCATGAGCCTTGAAGTAGCAGGATGTACTACTGCAATTGCACGACTTATCTCAGCTCACATTAAGATTTCAATCAGGTTGCTCCAAACTCATGTAACAGACCCGAAAGCATGAAGCAACTGCTGCTTGATCCTAACCTTCAGGAAAGAGCTGCTTCAAGGCCAGCCAGAGTTATGCTGGTACAGCATCTGTCTTACCTTGCCACACACCTGTGCAGCTCATGACGAAGAGGAGTTTTATTTTGTTCTCAACTGACCTGTACCAATAAAGGCAGTCCCTCAAAATTTGCTGTTTTGAAGTAATGCCATTGTAATCATTTCATGTCACTTCAAGGAAAGAACTACAGGGGCAGGGTTAAGTGAAGAGAACAAGTGAAAAATAGAGTAGCAGTACAGTAGACACCAAAAGGGGGACAAATAGGAAATAAAACAGTCTTTAAGATAATTCACTGCTTTGAGCACCAACACGCATTTCCAGTCCAGCAAGGACTCGCACCTGAAATAAGCTAAGGTCAGTGTGAAAATGTCAGCCAGAGTTAAGGAACTATGTCAACAGAACATGTCTATAGCAGGTTTTCTCTCTGTCAGTTTGGACCACCCAGCCTCCCTTCTCTTCCCTCTCTTGGCTGCTTGTCTCCCTCCCTTTTAGATCTGCACCAATTAGTTCAAATCTCTGGCAAAAACCGAATAGCTTGGACTACTTTCAGCAGAATCCCAATAAAGAAGTTTGGCCTGAAAACTTACTTATTTGTATGCGCTCCTCAGGCATGCATCTAGCAAGCACCATATCGGATCCTTTGTGTCTTCCCCAGGCACAATATCAAAGCAAATTCTACCCCA
This sequence comes from Platalea leucorodia, assembly GCF_965183815.1. NCBI lineage: Eukaryota > Metazoa > Chordata > Aves > Pelecaniformes > Threskiornithidae > Platalea > Platalea leucorodia. Next base: position 120,197,180 of record NC_138823.1, read on the forward strand.
TATATTCAATTTCATGCAAAGAGAACATTATTGGGATGCCAGTGGATTATTATTTGTACTTCAAGGCTACCTGAAGTATCCACATAGAAATCAAGCCACGTTTAGCCGGGCACTTTAAAAAAAAAAAGATTGAAGGTCTATATGAAGTTAAGGTGGTCCACCAGTTGAGTATGGCCAAGAAATCTGCAGCAGTGAAACCAGTAGCTCAGAAAGTCCCTAAACTGCAGATCCTTGGAAGGTGGGGGAAAACACAATGGGAAATTATCAGTACATCTGCTACTGGCTGCTGTCAAAGACAGGACAGAGGGTTAGCAAAACCTTTGCTCACATTCAGTATAGTGGTTCTGGCACATTACCCTCAAACACCTATGCTATCAAATGCTGCATTATTTGCTTATGCGCAAAGCTAGACTGGGGCTTTGCGTACACATATACTCCTCACCGCAGAAACAAGTGAGAAAACTTCTGTGCTGCCAGAATCAATACTGCGCTCTGCCTTTTTTCTTCAACACATACCACAGTTGCCACACCACCACCTGACACACGTATCAGTTTCTGCATCTCTCCCGTAACATAAAACTGCACAATCAACACAAGATGCTCAAGTCACCCACAGCGTAAGAAGGTCATTCTCCTGCATTCTCCTCCAGTGTTCAGGCTAGTGAGACCTTTCAAACATTGTAAGTGGTATGGCGAAGGGCAGGTGTGGTCTGCCTTCTCTCCAAAGTATGTCTCAAGCTCCAAGTATGACCACAGTAGGACTCTCCGCCTGGCTTGTAACACTAATGAACCAAGAGCAACAGAGGATAAAACACTATTTCCTGACTTTCCTGCCTATAATCTGTGAACAATGGGAGATGGACAGCCTTTAAAAGTTTACATGGTGCAAGTAGGATGTTGCATGGGCGCCCTTCAAGAACAGTATTCCAGCATTAGTGGCAATCCTGCCTGAATTGCCTGAATTGCCTGAATACTTTGCCTGAATACTTTGTGGGACAAGAGGAATCTAGCCCCATCCCAACTTGAAAAAAATGGTGACACACACTTCTTTCTTTCTCCTGGTTGTATTCTCCAGAACTAACTCACCTGTGATATCCCCTCTGCAGACAGCTTGAATTCAAAGTAGTAGTACATTACACTTTTTTTCTTCTAAAAACAAACAAAAATCCCCCACTGCAAATTGTCCCTTTGCAAAACAAAGGCAATACTAACTTCACAAGAGCCTTGTGAAGCTCCGTTTGTTCATGTCTACCCAACACATGATAAACATGAATATACCGTCAGTGTCAACAGTATACAAAATAGGAAGAATACATAGAACTTATTTACCAAGAAACAAAAATGTAGAATTTTGAAAAGTTTCTTTTCCATATAAACAAGTCTGTACAGTCTGCCTTCTACCCAAATTGCAAGCCACTGTGGTTTATGCCGGAAACGGGTCCGCTGAAGGCAAAGGAGTCTAGGTCTGCTTTCTCAGCAGCAGGACGGTTACTCTGTGGCTATTTTCAGTTTAGCATTTAGATTTATCACGTTTATTTTTCTGCTCAGAAGCAAAACAAATACAGAATTTAGGTGAAATTGCTCTTTCTTTTTCTTCTCAAGTATATAAAAGTTTTTGAAAGATAATATATTTTACGGAATGGAATTTTTGGAAAACATTTGAAAATATTTGAACAATAGTAAAACAATATTTTGTATAAACATGGATATAGATGAAACTATAATACTACAACATAGTTTGCAAACAAAGTACTTAGATATTCAGATGGCCTTAGATCCTCTTCATTGCGAATTTATGTAGAAATAGATGCAAAAAAATGACTGAAACCTGCATTCGTTCTCATTTTCTTAAAAAAAGAACAAACTTGTGCCAGATTTAGCTACACAATTCCTGTTCTTTTTCTTTTCTGTCAGCTGTTATCTTTAAAATAGTAAGGAATCCTACAGACACAGACCAGTTGTTTCACGTTCAGTTCAATGAAGCCTGTCATAAAAAGAACGAATCTTTCCTTATCTTTTCTCCACCCCCTTGTTCTCTTGATATTAAGTAACGGTGAGTCTGACAGAGAGTATTGCTTAGCTCCTATTATAAGTTAAGTGTGAATGACCAGTGACCCAGTGTGGCCTGCAAGATGATTTTAATGGTGACAGCTGGCCTGGTGACAGCACAGACTGGGACTACTCCTCTGTGCTGTGGTGCAGCAGGTGGAGGGAGAGGATGGAGCTGTTTGGATTTACTAGATTTGATGCTGATTGTGCAAATAGGCCAAAATTATTTTGTGTTGGTCTACTGAACATGTGGCTGGGAACAGAAGTGTCTTCTCTTTATGCACAGGTTGGCTATCCCCACTGAATGGAAAAAACAACAACATTCCAAACAAAATCCAGAAGAGTCCCCTTTCCATGAAGCAGTGTTTACTCACAGATCTGTCACGCTTTGATCCAGAGAGTCTCCCTCCATCTGACTTTCGTTGTGGAGAGAGTCTGATTCCTGTACTTGGCACAGCTCTTCATCAGTGATTATATCAAATGTTGCATCATCTGGTGGTTTAGATGCTTCACTTGCAACTGTGCCATAAAAGGACACAAAAAGAAACATAAACAATATTAGCTGGTTCTCTGGAAAACAAACAAGCAAAACCCTTAAGGAGGAAGACTGGGCCATTCTTCTACCTTTACAGAAACATCAGGTAACTACTAGAACCAACTGAAAATCTCAGGCTGACTGACACTCATTTAATATACACGCAAATTTCTGTCAATACCAACCAAATTCAAAGACGGGACCAGTCCCACCCTGAAAACACTCCATGAACTTGCAGGTCCTTGGAGTAGCAGGTGACCGTGTGGTTTCATGGAGAATGTCTATGAACCCTACTTATTTCTGCACAACATGCAAACAATACACTAACCAAAAGCCCTCTCAGATGGTGACACAGGCGATTCCAGTGAAGCTGGTGACCCTTCCTGGTTGGCACTGGATCCAGAGTCATCTGTACTGTCCACAATGACGCTAGGCTTATTAAAGCAAGCTCTGCAGCAACGCTCCTTTTTTCCACCAGGCTTTGTCACCATGTAGTTGTTGCAGCAGTAGTAGCAGAAAATGCGACCACACATTCTAGAAATGATTTGAAACCAAAGGTGTTACAACAGTACCACATACAGGTGGAACATATCTACGTGACAAGAGTCTGGGGCTTTGTCATAACGGTCTTGTTCTCTGCAAGAGCCCGAACGTACATCCATGGCAGAACTCATAATACAGACTGTGCTGATTTCTGAGGTGAAGCAAGTTTTCTTGACAAACACAGGACAGAAATTCACATTCATACTTTGCTGCCTTAATAAATAGGGAAAACAGAAAAAAACATAAAAATACTAAAAAAATATATACTTTTAAATATAAAGACATAAAACAATTAAATACCCACAAATATGCAATACAAATAAATAATATATATATTAAGTACACACAAAGGAAATGTACTTAATAATATCACACAGGCCAAATCTCATACCCAATTAGAGCAAAACTGTATTTGATTGTAAGGACTGTAAGAACACGTCTACATGTCTCTACTTAGTAATCACCCCTCTCCCCTTCAGACAGGGAAGAAGAAATAATATTGGACACATACATGTACATTCATCCCTCCTGCCCTCTCCGCTCTGCTGTCTCTCAGTATTAAACCTGTCAACTACTTTTTAATGAACATGTTAAGATTTTCATAATAATGTAAATCATTAGTAGGTGAAAACACAAGCAAGTTTCACAGATTCTAGTAGAAATGAGTAATTTGGAAGTTGTTACCGGAAATGACTTCACTATTCATTAATCCCCATCGAATGTTCCCTACATTCATATGCAACTGAAACAGTCCCAGTACTACATACCTTACATGATGAATCAGGTCGTGAGGATAAAGAACAGTAAAGAGCCAAAACAAGCATATCACTAATACCCTGAAATGTATCCACTTAAATATATTTGAATAAATCTAGATCGGGTAACTAGTAACTCCAAGCAGGCTAACTGTATAGGAAATGATTTAATATTAACTTTTTTAAAAAAGATTGCTCAGCAATTGGTAATTATCTCTGAATATACCTAGTGTATGTAACCAAATTCATAATTGCACAGCATGTTGGATTTGTTCTGGAATACTTCTATCACAATAGCAAAACCATCTTAGTGAATATTATTTACCACATGCACAGAGCAGTGCTAAATAAATATATTAAAAACACAGTCCTTCGAAGAAACACACTATGTGGGGTGTGATTATCTTTATTTCCAGAAATAAGAAACTGACAGACTCTCCAAGTCAGAGTTGCATCCAGATCTTGCCCTTACATGTCAAGGGACCTCTCCATTAATGTCTCTTATCCCCTTGTGAGCTCATGTGTTCTTTCAGCCTCCACAGTGTCCTGTATCAACTGATTTTGACCAATGAACTGCGAACATTAAGAAGTATTTCATCCATGTAACGATCACACTGAATTTTGCTTTTGAACAGCGTAATAAAGTTCAACGAACTGACCTGCAGTGATGTCGGCGCACCATCCATGAGAACTCCCTCTGGCAGTCCAGACAATGATTAACCTCTGTGTCCCCCTGCCACCTTTGCTCTGCACTAAGCTTCTGCTGGAACTCCAGAGCATCTGATTTTTGCCACAAAGCATCCTTATCTCTGCAGAGACACAGTTAAAAGAAAGAAAAACACATAGAAATTATCAGTGCCGGTTTACTGTTAACCAACCTCAATCTGAATGCTGGTGAAAGCTTCACAGTCAAAATTGCTTTGCTGTAACTTTTGAGGAGCTTTCAGAAATAAAGACAGATGAAGAAACCTACCAAAGCTCTTGGGAAGGGGGGGAGAAAAATACATGCCATGCAGAGAACTACATATTTTTGCAAAACAGACAGCAAATTAAGGAGGAGATACTACTGGGTGTTATATTTTTGACCGAATTATGGAAATGCAAAATTTCAACTGCTGATGAACTTGGCCACTACCTGTATCTTCAATTCAGGAATACAAGACTGAACCACCTAGGCACTACCCCTTAACATCCTAAGCTAGGATTTTAATTTCTGCTTGCTGTTTATTTTAATGCCAACCTGATAAGTTCTATCAAACGTTCTTCAAGGAACTGTTTTGTTCTCGTCAGGTCATCCAGTTCAGCAAATAATTTCTGGTCGCTGCTGTCTTTGTCTGCTGCCACCTTGCTGAGCTTCTCACTGTAATCCAGGACCTTCTCTTTTGCTTCATCAGCTTCCTTTTCGATCCTGATCAAATACAAAGGCAATTAAGAATCATTTTTAGCTCATGTGCATTCAAGTGTTCCCCATGGAAGAAAGGGGTCCTCCACCCTGATAAACAGGTAGTTTCAGTGACATTGTTCTCAGTGTGCATATTTTTTGTAGCTAGCCAGAATCTCTCCAGTTTTCTGCATCGCTGGAAGTGCACACAGATCCTTTGTCTGGTGAACACAGTCAGCAATCAGCAATTTCTTGGATGCCCTGCTGATAATGAAGCTTACGATGGGTACCACACTGGGAATAAAATTAGTGTCTTTGGAAGCTAAGATCATCAGCAGCTGCAAACTGAGCTAAACAGGGAAAGTCCCATAGCTGCAGGTTGCCCAGCATTTACAGGTTGCACACAAAAGGGCCGTTTAACACATACTCCTCCATAGCCTTCATGTTCACAAAAGGGAAGCAAACCAGTTTCTCACTATATTCTTCTAACGCAGATGCAATTCAAAAACTAAAGTTTAGGACAACTCAGTTCACTGCACAGTCAGTGGAAAGAAGAGTCCCCAGGAAGCTTCCAAGAATGTAAGTCTTGGCTTGACGATATGGCAATTTCAGTACTGTGAGTCCTAGCAACGGATCAAAAATGCTACAGCAACACAACACGAAGGGCTGAGCTGGTCTGAACTCAGTCAGCCAATTCAGCTGAATTCAAACATCTGGATGAGTTAGATTTTGTACTGACAACCTTCAGCATAGATCAAGAATCATCAGTCTTCCCACAAAGACAGATGATATCACCACAAAAATGTAAAAACACACAGGCTTTGGTTAACCCATTAGACTCTGTATGAGCCCATGCCTCATGAAGACCTAATTCAGACTGCCAAATAATCCACACCACACAGGCTGACATTACAGACCTTGGAAACATAGCCTGCATTAGATACTTAAAACTGATAAGAAACCTGACAAAGACATGCTGGATGTGGTCCCATTCAAATAATTCTTACTGATTCCCTGAAACTTCATGGAGAGGGGAGAAAAAACAAACTGTCAAAAAGTGCAAATTTTCCATTATCAAAAAAAAGAGCCATTATTGGTGTTTTAATTTTGTGACTAACCTATAAGGTAAAAGGAGGTCATAAAATGTCAAGCAGTTTCATAAAGGAAGACATACAATGAATTTACATCACCAGCTAAATTAACAATACAATAAAACCTAAACCTTGCATTCATGTGTGCTGTGTAATTTACGTTATTTCTCATCTGAAGTGTCAGTCTGACATTCCCCATCAGTGCCCATGTTCTATTTGCCCTATATAAACCCCGTGGCATATGCTACTTCACAAACCACAGCAATTTTCAATATGCTTTGGTTATTAGCCCCTTGCTTGGCTTACAATTAACAGCTTGTGTAAAGAACCCAAACTCCCACCTTTCCAAGAGTTCTCTCAGAGACGTCACTTCCTCTTCCTTCTGCAGCCGAGCAGATTCTGATGCAGACAGCTGCTCTCTTGCTTCATCCAGCTTTCTAGACAAACTCGTGTTTGCAGCCTAGTGAAATAAATTACTGTATTTCCTTACATGTAAAAACAACACCTTACCAAGCATTGGACAATTACCAAGACACCTAAACAATGCTTTAGAAGAATCAGTTAAAGCCAAACCACCAATTAAGTTATTATTGTATAAGTAGACACTAATTAGTTGTGTACTAGTGACTGATTACTTCTGTCACACTGAATAAGGGATAGACTCTAAAGTAAGACAGTATTAAGCCTGTAATTCTTATTAGTCCATGTCAGTGGAGCTTTTGCCTCCTTATCAAGGGAAATTTCTCAAAGATAATGGCAAAAGAATACACCCTAAAAGTTTTTTCACCACCTAAAAGCTTCAAAAGAAAAAAAAATAAAAATGAGGAAAATGTTGTTTATTAAAGCTATATGGAACATGAAGGACAATGGTAAAAAAAACTTCTTTCACAGCTAGCCTCTCCAGAGAAGTCTGCCAAACTCGGAGTCCTCAGGGAAGATACCTAACTGCATCTAAAGGTGTACGTATTTCTGCTAGCAGGCAAGGCCACGTTCAGGAACCTTAACTTTCTTCTTTCTGGACTCCTTACATCTCAATATGACCCTCATAACTCAACTGTTTGATAAACACATTGCAAAAATCCTATTTTTTTCCAGCTGGGTTATTTCTCAGCCAGATTAATTCTCTGATTCAGTGCCCCTTACAGCCTGCAAACAGTTGGATCCACACTTGTGGCTGTGTGCAGTGGGCATGCAGGGCCTAAGACAGACACCTTTTAAACCTGTACCCCCATTTAAGAAGTGTACACACAACCAGGTCTTAGATAAAACCTGACTAGCTTTCAAAGCAGGACAAATCCTAAGTGCCATCATGCTTTTCGTAATCCCTGTTTCAGTATCTAACTTCTGGCTGCTGAGTATTTTGTCTGCAGCACCTGTATTGACTCAAGGGCATTCTCAGACTCACAGCCAGTCATCAGAAATGCTGCCTGCCTTCTCAGTTGTAACACTAATGCCTGCTGACACAAACACCTCTGTCTTTTAATCAGATCGAGCACCTACTTGTAACTCTGCAATCTCTTCCTCTGCAGCATGCTGTTGTCGCTTCTGCTCCTCAAGCTGCTCTCTTACTTTTCCACACTCTTCACTGACAGCCTAGCAGAGAGATTGAGCCAGGAGTTAGCATTCCTCTAGTGGCCACCCCTTCATCTACGAAATTCCCAGTTGTGAATCACGAGTGCTCTTACTGCCGTGTATGGGATAAATGCAGCACCACTGTCAGGCTCATGAAAGACAGCTAAAGAGACACCCAACTCATAGATTCAAGGAAACTCCCCTCTGTGGTGGCAGACCAGCTGTGTTTTACTGTTCCTCGCTATGGGCTATACAGTTCTCAACAAAAAGAAGGCCCAGCTTGCGAACCTGCTTTGGCTCAGAAGAGTGAGATAGCCCAAACCATACCAAGATTTAAGAAGCCTTTATGAAAATGAAACATAAATGAACATACGCTATTTTCTCAAACTCATGGGATTTCTGGATACCACCAGTGGCATGAGCCTCTGATCAGCTGCCAGTCATCTTAAACATTACCTCAGAATGGCAGCACAAACACAATAAAATCTTCAGCCTTTAGGTGTGCTGTTTCACATGTACAGGGCTGACTCATGTTCTCTGGAAGCAAAACTTTGATCTTCTCGGCTGCTACCTTGAGCAGTTGAAAGCAAAAATACATGAGGGAATTAACCGCAAAAGTATCTGGTGTCAGTCTAAGTTTGCTTTCATCAAAATCAGTTTTAAGGAGAAGTAGTGTTACAGGTGTGGGGAACAGGTCTTGCAATGTTCCTACCAAAAAAGAAAAAAATCACAGCTGTGACCAGAGGGAATAGTTACAGAAGACACCACCTTCAGTGCCAACACAAGAAATCATCACCCTCTTCATTACTGGCTGCCTTTTCCATATCACATGGCCTCTCCACTGTGCTCAGATAGTCACACTACACATCTCCAAAAACACTCTGAAGACTTATTTTACCTCAAATAGGCCTAGGTCATGAGTGTAGAGATATTTTCAGATTCCCCAACTAAGGCTAGTTGCGTGCTAGTCTCAGAGCCTGACCAACACAAACCTTAGGATTTCATGCAGTAATTGCTGCAGCAGACAGTAAAGCAGAGGAAATCCTGCACAGCTCCCTCAGCTATAATAATCACGTTAATTTACCTTGAATTTTGTCTGATAATTTAGAATTTCTGTGCTCATTTGAAATTTTATTGCAGACAGCTCTTCTTGGCTGGTCTCTTGGAAACTCTGTGCCTGTTTCTTTACTGTCTCCAGCTGCAATTGCAGACTTGGGACAGCTGCGGCACATATTTGAGCCTCCTCTAATTTCTCTTGCAGGCTCTTGTTCTCCTGTCTGAGATCAGAGATGTCAAGCTTCAGCTTCTCCTGTTGCTCTGCTGCCTGCTCTTCAAGTTCTTTGAACCTTTCTGTGGCCTGGGCTAACTGCTCTTCTGCATCCACCTTTTCAGAGGTCAACGCACAAATCTGAATACCAAGTTCAGCCATATCTGTGTTGGTCCTGTGGAGGAGATCTTTGTTTTCTTCATTTTCCATTCTAGCAACTTCCAGGTACTGCTTGACCTTGGATAGCTCTTCATTCATGTTCAGCAAATTATTTTCCAGCTCAGCTTTTTGATGGGCTGCTGTCTCCTGCTCTTTTTTCAGCGCTTCTTCTCTTTCTTTCCATTGCACCAGTTCTTGCACATGGTTTCTGTTGAGTGACTCACTTTGCTCTTTCAGCTGCTGGACAAGCGCCTTCTGCTCACCCAAGGCAGTCTGTATGACTGCCAGCTCACCTCTCATCTGCTCTCTCTCATCAGTGGTCTGCTGAAGCTTGACTCGCAGGTCGAGGACTTCTGCTTGCAGCCTAGACACTTCACCTCGGCTGACCTCCAACTGCTCGTCACTCATGGTCAGTCTGGAGGCCAGCTCTTTTGCCTCCTTCTCCAGAGAAGCCGCCTGCTGTAGTTGGTGTTTTTCCACTGATTCCTTTTCTGATGTGAGGGATTCAATAAGCTTTGTCTGATGAAGGCATGTCTTTTCAACACTGAGCTTTTCGACCTCAAGAGTCTCTGCTTTCTTCCTATATCTTTCAGCTTCTGCTCTTAGCTGCTCACACTGGCTCTCCATGCCTTGCAGTTCCACTTCCTTCTCTGTGAGCTGTGACTGGAGACTCTCTTTGCTTTCCTTCAAGGTGCCCAAGCTTTTTTCCATTTGCAAACTATGCTGTTTGGCACTCTTCAGCTGTCCTTCAAGTGAGGCATAAGACTCTTTGGTGGTCTCTTCTCTTTGCTTTAGTTCTTCATAGTCTGAGTGCAGAGCCTCTAATCTCTCCTCCAGAATTTGGCTTTGCCTTCTGGCATTCTGCAAGTCTTCATCCAGCTGTTTGTTCTGGCCCCGGAGCTTCTTCTCTTTTTCATCAACTGACACCAGGGCATCATCTATCTCGCTCTGAAGCTGTTTCTCAGAGGCTCTCAGACTGGCTACCTCAGCTTCCAGGGAAGCTTTAGAAGCTTCCAAATTTTTCAGCTTCTCTTCCATCTTCTTCTTGGACTGCTGCAAATTTGCATTCTCTGCTTTCAGCTTCCTGCTCTCCTCACCCATTTCGCTCACTGCAGAGTTTTGCTGCTCCATCTGCTCCTCCAGCTCCTTGACTTTCTGGCTGAGATGCTCTTTCTCAGACAAGAGTTTCCGGTTTTGCTCCTCAAGGCTACGCACAGTCTGACTCACCTTTGTTAAGCGACCCTCCTGTAGTTCAAGTTGCTCTGCTTGCGATTGGGCTTCCTGCTTCAGTGCTCCTTCCCTCTGACCATACTCCTCCTTAAGTTTCTCTTTTTCTTTCCTTGCTCCCTCAAGATTTTTTTCCAGTGACCCCACCTGAGCCAGTGACCCCATTACCTGGGTCTGGAGCTCAGCCATCTCCTTTTCTTTCAGGGTCAGGGCCTTCTGAAGTGCATCCATTTCCTTTGCCATGGTTTCCAGGCTCCCAAGCAGCTTTTCACTCTCTTCTTTGGAGTCAGCAGTGAGGCGATAATATCTGGATTCCAGTTCCTTCTGTGCCTCTTCTTTCAGCTGCAGCTCTTCCCTTGCTGCTTTCAGTTGAGACGCATGTTCGTCACTGAGCCTTTGCATATCTGCCTTTTCCTTCTCTGTCTCCTGAAGCTTCTCTAACAGTGCCTGTACCTGTAGGGCAGAGTCACAGTGGGCTGTGGCTTGCTGTCCCTTTTCCTCCAAGGCAGCATCAACTTTTGAAAGGAGGTCGAGGTTCTTCTGTTCTGTGGAACTCAGCTTGTCTTTGAGCTCATTGATGCAAAGATCCTTCATAGCAACCAAAGCCCTAGAGGCCTCCAGCTCCTGATTCAACATCTGCAGTTTTGAGGCACAGTCTTCCTTGTTGGTCACCAGCTGCTCCAACTTTGTTGAATATTCCTTTTGCTGTTCCACTGCATTCAGTTCCAGTGACTGCAGGCACTTCTGCAGGTCAAGAACAGTGCTCTGAGTAGAGTGTGAGATCTCACACTGCTTCTGTAACTCCGTGATCATCTTTGTCAGACGGGAGTTCTCCTCACTGTAGTTATTGCTCTTCTCCTTTTCTACCTGCACCTGTTCTTTCTGAAGGCTGACAGTTGCCTGGAGCTCCTGGTTTTCCGTTTCTAGCTGGTGAATACGATCTTGAAGTTCCCTCTGCCTCAGCTCAGCCTGGTCAAGTTCTACACGCATCTCTTCAAAGCCCTCAAGGTGTTCAACATTTAGCGAGCTATTTGCATCCGGGCTGGAGGGGAACTCTTGGGCCTAAATGAACAGAAGGGGAAAAACAGAAAGTTTAAGAAGTACTAAACATGCATCTAAATGGTGTACTCAAATGAGAGCAAGTTCAGCTTCTTAATGCACGGTGACGTTGTATGTTGCGTTCACAGCACTACAAGATATCAACTTACAGGAAATGGGTCTTGTTTTCACAAAAGATAAATGAAAACATACCTATCTGCAGGCAGTCTTCTGAATATTTTTTTTTCCTCTACAAGATTTGCATGTTTAGTTGAATCAGCTACTGGAGAATTCCCTTTACTTTTAATTAAGAACTCTTTTTGTAGTTTACCATCATAAGAGTCATAATCACCATAAAACTACCAAGCTCTCCGGAACTACGTCATTAATCTACCATGCCACATAAACATTTATTTGTAATTTGCTTACCTGCAAATAATTGCTCACTAAACTGCTCATGCTGGAACTGCGACTTGGGGGCTTCCATAAATATGCTGAAGATCCAAGCGAGGACAGTGTCCTCCTGTTGATCACAGAGAGAAACAACATACAAGAGAAGTCTAAGCACACACATACATCTCTTTCTACTCTTACATATAAGATTTATCCAGCTGTAACTACCACATAGAAAAAGATATAACTGCACCTGGTGTCTGGGCCAACAACCACTGAAGTTGATGGAAAACAAAATAGGGATATTGAAGGCACCTATAAAAGATTATGGGGTTGGTAGCCATGACTTCCCACATCCACAAGAACCAACGCAGCTTTACTCTAAGAAATTGTATTGCTGTGTGGTGGCAGCTCAATCAGATGGTGGCAGCATGCAGCCCTAGAAAACTCCCACTGATACAAACGGCTCTGGATAAGACCTAGTAGTTTTTGTTATTTCCCCCTTTGAGGTGGGATCAGGCTGTGGTGACTGCATATTGTCATCTCTACCATTGCTGCAAATGAAGTGCACTGCTTAGCTGTTCAGTCACTACACGTCCCAGCTCTTAAAACAGAAGGAGCTAAGAACATTTCTTCTTGTGCCTGTGAAGATGAGAATAGCTTGGGATTTGGGCTAAACTGTAGTTAACGGGAAGTACTCCATCAGAGAGCATCAACTCTGATCTCTTGTATACAGTTTATTGAAAGAAAAAAAGGCCGATTTGGTCAAAGACTCTAATTACACTGAGAAAGTGTATGCCTGCTCTGACACAAGCGTTCCTACCTTCAAAAGCAGAAGCTTTTACAGATTCTGTAGCAGGCAGGTATTTTATGGCCCTGTTAATACAAAATGACAAAGTGTTTCTATCTTACCTGGCAAATGCTGGCCAAGCAGCATCTAAATCATAGCCTCTTGATGCCAAGTCAAACTGAACATCAGTAAGCTCATAGAGTTGACCGACAATGTCAGAACTCATTTTGGAATTCAGAAATGGACTTCTTGCATAGTACCAGTCACTTGAAAACAACAAAAAAAATTAAGTAATACTCATTCATAAGTAAAAAAAAAAACACCAGTAGCAGTTTCCCTTGCAAAAACCTCCCACCACATCATTATTTACTCCACCCCAGAAAAATTATGATATGCTATTCTAAACGCAAACTGAAAACAACCAGACCCACCAACCAACATCCCATCCCTTTGACGTGAATGAAATCAAACAGCTCAATGAATTCCACGGAAATATCTTTAAAGGAGCCCCTACACAAAATATTTTTTGCTCTAGTGCTTGGGCAAAACACTGACAAGACAAAATATTTGCTATACACTAGATAATCACACAGTAAATACCTGAAGCACACACTTAATACATCAAAAATGAGGGACAGAAAGCAGCAACCAGCGTTAAATACATTGTGCAAACAGCTGGCTTTTTCTAAAAGCCCTACCAGTGTCCCTCCAAACAGCTACAAACTATCTTCTGTGTTCCTTGGCCAGGGGCAAGCTGTTCTGTGTGACAATCCACAGATATATGCAAATGCTTTGTGGGGCTTTGCGCAACATATCCAAATTAATCCTCCCTTATGATGTACAGCACAGAAGATCAAACCCAGGATCCTCAATGCTTATAAAAATGTCACCTTTGAAACTGACATTAGAAGCATCAGCACCACCCACTCCATACACATTTAGCTGTAACAACTTTCAACCATTATCAGCCTTAGATAGGTATGAACCAGTGACCCAGGCCAAAAGGTCTATTATCCTTCCTATCCTATTACCAGCTCTCTAAGCTGACCATTTGGAAGGGTTTCAATTTCTTTCAATAGCTACTAGGTGATGTTGCTTGATCACACTAAGCAAACACCCATTAGTTAACAAGGTACTTTGTTATTCACCTGGTCACCTTGGTGTTCATAAAACATTGCTGCAAGGTGTCTGCTAGCCTTTGGTGAACGAGGGAGTAACGAAGAAATGCTCTTCCTTTTCCAAGAGATGTTCGTAGCTGGAAGGGAGAAACCACAAGAAAAGAAAATTCTAAATATCATTTGTAATCATGTAGAGACATAGCCAGAACAGCCTACATACCGACACAAAAAACCCCACAATAAGCCACTAGTTGTAAAGGAAGCAGTTAAGAACTGCCACTGAGAGACACCTTCTTCCAACACTGTCATTGGGTGGAATCTTTTTTGAATGACAAATCTGTATCCACAGCTAGCTGTTGTTCTGTTGTTCACTTTATAATAATATAAAAGGCATCGCAGGACCAGTGAATCGTCTCCTGTACTGAGTACATGAGCACAGACTATGCTAAGGGCAATTCCCAATATAAGGCAAAATCTCAACGTGCCCAGCAAAGCCAGAAGTGACTGCTTAGGTTGGTTAAGATGTGTCTGGCCACAGCTGGAAGAGCTTTAGGGCAGATCTAGTCATAGAACAAAGATGTACACATATACAAATATACATCCCCACAGACACAGTAACCCCAGACAATGCAAAAAGCCTTTCTTAATACTTAGCCGTTAAGTTGATAAAAATCTAATTCTTACTTCAGACCAAGAGCAGCTGCATGACTGAAATGAATGGATCTTTTTATGAAGACAGCTGTTAAATCAACATAAGGGGGATCACAAAACTCACCACTAATTTTTTTATAGCTACTGACTTGGGGAATTGATGTTTTGTTTTGTCTTTTACATCTGAGCTATTTGTTGTCCTACAAAAAAACAAAACACTAAACAGTAGTGTTTCATTTCTCCTTTCCACCAAAATCAGTAATCAATTTAGGAATGGAAATGAAAGTGATTAAAAGAATTTCTTGCCAGTCAGCCATGCTTCTAACCAAACTGCTCATCCAACTAACAAACCAATTAATGATTTAAAAATGGAGGCCAAGGAAAATATTAGGGGGGGCTGAGGCTCAAGTTAGTAGGTTACTGTAAATTTTGCTTGAAAAGTTAGTGTGAAAGAAGGCTCAAAGGCCACACAAGCTTTCTCTCCTGATCAGTATTCCACCGTGGTGACGTGAGAGCAATGCCTTAACTCTCAAGTTTCCTTGGTTTTGTTGTTACTGGGCTTCTGCGCTCAAGTAAGACACAGGTTCCTTGTTTATCTCAGCGATCCACTATATAAAAAAATGTTCCTTATAAATGGAACAATGAAATATGGAGCAAAGGAAGCAACACCTTTTACTGCTTTTTGTTTTGAATTCTATAGGACAGAAAGTGTGAAATAACATGGTCCCAAAAGGCTAAGTACCCCAGAAACAGCAAATTTAATTTGTCAACTGTTTTTCACCCTCATTCACCCTGTAGATGTCTGAATATTTCTTCAGGGAGATGCCATCCCTGCCCTGTGCACAGAAGCTTAGAAGTGTTTTTCCTAACTAGGCATATCTAGCGAATATCTTAAGAACAGTCAGAAAAAAAACACTGGAAGCCACTGAACTAGCCCTATCCTTATTCCCATTGGTTTATCAATTTACACCGCAATGCCTTTTTTAAGCATGGAGATCCTAGAATGGATGTATGTGACGAGAAGTAGAGGAAAATATTTACATATATGCAGCTACATGTAGCCAAAGACTATTTGCCTGGGAAGCAAAACCATGCCACCTCCTGCTAGAGCCCTATCAGAATTCAGGGAGGCAAGCCATGTCTGATATTCTCAGTGTTTCAATGTTGACTGCAAACACTGTAGCTGAGGTGCAATGTATGGCTGTAGCGCTGTATGGTGTGCAATGTGTGGCTTTAAAGACTTGGAAAGATCTGTATTCAGTCTAATCACCTTTTGAAAGGGAAACAACCAGAACTCACTGCTCACCTAATGCCATCAAGGACAAGGCTCTCTGTTTAATTAACGGCTGGGCAGTTTCCAGGGTATTCCTATTTGCTTCCTTGCTCCACCTCTCTAGCATATCATGCACCCTAATATTAGAAGTGTTGCAGGCAAAGCAGAAGAGGAGGCATTATGCTGTTAAATGTTTGACCATTCTTAAAACGTAACTGCTGTTACCCTTTCCTCCTTGTTCACTTCCATCTTTGAAAGTCAACAAGTACTGTTCAGTGAGAAAATAAATGACATCTGGAAACCTTTATGTTCTATCCAGCCAGGCTCAAACATTGGCTGCTGATTTCCACCTGTAATGAAGGGGAATAACCAACGCTTTTTTTCTGTCATCTGTCATTTCATTTCTGGACCCGAGTCTGCCAGCTCAGTTATCTGAAATGGTTGACTGATGTTTTTTAGAGTTCATATTCCTAAACCACAAGCTAATAAAGTTAAAAGAAGTCTTCCACAAGGTAATTACTATGGCTGCACAGAAATTGACATAGAAAATGTCCTTCTTCCAAACAGTAATTTCTGATATCATGCTAACCATTAAACAGCCATAGGTACTGACGGAGGAGGAAAAAGCAGAGCAGCCTTTACATGTGGTAATATGCAGGTGATACCACAGCCAACAGACTGTCGAAGGCTACAACACAGTCACCTTTGCAGAGAAATTGGATTGGCTACTGCTGCTGAGAATTTAGGGGCCAGTAGCTACTGTCAGAGGATCTTTCCTGCAGCAGCAGTCACTGTCCTTCCCCAGTCTTCCTGGAAGTAGTGGGAAAGTCAAACCCAATTTCCATGGCTCTCCCCTGCTTCCCTTCCCAGTGGTGAAACAAACTGGAGCCCTTCCTTGGCTTGTTCGCCTTGGAACAGCAAAATTCAATATTGCCTGAATTGCTGAGAGAAGAAAGTGAGGTATGGAACACAGAGCCTGCCTCTGTTACAGTATCATGGCTCTCTTTCAGATGGCTCAAGACAACATTATTAAGAGCTGCTGTGGAGGAATTGCTAAGACAACAGGGAAATCTGCTGTAAATAGTGACTTGCTAATACAAGTTAGCACTGCTCACAGATACCAGAACTGAACATCAGGACAACGCTGGCTGGCACCACCACACCAACGCCTCTTTTACCCACTAGGGAAGTTCTTCTTCAAATGGTTCTAAAGACTCGGACAGGATCAGCACAGAAAGCTTCTCACTGCACTTACTTCACCCACTCATTGAGCTGAAGACATAACATAGCTGTTGCAAGATTAAGCTTTTATTACTATATGTAATAAA
Organism: Platalea leucorodia; assembly: GCF_965183815.1. NCBI lineage: Eukaryota > Metazoa > Chordata > Aves > Pelecaniformes > Threskiornithidae > Platalea > Platalea leucorodia. Next base: position 120,214,350 of record NC_138823.1, read on the forward strand.
AATAAAGCTTTTTGTCCTGATCATGACAGCTTACCCGAGGGAATAATGACAACCATCCTGAGTCATTACATCATGCTATTTGACATGGTGGAACAAAGTTGAGACAGAAGATGAAATGCTGCTCTCAGTCAGCCTTCCTCAACTCTACTGACCAGTTGAAAAAGTCTTAAGAAATGTCAAACATGGTGAATCTTTCCTCTTATTCTTAGAGCAAGTCCTGCCTTAAGCTGTGCTAAAGAGGGCAGGCTCTACCCTTGACTTAGTTTTTCATTCCTTTTTAGAGAAAATGGCACTAAGTTTATGAAAAGGCAGGGCACAACCAGAGACCAAAAGGACCATTCACTTGTGTAAGTGGTCTTCAAAATAAGTAAGAGTCAGGCTATCTAATCCTATAGAATTTACTGCCCTAGTAAAAAAGAGTAATCTTGCATTTTTATACTTTACATAAGAATTAAAAATAAAAATTCCCAACTTTTTTTTTGCCATATGTTAAAAGCAGTGTATTTTCTTCTGGTTTCTGCTGCTCTCTGAAAAGACATACCAAAACATAAACCACATATTATGATGCTTATCTGATATACTTACTTCCGTAATAGACTTCACGAAGCGGATTCCATCATTAGCTCCTTTGACTTTTGCTAGACAGTCGCAGAAATAATCCCAGTAGTCTTTTCTGTTCCCCAGCAACGTGTTTTTTTCTTTCTGGTCAAACTTAAACATGGAAAACAAAAAGCAATGAGCAAAACTTAAATATAAATATACTTATATACAGCTACTTGGAATTCTGTTCCTCTCCCAGCAATATGTGCTTTCATGACTCCCCTTAGTTTTAGCCAGTGTATTCACAAAGGAAAGAGACATTGTACTGCACTGATGCAATCCAGCAGTTACAAAAGCTACTTTACAGACAGTAACAGATAATAATGTTCTGGGTCTAGTTAAAACACAGACATCTCTTCAAACCTGCTGAAACAAAGACTTGCAGAGGATTCAGCAGCTGTTCAAGAGCAAGGAACTAACAAGCAGCTGCTGAGAGACCTGCAATCAAGTGTGGCAATAGCACACATGTACATACCAGAAAAACCTGCTCTAGCTAAATCACATTCAGAGCAGCAATGCAGTGAGGGTGTGGACTGCATCTTGGACCACTCAAATCCCAAAGGATTCTTCAGGTTCTGCTGAAGCCTCTGCAACCCAATTAAAACTCCCTTGCCTAGATTAAGGCCAGATTAGCATGTCTTTGTTGCAATCAGTGACATGATTACAGTATGTGTAGACACGAGACTATGCAAACTGAATTTCAGTTTGCCCAGCAGTGTCCCCTTTTACTAAACTTTTGAGGATGGCCAAAAAGCAGCATTCCGGATTAAAAATTAGCCTCTTGCGCTAAGCTTTCCATACAATAAAAATGAATTTCCAAAGTGAAATTGCTAAAAATTCTGTAAATTACTCACATCACTATATTTGCACTGTGAACAGCTTATTAGTATCTATTTTGCATTAAAATGTTGTCAAGATTTCATTACCACAGTTTTTCCAAGATAATTTAGCAGGATATATCTTTAAAATCAAGCTCAAATCTTTCATATCAATAGAAAAATGCCTTACATTCTTCAATCAAACTGCCAGCACTGCCTTTTGATTACATTTATTTACTTTCACTTGAAATAAGTGCAATAAGCAGCACACATTTCAGTCCACTTACTGAAAAAAAAAAAGACTCAACGGGATATTTATGATTATTTGAGTTAAACCCCACATACTGAAGAGGCAATAACGGAAAACAAGGCCTAGCTTTCATGGTGGATTACAAATGACACACATCACTTTTTACCTGTAGAAGGTACTCAAGCTTGTAGGAGAATTTTTGCAAATTGACACTGTCATCTGTGATTGGTTCCCCTCCTTCTTTAAATTCTTTACTTAATTCAGTCACAGCATCTTTAAAACAAGACATCAAAATGGTTAACTAATGCAAGAGAGATATAGCACTGAATCCATAAACAACTAAATAAATGGGTTTTCTGCCTGGACATTATGCACGTGTATTCAGTTTCTTTCAGTCCAGCTGTCTTAAAAGCTTACTGATATGCTTGCAATTTAACACCACCTATAAAAAAAATAGAGCTCAAGTTATGTATACCGCCTATTTCTTCTTCTTAAAAAGAGCAATACTTCCTTCTGACACTTAGCAAAAACTGTTAACAGACAATTGCTAACTGGTTCTTCAGCAGAGGAAAGAGAAATAACTTTTTGCTGTCTCATGTGCACATTAAGGTATTGCCACAGGACAAACAGAATTCTGATTAGAAAGGACAAAGCATGTAATCTGCTAAAGGGGATCAGTAACACGAGAACAGTCATTCAGTCAGCACATTTATCTTCTCCATGCTTTATTCAGGAAGGTTCAGCTTGTGCTGGTTACAAAACACAAGTGGGAAAAATAATTTACATAAAAATAAGCATACAGCAACTCCTCCTCCCTAAAACCTATACCCATAGTGGGTGAAGAAATCTCAAGTCAAAGCAAACTCTGCTCTCTCCCTGGACACTCTGGCCCCAAAAGGGTGTACTACTCAGCATCAGAAATTACTGATTTTGAGCTTCCTTTCCACTTGTTTTTTTACTTCTTTCAAGTGCCTAAGTGAGCCTTAGCTCCCAGTCCCACTTGATCCCCTTTGCAAATTAAAATCTATTCTTGTTAGCAGGCACATAGATCTCCTTTTTGTGTTACAGGAAGATCTAGATTCCCAGCTTTGGTGCATATCATACCTTATATTTAATAAAAATTAAAAGGAAAAATATCTGGATCTTGGTATAGGCAGCTGATTAGGACAGAGACAGAGCAGTAAAACGGTTATGAATCTGCTGCCAATTTTGCCTGCAACAGAGCTGTGGAAAATGAGGTTGGCTACTGCTAGTGAAGGACAAGTCAGGTACACAGAAAGTATGTTCCACTGCAGCAAGAACAGCAGATTCAATTTTCCAGCACTCTTCCTCTGGGTCTCCATTCCCGGTTTGGTTTGGCCTTCTGTTTTTTTCCCTTCCTACATTAGCAGCAACTCCACACCAGCTTCCCATCAAGGGAGGATCTAAAATTCAGGCCTTCTCCGTATCTCATGTGAAGTCTTGTAACAGCATAGCTCTATTAATGCCAACAAAGTCCTAGCTCACACCACATACCCTACAGACACGTTTTTTTTTTTTAATTGTAAAACTTATTTCTCATCTTGTATGTTTAAATTTGCAGGATTTAAGAATTCAGGATCCTGCAGAAGTACAGCACATTCTCACAAAAAAATCAGTCACATCTCTAATGAGCACATCAGACATCTTGAACTATGTTGCTACAATTGCCGCACAAAAGTGTTACACAACTAAAAACACAACTCCTACTCTCTGTTATCTAAAACATGGAGGATGCAGTCCAGCCTACAGAATGAATCTGTCAGCATAGCACTGTACCTTGCAAGTCTCTGATAATCCGCTGCAGCTGGCTTTCGCCACTAGTTGCTGCCATCTTGAAAACCAAAGGATCTGTCCTGGGCTGTCAACCTTTTTGTCCATCTAGATAAAAATAGCAGAGTTCATATCCTTGATGACCATTGGGCTGATGAAGATTATTCTTCTCTGTGACACCCGCAATTCTGTAAAAGTAAAAAATAAAGTCTTTATCATCTCAAACGAGCAGAAGAGAGGTTCTTTAGCATTTTAGATCCTGTTTAGTAAAGAATTCCCATAAGGCCAGCTCTTTTCCAGGAACCTCCTTTATATTCCCTTCTAGATTTCACTTTCCATTTCAGTTATTTCTTCAGTTTTATCTTTCAAAACTACTGAGCAAACCTCAGAGAGCAATTTTCTGTTGCTGGAGTTACAACACAGTTAGTCTTGCAGCCCAGCTCAGGCTGGCATTTCATGCAACTCATCTTGTGACCCTGAGGGAGGTTCTGATGACACGGGACTTTCCCTCCCAAACCCCTCTGCCAGATCTTCCCTGCAGGCTGCAGAGTAAAAAGACACGACGACTTTTCCATCTCAGGGAGACTTTCAAGACACAGACTAGGCAAGGGCCAAGGAGTCAAAAACTGATGCATGTTTCATTCTCTGGCATTGGAGCATATTTTTAACTTCTAAGAGCTACTAAAAGATTTAGTAGTGGAGACTGGTTTTAGTACGAGAAACATCTCTCATTCCCTCCTCAGAACCCACTGTTCCCAACACATGTAAGAGGACACCACTTTATTTTAAGCTCTGTTACAGCATCCCTGGCTGGATAAATATACCTTGCAGCACGTCCCTTGCTTAGAACAATGACAAGTGAGTTATACCTAGCACGCGTAGAAAATATTTCCTTAATTAAAATTAATGAATTAAAATTAATTAAAAGCCTCAAACACTTTACTAAAACAACAATGCCTGGGGACCCAAACTTTCAAACACTACCCTGGGAACAACCGTTTAAAGGAAGCCCCATAGAAACCGTATAGGGAACTTACTAAGCATCCTGTTCAAAGGTTGTTCAGAATTCTGCCTGCAATAGTACAGCCAAATTTTCAAGCAAGCATAACACCCAAAGTACTGAATCTTTAGAAAATTTGCTGTTACATTTCTGTGCTTTTGTTATCATTCAAGCTGAACTACAATGAAATTAAGTTGTAATTAAAATCTTACAAACTTTTGAAATACAAATGTGATTAGGTCAAATGATTGTATCTCCTTTCTCTTTTTTTTCTTTCACTCCCAAAATAACTGAATTGGCATGGCTGAAGTAGGTTAGGTGTCTGAACGAATCGAATGGACTATCCTTCTACCCTATGTATCGAGGTATTGTTTGGAAATGGTCCTGATGTGATCCCGTATTCTTTCCTTTTTGAAACAAAGCAGACCTTAACAAAGTGAGAGACAGAAACGTGGCAAATATGAAGAAAAAAGCTGAAACTAGGCTTAATAGTGTGTTTCTCTTAATACCTGTGTTTTGTTACCTGCTAGTTTCCATTTCCGTATTTTGATGGTGGTCATTATGTTATGACAAAACTGTCGCGTAGACCATGTGCTGCCTGGGGAAGGGCCTTGACCTGCAAAATCCCCACCACAACTGTGCTGCTTCAAGGAGAGTAGGCCAGCACAGCATAGACCAGCTGACCTTCTGTGGTGCCAAACATCATTTTTTACCCTAGATCAACAATATTACATACCCAAGATTCCCATCTTGATTCTACTGAGTGATCATATAAAGTACCACACATCCTGGCAACTTGCTGAGTTTGGGTACGAAAAAAAGCAAGAATAACAAACCCAGTGAGTCAACATTTCCTTTTACTAAGCACGCACAGTAATATATGCTGTATCTGTTCAGGTTGGCAACTGTTACAGAAATGAGCATAAGTGAGAAGACTGTGCAATGTGGGCAACGGCAAGCCAAAATGTGCGGCCAAACCAAAGGCTCTTCCTCACACAATGGGGGAAGAGAGGAAGGACCAACAAGGGGATCCTGCCCATCCTTCCCAAAGGCCAGAACAAGCTCCCATTCAAGGCTCCAGAGACACAAAGACTGTGCGAGAGGCATGCCCGGGAAACAGTGACCAGGCCAGCTGCAGGCTTGTACAGAGAGCCTGGAAGAGATGGCAGGTGGGAGTTGAGCCCTTATTTTACAACAGCCAGTGGGGAGCAGGACATGGGGCACCCTATGGCAGACGGGCACAGCACGGGACATCATCAAGTGCTAGTTCCCCGCAGACTGCCCAAGCAGAGATTTACTGGGGGAGGATTAAGGAGGTTTAGAGTTGCCCCAGCCCCACTAGCGCTATGTAAGTTAGTGTGTTTGCCCAGAAGTCACACATAAACGACTACTGTGTGCACAACAGTTCAGCGGCACAGCACAAGGGAAGGCAGCGTGTTCCCAATGCGTTGATCCTGTTGTGCCAAAGCAGCCCAAGACAGGCATCTTTATCCCTGCCAGGATCTCCTAGGCAGAATGCAGGAGCCCTGAACAGAGACCACAATTCAGCTGGAGGCATGTAGCTGCACAGCCTGCTCCTCTTCTTCGTCTCGTCCCAGTCACCCCTTTCCTCAGCACAGGGAGCAAGGTCTCACAGTTTCCCCCTTCCTAGCATCAGCTTGCACCCATGAGACATGCATTTACTCCCTTCGTTTCCCAGAGGTGAAGGGGATCTTTCGACCTGGGCTATTGCACAAGGAGAATGTGCTGAAACTTTTTCTACCTGCCTTCTCCTCTGCAAAACGGGGAGAAAGGTACTTCTCCCCTCCATGGTCCTTCCAGAGGTGTTCTTAGAAAACACAGTCCATCCCACAGAAAGGTGCAGAGCTCTCACTTCCTATAGCAAAGAAAGCTGACAATGTACCTTAACCGGTTTCCCAAGGTTTCAAAATAGGAAGAGCTTCTGTAAGGACCCGATTTAGTCCTTCCTGATCACAGAACATTTTGCGCAGAATTCTTTAGAACACAACCCTGTTCCTCCAGCATTTCCTATCTGATTATGTACGCCTGTAAATATTTGCTATGAGAAAACAGCATGATACACGTGTCAGGCACGAGTGACCTGCTGTGGGTCAAAAGCTTTTTAGGTGACGCATCGTTACCTCTCACATAATAGCATTTGACTAAGGCTGACGGCATTAACTTGCACAAAACTGCAGAGCTGCAATGACATCAGTGCAGTTACGCTAAGGACCTGGCACAGAGTACGGCCGAGGAGGCAAGGCAGGGCATGCCGTCAGTCCCTCCTCGCACTCTTGGGCCCTGCCTGCTGATGTCTGAAGGCGGCTGCTCCCTTTCCTGCTGGCATAAGTACTAGTGAGGGGGTGACAATCTCCTTTACAGAGGAGGATATCCTGGAGATTAAAGAAAGAAGCAGCAAGGAAACAGCCCGCTTACAGGAAAAGATTTACCTGAAGGGGAGTGAGACCTATACAAAACAGCAAACAAGATTTAATGACTGTAATTAAATTGGTTAGTAGGGTAGCTACAATGACCTACTTTTAATCGGATTTCATAACATTTCTCTTTGTGTTACTGTAGGCATGTCTGCATCTCCAGCAGCTACATCTTTTTTAATTCATTGATCAATTTTGGCCAACCTTGACAGAAGGTAGAGGTCTTCAAAATATTACACTCCTCCATGTGCCATCAGAACAGGAAGCTTCGAGGAAGTCCATGAGCAGAGTTTCTCTTCATTGATAAAAAGGCTGCACTGAGACCTCCGCGACAGCCTGACATCAGGGAATCCGCTCCCCACCCAAGTGCATTTTCAGTGTACACCAAGAGCAGAGCTCACACTGCAGACTTGGTGTAATTCAGTTAAAAAGTAAATCAGATCTGGAAGACAAATTCATTGGAAACCAACGTCCACTACTTTCTACTGCTTACGCAAATATTTCACATTAACATAACTACTCTGGCCTAGCCATTCCAAACAAGGGCACTTCATCGCATGGCCCCCACTGGTATCACAAGACCTTTAATTATTTGGCGCCTGCAATTCTATACCTGTTCTAGGGACGTGTAATGTGAACATGATTTGTGCCATAAAAGCAGATAGTGACTGATAACTGCAAGGCACGCTTTTGGAAAGTGTGTGGAAAAAACAACCTACCTGGCTGTACAAGACACGTTGACAAAAGAACACTGAACGCAAACCTCACAGCAAAGATGAAGGAAGAACTGGGAAAAGGAAGCCTCTGCCTCTCAGGACCATAACACCAGTGATTTAGCTGAATAATTTCATTCCAGTAATTGTCCGGAAAAAGTACTTTGTACTTTGTTGCTGCACGAAACATAGAGTCCCAGTGGAATTTACTGCAGCTGTGCTCCTAGCTTTTCTATTTTGTACCATGCAGGTACATAAAGCTGCACATCCATAAAGCTAAAGAACTGTGTGCTGGAAATAAGGGTCTGAGGTGAACTGCAAAAAAGACAGCATGACTCTTCTGTCATGCACACACACATGCTTTTACTGGGCAACTCAGCCCTTTGTGCTTTAACACTGCATATAAAGATATGTGACTGATAAAAACGCACACTGGACTACATTAAAGAGGATGATTAAAACCAAAAGGCAGGCACAGCCTGAATGTCAGCTAAGGTTGCCATTCGGAGTTTTGAAGCTTGGTTCCATTCCGAGAAGTGAAATTTTCTTGCTAAATTAATCTTCCCCCTTCATTTTCTACACTAACAAACCTTTACATTTCAAGTACAAAAATACGGTTTTGGAGGAGTATTTTTTATTTGTTTTAGTACTTCAAACAGGAGACCATGCTGCAAACCTATGCTGGATTGCCCACACACTCATACAAGCATACCTTGTTTTGAAGTGTTCGGGCGTATAAACGTTTAGTAATAAAACACATCTTGCAGAAAATATGTGACCAGAAAAACAAATTCACAGAGTATCATAGCATAGCAGAAGAGAGTAACTAGACGAAGAGCATAAAAACATTCACATATTTTGCAAATGCCTGGCAGAAAAGTTGCGTGTTTATAGTTAGGGACTCCTTACAGTAAAGCCCTTTTGTGGGGAGGCCCTTGCACTGTAGGGATATTTGCATTTTACAGCATAAGAACACAAATTAATGACATTCACAAAATACTGCTTGCACCCCTAACCTGACAGGAGAGACTGACACAAAAGAATCAGTGAAGTTTTTTATAATCTTTGTGCAAATCCCCCTATTCTATGGACAACTGGCCTGCATTGCCCTCCCCCCCCCCCATTGTATTTGCAAACTGTTCTTAGAAAAAGATCAAAACTAAGCAACAGATACGAGTATACAAGTGGCACAATAAGAACTCCATGAGATAGAGTTAATTTTTAACCCTGAGTGAGGAAAGCTGGCAACCCTAACAACTTTTTTTAATGTTGCACCTACCGAATTAGACCTCCACTCTAAGACCTGACTTAAATCCCTTTAAGACGTTACAATGAACTTTGCCAAACAGGACAGATGCGTTAGACCAGGGACAAGTTTCCTGGTTTGGAGAATACAGTGCTTTGTCTGTGATATTCCTCACATCAATAGCTGTTGAACAACATGAACTCAAATGACCCACTTTCCGCAAACAACGACACAGGGATGAGCTTGTACGTGTCTCACAAAGACAAGCCTGTCTCAGCCCTGTTTCATGACGAGAGAAGTTGCCTGTTTGAGGAAGCAGTCAGTTCACAAGGAGAAGAGTGCTCTTCTGATAACAGGAATTGCACTAGTATCGCTTTCAACAAACTCATCTGCCCTTTTTCCTTAGGACACGCCAGACGGCACCCCATGTCAGGAATGCTACACTGTGTTTACTAACATCTACTAATTAACCTAACCATAACTCTCCTAGAGACTTGCTTCTCTTCAGCTGCCCCCATCCTATTTCACTCCCCCCGGGGAAAGGTACCCCTGCTGCCTCAATGCCTGTACGGTGAGTTGAAAAGATAGGTTTCATTCAAAACTGAAAAGGTTTTTTCCCCCTTTGCACTCTCATTCTTCCAAACCATTCTCCCCATGTCCCTATGCATCCTCCCTGCCACAAAACCTGCTCTTCCTCTCCATAACTCACCCAACTATTTAAATCCCTTACACATTCTTCAAGCCAGGCACCTGACGCTCGGATGCTCCTCTGAGGAGCACCATATAGATACCTACAGAAAAAGAAACACTAGGGGACTTCCAGCTGCAAAGGAGCATTGGTGATTCATGACACTCAACTCGCTCATTGTACAAGCTTGGAGTCCTCAAAAAAATCTCATGTTTTTCCGGTCTCCAAAGTTGGTCTCTGAGCCTTGTTAACTTCCTCAGCAAGCTTGGCCTGACTAAAGCATCTCAGACACCTCTGAGACTTTGGGATAGTTAAAAGCAACAACCATTACATCCTAACTCTGAACAGGGGCTTTCCTTCGCAGGATTTTTTACCTCTGTATCTACCGTTCCACACTGTCCCTCCAAGCCGAGGTTTCAGAAGTACTTGAAAAGGCTGCCTCCAACTAATGGTTTTGGGAAGTTTGGCGGGCGGGTGTTGAGACTTGCATATCTGTAGCACTCCATCTGTCCTCCATCCAGCCAACTGCAGCGGTAGCTCCCCAGGGCAACTCCTGGCCTATATGTAGTTCCCAGTGAACTAGCAACAAGCCACACTGAAAATTACAGGTTTTGGCCATGCACACATAGATCAAATAGGCGGCAAGGCAAGCACATTAAGCAAAAACCACGCTTAGACAACCCAGACTGACAGGCCACTGAATGAATCATGCTATCCCACAGCCAACAGCAAAAATTCTTGTTTTCTTTCCTCTAGCAGGAAGTACGGAATATTTCCTCTCTCCCTCTTTTCTCATGGGCTTTCCAGTGAAGGTCACCATTTTGGGGGAAAGGGGAAATTTCAGAGTTACAAACCCCAAAGATTTAAAAGCCTTTGGAAGAGAGGCCTGTATGAGACTGCCACTGCTGAGCTGGTTGGGAACAGACAGGCTCACAGACGCAGACTTGGCGTGAGCCCAGTTATTTGGGGATACCCTGATGCAACCTGTTCATTTTCAAAACCTAAGTTGGCTTGCAGCAGTAGCAAGACCTTTACTGTGCTCATCTTCCTTCCCAGCAGTAAATTAAACGTCATCGTGGACACACTCAGGGGTTAACTGTTTACAAATATCTTTGCTGAGATCACTATACCATCAGCAACCACAGAATACTGTGACGGACAAAAATATTAAACCAAAGGGAAGGGTGTACGAGTCAAGGCCCTGTGCAGCAACAGTTTCCCAGCGCTATTCCAAGCACCGCGATTGAGACGCTCTACGTAAAAGTTTCTGCTCCTTCTACCAGTGTTACAAACTGTAAAGCCTTCTTCTGAATACATTTGGGCAAAGTATTTAAAATTACTACTATTATAGAATTTTTGGACGCAAACAGCCACCACTCCCTGGACAAACTGGAATTACTACACGGAAATATGAACTAGATAGATACAAGCTTCCAAAAAGTTTCCTTGCATTGGCAAAACCAAACAGAAATAAAAACATAGTAATATAAATAAATAAAACCAATAATGGGTAACAATAAAAACACCTAGGGCTTTTACAGTTCCCTTCAGTTTAATAATCTCAACGACATCTAAAGAATACGAGAAGGCTTCAGTGTTTATTTGACAAATAGGCAATTGTTAATTTTTAAATGTGATCAACTAAGAAAAACAAATAACAACCTGAGTTAAAAATAATTTTCAGCACTACTTTTCCTTGAGTCACCAGATCATTTCTGCAATTTTACACATACTTTTCCTTACATTTTGAATAGTTTTCTCTCCAGTGTTGTTCCTTTAGGTTTTGATCCGCCACTGACCAGGTCTCAGAGGACCCTGGCCTCCAGGATGTTAGTACGAATTCCTGTTCCTTTTATGTAACCCTCTAGCAGTGGCGAGAGGGACTGCAAATACAATACACCCTTCCACTGTTATCAGATGGTGTACGTAAGAGGCTCCTTTATACATGAAAATCAGGCTCCGTAACTAACTGGCTCTTCAGAAAAAGTAGTGAAACCATGTTCACAACAAACGCTGCCAAATATATATACTACAACAAGAAGAGCAAAATCGACTATCACTTGTTTTCCACCATAGTATCTTAGATACAACTTTTTAACTGCAGTGCAGTCTTCTAAATGTGAATGTTTGGAAACACTGTTTGGAACATCGGGAACACGTTTTAAATTCCAGCACTCCCATGAGGATCGTTGGAAGACTTCAGGAAACTGCCTTGTACACAGTAATATCTGGAAAACATCAAACCCACTACTGCAAGGCAGTTTATCTCCTCTGCTGCACATCCTGCAACATCATATCAGAACTGAAAACAAGAAAAACACCAACAGAGAACATGTCACCATGTTGCTGACAAGGCAGAGTTCATGTTGTACCCTGAAAGTTTAATCTCGGCCTGCCTCCATGGGTGCGTGAAGTCAGAGCTGGATAAAATCAAGCACCCACTTCCACTCTTCAGCATAAAGAAGGGAAGGCCTGGTATTCCTCCCTCTTTGTTTACACTTGAAACGTAGCTCAGTTTCAAGTGAGAGGCTGACGCAGAAGCATGACACCTACAGCCGAACAACTCCATATGCCAAGCAAACCTTTGCGCAGGCAGAAATCAGCAGGAGGCTGGGTGCAACGTCCCGGGCAGAAAACACCAGGGCCCTGAGCTCCTCAACAGGCAGCGGCAGCAGCAACGCATTCACCAGCCTCCAAAACACGGCACAGCCCCTCCGCAGCACAACTCACCACCGCAGGACCTCTGCCCGAGGAGAATCCAGAGCCCAAAGGCGTTGGATGACCATTTCACTAAAGCCTCGCTTTTTTTTTGTTGTTTGTTTGTGTGTTTCCTTGCTGCCTCTGGATTACCGGGATCAACGTAAGCCGGAGGAGGGCCGGCTGCACACCCAGCATCTGCTCTGGAGACAGACCCAGCCGCCCCGCGCGCCAGCAGAACTCTCCCTGTCCATCCGCCGGAGATTTGCCGACACAAGGGCAAGCGGGATTAGGGCCGTGGCAAATATTTGCCTATCAGCACTTTATAACGGGTGAGGGCACGGACATTAGCGGGTATTTAGCTTCTAGCAGGGCCCCGGGTGACTCTGCTCCTCCGGCGACGGCCGTGACCGGTGGGGAGGACTCGGAGGGTCGGTTCAGGGGCGGATGACAGGGGAGAAAAGAGACGGCAGTGTTTATGTCGGCCTAAAATCATCGCTCACCAGGTGGAAACGGTGACACCTATGGCGACTGGGCCTGGATGCCCACTGCCGTACGCCTAGGCGCCGGCCACCATCCAGGCCACCCAGGGCCTGTGTGCACGGAGCCGGTCACCCCACCCCGGGCTGAGGTGGCCCTGCCGGGCCCGCGCTCGCCCCGCCACGGGGCCGAGCCAGGCTCCCCCCCCACAAAGCCGCCCAAGCGCTGAGGGGCCGCGGCGCAGATCTCTCTCCCTCCCCGTCCCCGCCGGGGCTCCTCCCCTCGGAGCCCAGCTCCGAGAGGCAACAAGTGGAAGCCGCTGAAGTTACTTCCCCCTCTCCCTCTCTCCCGGCAGCCGCCGCCTCTTCCCCGCCGCCCTCCGCGCTCCCGCAGGGGGGTGTGAGGGGGGCGTTGGGTGTTACCTGCGCCGCCGCCGCCATGTCACGGAGAGGCGGCCCGGGGTGAGGCTCCGGCGCCGTTCGCCGCTCCCCGCCGACTACAACTCCCGTGAGGCCGCTGGAGGTGCCTCCCCACCCCCGGGGCGGTGGCTGGGTGCGCCGCTATGGGCTCCCGGCCCGGCCCGGCCCGGCCCGGCGGCGGAGGGCCTAGCCGAGCGCCTGGGTGAGCGGCGAGGCCGTGTGGGGAGGCTGGGGGAAAGCACCATGGTGAAAACAGAGTTTAAAAATGGATTTGAGGGAAAAATCGCCGCTTTCCCCTACAGCTGCAGGCTTGGGGCGGTTTCCTCTCAGGGGGGTGTGTTTCTGGTACCCTCAAGCAAGGTCGCCTGTCAAGAAATGTAACTTCCTAATATAGGACCGACTGTCGTTTGTAGGACAGTTCACTATGGGAGGTTTTTTGTTTGTTTTTGTTCTTATGCATCAGCTCATCGAGCTCTTTGCACGAACAACTGAAGTGAATATGAAAGTCAGGCTCAATAAATCCAGTACACAGCAGATTTCCCCTTTCTGTCCGTGTCAGCTGACGAAAGGAAAACCCTCTTCCCAAAAAGAAAGACGTAGGTAGGGATTAATAAAGGCCACGTACGGTAAGAGACTGGGAGAAAGCGGGTGTGAAACTGGAACAAGATGTTGCTTCCTAAGGCAGGGTTTATTAATACTCCCACACCATCTCCCAGCTGGAACCAGGCTCCTTCTACAACCAAGCTATTCCCACTCTTCAAATTTTAACCCTTCCATAAGGCATATGATACTCCGAAAGGACATTTCTTTCACAGCGTCTGAAATAGGCAACACTGGTTTTGTATTTGAAGTGTACTTCAAAAACTAAGTTCCTTTGGTTTATTCCACATTGCCTTGGTAAATAAATGATTTTAAATAAAACTTGTGACCAAATGGTGTGTGATCAATTCATGCCACAATGCTTGTGACTATGTTAGCGTCATAAACTTCAGCTGAGGCAGCCATAAGATCAAAGCATCATATTTTCAAGACTCTGAGGAAATACATGTGGTACGTAGTCACTGACAAGTCTCCATCATCCTCATTTTTTCATCCTCAACTTACGGATGACTAAGTGACCTTAAAGTTTTGGTGAATAATCTTCACCTAATGTATGGTTTTAAACAGCTCAAAAGCATCTTAATGTCCTCAGAAGTGCAGGTTATAGGGCTAAGCACGTCGTGGGCATGTGACTCCTGAAACACAATATGGGATGTCTTACATAGTTTGGAAGCAGCCTTCAGGCTGACTTCTCTTGGCACGCTCTGCTGCATCATGCAGCACAGGGCCAGGAGCATCTGCTGGAAACAAATGTTTGTTTTCCATTGGTCTGTAGGCAACTGGGTGCCTTCCAAAAGTAACCTCATGGTCATCGGTTGCAAACAACGATAAATCGCATCTCAGATAATTTCACTGCGATGGAGGGGTTTTTATATCTTGTCAAAAAGTCTTTGTGCAGTTTTACTTCTCACTCAAAAATAATCAAGTAGAATGGATTGTTCCTCCTTTTAATTATGTAATGACAAGCTACTTTCAGAAATATTTAATTATTGACATTAATTATTGAATTATACAGACATCAGTTTCTTCAGAGAAAAACATGCTGTTTCCAACTAGGTCTGTTGATGACCAACACTTCCTTAGAATTTTCTATATTTTTTATTTCTTAGCAACAAAAGAGGTTCAAGATTTTTGCTTTCTGAAAGCTGCCCTAGAAAAAAAAAATTGCATTATCTGTTCCATTTGTGTTGCTTTATTTTTAGTCTGATAAAATTTATTGTTTAACTTCTTCATAAACTATGATAAGCTGGATGGGAATTATTGTCAATTTTACTAGCCCGGGAAAGGCAATGTCAGCCATCTCAGCAAAAGGAAAGCCTTTGTTGGGAAAAGTCTTTTCATTAGTTGATGGAATGTTACCCTTGAGATCATAAATATATTCCATAGAGGTACCCAACGCAATCAACTAAAACTACTAAATTGCTACTTAATATGCATTAAGGATCATTAAGGGATGATGCTGTATTCTTTAGGTTCTGTTCCATACAGCTAAAATGTAGGTCAAGATAAATATTTAAGGGCTGAAATCAACTTCTGACATCAGAAGATACATCTAATGCTAGCTGCAGTTCTTTCTTTTAGAGTGATTCTGAAAATACAATTTGAATGTGGCTTGGTTTGGGGTTGGGGGTTTTTTGCGTTTTGGTGGCACTAGAAGCCATTTCTGTACAAAGTTTGCAAATAAATACAGAATCCTTTAGTTTTAATGGTGATGCATAAACGTGCTCTTTTTTTTGCGTGGAAAGAGCTTCCTCCATTCAGACAAGCCAATTTACATTCACACTGTCTAGCTCGTTATAAAGTAAAATTATACACTGTTATCAGTCATGTCCTGCTGACAACACTTTGGTGCCTCATTGACTAGAGCTGGTCTTTACTAAACCCTCTTGACTAACTGGGCTCTGTCAAAAAACAGAAAAAATATCTCCTGTGGCTATTGGATTCTGGGAATATTTCATAGCGGTCTCTGAGTATGTGTCCATAGGACGTGTTCTTTCATCTGTCTGACGTTATTGTTACATCTAGTATGTATTTTCTTTTAGTTTTTTAAAGAGTTAATTGATGTTATATAATAACCGGGGAGGGTTTTGCTTCCCCTAGGCACCTGAGGTATTTTATGAGAGTAGCAAGCTCCCAGTTTCCCTGGTCACCCTCAGTGGATTAACATACCATTGTAGCTAGACTGAACAACAGGCTGCTGTTCATCATCAGAGACTTTCTGTGGCTGCGGCGAGAAAGCTTTGGAAGCACTTTTTGCATTTGTTTGCATTCTGTTTTGAATGGGTGGACAAATAACTGTCAGTAGGTATAAAGCTGGAAGCAGGCAACATAAAAAGAACCAGCAAAGCTCTGGAAAGCCTCTAGAAGCAAATTTGGCATTTTGGACAAGGTGGCTGAGGGGCTGGGAAGAATATTCTGCTAATATCAGGTCAGCTTCTGAGACTGACTTCCACCTGAGCACATCGGGGTTAGGAGCTATCGCTGTGCGGAACTGGCTGCATTTCACTCCTGTGTGGACAAAGTAGGTACCGAGATTTTGAGCTGGTTCAGTGCTGGTTCAACTGAAGCAGCAATGATATGGCAGAACCAGGACAGAGGCTTTGGACTGTGCAGTTTAAATGAACCAGAGTCTTTTGTATACATAAAGGTGCGTGGCACATGGAGATTAAGAGCTGGGTAAGATGGCTGGAAGGGTATCGCTGTCAAGAAACAGAACTTGACCTCAGAAAGCAGCATTGTTTGGAGGAATCAAACAAACTCAAAAATATTTTGGATTTGCTATCTCAGCAGTTCCTGAATATGGAGAGGGTATTCCACTCCCTGCAATTTTCTTTGTTATTCTCAGTTCTTTGCTTCACTCCAGCCAGGATCTTCTGTCTTACACTTCTTTTCTGATTCAAAACTGAAGATACATATATATTGAATGTTTACAGAGCCTAAAACTTCTGTCTGAAAATGCCCACAATCTGTCAGAAAGGGCTGGCTTCCTTTCAAATCTCTTCCTTGTGTATGGTACCTATTGAACCTTTGCAACAAAACGTGCTGGTTCCCTATGTGGCAGGAATTTCTGGTTTACATCTCCATGAATGAATCTTTCCAGGAACTGTATTCCTTGCCATTTCTATACTTACATACAAAAGCAAAATGAGAGCTTTTTAAATAACACTATGTTTTTAACAGGCATAATCTCAACTAGGAATCACTTCCATGACATGTTCATTGCACAGGTCCCTGAAGGCATTGGACATCAAAACCTAACTTTTCCGTTTTGAATTTTGTGTTCAGTTCTTTTAGAGGACTGTGTTTTTCAGGCTGAATTCTGCACTAAAACAATCTTTTGGCAACATTTACTTGGTTTAATGTTGCTCCGGCAACAAATCATAAAAATCATAGAGTAGTTTAGATTTGAAGGCACCTCTGAGGGTCTCTACTCCAAACCCCTGCTCAAAGCAGGTCTGATCAGATGAGGTTGCTCAAGGTTCAGTCGACTCTTGAACCACCTCTCTGAGTCCCTGTTCTAGTATTTGACTACCCTTGTAAAAACCAAATGCTTATGCCCAGTTGAAATATCCCATGTTCCAGCTTGTGTCCATTGCTGTCCACCTCCGAGAAGAGTCTGTCTCCATCTTCTCTGTATCCTCCAGTCACGTAGTTGCAGATGCAGTCTGCTCTCCCCTGAGCCTTCTCTTCCTAAGGCCACATGAACCCAGCTCCCTCAGCCTCTCCCCATCCATCATGTTCTCCAGCCCCTGACTGGCTTGAAGGCCTCTGTTGGACTCCCTCCAGTATGTCCATGACTTCCCTGTACTACGGGGCTCAAAACTAGACACCTACTCCAGATGCAGCCTTGCAAGTGCCAAATAGCGGGGAAGCATCACTTCTCTGGACCTGCATGCTACACGCTCGCTAATACAGCCCAGGATCTGCTTGGCCTCCTTTGCTGTGAGTGCGCTTGCTGGCTTATGTTCAAAGACTCCCAGATCCTTTTCTGCAGAGCTCCTTCCCAGGCAGCTACGCTCCCCAACATGTATAGTTATTCCATTCCAGACACAAGGCTTTGCAAATAAAGCAAAAAATGAATAATCGTCATATTTGCAAACCACAAATTGTTTTCTGTGAGGCCAGCCTTACTGGGTTCTCTAATCTTTCACCGCTGTAACACTCTTACATGAAGAAGGTGAGATGCAGAGAAAGACTGCTAGTGGCAGTCCCGTCCCATGGGTGATTGCTGTGAGATGGCTTCGGTGTTCTTCATATTTTAAATGTGGATAGGGTTCCTTATGTGAATAAATGGGCTTGAGGCTCACTTTCAACATTCGGTGTGCTTAGGAGCAAGTCAGTTCATCTCAAGAACAGCTCTGTGCTGGTAAGTGAAGCACTGTTGTGTTTGTCCCTCCTTTATGATGATAAACAGCTGGTCTTCACAGGTCATCTTTACTGGTGCTTTTTACTGGTCTGTTCTCATTTTGGCTGACACCTAACGCATTATTTTCTATTCTAATTTTTGTGCTTGCTTTAGTATTGCTTCCTGAAGAACATGTAGGCATCTAATAAGTACAGCAAATATCAGTCAAACTTCTCTCCATTTAACACGGGACCTTCCTAATTAAACACTGGATGAGCAAGAGCATTTTAAACTGCTGAGTAACCATAAGGAGAAGATAAAATAGAATTTTACTTATGATTTTAATAACACTGGTGGTATTTTCAAAATATTGAGTTATAGCTGGAGGTATCCTGAATCCCAATTAAAATACTTCTGGCAATAAGCAGTGCATGTTGTGCTTTGCCCAATGCATTGCACCCATTTATGAGTCTTATTCTTGCTCTGATTATGATCAGAAGCAAAATTATCATTGATTTTAATAGGAATGGGATGCTTTCTTAAATGTGTGGATTTTAAGTTTGCTTATTTTATTTTAGACAGTTTGCGTTAGTGGTGGAAAGGTTTAATTTGCTTACCTGCCTTACCCCTTACCAGTGAGGAATTTCCCTACTGGCAGATCAGTGACTGATGCAGGCTCCCATGGCTGAACAGAAGGTGGGAGCTCTGACAGGCTGTGGCAGTGATGCTCAGTTTTGTGTTGACCTGCTGAAAAGACAGGTAGGGAGAAGGGCCCAATCCAGCTAAGTTGCTTGTGGGAGAAGCCGTTGTTCTCCCATTCCCACTGGGTGGAACTTAATACAGACTTAATCAGAGCAGCAAGAGCATGTCCGTTTAACTGTAACTTGCAATTAGGGTTAGAGGTGACATCCTGCATAAACATCCCTCTGGCACTGTACAACAGTTGTAATATTGAGACCACTCAACCTGACACTGCTCCCCTCCCCCAAATAGACTGTGGTTTCCAAAAGCAATTAATTTCTCCTTTTTCACTTCACAAACT
Source organism: Platalea leucorodia (assembly GCF_965183815.1). Lineage (NCBI taxonomy): Eukaryota > Metazoa > Chordata > Aves > Pelecaniformes > Threskiornithidae > Platalea > Platalea leucorodia. The sequence continues at coordinate 120,233,474 of NC_138823.1, forward strand.
TCTTCCTCTCAGTTCTGCATTTGCTCAGACCACATAATAGTTGATTGATTGAGTGAAATTAAAGATTCAGCGGCCCCTGAGCATTATATTTTACCCAGAGCAGTCTGTATGTTCCAAGCATCTGGAACTCCCATAAGGAAAGAGATGCACAGGCTGCCCATCCCCAGACCTGCACTGTGGCTTTAGCAATATAGATATTTCATAACATATGTGTAAAAACAAAGATGGAAGCTACACCAACATATTTCCTCTTGATAATGGATATAGCTCCAAGTGCCACACGGGTTTCTGTGCCTAGTAGCAGAGTTTGGAGAGAGGGATACTACCCATGGTAGAGGAGAATTGCTTTGGGACTACTTAAGTAGACTGGACATATAGTTGCCTGCGGGACTGGGCAGGGTGCATGTGATGGTGCTGAGGGCATTGCCCAATATCATTGTGAGGTGCTATCTATTGCCCCTAAAGGCCATGGTGATCAGGGGAGGTCCCTGATGATTTGAAAAAGATCATGCCCATTTTCAAAAAAGGCAAGAAGGACCATCCAGGGAACTATAGGCTGGTCAGTCTCACCCTTGTGCCCTGGAAGATGGTGGAAGCCATTACCAGACAGAGGCAGGACAAAAATGTTTGGGAACAGCCAGCACAGATTTACCAAGAAAAAATAGTGCCTGACTAACTTATCTGTCTTCTACAATGAAATGGCTGGCTCTGGGGATAAGGGGAAGCTGTGCATGTCATTTACCTTGACTTCTGCAAGGCTTTTGACAAAGTCCCCCACAGCGTCCTCGTAGCCAGACTGGGGAGATACAGTCTGAATGAGTGGACTACAAAGTGGATGAAAAACTGGCTGGACCATCAGGCTCAAAGGGTAGTGGTCAATGGTTTGAAGTCTTAATCAGTGGCTGGTTATGAGCGGCATGCTTTGGGGGTCAGTACTGAGGCTGATACTCTTTCACGTCTTCATTAACAACCTGGATGATGGGACAGGGTGCACCTTCAGCCAGTTCATGGATGAAACCAAATAAGAGGGAGCAGCTGATACACACTGAGTTGTAGGGCTGCCATGCAAGGAGATGTCAGCAAGCTTCAAGAACGAGCTGACAGGAGCCCTGGAAGTTCAGCAATGGCAAATGCTAAGTCCTGCACCTGGGATGGTCTAAACCTCTGCAAGAGCATGGGCTTGGGGCCACCTGGCTAGAGGTCAGCTTTGCTGGAAAAGATCTGGAGGTTCAAGTGGACAACAAGTTGAACGCAACTCAGTCATGTGCCCTTGCAGCAGTGAAGACTAACTGTGTATGGGCCTGCGTTGCCCTCAGATTGAGGGAAACCTTTATTCCCCTCTACCTGATGTTCACGTGGTCACATCTGCAGTAGCATATCCAGTTTTGGGACCCCCAATACGAGAGAGAGATTGACTCACTGAAGTGCGCCCAGTGGAGGACCACCAAGATGCTTAGGGAGTTGGAGAACATGATACATGAGGAGACTAGACTGGCTGGGGCTTGTTTAGCCCCAGGAAAAAACAAGGCTTAAGGGAGATCTGACACCTCTTTTCCATTATGTAATGTGAGGACATAGAGAAGGCAAGGAAGAGGCAACATCACCAGGTTGCAGCAAAAGAAATTTTTTTCATGTAGAAGGAAAAAAATCCACTATGAGAGTTGTTAAGGATTGGAACAGGGGCCCAGAGGAGTTATACAGTCCCTGTTCTTGGGGATTTTCAAAGCTTGACCAGACAAGGTCCGAGCAACCTTGTCTAACTGGGAAGACAGAACTGCTGTGAGCAGGGTGGAGGAGTGGATGACCTCCAGAAGTCTCTTCCAAGCTAAATTAATCTATGAAAATTCACAATTACTTCATCAATTGAAAATACCTTAACTTTAATAGGTGTTTATCAAAGGCGGAGAACAATAACCACAGTGTAGTATTCCACTGAATTTCTGAATGTTTATTAGTACCACTTCATTGTGTCAGGAGGGGAAATATCCACATGCTGAGTTACTTTGGTTATGGTAGGCAGCAGTACAATTGGATAATATTAAGCATTCCCTTTACATGCTCAGATATACTGTAACAAAATATGCTCAAGCTAAAACCAGATTTAAATAACTTGTTAAAAACTGAGGAGAGCAGGATCATTTCAATCTCTCATGCTTCTGTTATACTTCTTGACTTTTTTTAGATAAATGTAAAATGCATTGACAGTAAAGATTTCAGGGTAGTGTAGCTCTCGGACAATGAGTTGAATGACAGTTTGTTGAAATGATGTAGGTGCATGAGACCTTCTTTTACTCATTGTCACAGCGTTTTCCTCTTGTAGAGCTTTGGTGGTGCCTGTGAAGTGGCCCTGGCTTACCAGAACAGAAGAAGAAGAATTTGGACTCATTTGTCCTTCAGTAGGTTGTCTCTTCATAATTGATGGTATTGAGTCCCCAGTTCGAAGTCTCTTGAAGTGCATAGAAACAACCACATCCATTTCAAACATCTCTTATCAGGAGACAAGAGCCAAAGGCTGGTCTCCACCACAACCAGACAAATGACAACTTCTACCTTTCTGTGGCTTGTCTGAACACAAGTGAGTTCCCCTGTGGGATTAATGAGTAACCTTTTTAATTTTTTAATTTTTAGGCAATAACTGTAGTAATGGGATACCAGGACTGACTTGTTCAGAAAGGCGCATCTGATGATAAGGGACAAGGTATGATCACTTTGTTCTGGCAGCTAAACTGAAGCACAAACTAGAAACTATGGGCAAGCCCTAGGAAGACTATTTGGATATGTGTCATATATGTTTGCCCCATTCTTATGCTTTTCCCCAGGTATTCTTGCTTCTGGATACAATCAGAAATAGCATATTGTACTATGGGTGTGTCTGAATTTCTGCTCTTTATAAACTATACAGCAGCTGAGAAGAATCTGGTATCTGCTCCAGATGATCTTTAGAGATCAGATGAAATCATGCAGAAACAACACAGAGACATTTTAAGATGGCTGCCCAAAAAGCCAAATTGTTGCTTAGAACCATTGCCAAAGCATTGCTTGGTGCCACTGCAAAGCTACCTTGGCTTTCTATACAAATGCTAGGAAATGAAACATTCTGGTTTCCAGAGGCTTTGTCATTCAGCTACTCTGGAGCATGCACTACATGTTACACTGCCTGAGGGAAAAAACCCACCGAGCTATCATGAAGAAGAATATTGGTTTCCGTGAGAAAAAGCGCCACAAGATTTGATTGGTGTCATCAGAATGTGAATGGTTTTGTTGCAAAAATGTGTGCTGTTGAACTGAATTCCCTCAACTTGCTTTTAGTTGGGAAATCATGTTTTAGTGGTCATGTAAAAACACTCCTGCACATAACACAATTAGCCCTCTTATCAACATTTCCAAAGCTAGGGTCATGCAAATATTTGCACTTTAGTTCCCACCTGCCCATGGAGATGAGATGCATGCATGAAACGAAAGATTTGCTTGTGGCCAGGCAGCTGGTTAGACCAGATGCTCGCACACCTCAGAGATACGAGCATATCTGGTATTTAGACAGACATGAAGTACATCAAAAACAAACACATGGCTGGTTTGATGATCAGGTTTTAAGAGAGATTTAGACATGTCTGTGAAGCAGTTTTTAAAAAGTTGTGAAGCAGCAAGCATCCAAGTATATAGGCTAAAACCTGCTGCTCTGGCTTCCTTAAAAAAAAAAAAAAAGGGCCAAACATTAATTTTACAAATAAAGCAAGCTATTTCTATCCTGTTATTAAAAAAGCCATTTGTTCTTGCTCTATAACCTTTTTCAAAAGTTTAATTCTTCTCAGCACTGTGGCAAAGGGAGAAAAGGAGGGAGAGAGCATTTAGAGGCAAATATGCTCCCGTGCTGCTCGGGAGATGGGCTGCCAATCCACTGCAACCGCCTGAAGGGATATTCAGAGATTGGTAGGTGCCTGTGGCAGGAGCAGTAACAAGAGGAAAACTAATATCCTAGTGCAGTATCTGCTTAACAGCTTGTGTTCCTTCTAGGGTTCTCTCAAACTTCCCATTTCAGACTCAAAAGACTACTTTTACACTAAGCTGGTTTTATATATATTTATCTACCAACAGATAAAAGAACATATGCACTAAGAACTTCAGAGTCTCTGAGGTCTTGTGGCAATTGTCAGGCCAGTTAATCCTGAGAGCCCCCAAAAGAGAGAACCAATGAGTTCAGCACTGATAAACACTGTAAAGTGTTAAAAGCTACAGAAATATGTATGTGTCCATTGCTATACATAATCCAAGTATTCTAAGTCAGGCAAGAAAGCAACATGCAACACCATTTATGTTAAAACCTGATGTTTTAGCTCCCAAAGGAAAAAGCAAATTTTTTTTTTTTTGCTTTTAAAATAAACTATAAATGAAAGAAAATCCATCTCACTGCACAAAAAATCATGAAGATAAGACTTACAGGCCAATGAAGTAATTTCTCAGCATTCTCAGCTCTCCATCCCACTGCAAATACATTTTTTTATTAATTACTTTCCATACACAGCATGTTTGCAAAGAGTAAATTTGTGTGTCTTTCTCAGGGAAGTGCCTCTAAGAATTAGAGATTATCCATGGCTTTTAAAATCTGAAAGTTCATCCAGGATTAGTGCTAATAGTTAGGTCTCGCTTCAGTAGATGGACGCATCTTCATAGTGGAATTTGTCTTGAGAGCAGGTCCTGGGACTCGAGACTTGACCATTGCCACAGGATAAATACTGACTGCATAAACGTAACAAATGCCTCTTGAACTTGACTCCAACAAATACATAGAGCACGGGGTTGAGGCAGCAGTGGGAGAAAGCAATTTTACGGCTGATGTGAAAGGCAAGGTTGGAGTCTTTTTCATACTGACAGGTGGGTGATGGAAAAGTAATCAGAAAGCTGAGGATGTTATAAGGTGCCCAGCTGAGGAAAAAAGCCACCACAATAATAAGGATGAGTTTCACAGTTCTGTGCTTTCTGCGAGATCTAGCTCCGAGCAGGATTATCAGTATCTTGAAGTAACAGAATACGATAACCGCAAAGGAAAGCAGGAAGAGTACATTTCTCAGATAAATGTCCACCTTTTTCCATTTCCAGTCATCATAATCGCAGGTCTTGCCCCCTTCCAAGTTTTCTTGCACTGTGGTGTGAATCACCTCAGGTACCACAATTAATATACTACCAGTCCAAACAGCCAAGCTCACCAGAAAACCACAGCACTGTGTCTGGGATCTCAAAGTTGAAAGGGGGTTCACTACGGACAAGTACCGCAGTATAGTCATGAGAGTCAAAAAGAAAACACCGCTGTAGTAGCCTATGGAGAAAAAAGCATTCACCGCTTTGCAAAGGAACTCACCAAAAATCCACCCAAAGGTCTGGTCCACTGCCCAGAAAGGCAGCATGCAGGAGAAGACTAAATCAGAGACACAGAGATTCATGATGAAGACGTTCGTTAGAGATGTAAGGTTTTCGTATTTGAATAGGATCCATAACACTAGAGCGTTTCCTAGCAGACTGAGCAAAAATGTCAGAGTGTAGAGGACAGTAGTGAGATGGGTGTAAAATATAAAATAGTCGCCCATTTCACAGACATTGCTTTCATTAGAAAAGTATCCGTATGAGTAATTATAATCTGAATCAGGTAGATAATAATCTTCATCCATTTGTCTGCGCAAACCTCGCTCTGTTCTCCAGCAGCTACTTTGAAGAACCACAACAGTCAAACCAAAATTTTGGTGAAAATCAGCCCAATAACTAAATTCCCACTGTGGAGGCTTCTGTTTTAAGAGACAAAAAGCAGCAGTGAAACTACCTTATTTATCCTGTTTTGGGGAGAGAAAGGAGTCATTTCCTCTTATGACTAGAACATGAACAGGTAGATACTAAAGATTTACCCTGAAAGCAACATCAAGATCTTAAATATGTAAGAAGTCAGAAACTAAGATGTTTCTAAACCAATATGGTCGGTGACAACTGCTAATTATTAAGCTTCTACTACGTGAAGGTTGAGGGTGCATTGTTTTTTAACGTAAGTATCCCAGGTGCCAAGACTTTCAAATCTGCTACTATTTTTTAAGTTTTCTGGAGTGGTGTCAAATTCCTAAACACTTCACCGTATATTTGATTCTTTGTCACCGAGGTTCAGCACTGCAGAAACTTAAAAAGCTGAGCAGTACCAGTATCAACAGGTGTAAGCACTAAGAATAGAAGAAGCTGTTTTTCTTACAGATTTTTGTCTGGAGATTGGTGTCCTGGTTTCAGCTGGGATAGAGTTAGTTTTCTTCTTAGTAGCTGGTAGAGCGCTGTGTTTTGGATTTAGGATGAGAATAATGTTGATAACACACTGATGTTTTGGTTCTTGTTGAGCAGAGTTTACACTGGTCAAGGACTTTTCAGCTTCTCGTGCTCTGCCAGGTGCATAAGAAGCTGGGAGGGGGCACAGCCAGGACAGCTGACCCAGACTGGCCCAAGGGCTATGCCATACCGTATGGCATCATGCTCAGTATATAAGCTGGGGGAAGAAGAAGGAAGGGGGGGACATTGGGCGTGACGGCGTTTGTCTTCCCAAGTAACCGTTAACGCGTGATGGAGCCCTGCTTTCCTGAGGATGGCTGAACACCTGCCTGCCCATGGGAAGTAGGGAATGAATTCCTTGCTTTGCTTTGCTTGTGCGTGTGGCTTTTGCTGTACCCATTAAACTGTCTTTATCTCAACCCATGAGTTTTCTCACTCTTACTCTTCCGATTCTCTCCCCCATCCCACCGGGGGGGAGTGACCGAGCGGCTACGTGGTGCTTAGTTGCTGGCTGGGGTTAAACCACGACAGTTGGTTGACATCTACAAATCTCCAAGCTGTGATGGAAGCATCCGCATGTTGGGCATTCTGTGCATCGCTGTGGCCTGCTGATTCTCAGGGGTGCGACAGGAACAGAGCTCACATCACACCCTTTTCTGGGGGCTGCTGCCCTCTGCCTGTCTGCTTGTCTGCAGGTAGGATTTTAACCCCAACTGGATGGTTGAAATTGGCCAAACAGTGTCAAAAATTACTGGGACTTGGAAGATGACATACAATCATCAGGTGAACATACAAGGCTAGCATGGTCACCGTAGCCTCATGTCTTTATGAAATTAAGCTAAAAAATAGGTATAGAAAAATCAGTAATGGCTCCAACCAACAGTTCAAAATCTAAATTAACATTATCCCAGATGAAGGCTTACCTGCAGCACTGTGTTTGGATCCTGATTTGACTGATGCCAGTGAGAGACCTGTCACTGATCTCCTTGGAAGTCCAGTCACAAGAAGGAAACGCCACGACTCAGGCCAAAATTGTGCTGGTGACGTTTTCCTTTTTGGATCAGCAAAAGCAGAATCTGCCTGCTATAGCCAGGGAAAGACATGCTGCTTTTGGAGGACAGGCGGATTATGTCTACACCAGGAAAGCATGCCAGGGAGCGCTGCTGGCTGCCAGCATTTAATGCCATCCCCGCTCGTAGGTGGCTCAGGTCAGCCAGGGCTTGGCACAGGCAGCACAGGCCAGGGACCATCTATCCACTGGGATGTGGTCACCCAGTTTTGGAGGCAAGGAATGTGTGGGATTCAGTACTAGGACAGCAAGTGGCCCTGGCACGTTCATCACCAGAGGCACAGTCCTAACTGGAAGTTGTGCTTGTGGCCCTCAGTCTGTACCACGCTGCCATCTTCAGGCATGCAAGGTAAGTCCCTGCCGAGGCTGTCATCCTCTCTGGTTTTGCTTGACAGCACAGATGACACTTCAGCAATACATGGGTTAGATGGAGGTCTTGGCCATCATCGCGTCCCGTTTCAGCTCAGGTTGGAGGTATGACTCCTCCCTAGCAGCTGTCCTAAGGGAGAAGAGGAGCCTCTTTGCAAAGAGTGAAGTTTCTCCATGGATGAGATGACAGTGCTGACCACTGTCTTCACCACTTATGCTCTCCTCCAGGGCTGGCAGCCCAGTGCCAGCCAGCCCCAGGGCAGGACTACCCACCCACCAGGAGATACACCTCGGCATTCAGGGAGCCCAGGGGAGGCCAAGGCGCACTGCAGCATCCACCACCACATTCAACTCCTCCGTTTCCAAGCACCCACCAACTCCCAGGTGCCTTGTCGTCATCAGGTCACATCGTCTCCCCAGCTATTGCACCTTTCCCAGAATGGTGTCCTCAGCTTTCCTCCTTGCCTCCTGTCCGCTGCAGAATCTGAAATCATGCGATCTGGCTCCTCCTCTCCTGTTTGCTGCGGGGTCAGGCGCTGCAGGTGTTGCACCATCGTTGTTCACACTGACTGCAGGCTGCCTGGTGCATGGTACCTCCACGCTGTGCTCCCAGTGCAGGTGAGACCTCAATGGAGGACCTCGCTACTGCCATGCCCTCAGAGGCGGCTCATCATTCTCAGGGTAAACGTAGCTTTGCACTGCATGCTTGATTATAACCGATCTATACGATGCAGCATGCTGTGCCATGTCGCCTGGTGCAGGCTGCATATAGAGATGGAGGCTCCAGCCTGCAAAGCATCAGACCTCCTGGATGGCTGCTCAGGACTAAGTATGTGCTTTGATATTATGTTTGTACCAGCTGGGAAGTCCTCCGTCAGGTCAGTGATAGTAAGGAGCACCTTGTGGGAACCTGAAGCTCTTGGATCTTTTCCTTCTTGCTTGAGATTCGGTATAAAACTCCTGGGATCAACACCTGTATTTTTTCTCCGTTGTATTTTATCTTCCCTCTTTCTACTCTATAAATAAGAAACGCTGTGCATGGATTTTCAGTTAAGACATGGGCAAAGGAGACAAAAAATGGATGTGATGATTGAATCAACAGACTAAGAACATGTTAGCATCACACGTGAAATAGAAATCATGCTACAGTTTTCAGTATATACACATAATGGTTCAAGTGAGAGCAGAAGTTGGCTGAAAGATGGAAATTACCTTAATTTCTGTTGTCAAGACAAACAGGAACAGAGGAAGAACACATTCTACAGTTTAAAGTAATCCTTGCCCTTGTGAGAAGCACTCAGCAAGGCATTCAACATTTATTTCACTCCTGGTCAGAGGACCCACATCGCCCCTCACCAAGTGTTACACCAGCCTCCTCCCCAGGCAGAGGCAGCTGAGACAGCTCCCTTTAAGAAGATTCCTGGCATTTACACAGACAAACTGAGGTTAAGCTCGTCTGAATTGGAAAGGTCCAGTCTCATTACGTAAGGGGAATTTAGTAGAGAGGCTCTCAAAGAAGCCCCCTACCACTGATGGGAGCTACCTTGGGAGCATTTTTGACTCACTTTATTCAAACTCCTGCTGGAGCCACTGGGCTTCACAGCTTGTTTTCCAGCTGAGGAAAAATGAATAAAAATAATCAGCTGGCTTTGCAGGACAGCTTACTCTTTAGCTACCCAGGCAGCAAAGGTCTAATCAGAAAATCAATTTCTCTACTCCTAAACTGGAATTTATATGGTAGCTGCTTCCTTAACCAACCTTTTGTTCCAATTTGGGATAGGAAAAAAAATCCCAGATGGGACTTTTATGGCAGGAAGGGATCTTATTTTTTCAATCAATCAGGTTTATGGAGCACCCTTTCATATTTAAAGGAAGTTAAAATACATTAAATAATATTTCCCCTACCCTAACTATGACTGGTATCAGTCTCAGAGCACACTCTTGAAGTCACCCGTAGGAGGTGGACAGCAAAGTCCTGGAAGTCATGACTGGGATGTAGACTTGGCCCAAAGCGCAAATGCACTCTGGACAATTGGTCTGCATTGGTGAGTGAAACAAAATTTGTCTACATTTGGAGGAGTTTTGCACATGGTAACAAACTATTTCAGGATGTGGGTAAGGTGAAAAATCAGTAGGACTTCCTTTGCCCAATTGAGTTTTAGAGAACCCCAAGAAGCCCAGCTCCTCATGAAACCTCTTACCCTATTTTTAAAACAAAACCTGCTCTTGAGTTGGGGTCATTTTCTGAGACCAGTGGTTCCACCCATGCCCCATAGGTTTCACAAGGCAGGTACAACACATGCGGTCAGCCCAGCTCCTTGGTGGTCCCCTGTTCCCCCTGAGCTCTGCCTCCCAGCCCTGGCCAACAGCCCTGTGATAACCCCAGTCTAGGGGGGAAGAAACATCTCACATTAAGAGTCTGGACCCCATGCCTGAAACATACATGAGTTCAAGTTTACATACTAAGTACCACTACAGTCAAGGCAGGATCAGCTTATGGTATCTATGTAGACACACAGAATTAATGCTTGTGCTTGGCCATGCAAAGAATGATATTTTTCAGAAGTGCTGCCACAGCACTGCTGAAGCAGCAGCCTTCCCCCTCATCCAGAGTCACCATGGGGGTAAAATTAGCAGCCAAGTCTGTTTTTACAATGAGGAAGAGGTTAGGATGTTCTCTTCTCTCCCTCTCCAGCTTCTCCTTTCCTAAGAGCTGCAAACACACCCTCTGGGCCCTTTATCAGTTTCACTGTAGCTTCCTCTGTTCCAGAGGTTTTTTTGGGAAAAAAATCTGGCATTTACACTCTGCTTTTGAACTGGCTGCTACCTTTACTTCCATCCCAAACCACACCTCTGGACAGAAGGGACAGCGGGGAACGAAAATGTCGCTGCAGGTTACATGCTATCAACAGGACGTGCTGGCATTCAGCAGGTGCCTCCTGGGGCACTGCAGCAGCCCCTCTCCCGCCACCCTGCCGGGGCACTGGGGTGAAGGCATATGGTCTGCAGGACCATGGTGCATGATGATGAAACCATGACCTCATGCCTATTTCATCGGTAAGTTTTATTGGCGCTAAGGCTGGTTGGAAAGCATGCGGTGCCAGCGGCTGGGCAGCAGCTGTCCAGCAGAGCGCTCAAGCAGGAGCAACCTTGGCCAAAGAGGCTTGCATGGAAGCAGAGGTGGTTGGCATTCAGCCTGTGGTTGCCCGCAACAGGCTTTGAGCCAGTGTGGTTGCAGCTCTGGGTATTCCTATGCTCCCCAAGGGCAAGGGGAAAGAGCAATCCAGCCCCTTAATTTAGCTGGATGGTGCAAAGGAGGGCATCGCTCCATGCTTGCAGCCGGGCAGAGTTTGGCCATGGTTTTCCTGGTAGTTCATGCAAGGACAGGATGAGCAAGTGAGCGCTCTGGGGGTGAGAAGAAATAGTCCTTCTGGTAATAACTGTCTGGGGGGAAGCAGCAAACTGGAGCTTTCTGGGGTTTTCTCAGTGGGGGAATTGTCAGTTTGTTTCTACAATGTAGACAAGCAAGACTTTAAGTGTATTTTTTACAAACAAAGAGATTGCATCGATCTCTGTGTCTGACGTGTAATTCTGATTTGTCTTAATAGCAACACTCCTACCAGGCACCAAACAGCTAGTGCATTTCTCGCAGGCCAGACAGCGGTGACATGACGTATCACTTTCCCATCTGCTCCACAGAGAATATAAATGCTCCGTTATTTGGCCATGAAAAGAGCATCACTTTGGTTCTTAGTAGCTGGGTTTGTTGGCAGTTGAAACTAAGCAAATCCACTTCTTATTTTTATTACTAAAGCAGAGCATATCTGCAGGTTTCTGCTGCCAACAAAATGTTGCCACACACACACACACACATGACTTGTCTCTCTATGTGTAGATGTACACGTATCCTCCCGGCGATATGCTGCAAGATGGGGCTGTCCTTAAGAGCACTCGCCAGACGCTACATCATATATTTAATTAGCAAGCTTGATGCTGTGTAGGAAGTCTGTTAAGTAAAATGTGTGCAAAGAAGCTGACTCTATTCTCTCACACATTCTTACAGTCACAAAATAAAGATGATGATCAAGGCAAAGGAGCACATTGCACTTTTGGGAGAAATAATTGCATGTCTTCCCTCTAAAGCTTAGCAAAACTCATGACTCTGCATAAAGTTCATGAAGTCATTTTTATGGCTCAGGGACAGCTTGAAGAACAGGATTGTATTCTTCTATAGAATTCCATTGCTACAGGTGTATTTAAGCTATACAAATGCAACTTAAATTTTTCTTTCAAGATTATAAGCCATATGGCTAAAGAATTTGTGTACCACACCTTGGGTGTGATTACCAGTGTTGCTGCTGGGCCCGTTGCTGCAGGAATGATGCTGAAACAGAGGGAAACTACACTGGCAGCCACTGGTGTGACCATCAGGTACGAGGTATGCCCTATCCCAAGGCTGGGCTCAGAGCAACGCACCCACCTGCAGCCCGGGGACGTGGCTTGGGGAGGGAGGGTGAGGGGCAGCCTCAGCAGTGGAAGGAGCCTTTTCTGGAGAGAGGGCTGAGCAACTTCACTGCAAGGAGCGTGGCTTTGTTGTGGAGGCTGTCCTTGTCCCTGGCAGTGCAGCCGATCTCTGTTTTTAATGACTGTGAAACAGGCTCACTCGTATTGGGCTGTTTTCACTGGTGAAGTCATTCTGATGCTGAAGTCCAGAAGACTTGCAAGGCTTTAGCCAAAGGGAGTAAGAAGAGAAAGAGAGAAAAACATGCCCACTGTACCACGTTCGCACAAAATGAAAGGCTGGGCATAGCGTAAGGAAGCAAACAACATAACTGTTTGTCGCTGCTGTCTCCTTAGCACTTTCTAACCAGCTTTGTTTTGCTTTCCCTTCATCACATCCCTTATGCTTTCTAACACCGCACAGGATGTGAGTTTGCGTTATTCACCCCACTGGTACCTGCTGGCCTTGGCTACCATGTACCCCAACCCCGGGTGGCTCCCTGAGGCCCAGACCCCAGTGGGTGGCTGCGGTGTGCCTCCGCTGCTCCCAATGGATGGCCCCGACCAGGCTGGGAGCCCTTGCTGCACGTTCTCCCCAGTGCAGCACCCACCCCAGGGAGCAATGGGGAGCCTTTTCTTGCAGAAGAAGAAGCAAGACTGAAGAATGAAGGGCTACAGCCAGGTCAATGAATGAAGCATCACTGTATCCCCCTCTCCACTAGCTATACGACAGCCCCGCTTCTGCCAGCCGGAATTGCTAGCTGCTCTCTTGAGCGGACACACTGCAGCTCTTGTGAAGACTAAGACAGCCTCCTGTGCCCAGAGGGAGAAGGTGGCTCACCGTCAGGCAAGTCACGGCACCACGTTTGCTTGTCACCAGGTTAACTTTGTTGACTGCTGTGTTGTCCCTGATTTTTCTCAGGGCGGCATCTGCTCTGCGGTCTGACAGTGGCTTGAATGAGGCAACCTTCAGCACAGACCTCTTGAGGCTGCAGACCTGAAGTGCTACCACTGCCATGGTATAGGGTATCTGAGTGCGTCTCGCTGCAGCTCTCCTTCCCTCTCTGCTGCCACCCCTTACCGAGTTACTGGGCCCACAAAATCACCACTCCGTGGTCCAGCTGGTGAAGAGGGTGATGCTAGAAAAACAGATGAAACAATAAAAGAAGGAAGAAGAGAAACCACTCTGCCCACCACTGACCGTTCATTTCCTTTGAGTCTTGCAGATCGTATGCAGCAAAAAATTCTCGTTGCTCCCAGTGGCCGACCTTTTCTGGAGAGTATCGAAAGCTGAAGATGTTCTCCGGGTTAAATTTGGAGTCAAAGAAAAGAGAGAAATGCTGGGTGGTCAGGTGCATAACAGCTTTTAAAACAACCTGATTGCAAGGGAGAATGGGAGAGAGGAATGGCCTGAGGCTTAGTTGGGTTGATAATCTGAAGGCATCTCAAATGATGGTGGGGAAGAGCCCAAGGCTCAATCAGACCCTGGAAAAACAAAACTTGGGAAAGTAAAGCTTTCCATAGTCAAAATAAAGTTTTCTACAGAAGAAAGACGGAGCTGGAGAAATTTCCTTGTGCAAGGATGTTTCCAGAGCACAGACGCTGTTTCCCAACTCTCTATTGGATACGCTGATGAGCTAAAGCAAAATAAATCACATTTAATGAAAAAACCCCACCCACATTTACATTCTGAGCACTGTTCATGTTAGCAACGAGGCAATTAATAACTTGCACCAGAAAAAATCAACTGCAACCAAAAACACTCTTGTGCTGTTTTAGCCGCTACTTCCACAAACCAGAGCACTTCCTCCTGGTGTGGCATGTCTGCTTGCAGGCCACAGGCACAGCCCGAGCAAGGTGCATTTGCAAAAGCTTCATCTGAAGAGGGGAACCCATCTCCCAAAATATTTTTCCCCAGTTCTTAAGAATGACTGTGGAAGCGATGGCTTCTCGAGCTGATCCTGTGGCGACTGCAGTTCAGGTGGCACTGGGCTGTGCTTGGTCCGTGCAGCCCAGTGTGACTCACCTCCCGGCAGAGAGAGTCAGTGCATGCTTTCCTCTTAATAGGCTTTTCAGAGAAGAAATCCTTACCCTTGGCTGCCCCTGTGAGCACAGCTGTTCCTTTCAAAGTTTTGGGCTGAAATACAGCTGGCTGAAACGCTCAGTCTGAGCCCAGCAGTTCTTAAGATCCTGTTAGACCTGGCTTGCTTTCACACTCCCAGATCTTTTTCTCCAGCATTTTGCTCTCTTCCTTATATTGAAGATTCACTGCCATTATAAGATGCAGCTCAAAGTTCTTTACCCTGGTGCAGCCACAGCGCTTTGCAGAAGACATCTGCACATTTCCATCTGCCATGCCATGCAGTTTGCCTGCACATATTTCAGTGCCAAAGTATGAGCAAGCAGGTGGCCAGCAGCAGCAAATCCACCCAGATAAGCTGTTCTTTAGCAAAAAGTCAGATGCAACCCACATTCCACAGCAGGACGCAACATCGGGAGCTCTGTGTATGAAGCATGGGTGAACCAAGACAAAAATCTTAATATTCCAGTTCCTGAGACATTTCATAACATCTCCGGCCATCTGTCCTTTGACGAGATCTTGCGGTAAGTACAGCGGGGGCAGACAATACTTCATGCCACAAGGGTTGGCATGGTCTTCCCCGAAACTGCTCCCTAGCTCCTAGGTTGCACTACGTCAACTCCAAGGTAGCTCCAGTCACTCAGGCCATCTGTCCTGTTCAGTTCACTTGGCAGAGGCATATTCTTCTTCTTTAGTGATATTATGCTCAAACCGTGTTGAACAGCCACTGTTGCATCTCTCAAGGTAAATCAGGTTTGTGAGCTGGGAAGTCTGATCCCACCTACCCCCTGCCTGTGCAAAGGAGCAGCCCCACGGTGTCCCAGCCCCAGGGAGCACAAGGCTTTCAGGTTCCCCTGCAAAGATGTTAAGACTCAGAGGTGAAGCTCTTGGATTTTGCTACGTAGCTTAGCCACCACCCCAAGCGACCAGCGGTACCTCCGTACTTGTCTGCACCTCTTCTCCAGAAGCCGAGCTGACTCCAGTGCAAAAGCAAACCTTCACCTCCAGCTTCCAGTGGGCACTTTGGAGGCTGCATGGTGCCCATGGGACCGAGCATGCATTTGCAAAACCACACAGTGTGCCTGCAGAGGCTGCTCCTTCGCTGGGCAGGAGGCAGCCGAGCATGAAGGACGCGTGCAATGCAAAGCACTTGGGCCTGGGGCTCTTTGGTGGCTTCTTTTTCTCAGAAGATGTAGCCAAACCACCGTGCTGTCACAGCCATGTGAAATGAAGCAAGTAGACTTTATGAACTGCTCCTGAGCTTCGTTTCAGTTCTTGTGTAACTCTGCCCTAACAGGGGTCAGGACCCTGCACCGCCAAGCCCCCTGTTCAGCTCTGGATGCCAGAGATCGCTGGAAGCGCACGCCGTCTCAGCCAGAACTGAAACCTGCAGTATTTCAGAGGAATTTCTGTTTTCTTCTTTTTTGTCACAAAATACCACTTCTTTTCCTGAAACAGAATGCAATTCTCCCTTACTTCAGAATTTTCCACAGCACTGAAAAGCCCGACTTCTGCTGAGCCCTACTGCAGGCTGCTGCTGCCCGTGGTGTATAAAACTGGCAGTAGCACTAGGTGGTTGATGTGAGCAAGGTGAGGTTTGCAGAAGGAGGTTTTAAAGACCAGCTGACATAGAATGAAAAACCATGATTGGAGAGCTTGTCTGCTTGTAGATGAGCCTCAGCAAGTCCTTCACTTTCAAGCTGTCTTCTATGACTGAGATATCAAACAGCTCAGCTTTCCATCCACCATGTTGTCTCTTTTCCCACCAATGTCTTTTGTTCTAGCAAAAGATGCTACCTATTCCTTCAGGTAAAGTCTGGCTAATAAAGGTTTTTCTCAGCCTGTAGAAGACATTGGCCAGAGTACAAAACTGAGCCTTGACTATAGGGAATAAATTAGTAGGGATGATCATGGCAGTAACTAACTGCAGCTTTTGGAGGAACCTCGGGGCAGCCCCTCCATTAAGAGACAGCTACCAGCGGCTTCTCAGCTGAAGTATATTGGTAGCATTTTTTAGGACTTTAATCGAGCCGTTCTGATTCCTAGCAGCTGGCAAACTGTCCTTTTTTATCACGTTCATATTCTGCTGTCTTTCTGCTGGGAAAAAAATCAGGGAGCTGAGAGAGTTAAATCAGATACAAGTCAAAAGTAATTCTGTCAAAATGAATGAAGAAAAAAAAAAGCATAAAAAGATAAAAGCAGTGCCCATAGAATTAGAAATATTTATCAATCTGTAAAAATACGAAGTGTGAGAGCCAGTGGCACCATGTTTGCCTGGACTTTAGATATAATGCCATTCCTTAGACTACATGCGCGTTGTAGGAGACATCCTAAGATCCAGAAAGGTTTTTGGGATGCCTGTTTTTATAGCCATCCTGATCGGTGACAACCCACCCTGCCCATGCCCTTCAGCAGCAGCACTGTCCAGCTTAAGGATCTGAGGCGTGCGCCTGTTTAAGGAAGTTTTTTCTGCATATTTATAGATTGTATTGACTTTTTTAGAGTTATAAATAGAGCTGGAGCGAATAAAAAGGCTCGTGAGCCCAGAGATTTGTCTATTTTTGGGAAGAGGACCAGCTGATTTGACAAGAGCTCCTCGCACATCTTGCCTGCGCTGGCTGTGCAGAGGGAAGGGTGCGGGCTGGGTGCAGTGGTGCGGGTTAGCAATAGGTGGCACGCTTGAATAGGGCTAACCCCTGCCTTCCCTGAGCAGCTGGAGAAATCCCTTCCAAGGGATAGATAGCCGTAGCTCTTTTCCCAAGGGAGGCTTAGCTGAGCATCTGCTTTTCAGCAGGCAGATACATCCACATCTACACCAGCTGCAGATATGCAGAACTGCTGGGAAGTCAGATTTGATCCGGTCTTGCCTGTGGCTGTAGGCAAGTCCAGGCCACTTGTGCTGTTTGCTGGCCGCTGGGGTGCTGGTGGTCCGTTGTTCATCAGTGCTGTTAGGGCAAGATCTTTCTTTTGTCTCCATCTCCGCTCCCCTACTCCCCTCAGTCGCTCTCGATGGGCCCCTGCAGGACTTGACCTCCCATCCAGTCTGAAGGTCCATCACAGCAGCCTGGGACCGGCCATCTTCCTGCTGCATGGCCTGGCCGGGATGTTGCTGGGACCCGCGGTCTTCCTCAGGCAGCCGAGTCTCTCCTGGAAAGTGCCTGAGAGGCTCGAAGTGCTGGCTGCATCTGTGTGGGTAACTGATGGTTCATTTTATGAAGCTAGACTAAAATCTCAGCAACAGGGTATTTTCAGGTACACTTGAAATGAAAACACTTGGGGTTTGTTCTTAGTGAAAAAGTAAGAAAAACACCCATCTGTTTGGGGCCAAAATGTTTCATGGGGGAAGGCAGAAGGGCACTCTAATTACCTGGTGTGTTTTTCATTTTTTCGAAGTACAAACGTCATTTTAGAGCAAAACCACAAGGGCAGAACACAAAGAAAGGCAAGCCTTGCATTTAGAAGCTGCAATCTTGCATGTCGGCTTTTCGTAACATTTCCCCTTCTTTTTTTTGTCTGCCTATTTTCCAGCTGAAGCTATTTGCTAAACACCCCTCGCCCGGCCACCGACTTCCCAAAGGCTGTTGGAAATGACTCAGGCCTGCACAGGGCAGATCAGGGCAGGGCTGTGGCTGGGCAGTGGCAGATGCCGCTAACTCAGGCTGGGCGCTGCCCCGTCACCTCCGCCTGCTCAGGCCAGACCCTGGCACCCCTCCGGAGCAGAGCCCCCTTCTTCGAGCAGGCAAAGACTGCCTTGGCCTCATGGGAGATGCAAGGTGCCCTTGCTCCATCGTCCAGGCTGTGCACCCTCGTGCCTCACTGCCCTGGTCCCGAGCTTTTCCCTGGGCAGGAGGAATGCCAAATCGCTGCCTGCAGCTCCTCCCAAAGCATCTTGCTCACAGTGTTTCCAAAGAGAAGGAGTCTCAAACAAGAGGCGCCATCTGGCCAAGTCTGATGGACACAAGATTATGTTTTAGTTTGAATTTTAAATAAGAAGATCGCATGTTCTTTCATCACACCAACAGCTGCTTTCACACTTTAATCTGGTAAAAACCACCTAATGTGATAACATGATACTTAGGTTTCAATGTTCCCTTTCTCAAAGACATCTCGATACTTTGCCCTATCTCGGCTTCCACTCGGGTGCATCCATGTTGTTCATTAACACTAATAACAGTAGTTCTTAAATATCCCCGTGAGGCAGGTGATGAAAGCATGCAGAAACCAGCAAAAAGGGATGAAAGGATTTTCTCAGATCTGCAGTTGTTAAGGCTTTATCTACCACGTAAGGACAGTCCCTTGGCTGCAGCAATATTTCTAAGGTAACAAGTAAATAGCCCTGCTATAGTCAACTGGAATTCAAGTGGAGGAGAGCTTAGATGAACTGATGAAGTCTTTTCTGTGATCCTCTGGTTACAAAACTGAGTCTCGGGTCTCAATTCATAATGCAGAAAAAGCACTATTTGAAAGTTAGGTATTTTTGTTTCAATTCTTCATCTAGGACTTTATGAGACTGTCCTTGTAGGTATCTGAGTAACAGGGTATAGTTTTGCTGTTTTATGCTGCAAGAGTGATGTCTATTTGTTTTTAATGACAGCAGAGGAAACATGATGAAGTTTGCACTCTGACTTGTATATACATCTTTATGATATATAAAGAAAGTTCAGAAATTTAAATACAGGCAAAAAGGGGAAAGTTCTGCCTGCGTCCACAGCACATGGCAGGTTTGACTCTTCTGTTTTTCCTGAAGTGCTCTGCAGCTGAGCGCAAAGATCTTCTGCTTCCTGGCAAATGAATATGACTAATCGAGATGGGAAGTGGTTTTCCTATGTGTAGGTTGATTTTGTTAATATCTTTCTACCTCGAATGGCAAAGGAACGCTTTGGAGAAAACATGTTTGTTAAAGTTTCCACTTCGGGGCTGAGAAAGCTTTGAGCCTGGGGAAGCAGGGACCTCTCCTAGTAAAACCAGACTTTGCAATTGCAGTATAGCTGAGGCAGAGACTGAGCAAGCCTGAAAATCTCCTAAAATGGCAACAGGTTTACTTCTCCTGCTACAGAGAGCCAGCCAAAAATAAAGCCACACCTTGAAGAAAACACCACCACAAGAAGCCTCTGCAGCTCTCGTTCAAAGTCTCTGGGTGGGGTGTTGGCTGGTTGGGCTCTTGGGGGCTTTCACGCCCCGTCAGAGGACAACGGATGGAGCACTGTACGTGCCAGGCTGGTCATGGCCGACCCTTGGGCAGGTTTTTCATACCCTGGTGGGATGAAATGTGTGCTCACGTCTCCGATACGGCTGTGCAAAGGTCAGGTGGCAGAGCTTAAACTGGTGAGGAAAGTGGGTTTAAAATTAGTGCCTAGCTTTGCCAGCCATCACTGAGCACCCCACTTTGTTGCTTTAGCACAGGGGATCAGAGGCAGGAATTTGAACTGCTGCAAAAAAAAAGTTACGATGCTTTGACCATACACAAAACGGGTGGTTACGAGCTGATCTAGTTAAAACACCACAAAACCATGCAAGCGAAATCTCAGTTTGATTTAAGTCTGGTTACATCGATTTATATATTTCTGTATCAATCAGCTTCATGCCTTCCTGCCATCAAGGCAAGCTAAATTAATATAAGCCACATTTAGATAGGATTTGGTATAGCCATTTGTATACAGGTTTTAAAACCTGCTTTTAAGCTGGCTTGAAGAGAAAATGCCCTACTCATCTTTTCTAGAAATTGAGTCAAAGCATCACCACAGGTTCCTGGAGCGGGGACTGGTACATTTTTGTTTGCTTCCTGCACTTTTACTGAAGTCATCATGAAACCAAGCATCAGACTTAGCTAAAATATTACCGTTTCCCTATTTGTGCCCCGCCATCCATTTTCTCCAGGTGCTGAAGATGGCAGAGTGGACTTGTGCCCTGTTTAGGGGACACCATGAGGACCTGACAAAGTGTGGCTGTAATTGTAGCAATGGGTTGTTGTCAAAACCATATTTCACTTATGCCTTTTTGCTCTCCTTTTCTGCCTGGGCAGTTAAATAAAGTGAGGATGTAATCAGATTCAGGAGCACTGTTTTCATCTTTTTTCCTGAGTTTTTGGCTGTGGTTTCTTCCCTCTGGCCTTTGGTGACTGCCCAGGTGATGGGGCAGGCTGTCCCACAGCAGAGGGGGGTACTCGGCTTGGCTGAAATATGCACGGTGTCCACAGTGGGGTCTCTTCTCTTGCCCCTCCTGGGATGTGTGAGGCTGTGCATGTGGGGCTGGTGATGGAGGACAGGGCCAGCTGCATCCAGAGCTCGCACATGCGACCAGCCCCTCTCCTTTAGGGTGGCTGCCTATGGGGTGGTATTTTGGGGGAGGTGGGGTTGTGGAAGCCTGGCTGGTCCCACTGAGGCTCTGGGCGGTGTCTGGGAGTTTGCCCAGACCTCTCAGAGAAGGACTGCAGAAGGTGCTCATGCACCACTGAGAAATCTGACCCTATGGAGGGTCTCACGCCAGTCCAAAACTGTGGGGCTGGGGAGCACAGGACACAAGGGACACCTTAATCTTTGTTGGCAGGAGTTGAGGATTGGAAAATAAAAGCTGTCCTCAGCAAATCACTGTTTCCCAATGAGAACCTCAAAGTAGAAACTTCAGGTATGAATCTCTTGCACTTTAGAACCCTTGGGGTTGTAATCAGTTCTGTGTGTGAGGCTGCCAGTTCCTCTCCTTTGGGGTAAATGCAGCACATCTGCATGCTGGCTCCCAAATTCACTGTGTTTCCACTCTGCAGCTTTGTCTCAGGAATATAGTCACTCCAAGAGCCCTCTGCTCGCATCAAACTGAGTCAGTGTAAATGATCTGCAGCAGGGATGGGAAGACGAAATAAGGGCAGAAAGAAAGATCACTGGAGCATTTCACCCAGTGCTTTGTGCACCAACCCGGCTGTGGGCAGTGGAGCTGCACCCACGTGGCCAAATTTGACCCTGTGGGTCTCTCCCCTGCTGAGCTGCGAGGGACAAAATGAAAAGGGAGGAGATATACATGGGAGTGAACTGGGGTCCTGCTGTGGAATTGGAGCCATCATGATGATCAAAAATATATATTCTTAATTTTACTTTTACAAAAATAAAACCAGGCAGGGACAACCTGGGTGGGGACAATCTGGACCTTAATGCATCTTCCTCTTCCCAGTGCTTCCCTTCCAAGCTTAGCTCTGGCCTTCTCTTTCCGACAAGCTATTTTGTAACTTCTACTCCTTGTTGCACTGTGTGCCGCAACACAAACAGCCCCATGACGACAATTGGTGTCTAATGCGTGATGGTGAACATTCAGGGCATTTAAATAAGGTGGTTTTTGGAGTCAGGATCTCAGGCCAGATGCTGGCTCCCAATCCAGCTAATTTGCACTACCTCAGAAAACCAGTTTTGTTGGCTCTCTGGAAGAATCTCCAAAACAAGAGCAATGCTACAGCACAGCCTTGCTGTAGTTGCCCCAGGCTGTCCCATATCTTCCTCCTCAATTAATCTGGGCCACTGGAAGTGGGATCAGAGCTGGAGCCCCCTGTGTCCTGTTGTTCTTTGGGGCTGTGGCTGGATCTTGGATAGGGGCGTGAGCTGAAACTGTCCCCAGAAGGCAAAGCTCCTGCAAATACATCCTTAATTCATCTCTTCCTGAGATACATCAGCTTATTTTTTAATGTTTTCTTGGAGAAACTTGGAGACATCTTGGAGATGTCTTAAGGGTGCCACAAAAATACCACTGCAGAATGAGCAGCTGAGAGTGAGGTGCAAGGCTGGGAGACAAAGACCCCGGGCCAGGGCATACAGCAGGAGTTTGGCTTGCTCCCAGGATTGATTACACCCTTGGTTACCACAACCCAGCTGAGGTCCCTTGTCCTCTGCTGGGCATCACTCATGGGCAGGTCTGATCTTCACAGTACTTTGTCTACGTAGCTTTGGAGAGCTACAGGGCAATGGGAGAAAGCATGCACGTTTTGGAACATTTCTCCTCTTGCCTGGAGGGACGCGGAGTAGCAATTTCAGGGCGTGCGAGGAGGAGCTGACAAGAGCTGGTAGCAGAGCAGAAGGTGTGCAGGAGTTCTGCCACCAGCTCTGCAGAGCCAGACAGCTACGCAGCTGCGATGCCAAAAGTGGAAGCCGGGGCACGTAGTCAAATAGGCTTTGCACAAAGGGGAACCGGATGCTCTGGGGCCAGATCCTGCTCTCGGTTTACGGCAGGTAAAGTTAAGCGTTAGCTAGTTGCAGAAGACCAGCTCCATACCCAGGTGGTGACACTGGCAGCAGAGCTTGGTTCCTTGGGTCGGCGCGGTGTAGCAGATGAGGAGGAGGTGGTGGAGCACCTCGTGGCAAAAAAAAGAAAGATCAGCTCAAGCGTAGCCAAGGCTAAGGACCGTGCAAGACATTGGCCCCCATCACTTGCTTTCTGTTTCCTTCTCAGTCCTGTGCTGCCCATCCCGCCCTGTCCTGACTGCCCGTGGCCTCCATGGATTTCCGCTCACCATGCCCTGAACTTGTGGTCCTGCTGCTTCACTTTCTTTACCCAAGTTCATTGCTCATCTCAGCTCTTTGCCTGTTGTCTGCAGTTTGTGGCTGACATGCTACACTGGATGACAGAAAACAGAAGCTAAGATCCCTTTGACTCCTCTGTTGTACCCATGTTAATGAAGACAGCCAAGCAGCTGTATGCATGCGAAGCCCCCTCTTCCTAGCAGCGCTGAGACGGCAGGGGAATGGCTGCGTTCGCTGGACTGTCACCCCGTGCTGTGGAGATGTCCCTTGCTGGAGGGCCGTGGGCAGCAGAGGCACCTCTGGGCTGCATCCTGAACCCCAGGATGGATGCCATCAGCACACACTGTCTGTATCTCTCCTCCTGCTCCTCTTCTTGGATGGCCCTTGCCATGCTCTGCTCGTGGCTGCCACTGATATCCCAATGGTGGCCCCTGCCTCCAGGCATTTTGGCAAGCTGGGAGTTGGTGCTGGCTTCCAGGGAGAGGAGGACCAAGGTCTGAGGCCTGGGTCAGCCCAGGACTTAGATGTGCATCTCCCACAGCTGGGGGGGTGCGTTGGCCATTAGGGCAGAGTCTGGTGGGGGACACCTCGAGTGGAGATGAAAGGGCTCCCCAGGGGGGTAGATGGGGCACAGGGCAAGAGGCTGTGCAAGGGGAAGAAGCACCTAACAAGTAGTTGTCTGGACTGGGGAACCCACACTGTGCTTCCTGCTCCAGCGTTGCTCCAACATAGAGCATTTAACCCATTTTAATGGTGTAATGTGAAATCCGTGGGCGCTCTAGGATCCCATCTCACAATTAGAGGCAGAGAAGCTGGCTGACAGCTGCAGCGCTCAGGGAGACAACAGCCCTCATATATTGAAACATACAGAGGCCCTCTTTCCAGAAAACTGGACCGTAAGTATATCTGACTATTCAGTGAGGGGGGGAGCCTCAGTGCCCAAAGGCGACCAGTGCTGTCCCCATGCCAGCCTCCAGCTCCCGCCATCTGTGCATCCCTGCGGCCCCAGGAGCCAGCAGCTGCTGCCCCACGCCGCAGCACTGAAAGCTGCTCCCTCCCGGGCTCCTGCACGGATCCTGCCAAAGTGCGTGCTGCCGGCCGAGGAGGAGGAAGAGGCTGAAGCAGAGCCAAGCTGGGAGGTAGGTAGTGCTCACAGGTGTGGGAATTTGTTTTACCTACCCAGCATTGAGGAAAACTTGCCCAAACCCTGGCACTTTACTACAAGGGGACCGACCGGTGGCAGTATTTTATCTTTAGGACAGCCTGTCATTTTCCTTCTCGTGCTTGCCTGTTGTTTTTTGGACTCCGTGAAGCCTAATTGCTGCTGCACGACTCCTCCTCCCACAGCTGCATTTGCACTGTCTTGGAAGCGGCTGTGTCTAAAGTTGGTTGCTCCTTTCCCTCATCTGATCCCTGTATTTTTGCACCCATGGCTCTGGGTGACAGTGACCCTGGCACATCTGTCAGCTCTGTGGCGCTTCTCACCTTTGGTAATCCCATCCCTAGCGCCTGTGCCGGAGATGGGAAAGGATTTGAAACACAGGCACGCTATGGAGGGAACAGCATAGAAGATGTTTTCAGTTCAGGTGCTGCGGGTTCACACTTTGGTGATGGCCAAAGGGCTGATTCTTTCTCACCTGGCTAGTTATCTGAAAACTTCAAATGAAACGCGAGACCTCTGTATAACCCCTGCTATCCCTGGCTGCCAGCAGAGTTGGCTGCCTTTTACGAGAGCATGATTTTCTCTCCATACGTGGCAATTCCCTCCCCGGTGCTCTTGTGCCGCAGGTAAGCCCCCTCCTTTCAGCACCCCATGCGCTGCGCTGCGGCCACGGAGCAGGAGCGGGATGTCGGGGCAGCGGCAGGCAGTGGCTGCTTGCCCAGCCTGCCCAGC
The DNA here is from genome assembly GCF_965183815.1 of Platalea leucorodia. NCBI lineage: Eukaryota > Metazoa > Chordata > Aves > Pelecaniformes > Threskiornithidae > Platalea > Platalea leucorodia. The sequence goes on from NC_138823.1 coordinate 120,258,178, forward strand.
AGCCTGCCCAGCCGCCTCTCCTCCCCGCCGCCGGCGGCTCAGCCCTGCACCGCGCTGCCCTGCCGCTGCACAGTGAGCCGGCCACTTCGCTGACACTGCCCAAAACTTTTTGTTTACTGGGAGACTGGGTACCTTTTCTTTTGCATAAGGTTGATTCTCAGCCAGAGCAGGCAGACCTCTCTGCTGTGCCCCTGGTAATGCATGTTTCTGGACAGCATGGCTGTGCTGAAATGGGAGTTGTGCTAACTGTAGTTATGTTTTGCTAGTCTATGTTTTGCTAGACCAACCTCTCTGAGTCCTTTCCAGGTTCCTCAGTTAGTGTTTTTTATTGGTTGCATGTGTACCCAAAAGCCAACGTGAATTTATTTCCTGAAGAGTTTCTTGGAGGATGACCAAGCACCCTTGGGATCAGCATTTTGATGGAGGGTGGTGAATGCTACTTATGACATGATTCTGTACCACCTGAAGGCCATCTGCGTGATCTTGTTGGCCACCAGCACCCTCAGACCATAGTTTAGTATCCTAGACCCAGGATATACTAAAAAACAACTTTGTATTAATTAAAAGCATGTCTGGATGTCAGGCTTGTAGATGATTCCCAGGGCTGAATTTTTAACACAGCGAGTGATTTAATGACCCTTTTTTGGTCACAGGTTTCTAGAGATCCTGGAGACAAACGTGTAATTTCTCTATGCAGTCACTTCCCCCTCTTGTACAACGGGGGAGTAAAAAGGTGTGTTTTATACCAAGCTTGATGCTGCTGAGAGCATAAATGAAATCATGTTGGGAGCACACTCATATTGTTGAATAGAGTCCCTTACTGGGAAGTACATTAAATGTTAACCTCCTGTAGTATATGTGGTCAGCTGCTGTCTAATGTCTTATCAGAATACCTATTCACATTTCAAAAGGCAAAGAAAACCCCCAAACATTGTGCATCTTTTTTTTATTGATTTCACTTTGCTTCCTTGGACTGTGGATCTGTTTTACTACGTTACAGTAGAGAATTTCTGTTTTAACTTTCTGTTTTTAATGTTCCAAAACCAAAACGAGACATAGCAGGAATAAATGAGGGTTGTCCTGTTCCATCTTCGGACCTCTTTTACTGATAAAAGTCCTGCATAATCAAAAAGGCAAGCCTTCTTTGTTCCAGTTTACGACAATTGTTGTTGGCAAAGTGAGGTGCAAAGATTTCCCAGTGCCGACTGCCCCCACCTATGCCTGGGCTCTTCCTTAAGGAAAACTCACACTGGGAAGGGTTTTCTGAGTTTGGAATCGCTGGCTTTGCACATATTTGATAGAATAAAGATGAAGCAAGCAGAGTGGCATTTTGGGTAAAAGAAGCACCCAAACCACTATTTTTTGTTATTGGATTTTCAATACTATTTGAGACTAATTCAAGAGCTTTCTTTTTCTTCAAAGATTGCCTAAAGCATTGTGGCTCAACTCTTGACTTCAGGATTTCTCAGATGTCCTTTGCTATGCCCAAGAAATACCCACACTTTACTATTAATCTTGGCTATAAAAGCTGGTCTTGTGTTTGGTCCTGGTCAGAAAGACACATTCACACCTAGTGATTTCAAAAGGTTAATGAAACTTTTGACTTTTTACTCTTCTGCCTACAAACTTATAAGAGGGGAGGTATGAAATCTTGATGGTTCTTGGAATTATTGGAGTGTATCAGAAAGGAGTCAGCAAAAGAAATTCTGGGGTTTTTGAAAGGAAATAGAGATTTTACCTATGCAGTGGCAAAAGTTCATCTGTTTTGTCCCAACCATTTGAAACGAACAGGAGCCCCTCTTGTGCTTTCAGTACGCCAGAAAGACATGAAACTGCAGTTTTGTAATGAGAAGAAAACCTACCCCATGCATCTGCATACTGGAAAGACACTCGTCCTCCTCTTCAACCCAACTGCTTGCTGGATCTGATGTTTTTCTGAACATTTTGGGCTGTGTCTCTTATCTTCATGGAGCTGTGTGTGTCCATCCCCAGCCCATAGGAGAGGAGGACGGCATAGGTGGTGCGAGTGCGAGCTCTGCTTTACCCTGGCTAGCCTAAGGGATCCTCCTTGCTGCTAAGGCAAAGAGGGGGTAAGAAGGGTTGATGCATAAAGCGAACTCCTTCCTGCCAGTGCATGGTCGGCTGTGCTGCAGCCGAAGCCACGCTTGCAGCCCCAGAGCCCTGGGCTGTGGCGGGAGGAACGCCTGCTCCCCCTGCTCCCCATGGCTTCACCCTGGCCTGCCAGCATTACTGCCGGCAAACCCTGGCATGTCTCCCTGTAAGCAGCGGGCCTTTGGGCTCGATTATTCGCTCGTTTTCTCAAGCAGCACCACGCAAGATCAGGAGTGAGTTTAAACACGGTGAGCATTGATCCCTGCATGTTTTGTACCTGTACCACTGCCTACAGCCTAGGCCAAGCCTAGGGTATCCGCTAAGCAGTAGCACAGTCTGTCCTGCTTGCTGCTGATGTGTCCAGGTGTCTTGCTGGGTCCACGCTAACGCGCTGGGCCCGAGTGGCCTTCCCTCTCCCCCAGTATGCTCTGGTGCACGGGCTCAGCGTGGCTGCACTCGTTTGCAGTGGCGTGGATGGTGGACGTGGCTGGGGTGGACAGCAGGCTCCCTGGTGGGTCTTTGATGTTGAAAATGAGTTGCCAAGAGCCTTGTGCTGCAGCTCTGGAAAGAGAGCCATGTCCCTGGCTCTCTTGACCAGAAAGGTTTGAAAGCTCTTTCTAATACCGGTGAAAAGCCCCCGAGCTGCAACATCTAATCATAGTGCAAAAGTGTGTAAGTGTCTGTATTCTGCATGGACAAATCCTTTTAACCTTGCTTTTTAGCCATTGTGAGCTTGACCTGTGGGCTTCCAGCGTATGCCAGTGCACTTGCCACGCCCTTGTTGCCATGCCCTTGTTGCCAGGCCCTTTGACTCACCACCTCTCCTAGAGCGGGTTAACCATGAGGTTTTCAACACTTTTTGTATCTTGCACATTTCCTGCAAGAGGTGGCAGAAAAATGTGTTTCCTGAGATGAAGTAAGCGAAAAAGAATAGCTACAAAAACCAGACCAAAAGAACCTAAAAAACCAAGAAAAAGAATAAAGATCTTCAGCAGCTTCCTGTTTACCAGCGGCTCAGATACAGATTTATCAGCGACATTGCTGAGCTCTCCTCACACCTCTTCTTGGACCACAGCAGCGTAGGAGGTGTGTGACACCCTAGCAAAGCCTCTCTTCGCACCCCCGGCAAGAGCAGAGGCCTGAGGGAGAACGTGAAAGACAGGACAACGCTGTGCAGACGCCTGCTTTGAGACTGTAGCCACTGTGGTCTAGGTGGAGAGCGTCAGCGGGATGGGACCGTTGCCCAGATTTCGCTGCACGATGCCCTTGTGCTGAGAGCAGCCTGCACTGGGGAGGCATCGCTAACGGCATGCAACCCCTCTGAGAGGGCCCGCTGCCAGTGGCAGGGTGCAGGTTTGAATCCAGGGTCCCTAAGTCACCGTCCTGGTCTTAAATCACACAGGCTTCCCTGTTTTAAGAGCATGGTTTCATATGTTGAAACCCTTTTTTTCTTTTACGATCTGATAAGCATCCAGAGCTTCTTCCGCGGGAGGCTGCTGCGGCAAGAGCGGAGACATGCTCGAGAGGCGGATGCAGGCGCCGGTGGCCGCACAGGGCATTTCCCACCCTGCAGACCCCGATTCCTCGCAGCCTCCGGGCTGGTGCGGCCCGAGGCCAGCCAGGAGGCAGAAGTGGTGCAGCCGCCGCAGCGCAGTGGTGCACCCTCGCAGGGTTACCGCTGGCACCCAGCCATGGGCAGGCACTGGGCTTGCACCCAGGAGCAAGTCTGGTGGTCTGCACCGTGCACCACTGCTCCCAGAGGGCAGAGAGTGCGAACGGGGCCGAGCCCAAACCCTGCCAGGCACCAGTCTTGCCATTTAACTGAGTAGCTAATTGAGTGCCCTCGCCCATGCCCCAGCCCCATGTGGTTTATCTGGATTCCACAAGAGCCAAAAAGTGTTGCGCAGGGTTAGGCGGCATTGCTGTGGTGGGAGGAACCCCACCCAGTTTCTGTGCTGGAGCTCACAGACTTCACGCCTGAAGGGTCAATGAGCCCTGAGAAGAAAGCCCTGAGTGTGGGCAGGAAGGTGTGTCGTGGTTTTCTTTGGTCTCTGACTGGCGCTGCCTGGTCGGGCGCGGGGAGCCGAGCTGTGCTCTGGCTGGGCAGTGAGGTTGCCCCGTTGCAGATTGGGGCATCTGGCACTGGGCACTGCTGGGGCCCTTTGCTCCAAGCCAGTATGGCCAGTGCCAAGCTCTGGTGGTGAGCACTGGGCCGCCAGCCGGCACAAGTAGCCTTGATAATCTGGTGGGGAAACATTATGCCAGAGAGGGAATTATGTGCCAGTCAGTGTAATTACAGTTGCTGGAAAGCGCTAGAAGGAATAAGCGGCCTGGAAAAAAATAAAAAGAGTAAGAGCTGATACAGATTTGTCAAGAAGCGGCTATGTCGAATCAGCCTCGGTTACAGCCTCATGCCAGCTGGGCAAGGTAGTGGTATCCTGTACCTCGGAGCTAGCAAGCTTTCTGAGCATATCAAACAGCCTTTACGTGGGTGCACAAGTGGCCAGGCAGTCAAACTCCTGAGCGGTCGCTGCTGGACAGGAGAGCTGCCCCGAAGGGTCCTGCAGCCAGGGCTGTGCTCTGCCCCGGCGCAAGCCAGCGTGCCCCTTACCGCTCTGGATGAAGGGCTGGTGCATGTTTTTACTATTTTTACACATGCCACCACCTTGGGAGGGGGTGCAAATGTACTGGGGGGTCAGGATGGCTGCTCAAATTGACCTTGACAGATTAAAAATCCTGGGAGCGATGGGCCACGGTTCATTAAGAACAAGCACCCACTTCTGCACATGGGCAGGGTCAGCCAAGACCACAAACACAGGATGGGGAAGGCAGCACTTCTGGAGAAAAAGATCTGGGGACCAGCATCCAGCATGAAGAAGCGTGAGTCACCGGTGCTATGTGATTGCAAAGGAAGACAGCTACCCCAGACGGGTGACTCTTCCAGTCTGCTTTGCCAGGGGTAAGGCCACAGCTGGGGCTCTATGTCTAGCTTTGAGCACTCCGATGCAAAAAAGATTAAGGAAAACTGGACAGCTGCCAAAGGAGAACAGTGGCTACAATTAACAATTTAGAAAGTATGACCTAAAAGGAAAAAGATGATGGAATATGAGCTATTAAGATTGGAGGGAAATGTGATCTTAGAATATTTTAAAGCAGCTAGAAGAAAGTAGAAATTGTTCCTCCCTGGATGAGATAAATAACTGACTCAAATCATACCGGCAGAGTTTTAGATTAAATATTAAGGCAAATTTACTAGGAGTGAGTCTAAAGAAGCACTGGGATGGTTTGTAAGGAGAAGCTGGGGGGAAAGCAGGGGCAGTAGGAGCAAGCTGAACAACCACACGGCAAGAATAACAGTGGGACACTGCCCCTGCCTTGCAGTCAGGAGGTGGACTACATGATCTCCCAGCATCCCGTCCAGCCCTGTTTTCTGTGATTTCTCTGTTCTAACTCATTCTTGCTTGCATCCTTCTCTGTTCTCCACCCTTAGGCAAAGCAGTGTCAGATGCTAATGGTGCACCAGAGATGCACTGGTGTACCAAAGGTGTGGGACGGCAAAGGCTTAAAAACCTAAGAGCTTTAGGGTGAGAAAAAAAGCATCAAATAAGCATCAGACGGATGGAGAAGAGTCTTGTTCTCAAAGACTCCGTATGCAAGAGATGTATTTGTTTACTTCTTTCTGTCCCACAATTACCCTGTAGTAAAACATGCGTGAGAAGATGCCACTCACTGCTCACGTTGTTATGAATGAGTTACTGTGCTGGGAGTTTTGCAATGCGCTGATTTCTGCTCTGGTGAAACTAAACAATTGTGCAAGGCCACAGCTGTCAAAGCCATAATCTGTGTGGCTTTAGTGCTGGCAGTGAAAAGACGAGCATGCAGCAGAGTGAGCTGATCCAGACCTCACCAAGCACCTCCAGCTGCTTCTCCTGTACAAACTCAGCAACAGTTTTTGGAGGGCTCTCTGGCTCACAGCCTTTTTTTCTGCACTGAGCATCTGCTGCAGGAGAGTGAGCCAGAGCAATGCCAAATAGGATTTTCATACGCACATTTGTACACAAGCACTTTGTTACAGTAATACAATGCCGCCTTGGTGGAGCGTGTCAATATTTTTGCTGACCAAGCCGAAAAGAAAAATAGAAATTTCTGTCTGCTACCAGCAAAACAGACACATATTAGTTCTACTGGAAATTTTTTGAGGCTTTGAAGTCTGCCTGTTTTTGAGGAAGAAGGGTTAGAAGAAGAGGTTATTTATTAAGAAAATGCTATATTTGAAAAGGACACATTTAAAAATGAAAAATGGCAATGTTTTGTCTGGAACTTGTCAGAATAAAGTATTGTGACTCTTCTTCTTTTTTTTTTCTCTAATTTGAATGAGGGGAATCCCCCCAAAACAACTTGGCACTTTCAGAGATATTTTAGTCAACCTAAATATACTTTTTTGATGACAAAAACCCCAATCACTCAAAATCTCACCCGGTCTCAAAATCTCACCCACCTCTTTGTAGACAGGCATACAAATATGTTATCCCCATTAAGAAAGGGAAATGAACCATTCTGCTATAAGGCATATTTGTACCTCTGCACTGGCATTGGTCAGATTAAACAATTTTGGTTAAGATGATGCAGACCTACTAAGATGGTGTGTTGAGAGCTGATGCTGGTAGACCCAAACATTGTGGCAATAACTGAAACAGGCAAGGATTCCTCAAAAGACAGCTCCTATGTGAGGTTTTCTCCTGTACCTCCCAGGCGACTGCCAGCCCTGGGCACCCGGGGCTTGGTGTCCCCCTTGCCCATCCCCGCTGCCATGTGGGAGAGGGGTGCAAGTGAGAGAGGGGTGCAAGGGTTTCACCGAGAGTGCTATGGCTGGGGAAGGGCGCTTGCTGGTCCATGCAGGCAGCAGAGACACTTGGGAGAGGGTTGTTGGGGCAGAGAGATGGCCAGGAGGAGGAATTCGGGGGGGGGAGGTTCATCAAGGTGCTACCTGCCACGCTGCTCTCATGCTGTGGAAGACATGCTCGCCCTAACCCCTCGCCTCTACCTTCTGCAAAGCCGAGCTGTCATCGTTGTTCTTCCCATCAACAGTGATGATTGCTGGTATTTTACAAGCCATTTTAGCAACCCAGCGTCTCCGAACATCACATACCCCCTGTTGCAGTTAGTCCTGGTTTTGTTTCCTCTGCTGAACGAAGTCACCTCTTCCCGCCTCTTCAGAGGAGCCAGAGTAAGCCCTCTGAGATGTAAAGTGAGAGCTGATTTGAAAGGGAAAGGCCTCTTTTTGACTAAGAAGCTCCTTTTATTTTGCTGTCAAGCAAAGGCAGAGGAAAGTGCTCTTCTCAGATAAGAGCACCTGACTCAGCTGGTTACCACTGCTTTGAGATGGGTGGAAGCAGAGCATCGCGTCGAGGCAAGCTTGTCCTCCACTTTCCAGCGGGGTGCTATGATGGCGAGCGGATCCAGGAAATACTTATTCTTTTCTTCTGAAATATCCTACCAGGTAGGGTATCTCACTCTGCTTTTATTCCCATCTTTTCCTAACGGCTGCTACACCAACAGCGGAGCCTGTGCCGTGGTGTCAGAAGGGTGCCTCCCATCCACCTTACCAAACAGCGAGAGCCATACCAGGGCTCATGGCTGGCGCTCCTGAGGCCAAAGCAAGTTCTTGCTGGTAGTGTCTTCTGTTGCAACCACAGTTTCCTTTCTGTGTTCAAACTCAATTCATCTAGACTGTCTGTAGGAGGAAGGAGGGGCTTCTACAATAGCAGGTATAGCAGTTTTGCAGCAGCTAAGCTGGCCGTTACCCCCAGGCTGAGGAGCTGCAGCGGTGGCACGGGATAAGAAAACCCTATGGGACTAATGTCAGAGGCTGAGCTAGTGTGCACAGGCGGTCGCCCAGTGCCAGTGAATGTGTCTGGCTGTAGGAGCTGCAGACATGGCCAGGCCGTTTGCCTCACAGCAAGATTCATTTTGATCGTGGCATTTGTTGCAGCCTTTACATTTAACATGGGGCTTCAGTGGAGCATCACTTTCCTGACCTTTGGGCTCCGAGTAGTTTGGGAGAGTGGAAGTCTGCGTTACTCTGACGTGCTGGTCACTTTTAGGCTGACAGTGTCTTCAGCTATACAAAGTATTACATGGGTTTTTTCCCCACTGAAGCCACTATTCTGACAGAAGATAGAACAGCAGAAATGGTAACTTCAGGGTGTAAATACAAGAACCGTTGCAGTGGCGATGGCAGCAGGCGCAGCTGAAGGGGAAGCATGAACGGCGTGCTGCACAGTCTTGTGATGTGAGACTCCCCAGCACCCGCCAGCTGCCTGGGGCTGCTGCGGCTGCTGCAGGCTGACCCTGACAACCACCATCATAACATAAGAAGACAAACGAGAAGGCTCCTCCTACAGCAACATTTTCCCTGTATTTTTTTAACCTGAGTGGTGACTGAGATGCCTGTGCTCCAGCAGTTTCACCAAGGTGGTGATGCGACACGGCTCTTGGCTCCTGCAGCTCACAGTCCTGGCTGGGTGCATGGACCATGGCATGGCTCTTGCACCCACACCCAAACTGGCTATAGGCTGAAGCACCAGAGATACCAACAATCAGGTGTCTCTGTTTTGCTGTAAGGTGTGTGTTTCTCACAGGAAAGCCTGCAAGGGTATGGAGAGACGTTGCACTGGTATTAGTGTCCAGCTAAAACTCAACTGGAGGGATGCTGCAAGGCAGCAGCCAGGGTTGCTGGAGAAGGGAGCTTTAGGGTGGATTTCGGATGGGTTCTTAGCAAACAGATTTGAGGCCTCCCTGTCCTCTGGCTCCCACCCAGCACCTTGGGAGCACCCCTGAGGCCCTGGGAGGGTCTGCCCAGTGCCTGCTATGAGAGCCCCCAGGTCAGTCGTCCCCTTCACACACTTAACAAAGGACCATCTTACACCAGCTGGCTTGCTCTCCTCCTGCAGAAAGGCTGCTCCACGGCCCCAGCACCCCTCTAGCAAACTCCCTTCAGCCCAAGGGACAACCTGTAAATATTGCTTTCATATGCCTGTGCTTTCTGTAAGGTGAGACAACCCTCCTTTTCCCCAGCCATTTTGTCGCTGGGTTGTCTGTGCATAGCAAATGTATCCCTTCCACAACTTTGCTTTACCCGTCTGAGCCCAGCTCTCTTGTGCTGCTCCTCCTGCCACCTTGCAGCCTCCCTGCACCTCTTTCCGCTTGAGTTCAGCACTTTGGAGTGAGGTGACCTTTAACCTCTCTGTTCATTTTTTACCGCCTCTTGCTGGTTTACCACATTTTCTGCTTTGTTATCTCCCTCAGACGAACTTCAAAGGGCTGTTTGTTGGCTCGCTACAAAATCCCTGTTTGCCTGCATGGCCCTTGTGTAACTCAGGATGTGGTAATTGCTACTCACAGACTGAAAAGGTGTTGGGAGGGATGCAGGTCATTACAGCCTGGATCACAGCTGATGGCGGAGAAAATCAGAAATGCATGCCTCCCATCCTCCTCCTGTCAGATATCCTCCTCTGGGCTTTCAAGGGAAGTTTAGCATCCTACAGCTTTCAGCACCCCACAGCGGTGAACACACCGGTGGTTGTTTATCTCTCCGGCCCTCCAGCCCAGCAGTGCTCTGTCTGCCCATGCTCCCCCTGAATTACCTGTAGGAGAGCGAGTAGGGCTCAGCATGGGGAGAAGAATAAAATCTGCCTCCGCTTCTTCCCTGTCCCCCAACCCAGGCATCGCCCATCAGTTTTCATCATCATAATTATCACCCTGTCAGCCAACAGCTCCCAAGTCCAGCCCTGTGCTGTGGGCCTCCCCTTCCATCCACCCTCATACCTGCCTGTCGGGGACAGCACCTTTCCAAAGCCATACTCGTCATCTCCTAAACCTGTCTCCACTCCCTTCCTTTCACTGCCTTTGACAAGTCACATCCTCCATTGCCTTTAACTAATTTTCTTCCTCTGTTGAGAAAAGCTTGGGGGACGGCTGTGTGTCAGGAACGCCGACCACCCCAGAAGTGGCACAGGCACATAAACCTTTCTGAAAGCCAGGCAGGGCCAGGGACTCGATCGTGTATATCAATTCTCAAAACACAGCAAAGCTGCTCTTGGAAATGTTACATCAGCCTCTGCAGTTCTGCTGCTTCCCTCCAAAACACCGGCACCATCACAATTTTTCCTCCCCCTCCTTCTTGCCAAGCTGTTACCTGTATGCCCAGCACAGTCCTCTCTGGTCTGCCCAAAGTACAGCGGCCAGCCATCCTCCAGCCATGGCAGTTGCCAGGCCTGCTCATTTGTATCTTTTTTTTGACTTGAATTCAAGCTCTTTTCCTTGCCTTTAAGGTCCTGGGCGTCTTCTTGCTTGCTCCATCTTTCTCCAACGCACACGGCGTTTCCTCTGACGTTTCCCTGCTGCACTCTTCCAGCTTCATGCCTTGCTTTGCCTGGCTGTGCAGAATTGGGGCTGCTGAAAATACACGGCCAGAAGATTTCCCAATTAAAAAAATATAAATTTTGAATGAACTGAAATCTTTTTGCAAAATCATAGTACATGCAACAGAAAATAACTCAAGACAAAATATGTTTTTTCTTGTTTTAGAATAGGTATAAGTGTTTTAAAATGCAGATATATTTTGAATGGAGGCTTTCATTCTTTTATTGGTTTCATGTCAAAGTATTGTTTAATTTTTTTATGTGTTAATAGCTTCTCAGCCGAACTAATGCAAAAAGCATCCAATGGAAAAGGGGGCATCTTTAACTGATTGATGTTTTGATCATAAGAAGAAATAATGAAAGCTGACCTTATTGATTTCTAAACAAAAAAGTAAATAGAATGGAGTTACATTATGTTGTACTGTACATCTGTAACAGTAGGACATACGATTGACATATTATTAATCATATAATTAATATATAGAGAATAGAATAAAGTTCTATTACAACAATGTTCAAAAGTTAATTAAAAGAAAAGAAAAAGAGGAGCTGGTCTCTCTTATGTAATAAGACCAACTGGGTACTTGGAGGCCGGGTGATGCTGGAGTCATCAGTAGCATTTTGAGTACCTCAAGGGACAGGTCTTTTCTTTCTGACTGTGCTACTGACTAGTGCCAGGTCCTTCATTACGTTACTTCTTTTTTTCCCCAACCGATTTTCTCACTTTTTTTTTGTCTGCCCGCAGTATTTAGGTCTTCTCTTCTTTGGGACTGTCTTTCACTATTCGTTTATGCAACAGCCAGCAAGCTGGAAAGCTACTTTGGATGAGAGCTGCTACCAAAGAACAGGTTAATAACTGTAATAACAGCCATGCTTTGGATCTGCCACATACTTGCTTGGGGCTCTGGTGCAAATCTCTTGCATTCTCTGTGCCCCTATATATCAGGAAAATGGTGCTTGTTGAGATTAACAGATGAAAAGCATATCATTTGGCTGACTTACTTACTTACAAAGCACCACAGTTTACAGTATTACACAAAACAAAAATAATTTAAAGTTATTGAATAAAATAAAAAATTTGAAGCCTGTTCTTGTTTCAATATTTTGTCCTTGACCATGTATCCTAAATGCACTAAAATATACTTTAAAAAACCCCAAGGCAGCAAAGAAACTCTGAAATATCTCCACTTGAATAAAAGCTGCTTAAAAAATTATTGCAAAGAGGTATCAGTAGTTGCGAGTTCTTATTTTGCTCAGAAAGTTAATACATTATTAATGGGGAGGGACACAACCAGACTGCAGTATCCAGATTAATATTAGCTGAAGGAAATGAAAAACTAAAATAATGTATCATCTCAGAAATTATATATCAGCTTCTGTAAAAAGTTGTAAATTTATTAGGGTGTGTTTTGTTATGGAGACATCTGAACTTTTAAATTTTTCGCTTAAATCAGGGGTGGCTGTGAGGAAGGGGGGTTTAGCAGACACATTAAAAAGACAACACCTGTTCATGTGCTACCTTTACTGTCTTCAAAAAGAGCCGTATTTGATGTTCGCAGAATGTGTTTGTAAGCCCTCTCACCTCTTTTCCTGTTTACCGCAGCTACAAAACCTATTTGTCTCAAAACCTATTCTGTAACTAGCAGCTGCCCGTTTGACACCCACATATCACCAAATCTCAGCCATCTCCGCAAGCTATGGAGTAAACCTCTTGGAAACTCCCAAGCCTGAGAGAGGACAAGGACACGGTAGGAGAAGGCAACTGGAGCCAACTGAGAGAGTAGAGGCTTCTCGCCGTCAAAGGTAAAGTCCATCTGCATTTAATGTGTTACTCTTAAAAGTAATGGGCTAACTTTGGCAACCAGGGAAAGGAACCTGCAGCAGTTATCTCTCTCTTGGTACCCTCTGGAAAACTGCTTTTTTGATTGTTTTGCAAAGTGATGTGGAGAAGGGAGAAAATGGAAAATGCTGTGCCGTGGTCGGAAGCTGTCAAAGAAAGACATTGACGGTGTAAAGGCGATCTGAAAGTCTGAAGTGGAGCGTCTCCAGTCTCTGTTCAGCCCAGGAAAAACACTTTTGAATTTAGCCAAAATCAGATGCATCATAGCTATAAATCTATATCTATGTATCTGTATATAGATACAGATGTATCTATATAGGTATTTATATATCTCTATATGTATTTATATATCTAAATAGAATAAATATATATCTATATATGTAAATAAATAATTTATATATCTATATAGATATTTATTTATCTAAACACAGATATATATTTATATATCTATGTATTTATATATCTATATATCTGTAACCCAACACTCATTATTTTTTTAAAATTTTTTACTTTTTCTTGTTGAATCTATGGACTGCTTTTAAGGAGTCCCCTGGCAGGCAATTAAAAGCAAGCCATTGCTGCAATGCTTACAGTCACAGTGTGTCGGGGTCACACATCAAAACCATTAGCGGGAAATATTTTCTACCCATATCTGTTGCTGCGTGAACATCCATTATCTAGTGACTCAACATCCTGATATTTAGGGGGTTATGAAAACAAAGTTGAAATGAATAACGCAGATGTCCTACGTACCACTGAAAACTAAATATAGGAAAGAATTACACTATCAACGCAGATTGCAGCACTGCTTTTCTCTCATCACTCGTTATTTCTTAACAATGAACTTTGTAGGGTTGAGTGCTGTATTTGTAACAGGTTTCTCTGCTTTGCACCTGCCAGTTGACTTTGGTGGAAACAGTCCTGGTGCCCCAAGAAAAGCTGAGGCAGGTCAGTGAGGTATGAGCAGCGTCCATACCTAGAGCAGATGACGACCGCTGACTCCACACTCTTCTGTGCTGTGCATACGGATCCCCGTTTCCCTGCACGAGGTGGTACAGCCGGGCAAGAAGGGGTGAATTCTGATTCCTTCCTTGTCAATACAAAAATTTTCACCGTTCTCTCTCTTTTTGTATACCCAAGCAGCAATTTTTAACTCGGGAGAGCATATCCTTTACTTTTAATGAATTAATCACTGTCATTCATATTATTGCTCCAGCTTAATAGCAATGATTATTGCAAATGATTCTTCCCTCCTGGAAACTCTGTGTCTTTGAAGCTCTTTCAAGATGTGATCGACCTGTATGCAAGCATAACATAGGTGCAGTGCACAATAAACGTGCAAATGTCTTAGCAGTGACAAGGCAAACTCCTTTGAAATAGTGTCGTTTGAAAGAACCATTACTTATTAAAATGTGAATATTTAACTGCAAACCAGATCTCCTTTAATAGGGGTCATTAGGTGACATCTGGAAAAAAAACCAAGGTGGCTAATGCACTGACTCACTTTTGGAAGGCAGGTCAGACTATTTTAAAGCTGTCTTCATTGTAAGACTTCAGAAATGACAGAGAGGAAACACCCCCCCAGATAGTTTTTGTTTTCTCTAAACTAGAAAACTGCACTTGGGCAGAACAGGCAGGAGCAATAAACTGCTGTGTTTTAGCAATAGGCACAGCCCAGGTGCCCACCAGCTAACCCAGAGGTGAGCGGCAGCCTCGCTGCAGCAGCCCAGAGCTTGGCACTGCAAGCGCTGCTGCGTAGCCCTGTAAAATCCTTGCTGCTGCAGAGGTTTTTTGTATCCACCCATGGAAAACTACCTTACTAGTTTACTAGAAAACTAGCTTACTAGAAAACTAGCTTTCTCTGCACTCTGTGCCAGTCTCTAGCCCTGATCAGCTCAGCTAAAAATGTGGCTATGCTGTGGCTTCTTCAGTCGAGACACTTTTATAAGGGTCTTTATGCTACAGGCAAAAAGCTTCCCCAACCCAGGGAGCACAAGAAAATCCAGATTCGTAGATCAGATGCAGGTTTTGTACCATTTTGCACCATTACGACTTCAGAGCATGGATTTTTCCCTGTCACTATAACGATGGGGGGCTAACTCACTGGCACTGAGGCAGTTTCGGGGAAACGGAGAGCATCGCAGTTCTCACACTTATGCATGTATAGGAAGGACTGGCAGGCTGCAGGTGCAGCCTTTTGGGTGGTACAGCTGCCTTCGTCCAGCCAGTGAGACCAAGACTGCATTTTGCAGTCCCTCTCTGCCTGGAGGCTGACCCACGGGCTCGATGCAGCAGAGAGAGAGGCAGAAGCCACCCTGGGAGTCCTGTGCCAGGACAGCCAGCCATTTATCCCTTGCTCTTTCCTGCACAGGTATCCGAGATGAATCCCACAAGCCAGTTCCTTGGCACAACAGAATATGACTATGGATATGATGAAAACACTGCTCCGTGCAATGAAGGAAACAGCTTTCGCAGGTTCAAATCCCTCTTTCTGCCGATCCTTTACTGCCTTGTGTTTGTCTTCTGCCTTCTGGGAAATTCCTTGGTCCTTTGGGTTCTCCTGACCAGGAAAAGGCTGACGACGATGACTGACATCTGCCTGCTGAACCTCGCAGCCTCTGATCTCCTCTTCGTTGTGCCTCTCCCTTTCCAAGCCCACTACGCTTCAGACCAGTGGGTTTTTGGCAACACTATGTGCAAGATAATGGCTGGCATTTATTACACAGGTTTTTATAGCAGTATTTTCTTTATAACCCTCATGAGCATAGACAGGTATATAGCAATTGTCCATGTTGTCTATGCCATGAAGATACGGACAGCATCTTGTGGCATAATTATCAGCTTAATCCTGTGGCTGGTGGCTGGCTTGGCTTCTGTACCCAACATCATGTTCAACCAGCAACTGGAAATCGAGCAATCTGTGCAGTGTGTCTCCACATACCCCCCAGGCGACAATACCTGGAAGGTTGCTTCTCAGTTTGCAGCCAATATCTTAGGCCTCTTGATTCCCCTTAGCATCCTCATTTGCTGCTACGCCCAGATACTGAAAAACCTGCAAAAATGCAAAAATCGGAACAAGATCAAGGCAATCAAGATGATTTTCATCATCGTCATTGTTTTCTTCCTCTTCTGGACTCCCTTCAACATTGCACTGTTCCTAGACTCCTTGCAGAGCCTGCACATCATCAATGACTGCAAGGTGAGCTACCAGATAGCCCTGGCCCTGCAGCTGACAGAAACCATCTCCTTCATCCACTGCTGCCTGAACCCTGTGATCTACGCCTTTGCCGGAGTAACGTTCAAGGCCCATCTTAAAGGACTACTTCAGTCCTGTGCGTGTGTCCTCTCCAACCCTGTCGGAGGTGTGGGGGCTGGTCAGTCATCTTCAGTGCCCACCCAGATCTCCGGTTCCTCTGACAACGCAGGGTTCCTGTGAACCCACCTGAGCTGCCTTCTTCTGGTGCGAGAAGTTGGCCTAAGCTCTGACATGGCCCTGGAGGTTGTACCATGTGTGCGGCATCCTCTTGGGAGGACCAGTATATCTATGCCTCCTTTTGGGATATAGAATCATAGAATCGTTTAGGTTGGAAAAGACCTTCAAGATCATCAAGTCCAACCGTTAACCCAGCACTGCCAAGTCTACCACTAAACCATGTCCCTAAGCACCACATCCACACGTCTTTTAAATACCTCCAGGGATGGGGACTCAACCACTTCCCTGGGCAGCCTGTTCCAGTGCCTGACAACCCTTTCGGTGAAGAAATGTTTCCTAATAGCCAATCTAAACCTCCCCGGCACAACTTGAGGCCATTTCCTCTCATCCTATTGCTTGTTACGTGGGAGACCGACACCCACCTCGCTCCAACCTCCTTTCAGGTAGCTGTAGAGAGCAATAAGGTCTCCCCTCAGCCTCCTCTTCTCCAGGGTAAACAACCCCAGCTCCCTCAGCTGCCCCTCATAAGACTTGTGCTCTAGACCCTTCACCAGCTTTGTTGCCCTTCTTTGGACACGCTCCAGCACCTCAGTGTCTTTCTTGCAGTGAGGCGCCCAAAGCTGGACACAGTATTCAAGGTGCAGCCTCACCAGTGCCGAGTACAGGGGGACGATCACTTCCCTGGTCCTGCTGGCCACACTATTTCTGATACAAGCCAGGATGCCACTGGCCTTCTTGGCCACCTGGGCACACTGCTGGCTCATATTCAGCCGGCTGTCGACGAACACCCCCAGGTCCTTTTCCGCCAGGCAGCTCTCCAGCCACTCCTCCCCAAGGCTGTAGTGTTGCATGGGGTTGTTGTGACCCAAGTGCAGGACCCAGCACTGAGCCTTGTTGAACCTCATGCAGTTGGCCTCTGCCCATCGATCCAGCCTGTCCAGGTCCCTCTGTAGGGCCTTCCTACCCTCCAGCAGATCAACACTCCCAGCCAACTTGGTGTCATCTGCAAACTTACTGAGGGTGCACTCGTCCAGATCCCCTCGTCCAGATCGTTGATAAAGATGCTAAACAGAGCTGGAACTGTATGCTGTGGAACTGGAACTGTATGCTGTAAACTACAACACAATAAGTGGCAATGTTAGTTTCCTAAGAGCATTGGTATATTTGTAAGATGGTAAGCCTACAAGCTTGCACAGAATGATTTTTAATTATGTTTTAGAGCTCTTCTAATACATTTCAGCAAGCAGGGTGCTTCCTCTAGTACTTATTTTCTCCTCTGATGAAAGCACTGCTTCTGCCTCACCCCCAAATACGCTCTGCCTTGGAGCAGAAGCTGTTCCTTACCTGAATCCCTACATCCCAGAGGGCCTCCAGGTGCCCCCTATACTGGCCACCCATAGAGGCCCATAGACTTGAATAGGTCGTTGTCAAAGCAGTCTGGTAGCCTGTGTCACCGCTGGAGGTGTGGGCCCTCCAACTCTGTGCCCCCAGCGCTCGCTCCTAAATGTAAACACCACAAAATAGTGTGCAGTGCTTAGGCTCCATCTCTTTTTCCATATATCATTATTTTCTGCCATTTTAGAAATGTTTTCTTCGAATAAACATATTAACTGCATCTCTTTATGTCTTGGCTCCTGAAAGTCTTTCTAATGACCCGCATGCCTAGATTAGGATAAGGGAAGGATGTTTTTACTGATTTTTAAGCCAGTATCACATAAAATACATCTGATGGAATTGAGAGGCACCCTGGAGCTCTTCAGCAAAATAAGTCTTGTTTCCACTTTCCTGCTGAGAAAGATTTGTTCTCAAAATCCCAATAAAAATTCACAGTGAAAAAACAACATTTTTGTTGAGGTAATATTATTGTAAACAAAATTTTAAAAGTTAAACAGGAGAGCACCTGAAACCAGGAAAAACACAGCCTGGATATTGTCAAAGATTGTATTTTCTAGGGTAATAAAAAATATTATATGTTTTCTTAGTTCTACCTTTCCTTTGGAAAATATAATTGTATTTTTTTATGTTTCCTAAATATTTCAAATAAATACATTTCTAACCTCAGTGCCAAAATATTCTTGCCATTAGCTACATAGTATAGAAAACACTTCTTTCCTTTATGATAGTGTAATTAACATTTCTAGGTTTTATTCCTCAATGGATAAGAAATGCACTGCAGCTGAAGTATCATATCACTTCTCTACTTCTCAGAAGACTTCTAGGTATTTAGAAACAAAGCCCTCTGGTCATGTATTTCTGTTGTTTTTTTGTACTGTGCAGGCACTTTGATGATTGAAAAGAAACATGGGCCAACATCTCAGGGCAGGTATCTTCTCCCTGTAGCCAGAATTTTGGAGTTTGGATAACGCTATTTCTGTTTAAAATGTTCAGTGACATTTACCATCATCTTACCTGTTGATGTTACAGATGAAAATGGAAGGGAGAAGAAACAGAAGCTATATATACATATATATATATATATATTTTAATTGGTAATTTGAGAAGAAGGGAAGATGGAAATGCTTCCTGGCCAGCCCTCACACACCGACACCATCCCAATGAGCTGCATCCCTGCAGCTTGGACAGCACAAAACTTGGCAGTCAGGAGCCAAGTCTCCTGGCTGCATGGCAGAGACACAACTGACTGATCAAACAGGGGGCCATGGTCCAGCCCAGACTGCATGGGGCTTACAGCACCAAGGAGCTGCCTTCAAGCACATACAGTACCTGTGGAGAGTTCCCTGCACTTTTTTAGGCCTCTCGATTTCAGGGAATGATCATTTCATACCTGGCAGCTTTTTTTGGCAGCTTTTTTTCTGATTGAAATTGGGCACGTGTGAAACAGCAAACAACTTGCCTGGTCACTTTGTTTTGTCAACAGTTGTGTAAAGAAGACCAAAACCAAGCAAAGACTGCTTTTAGGTAAGGATGGTATTCAAGGACTCTAGTTTTAAAACGCAGATTTGGATCATATCTGCAATCTTGTTAGTCAGATGAAATAATAAGGAATAAGGGATAAGGTCCCTAAATTCTTATTTTTCAGTAATTGTTTATTTGCCTTGCTGAATTTCAAAATTCAAAAAGACAAGATGGTCAGAAACACTGTAATTTTTCAAAGAGCATGCCCCTTTTCAGGTTGCTATGTCACTTAAAGTGATACGCACCAGATATGCCCCAGACATGCACAATTCTTTCAAATGCCATCATGAAATTCCACAAGTGCGAACCTAAAATGTCCCAAGGAGACTCTTGCATCATTAATGCAGCAGTGTTTTCAGCAGTAGACTAGGATTCTCTCTGGGTTACAAGACAAGGGCCAAACTCTTTGGTTTCTATTATTTTTTTGTCCAGCTCTGTCGTGGTTTAACCCCAGCCGGCAACTAAGCACCACGCAGCCGCTCGCTCACTCCCCCCCGGTGGGATGGGGAAGAGAATCAGAAGAGTAAAAGTGAGAAAACTCATGGGTTGAGATAAAGGCAGTTTAATAGGTAAGGCAAAAGCTGCATGCGCAAGCAAAGCAAAACAAGGAATTCATTCCCTACTTCCCATCGGCAGGCAGGTGTTCAGCCAT
The DNA here is from genome assembly GCF_965183815.1 of Platalea leucorodia. NCBI lineage: Eukaryota > Metazoa > Chordata > Aves > Pelecaniformes > Threskiornithidae > Platalea > Platalea leucorodia. The sequence goes on from NC_138823.1 coordinate 120,277,554, forward strand.
CTCCAGGAAAGCAGGGCTCCATCACGCATAAGGGCTACTTGGGAAGACAAACGCCATCACTCCAAATGTGCCCCCCCTTCCTTCTTCTTCCCCCAGCTTTATACACTGAGCATGACATCATATGGTATGGAATAGCCCTTGGGCCAGTCTGGGTCAGCTGTCCCAGCTGTGTCCCCTCCCAGCTTCTTGTGCACCCCCAGCCTCCTCGCTGGTGGGGTGGGGTGAGAAACAGAAAAGGCCTTGACTCTGTGTAAGCACTGCTCAGCAGTAATGAAAACATCCCTGTGTTATCAACACTGTTTTCAGCACAAATCCAAAACATAGCCCCATACAGGGTACTATGGAAAAAATTCCCTCTATCCCAGCCAAAAGCAGCACATTCCCCACCCCTTATTCCATACTGTTTACGTCATGCTCAGGTCCCACACTATCCAATACAACCTCATTAACCACCACCCCTCTTCCCATCCTTTGGTACAATACACAGGTATCGTTTCCTTGGTCTATGGACCATGCCTGTAAAATGTCTTTAAAATGTCCAGAAATGTCCACAAAATGTCCACTGAATTAATGTAGTCCATGACTTTGGGCTCCATCTGTGATGGTGGTCACTCAGGACAGGAGAGGTGGTGTGTTGCGTGGGGTTACTGGGCACCAAAGCCAGCTCAGGTTGGGTCACTGCTGCACTTGCACTGCTTCTTCTAAGGCTTCTCCTCCATTGGTTCGGGTGGTTCCTGCTATAGTAATTACCATAACACACAACTCAAATCCCGTGTTACAACAATTTAAAGGTATTTCCATTACAATCTCCACCCCTGGTCCCTTTGGAAAAAAAATCACATTAAACTTCATCTTATAATACAAAATTACTTAAGCTAATCTTCTCAGTGAGTTTGGGAAACCATGAGCCTCCAAAGAGCTGAAAAATTTATTCGAGCTCCTACCAGTTGTTCTTTGCTGCCCATTAGATGCTGAGGGCAGTGGTCTCCAGGCAGGCCCCTGTCACTGGCAGCCCCAAGCAGCTTTCCAGCCCTGGGACCACACACTCTCAAGTGGTTAGGCTATTTGGTAAATGTTGTCTGACATTCAAAAGACATTGCAGATTATTTCACAATAACAACGTTAGCTCACAAGTCACACACACTACTAGATGACAAAGACCTAGGAAAAGTGTGCTTTAGGTGCTAGAAATAACTTTTTTTTTTTCCAGTGCAACTTCTACAATGGGCAGGTCAGGGTCACGAAGAGATTAACAAAGTCACTTTCAAAGTAAGAAATGTGCCAACACAGTACATACGGTAACACATAGAGAGACTGCTTCAGAGGCACGAACCTGTGAGGTCAAAAAAGCGTTCTGCTGTGCTCAGGCTAAGTAGCAGCTGAGAGCTATGACTAACAGCTCATATGGCTGGTCCTGGACCTAGCTCAGGTGTACCTGTAACCATGCAATATAAACACATTTCTCCACTTATTACAGCCTGTGCACCAAAATGTCCCCAGGACTGGCTTTTGGAGAGTCTCTCAGGTTCTCCAGCAGTTCAGGGACATCGACATCAGTAGTCTGTGACAGTAGGGGCATGGGAGACATGAAGAAGCCTCAGAGTCTGTGGCTGGGATGGGAGATTTGTGATAAAACCAAATAGTGCCACCAACTGCTGGGAACCTAGCACAGGCTGTCGAAAAAGAATATAGAAAAAAAAAAAGGTCAACAACAGTTGTTGTATGGTAGAAGATAAAATTGTAAAGTGAAAGATCATCTCATCTTTCAGTGGGAGGGGGAAATGTGAAGTTATGACTTGGCACTGCTTTTAATTCCAGGAGCTGTTTTTGCCACTCTCCTACTCAGAAATTGCAACCCACTGCAATATACTCTTCAGCTTTCAGTTTCCTTGCCCCTTTTTCTTTCTTCTGGGGCACTTCCCTTAGTACAGCCTTCCCACTCCTAAGGACTACTTCTGCTGTTTCAGGAGTCTCTTGATTTATTTTCTGCTGTGAACATACTAGAGGGTGAGTCTGTGCCTTTGTCCCCAATCTTTTCCTCACAGCACACATCTTTGCTTCTCCATATCAACCTGCCAGGTTGTTGGCTCTCAAAAGCCAGGGCTGAGCAAAGCCGCCCTGTGTGGAAGGTTGATGAGTGAAGGAGATGTTGTTGAATTCCTCTAGCCTCGCTATCTTCAGCTCAAAAATATAAAAATTTCCTGAAATAGATGACTATATCTTCTTAGCATTGTCTTGTGAAATATTCACTGAATATTGCCTCTTGTTGCAGGGGGATGTAACAAGGGAAGACTTCTGTAACCCTGTAAAGAGAGACTGTGCTTCCCAAGTGTCTTCTGTAGCCCTGTCACCCAGTAATACAGTATTTCATCCAGTAATACGGTATTGGTATTGCTATTGCCAGGCCACAGGCTTTGTACTCAGTGTGCAAGGCCTTGGGATTGAGGCTTGCCAGCCTGGCTTTGCCTGAACTCATCTTGACCTGCCTGAAGCTTTATTTTTGCTTTGTTTAGCTGCAACAGCAGTTCTTCTGAGCAGGCATCTATACTTAATTTGTCCTAGCTTTGCTTATCTTTGTGTGGCACAACCAGTTTTTAGACAGATAATAGAAAAAAGTAGTTATTCTTTCTAACATGACTCTAACATGATGCTGCAACACAGAGAAATACAGTCCTAATATGATAGCAGAGGCCTTGAGAAGTAAGGACAGAGGATGAGGTGTAGAGGGACCCTTTCACAGGGGACCGACAGGCTGAAGCCATTGACCTTAGGACTCAGAGGAGCAGTGGAAGAGTAAAAACACTACACTTAGAAAAGGGGTATAAACTAGGAAGTGTGTATACAACAAATTGAACTATTATTTTTGTTATTAAGATGTTTCTGCCCAGAAGTATTCATGTCTTTTTTTATTTTTTTCTCTTTGCTTTCTTTTTCTGAGATAATTAGATCTAAACTAATAATGATTGTTGAGTGCTAAAAGTTCAATTACACTAATGTCCTGGTTTCAGCTGGGATAGAGTTAATTTTCTTCTTGGTAGCTGGTATGGGGCTGTGTTTTGGGTTTAGGATGAGAACAATGTCGAGGATACACTGACGTTTTGTTCTTGCTAAGTAGTTGCTAAGTGGCGCTCACAGTGGTAAAGGACTTTTCAACTGCCCCTGCTCTGCCGGGTGCACAAGAAGCTGGGGGGGGCGGCACAGCCAGGACAGGTGACCCAGACTGGCCCAAGGGCTATTCCATACCATATGACGTCATGCTCAGTATATAAACTGGGGGAAGAAGAAGGAAGGGGGGGACATTGGGTATGATGGTGTTTGTCCTCCCAAGTAACCATTACGCGTGATGGAGCCCTGCTTTCCTGGAGATGGCTGAACACCTGCCTGCCGATGGGAAGTAGTGAATGAATTCCTTGTTTTGTTTTGTTTGCGTGCACGGTTTTTGCTTTGCCTATTTAACTGTTCTAATTTATTTTACTTCAATTATTAAACTGTTCTTATCTCAACCCACGAGTTTTCTCCCTTTTACCCTTCTGATCCTCTCCCCCATCCCACTGGTGGGGAGTGAGCGAGCGGCTGCGTGGTGCTGAGTTGCTGGCTGGGGTTAAACCACGACAACTAACAATAGATTCTTGGGTTTTTGTATAGTGTTTCCTTTTTGCCCATAACAGAATTGTGAGCATTACATTTGCCTCACACACGAGGCCAACTAGGCAGCACCTAGGCTTTCTGATACCTTGTGTGCGTTTTGCTCTTCTTAATTAGAAATACATTGTAACCCAAATACATTATCCAATGCAAACCCCAACTGCATTAATAAATTAACCCAGAAGTGAGATAAAAAACTTTCTGTGGTTTACAATTTTCTGCTGAAATGACCTCATAATACCACTGAGTTCTGAAGCTTGCCTTGACTTCAACTTTCTTTAAGAACCTGAAAATCTCGGAGTTCTGCTGAATCTCTGGTGGCCCTTCGATGACTTCCATGCCCAACTTCTCTCTCTCTCTCTCTCTCTCTCTCTGGCAGCAGTTCTTTTCCTTCTCTTGAGCTGGAGAAGATAATGAGGTGTCCTCTCTCATCCATCCCAGTGCACTCCAGTGTCAGCTGGTCAGTCTGTCTCCCCTCCTAATGGGTCATCCTGTTCTTCTCCTCCTTCACACTGATTCTCAAGCTAGCTGATAACTTGTGTTTTCACTTGTCACAGCTTTCTGATACAGCTTTTCCAGGTTGTGGCTGATGTCCAGAGCTTTTGGCCCTAACTTTTCTGGGATGTTTTCTCAGGCAGAGAAAATGTTAGGCTATATCCCAGGAGAGACCTGATTTCAGGGAAAAAATACACAGGCTTGTGGGGCTTAGACTTACCTGACAGTCTTGTAAAATGGAGCATCAGTGTATGATTTTAATTCCCTGGAGAAACATGCCAGCGATAGTTTGGTTTTGAGATTTCAGGTGAAACCAAGTGCACTTCAGGCAATGCAAATACATTTTTTTTTTTGCTAAGATTCACTTAAAACTTTATGTAGGACTTTACCCCAGCATGCTTTAGTACAACTTAGGCAGAAATACAATCTTTCATTTGAATTCTCTTGCTCAGATGGCTTTTCAGTTTAAGTTATTTTTATCATGTATTTGTGGCTTGCTTTCATCTTAACACTTACACAATCTCTTCCAAGAAGAACGGCAAACTAGTTTGCATGTGCTAAATATACTGTCATAAAAGAAGTATTGCAACGTGAGCTGAGAGTGTCACAAATACAGATGGACTTGGCTTCATATCACACTTGCTAACACTGATACTGTTTTTCACAGTGGCACAGCCTATCCACAACCGTTCAACTAACGGAGCAGGTGTAGAATATCTCACTTGTGGACAAACCTGTAAGCTAGCTCTTCCATTCCCATTATGAGACAGCAATTAGTACTGCCTTTAAAAAACCGAGGGAGAGAGAATGCAATAAAATTTACTGCACTATAGTACAGAAGATACCACAGTGATCCTCATTTGTTGGGGATGGAGAACAGCATGCACAATCTGTGGTATCACAGACTCTGTGGTGTGGTTAGTTTGCTGTGGACTGTGAGAAAGGAGGTTATTGCTGACTTACCTAAAGCCCAGTGTTTTCTTATATTTTCTCTACAGAAGTTACTAAGGAAATGGTGTCTCCACCCTGTAAATAAAACCTGTCTGAAGATGATTAGAGTCAGATTGAGTGTGTCTATAAATTGGCGTAGTGTGGCTACCAAGCTGGCTTCAGGCTGCTGGACTCTCCATGGGGAGTTTTCTCAGAAATAAAGCAGGCTCCACCAGACAGGTACACAGGAGTGTGCGGCCAGTCTCTGAGAAGACTGAAGACTGTCTGGGACTGATTGTGTCTTTCGGATTCGGTTTCATTGAGCAGTCCCACAGATACCTGGGAAACAAAATCAGGGAAGACTTACGTTTCAGAGATGCCCAGTCCCGTGCCACAAATACTACTGGAATCTGCAAGCTTGTCACAGGGAAGGCACAAGTTCCACCAAGGGACTTAGGCACTTAGGCCTGAATTTATCCTACCTACCCTTAAGTGTCTACTTCTAGCACATAAATTAAGCACCTTCCTTTTCCACTTAAACTTAGATTTTCATAGATGGCCTCTGAGATTGTGTTCCTCATGTTCCAGGGGCCAATGTGAAGACCAAGAACCAGCAACTACAACAGACGGGAACTGTGCCCCAGCATAATACTTTGCTTTGGAGAAAAACAGTTCACAAACCAGGTTCCCCAAATTAATTGATGCGTCATAGTGTTATTCATAAACTTGGCACTTCAGCTTCCTCACTGCAAAACGGAGATAATAGTATTGATTCATCTCGTAAGTGTGGTGAGAAGACAAATACTGTAATATCTGTGAAGCAATCAGATATTACCCTAACAGAACTAGAGACATGATCATGAGGGAAAAGCAAAATTCTGCAGTTCAAGAAGGGTCTCAGTAGTGTACATTAAATAGGGCCTGGTCCCATACGCTAGTGAAGTGCAATAAAAAGAACCCTGAATAACCAGTCCCTCAGCTGGGAGGATGGCTCCTGCAAACTGAATGAAGCACCACGATGTGTGTACTCAAGAGGTTAACATGAAGGGGAGATTGCATTGATATTTCCTTGTGTAGCTCTTCCTGTGAGCAACTCAGAATATCTTAAGAATATGGAAGGAAGTACTATGACACCTGAGTAGCTGACGACGCAATTTTCATACGCCACCAACAGAAACTGTGTTTTGCTTTTATGTATCTTCTTACCTCTTCTAAAATACAGTGCCCCTTTAGAACATCTGCATGGGTATGAGGATGTAGGGGAAGAGGAGGACGGCCTTTGCAGCCTTCTGTGTCATGACGGGGAGCCCATACAGTTTTCACGGGCATAAGCAGGGTACAGTCTTCATAGTGCCCCAATAAATCTGTTCCTGCTTCTCGGTGGGTCATCAGCAGGACTGGTCTTTAGATCTACAGCATAGGTCATCATCAGCAAAGGATGTAGACAGCATTATCAGACTTACCTGCTAAAAAAACCACGTCAGCCCCAAAGAACAGCAAATCAAAAATATTTGGCTTGATCTTTTTCCAAAATAAAGAATGGTTTCTCATCAACAAAAGCCCTAAAGATTTCATTCAGGTTATCTGAAACATTTGATTGGGCTATAACTCAGTTTTATCAACGTACAGGTTAGCTGTCTAGTCTGAACTCATTGTCTAGGCTCTTTCTATCGCTGAAGAAAGAGAGCCCTCTCTATATGGCGATTCATTCTAGCCTAAGGTGGAGGAGCTTAAGACAGAGGCAGTTAGCCTCTGCAAATACCTACCTCTATTCTTTGACTATAAAGGGAGCCCTTACACTAGCTAGCTGATTACCAGCTAAGGGTGGGAGAGACAATTCCTACAGCCTACAACATTCAGTTTGAAGGAGTCTGGAATGAATTACCTACTAACAGACCTTGCAAAGTCCTCCTGTGTGCTCCTCCTTGTGCTCAACTGAAGTTGCCACATGCCCATCCCTGTAAGCTTGAGGACAGTCAGCAAAATGTCTGCTGAGGGCTACTATGGATGAGGACGCTACTGCACAGGACTCAGTAATACATTTATTGAACTCATTTTTCAACACAAAACATCTACTTCATCCAATTTCACCATAAAAAGGCAGGCTGAAGCACACCAGAGGAATGTGAAAGCAACTCCGTCAGTATGCACCTTCTCTCCTCGTGCTGTCCTGCTTTGCCTGAAATTCTTAAACATGCTTTAACACAGGGACTGAACTCAGCATTTCTCCTTCCACATGGGAGGCCTAGAATATGAGATGAACTGCAAGGCCATCACTTAATCTTTGGTATGCTCTTAGTGGCATACAGCTAAGGCCCAGTCATTTCTATTTAGGTAATCTGCTTGGTAATTTTACCAATATTTTTGCCAACAGTGAACTGTTTCCAGCTCTGTCTTTCCCTCCACAGGAAGAGAAAAGAGATTTCTTCAAGAAATTAGGAAAATCATGTCAGTGCCCTGAGTGTATCCCCATGTCTTGACTTGAGTATCCACATAACATTCTAAATTTAAGGCAACAGTATTATTGTCAGAAAAAGCTAGTTCTCTCTTACATTCAGTGGTTGATGCAGTAATAGAAGCACATCATGGTTTGGTTCCCTTGCTTCAATTCTGTCAGTGGTAGTGTGGTGACAGCTTGTAGAAAGCCCCAGCTGAAGTAAGACAGTTTTGTTGCAGAAATTTTTCATTCTTTTTTGATTCTTCTCTTTGGTACAACCAAGAAGTACTTCCTTGTTTATAGAATTTCAATTGATTAGCATGGTGAAGTTTATGCACTCTTTTCTTCCCTTCTTGCTCTTTCTCATTTTATAGATGGAGAACCTAAGCAGTTCTCTAATTTTATAAGGCAAGCAATCTTCACCTGGCAATGTCTCTGACTTTGGGAGGTTTTTCTCCCACTGCTTCCTCTGCTTCCATCTCCTAGGCAGTTCTTCGGATTAGTTCATGTTTATAAAGCTCACTAAACCCTTACAGGAAAGATGCTAAGAGTAAAATCATAGAAAGTAAGTCTGAGAAAGATCTCCAGAGATCATCTAGTCCTTTCCCAATCATTTCTCACAGGCCATGCTTTCAAGACCGATGAACACTTCATTCCTTTCCCCTGGATTTCTTCAGAGTCCCAACACCCCTGAAAAAGGGATTTTCAGGTGACTCTGTCCTTTCTAACAGGCCCTATCCTCTATAATATAATAATAATTTAGCTACAATTCAAAATGTAGTCCAAGGTGCCTAAAATTAATGTCCAATATGAGACATTTCTTCTCTTTTGAATCTTTCTTTTTTCCTGCATTTTAATCTCAATCGAACTTTCTGAAGTAGCTTCCAATTATTTGCATTACCATTTCAGAAAGAAACCATCCCTGATTTTCAAAGGTCAGAGCAATTAGAGCTCATGCAGCCTGAAAACACTGTCCACTTGTCTTCAATCTAAGCACCCAGACTGGAGACACAAAGAATTAAAACTTTTTCAAAACGATGTGTGCAAAACCGTGCTTTCTTTCTCAAATTAGAAGTGAGTCATGAGTCACTCATTCCTCATCACAAAGATCCATCAAACCCATTACACCAAACTCAAGACCGCTGCTTACCTCCCAGATTATGAAACTAGCATGTAGGTCTTCCAAGGATGATGACTTCTGTGATCTTTCCTAGGACTGGTCTGTGTAAGAGAGAAAATTAAAACAAGAATTTGTCCATTCCTGAGACTTCAAATTTTAGCAGTTCTATCAATATATGGATGCTTGCAGGTTTGTATATATTTTTTCCTCTCCTGCATGAGAGGGATTCAATCCCAAAGTGCTGTATTTGCTATGTTTCCAAAACTTTTGCCATCACTTACAGGTTGCCTCTGCTAGTTTCAGCTGTAACTGCTTTTTGCTTGGGCAAACTGATAGAGCATGCAAAAAGAAGGAGCTTGGTGACTCCAGGAAGTCCCTGAAAAAGGCAGAAGGAAGCCCCAGTGTCAGAAGACAGGGAAAGAATGGGGCAAGGATTACTTCTGGTACCCCCAGACAATTACACCCACCCGTAGCCCCAGGCAATGGACTCCAAAGGAGTCCTACTCTCCAGAGCCCAGATAAGCCCCTTCTCCACATGACTGCCCCTCTTTCTCATGGGGCAGCGAAAACGAAGTGCCTTAGGCAGTATTTTTGACCCTGAAAGACAAGCATTTCTTTACCAGGCATAGTAGTTCACAAAAGATGAAACTTGCAAACAAAACTGCTGAACTAGCAGCCTGTACATTGAGTAGGAAGGGATGTCCTGAGTGCTAAAAAACTTTTCAAATTCAGACAGCAACTCAGAGGGAGACGGTATAGAAAGAAAATGTGGGTTGTGTCTCCCTAGTACCCACTGTGTCCCTGTAAGGAAGGCCCTTTCTGCTCCGGCTTGAAGGTTTTCAGTGGTTTGCAGTCTGTATTTACAGCACAATTTATACAGCCCCTTCCAGATCAACAGGAAATGTTTATGTTCTTTCAGCCATCACAGAGACCCCTCTTCCTAATGCCTTGCTTAGGCGCTCCTTCTGAAAAAGCTCTGTGAGTCTCTTTTATACTCTCTGGAACACACGTGGTCAGGTTATGCATCACTGGTTTTATTAAAACGCCACACAGATTTTCTAGGAAATTACAAAATCCAGCTATAATTGTAGCACAAGCCAGTCTTACAGCTTTTCAGGAATACTGCAAGAAACCATCCGGCAGTCTTAGAGAAAATGGTCAACAGCTGCTGCCAAAAAACTGCCAATTTGAAAAATGTAGCCTTGCTGTAACTTGCTATAAAAATGTAAAAAGACTCCTCAGGGAGCAGATAAGTGGCCATATTATTCATCAGTCCTGGTTTATAATGATCACTTACATAGGCATCAGTTATCACTCCGACAGCTGGAGGCTGTTGCAGATGCAGTGCCAAGGGCATTGGTGAAGTGAATGTTTTAAAAAAATAAATGCATGATACCAGCCAGTACACTCAACTATACTTCCTGCCTTGGAAGCAAAAATATATTTTAACCACTTTCTGTTGTTCTAATCTTTCTTCCTATTGCTTTCAATCTTGCAATGCCACCACATCAAAAAGGGAATGAGCTGCAGGTTCCAGCTTGCCTCATAAAACAGCCTCTTAGAAATGCAAGATCATTACAAATAGCTTTGCAAAAATTACAACAGATGTTCAAGGAGGGGGTCTACACCGCACAGCGCAGTATGGTGTAGACTGCATGAACTAGTCACATAACTGGAAGGGAGGTAGCTGTACCATCACAGTGCTCCGCCTGACCTAATTAGCTCTGAAATGTCTGGACCTTGACTTGTCTCTCTTCACAATGCTCACCTAAGGCAAGTGTGATGCTGTCTAACATGACACTGCTTTGCATAGTATAAACATATCCTAATTTTGCTTACAGATTCTTTTTCACTAGTGATGATGAAAGGGAGAACCATGTAGAAATTACATAGAAGTCAGTCAGTGACAATGAACATACAGGCCTGTCAGCCTGACCTCGGTGCCGCAGAAGGTCATGGAGCAGATCATCTTGAGTGTGCCATCACACAGCACGTGCAGGACAATCAGGGCAGCCAGCATGGGTTCATGAAGGGCAGGTCCTGCTTGACCAACCTGATCTCCTTCTATGACAAGGTGACCTGCTTGGTGGATGAGGGAAAGGCTGTGGATGTTGTCTGCCTGGACTTTAATAAGGCCTTTGACACTGTCTGCCACAGCATTCTCCTGGAGAAACTGACTGCTCATGGCTTGGACAATTGCACCCTTTGCTGGGTAAAAAACTACCTGAATGGCCGAGCCCAGAGAGTGGTGGTGAATGGAGTCAAATCCAGTTGGTGACCAGTCACAAGTGGTGTTCCCCAGCGCTCAGTACTGGGGCCGGTTCTGTTTAATATCTTTATCAATAATCTTGATGAGGGGATTGAGTGCACCCTCAGTAAGTTTGCAGACAATGCCAAGTTGGGTGGAAGTCTTGATCTGCCTGAAGGTAGGAAGGCCTTACAGAGGGATCTGGACAGGCTGGATCGACGGGCCAAGGCCAATTGTATGAGATTCAACAAGGCTCAGTGCTGGGTCCTGCACTTGGGTCACAACAACCCCATGCAACGCTACAGGCTGGGGAAGAGTGGCTGGAGAGCTGCCTGGCAGAAAAGGACCTGGGGGTGCTGGTTGATAACCGCCTGAACAGGAGCCAGCAGTGTGCCCAGGTGGCCAAGGGGGCCAATGGCATCCTGGCTTGTATCAGAAATAGTGTGGCCAGCAGGACCAGGGAGGTGATAGCGCCCCTGTACTCAGCACTGGTGAGGCCGCACCTCAAATACTGTGTCCAGCTTTGGGCGCCTCACTGCAAGAAAGACACTGAGGTGCTGGAGCGTGTCCAGAGAAGGGCAACAAAGCTGGTGAAGGGTCTAGGGATGAAGTCTTATGAGGATCAGCTGAGGGAGCTGAGATTGTTTAGTTTGGAGAAGAGGCTGAGGGGAGACGTTATTGCTCTCTACAGCTACCTGAAAGGAGGTTGTAGCGAGGTGGGGGTTGGTCTCTTCTCCCAGAGAGCAAGCAACAGAACAAAAGGAAATGGCCTCAAGTTGTGCCAGGGGAGATTTAGATTAGATATTAGGAAAAATTTCTTCACGGAGAGAGGGGTTAGGCATTGGAACAGACTGCCCAGGGAAGTAGTGCAATCACAGTCCCTGGAAGTGTTCAAAAAACGTGTGGATGTGGTGCTTAGGGACATGGTTTAGTGGTGGACTTGGCAGTGCTAGGTTAACGGTTGGACTTGATGATCTCAGAGGTCTTTTCCAACCTTAATGAGTCTATGATTCTATGAAGAATACCTTGGTGGGGTTGTTTCAACAGTCATTTTGGAGACCTGAATTTAATTTTAACAGCACACATTCTGTATGTGAAGTAAAGTCTTCATCCCTCAGTTCTGAACTCAGCCTGGAAACTGAGCATTTGCAGAAAAGAAGAACCATAGCCTTGATTCTTGTAGTAATATTTTGCAATAGATCACACAGGAAGTGCTGTTTCCTATTTTCAGATATAGGGTTTAACTATATGTTTGTTCACAAAGAAGACAACGACACGGTCAGACAAAAGAAGCCTGATAAATCAGTAAGTAGTTATCTTTTTTCCTTTTTTTACATCTAAATGTGTATATATAGATACAGATTCACTCAGTGGGAAAGTATATGTGCCTAATGGGAGTGGCAGTAGAGCTACCATTCAGGCAGAGACGCTATCTTTAAGAACAATTAGGTCTTGGAACTAGCTTACAACTCAGGATAAGGCGAAATGTGAGTGTAGAGAATTGAACTGGACAAATGGTGTAGAAAATTATAATCTTTTTTGTACTAGAAAATTACTGGGTCTTGGTTTCGAAGCTGTTCCAGAATGTCAGTAGCTTGAAAATGTATTCTGCTAAGGATATAAACTGATCAGACATGAAATCCTTCACACTTAATCTGATTTCTCCAAATCTAAGCCACATCTTGCTCTATCAGACACAGATAGCAGATGTTCTTCATCACTATCCTATCACATTTTTTTTGTATTATTCAAGCATTTAATCTGTTAAGGGTGGTGTTCCATTAACATGTTATGAAGGTATATGTTCTTTGGGATTGCTTCCTCTTTTTAATGCAATGTCTCTGAGCCATCGCATTAGAAAGCCTGTACTCCACATCTCATATATATCAATCATGATCTCGCTTGCAATTTTTGTTAATGAGATTTTACATGAATAAAATTCATCACTACTACACTGGAATTGTACCTTTCTCACACACAAGGAGAGGTGAGCTCCTCTGCTTGGATAAATGAGACTTGCCATTTGGGCATTAGCCAAAAAGCTACAATAGCCTATATAGAATATATATTTTTTTCAGTAGTTTATCAAATATGCAGCTATAGGAGCATTTGCTTTCATGGAAGAATTGCACTGTCATTTGCCAGGAACACTTGACAGCGCCAGAGCAGTGGGCTTGAACTTCCCTGTGTGGAGACCCTTATAGCAATAACAAGACAGGGGCACGATCCTATGACATATGTTGGCAATCTCCTATAGAAGTCCTATAGAAGGACTATTATTCTTCTTTTTTATACTCAGGCTCATCCCCAGAATGGTTGTGACTACAACTGTTGTTTGAATTACTCTGAATTCAATGTTTTATCTGAACCAGTTTAAGCAGAGACACTGAAGAAAACCCCTGAACAGAGATACTAGCACAGGACTTTGCCTACACAAAAGAGCCCTCCTACACATATAGTCATGATTTGGAGGAAGACATTTAGTAGCTGTCTCAAGTTTCTCTTTCTCAGAGTGCTTATTTTCAGTGCTTATGGTACTCTTTTACTGTACATTTGTTTAGGTAAGAACACCTCCTATTTCTTTTATCTTGCAACCGCATAGACTGACTCTATTTAACTGCAGAAAAGCTCGGAATTTTTGCAAGACTGTCTTTCTGGTTTTGGTGGGGAATGGAAACAATTGGATCCTGAGGGTTTGCAGAGAATTAAGCCTGTTTTTTCCAGCCCAGAACATATTTTTCCTTGAAAGTTCTGCAGGGATGAAAAAAACTCATCAGGTAGGAGGCAAGCCATTCTGAAGAGATGTTTCTAATGCTCAGCTGTTATAACAGAGGAAAAGGTTTCCAAAGCGAGATTTAATTTTGGAAAGGACTGTCTTTCCCCAGTCGTATCCTGGAAAGAAATCCTGTGGTCACTACCACATGAAAAGATGTGTTTGAGGGAAACTATCAGCTCAGAGTCTTACATACAGGATTTAGATTACACTTCCATCTTTTCCTTCAGCTTTCTTTGTAACTCAAGAAAAGTACGTACTTTTATGCTTGCTCCCCAAGATGTCTTTGGTGTCTGTATGCAGTCTTCTCTGTAGTATTGTCTGTCCACAGAATCCTTCTGCAAAGTCAAAGGCAAAGTTAAAGAGACAGAGCTCTTAGCAGGAAACATTGGGCACCTCTCTTGCAACACCTGCTATCAGGATACGGGGTATTATTTTTATTCATTTAAGTTTCAGTTTTATTCTGTGCTACATTGAACTTCTCCCTCTTCGTAAAGTGCCCTAGATGCTGCTGGCACATACTTTTAAGCTGACTACAAGTCATCAAGCAATTTCTTTTTTGGTATGACAAACACTGCCATTTGTGAAAAGGAGGAGAGTGAGGGCAGGGGGAGTAGCGCTGATACCCATTCATAAATTTCAAAAGAAAAACCTTGTCTTAGACTGTAAAAAGGGAAAGGGAACTTTGGGGGGTCATTCAGTTTTGAGATAAGTGGCTCCATTAATGCATGGATGCTCTTCTAACTTGTAGTTATCAAATATTCTGATTTCTGTGAGGAAACTTTATCCAAATCCCCTTTAGGACACAGCAGACTCATTGAGCTGTGACAACTGCCATCCCTAAATAAGTCAGTGTAGCAACTCAGGAGCCTTTCTGCTTGAATTACTCTAACATGGAAATGTCTGATAGTCATACCAGCACCTAGACACTTCTATAGCTAAAGGTGACACACTATAGATAACAGCTAATACTCAAGAGCTAGCAAGGCTTCTCTCAAAGCAGCTGAAATACAGAAATCTGAGAAGACATGATTCAGAGCTACATCCTCATTACAAGAATCTCTGATGTTGCACCTAGTGCAGCTTTGTTAAAACTTAAAGACATGAAATTACATTTATTTTGGCTCACAACATTACAATTATTAAGAAAATAAAATTTTCTCCCATCCGAGCTGTAACCCCATTTTCTCTGCAAGAACTCTTTTCCAGGGTGCAGGTATTTGGCCCGGGGCTTGGTCACACTTTACTGTACCCAGCTTCTTGGAGACTCAGAACATAACCAGTCCTCTGAGGGGAAACGAGAGTAGCCTCTTATTGGACTGCTCATATATTTAGATGCTTTTGCATAATAAGCACACAGGATAAAATAGAAGGGAAGGAGGGCACCAAAGAGAAAATTCTCCTTCTCTTATATTTCTACCTTAGGTTTGACTCAGTTGCCCGCTTTTGCAGAAATTGTCCAGAATTTCTGTTAGCAACCAAAACTACCCTGTGCATGCAGAAATTGTGGGTGTGTGGTCAGGACAGTGGGCACTGATGGCCGCATGCAGTCCATAAAGTAAATGAGAAAGCCTCACAAATGAAAATCATTAAGACTTCCTGAATATTCATTTTTAATTTTGGAAAGAAAATAAGAGGGAAATAAGCCAAATAATCACAAGTTCCCAAATCAGAATCTCTCAGAAGAGCCCGTTTATACTTACAGCACAAGAGCAGAAAAAAACTTGGAGATTCCTTTGCTAACACACCCATTCTGAAGGTTCATGCCTAGATCATTTTAGAGCCAAAACCAGAATTCTTGTCAAGGGCTACAGCTTCTGCAGAAGATGTTCCTTTCTGCATGAAAATGAAAATTGGAAAAATGGTTAAAGATAAATGAAAAAAAAATATAAAATGCAAACAGTAGTTTCCAACAGAATTTGTTAGACAGATCAGTTTTCTACAGCTCTTTGTGATTAACATTGCTTGTGTGCAAAGGATCAGGAATTTTTTACAAAGCATTTCAGAAAATATTTTTAATATTTTGTGCTTGTTGTGAGGAGGAGGATCTGACTTCTATCCCATGCAAATGCTCAGAGATTTCCCATCAGGTCATAGACAGTAAACAAAATAACCACAGTGCATGCGTCTTTCTAGGCAGCATCAATGTGAATTGTACAGGGCAGGAGCTCAATTTGGTAGTGGGAAGGCATACTGGGTCTGGCTGGGGTGGACTTAATTTTCTTCACAGCAGCCCTCATGGTGCTGTCTTTTAGATTTGTGACCACAGCTGGGACAGGTGACCCAAACTGACCAAAAAGGTTTTCTGTGCCATATAACATCATGCTCAGCAATAAAGCTGGGGAGGGGGAGGGGGGAAGTTTTTCCAAAGTAGGCGTTGCTCAGAGACTGGCTGGCTGTTCGTCTGCTTCGCAGGTCCTTGTATCATCTCGTGTTTTTTTTCTGTTTCCTTCGCTTATTCGACTGTCTTTATCTCAACCCACAAGTTTTTCTCGCTTCTTCCCTTCTGATTCTCTCTCCCTTCCTGCTGTGGAGGGACTGAGTGAGTGACTAGACGGGGGCTTAGCTGCTGGCTGGGGTCAGCCCATCACAGGAGATGAGACTTAGGCAGCAAAGGAGACAAATCTGTAGGGAATCAATTACCTTTAGTTCTGTTACTCCCACAGTTCTTTTCTGTTGTTTTTAAATCTCAAAATAAGTTCCAAACTAGATTAAAAAATTATTACTTTCTTTGTATATATACAAAGATTCACGAAGCCTAAGTGCACCAGGGGAGGTTTAGGTTGGATATTAGGAAAAAGTTCTTCACTGAAAGGGTTTTCAAGCACTGGAACAGGCTACCCAGGGAAGTGGTTGAGTCATGATCCCTGCAGGTATTTAAAACACGTGTAGATGTGGTGCTTAGGGACATGGTTTAGTGGTGGGCTTGGCAGTGCTATGTTAACGGTTGGACTCGATGATCTTAAGGGTCTTTTCCAACCTAAACAATTCTATGATTCCACGATTCTACAATTCTATATATGTATGAGTGTATATATGTGTGTATATATATATGTATATATACTTGTCATATATACACACAGAAAATTATTTTAACACTGTGTAATCAATAAAACGTTCATGAAGATTATTTGTATTTTATATATATCCACTGAGATAAAGACACAGATTAAAACTAGGTCCTCTGGATCCTAAATAGTCTGTAATTATATAGTCTGTATAATCCCTTTCTCAAGCAGCTGAGTAGGCCGACATGAGCTTAAGACACTTGAGAAATTTCACATGCTACAGCTTGGGATGGCCCACTATGTAATTAAATTGAGCTTCTACCAAAAAGCAGACCAGGAGCCTGCCCCTGTGTCACTCCAGCCATGGGCTGAGTTTTTTCAGTTAAATTCAGTCTTGCAGAACTCAAGTGCAGAGAGAATGAAGTGGTAGTTTTGAGAATGTCGGCTGTGCAGAAGAGATCTACAATCACACAGGGTAGACCTCACCACTGAAAAAAGTGCATGGCAGGGCTGTAAGCAGGAAAGGAGCAAATATCGCTGCACTACATGAGTGGTCAGGGTTCACAGAGCAAGTTGGGGCAGATGCACTACCTGAAGTCTTCTGCGTTGGGAGCAGGCTGTTGCCTTTGTCAAGAGAACAAGCATCAAATTGCCAGGAAAATGCAGATTTCTAAACCATCAACTTCCTATGAACAGCCACCAATCTGCCACAAAGTACCTAATAAAAGCAGTCATGGTGACACAGGAAGAAGGAGCAGCCCTTTTACCAGACAGCAAATAGCTCTATTTGAGTGGTACCAAACACATTGATTTCACTTCCCCACTAAGTGACCAGGAAGGACATTTTTTCCCTCTGACACCCGTCTTCACAAACTCCGCTTTCCGGCTTCTCACAGGACACACAGGAATTCTTCCATTTTCTCCGGGGCTCTGTGAGAAGACAGCTCCTCAGCTTTTCAGAGACCAAATTACACAAAGCTGTGCTTCTGCATCTGGCTCGCAGTCCTACCAGGGACTTGGGAAGGGGGGAGGGTTTGGTGACATGAAGGGCTGACAGCAAAGTTGCAAGCCTTTCCCTGCTGCCACTGTAACAGAACTTGCCTGAGGGCTTCCACAGCTCTGCTGCACACTTACCTCCCAGGCCCTGACTCCTTCTTGCAAGTGAAGCCCAGTCCCCCAACAGTCCCCAAACCAAAACTGGAGGGACAGAGAGTTTGGGCAACCCTTGCACTTCCTCAATTACTATGTCACCTCACTGGGAACACTGACTAACAAAGGATGGAGGACGATATCGAACAATCGCTACACATGAAGAACTGTTAGTGCACACTCATAGCAATGGCCATATCTGCCTTTCGCCTTTGTGCCCCCTCCAAGACACTTAGCCAATCTAAACTTTGGAGCTCCTGAATCACGGCTGCTAAACAGCTACTGAAACAAGGCATCAAAACTTCTTTCTTTCATCCCTGAGCACCGGGGATGTCTTTCAACTGACAGGAAAATGCCACAAGAGATACAGGTGTTACAGGCCACACTGATAGCAACTGTCACCTTTTATGCCATTTTGCCAAGACGTTTGCCTATCTGTTGTTTCTACAGGACTGTGCACCGTTTTCACTCCAGAGCCACCTAAAACCAGCACGCTTCCATGGCCTACGCCTGACTCAGACTCTGTAAAGGACACAACGTTTGCCATTTTAACTCAAACCAACGCTGCCGACTGGCTGCTCTGCAACACCCAGGACAGCAGGACCACCAGGTGAGTATGTTTAGTACTGTGCAAAGGTGATTTCCACACCTCCAGCGCCCTGACTCCCACAGGCTCCCAGGAAGTCACGAACAACCTGAACAAGCAGCAGTCAGTTTGTTTTACCTGTGTGACAGCGCTTTTGCAGGTGACTTCACAGGTATATGGATGGGTCTCCTGGGAGCTCTGCAACATCATTCTCTGCCGCACCTTGCCGCAGCAACGCCTGTGTGCTCAACAGCAAAAAGCACTCCAGATGGGGACATCAGCGTGTTTCATTCCCCTCACTGCTGAGCTTCGACTTTCCTCTAGTTTAACATCCTTTTCTTCCTTTCCAGACCAACACGCCATGGAAAACTACACCATGGACTTGGCCGACTTGGCACTGACAACAGAATTCGACTACGGCGATTCAGCGCCATGCATGGGAACGGAGGAAAAGCACTTTGCAGCAAAACTTTTGCCACCACTTTATTCTTTGGTGGTGATATTTGGCCTCACAGGCAACATGCTCGTTGTCCTTATCCTGGTAAAATACAAGAGATTGAGGAGTATGACCGACATCTACCTGCTCAATTTGGCAATTTCTGATTTGCTGTTTGTATTTTCTCTCCCTTTTTGGGCTTATTACGCTGTTCATGACTGGATTTTTGGGGAGGCACTGTGTAGAATTCTCTCAGGTGTCTACCTCCTTGGCTTCTACAGTGGGATCTTTTTCATAATCCTGTTGACCCTAGACAGGTATCTGGCCATAGTGCATGCAGTGTTTGCTTTAAAAGCTAGGACAGTTACCTACGGCATCCTCACCAGCGCTTTCACTTGGGCTGTTGCTATTTTGGCTTCTGTTCCTGGGATGGTATTTCACAAAGCTCAGAAGGAAAATTCACGTTATACTTGCAGTGCTCATTATCCAACTGATGCCACAATAAATTGGAAGTACTCCTATACTTTAAAGATGAACATTCTGGGACTTATTGTTCCAATGCTCATTATGATTTTCAGTTACTCACAAATTCTAAAAACATTATTGAAATGCAAGAATGAGAAAAAACAGAAGGCAGTCAGACTTATTTTTGTGATCATGATTTTTTACTTCATCTTCTGGACACCGTTCCATATTTCTTCTTTTTTGCATACATTTCAAGGTTCACTTTTCAACCCAAATTGTGAAATCAAAGGTCAACTGGAGAAAGCAGTCCAAGTGACAGAAACAATCTCAATGATCCACTGTTGTATCAATCCTGTGATCTATGCATTTGTTGGAGAAAAATTTAGGAAATATCTTTATGCCTTTTTCCGAAAGCATGTTGCAGCCCACGTCTGCAAAAGATGTCCAAATCTTTATCGTGAAAAATTAGAAAGAGTTAGTTCCACATTCACACCATCCACTGCAGAGCATGACATCTCTACTGGACTGTAAAAAATACATCAAAACATTATCTAGTAAGTGTTGCATAGCTCGCTTTGCCTTAAAGACTGCCTGACATCATTATTTAAGATCTATATGTCAGCCACTACTGAAAACTGTATGAGCCTCACTTCTTGTGATTAACGGTTCCCTGGGGTTACAGCATTTTCCATTCTTAAACTAAGAGAATCAGTGAGTTCTCCAGGAAATGCTAACACCATAGCTGGATCACATCAAGATTTGAATGCGGCCCAGAATAGTACGATTCTGTTTCTTAACCAAATTCTATCCAATGAACAAATGCTATTGAGATTTACCTGGCGTGAATACAATATTGAAGAGACTAAGGAGTAATATGTCTTCTTGCAAGAGCCATTTACTGTTATGTAAACATTTTAAGATAAATGCTGGGAGGAAGCTTTGAGGATTGATGTATCTGTTTAGTATTCAACATTAATGGAACACTTTTTGGAAGTGATTGTATTCTTTCTGTAACATGGTCAGGTATTTGACAGGGAGAGGCTTTTAGTTTTCTTAATTTCTCCCCCCTACCCCTTATTTTCCCTACATGAACAGAAGATGTTTCCATAAAAAGGAATTTGAGGATGAATATATCAAGATATTCTCTCTCCTCTGATGGAAGAGTTGACTGACCTGTATCTTACTGGAGCCATTTAACCCAAGGATTTATCTGTTAGCTAATAGAGTAGTCATTTTTAAACAAAATCCTTTTGACTATAGGCCAAGTTACAGTATTTTGATTTTAGTTCTTTAATTTTATGCCTGCCATATCACTGTTCGGTTGCTAACATTTTCTAAAGTGGGATTTTAATGGGCAACATCATTGTGATTTTTGTGGGTGTACTTTTGCAAGTAACTGTGCACACCAGGTCTACTGAGTGCACAACAAGACAACGTTGCACCCCCAAAAACATGAGCTTGCTTCTGACAAATCATATCCTTCCAAGGAAAACAACACTTAACCAATAAAAGCATATCAGCAAAACGATCTGCAAGGCCAGAATGAAAATTACCTTGGTATTTGGTATGCCAGATTCTGTATGAAAAAAATGATAGGACCCTCTGAAGGATTTTGGAGACTGTGAGCACAGTATTGAGTGGAGGCCTCCCTAGTTCTGGACAGGTAAATCATCTGTGTAGAGGAAGACTTTACATGCAGATGCAGTAAGTGTGTCAGGCTAGGCTCCTGCATGAGAAAAACATGCTCTTCAAATATACAGTAAGGCTGATGTTTGGGATACACTTCTAGGCAGACAGTAGCCTTGGAACTGCAAAAGCAGCCAACTGCAGAGGAGACATACCCACTTTGCCTTCCCAGGAGAAGAGTGCCCATCGCCAATGGGTGTCTCAGTTAGAACTGCATGCTAATTGAAGACTCGAGACCATTAGTCTACTGGTGTCCCATGGCCATACATTTATGCCATTATTAGGAGTTTCCCTGTAAAAGAAAGTGGTATTCTAGGGACATGATGTTAGCAATGAAGAGGAGGGAGGGGAACAGTGGAGAACTTCTTGCTTCAAACTGTAAAGAAGTGCAGGTGAGCACTCCTTATGCAAGTGAACTGTCCTTCTGCTTTTTTTCCCATTTACTTCAATGGACACCACCCATGCATGTAAAGCCTTCCTCATGGAAATCTGGAGGGGCAGGTTCAACTAGCCTCCAGGAAACATAAGGACACAAGAGAGGATTCCATGCTATTTAACATTAGGCATGTGACTCACATGCCTAAATTAACAGCAAATCTCTTCAAGGTCCCACAGTGGGCAGCACAGGAAAAGGGATGCCTGAGTCAGAAGCAGACATATGATTTAAATGGCCTCTGGGGAAGATTACCTGTCCAACTACAGAAGGAGCCTGGAAATGCTAGCCTCTTAATTTAGGTATGTGATGCCTTAATCTAGGTGGTGCAAATACTCTTCCCTCTCTAGCCTTATAACATCAAGGCACTGCTTCTATTAGCTGTTAGCTTTTATCCTATCAGTTATTATCATCTGGCCACTACCTTGTGAGGTTAATAGCCACAAATGATACACAAAAGAAAAGATCAAAAACTATCCTCACAGTAAACTTTCTTGCTTGGAAATAATATTTTTCCTTTCTTTTGTACTTTTTTACTGCACTAAAGTGAAAGCACCTTTTTAATATTAAAGTATAAATTAGTTCAGTGTGATACAAATCCTGCTGCAACTGTGATATTTCTACTGCTGTGTTTTGTTTTAAATTCTTTTCTTGTTGGAATGATGTCTCTTCCTGTTTTCATGTTAATGCAGTGAAATGAATAAAATCCATCTCTGAAAAACAATGTATACCCTGTAGCCCACATTCTCCTCCTAAGCAAAAGGACGTCAGCTCTGCTGTCAGAATGGAGGTTACAAAAAGATGCAACTATAGACTTAAAACACTCACAATACCACACTCCAGCGAAGCAAACCAAACCGAACTGTCTGCCCAGTCCAGAAGCTACTGTAGCTGGCACAGCTTTTATCCACCCACAAGCTTGAGAAGACTGCATTATAATAGCTTCAGGAAAAGTCTGGGGCCACAGATTTTAGATGGGTAAAATTTGACAGGTAGGAGAAACAGGGATGTGTATAGAAGAGGAGGAATAAAGGAGAGCAATAAAAGATGGCACTCTATTAATATTGGGATAAAGACAGGATTCTCCATAGACTTTCTGCAGCTAATTTCGGATCTCCTTGCACTGCACAGAGTGACCCCAGCAAAGTGGTGTGCCTGATCTCCCAAGTTTTACACATAAGGAACTTTAAGCATTCAAAGTTCAATATGGAAATATGCTTCTGCTTCACCATGTCATTCTCCCTGTTCCACTGTCCCAATTCCTTTTTTCAGCCTACAATCCACACCTCCTCCTCTCCCCTGCACACTCTCCTCATCTATCCACAATGGGATAAACTAAATTCTATACCCACTTTGTTTTCTGATTTGCAGTTTCTATTTTGTTCTGGCAGGAAAACAAACAAACCCAAAGATTAGCTTATTGTTATGTTATGTGCCCAGGCAGGATAATCCTTGATCCTTCATTGAGGCTTTGCACTGAGACAAGCAAAGCTCTATATAGTTTTGCGGCAGTCAGATGTGGCTGCAGCATGGTGTAGCTACAGGCCCGGTAGCTCCAAATCAGGCTAGCAGGACTTCAAGCACTCTGGTCACAGTGGGATGGAGCTACCCATGGGGAAGGTTTAACAAGATCCCCAGTCCCTATGAAAGTGAACACAAGTCACCTCGGCAGAGACATGGGGGAAATTTTACAGACGGGAGACAAATTTTCCATAACTCAAGCTCTGCAGGGAAAAGCATTGCGATGAAGATACAGTGTGTATGTAAGAGCTAGAGAAGCAGGCAGATACACAGAAAGAGTGCGATGAACTAAAGGTATGTTAAGAAAATGGCAAGGCACACCAGAATTATAAATACAGCAGAGAAGAAGCTAACATGGGAGGCACGTGAGTGCCTCTGGTGAAATATTGAGGAAATGAAAGCAAGCATTTGAGACAGTGTAGAAGTAGCACCAGAACACCAAAAAGATTCAAGACAGGAGCTCCATGAACACTACAAGTAAATTGTTGCTTTACAACAAACGTTGAACAGCTAAGTGGAAACCATTACAAGTTCAAAATTTTGGGCACTGAACTTCTGAGGAGAGAATGTGTTGGCCGGGCTTTCAGCATGCTTATGAAAAGGATGCCCAGGTGCCATGGACAAAGATCGATGCACAGCCCCAAAACCAATCAAACAGTTTAGTTTATGCACAGGACAGGACAGAGTCCGACCTTCCTGTTAGGAGGTGCTACTGCCACATGTGCAGAGGCACGTGGGGAGGAATGCCCCAGACAGCAAAAAGATAACTCTGTCAAGTGTCAGGCAGACTTCCTCAGGAGCAAAAGGAAACGTAGCAAAAGCACATATGTGGTATTGGTGAGTGCTGAGCAGTACCCACAACCAACCACCAGACTTACAATTGCTGCCATTGGTTTCGCTATGGTAAGTATATAATGGACAAACAGAGAAATAGTGCAACTTCTGGTAACCAGTGCATAGGGGTGTTCCTGTCGTAAGACTTTCTTGTTTGTTAACCCAACCGTGACCGTATGTGTACATATTTTAGATAAGATAAAGGTAAATGGAGTATAAAGGAAGAGGAGTAGATGAAAATGGATAAATAGGAATAAATGACTTTATTAGCTTTAACAGAGGTTAATAAAGTAATAGAGTCATAGGAAGATCAGAGATAAATACTTTAAGCAGAACGTTAAAAGATTTAGGCGAGTAAGAAAGACTTTCAGTTATGAAGCTCCAAAATAACTATCACTCCTTCCAGTGAAAATTATGAAAGGGATAAATACAAAGAACATAAGGACAAATTTACATGGTATCTTGTTCCAGTTAACAAAAACCAAAGAAATGAAGTGCCAGGAGAATGACATGATGCTGACCAGGTTAAACGGCTCAACAGGCAGATACTGGATGTTTGTCTAGAAATAAGGGGCGAAGGCATTGCTTTGTACCCATATTCTGGCACCACTTGCCTATTAGGAGCTGTACTTCATTCAGAAAATGGAATGGTAGGGACAAGAAACGTTGTATAAGTTTGTGTAACTGCCAAGCAGCTTTGTAATTCCTGTGGCAGTGAGCGCAATCTTGGTTTGAGTGTTTCAAGTCTGAAATGACTGATCCTGGGAAGGTGGGGCCACAACACTGAACTGGAGGGGGGCAGCATTATCAGATACGCAGGCCAATGGACAAAACTGCACAAACCTTCAAGTGATGATCAGCTCTGCAGAACTGTCTACCAGGTTGTGCCAGTAGGACGCTAACCATACGACACTAATGACACAACCTGTCCTGACGCCAGACTTTTTGAATGGAATGGAAACCGAGTGCATAGAAGTGAAGGAGCCATTTGGACGTTACCTTCAGGGACACTACCATGAGGTATAGACAATTACAGACTACATCTAATCTTTGGCACCCAAAAGTACTTTCGGGTTCCTGGGTACTGGCACATACCCTGTCACAGTACAGACTCTGTCCGTCCTTTCTGTGACCTAGTTTTCACTGGGAAGAAATCTGATGTGTGATTTTCCCAGCCTGCCGGACCAAAGGTCCAAGAGTTACACGCACACTGAGGAGTATTTGCAATTCACAGTTGAGATAGCCCCAAACAGCACCTCTAGACCCAGAATTTATGTACTATAAATGTACCCGAAAACAGCAAAGTCTGAGAATTAAAGGCCTATGTAAAAATGAGATTCTGAGAGCTGAAAATTTGTGAAGTGCATAGCTATGGCCCAAAAGTAAAATCTATTGTACTATGATAACACCTTGCATATAAAACAGGGCAGCATACATCAGAAGCCTGGATAAATATGGTAGAAGGAAGCAATGCTCTCTTCTTCCTCATTGCATGAGGAAACACAGCTAGTTCAGTAAGAGCAGCCTGGGGAAAGCCGAAACAAAAATAATACCATGACAATGGAATTAATATATGCTGCAATGGATAATGATGCACGTGCAAGATTTACAAGAGAGAAACAAACAGAAAACAGAAGAATAATAGGGGAAAAAAACACCTTGATCTTACTGCCAGTAAGATAATTCTTCACATAATCATGTGAAGAAGTAGTGTTAATCCAGATTAGAAATGCTTGTGTCTTCCAGAGTTTGTTTTTTGTAACCCAGTTTCCTTCAACCTGTAAGATGTTTTGTTGGGTTTTTTTACTAGTCTCCATGACAGAAATCTTAGGTGTGGTACATAACGTTTTCTCCCCCATTTTCCTCAAAAGAATATACCTCACAGATGTTTAAGACTGGGTGTGATTGTACAGTGGCAGTGAAAGATTAGTCACAAGAACTTGAGAATCTGAAAAAAAAATGCCGATAAGAAAAAAAACCCCAAGCAACAAAGTAGTTTTAGCTGGCTTTCTTTATTTGGCCTCTTCAAAACAAAGACATTTAACTATTACCGATGAAATAAAGTATATGCTAATACTAAACTAATTTGGACATGGATTTTGTGAATATAACAAGTAACAAAATGAGATATAAATGGGTGAACCAATGGAAAAAGAAATGCATCCAGTCTGTGTTCACATGTCTTCATTAGACCTCTTCTCCAGATGAAAAGGATGATCTGCTTTGCTGTAGTTATAGACATTGGCAAGAGTGTTGTGCACTATCATATTGTGTATCGCTAAGAAAGGTATCTGCCATTCTGTCCTAGGCTTTCTTTTTTTCCCAGTCTTTCTTGTTCAGGTGGTGCAAGTTTGTAGTAAGTTGAATGGAAACTGTCAGTTGCATTTTCAAATTTCCGTACCCATAATTCCACTTGGTGACATTTGTATGTCACACTGGTATGTGAGCATCTGGTATGTGTCCTAGTAGACATTTCAGTACCGGTGTAGACATCATGTAAATGATGACATCTCCTTGTGGGAGTGCCATATCACTTAGATACTGGATACTTCAGTGTGATGGCCTGATTACCATGAAGATGAATCATATAATCAGTCACTAGATAGCAGAGACTGATGAATGCAGTTTGACTTGACAGTGTACGTGGCTGCATACTTGCTGAGTACATCAACTTGAGCTCCACAGGTAAGGCACAAAACCCACTACCATTCCAAGAACGTCTTTATGGAGGGAATGAGTGTCACACCACTAAACATAACTCCTACTCATCTCTGAAACTAAAACCATAATAGGTAAAACTCCAAGATATATCAACCCACTGTATTATTCCTTTTATTACTGAACAATAGCTTCAATTTCTTTGTAAAATTATGAGGTTCACCTGTAGGTAAAGATTCTTAAGATCTGCTGTAGCTCGTGGCAAGCAGCAGTTCACTTTTTCAAAGAGATGCTGGGCAAGGGATTGAGAAAAGCTGAAAAAATCTGACTTGTAACAATGGATGTGCTACTTGCATTGTCCATACCTCCGTGCGGACACACACACTAGACGGAGGCAATCTGAAGGCAGCAGGGAGGAGGAGGTGACGCAGCAGGAAGATGGCTGGTCCCAGGCTGCTGTGATGGACCTTCAGACTGGATGGGAGGTCAAGTCCTGCAGGGGCCCATCGAGAGCAACTGAGGGGAGTAGGGGAGTGGAGATGGAGACAAAAGAAAGATCTTGCCCTAACACCACTGATGTACAACACACCACCAGCACCCCAGCGGCCAGCAAACAGCATAAGTGGCCTGAACTTGCCTACAGCCACAGGCAAGACCGGATCAAATCTGGCTTGCCAGCAGCTCTGCTTATTTGCAGCTGGTGTAGAGCTAATTGAACAAATCATGTAGGTGCTGATAACAAAGTCACAGTCCAGGTGCCTGCTGCCAGTGTGTCCCTGTATCTGGGCTGCCAAGTGTCATAGCTATTCACACCCTCCGTGGAGAGTCTCTCATCCAGCTATAAGACCCAGCTGGTGAGCAGACCAAAACCATTCCTCTTAGTCAGCTGCTATAACCGTGAGCGCCAGAGGCCCTCTGTTGGCCTGCAACGCCCTCTGTGATCTTGCGGTGCTAATCAGTAAGTAAATGAAATACCCAGCTATGCTTGCTGATCAGACTGAGTTATGAGAATGAAAAGCTGTAAGCAACAAAATGAAACAGATTAGTAAAGCCAATGAATCTGTGGGAACAAGGGACTATTGCTGGAGATCAGCCTACCACAGGTCTTATTTTTTTGTTGTTGTTAGTTCAAATGTTTGAGATCAGTTTTGTGAGAGCACATTTCAGAATCAAACGCTTGAAACAGACAGGTCCAACAACAGGTTTGAGACTGTCTCCCCTGTTCATTATAGTGTGAGATTATGAAAGGTTTTAGAGTCTCTAGTATGTTCAGTAACATGTAACAAACAGTGTACAATGAAGCAGTCTTCAGAAAGGAATCCTTAAAATGTCTGTTAATTTCAATATGTAGACTGTTTAGGAATTATACATTGAAAAATTAATTTGATACAATAACTTGTTTGAGAATTATAAGAATTCATTATAAAAGTGCAGGGTTTTGTCAGCAAAGTTTGGCAGCAACTAGGAGCTTGATTTAGGTGTACTGGAAACACTTTTAGAAGCGGTTCTTTCCACTGACTGTACAGGGGGTCTAGTATAGTCCATCAAGTAAGGTAGTGTGAACATACCCTTAGAATACCCTACAGCGGCCATTAATTTTGATGCTGAGACTCCAGCCCTTAGAGAGCTCATTGGAGCAGCTGATTCAGAAAGGAAGGGAAAAATCTATTGACCCTATGGAATAAAGACCTTGATTAGTCCCTCATGCAAAGAATGGCTAACAAGGTGCCCTGGTTTCAGCTGGGATAGAGTTAATTTTCTTCTTAGTAGCTGGTATAGCACTGTGTTTTGGATTTAGGATGAGAATAATGTTGATAACACACTGATGTTTTAGTCGTTGCTAAGTAGTGCTTACACTGGTCAAGGACTTTTCAGCTTCCCATGCTCTGCCAGTGAGAAGCTGGGAGGGAGCACAGCCAGGACAGCTGACCCAGACCGGCCAAAGGGCTATGCCATACCGTATGACGTCATGCCCAGTATACAAACTTGGGGAGTTGGCAGGGGGGGCATCGATTGCTGCTCGGGGACGTGCTGGGCATCGGTCAGTGGGTGGTGAGCATTGTACAGTGTATCACTTGCTTTGCATATTATTATTGTATTATTATTTTATGATTATTATTACTACTATTCTATTTTATTTTATTTTACTTCAATTATTAAACTGTTCTTATCTCAACCGATGAGTTTTCTCCCTTTTACCCATCCGATTCTCTCCCCCATCCCACAGCGGGGGGGGAGTGAGAGAGCGGCTGTGTGGTGCTTAGTTGCTGGCTGGGGTTAAACCACAACACAAGGAAAACAGGCTGAGCTTTTTGCTTTTTACTGTCTCCCCCCAGATCTGAGATGTAACTCAGAAGCTGTGATTCCCTTGACTTCTGTTAAGGAATGGCAGCATCCAAAGCAAGACCATGGGGCTTTTGGCATTTTAAAATCTTTTAAGGATACTAAGGACTGAGTGCAGGAAAGACATCCCTTTAGTGCCTTCACTAGGCTGATGGGATGAGATACTTCAGAACCCTCCAAAGAGATGTCAAGGGGAAGGAGGAGGTTGCACTTTATTAAGTATCTTCTCAGGGTTTCTCAGGCATCTGATAAGGCACTATCTCTTTCTTGTTTTCTCTGTACCTTTCCTACCTCCTGTGTGGTTTCTTTGATGTCTAAGAAGGATCTAAAAAGCTGCTCACGGTGCAGCTTCACTTTATCTCTAAAAGTCACAGGAATCACCCACAAAGAAGTAAGGTGATAAGAAATCAGATTCTGTCAGGCTTTTCTGAAGCTTAATTTCAAAAAGTAAGTAACAGTGTTGTTTTAAAAGAAGGTCAGACTCACTATATAGATTAAGTCATAGTCCTATGACAGGGATTAAAAGAAAAAACACAGTCCAAAAGACCAGGTTAGAGAAAAACAGACTCAATCAAATCTCCTAAAATATAGGGACTGCAACTCAGAGCAAGCCAACGGGAAGTGCAGGTAATTCTGAACAAAAGTGTAAGCTTTATTTAAAAGCTCCACTTTTTGTTCAGGGACAAAAACCATAAAAGAAATTTAATGATTGAGAAATGTAAGGGAATGAACCTCATGTAAACTGTTCTTGATTCAAAGATGTTAGCTAAATGAAGGAGAGAAAACAACGCTATAAAAACCTTTTTCTAAAACTACAGCTGTGGGTTGTGAAACCTTGAGTTCAGCTCCTAGGAGGATCCTCCACGATTTCAACATCTCTGCACATCTCACAGAGTTAGAAAAGTAACATCTGATGACCCATTTTTAGAAAAAAGAGAACTGCTCCTTGATTTTTTTAAAATGAAAACAGATTTGTTTGCTAGAAGTTTTCAAACTGATACATCCTTCTTCATGCAGGAAGAGGTGTTTTTGACCTTCTTCTTGTGACTGACAAATCGTTTTAGCGTTACTCTTGATGTAATAATCCAAGCCATCACTTGCACCGTAAGATACATGGTAAGTCATCTTTGCTTCTTTTTTTTTTTTTTTTAACATTTAGTAGTTGCTTAGGTAGTCTAATGCCTGTGGTGAAAAATACTTGTGGAATCTTGCCAGTGTACTCATCTTTAAAAATTACCCTGGGGAAATGCATAGGATATGTTAAATGGAATACACTATTTTTAAAGGACAGAACCACTAGAAGACTTGAGCAGAGGATCCAGGTAAGCAAAGAAATAAATCTCTACAGATTGATCTGAGTAAGAAATATAATGGAATATGCCTCTCTGATTTTTTCTCTGAAGATGATATATAATGATGGAAATCTGGATTTTAAAACTGTTACTGCAAAGACAAAACAGCTTATTTGAGTGAAGAATACTTATTCTTCTCACAGGATGACTACAGAAAATCTGATGTTGTATATTAAACACTCTGTCTCATGGAACCTGTTTACATGCAGCATAGCTTAGCATTTTACCTCCATTTACTACACCTTTTTAACTGTTACCATTTTATAGCACTGTGCAAATGAACTGAAACTCACTTTAATAAAATCTTTGCCTCTTTAAAAACAGAGAGCTCTGACCTGAAACTCAGCATGAAACAGTGACATAAGTTTGCTCAGCTTTTCTATGCACAGCTTTTCTCTTGAAAACTGCATGATTGCTAGTCTCAACCAGAGCAAAGGAATTTGTATAGCAAATTGCAGATTTCTAGAAATATTGCATTTCTCTAAACTGTATTCAAAATAATATAGACCTCTTTTTGACATATCCTTTCTTCAGAGATCTTCCAGGATTATCTTTGGGGTTTTTTCCTAACGATCAGGAAACATAAGCCCAGTCAGATATCTTTAATTAGGTAGACAACCCAGGTTGATTAACCCAGTGAAGCATCTAGCCAGTGTTTCCTAAAACAGTGAGATTATAGGATAACGCACAAACCCACTTACAATTCCTTTTTCTGGTTTCTAAATTAGTACCTGTAGCTTCCACTGTCAGCATGTGCTGGATACTATACACAATTCAGGGTAGTAAGTACTTTTGCAGAGAGAGGCTTCTGAAGCAAAAGCTAGGCTACAGAAACGGGGCTCAGTTAGCGGAAGGAACCACTCAGACGGAAGACCACAATTTAAGCATGCAAAAAGGGTTGAAAGGAAGAAGATAAGACGCAGGGAATATGTGGTTGTCAGGAAAATGAGGGAAGGCATTGAGACAGCAGTTAGCAGGAAGAAGGGGCTGTCTTTTTAATTTGAAAATGTTAATTCGAAAAGAATTACCGCAATAATATCGAGGCAGCATTTTGCAGTCGTATTTGCATTAATCCTATCAATCACATATTCATAAAATCCCACTCTGGGTTTATGCCCCAGGTGTTTTTCATACCCATGTTTATGCATGAGCATCATGTAGGTACAAAATGATCAAGCAAGATGTGCAGGGTCTGGTGCTGTGTTGCAGCCAGTCCCTCATCCCATAATCCTGGTATACAGCATGACTGACTGCCACATCGGAAATGGGGATATTTAGCTATATGCAGTACCAGGGACTTGTACTATCAGGGCACGCAACATAGATGTAGCAGATCTAGCTGCAGGGAATATTAAATATTTGCACAGTGCCCAAGTCTTGTCATGTTTGGAAATAAAGAAGTTAATGTTTTGGACCAAAGAGTGTTTTATAAAGGTGCTTTTTTTCCTAAAGGAGTTGCTGAAAGTACTTAAGAAATATAAACCCTTAGATACTTTAAAATCAACTTATTTACTGTCAATACACCTGAGCCACAGCCACTTCCTTTACCAACAAAACCATTATCTCAGTAGATAATAACTATACAGTTAGTACGGCAGTGGAAAAAAAAACGTTTCACAGAGATTGCCAGAGCTTCCTGAAAGCTGGTCTTTGAGGACTTTGACAGCACTTATTTTCTCCCCAAGAAATTGTATCCAGCCAAAGCTGAGACCCAACCTGTTAAAACTTGCCAATTTTGTCTTATTCCTCATTCTCCAGAAGAAAACTTCATGCCATACTCAACATGCCAAAGTAATGTTTGAACATGGATGTTGTCATTCTTGATATCGTTAGGAGCAGAGCTGACAGCCAGACTCAGGAAGAACTTGGTGAAGGGGCAAGAAAAAGGTTTGCTAAAGCAACAACTCTTTGTTTACAAGGTGCAGATTTTGCTCCAATAAAGCTTCCTCTTTTTGGGCAGATTCACATGTGCAGTGTGCAGCATAAGAATCTCCATCAGGATCTGGCAGCTCAGGAGAGACTCAGATCCTCATTTTTAAGGTCAGAGGAAAGCGGTCAAAGACCTAGCAACCAGTCCCTTCCCCAAGACCTCAGCTTAGGTTTAGCTAAGTTAACCACTTTGACACAAATTAAGATAAGGACATTAGCATTTTGAGTGATCTGTGCTTTCACCTGAACAGTTTCGTCTAGGGAGACACAAATAGACACTTCAAGGATATCACAGGTGTTACAGGCCACACTGATAGCAACTGTCACCTTTCATGCCATTTTGCCAAGACGTTTGCCTATCTGTTGTTTCTACAGGACTGTGCACCGTTTTCACTCCAGAGCCACCTAAAACCAGCACGCTTCCATGGCCTACGCCTGACTCAGACTCTGTAAAGGACACAACGTTTGCCATTTTAACCCAGACCAACGCTGCCGAGTGGCTGCTCTGCAACACCCAGGACAGCAGGACCACCAGGTGAGTATGTTTAGTACTGTGCAAAGGTGATTTCCACACCTCCAGCGCCCTGACTCCCACAGGCTCCCAGGAAGTCACGAACAACCTGAACAAGCAGCAGTCAGTTTGTTTTACCTGTGTGACAGCGCTTTTGCAGGTGACTTCACAGGTATATGGATGGGTCTCCTGGGAGCTCTGCAACGTCCTTCTCTGCCGCACCTTGCCGCAGCAACGCCTGTGTGCTCAACAGCAAAAAGCACTCCAGATGGGGACATCAGCGTGTTTCATTCCCCTCACTGCTGAGCTTCGACTTTCCTCTAGTTTAACATCCTTTTCTTCCTTTCCAGACCAACACGCCATGGAAAACTACACCATGGACTTGGCCGACTTGGCACTGACAACAGAATTCGACTACGGCGATTCAGCGCCATGCATGGGAACGGAGGAAAAGCACTTTGCAGCAAAACTTTTGCCACCACTTTATTCTTTGGTGGTGATATTTGGCCTCACAGGCAACATGCTCGTTGTCCTTATCCTGGTAAAATACAAGAGATTGAGGAGTATGACCGACATCTACCTGCTCAATTTGGCAATTTCTGATTTGCTGTTTATATTTTCTCTCCCTTTTTGGGCTTATTACGCTGTTCACGACTGGATTTTTGGGGAGGCACTGTGTAGAATTCTCTCAGGTGTCTACCTCCTTGGCTTCTACAGTGGGATCTTTTTCATAATCCTGTTGACCCTAGACAGGTATCTGGCCATAGTGCATGCAGTGTTTGCTTTAAAAGCTAGGACAGTTACCTACGGCATCCTCACCAGCGCTTTCACTTGGGCTGTTGCTATTTTGGCTTCTGTTCCTGGGATGGTATTTCACAAAACTCAGAAGGAAAATTCACGTTACACTTGCAGTGCTCATTATCCATCGGAGCAGAGAAATGCATGGAAGCAATTCCTAACCTTAAAAATGAACATCCTGGGACTTGTTATTCCAATGTTAATTATGATCTGCAGCTACACACAAATTATAAAGACATTACTGCAATGTAGGAATGAGAAGAAACATAAAGCAGTCAGGCTTATTTTTATCATCATGATTGTCTACTTTTTTTTCTGGGCACCATACAACATTTGCATTCTCTTGCGTGATTTTCAAGGTACATTTTCCATCACTACTTGTGAAGGCAGCGGTCAACTGCACAAAGCAACCCAAGTGACAGAAACAATCTCAATGATCCACTGTTGTATCAATCCTGTGATCTATGCGTTCGCTGGAGAAAAATTTAGGAAGTATCTTCATAGCTTTTTCCGAAAGCAGATTGCATTCCACTTCTCTAAATACTGTCCCGTTTTCTATGTTGACACAGCTGAACGGGCTAGCTCCACCTACACACAATCTACTGGAGAACAAGAACTTTCTGCTGCGTTGTAAGCTGTGTCTAGCAAAAAAGTGGAATTGACTTTTGTGAAATCAAGTCGGTGATGAAAGCCTGCATAATCTGTCCTGGATACCGGCTGTAAGGCAGATGCAAAAGCTTACCAAAGCTTGTATTGGTCATACATTGGGTATTTGTACATAAATGAAAATGATATATCAGATCAGCTACCTAGATATGCTAATGTAGGGAAAAAAAGTGTCCTCTTTTTTTGTGAATGTAAAAGCATAGTTTTGTACTATAGGGCCCAAAACCACACAAAGGCTGAGGGCCTAAACTAGCAGGCTCGTAAACTGATTCTTTGAAGTGAACTAGAGGTTAGAAATTGACACTGGTTCTTTGGAAACATCTCTTGACTGTACCTTACAGAAGCTATCTCACTCATTTAAACTCAGTCTCAGCCACATCTTTTAC
The DNA here is from genome assembly GCF_965183815.1 of Platalea leucorodia. NCBI lineage: Eukaryota > Metazoa > Chordata > Aves > Pelecaniformes > Threskiornithidae > Platalea > Platalea leucorodia. Next base: position 120,311,963 of record NC_138823.1, read on the forward strand.
TAGCCTGGTTGTGTATTGCTGTAAATAATGCTAAATTACTGATGTCTGTGACACAGAATCTTAGAATCTTTACAAGTGGTATGGGAAAATTTTATACATTTAGAAGAGACTCTGATATTTCAAGGTATATTTTCCTTTGCGTATGGTTGAGTACCAGCTTCTTGGATCTTTCTCATAATAGTTTTAACTACTAGGTATTGATAAATAAGTGACTCGAGAGTTTGATATTTCAGAAGGCTCTGTTTTAATCAACTGCTGTTTTATACGCTATTTGTACTAAAAAGCTAACATAATGACCTATCACTGATCAGAAAATCAATGCATTTACAATATTTTAAAAATAAAGTATTGCACTTGAAGCTTTAACCAGGTTAGATCAAATGCAGACAACGAGTCAACAGGGTTTTAGCTTTTTAGTGCAGTGATTTTGCTTGCCATTTTTCTAGCCTACATAAGAGAAAAACTTCAAAATACGAAATGAATGCAGTTGTAATGGCTGCAAAACCACAACAGCATTAGAGGTGTGAAAATGATTTCTGAACAGGGTTGACCCAGATGGTTTTAGAGATAAGCATATGCTATAGACATTTAAGTTATCAAAACATATGAATAAGTAAAAATATTCACTGTTTGACAGAGTCAAGGGCATAGACCACCTCTTTTTTGTTTTAGAAGCAGGCATCATTTGGTGGCTATGAAAATGTTTTTTCTGCCATTTAGGAGTTTTACACAGAGCAAAAGCTTCCATAATTCGTAAGTCAAATATGACTGGGCTTCCTCTTAAAGCTCAGATCCTGCAAAGCACTTGAACACATAGAAAAGATGAAATAAATATGGGGATACTCACATGCTTAAGATCATACCATAATCACGCTGTTAATTGATTTAGGCTAAGTTGTCCTTTCTAGCATTTCTTATATTTCCCCTAAGACATATGGTTTTGGACAACTCTCGAGACAGAAAATTAAAAGTGAATATTTTGATTGCTGTTCTTATCCAGCAGGGCAATTTCTGTTTCCTAACTTGTCTAGATAGCCTTTTAAATAATATTTTCAAAGAAGCAAATGTTTCAAACAGCCCCAAAGAGATTTTTACATTGCCAAGTGCTTGTGAAAGCAGGAAGTGAAATAGGGAAATCTTTGCTTATCAAACCACTTGTTTTAAGTTATTCAGTTTTGTCATATTAAGCACCACTTTTGGACTAAATCCACAGGGGAAGTATCACAAAAGTATATTAAATCTTCTAATTTACAGGATTTTCAGCTGCATGCTCTTTTTTAAGACCCTGTGCATCACTTACTTTCTGGACTTTGTATATGCTTTTAAAACTGGCAACTATATCAGTATCAGCAGAAATTGGTTAATTTCAGCATAAAATGACAAATATATGCATTTATTTTTTAAAGCCATAGGAAGCTATGTGCAGTAACTTCTAGATAGGCTGGCTTTTTTTTTTTTTCTTTCTAGGATACCTTTATGAAAATATTTTTAGATTTTATTCTGCTCTTGACAAGAACTTTCATTTGGCCCCTAAGACACCTTGCCTTTAAGAAGTTACTTTCTCTGGAGGGCTTTGATGCCAGGCAGGGTATGTATCTTGACCAGCCCTGCAGGAGCGAAGTACAACAACCAAATGTGCACAAGCACACTGACAAGCTTTCTGAGAGGAAAGTCAAAAAGCAGCCCCGATCCTTTGCGGTGTTCTCTTCTACAGCATGGATTTTTCCAAGCGACAAGCAGCTTCCGAAGGGAAGAGGTGGAACTTAGAGATTGGTGGCCCTGTGGATCAGCAGCTTATCAAGAGTTTCTATCGCTTCACCGAGAAGGGACCACACTTCAGCAAATGAGAACAAGCCAGATTTCAGCTATTGTAGTGAAAAGTGATCCACATTCAAGGAGATAATAGAAAACGTGGTATTTGGTAGCACTGCTGGTGCATTCAATCAAGGACTCTGCCTGTAATAATATTTTGTATTACACAATCCATTATAGTTGGTTAACTTTTGTGTGTTTGTTAGACTTCTTGATCCTTTCCCCCTCCGCCCCCTTTTTTTTTTTTTTAGAATAGCCCAGAAGAATGAAAAAGGAAGATAAATTCCCCTTTGTAACAGGTTGCTATGATGCTGAAAGAGCAGGCAGGACAAATTCAGGGTTTTAGAAGTGGACTAAGAACCAGCATCATCAAATAACACAGGACCGTCAAGATAACGCCAGTGTTCTTAACTGCTTGTCATGAATAATCTAATAATAAATATGCTATTTTGGTTGTCATTACGTTTGGTTTTGTTTATTTTTACAGATGGGAAAAGCACTATCTCACACAATTCGCCCTGACCCTAGAAGATTGAGTGTTTTTAAAACAAATTAAGCACACAAAAGAATTTTTAGCGTGTTTAGGACCTGCCGCGATGACCGAAGGGCGAGCATCCGACAACGTCAGCAGACGAGGGCACGCGCCTCTCTTCAGTTCCTAAAGATGACGGTGCCACCGTGCGGCCACGCCGCAAGGTTTCACGCTACCGACGACGCGCGGCCCGAGCAACGCCTCCGGGGCTTCCCTCTCTCGAAACGCTTCTTTCCCCAAGAGGATCTTCTCTCAAAATGACCGCCCCCGCTACGGGCAGCGCCAGGATCATGCAACCAGCAGCAAGCCTTAGAAAACACTCGTGGCCACGGAGAACGGCGGGCCATTGGGTGGGTGGGCGCGGTCCCCTCTTAATGATGCAGGCAGGTGCCGCAGCGTGATGCGGGAGAAGCGAGGCTTGCGTGAGGCCACGCACAAGTTTTGCAAGCGCTCGTGTTGTCCGGATTCCAGCCATCGGCTCTGGAAGGAGAGCGTCTGACATTGCCGTCGACTGCTTGGAAGTTACAAGAACGGAAATACGTTCCCTACCTTATTTCCTTTGGAAAGACAATACGGATTCAAACGGGGGTGCAAACGGCACGCTCACGCTGCCGACGCGGCAGCGGCGCGGCCCGCGCCGCCTCAGCGCGCTCCCGCCCCCGCGCCGCAGCGCCCCCAACGGGCAGGCCGCGAGAGCGCGCGCGCGGCCGCCCGCCGACGTGGTCCCGCCCCTCCCGCCCATTCCCCGCCCACATCTCGCTCTCCCGCGCCCCGCCCCGCCCCCCGCCCTCTCGGCCCCGCCCCGCGCCTGCGCAGTGCGAGCGTCGCCGCTTTCCCGCCCGCTGCGGAGGCGCTGGGCGGTGGGTGAGGGGCTGGGGTCAGGCCCCCGGCCCGCCTTGGGGCCGGGGCCGGGGCCGGGGCCGGGGCCGCGGCGGGGTGCGTGGTTAAACCGGTAGCGCCGAGCGCCCGCTGCGGAGCAGGGGCGGGCGGGCGGGCGGGTGGGTGCGCGCGCGGGAGCCCTCAGGTGGGCGCGTGGGGCGGCAGCAGGGCCCCGGCGTGAGGAGGGAGCCCTGTGGGGAAGGGGCCTCCCGGTGGGCCCGGCCTCCCCCGCCTTCCCCCGCCCGTCTCCGGCAGAAGTGGGCGCCGAGGCTGGGCGGCGTGGGGCAGGCCCGTGGGCCGGCGGGGGCAGGGAGAGGGACGAGAGGGGTTCCGCAGCTCCTGGGGGCGGGCGGCGCGTTCTGTCACCGCGCGGTTCCGGGCGACGCCGAAAGTGTCAGGACGCTTACTGGGTTTTGCTTCTCAGTTAAAGGATGAAAGGTAGTAAGGAGCCATTCTTTGTGAAATTCATAAAGTCTTCTGGGAACTCGGAGTATTTCTTTAAAGCTCTTGAGGTAAGCAGGTTTGATCACCTTTCTCAGTGAGCTTGGTGAATTATCTAATTAAATGATTTATGTGGTTGACTTAGGTGTAGCTTATGTGTATACATATGGAAATAAAGCTATTTCTGTAATAGAGGTGTTTAGTGTTTAATAAAGTTTGTTGAACAAGAACAATTCTGTTGAAGAAATTACTTCTTGAACAAGAAATAATTATCCTTTCAACACCTATTGACATTTAGTGAAGTGACATGTAGCTTGGAAGGTCTGGATAGTGGTCACTCATCTAAGCAAATTTAGGAAGGGCACTGTGGATTGTTTTCCACCTTGAGAGGTTGGTGGGAGCTAAAGGCACTGTGTGGCAGGATCAGGTCCTGAAAGTTTGTGTGATGAACACAAAACAAGGTATTTTAGCCCTTTCTTCTGCCAATATACTCTCGCATGGTAGCTTTGCTGTGAGCTGTTTTGAGTAGATGTACTTGTGCAGTTTCCCCAGGATTGGCTATTTGTGATTTGTTAATTAAAAAAATTCTGTTGTGTGTACTGTTTACCCGCAGTCTATAAAAGAATTTCAGTCAGAAGAACATCTCCAGATCCTTGAAGAAGAAACAGCACTCAATATAAAAGAAAATGATAAATCACTTTATATTTGTGATCCTTTTAGAGGCGTTGTTTTCAGTCATCTCAAAAAGGTATGCTACCCATCAACTTACTTCTAGCTATATTCTTTCTTTTCTAGAAGCACTCAGGCCTGTACTTGCACTCTGTATGTTCTCTCTTTTTGCACTGAATATAGGAGTATGAAGTATTAACAATAAAATCTTTAAAACTTCAGTGCATCCTGTATTTAGGGAAGAAGATGACTAGCAAAGCATAAGGATTATTTTGAAGCATGTGGAAAAATAAATAGTATGATCAGTTCCAAGTCTGCTGGAGTCATTAAGCTGGCTCTCACACTTTCTTATCTCCTGAGTAACATGATTTTGTTTGACCTGCAAGGAATTGTCCAGTAGACAAAGATAGGCTAGCTGGAATTGTCTGGCGTGTTAGCTGCTTTTACTGAGGCCAGAAACCCTACAAGGATTGTGCTGAAAATCCGCAGCTGAAAGTAAAAACAAAACTGTCAGCTACCTGGAGATGTTGGAGGAGGAAGAGAGCAGATCAGGGGCCCTTCCTTCCTCAGGATTCAGGGTCAAGGAAGGCCTTCCTTATACCAGTGTACCTTCTGCTAATTTTCTTTGGTTTTATTTGTTTTTTTTTTTTTTCCTGTTATTTTATTGCAGCTCGGTTGTAGAATTGTTGGACCACAGGTAGTCCTGTACTGTATGCAGTCCCAGCGATGCGTCCCAAGAGCTGAGTATCCTGTGTACAATATGACCATGGCCGATGTAATAGTATCCTGTACCAGCCTTGAAAAAGATGTTAGGGTAATGCATTGTACAAAATGGATTGTTCAGCTGATTATCGTTGACATTTGCTTCAGATGGCTCATTACTAAGGCAGCAGTCGTACTATATATAAGTCTAACTGTGCCTGTGTCTAGATATATCTAGTCTTTCTATAGACTATGTATACTTTAGGTAGAGAGTTGTATGGAGAAAGAGTGAGTCTTATATGGAGTATACAAATGTGTATGTAGTAGTATATCTATGCATACGCATGTATATATTACACAAGCATATATGTATATAATCATATAAGATTTCAGCTGTATTAATATGGGAGCAAATGTATGTTTTAGGGGTTTTTATTAACTGATTAGACGGATCACTTATCTTGATAATTTGCCTGCAGCTATAATGCTACAGACAGCATGCTCTGTTTCTGGTCACTTAAAACTACATGGTGAAGGTTTAATATCCAGTTGGCTATGGTTTAAAGAGTTTATCTTAGAAGTTTAGTTTTTATTTATTCCGATAGCTCTTTCTACCTGAAATGTCAACCATCCGTAAAATTTTACTCATACAGTATGATTGTAGTATTTTTATGAAGGGTACGTATTATGTTCGGCTTATCATAAATGCAAATAAAATGGAAATTATGTTTGATGGTTTTTACGGCTTCCATATATATTCATTTTGTATTTTTGAACAGTTTTTTAGGAGAAACCATGGACAATTGAAATCCATGATTTTGTTTTTTTAAGGTGAACGTGAGTGTGATGTAGGTTCTTTCTTTTTTCCTGATAATTTTCTATAATTCTTTTTCCCCACCCAGGAAGAAGTTCATAAATACGTGCAGATGATGGGTGGACGTGTGTACAGAGACCTCAATGTGTCAGTAACGCATCTTATAGCTGGAGAAGTTGGCAGCAAGAAATACTTAGTAGCTGCTTCTCTGAAAAAACCTATTTTGCTTCCCTCTTGGGTTAAGATGCTGTGGGATAAGTCTCAGCAAAGGTATAAAAAAACAAAAACAAAACTGTTTTTGTTTTGGGGACTGGTAATTCTTGTGGTGATACAGACTACTTTCTTTTTCTGGTTGATTTTACTTGGAAGAAAAAAATATTTTATTTCTTTTTTTCTTTCTTTCATTCCTTTAGCATAATGAGATACACTGATGTTAACATGGAAGACTACGCTTGTCCTGTGTTCCTTGGCTGTACAATTTGCGTCACGGGCTTGAGTAGTGCAGACAGGAAAGAAGTCCAGCGCCTCACTGCTGAACACGGTGGGCAGTATACGGGGCAGCTCAAGATGAATGAATGTACTCACCTCATAGTTCAAGACCCAAAAGGTAGAACTTACAGAGTAAATATTACTTTCTCTTCTTGAGCTGTAGTGTAAATATGCATAAGCATAAGAGTTTGAACTGTCTTTGTGTCTGCTTCAGTGTTGCTCTTACTACTTCTGTTTAGGGAATCACTGTTGATGGGAAGAGTAACGCAGGTCACTCTTACTTTGCTCTAAAGGCAAGAGAAAGAGAACAAAAGAGGAAAAAAACCCAGAGACCCAGATGGTATTTAAGGGAAGAAAAAGGGAGAATCCTAGAGGGGATGAAAGAATAAACAAAAACTAAGGTTTTTTCGAGAGCTGGATAGGACTTAATTTATATGCTGATTGACATTGGATTGTGGACTCACGTTTTTTAACTGATCTATTCTTTGTGCCTTCTGGACTCCCTACTAAGATAAAATGAAAGCTCCCTTTCCTTCCTCTTTGGAAGATGAGAGTATTGTAGTTTTATTGTGAGAAGAATGGGAAGAGTCTTCTTTTTTCCCCCAATTTCCATCCCTTTCCTTTCCCAGGAAATATCCTTGGACTTTGTAAACTTTTTTTTTTTTTTTTCCCCCCCGTGCTTGAAAGCTTTAAAGTTTTTGGGTTTTTGTTTGCTTTTGTTTTTGGGTTTTTTTTGCTTTAGTCGTACTGTACCCATGAGCTAGCCATCAATGAGATTTTTTTTCTCTAACTTTATTTAGAAAGTAAATAAGCAGCTTATCAGAAGAGACCAGAATAACACAACTTGCACATTGAAACATTGAAATCAGTTATTATATTTCTTAATGTCCAGCCTTCTTTCAGCGATCACTGAAGCATTAGCCTTTTAGTAACTTGTGATTTTTATTTCATTTACATTTGAAAGGTCAGAAGTATGAATGTGCCAAAAAATGGAACGTGCACTGTGTGTCTGTGCAGTGGTTTTCTGACAGCATTGAGAAAGGCTTCTGTCAGGATGAGACAATGTATAAAGTAGAGGCTGGATCAAAACTGAGTAATACACCCAGTACCTCAACCCCTACTAATCATGCCAGCAAGCCCGATAGTAAGTAATACCTTTTAAAATGTATCAAAGTAAAGTAGGAAACATTTGTAGTAAGGAGGAAGAACTGTTTCAAATTAGTAGGGTGCTGCTTGCTTTTGCAATGGTGGTTTGACAGTTTGGGTTCTGATTCTGCTTACGCTTAAGGTACAACAGATTATTTTTATGCACATTGAATGTTCCAATGTGTGTAGACTTGAAACATGTGGACAACTGTTTAAAAAGTAAACTTGAATTAGGCGTATGGTTGTCTGCTTAAGAATTGACGGTGTGTATCTCTTTAAGTCTTAAAAAAGCACGACTGTTCATACATTTGTAGTTTAAAACCAGTATTTTTTTCTTCATATATTTGTTTTTACTTACTCCACGCTATTAACAGGAGGAAAGTTAAAAGCATTTTGTAAACAAACATGGTAGCATGAAAGACACAGCCAGCTTTAAATGTGTCTTTCCAAATGCCTGTTACTGACTGCTACTTCAGGAAATGACTGAACAGGAACACTGGGTTAGCACTACCAACAGAGCACTGGGAAATCAAATTGGGTATTACGGAAACTGCATATAACTCTCTTAAATCACTGAGCTTCATGTTGATTTCTCTTTACTACAGAGAGGCCTGCTATTTTTAAGAGTATTTCTAATAGGTGGCCACAAAACTGGAATAAAAGCTTTGAAAACCGGTTTCATTGGCTGCTATCTCATAGATGACATCCATTTGGGAATAAACAGAAGGTGCATAAGCACTCTTGCTAGTAAGACCATACTCGATCTGTGTGTAAATAAAACTCTTGGTTTAACCAAGCTTAATCTTACCTAGTATTTTTTATTCTTTAGACTTTACATTTCCCTTTAGCACAACAAAATCATATAGAATCATAGAATGCTTTGGGATGGAAGGGACCTTTAAAGGTCATCTAGTCCATCCTCCCTGCAATTGGCAGGGACATCTTCAACTACATCAGGTTGCTCAGAGCCCCATCCAGCCTGGCCTTGAATGTTTCCAGGGATGAGGCATCTACCACCTCTCTGGGCAACCCGTTCCAGTGTTTCACAACCCTCATCGTAAAAAATTTCTTCCTTATATCTAGTTGTCGCAGTTTTGTATTTTGTTTAGTGAAGCAATGGAGAGAGATGAGCCAAAACTAATGCATCTTTTTTATTTTTAATTTTATTTAAAGATCATACCCTTTCGGACGTCAGCCACATTTCCAATATCAATTTGAGTGGTGTTAATGAAACAGCATGTAGTTCTGCTATGAGCAGCAGGCTGGATCCTCTTCCTGATGAGCTGGAAAACTTGGATATAAGTTCTTTTCAGGCCCGTGAAGATTTGTTAGATGGGTGTCGAGTATGTTTAACAATGTATACTTTGAAATGTTCCGTCTTAACCCTGTGTAAGCAACTAGGTTGAAGCACTGGCAATTGCTACTTGATCGAATTGTTGCTTCCATGGTCAGTAGCAAATGCCAGATTTATTTTGTGTCCACATGCTGTAGCTTGCATGTGTGTCTACATATATGTGTGTGTGTATAATTGTATTAAATGTGTAGTATAAATACAAAATTATATATTTATAGACATATGTATTTAAACACTGTAGTGAATGGGTTCTAGAATTGGTGTGTGGTTTTAGGTGGGTTTTTGTTTTGTTTTGTTTTAGTTGTACAACTTTGGCTGGGTGTTCATTCCATTAGCAAATATTGAAGTTTTGCTAGATTAATTTGCAAACATAAATTAATCCAATTCTAAATGCTGAACTTTTTTGCTGCTTCTCAGAAGCTGCACCACTAGTTTCTCTGTTCTACAGCAGTCAAAACAAATTATACCAAAATATCCTACGTTTTTTTTCTTTTTTCTTTTTTTCTCTTTTTTTAAAAGCCTTTTTTGTTACTGTGTTCTCTTTGTAGATCTATCTGTGTGGCTTCAGTGGCAGGAAGTTGGACAAGATGAGAAGGCTTATTAATTGCGGTGGTGGTGTTCGATTTAATCAACTTAATGAAGATGTTACCCATGTCATTTTGGGGGAAAATAATGATGAGTTGAAACACTTTTTGGACAAGACAGCTCACAGGTTATGATAACTATATTGCTTAACGTCTACTGCCACCTTGCTTTCTTTCTCCTACCACTCTGTAAACAGGAAAACATGTATTGATTTGAAAATCCTAAATAGTTCTTGACTTAAATGAGAAGACTTACAGCTAGTATTCACAAGTACATTCTCGTGCGCTCTTGAATACTGTAGTTCTTTGGGTAGCCATGAATCTCCACACTGAATAGAAAAACAAATATTCTTATTGGTGAAAAGAGGTGTTAACATGCATTTGTTAGTATATTGAGGAGGAAAGATTTGGCAATGCAGCAGTGGCAGATATAATTTACGTTATAGAAAATAAGTATGAAATTCTCTGTTCTCAGACTGAAAGAATTAAAAAAAAAATCTTGAGGTTTGTAAAGTGCCCAAAGCTTGCTTAGTATTGGACTTATAAACTTCAGGTGTGTGTATATACTAGTATTTGTGGAGTGGGAAGGAAGAATCACAGTTCTGAAACCTGCTGTAACTTGTTTGTATAACGCTTTATTTTATAGGCCTCATGTCGTGACAGCAAAATGGTTGCTGGAGTCATTTAGTAAAGGTTATCTACATCCAGTGGAGCAATATGTCCCTCTAAACTACCAGCTGTTAGAGAACCCAGTTTTGGAGCAACCTCGAATGAAGTCAGTTCTTCCCAAAAATAACAGTCTTTTGAAGAAAGAAGCTGTGAATGTTACAAAGCACCAGAAAGCTGCTGAAGATGACTTCCTCTCTCTCTATGTAAATAATGATTCTATCTTAGGTATGTTCTAGGCTCAGCCTACCATAGGAAGTTTAACTGCTCATAATTAGCATTTGAGTTTTGCAGCATTTGCTTATTAAAAAGCTAGCCACGTCTAGTATCTTAACTTCTATATTGTGTTTTAGAAATCAAATTTAAACAGGCCTATGCAGAGCAGTTTTTAACTAAAATCTGGCTGAAAACAGCAGAATACTGTCATTTCTTCATGAAGCTATTTCGAGTGATCTTTGATGTTCTTGTCAAGCAATTACTATGGTTTGTTGGTTTTGTTTTGTTTTTCTCTTTCAGATGAAGCTGAAAAACTAACATCCAGAACCTTCGGTGATGTTACTCACTTGACTGTTCAAGGAGAGAATCAATCTTCTGTCTGTAATGGTTCTTTGGGAGAGTCTTCTGTGCTGGTTGAAGGAGGCTTATTTGTCAGAAAGAGATTTCTTCTTTTGGGTTTTGGTGAAGAGGACGAGTCCTGTATTGCAGATATTATAAAGGAGAATGCTGGGAAAATTCTGCCGCTGCAAAGCAGAACCATTGCAGACTATGCTGTGGTACCTTTATTGGGGTGCACGGTGAAGCCGACTGTTGGTGATGTTGTCACGAATACGTGGCTGGTAAGAGAGTTACCTGTTTACTCATGGAACTGAAAGTGTATCTGTGTTAGACATATGTCTTGTTGGAATGCAGAGTTATCGGTGGCTTAAATGTAAGTAAGATACTGAGAGATTAGCCTCGTTTCATTTGAAATGTACTAAATGAAAGCATGCTTTAAAGCCTCTGCAACTGTAAGGTATCCCTTTTCTGTTTCACTTCATTTTCTACAGGCTTGTTAAATAGGACTTCATTGTCATGACTCAAAGGCTTCGTATGTGAGAGTCTGACAGCATTCTCTCTAAATAATGAGTTGTAGAAGGAGCTAGTTGACTAATAATGATTTCATTTGATGTTTTTGTGCTTACTTTTTCTTGTTTCATGCTTTTTACAGCTTTTTAACTTGTAGCAGAAGAGCAAGTCAGCTTTGTAGCTCAAAGTCAAAAAATATTAACTACATTTGCCAAGAGTAGGCACATGATGTAGATGAACTGCTGTTAGTGTTTTTGAGTACTACGTAACTTTCTGTGAAGTGAATCTATACTCTCAGATCTATAAGATCTAAGTGAATCTATATCTCAGATCATGCCTTGAACTGCTTTAAGGGAGCCTGTAGGGTTGGAAGAGTAGTAACTGAAAAGTTCTGAATAATGCCTCAGTATGTCAAACCTGGCAAAATTAAAATGATCTAGAAAAGAATTTGTCTAATTTAATGGGAAATAATTAGTCTCAGATGTAATGATGGAAGCAGGATTGCTTGTTGTTGAGTCCATAAATGCTATTGTACAGTTGCTGAAATATTGTTGGGTTTGTTGCTGTTTGGCTTGATTTGCATTGTTCTCTCTTTCACCTTCTTTAAGATAACATGTGTGGAACAGCAGCTCCTTTTAGATCCCCAGTCTAATCCGCTTTTCACACCAGTCGCAGTAATGGAAGGAGTTACCCCTCTGGAAGATTGTGTTCTTTCTTTTAGCCAGTTCACTGGTGCAGAGAGAGACTCCCTGGTTTATCTGGCAGGACTGCTAGGAGCAAGGTATGTCTCCTGTCACCATTTCTTCTTGTTCTTAGACAGCCAGTATGATGAAATCCATTATGCATTTAATTTCTTCTTTTACAGGAGTGACATATTAGAGTTAAAGCTCTTCTGGATTCTATTCATTTACAAAATTTAGTGCTGAAGCAATGAGACATTTTTATATAGTTCTTTTATTTTCCTCTCCTTTAGAGAAATTTAGTCAGTATTCATACAGTGTAATTTCTACCAGTATACACTCAGTCTCATATTTCCCAATGACTACCAGTAACCTTTTGCTCTGCGCTAGAACAGAGGAAAAAAAAAAAAAGCCAGTTTTTCAGGTGCCAGGCCTTCTGAGTTGCTCTTCAGTTGTCCAGGAGCGGAACATTGTTTCTCTTCTTCAGTACTATCTGGTTCAGCCTCATAACTGGTGATGGTGCGCCACTTCTTAGGAGCTGGGATGGTGAATTATTTGCTCCCAATTCATCAGGATCTTTGAAAAACATTAAGAAAAACATGTTTAGTCATGAAGTGGCAAAACTGTATAGCTCAGAGTATCATTTGATCTGATTTGTAGTCTGTTTGAACTAAATTCTTTGCTGGTGGGTTCTCAATCCTGCTGTCTTCTTGGAAGATTGGGTCCCTGATGATAAGAGAAAAACTGTAATTAAAGAAAACTGTTGTTCATTTGGAAATGATGCTTGTTGGCTCCAGAAAGGAATCCAGCCCATCCCATTAATCTTGCAGAAGAAAGTTAGGCCCAGTGTATGATTTGGAAATGGGATATGTGAGGACTTCTAGAGTATGAGAAATGTTATGTTTTCAATACTGATAGAATCAAAACATTACTGTTTAACTTTTTTTTTGTTTTTGTTTTTTTTTAGCTTGTAGATGTAGATTAGGCTGTGAAGTGCAAAGTGGATGGCCTTAGATAATTCTACTCGTTCTTTTTCTGTTGCTTGAATGCATTTTATAATAGTATAAATGTGCCCTAGATTAATTTTTTTAGTGACTAGATGAATGTTTTATTTAATCTAATTTTAGAGTCCAAGAATTCTTTGTGCGGAAAGCCAATGCAAAAAAGGGAATGTTTGCCAGTACCCATCTTGTGGTGAGAGAACCGGATGGTTCCAAGTATGAAGCTGCGAAGAAGTGGAATTTGCCGGCAGTCACTGTAGCTTGGCTTTTGCAGTCTGCAAGGACAGGAAAGAGAGCAGATGAAAGCAAGTTCTTGGTTGAAAATGTGGAGGCTGAAGGTTGGTTATTAGCAAGTTAGGGAATACGATTGTGTCATTGTTAGTTCACGATAAAGAAGGCAAGTATGATGAAATTTTTTTTTTTTCCTAACACCTTCAAAGTAGTAGAGCTAAAGGGTATTTTTGAAGTTATTTTTTTTCCTGCTGTTGAGTCGTGGTTATAGAAATGATACTGTGTGTTTGCTGCAAAGTCTCTTGGAGCTAGTGGATTCTTGTGGTTATCAGGCAGCTGGGAATCAAGCTCCGTGTCTCAGCTTTGTCCTTTCTGACACGTATACTGCTCTGTAGATTGTGTGGGAATTGATAATAGATCCAGCTTAGAACTTCATATGTGTTGATCTGCAATGACATGATGCCCCTCTTTTCAGTCCTTCGTGCCTACTTCATCTTCTGACGCTTCTGCTCCTTTTCCAGTTATTTCACACCTTTTATTTGGCAATATTTCTTCCATATTAAGATGCAGACTACAGTGATTTAATACTGAATGTTAGCAGACCTGTTTTACCAGTGCCCTTGTGAATTAATTATATGGGTCACTAAGTCAGAGGACAAAAGGTATGTTGTTGGTGTAGGCATGTCTTATCTGTATATTACCTTTTTAAGGAAAAGAAGTCGGGGGGGCAGTAAAATGTAAAAGCAATTCTTGTACTAATCTTTTTTGAGCTATAAAATCATGCTTATCTAGAAGTGTTTATGATGGATAAGCTTTAAGGGCTTATTCTTGGCTAAATCTTGGTCCTATTAATCCAAAGGCATAAGGGACTGGAAGCGTACATAATGACCTAAAGAGGTGTGATTCAGAGTCGTGAATATGAAAGAAATTTTACGTTGCATGGAAAGTAAGGAGCCAGGGAGGAGGAGTTACCTTTAGTGTTGAAAGGGAAGGGTTTGTTGTGTATTATATATTTTTCTTGGATTTGTAGTTTGATAGTTGTTGTACAACATACGTGAGCTATACAGGTATGTGTGGAACTGCAAACAGCGTGAATGGGCCAGGGGTTGCTTGCTCTTTTTCAGACACTTAGGGTCAAGCTCAGTACCAATGTAGTTCAAATGAAGTAGTTAACTGGAAGAGACAGTTTACAAATATACAGTTACAAAATACAATTTAGAGCATTTATTGGGGGAGATATGAATTATTTTTTTAGGGAAAGGAAGGTCAGATGGACTTTCAGTTGTTGTTTAAATAAAAGTGTTTGTGAGATTTGTGTTCAAAAGAAAAATCAGATTGCTTGCTTATGTTTTCTTTGTTTCTTTTAAAGATAGGGAGAGTTCCATTACTCAGCTTAGCAAGACACCAGCAACTGGTAAATCTCCTGATTCAGAAAAACCTACTTGCCTCCTTGAAGCTGGGAAAAAAACAGCTGTGACCCCTCTTGATATCAACAGGTTCCAGAGTAAAGCTTTCCAAGCTGTAATCTCTCATCATATTGGAAAGACAACAACCCCTCTTGCACAAGGGGGGCTGCCACAGAAAGAACCGTCTTTACATCTTGATACACCGTCAAAATTTCTTTCCAAAGACAAGTTATTCAAGCCTTCTTTTGATGTAAAGGTGATCATCTTTGCAAATTTTTTAGTCTGTAGAGCCAGTAGGGTTAAAGATGTGCATACACTTAAATACAGCACAGAAACTTACGCTTACCCCTTTTTATGCTGTTAACATACAGACTTTCCATTTTGAATACAGCCAGGAAAACTGTCTCTGTTTGTTTATATGTATTTCTAGTTAATGACCTGTGAACTAAATTTATTAACTAATAGATGCTATGTCCTTAACAAAGCTCCTTTATGCTTATTGCATCATATGCTCCCGTGTTCTACACCTCACATGGTATACAGTCTGTGTTCTTTACATGTAAAGGCTGAGAAATGTAACGAGAAGGCTTATAATTGCTCTAGATATTTGAAAACAAGTGTTTGCTTGGTTTTTGATGAAATGCTACTTTAATGAGATGTTTTAATGTAATAGCTTTATAGTAATTACAAAACTGTTATTGCAAATTGAAAAATGCATTGGGGTTTTGGGTTCATTGTCTCATTCTGAAGGCCACAAGAGGTTAGAAAAACTAGTAGCCTTAAAACAGAACAAAGAAACCCCTGACACTTTGGGAGTGTTTGTGCTGGAATAGCTCGTGAATGACTCAAGTGTGCTTTGGAAGGCTTCAGGTTTGTTTTTCATTTTCAAGGCCTTAACTGAAAGATGAATGCACTGAATTCCTGAAAAGTTGCTGGGTTTTTTGGGGGATTATTTGTGGGTTGGTTGTTTTGTTCTGTTGTGGGGTTTTTTTTGGGGGGGGGGTTGGGTTTTTTGGTTTTTTTGTTGTTTTTTTTTTTAACCCCTCTGCCCACAATAGAACAAGACATATTACAAAACCAGAAGAATCTCATGTTCTCTTTAGTTAGTTCTGCTTCAAGAAGAGAAGGCTCTGGGGAGACCTTATAGTGGCCTTCCAGTACTTAAAAGGGGGCTTACGGGAAAGATGAGGAGGGACTTTTTATCAGGGAGTGTAGTGATAGGACAAGGGGTAGCAGTTTAAAACTGAAAGAGGGTAGATTTAGATTAGATATTAGAAAGAAATTCTTTACTATAAAGGTGGTGAGACACTGGAACAGGTTGCCCAGAAAAGTCGTGGATGCCCCATCCTTGGAAGTGCTCAAGGGCAGGTTAGATGGGGCTTTGAGCAACCTGGCCTAGTGGAAGGGCTCCCTGCCCATGGCGGAGGGGTTGGAACTAGATGATCTTTAAGTTCCTTTCCAACACAAACAATTCTGTGATTCAATTGGTGCTCTGCTTTTTGAAATCTAATAGTTTACCACTCTGATAATTTTGAAAAGTAAGATATTCTAGACCAAAATTTCTCTTTTTTAAAAAAGGGCAGTAGGAAACCTGCTGTTCTAAAGGTGCAGATAGAATCACATACTCATATGCAACTCTTGTCAGTGAAGGTATTAGTAAATTAAAGTAATTGGTTGGGATTAGGAATACCTGGGTTTGGCCACTGGCTTTTCCACTGAGGGCAGTTTTCACTGATGGCAGTGAAAAGAGAGATTAATAATCTATCCTCTTCCTGTTTTCCTTATGCAAACTCTAAGATTGGGGTTGTCTTGTACTGCTTTTGTGCGATGGTACTACAGTTGCACTTGCTAGCTGCTACTGTAGTACACCGTCCTGGTTTAGGAGTGTGATACCTTACTACAGACTACATTTGTGAAACTTGCACTTCAGTGAGAATTTTGTAATATGTTCATGAAAGTCAGCTGGTTGCTTCTTTTTTGGTAGGATGCTCTGGCAGCTTTGCAGACTCCTGGAGGTCCTGATCAAAAAACCAGGAAACCGAGCACACCTCTCTCTGAAGTCATCGGCAGAAACTTGAAATTGGCACTGGCGAACAGCACAAGGCATACAGTAGCTCTTACTGCCAGCCCTCATTTGACCACTGCACAGCCAGAAGCGGTAGGAAATTTTGGTTTTGAGTTTCTGGACCATAGGCTTAATTAAGAAAATGCCATATCTTTTGTGATTTAAGTTACAAAGGAGTTTGTGAATTGTGCTTTGTGATCTATTTGAGTAGAAATCCATATGATTATGCATTCTTCAATAACAGCTAAAGGAAGGTAAGATAGAAGAGTTTCCTCCTGGAAGGCAAAGAATTTTAAAACCTTTTTCTACTGTCTGTACTACTATCTTTAATATTAAGCAGTTTCTAAGTAACATGGTGTATAAATATGTACCAATTTAAACTTTGTATTGGAATGAGAGGATTTCATCACACTTAAGAAATTGCCAGGCTCCAGATAAGCAGGATTAAATATTTTGTGTTGGACTAAAGTTAGGAGCTCTTTTTTGATGCATGTGTCGTCTTTTCCTATCTTCCTCTCTAAGGTGCTGCTCTTTTGCTTACTAGGAGGCACAAGATGTGATCAGTTGCTTGCCCCCTTGTAAAGATGCGTTACATTGTCCTTTCTGGTAGTCATTTTGCCTCTTCAGTCTAATCTACCCTAGTGAGAGAAACCAGAAAAAATGTATGAGGGAAGGGAGTATTTATGTATTGCTTGCCGTGTTAGTACACTGTTTACTGTAGAGGAGGGGCAAGAAAGCTCATGGCCTTCAGCAAGGGAAGGCTGTCACTTCTTATTTTGTAACTCCTTCTTCTTACTTTTTTCCCTCCAGTACAGTGAAATACTTCTGTATTCTGGCATCAGGTTTGATAATTCCCTAATTTCAGTGTTCAGGAAGTGCTCAGTCTGCGGTAGAAGGAGCAGAATATATCCCAGGGAGACTGGCTGAGGGTGAATCTTTTGTCTTTGGATAGTGCTGGGTTTTGCCCATGGAGTTTGGGAGTAGCTAAAATAGAGAAAATATGTTTATCTTAGTTTTGTTGTTATTACGTATTTTACTACATGCTACACTAAATATTAAAGTACTTTTGTTATTGATACAGAAACTTTGCAAACATGACTTTCCTATTTTTTCCCTGCTGCTTGAACAGGAAGAAGACCCCAAGCCTCTAGCTGACGTTGTTATATATGTTAGTAAAAAACTTATTAAGAAGCAAAGTGAACTGAATGCAGTAGCAGCTTCTCTTGGGGCAGACTACAGGTATCAACTGATACAAACAGCTTCTAAGCTTCTGCATTGATGTGACATCTAATAAACATGAGTCTTGGCATTCTAATATGCTTATCTATATGACCTTTTGCTATAGCTAAACATTAGATTTCACCACCTTAAACAATTTCTATTGCAAAATGAGGTCATCCACTTCTAATGCAATATAAGGCCGTCTTCCCCCCGCCGCCTCCCCGGTCTCTGTGTTCTTGATAAGTCTGTCTTGGAAAGACTGTGCTGAAGTCTTCTCAAATTGCAGAAAAATGTTTTCTTTTTTTTTTCTTCTCTTTTGAAGAAAACTAAGAAACATTTTTGGTTTTTAGGTAGTTTAAAACTTGCTTTATGTTTTAGATTTTGAATCTGATCTGTGTGTCTGTGTGTGTCTGTGTTTCTCCCTGGCTCAGAACTAATTATTTTACAGATTGTAAGCGTGGCTAAGTTCGTGTGCTTAGAAAAGCTTAGGAAAAATAGGTTGTCATGAAGAGAAACTACAAAGTAACCTTTGTGATTTAAGACAGCATTCTGCTCCCACTAAATCTGATTTATGTATTTTGTCACTGACTTCCATGGTAAGTGTTATCATTCACAGTGTGGATGAGGAAGTTGCCCTTACCTTTGGTAGTAGCTTAGAAATGCTGAAGATATTTGCATTAGGTAGCAAATACTATTTTTTATTGGTTTAAATGTTAGAATCCTGTGTTTTGTTTATTTTGAGCTTCAAGGATCAGTATTTCACTTGCAGCTCAATATGTCGATAAAAGAAAAAGCTCTCTCATCCTGGGTCACTGGTTCTTTTCAGAAACTGATTTGAAACTCCACTTACTTAAATAAAAACAAGCCAGAAAAACTGAAGCAAAACCCCTCCTCTTCCATATATTTATCAGACTTAGTTTTGTTTACTTCAGGAATGCTTTCAAAAGACATTGAACTTGTTCTATCCTGAAACTGTATGCTGTCTTTTTTTGATGAAGAAATTGTTTTTTTAGGCATAACAAAATGGGCAAAACAAGATTTTAACATGAATAAGGGATAGAACAATTTCTGGGATGGATTTCTAATACTTTTTGATAGGAAATGATATCTTCAAGTTGTATTTCGTTTTCTTTTCTAGATGGTGCTTTGATGAAACAGTAACACACTTCATCTACAAGGGAGGACAAAATGACAACAATAAGGAGTACAAATCTGTTAAAGAACGGGGTATACATATTGTTTCAGAACACTGGCTTTTAGAGGTATGGAGCTCGCTTTGTTCCGTTACTAAAGGTGACGAAAAATGGAGGTTTAAAACCAGTTATATGGCAGTTGATTTTCTGTTTGAATTTGTATTGAACATATATAGGAACGGATGTTTTGCATCCTGCTTTGCTTTTATAAATTGAGCAATCAGTTTTCACTGAGGTACTTTCTCCTCATGGAGAACAAGGTAAAAAGAAATTCTCTTCCATTAAACATTTCTGCTACATGTTTCCCAGAATGAGAGCCACATTTCTCTCTTGTGTGAAGTACTTCTTTCAGTGATGTGCTTATACTTTTCCTATGTTTAGATGTGGAATTTCTGTTTTATCTCAATCAGTTTCTCATCTTTCTTATGTTAACTGATTTTATTACAGAGTGCCCAAGAATATAAACGGCTTCCTGAATCTCTCTTTCCTCACACTTACAATCCCAAAATGAGCCTGGACATCAGTGCAGTGCAAGATGTCAGGCACTCCTCCTCCAGTAAACTTCCATCAACTGGAAGACCAGCAGAGGAAAATGAGGTATAATGTGTGATATGCATTCATGTTCTATGAAGCGATTTGGGTTCGGTTAACTTAATTGTTCTATTAATAAAAAATGTTGATGCTTATTCAGCAATGCCCTGAATCAGGTTTCGCTAGTAATTAATAGTAGCTATCGCAGATGATCCTTAAGGTTTTTCTGCATTTGTAATATTCCTCGTCTAGGGTGATGGAGGGAAACACAGGCATTTCAGGATTAGAAGTGCTTTCTAAATTTAAAATTATGTAGGTCTTTGCCTTCTTTTGTAGGTAACGAGATCCGAGGTGTGAACTTGCCTTAGTAGACCTTTAGACTGCAGAATAGGTGTTGTCACTGATGCTGCTGTTCACTGTTTTGTTGTCATTGCAGTAGCAGAAAGGTTAGGTTTACTCTAAGGCAAGATTAATAATCTTCAAAATTTATACAAGTGTTGAACATGGGTAAAAAGCAAAAAATTTTAGTTTTTAAGAATTCTACTTGTCTTCATTGGTTTTAGATTATTCCAGTGGACGAAGATGATGCTGAAGATGATGTAACTACTGACCAAATAAAGGAAACAGTCACTACAAGGGAAGAACAAATTGTAACAAGTGAATCCAAAGGAGGTAAATGTAAATAACTTTTCAAAATAGTTGTGGAACATCAAACTATCAACAGAAGACTTTTACAGTGTCAGGTGCTGAATGTACTTGACTGGTATATACATTGGATTAAGATCTGGAAGCTTTATGTACTAATATATATATATACACCAGTCAAGTACAGCTAGCCCTTATTGTTGCTGGATGTGAGGGAAGGGTGTTGCTCTCTATTGTAAAGACTGACAGCCCATAAGAAAATCATGATCATCCATTGCAAATCACTTAATTGCTGTTTCTTTGTTTTTAAAACATTGAAGTTTGTCTTTAACATTACAAATCACTGTTCTAGAATATACCTTTTTTGTTACATAAATGTTTTATGGGACAATTGTGGATATAAGTTAGATCATGCGAGCAAATTCAGAAGTGAGCCAAATGGAGATTTTTACTTGTGTCTAGGAATATGCGACTCAGGGCATGCGTAGTTTTCCTAGATGCTTTTTCCCAGATGTCTTTTCCCCTTCTTAATGTATTGTTTTTGTCCTAATGTCCGGTTGACTGGAATTTCAGTTACTTTTCACTTGTTACAATGTAACAGTCTTGATCTTGTGAGTTTTCTTTCTTCTCTTAAGTTTTAACCCAAGCACTAGAAATGAGGGAGAACTTCCAAAGGCAGCTGCAGGAGATCATGTCTGCCACATCGCTAGTGAAACCACAAGGGCAAAGAGGTTCCCTTTCAAGGAACAGTTTTGATGGTTCTCCAACCACTCCTGATAGCACGCGGTCTGTGCGAAATGGCCGCAGTAGGGTCTTGGAAGCTTTAAGGTATTGATTTGTGTTTCGTAGTATCTTATTTTGTCTTCCCTGTGCGTCCTTAGGCAGTCATTGAACATGAATAGGTCTCCGGGGTTTTCGGATGTATTGTCTTTCTCTGCTGATGTACTTAAGTTGCTTCTCTTGCAATTCAGAATCTTTAACTGGACATGCTAGATAAAGTCAGAATGAATGTTATCTTAATCCACAGTGGGTATCTTTTGTTTTTCAAAAAATCATGGAATAGTATGATTGCTTTTTAATGTTGAGTTGAATTATGCCAACTGATTTCTTTTCTTTCTCTTCAGATTAGTTAGTGTTCTTATAGATTTTGAAGAAACCATTGCTGCAGTATTTCAGTACGTAGGTTATATACAAGTAGTAGGTATTCCTGCAAAAGTAGAGTACACTGATTTTGGAATAATTTATCAATATGACACATAACATCTCCTACTGATACTTTGGTTGCCTTTTTTCAGCCATGCTGACACTTAGGCCCACAAAACCAGGCTGCCAGAGTTGCTTTTATTCTGAAATTTCCCCTTTCCTAGCCATGCTTTCTAATAATGAGGTCTCTTGGACAGCACAGTTGACGTGATCATTAACACATTGCCTTCTAGTATGGTAGTCTTCTGTAAAACAAATGAATATTTAAGGTATCTGTGCTTTTTTTTCCTTAGGCAATCCCGTCAGGCACTCACAGATATAAACACAGAGCCATCCCAGAGTGAGCAGATCATCTGGGACGATCCTACTGCAAGGGAGGAGAGAGCAAGACTTGTCAGCAACTTCCAGTGGCCTAATAGTCCTTCCCAGTACACTGAGCAAGGTCAGAGTAACGCCAATAAGAACATGGATGAGTCTGCCTTCAAAGGATCTTTAGCCGATGCAGAAATTGCTGGTATAGGTAAAATCAGAAATACAATATCCTTGTTCTTTGCTACAGCATCCATTTGGTCTTTGGGACTTTTAAAATACAGTAGTGTTTGAATTCTCCTTTAAAAAAACAAAAGTGAGCACTGTTGGCATTTCTTGAATGCCAAAAATACAATTTTACATCTTTGAGCTCCATTATGTGTTGCTGTTCTTTAAAGAGGAGCTTTCTTGTCCATTTGTCATTTGTGGTCAAACACCAAGGCAGCATCTGTCTTAAAAATAGTCTGCATCAACTTTAGGAAATCTTCCAAATTTTTATTTGGAACCACAGCTGGTTTCCAGGTAACAATTCAGGTAGGTATAGTGGAATTCAAATGGGAATACCAGTAGCAGAATCTTTTAAATTGTAGTGGAAATATTCATAGCTGAAGAATGGACATATAGGAAGAAGATACCCATGAGCCCGAAAAACAGATATGTCAAAGCTGCTGATGGACATGCTTAGGTCAGGATTCAGTGAAGATACTGTATTTATCTTCCCTGTTCTTTTTGAAGTCTTTAGTCTACTGCTGGGACTAAGGAAGCAACATACTTAAGGTTTTTTTTCATCTGTTTTTGCTTTCTTCCCATTCCTGCCTCCTGAGAGATGGCGGAATCCTTTATTTCTCTCTCCCCACTGCCCCCCTCCTGCCCCCAAGTCCCCCTCAGTCTGCTTACAGAGTTTCTGCTTATGGCAACAGTCTTCCTGAAAACTGACCCTGTCCTAGAGGAGGTTGAAGAAAATTAGCTAAATGCATTCAATTGATTTTTGGTTCAACTGAATCAGTGCAGTTTAGCCAAAGAAATTAGGCCATTTGAGGTTTTTCTGTTTTTTCAAAACAAGGCATTCAGGCACATGAGTCTGCAATATTGCAATTGGTGGTATGTGGTATAAGGAAGAGCATCTTTAAGAAAAGCAATGGTGAAATGTAGCTGTGCATGTTGTAGCAGCAGTTGTGTTTGTCCTTTTAGGATTGCTACTTTTTTTTTCTTTAACTTTATCCATAATTCTATTCAGCCAAAGACAAGTCATGCAAAAACATTTTACTTTCACAGCTGTTCCTGAGCCTGGGGATGGAGATTTGATTGGGGGTCTAAAAAATCCTGTATGTAGAGATCCTGAAACACCAATTAAAGATCACTTGATCCCCACTCCACAGGCTCCCAGCATTGCTTTTCCACTGGCTAACCCTCCTGTTGCACCACAGCCCAAAGAAAAGGTTTGTCATCTGAAGAAATGTTTATGATGATTTGTGTTCTGAGAGATGTAATGACGCTTCAAGAACTTTTGAACTTGATGGTAAATATAAAATAGATGAATATCTGCATCTGAAATCTTGAAGTGGATTACTTCTGTGCAGTTCTATTTCTTTTTCCTCCTTTCCTCTAGATTTTGAACAAATAACGTTTGTTCAAATAAATAAAGCTTGCTTGTTCAGACAAATAAAGCTTTTTGTCCTGTTAGTTCCTGCTGGAATGCTGAGGTGGGCTTTGGAGTGGAGAGGTGCTACTTGTATTACTCAGAACTCCTCCAGCCATGTTGGGATGATGGAAAAAAGTTTAGACTTTTGTTTCCTTGGTGGTATCTGGAATTTATGTTTAGGTACAAACTGAAAATTATTTTTCTGCCAAAAACCTGGTTTAAAATTCTGCTTTGTTATAGTGAACTTGGAAGGGGCTAGGAAAATGAGCTTAGCCTTTTGCCCACAATGTACCGCTTGATGCTCAAACTTTCAGCAGCTATGTGTCTTCAGAGGCATAACATGTCATGTTAGTAAACAGGCGTGGTGGAAATGCATAGAAGCCCTCGAAGTTACAGAAAGTCTGAATGAATGAGACGGTGTGATGGATGGATGATGATTTCTTCGTGTGTTCAAGTTGGCATTCAGTGGATATGAATGAAGGATTAGTTTTTATGACAGATTGGTTCAGTTGTGCCCTGAAGAAAGGGGGAACTGAGAGGACGTTAAGCAGGAGCCTAACGTTGATTTGAAAAGATCCAAGCTTTTGTCAAGTGATTGACAGGTTTGGTTCTGCTTTTCCGGGCTAAAAGAAAACTTAATATAAAAATAACTCAGAATGTTTGGCAGAGAAATAGTCAGCTGTCAACCTAATCTTTCTGTCGTATTTTCAAAATCTGTTACTGTATTTCCAGGCTGTTACAGAAGATGAGAAGGCTGACGAAGAACCAGAAAACCACCGTAAATTTCAGCTGTCTTCTCTTAATCCTCAAGAAAGATTTGATTACTGCCATCTGATTGAGGAATTAGGTACCAGATATTTGTAAAATGCAAAGAATAGTTTGTGTCTGTAAGCTGGTAAGCAGGTCAGCTGTGGCTCATTGGGGAAAAGAAAGGGTTTCTGTTAATGACTCATCAGATTTGAGGTCTCAAATTTATGGCTTTCTGTGCTTGTGAGCAATTCTTTGAATATATTATTATTATGTGAGTGATCAGCTTTGCCATAAAACACAACGGTTTTGTCTTCTGGCAGTTTCTTTTAGCTGTCTCCACAACGGCCTCATTCTTTACTGTTGGGAGTGCCCAGGACTGCTGTCCTCTGGTGTCTCTCACAGTCCTGTCTGTGTTACAGTGGCACTTTATTTTTTTATCAGAGCCACTCCTTCCTGACTGCTCCTCCTTTCCTGCCAGCTTCTGCCCGTGTCACTTCAATGATAATATTTTCAATGTAAATTTGAGTTAAGTCTATTTTTATCTGAATTCAAATAATTCTCTCTTTGAGTTGATTCTTTCTGTGGTACAGCATGACCCTTAAATATTTTGAATCAAATTCATTCCTTACTTCCAAGGTGGAATAGTGCTTGAGAAACAGTGCTTTGATCCAAGTTGCACACACATTGTTGTGGGACATCCTCTTCGAAATGAAAAATTCTTGGCTTCAATGGCAGCTGGAAAGTGGGTGCTTCATCGTTCCTACCTGGAGGCGTGTAGAGGAGCTGGCTGCTTTGTTCAGGCATGTGATTATTATTGAGAAATGAGTATGTTGCACTTTTCCTCATTTCTTTTTATTTTGCACTACTAGGAAAGGACTTGACTTAACCTCTCAAAAGCAATTAGCAGTGTGGGGTGCCTGAGCCTTGGGAGTTCTAGAGGATTCAAAGCCTGAGAAATTTTTGGCAGACATTTCTCTGAAAACTAGTCCTGGACCAAACTCCTAGTATAGGACAAAAAAAAAACCCTATATTTTTATAGTTAGTTCTGAAAATTGAAGCTTGAGTAGCTTTTGGTAAATTCTTGTTGATATCAGCTAAAGTTATGTGGATCTTGTTACACCAGGAATTAAATCCTGATCCTTTCAATAAATGAACGTAATAGTTTTAAGTGATCCAACTCTGAAACCACATACGTAAACATTTTTGAACACTCTTCCAACTCCTCACCTCCCTAACCATTATTTCACACTTCGGGGTCTAGCAGTTCTTTGACATTGACCAGGCTAACTTTAAAATAATGCCTGTAGACTGGTTTATATCTTTATCTATCAAAACCAACTGTAGAGTCAATGGTGTTCAGAGTAGTGAGTTGCTTTGCCCTGCTGTTGAATTCCATTGCAAGAGGATTCTGGTTGTCTACAATGTGACTTGATGTCACAGAAAACGTGAGTTGATTTAGATACGCTTGTGCAATTAAAAGCCATATCTCTGATTTTAACTAGAGCTGTTTTGGCCAGATAAATCATTATATAAAGCTGGAGTGAGTTGGGATTTGTTCTGGTTGGTTTTTTTTTTTTTTTGGTTTTTCACTTTGGTGTGGGTTTTTCATTTATTTTTCTGCTGGTAAAGTTGGCAGGACTGCTTTGTAATTCAAGGTTATGATTGTTCTAGGAAGAAGATTATGAGTGGGGAAGTAATTCCATACTTAATGTTTTGCCTGGAATCAATGTAAACCAGAAGAAACTAGCACTTGCAGCCATGAGGTGGAGGAAAAAAATTCATAAAGGGAGGCAAGAAACTGGTATTGTTGAGGTATGGTATTGTGGAGGTATTTAGATACTCATGAAAGTTGTACAGTGTCAGTGGACAGGACAGAGATCGTCACCAAGAAACTCAGAAACTTAACTGTGAAGCAGGGAAAGGTAATCTCCCTTGTTATTAAGAACAAAATGGCTTAGCTGGACATATTCTAGCGAAGTAATTTTGTTTTAAAAAAACTTTTAGTGCTGGCATATTAAGAGTCTTAATCTCCTCCTGAACCATTGTTCCCTTCTTGCAAAGCCAGAATGTGGCTCCTTATGTATGTAAATGTCATTGGCCATGAAGATGATGTTTACACTGCAGGTCTCTGAGGGAGCTAACCGAACTCGGCTTTATTAGGAAACCACAACTGGTGCTGGCAGCAACAGTTACAAATCCCGCGCTGTGCCGTGTAGGTGAACACAGCTCTCTGGACAGCATTTTTATAGCTCTAGCAGTGAGCATACTGTTGTGCTTCAAACATGGCACTAGTTTGCACCTTTCCTAAAGCACCTTCTGTGATTTTTACGGTGCGGGTTCCATAGTCTTTCAGTGAGATTTTTGAAAGTGGGAACTGGGCTCCCCAAAGCCTTTTAACTCAATAGCCTTTTAAAATGAATGCTTGTAACAAATCCTCTGTACCCCTTGCCTACTTGGAAACCAGAGTGAGTGGTTGTAGGAGGCAACCCGCTGGCCCTAGGTGCTGTTACTGTAACTGGGCAGATAATGTAGTGCATGGGGGAGGGGGGAAATGTTGTTTCCTAGTAACTGTTTTTCTTAAGATGTGTTTCTGTAGATGAGTGTCTGGTGTTCTGGAAAAAAATACTCATTGCCAAGGGTCTTTTCATAGATCGCTTTGCCCAGGTTGCTATGCAGGTGAAAGGGCTTGGTGGCAAGCTGCCTGACTGTATGGCGTTGCCCCAATAGTCGTATGTTCTGTGGGGGTTTTTCTGCCATTTACACTTAAAGACAAAAGTAGGTGATGGCAAATCTTTATCTGATGGATATTCACAAAAGGGGCAAACTATAGATCTATTAAGTCTTTGTACTTTTTTAGTACCCATGTACTTTTGATGAAACTGAATCTTTTATCTAGGGAGCTTTCAGTGGTTGGAAAGTGATCCTGAATGTTGACCAAACCAAGGAAGCGGGATTCAGGCGCCTTCTGCAGTCGGGAGGAGCAAAAGTATGTAGTTTTTTTGAAAAAATAACTGAAGACACATATGTTTCTATTTTTTTTTTTTTTTTTTTTTTTCTTTCTGTTAGACTCTGCGCTGGGCATTTTCCATGTGGGTGAAACGTCTTAACCAACAAAAGTGCTTGCACAGGATAGCTGAGACATGGTCAAAGGGTGGGAGGAAAAAGCTATGTCATCTTCATTTTGCATGTGGTCAGGCAGGGCAGCTTGTCTGAGGTCACGCAAGTCAGTAGGGCTGGTGGGAGCTGAGGATAGAATTTCTGTGCCCTGCTCTAATGAGAAGGATCACCCTTCTCGAAAGGTGCGTGATGGTACAGAATGCAGCTGTAAATGGTATTTTATTTCCCATTGCTTTGCTAGTTAATCCGATGAGTGAAATTATAGGTCATGAACTGCATTTGTCTTGGGGAAGAATCAGAAAAATAAACTTGTTTTTTGTCTGTCGTGTTTTAATCTGTAGGTGTTTTCTGGTCATTCTGTGTCTCTCTTTAAAGAAGCAACTCATCTCTTTGCTGACTTCAGTAAGCTGAAGCCGGATGACACCAGGGTTAATGTAGCAGAGGCGGCAGCCCAAGGAGTGAACTGCCTGAAACCGGAATACATCGCTGACTACCTCATCCAGGTGTGCATGCCCGAGGGCGCTCTCGGGGTACTCTTCAGCTGCCCCACCGGCGGATGGGGCAGGCCCCTCACCTCTAACAACTCCAGCCACCTGTCGTCTCTGAAAGGGGCTGCTGCCTCCTTTGGCAGGAACTGTGGCCACAAGTGCCCATGCTGAGTATTTCGATCCGTGGCCTCAGACTTTAATTGCTATAACATGAATTGTTCTAGTGCTGGCAGTGAGATCTGTTGCAGGGTAGGGAGCTTGCAAAACATATTCAAAATGTATGAGTGCAGTGGTCGTTTTGTTATTTTCAATTTTAGAAAACTAACGAGCTGTTTCTTGGAACCTTCTTGAGCTAAACCACTTTTTTCCTTCCTCTATTGAAGGATCCACCTCCCCCAATGGAGTGTTACTGCCTGCCGGAAGCTGAATCTTACTTTCAGAATAACACAGAACTTGGAACTGGAATATCCCAGAAAAGAAAAGCACTGGGAGAAATGAGCAGAGTCAAGCGATCCAGAATACACTGAGCAAATTCCATGTTTTTGATTTGTACATTTTTTTTAATTCATATTTTTAATTTTTGTGGTGAGAATGAAAAAATATAAGCTCTGAGTTTCACTTCCAATTTGTCCTGAGATTAAAATAACTTTACAGTAATACTCATAGGAAAGATCGCATTGGTTACCAGTAGCATCTAAATATGTGGCAAGAACTCATCCAAAAAATACATTTTCTCCAAAATGTCCTAACTGTCCCACTAATGATTTTGTTGAGGGACACCATTGTATAATATATATATAGTTAAGAAATACTTTGTGAGATGCTTATGACGCCTTTTATCTGTGTGTTGTGGGGAAGGTACCAGTTGATAAGAATTCTGTTGCATTTCCCACACAGTAATGGACTTAGGTTTTACATGAACTTTTCCTCTTTTGGTATTTTCTAGTGGAGGGGAAAAGGGAAACCGGACAAAAAGAACTGGCTTGTAAATTTTTGTACTAATAAGAGGGTGTAATAAATTATTTCTATAAAACAGAGGCGCTGTTGAGGTACTGCCATTCTGAGTGCTCGTGAATCTGTTCAGCAACCATAGAACCAACTCTGTTTGACAAGAGGTGAAGTTTGTCTGACCGTGCTCCCTCTTTGAGCCTGTGACGGGAACCAGAGGCAGAACAAAAAGACGTTAGTTTCCAGCAGCTGGAAATGTTCTCACTCAGACAACCACAGTATTTGACGAACTGTTTGACCTTTTAGTAACTATGGGGTCTGGCTCCCTATTTACTGAACTGACAGTATGTGAGTTGCACTGTTAGTAAAAGTGTTTGTGTTGTAGCCTGTTTGAACAGAAAAGCACAACATCCAGTTGCACAGGACCAGTGGAGCTGCCTGGGGAAATATATGTAACATCTTTAAAGTCTATTTAATTTAACTCTTTATTGTTTGGGGGGGGGGGGGGGGATGTATATTCTACTTCAATTTCCTAGCTGCTGAACACTCTGTTTTATAGAAAGTCTTTGCATCACTACCAGTTGCAGATAGATACAAGAAAGGAGGAGACACAAGCATCTAAGCCCTCTGCAGTCCGGAGAATCTTGCTCTAGGCTTGGGAGAGCCAACCCCTTGCTGCTGGGAGGAAGGGCCCAGGGACCTGAGCTGGGGGAGTCTCCAGGTGAGGGAGAACAGGAGCCTTTATGTGCAAGGCTCTGCTTCCTCCTTTCGTGCAGTGGATGCTTTGTCAGTGAGCTCTGCAGCACGCTGTCGGGATGACCTGAAGGAATTGTCAGGAAGGATTGAGAGATGCCAGTGAAGGTGAGGGATTTGATCCTTTTTAAAAAAGGTGAAATCTGTGCCCCCATCAGTGGGGGCTCAGGCTGTGCCAAGAGCGCTACGGTAAGACTACAGTCTTATCACCCGCTTTGCTTTTCTTGATCTTAACAGCTTGATGCTTTTTGCTATTTGTGGGTGTCAAACATCTCCAACTTGCTCCAAGTCCACACACTGAAAATAATACTGCTGTTAACACCTTAATTCACATTTTGAATTAACTTTGTATTTCACTGGCAATTCTCTGTTCTACCTCCAAAATGCTGCTTTGCATCGCAGGCATTTTAAATAGGTGTGGGTATTTATTAGTAGGTGAGACGTAAGGGTCCTATGACTGTATTATATTTTTTGCTTCCTTCTTCCCAGTCCTCAGAAGAAGCTGCTGTGGAAGGGTAATGCTGCTATTCTCACTTGACAGCGAAGAAACCACTCCCTGACCCACTTAGCTAAGCTTTAAAGAAGTCTTGGAGACATGCAGTTCCTGCAGCTGCTGTGAATCCTGGGGGCAGGGCAGGAGGAGAGCAGCTACCTTCAGACACATACCAACCCCCAGTGGAACCAGTAACCTGTTCTCCAGCCACCTGCTGGGCTTGCGCACACACGTATGCCACAAGCAGGCCACAGCCTGCGCTGCCCCGGTGGGCATCGGCTGTAAGCCAGGGGGAAGGCAGGCGCTGAGCAGCTACGGTGAGGGAAGAAGGACAGCGAGGGAGCGCAGGGGGGGAAACAGAGGCAGAAAGCAGCTGTTGGAGCCAGAGCCGGCCCCTCTTCCGCACTGAGCCTAGAACAGCACTGACGCCCGTCAGGCTGACTGCTGTCATTGCTCGGGGTCACTGACGAGAGAGGTGAACGCGACAAAAGCGAGACAAACTCAAAGGTGTGAATTCAGTTGGTGCTGTTAAGATAAATTTATTTTCTTCAGCTTTCTTCACAGGAAACATCACAAAAGTGCTTTACAGAGTTTGATACCATTACTCTTAACATGGGACAAAAGGACAACAACAGATGTGTGCACTGCACAGTTAGAAGTTGTCATATGCAGAAGCCATGATAGGTAAACCAGGGTAAAAAAATCTACTGACAAAAAAATATATATATAGTTCAGGTTTTGAACTTAAATTATGACTATAAACATATAATTATATAAATATACAGGCACCATTAGGTTCCTGTGTTAACTGGGGGGGCCACACAGGGATTCTCAGAAGTAGATCAATTGTACTTTACTTTGCTGAAACGGTTTCTGCTGTGCTCAGTGGGCTCCCAGCCAACCATTTTCCCAGCCAGACAGTATCAATCGTTCTTTTGCACTACAATAAGCACTCAAATGGCTTTATCTTCATTTCTTCAGGTTAAGTCTGGTGCTGAGATGTTCTGGTACATTGTTGAAAGCAAATTCAGTTTCATATTTTTTCACTTACAGACATGTCCTCTTACCATTCTTCACTCAATCATTTCTTCATTAAAAAAATAAGAATGCTTTAGGCTAGACCCTGCTGTCCAGATAAGACAGTTTTGCTTGAGCTAGCACATTACCAGTCATGCAACCCTACTCCTTTTCATAGCTGACCTGTGTTGTGCTGGGACCAGTGCTACTGCCTTTATTTTGCTGTATTCTGTAGGAATTAGGCTCCTGTATAGCCTTTGAGGGTCTAAGTTTAAATTCTTAAAGGAGATCACATTTACTTGCTAAGCAATTTTGCAACAGATGGAGCCGTGTTTGTGAAGCTAGAGCTCTGACTGAAGAAATACAGCATGATCAACACTCAGGAGTTCTTGCTCATAGAGCTGCTTTCTAAGTAAGTAAGTAAGTGGTGAATAATTCAGGCACCTGACTAGAAATCCTTGGCATGGTAATAATGTAGATGAACAAAAGAAGAAGGGAATACTCTAGGGTGAAGGAAGGTCAAATCGAGATTTTTTTTTGTTGGGCTTTGCACTGCAGAAATAATCAGCAGAGCCAATTATCTAGAAAACACTGTCATGCCAGTTTACAAAGCCAGTCTGCCTTTTACCTAGTTCCCAGATTAAAGACACAGTGCACAGTCAGAGAACTAGTCAGTCCTGAAGGTTACTGTGCGGTTAGTAGATAACACAGTAAGGATTTACAGTGGCAAGACAGGGCTTTGGTGAGTGTGGCAGCAGAGATGAGTCTTTCAGATGTGTGGGAGAGGGTACGAAGTACTACATTCTAACAACTATCGGATATTGCTGCATCTGCTCCATTCCCCCCGCCCCCTCAAAATTAACAAAAACCCCTCAGCTCCAATTTGCCAACTTTATAAACCCCCAGCAGCCATAATTGTTTTTTGACAGAATACTAGTAATGGCTATAAGAGAACACCTAAAGTTACAATTTATTTGGATACAAAAATCCAAGGTCTGTTCTTGTCAACCACATATTCTTAGTACTGGAAAGCAGCTGTTCTATACGATACAGTATTCTGATACTGAGACAATGCAGTTCTTAAGTGGTAGGCTATACATCCTAACAAACAGGCTTGAGTCTTCCCTTATGACACCTCCTTTGTATTTATAAACATAGCAATACTGGTAAATGCAGTTAGCGCTTAAGAGACTGAACCTTATTTACAGATGTACGATCTTTAAAGTACAAGATGAGAATGTGAAGAGATGAAACAAACCACAAAGACTAAGCCTGCCCCCCAGTGTTGCTGCACTCATCTTCTCAGATATTGTAATCCAATTTCAATGTCCAGTTAGATACTATAACAGGCACGTTAGACTAAGCGTGGCTGAGACCAAGTCATACATCAGCTTCATCTCTGCCACGAACAAGGAGCAGAGTAACCCAGAAATTTAAAACAGGTTTGCTATGGGGCTCGTTCACTTGCGCTTGATTTCGGGCTGTTGTGTCTAGACTTCAAGTGAGAAGATCTCAAATCAAGTTTTAGTGAAATGATCTCAAGTGGCAGAAATCACTCCACTGAAACCAATGAAGTTAAGGTCCGGGAGATCAGATTCACATGTGTTTTACCTGTTTCTCAATGCATTTGTTCTCTTGTATCAGCCTGTTTTTATGGTTTGAATCATTTTGTTATGGTTATACATACTCTGAAAGACATACAGAATAATTTATTTGTTTTAATTAAAAAAAGGAAGTTTGTGATAACATTTTAACTAAGTTTTCTGTAGGCAAATTATTTGAAATAAAGCAGACAGTTATAACTCAATGACTTCAATGCTATAACTGAGCTAGAAAGGAAGTTCAATACAGAAGATAGGAGACCAGAAGCAGAAACAGAAAAGGTCAGACTGAGTAAAAGTTAGTAAGAGCATGCCATGCTAACCACTGGTAAGAAGAGTGAATTATAGACATGAAACTGAAGACTTCAGTGTATCGGATGGCAAAAGCCAATGCCCATAGAGAGTTATTAGGTTTGTCAGCACTGGGGGAGATGGTGATTGCCAGGGTAAGCTAACTAACTCTGTAAACTTGGCAATTCAGTGGCAAGTGAACGTCAACAGAAAATAAACCCAAGGCAATGAATACTGGAAAGGCTTTAAACCACTCATACATGCTCTGGTGGATTCTGAATTAGTTGTGATCTTTCAAGGGGACGATCTAGGCATCACCATGGACAGCTTGATGAAGACATCTGCTCAATATGTAGTTGCAGTCAAGAAAGCGAATAAGATGTTAGGCTGTATTAAAGACAGAACAATATAGAAAAATATTACGGCATGTATTTCTCTTAGAGGTCCTCAATGAGTATTTGCTCTTGCATCAGCAGCTTAAAAAAAGTGACATATTAGAAAAATACAGGGAGGAAAGTGATAAGAGAACAGTAGAAGCAGCTCTTCGTAGCTGGAAAGACAGTAAGAGCAAGGTAGTTTATTTGTTAAGAGGGGAAAAGAATAGATGATATATATCTTAAAAGTAATTCTCCTCCTCACCATATAACAGGATATATACCTCAAAGTCATTTTAAGCCACCTACCAATCTGTTGACCTCAATATCACTCGTCACCGTCATCACCATAAATATTCCAAAAAGCCCCGTGTTATTCTTTAATGCTTATTATTCAGCTAGTTAAACAGTTCCTCTGAAGCAACTGCAATAGTTTGTTGAAATTTAACAGTAATCACTTCTGACAGAGAATTGTCAGAGCCGATGCACATTAACAACTGTCTTAGAGGTGCTGCAATGATAAAAACATCGGGAAGAGAGGACAGCTGCTGGGCCTCATCTCTGTCCAGTACCCGCCAGAGGTCTGATTTGTCTGCACGCATGCCACCGTCATGCTCTCTGCTTCTATTTGGAGGCCCACTGTAAAAGCTGAGCAATGAACCTTGAAATCACCAGCAACAGCAGACAAGGGCATATTCATAAAAATTATTTCTTCATGTTCCTTCAGCTGCAGTTAACGGATAAAACAGGAGATAACAGTAAATAGGGTAATCGCCTCTTCTGTATCTGTATTCCTTCCTCTCCTACCTATCCCTCTGCTTACCCCTCTCAGCTTTATCTTCTGATCATTTCTTTCCTTTATCTGTTTCACAGAAACCTCTCCACAGGCAACTATTTCCCTTTGTTGTATTCCCTTCACCTTTTTCCTCCGCAGCCTGCCTTAATACCAGATTTTAAAAGTTTTGAAGTTGAGATTACTCTCTCTCCCATATTTCCATTGTACCTGCATGCTACTTCAACTTAAATATGGGAAAGGATAAAGAGTAGGACAAATGTGTGGAGAGGGGAAGAAAACTACATTCCTACTACAAAATACCACTTAGTATCCTGACACAAATATATACTTTCAGGAGTGAACATTTCTAGTTCACGTAATTCAAACAAACTTTAAAACAGCCACATTATAAGAGATGGCTATCAACTGTGAGCAGGATTTTATTTCAGTCATGGGGTTTACAAAATATAGCAATATTGATTTTAATGTATTCCACATAAAAACAAAAAGCCTCTATTAATATACCATTTGAGTTGTACAGATAATTAAGGAGAGGAAATAGCAGTTAGAGTGCTCAGCCTGAACTTTTTCCTTACCCATACATAGTAAAATAAGTGTAATTACATAATACTTAAGTAGAACATATATTACATTCTGTAGAAATAAGCCTTTCCCAAAGTAGTATTAAAATACTGTAATGAAAGCTAATATAAAGATATTTTAATAAAGATTTTTAGTCCTCTGCAACACCTTCCATCAGCCCCAGCCCTTGACAAACAGCTTTGGCCTCACAACACCCCTGTGAGGTAGGTTGTTGGGTTTTTTTGGTACAGCTGGGGAAACTGAGGCAAAGTGAAGCTAAATGACTTGAAGTTAACCCTGCAGCTCAGTGGAAAACCAGGGCCAAATCCCACTCTCTTGGTCCTATGCTCTCACTACAAAATGGGCTTGCTTCTTTTCAGTGCATGCAGTTCTTCTAGATGATAGTTTCCATTCCAGTATTCCAGGTGCGCTACTTTTTCTGGTGATTTATTAATACTGTGATACATTTTTAATATTTGTATTCTGGCTAAGCAGCCCATTGAACTTCATTAACCTTGTTGTACCAACATATATTCTAAGCAACTGAACATAAAACCATGATATACGTACCATTAGAAGATGCTTCCCAAAAAAAAGGAACTGTCTTCATAGCAATTTGAATCAGTGTCTCAGCTTTTTATCATGCAGAAGTGAAAAAGAGTTTTCTTAAGTATGAAACAAGTTATTTCCTAATAAGATTGCTGAACTATCTTGGAATTTGTCCTTTCTCGCTTCTATCTTTAGGCAACTGGTTAGACAGCTTTGTACCAAGGCAAAATTCTTTCTCTCTGGACAGGTTTTCCCGATTCTTGTCTTTAAAGGAAAAAAAATAAAATGGGATGCCTTCCCAAAGTACTGAACTTCAAACGCTTTTACTGATTTAAAGTCAGATGGATCTGTCACTGGTGAAAGCAGTGCTTACCCACGCAGCACTTCTCCTCCTATCCAGCCACTTACACTCCACTCCCTACCTCAGGCTACACGTTTAACACTATCATTTAGAAAAGGGCCTTCCTAATCCCTCTCTTCTTGTACCTCCTGTGTTTTATTTGCATAATTTCCACTCTCCCTAATTTAAAAAAAAAAAAAATCTTCCTTCCTGTTCGGTTTCACTTCAAACAGAACATGGTGGAACTACACTTGGTGCTTCAGAAGCCAAACTCTAGATACACAATAGTTACGACTTATCCAGATCAATATTAAGACTCCTCAGTTCTGTTTTCTGCTGTCATTTCTTCTTCCACCTGCTAGAGCTTGCAGGTTCTCATATCAACCTCGATACAGACAAGCTGACTTTTTAACTTTTTCTAAAGCATTTATTGGCAAATATATGTCAGATTTCTTCTCCCTTTGTACATACCTAATTTATATATCTGGAATGTAAATACATGTGTTATTATTTTCTTATATTCCCAAATAAAGCCCCTATTTACCAATAAAACCAATTTGTGAAATTAAAAGCTGAAAACAGAGAGGGACAATTTGGGAACTAAATTACAGTCAGACAATGAAACCTGGATTGTGGCTATTCATAAAGATTTTTAAGTACTCATACTTTTTGGCAAAATTTAGCTTCTTGGGCCTCTGATACAAATTGGTCATGTAAAATATGTCATATTCATTTCTCTACCCACATCACTATTGGAAAGAATAATATTACTACCTTGTAAATAAGCACCTTTCAAGCACATGGAGCCCTATTAGTCTAAAAAAGAATCATCTGCTCCATTTTAGTTATGGTATTTGACAGAAAACCACAAGCAAGTTTAAAATTGCTCAACGAGACTGAAATTAGAAAGACAAAAAGATACAACTATTGCAAAAGCTCAGATAAGCAAACTCCAAGATGTGCAGCCCTATCAAATTTATATTGTGTTTACTTGACCTCAAGAGCACAGGTGTCTCAGCCATGTTGTGGTGAAAGAGTTTCCAAGAGCCAAGAGATGCAGTCACATACCAAAACCCCTAGTCCCTATGGTGTCAGGTCTCTAGCACAATTTGTACCATTAAAGATTCATCTATTTATACGAGAGTTACTTTGGACATGACTGGTAAAGCTAGCTACAAAGACAAAACTGAAGTAGCAGGAGACAGTCACTTTTAGTTGGCAATTCCTCTTCATTTGTGAATAAGATTAAACATGGCACAGCTAAACTGGGGCGAAGGGGTGGGGGAGGCGAAACTCATCCTCTCCTGCATTTATCATCAGCTCAAGTAAATACATATGCCGGATTCCTACAGTGAGCATTTGGGAAGTTCAACTTTATTAAAATTACCTAGTTTTCGGCATTTTAACATTCCTTAAATACAGACTTTATCACCAAGAACCACAAATCCAAATTGTTCCTTTCCCAGTAAATACTGGGCATTTAAATGTTCTACCAGCAAGCTGGTAACTCTAACTGGCTGTGTTTTTCTTTTAAGCCAGAGAAAGTAAAATGGAACCTTTAAATTGGAAATTAATAACTAACCCACCATGAAAGCATGTTACAGGTTAGGAAGTTCCCGAAGAGGCACACGACTGCATTTTACTGACTGGTATCAAGAATCTCATTTCTACAACTGACAATCCTTCATTTATGGAATGAGCCTTCAACAAGCATTTTGAAGGAATGAAACAGACATTCTTAGCATGCCTCAAATGAATGCAACAACAAACCAGATAAAGTTGGACTTCAGAGTCTCAAAAGCATACTGAGCTTCCACAGAGGACTGACTTTCAAAATTTCAGGCATGCAGAACAATTAATTGTTACAAGGAAGATACTGACAACTGGCATTTTGATAGTTGCTGGCAGCGATATTTAACACAAGAAACACTTTAAAATAGTTTAACATTCTGTACTATGGAAACCTGCTGCATTTCTGATTTTTTTCCTTTATGCCTCCAGAAAGAACCTGGAATGATAAGCTTAAGAAAAGCCCCCAAAATAACACCTCTAGTTATCAGTAGCTGATGGATTCTGGTGACAACAACCATCCAGAGGTTTGGGTTTTTTTGGGTTGTTTTATTTTTTTTTCTCCCCCCATTCTTTTAATTTAGCAGAGCTACTTTCAAGTGAAAAGCAAATCAAAGCTTCATTCATACTCAATTCACAATCTCAAACCAGTCCTATATGGTGGGAGTAAGAAGACACTCTGACAGCTAAGCAAACTAAACTTCTATGTATAAATAAGTCATATTAATATGCACTGCTATAAGCTCTTGAACATAGCCCACCTGACCATAAGGCTGACTACCCACTCCATGGCCTGTCCCTTAAGAGATCCAAACGCTCTGCGTTTCCTCACCTGTTGTACGGTCGTAAGCTAGAACTAAAGGTAAAGATTCATTAGACTACAGAATCCATGTATATTTCCATTTTATTTAATTTGAAACTGTTACAGGTTTTCTCGAACTGCCAGAATTCATTCCCAAAACCTCAAATAAAGCCAGTACATGGACAGTCTCATCTACCCTTCATACAGTAGACTAAAACTTGATTCATGTGCATTGGTGATCTCAATCGCTTCAGAGCATGAGGAAAAGTGTTTTTAAGATTTCACATTTCTACCACATCAAGTGACATGTCCATTTACCGTGAATACCACAGAAAATCTTTAGTGACAAATCAACAGTTTTGCTGGCAACAATGTATTTTCAAGGAAGATACATGGCTCAGAGTCCAAGGGATTGGGATCAGGCTTTCAGTGGGGTTTTGTTTCCAAGTGAAGTCTCCAACTTTAAAGAACAGTCTTTTGAGCCCTCTCTTTAATAGCAGCTTCTAGCAGAAGTTTTAGAGACAGTTAACTCTGCAAGGGCAAGGCCAGTTTTAGTCTGTGCACAAAGGAACCAGGTGAAACCCCAGCCCCACTGAAGTCAACAGCAAAATTCCCATTGGCCTCAGAGAAGGAGATTTAAAGCGAGTCAACAGTTAGTCAAAGGGAACCCAACTAGGCAATTCCTGCACTATCCTCATCTTCTGCACATACACAGTACTCCCACACATGTAAGCAAGTTTTGTTTTGTTCCCTTGTTTTTCTTGCCATTGGCAACTCTTATGGATGTTGGGTCTATGTTTTGGCATTTAATCTGAGAAACCTCAACACTGGAGCACGCCACTATTGTACTTCATTTTGCTTCTGGTGTAAGAATTCAGAGAAGAGAAAAACAGTTACAGCAGGATGCTTTTGGTACTTGACAGGTTTCATTCATCAAATCAGGGTTACGGGCAATGTCCTATATTCTTAGTACATCAGTGCCATTTTGCCTACTTCCACGAAATTAAGTCAGAGATGACAACAACTTGAAGAAGTCACTACTGCCTTCCATTATTACTACATTTCCTGACTTTGAATAAACACCATTAATGAGTTTTACTTAGAGGATTTCTGCCTCAAAAAGCCTTCACAGAAGTAGCCAAACAAATAAGGCTTACCAGCTTTAGTTATCCCTTTGCATACTAAGTTATTTTGGTTATCAAGTAACCATTACCCTTCAACAAACAAAGAACTATTTGTAATAGAGGAGAAATTTTTATCTAGTATCGCTACTGCCACGTATCTCATTTTTAAAAGACAAATTCTGAAGACTGTAGTTGGGAGTCTGGATACCTCTGTGTCAAATCAAAACTCTCAAGTCTTAGTGCTTTAGGGTGAGACAGACAAACCTCATGATGAAAATCAAAATAAATCCTATTTCACTACAACAGCTCATCATTATTTAAATATGCTGCAATTTGATACCAGAAACAAGGCAGGCATTTTTTTGTGGAGAATAGAAAAAAAAAGCTTAAACAGACAACTGTGAAAATGGCTAATGCAAACAGACCATTCAAACTCATCATTCCTCAAATCTGATACTGAATGAGTTTTAATTTGTTTTGCAGTTACTTCAGTACAGCTATCTAAAAAGGTAAACCAACTACAGCTCTGTTATACTTGGATAGTATGAGTGGTATGGTACACTCCAGAAGTCTCTAGTAGGCTATGGCTACACATGACAGGATTCCTCAGAAGGGGAACAGAATAGGTTTGTCATTAAGGTCACTTAAATCTTTGTTATAGCAAATTGGAACCAAATGGCTGACTTCTGCAGGATTTCTGACAGGAATCCAGTAGAGCTGGTTTCAAGTTTCAGATGGCCACTAAAACAGCTGTAACCTTCTCTTCCAGAAGTTGTGATCCACATGGTGTCCACAATGAGTGCAGCAAGTCTGAGGTAGTCAACCTTTACGAAGGCTCAGTATCTGAACATAAAAAGATTTTG
This sequence comes from Platalea leucorodia, assembly GCF_965183815.1. NCBI lineage: Eukaryota > Metazoa > Chordata > Aves > Pelecaniformes > Threskiornithidae > Platalea > Platalea leucorodia. Next base: position 120,351,679 of record NC_138823.1, read on the forward strand.
AAATGACCACTGGCTGTAGGTATCTTTCTGAGCAATTAAAGAACACTGATGACTCTTGTTCAATCATTTACATTAATTTGCCCCATATCCAATGGAGAAGTTGTAACATATTTTGCTTCCATAGTGCAGGAGAACCAATCACTTACGTCAAAGTAGTCTGCACTTGCTGCAGTAGATCCAGCAGAAATAAGGTGGCATGTTCATCATAGCCGTTAGCTGTAGTTTAGTTACCTTAGTAGAAGGGTTACCAAAAAAAGCATTCCTTAATTGTAATGTGTATGCAGCTCTACTGATCCCCAAGCACAGCATACTGGTTGTCTAGCTGAAGTTTAAGTGCCTGGTTTTTTGAGACCTCATCCCTACCTCTAGTTTTGTGTTTTACTACTTCAAAGCTCTTCTCCATTTCTTTATCCCTAAGGGAAAAGAAATGTAATCAGTAAATATTTTATCACTAGCTTGTGAATAGTGAATTTCTAGTCGATTTCCACCCCATCCCAACAAAAACATGAACACAGAACACTAAGGTCTAGAGTTTTAACAGAACAGCCAAACATTCCCAAGCAAATCTTATCAAACCTTATCTCCAGGATCAAGCTCATCACCCAGTACAATTCAGACTACATTCTAAATTTCAATATTAACATTCTCAAAAGTAAATTTAACTGCATTTATGAAAAATAGGTTTTAGAAAGCAGAAGTCCATTTCTAGAATACTCACTCAGAATTTCATCTTAGCTCAATTTGCATCATTCAAACTCTAAAGCGTCAATGACAGCATGTCATTTGCCAAGCAGACAAAACCACACCAAAAAAAACCCAGAAGAAACAAAGCTTTTGCTAGGCTGTATTAGTCAATACCACAGCAAGCAGGAAAAGAAAAAAAAAAAAAACCAAACCAAAAAAACCACACAAAACCCCAAGTGAATTAGGTATTGGCCTAGCTATCTCTTCTGTAGGAAATGAGGTTATGGAAAGATCAGGACTCAAAAGCAGGGTGAGACTCAAGTCTTCAGCAGCACAAAATACAAAACACTTGAGCAAAATTGGGGGGCTCATCATTGTAAACCACAGCTCAGACAGCAAGTTTATTGATTTATATTTGTATTAAACCCCATTCCTCCATTTAAGTTACCTTCACATCTCTAATGAGAAGGCAGTGTGCTCAAGACACCCTACTCATGTCTACTGACAGTAATAACAGAGAGCCTCACCATGGCTGGTATCTCAAGGAACCAGATGCTGTCAAGAGCAGAAACATTCTGCTTCAGAGAAATCCTTCAGCAAGTCAAAGATAAGGTAACTGGCAGTCTTGTTTGGCTATCTCACTGGGGTATGTCCTAACAAAGTTATTTCACGGGAAGCCCTTCCTAGAGTTGGAAAATACAGTTAAGACCGCTCCCGTATCTCTTTGCCAAATGGAATAATTTCTTAGTTATTTCTTTCCTCTATGGAAAGATTCAGGCTTAAGCCCTAAAACAAAATAAGAACTTCAAGAAGGCAGTTAAAACATGTCTCTTAGGGAATTAACGGAATGTACTTACTTTCGACTGTCTACAAGCTTGGCGGTGGACTGCAGTGATGGAAACTGCGTATCACTATAGATTTCTGGTGGTCCTTGCTGTGCTCTCCGTGGCCTGCCGCCCTCCCTGGCACCAGGCGGCCTGTATACACCACCAGTCTGAACTGGTTCTGGGGTTTCTGTAACTAGTTATAAGAATAAGATTTAGACAAGAGAATAAGTTTGCATTCATAAGTTCACATTTAAGGAAACACAAAAAAAAAAGAAAAGAATTTTACAAGTATGGTTTTGCACCTTTTAAAGCTCTGGAAGCAAATATTTTAGGCAATGCAGGAAATCAGCTGTCACCTAATTTAACCTATACCTAGTAGTAAAATTAAAATGTGGCTCCAGTGTATTGCCTCACAAAGTTCACGGAATCAAAACCACTGATGAGGACTTCATGTTCCTTATTTACAATTTATTAGTGGCTTATATTTAAAACTAGAGATTTAAACACATAATTATATCTTTGCCAAATCTTACTTAAAGCACCTCACCAGATGCAGAAGAGAATATCCAAATAGTTCGTATTTAAGGTAACAATCTACAATGAAATAACACTGATTAATTAACTTTACCTCCTTGCCTGTACAAACAAGAAAAAACACCGCAGGCCATTTTTCAATGAATTTCTCAATGGAAGAGAATAATCTGAACTCAGATTGTGGCTAAGTAGTTTATCTCCACTGATCCTAATAAATTGTATTTAATCAAAACTAAAGTCCTATCCCAGTTAAAGAATCAATTTTGCAGTGTCATGTTCACTGTACTCTAGAACTGAATTGAAAAGCGTACTACTAACCATGGAACCCTACTCAAGAACTGCCAAATTAGACATCAGGTATTGGCTGAACATCCACTTAATTGTCAAAGCAATATTTTCAGATCAACAGAAATGCTTCCAACAGATATTTTGCAGATTGCAAAGTAGAGGGACCTCCTTCAAAGGTGGAAGGCTTCCCCCAACCCACTTTAGAAGTCAGAAATAAAAACCCCTCCATTCGTGTTGATTTAGAGTACCCGACAGTACTATCAATTCAGTTCCTCAGATCCCCTCACAGGAAAAATTCCTCATGTGCTAATTGTCAAACAAGCCATTAGTATGTTAGAAGGTGCCTGAATAGGAACTGCTCCTTAAGCTCTACCCTCTGAGCAGCTTAATTCAACCTGATACGCTTCTGATTGGAAAAAGCAACAACTCTGGAGTTAAATTTACCAATTGGTTCAACGACAGGTGCTGGTGCAGGAGCTGACTTGTTCCAAGGACCAGATGATCTGTCTACACCACCACCAGTCTCCTCCCAGTTGTCACCAGGTTCTTCTCTTTTTTCACTTTCATCATCTTCTTTTTCACTATAAAAGAGAAATAATAAGTAGCATTTTACAAACAGAGGTTTAAGACTTGCCAGAGATTACACAATCATGATAAACAAGACTTCATGGCTACTGTACTGAAGATACTAGATTTAACCAGACTAACACTAGCCCTGTAACCACTGTATGAGTACTTCCATCTGAACAATTTTTGGTACATTGCTACATGACTTGGCAACTGAGAAGGAAAAAAGTTCTTTTAAAAAAAAAAAGACAAAACTGTACTACATGATCAAATAAACTGGTTTCTTATTTTGAGCTTAAACACCTTTTTCTTACTAAGACAGTCACGCATTTGGAAGTGATGAGAAAACAAAGCAGGAAAGGGCTACAAGTCCAGCTTCCATAAAATGCTTTACCCAAGAAGAAGAAATTGTGGAAAAGTAGTGACAGAAAGCAAGTCCTGAGCAACCTTTCCCTATAACCACAACCACCTGAGAAACACTTTTATATTACCCATACAAATATAATCTACAAACCAAGTCAGATTTTTTTTAAAAGCAGGCAATCAAAAAATAGACAGAACAACCTACCATTTTTTTAAAGATAAATCCTATGCAAAAGCCTGACTGTATTTTATTTAGACTATTTTATTTTGCATAGATATAGTCAGAGATTCAAAATAATCTGCTAGACAAAGCTACTACAGAAAGCTGTGTGGTATAATGGGACATACGTGGAGGGTGAGGCTGTTAAAAAACCCAAGACACTGATCTGAACAGCAGCAGCGAAATGTGAATAGAGAAGTAGTTTATAATACACCAAATCCTACTAATCACGATTGCATAAGCTTTCTGTATAAGTAACAATCAGAGAACAGTTAAAAATACCTGTCATTTCTGAAAATTAAACGGTCTTTCACTATTCATCCAAATAGAGTAACGATCATAGTAAGCTAGACCACGGACCTAAACACATCACTGTCCTATTTTAAACTACAGTCAAGAGCAGATGCCTACAGACTAGCTAGAACAGAGTAAGTATACATAACATCCCACGCCTGCCAGATACTCCGTCTTATTTTCAGCAAAAGGGTCTTCAGAGCTATATAATTTATAACCTCCAGTGGGTTTTTCTTCCATTTATTTCCCTGCTCTCCCCTTGAATCCACTGAGTGGTTAAAAAAAATCCTGTGGCAGAAACTTCCACAGGCCTGAAAATTTGCCACAGCATCAAAAGCATTCAGAATGCCAGCCTTTGTCTGGAAAACCAAAGTACTCGCTTTTCAATCAAACAGCACTAGTAGTCAGTGAAGCAGCAGCCCACTTGTTACTTGTCCATTCAGACATGTGATTATCCGCTGTGACACTTCAATGGTATGGAGAGTGTGTGGACCAAATACGTGCAAATGGCCTAAAAGGACTAGTTAACTGAAAGGGAAGGGTGTGTGTGTGCGCGCGTGTGTGTGTGTTAAAAAAATAAATAAATCAAAGAATATGTAAGACCTGCTCAAACAGTGAAGAAAGCATCTATTGCACCCATTACAGGTAAGATGATTTTAAGATGGTGTTATTCTGAACATCACCAATACCTGGACAATGAGGATTACATGACATTCTCAGTCTAAGACCAAGGTCATAAAAATCCTTCTTCTGACCTGATGATACGTTTTTCTTAACCAGGACAAGACTTAAGTACTTTGGACCAGACTACAGGAACAATTGCACGAAAAAGCAAACAAAGAATCTTGGATGAGACTCATAAATGCAGTCCTGTGGGATCTTGTCATGGGACACTAGTTTTACCAATTATATTTCTGGTTTTTTTGAAATAAAAATGCAATGGTTCAGGAATTCACTCCCCAAACTGAGATGCTGAATAGATTGAGTTAGATACCCTTACAACAGTCAAATGATTCAGTGGTAGTTACTGTCTTGCACTCCTCTCTCAGAGAAATTCCTACTTTACTACCTTTATGGAGGGGAATGTTAGGCATTTGTAATAAAAATTTGAGTCCCAGCCAAAACAGATAGACCTAGAGTATCAACAGAGATTTAGAAAATAAAGAGAACATCGGCAGAGAACAGTCAAACCTAAGTTACCCTGCAGCAAACTTCTATACTAGCAGAAACATATCAAACCTGTGTTTAATTGGACTCCACAGAGGCAGCTCTGAAGAAAGAACACACTTTTTAGACATACATAATAATTATACAGGAGAGAAAAAGAAAAAAGAAGCAGTACCTTATTTGCATGGACTGAACTCTAAGACCACTATAATCAATTTCTTCCTTTTGCTCAAACTCCTTCCAGTCATCCTCTTCCTGCAAGAAGAGAAAAATATAAGTTGTTACTTTCTTTACACTGAAAGTAGAAGAATGTAACTAAGATAATACAAAGAAAACTAAGGGTAAAGGTGCAGCTCCATGGGAAACCCATCTGTGTGCACCACTGCCAACAGGGGAAAGGATTCCACTCCCCCCTCCCCTAACTTACTATACGTCATCTAGGATGCACTTGGTGAGCTGACTTTAACTCACTAGAACAGCTAAGAAATGCCCCAGCAAAAAAAGGCATTCAAGTGAAAGAAAACCACATCATCTCAGTAAAAATCCAGTGGGAAGTCAAGGGACAACACAAAGCAGGGACCAGCACCGTGCAGTCAAGACCAGGGAAATACAGGGGCAAGACCTCTCCCTTTTAGTAACAGTAAGCTTTTATGACAGCTTGAATGCACAAAAAGCTTTAGATTTACTTTTCCGTCACCTATTTCATGAGCCAAATAGTAAAGAACATGTGGGATAGCTTACAGTGGATTTATGACAAAGATTAATATTTGTACATTTGACTTTTTCACATTCACAACCACTTTACAGTCTTTCTTGTTTCCTTAATCGTGTTTTTATAATAGTAAAAAGGTCAGCTTCAAAACCACAGGAATCTTAGTACACAAAAATAGTACAATACTAGTCTTTGGAGAGCACCACCTGTAATGTTTTAAAACAGGAGTCTGATTACGTGTTTGGGGAAAGAGGGACCCACCTAAGTGGAGCCAATTTTGTCCTACTGTGTAATCAGCAGATTCTGGGGTTATTAAGGTAGGCCAAAAATGGACCAGAACAGATAAGCAGTCCTCCCATATTCCTAGTCACAGTTTTAAGACACACGCAGCCTAATTAGTAGTTTACATAACTCCTACACTCTACATGAAATGCAGTTATGTTACTTTAAATATGAAGACCTTGCAAACAAGGTCTGCCAATGGTATAGCGCCCTTTCTGCTGAACAGCTGGGAATACAGCTTCTTTTAAGAGCCCTGTCCTAGGATCTTCTACATTATCAACCTCCATCAGGAAAACTTTGACCTGCTTTAAAGCAACAGCAGAAGTAGACAGCAACCGCATGTTATTGCGTCGTCTGCTGAAGATTCAGTCTTCTGGAAGAGCATAAGTCTACAGCTCTAAACTGTTTTAGATTTCTTATATCCTCATCTCCATGGAAACATCACAGTTTCCAAACTAATGTACCTTTCACGTTTAATGATCTTTATTTCTAATCCAAGTACAAGCTTCAGCCTAAACCAGATGTTATTTTACAAGCAAATGAGCAGAAGAGCAGATGAAAGATTACCACTGACCTTGGTCTACTTAGAAAGCTACTGCAGGTGTCAAGCTCCCAAGTTAAACATTAGGAAATAGCAAAGCATTTCTTAAAATGCATTGTAAAATACACAGCGTGGCCAGCTGTTAAGGCACTAACTCAACTACGAGCACTTAAGCTGCTCTTGCATTCTCATCAGTAACACCCTTCCTGGCAGAAAGGCAAAGCGCTCGGCGTAGTTTGTCTGCAGAGGCGGGGGGATCTTATCGCCAAGGCCCACAGGCCACACGCCACAGAGCCGGGTGGCCTCCGGCCGGCACCTGATGCAAATCCCCAGTTCCGGCCGCTACGTTGTGCCAAGGCCCCGAAACCGGGGCGGGCTGGGCAGAACCGAGGCCGCAGACAGGGAACCGGCCCCGGTTCCACCGCCCCCCCCCCCCTCCCCCCTTTCGAGGCCGGGAGTCCGCCCGGGCCCAAGGCCCCCGGGCTTCCCTCCCAGCAGCAGCAGCGCCTGCTCGTGAGCTCCAGCCCGCTGCCGCCCCGCTGCGGGGCCGGCCCGGCCCGGGAGCCCCGCCAGGCCCCGCTCCGCCAAGGGCGCCCGCATGGCCGGGCGGCGCCGCTCCCCCGGGCCGGCGGCGGCGGCTCCCCCTGCCGGCAGGAAGGCGCCGCCCGGGCCGGCGGAGGAAGCCCTGACCCTTCCCCCACCGCCGCCCCGACGGAGCGGCCCCGCTCCCCACCCCACCAACCCCCCCCCCCCCCCGGCCGCACCTTGGTCGCCGTCTTGGCGGAGCTGGCGTTGGAGGCGGCGGCCCCGGAGCCGCTGCCGTCAGCCGGGCGGGTTCCCCCGGCCGCCGCGGCCGCCCCCGCGGCGTTAGAGGCGGCGTTGGAGGCGTTGAAGGCGGCGGCGGCGGCCCCTCGGCTGCTCTTCTCCTTCCGCTTCTTCTTGTCCCGCTTGGCGAAGAAGTCATCGAGGCTCCTCTCCTCGGTCTCCGCCATGGCGGCGGATCCGGCTGGCGGCGGCGGCCGCTCCCAGCGGCGGGGTGGGGTGGGGGGGGAAGGAAAGGCGAGGGCAGCGGCGGCCCGGGCCAACAGGTGAGCCCCGCGCAGCGGCGGCGCGGCCCCTCCCGCGGCCCGCGGCCCCTCCCGCTACCTGCCGCCCCTCCGCCGAGGGGAGCGAGCGCGGCCGCCTAACGGCTGCGGCTGGCCGGGCCCGCGCGAGCCCGCCCGACGCGCGGCGGGAGGAGGCTGCCGCGCTCCACGTTGGTGGCCGCCGCTTGACACGGCCCGAAAGAGGCCGGGGGGGGGAAGGCGGGTCGCCGCGGGGCGGGGCTGCGGAGAAAAGGGGCGGGGCCTCCCGGCTCTGGCCCCCTTCCGCGCATGCGCTCCAGCGCCCCGGCCAATGAGCGGCCGGGAAGACAGTGCCTGCCGGCCAGTCAGAAGTCTCCAGGGGCAAGCCGCTGACGTAGCGACGTGAGAATGCGTGACGGGCGGGGAGGTGTCGGCGCGGCTGGGGATTGGCCGAGACGGGCGGGGGGGGCGAGGGGGGAAGGCGCGCGGGGTTCGGTTGAGCGGGGCGGCGCGTGCGCGCTGGAGGCCGGGCTGGCGGGGCGGGGCGCTGCCGGCGCGTGGGGCAGCCCGGCGCGTGCCCGGCGGCCGTTTCTCCGCGCGCGTTGGCCTCCCGCGCTTCCTCCTTCCCCTGAGGGGAGCCGTGCGTGGGGCCGGGCCGGGCCGGGCTCGGCTCGGCTCGCAGCTGCACCGTGACCGGCCGGGGCTCTTCGGGAGCCCGTTGGGTGCTTCTCGCGCCACGGGGAGGCCCTTCCTGTCAGGGCCCGCCGTGGAGTGGAAGCTGGCGGCGGCTGTCCCCACAGAGCGCTGCGAGAGCCGCTTCCGAGGAGGCTGAGAGGGCTGCTGGAGCAGCCAGTCCTGCCGGCTCAGGGGGCCTCTCAGCTCGCCAAGCGGCGGCTCGGTTCGTGCTCGCCTCCCACCCTTGAGGTGAAGCGGCGTTCACTCTTAGCATGGACTGAGATAACTCAGGCTCGGCCTCCCCGCACACTAGAAAGGGCCATGCACTTACACTATCATTGTAAAGGATGCAAGGAAGTAATTTAGCTTTCATCTTGGAAATGGTGTGGTTAAGTGAGTAAGACTTGAAGCACCACTCTGTCTAGGATGTCCGGATGTGTTGGCGTGAACTTCCTAGCTGCTTCCCTGACTCATAGTGAATCCTAGGGAATATCTGCTGGAAAACAAACTTCACAGCGGGTGTCTGCAGATTGTCACCACTAGCTTTGGGTACTGTAGTGACCTTTAGCTCTGGGAAAAAAAATGGGTGTTTAAAAAGTTCACCGTGGCTTCAGAATGCATTGTCAAAAGTTTTGAGGCAGAACACTTTGAAAAACAGCCTCAGACTGTCATGAGTCATAAATAATTACATGAAGCATTGTTTCTGATGACTGACTTTGTTGGTCAGCCGTCAAAAAGAGACAGATGTTCCTACTGCTAAAGTGTGAGCCCAAACAAGAATTACCCATCAAATAAGCATTGGTTTGTATTATAATAATATAAAAATAAGCAAGTTTGTATTCTTGATTTATTTAGTATCGTTTTATGCTTTGTGGTATTTTCTCTTGAAATTGTTACGTGTGTGTATATATTAACATATATATGAAGTTTTTCTGGACTTCGGAGTGTTTGACAGTCTCTTTATTTTGTGTCCATGAAAACACTGTTATTTAGTATTTTCCATCCATAATTCTCGGCTTGTTTGAAAAAACAGGGGAGGTGCCATTGTCATATTGCAGAAAGAGGTTAAATACTCTGTGTCTTTGTGGAGCGTTTTGTAGCTGTGAGTAACTGAATCACTGTAGTCGAGTGCTCTGCCTTTGGGAGATTTGTTACAATCCGCTTTTTATGTCTGTCATGCTGCGTTCTCCCCATATTTCTCTGCTACCATTGGCATTCTGTGCACTTACAGGATTTGATCCCGCACAGAGCAGGCCCTGAGAACTAAAAATTGCAAGCATAACAGTTCATCTGGTAACACCGAGAACGCCACGCCGTCAACGACACTTTGTATTTCACGATATGAATAGTTACTGAAGGAGAAAGCAAATTTGGTAGCTGGGTCTCCTTTTCTGTGCCTCCTTGGAGCACCTGGGCTCGCCTCCTACTCCTCCCGTCCCCTTTGGTTGATAGAAGGTCGCGTGGAAGATGTGACGCAGGACAGCTCGCTGTGGAAGAGTGTTTGATGTTCCTTTTGCCGAAGTGCTGCCTTCCCTTGCGTTTATACGCCGTTACTGCCCAGGAAGCTGACGTACCTCTGCACTGCACCACGCCGTAACTTGCAGGCTCAGCACTGATAATAATGTGCAACTAAGCAGACAATTTGTATCCCTCAGCTTTTGTGGTAGATAAGCTAATACTGGCCACTAAGTACAGTGCTGTGTCTGATTCTAAGCTACACTTTTTTTGAGTTTCAGCAGCTGGTAAAATATTTTCATTGCATTATTATGGATAACTTCTAGTACCAGGCTGAAGAATGCGAACCTGATGCCTTTTTGCTGCTCTTAGCATTTGTGTCACTTGTCCCTTGCAGAATGACCAACTCTGGATTAGGAACTTAATACCTGTCAGGAGCAGAGTACCAGGAAACTTTTCAGCTGTTGAATCTGGAACAGACTCAGTGGAAACCATGGAAAAGAGCAGCAACATTTTAGGCCTTGGAAGGCTTAGATCCGGATTTAAAGACATGTCTCAGTTGGCACTTTAAAGGAAGCACGCGTTAGGCAGTTATGCTTGGATTTGCCTCCCACCTCTGGTTTTATTTTTATGTAAAATTGTGAAAACGTGCTAATGCACAATATTTGTAGCTCTCTGCAAATGCATTAGCTTTTATGGTTAAGATTGTTGCTGTGTAAAATGTTAGGTGCAGAAGAAAATGGTCAGTATTTCTGTTTTTTCTTTTCCTCTCTCAAATTCAGTGATCCTCAATACTTACGCAGAGGACATTTGGCTGAAGAATGGCTCGCAGGCAGGGACTGGCAGAAGTAATGTTTGTAATGCAAGGAATATATCCAGAATGGCATGTTGTCGTGATGGGAGTGTGAGCTCAGCAGACAGCTTTCTGCTGCACTGTATATCACTGACCTGTGTGACCAACCTTTGGCAAGACACAGTGTTTTGAATGCCTCTGCTCAGGTACAGATTTACCCAGAGGACTCTGGGGACTTTGTCTCTTTTCTCCCCTACGTTAGCAGCGTCCCTGTCATGGCATATGGTGTCCACGTGTTGTCTCTCTCTTGTAGCTATGATGAGTCTTGCTGTGATGCTGTTCCCTGTGCATCTTGGTGCGTTTTATAAGGATCGAGGAATGAAGCACTACTGCGTGTAGGGGAAGTGATGCAGCAGCCACTATTCACAGGGAGAAACCAAAGAAAGGAAAGCCGAAGTGAGTCGTGGGTGATGCAAGAGTTAGGAGCAGACTTCCATTTCCAGTCACCCAGTGTTTTGTCTTACCCTTACCCTTACGTCTTCATACCTAATTGTCTCCATGCTGCGACATGAAGGGGATAGCACTGCAAACTGCTTTGACATTTGCAGAGCTCAAGCAGAAGAACACTTCATTCGATAACTCTTAGGCAGACGCCTGCTTAAGGAAATTGGAGGAGGAGCCCTTAGGTGCAGAGCAGCTTGCAGGAGGGTTCTGGTGGAGTCCTTGCCACAGCATGGGCCCTGGTTCTCTTCCTATTGGCTTTGGGGTGCTAAGAGTTTGCTGTAATTTTAGACCTCTACAGCCAGAAAGGAGAAGTGTTATCACACCCATTTCTCCACCAGTAATTGCCACCTGAAAGCAGGCAGTGGTGGCAGCAGTGCATGGTGTTTTGTTGAAGTATTTGATTTTACGCAATGCCAGCTTGAAGTCACCTTAAAAATAATCTTTTAACCATAGAATCAGTATAATAATGCTTATGCTAAAATGTAAACAGTAGGATGATAGGCTAGAGTCCCAGTTCCTAGCTGGCGTGGTATACTGCTACTCAGTGTGAAATCTGAAATGAAGCATGGGCTAGCATAGGGCTGGCACCCCCTGCTTCCCCCGAGGATGCAGCAGTGTGTGTTCAAGCCGTGGCACGGAAGAAGCTGTGCCTGGCTGAGGAGGAGGAAAAAGTACGCATATGGTCTGACGGTACAGCTAATCCGACTTAGTGACTAGCTATCGCCAAGGGGGGTGGCTGTGCTTTACAGCCCTGACTAGTCTGTCTCCCCCTCCCACCTCTGTGCTGCTACTAATACATGTCTGACCCTGCAGCGGCCTGATTCAGGGAGCTGAGTGGCAGGAAAGTTTCCCTGCGTTTTGCAGGGCTAATTTTCTGCTGGTTTTGCTTCCTGAACTGTCTCCTGAGACATCAGACAGGTGTTGGTGCTAACACAAGGCACTGTAATGGGAACGCGTAGCAAGTGAGGGGGAGTAGAAATGTCCTTTTATGCAGCAGCTGGCTGTTAGATTGTATTACCTGTACTCTCTGACTGCAGCCTAAGTCTTCATAACAGCAAAAGCCACAAATCCCTTCATGGGGATATAGGTGTGATAGATACTGCAGTAGGAGATAATAAAACCTGCTTTCTGGTTTTGGATTTCTTAGGAAAACCAGTAGGAAACATGTTCATGTGTATTTAATATAGCAACTGCTAGACTAGAGGATAAATAGAAAGATAAAGCAGTTTATGAACCTTAGCGCTGACAAATAGTTGTGAAAGCCTTTCATCTCTCATGTTCTCAATTTCCCATCTCACATGGTGAAAGACTGTTAATGCTTAGATAGCGTTCCGGCTGGCAAGGCATGCTGGAGGGGCTGTGTAGCTGGCTAGGTAGCTAGCAGCAATCTGTGTAAAAGTAGAGGGAGATTTCTTCACAATCTGTGTAAAAGTAGAGGGAGATTTCTTCACAAGAGCTTTAGCACTTAATATGAAAGCATTTTGTTTTAGAAGGGCTATATGTGCTACATTTGACTTCTAATGAACTATTCACAAAAATTATCTTTTCAGAGGCTTTCGGTCTTTGCTAGGGATAGAGGGAAAAGCTGCTGGAAATGCATTATTTATGCTTAGATGCTTCCTCCTTTTCCAGCCACTTCTCCATACTGGAATAGCTTGATGATTTTGCAAGAAAGTATTTGCATTCCAATGAATAAACATCTCAGTAGGCATCTAATTTAATTTTTATGAAATGTGCTGGATCATTTGAACCTACGATCCAGGTTTTGCTGGAACAAAAACTTGGAATGGCATGTAAGAAACTTTAAAAAAATCCTTCTTTTCACATCACGGTATCATTGTAGACTCATAATTTCACCAGGTTTATCTCTGTCAGTGGCATTTATAAAGAACAGTTTCACAGTGGGATAGCTAGCAGTGCCTTTTCATACCTGAAGCATCACTAGAAAACAGCAAAGAGATCTGAAGCCAGATTGTGTATTTTTATGCTATAGGATTCATTTGATTATTTGTAGAAGCTGCTGTCTGTAATTACAGCACAAATGAGACAGAAAGAAAACCTGAAAACCTATCAGGGGGCTGCTATGAAGACATACACAAATCATTTGTAAATTCCCTCTTCTTTCTCAAATCGCAGGGAAACTACGCTCTCATGTGTCAAGAATGAGGGGGAGGTTATGTTTCACTCATATCAAAAGGTGACCATTCCTAGACAGCATCCAGTTAACAACAACCTGAGGGTCTGTGTCATCTCATCTCTGGTACCACCGTTTGTGTATATTTTCTCTCATCATCACTATTCTTGATGGAGCCCCAGCTTGGTTAAGTTCTGCACCGACATGTGAGAAGGTATTATTGGTGCTCTGAGGAGCTTACATTCTCTGAGAAAAAAAGGGAATCTGCCATCATCTACCTTTCTTTTTTGGTTGTTGTTGGGTAATCTCTTAATCCAGTAATTTTTTTTTTATCAAAATCTTGCAGGTGGTACACACGAAATGGCCTTTTTGCGGAGATTAAATGAGGAATTGTTTGTCAAGTAACTGTATCAGGAAGGGTTTTCCATGTGTGGGGGAATGTGCAAGGAAAGGCAGGACAACACTTGTGTGCTGATTCCTGTTATTGACTGGTGGATCAAGTATAGTGGATTTGGAGTGCATTTGATTATATCAGTCATTAAAAACTAAGTAGCTTTGCTAGCTCATGTTTCCATTAAAGATCAAAATATCTACAGACTACACGGACTACCTCTCATAGATGCTGTATGCCATTATGTTCTCTAATATATGCCATTTCTCAGTAGTCTTTGAGCCCACTTAATGAACTATGTTGTCACCCTGTGTAACTGTCGATACCGTAAAGTCCTAATCCGACACGCACATGTACGGTTAGCTTCATTCCTGTGCAGGGACTTGTAAAGGAACGCCAGCCATCTGCCTAAGATTTTGTGTGATAGGGGCCAAGGTTCATGATGTTTCTCCAAAAATGCAGGATCCATCTTGGCACTTTATATGACCATACTGCAAATGCAATACAATGAGGGTATCAATATTTAAAATATAAAAGAAAGTCAGAAGTGAAAGGTGGAAAATCTTTTTCATCCTGATACCATCAAAATAAGAGAAACTACCTAGGGCACCCGCGTGTTGATGCTACGTGGGTGCCTGTTCAAAAGAAGTTTGGCCAACCTGCCTTAAGGGATGTTGATATCAAGAAAGAGCCAAGCATATAAAAAACAAATATCAAAATATATCAGTATATCAAAAAGTATCACATTTGCACAGACTGGCACCCTGACTAGGACTCTCAGTATATACTTGTAAAAGGCTGTGACCCGGACTGCAGACAGAACTGCTGTTGCTCTCCTGCACCTTCAGATTTTCCAGAAGTTTAGTCTAGAGTTAAAACGTGTTTATTAAGTACTGCTGGGATGCTTGCATTAGTGCTTGTGCTGGCTTATGTATTGCAAAATTAATCACATCGAGTTAATAGCACACTTTAACTGCTTCAGCATGATTTGAATTAGATTTCACACTAGTGAGCTGATGGTCTTGTGACACAGCAGAGCGCTCGCCGTTTCCATGTGGATGCTGTGTGCACAGTGGAGGGGTAGTTCAGCCTTGATATATTTGTACTATGAAAAGAAAGAGTTTACTTGCTGGAAAGTGAAGGGCTTATGTTCTTAATCCAGCCCCCTTCAGCTATCGTGAAAAATACTGGAAGGAAAAAAAAGTCAAACGAAAAACCTGATATTCTTTATTTTTATTATAATTTTAACAACATGAGTAAATTGAAATCTGTAAGCAAAGCAATTACGTGAGGAGGGTCTAATAAAGTTGTTCAAGCTACAACCTACTTCGATTGTTGAATCAAACTGAATAAAGCAGGCTGCTTTGATGGGTTTTTAGCTTCCATGAATATAATTGGCAGTGACATCTTCTTTTGCTTTAATGGCAATGGTCTTCTGTGGGCTGGGAGTTTCATAATCAGCTGAAAGTAAAAAAAAAAAAATAAAAAAATTGGTCACTACTACAAGTAGGAAAATTGCTGAACCAAGTACTAGCCTCAGTTCAGCTGGTGAAATCTCATCAACTTCAGCAGGATCTGATTATAAAAAAAAATTCTCCCTGAGCAGAAGAACAAGTCAAAATCTGTGGATCAGAGTCTCAGAGGTTCCATGACTAACGGCGTTTAAGGATCTTAAAAAAGCCCAACCAAGCAACCCGACCACGGTAAAGGCATTTACAGGTTATCCCCAGAGGACAAATGTTAAGAGTCTGAACCATGTTTCTTCACAAGGGGTACAGCCAGCGGGCCAGATTCTGTCCTCCGCCTTCAGGGGGAACTTTTGTGCTTAGAAAGGGAGCTTCCCCAGAATCACAGCTTTGGTATTGGGACTGCATAGTGGGAGGAGGAGGGAAGGCATAATGTACCCCAGGGCAAGTACCTGCTTTGTTCTCCTTCCAGGAGGCAGTGATATGCAGCAATGTCTTTCTCCAGCTGTTGTTTGCTGGTCAGCAGATTTTCACGATCCCGCTGCTGCTGCTCGGTTTCTGCTTTGATTTCTCCCATCTCTGCCTCCAGCTTGGAAATGACAGAGCCTAGGTTCTGCAGTTCGATGTCGTGCCAGTGCTTGGCGTCGTATAAAGAGTTCTCCAGACCCCTCTTCTGTAAGGGCAGGACAGCAGACATTGAAACAGTCAGTTTTCATATGCTTCATAGTGCTTTTTATTCAGGTTTGGCCAAAATCTCTATTGAATATGCTTAAGTGGAGATGTAATATTTTGAGAATTCCTTTCTTTAGATACTTTTGAAAAATGTGTATTATCATTACAAAGGTTGAACTACTTTGGTTACGACGTGCAGATATTCTTCACATTGTCAAGTACTACCCACCTAGCAGTCTCAGTGAAATTATTACTGAGTATGAAGACACTGAAGATGGTTGAAATTTGGGGCCTAGTTTTCAAATGTGGTATGCTTAGTGCACCACGTCAATCAGGAAGAGCCCAGAAATGTCTGGCATCTCTGGAAACAGTATCTGCTGGAAAATGGGATTTGTTCTTAAGTCTGCATCCCAGGACGGGAATGTTTTCCTCAAAGGGCATGTTGAATTCGCACAGCATACAGTCATTGAAAACCCAGCATTACTTACCAAGGTTCTCAAAGATTCGGTTTCTGCTTGCAAGCTCTGTATTTTGCAGGCAGTTTCATGGAACTCGGTTCTGAGGAGCTCCACCAGCTCTTCCTCCTGGGTTCGCACGGCAGCCGTCGTTTCAGCCGGTTGCTGGTAAAAGATTGTGACTGTCGTCACAGCCTACTCAAATTATGTTTTAGTTTCCTTACATACCAAACTGACAGTTGATATTTTCACAGTTTGTGGTAATTCTGACTTTAAGTTTGATTCTTGTATATTAAATACCTTGGTTGAACAATTCTGGATACTTCTTAGTGTCAAAATTGTCATATTTTCTATGCATTTACTGTAAAATAGCTTATACATAAAAGTGTATATATTTTATCTATGCCAACAAAAGCTGTTCAGCATTCATACTAGTGCATTTAAAATGACCTATAAAAAGAAAATGCTGCTATAATTCTTCATTTAGTAGCTATACTGTAATATTTTTTTAGAAGTTAAGTGTTTTCACTTAGCCTATTGGATTTCAAAATTATTCACACCTTGATTTTTCACATAGGATTCTATGAGTCAGAGAGCAAGTCATATCACAGAGGTCAGAAAAATAATTTCTGATAATTGAATTAAGATATTCTTATGCAATTTTATGCTCTTGTTGCTTGTGGGTTTTTATATGTGTTTAGTTCAGGCTCCTTGAAAATAGGTGGAGGAAAAGGTACCTTAGTAAAAATAAAATTTCTATACTTTTTAATGAGGGCTGAGATCAAGGTTTTCAATCCAGAGCTCTGGGCTCTCTAGCAAATACAATTCTTCAGTCAAAACCTACATTTCTTCTGTTTGATGCTAAAGTTAAACTATGCAAAGTACTTCTATTCCACTCTGAAAATTATCTGGACCCTGTCCTGCTTTTCTGATTATGGATTATTTTATTTTAAAAGTAGGATCAAATTAAACAAAAATCCGGGACCATGCACCAGAAATCATTTTTATAATCTTTTTTGGTACCATCATGTGAACCCCACACCTTGGTCATTGTGAATGAAATAATCTCAGGTGCAAAAGGTCATTTAAGTACCAGTTAAGTCTCAAACAGAATTTAGGATTTATGAACCTGTGTTGCAGAGGGTTGAATTTCAATCCAAACACCAAAACTGTCCTTTCCAGCAAATTGCACAGAGCTTGTATTTTCCAGAAATACTTTATAGGGGCTTGTGCTTCGGAGAGACATAATCCTGCCCCACTAGTCCTGGTGAACCCAGCCTAGTGATTGTGAACCTGCCATTCTGGAGTAATTTGTGTCTCCTAAGTTGTGTTGAGAGTGTAGTCTGCATGTTATTATGGTAGGAGGACTATAAATGCCTCTTTTTAAAGAGATACATAGGGCAGGGAGGGTGTCTTTGCATCTATATTTATGGCCTGCAACCATTACCTGAAGCTTGGCATCTCTCATTCACATTTACCCTGCTGGTGGGCCAAATGCTACCTATAAATCCAACTTGTCCTCACCAGAGGTGATGTTGAAATGCCTCCACGAGTTACCCTAATCTGTCACAGCTACCTGACATGAGTGATGTGAGTGATAGAACAGGCAGATGGAGCAGATGGAGGTGGCCACATCAGGCCCTAAATACTGAGGATGACACAGCAAGTAAGCACACGCTGAATGAGCTCTGAAGCTTTTGGTACACACAGGTTTCCCCATCCTCCTTACAGGTTTAGCAGCTGAGTCGCCCCAAGAGTCCATGTGGAGGGTGATGCTGGGCGTGACGCTTGGCCTCAGCTTTGGGGTTGCTTCTGTAGAGGAGTGCAGGCGTAGTCTTTGTGCCCTCTTCACTAGGCAGTTCGTGTTTTCTGGGGGCTCTGCTCTTCCTATCTCTGAGATGCTCCACAAGGGAAAGGCTATACCGAATTGTGGTGCCCACAAACAACCGGATTAATGGAGGGAGAGGAGGAAATCATCCTCCTAAATCTTTGTCATTTTGGTGCTTGAGTTTCCTAGGAATGTGTGGATTTCAAGCACGTCTGTACAGTTCTGAGCCAGGCATTGTGCAAGAGTGCAGAATCTCTCATTAGTCTGTTTTTCATGGAACCAAGATAATTAAAGGATGATTAGGGATAGAACACCAACATCCAGGGTCTGATCAGCATGATATCTGCAGAAGGAAAGTGACTTTGATAAGCTCTTAAGAGTTCTGGAAACGCGTTAGCAAAGTAGCAAAGAAGGGAGAAACATTTGACATAATTCACAAGATTTTTCAAAACCTTTTACGAGATCTAGTGTAGGGGATGACAGAGGAAGCTGCGTAATCGTGTGCTCAGGGCAGAGCATCGCCATGGATCAACAGCTGGTCAAGAGACAGGACATGAAGAGGAGGGTTAAGGTCTAATTCCATTATGGCAGAAGTTTAACAGCTTGAAGCCTCAAGGTTTACTGCCTTGGGGATGAATTATGAACTAGAAGGATTTATGGATGGCAGAAAACAATATAGATTAGCAATGTGCAGGGGTGGATGTGTAGAATCAAACTACATGAATTAACAGTGCCACATCATTAAGCAAAGCATCTTTCTGGTGAAAATATTAAGCAGCTTGTGTGCCTTACAAGGTTTAAATCACTTGTGTCAATTCAGGGAAAGGTTTTGAGCATTATGGACAAAAAAGCGCAGAGCTCAAACCAAGGTACTGGAGCGTTAAAGTTACTCATCTAAAAATTCACATGTGAAACCCTGTTAGGTATGAATATAAATTGGTATGTTTTGGTGCCTGAATACCCATGAAAAATCTAGCCAAGATTGCAAGTCTAGTCAGAAGACAAAGCAAATGAGGCAAGGGAATTTATCAGAAAATAATGGAAGTACTGCCCTGACATCTAAGTCAGTGCTAGGACACCATTTGAAATACCTTGGTCTCAACTGGCCACAGCTACACCTGAGAGTGGGTGCAGAGAAAGAAAATGAAAGCATTAGAGATGAAGGAAAACTCATGAAGAGAGATTCAAGAAAGCAGTAATGAAGAGCAAAGGAGAGGAGGGAACTGCTCACTCTCCTCTGCTGTCGCAAAAAAGCAAGGACAAATTTTTCACAGTCTGGATAACCAAATGGTGCAACTTAGCCACATAAGATGACATAAGTACACAAGCTTAGTTGAAAAAAAGGCTTGGACATAATTATCAGAACTCTTGTTGTCTGTATAAATAGTAATAATCTGAATAGACCTGTATGAGAAGCAAAATGGTGGAAGATAAAAAACTGCATCATCTGGGTTTAATGAGAGGTATATTTGGGGACAAAAAACCCTAGAATGGCATACCAGAACCTCCTCTGAACTGAAACTGATGTTTCCAGAAATCTGTGATAGTCTGATTCTTCCTTCCATTAAAAAATCAAAACAAAACAGGAACAACTTAAACTGGTAAGAGCTTAGACTAAGATGGCTAAGTAGGGAGGGGTTAGGTTATGTCTGCTTATTGGCGTTTCTCTGCAGTATCTGGTGTTGGCCACAACCACAGACATGATAGTGGGATCCAATGATCAGTCTAGTATGAGCTGGCAGTTTTCTTCCCAAATGATCTCTCTCTGCAGTTGAAAGACCAGATATTGAAGATATGAAAGAAGTCGTGAGGGTGTGTTGGCACAGGAGGAGGAGGAACAGGAAGAAGCAGGACAGGAAAGTGGGGGCACTGAAGAATTTGGTGCTGGCAGAGTAATGCTCATTTTGCTGAAACCCGGCAGTGGGCCAGGAACAGATTTTCTGGGAAAAGCTTAGGAGGCTACTGAGGATGCTTTGGCTTTTCAGGGCTGCATATGCTTTATATGGAGGCACTCTCCGGGCTCATGTAGTTTTTTACTGCGTCACTGACTTCCTTTGGGCTGTACAAGCTGAAAATCAGGCCCCCGCAGACTAACCTCATGAAAACTTCACTTAATAAGTCTGGCCTGCTCACAAACTTGATGTGGTCTCTGGGATAAACCCCTCTGGTTGGCTTCTTGCATATTCCCTAGCGCCTTTGGTATCACTACTGCCACAGGATTTTTCTTCTTTATTTTGAAAATAAGCACCTACTCAGAGCTTGCATATATCTTTGCAAATATATTTCTTGCTTTTCTTCTTGCAGTTTGGCTTCACTACCCTCTACTCCTCTCATAGGAACTCTGTACCATGGAACTGGGGGGCTATGTTTTTGCTAAGTATTTCTATAGCACGGCTGTAGTTACGATTTGGTGTGCCATGATCTGCTGTAATAGCCCACTCAGAATGAGATGGCTTCTAAAATATAGGATCATGCACTGAACTTAATGCTTCAGCTCTGCAAAAATACTTATTTCAGCCAGCCACTTTGGAAAATGAGTGATCCTTCATGACAGAGAAAAAGCTGCATTAAAAGGCTGCTTCAGACTCAGCATCAAGAGAGGAGAGAGCTTTTAAAGGGAATGGCTATTATCATCACTTTTCATTTCTAAGTTAAGGTCCAATTTTCCCACCACTGCCAAAGAAAACAATTTCAAGGAGAAACCCACAAGGAGTCTGTAGCTGTATAATTAGTGTAGAGCAATGTATTTTGCCCTTTTGATTTATAGACCCCTGTAAATTGTTCAGTGGAGGAATGGCCCTAGTAAGAAGGGTAACGACTCTGGCTCATCCAACACAGAAGGTATCAACTGGTTAAGTTTGTTTTTCTCAGCCAACATTTCAGAGCCCTTAGAAGTCTCCCACAGATACCTGTGATATCAGCAAGGTCACTTTCACCGCTACTTAACTCTGTGCATCCCAAGAAAGTCACTGAGACTTATGAGTGTATATTCCAATGGAGTTGGACCAAAATCCTTTAGATTTTTACCATCTTTTTTGTTTCAAGAAAAAAACCAAACACTCAACCCTCAAAGTTACTGCAGAGTATTAGACTTTATGTTTGCCTCGAATGTCTTAATGTTGGAGTGCTTACCTTAGTACGGAGCAGGGCACCTGTCTCAGCACGATTCTTTTCAATGTCTCTCTCCCAGTGGATTCTGATTTTTTCCAGTATGTCGTCCAGGCCACTGCCCAGGGGAACATCAAGTTCTTCCAGCTGAGATCCAGCAAGCTGCTTGTATAACACCTTCACATCCTTGAACAAAAATAACAGACATAAAAGAAGGTGAACTGGACAATTGAATGGTAGCTTTGGAGAGGCTCAAGGAAGAGCTCTTTTGGTTCTACAGAGAGAGCAATTAAATTTGGTCCCAAAAGGTGTCTCTAAATGAATGATTTAGTGCACTGGAGGGCTTATTTTTCAGATGTGGATTTGCCTTGCTTCTGCATGGGAAGTCTTGCTGGAGTTCCCCTTGGTGGAAGGAGACTGAAGCCCTCAGTTGTGCACTGTGTTCAGGAATACAAGAATAAGTGGGATTTGCACATGTATCTGAACTGGCTGGCACCACAATCCTTTTACGTCAGTCTGTTTATATGTGCTATTGACATAAGCAAAAAAAAAAGTGGTGTAAAAGCATCTGGGAACTGTATTTGTAGGCAGTGGCCCCTGACAGTGACAGTACTGGAAAAAAAGGATGGGCAAGTATATGTGAATTATGAACCTGCAAGAATGGAAGCCTCAAAATGTGCCCACTCCAAGTGCACAAAAGCTTCAAAAGGACTTGACATGGATTTCCTGGTGGGGGTCACTGGAGTAAAGGTTTAACTCAGTTCAGGAAAGTCCTTGGGACTTTATTGTGCCAGAGCTCAGCTGGAGTAATTGCAATAATTTCTTCCAGCCTTTATTCTGTGACTTCCCTTGAGCAGCTTCCCCTGGTGCCGCTGCCATAGGAAAACCAGGTCTGTGCTGGGATGGTTCTGCGAATGCTCGGATACTCCCAATGGGTAAAGAAAGGAGCATCCTTCCATGCTGCAAGGGCTCCTCGCTGGCTAAATGCAGAGCAAGAGGAGCTGTTGGAAAGCTGCTATTCTTGTTATGCCATATGTATGGGCAGAGGACAGCATCAGTCCAAATTTTCTGGTTTGTCAGCAATCAGTTGCAATACATGGAGGTTTAAAGGGGATCTTGTGTATTTCTGTCAGTTTTCTGTTTTCCCTCTTATCTAAAATAACTTCCATCTTTCTCGTGCCGTGCAGTGGTGCTGAAGCCACTGATTATTTTCGGCAAAATGTCAGCCTTGGCATTAGACTCATGAAAGTAGGGAGGGGATGAAGCAACCTCATCTTGGCAACCCAAGTCTCTTGTGGTTGGAGAAATAACCTGTAAGAAATGTAAGGTGAGATAGTGCCTCGCTTCCATGAGCAATCTCAATTCACGCTCTCTTCTACTTTTGAGGCATCAGCACAATTGCTTGCTGTCCCTTATGTGGGATTAGTAGTAGGTCCATATTCAAGCCCCCATCAGTAAAGATGCTGATTTGGATCCGATCCTGAAACCCCTGCTGAAGGGAATAAACCACCTTCATGCAAACAGTGCTGGTGAAGGTAATGAGTAAGTGGGAAGCTATTGCAAAATTGGGTAATTACGGGCTTCCCCTCCAGCTGCCTGTCCCTGGGACTTGCTTCAGCGGTGCGTTGCTCAGGAGAGACTCGGTTTCAGGAACCAAGCAGCTTGCTAAGCCAAGCAGGAGTTTTTCAGAAGAGGCTGGTTAACACTCAGCGTTAATGCAGCAGGACCAGAGCTTGTTCCCTGCACAAGCATTTTCTCTTTACATTCTGGCTGAGAATCAGACCTTACTGTTGAGATGTCCACATGTGTGACTGTGCAACCCTGTGACCATCATGTGGTGTCTAGCAAGAAAAGAAGTCATGACATCTCTTCCATGTCATATTTAGCAGATGAGAGAGAGTTAAAACTTAAATGTAAGTAATTTGATCATGCCTCAGCGGCTACTGCTTTAAGTTAACAGAGAAGAGAGAAATAGGAGCAGTTTTCAGGACAATCCCCCCACCCAGACATGGCAGGCGGAGTTTTTTAGTGCTTGCTTTGCACTAGATGTATGATGCCAACTGGATGAAACAGGCCCACATCGGCTTTTCAGTGTCCCGAGCCTGGACTTACTTCTTCATGAGTCTTTGACAGCAAAGTTAGTTCTTCTTTCATGCTCTCTATCTGACTCTCCAGATCCATTTTAGTTAAATTAGCATCATCAATCACTTTATATAGGGAATTAATTTCATCTTCCACTGCCTTTCTGAATGGCTGCTCATTTTCATACCTGCAGAGAAAAAAAGAAACCCAAACCTTAATACAGCACAGCTCAGCAAGAAAAAACCTGCTTTTTTTTTTTTTTCAAATGACGCCCTTTGTGCTAATTAGCTCATGTGTCCCAGACAGAGGCACAGAAACACAGAAGATATACTTTGCTCTCACCTTGTCTCGCTATACTTGAATTTAACTGCCTCAAGTACCCTGTCATTAACTCAGAGTGTAATAAAACAGGCCAAGTTAGCAGTCTGCGCTACGGTGGTTATCAGCCTGATAGGATTCCTGAATAAGCACAGAGAGGCACGGGGTCTCTTGCTAGATCTGGTATTTATATGCAGTATGACTATGGGTGGCTTTTTCTCTGTTTGCTTGGCTGTAAAATGAGAATAGCTGCTCATTCATCTATATAAAAACTTTTCAGAGCTATGGTTAAAGAAAACCTGTGTGCATCAAGCATGACTTTTACTAATGAACATGCTGATGGATGTCTGATCTATGTTCCAGGGTCCCAGCCCATCCGTAAGACCAAATCCTAGTAGTATCAAAATAAATAGGATATTTGAGTGGTTGGTTTGTAAACTAGAATTGCTGTTAAAGCAAACAGCTCATTTCTAAACCGTGGCTGCAATGGTAGGGAAAATTGAGGCAGGCAGTTGCTATTCTGCTGTTCTGCTTGCTGTGTCGCTCTCATTTGTGCCTTTTCATTTTAGGCTTTCCATTGAAAATGTGGCTGCATTGCGTGGCGAATCTCCTTGGGTGGGAGGCTTTTGTGTCACACCCATCCAGCCTGGGGACCTGGTGGCCAGGGAGGTTAGACAGGGGGGCTGGCAGGTTAGACGGGAGCCAGCTTCATAAACAAGAGCTGTACTCTGCCCCTTGAGAGCTACCTTCATTGCTGGGAGTTCAACAGCCTGGGAGAGAGGCAGCTGATCCCAGTGAGAATGAGGAGCTTTTACTCTGCCATGGATTGATTTGACATTGGTTTTGTTATGTAGACTGCTTGTCCAAGTCAGCTGACATTTTTAAAACTACTTAAAATATGAGTGTAGCTTGCTGGATGCAAAGCCACAAAATGAGTAGCTCAGAGTTTTACCTTTCTGAAATAAAAGGCAAATCTAAGAACATGATTAAGACATGTTTTGATATGATTAAATAAAATAATACCAGGGAGAGACAGAAGTTTAAGGGATGATAAAAATCATAGGAAATAAAAATTAGTTAGTTTGAAGTACAGTTTGTGTGTTGGATCTTGCACAAAAGCTATTTGTAAATGAACAATCCACTACAAATACAAGCTAGAAGGATCATCAGGCCTTCTGAGTAAAATTTACAGAGCTTCATGCCCTCATGTACATGAACATTAGGCTTTGCAAACAGAAAGATGTTAAAAAAGTAGTTTGTCAGTATTTAAGATCTTCTTTTACTATTCCTTTCTCTCAGTAAAGACAAGGAAAATCAGTGCAGCCCATTTCTGGTTTCTTATCTAATGTTTCCACACTGACGTTTGTAGTGGTACAGTTTTTGCTTTTCAGCTGCTGCAGTAGAATGATTTTTTACTTCCAAAATCACTTGTGTGGAACTGAAAATTACAACTAATAATCACATGAGTGTTTGCCTTTATAAAATGTCGACCCAAATTTGAATGAATACTGACCTGTCAGTAAGAGATCAATGTCTGTATATCAAAGAATAGCTTGAGTAATTTTGCTAGTGCACATTTTTGTTACTATAAATCTGCAAAATCTTCCAAAACAATGTTAGCATCCTAATTCTTTCACTGCTACAAAACCCCTCCCATCTCAGGTGGTTGAATATTCAACTTCAAAGAATGAGCCTGTTCTATTCAGTAAGCATTACTCCCCTATAGAGAAAGCGCTTGCCGAGGCAAAATTTCAAAGAAAGTGGCCAGCTAGGTGCCGCCACAAGGCTACCTGTCTTTAAAATCTTCAGCACAGGCTTGAATATTCTCAGTGTGCAGCATAAGACGAGCATTTTCAAGGACCGCTTCGCCCACCTAGAAGAAAGAGACAACAGAGCTCAAGCAATGAAGATCTTCAGCGCATTAGCTACATGCACTGTGCAGGTACCTTAAGCAGATGTATAGCTTTGATTCTGAAAATAATCCTTTAGCCTAGGGCTGTTCAAGTGACTCATTCCAGATAATTTAATTAATTTTGTACATATAAATTCACAAATTCTCTGCCAATAGGCTGCAGTTGTCATCAAACTGTTCATTGCTCCTGAGCATTCATCTTCTTGTGGAAACACATTTATTCTGATTGGCAGCTGGTCGCAAGGGGTAAAATTCACTACTGTGTGCAAGATATGTTCATCATTTAAGTCCCACTTATATTTTCTAGATACAGTTTAAGTAGCACTTATGCAGTTCCTATTCTACTTCCCATATCAGCAGTCCTCTTCGGGGTTGTCCTCTTTGGTGAGCCAAGGCATACTTGTTCCTCATGCCACCTGTGAGCCATCCTCAGCTCCCAGAGCTTTGTTTTCTGTCTCTGATGGAATCGTGTAAGCTCTTGTGATAGATATGAGACCTGAGGAGCAGGCAGTCTTCAAAGATTGTTACACCGAATGTGACATGCTTTGGAAAGATTGTGCAGATAAGACTGTTGTATCATTGCTATGGCTCTGGGGGGTATCTTTAATACCCAGGAGGTACTTGAGGGGTAAGC
Organism: Platalea leucorodia; assembly: GCF_965183815.1. NCBI lineage: Eukaryota > Metazoa > Chordata > Aves > Pelecaniformes > Threskiornithidae > Platalea > Platalea leucorodia. The sequence continues at coordinate 120,377,649 of NC_138823.1, forward strand.
AAACCTGAAAGGGTTGTGACATAGCAGCCTGTTGTGATTCAAGAGGGTTATAGAAAATGATAAAAAGGTAAAAAAGACCACTGCCTGCCCTGGAGTCGCATGCGCACTGAGCTATGGAGGTGACTGAAGGCATGCTGAATTTGGTACGAGGATTAGAGCAATCATCTCTGCAAAAAACTGTCTGGGGGCTCCAGCCATCCCATGCTCCATGCCATCACTCTGGCGGAGCTAAACTGAACATCTCTTTGGTCTTTTTCAGGAGATATGCAGGGAGATTTGCAGTTGAAACTAAACCACCACATAAATAAGCAGCTTTTTAAGCAGGCCAGGAAAGTTCTTGAAGCAGAAATCTTTCTTTAGATAGTTAAGTCTGCAACTAAATGAGATGATTGCAAATCCCCCGAAGAATTCTGCTCCCCTGAGGTGAAACAGGCTATGCAATGTGGAGACATCAAGACTGCGTCCAGACAAGTTATCTGAAGTATCACAAGTGGGATCGTTGCCTTAGTATGGTCCTACCTGCTGTATTGGCTTGCTGCTTGGTGATGGGGTGGAGGTGGACATGCAAGGCTGAAGCATTTCTACGTGGTAATTAACATTCATCCTCATGAAAAGTGGCTTACTGCTCTAAATGTCTTACAAATGCTTGGACAAACAAATGTGAAATGTGTGAAGGCATCTGATAAGGAGAGATCTGGAGGAATAACCTATTCCCCTCATTGAGGTCCATAATGGATCATGAAGTTAAAAGCACTCTACATTTTTTAAATCTGAGGGGGCACGAGTTAAAACGAGTGGTTTGCTTACTTCTCACCTACTGTTAGGAACAAAAAGAGAAGGTGGCTGTGGCTGGAAGCCTGGGGCTGGAGGTCTATTCCTGCCAGCTCCAGCTCGGCTTGGCTTCCAACAGAAACAAAGCTCACGCCATTGCACAGGTGGCCAATTTTTCTTTAATAATTGTGGGATTTCTTGGCCGACTCCAACCGATATGATAGAGGGATAGGCCAAATCAGGGACACGCAGTTCCAACACGTTTCATGAAAATAGCATCTAGACAGAGGAGAGGAGTCCCATGAATACCACCACTGGGCAAAAAAGCCCAAGCTTCGGCATGAGAGAATTAGAGAGTGCAGCGGACGTGCAAGTGTCAGAGATGTTACAAAAGCCACAGGTGTGGGCAAAGGGATGGTGTCCCACGGCACAGCAGCCGGGCCCGCCGTGCAGCACACAAGTACAGAAGACCTTTACGTGCTCTCTTGTACACAGAACTGGCTCTTCTTCATCATGCTACCCCTTGTTTCCTTCTCCCTGCTTCTTTGCAACCCTGCTTTACCAGCACTGGCCTAACTGGTCGTCCCTTCTGCAGTATTTCAGAGCGGCTGGGCAGAGCCGGGACTTTGGGGCCATGCCGCTGTGCTGTCCTCGGGTCCCCTTGCAGGACCTGAGTTTCTCCTGAAAGATGGAGAAAAGACATTTAGTTTTTACATGGCAGCAGCATGGAAGTAGAGGCAGTTCTTTGACCCAAGCTCTGAATTTTTTTTTCCTCCTAATATTTAGAAAATATACTCTTGGCCTCATTGGAATCTTTTTCTTTTTGTTCTTTCTTTTTTTTCTTTGCTTTTCCTTTTTTTCTTTTTCTTTTTTCTCTCTCCCCCCCCCCCCCCCCCTTCTTTTTTTTCTTTCTTTTTTCCTACAGAAATTATTGCATTTTGTCTTCCTGCCAACTCTTACATGTATGGATCGTCAGAGAAGCTTTTATTTTTTTTCCTGACTCAAATCAGGGAGCAGAAGCGCTGCTCTGTGATTTGCCCTGCCCTGTCAAAACAAGCCCATTTGCCTCTGGCAGTGAGCCTCGGTGGTTACAATATCTGACCTAAACTCTGATGAAAATGAATGTCTTTGAGGGAATTGGGAACATCCGATGAGCAAAAGTAACATTAAATCCTGTGAGCTGCACAGTGCCATTCAGAGATACGTTAATGGCTAAGTTTAGAGGCTGAATCCAATGTAAAATGGCTTTTGGGCTGCAACGAAAGCAGAAGGAGGGAAAACCTGGTGATTTGCTGCTGCCTGGATTTCTGCCTCTATATGGAGACAAACCATTTTTTAAAAGGGCTTTTCAGTAGTAATCTTGTGGTTTTATTGAGGCATTTGAGGTGACTTCTTACCTGCCCCACAGTGGATTCCTTTACCAGAACCCTGGTACCATACTCTTGAGGACTCGGTCAATACCTGACTCCCCTCTTCGTAGACCAGAGGCTAATGCCAAATGTTCAGTGAGAAAGTGCAGGGCTTTCCAAAACTGCACACAAACCTGAACTGTGCCATGTAAGTAAAAATGGTATAAAAAAGTCTGATGTTTGGAAGGCTTCAGGGATGAGCGTTGTAGTGGGAGCCAGCAGGCCTTAGCCTTTCAGCCCTCCTGGAAATCAGCTGTGTACGCTCTAAATCCGACGCTGAACCTGAAGGATAAATAATGACACATAGTTTCTATGTAGAAACCAGGTTTCCTCAAAAATTCTCCCTGATTTGCATGAGCTGTGAAAGCTCTTTCCTAGGCTTCAGAAGAAGAGATGTAAGACTTCCATCTAGTGGCTCTTTTGTTTGATTTAATTCTAATAATCAACAGCTGGATGCAAACATGCAGCATTAGTGAGATGGATTCGTAGCCAATTTGCCGACACACATAGTAAAACGCATGATGCAGCAGTTTAGGAAACACCTTTCTTTGTGTCCATTGGAAATGAGAGGGCTCGCGCTGCTGCAAGCACTTGGGCATTGCCTTCTCCGCTTGTGAAGCAGAAGGCAATGCTGTCCTGCCTCGCAGGGCTGCTGGGAGGCTTAATTCACTGATGCTCATGTGGCACTTAAAGTGCCAAGATGGGAAGTGTTATAAAAATGCAAATATTATTACTAATAATAGCTCCTTTAAGTCACGTATTGTCTTTCAACACTCGTGTCCGTGAGGCACATACACCTTTTGAACATGATTTTTTTTCAGCTCTTGAATTAACACTGAATATTTGTGATATAAAACATCTTAAGTTGAAAGCAGCAAAAACTTTCTTCGATTTCACTGTGATTTTATGGGCATGAAGACACAATTTTAAGTTTTAGCAAAAAAAATCTTGTCAAAATCTGCATGAATGTACTGGCCCATTTACTGGGTTACGACTGGCAACATGGAAAACCAGTTGCTTCAAGGCAGTTTGCAGACTCCAGCCTTGATAAAGGGTGATGTGGTACAGACACTTATGGGGAGAGCTTATCCCTGGCGGCTGGCAACTTTTGATTTTTAACGGAGGTCTGACCAAGTTTGGAGTTGCAAGATTTACTATGCCTTTCAAATTTAGCTATGCTTTATCAATAGCTTTGTATACTTTTGCTGTTCTTACAAATGCCTAATCCCTTTCTGAATGTTGCTGGATTCATGGCCTCAGGTGTGGCCTGTGATAGTGAATCTCATAGTTTAATTATTCATGTAACAGAAAATTATCTGGCTTTTAAGCTCACTTCAGTTAAAGCAAATGATGCCTCTGTGGAGAAAGATCAGAAGATGCTGGTCTCGTCTTTCCTTCTGCACACAGAAAGAAATGGTTGATGTCAGCCCATTGCCTCCAACACATTGTAATTCACAGCTAAATCAGGCTAAAATCATATAACCCACTGCCTGCTGCTCAGATGCCAAGCAGTAGACTCGTAACGCTTTCGGTCATGCTTTCTGTGCTGAACCCCTTCTCAGAGCCTGAAGGAGGAAAACCCAAAGGCAGCAAGAGTGGCATTTGTTGCAGCGCCTTGGGAAAGGTGATGGACTACCTGGAGAGAGGCTGGGAAGACTGATGGGTTCTTTGCTGATTCCTGCTGCATCCAAGAAAACATGACTTCATTTATACATCGAATATTTTATAAGTAAACAGGACTGCGTAAAAAAAAAAGGCTCGTTCTCAAAGCAGGAGATACCTCCTAAAGAAATGATCTGTAAAAACTGTAATGTTGCCTAAGCACAAGGAGAAAACCTCACCCCCCCACCTCACAGCTCTGTGTGAAGGTAGTCCAAGGTTACGCTGCTGGAGGTGGCTGAGAGGGCATGCTTAAAACACATTTATTGCCAGCCTCTGTATGGCAGTTGACCAGGCTCTGTGCCTTTTGTGGGAGTTTGTTGTGCCCTGAGATCAGTGGCTGAATGCTATTTCACCCATTTACAGACACTAATCCTGCGCTGTGTCGCGTTACAGTGTGTTACAGATAATACTCAGCGGCTCTCCCGGCCCTGCAGCAAATAAATTGCTGTGTGCAAGTCCAAATGCGGCGATTCCTCGGGCTGTGTGTCCTGTGTGTTCTCCAGGCTTAATATTAACACTGAGTAAGCGCTGACAGTAAGGCCAGGTGCAAATAAAAGTATTTCTATCGAAAAACTCTGGTGAGCTTTCAGATGCTCCCAACCATGCGCAGGAGTCACAGCAGTGATAAAATTGGTCCAGGACGTTGATTCCTTCTTCTGCTTTTGTGTTTACTTCTGTGAGCTGAACTGCGCTACGTGCCATCTCATAGACAAAATACGTCTCCGTGTCTCCCACGCAGCCGTAATTGAGCGGTCACGGAGGCTGCGCTACCCTCTCCTCTGCGTAAACTCACTGAGATTATTTTAAGCATCCCCTTTTCCCAGGTGCTGCCCTGCTCCGTGGGAAGGAATTGCCATTACAAACAACCTCCTATTCTGCAGAAAAGACACATTTGATTACAGATAGGATTTTCCACAAAAAGACCAGGAAGAAGCATGGAGAAAAGGAGTATGCCCAGGGTAAAATGAGATGAATTTGTATTTCTGTCACGTGAATTCCTCTCCGGAAGGATTTCTCATTTCCCTGGTTTCCTGCAAAAATCCTCACATTTTGTGCCTGTCCCAATTAGCGTCTGCCCACCTGCTCTGCTAAAAACTGGCTGCCCAGGTGGATAATTAATGCTGTGAGCTGGATAGTGGCTTCCCATCATTCAGCTCCTGTCAGTGCTCCCCTGCTGCAGTAACAGCTCTGACAATGGCAATGAAACACGAGTGTTTTGCCCCCTGAGGGACCCTCCACTCCTACCCTCCGAGCCACTTGTTCCCACATTTTTTCCCCTAGCTCTGTGTTTGGGAGAAATGCTGGCACCCAGTTGTTACTGCTGGGAGGACAAGTACCCAAAATGTGGGATGCCAGAGCACATCCCAGGAAGGGCAGGAAGGAAATGGGACCTCTGCTCCGCCGGGGTCTCTCCTGCCCCACTGCGGAGATGGGCCCATCACATTTCTGATTTTGGGACCAGGACGTTTGGCCGTACGCTTGTCTTCTCACTAGCGGGGCAGGAGGAAGGGGCTCCTGTCTAGACATCCCCCCGCCCCAATTGTGTGTTTTTCTTTGCTGCTACTTGTTCAAAATCTGTTCCTACTGTGCGAGTTTGGGTTAAACCAGGCTGCTCAGGCGGCTTTCCGCCCCAAAACTTTCACAGCTGCTTCATATGAAGAGCACCGAGGGGTTTACGGCTGGTGAGCCTCCCTCCCAGCTGAATACACAGGGCTAGCCGGGGATCAAAATGAATCCTCAGATTTTGCAGGAGGCTGAAAAAACGATATGTCACATTAAGGTAGATGTGGACATCTACAGATAATCTAAATATATTTAAAAAAATTACATCTAGAAGTGTATCTGCCAGATATCTCTCATTTCTGTTACAGCTGACTCCTGAACAACTTTTACTTTTCCTACTGGGACATGTCGTGGCAGGAGGGTACTGACTGCGTGTGGCTGCAGCCGTTTCTGCGGCAACTGCTTTTGATGTTATTTTCATAAGGGTGACACTTTCGGTGTTGATGCTGGCATACTTTCGCCAATTAGCTCCAGGATGAACGAGTTAATCGGTGCTTGGGCTGGATGAAGTCCTATTTTCATTTTTGGTTAGATGCTTAATATAACAAAGGTGAAGAAACCTGTTAGTCAGAATTGTACATAACAGCTCAGATTATATCTGAGAAAGTCAAAACCCACTAAGCGATGCCTCTTTTATTGATTTAATTGAAGTAATTTGGAAAACCTTATGTATTCTCTAATGTGTTTTAATGGTTAAATAGATACGGATGATGCTAATCTTTTTCTCTTATTTTCTATGATACTTGCAAATGGTATTACTACATAGCTTTATTTTTCTGATTTTATATGGTAAGAGCCCAATATTCAAGCTAGATTTCATTATGAGCTGCTCTTATTTCTCATAAGAAAGGGAGGTAGAGGCAAGGTGGCAGGATGACAATATGAAAAAAGCTTAAAAGGAAAGCAGTTTGGATGAAAAATTATTACACAAGTAGGTTCATCTGCACTACAGTGTTGGGGTTTCATATAAAGAAAAAAACAAACAGTCCTTCCTAAAGTACCTATGGTCCTACTTTTTTGGTCTTAACCATAAGCCCCGGGAGGTTCTACAGGGGAGGTCTACAACTGCAAAATGGGACACTCGTCTGGAAAACACGGGATGGAGGCTGCAAGCATTGACTCCCTGGCTCACGTCAAAGTCCCCATCTACCTCAGCAAGGTGATAGGTTCAAGGGTATGGCTTTTCGTAAGCACCCCGGATTCAGAGCACCCATTGCCTTCAGCAGCCAGTCCCTTCAGGCAGCTTTACAGGATTAGCGGCAGCAATGTCATTTACCAATACAAAAAGATAACAACTTCAAAAGTCAGTGCTTAACTGGGCATTTCTGCTGACAGGATCTCTGTACAACAGCTTATGCTGCTGCATTCAGGGTGCAGACGACATTTGTGGCGTTCTGGGTGAAGACCTGCCCTAAAAATGCAGCGCACTGTAAAAATGCACCCACTTCCCTACGCCAGAGTAAAACTCTGGCCAGCCCAAGGTCAAACACGCAATTGTCCCGGGGAACTTAAGGTTGTCTTCAGGCTTTCTGAAGACCTGCTGATGGCATTTTCTGTGCCTGCACAAGCGCTGCCGGGAAGACATGTGCAAGATGCCGGGCTCCAGCTCTTCGGGGACCCGTCCGCTCCCGCTGGCTGGGAGTCGAGAAGCTGGGACTCGGGAGGTGCACCGCGACCTTGGAGGACAGAGCCCCGTGTTCACTGCAAGCAGGACATCAGCCTGCAAAGTCTTACTGGTCTTACTGGTCGGCAAAAGGAACTGTTTCTTGTCCGTGAGGTCATAGCGAACATCATTTCGCACTCCCACAATAAACACTTTCCCAGAGAACCCGCGGCCTGTGCCGTACGGAGAAGGTGGGAGTCAGGGATGGTGGGGTGGCAACAAAGGGAAGGAAAGGAGTCACTCATTTGTAACCATGTAATTATTATTTTTAAATAAATAGAGCCTTTGAAAATGTGATTAAGCAAACAAGGGAATAAAGCAAAAATCTGAATTGCTGAAAAAAAAAACAAACCAATGTGCTTGTAATGATATGTTGAGGGATAAACTAATTCAGTCCTAGCAGTTTCCTTTTAATAATTTTGATGCTCACTGTAATAACCACAGCTGAAAAAAAAAATTAAGAAAACCCCCACCCATTTTAATCAGCCCAGACTATCGCACCTCGGGGGGCATTTCAGTCGCCCCCATGCGCAGGATGCCTGAGGCAATTCTCTTGCTTAATAGGCATTTTCCACCGCACACTGTGAAATGATAATGCTAATTATTCTGAAGATAGATTTAAAACCCTCCATCTATGGCACGGCGCCTTGAAATCAGGCGGCATTCATCAGCAGCATCAACCCTCGCTGCTCGGGGTTGCTAATGACTCGTGAAGCTCCCCCCGTCCCCACCGCTGCCGATGGCGCTCCGGCGCTCACCTGATGGTAAATCGCCTCCCAGTTCTCCCGCAGCGCTCCCCAGCTGCCCACGCTGGCCGCTTTCTTGTCCAGGTAGACTCTGATGTGCTCCTCCAGCTCCTGGTTGACCTGCTCAAGAGCTCGCACCTTCTCGATGTACTCCACCAAGCAGCCGTTCAGGCTCTCGTAGGAGATAGCCCTGCCCTTCTCCAGCCCCGGGGCCAGGGGCACGGCGGCGGAGGAGCTGCGCAGACCCTGGAGGAAGACGCTGCTGATGCCCAGGGCTCTGCGGGACACTCGGGTGCCCAAACTGCTCACGCCGCCAGTGGGGACGGTGCCCACGTAGACGCCGGGGGGTCTTGACAGGCTCCCTCCACCCCCGACGCTCACCCGGCGGCCGGGTGGCCCCGAGCTCTCGGCCGCGGAGGAAGAGGGCTGCTGCCCCAAGAAGGACGACCGGCGCCTCGGCAAGGGCATGCTGCCTCTCCAGCCCGCCGAGCGCCACCGCTCAGCCCGGCCGCCTCGTCCCGCACTGGCGGGAGGGATGTGCCGAGCCCAGCAGGCTGGGGCTCGCGCAGGGTTTCGGCTTTGTGCGACGGCTTTCTGGAAGGGGGGCTTTGTGCTGCCTGGGAGCGCCCGTCACATTGTCCGGGCGGCCGCTGGGTCAGCAATCCCATTTCAGGGGAAATCTCCCTGCTGCTGCTGCTGCAAATGTGGCAGATGAAAAGCACAATGGTGTTTACAGGGACAGTGGGACGGGGATTCAGTGCAACGTACGTGTGTTAAAATACCAGCGGTGTTTTCTACGCTGACACCCAGATGATTTCCTACCCTTATACCCACAGGTATCTAGACGTATATTACAAACGCGTTGGCCACTCACACCCATGCTTGCTCCAGACAGCGGCTCCTGCAGCAAGATGTTACCTAAAGTTACCCAAACTCAAAGTTTTGAGGAGCCGCAGGGCCATGGCCGAGCCGAACCAGCCTTTCTCTGCCGCAGAGCCTTGAACGCTGCCTCGGCCCTGTTGCAGCTTCTGGATTTCTCTGCGCTCTGGCTTCACCACCCGACCAAGGCACGTTGCCCCAGACCCAGCAAATTTTAACTAGGGACGAGCACCCTCACGTCTAGCCCTGCTCAGTGGGTTTGTCGCATTATCGGCTGCACTCGCTCCGTTCAACAAGGGCCCATTTCACTCTGGCTGCATAACATGGCGACAAAGTGAGGGAGCTGTGACCCGAAAGAAAAGGGCAAAACAATCCCTGAGACTTATTGCAGGGGATGGAGGCGTTTTCCCCTGCTCTTCTTTTCATGTCACCGCTCTAGTGATCAGGTGGGTAGGTTATAGGTAGATAAGTAGGACATGTGCGTGGTACAGTGGGCTCCTTCACTCTCCAATGTTAGGGATAGCTTCACAACCAGGATACCAGACTTGTTCCAGCGTAGGATTAGTGTGTGCACATCTTAGTAGGCATGCCTGTAATGTGCTGATGTCGGGCATTGCCCTAATGCGGTGGAGGTTTGTACAGGGGCAGCGGTGAGTCTTTGGCGAGATGGAATACAATCAGAAATCCCTGTCTTCCGCGGGTGCCTAATCCTGGTTCGCTGGGTTTGCGGCTGGAGTTTGTTTCGCTTGTTTTTTAAGTCAGAGAACTGCGAGACTGCCTACAATCAGGTCACCATTTCCCAGCTGCGGGAAGCCTGGGAACAGCGCAGCATCTCACAGCTTTGCAAATATTTTTGGCTAGTTTCTGGGCATTCTGCATTTAGATTACCAAGCAAATTGTGCTGGCTAAACGAGAGGAATCTTCCAGTGTTTCTTACACAACATTTTCAGTGTATTTGCTCTGTGTCAAATTAAAAAAAAAAAAAAAAAAAATCTGCCTTGCAAAAGCAATACCGTGTACAGAAAACAAATGTGAAAATACGGACTTTTTTGCAAAAAGAACTGAGTTTAGATTTCTGACGCCTCGTTCTCTCTTTCCACCTCCCTGTTGAAATAGAAGATGAAGGTCCTCGTGGGATTGCTTTCGCTCTTCGCAAGACCCTCAGGAAGTTTTTACTCTCTAATCACCCAGGAGGTCGTTTAGTATTTGCTCATGAGGATCGCAGATATCATATTGCGTAGTGTTTATCCCACGGTGAAAAGGTATATTCCCAAAGTGCCCATCCATGTCGATACACAGCCACGTCTTCCTGCCTGCCGCAGTCACCTCGTAGGGAAGCGGTGCATTACTCTCTGATTCTGAGCAGAAAATCAAATACCGAGGAGAGCCTCTATAACATTACAGTTTTCTAATTTTAGGAAGCCTGTGGCCGGCATTCAGATTTGTGCCTCAGCACAGTAGAAGTGCATGTGTGGGACAGGGAGAAAGGAGGGACGACAGTGCCTCAGTGGCCCCCCGGTCCCGGAGGGAGCCACGTCTTAGTCTGATGCCAGCCATCATTTAGTAAAGTTGTCAGGTTGCTCTGACCAACCACAGCCACTGGGACACCGCTGGCAGGAGGGAACAGCTGGACCAGATGTGCCGCTGCTATAATTCCCTTTTCTGGTACCAGCCGTGGCTCACCTTGAATAAGGCATATGCTTAATGATGCTACGCTGACCCCGTCCGGCCCGAGCTTCTCTTTTAAGCAACCAAGTGATAAACCTGAGCAGCCAGTGGCACAGAGCAGCTGGCTGGAGCAGGGGGAAGGTAGAAAATAACCTACAAGGACTGATGGCCAGAGGTGGGGAGAGGATGGCCGAGATCTCAAAGGACGGAGGCCATTTCACTTGATGAATGATATAAAAAAGGCAATTTAAGAAGCAAAACTGAAAATTCGTCCCACGGTAACAGTTCTGGGTTACTCGGAGAGCATCGATTTAGGCAAAGTCATTCCGTGTTCCATGTGAGCCTCTCCTTGTAACAACCTATTTTTAATCCATCATTTGAGCTTCGTTCACCCCTACTATTCCCCTAACACTATTACAGCCTGCAATCTGTAGCTTAACTGGGTAGGACTGAAATGCCATTTTGCTCTGAAAAACTGCGTTTGCATTCCTAAGGGGGAAGGAAAGTCTCAGAGAGCAGAGGGGGGTATGAGGAAACTCGATTCAATGGCACTAGCAGCCTAAGCACACAAGATAGATAAAACAGCGGGGAAGTAGAAATGTGGTCAAAGCCACAGCACTCAACTGGTGTGAGTCCCTAGTCACTAGATTTCAAGATTTCTGATAAATTCAAAGGAGGTTTCTGGTCCTTTGAAGAGGACACTTTACACGCTTTCTTTTGAGGCTGTTTGCTCTGCAGGAACTAGGCCAGGACTCATTGGGCCGGCGTGGAGCAGCTGTGAGTCCAACGTGTAGTGTGGTTAGGACATTTACGCAGCAAAAAGGGTCGTTCTGCTCCTCGCTCCTGTAAAACAGTTTTGGAGCTCAAGCTGGAACTTGGCTCTCCTGTTTAAATCTGAAGAAGTTAACATAAAAAAATCATGGGGCACCGTTACTGCCCCAACAGGTTTGCCCATGTCGTGTGTGGCCCTGGATCCCGTGGGTGCATCAGGTTTGTTTAGCACCCCCCTGCAGCCCAGCTCCCCTGCTCTCCCCCTGCTGAGCTGGCAGACCCCGGTTGGGTTTTAACTGGAAGGGAGACTCTGAAGGGCTCAGTCCCAGTCGGTGCTCAGGCAGTGCTAGAGTCATGCAAAGAACACAGGACTGGCACGCGAGCCGTACGGACTGCTGCTGGCAACCGAGCTGGTCCTGTCTGGTTTGTATTCTAGCTTGGCAGGCTAAAGGAAAGGAGTGACCGAAGTCATTTTACAATAAGAGAAGGGACGGTCACAGAGCAGCAACGCTCACGGCCAGGCTGAGCGATGTCACGTAGGATGCAGGGTGCTGTACCCAACACACGCTGCCTGCACCAAAACCGGCCAGTATTCTGCCAGACCGAGTATATTTAGCAGCAGATTGGAAATGACAGTGAAGAAAACAGTCCATCTGACAGGTGTTTTGCTTAGAAATACCTTTATTTTATAAAGCCACAGTTTGTTCTGTAAAGTTTTACCACACTTATAAAAAAGGGGTTGACAATTCTGAGGGAGAAAAGAAAAGCTGAAAACATTTCTTGTAATTCAGGGTTACACAAAGGTTATATTTATAATATATATATTTATTTATAATTTGGAGACAGTAGAGATGAAACTGCAATACGCGGGCAGCCGTGGGGGTCATATTTCAGAGACTTGCTCATGTCCTACAAATAGCGTTTCTTGACAGAAGGGGTTCACAAGGACCATCCCGCTGTCGCGGTAGTCGCCGTTGGCGGGGGAGCGCGGCTCGGAGAGGTGGTCCTAGGAGAGAGACAGAAAAGCAGGGTGAGCACGTCACAGCCCCCGATCTCCGTGAGCAGGCAGAGCACTCCGCTGCCCTGTGCGAATGCAGGTGAGAAAGGGACTGTTATTTTTATCACTTCTCCCAATCCTCCAAAAGTGCCTGAATTTTGGGGGACCCGGCTCCCAGAGAGCTAAGTTTGGTGAGCTGGTTTTGCCCTTCTTCAGGCAGTAGGAGCCGTGAGTAAAGAGCTCCTCTGATAGTCAGGCTGATTCTTTCTCAGTCTGGGGAGCCACAAGTCGGATGCACCAAACTTCAGGTCCCTTAGCAGAATATGAACTTCCATATTCTTTTTTTTTTTCCCCACTTTCATGACACATTGCAACAGTTTCCTGTCTGTCAGCTGGGCTTGACTCCTCAAAGATGCATTTTCAGCTTTTTTTTTTTTAAGGTCAGAAATCCACATATATAGTTCCAAGCTACCCGAGCATGCCTCAGTTCAGTCATGTTCTGATCAGGTTTAAATGACTCAGATGACAGCTTCTGGAGATCATGCTGTATGCGCATAGGCCTACCATTCGATTCTTGGTAAGACTAGACCTGGTCCTGCCTTAGCTTGAGCAACGTGATTGCCAGCAAAGTGGGGTTACTGAAGCAACTGTGAGTGCTTGTCTAGTCACATCTCAGAGGTTCCTTTCTAAACACCTTTTTTTTTTTTTTTTAATTTAATGAGATGAGTTAGTCAGCTAGCTGATCTGAAAATCACTTTAGCATAAACCTAAACTCTTCACTGTTTCTAGGTTTTAAATACCTTTGAACTAAGCTAAATTATTCTTCTCTATCTCTGAGGCCAGAGAATACATTTCTATCAGTAGTATCACCTGCCCATATATGAATAATCCCACTGAACCAGTCAGATCCCTTAAGTAAAGGCTGATGAGTATACACCACCACTACACACCGTCATAAATTGATGTTTTGATTGCTTATATACTGGGAACACTCACCCCCTGAACTGGTATTTGAGAAGCTATAGGCAGCTCCTGAGACATAAATGCGCAAAAATTCTTTGCATTATTAGTTCCCAGTACCCCCCTTATCTGATGCTGTGCGGGACACACGCAATAGGCAGATTAGAAGGACCGACTGTCAGTAACAAGCCAGCCCAAAGAGCTCTCCTAAGCAGAGCTCAGGAGATGGGATGGCTAGACATTGGCCCTAGGCTCAAAAGGAAGAGAAACCTGGGAACAAATTCACCCAGAGGTGGTTAACTCCGACAACCACACAGCAATATGGAACATATCTGCAATGGCTGGGAATAGGATGGCAATCTGGTTTTGGTGACATATTTATCCCATCTTATACACGTGTAGGGGTGAGTCCTTCTCAAAAAGCTGTTTCCCTGAATATGCCTAGGGATTTCAAGGCTTTATTAATATGGCTTCCTCTTCCCTTCTCCCAGCATGGCTTCAGTTACAGTTTTCAGACACCAGTTCTGCAAGTGAAGTACCTCTGAAGTCTCCAGGGACTGGATCTCTCTCGGTAACTCTACAGCATGCCTGTTGAAGTAGTCCATGGTAATAGCATTATTCCAATAGCTCAGATTGTTTTCTGGGTTAGATGTTTTTTTCTTCCTCCTCATGCAGCAGACTGTCAGCAGAACTGCTGTCAATAGAAACATGTCAAAAAAATGGTTATTTCCTTTCAATAAGGACTCATCAGTACCATGGATTTGTTTTTTATGGTACTTAAGGAGAGGGCTGGCGACCTTCATTCACACCATTCACTCTCAGTCAGATCCAGCTCTCTCCTAGCAAACCCCACACAATTAAGTCAGAATCTGGGCCAAGCAGATGAGGCTTTGGGCTTGGTAGGATATGCAGTTTTTACTTTCTTTTTGATGTGAGTTTATAATCTTCAAGATGGGGCTGCCTGCCTAATGAAAAGCTTTGGTGTTGTAACTGATGGCATTTTAATACCTAAGCAGGGATTTATAGGCCCTCAAGGACAGAGGGCAGTCCCCAGGGACTGAGAAGGATGCCTCTGCCCAGATCTTTTCTGCTTCTAGCGTGTTCAGACGCTGCAGCGATGAGCACATTAGCAAATGAGACACCTGTCCCAGACCCAAATACCAAATTCACAAGCTTGTAGTTGCACATCTTCACTACCAAACACTTCTGCCCTGAACTGCCGCTGATCCCTGCCTCTGTCACCTGCCATTCATAACTTGGATTTTGGGTACTTTGTGACCATGCTCCAAAACATCAGCGACCGGCCAGGGGAAGAGATGGGCTCCTGAGCGGGATGAGACGGTGATGAGGTGGCGTGGAGATCCCCTCCGGCACCTCTCGTACGTAGCTTATGCTTCCAGGGTAGCATCAACCCCAGAGCTGGGGTTTTCCTGCCTGTCTCCATCAGCTGTATCAGGATGTGGGATCTACTGATAAGCGTAATCCGTTCCCCACACTTGCCTGGGCGTTGGTGGTGCCTGAGCCTGGCTTTCTTTCTTATCTGTGGAGCACACTTAAGCTTCTGCAATCTGAAATATTTGAGCTTAAAGTAGAGCAGTTAGGCAAGACGAAGTGACCAGCCAGTGAAACTTGTTGATAAAATTGTCTGGTCTCAAGGCCACTGGTACGGGACCGCAGAGATGCCACGGTAACGCTCCTGCAGCCGGTGGGCTGAACACAAAGCTGGTCGAGTATTATTTTCTGGAATTGCTTTCGGTTTAGACATCACTGTTGCAATTTAGATGGGTAATCTTGGCAATTTTACGAAAGCCAGGCAAACCCACTGTAACGAACTTACTGCTCCCGCCGGCCCTTGCTCAGGCAGAAGCTGAGGCGCCTACGAGGGTTTATTCAGAGGAGTAATGCATAAGCTCTGTGCACTTATCTTATACCTGTGGAATTAATTGACCAGTTGTGCTTGTAATCTACCTGATTTATACAGACAGACAGGTAGCTGGATGTGTACTTACTTTGATTTGTACCTGTGAAATAGGGAATGCCCTGCCGTAAATTCACTCCATTATTTCTAAACCCCTCATGGTAGAAAAGGAGAGAGAAAATATTCATGAAGCAGAAAAACACATTATATTCTAAGCCACAGGCAAAATTATTTATTAGAATTATAGCCCAGAGGAAAGAAAAGACTGCAGAGAGGTCAAAGCTGCTTTGTAAGTTTTGACAAACATTGCAGCTACCCATATGCCATGGGTCTAATTTCTTATCCCATCTACTCCCATAAAATGGCATTACAAAAGTGCAAGGCTAGAGCTCTATTTAAAACAAAAGAATAAGCTACTAAGACAAAAAAATTAATGGGTTTGAGTTCAGGCAGTTTATGTGTCACTCACAGGGAAAGGTGAGCTTATGCTACAAATCTTCTTCCGAAACTAATTGAAAAACCTCCTGCACTGTTCCTGCATGTTTCAGAAAAGCAGGTCGTCATCAAACTTACTTATCTTTGACTCATGTTGCTCCACTCTTTCTATCACCACTAACTTCGTTTGCTGACAGCCCGACAGCACAACTCCTGCTGGTGTGCTCACAGGCAGGCACCCCGTGGGGGCCACCAGCACTGCTCTCCATCTTTGCTCCCTACTTTCCTGCTACCTTCTCCGTGTCCCAGCCCAGCTGGCAGGCTCGATAAGATTAGAAATTGAAGCAGGACATACATTTAGTCCTCCCTACTGCTGGCGAGAGCCAACAGACCTTGGACCTTGTTGGTAGTCCAGCAACAAGCGCTCCCTAAGGCACAGAGCATTTTTGAAGGTGCCTAAGGATAAGAGAGCCCCAGTAAAGCCAACTCTATTGCTGTGCAAATATTTTGAAAGCCTGAGGTTTTACAGCTTATAAAATGCTGTGGCTGCTGACAGAGAAGTATCGGATTCTGGTTTTAGGGGCTGGAAAGCTGGTGACACTGAGTCGAGAGAGATCTCTGCTTCTTCCAGCAGGAAACGGCCTTGCCGTGTGCAGATATAGTTGCTATATAGCAATAATGCTCTCTCCCTTAATTACACTCTTGGCCTCCAACTTTAGTGCCCACACAAGAAAATGGATGGAAGACCATGGAAAATGGGTTCCTGAGCTTCCTTGAATATAACACATTTTAGCAGAAGGCTGTCTACCTAAGCTGCCCCAATTCAAAGCAGAAGAGACCTGATTTAAGAGGGAGAGAAAGGACAGCAGGGCTGCAATGGGGCTCTTCCCTCTTCATCTCATATTAACTAACTACCCTTTGGGGGCATATTTTAGTGAAATTAATGTAGCTAACATAGGACCACTCACTTCCAGAACAATACTAGGAACAGGGTACAGCTTTACCGATATTCTTAGATATCTATTTGCTCCCATGATTGAAGTTATGTGTATTACAGGAAAAACCCTTTCCAAACAGACAGTTGCGATGGCCAGCGAGGACATATTAAGTGGATGAAATACATAGAAGGCAGAGATGGTTTGGAAGGGAGAAATGGCAATAATAACAACAACAGAGCTGAAGAGAGAAACGGCTGCTGCAATACCCTGCTTATCTTTCCTGGTGTATTACATGATGTCCTCATAAGGACAAGAAAGTGCTGTTGTTCAGCGCTGCCATGTATCACCTCTGTTTCAGAGATGGCCAGCCCTTTGGGTAGAAAAAGGGCTAACTCTTCTCTGGTTTTCAAACACTCACCTGGATGCTTTCTGGGAGCCAGAAAAGTTAAACCAACTTTTCCCTTTGCCTCCTCCATGTTGAAGTCAATAGCGAGTGCCACAAGAGGGACACTTCAGCGGTGTCCCTGTGTCAGCCTGAAGCTCCCCGTATAGGGATCACGATACATGTTAGGAAATACCCGGGGTCTCTGCAATTTTGTGGACACCAGAGGTTCAGGGAGCTCAGAAGCCTTTCTAACCTGTATCCCTTCCCCTGCTGCTAGTCCGGAGGGAGAAAAGTCAACCCACGTGTCCAGGGGCTAAGAGCTGCCGATGAGTTCCAGCTCTGACCCTGGCCTCTTTCTGGCCTTAAGGCAAATTATGTCTGCGTTATCTGTCCCCTCAGCCATGAAACAGGGCATACGACATCCCACACATGGGAGAAACGAGATTCTCACAGATTTACAGGTTGCTAGGCTGGTGGGAACATGTCCATCATCTACCCTCCCCTGCACAACGCCTGCACACCAGGAGACTTTCACCTGTTAACTTAACCGTAAGCTGTACTTAAGGTACAGCACATCGCATAGGAAAATACCCAGCTTCATTTAAGGACATGGAGTGATCGGATATCCATCCCATTCCCACAAAGTTTGTTTCAATACTTAATTTCCATTGTGGGGACATGTTTACATTCCCCTTGTTGTCTAAATAGCTCCAGCTTTATCTACCACTTCCTCAATCTCCTCTGGCCTTTTTTATTAAAACCTTCCACTGTGCTATGAGAAATGTCCCCCATATATGTGGGCTTCAGCCTCTGCTTGGACTACATGATGACACAAGTGGAGTTATGTTGCATTTCTCAGCTCTTAAATCATTCGCGTAGCTCTTTTCTAATCTTCTAACCTTTTTTGAAAAACATAAACCACCAGGATTATATACCATATTCAATACTGGCCTCATAAATGCAGTGTAATGAGATCATACCAGTTCCCTACAGTTTCCTGGTAGTCTTCTGTCTTTTCTTTCAACTCACTTAAATATTTTACCAATCTTATAAAGCTGCATACCTCCTTCCCCTACTCACCAGCTCCCACATAAAACACGATGTTCACAGGCCTGAACGTTGCAAGCACTTGTAAATCAGGAGATATTCAGACCGAAGGATATTAGTTTACTTTTCCCTGTGACTGCAGATCATAATATAAACTAAGTTTCTACAGAACCCTTGCGTCAATGACTAAAATGGTGTTTTTTCCATATTTCTTTCAATTTCCCTCATTTACTGTGGCCGTCTATAGTGGTACAGCTTTAGCTGTAATACAGGTATCACAATGGGTTTGGTTATTGACCACGGCTGCTTACATCTGGAGACAGGAGGCTCTTCTCCAGGTCAGTCTGAGCTCACACCTGGGGATCAGACTCAGGGCTTGGGATCTCTCTCGCTTCAGACCAGGAAGCAAACTTTCGGAGGTTTTGCGATGGAGAAAATGGGTGAGATAATTTTGGAATGTGTCCCAGTGCATGAAATTTGAGCTAAGTGGGGTTAGGTCCGAGGCAATCCTTCATATATTCTTTGAGTTCTGCTGATGCCTGCGTTCGGAGGCTCAGCCTTCCTCTCGTGTTTTCCCGTGTCAGCAGAACTGACTGAATGAATTGACTTCTGCGCATCTGATTTGCAAGTTTCTGTTCTTCCATGTTTTATCGTGTCATTCTGTAATTACAGAGACGTAAGTACTGGAAGCCCAAGGACCGGGACAGTGGGTTTTAAAATGAGTTCATCTTGTGTCTTGTTCTGCATTGCAGAGACAGGCACCCACACACGTACCAATGCACGTGCACAAAAATGTTCAAGGCTGCCTGAAGGACACCACAAAAACAACTCCAACTGTGACATGCAGGAAATACTGATATCAGTGTTATACGTGACTTTGCTTTTCTGGGAACGCAGTGATACAGAATCCTTCATTTTTGCAGCTCTCAAATGGCGTTACCAACATTACCCCCATTATTTATACCACGAAACTGAGGTACCAAATGGTGAAATGATTTCCCCAGGTTCACACAGCATACGTGGCTCGCACATTTCTATTCAAAGCATTACTTTTCCAGCTAGCATTTTAAAGGATTTCAGTGGGACTCAGAAACTTATGCATCCTTAAAGAAATATGTACTGTAAGGATGGGGAGGCTAAATCCCCTCTCTTATTTCAGCAGGCAAGCTCCTGAGGCCCAGGTCTTCAGGCTAGTGCTATAGCCACTGAGCCACGCTACCAGCACGGCTGGCGGGACCTGCCAGTCCTCAGTGGGGCTCAGATGCCAGGGCACAGCGATGCTGAACAAACCCTCTGCTGCTTCCTACTCTTAGGTGCAAATCCCCACAGCGGGAATGGGCTGGTGAGGGGACCCGGCAGGGTCTTTCCAGTGCAAGGAGAAGTGCAGCATCCCCGGCACTTCTTCCAGTGAGAGAATGAGGAGCCAAGGGCTCCTGTGGTCACTCTCTAGCAGGTCACTTCCCTGCTATGGAAGTTAAAATGCCCACAGGTTTTCATTTAACAGGTGCCTGTCAATAAAAGGTGTGACAGCGAGCAGCGTGTGGGGCCCTACTGCACCATGCATCGGAGAGGGACAGATGTGTCTCTGCAGCATCGTGGTGCGTTTTCCCTTCCAAGAATTTCGGGCAGCACAAGCTGTGCACAGGAGCTCCTGGAGAAGGAAGGCTTTTCCAGCCTCCTCGCCACCCCTCATGCAGGGGAGGGATTATGGGGAAAGGCACAAGGGCTCCTGGCAGAGGAGAGATGCGCTGGCAACTGTGCAGCTCCACAAGGGCTCTGGAAACAGCCGGGAGGTCGGCGAGCTGGCTCCGGGGCACTCCTCATTAGCAGGAGGAGGGAGCTGAGTTAATTAGATTCCTGCAGCTCTGCAGCCGTGCACAGGCTCCGGTTGCCTCTCCTCACCTCCTTCCACGTCTTCCCAGTGTGTGTTGCTAACTTCCCTGCCTTGGGGCTGCCTCTGCCCCTGGTGCAGGGCCTTACCCTTTCTCACAGGTGTCTCAGCCGCAGCTCAGGGCTTGCTCTCCCCCTCGGTGGGTCTGGCCAGCAGCCTTGAAGGTGCCAGCCTGAGCACAGAGCCACCAGCCTGCAGCTCTGGGGCAGCAAGAACCTCCCATGATAGGAGTCCTCAGTGACTTCATCCGTGGCTTGTTCCCTCCTAAGGCAGCTCAGATATTTAAGACCATGGGGCTGAGTCTCAGCATAGGAGATACCTCCACCTTTCAGCATCCCAAGGCAGGAGCAGGACAGTGTTTTCTCAGTCCATGCCCACAACAGCTGTGAGGGCCTCTCACCGACAACATTTTCACCCCTTGAAGATGAAATGAAATCCAGATGGCTGTACTCTTCATTCGCCTCTTAGCATCAGCCCCCTCTAGACCAGAAGTGATGAGCAAATGCCAGCGTGGGGCCTTCTGGCCTCAGCTGCAGGCGCCTGTGCCCGGGAGGTGGCGACAGTCCCCTTCGCACACCGCACGCCCCAGAGCGCACACTGTACACCGCACACCGCGCACCGCACACCGCGCACCGCACACCCGTGCCTGAAGATACAGAGATGCCTGAGGGTCAGGAAATAAAGTGCCCCTCCGGTGTGCAGCGCAGAGGGGAGCCACGACTGATACACGTGCATCTGGGTAAAAGTGCTTTAGGTTGTTGTAGCTTATTTTTCTTCTCCTATAGGAATAACCTATGCCTGTACAGCAGCGTTTATCATAGCATAGTTTAAGCAGCATAACTTTTGGATGAAAGCAGTTCCCTAGGCACTTTCAGCCAGATCCAAAAAAATCCCATTTAAATCCCTGCCTGCCATTCATTTCAACTCTGAAATACGTCGGAGGATCCCAAGATTTTAAAAGGAGACCCACTGAAGACCATCCTCAGAAATCTGGTCCTGAAAGCAGGACTTAAATATTTGAATCATTTAAACACTCAGTTGTATTAGAGATGGTATAGATAATTTTCAAAATAGTATTTGCCTTTTTAAAAGGTGCAGCTTACAAATACAAGAAACAGAATAGGCACAGTCATATGAACACGTACTGTTATGGCACACGTGATAAGAAGAAAAGTTTAAACACCACTATTTAATGAATAGTGGGTTAGAAGTCCTGCCAACAGACTCTTCATATTATTATTATTCTTCATAATAATAACTATCATTAGTTATTGGCTCATATATGGCACACTGCAGGCAGAGACATGCACCAGTTTACACACTGGTTATGTTTCTTTCTTATGCTTGTGTTGTATGGTATTATATTTTGTGTTTTGTATTTGGACGCTTTCTATTCGTTATCAGCTTTCTTTCTGAATATTGGCCCAAACCATAATGCTTGGAAGAATTTATTTGATCTTCTGTTTCTACTGATTGATAGACAAGGCACTGTTCATCAAATCATCAAATACTGCTGCTTCTCATCATGTGCTTGCTATATCCCAGTTTCTCCTCTCCATCTTTCACAGCACTATGTACACACACTTCTGCTTTGGTTTCTCTCTATTTTGATTGCCCATTTTTTAGGTTTAAGCTTTGTTCTCACTTGTGGTTTTAACCACGTTGGCAATAGCAGAACCCCTGGTCCCAGAGGTACAAGTCTAACAGATATGCTGAGCCAACCCAATAATTTGCAGCCGCTGGAAGGATTAGCGCGACTCCCTCTCCAGGTGTGCGTATTCCTGCAGCCTCATCCGCTCCACGTCTCCCGCTCATCCCACCCCGCGGGGAGCTGATTCAGCTCACGGGGTGGACAGAAAGTAACAAAGAGCAAAGTGAATATTTTTTGACCACTTCAGCAATCTGAAAGTGTCTCAAGGAGGTGTCAGGTCAGGCGCAGGCAGAAGGAGAGGGGCAGGATGAGGTGGCCGTGCCTCGGAGAGGGCAGGAGGGAGCAGCACTGTCCTTTTTGGCAGGAGTAAGCTGTGTGCGAGACTGGCTTGGTCAGCTCATCTAGCCTTGTCCTCAGTACAGCTCGTAGGTGTAAATAACAGAATTAATACTCAATGTTGTTGGCTGCTACCCTTTTATGTTTCCTCAGGCAGCAGAGGCTGGGAAATTTTTTGTTTTGTTTCACTCCAGACAGATCAGCGTAATCACACCCCGCGACAGTGAAACCCCAGAGAATATGTTGTCCCACTTTGCTGACATAACCCAGCTAAGCAGGGGACACCCCGGCATCCACTCACAAGCTTTCTCATAATTTCTCATGTGTTTTTTGTAACTGAGTCAAATGACGAGACCTTAAGCCAGCTCTGGGAACCCACCCTGCCCTGGTCCCGCAGGTGGCTGACTCCTGGTGTCTGAAGGCCAGGATTTCAAACTCTTCCTGCTCCCGCAGCAGCTGCAAAGTTGGAATTAAAATGGAGGAAACCAGCACTTTGATTATCAGACTTTAAAATCTGATAGTTCACAAACTGCCTGCAATGAAATATGTTATTGCACTGGAAAACTGGTGTTTCCTAAGGTATTCATCATTACAACTGTCATTAATCCTTTGGGTTAGCAGTGGACTTTTTAAATCCAATGCCAGGGCAGCATATAGCGCTTCCTAGATTAAAGACTTGTACAATTTTTGGTTACCAGCTTAAACGGCTTGAAGTAAAGCTGCTTCACCTTCTAGAGTTGTTCAGCCTTGTGTTACACCCTCAGATGGAGGGCCCCAAAAGACTGATTTCTAATAGCAACAGAGCAAGTATGCTTTGAGTGTAAACATTTTAGCCCTGCATTTTGAAGCTAAGCACTTCAGTCAGTGAATGTGATCTCTGTCTAGTTATTGCTTCTCATCCATCTCAAGCCGCCCTGCCTCTGTTAGCTCTCCACCTGGTCCTTGAATCATGGGCTGAATTTTAAGGAAAGAGAAAGCAAAATAAAGCAGCAATTAACTTACAACATGAGGATATAGGTACGCTGATAGCCAGAATGATCCAGGCAATGTCCATCTTGCTGAGACAGATGGTTGCTCTGTGCTGGGGTTTGTCCCCCTCGGTGACATGGGAGATGTTTCCTTGCACCCCAGGTTTCCAGGTCCCGGCAGGAACCAGTCTGTTTAGGAAGTTCCCGGTGGCAGTGGAGCCAGCCGTGGAAATGGAGCTGGAAAACCTCGTGGCAGGCGCTGCGGAGAGAGCACTGCCCAGCAAGGTCGCGTTAGTCACCACGCCGTGCTGCGTTGGAGCGGGTCCCTTGGGGTCTCCCGCTGCTGGGGAGGAGACGCTGATGTCAAAACTGGTCTGAACCGAGTGACCCGTTGCTGCTGTTGCAGATCCAGGGCCAGCAAACAGAGGGACATTTGTACTGAGATTCAAGGTTACCCAAGAGTTGTTTTTGCTCAGCATATCCCATACGCCATAGCGGGTGGGTTTAAAAGGCACCGACACTGCTTCAGGATCAGTTGATGGTCCAGCAGTTGTGGTGGCAAAATCTGCCTCCTGCACCACTAGCTCGGCCCCGTCCCCTCGCTCTGCTTCCCTCAGGCTTCCCGAGGCGTTGCGGTGGGGAGAAGGGTCTGAGTGTGTAGTTCTTGCCAGCTCCGTGCCATTCGGATCGCTGGACGCTGCAGTCTGGGACTGAAATGGGTGGTCTGTGAAAGGGCTCCTCAGGGTAGGGAAGGGAGAGTGCAGGGTCGTCTTTAGGTAAGGCTCTGAGGACTCTGTGAAGTTGCCTTTGAAAACCTGGAATATTTTCCCCTTGGGGCGAGTCTGTCCCGAGTACAAAGCACTCTGGTTGTATAAACGATACGTTTCCTTTTCGCCGACGTGAGGGCCGCTCGCTTGCTTTTGCCCGGTGGAGGGGGCTTTCTCCGCCAGGCTGCCGGGATGGGGAATGGCACGAGCGGACGTGGGAAGGGGCTTTGCCGCGTGGCGGTCTTTGTGGCGAGGTGTTGTTCCCATGGCTGTGATAGTGGTAGTGTCCATTGGGAAGCCCTGAGAGGAGGAGACAGTGGGAGACAGTACCTGAACAGAAAACACCAGCTCTTCTGTCAGTGCCAAGATCAGTAGAACACCTGGAGGAAAAAACACAGGGAGAGGGTGAGACACCAGGGAGGGACCAGCGGACAGGGAACGACACAGCTTGCGTGTCTGGCAGGAAGGAATACCTTCCATGTTCTGCAGAAGGACAGAAGAGCTAGCGTCCAACTTTGTCGGCTTCTCTGGGAAAGTAGGAAGAGAAAGGGAAATCCGCAAGGGCTGCGGTGGCCCTGTGGCCGTGGGAGCAGCGAGGTGGGAATGGGAATGTTGCAGGGAATCTCTGTGGCAAAGGGAGAGAGGAGCTTGCAGCATGGACTCAGGACAGTGCTTTAAAGTGCCATAGGCAGGTGATTTCCCCGTAGAAGCTACAAAGCATCCTACTCTTTAGGGGTAGAAACAAAAGACGTTTTCATTTTTCTTTTGGCCAGGAGGCCTCCAGATGAATGTCCGCATCATTAGGGGGAACCTTATTCCGCTCATTCTTTTGGCTGCAAAATCCTAAATTTGGCTGCCTCCAGTCTTGGATGCCATTAAGCAATCTGTTTTTTGAGAGAGCAGCTGCTTAGCCCTTGCTGAAAATTAGGTCAAGAAGGGATGTCTGATGAGAGGGCTTCCTAGGTTATATATGCTGTCCTTTACTTAGCAACTTTGGAAAATCTAGTCACTTATTTTAGAGTATGAGATGTGGAAAATCTCCAAATGTTAAAAATGAAAAAGAAAACATAGCTATCACAGCCATTTTTAAACCCCCCATGATTATTAGGGGTCTGACTCAATCTAACACAACTGCCCTTTGCACCCATAGACAAATGTTTGGTTGTAACCTGTTCCGTGCTCACATGTGCTGTGGGATTGGATTGTGTGAAATCTGCCTCCCGCCACCCTCTGTAGCGCACATCGTTTCGTGAGGTGCCAGATTCACACTGCTGGGAACATCAATTCTTCCATTTATTCCTAGTCCAGATAATGGACGTGGGCAGCTGCAGTAGCATAAGCCTCCCCGGGATGCAGGGCTAATACACCGTGAGTTAGCCTGACCTACGGGGACCACATCAATCACACGTCACCATTTCCATATGTTGAAGCTGTCGAGCGTAATGTGGATCTCTGCCCACTAGCAAGCACACAGAATAAATCCATTTTGCACAGTCCACTGAGCATCATCAGATGGCACCATTAGCACGGTGCTAGCGTGAATTTCAACCAGCGGTGTCAAGGTGAAAAACGTTGTCGCAGTCTTAACAAATCAGGGAGATGAGTTCGTCAAAGCTGCAGGACTCCAAACTGGGTAATGATCACCTTCCAGCCAAGAGTGTGGAGCACCTTCCTGCCCTCTTCTCCACCCTTCCCAGGCTTGCCAGTTTTCTCCGTGAATGTTGTTATGCCATTTAGTTCTACTGTACTTGGGAATACCTGTTGTGGGCACCAGCAGAAAAGGAAGACAGGGACTTGGGAAAATGTGGACACCTCTGATTAGGTGTCCACTGGGCCCTAGGGCTCTGTTTCACGTTGGGCAGATGCAAATGTAATGAAATGTGTTTATCCTGAATCCTGTGCATCATTCACACCCATTCTCAAGCAGTGCAATAATGTAGCAAAAACTCACCGAAGGAGCAGTACCTATTCCTCTCACCCAGCTAAATGCTCTACTTCGATCGCTAACCATCATTTCTGAACCAGAACAGGGCAGAGCTCTGCAACCAACAAAATTCACCTCATCTTGCCCCCAGCAGTCTCCTGTTACTTCGCAGAGTATCCAGAAGATGAAAACACTGACTGGATAATGTAGTGAGAGTCAATTACAAGCAATGCACTTTCCACTGCCTGATGCTAAAATTAGCTCATATATTTTTTTATTTCTGAAATAAATATCTCTGCCAAATAAACCATCATCTGGGATACTGCTTGCCAGGTCCTAGCCAGCTGCAGACAATATGCTCTTAGCAGAACACCTAGTCAAAGAAAAAAAACATTCTGTACGCTGAGATGCAACCAGGAGAGCAGATCGTGCTACACTCGTGGAGCATCACTCTTGGAAATGAAAGGCAGGAGTTATCTTCACATTTTTGGCAGCACTTATTCTGAGGTCAAGGTCAAAGCAGATATTCTAGTGTCCATATGGCTAATATTTCATGCCAAGACTAGTTGCTGCCACAGAACAAATTCAAAGAGGAAAGGATGACGATTTATTTTGGATTTGGTGTGTGGAGATAATGTTTCAGGAAACTTTAGGCCTGCTGTTCTGAGCACACAAGATAAAGTGCACTGGCAGATCCTATGAGATACTAGATTACAATGATGGTAATGCCTGCTAAAATTTTTGGATGTTCTTTGTACATTCTCTCACACCTCACGCGCAGAAAAGCATCTCTA
Source organism: Platalea leucorodia (assembly GCF_965183815.1). Taxonomy (NCBI): domain Eukaryota; kingdom Metazoa; phylum Chordata; class Aves; order Pelecaniformes; family Threskiornithidae; genus Platalea; species Platalea leucorodia. The sequence goes on from NC_138823.1 coordinate 120,403,792, forward strand.
TTGGGTTAATGTTTTTCTCCAGGATATTCCTTAAGGAATAAGGAAGTGGTCAGCTTTTCTGCATATTGTGCCCTGGGGTTAGAAACCCTGATCTTTGGCTAAAAACCTACCTAATATCCATCTCCACTTCTTGAAATACTGATAAATCAGAAGCTTGCTGCTATGAAGATTTATAATCTCTCTGGGGCAGTCTGTTGTGGTAGCAGGTCACCACACATCAGGCACGGGAAGCCAGAAGCATTCAGCTAGTACCTTTAGGTGGCTTGTAAAGTATGAATAATTATTCAAAGGAAATGCTACATCAAAGTAATTTATCTGACAATAAACCCCATGACATTTGGCTGTCTCAGGCTGTGTCAGTCAGGTTTTGCTCATCTGCTAGACTCCCTTTAACAGCCTCTGCAGGGCCACCGTGGCCCCATAAGCTACAGCTTCTTAGGACTTTTTTTCTTCTGGTTGAATGGACCACAGTAACTCCTTCAGTGACAACCAGAGCTCATCTGTGCCCCTAACTACTGAAAAATATTCAGCTTAGTAGATCATTGTAAAAATAGCCAGTGCTGTATATTTAGGGAGAAGGAGCTGATAATAAGGACTTCACAGTAGGCTTTACTGGCCCTTTTAAGCAGAATTAATTGGCTTTATAATTGATCAACAGCCAACTGGACAGCAAAAGTAAAGCTGGAATCAGTATTTTCAGACGCTCTGCATCATCACCTAAGCACGCTCTGGCTGGATTTGCGGTGACCTGATTGCCCAGAGCTCCCGCTTACTTTTCTATCACTTGAGAATATGCAATGTCTTACAAAGTGGGACTCTGAGTGAAGTCCCTGATATTAGACTGCCCTGTTTGGCAACTTCGGCTTAAGCCTAGGAAAATGATATTCTGAATTTCTCTACTAAGGCGCAGGAGGCATTTGTCACAGAAATGGACTTAACCAACCCCTTCAAATTTCTTCCCTTCCCAACCTCTGTCTCTGCTTCACAAATGCACCCGTACTGAGAAAAGGGCCATGGTGGGTACGACGCCAATCGTCCCCCAGTGCCTCAACTTACCCTCAATCAGACTGCCACTGAAAGGAAACCTTCTGGTTGCTATCAAGTTGTCATGGCCAAAGTTTTGATCTCCCAGGTGAGATGGTACATAGCAGATGCTCTTGGTCAGTTCAAAGCACAGTCCTGCAGCTCTTTGCCAAAATCTTTCAATTTTGGCAGTCTAAGACTCTTAGGACTGATCTTAGACCATGAGCCCTTTGGGGTAGGGACTGGCAGTCCTTACTATCTGCTGGCATAATGGTAATACAGACTGATGTAAGCACATTATAGCAAATAATAAATTATATTTTCAAAGGTCAGTTCACACCATTAAGTTTTTTTCGTAAGGGGCCATTTCTAAGGTATAGGAGCTCATGCTCAGAAGGGGTCAAACTCGTTTGGCTTTTAAATGCTGTGTGTCAAATTTGCACTTTTGGAGTCTAATTTTATGACTACATTAAAACCATTCAACCCTAATGAGAAGGCTGATTGACCTGACGTCTCTGTGGTGTGAACTGTGTCATCCTGTGGTCTTGCATAGTGCACCAAGAAGGGAATATTAAGTACAAAATGAATTAAGTCAAGGATGAAGCACAGCAGAGTGACAGCAGAGTGTACACAGAGGGTGCCGACGTGCATTTAGCCATAAAAACTCCTTCCTGACAACATGGTGCAATGATTCAAATCTCAACAGGATCTCCCTGCAGTGCTTCTTCCCATCATACACTCACATGAGGAGCCCAGAAATGGTGTGTACAGTTGTGTACGTGAAGAAAATGAAAGAGTTCCTTTACAGGAATGTTTTAAAAGACGGAGGTTGATGTCCTCAGTCTCAGAAAAGTCAAGGGTTAGGAATATTTTGCTTTCCCAGACTATGAAATCCGCAGGGTCCTACCGTTTGGGACCTTCCTCATGATCCTTTTATTTGCACGCAGGAGGCAGAACTGCCTCCCTCCAAACCAGAAAAACAAGTTGTTTCGGGCCCCAGTTCTTTGACTGTTTTATCTCGGGAGCCCCCGCTAGGACCCAGTGTCCTGGCATAGGACAACATTAGAAGGCTCCATTTAGGAGTTAACACCGCCTGGTGCTGCACGGGACACTTCGTGGGCACTTCGAGAACAGCCTTTTTGCATGACACAGCAGAGCAGGCGTGCGGCTGTCGAGTCAGCTCACGCGTTCAGCCTCCCCGCGGCACCCCCTTTGAACAACACAAACTTACGTAACTTCTGATCTAAAGCCTGTGGAAAGGTTCCCAATGACTTTAGCGGGCTTCGGACCGAGTCCTAATTGCCAGAGATACAGTGGAAACTTTTGAGCTGCACATTCACATTTTCTACAGCAAACGAATATGCACAACGAGCTCAGTCTGGCGTTTGACCCCTTCTGGCCTCTGCTACCTCGGACCTTGCAGCAAGACAAACAGAGCCACTCTGAGCAGTACTTGGCAAACATTTTTGCTCTAGGAAGCCGGGAAGAGCTTTTTGTGCAGAGACCTACTGCTGGACTCATTATTTCAGACTGCCGTGGGCAAAGGAAGCAAAAGGAGCCGTCCCACAAAGGACCCATTATCTACAGACCCAGGGCCTGGGTGCACATGGGCAGCGTACGGGATGCTGAAGCCTCTCCGTGCTTCTAACAGTCTTGACTCACTAATAGCAAGAGAAGGTTGTGCAAAGCCTGTTCAAAGCAATGGCAATGTTATTGTTGTAACGAAAGCTTTCTTCACAACACTATTAACTTCTTGCGTGCCTCTCAGCAAACCTAAAACGTTACAGGGACCAAAATGAATCTTTAAGAGATGGAAACTGTGCAGAAAGTATCTATTATTACTTTTGTTACGGTCATTTTTGTTATGGTCATTTCTTTGTAATCTGTCAAAGCAATATGATTTTCACTCACAATAAAGCAGCCTTTGTACAAACAAAGAGTTAAGCAAATTTCATCTCCATGATTGGTGGCAGAACTGAGGGAAGAAAAAGTAGGTTACTCTGCACAGAAGATTTCTCTTCCCTGCCTGTCTATCAGTGGCTGTCATGCCAGAACTCTCCGATATTAACTTACAAGTTATTGTCTGTTTTCCCTTGTAAGTATTAGACAGGGTGATCAACCCAAACTTCAGTACACAAGGTATTTGGTAAAATGCAGGGAATGAGACACCCAGAGCAACACCTCTATTTGCAGTAACATAAAACAGCATCAGCAGAAGCTCTGGAAATCACATGTACAAACACAAATAAAGCAGTACTCGCCGACACCGCCTGTGCAACAACAGTAATGGTAGCTACAGTTTTCATGTGGCAAGATGTCCCGGTCCTTTAACAATATAAAAACATTGCAGAACACTATTATTGCCTCTAAGATGCACTAAGTCTCATCGCAGACTTAGAGAGAGTGAGCCTGTAAATCAAAACTCCTTTCTGGTCCTCCGGGGAGTTAAACAATGGGGGATACAAATAGGACAGTGTCGTGTAGTCACAGAGCAGGCAGCTCCCAATTCATTCTCACACTGCACTAGAGACTCACAGATACTACGGGAGTAGGTGCTTTAGAAATGCTTCAGATCCCCTATTCAGCTAAATACATACAGACATCCGAGCTGCTGAACCTTGTGAAAAGGCTTACTGACAATCATCTAGGACAACAGTAATTACTGAGAGGAGGGTAATAAAAAGAAAGAGCCTGACTCTAGCTGCTTGTTCAAGGTAATCACTTACCTGAAAATATCATTTGGACTTGTCAGCAGACATTCTCACCTGCTCACATCACACAGATTTGGAAGCTTCATCCCTCAGTAGAAAAAGGAAAAATACATCTTCTCCCTAACGAGGCAGCTGCACACAGGAGTTGCTGTTATTGTTGGAACTGGTTTGGAGGAATGAGGACAGAGCCAGCCCAGGCAGGCGTGTCTTGCAGGGCTGTGCAGCGAGAGGGCTCGCTCCTTTATGGAGTACCTTTGCAACTGCAAGGTAAGATTACTTACTGAGCCAGTCCCCCTCTCTGCCAGCAGATCGAAGGGCTGCTTAGTATTCCAGCTTGGTTTCCCATCAAGTCCAGATACAGTTTGTCTGACACAGGTCTATTCAGATGCCAGAGGATTGCTGGCAGTTCTCGTTTTCTGGGAACAAAACAGCAACAAGCACCCCAGCTGCACGTCCTTGTGAGGCTGTTCAGTCCCTATTTCAAGGCAGCGTGCCCTCCCTCCAGCGCAGCGTTTAGCTTTTTGTGTGTGGATGGATTTTACAGATCTACCTCCTGCTTCTGTACCTCCACCAGACCTTCCACTTCATTCAATTATCTCTAATGACATTAATATTCCTGTCAGAGGAAAATATGGGGAATGAAATAGCGATCTTCTTCTCTCCTTCTCCTTTTCTGGCATTGAAATGCACGGTTAGTATTTGATTTCTTCGCTCCTCAGTGGTGAATGGGCAATTTCTACTCTGTAACCATGAAGAATTCCACAGGTCCTGTGATACCTAAGCCATAATCCTGTCTTCCTTCTTCCATTTCTTCTTTTTTCCTGTTTCTCTCTTTCTCTCTGGCACAGCTGGGTGGCTGGAAGAACACACTGCCCGAAGAGCACAAAAACGCGCCCTGTGCAGCCAACTACCAGTCCCTCAAAAGGCACGGGGAAATGGTAAGAGAGCAACAAGTTGTGGGCTTCTCGAGAGCAGTGTAGGAATCCCCCAGGAGTCAGAGGGCCATCCCCACTACTCACTCTTTGATTCAGAGTCCCTGTTGTATCCAGGGGTGCTGCAGCAGCCCAAGCAGTGTGCTATATGGGCTCCTCACAAAATTAATTCCTAATTTTGCCAGAGAGAAAAGCCAGTTCCTTCTTCTCTCTTTATCATACCAGGTGAGAAGATCCTCCTTTTTTCAGGCCTTGGATACAAGCATGTTGCAGCCAGACTTCTTTTGTGATGCTGTGGCCAAATCAGAAAGGAATGATGCTGTGACGATAGGTTTGAGATTCAGCAGCACTAGCAGCTACAGGGCCTCCGACAGTCACCCCAGGGCTGATTTTCAGGGACTGAAGTCCCTATCGGGAAGGCAAGGCAGCTGCATATATTATACCACAAGTATATTTTACCCATAGTTACACAAACCCTGTTTTCACAGCCATGATCATTTCATGGGGGACACGGAAAGACAGAGCACAAATAATAATCTTAGATCTGCTTTGCATTTTTGTGCTCTCATGATGATGCTCCTTTTCTCTCTGCCATTTGCTGTTCGCTTTTCACCCTTGCTGTTTCCAGTCTGAAGGTTTTTCTAAATGAAGATATTTAGTGCATTATAAAAAAAATTGGTCCTTACAAATATCAGCTTGTTTAGCAGTTTCTAGAACTCAGGGCTGATTAAGAGCTTGCTGCTGAAACAATGATTTAGCACGAAGCTGCAGCTGGCGTAACAAGAGAACCATGCCACATATTTTAACCTTTGCTGGAGGATTCGCCACATCTGTAAGCAGTAACTCACCACAGATTTCTTCCCTGTGTGCTGTCATGGATGGAAACATATGGCTCAAAACTGCAGAGACTGCTGTTTGGAATTTCAGATGAAAACTCTTCACAAAGACAGAGGCTCTGTGCACTCCCTTGTCCAAAAACACATGGAACAAACCAAAAATAATTTTAAAAGCACACAAGTGTTCCTTGGTCTGACCGCTCCCCCCTCACACAAAGCTTGTCCAGCCCCAGCTTTGCAAATGCACATCCCTTCCTTTCCAGCCTTCACTTGGCAGCAGTTTTTGTTGGCAGGATGCTGTTGCCAAGGGAGACAGAAAGGATGTGCAGCTGGCTTTTCTTTCACCTGCACTTAGTGCTGCTGATCCTATTTATGTTACTGCAGAACCTTTGGCTTCTAAGAGACCTACCATCAATGTCACCGGACCTTTTGAAGAGTTTTGACAATGACACAAATAGCTGTGGCCTCTGATGGAAAGCTTAAAATAGGATCTTGCCAAAGAGAAGATGTAGCTGGTGTCACAGATGCTGACTCAAGCAAGGGTATCCATTTCACGGGCAGCAAGAAGAAGGGGGAAAGGAGGATTCAAAGCCATCTTAAAAGGTTTCTGACAGCTCCCCAAAACAGTGAGTAACTTCAGATATGTAAAAGTCACATGCTTACTCTAAGGTAGCCGTGGCTCTGGCAGGCAATTCACCCCCTCCACAGGCTGACTAGTACCCCAGAGAGGCTCGTCTCTTGCCATTAGCAGAAGAGGTCACATAGAGGATGATGAGCTTTAACTAGATGTCCAGCTTTCAGGTGATGAAAATTAGGTGAGATGAATCCCACCTCATATCCCTCTATCTATTTAGATGGCATCATCATGAAGCAAACCAAGGATTTGTTTCATATAATAAAGGGATAAATAGAAGTGATTTGAAAAGGTGAAATGTAGCCTCTGTATTGTGATACTTTCCAGGAGAGGAAATCCCACTGCTTTGGACATTCAGAACAAGTTTCTACTGAACACCAAACAACAAGCCTTAGAGATCAAGCCTTCATTGGCATGAAGAGTGGACTAGAGTAGGGCCTGGCAGCCTTTCCACGGTAATGCATTAGGAAGCATTTTTCTTTCCCATATTAGAGGGTAAGTGGGCAAGCACTAATTCGGCTGAAGCTAGGAGCTGCTGCCTCTCAAGGAAACAGCACATTACTGATCAGCTGCACCTGACCCCTGCAAGGCAAGACGTCTGGCACCTGCTGAACTGGAAAGCAGCAGGTAGCACGGGGAAGTAGGAGCCACTCCTTCACGCATAAGCCTTTTTCCAAAAAAATCACAGCTCCTAGACCTGCTGCACTTCTTTCAAAATCCTCCCACTTGCAGTTGGAGGTAACCAAGTCAGAGGCTTTTGATTCCAGCACCAGATGATATGTCTTTTCCAAACCTAATTTCTTCATGACTAAGCCTCCAGCTCTAAGTAATTTACACCGACTTACCTATCAATCAAGGATGCTTATTCTAGACTCAGGATACTCCTTCATTACAGCACAGTCATTTTTAGCTTGTCTTTTCTAAGGAACCATTTATAGGAACAGCTTGTCTATCCCTCTGTCTGTCTTTCTGAGTAACCTCTGATCCATGGCTGATTTCAAATATTGTAACACACTGCATGACAACTGGCGAGGAGGCAGAGCAGAGTGCCCTACTCGTGAATCGCTCTGCTTCGGTGAGGCAGACCTTTTTTTCTCTACTTGCAAAAGCTGTGCTTAAATTCTCCAGCTGCAGGTACAGAAATGTTGACACTGCAGCCGAAAGGGATGTTATAGTTATGCATAGGCTGACTAACTTCTACAAACCCTGAAGGTATTTCAGTCATTTCATCTGTTCACTGAAAGTAATTTGGATGATTTATTACTTATGCCCCCTTAAACACATTATTACTTCCAAGTGCCTGGTTATCCTTGTGCTTGATCTCCAACGAGAGCTTGTAATGAGGAGCTTGCACTGATTTGTTATGTGAGCAGGTAACACACAATTAGAAAGCAACTATTATATTTACCTGCAGGAAAGTTTCACTCTCGTTTTTGACCATTGCCCAGTCGAAGGAAAAGGGACACTGTGCCTCAGAGTCAGTAAATGGCCAGGGGCTTGTGCAGTTATTCACTGTCTCAGTTTATCATGTGAGCAAGTGAGAACCAAACCAGGTCAGGATCAAGGGAGCCAGCATTTCCAGTATGGGGGACTGGCTACTGGTTTGGGGCTACAAAGGGTCAGATTTGAATGGGAACAATTCCCAAAGTAGACTTGGGCTATAAAAGGTAGTGAGAGTTTCCATGTCCAGATTTTCTCCTGTGAGCACAGCCCGAAGATGTAAGGTTACACACACATCAGCCACAAAGGCTGTAACGTGCTGCTCTTACTATCTGCTGGATTATACAGGGCTAGCAAAGCCTCTGGAGTAGATGTAAGGTTGCTAGGGAAAGAAGTGAGCTATTACTTTTCATTTCTGTTCATCCTTCCTACAGACTAGTGACAGCTTTCTTTTGGCTTCTGGAACAAAAGTTTGTATTGCCTCTTAGCTGTCTTGAGTTGAACCTGGCTTCGGTTGAGGCTGATTTCAGAATAACCTGGATGTTCATCATGGCCCAGCTGCACTGAGCCACATGGGTGCTCTTCAAGGAGGTCTGCTGATGGCCCGAGGGGGGCAGGGAAGCCCCTGCACAGCCTGCAAAAAATGGAGGTGCATGCCTGAAACTAAAGAGTGTCAGGGGTGTGTGTTGCATTAGGACGTACAAAGATAAAAGGGAAAGATCAAATTCCCTTCTTGAAAATATCAGCTGCTCACTGCAGAGATGAAGAAAGGGGTTTTTGCTCCATTAGGTGAATTGCAAGATTGCACAGGTATTGAGATATGGATTTTTTGCCATCCTTTGAAGCTGGGTATTGGTCTGGAAGGAATGATGGTCCAACTTGGTGTAGTAAATCATATGTTCTTATAAGGAAGGTCACAGCAGTAGCTGGATATAATTTCTGCTAATGAGAGCAGGACTCTGCTGCTTATATTTCACTCAGCGTTACTGCTCCTGAATTAGATTCAAGAGGTGGAGATATGCAATATCATACACAAAGAACATAAGGGTGAGATGACATGGTGATACAGCATACTTGATTAGTCAGGGGATTGGTAATTCAAGTGGAAATACATATGAAGTTAGGAAGAGGATCTCACTTTATAAAAATACGCTCTATCAGCTCTGCAGTTCATTCACTTCTGCAATTCGTATTTCCTATTCAGCATGAATGCAGTTACACAACAAAGTAAAATGTTTCACCTTTCCGTGTGGGTGGTCTCTTTTCACATCCATGTTTGCATTTTTAAAAAAAAAAATCCACTACCAATATGTGTGTGCTACTTCGGAATGTTATTTTGCACATGTGTTGGTCTTGTCTTTTCATAGGAACACATTGCATACCCGAAACATCATTTACATTCAATGGTTTAAGTGTTCATAGTGGACTCAGGTCATTAGAGTTTCATCCTGCCTTAAATGTGACAGGCTGGCACTGTCATATGCGCTTCTTTGCACCATCAACATAGAATCACTGTTTGGAATAATAATAATAATAATAAGCATAACCCCTATTGCAGCATTACTCACACAGTACTTTACAAGTAAGATATTTTATTTGTCTCTCCTTTCTGGTTAAACCTGCCTCTATTTATATTCAGGAGAGAATCTACTTCATCCATTCCTGAAATGTCATCACCTCCACACTTAGTTTTATTTTGGAAGGAAATTGGACTGACAACCCTAACAACTTCTGATTATTCACAGAACAGTCCTTGTGAAGAGATTAAACGTACCAGCTTTTCCATGTTGCCCTGTCAGCACACAGCCCTTCAGGGATCTTCTCTTGATGTGAAAGTTAGCTCAGCCTCAATGTTCATTCATCCTTGACTTCTGCTTCGTTAATACCAGTTATGTTGTTGGTGATATACGTGGACATCTTATCTCTCTCCTTCCCCCTCCAGCAACCACACTGGGAGCCTCATTTTATTTCAGTCATAGTTCCCAAAGCGCGGTACTTACTCTTCAGCTATTGCTGATGGGGGCTGGAGTCAGCAGGCAAACCAGCGAGCGGCTGTTTGCCTCCCTCTCCCCTGCACCGTCTCCCCTCCAGGAGCTCAGCAGCTGTGCAACGCTGCACAGCAACCCTGGATGGCTACCGGGAACATCAAGTGCTCAGACACCTCTGCCTTTACAGTAAATGTGCAGGCTGGGTGTCCTGTGCTGAGAAAGCATCGCGGGAGCAAAGTCCTGAGGTGCTTGTCCTAATGCTTTGCTTGTGTCATGTGTCTCTAGCCCTGGGATCCGACTGCTCTGCTCTTGAAGGCTATTGATTTTTTTCTGGTGGAAGCGCAGAAATGCCAGCCATGTAATGGGAACATTTGATTTTTGGTAGTTTCAGTGCCTACCTCAGTGGTAGCACCTGGCTTCACTGCACTGCCCTTAATACGTGTGACTGCCTGGGTCCCAGGGAGGGCTTGAGATTTCCTGACGCATCCGCAACAAACTTCAAACACAGCTGTGGGCTGTTTCCTCAGAAACGATGCAAGTGCAAACATATCCCAGTGGTGCATTTGGAAAGACAAATTCATCTCTGAGATAGCTAATAACATGTTTTTACTGCTTACACTGCTCTGATCCAGGCTTTCCTTAGTCTGGAATTCATTTATTAATACACAAAACATAACCTTCAAACTAGGGCACAGCAGAGCTAATGACAAATGAAGAAGTTTCTGTTCAAGAACTTTGAATGAACTACAATTAAACATCACTCTGGGTCCTCAATAGGCAGATGCTGGAAGAGCTGGGTGGCAGTCAGATGTTACATTCCCATGAAATGCAATGACATAAGTGTCTTGTTGTCACACTTTTGCCTTATTACATTTTCCCTTTCCTCTCTCTCTCTCTCTCTTTTTAAGCATTCTCAGCTGTCATTGTACCCGAGCAGTAAAATTATTCCCACAGTAAAGTGCAATATCGGAAAGCAATTCTGTTTGGAGACAGAGCACTAAGTGTGGCATATCAGCGCTAAAGCTGTAGGAGAACATTAGTCTTTGCATTAACATTAACTACCGTGGCTAAGAGAATATATTAGCAACAGCCTTAGTAAAGGTCAGGACACCGAGAGGAAGGAATATCAAGAAGCATTATACGAAGGACATAATTTTAAGATAAAGTGCTGAGTTTCAGCCCCATTCAATATGAATTGAAAGGACTGGATGGAAATAAATAACGGAAGGCTTGCTTGAGGGACCAATTCCAGGACCATTGATAGCAGCGTCAGGAAAAGCCCACTGGGACATATGGTGGCTTCTGCTGCACCGGTGCAAATCCAGGACAACTCCTCTGCAATTAGTAAGATTATTCAGCATACAGATGACTCTGAAAGGAGAACATCGGAAACGCTAAAGGAACCAGCAGAAGTAAAACACGGTTGGGAGGTGAAGACCAATGACCAAATAAGAAGTAAGAAATAATCTGAAGGTTAATGGCAATTAAGAACTGGAAGCAGCAGTCAAAGGAGCAGAGAGGCTCATCTTTTGTTCTCTTCAAATCTGGGTGCTGGGTGGGCCACCTGAAACCATCATGACAGCTCAACCACTGCTTGGGTGCTTAATTCCTCCCTTTACCTGGTTTGTTGGAAATTAGTGTTTCAGTCAAATAGGAGATTTAAATAAAACTCAAGTACTTGCACACCAAAGCTGTGGAAAACAGCTGCGTGGCCCAAGATTATTCACAAACAGTAACTCACATATAGTGGCTAAAAACAAGTTATCTGGCATGAACGAAGGCCAGTGGCTGAAATGCCTAAGATAACAAGAAACCTGCCTAAGGTTGTGTCTTGATGGAGTCAGAATCCAACTTCTTGTTTTAGGTGCTGCCTCAGCAAGGCACTGGAGCGAGAGCTGCTTCCATCTGATGTCCGTGGCATCACCCATGTGCCAAAAGTGTCACACATGATCAACACTTTACTGAACCAGGACCAGGGTGGGCACAGGCAGATAAAGCAGAGGGAGAAGCAAAATCAACATGTACTTCTGCTGTTACAGGCCTAAACCACAGAAGATTTTTGAGGAGACGTACAGCATGCAGCTCTTTATGCAGATACATTCCTCTTCCATTCCGCCGTGCTTATTTAGCGTATATTTATTCGAAAGTGTCCCTGCTGGGAGCTGCTCCTGCATGCTCATTCACTGTCAATTACATTGCCAGAAACACAGCAGCACCTACAGCAACGTTTCTATTGCATTACAACTATTTCCTTAAGATGACCTTGGGTCCAAGATATTTATCAGGGGAGAAATAAAACAAAAAGAGGAAAAAATGACACAGCAACAGTTTGTAACAATTTGTTTGTGAAGGTGGTGCGATTTGAGCTTTCAAATTACAGGCAAACACTTTGTACTTGCTATGGCAATATAAAGCATCTCTTACTCAGAGCTCTGTGTCAACTTCTGCCTCTGTCGAAATTAATGCTTCCAATTAGTCCTGTTTTATTGCGCATCCATCACAGGAGATTCACTGTTAGGGCTTTGAACAATACAAATTCATATACTGGTAATTATGAAAAAATACATTTAGCAAGACACAAATGTTTCGTATTTATCAGCAGTGCCTTGGGCGCTTTACAGGTTTTTTTCTGACACATTTTTAATTTCTACAGTCAGATTTATCTTTGGGTTTAGTAACTAACTGAAGTCAAAGCCTGTATAACTCCTCGCACTGGGCTCAGGCTTGGCTACTTTGTTTTTTCAGCATGGCTCTTGAAAAATCATCTAGCTACCATGCATGTGTCCAAGGCAGTAACTGATCTTCTGAGCTACGTGGCACACACCATGTAGGGGGGAAAAAGTATCCAGACTTATTCCTTGAAATTACATCATATTACCTAACTTATCCAGTGCTGTTTCCAAACTTTCTCTCTTTTTATATGTAAAATCTTTGGCACACGTTAAAAATGTATGTGGAATAGCTTAGAAAGGACTGAAAAGATGGCAAAAGGGAAGAATGTACTTAAAGGCACCAACGAAAATTATGGTTCCCTAATAAGCCTGTGGTTTTAAGAGACACATAACCGTCACAATAATTATTTAACTGGGCTAAAACTTTTCAGGTTTGGAGTCAGTCCAGATGCGATATTTCCAGAAGACAGGAGGAGAAGGAGCAATGTAAGGCTCAGCCCTGAACCAAAGCAGAGGAAGGGCTCCTCTCTGCTCACTCACTGGGGTCTCGGGAGCTGCGGGACCCAAACTCCCTTTCACCACTGGAGCAGCCGCTCTTGGCGGAGTGTGATCAAAAAGTGAATAGGATGACAACAATTCTTGAGTTATTTTAAAAATGATCCCTGAAAACAAAAGAAATATTTGTTTTTTAAAATGAATCATTATGCAGAATCGTTGGAAAGCAAAACAACTGACACCAAGCTTTAATCTCAGCAGGGTATTTTCACTGATTCTTTATTGCCCAGTCACCTATAGAGTGGCTCTGGAGGCACGGGGAGAGCACGTGCTCCCTCAACAAGACCCCTCTGATATAAGAGGACTGTCTGCGTAGCACTGAGTTATCTTAACAGTTCTCCCTTGCTGGCTATCATAGACCTCGATGTGAGTGTGGGACAGGTACAGGGATGAAGGGGAAAGGGTGCAGATGGAAAGCTCTGCCTCAGTTTCTGGAGCAGCAGCAAAAGAGACGTGCCCAAGGGCAGGCTGAGTCACTTCACAGAGAGCTGCTCTGCTTCATTGCTGCTTGAAAGGGAAATGTTTTAAATCTTGCACCCCTTGTGGCTCCAGAACAACAACGGTCTAGTGAGAAAGAGAGGGTATCACAAGCTCTGGGGCCAGGCATCAGATGCACGTAGCATCAGGGTTTTCCTACTTGCTGCCATGCAGCCCATATGGGGGCCTGGGAGAAAAATCATGGGGAAATCTCCGCAGGGCTGCAACCAGCAGGTTGCTGTAGAAATTATTCTTTAAAATCCTTTAAGTTCTAGTAAAGATTCAGATCTTTTTCTACAACAAGCTAAAACTTGTCCTGTGTGATTCCACAGAGGATTTTTAACTCTAGAGGGCATAATTTTTCCACAAAAGATGGAGGTAAAGAGCCAGTGGATCACAGCTCTCTAGGCACATGGATGGATGGATGGATGGATGGATGGATGGGTGGATGGAAGAGGTTCATTTGGCTTTTCCTGCAGCAGGACTTGTGGGGTGAGCAGGCCCCACCTAGCCCTTTGTTTTCAATTCCTGGCCCAGGCAACACGCATGCTTGAACATTTTGTAGGCACTTTAGAGCAATGGACCAGACCCTCAGCTCACGTGAGTCGTCTGTCCTTACTGAAACCCAGAAAGCACTGCCAACTTGGAGCCATCCTGGGGCTGGCTCTGTACCTGGAAAGCTGCAAGGCCAAGCACACTCGTTTCATGACGTTTTTACAACATGCTTAAAGCCAGCAGTGCAGAGCAACCCCTCCAAAGCTCCTGCCTCGTCATGGTGGCACAGTTCATTGAAACATAGAATCGTTAAGGTTGGAAAAGACCCTTAAGATCATCGAGTCCAACCGTTAACCTATCACTGACAAGTCTACTGCTAAACCATGTCCTCAAGCACCACATCTACCCGTCTTTTAAATACCTCCAGGGATGGAGACTCAACCACTTCCCTGGGCAGCCTGTTCCAGTGCCTGACTACCCTTTCGGTGAAGAAGTTTTTCCTAATATCCAACCTAAACTTCCCCTGGCGCAGCTTGAGGCCATTTCCTCTTGTCCTATCCCTTGTTGCTTGGGAGAAGAGACCGACCCCCACCTCGCTACAACCTCCTTTCAGGTAGTTGTAGAGAGCAATGAGGTCTCCCCTCAGCCTCCGCTTCTCCAAACTAAACGCCAGTTCCCTCAGCCGCTCCTGATAAGACTTGTGCTCCAGACCCTTCACCAACTTTGTTGCCCTTCTTTGGACATGCTCTAGTACCTCGATGTCTTTCTTGTAGTGAGGGGCCCAAAACTGAACACAGTACTCGAGGTGCGGCCTCACCAGTGCCAAGTACAGGGGCACCATCACCTCCCTGGTCCTGCTGGCCACACTATTTCTGACACAAGCCAGGACGCCATTGGCCTTCTTGGCCACCTGAGCACAGGTGATCATTAACAGGATCATGTCAATGTGTGCTTCTCCTTACACCTCCCTCCTGAGACAGCGCTGTTGAGCTACTAGCCTTAAACAAACATAATTGCAAGGGGGAGGAGGAAAGGGAGGACAGAAGGGGAAGGGAGAAATGGAATAATATTTTTAGATGGTAAACAAAATAACCAATTGTAATCTCCTTTTTAAAAAAATGAATCACCCGTTCATTCATTCACAGGCATGAATATGATCAAACTCACCCTCCACAGAATAAGAGTTGCTGATGGCAGTTATGCAAATCCATTCCTAGCAGACGCCTGGAGGTGTACATTTACATGTCTTCCCGTGATGTGTGTATGATTATGCTGAAGAGTCTCCTTGTCCAAAGATGAAATCTCTGGACTGACAAGCCATCCCTTCTCTGTACCCACAGGCACAGGCATGCTACAGCAGCTGTTGTGGGGGAATAAGGCTGGGCATATCAGTGTTATTTCTAAATATATATTTCATGTTTATTTTTTGTTCAACTTTTTATCGATAAACAGATTAGAAAAAAAATGCAATCTTTTATAGTTTAGGTCTAGGCTCCTCTTCCAGTAAACACATCAAGGTCTTTCATTTGTCAGAAGTTAGAAAAAACTACTGATACAAGCTGCCCAAGAAAGACAGTACCATGGATCAGATGGAGCATGCTGAGGTGGTGTGAAGCATCTACACAGCGTGCTCTCCACTGGGACAGGAGATAGTAATCCAGACTTGTGAGGCTCCTTCTTAGTCTCTATTACAGACCCTGGGCAAAATTGTCTCGTATGGAGGCATCATCTTGACATATGGCAAAATCTCCTACCATGTATGCATGGCATAGAGCTTACGAAGACAAAATCCATTTAAAAGGATGCCTGCTCATGCAAAGTGAAGCCACAATCGCATTTGCTTAACTATAAATGTATGTCGCGATGACTGAAGCTCAGCTCAGGGGTAAGGATTGAGTGCTCTGACTCCAATTCACAAGAGGTAAAATTATCTTGAACTGAGTGGATGAGAGCCCTGGTTGACACATTGACCCCAGCTAGACCTGGAGGGCCTTGCTGGGGCACATGGCTGTTGGACCAAGGAGAGAATTGTGTCAAGAGATGTCAGGGGATAGCTGGGCCATTTGGTGAGGCTTCTTGTGATGGTTTAGGAGTAGGAAGACTCGATTTCACAACTGCTGTTCATCTGCAGTTTGCCTGATACAGCCAGCACATGACAATCGGATAACAGGCAGGAGCTGGAAAAATCCACTTTCTGTAAATACGCTATGGGTTTAAGGGGTTTTAACATGTCTGTTCCCTTTAACCATTTACAGCTTACAGTGATTTTTCTTGGATCAAGCAGCTTATTTGAAGATGAAGGGGCAGAGTTGGTGGAATTTTATGTGGAATTTGTGTGGAATTTCACGCAAGGGCTCAGCTTGACAGAAACAACAAAATTCACCCAACGAAAAAACCAAGTCAAAGGCTGGTTCAAACCCACTCAATGGATTTACATAACCAATCCCACAACATTTTGATTAGATGTAATCTATACTTGTGTTCCGAGTTTCTAAAAAATGAAAGTTTGTCTCTCTCTACTGTCACCAACATGTCAAGTCAAAGCCCAAATCTGACACTTAAATGGCAACATTAACTCTTTAACTACTACTCCCTGGAATGGGGAAGATATTAGAGAGACCCCTGCAGATAGCTTGCTTAGAGCATTGCTGTAAGGAAGGAGAGGAAGAAGGATGGACAAAGGAGATGCCGTAAGATATGGAGTAGGGAGAAAGACAGAGAAAAAAGGGAACAGAGAAAAATAGGAATGGAAAATGGCAGAGTATGCATATTTTCTTATTGAGCAATACTGGATACAAGAAATGTGTCCAGAATAAATAATGTTATCTGCAAAGGTTAATTGCTATACATGGCTAAAACCTATTTCTGATCATTGCACAAACTTCCCATTGACATGGCTGAGATATTTACTCCATGCTGAATGTACATTATTTATACTTCAGCCCATGGATTGGCATCAGAGCTGGAACTGGGTCTTTCGTGCAGAATAAATCTGACATTCCCCCTTTTGACCTCTGGTAACATTCTAGGAAAAACAAATTTCTTCATGAATATGTATGAAATGTGCCAAGATGAATTCTGCCCTCAGACTGGCATTTCAGTGTATTTTGCTGTATTTCAAAGCAAAATTTGACCTTCGACTCTAATTGCTCCCAACTCTAGAAATATTGATTTTCTTCAGACATGAACTGTTTTCTCCTTCATCACAGAGGTCTATAAAACAAGCTGAGTTCAAATTTCCTTGCATCAGCTGTTCTTGAGTTATGAGGGCAGAGAAGCTGCAACCGGAACAAATAGGAATAGCTGGTTTCTCTTCACGCCCACATATCATAAAAACAGCCAGGCTGATTTTGCTGAGAGTTCTCAAAATATTCACCTTTAGGCTGAGGCCAAGCCTGAAAAGTACACTGCCACCCCGCGAGGAACTTTCTTGAGAAAATTAGGAACAAGTGGAAAATGGGGGTAAGCCTGGAAACAGAAATCGATCTGAAGCTGTAACAGTGGTTTGTTTCCACAGGAGTAATTAGCAATTCCCACGCCTCCATCATAAATTAGCTTTGTAAGAGCCTACACGCTCCTGAGTGGGACTGTGGCTTTCTTCGTTCCTAGAAGAGACATTTTTGCTCTTAGCATCAGATAATCATAAGCTGTTTAGGGTAATTTTAATCTGTTTCTTATGTCTGGCAGACAGGAACCCTGCCACGATGATTATTGGGAACGTCTGCAAGACTTCACCCACATCCTTGCTCACTGCCTGTTTTGGCAGCCCCATCTTTCAAGTTCAGCCTCGCAGCCCAGACCGCAGCCAGAACTGCGCGAGCAGGACTCCATGCTGCTGCTCGCAAAGCCTGCCCAGCGGTTTTATCATCATCCAATTTATTTATGGCTTTCACATGGAGACACATTGATCGGGTGACAGGCCCTCACTGCGTCAGCCATTCCAGGGACATTGTAGTCATCCATCCGTTCTCTGACGAACACTTACACCCATGCTCATCTTCTGCAGCTTTGATAAGAGTAAAGTAGATTTTTAAAACTTTGAGCCATGGAAAGCAAAAGCCCCAACTCCAAAACGCTCATAATGGAGGGTTCAAGGAGCAATTTGTGTGCTTATTGTGCGCAATTTTGGTGCTTAAAAAGCAACTTGCTTTGTTGTATATAAGATACATAGACTGATGAGAAAAGCTGTTTTAGTTTAGTTGTCCATTTTTTGCTAAAAATTATTTGGATTTGAAAACTTCTGGCCAGCCTAACTGTATCCACATCCTTAGCCAAAGGCAGTGGTTATAAAATACCACATAACTATTCCGTTTCACATGTCATTCCCTGGGACAGGGAATCTCTAGTGCAGCATGCAGTCACCAAGGACATCACGTGGGGCCACCATGTGAAAACATGTTATTATTCAGTTGGCATGCTGTCAAAAACTGCAACCACTCACTGCTCTAGTGAGCCATGAATGACTTCTTTCGCTCCTGATCAAGCTCTTCTGGCAAATACAGAAATACTGAGACAGAAATGTCCGTATCTAGATCACCAGAAAGAGGGGATGCCAAGATGCTGAAACATGAGTTTTTTTCATGAACAAGGGCAAGCTCTGTGGGCAGAAGACAGCAGTTTCTCAAGGATCCAGGTGTCTGCTCTGCCATTTTTGTTTCATGCTTCTATGACAAAAAGCTTACATAGTCCTCCTGTGCCATCAGGATTCCCCGTCAGGTTCAGTTCAGTTCCTGATGCTCTGATGATGATCAGGACATAACGAGATCCAAGGGGGAGTGGGATCTGCCTTTCCACGAGGCACCTGCAATGCACTGAAGTCACAGGGGTAACAGAGGCAGAGCCAAGAGCAGAGTCAGACCCGTTGTCTTTTGGCTGCTTTGAGAAATTAACTGT
Organism: Platalea leucorodia; assembly: GCF_965183815.1. Lineage (NCBI taxonomy): Eukaryota > Metazoa > Chordata > Aves > Pelecaniformes > Threskiornithidae > Platalea > Platalea leucorodia. Next base: position 120,422,448 of record NC_138823.1, read on the forward strand.
AATAGTGAAGCTGTTCCTCTTTAGAAATGGGTTACAGGGTATGTATATTTATGGGGCTTTGCTCCCCAAGGTGCATGAATGCAACTCCCATTTAGCTACTGTGGCGAATGTGGGAATGCTGAGAGGCGGAGAGACAAATTAAGAGGAGGTTTATAACTCAGACTTTCAGTGAACATGCAGCATTGCTATTTAAAAATAATAGAATACTGGTATTTATAAAGCATCTGCAACTCAGCATTCAGAAGAACAGGGTAATTTGATTAGAAAAACATTACAAACCCCAAAAATAATGATATAATGCAACAGTAGCAACAATTTTTAAAAAAAGCAGATACAATCTTGCCCAGGGACTTAAAGGACAGGGGATGAGGAAGGTGGTGTTGTTTTTTTTTTTAATTAAAAAAAAAAGAGGTTTTTAAAGTGGGTAGGAAGATCAGGTAGATTTCAGGGAGGACCAGAAGAGACAGGCATTCATCAGGGCTGTGTGATGTATCCCAGTAGAGAATATGCAGGATTTAGTTGTACTTTGTATGAAATGAGTTGCATTTAGTGGGCAGGTGACCCTTTCCAATGGGCAGGTGATTTAGTGCAGGCTCAACTGCCTGGGATGTGCATGTGGAGTAGCATGTCCTGGCCTAGACTCAGCAGTCCTGGAATGTGCTCTTGCTGTCCATACAGCAAAAATAAGAATATAGGAATGATGTCTGCAGCGTAGGGAGTACTGATGCATCGCTTGGGGTTAATCTGTTTTATGGATTCACTTCCTGAACATGCAGTTAATGAGTCCAGAAACTATAAACACCAAACCTCAAGCATGCCCTGTTGCGTCGATAAGCGACTGTAAAGAGCTAGGCTTGGACATCACACGGACATTTCTGTATTTCTTCAAAAGGAACCTCAGAGGCTGCGTGCAAAGGAACATCAGGAAAGACAAGGAAAGCCACCCAAGCCTTGACATCAGACCTGCTGCCCTGCCCGCCCCTGCCTTTCCAGGAGTTGCCGAAGGAGCCTTCTTGTGAAGCTGCAGAAAGGCTGTCTGCAACTCCTGGGAGGGGACATACAGGGGCTGTTGTGTCCCCATGGCGTTCTGGCCTCCTCCCGCCCAAAGTGGGCAGGACACAGCTGATCCAGCCTGCTTATGCCCCACTCTGACCCTGCAGTGAATGGGGCAGGGGCTTAAATAAAGGGACTTATTACTGGATGCTGCAACCAGCTGGCTTTTTAAGGATATAGTAACATATCTATCTGTCTGTCTGTCTGTCTATCTACCTACTACATATACGGTTTTACATCTATCTATCTAGATATAGAAATAAACATAAACAGTATAGTATATATACACCAGTATAAGATATTTTGTTGTTACAACAGTTCAAAACATTTGGTGCCAAATATCACTGTTGCTTTGTACAGCCAGACATCCTCCAGTTGGTTCAATATACTTTGGTTAAAATATTTGGTGGAGAGAGAAGTACATAGCCAGCATCTTTCTGCAGCTGCCCTCACACACAGGCACAACAGCAGCCAAAGACAGGAGGGCACAGCAGCATGGCAAACCAGCCTCCCTCAGGTTTCTGTTCTATTTCTGTTCTGCTAAAGGGTAGGAGCCCCAGCTGACTAGCTTGCTACTGAGTGATAGCTGGGATGGAAATTAAATAGATGGAACATTTGCCTGCATGTACAGAGGGGGGCAAATAGGAAGGGAGGGGGAAACAGTTGATACATAGCAGTCACTGTAGAGCAGTAAATATTAGCATTAATTTTGCTCATCACAACTGCACATTCATTATAGCTTTCCACGTACCAAATCCATAAGTCTATATGTGCTGAGCCAGTGGCTTGCCATCGCAAGCAGCAAATAATGAATGATGTATTACCTCTCTTATAATGGATTGGTTATTTCAACCATACTTGCCTTGATGTGATGAAATAAATGACAGCAATTTTGCTAATACATGGGTTTTCTCCTCTCCCCCTCCTTTCAAATAGGGCAGAAAGGTGTCCTTTAACATTTAAAGCCATGGAAGAACACAATATGTATGATGGTAAATGACTATAATGTAGTATGCCATAAACTGTAAGTACCGTCTGGTTTGAAAGGGAGCTGATGTGAGGTATAAAGAAGGTATTTTACACACGATAGAGGTAATAAATCTAGAGTTTGCTGGAGGATTTAGATCCAACTGGAAATAAATCCATTGCAAATATTTTGAAGTATTGTATAGCTACATCAAGAAAGGACTCTGCCACTGAGCTGAAAGTGCTTCTGGTTCAGCTGGTAATATTACAGCTTTGCCAATCAAATACTGATCATATCAATCAGTTTTCCATTTCAGACTGATGATGGGAAATGTATGGCATGAGCAATGTATTGCATGAGCAATGTTACTATATTCTCCATTAAAATACAACATCTGATTCAATAGCAAAGAATTGCTGGTTAATGATGTCATTCGTTCGAAAAAGAAGAAATTGGACGGGGTAAGTGCATCACAGCCCTCTTCCTTCCCTATGCTCTGTTTGCCTTGTTCATGAGGCCAAGCTGTGACCAAGAAATCAGAAAAAGCAGCCAGGAGCAAGTTTCCATGAGCCTAAGCCCAGTACCGGCACGTAGCAGCCGAGAGCCCTTGCCCCAAGGAGCTCAGAGCAACACCACCAGATTCAGCCTGGGCAAACCCAGGAGAAGCAGGTGCAGCTGGAGACTCCTGCAGAGTGGTCCCTCCACGCCTGCAGCAAACACAGAGGAAAAGGACCTTGGTGACACCTCCATGATAAGGTTATCTTGGGGAAGGAAACTGCCAGGCAGGAGGAAAGCAGTGGTCATTTCAGGGCTGGGAATACTGGCAAATTCTTAGCATAACATGGATGACCCCACGTTAAAAAACATTCAGGTTTGTTCAAGGCAAGATGCAAAGATTCAGGGGCTGATCCCGAGGCCACTGCCATCAGTGGAAGGATTTCCATCAATCTATAGTGGCTTTAGATAAAACCCTTAGTTTAGCTCTCATTTTGTACAAGCACCTGGCCCCTACTCTGTCCCTGCAGAATGGCAGTGGCTCGACACTACTCTAATCCTTGGCAAGAGGATGAAATCGTGCTGGGAACTCAAATAACTCCCACGGTATGAGGACTGCTCTGCCCTTCAGTAGGGCTGGATGCTAAGCCAGCTGTTAAATGCTGCCTGCAGCCAGCTGCGCCTTCTCCAGCTGCTGCGGCTCTCATCTTCCCTCTGAGAAGAGGCACCACCTCCTGGTGATATGGCAGTTCCCCCTTCTTTTTGCTGACTTGGACATGGAAGTCCTTGCCACCCCAAGGCTTCTTGATCCTCATCAGGTTATTCATTTTCCATCACTTCCACACTTGCTTATTGAGGTTCTCAGTCCTCAAAGTTTTATCAGACCCAGCAGACTGGATCCCGCAGTGGCAGTCGTCACTCCTGATGTTTATCATCACTAGTATTACTATTTTTCACCACAGATTTTTTTTTTTCCTGATGAATGCTGACTAGTCTCTTTCCCTTCTGCCACTTTGCTTAAGTCACATTTGCCCTCAGAGAAAAATGTGGCAGCATCATGAGCAGGAATGGAAAGCTCTGTCATATGGAGAGACTAGGATGCAACATGATTATCATGTTAACCAACTCACTGCCCTTTGGATGCTTGGCCCACATCCAGCAAAGTGACATCAATACGGTGCTCTGGGCACATGCTGCAAGTTGTCAGATTCTACCGAAATGTCAAGCAGCGTCCTGGATGCTGCGGGGGTCTCAGGGGCTGATCAGCAAAGTGCTGCACATCTCTGTGCCTGGCTGGATCCACGCTCCCTCAGCAACATGTGCAGCACGCTGCGCGGGGGCAGCACTGCCGCTCACCCACCCTCTTGGAAAGCCACTGAAACCATCACGTACTCCCTTGGGGGCAAGCAGGCCAAGGGATACCCTTCACAATTTTCTACAGCAAACATTAGGTGCAATAAGCCAAAATACTAAATGGACATCTGGCCTCACCTTGCTAATAGAGAGCCTTTTCTTGTGGGATTTCTTTAAGACCTTCTACTGAAATGCAAGTATTTCAGGGAGTCTTGTGTGCTTTGGCTCAGGTAAATGAGGGATTGAATTTGCAGCCGTATAGACCACCGGAGCCCGAGCAGCCCTGGCTCCCAGCAGGGGCCCGTACGCTGATGAAGTTCTGGCACCCGTCTGTGAGCCACCGAGATGTGACCCACCCATGGTGGGCAAAGGCAGAGACTGAACCCCCTCTTCCAGCACTGGGCTGCCAGTTATACCCCTTTCCCGGTGCTGTCACACACGAGCCAGGCCAGAGCCCGATCCCAGGCGTGGTGTGGCAAATCCAGAGTCAGTGGATTTGCTCAGGCTTGGTAGCTTTTGCTTTCAGTGGCTTCCTCAGGCTTGGTAGCAGTACAGCCACGACCACAGTCTTGCCCTTTTAGCAAATGAAGGTTCATTTCCTACCCAGTCTATCTTTTGTCTTCTCCCTAATGCATCAGTGAAGTTACAAAGCCAAATTTCCATGGCAACAGACTGTGAGGTCAGAGAGAAAGTATTAGGCAGGATCAAGCATCTGAAGTAGAACTGGGAAAGGGAAAGAACAAAATTACTTAAAAAAATTAACAGGCATAGCAGAGGGAATAATGAAAAGAAAAAAAAAAGCCAGGACAGATTATCTGCTCCTGGTGTGAAGACTCCTTTCGGTTTCTGACAAAGCCAGTGCCAGCGAAAACACCCTTTCGTGCACGCAGAACCCCAGTTTGTCTCTTTGCTTCCTTTCCAGTCAACAGCAACTCCAATAGGAGCAAGATATGGTCATCCCAGGAATTGCAGGGGAATTCCCAGCCATCAGGAAAATTTCCCTCTTCTTGCTTAGTGAGAGCCCATTGCATATTTTCACAAACCTCTAGTGAAAGAACATCATCACCTCCACAGACGGTGGGACATGGAGATTTTAAAAATTTTTTTCTAAACAGAGAACATACTGATGCCTTTTTCCTTTAATCATCTTCTCAAAGGTGCAGTGACCACAGCCTAAAGCCATGTTCAATTAGCAATCAACTGTTGACTCCCTGGGATAGGCCAAAGCCAGGCTCCAACCCTGGGATCGGATGCTCCCAGGGGACCGGCTGCCAGTGGCCCCAGCGTCCGGATCACACGCCCCGTGGAGGCAGTGGGGCTAGCGGGGTGAGTGCTGCGTGGCCCTAAGATGGACGGCATGACTTTAGCAAGGTCATGAGATAGACAAGAGAGCTGGGAATACAGATTTCCCCCAGCGACGCTGCCATCCCTTTGGGGTCAGACAAGTTGTTGCACGAGGTTGTGTTTTTGCAGAAAGGCTGGCAGTTTTCTCATATTTTTAACAGGGTCTCCTGCTGTGCCTGTGACACAGTTGCTGAGGCGGGCCCCGTGCGATGTGCCCACCATCGCATCGCAGCTGTCACACAACGCTGACGGGCTGGAGCCCTGTCGCAAACCCAGTGCCTTGCCTTCCCTTTAAGCAACCCCATATACTGCATGTCCATGTTTGTTACCACCTTCCCCTTCCAGGCAAAGATCTAGGACTTACAGTTCTTGAGAGAAATCCAATTAAGGACGTTGCGTGAACCCCTCTTCAGGTGAAAGCTGCCGATTCATTAAGCTACAGGCTTGCTGCCTACACCCAAGGAGCGAAGCATGCATTTCCCCCATGGCAATGCTCCCTCCCCTCCTTCCCGTGCGATCGGCACATGCTGCACATCAGAGGAGACAAGAGGCTTTGGGGTCTCTGGGCTCCCCACAGGGGATTTTTCTCCCTTATTCAGGAAAAATAGAGGAGGCAGGTGGTATCAGACCCTGAAAACATTCTGGTCATGTTTGGAGGGGAGGCAGGCAGATATGAAGAGAAACCTCCCGTGCCTATCTGGGATTTATAATGTGCATGGGCCTTTGTGACTTAAATTACTGCTTTTTCTGCTGCTTGATCTGAGAGCATATTTGAGTCGATCTGAATATCAAAGAAATTCAGAAAGGCAGTGGGGCAAGGAGTAGGGCAGAGACTGACAAGAAAATAAGAAACCAGGGAGGCGGTACGGAGATGGTACCGCAGATAGACCAGATTAAAAGATGAAAAAAAGAGGCGACATGCCTGGCCAGCAGGCAAAACCACTCAACTTAAATACACTTATTTTTTCCCAGCTTAATTTTCTCAAATAGACATTTTATGGTCTATTCATAGGCTACACATACCCTCTTTAAAAAAAAGGTTTTCTGACTTGGGGTGACAGAAGAGCTATGATACAGCTTTGCACCAAAGTACTGTGGAGTAATCCCTGCTGTAAGACCGTTCCTCTGAATCACATCTCCAAAACAAATCCAGAGCTTGACTTGGCTCCCAGGGATGCACATTTAGCACACTTGGCCAGATAAAAGCATAAACAAAACCTATTAGATGAAATGATGCTCTGCAACCCTGGAAACTGAAAGGGAATGCATGTGTGCATGGTGGGACACAGAGACACTGAAGTGCTCCAGCCTCTTCATGGTATGTGGCTATTGGTGGCTCTAGGAGGAGGAACATATTCAAGTCCATAAAACAGAGCAAGAAGAGAGAGCATGTCCACAGCCCCTCTGCAGAAGGAACATACGGAAGAGCTAATCATGCTGAAAGACTGGACCACCACTGCTTTTATTATTATTACCTTTTCCCAGCAAAGCACCCACTGTCCAAAATGAAAGGAAAAGTGTAGAAGGTATAAAGAGAGAGCATGCCAGCTCCACTGCATGTTCCCCATCACTGACTCTACATAAATCCTTCACTGGGTCACAAAACCAATTCACGTACATGAATAATGACCGTAGCCCGTGTTTAATATCCAGGGATTCATCAGGAATGGATGACAGTGTTGTCACCAAGAGGACGGCTGTTTGGGAGCCGTATTACCAATGGCTTAAAGGAAGCAGGAGATGTTTTCAGCTATACAATTTTATGCATGTTACGTGTCTGTGTGTTTAAATATATATGTGCATGCTTATGTACCTACACACACACAAACCTATAATTAGTATTGTCACACTCATAGGTTCTTATACTGCCCCTACAATATAATTAGCATTATTATTCTATTAATTAAAATTTTCTGCTCTCTTGAATTTAAAGAGAGCACATATGGTGGTTTGCATTACTGGAGTATAAAATAATCAGTCTTTGTTTAACTCTGAGCTAAGATTCCTCTCGCTTTTCCCCATATGCTGTTTTGAGGGTTAGCTTTGCTGTGATTTCCTTCCCTCCCTTATTGATATTGAAATATTCTTCTGATTTGTCTTTCATTGCTCCTATTGGTTTCACACATTTTCTTCACATGGTCATGGGTACTTACTGTTTTTATGACTTGCATGTTTTCACCCATCTATAAATTGGCTCTCATACAAGTCAGTTAAAATTACATTTTGATTAAAAAAAGACATAACAATTGTCATTTTTTCCATCCAGCTTTCAGACCGGTTTTGCCAGTTAATGAAATCTTGACTTGTTTTCCAGGCTGGATTATAGCTGTGTTTTGGGGGGCCATTTTCTGCCTCTCTGTTTTGTTGAGAATCTACTCCAAACTTGGCAGCTACTGAAAAGTTGCGTGCTCTTCTTACAACTTGTCATCTTCCGTCTTTATTCAGGCATTGCACTTGGCTACCTTTTGAGGCTTAAAATTAACATGTTATTATTGTTTCTGAAGACCCTTCAGGCTTTGACTCCTACCTATTGGAGAAATTTTGATTTCTGTTTACGTACTTGCTCATAATTTGGGTTCTGTTTCCAATCTGTCACTTGCTAAACCATCTGTGCCATCTGGAATGTGCCTGGCCCCAATTTGGTGGAATTCTCTTCCTTATGAAATTCATGAGATTCAGCCTGCAGATGCTTTCACTGCTTCTCTGACAAATTTACTTAATTTGGCAGCTTTGAGGTTTGCATTTTTGTCAGTTTCTAGGACCGCATCTTGTTCTTGTTATTAAGCTATAGGTGGTGGGGGTATACAGAACATGGATACGTATGAAACACAAGAAACCTTCCAGTTTCAACAGCTTTGACATACAAGTAAACGCAAAGATTTGGGTACTCAAGATCCTTATGAGCCCTTTTTCCTCTAGTATGCCATAAAATCACAGGCCCTTGAGAGTGCAGGTGTAAGGTAAATGAAATTCCCAGCTGTGCAGAGGGTCACCATCACATTTATATTCCAGATTAAGTGGTGCTGCAGATGCAGCTTCCAGGAAGAACTGGAATAGCCAAGACACTGGCTCAAATATTGCGCTGAGGTGAAAATATACCTTAACCATCAGTAGATAAACCCTTCTATCTGTGAGAATCTTTAGCTCCCGAGAAACAAAACCACACTGGAGATCTCCTGAGGATCTGATTTTTGGTGCTTTCCAAACCAACTAGGTGGGCCCAGTAGGCTCACGAAGGCTGACCAAACTGGCCAAACTTTTAATGGATTATCTGGATGACCCCTTGCTAATCAAAATATGCTGGACCAATTGTGGAGGTAAACAGGGTCTATGTGCTTCTAAATTTGGCATTATAAAGGTTACTCACTTCTCAATGCCCAGGATAAAAAACCTTACAGGAAAATTTTCCTACTTTTTTATTTGCTGGCTCATCCCTTTTCTGGACCAAATTCAGCTCCCAGGAACTAATGTTTTGATGTACAGTGATGGAAAAATTTGGTCCAAAGAGCACAGTTCTAACAAAATAGCCAAAATTGGAAATGTAGATTTTATGTGAAAGAAAAATAAACTTTTCCGTAAGTTTTCCTCCACCCCTTGTCAAACTGCGAGTTCCTAGACAGAGATCATCAAATGTGAACATGAAAAGTTAAGTATGTTAATATGTATTCTAGCACCTTACAAAAGTGATCTGATTTCCAGGGGGGTAATCCCATCCAGCTGAAGTGATTTGGAGAAAATGCAAAACAACAGGTAATAAAAAAACCTCGTGAAGCCAGATGGTACATAAGTCCATCCTGCTGTGCTTACCTGTTTTTCTCTGTCACTCCCCCATGGCTGCCACGGCTCAATCCGCTTCATATTACAGCATTAAATGCAAGTTCTGATGGCCGGCATTTAGTCTGCTAGGTTGTCATCAGAAAATGTTCAAAGTGAGCAGGTGGTCAGGGAAAAGCCCTACCAAACCAGGCTGTGCTCTACATTGAGAACGAAAGAGGACACCATTCACAACAACCTGCACTGAATCGTTTCCTTACAGCTGTCAACATTGCCGTGTGTTTTGTGTGGCAATTGCAGCTCTCTGGTAAAAATGCTATAGTAGGACCACAGCAAATAGGGAAGGGGGAAATAAACAGGCTTTGCTGGTTGTGTTTTCTTCCTCAGTGCAGGGAGTCACGGAGCTGTATTTTGCATTATTAACAGCAACCCAACTGCCACGGCTTGAAGCTCCCACTGAGATCGGATGATGAACCTGACACCAATTTGTGGAGTTGCACTGTATTTCTACATCCTAACTTTACTGCCCCCTTCAGATATAACATTAGCTGTTATTGTGATTACAGTTGTGTTTAGTAATAATAAAACACACAGAGAAGCCATATAAGGTTAAAAGGTGCTATCTGAATTTATATTGGTTAATGTCATTAGTGTAAAAGGCTCCTTTGGAAGACCCAAATCGCTGTGGTCTGGATTGATGCTAATGGGCAGCATCCCAGCAGGAAGACGATGCGTGCTTCATCACGATGCTGGAAGGAGTTTGTCTGCTAGCCAAAATCTCTCTCCTACTGTTTATAAAGCAGTATCTCACTGAACTACCCCCCTTTTAACAGTTCATTACTGCGCAGTCTTTTAAAGGGGTTGGCTGCTGTTCAATTTCATGGCTTCAGAGTTGCAGAAAAGCACCTTTCAGGGTATCTAACCTTCCCTCCAATCTCATGGCTACTCAATGTGCTAGGTAATATTTCACTAGGTCTCTTGCTCAGAAGTGCCCTGTTTGTTGCTCCTGTGATAATCCCAAGCGAACAGAAAATCCATCGATCCCATGTACCGCAAGTAATTAGAACTGGGACTACATATCATTCCCGCAAAGTTGTATGGGTCAGGATTTTAAACATGAAATGGTTTTCAGTGGATTCAGCATGCGCTCTCTGAATAATGCAGCCTATACATTGAAAGTGCCTTTTAAAGATTACATTTTTATTCTTTATTGTCCTCAATTACAGTTGCCATAATTTAAAAACAAAGCTGGTATTTGTCCTTTTCATAGCATACTAGGATTCTGGTGAAAGGTATCATCACGTTGTATGTGTTGTAACTTTTTAATTCTCCAAACAATTTTTATGATTCCCTTCAGATAATGGATCTCCCTTATGTACTCATATTTTCACTTTTAATTGTAGGCAATTAATTTTTATTACCATTAAAAAGCCTTCTGAAACTCTTTTATGATGAGCTTGTTTTATTTATCTAGTCATTAGCCTGTGATGAAAGCGACACCTCTAACAGCTCAGTCAAAAACCTTCTACTGGCAACACATATAGATCTGCTGTGAGGGGTTAATCTTTTATTAGATTACAGTTACTGTAAAAGCTGACATTCAATTGTTTAACAGGTTTTGTTAATTCCAGTCTTCTAAATTCTACAAAATAGCTAGAGGTAGGTGCTCAAAAAGGTCTTCAGGCTTTACTGCAGTTGCACTGTTTCCTTTGCATGAACCGGTAATTACTTACAGGCTTTTTATAAATAAAAAATCCTTTTATTTCCTTTCCAGTCAATGCCATCAACATTTTAATAAAACATATAGGAGTTACTGAGAGACACAAACTATTTCTTGAATGAATTGCAAACATCAGTTTATACAGATATGTACATACATGGCTGCCACAAGCTTGTGCTGGCCACCAGCACTTTCAGCCCCATCTCTGGCAGGAAGGAATTTATTTGAATTCACAAGATGGTTTTGAAAGAAAAGAAAATGCACATCCTTTTGGGGTACCACTCAAATGCAGATAAAGACTATTCTGACCTCTCGGAGGTCTGATGAGAACCATATATAATCTGACTGACTTGTCTGAGCATTAAAACGCCTAATACAATTAGTTCTGTCCTTACGAGATGGAAATTTTGTTTCTGAGCACACATTTCTCTAGACAACGCATGTTGTTTGTGGGTGGACTCCACCCTGGGCTTCGAGTTTTCAGCACCGGGTGGGACTGAGAGTGGCTGAACCAAAAATCTTTGTTGGGGCCTGCCAGGAGTGTATATGTAGGAGTGTATATTTTTGTGACTTTGGTAGTTGCTGCAATAATATTTTTGCTTATTGACTGAAGACAAATTTTATTTAACAGTTTCATGTACTGCAGGAGGAACCCAAAATGACACTAGCCTTATAATTGTGGAAAACACACTAAAGAAAAGTCAGGGAAAGAGATTATAATTTCATATAATGGAATATGCTAAGGAGTGAAAAAAAACGCAGATTCCTGAGGACTTCGCCATTTTTCTCTTCAAGCCTCCTTCTAATGCACTTACAAATGCATAAATTGTTCTAACGTTCTTTAGGTCATAACAAGCAAATTGGTAGGGTAAGAACTGTTTTTCCTTGTCAAGTTGGGCACCCTACCTAGTTACAGAAACGAAGACAGTCTGCTTCCTTCTCACCATGCCATCATGATCAAAGGAACAGGATGCGAAAATTTTCCTCACTGGAACGTACTGCTATTCAAAGCCCTTTGTAGGCGCCTCACAGCAAAACACAAGTGTCTGGTACGAGATGAAAAGAGAGCGCATGTATTTATTTATTCAGGATGGCATTTTGCCGCTCCAAAAGAAATATATGCATGTATGCATGCATGTATGTCTATATGTGGGGATCGCTAAGGAGGAGAGCGCTGTCTGTGGGGCTCTCTCTTTCCCCTGGGCAAAACCTCAGCCTTGAAGAGGACTCGCGGGCTGCCGCTGGCTCCTGGCAGGGCTCTGCCATCCCTTCCTCTGTTACCAGGCAACATTATCAGTGATGCTGCACATGTGTGCCGGACATTAATTACCACTTTCTGCTCACTGTTAATATTTTCATTGATGCATTTTCCTTTAGAAACACAAGGCACTCTTGAGAGAATGAGATTTTCGTTGAAAGGATGTCCGTACCCGTAAGCTACCCAGCCCGGTGGGTACAACATGCCCCAGTGCAGCACAGGCGGAAGACCCCTGCGCTCCTGCTCAGCTCCAGCCATGCTGGATGCGGCTAGGAAGGGTTGTGCTGCCACTGCCTGCAACCCTGGGCTTCCTGGCACAGCGCCCAGCTCTCATGGCTTCTACCTGCTATGGCAGGTGTTTATTATGTTGAGGAATTAAACCCTCAATCCCCCAAATAAGAGTTTCATTGGGATCAGTGGAAATTTTACCTGAGCTGAGGATTTCAGCGTGTGAACATGTTACCATCCAGATAGTTAATGTGTGACTTTGTCTGGTTTCATAAAAACAGATGTCAAGAATCGGACATGTGAAAAGGCAGGCAGTAGTTATAAAGTAATTTAGTGCATGTCATGGAGAGTGCATGGTGATTTATCCCCCTGTGCAGGAGGGACAGGCACTTGAGGAACAGGAATGACATCTATACAGTAACACCTCGTTCCTTCACTCTGGTATATGAAAAGGCTGTTTTCATAAAAAAAAAAACAGAGATGGAGTCAGGAGATGTCAGGTGTTGGGTTAAGTGTGTGGTGCCCACCCACCACATGAGACAGAGCCACAGCACTGGCCATTCCCTCTCATCCTATCCAGAGACCTCATTTCTCAGCTCCTGTTTCGAAGCGTTTTCTACCAGCTTTAATTACACACTGCTATTGAGCCACACACTGTACAGCTATTAATGAAAATCCCGTTGGTGCGGGCGGGCAGCGCTGAGCTTGGCACATGGGGGATAGCGGCGGCGCTGAGCTAACCCTGCCGGGGCAGGCACCGGTGACAGGGCTGCAGGCAGGAGCACATGGCACCGCCACCTCCTCGCCTCCTCCGCTGGCCTGCACAAGTGTACACGCTGAATAGAAATCGTGTACAAAAAGAGAGTACGGTTTGTGAAGCAAAATGCGGGGAATAAAAGGAAGCAAACTCGCCAGGCACGTCCACTGACCCCTCTTCTGGCTACGGATGCCTCCATTTCTGAGCATCAATGTCAGAAACGTCACAGCATTCTGATTTTGAACAGGCTGCTACTACCTGTCCTCTAAAAACTTACTCCCCAACCTTCACAATGTTTTAGATTGAAGTGCCCCAAATCATTAGTCCCACTTAAAAAGCAGGCAAAGTTTTACTGTAGGAGACTGTCTCACCATTGTAAGCAGCATCCCTTTTTTGCTTCAGAAACACTCTTCCATCATTCCTCCATGCTAGTGTAGTCTCTGTATCCACGGGCAGCCTGCGCTTTGTCTAGCCGCACGTATAATAGATGTGAAAATGTTACCGAAGACACAAGACATGATTTCAGAAAGGAAGAATTATCTATCTGTCATTACCCTGCCCCTGGTTTCACTGCAATGACACAATACTTTCAGTCTCTTACAAGAACCTCCAAGAAAGAATTTAGGGTATATGGCTCTTCTAATCCTCGTAAATCTGGAATTACCCCAATTACCAGAAAGAGACATCATTAAAAAGGAATGACTGTGCAACCACCTTCTCAACATCACTGTCACTACACTGACAATTTAATTAAAACTGCTGTGCATTTAGTTATAGTTTGTATCTATAAGAAAGATACAGATATTTTTAAATTCTCAGACGGTGCTCATCAAAACATACCTCAGCGCTACTACTTGGGGATTACATCAATTAACAGATTTTATCATTCTTGAAGATATGTGAATATCTCAAAAGAAAATCCTCATCTTCGTATGGGATCTTCATGCCAGTATATAAATGGTGTTGACTAGAAATAATGATCTTTACTGCAAAAAACATGACCCCGAGTGTATGAACATCATGTCCATTATATAATACTCCCCATTTTTTGTCCTGTGCTTTGCTGCCTGATGTAGAAAATGAAGAGGGATGTGAGGGAATTAGAAGATAAACAAAGTAGAGATTAATTTTGAATTTATTGTACCATTTTTTGTCAGCAGAAGTCTACTCTGACTCTGATCTCGCACACTCAGGTGTAAATCTGGAGCAGCTGCCTTGGTGCCTGTGGAGTCAGGGGAGCCAGGTGCTTACCCATCGGAAGCTGATGCCTCTCTCCTTCCCAGATCGAAAACTTGGGGAACTGTTTCAGTGATTCCTGCCACATTTTGTGAATTTTTTCAAACACGGAAGCAGCCCCACTGAAAAGCTCTGCTTCACTTTCTAATAAAAATATATTTCTAACCCATGTGAGCCTTTAATGCTTCAATATCGCAAGGCAACTAAATGAACCCCAAATGCATTTTCTAATCTCATATTATTTAAGCCAATCTCAGGATTTCTCGGAGCCTGACTAATGATTTTCAAGCACTTAGGACTGCAATGACTCCAGCTGGGTATCTGATATCCACTTATTTTATTTACTAAATTACTTTATAACAACTGCTTGCCTTTTCACATGTCTGATCCTTGACATCTGGTTTTACAACAGTAGAGCCCAAGCCTGTTCCAGCGGGAAGGCTGTGGCACTCGCTTCAGTCAGACCCTCTGCCAGTACTTTTTTGATCTGGACATGGAGCACTGACAATATCCCGCCTTCACAAAGCAGAGCTTAAGACAACTGTAAGACACGTTTGGCCCAGGGATGGAAAAGACGCTGACATAGTAAAGGAAAGGCCAAGCAGTGAAGAGAAAAGCCATCTCTGCCGTCAAGGAGGTTGAAGCACACTGGAGGGGGCAAAGGTTGCCTTTGACCTCCTGTTCTTTTCTGACACGCCAGTCTCTCTGGAAAGATGAAATTCAAATATTACCTCTATCTGTTTTCCTGGCATGCACCTGATTTGCAGTCCTTAGCAGACCGAGGGAAGCAGGAGACTAAGGCAGATTGAGTAGCTTGCATGCAGTTAGTGGAAAGAAACAGGCTGTGCTTTCAGTGTCAGCAGGTTGTATCTGCTGGAGCAAAACCCAGCTCTCATGAACTACTGTCACGACATATAGAAAAGAAAACATGCACCTTAAGACCTGGATGTTGTGCAAACAATCCAGTGCTGGGTGGAAGAGCAGGGCATCCAGGAAGGCAAGACGACCAGGAGGTTAAGCTGTCTTCCCAGCATAACGGGCTGGGAAGAACATGGCCTGCAGCATACTTTGCCATTGCTCTCAAACCCAGTGGCCTGCGCTCTAATATTCATTGCTGTGTATGCAGAGCATGGCTGGGGTGTCCTGGCCACAGCCCTGAGCTGATGGATGCTGCTGCCTTAGAACTATAGGACTACTGCAGCTGCCTCTATTAGTACAGGCAAAGCAAAGATAAGGTGATCCCGGCACCCCTTCCCTGCAGGATGGCGGCAACTTAAAAGGTCAGCTGCAGGCTAGACCCATGCCTGTAGGTTGCCAAACACCTTAATCAATGGTGAGGAATTACCGTTGAAGTTTGTTGAAGAGGAAGCATCAGGGAAGAGGAAAGGTTTGCCACAAAAATAATAATTTGGGAGACTGGTTCTCTGTTTTGCTTTGTTTCCATACGGAATTCTTGTCAAAACGTGTGTTTTTCTACTACTGCTGCTGTATTTCAGACTTTTTTTCTTTTTGGGAGCAGCGCATGTCGTCTCCCAACTGCGCTGTTTATGTTCTCCTCAGCTTGCATACCAGCTGCATGGCAACACGCTGCAGGTTGCCAATAAACACAACTGGAAGCCGGTGAGACAAGAGCATCTTTGAAGATTCAGGCGCAGTGTTCTCCTAGGGATGCCATGCCATGCCAGATTAAAAGCTCTCTGTGTATCCAGACGCTGGCGATAACACGGACACTTCATGCAACACAAATGCTAGATTAGTATGGTCACCTCCTGATGCAGGAACCTCAAGGTTGCTTAGCTTTTAGAGCCAGATGAAGAGCACAGTCTGGATCATCTGTCTTGTATACCCTCTCAAAGCATCATTCCTAGGGAGAGCTTTCAAAATCATTCAGGTTTTTGTTTAAGTGCTGTCTGGTTTGTTCAACTGCACATATCATCTGTAAGGTCACCCATTCATCTCACGCACATAACTGGATCTCCATCTCAGGCCTTCCCCTTCCCAGTTCTCCCTCTGTTCCCCAAGTAATGAAATGAAGCCCCATGAAAACTGATGGCGTTAGATGCAAGTTTGGTTTGATCTCAGCTAGATATCTCACTGTGCTGGATATCAACACTGACCTGTTGCAGACTGGTGATTGTGTTTATTGTATTCATTCATGCTTAGGGAAGTAAATAAATGAATAAAGAAACATCTCCCCTCAGAACATACCTCAGCACCCCAAACCAATTATGGATTAATCATAAACTGGTTCTGCATGTAGGACAATTAAATGTTTATTGGAAAGACAATTACTGCTCTTTAAGCCTTGTACATCTTATTAGTGCCACAAGCAAGATTATCGGATATAGTGAAGACATTGTTCTGCCAAAGGCCTCTGGCCATTGATAAATATACCTTGCTTTGGAAAGCCTGTGCAAAGCCACGATGCCCATGGGATGGGACCTGCCATGATGACATTGGGATTGGACCTGCTTCATGAAAATGGGATGATCTTAACACGAAGTTACGCTGTGATGATTGCGGTCAGCAGCATAAAGGCAACGAGCCTTTGCCAGGCCATGCCTGCTTGTGGGGGGAGGGCTGGCGAAATCTTTGGTCTGCAAAAAGACAGTGAGCGCTCAGGGTGGCCGGAGTGCCCAGAGCAGCCTGCAGAAGACAGCACTGGCATCCACACTGGCAGGACCTCGCTCCGTGCTGGACTTAATCCTGAACTTCCTGATCAGAGGAACTCCCGGTCAGAAATTGCTAAATGTTTCCTGAAAGAAATGGGGGATTGGCTTTGAATTGTCTTTGCATAGTTGTGGGTTGTTTTTTTTTTTCCCCATTTAAAAAGGAAAAAAGCAATTAGATTTTGGGGATCTTCAAATGTCAAAACAAAAAATAATTTAGTTTTGACTTTCTTGAAGACAAACGTCCCCCAGGTTTCCCCTTTTTTTCAAAAATTTGTATGTCTTTAGTGTTTTCAGTTTTGTAGAGATTAGTACAGGTTACTACCTATTAAATCAACATTTTCAATGAAAAATATGTTCAAAAACTCCATTGTTATGAATTAAAACTATCTGAAACATAGACCTTTGCTCCAAAAAGAGTAGATTCTATCTGGACTCTCCACCATCTCGTTCTTGGGGAGAATGAGAAACCTTACTGCGGTTTTCAGATTAGGAACCGAGAGATATGACATAGCACGACGTAGAGGCACGAGCTCTCAAAGAGTGCAAGATTAGCATTGGAGCCCCATGCAGACATATCTGCTTGACTCCCAGAAGAGGTCAAGAGTCACCCGGCTGTTTCTTCTCTAGAAGGAGGAGGAGGGAACTCAAAACAAGACAGCACAACTGCAGACATTGACTAATCTGGGTCACAGCACAACTGCATCTCTGAGTTGAGGAGTTCTACTTTTGCTTTGTTTCCTCCAAATTTCACTAACATTGCCCAACCTTAAGGGGCAAAGTTCTTCACTTTCTTTCACCCTAAGTAAGCCCAAATCAGTCACTGGGATAGCATGTGAGGTAAAACCATGGTCATGGTCACCATCGCAAATTAAACCCAGTAATGGCAATGAGCAATTGAACAGGTCACCCTTTATATTTCCTCTAGCTCAGTGTAAGCTCCTTAGACATCACCCCTTCTCCCTCTGGTAATGCTCCTGCCTACATTTTTGCCCTTTCCCAGTATCTCCTCACTATAGACTGGTGGGTCTGGGGATAACGTAAGGCACATGGCAAATCTATTTCAGCTAAACAAAGACTCTCGGCAATACAAGCTTTTTTGATGTAAAACATTTTTTCTCTTTCCTACACTAATTCCTCAGGGTTGTGGAGGAGTGGTGTTCAGCGTGGTTGGTTAATTTTTATTAATACGATCTCTCCCTCTCCCTTTATTGGTTACATATGGGCGTAAAGTTGATTAGCCAAGGGAAAAGTAAAGTTACACATCATTTGTCTTCTCTTACATTTCCATTGATCAATCCATTCAACATTATCCATTTCCCATTAATTTTCTCTTTGCAGCACACCTTATTTTTGGAGCCATAGTTAGCAAATTGATTTGCTGCTCTTAATCAGCAGTTTCCATTTACAACCTGGGAAGTGGGATTAACACAGCACACTTGCCATTTCGTCTCTGTCAGTGATACCTCACACTAAATAATTTTTACATTTGGTATGTTTT
The DNA here is from genome assembly GCF_965183815.1 of Platalea leucorodia. Lineage (NCBI taxonomy): Eukaryota > Metazoa > Chordata > Aves > Pelecaniformes > Threskiornithidae > Platalea > Platalea leucorodia. The sequence continues at coordinate 120,440,803 of NC_138823.1, forward strand.
GCTGATTGAGTTTGCCTTCTGGAAGAAGAACAAGCTATACAAAAGCGCAGCCTACTCATCAGGCTCTGGGCCAAGTCTCTAGCGTAGGCACAGATTACAGGTCTTTCCAGCAACATTGACAGGGTGCGTAAAAGTCTAAAGAAGTCAAAATATCTCTGTTCGAAGTCACAATGCAGTGGTGAGAATAACAGTGCCTCCTACATTTACACTGCCTTCAACCCTCACCCCTCTATCAGATTTTAAATGCAATGAAACTCGATCAGAGACTCTGGTTATCTGATGTTATTGCTCTGAAAAGGCGTCATGAAGGCAGGATGGGATTTTTTTCAAAACATCACAGAAGAGTGTTTGAATGAATTAGGAGATAATCTGTTAATTCATCAGATTGTTCAGGCATAATGCACACAAATGATAGAGTAAGAAACATTGCTGTTTTTCTATTAATGGTTTCACATAATGCTGCCTTCCCTCCTGAGAGTTGATTAAAATGTAATTTAAATTGCTCCTGTCTTAGAGCTTCATTGTCTATTATCTTGAACTGAGCCAGAGGCTCCCTATCGAGAGGATGTTTAACAGCAGAACATTAACTGATCTCCTCACTTTTATTTCATTGCAGAAAAATTCTCCATCTTTCTCAGCTGATTTTGTTCATTATGGAAAGATGATGAACACAGGTGATAGCATCCAAAGGAGATGAGCCAGTCAGTAGCTGATCGGCATTTTTTTTTTTTCTTTATTCGGCAAAAAACACCACCAGCTCCTGTTACCATCATTTTCAGTGGACCAAAAACGCAACACAACAGAATATGATCTATTGCTGTTGTTGCGATTCTTTTGCCTAAATTAAATAATCTCAGTTGACATATATTAACTTCAAACAGGAATAAGCCTTATTACAATACATCATTAAAAAAAAAAAAAAAGTCTGAACTTTCTGGTTCTCTACATACTGTTTAATCAATGGAAACTATTTCTAAAAAATGCATTGTGTTAAAATAATTGATTTGGAAGGGAGAACTATTTGCCATATACTCTGATTTATGTTTAGAGACTTTTTTTTTCTCCTTTCCCTACTGAAAATAAGAACAACTTGGCAACTAAAACCATTCCTCAAGCAGACTGAGTGAAAATAACACTTTTACTTTCTTCATTATCTCAGTGCAAACCCCCCATTCAAGAGACAAAAATTGTTATATTGAGCTCTCTTACTATACACTAATTCAATATCAAAGTCAATCATAACACTGCAACAGAAAACAGAACTCCGTAACAGAACTCCGTAACAGAAATCAGTGAGGTTTGTTACATGTCCGTTTCTTTTTATTCCTTGATTCTGGTACAAAGCCAGAAATGTTTCTCAGTCTTTCACGCTGGGTCCTAGCGCAGTGCATTTCCACAGAAACTTGGCACTGTGAGTAAACTACGAGGAGTAATTCTGTAACCATTTTCTACCACACAGCACCGATGCTGATCTCTAACGTTTCTGATTTTGTTCAGTATTAGAGTGCTCCACAGAACAGCCATGCAAAATCTCATCGCACTTCTGTCCCCTTTACACTGTCAGCACTTTTTCACTTGGGTGACAACTAGGCAGCATGAAAAATTTTAAATGTTTCTTTCAGAAACGCTGTGAAATCTTACCGTCTCAGAGAAACATGAATCTTAAATTGCAAATCTGACTTAGGGATTTGTACTTATTAGGTTCCTTGGAAAACAGCACACAAACATTGAATAAAGCTATGCCTATATTAGTTAATTAAGACAGACTGAGGAAGATCCCCAGGTCCTGGGTTGCAGTTGTCCGTATTATCCGAAAGCAAAAGGGTTCCCAGGCGTAGGACTGGCGCTGCTCCAGTGGGGCTACCAAACTGCTGCCGAGCACAGTGGGACCCAGCCACCCTCTTCTGCAGGCTGGGAGAGTTTCCCAGCCTAGAGATGTTAGTAAACCTCAGCAGCCCACTGCTTTGTGCCAGTTGGCATCAGCTCTCAGGATTGTTCTCAGGCATGCTTAATTTACTAGTGTAGATACTAGCATAAATAGTTTGAAGTACTCATGAGAGATGTGGAATAAGATTAAGACCAGCTGGAACCACTTCCAGAGGTGCAATGTTAAACACATGCTGAGTGGGAGCAAGGCTGGGGAAAACAGGACCTGCCTGAGCAATCCATTTCACGTATACTTACACAACTTGAGAATATGCAAAATACTATGCTTGTTTATTTTTATCACAAAAAAATAACAGTGAACTGGACACTCTGTGTTGTAGGGCACTTAAATACAGTATCAGTGGAAAGTATTTTAGGGTAGCAGTTTTGCTGTATATTCAAAGCGCATTTGCTGATTAAGAAGGGATGCTATATTCCCAACAGCATAATCAGATGCATACAAAATTTTTTTTGGAGAAGTCACGACTGAGCTGTAAGCCGTTATGTATGAAAGAAAGCTTACAGAAGCAAAGATGGGAGAAGTAATCACACAGCCACAAGCATTGAAACAAATCTGTGTAAGGGTAGAGTCGTGTTCATGGTTGACAGAACTAGTAGAAATCTGTTAAGTAGATTAAGTAGAAATATGCAGTCAGACAAAGATAAATTATGTCATTTGGCATAGTATTAAAACTAAATTGTGGTTCAAAACATAGAATGATGAAAAAATCAGAATCGCTGCAAGGGGAGTTGAAAGAACTCAGCATTTCACCACAATGAAAGGAAATTTTTTTCCTGTTCCTTCAAGACCCATTATGTAGCATTTCTATTTTAATCTCTGAATTTGAAAACATTTGCTTTGAACCTGTGTATTCTACACTCAAAGTAGGATTTTATTCAATTATTTCAAGCATTTACTAAGTTAGCCTAACTGCATTTCCTATCACAAGCAAAGGGATTTGAAGAACGGTATCAACAGGGATTTTGAAAATTTCATGATTTGATTCTTCTGACCAAGACTTCCGAAGTAATTACACCTCACAGGGGCGTGAAGGGGACTTGAAATCTGATAGCACGTGAAAACTGAGAAATAAGCAAATTCAAATAAAAGTAACATGAGCTAAATGGATAAGTTTTTCTCACTTGCTGGTAATTATGATTTTTAGCACAGGCAGGATGACTTTTGAATTAGGTATCCAGTGTCAGTAAGAGCTGCACATTCGTTCATTAAGTCTCTTGCCAACACAGTTCCAAAGGAAAAATTCTGATCTTCATTTTGCCTTGTGGATACACATGTAGTAAATCTTACAGCAGCAGTGTTTTTGCTATGGAATAATAATGGGTTTGGAGTAGCCATGAAGCTTAAGACTGTGACTGGTTTGGAGTCACCTACCTCACTCAGAAATGCTGACTAAGAGTGGAGATCATGCACAGCCCGATCCGACTCGGAGCACTAGAGGACTCTAGAAGCAAGTGCCAACATCCACATTAGCAAATAGTGTGGTGTGAGAGGTGGGGAGCTCGAGAGTGGAGCAGGAGGTGCTGAGGACCCAATATCTACACTGTATGTGTTTCAGGGGGCTACTTCTGATTAGCTTTAGCACCCATCAGCAGCTGGGGTACGTCAGTGTGCTCCCAGGGCGCAGACTCCAGCCTAGTTTCATCCACAGGAATCAAATTGGTGCACACTGAGAAAGCTCCCTGATGTGAACCAAAGTGCAGTAAGTGGGGACAGGCAGGAAATTCACTTCAAAAGTACCTTGCTAATCTGAACTAAAATGCTGACCTAGCCGAGACTGACCATCTAAATGAGAGCCAGCTGCTAAAATCCAGAGCGCTCTTGGGCAGAGTAACACGACTGGAAATAAATATAGTACTTTGACGCCACATTAAGAGCAGCCACTTATGCTTTAAGCACCCAAGAAATCAAGAAACTGATGATGCTACTTGTTTACAGTTAGAAGACTTTATAGGTAAGTTAACAGACAAAGGAAAAGATACTGAGACAGATGTGAAATTTTTCACAGAAACTATCAGCTTTTTGTTCTGTCTGGGAAGGCGCCAGCACTGTAATTTCTGACATCTACCCATCTCAGCAGAACTGGTGCCTCTTCATGTACAAGATGTGGGATGACAAACTACCTGAAAGCAGACAGCATTCATACTTAATGTTTATACATTGCCGTATGTACAAATTTCAAAATGCTTTGCATAGTTTTAGGCATGCAGCTCTCACTGAGTTCCAATGAGTTGCACATGACTAAACCACCGTGAGCTGCTTAAAACATATCCCCCCTGGGTCTTAAGCGAAAACTCATTGTTTAAGTGTTGATTATTATTTTTTCTCCACTGAGATTAATTAAGGACTTTAAGGAGCACAAGGGAAAAGAAGAAAGACGATTTGCTCATCAGATTATTTTTTCCAGGTATGTGTGGCTAATTTTCAGTTGTGGCTGAGATACACTGAGAAGGCAGCACACACATGTGCAGACACACATCTAATCATGGACCTTAAGGTAATCGATCCAGGTAACAATGCTGGTTAGCTGAAAGAGAAATTAGAGTTGAGAAACCATCAAGATATTCATAACGAGGGACATAGCCATTTGCATGAAAACCACTAGAAATCAGCGTTAGGGAGCCAGACACTAAGAAACACTTTGGAAGTATGAACATGTTTATGCTTTAACAGAAATATATTCAGGGAACTCCATACTATCTCGTTATCTGTAGATCTGCTTCCTCTGCAGGATGAAGTCCACTGAATAAAGCAAAATGAAAGAACAAAAATAGTTCTTCCCTTACTGCAGCATAAATGGAGGCAGCTCTGAATTAGGTACTCCCCTAGCCATAACAACCATGTTGTTTTAGTCGGTCTGAGGTTCTGCTTATAGAATTATACTCCAGGACTGTAAATCAGTGCCGGAAAAAACACAATTTAAGCAAAACTGCAGGTTAGAAATCAGGATCTAACTAACCCTTTTTCCTCCCATGGGACTGATTTGCATGAGACTGATTTAAAATGCAGAATAATACATGAACTGCATGAGCAGTTTAAAGGTTTATAAAATATCCTAATGCTCTCCATACCCAGACAGCTAATTTAGATTTTTGCTGTGGATTAACTCACGAGCAGTCCGAAGTCATCTTTCCATTAACCCATCTTGATTAGCAAGATCCCGACTGCTGTATGAGGGGCAAGCTCCATCTCAGATGTACTCATTTGGATTCGGAGGCTGAAGTGCCCCTATTACTGTTCTCTTCTGTGACTGAGACTCATTTTAAATGGCTTCACTAATCTGATGTACAAGTTAGATGGGGAGGAAAACCTTCAGTCACATCAGCTTAAGAACTAACCATTGTGATCTACGTTAATCGATGTGGTGCACACTCTCACAGAAGCCAAGTCATGGTCCCAGGCAGACTTTGAAGGGCTAGATCTCCTCCCTCTGCCTTAGATGCAAATGATCGTGACATGGGATAGTTAAGCAATGAGAAAGCCCTCCAAGTACCCAGCGGAGGGGAGATAAAACAATAAAATCCTATTGAAACGCAATGCCTGCTTACAGGGGCATTCAATTAATCAGTTCCTGTGCACCTGAGGTAACATTAAATATTGTCCCAGCAGGGTATCCAGTAATTTGTTGAGTAATAATCACAGCTCCCAAACAGGACACAGCAGGAATACTGTTTATCCATCAGTGTGCCACTGTTTGTACATGAGCATAGGATAAATTGTCTTGGGCAGAGGAGAAAATGCTCAGGGACAGAAGCTTCAAAGCTTGCTCCTGTGCTCTGATACTAACCCCAAAATCTACAGCAGAGCTACCTTCACCCATATAAAAAACCCACGATGTATCAATAAGCTTCAGAATATTTTGATATGGGCCTGACCAGGACACAGTGCTAAACGGATGATTACTTGGAGCCAATGTTGCCGTTTCATCTGATGATATAGCATGGTCTACATGAAGAACATACAGTTGGCAGCTGTTAACAATTGGTGTGGCAGAGACCAATATTCAGAAGCGCTCCAAGTTGTTGACACAATCAAAACTGACAACAGTCACCACAAATAACAAAAAAAAGTTGTTGTAGTTTTGCTATGAAGAACTGATTGGGGTTTCTTTTGGGTTTTTTTCGAAAGAAGGCAAGGTGACACCGAGTGATGAATGGTATACCTGTCCCCATGGCAGACCTTCCAGCTTGCTGTTGAGAATTACAGTGGGCAGGGAACTGTGCATTACTGCTGCCTGTGAGCTCGCCACTGTGAAGGTCAGGAGAGGACCTCCTTCTGCAGAGATGACAAACAAGCATCCTTCACAAAACGCTGATATAAGAGAGGTCTTGAAGAAGCAGGCAGAGATTGGGATTTTAGACAGTTGGTCTTCTGTTTAGTTTGATTTTTGTGCACGTCTGTGTTGCTCAACAGTTCTGTCAAGGGATTTGGCTCCTCCGAGATGGTTATCTTCTCATAAGTCAAGGTCTGATTTTCAAATACGCACATACACTCAGAGAAATTCAGGCATACGCCACAGACATATGAATCACAGACATGACCATAACAGTTGACAGGTGGCAAGGCTCAAGCTTTGTTGCAAAGCACCAAAATACTACAACATTTGTGGGACAGCTGCAGATTATTTTAAAATATATGGCTATTGGACTAAATAGGAAAATGAATCATTCAACGTGGGCACTATTACTGTTGCTGCTTATTTTGAGAGACAATTTCCTTTTATTTATATTGTACTCTAATTTTTTCAGTGCTTCATTTTGTGCTTTTTGTTTCTAAACATCCCAGTAAGGTGAACGGGCTAGTTCATATTTGCTCAAAGCCAATGTTTCAGGCTATTTGCAAATTTAGGCAGAGAGCGCTGGGCACCTTGGTGGCTGCTGGAGGCATTCAGCTCCAAACCAGCAGAAGCCGAGAGCACCGAGCCACAGTGCACCACAGTATCTGGTGTGAGATATCACTCCCGAGCTGATCTTGCTTGTCTCACAGCCTCTGGTGACTTGGGAATTCAAAGAGGGATAGAAGCTGGAAATTGTTGTGTCTCCCAGAGGCGAGATCTTGCTAAGGTGAGAAGAGGAGACTGTTTGGTGAAAGCAGTGAGCCAGGAAACCTTCCTCTAAAATCCAGCTAGCAAAATCCACACACATATGTGTCTGTTGGAAATCATTTGCCATCTGCACGGGCTGACTATGAGATTACAAGTAGGGTTAGCGTGCAGATTGGGGGTGCTTCAAAACATCCCAAAACAGAGCAGGGCATCAATCACCTGAAAGGCTTGTCCGCAGTGGGGTGTCCCGTTACACTGAGGTCACATTCTTGAGCTTTCCCCACAATTTTTAAGGCTAGAAAGTTTCTTGGAAATCTAAGCTGAGCCCCCGAAGGACAATTTTTGTGGGTAAGGGTGAATGCAGCAGGTGTTGAAGTTGCTCACTGAAATGCCTGATAAAGTCATATATACAGAAATTGCCTGTTCAGAAATGGATGTTCTGGGATATTGTTTGGACAAAATCTCACAACCCTGTCCTTTGTCAGGCACCACCTGGCCCTTTCGCACTTCCCACTAAAAATAAAATAAGAAAGAAATGACCTGACAGTGGAGAGCAAGATGCAATTAGTTTGCAGCTGGCTTAGAAAGAACAATCATTCCACAAGGTGTATCTGCTTAACGTACAGGAACGAAGAATTGACATGGCATGGGATGGAGGGCATCTACCCACACCTGACTCCTATTCAGGCAGCATTTTGATATAAATCTGTGCTTTAGTCCCACTGATGCCAAGGAGATGGAAATATATATTTAAAATGTATTGCTATAGAATAGACTTTGTGCTGAAGATGAAATTTAAAAAAAAAAGCCAAAATGCATATTAGACACCCTCAAAATAGCTGGTTTTTCCATTCAACCAGTAGCTGGCACTGTTTTCTATTTCGAGAGCTCTAAAGGATTATGGCCTATAATATGACAACAACAGTAGAACTTTTTCAGCTGATACAGATGACTTTGCAGCAGGCATCAGCAGTAGCATTTACAATTTACTTTCACCAGAGATGAAAGTGGCTTAATAAACTGTGCTTGTGTCAGTGCTGCATGATGCATGTGTGCAGCATCATCATCGGGAGAACAACAGGCAGCTTGGGAACTGATGACTCAAGCAGCAGAATTATGGTTACACTGAAGGAGCAGGACTGCATTCTTCAAGCAGAGGTCATACCTCCCCAATTATTTACAAGTTTCAGTTCAATTAGCTGATGATTGTTAAAATGTCACTTCTCAGCTTATGATTTGTTTATACAATTATCAAGTAACATTACAACCTGTCCTGTTCTCCTTTTTAATTATGTAGCCAATATTCTGCTAAATATGCTGAAGCAGAAGTATAGATGTACAAATCAGGAATAGATACGATCAGATAAAGAGTATTGTGTTGAGCCCCAAAATTATCAATACCTTGTGTTTTCTGGCAGGAGCAAAATGTGAATGATGTCAAAAATAATTAAAGTCATTAAGGTTTTTACAAGGACAAATTGAAGAGATGAAGATTTAAGGCTTAGAGAAGACATGCACGGAAGAAATTGTGAGACAGTTCTGCACAGTAATAATCAGAAAAGGTAAATCTAACATTCCTATTTATTCTGTCTGGGAATCCAGTAATATCTAGACATCTAGAATAGCAAGATATGTGAAAACTGAGAAGCTGTAGAAATAAAACTAATTTGGTATACGGTCCTGAACAGAAGGGGAAAGAACAGGGTGGTGCCCACAATTAGTCTGTGTTATTCTTGTAGAAAGAGGAATTTAATAAGACTCAAACAACAGCTAATCTAGCTCTACCTGCTAAAAAAATAGACTGCACATTGCTAATCTAAATAGCTTAGAATGGAACAATAAACTCTTTTATTTCAGGACAAAACTCAGTCATTAAGCAAAGTTAACCTAGCAGTTGTTCCCTAGGGAACCTCCTATACTCTCTTCTGCATTTTCTAGTATATTGGCCATTCTCAGGAAGATAGTATCTTTAGATGTTAGCTGTAGATGTCAGATATGCCAAATTGGATGAGCTGGTATGTTCCTACAATATAAGAGCTCTTCCCTCATTTCAAAAAAATGAACTAAGCACAATCAGCTTCTAATCATGCAGTTCTCAAAGTATCCATTAAACCTAATGAATAGAAGCAGTGGGGGAAAAAAATGCAACCAGGATGGATGTGCTAACCTTATGGGTTTGAGGGCAGTATATCAAACATGACTTAACTCTTTTCATTCAATACAACATGATTGTTAATGAGGAACAATCAATAAGTGTTCTTCAAATAAAACACCAGAGCGCCGCACATGAGATAAGCAAATAACAGGAATTTGCCAAGAGGGGATGCATCTTTCTTTGTTATTATAATAACAATTGCTGATGCCTTGATTTAGACTCAAGGGACTCCTGTAAACATTGTTTCCTCATTCTGTTCCATGTATTTAGTTGAAAATCCTGTCCTAGGCATTCCTAGCTAAAGGAGATCCAAAATAATTCCAACACCAAATGTTTCAGTGAAAACAAGGATCAGGGTGGATTTTCTATGTAAGTAAAAAAATCAAAATTCCAATCAATTACTTGTCTGCCCCATAATTGCAGAGAGGTTACAGAAATGTCAAACTTTACAAAAAAAATTTTTTCCTGAAAGATGTCTCCCTTTTGTTAAACAGTTTCATTCCCAATCCATATGGAAAATCTGAGGCTACATTGCTCACGCTGTCCTTCTATTTTTTTGTGAACTTGATGTATTGAGCAATTACATTTTACTAGAACAACACAAGCTTGAAAACTCCCTGGCTCAGAAGTAACTTCTCATTCTTTCAAATATGTAAGAATTTTATATATATATATATATACACATACATATATATATATATTTAGATAGATAGATATAATCCTTTTCTGTGCTTCTGTATTCAGGGACATTTCAGTGAAAGCCTGCAGATAAATCTAAAGCTAAAAATTAAATTACTTTACCAGCTGTCCACAGCAGGGACAGTCTGTAGCTCGTCTATTATCTCATCTGGTCTCACCAGCTAAGTGTGGTTTGGTCTGGTGAATTCTAAGATGACAGACCTCTAAAAAATTGTAGGTTTGGGCTACGGCTGACAGTTGTATTTTTTATTCGTTGGGTGGCACACTTACCTCTCTGTCAATACAGAGTGTGATTTTTAGATGCTGCTAGGGGTGCTATTTTTTTCAGATAAAACAGAAGGCAGGAGAATAAATATTATTTGCAAGGGTGAACCAGGGATTTTCTTTCAGTTTCCATCACTGGTAATAATTAACAATATATCTTTGTTTGAAGTTCAGGAATTTTTCTTTCCATCTCTACTTGTGCTCTGAGTCCCTCCAGATGAAGGTACTGTCATGACAGACAACTAAATTTTTGGAGCTGCTGCATTGTTCCAAAGACAGGGAAAACCCTGTTGGAAGTGCACATTAGATATTAGGTGGATATCAGGTTTTTGAGAGGTTCTGGATAGGGAGGTCGAGGCAAGAAATCTACTTGTTCTTCCCTGTAATGCAGGGTGAAATATTTACCATAATATAAAACTTGCAACATGAACATACTCCCAGGGAGTATGTAGGAGATCAGTCTGTAGACACTTCCAGTGTCACAGATTGTACTCAATGTCAGGAAAAGCATTCAGCATTCACAAACTAATGTAACTCAGGGTTTTTTCCACCCTCCTTAATGCCATGTAAGTTGGACCATTCAGCAGCGCCCATAAATATCGAACTGATGAAATCAAACTGATGCCTGCACAATACCACAGTCTATCCCCACTAGATTAGCTTCTGGGCTCTTGGGAGTCAGTGGGCGAAGCTGGGCTATGTACAGCTGGGCTCCAGCTGCCCCAGCACAGGGGTCCCTGGGGCAGCAGACCATGCTGCTTTCATTTTATACAGATTAGCACCACACCACCATTTTTTATGTATAGAGATGTACCTGCACTGTTTCACATGATGTGCTGCCTGCATTATTTCACGAGTAGGGCCAGTCAAGCAGGTCCTGGCAATACGATGGCGATTGGTCCAACTGAGCTCCTGCTACCTCGGGTACCATCCTCTTCCTCCCACCAATGGGAGTCACTGCTAACCTGCCAAGCAGCGCTGGTGAGCTGTGCTGGAGTAAAGCAGGAGCCCCCATCCCAGGCTGCCCCCATGCCTAGCAGGAGCTCAGGAAGACCCAGGAACCAAAGGCTGGCTGCGGGGCAGGGAAGCACTCCTGGGGAAGCTGACTGTCTACGCTTGGCCTCTGCATGCCACAACAGCTCCATTAATGAACCATACCTGTACTTTTGCTCTCCATCTCACTGATGGCAACAGCAGATCAACCTGCAGAGAAGGCGCAGTGCCGAACAGAAGGGCAGCACTTCAAGGGCGACCATGTCTCCTGCCAATACCTGAGTTTTTTCACTAGCTTTTCCTCAGGGGCAAAATGTCTATCGTAGTGCCTGTGCTTAGCTCACGATGAGGGATGTAATTCAGCAGCCTGGCAGGAGCATTAGGTAGGCATGCATGCCTGCATGTGCATAGGTACAGAAGGAGCCTTACGGTTCATCCCCCTGTATGGCCATGTAAGATCAGGAATAATTTAATCCACAGTGACAGCTGACGCGGGTAAGAATTTAAAGACAGCACTTGAAACCCAGGAGCAGCAGTAATCCATCCGAAAGCTCTCTGGCACATCTGCTGGAGCGTTGGTGATTTGACTCCAGAGCTGCCATCCCACCCACCAGCACATGCTGCTGCTTTGGAAACCTCAGCCTCGTCCTTCTTGTGAAAGGGAAATTGGTTGCGGCCACTGGAAAGGCCTTTCCCCATTCTCGTCATGATCCACAGAATCTGTTTCTCTTAACATTGTAAAATAGGACTAATTACAGGCTGCGTGAGAACCAAAGAAATGCAATTCCTTGGTGTAAATGGTGCCAGAGTTAACCCCACACACCCACCCTCAGTAGACTCACCAGTCTGCAGAGCATGCAATTTAAAAATGCCAGGAATCAAAGATCCCTTCTTGTTAGAAAAGAAGCAAAAATCACACATTTTGGGGCTTTCAGGAAAAAGAAATCTACTAACTTGGCATCGACTGTCATTTAACCTGCAGGCAAATCTGCCAAGACCTTGTAATTACAAGTACCTGAATTATATTGTAGGTATTGATCCTCCATGGTGTGGAACAAGAGCGATGTGTTGACCCCACTATTCCTTTCCACAGAACAGCTGGGGTTTGACAACAACAGAGAATCAATGTCTGGGTAAACTGTTGGGTTTTTTTTTTTCCCCTCCAGTGATAATTCAATTTAGCAGCTATAAAGCAGAAGTTAATTCTTCGCCTGATTGTATTTGGGTTTTCAGAGACTTGCTGCCCTACTGTTTCAGAAAATAGCCCTGTCTAAAATTGTCGGAACACTTTATTCAAAATCACCTATTCCCTCCCATCAGTCTTCAGTGGGCCTCATTGTTATGAGTCTCTTTAGGATGTTTCAACTGAAAAAACATATTTCTATTCCAGTTGTCAGGGAACAGCCAGTCCCTCCTGGCGGAAAGAAGAGCTGGCATTATGTTGTGGAAAAAATGTCCCATAAACGTATTCTTTATTACTAATATCGAAAGCTTGATTCTGCCACGTTTACACAAGTCCACTGGCTGATTTTAATGGAAATGCTCTCCTGGATGAAGGAGGAGAGAACTGCTACAAAATAAAAAACCAGTAAATAATAATTAAATAAAAAATAAAAGTTCCAAGAATATTGAGGTTTCAAATTTAGGCTCACACCCTGCAATCTGCTTTGGGTATACTTCAATTTGGCTCCGTGCAGAGCAGCTTGGATGACTGTCGTCTTAAATTGGAACTAACTGCTTTGCTATCTGTGCAGAAGAATCTGTCCATGTATGATCTCCCACTCCCTTGCCAAATTCTGAAATTAATTTCTTGAAACACCTAGTAAGACGGAAGGTGAAGGTACATGGATGGGGATACAGACTACGTATTTCTCACTGTAGAGCTAGCACCTGGTGCCAGGGACCGTGCTCTTGGTTGGCCTGTAAAGGGACACTATAGTAATTTTGGCAGACGCACATTAGGCAGCAGTGAATCTGTTAGTGGGATTTTACAGTCTGAGAATTGAGAGCGCAAGGAAGGAAAATAATCAAATTCCACTGAATATATGGCTACGAGAGGATGGAAAGAACCATAGGAATCCCTCATTTTTAAAGTTACAATTTAGCTTCACGCCTGTCTGAGATTTGATTTAAAATTGCTAGTGCTTCTAGTACAGAAAAAAATGAAAAACAAGCAAAAAACCCTTCTAAATTTGACTAGTGCAATGCATAAGCAGCAGTTCCAGCTCTGCAAGTGATATGTTATGAATCATTACAAAGCTGTGTTCACTCTGAATACTAATGCTGACAAATTAAATATCATTTTAAGATGTTCATCATCTTATCAGCAGGAAGGAGTGCAATGTGCTTTTTCACTGGCAGTAGGTAGTAGTAATTATTATATACATGAAGCAATATATTAATCTCTTATTATGAAAGATTCCTTAAGCATACCTTCCAAGCTACCTCCAGCTTTGTGTAAAGAAGGGAACAAAAGGGGAGGTTCACTCCTAATCAGGTTTTTAATCAATATCAAGTGATACTGTCTGATGTATCAGAAGACCCAAAAGATGTCGTCTATTTACTGAAACCTCTAACTTTCCCTGGATGATTTTTGTAATGCACTAGGTTATCTGTCCATTGCATTTTACATCCGCACATGGACAACACACCAGGAGTGGAACACGTGGGTCAGTGTGAACTAAATGGAGCTGAATACCAAAACCAAAGGTATACAGATGAGAAGAAGAAATAGGAGATAGGGCAAAAAATTGTTGGCTTTTCCACGTAATTCTAGCTCTGTGTTATGTAACTTAGGTTTCATGTCCTCCGTAGTCATGAGGTATTAGGAGAGATAATAATAGACCTTAAATTGTTATTCCTTGGTAACTTTTAAACTCAGAGGTGTGATTAAAGAGAGGAGTGTATCAGGGCTGGAAAATATTATGCGAGAACATCTGGAGACAATTGGCAGATATATACGTCCTAATATTTTTTTTTTTTCCCTGTTTCCAGTGTCTGTGATTCTGTGCTAACAAACAGTTTTACAAAATCAGCTTTTGATAGCAGAGTATCAAATTAATGAGTATGACTGTGCTCGGTCACGTGGCACCTAATACTTTGTAAGCATAAGGTTAGAAGAAGCATCCCTTCTCTCACAGTTACAGTATGTGCTCGTCCCTGATACAGTCAAACATCTTACACTCACGTGTTCCCGATGCGCTGAGCATGTTCCCAGGAGCCACAGCCAGAGCAGGACACCTCTTCTGAGCTGATAAGCAAACCCCTGTTTCTCTCTCTCTCTCTCCATACATGCAATGTCTTAATCATGCCAGTAACTCTATGCACATATGGCACAAAAAAACAAGTTTAGAGTTTGGTTTATAAAGGTGATCCCAAAGGATCACAAGCATGGAAGCTTGTTTAACTGCTATTCACAAACCAGAGGAACAGAGCAGACCTGAGTCTGTTTCACAGAGGATGCTCTGATCAAACTTGAAATCTTTATTTTTCTCAGAAAAGTCAACTGTTGTTTTCATCAAATGTCCTCATTCTGAGAAGCCTCCGGGGCACACTCAGGTTCATGCAGAATAAGTGGTTCTCTTCCTGCTAAAGCTCACCGACTCTTAAAGGCCTTTTCATCTGAGAGCGCTGCTGAAGGGGAGCTGGCTTCAATTTAAAAAGAAAACCCACAAGAAGACATTAAGCCACCACATTACTTATGGCCACCAGTTCTGCTATGTTTGCACGTCCCAGTCTCTGCACAGGACATGGGCAAGGCAGGGTGCAGGGATGGGGAAACGAGGCAAAAGATGGATGAAGTCTTTCAAGGTTAAATGGGAAATTTAACCGAGGAAGTTGGCAGTGGAGCCAGTTACTGAGAATGACATCTCAGCCGTCCTCTGCCACGCTTAAGGCAAGGCATCCCTCCTAGCTGGGCATTACTCAGCACGGTAATGCCACTGGCCACGGTCAGCAACCTGAGCAAATGTGAGAGGCAAAGAGAATCCACAAAACAAGAACAAAAATACATGAAAGATAAGGAAACTGTGTCAAAAAAAGTACCTGAGACAGTAAGAAAACCCAACACAGCTGAAAACACCCAATATAAACAAAGAGGATTTGAATCTGTGATTCTTAATAGGACGAAAACGTATAAATCAGTGCAATCTCATCTCTCCCAGGGGAAGTGAGTAAGGAAGAGGTGCACACAAACATTTCAGTGTGTGCTCAGTCTACATGTTGAGTACTCTGGAATTATATTATATCATATCATATTATATCATATTCTCAGCCAGCTTCTAATAAAGATCACAAGTGAAGAGCAGGGGCAAAGGTTTCAGTGTACACTAAAAAGGGAAAGAAATATACCTATTTCGTTGTCCTGTGGCAAGCAATGGTACCCTACTATGTGCTCAACAGGCACTACCATTTCACTGTAGTTCATTCACTTTGGTGATAAATACAAAGCCTCCCTTTCTGAATAAAATCTATGTGTTGCTTTTCTCCCTCATAAAGCCAATGTGATTATGTGGAGACAGCAGGGGACTTCTGCCTCCACAGAAGATAAGCTCCCTATGTGAGCAGAGTGCTAATCACTTACACAGCACCTATCTGCAGGCCTTACACTTACTATACAGTTCTGAGTGAAATAAAAATCAAGTCATTTAGTCTTTACTGCTTAGTTAGTTTTTCTTTTTATAATCTTGAAGACCAGAAAGAGAAATTAACACAGGATCATTTCTTCCCCTAGTTCAGTAAGCTAGACTGGTTGATAAAATGAGTGAAGAACTTGCACTAAAGCACTGGGCAGGGCCTTGAGAGTGGAGTTTGGATCTACCAGATCTCCCTGAAATCTTGGGGAAGCCAATTCCTACACCATTTCAATTTTCCAAGGCTAAAATAATGCTTTTGTGCATCCTCCCTCTGTTAGATTTTGAATGCATTAGGATCCAGGACGGTATTGCACATCTGTGTACAGGCTTTGAAAAACGAGCCCATCTCCTGCTTGAACACAACAGGACTATTATTATCACTAGAAACAATAAACTACAGAAAGATTTCATCAATTTTTGTGCCCTTGTCCCTGGCACTGGAAGATGGGCAGCACAACCTTGACAATGTTGTATCTGAGAGGAAGTCTTCTGGCTGTAGTAACTTCACCCTATTCACCTTAAACAGCCCCATTTATCTCTACATATTGATTTCCAGTGGCTCCGGAAAGGTGAAAGGGAGATTGTTGGGTCTGTTCATAGGTGAGAGGAAGAAGCTTCCTGAAGTTAAGGTTTCCTTAGTTTACTTCATTACTGTGGGCATGACTGCTGATGTGGAGACTGTAGGGCTCCCCAGCAGTCAGTAGAGTTTGTCACACCAGAGATTAGCCTGGTCACTATACCCTGACTGTACAGTCACTTTGTTATATCGAACCTTTTAGCTTCTTGCTGGCTGGGGCCAAAAAAGGGAGAACTGGGACCCTTCCTATAAGACACTCAGTTTCTTCTGCTATGGAAGAAGAAAGCCAAGAGCTGCAAAAAGGCCTGGATTCGTTTTCTTTCCATTTTCCATTATACAAAATGTTCTCAGTAGAGATTAATGTCTGTTCACGATCAGGCATTACCTTCATCCAAGAAGAAAGGAGAACTACTCAGCCATCACTCAGAGAAAGGAAAGCAATCTCGGATTGAATCATCACTCTCCTGCTTTGATCAAGTCATCATCTGAACTAAGCCCAGTCAAGGGAAAAAAAAAATGTTTTGAGGAAAACTTCAAAATTTGTGTCAATGTTCACCAAAAACTTAAAACAACCAGGAATTACACAGAAAAGTTCTTCAGATGTTTCTGCAATGTAAGTCCAATCATCCTGCCACACCCAAACCCCCAACTTGATGCTTCCAGCTCAGGTGCGCTAAGAGCCCCCAGCTGCGGGATGCCCGGACCCTGTGCATAGGCTGGCTGCACGGCACTGCCGTAGCTGGGCGGCCTGCTGGTGGGGCGGCTGGAGATGGCACTCCAGCTCTGTTCTGCCACCAACTTGCTGAGGGTCTTCCAGTTAAGTCGTGAGTTTCTTCCCTGCATAGATTTGGCCTCCCACTTGCGAAACAGGCAGAGAAACTAATTACGTACCTGGTTACACTACCTATTTCTACCTAAAACAAGTGTTTACAGTCCACCAAGCACCAAAGAAGTTAAGGGCGATTCATTTCTGGATCTCACTAAAGAGGTACGAGCTGTTCAGCTTATCTGCACAAAACACCATGAGAGCCTCAGAAGAAGAAATAATACAGAACATTATTCTTTCGTAATTGTTCATAACCGTGTCTGTGTCTGAATTACCAGAGATGTTTGTGTCTGTTGTGCGATGCACAGCAGCGGGGTTGTTTTTTTTTTTTTTCTTTTTGCACTGCTGAGAGAATCACATTGTGCCATGGAAAAGTAACTCACAAGACCCCAGTCTTACTTACTAGTATTCTCAGCCATGCTGAGGGGGCAAAGGTACATAAAGTCATATGACTGGACATTATCGTGCCTGCCATCTGCTCCTCCTGCACCTACAGAGAAGTCAACCAGAGGCATCCATCTGTCACTCCATACAACTTTCCTTCTTGGGCTGTGCACCACTCGTATAGCTGCAAAATTGGTATACTTCAGGGGATCATTTTCCCATGAAGCATCCTATGCCTGCCAGGTGTCTGCTATTGGTCTCTCACATGACAATCAACCAGCTTTGATAGCTGCTTACTATCTAGGACTACCGTAAATAGGCAAAATTTAAAGCAAATGCAGCAAGGAAGGGATGTGAAAATCTTAAAATAATTCAGTAGATCAGTTTTCTCATTGGAACAGGTGTGAAGGGAACCAGATCACATTTAACACCAGTATAAATCCAAAGATGACCTACTGAATTAAATTTTTTTTCCCTCAAAATTAAATTATCAGAGCAACTAAGACGAGAATCTGGAGCTGATTGCACCAGCTGTGTTCTGAAAATGCCTAAATGCCTGTACTACCAAAAGAAAGAAGTTGTCAGGGACCAGAAAATAAATCAAGAGATATTTGAGGGATTTCATTTGGAGTATTCATGCGAGTAGATGCATGTGAAAAAAGACTTGCACAGAACTTCCATATATGCTTCTGTGAGACTACACTAATGCAGAAAACAGGAGGAACATCCTTAAGAAGATGCTTTAACGGATATCTACTAGCTTAAAGTTTTGCAAATAAATGTCCTACTAAGTCAATGAGTTTGCAATACAGTATTAGTATTTTATTAACTACAGTAAAGCTGTGCCTAAAAGATGAACTTTACCTGACCAAGTCCTAACTTGAATTAAAACCTGCTTTGCCTTCACTGTTTGTCTTCATTTTGTCTTCACTTGTCCAAATCTAACCAACTAATCCAGGGTTTGGTATTTTTTTTTGCACTGCAGGTATGTCCTAAGTTTATAATGATGTATAACAGAAGAATAAAACGAGTTCACAGACACTGTGGCTTACTGAATATATTCATCCACAACAGGACACTAGAAAATTATTCTGTTTGATATAAAACACATCAGTCACAGCACATCAGTTGCTTAACTACTTACAAGCTTTTACAGACATCATGGGCAAGAAGCATTCCCAGCAAGGATATTAAACAGACTCTAAATTTCACTGGTATTACTAGGACCCAAAACGTTTAAATTAACTACTATTTACTAGGACCCATCACACTGCTGGCAGGACAGGCATGGACACTGAGTGAACACAGTCACTGTGATCTTTGTCTCACTGTACTGCATATGTTGTATACACTTATATATCAAAGCTAATAAAAAAGAAGGGTTTGAAGAACAAACCGTGTTTTCAACAACATGAACCCTGACAGAAGGACATAAGAAACTCAGTCACAGCTCAGATAAGTAATTGGTTTATATCTGTCATACTTGTCTGTACCATCTCCATATTTTACTAATATAATACATAAAATAAATACATAATATATAAAGTATGTATAAATTAGCGTAATTTATTTCAGTGGAGTGATAATGACTTAAACCAAGCTAATCATGCACTTACTTCTGTGCACTGAGAATCTGATTCAGTGAATTAAAGAAATTTGAGTGATGTGACTCTGGACTTACTCTACTAGAAATATAGGCAAAGTATGATATTTAGACCGTACAGAAGCATTAATAATAAACTACTTTTACTTGTTCCTTATGGCAATGAAACAATTTGGTATCAAGCAGCTCATACACTGAAAGATGAAAGTTCAGAAAGAAACCTGAAAGTGTTACTCAGCGCACCAGAGATCCCAGGGTTTCCCTTTGGTAACATCTTTCTTCTTGTTACAGAGTAGATGCAGCATGTTTCATGCTCTTGCATTCTCATTCATTGTGTGAAATATTTCCTAACCAATACTAAAAATTAATCCTCATTTCCAGTGCTTCCACATTGCTATTATACATACTGTTGCTTCGTTGGCTGACCTGTACTTGCTGAGCCTCCTTTTTACCAAAGCATGTTAGTGATTTCTATCTCAGTTGTAACAATAACTTTTAGAGAAGAGAAGTTCAGGACTATTTTTTTGCTTCCTCAAATATTCTGGATCTTCTCTTGAGCTGGACCTTCCATTCACCCATTCAGACTAAGCATTTGATTTATGACTGCCAGCATAGACATGGTCACAAGGGAATGGTCAGACATTGGTTTTTTGAGGGAAGCAGCTTGGGTAGCCACAACTCTGCCTAAACTTTGCAGCATTCTCCTCACAGTCTGATTAATTCTTGTTCAAATGCTAGGAAATAAAATTAAAGGAATGAAAACTGCAGGTGCTCCATCACTGCCAGCAGTGTTTTAGAGTATTGCAATCCCAACATACATTAAAAACAGCCTAAGGGTGCTTTTATCATACTGACTTAGAACTAAGCAAAGCTTCTTTAAAAAAGAGACCCATTAATCCCCTCCATCACAAAAATTGGCTGTAGAGAGGAGACATCACAAATATAATTCAGTTCAAAGCTGAATAAATAGCTAGAAGGCTGCTGACAGGAATACTATAGAAGCATAGCAGTCAGACATACATTTCCTTTACATCATCTCCAAACTCTGCCAAGGAGCACTCTTTTGTGGCGAAGGCTAGCCATCTCTAACACAGTTTAGCCTCTGCCTCTCTGTGAAGGCTGTAGGAGATACAGTTAGGTAACTTCAGTGTCTCCCCACCAATTACTTGAGAAGTTCTCTAATATTTTTGTCTAATGTATCATTGCAGTATATTTTCTCCACAAGATCACAGAACAGAACAGCAAGGTATACAGTTCATTCGCAGATATCCATCACCTTTATGTTTGTAGAGCACCTAAACAGCAGGTTCCCGGTCCTTGCTGGGGTCTGTAGAGGCTTTTGGGCTGGAAATAGGAATACTGAAATGCCACTGCCCTCACCAGAACGTTATTGCAACCACAAATTCACTGATGACTGTTTCCATGTTGTGCTCTTGCTGATGGGCATCTCCTGAAGGTAGCAGCCTGAATGAGTTATGGGCAAGGCTATGCATCTCACCTTTTCCTGTTGAACAACCCTACCATGTTCCTATGACAACCAGCAGCGCCAAGGTCCTCTACAAATGAAAATGGGGTCGCAGAAGGGGAAGAAACCACAAGATTGATGCAGTTCATATGCAAACTTGCCCTATAGGCAATATCTTAACAATCTACAGTGCCTGATGAATGCACCATAGGGCAGTAGATGTGCTTAATGCATGTACGGCAGACAGGTTGAAATTCTCTTACGCTGAACAATGGACAAATGGATTAAGTAATGGAATAAAAATAAATTAATATTTTAAAACACTGAAATATGTGGCAAATTCAGTAGACTATGAGGTACCTGTCTCCCCCTGGATACATACAGTTCCCAATCTGTAACTCTTACAGTTTAACTTATGCAACAAAGCCCCAGACCTGTCATGACAACACACCTTCAGTAGCGGCCAGAAGCACTGTGAATGATATCAGTGAACCTCTAATGCAGCTACTGATTTTATATATGAAAATGGCAAAAGACGTGCTTATGACTGGTGATTTATGTCTTCATTAAAACACTCGTCCTTCAAACCAAGCCCTGCAATTCATTGAAATTAACGGGGTCTTAGAATTGGAATATGTATTATAAATTAATGCATTTTTGATCTTATATAATGACAAGTATAATACTATTGGCATCCTACCTTTCCTGCATAAAAAATACCGCCTGCCGCACTAATACATATTGGCTTACTCAGAAAAGCAAACTTAAGAATGTAAATCTCTAAAGCTCATTTACCAGAGGCTTCCACAGTATTCTGCCATAACTCAGTCCAGAACTACCAGTTTTGAATTTTCCAAACCTGAGAAGCTCTCAATTCAGTGTCTTGTATAATTCAGGGCTGCCTAAGCAAAACCATTGCAGCTAATAACTTTATAAAGGGAAAATTTTCTCACTGCCAAATTCATGACTGTTCCCTACTCTTGCACAGACACATTGTAGGAAATGTTTTGCTTTCTCTTGCATGAAAAAGCAGCCACAGATGACTAGCCTCATGGAACGACTTCATTTTCTTTCTTACTATAGCTTTGACATGCAGGGAACCGGACTGATTGGAGAGCAATCTTCCCCACCCTTGCTGGGTGAGCTACCCTCGCCCGCTCTGCTCTTCTCCTCCTTCAGCAGTAGTTTCCAAAGGGCTTGCCAGCTGCAACAGGGGCAGCTCTGCCCAGACTCCTTCCTCTGCACTTCACAAGGAGCACCCAGAAATGCTGCCATAAGAAATTCCAGGTGTGGGTCCTCCTTTGGTGGCTGTAAAGGAGCTACTTCTTTTGGTAACTCATCCCCAGCTGTAGATGCTGAGCAACGAAATACATGGACCCGCAAGGCTGGGCAGGAGTTAAACATCAGCATGGTCAGGTAGCAGCTCTTGTGAGCAGCAGGTGGATGGCTGAAGAACTGCTTGACACTGCGAAGCAGAGAGAAGAACTCACCCTCACTGATCCCAGGACTGAAAAAACCAGACAAGCTGAAGAGTCATTCCTAGCACGACTGTCTTGTTATCTCTGACTGTAAAAAAAAGCTCTTTGTTCCCCCCTCTACCAAGTAAATTTTTTTGCTTCCCTCTTAGCACAAGAACTGATGGACACAGAGGAAAAGCAGAACACTGAACATGAAATAATGCCTCCTCCATTGCCTTTTTTTAGCTTGCTTCTCTCCACCTGTCTTTTCTGCAAAGCACACCTCATGATGGAAGCTTCCAAAACAAGAAGACAGCACCACAGGCAAAATCAGAATAGGCGATTTTCCCCCTTTCTTTTTTCAGAAGTCTCTTTTATAGAGGTTTCCATTTCTGGTTGCCAGGGGGTCTCAGCAGCAGGAAGGCTGACTGAGCATTGTTATGAAATGTCATTTTAAAAAGTCTTTTTATTAATATTTTCCCCAAATTTATTTGTTTCAATAGCAGAAGATTTACTGCGAGTTTTAGAGTTATGTTCAAAATCCATAAACACGAAAGATGTTGAAACTATGCAAAAACGTATTGCTTTCCAAAGTAACATTAATAATACCTTTGTAGATATTGAGACCCGCTCTATACTAGTTGAATATGGATGTAATGTATTCACAAGCACTGTGGATAAATCACCTCGATAAATTCTTCATGCTATACTGTAATCTCCAAAAGCTCTCTGACTGATAAAAATCAGCCTTGCTGATCCATCTGCGATTCTTCTCACTATCTTGTTATTTATCTGCCAGTGACAGCTGAGGTTGAAACAACCAATGTCTTTATACATCTGGCACCACAAAACAACTTTACTTCGCAAAAGAAAGTCTTGAATGTTTTTAAAAAATACTAACACAAACCTGCATCCTCCTGCACACCTCTCCCTCATGTTCCCCCCTCAGTATCTCAGATCACACTTTAAAAATATACTTATCTGTGCTTTGGTTTTCCTGAAGGCAGTAGTCAAAGCTTTTCCATAATTTCTACTTAATATTTAAAAACAAGAAATAGTTCTTCCAAAATTATCAGTGAAATGGACATACTGCATGACACTCCTTTCTTAATAGCTATAAACATCATATTCTACCCACAGCTAAAATTGGGAGAAATACACCTCTGTAAGCTCATGCATTACTTTAAAAATCAACTGTAAATACTACTTTGATGATTTAAGTATTGAGGTAAGCCAAATGCTTGGTCTGAGTTTCATTCCCTTGTGAATGCTGCTGCCCAGAACAAACGCGCGCCGATGCATCCTTTGTGCTAGACCACAGGCTCGGCCACATACCGCTCCTATCAATATAGCCACTGAACAGGAACAGAAGCTCTTGTCACAGCCAGTGACAATATGCCTCCAGTCCAAAAAGCTGGACATGCAATATGCGGTTTGGAGCTACAGCAGGACCATGTGTGATCTCCTTTCCTCCATGGATATAAAGCTTGAATCCCTTCAAGCCACAGGACAAAAGAGGCTTCACACTTGTTCATGCCATGCTGAAAAGCATTACCTCTGCTAGACCTAAAAATTTCACCTTGAAACACTGAAGATTGAGATTTCCCAGTCTCCCATAAATCACGAGACAGCGAGTAAGAGGGACTCTATCGTAACTTTGCTACATAGTCTGAAAAGCAGAATACAACTTGCAAATTAAAATTTGAGAGTAACACGTCTCTACTCCATAAATCTCACATTTGTGATTAAATACGTTAGGATAGGTGTTGGTAATGTCATAGTCAAACACCACCTGATTTCCAAATGAGTATTTGGATTCATGAATTCATTTGGATTCATCTCCCATCCTCTGACATTTTGACAGCAGGCACCTGAGGGTACAGAGAACGTTCCCTATAGGGGACACATCCCTTTGAGGATTAAATGTAGGATTATTAAACCAAGAAATCTAATTTTAAAAGACAAGTACTAGGAGACAGATTTCTTTTTTCATTCATTCTTCATACTTTCTGTAATAATCTGAATACTTCTAAAAATAAAAGCATAAGTCATGCTAAACCACGACAAGAAGGATGGCATAACCAATGCCTGTTAATAGAAAAATAATTGGCTTAAATGAGGCACAGACTCCTATGCACAAAAAATAAATGGCCCAACAATTCTTTTGAGAGTTACAATATTTTTAGCCATATGGTATTTCTTATTAATTGTTATAATTACTAACTAAGAGCCAAATGTATGCTCGGCACTGTACAACACATCCAAATACTGTCAACCCCTAGCCTAAAATGCTTACAATTCAAAAGATAAGACATGTAGGAAGAGAAGATACTGAGAAATGCAACAACAAGAACGACAGCCCAAGGTCTTCCCGATATTAGGAGGCGGATTAGGCCTCACTCTTGCAGCTGCATCCAGAACATCCCTCCTCTGAGAATAACAAAATGAGCTCTAAGCCTTTTCTCCTTCACAAAGGCAGCAAAGGAAAAGAAGCAAGAAAAAGGGAGCATGTTTTGAGGCTTAACAATCCACTCTGGCTCTACAACATATTTTGGGCCTTTGGCAATTTATGCTAATTGAAGTAACCCTCAAGCTGTTCTTTCTGTGTTGGGGCTGCTCTGGAGCAGGGCCAGCCCAGAGTCCAGAGAAGCACAAGCTCCTGTGCTGAACTGTGCTGTGCAGCTCTGGGTTGCAACAGAGCCTGCGAACAAGGGGAATAATGCCGAAAATTTTGATACACCAGTCAAAACCACTGTGGGAAAGGCATGTTGCTCTGGTAGGAGTGAAGCACAGTTAACTGGATGTCCCAGTTTGGGCTCGATGCTACAGCATCCCCACAGCTCTCCCTGCTGCAGGGTTTGCTGCCCTGTCTATTTTACATGAGGCCAGGAGCAGGGAACATGCACAGGACGGAGCAGTGGCCTCCTCAGGGCTTCGAATAACCACATGAAGTCACCAAATGGCACTGTCACCTTCCCCAAGAAAGACAGATATTTTCTATACTGGGAAACACCAATGAAGACAGGTACCTTCTAATCCAGAGGAGAAGCTCAATAGCCAGAAAGGTAAAGGGATGATTGCAATAACAATTAAGGCCAAGACATTTTCCTCAGAATTTCCTTTGATTTCTGAAACAGATTTTCCTGATACAAGAGCTAATGAAGTCTAGGTACACTGCACACCACTCACCCCAGGTTTTCTGTGGCTCTGTAAACTACGAGGAGAGAGGACCTTCCTTTTTCCCATAGCAGCTCTTTCTTGGACGATGTACACTAAGCATTCTCTGTCTTATGCTGTCTCCAGTCCAGCCATCTCCACCTCAGAGGCCAGAGGATTTATATCTGATTCCCTGTCAGTTACATACATGCTTAGCAGTGACTTTGCAACTAATGGTCCCAGTCATAGATCTCCCAAGGGCCAGGAAAGATGCACTGCAATATGCATAGCTGAGGCCCAGGTTCCTGTTACTCTATCTTGTAGATGATCTCTCTCCTAAGGGATTGCTCTGTGAAAAAAAAAGCTGCTAGCATCCATTCCTATTAAGCTGTAGCAACTACTCCATTCCTGCACATCGTCCTTGTCTACTCCTGGGAATTGGTCTCGGAGCATCCTCCTTCCCTAAGCACCTATTGCACTCTCTCTCCGGCACAGGCTTCATCCTCAATAACTGTCAGGGTGCTTCTGTGCAGCACAGACTGTAATGTGATTAACTTTATGCTTCACAACCTCAGCGTTAAGAAGTAGGTCCCGGGGCAGGGATTTGACATGAGTCTCTCAGGCATGTATAGGGCCTCAATTAGAAAAAAACAGCTCTTCCTTCCTGAAATGGCAGAACAAAACAGCTTTGAACTCGGTGAAATGGCCAGCTGCTCTAAAGAAACAACACTGCCAAACCCGAGCACGACTGAAGCGAAAGACATAAAACGGGAGATAATTGCTCCATTCTACCTCCAAGACAAGGCGAAAAGATCACAGGGTTTGAAACCATTTTCTTTCTCTCCCTGTGCTTTAAGGCTCTGAATTAGCTCTCTATACACAAATACAAGTGGTTTCCCCTGCAAACACACTGTTGTCCATTTATCAGGTACTCTCATTGTTTGTTATCTTCACTTTCTTCTCTTTGATATCTTAATTGTGGTTTCCGTATGTTAATTGTTAATGCCCTCAGCAATGAGAAGCTGCGATACCATAATGAATTTGTAGCCTCTACAGGAGCCAGTGATATCTAATGCTCTAGAAGATACTGCAAAGTCATCACTCTCCTTCCCATGGGATGCCAACTTCAAGAAGCAGTGCCTTTTTCAAATACGTAAAGAATTAGAAGCTTCATGTTAAAGTACTGAGAGCCCCTCACAGGCTGGCCACAAGGGAATTTCAGCAGCAACAAAGCCCTGGGATTTACAAAATGGATTTATAATCTGTCCAGAAATCATGCTGTTTTTCACGCAGTTTACACAAAAGTACTGTCACTAATACTCCATGGTTCACTCTGAAAGCCACAATGAGATGTGATGTGAGGTCTTGTATAAGTGCACAAATTTTCAAACTCTTTTAGGTTCTCCTGCAATGAGTCATAACTACTGATGACATTGGTTATCAAGGTATTTAAGACCAATATTCCTCCGGGATGAGAAGGAATTGCTTGTTCCCTTTCTAGCAATAAGGAAGGTCCATGGGTTAAAGACCACAATGAGACAGAGTCTGTTGTATGGTCTGAACATTTCCATCTTAGCAATATTTTAGCTTTCTATGCAAAGCATGCTTTATTCTGTCACAGGACTGGACATGTGCTTCTACTGATGATGGCAGTGGCTTGAATGCTATCTATATGCACCAGCAGTACAGAGTAAGAACAACGGTATAGTGAATACAGAATACGCACCCAATAAATTTGATCAGCACAAGTGTTTTAGTGGGTATATGAAATACACCTACAGATTGCAACTATACCTGCAATAAGAAATGAATATATCTGCTTTATTAAGAGGAATATCCAGTCACCTCTGCCCCCCCTGCATTGCTTTCTTCCCTGATGATCCCTTCATTGACAGGATACATGAGAGATTTCTTTTCCTTCTTTTTCTCCCAGCAGATGGAATCTGTTATAGCAGAATTAGGAAGCATCATCTTCTGAAAGCTACTCCGACCATGGCAAGCTGCGTGGCAGCGTGAACATGCAAGAGCAGCCTTTGTGGACCAAATGCATGTGGGAGTGTATAGAAAGGACAGAACGCTTCGCCTAGAGCATGAGACAGATCAGCTCATCAGCTGTAACATTTTAAATTGGAGACTCAAATTAATTCCATAATTTCACCGGAACCTAAATTAATTAGTTAATGTCTGCACAATGCTGTGACTTTATAAAGCACTAAGCAAGAAGCATTTGTTACCACTACTAGAAACTGTAAATGTGCACTTGATTCAGTGCCCCTTCTTTTTTTTTTTTCTTTTTCTTTCTTTATAACTTGGTCTTAGTAAGCACTGATTATTATTCATCAACTCTGAAGCAAAAGATTTATGTTCTGCACAGTATTACATAGTTTTGAAACAAAGTCTGCTCCCTTACATTAGGACAAATGGGATCAGATTTTCCAAAGTATCTTGGCACTCCATATCAGAGACATGCCTAGTGCAATTCTTAAAGGCACCTGCAGAAGTTTCATACTTAGCTACCATTAAGATGAAAAGCAGATGAACACCAGGTTAACGTGCTTAGGTACTTAAGAAAACTCCGTGAGTGCCCAACTGAGTTATTATACATTTGCTGATTTGGAAGACCTTGCCCCAAAATCCTGCCCTTGTCCCTGGATATGACAGGAGCCTGGTCTTGAGTGAAGAGTGGCTCCAAGAACCATGTCATCATCACAGTATAGAAGAAAAGCTCAGTGATGGGAAAGCTGGTGGGGCTACACAGCACTATTCCTTCAAAACGTGGAGTGCTGGGTTCCTTCTGGGCCCTTGTGGCACACATTCCAATGGACACATGAGCCACTACGGGGACCCCGCCTTGGGTTGCGGTTCCCTTGCCTTCTCCAGCTGAAGGGATGCGGTTTTAAGTTACTATAGCAGGGGTAGAGTATTCTTCCTGCCAAGGTCACTTCTCAAACATCTTTTGTGGGACATATAACAAACATCTTCCTTTTATCCAAGAATAATGTGGGGAAAAAAATCATGTGAAATGAGGCTGCGGGCTTTTTCCAGACCTTGGGAGCACATCCTGCCCTTGAGATTTCAGGCATTAGAGGATATACATAGTTTAAACCGATAATGTGCTACAAAACAATACATTCATACCAATTATGTATAGGCCTTGATTTGTCAAGGAAGTTTTGCAGATGCCTATCTTCAGCATAAAGACCAGACGGATGCACTGCTTTGCAAAGCAATGGCTTTATTCCAAAGGCTAACTTAGATGATGTTTCACAGCAAGTTTTTTTGCAGGTGGAGTTCAGAAGTCTTTCATTGAGTTGAATGTACTTAAATATTGGCACCTGGGTTCTTTGGAGATCTATTGTAGACCTGGAGAGGACTTCTATATACTTGCTATTTAGAGATGGGACAAGGAGAACACCCATCACATGCTGCCAAGTTGGATGACACTTGGTTTTATATGTATTTCTTCCAGACTGTTTCCACAGCCAGCAATGAGCTTGCTTTTATAAGTATTTCTTCTAAATTATTTACACAGCCCGCAGTAAGCTACAATGGACACATACATGACTGACCGAAGCTGGCATAACCTCCACAGTTAGGTCTTCCTTGTTCAAAAACAATGAGATGTAGAGTGCCAAGGGGTGGGTGGAAGGAGAAGAGTTCAAAGGCTTTGCAAAAAGTCAAAGACATTTTTAACATATAAAAGTTCCAGCAGCTAACACTGCGGTATAAATATCACTGTATTACTGATACCAATGGTACATGTCCATGTGCATGGCAGTTCACACATGGAGGACTATCAGATAACAATGTATATTAAGTATCTAACAGTTAGCCATTTTTCTGTCTTTCTCATTAGGAACACTGTCACAAGCATTGGATAATTCATGGACATTAGACACCAGCATGCGTGCTGACATAAAAATTTTCTTATGTCAAATTACTGGAACGCAGTCCAACAGAGATTCAAGCCTATGGCTAGTGGCTGCTGTAGGAGCAGTCTGCCTGGTGCTAAGGGCTCTATTTACGTATTTGACTGCCTTTTCTGGATTAGGGTTGATGGCAATATTGTCAGAAACATACCAATGTCTCTTAGGCACAGCCAGCAAGAAAAGGAAGCTTTGGGGAAGGAAATAAATGTTTGACAGGATATTTTTGTTTTATAATGCAACATATCAAAGCAAGCTGGGAACATGAAGGCTGGGAGTAAAATCCCAATCCTCCTAAAGTCAATGGGAGTTCTGCCACTGAACTCAACAGGACCAATATTTCATGGTTGCTAGGCTCCTGTCTGCCTATCAGTAACATTTCTTCCTCCACTTGACCTGACGCTGAGTCTCAAAGACACATGCATGAAATTGCACAAGCTGCTAGGTCTTTGTTCCTGAAGTTTCATTTCTATTAGAGATGGATGAATAGACTTTTGAAAGGAAAAATAGAGAAAAGTCAAATTTGTACTCCTGCCTATTCACTCTCCCTCTAAAACCTCTCTCTGAAGGCTTGAGGCAAACAATACTGAATCTAAAACAGAAGATTAGACAGATATATTGTCATACAATGGGGATTGCTTCAGGTCCAAAACACAAATAATTCACAACATAAGATGGAAATAATATTGTGGATTCATTTTTGACCTATCAAATCATTGTTTTGACAAGACAGAAAGGAATTTTAAAACCAAATCCTTGCAGCATTTTCCAACTTGGGTAAACATCCATATTTATATGTATGTATTTAATATCTCTTGGCATTCTAGCATAATGGTCATGGACATCGTTACCAGAATGTCCCACAACTGGTGTGTGAATGCTTGATGAATATGAACACCAGGAAGTTCTCCATGTTCTCATTAATTTTGAAAAATCTATGGGGTTCTAGTGCAAATAGTACCAGTATAAGCATAAAATTGAGGGTACTTAATGCCAAGAACATAATCACACTATCAAATGATATGTGCAAAGGCACAAATTGCTTGCTTGCCAACAGAAAGAGCAAATATAATAATGTAACTGTCTCTTGGCTTTTTATCCCAAATTCAGTGTCAAGGACTTAAACCATGACCTGAAATTCTACAGCCCCAGGTCTATTCCACATCTTTCTGTGTTTCAGCAAATCTGCAAGAACAGTGGAGAAGTTTTCCCAATATGTTAGTTGTTTGGGAGGGTTGCTACATCCTAAGTTTGTATCTGCTCTTGGCAGAACAAGGCAGAATATCCCTTCCCCAACAGATGTACCTCAAACTCTTTAATGAGTTTGTGCAATCTGTGAAATGCTACCAAACTGTAATGTCTTTAAGGGCAAGAATGTTCATGGAACCAGCAAATTTAAAATAAATATTGCAAACTATTCATGGGAACTATCTCAGGTTTAGAATCACAAGAGCCGGCCAATTCACAGAGCTGTGCTTATCCAGGCAGTGAGCGGGAACATGCTGTCTTGTGTGTGTGCTGCTGAAATCTCACTAAAGGGCACATCAAGGACTCTGGAGCTTACATCTGATAAGAAAATGCATATTCAATTTAGTTTCTTTATAAGGTGCATCATTTTGCTCTTAAAGCTGTCTTTAAAAAGGTCTGTTTTCCAGGAAGGGATCACAAAATAGAAAGTTGCAGCTTATTTCAGGAAGGCAAAGTTTTTGCTGGGAAACTGAAGCTACAACCTTTAATTGAATTCTGGGAGAAGCAAGTGTTGATGGACTGCTTGCTGTGAGCTGCCCGATGGGCAGTCTGTTACCAAGCCACGTGACTCTCAAATACAAATGCTTCAGCCCAGTGAGTATCCCAAAAAGCTTTGTACATGAAACACTGCATATCCAGAGGCTGTTTACCTTTCTAATTTTTAAGCAAACGAGATGGAATCTGTTGCTGCATAACCACTCCCCGCTGCTCTCTTTGCTCAAGCTGACACCTACCATCCTAACAGAGCACAAAAATGATATTTTCTTTTCTCTCTGTGAATCCTCGTGAATGGTAGGAAGAGACTCTGCTGATCTGTATCAAGTGATCCCCAGTAGCTTTAAGCATACGTCAGCTGTACATTTCTATCGCGCAGATTAATTATACATAGCTCATGAAAACTGAGAGCCCTCTGTCGAAGCAAGGAGGCTCATTTGCACTGAAGACAGAGTACC
Organism: Platalea leucorodia; assembly: GCF_965183815.1. Classification (NCBI taxonomy): domain Eukaryota; kingdom Metazoa; phylum Chordata; class Aves; order Pelecaniformes; family Threskiornithidae; genus Platalea; species Platalea leucorodia. Next base: position 120,472,132 of record NC_138823.1, read on the forward strand.
TAGTGGTCACAGGATCAGAGGGTTTGATGGGAGCTTTTGAAATCATCTAGATGACCTCTGTCTCCCCCGAGAGATGTTTTTTTCCATTCGGTGCTTCAGTGGCAGACCAAAATCCTCCTGACTAGCCTGTTCTAGCGTTTCAATGTTGTAACCTGCTAAAACATTTTTGCCTGATGTCTAACGTCAAGTTTCCTGCTCTAGAAATCCATTTCTTCATGTTTTATCTACTACTATGGACAGAGAACAGGTTCTTCCCCTGCTTCTGGCTCTAGTCTTTTTTGTACTGTTACCATGCCTCCCCACTTGCTATAAACGAGCCACGTATAATTGTATAAACGAGCATACCATCTTATTAATACCATGTAATTATTCACAGATGGTACTTGGCAATAGAAACAGGAGCCAGTGGGTGTTGGTTCCTATTAGAGGCAATAGGCATTAGGAGATAATGCTGCTCAGCACCTTGCAGAAGGCACTGAGAATTGGGTCTTCTCTAAACTAGGAATTTGACAAACTCACATTGCTTATCACATATTTATGAAAAGAGGGATGAGCTCCTGGACTTGCTTCAGACTCAAATGGAGCACTGGCTTGTGCTAACCCTTTCTACAGGGGTGAACTTCACCGCAAGAGACTTAACTGAAAGGCAGTCAGGCTGCCAGTTAAAACCAAGGAAGGTGAGCTGCATCCACAGCAAGGGGATACAAAGATTTGCGGCAGCCTGTATTATAAGGCACGGCCACTCGCTGCCGTTTTTGCTGTTTGCTACAGAGAGTGGTGCAAGCCTGTACATAGGAGACTCTTTCTATTGATATTACTGGGCACTGTGCCAGGCCTCAGAGATGAAAGAGTGATGCTTGGGAATGCAGTAAGTGATAATGGCATGAAGAAACACTCAGACTGGCATTTATTTCCAGATGCTATAGTGACAGGTCCTCATACAGACACTGGTGCTGTAAGTAAACAGAAAATAAAAGTCCTTCCATTTTTCAGGAAAATAAATGTCTGAAGAAGAAAGTCTCGTATACAGCTCGTGTGCCAAGGGCTTCACCAGTTACCTTTCTCCACATTTTTCTCTCGTTTATATGCAACTTGGAAGCCCTTAGTGAACAGTGCATGCATGGTAAATTATAGCGTGCATGTTTTATTACAGAAAATGCAGACATATTGTGGCTCATGCTGTAGGGCTTAAATCATCACATTAGGTCTTTATAAAAAATGGAGATCGCTCAGCCTCATGGGAAAGGCATTTGCATCTTCATCATTACAGAGGCAACAAACTTCATCCATAAAGATGGGCCTAGAACAAATGGCAGCAAATTGTGGACACATGTTTTGCTTTAATTGGTCCTCATCAACTCAATCTAGCTAGTGACTTCAAAGAGCTCTCACTAAGAAACCTCTTCCAAATTTTTTGTTTTAATCTTTTTTATTTTTTTTTTTTAATGTCTTAAGAGATTTCAGATTACATAGAATCTTTGAAGATACAGTTTGAAAGCACTGTTTCTTTACAGTTACACCACATGTTTAATCACTCATTCATAAATTATGAATGACTAGAGGTAAAGTAGCATCACCCAGAGCCCCTGTCCTGGGCCAAATGTAGCACTGCAATTTTTACAAAGCCTACCTCTTGACAACTGGGATCAGATTCAAGCCAGCTACAACAATATTCAAAAGAGCAGCTGCTGCCAGTGCCATTTTCACATACTATTCTTGATCAGCATAAATGGATGGAATATGCTGTTTTTGGAAAGCACAGCAGAAGAATATGGATGGCAATAGACTGATTACATAACTCATCTAAAATTCACAAAAAAAAAAAAAAGACATATGCTACATTTAAAACCTTATTTAGATATGGGCCTGACTTTAAAAAATATGGCTAACAAATCCCACTAGTCTGTAAATCAGATATAAGTCTTTTCTTCTAGCCCCAAAGCCAAGCAGTCCTCACAAGTACGAGGGTCCCACTGTCTCAGGTACCGCACAGACACAGCTGAACACAGCACAAATGAACAGCAGTGGACATAAATACACAGAAGGGCATAGCCAGTACTGGCCCAGTGGCACAGCTGGGACTCAACCAAGATGTGACAAATCCCATAGCAACGGACCAGTTTGGGGATGAAACTGCTTCTTCCTACATTGCTTAGCCACAGGCACACTCACACAAGCACAGAGTTTTGTCTCTCCAGCTGATCACTGTTTCTACAAAACCCACCAACACTTCGTTCAAGCCATCTCAGTTTTTTACTCACAGGAGTACATACATAGGGCACTTCTCTATATAGCCCTAAGCCTCAATTAATCACTCATAGCATAGCAGACAAGATGAAAACGCTGCCACATCAGAGAGGCGGCACCATGGACCCAGCTGTTGCAGTTGCAGATGAGGAAGGCAGGCAGGCATAGGACACTGGTGAATCAGCCCAAAGAACATCCTCTCCTGACGCTTTCTCTGAAGGTTTGGTTTTTTCCTTCTCTGAATAGTAGCAGCAATTTTCCCTCTTTTGTGAAAATGAAACAAATAAGACCATGCTGCAGGCCCCTCTTATAGCATAAAGAACAGTTACAGGAAACACATTGAAGTACTTTCCTCTTCCTTGGTTGCAGAATGCACCTCTGGAAATTGTTTTCAGTATTATGGTGTAACTGGGGAAAAAGTAAGCTAAAGTAACACACCTACAGGGCATCTAAAAGAAAACTGATTTAATAGGAATTAAGTAACTTGGTGGATCTTGCCATAGGCTTCTTACAAACCAGCCAACCAACCAGCCAGTGAAAAAACTCATTCCAGATGCCCAAAATATCTCTTACATATCTATAGCTGTTGCATTTGTTAATAACTACATTTAGTACACATCTTTGCTGCACTCAGAGAAATAAAGCAGTTTGTTTATCTGTCAGTAGAAATAGTATGTTCAGAATCCATCTTCTCAAATGACATCATGGAGTTCACAATATTGTTTCCTATTCATACTATATATGTGTGTGTATATATATGGTTTGCTCAGTCTTTCCCTCTTGATTTTCAGTGTTCCTCTATTTGCTGCCTATATCTTCAACATATTACCCTGAAAAATACAGTTTAAAGCACCAGAGATAGCAATGGGGAATGCTGCCAAGCAGGGAAGCATGATATTAAAAAAAATAAAAATTACAGAAAGATCCAACACTGTGATAGGTTGGATGTAGAATATACCTTTTTTTCCTACCGTGTTGACAGAAATGTATTCATACAGTTCAGTTTCACCATTTCATTACAATGAACATAATGTTGCTCCAGCAACTGAGATCATTTAGGATTAAGTTACTATTCAACATGCAGAAACATGTCAAAATGTGATGTAAAGTATTCGGGTTCCTTAGCTATTGTAACACTACCACAGCCCCCACTGCTGTCAGTGGGTTTCTGGTTACAGTCCTCCCCTTTGCACTCCAGCCAGGCACCCAGTCTCTGGGAGCCAAAGGTAGGCCCAGCAGGTCGCCTAGGCACATCTGGCCTAGCTTTATACTCATTAGAGCAAAATGGTCTTGGGTGCACCTCTGGAGTTCCCCCTCAGATGCCATGAAGGCACAGCTGAATTTCTCCTATGTCATAGGAGAAGCTGTAAATAAGAATAGGAACACCAGCCAATCTAGCAACTAAAAAGAAATCTCTCGCTTTATAACCTGATGGTAATAAGTAAAGCAAAGATATGGTATTAACCAGATTTCTGTAACAGTCCATAAAATATTTGTTAGACTTTATTTTCACACATGCCAATAAAAGCAATAGTCCTCGCATTGCTCATTCCATGCATACTAAGCATGATTTTCAGGTTTCTGTCTTGCTTGGACCAGAATAAGAGAAATCCATACAAAACTGTGTACTATAATACCTATCTTTAAGTCAGAAATTCTGCTGAAGAAACAACATAAAAACCCCTTTTTTAGATTCTTGCAAAACATATGACACAGACTGATTACACTTACATTTTGTCTGTTCTTATTTTAAACTCTAAGATTTTGAAGAAAAGTTGTTGCTTGTGATGTTGACACTGAAAATTGTCAGTCTACGGATATGCCTGAACAGTGTCAGTGTGGTTTTACACCTCAAACCTTGCTTTACTGCCATGAATAGGGGAGGCAGCTCCCATCTACACAGTCTAAATTTCACCTGAGTCATTCTGCTGGACTTTCATACTGGATGACTCTTCTGCAAGCCAAAACTTAGAAAAAAGAAACTAGTCACCTCAGAAGGTGACACAGAATTTAGGGCTGTGTGAATCTGGGGCTCCCTTCCCTCACTCGTAGATCTTTTATTGAGAGACCACCACCAGACATGCTATATGGGATGTATCCCCTTTGTCCACTGAGAACTAGACAAAAACCATGATTACAAAAACGTTGCATTATTTCTTCCAACCACCATCCTCCTCTGCTTCTGCATCTCATTTTTCTGAGGGTGTTCACAGTTGCAAGGCACAGCAAATCACTTTTACTCTTGCACAAGACTCTGCAGAATCAGCTGATACTTCAACTCGTTTTTTTAATACATTCCAAATACCTCAGTGAACAAGATAATTTAACTTCCATATGGTTCCTCCAGGTACATGAAGCAAGGCACATGGTTAAGTATCTCCCTGAATTGTGCCCTTCATAAATATTACTATCTTATGTATGGATTTGAATACTTCCTCTCTTACAGAAAAAAAAAGAAATATTTACTTACTAAACAGTTGGCAATAGAGGACCTGTAAGCTTCTCTTCATGGTATCATGTGGTCCTGCTGGTCTGCCAGTTTATTCATGATTCTGTCAAAGAAATCAAGAGAAGAAAATGACTTATTACTATATATGTTCTATTGTTATACCTGTTGATTACAAAGAAAGATGAAGCTTCACGGGAAAATTGTATTGATTAGCAATGGGAAACTGCCTAACTGCTTTGCTTGTGTTAGCCGTGCTCTCCAACAGCTTGGCAGTGAAGGGTAGAGCTATGGCCAAAAAGGGGAAAAATTCTCAAGAGTATACAAAATACAGGCACTGAGAATTACTTTCACATTGTGCCTGTTACTCGATAAAATCAATCTCACAAGAGTCTTTTTAGTTTGGAGAAAGGATCCTCACTGGAAGAGCAAACACAAGATGTGGACACCACCAGGCAGGAGTCTCCTCCCCGAGTCTGACCTTTTCACATCCCTCAAGAATTACAACGAGGAGAAAATCCACCCTCCTTTCCCAATCAAAACTTCAATGGTGCCGAAGGGGGAAGATCCCAAACTGTACTGAAATGGTGGCACAGAGGGCAGCTTTGTCCTGGCAATTTTTAGCTTCATGTTATGCAGCTTTGTAGCTTATATCACCTCCTGACCTACCCCACCAGCCACCTGGGCTGCAGCTAGAGCTGCGGCAACTGGAGAATCTTCTCTATGTCCCTGGAAACTTTCTCTTTCTCCTAAACTGAACTATCTTGGTGTAGAAGGGAATCTCATAATTCTTTTAACTGCTGTCTGAAAATGGGATGTGGCAAAAATATCTGACCACCCCATCTCCCCACCTTTGCCCATTTGGGGAGTGACTAACAACATTTTATGTGTCCTCAGATGGTATATTCAAATACTTGCCACATATTTTTCACCTCAATTTTAAAAATATTATGAAAAAATAAATTCCAATTATGCTGATACTAATTTTTTTGCATTGTGAGGAAAATAAATGCATAAATCAGAAGTGAAAAGCAAATGTAGTCCCAAAGCACTGCTGTGAGTTATTTCTCACTGAGTACCCAAAGACAACGCAGCATTTAAGCATTCTGTAAAAAAGCATTTGCTAAAGATTCATAACCAACTTTGAAAGACAGGACACTGAGATCATCCTCCTAAAATGCCTCTTGTCAATATTGAATAGCATGTAGTATCCTCTAGTTTTCAGTTCAACATAATTTCATCTTCTGAACTCCTGGGGACATTTCTGAGTCATTTTAACATGCCCCCATATAAATCTTTCAGAGCTTATTTAAAATGCAATCTTGAAGACATAAGATAAACAAGTCAAACCAATGAATAACACCTTTGGACTGAATAAATGCTGAAGAGCTTGTGAAAACAGAACTATGTTAGGCTTTAATATGGAAGCCTCAAAAGGATCGTGACTTTTCTTGCCTGTGTTCTGTAACAAAACCTGAGCATCTTTCGTTATTAGATACAAAAATTTATGTACACAAACACAGTGGTTTTGGATTCTCCCACTCTTGACTTTCCATTTAAAACTGGACCTTAAAAACATCTGAGTAACTTGCAGAAATGTCAGTATTTGCAAGGTGTTTTCTCCTAAATGAAAGCAATCATCTGGGAATTAATTTACTACTTTTTAATCAAAATCAGAATTAGACTCATGCCATTGTTTGATCATGAAAACTTGGTGAGGGACGCCTGTTCATCCCTTTCTCCTTAAGGTTTACCAAACAACAAAGCAGACATAGTAAAAAACCCTCAGTCTTTATGCATAAATAGACAACATATAGTCTATTACAGCACTTTTCAAAGACACATGTACAAAAAGTCTATGTTTAGCATCCATTAAGATATTAATAAAAATATATGCAGGAAAGGACAAGAACAAGATAAGCTGCTGACAATGTAGATTCCATATCCCCAAGGGCTCTGCTTGTAAGTTTTTCGTCAAAACCGGATTTACAAGCACTGACCCATCTGAAGTCATAAAAATACAATGGAAAAAAGGGAGAATCTGAAATTGCAACCCTAAATCCACATTATTTACTTTGTAGAATTTGAACTGTGCTTGGCAACTGTGATGTGATACAGTTTTTGGCTGTGAACCACAATTTTTTATATTTCTCTTCCATATCCATGTTAATGCTACCCATAATGTATAAAGGTATTTGCTTATAAATTCTGGTATTGTGGTTAAAACAAATTGTATGCTTTTCTATATGTATTTATTTAGACAGGTCTCTTAGGGTAATTGACCCCATGCTAAGAAATAGGAACTAGTGTGCATATGGGGAAAGAAACAAAGATTAGCACTGGAAAACTTTCACTGTGTTCTTCTGTTGCCCTTGTTTAGAAGATTTATCTTTTTGATAATGCCTACACAGCCATAAAATTATACATAGAGAACTCAGTGAAGATGTATAAACCAAATGGTGCCATGAGTTTACAACCTCTCAATTTCTTCAAAGTCCTCGGTGTGACTTAGGCTTAAATTTAAACACGAGTGGAAAATACTGCAATTAAACTTTCCGTAATTTTTAATACCTCATTTCTTGTGTACAGGAAATGCATGCAAACCAAGGATTTATTTCACAGATATTGTAAGGCAAGAGACATTTTATGAGATTTATTTGTATACATTTGGAAGCCAAATCACACCAATGATGGTTTTCTAAAGACAGAGACTGCTTGCAACCACTATCAATGCTGCACAAAGCTCAGGCAGATGAACCATCATCCCATTGAGTGCCTGAATCAAGACCTGACATAAGAACAGAGGAACCACTACTGCTCCTACCCAGGTGAAAGCTCCAGTGAGCCCATTACCCTGTCTTTAACATTAGCTGCTAGCAGGACCGTAGGGAAATAACACGTGAAACAACGTGAGTGTAAAGTAATCCCTACTCGCTGGCATAGCTTGCTCTATTTCCAGCAGCCCTGAGCTGAATACAGTATCTGAGCTGCCATGGTTTTTTTAACTTGACCATAATTATTCCTTATCTCCTCTGTGTCATACACAATTTTAGTCTTTCGTTAGATCATTTAGAATCTCTTTTTCAAGCTGAGGAATTCTCATCTTTTTGTTTCTTCCAGACAGAAGATATATCCTATGTCTGATAATCATCATGCCTTAAGCTGTACATATCCCTTTCAGTTTGGATCTGAGGATTAGGGAACAAAATTGCAGGCAGCCATCAAAACTTGGGTGTGTATTGGATTTTCGTATTGGACAGTGATGTTTCCTGTTTCTTCCCTACTTCGTTCCCAATTCTGCCTATGATTCTCTTTTCCTTTTTGAGTGCTGCTGAGCTTTACTCCACTGTTTTATAAAGCTGCCTGCTACAAATCCCTGAATGGCAATAACTCACCTGGAGTCCATCCTCAGGTATGTAGAGCTAGGACTCTTTTTCACCTGTGTGTGTGACTTTGCAATTATCAGCACTGAATTTCATCTGCCATTTTATCACCCAATCACTTACTACCATGACATGTATGAGACATGGCAATGAAGGGCAGAATTATTATTATTATTATTATTATAGAACAAATATACGCCCATTGTATATAATAGCTTCTGAAGTTGCCACAGTTTCAACACTAATACTAATTTCAGCAGCTTCCAATCACAGTTCAATCATGGAAAATCTTCAGTATCTCTAAGAAGAGAAAGCAAAGATTCATGGTCAGGCTTTTGAAAAGCTGCAGAGGAAACCTCCTTTCTGAGTATCAACCCATGTCCAGCCATCACAGTACTATACTATGGCCATGCAGGCCCACCTAATCCAAAAGTTCTTTTCCTGGAAGTACCAGGTTTTTGTAGTCTTTAGCTTATGAAAATCTTTTGCAGGTCTTCTGTGATAAATACATTTACTTATCGCAAGCAAGAAAGGTTACATATTGAGTGGCTGGTAGCTGAGAGCACTCCAGTTCACCAACCCATGTTTTCGTAAGCGTTTGAGCATGCAGTTTTAGGCATTAAGAGAGTTGTGCACATGCAGATGGAAAATACAGACACAAAGCCAGTTCCTGACCTTGGTCAGGTTAATGTAAAACCAGAGTATTGCCACCTGTTTTAAATACCTGGTCACTTACAAGAAGAAAAAAATACGAAGAGTGAACAGAAACAAAAATGGTCCTGGAAAAAAAATAGATTTTGAAAATGTGTGTTAAACTTTAATAATCAAAAATCTAATCTAGGTACCTCAGTTTTGTACCCATTTTATCCTCACTCTATTTTTTAACACTTCCCTGAGTTTTCTTGAGAGTATGCTTCTCCAAAATATTAATTATAAAACATACTGTGCTTTAATATTTGATAAGCCATTCTGAGTATTTGAGGGAATTACCTGTTACAAATACACCACATCTTTTATAAGTTGTTTGAGTTTTGGGGGGTTTTTGTTTGTTTGTTTGTTTGTTTGTTTTTAATAATAAAAAAAAAAAATCTTAACCTTAATTTCCTAGATCCATATTTAGGTCTCCAAGTAAATGGGCATATTCCCAATTACTCTGAACACCCACAGTCTCTCTTCTGAAAACCAGGAAATAAAGACCTAGTTATGACTTTTGAGTTTTTTCTGTATTGTAATTCACATTGGTGTACCTACTGATATATTTTGAAACAAAGTAATAAAGCTAGTGCAAGTTTGTACTCAAATCAATTTCAATTTAGAAAGGCTCATCTTCAATAGTTAAATTAGTGGAAATTTGTACCCAGAAAAGGTGTCACATGCCTAGCCTGAGTCAGATACCTGTGTTTGAAAATATCAGCTAAGCATTTGGCGTCTGAAATGGACTTACGTATTTTGCCCTTTTTAGTGCACAATATTTCACATATAGTTTGTCTTACACAGGATGATGAATAGATGTGTGAAATCCCTATGGACAGCCAGCAATATTGTCTTTTGCAGTAAGTGATCCCCTCAACGTCACAGCTAAATTAAAGAGAACAATGAAGACATAATGACAAATAGAAGACAAAAGAGTCCAAAGAGCTGACAGCTCCCATCCATTCATTATGTCTGATGGGAAAAAAAGAATACCAATGGTGCCTCAAATTAAAGAAGAAATGGAGAAGAACAGAAGATGAGCATTGAGGCAAAGCTAACAGTCAATGGAGAACCCTTTTTCTTTGTGAATCTGTCAAACAGAAACCAGGAGACTGAAATAAAGAAGCTGGAAAAACAGTAATGGAAAAAAAAGAGGAAATAGAGAAAAGACATGCCGCTTCCATCCCATGAAGCATCCAAACTTTATGTTATTTCTGACTGCCTTCTCTCCTCTATGGATGATTCTGGAAAGAAGAAAAAGCTACATCACTGACAGTTTTCAACTATATTATTCCTGGTTCTGCAGAAAACGAAAGAAGAAAAGAAGACACACCTAGAAGTTCTTCCATCTCCAGTCATTGTTGAATCCCCAGTCAAGGAAACTTAGCCTTGATCTGTTTAGTATTGTACCGTCCTGTGACGTTCAACGAACACCTTACAAGACAGCAACAGCAGAGGCTCCTCACTTACAACTCAGAGAGTTGTGACTCCCCCAGGAGTCGCTCACCTAGCATAAATTCCACCACCAAGGTCTTCACCTGCTGCTTCCCACAGGTTAGTCACTTTGAGGGTATTGAAGTGTGCCTCATAAAAGGAAGCAGGTGTACTCTTCTGGACTACACAGGGCTCAAGTGCAACTTTGTGTTTTCAAGCTTGTGTGATTTGTTTCTTAATTCAATGGCCTACTTCCACAATCCAGCTGTTATTTTGCAAAATTTATATCCCAAAAAGCTTCAGGGTATGCTAATAAAAACATGATTAACTTGCAGCAATAAGACTCCTCTGAGCAAGAATTCTGTGTTCTTGTTCAACATGTGCCACGTTGTCTGCTGTGATTTATTTCCCACTGCTTGCAACATGAAAACCATCATTACCATCTTTCTTCATAACATCCTGAGTGCAGCATTTTTTATATTTATGTCCCCTTTATACTTAGATCTTTTAGCACTCTTTGGAATGGATTCCTCTTTGCAGATCTAAGCAAGAGCAATTCACACCTACTTCCACAATTATCCTCAAAAGTGTACACCCTAAGGTCTCCAAAGAGTAGGGTCTACCCTCAGGATATCACAGCTGATCAGAACCCATCTTGCTGGCATTGTGTAGACCTGTCACACCTGCATAAGGAATACTCACGTAAGAGCTGAACTAGAGATACTACCATGCTTTTCTGCATACACAAGACTTGCATCCTATGTAACATGGACTTAGAAGCCGAGAATCTCATACTGTCCAGAAAAAAAAAAAAAACCAACAACCACAAAGCCTCTCTTCTCTCTGCGTTCAGGTGAAAAGCATCTACAGTCCTCACTGGGCCTGAGCCTGGTTGTGGTTATTCTTGTATTGGTGTTTGAATCCATACCTTCCCATTACCACAGAGATAAACACAAATCAAGAAAAACACATGAGAAAGCAGTGTCAATACACAAGGAAAACCTGACAGTAATTGCTCCCTCTTCCCCAGTTTCCCTGCTTCATCATGAACTTTTGAAATCCCAATCCTCCCATCTCTGCTAACATAATAGTTCAAATGACTGTGTCCCCACAGGCCTCCTCCCAACTGCGACAGTGTCTCCACGAACATCATCATCTATGCTAGATGATCACTTAAAGGCTACTGTCATTAGCATGGTGAGTGGAGGACATTGTCAGCTAACTCATTCTTCATCGTCTTCCTTCATTCACATGTCAAACCTGGGGCATGTTGATGAAAGGGGGAGGGAGGAAAGACTTACACTCTTAGCGTTCACTGTCATAAAAACAGATGGGCATGAAGAACCTCATGTCCAGGTGACCATGGCCAGGGGAAGAACTCAGTCTGAAAAGGCCAGGTAACACTGCTGTTGCCTTTGGCTGTCAAATGCCTTGATGTCTGTGGTAATCTTATGAACAATCACTGAAACAGCCAAGGGCAAGCATTGAAAGGGAAAACTGAGAGGAAAAATACCAGCGTGTAAATGAAAGGTCATTTAACGTGAGACTTCCCTGCTTTGATGTGTGCCTGCCCTCCAGCAAGCTTGAGCACCATGACCTTTTGGGAAAAGCTGTGACAGACAGCATTACTGTCTTCGCTGATTATAACTGAGAAGTCCCAGAGATGGAGACTGGAATAACTATAAAGCACTAGGCTATTGAAGGTACTTCACACACCATTGATAGTGCAAGGCACTATTTCTTGATTTTGTTCTTAATTATCTACTATTAGCAAATACTTTTGAAGGCAGGTCCAGTGGGAGAGAAGTCTGAACATCAGTTGTTCTGGTTGCTTCCTATTCCCATGGGTGCACAGACACGACTCTGTGTCTGTGTCTGTCTATCCACTTGTAGTATAAGAAGCAGCAGCCTGTCCTTGTTATCATTGATCTTTGTGGAGCTCTGAGAAGCTAACATCTTCATAAGGATCAAACTGACTTAGCAGCTATAGGGAATATTAGAATTTGGTCATTAATACACATTAGGGGTGGAGAGGGGAAAAATTTTGTGCGCATTTTAAAACTTTTATATGGTTGAATCTGGATCCAGTAGCATTTATATAAGTTCCTTTGCTCCACTTTTCTCCTACACCATTACTTAAGCTACACTGCTTATTAGTTAGGTATTATTTTGTTGCAGTTATACCACACATAAAAATACTTTTCCACTTTTGTCAATTAGTTCCAAATGAATTAACCATCTGGTTACTGTTATCAAGTTATTATACATCAAAGATTAAAGACTTGGCAGCGTCAGGTCAGTGTCTATTTTCTGCAACAACCTAACACTGGATTGTGACACTAGGCATTTTAAGGCACGACAGAATGCCATTAGATACTCTTAACCTTACAACAAATCTATTGCCACAGAAGGTCTTCTGGGTGCCCATTTGTCTTCTGTTGCTTAAAAAGGCAATTTTTTTCTAGCCACAGTACCAGGGTGCCGTTTTCCAGGTGGAGGAAGTGACTTCCGCCACTTGAATAACCTGAAAATCTCTACTATCTAACAGTAATACGAGACATACGACACATAACTGAGCCATTCAAACCTCTTTCGGGAAATCTCACATATGCAAATACGTGCTCTGTAAATTTACTTCAACTGGAAAACTAATAATAATACATTATGGTCTAGCTACACAAATATTTCCATTATAGTTCTTTCTTTTGAGTTACTAATGGCCATTTGAAACATCTTTGATGATGAAATTTTATTGCACAGCTTGAAACATGCTATTTTTGCTAAATGTCTGAAGAAAAAGAGTCCAACTTCTCTGAGTTTGGGGGAGCGTCATCTTTCACATTGCAACATAAAAAAAAAAGTGAAACAACTGGGTCAAGAAAATTGTAAAGAAATAGTCCTTAGTGAAAAGAACCTTTCACTGTCCTCTTGAAGGACTTTTTTTTTTGAAAAAGAAATATGATAGATTTAAGACTAAGTTGTGTAATTTTTCAAAATTTTCTTTATGGGTCTTATGGGAGTGAAACCAAAGAAGATCTTTTAATATTGTATTGAGTTCACGATGAAAATTTCACATGCTGCACTATGCCCAGGAAGCGTTCAGCAGTGTAAATTGTGTGCTCTTTGACAGGAAAACTTTATAACCATTGGAAGCTCTCCTGCTAAAAGACCTTCTTGGCACACAAAACTACACTAGTTAAGATATCTCTGTAACTTCTGGGAAAACAAAAAAAATATAGCTTGTTCTTCCTTGTCAATCACAGCAGGGAATGGACGTAGAAACAAGCTCCATTTCCACATCACTTTTACGATGGCCTGTTTTCCCTGGAGGATCTCCCATGGGATCTCACCTGCCTCAAGGTGTCCACAATGTGGATGGTGACATTTGATTTACTCACCTAAACTCCCTCTGTAGACAGCATGTAGACTGGCTCCTCTGAAGCCTGATGCCCGTGACCTGTTTAAAATGCCTCTGTTGGAAGGAGGAGACCCACCCCTTATATGGGGCTGCTTCTCTCCATTGAGTTCCAGAGGGCTGAAGGTCCGCCATTGATTTCAGCTCGTAACACTGAAAATGAGGATGCCAACGTCCGTACACAGGAATCCCACCCAGTGCTTTCCCCAGCTACAGGGATCTCAAGGTTTACGGGGTTAACTTCTCTGAAGCTGTGTTAAACTGTTCCCTTGTTCCTATTGTGTAGGATACACAATAAAAAAGACTTAATGTAAAGAACAGGCAAGCAAATAGCTCTGCCTGCACTGTAATAAACACTGGAGAGCTGGAAAAGCAGGTACTTTTGTGAAGCAGCTGAAATCAGGCTTTTGACATTATTCAGCTTGATTAAATGTAAATATTTCAAGTAGAGAAGAAAAAAGGGTGCAAAAGAGAAGGTACTATTTTCCATCTCTTATAATATGGTACTGTATTCCCAAGGTTGATTGATTGGGTCAAATTTTCAAGAATGGAAAGCATCAACTGTAAACAAATAGGAGTATGCATGCTCTGCATGTCTGAAATCTAGGCCAAAATACCAGTTTCATAAAGATGCTTGAGTATTCAAAAATGCAAGCAAGTGCCTTGCTGTCAAACACACCTGTATTGTAGCACTGAAAACACGGTTACACTGGCCCTAGATGACTTTAAAGAAAATCCGGTAGAGATGGAAACATCTCAATCTAACATTTTAACTGCAAGATCATCTTCCCTTTAGTAAACACCACGTTTAACCAGCTAAACAAATAACCCTTAATAAACTACCACAATGGAGGCTTAATATTGTGCATCACCATTATCTGATTTACAGTGAACTAAAGACGCAAGCTAAGGAAGGAAAGTGCCTGTAATTGTTTTGACAAAAATTTCACACATTGGGTTTTGGCTTTGAAAACCTTAACTGTAAAGAGGGTCTCCTTTACTAACTTTCCTCAAGAGACTGTAAAGATTAAGAAGGTCGTGGGATATACAAGAAGAAAAAGGTCAAAATAGACTAATTAAGTTTTGGCCCATCTCTAGGGGAATTTCAACTGACTTGATGTCAGATAAGTAGAGATGAGCCCAGTCCATAACCCATACATTCTGCTTTGTCTCCCAGCTCCCTGGCTAATCTACATCTATAAAGCAGAGAGAAAATAATTGCCAACGAAGGACACCAACATAGTGCTCTTCTGACTCCAGCAGATGCTGAATCCAGTCCACAAAACCAGCCTTTTTGAAAACTCAAGATGGGTGAGGAACAAGAGCTTTGAGAATCAGGTCACAGTGCCCTACCAGTGTACTTTGGTTGTGGCCCATCCTATTGTATCAAAAAAGATCACATAATTAAGGAGAACATAAACACCTCAGCTGCCAAAAAATTAAATAACAAGCAATGCATTCATTATTGCAATTTTGAATTGCACACGTATGTTTATTTATGTATGTACATAGCAGATGATGGCTATGTTTTCTGCTTGTCTTTCCTTATTTCCCTATGTATACTAGCATGCCTCCCCCAGTAACAAAAGTAAAAAAAAAAAAAAAAAAGGAAAAAAAAATTAATAAACACATATGGCATTTCCCCTTTTTCTTTACAGTGAAAAGAAAATCATATTACATTTCCCATCAAAATATACGTTTAAGAATATTTCCATGTCAGTTTTGGATGGAATGTTTTGAACCAGCTCTAATCATAATGTGTAAGTATGGCATAAGGATCTAATTTAACAATGACAGATTATAATAGACATATACAAGTACCTAAAATTGAAAGAAATATTTTATTATAGTTGAAAAAAGCATGGTAGGAAAGCATAACCGCCTTTTGAATTCTCAACCATTCAGTCTCAATGGTGCATTAATATATTTAATAGCAACCCATACTGTTGGTTTTTTTTTAACAGAGCATAAATTCCTAAAAACCCAAGGTGATCTGTAATGATATTTTAGTAAAAATATCAGTACAGTAAACAAACATGAAAGGTTGGTTTTTTTAAGGCCTCTTCGTGTGCCTTGCCAGATCCTTTTGCCCCCATGACAGGGTGTTAGTTCTGGGGCAATTCCAACTGAACTGTTTGCTAGTGTCCTTTGTGCAGCTATTTTGGAATACTCATTCGTCTTGGAATAGTGTCTATTACTTCAAAGAATAAGTCTTTCTGAAGTAGCTTCTTGTATGAAATGATAACAACTCATGCTCTAAGAATAGAGACATCTTTGGCAGATTTGGATGGATGGATGCATAAATGCATGTACACAATCATATGCCATGGAAAGTAAGATGATGTCTTGACCTACGTCTCCCTGGTTAAACCTGCTTTTAACGGAGCCATTTACTACCTCTCCTATAATCAGACATTCAATATGGTAAGAAGAGAAGGGAGATAAAGTGAGCTCTGAAATATGACTGCTCTGTTTTGGAGAGCTGATCAACATACACCGGAAAGTAGAAGAATACACTTGTTTAGACTTGACATTTCATCTGAGAGTTTATTATGACTCTGTCTAGTTCAAGGGACACCATTTATTTATCCTCAACTTTCAGCCCCAAGGTTTGATGTCAAAGGAAGAAGTGGCCTCAGAAAGAATAGGGGACCACTAACCAGTGACCCAGCCATAAATAGCAACCCTTTTTATAGAAGAATATTTTGCACACCATTTTGACACAACGGGTGGGAATAAAATGAAAATTTTACATGGCATCAAACAGAAATGTAGCCCCATAAAAATTTAGGGTTGGAGGGAGGTGGCAGGAAATAGGCTCTTGGTAATTTCTAAATTATTCATTCTTGTCCATGCAAGGTTATTGTAGTGCAAACACTGCATTTCATTTGAAAATGTATGTGGTCCTGCCTGATTCAATAGGAAGAGTTTCCAAGAAAATTAAATGTCAGAGCAGTGCGGCTTATTGGTTTTACTCAATATAAATTCACTTTTTATGCAACTCTGAATGATAATGCCCTGCTCTCTGTCAACGTGATGTCAACAATTCAGGCTTTGGAGAGGGGGACTGAAGGCAAGAGAAGGAGAGATAGGGGCACATCCAGTGTTAACCTGGCACTGTCTGCGATGTAGCTCTGCATGACAGGTCTGTAGCTTTAGAGAAGATTTAGCACGCAGATCACTGTGTCTCTTATTTTCTTCCCTTTCACTTTACGCTGCCAGCAAGACTGCTGTTGGCGGAACAGCTCATTTTCCCTCCTCCAAAAGGTTCAAACACGTGTAGGTAAGCCAGAAGGAAATGCATAAGAAAGAATATGGGAAATCTCAAACAGCAGCATCTGAAAACATGTCATGCTGTCAAGTAAGACTATGCTCAGATGCACAATTTATACCAATAGGTTAGTGAGAACTCTCATTTACTGTCTAGAAATGTGAAGTTCGTCCTCAGGCAAAATCCACTGACCCCGATGGGAGCTTTGCTTCAGTAAAGACCCCAGCACCTGGCCTGGGATTTGTAAAGCAGTGCAAGTGAAGGTCTCTGCTTCAAGAAGGCTGTTTTGGTTGTTTTTCTAACAGAGGTAAGAAACAGCATAGGCAGGAAAAGAATAAGAACCCCTGGGACTGCACGTTTGATAGGTGGATTTAATAAACATCTGCCTGAATGATTCACCTCAGCTAAAATGTAATGAGGATAGCTTCAGGTGTGTCAGATATTCTTTTCCTACATTGCAACTAAGATGGGCTAAACCATGTTCTGAGCTGCCCAGTGCAAACGCAGAGTAATTTCAGTGACACTGTCATAGCACGATGTGATTAAACTGGATTTTGAATATGAAAATGAACTGATGAAGGAAAAAGGAGGAAGAATGGCCTTGTGCAAATTACAGAACAGCACAGGAGAGGATCTGGGGGACACTGGGTAATTATTACAGCAGGACTTTCTCAGGTACAAACTTCAGTGAGATTCCCCTCTTGTACTGAAAGCTAATGGAGCCTAACTCCTATTTTTGCATCTGAAAATCATCTCTTTATCTTTCTGTCCCTCTCTTTTCCTACTAAAGAAATGTCTTTCAGGGAAGCAGAGACTGCCTTCTCCACACCCTGCTTGATTGCACCATGGCTTTGCTTGTGTAGGCTGTAAAAAGTTGGGGAAAACACGTTGTCTCTTCTGGCTGCAATTCACTTCTGAGCCACGAGTTCAGCCCTGCAAGGACAGAAGATGGGAGATGCCCAGCCATGGGTCTATCGTATGACATGGTTCTCCCCTCATCCCCATATCAGCTCATGCAACTGAGTCAAGAGGCAGCCCAGGGGTGCAATGAAGGATCCTTTTCAAATAAAACTGCAGCTTCTCTCTTGCTTCGGGAGCCCCTGCTCCTGTGTGCTAAGATTGCCACGGCAGAGTTACACACGATGGCAATCAATAAGAAGCACTGAGAGCCCTTTTGGTGCATCTGCCCCTGCAGTGCAAAAGTCCGCACTGGCTGCGGTCCGTACACACTGTGACAGTCCAAATAATAAACTCAAATACTTTGGTTTTTTTGTCTACTATCCAGCCTCACTGAGCGTAAGAGCAGGGACTGACCACACACATTCAGTGAGTCAAGGTCACATCAAGAAGGAACCTGCTGTTTGCTGCATCTCTGCCTTGCCACTGATGGCACTGGATAGTCCAAAGAGAATGAGGTAAGGGCTTGGAGAACCACCATGGTCATGCCTAGGGCAGCCGAAAGCTGCCCTGGGAACCTGGATTCTCTCTCTGCCTAGGTGCCTAATGCCAAGGAAGTCACAAAACCCAAACTCTGCACAGGCGGTCATTAATTGCATCTTCCTTGTTTGCTTAGAGCAGAGCGTGAAACACCTGTGCTCTGATCTGTGGAAGCGTGGAGCAATTCCAACTGTGATGGACTCAGCAAAAGCCAGGTCCAGAACAAAGAAAGGGCGATCAAATGCTGTTTCTGGAAAATCAGGGCACAACCATCTCATGTTGGGCATCTAAATTAAATGTCCCTTCTTGACATTATGTTTCTGTGCCTCATTTTCCCTGGTGTATAATGTCATTTCACCTTATCGGTACACTGTGAAGATAAATTCATTAATGTTTGTAAAGTACTCAGATGCTGCAATAATGAGAGCCGCAGAAGTGCTCCCCAGGAAATTAATAACTCTGGCTTCAAAGCTGGATCTGAATGATGTACAGTTACGGGAGGAAGGGGTGACATAATGAACTACTAAGATAAAATAAAATATTGATTCATCTGAGCAGTGTTGACTGAAATCTCTCATTATTTAAGAGAGCTCTGCTTTGCACTCGTAACAGGCTTTTAAGTGTAACTTACACAGTTAAAAAAAAAAAAAAAAGGAAAATGAGAAAAAAGACTCCAACTCAGAAATTGTATCACACAGCCCTCCTGACACCCACACAATCCTGCAGAGAACTGGGGCCTTTAGGCCCTCAACCCAGACTTTTAACATTTGAACCAACACTTGACCTTGCCTTATTACTAGTCTGGTCTCTTTTGCTAGAGTCCTTCCCGTCCATCTCTCTCTCCTGCGTATTGTCTCCATCCCTTCTTAAAAGTCCCACCTATTCCTCCTCAGTTCCCCTCTGCTCCTACTCTCTGTGTCTCACCACTTTATTTTCACATATTCAATCTCTTTGTCCCTCTCCTAGTTTCCCTTACACAGGGACTATATCCCAGCCCTGTCCTTTTCTTTCTTAATCATTTCAGTACCTGAGTCAACCACCTGGACCATGGTCACAACCTTCATATGCCTGGTCTGCAGCACACTCCCTACTGACAAAATCCTAGGAGAGCTGAGCTGCAAAACTTAAAGAAACGCACATGAATAAGGCTTTTTCAGACCAAAACGCAGTCTAATCTGGAGATTTCCACTAAAATGCAAAAATCTCTAAACTTGACTACCACTATAGAAATTTCTCTTAGTTTTTGTCCTGAATCCTCCTCTTTCCCTGAAAAATTTCAATTTCTTGATCTGTGATACGGAAGTCTGACAAAATAATAGAAGGTACTGTAACTTCAATGAAACATGAGTTCCCCTCTTACACCCCCCTATTTTTTTTTTCCCCAGACACTGAACTATTTTTACTGAAATGAAAAAAAATTACAGCCTGAAATTGGAACAGAAATTTTCTGGGTTGGAAAATTTCACTTTGAATGGTAACAAAACAGTTTTACTGAGTGAGGCATCAGGCAACCTGTAGCAGACACAGGGTCAACAGAGTCCTTGTCTATACTGTTCTGCATTCAGGAAGACTCTGACCCATGAAATCACATCAGGAACTTGAATCTTTTCAAGAAAGCAATCAAATCATCAAGAAGGGGAAGTCCTGTAGATAAATGTGTCTGATTCTTCATATGCTTCCCTCCAAATTATGCAAGCAAAACTTCTGTCTGTTTTTTGGTGGACCACATACTCAGAGATGTATTATGATTTACAGAATTTATCACTGCAGAGTTCTTCAATTTCATTCATATTGAAAGATATGAATGCAAATCTTTAACTGAAAAATATTTAAAGAAATTAACTAAAATGGACTTAACATAAAGAATACTTTTGCAACAAATGCATTAATTGTATGCAAACTGAATTAAGTCTTTTATTAGCATGTAATTGGGAGAAATATTAATACATTATTTTAATTTGAAAAAAATCATGTTAGAAGCTTTGAAACAGAAAGCTGCATAATCGCAGCTTTAACATTAAGATGTCATTGTAAAAATGAATGTATATAATGAACTCAGAAAAATAGAAATATAAGTGTCTGATCCTTTCCTTGTTTCCTGTACATCTGCATTGGAGTTGGCCTATTGTTATTCAACTAGCTAATCATCATCTTTTGTGTCGTGTGATTGTGTTTTTACTCAGAGAGGCTAATCTGTGAAGACATCTGTTATTTGGTAGATAATAGGCCATTTCAAGTCTCAAAGCCCTGCAAGGCATTTCTGAAGAAGGAGAAGTAGATACATCTGTTCCCACCAGGTAGGACTACAACTGAGCATGCTGTAACACAGCAGAACAAAACTCTTTCATTTGCTTTTCACCAAAATGCTAAATGAACATGGAACGATGCAAACAAAGAGCAATTTTGGTGTAGTTTGTTAGGGCTGGGAGGGAGACTGACTTCATATAAATCATTTAAGTTTTCTGGAGAAAACAGAACATCTCACACCAAAGAACAGTGGAATGTGTCATAGTGATCAAAAGCCACTGGATCTATAAACCAGGCACAGTCACAAAAAGCAGTGGTCCACTGAATCTGATGTTCTGCTGTTGGTACAGGTTAATATTAGACATTTTGAGGGCAATGCAAATGCTTTATTATTCACTTGGAAAGAAAATCTTGTGCTCCTGCTCCCTAATGAACCAGTTCTCTCTGCATTCCACTGAAAATATACTACCTCTGCATTATCCATGAATCAATTGCAGCTCTGAACAATCCTTCTCATCACGATGATTTCTTCCCAAGAAGAAATAGGACATATCTTTATCTTCAGGCTGCCTAAGTAACCTAGCACACAGTAGCTGCATTCTGCAAGCTTCCATTCCTTACATCTTCATCACTGCGTCAGTCTTTCCCATTGTGCTATGAATGCAGATGAGACCAGATATTCAGATTTATCTTACCTAGGGTTTGTGACACTTTCACTGACAACTGACTGCTCCTAAGGAAGGCTGACCATACAAATAGCATTAATATGTCAGCAGGAGGACAATGTGCATATGTGAACTTACAATATGTACAAGTTCTTTGTATTTAGACTTTGGAATGGCACTAGCCACAAACTGCAAATTCAAGAAGTTAATGTAATTTTTTTTTACCAGTTTCAACTACTTCTGTATTTTGGAGAATCGTTGCCTAAACACGAGTTAAAATTTTTTAGCTTGTGTTTTACCACCTCATCTCACAGGTCTAGAATACTGCAGAGATAGCAGAGTTGATGCAGTGTTGCCCTATTCTCTGATTAATCATTTGTAGAAATGCAAAACCAAAAAGTGACATATGATGTTGACACTTTCAGATAGTGTGTACAACTGAGAGTGTTGTTCAGTAAGACCAGTTTGACATGTTTCCCACCTAAATTTTTTTTTTTAAGTTTCAGATATTTTCCAACTCTTCTTGGATGAGCAAACAGCCTTTCAACTTTTTTCTCAGAAAAATAAGGCTTCACTCTGTAGTCTGGTGGTTAAGTTACACACCTGGGATAGATAGTTATCCACAACCTAGCTAAGTGCTCTAACCATCACTCTGCTGAGTACTCTAACATAAGACTTCCTTCACTGCCCTGCAAGAGCTATTTTTCCATTTTGTATAAATAATTAACACATCAGTGTAACAAGGGCTTGAATCTGAGTCTCCCGTGTGTAATGTGAGTGCCCTGTCCACTAGGTGATGGGGTCAGTTTTTCTGGCTCTCTCTGGCTAATGAAAATTAAACTGGTATTCATTTGCGGCGGAACAGCTCTAGCAGGACAAACTGAGAGGTGCAGACTAATTTTGTGGCCTGTTGACTTATAATTTAGGTGAAAAGAATAAACTGTCACACAGCTTTAAAACTTATTTCCTCTCTCTGTTTCTTGACTCAGAGACCTGTGTATAATCATCAACAGCTTGAGATCTCTGGACAATATTAAACCAAGGGATTTTCTGTTAAAAATTTATGCACATTTTGTCAGAGATACTAAGCACAGGCCCCTGGATGCAAAGTAGCTGAGCTAACTGCAGGTCTTTGTGTGGACAATAGTTTGGCTACAGCAAAAGTGAAGGAAGACTACAGCTGCTGTAGATGACTGGCAGGTGCCTCCAAAGCCTCTGCGCATGATGGGATGACTCCAGTCAATGCCACAGTATGCTCTCACCTTGCAGATTCGCCATAAAAGCATCCTGAATGCATGTGGAGTCCCAGTTTCACCATGTGCAGGGCAGGGTTTCAAACAGCTTAAATGTTTGGGAATGAGAGAAACAGTTGCTCCTAGATACCATCTACATATAAAGAATTATCTCCAGAAGGAGCCAAGAGCTTGCAATCCCAGGCAAGACAGACAGACTGTAAACATCTGTGTTACATCTACGTGGTCTTTTGTAGATAAGGGCAAACATATTTTGCTGAAGATATGAGTTGGCTGAAGGCAAAAGCCACACAGTGTGGTGCTGTGCTTCAGAGAATAAATCCAGCCTCTTGAGAGAGCTTATTGGATCAAGTATAGCTAAGACAGCCACAGGGCTTCCCATTCAAGGTTGTGGTTTTGGGGCAGTCAGGAGCAAAGTGAACTCAGACTGGTCGGCAAAACACCATCAAAGGACAATTAATAGCCAGGAAACCCTACTCCAAGTAAGAGATTTCTCTGTAAAATATGAAGTAATAGATCTGTGTGGAAAACAGACAGATCCTGGAAGAAATGCATTATACATTTATGGCATGAAATGCTCTACAGATGAAAAAGGAAACACTGGAAATGAACTAACACAAATGATCAACAGTAACAGTATACAATGCAGCACATCACACAGAAGTTTTCAAGCAATGCTGCAAATATGGTTTACAGAGTTTCGACCTCATCAGTGGTTATTCCTCTCTACCAATGCAGGACCCAAGCACATTAATTCTTGCTTTGCAAGACTCCATGGTGTCTGGAGGAATTATTATTCAGCTTAACAGCAGTCGTGAGGCAAGGCTCATCTCCTCTTTCTTTAGCCATATAAAAATTAGGAATCTCATGTAAGCTATTTGCATAAGCTCCTTTTTAATCAGTGCAAAAAAGACAGGGCATCCTGGGTGATGACTGATCTTGTCTTAACAAAGTTGGGATGAAGCCCAACTATCTTAGAATAGGATGGCTCACTACCCGCAGGTGCCCATCTCCCCTCACTGGTGACATGGCAAGCCTAGGTGCCTTGCTCCAAGTGAACAGGCCTTTTTTAGAGAACAAAGACTTAGTGAAATAGATTTCGGCCTAACTGGTTAGTCCAAAAATCAGATCTGGGGACTTGAGCGGGGTCATAAATCAAACCAAGACTTCCAGAGCCTCTGACTAGTGCCTTCACTTAAAATTCTTTTCTTTTCCAAGTGGAATATATAGATGAGATTCCTCCCCACAATATGTCTAGAGCAACTGCATGTAAAATATGCTATTCAGTCCATGACACAGCATTGCTAAACAGGTGCTAGCACTGAAGTTCAGAGATAAAGTTGATCAAAGAGCTGGTGAAATTATCTACAATGAACAATTTTAATAGACAGTGGATAAATACTGTATAGACACATAAAGTACAGAGATGGTAGAAGTAGGAAGAATAAAGACAAATTAAGAAAGACAAAATACAGGGAAAATATCATAAAGGATTTCAAGTACCCGGACACATTCTGTTATGGAACAGTCTTCCAAGACAAGTGGGGTGAGTAGAGCCGGCACGTTATAAAATATATAGGCAAACCACTTAGAAATATATTGCCAGACAGAATAATTTCACAGGAATTTGGTGCTTTACTAGACCATGTCTCTCTCTAGCTTCCATGCTTCTATTTTATCACAACCAGTTCAGTTCTGCCCTTGCTTTTCAGTCCACAAGAAATATTAAAATGAAATCTGGCAACACTGCTTTAAATTGCAAACAATGATCAATTAGCATTTCTCACCATACAATTTATTACCTTTCTTTTTCATGGTCTTTGTCATGCCCTTAAGTGACACACTGATTTACTGCACTGTTCTACTCAATTATCTCTAGTGCTTTATTTCAGAAGTGATACTATTCTTAGCTGTTGCTTTCTTGGTAGCATTGCATTCAGAGGGACCATCCCATCATCCATTTCAAAGCTATAGCAGCAAGTCTGGATCTGTAGTTTAGAAACAAGGGATACATTTCAAGTATTTGGGGAACAAGATACTGCTGTAAATTACAGAAAGCAAACTCCAAGATTAGTTTACACCAACAGGTCTGAGAAAAAAAAGCTAGCAAGCAGCCAGCTCCTCTCTGGAAGGAACTAAGATTATTCTGAGAGTGAGACAAGACAACATTCAGATACCTAAGAAATTAATTTTTGCTCAGTCTTTAACTCAACTATAACACCCTGCAAGGGTGCTTTCACCTGTTTCACCCAGGAGCACAGGAACTTGCTGGCTGGCACAGGTGAGGACATGGTGTGAGCTGGCTGTGAACGCATTCAGATTGGAAATAAGAAGATAGTCACTAAGCAGCACAGATTTCAGACTGCAGTAGTGGCATAAAAACCCCTTAGTTTTTAAAACGGAGCTCAGTGGGGCTGTGAAAGGGTGACTGAGAGAGCAGCTGAGACAGAAGGGGACTGGATTCCAGGTCTGTGTTCCCCTGTTCATGGAAAGGCTGTTCTGTTAAGGCCAAGCCAAATAAGAATAACAACAATGACCTGTGATTTTGTTACCTGTGCTCCTACATAATACTACTTCACAGTATACGTGAAATGTAAGTAGAAAACTACATGAATTAAAAGTGGAAGGGAAAGGTACCTGAAAAAGCTGTCTCTAAAGAGCAGACTCAAGTGTGTAACTCCTGTTAATAAAAGCAATTTGTATGTTGAACGAGAAGAGATTTCTGCAATCCAAACCCACCATTGACAACTGGATGTAGACTCCTGTGATGTTTACTTTTAAAAATCCCACCCATAACTGAACTTAAAATCTCAGTCCAGGGATAACATTTGAATAGCCTCCCCAGCACATATATTGTTCATGCTTAAAAAGTCAACATTCGCCAAAAGATAACAAAACATTTCTACGAGACATAATGAGAAAGACCTGTTGTAACTTGGATGCAGGGTACGTGCTGACTACTGAGCAAAAGTTGCTTGCTTACTACTGGACATTACATAAGGAAGCGTAACCAAGGTAATGGGATCTGTGTTCATGCAGGAGAGAAAACATTAGGTAGCTAACAACAAAACCACTTTGAAAGAAAACGTGGTTTTGCCTCCTTTCAGAATTCATGGCAAATGCAATGCAATTTCTTAAATTATTCCTCATTTCCACATTCTTTATTTTTTGTGCCAATTGCTGCTCCTATCTCTAACAGGAAAGTGTGAGTGTCAAAAATGAGAGACATGGTGTAACTGCAAACAAAAGTTAATTACTGTGGAAATTCAACTCCAGCGCTTTAATTAAAGCCTGACAAATGTATCATGGACCCCAGGCACCAGCGTGGAGTACACCCATTAGAGAGATTACTCCTCTTTCTATGGCCTCCCATGCTAACACAAAGGAAATATCAATCATGCCAGAAAATGGCTTTTCCAAATCAAAGATGCTGGGAATTATTCTATTACCTTTCTCACAGAGAATTTTCAGAGTTGCTGAGAGGGATTTTTATGTAAGAAAGCAGCATGTTAGCGTAAATTTTTGCTTAATTGCTAGGTTAATGTTAAATTGCAGCTTTTCTTTTAGGAAAAATGGCAGCTGGCAAGCCCCTTCTACAAACCTACATTTCCTCCGTAACTTTATGATATGTAAATAGGTATGCAGGAGACAAACAGCTTCAAAATGACATGTGATGAAAAGAAGCAGAGGACATAGAGATGCTTGAAGCAATCTTCTCTTAGGCAAAACTGCAGTGGACTCCATCTAGAATTCTTCAGCAAGCCCACATGGTTTTGCTGCCCTCCAAAACCAGCCTGCTGAGAATAATTATTTCCACTGGAGTCCCCATTAAGAGCAGTCTGGGATGAGTCAGCCTCTCTCACAACACAGACAGTATGGCTTTCTCTTTTGGGCTCTAATCCTCCAGCCATTTGATGCCAGGGCACTGCTAAAAGACAGAGGGGTTTTCTTTTAAATATACTTTATTGCCTCAGCTGCAATTATGTCGTCATCTGCTGAGCACTCAGAAGTAATGAACAATGCTGACAAGGTAATACAGTAAGAAAGCTGGACATTTTTGCTTTTATTTGCTTAATATTTAAGGCTTGGTTTTGCAGGTGATCAAGAAGTAAAAGGAAAATATGCTGGGATCTCAAGAGCTGTTTTGCTACTCCTTTTGCTGCTAAGATATTTAAATAAAGAACTTGCTCTTTCACAGCCCAGGTTCTCCCCCTCTTTGATCCTGAGGCAATAATCCTATATTTATGAGATTATTTTCGTTGCCATAGAAATTAATGATGTAAAAAATTCAGCATTATCATTTCCGTATAAGTAGGCAAGATGCAGTCCTCTTGAAAGACAAACATTTTCCTGACACTTCTCCCTACCCCCACCATCCTACACACATGGCATTCATGGCACAAGAACCAAAAGACCCGCGTACCGTGTACAGCATACCACAGCCTTGCACATCGCAAGATTCCCCATACAGGTCAGACTTGCCTTTCTGGTTTAATGTTATGGGACTATTTTTAGGACTGTGAGGAAAGATCCATCCCCATTCCAATGGCCCAGTAGACTTCACGTGCGGCACCATCAACTCTGACAAAAACTAGAGACAGTGGTTTGTGGCAGCTTGGGATTACAGGACCCTACCCTACACGGTAGCAGTCTAAAATCACCCACTCCTCTCCCAAAAAATTCAACTTGAGATCCTGAAAAGCACTTTGAGATACAGTCTCTTTTTTCTTTGCATGTGCACCATAATCTGTGAAGTGGGACTTCAGTGTTTGAGCAATGCAATCTCCACACTCATCCTACAGTGAGATACTACTTACCAATGGTGACTGGCAGACGTCTCCATCTTTAGTAAATCTGCAACCCATTCAGGAATAAAAACACCCCCAAAGCATCCTGCTCTTATGTCTTGCATATGCTGGTGGCTGATAAGTTATACCACCCACAATAAATTTTAAGTTGTTCCTCACTGAAGTATTGGTCTAAACACCTTATTTTGTCTGTAAATTTACTCTTGGATCTCAGAGTTGTTGTTATCCAGAGAAAGGATGCAAAGCCAGGATTCAGGAAATTGCACTTTCAGGCAGTCTTTGAATCTTAAAAAGATACAGGTAGATCCCAGGCATATCCAACGAGTCCGACTTACATGCTTACAGGAGTCAGTGAAAGTATTTGCACAAATCTCAAAAAAAATGCAAAAGCAAACCCCAAAAGCACTCAGATCAAACCCCTGTTCTGATAAGTTCACTCCTTCAAAGTGATCCAATGCTTGTGCCAGGGCTGGGGATAAAACTGAATTCCTTCTCACGCTTCCTTTGCACTAAATCCTTAATGCAGCCCCCTCCCAGGCTGAGCATGGTGTGAGTAAAAGTAACCATGGCACAGCAATGCTGTCTACAACTTTTTGTTTATACGCCTATTTTAATAATGTGATATTCCTAAAGGACATCCACGGAAAGCATGCGATTTCAAAACCCACACAAAAACCTTTATTCTCCTTTGCTGTTCTCTCAGGTCTGACCTAAAGAGACCAAGAGAGGTAAAACTCCACATCTCTTCAGTCCTTAGATGCATTTATGAGACAGACGATGTTTCAAGCCAACTGTGATGATGATTGTTATGATGTGGACATCTGTTTGCCGAGACCAGCACATTTGTTCCCTTACAAATTAAAGAGTCGAGAGAAGAAGCCAGTTTTTAATCCTCTTTATGGCTTTACTCTGACAGTAATACTCAAGAAAAATAAAAATCACACGATCTATATTCTGGTATATTTTATAATTTTGGGTGGTACAAAAAAAGCGTTGTTTTAGCTACAGGAAATTTGTCACTTGAAGTAGGAAACAGTTTCTTGACCAAAGTTTCTATGATTTCATACTTTATTGAAAGGAGATGAATTTTGTAGCACAACTCTGAAGGCAAAATGGCGAGCTGATGTTGAGTAGTAGTTCATATTAATGTCCCTAGGTATTAATATCACCGTTATCCAGCTTTCTGACCATTCCCCATGAGCACACAGAGAGAAGGATACTGATAATTGCAGTTCACAGTACCTGTCACCCTTCTATTGTGGGGGTAAGTTGTACCTGGCTCTTGGAGACACTTTAAGCCAATTATTGGTTTAGAGAAGATGTTTGCAACTGACTGGATACACACACAGATTTATTTTCCTCCCTCACAATTTTATTCTTTACTTGTATGTTTATCTATTTGTTATTCTTTCAAGAAAGCTGTTGCAAGCTCCAACTCAGCCGATTTACTGAACAGCAGCTAAGAAAACTACAGTGAACAGGCTCACGTAGAATGACCATCACAGACCATCTACAGCAGCTACAGCGAGAGGGCTTCAGGCACCAAAGCCCGCCTGTTTCTGGAACTAAATGGATATTGCAATTCACCAACAACAACAGCAAACTCATGTCCTCCCTGTACACCCACCACTGAAATTAACTCTGCCAAGTTTTAAAAGGTTGCTGCATAGTCTCTCTGCTCATATGGACGGAGATACCGATGTGAACAACTCTATGCTTCTGCTGTATTACTTAGGTTTCCTCCTTTGTTGACCAGATGCTGATCTGCTCACAACACATTAGCAAAGACATCTCTCCCCTTTCCTAAGTAAAAGCTGTTTGGCAAAACAGAAGCTCCACGTACCTGTGGTTGCCAAGCCAGAGCCATTCCTGAGTGCTGAATTCACAAGATGTAAAGAATTATCTGAAGTGGCCAAATTGCTTTCCTGAAATGAAAAGACCCCTAACGCTTAGAGAAGACACATTTGTCTGTGTTTACAAATGTTCCCCCAGCCAAGCTGTGATACCTGAACATGAATACACTGCAATTCTGATAAGAGATGGAAAGATTAATGTACTGTAAGTCCAGAGGGAAATCCCTCCAGACATTGTTTCTGAAAAGCTTAGAAATCAGCTTTTTTTTGTCGTTGCCACTATTCCTTAGCAACAAAGCTAGTCTGCTGAACATGGGTCTGCTGTAACACATTCCAGAAATAACTAGCAGGGCTGGCATTGTTTGGACTAACAGGGGAAAACTAATCGGGTCATTTGCTACGTGCTAGTGCTCTCCACCTGCTGACCACCTGCGTGTCCCTGGGACAATCCAAGAAATACCCACGTACGCTCACGTGTGCGCACACGTGTGTGTGTACCTAAATATACATACATATATTTAAAGAGTATTTATGGGGAAGATTTTTCACAACTGTTATGTGGGGGATGGAGAGAAAGATGGCAGAGGAGAAAAAAAAAAAAGGCTTTCTTCTGTCTCTAACAGAAGATGGCTAGAGTCCTACTGAAGCCTAAAGTGCCTTCCCCTCCCACCCAAGTGCTCCACAATGGCCAGCAACAACCCATGTCCTTGTCCTCCAGACAGCATGAGAACCACCATCTCCCCCAAACTGCAAACTCCTCTCCCCACAAGTGGAGACATTGCAGAGAGGAGCTTACATCGTGTTCCCACATTTCTCCATCTTTGCAACAGCGTGGACGTACCAGCTCCAAAAAATTGGTACGCTAATGCAGAAGCTCCCTTGTCGCAGCAGGGAGTCTTTGGAGACTTTCCTCCTCACTTTCCAGGGCTTACCAGAGAGATGGGGTTCCAGACCAGCACATATTGCAGACAGTGTTCTACAGGTCTGAACTAACCCATCCTGTCTTCCTTACAAAGGACACAGGTAAACAAAGAAAGAACTCCTTGCAATGCAGTATTAAGGGCAGGATTTTTTTTCTGCTAAGCAGATTGTCAACATTTTGAATATTTTTCTGTTCCATATTGGGGTAAGGAATTTACATGTAAAATTTTATTGAAAAAAAAAAAACCAAAGCCCCTAAACAAAACCTCACCTAGCATCTAGGAAAAAAAAAGTAGCTCAAATTGTTGCTTTGTCTGATTCAACCAGGGACTTGAGTCTATAGCTCCAGCTTCTCACACGAGTGTCTAAATCAAGAGGGTAGGGTATTACATATCCTGGAGAGGGACATTATTCTTCTTATGACCAGAACCTCTACCTTGGACTTGAGAAACAGAGGTTAGACTAAATGGCTACATTTGAGTAAAGCAATGCTTTCCTTTCAATGTAAAAGTATTTTCTGACAAAGCTTGTTGCATTTTGAATGTCCAGGCTTGCTCTAATTCGTATCTAAGAGGTCAAATCCCAAAGCTCTGTGCCAACAGAAGTACTGACTGCGCAAAACTTCACATGCAGGGACAAAATGACAACATCAGTGGCAACTGCTTTGCCAGCAACTAAATGGATGCAAACTGTAACACTATACTATCAAAGCAGTATGAACAAGAACTGAGTAAACATATATAAAATTCAAGAGAACAGAGCCAGGGCACCACTGAGTACCACTTCATCAGTTCTAGCTAATGGCACCATCTG
The DNA here is from genome assembly GCF_965183815.1 of Platalea leucorodia. Classification (NCBI taxonomy): domain Eukaryota; kingdom Metazoa; phylum Chordata; class Aves; order Pelecaniformes; family Threskiornithidae; genus Platalea; species Platalea leucorodia. The sequence continues at coordinate 120,503,018 of NC_138823.1, forward strand.
AGGTTTTTCTCACAGTACACTGAATTCACGGTCGAAACAGGGCAGAAAAATTAGCAGATTTAGATCTCTTTCTACTTGATTTTTAAAGGTATGGGATCAATTGTTCCCTCTCAACTTCAGCCCGACAGAAGTGAGGGGAAAGCAGAGAGGAGCACAGATCACACCTGTGAAAAGTTCAACACACCTGCTACCACCGGCCAGAAGGCTCCGTTTCTGCTCTGAAGCACCCGATGCCTTCAAGGTGCAATCTAGCCTCCCATGTATAAACCCCTTCATTTTTAATTTTACGTATTTGCCTCTTCATAAAAGAGTTCTGTACTTCAGTACCAATGAACCAATGCAGTGCACGGATTAATGCACCACCAGTGCACATTCTGGGTAGGTAAAAATCATTCAGCCTTCCCCCCAAGGTGCTTCACAACATGCCTCAAGGCATGTGATGGATGTTGAGCATCCAAATTGCTATACGCTGCCATATATTCTACATACCTCGCAGCGTCTCGTTGCTGAGAAAACAGCCTCCAGCGTGATGGTGCCTCCAGGGGAGAGGTACGCAGCTAAAACACGGGGCAGCGCGCTGGATGCCCATAGACTCAAGTGCACCCTAAATTGTGACAGCCATGAACCAGTTAACAAATGACTCACCTTATAAATTAAAAGCTAGCTGTTAAAAAGCTCCTCTTTTGACAACCTTCAATTACAAAGACTTGCTCTATTCAGACCCAAATTAAATGTAAAAATCTGACTTTCAACTGCTAATTAGCTGTAGAAGATAGAGTTACATTTCTGTTATGGCATATTATACTTTCTGTTAATTGTTATTTACTCCCACTGTTTTGAAACTGCCATTTGATATCTAGCAATGTTAAATGCATTTTTGTAAGACTTGGAAAAAAAAAGGTTCAGGCATCTCTTTGGAAGAAAAGACACTGTAAAAATAAAATACCAGGTCTTTGTTCAGTCAAAATCAATGTATGTCTACTGACGTTAATGGAGCCACATTGATTTTTATACATGCTGGAAATCCGCCCCAATATTGCTTATACCCATTAAAGACAAATCAAGCAGACCCCAAAGTGTTCGTAAGTGGTAGTAGCAATGATGGAAGGAGATAAAAATGGGGGGAAAAAAGAGAAGGAAGCTAAAAACCTGTCTTTTATTTAAAAAGAAAAAAAACTCCAAACCACTAAGAATTTAACCTTTTGGTGACCTTTTCCTTAATTGAGGCTTTGCCAGTTAGTACCAAAAGGCAAAAATAGCAATGGTAAAATAACCATTTCTATACTTTCTTGTATCACATGGAGGGTTATTAACATAAGTAGCATTAACATCTCCTAAAACCTACTTTTCTGTTCTGACGATTTACTCCTTGGCTTGTGTATTTAACAAAGCCAGTGCTCAGCATTCCCCTCCCAATGAGTCAAAGTCAAAGCTCTGTAAACAGGAGTGTTTACTGCCTTAATCTGTGCTATTTTTTATACTTGCGCTAATTATGGAAATAAACACACATTATACATCAAGGAAATATAAAGAATGCATTGGATCAGTTTCTGTTCTCACTAACATAGGATTTGTAGGGACTTTAATTTGCATCAACTGAGTTACAGCTTCATGAGATGAAATTCAGGCTCTTCAATAACTAAAAATTACACAAAGAGGAACGCTTTTAATTCTAATGAAATATGATGGTTTTGCAATGAAAGAATCAGTATTTTGCTTAATTGATCCTTTTCAATAACACCAAATTGTAATATACACTAGCACACGATCTCGGAAGATTTGATACTATCAAATTGCTGAGTACATTAAATGCTAAAAAGCCACTGAGAGAGGAAAATGACCCTTAATGTTTTCTTTCTCATGTTATTGAACTGAAGTAGTGCTCCAATTTATTTTCCAAAGCTTACATGCATATCTAGAGGAGCCTGAGGCCAATTTTGTCCCTTTCAAAGTCTGTGGTATAATCGTCATTGACTTCAGGAGGGTCAGATTTTGGCTTTACATAATTTTGAGGTTTAAATACTATTTCTGTTTCCAATGAAATCAATAGCAAATCTACTTACGGTAGACTTGAACCTTAAATATCAACCAGACCATTAAACGCACATCACAACAAGGAACACAAGATTATCCCTCCTTTTTCCATTTTATGAGTTATAGCAGCTGAGGTCATGAAAACCTGACCTGTCTGAAATACCTCTTTTGGGTATGGTTTCAATGAAGAAAGGATTATTGCAACCCACCTCTTTCTTTCATAATCTAAGGTAACAATCAGAAATCAACAAATATCTTTGCTTTCTCCTTACATGATGGCTACCAAAACTGCAAGTATATTTATTAAAAACGGAAAGCTAGTGCCTGTCAATTTGGGAAAACAGAACAAATGCTTAACAGGTTACATTTAGCCTGCAATACAAGAGCCATGAAGATGTCTAAACTGAACACAAAGGAGATTTTAAAACTACTGGCAATGTAATCAGTGGGGTTTTATCCTACAGGATCCTGTTACATTGCTCCAGACTGCTCCTGACACCTCCTGTCTCCAAAGCTCAATCTTCTCAAGCAAAGCTTTGATCTACACATTCATTGCTAAGTAGTTTCAAGTATTAAAGAATTAATAACCATGAAGTGTATTTTCTCTCGCCTAATTCTGCCTGCTGTATGGTTCCTCAGCAAATCAAACATTATCTGTCAGACAAATGGCACCATGGTTATTTGGAACATTTAATTTGGTGGTTTTCTAGCAATTCAGTAGTATTTTCAGTTATGGTAATATAATACTGAAAATGCTGGTATTGTGCGGCTACCAGAGAGACAGTTCTCTGGTACAGCATGAAAGAAAAGAAGCCCACACAGTCAATTCCTGGCAAGGATGAAATACACTGCTTACTACCCAGCCCACATGGTGGGAATGAGCTACAAATCCAATATTTTGTTCAGCTGCTGTGAGGCATCTTCTGAACTTTCACAGCCTCCACACAATGTGTTTGTTGTTGATCATTTATTGACTGTATAACTAGAATAATTTCTTCTGTTTCATTCAGATAGTAGCAGTAATAAACTTTGCTACTCAGAAAGCATTTGTATCACACACCATCTTCAGCACTTTTTAGTTAACAGCATGTGAAATGAAGCAGATTTAAGTGCGCTTCTACCCCTTAATAGATCCAGAGTCCTGGTGGTGGCATTTCTTCACAACAGCGAGGAAGGAAAATGAATCATGGAGTTCATATGGATCACCCAGCTCCAAAGGACCATGGTTCCTGTAGGACAAAGGAGGCATTCCTCCCTGGCCCGCGGCTGCCCAGCTGCTGGTGTCTGAGAAGGTGATCTCACCCTCCCCAGGTGTGAGCACTTAGGGGCTGCTGAAACAACCACCACCACCACCTCCATCAAGGTAGGTTTTGAATATGGAGTCCTCCATGCAGGAGTAGAGATGCACAAAGGCCTGAGCTGAACTCCAAGGAGTGAGTTGATTTACACAGCTTGGTAGTCCTGCCTTACATCTATTGAGCAAGTAGTGTGGCCCGATAGGTATAGTTTTGTATGACAAACAGTGGTGCTAAGGGTCCAGCAACCACACCATGTATGTTTCAGGGTGGCTTGCTTGGGACTAAATTTACTTTAGTTTCCCATGGATTGAATAAGAACTAGCAGCTGGATATGTGAGGTGCATCTTCTGGTTTAATTTTGTCCAAAAGCAACCCAGTTCATAAGCACCAGGACTGCTGTGAACTGAAGCATAAGAGGTGCAGACAGCTGGAAGGGTTCACTTCAAAAGCGCATTTCTAAACCAAACTAAAACACTAGTGCAGATGCACCCTCTTGCTGGCTGGCTTTCTTTTTCAGTGGGGCTGATCACTGAACACCCAGATGTGAGGTGACAACAGAAGCACAGCAAGAAAGAGGTTTATAGCAGGGTTGGAACAGGTGGTATTTCAGCTTCTGCATCAACAGAGGTAAGGTGGCTGAGTTTGTGCAATGACTGATGCTTCCAAGTGTACCATGAAAATGGAAATTTTCCCCAACTTTACTCCTTATGTAACCCCATAACCATAAATAAACTAAGGTGATTGTACTAGGTACTGAGCAGGGAGCTGTAGAGCCTGTGGAGCAGGCGACGCAGCATGCAGTGATTGCTGCTGCTGGCTAAGGAATACCTGCAACTATTCTCTCCTTTATTTTTTAGCCATAGCCAAGGGACATATACAGTGCTCACAACATACACTACTATTGGGGAACAAAAAAATAAATTCCTGTCGTGTTCAAAGGATACAAAGCAGAATACATAAGAACAAATAACAGAAAGAGGTACTTTAACAAAGTCTTTGGATTTCTTATGCTAAAGCAATATGCCCTAGCCTGCAGCTTTTGGTATCCTTGCTAAGCCACTAAGACAAGGACAAGACAACTGGGCCTCAGGATAGATATGCAATTAAATATAAACTCTCAAAAACATTTTTGTCGAGGACACTAGGAGGAACAGTTAATAGCACAGCAGTGCCACATGGATGATGCAAATAACCCAGCTATTTAACCGCCTGATCATAACTTGCTGTGGCATGAATCCACTGCTAAAAGGCCTGGATTTTCTCTGCCAGCTACTCTCTGTAATAGTTATCCTTGACCTCTACATATCGAAATGCTTGTTAGTTTACCAACTTCCCCAATGTCAACTTAAAAGCTCTCAAGAAGACAAAACTCTTTCCAAAGAAGGTCGAAGGTATATTCTGACTTTCGAAAATACTCCCTTCTTTCATTAAGTGACAATTCAGGGGCAGAAAAATCCCACCGACGTAGCAGCAGAATTGCCTGAACTGAGATGCTGAAGGGGATTCAACTCACTAGGCTGTTGCTTGCTTGTGCTGTACTGCACTTTTCCCATGGAAAAGGCTGCTCCATAAAATGTTATGTCATCTACAGGATTTCTGAGTAGCAACATCTAAAACCAGGCACTCATGGGACATTGTTTTTTTAAAATAGCCCCATTAAAGTAGGATTCATATGCATTTTTAGTCTTTCCTGATGGTCACCAACCTTTCAGTCATTCAACTACAGCTGATGTATCTGCACTTAGTTCTTGCTCTCCCAGACAAACACACTGCAATGACTAAATAAACCTGCATTATCGCTCCCTTCTTAGAGCCCTCCCTCAGGAAGAGGCCACCTCATGCCAACCAGAGGCAGACACATGTAAGGAAAACGTAGAGAGTCCATATTTTTAAAAGAAAAAAAAAATTATATTCAAAGGCTATTTTCAATTGCTGCTTTCAATGCACACTGCTCCTAGTGTGGGAGTACCAAACTGTTTATAGGATCAGAGCTTTACTAAAGTCAAGGTGCTGCTAAACTGCACAAGAGGACCTGGATGTCTATGCCCTGCACGAATTACAACTTGCACAAGCTAGGTTTCACTAATAAGGGAATTAATTTTCCCACTGATGTTTTTTTATGTGGTTTACCAAGGACATCAAACACGTTGACTTTCCTGATGCAGTAGAGAAGTTCACTGCAACCCCACATTGCTCTGTTAAAACCATGGGGAAATCCTTCAAACTTATTTATACTGGCAGGTTTAAAGAATGCCGATACCGACTTTCATACCACCAGAACCACGATCTTTACCCTGCACAAAAATGGATCCTTTTATACTCACGCAGAGTCATATTGATGCCTACATGTGTGGCGAGGATGAAAAAACATACCAGGCCACTGAACAGTGCATCAGCAAAGCAACTCAACCTTTCTGTGCCCTTCTTCCTGACTTGCACTGATTTGTGCCACAAATTAAATACTGTGCACATAAAACCACATAAAACTGGTAAAAATTTTTTTTTAATCTTTCAGCATTGATTGGAAGAATATGAAGAGAGGGAAAAAAGAACATTTTCTTTAATACCATTGCAGCTGATTGTAATATATAATGCGAGCTCTTGAAGGACACCTCCATTGTTTCTTGGCCACTCTGAATACTGAGTGTTGTTTATTTGATACATTCTCCTCATCTCTCAGAAAAACATAGTAATTGGCAAATGGGCCAGACTTGTTATGTGAAAATTAACTCTCTGGTTAAACTGCAGTTAACTCCCCCCTTTCCAAATATACAAGCCCATAACCTATCGCGGGAGACAAGGTCAGGTTTTCCAAGCCAATAAAGCTATTCACATTGTTCTGGTGCCTTTAAGCACCCTTATATCCAATGTTCACAGCCCCTGTTTTGCCATCCATCCTCTAGGATTCCCAAATACGTAGAGCAAGAAATTTCCCAACAGTGTCCCACTACCAGAAGGGTTTACTGGAGCCAAATGACTGCTTTACACCCAGACCATTAAGCTACGCTAATTCTAACCCAGGACAGCCCAGCAGCACTGCTCTACCAAGATGACAAGCTGCTATGAGACCTCCTAGATGGAGATATGAGCTAATTGATCATTCAGCATCAACGATCACAATCCAGGTCTTAAGGTATCCGAATAACAAAATTACCTACATTTTACAACTTTACAGAGCTGAGACAGAATGGCTGTTCTTCACAGCCAGGTACTGTCTGCAATATCCAAGCATTATGCCAGTGAATGCTTATCTCATTCATTTCGCTGGCAGACCATCTGACACTGGCAAAATACAGCTTTCCATGCCAATCTTCAACATATGTATATGAACTAGTAGAATAAATTTTATCACTCTGCTCTGGCTACTATTCCAGCATATTTTACTGAATAAAACACCATCTAGAGACAGATCACAAATTTAACTGTGTAAGTCTTGTGCATAAAGGAATAATTTTAAGGCTCTCTTCCTGTAATAAGTTGAGCTCTCTCAATTCCCATCAGAGCCAAATGGAGGTGAAGGAGCTCCTTAAAAACCAAAATATTAAAATGAAAGATCATTATTCCCTATGTTCCGAGTAAAACAGAAATCCACTCATTCATACAGGTTGGCTTAATGAAATACTCTCAAAAGACAACCCTTCTTAGTACTTGTGATGTTCATTCCATTCAGCTTTTTACCCATTTTATAACAAGGAAAAAAGTACAAGAAAATCTTTTCTCTGCCACTTTTACATGAGTATTGCATGTCATTTCCTAGCTTGACAGTCTGATGGCAAGCAAAATCAGCAAGAATGTTAATCATTCACAACTGCTGATGGCAACCAGCCTTGCAAATTTGAAGGGAAAAGTCAAAAAGCAGACAAGAGGTTTAACTACGGTGTTTAAAGGTCCTATCCACACAGGGTAGCACCTATTAAAAATTATGTTGCTGATATGCAAACACAGAGGAAAAGCACTGGCTCTCAGTGCTTCAATGCCACGTGGTTAGGAGACCAGACTCATGGGAATTATTCCAGTTCATGGAAAATATTAATCCTCTTAAAACATGTATGTATCATTTCAATAAAATGAATATTTAAGTAGGCAAGACAAAGTCTTTACCAGGTACATACAGGTGATCTATTTGAGACCCTCTAGGTTTTTCTAGGATTGGCTGTGGCTTCAGCCACAAGCTGTAACACTGGCTCAGGATGCTCCATCTTGTAATTAAAGGCTTAATCTCCTCCTAGTCATCTGGGCAGTTGTAATGAAATATTCCAGTTACTCCCTACTCTTGTTTTGGAAAAATGCCCAGCAGATTACAACAGCAACAAAATTAAATTACCCATTCTGTACGTCCACTTCACAGCACACCCATACTGCCCTTTACCAGACTTGCATTAAAGCAAGAAATATTAAACCAAAACAGCTTTCTCTGTTTTTCAGATTTCATTACCCTTCAGGAAAAAAGCAAAGTCTTGCTCAGGACTCAGTATGTCACTTTGCTTTTCCAACACATAGCTTCACACTTTTGTTCGGACACAGCTTTCTACAGCACTAGGAGGAACACATTTTAGCTGTTACGCATTAGCAACTAAGTAATATTAACTGCAGACACTTAACTCACAAAAACAGAATAACAAGGGTGTAAAATATTCTTAGAAGCAAGATATCATCCCCCAAATATAGTCCTATACCATCTGTTTTTGACCACACTGCCAGCTCTTTTTCCTCTCCCTTTCTCCCTCCTCCTTTCCCTTCCTTCCCACTCCGCATACTGCAGTCGCATTTGGGTGGAAACAAGGCTGAAACAAAATTACTGTAACAGGTCAAAAATGACAAAGCAAGTGAGGAGAAGGTAAACAGCAGCTGTCTGCTGGCTTCTAAAACTGTTCAACAGCTCAGCTGAACCCAGAGGAGTCACATCTTTTACACAAACACGCGCTTATACTGGTCTAGACTGAAAAATTTTCAGTCACACCCTGCTGCGATAGATCTGACAAGGCCAAGAGTCCCATCCATACCCAAATGCTACGACTGCTACAACGAAGCATCCCAAGTACCTCTCTGGAGTGTTGAAGATTCATCTCTTTTTACACAGACCAGAATACATGTTTTTTGTTACCACCGACGGTCTCTGAAGAGACGCGGGAGAAGACAGTCTTGGTGTTCCCAGTGTAAAGAGTACATGGGACAGGCCAAAATTTCGGAGCATATTGAAAATCCATCCTGCACTAACACAACCCAATTGTAACTGCCTTTCTTCCAGTAACTCCAAGAACAGAATAAGTGAACTATACCTGGCTGGTTTTATTAAGAAAAGTTGAAAGATAATCTGTTGAATACTATCTAATAAAGAAGCTAGAAAAGGGGAAATAGCTAGGCAAAAATGCAATAAAAATCTAAGTACTAGTGTATTTCTTAAGTCTATTTACGGAGCAAGGGGTTTTACATCATTTGTGATCCTGGGAAGGGAGGAGGAGCAGAGTGTGTTTCTGTAAGCCCTTCTGGATTTAGCACGATGTCACTTGCTATTTTAAGAGACTGAACTTAATGACCATTTCATTTTTATGTTCTTCATTAAGAGCTAAATTATGTTTCCAATTAGCTTAAGAAAAGTATGATCTGTTTCGGTCGTTCTGGTTTTACAAAAGATCAGAAACCAGAAAATTGTCCAGAAAATTGTTCTGGTAACATATGCAGTTATTCAATGAAAATGGGCTCATGCAAAGCCCTTGCTCCAAATACTTCAGTTCTTCAGGGGACAGGGGAGACACATGGCATTTGTACTCTAATCCAGAATAGCTGCTGTCTCACAGCCTGTCCTCAGTGCCGTTACAAAGTGCCAGAGTGGAGGGAAGTGGATAAAAACCAGATGCACCTGTATTTCAGTTGTGAGCCCTTCACATGCAGAAGAGGGACAAGCTTTTCAGCAGCACACAACTCACACAAGCCCTGCTGTTAACCAGGACCCAGACTGCAGTGATGTGGCATTCAGACATGTACAACACTATACCAAAAACTCCAGCACAGATCAAATGAAAAAGTTGCTCCAGAGCTTCATCCATTAACAAATAACCATACAAATTTAAATTCTAAATCTGGTCCTTCCCTTTTTCACAAAGCTGTTACAAAGCACCTTTAGGTAGCGCAGCATTTGCAGAGTTGAATCCCACAGCATGATTTTAACCAGCAAAACAAAACCCTAGTGCTTACGTTTAGATCTTTGTAGATGCTTTTATGCAATGAAGATTCCCAACCTAGATGATTCATTTCTTATAAAAGCAGACAAATGTGAATACCCTTGGGAGGATGGAGGAGACGACAATCATTAAGCAGAAAACTAGCAAGATATGGAGACCAAATGAATGCCATAATGAGAACGGGAATTACCCTTCCTTTTGTTGGTTTTTATTCCACTCCTGCTCAGCCTCCATCAAAATTATTTTGATGATGTTATTAAAAATCGCAGGTTCTTGCAGAAAATGGGCTCAGAATGTCTCAAGGCAGCTATTGCAGCTCCTGTAGCAAGGGCCAAATTAGCCTGTTGCAAAATGGTTGCTTCTACAACCAATAAAAGTGACAGTGGGGTTGATGCAACAAACAGCAGTTCTGGAAAATCTCCCAAGCAATTCATGTTTAATTTAGGAATTTGGACAGTGAGTTTGACATTTGATTAAATCTGAATTTCCAAATTAAACAATCTAAAGAGCATTAAATTAATAACACCATTATATCTTGCCAGTGACACAACAACTCCCAGTGCCATCCTGGGTGTTGTTAGGCACCAGCAGTTGATCAGAAGTCCTGATAAAGCTCAGAGTCAGCTCTCCCCAGACTGATTAAATGCAGGTGCTTTTTGCATCTTGTTTTCAGATTCTGCACAAGCCTAGCATGCAGCACAGCTGAGGCCCATTTCACTACTGTTGTGCAGCTTTTTCTAAATAAGCTCACTGATCACTCCAGAAGCAAAGGTGTTCACCTTCAGTTTTTGCTTCCTGACACCCTGCCCCAGCTGAATTTTGCATTTATATCATAAGCAACTATTTGAAATTGTATGCAAGTGCTCACAAGAGCAATGTCTAGCAGCAGATGTCCAGCATCTCAAATGATAATGGTGTTCAAGCCAGAGCTGGGGAAGCCAACAGACAGGTGTTCCTACTCCTCTGTGCTGCCAAGTCTGCCCCATTAAGGCAACGAGGCTGAAGGCCATCAGTGCAACAGTCAAAACTTAATCTCCAAATGTGTCTCTGTTCTAAATACCTCTCACCAGCTGGTTACTATTTATCCCCTGACAGTGTCTGGGCAGGTTCCCTCCAAAAAAGCAATCAACTTCTGATGTGGTGTGAAAGGCCAAGTCTGTTCCTTCCGCAACGTACAGGCATGCGATCCACATACAAAAAGTTCACAGAGCACCAAAAAGAATTGCTCGACAACTCATTTTTCCATGCTAGGCTGGGAAAAGCCCTACCACAATCAAAGCTGACATTTTGCTTTTGTCATCAGGAAATCTTTCCAGTGGAGCAGAAGCAGCATTACTGCCCTCCTCATCTGCCCCTGCAACTGCCAAGAGACATCAGACCAAATTCTCCACTACTGGAAGCCGGGTGGCAGCTCCACAGAGTCAGTGGAGAACGTAACCCAAGGCAGAGCTTTTCATGGTCCTACCACTGCTTCTGCAAATGTGTTATCTGACTTGTGCCCAGGGGATGGGTTAGGAATAGATAAGCCATGTTTTATCAGCAGAGAGGTTTCTTGAAAAACACAAAAGAATTTTATTTTTTTAAGGGAACTTATGGGTTTAACTGTGCTTTTTAAAGTCCCCTGCTGGAGTCCCTGCCTCTGTGTGGAAAAATATCTGGGCATGGGCTTAATTTAAAAATCAGCATTTGAGTTTATTGCATATTTCAGGGAGGGACTTTCCTGAAAACATTCAGTCCTGAGTTGGGGAACAGCCACTGCCAGCAGAGGAATGCAGAAAAGTGATCTGGGAGCCTAAGCACCAAACCTGGGTCACATACATAACTTTTGTCACTAGGCTCTCAAACACACACTTCACCTGTTTTGTTCCTACTTATCCAAGCACCCAGGCTAAACTTGAGTGCTAAAAAGAGAAATTCCAAGTGTGACGTGGTACTCTGTCAAAATAGAAACAACTCTTACATTTTTAGCAGTGTTGCTAAGATATCTATAAATTATTAAGAGGGGAAAAAGAAAAGCTAATTTACTCTTATAATCTCTGTTGACTTTTTGCATGTTACCCACTCAGCACAATGCTTTTTCTCATCTACCAGAAGAATGCTACTTCGTTTCCAGCCTGTCAGTGGTATGCTTAAATTTTGTTTAGAAATCATAAAGGAGGATGATTGTCTTTTTATCGGAACAGTGTACTGGGACTCAAGAAACCTAGGCTCACTCCCAGCTCTGACACAGATTTTCTTTTTGACATTTGGCAAAATGCTTTATTTCTCCACACTTCTGAAAACAGTGTTACTGTTCTGTTATCCCGCGTGAATAGCGATACCCCATCTGAAAAAGAGAGATATCGCTTCCTTTTTGCTACGCATCATCTTGCCTGTTTATACTATAGTCTCTGCAGGATTGGGACTTTTCCCCACTATGGGTTTATACAGCATCTGTGATACAATGGAGCTCTGGTACAGCTCAAAACCTCTAGACACTACTGGAATACTAATATTAGTTCAACTATTACCACTGATAAGTCAAAACTACTGGGGGAAGGTAATCTGTGAAAGCTCCAAGATCAAATCCTGCAGTCCTCATACTGACAAAACTCTTCCTGCTATGAAGATGTCAGGATTCAGCCATAAATAAGGAAGGCATTATTTTAGCAGCCAAGCTTGGTTATGCCTTTCCAGTAACAAACATAGAGGTGGAGCCTAGTCCTGCAACACATCCATGAGAGTAAAGAGGTCTAAAACCCTACCTGACTGACAAATTCAGGTTTTTCATTATTCAAACCAGAGGACTCCATATGAAGGCATCTGCAAAGGAGAGAGCTTAATTTATCCTACATTAAGATTCAAATTGTTCAGAGCTAGACTATCACTGATTTAACTCCACTCTACAAGATATCATGGCCTATGATTTAATTGGCCAATTACTTATCCCTGATGAGAAATGGGTGAGAATGCTGTGCCTCATACATGAAGTGGTGGTTGTGGTAAACGATAAAATGTGCAAGTCTGGATCAGAGCATTTTATCAATCATTTACAAAGCTGACAGCTTTAATGGTTTTGGAATGATAAATATATTGGCATTTCATTATTTGTCACAAACTAATAGAAAGCCCTATTAAAGTTATGTAAATTCTTTGTCCAGCATAAACAAATGATGATCCATATTCATACTTGCTCCAGGAGGAATAAAACACATACATTAACTAGTTAGTTGTTTTTCCTGGCTAATAATTCACACACAGAGTGAGGAAATTTATTTTTGTAAATGCCCAGCTACACTTCCCAGTTTTTTCCCAATGTGCTCAGGGAAATCGGATCTCCCTTAGACTTGGAAGTCAAGCCATGGACAAGATGTTGCCATTTGCAGCACACAAAGAGCTCTTAGCCCATCATCATTCTCTGGGTGCCTGGCACTTGGGGACAAATTTATTGATGTCTGAATGAAAAGCCTCAATGATGACTGGGAAACAGAGAAAATGGAGATTTTGCAAGGAAGAAAAGCAGGTTTCAGTTTTGATGCCATTTTCTGTCAGTCCTACCCCCACGAGATGCAGTTCAGACAGAGGTTATTGCACAAGTACTTTTATTGTGCTGAAAAGCCTCGTACAGGACCGCTGTGCAGGATTAGGCTGGGTAAAGCCCATGTTTGCTTTTGCATACTGAGAAAAGCAGGTGACAAGAACACCAACAGAAAGAACACAGGAGCATACGTGTCCACACATGAGCAGTCATGTGCTTTAACATACCCTTTTGAGCAATCTTCACCCAATATGTGCTGATATTCTTTGTGGCAAAATGTATCATTTGTTCCACCCACTCCAAAACCCTTTGTTCTCGTTTCTATGCCCATTCAATTTATCCCCTTAACAGGGATGAGGACATTTCCATCTTTTATATTGCACATTACAATGGCTGAGCATTTCAGGCTCCATTAGGAGTTCAATGCTCATAGAGCTTCAGGGTAAGTAACACAACTGACTAGTACCTGCAGAACAAGATGAGGACTCTGCTCTTCGCCTGCAAAAAGTGAGCAGGGGACAGTGGATTCCCAATGCCCAGGCAATGCCAAGCTAGCATAAGATTTACATTAACCTTTGTTCCTTCCTTTTTCCATTGCTTTCTGATGGTGATGGGTTATCTCATTTATGGTGCTGGAATAGGAAAGCATTATCCTTTCCAAATCCAAAGGGAAGGATCTAAAAGTACGAGCAGCTTTGCTGCTTTATCACTGAAGGGAAATATACCACCCTTTGGGACTGAGTGCTCACAATAACTTACATCAGTTCCTGGGAGAGCAAAGAGGGAGAACTGGGGCTGTGATTTACCTTATTTCTCAGTTGGCAGAGCTCCGTGCATTTTCACTAAAGGCAACATAAAATGATAGCCCTTAATATTCTGGGGATTCACAACTTAAGCTTAGATGGCATCAATGCTTAGCTCCCTCCTGCAGTGCATGATATTTAGGATCTTGGTTGAAAGAGATAATACCATTGAAAATTATTGTGCACAGGAGATATTCCAAGGAAAACTGCTAAAGACGGAAAGCCTAACAGTGATGGAGCCCAAGAGACATGAGGTCCTCTAGAAAGATATGCAAAAGATGTCAAGTGAAATGAGGCTTTTAACCAGGCACCTTTGGCTTGCTCAGTGCATGGAGAGGGAACGCCTGAAACCTTACAGGCGCTAGGTTAGTAGTGATCCTTGTGCGTCTACAGCTGGCCAGCTGCCTCACCATCTGGCAGCACACGCTCCTCTTGACTGCGTAAGAGAAGTCCCCGGGGCCTAACGAAGAACGCTTCAGCAATGATGTTCAAGGCCCCTCAACTTTGCTTAGGTAAATTGCTATAGCTCTGCTGCGCTGGCATCCAGGAAAGAGCATTGAGCCACATGGGTTCAAATGAACTTGGGTTGTGGTCATGTTTCTTCTTTAAATGACAGAGTCCGATTTAAAGTCCACCACATTCAACAGAGGATCTCCATGGGCCTTGGAGCAGGCTCTTAATCACAAAACACATCTTGAAATGCAAAAGAATAAATGACAAGTGTTGCGCTTATGGGATTTCCACATTACCAAGCTATTAAGGTGAAGTGGTGTCTAGGGAGGAGGCATTTGAAAATTGCATACTGCCAGTGCTTTTAAAAATTTCTGCTACTACTGTGCAGGGTATGAATCTTATTACATTAGATAGTATTCCTGCATATAAATGAAAGCAGAAAGAAACCACTGAGAGGAATCAATGAGCTGAATGGAAGTTTTTTTTTTTCTTCTTAATCACATTCCAATTTGGTGTTTTCTGAAAGTTATTCTTGTCTCCTTCTTTCTATTATCCTCAAGTGCCTGAAATTCTCTTTGATGGACGACAGCTGCATCCTACTCAAGATGACAAGCCCTGGAAAGATGCATCTGACAACCAAACTCTGGAAAGATGCAGCTGTAATGGCTTCTTTCAGTGTAAAAGGAATCAATGCAGCAAGGTGAGAGCTCTTGCTCAGCTGCTGCTTTCTGACACTTTGATGGCTGCTTGCAAGGTGACTTAGCCTGTAGGCATGCCAGAGAGGGCTCCAATCTTGTCAGGTCTCATAAACAAAGCAGGACTGGAATTGGTCAGCATTTGGATGGAAAGCTAAATTTTGCAGAAGATAATGTTGGGGATTCAATAGATGGCAGTCTTACCTCAGAGTCGGGACTGAGCAGACAAGTGTGATACCAAGAGCTGGAAGTGCCATCTTTTAGAGGAGGTGCAAAAATCAGGTACCAGGCTAAAAAAAACCCAAGGTACTTTTGGGAAGATCATGACCACCTGTTAATTTTTCACTGAGAAATGACATTCTGCCAGCCTGTAGACTTCCTCTCGCAGTTTCAAAGGGATACTCTTATGAAACCACGACATGCGCTTTAAACTCTCCTATCTCCCACTCCAGAGACTGCTCAGCTTAGTGAAAAGTAATTTAGTATCTGTGTATGAGACCAGAATTTCACTGTACAATCCACTAAATAGCGTCCGATGGGTAGCAGATGTCACAAGAGTGACATTGAGGTACGGATTTTTTTAACTTTTAGTGTTAAATAGCTCTCACATTACACATCTAAGAGATGATTAAGCTGTGACTTTGACCATGTAATCAGATGGGAGAGAGAGGTATAAGAATTTCACTTACACCCCTGTAAGATTTATCCCGTTCCTGGGTCCGAAAAAATGTGCAGTCCTGAAGAGCTGGGAGATAAAAAGCTTTGCTTTCTGCTACGCCATGCATGGCTTGGCTAGCTAGCAGAGCTCAACCAGTGTCAGTCATGAGTTGTCTGGACCAACAGCAATGCTCCATGCCCAAACTTTAATGCAAGAAGCAAAGTTACATCAAGGATCACGTCCCTCTAATTGTCCTATCTTCACTGGCCAGACATAATGCATAATATCAAGGGTTCAAGGCACCTGTCCTTGTGGGCAATACACTACTTTCAATCGTCTTGTCCTAAACATGAACTGACTTCAACCTGCTGTCCCGCAGAACCTACTAAAATTTTGGGGGTGGAGCTTTTGTCATCTTTAAAATATTCTGTGCAAAAAAGGAAGAGCAGCAACGGTAGTTTTTAAGAGTGAGCTTCGCATACGAAGCTGTCACGGAGCTAAATGAAAAAAATGCAATGCTGAAGTACACCATGGCCAACAGGAAACACCACGGAGACAAAAATTCCAAAGGCAGTGTGCCATTTTCAGCTATAAATCTATAAAATCCAGTTAGGTCATCCTTATCCCTAGTAGGAAGGGATGCTTTTGACGCTTAGCTTTCATTCCCAGATCCTCTGGTATATTCTTGATTATTTTTAACAAGCCTGCTAGTTAATTAGTCTTCTGTTTGAGTGATATAATTCTCTTCCTTCATTCTTCGGGCCTCCTGTTTACCTCTGATATTACACAACATTGAAGCAACGCCTATAAGCTTCCTCTTACCTGCCTCTCTGAAGAATACTTTCCTAACAACAGATACATTATTTTGGAATAAGGCACAAGAAGTTTCAACACATCAGGAACTGGGCTGCTCTCTACCTCTGACCAGTTCTGGCATCAGAAGAGTACACCTTGCAGATAATTATCTGCCTTGCAATCCAGTGGCCAACCTCCTCCTTGGGCTGAGAGCTCGCACTGTGCTGGTGCCACTCCAGAGACGCAATGTCACTGCAGTCAGCAACCTTTTTGCCATGATTTGGCAGTATTGGCCACATAGGTATCTGCAAGGTCAATAAAGGAGTATGGACAAAAGCAAACCCTTGCCTTATCACTGCCACGTGCACATGTGGCACACATAATCATAGCTGGCTGCTAGTGGGTACCAATGAGCCAATGCAAGAACAAAACTTCTCTCCTTATGGCAGGCACAAACAGCTAGATGCTTTCCCCATATCAAACTCCACACAGTTTTAACAGTGCTGGATCAAGGTATTCTGATGTGTTTGCGAGTGTCTGGGATGTCTATCTACCCCTTTTTCTTGTCAGAGTGCTGTAGGGACTTAATCCCTGCAGCTCCAGCTCAGAGAGTTCAGAAGAACAAGCTAGGAGGACCTTTTGACTTGCCAGCATTCAACACATAGAACAAATACCCCTTTCTTTCTATATCTGTCACACAATGTCAACCTCATCTCACACCATTTTTTCCCCTCTGATACAAGAAAAAATTAAGTCTTGATGTACATGAGTTGACATGTTCATAAATACGTATGACTTTACTCACATCTGCACATGTATTTATGTGTTTACATACATGCACAGTATTTTTCCTTTTTAAGTTTTGTACACTTAGTTGTTCAGATTTGTTTCCATATTCTTCTGAACACAGAGAGGTAATACTCCACACTGCTTTTTATGCACAAACTATTTTGCCTTGTTTGCCGAAAAAAAAATAACTTTTAAATACTAAAAGAGAAAAGGAAACAAAGCATTGAATAATGATCAATGGAGACAATCTGAAAAGGGGTAGACAAAAATATTTAAGAGGAGCCCTACCAAGGAAAGCAAATTACTATTTCAACCCTTTGAAGAATTTCATTACCCATTCCATCACAGGTTTGATTTACTGTACCAAGCAATCAACTAGTCGTTGGTACACAATGCGGAGATCTCCTTTTCTGGAGAAAAGGCCTCAATAAGGCATTTATTGAAGTTGACTCTTGCCCTTTTGTTAGCAATTTATGACATTCTTAGTGTATCCGTGACACAGAACTCGGAAAACCTGAAAAAATACACAATGGACTAACAGAAATATTAGCACATGGTGCTGGTTAAATGAACAGCGTATGACTAGCATAAGGAAACAGTCAAGAAATACAGAAAACAGCATTGTTCACTTGTGCGGCTACATGCAAATGACGTGCATATTATTATGTCAGGACCCAGCAGCCCAGTCACTCAAAATATGCTCCAGTGGGCATTGGGAACTTGCGAGTCCCAGCCTCCTCTCTGGCAATGATGCTGCGTTGCTTTTGACAAGCTACTTTATCTCTTTGCTGCAGTTTAACTAGCTGTAAATGGAGAGAATATTACTTACCTACCTTAGGGGAAGGTTAGGATTCTTAACTACATAATAGACCTTAAGTGTTGTCATCAAAAAAACCCTTTAACTGAAAAAAAACATGAGGTACCTTTCAAGGAGTTTCAGCCATTTGTATTGATTCATTTCTTACAAAGACAGGAAAAGTTTAACCCATTAGAGGGAGGAAACAGAGACGGAAAGAAACACAGACTTCTCAGTCATTACTTTTCAATGTAATAAAGGGATGCAAGTACTACAGAGTTGGCATGGATTGCATGGGAGGGCCACTGCTAATGACACCAATAGAGCTTTGAAACCTGAAATATCTATGACTCTACATACAATCAAGTATAATACCTATTCGTAATGAGAACACAAAGTCCTCTACCTAGGTTTTCTCATAAAAAAGAAAGCTTGTGTTCTGTGCCATTTCATGTTTCTCAGTTGTGAATGAACTACTGTTCACTCACTCCTACTTTCAGCTAGCAACGAGGATTCAGTGATATTCCCCTCCTGTTTTCACTATAAGCCAACCTCGGGGACCTCGCTGCCTCATAACAAAAACAAAGACTGAACAAGAAACAGTTTCTCACCCATTTCACATAATGCAGCACAAATGAAACCCCGGGAAATGTTTTATTCCTCCATATTGCTTGTCGCAACGTAGCTTTTCAGCAGCACTTCATTTGTCCTCTATCCATTTCTACACAGTAACTTTATTATCAGCCAGCCCTGGAAGGGCAGGACCTCACTGCTATTAAAATGTGAGAACACATTTCGAACTGCTTAATGCTCATGGCAACCTGCAAACTCAACTGCAGTAAGGAGAAGTCCATCTGTGGATAAGCAGAATATGCTGCAGGGCTCACCAGGGAAGTGGTGCATGAAGCAAGACCTGCCCTCAGGCACGTGTCTATCAGGCGGGCAAAATTCCTGACAACTAGATATGAAATCTTGCTCTGCTGTTGTAAAAAGTATTGTAAATTTGCAGGCATATTCCATAATCATAACAGTTGCAACTTAAAACAATTGATCGCTCTTGAAATTGAAAGACATCAGCAAATTTGCTTGGAAAAGGCACGCAAAATTTCCAGTAGAAATTAGTTTGAAAGACTCTTGTCAAGTTTCTACACACAACAACAACAAAAGTGTATCCTGAAGGACCTCTGTCACTGTTATTTCTGTGTACTTAGTCTTATTTCTAGCAGAAATCAGGAATTACTTCTGAAAGGAATACCATTAAGTACATTTCCTTGCCCCAATATACACTTTGTTGGTTCACGCCAACTTTTTAATATATACCCAAACCAACTACTATGGTATCTAGCTCAGTCCAGCTTTACCTACTCTTCACTCTGTTCTTGCCCCTTTTTTTTAATTTAAATCAATAACTACATTATTTATCAAACTGTTTCCATAGTCCTAATATGAAGAAATGGCATATTAACCACAAGAGACGCTCACCTCAGTATAACACTACACACAACCCCCCCTGCAGTTTACATATTTTGAGAAAGCCTATCTTACAAGCCAGTGGATAGGGTTTACAAGCAGATTAAAGGATAAAACTGTCAACTGCGCTAAAATACATGGTCGATACACTGTTAACCACAAATCCATAACTGTTTTGCTGATAAAACATTGCCTAAGCTCCAGTTTGTTCAGATTGCTGTTTCAGATTCCTCATGACATGATCAGCAAAACGAGGAGAAGAAATTCTGCTGTTTCCAGAAGAGCTGTGCTGGCTTGCAGTGATGTCCATATAATTGATTTTCAAATTCCTCTGTTGAGTTTTAAAGTGATTAAAGGAAACCAGTATGGAATTTCCCCTTTATGCTTCCTTCAGCACGCCTATTTATGGAAAGTGTTTTGACTTACAGTGCAGGTCTTACGGTTTAAGAAATTCATTCCTCCTTCTGCCTAGAACTGAGCGCTCATGAAATGCCAACTGATTAGTAGCTGAACCTCCTGCCCAAGAGCAAAATGACCATGCTGGAGTGCTACTTTGCTCAGAGAGGTTGCAGAATCTCCACCTTTGGAGGTCTGCAAGACTCAGCAAGGCAAAGCTGGAGTCAACCTGATCTACTGTTAGCAGTAGCCCTCTTTGAGCTGGAGGCTAGACTAGGTGACCTCCAGAGACCCCTTCTAACCACGATTTATATGATTCTATGACTTTGTACTTGGTTGGTGATTAAAATGTAGAAGGTACTTCTGTGTCCTGGTTTCAGCTGGGATAGAGTTAATTTTCTTCTTAGTAGCTGGTATAGTGCTGTGTTTTGGATTTAGGATGAGAATAATGTTGATAACACACTGATGTTTTAGTTGTTGCTAAGTAGTGCTTACACTAGTCAAGGACTTTTCAGCTTTCCCTGTCCTGCCAGCGAGAAGCTGGGAGGGGGCACAGCCAGGACAGCTGACCCAAACTGGCCAAAGGGCTATGCCATACCATATGACATCGTGCTCAGTATATAAACTGGGGGGAGTTGGCTGGGGGCAGCAATCGCTGGTCAGGGACAGGCTGGGCATCAGAGGGTGGTGAGCAATTTTATCATGCATCACTGGCTTTGTATATTATTATTATATTATTATTATTACTACTACTACTATTTTACTTTATTTTACTTCAGTTATTAAACTGTTCTTATCTCAACCCATGAGTTTTCTCACTTTTACCCTTCCAATTCTCTCCCCCATCCCACCAGAGGATGGCGGGGTGAGCAAGCGGCTGCGTGGTGCTTAGTTGCTGGCTGGGGTTAAACCACGGCATCCTGGAACAGCTCTTTCTAGAGCACTCCTCTCCCAGTGGAGAATCTCTAGTGACAATTTGAAGTGGAAGATTTGATTTTACGAGGATATGTTTGGAATCCTCTGCCATCTAACATCTTCAGAAGGATACTATCTTGTGACATGAGAAGAATGTGTGCAAAAGGAAGAGAGGTTGCAGACAACGCTTTCCCCGTGCTGACCAGGGGTAAGAAAAAGATTTTCAGTGAGCAAAATAAGACATAACCACATGGATAATTAACAGAGAGATCTATAGTAATTGCAAAGTCCCCTCTCTCATCACAAGCTCTTTCTCTAGCAGAAGTTAGCTGAATGAAGACATAGGATAACTTGCAAAAATCCTTGTAGTACTTTGAGTTCTTCATTTATGCGAGGTCCAGAGTCCATAGGACTAGCCTCCCTCAATATTATAACAACCTGTTTCTTTAAAAGGACATTAAGAAAAGGCAGAGCTCACAAGTACTCTTCATTCAGAGTCAAACATGAATATAAAACAAGCCAACTAAAAAAAACATCCTAGAACATTAATATGCATGTGATAAAAATGACAACAGGTATCTCAAATACACTGAAACCAAGGTAAAACACTAGATTATTCAGCATACTGGTATCTCTTAAAAAAATCTAGCCTATTAGTAGTTTCTAGTCTAGCCTTACAGTTTAGAACCAAACATTCACTTAAGGAAACAGTCTACAAATATTTATACATGTGATCACCTCAATCTCTAGACAAAAGTAAGCATTTAACATCTAAACACAAATTTATGCTTTAGTAACTAAAAATTACTAAAAAGCTTCACTTGTAAATAGTTAGAATTGAGTATGCAAATACTATTGTTGAAGTTATGCACAACACTTGAAGCATAAATCACACTAACAGCAGATAGACACTTTGATTTCTCTCTAGAGTACAACCTACTTAGAAAGTCATTGCGTAACAGTTGTGCCAACCTAGTGTTTGATATCTAAATAAGTGATTTTAAAGTCTTTAGTTGATGGCTGACCATAAAAGCATTCTGTCTGTTTGCTAAAATAGTTCAAAACAGATCAGTCATGTAGGAGAGCTCTCATGAGCAATCCGTCTTTTTGCCCGACAAGTCAATATCTGATGCTTAAATGTTCTTCATCTGAAGAAACCAGAAAAAAGCATTTTCTTTACCAGTATATACATGAAGCCAATTGTTAAAATATCCCACCTTGAGAGCTTTTATCTGGGGTTATATTAGCTTCTCATTATAAACATATATGCATAACTGTGCCGTCTAGTGATTTTAATCTTTCTCTGTTTGCAGGCCCTCCTTAGGTATTTTCTCATGGATCTGAGACTGCCTCTCAAGCAAATTTAAGCCTCCTGACAGTAAACTTACTTTACTTTGATCTCTGCTGTAGAACATTTAGAAGTAGCTGCTCAGTGATTCTCAGGGATCTGTAGACCATCAGCTCCATGACCACAGTGCTGCTACCACGAATCTATTCATACTGGCATGGGCGCATTCTTGAGTAGGAAACCTTCAACTAGTAACTGAACTCTGTTTTGCTTGTAGATATAATTACATGATCCTTGTACAATACGCCTCACAGCTACAGAGGATAATACTGTCTCGTATGTTTTATTTAGTTTTTTTCCCCAAATAAAACCAACTTTGATCAAAATTATCTGCCTTACTGTATCTCGCTTTTCAGCTTTTTAATATGTATAATCATAAAAAAAAGAACATAACAGTCATTACAAATTTTACAGAAAACATTCACTCGTGTACTCGAAAAACAATATTCTATATTATGTACAGAAATGCCTAAAAGTTTTTGCCCCAGCTACTTCCACTTCTTTTTTTTTTTCCCTTCCAAAATATAATTTTCTCATTACATCCTGGCTAGGCATCTCATCTGGTCATGGATCTGAAATCAAGACTAGTCAAAGACAAATCATAAGTCATTTCCAAACTGAGGACTCCTCTTCCAATACTCTCTCCCCAAGAACCGGGAGCACTAAATTATGTTGAAGTTGAGAAGAACTACACTCCCTTCACTGCTCCTGGCCAGTGGTATTAAAACAGACACCTTCTTTGCATTTCAAGCTTGCATTCAGAGCTGTCGGGGCACTTTGCTAAGTCAGCTCAAAAAAGGAAGGCTGCTTCAGAAGAAATTTAAAATTCCTGCCAAGAAACACTCTAATTTTTATCTTTTCTTTTTTTTTTTTTTTTTTTAAAAAAGCACAGTCTAGAAGAAGAAAAAAAGGACAAAAATTGATAGGCCTGAACATAGGTTACATTTTCCTTCAGTGACATTCATGCAAAATCAAGTCTAGTTTTAGTGAAAATACAGTCAACTGAAAGGTCAAGTTTTCACAAGCATGTCCAACTAATACCTACAAAAGTGTTCATGCATTGGCTACATGCAGAGGTAAAAGCCTCTTTTACATACACAAACAATAGCTTGGCTGTACATCCTGAGGGCTGTGCTATCTGCTTGTAGGCACCATGATCCAACATATTCAAATATGAGTTTGTTTTCTTGCAGCCATGAGTGCAAGTTTGCCAGAAAACCTGTAGTGTTTGTCAGCTAGATACAAGTGGTGCTCCCAGAGACTGCAGGATGAGTATATTCTGTCCCAGCTTTTGACAGAGGGCTATAATGACAAATGCCTCTTTAAAGTTTTGCTTTATTTTAGAAGTTGCATTGGGTACAATCAGACATAGTCAATTCTACTCATGTATCATGTTGCTATATAGTCCTATAAAAACTCATGCCTTTCACAGCTTGCTGTTTTCACAAACTATTCCATAAACTTACATCTTTGTAAGGTGTTTCATAAAAAATTATGACACTTGGCTTAAAGTCAGGATTGCCTCTGACTCTGCACAAACTTGATTTTTATCCCATTATTTATTTATGCAGAATTTCTGAGCTCATCCAGTCTTTACCATTTATTATTATTTATTCCATGTCACACAGCAGAGATGAGAGCTCTGTTTCACTTTGGTGTCAGTGCAGCCCTTCAAACTCACAACCTTGTATAAATGAGACAGAGTGCTGGAAGGGAACCCTTTAAAAACTTTATTCTAAGGTCCAGAAACAGGCTCATAATCATCAAAAAAACCTCCTTAACATTGCACAGAAATAGTAGGGCCAATTTTGGTGGCAGACTTAGATGCTACTCTGTAGTCATTTAACCTTAAAGTTGTCCTGTGTTTTAAGTACTGAAAAATCTAGAATTTTGCCACAAAAAAAACCCATAGCTTAAAAATTTCCTCTAGTTTGTTTATAAATTATTAGAAATGTACAAAAGGAGAAAAACTATTGAATAGAAGAGCAAAGTTCTGAAGTGCAATACCTACTTCTAAAAATTTTCTCAGAACATGCTTTTCAACTACAGCCAGTGTTTTACACAATTTATTCTAATATATTGATTTTTCAGGCCACAGCTGTTGTCCTTTGGACTTCATTCACAGCTGTCCCTTCTTTTTCTTGTAATCAATGTAACTAAAGCTAGTATAATATTTACTTCTGCCAACTTAATTCATACAAGTCTGTGTTTGCCCTTTTCCTTTTTGGCAAAAGCATTTTATTTCTAGCTTGGCTACAAAGTTGAATCAAAACTTTTTGGCTGTATCTCTCGTGACTACTTACTGTATATTAAATAAAAACCGACCAGGCATGAATGACAAAAGTAAGGCTAATTGAAAAGTCTGCTTTTCTCAAGCATGTAATGAGCCTTTTGGAACAGCTAGGGATTTAGTACCATTGCAGAGCATTTTCTGGTATTTTTAGCAGGCAGAAAGCATCTCAACTCCCTGTGCATCCTGCTGCCAGTATACTGCAGCTTAAAGAAGGTAGGTATATCCACCTACGCAAACAAAAAATTAGCTAAAGTCACTGCACAAGAGTTGCATTTCATTTATGGTCCCCCACTCTGTTCAAGGACAACTGTCTAGAAAGGGTGTTTACTTCCTCTATAGGTGCTTCTTCCCTTCTTTCTTTCTTCAACCCCCAAAACATGGCATTACATTCAAAGCATCGGAGCAAGCCCGCCGCAGCCAGAACGCAGTTGTAAGCATGCATGCTGAAACAAAGCTGTCATAAATGTCACTGCACCAGGACTCCTGGACTCTAGTAAATGATTGTAATGAGTTCAGTATCAATCAAACATGCTCCCCTTGTCAGAAATAAAGCCTGGTTTTTGACTTTTAAAAATAGCTATTAATGTCAATCATGATTTGAAGTCAATCGCACCGGGAGGTCCATGGTTGGATCTTGAAAATTATAAGTATGACATGACAGATGGTAATAGGAAGCCTTTGTTACTCGTGCAGCAGCAACAACAGCTACTCTGCTGCCAGGATATACAAGCAGAAACACAAGCAAGGCTTTAGGTCAACATTTCATACTGAGATGAGACACACATAGCAATGAAGGGTTTTTTGTTGGAATAGGAACACGTGAGCCTCTAATCCTGGAACTTCCATGAAAGTGAGACCTGCATTACAGGTACCTGGGTTAGAAAACCTGTCATGCATATGTTATTTAAAAAAAATACCATTTTCCCTATATGGTAAGAGATGTGTATAATACATCCCCAAAACAGTCCTGTAAGGGAATACCTACCCCATGCTAAAAGACTGTCTGCAACCTGGGCAACCAGCACTAGCTGTGTCTATGTAAAAATCACTGCATCCAAACAACATCAGCCCTGTTATCAAAACGTCTTAGGCATTAGTCCTAGCAAAAGTTGGTAGAGAAGTATATGAGGTACGTCACAAAATACCTATTTTGTGTGTATGCGATTTTCCTCCATGGTATTTTCCTGGGCTGACAACTAGGCTTCCTGCATTGATTGGCACTTTGTCTTTGAAGTCTCCTGCACCATCTCTCTGCATCTGAAAGGTCACACAGCCATTACACTCCAGTTTGACGCCAGTTCTCTCTTTGGGCTCCTATGCCCAATAAGCAAGAAGCCAAGCAAGCAACTCTTTCCCTTACATCTAACCTTGTACTTTATTTACCAAGTGGATATCTATACTGAATGTGCCTCTATGAAGGGCCAAGACTAAAAAGTTTCCACCTTTAGACACAAACCAACAACACGTTTGAAAAGGGGTATCACAGAGATGGCCAAGCAGTACACTAAACAATGAGCTCTTTAAGGCATAAAGATGACTTGCAAGCAGGTTAAAGAAAAGAAACACATGCCTAAAATCACTCTAGCTGCATTATGAAAACATTGAACAGATTTTTGGCACAGGACAATAGTCTAAATTTATGTTTCATCACAGACTGCTGTACGTCTACAAAGAAAAAGGAGGGCAGGAGCAACGACTGCTTTCATGTGCACACACAGAAAACAGGATCTTGTCACTGAACTAGTGTCTACTGGAGAAACTACCAAAAGCGACCAAGATCCAGCAACCCTTTCTCTGCTGCAAGCAAACATACTGCTCCTGAGAACAGTCTGGCTGTCAGGCAGCACCGCAAAGGAAAATCGCAAATATCACTGCATTAGTCCTTACAACAAGAATGCCTCTTATGATACACAAGTAGCATTTCTTCTAGTTCCCCTAACTCAGATTCTGCCATCTTAGAAGAATGACAAGGTAATTCTCCATCAGGCTGTTGCTCCTCCTGGTGCCTCCTCACCGTCTCCCCTCATGTGACAATCATTGCTGTCATGAATGTCCCACTCAAGCTGATGCTTCGTTTCTACTCCTGATAACCCACTCACCCCCTTGCAGCTTCAGAAAAGCTCGAAAGAGGAAAAGTAATCATTTGACAAATATTGTCAGTAAGCTCCTAGCCACTAAGGTGTTCCCTTTTTATGCCTCATGGTGAGGTAATTGTTTTCACTGTCTGTACTTTCAGTATTTGGTTTTCTTTTTGCCCATCAGTCTATGTACCCTGGCGTGTAAAATTCATAGCTATCTAATAAATAAATAAATAAATAAATAAATAAATAAATGAAAAATCTACAAAGCAGTCTCTGCAGAACTCCACATATGAAAAATCAGCCTGTTCAGGTCTTGAGGCATAGCTCCCTTAAATTCACAAGCATTTGCAGTGTATGCAGAACTAACATCTCACAGCTTAGATTTCCCCAACAACACATTAAAACCTTTTCCTCTTGTTCAGGCAGATGCAATTGAGGCATGATTACCACTCATCCCTGGCAGTGGCCATTCAACAAGGCATTTCAAGGACTGCCAACAGATTTTTTTGTAGTCTCTGAAACTCTATCCTAGCTCTCAGTGAGGTTTTCTGCCTTGATCTTAAAGATCTTGTGCAGAGCACACTACAAGGTTATAATTCAAGGCAGGTACTGCTCAGTTGTCTAAGCCTTCCAATTAGCGTCCATCATGTGCTCTTCTCATCCTCAAAGGCTGCACTACAACACTGCAGCTGCTTAGGTGGTAAATAAACAATTCTTTGTCATCCAAGTGTCCAGGATAATGCTTACTAGTCATAGGTACCAGCGGATAAGCACAGCTTCCTGGAATGAGAGGTGGAACACAGAGATCATTAAAGCAAGAAAAGGTTGGTAAACAACTTGCTTTTCCTCAGGCAAAACAGGTAAGAACGCTTATCACTCTACTTTCCATCTCTGTTTTATCTTTAGCTTTCCAAGTGAACCCACACCAAGCTTACACTGAAGTCGGCAAGGGAGAACATCTTCCTGTTTATGAACTGCATAGCCCATGGGGGAGGACATGCGATGGGATAGAGCATGGGTTTCTCAACCTGCGGCCAACATGATTGGACAATTCCTTGCAGTCGAGGTCCTCAGAAGCCTCAAGATTATCAGCCTTGCTTCGAAATCACAACCTATCACAACAGACAACCTCAATCAGGGCTATTTTGTGTCCAAGTTTTTGTCTTTATGTCCCCTTTTTTTTTTTTTTTTTTTTTTACTGCTTGAAAAGTTGTACAGACTCGAAAAAAAATAAGGGCTTGAATATTTGACTGGAATTTTTGGACACCAAACAACCCTGGTCAGGGAGGACTAACTGATATTTCAAATGCAAATGACAACCGTAGGTGCCCAGATCAACTGCACAAGACCTGCCCTGTGGATTAAACATACCAAAGTGCAGTATGTTCAAAATGTCTAGAAACAAGGCAAATTGCTGCATGTGTGCTGGAAATGACAGTATAGTAAGAGCTAGGCATCTGTTTAGAGGCACACTACTTCATACTGGCTCATATGAAGCAGATGCACTCAAGATTCAACCCTCGGTGTTTATGTTTTCCTTGTAAAAGTCCTGAAAGAGACTTTGAAAAACATTAACTACTTTTAAAGGCGGGGGGGCGGGAGCAGGCGAGAATCAGTCAGTTGTTTTTTCCTAGAGAAACTGCTCATCCATCTAGCTAGACAGATTATCTAGCTTCCTCCATCTCTCATCCCACCTAAGACTAAATTCTGACTGTAAATTCAGTAGGTTTTCAGACCATACTCCAGCCATGAGTGTGGCTGGCATTTACAATTAATTTTCCAAACCAAATCAGGTTTCCTACCAGAAAACATGCAAATAACTTCCCATCCCAAGGCGCAATGCATCTTCAGCTGACATCCCTAAACAAATTAAATCTTGTAGGATTTTTCCTCAGAATCTACTAAGACACATTTTGAATAATTGGGGCATTTTTAACACTGAGTAATACATACTACAGCATTCAGAGCAAGCTTTCCTCAGGCAGCAATGCAATCCAAACAATTTTATTTGGTTTTTATTCTAACCAGCTTGTAGATCTCTCCATTCCTGCCAGGCTGCAAATAAATTACTATTTTTTTCCATAGGAACACTATTCACACAGTATTTCCAACTTCGCGAGAACTAGCATGTAAAAGGTACCAAAATCATCCAGATACTATCCTATCCTATTGACTGTTGCCAGTTTTGATGTCGGTAAAGATTAACCTTGCTCATTTTTACCCTAACAATACTATGGCATCAAGAAACAGGATATGTGTCTTTCTTATAACAAAGAACTCTAAAGTGAATGATAGTTTGCTTCGCTAACGGTTCATAAAGGACTGCTTAGTGTTGCCAAAGTTAAGTGAACTTAGGGGAAAGGTAATTCCGGCAGGGGGAGATCACGACCACCGACTCAAGGACCACCCACTCAAGAAACCCACCGACCCAAAAGATTAAGGAAGTAAAGGTCGCGAGAATCCTAGTGAGCATGCGTAGTCATTTACATGGCAGGCGAAGAATTTTAACCAATCATTTAATAAAGGACAATGAATACGTATTAGATGATTGTATAAATAATTGTTAGTTTACATCAACGGCGTGCTGGTTTGTACCACGCACCCGTATTTGCGCATTTATGTAATAAAGGAAAATATTTCAGCTCTGTGTGAATTGGGCGATGCACACCAGGTAACGGACCCAAGTTTTTGGGACAACAGTTTGGCTTCTCTGAATATAACCAAACTTCCTTCCTTTAACACTGTCTTTGGCTGATCGTACTGGAAATGGCTATTTAACCACAAGCTTAGTATATTCCCTCTGAAAGAACAAGGGAAAGACCCAGATTTTTTAAGTGATTTGTCTTCAGTTCATTATCAAAGCTGAGATCATTCTCAAATCTCACAAAACAGTCTCTGTGGTCTTTAGTGTGAGCTGGATTAGTTTTTCTTGCTATGTAAGCATTTGGATTTGGCATTTCCTTTCCATGAAATTCTGTGCCATGTGCTCTTGTGTAAGGGGAGCTATAAGAAATGTTATGATTTCATCTCATAGTTTTAACCTACTAGTGATGTTTTTCTAAAAATACCTAAACAGGTGAAATGCCCGAGTCAATTTACTGTGAAAAGTTGCTTTGGATGTGGAGAAGGAAAGGAGGGGGAAAGGGGGGGATGTCAGTTTGATAATACAGTTGCTAGAAGAAAACACATTTTAAATGGGTAGTAAGGGTCATCAATAAAAACCGCGTCCATCATAAAACACTGTTACAATATAAATGTGACAGCCATGCTGAAATAGGGCTGTTGGGTTTTTAACTGCACCATGAAATATGACATTTGCTAGCGTTTTACGTCAGTTAACACTGGCAGGGCCATGTTCTGTGTGTGTCTGTTTGGTTGCAATAAAAGCATCTGAGCTCTACTCCATTATTTAAATTGTACAACGGAGTCATTCAGAGCTGCAGCAGAGTTTAAGATGTGCAGCTGGGCTATGACTGTCATAGTGGGATTTTCCACTTGGAAAAATGCTGTGTGAGGACATGACTGAATTACAGTCTGCATTCAGTTGCTCTTCAGACAGATTCATCTTGCTGGATGCATGATAAATGAATAAACACATGCATAAACAAATAAAACAAACATTACAGAAAGATGGGGGGGGGGGAACTTGTCTATTAGAAATTTAATGTATAGCCCAGGCAGCAACAGCAGCTTGATATGAGGTCGGGTAGATGTACAGTTGGTACCCCCAAAAATGGACAGAAATCAATATCTCAGTCCTCCTGACTCATAGCCATGCCGATCCACCAAAACAGTTGCAATTAGATATTTATTAGGAAACTTTTCAGGATCTTCTAACCTTGATGGAAATGGTATTGTGTTATTATTAGGAAGTAAGCCAAGGATGTGAAGAGTCTTTTTGCATGGGTTCAGGATTATGCCAATTTTACCAGATACTACTCAAATCAGTTCAGCCATTTTCTCAGTGACAAAATTCTGAAGAGACCAGAGCTATCCCTTCATAGAAATTACTTTGGCATCAAAGCAAAAATTCAAATGACAGCCAGTTCATCTTGGACTATCAGTTTTCAGGACTTGCTATACTTCTACAGATGAAGTATTAAAAAAAAGTCTCATCTTAACAACCACAAATTATATCTATCAAGTTCAAAGAAGGCAAAAAGTGAAACCTCTTATGCTTGGACAAAAGAGGAGATACAGTGAAATGACCCTCATTGTACAGAAAAAAAAAAAACGGACCATTATGGAAAAGAAAGACTGTTGCACAGATATAAAAGAATAATCCCATATACAGACAACAGCTAAAGAAGAAATTTGGTGACATTATTTCATTCCACTGGTAGCCTGTTTCCTAAACAGTAATGTTCTTTCCCCCTTACCTCAATAACCCCAGAAAAGCCTGCCTCAACCCGCAGTCCCCTCTGATGTCTTCCCTGGGTAAGAGAAGCCTGTGCCGCGCCTCGTTCAGAGCTATGAACCAGACAGACTGGCCAGCTGGCTTCTGCCAGACAGAGCCTAGGAGAGGCAAGTTTTGCCTGCATTTCGTTCCCTGGAGGAAATTAATTCATTCATTCTTTCCCTTCTAACCAGCCACAGAGGCTGTTCTAGTATATTTTTTTTTTCCCCCAGTGAATTTCTGGGAGGAAAAATAAACATGCAATAAGATTAATAGTTTGTTGTGTTTAGGCATGGCAGAGTAATGAGCATAGACTGAGGATCACTAGCTTCAGTTCAGCTGCACGGCTCATGTAAATTAATCCTTTAAATAGCCCTGAACACACAGCATATGTCTAACACATCCCAACCAACCATCACATGGCCACTGAACATACAGCTCCAGCTGCTGCTCCTATGACATTGAAGTTGTCAAGGGCATGCCAAACAACGCTATCAGTAGAGTGCCAAAAGGAGACAGGCACTCACGGGATTAGCCAGCACTTTTGGAGACAGCATTAACTGCTCATCAGAGTGTGTGGATTTCGTGAGCCTAGTAAGTACAGAGGAATCTGACAAATGGATCCAAATGGTTCAGGTTACGCTAGTCCCAGAACAACACAAGACACTGGCAGGTCAACCTACTTTGTAAAAGTACTTCCTGGTGTCAGGGAAGCACTGCACACTCCAGGAAAAAAAAAATTAGTATTATGATCACTGAACTCTTTATCCATTTGCCCTCCATTCCCATAGCATGGGAAACAGGGCCAGAATGAGCCCTTGAGACACAAGAGTGAGTGGTCTCCTTCCTGTGCTACAAACACCACCACGAGAAACTATATCCAGCAATGATGTCTGCCACACCAGGCTGTGTCACCTCCCTGTGATACCCAGGCGATAAGGCTGTTATCTTTTGTGCCATAGACTAAATTGGTCCCCATGAAGCCTTGTGCCTGGGAGTCATGAAGGTAATTTAAAGCTTTATTTGTTCACCTTTCCCCCAAACAGCTCGAGTGGACCACGTGGCTCCACTGCTTGGGCCCTGAATTAAGAACCTGAACAAATCATGCACTCTCAGTCTTGTGCTTAGCCACCAAAAGAATGCACATGGTTCTCGCCTCTACAGAGCATTAACACCTGCTTTAGCAGCAAACAGGCATTCCCAAGGAATGCTAAAAGCCACCAAGGTTTATGTAATGCTGAACAAGATGCCTCTCCTTTCACGTTTTAATCTAAAATGTTAAGCCTAGATAATAGAAGAAAAGTATTTGAAATGATGACTGCTATGGGATGTTATTAACTGGCTTTCAAACTTCTTTATTAAAGAAGTTGCAAAGATCTCAGGGAAGCAATGTCTAGAATCCTAGACTTGAGGAGCATTTAATCTTTCTCACTAACAGGAGCTTACTACCATTTAGACTGTGTCTACTCAAAGACAGGCAGTCAAGCATACGTGAAGAGGGTCTGCCTGACCACCGTGTACCTTACAGCATTATTTGTACAACTTCAACTCCGTAGAATTATCTTAGCGTGAGACTGGCATAACACAGTGTCTAATCAGCCTTATTATCCTAAATTCTCAATTGTTTCCTGGTAAGCTACATTTATGTCTTAGCTGATTATCCACTTAAACTATCAAGTACCAATTATAAAATGCAGTAACATTAACGTCACAGATGCTTCAATTCAGAGAGAAGCAACCCCAGATCATTTTTGGGATAATAAATTGCACTACAGAGGCAGCAAACCTCAGTATGAAATGCCTGTCTCTGATTTAAAATAAATAAATAAATCATTCTGGTGTACAAATGACTCATTCCTAAATAAGACTTTAATTAGTTAGAAATAAACCATGGTATAAGTTTGCTCACAGCGCTGCTGCAAACAGGCATTAGGATCCCATTCATATAATGTCATTGGCAAGTGCAATTCCTTGTGCAGTCAACAGAAAAGTGCCTCTTTTAAGCGTTGTTTTATGGCTGGTCCTCATGGAATAAAGTCCCAAGAATCCTGTTTTCCTTGCACAGAGAGGTCTGAAAAACTGAAGCGGTTCTGTGGAAGAGGACTTGCAATCTGACCCTGTTCACTTTGCCAACTGAGCTCCTCAGGCTCAAACAAACTGCAGATGTTCAAAAGCAAAACTTGTTCAAAACATTCTCTCAGTTCCCGAAGGTGGGGCAAAGTCAACCCAAAACACCATAGTGGCACTGTCAAGATCAATGTGTCTCACTGTGCATCCTCACTGCCTATGTCTGACCTTACATTATCATTGTAATATCAGCTTTCCAACCCTTCTCCTTCAGAGAAGGCCAACCTGTTGCACCCTGCATCACATTTCCAAGTTACACATCACAAAGGAACACCCATGGGTGTCGGAATCAATCATCAATGCTGTTAAATCATTCAAACGGTCACTGGCCTGGTTTTGACAATTCTCAGGCACATTTTGGGAGTCAGCAATGTGCAGATACCACCCCAAACAAGCAGTTTACATGTGGCTATCTTCTGGAAGCTAAAAAACTTTAATTATATCAGGATGAGCTGCATGTAGCTAGCTGTGCTCAGGGCCCAAGAATGACTCTGGGCATGCTGGCCACATTTGATTTATTAATACTGATGCAGCCACACTGGCTAGGTAAGATAAACAGCTTCTAGCTGCAGCACTGTAGCTTCTCCCTTAATACATGGCCTAATGGCTTAGGACGGGTTGTGCCTCCATCCTGAACATCCAAGAAAAAACATGAATCAAAGTACTTGAGAGGTCTGTATGTCTTTTGGTCTAGAAATCTGGGTCTTTTAGCTCAGTGTGGAGAAGCCAAAGGTTTGCCCCCAGTAGCCAGCAGCTCACCATGGGCCACTCACCAGGGAAGATGCTCTGTCTGGGAAGACTGGTGTTTAGTCCACTTTTAAGCTCTGAGTGACTTTGCCTTAGGTCCCCAACTGTCTTCCTTCCCCTGTGTATTACTTTGACAACATTACTTATCTTTCTTTGAGAAATACTGCTCCCTTGTATCTTCATGGCTTCTTAGCTCTCCCTTCATGCCATCTGTTACCTCTCGCCTGCCTCCCTGCTGACACATACCAATAGGCTTCTCTCTCAGTTGTGTAGCAAAAACACATTCAGGGAACTATTTCCCTTCTTGCTTTCTACTCCATCTCAACACCACTGTCACCAGGAAAGCTGAAATTGAGGAAAGGGCAGGAAAAAGAAACCAAAGGAAAAAAATACACAGAAGATACAAAGCAAACAGAATGAATCCTATAGTGCTGTGGAAGAGCAGGTTGGTGTTATTTTTGGCAGATCACTATAACTTGAATAGTTTTCAAGACAGAGTCATTAAATGGTTTAAAAATTGAGTGATTTGCAAATGGACTTGATGAGCAGCAGGAGAAGCAAGCGTTCAGAGAAGAGCTGCTATAATCGTCTAAAAAGTGCCATCCTGAAGCTGACCAGCCATCCATCTACCCAGTATTCTGTCATCAAGAAAGAGCATGCCTGAAAAAACCTTTTCTTTCTCCTCAGGATGTAATCCTTGGCTATTGAAAATCTTTCATTTTAAAATGCCAGTGGCTTAACACTGAGTAAACAGCTAGGGCTCTAGAAGGGAAAGAATGAATTTTGGCTCTAATGACAGGGTAAGAGAACAAAAGGAATTAAAAAACCTCAACAAATGACCCTTCCTCCCCACACTTCCCCCTCTTCCCTCCAGAACTCTTATGCGTTAAGCTGAATATCATACCATGTTTGCTACCAAGCCCAAGTAACATATAGTAAATGTCTGGAAAGACTCGAGGAATTACTTAATAGCTCCCAGCGGGTTTCTTCCAGTCTCTTCCATGGTGGCAGTAATGCTGTGCTCCGTAACTGCACTAGGCTGAGGT
This sequence comes from Platalea leucorodia, assembly GCF_965183815.1. Lineage (NCBI taxonomy): Eukaryota > Metazoa > Chordata > Aves > Pelecaniformes > Threskiornithidae > Platalea > Platalea leucorodia. The sequence goes on from NC_138823.1 coordinate 120,537,857, forward strand.
GCATGTCTGTATTTATTTCTGCATCTGTACCTATCTACATATAACTCTTTTTATTCAAAGTTCCCCAAGCATTTTACAAATAATCTGCAGAACCCTTTTGTGAATCAGGTAACGCAACCTCCTTATGGATGGGCATACTGAAGAGCAAAGGTACTTTGCGTCACAGAGCAAATCAGTTAAACCGAGCAAATCAGACAATCAGCAGTGAAGTTGGGAACTCTGACCCCACCTCCTCCCCATGCTCAATTTGCCAAGCCGTGTGTACATCCCTCAGTCCTATTTATTTTTTGCTTTCCCCTCTCCCTTCCATTCTTCTTATTTCAGGAGTGAAGTGCTTTTGTCAGCACAATTCCTCAACAATAAGAACAAATGGGAATGAATATCTAACATCTCTTTTCAAAACCAAGCATAAACCATTTGTGTGTCTGTCCCGACACACCACCCCCCCCACCACCACCTTTTTTTTTGTTCTTTTTTAATCCTACAGAGATAATTACCTGGCCAGAATTGAGAAGGCTGGGCACGCAGCTTCAGTTCCACAGGGACAGGCAGAACAAAATTCAGTTGATAGATCTGCTAATCAAGCAGGATAAATGCTGGATTGTACATACTTCAGTAACCACGCTAGCTGGGTTAAGTAACAATAGGAGCTACAGAGGCTCAAGTTTTATACTTCTTTAACATGTTTTGCTCTATTAAATAAGAGAAGAGAGTACAAAAACTTTGCAGTTGGAGAAGGAGCTTACTTGAAGCACTTTCACACTGGAAATTATTTCTGGAAGAGACTGAGTATAATTTGGGGAAAAGTAAAGGAAGCATTATGAAAGTAATCTTGTAAGTACAATTAAAGGTTTAGTTGAGGACTGGAGTTTGGTGGACTGTGGAAAAGAAGAGAGGAGGAAAGAAAAGTTTTACTGAATTAAGAAGACTTTGTATGACTAGGCTGGACCACCAATTTTTTTTATGTAGATTAAGAGTTATAAAAAGGAAAAGGACTCATATTAGAGATCAGCCTCTCTGGATTACAAAGAGTTTAGTAATTACAATTTTGCAACACTGCGACTTCCCTAATGAGGGACTGAATCCACAACTTCTCCTGGCTGACAACCTACTCGCCACTTAATTCGAAGGTTGGAATGCAAAGTCCCATGTTTACTGCCAAGCCCTAAAGACAATCACTTAATAAACCACCTGAAAAGACTCTCTATAGCTATAAAGGGGGTAAGCAGTGAGAGCTTGAGTGAGGAAGCCTTGCTGACTTGAGGCAGAAGTCTTCCAGCAAAGTGCATTTTTTCCCTTTATAAGCTCTGTTAGTTTAAATAACCTGTAGCATATGCTTACCCATTTGGCTGGTTTTGTTCTCCTATGGCAAGAGACAGTCGCATGGTCACATGGCTAACGTTCAAGAAGCAATGTCTCTACCTTTTCAGACCTTTATTAGTCAAGGGTTCATGTGCTTTCTCTTCCAATTTCACCATCTAGCCATAAAGGTTTATAAAGTGCTCCATTATTATACAAAACACAGATTCATCTTGATCAACTCAGCAAAAGTCATTCTACATTGATGAACTGCTCACTCCAACAAAGAAGGAGCCTGTTATTGAAACTCATGTAAGAACCTGAACCTTACCTAGAGAGGAAGAGGAAATCACAGGCAATCTGTCTTTCAAGTCACCTAAAAGTGTATTGGGCAAAGCAATGGAAAATATGACACCAGGAACAATCCTGCTTTGGCATGGCAATGAATCAAGTTATCTATGATCTTTTTCATCATCTGCTGTTGAATTATGTGAATTGAAAGACAGTACAAATACACCGTAATTATTAATTTTTTTTTTTTTTTTAAAAAGACCTGAAACTACTGGTATTTCATTTAATATATCAGAACAGCGAAATTATTTTGAAACCAGATACTGATACTCCTGGTCACACCAAATAGTAAATTGGCCAAAATTTGCCCACTGTAGTAACCGTGGAAGAATATCTGAGAGGACATTGGCTTAAATACATAGCTGTGAAATTACATTGTCCTGAATCAAGAATAAGGACCAGAAAGTTGTCTAGTTTTTAAGGTAATTTATTACCTTCTAGACTTTTCTGGTACTCTGCAGTTAGCTATCACATTTTGAATTATGTCTTCACTGAATAAAAGAGAATAAAAATATTAATAGTTGAGTTCTTCCTTCCTATGAAGACAAAGGAGTAGAGAGAAAAGCTGTGGAGAGGACTAACTAGTACTTGCCATTCATCCCTGATGTTTCTGGAGTTCATTATTTTTTTCTGATCTAGACTATAATGTATCAGCTTTTTAAATATACAAAAGTGATGCTGGAATCAAGGGATAGTGTTCTTCAGAAGACTATAAAAATATGGTAACATAACTCTCTTGTACTGCAAATTGACAGAAGAAATTCCAACTTTTAGCAAAATATAATTCTCAAATATGCTAAATAATGCTGTGTAGTACAGAAAGTAACAAAAGAGTAATATGATCTCCGAGAGAACTACAGCTAAAGACGCTGTACAAAAACATGGTAATTAAAACTAGGATCATTAATAGCACACGGCCAAAATCTCTCACATTGACTCATGAGTAAATAGGAGAGGGAGTATCCGATCCGTGTTTATTCCAATAGTTCCAGAGCAGAAACAAAAAAGCTGCTTTATCCCAATGAATGAAACCTTCTGCAGAAGACCATTTTACAACAACTTTATCCACACTTTGAAGTACCACTGTTTTGGAGCTGAGAAACCAGCATCAAGTCCAACAAAAGTCCTACTTACTTCAGCGATCTCTAGGGTCACTCCAGGACCACACAGTTTCTAATTAACCCTATTTTCTTGCTATCAAATCTTTGTCCTACTCCTGTGATCCATCCTGTCCAAATCATTGAAAACAATTGCACAAATACACTGAACACAATTTAAACCAGTAAGTCAACAGACATATTACTGTTAATATCAGTAAGTGATCCCCCATGCTTTTTCAAAAATATTTATGATGTAGTCTGTTTTCTGCAGTCAAGATATAGGCATAAATTACTCAAGATTGCCTGGTACTAAGTAGGGACCAGATTACCCTTTCAGCAGAAAATGCTGCATAAACGGGAGAAAAATGCCTCTAGGAATTCCCTTGAGGTGATACCTCCACACCAATAAGAAAAATTGGAAAAACAAACAAACAAACAAACAAACAAACAAAAAACCACAGTTCAAAATACAGAAGCAGACAGTGGAAATAAATTGAACCATAGGACATGTCCCAGAAAGCAGTGGACATCTGTGCAAAGGTCCTATATCTCTGTAACAGTTCTCGCCCCTACCCACACAGCAGCATGGTTTCAGCTAATTTTTCTGTTACTGAACAGTATTTGTGGTCAGCATGTTATTTTGGATGATGGAGCTGTTGCAGCAAAGCAGTGAGCAGCCAGCTATTTAATAACAGGAATTGGGCAACCCGTCTCGAAATGAGAAACTACGCTTTCATTAGCTACTTTTCTTATCGCGCTGTGTGTGCCATGAGGGAGATCCGAACAGACCCACCTCTGCAGCTAGTTACTGCATTTAGAAAGGGTCTGCAGTGCCAGGACGCAAAGTGGTGGATTACTTCTGACCTTTACCTAGTTACATGATTACCCAGCTGTCAGCTACAGGCAGTAAGCTCCAGCGAAAAGAAATCAGCTTGAACGGTCCTTTGGTGATCATGGTTTGCAAGTTTTGCTGCATTTATAACGCAGTAGCAAAAAGCCTGTAGTAGGCCCTGACCCGATAGTCCCACCAGTATTAGGGTGGAGTTGTGCAGGCTCTCTAAAGAATGAGACTCTTCGCTTTTAACATCTATACAAAAAGTAGAGGGTCATGAAACAGGGATAGGAGGGAAACAAAAAATGGTGGCTGTGTTTTTGTTGATTTTCAACAAACTAACAACTAACTTGCCTTGCATTGGTAAGGGCACTCTATTAAAAAGGTGCCTCAATGTTGTCAGTTTTCATGCACTACTGACTCCGCGGCAAGCAGCAGTTCAATATTATTCCTAGTATATCTAACTTAAAAAGAAAGACAATGCCAACCCCCTACGGAAGAGATTTATGATTGTGATTACCTTTTGCTTAGAAGTTGATTTAGGGCCAGACTGTTTCTCTGCAACAAAGGTAGAAAGAAGGTGGGTTAAAGCAGACACACAGAAGGCGGCGCTAAGGGAGGAAACGCTGCCCAGTGATGAAATCACCCTCCCAGGAGCTGAGACTCCTGATTTCTATTTTTGGCATTCCTGTTGTCATAGCATTAAGACCTTGGGAGGAGTATATATGTGATGGGGCTAGCTTCCATGATTTTACCCAATACCATACTTCCACTCATAAATAGCTGCACTAATTACAATATAACTACTCACAGAGCACTGCCTAGTGTAAGTCAGATACTGCCTCAGAAGGGTATTGCGAAGTTTAATTAATGCACAAAAAATACTTGGAAAGCCTGAGATTAGTTCACTGCATCACTGCAGCTACAGGGCACTGTTACTGGTAGTTTGAAGAAAAATAGCAAATGATACCCTTGTTGCAATAGATCTGTGTATTTTCCACAACCCACTAACACATTTTATATCAGACAGGGAAAATGAAGGTGATTCAGTACAACGTGAGGTTAAACTGGAGATAAAAAGCATTGAAAAAAAAAATCAGTGGAAAAATTTTCACAGCTACCCTTCCTGCAATGTTTCAGCGAGTTATCTTCTCCTCACATAAACCCTTCTTAATTATAGTCTTTGAATATCCCTGTGGATAGTTATCCATGTCAGATTTCAGGATATTAGATTAAACAAAGAGTTTGTTACTTGTGCAGAGTGTGAAAATAATGTTCCCACCCCCTCAATGTCTTCCCCAACTCTCTCTCCCAAGATCCTGCCTCAGAACCAAACTGCAACGGCTGTGCTATCAGGCTGAGCGCTAGACTGGTTTTGTACTACTAGTTGCTGATATCTAAAATCGCCTTTTCTTTTAAGAAAAAATCACCGCTGGCAGCCATGTATCCAAACCTAATTCTTAGGGAGCCCTGCTGGTACACTGTATCCAATGGTGCTTGAAAACTAAACACACATTTTGGGAAGCAGCCAATTATTTATTTCTAATCTTAGATATAAACCCCTACCCCTTTGATGTTCTACCACTTTGTACGTTTCACATATAACAACTTTCATCTACAAATCTTAAAGCACTTCCCGAACATCTCTCTGTGCAGCACCACCACACCTTCCACGGGAAATACACCATTAGAGACAAAGTGTCAGATTTTAAGACGTCTTGCCTTATTTGATATTGATGTGGATAGGTCCTAATGGTAGCCTTCAAATCAGTCAAGGCTAGCTGCCTAGGCCTTCTGATAATTACACTGAGCAACAATCTGGTTTTGTATTTGGGTTTTTTAAAGATACTAAAAGCTTTTTAAATTTGTTCATTTACTAGCTGCCTCTGATATCTGAAGTGGTTAGAAATTTTTTGCAGTTCTTTGGGGAAAGATCTGCAGGAAAACAGGCAGAACAGCTTCCTCTATACCTGAACACTTTACTGATCAGTGTAGACAGTCTTCATACTTGAGAGCCAACACTCCAGGGAAATTTTTAAGGAACATGTCCGTAACAGGTTTCATCACATTACTCTCCTATGACTTTTCTACTTGTGCAGGGCAAAATCATAACACTACTTTCCCAGGAGCTGCTTATGTGAAGAGAGAAAGAAGGGCTATTTCATTAGGACTGCTTTGCTCTGATCTCCCATGTGTACAGCACACGCCTCAGGTCATTCTATTTTGGTCTTTTATTCCTGAGGTTACTTTAAAATAAGTGGTGCCACTTAGAGAGAAATCAGGCATTAGGATTTCTCAAGCCTATTACTGGATGAGCTACTGAAAATTATCACCTCCACTTCTTGCCAAAATTTCTTTAACAAGTTCCTAATTTCCTTCACTCCTCCAAGCCTGGAAGTCAGGTGTCCTGCAACTTGAATCATGAGACCAGCAACATTAAATTAGAAAAGATGTTGGATGGAACAAGACTGGAAACTCTTAAGAGATACCCAGCAGAAAGTCATTGGGAAGTTATGCACAAGTGTGTGAAGAGCACAAAGCACTGTTTTCATATAGACACACACACATATAATTGAAGCTGCAAGAGACAGGCATGATGTTACACATGCCTGTCTAATAAGTTTAGCATGAGAGAATAGGAATGCTAGTATAATTTCCTTGTAGATGAAGGGATACCATGTAAATCTATTTGATCTGAAATTAGATAAGACCATAAAATGCTAACTACCAACATGAAAATGTGTTTGATTTTTTTTGTGACCGAGAAGCAGAATATTTCTACTTCTCTACAGAGCAAAAGTTCAAGGGATAACACAGTCCCAGGACAGAAACACAAAGAAGATCCCACTTAGTGTAAAGCTGGATAAAAACAGATTGATCACCCGTAAGCAGACAGCTAAAATTAACCTGGAAAGGTGCAGTAAGATGAAGGAAGAATTTCAACAGCCTAAGGGGAAGGGTGGAAGATGTCAAATTCTCCAAAAGGAGAAAATTAAGGCAAGACATAGATGTACAGAGTTTGAAAGATGAAGAAAGATGTAAGCTACTGCTGAGAAACAGAAAACCGAAGAATACAGTAGTATTGAATTGCCAAAGAAAGTCCAAAATTAGAGTAGTGTGGTGGTTCCTGCTAATTGGTACCTGGCAACCTCCATTCTGAAAGCCCCAAGGTTGTGTGGCAGAATCAGCAAATACAGTAGACGATGTGTGCCTAAGACAACAGCACGTTAAGAGAGATTCTACTCAAGGACATGAACATTATATCTGAAAAGAAGCAGCAACAATTGCAAATTAATAAGCCCATTGTGATAGGTAGAACGTCCTTCAGTTTACAGAAAAGCTCTGTGAATAAGATTTTACATGCACCATTTTTGGTGAACAGTTGCCCCTACCATAAGATAACCCAAGAGCAACCAATAGACCAAATCAGAAAGAAGAATAGTACAAGGTGACTCTCTGAAGTCATTTGTAGTTCTGAACGTCTCTTCTGGACAACAGTGTGGAAAAGAAGAAGAAGAAAAAAAAAAAAAAGCCTCAACATACAAGGCAGAGTAGCTGAACCACGTGAAGTTTACAGACAATATACCCTACCTCCAAAATCTGACTAAGCTGAGCAAGGAAAGCCAGCAGTGGATGCAGCTAAGTGAGCAAAAAGTAGAAGGAAAGAGGACTGGGACAAAGAATATAACTTTCAAAAGCACCAGACAATCTCTTCTTTGAATAGCTATAAAAGAAAGCAAGAATTATGACACTGATATAATCAAAAGACAACCCCAACAGAGGACTTAGGATATTAAATACTTATTTGGTAGTTCACTGGGATGCCTAGACAAAGCTGCCTGCTGATTATGTTGTTCAAACTAAACTAGACCGAAGTCATATAATAACAGTACTCTGCATTTTTAACAATCTGGATCTTCAGCAACGGCACAGGCATTTTTCCCCTCATTTTGTTCCCAAAGTCAAACAAAGCTAGTGCTATTACTCCATTTAATGAAAGGAAAGATTTAAGGTGGATGAATTAGGTAATTTGGCTTAAAGCCATGCAAAAAAGCTCAATCAGATCTTGTGGGTAAGACCATGCTCATATCATCTTTGTCTCACTTTCTAGCAAAAAAAAATCACCGTACCTTCTTTTGACATAGTTTACCATATATACCATTTTCCCATGCCTTTTAATACACATTTAGAAAGACGCCAACAATTTAAATTTGGATCCCACACTGAAATGCATGAAAACATGCTTTTACAGAACCTTTAGAAGTAAAAAATCTTTCCCCACTTTTTAAGCACTTTGGTTCAGCACTCAGCCAGCTCTCTGCAGCTACAAACAACTCCAACTATGTGCAGAAGAGGATGCTAACTTTCACTTGTGAAACTTCACATGACACGCTTCTGCCTTCCTACTCATGAACATTCCTTTGACTTCTTAGCACTACTGTTGGCATGCTAAATGCCAAAAGACACTTGTGTAAAAAAGAATTTTACTTTGCCTTTGCTTTTACAAAGGCTTGTTTTTAAGCAGTATACATCTAACTAAATCTAAGCAATTAGCACATGCACGTAAGGAGGAATTAAAAAAAGATGAAAACAGAAAAAAAAAAGAAAATATTATATCATAAATAGAGCTTTAAAAATGCACTTTTAGTAATCTAACATGTAATTAACAGCACAGATACAGAAATCAACACACAAGTCACACTGTATACATTGTAACATTTTGTATACTGACTTAATTGCCAGGATGAGGATTTTTATTTACAGGGACCTCTTTAGCACAACAAGGTGATACTGTCTCAGCTGCAACCTCACCTTTGCAGACAGATTAGAGTTTAAAAGTTCAGTTTGGCCTCTTTTTTTGTAAGAAGCTGAACTCCAAAACTGAGTCTCTCCTCAATTTCTGTAGTTTTCTGTACTCCACTTACTATTTTCAGTTCTCTTCCTGAACAGCAAATAGTTGAAACAAAGTGTGACCTTTTTACTCACTTTAAAACTGACCTAGAAATGCACAGCTGAAATCCAACAGACCAATCCTTAATCTAAGTAAGGATAGGAGTGGTATGACCTACGCATTCTGCAGAAAGATCAACCCACTGGTGTAAGAGTATTGAGTGAAGAGCCAGGTCTGGTGCTTGGTTTTAAAAGTGGAATTTAGTTCTCTGCTTTGCGTGATCCTGGGCCAATCTCAGTGGCCACCTGTATGTGGGGGTGGGATGAGGGTATTTCCCCACCTCACATAGCTGATACGAGGTTGTCCTCAAAACCATGACTCGTTATGGATTGTGAAGAACCTGAGGCTAAATAAGTAGACACCTAAAAGCGCCCCAGCTTTTGTTTCTGTTTGGCAAGAAACCAGAGGAAGCATTACGCCTCCTGCATAACCAGGTACCCAGTTCTTCCTTTTTGCCAGTACTTACAGACCCTCTTAGATTAGTCTCATAGCAAATTTACCTTTATATCAAATTTCCCAGTCTGATTTTACACAGTATACCAGTTTACTTTTATACCAGCTCTCAAACAAGAGGCCATACTCCCAAACTACTTCTACTTACTGGTGAATTCCCCGCCACACTTGACTGCATTTAACTGCACCCGTAAGACTTTTTTCATCCACATTGTACATTATAGTCTCCTATCACCCCAAAAGAAATGTTATTGCTTACTATTAGGAATAAAAATCAAACTTGTCAGGACCAGATCATCAAGTGGAGTGAATTATGCATATTCAGTGGCATCAGCATGAACAAAAATGTTATCAAAACAACTGTATTTTCCATCTAGTCATCAGGAAATAATTGCAACATCTCACGTGTTACTTGAATAGATGACTAAGTAGCAACAAGTGTTTAGGTATTCTTTACTGAAGAGACACTCTCCTTGCAGAATAAAAACAAAGTTTTAACAATTCCCACTTGGTGACCCACATCAAAACTAGAAAAATGCATTGGTTTTGATTGTGAAGACTCTGATCTCGCTCCATACCATTTTCCTTCTGATGGGTTTTAAATATAATATTGTGCAACTAGCGTCCAACATTAGTAGTAATAAATGGAGGCAAGCACAAACACACCTTACTGTTAGTGGGCTCTGTTGCTACTTCTATATCTTAATGTCTGCTTTGGGAGGGATAACTTCTGAAGCTAACTCCTTCAGGATTTAGCTCATGAAGGATCAATGACTTCTAGCATGCTCTCGAGTAGCGACAGGGGAAAAACCTTGGATTGTTAGCTGCTATCTCATCTTTTTACTTCAGGCAGCACTGGGAAACACTGCAAAGCAGAACTTATCATTGGGGACAAGGGATCAAAAAGGCTGAAATTAGAAAAGACAGTTTGGCTGCTTTCAGCTCAAGTGGAAGTATTATGAAAAGCGTTTTGAATTATGTCACACAGGGCAAGTGTCAGTACAGTTAGTAAGAACTTACCGTGCCAGCAAATGTCAGTACAAATTACACTGCAGGACAGGCGAGCTGTATGTCACCCTCACTTCCAAAAGGGAAAGGCTTCCCCCCTCTGCCAAGAAGCTGCTCCCATTTCAGAGCTCATTTAAATTAAACTGTTCTTATTCAAATCAAAACAGCATGGAGGGAGCACTATAGTAACATTATGGGCAATTCTTCGGATCCCTCCCTACTTGCAGGGGTAAAATGCTTTGATTCTCCACCACCTTAAAACACAATCACCTCAAGGCTAGAGTTGCATATGCAAATGGCTGCCTGCAGGCTCTTGAAGCCACTGCTTACCCTGCTGATGAAAAATGTCTTGCTGTCCCCTGTGCTCCTGGGTCTGTACCCATCTAATCTTTCTTACTTCTTTGATCATATACTCTTTGCAGAAAGGTGCATTTGCAATTTATGCTGGACTCAGCACAGTACCCAGCACAATTGAGGCCTTGTCAACATTTGGGGTCCCTCAGCACTACTAGTAAAAGTGAATAATAGGAACATCAAATTCAGTGCACCAGAAAGGAGAAAGACAGGACTAAGTCATAAGCAAAATCAATTTATTTTATTTAACTATAAGGAAATCTTTCACTGAACTGTGAACTCCTAGCAAAATGAACTGGTTTTGATTCAGCTATCCTGAAGTCTGAAAATGTTTCAATTATAAGTTACCAGTGCTTCAATATAGAGAATAAACACTTCTTTATGTTCTGCAGAGAAAAAAAAAAAAAACAAGACCTAAAAAACAGTTTGATGAGTTGAAGGAAATTTTTATTGAGTTTTGAACTTTTCCAGTACATGACTTCCCAGAAGTTTTCAGGTGCTTCTTCTTCAGGCTTTCATATAAAAGTTAGATTGCTGAAAAAAATTAACCAAAATTCACATAGCTTCTGTTAATATAGGAATAGCTGTGTTGGGTATGAACCAGAAGATAGTCTGTTCCTTCACTTGCTAAGCTTTGTTTTATGTTTCAATAATTTCTCTGCCAAAAAAAGGATAAACACACCTAGAATGCTATCAAGAATAATGCCCACAAATAAATGGCAATATAAAAGTTCAGGGATTCAAGGTCTGGCGTTGATTTAAGCCACTATTACCTCCAGTTATTTGTTCTATCCTACATTCACAGGCTATCATCCCAAACAGAAGAGTCACTATAGTAGACCATCTCAGGTGCTTTAATGCAGAGACTATGAAGCACTGAAAGAGCAATGAAGTTTTAAGTGCAGACCGAGACTGTACACAGAAGTAGCTGGGTTGCAAGCTCACATTTCTACATGACAACTCTGCAGGATGACAGCCTTTGGCAAATGAAAACTAACAAAGCAACTCTGGGGCTCTAACAACATTTTTGCTGTGAATAACTGCCTATAAATCCAGTTAACTAAGACACTGCAGATGCTCTGACCTTGTACATTTTTCTTAGCCACTAGTACCAGTTCTTTTCAGAAAGAACTCAATTTATGTGCAACTCTGTCTGTCATTGACTCGTGTTCTGAATGGCTGGACTTGAGCTATGTCTGTGTAAGCAGAATTTGCCTCCATGTATTCATTCTCTATCCCCAGAACGGCTGCTGCGAGAACGCAAATCCCATTTGGAAGGATTACTTACCACGCAAAGGCCAGAGGCCCTGTCCAAGGCTGGGCTCCCTCCCATGCCAAGAAGCACAAACTCAGAAGCTCCGATTCAGAGAAGGACATGATTAAAGCAGGCAAGGTGGCAACACAAAATGGTATTCTCATTTCACATATGCGGAACCAAAGCTGTCATTCCTCTCCCCCCCATTATATTAGGAATTTGCACTAAAGCTGGGGATTTCATAAAATGCAACTGTAAAGCTGTTCAAACATGAAAGCACAGGCCAGCATTTATACTTGTGGAAGCTGGCAATAACTGGTGGCAATACAGATTCCACTGGAGCACTTGTGTGTGGACACCAGGGGTCACACAAGCATCTGGGAGGGGAAATAAAACTCTTCAGAGAAGTGTCTGCTATCTAGACCAGGTCTTCACAGGTTTTTATGGTCTATGTACATTCCTCTGTAACAACAATTACGGAAAATTACTGGAATGTCCCAAGTACTCCAGAGTTTGAATGTGTTTTTCCTTGTAAGTTGTATTTGCTATTGCTTATCTTTGCATTTTCTAAATACTTCACACATTCATTCCTGTTATTTCAGCATACAAGGGAGCACCTCCTGTTTCTATAGGATGCAGTGCCACAGTCTGTTACATTCCCCACCTTAGGAAAAGGATCTGTTCAATGCAGTTCTTCCACAAAAGAAGAATGAGAGGAGTGTATCTCATGTTTGTGAAAATGGCAGACTGATAACGCTGGACACTGGTGGCCAGTGTTTCTGTACAGAATAGAAGCAATGGCAGCGCATTGCCCCAGCACAGATGGTTCCCTTATTTAACACTGGCCGGTGAAAATGGAGAAATGGAGTATCACACTGACTTCAGCTGTAAGTCCTCTCTGGGTTAAAGCAGACGGCAGCTAAGACCAGTGGTAACTGCCTCTTTTTGCAACTGCACAGCTGCCTGATTTGAGCTCCTGAGTAACACAGAGCTGGCACAGTGTTTTTGCATTTACTCTGTAGTAATCTTGTGCTGATCAGGATTGTTAGAATATGAAGAAGTCCTACATAGGCATCCCCCAGCCATGCAGAACTACATCATCTCAGAAGTGAGAAATTTTACTTTAAAATTAGTTTGTTTCACATCTTTCTCAAGTGTTTCTACCAGTTCCAAGTAAGTTTTTGAAAATCTGTGTTACGTACCTTCCCTGAAAACAACTCAGTAAAGGAAGCATTCAGAATAAGTGACAGTATACCCAGGCATAAGGCAAAGGATGCCAAGAAAATGTATCAAGCTCTCCACCACCCTCATCTTAGAGCAATATGCAATTCATTTTTATTGGAATAGATAGAAAAAAGAAAAATGCAGCAGTTTTTATAAACAAACCATAGAACAATCCTGAAAGTGAAAGAACACTAAGACTGTACAAAGAAAATGGCATCACCTGCATCTCCAGTTAGAGACATTTTCTGGCCTCCAGTTTAGAGACATTTTCTCCCGATTAAGATCCTGCACTAAGAAGTACAGTTTCAAGTCTACTTCAATCTACAGCAATTAATAAGCACATAAAAAAAGGATGCCTTAGGTGAGTGGGAAGGTCTTCTATTAGCACATGCTAAAAATAGACAACCTGTAGAGCTATCTGAGCAGATACTTTACATAATAAAACTTTGAATTTTACAGGCCCTCAGGAGCCACATTTGTCATTGACTTTTGAAAGTTGAGGCCTTTTCGGGTCTGACTACAGTCCAGTTACGCGTTAATTGTAGGTCACAGTTATTAGCAATGAGCCACTAGACTGAACAAGCTTTGGAGAACGCCTCCATTGCCATCTTGGGCAGTACCACAAAAGACATCTGCACTGCACTGAAGAGAAACAAACCAGCAGAAAAATCCCTTTGTGTCTTACCTTGTAATGGGAAGAGCAGATGCCTTCAAACATATCTATATCCATACAGTCCATTGGTTCAGATCTTCCTGGTAATAGCAATTCTTCCAGCTTCTTATTTTCTTCGTTTTAATCTGCCAGCTGGTGCAACCTGTAAATTTACAGAAGTGGGTGTGTTGTTCCAAGATGTTTATTCATCTCATTCTACAAGTCATTCAATTTAAATATATATGGCTCTGTGCCATGTGGCTCCTATTGCTCTCCAGAGCTTTCAGTGTAATGGATTACAGACCACAATGTTTCTGTAGGTTATTGATTTTTGGGAATATAAGTAGAGGACTCTTTAGGATTTCTTTGCAGACTTTCCAGAACATCACATTCCATATGTGTATATCTTATATATTTGAGAACATGCTTCTACCTTATGAAATTCAAACTTTATTGTACAAAAAAAAAAAAAAAGCATAACTTGCATCTCCGAATTGTCAATTTCTTCGTCAATTTATCTGTTAGAGGTTGATTCTTGTAGAAAGGGACAAATTACATTCAAATATTAGTTCAGGAATAGGAATGTTACTAAGTTGAGAAACTGGAGGTTGACAGAGTGGCCAAGATTTATGTTCAGCAATTAAGGTAGCAAAAAAAGAAAAAAATGCCTTCCAAAAAAGTGACTTTGAACACTGTTCAAAATTTTTCAGGAGCAGAGTAAATTAGCAGGAAGGCATGAAAATTCAGTCAGAGGGATTTTTTTAGTAGAACTACTCAGGGAATCACAGTGAGATTCCTCAAATGTATCTGTAGCTGCAGTGCCTTCCAGGTATTTAAATTTGGGCATCCAAACCAAAAGGACCTCTGAAAACCAAGCAACAGGTTCTCTGCTTAGGTGCGGCAGTTTTCATCAGCAAAAGCTATGAGGGAGTCACTTATATATGCTTTATTCCCCACTGCACCCTCTACAGCATATAGAGCACTACCTGTACCCAAGCCCTCTCCACCCCCAACATCTTGATCCCCTGTATGCAGGATCTACAAGCAGAACACATTTTCAAGGTGGATTTTACAAAAACATATTTTAGTTTCATGAAAGTTCAATCAAACAGAGCGCAATTATCTGTTTACTGGCAAACAGGCAGTACACGTTTGTTTAAATCTGCTTTGCTGAGCTGTGTTCAGTTTCTCAAAGCATTTGAGTGTTTCATTACAAGATTTCACCAGACACCCCTGGCTCCAGCACCACAGCACAGAAAATGGGATGCACAACACCTGCTGCTCTCCACATTTTGGCTGCTGCTGCTTAAAAGCTGCCCCTGCTCTCTACAGAAACTGTTTGCAAGTATTTCAAAGGTTAGTATAGCTTCATGTATATATGGTTTGTAGTATACGCATATTATCTAGGCTGTTCTCTCCCTCCCTTGTTTTACTATGGAAAACTAAAAATTAACTCACTTCAGCCAGAATGCCTAAAAATCATCAACAATGACACTTTAAACTATACTAACCACTTGTAGCCTTACATCCTGGTGTAAATTCCCACCACAAAGGGTGGCACACAAAGCCACCCTGTCCCTGCACGGCAGAGCTGGCATGTCACACACTGATGGCGCAAGGTACATCTGATTTAATTGCCATTTAAACCTGAAACTCCTGATGGAGCCAGAAAAGGCCTTGATCCTGGAGATGTGTCGAGCGAGCTGTGCCTCCTCTTCAATGCAGACAGATCTCAGATCTGAAAGGTCATGCACAATTACCCTGGAGTCCTTGACTCTGAATCTCCAGATAACTCCCAACCTCATGTAGGCCCTCCTTTTCCCCCTGACAACTTTCAGAACTTGATTTCAGTGAAGTACAAGATCTGTCCTTCAGAAGCACTGGCTAAAATGAGAGCTGGGACTTAACATGAAAAAAACCCCAACATTCACTCGTACAAATTAAGTAGCAGAATGCAAACTGCTAGGAAAAAAAAAAAAAAAAAAAACACTAAGAATCCCTCACTACACAGGTTATCTGAACATCTCCAGACTGTATTTTTATTCAGTCCATGGTTTGGGACCTCTCTGACTAGGACAAAACCTCCCTCTTTGTGACAGTGGAGTATGTAGAGACTGGCACGGGGAATCAGTTTGTATTGTGATTCTACTGTATGTTACACTTGTATCATGCTTGTGTTGTGATTCCAGCATAATACTGTATCACCCATAGAATCATAGAACGTCCCGAGTTGGAAGGGACCCACAAGGATCATTGAGTCTAACTCTTGTCCCTGCATAGGACAACCCCAAAATTCACACCATATGGCTGAAGGCGTTGTCCAAATGATTCTTGAATATTGTCAGGCTTGGTGCCATGACTGCCTCCCGGGGGAGCCTGTTACAGCGCTCCACCACCCTCTGGGTGAAGAACCTTTTCCTAATGTCCAACCTAAACCTCCCCTGGCATATCTTCCTGCTCTTCCCTTGGATTCTATCATTGGTCATCAGGGAGAAAAGATCAGCGCCTGCCCCACTCTTCTAAATCAAAAGCCAACATAATGTCAAATATCTTCAAATAAGCAAATTGGTATTAAAATATTAAACCCTCCTGCCATCTCAGACCTGCTGGATAGACCAGAGCCTGTAGGTCAGGACAGGCAGCCGCCAAGTCTCCTTGGCATTACACAGCCAACCATCTCAGTGAGCAGGGGATCAATCTCCTTGTCCCTGTAGCACCAAGGAGACCTGAAGAAAGCAGGGTCCAGACAGAGGTGAGTGGCTGCTGGACTAGATCGCTCAACTTGGCATGAAGAGGCAGCAGGTTAAGAAGAGAGACATTTGGGACATAGGCTTTGGCATATGCCTGGATGCAGGTAAAGAGAACTCGGCGTACCATTCCCACAACGCTACTGAAGAACTGATTACAGTTCAACGGAAAAATTGGTTGTCACATGCCAAATTCCTGTAGAATAAGGACTCTGTGTATGCAATCATGTCAATTATGTGATTGCAGGGATAGATATGAGGTAGCCTGCATTGCAGAACAAAGAGGAATGAGCCAACAGCAGCAAGGAAAATAGAGTGAAAAGACATATAAAACTGTTTTTTCTTGGTTGATCACCAAGATTAATTACCCTCATGATACACAGGTTATGTTCAAATGCTGATAGAAACAGAAATGAACAGGAGATCCCCTTGTATCTACCATTATAAATAGAATGCTACAATATTATTTTGTATTCAAACCTTGGATGTATACTATTTCTAGTCCTTTGTATATAATACTGTTATTATTTTAGTGTTTTCCTAGATAATGATAGACATTACATGAAGTACAGAAAGTGCAGGCTAACTAACAAAACTCCTAGAGTGTCTTCAAGTGTCTGGTTACATGATATGCCTTTAACTATTTACTCAGAAACTAAAGCAAAAGGAGCTGTTTGAGAAATAACATACATCTTGATTAGCTACTGTCCTGATTTCAGTTACACTCTTAATCTACATAGGTATAAGAAAAACAAAGCTGAGCAAAGGAGCATTAGCAATATGTAAAAGTGATTGCATTGCTTTCCGCTCCACTTGCGGATGTTAGCTCTACCTCTTAAAATCTTACCATGTGAAAAGCCAATCTTAGTTTTTCTGTGTGTGCTCATATACGGAGTACTCTACCTGCACCTCTCTAATCTGAAGTTGCAAAGCATGTTATAAGCCATTGCTTTAACAGCTTGGCATGGATCACACCTCTGAAGTCTTTGAATAGGAACATCATTGATCAAGCAAAATCCCTCTATTTTATGTCTTGGGTAACTTTCAATCTTCTGGAAGAAAAAACATAACAGGCAAGGTACACAAAAGGCAGACAGGTACCGCTCCATTGATTTTGATTGACCTATTTACAGTGGATGTGGAGCTGGACCAACAATAAGGACAAAGCTGCGACTATTTCTCAGATATGAAAACCTCCCAGCACACCTGTGTTATTTCCAAACATGAAAGAGTTATATGCTCAAATGTACGTGCATACATGTAGTACGAAACCCCACAATCAATCTTATTGTACAATCTCCATTTTAGGACCATCAGAAAGGACTCCTAAATGTAGTCCTGCATCATCTATTCTAGAGGACTACTGCTGGATTACAATCTGAATGCCAGTGATCCTTTAAGTGACCACAGAAGGCTTCTTTCACCACCAATTCCCCCATGTATTCCACAACTAATATATTGTACTAGTGTACTAGCAAACTACATTTGCTCCTTTGAGGCATCATGATGCTTTACCTAAAGACCCTTCCAGGAAGGAAGTCTGCCTCGGTAGACAGAGCTTAGTAAAGCAACGTGAGCTGCCCAGCCAAACTTGTTATTAAATCATACCAAAACAGCCAAAACTATGCCATTGCAAAGATCATTGAAAAAGAAAGCATCCTGGCTGTCCTGGAAGTGCATATAGCAACCTCAGAACAAAACTCACACATAGTTTTTGATTCACACTAATGTCATTGTTTATAGTTGCAGGATGCAGTAAATCCTGCTTAAATTACCAAGTATTGGAGCACTTGTGGATTGACATTCAAGACTGGGGTCTTTCCCCAATAGCATTATAATGAAGCTGAGGTAAACCAGCCCGCTACAACCAGCATAGTGGCTTCAGTTGCCTGCATTGCTCTGCAAATTCCCACCCCCCGACCCCTTCTCATACCGTTTTCTCTTTGTCATTTTCTCTTCTGCCTCCCTTCTTTAGTCCTCCCTCTCCTTTTGTACCAGTACAGGTTGGAGGCCAACTGGCTGGGAAAATACCTTGCAGAGCCCTGGTGGACAAGTTGACCATAAACATGCCCTTGTCACAAAGAAGGGAGAGTAAAGAAGATGCAGCCAGACTCTTCTCAGGGGCACCCAGTGAAAGAAAAAGGGGAAACAGGCACAAACCAAAACACAAGCAATTCCTTTTGAACATAAGAAACTCCCACTGTGAGGGTGGTCCAACACAGGTACAGGTCACCCAGAGAGGCTGTGAAGTCTCCATCCCCAGAGACTGGAGATACTCAAAACCCAGCTGGACACAGCCCCATGCAGCCTGCTCTAGATACTTTGAGCAGGGGGCTGGACCAGACAACATCAGAGGTCCCTGCAACCTCAGCCATTCTGTGAGCCTGTAAACAGAGCCCTGTTCCCTATGCTTTTTTTAAAGAAGTATGTTACTGACATGGCTAAGTTAAGAACCTGATCCTGAACAGTGGGACAAGAATTTCATTTGAGGTCTCCACACTTTATGGGTGGAATGGACTGATGAAACAATGACTTTGAAAATTAAAGTAGATGTTAGAGATGCTCCTTACTCTAAGAATCACACAACTCCCCCTGTGCTTTTCTTAGAAGAAAAAGTTCCAGTGGTCACTGCTGCTTGCAGTAGGATCAGTAGTTCTCCTTGCAGCATTTAACACATTATGTCTTGCCCTTTATATCATGCTCCCAAACGGAGACTGCCAAAGCAATTTTAGTAGCAAATCTTTTCCTCAGCATCACAGCACACTGGATAAAACCTGCTTTCTGATGCAGAAGTAATGATGAGAGAGCATAGAGAATTCATCCCCATAATAAAGAACAAGTTGGACCCTTACCCAGTACTCAAGAGAGCTTTGCAAAGGAAAACTGGTAAGTATGCCAGCTCATACACTTCTTTCAGGGAATGCTATCAGCAAACCAAAGGTCACAATGAGTGCTTTAACTATGGATTACATATATTGTCATTGTGGCAAGGACTACCCAGTATCAAGCAGAGATGCATCATGTTCTTACCCAAAGAGGTGGCTAAGTGTTCTGCATAATCCAGTTCTTCAGTTAGCCAGGAGCAAGAGATGGGTCATTCTTTCCCACACCCATCACTCCTTATTGCAACAGTTACCATATTCCTATCATTAATCATCTATAGGTAACACCTCTAACCTCCGAGTTCTGGTACCTCAAACACAAGTTTGAAAAGCTTTATTTACAACAGGCTACAAAGTAGGTCCAAAATTACAATCTGGTCTCACTCCTGTTTCTTTTGAAGAATAACTCAGTCTTCGGTCAGACAAGAGAGTCAACTATGAAGCTTTCTTTTTGTGGATGTTAAGTTAGAAACTTAACAGCAATTTTCATTTTTCCTATTTTGTATATTTACTATGGCCAGCAAACGCATCCAGCTGAGTTACTTGCAGTTACCTCACAGTAACTGTGTTGTCTAATGGTTTCCTTGGAATAATTCAGCGAATGACAAGATTTTTGGTTCACTTTAACTTCTACTGATTTTAAGTTAACCATCTTCAGTATCACGGTCATAAATTCGCACCCTGTCACTCCAAGGGGACCTGTTGCAGACACCACATTGTCTTTAGTTGTGCTCTACCACACAGCTGAGCTTTGGACACAAAAGCTTAGTATCTATTCATAAATTTGCTGGTTATTAATTAATTTAGTTGTTTAGTAAATACAGCCAAGCATACCAGTTCATATATTCCACAAACAAGAACGTCATGAAACAATTCAGTGGAAGTTTTTACACAGATCCATTAACTCTGACCAGAATAAATCATTTGCAAGTACATACACTAGAATTTGTGTACATTAATTGCCTCTATTTACCTGGCAATTGAGTAATCCAATTTACAGCATGGCCAAAACCTCTGCTCTAGCTATACTCCTCAGAGAAGAATTTGTTTACCTGCAATGAGCCAGACTGGAGCATGAGTTGGTTGGGTTTTGCTGATGCAGCTGAGGCCTGTTGCATGCCCACTGAGGGATTCAGCTTTGCTAAACTCTTGCTATGGACAGCTGCAGGCTGTGAAGAAATGCAATCTGTGCTGACTCAGCTTATCTGTAAGGCAAAACTCAGCCCTGGCAAGACCTCCAAGGGAAGGCAGCACCAGAGCAGACACTGCAGCACAAGCAGTTAGGAATATTGCCTCCTGTTGCCAGGAGAGGAAAGATTGCCCAAGTGCTTTCAAACTTTTTAAGGCAGTGTCAATACATAAAATGTCTTTAACGTATGCACATTATTGCAGCTATTTTAGCATTATATTGGCACATCAGTTTTATTATTAGGAGAAACAAAAGGCTTTATCAATAATAAGCTTGAGTTTTATTTTATTCTGCATTATGCTATTGTAACTGCAGATCCTGTATACAATGACATAATTGCGTCTCTACCACTGTAACACTTCTAATTGCCTTCCCTCTTTCTTTAATCTTTCCAGTGGAAAGACTACAGTTCAAACTATTCCATATCTGGCATTAATCTAGAGAACATCAGTTTACAAGGGTAGAGTAAATTCCATCAGTCCTAATAGGATTAAAGGTATTACTGCAGTTTTCAAATCCTCAGAAGTAACAAATATTTTTTAAAGGAATAGGTGGTGTTCACACAGTTGATTAGTGCAGTCCACCACAATCAGAATAGCTGGTAAGAAATTTACCATAGTTATTTCACTGCATCCGCAACAAAGAGTACTTTAAGATTAGGACCTACAGTAAGTCTGCTACATAAACTAGAGGAGAATAGGTCACTCTGGGACAACAGCATAGTAGGCAATAGCCGATTGCTTGCATGTGTAGATTTAGGTCTCATTAATATAATTTTTAAGTAAAGTCACTAGAATATTTTCAGATACAGGTAGTGTCACTGTTACTATACTGGTATCTATTCCTGCAGTTTCTCTGGTTAAGGTCACTCTGCAAATATAAGAGTCAGAACTTAATACAGATTTGAACAGTTGCATCTGCTTTCCAGAGGTACTGCCGCAGAGCATTAGGAGAAAATTATAGCTTTTTAAAAATTTGCTTTTGAATTGCATTCCTTAATCTACTATTTTGCACTCCCCCCACCCTGCAAAAGCCAGCTGTAAAATGACAGCCTTATTCATCAGAAGCACATTCCCATTGCTGATTTACCTCCTGAGGCAGTCAAAGGGTCATTTTTAAACATTAAATTGTCAATAGGATAAAGAGGGACTGATCTTACTTGCTTTAATTAGCAGCTTTTTCCACAGAAGCCTCTCCATATAAAGGACTCTCTCCATAGACCTTAAATGCCTGACTGCCTTCTGCAGTTGAGAGAGGTGGATTTTCTCTGTTAGATTATATATTTTGTAGTTCTGCTGCACAAGCACAGCCATTTATTCATAGCATAGTTCGGTTTCCTTCCCAATTTTTCCTGTAGAAGTCAGTTCAATCCTTACTTACTTATCCATAGCTGTTTTACCTCTGTTATAACCCATCTTTTCAATCTATGCTTTAAAATATTTTCCTGAAACAGTCCTCTGGCCCCTCCTACTATTTGAGAGAAATATATGAAGGCTATCTCTCGTAAACTGCCTAGATAAAAGGTACTGCCTATCACAGTACTACAACAGGCTTTTTCAATTGGCTATGCTTCAAGACCTGTTTAAAAAAAAAAAGGATTCCGTCTTTCATACAGTGTTCTACTTTAAATACAATATGCAAGCCACAGGCTCCCAGTTCATTACGATATGGAGAAGTCTCGTGCCTTCAGTTGTATATTACCAATATGCAGCTCACCAAATACGTGTTCACTGGTCGTGACAAGCATCTTGTAGCTCCTGCTTAAAAAAAAATAATAAATCCTGCCTTCTACAAGAGATATGATGCTTTTCAGGCAATAACAGATATTGTCACCTTCCCTTGCAGCTCCCACCCATTCAAAGAGAGTGGAAATAATCCATACGCGATTTTCACTACGTGCTTACCCCTGAAACTGCTTATTCACATACAGCCGAGCCCACTAAGATGCAGGAGGCCAGTTACCACGCAATGCCTTTTAAACTACCAGCGCAAACGACTAGGCAGCCGCCGCGTCAGATCGCATTTCATAAAACAAGAAGAATAAGAAGAAAACCGATAAGCAAACGCACCTCAGAAGCGGAGCCCCATCCTTCCCCCCCGCCCGGCCCCCCCAAGCCCCCACTCCAGGTCTTGCGCTGCCGAACCCAACCCCGCAGCACCCGCCCCGGCCGGCGGCTGAGCCCCGGGAAGAAGGAGCCGGCGGCTCCCGCTGCTGCCGCCGCTTCTTACCTCCGCCGCGGCGCCGGCGGCGGCTCCCCCCGCGCTGCGGAGCCGGCGGCGCTGCTGGCGGGCGGGCGGGCGGGCGGGCTCCGCCGCACGTTGATGCTCCCCCGGCGGGGCGGGCGGGGCTCCCGCCGGCCCGGCCTCCCCGGGAAGGGGCCCCGGCTGCGGCAGCGGGGGAGGCGGCGGCGGCAGCGGCGGCCCCGCCGCGGGGGCGCGGGGCAGCGGCGGGGCGAGGCGAGGCGCGGGCAGCGAACGTGAACGGGGAAGCGGTGTTGCGGCAGCGGCTGCGAGGGGGATTAGGGGCAGGGTTTTACAAGGGCTGTATTGGATTAGCCATAATCGCGCCGAAAGGGGCAGTCCGGTATTTAGGGGGGCCAGGCTGGAAAGGTTAAATGCACTGCAAGAGCAGGTGACGGGCGTTAAAGTGAAATTACAGGTGGCTGCTACAGCCGTGTGCCCCACGCGGTCCCTTTTGCTACAAGCAGGGGGTCGTTTGAAATCCTGGCAGTGTTTTACCGCTCGTACACCAGGGCTGGTGGGCTTTCAGGGCAACTCTCCCAATTTTGAACCCGGCTGGAAGAGACCCGCAGAGGGGATTTGCTACCACTGAATTAGGGTTTATCCCGTAGGCAAGGGAACGACTCCAGGGCCATTGGGGTGGCTACTCCAAGAGAAACTGAGCGTTGGAAGTGCAGATCCAGAACCAGTGCCAGCTCCCTACCCAGAGCCTTTCCAGTTTAATGCCTTACCCTACGCACTACTGCTTGCTGAAAAATTTAAGCCTTCATTCCTCTTCCCTCATTAACCATAATCATTATTGGTTTGTATTTTTCTACATTCACTGGTAGAAGGAAAAATCCTACCTTTTTTACTTACCTTTTTGCCCTGGGTTTTCTATTGCTATATGGTTATTAACAGTCAACACAAACCTGCTACATCTATCTTCTGCCAGTGTAGGCTATCTTTTTATTTTCTATTATACTATTTCTATTATTTCTCTATTTCTATTATTTTATTTTCTATTATACTATTTCTATTATACTTTTCTATATACTTCTATTATCAACTAAATGTTGAGCGTGTCAGGAGTCCAGCATGTAAGATTGGAAAGCGGTACACATGGCTTCAGACACACATGGTAGGTCATAGCAATGAGTTGGATCCAGCTGCCCGGTCACTCAGCGTTTCATTCCAGAGGCTTTGCAATATTTGCAGTCTTCCTTCTGATTAAAGAAAGAGTTGCTAGTGGTAAAATATTACCAACATTGAAACTATGGATTATTTGATGAGACTTTCCTTTGTCAGTACAAGAGCATCAGCCACTGCCTTGTTTTTACGTCTTTCCCTTCTCTTTTCTCCTTTTGCTCAGTATTTTCTTTGAGTTGCCACATACTAGTTACAAAATGAATGGCTGAGTCCATGTCACACACGAACAATTAACATCTGTAGTCAGTTATGTTTTCAAATCATAGTACAAATATGAAATAATTAGGGTAAATGTGCTAATTGAGCTGTAATAATGGAGTAACTCATTACTGACTAGGAAGTGTAAGATTCCCAGTCTCCTATATGATGAGCAAACAGATAGAAGGGCAATTTCTCAGACCAGCATCCTCAACTATGTCTGCCAGTTTGTGGATACTCCAGTTTATAATGCCCAAACTAAGTCAACTGATCGCCAGCTTGTAGACTCCATAACATAGTCAATAGCCTTTAGAGCTATAGAGGAGGAGAGAGAACTGGTGCTCCAGTGTATGGCAACCATGGGTCTGCACACGTGAAGTAAATCTTTCCATCTACATTAAGTGCCCAGCTAAGGACCGTGAATATCCTGGCTGTAAATGCCCAGTTCAGCTTTGCCATAGGCAGTGCTTTCTAGCAATCAGTGGGATCAAGCATGTCCTCCGTGAGGAAGCTTTGCTTGCTACAAACGCTTTAGAAGTTCCTTTTTCCAGGTTTTATTACTGTACCTTTGCTAGCAATGAAATTGGTAGTAGCAGGAACATTACTGGGGCTGGATAACAGAGGGCTTCATAGCCTTTTCCGACAGAGTAGACCTGATGCAGAGGCAGTGTTGGAAATTCATTAACTCTTCTTAGCTCAAGAAGAAGAGGTTTCTTTTTGCTTGAAATTAAACCTCAGTCCAGATTCAAAGAGAAAAGGAGCATCAGTTTGCCTAACCTTCCTGCTGCCCCATACGGAATAAGGTAAGATTTTGAAGTTAAAAAGCACCCCTATGCTCCACACAGAGGGGATTTGTTTGGAAGAATGTCCATCAACTCTGATAACCTTTAAAATAATTTTGTTCTGTAGAAGCTTTTTCTTCTACAGTTGCTTCATGCAATTCAGGAGGAAATCTCAGCTGCTGAGAAAACATTATCCTAGGGTTCACATAGACCACATATGAAAACCATATTTGAGAGAAATCACTTGTCTGACTATGTTTAACATACCTGAGGTTAACTACTTTAAGGCAGTTTAGTAGTTTGTTTTTAACTAGCCAGCATTAGTTATTCACAGGTTAAAAGATGTTTGCTGAAGAAGACTAAGGTTCAGCCTCTTCAGAGATGTACAATTTAAAGAGAGGTTATGGCTTGTCTCTGCTCAAAAGCCAGCAAGCTTGGCTCCTTTGAGGCACTATAATTCATAAGTAATTATAAAGAACAAATGAGAAGGATTGGAATTTCTTCCTCACTGGAACAAAATTCATTTTGATGTTATAACTATAGTTATAAGAAATTTTCAAAATCCTCATGGGATTTATAAAAGCACAAGACATTATTCATTCTTGTAACTAAGGAAAAAAAAAAAACGGTGTTCCAAACCAAAATAAATGGCAATTTTCAGTGCATAGAGAATCCAAATTGAATTGTTTTATATACAAAGTAAAATTTGTCTTTGTGAAATGGATAGAAGATTGTAAAGTGGGATGAAGGAGGGTGTATACATGAATTCTAGAGAAAAATGCCTTTGTCCACGAAGTATTCCTTGGTACTCATGAGCACTGAAGCCTGATAGATCTCCATCAGCTTCAAAGGGTCTGGATGAGGTGCACAAGGACCACTGATCCAGTGTGAATAAGACATTCATATAGGAGCCAGGGAAAGTTGAGTTTCTCTTCCTGAGCCTGCCACTAAGTTACCATATTTTTCTGACAAGCCAGGTGATTTCTCAAGCTCTTCTTTTTCTCTCCTATTATTGGCTAACTTGATTTTTATCTCCCTGGGACAGACACAGTTTTAAAATACAGCACACAGACAAAAAAAGTTCCCAATTTCAGCTAGGAATAATAGGGACAATGTAAACAAACACCCAAATTTACAGAACCAGAGCCAGCAAATTAATTCCAAATTTTTCAGTGTCCTTTTGAAAATGTGCCCCAGAGAGCCACTCTCTTGGACAACATAGGAGTGATTCTATTGCCAATTCTCAGAGCTACAACCAGGAGGAGCCACAGATGAGCCCTCTACAACTGTAACCATCCCTTCTCTCTGTAGACCACTCGCATGGTGGGTAACAAACATCCAGCAGGAGCTTATAAATATGCAGTTTTTAAAACTGAATCAGTCTGTCACTGGAAGGAAAAAGTATATAGAACTTATTACACAGTATTTTTCCACCCCCTTCTTATTCTAGGACTATAATTATTCCCTGTTGCAGGAGCTGTACAGTAGTAATCCTTCTCCTCCTACATGCTTCATTTACAACTTGAGAGCTAACAGCCTATTAAGTTTTTAATAAATTATACTAAAATATTGTGGCACTGTTCTAAAAATAAAACCTGGAAATGAGTTGTTAAGGATAGGTTCCTTACATGCATAAAACTATCCCTTAAACACATAATTTTTTTTTACAAAAATGCCTTGGTCTATAAACATCTGTGATCATAAATACTTCTCAGAGAAGCACTGGTAGTGAATTTGTAGTAGTAGAGTCACTTTTTTAAAGGAGAAAGCTTTTTCCGTTTCACTATTAATCTCTTTTCCTTTCATCTCAAATTTAATTCATCTCTAGGTCTTTACAAAGTCATGAAATTATTCATGTGGTAAGAAGGATAAGGTAATATGAAAGAAGGAAAGACCTCACAAAGATTCGATAAAAGTAACAGTAAAAATACTGGGAAGAATATGGAAAATATTGGACTTTCTTTCATTCAGGACCACAACATCAGCCATTTTAGAATGTTTTAAAAATAGTGCTTCTCGTTTTGCATTCACGGGACTAATTTTGATGGGGAGCTCAGATAACAGCAGGCAGTGGAGTGTTCTCTTACTACCGCCTTTTGTATTTATGCTTATGCTTAACATTGGGTCCCCAAATCCATGGTTAAAATATTTAATTAAAGTAGTCTGCTTTTCAGGCATCTTGAACATTCACCTGCTTCACTGACAATCACAGAAGCTATAAATACCTAGCAGTTCTAAGACTGAGCAACGTTTACATAAATCTCTATATGTGGTCCTGGAAGTCTAACATTAAGCCTACAAACTTCAAAAACCTTAAACTTCATATCTGGGGTCTTTCTATCCTTTTCTGTCTCTCACAATCATCTTATAGCACCCCAGAATTTGTAAATAAGAGAAAAGGAAGGACAGAAGAACAAAAAGAGGATCAGATATGAATGCCAGAGTCATTTGTACATAGGACATGCTTACATATTGAATGGCTTGAGGAAAGTGTTCACAGATTTGGTTTTGATGCATATTAATCAAGATGGGCTCTCAAAAAGGTAGCTGTTAATAGGGGAAAGTTGTTCTTGTGCAGGTTGCATGGACGTACCAGAAGTTTCTAAGCATTTATTAAGCAAATAATATCTTAAAGATGGAAAAGAAACGATATATTAAAAATACAAAATCTTAAACAAAAAAAAATTACCCAAGCTTTAAAAGTTCTCAGAGAGGGAAGAAAAAACCTTAAGCCTTACAGAAGAATTCAAAAGACTTTCAGGGTACTGTTCTTTGGGTAAGACTGCAGCTGTTTTGGTATTCTGCTGAAGAGCATGGAGTATACCATTGAAAAGAGTAAGCTAGAACATAAAATTTTCAATGCTTGTCACAATTATTTTAGTTCAGTCCTCTAAATAATACATATCAGGCTTCAAAATATGGATGTTTTTCTTATACATGTGCTGAAGAGACTATTCAAAACCAGAGGTGTTGAGGATATATACATACCTCACCCATATCTTAATAAAACACATTTCTGAGGATGATCAGTGGTAACTGAAAGTAAAAACGGGGATATTTTGTTCAGCACAGCCATCTGTGAGTAGTTTACGTGGAGAAAAGCATTTCTTACAACATATCAACAAAGAAATCTGGTTCAAAGAAGCCCTCAGCCGTAAAGAATTCCTACTACTCTTTGAGCAATGACTACTGGCAGGAGCTGTCTCCCTGAAGGGTCAGCACATCACACCGAAACAGTGGAAGCTTAAATCTCCATTTCAGCATGTGTCTATCAGAGTCAGGAATAACAGTGGCAGAGCAGGGAAGAAAAACGCGGGCATTCTGGACAGCAAATGACTCAGAAGACCTCCCCTCATGGCATGCCTAAGCCTCTTCAACAAACCACACATCTGCACGTCCCATAAACTCTAGGGTTTTGTTGCTGCTGCCTTTTCCTTCATCTTAGGTGTTTCCCTGGTTTACGTGTGTATGGTTGACAGAAGTGTTCCAGGACCACCTTTATGCCAGGGTTTCATACGTGCTTTCAAGCAGTCAAAAATCGCTGGTGATCATGTGGTAAATTGCTTTGCACTGGGAACTGCTTCAAAGCATCTTTGGAGAGCTTCCACTTCACCTTGCACCCCAAAACAGCCGCTTGGGTGTTTGTCTATCATCCAGCCATCCCCCATCAGGAAAGCTCTCCACAAGCAAGTTTTCTTCATGTAAGTTTGAGTGAGTGCTTTCATTAAAAAGATCTGCCTGCCTAAAAACAACGGACTTTTTAAACAAGAAAAAGCTTTACTTAGGGCAAGAACTTATCAAAATGTTATGTGGCTCAAATAGGTGGAACTTAGTTTTGAATCATTGTCTGGGAGCCAGATGCACACCTCATGGAAACTTAGTGGTGTCAATTAAATTGTTCTCAGAAGTACTTTATGCCCAGCTCTTGTAAGCAGAGAAAAAAAAACGTGATCGTAATGGTACAAATAAATGACTAAATAAAACTAAAAGCAACTGCAGGAAAAGTTTTGATTAACTGTGAAATAATATGAGATACAACAGTAGCAAGATCTTCAATTCTTCTCCTATCTGTTGCTAAATGTTCTTAACTAAGTACTTAATCCTGCAGTTGGGTTTTAATAAACTGGTATTAGGGCTGTTGTTATTGTGTCAGCATCGTGATAAAAATCCAGGAGGCCTTTCCAGAGATCATCACCATAACAGCAAAAAGATAGGGCTTGCTATTTTCTTAATAAATAACAGATAAGATACAAACTTCCCTTGTATTTAGGACCTCCCTCCTGTCCAGAAACTAAACTCATTGCTTCATTATAATTAGGACCCTTGCAGATTTCTTTATAATTGCTAATTACTTTTTAATCTCCCTGGCAATAAATAGCTTTCCTAAACTTAATTGATTTCACTCACAAGGACTAACAGATTACCCAGGATTCTGCTCACCATCTGTCATGTAAACACAGGTAAAGTAAAATTTGCCTTGCTTTTTCCTTCTAAATTACTTCTCTTTTTCTTTGGAGTTGTTCTGTCCAGATTTAGAGTAGCACACAGCAGATTTTGGTTGCATGCATTTATTTGTAAAACAACTTTTCAGAAGCAGAAATGAAAACATACAGTGAACATCAGAGACTTTCAATAAGTTGCAAGGGGTTATATTAAGCTAGAAGTTCCCCTGAACAGATAGTGCAATTCTTACTCCTAAATGTAAATATCCCTAAAACTGCAGTCAGGTTCCAACCTAGCAAGGGATTGGATTAATTCATTATTATATTTCTCTGAATTAAGAAAACTAAAATAAGCTATGTTATTTGTCTTCTTCTGAACTGTGCATTTCAGGGAGAGAAGGAAAAGAAAACTCACGTGTTTCCAACCTCAAAGGTTGGGACTGCTTTGTGATGAAAATTGATAAAACTGATAAAAATTGTTTGCATTGTCCCTGATCCAATTAGAAAATTATCTCCTTGCCATCATGGCACTATATTTCTGTTTTTATGAAAATGTAACCAGTGAGAGCCTACTGGATCTCTTCTTTATAGCTGGATGAATGTATTTGAATGACTGCATTAACAAAACAATATGTCTTTTTCAAGGGCTATTAATTCAGCCATGTAAAAGTCAGCACTTTGTAGAGATTTTTAAGTGCATTTGGTTGTGAAACATCCTGTAGGATTCTGATTCACTAGTGCATTACTTGTCTGCTGGTGTGACTCCTGGAAATCCCCCAGTCAAAGCAGCTTTCCAGAAGGGTTCCACAACAGCCTCCATGTCCTGACAACAGTATTTTTCCTCACTTTGTAAAGGGAAAGAAAAAGAAGATCTTTTTTCTAAATATGACTTGCAATAGAAGTATGGAAGTATTTCAGCCAAATAAGATATGGCCAAGGTATCTGCCTTTTATTTACTATTAAAAATAAATGTGAGTGTTGACAAAACAAATAGAATATGGCTGTTTTCTTTCTCCCTTGACGCTTCCAAACTTCTGGAAAGACCAGCCCATAGCTCTGCAATACACATCTCCATCAAATCCTAGATTTGCCTCATCAGTTCTGAAACACAGTAATTCAATTTGGAGGCAATCCAGACTGCACTGTATTTTGTGCTGTGTTTTGTGTAAG
The DNA here is from genome assembly GCF_965183815.1 of Platalea leucorodia. Taxonomy (NCBI): domain Eukaryota; kingdom Metazoa; phylum Chordata; class Aves; order Pelecaniformes; family Threskiornithidae; genus Platalea; species Platalea leucorodia. The sequence continues at coordinate 120,568,175 of NC_138823.1, forward strand.
AAGCTTCTGATCAGTCAACGCCAGATTTTATTCATCTATTTCTATTAAATGTCAATAAAACAAACAAACAAAACCCTCTTAAGCACTGTGCAAATTATGCTGTCTGAGATGGTTTATATTACAGAAGGCAGGAGTTGTTAATGGCAGGGCACGCTGGCATTGGTAGAGAGGATTTGCCAAAGTGAAGATGGACTGAGTGGCAAGGAGGGAGGGGGGTAAAGGAAAAAGAATAGAAGTTTTAAGCCCCAGTTTACATTTTATATATCATCCCAGATCAGTAATAACTGTAAGACATTGGCAGCTGATCTTTGTTTGGTAACATTAATAAAAGAGGATGGTGAAAACAGCTGCATTTCTAGTGGATATTTATCTATCTCCTAATGTGTATGAATTAGCTATATTAATTAACTTTGACATTAATTGCCAGACACAGCCTCATGATCAGAGAAACGAGTCTCAAAGAGTGTCATTCCCTGGTTTCTTGTTGGGGGGAGCGCTGGGCTCAGGTGATGCACTCTCAGGCCGCTGCCTGGGGACTCATAATAACCCTCCCACTGCCAGCCAGATGCAGCCGCAGGGTGACAGGTTTGCGGATGCTTGTAAGCAGGTCTTTAGCCTATTGGCAAGCTCCATCGCCTCTAAAGATGCAATACAGAAAGCAAGCACGCCATCCACCTTGTCTTGATTTTAAAGCAAGTGCAAGTTACTTAGTGCATCTAGCACAGTTGCTGCTATTTGCGAGAATCATGTAGGGATTTTCCTGGAAAGGATGGATCAGCAAATGTTTTGGCTTCTTATTCATGTCCAGTAAAAAGGGAGGTCCTCAATGTGGGTGATTTTGTTTATAATGTGTCACACTTCAAGGTGTTTGGCTGAACATTGGTCACGCTCTGAAATGAACAGAATCCAATGCATTGGGATGGCAACAGGCCAAGCCTTGGAAATAAAATAGATGTATTCAGGCTGTGAAATTTGGAGTAATGATTCGCCCAGCCTTGTGGCAGCAGTGTAAGGAGTCAGGCTGGTAGATGCTGAGCCTGGACTGATAGGACCAGGGCTCCTTTCTCTCAAAACAACCAACCCAAGCGGGACTTGGGAATCCCTCACTAGGGGTGTCGTTCCATGCCTTCAATTCTCAGGACAGACAACAAATTATGGCCATGTGTGTATGTGCACACATGCAGCAGTAAATAAATTTTGTGATTTGCAGCTCAACTCCAATGTAACCTCTGTGTCCTCTTTCATCAGTGTGCCTGAGCAAACTATTTTTTTGGCAATTGCAGCAAGCTTCTCAGCTCAAAAGCAAGGGATTTCTCTTAGACCATTTAAGAGTTTACAGTGCTCCCGTCTGTCCTGTAACTTCCTCACTGCACATGGAAAATGGAGGTTTCCAATCTATTTGGCTGGTTCTGTTTCGAATGCTAAATTCAACCTTGTTATTAACCACCCTCTAGCAATTCACAGTCCTACAACACATCAGGCAAGATGATCCTAATGGTTTTACAGGCCCGTGGCCATATTCTGAGACTTTGAAGTTAATAATTTTGCTTGTATAAGGACTTCAGAAATGTTAAAGCATTTGGTTAAGAACTGCAGACACAGAAACAAAAAATACAATGTCCCTGCATACCCCTTGTTCTCTTGAAGACAAAGTGGAAATACTTGCCTCATTCTTTTCTCTTCCTATGCAAATGTCTGCGGTTTCATGAGGTTTACATTATTAAAAATTATCCTCTGAGGCAAAAGTTGTAGAGCCAACTGAATGCGGCTCATTTTCAAGTCAATGAGTTTCTATTTGAACAGTCAAGTCATACAAGTCAAGATAGTGGAATAAGAAAGCAACAATCTTCTAATAACAAAGTGGGAAGAAGTATAAGTACTTATTAAGCCTCGCTCCCTCAGGACTGCACAATTATGTCCGAGTTTTTAAATATGCTGAGCTTCAACTTAAGTTGTGTGCATGTAATGGAGCAGGCAAAATTTTAACAGATTCACACAGTTTACTGAATTTTGCATTTGTGTGAGTAGTACCTCAGTATATAATTTATTTTTCCTAAGCTGCCATTCAAAAATAAAATTAATTAAGGAAAAAGTAAATGCAACTCTGTATCCAGTTGAAAAGAATGTGTATGTGTTAGTACTGTTCTTTTTTCAATTTGCTTTCTCTTAAAGGAGGACCATGAGTAGTTTTTCCCCCTGCGGTTAATGCTGGAAGGATTGAAGGAAAGAATGAAGAAATGAACAGAGAACAAAGGACACTTGTAAAAGACCAACTCATATAATCTGTCCATGGAATTTTAGGACTCATGCGACACATGTTTGTATTCAAAAGTTTAAATTTCCCCTTCTCTTTCTGAATTTATTTTAGGAGACACTGACAACATTTCAGCTTTGATGTAACCATTTTCAACGTAGACAACTGCCAGCTTTAATTATTTAATACCTCTGTGTCAGACAGCTAAATCTTTGGAGTTCGTCCTCCATTACTTCTTCAATGAGAAATCTCTAACCCCCTTCTTCCTCTACCCTTCCAGCCTCCAATGGGTCTCATCAGCCTCATCACAGACTAAAGTCAAACTTTAGCCAACCCATAATCAACTTCTTCCAACCAGTGATTTTATTTATTCAGTGCCTTCTGATTTATAATGTCATTCAGCATGGCACCTGCCTCATCTCAGTCCTATTCAGCCTTCTCCAATGGCTTGCTAGGCACTTGTTTATTCATCTCCTCCAAGAAATGCTTTACCTAACGGAGAGCTGCAATTCTCCATTTCTTAAAGTAAGGAGTGAAGGAACCCGTTTTTCTTTGTCAGCTGCATGCACATACATATATGCACATACATATATTTTCATTACTCAGTACAGATTTTTCCAATCACAAAAGCTTCTCTGTCCGGCTGTCAGGAAAAATCTGTGTTCTCACATTACCCATATTAAAGTCAGCTCTGACTCCATCACTGTTACCGCAAACTAGAACTGATTCTCCTGTTTCCTCCTGATTTTTATTTCCTATCTCTCCTAGCCAAGGCAAGAAAGAGTATATGGGGAACAGAATACACCCAGGCAAAAGAAAATTTAGTCTAAAGAGACACGCTTGGTCAAATGTCTTTCTGAACAGCACCAAAAATTATAAAACCCAATGAAATTAAAAATTAAAGACACAGTCATGCTTTACATAATGCTGATCTACCAGTATTTTTCTACTTCCATTGCTGCTACTGGCTCTCTCATCCCTTTGCACTCTTTATAAATGTGCTAGATGTTCATGTAGAACATATATTTACAGAGACGTGTATTTTTCTAGCTCCTGAAAAGCATTTTGCCCTATTACCCAAGGTAAATTCCAGAACAAATTCCTCTGGATCTGCCAGTACAATTTGTGCCGAAGTTCAGACCTGAGCTTCAGATCACTATAAAAAAGACTTGGAGCACAATTCTATGAACTCTATAGTTGGGAAAGTTAAAAATCAGATTTGATTTTGAGGCTTGATTTCATTTTGGTTAAAAAATCAAAATCTTTTCCTTCTTCTGCATTACTGAAGAGGGAGAATATAATAGGGAGAAAGCTTCTTGCTGTATTGTAAGCAAGTTTGCTCCTGCTCTGTGTGGTTGCCCTAAGGTGTCTCAGTAGTCACTATGTTTAACTGCGCTATACAGCACAGGCTAGAAAGACCATGCTGTTAATAATAGGTGTATCCCTCCAACCCTTCTAACCTGTTGAGCAGTGTGCTCAGCATCTGCATTGGCATCACAAGACGTTTAGCACTGGTACTGTCCAGCTGACATCAATATAAGCCCTGCTATTGACTCCAAGGATCAGGAACTTTATTTCAGACACAAGTCAGAATTTTGCTTTCTAAACACTGTTTTTTCTGTTAGCTTCAAAAGGGGTTTTACCTTCTCTTTACCTGTTGCTTTCTTCCTATCTTGTTCAGTAGAATGACTAAAAATAATTACCTGGTTATAAATAACTAATGACCCTGAACACAAGGGGAAATGAAATGAAAACTGAGAGATCTTTTGCATTAGATCAAAACCTGTTAGGGACAGTTTCCTTTGGAGTGCAATTGTAATTGGCCAACTTTGTGACTTAAGGGTAGGGAAGGCTTAAGAAATAAAAGGAATATAAATCAGGTAGGGAAACAGCCCAGTTTAAAGTTCGCATCTCATTTTGAAGTTATATCTGTTTCCATGAAACAAACAGCCTTGGTTAATAACTTTATAGCAGACATACAATTAATCAGGTTTTTTGTCCATAGTGTGAAAAAACTAAAGAGAACTGAACAATGAAGTTCTGAGGAAATACTAAAAATAGCATGGAGCTGCACCAGTCAGTCATGGGACCAACAACAGTGCTAAGTGTTGTACAGAAAGAGTAAGAAATAATTCCTTCAGAAGATGCAAATTCCCAAAAGTTTTGTAAGGTATCAGACTTTTTTGTTTGGAAGGACATTATGCCCTTGCAAAAAAAAAAAAAAAAAAAAAAAAAGTGTGTTTGGTACTGGCTTTGAAGCAGACAGCTTTCTCTTGCAGAATTAGTTTTCCTTGCATTTTGCTCAAAAACATATTTTATTTTCAAGACTGTTTTGCAAACCAGCAAATGTTTGTGAAATATTAGACGCGAATCTTTGTGTATAGGCACTATTAATGAAAAAAGAAGCTACCTAAGAAAGCATAACTAGAGTATGCTCTAGCCAACAATACTTACCCATTTTCATCAGACGCCTTGATTACAGAAGTAAATAGGTAAGACACAGGTCATCATACTAAGTTTCCTGGTCTTACCACCACTCTTTTTTAGCAACTGGGATGATTCAAGGGGATGACCGGGGAGGGATTTCCTGTTCAACAAGGTACAGTTTCTGCTAGAAGAAGGATTCTGTTTCTTCCTACTTAAAAAGCTGCCCAAGTTCACTAAAATATAAATGAGTACACTTGTATTTTTCTGCACATTACTCTTGTTTGAATGGATAATGTGAGGGAAGACACAATTGAAAAACAGACCTAGGTTTGTTCAAAACCCAGCCAGATTTACAAACGTTGACATGAATGAGGGTTTATTTTAAAGGCCGTAGTACAGCAAGAGGAGACAGGGGAGTCTAGAGGCTCAGAGTTTCAGTGTGAAGTTCTGCCTAATCAAATGTTCAGTATATGTCACTGCAAATAACGGCAACGTGCTGATAAAGTGAGGCAGTCTTTATGCATTTCTTTAACAGAAAAATACAGGTGAGTTACCATTTACTTTACTAGCCAGAAGCAGTTCAATTCCATCTCTCTCATTTTAACTTTGTCAGCCTCTACATCCTGGTTGTTAAAACACAATTCTGCCCGCCCAGTCTGCCTTGTTTATGTTGCTTTAGAAACTGTTCATCAGAAATCATCTGCCAGAATTTAAGTGTTTCTATTACTTCCGTGCTTCTGAGAATGCTGCCTATTTGTCTTATCTTTGAAAGATCTGGGGCAAAATATTAGTGATACTAAAGAGAAATGGGAATGAGTTATCTCACAAAAAGAATGGATTTTTTTTTTTAAAGGAAAATAATTTCAAGGAATTTTGTATTCAAAAGGAAGATAGTTATATCAGTCATTGCTTGTGTTAATAATTTTGAATTCTTTACCGCACACACAGTGCTATTATCAATTTGCTAGCTATCCAGCATGAAAGCAGTAGTAGTGGATTTCAACACATGGAATTATGTAATCCTACTTTGAATTTACATAAACCTTTATAAAATCAGAGGGGAACTACAATGACCTCCAACTGCACAAAGCATTTCAGATAAAAAGAGGTTGCTGTAGCTCAAATCCCTAATTTTTATCTACTGTGCTAAAAATAAAGGTCACGATTCTGACACATTTGTTCGCTTTGCAAGTAGCAGACTGCACGCGTTGCTCTACTGTAGAATAGAAGTCCTGATTGAAGGCCAGATGCTGCAATGAACATCTGATTACAGGAGAACTTCCACTAAGTCTGCAGGAACATGGTAATAAATAGGTTGTGCTCAGCGTAAGTCAAGCATGTAGTTTTTGCCCCATCAGGCATAAAGAGAAGTCTCGGTTCACCTTATGTTCTCCATCTTTGTTTGGATAACTCACTTGTTAATACAATACAGGCAGCATGCAATTCACTGCATTTTTTTCTTCTTCTCTTATTGCTGTCAGTCCTAATAATAGAATGCTGTGTTTTGTTGTTTCTTTGGATCATTACTGAAACACATTTATTCACTGCTGTCTCAGGGTTGAGGAACAGGTGTGTTCTTAAATCTTAATTTAGTTTTCAGTGAATCATTTGGATGTTTCTGAGTTCAGTCTCTCACATCCACTCCTTCATGTCATTCAAATTTCCCCTGTGCTGACAGAATTGCAGTGCCAGATTAATTACTGCATATGAATTTGCTTTGCTAGCAAGTTATGAGTTGAGGAAACTATGATGCATAAAAAAGTATTGTTATAGTTCTGATAAAGCAACATCTGCAGGACAGGCACATCCTTTCATTAGACCAAATGATACAGTTAGGAAAAATGGACAAGTTTCCAGACACAAAGATGTGAAGCCTAATAGTTTGTCCCAACTGTATTAGCTGGTTTAATACTGTTCTCCAAAGGCTTTGACTCTCTGTCATACACACACACACACGCACACAAACACACACCACGCACACACACAGAGTACTTCTTTGTGCCTTGCACATTCATTTCAAGTGAGGATTTATTGGCAAGGCATTTTTGATTTTTATCTACGAAATGGTGGGGGGAATAGGTAAGAAAAATGATTAAGAGGTAACACTGAATTTCCCTGAAACTGAACAATAGATTTAGTTACTTATGAAGATTGTTATAGAGTAGATATTGGTGCACACAACCAGCTGCAAATTTCTTTTTGTGAAGTGACTATGATTGAGGTCCAAATCTATAGACCTCTGGGCTTCATAAATTGTGATTGTGACAGATTTTGAGCTGCTCTGTGCTGATTTACATTCCCTCAGGTTAGTCTGTTGTTGAGATGTTTACTGCATTAATCTATTGGTATGGTGTGACAGTCGGGGAGAAATAAATGGGAAGTGTTGGAAATGTTAAGAAACTATTCTAGGAAAAGACCTGTGATGAGAGGACAAAATCCGAGGTTCTTTCTGAAGAAGAAAAGTGATAGATTTGAGAAACCAAGCCAAGAAACAAGCACTTGCTAAAGTATTAGAGATAACTAGGGAGGCAGGAGTTGGACATCTCATTCAGTTGTGATAGACATACATGGCCTATTTCACAACCTCTTACTCTAAAAGTACTGTACTCACAGCTAGAAGTAGCAAGTAGGAAGATTAGACAGTAGGAAGAGTGCTAGGAAGACTGGTAGGAAGACTGTCTGGTTATTGTACACAGAATGGTTTTCGCAGTTTTGAAGAGAAGATCCAGAGGTATCTGAACTTTGTTCTGCAGGCAAATGACAAGGCCAACCTTTGAATAATGAATAACGCAAAAAAAAACCCAGAGAGGCATATAGCTCTGCAAAGGCAAAATTAATTGCAGCTTATCGCATCTGAATGAAATCACACAAGTAGAGTATTTGGGAACACATCATAAAAATAAGTGCTACAGATGTCCTCTGCAGACATTTCCCCACATTTTGTGCCCCTGACTAGGATCTGGTTCCCCATGTATAACAATGTTCCTAAGCACCCACTCATCCACCACTAGTTGTTGTATTTTCCTTCTTACAAATACACCTTGATGAATTGTTTCAAAACCCTTTGGCCTGAAGGAACCTCCGGATGCTATATTGTATCATCAAGGGGTAAAATAATTTAAAACATTTTTTTACTAATTCTCAACTAAAAATACACCCTATTTCTGAGTCTTACTATATAAAATTCAAGAAATTTGGCTTATATGTCCTTACCCTCACAGTCATCAGAGAAGTTGTCACCACTGAAGGCCCACTGCTTTTGACAATGTTTTTCCTTGGTGAAAGCAAGAAATTCTTGTCCAGGTAAGTGACAAGCCAGTGAATATTTTTTTTGTATTTGTCAGTCTGAGACAGAGTGTGTCCTATCCCAATCATTATGTTTACCATGCAGATTAAAGCAGAGGTCTTACCAAAGGAAGAAGATACTTAGTATGCAAAAGACTATAGTGAGTTGTTGGACCACTGAACTGGTGGTTCCCAAGTAGGTCCCAGGCTGATGGTATTATAGAACAAAGGGTGATGCTCATGATGCTAATGGAAGAAAAAAAAAAAAAACAAGCAAACGACTTGGCTATTATGATCATAGGATTAGACTAAATTATCAACTGGAAAAAGTAATTCAAAGATAGCAGTTACTCTGGGCCCTGGGGAAACCAGTCTGGCTCAAGTGCTGCCAGTGCCAAAGGAAATGGCTCATCTGAGAAAATGATTGCTTTTTGTAACCAAGGTTGACATTGGCAGGGCTTATACCGTCCCACAACAATGCAGTGGACGTAGCCAAGATTAAAAGGATTTGTAAAGCATGATTTACATGATAGGACAATAGAAAATGCTATTTACTGCTCACCTTTCTAGCCCATCTAGTTCATTAGAGTAACACATGATGTTTTCTTTGAAGTCCAGAGAAGGAAGAAGGGCTTGGACAGATTTCATCAAACTGTAAACTCCCTGCCTACGTTCCATGCACATCAATGTTGCTTTCAGATCACTTCTGCAAGGCTCTGAGCACACCCCGAAAGGTGTTCCTTCCCTCCTTCCGCAAGCATACTCAGACTCTGCCTTCCTCCGTTTGCCTCAGACTCTACTATATTGTTTTCCATTACTAAGTTCATCTGCTAACTCTATGCATTGGCAACCTTTGCAAAGTTCCCCATTTATTATTTCCACACAGTCTCCTCCTTTCTGTTTATTTCTAATTTACAAAGAAGAGTAAGAAGGAAACCTAATCTATATGACATAAAGTTTCTATATTCTGGTGTGTTTATTGGACCGATCATGCATTGTTGCTTCTATTCTGACCATGAGGAACACAACAGCTGTTTTTTCTGTCCATTAGCATCATTGCATGTGCATCTCAGGCCATTCATTCTGAGGTATCTGATGCTCCTCTACTTTGGTTGCCCTGTATAATGCTTATTGCAGGTAAGGAATGACAAAATTGTTCCTAAATACTATGTCTACTGCCACACAGCAATCAGCTCTAGAGAGGGACTACTGCTCCTTCATTCTCTACCCTTCTCTCCTATGGCAGACCTGAGGCTATGGCCTTGGTTTTCACAAGCTCAGGAGGATCAGGCCAGCACTGTACTTGACAGTGGGAGCTTCAGCCCAAAGCCACAGGACCTGCAACAGTTACCGCGCCAAATCAGCGCCTATGCAATTCCTCACCACCATGGCGATGGGTGTCGTTGTCATCCAGATGATGGAACAAAACTGACCCTTTTGGCCTTTGCAGATCTCTGAAAATCCCAATAGTTTTGGTGAGATTACTTCCAGTGTTGTGAGTGATCTGTGCCCAATCTGTGCAACCATATTGTCATAAAGATGATGGCTTTATGTTGATAAACCAGAAATGCTGAGTGTTACATGGCCTAAAAAGTTCAGGAATACCTTTCCCAGAAGCAGTCCAACCCGGGTGATTATATTCTAGGGACTTGAATGCCCAACAAATTTAAAATGGTTATGTGAGGTTTTTTTTCACTTCATCCTCTAAGCCTCCATCTCCTCGCTACTTCCTATTAAATAAAAGGCCTCATATTTATGTAAGACACAAACTCACAGACATTATACACACGTGCTACTATGTGTGTATACCTTTTTGATGTGCTTTGAGGTGAAAGGTGGTATATTAATGTGAGATTACTATCTTTTCTTCAATAAGAAATCAAAGGGAAAAAAGATCAAAAGGTAGTGATTTCATATAAAAACACAATGAGAGGTCTCTGTCTTCATGTTTTGTCTACCAAGTTATTTATAACCTGTAATTATTACTGCCCTTTCCATGGTATAACTAGGTTGCACACTGTAGATTATTAGAGTGATTATTCAGTATTGGTCAAACCTTAAGGTCCTAATTAATTCCTAGTACAAGTGAAATGATTAAAGTCAGTCACAGCTTTATCTACAAACGGAGTAGAACCAGACTGTTTTCTCAGCACCTGGCCTACTGCTTTACTTCACAGTTCTATTGTCATCTTTATCTTCACTGCTTTATCCAACACACAGCATTTCCACCGGCTTTGCATGAGAATGAGACTAACAGAGATGTGTCATCCCTTAGAGTAGCTTTGCCAGGACGAGCTAAGAGATAACACAGACCAGCACTGCCTTTTGGTACCACACACTGCTCCTTTTTCCAACACACCTAATTATGAAGTATTGCTTAAATTCCTGCTTGTTTATATCACATCGATTTCCAGAGAAGGTTGCCTAAGTAAGGATGACAAATGAGAACTGACTTTAGGTTCTGATCCAGCTTTCAGCAACCACCAATATTTAAGGAGTAAAGTGAGAGATACCATCAATGGCAAAATGCAGTGGAGTGAGACTGCACAATTTCCCATGCTTTAAGTTCAATATCTCGGTAGCAATAGACAAGTTTATCCCTACATTAAACATCAAGTTTCAGTTTGCATTGCAGATTTATTGAAAACGATGATGGGAAGCAAAGCATGAAAAACTGGAAAGCAGCTAGCAGGAACTGCTTCGTTTCTGGGAATCTAACAACAGGGTACACAATACCTACATTTCTGAATTGAAAGTTGAGAAAGATAAAGGGAGTTTGACCTGAACCGGAATACCAGATCCAAACTCTGAAACTAAATTTGATATTTTCCCTCCATATCCATATTCCATTTTCTTTACAGAGTGTGCTGTTCCAGAATTCATGATTCCAGTGTCGTCATATTTCTTTGACTCATAAGGAGAGTTGGATGTGAAACCCGATTCAGATTTTTCAACTCAGCCCAACTCATAGTGCCTGGCTGGTATAAAATTTCATTTAATTTACCTCCCTGTTTTAAAGATCTAAACAGAATAAGTCCCACATGCATTATAAGTAAAATAAGAAAGATAAATGAGTAAATAAAATCTTGGAATTTTATTACACAGCAATACTTTGAAAAATAAATTTTCCATCTGCAGACTAGTAGAGAAAAAAAGGAATTAATTTTTACTTCTTTTTCAGTAGATGCCAAGTGTTTCATGTACTGCCTATAAGCTGCCAACTTTCCCTTAGTCTACATACTAAGTGAAACCTGATCACCTTAAAGCTCAAAAATATATCACAGGACAGAAATAATAGCTGTAAACCAGAACAGACGTCATTCTGATGAAGTGATGCCAAATTATACTTCTCTCATCTCATGGTCATGCAGACACTAATAAAAAATGCAATGACCTCCACTACCATACCCTGTAAAAATTATAAGATCTGAACAGTCAGCAGTTAATTCTGAGCAATGCCAAGTGCTGTTTTTAGAAGATGATTATGTATCATTCATTTCTCATTCCTTGTTGTATCATTGTGCAGATATCACTGGCATTTTGCTGAAGATACAAGTTTATTCTGGATCTCCCCTAAGGATTAGTTAAAGTTATGGAGGAAGGAGCAGAATCTATGCTGAACAATTGTAACTCATGAATACAATGGATTGAAAATGTGACTCTAACCATACTGGTTTTGTATTTTGATTAAAGGAGATTGATAGAGAAGCAGAAAAAAATCTTGGTGTATTGCACTCAGAGAAGGAAGACCACGTGATTGACAATGTGATAAGAAGCAGTAGGAACGGGAAGGATTAGTTATTCTGGAGTGCTGAAGTCATGAGCATCATCCCATATTGAACCACTTGAACATCTATGCCATACTGCATACTGCATATGCCACATAAATTACAGAAAATATTTTTACATGTTCATTGCATTGTTTAGAAATCTTTGAGGAGTAAAACATTTCTATCTAGATGCAGCAGTAACTGTAAGGACAATGCTCAGGTCTTGGTTCTCCAATAAACTGTGGTATTTTCCACATTCTTAAAAGTAACGTGTAATTAAAACCCATTGCCTCTACAAAGGAAGGCCCTTTAATGAATGCTTTTGTACAGCTGGTCAGGAAACCAGCATGAAAAATTCTGAGATTTTAGTCTCTCTCATTGTAAAGAATTGCCAGTATTTTCTCAGGGAAAATGAGAGACATGATGAACACAGATTATTTAAGTCAAGGTGAACAACACCTTCCATGTGAGAGGCACAGTTCCACTGTCCTGCTCTTATTGAGTTGAAGAGCAGCTTGAGTCTCCCATATTCTAAACAAGAGAGAAATCTAACCATCCACCACAAGGGTTCGTTGCTCTGGTGCCTAGAGCAGTGGACTTCTTTCTTACACAAAGCACAGTAACTGAATCCAGAGAGTCTGAGAGACTCCTGTCCTGGAAAAGCCAATCATGTCAGTGTAAGGCACTCATAGGATATATCAGCACTTGCTTGAGTCCTTGTTCCGTATTCAACATACTGATGGTTTAACCAGACCTGTTTTTATCCCAAATGAGTGCCTTGGCTAGTGGCTATTAGCTGCTGTGGGATCTTTCTTCTCCTCATGTGCCCCTGTTGCAGAAGCCCATATCCTGAATCTAAAAAAATCCAAATATTTTTTCATCAAAATTGGCACATTTCTATTTTACTGTTTCTTTTGCAAAAAGTCTGAATTTTTAAAAAACACCCCCTCCCAAAAATAAAAGCTTGCTGACTAACTTCAGTGATGTATATGCTACAGGGAGGTGAGGAATTCTTTCAACCCCCCTTTTTAGCCTGGTAAGATTAATAGAGATCTAGTTTTTAGACAGCTGTGACATTTTTGAGAAGAGGAATCCTGTTTATCTTCAGATTTATCCAAATGTGCCTTTTCCCCAGCAGCAAGAACAGATAGTTTAAAATTTGAAGACATACTTGTGCCATAATGATCTTTTCCTTAACAAGCATCTTGAAATAGTAGCACAAATGTGAAGGAGATGCATTAAGGAGGAACAGTAGGTTTGGCATGCTAAGGCCAGCAGCAAATGTATTTCTCACCTAGTGCTAAAATTTGCTGTGCAGATTGGACAGGTAATCCTTGCAAATTTTCAAAGGTACTCGTGTACCATTAGCAAACACCACCCTCATTTTAAGAGGTTTACATATCTCTAATAGGGATCAGAGGGTTCCTGTTTGTCAGAAACATAAATTTAAAAAAAAACGATGAATGACAGTATAACAGAAGTTAGAAAGGGAAGAGATCTATGAGCTTCTGCAATACATTCTCCTACTGAGGATTCATTTCTTTATTCTAATTTATCTGAAATGTTCAGGTATGTTCTAATTTTAGCATTTTGAGAAACAACTTTTTAAGAATATTTGAAGAAATTGACTTGCTTTTACAACAGTGAGCTATATGGGAAGTGTTTTTCCTTAGAGAGCAAGGAGTCTAAAACATCACCAATCTGTTCCTGTGTTTGGAAATCATTTACCTACCACCTGGGAGCATTACAAAGTGACATATGGTACTGTCATTGTCTGCCTCCTGGCAGCTAGTGGAGGGTATCTACACGAGAGGAAAGTTTAGCCTAGTTAGCACTAAAGAACTACTAGAAAGAAGAGAACCATATTTTTTTCCGAGCGGAAATTGCACTCTTAAATAATTCTTAAAATGTTGAAGCAATAATTAAAGACCGTGAGGGATCAAGCTTGACACATTACTATTTTTAAAGCTAGGGACTTAAATAAGAAACAAAAGAGAAGAACAATTTAACACAATAAATAATTCAGCAGTGGAACTCGTGGCCACAGGAGAACACACTGATGAAGAGATTCAAAAGATTACTAGAGAAATTCATGTAAGAAAAAATCCTTAAATGGCTATCAAATATTATTACAGCTGCAAACTCCAACCCAAGAGGTGCTCCTCATGTGTTAAACTGACAGAAGTTGGGAGGATGTACTGATGGAAGTGTCACTATATATTTGTCATTTTTTAATACTCTCTCTAAAGCATCCACTATTAGATACTGCCAAAGATACTGGGGAAGGTCGCCTTCTTGTCTGACCCACTATAGCTGTTCTATGTAAGAAATGTTATTTACAAAATCACCAGTCATCATACACGCTGTGAGTCTAAAGGAATACATGTACTTTTATTTATGTTTCTGAATAGAGGTGTAAATGTCAGATTATAGGCATTCACATTCAAAACTTTTAGCTAAAGGACGTTCTAAGTATGAAACATAAACTAGTTGTGTAAAAACTGGATATATGGCACCATATATGTGATAGTTATGACATTATTTTATACAGGCTCCAAATGTTATTTCAAGACCTTTTAACATCCTGCAGTGTGCCTTTTATGTTAATCAGCCGACATCTGCTCTGGTTGCAATAACGGAAACTTAAAAGGAGAAGGACACTTCCCATCTACAGCAGAATATATTTGCTAAGCAGTAAATATAAGCAAGAGTTCAGCTAATATCCTCTGTGTCATCATCTGCAAATCTATGATAGTCACACGTAACCTGTTTTTGTTATTAAACTGATGGAACTAGTTAAGTAACTTGCATGCACCTGGAGAAGGAATGACCCTAACAGCATAGGTGGCAGTTGTTAACCTTGCACCCAGTCTAAAATTATGCAGATGGATTAAGAATTTAGTAATATTTCAAATGCAAATGTTTCATTGATCCTGAAAGACTGGATAAAAGATGAACCTGGTGATTGCGGTCCTGGAACTTACGTGACTTTGCTGGCGAACAGCCCCAAGCTATGGGACAAAAAATCACTAGAATGGAGTCGAGCATACCTTTCTGATGGGAAAGCAACTGAACGTCGTCTTCTCTTCTGTACAGCAACCCTAGTTCTCTTTACATATCAGAAGCCTACAAAGGATGCAGAAAAAGCTGTGTCCTAAGCATAATTCTTTTTACCTGTCTTTGGGCTCCCAGCTGTTAGCAGGACTAATGAAATCACCATTATTTTAAATTTTAGGGGAATTTTATATGCAGTGTGCCTAAACACATCTCTTTTAGTAGTAATTTTCCATTGCTGCTTCACAGCAGTAGTAAGATGGTGGCAGAAAAGATAACTCCCTCCTTGATATGTAATCCCCCATCACAGTTAAAAGCTAGATAGTAGCGTAGCATATCTCAGCCACGTAACCTTTACTTCCACCGCTCCCCATGGCAGCTCTAACTGAGCTGATATAGCTCCACATGCCCTAGTGTCTGGCAGAGACAGCAATTGGCTTCGGAACACAATGCAGCAGCATAATATAGCACTGTGCTGTGTTTAAGCTGATGCAGGTCTACATCAAGCCAGCTTCTAGAGCCAGGGTGTTGCAGCCGGTATTGATGGTCTCTGCAGCACAGATATGCCCTGCTCTGTTTAGTGCTTCTCACAGAGACGCTTCTGTTTTGAACAGTGATGACAACCCATCTCCGCTGCCAGTGGATTCTGACTGGAAGCCTCCCCATGAGAAAAAGCATGGAAAAGCAGGGTTACAGGGCCAGGTACTTCATTGGTTTTGATCCAAATAGCTCCAGTAATGTCAGTGGATCAATGTCAATTTTCATTATCAGAAGATATGGCCTACTGTGTGTGTGAGGAAGCTACCAAATTATTTTCGTGAAGGGACACAATCCCCAAACAAAGACCCAGTTTTCTCCTGCTTGATCTTCTCTCTCAGTACAGATATAGCCTTAGCCTGCTCTTTCATGACCATACAATACTGAGTTGGTCTATGATTTAGACTGAGAGCTGATAGCATTACCAGCCTCCATGAGGAAAGAGATACGAGTCAATCAGCTAATGAATTCTTCCATAATGGAAGTAGCGCATAGGGAAAAGTATGCAATGGAGTAGAAAAATATCTTCCTGATAATAATATACTCTTACAGGCAACATCTGGTAAAAAAGAACTAAATGACTCCAGGCTACACTCCTGAGTGTAGCTTCCCTGAGGAAAGCAAAAAGGGAAAACGCTGAGTTAAAAAGCTACCGGATCAAAACTAAACACTGGGGGAGGGGGGCAGGAGAAAGCCAGCATTACTGATGAAAATTAAAATTGGAGGCACAGTTGGGAGTGTGCTACATCACTGATGTTAGAAAACTGGATTTTCTGTTTGTGTTTACATCAGCATCCACAGAAAGCACTTTAAGATATGTAAGAAGCTCTTTTCTTGTAGATTTAACATATGTATCCAGCTCTTTCACGTGTTTTTTTTGAGCTTGATTTTGATTATTGCAGACAATGATCCATACCGTGTAAGTGAGAAGACTCCAGGGTAGCAGTTAAATGGAAATGCTAGTTTATTTTTCTAGGGTTAATAGCCTCCAACACATTCAAAAAGTCATCTTTCTGGATTGTAAATATGGACAATTTCATGCAGAGTGGTTGCAGAGTGATGGCAACAAGGAAAGCAGCCTGGAGCACGGTTAAGGGAAGTTGTCCTTTCTTTGCCAAAGGATTAATCTTCCTACCATCACTCAGGAAACAAGGCTTTAAAGGTGACACTGGGTGAACGAGGGAACCAAAAACACCATGAAGGAGTGGGGAAAGAATGTCTCTTCTTGATAAATAAGAACTCCTTAAAATTTGCCAATGGCAGACAATCACTTTATTGTCACATTTTATTTTCTCCTTTAGATCAAAGCACCAGATTTGCAATGGCAGCCACACAAGCAGCAGATTTTATTGTGGCCTAATATTTAGATGTTGGCAATGGAAAAGCAGGTGCTGCCACTGCACACACTGAACAACAAATCCATCAACTATCTTTTACTTTACTAGATTCTTAGTAGAGGGCTTATAGCTGTCAGCAGGTCTCACACCAGGGAAATGACATTGATTTCAATTAAATTATTCCTTTACATTGGTGTAATTGAAAAGAGGCTTAGGGCCTATAGTTTACTTGTTCCATCTTGATAGTATACCCAAGTTTTACTTCGATCTCTTGCAAAACAACGGAGAGTAAATGCATTAACGTGTTAGACCAAAAGAGGGAGGTAATCAAAGGGGATACAGGAAATAAAACCACTTTTATGCCTTTAGAATCTGATGTGTTAAATTGGGAGAGCAGTAAGATCTATTTCTCTGTGACATATCATCCAAAACCAGAATATCTCTCTCCGAATTTGCAATTTAATGCTAAAGAAGATTATTTACTTTCCACCCATCCTCATAAATAATGGACAAGGTCTAATTTCCGGTTCAGATTGCTGATGTTAAGATTAACAGCAGTTTACTTGCTTTGGTATGCGGATGGGGAAAAGCCAAAGGACTGTCTATAAACAGAGATTGTGCAGTCTTTTCCCTCTTGCTGTTGTTGCTGCAACCATAGTTTTAGATGCAGCCCTGACAACTGCCATTTTTTAGTTATTTAACAGCTGGATATGTTTAATTGGACACGAGATCAAGTTTTACGTCAACTGTTATGGAGAAGGCAGGGAAGCAGGAATATGGCCACATGCACATCTGCTACAGAAATCCATTGCGCGTAGTTGCTCTGTCACCTGGGGTGTGCACGACTAATACTTATTCCTGACTCCAAAAAATGCAAGTGGTTCAGATGGGTTGCGTAAAATGAACTGGTAGTCAGGTCGGAGCACTTTCACTTATCCTCACCTAGCAAGCAATCCATTGCCAGAGGAAAAAAAAGCCTGACTTCTTATTTCCTGTAGGAGGGAAAGGGCTCCTTAAACTCTCCTGTTCTTCAAGACACCAGAAAAGCACAGCTTAGGACCTTCAGTGCCAGCTTATGACATGAGTGTAGGTTTCCATTTGATTTGTGCTGATTTATACAAGGAGGAAAAGGAGAATAGAGTCAAAGTTGCTGGAGGCTTTTCAAATATCTAATTACCAAAAAAATCAGTCTTGATACAAGGAAGATGTTCAATTTCACCTAATTTACAGCATTTTGAACAGAAAACTAGGGAAACAATGAACAGTAGAATGCCATCTGCTTTGTTGACAAGACTGAAGGAAAGATCATCATATTGACTACATTTGATGACAACCTGATTGACAGCCAACATCAAATACTAAAAAACCCAACAATAATGAATCCTTCTCCCCCTACCAAATTAGAAAGCAAGTCAGAACTCTGATTTACATTACTTCTACAAAAAGCAATATACATATATTACTTTCTGCAGGTTTATTTAAATGTATGTATAATATAACATTATAGATTTGCAGAGCCAGAACCTAATACTCAGTGACAGTTGAAACCAACATGTTTTAGCTATTGTAAAAGTTCTAAATTGGGTATATGCATATATGTTCCCACATATGTTCTTATGGAACACTTCCTTCTTCAAGGTTGGAAAAGATATTTCCAAGATATCTTATCAGAAGACTAGAAATCTCTTCTCAGCTGGGGCTGAGTGGAGCTTTAAATGCCCCAAACCTTGACTTCAGATGTACAAATAGCCTTAGCTTGCTCGAACAAAAGAGCAAACTTTAAAATATATAAAAAAAGCAAGGAGGCAGGTAGAATATGACCAATACATATTTTCTGCAGACATGATCAAAAGATTTTCCAAAATTATTGCACCACTTACATTAATTACTTTGAGAGGATATCATGGATCACTACTTCCTACATCACAGGTATGTCTAAATAATTGTGTTTATTTTCCTCCTTAAAAGAGAACAATTGTTTTCTTTCACTAAAAATAATTTATTCCTTACTTTGCTGGAGAGGTTTTCCTTTGTCATTACAAAGCCAAAGTGAACTGATAACTCTCACCAGAGCTGAAACTGGTTCAGTGTTTAGTCTTTTGAAATGGTATAAACTAAATAACATAGCAATGAAGAGTAAATTACTAGAGGTTTGGTCATCCAACCTTTGTATATAACAACCATTCTGAAGTTAACAAGAATAGCACAAACATAGCTAACGAAATACCTTATGCAGAGAAGAATGGAGAAAATCCACCTATGCACTTTTGTTGCATGCATTAGCTCAATAAACTGTTTATCTGAAGAGTCTTTATCATCTGTGTGCTCTCATTCTACCCTCCTCCCATCCATACAAATTTCATTATGCCTAAATTTAGGCAGGGACCTGGACCTTTTCATGAAAGTTCTTGGTCCATACTATAATCAAAATGCTTTAAAAACAGAGACCTCTTCCTGACAGGGCCTTGTGCTTGGCTGCTCTTTAGCACTGCTGGGTGCTATAACCATGAAATAGCAATACTGCAAAGTGAAAAAAAGGGCCATTAAAATGGTAACACATTATTAACTGGGCACGGATTTGGACCTCCCAGACAGTTATGTGTCACCTGTCTAATGAGATTCAGAGTATAAAACAGACCCAGAAGCTCATGCTATTACTGAAGGAGTTGCTCACATGACAAAAAAATTCAAAGGAAGCATCATAAATGCAACAAAATTAAACAAGTGTGCTCCAGGGGAACAGCTTCTGTGTGCAGTAATGAAAAGAGAAAATGAGGTAAGGGATCTACATCTAACAGCCCTTACCATTTTCATTTGTCTACTAGAGCTGATGCTTAAACCATCCCTTCTGGACTTCAAAAAGAGGCAGCAAAAGGCTAAGGTGTTTGGCAGGTTTCTTTATACTTGTCTGACTGTATCCCCTCCTTTACAAGCGTTTTTTAAAGTCAGAATTAAGTTTATGTTTACATATATGTTGATTTGTTGATCTTCTGCCTATAGCCATATGTTCTCTTATGATGTACCTGCCCAGTGGTACTTGAACTTGCTTCCTATATTCCTTTTTCCAATATAAATTCCTATTATAATGTTATTATGGCTTGTTATGGCCGTAGAGAGGCCACAAACTTGTGTTTCAGAAGCTATTGGTTCAGGAAACCTTGATGTCATTGCAGTTAATAGTAAATCACAGGTAGAATGGGAGCTGTCCTCATTTAAAGTTAAGCAGGTTCTCTAGTTCTCTCATAATAATGTTTTTTCCATGATAGCTCCCAGCCATATAGTCTCACCATAATTTAGAACTGCTGTATCTAAGATGTCCACTAAACAGGTGAGGGAGTACATAACAACAGTGGATTGCTGTTACTTGGTACAAATTACAGGCTTTTTTATGTCCTCTGAGAGCACTACATTTAGAATAACAGAGCGGATGGACCCAGAATGTCTCTTCTTGTAGCAACCTTTTCCCTGTTTGAAAACTGATATTACGTTGCCTCTGATTACTCTTCTCTAGGCTATTTTTCACATCCTCCTTGTGTAGACTTCAAGGAGGTTTTCTGCTGTGCGTATGTGTTTGGTGGGGAGGGAAGCATTTTCTTCCATTACTTATGTAGTATTATTGCAAACCCACCATATTTCAAATTTGTATACATCATATAAAAACATATCAATTGTAATGTACATTTTAATATGGAAATTCTCCGTACCATGATGCCACCACTCAGTGAAAGGACACTGTTAGTTTGCTTGTTTTACTGAGGAAAAAGTTGAATACAACACAAAATGCATTTATTAAGGCTAAGAAATAATATTTTAAAATCCTAGAGTGGATGTTACTCACATGACCCTCCAGATTTCCGATACAACCTTTTTTTCAAAACGCAACATTACAAGGTTTCAGTCTTTTATATTTAAGTTCTGTAATTATAATGAGATGAATATTTTATCCTCTACCATATGATCACCCTAGGCTGTTTAATTTTAGACCATGAACCATATTTTAACTAATACATTAAAATGTAAGATATCATCCAAAATTACTTGGGTTTTTAAATACATTGATATATGGGGTGTGAACCTTACAAGGCACTTTCACTGTACCTCCATTTACTGTGAAATCCCTGTTCTCTCCAAGCTTATCACATTGTAAAGATACGACAAACTCTATCAGCATTACATTATCACAGAGAAACCTGCAAAACTAAAAAGGTTTAATCACTCAGAAAGTACGTGCTTGTGTGCAAATGCTGCCTATTCCTGCTTTGTTTCTCCCAATGTTGCTAAAATCCACGTCTCGCTTTGGCAGCCTCCACTATCCAAGGCAGGAAGGATAATGTCATGGAGCTGGAGCTCTTGCATCGAGACATTTAGATGCTCCAGAACACTTCCCACTGCTCTGTCTTCTTCCACCCATTGGCTCTTTCACTTCCCCCACTGTTACTTCTTCTATCTCTTTTTCCATTACAGAGGATGCCAGAAGGATTTGAGCCTCTTTGCTTATGCAGGCTACAGCTCTGAATGCTTCCATCCCTTGTCATGGCACACAGGGTCAAGCTCAATGAACGGGAGCATTGCTTTGCCAGATTTTAGGACATTAAGGAAGACGACAATGCGTGTGTCGTGTTCCTGATAGGGATAATTGTTACACACCTCTGCAGCTGATCACATTTGACTGAGAAGAATCAATACTTTCTTGCCAAGTGTCTTAAAACTCTAACTTGAGTACCACTGCAGAGCACAGCCTCTTACTAGGTTTAGGCTAGTCTTCAATATCGGGACCTAGTCTGGATTAGCACTCAGAGTCATCTCCATGTAGAGCCAGAGACTGCAGACACGCAATCTCACTCTCCAACATTACAGTTACTTCTATACTCTCCTTGTTAGATCAGTCCTATCTTATCACTGGCCTCTTTCAGCTCTGCACCTTCAGGTGGGACAGATGGCAAAGAACGCTGGTATAACTGTATAGGCTTAAAGATGCCCTTCTGTGTCTGGCATGAATATTGCAGACCCTTTCAAACTTGCCTGTTCATAGAATCATAGAATCGTCAAGGTTGGAAAAGACCCTTAGGATCATTGAGTCCAACCGTTAACCTAGCATTGCCAAGTCCATCACTAAACCATGTCCTCAAGCACCACATCTACCCGTCTTTTAAATACCTCCAGGGATGGAGACTCAACCACTTCCCCAGGCAGCCTGGTCCAATGCTTGACCACCCTTTTGGTGAAGAAGTTTTTCCTAATGTCTAACCTAAACCTCCCCTGGCACAGCTTGAGGCCGTTTCCTCTCGTCCTATCGCTTGTTACTAGGGAGCAGAGACCGACCCCCACCTTGCTACAACCTCCTTTCAGGTAGCTGTAGAGAGCAATAAGGTCTCCCCTCAGCCTCCTCTTCTCCAGACTAAATAACCCCAGTTCCCTCAGCCACTCCTCATAAGACTTGTGCTCCAGACCCTTCACCAGCTTCGTTGCCCTTCTTTGGACATGCTCCAGCACCTCGATGTCCTTCTTGTAGTGAGGGGCCCAAAACTGAACACAGGACTCGAGGTGCGGCCTCACCAATGCCGAGTACAGGGGTACTATCACCTCCCTGGTCCTGCTGGCCACACTATTCTTGATACAGGCCAGGATGCCATTGGTCCTCTTGGCCAATGTGTTCGACACATTCAAGTCTGTGACTATGACAGAGAAAGAAAATCTGCATTCTTGTATATATATTCCAGTTGGTGAGGAACCTGGAATGCAGACAGATGGAGGACAAAGTGCTTTCCTTGATACCGGCACTTGTGTGCTTCACCATACTAAGCTGTTTCAATGGAGTATGGCATATAACCAATATAAATTTACTGCCTGGCTGGTAATACCAAGAAAATGTAATGAAATGTTAATCAACACAATTGAATAGATGCTTTCCTCCTCAGCCTCTTGAGAAAATACTTCTCTAGACTGATTTTGGAGGTGTTTCTCTACAACACAAATTATTAAAAAAGTCTAGACACATAAGTATGCAAAGTAATTCCCTGGGAGCTCTAAGAGCTCTGCTGTAGGCTTCTGGCCAGATGATCTCTCTTGGAGAAGTATTCTTTGTGCGATCTCCTAATGGATTCTCAGAGCTGTGAAGTGCTATATAATACCTTTGTTGCTGCCAGCCACAGTCCCTAGGAGGCAACACATACGCTCTTTCACGTTTGGGGTCACTTACTAAGCAAGTGCAGCCCTCAGTCATGCTTGGACATTCCCTACAGAGCAGACCAAGGTATGAAAACTTGTGTAAGCAGGTTATGCATGTTTTTGGGTCATCTCTGAGGTTAATTAATATCCCATAACAAATACAAAATGGTTATTAGTTGTTCCAAGAATGCTGTCTTGTCGTCACTGAAAACCTGCAAGTATGCTGCAAGTATGAGGGGATTTTAGGATAATATCCCCTAATTTCAGAAATATGACTCTGGGCAGCACCTGCAGGTTGTTTACACTGTCTTTTTAACCATTTAGCTAAAGGGTTGAGGTTCCTTACACATTTGGTGACAATAAGGAGGCAGACTTCTTCAGAGGGAGAATGCATCCACATGTATGAAGAGCCTTCTCTCCACACAGGTGTCTATACTCCTATGTACCTCTTAACTGAAGTACACAAGAATATTGCTTTTTCTCTCATTTGTGTGAATCAGAAGCCAGTAGTATTAACAAGAGAGAAAGAAATCATGTCCAGCCTTTGAAGTATTCCTCCTTGCAATTAATTAATTTCTTCCCCTTCGTGTTGTGATTTGTTTGTTGGGTTTTTTTGTAAATCATAATCTCTTGGATCAAAATAGGACTACAGTGACTTATAGTATCCCTCTTCTTTGAAGTTCCTTTTAGAATACTACTCTGGCATGAAACAAAGGCATAATTCAAAATTTGACTGAGTTTTGCCATCATATATTTTAAAAAATACCCTTTAAAGTGCCATGACAGTTTATTTAAAATGGGGTTCTAAAAATTGCTATTAACTTACCTCTTCAGTGTACTTTCACACAAAATCTTCTTGCAGAGAACCTGATGAAAAAATAAAGCCAGATGATTATTTGGCTGAATTTGTAGGTTCATTTCAGCTGATCACATTACTCATCTGTTAGCTAGACTCCGTGCTTTTTTCTGTGAGTATTTTTAAACGGCTGTCTTCTCCACTGTTCTCTTAGCACATTTGCCCAGAATGTCTCCTGCGTCTTTACAGCCACAGCAGTGAGACAATTTCATTGCGAGGATGTTTCTCAACATCACAGCTGTGTTTGTTAGAAAATACAGGGTATTGGATGCAGCTACTCGCAAATGGTAAAAACTTAAAATTTCTTGTAAGTGTGCCAGTTTGAAAAGATAGGTTAGGAAGCTATTGTTCCTCACAGGAACAAACATTATCTCCTACAAATTCAACTCTATTGGAAACAAATATCAAATGATATGCAAGTAGCGTGCTGTGGTTGTGCTGCAGTTTCTACAGAGTGTTTTGGGTATTACACCTCTAAAATAACCACTAAATCTATTCAATATCCATCCTTAAAAACACAAAAAATCCGTCACCGGAAAATGCTCAATAAGGCCTAACATAAGGAGAGTCTCAGAGTAAGAAAGCCATATATAAATAAGAGCCTTTAAGTGTCTGTGCTGTAGCCAGTGTAATTGGAATAATAAATGGGGAAGAGTATTATTTCATACTCCACTAGTCTACCCAAAACCCAGAGGTGTTTCATAAGCTTAGCAGCAGTAGTACGTACATTGTCACCAGAATTTTTTTCTCCAGAAAAAATGGCTTGGCATCAAATTTCTAATCTGGAAGTCCTGTGCTATCTACTAAATGTATGGTATGGATAAATACCTCATAGTTGCAACTTTATCTCATTTTCAGGAACTTCCCCAGAGATCATCCCTCAAAGCCGTGTCTCAAAACTCACATAATGATTTCCTCTCAGGTTCTGGGAAAATCTAAGTTATTTTAGCATCATGTTTTATATTGATATTAATGGACCTCTTGCAACAAATAACACACGTTATTGGGTTTGTGTTTGCTTGGATAATATTATTAACGATTGTCACCAATACACACTTGAAAAAAGTCAATAATCTGAAATAAAATTCGACACTACATAATTGGAATTGCAGATAACAATACAATTATTTTAAAGAAAATGTCCCCCCTCCTTAAGAAACAGATAATATAAAATTTAGATTCCTTAATCCAGTTGTATCAGTTAAATTGCTGACTTTATAATCTCTGTTCACAATGGAAAATTACATTCCCTTGAAAAAACTAATTACCATTTCCGAGCATTTCCCCTAGCTCCTAAGACTTATACCAAACCCTAACAAAGGATGGAATTGCCATAGCAACTGCCAATCTGCTTGCTTTTTATTGCTGTTTTTGTTTTCTCACTCAGAAGCCCACATAATAAACCCGATTCACCAAATGACCAGCCAGCAGAGACTGAAGAAAATGCTTTCGGAGAAGACAGCGCTTCTCTACCAGAGGAAGATGTTGAAAGTAGAGAAAACAGCAAATGCAGATGATGATTACAGCCCACCTGCACTTCGAAACTTTCAACAGGATGAATCTTGGTCACAATCATTGAAGTTTCCAACAACACGCTTCTGCCGCAGATAAGAAACATTTCATAGTATTGCTTTTACAAGATTTACTCTCCGTCAGGAGATCTTCATCAGTCTACTAGCCTCTAATATATCATGACATTGTGGCTCAGCAAAGCCACAGAATTAAAAAATAGCTTCTTGGCATGGAAGCAAGACCTTTAACCTATATTCACTTTGGCAAGCTGTACCCTAAGAACACAGTAAACTCTCATCACCAAACGTAACTGAATGGCAAAACCATGTGTAATTTCTGAAAGGAATGAAATAAACTGTAGAAACCAATGAATTGCTAAAAAGGGCTCTTAGGACTTCTTACATACTTTCCTCAATATTAAATAATAGCTCTGAGAAAGCAATTAAATGTTCGAGCTATATGGTATGTAACTCTTATTCTGCCTTTATTGATGCTTAGAGTACTTTTGATGAAAATATATTCTTAAATTGTACACACGTTGAGAGAAGAAACTTGAAAGTCTGAAGTTTCTGGGGTTTCACTCATAGAAAATCACACCCTTGCCTTTGCATCTGAGAAAAAGGGTCACTGGTCATTTATTCAAAGGCTGTCATTCACCACTCAGAAATGAATGAAACAGTTAACTTCTAAGAATGCTACTTCTTAATCTGTCTTAAATTCTGTATAATTTTTCCATGCAGGACTCTCTGCAAACTTTTTTACATTATTTTCAATTCTCCCTACAAGCTCACTCTCTCCTTTTATTTATATCATGCCCAAGAGCATGGGAGTTGTAAGTTTGTTCTTGAGAACAGGACAAATGTGAGACTGCAGAGAAATATTTCAAAAATGTCAGCTGCATATAGCATGCTATGATTTAACTGGCCATATCAATCATCCCTGCAATTTAAAGGCAGTACTGGTTTCAGTTTAGCTGACAACATATAAAAAGTTTCTGTGACCTATTCCTGAGGTTTTGACTCATGGTAGTAGAATGAGGAGTGAGAAGTGAAATGCTCAACAGCATATTCATCCTTTGCCAATATTACCTGTAATCAAAGTCACCCAGCAGTGCCCACACAACAGATGATTGGTTTTGGATCCTTCTAAAGCATAGCCACCCAACCAAGCTTTTGCTATTTCTGTTCTTAAACTCACCATGGTGGTGATACAACTTCTGATGAAAAAAAAAATAATTTTGAATGTCTCTGAATAAAATGGAATAGACTTCCAAACAACTCCTAGCTTTACAAGTAGAGCAGCAGGAAAAAAGCACTAGCATATGCCTAACCCATCAAACATAGTGTCTGGTTCAATAATATCAGGAGGAGAAATGGCTTCCATAGATATTGAAAAACTTTCCAAAGTACAAACAATGTGATATTTGTGCTTTTCATCATAAATTTTGTTTCTAGTGTAGCTGCTGGAAATTCCAGAGATCAGCTTAGGTATTTGGAGAAGTGCTATTTAATGGATATTTTTTAATGTTAGAAAACAGACACATGTCATAAGATGAAAAATTAAACAGGATCTTTCTGACTCCAGAAGGGTCTCAGCTTCATACTTCATCCCTTCTCGTCCTAAAACCACACACACCAATCTCCAATTCCTTCTCTTTCAAAAATGGCTTGAAACAATCTTTGCCATCATCTCTCCTTTCTGTGGGAAGAAGGAAAAGCAGTCTCTCAATCCATCTTTCGTGAGAAAACAGGTAAAAAAATACCTGTGAAGCAAAACAAAGCTTTAAAAATATTCACTAGAGGTGTCTGCAGTGACCTGACCGGCAAAGCAGCCCCACCAGCACCAGTGGTTGTCAGCAGCCCTACTGGTTGTCTTCCTTCCTTTTTTACTTTTTTTTCATTTTGCATTTAAGATGCTTCAAGGTTTTGTCTGAGTTGGGGTTCTATTTGCCGACTATTGCCTCATGAGTCTGGACTCCTGTAGCTTTCATTTTGAGCCATATCTTATGCTGCCGAGGATCCAGGCTGAAAATGAAAAGCTGGATCATAGGTTAACAGGCCCTGTCACAAGCCGCAAAAATCTCTTTCTCTGCAAACATGAAAAAACTGCATCAAAAGCTTCTACATATACATATGGATGTCTAATTTCCCTTTTTCTGTATACTGCATATACTTTTTAGGTATCTGCATATTGATTAAAAATAGCTTTGCGGTTTCTAGTTAGTTTCTAACTACTTAGAACAAGTATTTTTATAAAATACATCATATTCCATGACTTCCTGCCACAGAGAAGAAATTCCACACCTTAAGGAAAAATACAGAACTTTAATAGAATTTAAATTCAAAACTGACATATCCTAATTCTGTAATTCCTTAAAGTCACTTGGGCAATAGATGCAGAATTTGTTTCACCAAGATCAAACATTCTTCACTGGATCACCTTATTAGGAAATCTGCATGTCTGCTTGGTACTTATTTCTTTTTAAAAAATTAATTAGCATTTACGATAGCTTTTTGCAAATCACACTTGTATTTCAATTAAGAAATGTAAATATTTTAGATCAGAGATGAATAATTGCATTATACTTCATTCCTAATTTACATGTAAAAGTACTTGCCAGCTATTAATGAGGTATTTATTACAATAGATAGTATATATACTACTAAGAACACCAAATAATACACATTATTTTTTTGGAATCCAGTTTGCCCTGTGCTTAAGTGGATGGCAAAGCTTCAGGTACTTCAGTAAATGCAGAAACAGGACGAAAGCGAATTTCTGTTACATGCAATAGAAAAAACCCAAACTCTCTGAAATAAGCAATGGAATGAAGACTATGCTGTATATCGTATATAGTTCAAGAGCAGTGTGATAATTTCTCATGGGTAAAGAGGCACTATGATTTCACCTTATACAGTAACCTTTAAAATCACCGTGTTTCTAACAGAAGAGAGATCCAATATCCCCTGATATGCAGTGCTGTCTCCAGCAAATGCACCTGCCTCTGAAGACCGTGGTGACGGTTTACAATTCCCAAGAAGCCAACTGTCTTGCACCTTGTTCTCACTGAACATGCATTGCTATTCTGGACCGGCACTGCTGAATTAAATTTGTCCCATGTGTTTTCCACAGAGTCTTTAATGAATGTAAGCTGCCTGGAAGCAAAGCCTTTGGGAGCACAAAGCAAACGAAGGAACAAACTTTTAATCAAAGAATCTAAGTACGCTCAGAGCTCGGTTGTGTGAAAGACAGGGGGAGATGAGGGTTCTCAGCATCCCACAGGAATAAGTAAATATGGTGGAAAGTGAAAAGCTTGCAGCCAGAAAGTCAAAATCACCCATTCTCAAAAATCGGGTTTTATAATGCATACCATGTAGAGAATGATTCATTAATGATGGCTAATTTGCAAGAAGAAATTATGTATGCTCTGAAATTAAAACCCTAATTAAAACCATATTAAATTTTGAGATATATAGAGCTGTAGTCTGAACTGTAGGTTTAAAAAGCTAGTTAATGGCTTTCTGATAGCATTCCCTTAAAATGATATCAGAAATCACTTTCCCCTCTTCATGTAAAGATTTTAAAAGAAATTATATTTTGCAAATTCAAACTGAAAAATTATCAGTGTAAGAGCAACTCTGAAATTTCCCCAAATGTCTGCCAATTTTTCTGTGAATTAATCATTACAAATTATAGTCAAACACATTTTGAATCCCTGTTGCTTAACCAATGTTTTGCAGTTATTTTCTTAGGCTTAAAATATTCATGTGAGAACATGTTTCATACATCCAAACCCCATTTTACAATAGCTTTTACCAAGGAGAAAAGGAAGGCATAATTTCTTTCTTATCTGACTATGTAATTCAGACGGGGAGGATCCCATACAACGGTGAAAACCTTATAACCCACCTAGAATAGGATGTACTATCCCCAGGTGATCTTCAGATTTTCAAAACAGTACTCAAAGGTGAGATTTCTGTATCTTTAGAGAAGACTTATTTTCACAATAGCACTCTGCTGGATAAGATCTATTCAGATAAGAAAATGTTCCCAGATACGTCTCCTAGAAAGGGTTATAGATCCACAGCATCGTTTATCAAAAGATGTAAGTACCCTTGAAATCAAAGGCACGTGTTCAACTCTGCAAGAGCATGCCTGCTGCAAAGCAGTTAGCTCTGCAGTACAACCTGAGTACCCAACCGTTCTGGCAAAGAACTCCTGTGAAACCCTATGGCACGATTCTAGGTCACGTCAAGGTCTCCGCACCATCTCATGAACCTATCAACACAGGCTCTGTGCAAAGCAGAAGGATACCTCTGCACTGTAATGATGGTGATGACAGCTTAGGTACATAGCTAAACGACCGTTTAAACTCACCAGTCGGCTAATTTTAGCTAGGTAGGAAATTTCAAAATGTGAAGCTGTAGTAACATGGACCTCAGTTTGTGCCACAAAAAGCACCCAGTAAAGAAAATAAACACCTAAACTGTCATTCTGTTTTGAGCCTGGCAGCAACAGCCAAACTAGCTAATTTATAACTAATTTCATTGTGTTCACAAGACCATCAGTGCTGCAATACAAACACGCAACTGCTGCACAACAAACGTGCACTCAGAAATTGAGTAGGTCCTGGCAAGCAGAATGGTATGGAGCCTGCAAGTGCACTGTGCATTTAGCAAAGCTTTATGCTGGTAAGAACCCCTACTGTCTGAGCATCTTCTCTGAGCATCTGTGAGACAGAATCACAATCACTCCCTTCCAGAAGGACAAACTAGTTCTACAGCCAGGATTTTAACTCTAACATATGTATTTAAGCTAACCCCAGATTCGTGCTGGGGCCGGGGTGGAGGTGGGAAAGTAGCTTTATATTTGGCTGCCTGATTTAAGACATAATCTGAGGGGGAAAATAGACCTTGTACAGGTTTTTCCTATGAACAAGTTTATAGTTTTTAATCAACTCACTCTTTTCCAGTCCTAATGAAAACGTGGAGATTACGAATGCCCATTCTGCTTGTGTGCTAATACCGTGAATAGTCTTTGCATTTCATTTTTACCAACTCATTGTTTTGGACCAATATTGAGATTTCTTAAAGTCTAGAAATGGGAACAGGAGATCAGAGTTTACTTGTATTCTGTTAAAAAAACATTAAAAAAATTTAACAGCATAAAGATTTATTGAACTAATAACAAAATATAGATATCTTGCTGAGAATTGCAGTGTTACACAACAACAATTTCTGCATCTTGGATTATTTTAATAAACGTCAAAGGGAGAAAATAAAATAGCTAATATTTTTTGATGCTGGTTAATAGTTCTGTTCACTTTTGTGTTTTATTTAATTACTCTGTAGCTCAGAAACTTGAAGATACACCATTTTTACATATATCACATGTGGTTAAAATATCAGGGATCTCTTTCATGTATACTCCCAAGATGGGTCTATCTGCCAGACTTCCTAATTTATGTTTATAACACTTGAAATCCAGCATCATCTATTGATGCAAAATAATGAAATTTTGAATGTGAATAGAAAGTCACTTTTGTTGGGATACTGTGAACATGTTCACTTGAAATAAATTTCACTTTCTGTAACAGTTCTAGATCTAATGCTATAAGATGCTGAGCACCTTCCTTCTTGAGGGCTGTACCCAAAATGTTGTTTCCAAAACTGTGTATATAAACTGTTTTTCACACAAGATCTTTTCTGCTAGCAAGTTACCCCCACTTTAAGAAAGCTGTTGGCGTGGGAAACGTTGGACCAGATGCCCTCCCGGAGTCCTTGTAATGTAAAATATTTTATGATTCTACTCTTTTAAGGCCAGCCAAGTTCTGACAGGAACCAGCATACCACTAGATGAGGTGCCACGAGATACAGTGGTACAAAAAAACCCCCAGGATATCAACAATTAATGCCTGGAAAATATGTTTCAAAGCACTCAGAAAGGCAACAGAGAGGTGATCAGGATCACCTCTAGAAATGGGCTCTGCTGCAGAGTTCAGATACAGATACAGAATTCCTAAGTCTCAGCAACTGAAAATGTATGTGTTTGGCGTTCTTTTGGACATATTTGGATTTCAGAATTATATAATTAAATGGAAGAAACCCCATATGTCAAATCACAAATAATCCATCTGAAACCTTTGGTCTACATTTATTTTCTGTTGGGATTTTGGGCCCAATTTCACTTAGCTGTCATTCCTCTTTAGTGTCTACTTTGCAACTAAGACTTAAAGCATCAATTATCATATCACAGTGCTCTGAGATCTGCATTGTCAGTGATTACAAGAGGCCCAAAGGGTAAGGAAAAAGTTCTCCATAGACTCTTGTATTCTGCAGATTGGTGATGACAGACCGGCCTCTCTGGCTCCTGCTTGAAAACATAAATTCAGAAAAACAAAGGACCCGGCTTTAAGGCCATTATGATCAATAGGACAAAGCCTATTAGTTGAAGTGTCTGAGAACACTCAGAGATGTCAATGGGAAATTGCATCTGACTCTGGTTAACCCTACAGAAGAGCCGATTTACCAATCAGGGGATGAACATACTGTAAAAGCGAGGAGCCCTGAGTGCAACTCCTTTCCAGATCCTTAGTTGCTTCCATGGTAACTTTCCCAGACTGTTTTAGGTCAGAGACTTTTTCCATCTTGAACCCCTAATTCTGCTCTTTCTCCTGCCAGTGGGGCACACAAACATCTTTGGAAAGTCACTACGAATTTTCTAACTGGAACTGAATTCGTAGCGCAGAGTGCAGACTAGATCTCCAGGAAGACGCGACCATGTTCACCTGATTTGAGTTTAGGGGATGAGGACACCTAGCATATTTGCAGGATCTGCTCTTCCACAAGTAAATCCTAACTTAACTTTTGGCCTTTCTGTCCACCTACCACGTAAGGGATTATAATGTAGCTCATTGTGGCAGCATGTCTTTGCTGAAAGACCATGTATTTAAATGTGATGTATGCTATGGAGACAAATAACTCCCCAGCACACACACTACTTTCCAATTAGTTATTCGAGGCACTTTCTTCTTTCTAGCAACAAAATGGGAAATTCTAATAAAGTTTATTAGTTAGTCTGTGAATTTTTATCCCTTGAGAACAAAATAAGCCAGCTGCAGGTTGTCTTTATGTTGGTGTGAGTTTAATTTTGTGTCTTCACTCTTAAACAAGAAATTAGTTATAACTAAGTATGTTATTCTGTAATTAAGCTGCCACAGGGAAGATGCTGATGTCTAGGAAATATCTTTACAAAGACTCATTTCTCTTTATGAAGCCTGCATTTTATAAACAGATTGTTCCCTTTTCAGAAGGACTTAGGAAAGCAGAGACTTTAAAAGTGTAGTATGGGTGTTCCCAATTAATGTAATTGTGCAATAACACACTATTCTAAGAATTAAATATTCTATCGTCTCAAGCACTGGACTGATACGCCAATGGGGACAACACTAGTCAGAAGGGTGCTTGGTGACTTTATGTGGAACAAAAATGACCTATTTAGAACCATTCTATGTCTGCCTTGAAGAAGGAGCTGCAGAGTTTTAATTCTTAATTATGAAGAGCAACATTTATACTGTTTTCAGCTTTCTGTCATCTCTCCAGCTCATCTCAGCCTCTGAGAGCTTTCAGAATGAAAGGTTTTTGCAACAAAAAGCTTCTTTTTAAGCCTTGGCTTTTATTTCCATTTATTTGTGACCATGTTTGCTACAGTCTTACACCAGCTGCTGAGGGATATTCTGAACTCTCAAATGCTGAGCAGCTCAGTTCCATCCTAAGCTCAAAGGACATGATAGTAAAGAGCACCATGAAACTTGTTACACATTTTACAATTCGGCTTGATTTTTAATTTTGCATTTACAAAGTCCTAGAAATTTCCCGTGTTTAATGACCTCTTCCTTCTAATTTCTCTATGCATGCTCTCTAACTAGGCCTAGATATTAACCATTTCAAAATATGATTTAAAAGCCTTCCAGTTAAATGTCCTCCCTTTCTCTTTTTGTTGTTTGTTACCTTTTCAACCCCTGTCTTCCCTTTCTTTTCCTGTTTTTTCTCCTCTTCATTGTCATGAATACGTAGTAACTCCATTCAGTTCAGTGAACTTAAATTGGTCTAGATCCAGGTCAAATCATACTTTCACAAATCTTAATTTGACATAGCTTTAAATAAACGACTCTTTTGCTGTGCACAGCCCACAGACACAAGGCAATACACCAATCTGGCTGACAGATGAAGAAGGAGGAGGAGGTATGGTGACAGTCCTCAACTGTGAGAAGTTAAAAGTCAAAGGTACTTTTACATGGTAGTTGCACCTTGGGTACTGAATGCTATGAGAACAGATATAATAGGATCAAGAAAACAAGCATTTAGACTGACTATTAGTCTCTGTCTGTATTTGTGGGTGGAAGTTGACCCAAAACCTCTATGGCTGAGCACAAGCCAGGCATTTGGTTGCCACAGACGTTGCGCCCTGGAGCCCAGGTTTGTCTGCTCCCTGCAGCAGACATACCTTCAGTTCACGTGCCCTCCCAGAGCATGGAACAGTCTCTCTGGGGAAAGGATAAAAGTGTTTTATAATTCATATGGCTGCAGTACTGGTATTTATGCGATACGGAATCATTGCATCTGGAAAGAGGCAAACTGACTGATCCAATAAGGTATTTCCACCCCTGATTTATATCAGATTATCTTCCAAGTAAATTATTCTCCTTTTCTGAAATATTGTTTATATTATTTTTCAAAACAAAAATCTAAGTAATTCTACTACTGTTCTGGGACTTTTGCAAATGGAAACAATAAAAAAGCGTGGTGAAATGCAAATAAACAATGCTATAAAATATAGTGCTAGGAAATACTGAAGTAAGAAGTATGATTTAAATGGCAAGCATTGATGCACAGTGAAAGAATAGATCTCTTTATTATCTTTCAGTCTGCCTTACACTGTTATGATGTCCTGCGAAGAAACAGATTGCCAATTTGGCTAATTACCGATCAGTTCCAAGAACTTACCGGTTACAGTTGAAGAGGGCCTCTGATTGCTAATGGCAGGTTCCTGACTGGATTAATTTTGCAGGAGTTCCTATTGACATTTTTATTGGTCTCATGCTATAGATATGTTTTACTGGTCTCAGCAATGGTAATTAGCACAGCTCTTCCTTTAGGTGAACGCAACTATATAATTTCTAGTATTTGATCTAATGCAGATATCCCTGTACAACACTACTTTGTGCTGCATAGCTGCAGCCTTCTGGCCACTGAACTAACTCTGGACAAATGCTGAATCCTTTTATCAAACATCATTACATTTTTCAGATTACTCTGAAATTTACTGCTTATGAGAGACTCTAATAAGGATAAAAGCATCCAGAGCAGGTGGATACTAACAGAAAAGAAGCTCCTGTCTGTAGAGGCTTTGAACGATATCACAGAAGAAAAATGAAATTGTAATGTATGGTTTAATAATGGTCCATCATACACTCCCCTACACACACACACACACACACACATATTGACCTTTTCAAAATGATTTTTTGCAGAGATTTTTCTGACCACGTGCTAAAAATAAAAGCAAATAAATAAATATAGATTAGCAACTCCAAAAGGTAAAGCCAAAGGCAATAGATAAAAAAAGTACTTGATCTCTCTTATTGAGTCCTTGAAAATCTTAAGCCTTTAAACATTGACTGTTTAATAATAACATTAAAATAAAACAAAATAATAAAATAAACCCAAAACATCTATGTGAAACATAGACCCAAGCCATTTTCTTCTATGGTGTTTAAGAATTATTGGTGGTGGGTCTCCCAGGAAATAAAGGAAATTGTGAGATTTTAGAGAAATAGACTAAGATAGAACAAATAAAATTAAGAAAGAAATGTAGCGCTTGCTTGGACAAGGAAGTTATACTAACCCAGCTAAGACTGACGTATTAACCATTAAGGGTATCGTCCTCTTCAGCACCTTGAGCAATTTCAGGGAATTAGTAGGCTTCTGCTAGCTCCACATAGACAATTGTTTACCATCAGAAAATCACTTATATTTGACAGGTTTCACAAGCACACTGGGACTTGGACTAAAGTACATTACAATGGGCAAAACAGCAATCAGTCCTACCCTGCCTTGGTTCTGGGCACAAAGGATTTTCTTGTTCCTGTTCTTTTCTCCTCTGAGCTCTAAAGTCACGATATACACATATAAATGAGGGAGAAACTTCCCAATACCTTTCTTTTTTCCTGATAAAATGAAAAAGAAAAGAACAGCTATCCTCCTGGACTTTGGTATGTTAGTCACAGAAAGAAAAATTCATCACTTTCCCCTGGAAAAAGAGGTGGGCTTCTTGCCCAGCAGGTCACAGGTCTACATTTGACCTTTTTACAGGGCAATCAAATGCAAAATAAACCATGCTTTTATCTCCTTTTCCCCTTGGATTTTTTTACATTGTTCAGTTGCTGTATCTTCCAGCAAAATTACTGTTAAACAGATGACAGTTTTAAATGCCTCTCCATAAAATGCCAGCAAAGCCCATCATCACATCTCCATAGGTTTTAAATGATTTGGAGTTCACAGTCAAAACTGCATTTTCCAGTTCAGTGAATCCTTTCACTGACTATTGCTCCAACATCCTTGTTGTTTCCCATTACTGAACGGAAAGTCACCATATGACTCATAATAATTTGGATTTAATTGCAAAGATATGACTTTGGTCCAAGTGGATAGTATGGGAGGGAGGGGCAGGGGGATTATTCCCTTTTTCTAAAACCATGATAAGATTTCTCTGAAACATTTGCAAATCTCCAGCACAACATGTTCACCCCAATTCTGAAGGTCCTTATTAGATTTCTTCTAATCTAAAATATTCCTGGGGTTTCTCTCTTGTGATGTTATTGCCTAATAAATGGTGTGGAAACTTGGAATCTTTCATAAAAGCTCCAACAACATGAAAATAGTTTCCATAATGAATAGATTTCAATCTCTAATTCCCTCTGTAGAAATGTTTTAATCATGAAAGACAGAATGGAGTTCTCATGGGGCTGTTATTTAAAATAGTAAAGAAAAATGTTTGCATCTACTATGAAATTGTGAAATATGGCTTGGTGCTTTGTTTACAACGGGCAAGCAGGCGGTTATTTTACTGAAAGAATTGACTGGGATCTTGCATGGATTTTTGAGAGGGAGTGCATTTGTGCTCTGTGAAATCCTCGCATTTCTGACAGTCTGAAAAATGATATAATTCTCAGTCTACATCTTGATATTATTTGTAGGGGGATAGCCAGCATTCCGGGTAAGAAACAACCTTTCCATATAATATTCCTCACATATCTATGAAGGAAATGAATAGCTTATATGAACAGCAAGATTCTGTCAAATGCAGTATTCTCCCATAGCTTCATGCTATTGCTGTCTCAAGAACGATGATAGAGAGGATAGGGCATCAATGTGAATTTCTCATTTTTCACCTCCATGTTTTGAAGCACTGAAAATGGAAGGAATATATAAAGGCAACCAAGTTTGCAGATACTGTTAAACATCTAAATAACACGAATCTTGGCTCTACCTACAAACAGGACTGCAACAACAAAATTTCACTCCAGCTGCACATCCTGCATTTATTAGCAATTAACACCATTTTGATTTAATTTCTAGCTTCTTCTATTCCTTTTTACATATGCAACATGTACCACACAAGCATTTGAGCATAATCTTCTACTGTGAGTGATAAATATGGATGTGATGGGAGGTTCGTGACTCCATAGAAAAAAACCTCTGGGATTTGATTTTATGTATAATTAAGTAATGAAAATATTAATAAAATCGATTATAGAATTTCGTTACTAATCTAATATTGGATGCATAAGTAGGGAAAGAGCAACAATAGCCTTACTGATACATGTAGTGCCCTGTGACCGCAAATGTCCAGAAAAGTACATTAATACCAAGTGGTTTATCGGATGATAACTTTATTAAACTATAGATAGACTTACATGGAAAAAAGTAAATTGACTGCAATCTTTACTGAAAACCAGTGTTCAATAAAGCCTTGAGTTTGGGTGAATTTTATTTTTCATGTTAGAATAATTTGCCCTGAATACAGCAACACAATTATATTTCAAGGAATTGTTTAAAAGGTTTTCAAGATTCTTCTGAATCAATCAGCAAACAGATTGGAACATGGGGTAAGCAACAACAATAAAAAGAGAAGAGATTCAATTTACAGTGGAAACTAAACATTTGCCTTGAAAAAAAACCCAAACACCTTGAAAAACTGTTTAACTCAAAAGTTCAAAATAGAATATTTTTGTATCATTAATTAAAAGTTTAGTGAGAGCAGAAGCATTGCCAAATAAATGCAAGTAAGTCAAAATTTAAAAAGTCAACTTTTCAACACATATACTGCAAATGAATCAAGATTAGGACAGCATCTACCAACCCAGGAATCATTCAATACTGTCATCTTCTAGAAATATTTTGTATCTATTTGTTTCTATTAATAGGGCCTATTAATAGGACTTTTCTAAAATTTACAATCATTTTCTTGTTGATTTTCTCCTTGAAAGTGCATTTTGTTATTCAAACACATTAATATATTTTAGTGTTGATTGTGACTATACTCTTATGGAAGAGACTTATACAATGCCATTTAGAAAAACATAAATTTTCCACGGTGTCTTATCCTTTTGAATTGTCAATTAAAGTTCATCCAAAAAATAAAGGGTTCTATTAGGCATAATTTAAAAACCCATAGAAAAAAGGGTCATGTTTTAATAAGAGAAATGTGTTTTTAATAATAACATATGTGGAGGCCTACTGGGTTTATTTCTATTAGCTTGCATAAGACTTTCCCATTAGGGTAGCATATTGATCTCCTAACTCCTGCTAAAGTGTTGCATGTTACTATATTGACAGAAAAGGCAGCGGGATAAAATGCTCAGGAACCTTTGAGCTAACGATTCTGAAGACCTCCACAAGGACCTATTATAACAAAGCAATTGGATGATATGACGACCAGATTAAATTGAATGTAGAAAATTGCAAGGTAGTGCACATTGGAAAGAACAATTTAAACTCCTCATATGCGCTGATAACTTCTGAATTAGTTATAAGATCCTGGTGAAAAAAAAATGAAGGGGTCATCAAGGAGAACTGAATAAAGACATTTGTTCAATATGCAGCCAGTACCTAAAAATCATGATAAGACATTAGGTTGCATTAAGAAGGAAATACAGAATACTATTAGAGCTCTAATGTTAATATCTAAATCACTGGTGCATCCTCACTTTCAATATTACATGCAGGTGTGTGATCTCATCCCCAAAACCAACACAGTAGAAATCGAATAAAGAAAAAGTAGGACCTTTCTTAATGATAAGAACCTCCAGAAAAAAAATGTTAGCAGTAGAGAAAAATAAGACTCCAAAATGGTTGCCAACCTTTACAGGAATATTCAAAAGAAAAAGGCAAAGAGGGTTTCACTGTATATAAAGAGCCAGTATGGGAGGGTAAAAAAAAATACAAAGAGACTATGCACAGAAAAATAGAAAATAAGACAAGTAGGAACATCAGCAGATCTTCTAGTCCATCCCTCAGGCCCTAAAATGAAGGTCTGTATTTCGTGCTTGCCCATGACTGTATTTCACAGCAGTCCCAGGGGTGCTAACATGACGGTAGTGATGGTTCAGGCCAGAGATGTGCAATCCTCCCACCAAAGCCAACATGAAGAGAGGATTCCATTGCTCCTAGTTCTGCAGAGTACAACACGTTGGGATCTTTGGTTAGGGTCATGGTTTGGACATTCAGATACAAGTCGATCAAAAGCAGTATATTACGTTATCAAACGTTCAAAAAAGGCCAATTAGTATGCCCTGCAATGTCAAAACAAGTAGCATGCACTTAGCAATATTTAAAATACTTTATTTGTATACACACTGTATTAACTAATGCTACAAGATATTACTGAAGCAGAGAGTCTGGTAAAACTTTAAAAAACAGCCATGGTGAACCAGGTTGTAGTA
Source organism: Platalea leucorodia (assembly GCF_965183815.1). NCBI lineage: Eukaryota > Metazoa > Chordata > Aves > Pelecaniformes > Threskiornithidae > Platalea > Platalea leucorodia. Next base: position 120,607,380 of record NC_138823.1, read on the forward strand.
AGTAATCAGCAACTGCAACTTCTGTATTATCTTGGGTCAGCACATCCTGTCCCACAAGCCACTTCTCATGCAACTGGTATTTTTTTCCTAGGCAAGGCAACACGTGACAGGAAACAAAGCATGCCACATTTCAGTATATACTGTAGCAAATAGCATGCTTCTGAGTCAGGAAGAAACTTTTACCTGAACGTGGCAACTCCTTAGTCACTTCTTGGGGTAGTCTTAAGATACCACAGTGCCGAGTGCATAATAAAAGCCTCAGAAGATTAGGCTAACAAAAAAAAATGGTCGTTTACTATCAAGAAATATTTTCATAATCACCTAAAAAAGGCTGTAAAAAAAATTCTATTTACTTCCCTTCTAAAGAGAACATCTGAATTATAACAGATCAGTTACAAACAGTACAGTCTTTAATAAAATTAATGTTTGAAAAGAAAAGATGGCATCGCTAGTTATTCTCATCTTGGCATCTTCACTAGAGTTCTGGTTTCCTTTTGCCCACCATTTCTGGAGATTCATGTTGGAAGTAACAGTGTTCCATGTTGTTTTGGGCTGAATGGGAGAACATGAGTGTCTTGATTGTAATTCCCTTCTGGAATTTATGTGTGTTGACTGCTGACCAAGCTGTCTGAATCTTAACAATAGAAAGACAGGAATTACTTAGTCACTGTCTCTTTTCTTCTGTGTCTGTTTCAATTCCAGACGTCTCTGCATACACTGAAGATGAACAGACATGCTCATTTTCCTGTCTGGATACAGGCTCACAGTTTATACAGTATTTGTCTCCTATGGAGACATATGGGTAGTTGATCTGTTTTAGAAGGGAAAATAAGCAGCAAACATCAGACTCACACCAATTTTATCAATATTGGATTTTAAAGGCCCCAAACATAACCACTACAATAAGAGAAGTTTGCTGAAAAATTGTCCAGACTCCCATCTGTTGCAACTATACTCTTGTATCAATGGATTTCTGACAATTTACAGCTTGGGGCTCTGGTCTCTTCTATATTACTACTACTTTATAACTCTTCTTTTTCCAGGATTCTTGATTCTCTCATTTCCTTTGTTTGCAGGTTTCATGTTCGCAAAAAGATTTACTTCACCATCTGATATGAACAAAAGACTCTGTCAACAAAGAAAATATTAAATGTGGTGAAACTCAAACTGTCCTTGTATTGTTGTTAGGGCAGAAACAGCATCTAGGGGAAGGTGCCTCTGAAAGAAATAGATGTCACATAGGTAACATTTGTTGATTTATTTCTTCTTTACAAGCTGATTTGCGTCTGGGCATTTTTTTTGCCAAGTTCTTTTATCTCAAGTATTTCTGAAACAGTAACCTGGAGAAGTGAAAAAAGTGAAGTAGTAGTTTGGAGAGAAAGGAAAACACTACATCACTGAAGCACAGTTTGAAGTCTTACAATGAAAAAGTTTGCCATTCTAATGAAGCCCCGGATCCTAAAGGAGTCTATATAAAAGAGAACAAATATTGAAGTGTTGAGGTAGGCAAATGGAAGCCAAAGTTGTCTGCACAACTGAAGCAACAAATATCTAATACAAGTAACTGAGTCATTTCATGTCCAGCACTTTTTGGTCTAAGTAAATTTTGGTTTATGTCCTCGTTACCTAGTTTATATGTCCCATTTATTTTGACAAATCAGCCTCTTGGTCTTCAATATTAGAGCTTTCTGGATTTCCCAAAAGGCAGCTTAATTCTTATTTCCTTTACTAGCAATCTGGCTAGCAAAAGTGTTTGTGCTTTCCTCGAGGCTAGTGTAATGCTGGCAGAGAATGCACTCCTCAACTTTTATTATGCTGTCAAAACTTACAGATTTAGATTTGATCTGTGTGAGGCCAAAAAGAACTTTCAGTAGCTATGTTACTTGGTTGACTGGGGAAAAAATGTCAGGATTAGCTCAGAAAGAAGAAAGTCAAGTTATCTGTGTTGATGACAGGAAAGCTGACTTGAAAGGCTAACCTGGAATACTCTCCTAGAAAAAACTCTCTCCCTTTGTTTCTGTGGGAAACTGATACTATTGCAACCATGTTTCTATTATCCATCAGATTCTCTCAGTCTTCTTCTAGTATCATTATTTTTGAAGGTATTCAAGTTCTGAATGTTGACTAGCATAGGATAAAAAATAAAGACGACTTTACTCAACTTTAACACATTTTACTAAAGTAGAGTTTTCCTCAAGCTGGCGAATTACCATCTTAACCATTCAAATATCTTTATAAACAGGTTCAATTGCAATTACAGGAATGAGGTGGGAAAGAGATGGAAGAAATGCAAATAAAATTGATCATTTACATGAACCCAAAGGTAAGGTCACATTTCCAAATAGCATACCAAAACCTTAACAGTGTAATGATATTTACAGGCAATTTTGATGGCACTGCATTCATTTCAATGGAATTGTACCCATTTACAAGAATAGTAAATCTGATCCATCCATTTATACTGCCAGCATTTTTCAGTTTATAAGAGAAAACCATAACTAGCTCTGACAGCTGAAAAATGTGGCTAGAAAATTGAGACTGGCTTGTTTTCCCCATCCCTTGCGGATGCTGATTACGCGCAGAGCAGCTTAGAGAGTGTGGAAAGTTTCCTGCCATTACAACTTTAAACTACAAAATGGCTGGCCTTCTAAATGGACTTAATGTGTGAATTACTAATTGCAGATTTATTATCTGTACTCTGCAGTGGGAACTGTTAGATCATCCAAATGCTCATTTTGACTCCACAGTCTAGGCAGCTAACCCTGGAAGCAAGTCAGCAAGTAGATACACACATTTCCGATTCATCATTGAGTGTAATTTTTGAATGTCTTCTTACAGCTTACTATTCTTGATGACCAGATCAGCTGAGCTACTAGTAGAAGACTGTCTTGGAATACCTGGTCACCAGCTGGTCAGGGTCTGACTCAGGTTACTGTTGCCCACTTCTTGGATGAAAGATCTAGTTAGTCAAATTTGGCAGATTTCAGATTAGACCCTTGGAGAGGAAAAACTGATAATGGAAGCACAAATGCCTTTAATGTAAGTTCGTTTATATACAACAGGAGTATAAACTCCTGTTTCCCTGAACCCCAGTAAGGAATTCCCTGTCTTACTGCAGTCAGCACTCAACCCAAGACTGCTTTTCCCTTCATTTCTCAAAGGTCATTGTGACTTTGGCTTCTTTACTTTTGATTCAGCTGCATTTCCTTTTCCCCTTTCTCCAGTCAATCCTAGTTCCTGCATGTGCTTTATCATTTGCCAAGAAAAGGCTTTAGCCTAAATGGTTTATCCTCATTCTTATCTGGGCCTGTGTTCAGCTTTTACTATTTTGCAATGGTTGAACAAAAGGGAATTAACTGCTCCTTCATTTAGACTGAATGGAAGGACAACTGCTTTATACAGCAGCTTCAATGCAAACTGTAACAAGAATTATTTCTGTATACACACATAGATCTCCTTTAAAGATTTTTTTTTAATCCTCTGTTACATATATTTTGTGCATACTAGATTTTGGAACAGATTGATGACTGATGGAATTAAGCAATCCCCATTGTCAGAGTTTAAGAAATGCTTGTATAAGCATATGGTCTTATTTATAATAATTCCATCAAGGCCTTGCTTCTAGCATTAACATGCTGCATAACAATAAAGTAAAGCTATGCAGGACACATGGCTTCTACTAATGATATTTTTCTGTAATAAGAAGCAGAGCTATGAAAAGTCAATGTACAGCGCCATATGCAAGTATGGAGTCACACTATGTGGTCCATTCTGCACAACATGGATTTCACTGAAGACCTACATGACAGAAGAGCCATGAGGAATGAAAATGATCAACACCAATATGACTCTAAAAGGTCATTTACAGAACTCAATAAGAAAATAATAATCTTTACTACATAGCATGTTTCCCTCTTTCTCCCAAAACAACCCTGTACAAATGCTACTTCAAAAATAATTCTAATAGGACTTTTCAATCAAGGCAGAAGTAAAAAACTATTTTCTTGGTTGTTAATTTAATTCAGGTAAGGTACACAACATCGTTAGATGTGGTTCAAACCAAACCCACTTTGAACTTCTTCAAAGCTTGTCTATTTAATCTTCTAAATACATCCACCACCAAACACATAGCATGACAGTACTTCCAAAGAATGTAGGATGTTTATAATGCATTCATTGTTATACACCAATTAACACCACCACATAACAGCATGAAGCCTTTTCATACACTGTGATGTTGCTCAACAGAATAGCTTTTGCCAAAATTATTACAATCTTCAAAGTGTCATCTTCTTATGCAATAGTACATAGCTGCTGTTATTTCAGATATATGGATTGTACTCTTCTCATTACAAAAACATTCACATAAAAAGACAAACCTGTGTTCTGAATATAGTCATATATTTATTATTTTTAAAACAGTGACACTACTAAAAATTGTAGAAAATATAGGCCTAAATCTTCTGCACTGCTTACAAAAATTTTAAAAATCTGGTAACAGTGTGCTATACATATGGCCAAATTTCTAAACCTTCATGAAGACATGTACCTATAGCTACATCTTTGCCATTTGAAAGAATATATAGCCAGCCCCAACCAGCTGGCCAAGTGACGCTGAATTTGAAAAGTATGAAAATAGTGAACTACTGTTTCACAATTAAAAGTATAGCTAGTGTTTTCAGCATTCAAGTAGAAACAGTTTTGTTACTGAGTATCAATTCTGCGATGGCTAATGCAAAGCAGTAACTTTAAGTACATTTCTACCACTCTACTTGATCATGTCTCATAATGACAATATATCTCAGTTACAACAGCTATTGTACTTTTCAGTGTTTTAGCAGAAATCTCTGTATTTGAAGGAAAGCGGGAACAGTAGAAATTAAGTAAAGAATTTCAGCAGTCTGTTACAGCAATTCTAAGTATATAGCAATTATAAATTTACTTTTAGAAATTACATTTTTGGAAAACAGATACTGGGAGGATGCAACAGAAACCACAATAAGCAAAACACCTCTGGATTAGTCTAACATCAGAAAATGAGAATGACAGTCACACACAGCTGGGTTTGCAGACAGCAACTGAAAATACCCTCAAGCCAATTGCACAAGAAGAAAAAAACACCCTGCCTGTCTCAAAGAAACCTGGTTTCCCCAAAGGAGATTGCACCGCAGAAGCAAGGAGTGCTGGAAAAGACAAGAGCTCAAACAAGATTCACTGTCATACCTTTCAAGAAATCTCAACTAGATCTTCACCTGGCAGTCTTTAGTCTAAAAGTCAAAAGTGACCTTACCTAAATAAGGGCTAAATAAAAAGACAGAAAATTGTTTCACTGATGATTTTCTTCAGTAAAGCTCAGGTCTTTCAGTAAAGAATTACAGATAAATTCATCTGGAAATAAAATGATGCTTTCAGGCTTATGAAAATATAGAGGATAAGATGATGCATAAGATATTTTGAGTGTCTGACTTCTCTGGAATGAACAGTGGGAAAATGCAAAATTATCTTGGTTTTCCAGCCAAGGAACTACTTGGCAAAACATAGCATCAAAACGTGAAAAGAAATGAACACTGTTATGGAAACATATTCGTGCCTGGTCTCCTACAGAATTCTTGAGAATTAATGAGCAACTGGTATTCTATAGTCACTGTTTATCCCACCAATCATAATTATTGTATTATTGCCTGGGTAAGTGTTGCACCTACTTATTAAATGTTTACAAAGGAACATCTCTGGCTCCTGGAAGACTTCTACATTTTTGTGTAATGTGTGTTGTGTCTGTCATAAACAAGCCCTGATTGGCAACTGGATCTTCAAGCACCCGGGAATAAAAACTTCTGAGTAGAAACTTCCTTCCCCTCAATCTCTCTTTAATATCCGTATCATATATGGCTGAATTTTCAGCTCAAAAGATACAGAGAAGGGAAAACTTGTAGCTTTGGGAGCTGGAATCTAACGTGTGACTAACAAACAGTAAGAGCAAGCTTTCCTGTTGCCTAACATTTAACATAGTCAATTATATCACTGCAGAGACTTGAAAGACTGTATAAACAGAATGGTGTCTTTTGCACAGACGTTACTAAAAGAGGACAATGGCACACAAGCACAAAAAAAAAAAAAAAACAGGCAAAAGGAAGGCTAGCACAAAATAACCTTGATGCATTGAAATGAAATAGATTCTGTTTATATTTTAAATAATCATAGAGAGTCATGTTCATATGCTATGAAAATGGATGAGAGAAAATGGACTTCAGAGGTTTTAAACACAGCACTTACTTAGAAGAAGAAAGTGAAATGTGTGTCCAAGACATAAAGTTGTCATGGCCAAAGTCTGCAAACTTTTGGGTACTTGCAAAATCTTGTTTCTATTAACGGTCATACTAAGTTTGAAATGTGAAAGCTGACAACTAGGTATTTGTATCTATAAAGATTTAAAATATTTATTAATGTTTTAAGTATTATGATTGAAAAGCGAGAACAAAGAGTTGTCAGCTTAAAGGTACACTTTAAACAGAGGTTTCCAGCTACATGTATCTCTGCAGAAGAAAGGACCATCAGATTCACAACTGGGTAGGTAATTCAGTGTAACTTATGGAAAAAGCTTAAACCCAATATTCTATTGGGCCTCAGAAGATCTTTAAAAAAATGTCTGCAAGACAGACTGAACAAATTATACCCAGCATTTCTGGATCATTTTTTTTTGCTATTTAAATTGTTCATATCAAACCACTTCCCTCAAAACACACACAGGGCCCTGCCCTAACCTCTATGAGTATTTCTTGAATATGCCAATACTAATGGTACTATTTCAACACGATCATGATAACTCTAAAGAGTTAGTTACATCCTAGACACCAAATGGACTAATTTTCTCCCAGCCCATATTTTTCTCCTTCTTTTCTACAGCTTTTGAGGAAGTTGTGAGAAAATGGAGATACATTTATAAGAAATGTTTTGTCAAAGCTTATATTGTAATTCTTAATCCATCATATAGAATGCCCAGAGCACTCAGTGGATGGCTGCAGATGGATTTTAAAAAACCTAGAAGACTAAGAATCAGATATATTCTACATTCATTCTACATACAGAATATGCTTTTTCTATTCTTACTGAGCTGACCTGCTGTTAAACTGGGTTAAATATGCTTTTTCAAAAGAATTCCCACCTTGAGCATATATGTCTCATGCATCTGACCCTTCAAGGTCTTTCTAATTAAAGACAGACTATATCATCATTTGCTAAATGCACTTGGAGTTAATGTAATTTACCATGGCATTTCTAATACATTACAAGATATTTTACTTGGATTCCAATATGAAATAGAACTACTACCAACATAATGAAATCATTACAGCAATTAACAAAAACACAGTTGTATAAAATCCTGACCCTGCAGCAGAAAAACCTGAGTGGGATAGCAGCTACAACAAAATAGAGAGAGCACTTCCATCAAAGCAGAGACAGGCACAAATGCAATCTAGCAAACAAACGGTACCAGGGTTAGGGAACTTGGCACTGCCCCAGTCTGCTACAGAGACACACAAACCTAGTTTTCCACAAACTCATTTCAAGTGGTCTCCTTGGGAAAAAAAACTTTCAGGCATTCAACAATTGATATATTTGATATGCTGCCCTATCCTCCGCCTGTTCCAAATTCCTAAACTATTCCAATCCTCTAAAAACCAGCAAGATCAGGAAGAGAAAGAAACATGCATGTTGACATAACAAAGAAATCATTGGTTGCAGATTTACTGATAAGCAAGGGAATGGCATACTGCTGTATATGTAGTGTACTGCTGCAAAGGGATAAACATGATTGAAGGGAAATGTCCTGATTTACCAAAACACGAAGCCTCTTTTCCCTGAGCATCTCGCACTCTTCATCTAGAGTCATGAGTAAGCCACTGCTCTGGATATTGTGTTCACACCACCATTACCTAAAGGAACTGCATAAATTCCTTTAAGCATCACCTCTATCCTTGGCTGCTTTGAGTCAGTTTATTTCAGATTAGTAAAGTGGTTGTCTAGCTGACTTTGCCACTCATGTCATCCACTCCCACTAAAGCTAATGCAGTCTGCCGTAGATTTGACCACTGCTAAGCACGATGCCTTCTCCCTGTCTGTTCCACTTGTAGCAGAGACTGAACGTCAGTGAACGCTCTTCTCAAAGCAATGTTGAAACTTTTGATGATGCAGGTGCACAAACCAATAAATCAAATAAAGATGCTTTAATATCAAGCTCCATTTGAAATGAAAGGGAGGTCATGATGAAAAAAAAAAAAAATCTCTGATGAATATAAAATCTCGGATAAATATAAAACCATTAGTGAATTAGTTGTTTTTCAAGCTCAGAAACCATTTCCATAAATTATCAATCAATAAAAAACGCAAATCCCTTAAAAAAATTTCTCTAGCTGTATCCTTTTCTAGCTGTATTCCTTTTCTTCCTATTTGCTTCCAATACACTTTAAAAATATTCAGACAACCAAGAAGAGCATAGTCAGGGCCTTGTGGATACCATGATTCCTGCAGAGTTTAAGACCAGCTTCCTGCAGAGTAAACAGGTCTAGCATCTAAGTAACTGATTAAAGCCACTAGCTCCGTAATAAGTTAGGTGCCTTTTTTACTGTAAGCAAGAACTAAGCAGCTGAAAACTAGAGGCAGTGAATATATTGAACCTTTGCTGCATTACACTCAGGGTGTATGTAAAATGCAGTCACTGTGCCTGCACATGTGGGAACCAATAGTAGCAAAAAGTGACTGCATGTGCAGTATTTGGTGAGGAGCTGAGTACATATTTGGGCTTTCAGACAAAAATAGAAACTGTGCTGTCAATACCAAAATTAGCTAGTATTAAGCTAGTTCATATATGTCTCCACGTGCTGTAGCTGACTGAGTGCTGCAGGCACTGCATCAGACAGCATTGGCTTGGGATGGAAACAGAACAGGTAGGAGGAAATGGAAGACGGAGAGTGACCAGAGGAAAAGGCAGAAAGAACCTAAGGGGCTATAAAGACAAAAAGGGAAGCAGGTAAGAGAAACCAAAGGAAACAAAGGGGGAACAACTGAAGAATTTTTGTCAGATTTCATATGCAAATTATTTACATGCATAACTGAATAACCACAGTGTGATGCAGAAATAATTTACAAAGTCTTTGCTACTCTGAACCTATAACCCTCAAAGTACAGAACCTACACAGAAGGGAATCTCCAGTGGTGAAGAGCCCTCTCTACACCAACTTCATGTAACAGTGAGTGGCTGAGGAGGAGACAACAGTGTAGACACTTCTGGCAACTGAATCATTAGCATGAGCGTTTGGCACATAGGTGTAACAAAGTTAACAAATAAAATATCCCTCACCAGTGTATTTTTATTCTCTTTAGAGGCAGAGAAGATTCAGAGGGTAGAACATCCTTTCTGATGCACTGCCAGGAAAATAAAGTGAAGGCAGATAAAATAAAGAGGGAGCAGATCTAAAGAATGTTTTGGAAGTTGTAGTTTCGATTTCTGCACATGAAAACCACCCGCATATGTACAGCAAACTGTGGCCGTATGAATAGTGACGCTACTTTTAGCAGCAAGGATCCAACTGGACATTCTCACATGCAGAATCCTATATTATTTGAGATAAGGGAATTAGCTCTGAGAAAGTAATAGTTATAAAGCAGCCAGTTTCTAAGGGGATTAATAGCAACCCATAGTATTATTGATACATACAGAAACTACGTGGAACTATCCCACCACAAGATGATGCAGAAGTACCTAATTCCTGACTATAACCATAGTGTAAATGAACTTTCCAGGTGGTTGAACAGGTGTAACAAGCACCAGTGCTATTCAGGCTCTACTGCCACATTACACAAACTGCAATTTGGACAGTAAGTCATGCTCCAGTGCTTTATTGCATGTGGCAATCTTTAAAATATTCAGACAGAGAAAATCAGGCATATGATCTTATGTTGACTGCTGAGTAAAAGTATCCCCTGATAGATGGTACTAGACTTCTTGTTTGTAATCCCCATGAGATATTCCTTTAAGTTTTTGTGTGAAAAAAATGCCAAATCTCTTCCTAATTAAAGTGCATATTAAAACCTGAAAAGCTCAAATAAATTTCAAATTGTTGTACAATGTCAAATAATTTAAGCTGTTGAAAGGCTTCATTTTTTTATTTTTTTTTTTCCTGCAGGGAACAATTTTCAATGGTGGAAGCAAGCCAAAAAGCCCAGCTTGGCCAGATAAAAAACATCTTGAAAAATATCACTTTTTAAATTCATAAATTAAGCAATGAAAATAAAGCTGGGGGAGAAAGAAAAAAATATTTCTGTCCCTGTACAAGAACCTTTCATGAATCAAGAACTAAATAGCAAAAATAGCTAATAGGAAAAAAAAAAAAAAAAAAAAAACAAAAACAAAAGCCAAAACACCCAACTTCTAGAGCACCACTTTAGCTGGATGAAAATATTTTGTTATGCATCAAACCCCAAGTTTTTGCCACAAGCAAGAATCTGTGCCTGCAAGAACCTGTGCATGCGAAGAGAGGTATATAGAAATATAAATAGGGAACTTGAGGTCCTGGCCACAAAACCATTACTCAGATGAGACAGAGAAAGCCTAAGGCTTATATAAACCCATACCAGCAGAGCATACCTTTGTACAATGTGGATTTCACCTCCAGCTATCTATACCTTGTCCACGTATCAAACACAGACCCAAGGAACACCTGGAGAAGAAGCAGCTGAGGGACTAGTTGTCGTAAGGCAGGATTTTTTCCTTATTTTGCTCTTTTTCTCATCCTGTTCCCCTAGTAGATATTTATTCAGGCAATGCTTTGACTGGAAGCACTAATGTCTACCCTGACCCTATACAAAAGGTCCCACTAAGTTCTGCAAGTGGAGATGCACATCAGATAGCTCTCATGTGGCTAGCTAGTTTATCAATTAAGCAAAGATGTGGACATGACTATGAGTTACACTGCCAGTCACCTATGTTAAATGGAGAAGACTAATAAGATAATGTTATTTACTTGCAAATTTGTGAGAGAGTTTAAAGAAGCATTTCTGGTTTTATTCTTAAATTGCACCAGAAGTATATAGCTGCTGGTTTATTTTCTAAAACTGCAACATTTTCCCTTTACTTACTGTCATATAATATTTATAAGGTACCGACACCTCCACCCCTGGGGTGCTTCATAAGCAATTAAAACGCAATCATCATAATAAAGAAATAAATAACCTTAATTAAAACATTGCACAGGAACCTTCCTCAGATGCAGAGCCAGTGGGGAGCTGTCTGTCTTCGTGAGATTTTACATATCTGTCAGTTAGACTGAGATCCAAATGCAACATCAGGTTTCATGGATCATCATCTGGATTTATTATATTCCCTGAGGGCCATGGATTCATACCCCACCAAACAGATGATACTCAAATGTACATTACATATTTGTTAGATAAGATTTTTTAATTGCTTCATTTAATTAAATTTTAAAAAGAGTTCTGTGTGCCTGGACCACACACAATCTCCCCTACTCCCCTGCTACACTTCTTATCCTCTTTCTTTCAAAACCAAATAGAACATCTCCAACAATGTCTCTTCCCACTCCTACATTTTGTTTTTCCACTCAGGGCTGTTATATTATAACCTTTGGTACTTTCTTCTGTCATTCTCTCTCTAACGCTGTGTTTACCAGCCCCTTGTCATTCCAGGCGAGGAAGAAATCTGCAAAATATTTCCTCCCTACCTGTTACCCAACAGCAGGCCTAGATTGTTCTCAATTAAGTTGTTTTAATCCTCAGTTTTTCAGTGTAATATTCCCCAGAGGGAGCAGAAGACCACAGCAAAAGAATACTTCTGGTCTGAAGTACTGTCACTTTCAAAAGCACTACACAGACCTTTTCTGGGTACTAAAACCTCAGAACTGAAGGAAATGAAGAAAAAGAATTGATTTATTTAAAGTGATTGGACACAGAATCACAGTTCTTCCTGAGTCAAAACTCCTATTTGACAATATAATTCACTCTCCAACTTCCAAGCAATTTTTTTGTGCTCTGCTTGGCATTTTGTTTAAAATCTTCACATAAAATTATCCATCCCTTTCAAATATTTTGATACTTATTAAGGAAATTCTCAACAGTTTCTGATTCATAATGTCAGGTCTGTGACTTCCACTTTGAACACACAAGCTTACCTGCCCCAGAACATGTGCCTAACTCATTCCTTCTAGCGTAACACCAGAACATGCAAACACTCTGCCAGTTTTGAAGAGCATGGTGGCAACAACCATGACTCTAGAATGTCTCTGCTAGAGATACTGACTGCAGCACCACCCTTTCACACTTTTCATGAAGAGTCCAGGCCCTTAAGGATGGTCATGTGCTCTATTACAGCTATAGCAATGATGATGGCTTTTTTCAAAGTAATCAGTGCAGCTCTTCCACTCAGGACCTTTCCTCACGCAGCTGCAAGTTCAATAGAAATAGGCAGCAAAGTTCTCAGGACGCCATGGGACTGAGGATGCTACTGAAAGGAAGATATCCCTCATCTAACACAGAGATTAGTATAGATGGCTCTTGCCTCAAGCAAGTCCATGGTTTCCACAGATGCATACGAAGAGGTGTATCTCACCTTCTTCCCAGAGCCTGCCACCTTTCTTTTTGTTTGGATGAAGAGAATCCAGCTAAGAGCTAAAATCCTATTGCTGTGTTCAGCTAATTCCATGTTTACAACTTACTGTAAGGTTGCTGAGCTATATGTATTATATTTGATGCTTTTAATATGCTTTGAATATGTTGTTTTCTAATTGAATCTGTACCTACTGGTGTTCACTGAGGACCACGCGGACTCATGGCTCTAAAGTTCAGTATTGAAGCATTTAGATTCTGACTGATGCATTTTAATTTCAGGGGATCTCTCAAGTTCTAGATAGGTTTCAGAAGAGTGAGATACAACAGGATAACATAATTTCCTTCTTTTCCAGGAGGAATTCAGGATCTCTCCTTGCCTAAGGCATTTACTATTTATTTTGAATGAATTACTGGAGGGGAGTTTATACACCAGGCTTCCTCCTGTTATAACTATGTTTAGAACATATTCTCCCTTTCTGAGCTGCCCTTTTATATTTTAATTCCTCCTCTTTTGAACTGAAGGGAAATGAATTATAAATAGCTAAGTGGCAACATATATAAGGACAATATGAATACAGGCAGAACTTTTATTGTATCGCTTTGAAACAAAGCAGCTTTGTATGCATTGATGTACTTAATTTGGTGTACAACCAACTGTTCCTTTCACAGGTCTTCCTGCAAGATACTTGTGACCTACCATTGTGCTCAGGTAAATACAGCTAAGAACTTACACGCTGTTTTCTGACTGATAGATGCATTTGGCAACTCCTGACATTGCTCTTATGACAGTTTTACAAATTAAAATAACGTGCTGGTTGAAGAGAAGGCATTATAGTCTCAAGAGGATGTCACATACCTCTGCATTTTATTTCTGATGTTCGTAAGTGCATATGGCCCACACTGTCTCAGTACAGGCTGCCTGTCTGCATCCCCTCTGAAACAGCAATCCAAACCCCCACCAAACCTCATGTCACCATCATTATTCTTTGTGAGCCCTCCTGTCACCTCAACCCAAAGCAGCTGCAAAGGCTGCAAGCAGTAACCAATCCTCCTTTCTTTGTCTTTGTTTTAAACGGACACAAAGCATCCTCCTCCCCAAAACAGCAACAAAAAAAAGTTTTATTCTTGCCTTTTGTCCTTTCTTTCTGAGAGTGTGTTTGAATGATCAAAATCAAAACAGTAACACTGATGAATGGACTGCACTTGTTTTACAGCATTTCATACTACACAGTTGGTCGTTGTTATAACAGAACTAATCAACATATGGTTGCAAGAGGAAAAAATAAAACTTGTGTATTGTGTATAATCTACATAGCCTAGATGATTGTCATTTTTATGCTCTAGAAATTCAGTATGTCAGTAAAAAAAGACCTTAAGACCCACAGCTTTTTCTTTAAAATACAGAACTCTTCCAATAATAATTCCAAGTGAGTTACAAGAGAGCCACGCATTTCCAAGAGACTTACTATTTGCCTATTGCCAACTCAATAAACATTCCTGGGAGAAGAATTTGTTCTGGTTTACTATAAACTGTAACCCGGATCACGTTAGAATTGAGATTAGACTGAACATTTATATGCAATTTATATGCACTATAAATATGGTGTTGGTATATATGGTGCATAATGTACGTGAAAATGGTCAGAATTTTTATAATTACGGCATTTGCGTGAATAGAGATGGGTTAAATGAGAGTATCCATCCTTGCCTTTATTTCCGTGAAAGCTCATGGAGTTACAGGAAGGAGACGCAAGACTGTTTTGACTTGTAAATTCTATTTTAAAATGCACCTGAAGGTGGGTGTTTTGTTCATCTATAGCCTTGTTTAGATGAGGAAGTTAACAGGTGAATTTGAAATTCAATAGCTAATACACATTAATTTCCTGTGTTAAAACTATTTCCTGTATTAACACTAAGTATACAGAATAAGTAGGATAAGTATGTAGAATAATGTTTCACACAAAGTAAAGAGATGTCCATACTAGGAGACAGAGTGGAATTACAATTTAAAATTACAGTTACTGGTACAAGAGAGTGGGATAAAAAGAAAATTATTCTCTATATATTTTAATGGCATTCAAGCAAGTTTCAACACATAATAGTTTCAAGATTGCCATCTCACAGGGATTTATCTCACAGTAGACTGAATAAAAGAGTTTAACTGTAAGAGAGAGAAGCTAAAGGCTCTAATTTTGTAAGTGAGATCTAGATCATTTTAGTGACTGAGCTCTTAAATATCTAAATATTTTGTGTGGGTTTATATTACAAAAAATTGTAATGAAGTCTTTATTGCTAATCTAATTGCAAAGTAATTACACAGTGACTAGATTTGTCTCATACTTTTAAGTCTCTGAGTTCTTTTTAACAGTCATTGCTTAATAAAAATATTGCAAAAACACTTCTAAATTCAAATCTAATAGTTTTCTCAGTTGAAGGCAAGTAGTAATTGTAGTAAATCTAATACTTCCTTCTGAGCTGAAGGAAGTAATAGTTTCTACATTCCCCGTTATTTGTATTGTGGAAGCCCCCAGGTGTACCAATTGACTTGAAAACACCAAAATTCTTTCCAGTAGGATAAATGCTCCATGATGCCATTTAATTTTACTGATAACAGTTTCTTCTTGCATTAAGTGTTCCTTCAAGTAAAGAAGCATCTTTCGGTTAATATTAAACCAATGTAAGTAACAAATAATTACTTCTTAGATCCATACACAGATAAGGTTTTAACTCACATATCAAAAAGTAGACTAGCCAAAATACTGTTGAAAGTAAGATTACTACCTGCTGCTGTCCTGCCTAATGTCTGCATACACAAGAGAACTCCAAAGGATGAGTGGAATGCACTTTTCATATTTTACAACTCTCATTTTTTCCAGAGAGAAGATAAAAAACATTTTACATTTCATCCTACAGTTTGTCATAAGTAATTTATTTCCATAAATTGGGACAATTGCAAAGACTCATTTTAAGATCGTGAGACAAATTATGGGTTTAATTTATTCTGTAATTGAATTACTGCAGCTATAAAGTATATAATAAATGAAATAAGAATTCTGAATTTAAGTTTTAGTTCATGTTAATGTTTTAAATTCTGCAATGTAATACTTGAGCCACAGCTAATGTCCCTATCCAGACAACTATATTACTAAGGTTACTTGTGGTACATGCATGGTCATTTTTCTCATCTCACCTGCCAAGGACAGATGTTTAGAATTTGTTTTACTGAATTTGTCTCCATTGACTTGAAAGTTGCACTGACTTTCAAACTATATTCTTGCTTAAAAGAATAGCTTGTTTATTCAGAAAACAACCAACCAATTTTGTTTTTAATTCCCACTAATAAAGTCTGTTTTCAAGCACTCATCATGGGAAAATATCAATGAAATTTTTCTTGGTAGTTTCCCATATGAGAGATTTGAGTTTTAAGTCTCAAAGTGGTAAAATAAAATCACAAGAGTCTGGAAAATGACTTTTGTGTCGTCTTTACCATACAAGAAAGAAGTCTGACAACTGAGAAGTGATATTGCCCACCCCACCTCCCAAGAAAAGAATGAATCAAAGTTGTTTTTTTTTTTCCTGTTGTAATTAATAGACTGTTTTAATTTAACTGCTATCATTAGCTTCAGAAGACAGTGCAGTCTTCTTTGCATTGTTGCTGCAGGTTGGTAACTAGTGAAGCAGCTAAGATGTGGCTGGCAGTACCCATGATTAAGTTACAATCTGATGATGATTTGCCACACTCCCTGAAAAATGAAACCTTACATCTGCAGCTTTTGTTAGACTGCAGACTACCGAAAGACAATTACGGCGTAAGTGAAAACTGTTATTCCGTGAAACAATTAAAATAAGTCCTATAGTTCTACCAGAAACCAGGGCACAGGATTCTGTTTGTAAACAGTCAACGCCATTTTTTAAATGGCCCTCAGAAGGACAAGAATTAAACTGAGGACTAAATGCAACAACTGACCTTACAAAGAAAATTTGCTTGTAAACCCTTAAGCATATAGCAGTTAAGGATCACTGTGAGACATGGGGCCAATTTCAGTGGCAATGTAACTTCCTAAAAAAACATAGTTAAAATCTCTTACTTATATCCAATTACAACAATCTACAAGAGGACTGAAGCATTTTATATCATGACTCACTTTGTAATAAAACTGAAATCATCGCACAAATTTTCTCTAGGAGCAGAGCAATTCATTCACTTGCTCACAGGAAACACGAAGGGGTGTCAATATATTAACGTGTGTGATAGATGGATAGCAACGTGAGGAACTGAACCCTTCCAAACCTCTGCTTAATAGAAAAAGTCTTTCAAAACCATATACTGTCTTAGATCACAAAGACAGAATATCACCCCAAACTGGAAAGCAGAAGGAGAGAGAGGGAGAAGGGAAGAGAGGCTGAAATATAAAACCCTCCAAGAATCGAAGCAGTGGTGCAAACCTGATATTTCCTTTAGTTATTACCTAAGAATATACTGGAATGACAGAAAACAACTGCTTGCTAAAAGTCAATAATCTTTTCCTTTTATAACACAGGTACATCACAGCAAATTTCTAGTCCATTTACTTCCTCTCTAAAACATTTGAACTACATCTCCATATATATAAATATATGGAGAATATACATATAATGAATACCTAAAGGAGATTTGCTGCACACAAATAAGATAGTGGCATACCAAGTACAAAACAAATGTGAATGTTTTCTTGTATCTGTTAAAAATTTACTGGCAGTTAGAGTATAAATGAGCAATGCGGATGTCAGATCAAACCAGACATGATGTATGTATGATATGACAAAATGAACATTTGGCATGTGTTGTAGACATTGAAAGACGTGGACAATTTCTTTATAGGAAATATTATAGGATTATATTAGGATTTGATTCTAGCAATCCACTGAATGCTCCTGAAAATATTTATCTGCTGATGCAGAATTCTGTTCATCACTAAGCTTGTGGAAAAAAACAACATCAGAGAGACTGAAAACCTGATTGTATGGGTGTGATGCTCTTAAAAAGACAGGCGTTCTGAGCAGCTAGACAGCAGACCACAACAGCCTTTTTACACCTGAAATAGAAGAGTCGTAAACCTGTGATTAACAGGTATTGGCAACTGAAAGAAAGACCAGTGACCACTCCAGAACAGTTAGCAAAATATTTCTAGAAATTCAAATAAGAGGCTGGAAATAAAAAGACCACTTCTGCAATCAAAGAAGAATGACTTATCTTTTTAAACTATTACAAGAGGCAAGTGCTTTCCCCCTGTGAAGCCAAATTATGTATATCTATTACATATATAAGTTATCCTGTACAGGAATACAGGATATTAAAACTCAGTATCATTAGAAGAAAGCACTCAGCATGTGAAGGTCAAGGGAGTGACAAAGACAGAGTTAAACAGACAGTCATCATGAGCCAGACAATTAGTATCATTAGTCTACAACAAGGTTGCTGGATGAAGATGGAATATCCTCAATAATATTAACTACAAGGATGTTATTTATCTATAATACTGTTATTATTTTTTAATTTAAGAGACAATGCAGGTTACTCCACATACTTAACTGGAGAGCACTTTCTTTGCAGAACAAAAGGTGAGTCAGAAAGCAGATACCTTGTACTGTAATGGCCTAAAAACACTTACTAAATACTTTGCCCAAAGTTCCTTAGTCAAGAGAAAAGCCTGAAGTAACTCTAACCCTAATTGCCAAATCTTTCTACTCCTACTGAACTTCAGTGGGAGCAGAGACAGCTCAGCACCCTGTGCACTGCTCTCACAGGGATTTGTTTCCAGCCAAACCCCACCTAACTTTGAGAACTAGAAGTCAGATGATTTCATCAGCAATGAACCCAGACAACACTTAGACTGGGTAAAATAGGTTAAATTTCTTTAAGTTGTTTGAGATTTTGATGCCCTGTAATTACCGGGAGTGCTCTTTCAAATGGAAAATGTCCAGCAGCTATTAAAAATAGCCTTATAACAAACCCAATTTAATTGTCTTGTGGATAGCATGAAATTGAATACACTAAGGTCATTAACCTTCAATACTCAAATTCTGTTTTTCTATAATTATGTTTTCTGATCACAGGAACCCTGCATATCAGAGCCAACAATACACACATTACACTACTAAACAAAAGTTGAGGCCACAGGGTCAGTTGACCTTCACATTTAACATTCATAGACAAAAATACTTTCTAAAGCAAGCCTTTTTTGTTTTAGACTACTTCCCCTGCTGATAGACATAATTCTAAACTTAAGAACCATGCTATTTTCCTTCCTTTGGCATGTTTTGCCCTTAACTATGTAATAAAAATGCTAGTGGAATTCATATTGCATTGTACATATTAGCTATTTTATTGCTTATGTTGTGTTTGGAAATAAATATGCATAAATTCAATTTATCTATCCTATATGTTGCAATCTCACAGGATTATAGCACTTCATCTAAAATTCTGTCTGTAGTTTATAGAGTAATAAATGCTTGAAAGCATTGTATTCTTCATGATCACCCTTTCAGAGCATGAGTTATCAATTCTCACCATGACTTCCAATGCATTTACACTTAACTACTTCTTTTGTAATCTTTCCTTACATTACAGTCTCAGCACTTGCGGTATTCACTGACTTCTTCTTATAACCTGTAGTGCTTACAGGTCATTTCAGAAGCAAACCCACTCCATGGAAACAGTTTGTTTTCTACACAATATTGTGAGAAATGTGCTGCTCTCCTTCATAATTCGATATTTAAAAAATTGTATTGTAACCCAGTTTTACTGACAGTCATCCAACATTATGGGCAAAAGAAATACTGTCAGAACAAATGGCTGAAATGAAATGAGAAGGACAAAAGGAAGAAATGGTGCAAATCACTTTTATCATCTTAGATGTCTGCATACTAAGGGAAAAAAACAAGAGCTGGTAGAAATCTTAGCACATGATCAGGACTGTGAAATAAATGGCAAAGCAGAGATCCAATGGTATAACTCAGTTAGTTGCCCTGCATTTAATTTAGTTTGTTTCAGGAAGATAGAAGAGAGCAAAGATAGAAGGTGATGTTAGCTTGCACATGAAGGCTTTGCTCTGAAGCCTGGAATGTGGATGAACCCACTGAAAGTCTAAGAATGAATGGGAAAAAGAATAGGGGGTCTCTTCTGGAAAGTTTACTCATGAAACCAAATCAGCAAAATCAGATAAATCAAGATTTCTGTAGGCCTTTTGCAAAATCATTCAAAACAAACTGAGTGCTGGGAATGAGGGATGATGGTTGTCTAGATATCTCTTGGGGAAGGAACATGTTTTGTCTGGTAAGCTCTTGAAATGCATTGGTCAAGAAGAACTATGCACAAACAATCCTCGATATTTTTTTCTAATAATAGGAAGCAGCTGCAGGAGGAGACTGAACTAGAAAGCATCTTCATCTTCAATAACTTCATAGGAGCATATAGAGGAAAAAAATGCCCCCATGAAGGCAGTCGAACACTGAAAGAGGATGCTCAAAGAGGCTGCAAAATCTCCATTCCTGGAGATATTAAAAACTGGACAAAGCCATTAGCAACCTGATCTTAGTTGGCCTTGCTTTGACAAGGGGTTTGAGCTGGGGGGATCTCCAAAATTCCTATCCAAGCTATACTATTTCTTTGATTCTATGATCCTTTGTGAAATGGCGGTATTCTCAGCCCTCAAAAGGGAAAGGAGAAAGAACTGTGAACATAGACTGAAACTGAGCTTCAGTAAACTCGAGAATCAAACCAATATATACCTAGCTCAAAATCCTACCTCCAACAGTGGCTGAACTATTAACTGAAGTGACTGTATTCTCACTTGAATCCCTTTTGCATGAGGAGAACAGAACGTAGCTAATATGGCACCAATCTTTTAAAAAAGGGTTGAAGGGGACACTCAACCTGCAGCAAAAACAATTCAGGTTAGACATTAGGAAGAACATTCTAGCAATAAAGGTAGTGAATCAATAAGAAAGACCAAGCAGATAAGTTGCAGAAGCTCCAACACTGGATTCTGTTTAAGAATAGGTTGGACACCCATATACTCACCCAGTAACACTGACAAACATGAGTTAAACTGGATGACTCAACTCCCTCCTTCTGTCTCAGCTAAAATTTGTGTCTGTCTCATAGACATCCACTCATCAATATCACTAAAACTAAGACACTCGTACATTTTCTGTTGATCTCTCCCTTCTGTTTCCTTTACCAATCACCAGATCTCTCTCATCAGTATTCATATACAGCAGCTGATCACAACTTTTGAGTTAGACTTATTTCTAAATCCTCACACCCACATTAAATCTCAATCAAGTTAGAAAGCTCCACTCCACCTTCAAGATTCTGTACATGCTATCTAACCATAGGATCTGGATCTCATTACCTGTTATTTGTAATACTGTAACCTCCTTTCTATTGGTCTCGATCAGCGCAAGCTGGCTCTACTTTTACCTCCTCAGAAAGCTGCTGAAAAAGTAATTTTCCAAGTTCATATTACAACAGCTGTCTCTTTGCATCCTTCCTCTGGCTCCCCTCTTTTATTGCAAGAAATCAGAAAAGACTGGTATGCATGTTGTTCCTCAGCAGTTGGTATTGGGACTGGCACTGTTTAACATCTTTGTCAGCGACATGGACAGTGGGATTGAGTGCACCCTCAGCAAGTGTGCCGATGACACCAAGCTGTGTGGTGCAGTCGACATACTGGAGGGAAGGGATGTCATCCAGAGGGACCTTGACAGGCTGGAGAGGCGGGCCCATATGAACCTCATGAAGTTCAACAAGACCAAGTGCAAGATTCTGCACGTGAGTCCCAAGCACACATACAGGCTGGGCAGAGAATGGATTGAGAGCAGCTCTGAAGAGAAGGACTTGGGGCTGTTGGCTAATAAGAAACTCAACGTGACCTGGCAATGTGCGCTTGCAACCCAGAAGGCCAACTGTATCCTGGGCTGCATCAAAAGAAGTGTGACCGGCAGGTCGAGGGAGGCGATTCTCTCCCTCTACTCCACTCTCATGAGGCCCCACCTGGAGTACTGCATTCAGCTCTGGGGCCCCCACCATAAGAAGGACATGGACCTGCTGGAGCGAGTCCAGAGGGCCACGAAGATGATCAGAGGGCTGGAGCACCTCTCCTATGAGGACAGGCTGAGAGAGCTGGGGTTGTTCAGCCTGGAGAAGAGAAGGCTCTGGGGAGACCTTATAGCAGCCTTCCAGTACCTGAAGGGGGCCTACAAGAAAGCTGGAAATGGATTTTTTACAAGAGAGAGTAGTGACAGGACAAGGAGTAATGGCTTTAAACTGAAAGAGGGTAGATTTATATTAGATATAAGGAAGAAGTTCTTTACTATGAGGGTGGTGAGGCACTGGAACAGGTTGCCCAGAGAAGCTGTGGATGCCCCATCCCTGGAAGTGTTCAAGGCCAGGTTGGATGGGGCTTTGAGCAACCTGGTCTAGTGAAAGGTGTCTCTGCCCATGGCAGGGGGGTTGGAACCAGATGATCTTTAAGATCTCTTCCAAACCAAACCATTCTATGATTCTGTGATTCTATGATTTTCAGAATGTGCACATATATCTCTACCTTATCAAACAATTCTTACAGAGATGGTGATCAGCCAATGATGAACTCATTTTAGACTTACTAAACAAACAGTAAAATAATTTGTGCTTTCTTCCTTGCTGTCTCTGATACTTTGGGCATCTGTTAACATCAACATCTGCATAGCTACCTCGTTATTCTCCTCACATCTATATTTGCTTAGGCAGCCTTCACGGAATTGCAACGCTAGTTAAATTGCTGGTGTGTTAACACAATGTGCTATCAGACTGACTGAAACCAGCCCACTGATTCCTTGTCCTCCTTTTTTGGTCTTCATTTACATCCATTTTATAAGACACTGACTTGTATTTAAGATTTAATTTGTAGGATAAAAGTACAATTTTTCTTTTCTGTGTGCACAGTACCTAAGAAAATGGGTCCCAGAGCATAACTACGGTTCTCACTACTACAGCCTGGCTCCTCAAAGGTATTTATATGTCTGGGGATCTGGATCTGAAAATCTATAGTTCCTTTTCTTAGCATTTAATGTTAGACAACAAACATAAGGCCAGCTATTTCCTAGATGCTCCTTTGTAAATGGGGAAGCTGCTGACTGTCCAGCTCCCCTCTGCAAATAATTACACTCTTCTGTACAAGCTATGGTTTTAAACAAATGTAATTCAAGGTTTCTCTAAGCTTAGGTATTGTAGCTTACTGCTGAATACACATTACTTATGCTATTTGAAGCCTCTTTTTGTAAGGACATAAAAGACAAGTGTAGATAAGTATGTCATCTATGTGGCTGAACCGCCAGAGCACAGTAAAGCCAAAATAAACCATTTCTTTAGGCACATAGCAAAGTGCTCGGTATGTCTTCCTTCAAAGAGCAGGGGTACAATTCTGCTCTTAGATACAAACTGGTAAATTTCATCTGCCTGCAGGTGCAATTGCCTATTTATCATGATGAAGAAAGAATATTACAAGAATGATCACCTCTCTCTGCAAGCAGAAAAAGCGACATACAAATGGTGAACCTGAAATCAAGCACAGCAGTGTTTTCATTCCATCATTGTTTGAACCAAGATTAAAAACTCTGTTTCACACTGACCTTATTTTGCTAACAGGGCCATTTTTGTGATATTAACCTTTTCTTTAACCTGCACTATCTTTGTGAAGTATATTAAGACTAATTTTATTCAGCTAAATTCTTGTGATCTTTTAAAACAAATAGACCAGACGATAAACTGGGACAGAAAAGCACTCAGGTGTACACCAATGATTTAAAAAGGATTCTTCACGGATACAGAGATCTGAGCTATCATATCCCAGTAGAGGGTCAAGGCCTCACTGTTATAATTCCATAGGGATGCTGAACAAACTTTGCATTAACAGCACTTGCCTTACTGGAAAGGCACTGAAAAGGGTTTTGTTTGTCTTTCCTATGCTGTAAGTGTGTGAATGTTAAATCACAGCTCTCTCCCTAAGTCACACTGTTTTTAAGAAAACTGAAGGCACTGCAATCAAATGGCTGCCAGTCCATCTAATTTATACTATTATTAGTACAGACTCAGAATGTCAAAATAATGTAAAGTTGAAATTTCGTTTTTTTTAATAAAAAGGTACTTCATTAAAATGCATGATCCCCATGTATCAAAGGGACATATATAACACGATGGCCTTTTTGATATTTAGCAAATATTTAAACTATTAAATTAGACTGTTTATTTCAACTAAAATGCTGTGTAGTGAAATATCACAGCTTTCATATCTATACACAGGGCTTCAGTACAAAAAATGGAAACTGCAATTGGTTCTCCTTTGTTATGAGATTGTATTAGTTTTCTTAACATGCAGAAAAATAATTAAAAATGTGCAAAAAGTTATTCAGCATGATGGAAAGCATAAGAATTTTTCTTTCAGTAAACATTATCTGGCATTCACATCTTTCTCACTATACAACAGCACAGCCATGGCAGGGATGTACTCAGACTCAAGCTGTCTCATTGTAAAAGAGGTGTGAACATTCTCCAGAAGCCTTTCAACATCTTCTGATAAACAATGCTACAAATTTGATATTCTGCACACCCCTCAAAGTTCACTTTTCTTCTCCATTTGAAGACATCAGCAGCAAAGATCATCGCACCCTAGAAAGTACAGTGGGCTAAAGAACAGTTCATAGAGAAGAGTTTCATAGTTTGTTTTTGTCTTTAAACAAATCTGCTTTTAATTTTGCATTATCCAAGGTTGCATGCCATTTAAGGAGGTGAGAGCTGCCTAAAACATTTGGTTGAGTTCTTCTTTACTTCTCTAAAAATCAAAGTAAAATTAGACTCTTGTCCTCCAAAGCATGTATACATATGTTTCATTTTACACACGACAGACAGTCTCTACTTCAACTGTTCCTGTCCCCTGGGAAGTTATATACCTGTACAAGCCCAAAGTGTAACAGTGCCCTTGTACCTTCTGTTAAATGCTTGCTATTGAATGCCTTGATAGAGTGACTTTCCTCTGGAAAGCTAGAAGCTTGCTGTATGTGGCTGAACTCTTTTTCTTTCCATGCAGTTAAAAAATATGGAAATAAAGTACCTTGACAATCAGCCCCAGAGATTGCTTTTGTTCCGTACGGGGGGGGGGGGGAGGGGGGGAAACAGTTCTCAAAAAGGATAAAATCAGCAGAGGAAAAATGCAACTGTCAAAACTCTAATATGGTTAACCAGAGATATAAATTAGAATCTATGGAAGTACTTGATAATATTCCTTTAAGTAATACTAGAAAGGTTTGAAAATCACACTGTCCTTGACTGTGGTCAAACACAATTAATCTTAAATTTGAAAAGAAGAAAAAGAAGATGTGCAAATATATGATATAAACTTTTTTTATTGCTGGCACTTAGTTCTGTATCATTAATTTTTAAAGTCAATGCAAATCAGGGAGCTTCATTTTTATCTACTTCATCAACAAAGAAAAGCTCTCAGTATTCAAGCAATTTTAGGACTTTGAGCTATTCTTCTTAATCAATGTAGTAACACAGTTATTTGGTGTCAATTAGCCTATGCAGTTAAGTTAAGCTGTTTTCTCAGTAGTGGACATTGTTGCAAACTATGGCAGAGTGGGGCTGCTGACATGGTCTTCCCTGGGTTGAAAGGATGGTCTATATGCTTACTTGACTGCAAGTCCTTGGCACCCTAGAAAACAGCAGGACAGGTATACGCATAAGAAACTCACTCCTTAGACACCTACATTTGAAGCCTTTGGAAGTAGAAAGAGTTTTAAAGAAACTCTTCATGGTCTGGTTCATCTGCCCCTTAAAGAAGCAGCAGTATGACAGTTTCTTGTTCTTGCCAGTGCCTTCAAAGAACTTTCTTTTTTAAGCTCTGTTCATCTTTGGGTACCCATTCTAGGGCTGATATAACTTGTAGCTCTTTTACTCATTGCAATTCGTTATTTCTCGTATGATCAGTGATTGTTCATAGGTCCTATCGCAGGTGGATTTGATTCAAAACTCAGAAATGTCTGGAGAAATTCATAACCAACTGCTACCCAAATTATCAAATAGCCTTTCCACACTACCTAGAAATCATAGAAACTCCAAATTCCAATTTATTGGAAACTTTGGGAAAAAAACGGGCGTTGATACGGATCCAAAACCAGAAGTTCAAATAATATATCTCTATTCAATTAATATATCTTTGTTAATATAGGATGGGAAACAGAGTAATTGAACTATTTTGTTGTCATTGTGAAGTTACTAATACTACAAAACAAGCCAGCAGACTGTTTTTCTGATTCACTGGACAACTAAATTAATTGCCATTCCTTGACATAAAGCAAAACAAAAAAGCATTTGAAAGATTTTCCCTCGGTAGAATTAAGGTATGCAATCATATATTACCTTTACAGGACTCTGTGGTCAGCGTACATAAAAGTAAATGAGCTACTCAATAAGACGGGAGCGTGCATCTATCATTTCGTAACTTTTTCACTCAGAAATCAGATGAGTGTTTTGTAAAACCAAGATCACTCACTCATTCACTCTTTTTTTCCCACACTACTGTTCCTCTTCTTGGCATCATCTATCAAACACTTTGGCCAAACCCCCAACTTAAACTGAGACATAGCTGGATTTAAGTCAGTGGAATAATGACATTTTATATCAGCTAGAAATCCCTTTATAGAAATCAGTCTGGTACTATGAGGTAGCAGTGTTCACCATCAGAAGAAGCAAAATAAATCATATGAAATATACAGCTGTTATGTTATCTAATGACAATATCTATTTATAGCTACTTGGCATAGTAACAAAGCTGATAAATTTCATTTTGCATTGTAGAAGTAGCTGCATTATTCAAAATGCATTTCATAGCCTGTCGGCCCTCAGAAATTTCTTTGTTTTCCTGTCTTTTGATCAGTATCGGACAAAAGAAAGACGGAACCAATCCAGCTACACTGGATGGAACCAGCATAACTGAGAAGTTGAAGGCTTGGCCACTTAAGTGCAGAGCTTGGTTCTGATGAAAATGTGCAATGTAACAAATTGTTCTTCAATCAGTTCTGCCCCTTGTGCTTGCCTTTGTGGTCTCTCAGTTACACTTTTCTGGCTTTCTGAAACTGCATGCTCATCTATGTCCTCCTTTATCTCGTTTATTTTATACTTTTCTCCTTTCATGCCATTCTGTCCTCTGCCTTCATTTAGTGGTTTCTAACTTCCACGCCCATGCTACCTCCCCAACCCCCTCCCCTCTTTTTCAAGATCCAGTGTCCATGCAGAGAACAATGAAACATTCCAAGATCTGAAAAGAATTTACAATCATGTAACCTGACACTGAGATTAAAAAAAAATTCTCCTAGTTATTACAGAGCAGTCCTTGAATCTAGCCCAAAATTTGTGGTTGAAAGAAATTAAGTGATTAAAAGAAATCTAATGCGGATTGAAAAATTTTGAGTGATGCAGAATTTGCCATCCTAGGAAATGCAGTTCGGATGTATTTACATTCCTGCTTGCAGGAATAGGGTCCAAGTTTATCATTAGTCACTCTAAAAGAGATTTATAAGCAAACATGCTCAAGGTGATTAAAAAGAAAGACATACTCACAAGTCTGGGCTTTTCTAAACAAAAAAAACCCTGATGTATGAAACTTGCAAAAGCTCCTTTTGGAAGGCTTAAAATAACTGGTGCAAAGTCTCCTTTGCAGAACCTCCCTTTTTTTCTGAGCTTATTCAGGGAGATATTAAAACTCCAGACGAGGTTTTGGGGTTCAAACCAAACCTTGTACTGTCAAGGTAAAGAAGCTGCATTAACACAGGATTACACTTTCTTTAGAAAACTTATGATGTGAACTGTGTAATTGAAATAATCCTACTTTTTCTTTTTGAAGATTTTTATAGGAGAGAATTTTTTATTTCTGTTTTCAAAGAAAAGCAGTTCTCTTTGTTTATATCTTTTATTATATTCAGTGATATTTCTAGTGGTTCTTGATATTTTTGCA
The DNA here is from genome assembly GCF_965183815.1 of Platalea leucorodia. Classification (NCBI taxonomy): domain Eukaryota; kingdom Metazoa; phylum Chordata; class Aves; order Pelecaniformes; family Threskiornithidae; genus Platalea; species Platalea leucorodia. Next base: position 120,635,036 of record NC_138823.1, read on the forward strand.
AAAAGTTCTAGAGTTCTTCACAAGTACCTTTTATTTTTTTAATCTGCTTTGTTATGAAACACACATTTGTTTGCAAAGTGAGTACATATCCTAGTGGAACATTTAGCAGTCACTTCTTTAAGACTCAGCTTCTCCTTTCGGATATAATCTATACAGCTCTATGAATAGTGGGTTTAGAAATGTGATGCAGTACAACATTTTTCCACAAACATCAGGGTTTTTGAGTCAAAATATGACTAAGCAAAATGGACATTCAGGTATGCTTTTTATCTTAATTCAAGTATTTTAACACAGTTTTTCTTCAAAGAAGAGGATAAACAGAAGTATTTTCTATTTCCTAAGTAACTTCCTAAAGAATTTTGAAATGTGATGAAAATGGTGCCATGTGTGATACTATACTTATTTTCATCCCTCCCCCAGAATATGTAGGAGACATTTACAGCCAGATTGTGCTTTTCCTCTGCAAAAGTGGAAACATAAACAGTAGAAAGTCCTTTCCTGTCACAGCCACATTCCAAGGTGAGATGTCATTTCTGGTACTGTTTGGGTTCGGTTCTCTCCTCACAGGTTTCAGGCTAATTGGGATCCACAGGAATTACTCCTGCATGAAGAAGTCAGGAAGGCCTAAAGAGTGAAGGCTGTGGATTGCCAGCACTGCTAACTGTACCATCTTTGCAGAAAAGACATGGATCGGTGATTCTTACCTATATGTGTACACAGACGCTTCAGTATTGTTTGTACTAGATACAAATGGAGAAAAACAAGAGCCGTTGAAATTACATCCAAAGTGGATGTATTTTATCTCAGGACCAAAAGCCCGGAAGAGCAGCTCAAATCCAAATATTACATGATCTCATAATTCTTTGTAACTTTGTTATCCAGTATATTCCGTTACCCAGTAAAGGCACGTCAGCAAACATCTCTTAGCTGCATTTAAAATTTCACCATTTTCCTAAAATCTTCCAAATTTATTCCATGTTTCAATTTCAAATCTATTTAATATGTATTATTTTAAAATGCTTAGATAAAGCATTATAGCAAAGTAAAGCAAGAGTGACTGAAGAGAAAGAAGAAAACCAAGTAGCACACACACAAAAAATATTTCTTTCACCAAAAGCAAACACAGTATTTACAACAGACAAGTGAAGTTTTAAAAGGTAAGGTTCTGCAGTCTGAGTAGCATAAATTATCATGTAGACTTTTAAGATACAAAAATGAAGAATAGAATAGTCTGCTCAGTGGTGTTGTTATGAGTCTAGGAAAGAATCATGTATTACGAAAAATAATTCTTCAGGGCACTTAATATCTTTCTCCTTTGGTTTCTCCTTTACACTTTTAGTTAATTTCCTACTCTCTTCTGCCAATACTACTGCTTACTATTCAGCTTCACAAGCCAGGTTGAGTGATTTGAGAGAAGAGCGTAAGACTAATATTTCTCATTTTCTACCTTTCCTAACAAACACAAGGATTCTTTAAAATAAAGAAATATGGGCACAGATTAGATACAGGTGTTTAGGCCCCATTTTCAAACACTGGCTCAAATAGAGTTTAAGATCAATTCAACATTGTTCTAAGAAATCTGATGAAAAAGTAAGTTAGACTTCTAAGTCACCTAAAAGCTTTTTTAATATTTTACCTGGTGTTTAATTAAAATATCACAACCCAAGTAGAAAGCAAGGCTTTGCTTCATTATGCTATGGCCTGGAGTGCATCTCTGAATGAACCAGCTCCAAGCTGTAATAGGAAAATGTGTTTTTGAGAGGAGCAAGCACACAGCTGCTTAACCATATGGAACTGTAGCTGCATGAAGCTCTGTTAATATCCACTTCTCACCTCCTCACTTACATCCAAACGCGTTGCCCTGGGGCAGGCTCCTACTTCCACCTTTGCTCCCCTGCAGCCTCCTGCTCTTACCATCCTTTTGTCCTCCTGTAATACCGCAGCTGTTCTGAGAGCTCTAGCAGGTCACCCAGCCACCTGACCTTGAACACTGACAAGCATCCTGCCAAATATACCGAGTCTCGAACAGCTTATTTTAGATTAACATTAGATGTCTCTGGTAACCAAATACATATGCATCACTTTTACTGGAAAAATCAATCAAACAGTCTCACGTTCTTTCCACACAGCTGGAATCCCACCAAGTGATGACATTGGTTTGCAGGGGATATATACTGCTTTTCAGTCACTCGCTATGTGTAGGTTTATACATTAATACGATTTGATCCGCTTCGTTCTAAAGTTTTCTGTAGCAGAACTTAAAGGGAAGATAGATGGGGCCCAATGTACACAATTCTATGCTTTGAAAAACTAGATCATAAATTATGTATATGACAGCTAATGAAGAGCAAACCTATAAAAGGAGTTAAACAGCTAGATTAATATCAGAAGCATGAACATGTCTAAACCAATTATCTTTACCTGATAAACTTACTGATAGGTTTCAGGTTGACAAAGAAGTAATTTATGTACCACACACAAGGGCCGATTACTTTCTCTATTGAATTTGTCATGGATATGAGTAAATACCCCATTTATTAGCACAGAATTGGAGGCGGGAACTGTTTAGCACAGACCCGGTTGCTTACTATACCCATTTTTCACCAGTTTGTTTTAAATAACTGACAAAAGAAGACTCCAGTTCTTCTCCCACAGTGACAACAGAAACATGCTATAAGACAGCAAGATAGATACTCAAACATCTAGCATATGAAAATTTCCCTAAGGTGTGACTAACTAAATAGGTAGCTCCTTGAATCTCATCAAAATTCACATGACTGCACTGAAATAGAAAATCAGAACCCGCTACCAAGCACACAGTCTCTACCCAACCATCACTGAAGAAAATGCATGCTCAGTTCTGTTGCTCATTCCCTGTGGGCTTCAGGCACTGCATCCCATCTGTGCTCTCATCATTTGTCTGCGAGCTGCGTTCTTAGGCTGGTGTTCTGCTTTCACACCCTTCTGAAAGTGCCTGGTGCCTAAGGAGACACTTCATATGGAACATACAATTGCCTATGTTCAGAAAAACAAACCATGCCATTTAAAGACCATTCTACGTTGCAGGCTGACCAAAGATATGGTGGCCTTTGAAAAGATGAATCCATACACTGCAGCATCCCATCCAGGGTAGCAAGTTATTCTGGTTAATACCATGCCCTGAACTGCAACATGAGGAGGAGAGAGACACAGCCTCATTTCCTTAGCACATCCTGCAAAGAACGTGGCTAAGGACCCTGAAATGCAGTTCCCAGAAGGTGTTGCCATGTTGCCAACAGAAGGAATTTGGAGAGATTTGTTTCTGAAACCAAGCACCTGAGTTTGCTGTTTACTAGATATGAATACCACCTCAGTGCTCCTGATGCACTGAGGAAGCACTATCATGAAACCCCAAAGCAAAGATGCTTCACTTGTGCCCATTTCGTTTGCAAGTTATGCAGGTATTGTGGGGGAAAAGAAAAGCTCATTGCTACCTGAGCTCCTGACACAAGCTGGCCCTTAACCCAGAAACCACAATTAGTTTCTTCCATCATCTGTGTACACCATATAAGCGTAGCAGGAAGAACAGGGGTTGCCCTTACTCTCAATTTCTCTTCCATGTGGATTAATTTTCAAAGAAAACTCTGAATGTTTCAAGTAGCCTTGGGCTTTTCTTTAACAGATGCATGAGAATGAAGTGACAGGCTTTAGGGAGGATGGGGAAATAAAGTAATATTTTGAATGTTTCCTTTACCGTTAGATATCAGTAGTGTTTATTCTAATGTATCACCTAATCTAAAGTCATGTCAATGGAAAAGCTTCACCAGAGACTGCAACAAATTGTTTACTCAATAAAGGTCATTCAGTTGGTGGTGTTCATCATTTAGTTCCATTGTGAACATAAGCCCAGCTCTGACATTTAACAATTTAAAGCTAGGTAGGGTTACTGTTTCCAAGACTAGTCTCATTGCCAGACAGAATTCTAGTACAATTGTTTTGAAGATGAAGTGTGAAATGTTTCTTCTGATTTACAGGCAGTATATTTTTTGACAGGTCCAGGCTATGCATTTCGTGGCTTTATTTACCTTGTTTAAGAATAAAGTGATGATTTTCTGTTTATAAATAAGTTGAAAAAGTGTTTTATAGCATATTTTCCCTTTGAAGTCAATATAAAAGGTCTTTAAAAAATGAGTAGAAAAATGCAGAAAAGAGTTTTCCCGCTTTGTTTTTGTTAGAAACTGCTCTGGGGAGTTAGATCTCTCTTCTCAGTGCAGCTTGCTTTCTTTGTGCAGAACAGAAGCTTTATAAAAGAATTTTAGCCCTTGTGACTGCAAAGACAGCTTTCTAAAGTACTTGAGATACCAGCAGGTATTAAAGATTGTACCTCACACCAAGCACTTTGCATTGTCTTTTCCCACTAATCTGTAGCACCTGTGCTCTGCTTCCTACCACAGAGAAGATAATAAGAGAAACTGCAGTCTTCCAGTTGCCAGAAGATACTTTCATCTATGTTGACCTCAAGCCAAAAAGATATCTCTTATTTTTTCCCCCTTCCTTTACCATACATGATGTCTCTTCACACAGCACAGTTTTGTGGTTTTTTTTTTTTTTTAAAAAAAAAGGAGACAGAAGACGGAATTAGGAGCTAAGGGGATGAAGCACAGACAGCAGTCAAACTTGTGGTGCAGAGCAATACCTAAAGGAATGGAGAGAAATGTCTGGCTGCTGCAATGCCTATACTTGAGTAGCAGGAGTGAAGAGGCCTTGCTAGTAACGATCTGGTTGTCTTACTATTCCTTTGGCATGCACTGAAAGATGGTGAAAGGTGGAATGGGATGGGAATGAAGCCTGGGAGGGAGAAAAAATGAGTTTGTGGACAGGTAAGGAGAGCACAGCAAACAACTTTTCAGAAATGAAGTAATGGTTACACAGTATGTACCTTCTTTTGAAGTCTTCAAGACATTTTCAGTAATGTCTACTTGTAATATGTTATGCAGTTGTGAAATGCCTCTATGTGTACCACAGAGAAGCTGTGGCTCCAGGTACAGAGCACATACAAATAGAATTGCTGTGTAAATATGGAGTTGTCATGTTTCCCAGACACAAGTGCTATGGACACACTGCAGCTTGTAGAGCATGCTCTGTAAACCCAGTATATCTCAAATGGATCAGAGTCACTGCACTTGAACAGATACAGTACAACAGATGTATGTTGAGCTGACACTTCCTACAACATTAAACTCAGTGCACAGGCCCAGTGGAGCTGGTTAGCATGTGCACAATGGGCAATCTTCAGCATGTCTCGCTATACAACAACCAGTCGGACCTACCTGATAAGAACTTGTAGCCCTTGACACTGTGGAGATACTCCCTGGTCCCAGACTTCCAGAAGCTCACAAGATCACAACCACATTTCCTATCCAATAATGAATATGCTCTGTTTCCAGATACATATTCATAACTCATAAACTGAAGCCAGTCCAAATGTGGAGACACAAGGTACTAATTAACATACCACAAAAACTCCACAAGTGCACATTTCTGCTGTATGCACTACAGACAAGTCTTTTTTTCCTTCCTCCCATTCTCTCTGGTCACAGTTCATTGCTACAAAACTCCTGAGGTAAGATGAGTTGTGGCATCAACCTGGAATGTAATCACAGACCTTTACATCTTCAATCTAAAGTACTCCCAGAAGAGTTACTGTAATGGCATGCCTCACATGTTTCAGAGAAAAATTAACTAGACCTTTTGCCATATTATAGCCCATTGTTCTAAGTTCAGCAATGTCACAACATAGCTCCAGTGCGTTTAAATAACCTGTAACTTAATTTAATATATATCTGACCACAAAGCCTTTCTTCATTTCAGTCACATTTTTTAAATGACATATGTTTAAAGGAGTATATGCAACTTCACTGTTCTCCAGCCATTCCTATTATGCAATGGTTATCTAATCTCTCTGTGTGCCAGTCAGTTATAGCCTCAGGACATTCAGAATCTGCTGCAGTTATAAAAAGAGAAACATCATTTGGTTTCAATACACGTCTCGTATATAGAATTTAAACACTATAAACAATGAAGTGCTAAAAAAACCTGCTAGCCCAACAGCCCAAGAATTTTTTTTAGGAAACTATACAAACTGACTCCACAAATATGCCACATAATGGTTTAGAGATAAAATTCTACGTCATGCGGTTGTCAAGATTCAGCTCATACATGCAGAATTAATGTAGTACACAAGTAACTACATGCTCTTTCTAATAACATGAACTCCTTGGAAAATACCTAAGATGCTTCATTCATTTCAGCAATTTTCACACTGTCCAGAGTAATTTCTTGAAATGATATCCTGTCCAGCAGGACAAATAATAAAATACAGCAGCATCCCTCAATAGTGAGCACTTCTAGCTACACAATTAAAACTGGAGGAATCAATGGAAAACTAAAGGAACTCAGTATTTAATTTTCAGCTAGATGAAAAGGACCTTCCTCTGGAAGGCAGGAGTTCAGGGCATCTAAGCCCACTCAGACTCCATTCAGAGCTGAAATGGGAGGTTCAAATGTACATGCTAAGAACTTCTGGGAAGCTTTCTAGTCTTTATCTTCTTAAAGCTGGGATTCAACATCCCACATGCCACACCACTGTTGGCACTTCTGCCACTAGCCTAGTAACATGGGGATTTCTAAACTACCTTCTTCTCACATGATATGAACATAATTTCTTCTGCATTTGATCAAGTCAGAAAAAAATCTATGTGACTCTCCTTAAAACTCCTAAGAGCAAAATTGCTTGTGCATGAAAATAAAAGAGTGACACCAACCACAAGAAAAAATGGCAGGAAGGGATTAGCCCCTTGGATATCAAAGTAAATAGTGACGTGATTACAGATTAGGCATGATTAAGGACATTGCTAATTTGACACCTTAGTGAACTGCAGCCATTGACATCGTTGAATAAAGGTAGTTCTAGAAAGAGACTTAGGTATGGCATCTTCTAATATTGTCACACCAGACTCTTAAGCCTTTTGCCCTGATGGTGCAATCCATGACTTTAAAAGTCTGACTTGTCTAGACACTACAGGGGGAGAGTCACACCTGATCACAGACAGAATACTGAAGGACAGACGTGTAGTTTCCTAAAGGAATGATGAAGAATGGGCGTGTTTTATACCTGATCACTCTTGAGATCTCAGGTGCCTCGCTGAATCAGACATCTAAAATGAAATAAGAGTTCATTTCAACCTCATCTGGGTACAGCTGAGTACATTTGGAGACAGAGGACTTTTTTTTAGCTTGCTGGAAGAGAGGAGGAATCCTAATCACTGAACTAGAGAATCATGATCCTTGTAGTTCTTTCTCTCTGGCCCCATAAACCATGCACTCTCTGCTGTATGACATACTAGTTCTCCCCAGACAGTTGCAGAAGGTCTGAGCCCAGCCCTCCCTACAGCCTCTTGGTCAGGGCACCCTTCTGGGAAACAAAAGATGCAGGATCTAATTGCTGTAGGCTAAAGAAGCCAGTGAACCCACTCAGATATCAAACTTTCAGACTGGGTGGGAGCACCATTTCCACATGTGTTTTTAAAGAAAATTTTGTTCAGATTTAGGATGCCTAATTTGCAAATCCAGATCAGGATAAGCTATTGGGACACTTGGCTCTGACAAGAAGGCAGATGTTCTGGGTATGAACAACACAACATGAAAGTACTCAGGAAATTTCACTTGGGTGCTATTGAATTTCAGATTCCCACTAACACATGCAGGTTTTGTTAAGAGCACTCTTAAGTGATCTTAAAAATTATTAGGTGCAATCTTCAGTGTATTTCTTTTATATTCATCCCTTGTTATGCACCATTGTAATTTTGTGGCTCTAGGCTGAAGCAATAAAGAGCACGGCAACAGCAATTGCTTGTCATTAATATTTCTCAGTTTTGCTGTTTATTTGGACATTTTCCTCCCTTTCACCCCACTTTTCTGGTGAACAAGATTAGCTGTTCCTCAACATCGTGACCACACACAATATTAATCAATTGGCCTGGGATTAAATGACCATGAGGCTGCAAAATCTGAGATATCCTTCTCAGTTCAGTGATGATTCAGTGATGATAAAATGAATGTTCAAGAGCTCTCTTCTTGCTAGGATTACAACTCATTGTGGAATTTTCAGTTAAAACCCAATTCAGACTTATGACAAACTAAGGTCACTTCAAAGCCTCTTCTGAACTTTTAATGGAAAAATGTCACCAAGTGACTTGCCATAAAGATTAAAGAAGTTTATCTTGTCTGACAACCTGAAGCCATGAAGGTGAAAAGTTTGGTTCTGGTTATGAACTGCATTGTTCTGAATCCATTTCCTATAGCTTATATCAAAACATTTAATGAGTCCTTGTATTAAAAGTTACAAACATAAATATGGTTAAAGTAATAGATAGGTGTGAAGCAGAAGATTCCTTTCCAGTGGTTTCAGACTATTATTTCTGTTCTAAATAACGGACTGTAAGAACCTTCCTATATAAGGGCATCTAAGTCCTTCATCAAAAATCAAAACACCTACTAGTTATTTAAGATTACAAATCAAAGCCCTATTCTTACTGAAATCAATACAAAACTATCTATGAATTTAATGGAAACAGTATATGGCTCTCAAAACTAGTTACTATTGTGCTTTTCAAATAACATTATCTATGACTGATAGGCAAACAACTACATTAAAACTTCAGCTTTTATTTATTTAAGTGTCTCCTCTGTATTTTGTCTTGAAACATCTTCCAAACCTGTCTCAATTCTTTAAGAAGCTTGATTATGGCTAGAAGCACATACCTTCTGAACTAATACTTTCTTAACTCTGTGTGAGTAAGTTCTCTCCTTTTCTCCCACCTCCTCACACAACCCCATTTGCCTGAAGTCTTGCTGTCCTCTAGTGGTGAAGGGCTACGACACATACAGTTATGGGAGCATTGAAAAGTAGATGTCCTCTGCTTCACTGTGATTTTCATCATCTCTGCTCCAGGTAATTTTCAGGTCTCTCAGCAAATGGATTCGTGCAAGAAGCTGATGATCTCAACTTGACAGACTGTAATAAAGTTACTGAGTGAAGCATAGTAAGTGCAATAGCTATTTGAACTTAGAACTATGCCCCAAGGTTGAATTTGTTAGGCAGTTTACAATTAACCACCTGTATGTTGTATTATTTCTAGCTTGAAAAGAAAAAACAGATGCGTTAGAGACTCTCATAAACATGTCTATAAAAACAAATTATCTTAAGAGTTTAGATGGGGTTTTCAACACATTTCTTCAGACTTCAATTGTACAGTCTTACTTCTAAAACTTAGTACAAAGTCTTGCTTATGAATGTAAACTTCTAACTTGTTGACCTAATGATGAACTGTAATCAGTTTCTGAGTTACCCTGTCTCCTATACGCACTAACAAGACCTTAAATTACAAAACCCAGGTATGCATTTTCATGTTGGGTCACAGAAAGACTGTGTATGGTGTAAGTCAGTCAGTCATAACGATGGATAAAGCCTCAGCCGTGCTGTCACATAAAAAAGGGAAGAAGACCTCTACTTCCCCACCATCTAGCAGACATTCCCTCAGCTGCATACAGATCCAGAACCCTACACACCAGTCATAGTGGCTGGTGAATCATGGAACTGCCACTTAGCACGAAGGTCTCAGAGGAGGACAGAAGCAGATGCCTTTCATGCAGATGAATGAAATGCAGGTATCGCAGCAGGGCAGAGACAACAAAGTAATTCTCATGCTCAGAGCTAAGATCTCGCAGTTTCAGGATTTTTGGAAAAAACAGAGTGACAGATTCAAAACAGATCATCTCATTTGAAACATTCACCCTGACTTCATTGTGTTTTACATCAGGCCTCATGTTATACAAAAGTAAGAAGCCGAGTAAGTAGATCAGTCATTTAGCTTATTCAGGCTTGCACTTACTGCACAGGGTAGAGTACTGGTGAAAGCCAACCAGTTAACAAAGAACAGCCCAATAGCAAGCAATCTTTTAGAGCAAGGTCTTTATCGTCACTAAAAAGAGGGAAGTAGAATCATATAAAATCCAGGGCAGAACTAATCTTTTAAGAATTACCATACTAAATCTTTTTACTCCATGTCCTCAGTAGAACTCTCTTAACCATGTTCCATCAGACACAGGTATTTTTGAATAATGAATGAGATAATGAAAAATTATCAACTTGATTCAGTGCAGGCACAAACAATTTAATAATGATTTATGAAGGGCTTCTAACCCACTTTGCTTATGCCTGTGGTATATAGCCTTAAAAGTCACTCCAGCATCTGAGTTAACAAAAAGGATGCTGTGTAGGAGTTTGCTTAGCTGCCTTTCATTTAAAGCAGCATCTACTTTCAGGTCATTATCAACATTCACTCTAATCATAACAACTCTTATTTTTAATGGGGAGTCAATCTGTGGCAACCTATCATCTTCAAATCTTCCTCAGCTTCCTCTTATCTTGCCATACCCTGTCCTTGTACACTAAATTTTACAGGAATACATAGATAATAACATATCAGATATATTATTTTGTAAAATGAACATCTGCTAGCTTGGAGATGAACCTAATAATGCATGTAGAAAACCAACCTTCTTTCAGAAGACCAGTTCCTGCAGCTGTACTTTTCTCTATGGGACAGGTCCTCAGATCCATAGATTTTGTTTGTTAACAGTCAGCAACAACTCCTAAAATGAAATAAAGAGTAAGAAACTTCAACAATAAATCATGTAGTAATATAGTGGATATATCAAAGACAAAAGCAATACCCCTACAGATGCTACACAAATGTTTTTAAACTGTAGCCCAGCAGATTTTATGTAACAACAAATAAAGTATTTGGAATGTTTGCAGAAAATTGCCAAAACCAGCACAACCATAAAGCACAGAAGTCCATGGGCTTCTAAGTAACACATACACCAAAAAAAATAATAGTCTCAGTAGGAGGAGAACATTTGCAGTGTAGTTGTTCCATTGTGGATCAGGAGGGTAGATTGCATGCTGACCCCAAAGGGGTAGTTAGAAGAGTAAACTTGTCAGAGGACCAGCCGATGTACTGTATTCCTCATTATGTGGATTCAGGGATGGAAAGCAGTCTGGTTCTGTTACAGCTGAAGTCATGAAGGAGCTTTACAAAGTACAGGTCCTCATCTGACAAATGCATCTGTACTCTATCTGGCTGAGACAGAGCTAATTTTCTTCATAGCAGCCCATAAGGTGCTGTGTTTTAGATTTGTGACTAAAACAGTGTTGATAACACACCAATGTTTTAGCTATTGCAGAGCAGTGCTTGCACAGTGTCAAGGCCCTCTCTGCTTCTCACTCTGCCCACCAACAAGTAGGCTGTGGGTGGGCAAAAGTTTGGGAGGGGGCACAGCCAGGACAGTTGATCCAAACTGAGAAAGGCATATTCTGTGACATATAATGTGATGCTGAGCAATAAAACTCGGGGGTAGTCTTTCCAAAGCAGCTGTTCCTCAGAGACTGGCTGGGCATGGGTCTGCTGGTAGGAGGTGGTGAGTGACGGCCTCTGCATCACTTGTTGGTTTTTTTTTTTTTCCCTTTTCTCTCTTTCCTTCACTTAATTAAACTGTCTTTATTTTGACCCACAAGCTTTTCTCACTTTTCCTCTTCCAATTCTCTTCCCCATCCTGCTGGGCTGGGGTAGTGAGCGAACAACTGGTGGGTGCTTAGTTGCTAGCCAGGGTTAACCCACCACATCTCACACATCTTAATAACCTTTCTAAATTAGGTAAATAACAGCAATATTAAACACGAAGCTGCTCAAGTGTCCCAAATGTCTTCACTGACTGGTGAAGAACTTCATGGCACAATTCACCCAGCATCAATGTCCTCAAAGGACTAAGGATTGGGCTGCTCCAATTGAAGCTTAAAAAAGGTAATATAACATGACAAGGCAATTTTTAAAGAACTTCATATGATATTTTCTCCAGCGATTGATTTTCTGGGCCAATTAATTTTTGAAAGTTAAGACAGCTCATCCTCAGATATTCTGAGACACTGTTTCCAACATCTGTGCAATGAACAGTTGGATTTCTTTCTGAATTGTCCTAATCGGTGATTTAAAGCAATCTTTGTTATTTTACAAATTAGATGTTGAAGCAAGCTATTCTAATCTCTAAACATTAGGAAAATCAATCCATGAAGCAACAGGGAAGCAGTGTAATTTTTCTGTTTAGAAAGGATTGTGTTAATATGGTCTCTACTATCCATAAAAATTCTGTAATGCACCCAGAGGCAGCATTAGAGAAACAGCATCTTCTTCCAATCTATTTGTTAATGTCAAGTGGATTATTAGAAGGAATGCAGGAGCTCTTACAATACTACACTTTTTATTCTAGGCTTAAAGCTTGGAGATTTTGACTTTCACGAACTCAGAATATGAGAACAATTCAGTTCAAGCACCAGCATGAATGTATTTTTAATTATTCCCAGAGCTCAAACAGCAGTGAAGTGGAGAGACAGCCTGATACCAACATGCAAATGAAGAAACCAAGAGCCTTGCTTTGTTACAGAATTAGAGGCTCATTTGCTGAATCACCTAATGCTATGCAGGCTATGTTATTGTCAATATTAGGCAAAACATAGTAGCACACTTCCTCTTCCCGCAATTGTCGCATATTCTGTATCCATCTTTTTCACTGAAATGGGGTTTAACTGGAATAGATCATGAACGTAACCATAAATGATATTCAGACAAGAAATTATTTTTTCCTCATGAAAACAAAGGGGTAAAGTTAGGGTAAACAGCACATATTCCCCAAACCCAGAGTTTTTACTTGGAGAAATAAAAAAACGCCTTTTCTCTGTTGTACACAAAAGTAATTTTTCCCTCCAATGGATTTTGAAATTCAGGGATGTATCATGGGAAACACATTTCTAGGATTTTTTTTTTTTCCTCCTGTTAAGAGGAAATGGTTCCCCCAGTCATGGCTAACAAACCTGGCACATATGTGAGGTAAAATCTCCTTTAAAGTAGTGACATTTTTGTTTTTCATGCCGATGGTAGGGCAGGTTCTGAGATTTGGGAACAAACGGGCATTCTCCTCAGCCTCAGGGATCTGTTCCTCCAAAATCCCCAGGATGGGTGAAGGAACCAGATGGGGTTTTCTGAAGAGGCAGAGAGGGAAATGGCATAAAGATAATTTAAAGGGCAGATAATCTAGGACTGCCTTATTCCTGAAAAGAAAGGTCTTCAAACAGAGCACTGAGAAGTTTCAGACGAGGCCAGGAGGGAGCAGGAGGCGCAGGCACTGAACTCGGGCGTGACACAGCGCCATTACCCAGCACTTACTTCTTGGCAGACCCACTATCATCTCTTCTCAGTTCTTCTTCTTTGGAGTGTGCCCACTGGTCTCAAGGGTCACTACTTTAGGCTGGTGAGAAGTAATTCCCCCACAAGACCTCTACCACAGAAAAGCTTGTGGCACAACCTCCGTGCCCCGCTTTGGCCAAGGAGAACCCAGCGTTAAAAACGTGTAGACCAGCCCGGGGTGCACACAGCCTGCGGGCTTCGGGGCAGGTGATGGACCCTACCAGGCCCTGCTCTCTGTGGAGAAAATGGACGCTTTCTTGGCTGGCACTGCCCAGCCAAGCAGCAGAGCCTGGCGGGGGTGAGGCTTCCCCGGCGCACGCTGAGGTTGTGCCAGCGGGAACGGGAGGCTCTGCCATGCCCTCACGGTAGCTCCTGTTTATAAAAGCAAAAGCCTAAAAAAACCCCACTTCTCCTCAAAGGAGCAGATTCCCGCCCTGCCGCCGCCGCCAAGCCCCTCCCGCTTACCGCCGCCGCGGCTCCGCCTTTCCCCGGCCTTGAGGGGCGGCTTGTGCTCCCCCTCCCGGGCCGCTGCAGCAGCGCTCCCCGGGCCGGAGCCGCCGTGGGACGGGGCGGGAGGGGGAGAGGGAGGGAGGCGGCCCGCGGGGCGGCTTCCTCCCGCCCTCCCTTCCTCGTCCTGCCGCCGCAAGGAGCGGAGCGTGGCCCGCGGGCTCGGAGGGCCCTCTGGCTCGGCCGGGCTGGGGGAGCGCTGAGGGGCGCTGGCCGGGGCGAGGAGGGGAGCAGCCGCCCCCGGGAACGCTCCGTCTCTGGGCATGTCCCCGCCGCCAGGGTCCGCCGGAGGCACCGGCTCCTCCCCTCGGTGTTAAAGCCTCCCCCGGCAGCGGGCGCGGCTGGGGCGTCCCCCGGCCATGGGGACGGCGTCGTCCCTGGTGAGCCCGGCGGGCGGGGTAGGGGAGGTGATCGAGGACACGTACGGCGGCGGCGGCGGCGAGGCCTGCGAGATCCCGGTGGAGGTGAAGCCCAAGGCCCGGCTGCTGCGCGGCTCCCTGCGGCGCGTCGGGGCCTCGCGGCCCGGCGGCCTCATCGGGGCCAGCTTCAAGTCGACGGCCTCGGTGCAGGAGCTGGAGTGCGTGGCCGAGTACGAGCGCCTGAAGAAGGAGTACGAGATCTTCCGCGTCAGCAAGAACAACGAGGTGGCCTCCATGGTGAAGAAGGAGGCCAAACTGGACAGGGAGAATAAGCGGCTGCGCGCCGAGCTGCAGGTAGCTCTCGCCGCCCTGTTGGACGAGGGGGCTGAGTGGGGAAGCGGGGCCCTCGCGCGTGAGGCTGCGAAGGACTCGTCCCGCTTCCCAGGAAAGCCGTGGCAGGGAGGTGATGGGTGCGATGAGTTTTCCTTCCCGAGGAAGGCAGGGTGCCGAGGAAATGGCGCGCGCCCCAGCGCCGTCCTGGCGAGCTGTCGGGATGCCGTCAAGGCGTGCCTCTGGGGATGGGGACCACACGTGTGTGGCTGGCATCCTTAGGGCAAGGAGAGAGATGTAGGGTGCTGGGATAACGTTGTATTCAGACCTGAATTGCACTAGCTGAAAAGTAATTTAAACCTTTTACCAGGGATTGCTTTCACTCAGAAAAATTGTATATTAAATGTTTTCAGGCACTTCAGAAAACTTACCAGAAAATACTTAGAGAGAAAGAAAGTGCGTTAGAAGCTAAATATCAAGCCATGGAGAGAGCTGCTACTTTTGAACATGATCGAGACAAGGTCAAAAGGCAATTCAAGGTATGGCTTGGCTTTTCTTTTCCTGGGCAAATGACCAAAAAAAGATAGATGTCACTTGGTCACATTCCCCCAATGAACTCTTCTCCAATAGCTTTCATGAGGACCTCTCTTTCTTAAGAAAAAAATTGCGGTATTGTAGCTGTAGCTGCTTATTTCCTTCAAGGTAATCCTGCCAAAACTTCTCTGTAAAACTAAGAGGAAAAAATAGAAAATAACTTCTTAAATAGTACAAGAAGAATATGCAGTGATGCATCTGAAGACAGAAGTATATTCATATTTGAGTGTGACGAAAACATGGGCTGCAAACTGACGCATGCTGAAGGAATGTATAAACACAGAGTTCCATTATTTCTGAATAAATTCTATATATAGCATTGTAATGTTTAACACTTCTAGCTTACATTAAAGAAAAGTGTGTATTGGTGCATCTCTTTTGGCTGCTAAAATACGATAGCCAGTTAAAGACAAAAGCCTTTGCACTTTCTGGAGGGATGACTTGAAAGGCCAAGCTGATGCTTCTGCTTTTTGCTTGCTGCAGATGATGATACTTCTACCACCCCAAACAGAGCAATAGGTCCTGGGTTTGCACTGTTTTCAAGATTCTTGGTATCTTTAATTGTAACAGGTGTTAATGTTTGGCAGATACAGAAAAAGAGGATTGGTTTTGACCTTATTTAAGAAAATGAGACTTGAAGATTTTCTCTCTTTGTATTTAAATCTAGGTTCATGTTTTCTTCCCCTTTTGATAGTAATATTTTACAAACAGGACAGCTGGAGATGCTTGATCACTTTCTGTCTTAGGTAATTTAAATTTCGGCAACAGTCAAAATTAAATACAAGATTATATGTAAATGTAAAAAAAATACATGGAAGAATAAAAAGGAACCTTTAAAAAAATTATTACATGTAGTGATTTTAGAAGACAATAAACTTTAAAAGGTGAAGAAAGTTACTTGCTATTTTTAATGAACTTGCCATACTAATGCAGACTTCTAACTTTCAGAACAGTACGATAACGTTTATAATGGTAAAATGTTAAAAATAGATCATTTTAAACTATGTTTCCCTCCTCGTTTACAGGTTCCTGATGGCTTCTTGTTCACATTTTCATGCCTTTGCCTGCTAAATGAATGCTAGAAACTTATTTTTCCAATTGAAAGCGGATAACATGAATTCAGGAACTGATATTGATTTTCAAAAGATTTATGGTTTGTATTTCTTGGGTTTTTTTCCTTTTCTGCTCATAGATTTTTAGAGAAACTAAAGAAAATGAGATTCAGGACTTACTGAGGGCCAAACGAGAGCTAGAAGCAAAACTTCAGAGACTCCAGGCCCAAGGAATCCAAGTGTTTGATCCCGAAGAGTCTGATTCTGATGACAATTGTACAGATGTTACAGGTGAGAATTTCATCCCCAGCGTTTTGGGTTGGAATGTGACTGAAGTCTCTAAATAGTAAAGCACAAGACAAATGTTTATGTTCTTTTTAAAAAAAACTTTTATTAATCCAGGTTGAAAAGCAGCATAAAACAGTTTAAAGGGTAAAAGCAGCTGATGTTACAAACTTGGTTTAGATTGTGGGAACCCCACGTTTCTGGTCTTATGAACAAATAGATGAAGAAAATAGAGCACTGTCTAGACATAGTGACTTGGAACTTTTTTTTAAATTGTTCCATGAACAACTCTGAGTTTTCTAGTCTTTTCTGAGTTTTCTGATTCTATAATGAGAGATCATGTTCCATAAGATCCAAAAAGCACACCTGAAACTAGAGGGCATCTTAGATAGACTTACTGTCTGTGGATGGTGAAGTATGTCAGTCTCAGCTGCTGTACTTTTCAGAATAGCAGAGTTAGATATTTAACAAACATGAACTGACCAAGAGAGTAATTTTCTTGAAGACTTCTTTTGAAAGAGAAGCCCTAGCAATCTTAATGACATAAAAGGCAAAACCTTATATATGCTGTAAGAGGTATTTGGTAACACAGGAGGATTCAGATAGGTACGTGATCAGTCCTCTGACTTTGTTTCAAAATAGAGCAATAATTGTAGCAGACAGTTAGCACCTTAACACTGTTAAGGATGGCCGCTGTTACTTCTTGCACCATGAAGGGTTACTGAGGAAAAACTGCATGCAAGTGGTGTTGCTTAACCTTTGTTTGGCTTATTGAGATATATCAGCTGTCACATCTTGGCAGGAGTAGAAATATGCAACCTTTAAAAGAAATATTTCAAAATGCAGTGACTGGCTTTTTGCATAGTAATTATGCATTTGATGAACTTTAGTGGTACAGATAGTCTTGTTTTCTTTTATGTATTTTTTTTCTGTCTTCTTTTGTGTTCAATTAATTTTTGAATTCATTCTTCCCTTCTTACCTTTTCCTAAGTCTTTTTCAATTTCCTGATTTTCTCCGTGGAAGATTTATTTAGTGTCTTGAAAGTTGTGTATTGATTGGCGGAAGTGTAATCCAAGCATATTACGAAGAGATACTGTGAAAGCTCTTTCACACAGCACAGAGAATATTTTTCAGTCCTGACCTGCAGCCCCTTTATGCTTTTTCGGTGCTGGAACATTCCTGAACAAAAGTTGTTAATTTTGTGATGCGCACAAATGACTGCAGCAATACTGTGAACTGTTTTTCTGATTTGTAATGCAAGTCAGCTTTGGAACCCAACAGATGTGAGCAATCCATATAATAACAAATATTAGCAAATAACCTTATCCCATTAGCAGCATGGCTTCTCATTAACTTTGGACAAGTGCCCGTTCAGAACTACAGCACACAAAGGTGTGAGCAACTCTGCTAAAGGAGAAAAAATTATGATCAGTGGCATGTGGCAGTAGGTTTCAGCTGGAGTATTTAAGACTGATAATTTACCTTGTTTAGTGACAACAAAGAGGTTTTGTTTTGTTTTGTTTTCCAATTCTTAGCTACTGGGGCACAATCTGAATACTGGAATGGAGGAGCTTTGGGAAGTGAGCCATCCATGGGTAGTATGATGCAACTTCAGCAGTCTTTCAGAGGGCCTGAATTTGCTCATAGCTCTATAGACGTTGAGGGACCATTTGCAAATATAAACAGAGGTAAGTAATGGCAGTTTGTTTTGCTGGGATTATATGTGTCTATGTCATTTTTCCATCCATTCTTAAATAATTGTCTTCTTTCTTAGCTCCTTTTCTGTCCATTCTTGCGTAATTTGACTAACGGGTTATTTGGAATTCTTTGTAAAAATAAAAGGAATCTGTAGCTGTACATTCCAAGCTGTGTTTAATATATTTGGTCACTATGGTATGTGCAGCAGTGATTTTAGCAGACAGCAGTGAATAGTGCTTCAATGTAAGTAAACCAAATACCCTTTTGTTGTTTTATGTTGACTAAGGAAGATAGCGATCTCTCTTTCAATATCTGCTGGCATTCTTTGTCCATTTTTATTCAAATTCTCTACTTCTTGAGTATGAATATTACGTTCATATTAGAATAAGTATATCCCCGCTTTTTTCATTGGATTTGCATGGGGTTTGACTCTGCTTAGGGGCCCATTCATGGAAACCTGATTGCAAGACCAGGATGTATGCAATGTTATGTGAATCAGTGTTAGATATTTTGTTATCAGTAATGGTTACTTTTGAACTTTGTTTCCCAGATGGCCTCTCGTAAATTGTCTACCCGTGCTCTGGTTTCCCTCACTGTTGTCCTGGCCCTGGAACCCCTCCTGCATGTAGTTGACTTTGCTGGCAGTTTCTCCCTTTTTTTCTTCAGTCCTTCAGGCTCTGATTCAGAAGTCTGTGCCTGCAAAGTGGGAGGGGAAGGTCTGCTCTGTGATGGCTCCAGCTTCACATGCTAAGCCTTTCATCGTGCCATGTGGTACTGAAAGGGGAACCTATTCCTAGCTTGAAAGAATGACGAGCCACAAAATCAAGGACCTAAGAAACTTTTAAAATTCATTGCTTCTATAGGGAATTGACGTACAGTACAACAGAAAGCAATAGACTTCATGTCAAGAAGAGGAAGTTCCCATAATGTTTTGCTATCATTTATTTGCATGGTCTAATTGAAATACATGTAGATCTGGAGGAAAAAAAATGATGTTCAGTTATGAGTGATTTTATTATTCCTGCATGTTTTTACTTATTTTACAACTATCATCTTGATTTTTTGGATACATTTAATCAATCCTTTTTAAAGGAAATACCATTGTAATGATATTATGAATATATTTAACACTGTTGTTTTGCCACATTATCAAATTATATGACATTATCAGACGATATGGGTTCTCTAAATTCAAATTTTAAAAATTAAAATAGTCACTGCTATTTTAAATAAAATGTAGTATTCATAATGTTAAGAGTGTTGACTTATCTGTTATGCAGTGTAATCAGATGTGAAGATCTCTAGACTTTGTTTTGTTTTTGTTTTTTTTTTTCATTGGCAGATGATTGGGATGCTGCTGTTGCCAGTTTATTACAGGTTACTCCTCTGTTTTCCCACTCTCTGTGGAGTAACACAGTAAGATGTTTTATTATTAGTACTGATGAGACTCGACCAGAAGTGGACATCTTCATTAGAGTGAGTACCTCGCAGACTTACGCTAACTTATACGCTGTTTTGTTTCCACTGTGATACTTATTCAGAAATTTGTCTAATATCACTTGAAAGCTCTAGTGGATGTAGCCTGATTTCAGTGAAGTCAGTGAAAGTATTGTCAAGGACTTCAGGGGAAGAAACTGCATAGAGAAAAGAAACTGAGATGTATCTAGTAGCTTCTTAGTGCTATGCAGATTTAGTAATAAAGCACGGTTATTCAAATTTGCTTTCAGAACTACTCACCAAAACTTCAAAGAATCTGTGAAACAATGGGGTACTTCTTTCAAGTTGTTCATTTTCCAGCAGAAAATGAAAGGCCTCTTAAGGATGTAAGAAACTGGGAAATTGAAAAAAGTTCGTTAGTCATTTTGCTCCTGCATTTAACTTTGCCAAGGTAAGTATTTTCCAGACTGGTAAAGCAAATGGAAACTGGTAATTTATGCAGAGTGCATAGCTTATTAGAATGTATGGGATGCTTTGCTCAGTACATTTCCTAAGCTAGTATCTTCTAAGCGATACTCCTTCAAACTTTGGGTTTGCTAGTGCAGACAGTTAAAAGAATGTATCAGCTTTGTATCATTTCCTTTTTCTTGTAGCTACGGATTCTCTTAAAATACAGCATGAAAGATGTCTTCATCATGCAGAAATGTTTTGCTTTCCAAGAGCAGCTCTCTGTTATGTGTATTGCTGGAGTCTTAGGAGTTCAAGATGGCTGGTGTGAACATCCTCAGTGTTTTTCATTTGCTTATCTAGCCTTATACCTGTCTGTAGTATTTTGATTTTATTCTGTCACATTATTTTCTATCTTTGGCTATTTTTCAAACTGATTTCATGGCTCTCCTGTGTGGTACCTCATGCTACCTTTCTACAGCTTAATTTGCTGAAGTCATGATGTTTTATGACAAATGGTGATAAAATGTGTTCTGTTTGTTCAGTGAGTAATTTCCTGACCTTCTAGAAGAAGGAACATGACTTACTAAATGGAAAACACTGAACTAGGGATGCTTTTAGAATTGTGTTAGGACTGTTTCTGTTATGCATTAGGGAATTTTGGGCAGGGTTTGGTTTTGATGTTTGGGGGAGGGAGGGATGTCCTTCTGCTGAAGAAGAGAGAAGAAGGAATTAGAACACATAATATTAAGGATCACAGAGTGGTCATTCCAAAACATCTGTATGAATGCAAAAATCTGAAAATACTATTATGCATTAAGTTTCATATTAAGGGTAGATTCGGAACTCTAGGGATTTCAAATACTGTTGTATTATTAGAGCTCTTCTATTAACTAGACCTCCTGTTTCTGTAAATAAAACATCTGTCTGCAGAGAATTAAAGGCTGGTTTAAGACACTGGTAGCTAAGATTTACAACAGTGGAGTGCTTCAGGGAATAGCCAGGTACCACAGATGATGTTGATTTGTTTTCTTAGAGGAATCAGACTAGAGCTGCCATGCTTTTATGCTCTTAGAAAGATAATGTCAGCTACTGAGGGTATATTGACACTCCAAGGGGATACTGTTGCCAAACAACCTAGTTATATGTATGTGGGTCACATGTGTTAAAGAATGAAATACACAAGAAGAAAACCCACAAAGCAGTATTCCTGCCAACAGTATTCACTTAGAGAGTTTCTCTTAGAAAAACTGTGATGAAAATTGTAGTGCTCATATAAAGAACATAATATTTGAGAGATCCTGTCTGCTATTACCAGCATCCCCAAGTTGTATAGTTCCTTCTGTGGAACAGCAATAGGTTGCTGGGAATGATATCTCTGGATATCATTCACTTATATAAATAAAGTGCTTTTGAGTTTAGAGGGGTGTAATTCTTCTTTTCAACTACTATAAATTAAAAGACTATCCTACATCTGACAAATACTGAAGGACTTTTCCGAAAAAGGTCAAGGAGTAGAACAGACCCTTCAAATAAGTGATGGCAGAGCATGTATATGATGCTTGTTAATCATGTGTGAATCTATGTTCTTTCCATGCAAGGCAATTACCTTTCACTCTGTATATTGGTATGACAGGAAGATCAACCTTTAATTTACAAAGCAATAATTGTAAAAATTAATAAATGGTTTTAATGTTTTTGGTACAAGTAGCATAAGTTTCTCTCTTAGCTGTTCCTTGCCTCAGAGCTTATCTTAAATTCTCTGCTGAAATATTTGCTTTCCCTTTGTTGTAAATAGATATGACTTTTGAATTAGATTTTGCAGTGAAACCCATCTTCGGAGCTTGTGCTGATTGAACTGTTTGCTACAGCAGTGTAATATAGCACAAGAATGCTGATTTCCAATCTAGTTGTTTGTTGGAGGACTGTGAAGAAGCCTTCTTGAGAAATCCAGAAGAAAAACCCCGGCTAATTTACCACAGAAAGGAAGATGGCAAAGTCAGTTCAGTCTCAGTGCAACAGTTAATTGAGCAAATTTCTTACGTGAACAAAGCAAAGGTATGGCCTTTTAAAGACTGTTGAATTTTAAAAGGCTTACTTCCCTGCTATAAACAGCATCGAGTGCTAGTAGTCCCAGATTTTAGGAGTAACTGCATTACACTCATTGCTCTGGATGCTCATTATATGAGCAGATTGATGAAGCTGAAATTTATGAATGTTATGAAATATTCATTAGCAGGGGAGGAAAAAAAGCCACTGCATTTTCACTGAAAAAAATTCTCTGTGCTATAGGGATAGAATTTCTCACCTGTGTTTAGCCATTTAAATGACATAGTTATTTATCTAAGGTCCCTCTGTAGCCACTGAAGAGAAAGAAGTGTACCACCAAAGAGATTCCTCCCATCTGAAAACAGATCAGTTGCCATTTATTTCCCTCTAGAGAGAGAACTGTTGAGAACAGCTGAAACGAGATGCCTGACTTTTAAAAGCTTAGACAAAGTGAATCCTACCTAAGGAAGGCAACAGAATGGAATTTAAATGTGTTCCAAAATGGTTTTGTTGGAAGTCCTAAATACAGTTCCCAGTTGGATTCAGAGTTGCGTCATGCTTTGCCATTTACTTTTTCAGATGATTGACCATATTGGAGGTGTGGAGGAAGGAGCATATGAAATCTATAATTGTGTGGAAAAGATAATTAAACAGGTAGAGTACATGATGCATTTCAGCTTTTTCTGTTCCTACTCTGATTTATGATCTTAAATGATGTCAGTGTGATTACTGTATGCTACTTAGATGTAATTCAGAGGATCTTTCTGTTTTTTATTGTTAATATCTGGCAAGCAAAGAAATCTGCAGGTGGAAAATAAATCCCCAAACTGAGCAGTGCTTTTATGGACAGAAGCAAAAATAACAGGGGAGAGGGATCTATTCGTGGCCTGAATTATGTTTTAATTTCTCTTTATCCATATCATAGGATTAAATTCTCTTTTAGTTTCTCTTTATCCATATCATAGGATAAGGAAAGATTGCATAGTCCATTCTGTCCTTATCCGTCCTTGTGGTGGGTTGCTTCCACTATGAGAAGACTAAAACCAATGTCTTGAAACCTGTGCATTTGGAGTTAACTTGGTTTCATCTGATTGTTCATTTATTTATGTTCTCTGCTAGCCTAAAAGGAAATGAGCATATTGAAGTTAGGAGAGCTGCACTTGTATACAGTGGAATTGAGAATAACACCAAATGTGTCTGCACTGTTAAGAATTATAGTTGCAGTTTTCTCCATGTAATTTTCTTTTTACTTAGGATATATTGGGGTGTGAAATGACAGAACTAGAAGGCAAGGATTTGGGTAATAAAGAAGAGTCCGCTGTTCCTGAAGAAGAAGTTTTTGGTGATGTATTGTGGGATGCGCATGATGAACAAGAACAGATGGAAGCTTTTCAGCAGGCCTCTAATTCAACATGTGAGCTGGGATTTGAGAAAGTAAGTACAGTGGAAATGTATGTGGATGAAGAGGAAGTCATTGCTCCTTCCCATCTCTTGTTAGGCAAGATGTACTTCTACAGAAGAAGCTGTGTCTGAGAGCATTCTTGAGGCTGTTACTCTTAGGCTAGAAGAAGCCATATGTCTTATATAGATGGCATATTTATTTTCTGGGAGAAATGCCAGTTTGTGTGTTTTTGAATGGCATTGATGAAGAAGCGGTTGTTGTTCCTGCACTGGGAGAAAAGCACTGTAACGGTGTGCCAGAATTAGGGTATCCTCCTAGACTTTGCTTCTCAACAGAAAAGGCTCTGAATGTCTTTTTTATTTGAGGAAATCCGAGCTCTATCTTGACACCTGGAGTTAGGTCTTGTGGAGATGACTAATGAAAAGATTTCATCTCATCATGCAGCCATACAAACGTGACAAGAACATAGGAAAGTTAAAAGTAGAGAGCTGCTGAATAGCTCAGTACTAACTCATTACTTGAAATAAAATTTTTAAAACATTTCGAATAGGGGGTATCAGGAACAGTTATATGTAGGGAAGGTGCATTGAATGTAGAAAGAAAAAATATTAAAGTGGTCATGGAAAGTGATGCAACAGCTTATTTGGGCAACATTCCTTGATGTTATAATGTACCATAAGCATGCAGTTTCTGTGCTATTGTATTTAAATTGTTAGTAACCTTATTTTACTGGCACAATTTATCGGTTTACTTCACTACTCATATATTGGCAATGGGTTGGAGGATTGTGCCATCTTTACTACGTTCTAGAACAGTAAAGTAATAGAACATTAATAGAAAAAATGCCTATGTGTATCTTAATGCGCCTCCACTTCTTTTTTGCAGACAAAATATTTCTCCCAAGTGGATGAAGGGTGGTTTTTGGTTTTGTTTTTGTCATCCTGAACTCTACTACAACGTTCTTGGGCATTCATGTCGTGAAAGAAAGCCTTTCTTTTGCATCCTTAGTGCCTCAAAATATCATTCATGGCAGATGCCAACTTTGAAGGCTTTGTCCTGGCAACCATATCCAATGCAGTGGAGTAGTTGGGGAAAATGGGGGGCAGGGAAGCCTGAACAAACATAGTACCCAATTGCTTTACTGTAGTAACACTAATTCAGTTTATTAGCACTGAAAGTTCCATTTTAAATAGTTTTCAAAAACATGGGTATTTATTTCACACTTTCTTTAAAAGACATAATAAATTCTGTGGTTTAAGTGTTTCATTACAAAGCTTATTTCCATTTGTATTATATTGCATTTCAGTAGTTATTCCCTTGCCTTAATAAATGTGTAATTGCATTTTGTATCTAGGTGACTTACAATACAAAGCACTATATTTCTCCCCTACCCAGTGGAATATTTGTAATGATTGTTTCTTTTTTATAGTATTTTGAACGTCTAAATGACCTGGTAGCAGCACCAGCACCAATTCCACCTCTGCTTGTATCAGGAGGACCAGGCTCTGGGAAATCTCTCCTTCTGTCGAAATGGTAGTTTAAACTAATTTTTTTTGTATAAATGAAATTTAAGAAAAAAGTTTCCATTACATTTCAAACATTGTTATCAGTTTAATTAGTGGTAAAATGGGAGCATTTACAAAGCACTGAAGTTATTAAAGCATCCTGGAAAGATTTGTAGTAATTGAGTAGCTAATTCCATCTGGACTGCCTTTAACATCTCCCTGACTCCAGTTGCAACACCCTACAGATCTGTCTTTACACAGCATTAATAAGTGGTTTCAGTAGCTCAATAGTGTTGCCCTTCTCTGATATACCAGAGGGGTCCTTAGGAGTCTTTTTAACTGAAATATAGGAAAGATCAGACCTAATAATTTGTCATAGAAATGCATTGTAGGCTATGACAAAATTTGCTGACATGAAAATAAATTGGTAGTGTCATTACTTCTTAAAAGGTTAGTGACATGTGACTATCCAGTGCCAGGAAGGGCACTTGTTAATGGCTATCAGTACTGGGGAGAGCAAAAATGGAATCTGACATAAAAAGTTCAGTTATAGCTCAGGAAATGTCTTTCCCATTTTGTAAGATAAACATGGAACACCTCTAGCTCAGACACTCTTACCTCCTTTGGCAAAACTGATAGCTTTTATTTGAGATATATTTGCAAAATTATAGTCTGTTAAGTGCCTTTTTTTTTTTTTTTCTTTCCCTCTTCTCTCATTAGGATTCAATTGCAACAGAAGCATTCACCAAACACTCTAATTCTTTATCACTTTGTTGGGAGGCCCATGTCTACTAGTTCAGAATCTGCATTGATAATTAAACGCCTTACTTTAAAGGTATGCTGTATTATTACATACACTGCATTGCATGATTCTTTGGAAAGTGCCAGTGTGTGTATGTCAGAAGATAAAATTTTCTACAGGTTATTCTACATCAGTTAAGAGTAATAGAAATGTGAGGCATTATAGAATGGGGGGAATCTGATCCTATACATTGAATGCAGATCAATTAAATAGCATCTCTGGGATATTCATATTAGATTGGCATTAGCAATGATGCTTCCAGTGACCTATATTGATGGCTTATAAAACCGTATAAGCTTCTTCCAAAATTTCCTGCCATCTGGCCAATGAGGGAGGCAGGTGGTACCTCTTCTGTCTATGTGTTTAGAAATCTGAGGCTGTAGTCACCAGTTGGCACCATATCGTTCCTAGACTAGCCTCTCTCCTATGTTAATTTATTTTTTAATTGTGTGTTAGATATGTGGGGAATAAGTGAGGAGTATTTTTGTGCCAGGGTCTGAGCTTTCTTTTTCCTTCACAGGGTGGCACTAAGGATCTCACAGGACTAAAACCTTTAGAAAAATGAAATCAGTTGTGCTCTCGTTGCAGTTTTCTCGTGTAGTTTAGAAGTCTGCCTATTTAACCTGTGCAACTTTTAAGCCCCTTTAAGTATCCAAATTCCTTGTCTGTTGTGTAAACTCAGGTGATCTCTCTAGAACTTTTACAATGAGTTCAATAAATGCCAGCTTTCCGCATATGCTAGAAGGAAAGAATTCTGTGTGAACTTGACTAGAAAATTTGCCCCAAAATTGTATGTTCGTGTTTTGGGTTTTTTTTTCCCTCTTGTGTCTATAGGACCTCTTTCAACTATCCAAGTTGATTTTTTTTAAGGTAGAATTTGTTATATATGTTTTTAATTCTGCAGCTTATGCAACATTCTTGGTTAGTGTCACCTCTGACTTTGGATCCAGCTAAACTTCTGGAAGAGTTTCCCCGCTGGCTGGAAAAACTTTCTGCACGTCATCAAGGCAGCATTATTATAATTATTGATTCTATTGACCAAATACAGGTATGTTTTCAAAATACTTGCCATTTGTCAGTCTAAAAGAAACTTTGACCATTGTAATAGGTTCAGCTGTATCTATGTAACAGAAATATTAATGTTTGCTTTGCTCTAAAGAGTACATATAGAAAATAGTTTTGCAAGAAGTGCAGATGAGGTAAAATAATCTTTCATTTCTTAGATAAAATGAGTGTTGGGTTGGTTTTTTTCCTTCTAAATTTATCTTAACACCTTAATTTTTGAGCAGTCTAGTTATGTTATTTATCCAAAGATTCAAGGCTGTGAGCTGATTTATTGGGCGTGTAAATAGCTTAGTCTTTATGAGGTGAACATTTGAACAATAGTATTCTATTTGCTTTATTTAATGTACAGTCATGCTGATACATATCAGTGGATCATTTAGTACTGTTTCAAGAACCAGATCATGAACAATTTTTAAAGACACTGGAGAATTTAAGACTCGTTTCACTGAGCTGTGCAGTTAATGAAATGTATCAACTTCTGGCATTGTTTTGAACAACCTTTGTATTAAGTAACCAAAATTTGTTTTTAAGCAAGCTGAGAAGCATATGAAGTGGCTGATAGATCCACTGCCGGTGAATGTGAGAGTGATTGTATCAGTGAATGTAGAAACATGTCCACAGGCTTGGAGGTATGTTATATTTCTGAGATGTTTCAAAGTAGCCTGGGTTAGAATTATTGTTTTAAATTCCAGTTATTCGTTGAAGAGCAAGCAGCCAGATTTGTCAAGACCTGGAGATTTAATAGGATAAGGTTTTGCAACCATTGAAGACAATGAAAGCTTCTGTATTGTAACTGCAATGGGGAGAGGTTTTAGCTGTTGGGAAACCAGATTTTTGTTTTACTGTGATGGATCTATCCACATGGCTATATGACAGAGGATACTAAATGCAGTCAGATGCACATCAAGAACTGCAATACCATGATGTAGATCCAGGGTAAGGCTAAAAGTGGAAATTTGACTTGTGATGACTAGAATTTCTTAGTAGCAGGGAATAGCTTCAATTACTGCTTTGATATCAATCTTTAAATGCTCTGGAACTTTGAAGTCTTTTTCTCCTTTTGTGTGCTATTTAATAAGGTCTGAATATGACTTTGTTCTCTCTTACCAAAGGTTGTGGCCCACTCTTCATCTTGATCCACTGAATTCCAAAGATGTTAAATCTCTCATTAGTGCAGAATGTAACTCTGCAAATGTTAAATTGACTAAAGAGCAGGTATGCCCGTTGCAGTTCTTCTAAAGTACCTTACTCTAGTATAAGTTTTAATGAAAACATGGAAAGATGAAATAAGCCCAGCTGCCAAAAGAAAGTATTATACTTAGCTAACTAAATACTGCTGCTCAAGATAGTGGGCGGTTTGGGTGTTTTTACCCCATGGCTCATAACACGGAAACACAGATGGAACAGCATAAATTATTAACACAAAAACAGTGCAGTTGTGCATTTTGCTGTAAACATGTTCCTTTATTTTAGAATAATAGAAGGTTTAGTATCGCATAATACTGTAACAATGATTGGCAGAGTGGGGAAAACAGTATTTTACCTCTTTGCCTTGGAGACCTATTCTGTAAGGTAATCCTCACCTTGAGAGATGTAATGGTTAGATCCTAACTCTTTTCATCTTAAATTCAAAAGGAAACTTTCACTTGTATGCTTCTATAGCTAGAAAAACATGCAGTATTTT
Source organism: Platalea leucorodia (assembly GCF_965183815.1). Classification (NCBI taxonomy): domain Eukaryota; kingdom Metazoa; phylum Chordata; class Aves; order Pelecaniformes; family Threskiornithidae; genus Platalea; species Platalea leucorodia. The sequence goes on from NC_138823.1 coordinate 120,663,596, forward strand.
GTGCACTAGTTATCATGTCATAGTCTTCAGATGTTACAGATGGAAGCATATCTAGAACTTTTGTTTTCTTCTTAAACAGTGAGCATTTTATTGGTATGGTTAATTTCATCTTGGCTCACAGATTTTGTTTAAAATGTTGTAGGAGAAGAAGCTTGAGAGACATTGTCGTTCTGCCACAACTTGCAATGCTTTGTATGTCACTCTCTTGGGAAAAACCATTGCTCGGTAAGTTGAGATGATCTTGAAATCACTATGCTCATCACTAGATTAGAAGACTTCAAGTAGGTTTGCTAGCATTTTGAAATACATTCATTTAACATAGAATGAATCTTGTTAAGAAAATACAGTGGAGCAGTATACAAAGTTTTCCCCCTTCACTGACTGTGAATGCAATGGGAAGAAAAATCGGAGAGTATACAATCACCATTTTGAGACTAAGTGAATCCAAATAGCTGTATCTGTCTGTTTTCAGCTTTTCTGTTTTTATTTTATTTTTCTGTTGTTCTGCTTTCTGGGTATGTCAGTTGCTTCAATACTTTTTAAAGGTATTTGGAGAATGTTGGTATTGTTTTGTTAAACAGTTTAAGTCAGGTCTGTTGTATTTACTGATGTACCAGATAGTTTGCCTCTTAGATTTTTAAGGCTAAAAGGAAGTTCAACAACTGTTTGGTTTAACATCCTGCATATGGTACTTTGCCCTATGATTCCTGCTGTGGAGAAAATTAATCTTCCCTCTTGTGCAAGAGAATACTTAATAAGTGCATTGGCTTATTATTAACCTAGACTTCATCTTGTTGAGAAAGACACATTTTTAGCTTAGAGACTCCCAGAAGATGATACACTGATTGATAATTTACTCTGGGTGACTGATTTTCATTACTTTTTGGTTCTGTTTTATGTCCTACAATGCTTAATTGCTCCTGAAAGCATGCTTTGTAAATGCATTAAATGAAACAGCAGCATGTGGTTTTATCTTTATCCAACCTGATGTTCTTATTTTGTACTCCTGCTGGAGGAAAGAACACTGCAATGTAGTTGGTTTTTGGTTTTGTTTTTTTGTTTTTTTTTGTTTTTTTTTTTTTTAATAAAAATGTTGCAGTTATTTAGAAAAATCAGACAATATGACAGAAGGTGGCTTCAGGAATTCACCTCTTCTGTGTTTAATCTCACCTTCTAAACCCAGTAGGAATTCAGAGGACTTTTGAGATAGAGCTCTTCAGTAGTTTCAATTCATCTTACTTGGCCAAATTTAATATGTTAAATCATGCCCTTTTTGTCCTTCTGCTCAGTGTTGGAAATACAGGAAATATTGACGAAACCCTTCAACAGTGTTTCCAATGTCAAGACACAGTGTCACTGTACAGGCTTGTTCTGAGATCAATTCAAGAATCATTGCAGAGTGATGAAGAGAAAGGTCTCTTGAGAGAGGTAAGCAGAGAATGTGTCACTATGATGCCTACAGGTAATGCATATTCTTTCCTGAAAAGAGTTTCTGTTAAGTTAAAAGTAAATACAAATTTACGTTTGTTCATATCTATGATTCGAAGATTACTGTATTATTAGTATAGAAGGGACAATTTTATTAATGTATCTATTGCATAACTGTAGAACACGTGACTGCTTTGTGTTAAATTTCAACTAAAAGTCATTATCTCACAAAACAAACTAGAACTTTTCCACTATGATGTGATGTAGAATCAGCACTCCTTTGGTACCCTGATCCAATGATTAACTACGTTGAGCATAGTAAATGTAATCAAAATATGGTATCTAATGAATACAGGGCACCGCTTATTCGATTTCTTCTCTTCCTACCTTTGCAGAATTTCCCTGTTGTGTGGAACTATTTTTTGAGTAGGACATGATACCCGATAATTGCTAGAAGTTCTTTAGTGCTGGCAGCATAAGACCGTCAGCATGTTTTACTTAGATGGAAGTTCCTTATGATAATGGAGTTATTTTCTCCCAGTGTTTTAGAGGAAAGTCTAAGGAGCCATTTGTTTGTCCCAGAGTGTCCCATTTGGTGCTTTATCTATTAGAATATTAATCCATTAGCCCTGAGGATTTTTTTTTTGAGGATGGAAGAAGAAAAGGGCTTGTGTAGGCAGGTTGTTTGTGTTTTTTTTTTTCCCTTGATGTATAAAGTTATACACAGTGATACACAGTATTTTTCTTGGAATTTCAGTGTCACAGCTCTGCAGCAAATACTGCTAACTGTAAAATAATCTTTCTGCTTAATGTAGATACTGTGTGTCATCGGTGTTAGCCACAATGGTGTGAGTGAGTCAGAGCTGATGGAACTTTATCCTGAACTGTCTTCTGCAGTGTTAGCCTCGCTCGTTCACAGCCTGCACAAAATGTGTTTGCTGACATATGGCTGTGGTTTGCTAAAGTTCCAGCACCTCCAGGTAAATTTTGTAATTCTAAACATGTGCAAGTGAAACTCCACCCACTAAGCCCCTGCTGCTTTTTACATAAGTTCTGTTGTTAACTAGGTAGCTCGTGATATGTTTGTGTTTGCTCACCCATTTTCCTTAACGTCTAGTTTGATATTAGAATCACCTTGAAAACTACTAGAGCTATGATACCAGTATTGGTCGGTATTGTTCAGCAGTTGAAAACCTGGTATTTCAAACCATCAGAAATTTCTGACTGATTAGTTATTAACTCCATGTGTCCTAGAAAACACTGGTTCCACAAAAACCAAGCAGAATTGAAGGAGAAGGGAATATTATCTGAACAACCAGAGCTGTGGTCTGATATAAGACAATCTGTTTGTAGTGCTTTTGTCATTGAAAGATTTTCAGTTCTACAACACAAGATGTGTTTCATAAAGAAATCTTGCATAGCGCCCTGTGTATCAGCACTTAATAAACAAAATAAATGCACTCTCTTTTTCTCAATTATACTCTCTTTCAGGCTTGGGAGATGGCAAGATTAGAGTATATGGAAGAAGGTGAAAATGTTATTTCTGCCTATAGACAAAAACTAGTGGAGTATTTCACCATGCAGCTGAGGTAGGTCAGAATTCCACAAGACGTGCTTGCTAAATTACAGGCTTTATGCCTGATGGATATTTTTGTTTTCTTCGTATAGCTTCTCTGACTCTGCCATAATAATTTACTAAACTAAGTAACTCTGCAAAACCCTAGTTGCCAGTTTAGCAGTTTATTATTGATATGTTGCTTTTTAATCTCAGAAAAGATTGAGGACTATGGAGGGGAATGGGCATATAATAAAGCTATCATATGAAAAGGTAGGGCACAAATTTATACAGTATCAGTTATTTTGTGGTAACTGACCCCATATGGATTTTTAGCTCCCAGTAAATGCTAAGTAATTTAAGGTTGCTTGGAACTTGAAGAAGAAACAGAAGACCGCTTGCGTCCAGCAAGCAATTAGCACATACACAAGAGGAGGTCCAGTAGACCAGCTGAACAGCTACAAGTTCATATCCAGCTTGAAAACTGATTAGCATTTACAGTCCTGAGTTAGTGTGTCCCAGCTGTGGGCTGGTGCTTTCTGCTTCTCAGAGCATGCACTGTTGGGTAGCAGAAAGCCAAGAGGGCCACAGTGTGCCAGGGGAAGGAGGCAGGCACAAAGGGACAGAGGGCTGCTGCTGGGCTGCAGTTCTGCTGGCAGGCACAGATTAGCCCGTATAGAGGGAGGAACAGCTTCCTCAGGGGGTACCTGGGGGTTCCAGCACCTTCTGAGGTGAAATTAAAATGAAGATGTGAGAAAATGGAGTACGTAGGTCTTATAGTAGTCTGTCTGCTTGTTCAGACAATCAGGTATGGCAGTTGTATGCTTTCCTAGTTTTCACATCAAATTGACAAGTTCTGTTAGGCCTCTCAAAGTTTTAATTTTGATTTGCTTTTCTTTCAATAGTCGAGACCGAGTGACTTGGAGAAGTGCAGACGAACTTCCCTGGCTCTTCCAACAGCAGGGTGATAAGCAAAAGCTACACAAGTGTCTTTTGAATCTCTTTGTATCCCAGAACCTTTACAAAAGGTACAAAGGTAGCCACTGCTTTGGTGGTTATGAAGATTTCAAAGTAATTTTTTTGTCAATATAAATGAGAAAAATACAGATATAGATTAAAGGAACTTAAATAGTAGAGGCTGAAATGCTAAATGCTGTTGTCATAAATATTTTTTTTCTATTCTATTATACCTTGGGGGTTGGTAAAAGGATAAACACTGCTATTGAACAGCATTAGTCTCCATGGATTGTCTCTGTAGATGCTCTGTAGCATAAAGACAAAATTCATGCATATGGCCCTTTTCTTCTAAGCTAGCATCAGTCTGAATAGAGAGGTGTCAGAGATAAGATGAGCTTCTTGTTTCCTTGTTAAAACAGGGGACATTTTGCAGAATTGCTGAGTTACTGGCAGCTGGTTGGGAAAGATAAGAGCTCTATGGCAGCTGAGTATTTTGACTCTCTGAAAGAATACGAAAAAAGCTGTGAGGGAGAGGAAAGTATGATCTGCCTGGCTGATCTTTATGAGACCCTGGGACGGTTTCTTAAGGACCTAGGTCTTCTCAGTCAGGTGAGTACATTTAGAGATTGTTGTAACAGCAAGGAGGCAAATTAAGCAGAGCTCAGTGTGTGCTTTCTGTTGCAGTTGTTAAATTATTGTAGCATACAGGATGCTGCCTGCTGCCATCATATTCTGAGCTTCGTTGTTACAGGCTGTAGCTCCTCTGCAGCGGTCTCTGGAGATTCGAGAGACTGCGCTGGATCCAGACCACCCAAGGGTGGCGCAATCACTCCACCAGCTAGCAGGAGTTTATGTTCAGTGGAAGAAGTTTGGAAATGCTGAACAGCTGTATAAACAGGCACTGGAAATCTCTGAAAATGCTTATGGAGCTGAACATCCTCGGGTAGCCCGTGAACTTGATGCACTTGCGACCTTATACCAAAAGCAGAACAAGTAAGATTAACTACACTGATGTTTTCCTTCATGTGGAGGTGGTACAAAAAGTAACAGCAGAGATTTTCTTCCTGAAGCTGGAATGTTTCTTTGGTTCTTTTTTGGAGTTTCATAACTTCCAATGCAACCATGAGCACCCGTTCTCTCTTCTTGTTGCAGGCCACCTGGTAGGGGACAACTTTAGTGCTTAGTTTAACAACAAACTTCTAACAAGTTAGAGATAAAGGAGGAGCATTGTCTGGGCCTAAGGTTTTTGAATATTTTTCTTTGACAAAAAGTGTGAATTTTTTTTTTTTTTTTCCCAAGATTCTTAAATTCTCCTCAAATTTGTACACTCAAGTAACTTAGAAGCTTTCCAGAATACTCAGTGATGTTACATTTGGCATTCTTCTAACACTGTAAATAACTGTTTTCAGATATGAACAAGCTGAGCAACTGAGGAAAAAGTCCTTCAAAATACGCCAAAAAGCAGCAAGGCGGAAAGGCAGTCTGGTAAGGAAATGTTTGATATTTAATAAAAGTGCAGGGTATGTTGTGGCTCTGATAAATAGATGAAAAAGTGTGTCCGCAGAGCTGACAAAGCTCCAATGCTTTTGAGAATTGAAGGCATAAGTAGTGAAGCTGCTTAGCAGCAGCTTTGGTAACTGCCCTTTCACCTCTGCTGGAAGTGGAGATGCATCAGTACAACTGGTATGGAGTTGAGAGAGGTGGAAAAGAAATAAGTGAATATATACGTTTCAGGGGTGCAGAATTACCGCTGATACAATTGGCTGTCAAAGTGGCAATGGAAAAAAGTGTTCTCCAGAATAACGGAGGCATTTATCTTACAAATACTAGTGAACATAGTGCTTACTGCAGTGGATAGTCCCAGTAATATTAGGTGCCATACTGAGTTATTCCTTTTTTTTTCTTCTGTGTTTTTTAGCTACAAAGTTCCTCTTGTCATTCTTGAGCTAAGGGTTGGTTTGTCATGCGGTGCCTGTACTATAAGAGTTCAGCTAGTAACTCCAGAGCTCTACTTGTAGCTCTAATGAAAGTAGTGAAAAGCCATAAAATGTTGCGATTTCCACAGTGCTTAAATACAAATTAATTTGGATCGTGAAGATTTTGTCCATGTTTGTAATGAGTTCTGCTGCACAAATCTCTTTTTATGAAGACTGCAAACATCAAGAATAGGTGGAGTGTGTAACAATGACTGCACTTTTTTCTTGTAATTCACTTTGCATGTAGGCATTAGCTTGGCAGCCCATTTTGCAAAGATCTGCGTAAAGCCTTGAGTAATTATGTGTATTTGTATATGGCATTTAGGTTAGAAGATTAACTTAATTTTAAGTTTTGAGCTTATAAACCTAAGAATTTGATGTGAATTGGTTATTTGAACTGTGGAGTTTAAGCAAATTAGCATGTATGATACAGGGAAAACAGAGCTGTGCAACAGCACAGTAACTTAAATTTCCTGGAAGCATGTTTGGTAAAATTCACTGTTACATTGTAAATAAGCAGAATGCCTATGTGCCATTGAGCTTGAAAACAGAACCTAGGTAGGATTATTGTGCTCCTTTGGCACGAAACCAAGTCTTTTGATTTTCTGTCTTCAGTTGTACATTTTAAATGTAATGGTGATTGGCTTACATTACCTTGTGCTTTGCTGTAGTGTGGCTTTGCTCTCCTGCGTCAAAGGGCCCTGCAACTGGAAGAGCTCACATTAGGCAAGGATACACCAGATAATGCTCGAACCCTCAATGAGCTTGGAGTCCTCTATTACCTGCAGAATAATCTTGAGTAAGTTGTATTAATTGTGACACATCCACTGAGTGTTCTCATAGATCTAAATGGAAGCAAAGCGTTCAGGACTAGCATTAAATGTAGACACATGATCAAATACTCATTATGGTGCCATCCCTGATTCATTCTGCTGGTTTTTGTTTACTGTGAAATTCACTCATATTTTCTAGAGTTGATGCTGTGAGCTTGTGAGTATTTACCAAGTCAATGCATTTCCTGCACTCAGAATTGATGTTCCACCGTTAAATTTAACTAGCTTTCGTTGCAAATACAAGTTTTCTCTCAAAATTTATGCCCTCTCTACTCAGCTTCACTATTTTCTCACCCCCCTTTGCAGTGTTTATCCTTGAACAGCAGGATTGTTGTTTTTCTATGAAAAACACTCAAAATGCCAGTATTACAAGAAATCATGAGTTAAATATTCACTGTGCCCTGTAATCCTCAGACTGTTATCCTGCTGGCCTTTTTAAGAGCAAAAGAGGACAGAGCACAACAAAGGTGTTCTGAAAGCAGACAGTGATAAGCAGGGGTGTTGAAGAAGGGCAGAGGAGTGCTGATTGCATGGTTAGCCACTCCTCACATCAACTTCTTCAGTCCACGGAGTAGTCTAAAACTGTGTGTTGTGAGGGAATTGTAAAGTCACCTTAAATCCCACTGTACTCTACTGAATCTTTTCAGAGAAGAAAGAAAGTGCACAGCAAAAAAGCACAGAGTCAATTCTGGATGTATTTTTTTGTTCTTCCTATATCTGATGTTTATGTCACCCGTAGTTGTTGGATAACTACAGGATATCGTAATTTAAGATCTGCACACAGAATGTCTGTTAAATGCAGGACCTTTACAATGAAGGAATTGTTTTTTAACAGTTGTTGGAAATGTGGGGGTTTTCGTCAGTTTACCCTCATGAAGTCACGCCGAAGTGACTGATTATAGAGGAGAGATATTTATGTAATCTCATACAAGATCATTTTATATTCCACATTATCCATATGTAGTTCCTGTTTAACACAACCTACTTCTAGAGTAACCATATCTCCACTATTTCATAGCTGACCAAAGTATAAACTTTGTTCTGGTGAAGGTTTAAGTAATTTTTTTAATAGATATTGTGTCTCTGAATCAGCAAGTCCAAGATTGAATTTTTTGATCATTTGATGCGGTTAGAATGAAATCAAGGGCAGAAGGGTATGTCACTTTATTAGTTTTTATATGTTATATCACACATCATCCTCTAGCCCTTACATAGAGTGAACACCTTTTGACACTTGTCTAAGAGCTCCAGAATTAAACCTACAGTTCTGTGTATAAATGGTCTTTTTTTTTCTCTAATGCAAAATGGATTTTTCCAGTTTACTCAGCTGACCTCTTGGGAATAGTGCCACACAGAATTTGTGTGTATATGTCAGGATGACAAACTGCCTGGTTATAATGGGTGCTGCCAGTATTAGGTGGGGATCACCCATTGTTTGTGATAGAGGAGCTGCTGTAAATCTGTAATGGAACAGTAGTACGCTACTCTAGTGAGACAGAATATGCCCTTTTGATAGGGAAACGCTTGAATGGTGGCATTACACAGAGTCTTTTCTACTTTGTCAATTCTGGACAGATTCTACTAAGACAATATCTAGCTCATGACATATATAAAACCCGTTCCAGTCTCTCCCCCTTTGGTATGAAAGCTGTCTGCTGAACCCTGTAATATGTTCTATATTTTTGAAAGTTACTTGAAAAATGTGTGGTGTGTTCTGAACCTTTACCTCGCATTCCACTCCTGCTTTATCCGTGGGAGTACATGGCTGCTATGAGGAGTTGCCCAGAAGCCAGCAGAATGCTTGGAATAAGGAAGGATTACTTGCATAACTGAAGATGTAGGTTAAATTAAAGAAATGAGCAGCTGCTGGGGTAGTGTAATGTTTGCGGAAATCTGCTAGACTGGCATTTCAGTCCTTTACAGGGGGACTCCAAGTTTGCACAGGAATATATTAACTAGCTCTGTATCTACATTCTTATGGTCAGCTTGCACGGCAGGACCATGTCTGGGATGTACAATTCCTCACTGCATAAATGAACTGCTGATCCTGGTATTTGCTTATTCCAGGGAAAGTCCATTACCAGATGTCAGTATCTGTGCAGTTTCCAAGGCTGAGTTTGTTCTGTTTCAAACAGCCACTTCAGCCTGTTACCAGCTTTAAAATATTGCTGAACGAATGTGTTCTGTAGGACAGCAGAGCTTTTCCTGAAGCGCTCCTTGGAAATGAGAGAGAGAGTCCTGGGACCCGACCACCCAGACTGCGCGCAGTCTTTGAACAATCTGGCGGCCTTGTACAATGAGAAGAAGCACTATGACAAGGCGGAGGAACTCTATGAAAAAGCTTTAGACATCAGGAGGAGAGCACTGGCTCCAGATCATCCCTCCTTGGCTTATACTGTGAAACACCTGGCAGTGCTGTACAAAAAGATGGTAAGCACAAGCCTGTTACCTTCTCTCATCACCTAAATTAACTGTAATGCCTTGCATTGTTACAGTCTTCAATCCAAAAGGAGTGGGGCACGGGCGTTTTGTCAGCTATTGGTGTTCTACACACATGCGTAAAAGGTGTAGTCAAGCAGCCTCAGTCTGTTTCCAAAAAGCCCAGCAGCTTTTTCAAAACACACTTTGCTTAAAGCTATTTATGAAAAATGTCTTCAGTGTCCTGCATGCTCAGTATTCCCCATGAAGAATTTCTGATATGGTTAAAAGCTATTGTTTTAGCTGCAGAGAGGGAAGCCCTTCCCTGCTGTATTTGAGTTCTCCACTGTCTGCGATGTGACATCCACATACAAGAGTTCGGTCAGATGTGTCTTAATGGAAAAATCATGTTTTAGGGTGTAGGAGTAGTTCTTTTTACACAATGACCTTGAACGTTACAGTCAAATCGAGAGTAACTTGAATGCTCAGGCAGGATATAGTACTTTACAAATAAAGTGTCTGGCTGAGCCGTCTCCAGCGTATGTTGATTCAGTGAAAGATGAGAGTTGCTCCCCTGCGAAATGCACTACAAGGAATAACATTAACAGTAGTATAAACTTATGCGTTTCATCATTTCAAAATGTTTCATGAACATTTGTGTTTGCAGATGGTTGTTCTAACCATTCGATATCATCAGTGTAAGAGTGATGTAAGGTTTCCAGCTGTTGAACCAAGATCAAATTCAGAGGATGACAATTTTTTTTCTTTTATATTTTCACATTTTACTATTCTTCGAAGAGGAAAGAGTCCTTGAAGATAATCCCTTGGATCAAATGCTCCTCTGTTTTTGCTCAATAATTGTTACCTGCTATGATGTGCATGAAATTGTTTTGGGTCACACATTCTCTGCTCACTTCAACTTCTAATTTTCATGCTGCTAGAAACTGAAAACCACTCGATATTTGCATCAAAAAGCTCTTTGCTAGTTTGAAGGAGCACAAATTAAAATTCATGGTGACCTAGTGACGCAGGGAAGACTGGAGGAAGAGAAGGGACAGGAATCAGGTGTAGAAAATGACAATTATTTATAAGTAAGTATTTATTCCAGATGAATTACTGATCATCTTCAAACTGTGGCATGGAGATGCTTTGAAAAAATGAGAAAATTTAATTTGAATTTTGCAATTACAGTGAACCATTATACAATGGACGTTTGCAGGATTTAATTTCTAATTGCTATTAAATGTACATTCTAATAGTAGAAGCCTAAGCATACTTCTGAAGTATATCCAGTTAATGTGTGTGCAGATTCAAATTTGGAGGAAAACAGATTTGCTGGAAAAATGATCTACGGTAAATCTAGTTGGAGTATGAGAGGGGCATTTTAGAGAAACCAGTCAAGAAGCCAAAGCCTCAGTATGGTAAATGGGAAGCAACAAGTACTTGAAATGCCATTGGACGCTCTGGCTGTTCCAAAGAAGATGGTGCAAACACCGCTTCAGTAAGCAGAAAATGGCTCAAAAGTTAAGGCAGCTACATTCCTATTCCTGTATCACCAGTAAAATTTAGGCCCTTTAGGGCAAAAAATAAACTCTGTTGTCATGTATAGCAGGATGAGGAAATAAAAATGGAAAAAATTTTTTGGATAAAAGTACAACTGAAGAGTCTTTTTAACAGCCTTCTCAATGAGACACTTGGGGAAAAAAATAAATTAAAAAAGAAAGAATTAGACATAGCTGAGTTGAATATGCTCAGTATTTCAGAAAATTAGGTCCTAATAAATATTCATGATAAACCATCTGTGCAGAATATAACTATGAATTAACTAAAGTTAAGCCCTTATTCTGGAAACAGTTACATCTTCTCCAAGGCTTTTTGTTTAAAATAGATTTTACTGTTACCATTTTGACACAAGACAACTGAATCTTTTTTTCCCCATTATTTCTAGGGAAAACTTGACAAGGCTGTTCCTCTGTATGAACTAGCGGTTGAAATTCGACAGAAGTCATTTGGCCCAAAACACCCTAGTGTAGCAACTGCTTTGGTAAATCTGGCTGTCCTTTATTGTCAGATGGTAAGTTTTTCATGTCTTACATGTTTATTATTCCTGTCTTAGTTTTTTTTTTTTTTATGATTTGTACCTACATGATACCAAAGAAACTTGATCACATTTAAAAGGGAAATTCCTTATAAGACTTGCAGATTCTTAGGTTCCATTTTAAAAATTGAAAGGATATTTGGCAAGGAAGTTGCGTGCAGGGAACAGATAATTGCTGTGACCTGATATTTCATAAGGACACTTGGGCTAATGCTCTTTAGATTAATCAAAATGCCCACATGCTTTATAAGACTAGAGCTGGAGTACAGCCTTTTCAGCAATATGGCGGTTATCACAGTATGATGGAACACAGCCCCACCACTGACTTGGCGGGAAACATAATCCTTTGAAATTTATGAAGGGTGCCCCCCTTGATGAACTGCAACTCTGTATAAGTAAAAATCTGAGAAGGCTGTAGACTTTCTAGTCTACAACTAATATGAGATTCAAAGGAGATGCAATCAACTTACCGAATTCCTTACTTAGCATCAATAGGAGTGAGCTGTAGATTGTTTTCTTGTTTTCTGTATTTCTGCAATCTGCATATCTGATTTTAAATGGGGATTAAAGCTGCCCCAGGTAAAATCAAAGCACATTTGGTAACTCAAAACTTTTAGGACTGAGATTTTCAAAACTGCCTAGGAAGTCCAGACCCTAATTATTATATTAGTGGGAATTGCATTTGTAAGTGCAAGCCAATTGCTTTGACAATCTGAATGATCATCCTCATCTGTCAATGGTATCGAGACCTCAAAAGATCTTTTTGGTTAAATATGCATGACTTGGCATCTAGGATGTGTTGATACTGTCTTGGAAAAAGGAATAGCAAATGTAATATACGTCTGTAACAAACACCTTTCTACTACCCAAAGAAAAAGCAGATTGAAGCTTTACCTCTTTATGAACGTGCATTAAAGATTTATGAAGACAGCTTTGGTCACATGCATCCGCGTGTGGGAGAAACTCTGAAAAACTTGGCTGTGCTAAGGTAAGATTATATGCTTTAGCTCTATAAAAGCAAATTACTATAAAAATTACTGGATGAAACAAAACATCCTGGACTTTTGTACTTATTAGGAAAGCAGAGAGCCTTAAGTACACTTTGATAGCATGGTGTGCATTCCAATTTAAATGAATTGAGAGACTTGCTTTATTTGCTTGTTTCAACTTTGTTTTTACTCTTCTTCAAAGCTATGAAGGGGGAGACTTTGAGAAGGCAGCTGAACTTTATAAGAGAGCTATGGAAATAAAAGAAGCAGAGACTTTGTTGATCGGTGGAAAAGCAACTTCTCGACACTCACTGAGCGGAGATACATTCAGCTTAAAAAGTGCATTATCACCAAATATTTTCCTGGAACATGGACAAAGGTGATATAAACCTGCTCAAAGAAAGGGCAGTCTCTGTTGCTGTTTTAAAGCAGACATAAAATTATTAAGACAAATCTATTTTTCCTAGGATAACGTACAATTTTGGGACTGACACCTGTCTTCATGAATGACAGGGAGACAAATGTTTAAGCTTGAAATCCTTACATGTTAACTTTGCACACTGCATGGTACGAAGTGAGCTTCTTTCATTGTATAGAGATATGCCTGTTAGTTACTAGCTCAAGTTATAGCTAATACCAAAAACGTGGATTTGAGACCTCTTAGCCTAAGTGCCAGGATTATAACAAGTTAAGCTGAACCAATTGTATATACTCTATGGGGTAGTTCTTTTTTTTATGTTGTGAGAGCCTGGCTTAGAGGATTTGTGTATTTTTGTTTCATCAACCCTTTCTGCCTTTTCAGAAGCTTTTAAAGTTGTTTCTAAAGAGGGAGTAATTTTGAAAAAGTCAAAATACTGTCCCACCCAAAGTTTTACTTGCAGGGTGATTTCAGCTTTAAGCAAACTTACATTCAAGGGACTTGTGCAAAAATAATTGGTTTCCTTGGGAAGCGAATATATCTAAATACATCATCATCTACAGTTAAAGCTGTTGTCAGATTCAACTCTGTTCAGTAAAAATACTTCCAGTGAGGAATCGGAAAGTGGATGATTATGACCTGATTCCCTGCTGTTAACCCTTTAGTGATACTTTCACTGTTTAATCTCATTGAATCCCTTAAAATACAAGAATGTTTGTATTAGCTGGAAAAACCTAGCGATACAAAATAGTTTGCCATCAGATAAAGAGATGCTACTCAAATCTACCTGCCTGTTGTATTTCTTAATACCCATGTCATCTGGAAGAATCAGTTTGAACTCTGTTCTCATTCAGTGCATAAATCCATGAATCAATTTAAATACATACTAAAAAAAGACTTTTTATAAAAAAATTGAATGTAAGTGCAAAATTAATTGAAACCTCACTATAATGTTTCAGAGGCAACTGATGTAAAGATTTATTTGATCCAGTCTGAAAAAATGCAAATGACCTTTACCTCAAAGGGATACTTACCTTCCACAGTATTTTTTTCCCTTTTAGAGTAGAGTTAGTTAAATATAACCCATTTCAGCTGTTGCTCTGCTTAGAAGGAATTTAATATTTTGATAAGGCTGTAACTTGGCAAAAGAAACAGTACATAAAACTGATAGAACAAATATACAACCCAAATTTGATTTTTAAGATTAATATTCAGTTGAAAAAAACTCAAAAATAGCTCTTGAAGGTATTACAATACAGCAACAAGAGCTGATAGTTTGTAATGGTTCTCTGAATATTTTCCTCTTACTTCAGAAAATGGGTTTTTAATCAAAGCAAGAGTTTTTGCAGTGTATTCCAGCCACCTTGAAAAGTTTTGAAAATTGGAAAGTTCTTTCCAGGATTGTTACCGAGTAAGGAGAGGGGCAAAAGGAAAACACCCCCCACCCACCCCACCTCCAAAAAAACCCCCAAAACCCAAACCACCCTCAACCTGCTCAGCTTGCATGTGTTTCTGTTGCCTGCTCTTCTCAGGCCTGGTAATTCCCTCCTCTAAAGGCAGTGTTATGAATTATCAGATGTCTGCTCTAGCTTGTCACCTCTGTTCCGACTTTAACATATCTTGCTCTCCTAAATAGTTTTCCTTAATGTTGCTAGCTTAAATAAGAAGCTACTTTCTAGACCTTCAGTGTTAGACCAGACTTTCCCCATTTAGTCATTTCCAGTTCTGAACTGTTACTATTCTTCCATTGAGTGACTTCTCTCCAACTTATTCATAGGTTGCAGGGTTGCTTTTGGAAGAAAAATCAGTCCCTAAAAAGCAGCAGATCCCAGCCATCCATGCCCCATTAGCAAAGACGGTAAGGAAACAATACGCTTACCCGGTCAACCCAAAGAAAGAAAACTTCCTACAGAAAGTAAAACAGGGTCACGAGTAATAGTGGAGGGTCTTGCAGGCCGCGTGCCGGCCATAAGCTTATGCAGCTGTAGTCATAGCGCTCTTAAGACAGTTGTTCATGTGTTTGTAGTTGTACCTCATGGACGTTAAAAAAAAAAAAAAAAAGTAATTTGTCTATCATCTGGTGTATGCCAAATAATACTTCTATGTAGGAGAACTCCACCTCAGATCAGAGTGTCACCAGTTTCGTGGAGATTTAACCATACAGTCAGAATATCAACATCTCAATAACATTTATGGTACACTGTAAAAACTGAAAGCTTCTTTTATAAGATTGCCAAATAAACAAAGCTGGACTAAACCACTGCCATATGCTTTAATTTGTTAGTTCATAACAAAAGAAGTCGTAAATTTTCCGTTGTGTTTTATAGTCAGACTAGATTATACTTTTTAATTAAAAAAAAATCCTTTAAAGTAAACAGCATCAAAGAAAAGCAGCTTTAAATAATTTTAACCACTGGCACATACAATCACCTTAATGTATTTTCTAATTATTTCAGATTCTTCTTGTATATACAAGTTGAAGTCTGAAAGTAATAAGAGAACCATTTTGCATACTCTGTAAGTGGGCATACAAAAGTGTATTAATTTGCTCATAAAACTGTACACGAAGTAAAATGGTAAACAATTGCCTCTTGTAAAGCTGTCAATCATGTGATAGCAGTAATGTCAGCCAAATAGTTCAGTCAAGATTAACTGAGCTCTTGTAGAAATGAGTCAACCATTTGCCTCAGGATCTCCAGAGCCAGGTGTGTGCCTCACTTTTATTGTTCCCAACAGAAAGGTAAAGTCACAAAGAAACACATGTAACACTTAAATTGACACTTGGATCAAGCTAACGTAGACTTAGTGACAGAGATTCAAGTATGTACCTTTTTAATGATCTCATTATTCTCTTTCCCATCCCTCTTTACAGTTCATTTCTAAAATCTGGTTTCTCCAAAACTGAACTCAATCCAAAAAAACCCACTTCCGTTTTACAGTACAGTGCACCATGCCCCAAACCTCCCTCACTAGCTTCAGAGATGATTTTTATGTATATAATATAACATAATGTCAGCTGTGGAGGAAACAGATTTTGAAGTTTGTAACTGTTGCTTAGAAATGAATCATTTTTTAACTAAGTATTCATTCAGCTGCCCTAAGAAACAGAAACACCTCCACAATATTACTCTCTTTTTACATGTTGGTTGGATACCGCTACTACCGTTACTAGCTGGTTCCCTGCTAGGTTTTTTGAACAGCCCGGTTGGAAATACTTGTATTATACTGCAGAGGCTGAAATTTATGTTCTTGTAAGCCAAATCTAAACACTGATCAAGTTCTGGATCAGACACCCACAGCAGTTAAAATATTTGAAATTGATCCTTCTGGTTCTGCAGGGTACTGGCACTACAGGATGTGTACATTTACAGGTCAGCTCAACACCTGACAACATAAAAGGTAATATGACCGTACTAACATTATTTACAAGACAAATACAATAGCTAAGTTACTCCACTGAAGATATTTGCAACACTAAAAGTTTAGAGCATCTAATTTTAGAAGCTTTCCTATGCAAACTCAGATTAAGTATATTCCTTAATATAGCCCATATGATGGGGATGGATCAGAATTACAGCTAAACTTTTAATAACCGACAAAATATAATATTTAGATTTTCAAAGAGGTAGACAAAATCTCCTGTTCTTTCCAGTGTTGCTGGTAATTCTTACTGATTTTGTCATGAAAAGCATCTGCCAGCTGAAATAGTGGCATGCTAATACCCAGTCTGCTGGTACAATTATCTGCTAACAAAAGACTTCACCTTGTTGCAGCATACTCAAACCATTATTGCATACAAAACACAGACATATTGAAGAGCAAGCAGTAGTAAAACATTGATAAAACCAGGGAAGTTTAAAAAAAAAAATCCATCCTGGAGATATTTAAGGCGGATGAAAAGGCTGAAATGTTCTGTTCACTCAGAAAAACCAGCCACAGCACGATCCGTGCCAAGAATTTACAGAGACCAGTGAACAAGAGCAAGTACAAGTGCCTGGGAAATC
The DNA here is from genome assembly GCF_965183815.1 of Platalea leucorodia. Taxonomy (NCBI): domain Eukaryota; kingdom Metazoa; phylum Chordata; class Aves; order Pelecaniformes; family Threskiornithidae; genus Platalea; species Platalea leucorodia. The sequence goes on from NC_138823.1 coordinate 120,680,272, forward strand.
AGGAGCAGCAATATGAGTGAGGCACGATCATCTGCCCTCGAACTATTCAATCCGCTCCAGCAGATTTCATCTTATCCTATACTATATACTGTTCTTATCACATGATGTTGCATGTAACGTGCTATGCCTGCTTTTGTTAGTTTATCAACCTCCTTTTGTTTTCTACTGAGTATCTGGACACTAGCAATGCTGAGAAATTAAAATTTACAGTAGCACAAGTCCCTATCTTAAAGACGTTAATAGACAACAGAATATAAACAAATTAAGTCTGTTTCCTTCCTGCCCCTGTAACAATTCCATTTCATCAGAAATGTAAAGATAAGCTTTAGTGGGGGTGAAAAAAGTCTGGTCTTCTCAAAATCCAATGTCAATCCAAACTCCCAAAAGTTGTACTTAATGCGTGTTTTGCTACATGTTTCTCATTTTGGCCATGAGTTCTTCTAGGCTTTCTTCAGACTCCGCTACTGTTTCCTCCGTTGTCAAATTCTCTTCCTATTAGGAACAGGAAGAAAAAGGTGGCAACAAAAATAGCAAACAAAAAACCGCACACAAATAAGCTTTATTGCCAATATACCACACCATTTTCCTAGAACCAAGCACTCAATTGCAAGATTAGGCCTAAATGATTATGAGCTTAAATTGTAAACTATTCTGACTAGGAGTTGGAATGTTCTGGCTGCAGGACATACAGATTCTGTGTTCCGCAGGTATACTAATTGCTCTCTGACTACGTGCAGCTTTTACAAGATAAATATGGTAAAAATTAATTAGTCGCCAAAATATCAACTGAAAAATTCACATTTGTTTTCCTTCCCCACACCCCCCAAATACATTCATTCCTGTCACCCCAAAACTCCATTCATGCTAGCACCTATACTTAAAGAAATGTATTTCATAGAAACACAAAACTGGACCACAGAAGGCACAAATCGGATGTACTGAGGTCCAGTTTCACTGGAATTGTTCAAGATCGAACTTTATTCAAGGTTTAAAGGGTAACCAAACTGGCTACTATTATAAATTTAATCTACAACATTTATTTCAAAAATTCATAAAGAATAAATATATTACCTTGTTGGGGATAGTGTATGCTACAGTAATTCCCTCAGGAAGATCAGGTACTGGGCCAGATGCAGCCTTCAGCTCATCTTCTGAAATTTCTGATACTAATTCGATGCCTTTGCATTAAAAGGAATTGAGAACACCATTAAAAATTAGAAGAAAAAGTTCTTTAATCACTATATTATCACAGTAAGAGGAAAACAGCAGCTACTTTTCCAACACAGAAAAAATTTAAAAGCAGAAAGACCTTTGATTTCAACTATTTCATTCCATTATTAATAATCTAAGGAGAGTCTTCATCCTTTATTGGATGCAAGGGGAAACATAGTGACAAAGGACGAGGAAAAGGCTGAGGTACTTAATGCCTTCTTTGCCTCAGTCTTTAATAGTCAGACCAGTTGTTCTCGGGGTACCCAGCCCCCTGAGCTGGAAGACAGGGACAGGGAGCAGAATGCAGTCCCCATAATCCAAGGGGAAATGGTTAGCGACCTGCTACACCACTTAGACACACACAAGTCTAAGGGGTCTGATAGGATCCACCCAAGGGTACTGAGGGAGCTGGCAGAGGTGCTCGCCACGCCGCTTTCCATCATCTATCAGCAGTCCTGGCTAACCGGGGAAGTCCCAGTTGGCTGGAAGACAGCAAATGTGATGCCCATCTACAAGAAGGGCTGGAAGGAGGATCCAGGGAACTACAGGCCTGTCAGCCTGACTTTGGTGCCAGGGAAGGTCATGGAGCAGATCATCCTGAGTGCCATCACACGGCACCTACGGGACAACCAGGGGATCAGGCCCAGCCAGCATGGGTTTATGAAAGGCAGGTCCTGCTTGACCAACCTGGTCTCCTTCTGTGACAAGGTGACCTGCTTAGTGGATGAGGGAAAGGCTGCAGATGTTGTCCACCTGGACTTCAGTAAAGCCTTTGACACCCTTTCCCACAGCATTCTCCTCGAGAAACTGGCTGCTCATGGCTTGGATGGGCGTACTCTTTGCTGGGTAAAAATCTGGCTGGATGGCCGGGCCCAAAGAGTGGTGGTGAATCCGGCTGGTGGCCGGTCACAAGTGGTGTTCCCCAGGGCTCGGTATTGGGGCTTACCATTCCTTAAGACAGTTCCTTCTAATTTAAAGCCCTCAGGGGAACATAAAAATCCATGGGATGCCTCAGCACAGTGGTTATGGAAATGACAAATGCTCTTTAGTGACATATTTAAAAGGAACACACAGTGAATACATCTTCTCACATCTATCATATATTCAGACCATCTTCTGAGAAAGTTTTTTATTCAAATAGCAGTTACATTTTGAGCCTAAAGCCTGCACATTACACTAAAAATATATCATCAAGTTGTGGTAACATTACTGCCAAAACCTGTGAAAAGCCAGCAGTAATTACCCAGTATAAGTTACAAAAAACAGGAACCATAAGAAGTCTATGTACCCTACAGTGTGTTCACCGAGAAGAAAGACTATAATTCAGTCTCGGTACTAGGAACATCATTTAGTCTCCAGTTGCTTACTTACCCCAGTCATTGTCTTCATGTACTATTTCTTCTTCCTGTTCAATTACTTCTTGTTTTGGTTGTGCAGCTTCTTTTTTCTTTCAGAAAAAAAAAAACACAAAAACATAAAAATATTTGTAATAGTCCAATTTTCAACAACAGCAAAGAAGATCAAATCTAATATTCACACTTCTTTTAAAATATGCAGTCACCATTTAGAACTTTGTTAGGCATAAAAAGGCAGAATACCTGCAAGGTAAAAAAACAAAAACAAAAAACCCCACACAAATATTAACACTCAAAAATATATGACTCCCAGAAAGGTTGAGCAATTACTGTAGAAGAAAATATTATCTAACTGAATGCCAGCCATTCCGCCTACCCCTTGCTTTAAGATAACTCCAGAGTACTGTATTTTTAGAAACACATGCAACCATCTGAAGACAATGCTGCTGAAAACTGGAGTAGCAATGAAAGTTTTCTTTTACTACAGATCTGTAGCTTGCTTTGTTCTTAAAACTTTAAGAAAGGGAAAAAAAAAACCAAGACATTTTTACCTTATAATTTTCTTGCTGTTTTCTGCAATTTTGGTCACTACATTGTGGGTTTGGCTTCATAGACATAGTTGGAAAGAAATCCTGCATTGCATTGTAACCAAGATAATAACTCACAGTACCAAAATTTAACAGGTACCTAGAAAGACAAACAGAGAAAGCAGACCCTTATATACAGGTGCAAACCTAAAAATTCAGTTGCTCAAGGAATGATTTTTCCTCCAAGAACTTTTAGAATACACTTTCACACTAGTGAGGTTGTAAAGAGTTACTGTAATTGTCTTAAAATAAGCTGTAGTCACCTGACAACAGCATAACTGCATCAACATAGAACCCGGTCCTCCTGTAGCGTGTGTGAGAACGAGTCAGCTACAGTCTCAGAAAAAAAAAATATGTTTAGAGTAGTATGTAAGCAGTTTTCTCCTATGCCTTAATGCATTGTTTGAAACACTTAGGTGCCCTGTATTACAATGGGAGTTTTCAACAGCTCATCAGAACCAGTTTAATCATCTTTACTGTAGGGTCAGATTTGCAATGAAAATAAAGATTTAAATTAAGCTGCAATGTTTGCATTCTTCATTAAAGAAAAACACACATTGCTGTGCAATTTTATATAATACCTCTCTCTGTACAGCTGAAAATGGAGCTTTGTTGTTTGTAGGCACACTTGCCTAATAGTACTCTTATTCTTTGTAACTAGAAGTTTTTGGATAACTGACAAAACCACGCTAAGGCTAAAAACAAGCTAAATAAGATCCTATTCTCAAAGATGCTTGTAAAACACAGTGCATGATTTTGAAACCGAGTACAAAGTTGTTCAAATATTTTCCTCGCTGATACATGCAGTTCTTTTAGCAGCTGGAGTCATGTGACAGTACCTTTTGAAAACATTAAAATATGCCAGATTGCTATATAACTATTTTTAATTCCCCTCAGGTTTTTAGAATACAAACACTGCAAGAGAAATTATTTATTCTTTGTCCATGTACAAAATTTCAAAGACAAGTCAGCACTGTAGCATTTTTTGCGTATAATTTAATGATGGGAGCACGGGAGCAAGTTTACATGGAGAACTAAGAAAAAATGTGCGCGTGTGTATGCAGTAAGAGAAACTCTTAGGAAAACTCTAAGACTTTTTCTTACCCCTGAAAAGTTCTATTAAAAACAGCAGCTGCAAAGTAAACACACCAGTGATTCAAGCAGTGTATATTTCAGCCCTGTCCAATGATGCCAGTATCTTTAGGAAACAGGCCACAAACATATAAAAAGAACCAGATCCATCATTATGAAATGTTCCTTCAGGTTTCCTTCTCTTATTGTGCTGTACATTGAATAGCAACAACTCAGTCACTTACTTCAGAACATTTTGTACAAGAATTCCTGCCACAACACCCATAGTTGTAGGAAGACTAGCTGCACAAACTCCTTCTCGTTTTAATGTTTTCTCATCAATATTTGCAGCAACTACAAGTGGAGGAGCACACTGAGGGGAAATAAAGAAATTAAGTTTAAAAAAAAAAGTATTAAAAAACCCCCACAGATCACACAAAATTTTAAGCTACTCCATCAGCTGTGCCGGGATCACATTCACTAGCCAGCTAATCTTCGCATTCCCAGTCCCGCTTTAAAAGACAAACGAGCAATTCAGCAGAGCACTGCATACCGCAAAACAAGCGGATTCACCGGGTATGATCAGCTGTATGTGTCCCGACACTGCATTTTCACTCACTCCAGATTCCATCCAGATTTGTCCAAGTTCATTGCAGGCCTTATAAACACAGAAACACACACATCAGCACTGCAGAAGTTTAATGACAAGGAAAAAAAAAAAAAAAAAAAAAAAGTAAATTGAGAGCAATTAAACACATTGATCCTCCTGCTTTAAGACAAAAAGGCTATGATCAGAAAAAGGAACATGAAAAGGTAGAATAGAAACTGTTTATCAGAGTCAAAGGACAAACTAGAGTTGTCCTCATGAAGCCAGCCCTTTGTGCTTTCCTGAGGACCGTAGATTTTTGAACATACACAAACATTAGTGATACAGTTACTAGCGCACTACAGGATCTAATTGCACAAAGTACTTTCAGAGGCACGGATACGGTGTATCTGTGTACCTTCAGCGCATGCAGTTGATGGATCAAGTTAGCTGAAGGACAACAGAAAACATGCATTTGGCGTACACCCTATATTGGCTGCTGCTATAAAGAAAACCAGTTTGATTAGGTACGCAGCCTTAAGACATTATTAGTACACAAAGCGTCACATGAAAGTATACAATTAGCTATACACAGTCTTTAAAAAGTTTGTAAGATTTAACATAGCAGGCTTTGATAATACCTTGGTATAAACAGGATAATTTGGAAAGACAGAGAGGGCTTACAAGACTTAACTCTCTTACTAACCATTAGCTGCTAGTAATTTAAAAGTTATATTATCCACATTTTATTTGGATAATATTTATAAGTTTAAGTTATATATAAGTTTATTTTTAAGTTATATTTATACACATAAAATGTGTTTTATAAGAACTGGGTAAAAGCTCAGATTCTGTTTCCTTCAGCCAAGAAGGAAATTTCTTAGAAGATTCTTGATAAGTTCCTGCCTTTTCTCTATTCCCCACAATTCCTCACATTATTTATAGGAGAAAATAGACTTCCACGAGCTCATGCGTTCGATGGCCTTACCGTGTTAATTGCCATGCGAGCTTCAAAGTTGTCCACGCAGCTTAGAACAAGATCAACAGGCTTCCCTTCCTCTAGTGCACCGTTACTGAAAGAAGCATCAGAAGTTTGCATGAAATTGCTGGCAGAACAAAATACCAACATGGCAATCGACACGCTGCTTTAGAGCACAGAAGCACACGGGAAGTGTATTTCTAACAAAACTTGTACAAATGCAGAACAGGATACAACTGGCATCTTAGATCTACAGTAGAAACAGCAGCATGCTGAAGCTGGGATTTAAATATATAGACATTTTACATTTAAAGAAGTTTTATATAGTATACACTCACAGTACAAAGTATTGGAGAATTGTATCTTTGTACAACATAACTGCATATGGGAAAAGTTATTTTAGAACTTCTCTGTGAGATCCGCTAATAACTATTTTCTTTCTTCATTCTATAAAGCATACCTGAAACTACTGCAGAGCAGTCAAAATATGATCTGATCTGTTTTCTATAATGGGAAAAGCCTATAACACCTGCAGCTTCGGTTGGAAAACTAAAGATGCACTAACATAAAATATAACTATGTATAAATAAATGCGAACTCTAGAGAAAAGGTCTAGGCAGAAATGTCTTCATATATACATATTTCCCACTGATTTTCAACTGGAAGTCATTAAATTGAAAAAAACCCAACAATAAAAATGTGAGGCTGTATTTAGAGCCACACACCAGCAGAAGGTGAGAGATTTTACCTTATTCTATCCATGAAATGTTCAAAGTTGTCCAGTGTTGTGATGTTGTAGTTATGTACTTCAAATTGAACATCAGGGTTAATATTCCTTATGGAGGAAATAATATAAGTCAATGTTAATAAATACAATGATAACTTGCATTCTACTCCCTAACTTCACAAGTGTTTCTACAGTCTTAAGCTTCCAGTCTGAAATCTGGAATACACCCATATTTGTCAAAAATTCACAGATTAGATGAGAAAAGTCACAACATATCAAAGTGGTATAGTTTATACCAAACTTCTACTCAAAATTAGCTATACTTAAAAAGCAGACTTACATTAAGGTTTTGGCCAGTACAAAAATGTCCTTAAAGTATCAATCATCCCCACAACTATTTTATACTCAAATTTCCAAATTAGATCATGCTACTTTGCAAGTGATTAAGAAGGAAACATCAGTTTTCTGGAGCAGCATCCTGGGTAAATACATTTTGATACCCACTTTTCTGAGTTATACCTCAAAGTATGCTCTGCTGCTTGCACTTTACTTAATCCAGCTTGATGAGGTTGGAAGAAGAGTCTGTTCATGTTTGCCAGTTCCACTTTGTCATAATCAAACAGAAGCAGCTACAATAAAGATCGTATTAACATATGTGAATCTCCAAAGACTCTGCAACCAGAACACTACGGCAAAGCACAAAACCAACAACAAAAAACCCCAACCAAACACCTCCCCACCCCTGCCGTGCCATTCAGTTCACATACAAAAGTTACCAATGTTGTAAGAATGTGAAAGACTGAATTCTAACTGCCATTCACCAGGAACTGATTCGTTAAGTCATGAAAACCACTCTTAATAAAAAGCAATCTGTTCATTTGATCTAAACTAAGAATATTCAACAGATTAGCTACATGAACACTATCGATTCTGTTATCACATTCATACTTGCTGTTATGGCATTAACTAGAAATGTGTAATTTCTTTCACTTGTCTTGGCATGTAGTTCTTCAAAAACAATTCACTTAAAATACCTACATAATACATGGACATGCTGATTATTATAAATTCTGAATCAACTGTCCAATGTCCTTTTCTATGCCCAAGATGCTGGTCTTCAGGGAATGCTCCTTCAGAGGAGGGGGGAATAAGCTTTGCAATAAAAAATTGCATCACCTCTGTATTAAGAAACTTCTTAAAGTTCCAAGAGTAAATGGTCAGGCTTTGCCTGGAAATACAAACATCTAGGACATTCCCCAAATTCCTACTTTAAAGAAAAATCCTGTTCTATTAACTCGGGGGGCTCTTGTTACCTATAGACACATCAAATTATTTTTAACTGCTGCTAAATTTTTAGCTCTAAGTCTGCCACATGATGAACTAATGTCTGTGATAAAAATATCTGTTTGACATCTACTGCATTTCAATTTCATGAATATCAACTTGTTCTCATAACATAAGACTTAATCTTCTATGCGAGTTACCCCCTCATTTTTCTTTATTTCATTTTCCTGTTGCAATAATCCAGTATGAAGGTTAGATAGATGGGCTCATGTAAGAGCACAGAGAAGACAAGCATCCAAACAAGAATCATTCACGTGACACAGGATTAACCCTTAAGTAAATCAATTTTACTAGTGTAAGAAAAATATAGACTCTTCATTTGTGATGCTTACGCAAGTGCTGTTCTTGAGTGCTTTCTCGTAGTACTTTTTTATTTCGGCAAAATCAACTGAGCGAAATCAAATCTAACCCTTTATGAAGAAGACTGGTCCATAAAGAAGTAGAAGAAGAAAACTCTCATTACCTTACCAATGCCACACCTTGTCAACATTTCAGCAGTCACACTGCCAACGCCACCTACACCTACTACTGCAACTGTAAAGGTACGGATTTTCTGTAGAAAGAAAGAAAATACAGGTCAGTATATCAAAAGCGGTCCTCACAGGGCAAAAATGGAAGGCTGTTTTAATGCAGATAGAATCCTACCTCATAGTCTTTGACAATTCCCATTCTTTTTAACGCCATCAAGCGACTACGAAGAAAAACAGCAACATTATACAAAAAATGCTCTCTAAATTTCTAATAGCAATTTTGCTTTTCAGATATTTAAAATCACTTTTGCTTTAAAAATAACCCCACCAAGCATCAAACTCAAGCCTGCTGTTTTCACTGCAGTTGTGATTGCCAGCTAGATACAGTCTAAATGAGATAGTAGATGCTTTCCTATTAGCAACAGAGTACTAACCCTGCAGAAACTCAGGTACTTATTCAGCTGGTATGAGTAATGTCAATGAAATCAGGAGGACCCATAGCTATTTTCATAAATTAATCCCTGATTTACAGAATGAAAGCCTACGCTTTTTTCTGTAATGAACCATATGGTAGCAGGCCAGTGAAAACTTTTTCACTGTTTTCTGATCAATTTGATTAGATTAAATCCAGTGTAACGTTTAAAAAAAAAAAAAAAAGTTAGAGAATATCAGGTTGTGAGGATAACTGGTAGAATTTTCAAGTAACATTTTATCCTGCTGTTACATTTTTTCATTGAAAGTATCAACAAAAGTACAAGTATCAACTTGTATTAAAACAATTCATCCTGAAAAAAAAAAAGCACCAGATTTCCAGAAGCGCTGAGCATTAGAAGGGGTCCCAGATACTCAAGACTTCTCTAAACCAAACTCTAAAATAGGTAAGTTAGAGGAATGAAAATAAGACCTCATGTAATACCAACACCTGTCCCATTTATTAGCAACTTAGCTGAAAAACTCACAGTTTCCTCTCTTTCTCCCTGTACTGTAAAGCAAGGTAATACACAGTAACCCCAATGTACACCCCTGCCAAGCCAGTCAAGTGGGACATTTAAGAGCATCTCTCCCCTGCTCCCCACAGAGCACCTGCCTTCAGCATGGCCCTGACAGCCTCCTCAGCACACCCAGCCCCATCCCTTAGACCCCTACCTGCCCAAGCCCACCTCCACATGCCTTTCCCCCTTTACCCAGACCCACAGTTCCAACCCACGGCCTGAGACCCCACAGCCCTCCCTCTTCCCCATCCTCTACACCCTCACTCAGCCTCCGGGCCTCCTCCCCATGGCTCAGTCCTGGCCCTCTCCCCATAACCCAGCCCCCGTAGGCGCAGCTCCCTCACCCCACAACGCGCCTCGCCCCCGCGGCCGCACCTGTAGGGGTTGGAGTCCGTCACCTCCGGGCTCATGCTCTCGATGCGGGCCCGCGGCGCCCGCCTCCCGCCCTTCTCCCGGGCCAGCTCCTCCTCTAGCTCCCGCACACGCCGCTCCAGCTGCTCCAGCCGGCTCGGCTCCGCCATGGCAGCGCCAGCGCCACCGCAGCGACACGTCTCCCCGGCTGAGGGAGCTTCCGGGAGCGGCAGCGAGCGCCGTCCCCTGCGAGCGCCGACGCCTCAAGAAGCGTTCCCATGCGGAGGGGGTGTCCTGCCGCCCGACGGCGGGCAGCGAGCGGGCTCTGGCGGTGGCTGGGGGCAGTGTCAGCCGGGGCGGTAACTCCCTCCCGGGAGCCGCTTTCTTCCAGGAGAAGCCAACCCGGCTCCGAGAGCCCCGCTGCCCTGGCGCCGGGGACCGCTTTCATTGACGGACCAAGCCGCCTCCGGTTGCCGCGGCGACGCCGGGCGGGGCGGGGCACCTCCGCCCGTCGCGTAGCGGCGCGGTGGGCGGGTGCGGGGCCTACGCCGCCGGCGCAGCGCGGGGCGGGGGGGGGGATGGCGGCGGAGCCGGGCACCGGTGAAGTGCGGCGGCAGCACCGCTTCGACCAGGGGAGTTTGGAGCGGTACCTGCGCAGCCACCTGCCCGGCTTCCCTGGGCAGCCCGCGGGGGCTCTGGCTGTCAGGCAGTACAGGTAACGGGTGGGCCGCGCTCCTGCCCCGAGACCGCCTGTGAGGGGCAAGCGGCGGCCTCCGTGGCTGTTGGCCTGGGCCCTCGCCCCTGGGGCGCCCTGAGGCGCGGAGCCAGAGCGTCGGCCCGCAGTGTGCCGCTGTGGGGCGAGCAGGGGGGCCGCGGCTTTGCCGGCTGCCCGGGCAGGAAAGGCGGGCAGAGTTCGGGCCCTTCGCCCTGGTGATGGTGGACAGCAGCCATCGAGGTCACAGCTCCTCTCTTGCACGGCTGGAGAAGTCAAAGTTCGCGGTGGCCGCAAAGGTGACCTTTGTCACAGGCAGACCCAGTGGCCGCAGTTGGCCGTCTGCAGGCAGGAGATGTGTTGGGTGGACTTCACGCTGTCCTCAGAAAAACACATATTTGGCCCTCCATGGCGCGCTCTGTTGGAGTACATGCACAACTGTTTTATTGCCTGCTCATAAATCTCGATTTATCTGTTTGCTCTTTAATTGCACAGCAGATAATAATGTTTAGAAGCACATACATGGCTTCAGAAATCAATTTAAAAAGCCTTAGGCTATTGTTAGGTAAGCAAATCCATGAGAACAGCCTAACACTGTGCTGAGATTCCCAATAACGCCAGTGCGGTGCTACACCCAGGCTCCAAAGCTGCTGTTCCACAAAACATCTAGTTCACTTGCATTCAGCAGATTAGATGCATGGCTGTGTGACTTCAAATTGGGAGCTAATTATTAGAAGTTAAGTTATTCTAAAAATACATATTAATTCCTTTGTAAACATGACCTTGACTGCTTTATCTGCAGCTGTCACTAAGAAACAGTAAACAATTTTTCGTTGTCTTCTGATACAAATATAAAATGCTCATTGAATCCTCAGCTGTACTCTAATCCTCATATGTACTTCAGTTGAGGAGACTTTAGGAGGGGCCTCAGGAGTGTAGCTAATAGTAAAATCTGCTAAAATACTGTCAGTATATATGCTTTTACTACTTTGTTTGTCTTGCGGTTGCACTTCAAGGCTTCAACTGATCTAAATGTCTGTTGTGCCAGACAGAGTATTCGTCTGTGCAGTATACTTGTTAAACTATATTACAGACCATGCCCTAAGTGCCTCAGGGAGAATGGAAATGTGGGGAGCATGAGGGCAAAAGTTCACTTGATTTTGATTTTCCAATAGTTATCTAATCTTTTATTAGGCTAGGTCAGAATGTGTCTTAAAAATGATCCAGAATGAGGAGAGGAAGGCATGTAGATGAGAACAGAGCCTTGAGGAAAATAAGGATCAATGAGCTTGATTGGGATATGATGGACAAGGTGTTATGAAGGGTTTAACTAGGTTGTCCTCTTTTACACATGAATGTGATTAAAATGTCTAATTTCTATGATTCTTTGTCACTGCAACATTCATTCTTTAAAATTTTACAGTTACTATAGGCAGTCCCTTAAGCATAGCATATTTTTGTGATGATTAGGCTAGCATACAGCGGGGCTTGGTAGTAGAATCGTCAGATATTTGGAAAGCTCTCTCTGTGCTTACGGTGTTCAAAATACAGCTCACTGAAGGACAAATACAGTTATGGGCTAGTGTGAATTCTGCTCTGTTTAATTTCCTCCAAACCAGAAAGCTTTGAAGTTAGTATCTACTGCATACCTTGAAAACATTAATGGTGTCTCTTTAGGGAGGAGAGGTAAGCACTATCTCCATTTCATAGGAGAACAAATTGAGTATCTGTGACCTCTCCGCAGTGGAAGAAGACATCTTTCTTATAGGTAGGAAAAGAACCTCTGACTTCCAATTTTGTAGGCTATCACTTGCATCCTTGTAAGACTATATTTGAAAAAGAACCCCAGCTCTTGAGAAGAACCCTTTCCTCTGTCTTGCTATTTTGTTCAGGCCAAGTCACAGTGCCTTTTGCATCATTTCTGTTGAAAGTTTGCAAATTTGTAAGTACTTGAATTCGTAAGTAATTATAATCTTTCCCTTTGTAGCTCAGGCCAGTCAAATCCAACCTTTTATCTTCAGAAGGGTGGGCAGGCTTATGTGCTCAGGAAGAAGCCGCATGGCCCTCTTTTACCTAGAGCTCACAAGGTAAGTAACATTCTTCATCAAGCTCCAAACACTTTGTATTGCAGGTGGCTAAGTCCTATATGTATGATGGTGTGGCGCATTGTTGAATGTCTCCAGAAATGCAGTGAACTGCTGGGTCATTTCCAATTTTCTGTGCTATACACATAACTAAACATTTAAGAGGATACATTATCATTCACTTTATTCATTTATCATTGGGAGCTTTTCATTGAACCTAAATTTCTGTGTCTTCTTCAGGTTGATAGAGAATATCGTGTGCAGAAAGCCTTATTTTCAGCTGGATTTCCAGTGCCTGAGCCCCTGTTGTATTGCAGTGACGTTTCTATCATTGGAACAGAATTTTATGTAATGCAGCATGTGCAGGTTTGTCCTTCAATGTGAGAGACTTTTTTTCTTCTCCCTACTACAAGCTGCTTTTAAATTGTCTAAAACCTTTCTGTTAGAGCCTTATCTGGCATTTACTAAGTTTTGTGATATAAACATAAATAATTATCTGATATTTTTAAGAAATACTAGTTGTCAGAGATTCTCACTGCTTTCAGCTTCTTCATTTTGTTGAAATTTTCAGCTCAGTATTTAACCTCTTCTTCTTGTTTTGAGCTCTCAGAAGGATGTCTTGAAATGAGGCAATATTGCTTCTGTGAAAAGCACACACAAGTCAGAGGGAGAACAATCAGACTATAAAGTTATAGTGAATCTTTGGACATCCTGGGACCCGTTTAGTACTGAAGATAGGAATCTACGTACAATCACCTTTTCTTGAAAACCAAGCAGGATTCCAGCTCAAGCACTAGTTTCAGAAAGAACATGGCATAGCTCTGTCTGTGGTCCATCACTCTGGGCGTGCTGTAGCTGAGCTGATACTGTTTCTGTTAGATTTGGGTGATTCTGAGTGTAATTCTGCTGTATCGTGTCTTTTTTTTTTTCCTGTGGGAGGAGGATTTGAATTCAGGCCTCTTCCCTTTCATTGCATCTTACTCTGTCATCAGGTTCACTGGGAAATTAGAAATGTAAGAGTCGTGGGCCGATTCCTGGAGATTAAGTTAACCTTCCTACAAAAACCATGAATCAAGAGTAATAAAATGTAAAAGCTCTGAAGAATTTGAAACAATTTTCTTACATTAAAGATGCAGAATTTTTCTGGTTTTGACTAGAACAAAGCGATTCCTTAATAAGAAATCTTGCTACTGATATGTTTACATTTCTAAGGACATAAATTTACAGTCTGTCCATTCTAAGATGGACAGCAGTGCACTGTTTTTAACAACTACATTGTGTATTTAGAAAATGATCATACGCTTATTGTGTTGAATAAACTATTACACAATACAAAATCTGATTTCTAGATTTGTTGTGCAGAATCTTTCAGCAAAAAAGTTCTATTGATGCTTCAGCTGTGTAAATATATTGAAGCCATCATGCAAACCAGTGAAACTGAGGAACTTAGAGGAGAGTCTGTTTTTTCTTTTCCAATCTGTTACTAGCAGGGTCAAAATTAAAGGAGAAAATGGAAAAACACAAACATTTTCTAAATGTATTAAACTGCTTTTAAGGAGAATGCAAGTGAATTTCTTTGGATTGTTTGTGTCTTTGTATATACAACCCACCCATTCCCCTCCTCTCCCTGCCTGTCCCCCTCCCCTCCCTCTGACCCCAAGGTCTTCATTGATATTTTTTCTGTAAGTAAGTTAGCTGTTAGAGACAATACAGTAACATTTTTTCCCTGGTACTTTCAAGCTTGAGGATATCTGGATTGAGTGTTCTAATTCAGACTTTCGTCTGCTGAATGTATCTGTTATTTTAATTGCCTTCCAATAGATATCCTGTATGATCTGAGATTACCGTGAATCCCTTCACCTGTCTTGGGCAAGGAATAAAATAAATGAGGAAGGAATTTTTGATTGCATGGGGCGTGTTGGTTCACTGCATTTGTTTTTGCTCCTGAAATGTATAGCTTCACTTCTCTTTGTCTGATGCATACATCCCACCAAATATCTGATTTACGATGTTTCTAGGGTCGCATCTTCCGAGACCTCTCACTGCCTGAAGTGGGCCCAGCAGAGCGTTCTGCGTTGTATATTGCGATGATAGAAACTTTGGCCCTGTTGCACTCCTTTGATTTACAGTCATTGGGTCTCCAAGGATATGGTAGAGGACCAGGATACTGCATAAGACAGGTAAAGATCTTCAAAGAATTCTCTTGTTTTGTCAGGTCTTTGAAGATTTATTTGATTTGCAGGCTAAATTGTTGATTATTAATGACTTGTAAAAGTAACCATCATATTTTAGCTATAAACCCACCTTCACTTGGTTCAATTAGTTGTGCTCAGTATAAAGTTGCTACTACATTCAGATCAATTCTGTAATGCTATACTCAGGGAATTATATTCATTCACTTTTGGAATAATATCAGACTTGGGCTATGTAAATAGGATTGAAATAGAAAATAGAGGTAGTCTTCATTGCATCTTTTGATCTCACAGTTCACATTTGCAGATGCAGAGGTACTGGGTTTTACTGAATGTACTGGTAACATGGTAATAGTCAAAGCCCAGAAGCATGTGCTGCAGAATTTTGTGCTCTTGAAAAACTTGTGAATCAGTTGGAAAATCTGTTGAAATGTTTGTATTTCTTTAGGTATCAACTTGGAAAGAACAGTATGATGCAGCTGCTCATACAGATATTCCTGCCATGAACGAGCTGGCTGAGTGGTTAGGAAACAACTTGCCACCCGATGATAATGAAGAAGTCCTGATTCATGGGGACTTTAGAATAGATAACATCATCTTTCACCCAACAGAGGTATTCGAAACATGTTTGTATATGTTTAGTAGTTCTTGGTCCTCCATTTGTTTGTACTCCTACCATGTAATGGGACACTTACGTGGGTGTTTTAGTGCATGATACATCTTTGAAAGGAACAGTAGAGAACTTAACTCTTCGCTATACTCTGTGTATGGCATTTAGGTACCTAATACAGTCCTTGGTTTTCATTGCAGGAGCTAGTTACTCAATTTATTCACTAACTCTAGTCCCTACTTCAAAGTCCAGGAACAAAACATTTTATATGCATGAATCCTGTTGAATTCAGTGCTACTTAAGGACACACTGAAGGCTCACTTCATTAAACTACATAAGCATCTGATCCAAAGCCCATTGAAATCTGTGGTATGGCTTCAATTAACAACAATGGCTTTTGGAACATGATCTGAATGCATGATATGTGATACTAGTGGAAGCAAAGAAAAATCTGCCAAAGCTGCTTAGTTATGGAGCACACATAGATCACAGAGACCCTGAAAGTTCCTCATTCATCTTTAGGGAAAAGGAAGAGATTTTTTTCTAGTTTGTGGAAATAAATGTGTGTTACCTATCATCTATTGGCACAATTGCATTTTCGTTATTTTTTTCCATGCTATTTGCTGTGTTGTGACCAGAAGATACGCCTGGGATTTGTGACCAAGACTCTGCAATGCCTGCTTCACAACAAAGCAGCAGATCTCATAGATTCCCGTTGTTGCGCATAGATTAGTTGATAGACACTGTTTGTAGGCTTAAATGTGCTGATTGACTCCCTGAGCAGAGAATCTGGCAGTCTCAGGGACTCTCCCAGCTGTTCCTGATGTAGTTGAAAGAATTGACTAAACTGTACATACATAATCTTAAATAATCTGTAGAAACTGATGGTGTATATGCAGGAATGACCATGTAGGAAAGTCTTTTGCACATAGTTCAAGTAGCCATGGATCGTGAGTAGGCTGGAGGGGTCATTAAGGATGACAGGCCAGCTGGATTATAAGAATTCATCAGAACGACAGTTTGGGGAGTCTCAGCCCATCCAGCTGAAGACACCATTGCAAGGATGCTTGCAGCAGAGGCTCGTGTCAGTATCTGGGCAGTGACTGACTGTCCTGTTTAAGATATTCAGTTCCCCATGTAAGTGTTAATCTATGCATAATATTGTGATAAATTAGGTTTTTTAGTGCATGGTCTGTCCATGAGTATCTGTGCAAAAGGATTGTGCTACAGTATCTGTGCAACAGGACTGGAAACAAAAAAAAACCCCAACTGTCAATACTACTGTTCTTTAGGATATTTTAATTCAATCATATTTTGACTAGGAGTGTTTAGAAGCTTCTGACAGGAAGAACACTACTCAAAAATGTAGAATTTAAAACAGATTTTCATTGGAAAAATGCCTGGTTTTCTGCCACTATGTGAATGTTAATTTTCTACAGATCCTTACATATTGCTAAAAGGAACTGGTTTTGCTGTAGACAGGTACAGTGCATGTTTTTAATTTTAAACACATAGTAACCAAATAAAGCTGTTGGCTATTAAGTGAGTTGTGCATTTGTGGACGGAGAGAATTTATCTTCTAGCATTCACTTGAGGTTTTTATTTTTATTTAAGGCTCGTGTTTTGGCAGTGCTGGACTGGGAACTTTCAACTGTTGGTCATCCTTTAGCAGATGTTGCATATGCCACTCTATTCTACTTTTGGCCTACACCTATGAAGGACTTAGGTCAAGGAACTGTCTTGGGTTTCAAAGACACCATAGGTATGAAACTGTAATCTTTTTGTTGAAATGAATTCTAGGGTTGATTTCTATTTGATATGTTACATTTATAAACAATAAGAAAAAGTTAAATTAATAAACACATCATTTTGCACTTGAAAAGAAGTTTTCCCTGGTTTTCTTCATTGTAGGAAACATGGTGATAGTGAGGTTTAAGGTAGTCCTGTTTTAATAAGCTGTGGCTTAGTCACAGTATGCTGCTTCTGTAAAAGTTTATTTTGAACCTTTCTTAGAGATAATGGAAGAAACTAAAATTTAAATGTCAATTTGTCATTTATTTAAAAAAAAATGGAAAAAAAAAATGCTGCAGTTAATTTCCTGACTGCAGTGGAGGTGCAGAGCAGTAGGAAGTGTTATGCTTATCTGGAATTCAGCTCCAATTTCCTCTTGGCTTTCCATACCACACTTAGGTCATGAGAAATGATAAAACATGTTTTTTACTATGTAAATGGAATATCTTATAAAGCTGAAGAGCTGTACAAATGTTTGAAGAATAAAGTGGAAAAATAATAGAAAATGTTGACTATTCTAAAATATTGTGTTGGTTTTTTGTAGAAACTCCTTCATTTGGAGAACTGGTTTCCATTTACTGCCGCTGTCGGGGTATTAGCACTACTTTATCCAACTTTAATTTTTTTCTTGCTTTGTCATATTTTAAAATGGCAGCAATAGCCCAGGTAATACACTCACATTTGTTGAAATGTCACATATTTTTATTATGAGTATTTGTAGTTTGGTAATACTTGTTCAAAATATGAATCATATTTAAAAAATAACTGTAACCATTGTATGTCAGTTTGTTCCTTTAGAAGGCATATCTTAGATGCTTATGACTGATAACTCTCTAGAATAGATTTTTTGCTACATAAAGTACATTGCGTTAGGTATAGCTAACTTCTTAGGAAAGTAGGCTAAAAAAAGAAGAAAATGTGGATATGTGGATTTTTTTCTTATTGGTGTTCTTATTGTATGCAGGCAATTTTTTCATTACCTTTTTGGACTCTCTGGTTAATTTAAATCCTGCATTAGAGAGAAACAAAGATCTTCCTAAGTTTTTGCAGCTCTCATGAAAGTAGATAGCAGGATAGATAAGTAAGATCCTGTTGGTGCCACCTATGGATGAAAAAGGGTGTGTTGTGAACTCAGCCTATTATGAGCATAGGAAGCCAATCCTGAGATGTGATTATAGGAGAAAATAAGTTTCATTGATGCATTATTAACAGAAGTAACTGTTTAATTAAATATTCAGCTATTGTAAGGCATAATTGTATTTTTATGAGTTGCAGCATGAATGTGGGATAAGCTACTTGGTATTAATTTGGAATAAGAGTATATATGTGGGTAGTTAATGTAGTTGTGGATAATAATCATATGTATATACTGTTGTCAATTGGCTTAAGGGACAGGCTGGGCTTGCTTGCAGTATCATGTGCAGACGTAGTCTTTTTTCTTATTCTTTTTTTTTTCTCCCTCTACTAATTTTTGTGATTTTCATTTAGTTTAGTTTAGCTGGGCTATGTTGTTCTTCTCTTGTGTGCCAAGCATCTCCATTATATCAGAAATGGACCAAAACCAATATTAACATATCCCAGTAAAATCTGTCTGGGTGTTATTTTTTTCCTATTAAGAATATGTGCATTGAAGTTGAAGAAATCACCAATCTAAAAAAAGTGACAATTTTAAGTGCATAATTATACCATATATGCCTTTCTTTTGGTTTTAGGGTGTATATGCTAGATATCTCATTGGAAATGCTTCTGCAGAGAATAGTCACGAATTTGCTAAGATTGTGAAGCCTTTGGCAGAGAGAGGGTTAGAGCTCTCAAAAAGGTAAGAGTGGTCTAAACTACTGGTCAAAGGCAAGGCAAAGCTTTTACATCCACACTTACTTACATGCCTGTATAAGGCAGCTTATATTATTACTTGTTATTGCATTCAGTGTTCTTCTTTAGGTCATCTTTCAGCAGCACACATCACAGCATTTCTGGAGAGTTGTTCCATCAAAGTAGAAAAGGCCAAGAAATTCTGCTGAAGGTCAAGCAGTTCATGAAGCAGCACATATATCCAGCTGAGAAGGTAAAAGCTTTTAGTAAACCTATTTATAAATGAGCACTTTATGAGTAGAGTTATAAAAATGTAAAGCTATGTATAGAAGTCATGCCCTCCTATATTTTTTATCTTTTTTTAAAACAGCCTTATTTTCATGCAGTAATATTTGTGACATTGCAAAATATTAACAGAAATCATTACAGTCTGCATTAATTGTTTTTCAGAATTAAAATGTTGTATGCATTGTTAATGAAAGCTATGAGTTTCTTTTTAAACTTTATAAAGTTTAAGAAGTACTCTTTTTAAAAAGAGATACTTTTTAAAGGTATTTGCCAAAATACTTTTAACACTAACAAAACTCTAGAACTCTTACGTACTAAATGCAAAGATGCTTAGTTAAAGAATGGGAACTGCTGTTTTTAACCATACAAAGTCGAATGTTTCTGTTTCTTGCCTTTTTTTTTAAGGTATGACTTTTATGACAAAAAATATGTTTCCATAATGCGTCAACGTAGCCTCATTCCTGAGTATATCTAATACCAGTGAAGGTTTTAAATCAGATAGATAGTGAAATATCCACAGAAGTCCCTAATTAGTGGAAGGGAAAATAAGATGAAACATTTTACTTCTTGGCCTAGGGAGATTGGAGATTTTCCACTTAGAAAGTCGGGTGAACTTTTAACCTTATGAAAGCACAAATGACTTTTGTAGCAGAATTGGGTTTTTCAGCTTTTTTTTTTTTTTTTTTTTTTCCTTTCCTTCTTTGCAGTCAGGCAGAAGTGCAGGGGACATATTAATTTAAAGGATTAATGCATCTGCCTATCACAAGGAGAGGTTGAGAGCAGAAAGTCTTGATATGCAAAGTTTCTTAAAAGTCTGTCTGTAACCAGTCATGGATTGTCCTAGGAAGCCTTGCAATAATTAATGTACTTGCTTTAAAAACAAATGAACCACAAATAGCCGTGCAAGTTTTGCGGATGAGTAGCATTGTACTTGTAAGTTACTTCTGATAACAGGGATTGTGAATCAGGACTTGTAAATTCTACTTCGGAATTTGTTTTATTGTGTGCTTTTTTCAGAAGAGGGCACTACTTTTATTCATTCTAAAACTAGTTCTGGGCCAGCTTTGAAGTGCTGAGCCTCACTAAAACATACTTGTGAAAATACTAGGATTACTGAATACACAGTTTTGCTTAGTACTAATCACTGATGCTCGGAATGACTGTTTACATAATCTGTTAAGGAATTACCTTGACAGGGAAAAAACGTATTCTTTATGTTTTTTCTCACTTAAAAAAAAAGATTAACTGGCTTATGTATCTGAAGTTTGTGATGGGAAACCAGGCTCTTAAGTGTCAGTACATCTGGCTTTTATTTGTGGTTTTACCTTTGGGCTTATGCCTCTTATACGTATTGTTGGTAACGGTTACTTGTATCATCAGAAAACACTGACCTTCCACCACATCACATACATACTTTAAACCACCCCAAACCATTTTCCTATATGAAATAAGGTACTGATGGGGGTCATCTCCATGACACATTTGAAGTCTTGCATAATGAATAGATTGCAGTTTGATTTTGCATTATATTTTTAATTTTATAATGCAACCAACTATATAATAAAAACCTGTGTCGAATTTTTTTTATTGATTTCTTGGGGTGTAGGTCTGGAAAAGACAGCATATTCTACTTGTGTATGTTACATGTGCTCTTAATTTAAACGTGCATATTTTTAATTTTTTCTCTAAGGAAATAATAAAATACTATGCTGGACACGGAAATACTGAGGAGAAATGGAAGAAACCACCACTGCTTGAGAGACTAAAGGTATGTAATAAATATTCTTGAGCACTCTAGCAGTAAAAGAAACAGGCACTGACATGGAGGATAAGAAAGTTTGGTGTATGCTGCTGGAGAAGTTACTCTGCATGGAAAGAAACAGTGCGAGGAACAGTGTAAGGAAAGGAAGAAAGCAGCGTACAAAAGGAGGTGAGAGATATGAATGGGAGAGAAGAAAAACAAACCTAAGTTCTGTGAGGGGTATGTCTGAACTTTAGGTCAAACACTGTACCTGTTGAAAATAGCTATTGAGAAAAGGCATCAGATGTATCAGACAGT
This sequence comes from Platalea leucorodia, assembly GCF_965183815.1. Lineage (NCBI taxonomy): Eukaryota > Metazoa > Chordata > Aves > Pelecaniformes > Threskiornithidae > Platalea > Platalea leucorodia. Next base: position 120,701,494 of record NC_138823.1, read on the forward strand.
ATGTTAGGCAGAAAGGAAGAAAATGGGAAGCAAGCCAGATGTATTGCTAATGTTTTTCTCTGTTGATGCTTTCAACAGGAAATGGCCAAAGCAGAAGGTCTGTGGAACCTTTTTCTCCCAGATGTCAGTGGTCTCAGCCAGCTTGACTATGCGCTAATAGCTGAAGAGACAGGGAAATGCTTCTTTGCTCCTGAGGTTTTCAACTGTCATGCACCAGGTTAGCAACCCTGTCCCATAACTACAGCACTGAGAGCATTGAAAAGTTGGGCATCTGACACCTTACAAGTTGTGTGTCTCAAGAAGTAAACATGACTGCTGATTTCTTACAGACACTGGAAACATAGAGGTCCTGCACATGTATGGGACTGAAGAGCAAAAGAAAGAATGGCTGGAGCCTCTCCTAGAAGGGAAGATTAGTTCTTGCTTCTGCATGACAGGTAAATTTTTCTCCAGAAGAAAGTCAGAGACAATTGGCAGAAATTTGACGTGGCATATGCAAAAAGTACACAACTACAAGTTGTTTGTGCTAATGAATTAATACAGAAATTTCCACTGTATCTGTGAATGTGTTTCAATATGAAATTATGTATGAGGTGTGAATGTAAAGTGAAGCATCTTTGCTGCCCTTCCCTGATAGTTACCATTCTTCATGGTTACAATAACTAGTATTTTCTTTCCATATATTTTTAATTTATTTTTAGTACTAGTAAAATAACTTTTGTTGTACCAAACAGATTTACAATAGAACTTACCCTTTTTTATAATGTGCTTTGGGGTTCTCTAGAAACATACATGTAGGTACAAGTATGATTATTGTGATTAAAGTTGTGTAGTTTTGCAGTATGTCATAGGTAGAGGTTTTAAGACATAGCCTGAAGATAACTTGCAAAACATACGATGCACTTGCTTTATGTCTGTAGCTCAGCATTATATTAATTTTTGCTCTTGAAAGCTTGTAGCATTCAGCATCTGTGGAAAGCCTGGCTGTTGATTTAGGAAAGTAACTTTTGAAAATGTGATGTCAAAATCTTGATGTTTCTGTGTCAGCAGGAGTTGAGAGAACTCAGTCTTGCAGAGCTGGACCCTTACTTTGCAAATTCTGTTTCACTGTGTTCGCCAAGAGGAAAAAGATGCTTTTGCTTTAAAGAAGACGGTCTATAAAAGAAGTTAAGGGTGAAAGGAGAGAGGAAGAATCTTTCCTGTTCCAAACAATAATTGATGACATTTTTGCTGGCAACTGCTTTGTGTAACCTATTTGATAAACAATCACAAAAGTAGTTTAAATCTTTTATTTTCACTTGAGAAGACCCTAGGGGAAAAAGGGCTGAGGAGAGATATGACTGTTATCTCTAAGTACATTGGAAGGGGGAAGGATTTAAAAACATCAGGGAAGGAAGAAGGCTGTTGACTATAAAGAGTAGTCTGAGCCCAAGAAGAACTAAGTTTAAACTGGCTATGAATAACAGGTTGCTAGAAAATAGAAAGCCTTTGACCACCAGCAGAGCAAGGTTCTGAAAACAGCTTTTCTGCTGGGAGCAAAACAGTGTTACTGTCAATACAGTGTATCTAGAGCCCTATATTTGTGGTGGTAGTACTACCTGTGTATTTAATCCAGTGGCTTGTTTTGGTTTTTTTCTTTAACACAGAACCCGATGTCGCTTCAAGTGATGCCACCAATATGCAATGCAGCATTGAGTGAGATGGGAACAGTTATGTGATCAATGGCAAGAAGTGGTGGAGCAGTGGTGAGTACAGAAACCCTAAACAAGAATGGCTAAGTCTAAAATTCTTTCCAAGAACTGGTAAAACAAAAATATTTGTGCTCCATTTCTGAGATGGAGAATTATCTCTTCTTGGGTAAAGGCAATAGAATGTAAAACAATGGAGAGAGCTGAATTGAGCTTTTGTTCTATGAAGAAAAGTCCAAGACTTGATCCAGTTTGGGGTTTTGGGCCCTTTTTGGAACCTCTGAATTTCGTTCACAGAATGAATGCAACTATTGTTCTTTAAACGTTACTTCTTTCCATCAGGTAACTTAGATATTTATGGCTGTAGCCTTTAAACTTTGTTTTTATGAAGCTGTCTTTTGCAGCTTGTGTGTGAGGTTTGAGTATATTGTGTAGTTACAGTAAAATTTGGCTGCTTTTTATACTAGCCTGTGACGCTGTTGGACTGACTCTTACAGGTATTTTTTTTATACTGTACTTCCCAGAAAAATGAATGGATTAGACTGTAAGTGGTAAATGTCCTTGATATTATAGTGCCATTACCTTTTTACTGAAAGATATATGACAACAACTGGAAAATCATCATTCCCTGGGAGTTTGGAAGCCAACTACATAAACTGAGCTGCTAACTGGAGTGAAACTGGAATGTTTCATTTATGTACCTTTGAGCGTGGCAGCAACATACTGATACATGCTTGTGCAATACCTAGACTCACCAGAAGATAGGGCTCACTCTCTTTTCTAGTACTGCAAAACTGGTGGTAAAAAGAGGCATGGTATCTTGTCTCTTGGCCTGAGAGTGTCGCTTAACTGCTGGCTACTGCCTTTGCTCTGGGTCAGCGTCTCCCAACTGTGCGTTGCAGTTCCTAAGGAAGGAATGGGGAAGTTTGTAGGAGGTCATACACACAAAATATTATTCATAAAATTAGTTATGTGAATTATAAAAAGGAGAGTAAACATAAGCAAGTAAGCATGGTTTGGTTTGTCTTATTTCTGATAAAAAATAATGCGGACAGTGAGATTTGCATAAAGACAGATGCACAAAAGGTGCTGAAATTTCAGCAAGTTTGAGAAACACATATATGCAGCTCTGCCTTAGTCAGAGTCTCCTTTTCTGCCTGGTTGGTTTTTTTGGGAGGGTTTTTTTGGTTTGGTTTTTGGTTTGGGTTTGTTCCCCCCCGCCTTTTTACTCTGAGTTGTTGATTAGGGCCTCGGATGTTTGGGAATTCCAGAAGCCTGACAGCCTGGTCAGAATGTCACTCTGGGTGCAACCACTCTGTATTTGTGAAGATAAATCATAAATCATGCACGCAGGGAGTCAGTTGCTTCGTGGAAGAACTGGAACTTCTTACCATGCTCTGCATGGGTGCTTTGTGCATCTACAGTAAATCCAGTATGGCTTAAACATGTCAGATTTATGGTGTATGTGTAGACCATCTGTCAAGCACTGCTGACTTACCCGTTCACGCCCTAGTATTTCTCATACTAGGCAGAAATTTTGTAAGCTTTTGTCATCCAGAGAGAAGAGGCTTGTGTCTTGTTTATGCTACTGTTGTTTCTTGTCTGTCATTTTTGAGCTTTTTCTTCCAGTCCATAATTATGTAACTAGGAGCAGTGTCTGAAAATGAGAGATTCTTGTTGGCTTTCATAAGCCATAGATCAGGCATTTTGTCAGAGCCCATGGGATGTTTGAAGGCAGGGACAGTATGCTGTAATACCACTTTTTTCATTCTGAAAGCTAATATGTCAATATATTTGAAATGCTTCCAGAGAGTTGTGGAAAACTGCTGTTTTCCTGGAATCCTCGCCAGCACTGTGGCAGGGGCCAGCTTTGGTACCTCTCTGTGGACAAACTGTAAATCCCACCAACCATGAGCTCCACATGGAGTCAGAACCTCTCTCATTCATCAAGCAAGGCCTCTAGCCTTTGCTGGTTGATAAATGCCTATTGATGAGGGATGTCCATACCTACTAAAACAAAACAAACACGAAGATATGAATAAATGACAGCCAGTGCATATTTTTTATTCTTTGATTTTATTGTATCTCCATATATTTTAGCAGATACAGTTACTGCAGTGTTTGATTCGTTTTACAAATTCTGACTAGAAATCCCAGGCCCTGTATCTGAAGATTAACTTAACTTTTTCTTACATGTCTGCTAATGCTTTGACTGCACTACTTTGGCATTTGCATTTGACGTGACATTTACAGAGATCTAGAATGTGCCTCCCATAGGGCACTGGGCTTGTTGAAGTTTAGGGTGAGCAGAAAAGGAGAGGTGAAAAGTCATTTTTGGTAGTTACAGAGAATGAGTTACTGTTTTTTGTGGAGGGTGGTGTTGTTGCTACACACATGTGGAAATGCATAGAGCATGGCTTCCTCCCCCCCCCCCCCCCAATTCTCAGCCATGAAGTGATACCTCATTTCAAGCTGCAAGCATATCTATGGAATCATAGCTGAGGAAAAAAATGGAACTGCCTTATTAGGCATATGTTCTAAAGTTTTACAAAATAGTTGGAGAAACACAAGATTATTAACTTTTGGAACAAAAGTTCCCATACTGCTGTTTTATTGCTGATGGCTTCTTTTTCTGTTTTAATTATATGTTTAGACATGTACAGATTGTCCATTACACAGCTATTTAAGTGCCTAGTACTGTAACTCTTTTAAATTTAAATGTTGGGGGTTTTTTAGGTGTTCAGATTTTGCTGTGGCTTTGTTTTGTTTTGGTTTTTTTTTAAACAAATATCTCTAGTTATTTCTAGGAATTTCAGTATTTAGTTCTTGCCCGATGCTTAATTTTGATCAACGTGTTCCACTTTGAACTGCACTGTAGTGTCTTGGCTAGTCTGCAGGTTCAGAAATTAATCTGAAAGTTCACTTGCAGACAAACAGCTGCTGAAACAATACCCCCAGAATTAGTAAATAATTCCCTTGGTTATATACGGTAATGAAAGTAATGGAGAGTCTATATAGTGAAACTAATTGTTTCTTCAGTATGGTCTTCATAATTCACAGAAATTTCTTCAGGTCTTCCGTTCTGTTGTTGTCTTCTCCAGTATCCATAATTTTTTGCAATTTTCATAATATGCATTTTAAAAGAGGCACCGAGAAAGGCATAGAGAAGAGGGTTCAGGCAGGTGTGAAACAAAGCTATGCTCTTGGTGACCTGGAGTGCGACATCTATGGTTTTACTTGCATCACAGTCAGTAATCAACACGTAGATGGTATCTATGGCTCGCCAGAACTTAACAATGTTGTAAGGTAGCTGGGTAATAATGAAAGTAGCCACTACTGCCAGCAGAACCATGAAAGGTCTAGATTTTTTAGCATTTGCAGATCTAAAGATTGCTCGAGCAGTAGCTGAATAGCAGATCAGCATTACTAGGAAAGGAAGCAGAAATTCCAGGATAATTTCCAGGATTTCAATGATTGCTTTTAAGAGTGTTTCCATGTTCATTGGAAATACAGGAAGGCATTCATTGCTGTCATTGTGTTTCTTGACTTGATTAAATATCATTTCAGGGATACTGAGAAAAACAGCCAACAGCCAGACACAGATGCAGGTAACACTGCAGCGTTTACCAAATCTTCTAGGACCCTGGGATTCAGAAGTGGCCCTGTATCTGTCCACACTGATACAGGCCAGGAACAGCATACTAGAGCTGAAATTCATGGTGTACAGAGAAGAAGTGAGCTTGCACATTGAGTTTCCAAGTTCCCATCCCTGCACTGCACTTGCAGCCCAAAAAGGGAGTGTAAAGAGCAAGAGCAAATCAGCAATGGCTAGATGCATGATGTACACATCTGTCTTAGTCTTCGGTTTCTTGCAATAGGCATAAATTGCGACCACTAATGAATTTCCAGCGACTCCAACAGTGAAAGTCAATGCATAGAACACAGGAAGGAATAATTTCCTGAAATTTCTCACATCACTTTTTTCACAGAGAAGCTCATACATATTGTAATCTATAACAGAGTTGAGATCATCATCCTCGTCCTCAATCCAGTAATCAGTTGAGTTATTCATATCCCAGTCCATGGCAAAGCTACAAGACACAAAAAAGGGGGGAGAAGGGAATACCAAAGAAATAATACTGGTTTTAAATTTTAAAATTTCTGTTGAAACCTAAAACCCTTGCTTAGGGTTGCTTATACATCTCAGGTTTAAAGAAGTTGAATATTGAGAATACATTTGTAAATAATCAAAGTAGAGACAGACAGTGATGGAGGCAGAACAGACCGTCTCAAATTCTCACAAGAAATGGGGTAACTGACTACATCCATGTATGCAATGCAAAGTAAAAGGAATTCAATTGAAATGCTTTCATTAACCTCGGCGTTTGAGATTGCAAGATGCTTGGAGTGGACCTCACTGGTTTCCACATTTCAGTTGAGGAACCATCATTGCTTAAACTGCTCTGACTCAGTTATGTTTGACAATATTCCATTGCAAAATAAATTCGTCTGTACCTTTATAGGGCTGAAATTACACCTTCCTCTCTACAGCCTCTGCAAAGCACAGGAGTACCAGCTGAAGGCTGTAAATGCTATTACAATAGAGTGGGTAAGGAATACTAACAGATTAAAGCTGAGAGGCAAGCAGTAGTATTCTGTGCCTACTGTCATAAATTTTGGCAAGTTTGGGATGTGAGTATAATATAGGGAGAGCGTGCTTGTTTGTTTCTCAGGCACACATACGCGCGCCCATTACATGAAGCACGGCAGCGGAGTCAGTTGCTGAGCAGCAGTGGAACAGGCTCAGTTTAGTCTCCATCCCACACAGCGAGCCATGCCTCCGTGGAATTTCTTACAGAATCAGATTGCTGTGGGTACGCTGCATCTTACAGCTGGAGACTTCTCAGGATGTTATGACAGGAAGGAATCTTATCACGTACAATTCTGCCCACAAGTACCCAAACAGCTCAGAACCTCAGCTGTTTTCTCAAGAGCTACCTCATGACAGATTTACCCCATAAACACTAAGGCTGTATTTTCACTGCCAGCTTAGGGTTCAAGTTTGAGTGTTCCTATCTTCAGACTGTATCTTAAGCAAGTCGTGTCCTACAGTATTTTCTTCTTTTTCTGTAATTATGTTCTAATTTGCTGAAATTCTTTCTGTTGTAAACTACCATCCTGCAGTGCCCTGTTTTCTTGAAATAAATGGGATTAAGATTTCTTAACAGCAGTAGCAAAAGGTAGTTGAGAATGAAAAACACATCCCCCTTTCTCATCATCTGCAGTGTTTCAGAGTTTGAGGCCAATGTTACTGAAAGCAAATTCTTATCTGATATTCTGCCTCAGAGCTTTTTCAAGCTTGAAAAAACTCCAAATACCATTTCTGGTTTTTAGACAAGGGTTTAAATGAAGGATTGCCAGACCTTTATTATAAACAGTATCTCTTAAATTTTTTTTTAATGTATCCTATTGACCAGGAAAAATAAGTTACTGATTGATCTCATATTCAGGGATGCAGACCAATTAAATAGAAAGAAATGAGTAATTTCTGATTTTGCTTGATTATTTTTTTTAATGTGAATCTGCTATCTAAATTTTTTAAAAAGTGTGTTAGTTAGAAATTAACTATTTGGTTTGGCTTCATCCATAATGACTTTGTTGGATTACTTTGTTAACATTTCAAAACACTTCCCATTAAACTTTAAACAATGATTACTCTTATTTCAAGTCTTGTAATCTATCATTAACTGTTGCCTAAATGAGGTGTGCAGAATGGAAAAATACAGTAATTCTATTTATTAGTTTGGCAAGGGATGTTTATTCTATGCCTAACAAGCTGTGTTAGCAGGATTTTTCAGCAGGGGTAATCTTTTGCAGCTTTCTAGTACTTTGAGGAGAGGTTCAGACATCAGCAGCAAATGTAGCATTTTTTTTTTTTTAATAGAAAAGAAACTGCTGCAGGGAGAGTTTAATCCACTTAGCCAAGATTAGAAGAAAATTAAAAGTTAAACTGAAAAGATTTGGTTGTGGTCTAAAACACTTATTACAGAACCCATCTGGGAATGCTTATTCAAATTGGATCACTGGCAAATTTGCTTGGAAGCAAAACAATAAACATTTCCGTGCAAACTTCAAGAAGTCTGCTTATCACACAGCAGTTTGGCTGCGACAAGGAACATGCTCTGCTGTCGGATATGCTTTTGGCTGACCTGAGTTCTTGACGGAAACAAAGTTATCTGAAATGCAACGGTTGATATTTCTCCCTTAAAACCATGGTTATGTTTTGGCTAACATGCCCGTTCGTATTTGTCATTCCTGTTAATGTTGTTTCTCCGGTGCACATATCCATGCCCATTACATAAAGCAGCGGAGTCCCACGGGAGTCAGGTGCTGATGAGCAGCAGAACAGGCTTAGTTTAGTCTCCGTCCCACGCAGCGAGCCGCCTTATGCCCATGTGGAATTTCTTACAGAATCAAATTGCCGCGGGTACGCTGCCTTTTACAGCCGGAGACTTCTCAGGATGTTATGACAGAAAGGAATCTTATCACATAAAATACTGCTCACAAGTACCCAAACAGCTCAGAACCTCAGCTGTTTATTCAAATACTGTTTTCTAGGAGGTATATTGATAGATATATTAATAGGCAGCTTTGCCTGTTTTCTTGCAGAATTATACCAGCCTCCCGTTTAGATACAAGTTCAGTGTTTCTGTGTGTTTAAACTTGACATGGGATTGTATGAATGAAGTTAATATCCCCGTGTTGAACGAAGTTAATATCCCCAGTTTAAACAGACAGATTTTTTTTCTTTAATGAATTAAGCGGTATTCTGTTCTTCTACTGTACAAATCTAATTTTAAGACTGGAAATGAGCATGTGCCTTAGTGAAATTATATCTCTCTGTACAGAAAGCCAGCTTAACTAAGAGTAAATCCTAGCTCTTATCTATGTAGATAAGTATATCACACTTAATATACAGAGCAGTAAACATTAAAACAAAACTAACCTTCTTTTGTCAGCAGACTGGTAGCAGGTACTGCAGTTGAGATGTGCTTCAGTGGAATGATCTGAATTGGTCTGACACACTGCATTTTGTCTTCGCACCACACCCTCATCTGGAAGTCAGTTGCACTTTCATTTTAACTTGCCAGTTTAAAAAAAAAAAAAATAAAAATCCTACTTCCCTAGAAACTCTTCTTATGTTGAAGACGTACATTTCCTATGTTCCTCCCTGTTCCAGCCAGAATGTGAGTGTTCTTTGGAAGGTCAAGACTCTCTTACTATTTCACTGTGTTGTTGGTTGTTTTATTCCTGAAAGTCCAAATGTGTTTGGTGGTTTTGTTTTTTTTTTTTTATATATATATATATTTTTTTTTATATATATATATATATAAATATAATTAAGAGGCTTTTATGAAATCACGCATTTGAAATTTGAGAAGGAATGAAAGAGGAGGTATTCTGTCTGGGGCAGAGTTACCTGTACGGCATCACTATATTCTTTCCTCGGGACACTACTGTGCTTGTGATGGCTGCCTCTGTAAGGTTTTAAGGGATCCTTATATCCCCCTTTTAAGTAACTTTTTAGGGGATACAATAGAAAGATGAGTTTGCTTTTTGTAAGATGGGGGAGGTTGCTCTTTCAGTATGTGATATTGAACAAAACCAGGAAGATGATAGGGAAAAGATGTGAAAGCAAGTAGTAAATTCTCAACCAAAGTGTAAGCAGATAGTCCTGCACCCTGTGGGAGAGTTCTCAGGGACTTGAATGTTACCAGTCAGACTCGTAATCTATATGTTTGATGTTATTTCTACAGAAACTGCAAGCCAGGCAGGTGCTGTAGAAGAAAAATAAAAAGATGCTATTCCATCCATGGACACTAAAAAATAGATAACTAGATTGCAAGAATTAAGTGCTATTGGCTTCTGAAACCAGGTTATATGGCAGCTTCCTTAAGTAAAGGTTGTACTGTCCATGTCTGTACCACATTTAGTACTCTTCACCAGAGAGAACCTGTATAAGTTGACGGTGTGAAGATCAGTAATTTTAAGCATGTTACACCTCTGATAGCAAAGATTAGGCTTCTGATAGGATGGTGATCAACCCTCTAAGCACATTTTAAAATATCACTGTCTTTGCCTATGTGAGTGCCAGGAAGAGTTAAACTTACAGTGTTTCCCTATGTAGCGGCATTGTGGTTTAAAAGTTTTGGATGGGTTGTGCAGACATATATATGAAAAAGCTTGTGAAAAAGCTTATCGATATGGAAATATGCTTAAAACTGACCTTCCAAGTTCTTTACTATTTCTATTTTTTCAATTGTGAGTTTCTTGCAAAACTACTTCTAACTCCTGCCAAAATGACAGGCATCTCTGACTCTTTCCCCCTTTTACCAGCAGCTTCTTTGAATTCTGTAAGTAATGTAAAAATGTCATTTACAAATGAGAGATTTATTCCATCCCAGCAATCTGTATTTCTTCCAAAGCACTGGAGTCTTTCAGAGTCCTGCATTAGACCAGAACTTCTTTCTGGTGTTTATGGGTCAAAGTTGCATAAAATTTGTTTTGGGTATTCAGAACTTCAGACTCTAAGGAGTGGAAAGGCCAGGAATCTGCCTTCCTTTGCTGTGTTCAGATGAGGAACTGCACATATGGAACAGAGGTATTCATTTGCCTTCCAGAAACTTGTACTTAGGACTTAGAGCGTCTAACCAGATGTCTAGCTCTCAGCGAACTCCTCACTAAGTTCAACATGAAAGCGTCTTCTGATTTTTTTCATACAACATGGTGAAATTTGCCTTTTTTTGAAGCAGGGATGTGACTTGAGGGTGTTTACAAAACAGTTTTTGAAGAGATTCCAGAAAGTCAAAATATCTTTTGTTGTAAACCTCACTTCAAGATAAGTGTGGTCTAGAAAATACCACTTGTGCAATTCTTTACCTTCTGTGGAAAAGGAGAAGAGTCAAATACCCCTTAAGAGTGTAGCATTTCTCTTTGCAGAATAGTACATTGCAAAGCATATGTGTTATTTTGGGGTTGGTCACGCACTTGCTGCAGTTGCCCAAATGAGCTAACTGTTTTTTGGTTTTTTTTTTTTTTTTTTTTTTTTTTTTTTTTTTTTTTACCAAGCTGATTCATTCCCTCCCACCCCAGCTTTTCACTCAGGTATTTTAGCTCCTTCGCATTGTAGAGCTCATGGGCCACAAGCATAACCCCACTTTGAAAAAAATGGATGAATAGCATGTTGCAAAAGTAGAAAGTGACCAGCCAGCAGTCTGGCCCTCGAAACAGGCAGTGTTGATCAGAATGAGCTAAATCTCTCCCCCACTTTCCGGCCATCACAGGGGCTGTTCTGAGGAGGAAGCGGCTCAGCTCAAAGCCAGGTGGTTGTATTGTCTAGACCAGAGGCTCCCAAACCTTGTGGTAACAGCTGCCGGGGAAGTTAAGAAGTCATCTTTGTTTCTGACCTCAAACAAACCGAGTTGGTACAGATCAAATCTTGAATTAAATCTCTGCGAAGCTTGTCGTCTGCATTGAGGTAGCAATAAAAAAATTTACTGATTGTTACATACATCAGGTATAATCCTGCCTCCGTTTCCCTAGCTTCGTTGTCTGTCTGAGACTTTGAAAGGAATGCGAGCACGCTTTGGTACTGAGAAACCTTTAAAGAAAAAGATAGTGAGGATTAAGGCTCTTAGAAATAAGATGCCATTTTAATTAATGGTAGAATCTTCTGTAGGACTTGTACGTTAAAATGCCAGCTTTATGCTACAACGACTTGTGTCAAATAATGTTATCAATGGCTTGAAATGCTAGCAGATCATTTTTGGGTAACGATTTTCACTCTGATCTTTCTTTGAAGTGCAAACTAAAATAATTTGCAGAAAGGGGCAAAAAAACCTTCATTCCAGGGAAGTTACGCCGGAGTAGTAGCGAAGTCACCATGCTAACCCTTTGATATCCTTATTTGTGTAATTCGATTATAACGTGGTTGGCATTTCATTCCCACGTAGATCCTCCAGTCTTTACAGTTTTAAGAAGCTTTACTTTTGAAATGGCAGCATCTCACCTTGAGGGGTGCTTTTGTATTTGCTTAGCTGTAGTGGAGACAGAAGTAATGAGATTCCATTTCAAGTACCTTCTTGTTCCCTCTTCACAGAAATAGATAATGGAGCTGGATCCTGGAGGGTTTGGATGTTTGGCTTTTCATTGTTTCCCTCCCCACAAGTCAACTCCCTTTTACATGTTAAGCAATAAGATGTATTTTGCTTCGGTCTGATTACTCAGAGTGTAAACACAGAAGTAGACTGCATGCTTTTGCTCCTGTATCACGAAAGGAAGGGAGTAAGATTTATTGGTATGAAACTTCATTTAATTCTACATTGAGATTTTTATATTGAAAACTATTTTTGTGTTTGTGACTTTTTTAAGGTGCTGGGAACCCAAATTGCAAAGTTGCAATTGTAATGGGCAAAACCAAAACCTCCTCAGCATCCAGGTAAGGATTCCTGGGAGATCCAAAGAGTTACCTAAAACTTGTTTCCTGGAGGAGTCACTGCTTGCAAACAATTTTGTTAAGTGAAATACCTTTAATTGCCTTGATCAGTTGGATGTGCTTGTGAATGACGGGGGAGTTTTAAACCTGTGCATGTGTCTGTTTAGAGAAAAATGTTGCTGACCAAGCTCCTGTTTTGCTGTCAGCCGCTGATGACTGAAGCCTCCCAACCTTTTCACTGTCACCAGCTTGCATCCGCGTGCTTCCCCCGCTCCGTTGCACTTGCTCTAGTGTTCCTGCAGCTGTGTGATGAATTGGATCGGGACATTTTTTGGGCTTCACTAACTTTATCTTGGTCACATTAGTTTTCATCAGCATCAGTTGTTCAACCAACAACTATCTCTGGCTTACAATTTATTTCATAAGTGTAGTATATAAAACGATTAACAAGAGTAAGAATTGCTTGCTTAAGTGGTAATAAAAACAAAGCTTTTCAGAGCTTCCCTGAACAGAATGAGTACAAGTGGCACGTCACAGACCTGAAGTTATCTACTAAGCTTCTCACAAAGTTTTCTGTAGGGATAGAAAGTTAAGTTTGAAACACAGGATGTTTGTTTTGTGAAGTTGTGTGAGCAGAGCATCGCACATCTTTAATCAGACCTACTCATTCCATTCCTGTATGTGTAAATATAATAATTCCCTCTTCTTGTTTAAAATAAATATGTTGTTCAGCTCTTAGTACCAAACTGTAATTGCCGTTTACAAAAACTTACGTGAGTGATGAATAAAATGTTTTGTGACTGATTCTATTAAAATCACAGAGCTTAAGATACAAAAGAATTGGAACATTTATATCTCTAAGTTGGATTTTAGCCCAGATTCCACTGATTATCTTAAGTTTTTAGATTTGGCTCGGTTCCACTGAGAAGTAAACAGTAACTTGCTTCCAGCATACGGGATGGTTTGTGCAACGGCTGCACAGACAGTGGCATCTGTTGAGCTCTTCAGAGCCGAACAGAAGTTCATGGAGGGGATTATGTGATACCGCACACGCTAGAGCTGGAGACTGAATTCAGGGGCCTGCGATGTCACCTCCAGTTCTGCATGACTACTAACTGACCTTAAATATTCTGAAGGAATTCAAACATGGGGACTCTTTTCCTAAACTATGGGCATGCCAAGATGATAATGATGATAAACATGTTTTGAGAACAAAACAGAAATGTGGGGGCGGGGGGCTGGGAACAGACTGGCTGATACAGAAGTACTTGGACAGATGTGACAGAAGTAGTGGGTTTTCGGTAGCACATTTTTACTTGTTGACTGGTGATTCAAGGAGTGTTGAAGCATGCACGCCGCACCGCATGCAGGCAGGAGGGCTGTAATCGGTGTAGGTAAATCTCAACATTGGCTGTATGCGAGTGCTAAATTAAGGATAGAAAATGAAAGAAGTGGAGGGAGGGGACAGAAGGAAGGCTCAAAGTTAATCGTAACTTGTGCATTTTGTCTTGATCAGGTACGAGCAGCACAGTATGATCATTGTTCCCATGGACACTCCAGGGCTGAAGCTGATAAGACCCCTCTCAGTGTTTGGCTACCTGGGTAGATGATAATATTTATAAGCTATATGTGTATTAATTTTTAGCGATCTCAGGAGTTGCAGTAATACTAATAAATATTGCATATGAAATAAATCAGTAAAATGCATATATAGAAGAAGGGTGAGGAATTGAAGGCCTGTATTTTTATCCTCCTTCGTTTTACCCTGCTGTTGTGTTTTCTCTATCTTTGTAGATGAGATCCATGGAGGACATTTTGAGATACACTTTAATGATGTGCGAGTACCTGTCTCCAATATAATACTGGGTGAGTTTCAGTATTAATTCCTTTTTAATACATACACCAATGAACCAACTTTTATGAAATGGTGGTTTATTTTATGAATCACCATAAGTAAACAGTTAGGGTCAGTTGAGCCAGGCTGTCAAACACATGTCAGAGACATGTCAGAGACATGTCAAACACATGTCAAACACACTCCTTTAGCAGCCTACCTGCTGCTTGAATGTAACTTTTTCAGAGCAGAAAGGTGATTGAAGGAAGCAGGGCAGCTGTAGCTGTCATGCAAAAATCACTGCCCTGAAGTAGAACAGACACTGTCAGTCAGTGGCATTCTTTCCCCAAAACAGACTTTACAGACTCTTTCAAAAAGAGCGTTCTGCTGTAGTCCGTGGCCGTCCAAGCCTGTGGACTTAGCAGAACTGAAAAAAAAAAAAAAAAGAAAGAATGAGCAGGCCAGCACTGCTATCTTCTGCATGGAGAACTTTGCTCTGCTTCTCTCACTTAGAAGAAATCAGGGTTTACAGTATTTCCTCTCTGCTATTTTTATTTCCCTGAAAGAGCTTTCTCTCTTGAGTAGCCCTAGGACCTGGAAACCTCAAACTCTTCCCCCAGATTCTCATACCAAATCTCATAGATGTATTTTTCAATGTAAGAAAGAGTAACAACATTTAAATCAAGTAAATCAAACCCTCTCAGAAACCATCTTAGAGTGTACTTTGTGCTGTATTATTAACAGTATGTCAATATAGATCTAGTTGGAGTAAACAAGAAATAGTTCTGCAAAATAAACTTTTAAGAAGCTTGCTTCTAGCTCTGGTGCTATGAGGCCACTTCTGCTCAGAGCCATGGATCATTTCAAGCGGGAATCAAGGAGTCTACATGTGCCTGTTTTTCTCTCCAACCAGGTGAGGGCAGGGGGTTTGAGATCGCTCAAGGTCGGCTTGGGCCAGGCCGTATTCATCACTGCATGAGGTCCCTTGGCGCAGCTGAAACCGCTTTACAGATAATGTGCCAGCGTGCCGCACAGAGAGAGACTTTTGGGAAGAAACTGTATCACCACGTAAGCATCTTCCCTCTTTGTCTCAATTCGCGTGCTCCAGACATCACCCTTTGTTTTGCCCACACAGAACTTTGTGATTCTGATAACGGACACTGCAATAGAAGTGCCCTAACCTTGAATTCCTATTCGTAATGCTTCAGGTGGCAAAGGAAAAAATCCCCTTGCAGGGCTCCCATTTTTCACTGTAACCTATGAGATTTTTTTCCCCTTGCAATGAATTGGATATCCTTTGCTGGATTTGAATACAGGTTTTGTCACCATGGTTTTTTTCTCTTCTTTCACTGATCAATTTGGACAGGTATTTTTTCAGGCATACAGCTGAGCTTTCTGTAGTTGCAATCTGAATTCACTATTTTTGTGTATCAAATTTGTCACCCAGGCATCTCTGTTCGTGATTACCGGAGACACTCAAGGGTCTAAATTTGACTAAAAATTTTACTTCTCTGATCGATTATTTGTACTTACTTATGAAAGTACAGACCAAACCAAGGCCATAGTGGGATTTTTGGTCTTGTCTTGCTCTGGAATTGAAATACTGTTTCATAAGAGAGCTTGCTAGAATAATGAAAAGATGACAGCCTGCTTTTTATAGGAACTATCAGCATTTAGTAGTTGGCCTATCACATTTCAAGCGTTCCTCAGCCTTATCCAACAGATAGGATGACTTTATTGGAAAAAACAAGTAAAGGCAATGGAAGGAGGAAACTGAATTAGTGTCTGGCACAGGTTATAGAAAGTTGTTTGTACAGATCCAGGGGGAATAATCTTACGTATCCATTTTCCAGTCATGTCATTGCCAAACGTCCATTCATGACGTTAATAAAAAGAGTTGGATGAGGCGCACTCTATTTCTGAGAAGCTCGTTATGGTGAAACCGATGTTTGATGAAGCCACAGGCAAGACCTGGAGGCCAGCTATATGGCCAGCGTAGGTTCTTCACAGCTCCGGGATAGCAAAGGAAGAGGTGAGGCTGTTGGCTGCCTTGGGTAACAGGCTGACTGGCACCACCGCCCACGTGGCAGTTAGTTACAGCCCTGGGAGTTGCTGGCGGAGGAGCGTGTCTGAACACCTCCACCCGGGTTCAGACCGCCTTTGCCGGCGTCAGCTAAGCCGAGCCCCCCAGACTTTGCACTGAAGCGAGTGCTGCACATTTGCTCGTGCCTCCTGCGGCTCCCAAGGCTACAACAGCCGCGCTCCCGGCAGGAGCGTGTGCCCGAGGCTGGCTCAGGCTCCCAACAGCTTTTGCACTGACAAACATTGCGTGAACATTTTTTTTCTACTGTGGTGTGTTGGCTGCCAAGAGGAGCAGGGAAGGGCTGCCAAGACAGGAACTTCCTTTGGATCAAGGGAGGCAGTAATTTGTCATCAATATGTGAACAGACAGATGCAGCAGGCACCACCCTGCAGCTGTTTGCCTGGGTGTGTAACACACCGCCACCAGTAGTTTAAGCAAAACAGAACCGATTCGTCTTTCACCCCCCAATTTTTGTATACTGGGGTGTGTTACAGAGAGAGATGGCTGTGAGCCCTGGTAGCAGGGTGAAGGAAAGCAGGGAGTAAAAAGCAGGCTTTGAAGGGCTTCAGGAAAATGGCTAGCAGGCAGGGGGACTGACCAGGAAATGAGTGTGCCAGAATCAGGAATTTTTCCCCTGTATCCTCTTTCCTGCCAGGGAAAGAACTGTTCTATCTTCAGTATTTCTGTCAGCCAAGTGTTTTCTTTCTTTTTTCCCTCAGATGACATGCATCAAACTAGCTTTAATTTGCACAAGGGTGTCACTAAATGACTGAAGACGCAGATGCTGAGGGACAGGGGCGCCTTCCTTCGGGCAGGTTGGCCCAGCCACACCAGGAGGCATTAACTGACTTTCTGCTTGTTGGCTTTGGTTTCCGCAGGAAGTCGTTGCCCACTGGATCGCTGAATGCCGCCTTAGCATCGAACAGGCTCGACTGCTTACGCTAAAAACAGCCAGCAAGATCGACACGTTGGGCAACAGAAAAGCAAGGAAAGAGGTACATTTTTCTTTGCCAGCCTTAGGCTAGGACTTAGGGATGCAACACCTGTGTGATCAACTGGTTGAAATACAAGCTAAAACATATTGCTAAAAGTTATCCTTCTAATCACAGAGCATAACTATATGTTGAAAATTGATGGCCTTAAGCTGTGCTTTTGATTGTCAGGAGATTGGAAAGTGTTCTCAGTTAAAAACTTTTGAGATCAACCTGATAAAGTGTTTAAAAATTAAAGAAGTTCAAGTATTGCTCATTTGCCTCCACACGATGAGGGAGTTTTGGGTGACCGTCTCTCCTGGAAACAGTTTCACCTTACCTTACCCAGGGAACAGGAACAGCAGAGCTCTCATCCAATCTAAAGAGGAAGGAATGTACTGAGAGATACCAATCTTCACTAGAACCATTAGATAAACATCTTCAGTTGCTTATGAAACTCTTCCTGGTAATGTGAGGTCTTTTCTAACTACAGGTAGCCATGACCAAAGTGGTTGTCCCTCGAGCTGTGCTTAAAGTGATTGACTATGCTATCCAAGTGTGTGGCGGAGCTGGAGTTTCCCAGGATTTTCCTTTGGCTTCTATGTGAGTAAGGGAGACTCGTCTGTAGATTCGAAGCATTCCTTTTAAGATAATTTTGTAACAGCCAGTGCATGCCGTTTCACCTCAGATAGCCTGAAATAACGGTCCATATGCCTTTAAGCTATAGAAGTTAAAACATGTGCTTTTATAAGTTAATTCCAATGCAATAGCATTTCTTTACCCTTACCAAAAAAAAAAAAAAAAAAAAAAAAGAAAAAGAAAAAGAAAAAAAGCTGGCACTGGACCTAAAATAGTTCTTATCAGCAGCACAGAGGATGGCTTTCTAAAGCTCAGTCTTATCCCTTATGGCCTTGGGGGAGACGCAACCCTTCTGCATTTCCAGCCCACGCATCTCAATCCTGCCAGGACGATTTTGCTGCGGTATCATCTCCTGTGTGATAGCTCTTTTCAAAGCGGTTATTGTTAAAAGGATGGCTACAGCACAAACAGTGCTGGGAATCCTGCCGTCAGACCGGCTCGCTGCTGTGGCAGGATTAGGAATCTACCCCTAATTCAGCTCTTCCGACACAGGTTTGCTTATATACGGACCTTGCGCCTGGCAGATGGGCCCGATGAAGTTCATCTCTCAACAATTGCAAGGTGGGAACTGCTCGATCAGTCAAAGCAGCTAACAGCAAAAATCTAACTGTCAGCATAAAGCCATCGCAAATGGATGGAAGATTTAGGGAAGACTTTGTTCTGTGCAATAGTGGTAAGGTAAAATTGGATGAATAAAAAACTTGATTCTAGCTTGAAGCAATACATATTCTTTCACTCTTTACTTGTAATTATTACATTTAATAACCAGAGGCTTGCTCTTAAAAATTTGCAGAATGCCACATAAATACCAGAATTTGTCTGGGTTCTTTATCACACTAAATAAAATGTATTTTCTAACAGGCCTAAAGTGCTTTATTTGCTCTGAGCCAAAGCCCTCTTTAATCTTTTATTGTAGGCAAAGAAGTTTTGACTCAGGAGTTTCACCCAATTATAGTGTATTGCAAGCTAGGATAAACTTTTAATTATTGATTCAATGACAATTAAACACTTGGGGTAATGCCTTTCTTGTCCCTTTCCAAAGCTCAGCCTCAGTCCCACCCTCTCCTCCCCAGTTCCTGCTCTCAGCTGCCCTCCTCTTCACTAAAGCTACGCTCTGTCCTTCCCCCGCCTCCCCTCAAGTGAGGCTGGGGTCAGCACCTAGCAGTTTATCTGCTACTCCTTGCTTCTTACTCCTCTGTTTCTCCTAACACATCCCCTCCCATTTTTCCGTATAGGTGCCCCTTTTGTCTTCCCTCACATCTTTCCTTTTGCGTCTCCTTTTCGCATCCTCGCACGCCTCCCCCTCTCTCCTGGCCCCAGCTGCTCCCACCCTTTCTTATGTCTAAGCATGGGTGGCACCTTCCCCTCCGAGGAGCAGTGACTGGCACAGGGCAGTTCATGGCCACCTCCGCTGCCCAAACAGGCCCTGCCATTCAGGCCCAATACACCTTCCTGAAGTTCGCAAAGGTCAGAGGGCCCCAGCTCTGCTTCTTTACCAGTCCTCTTCAACTCAAGTGACTTACAGGAGAACTTGTTCGTACAGTAACAGAGCCAGGCAGACCACAGCATACTGCGCCCTGGGTAGTTCTACTTCCTATAAAGGTAGGCCAGGTGCTTTTCAACTTCACAGATGCATTGGGGCTGGCTGAGATGAAGTTAATTTTCCCCACAGCAGCCCTCGTAGCGCTGTGCTTTGTATTGCTAGCGGGAAGGGTGTCGAGGACACAGCAGTGGTTTGGCAGCTGCTGCTGAGCAGCACTCGCACAGCATCAAGGCTGGCTCGTGCCAGGACCACATATTCCATACCGTATGACAGCTGCTCAGTAATAAAAGCTAGGAGAAAGGAGGAGGAGGGGGAGGCAGTTGTTTTTGCAGCATTGGTCCTCCGGAGCAACCACTGTGCTTGCTGCGGCCCTGCTGCCCAGGAGGGGGCTGGACATCACTGCTGCTGGGGAGTAGAGAGTAAAAATCTTTTCTTTTTCCTTTTGCTTTTCCCCACTCAGTCTTTGCTTCTGCTTTCATTAAACTGTCCTCATCTCAACGCACCAGCCTTTCGTTTTATTTCCTCTCCCCTGTCCAGCTGAGGAGGAGGAGTGATAGAGCAGCTTGGCATTCAGCCAGGCTGAACCCACCACAACAGGGCTGATCAACAATTAACTTAAGGATACTTTTCGCATGACCAAACCAACCTCCCCAGCACAGGGTTGGAGCTTGGAGAGAAGAGGCCCGGTTTGGCTCAGTCTTCAGGATGAGACTGCAGCCAGTTCTGTCCTTGAGCCTACAGCCGAGCGTTGGCCTGAGAGGTGTTCAGCGAAGGCTGCTGAAGGCAGTCAGGGCGGTGCAGTACCTAGAACTGGAAGCTTTCTGCAATAAATTTCTTAGCTCATGTCAATTCATTATACCTAAGAACAAGCTTATAATCTCTTTGAGAAAGCAGTAATCATTGTTTATATTTTATGTTTCCTTTTGCTTCCTGCCAAGAATGTTTCGTAGGAAGTTGAGAGTGTCAGCAAGTCAGTGGCTGAGGTGCATTTCAAATACAAAACGGCCTGCACTGCGCCACTACCTGTGGCTTAGGAGTTCTGCTCCAGGCTGTCAAAACCTGCGCACCGTGCTTTTCCCAGGGGAGAAGGCCCAGGAACCCCACTTAGCCACACTCAAATTAACATCTCTGACCACCCTTGTTTCCCACACCTTCAAAGAACAGCTACATAAGAACACCACCTTTATCTCATTAACAAGGCTCTTAATTCCCTTTATTTTAAAATTTTATGTACATATGAATGATCTGTATAATGTACACTCAATATAGAAAGATTTTATATACTGGATAATGTATAGAACATTTCACAATTACACTAATTTCTTACATAACATGTCAACTTTAAGGTTTTTTTGCTGAAGCTTTGTCAATTTGGTCAAGCCAGTTATACATACAAATGTCTAATGCTGTTTGATCTCAGGAAGAAGATAATGTTAATGATTAAGGACATCAGTGAACTGGTGCAGGGACAAACCCTTTGCGAGTCGTGTTCAATGGGTGGGAGCGATCACATCGGACTGGGAAAAGAAGGGATGCCCTTTGGGGGGGTCGGTGAGGTCAAAGTGATTTTAGCCCAATTCTTCTAGACTGTAGCTCAACTCCAGTCATGCTAATCCATAAAATATAAAAACTAGGAAAGTTTGATTCACAGTCTTGTAAACAAATATAAAGGAACAAAATGTGCTTACGTACAACAAGAAAAAAAAAATTCTTGTGTACCCATTTCAGCTGATCCACAGAGTGCTTTCTTGTGTTACAGTGTGATAGTTAGAATCACTGACTTTTTCCCTAAAAAAAAAAAAAAAAAAAAAGCAGTCATAGAAAAAGGAATAACACTGTCATTAAACACCTGGAAAGGCAGTAAGTTCACTTCAATGTGTTGGAGGAAAGCGCTGTTCCTCATCACTGGCCAGTCTGCCTTTCTGTCTCGTTCACAAGAATTTCCAGTCCTTAGCTGACATCTCCCACTTCGTTGTCTACCGGGGGTGGTACGTTGGGCATTACAGATGATGTCGTCCCTGCAGTAAGGTAACCAGCAACTCCAGGGCCTTTCAGGAAGGAAACAGAATATTGGCAATGAGTTTTGATTCTAAAGAGCAACTGAACAGCTTTATTCCCTCTGGTAACACTCAAATGCATCATCCAAGTCAACCAGACACCTTAAACAAGAACGTTTAGATTCTTTGGAATCTAGGAACCCTAGGCATTAAGGCACCTTAGCCCACTGAGTAGCTTGTGGAGACCATTCTTGGACTTGCTCAGCATTTTTTATTCTGCTGTGCCAAACCGGTTACAAAAGAACCCCAGCCACCAGCATTATCCCTCTCGCCTTCCACCACAGGAACGGCAGTGAAGTTCCTTTGCTACGGAAAGGACCTGCTGCAGAAGTGAAGCGCGTTCAGGCCCACATTCCACTGCTGGGCTCCACGTTTGCGCTTTCAGCATCACAAAGGTTTTCCCAGCCATATATTTAAAGGAAACTCAATGGGCTGCCCTGTGAACAAGCAGAACTGCCTTATGCTTGTCTAGGCAGCTCTTTGTGCCTTCAGCGAGAAAAAGGAACAGCATTCTGGGGATATGCAAGCTCTGTATCTGAGCTAGATTTATTAGCGGTAAGGAGTTATCTACATCGATTACTATAGGGGCGGTCAGTTTTGCACTGCAGACACAGCCCCTCTCCCTCAAAGCTTGGAGTTGAAAATTTAGTGCTATAGAAACTTTCAACAAATGCAATAAAAGCTGATGTTGCCGCATGAGGTGTTTCAACAGCAACTCTTACCAGATTAATGACTGCAGAAAACTGCCAACCCGCAACGTGTTCCTGCATCAATAGAGTGATCAGCTTTGTGTTAGACCTTCGGCCTACGCCGCTGATCTTCAGCCTGGTAAGTTCTGTTGGGTCCCTTCCTCCCCTTAAGTCATCCTCACCGAGTTCTCCTACATTTGCTATCCCTTCATGCCCCACCCTCCCTTCTCACACTACAGCCTGGAGCCAAAACATCAGAGCACGGTTTGTCTCCTTGCAAACAGTCCTACGCTACTGCTGCGAGCAAGGGAGCAAAGCAAGCAGTGCCTTTGGTAAACACAGCTGCCTGGCTTCAGAAGGGGACTTCTCTTTGCCAGCCCATCGGTGGCGTCTGCCAAGACCCAGACCCGCTTTCTTACATGTCCCAGTGCAAAAACTCCACTAGCTCTCTTGTCCCTCAAAGTTTTCCATTACGGAGGACTCCTAACATGCTTCAGAAGTTTAGTTCATCTGTAGTACCAGCAAGTCCCAGCCACTGCAGTTGTTAGTTTTCTGCTGCCCGAAGAAGGCAAGTTTATCGGTGCTTTGCAGTTGGGGACCACACATTTGTTACAGTTTTAAGACATGCATCTGTTACTCGGAATGCAGCAAGTGCAGCGTGCGTTTTGCAAGATGGTATCTACCTGCTTTAGAGAGCTACACAGAAGTTAGCAAGCTGCCTGGCAGAGCAGATCTAAAGCCCACTTCTCAGGTGAAGGGGACTGCTGCCAGTTAGAAGGGAAGGAGAAGAGACACCTGAGGGAAGAGAAACAAGCAAGGGAAGTTTCAAGGGAAGTGCAAATAGCAAAGCAATTTGAAGCAAGACATAAGGCAGAATACAAGATAAGGCAGGTTACAAATAAAGCTTTAGTTTGGTTTCCATCTACACTTTGCATTTGTACAGCATCTTCATTCTACGTTTGCAAGCACTTAAACATTAGGCAATTTAAATGCAGCACGGGCCTTAAGGCAATTGGATAGCAATGTTGCCCCTAGTCTCAAGCCTGACAACGTCTGGTATAATTTCAGTTCTCAGCCAGTAATCAGCCAGCATTTACTTCATATTTTTAATTTATACTATTTATGAAATACCAAGGAAATTCAGTACCAACCAAATCAAGTGGTCAAGTGCTCTTTGTCAAAGTAGCATTAAATGGTGCAATAAACAGAAAACTCCTGTTCAAAGCTAAAGCACTGAGTCTCTCCTGTGTGGAAAAATGCATCAAGTGTTGCAATATACCTACTCTCAAAATATTCAGCATCTGCTTCTAAAATGTCTAATTCCTGACTTGAAAGGCTCTTGCTTCATTTTCTCAAATTACACACTAGTATCTTGCAAGAAAAACTTTCCTGTCTATATGGCTATCTGATTTATACCTCATTAATTCAGTTAGGCTCAAAAGCTTTACCAAGATTTCTATATTGGGTCAGATGAGACAGTTCCACGTGCCACGTGGAAATGTTCCTATTGATCTGTCACAACGGGCTTTAAAACCTTACCCGGGAGGCTAAACTTTTAAGACCACATCATTGTTCAGCTGACGGCTATTGAGGAGTCAGAAGTTTACATCACGTGTTGCTTTAGCCAAAGTTTGCTACAATGTCATTACATAAAGTTTTCAGATATAGCAAGTAATCTGCGACAGTGAAGTTGTGGCCTGTGATACAGCAGAATGTAATCATTAAAGATGTGTCTATCAAGCGCTGCACGCCAGCGAAGGAAGAACCAGAATGTGATTTGCTATGGCGTAACTCTCCTAGGATTACGTCCACACCCTGCCATTACCAGCAAGGGAGCTCACATCAGTTGCTATCCTTTGCGTGCGCGGCGCACGCAGCACGCACGGCTCGAATGCTCTTCGACACTGCTAGTGGGACCGAGGGGGCACCCCTGGGGTGCCATTTCAGCCTTGGGGGCAGCAGCAGGGGCCTCGCCCAGGGTGCGCCGCAGGAGGGTTCAAGTATAAGCCGCAAGCTCTAAGTACCGGCAGGAGGCCGTTCCCACCGGAGGGGGGCCCTGCCAGTGCACGGAGTCTGACTGGAACATGGCCCCACGCTCCGAGCTGTTAGCATTCAAACTGCTCCAATACTACAACTACACGCCTAACACTAAAGCAGCATAATTCACATGACAATTAATACAGACAAAGCCTAAGTGATTTTGAACAAAGTTTGCTCCTCCTCCTCCAACCTTGGAAAACAATTTTTTCTAGAAGTAAAGTAGACTGATCCTGAGAAAGCACGGAAAGTTACTGTCATTCATTACTTCCGATTACATCTCTGCTTTATCACTACAGGGTACTTGCAAGACTTGCCAGTGTCCAGATTCCATTGCTCTGATATTTTAGAAGTAGGTACAACAAAGACCATCCAGAAAAATACATTCTCAACCAGACAAAAAAAAAAGTTTGGCTTTTGATAAGTGTTTTAAAAACTTACTGTATTTTTACAGCACTAATGTTCAGGCCACACGATGGCACTAGATCCTGAGGATAAACACTATCTCCAGAGACAAGTCTCACAATTAAGTAACAGCTCAGTAAGATTCAGAACATAAATAGGAAAGGGTTGCTAACCTGTGAGGTATCCTGCTGTTTGTGTCTCAGAAATGAACAAGTCATGTTTCTGATCCTTGAAGGCACTCCATACAGAAGAACGAGACAGAATTTCATTTACCTGTAGTATTGGAAGAGATTAACACAGTGAGCAAGTGACATTTGTCATGTTCTAGGGGAACAAACTCATTTTCTAGAACCCAACCATTCTGAAGGGATTACCAAGTAGCATGACAGTAGTTTAGGCTGCAATACAGAACCACGCATTTCCAAGGAGCCTGTCGCAACTTGCTTCTCCGTTTGAATTGTGCAGCCGAACACATAATGCGGAAGGCTCAAAGAAAAGTCATTTAGCAGCTTGACTTTCTCCCTCATTCCCTCGTTAGGTGACAAGGAAAAGCAACCCTGCAAGCAGCCACTTGCCACGCACCTAGAGCTGAGGCAGAACAGGACTCTTCCTGTACTACAGCAAGATTGGGCCAACTTGGGGGAAAAGACCTATCGCCCGTTGCCCTCCCTTTGAGAGGGTTTTCAACACAAGGGTAAGGAGAAAGGCACCAAGAACTAGCACAGTTACTGGGACAAATTATACCAACTTGAATATACATCCATAACACCACTACAGTTGTCTACAACAGTATTTATCCAGGAAACAAAAAAGCATTTACATTTGTAAAGAAGTTCTGAAGAGCTGGCAGTAGAAGCCTATGAGCTTATAGAACATTTCTGCACTTGGGATTTGTCTTTTTCATTAGTGCTCTTCACATGCATTGAACCAATGACTTCTCCACAAGAAAAAGATGGAGACGTTCCAACCCATAACAATCTTGTAGTTACATTACGTCTACGTTTTGGTGGAGAGATGCACATGACAGCCATCAGATTAAACAAAGGATGTTCAGAGTTTGATCTTCCAAGTGTACAAAGCCCAGTTAAGGACTTGTCAATACCTACCTGTTCTCCATACTGCAGGCTGCGAGACATGGATTTCAGAGTTTTAACAATCTGAGCTTTTGTTGCAGAAGGGCTTTCCAAGTTCTCAAGACCAACACCTTCCAGCAGCTTTAGAAGGTAAGGGACCAAATCTGCTTTCAAAGCCTGCAAACATACCCAAATGAGTTGTCTTAACAGGGACTAGGAAGTTCCACACAGATGTTTTACATTACTAGCATTAGTGTGAACCAAAAGAACCAACAATTACCAACTATGTTTAGCTAGTCAGTTTTTCCTGAGCCATATAAATACAAGAGAAAGCAAAGATACTATCCAGCAGTTCTACTCTGTCTAGGTGTAAATTCAGTTGAATTAGCTGGCATTCCTATGTTATGCTTTCTCAGCAGACGCAAGCCAACAGTATCCTATGCATTAAGCTTCAATGCTTGGGTAGCATCCTTGAACACGTCTGCATTTTGGACTGACTTCTGACTTCTCCAACATGAAAAGCACATTAGTTAGATGGCTTCCGGGAAGCCTCCTGGACACTGAAGTTGAATGGTACCTCTGCTCTTATAAGCAGATTAGATAGACAAATATAAAAATATCACATTTTTACAGACTGAGAATATACTACTTACTTGGGCTACTAAGTCATTTTGTTCCTTCTGAAACATTCGATTAAGTGCTTCACAGGCTACACCAATTATATCCGATCTCTTTTTCATTCCGTTCATGAGAGGGCTAACAGTCTCTAGCGATGCCATTGCTCGAACACAAAGCTACAGAGAGACAGAAACATCCAGAGTACTTCATTTTATGCTAAGCTTGACCATTATGGCAGATATAGTCAGCCAAGACCATAAATTTCTCAGTGCCTTGAATCTACCAATTCCTCATTAATTAGCTGTAAGTCCCCACTCATCATCCCGTACACGGTATTTATAGTCAGAATAATGCCCTTCTAGGAATGCTACTAAACAACATAACTCCAGTTATGCTTTTTTCTCCCCATGAGCACTTAAATGATTCAGTACCTCATTGTCAGACAATATGTGCATGACACGAATGGCACATTTAGGAATGGCATTGTTCTTGTGATTCATAGCTTGGATTATCTTGTGAAGATGACCAAGCGGAGGAACTTGATCAGCTAGCTGAGGCTGGGCACTGAACAGGCACACAGTTGCTGTGGTAATGGTTTCTAAAGTTTCCCCCTGCAGAAAACCAAAAACCAACAGAAAATATAACTCAGTAAAGCCTTACGTATCGCCATAATAGTAACATTTCTCACTTGCTCTGCATTATAGTTTTTTTTTTTCCTTAATGCTTTTATCACGTCACTTTGCTTTGAAATTGTTAAAACAAGAAGTTTAGAAGAATGTGATCAGCTCCAACAGTGGCAGACATTCACTAGTTTCATGAACACAGATCACACAGGAGTTTCTCAGCTCCATTTCCAGCTCCATTTCCAGTATCTAGAGAAGCCAGTGTCTGGCTGCAGCCTCTGCGTGCACAGCAGCACACGTGCTAACTTGCTCGGTGGAAGCACGATAGCACGCATGTTTAGGCTGACCACCTGAATGCCTTAACGGGTTCTGCAGTCTGCGCAGCAGCACTCACCACGCTTGCTGTATTCTGCGTGCCTGTACAAACTACTATCACATCTTTGTAACAAAGATTTCCGTTTTATTAAATGTGCAAGTTAATCGCCTCCCTGCAAGTCTAACCCAGAATCTGTCTGAACACTGTTTAAAATTCAGTTATTAGTAATATCATTAAGTTACTGACTTGAACATTGTTCTCAAACTTTAACACATTAGTTCTACTGTGTTACACTGTTAGGTGGCAGCCTTGCATAAGTCATGTAA
Source organism: Platalea leucorodia (assembly GCF_965183815.1). Classification (NCBI taxonomy): domain Eukaryota; kingdom Metazoa; phylum Chordata; class Aves; order Pelecaniformes; family Threskiornithidae; genus Platalea; species Platalea leucorodia. The sequence continues at coordinate 120,728,891 of NC_138823.1, forward strand.
TGTACACCAGAGTGGGAAGTTAGTGTTGCAGAAGGACACTAGAAGTGTCAAGAGCTGAAAATTTTTAGGCAGTGTAGAACAACCGCCATTTTCTTAGCTTGGTCAGTCATGGAATAATTACAAGACACTTAATTTGTTAAGCCTCATCTCTACCACAAAATAAGCCTCTAAGACTCACTGAAGCTAGTTCTGTGGCTTCAGGGACTTTAAAACCACTGACTCATGTTCAGAAGTTGTCTAAACACATCTACATGCTTTTACACAGAGTCAGAAAGCAGTCAAAAAAAAGAAATCACTCATGTTGGGAAGAAAGTGTGAGAACAGAAGTTAATCAGATACTAAAAGACTAGTAGCTAAAGAATGCTAAACAAATTCAAAGAGCAGAGTCAGAAAAATCATCTTACATGGGGGTTATTTTTCTCCAGCAGCTCAGTAAACTTTTCCAACAGTGCAATGAGAAATTCTCTTGGTTTCCGTAAAACCCAGGCCGGCTGGGCAATAAAAATCCTTAGGAAGACTCCCCCCACTGAAAGTTCACCTTCTGCCTCACCATACACCACAGCAAAGTCTTCAGGCAGCTGTTGAATTGTAAAGTAGAAGGAGTTATTGGCAAGTGTATTTGTGAGAGCTGTCATTGCTTCTCTAACATCATGACTCTTAAGTGGTAAGGGTCACTGAACTAACTGTATTCTCCAAAACGGAGCTGTGCAAGATCAACAAACACTTCATCTTGAAGAAACATGAAGTGAGAGTAGGAAGAACAGTGCAGGCAGTACTACTACAGCGGACTTCTCTTTCAAAGAACACAAGTTACCGAGTCTACAACTACACTAGTGGTAAACACTAGTTCAAGAGAAGTACCAGCAACAGGGCCGATAAAACAGCCCTTTCCTTTCTTTCTTGCACACTTCAGGGGAAGGTTTCTCACCATTAACCTAGGGAAATTTCCAGTTTACGCCTGCGTCAAAATAGCCATCCTGCATGTGTTTAGAAGTTGTTTTAATGTTGAACTAGACCACTGTTGGGAGGAAGTCATGCCTGGCCTTTCACAGATACTGGGAAATACTATAGACAAACATCTCACCGATTGACCTGATGTGATAGAATGGCTCAGGACAATCATTTTTGAGACTCAGTGGCTTACTAACATCCCTTAATATTTACCAAGATAAAGTTTACTACAGCTATGTAATGAGCGGCAGGACTTTTTCCAGCAAACTAGTATTGTCCTTTGTTGCTGACTTTTGATAAGCTTTAGAATGACCTGAACTATCAGAAAATTCAGAGTATTACTGGCAAAACCACTGCCAATAAAGTGTCTGATTTCAAGGTACAAGAAGTAATGAAAGCATCAGTTCAATATTAAAACAGTTAAGTTAGCACAGCAGTGAGTTCCTGTTGGTACTTTAAGAGGAAAGCCTGTCAGAGTTACATACATGCATATATTATCAGCTGGCTTATAGTCTCCCTGGACACACCCAAAGCAGAAACAGCATACTTTTACCTTCCAGTTAGTGTCAGGGTTGTCCCTCTGCAGTTTAAAGTGCCTTTAAAAAGAAAGCAAGTTTTAACAAGCAGTAAAAGAAGCAGTCGTCTTCCCTACTTGACAGCTCAGTCTCCCTCCATCACCGTGAAGTAGTTCCAGCTTCTAAATCCTGTTTTCTCCTCATTGTAACCCCCTCCCAAATCTTATAGCAGTGAGCAAATACCTGGATTGTGCACAAACCGCACTTGCGTCACTGAGTTACAGGTGAAATATACAAACAGCGGACAAGTTTCTTTTCGCTGAAGTCTGACTTGCAAGGATTCTACTTTTTACAGGCAGAGCTCTGTCTGACACTTCTTCTATAGCAACTTCTTCTGGTTTACTGCCACTAAAAGTATGTCTCAATTAAGAAAATACTTAGTCAGTAGGTCTCCACATACTCAAGCATCATTTCTCGAACTGTTGTTGATACTTTCTCCCTGGAGTTGTCATTCCAAATTAACTCGGGATTTTCATGTGTTCCCTCAAAGATATGAACAGCAGCTTCAGGGTTGTCCCTCATGGCATCCATGAAGACTCCAGGTAAAAATTTCATTAGTGTAATTCTAACCTAGAAAGGATGAACAGAATTGACATTTAGTATACCGTAAGTCAAACTGACAGAAAAACAGAGAACTCCAGGAAGTCCAGTTACTTGTAGTGCTATAATGCCAGTTGCTAGAACCTAACACCACGAAATAAAACAGTGCTATCATTTAAAACAGCGGTAGCCAATGACAGGTCTGAAATCTAGGTATCTAATGTTAAAGCCATTACAAAGGGAAACCAAACTGCTTATAGCAGTTACAATAAATACAACTGCTTCTAGAAGCCTGCTCACAGATTAAGAGTTAACTACTTTGAAAAAGCCAGATTGCTCTTCACATGAATGTTTTGGTCACAGAAGGTTTTTTTGTTCCATCTTCAGAGAGAGGCTGGTAACATCAAGATAAGTGTTCCAACAAGAGCTGTTAAGATTCTTACCTTTGGACCCACCAGCTTATCTGCAGTCATTTTGGCAAAAAGCTCTGCTGTTTGGGCTCGGACCTGTGGATGAGTTGAGTTGCAAAACATGTCTAGTAAGTAGATTAAAGCACCTGTACAGAGAGATAGGAAAACATTCAAATTTTTTTCTGGTCACGAGTAGTATGAATTCACCAATTCCACACCGATTATTCTAAAGAGAAGAGTAAGATCTGGCCACTGTATTTACTTTAAGTCCAGTGTTGTAAAAACATTTGCTTTCAATGTAGTACTGTACCTTTTGCCATGGCCTCTTTAATTATTTTTGTGCTAGATGTCAAAGCGTACAAAGTCTCAAGGACGAGTTGTCGACCTGTCAAAATAAAAAGTATTAAGAACTTTGTGCCATATAGACTATTAACTAATCAAAGATGAACCAAACTGATCTTAACAGAAAGCTGTATGAAAACTGAATCAAGCTTATGACAATTGCAAGCTTCGGGATTTCTGGCTAAACTCAGTTAGTTAAGGAATGTCAAATCAATCCTACATTCTAGTACAGCGTAACTTCTTAATTAGATGTCAACAACCTAAATTCCCTAGAAGGATTAGTCTATGACATACTATGCTATTCAAACACAATTCAAATACCTGCAATTCATATGTTTCAGCTCACACATTTAAGACAAACAGGTTAAATAGAACATTTTTTTTTTTTAAATCATCCCCACTGAAATGCTGTTTTAACCTAAAACTCAGTAGTAAGTTCAGCCAGCTTCATTCTAATCAATTTCTGAGTTGGAAACCCTTTGCCTTGCAAGACTAAGAATTATACGGTACATACTTGAAGGTAAGGAATGCAGGAGTGCCAGTAAGTTAGCAAGAACCATTGCCTCAGCAATGTTGTTAACACATTCTTGGTTACTTGTTACTATGTTCACTACCTGTAAAAAATCAGAAACAACACTTGATTATATTCTAGTTATTAAGACATTGTCCAGAAAATGCAGTGTATGATTAAGTCAGTCACCTCACTGGCCAATATAGCTAATATTTACAATATTTACTCCTGCCACCAAATTGTCTTGTCTCCTCAGGGAAGAAGGGAGCAAAGACACAGACAAAAAGCTATCACTTGTTCCTCCAAGGAGGAACTGATGCCTTGGAACCCCAATCTTGATACTTTTTAGGTGCTACTCTAACAGTTACACAATCAGGTTTGTTTATGCTGAGTATGTGGAGCATCCAGACAGGGGAGTTTAAGGGTTTTTTTGTTTGGTTTGTTGGTTTGGTTTTTTTTTTTTTTACCTCCAGAGCCAACTGCTGCACCTGGCCAGCTCCATGAACACGCAGAAGGGAGAATATCAACTTAAAGTGACCTATGCATTCACACTCAGAACCTGCAAGAGACCAAATAAATTACTGTCTTCATGTTAGCCAAAGCATTCACTGAAGGCCATCATAAGCCCACATTTCACTATACAAAGAAGTGTTAGAGACCACAGGTCTGTATACAGTCTGCCACAGTAGTTATAACAGCTCCTACAGGACAGCACCTGCTACAGAAATAGAAAATTATGGAGTCCTGTCTATTAAGCTAGCTTCCACAAAGTCTCATGTCAACAGTATTTCAAAAGAAGAGGATACTTACTCCCTGTAAGGCACGTAGCTTGAGCTAGTTCTTGGACTATATAGTTACTTGCATTCTTACAAGACAACTAAGCAAGTTCAGTTATTTTATTTATCATTGGTTATCAGTACTTCTTGTCTTCAAATACACTTGCCCTTTCTGATTCTCCCAGCTTAGAGTAGGGTTGCTATGTGCAGCAATAACAGCTGCCCTCAGGGTTATAATTGCCAAATACAGATAATCCAGTCTGAGAACAACCTAACTACCTATTACGAGAAGCCACGATAGTAACATAAGTTGCTTTTAGAACTAACACATAATACAGTAAGAAAACATCCTAATCGTGTCTCAGGCTTTTCCAGTCTGTACATTGATATCTGCTCATAAATCTTTGTTGGTATTAGCTACTCACTCTCAAGAGTATCTTCTCCTCCTGCTTTAGTAAGGCCCTAACATGTTTTTAGGTGTTTCGTAATATGCAGTACTTGGCTCAAGGGGGTTCTTTTTTGCTCTTTTGATGCAAGGAACTTTAAAAATCAACTACAATGCTTGAAGGATTACAAAAAGTTTCATCCAAGAGGTTTAAGTCTTCCTGGCAACAGCAGGCTAGAATTAGAGTTAAAACTCAATGTTTCAGAGAAGAAAAATAGATAAGGCCTGGATTTCACATAAAACTTTATTACATCTACTGATAATGTTCTCCGGGGCGGGGGGGGGGAAGAAAAAGCAAGCCTATATGGCTTATAACAATGCTAAAGTCTGTTAGCCAGCAAAACAAGCTTCCTTCTCACTGGAAGATAAAGACTACAGAGGTTCGCGTATTTTAAGGTTGTCCACAAGAAAGCCTATCAGGGAAGTTCATTTTTAAGCCTACCTGGGTTGTGTTTTATCACGTTTCTCAGAGCCTCCAGGGCCATTTCAACTCTCCGTAACCGATCTCCATGTTGATTGGACTCTACTTTCCCAGTCTGTGTTATTGCCATTAGCGTATGAAGGTACTGTGCTTGTGAGCCTATGTAATCCAAGAGGCTTGCAGCAAATGCTTTAGGAAGCTTTAAATTAGAGATGAGAGCATTTTTAACTGTGTGATGCAACAGTATTCACACTAGAAAAAAGTGTATCCAAATAACTTTTCCTACATTTCATATATCCCTTTCTTCCAGACAGGCAGAGAGGAAACACTTTTCTACTCTGATCACTATAACATCTAGAGCACATTAACCCTATTTCCACATATATAGGCAGACAGCAAAGACACTAGGCAGAATCACTACCTCCTGGAATTACTGAATGAACCTGAGTCTCTACAAGCTTGCACTGCAGACAAAAGGCATTAAGCCATCCAAAGCAGCATGTCTTATGACAAACTCATTGTTCTTGTTAATTTATTCTACTCCAATAGAGAGATATCCCATAACATGCTGATCACGTTGAAGGGAACTTCCGTAAGATTCTGTATTTTCTCCATTCTGTTTGTATTAAAAGATAGATAAAGAGGAAGAAGTAACATTCCAAATATAGTTTCAACAGGAAGGTTTTAGCTACATCTCACCTCTAGTTGGAAGGTAGGGACCTCATTGTAGACTCTAACAAAAATCTCTCCCACAATAAGTTCCTTTGCATGGTCACTGAAGACAAAGTCAGACCCATAGCTCTTGTCACAATCCCCCTTTAAGCAGAGATAAACAGCACAAGCTCAGACAGAAACTAATTTTGTAGAAAGTGTAAAGCTATAACCCGATAATGAAATAAACAATACTTGATCAGAAAACTTAAAGCTTTAGCAAAAGTCAGAAGCTCAAGACAGACTGAAACATTACAAGAAATAAGAGTTTGCTTGTTTAGGTTTTTTGTTTTCTTTTTAAGACTACTGAATGAAGAAACTGTCTTAGGAGTAGACAACAAAGGATGCTTGTATTAACTATACCACCATATCACAAGCAGCTGTACCAAAACATGAAATAGTTAAAAAAAATAGTAGCAGGATTTAAAGTAAGGAGTATCTTACTCTCTTAATCATGCTTTCTTGTTGAGATTCCAAAAACTCAAGTAATTCGGCTCTTGTCCCATTGTTCCAGATCAAGTAGGGGTTCTCTGTGTTACTGTTAAGCATCTTCAGAGTCTAAGAAATAAGGAATTTACACAACGTACATGTTTACAACTTCGTTCTGGATCATTACGCACAGTAATCAGTGTGTTTCATGACATAAGTTAATCCAATCTCATTAACAACCAGACTAATTTCATAAGCAGGTTTGAAGTGTCATGTTTTCCATATACTGGAAAAACAGTATGTTTAAGTTATTTGGTACAGTACAACCTATATTTTAATTTTTCTTTACTCTGCTTTGAGCCACACTTATTTCAGATTCTCCTATTTTTGACAGCAAGCAGCAGCTATCTGCATCATCTCTTTGTAGATGACTTCCTTGTCCCCATTAAAGAGAGTAGTTTATCCTTTGCTCTCCATTATCATGATATCCTTAAGCCTTCAACAATTACCTCAACTTCTTTGCTCCCATATTTGTTTTGCAAATATTACTCTATAGGGTACTGTTCCTGTCCATAGTGTTTGAGACTGAAACAGTTTCTTTTCCTTGCAGCTACTCCAATTGCAAAGAAAAGAAAAAAATCGTAGTGCTGTTCTCTGTATCAGGTTGATCTAAGAGTTCAGTGTTTTAGAAGTGACCAGGTACTCTTTCCATAAATCAATAGAGAAAGTTTTGGCCAACAGATGCCTACCTCAGTAGGACTGACCACAGCAAGTTTCCTTGCAATATAGGGTGTCAACATTCCAGCCAAGCTTTTCCTGATCGTTGGGTTTTCAGGTGTAGCTTGTTCTTCAGAGAGATACCCTCCGAGGCGACTCAAGGCCAGGAGACTGAGCTTAGCAAGGCTATTTGCTACCTCCTGAAAAATACAAAGACAGTTATAAAAAAGCTAGAGCTTACTGAAGAAATATTAGAATAGCTAGAAGGAGTTGTTCAACACTTCTGCACCAGAATGAACAGAACTGGTATTCCCTATTTATCTGCATCACTAATTATGCACTGATGTCTAATAAAACACTAGGTGCTGCAGAAGAGCACAATATGATCACTGTGTTGTGGGCTTAATAAATGCAGTTAGACACAAACACTGATAAGTAGGAAAAACTGGGGCATCAAGATAAGCTGAAAACTACAGAAGCTGTTTAGTGTAATAGCTTCTGACCAGACAACAGTTCCTGCTAGCACAGTCAAGTATCAGCATAATAAGCCTTTTATGACAGTGATACAAGAGTTAATAACTACACTAGACTGTTCAAAGCTCATCTCATCCAGTAGCTGAGGAAAAAATGCCATACTTAGTGGGTTACTGTTTAAGGAAATGGAAGTGTGAAGCCTCTTACATAGCTGTGGGGCAAAGGGACAATATGGTCCTAAAGTAGACATTTCGGGTAAGTTCATGGTATCAGTAGACAGCCCCTTCAGTGGAGCCTCAAGAAAAAAGGACTTTTTCCTTCTGATAGCACAAATTTACTTCTTTACTGTTCACTGTAGATAAAAATCTCTTGCATTAAGTCTATTAGAAAATACAGGTTTTGGCAGCTTTACCACTTGAACTCAAAACATGAACTCTTTAAAAAAAGAAAAAAACCCAAAACCCAAACAGTATTTACACTACTACACAAAAATCCCCTTCCAAAACTGCTCCGTTAACATTATTGTTCATGTAATTCAATGATTCTAACTAGTATTTGAGTACACTTATTTTGTTAATAAGAGATGGCAAGCAACAGTCACTGGTATCTGAAACCATGCACCTCGTTAACATTACCTGGTGATTCGAATCTTCACTCTTCTGAATACCACTCTCTTCTAGCGTATAGTCATAGTTGAAGAGGTAACCCAGTAAGTACCAGAGAACTCCAGCTTGGAACAGGTGCGTTTGTAGCCAGTAATCTAAGGCAAAGGAGCTAACACACTCCACTCCCAAAGAAGCTACTCGTGGTATGTTCTGAGGAAGGAAAAAGAGTTTGCCTTAGTACTTGTGACCAAAGAAAGCCAACTGGCTTCCTTACCAAACAAAGGCTTAAAGCCAAAACTTGCCAGTTCTAGAGTACTATCTAAGCAGCACAAAGATGAAAACTGAAGTAGACAGAACATCTGCAGTTGAAGTGTCTCGTGGCCAAGAGCATGGCTACTTAGTCAGCATCCTTCAAAGGAAGAGTACTCGAATAGTTATTTCATATGATTAGAAAGGAGCATTGATGAACTGGTGGAAAAAACAATTCAAGAAGGTGGCAGAGATGCCCAGGTGAGCTTTTTATGGCAATACATGTGTTCTGCAGGGACTAAAGAACAGACAAGCACCTATAGTCAATTACTATACTCTAGTTTTATAATCTTCTGTTTTCTATAGTCTTTTTCTATAGTCTTCTGTTTTCACATACCCCATATGAAAAGTTCGAGACAAGCTTTCCTTTCTTAACTCAGACAAAATTCAGCATTTATATAACATAAGTTCTAAAGAGCTGAATGGCAACAGAAGTTCTTGAATAATGTTCCCAGAGTTTATGCTGAGTTAGGAGTCTATCTGCTTACCTAAGATCTAGCTCTAGTACTTTTGTCTGCTGATTTAGTACAATAAACCAGTCAGTTAAAAGGCAAAAATAGCTGAATCTTTATAGTGATTGCATTTTAAGTCCACTACATGGCTTCAAATACAAGTGTTGAGAACAAGGCAGTAGAGTTCTGTATCCCATAATGATTAGCCGGGATCTTACAGAAGGGTGTGATCAGTCTCTGCAATTGTGCTCTCTCTCAAAAACAGAACGTTCCCCTAAACATTTAGCAGTTAAATACCCATTTAGGCAAAGGAAGGGAGCTCTTACCTTGCCATAATACAGTAGTCTACAGAGGTCCTTAATGATGTTAGGCATTTCTGTAATCTTCTCTCTGCATTCCTCAAACTGAGCTGCTACACTGTAACACTTACTAACATATCCACATACCTACAAAAAAGCAATATTTTATTAGTTCCAAGTGGAGGGGAAACGCATGTTTACAATCCTATTTTTAATATATAATACTATATCCATATCTTATATATACAGACTTATATTTATTATGATATTATACATATAAAATATTTTATATATTTGTATAGTCTTCTAAGAAGCTGTTACAATCAGTTAAAGTTGCTGCAACTTACCTGTACAGACATATCATCTGGTTTACTAGAACGAGTCAAGACTGCTACACAACGATTAAATGCCTCTTGCAATACCTGTGAGGATTGGATGATGCATAAGTTCAGTCACAACAAAAACTGACAAAGGCTGGCAGAAATTAAAAATGGGTTTATCATCAGCTAATGTTTTGTGGCTGAAGGAAAACATTTGACAAAATCTGCCACTTGCTCAAATGGTTTGTAGGGGCAAAATTCCTTGCAAGTGCTGGTACTAGCATTTAGTGCTTTAGAGTTGATAGCATTCTCACAGTTGAGATAATGTACGCAATGAAAAGCCCTTCTGCTCAAGTGACTTGTTCATGTTTATCTGTTCTTTCACATACAGAATGCAGCTCTTAATAGAGTTTTGTAAAGAAGTACAGCAACATCATATGTAGTTTGCTTATCCACAGTTCAACAGACAAGCCTAGGTCCAGAAAGGGGGCATACTCTGCAAGAGGCTTCTCCTACTGCATCCAGAAAAGAGCAATAAGAACGGACAAGTGTCTCAATAAGGCCAAAAGTGACTCTCAGTTGGATCTGATGTCCTATGCATTGAGGATCTAGGATTTTTAGCCGTGGAAAAGTTAAACTAAAAAAAATTTCAATACATTTCTTTCCATTTACCTCAATTCCATTTTCTCTTCTCAATTCTTCGGCGTTTAATGCTGAACAATTGACAGTATGGAAAGCAAGTTCTGTAGCAGCAGGCAACAGAGGAGATTCTTTGGAGAACAAGAGGTCATCTGATGTTTCAATGGTAATAGTCTTTATCAGCATAGGATAGCCCGCATACTTGTAAGGTTTCAACTCTGAAAGAAAAAAGTCAAAGTTTACATATATGCAGAGTCTAAGCAATTTAAACCACCGCATAATTATCAGTGGAAGATATATCAGATATGTAAGGACTAGGAGTCAAAGAAAGCCAACTCTTGGGAAAACTGGAGCAAGACTGAGCAGTCCACACAATCTGACTCCTTGTCACATAAGACTGCTCATGCTAGAAGCTGACAGAGTTTCATGGAAAGAACTCATTTAAGATTAAAAAGACTTATCTCCAGCTCAGCAAGCCCCCAAGCTCAGAGCCTTCCAAACGATGCTTGTCTGTCTCCAGAGTAACACAAGTATAGCTTCATCTGTCTGTCTTAGTCCAGGACTCTCTAATAATAAGCCTATAAGGACCTTTACCAGTTTGACGTGGCAATCGTATATTTTACATAATTATATTTTTCATTCCTTCAGGGTTCAGCAGTGCTGAAGAACAATTTCATCTTGCAGTATAGAGCTGATTGTGAGCCAACCTATATAAGTCTACACTAATGTTGTCACTGCCTCCACACAACTGACAGAGCTATGATTGCATATGAGGTTCTTAGCTTACCATTATAATGTAACACTTACATAGCAAAACACTGTTGACTCTGCAAGACTTGGACATGCCAGCAGCTGCCAACCAGGGACTGTAGCTAGAGCCAAGGGTTAGGGTACTCTAGCTATGCCTCTTTCCCAGCCCAGCTGGGCTGGGAAAGAGCTAGTGTTGCAGTACACTCATCAAAGGACTCTAACACTAGTCAGAATTTCCACAAGATTACACTCATGTGGCTATTAAAAAACAGACAGACAATCTCATTTATACCTAGAATCTGTCATCTGGGTGACAGAGTACTGGTGAGGATTCTTCTACGTAGACAGAATTGTAAGTCTAAGTTATATATGGAGGAAGATTCAAACTGATTAGTATTAGTATAGAGAATTTCAAAAAGCTATTCATGCTTTTTTGAATTAAGTTTTACTGCAGATGAATTTATTTCATGGAAGAAGTGGTCCTATTTTAAAGCCCTTTACCACAGCTACATAATGCTGTGGCAAGCCAGAAACCAGATCAACAGAACAGACTCAAGAACAGAGATTAAAACTGACTGCGATAGCCACTAAAGAAATGAACATAAAACCTTCTGAGACAGCATACTTACCTTCCTTATGCCTGTTGAAGAGGATGCTTTGAGTTTTCAAGATCAAAATTATGTTTTCTGGATCTGGCCCATCTGTCACCTTGGCAGACTTTGTGCACAGAAACTCATATGCTTTGTTAACTTTTTCAAACATATCCTGCAAATAAAGAAGAATAGTCTTAAGAGTTGCTGAGAACCCCCTAAATTACAAGTCTGCAGCATCAGTTTAGATGCAGGTAAAATAAAGCATTCCAGGTTATTAGCCACAACGGTGGTTTTGTTGCCTTATTACACTTCAGAAAATACACCAAATAACCTTAAGAACACTGGTTCACAGATCAGTTTTCTTTTGTCTCCTAAACTCTGCCATAGGCAAGAGACTAAAACTAAGTCAATTCCACTATGACTAAAGTAGTAAGTACAGTTTAACCGATTGTAAGAATGGGCACAGGATTCAGTCTGTCTTTGAAAGGGAGCAATTAGCCTATTCAGGTCCTGTGTAACTCTTTAAACTAGATGCTTTCTGAGATGTGGGTCTGACCTGATTACATCAGTTCACTGTAGAAACCCTAATATTCCTTGATTGACATCAGTTAAATTACTCATCTGTAGTATTAATCTGTATTCTGGTATTCATCTAGGGCATAGCTTTTAAAAGGAAGAAAGAAAATTTAAGGGGACATTTCAGAATTCTTAATACACGTAAGAGTTGAATTTGTACCCACTTTATTAACACCATAAATTTGTGTTATACATACCCTGCCTTCTGGATTCTTGTCTGGGTGATATTTTTGCGCCAGCCTGAAATAAGCTTTCCTGATCTTGCCTTCATCATGCCTATGAGAAAACAAGTCCCATTACATTGAGTAATATAAAAAAACAAAAACAGAAAACCAAGCCTATATTCTGACAACAGTACTAATAGTAACTGCAAGTAAGTGAAAACTACAACGCTCTCATTTCAATTTGAAAATCTGCTTCGTCAGCTGACACTGAATGGGGGTAATCATGTGGCCACAGAATAGAAAGAAATTTTAGAAATAGAACGTATTTTAGTATATCTTGTACTGAATATACTAACCAGAAGGTGCTCGAAGTCCCTGAATCTTCTAAATGAAGAGTCTAAATGAGCTATAAGTGGTCAAAGTTAATAGTTCATGATTTGTATTAACTGCACTGTTCTTGAAGGATAAATACAAAGTGCTGTCAGTTCTCTTCTAGAGGCCTGAAGTCAGAAATCAGTGGCAAGATAGGAGGTAAAATATCCCAAGGATATTATCACCAAGAAAAAGGACAATACTTGGCAGGGGCAAGAAGAATGATTAGAGAAACCAAGTTCCATTTTGAATATATTCAAGTTCTGCCATATTCTTTGCTCACTATGGTTGAGTCTAATACTTGTCCTGTAAAACAGCCTGGTGAATGCTTTGAAGCAGAGCTCAAAGAATTTTTTCCCCAGTTCCAGTTTATCTGAACACTTCAAAAATATTCTCTCAAGCACTGGAGTTGGATTTTCAAGCTTTGTTTCTTTTTAGATAATCTTCCACAGTGAAAGAAGTGGGTGCTAGACATAACTGAACTGGTACCACTAACTGGTTGCAAGTACCGAGGTAAGAAATTTCAGTTCGTTCAGTGTACGGAGTTTGTGTAAATGTAGTCATACAACTTTAAATACTGAAAACAACTTACTGGCCTTGCCCTTTGGGAAGGTTAAGGACTTCATAAGCATCATCTATTGACATGGTAGGTGGCTTCTTTTCTACCTCCTTCTTCCAAGCTTCTAGTGTATCTTTCAACAGTTTAACCTAAATAATTACAATTTATTAGTGTTTCATTTATGCTGACACCAGTACATATCATCTTTTTTTACTAAAGTGCTGCTTTATTAATGAATCCTTATCACCCAAAGTTCAGAGACCTAATCCTTTTCCTTAAGATTAAAATGTCTATATAAGAGTCACATTAGAAGAGGGAGAATCACTTAAAGGATATGCAGTTCACATCTCGATACTACAAAAACTGCAACAAAGCCACATGAATAAGTAAAGCTGCTTAGAAAGATCTAGACCATAGACTTGTACCAAAAAGATCTCACCAATTCAGTTAATGTTAGCTCAGTTTCTTGTCCAGCGTGGACAAATAAGAATCCAAAAGTGATGATTCCCTGCCCCCCTCCCCCCCCTCAATCACTTGAGGTTCACTGAAACACTAGCTGAAGTTTCTTGGATGCTTTATTTTGCTTTTTTAGTAGTCACCACAAGGAGGATATACTTAACACATGGTTGCTATATAGCATAAAGACTGTTCTGCTTCAAGACCTAAGTGTTTAACATATTTGCTTCTGAACTGAAAATTAGGCTCAATCAGTTACTTGCAACAAATCTAGCATTTGATTTCCTTAATTTTTGTTACAAATCCCACTTCTAAGACTCTGAAAGATCAAGAACTAAACGAATCCCAAAATACTTCTTACTTACTGGATCTTTAATTGGCCAGTCTGGAAATCTGAGTGTATCACAAAGATGCTTGAGGTAATAAATATTACAGAACAGCTCATTTTCCAGTTGTGGATAGTTGATAACTGGGATAGGACAGTATTGGTAGAGTGCTCTTGTATTGCTTTGAAGACGAGGGGTGAAGTCAGCAAGATGAGCAGCAATCTTCTCTATCATAAGACGCCTAAAAGTTACAAAGTTTGGTTTAACACTTGCCAAGCAGTCCTCAATCCTCAGTGACTGTTCAAATGTATTCAATGATTTCTTCTGAAAAGATTTTCCTTAGTAGTTTCCCACATTTCAGAGGGGATTCAGACTAGGATTCAGTCCTATTCTGTTATAAAACTATTTCAATGACATGAAAATTAGCTTATTAAAAACAACGTAAAGTGACATTTTGCCCTCCCTCAACACCTCTTTACTTTTTGGGAGACCCTAAAAACGGATTGTAATATTAGCAGTCTCTGCCCTAGACAGATGCTGGTAATAAATTAGTAAAGTAAATATAAAGCAGTCCACATAAACAGTGAAGTCTCCACTCATGAAAGGAACTCAATCAAGTACAATAAAAGGCAGATGTAAAGCATGCTATCAGATGTTCAGGGAAATACTCCCCGCTGCCAATTCCACTCCCCGCCCCGCCCCTGTTATTTTTGATAGAAGCAAAGGGTAATGCAGGACATTGCCCTTGGAGAAGGCAAACAGAGGGAAGTAACGAAACCATGGAATCCAGGTATTTACAACATTCTTTAGAAATGTCAAAGACAAGACCTCTTCAGCATGACATGTAGTTCAGTTTTATTTGTCCCTCTGACAGAAAACAGTTACCTCATTTCATTGCTCCAAATTGCTTCGGGAGTGTCAAATTCTCCAAGGAATATCTCAGAAAATTTTTCTGGTTCATAGTTTTCTAAGTAACACACCATTGCTTCAGGAAGAATATGTCCAAGTATGCTTCTTTGAACTATATCTTGACCTTTTGTCTGCAGAAGAGATCACATTGTCATTTCAAAGGTAACCTGATTTCAGTCTTGCTAACAAACTTGAGATCTAAAAAACCCTCCCCCTTTTCCCTTAAAGTTCTTAAATTCTAACTCTTGAGAGCTTAGAAAAAGAACAAGCAGCAAGTATTGTTAAAACAACTACAGGTGGTCTGCAAAACTATTTGGAAACAGAGGTAGTTACTTTCGCAATCTACTCACTTCTTCAGATTTGAAAGCTTGTTTTGTATGTGTGTATTTCAAAAACCTAGAAGAGAAACAGCAGTTATTTTCTGTTTAATTGATACTTAAGGCACCCTTGAAAGATAAGCAGACCAGCATAGTCCAGCTGGAAAGTGTCATATATTTACTTTGAGATAAAATAGTAACAGCAACAATTGAATGAATCTCTGTACAAAGTCCATCAAATCCTTGGGAACTCTACCAAGTTAAGCACCCCCATGTTATAAATGTTGCTTTATGTTCATCATTTCAGTTTGAAAGTCTTGTTCCTGAAAGCTTGTTTTCTCCACACACACAAAAAACCCACAATGAAGCTCATGGAGGTACAGACAACCTTTCCCTACAAACCTCTCCCTCCACCATTAGATCACCATTGCAGGTATGAAACACGATGACCTTACACTAACTGCTGACAGTCCTGTTACGCTAGAGTCATCACGTAAACACGCAATCATTCCCCAATGCATTTTGCTATAGAAGAGACTTTACTGGAATTGTACAATAGCTTTTTATGAACTATTGAATTTAGAGGAAGAGCACTGGAATGAACTTCAATAGCCACCTGCACATGCAGTGCATCTGGGTCAGGTAGTACAGACTGATTTACCTGTTTTATGCTTCAATACTAAACCAAGCTATTAGATTTTTCCACCACTTTTGATAGCTGTTTACTATCAAAAACTATATTAGCATATCAGTAGGCTATATTACTACTCTTCAGTGCCTGTAACGATTTGTTCTTCTACAATAAGCTACGCCTAGTTGTACTGTTAGAACTATATGATTAGACATGCTCTCGTTCCCTCCCTGGTAGTCATAAGCCATTCATTTTAGTGACTGACTAGACCACGTGGAGGCGATTCTTCTAGAGGGCATTTGCTTGCAATCTCATGTTGGTTCTAGCAAGCCACACTCCCTGGAGCATTGAGAACACCAGTCCTTCTGAGCATGACTGGTCAAGAGAGATTTTTAGCTATTCTTTTTCCTCACCTTGCAATAGGAAGTACATTGGAACCCGTGTACATCATGATAAAGAAGAAAACTCCACTCAGATAAAAACGAGGTAACTGAGGGTTATCTTGCATGACATGAAACAGCAATATAGCGACTTTTTCCACAAGGATAGGATCAAAAGTCAGTAATAGCTGAAATCAAAAACAAGCATTTACATTAGCTGCTTGAGCAGTGCAAGTTACCTAGACAAAATTGAAGTTTTCACTAATTCAGCACTGGGACAAGCCAGGAAACTTACAAGAATTTCAGTTAAAGAATACTTCAGCCCAAAAATAACAAGTTCAAATCACAGAATGTTTAAAATTGGAAGGGACCTCTGGAGGTCATCTTGTTGAAGCCCCCTGCTCAAAAGCAGGGTCACCTAGAGCTGGTTGCCGAGGACAACGTCCAGATGGCTTTTCAGTATCTCCAAGGGTGGAAATCTTTATTAATGAGATATTGGCTGAAACAACATGAAATTTGTAACATCCGGTGAAATAAACAACTGCTTGTCCAGAGATCTGCAGGATGTTACAGATGTCATTTGATGTGTTTGTCCCACTTAAAGCATTCACATGGGAAAGATGGTAGAGTAAGTCAGACTTTTACTCATTTAGATACATTTTTGAAGAGTTGCTTACCTGAGTGATATGAGGAAGGCAGGTACTATCTGACAACAGCCTTTTCACTCTAGGCAGAGGTCTTACAATAGCATTGTCTTGATCCCTAAAAAAAAAAAAAAAATAAAAATAAAGTGGCACAGCATCTCCCACAGAAAGTTAACCACTTCTGCTGAAAATTAGTGTTTACCTGCTGGGAAAGTATCCACACATTGTGATGAGCATGTTGAGTACAAGTGTGGCAAGGTCAGTCTCATTCAACACAGGCTGGCCACTGGCAAGCAAGCACCACTTCAGCTGAGGGATGACCTGTAATGGTCGCCAGCCATCCATACCTTGAGCCCAGCAACGTGTTTTTGAAGTCAGCTTTCCGCTGTTCCACAGTTCCTGCATCTATTGCAAGATTAGAAATGAATTTAGTTGATTCAGCATTCAGAGCTACCTTTGCTCCTAAACATTCACACTCAAGACAAGCTTTTAACTGCTGTATGGCAGACTACTACAGTCTCATGAAATTCCAACGTATTTATAACTCTCAGGAAACATTGATGGATTAATTGCAACACAACTGGGGCATGGAGGGGTAGGCAGCCTTACCAAAAAGACTGTGGTTCTTGGCACAACATCGAGTCTCTTATCTAGCTTTAATCCTGATTTAAAGGGTTACTTTGAGAATATAGTTTAGCATTGTTCACAGTTTTCCCTCTCGCTGTTTGAAACACACCCAGTCACCAGGACATAAATAATTTGTCAAGTTTGAGAGTTTGAAGCCAACAGGTACCTCTTGAAAGCTGTAAGGACCACTCCTTTCTTTGTCAGCATTGCCAAAGTACCATTCTTTCTCGCTCTCCCTCTTCATATCAGGTGCCGCCTCAATCACATTGCTCTAGAAGTTGATGTTTATAAGAATAGCTTAGCTTCAGTGCAAATATCACATTTCTACAGGAAATGTGAAAAGGACATTGTGTTTGTTTTTTGTTTTTGTTTGTTTGTTTGTTTTTTATTTAGGAACTGTCCTTTTAGCAAAGCAATGTATGAGTGGTAAGAAACAAAGGCCACATACCTGCAGAGGGACTGTAGCTCTGCTTGTGTGAAGATGTGCCAGAGTAAGCAGATCTACAAGGATTCTAATGCCATTTGAATCCATAAGGTCCTTCACATTTTTCTGTTAACAAATGAACTGAGTTAACACAAGCATTTTCTAGATAAGAGTTGTTACAAGTACTGAACAGTTTTATTCAAGAAGCACCATGAGAAAAGTCAAATCATTCTCTAAAGTGACTAGAATGGTACAAACACCACAATATCCACACATTTCCTTCAGCTTTTCCACCAGTAAATGGCAACTGCCACATCCCAGAAAGCTGTATGAAATGTTGTTTTAAGACTTCCTCAAGACCTGAGTTTTTGCTCAAGTTAACCCTGAAAGACTAGTTCAGACCATTTTATACAGCTGAAAGACCGATAAACTACTGTTAAGGGTACATAGCCACCTTACCTTATTAAGGATCAGCTTGTTGAGAAACAGTATCAATCTGTCCCGCTCAAGCTTATCAGTGCACTATTGCAGCAGGAGAGAACAAATTAGTATTTGATAGTGCATGTTAAAAGTTACGTTTGAAAGTTAATACAGTTGCACCTGCAAAGACTCATTTACCTTTTTCATGCCCAGGATAACACTGCTGACTATTAAGTGTCCAGTTTCATGCACAGCTAACAACTGTAGCTTTCTGCCAATGAGGAGGAAAGGCCTTGTCCTCCATCCCCTTTGCTGCTCTGGGTCTGACACTCCAACCCACTTTTCTGCTAAATCCATTGTTCTAAAGGGACAGTGTTTGGATTCCCCAGTGAGCCGGTTAACACAAATACAAGGGAAAAAGAGAATGCTTTCAGCCAGCAGACAGAATGGGTCTTTGATGTTACATCTCTGGTGAGACTATCAAGACTCAGGGCAAAATAACAAGAGACTGCATTGGTTCAGTTTCCTTTACAACAGCCAGATCTAAAACCCACACTGATGATAGCAAAGAACCTCTTCTTCAGACTGCATGGAAATGTATTTTTGCAAGCTGCATCAGTTGTCAGACATAACAGAGGCTTAACAAAGTGGTTACCACTAATCCATCTAAAAATCTAATCCATCACACTTGCCCATCTAAGGTTACCATTAGGTATCGTTACCATTAGGTCTGGAGCTGTTGCTACTACTCTTGAAGTCAATATATTGAAATAATGTGACACGGAACAAGGTTGTCCTCTTAAAAAGCTTCATGCTTGTGCATTTTTTCAAAAGCAAGCACAAAATTAACATCACACAAAATTCCTTCACACTATTTCTGTACAGCCTGAAAACCTGCTAAGGCCAACAAAATGCAGATATAAAGAGACTAGTTTGAAATACCTTTATGATCAGCAGGTTTTTTTGTGAAACTTCAACTGAATCAAGGGGAAATACTAGGAACACTTGGTGACAGCATGGAAAAAAGTATTTATGCTGCAGCTTCACGTTCTGTAAAACCAAAACTTGGGTTTCACGGCAACTTGAAGGATCTGAACATATGTTGGACTAGCTGTACGTTAACTAATATATCAAGTAATTTTAAATAATTCTTACCCTTTCTAACATCCCAACAATGTACTTAGTATCAGAAAACGGTCCTATTTCTTCATGACATCTTCCATAAACAATGGCCAATGCTTGCAGACATAAGCATTTCATATTCACTTTTGGAGTAAGCAAGAAGCGATGGTAGAGTTCATTGAAGAATTCATATCTAAAAACAGATGAGATTTTAGTGAAGAAAACCAACGGAGACCTTGGGAATGAGATAGGATTTTAATAGTGTCTCACGATTTTTTGATTGCTCCACTCTCTTCAGTTTCATCTTCTTCCAGTAGCAATCTCAGATAATAATCCCCTATTTTTATTTCTTCAGAAAGGCACTCGTATTTTACCTGTAACACAGAACAAGTTACTTAACAGTAAATATTGTTTCTCCTTTATTAAGTTTTTGCTTGCATAACATTACTGTATTTGCTTGCATCCATGAACTCAACGACATTAGCAACCCCTCCTACAGTCTGAGGAATATTGAAATCTGCAAGTTTGCTGTTAAAGAAACACACAGCTACAAAATATATGCCATAAGCTATTGTCGCCCCCCAGAACAAAAGAAGTTTCTCATCTTACTGAAATACCAGCTTCCAGCCTTTAAGTTACTTGTTTCTAGTATAAGCTGGCTTTATTAACTAAACTTGGATAATACATGATGTATTCAGTGACTCGAGCTTTAATAAGTAGTTATTCTATTGCAAGATGTTTCACTCAATGTTACTACAAGTATGAAACATAAGCACAACTTAATTACTAGTTATACTTGCTATTTTGCTGGGTAATAAAAGCCTAGAGGCATCAGTATACACACCAAGAAGCTGAAGTCAAATTGCACAATGAAAGCCACCATTAACTTCAGAGCAACTACATTAAATTTAACCATGTGCCTCAATGCTCAGTGGTTTTGAGCGTTTCGCAAGCACCTCATTTAGAGGTACCTCTAACATACCACAAAAGCCGCTCTCCGCAGCGTTTTTTTCTTATCTATAGTTTGCAGGCCACTGTCATGAGACCACATAAAGTTATCTCCAGATTTGACCACAGCACAAGATACAAAGATGTCCCACTAACTAGTACACTTCCAGAGCAATCTCAAGCCACCAAACCCTTTGGCAAAGTGACAGGTTCGACAGCTGACAGAGAAGCCTTTGTCACCGCTACGTAGTTAGTTCAAATACTTACAGCATAGCTTGATAAAGTACTCATTTAAAATATTCAAAAGCAAATCTCTGACACAGCAGCTGTTCAAAGATCATGTTACAGAAGCCCCCTCAAGCCAGTCCCAGAGTATACCGGGCTGTAACTGCAAGAATGCTAGTGATACATTCTAGTAGTATAAGCCACATAGGAGTGCAAAGTGCAGGTGGGAAGCCTGTATTACTAAGTTTCAAATCTGTACTTTTGATTCTGCCCCAGTTAGTACCTCTAAAGCACAGAGATAGAGTTGGGATAGCAGATACTGTGGCACCTAGAAGTCCTGTGCCTGACCCATACCTGAAGGAAACTTTGAAAGCTAAATGGCAGTGCAAAAAATACCAATCCAAACCCAAACTTAGCTATTTACTGCATCAAGGTAAGAAGTAATCTGTAGCTGTGTGATAGGGATAAGTTGCATACATAGTTCTTTCTCCTAAAGCATCAGCCTGATGTCTTGCAATTCTTTCCAATTTGCCAGCGTAGTCAACTGAGAATTCCTCAAAAGCACCAGTTTACTCTTGTTTCACTAGTTGAAATTTGAGCAGAGGACTACTAGAAGGCTGTACTGTGACAAGGATGGCACTGGGAATATCTAAGAATATCATACAATTGAATTCAAGTGTGGCCTTACTTTGCTTTAGCGTTACATGGTAATTAAAACTGTGTGAAACCATAACAACACTGGAGATAAGAGTAGAGTACAGAAAGTGTTTATTAGCACCTTACTTGAAAACATCTTGCAAGTTGTTTTGGGAAAGCCAATTAGTACCATACCAATCGCTTTGCAGAAGCCTGAAGGGCTATTTTGACTTTAGGTACTGCTGTTCCTAGAATGTGAAAACAGTATCCTTGATTCCTAAGTTACAGAGCAGCATGGTTTTAGCCACATAACCTATTCATGGTTTGGCAACCCAGTGTTTAACAGCCCTAGGATCACTGAGACATGAAGGAAATAAAGACAAGGAACTTGCAATCAGGAAGAAGTGGCTTGTGAAACTACCCAAAACAAGTCTGATAGGGCTCATTCAAGAACAAGTATGACTTATCCTGACAACAATGTAACACCAACTCTTCTCTTTTCCTCTTAATGCAGGAAGAAGACAAGGGTTCTGACCATTGTTTCACCTCTACAGTGTCATTTCCCAGACTGAAGAGGTTTCAGTTTTGTAGAGTGACACTGGACAATAGGACCTGTTCACACCCTCAAGCCTTACCAGTTTATTCCATAGCCCCAAAAGAATTCTAGCTTGCAGTCAGGGATTGTGAACACAAGATTCACTCATGTAGTTAGAGACAGAAAAGTGAAATTTTAATTAGACATATTTTACATATGCAATTTCTCCTACAGTAGGTCATTTACCTCAAACTCCTGATGGTTCCATGAGATAACATTAGCACTACCAAGTTCTCTGTCAATATTAAATGCTCTCATCTCAGACTCAAGAGTATCTCTCAGTTCTTCCCGTGTTTTGAAGTTCCAAATCAAGTTTGATCTAGCATGATCCTGAAGAAATCTAAAAAAGAAGTTACATAGTTTGAACCCCTCAAAACATTATCTGAAAGGCAGACAAGACTCAGCTGGCAAGCTAGAGAAGATTAGCATTAGTGGACCTTAATTACAAGGCACTGAGTAGTGGTCTCTAGTTTGTTACAGTAATTATGGTTGTCCACTTGTATGGCGTTCTCCTAGTCATGGAGGTCAGCCTAGACTAAAGCATGCCTGTTGTCATCCCCTTTTGGCTCAATTGGTTATCTGCATATAGTTTATGACCAGGAGAAGTGCAAGCTATTCATCGTATCTGCCAGCAAGGACAACAAGTGAACAATAACCCAGGGCAGCAGACATGCACATACCAAATGTACGTTTTAAACAACTAACCAACCAAAAAAAAAGTAGTTCATGCAGGAAAATAGAAGTTGATGTCTCAAGTGTCACAAGACAGTCAGTGGACATTCTTCAGTGGCAGTTACAAAACAGCCTTTGGATCCAGAATGGCCGAGAGCAGCATTTTAATACTCAAATTTTAGGAGCATGCAAATCTTCCTTTCATGCAACACTTGTGCAGAATGGACTATATTTGACCTTTAAAAACATTAAGCACTGAATCAAACAGTTAGGTTTAGGGAATTTCCCCCAAGCTTGCTTTCACAGTTTGTTGAAGAGTCAAGCTTTATTAGTCCATTTAACGTAACACCCCTAGCCAAAGTAAAGTGGTGATAATCTTTTTTCAGACGGCCCTTTCCTTTTAAACTTTGAGAGTTGTAAGAACTCACAGGTAAGCAAGCTGCATTTAGGACCTGTGGCTCTTATTTGAAATCCAGTATCCATGTGTTTTCTCTTTGCCTGCCTTAAGCTCATTTTTATTCAAATTCAAGTTAAAACATCTTGAGTAGCTTACAGGTTGACGCACCAACACACTACAATGATTTTCAGTACTACTTTGCTTAGCCTTCAACATCATGCAGATCTGCACCTGCAGTTTGTTACTCTATCTTCTTTTTGATTCTAGGGGAAAAAAGGATGTAGTTTGATAACATTTGAGAAGCTTTCCAAATTCCCCCCTTTCTTAAACACAAGCTAAACCCTTAAGTATATCTTAGGATTTCATTTTTCACAAGTTCCTGTTACAAAGCACTTGCACTGTTTCAAGGCAGGCAGAAATTGGAATCAAGCCACACCAACTCAGAAGATATTAACATAAATATCCAGCCAGGTAATAATTTGTATCTGAGACCACCATACTAATCTCAGTATTTTACCTGTAATAGAAGAGATCCCAGTTTGCTTCTATTTTTATTCTTTGGCGTCGTTTCCTTAATATCACTGGTTTTTGAATAATGTTCTGCAAAAGAGCCAAGTTTAAGAAGTTAGTACAAACAGATACTCCTCATTTTTCCCTTTTAAAATAAAAAGATGGGGTTTTTTGACTTCTTCAAAAGCCACACTAAGTTAAGCCTCATTAATAAGGTCTCCTTTTCTAGCAAGTAGTAGCAACAGACTTTCACAAGTGTTATTTACACCAAGTTAAATCACACCAGAGAAACTTTCAGCTGTTTAACAAGTCATTCATTTAGAAGCAAGTTATCCCTGAGAAAAGCTTAGTTCCCATCACCATAAGCACTCATCAGCTCCAAAGCTGATGGAGGGGGAAACCCATAAGAATGCTTTGCTCTTGAAAGGAAATATCTAGAGCAAGTCACAGAAATAAGTCACAAACCTGACTTGGCCACTGAAAGGTTCCCTAGTTTGATCAAGCACAAAATCAATGTTATGCTCTACATGAGGTACCACATGCAAGCAGAAGCCTGAGCAACATAATCCACACAAGTGGCAGAGATATACAGACTCACCATATTGTTTCTGTCCTGATTGTGATGGAAAGTTGGAAGAAAAAGAAAAGGTACATTTAACAAGCTACAGCCACTGAAGTAATTCAAAGTGGTAATACCAAACTTGCTACTACCTTTTCCAAGCTACACTTGTATACATTTACTGTGAAATTAAACAGCTCAGAAATCCAGATAGAAAAATGATTGTTTAAACTCAGTATCTAGACAAGATGCTTGAAGTGCAATTTGCCCTTCCACCACCTTTTTCCACATTTCTCTATTAATACTTTGTTTTGAACCTAGTTCACCATTATTCCAGAAATATTCCCTGTCAAAATTCTGCACCAGTCTACATCAAACTTGAGCTAGATTTTACCAAGTTAAGGTTTTCCTAAATTAAAGCTTATTATTACATCACATCAAGTACAAAGACAGGCATTTTCAATACTCTGCATTGCATTGCTCTCTTCATCCTTCCTTGCATATGTAATAGTTCGGTTTATTTCCAAAATGCATAAAAACAAGCTTAGTCGGGAGACTGAAGAAAGTTAAGGGAAATGCCTCATAATTCAAAGAGTTCGTCACACAGAACATGATAATAAAATTAAAGGAAAAAGGAGACCGACAGTAAGAACTCAAGCAGTGTTTGAGCTATCCCCTTATAATATCAGATCAAAACCATCACTTATCACTTCAGTCTTAACCATGATTTTAGGTATAGTCTTATGTTGCAATCTAAGCACTGAGATACCTGTATTCAAAGTAATACTAAGCTTCTTCAAGCAAGTTCCGTAACTAAAATACTACTAGCATAAAGTACATCATTTTGGATGCCAAGAATATTCATAGTTTCTTCCAAATGTAGTTTAAAAATGAGTTTTGCCATATTTCAAGGAATTTCCTGTTCTCCTGTATAATTATCTTAGAAGAAATGCACATAAGCTGCAGTCCAGTTTGACAAGGTTGGCTAAAGCAAGAACAAGCTAAAGCTTAATACATATGCTGAAGGAATCCAATTGCCTGCTTTACATTCTCCCTGGAATCCATTTCTAACCCAAGATGAAGAGCAGCAAGAGGCAGAGAGTTTGCTAAAAGGAAGCAGAACTATGAAGTTTGTCGCATTCCTACACTTCTATTACTGTCAAACTTCCCTCCGATTTCATGGAGTTGTAGGTGTTCCTCTCTACACTTAGTCAAGTTCCTGTAACAGAGTTTCAAATAGTTTTACCTCTTTTTGAGCTATGCCCATTCTATCTCTCCAATGCATCAAGACTAGATCCACCTTTTCTTTGGCAAATTTTTCAACCTCCTTCGCAGCTTTTCCAGCCAGCCTCTGCCACTCCGGCACTTTATTAAACTTGCCATACTGATCCTGCAGAATAAATCCTATTAGTTATTTGCAGTTGCAGGTCTATCAACATGTTTGATGCAAGTCGATGCAACAGTCAAGTGTCTGTATTAGAAAAGTCACTAAGACTGTACATCTATATAAACGGAAGAGGTAAGACAGCTACATTTACTTACAGTTGCAATTTTTAAGTTATCTCTAACATGCATCCTATCGGCATCTTTTTCAGGAACAGGATCAGCACTGTCAAGGTATGCCAGCAAACCTGGTGGCTAAGAACATTTAAAGCAAGTATAAACACACATGTGGCTAATGGAACAGAAACCATCACATTAGGTAACAAGATTATTTCTTTAAATTAGAGATTTCAAAACAGAATTTATATTTTACTCTAAATCAAGTATGTAAAACTACAGTAGCTTTTTGGTTTTATTAGTGAAATGCCACCATCCTCAACAGAACCATTCAATAGAGGCACATAATTAGCTTCAGTACAGCAGAGTTCTTGCCTACATCCCATTTCCTAAAGGGGCACTTAACAAAGCTAAGGACTGCAGGAAGAAAAGAGTTAATCCTACTGCAATATTGAAGGGGATGAATACTGTAACACTAAAATCCATCTATATCCTCTGATATGGATTGAACATTGCATGTGACATTAGAGATGAGATAGTCTCATTTGACTAAGTCTTCCAGAAGATAGTGACCAAGATCAAGACAGTTTGCTCTGCCAAAAATGAAGGAACTGCTATTTTGAATTTAAAAGTTGGTATTTTTCCAGATTTGGTAAGTCCATATAACACCATTCTTTGAACTAGTTTCACTGAAGTAACTTAAGCAAGAACCTTTCAGGAGGCTGTAAGGGTGAAAAAACATGGGAAGTATCAGCTAATATATAAATTTAGCTATGTTATAAGCAAAGTTGGACAGGCATGAAAGCATAGACAGAACTGTTGCCTTAATTTCTTACTGGCACTAAGCATTAGAGGCTGTTTACTATGTCTCCCACATTTTTGGCCTTTTAATAAGGGAAAAAAAAAAGCCAGACAGCTTATTTTTAAGTTGTGTGTCATACACCATTTTTAAAAATGGCAGGAAAGTAACAGAATACTTTAAGAATCAGATGTTTTGTACTAACCATCAATATCCTTCAAACAGCAGATGCCAGGACAGACTTCCCCCTTGGAGGGGAAAGGGAATGTGTTTACTATGTAGACTATCCCAAGTTTTCTAATACTACAGGCTTTCAGGTTTTATTCTTTCCCTACTCCTTATTCCATTTTTACTCACCAAAATACGTTTCAGCAAGTTCATAGCAGTTTTGTTCTCAGCTGTCCAGAGGCCAACCAAATGTCTACTTAACTGCCTGAAAAAGCCATTGAAATTAACAAACTGCAAGTTAGTATTTTAAACAGATTTTTAGACCACTAAACTGACACCTTGAGCATGCTGGTGAAATGAAGATGAGCAAGAGCTTCGTGCTCTTGAGCAAGTAAGAGCACAAAGCATTATATTGTTCCAGTTCAAGTATATGCTTAGCATGCTTTAAAGTGTTGCCTTTAAAAAGTTCCAGTGAAGTTAGCGGAACAGTAGCAGCACATGCTTTTTGATCTAGACCTCAAAAGAACACTTGAGCAATAGAGCAGAAACTAAAACATCTAATGACCAAGTGTAAGTTCATCCAGTCAATCTTAAGTTACAGTTAGAGTCTAGAAGCTATCAAGAACTGTTAACTGCTCTACTTGAAGCTCTTACTACCAGTTATTGGCTAGGAAAGACTTTTTGGGAGCCTGCCTTCTATGCCAACTGACACTTTCTGCCAAGATTTGTCACTAGGGTTCTACTGCATTGAATTGAAGCATTGCTTACAAGCAAGTCGTAATAATAGCTCCAAACAGAACTAGTATGACAGAAGGTTTCATACTAGGTCTCTCCTGAATGACAGAGTGGCAACAAGATCCACTTGTCACTACATTGCTTAGTAATTCTAAGTCCTTCAGGAACATGCACTTAAAACTTCTATAATCTTGTTATTTTGGTGGAAATAATTGAATTATCACTCATCCTCGTCAGCATGCCCTCAAGGCCCAGTCTCAGAGCTCACAAGTTCTACTAACTGCTGAACTCATGAAATGATTTCTGTATGAGGAGACTTCTCTCTCGGGTGGGATGGGTGACCCTAACTGCATGCAAGATGTCTGAGGTGTGCACACCAGGATTTATATAGTTGTATAATAAAGCTGAACCTTTTTACACATTCCAGACATTCTACTTGCCTTTTCTTTTCCTGAATGTTTTCAGAAAAAAAATAAAAATCAAAACTTGAGCCTTTAATGAGTAACCAACCCAAGTGTCATTTTCGGGGAAAAAAAAAAAAGAAAAAAAGAAATCAAAGGTTTATTAAGTGGCTGCAGTCTCAGCTGAAGCTTGCTCTACTTGACACACACCAGCTGCCGAATAAAATATTCTCCTAAGGAACTGCAAGTTTTCTTCCCTGACCTCGCAATGTTTCTAATGTTAGCTAGGCCATTACTTAGACTTTTTAAACATAATATATCAAGTGAGACTGACATACCTATTTGTAAGCATCCTCTGATCTGTGCTTATTGTAAACATAGCAGTGTGCAAGTGACGAGGTAAGGCACCTTCACTGAGGGCAAGATCTTGCATTTTGGTAGCAATCTCTTTGTCTCCTTCCTTTGGAAACAGGGCAAGATGATTACTAAAGAAAGAATCTTAGTTAAGCTGCTTTTATCTTAGTCTACAGTTCCAAGGCCTTCTTAACCATCAATTGTGGCAACTAATATCCAAAACCCAGAAGCTATAGTATGACAGGCTTTAAGTGCAAGTTCTCAACAGCAACCGATCAAAGTTGTCGTAAAGCCACAGACCAGATAATTGGTAGTTATATCTATGAGGACAGTAACTGAATAGGGTAGGATGTATGTCTCCCATCATAGATCAGGAGGTTGGTAGTACAAGTACCACTTCCACATTGCAACTGTAAATTAGGGTTAAACAAAGAATGACAGCAACAAGTAATTGCTTGTTGCTTGACTATGGTCAACAGTAACCATTTAATAATAACTGATGCTGTTCAGTTTAGACAGCCACATGGATAAGACTGTCACTCAGTTGAGATACATTGGTTGCAATGAACAAAGAAAAAGCTTTCACTGCATTTTTACTTGCCCATGTCCCACTATAGTTCAAATGACAGAAGTGGTAATAAACAGCATAGCAACTTTTAGCTATCAGGCATGTCAATGGAAACTTGCAGATTTATAATACCTCTATTTCAAGTGTTCATTCACTTCCATTCCAAGAAAGTACTAGATGCATTTCAGATGTATAAGCCATTGTGATACAATGAGGCACTAACTTTAGCCCTGAATTTCAATACAGGAAGTGTCGAGAGTCAGTTAGCAAGGTCACCCTGCAACAATCATGAGCAGCCCTGGAGAAGTATGGACTTGGCCCATACATCACGTGGTATGGAAACTAACAAAGCCAAATCATTCTTTTTTGAAGCAGAAAGAGCAAGAACAGAGGCTGACATTACTAGTCTGCTCCAGGACACTACTGCCTGCTAATCCCAGTCCTTCTCCATCTGGCAATGCATCCCAAGAAATATGGCCTCTCCTCCTTGAGAGGCCCTCTTTAACATGCAGAAGCCTGGTGGCTCTGAGATGTGTGACTGAGCTACAAACAACATTAACAGCCAAACCTTGACCGCAGTATGAAAACATGCAAGGCACTACCTAATGTCCCAACTCGCATGCCTGCCAAACCCCCAAGTGTAAGATAAAGCAAGTTGCTATATTAAACCACTCACAATTAAGCAGGTGTTTTGCTCCTCACCTTCCCCCTTCCCCCTACCCCGCCCCCCCCCAAGAAAAGCTAATATAACAAACTTCTATTGGCAAGCAACTGCACTTCTGAAATAGACAATACATATTTAGTATGCTATCCCAGGTAACATTGATAAAATCTCACCTCTATTATTGCCTTCATTACCAAACCTGCTCCTTTCACAATTGCCATAGAAGGGTGCTAAAATAGAACATTGACAAAATAATTATCCAAGTGCAAGATTTGAAGATTAGATCATCTGTGATTTAGTTTCCTTAACTCATCTATGTGGCTATTCTACCTCCAGTTCTGGGCAAAAGTTAATCTTTCAGTTTTGCAAAAGCTAGCCCCAGGAAGAGTTCCTATCCTATACCTTTAACCAAGAATTTCTCATGCAAGTATCAGGTGGACTTCTTGGCACTGAACAGCAGTATATACCAGAGAAGCTGGAATCATGCTGGGGAAACTGACACAAGCTGACACTAATCAAGAAGCAGAAGAGCACACTGTTTTTACAGAAAGAAAGCACCAACATTTTAGCTAAAAATCCTAGAATTCCTGCAGGTTTACTACTGAAGAGGATGTTACTCTTGTTTTGTGACTTTTAACTCTCATTTACTCAGAGAGAAACAAAAGGTGGCTGATTCTCCAAGAAAGGAAGGTCTGTGCATCTGCTGAATCTAGCTTAACATTTAACTGGTATTTTGAAGTGTTTCTAGAAACAAGTCTTAGGCAGTCTATTCTACAATGATTTGGCATATCATTCACTATAGAATAACCTCCTCAATCTAATATCTGAAGGTAAAGTAATACACCACTAAAAAACTCAAAGTAGAACAGGTTTAAGCACATGAACCAGCTGAACAGTAGACAAATTTGTCTTTCAGGAGAACAAGAAAAAGTTTATGTTCACTGACTACTTAAGGCTTCTGATAATAATAAAAGAAATATGAAATCTTACCTGAAAGAGCTTAAATAGCGTTCTTCCATTAGATGCCACCATTTCCAACAACATGTCAAACTGCTGCCCTTCAGTAGTCTCACTATATGGAGCACATAGGGCAAATGTCAGGAAGTCCAGAAGCGAACTAATTACGAGGGCACCTGTCCCATGATCCTGAAATTAGGAAGACAGGTATGTAATACAGATACAGTGTTTCTCCCCCACCCGAGAGTACTCATGTAAGTTTTATTCAGTACTCATGATGCTGCAGGTGCTCTTCCCTGCCATACCATGAAACAGTCTGCAAACAAAAATTACAAGTTTAAAATATGCCATTACTCTGAGTATGGCAATACTCTGGTAAAGTATTGGCTCCTAGAGCATATCAGACACTCATGACCTCGTATACTAGTGTGCTGCAAATTACTTTATTTTTAATCCCCTAAGTACCAGTTTACACTATCCTCTTAGTAAAAAGGAACACCCAGTTTCATACTAAACATGCAAACCTTTGTTGCATGACAAGTTGTGCAGTATAGACAACTACATTCTAACCTGTCAAGATCCAAACCTATTTAGAACAAGCTTCAGTGCCAGACATAGCTTCTTTAAGTGCCTTTCCTAATTGCTATGGAAACACTTCTGTCATACTTGACTATATCTCTGAATATATTTGTACCTGCACTTGAAGTGCAGAAAATACAGCTATCTGTTTTCAAAATTTGACTTACCACATGGGAATTGAATTTCTCTAATAGATTTTCTAGAAACTTCTTTGAAGAAAGAAGAGAAGCTTTGTTCAACTGCTCCTGCCTCAAGTCGTAGTCATCATGCATGGGCTATAAAAAAAAAAAAAAAAGCACTAAGCAGTCACATTTCAACCCCCAGTTCTTAACAGCTGTAGTCCAAAAGCCACACTCTGAAACGATAAAAAGCACATCCTACTTCAAGTTCCAGTTCAGCAGGAAATTACTGTGCCACAAGTTACTTCATGTTTGAGCACAATGCAAGCCAAAGGGCAGTTCCTATTTCCACATCTTTCAGTAGACTGAATTTCACACATTCCAAAGTGAAAGAATCTGCAATTTAATACTTACACACATAAGAGCACAAAGCATGTCAATAGAGGCATGGGTTACTCCATCATTGTTCCTTTTGAGGGCTTTCACAACCTTCACTCCTAATCGTTCTCGAAATCTTTTGAAACGAAAGCAAAACCATCAAGATTAGAGAAGAAACAGAAATCTTGGTTTTAAGATAAAAGTCCAATCAGGGACCAAAAGTGGCCTGCTTCCAGTGCATTTGGCAAGCCAGTACCTTGACATTTACATAAATTTGAGATTCCTTGGTAGGAAAACATTAATATTGACTTCACTTAACAAAACGCCAAGAGCATGTTCAAAACAAAGACATATTTCCATAGTTACAGGATAGTGATAGTACAGGACACTACTCACAAAGAAACACAACTTATAAAGGTCTCAGACTAAGTGCGTATGTTACTCTTCACATCATTCAGTTGCCCTATAGTCCACAGTCAGAAATATTCCAAAGACTTTTTCATTTTCACAAGAACATCAGGCAGTTTTTCTGCCTCCTTATGTTATCCAATTAAGACACAAACTCCAAGCAGCCTGTACTTACTGTAGGAGTACAACTCCCTAACATCAAGTTCTATTTTGTGTTGAACTGAAGATAGCGATGGCATCAACATACTTTAAGAATGAAGAACTGCCTACTTCAAGGACAGATGAAGGTGCTTTTTAGAAGTTTTTCACTAGGAAAAACATTAAACCATATTTTACTCAAGGCAGAGAGTATTTAGTAAAGGAAGAATTGGCTTTACATACTAATGATCATTTGGGATTCTCAATTTACATTAAAGCCTGACAACAGCCTCATACTACTGGAAGCAATTGTGTACAGAGTCTTCCAGTCTTTTTCAGAAGTGAGGCTTAACTCCAATTCTCAGTTTTAAAGATAAGACATCATCAAAAGCTCAAGAACTGTTTTCACCTACTACTTCCAAGCTTGAAGAAACTTCTCACTTACTTTGGAAGCTGAGTAAAGGCAAGGAAGCCTGCTTTTGAAGCCACTAGTCGTCTTACTGCTTGGAATTGGCTTTCAAGCTCTGCATTAGATGCTGCAATATCTCCCTCTTGTGAGAGCAACGCTGTTATGGCATTATTAATGAGTTTCTCCTTGTTTTCTGAGAACAGACCCTGGTTAAGAAACAACAATTAATATCTTTATGCATTAACAACATCTTAAGAGGATGGGCAGAGGATTTATGCTTACATCTTGTGTAACCGCATGTAGTACCCCACTGTAGGAAATGTTAGCATTGAACCTGAACACAGCATCTGCAAAGTTACCATCTGGAAGAAGACATAACAAAAGTTAAGTGCACAGTATCTGGCTAAATATCTGGATGCTTTAAAGAGCACTCTAAAACCATGTAATAAGCATTAGCTTACTTGGAGGAGCAGCCAAAAACCTCAGATGAAGGCTCTCTACTTCTTCATCTACAGGCATACTGAGTAATCCCCAACGCTGGCCTTTGTGTGTAGAAGTCATTTTCACACAGACATCTCTATTACCAGAAGCTCTCACTCCATCCAACAAGCTAGCCAGGAGAGAATCTCTGGGTTGGGAGAAAGACATATGAATACAATTTAGATCAGAAAAGTGATGCCAAAGAACAAAGTTATAAAAAAAAAAAAGGGGGGGGGGGGGGGGGAGGGTGTGTGGAATCAAGCACAGAATGAAAGGCAGCACCAGCGTTAGTAAGAGATCCCAAGCATTGCCAACAGCTACACCTCTGGAAGAAGCCACTAACTTTCAAGTGTTCCTTTATTCACTGTAAGAACAAAGCTGTCTTACACCCAGTATTGCCAGCTGCAGCCTTTCACTGAAAGGATCAACTCTAGATTATCTGTTAATGAGTTACACATCTTGTGAGCCAGTTCATCCCTGTGCCTTCTGCAAAACCTAACTTAGCAGGATTAGACTGCATTATAACTGCAAGTGCACCCAGGGACTATTCTGTTGGTTGTTTTAAATAGAATCAACTAAGACCATTTCAAGCAGACAGCTCAAAGGGTTTACAGCCTTCACATTTCTATATCACTTAAATTGTGGTCTCTTTCCTTCTCTCAGATATAGTGCTTCACCAAGTACAACATACAGAACAACACTCCTTATGAGAAACAGGCTGTATCTAACTGTCCAACACCTTTACATGTTCATCAGAAAACTTCTGGACAGATCTGCTTAAAGTTGGGATGAAGGTAGAGGGAAGAGATTTATATCCTGTAACAAATATTGATTTGTAAATGGTAGGCCGCTAGAATAGCAAGGCTTCGAGTTAACAGTTCCAAGGGTCAGAGTGTACAGAAGCTGAGCAACTAGAAGCACTGTAGTGGCAACTTCCATTGCATTTACAACCCACAGGAGCTCCAGTTACCTTTCTGTTGAAGAGTATTTCCGAATTTGTCCTTTGATAAATTCAATGGTAAAAAGCTGGGGGTTTTCACAGTCACATACTATTGCAAATATCTAAAAATAAGAGATAAGGATCATATTCATGAAGCAGTATTATTTATCTGCTCTAGAAACTGAGGCCATCTTAAGTATACTATGGAATTCCTACTATTTTCATCTTTTAGAGCTTCTATTTGAAAAAGTGGTATTGAGAAAAGTTGCCTCTTACCTCGCCTAAAGGTTTCAAAGTTGCAATGTTATAGGTAGCTGGATCCCGTTCAACTAAACAAGCTTCTGTAAGAGCCAGTACTCTTTTCACAGGTTCCTTAAAAAAAAAAAAAAAAAAGGCAGCATGTTAGGCAATAGAAATCTTAGTACTTAATAAGAACCAAGTAAGTTCAGTTTGATACCCTTACCAGGTGTCTCGGTGTTATTTTCTGAACAACAAACTCTGCTAAAGATGTTACAGATTCGTCGTTGCTGTATTTTCCAAAGCGAAGATTCAAGTATTGCTCAAATTCTAGGGATTCTTTCCTTATCCGCAGAGAGATACCTATGAAGTTGCCAGCATGCTCTATTGCACTTTTGATAATTTCCTCCCTCTGCTCAGATGCAAACAGGTGCTGCAAGTTTTGACAAGGAAAAAAACAGGTGAAAAATATGGCATAGCTCAAGAAATCACAGTTCCATAAGTAATTCTCCACTATATACCTAGCAGTAGAGAATCTTCCTAGCAGCTAGGCTTGCCTTTGCTAAGTGCATAGTATAAAGAGAAGAGCTTTTTATTACTCAAGAGATGCACTATGAAGTTTTTATTTCCCTTTCAAAAAAAAAAAATCTATAGCAGCTATTCCTAAAGGATACCCTGCTATACATTAGCATGCCATTAAAGGTCTGCATGACCTGCCTGTCCACCCTTGGCAACAGCCTGGCAGGACTGAGGAGCCAGAGAACCACAGTGGTAGCCTCAGCTGCTATCTGTAAGGGCTGCTATCCAGCCTTGCTAGGCAAGGTTAGGGAAGCTCTAGAGAATCAATTAAATATTGCCAGTTTTACGCCAGAGAAAAGCATGCTGCGGTACAAAAGATGTGGAAACCCTGATCTAGAGGGCAGAGTCCTATTTTGTTAGTAGTGACTGAGGTAGCTATATTTACATTAGTAACCATGAATTAATTCTTAAAGATCTGTTTCAGCTGCTTGCAATATAGTACACAGAAACTCTTTCAAGATTTTGAAACCAACGTTACACTGCAGTATTTCCCAAGCAAAGCTGCTGAATATCAGATCACAGGCCTAAAAAGGAAGCATCACCGCTGATCGATCTATTTCTGAATAGAATCCCTCCACCAGTTACGCAGATTAGTAATACTGCCTGTCACTTCTGTAACTGAGAAATGTCAAGAAACTCCATGTCCACATTGCATTCCTATTCAACTATCGAAATACAAATAACTGGATATTTTATGCTCTGTAGTCTTTAAACATGCAATAAGCAAAAAAACCCCACACATTGCTCTCAAATGTTTTAACTAATTTCCTGTGGAAAATAGGTTTTAAAACCTGTCCACAAGCCTTGAGGCTCCACAGCTGGGTCTCAAACATGCACATACTTATATGCTCAAAGTATGTTGAAGCTTCATTATTACATATGCAGCTATAAACATCCTAAGCACCATACCTAGATGCTTTGTTTTAGTACTCACCAATCTACTAAATCCTCCGTAGAGGATACAGAAGCCTCCCTGATAGCCAGCAATATCAACAAAGCCTTCAATGTTTCTGTAGTCATAGGAGCACAGGACTTTATTTGTTGCAGGATCAATTTGGTCAACACCTCCAGGAGTCACCTCCAGAATCACAGGTTTCCTCGTATCACTCCAGTGATGTTTATAGCAGTTATACCTCTGCAGAGAGAGCTACTTTTAGACATCTAAGCACACACACTCCTTTACTACACAGCAATAGTTCTTTTCTAATCTAGTAAACAGTGTGGGTGTAAAGTTCAAAAAAATTGTATAATTTCCCTTAATGCTCTCATGTATGTTAAGAACACTATGAATCAAATGAAAGTAGCTGTCTACTGACAAAGAAGTCACAGCCTAAACAATGCAAACCCAAAAGAGCCACCCCAAAAGGGAGTAAGTTTCTCTTGCTGCAGAAGGTGGCCTACTCACAGGCTACACGCACCATGGTTAGACAAGGAAATAGCTATTGCACCAGGTGCTGTTATTCAGCTAATCAAGACTAAATTAAGGTAAAACTTACCACTATACTGCAAGTTTTTCACCTCCTGCAGTCATATTCCATCACAAATACAGACTTACTGAAATCGGCAAAAGTTAGAGGTCTGTTCTAAACTATAGTAAGACAAAGGGAAGCCCCATATTCCAGCGGTGTTACTATGCTCATCACTGAAGATTTATTCCATGCAATGCTTTAAATTACTTTAAGTGCTATCTTCTGTGACCAGAAGACATAAAACCAAAGTCCAGCTCTGTATATTGCCTTGCTTATTACTATAGTACCAAGACTTATTAAATGTCAATCTTGTCTTTAATCTGACCTACAGGAATCCTCCTAGGAAACATCCTGAACACTTGATGTGGGAATATTGTTATGTGGAAAACTATTTAGAGTCAGAAAGTAAAATGCTGGAAGTAGTAAACATTGAATAATGAATGAAAGCTTATGTTTTTCTTCTTCCTTCTCTCCAAATAAGAACCCCATGTGGCAAAGTCCTTTATTTCAGCAGTTACATTCAGAGGCTTTAAGTGTACCACCATGAGGCTCAGGCCAAGTGAAGAGAACTCAAATACTTTACTGTTGAAAAGGTTCCCATTGCTTTTGACCAAACTCTTAATTTTCTCATCTCAAAGCAAGACTTCAGATCCAAATTTACAAAAGCTATTTTAGGCAGTGCATATAGCACAAGCATAACATACATGAACACAGTAGAAGTTTAAGTCTCTAGATCATTTCATTAAACTGTACATGATCCAGACAAGCCAAACACTTACCCGTCCTGTGATTTTTCCTTCTGAGAAGTCTGTCCTGAATCTCTGTTTTTAAAAAAGTTAACCATGAATGAATGCAAGCGATAGCCAATCTATCCAGAAAGTCTACATTTAAGCTGACCCTGTTTTAAGGGACTTGAGCTAAGCCTTTTTGAAGACTCACCATTCCACTGCAGTTTAATATATTCAGTATTTGTAGCTTTACTTGCTATTTAAGAAACATGCACTAGTTGCTGCAACTGACACTAGACCAAGCACATTAATAGAACAGCATAAAAGACAACTTGCTTTCCTACTTTTTAGGTAAGGAAAGAAAGCATAGTAAGCTACCACAAATGATACTGATAACCAAGTACTTACTGCATGCTCGAAGGGTGGGGTGGAGGAATCTTACCAGTGCCTCTGTAAGGAGTTCTGTTCTGTGCTCTGTGGAAAACTTAAGAGTTTCGGACTTTTTTCCACTCCCCTTGCGAAAAGTGAGACTAAATTCTGTTCCTTGTCCTTTTCCAACAGGAGAAATACTACAGATATCTCCATAAGGCCACTAGACAATCGAAAGTAATTAGGTTATACTGTTAGTAACTTTAAAGCTACATCTCCTCCACTTAAAAACCCTTAGTACCTATAATAACTGAGTTGCTGTAATGAGACTATAGCTACCATGCTACGTGACAGCTTTACCTTGAGCTTCCTGTTTGATACTCTGCAAAGTAAGCAAGTGTCCTGACTCCCTTCAGGGACATAGCCTTACAGTGATCAAACTTATCCCAGTTCATTCAGAACAGCACACACACTACTTACTAGCCAAAGACGAATTGCCTAACGGTGCAGAAACTACTGGATATTTTTAGAGTTAGTGAAGGCAACACCAGTTTTCTGCTATGTGTGCTTTTGCAGCAGCTGCCATACCTTCTGGTTTTACTGAGATCTTGTCAGACTAGATAGTTTCTGAAGATTGAACACCATTATTCACTCTGGATAGTGAACATAAGTCAGAAATCAACTCAAAATAGCTCTGTTAAAAAATGATAGTTACCTGATTTGTAACTTCTAGTGTGTTGGGATTGTATGTGGTGATGGCATGAGTTCCAACTGAAAAGACTCGTTTATACCTAGAATACAGAAGAGTGTTAGTTTCTCCAGAACTCACAGAAAAACCCTGTTGAACAGCAGAAATTATGTTAAGAAGCTATATACAAGTCAGTGTTAGGAAATGGATATGGAATTTTCTTTAAGCTGTTAGTTTGCAGTTTACCCTTACAATATGTTAAGCTCCTCTGTTCTACATATCCATAAAGGGGGCATGCAAGTTAAATACTACTAAATATAGTTCCTTATACATATCTTTTCCTACATAATTGGCCAAGTCAGGAACAAAGACTCTTGGAACTTGCACTGGAAAGTACTATCAGACCAGAATAAATTCTAAAAAGGCTACACAGATAGGAAAAAAGATATTCCTGCAATACTCTAAAGCCCCTGTCTGCAGCTCTCTCAGACAACAGTTGTAATGTGAAATAATCCAGTTTACACACCTGGTCACAATAGTGTAACAAGTCAAAGCATTACTATGCCCAAGCCTAATTTTCTTCACCTTGAGGAAAACTAAAGACTATTAAACTCAGAAAGACTCAGATCACTGAAGCTACAGTTCAATACGCAGCTCATCATTGTACATCGATATCTCAGATATGTTAACTGCCATAGTGCTTAAAGAACCGCTGTAGCAAGGTAGCTGCTTGCATTTCAGGCATATCAGAAACAAGCCGTAGTGAGCTAAAGCTATGAAATTTAGATGCATCAAGTGCAAAATGGAAGTCTTACCATGGTTTCATTTCCTAGACAAACTTCATAGCATATTCCGAACCAACTCCTTATATAGAAACTATTTACATATTTCTGAATCAGAAAGTTTTGCAACATAACTAACCAGAGTTTGAAACAGTAGATTATTGCTAATCCCTTACTACTTGTACAAACTTCTTATTCTAGTGTACTTCTATCTGGAAGCACATCCTGCCCAGAAAGTCAAGCCAGACCTGAACCAGAGCAGTTCTAGTAACTATTCTCTGACCAAAGAAACAGGATCTGAACATGGATGCCTTTCTCAAACCAAATAAAACCACTGTGGGTAGTTGTCCATATTAAAACTGATTCAGTGTAGCAGTTCAAGTTTCGGTTCTGGGTAAACTGTGGGTTTGCTCGGGAAAGAGCAGGATAGGGTCAATCAGACGGCCGACTAACTAATCTGGATCTGTGCCATACTAGACACTGCATCAAGCAGCAGGTCTTTTCTTCCCTCTTTCTCTGCATTCTTGTGCTGCAGTTCCTTCTTCTCACTTCCCAGGTCTGCAACACAAGCCATCATTTCTGCCTAAGGTCAAACTTTGCATGGGCTTCAGATATATTAAGAGCTGCTCCCTCATGTTATTTGACCTGTCCTCCCTGGTCTCATAATAGCAAGGCCAAGAGTATCCGACACAGTCAATCTCACAAACCTCATTCCCAACCATTTTCCATTATTATTCAGACAAACTGGTACAAGTTCAAGCCATTGCTGGCCCAAAGGAGTTTATCTAGGAATTAAAGCAAGTGCTTATTTTCTTCAATGCTTAGAAAAATCTGTAATATTGAAGCAGCCTGCCACCTTAAAGATGCTTAATCTATTTGAAAAACCTATTTGTTTTTCCACAGAGTTGAATTTTCCTTATTTAAGATGCAGGTCAAGAGAAGTTGTAGTAATGAAGCAGAACATCTGAAGTTACTCTAGCTGCTAATAATTTCACTATATTCAGTCTGTCAAAGAACATTCCAGTTCTTGGATCATAAGAAAACCAACTTTTGAGCAAACCAACTGTTCCCTCTCCTCTTGTGGCACAATTTAGGTAGGTGTTCTGTCTTGTATTGATTTACAAATAAGGCTTGTTTATGCTGTTCTAAAGAACTTAAACTTATCACAAGTAATAAGCACTTTATTACTTCTTTAAGGTTTTTTTTACTCAACATATTAAAGAGCTTCACAGTGCTTTGTGGCAGAATAGGGATCTGCAATGATCACACAGAATTGAAAAAAATCAGCTTCCAAATGTTATAGCCCCTTCCTTTTCTCCCCTCACACTCAAGCCAGCATTTCAAGATCTAGGAAGCATATTTATTATCCAGCACTCTTAATACGTGATGTGACAAGGAACACAAGACAGAACAGCAGATTTATCGAGTTACCACTTCCTTCATCTTCTCTCCCTAGGCAAATTCAGAAGACCCAAGTCTTGTTGCACGAACAGAGGAGACTCAGAAATGAGTTCTTACACATGGCCTAAACGTACTCTTGTCCAGAACCTCACCTTTAAATATGTAGAAAAGTATTTATACCGCCAGGCCTTGAAGACTTGACCATTAATTATCTCTCAAACTACTCTGCAGCACAGTCTAATGCCAGGCTGTTGAGAAGAAGAATTTGAAGCAAATGTCCTCTTCCCAGTAAAAAGGCTAATGCCTATTCACTAGTTTCTTTGAAGCACTACAGAAGTCAGAAGTTACACTCTTTTTAGTCAGGATGAACCTGGTAGATTAATTTTATACCACCACACTCAAGAGTAAGACAGTGTTCGTTAATTTTACAGAACTACAGATCGACACTGGAGCTTCATCATCTGTACTAGTAGAAAATACTTCAACTTCCATGCACACAGCCCATATTCAGCAAAGTGACAAATCATATGAATCGTCAAAGTGA
The DNA here is from genome assembly GCF_965183815.1 of Platalea leucorodia. Lineage (NCBI taxonomy): Eukaryota > Metazoa > Chordata > Aves > Pelecaniformes > Threskiornithidae > Platalea > Platalea leucorodia. The sequence goes on from NC_138823.1 coordinate 120,769,023, forward strand.
TTCAGGCTCATTTAGCACTACACTAAGTTACTGCTTTTTTTTTTTAGGTTATCCATAGATTATACTGAGAATGTATAACTATGAACTGAGTGGACTTAATATTCAAATACAAGCTAAAAGCCATATCAGCTTATTCTGCAACACAACAAGAGGCAACTACTGACTAAATACTCCTTTCCCCTTCATTATGTGAGAAGTACAGTGCCACTGAGTTTTTAAACTAAGCCTCTGTTTTAGACTTTAGACTTTAGACTGAGTTTGAAGTTCTGTAAGACTTCATAGTTTATCAGAACACTACCATCAAAGTTCAACATCATATTACTCTTAACTTCAACAGCTTGCATCATGTAAGAACAGGCTTTAAGGGAAGGCATTGGGCAGGAGAAGCAATCCGAGTTCTACGTATTTAATTTCCACCAAGTGGCTCAAATCATATGCACGCCAAATTTGCACATGTGCCACAGGAACTTCAGAGGAAGAGACCAGATACTTTCTGTTGGGCAACAGAAAGATTAAGACGGACAAACTGTTCTAATGTTCTACCCCAATGTAGTATCTTATTATTACTAAAGGAAATAGTTTATTCATGAATACCCCCACAAATCCAAATCTTAACTCAGGTAAGACCCAATTTATACAAGTATTGGCTAGGATTCTAATGACATCAAACTAAATATTAAACTATATTTCAAGTCAATCAAGAATCTGTCTTTGTAGAGGAAAGATTTTTGCCCTCAGACAACTGCTCAGTCTACTCTGGACTCTGAACTACCCAGGGCTTTAATTTTTGCTCACAAAAAGGCAGGGAGCTCTTTGATTAGACACTGAAGCAATCTCATGATTCTTCTAAACACAACGGAGAAAGATCTGTGGCTGTGGCTGCCACTCCTTGCAATCCCATCCTCCTTTCCTTCCCAGCATTCCCAATCTTTGGTAGGAAGAATTCATGAAGTATCTATCAGCAGACAGCCAAAAAAAAAAAAGCTAGTTTCAATTTACTGGTCAAACAGATTCATACATCACCTCTCAGTATAATCATTAGAATAAAGCAGTACTTATGCTCCTGAGGTGCAGACAACATACCCTCTTTGTTCTGTTGATGTTTAAGTAGCAAGGAAAAATCCCAGTTCCACAGCATTACTATGCATGTGAGAAGGAACAATGGGTAAGGATACCAAAGAAAGTCCTATGAAGCTTTAAAAGGTATGCATAACAGCTGACTTCAAACACAGTATAACAGATACCAGTTATGCTAGTTTAATGGATAGGTTTTTTAGAAGTTTCCTAGCTTTTGCAGACAGAAGCATCACTGAAAATTCATTTTTAGATCCAAGACCCCCATTAGGGATGAAGTTTATTTCTAGTAACAGAAGTCTTCAAATAATCTCAGTTAGTAGTTTAACAGCTAATCTATTACACAACATGTTAAGTATATGCATGGACTAGTGACCCTCATCTAACAGAGTACATAAGACATTACTCCTCCAAGAACCCTTTCTGAGAAGAAGCGTTTCCACTTTAACATTAGTGCTTTATATAGTAAGTTCCAGAGACTCAGAAGCTGAGTAAGCCAGGTGGTCCATTTCAGAGCTACACTGAAGTGTGGGAACATGTGCAGAGGAAGGCTAAAACACAATGTTTAAAATTCAAATTGATTCTAGTGAAGATGCATTCAGTTCAGAGAAAAAGCCCCAAACTTTAAAAAACCCAAACTTTAAACTACTTACTTTCCCCTCCATGAATGTTTTGTTGTGTAGAAACAAGCAAGATCTCTGTTTTCTCTAATTATATTCATTCTGTGCCAAGACCTGAAAACAAGAGAGACACCCTGTTAGTACTCATGACTTTCATTTAAAACCAAAGTTCACTAATCATCAATATGCTTCAAGACAAAGACACTTTGGTTTTAAACACTCAAGTCACTGCTTTGTCAATTCCACGCAAAAAAATATTAGGAATGCTAATGTTTATCAAACAATGCATGGACTAAGTTGCACATGGAGTTGAACATGAATTATTAGTTTCCCCACTGATTTTGTTACACTAGTTACTCTTTAACAGTACCAGGGTATAGTAATTTATGCCCCATTATTTGTCATATTATTGCAATCACACTACTTTTACTGCATCTCTGCACATTCAGATTCAAGTGTATTTTATGTCATCTCCAGAATGCGTAACTCCTGAAAATTGTGTAATATCAAAATGATTTGAGTACCCTGCATCCATAACTCCAGCTAAGCCAGACTCCTATTGTGATTTTTAAATAAACAGCAAGGAGAAACCTGGATAGACGAAACAGCTTATTTTCCAGCCTGAAATGGAATTTGAAGTTGAGAAACTTACTTATTAGCCAAGCATTGTGATTAAAAGGCTAAGTACCCTTTCTGTGCTGTAAAAATTTAAGCAATCCCACCACTAACATCTTGACATGCTTATTTCACACATGAATACCTATTCCAAAAAACACATGCAGGAATTTATTGAAACTTGCCCACAACTGCTTGACCGGATCATTGCTTTAAGAGCTGCTAAGTTCTAAGGAATGCTTCTGAACACTAAACACTATCTTCCACGATTAAAACAGACACATGTTGAGTACTTGGGAAATTAACTTCCCTTTTGCTGCACTTTGCTGTTATTACATATACAAGGCACTTAAGTGGATGTACCCTGATTTAAGTTGCAAGAGTGAAGTTGTCACTCTCAGTTTACTGCTACAGCAAGAGTTTTATTTTCGAATGTGTCAAAACAGGCTTCCCTGCTCTTGATTACAGACTGGTACTCTCTCAGATTTACAACATTAATGTGGTGGCATGCCCAAAACATCACACACTTAAGAAGCTAACCTGCAAGAATTCATATTCATAGCTTGCCTGAAGCAATGCTAAAGTAATCCAATCCCAGTCAGTACCCCACTAAAGTTCGACTACAACCCCAGTTATCTTTTTACATTCAGCCAACTCTACTTGATTTGGTAAAGGAAGATTTCTCATTTTGAGATGGATTACCTGTAATATTAGCTCATTGCTAATTTCTACCCTCTACAACTTCAGGCTATTTTCTTTCTGAGCAAAGACTGTAACAGTTATGTGGTCATGAACATGAAGAATGGATAGCCTGACTGAAACGAACTTGAGAATTTCTTCCCTCAGGTGAAGAGCCAGCACGATCATCACTACGTACTGAAGAGAATTTGTGGTACTGCCTGCCTCTGGAAAAAGACAAAAGCGGTATTTACATATTTCAGTGACTCAATCTTTGAGTCACGCTTTCAGAGTTAATATCCCATTGACTTGTGGCAAGTTAAATTCCCTAAATCCAGTTTTTGGAAGCAAAGTTTCATGAGAAATAAGATATTCAATAGCATTATTCCTGAAGTTCTCCATTTTGCCCAGTTTAAGAACTATGTTGTATTATTATTGCCATGGATAAGCATCAAAACAGTACACCGTTTGTCCAAACTACACAGATCTTCCTGTATAGCAGCACATTTTAGATCCTATAATTCTGCGTTTTGAAGTTACCTTTCAGAACAAAGTGCCAGATGTTCAATCTTCATACCTCCCTTTTTAATCCGTTTTCTTGACATTGACTAATGTATTAGTAAAAATAAAATAAAAGCCTTATAACAAGACTAGGTCCACTAAGTATGGGATTATAAGATCTATTTATTTGTAATTCCAGTTTCACCAACACAAGACTCCTCTGGCCAGCTCTATTAAGACTCACAGACCTGAACACGACGTGCTCTAGAGTATTTAAGGCAAGATGTTCTCACACTTGCCAACATCTAGTCTTAATAACACGGCACTGAGAAACACTCATTTATGAACTACCAGTGGCTTCCATTAGTTTTAACACTAGTGTCTAACTAGATTCAGGATACTGACACATGAAGTATTGTACATGCAGTGGAAGTGACAAATTCACTAGACTGCTTTTTGCTTAGATTAAAACTATTAAAATCATTAAGCTTTGATGCTTTACTCGCTGTGCTTCTGGATAGTGATTGTAACCATCTCTCCCACTGAGAAGACTAGCACAGAGGCAATATATGCCAAAATCTATTAACAGTTAGTTCTTGTACACATTTTCCTGTAGTTTAACAGAGAACAAGGCTAACAATAGCCTAGTGTTCTGAGCTGCTATGTTGAAGTCCAGCAATCATTTTTCAGTTGTCTTTGGTGCCACAGTAAGAGCAAGATGAAAAAAATAGTTCACGCCAAAGACAAAGACATTTTACAACAAACAAAAAAGTTCTCTTCCTTCACTCATTCTCGTAGAACCAGTGTAACATCACTCTTACTATACTATCTACAATGTGATACATTGTAATTCTAGTACCTGAGATAGTATAATCATTGACTTGGCAGAGCACATCAGGGTTTATTGTTAATCAAGTTTAGCCAAATTGCCAGTGTAAGCCTAAGCAGCCTACTTAGTCATATCATATTAATTTCCCCAAATAAGAGAACATTCTTGTCACCTTTATCTCCTCCTCCTGTATTCAAGATACCTTTAAAAAGTTGACTGACTTGACACAAAAAATGGAGTTAAATTTTTATTTCACTCATAAAAGCTTCCAGGACAATAAGGCCCCAATTTTAATGATCATCTTTGTGTCTTGGGGTACCTAATAATAGAAAATCACAACTTCAAAGGTTATTTTGAACATATTATGGCACAGCTATTAGATATCCCATACTCATGGCTCTCAGAGGTTTAATACTAAGAAACACCTAGTTCGGTTGTTCTATTTCTACTGGAGCAGAGGCAAGAAGTGCTTTGAAAGTAGCAGTTTATAGACATGTTTCATCTGGTTGAGAGAGCGAGCATGCTGAATGCAAAGCATGATCAAATAACCTGAGGTTCCTGCAGGCAAAACATTGTCCGTGACTTGCAACTTCTTTTGGGAGCCTAACTAAAGCACTCCCCCAATACCTGGATATTTTAGTTAACTTTTTCACAAGACAGAAGTTCAGCAATACCTTCCTATTTCTTTCTTGTAGTACTGTAAGTAGCAGTGAAATAGCTTTTGGGGGAAGAGTTGAAACTACATTTTTTATGTACTGCCTGTAGCAGAAATAGCAACCCCTAAAATTAAAGGGCCTGAACTGCTGCCAGGACTCCCCCTGCTTCAGAGTTTAAGCTAGATGAATAGGTATATTACGCAAGCTGTGTTCAACTTGCATACACTTTCCACTTTTCCAGGATTTCATATTCTTCAGATGAAATTACCATCTGGGAAAACAGAATCTATTTCAGGAAACAGAAACAGTTCAGCCTCTAACACTTGAAGAGTTAGAAACAAAGCTGTGACCTTGCAGGCATCAAAGCAATAGGCATAGCTGTAATTACACATAAGTATCGCTCAGTTTAAATAAAGTTAGAATTTTGGACATGGGTTCAAAGTGCAGAATTCAGATTGACTTTTTTCCCTGATCATATAATTCCTTTACTATTACAAAGCTTCCGTATCTTTAAGCGAAGGTTTAACCTATACTAAGGTAGCACTTCAGAGCCCCAAACAGGATTATTATTCTATTCCACTGCGGGGGAGAAGTAAGAGAAATGCTGATAAGAAACTGAGAATTCTTTTTAGAAATTTATTCCAGCAAGGCTAAAATACAAGGTAAAGTTCCTGGAAAGTCTATACTACACAGGGACAGATACTCACATCAAGCTCAAGTGTGACTTTCCTGAGAGAGAGAAGACATACCGAGAGGATAAAAACAGGGACCAACTGGAAAGAAATTAGAGCAAGGCACTGAAAAAAACCAAGGTTCTGTTAATCTGTGGTTCTACATATCTACCTTTTAGCTTAAAGGTCTGGAGCCTGATTTCCAGTCATCTAGTCATGTGTAGCTTTAAAGGGATTATTTAAATAAATGAGTTTTTCTGCACTGCAATGTTTTAGCTGTCTAGGTTTCAACTGCCTCTTTCACTGCTGTGTGCACTAACTGGCAGAGTTTTGCCTTCAGACAAATTCTTTTTAACAAACACTGAATTTTTTCCTCTTCCCTAAACCCTACTCTGCTCTGAAAGTACTACAGCCTAATTAGCTGTGGAAACCGAGATTTCTTAATCTGTTGTGTAGGAACTCACAGCCCTTTTTATAAAGGGGAGAAAGACGAGACCCAGCAGATCCTTAAAAGAGGATTAGTGCAGCCTGCCTCAGTGACAGCAGCATCATCACCTTCAGTGGTCCAGGATGCAAACAGGCTGAGAATTTCAACCTTACGACTACCAGAAATGATGGTGACAACATTAGTGCCCATCCTCCAGCTGACTGCTCCCATTCCCTCACTGAGGACCAGTGCTGAGGATAACCAGAATCTTCCACATTTGTTTTTTTCTCTTCCATCTACATTAGCATTCTGCTCTATCAATGAACCAATGTGATGAACCAGCTAGACAGGTGAGTATCAGAACAAAAGGGTTTACTCACTGATGGGGGGAAGGGGAAAAAAAAAAAAAAGGCATTCCTTTCAGTTGTAGTTTAACCATCTTGTCACATTTCTTCCAAATATTGTTCCATTTTAAGTTTTATTACTGAGGTAGGATAGTTGTTAAGTTTTTTGGGTTTTGACACGAGAATAGTTTTTTGGAAGTAAATTGAGAGGTTAAATAGTTCAAGGTTAACACTTCAAGACACAGTTGAATGCCAGCTGAAGAATTATTTTATTCAGTCAGTAAGCTTCATTTACTGAGTTTCAAACACAAGTTAAAAGAAGAGTCACCTGCTCAGTCTGAAACACAGATCTGGCCCTTAAGACCAATCCCCAGCATATTGCTTAAAATCTGGAAATACACAGTGATTCAGTCCCTCAGGACAAATACATGTTTGGAAACTATGAAAAATACCACATGACACCCAGAGGAGCGAGCAATACATATGAAATAGATCTTTTTAGAAATTTATTCCAGCAAGGCTAAAATACAAGGTAAAGTTCCTGGAAAGTCTATACTACACAGGGACAGATACTCAGCTCTGAGTCTCAAAACACTTAGAAATTTGTTGCAAGTGGAAAAAACTGTCAGTAATAATGGAAAGGAGTCAGTAATTTCTGGTTAAGTGTTCTGGCACTTGACTGCCTATAGCAGGCAGGAATTAGACCAAGATGCATATCTATAAACTGAAGCAGGCTAGAGGCAAGCACAGTTTTTACATCTACAATACTGCTCCTGATATTTTGAACTAAGCCATGGGAGACTGTTTGAACAGCATCTTCTTAACTCAATCCAAAGATGAAACTTGAATCACTAGCAGTCCCTTTGACAGCCTTCCTCCTTTTCTGCGTATCGCACCACATGCAAGTAGCCTAGGTAGACAATCTTCTAATTATCAAGAAGAAAAAGGCTTTGACTTCAAAGAACTTAAGTTGTAAAACAAAGAATATTTTCTGAAATACAGTATTATTTAATCAGCGCTAAGTAAAAGGAAACAAAGCAGCTATCTACTCAACTTCATCTTCTCAGACTCTGCCATATAACTTATTTGCGAAAGAGCACAAAAGAAAAAAGGGAAAATACATTTCAGATTACATTCACTTCAAAAGCAGCCACAGAGCAAAGAATAAGTGCACTAGTAGGAAGACTCCAAATAACTTATATGCCTATGTTTCCCCCCAAGCAGCATGCTCAAACATTCCCTCGGCTTGAGGGCACTAAGCTGAAAACAGAAAAAGCCCCCCGCCCCCCCCCCCCAACTGAAGCACTAAGACAACATTTTTACAGCCCAGAGCTTGGTCCTCAGTAGAGACACAGCTATCAAGATGCAAGCTCCATGCAGGCAAATCTATCCCAAAGACTGTTGGCAGCTCACCGCAGACAAAAAACCATTTAGTATGCCTACTTGTTTTGACTTTCAGAAAACAAAAAGCAAATGAAAAGCATCCATGGGAGAAATCAAAAAAACTCCTGGAAAAATAAGCACATTAAGAGTAGATTTTCTGGAAGATACATTTAGTTCTGCTCATGCTCTTTAGGCATGCTATTACCACTCAAAAAAGAAATAAACTCTCATCTCTGTGAGAGCAAGTCTCCTCCTGATCTCTCCCACTCTTCATAAATTATTTCCCAAAGCATCTCATGATGGGTATATTTTGATCTGCGTCCAGGAAGAGAAAAACAACGCATCTTTTCTTAATGGACACACTAGTACTCATCTAGGGAAGAGGACAGATTCTGCCTCCCGGCTACAAAAGCTGCATCAGGTGCAGAGCACGGTCAGTGAAGCACCAGGCAGGCTGAGGCTAGAGAAAAAGCCCAGCCTCTCCTCTGCTGGGAGATACAGGAAGAAAATGGCTTGAGAGCGGCTTGTAACAGGACAGGTAGCACACCTGGGGCTCAGGGCCGCGCTGCTCGCCGCCCCCGGCCGCCCCCCAGCCCTCCACGGCTGGGGCAAGGAGGGGGGGCTGTGCCGGCGGAGCCATCTGCCCCCAGGCGGCAGAGAGCGCTGCCTCCGGCCCTGCCCCCGCTCCCTCACAGCCCCAGCGGCCGGGCGCACCCCCCACCCGCTCGGCCTCCAGCGGCACCTCGGTGCCTAACGGCCCCGCCCGGGGCTGTGGAAGGAGGCGGGAGCCGCCGCCGCCTCCTCATCTCCCCCCGCCGCTGGGATTTACCTGGCCGGGGAGCAGCCCGGACCTGCCCCCACCAGCACTGCGCTTCCCGCCGCTGCCGGCGACAAGGGCGAAGGGCCACTGAGCGGAGCCCTCACCCTCCACCCGGCCAGGCGGCAGCCGCTGCACCTCTCCCAACTCCCTCAGAGTCTGGCGCTGGAGGCCGCCATCTTAGCTCCAGCAGCAAGACCGCCCTCTCGACGCAGTCGCCGTCAAGCCCGGGGCGGTCACGGGACGCGGTCAGCTGATATACTGCTTCCGCGACGGCCCGGCCCGGCCCGCGGAGCCGCCTCGCCCGCCTTCCTCCCGCCCCTTGCCCCCTCCCCTGCCCTGCCCTGCCGGGAACCGGAGCGGGGAAGTGGAGGGGTAGGGAAGGGTAGGGAGGGGTAGGGTATGGTGGCTCCGTGCGCATGCGCAAAGCGGCCGGCGTGCAAGGTCCCCCCTCCCCGCCCCGTCACCTCAGGCCTTGGGGCGGGATCGAGCGCGGCGGGAGGAGAGGGCGAGGGGAGAGGTTGGGGCTGTGGCGGCAGCGGGGCTGCGTGAGACGGGTTGCGGGGGTTGCCCAGGGCCGCGGGTGGCTCTGCTCGTCTTTTTTTTCTCTCTTGTATTTTAACAGAGTTTTTAGTCTGTTGCTCTACACTAGGTCACCTAGTTGGGGGCTAGTTGGTAGTTTCCTAAGTGCCCGGCTCCTGGAGTCTTGTGATGGTGTAACTTTGGGGATGTGGAGAGCCGCAGCACTGCCAGTTTTCCGTTCCTTCCCGGTACTGCATTTTTGAGGCCTCGTACTGGTTTCATGCTCATCATAGAAGTATGTAGCAAACGAGAGAGGTGCTTTAATTACGCACAAAGTGTTAACTTGCCTGTGGTCTCCTTTTTGGGAATATACGTCACCAAGCCACGAAAAATCAAAAAACAAAGTACACTTTTTAATTATGCATATTATTTGTGTGGTTGTAAAAATAATGTTAAATCGCATGTTAATGTTGCTGAACCGCTGATATACGTGGTTTGCTAACCACCCTCAAAAGTTGTTACAGGACTCAAGCTCTCTGTCAACTTTATATATTCTGTACCAGCCATAAGATTTCCCAAAGATGTTGTAAGCTACAGCAGCATTACAACAGCTTGCCATGATCTCCTTGAAATGCCTACAGATTGACGTAAATATTTTGAAATATGACTCACATTAGAACAAGTGAGCTTACCATGCCTTTCCTTTAAAATAGTGTTCTTAAAGTCTGCAAATGAGAGAATTGAGGAACACATTGTAACTGGAACTAATTATCTTGGAGAAAAAATAAGATTAAAATCACAGGCAGTATATTGCTATTTTTTAATATCCTTTTCATTGTCATATAAACTATCCTTCATGTCTTATATTTTACAGAAGATATTTAAATACTAAGAAGTCAATCTTTTGATAACTCTAGTCCTCTGAATCTGGGGCACTGTAGTAAAATAATGCTGATGGGAAAATAACATTACTCTGGGGAAGCTGATAAATTACTTTTGGTCACAGAACTTTGAGGAGGAAAAAAAGATTTAATGTTTTATTAACATACTAGGAATTGCAGAAATCTAATTCCAGAGGGAGGTGATACGATTCAGAAGAGTTTCTTTGGCTGAGTGCATGGAAGAATTTTTGGAGGGGCTTGGAAGGATTTTCTTCTGTTCTTGTTGATTAGTTGGAGGATTTTTTTGTTCAGGGGGTTATATTTTGTCTTAGTACTTTTTTTGTGGTGTTAATATAGGTAAGTAAAATACAGCAAGTAAAGCAACAGCTTGTTAGATGTTTATTACTTGAGACCAAAGAATGACATTTGCATAATGAAATTGGTGTAACAAATTAAGAATCAATATTTTCATAGCCAGATTTTAATCAGAGAACATAGATTATGTGTCATCATGTTTATTCAGCTCAAGCTAGTATTTCAGTAATAAACTATGTGTTTACCTGTCTATTTTCCTTTATACACTACCTCTATTTTTGGGCATGCTTTCATGTAAGTAGTGATGTTAACTTCAGTTATAATGCAGAAGAATGATAAAAGGAAAGGAGGATACAGATTAAGAGTGAGAAAATATGACAGAAAGTGGAAGAATCATTTTGAAATTATTATTCAGAGAAAAAGCAAACAAGAAAGGCGTGTTTAGCAGTTCAGACAGGAAGTTATGGAAATGATATTGTACAACATGGTAAATTATCTTTCAGAAATCAAAGTAGATCAGGATTTCATAACTGTTTAATTGTAAAGCATGTGCAAAGTTATAATTGTGTGCAGACAACAGCATTCTAGTTTTCTTGGTAATTTTTTTCTTGTGAGGTGATACCACTGGATATTTTTAGAGATAACGGCTTTGTTTTTCTGCTTACCTAAAGGTTTGTGGAAAGCCTGGAATACAAAAATTGTATTTTAACACCATCTTCCAATTTTAAAGTTTACAATTTTATTATTAAAAGCTATTAAAAAGAAAGTGAACAAAATCCTCACTCTATTAATGTCAATGGCAGTTTTATTATTAGCTATGACATGGGTAGTGTTTCACCCTTAGTTTTCCCAGTCACTTACAGAGTCAGGAGCCATATTAGAGCTATTCTCATTATTAAAATAAGAATAACAAAGCGTGGTTTTGCTGCCTTCCTGAAAGATAAAATGTTAAGTTGCTTCAATACACTTTGGAGAAGCAAACCCATCTTCATTACTTCTAGGTCTTTCATCTGAAGAAGTACTGCAAATGTCAATCTGACCTTGTCAGTTTAAATACTGTCATTTGCAAAAGAGTTCAGACCACCTCTAATCTACAGAACAAGGTCTTTCCTTACCATCCAATTACTGAAATCCAGAAGGAATAAAGAGTTCCAGTCCACTACTAAATAATTAACACTCCACTGGACTATTTCTGTGATCAGCACCTGATCTGAAAGACTGTGGTTTAGGATGGCTGAACTCTTCAAGCACACTACAGGACAGATAGAGTAGAGAGCCAATGCTAGGATTCTCTGCAGCAACAGTAATTACAATGGTTGTAAATACAGCCTATAATAGCAGAGCTCCTATTACTTTTAAAACAAGTATATTGTGGTTTATAGCAATTACAAAGAACAAGTTTCTACCCAGCCTGCACACAGCAAACAAAGGACAAATTAACTCCCTTTCCCAGTACTGTCTCAAACAATGGGACAGAATTTTGTGTCAGCTTTCTGGAGAAAGGAGACATTCCTTCACCTTTCCTTGTCTTACAAGAAAATGAGTTGCTAGTAGAATTGGGAATAATTACTTCACCTTCTTATTCACAACATACTTACAGTGTAGGAGGGTGCAGGACCATCCACTCTGAGACTGACTACTGTTTTTCTGCCATAAAGTGATGGGGATCTATCCAGTCTTCTTAAAGATTTTATCTAAGTTGTACGCCACACCTTAGTATAAATTTAGGATAATTAATAGGGGAATATGCTTTATAATTGTATTTTTTTGGTCACCAGATAACAATAACAATAATATTTTGATGCCTAATTATAGGACTTGACTGATAGAGGATAAGAGAAAGATTTTGAAAGCGACAAGGGGGAGGTAAGTGTACAAGTCCCACCTGAAAAGAAGAAAGTTCAAGTTACCTTTGAAAACCTCTCTTGTGAATCTTGTCACTTTTACTCCTAATTTGTTGCAGATGCCAAAATACAGGTTACACGGAGGGCCTTCTGGGAATCAGACCCATGTTACTGGATCAGTCTTTGTTCTACTCTTTGTTATCCCAAAGGTGCATTAAGACTATGCTGACAATTTGCCAGAAGTTTAAAGCTCACATCAAATTTTTATGTATCTTGACATACTTTGTCTAAAAATAAATGCAGATTATATTGGTAATTTATCTTCTCTGTGAGATTAATTAAAAGGTAACTTCTGGATGCTCCCCGTTAATAATTCTGTATTTCCTGTTAGGCTCGTTAAATCATAACTTGTTTGTTATCTCAGCTAATAGCTTGACAATAACTGCAGCCTAAGCTAATTAGCTTCATGATACTGTTACTGAATTTTGTTGAATTATTAATAAGGAGCATCTTCAATACAGTGATTCATGCTAAACTGTTCATATTCATACCATTCCTTTTGGCTACAATAAGCCCTTCTCTTCTCTTTGGATAATCCTTTCATTTTGGCATCAACATATGTGCAGTAAATACTGATGTATTAACTTTTGATCTCTTCATCCACCCATAGCCCTGTATAACTTGGTCTTTTTGGTGTGTCTTTTGAAGATTATCTACAGATTGTCTTTTAACTCTTTTACCTTCCAATGGGTAGGTTTCAATATGAGTTGCAATCCAGTCTTAGTAGTTTATGTGGGTATATCTGATGTAAGTACAGTGAATGTGATAGATTTACTTAATACCTCAGATGTCATTCATAGTACAATGTCTTTTCGTGGACCTTGATAGCAATGGACGATGGCATAACAACTATTAACAGAATTACGTTGTTTAAAAATGTGTAGTTATATTTTTTCAAAGGAAAAAGTGAAGGAGAAATGCATTGTTTATTGCATGTAAAAGAAAATAGCAACTGTTTCATAGAGAAAGTCCGTAACTACCTTCTCTTTTGACTGCATTTAGCCAGGTTGCGTACATCTGAAAAAACTCCATTCATACATGTTCAGTGGAAACCTTGATAAAATATGACAATGAAAATTTTGAAATACTTACTTCATCCTGAGGATGCTTCATCTTAGCATTGCAAGCCCGCTTAAGGTAAACTGCTCTTTGAAATATCTGGCCCTTGGGGACCATTTTGTGATAGAAGGTACTGAATATGTCCCCGTCTTTTTGTCTTCCTACTCTTGACGCACAGCCTGTGCAGTGGAATGGCCTAAAACACAGAGAGGCATTGAAGAAGGAGTAGACTGTGAAAAAAAGCAGGGGGCCTAGGGGAAGAAGAAATTAGAGCATAAGAAAGGAAGACCAGAACTGGAGAGCAGGTGCTAGTTAAGGCCAATGTGGTAGGAGTAGGTTTTGCATATGGGAATCATAGGATGGATAAAGACCTTGGAACAGCTGAGAGGGGAGAAGGGGAGTGACCAGTTAGCTTCAACAGGCTATACCTGAGAACTGGGGAGACAGGAAGAGCTGTGAGGCCACAGTTTTGGAAAATTTGAAAAAAATAGGCTATGAACAGAAGAAGCACTTATGTAGGGAGAAGAGGACTTTTTCTCAAGAAGACTGGTACAGACAACCCACAGAAGAGGGAAAGTAAAAGGAGAAGAGTAAGGAGACAAACACCTGGATCTGGCATAGGGAAACACTGTTAGTGATACAAGTAGCTGAGAGGAAAGACTGGGAATGGCTAGGGAAGGAGACAGGGGCTGAGCTGAGGAATGCTGTGAGGAATAGGAGCTCAGTCAACATCGGATGCTAGGAAGATTGAAATGTGGAAGCAAGGAGAGGGAGAAAGGGCTTAGCAGAGCAACAGGCTGAAAAAGACAGGGCAAGAGAAGCAGTACCCAGAATAGTCTGCTAAAATAGAACCCACGGTTTCACCAGGGTGACTCCAGCTGAAAAACCTAATGCCCAAATGTATTTAACATCCTCTCTAGTGGATGTCAACTGAGTTCTGTTGCTAGTTGCTGTTAGTTCTCTTGTCACACATCTGTGTTGCAGATCTGGATGTGGTATATGATATAATCCCACATCATAATTGTGTGGATTTTTTAATAAACCTAGAGAATTACACATCTACACACATAAACAGCTATGCAATATTGACACTATAAAACCAAAAGACTTAAAGAGTTATAAAATTCCAGAAGAGTAGGATTGTCCTTGCAAATAGTTGCATGCTTATTTACCATTTGTTTTTTCCATGGGAACTTTGCCTTATTCACTCCACAAGATGAAAGGACCCATTGAATCAACGTGTATGCGATACCATGTTCTATCCACATCGCTCGGTTTGCTGGCCTGAGATTTACTTAGTGTATGCTATACGAACTCTATTATTCAAGCTCCAGATTTATTCATTTCCATATTGACATTTCTGTGACATTCCTCGGTATGCTATCTGAGTGCTCCAGGAACATGAATTAATTTATTTTCACAACATCTGTCTGCTTCTAATATTTGACTGGTTGAAAGTACGTTACTGTTTCTTTTTCTGTATATTCTTGTGTATAATTTCCGAGTACCCTAGCACAAGCTTTAAAAATCACGTATCTCTTAGCAAAAACACTCCCCCTGTAAAAAAACAAAATTGCTATTTGATTCTCTCCCTGTCTCTTTTTATGGACAGTAGAACCAAAACAGATGATAGTATACATTGCAGGCTTATTCAATGTATTGATCTATGTGACACCATGTCATTCCATGTTTTACATGCTTTACATAGTTGAGAACATGCTCCTGCCTTGTGAAAGTCAAACACTTAAGACTTTGAATTGTAGATTTCTTTGTCATTTTATCTGTTAAAGGTTGATTCTTGTGGAAAGGACTAAGTTAAATTTAAACACTGGCTGCAGAATAGGAATGCTACTAATTTGAGAAACTGGAGATTGACAGAGTGTCCAAGATTTATGTTCAGCAATTAAGGTAACAAAAAAAGAAAAGACTACTTCCAAAAAAGTGACTTTGAACACTGTTCAAAATTTTTCAGGAGCAGAGTGAATTAGCAGGACAGTAGGAAAATTCAGTTAGAGGGATTTTTTGGTAGAACTACTCAGGGAATCATAGTGATATCCCTTGAATGTATCTGTAGCTGCAGTGCCTTCCAGGTATTTAAATTTGGGCATCCAAACCAAAAGGACCTCTTAAAACCAAGCAACAGGTTCTCTGCTTAGGTGTGGCAGTTTTCATCAGCGAGAATTATGAGGGAGTCACTTATATATGCTTGATTCCCCACTGCACCCTGTACAGCATATAGAGGAAAAGTAAGCACTAATCCTCTGATTCCCCAGCTTGGGGTCAAATCCCAGAATTAGAAATAAGAGTGAGATTGTAAAGCCCAACAAATATAATTGTGAACAAAGCAACAAACACGAATTACTAACTTTGCCTGCAGTGCCTCAGAGAATCAGAAAATTCTTACTGTTTTCAAAGAGTAAGAATGTTCTTGAGAATATCCAGCATTGACTTGAACTTGAATTCTCTCAGTGCCAGGAGGCACACAAGGCGCGAACATCGTTCTTCCACTTTGATCGGTCCGCGGCTGCGTGCTCTGGAGTCAAGGGCCACAGCGCAGTCTTCCATCGGTTTCCCCCTCAGGACACGACCGATCCAGCTCCAGCTCCTCCTCCTCACTTCGTTACCGATTTTCTCCATCCCCGCCATTTCTGATGCTCGTCGTTTCTGCAACTTTTTATTTTTTTTTCCGGGAGGAGGTAGTTGGCCTCCTGCCCAACCCCCATGACTTGGAGGGCCAGTGGTTTTTCTATCAGGGTGGCCTTCCCTTCTTCAATTTTATCCGGTGCACCCTCCAGAGAGGGATCCCCTATCCACCACCCAGGGGACGTGCCTTCTAGCCATGCAGCCCCAGCCGAAGGTATATCCAGCATTTCCTCCATGAAAAATTGTTCATGAAGCACAGAGAAGAACAGAGGAGATTATGATGACATAACTTGCAGGCCAAGCCATTGAAATTATAGCCTTGTGAGAAAGAATGTGAATCAGAAGGATTCTTTAATTTTTCCTTTTTTTTTAAAAAAAAAAAAAAACCCTCCTATAGTCTAGTAGTATGCTCTTTACCATTTAGAATGACTGGTAGCTGGGAAATGCAGACTAACCATGTGTGAATGATACAGCTGCAAGGTGGTTTTGCAAAAACAAGAGAACGTTTTGTGGCCTGATAATGTTCCCCAACTCTAATCCGTCTATGAACAGATCACTACCAATAACAGCAGCAGCAATGCTTCTGGCTAAGAAATCTAAGTTGCATAACATGTGGAAGTTGAATTGCTTTATAATAAATAATTTAATCATCTCAAGCATTATCTCTGTACCTGATAGACACCCCCACCCCCAGCAATAGTTTAATCCCCTATATGCAGGATCCACAAACAGAACACATTTTCATAGTGGATTTTACCAAAGTATATTTAGTTTCATTAAATTTCAGTCAAACAACTGAATGCAATTACCTGTTTACTGGCAGACAGGCAGTCCACGTTAGTTCAGATCTGCTTTGCTGAGGCGTGTTCTTCTTCTCAAAGCATTTGACTGTTTCATTACAAGATTTCACCAGACACCCCTGGCTCCAGCACCACAGCACAGAAAATGGGATGCACAACACCTGCTGCTCTCCACATTTTGGCTGCTGCTGCTTAAAAGCTGCCCCTGCTCTCTACAGAAACTGTTTGCAAGTATTTCAAAGGCTAGTATAGCTTCATGTGTATACGCATATTATCTAGGCTGCTCTCTCCTCCCATCCCTTTTTACCGTGGAAAACTGAAAATTAACTGTAGTGGCTTTGCTTTCACCTCACTTCAGTCAGAATGCCTAAAAATCATCAGTGATGCTATTTTAGACTATATTACCATGTGTAGCTTTACATCTTGGTGTAACTTCCCACCACGAAGGATGGCACACAAGGCCACCCTGTCCCTGCACGGCAGAGCTGGCATGTCACATACTGATGGCGCAAGGTACATCTGATTTAATTGCCATTTAAACCTGAAACTCCTGATGGAGCCAGAAAAGGCCTTGATCCTGGAGATGTGTCGAGCGAGCTGTGCCTCCTCCTCAATGCAGACAGATCTCAGATCTGAAAGGTCATGCACAATTACCCTGGAGTCCTTGACTCTGAATCTCCAGATAACTCCCAACCTCATGTAGGCCCTCCTTTTCCCCCTGACAACTTTCAGAACTTGTTTTCAGTGAAGTACAAGATCTGTCCTTCAGAAGCACTGGCTAAAATGAGAGCTGGGACTTAAAATGGAAAAAACCCCAACATTCACTCATACAAATTAAGTAGCAGAATGCAAACTGCTAGGAAAAAAAACCACTAAGAATCCCTCACTACGCAGGTTATCTGAACATCTCCAGACTGTATTTTTATTCAGTCCATGGTTTGGGACCTCTCTAATTAGGGCAAAATCTTCCTTTTTGTGATAGTGGAGCATGTAGCAACTGGCGTGGGGAATCAGTTTGTATTGTGATTCTACTGTACATTACAATTATTACATCATGCTTGTGTTGTGATTTCAGCATAATGCTGTATCACTCTTCTAAATCAAAATCCAACATAATGTCACATATCTTCAAATAAGTAAAACTGGTATTAAAATTTTAGACGCTCCTGCCATCTCAGACCTTTTGGATACACCAGAGCCTGTAGGTCAGTACAGGGAGCCACCAAGTCTCCTTGGTACTAGAGAGCCAACAAGCTCCAGCTGGCCCACAAGTCACCAACCTCTTTGTCCCTGTAGCACCAAAGAGACCTGGAGCAAGCAGGATCCAGACAAACAGAGGCAAGTGGCTGCTGCCCTTTGAGTAGCGCACCGAGGAGGCATTGTCTGTAGCACATGAATCATTGCTGGCGCTCATGCAAATGATGACACAATGGAGCCTGTGGAGCAAAATTACAGGGTTGAATCCACGGAGGTGGGCTCACTGGTATTCCCTATAGACATATATTCTCACCCTCATTGTGCACAGGCAAAAGGTCTGGTCATTTATGCGATTAATGTATTAAGCTCACTGTGCAACACCGGTGATCACTAGTGGTGGTCTGAACAAGGGTGGGGAATATCATTGGGCAAGACACCCCGTCCTTGGAAGAAGGTGCAGAGGAGATGGGCACAGGTGATGTGCTTATCAAGCTCATGTTGTGAGCTATTTACAGTGATAATCAGATTACATCCGTGTTAACAACAGAAGGAGAGTGTAGCATTATACTGCAATAATGCTAAACTCCTGCATTGCAAACCACGGACGTAGAGAAGCTAAGAGTTTGGCTTTCCTGTGTTATTGAATGACATCTACACTGTAAGAATGCCAGACACAGTGAGTCAGAAAAAGAGCATCAGTCAGCATAATTTTCAGGCTCTTTCCCTTTTTCTGTAATAAGCAGAAGCAGGACTTCGGACATTTCTGTTTTCTTTTGGGTTGGTAGATTTTTTTCTTAGGTCTTTACAGTTTCACCTTCATTTTCCTCATGCTGTTGCTGGTTTCAATTTTCTCATTATGACTGAATCATTGAGTCCCTTACCAGCCTCTCAGTATTGCAGAGATACCAGCATTTCAGCTTTCAGAAGTCTTGCTTCTGATGACAAAAAAGTATTATTTCACCTTTAATATCCTTAAAATTGTCTGTAATCAGATCACTGGGTTATTTGACCGAATTAATGGAAACAGAAGTATATGAATCTGAGAAAGCACAACAAGCAAGGCAGAAATGCGCACAGTAAGTTAACACCACTTCTAGCATCCATTTCAGGCAGTATATTATCCATATTATCTTCCCACTCGTTTTGCTTTGCTTTGACACAGATCGTGACCATCAAATGCTATATAAGGCATATGCTGTTGTTTTTAAGCATAAGCATATGGATACTTATGTAATCTTATTTAGTGCTAGCTTGTAATGATACTATTAATGCTTGGGTTTTTGGCCAAATTTCCCTGAACTTCTGCTGTCCCATTTTTAGTGTAAGGCAGAGAGGCATGTAAGAAAAGAAGCTTGAATATATCCCTATTTACACCTCTTTACTTCTGGAAAATATTTAATTATTATTGTATTATACTAATAAAACAGGTTTGGATTATATGAATTAATTAGTTATTTGATAAATTACTTAACAGTAAACTGAAATTAGCTAGTATGCTTGTTTAATTACTTGGCCAGAAATTAAATGCTATCCACTTGAGAGGAGGGTAGACTAAGATGTTTAAAAATGCTTGAACTGTCCCCCAATTGAGGTGGTGTTTTAGCAGCCATGAAAAGGAACATGTTCTCTATCATACAAGCGCAGGATTCTTTTGTTTCTGCTCTTCGTCCAAATTCCATGTCAACAATTCATTGTTCATTATTTCTCTTCCACTATTGGAGTGTCAAGAATAAAATTCATGAATGTATAAACCAATTTCATAATTGTGCAAGCTTTTTACTGATACTTTTTCTGCACAATCTGCAGAATAAGTGGTTTGTTACCAAAAAAGGCACTGAGCATGTTCAAACTGAATCTTTTATGAAGAGGTAATTATTTACGTAACACCAGATATGCTGATTTAATTACTTCCAGTGTGACTCTTATGATCTGAAGTGACCTGACCCTTACAAGAAAACTTTTCCATGCACAAGTAAGGCTGAAGCCAAGAAAGGTACAGAACATACTCTATACAGAAATAGCCTAAAACTGAATTGTTAGTTTATTGTATTTGACTAAGCTCAGCATTTTGTTAGTTGTTAAGAGAAATGCAAGTATTTATTTTATTTGTTTATTTTCTGCTCTTCTCTTATGTAAAAGTGACTAGCAATTATGTCTTTGAATATAACTTGGTTTTCTCTCTGACCAGTGCTTAGAGATCTGGTGCACTCCATTTTTTAGGAACACTAATATAGTTTTTGACAGAAGCACAGGGTGATGACTGGGCACTTGGCAGTAAAAGACAAACTGTTCAGTCGTGGTCCTAAATTTACTTTAGTTCAGCCATTAAACAGGGGCACAGCATGGACTTTGCTGATTAAAAGCAAAACTAAAAAAACTGAAGCTGGGTTTGAGAATGTTCCGACTTGTAACAAGCTCATCACATGGGATTCAGTTTCCTTTTACTTTCAGCTCCTCATAGCTATTGGCTTCAGGCATCCCAATGCAGAATATTACTGTTTCATTGTGCATGGTTTTTTTTTTTTCCCTAGGAGGGATTTATTTCCTTCTCTCAAGTTCCTAGAGAGACTTAACACCTCTGCCCAAAATTTGACATGTTTGCATCTTACCAGTTCTTTGTTTCACTGCTCACGCCTTTACCATCTAGGAGGACCTACCTCTGCAAGCCTCAGTGTGAGCAATCAGAGTCGATGGAGCTATGCATGTGTGATGAGTAATAACACAGGTGAGGATTTCCAGGAGGTAGCTGCAAGCGTATTGCATATTTTCACATTCCCTTGGCTATTTTTGTCTCATATGTACTCCTGTGTGTCCCTTCATGTGTTGTCTGAATGTACTTCAAGCAGCATGTAGTACAAAAGGCAACACAAAGTTAGTAATCAGTTTCTGATCATTAACTTCAGCTACCTCAAGAAATGCCTTTTTTAATGTGATTACTACTATTAAAAACAGTATAAATTTGTTGCAACAGTTAACTTGCTTTCAGTATATCATAGTCTTCCGTAGTTACACTAGTACAAGATCTTGAAGGAAAACTTGGAGGTGGGAATTTCCTTACCGTGAGACATTTCTCAAATTACTACAGTCTTCTCCATTAATAGCTTGGGTTTTTTTAGAATTTTTATGTTCTAGATTTTCCCAAAATTAGAAAACTACAAAGTTTCAAGCTTGCTAGGCCTGAAATATCTGTTTCTAGAACAAGTATGTCTTTCGTTGGCTTCTGATGGAAAGCTTGCATCTGTGTGTAACAACAGCATTTGACTTCAGATGGCAAAATGTTGAAAAATCCCCAACTGAAATTCCCAGTGTCAGATTGAGTGGCCAGATATGATGGGATGGATTCATCATTGTAATCAACAAGAAGTGAGAAAATGCTGGTGGAAAGTCTGTGGTCAGCATGGAAATTTAATATAGCAAAGCTAAGCCTGTAATCAACAGCTAGACTGATCAGAGATGTTTCTCCTTGTGTTCTTCCATTTGTGGGTTCCATTGCATTAGCTGACTACAGGAATTAAGCACAGGTTAAGATAAACACAGACTAACAGAAGGTCAGAAAAATGTAATCATCCTCTGAAGTTTAGCCATTGAATATGACTGAATAGGAGTTTTTGTCTGTGAAAAAAATTACTGATTAATCCCTGAGCCAAGTGGGTAGTGAAGCCTTATATTTTTTGAGGCAGTAAGATCTGTTCATTTGGCACTAATCTACCTGTCAACTTCCTGCATATGTTATCTAGACAAAAATTGTTAATAATCTCTTTTCTACTCCTTTAAAAAAGAAGTTAGTTCTGGAAGGGCAGAACTGGCTTTTAACATCCAAGATGAATTTGGCTCCAGATTCTGAAGCATCGAAGTGGGCTAAATCCCATTTGAAACAAGCTTTCTTAGGATTTAGGTGGAAAGCTGCAGAGAGCTTGTATAGGCAGTAGGTGGCAGACTGCTCCCAGTAATCAGTAGGAAGTTGTGACTCAAGCTTTTCTTAATGCCCACGGGGCTGTAGTTAAAGGTAAGGTAAAGAGAGATGTAAAGGTGGAGAGGCTCAGGGTTCAAACAGACTACCTGCTTTTATAACGCGTGCCAGGGATACTCTGGTCAGGACTTGCCAGGAGGGGGGATGTTGCTTCTACGCACCCTGCGTTATCAGTTCCTAAAGCAACTGTGGCGGCTTACCCTGCCCTGCAGCAGTTGGGTGACCTTGATCTTGCTTTGAAGGATTTGCCCCTGTTGACAGTAAGCTAGTGCTCTCGTGGCTTTGCCACCTCTACAGAACAATATGCCTGTAGTTTGCTCACTACTCAGAAATCCCTCTTAACTCCAGATACCTCAAGGAGTTTGTTAACCAAAATAGAGTTTTAACACATGGATTATTATGTCTGAAGATGTCTACAGATAAACCAAGGCCTCCACTGCTGTCTGCATACATGTGACATGAATGATGTGACTAAAGTATTATCCAAACAGCAGACCATCCCATTAAAATGGTTTCTGTACAGTACCAAAAAAGCTGGGATCCAGTCTTTTGACAAAGCTTTTTTTCATGCTTGCCCTTCCCTAAATGATGCTAACCTGGAACAAATCTACTTTTTTTCAATTTAGCAGATTTTTTCAAACTTAAATTCACTTTGAGTGGTTTCCACAGTGTCCTGCTGCTAATAATTAATGCACTTAGGGAAATACCTTGTTGTCCCTTAGCTTTTGTCTCATATGTTTCATTGCAAGGGAAGCTTGCGATGCTTCCACAAACTGTCTCTCTCATCATACTTGTTTTTCGTGCCATTATTTGGCTGCTGGCCAAAGGCTCTATCTAGTATATACTGAGACATTTCATTACCCAGCTAGGACTAGGCTGTTGTATCAAAGTAGTGGACTGTCCAAAGACTGCTGAAAACCACACAACCCAATGGTTGGTAAACACTTGGGGGAGCTGCCCATCCACTACATGAAAAGATTGGATCTGATTTATGGAATGATATGCTTCACATTCACCAGATTATCTAGAACTAGTTTTGTCACCAGACAAGATTTAAAAGCAAAAGAATCTATAAACATAGATTTTCTGTAATGGGAAAAGCATTATAAAACTACAAAATAATCAAACATTGTGGAAATTATATTCTTATTAAGATTATACTATTTTTAAAATTATATCTCCTCAGCTGCTTCTGTGTTTAAGGTGGCTTCTGAGGCTGATCCTTTAGGCTCTGTTAATGGTTACTGGGGCATCACATGGGTATGCAGAAACTTAGTTCTTTTCTTGTTGCTTTCCTTCTCAGGCTATTTAACCTTTCTACTGCATGCTTTGGTTAGACTAAGCTTATGTCATTAGTCTGCAAGATGCTTTCTCCTCCTTGTATCTTCCTTAAAGCACAATGGAATAACTTTACAAATTATACCTCATGAACATATAGATTGTCTGAGTTCCCTTCCGTTTGCAGTGTTAGCTTGCTATCAGTTTTGCATCAATAACTTAACGTATGAATGAAAGATTGATTTGAGAATGGGGTATCCAGCTGTGCATGGTTCCACTCCTTCCTCCCTCATACACACTTATTCAGACTTAGGGGAAATCTTGAGTGGTCCTGTCATGGTAACGTTTACTAGGGCCCATGCACATGTAAGCACATAGTGGAAAACAAAAACATCTCTGAGAAGAATAATAGCTTCAGAACCATCTCAATAATTTCCTGAGGGGAGAGCTAATTTTCAAAAGTGTTAGATTTTATTATTAAAAACCTCCTGAAATCATACTATTCTATGACCATTCCCGTAGTATTTCCAATTGTCTTAGGATTTGCTTTGAACAGATAAGAGTCTGTAACATCCTTCTGTCTCATCAATGCAGTTCTTTTAGAGTTTATCATTGTTATTTCAGGATGTTTGGTTTCTTTCTTGAACAGTCAAGACCTATCATCATCAAAAGCCTCATATAAGTCTTTGTGTTTTCTCTGATAACAAACATACTTAGGACTACATTCTAAAACTACATCCTAAAACAGAAAGATACGTCATTATAAAATGACACACTCAAGAAGAGTCAGAGTGTGTTTGCACTCTCCAAAGCAGCAGTTACTTCATTGAAATAAAGAAGAAAGTTTGTTTAGAGTGCTTAGTCTGCTTTTGATAATGCAAGCTATGGTTAGGAAAATCTCCGAGCATTTTGTTCGGAGATGTCTGAAGCATCAGGTAAATAATTATTAAGTAATTGTACTCTTGCCTGCAATTCTGCAGAAAATAAGATTCTTCTTAAGGCTCAAGAGAGACAGTCATTAATGACAACAGCACTTCATGGTGGAGAATGGTCTTTACAGAGAATTGATATTCAAATCGGAGTGAAACATCAACCAGACAACCAGACCAACAAAGACAGCTGCAACTCAGCTAATGGCTTTTTTACAATATTGATATTGCTGAATGTGTGGTCAGAAAGGGAGAGATATAAATCAATAGAGACTATGTTTTGGTACATATACTAAGGTTGAGTGTGTTAGTTAGAATGAAGAATTAAGGGGGTTAAAGACCCATTTCATTCACATCTGTGACCAGGTAGTTTTGGTGGTTAAAACATGTAAGAGTAAGCAATAGCACCTTGTACTGCTTACTACAGTTTAATTTATTTATCCTTCACCTCCATCCTATCAGTAGTTCAGAGGTGAGCCATACAAGAGAAGACAACTCAATAACTGTGCTGGAGATAGATAGGCTACCCACGACATAGTGCAGCTTAATATATCCTGTGTTTGCCAACTCTCTCTTTCCAAACAGTGAAGTGAAAAGTGAAGTGAAAAGTGAAGTGAAGTGAAGTGAAGTGAAGTGAAGTGAAGTGAAGTGAAGTGAAGTGAAGTGAAAATTAGGCCTTCATTTGTCAGAAGGAGATTTTCCTGTGCTTATTTGAAGGGTCTTAACTTACAGACTAAGGTGTTTTTTGATCCACATCTTCCTTTACCAAGAAAACAGGAGTCTGTTTCTTGTGCATAAATGGATTGATAAAGCTCTCTTCCACCAGGATACTCCAGAGGATACACAAGATTCTCATGAAGCTCTGCTTATATCAGTAGCAAATGTTCTTGTCTTTTTACAAATGTAACATGCTATGTTTGAATTGTTCTTTTAACTCTTCTGCCCTGGAGGAGGAGGACTGTACTGTAAAAGTACTTCTGTATTAATTTCACAAGTGAAGAAACTGTTGTACAACAAGCAGTAATTTACTAATCGCATCCATTTTAATCTTAAGTGCATGTGGTTCAAAACTTCTGAACACGAAGTAGGTTTCGGATCTGCTTCAGCTCTTGCTGCTTCCTGAACAGCAGCCAGGAGAAGGTCTGGGGGTGCCTTAGAATGGAAAGAATGGAGAAGCTCCACTTCCAAGAAGTACTGGAAATGTCCTCAGTCAGCTCAATAGTTGTGGGTATTAGAAAATTTTGCTAGTCTTCCTGTAATTCTTGATCCACATGCTGCCAAGGCTAGTATTTTAGAGAATGGAGGACATGTGCTTACCTATTTGGGCCTTAAGTTACAGGTTTTTGAGTCTGTACATTCTTTTAATTCTCATCTTCCTAAAGAAAAGGCTTTATGATCATCCTACATCTTACAACCTTTCTTTCTGTAGTTTATAGGGTAGATGAGCTAGCAGAATTGCTATGTCCTTTGAAATCAAGGACTCCCTATAGGAAGAGGGCAAGAGCTTTAGCTACCATAACCAGAGCACAGAGAAATTACCTTTTTTTGACATGGACATGACTCTGGCTAAATATAGAGAAAGAGAGACGGAGCCAGGACCATTTTCTTTTGCCACTATCTATTTTGAATTGATAAATAGTATCTTTCTTCTCTCTACAGATTTTTTTAACATATCACTGGAACCTCAGTCTGCAGGATGGATGAATTTGGCAATGTACTATCAGTCTCAGGAGAGGAAGTAGTGTCATTATTCTACTTTAAGAGAAATTACAGAAATTAGCACAACTGGGCTTTGGACCTGTCTTTTTAACTGTCTTTCCAACTGTACCTGATCTCCTAGACACAGTCTTGCAGGCCACGATTTGCTATTATTTTAGTAGCACCTCATGTTTATTTATTTGAGTGTTAATACTTGGCAACTTCTGATGAAGAAGCATTATTGTCTAAATCAATAAAGCTAGCCCTTTATAGGTAAATGTCCACCTTTCATCCCCATCTTTCTTTATAAGAAATGCTTTAAGGAGTACAGTAGCTTCAGCCATTTCATGCCAAGAATACAATCCTATGCAATATTGCTGACGTCACCTCAATATGGATTCGCAAGGGCCAAGGTTATATGCCTAAGAATAAGCCAGCCTCTACCTTCATCATCAGTCTCAAATTTCATCACTGTAAATCTTTATTCTTCTTTTTACAGTAGAATTTTTTATCATTTTTTGTTTGTGAAGAAAAATTTAGAAACATAACCTTTGTCTTTTGGGGTTTAATCCAAACTAAAGATTTTTTGGACTGAACAGATTTTTTTTTTTTTTATACAGTGTGTTTGTTATTCTGTTTTCTGTATCTTACCGCACCTAGAAAATGTATTTAAGTGAGAAGAAATAATATCATTTGAATCAAATATCCCTACATTACAGGTACAAATGAACATGAGTGCTCCAGACTGAGACGGTGTTACTCTGGAAGTCAGATAACTATGCTGTGCTGACACAGTGTGTGCAATATTCAGGACTGTGAATAAAAAAGTTCCAGAATGAAATCAATTCAGTAAGAGGAGGTTGTTGCTGACTGAGCTGAAAAGTGCTGTGTATGCACTGCTGTCTACCATATGCACCAGAAAACCCTGCTGCAGAGCTGCTAGTTGCAACCGTAATTATCGTGGAGGCAGATGATGTCGTCGACATTAGCGTTATTCATGTCAAAGCATCAGTGCTTTAAAAATCTATTCTTACAGAAGGAGCAAACCTGAACATTCATGTTTGTTTGGAAACTCTAGGCATACTGAAAGCTCCATTATTTTTCACTCAAATACAATTGCAAATGTTGATTTGTTTCTTTAATGTACTTTATTCCAGTGCTACAAGTTGCTTGGAGACAAGATATTTTCTAATCACAGTCTACAGTTAATACAAAGCAAATTGTAAATACGGCTGAAAAATTAAAAAAGCCACAAGCTTGTCTGACACTTACAACCTTTTATGCCACTGAAGAAATTATACTTGATTTAATCACAGCAAGACAAAGCGTCTTTACCATAAGTGAGCTTCAGAGCCTACATTACTAATGTATTACATCTTTATTTTACCTTCATTAATTCTGAAGTTACATCGTCTGAACCTATCCATTACATTCTGTGTAACTTGTGCTCACTGCATCCTTTCTAAAAGTGCATGGACATTTTCAAGTATGAGTATCTGTTAACAAAAATGTGTCACTACAATAAAATTACTTCATGACAGTTCCTGCCACAGCTAGAATTGCCTCTTCTCCTGAAATTCTCTGTAACAGCTTAGGCTTGAGTAGCATAAACCACAAAAGATGTCTCAGACACTTCACATTTTACTTTCTGTCTGGATGTGCTTCTCTTTGTAAGAAGCAATCTTGGAAAAAACATGCCCCATTCTACTTCTTGTGGAGTGCAACCGACTGACTTTCTAATATCTCAAAAACAGTTCTTACTGCACATTATCAGTCAACGATACGTTTTCACTTGTCAAGCATCTGACTGCTTCTAGTAAAAGAAATACTCAGTCTATCCTTAAGTGAGTACCAGCAGCACTGTGACCATGGTAATACAGAGCTCAGCACCAGGTATTCACTGAGCATATATATATTCAGGAGCCAGAATCTGTTTTGCAGTTTGTCCTGAGCTTTTCCCCACTGTCAGTACACTGCTAATAGTAACCAAGTCAGCTCAGGCTTGTTTCCTAGAGCTGCTGTAACACTTTTGACTGCAATATAGACATTCCTTTAAGTTTTTGCACCGAGGATCAGAACGACTAGTTACAATCTCAAGCTTGTACATCCAAAACATCTGATTTGAGGATAGCCTTTCATCTTTTTGATAGCTTTGCCCCAAATTGTTATACAATAAAACATCCTTACCATGTAAGAATCAAATCCATCACTTGATTATGATAATTCCTAAAATAGATAAAATGGAAGTGTCGGGGATACTAGTAAACGCTTTTTACTGAGTGGGAAATACTGCTTCAAAAGGTGGACACCTCAGTAGCTGAAGTTACTACAAGAAAACGCAATGGTGTTTGGAAAGTGCTATATACCCACAAGCCTTTGCTATCCTGTTTGATTTCTGCTATTTAATATCAATACATCTAACTACATCACATTTTAAATGTGTCCGTAGCGGCAATATTGAGGGCCGATCTCTAGATCAGTGGTAGCTGACCCAAGCTCCTGGGCTCCAAGTTGCAATGCACACATGTGAGTCAAAGTCAGTCCAGAAGCAGTGTATTCACATTGATTCGATGCTATGCCTGAGCTAAGCAGCTCCACCTCTCAGCTTTCTCTAGACTTCTGCACCTCAACAGGACCGATTAGCTTGAGCACATGGTTGCTCATTATATCTGTTAGGCTGATCTTGCTGTTGGCACCTGTCTGTATGGTTGTCTTGATTTTTAAAAAGGCTTCTCCATGGTAATGTAATTCACAGTAGCCTCTGCAGGACTACAGGATAAAAAAATCTTGATTCAGCCCTTGAAACATATGATGATAAACAGTATTTTGTACAGCAATATTAGTGCTTATGATACGAGTTTATGATACTCGAGAGTGATTATGGAAACACATTCCCTGCCCTTAGGAGCTTACAATCTAAACAAAATATAGTGCACAGAAGAGATCAATATACAAAAAGCAGAATCATTGTTTTCTTACTTTCAGTGCATGTCTTGCTAATATAGGGGATTTTGAACAGAGTTAAAGGAGTGGTTATAAATTAAAATGAAAGGTGATGAACAGAGTGATAGCTTGAGGAATTATTGTGAGTGGCTCAAAGAAATAAGATTATAGAAGGGACCTGAAGCAGGACACAGAACAGATGCATCGTAGAAAAGATGCAGGGCAAAGGATCATTCATGACTGGGAGCTCAGACAAATAGGAAAGCATGTAGCAACAGAAAATAGATTTTAATGTATTTACTTAGCCATATTACTGAAGTTGTGGACACTGACCAAGATCCTGTTGCACTAAGTTTCTTGCTTGATGCCTGGATATGTGACAGAGCTCCCCCCAGTTTCTACTAATTTCAGTGAAAGCTATAGTAGTGTAACTCCTTTGAAAAGCAGGCTGCAGGCTTTTATTAGCTGAAGGCCAAGGTAAAAACTTTGCGTGAATAAATGCAGAAACAGTATGCCCAAGTGCTGGTATGAATATTTTTCACACAGTAATTGTAGCTTCTTGCTCACTGAAAACATTTTCCTGTGCATCAACAAAATAGCCATTTATAATAAGTACAGAAAATATTACAGACACTGATTTTCAAGAAAGACTCATTGAGCAGGGTAAGAGAGAAGCAGAAGGCTAAATGGTAATACACAATATAAAAAGAAAGCATAAGCAATAGCATCCCTTCACCCCACTGTTTGACTTAAGAGTGTTTAATAGTAGTGGAAAACCTAAAGATAGAAATTGGAGTAATTCCATCTTCCTACAAAAGTAAATTCTTAACAATAATGTATTTCTACAGTATTTCTCACTGCAGATGTTTAGTCTTTTAGGAGCTAGGCCACAGGTACCTCAGCTCTTCAAGTTTATTGAATATGCTTTGGAGATTATTTTGGCTAGAGCAAACTGATGGATATAAGCAACTTAAAAGATTGCTTGATGTCTGCTTGCTGTCTCTTTCACTTCTTTACCTCCCCTTTAAATGTCTTGGTAATTGTTTCTGTGCCTACAGCGTCCATAATGATAAAGGAGGTAGAGCAGTACAAGGTCAAAAATGAACAACAAGGCAACAGCAACATCAAATCCGATAAAAATATCTGTGAAAGAAGAACAATAAAGGAAAAGGGAGTTAATGAAAGACATAAATGTGTATCATTTTGGATAGAGAGATAACAGTCTAATTACAAATATGTACAATGGAAATATAGTTACATTTTGTTCATATTTCTGGCAAGATCACATGGCCTGCACTTACTGACATATGCAACATAAGTATAAAAAGTATACTTCAACCCTGGAAATGCATAGATAGCTTCCTGTGCATGGGTAAATCTTACTCCTAGGTTTTCACAGGGCAAGAGGGACCATGTGTAGTTAATGCAAATGAGGAGTTTCATCAGGGATCAGCAAAACACTGAATATATGCAAGAAGGGGGAAATACCAGGACTATTGGAAAGTAGCATGTGTTGCCTTGCCCTTCACTTCCCTCCTGGAAATATTCAGGCAGGAAGAGGTTATCAGCTGTCAGCTGTTAGTAGTCTGAGGCAAATAGCTGCTATATCTGCGTGGATCAGCTGCACTCTGTACATACAGTGGAGGTTAAGGTACCCTCAATACATAGTACATGTGCCAGAAATACAGATGCATCAGTCTTACTGTGCATGTGCAAGCCGTTTTTGCTTTGCATCTACAGAAGGTCTGATGCATCCAACATACACAGGACTCCTCGCATAGCACCCACACCCATATTTCTGTCGGATGTTTTCAAGAAGCGGAGCTCTAGTTTTGGCCATGGCCTTTAGGTAGCTCCTTATGTGAGTATGCAAATCATAGCACTGCCTTCACACTGCTGGGCAAGTCTACTAATATTTTCAGAGAAATGTAATTTCTGTTGGCTTTCCCTGTCCATAGTAAAGCTGGTCCACACTTGTTAAAGGGAGATCTATCTATTGTGTGAAATGTACAAAGTTTGGAGCCATTGATACAAATTCTGTCTCCATGTCTTATGTAGAAAATACAGAGCTGTTACACAACCTTTCATTTTGTCTTTCTTCCCACATTCTTTTGACCAATTTTCTGTAATCACAGGAGAAACTAGTTCAGCAAACTTCTCAAGTGGACAAGAAGAGGTGCATCCGGGCAGAGTGAGGAGGTAAGGATCCTTTGAAGTGTCGTTCCGATAATACATTTCAATGCTATATTGCCTGATTAACAACATTGAAAAGATTTTTTAAAATAGGTTCTTAAATACAATGTTTCCTATTTAGAGACAGAATGTTGGAAAATGGCTCTAACATCCTACTCTAGAACCTGTTCTTCAAGAATGGAAACTTTGTGAAAGACATCTGCAAAGCCCCCTTTGCCAAAGCTGGTTACATTACTGCACAGATCATCACTCAGCTCAAAAGGCCCTTCTGAAGGCTCCTTGAATGGCAACAGCACCGGGCTCTTCTAAGCCAACTGGTTTACCTTGGGATTTATGGGATGTCTTGGAAATGTTGCTGTCATTTGAAGAAGCAGGAAAATTTATTTTACCATTTACTTCCAGCTGGTAAGGCCTGCTTTCCTCTTCTTCCTGTCTTTCAAAGCACACACAGACATGCACATCCAGCAAACATAATTTTTCCTGGTTTTAGTATAACTTTGTGCCTGTGGACTGCTCAGTGAAGTATCAGTTTAAAACAAATTTGTATCTCCTCACAATATTTGAGAGGAAAATGATTTTGGGGAAGGGGGAACCAAATTGCAAACACTCCTTGTTCTTGCATAGATAGGAAGATACTTGCCCACTGCTTTCTTGGTAGAGTTCAAAAAACTGGCAAGCAGCATATGGTGGCAGTTTTCCATTGAAAATATTGAGAGCAATCTGGAGGGCCCCAATTGTGGTGTCATGCTATTGGGAAAAAAAAAAATCCATCCTTGAAAGTCAGTTAAGTCAACTACCATTTATCCAGAGTAATAAGACAAGAGTTGAAAGGGAGTGGAAATCAAGATAAAACAAAACCTGTGTAAATTTGACCATAAAAACATATTCAGTATATTCACCATTGGGAAAAACATGTTAACAGATTACTACAGACAGCAGGGAGCATTTCCAAAGAGTTACTGCAGTATGTGTCTTACATCATCTGGCAATGTCTTGGAGGCAGAGGTACTGGAGGAAAGCAAGATGTGGTCTGAGAAATCAATCTAGTTTTTCAATGCATTTTGCTACTCCTCCCTTCAGGAGTGTTTTCGATTCCAAGGTCAGATTAAGGCAGTATAAAGTAGTATATCCTATGGCATTTCAAGCAAAGATACAAGTACTTTTTTTTAGGTAGTATACCAGACAAATAGTTGGATACCAAGACTGTTCTCCTTGCCTCCAGATACACTCCTGAACTTTTAAAATTGTTGTTCTTTCTGTTTGGACTTATACAATAAAATCTCAGTTTGGCTTCTATTTTGGTAGAATCAGTTACCCACCCACCTGCAGTCTCTTCCTCTCCCCACTATCCCTCCTCTTGCAGGGTATCCCAGGAGGAGGAGCTGAAGGAAGGAAGTCCAAACACCTTGACGCCTAAATTTTGCAAGCATCTTTATATACGTATTTGCTAGGCTTATTTATATTAGTCTAACAGCTATGTGTTAATTATTATGCAGGATCTGGAACTTTTTAGACTGATCAGTTTCAAAAATAGGAGTGTACTTGGCCCCAAGGCATTAAAGCAGCAGTGAAAATTCTAGATGCACTTCTTCTTCCTTTTCTGAAAGAATGTAGTAGGGCTAGAGAACACGTAGAAAAGGCAGCAAGAAAGACTTAAGCTATTGAGCGATTTCTATATGAGGAAAGATTCAATAGGATAGGACTCTTGGAAAAGGAGAGATAGAGGAGGTGTGACAGAAAATAGTAAATTCATGAGTGACCCTGGAAAAATGGATAAAGAATGACTATTCCCTGCTTCTCACAATAAAAATGCTAGGAAGGAGCTAAATCAGTATTAAGTTTCAAAAAAAATAAGGAAGTACTTTTTTTTGTTTTAACACACAAGTCATTGCCACAGGATGTTGCAGAGGCCAAAAGTATAAATGCATTAAAAAAGTGATTAGATAAATTGACAGAAGAAAGTCTGTCAAGAGCTATTAAACACACAGACACAGATTCTGTCTCAGGAAGTCCCTAAGCCACAGATTGCTGGAAGGTTGTATCAGGGGAAGCATCTCTCTGTGCTGGCATTATTCTCACATTTTTCCCTGCCATTGGCCATTGTTAGAGACAGGGTAATGAATGAGCTAAGTGGATCTTGATCTGACCTAAATGGCCCTCTTCATCCTCTAAAATAAAAAAAAAAAAATCCACAACTGTATCATTCCTTTCTAAGCAGAGGAAGGGTTTGGAGGAGCAGCTGAAGTTCTTCTATGTGCCAGCATCTCTGGGTTAGGAGCACTTAAGGAAAGATGCAACTTAGAGAAACTGTACCATTAAGTTGCAGAAAAAATGGATGATAAAATACATAGTTTTTTTTACCAAGTACAGTTCGACTGAAACTGAGGTGAGATCCATGCTCCTGCTGTGTTCTTGTACTGACTGGTGTTCGGCTTCTTAGCTGAATTGAACTGTATTACAGTATTCTTTCATTTAACTTACAGGGATACTCTGATTACTCTCTTTAAGGGTCTTTCACTGGTAAAATCATAGCAAGATTTATGAAAGCTGAAAATACTCACTGCAGAGTAGACCTCCATTTTTCTTTGTTTTGAAGAACTGGCAGCTTGTTTAAAACTATTTAAAATAACATTCACAAGGACACCTTAAAAAGATGGGAACAAGGAAGAGGAAAATGAAGATATAACATTTGCATAGAAACCAAAAAGGCAAAAGATTTTGAGTATCAAATAGAAGACATCTAGTCAGGCCTCATACTCATTTTTTAGCTTACTACAAGTTCATAAATAGAGAGAAGATATTACAGAGGTGAAATATATAATGCATCATCCAGGTCAAGTGAAGTGACAGGATTTACAGAAAATCACCTAGAACTCTCCTGAGAACTGAGGCTAATGACACTTCCAGTTTTGTTATGCTGAAACCTCCTCTTCATCATTTTTTGTCTGTTTGGAGTGTTGCAATAATGACAGCTGTGCTAGCCTCTTCCTCTCTAGATGCTGAAGAAATATTTTTAACTGTTTACTTTCAACAAGTCACACAGTATCAATTCTTCATTTTTCCAAAGCTCTTTTGAACTCCTTCTCCAGACCAGAGATATTCTAAAGCCAATGGGATAAGGGCAGCAGAAATTCCCTGTACCACAATTTATAACACTCTAGGGAAAGAGGGCATAACTGGTATGCTCGTGAACTATAGAAAAAAAGTCCTGACCACATGATATGGCCAGCTACCAGCTAGTGGGCTTCAATGCAGGTCTGAGCCTGTAATTACTATATGGCTTGATCCAATGATGTATATGCCTAGATGATGAGGCTGCTAATAATTTTTTACCTAGGTCTAGACTGCAGGGTAGGTGCATCACAAAGCCTAGCCCTAAATGGTCCAGCCTGCAGATATTCAAGCTCCCTTGTTTGGGTTTCCTGCTTATGGACACTTGGGGATCATGTGATAAATGCCTGGGTTGTGTCCTGAAGTAGTGTCAGAATGTGCATAGCCTATGCGCCATGAATTTGGAGCTAAGTAGTAGTCCCAGTTCTTGCAGTATAGACATAACTTGAATCTCTCGTCATCTGTTCTGATCAGACTGTTTTGATTTTGCTTTATATCAGACTCTCGGAGAGCTACCAATGTGTTGCCAAGGTTTTGGCACAACATATAACCCGTACATCAAAGGGAAAAGCAAAGATCGGGAAACAATTAGAATAAAAGTTGGAGAAACAGATCTTAAACTTAATCTAACCTACTATCAGACAAGTAATGATCGTACCCATGAGGGCTTGATTTTTTCCCTTGGATTTCTATAATCTTTCTTAAAATCCTAATCCCTTAAAAACTATGGGATAACTACAGACATTAATGTTTACACCTTGTTTCAATATCTCATCCATGCGAATGCCAGTGTTCAGCACATATTTTCATGCTTAATATGGCATCCAATGTCCATAGTTACAAATCAAGGTTCTGTATCAGTAATCTTGCATGAGGAAGGTGACAGAATGTTGCATGTTATCATAAGCATTGTCTCCTCCTTTCTGAAAGCTATGCATTTTTTGATTTACCTCCTTGTAGTCGTGATTTCTCTTCTGTTTTATAAATCCCAAATAGTGATAATAAGGACAATTCTGACAGTTTTTCCATCTTGTCCATTACATCTTTGGTGGCCCATACAGAGAGGGTATAATTGTGAATAGCCTAGTGATAAAGGAAAACAAAATAATGTTTTTTTCTTCTACTGGTTTCCATCATCCTATTGGCCAGCCTCACACTATTACCTTTAGACTCTCTGAGGCTGTGCTGCAATTCTTTTCCTAGTGTGGTTTCACTCATTAGCATGCCCTGAAATACCCTTTGTGGGAATGGGGATCAACCTGAAGTGGGTGAATGGGAAGAGGGGAAATACCTGTGTGAAGGGGAACCATTGTAGGTATAATGTGTTCTTGCTAGAGAGATATATGGTTTTGGTTTTGCCAGTGTGAAAGATTGCAGACTTATATCTTATCCTCTTCCTTTCCTCTGGGTCTTCAGGGTATAACCTAACCCCAACTTTTCCTGCGTTTTCCATGCAGTTGTCCAGATACCAGTTCCATCACTTGCCATTTACAGACAAGTGTCACTCTCCAGTCATATAAGAGTGACAGTGTCTTATAGTGTTTAAATGCCTCAGTGTGTGGAGGATATGTTCAATGCCTTCATGTGCTGCTGCTAATGACTGGGGCCAAATGGAATCATCCCATGCTTGGGGCCAGTCTGATTTTATTCACTGGTAGCAGTCATCACCTCCTAATTTTCTAACTGATAGATCTTACCTCTCATTTTCAACGTCTAAATATTTCGATGTTTACCTGTTGATAGGTTAAAGCAAATAATTTGATTTTCCCATTAAAAATCATAAATATGTCCTAGGGAGCATGGTTAAACAATTCTATAGCAGCAAATTGGGAAGGAAAATGAGGGAATAAAGGGAACAGATTTCAGTACCAGTACATCAAATGGAAACAACAGTTTCCCAAGCTGTAAACCATGTTTTGGGGTGGTTTTTTTTTACCAATGCACTAAATTAGAACTTAGATTCAAATTAAACAATAAAAAAAAAAAAGCAAATCCAGGAGAAAGGGCAACTAATTCCTATGAAACCACATTGCCATGGTTTAATTGAAATCCAACTTAGGAGTTATATTCTTTCCCAGCCTCTATTGCCTTATTATTACCTCACAGTGTAGAGTATCATATGTATTCCAGAGCTGGAAATTGTCCAGTTTTTTAAGATTATTTAGTTCAAGTCCTGTGTTAACTGCCATTGTTTGTAAAAAATCCTGGGGGGGAAAAAAAGTGAAGAGTATACCACAAATACTCGATACATATGGAACATATATGCATACAGTTTCATTAGCACCCAACCTGGCAACACAGTAGTGTTTAATTTTACACAGGTGAAACCCTTGTAGCGGAAGATTTTGGTTGCAGATTTCATTTTGTAACCATTTCAAGGTACCGATCTCTATTTCAGACACTGCTTTTTCTCAGCCCTGCTATGGAAAAGTCTGGTGCTCTCTCTGCTGCACTCTTCTCTCCCTCTTCTGACTGCTCCAGGAGGCTACCTCAGTCACCTCAAGCCTTCAGATATAAGGAAGAGGAAGGCACTAAGAGAAAAGGAACATGAGGAAAAAGATGAGGAGAAAATAGAAGATTAAAAAGAGAGCTGAAGCAAATATTCAGGATGAGGCAAAAAGAAATTGAAAAGGAAACTAGGTTTTCCTTCTGCCATTGAAGGGGAGCTGAATATCTAAGTAATAGTTCCACAGCAATTCCCATAGGGATTCTTGCTACGCGCTACCACAGGAAAATAAAGGGACTCCTTAATATCCCCTGTTCCCATGTTACCTGTTTCATACTAGTAGCTGAGAGAGAGGATAGCTATGAAGTCATAATTCACCTCCTATTGCAGGTGAGTGAGGCTGACCAGAGCAGCTGAGCTAGCAGAAAGCTAGAAATAATAAACAAAAAAAGGAAATTGTTGTGTTTAGCCCAAGCACTAAGCCTGAAGCGACTTTAAGAGAATGTGTACAGGTGCAGTCAGGGTATGAGGAACATGAGACCCCTGCTTTATTTGTGCAGTAGTGCTATTACAAAGTGCATTGTAGGCAAACAAGAGAGCAGCGGTAACCACTAGCTAGAGCAATTGTTATCCATAAGAACATGGTTGCTTGAGGCAGGTGCACCATCCATGTACCTATGTCCTGCTGCAACACTGGAATGGGAAATTTTGAATCTCTGACTGTGAAGATTTGTGTCAGGACCAAAACAGAATCATGTCTTATGACGGATCCAAAATGCATCTCAGAGAAATTTACACAAGTCAGTGTTCACCTGGTTGGGCTTGCTTTAGTTCTCTGTTGTAGTGTCAACTTAGAAAGTCACAGCAGGAAGGCATAAAGCTTCCCAAGTTTCAGACTTATCAGAATTGGTTTTGTACTACCCTTTAAAACTGGAAATTGCTGCATCCAGAAATTTCTTCTCCCCTCAGATCACAGAACTTTAATTATATGCAGCTCTAAATAGTCTCAGAAAATTAATGTTAAATTCACATTTTGAAAGATTACTATAGAAAAGTATGAGAAATGCATAAGCATATCAAACATACTTTTTGATCATATTGGCCTAAATTTCTGATTTTAAGAGAGTCCTCAGGATTTTTTTTTTTTTTTGCATTTATTTATTTTTGCATTTTAGCAAAAGGAAACAATGCAATTCCATAACTTCTACATCTTAGTTACTTTCCTTCTTCTTAGATTTTGTTTGCTTTTTATTTTGCCTTACCATGTATGGTTGTATTCTACTTTGAAATTCACTAGATGTTTGTGTTTCATTCTGAAGTTCCTCAGAAAGGGGACAGTCAGGCAGAGGAAAATGCAGCATCTGAAACAAGAGAAGTAAAACTTAGTTCTAGAATTAATCAACACACCTCTAGTTCTTCTATTGCTGAGACTGCTGATGTAATATTTGTTAGATAGATTAATGGCCATGCTACAGGAATGGTTTGTTTGAGTACCTTTTTCATAAATTCAGTTAACATAAGCAATGGATTGTGGTAACTTGACTTTTCAGTGGTTACTTGTGGCTATGATAGCTTGATTTCCCTCAGTTTAACTGTTTTTGACAAAAAGCAATTATGCGTGTCTGTCAGGGGATTGCTTTGAGAAATGGATCAGAGTCCATGATCAGGAATTTTAAAAAAACTACCATTTCCCTCTTAATTTCTGAATCCCCCTAGATGCAGCTTGACTCCACCTGGTACTGGAATCTGAATTGCTTCTGCATCTACATATCCTGCTCTCATCTCTCTGGAGATAAGCGACATATTATGATAAGCATTTTAAGTACCACTTAATGGACAGAAGTCGAAACAAGAGTGACAAATAAATTGTGCTCCTGAAATATCAAAAAGCTATGAGCCTAATGGCTCTGTTCTTGTTTAGGGGTGTGGCTCATTTTCCATAATTCCAAATGTATGCATTATGAGGTCACCTGACAGTATATATTTGATCTGAACCCTCTGTAAATACATATGTGTCCATCAAACTCTGTGCTCTGGCAAATATGCTTTATGCCAGTTGCGGCAGGACAGATGATACCTGATCCAGCATAAAGTATCAGTAAAAAGTTATGATGAGCAAAATAAGCTTGTGCTGGTGCAGCACTTTATGTCACATCACTAGAGCATTTTTGACCCAGCACTAATATTGTCCTATGAGAAGGTCTACTCTGTCTTGGGTGAACATTAGCAGACTGCACTTCCAGTGCTTCTCTTTTCTCTTTGATTTATCAATGTGAAGCTTGCAGCAGCCACCAACTCACTCTAGCACACTTTCACTTGGACAGATTTCCAAGGGTGCATTTTTTCTGTAACAGCAGCACACTCAAAGCTCAATATGAAACTGGAGAATGTTGTTTAATTACATAATAACAAATGTTTCTCTTGCTGCATGGCTTAATTATCGCCCTCTAGGTGTTATCAATTAAGTCACTCCCTTTGGCCTCATGAAGCAATACTCAGTACTGTTGCCTGTCAGGTCATGATAGATCTCAGTGGCTGAAAAATAAACTGTGATTAGGTATTTTTTACAGGACTGTACTTGGCCTCGATTTCCCACTTTGTGTTGCTTAGGGCTTGAAAATACCCTCAAACATCTGCTTGGTTTAGCAAGGGAACAATGTTTTTTCCAGTTGGTTTGCATATTTAACAGGAATTTTGAGTTGCCGCAGAGGTGTGTTTCAGTGAAACATCAATACCCACTCCTGAAGCAGCTGCAGAAGTGATGAGGTACTAAAGATTCCTGCAAATGATCTTGCCTTCTCCAAACAGGTCATTGCACTGCACTGTGATTCCCCTAAGGGCTTTGAGGTTTTATTTGGCCAAAGCTCTGACCACTTTGGTGCTTTTTTGATCTTCTGGTGAGAGAACTTGCCATAGTGTCCCACATTTAAATAACAGTGACAGCATTCCTTTCTGTTGAGGGACAGAGTCAAGTTTAAAGCTGAATCACATTGTGCTTAGTCCAGTTTGTGGGCACCCTTTCTCTCTGTACCTGCTTTCAAGCATGGCCTCCAAGAATGGAGGAATGCCAATGGGAGGCAGGTGCGGCCACCCCCTAATGACAGAGTCCATCCTCTGATGTTGGTGACTGGACAGGCAGTTATTTAGTAAGGTTTTTGTATACATTTCCTTAAAGTTAACTTCTGTCCTCAAAGGCAGAAGAAAATTAGCCTTTCTGTCATTACACTCAATAACTTTTTGTCCTTGTTCAACACACTGTTCCTTGCACAGTCCTTGTCACAGGAGCCAGTGAAATTAAAATCTAAACCTGAGTCATCCAGAGAGAGCTACATATGGTAGAACAAGACCTACTATGCTCTTATTATGAACTGCAGGGCAAGTGCTAGGGTTTCATTAAATGTTCGTATAGCACTGAGCATAAAAGGGCCCTTGTCTGTAATTAGGGTGCCTAAGCGCTACCAGAATAGGAAAGTAATAATTGAGAGGTCATTATAGTGGCTGGTGGAAATTCTGTTCCTTGAATAAACTATGAAACAAACTGGCCACGGAGGGGAAGTCTGTCTAGCTGATGGGTGCTTAGAAAAGCACTTGTTCTCTATAAAGGTTTAGGGCCACTTCCCTGTAATACTGTCCAAAACTGTCCTTGCCAGGAGAAATGTTAGAGCTGTACCTTGAAGAAAATGGTAGTGTGGACGACAATTCAGGTATTCTGCAACTACAGAAGGAGGATTTTCATGCAGCTATTACCGTTGACCTATGACATGCTTGTCAGCCAGTAGCTGCAGTTGATGTTTTCTATTAGATAGAACTCAAAAAGAATAGAAAATATTTTTTAGCTTTTTTCCCCCTTTTTTCTCTTTTTTGCTTCTGGGAAAGTTTAAGGCGTTACAGGAAGTGTCCAGTGAGTACTCACCCGGTCTGTTGATTTTTGCAAAATATGAACTGGAATGGGTTGCCAGAGAAGCTCAGGGTTCCAAATTTGGTGGCCAGTGGGTGGAAAGAGGCCAGCAAGGTATGTCTGGGCACTCATAATGGTGCGATCATAATCTGTACTTTGGATGTAAAACTGAAGATAGAATAGCAAAGAGTTA
Source organism: Platalea leucorodia (assembly GCF_965183815.1). Lineage (NCBI taxonomy): Eukaryota > Metazoa > Chordata > Aves > Pelecaniformes > Threskiornithidae > Platalea > Platalea leucorodia. The sequence goes on from NC_138823.1 coordinate 120,809,618, forward strand.
CAAATAAAATGGAAACAATAAAAATAATAAGGAAATTTTACCCAACTCATCAATCCTGGTTTCTTGTTTTCACTTTTATGCTTTTGCATAGAGTTAAAAGAGTGAAACCATAACTCAGCTTTCTAGGGCCCTACTTCATTTGTATAAATGGAATTGCCAAAACATCTTTCAATTTGGAATCTAACCCTCAGACTGAACTAAGCATGATTTAAAAGAAGGAAGCTTGCCATCTTCTGAGATTCAGAGGAACATTAATACGTGTAGATGTGGTGCTTAGGGACATGGTTTAGTGGTGGACTGGGCAGTGTTAGGTTTACAATTGAACTCGATCTTAAAGGTCTTTTCCCACCTAAATGATTCTATGATTCTATGATCCATCTGCTATACCTCAGGAATGAAGGAACTTAAAACCATAAATCTCTCTTGGAAGCATGGCAAAGCTGTAGTCTTTTATGCCTTCCCATCAATGCATCCCTCCTCTACTGACCAAAATGGTAGTGCTATCTTCCCCATGATGGATCTGTACCGTATGACAAGCACATCCAAATGACTGTTAGACCTCTCTTTTACAGGATGAAGTGTGTGACCATAGCCCATCACATGGCTGGACATGCATTCACCTTTCAACAGGATAGAACTATCTATGGGTAGAACTATCAACTAGGGTCATTATCTATAAATTCCCAATTAATTCAGTGGTGTGGAGCTGTTCAGTCCTGGAAAACTGGGCAGTGGAAGACCCTAAGTGGAAGACTCTAATCTATGTTTTTACCTTGACATAAAATCCTGACTTTCAAAAACGGTCTTCTATTACCTCAATTTTTCCATTAATGAAATGAATATGATGATGTGCTTTTATCTAGCACAAGTCCATAGTTCTGCTGTACTAGAGAAAAATCCTCCAGACAGTTCTGCTGTATACCTCTTTCCGGTTGTATGTGCTGTTCAAAAAGTTGGAATATCTTTCCCTCGTGTACTGTCCAAGTTCAAATAGCTGCTGCATTCCAATCTGTAAGGCAAGCATACAGATGACTATTAGATTAAGGTGACTGGAGAATCTTAACGTAGAAGTTTCTTTCCTATTTTCTTTTTTGTCTTCAGCAATCAGTTTTTAACTTATCATTAACCATTTGTATAATGTACTGTATATGTTGTAGGTGATCTAGAATTTTTGACAGAAATACTCATTTCTAGCGATAAAAAAATGATACACTCCTGGAGTTATTCATGATCAACATTGTAAAGAGTATGTCAGTTAGTGACAGCTGAGGAAGGATGATTGATAACCTACTGTTTATTATTGTCATTGCTCTGCTATTTGATCAACCTGATAAATTTGTGGCTTGCATTTCATTCCTTAAGTAACGTTCTTCCATCTTTGCCTTGGTGCACCTGCAGTAGTCTTAGATTGCACACTGTCTTTTCTGTTATTCATTTCCAAACCCGTGAGCTGAACTTTTTAACTTTTAGCTGTCAGAGAAGTACATTCTTACTACTGTTGCTAAAAAGATAATAAAATAGCAAAAAGTTCTCAGAAAAATCTGTGTCAAAGCAGAAACTTTTTTCTTCTTACAACATAAGCTATGTACTTGGGGATAGTAATGTGTTGTCCGAGTGTCTGAATTTTACAGATCCTCCAATCTCCACTTCAAACACTAAATGCTGAACTGTCTCTGATTCATGCTTCTGCATCATGATGAAGTATTATTAGGAATTGCGCTGGCCTCTCTTTGCTCCAGAATTTCATGTCAAAAACAGTTACAGAGCTAAGGCTTGATGTTGAAATGCCAGAGCAAGAAGTAAGTTCAGTGCATCCTAGTGAAACTCTAGGCTGAAAGCAGCCTTATTAGAAGACGCATTGTCGCCAGAAGCAGCCTTCTCCTGCAAGACTTCCCGTGTTTTTTGAGTAGGTGGTTGCCAGTCAAATGATGAGGTGTGGGCTCATCAGTTGACCTGGTGGGCAAGTGTCATCCCTTTACCCTGTCACAGGGCCCAGTGCTTAGTGATCATTAGAACTTCATCAATGTTAAAAGTATAGACAATGTTTAAACTTACCATTTATTTGAATGCAGACACATTATCGGGAAGTTGTTGCTTTTAGGAAGGTAGTTATAAAGCTATGATGAACAAGATTTCAATTTAACAGTAGTTGGATGAATAATGTTGCAAAAATGTTTATGAATTGCTAATACCAACCATTGGTACTTGGGATTTTCCAATGTTTCTGAGGCACACACAAAAAAATCTGCCTACTTCCTATTTTAGTAGCGTATATAAGTGCTTCTAAGAAAGTCAACATACCTTGGTAAGCTGTCCATATCCCTGGGGCCATTCACTTTCTTTGTGTAGATCAGTTGGAAAGCTTGTAACTGGTGTTCGGTCACCATGTCGGAAAACCTAACAAAATTACCAGTAAAAGATCAAGTTAATTACTGTTAACATTCCTTTCTTACCTAGCTAGAAGTCAAGCATACATTATACTTCCAGTGCCATTTTTCAAATTAAAATATTGGAGAGTCTGCAGAAACCTAGTCAAGTACGATTGGAGTACATTCTTTACACACAAGAACAGGTATAATTATATAGGAATTTAGTGGGCATGAGCCTGATGATTCTTCCGCCTGGAACATAAAATTAATCACCCAAGATGTTAATGCTGAGATTACATCCATAGCTAGGCACCTAGACAAGAAATCTGACTGAATTTTGGACACTCAGCACCTCTGAATACTAAACCAGTTACTGATGTGTTTGTATGAGGATTTAATTACTTTGGTATAGATACTTGAAACTTTTGGTAACTGCTTTTTTCACAGCAGGATCTTTAAAAGTAATTCCATGTACACATGGATCGTATGTTTGATTTCTCAATCATCCTAAAACATAAAGATGAAAAAGTATAAACATTTGCACTGTTAGCTTACTTAATATTTATTAATATTTTTACATACATGTATGAAAATATTTCTGAAAGTCTGTAGGATTTTTTTTTTCTGTTATATTCAGTGAGAGCAAGGAGTTTGGTCGCTTTCCTATCCTGGACACTCCAGCATGGTGAATATTAATGTGATATGTTCAATCATATGATTTTACATCAGAAACCTTAAATGAGCCTTTTTGTATTTTTATTCCAGATACAAAGAAAGTGCCAACCCTAGATTAAATAGTTCTGGAAAACTCTGAATTACCCTCCCTAAGTATGTCACGTGTAGGCTTAGAAAAATGAAGTCCACAAAAGTTTCACATGAAAGGAAATGCTGGAATACAAATTCACAGGGCTCCAGACAATCTTCCAGGATGCTGATCCAAACTGTTGCAAAAGTTACCTTTGCTTGTATCAATGCTCACATAACCAACCTCATTCTTGACTTTGCAGAATAAAATGACAATGTGGTAGCATGATATATTTGTTCATAAAATGACATTTATTCCATAACACTTCACTGGTATACAGCTTGATTATAATTAATACTCTCCATCGCCTCATTAAGCCACATCATTCTTGCCCAAACATCAGAGAGGTTTGTTCACACTAGTTAGTTTGCCACTCCCACTGGGAGGTCTTTTATGTTTATATTTTTCAAAGTAAACACAAGCAGTGTGGCTTAATGTTTTAATTACAACACACACCCTTTTCGTCAGCCTTCTGTACTAATGTGTACAGACCTATGCTAGAACAGGTACTTCAGAGATGGAAAATACTATCCTTTAAAGGCAAATATAATTGGATTTCTCCCTCTGCTTGTTTTCTACAATAGACAGCAAGGTTTGCTAGAGTAGATGTTACCATTAGAACCATGTGGAAAACTGCTTATTATTTTTTTGCTTTGCTAGTTGAATTTCACTGAAGATATGGCCAACCTGAAATCAATATTTTTCAGCAAATCAAGGAGTTTTTTTCACCATCATCAACAACATGTTGATCAATATGAAATTGCACAGTTTCAATAAAAAACCACCCTTTTTTCTGAGGTTAAGTACAGCAAAATAGTCCATAAAATCTTTCTTAAATGTTTTATTTTTGCTTCTCTATGCAATTTTTAATTCGGTACATGCCTTTTCTTACTAATCTGGAATTTCATTTGGTTCTTTATAATAATTTCTCAGTGCACCTCTAGTGAACAGGAGAATAGGTAAAAAGCTGCATTGTCTGGTGGTTGATTCAGCTGCATGGAAGAAAAATGAGTGAGGAGGACTTTTGTGTCACTGCTTATTTCCTTGGTGTTTTGACATGCTGACATATATAGGTGTCAGGTAGGATTCATTAGCTTTTCTGGACAAGCTAATGCCTCTGTAAAGAATGAAGGTTAAATTCCCAATTACAATGTAGCTGCATACTTTCTTGTTAAATTATCCAGCTTCACAGAAAAGCATTTTTATGAGTAACTGACAGTTGCTCAAATTGACTGACGTGATTAAATGACTGTTTTGTAGGCAATATGTAGCAATGGATCACTTGGCCAATAAATATGCCCTTCTTATTAGTGAAAACATACTGAAAATGTGTTAGATTTTAAATACGGGTTTATGATGCTTTATACTTAATGTGCAACATAACCCTCAGTGTATATTTCACTGTCAGAACAGTCAACCCCTAAAAACTTTCAATAAGCCAGAACAGAGTAGCATTTTACCTGAACAGAGGTGAGAGGGCAAAGAGATAAAGATCAAAAGATATTCAAATGTGTGTGGGAGCAGGAGATGTAAAGAAAAATATTTTCTCACTTTGTAACCTTAAGAAATGGAAGCAGTGGAGGGTGTTCTCTTCTAAAAAGCAGCACAGCTTCTTTTTACAAAAATAGAAAAAAGTTCAGTTCCTTGTTTGTATTTCTGCATCTTCATTGCACAGTGACATATAAATATGATACTAACACTATGTTGGAAGTAGCAAGAAAGAAACAAATACTTCTAAGAGCAGAAACCTGGTTTTAGGAACTGAAGGACTAAGCTTCTCAGCCAACTGATTTTTGTTTGTGCTCAACCCTCCTTCTTGCTTGCTACTTCTGAAAATGCCCTTGCTTCAGTTGCAGTTGGAAATGAAGCAATGAACTTATGAACAACCACTTAACCTAAAAGGCTAACTTGTTCAGTCATAGTTAGCTACATTTTAGGAGACTTTTTTTTTTTTAATTTAATATTTTAAGAAGAGCTTGTATATTTGAAAGTTTATCTTTTTCATTAGACCACCTGATACTGTTAGGGAAAGAAAATATATCCCTACAAAGCTTGCCTTGCTCATCAATTTGTATTTCTCAACACTTATCATTTGGGTTTTGTTAAAAAGGAGTCGATCCTTCAAATTAATTTAAAAATGTGTGCTGCAGCATTTGTTACTCCTGGCCTACAGACTGCTTTCCTGATCTTTCAGAAGACATAGAACATAGCACAATGGGAGAAGAGGAACAAGGAAGCATCATAAAAGGGGAAAAGACACTAGAAATCAAGAAGGAAGGGACAGCAAGGAAGATGTACACAAAAAGAGCAAAGCACACCTGTTTGATATATTCATTTCAGCACTTCTATCTGAAGTGCTTCACCTCCGTCAGTTCTCAAAAGCAATAGATGGATAGTTACCAAATACCCTCTCCTTCAACTCTAGTACAGCTTGAACCTGATTTGGTGTCTGGGTTCTCACATTCACTCTTTGTAACCCTGAGAGGGTGATCACTTCAGATCAAAATGACCACATGGCTCAGACTTTGGCCAGCATTTGATTCCATTGTTGTCAGGTGAAAAATCATATTGGAGAAAAACTGGTGCAGAGGAGAGGGTGAACTGAGAATATGGCATGTGTAGTATATGTAACATCTTCATTCAGAAATGCCATGAATTACAGTGAATTATCTGTCTCTGAGTAATAGTGAACTTCTTACAGATGTTTTTATTGACAGACTCAACTTCAAACAAAAAGATTTCTTATTTTGCAGCCAGCAATAGGAATGAGAAACAAGAGAGAAATGGAACTAGTCATGCTGCCAGTTCAGGGAAACCATAGATGCAGAAATACTGAGCATGTTTAGTCAGGGTTTCAAATGGCTTGGCTTGATTAGACAAAAAGATAATATGCTCAGTCAACACTTCCTATCCTGAATTACAACAAGAAAAACATGATGAAATCACAGTACCTCAGAAACCCCAGTTTTTTGTATATATGACAGGTGACATGAGTGCCTGTGTGGAGGCAGAAGTTACAGGTCAGAACTTGTTTATACAGAGGCAATAAATCAGTATTTCATTTCTACTTGGGTAGCCAATGGTCCTAAGTATTTCCTATTCTCTTTTATGTCTAGTTTAAATGCAGCGCACAATAATTATGGTGAAGGCTAATGTTTACATGTGAGAAAGAAAATTAAATTAGCATTTTGAGAAATTGGCTTGAAATAGAGCTTTTCAGCCAAAAGGACTTTTGGCCAGTAATCAAAACGCACAGAATCAGCACAAAGATGGAAATCATGAGGAGAGAGAAAGACACCTTCCCAGAGCATAGCACAATTCTAGAAGTGAGCAAAAGGCAACGTTTGTCTGTTTTTTCTCCTCTGCAGATGTACTTTATATTGTGCAATTCTGCTAGGAAAGTTTAAAAAAGTTATTATGACACATTTTCACAATGCAGTAATACTCTCAGGTGAAAACATAGCAACTTACAGAGTACAGCTGGAAAATGGCTATTGAATTATCTCAGAAAGATGCCTTTTAGACTTACCTTGACTGTAGCCATACCCTCATTATATCCTATGATATCAGTGAAACGTTCTGGGGCCAATTCCTATCCTATTTATTCATACTAGCAATTCTGTTCCCATGAAAATTCAATCAGTGAGTTCGGAAGGCAAAATTCAATCATCAAACACACAGTAACCACGCCTTGAGAAAAGAGATGCATGTTGATAATAATATTAAACCTATTGTAACTTTTTAGGCAGATTGGTCAGTCTGAGGAAAAGTATCAGGGATAACAGGAAGACAGTTTATATGAAATTTACCTATTATTTTAATATTAATTGTGATAAGCTACCCTATAAATAAATGGAGTGCTATCTTTTTTTTTTTTTTTTTGGTAGGTGGGGAAGGTGGCTGCATAGCTGTGGTAAGCAGCTGATTTTGGATAGGAAGTCTCTGTCTCCATAATCGGGAGCATTGCCTGTAACTCTTTCTGCAAAGCCATTGCTTGTTAGAACATAATAACAGCTGCAATTCAACAAAAGTCTCCTTCCCTTCAAAGAGTTAATTGTCCAAGGCTTACTGACTGCCTGATTTCATCTGTCTGTCCAGTTCTCCCTCTTATCATTGAAACAACATTTAGAGCGTATTGCTGTACACAGAACATTGCTGGAATTAGCGTTGAGTCCTTGCAGTGTGTAGAGCACTAAGCCTCAGCAGCAGTAGGAACTGGTTTTTCCTGTGCGTTCTGGCCTCTCTCCAATTGGCACATCTACAATGCAGCCAGTAGACAACTAGGTATGAAATACTTCATCTAGAGCTGGATGATATGTTTTGGATACAGTACTTCTGTCTGTTATTTGTATGTGCACATAATGTCTCAAATAGAGAAAGGCGGAAGAAGATCTTAAAATTCCTACTTATAAATGTGAATTCCAGTCCCCACAACTTTGTATTGAAAATCTCCCTTCAGACTAACTATTCTTTATCAGTATACCTCTTATTAAAAAAAGAAATTAGAATGAAAAGGGCTATGATGCAACTTTCACAATCCAAACTATTTCATTGAATTAATCTCTCTTTTACCTGAGGTATTGTGGAAAGTGACATTGAAGTAGTGTCTAGTTACTTTAAAATAAGAAATGGCCCAGCAAAAAACCTATTACAGTCCATTTTCAACCTAACTGCAGTAAATGCAACATGTATCTCAAATCTCTACATAAAAATGCCCTTTTCTGTTTCTCAGTATACTGCTGTGCCAATTCAGTTATTCTGAAACGGAAAACACTTTTGGTTTTGTGGTAACTTCTGCAACATCATAAGCTGCAGCTTCCAAGCGCAGCGAAGGTAGGCCATAATCCCCAGCTCTCAGACTGTGCATCAGAGTGTCAGCTAAATTAAACAAGAACAAGTAAACTTAAACCTCGGATCTCTTAACTCCTGTGCACTGTGCATCTACCACAAAGCTAAGTTGTTCAGTTATCTTGAAATAATAACTAGGGGTTAGGAGATGAAAATTCTTATAACGAGGCATTTTTATCTTCCTTAAGTAAAATCTTTAAACTCAGTAAGCAAAAGGGCAGCAGTAGTTATTTCTAGGTCTAAAAAGAGGCAAAGAAACTGCACACCTTGTTTGATTCAACAGCCATATCAAATTCCCTGTATTTCCCGCAACAAAATAGAAAACAAGTCTACTTACTACAACCACAAACTTCAGTTCTCTGTCTGCAGTAGTCTGTTGAAGCAGAATGAGGATAATATGAAAAGAAAAATACAGGATCCTAGATGGGTTGGAAAGCCGTATCACTCCCATCCTGGCAGAGGATGAAAAAAGGCTTTGTAGCTCCAGCAGCTGCTCCGGCTGAGCAGCCCAGACGTCAGGCTGTAGTTTCAAAAAGGGTGGAACTGCTGCCAGTGAATTTCAAATCCAAGAGGAATGTTGTGTGACTACGCAACAAATTGCATTGCCCTTTGTTTTGAAATTACTGTTTACATTCTATTTAATCAAATCATAATTCAGTTCCTTTTTCTCTGTGATATTTTTCTCTTTTGGAGTGTAAGGATGAGGTTAAAATACGAAGGAGTTGCTAAGCATTCCTAATGTTTCAACCTACCTGTTCTGTTTCTACTTCTCAGGGCTCGGAATTTTTCTAGACTATAGCATGGCCACAAGGATGAACTCAGAACCAAGAGCCAGGCAATACCGTTTCTCTTTTCTCTTTGCTGCTCAGTTAGTCCTCTTTCCAGCTTCCCTCCCCTCCTTTTTTCTTTCCTCTTCTACATTCTCACTGCGAAATCAGAATAATTATTTCAAACAACACTTCATGTAGGTTAAAATTACCAGTCCCTCAGGTAAAATAATTGAATAAATCTTGGAACAAGTATGTTCTTTAAGCTCCTTGCTGGGCAGTTATTTGCTTGTCAATTTGTGTGTGTTGCTTTTCTTTTCCCTTGGAGTATACCTATATCTCCCCTTTTGTAACTGCTTATGTCAAGTTCTTTTTTGGCCTGACTTCTCTAAGAGATTTCTTGTGAACTAGCCCTGGAGCTCACATTTTTATTGTTACTGATTAAGAACACTCTTTCTGACAGTAGCTCACTGGCTTTGAGAAGATTGCTCAGCCTGCCTCTGCTGATTTCCTCTCTATAAAACAAGAATAACGATACTTCAAGACTTGATTTCATAAAGATTTTCTGCATAAATGATTTATGTTTTGCAGAGACCTATAAATACAGTTCTCTAAATGTTAAAACTTAAGATCCTCTATGTATTGTCTGAGTCATCCCATTCCTGTTATACCCAAACCTGTCTCAGGGTCTTCTGTTGAGCTCTCTGCAACAGTATTCTCTACAACAGGTATTTTACCATTTACCAGAAATCCTGTCTCTAGGGCCCTAAACCCCACTGGGCCTCAAGTGCTCTCTTCTCTGACTTGTGTGAATGACCTTATGTATCCATCGCGTCTGATGGATGGGAGTGGAAGGGGGGAGGACCACAGCTCCCGGACTTCCCCATCTGTCTTGTCAGTCTGTGCCTGGTTTTCAGCACTTACCTGAACTTCTTTCTTCCTCCACTGTTATGTCCCCGCCCTCCTTTTTGGTCTCTCCTGGTGTGGTTGTGACTATGCAGAAGGTATAAGAAAGTAATCCATACTTCATAAATATATAATACTTTGTCTTTCTGAAAACAAATGTAAGCTGATTATCTTCCTCTATTGTTTGAGAGTGCAGGTCATAAAATATACTTTCTTTAGAATATTTTAATATGGCTCAAAAATCAAGAATGGATGTCCTACTTTTTTCATCTATATAGTTTTTTAGATAGGTGCTTCCAAAGCTTTTTGGATCAAGGAATCCTTGTCGTCTGTCAGAATTTTTTCTCGTCCTTCCTAAGCCCTTACCATGAAATTCATAACTGATTAGTTTTTATAAGATTTACTGGTTTATTGTGTTTCTTTGATGAGTGACTATGACTAATGAAGTCTCATTATTATGGAACCCTTATAGTAACTTCACTTTAAACATGAACTCAATTTTTTTGTGATGACGGATGGCATCATTCAGGAATGTTTGAAAATATATAACAACTGCATTTTATAGAAAATCTTTGCTAACATCTCTTATAAAATGATATTTCAACCTAAGACCAAGCATATGATAAATAGTTCTGCTTTCTGTGGCTTCACTCTTCCCTTTGGCATGTATGTTTTGCTAGTGAGATTATTTTATGCCCGAAAGAACGGGCACCACAACATCTTAAATAAATCTCTACCCATTCTAAAATGGAAGAATACCCTCATTCATGTGCCATAGTGGTTAAGAGAGGATCCTGTAGGTAATCTGTAAGTATGTTGGTATCGTGTATTTCATTTGGAAATTTCCTTGCTTGTCTTGGATTGTCTCCACTTCTGCTGTGCATTTGGCCTCTATAAGCTTGTCATATTCTGCAACTATTAAATCCTTACCCTTTTCAGGAAAAGTTGCTTCAAAATAAAAAAAATCATTCCTAAATCAATGTAGATACGGTTGTCCAAGCATTATAATGCAAGTGGACCTAAACAATTTGAATCATGTTTATGTTAATTTGGCTCATTAGCATGTATTTTAATTATTAAATTGTGGCATTAAGTAGAATTAGCTTAAACACAATTATGTGTTTTAAGTGCATGTATCTATCTTGAAGGCTTGCTGAAGCATAGCTAGATTGGCTTTGAAGTGGACTGGTTGCAAAAGAACCCATGCTTTAACGTACACAAGGGTTACCTTAGGTAACTGCTGCTGGTAGAGCACAACCTAGACACTGAAACGGCGGAAGGCATTGCAGTCAGAGCAGCCGGGTATGAAACTGCTGCTGGCACTCATGGCTGCTCACATGGGGAAACCGCTCAGGTTCTGTCACTGACTGAATTTGCAAATCAGCACTTAACCTAGTTTGGATTTATCTGCAATCATTTTTTTTCAAGCTTTTTTAAGTTGAAAAATGGAAAGAAAAGAAAAATTTTCATTTCAGTAAACAAAGTGACACATTTTCCAAGCACTATTTCGAAGCACTTATAACAAAAGCAAAAGACTGTCTCATAGTCCTGTATTGGGGTGATTTTACCCAATTGTGGGGAGCGGGAAGGGACAAAGGAAGAATTAATTTACTTAGGCTGGTGACAGGACATGAACCTATATCTTGCACTACAGGAGAAAATGCCCTAAGCACAAAGTCACTATTCTAAGGCAGGTGGGGGGAAGAAAGTGTCTACTCAGTGTGTTCTAATAATTTATTAGTTTGTCCCAAATTTGTAACATCACCTGGTTACAGGGCACTCAGAGAATTTCTTTCTGGTCTTATGGTTAAGATGCTTGCCTGAGACATAGGAAGCCTAATTTGCACACCAGGAAATATGTAAACAAAGCGAATAGCAGTGAGAAAGAGGCAGAAAACACTATTCATCTTCACTTTCCCCTCTGAAACTCTGCAGCCTGGTGGTGATCTTATTTTCTGGAACATGTAGAGGCAGATCTTTTTGGTAAAGGAGGGATTTGAACTTGTGTCTGTCACATCTCAGATGAGTACCCTAAGCACTAAGTAAAAAGAAGGAACACCTACTTGTAACACTGCCATGAAACATGTCAAAATTAGTCAATGAATTTGATCCACATTTGTGAATTGTAGAATCATAGAATTGTTTAGGTTGGAAAAGACCTTCAAGATCATCAAGTCCAACCTAGCACTAGGTCAAGTCCACCACTAAACCATGTCCCTAAGCACCATATCTACACATCTTTTAAATACCACCAGGGATGGGGACTCAACCACTTCCCTCGGCAGCCTGTTCCACTGCTTAACAACCCTTTTGGTGAACAAATGTTTCCTAATATCCAACCTAAACCTGCCCTGGAGCAAGTTCCTTCTGTCCTATCACTTGTTACTTGGGAGAAGAGACCGACCCCCACCTCACTACAAGCTCCTTTCAGGTAGTTGTAGAGAGCAGTGAGGTCTCCCCTCAGCCTCCTTTTCTCCAGGCTAAACAACCCCAGCTCCCTCAGCTGCTCCTCACAAGACTTGTGCTCTAGACCCTTCACCAGCTTTGTTGCCCTTCTTTGGACACGCTCCAGCACCTCAATGTCCTTCTTGTAGTGAGGGGCCCAAAGCTGAACACAGTATTCGAGGTGCGGCTTCACCAGTGCTGAGTACAGGGGCACCATCACTTCTCTAGTCCTGCTGGCCAAACTATTCCTGATACAAGCCAGGATGCTATTGGCCCCCTTGGCCACCTGGGCACACTGCTGGGTCATGTTCAGCTGGCTGTTGACCAACACCCCCAGGGCCTTTTCAGCCAGGCAGCTCTCCAGCCACTCCTCCCCAAGCTTGTAACATTGCATAGGGTTGTTGTGACCCAAGTGCAGGACCTGGCGCTGAGCCTTGTTGAACCTTACACAGTTGGCCCCGGCCCAACGATCCAGCCTGTCCAGGTCCCTCTGTAGGGCCTTCCTACCCTCCAGCAGATCAACACTCCCACCCAACTTGGTGTCATCTGCAGACTTACTGAGGGTGCACTCAATCTCCTCGTCCAGATCATTGATAAAGATATTAAACAGAACTGGCTCCAATACTGAGCCCTGAGGAACACCACTTGTGACCGGCCACCAACTGGATTTAACTCCATTCACCACAACTCCTTGGGCTGGGCCATCCAGCCAGTTTTTTACCCAGCAAAGAGTATGCCCATCCAAGCCATGAGCAGCCAGTTTCTCCAGGAGAATGCTGTGGGAAAGGGTGTCAAAGGCTTTACTGAAGTCCAGGTAAACAACATCCACAGCCTTTCCTTCATCCACTAAGCAGGTCACCTTGTCACAGAAGGAGACCAGGTCAGCCAAGCAGGACCTGTCTTTCATAAACCCATGCTGGCTGGGCCTGATCCCCTCATTGTCCTGTACGTGCCACGTGATGGCACTCAGGATGATCTGCTCCATAACCTTCCCCAGCACCGAGGTCAGGCTGACAGGCCTGTAGTTCCCCAGATCCTCCTTCCAGCCCTTCTTGTAGATGGCCATCACATTTGCTAACCTCCAGTCGACTGGGACCTCTCTGGTTAGCCAGGACTGCTGATAAATGATTGAAATGTGGTATTTGTTTTTTTTCTTTCTTTTTTGGTAGTCACTCAGCTCAGTAGATAACCCAAAGAGAATAGGGGACGGTGAAAAGAATGAGCATTCTGAAGTTCAGGCAGTCCAGTGCCACATTTCCCAGCCAGCACAAAATTACTATTGCTTTTCTGTTGTTCATTCCCCATCTTGCTGACATTGTTTCAGTGTATGACAGGAAAAACAGTGAACATCATGAGCTACATCTCACCTATACTACAGCATCTATGACTATTCAGGTTATTGTATTATAGCAAGTCTACTTTAAAATATGACTGGACTGTCTATGCATTATTTGTGAAAGAAGGGAGGGAGTTGCATTTTCATGTGATCCTGCTTTTGCAACATGATATTAAAAAAAAAAAAAAAATCTTTTCCTTTGCATTCTAAATAATTCCAAAGCTGAAATGTATTTTTTTGTTCATTTCTTCTTTAAGAGGAACTGAAATGAAACTGTTTATGGTTTCATACCTGCAAAAGACTATGGGACAGATTTTTCAAATGGAGTCAGCTGGTGCAGTTGTAGAAAAACATCATTTAGAGTGTTGTATTATTTGTTCACTGACATCCCCAATTTATATTCATACAACAAGATCTGGACTTGATGTTTCAGACTTAATGAACACTGATGCTTATTTTTCCTTGGAGTAAGCAAGGTATAAAGGAAGTCTTCCTTTCTGTGTTTCTACAGTGATAGTCCTAAGAACAAAAAACATTACAAAGAATGTGTGTGATGGGGGTTCTGTTGGGGAATAAAATAATCTGGAAATTTATTTATTCTGAGGGGAATAAAATAATCTGGAAATATCTTAATTTGGAAATTAAATTTGAAATTTAATTTTGCTCAACAGAAATCAGAATGTTCAAGGTCCATTCCCTGGAGCATGTGGCAGGTCCAATGATGTGATGGAAAAGTGGGACCTTCTGTTGGTGTTCTGTGAGCAGCGGGCTCAGCTAGGATGCACTTCCATAGCTGAACTGAAGTGCTGAGGCCAGGGTCCAGCTCCATGATCCCCCATACCAGACAAATCTGTGGGACAGAAGAAGGGTCTTCATGAAGTTCTGAAAAATTTTGGGAGATGGATTTGGGTGAGGAAGGAGGGGAGAAACTGGGAACTGGAGGCTAAAGAGAATCATGAAGAATGTCTCAGAGAATCATGAAGAATGTCTCAAATGTATTGCGTTTTCTATGTGAGCCTTGTCCAATCCAGGAAACCAGCAGAAAAGTTACCCTTGCCTTTGATGGGAGAAGAATGAGACCACCTTGACAGCTCTTGAACTTCTACTTTTAAATATCTGTGAAACAAAACATTAAAAGCAACTCAAGCAACACAAATTGGCACAAGTTCAGAAAAAGGAGAAATAAGAACAGGTTCAGAATAGAAGAGAGGATGCCTGGAAATTTGTTTTTGGCAGCCAAGGCTACAATCTTTTTAGTAGTCTAATACCGATAACAATGGAGTCTTAAATTTTGTTCTCTATTTGCTTTCTTTCAGCAATTTTTTTTTAATTACTTCTTTTTAAGGGAGGTGTGATGATTTGCTGCGTGGTTTTGGGATGAATCATTTAAATAGCTTGGACTAACTCTCCTATGAAGGCTGCCAGACCCAGGAAGGCTTTCTGCTGGTGTCCATTATGGATGTTAAGGTAATACAGGCAAAACAAGCTGCTGCTTCTTTGCATTAAGAAGCAGCTAGAACTGGTTGTCTCATGCTATTGGAAAACATTTTTACTCTTGTTTGGATGCTATGGTAAAAATGGGTTACATTTTTTAACTAGAGGGAATAAATTATTTTTATCTATGTGTTTGAACTTCTTTGCTGTGAAATCTAACTACAGCTCTTCTTGATGAAATGTGTTTTCTATGCTGGCTTAGGAAACACAGGAATTGTTGCTTGGGCCCTGATGAGAAAAGAATGAGCTCTTACAGTGAGAATTCTGAAACTTAGATTCTTGCTATAGGGGAAAGGGATCTTTCAATTCTTTTGATTCTTTTGTAGCTTATGGAGTAGCAGTTATCTGCTTATGCTCTAGTTCTAAAAAGGAATATACATTTCATAGGCTTAGCATCCATTTCAAAAGCCTGGTCCAAGGAAAGGAAGCTAGGATGTCAAAATTTTCTGCATCTCATGGTTCTCTTTGAAACGACTGGCAGGCAACAAGGCTGTTAGCAAAGGTCCTATCCACTGTGAGAAAATAAAAAAATAAGAAAGCCTAGGTCTTCAAGCAAAGAAGTATCCACTACTTTCAGAAGTTAGTTGCATCTGATTGTTCTGATCCAGCTTTTGTAGTAATAACACGAACTGTTTTCGCAACAGCAATATTAGAAAATGTGACTAGTGAAGGATTGCCCAGCACGTTCTGCATGTTTTAACTAGCATGTAGCTCTGGATTTTTTTATTTTGTGTTGCCAGTAGGATCTTTTTGTTGTTAATGTCAAGAACAGCATGGACTTACTTCCCTGTATGATCAGATCCGAGTATACAATCAAGGTAACATAACAAAAAGAAGGTGTTTGAAAAGCTGTTTGAAACCACAAATGATTTTTCTTTCAAAATTAACACTTGGCCTTGCTGTCTTTTTTGAAAGAGATAGAACGGCTCAATATCTGAAAGCCTTGTTGGGTCAGCCAATTGCCTGTCAGGTCTTTATGGTAGCCAGCCTGGCTGCTTGTAGGCTTCTCTTAGGTCTAGATCCATGGTCCGTTCTTCCCATAAGTTGCACCTTCCTTCTGTATAGAGGTGGGATATTTGTGCATGTATAAGAGAGAAAAGAAAAAGACAGACATCTCTTAGGCAAGTAAACAACCATTATCCTCATTTTTGTAGCTTATGGGATCTGTTTGTGTAAAATGCTTCATTACTTCTTGAATAAAATAAAGTATAAGGACACTGGAATGACTCCTCCTTTTGGGGGCTCCTTTTGAAGCACTGGTTCTCTCACCAATTCTGGTAGTTCTTGTCTCATTCTTCAAAAGAGAGCAACACTCCTTCAGAGGTATTTTCCAATTTTGCTGTAAATTAAGGCCTTCAAAACACTATAGCTACAATTACATTCTTGAATTAGTTCTGCCAAAGTCCCTTTGGAATGAATAGTTCTTGAAAAATTACTCTGGTTTCGTATTGCACTTGGGTTTTACCACTTGATAAAATAAAGAGCATGTTCATGAAAGCTAAGTCACTGCTTTCTATAATTTTGGTTTGTTGTACTGAGGAATGTTTTCTTTTGATAGAGATAAGGAGACCGTTGGTCATGCTGATGGAAGTTAATGAGAAACGTTAGACTGTAGTCACATCACAGTGTGGGAGGAGTTGTTTCGTAAAGCTAATCACACTGAAGATCATGGAGGGAACACCTAAAGGTAAGACAAAAAGAGAGAATCGTTCTTAGCATATGGCCTCATTCTCTGAAAACATGGCAAAGCTGTTAATAGTACCTCAACAAGTCAGTAGCTCAGACTAAGTGCAGAAGAGTAAACAAATTTGCTCCGATTTTGATGGAATTAGGAAAAGTCTGTTGAAATGGTGAGCCCATCCACACTGAAACCTTCCTGAGCAGCCAAAAGAGCACAGAGAAATGTTTTATCTCCTTCCCAAATACGCTGAGCTCACTTCACTTCCTATGTTCCACACTGTGGTCATCATCATGTGGAGGAACTTGGCTCTGATTAATACCACCTTCAAATACTGCTCGTCTCTTGTGTGACCTGTAATAGCACTATTTGCCTAACCCCTGTGTTTCCCTGTACTGAGGACATAAATCATCTCCATGAAACTTCAATTAAGCATTTTCTGGAAACAGCTCTATGTTTGGGAAATGGTGTCTCCATGTAGAATAGCTATATAAGGTAAATTTTTGAGCTCAGTCACACTCCTGGGTTTCATTCAAAAAAATCACATTTATGGGCTTCTATTCATGAAATGTTCTGATGCATGTATAATCAAAGTATTAACATATGCCTCAGCAAAGAACAATATTTGAGGTGATTTTTGACAAAGCTGAAAACAGCTGAAATCAGTGATGTTGCAGCTGTAGGTGTAAATGTGACCTGTAAACTCTTTGCATCACTCTTCAGCTAGGTTTAGCGTCCTGGTGTTAAAGATCAGCTGTTCCAGCCTACCTGCATTCAGTGAGAATTGGTAATGCACAGTGGTTTAGCAGAGTGCAGTCCCTCTGCCAGCGTGCCGCGCTGTGCAGGCTGTGGGGCAGTGTGCCTTGGCATTTTCCCAAGTGCCCCTCATGCACAGCAGACAGTTTAAAACTTCTGCCTGCAGGATGAGTTATGAGCCCCAAAATTAGGATCTAGCCCCAACAGTTACTGAGATGGAACCATTCTGAACCAGGATAAAATAGGGGAAAGTGTCAAATTTTGATATGACAATATGGCAAATATTTTGATTGGAGCATCAGTTTTGGTTGTAATCTCTTTTGTGGTCCATATGTGTTTTCAGCACTCAGGATTACTAATGAAGGCAGTTGTGCGCAGTGATGCTGGACTTGGTGTAAAATGCCTGAAGCCCACGCAACTTCTACTTAAGCAAAATTTGAGAACTGAAACAATGTACGGCCTTTGTGTTGAACTTAAAGGCTAAATATTTGTGTCTTTATTAATGCCAAATTTTGATTATACAATAGATAATTTTTTTGTTTATTTACTTGGTCAGTTACAGTTATTTACTTGGTCAGTTTATTTACAGTTACAGTTATTTACTTGGTCAGTTACAGTTACTTGGTTTATTTACTTCGTCAGTTACACAGTTTGCTTTGTGAAGGAGGGGAACTAATTTCCACAGAACTTAGATTACTAAGCACCATAGTATAAGCATGAAGTATTTATCACTATCTTCCATGACTGTATTAGTTGCTTGGCCAAAAAAAAAATCATCAGAACCAACCTTCCCCTGACAAATTACGTTTGGCAATTAAATGTGGTAATTTCCTGATATGTTTCCTGAGAAGTTTTGAGCAATGAATATAGTGAAGAAATGTATTTAGTGAATCATTAGTTGCCAATTATTCAGTCATTCTGGCTAAACTATCTCTAGTCTGTTCATGGATTCAAGATATTTAGCAGGAAATTATCTGCAACCAGGTGAGTTGGCTTGTCTGCATTCTTCTAATCTCTGACATTTCAAATTCTTCTTGAGATCCGTGATTCAGAAAGCCATATGGGATTTTTTCACATTGGGTACAACATTAATGGTTTTACATTACATTAATGTTTTTTTACATAACATTAATGGTTTTAAACTAAAAGAGGGTAGATTCAGACTAGATATAAGGAAGAAATTTTTTACGATGAGGGTGGTGAAACACTGGAACAAGTTGCCCAGAGAGGCGGTAGATGCCCCATCCTTAGAAACATTCAAGGCCAGGCTGGATGGGGCTCTGAGCAACCTGATCAAGTTGTAGATGTCCCTGCCAATTGCAGGGGGGATGGACTAGATTACCTTTAAAGGTCCCTTCCATCCCAAAGCATTGTATGATTCTATGATTTGATCATCAAAAAAGTGAGGACACTTTTGAATCCTGGGGCCTGTTTGCTGTTCATCTCCCTTCAAGAATATAGACCTAGATACAAGAGAGACAATGTAATTCTCTGCCTTCCCATTCCCTCTTTCTGCAAACGTAAATATCATCAGTGGTCAAAATGGAAAGTTGGACATCCTAATATGGAGATACAGACAACCTACTAGGGAATGTGTTAGCATGCCAATGCATCTCTCTATATGTTTGATATTCTTGTAAGTACCAGTCTAGTGTACTATTCAATATCCATCTATTTTCTGAATGTCTCCTAAAATCTCTCTGAATGTCTCCTAAAATCAAGGGAATGCATAATGTTGTTAATCAGCTCGAACAAATACTCTACAGTTAGAGAAGATAAGGTGAATTGTTATAATTCAGTGCATTTGTATCTGCTTCCTCAGTAACTGAAGGTCTTTTTGACACTACTAAAACCAAAAGAACCCATGAAAAATAGTACCCTAAGGTCTAATCAGCCTTGGTTCTCTTTCACCAAAAAGTTGGGCTGGAATAGATAAATGTATCAATGCAGTAGAAATTATGGCCATGGGTACAATCTGTCTTACTGAATCTGATTATTTTTCATTTCAGACCAGACCCTTATGAAAATGATTTTTACTTCAAATGAGCTCTTGGCAGAAGATGTAATCCTGACTTTACTTTTGGATACATGTGCCCAAAGCACTTCACTTACCTCTTTTTATGTCCTACATCCTACATTCTCTTGTCCAATGGTGTACTAGAACTGGGGAGACCAACTGAGTAAATCTCTCCAGTGGACAGCGAAATTTGCAGCCAGGGAGAGTGAGGGGGTGAGGATCTCTCAAAGAATTATTCCGATAGTACATTTCTATGGTGTATTGCCTGTTTCAAAATACAGAAGTGTCAAAATAAAGTTAGGTATGCAGAACCACACAGCCTTTCCATGTTGTAGTGATTGTACTTTGGGACAAACTTTTAGCCAGCTTATTTGTCTGGCTATTAATAGGCATCATTAGTACTCTGAAGTGATCTTTTTAAAGCAGCACGAATTTGCATGTAGTTTGTCTTCTTGGTAGACAGTCAAGGAGTTAAATAGATAAAAAGGGTAGAGTAAAACCTCTTGTAACTGTAATAAAGCAATGTATAGAGGGTTTTCAGGCTGCAGTGCTGGGATTCTGCTACTGTCAGTAACTGCTAAATTGAGTCCAATTATAATAATTAAAATCAATCTGTAATCTTTTCCTGTGTAGTGAACCTTGTGTATCCAGTTTAATTAGTCTGGGCTATCAGTAAATTGCTTTTTAGAAAAAGAATATGTTAATAGTACAGCTTGCAGATACTTGCCCATTTTTTTCCTGGTAAAGTTCAAAAAAATGACAGGCACTGTAGGGAGGCAATTTCCCATTGAAGACATTGAGTGCCATCTGTAAGGCAACAATGGTGGCTGCATGCTGTAAATACAAGAAACCTTTAATTAAAGGCGTATTGAAAATGATTGCATGTACCTATTATTTAACAATGATGTCCAGCACATTATCTATCTACTACCTACTTAAGATTACTTGTGTGGCCTCATTAATACTTGCTCTCGGCCCTCTGCAATGTTGAGCAAATACTGTTCTTTTATGGCTGTACAAACGGAAATGCTGCATGTATAAAGTATACAAATATGTAAATATTTAAGAAGTCTTAGTCACTTGCAGTTCTTATCAAACTTAGTAGGAGCTGTTAAAACATCTTTTAAAAAGAACTAGTGACTTTGCATGTTAAGTAAATAATATTTGAGATCAGATCAGTAAGCTCTTTGGCTGATATATACTTGTTAGGTCACAATCTAACTGCAGTTTAGAAATAGGAGCTTTTTACCAAGAGCAATCAAAAAATTTCCTTCTCCAATGACAGTGTTTGCACATTCTAAGCAAAAGTATAAAGTTGCAATTGAGTAACTGCCTTCATAAGAACTTCTAAAATAACCAACTTTAACTTTGTTTTTCTTTTTTTTTTTTTTTCTTTTACATCTGAAAAAGATGCAGGAAGCAGGAGGTTTGTTTCTAAACTATCTTTGTGATAGAGGTTCAATAAGACATGAGGCATGGTTTTTCCATTTCTCTGCTCAATCAAAGCAATATTACAATGAAACAAGCCATGACATCAGGTGGAAAATTGAATGCTGCAGGTTTCAGAGTAGTATCTGTTCATTAAAGAATGAAAACAATCCAATTATATTTAAGGTTAATCAAATAAAAATGCTTATAGCTGTATTTCATGAAGGAAAGAAAGTTTCGTGGCTTTCACTGCATTTAATAATTCCAGAAAGGGAGCATAAAAGAAACAGAAAGGACTCACCGTAGAATACATAACCATTTTTTGCTGGTGTGAAGGCTTTCTAGCATCTGAGATATGCTTTAGAATAGTTTTTAAAAGAATACCTGAAAGAAAATGGGGAAGCAATGACAATGAAAGGGATGCTTGTGTTAACATCTGTATCTCTTGTTACTGTTTTAACACAATCTGTCTTTAAATGCACCAGATTTATTTGATTGGCTTTATAAGTAATTTGTGCAGAGTGCCCTGGTTAATTCTGATACTGTCTTTTATATGGACAGTGGGCCTATTTTGCTTCTGTGTAAAAAGTTTTGGGGATCCCTAATAGCCTCAACAGCCTGAAACAGTGCATTCACAGCTGCTTTGTGCCAGCAGAACAGTGCAAGAAGAGCAGGTACTGAGTACTACCCTCTTTTGTGTGTAACTCCATTGACTTCCTGATTTCCAGAGAAAAAGAAAGAGCGCGTCCTTTGGACTCTGGGCGTTCTTAAATTACGTGGTTGTCTGTATTTTGTTAATGTTAACTGCTGAAAAGCTGTAAGACAGCCTATATGAATTAAATCAATGGCTGTGCTAGTATGTTAGCATAAAGTTGGAATCTCAACAAATTAAAATCCTAAAATGAGAACTATACACTCTAGCAGAATTAGACGCATGTATTATCTTCAGCTACTGGCACAATTTTTAATAGCAACTGTTAGTAAAGCAAGAGCAGAAGTTTTAACTTTGTGCTTAGTTTTGTAAGTTGGACCTCCAAAAAGGCAAAACAAATTAATCCATGCTTATGTGTGATTTGTCCTTGTAGCTCACAGAGCCTGACTGCACAGTGTCCATATAAAACAAAAACAACGCCCAAAGGGTGACAGTGGGTGAATGGAGGAGAATAAGCGATTAAAAAGGTATACATTATTTTTAAATTTCAGCTACTATTTGCTGAGTTTAGAAGCAGTTTATCTCATTTTAGTAATCTCAGTAATGGAATATGAAGACTGTTAGGCAACAAAGTTACCATCCTAGAGATTATTACCAATAATATTTTGTTAAATAAGTTAAGCACGGTGGCTTACATTAAATTCAGACTTGATTCAGTTCAGCAAGAATCTGTATATTACTTTGGATTTCTTATACAGTGTAACCAAAACGGTACCACCTTTATAATGTTGGATTAGGATATTAGTGATTCATATCCTCACCATCTCTCTTCCCATTAATCACAGTCTTTCAGTGCTGATCACCAATATCCACATCATGGCATCTTTCGTAGTTCTACTATGGAATCAGTAGCAATGTTTATTATATACCATTTCTTCTTTCCCTTTCTACTCTTGGTTTTAAATGGGGTAAGAATTTGGCTTACCTCCCTGCAAACGCGATTTTTGTGTTTGTTTGTGGAACCCAAATTCCGCCTGCAATAACAATTCTGAGAGCTTTATCAGCTTGGTCCTGACACCATGAGTAGCCCAAACAGGTAAAGTGTAATTGTTAATATCCTACAGTGAAGAAAGAAAACATGGTGATTTTCTTACTGATTCCTACTGCTAAATGTTGTTTGTTCTGGCATACAATGCTTGTCAAAACAAATTCTGAATGTCTCACTCAAGTAACATTTTCTCTTTATAATAAAATAATGACTGTATTTTGCATTTAGACAGCTGTAGAATTCTTAAGCATCACACTGCTTAAAACAAATTTGAAGGGCAGTGTTCAACAAGAAGAGGAAATGTAATACTAAAAATTATTATGCAAAAAGCAACTGGCATTATTTATGCTAATTGCTAATGCAGTTGTCAGGTGCAAAAAGATCACTTTATGACTCTTTTTCAGCCATCTACTGAGATATATCTGAGATCATTACTGAAACAAATCCTATATAGATGTCAGGATTTTAAGGGCTGGCAGCTCTGAGATATAAGTGAGATCCAGAGATCAAGTAGGAATCTATATAGCTGTAATTTGGATGTATGGGAGTATGAGGTATGTGTATAGGGATTAGACATATAGATGGAATTCATACGTATGTATACCAGGTCTATTGGATACTGACGCTGTCCTGAAGATAAAGTGGAATGGATTAGTCTTTCCTTAGGGACGCAGCCCAAGATATATTAATGGTCACAACTGTGAGAAGGAAAGATATGCCCAACACTCCTGGTTTGCACCACCCTGAATTCCTGTTTAAACAAGGTTGGTATCTTTCCTTTAGTTCAATGTAACCTCTGTGAATGTGAGCCATTGGACTGAGCTCACCAGAGGGAGTGTTCTTGTAACAAGTTCTAAGGAAAACGCCAACTACATAAAGGATTTGTTTAAACAAGTGAAACAATGGGACATGTTAGGTTAAACCAGGTCAGGTCACAACGTAACACTTTCTTTTTTAACAAATGTGATTTGTGTCTTGAGGAAAGAATTGGCTAGTTGCATGCTATTTAAGACAGTGCTGTAGACAAGCAAGTACCTCAGTCTCCAGGTTACCTGAAAGTCAGATGACACTTAGCCAATAATAACAAATACAGAGAGAGATGCATGCTACTGTAGTTTCGTGAATTGTGTTTAAAAAGCTATGTAAGAAATCTCTCTTTGTATGCTTGAAAGGGTGAGAATGGCTTTTATGGCAGATAAATTGATACCCCCCGAGTCGTCACTGAGTAGTATGAAAGACCAAAGCTCATAAAATCTAACACTAGAAGGAAAAACCCGACTAATTGGTTTGGTCTTCCAGCATTTAGCTAGATGCCTGATGGGAGCTGTCAATTTTGCACATTTCTCTGGTGACACAGGTTTCTCAGTATGATACAACAATTGAAATAAAATTTGTGGTCCTGAGCTGTCCTGCATTTGGAAAATATGGAAGGGTGACCCCACTGAAATTACAGTGAGGTGTCCCAACATGTTAACATTTCATTTAACTTAAGGCCCTGGCTAACATTCCATTCAAGACTGCTTTGGCCAAAGTTGGACCTTTGAGAAACTGCAGGACAGACATAAATTCATTAGCATCACACCCAAGTATTACATGTTGCTTGTGAAATCCACCTTAAAATTGCCTCAGTTTTCTAGAGGATATCTCAGTACTGATGACCAATTTATCATTAATATTTGAGTTTAAAAATAATTATGCATTAAAGAATTTGTAGCAAATGCCTGCAACAATACATTTTTAACACAAGACTGCAATTTTCACTTGCTTCAGCTAAGTCTAGACTTTGAAGTGACATGAAGTGAGGCTTGTTGCTAAATTAAGGGCACTCAGGATTTTTTCAAATCCCAGTCAAAGGTACCAGCCTGTGGGACCCAGACACCCATGACAGTTGGGCACCACAGTTTCCCTTTTGTTATAAAATCCTTACTTCTTTGTGATGTGCCTTGTTCCTTTGCTAAGAACAGGTTCCCAAATTTGGACAAATGGCCATTTGGGTCATTTCAATGGCTGCTTAATTCCTGAAAATACTCTGACCACTACTGTCCACATGCAAATTATGACTTTTCTGGCTTATACAATTTGCATAAAATCTTTGTGGAAGGATGCTTATGTTTCTTTGCCAACAACAAATTTTATTCCTGTGTATCTCTGTGATGGGGTTTGGAGGAGTAACAAGACAATTTTATCCAAAGGTGTGCTTTTGCCTAATTCTCCATATGCAGTCACTGACAGAATATTGGATTTGGTAGTCCATTGGTTTGTGTTTCTTATAGTGGTGGATGACCCACAGCAGCCTCACACAGTCATAGCATCTTTACAGGATGTTCAGTTGCTAGTTTGATGTTAGGTGAGGGTTTCTGGGGAAGAAATGAAAATAGTCTGTGGTTCAAAAAAGTTTGGAAACACATACGTACCCTGTTTTGATGTTTTACAAACAATAGAAATAAGAGCTAAAACCAGTTTTGAGGAAGTGTAAGTATTTCTATTGGACCTTGGGAATTTTCTTTGTATTATTTACCTCATATTGTAAAGTGTCAGAGAGTTTCCAAATTCTTTCAGTGTTCAACTTCTTCAGTGGGTATCCTGTATGAGTGGCTAAAAACTTCAGAAATGGCTGGAATACAAAAAAGCAAACTTGTAGTAGAGAGGGCCTTTTTACATCATTTCTACACACTGCCATACTAGTACATAGTAATTTTTAGAAACAAAATAGTCTTTGCACTTTGCACTTAAGCAATGAACCATTGCCTAGTGGTAAGAGAATTTGGCTTATTCGTCTAGACGAGGTTGGTGGTCTGAGTTCAGATTTGAAGTATGGTGGTGGTTTATGCTTGGTGGGAATGTTCAGAAGGGGTGAGAGTAGAGGGGACACAGCTATAGGAGGAAGTCTGGCAGAAATCCAAAAAGTGCTTAAAGGAAGTGTGATAAACAGAATTATTCTGATGTTGGTACTGAGCAGAAGGGAGGTATGATGTAAATTTGGTAAAACTGGGAATTATGATTCACTTGCATATAATACCCAGATGCAGAGCCAGAGATAGATGGCTGAGGTCAGTGGTTAATGATTATAGAAAAGCAGGTGAGTTTGATAGTGTCATTTTGAATAAACGTGTGAAGAAGAAGGTTGCAGCAGAACAGACAAGTGATTACATACTCATGGCAAAGACTTTGATGGTGGAGAAAAAAAGTGAAGGATACCTTACAGAGGCAAAAACGAAACATAAGTGAGCACCCGAATGAAGACTTTGGGTGTGAGACATGAACAGGTATTTGAGGAAAGCACTCAGGCTGTTATAGAAAATCTGGGGAATTGAGCTGTGAGCATTTTGTGGTGGAAGAGAAATCTGAACTATCAGAGAGTTATGTAGACAAGAGATGTCAGAGGAGGTGCTTTACATGGGAGTAAACAGAGAGAGGTTTTGGAGTGATGTGAGAGGTATTGGTACTGACTGGGTCGGAATTTTTGTTATGTCTGCTCTCCTAGAAGGTAGGTGGACTGTCTTTTTTGCAAGGTAGTCAATAATTTATCTTTTCTATGACTTGCAGTTTTCAATTGATGGGAACAGCCCCGTCCAGCTGGACCTATAATGTTGTAATTGTTTTTTGTGTATGTTGTCTACACCCACTGTGAAGATTAGAAATCAGGAAGGAGCACATTGACTGCCATTTTTTAAACCTACCTGTTAGATAATGTTGACAGAAGTGGTACATTTTAATTAGATTTCCAGAACTGAAAATACTTTACCCTGTACTGCTTGAGTTGCCTTTGGAAATCCCTTGTTGCAAAGGTTTCTCTCAGAAGCTCATTGTATTTTGGGCAGTGTGAGAAAGGTAAGAATAGCAACTGAAAAGAAAATTGCAAAATATTAGTTAGGCAAGATGCTTCTTGTTCTGCAATTCAATATACCCTTGCAGGATTGTTGTTCTGATTGGCTGCACTAGTTAGGACAAGCTGAAAAACAATTTGGGAATGTAGTTTTCAAGGATATTCATCTTCAGGACTGTAAGAGTCATACTGATGACTACTTACAAAATAATGTTTAAATGTTCAGAGGAGTAATAGCTGCAGTAGTTCAAAGTTAAAGGATTCATTTACACAAGATGAAATTTGTCCCTTGACAGAAGACTAACACAAGCCATCACAAACTGCTTTGTGCTTGGCTTCTCCAGGGATGATTTTACTCATTGTTTTCAGTCTTTCTTTAAACACACCATCACCTTTTTGCAACAAATTACCAAGCAGCAGCTGGACTACAATAGGAGTCTTTGTGCATGCTCAGCTGTATTAAGTGGACTTACCACAGCTTCATTTAGTTCAGCTAAATCATAGAAACTTGTGAAGTTTCTATAACTCAGTTTTGTCTTTCATTAATTCAAGACATCTGAAGGTTAAAGGTTACATATGACTGGGATAACTTAAGAATTTGTTAATTCATTTATCTAAGCTAAACTGAGCTTATTCCTGTTTGAAGTTTTTTTGTGTTGAATTTTAAACAGAAGTTAAAAAAAAAAATATAATCTATCTATTCCAGAAGGTAGGGAAGTATTTCTGAACTATAACCATAGGTTCATTAACAGGCATGACTTTACCAATAAATGATGGACACTTGTTTTGGGTGGTAGGATACATGTGGTCTCAAGCTTAGTCTGTTTATGTAGCAAAGATTAATAGATTTAAAACACAAATAGTTGAAAAAAGTATGAAAAATGTGTATGTGTTCATGACTTTATGATTTGTTTGAATAAACTTACTTGATCCCCTAGATATGAATGAGGTGCAGCACCTGCTTGCTGAGTTTGCTAGTGGTGTTGATACTGGCCAGGTGTTCTTGACTGTTTGCTGGGGTACCACCATCTGTGACAGTGTCAGAAGCAGCCCCTGACTCTACGCCAGGCTGTGTGCATGAACAGGAAGACACGTGTCTCCATATCCTCCATCTTCACGCTTTCATCACCTCAAGGTGAGAACCACTGCTCCATGTCCCTATTTAACTTGATTCTCCTATCATCACTAACTGTGTTAACTAGACTTGTCAGCCCACACAATTTATTTTGCATCACATGTGCAAACCTCCTTTCCCAGACTGGGACTCATACTGTACACTCCTGATCTTTCCTAGCTTTTTACCATAGGTTTTCCACAAATAGGAAACTCCAGCTCCACTCAGCTGCCCAGTTTTACCCTCTAGGACAAGTATATGCAGTCTACAGAGCTGCTATCCACACAATTCCTTGCAGCTCCAAGGTGAGGAGTTGAGGAAGGGAGATGAATAAATACATTGCCCGATGAACTCATGCTCTTAAAGCTTGGAGTCCTCCTTCCTTTTCCCTTTTACTTTTTCCACCAACCCTCAAAGTGCATGCACTGACCTTCAAAGTGCCTGAAAAACAATCCTGTGACTCAGTTCTCACTGTCATGAAAATCCCAGAATAATTCTTTTGTCTTTTCTGTTGGCTGTGGACTAAGAAATGTTGAAACACTAGTGAGAATAGGTATGCTTCCTCTTCTCACACAAAGTCATGTTTGTGATAAGTTTAGGATTAATCTGCTTCTATAGTGGTTTACTCACATGATAGTATAATTCTTTTTCTCTGTACCTAGGACTTCTGGTTTTTTTCCTTTTTTGTTAACTCCAGGCCTCTGGAGTTCCACAGGAATGGAGTAAGTCTTGACAATATTTCTACTCGGCTTTTTAGGCGTTTCTGCACAATGCTTGTAACATAATGTATTTTTCATTGCCTTTACCATGCCCTTTATCCTGCCCCTTCATCTCATAGCCTACATATTTTACTAATGATTAAGGGGAAGCAAATGCCCCAGTTTATACTCACATTATCATGTGACAGTGGTACTGTGTGAACGGGAATTGGCTGCCAAAGGATTCTGGGATTCCAAACCTGGCCCTGTGTTGGTGGGTACAGCCCAGCAAGACTTGCCTGAGCACTCATAAGCGTGTGATCACAGTCAGTGCTTTGAACATAAATCTGAAGCAAGAAAAAAAAAGAAAGAAGTTTTGGAAGGTCATTTCTCCTGTTAGGTTTTTTTTTTCTCTTGGTAGGAAAGAAGGAGACTGGCACTGTGCTGGGGAAGATGGCATTAAAGTAGAGTGGGATGAAGAAGGACCATGAGAAAGAAGGGGGAGGGAGAAATTGTGAAGCTGGAATAGGTCCTTGGAATAAAATTTTAGTGGACAAGGGAGTGGTAACATGGTAGCAGTTCCCTTAGGAGTCCTAGTGAAAAGCATAAGACTGACTCCATTTGACCATCTAGGCTTTGGGACATCGTGTATGCACTGAACAGCTGGACCCTAAATGAAAACTAAGCTGTATCTGCACCCTATATGGAAGTGTAGAATTGGAGATATCTGACATAGGTACTCTGCTACACAACAGTGAGGCATCTGAACCTGATCTACAGCCTAAAAAACCTTTCACACTGTTTTCAGTTAACCATCAGCCTGAATAAAAGTTGAGCCACAGGTTCGGGGATACTTTGAAATTACATTGAATTCAATGGGTATTAAGTTATTTCCAACCGTACCAGGTTCAGACTCTCATGCATTCAGGAAGTCCCATTAACATCCATAAAAAACATTCTCCCTCCCAGATCCAGTACTTGCCTCACATTGTTTGTATACAACACTCAGGAAATAAGAGTATCTCCTCCGCATGTACTGGCCAAGCTCATACTGTTGCTGTATGCCAAGCTGTAGAAGTAACAGAATAGTGTAAGAGGCTCAAGAAGTGTGCTATGCATCCATTCCTACAACCAAAAACTGAGATAATATTACATATTATTTTGATAAAGACCTTTTTTCTTTCTAAAGTGAAGGAGGAAAGAAGACAGCAGAAAAAAAAAAACAGTAAAGTTGCTGCGTTTACAGTATTGGATAATATTAGATATGTCTTCCTGATGGGTGCAGTTTTGCATTTTGCTCTATGTAAAGCTATATGTATGTTTATCCAAGCTCTAAGACTGGCTTAGGGGCAGGGTGACTTAAAGCAGGCATAGAGATGTCCCAGCACTGTCTGTTTAGCTTCCACTCTGTTGCTGGCTCACAGCCGATGAACTGGGAGTGCAGACAGAGCAACCACCTGTCCATGAAGACACGTCCAGGATACGAATCCCATAGAATATCACCAGCGATTCCATAAGGAAGCTACGATTTTAGCTTGCGCAAGTTCTTATTTTTCAGGAAGACTTGGACAGAAGACTTCAAGTAAAAGTCCTCCAAGCGTTCAGTATTTTGCTGCAATGGTTAATTATTATCGACAGTCTGAAATATTTGATTCTTGGTTCTTGCCTGACTATGTCCCCAGCTTTTAGCCACTGGATCTTGTTACGTTTTTGAATGACACATTCTTTACCATCACAGATCTTATAATCAATAAGATGGAATCAAGTCACTTAATCTCTGTGTTAAACTAAATAGATGACAATTCTCTACTCTCACAGCAAAATGGGTTTTCCAGACTCAGCATTTTAGTAGCTCTTTGCTGAACATTTTCTAACTTCGCAACATAACTTTGTAAACGCATGACATGAGAATCACATGCAATGTCCCTGTAATGGTTTCAGTGTTGTCATCTTTTTACTTGTATCTGGTGTTTCCTGGCCTAAATTGAAATATATTCAACTTTGCTCATATAATCATTACTCTGCACTGGGATCTCAGGTATGGTGATTACCTATTGCTTCCTAAAGTCCTTTTCTAAGTCACAGAATCATAGGATAATTCAGGTTGAAAGGGACCTCAGGAAATCTCCAGTCCAACCTCCTGTTCAAAGCAGAGTCAGCTATGAGGTCAGACCAAGTTACTCAGGGCTTTATCCAGAGTGCCAGACGTGCATGTGATGACCTCTTTCTGTTACCAGAATTGTGCATCCAGTTTCCTAGGGTATATGCTTGGCCTAGGCTTCTTCTTCAAGTTGCCTAATACGTGTGTTAAATCTTGACACCTGGGTCTTGAAGCTTTCCATGCCCTGGAGCAAGCTGGCATGCAGTGCTGAACTTGAATAGTGTCTATGTGGAATGATTGAGCCGCAGCTGAGTTAAGGCATAGGAAGCTGGTCTGTTACTCCTGTTTCTTCAACGGAGGTGATGTGAGAGGAACCAGGCCTCACCTTGCATTGGAGATCAGATTGGCCTCCTAAGAACGGCGAGGAAGAGGAACCCCTCTGGCAGTTTGTTCTATTCTGATTTTGGTGGAGACCTGGCAAGTGACTAGTTCCCCCAGGAGAGAGAAACATGTGCATTGGGCTGGACCCACTGGGCATAAGGTGTGTAAGCAAACTTACTCTATAGCAGCCTGAGAGAGACACACACCTCACAGTCTGCGTACGCACGTACAATAGCCATTTATCCGGGACATCCAGACTTTTGGCACATCTAAACTACTTCGGTGAGGCTGCCTGGTTCCCAGAATCCTGGGCAGGATTGTGGATTTTTCCATCCAAAACTTGTGGATTTTTCCATCCAAACAACATACCTTGGGGATAAGGGAACGAAGCACAGACATCGTGGTCATGCTGGTGGGAGCGGAGCAGAAGTAGAGTTAAAACCACCTAGTGCCCACACATTCCCTTACAGCCTGATAGTACAGGAGCTCACCCTTGGCTCCCTTCACAAGAGGAGGCAGCTAATACAAATGACGGTCAATGCAGAGACACAGTTTCTGCAATTGGACTCTGCAGTTGCCTTAGCTGCTGCTAGTTACTTACCATCAGCTGATAATTCTGTGTGAGCTCAGCTGTGCTCTATTCCACCAATGCCTGCACTAAAATAGCTGAGCCATAAATCGACTTTCCCTGGCGCAGCATGAGAGAAGTTTCTGCTGGTACTGATCTTAGTAGTTCATGAGCTAGGAAGCACTTCTACTCAGCAGAGATTGAGGGTGGTCTGTGAGTACTTACACCACCTTGTGCTACTGATGGTTAAAGCTCCATGTTTGGTCTGAGGTGAACTGTGGTGGTCACCAATGCCTGGCTTCTCCCAGAAGACCCCAGTCTGCAATCAAACAGCTCAACGTATGCTGCTGTTGAAGCAGAACAGGCTGACTCAGTGCCATTTAAAATCAGTGACTGCTCACAGTTGTAGCTTCCTGGTAAGTTCTTTGGCTGTCCTTCCGGAGATCTGTGTATATCAACTTAATATGGGCTTTCTCCAAGTGAAAACAAAATTCCAAAACCCAAATATCAACAGACCACATCTCAATATTTCAGTATATTGGCCCAGGGAAGCAAACGCACCTTGGTAAGCTGTCCATATCCCTGCTGCCTTGCAACTTCTTTGTGCTTGTCGGTTGGAAAAAACTCCTGTGGAGTATGATCACCATGGCGAAATACCTGATAAAACAGATGGAATTCCCTTCGCGTTACTGGGACTTTTGTGACGGATATAATTAGTGCAGTCACAAGGAATATGCAATGAGAGTGCGTACTGTATCTGACATGCTAAATATATTCATGGTGCTTTTCTTGGGTCTAGATACCTACAAAACCTGTTTGATTTATCATTTTTTAGCTACAAATGTAGCTCTTCTTTTTTTCCTGGCACTTGAAAAGTAATTAGCTCAAATAAATTTTTGCAAGTTATAAAAACTATAAAATATGTTAATATATTTAAAGATGTTTTATATATTTTAGGAGGTACAGACCACAACATTAAATAAACAGAAAACAAACAGAAGCATGTAACTGATTTTCCAGAAATATTACAGCATTAATATTTTGGTAGCACTAACTGGGAATTCAGAAGGAAAAACCTGAACTAGTGCTCTAGATACAGTTTCTCTGGCTGACAGCTGTGAAGTGTTCCTTCTTGGAAGAAATTAGCCTTAAAAAGCCACATGTTGACTTTTTCATCACAAGAGGTGATGCAAATGTCATCTAATATCTAAATATAGACTAAACTGTTACTCTGAAAACATGGAACCTGTTTTGGAATTTCACTTCAGATAAAAGATACATCTATAAAGACACATCAAGATTTTTCATTCCTGCAATGAATTCTTTCTTTGTCCAGCATAATTCCTGTAGATATGTCATACAATTTTAAAATTTTACCACTAGATTTTTTTTATTTCTTAATCCAAATAGGGAGAAATAAAATTGAAAACGGCAGCACAAAAAGTATATAAGTGATTTACAAGCACGTGCGATGTTCCGAACAAGATTCAGGCTTCCTGCAAACAAACGGTATGTCATAATCATTGCAAATAGCATTAGGTTCACAGCACTGGTTCTATGTTGCTTATTCAATGCCATTGTACACTTGTTTGGGTTTCACATAATGAAATTTGTTTTGCATGTTAATCCACTGAAACCACTGGAAAAGTGGAAACTCTTCCATGGTAAAGAGGGTTTTTGCACAGTTGATATTTAGTTATGAAATCCTCTTTTACAATTTAAAAAAGAATTCTATGTGATTCCTCTCTTAGGGCTATAAAAAAAGCATTCTTTGTCAATCCAAAAAGTTAAGTTCATCTAGGACTGCACAAAGGAGACAAAATTATAAAATTCTATTTAAATTTGAGGATTATTTTGTACAATGAAATAGTGAATTTCGAATATGCAGGAATCACTTAAATATTCAAAAAGTGCCCCTCCCCCCCTACCCTAGAGTATCAGAAGAGCAGTAAGTGACAGGTTTTGAAGAAAATCCATTTGCCCATGAACTATCTACTTACTATGGACACAAACTTCAGTTTTCTTTTAGCTGTTGTTTGGTGAAGAAAGACGCAGAAAAGGCAGAACATGAAACACAGACTCCAGATTCCACACGCCAGCCGCCTTGCTCTCATCCTGAGGGTAGCTTTCAGCTATTTTGCACACCAAGGTCCCCGGCTGGATGTGGTGATACAGTAGATATGTGGCTGAGAGGGGAGGAGTCAGTTGTGCTCAGTGAAGTCTGAAAGTGGGCTGTGAGCTTGCCTCCTCCTCCTTTTTTTCCCTTCTTGGGTTAGTGCTTTTCAGGGGATGAAATGAAAAGTAGATTTGCACTTGTCCTCACTTTCTGTGTCCCATGTATAACATGAAGTGGAATCTCTGAGCCCTCGAATTCCTGCCCCTGGCACTTGCAAGGCAGGTGAACGGAAAGAACTAGAAGTTGCCTGCTATTATTTAGGCTAGGATTTAGTATAGGTCAGTCAGCCTTCTCAAAACTGAAAATGCTGCAGATATGCTGTCTCTTGCTGTATGCAAAAGAGCTAATAAACCATCCTCATTCCTAGTGCTCACACAATCTTCTCTGAACACTTTGTACTAGAAAGCTAGAAGGGGCAGTGCTGGCAATTGTTCTTTTATAAAGGATCTCTGGATTTTTCCCTGGATTCGGCTGTGATCTGTAGGAGGAATAAACAGCAGAAGGTTTTGTTGCACGGGAGCAGGGATAAGCCTAAATTCACTGCAAAAAAATAATGATACATGAATGAACTTTCCATTGCTACAGTAGATTGACTATGTCTCTAGTGGCAAAGCATGTGGCGCTGTTTTCTAGAACTACCCCCCAGAATTTCATACAGTTAGGTACAGTTTTTATTTTCAAATTTCTTTTGCTGCAAACACTCTCATTGTTACAGCATGCATAAATCGAGAGTTGTTTCTGTCATTTCCCCAGTATATTTTAAATAAAGAAAAAATCTAGCTCAGAGACAGTGTTGCAAGAGACAGGATTGATCTTACAAGCTTATTGGTCTATGTTCAGTCACATTCATGTGTTAATGAAAGCTCTGTTAATATTTAGAATCTGAGGGTGATTTCTTAGTGATCAAAAGCTCTCTGTATGTAAGAATTTAAAAGAAATTACTTTAAAAAAATCATGTTGCTACCTAAAAATGCTATATAATCTCAAGCTAGTTTAAGGCACAAATAACAAAACTTTCCATCTTAATTATTAGATGTGGACTTGCCTAGAGGGATCAGTTCTCTTTCCTGAAGTAACAATGCTGTATCTTTCACATCTGTTGGAGCTAAAGAGATTCCTCTATGAGACATTCAGAGGTCACGCTTTCTTGGTGCAAGACGGTTCGTCTGTCATTTCTGCTTTTGTTCCTGACAAATCTAACACACTCATGCAGAAATAAAAAAATACGGGGAGCTGCCCACATTTATTAAGAAAGAAAATTCTTTTTTTTTTTTTTTTTTAAATGAGGGACCTGGGGGAGATTTGGGTCAACTGATTAAAGCTATTCACACCCTGTACATTGTCCTGCCTCCACTGGCTGTCGTACTTCAAAAATATCTTTGAAGAGACTATGTGTTTTGCTGTTTCTAGAGGACACGACATCAGATGACACTCCTAAAATACACTGCTTTGCACGGCAAGATTTTTAATTAGAAAAACTGGTATTGCTGAGAAAAAATAAGGAAGTTCTCAGAATTGCAAGGCACCGTTCAGGTTCTTCAGGTACTGTAGATATGTCTAGCAGGGACAGCAGATATGCAACAAAAGCAGAAAGGTTTAACTTTATTCTTTTCAAGCACATGTTGCCTCACACTTTGTGTGAGATTTCTTCAACAAGGAAGGTGAAATCATTCTTACTTTGGACATGACAAAATATTAGTGTAAAAACTGGTACTTGTTTCCTCTGATCTGATCTCAGTGCTGCTAATTCTGTGGGAAGACACAGAAAGGGCTGGAGTTAATTTAAAGTACACCATGTTGGTTAACTCTGTTCCTGCTGAAGGTCATAGAGGGAGAATGAAACAGTGTGCTGTGCCATGTACCGTCGTTCCTGAGACTGAAACTCTAGGAGATGGAGCTTTCTTGGCAGCTAACTCATACCTGCGGAAATCCCTTGTTGCAGATGGTGCGAGGTGTGAAAACTATAGCTGCTTTCAAAGTCAAGGTAACTCATTCTTTAACATACCTGCAGCCTGTGTTAAAACAACAGTTGAAGGTGGAAGAGGAGGAGATAATGATAAAGACGATAAATGAACCTCCCTCACTGCCTTGGAAGTACAAAGGAAAATATATGAGGTGTAGATCCTATGCCTTTATCTTACCAATAAACTTGATGAAATATTTATGGGGTTGTGATAAACATAATATTATTAAGCACAACGACTTTGTGTTGTGTCCTGTATTGTGATAGCTGAAAAGTCAGTGTGTTAAGAAATGCTGCTGGATCTTTGACATTGTTTAAGGAATGTAAGTTTTCATTAAGAGTCCTTCAGTGCTTTAAAGTAGGTTCACAGTTTAAGTGCTATTATTGTATTTAAAAGCTTAGTAATCCAAAGGACAAAATTTGGCCCTCTACCCTCAAACTGCAATATGAAGAATCTTCTCCAAGCTGTGCTGCTTACCCCCTCCCCCAGCTTTTAAGCGTAAGGTTAAATCTGCTTGGTATTTAAACACAGTGTAGGCTTGGACTTGCAGCTTGAGATGCTGCTACTTCATTGGCAGGAGGATGAGAATCAGTTGAAGATAGACTGGTAAGCATGTTAGGAGAAGACTCCAGTGTAGAATTAGTGGGGGGAGAAGGAGGCAGGTGGAGGAGGACTTCAGCCTTCCCACCCTGCCTCCCCTCCTTCCCCATCCCTGAAACGTCCCCTAGTGGGATACTTATGCCAGCTTCTGGTGTTGAAGTCATGACTCTGTGGCTTTTGCAGTTTTGATGTCCATGTCCACTTCCATGCCTTTTCCATGTCTTTCCTCAGCCCCAGTCAGATGAGGGCTGTATCTGTCCCTAAATAGAGTTCAATGTTTCCTCTGGTTTACAGTGTACCTGTTTGTCTCTTGCTTGCACACTGTGATTAAACAATAAAGAAAAGTGAGGATATCATTCATGCGGCTGCAATAAACTAACAGTCAGAACAAAAAAAATCCAGCTCCAAGTCACTTGCTTAGTATCTAAATAGATAGGTATCAGCTGCCTCTATTTGGCTAATGCTTAACATAGGCTTCTTTGGTCCTTTATGTTAGGAAAACAAAGGCATGTCATGTCACCATGCCTATGTCACAGGGACACATTACCCCCACCTCAAACAGAATTCTGCCCTAATCAGATACCCATTTTCTGTTAATAATTTCAGTGCTGGCATGCAATATTCTTTCAGCCCATTTTAAGACTGAGTTAGAGTCATGTTCAGCTGTCCTGAGGAGCTGGGTCAAGGCTTGTCAGGAGCATGAACAAAATGGAGCATCTGTGCCCTGCAAATAGGGTAATCTGCAATGGTAACAGGGGCCCTAAAGACCTGTGCATGATGTTCCTGCTGCTGCTGGCAGGAGACATCACCTTCTGCCCCATATTTTCTGATCCTTCCTTAAATGGCAGCAGAAAACAGAAGACAGCAGTTGGCGTTAGGACTTGTAAGGAGTGGGGCTATGGTCGTTCTTTGGCCATTGCCAAAGGCAATTGCCTTCTCTTTGTGTTCAAAGCTGCATTCTTGATGTCAATCTGAGATAAAGTACTTTTTTGCACAGTGGTCAGCTTCTTCTTCATTACACTGATGCAAATATAGAGTAACTGCACAGACGTTGATTAACTTATTCCAAATACATTTCCCTTGAGGTTTACACAGCTGTTCTTCCACTGATGATGTTCTCAGCGCCTTCTGGTCTTCTGCATTTTGTGGCTGTTTTTGGGATATGTGGATCTGCTGCTCCAGATCCTCATTTGGTATGAGTTGGATTAGCTCTTTATCTTTTATAGAGTTGCACTGGCTTACAGGGGCTTCAAAATACAGGAAAAAGAGGATGTTAAAATCCATTTCCTCTACTTGTTCTGATGAAAAAGCATTATTAAAAAACTGGATCCCAGTGTTGATGCAAAAAGAGATCAGATTCCAGATCCAACCTTCACCTGAAGTTTTGCTGGACTGTAAAGCTCCCTCCTCCAAGTGGGAGCACTTTCTCTCCAGTACCATGTGATTCACCTTTGTCGTCATAAAATACACGACTCACGAGAAGCACGACTGGCATGGAGGAGTTGCAGATTAAGATGCAGCTCAGTAGTTGTGTCTTAACAGATGAATACTATAATATCAGAACAAAGGGATTTAGCTGTCATTATTTCACACAGTGGTGGTGCTTATTTTGGTCTTAGGCCATCAGTGAGTCACAAACCTGAATTTTGTGCAGTGTCAAAGCTCGTTATTCTTTTTTCCCAAATTCCATGAATGAATTCAAGCAACCTTGCTTGGGTGTGATGGATGGCTGTATCACATAACCAGACTGC
This sequence comes from Platalea leucorodia, assembly GCF_965183815.1. Lineage (NCBI taxonomy): Eukaryota > Metazoa > Chordata > Aves > Pelecaniformes > Threskiornithidae > Platalea > Platalea leucorodia. The sequence goes on from NC_138823.1 coordinate 120,847,346, forward strand.
CACTGCAGGAAAGAGGTAAGGTTTGTAGCAAATTGCTAGGAGACAAAGTGTCTTTAGACCACTAACACTATCTAGTCATTTAGACTTACTAATGAGTTGTACGGGACAGACAGGATCATGTTGTTTTGACAGTGGGAGGTGAGGTATTTCTCGTACTGGAGGAAAAGAACATTTTCTTCTAGCCAGCCATCATCACAGCTCTCTAGCTTGGGCATAAACCAGAAGTGTTTCATCCAGGTGCTGACATAAGTCCAAACAACCTCCCTGTGTGTAATCAAGCATCAAGCTATTGTCCTTGTGCACCTTAGAATACCTGAGGGGTTTTGGTTGCTGCTTTCTTTAAATTTAAATAATTATATTTAACTTTGAGGTAGGCTACAATAACTATGATTAAAGCAATTGTTCTGCTCAGCTGGAATGATTTCTGATCATGCCCTAGCACAATGCTGCAAGATTTAAAATGCAAATATGTGGGAGGGAAGAAATGTTCTTCCAATAACTTTTTTATTTCTATTGGAATAAAACAAGAAGTCCTTTATAAAAACCCAAGCTGAGGTCAAATATAAGCCAGCAATTTCTCGTAGATATTGGGTCTTGCTGGTAACAAGCGTCATCTACCTGTGTGGGTAGTTTATTTTTTGGTACTTAAATCCTGAATTGGGAGTGAAGAATTAGTAAATTAGCTGTTTGCTTCAGAACTATTATCTCCCCCTTCCCCCTTTACATTCTGTTCCCTTGCTGTTATAATTCTTCACTCTCTTTGGATTCTTGGGTTTTTTGGTTATTTTTGCTCTTATTCATTTTAACCAGTGAAGCATTTTATGCTAGGATGTAGGCATACTTTCATGGCACATTTAAAATCTTTTTTGATCAAGTGTTTTCTTGAGAGGCTCGTGATTGATTATAATATTACCACAAACATTTTCTGAATGAAACTCTCAGAACTGCTACAATGAAAGACTGTGTTTTTATGTCACTGCACTGTGTCTATTATAATAACTGATATATAATACTATATATTATAATACTAACTACACTACATGGTGGTATCACTTCAAAGCTCTCCTTGGCATTTCCAATGTGACTTTTTTCAGTGAAATTTTCATTGACTGTCAATATGGTTGTTAGAAGCAAACCGTATATTTTGGCTTTAGGTCATATATCCAGTTTCTCTCACGTTAAATCAAACTAAAATAAATATTGCAAATCAGGTTGATAGAAATTGAGATGTTTTGGAGACTTCCACTTAATTTAGAAATGTCATTGAGCTTGTTCTGTAGGTATTTTGATCTGCCTCTACAAAGTACCTCAAAAAGATGTCCCATTCTCTTACCTGTGTTGTCCATGTTTGTCCTTACAGACACATCCATATAAAGCACGAAAGGTGTAAAAGTGCCTTTTGCAGAAATATGGGACAAACTATCCAGAGGGCAATAGCTAAAATAATGAACAGACACAACGGTACTGGCAGTTAACTTGATATTTCGTTTTGGGATCTGTTACTTATTGAGTTGGTGGGAGGGAGAATAAGTTGTGTGTGGGAGTGGTACAGCTTCAAGGACCCATTTTCATAGAAAAAGAAGTGCCAGTAGAAGGAAGATATGCTTAAAATCATGCAGGGAATTGGCCAAGGCCTTTCTGAGCTGCTGCTACTGCTGAGACGGATTAATGCTACCTTCAAATATTGATCATTCTTGGAAAGAACCAAGCAACCCATCAACTAGCAGCTTAGTCGATAATTATAATGTGGGATTAGTTTTACAAAGTGTGGGTTTATAGGTTTGATTCATAACACGTTGGGCTTTCCAAGGAATTCAGGAAAGCGCTACATTAAGTACAGGTAGGCCAGCCAAAATACCTTGAATAACTGTTGTACAATCCAGGCTGCATAACTGACTTGGACTTCAGTAGAGGCTACATGCTTAGGCATGAGCACAAAATGGATAACCAAAATTAATGCTTCAGGTAATGGAGAAAAATGCTACCCAAAGGAATCCTGAGTTTAATATATACATCATTAGGTTCATGCTCTGATTGACATCAGTAGATGCAAGGTAGCAGCCCACAAAATAAGCTGTCTTTTGATTTACATTTCACCAAGAATGACAGAATTGGTCAGCATTCATCATGTGATTCTTCACATTTTCCACACACACTGAATAGTGAATAATTCATAATGTACTTTCAGTTAAACTGTAAATCTCTTCTCTTTGGTCAGCTCTAGATCAGAGTATTGTCTAAACTTAATTTAAAGCAAACAATGAGAAAAATGCAAGAGCATGAAAGGAAAGTTTATTTTAGTGCAAACCAAATAAAAACTGTATGCCTAAACCTACACAGGAACTAAGAAATAGTATAGTAGTTGGAAAAATATTTGCCTATATCTACAGGCACCTCAGAAAAATATTTTGCAAAGACATATTGCCATCTAGTGTTAAACTCTCTTCTATTTGTTGTACTTTGGGCTAGTGTAGTTGCAGTAGATTCCTGACAGACACTTTTGTGAAAATCATTGGAAATCCAGTAATATATTGAGAAATGCAGAACGGCATCACTGCAACCAGAACAAGAACACATGACCACATTTCCAAATTTAAATAAAGATTAAGTTCAATGATTTTCACTCCTATATTCAGAGTTGCTGGCAATATAAATTCACTCTCCAGAAGGAGAGAGTTTGTTAAAGTCGGTGTCCAGTTCTTCTTTTAGCATTGTGAGAAGTGGTGAAAAAACAATGTAGTGTTTTTTACGTACTTGTATTATTAACTCTTAAATAATTTTCTCTTTGTATGCTTTCATTTGTGTTGTTGTAGGAATTCAGCATCTTTCACAAGAAATCAGCATCTTTGTAGAGAGAGAGGCATCTGGATTAATTTTACACAATGAGAGAAGTTGCGTGGCCAAAGATCAAGCTGGGGTAATGTAGCTTTTTCTCTTCCTCTTTTCACATAGTTTGTTGGGTTGTTTTCTTCCTTTTCTATGCACCTCAGTTCTGAGTTTTACTACAGAGAAATTCTGTATAGTTTATTTTTGATGGTATTCAAAGATGACATAGCTTTCACATTTCTCTTTCCATGTTTTCTCTTAACTTTGGACTCACCTGGTCCATAGCAATGACTTCCAGATAGTGAACTGGAGATTAGATTTTTATCAGCTGGCTGGAAACACTTCCTCTTAGAAAGGACTTTTGCTTCTATGACATCCTGCTTTATAGTCATATAAAACTTCGCCGTACTTTAGCAACTGAAGCTGTAATTTCCTATCTGTATGACTTAGGTTTAAAAAAAAAAAAGTAGTTTTACCTAGAAACAGTATAACAAAAGCTCCAGTACATCCAGCAATGCTACCTTCTCTGTTAAGACATTTTTTCAAATGATGGGAGTCAACAGTTTTGAATTGCTCAGACTAACATATTTGCATGGAACATTTGTTGAAAGTTGTTGGGTGGGGGAAGGAAAAGGAAAAGGGAGGATTTTATTGTATATTTCATCATTTGTTAACCTTGGAAAGGTAAAAGTAAGTATGGAGTTTTATCTATTTCCTAACTATGTATGTATGACTTAATAGTTGGACTGCTAATACATCTTGTTTCTTTTCATCCTGAGAATGAGCAATTGAAGAAGCATAAGAAGCTTTCTTAACTATGCAAACATATTTAAGAATAGCAGGTATAGCTTCTGTACTTGCATCCAGATAGAATTGTCCGAGTCAAGTTAGCAGCATCTCTTGTGCTTGCTATCTGTTACTAAACCAGTTTACGGAGCTGGTTTGGTTTCAGGTAAAACTTTGTTGTTGGAAAATCATGGCTGCAATGGATTTTTTTTTCTCATACACTGCCGTATTCTATTTGCTTGTCTTTATCTTTTGATACATAGCTCTGTTCCTTGCTTACTCTTTTTCAAATAACTAACATTTATTTATTGCTAGGTTGGTAATTTCTGACAGATTTCATAGCATTTTCTTCAACTCCTGTCTGTAATGGTCTAACAAAATTACTTTCAAGACATTTCTTTATTTTTTTTCCCCTTCATTATCACCTTGTGAAGCAAGGAGTATCTAAATCTACACCCTGCTGTTTAAATTTTTGTTTCCTGGAAACAGCATTTTGTGACATATTGGAAGGCTTAGTATGGCTTGATCTGTCTACAAACTGTTATTAATATTCTATTGGAAATCTATATTTTACTGAAGTCACTGTATTACAGACACAAAGTTTTGATAATGACATAGGCAGTCTTGGATATTTTAGGCAAATTGCAAGTAAATGCAGTTTCAGAAATGATATAGATGATTTCCCTTTAAGAAAAAAGGAAAGGGAGAGATCCCATTGGCAGATATCGCTATGCATTTCTAATTGAGTTACCATCCATCTCTGAGACCATGAGACAGACACATGTTCTGGGACTGACCTGTGTTTTGTCATGGCTCCAGATTTATTCTGTGGGTAAGTGACACTACTATGGAGTTACATCAGTGGAAGGATGATACAGGTATTGCAATGCAATATCAATGAATTTTGACTTGGCTGTTTTGTCCATTGGATAACTCAATTTCCATTCATTTTTCTTTAAACTGTGGGCAGATATTATTGCTACTTTCCTAAAGAGCCATCATTTCTGCTCCCATAGTCCCTGAAAAGAATTTTTTTGTTTCTTTGTTTTCTCCTACCCTGTTGGCTATCGGTCAATCTTTCTAGTGAACAGGAAGCTCTGAATTGAGGCACGTGGATGCTAGAGGACTGTGTGGCCACGAGGTGTTACACACAGAACAGTTAAAGAAAGAGCACAATATTCTCTTGGAATAGTAAATCAAAATTCTCCCCAGGTGTGACTTGAAAAGAAACTAAAATGTCAGCCCATCCATATTACATACATTTACACAGAACGTACTTTCTCTGGTATCAAGTAATCTCCTGGAGACATACAATAGAAGGAACTGTGTGACACTTATTTTGTGTTCCCCATTTGCTCAGTAGTTTCAAGTGAGACTCTGCAAAATGTTAAATAAACTCTCCTGGTTTATGTATTGTGTATACAATGCAAGCCAGTTCGTGTAGTCTGGTTACACATATTGAATATTCATTAAAACAAAGCCACCTTGAACTGGTGACCTCAGATCCTGCAGCCTCTTATGACATCTTAAACAAGGTTAAGACCACCCCTAATGTGAGACCTCTTTGCTTATGTGTAGAAGAATAAAAATCACCTACCATAAGGGATTTGTAAGTGTATCACTAAAAACGTGTATTTTTCCCCTGCTTAAATACATAACAGAACAGAGAGAAGCAAAAGAAGAGAAGAAAATACAAGATGTGTCAGCGCTGCTTATGAACATTGAAATCTTTTACCTTTGAATAAGCAAAACAAAAGCATATTCCTGGTACACAATACCCTGGTACTTCTGCCTGTTCTTAAGACTTTGTAATTCCTAACCAATCAGCTCTAATGAATTATAGAATCATAGAATCGTTAAGGTTGGAAAAGACCCTTAAGATCATTGAGTCCAACCGTTAACCTATCACTGCCATCACTATACCATGTCCTCGAGCACCACATCTATTCGTTCTTTAAATACCTCTAGGGATGGGGACTCAACCCCTTCCCTGGGCAGCCTGTTCCAGTGCCTGACTGCCCTTTCGGTGAAGAAGTTTTTCCTAATATCCAACCTAAACCTGCCCTGGTGCAGCTTGAGACTCAAACATTATGTCTTGATGTACAAAAGAATGTGGGAGACCTGTGGCTTCCCATGGCTCTGATCAGAACAAGAAAATTTTACTGAATTTGTACTCCTTGAAACAAAAAGACTGTACAAGGGAAATTTCTTGGAGGAATGTAAAGTCTGGTTTGCGGCTCTGACTAGGCAATGGTTTATTTTACTGTTATCGACTTCCTCTCAAAAATCAAGGGCAGCATTATAAACTCTTCATGCAAATACATTTTGCACCTCTGTTTTTCAAGAAAGAGGAACCCTCTTCACTATATTCTATTTTATTGAATAATTAAAAAAAAAGTGAAAAACAAAATGAAATTCTATATATGAGATACAGTGAAAAAGTCTTTCTAACTTTTTTAGAGCTCCTGAAATTTGAATGTTCATGTTCACTGCCATTTAAGGGTTGAAAAATGTGGGGCTGTTTAATCTAAAAAAGACGTCACAATTGTCTTCACATATTTAAACACTGCTGCTAAGAGGAAAGTAATAATCGTCCCCATACTGGGCAAGAAAAAAAACGTAGACTGGAATTGCAGAGGGGAAGACTGAACTTAGACATTTGCATAAACTGAAAATAAGGAGAGTGAAGCGCTGCCTATGGATACTGTGAAATTGCCATTGCTGAAAATGTTTAAAAGTGAGTTACATGAATCTCTGCTATAGGAATATAGTTATATACCTGCTGTGTGGAATTGGGAATAGACTAGATGACCTCTTGGTGTTCCTTTCAGTCCCATTTTTCACCAATTTTGTGATTCCACAACACGAATGTCTTGGGATGTACTATTTACTAATAATTTCTTTGAGGGACCTGATATTCTTTTGGGACTGAAAATTCTAGCAATTAAAAATTTGGTATTGGGTCTGGACAGCAGAAAATAGTTATATCCTCCTGTCCTTAGAGACAACTTTAAAGCACCACCTCCTGCGTGCTTTTAATTTCTATGTATTGCACAGTAAGGGCTTCTAATTAACGAAGTTCAGTTTAAAAAACGGAGTTAATTTTCACCTGTTTGGTATTTACCTCCATTCTGCCATAGTACTGTTGAATAATTGAAGCTAATGAGTTGGTTGAAGGCAGTGACCAAATTCAAAATGGGAGACCAAATTCAAAATATCAAGCCCAGTTACTAGCCTCTCCCCCTGATGCACACAGAAAAGAGATTGGATTCCCTGCCAACATGTTTTCTGAGTTGTATTAATGAAGCACATCCTGGATGTTTCTGTAGAAATGAACTTTGTCCTCAAACCCCTTGTCAATTCCCTTTATTGGGATTTTGCCAAACACTCCAAATCCTTTCCATAACCAAGGCTTCTGCAGTCAAAATGTAAAAGATGGCAGCATGACAGGAAAACATCTAGATAGTTGAAGATCAGCTGTCGCATGGAATTCATGGTCATTAACGCCACGCTATCCACAAAGACATGACTGTCATCTCTGTTGCCTACTAGCTACTGATTTTGGTGCTGTCAGGCTTGTAGAAGAACAGATAGTTAGCCTCCTCAGTCAGAAAATGGCAGGAGGCTGAATGAACTGTCTGTGGAGTGATCTGCAGTATTCTGGAGAAATTATTTTTGTGGGTGGAGCCCTGACCTGAGTTTCAAGACACCTGGCTTCCATTTAAGACCACCCTTGATTTCCTGCGTGACTTCCTACATGAGCTTTAGGGTATATCTAGAAATCGCAATGCAATGCAGAGGTAATGAATTAGCACTGATCTAGCTATTCCACATACATACCAGAAACAGTACACACCACTGCGCTGTTATAAACCGACTCCAGCAGTGTCAGTTGTAGCACCCTGTGATTGCAGTGCAGAGCCTGCTCTGGTAACGCGGAGCTAAGTATAGCTGCCCGAGAAGCCGAATGAATGAGCTTAGTTGGGGTTCTGTGATACTGTGACTGAAATCCCTCCAGGACCCATCCTCCCCAGCTTGTTACTGCTAAAGTTTCAGCATGGGTATACCTTTTCCTGTGAAGGTCAGTTACTACTGGTGAGATAATTCATTTAGTAGAAGAGCAGTGGGAAACGTGCCTGCTCCATTTTCTAGTTCTTTGCCGTGATCATTATTCCTTGCATTTTAACCCAATATTAAACTTTCCTATAAATATCACCTTTTTTTATTTTAAGCTCAAAATGGAGACTTTTCTGAATAGGATTTCTACAGTACTGTTTTGGAAGCATTCTCTCCCTTAGAAGTCCAGAGAATAAGTTGATCACCAGTTCAGACCATAAAAATGTGTCTCCATGGTATACTATTGTATGATTAGAGGCTATTATTACTTGAATTTTATATAAATTTTTTTTTTTCATTTTAGACCATTTTAGTTTTTGTGGCTGACTACTACCAGGCAATGCTGAATTTTAAGTTGTCTGATGCTGCTCATCACTGCCAAGATCTTTCTACTGGGAGAATGATTTCTGCTTCTGCTCATGTGGGTAACACTCGTATTAGCACTGCATGTAAGACGGCACTGTTACAACAGCCATTGAATTGGTTTGAATGAAACGTCATATTTAAAGTCCCTACAATACTTACTCAGCAAATTAAAACTTGAATTACTATAAAGATCTTAAGCATAAAACCAACCTTATTAAGAAAGGTAGGATGCTTCAGCTATATTAAAAAAAACAACCAGCACAAAAGAAGCCTCATCTCAATAAAAGCTGACCTAACTTTCTTCCCAGTTCAGGAGTCATGTGTGAATCCACAGATGTGTGGATACATGGTCCTGAAAGTGTTCTTTGTCTTTACTGCCTTTATACATAAACATTTCTCCACCTCCCCTAGTGACACATACTTCAAGGACGGACACTAGTGAACAGGTAGTGGAGTTCGTATCTGCAATGCCTTTTACCACTTACACACAGATAATCAAAATCTGCTGCCTATACATCCTTATCCTTGCATTCTCAGAAAAGGGGAAAACCCTTAGGATTTCAAGTGCACAGACTTCAGGCTGAGAAGCAGTTCAACCTTTGGCTGCTTTCCAATAGCACTGCCTGGAAGGCAACACTTAGAGGCTTGTGTTCTGTAAGAGTGGAGATGGCCAAGCTTGCAGTCCCTGTGAGCCACAGACTGAGATTTTCCTGTGGCAAAAAGAGCTGCAAGATGCATATCTCAGAGACTTGAGAGCTCTGGGAGTGTTTCAGAGGGAAGGGACAACAGCTCCTCACTTAGGATCACACGCTTTGCTGTGGGAAGAAGTAGACTGAATGTGCAGCTGGAAGGCATGCTTTCTCAGCACTCTTTGTGCCAGAAGCTCACGCTGGTTTCTTTCTTCACATAGTCAGGGATTTGGATAAACTTTCACCTTTTGTGTTCATTGCTGCTGATTAAAGGATGAAGTTTTGGCCTGGGACCTGTTTTTGCTAATAAATATATTCATTCCTGAAAAGAAAAAGGAAGTTCTCTGATCCTGAGAACCAAAAAAATTTCCTTCACGTGAATGCAGTCCTGCTGCATGAAAAAATGTCAGTCACATCAACAGTGTGAAAGTACCTTGGAACCTGTGACATATCCAACTGTGAAGCTGTGGGGAAACTGTAACATCTCCTGGTCAAGGGAGAAAGGCAGTTAAAGAAATGGCTAGTATAATAGCCAAGGATTTAAGCAAAGGAAAGGTCCTTTCAAACATTTGGTCTTCATAACACTCTGGCCAGATGAATGGCATATTGGATAGACTGGCTCAATAAAATGGAAATCATAACAGCTGTTTAACAAAGTACCGGGGTCCATAACTCCATTTTCATAGGAAGAACTCCAGTTAAATGGTAAAAAATCAGAGCCTTTAAAGTATGGATATCTATAAACTATCCATTTATCTGTGCAGACAGCTATAAAGTAGGTTTGGAGGGCCAAATTGAGCACGTGAGATTTGTATGCTATAAAATTGCTGCATAGAGGTAGTTTGTGCAGTACTTGAGATGTGTCTCTTTATATTAGTCAAGGAATCATTAACAAAAGCTAGATGAGAATGAAACTCATAAATCAACTGTTGCCTCTCACAGTTTGTCTGATCTCTGCTACTAATTTTTTCTCTAATTTTAAAGTAATGGTAGATGCATCTGGCAAAATTAGTCTGACAGTGTTTTCTATTTACAGCTGGTGGTAAAGGTTTTTCTTTTCTGAGGCATATCTGTACTGGTTCGGGGTAGTATGTTGTCTGTGACAGCAATCTTGCCTGGAAAAACTAAGGACCCTTTTTGGCAAACTAATACAGGACGAAATGGAGGAAGAAAACTATTTGCTGCAGGCAAACGGTGCATTTGTTGTACTGTGCCTCCGTCTTAGTGTTTGTTTCTAATCACATCTGTGACTCAGCTGTAATGTCTGTATACACGTGCTTGTGCATGCTCCCCCCACCCCTCATGCATTCAAACTACTGGTTTCCAAAAGTCCCAGTGACCTGCCTTGCAAGAAATGATAAATTGTTTTGCTGCGATGTATAGAAACATCTGATGCTTGCTTGCTTCAGACTCTGAGGTCTCTGATCTGTAAAACATGTTTCTTTCCGCTGGGTTTGTCACTCAGGGAACATGAAACTGCCTTTAATATTCTTTTGCTCGGTAAACAGAGCCAGCTCAGATCTGTGCTGTTCTGGAACTCCAGTGAAAGCGAGGCTGTGGAATACCAAAGAGGAATCTTCTCTCTTTCTGATGATTACCTTGTGCAATACAAAAATTAATATTCACATTGTGTCTTTTGTAAGAATCACAAGTTAATTAGCCAATGCATAATTCAGTGAGTTAATTTTCAAGTTCTGAAAAACATGCATTTTCTGCTATAGTGCCTTAGAGGTACGTTTAGGCCTAGAATATCTTTGCTGGGCACATAGCAATATGAAAGTAGGTTCATTTCCTGCCATAAAGAGCAAGCAAAAGCAACCTATTAATAAAAAGTTCTAGTCTGGTTCATCTGACTTTCCCCTTTCAGTCTTTTATGCCCTACGGCATTAAACTACATGTAGTTGTCACCTCTTTGCAATATTACAAGAAGACTATTGTACAGTCAACAAACTGTTCATGTTTTTAGAATTATTTCTCAGGGTGAACATTTAAATAATGAGAAGAAAAGCAAGCAAGCATAGATTTCCTGTCAGTGTTTCAATTATATGAAATATTCTGTACTAGATTATAAAAGATTACATATGGACCTCAGTGATTTAAGTAATTTGACTAAATTATATAGTGTACTAATATTTGATCCAAGCAGTCTTCTTAATAATTTTTAAAGAGGCGTACATTGAGGTTTCAGTTTTGTCTATAATTTGTGCTGCATATAAATTATGAAAGTTTCCCTAAGAGGCATTCTTCCTTTGAGCTTGCCAGCATAAAAAAGAAGTAGGTTTAGCTTAAACTTGAGAAGGACAGCAGAAGTGCATATTTGCAGTATTATACATAACAGCGATGATTTGATTGAATAGTTTCATTCTTACATGGAGCTGCAGCATATTGATTGTGTTACAGTGAAGGAAATGGAAACGACTGGTATGAGACAAATAATGAGGGAGGAGACAGTGAAGAAGCACATTTTCTAGTAGGTAGTGCAGCAGTTGGATGGAAAATGATTACTAGGATGACCTATTTTGATCTTCTGCTGCATGCCAGACTGAAAAGTCCACGTGTCAGTAACATTTTTAAAACTGCTTTATGTTGGTCCTATAACTGAACATGTGTTTCTTCACTAACTTATTTCTTTTCTTTTCAAGGATAGTGTCCTTCCTGAGCATGGCAGAGTATCTGTGACAGGTCCTAGCACCGTAGAAATTGCTGTTGTAGGCTGTTCTGCAATAAGAGCAGCCTTCCACATGGCCAGCTACTCAACCCTCCTTCTTTCCACACAAAAAAGGCAAGAATGAGAAGGAACAAGTATCTCTGAAGTGCTGCCCCTTTCTGAAGTCCTCACAATTTAAACCTTTGTGATTCCATGCAGTATGTGACCCCTTTTCCCCGTGTCGAATGGGACCCATCCAACAATCTGATCTTGTTCACAGCAGCTCTGTAGTCATTTTCAGCTTCTTGAAGCCTATTCAGTGTTAGTACAATGCACATCTCAAAGCACCAGCTCGACCTGTGATTGCTTGTCAGAGTCTGTTCTATCAAAAAGAAAGGTGCAGTTTCCAGAAGGTAAACAAAATAACGTCAGTGGTTGTCTGCTAGACACTTATGTGGGCCTTTTATCCACACCAAGACCTATGCACTTTTCATATCAGCTCTGATTTGTGACTTGAAGTAACAAACCTATGTTTGTGTAACTAAACTAACACAACACCAAGTAAAGCATCCAAGCCATTGTTCCTTGAATCATCCCTCCTTTGAAATCCATTTAATACAAAATGACCCATCTCCACAGTGATTGTGTTGCTCACTTTGCATTACATACTCCGAAAGACGTAGCTGCCTGTACAGTAACTCTGCAAGCCAGTGTGGTCTGAGGAGAATATGAGGATCAGGAGGTTACTTTGGTACAACTCAATGGCATTGCCTGGCCAGTCTCCTTCTGGTGAAAAAAAAAAAAAAAAGTTAAGAGCAGGTCCTCTCTTCTTCTGTCATCCTCCTCTTGGCATGCTCTGTGTTTTGCAATCTACTGCAATGACATTTCTCGTTCTAGCCTTCAGTTTCACAGCTGATGGACTCAACAGGCCAGGTTTTCACCTGAGATGAAGCTAACCAATTTTCAGCCACTGCACTGAACCACAACAGACGTTGTGCCTTCGTTCTTTCCCAGCCTTGGAGTATAAACTCTCATATCTTGTCATCTGTGTGGATATACCTGGTCAGCAGTATTGGTTGATAACTTGAGGTCAAAGAGAATGGATGCATAGCATTTTGATATTGTCAGGGAATGTCTGAGAAGAACCCAGAGAAAGCTGAGGGAATTTTTATTGTTAATCTCCAAGTAGGGACAGAATTACTCAGGAAAACTCAGCCAAAATAATGATGGATCCTGTTTTTTGCAGATCTTAGCAAAAGGTATGAAACGAAGTTATCCAGACAAATAATGAAGTACAGCAGCCAGAAAAGATGGCCTCCATCACAGGCCACAGTCTTTTTTAAAAGTATAGCAGGACAGTCAACACTTTTGGCCAAAGAGTCAAAAAAAAAAAGTATTCAGTGACTGTAAATGAGATGAGATGTTATGGATTTGTCTGCTTCAACCTCAAACTCCTTGCCCCTAACTAATACTGAGTTTCTCTCCCTGTCTAAGTACAGCTTTAAGGCCTGTAGCTGAGTGCTTGCTTATTTCTTTGTGTTCAGAAAAGATACTGCAAGGCTTCCTAGCTCATGTTTGGCTGCCATTTGGAAATATCTCTGCTTCACTGAGCTGTTTTATCTCTATTCATCATTGTTACAAAAAGTCTTTTTTCTCCTTGTTTATTGATCCTATTAGTATACTTTCACAGCTGAAAACCATCAAACAATGTGGGGAGTTCAGGGTATGATTACTGTGCTTTAGAAATGGTCTTTCCTTACTGCACTGGCATACAGTATTTGTCCTTGGTTTTGAAGCATTAGCCAACTGGTAATTTGGCAGTTCCTGTACTGCATTTCTAATTGGGTGATAGTGTAATGGACGCATAGCTGGTTTGTATGGCCACTGATATGATTTTCAAGCTTCCCAACAGCTACTGACTCAAACTTTATCTCTTGAGAGGGGAAAGAATTAATTCAAGTTGTAAGTAAATACAATTTTCATTAAACAAATGACAGGTTGGTCCTCCCCCTCATACACCTGTGAATAGAAACCTGGGAAGGGCTATAACTGCAGCACTTCTGTAACATTCCCATGTGAGATTTTGAAATGCTTTTCAACTGGTAATCACATCAGGATTGTCACATTCTCATCACACATGCACCAGGTCCAGTTTACTCACAAGGGAATTGAGGGAAGAGAAGAGGTGACTTGTTCATGGATTCCCAGGAGGTGAATGAAAAAAGTGGGATTTCAAAGCCAGATATGTTGGCTCTCAGCCCTCTCCAATCGCAAAACCTGTGTTGTGGAAGCTAGTCTACTTTTTCGACTACTCTTTTCTCTTTTAAAGCTACCCATACCTTCACTTGCTGGGAATATGACTCCTGTTCAGTCCTTTGGTGACTGATCCTGCACCAAACAGAGGGCAAAAAGTTTAACAACATTTTAATAATGAGATATGTCTGCTGTTTCATGGTTATAGTATAATACTCTGGATGGGATACTCACGACTACCTCTTACTCATCCTATATTTTTTAGACTGGTTACATTGACTGTTGCGCTACATGATTGGATTAGTTTGTACGAGTTAAACACTGCTACAATGTTAGTTTCATCTCAATGAGCAGTTCATCTGAAATTTTTAGGAGCTACTGCTAAATTAGTAAAGTTGAAACTGAGTCAGGAATTCACATTCATTCATTCATTATAAATCTGCACAAATGTAGAATAACAGCCTGGAGCTGGCATTGCCTTGCTTTCTGGGTCCATATTTACAGTTTTTACTTATCCTTTCGCAGAACAAGGTGACCTACTGTCAATAAATATTCTGTGGGGAAAGCCTGAAAAACTGGGTTTTATATCTCATATTGCCTACTTTACATATAAGTTTCGCCAAGCATTCCTTATTCATAATTGGATAAACAATGAGTTATCTAGTTTGTATTAAGCTTTCTGAATCTCTCATTTACATTTATTTCAAAATTACATCTTAACAGAAACCAACCATGGTCATGCCTGGCTTAGGTGAACAAATGCATCTATCATCATAGCCACAATTCATTCTTTTACCTCACGGAGAACAGTTCCAAACTTAATGAGCCTCTCAGAGATCCGATTTTCACCACTCTGTCTTACTAAAAACTCTAATCTGACCAACAATTGTTTATAAAGCAGCAGAGGATGTTTCTGTTTTATCTGATCTTGTGGGGTTTCTGTTTGTTGTTTTTTCTTTTACATATATATCTCCACACTGCTCAAGGCATAGATCTTTTGTTCTCTTTTCATATGGTTGAAGTATACCTAGACTGACTGTCTGTGCACAGTGATATTTCTACCACATAGGAGATCCACTAATCATGCTTTTGCAGAAGTTGTATGTGGAGCTCCCCTCATCTCCTCTCACTTTTTTCAAAGACTTTATACTTTTCAGCTCTATATGAAATGCATTTCCTATCTGCTTTTCTAAAATATTCATTCTAACTTCTGCATCCTTTGTTTCTTTCATTTGTCTTATTATGTTCTGTTCAGTAGGAGGTATTTCATAAATATTACAGAGAGTGAAGTACAGCTGGATGAATATCTAGGAGTGATATGCATTATTGTGAAATGATATGTGTCAAAAATCAGGAAGCAAATTCCACAATCATTGGAGCTATATTAACAAAAGTTTTTTCAAGACTAGTAACTACTTTTGCTGGTCTAGTCTTGAGTCATCGCTATATGACTACAACACGTTGTTTGCTGTTATAATTGCTTTTTGCCTTGTTGCAATGAGTTTCATGTTGGAAGGGATGATGTTATGGAAATGATTATTGCTGTTTGTGGACGAATTATGGAGTATAAAATCGAGGTATAATGAAAAACTGGACATGGGGAAAGACTGGGATTATGTAAGAGAGAAAGACGCTAAGGAGAGACAATGTCAAAAGTATTAATACTGATGGGAGTTTGCTTATTTCTACTAAACGGAAAACTTGTGGAAAACACAGCTGCCAAAAAGTATCCCCAAGTCAAAAAAGGATACAGAATTAATACTGATTATTGGAAAATCCTCATTTACATGAAATAATAGAATAAAATTGTAGGTACATGAAAACTCTTAAAGATTGGGTTACAACTAAATTGAAAAGAAGTAGAAAGAACTTTTAACAGTGTCTAGGCTGCTTCCAAATTATCCTTCTTTTCTTCCATATTTCCCCCAAAGGACCTACTTCCCTTCAAGAATTCTTGACTAAACAGACAGCTAGTTTTTTGTATAGTTGTTTTGGAATAATTGATCCTATGTCTTGGCCAGTTTACTATTCACCAAAAATGTCAGTGTCAACATGTGTTGGTGTCTCTGTCTTGTAATGCTCCACTAGTATGAGTTTCAAAAAAAAAGCCTATTTCTGCAAGCAGCTTTATTTTGGATGTTTGAAAGATTTCGTTTTTTCTTTTCTTACTTACGTCTTTTGTTATGTCCACTGAAATACAGTTAGTAATGGTAAGACCTAAAGAGGTCATGGACCGCTTAGATTCAATAACATTCAGCAGTAGCAAGCCTCCACTCATAATTTTTAGCAAAAAAACCCCAGCAAAACCCATCAAGAAGAAAATGCCTAATGGATGAAAAGGGAGAAAAAGATAAGTGGCATTAACAACTGAGAATGTATTAAGTATTTATGGATGACATTTATGCTGTCCTAATTAAGTAAGAGTTTTGCGTGCTTTATCAGCACTCATTCACTGGTGTACCACACTGAATCATCCTAAGACACACAAGCCAGGAAAATGGATCATCTTGATGCTGAGAAGGCCTATTTCACGTGGCTATAGTACCCTAACTGGCAACACTCACAGAAAATGAAGCAACTCTTTTGTACCATCAATTAACCCTTCCTCTTTTTACACAGAGGTGCAGTTTGTCCCGTCATCTATTCTGAATACATCTAAGGATATATATCTCACAGTTTATATTATAAAAGATTTTCCTATCATCAGCAAGGTTTGAAAAGCTTTCCCTAACTTCTTCCACGAGGAAGAATTCCTCCTTCTCCCCTCCTGCTTGACTGCTAAGGTGAGAGCTCTCCAGGCAATGGAAACCAAGAACCATCATGTGGGATTCTGGACTGAGAAATTTTAGTTTCTTTAAGTCAGCTGGCCCAGACCTCTGACAGGTACTGATGGAAGTCTTGAGGAGGTTCTTTTGCAGGGCGGGACTCTGGAGCACCAGGTTTGCGATGATAGATTTTTATCCAAGATCAGAAATTGTACAATTCTCACTCACCAAGGTTCCCAGACTCGCTGCGGCAGCGATGAGGTGCTGCCCCAGTTGAAATTGAAGCTTCTAGGGCTGTCAGACACAGTACTCTGGCAGGACTGCAGGCATTTCCAAGGCTAGGTCATTCTATCTTATGGTGTGTCCCAGGTCAGTGGCTATGAAGCCTGTTGCATAGTCATGAAGCCAGGGAATCCCACTTTTGGTTTGCTTAAAGTCCACGGAATCCAAGATACCCTGGCAAAACACTGCAGTATCTCCCAAGCAGCATTTTTTAAAAGTGAAATTCTATATTTCACACACAAAAAAAGGAACAGTAATAACAACAACAACAACCAACTAGTTCTACTGTGGAGAGGACTGCTGGTAACAAATGATGAGGGTCCCAATACCTCTGACAGTACTAGGGGTGGTAGAGTGAGGAGAAAGATGAGGAGGGTGTGGGGTCACCAGTCCTGCTTTTTTTGCAAAGAACCAGAATGCAACATATATTTCCAAGAGTTGATCTGTATCTTCCCTTTTGGGATAACATACAGTGTTTTCCATACAGATCTGTTCTGGTTGAATTCTAGCATCCTCTGTCATCCCAGAGTCTTTGTACATTGGATGTGCATGTATAATTTCACAGCCATTTTTAATGCCACAATCTGGCCAGATGAGTTCAGTGGAGGAACATGTGTTTTTACTGTGTCTGAATTTGGCTCATAAAACATCATAGTAATGCCCCTTGAAGAAGGAGCTGGTGGAAGACTCCAATTCTTTGTTCTGCTTTGCCACTGTTCTACTTTCTGACATTAAATTACTCAGGCAAGATGTTTCATTTGAATATCTATGGTAGAAATTACCAGTGTTGTTCTTCCCTAGCATTTGCTTGACAAATTAATTACCAATACAGCTTTGTGCAGCTTGTGCATTTGCAAGGCTGTGTAAGGTGGCAGCTGAGGGTTCAGCTTGTGTAAATTAATTATAGGCGCAATTGACCTTGTGTGAAAGTGGCTGTGGCACATATAAGATTAAAAGCCATTGTGTTAGGCTGTCACTGTGAAGCACCTGCTCTTTGTCTTTCTGATTTAGTCAGTGCAATGAGCAGGATTGTATGTAATAAGAGAGTGTGATATCATACTCTGGGAAGCAGGAGAGCAAGAGAAGGGAGGTAATATAGGAAGAGACTGTACCTCAGGTGCCTCCATGACCTGATGCAGATGTGTAGAGGGGGCTATGATCCAACTTTATTCCCATAGGGTGTTGGGTTAAATGGCATTCTGGAAATGTTAGGACTGGCCTAACTCAGCTGTGTGGGAGATGGTAGTGCTATGTGGAGTTATGCTAGCTTTCCACTTGTGGGTGACATGCACCGGTTGGTGGTACCCGTGAAGCCTACTTAGCTCTCCTGATATATCTGCCATGTAGGAAGGAGTCTTTTGGTCAATGAAAATCAGACAAGGAGAGGACACAGTGTAGCGCTACATTGGCCTCAGTTCAGAGAGACATCTACTCAGCAACATTCACAATCCTCAGATTGTCCAGGTACTTCATTACTTTGCTGAATTAGGACTATCATTTGTCTACTTGTTTCTCAAAAAAAAGTTTAGAAATTGTTACATATATAGTTTGCCTGCTGTTCTGTTTTTTAGCTTGAGATGGGGGAAAAGTTTTCAAGGATGCTTTTTTTTTTTTTCTGCAGGTTTCATCATCTCCTTCTCCTTATTCCTCAACTGAAAGAATAATCTATGAAATCAATTGTTTGCTGCAGGGATGATTATGCACCTTGGGATGATTATGATTTCAGGTAGGGAATAAATGAAAGGATCAGACACTTCTGGAAGAATAAGTAGCTTGTAAAATTTCAGATGTCCTTGGCAAAAATACATATATAGTGCCTTAAAAAAACATTTTCTGAGTGTAGCAGTGCCTTGTAAATGTTACCTGAGGCAGAACTACAAATACAGACATCAAAATTGCAGCATGCTAAGCTTTTACAGTGAGACCTGAAGTGCTGAACACTGCTGAGGCAAAGTGCCAGTGGCATGCTGTGGGGGTGATGCTTTATGGAAAAGTTTGGAAAATTCTCTAGACTGGATGCAATTTCTAGCTACATCAGCATAAATTGGAGTAAGTTTCCTGAAGACAGTGGCAGGGGTGGCTCAGTGGTGGTGAGGTGGGAAGTGAGAAGCTCACCTTTCACGTATAAAACTCTGCGCAGTTTTTCTTATTCTTCCTTCTTGGTCTGAGGAAATGCTCTTCTCACTTCAGGCATTTTTCTCTCTACATCTTCCTTCTGGCTTTCTTTTTCTGGTCAAATGAACATGACCCTGATTTGACACGTCTGAAAGTGTTTCTGGATCTGTAGTGGGGGGCTCATGTTGGTGAAGCTGCAGAGAATCACCAGGGGTGGAAGTAACTTCTGGAGGTTTCTAGTCCAAACCCCTGCTCAAAATAGGTTCAATCCCACAACTGCTCTGGGCCAGTGTTTGACCACTCTGACAGTAAATTTTTTTTCTAATGGAAGTTTCCTGAGTTCCAGCTGGTGGTTATTGCCTCTCCTCCACCCCCTGTGTAACTGAAAAGTCTGACTGTCTTCTCTACACCCTCCCATCAGACAGCTGTAGACAGCAACAAGGTCTCCCTGAGCCTTCTCTTCTTAAGGCTGGACGAATCAGGCTTCTGTCAGATGTCCATCCCATCTACCCCAGTCCTACCCAGGACTTCCCCCTGTTATAGATTATACTTAACTGATGCTAAAAATGCTGTGTGAACACCAGCAGTCTTTGTTTGTTTCAAAGAGTGAGCCTAAAGGTGAGAAACTTCATATTGTATTAGAGCTTTTTCATTTAATACGTCGTTCATACCAGTGCTTTAGAATTAATTTATGTTCCACAGGGTCAAACATCAACAATTCAAATTCACAACAATTTAACTCTGCAACACAATACATGATCAAGTGCAGTTTACACTGAGTCTTTAGACATCTGTATGCATTTAGTCACTGTAATGCTGCTGATGTGCACAAATAACAAGAAAGTGTTCTCCACCAGAGAACATTACATGTATTTGTGACTGGCTTTCTTGGTCACCTGGTGGCAGCTACTAGATTGCTGATGTGTGTTAGCTCACTTTTAGCTAATGCTCTTAAAAATTAAAGCCCTCAGAAAAAAAGTCTCATAGAGCTACATTGTTGTTTTACCTGCCTTAGTGTTACCCTGGATGATGTCTGGGGATGTTTGCAATGTATGGTGAGTGACCATCCTTCCAGCATCCAGTGTGTCCTGTGAAAATGGAAATGGAGAGAATGTGTCCACCTGGAAATAAAGGGATCCAACATCAATGCTTGAAGCCAAAGCCATTATATGTGAGTATTTGGTTCTCTGAGATCTCTGCTGTTACAGAAGATGAATGCATGTAGCCCATAACATGTAGGTTTTGATGACAGCACACAAACGTTGCATTTAATCATAAGCTTCTGTGGTGGGTTGACCCTGGCTGTATGCCAGGTGCCCACCAAGCTGCACTATCACTCCCTCTCCTCAGCTGGACACGGGGAGAGAAAATATAACGAAAGGCTCATGGGTCGAGATAAGGACAGGGAGACATTCACCAATTGTTCCATTCACCAATCATCATTCACGTCACAGGCAAAACACACTTGACTTGGGGAAATCAATTTAATTTATTGCCAATCAAATCACAGTAGAGTAACGAGAAATAAACCCAAATCTTAAAACACCTTCTCCCCGTCCCTCCCTTCTTCCCAGGCTCAACTTCACTCCCGATTTTCTCTACCTCCGCCCCACCCGAGTGGCACAGGGGGACGGGGAATGGGAGTTGCAGTCAGTTCATCACATGTTGTCTCTGCTGCTCTTTCCTCCTCACACTCTTCCCCTGCTCCAGCGTGGGGTCCCTCCCAGGGGAGACAGTTGTCCACAAACTTCTCCAACTTGAGTCCTTCCCATGGGCTGCAGTTCTTCATGAACTGCTCTGCTGTGGGTTCTTTCCACAGGGTGCAGTCCTTCAGGAACAGATTGCTCCAGCGTGGGTCCCCCACGGGGTCACAAGTCCTGCCAGCAAACCTGCTCCAGCACGAGCTCCTCTCTCCACAGGGCCACAGGTCCTGCTGGGAGCCTGCTCCAGTGTGGGCTCTCCACAGGGTCACAGCCTCCTTCAGGCACATCCACCTGCTCTGGCGTGGGGTCCTCCACGGGCTGCAGGTGGATATCTGCTCCACTGTGGACCTCCATGGGCTGCAGGGGGACAGCCTGCCTCACCATGGTCTTCTCCAGGGGCTGCAGGGGAATCTCTGCTCCAGCGCCTGGAGCACCTCCTCCCCCTCCTTCTTCAGTGACCTTGGTGTCTGCAGAGTTGTTCCTCTCACGTATTCTCACTCCTCTCTCTGGCTGCCGTTGCTGTTGCTCAAGTTTTTTTTCCCCCTTCTTAAGTGTGCTATCACAGAGGCGCTACCATCGTTGCTGATGGGCTCGGCCTTGGCCAGCAGCAGGTCTGACTTGGAGCTGGCTGGCATTGGCTGTATCGGACATGGGGGAAGCTTCTAGCAGCTTCTCACAGAAGCCACCCCTGTAGCCCCCCACTACCAAAGCCTTGCCACACAAAACCAATACAGCTTCATATCAGTAGAACTGATGGTTTTAACTCACACGCAGCTCTGCAAAATCAAAGGCTTGTGCAGGCCATCATTTTTGAAGCTCTGCTCTGGCTCATGTCTCCAAACAGTGCACTGACTACATACTAAATGAAATCCTGACTCCACTGAAGCAAATGGAAAAGGCTTTTATTGATCACAATAAGATCTTGATGTTCTTGTCTGTGTGAAACATGTAAGAAACCACATGATCTATACAGGTATTCCTAAAGGTCTTTAAACAAAGACAAATTGTCCAGTTCTTGTCAGGGCCCTTAGGGCACTAATCGACTTTATTGGTTCTGAGCAACCTCACCTGGGGCCTCCACCCTCACCAATTAATGCCTCATTTAAACTCAGCCTGGGGTCTTTGGTCCCTTCTTGAGCTATGTTGTAGGCTTGCCTGCCTCTTGTTCTGCCTCCTGGCTGGACCTTTGCCATGTGCTGCAGGTAGCTTGTCTCTTGTTTGTATGTTGTAGTCTTATCTCTGGCCCTGTCTTCTTTTCCTCCTGACTGGCACCCCTGGTTGGACCCTGGACCTCATTCATCACTTTTTTGTTGGGGGCTACTGACAGGCCCTTTTACCCGTCCTCAGGTCTGTCTGTATGTTCAGACCCTGTGGGACTGTGCCCAGGTGGTGAGGGCATGTCCTGTGCTGGGGTCACCGTCAACTGCTGGCCCCATTTCCCTGGCCCTCACTGCTCCCTGATACTACTGGAGAAACTGAAAGTCAACATTTTAATTAAACTAGTCTGACTACTCCTTAAATTGTTTCTTATGCCTTGCTCTTAGCGCCATGGAACTGGCTGCCCGGGTCACTTATTACTATTCTTTTTGTAGAGGACATTAGTAGGCAGAAGTGGATCCATAGTTGTTCCCATGTGAATATCCCTGTGCTGGTCCTTCTTCCAAATGTGTTCATACATTAGTTCCAGACTCTAAACTTTTGCAAATAATCAATCAAATGCCTGAAAACCTCTGATGTGAATGTTCATAGGAAAAGAAGGAAAAAAGAAAAATTAAAATACTTCAAGTGAAAATTACATCGTGGTTTACACGCGTTGTAACAATGAGACAAAAGGATTGTTTTGAAATGTGTATTGTATTACTCAACTGAAGCATTAACATGAATTTTTAGAAGCAACATCCTTGGCTCACATTTGTTTAATGCTCATCTGGATCAGGATGTTAGGGTAGGTACTTGTCAAATTTTAAGTGCTGAGCAAATGTCAATTCTGCGAAGTTTGGCATGGATGATGCTCATTTGTTCTGATGTGTTGCTGATTATTCATTCTTCTCACAGAACTGAATGGTTTGGGTGATTTTGGGCTGTTTCCAGTTAGCTGGGCTGTTAAATCAGTATTTTATCTTCCCAATATGTGGAAAGCCAAAAACTTTGGGAATTCCAGATTTTGTTTCGCAAAAACACAAAAAACACCAGCTGTGCGCTGCTGACTTGTAGCAACCGTTTTGAGTGAACTTCTGTCTAAACAACATGCAGAAATCCTGGAAGAGCAGGCGGTGAAGGTTTGCCAAAGCTGGGTGTATTTGCAGAGATGGTAGGTGGCAGCAGGTCAATCAATCACCAGAGTTTGGGTTGTACTTCAAAATGAGTTTGGAAATGAATGGGGGGTTACATTTCTTAGGGGCATGTAAATCTAGATTTTTGTATAAGCCGAACATGGGGTTTGTTCAAGGGAAGAAATACTGTCTGATTTCCATATGAAAGACCACATCACAGATAAGTAAGCCCTTCAAAATCAAGACACATTTTGTGTCTTATTCTCAAAATGCTAATTTATAAAAAAGAAATGAAGGGTTCAAGTAAATGGCTTTCAGTGTTTGGAAGAAAGTTTTTCTTCCTCTTGTCCTTCTTGGAAGGGTTGTCATTTCTGTGTCCAGATCTGGACCTGCAAATTGTAAATACATGTGCATGTATATACAGTAATGTGTACAATGCAGTGATGCGGTAATGTGTGGAGGTACTGTGAAGCGGTAGTATGGATCCTAGAGCTGGACTTATGATCCCTATTCTCAGTATTCTGGTAGTGGCCATGGGTTAGCATGAGATGGCTTACAGTTGTCTGGCCTCTGTTATCTGTCCTATCATCTCCGTGGATTTCTCATTCCAGAAACACACGGCAATAACTACTGATTACCCTAACCTGAGGCACTGACTGTACATTATGGTGGTGGTGTTCATTTTTATCTTCTCTTTCTCAGGTTTGCTTGATGTAGTGTGAGAACTGAAGTTGCTTTATATGACTGGCCTTTTTTCAGCTGTGTGCTCTTAAGATGATGTAGCAGTGTACTTCCACTTAGCATAAATTCTAGCCCTTTCCCATTTTGGGAAGAGATACTCAAGAAGTTGGTGAGGTGGGAAGAGGGGTATTTTACATATTTTTCTGTGTCTTGCAGTGGTTTCACTAAAAAATGGGATTGGTTGAAAACCCTCAAAAGTAGTAGTAAAAGTTACTGACATTCAAGGTTTGTTGTTTTTTGTTGTTTTTTTAATTTCCAAATATGCAACATAAAAGTTTATTTTTAAGTGTGATAATCACTTGAATAATATTTTTTACAATGATCATGAAAAAACAAATCAAACTTCTTGAATTGGGATAGAGAATGCAATTTTGAGGAAAATGAAATTTAAAAAAAAAAAAAGTTTGCCTAGAGAAAAGGTTCCTTTGAATCACAGGGTGATGCCTTTGTCTAAGTACCCAGGTGAAAGGCTTGCCTCAGGAAGTTCTTGCCACTGCCTCCAGGACATAGATGTACTCTGGCCTTACACCTGGGATAGGTGACTTTCCACCTTGGACCATCTCTGTTGTTTTCATGCCCTTGTGTGCCCATGAGGAGGTGAGCAGCCCTGATTACAACTGCATTTTAACCAAGTTAATAGTTTTATACAGCCCTGTTCACAAAGTGGTTTTAACTCCCTAAATATTCTGTTGTTGACTCTGTTGTGAGGTTGGTTTCTTCATTCTTTTTCCAGTGAAAGTTATTTAGTGCTGAATATTTGGGAAGGTAGTGCTTCGTCAGTAATTTTTGCCCAAGCAGACAGTAAGTTTCTCCTTATATTCTCCATTGCTCCTCTCTGTGCACATTCAGTGTATTCGCCAGGGAATGGAGATTTTCCTGTTCTTTCTTGGCTATTTCGATCACGGTTTCTTTAGAAAAGTGAACTTCAGTCTTGTGGGAGAAACATATGAGATCATATGGTATTTTCCTGACAAGATCTATGCTTCACCAAGAGCTATGTGTAAAGGACCTGACCAAAATCTCTTTTGGGATATCTTAGCGATACCACATCATCAGCCTCTTCATTTAATTCTGTGAATGAATTAATTAATAGACTTCTAATAATCCATTCTTAGGAGTTATGCTGCTATTGGGTAGGCTCTGCATACAGTACTTAATTGCCCAGCATTAAAGAGTGGTTATAGAAGAGGCTTTTTCAGTGGACAAATGAAACCTGCACCTACAAATAAAAATTCCCAAATATGTCAGCTGTGAACTACAGAGATTTGCAGTGATTTAGATGAACTGTTAATTCCTTTTAACAAATCAAGGAAGACAGCATTATTGGGATTCAGACAGGAAAGGGAGGGATCAATGAACTCCTAATGTCTTTATAGTAAAAATGATTCATTTTAATGGTGTAATAATTGATGATTTCCAGATGTTTTAGTGCAGTATTTCTATGCATGTCTGTGATAGTCGCTGTGCCATCTAACTATGCCTCTGACCCTGAAGTGTCATTGGGCTTCATGTCAAATACAAAAAGGAAGGGATTGTACAGTGTTTCGCTATATTATTTTTTTCAAGGAGTTTTTTTCTGAAAGCAGCATGGAGTACTGCCACTGGATATTTTTAACCTTGTGGCCAGTTGCCAGTAATGATAAGTTACCAGCTAAGAAAAGGCTGGAAGGTTTGAGCATTTGGTAAGTGTAAGTAATGAGAGGACAGATATTAGCATTGGTGTGTCAGGACACAGATAGGGAATTGTAGCCAGGACCAAATCTTCCCGTTCTCAACTGCTCTTTATGTGAGACATCTTAATTACCCCCTTGCTTTCTGTGTGATAAGTTAACTATACAGACCACAGTCTCCTGGAGAAGTCTGTGTGGTGACTACAAGGACTCTCTGCCCCCACTAGCTCCCCTTGGGTTGATGACAATTCTCTCTGAAGCAATTTGTAACACTAAGATTTTAGGTTTAATACTTGAAATTGTCGAATTTTGAATGGCCAGGAGGAGGCAGTGGGAACTGCTGGTTGCAACAGCAGGCCTGGCACTAAACTGAAGCTAAAGAGCTCCTCAGCAGTCATCCACAGGGCTTTTCTATGTGAATCCTGAATTGGGGCAACAGCCTCCAGAGAGGCCAGTCTGAGGGAAGCACCTTGGGAGAAACCCTCCAGCAGGTTTCTTGCTAAGGAAGCCACTTGATATAAGCAGCCCGAAATAAATCTTTAACCTTCTCAGGAGTTTTTCCTGCCTGTGACCTAAGCGGAAGCCAACACTGCTCTTAGCGCACTGCAAAAGAAGCCACCTGTTTGGGACCATTTCTGTCCTGGAGCCTGGGCAGCGATGTGCTCCTAGGGATGCAGGGGCAGTAGTCCACTATGCATGTTATCATCTCACTTAGCGTAATGTTGCTCTCTTTTATAGATGCTGCTTATTATAAAAAATAATAGCAGTGGTAATAATCAAAATGAGTAAAGTCCCTTTTCTCTTAGAGTCACAATTTGCTGCTGCGCTATATTTTGTCACCTGCAGCTTCTCATAAGAATCATGCATTTAACACTAAGCTTGTCCTCAGAATGTTTTACCCCTTGATGTGTTTAATCAAGTCTGGCTGTATCTGAAGTACTGCCTTTACCTGTGCAGTGTTTTTCATAAAGATTTTTTTGCTTCTTGCAACCTCTCATAACTAGGTTTCCTAAATGATACGATCTGTGCAATTATATTTGATTTCTGAGGGTTATGACTTAGTATTTAAAAAAGGCAGTTAGAGAGCTTGCTTATTTCTGAATTGGCTGTACCTGGTTTTGTTTCTCTTACTAAATTCTATTTAGCAATTTTGAAATTGCAGTTTCTGGCAGCGGTGAATGTAATGAATGTAAATACTACATTTACGTTGTGTTTCTAGTTTAGCATTTAACAGGGAGGTACGCAAAGTTATGAAGGTGCGTATTTCACTGTAGAGAAGAGCTATTGAAGACTTATTTTGAACTCAACTGTTTAGGGAAAAGCTTTCCTCCCCACCCACACTTCTTTAGGAATGCCACCATTTCCATTTTTACCTTCAAGTTAGCTTTTGTTAAGTTAGCTAACCTGTCAAGCTAGTTTTGTGTGAGGATGAAGAAATACATGAAAGGAATTGTCATCTCATTCTTCTAACACAGGAAAACAATATATAACCAGAAAAATTCAAACAACAAAGGGTTCAAAAAGACAGCCAGAACAGAAAAAAATCTATTATATATTCTCATATTCCTGGGCTTCTATTACTGTGCTCTTTGGCTAGTTCCCATGAACGTTAATGTCAGAAGCAGGAGTTGTGGAATGGATGGATAACACAGGCTATATTCCAGCCTTATGGCAATCTCTTTTCAAAAGTGGTACTTGAGAGGATGAGACTGTTAAGGATATTCCTGTAAGGAAGATATGTGATGTTTATGATGGGGGAGGAAAAGGCTGTAAGTTTTTCTGTAAGTGTCAATATCAAATCACTCATTTCATTTTTGAGCTAGTATGGCCAAGAATAACGTTCTGGAGAAATCTCTGCTGTATCTGTTATATCCCTGGAATGCTATTAAACTGTCCTAGATAACTACAGGATGTCACATAGCCTTTATATTTTACCCACTGGCTTTGTTTTTTTTTTAATATCTTTTATATTCTTGAATGCTTTTACCTGTCATGGTTCAGAGCTCTGATTCAAATAAATATTTAGGAACCTAGATGCTTTGCCTTAAACTTCTTCAGACTCCATTGGCTGGAAATATATCTTGATAAACTTCTTGGGTTTTGTTCAGCGAGGACTATCTTGAGGAGACACTTTTAATATTTCAATACTTTCATCCTGTGAAAAACAGGCATACCTAAATATGTAATATAATATTAGTTCAGTGTTAAGTTTGGAGCAAAACTTTTTGTTTCACTGGTAAATACTGATTTATGCAATCTATATTCTTCATGGGAAATTTTTAAAGACATTATAAATGTTATGTTTTCTAGACAGAAGTCTTGGAGATTGTCACTGCTTCATTTCACTGCTTAAGATGTGAAAAGTTTTTTTTTTTTTTCCAAGATGCTGGCTTTTTATCCCAATCTAAAATCTGTACCTTAACATATATGGAGTTCAGACCTGTTGCTTGCTAAAGCATTAGGGAGAAGCTATTTAGACGTGAGGGCCCCAGGTATGACCTCTTGCCTCCCACCCTAGGGGCCTGGCTGCAGGGGCTCAGGGCATGGCTTTGTCACCTTGAATCACACTCCTGTGAAAAGCTGTGTAAGAACTGGTCAGGGGCTCCCTTGTTTGCTCTGGAGCCACAAGGTAAATGAGGCATGGGCTAAGGGGAAGCCTTCAGCTGCATCCCAGCCATGCCCGTGCCTGACCTTACTGTACCTTACTGATGAACCCTGACTTGTGACTCCCGCTTGACCTCAACGTGCCTTATTGCTATGGATTTGTCTGATGATCACTGGCTTGATGGCTTAACCAGGTTAGCATCACCAGCCTTGAGCTCCTGCTCTTGTTCAGGTGCCATGGGACTGCACACCTCTGGTCAGTGAGGCCACTGCCCCACGTCCGCTTTGGTGTCACCTTGGGGTCCTGACTCTCCTTTGCTTGGGGAGCAGCTCTCCTGCGCCTCCCTGGCAACAGACACAAAGTGATTCTTCTGGTCAGGAGAACAACTTGACTTTGCATATAGAATAACCAACCCAAAATGATGAGGGGCACTGCACTAAGCCATCTTTGAATGATATGTGTTTTATAGTTGACCACTCTTATGTAGCTTGAATTTGTGTGCTAGCTTATTTTGAGGCCAAAAGGGAGGGGGGGCAAAGCCCAAAAGCCAATTTTATTTCTAGTGTAATAAAATATAATTGATTTCTGTAGAACTATATTGATTACAAGACAGCAGAGTTTAGACTAGTGTCTTGCCTCAACAGAAAAGTTAGTTTAATTCTGATACTGTTTATTTCAGTGGAAATAAAATGCTCTCAAACTTGTATTTGTTATTAAAAAAAAAAAAGCTTTGGGGATATGAAATGTCCAATACAATTTTTTTGTCTTCTCCAGAATATGAAAAATCCTGATAACGTACATAGTTAAGAGCATAACTGCAAATTCCAAGCATAAAAACTAATAATAAATATACAGAGTACTTTGTGTTTGTTCTTTCAGTGTTTTAGCTCATTTCTCCAGGAAAGAACCAGCTGGGAGAAGACTTGGTTAGAGTGGAAGGTCTGTTGGGGTCACATGCAGACACTTGGACAAGGACCCAGAGTTCTCATGGCCTTTTACCAAGGGCAGATTTGGGACTTGTATATTCTGCCCATCACCAAGCACTAGCCAAAACTGGGGAACATCTGTGTTTGTTTTTTCTTGCCAATCTTCAGTATAACTGCAGTAGTTAAGGAGGAAAATCTTCTCAAATTGTGAGTCTAACTTACTCTATATCTTTAGAGATTTTTACCTTCCATTCCCCATAAATCATTTTATAGTGACATGTTTTGCAGATGGTCTACCAGCAACCAAACATTTAGTGCAGCTGTCCATATATCAGGCATTCAGGTTCCAGGATATAATGTCCACTTTTGTTTGCTGGACACTCAAATAATGGAACCACTGGTTTGATTTATGTTCGCATAATTTTGCGGAAAGAGAGAGATCAGTGCCATTGCACTCAGACAAAATAGCTCTGTCAATTCAGGTTCAGGGCTATAGCCAGGTACACAGTGGTGTTTCATTTGCCTGTCTTTTAGGGACTACCACTGTGTATTTACCTTCTAAAATTATTAACATAATATTGAGAAGAGACTCCCTTGCAAACTGAGATGTCAACAAAGATAATATAAAGTGCGACACAAGCTGAAAAAAAATAGTACTTGCCAGATGAAGGGGGAAGAGGCAAAAATGTTTCTTAACTGGTATTGATTGTTATGGCACAGGCAGATGTTAAACGTACACAGCAGACAATTACAGCACAATTAGAATTATAGAGCTGGCCTCTCACCTCAATTAAAGGGAAACCTGGTGTGGGCAATGTGACAAGGAGGGG
Organism: Platalea leucorodia; assembly: GCF_965183815.1. Taxonomy (NCBI): domain Eukaryota; kingdom Metazoa; phylum Chordata; class Aves; order Pelecaniformes; family Threskiornithidae; genus Platalea; species Platalea leucorodia. The sequence goes on from NC_138823.1 coordinate 120,876,939, forward strand.
AACTGTTCTCTCCTTTCCTTTTATCTTGTGAAGTGCTTCTTTCTCTGCTTCCATGGACTGTTTAGTCAGGTCTTTCATTTGCCTTTAGTCAAGGTGTTAATTCTTTCTGCTTTCCTGTGAGAAAATCCATGCTTAAGAAGAAATAAGGTAGACTCTGAAAACTGGGAAGAAGTCTCAGGGCGGGCAGGAGGAAGGAACAAATAGTATCTCAATTGCTATTAACTGTTGCAGGTCTTCTGACTTCAGTGCGCTTCCTCAGGCACCTTCCACAAATCTATCTCTTCCCATCCTTCAGAGCCAAAGTGACTTCCCAGCATCACTGAGTGACTCACTGGAAGAATTAGAAAGGGCCTGGACATTGACATCTGTGCTATCTCCTCAAATCACTGTTCAGCTCCTTCCCAAATGAGCTTTGAAGATGGAGATCCACCCTCCTAATGAAGGTACTTAGCAGTACAGAACAGCTGTTTCTCACCACTACCCATAGACATATTTAGCATCATATTCTGTTATGTGTAGAAATGCCTTTCATTATTCTTAATGCTGAAATATAACCCAGTAGGTCATCTTGTTACTTCTCATCCCCCTGTCAGTATCACCAGGCAACATCTGGGTTGCTAACCTTGTGGGTGAAGGGAAGATGATTTTTTTTAATACGGAGGCAATGCTGAACCTAGTGTTGAAAATTGAATGAAGATGAAAGGGTATTTAGAGTGCTTCCTCTGTTAAGTTGCCCAGTTGACTCCATAATTATGATTGATATTTGACAGCAAAAGAGTAGTTTCAGATAGTGATTGAACTTATCTACCTCTTCATATGCCACTTTGCTAATTGTTGGTTACTGGAACTCTCTCCCATCTGTAAGGGCAATGGCTGATATCTATACAGGAGTTAACATACACCAGAGTATAAATATATATATACATGCAAGTGCACCTTCTAGGTTCCATGTGTAAACACTTTAAAAAAAAAAAAAAAAAATCACCTGCATAGCCTTGGCATGATCATGCTTACATAAGAAACTAATGTTAATGTGTAACTGTAGATGGGAGCACTTCTGAAAGATATACCGATATGATCTCTGAACTGAATGTTTAAGTTAAATTTGGGCTCAAAGTCCAGAGAGTATGACTGAGGTCACAGTCTTCTCAGCTTTCTATGTATCTTCGGTCCAATGTGATGAAATTTTGCAAGGCTAGCTGGTACCATGCATCTTAGATGTTTTCTTCCACCTCTTCTTGCAAGGTCCTCGCAGAGAAACTCTCTTTTTCAGTTTTAAGGATATACATTATTTAGCCCTTCTTGCAGGGGCTAGTTTGTTTTCTGTCTATACGGACTGTTAGTGGGTTTGATTTTCTTGACTGCTTGGTATCTGACCTGTTTGGTAGAATGTATTCCTTTGGTGTGCAACAGGAGTGAATAACTGGAAATCAAAGTCAGTGAATGATTGCCATATTCCCTATAGTAAGCACAAACCAAAACCACCTGTTATTTACATCTTAACATGTTCAAGCTTGTTCCTGTGGGATACTGCTGGAAACTAATACATAGCTTTGGTTTAAATGGATTAGCTGAGTGTGTTTATTAAAATGAACAGTGTTCCATCTTCCCATGATTTGCATAAAGACATCTTTGTTAATTTGGTTTTCTCTTTAAGAAAATCAATTCTTTTCCCTGAAATCTTAGTTTCTTTTGGCACTGGAGGACATGAAACATGAAAGATGTACCTTAATGTTGCATGTAGCTAATGTGTAGGTCAATTGATCCTACTTCTCCTTTTACTAATAAATTAAGGGGGGGTTGCAGATATTTGCTTCAACACAGGGAACTGGAAATACGGGCATAAGTTTCATCAAGGTAAATTAGAAACAGACATTCTTACAAGCTACAAATCATCTTCTGATATTAAGACTTTGCATTAGATTGGTCCTGAGGTGCATTGTGTACTTATTCAAAATCCTGTAGGTAGATAAGAGGTGGTGTAAGGTGTACTTTTACATACGTTTAGGACACATATTTGGGCACATGAGGGCTCAGAGATTTTTTCCTTTTTTTTTTTTCTTTTGCTATTTTGGAGACAACTGCGCATTCCTGGCACATGACTGAGTTTGAAATAATGAGGACCAGGGAGCTCTGCTTATAGCCTCAGAGCAGTAAATGTTACTGTTCATCTGAGACATTATGACACACAGTGATGCAGTGGATGCTCCATCCACATCAAGCTTTCTTTAAAAGTTTATGAGCTTGTTCACTGGAATACTGTGTCCTCGGGGAAAGAAGCACAAATAAATATATTTGCATAGTTAGCAGGTTTTGATTTTGCAAAAATTCTGTCCCAGTCTTACATGAACAAAGGTGGAAAAATGGACTCTGGCAACAACATCTATATCCACAAGATATTCCATGCAAGGGTTTGTAAAGGTCACGAAAGATTTTGTGTCAACAGAACAAGTTGTTCTTCTGAAATATTACTCTCTGTCTGGACTTGACTGACTGGTGAATAATTAAAAAAGAGAGGGAGTTTGTGTGCTGTGATTATATGAGGGAAAAATCCTACTCAAACTTTGATTTGTATGATGATGACTCTTATGCAAGTATTCTACTTCTTAACAAGATCCTGCAAGATGTTGCCCTGAAAGCTTGGAATGTGATCATGTAGTTCAAACAGACCCTCTTGATTCAGAACAGGAGGATGGTTCCAATACTTAATTGCTAACAAGAGCCTTGTATTACATTCAGGTGGTGATAAACCCCCTTCACAAGCTGTCAGACAACTATGGCTGAACTGTTTGAGCAGTTTTAAGGTAGAAGTGCAAGTCTAGATCCTGATATGAGAATACCAACCGAAACATTTTGAGCATTTCCTGAAAAAATAACATAATGTCTGAAGGGATTGGGGGGGCCGAAGTACTTTACCCTTGAGATTTTGCACTGCGGTTAATCAACAGCATGGTTATATCTTCTCTGCTTTTGTGATGATGAGCCTCGACAGGTGAGCCTTCTCTAGCCAGAAAAATTTCACTTCTGTACAATCAGTCTGTCACATTTTGAAGAGCATTAACTTAATTTTTAAAACAAACATCTGGAAATAGAAATGTAGGTTAGAAGAAATAGAAATATGAGGTCAGAGGCGGCAACCTTCCCCCAGCAGTCTATTCTGAAAACCCAACATTTTTCTAATATTGAGTTCACTCTGACAAGGAAAGCTCCAGATCAGTTTTTTGATAAGATTGTGGGAGGTAGAGACCACACTAAAGTGATTCATTGATCAATCCAGGATGGCCCACAAACTTAGGGTGAAAGTTCATGCTTCTGCAGCTCAGTGTGGAATATATGGTTTGTAAGATGACTGGGGCAGTCTGCCAGGGAAAGGGTAAAGGTTAGAACAAGTGTTAGAAGACTAAATCAAATAAGTCCTTCCTGAATCTGGTAAATGCCTAGAAGTAAAGCTGTGATTCCCATGAGTCAGTGTTACATATGGAGTTTGAGTAGCATTGTAGTCCCTCTGCCAGAGGAAAGTATAGTTGCAGGTAGGTGACAATTATTGAAAATAAGAGTAAAGGCTGTGAGTTGTTTGTAAATCCTCGAAGCCTACAAAGAGAGGATGAGGTTTACTATTTGCATGGGACTGTGTTGAATGTTTAATTAAGATTAGGTCAGGCAAAGATTAGGGTTGCACAAGACAGAGGTGAAGACTCTTGTTTACTGCTGGACTGTGGGATTCAGCAGAGTTAAGACAGGACTGGTATTTCAAGAGAAGTGCTGTATGTTCATTATGGTGGTTGCTGCTCAAATTATTTCTGTCATGGAAAGAATTTGGGTTAGAAAGAAGGTGCTGGCAAAACAACCAGCTCACATGGACCCTGCGTGAGTAGGATGGATGGAGATACCGCCTCTCATCCTAACTTTGTTCAATGCTCTAGGATGCGGCAATGAACTTGTAGGCTCCTTCTTCCCCTAAGCTTTTCCATGCGATGATACTGCTATGTGCGTGGGGAAAAGGGAGCCTCATCTTTGATACGATTCCAATGAAGCAACTGGGAATACCGGGTATAAATGTGACTATTTCAGTGCTTTCAGCATACAAACAGTAATTTCACTTACTCTGTTTATGATCTACTAATATTCAGTTATATGTTTGGATCTAGTCATCTTGCACAGAAAATGTTCAATGCATGTGGAAACACATCCAGATTGAATTTGGTAGCTATTCTATTGCACAACTGTCCAGTTGTCTAAGAATGGCTGCTAGAAAAGTATTTCTAGAGCTGCAGCTCCGTCAGATACATTGCATAAAACAAATACTTCTGTCACAGAAATTTTACTTTAGTACAACAAACAAGAAATGTTTTATGTGTGTATAGGTACTTATGGAGGGATTTAGAAGGAAGGACGCAGGTGGCTGTGGGAATTTGATGCTAGATTACTGAGACAAATTAAGTTTTCACTTGCTTTAAAATGCTAAGGGATTTGGGAATGTCAAGCAAAAGTACTTTGGCCCTTAAAATGATGTGATGCAGCTTATCCCCTGCCAGAAAAAAGAACCAGTAAAACACTTCTGAGTAGATGCTGACTGCTGGTGGGGACTTTGGGGAAAAATGTGGTTCATCACTACTCAGCACTTGTCGTCTTGACTTTAGTGAGTAATTAAGTTGCAGTGGCCCTTTTAGTGATCTGAGCTATGCACCAAGAGATTCAAAGCCCAAAATCCAATAGTGTGTGCTCTCCTGTTTCCTGACTAATCCTATAAGATGCAGTGGGTTGAATGGATGATCTAATAAGAGAACATAACTGCAGTCAGCTCACTCTTCTACAGAAATTAATAATGAAAGCCCACTGAAATAAAGAGAAAGAAACTTGTTTATGAAGGAATAATAAAATAGCTAAAGCAGAAAGTTGTCTATTGGAGAATCAAATCTAGTAAGCAATTGTGTTAAGTATAAAGTATATCCACTGTGCTGCATGCACCTGTGATTGCTGAGTTTCTCGTGTCTGCTCCCTCTAGTAACCACACTGGCAGAAAGTGGCCTGGGAAGGTGGTTTCATGCAGCATGTTATTCAGAAATTTTGGATGCACAATCATTTAGAAGTGGAAATACTTCTGAGATTTCCCCCCTGGCCAAGGAAGTTTGTAAACCAAATTACAACTATATACACACAAGTGAAAACTCTGCATTTATAGAAGGAAAGAAAAGGTAGACATAGAATTGCAGAAGCTGTTTATTGGGCCAGTTATTAAGTTGTTTTTCCATAGCTCTATTACTGAGAAGTGTTTTTGCCCTTCTGTGGGGAAAAGCTATACATGGAAGATAGTTTGCAAGCTGTGGAACAGACTGAATACATCTATGCCACTCTGGAAAAATTTGCAGCCAAAAATCTTGCTTTTTCATAAAACTTTCAACAACCCTTCCCCTTTCTCTGCACTAAAAACATCCCTTCTCTTCCATCCCAGCACTTTCTCCTTGCTCCAGGACTTACAATCCACCATGCCTTCTCCAGCTTATCTTCTCTCATACTTCTCTCAGCCCCTCTGAGCCCCTAATGCTGTTCTGAGCTGGCCCAGAAACCAAACAGGGGAATTAAATACAAACTGCAGGTCATTCTTCACTGCAGCTTCTTCACCTTCTGCTTTGGCAGCAGCATGATGGTGCTCCCTAGCAGCTGGCAGTTTATCATACTGCAGCTCTGCAAGATAAATCAGGGGCCAAGGCTTATCAGCTGTTTTTAAAAAGTTAGAGTTTAATTTCACTGGGAGGAAGTTTAGGTAGTGTTGTGGTCTGTACCAAACCACCCCAAGGCATTATGAACTTGGCAACTTACTAGTAGCAAATTTAACTTGTGTAATTTTCTGTTGGTGGGGGAGACTGGAAATTTTGCCAGGAAGTTTGCATCTGCAGTCACACAGTTCTCTGTGGTGCACTGCAACTTTTATGTCCCTTCCACAAACCCGCAGCTCTCTGCTCCTGTGTCCTTTGTGCATCTGGACCAAGTATTTTTGCTCTTCCCAAGGAAAATCAAGCGGTAGGTAGCTTCCTTTTCTGAGTTGTGAGGAGACCTGGGCAAAATAGCAGAGTCTTCTCTCACATAAAACTTAGTTTTGGCCATATCCTAAGTGAGGAACAGTGACAGGATGAACACATCTCACTCAGTTGCCAAGGTGAGCAGCTCTGGTGCCGGCACAATTGGCAGCAGAGCACTCTAGCACATTGCACGGGGGGGGGGGGTGTGTGTGTGTCTGAAACTGGGGGAACCTCAGGGGGAGCAGAGAGAGCCTCCAGGAGCCTGCAGCTTGCACGACAGTGGCTGATGAGACCTGAGCAGGGCCAGGAGGAACAGTGGCCAAGCCCCCCCCCCCCAAAGAAGCCCTTAGGGACTGCTAGCAACCAGGAGCACTGCCAACAGGGTCAGAAAACAGGGTGTAGCATGGCAACAAGTGTGTGGCGTGGCAGCTGGTGTGGGAGGGCGTGCAGGAAGGGCACTGAAGCTCTGCCAGCTTGGCCGGGGAGCAATGGTACTCACCCGGCAGAAAGCCGTGGGCTCTCTAAGTTCTGCACCCACCACCACTGACACGTCTTCCCAGACAGAGCTCCGGTGGGAACACGCTGCCACCCAGGTGTCAGGCTGCAGGGTGTGCCCTGCTCTTATGTCAGTACCGGATGGCAGCAGTGAGCACACCTGTGGGAGGTGCACCTAGGTAGAGGAGCTCCTCTGCTTCATGACAGAGCTCTGGGAGGAGGTTGAGGAGTATGAGGGGGGGAGAAAGACTACTGGAATCGCACCCTACCTTCCCTGAGACAGGCCCAACAGGCAGACAGGGCGCATGATATGGAGGATTCCCTATCTTCTCTCTGCCTGGTTGAACACAGTGACTTAATGGATAGGGGGCAATGGTGACAAGTTCGTGCCCAGCACAGCAGGAGCATCTCCTCTGTGACTGCCCCACCATCCCAGGTGCCTTTGCATAATAGGTATGAGGCTCTGCACGTGGAACCAGGCAATAACGAGGACCATGGTTCATCTAGCTTGGAGGTGTCACTGAAGTTAAGTTGGCCTACATCCCATGTCAAAACTGCCTCCACAAAGAAAAAAAGACAGATCGTTTTCATAGGAGACTCTTCTCAGGGGAACAGAGGGCCTAATATGCAGACCAGACCGACTTCTTAGGGAATCTGCTGCCTCCCTGGGGCCCAGGTTAAAGATGTGAAGAGACTGCTTCCTAACCTGGTACAGCCCTCAGACTGCTATCCGTTATTGATTTTTGAGGTAGTCAATGATGAAGTTGCAACAAGTAGTCTGAGGGTGATCAAGAGAGACTTCAGGGCCTTGGGATGACTGGTTAAGGGATCAGGAGCACAAGTAGTGTTCTCTTCTCTCTCTCCCATTGCAGGGAATGATGAGGGAAGGCACAGCAAGAGCCAGCAGATCAATAGCTGGCTCCAAGCCTCGTGTCACCAGCAGAATTTTGGGTTTTTTTCATCATGGGTCGGTTTACATGACACCAGGCCTGCTGGCAACACATGGGGTACACCTGTCTCAAACAGTGAAAAGGATCCTAGCACGGGAGTTAGCAGGACTCATTGAAAGAGCTTTAAACTAGATTGGAAGGGGGAAAGGTAAAAAAAACAGACTTGCTAGAGATAGGCCTGGGGGCAGTATGCCAATGTTTGGGGGACAGTGTGCTAGTGAGGTCCTTCGGTCTGCCATCTCAGTGGAGGTAGGGGATGGCGATTCCTGCGGCAGCAAAGACGCAAGGGTTGCGGGTGTGTTAGAAACCATGGAAACACCTGAGAATGGTCACATAGGAGTTAGGGTTTCTCACCCCAAAAAGGCAGCGGGATCAATAGCCCAACTGAGGTGCATCTACACCAATGCATGCAGCATGGGCAACAGACAGGAGAAGCTGGAAGCCATTGTGCAGCAGGAAATCTATGATATAGCTGCCATCAGGGAAACATGGTGGGACAACTCACACAACTGGAGTGCTGCAATGGATGGCTATAAACTTTTCAGAAGGGATAGGCAAGGAAGGAGAGGTGGTTAGGGAATGTTTTGATTGTCTAGAGCTTAATGATGGTGGTGATAGGATTGAGTGTTTATGGGTAAGAATCAGGTGGAAGGCCAACAAGGCAGATGTCATGGTGGGAGTCTGTTATAGACCACCCAACCAGGATGAAGAGGTGGAGAAATTTTCTATAAGCAGCTGGGAGAAGTTTCACAATTGCTAGCTCTTATTCTTGTGGGGGACTTATTAACGTACCAGATGTCTGCTGGAAATACAATACAGCGGTGAGGAAAGAGTCTAGGAGGCTCCTGGAGTGTGTGGAAGATAACTTCCCAAAACAGCTGGTGAGGGAGCCAACTAGGGAAGGCGCCCCGCTGGACCTCTTGTTTGTGAACAGAGAAGGACCTGTGGGTGATGTGGTGGTTGGAGGCCATCTTGGGCATAGGGATCATGAAATAAGAGTTTTCAATTCTTGGAGAAGTAAGGAGGGGGGTCAGAGAACTGCTACCTTGGACTTTCAGAGGGCAGACTTTGGCCTGTTTAGGAGCCTGGTTGACAGAGTCCCTTGAGAGGCAGTCCTGAAGGGCAAAGGAGTCCAGGAAGGCTGGACATTCTTCAAGAAGGAAATCTTAAAGGTGCAGGAGCAGGCCATCCCCATGTGCTGAAAGATGAGCCAGTGGGAAGAAGATCGGTCTGGCTGGCCAAAGAGCTTTGTCTGGAACTCAGGAAAAAAAGGACAGTTTATGACCTTTGGAAGAAGGGGCAGGCAACTCAGGAGGACTACAAGGATGTTGTGAGGTTATGCAGGGAGAAGGGCCAAAGCCCAACTAGAACTTAATCTGTCTACTGCTGTAAAAGACAATAAAAAAAACGTTTCTGCAAATGTTAGCAACAAAAGGAGGGCTAAGGACAATCTCCATCCTTTATTGGATACGAGGGGAAACATAGTGACAAAGGACAAAGAAAAGGCTGAGGTACTTAATGCCTTCTTTGCCTCAGTCTTTAACAGTCAGACCAGTTGTTCTCGGGGTACCCAGCCCCCTGAGCTGGAAGACAGGGACAGGGAGCAGAATGAAGTCCCCATAATCCAAGGGGAAATGCTTAGCGACCTGCTACACCACTTAGACACACACACAGGTCTCTGGGGCCGGATGGGATCCACCCAAGGGTACTGAGGGAGCTGGTGGAAGTGCTCACCATGCCACTTTCCATCATCTATCAGCAGTCCTGGCTAACCGGGGAAGTCCCAGTTGACTGGAGGTTAGCAAATGTGATGGCCATCTACAAGAAGGGCTGGAAGGAGGATCTGGGGAACTACAGGCCTGTCAGCCTGACCTCGGTGCTGGGGAAGGTTATGGAGCAGATCATCCTGAGTGCCATCACATGGCACCTATGGGACAACGAGGGGATCAGGCCCAGTCAGCATGGGTTTATGAAAGACAGGTCCTGCTTGGCTGACCTGGTCTCCTTCTGTGACAAGGTGACCTGCTTAGTGGATGAAGGAAAGGCTGTGGATGTTGTCTGCCTGGACTTCAGTAAAGCCTTTGACACCCTTTCCCACAGCATTCTCCTGGAGAAACTGGCTGCTCATGGCTTGGATGGGCATACTCTTTTGCTGGCTAAAAAACTGGCTGGATGGCCCAGCCCAAGGAGTTGTGGTGAATGGAGTTAAATCCAGTTGGTGGCCGGTCACAAGTGGTGTTCCCCAGGGCTCAATACTGGGGCCAGTTCTGTTTAATATCTTTATCAATGATCTGGACGAGGGGATTGAGTGCACCCCCAGTAAGTCTGCAGATGACACCAAGTTGGGTGGGAGTGTTGATCTGCTGGAGGGTAGGAAGGCCCTACAGAGGGACCTGGACAGGCTGGATCGATGGGCAGAGGCCAATTGTATGAAGTTCAACAAGGCTCAGTGCCGGGTCCTGCACTTGGGTCACAACAACCCTATGCAATGTTACAGGCTTGGGGAGGAGTGGCTGGAGAGCTGCCTGGCAGAAAAGGCCCTGGGGGTGTTGGTCAACAGCTGCCTGAACATGAGCCAGCAGTGTGCCCAGGTGGCCAAGGGGGCCAATGGCATCCTGGCTTGTATGAGAAACAGTGTGGCCAGCAGGCCTAGGGAAGTGATCGTCCCCCTGTACTCAGCACTGGTGAGGCCGCACCTCGAATACTGTGTTCAGCTTTGGGCCCCTCACTACAAGAAGCACATCGAGGTGCTGGAGCGTGTCCAAAGAAGGGCAACAAAGCTGGTGAAGGGTCTAGAGCACAAGTCTTGTGAGGATCAGCTGAGGGAGCTGGGGTTGTTTAGTCTGGAGAAGAGGAGGCTGAGGGGAGACCTTATTGCTCTCTACAGCTACCTGAAAGGAGGCTGTAGCGAGGTGGGGGTCGGTCTCTTCTCCCAAGTAACAAGCGATAGGACAGGAGGAAATGGCCTCAGGTTGTACCAGCGGAGGTTTAGATTGGATATTAGGAAAAATTTCTTCACCGAAAGGGTAGTCAGGCACTGGAACAGGCTGCCCAGGGAAGTGGTTGAGTCCCCATCCCTGGAGGTATTTAAAAGACAAGTAGGCATGGTGCTTAGGGACATGGTTTAGTGGTGGGCTTGGCAGTGTTAGATTAACGGTTGGACTTGATGATCTTGAAGGTCTTTTCCAACTTAAATGATTCTATGATTCTAACTCTCACTTAAAATCAGTTTGACAAGCCTGTCTCAGTTACAGTCATCTGTAACAGAGAAACAGACTCCACTGAGTGTGGAGGTGTCACTGAAATATTGGTGATTTCTTATTTTGGGTTTCAAGGCCCTTTGGGCAAGGTCTCTCACTGTTTTTGAACAGTGTCCAGCACACTGGAACTTTGATTTGAATATAACGATAAGGTCCCTGACTGTACATAGGTAGACTAATGACACTGGGCAGGCACATGGTGGTTCATTTGCTGGACCAGAAGACAGTCCTACAGCTTCCACCTTTAAGGCAAGACCTCTGCCCTAGTGCTCTGATCTTCCACCTGCTGGATGAAAACTTGTAACTCTAAACACCAAGAAATTGAGAGGAGTCCGTTGTGGCTGTTGGCCATACTTAGTTGCCTTGTCATCCATAGGACATATTCTTATCCAAAATGGTGTCAGATGAGGTTTAGCATGACCATGTTCTGTGTGATAAGAATCAATTACAGGACTCCAGTATCTTATGGTTTCATAGCTACAGTGGATCAGTAATAAGTTTATAATGTTTTGACTCCTGCTATTACGCATATTCAGATTCTTGAATATCCTGATGACTTATTTTGCTGTTCATTGCCTGAAAAGCTACTGTTCAGAAGCAGATCACTGTCCCAGGAAACAGCAATGTTGGTGTTTCAGGAGGTGTGTAACTATGGATGCTTCCTATGGGAAGTTTCTTCTGAGCCCTGATTTGTTACTTGCCACCAACGTGCAGCAATTTCTCTTCTGGCTTCTGGTTTTGCTATTGTTTTTGGATACCTTGGGCTAAACTCATTTGTACTCTAGCTCCAGGGAAGTCAGTGGAGGTTCAGCTGGGATTAATTAGGAGTAGTATTTAAACTTCAGCAGTCAGAATCAGGGTACTTTGCTATGGGTCATGTTGCTCCTGAGGCTCATTCTTTATCTGCCAGAACAGTCTTTTAGCCATTTTTTGTCCAGTCCTTAAGGATGGGATTGGAAGGAAGCAGACTGGTTTGTGGTGGAAATGCTCAGTCCTATAGGAGCTGATCAGGTCACAAGCACCTACTTGCTTTCTATAGGTCATCATATACCTTGTTATTATCACAGTTAATGCTGGATTTGAACGACCGCTATTACACTGAAGGGCTTTTATGTCATGGCCAGATTCTGCTCTTTCCTTTTACTGAAGAAACTGAGAGATCTTTGGCCTGTGCCAGCTATTGTTCCCACAGACATTAGCATCCATCTTGTAGTGATGGCCTTCTGGGATTTTGCTTCATTTTACTAGAAGTCTTACCAATTGTATGGTTTTTTTTAATTGCAGAACAATTAAATTTGTGTGTGCAAAGGGCAAAGCTGAGCTTAGCTCTCCGTTGCATCTGATCTCAAACAGCAAAGGCAGGCCAGCTACGAACACTTTCGGCACAACATTAGTTGCTGATACCAAGACCACTGGGTAGAGAGAGCACACTCCTCTTCTACTTCTGTGTGTCCCTGCAAGGGATGGGCACACTCTAGTTCTTAACAAATGTGTTTTCCTTCTTAGTTTATATTAAGATCTATAGCATGAATCACAGCACAGTCCTGGTGCTTGTATTATACTCCTACTGCATACACCTACAGCTATCTCACGACGCACCAGCTCACAAATTACAGCTTCTCTCTGTTACTTTGTGACACTGATACTGGTATTAGAATGCTAATTTACTAGCAGACTGTTCTCTCTAATCCAATAACAGCAACAACACAAATAAGTGAACTGCCTGAGGTCTGATTGAAAGCAGTCAAATCTGCTACTAATTTCAGGGAGGGTAGGAGTAGGTTTAAGGTTGATAAGACATTAATTTCCTTGATAAAATCAATCATGAAAGAATTTCTTTCTTTCAATTAAACAATGGGGTTTATGACAGGTACTGTTTAGTTATGCTATTTTCTTGTGTATGTATTGTCACTTCTCTTGATGTTTCCCCAAAGACATCCCATTTGGGGGGAAAACATGTTCAGTCCAGCATCACTGTCTTTCTGTGTGGTAAGGGAAAACAGACATATTGTATCATCAAAAATAGCATTGCCTGACAGCTTCTAAAAATATACATCACACATTGCTAGCTATTTTAAATAGGTGGCTAAAGAAAGAACACCTCTCCAACATATCTCAGTTATGAAGTATTGACACATTAACATTTTACATAAAAGAAATAGCTCCTCATTAGCAGAAACTTATAATGAAGTTGCTCAGCACTTTTAGCCATTTTGAACAATAGAATAGAAAGATACATTAGACTGCTTCCATCCTCTGAGAATACAGGTTTGGGAAATGCCCACAGAGAAATTAAGTGAATCAATACACTAGGTACTCACTCCATCCCCTAGAGAATACTGCCCAGTTATTATGTAAACTGAAAACTTCCATCAGTGACCCACGATCAGACCGTAACACTGAGCAAAACTCAGTGCTGAAGGGAAAGGAAAACCATACAAATCATGGGATACAATTCGGTACCCCAGTTTCATCCTAAAGTGCTCTCCTCTACTCCAGGGGAGTTATTTAGCATTTGTACTGAAATAAATTGTGAGAACTGTGGCAGTTCTTGAGGGTAGATTTTGCTCTCCTCAAATTTGCCTGGATTTTGGAGCTGGTAGGAAGTGCAGCCTCCATAGATATTCCAGCTGGCAGGACGTGGGTAGGGAATTGCGGGTTGCGGTTCCTTACTCTATTCAATCTTCAGAGTAGCTGACCAAGCGGTGAAGTATGAAAATGTGCTGCACCTTTCCATCAACCACACGCATATTCTTTCCGTCTCAACTATTATCTGACAGTACAGGAATGTCTGCAGTTCACTGTACTGTTATTGGGGGCAACACATCAATTATTACCTTCTGCTCAACAAGAAGACCCAAAGTGCCCTTTAGCCCTTGAATGGCATCAATTTAAGCACTTTTGTGCAAGTCAAAATGCTTCCTTCTGAAAACTCTTCCTCTTAAATTTATTGCATTCATTTTCTGCACATCTTTACTTTGCAAGTGGTCACTGTAATTTTTGCTCTGAGAGGCCGGCAACAAGAGGTTACTCGCAGTCCGATATACCTTGCAGGACAGGGGCACATCCCTGTGGGCTCTGAATGCAGTTTGACTGTCAGTTCCAGGGGTGCTTAGAATATCCCTCAGCAAGGATCCGACCTCAGGGGTCTTGTGAGGGTGTCCATCTGATCTTTGTTGCTCAGGAGGCTGAAACACATTATTAGAATGCGTCATACAGTAAGAAATTCAGAGCTTTCATTCTTTTGAGCTTTTAATCTTCCTTAATGCAATCCTAAAATAATACTTCATTTGAGACTAGCATTTTATCTGGACATTCCCTAGCTTTTCTTCTGTTTAAAAAAAAAAAAAATCTCTTGCTGACACCATGTTTACCAGCAGACAGATAACATAGGCGGAGTGATTTCTGGTCATCTTATAATTGCATAGTATGGAATAGTAGGGTTTTTTTCAGGGCTCATAACAATAAACATCTCTTTTGTAGATGCTGTAGTTGCCAAAACCCAGCTAGGTCCTGGGTTGTGAATTGGGAAAGTCTTCTATTATTGGTGATCCTTTTGACTTGCTGTAAGACCTTGAATAAAAGACAGTCCCTCTTCGTTGCCTCAGTTTACCTTCCCAGCCACTTCTTCTCTATGTGTCTCTGAAACCTTTGGAACACAGGTTGTCCCTTAAAGTAAAAATAAACAAGCAAATCTTTGTACATAACAGTTTTGTGGTTGCAAGTAATAACAAGAGGTTGTTGCTTGTTTTCTTACTTTTGGAACTGCTAAGTCTATGAAACTGAAATAAATAGAATTTACTCTGCATACATTACAAAGTATAGGAAAGCCATGTGAGTTACATAGCTCCATCCTGGCATGGTAGTAAGCACACAGGATGCAGCTGTGTTGTTGTCATGCCAATGATTATTGTCAGAGTTTCCCAATCTGGCTGATGCTAGATGAATTAAAACTAATGTACTAAATAAATTAACTAAACCTCGTTGATTTGCTTTACTAAGGAAAAAAGTAATCAATTTTTCTTAGAGAATGGCTAAGAAGAGGAACTCACTGTTTCAAAAAATGGAGTTCTAGAATAACTGAAACTTTGCACTGTTGTAGTATGAAGGAAAGCATTGTCAATTTGAAAGAAAACATTTTCCCTGTGCTTCTCTGTCCCCCTCTCTGTCTCCTGAAAGAGAATCTTCCCCTGGGAGCCTCAGAATCTGCTCTTGCTTCCTGTTGTTATAATTCAGAGAGCATGCAGCGGAGTTTTACTGTCAGCACATAAAGCTTTAATAGTGAACTGCAAAACAGCATAACCAGGTCATGCTCTATTACTGTTTCATGTCTCTAGATGTGTTTTCTGGACAGCCTCAAAAAGCATTGCTTTTGTGCTGAAGAGGTGATGTGAAAGGTGTTCTACTCACTGACGGTATCCTAAGTTTAATTTCCATTTGCAGAACTGTGATGAATTTACAGGAGGCTTAAGACTTACCGGTGGAACTCGCATAAGCTATTCTTTTATAGTTGTAGTGGAATACTTCTCTACGGGAACCCTCCGCTACAGAATAAAAGTTACAGTATTTCAGAATACCTATTTCCATTTAGAAGGAAAGACATAATGATTTGGAAAAATGTTATATTTACCCTGGAGTGTACTGTACACAAAGGTAATTATCCTGAGGTATCCCTCTGCCCCTCAGTTTCCCCAGTTAGGTATGCCCTGGTAGAATAATAATGTGCAATAAGATGCAATCCACTTTAGTCAGGCCAGATCTATGGGAACGACACCATCAGTGTGTAAGTTCAGCCAGGAAGAACTAGTGGGTCATTCTCTGATGTCATGTGAGTAGATGGGAGGCATGTTATCTTCTTCACCAGAAATTTGTCTATGAGCTATATGCTGAGTCCTCTTATAGTATCTTTAGGATTCAAATAGTCATGAGCGTTTCCTATTTAGATTTCTGTAGCACTGAAAACAGGAAATGTTTTCTACACTCAAGTCTGTGTTTCACAAATAGGTAAATACCTTTGGTATTTGGTCAAAGAAAATATAAAAGTAAGGATATTTCAAAGTCTCCTTGGGATCTATATTCCAGCCCCCAACTGCAGACCACATGTTTAAAATGTCTGTGTGATGGAGTGGTAGACACCTGTCCATTTTGACAACTAACTACAGACCGTGGGGCAGAGTCTTGGCTTTGTTCTTTATACTCAGTTGTGGTTTTTCTTACATTAGTACTTGGCTGTATTTTTGCTTCTTGAGGTTTTTTTTCTAGATTCCTTGTTAGAACCTAATTATCTTTTTTACTTGGAGATTAGATGGCTATCTATATAGGAGAAGAAAAAAACAATAAGTGCAGTATTATCTGAGGAACTGGCAGACTGTGGAGACACAAGTGTGGAGACATTTTGAGCTGCTGAAAGATAATTGTGGCTTGGGCAATTTCTCAATGGCAAGTTGCTTCAGTTTTCTTCCTTTTGTTATCCTAGTTTGAGGAGTTGTGGGGCTCAAAGTGTTAGCGGATGTAAAGTGCTTTAGAAATGGAAAGAGCTGTCTAAGTGCTGCTGCTGTTATTGTCATAGTAGCAACTCCAGACTGAAGGGAGTAAACTCTTCTCTTGCCACGTGGTAGCTGATAAATAAAATGAAAGGCAGACTTGTCACCTTTCCGAGTGCTGGAGTTAGGGGTTAGTCATCCTCTGCCCTCAGGTTTCCACAGCAATTTTTTGTTGTCATGCTTCAGAAATGAAGGATTTTACAAGGCAGACTACTTCAATAGGCTACCAAAAATAGATGAGTGCAGGTGGCAGTGTATTTGGGTTATGAACTATTTGTGGATAATGAATTAGTCCTTCCCTTAATAATCAATTTGTGCAGTATCCAGGACGGGGGGCGGGGGGAAAGAGTGTGGATAACTCCTAATTATTTTGCCATTCTCCAAAAAATGCTTTTGGCAAGATATCAACAGTAATTAATAAACATTAATAACACTTGAAAGCAACAGTGAAAAGTGTTTGATTCAGAGGTGGTAGGTACTTGCCTGCCGCCATCCTAATTGATGTGAGCTCTCCAAGCATGGGGGGGACTGTACCGAGAGGAGAGCCCACTTCGATGGAAAGCTGTGGGGGGTGGCCCCGGCAGGGAGATAAAAGGCTCACCTTTCACAATACAGTGTGTAATGCTGACAGAAAATAACTTCTGTTAGCAGAGCAGCAGGCATGGGGCTTGAAAGAAGCTCAAAAAGCACGTCTGGGAATGTGACTGATGGGCGGCACAGTGGAGATGAAAGACCCTGCAACTCTACTCTCTTGGGAAGAGTCATGGAAGAGAAAGCAGAAGATGGATGGCCTGGGGAGGAGAGCTCCAGCCAAGGTAGGAACGTGCTGCCCTCTGGTTTCACGCAGTCATGAGCAGAGCCTAGGATCTCCTTTGTAAATGGCTCATGTTAGTTGTTGGTCAAGCTCGGGAGTCCTGAGGGTCCTTGACACAAGGGTCGGAGATGGCTGGCCAAGGTGGGGGCTATATCAGAAAGGTGGCTGCTGTGGTGGATGTGCTCTTCCCCTCTAATGGACAGAGGACATGTTCCAGCTGGTGGGCAACTCTGTGGAGGAATCAAGACAGACTGTTGTCTGGGCTGTGGAACAGATGTAGAAAACAATGTTTGAATATTTGCAATTGTACAGACACTGAATTGTGGCTCATCTGATTCTGTGTGACTTGACAGGGCTCTTAGAGACCTCCATGTGGCAGGTCCTGTTGCCCTTGCAGCTAAGAAGTGTGGCCTTTATGGGGCTGGGGAGGGAGGCCCACTGGATGCAGTCAGGAATAAAAACTGGACCAAATGGGATCAGGAAAAGAGATGATGGCTGCAATACCTTCACGCTGCTGTTATCCTATTCAACTGGTCCCTTTTATTTCTTCCCAGTGATCCGTATTTGTTTCTGTCCATAGCTGGGGCAAATACTTCACTTACTAGCTTCTTTCTGGGAGAAGAAGCTCTTGTTCTCCACACTCAGAAATGGGATTTTTTTATTTAGCCCATCAATATTGGTGTTATCAACTCTTCCAATGAGTCTGGCATGTACAGATTTTATAGTGGTTACTGTCAGCGTGCTGCAAGGGCCAGCTACTCCCTAAGGGACAGGGACCCAAGGGAACTTCCCAGGGCAGTAGGGCAGGACCTCACCAGCCAGGGCCTGTCCCACCATCTCAGTGAGGAGAAAGGCAGCCCCAGCCCTGGGTATCGGGCACCTCCATGGGGACAGGGGTGAGATGGGACATGGGCCCAGCTCAGTGGGGCCCATGGCAGGGCAGGGCTGTGAGACGCTGGAGACTGGCCCTGCTGCATCATTGCTGGGGCAGGGTCTGACGGTCCTGGGGGTGCTGGGCAGTGGGCAGGGTGAGGAGAGCCCCGGGGAGGCTGGGCAGAGACAGTCAGGGTTGGTGGTGCCCTCAGGGCCTGGCTGTTACTGTGGATGGCCTCCAAGGAGCTGGAAAGACTTCAGCAGCTGATTTGCGTGTGGCTAGAGCACGGCATATAAGAAATAGCAGGCTCGCTCTTAGCTAACAACGACCCTTGAGGGCAGTCTGTGGATAACTGATCATGTAGGCTTCCCTCCAGTAAGCAAGTGCAAATCTTTTGACAGGAGCTGCTGAACCAACTGATTCATCACCGATGAATTGGCTATGGGAAATAAATGCTGTGGCTATGAAGGACTCAGTAAATAGGATCAATAGCGTTCAGGCTCCTGTATGCCATAAGCTACATTTTAGTGGGAAGCCTTCCTGGGGAACACCTTTTTCTGGCGTTAAGCCAATTTGCTGCTCAGGCACAGGAAGGTAATTATTTTCCTAATCGACTTCAGTAGTACAGCAGGTGCCTAATGAAAGATTGTTAATAAAATGATAAAATATGTCATTAATGATAATGTTGATAGTCCTGAATAGCATTTGGAAAGGAAAATAAACCCAAACCTAAGGTTAGTGAGATAGAGCTGGAAGAGTCAGCAGATGAGGGATGAGGAAAGGGAAGAGAAAAAAAGTGGAAGCCCAGATGAAGTGCCAGAGGTAAGATTTGTGAAAAGAGGCAGGACATGTACAGAGAAGATAAAAAAGGAGCCTAGAAAGCATAAACCAATGAGTTTCTGATTTTTCCATAGGCTTCCTGCATGGAGCATCAGAACTTCTCTGAGGCATGGATGCACACATGCGGCCTTTCCCTTTGGTCATGAATTAGAGCCTCAGCTAACATTTTTGATTTAAGCAAGGTGCTATATAAAAATGCTTTTAGCAGATGGTTGAATGTCTTCTTCACAGGTAACAGTTCAGGTTCATCAGGGTAGGCTCTTGGAAATATTTTTTTTAACTTGTAAAAAAAAAAAAGTTGTTGAAAAGGGGCACACCAGGAGATAACCCTTTCTCATTAAAACTTAGGTATAAATCACAGTGCCCTTGAAGTTTTTCTCGTTACCTTCAGCTTCCATCTTCAGCCACTATGCAGAAAAATATCAGCTCAGCAGTGTTAGCCACAGTACAAAGGAAAGCCTTCCTGTAGGAAATCTAAGGATTCCTCAATCCTTTTATTTATGACGCAAAAGGACTGAAACATTGAAACATCACAGACCCCATTTTTGGAAGCCCCGCTACAGGCTGAAAAAACACAGGCACAAGCACCAGTCTAAAGAAAGGAGGATGACAATCTTTCCTCTTTTTTTTTTCTTTTTTTTTTGTAATTGTGTATGAACTAAAGTCAGGTAGGATAAAAGTCAGCACTTTGGGGAAAACCTTAAGCAGCAGCAGCATGTAAGAATTTTCATGCTGAATCAGACCAATGCTTCATCTTTTTCTAACACCTTATCTTGGCGAATGGCGACATTGCCTCAGTGGGCAGGTGATTAATGTAGAATAACCAGTGCAAAGGCAAAATTTCTTCCTAATCTTGTCAGATAGGGGTTGGGATTTGCTGTGCTGCATGAAAAGCTGCACTGCTTCCAAACAACTAGATTTTTAAACAGACATAGATTCTGAAAAGTGCGGTTACAAATGTAGCAGGTGGGGTTTTTTTTTTTTCAAGCCTTTGTCTTTTGATGGGATTTGTTGTGACTGATCCCCATTAAATTCTGTAGAACACTCTTGTAACCTGACAGGACAAGAATCCCCCTGTAAGGGTCACCTTATTCTGGCTTCACTTGGCATATTTCTATTTTCTGCTTGAATTTCTATCACTCATACCTGTTTAAAATACTTCTCCTATTGCTAGGAGAGCAGAAACAAAAGGAGAGAAAATGGTCAGCATCCTGCTTCACATGTTACTAGTTACAATCATTGCAAAGAGCACATTTCATGCATCTATCTGGGTAAAATGCTTTTAGCGTATACTTTCATCACCCTTGAAGGCCTCTTTCACCCTTGCCACTGTGGTAGATCTGCAAGTCTTTCTCTTAGCACTAGCCACAACAGCTGGCAGAGTGGCTCAGGCATCCGTCTTTGCATCTGGCATCCTCCTCACCCTGTCCTTGCTATAGCTCTCCCTACCCAAATGTGAAAAATACGTTGTGTACACACGTGTTTTGGGGGTAATTCTGTGCCTCTCTTCTGAAAATCCGTGGCTCATCCCAATCTAGATTGCTCACATTGTCTGAAATGTTCACTGGGATAGCTGTACACTTCCAACTGTAAAGCTTACCCTTTTCTTGAATAAGGAGCAGCTGCTTAATAGTAAGTACTTCCCGATGCTCAAAACCAGTAGGCGAGTTGTGACCATTTGGTTGTTCATGGGAGTTTAGCATACCAGGTGCTGAACCGGGAAGGGGTGATCAGAAGTTATGGATCTTCTGTTGGCTCTGACACTGGTTTGTTAACAAACCCTTTCAATAAATCACTTATTTCATCTGTGCCACTGTTTGCCCTCTCATATCCACCTTCTCTGTTGATCTGCTTTGGGACAGGGACTGGCTGCTTATTTTATTCCTGTAAAGTCCCAACACAGGGGGCTTCAGTTTCAGCTGGGATCCCTGGCTGCTACTTGTGACACCAGTATTCAGCAGTTCAGCTCACCAATTTATGCTTTGCAGAAGTGGAGCTGGTGTTCAGACCAGCTTCTGCAACAATAAAAATTAATTTCAAGTTAGCAGAAATAAAACTGATGTTTTAAGAGAGGAGAGAAAATCCATTTTTCATCAGTCTTGAATTTCTTTTATAATTCCTGTTAATGCATTTATTTATGAGTTCCTGAAGCTGTCATTTGGCTACTCATTCACTGGAAATCTGCCTTCTCGTACCTGTTCCAGGTCACCAGTACTTTCTTTAAAGAGTGAGGGGTGAAGAGCAGAAGCAGCCATGTGCAATGATAACATAGCAGGTGAACAAACAGATACCATTGCACAATACAGAAATGAAAACCAGGCTGTGGCTGCTTCTGGGTCAACTATTGAAAGAAGCAGTAAAACAGATGTCATTGTGACTAGTCTGTGAATGCTCACAGCCAGATAGTAGTGGGTTTAATTCTATTTCTTTAATTGCTTTGCAAGGGTCATTGATAAAATTACAGTCTTCACATTTATCCCCAACTGCTTTGCAGGGAATCTGAAAGGCTTTCTAGCTTTACCCATGAAAGAGAGAAAATAGGCTAGGGTGTTCTTCCTTATCCTCCTGTAGTGAAGCCAACCTTTCTTCTATTCAGAGTACCACCTTCACGGACTCTCTTTGCTTGCCCCAGACATCACAACTGGTTTTCCACTGCAAAGGGTAAGAAGGTGAAAGCAATAGTTTCCATAATCATTATTGCTAAAAAGAAGGGGTTACTTAATAGCATGGCTGCAAGAGAGTTGCACTAGAGGTGATTTTGGCCTAGGAGAGCTGCTCCTGAGGTTTAAAATAAAAAATAACAGAATGCAGGAACAAGTCAGACAAGTTAACATTTTTCTGCAGTGAAATACTAAAGGATCTCATAAATAGAACTGGAATTCATCAGCTAAGGTGTCTCCTTTCTCTATTAAACAGTATGCAGAACAATTAGGAGTCTTAGCTTTGCATCAGAAGACACTAAACTTACGCTTTTCCTGTTTCATGCTTGGAGGATACATGCAAGAGGAGTCTTCTGTTGTGAGAGTGATAACCTGATTTCACCTTCATGGAGTACTACCTCATTATAGAGAACAGGCTAAACTTTGTCTTTAAATGGTGAAGCTAACAAGATATTGAAAGGCTCTAAATGTACTTTTATTGATAAATTCCCATTTGGTACAGTACCTCCTTATTCGTATTTTCATAAAAACAATAAAAGTCACCATCTGTAGGATAGAGGGAATATGGGATATTAAATATCTTCTATGATATCAGGGCTATACATGTTGCCAGGAACCATGGCACCTTATAAACAAACACCTCTGACCCTAATGGTAAGACTTTTTATTGCTGAAACACTGAGATAGTCTCCTGCTGTGTGTGAAACTTCACCACAAAAGGAGCTGGGTGTTTTTAAGCAAACCATTATTTCTAACAAAAGATGCTTTTTCTCTCTCTCAGCCAATTGTTGAGAGAAAGTGACAGACACTGTTAAACAAGCTTTAGAGTTTTCTGTTCCCTGGAAAATAGCATGAGGCTGGCATAATCAATTGCTATTTGACAGAGTGATAGAAATGCACATGCTATGCAGCAGCTAAAAATCTGTCAGGAAGCAGCCAGAACGGCAAATGACCGAGCACATTTCAGCGACAGCATGGCCAAAGTGTTGCATGGACCATAATCTTTATCCTTTCTTAACTCATGGATGTTCAAAACAGTTAAACCGAATCTTTATTTCTAGGTGAAATGTCATGTTTCATTCAGAAAAAAGGCCACGACGGACCAATTATTCTCAGCTTGTTTTAGGCTGTGACCTTTTCTCATTCTCTGCTTTGCTCTGGTGGGGATGGAGGGGGCACAGAAGAAAAATTATGGGCTGCCAAAACACAGAAGAGGCTGGTAAGAGAAACATGAGACTTGACTGTAAGACTCTTGAGTCAGTGGTGTTATATTAGCATATCCTTGCCAAATTATCACCAAAGTATATTAGATGAGGCCTACTGTAATTCCTCCCAGTTCCACCATTGCCATAAGGAAAACTTTCTTCAAGAATGCAATGCACTTTAAAACAGTATCTCTCTGTCTAGATGCTCTTCAGTTTTCACTTTTCCATGATCTTCATATAGCTACTTTACATTTTAACTGTCTTTTAAATTCACCCACATTAAATTCAGATGATATAACAAAAAAGGTTGCAAACAGCTTCCTTCCACGCACTGTGATCTTGCATCCTCCATCCCTTGTCACCATATGGAAGGCCGTAGAGTTATGACACTCCGACCAAGGCCTATTTGCAGTGCTGCCAGGTGCCGTGACAGCATCCTGCGTGTTGGGTAGGTCTTACATCGGCCAGTGAAAAGTCATATTGGTTACTCGTACTGGGCTTGAAAATCCATGTAGGGTTAAATGGAGCCAAAATAGTGATACTGTAGTGACAGACACAGCCTCTCCTAACTACTTACCTGGTAATGTGAAGATTCATGAAATATGTGGAGTGCGGTACCAGTGGGACTTGCAGTAGGGCACTTAACATTGCCTCATTGTGAAATGCATCTCTGTGATATCTAATTAGAATGAAATGAAAGTAGCTGCAGTTGAATGTGTTTTGAATATGGTTACAGATCCTATGGGGAGCTACAAGCTCCCTTCTGTAATTAACTCCCTTGTTTTAAGCAGTGCTAAGTCTGAACATGGCCACAAGTTCCACAAGTTGTGCGAAGTGCTTGGTTGGCTGCTTACCCTGATCTCTGCTGAGCTCTATGGTTCTTCATAAATAAACCAGCAAGTAAAGCCTTCAGGCCAGAACCACACAGGCAGGTGCTGAAATTGGTAGAACTAAAGACCTAAAGTCACAGGTTGGAAGCACGATTGCCATAAGCTCCACATTTCAGTCCACTTACAGTTGCAGCTGAACAGCATTGCTACAAGACCGGAGATGTTCTCTGGCATCACTGGTGGCACCTGTCACTGTAGCCACAAGAAATCCCTCATGACTTTTCTAGAGAGGGAGGGTTTGATTTACCTTTTTTAAGTTTTGGGCAGTGACAAATGTTTTTATTCAGAGGTAGGATTATTTTTATTGCCTTCTCTGTTGATTGACTTGATGTCACTAAGCAGGGCTGGCTTTGTGAGACTGCACAATAGGGATGCGTACACTGGGGAAGGGTAACAGTACCACCCATGGCAAAATGGCCTGGGGACACCTTAGCAAGGTGGGAAGGCAAAGCTGAAGCTATTTTTTGTATCTCAGAATCTTCAACCCTTATCACTGTCTTTGATTATCTTCCTTTTTCAATAATTTTCTTCAAGACAGGAATCTTGCTTAGAGAAGCAAGGATATCTTTGTCTTTTTCCCATTCTTTCACTTGATGTCACTTCCCAGAGATGTCAGATAGCTCAGCAGGTGGCACTGAAGATAACACAATATTGCCAAGTCAGTGGCATCAATTTCTGTGTCAGTTATCGCTTGTGATTTTCTTGGTTGGGATAACTCTTGTCTCCCAGGAGCTGCTGGGCGCTACTCAGGCTCCCTAGAGTCATGCCAAGGCACGAGTGACTGTGATGCGGCGGTGGCAGGCAGAGAGAGATGATATCGCTTAGCAGGGCCAAAGAGCTTTGCTAGAAAGCACAGTGCCTGCCTTCAGGCTAATGTGTCTGTTATGTTCTCCTCTGTCACATTACTCAGTACCCCATCCTACTGACAGCAATGGTGTCAGCTTTATAGCTATTTTGTGCCACAAAGCTGTGCTAAAGGACCCCAAAGTGATTAAGGATTGAAGCCAAGAGAATCCAGTTTTATCTGGATACTGCCACACATCACAAGATCACCTAGTTGATTTGTATAACCGTTGGGATCCAAAACTATAGCTGTAGCCCCAGTTTGTTTTTTTTTTTCTTTTTTATAATTTCCATGTCCTTTTAATTTTCTTTAATATGTTTAGTAGCTCTGAGTCCTCTAAAGGCAACAATGAGCTGGCAGAGGCTCTTGGGAACTGCTGGTTAAAATTCTGCTGCCAACATGATGAGAGTTTTAGGATAATTTCCTGGACTGGGAGATCAGCTCCTCTCTGAATACTATCGAAGCTGCCAATGTGTATCTATCATCTATTGTGCCTATCTATGACACATATAAGGACCACATACAAAACTAAGAATAGCATCACTGCTGACAAGAAAAAAAACCACCCAGTCTCTGTGCCACCTACTCACGATGACTATTGTACACACAGATTCATAACTCTAAATATCAGGAGAACAAATCTTGCTTTTTTTTGAGGTAATAACTTCATTAAGAATAAATTCATGGGAGGAAATGGAAAACTGGAGTTGATCCTATATCAGCATAGATCAGAGATGAGTTTTAGGGCAGCATACGTGACTTCTGATCCTGCAAACACCCTGAAAGAACTCAGTTTTCAGAAAGCAGATGAGTTGAATCTCAGCCTTGTTTCACATACCTAAGCTTTAAAACAAAGGGGTCCCACCTCACTAGTCCTTGTGGAGTATTTGGTGTCTAATGCAATTAATTCAGGCCTTTTGCAAGCAACAGCATCAATGACGATCCTAAGCAAAATCTGGTACAAGTCTCGTAGAAAAGTCAGGGTGTAAATGTTAGGTGAGCAGTCCAATGCTTGCAAACCCAGCAAACACCAACTTATATCAGTTAAAATGCTTTTAAAGCAGAGGAAGGGGGGGGAAAAAAAAAAAAAAAACCAAAACAAAAACCAAAAAACAAACCCTCACTTTTCCTGATGTGTTTTTGAAGTTCCTGTTTTCTCCCATTTACAAGCGGTGGTGGCTGCTGGGCGTAAGTCGATTAAGCTTTACTGTGGTTATGGTCTCAGGCTGTGTAATTTAGTCATACAGGCAACTGAACAGTACAAGGCACTCTCTCAGATTCTGAAGGAAGTATTCTAAAATTAGCACAAGAATGAGCATTGTATTCTTATCTTTCATAGCCTTAAGAAATATTGGCTGTGTAATACTCTGCGAGCAAGGCAGTCATTTGCTCAGCAGTTACACCCATACAGCTTTGGACATTAGCACTTGAGTGTTTGAGTGACTTTTGGCTTGGGGGTGCGCACTGACTTGTCTCAGTGTGATGAGGGCTTTGCTGATCTATACAGCTACCAGAAACAAGCATGACAGTTGTAACATGACAATTTACAAACACAGAACAACCCTCCTCTGGTTACGAGTGGAGACCTTAAATCTGTAGCCTCTGATGTCTTGGCTTGCACTTGCATTTCTGTGTCCTGTTGGACAACTGTGGTGATTCACTTGTGTTCATTGGCTTGTAACCGCCTCATTGAGGCCTACATGAAAAGATACGAAACTACTCCTGGTGGTGATAAAGTTCTGATTTTTCTGAAGTGGTAGAAGCTGAGAGGTTTAATCGTGCATTTGCAGTTATCTTGTGATAACTGCAACATGTCCAGGGCATGGGCGCAATGTGTCATAGAGCTTTCTTTGTCAGAATTAAAAGGGCTGATAGAGTGATGCTAATTCTTACTACTTTAAATCATTCGTTTAATTTAAAGATCTACTGGTTTATGTGAGCTTCTTAGCAAGAGCAGCGCTTGCACCGTACTGATACTGGCTGTTGGCAAGCAGGAATATCATCCCTCTCCTCTGTCTTTCCTAAGGCAGCCTTGGTCCACTGAAGATATTCTGATGCCACCCGGAGGAGGACGCAGGTACTTTCAGCAGTTCTGTCCCAATTTACAGCAGCTCTCTGTCCTATTCAGGGTGCTTTAGCCATACTAGCAGGAGACTAGCAGGTAATATCAGCAGGCAGAGGAAACGTCAAGGCATGTAGCTGCGTGGGCACATAGCTACAGGGTGACATTCAAGGCCCTTATTGTATCTGTGCCTCAGAACGGGAAGCGTGATTGGAGTGCTGGAGCGCAAGATAGAGAACAGAAATCTCACACTTCGTGTTCATCCGGACTCAGCTAAGCGCAGATGGAGGTTGGATCCTGCTCCTTCCTCTCACGGTCCCCTACCGTAGGTTACCCAAGTGATAGGCTCCAGTCTCCAGCTAGACCACAAATACATTTTGTGAAAATCTTGCCAAAGCCGCAGACGTGTGAGGTCTCCTGCCTTCCTGCAGGGCATCCCGGGTTGCTTGCTGTTTTCTAGAGAGCCGAGCTGAACATCCGACATCCTGGTGTGCAGAGAGGCTGTGCCCTGCTTTCAGGAAGCGGATCCGGCGTGCTGTCACAGCTCCCAGCCATGACACAGCACGCGGAGGCTGCCAACCTTGCCCAACAGTTATTCTGGGATAGCACAACCTGCCTTTGTACTAATACACGGATTTCCCCTGGAGGCTTCACCAATGTATTTCAGTGCAATACGGTTCTGCTGTTATTAAGGTGTAAGATTGGTGAGATCCAAGTAAAACTAAGGGAAAGCCTGGCTTTCTGGAGAACTTGATTAGTTCTGTGGTTAGGCTATTATGCACTGGGTGCATAAGGGAAAAAAAAAAATCACAGATTTACTTTTATGAAAATAGTAACAGAGAAGTGGTAAGCAGAAAAGACAAGGGAAATCATACTGTTTATGATAGTAAATTGTATTTTGATGCTTTTTGTGTAAATATCATTGTACTATAAAATTGTTTATTTCTGTGGATGCATAAATAGAATGACTGATCTTTGATTTTAATGCTGTGAACAAATTACTGATCAGCAATATTTTTTGCATAATATGCTCAGTAAAATGCTGCATTTTATTTGCATTTTATCTGCACTGTGAAAAAAATCATGTCTACAGCGTATATTTCTAACATGTGCGGCAGTACGATGCTAAAGTCTCTAATTAGAGAGTCAGGGTTTTCTGGCAGAAGATTTCAGCTACAACCCAAGTAGTTGTTGTTATTATTTTTAATTTGGAAGACTTGTAATGAGTGTTCCTGGTTTGGGCTAGCAAATGTGTTTGCCTGCTCTGCGTTTCACACCTCACAGTGCTCAGGAGCAGTAGACGAGGATTTGCCAGCTCAGCAAACACCGCACATCAGCTTCACAGCATAAGACTGATTTGTTTCTGTTTTGCTCTCCGTTCCTTTCCTGGAGAATTGGCATCACTGGAGAGATCTTTCTTTCAAAATGTTTTGTGTACATGTCTTTATGCCTATTTGGGGGAGGACGGGATGCAACTGCAGCATCTGTCTCTCAGTGGAAATGCTCCAGGAGCTCTATCAGCGTCAAATCGGTGTGCCTGGGAGAGGTTTATGAATTTCTCTTCATCAGATTCTTGTGAGGTAGGGAGGGGAAATTAGATTCTACCTCCGGGGAGCTACGGCACAAAGATGCTGTATCCCACAAACATTCAGGCATGTGTTTAACTGACAAGTGCGTATCCAGCTCTCTGCGTAATCTGAGGATTTCTGGGAAGCCAGACAGACTTTTCACAAGAACACACTTTGGCATCGCCACAGCTGATCAAGAATGGAGTGGCTGCCACGGGTGGGCAAAGTCAAACAGTGAATCCTGATATCCCAAGTCCTTGTGCTGTGCTTTAACTGTAAGAACTCTTTTCTGCTTAGTTGGGGCCATCCTATCCCTTCTCCCTGTTAGGACATCTAGAGAGGCATTGCAGAATCAGTGAGAGCCCTGATGCCAGGAGGAGCAGTGGCCCCTCAGCAAGCAGCCAAGCCCGCTTGCTCTTGCAGGCCGGCACTGCTGCTGCCCCAGCCTGTGGGCCCTGATGCATTTGAACTGGTTGCTGGCATGTTAACAGCCCAAATTTAACCAAATGCCTAACTGGAACCAGTAGGCTCACTGGAAATAGCGATTGGATTTAGCTAACCCCGTGCTCGCAGCTTCTCAGCAGTGCAGGCAAACCGGAGTTCCTCCCCTGGTGATGAGGTTAGCCGAAACAGCCCCAGAGAAGAATTCGGTGCTGCGGGCTGGGAGGGCAGAGATGTGCACAAGAGCGGCCCGGAGCACCTCCAGCGCCCGCCCTGCCCTAGCCCCACGCCGCGGCCGGCCCGTGTCGCCCCTGCTGCGGCCGCGGGACGTGGGCGAACGCAGGCGGCCGGGAGCGGGGCTGGGCGCCGCGGGGCTCATACCCCCGCGCTCGCCGGGCGAGGGAGGCTCCGTCCCCGCCGCAGCCCCCAGGGGGCGCTGCCACGGGCTCGGCGGCTCCGGCACCGGCGGGGCCGGGGCGGCTCCGAGCGGGGGGGAGCGCCCGGCGCGTCAAGGCGCGCCCGCCCGCCCGCCTCCTCCCTTCGTCCCCTCCCCTTGGTGGCGGCGGTGGAGCCGCCGGGCTCCCTCGCTCCTCTTCACATGGGGCTCGCCCTGCCGGAGGGACAGCGCTCCTGCCCTCCCGCCAGCCGCTGAGAGGGACCCGGCGCGGGCGAAGGGGGCTCCCCGCCGCCGGCAGGCAGGTAGGGGCGGGCGGCGCCCCTGAGGCGAAGTTGGGGAGCGGGGCGGTTGGTGTCGGTTACGGCGCGAGGCTTCACCCGGGCGCTGCGGCCGTTGGTGACGGGCGCGGAGCGGGGCGCACGTGGAGCGGGCGCCTCGCAGCCCGCCTTCCCTCCCTCCCTCCCTCCCTCCCTCCCTCCGCCCGGGTCTTCCCGCCGCGGTTTCGGCGTGGTCGTGGGCACGGCGGCGGGGAGGGAGCCGGTCCCCTCCGCTCGCCCGTGGAGGCATCGCGGGTGGCTTCTCTTCCCGCCAGCGCCCGTGGTCGGCAGCTGCCCGGCTGCCGCGGGGAGCGGCGCAACTTCAGGGAGGAACCCGCGCGGGGACGCCGGTCTTCCCCGTTTACCTGAAGGTGACGTAGTTTGCTAAAAGAGCCGTGAGTCTCCCACCGCCCCTGCCATATTTCTTTTGGCTGTCGTACAAAGGTCGCAGCCGGAGGACAGGTCCGTTATTTGCGAAATTATTTTATCTCAGTTTAGGGTCGCTTTTTTTTTCCCCCCCCCTGTACACTACCAAAACCAGAGTGCCGATGAGGTTAATTTCTGTGGTTGGTAGATTAAACGCAGGACAAATTCCTTATGCCGTTAAAGCGAGAGTTACGGGCTTGCCGAGTTCATATAATCTGATGTTCTTGTAGCTCAAAATAAGCCTTTTCATTAAAAGCGAGAAAAGCGGATCCAGTTCTTGCAGCTTTTGATTGATTAGGACTCCCTCGTGGAAATCAGCAGGGAGTTTTGCCTGATTAAGACCTGTAAAATTGTCCTGAGGTTTGTTACACAACTGGCTGTAGATGTGCAGTATGGGCTCAGTTAGGTAACTTTGCATGGGGGTCTTGTTTTCACTGGTCCAGCTGAAGTACTTTCAAGTCAAATTAGTTTCCGTGCTCCACTTTAAGGAGTCAGCCCTCTCCGCTTGACACGTCCAAGGGAGCGGGAGGACTGTTTTACCTGCCTTAAAGAAGAGTAAACCTGTTGGTTAAACAGAGAAATGGGTGACAACCGTTGGAGATAGTGATTGAAATTTAGAAATGCTGGATGTGTTTTGATGGCAGTGTCAGGTAAAGTCAACTGTTTTCATCCTGAATGCATTTTATTCCTTATTGCTTGTGTTGCAGTTGAGCCTCAGAAGCCCTAGTCAAAACCCAGGGACCCAGCTGTAACAGAAGATGTACAGGCATGCCTGTAATCATAGTCTCTCCACTAAAGAGCTTGCTTTCTGGTGTGATTATGCAGAAATGTTACAGAAAACAGAGTAATACTCCCAGAAAAGCTTGCAGGTTGTAATTTCCACACATGTGAGCTGACTATTCAGTTATTGCTGTTCTGGTTTTTTTTTTGTGTTCCTAAAATACCTGATAGTAAGCAGATTACAGATTTTAGTCAGTCGCTTGTGCAACTTTTCTTGTTGCTGCAACTGCAAACGTTGCTGTCAAATTGCCTTTTTTAAGTTATGAAAGTAAGTAAAATAAAATGGAAACTTTCTTGCACTTTGAACAGCAGCAATATAGGACCAGACTTGGGGAGGGTGGAACAAACGAAACCCAACACTTTTTCTTTGTGCTGTAACTACTTTCAGATGAGAAAACTCCTTTGGGATGGTATTTCTCAAGTTCGTTCTTGGGGGTGGCAAAAGTCTGATTGATCTAGCTCTTTGAGTGAGAAAAAGGCACTCTATTGTGGTCTGTGGAGTTCAAATGCACATTACTGGAAAGTTTCAAATAGCCTTAAAATAATCCTTAATGGGGCAGGTGTTATTTGCTATGTTTGGGGCAATCAGATTTGGCTACAAAAGAACAAGTAGTGTTTCTGAAGTAGGGCGTACCAGTGTAACTCCGTTAGCTTTGGTACTTCGGTACCGGTGTTCCCAAACTGAGACCACGATCCAGTATGAATACACGCATGTAAATTCAGTGTCTGTGGATAGCTGTGTTGGTATTGCTAACCTCATGGCCACATTGGAGGCTTGGATACCTAATATTCTTAAGGATAAGTCCATGGAAAAACTCAGGCGTGTGCTGAACAGCTTTCCTGGGCTAGGAGGATAGAAAAGAAATTGCGTATCACTGAAGTTAAAAGTATTCAGGAAAGTTGTTAATAACATTCAAAGAGAGATTCTTAACGTGCACGTGAAGAGCATTATCTGTTTGTGTAGCTCAGTAGCCAGCGTGTAGCTGGGCTATCATGCCTAACTGTACATCTCCTAATCTTTGGGGAGAGATTTTTCTAAAATCGGGTACTTAAACGTACCCCAGTTTAAAATACTGAAGAGAGGTGAATTACGGTGAACTAATTCTACTGATAAGATCAGATGTTTGTACCTTGGACAGAAAAATTATCTTAGCATGCTGAAGTTTGGAGCTCTCCATACACAGAAAAGCTAATGGAGTACACATTGTGTTTGGTGCTGTTTTACAGGAGACGTTTATATGGCAGCTATCACTAATATATCACAATTGCTGATTTGTCTTCATAGGGGTGGGATAGGAAAGTGCCACGGACGTGGAGAGACTAAGTGCCTTGCCGAGTCACTTGGGAAGCCTGAAAGAGCAAGATGTTGAAGCCAGATGGAAGAAGCTCTAGACTGGCAATCCTCCCTGGATTGTCTGCCTTGTTTGCTATAGATTGTTTGAATTATGCTGTAAAATACAGATATTTCTAGGTATTGCATCCAGTGGTTGCTGACAATGTTCAAAGTTTAAAAAGTGTTTTTCTATTATATGGCTCGCTGTCTTTGCATGCACATGGTATTTGGTAGGCATTGGTATTTATTTTATTATGCTGTCATAGCTTTCCTTTTCCTAGGTTTGCTATTTTAGTGTTTTAAAATCATCTAGTAGACTCCATGCAAAAACAACACTCTCTTAATGGATTGTTAGAGTGGGGAATTTGAATGTGAGATAGCTAGTGGTCAGCATTATGGTTCCCGATGCAACCATTAGTCAGCAACGCTTCACATAAATATCCAGACTAAAATTTAATATCATCTGCTGTAGTGTACTTCATTGGAAAGGTGACTTTAAGCAAGCAGAGAGTTCTAACTT
This sequence comes from Platalea leucorodia, assembly GCF_965183815.1. Classification (NCBI taxonomy): domain Eukaryota; kingdom Metazoa; phylum Chordata; class Aves; order Pelecaniformes; family Threskiornithidae; genus Platalea; species Platalea leucorodia. The sequence goes on from NC_138823.1 coordinate 120,909,178, forward strand.
GAGGATGAAGAATACATGCCTACGAAGAGCTGTGCTGGGGTTGCTGTGAAAATGGTAACTTCAGGGTTTAAGTGTTTGTGACTCAAAGTTTAAGTCCTTTTTTGCTCTTAAAAACTGCAATGTTCAATTTTAGAGTGGCTAAATAGTTTTAGGTTTTTTTACAAGATGCCTGACAGCAAAACCTCTGCGTAGCAAGGCATGCTGCTCTGAGGAGCTCTGCTTTTGTCTGTGCTTGGAACTGAGGTATCCTTTGCTGGTTCGGTTGCGTGCAACACTGATGCTAGCTGTTGGCGGTGAGAAGCATTTATTCTGTGTAAACTCAGATTTGAGTAGCTGAAGACCCTCGTGTTGTCTCCCACCAATCAGTCAATGGTAGTTTCTGTGTTTACTGCAAATTAACAACGAGAACTTGTGTTAATTTGCTTCTGCTTGCATGCAGCAAACACTACATGCTGTGAAGTTGCCTTCTAGCTCTGGTTTAGGAACGTCATATTCTTCTTCAAGGTGGTGTGCATGTCCTTAAACAGCCCTGATTCTCAAAGAAAGGTAAGTTTGAAAGTGGCATTTGTGCCCTAGAAAAAGCTACACAGAGATAAGGGGAGCTACGTGCATGCTTAAAAACTAACACATGCCCAAGTGTTTTGGTGAATAAGCTTGAGTGCTTTGCTGAATCACAGCTGTGAGCATGCAGAAATACTATACCAACAAAGTCTGCTACAGCTGAGTACAGTACTTGTATTTAAGTGCAGGTGTTTGGAGACCATCTGAACTGCAAAAATTAATTAGGAGAGGGATCGTACATACTATCGGACAAGAATGGAAGCGTAACATTGCAAGTGGCTTAATTCCGGCTTTGCTGGGAAATCTTAACCAGGACTTCTCCCTTTCTCTCCGATACGCAGATACCAGGTGAAAACTGATGCAGTAAATGGCCCAGTTCCCGTTGGTTTCCTTAAGGAAATGACTATACAAGGGGTGCATCCAAGTAACCTGCCTTGGGAGTTCCAGGAGCGGCCCGCAGAAACTACGGGATTTGCCTCATACTAACGTTTTTGTGGCAACCTGTGACACGGGTTTGATAAGCGGGACTAGCGCTAAGTATGGCAGCCCGCAGTCCCGGCACCGACCCCGCTGCCTGCCGGCCTCTTCATTTGGTTAACCTGCCCGACACCTCCGAGGGCAGCGGAGAGGCCGCGGGCAGGGAGCCGGGGCCGGGCGGTGGGGCACCGGAGGGCGGCCGCTCCCCCTGCCCGCCGGGCGCGGGCGGAGCCGCCAGGGGGCGCCCGAGGACCGGCGGAGCGCGATGGCGGGCGAGGGCGCGCCTGGCTGCCCCCGCTCCCCCCGGGGATCCCGGCTGGTTGCGGAGCGGGGACGTTAATCCCAATTCACCCGATCCGTTCCTCGGGTAAACTACATCACCCGCCTGGGCGCTCTCCTGTTCACACTGACGGGCTGTGTTACGTTGGTCTTAGCTCACTGACAATCGCGAGGTAAAGTCGGCTGAAATAACGGCCGCTCTAAGTGCGGTCGGTGTAGGTGGTCTGCATGGAGGCATAAATGAAATCGAAGTGATCCACTTCGAAGTTGTGTTCAGATGAACTTTGCAGTGCATCCCAGTGCAAAGCAGCCTGGTGTTGCAGGGCCCTGGGGAGGAGGTGGCCGAGCCCCTGTCTGGTTCCCGTGGGGAGTGGGCCCTCTGCATTGGCAGGCAGGCTGCTGGAAGAGGGTTGTGGGACGAGGAAAATGCTGCTTGAGCAGCTGTCTGTGTCTCGCCACCAACAGGGTCTCTCCCTAGGTTACAGGAGAAAACAAAGTCCTTCCACTGTGAGCCTGGTTATGTATGGGAGCTTGTCTGGCCAGGAGGAGTTTCCTCTCCTGGCTGGTGTCCATCCCTTAGCTTGTCCATCCCCCCTCCCTGACATCTTCTTACCACTAGCCTTTCCTACCTTCCCAGTCCGGGCCCTCCAAAGTTGGAAATGAAATGGCTGACAGCTTCTTTGGTAGCCTGATTGAAGGGAGTGCAGGATGGGGTGCTAAGAGGATCCTTGGCCAGACCAACATGTTTGTAGCTAGAGTGGTGATTCCTGCTGTAGCTATCCATGTGACTTTAATTCCTCATTTATTTTCAATAGATGCATGATTGACACAGGGGGAGTACCTACGGCATTGGATTTGCTAATGAATGTCATTCATGGATCAGCAAAGTCTGTAAGTGGCTGTTACGGAGAGTTAGGGTTTCCTAACTTTTTTTTTTTTAGAGTTAGAGTTTCCACAGCAGACAAGTGGAAAGCAGATTTGCTCTAGGCGAGAAAAGTTTTCTTGGTGCAAGGGATTGTAAGATACGGAACTGCTCTGGCATGACACCTGTGCACTTAATCTATGCTTTCCTAATCTACTGCCTGCTATAATTTCCTCCAGTAAATTATTTACTGTGAATTGATCACTAAAGGTTATATGGATTGTCAGTCATCAGGCAGCAAGACAGACATTCACTGTACATCTGGAGAGGGCAAGACACCCTTCTCACAGGTGGCAAAAGCCAATCATTTGGCTATGGGGTGCAGCTTGGACATGGGCAGTATTTGGAATTAATTTTTAACTCTTTTTTTGATTGTCTATTTACTTGAGGGAGTTTCTCCTCTTGCATTATGTTGTCCAGCTCCTTCACGCAAGATTATTGTCTTTAGTAATGCTTGTCACTGTGGCTCAGCATAATGTGAAGGACTAGGATTTTTAATATGTTAGTCGCTATTTAGAAGGATTCTGTCAATAAGCAAGTGGATATTCTGATATATGCAGAATTGGATTGTTGAATTAAAAAATATCTCGTAAAATATCTGCAGTAAGAGAATATTTGTACAGTTACGTGAAGGCTGTAAGTGACTGGCACTTTGATGTCAATGCCAGTAAAATCCTTGGAAGTGTGGACAAATGAATAACCCACTGCTAACAGTGTGCTAAGTAATGTAGGCAGCTGTTTCATATTTGGCTTTATGCTAATAGCTGCTGCTGTTACCATTGCATTTGTGAGTTGATGGAGTTGCACATCATTTGTATACTCCTGGTGCAAATGTTGCCTTGGTATGTCACGTGTTGGTAACAGATATAAGCAGATGCTTTTATTTGGCTATTAATTTATGGTGAAAGTTTTATGGATTATTAAGGTTCACTGAGAAAGATTGAAAATGACTTGGAGATCTTGCCAGACATTTGGTCAGATAGGCTCAGCTTTGCATAGTGATCAAAGAAATGGGGAGGGGGGGGGAAATCTATGAAATTATTTGTATGGAATTAGCATATAGATGAAGGAGAGGAGAAGAGTAAGGGAAGGGGAAATAGAAAATAGGACTAGCCTGTCTGTTAGAGTGGTTTAAGTAGGGTCCAGTTCCCTGTGATGGATTGCAGGCAGCTTGTAAACTGCCTGGATATATTCTTTTTGAACTTGCAGAAAGGCTTTCAGTCTTAAGCTTGTGTTAATGGTCTGGGCTGAGCCTTCAGCTTCACTTGTGTGGAAGAAATGGAAGAAGGCTTGCTGTGCTACAGCTTGGGTTTTGGTTATTTTGCAGATGTATAAAATATAATGTCAGCTCCCATGTGTTGGGGCTGACGCGACGTGCGGGAGATGGCCATAGGCAAGCATAGAAAAAGCAAGCAGAAACTTTTAAGGCACGTGTAATTTTCTCTGAATTTAGGAAAAGCCGTTTTGTCTTTTTGTCTAGATTAAATGCTACTTGAGTAACTTCAATTTTAATTTCGCTTCTCATTGTGACATAAGCAGCCATGCTAACTTTGATAGATTCCAAATAAATATTTATGTCAGTTTTGATTTGAAATCATGAAAGCTCACTTGCAACTTACAGGGAAAAATGACAGCATCAGTCCTTCCTCTTCATATCCATCACAATCTTATCTTCCAGAAGAAAGAATTTGCTGTAGGACTATAAGCTGGCGAACTATATTTGAAAGTTGCTTTTTCTTCACAAGCTCAGATACCTTGTGTGTGTCTCTGTTGAAGGGCTAGGAGATGAAGCTTCAACATAAATGTCATATGCATTTGTAACTGCAGTTTAAAATGCCAGATGCAGCTTATAATTAGAAACAAGAGACTAAAACCTCATCTCTGAACATGGATTTGTAATGAATGGCTGATTTAGAACAAAGTATATACAAAAAGGCATAGAAAAATGTTTAAACAAATGTTTTTATTTGATTATCCCTTTGTATTAAATTAAATATTGTCTCACTTCTGTAATTATTTTAAGTGCCCAGAATGATATGAAAGTGATTATACAAGAACATGTTTTTTTTGGATGGAATTTTATCAGTCTTGTTTATAGATGGACTATGTTCAACTATGGACCCAAGGAAGCAATGCCGCAAGATAGACCTGAGTAAGCTGATGTAATGCTTCCCTGTCAACTCAAAACAGTTTGAAAAATAAATATAACTGCAACATTGAATAAAATTGATTGCAAGGAGAATTTTGTTGGAAAAGTAGTCTTTAAATGATTAATTCTTAAATGTATTCCATGGACTGGTAAGGGAGATGGTATACCAGGTTTTGCACACAAAGATAAAATGTCTGGTACTTTCTTATTTCATCAGTGCATTCATAACAGTAGAATTTTAAGAACTACTCGGTGTACTTGGTCAGCAGCATAGATCCTGTTAGATAGATCCAGATACTGCTAACTGCCCCCATGGGGTAAAGCTAATGCAGTTAGCTGTAATGCTCTCTTTTGGTCGCTTTGTTCACACTTTACTGTGCACGAAAGGACTATGAAAGGAAGATACATGTAACTTTACGTTAGTTATTTATTGACAGAGATGTGTGGTAGATAACTAGGATTAGTGAGCAATCAGGCAAAGTGTTGACATGCCACCTCCGGGTAAGACACCTGGTTCACAGAGTCACAGAATAGCTGAGGTTGGACGGGACCTCTGGAGGTCATTTGGTCCAACCCCCTTGCTCAAGCAAGGCCACCTAGAGCCAGTTGCCCAGGACTGTGTCTACATGATTCCTGAATATCTCCAAGGAGGGAGATTCTACAACTTCCCTGAGCAACCTGTGCCAGTGCTTGGTCACCCTCACAGTGAAAAAAGTGTTTCCTGATGTTCAGAGGCAACCTCCTGTGTTTCAGTTAGTGGCCATGGCCTCTGGTCCTGGCACTGGGCCCTACTGGAAAGAGCCTGGCTCCATCCTTTTTGTACCCTTCCTTCAGATATTTGTATACATTGCTAAGATTCCCCCTGAGCCTTCTCTTCTCCAGGCTGAACAGTCCCAGCTCTCTCAGTCTTTCCTCCTATGTGAGGTGCTCCAGTCCCTTCGTCATCCTTGTGGCCCTTTGGTGGACTCTCTCCAGTATGTCCATGTTGCTCTTGTACTGAGGAGCCCAGAACTGGACACAGTACTCCAGGTGTGGCCTCACCTATCCTGGCACCGTTGCTGGCCTGGCAGTCATCAGTATTGGGGAAGGTTGACTTCTATTGCTTCTTGGATGGACTGATTCTCAGTGTTGCTGAGTTGCTATATTCTGACTCGTGGGTTTTTTCCACTATAGATTTTCATAGCTTTTCAGGTTTTTTTGTTTTTTCTTGAGTCCTTGAACTGCTAACAACCTATGTTTCAAGGATCTTAAGTCTAGCTGGAAATTTACTATTCTTGTCTATCATGGCTCTAGTCTAAGTATTGTCACACAGCTTTCTTGCAAGCTGGCAGTTTCCTGAGAAGTTTCATCCAAGGTTACACAGTTTTTCTGTGTCAAAACTAGGCCTTGGATCACAGACAGCTGAACCCCTAGGAGGAGGATTCACACAAAGCTGAGGTGTGAAATCAGTATGAGCTATGCTGTGCTGATTCCCTTAGGAGGACACGCAGTGAATAGTAGCTGCAAGGTTATTTGAACTACTTTCAAAATAACTGGATGCCTGCAGGAGAAGCCTTGTAACTTAAGCCTTCTCTGCGCTGGACTTTTACCCGTCAGTGTGTTCTTGTATGTATTTCTGACACTAATGTTGTTTATAATTGGCTCTTTGCCTGGTCTTAGACAGTGACAAGTGCTGATATGGATTGCCTATGGTAAGGAAAACTTTTATTTATTTTATTTTTTTTTTAATAGCACAAAAGCCATTGAAAGAAATACAGGAAGATGAAACTCAAGATGTTGACAAGAGTTGTAAAGGAGCTATTGACTGAGGGTGAGAACCAGTACACTGGCCTGCTATATTATATGCTATTTGATAGTTAGGAAAGGGTGGTACAGTAGGTAAAATTGGAGAGAAGGACAAATAAGAACAGGTTTTATGAAAAGATGAGAAGATACTTTCGGTATTTCCTGAGGGGTAGAAGGATCAGAAATTGTAAGTGGGTTTTAGTGAAAAAACAGCCAGTAAAGTTCTGACTCTTATCTTGAATGTTAGGAAAGAAAGAGAACGTCAGGAAAGAAACTTAATTTTTTTTTTTTTGTATTTGTAAGCTTACTGACTTGGAACATTTCTTATCTGCAATGGAAAATCAGGTCAAACACTGGGAAAAACTTTCTCACTGGAACAGCAGTGTCTCTGAATCTGAATTCTCTCAGTGCCAGGAGGCACACAAGGCGCGAACATCGTTCTTCCACTTCGATCAGTCTGCGGCTGCGTGCTCTGGAGTCCCAAGGGCCACAGCGCAGTCTTCTGTTGGTTTTTTCCTCAAGACATGACCGATCCAGTTCCATCTCCTCCTCCTCACTTCATTACTGATTTTCTCCATCTCTGAGTTGATGCTCGTCATTTCTGCAACTTTTAATTTTTTTTCCGGGAGGAGGTAGTTGGCCTCCTGCCCAACCCCCATGACTTGGAGGGCCAGTGGTTTTTCTGTCAGGGTGGCCTTCCCTTAGGCTGCGTTGGTTCGCGGCACCTTCTTCAATTTTATCCGGTGCACCCTCCGGAGAGGGATCCCCTATCCGCCACCCAGGGGACACGCCTTCTAGCCGTGCAGCCCCAGCCGAAGGGGAACAGCAGTGTAACTGGAAAAAAATTCTGAAGGAAGTGAAATTTCAATTATCTAGAAGTTTTAACAACAAAGTCTACCATGAGTTTTTGAGATAGTTGCCCATAAAACTGAATTAACTCTGATATTTCAGACACACCCTTAGTGATTTTATAAAATTTTCCAGAAAGTAGATTTTCAAATATATTGGGTCCTTTCTACACAGGAGGCAAAGCCAACATGTTTCTGACATAAAATCACAAGAGTTAACAAGATGTGAAAATAGTGTGGTTTGTTTGGTGCTTATTTTTTTCTTAACTAAGTTTTCTGGTAGTGTGCAGCAGGTAATGGTACTAATTTGTAAACTGGCTATTGATTAATGCTCTTCAATCTTTTTGCTGTTGCAGTTTAGAGTTATTTTTTTTATTTATTTTGACAACCAGAAGTGGCCCCTATGGCTTGCTATTATGTGCATTAGTCCGACATCTTTGAAAAGTGCCACCCCTCTTGTGCTGCTAGAGGTATGTAAAGTGTGATGTGAGTGACTTCTTGCTACTTATGAATAGGGACAGAGGCTGTGGTATCTTCATCTAAGAGATGCCACGTACAGCTTCAGACATAGCATCATAAGCATTCATCAGGTGTTACCAAAGTGGCTGGCACATCAGTCGTCTTCTAACTACTTCTGCAGTAAAATGTAAGTAATTGGATTGTTAAGGATTATTTTACGCACTGGAGTGGTGGTGTTTGTGTGTGGTGTGTGGTTTTTTTATATGGTGTATTGTGCGGTTTGTTGTGGTTTTGGTTTTTTTTTTTTTTTTGTGAAGTGTTCGGTTTGAGAGCAATTAAATTGCAGCAATCTTTACAGAACAATTTCTGCTAGTTTTGTTTTTGGAAACAATCAACTGAATGGATGACAAGACTGTATACTTTCTGAAATCCTCATTTTTATCAGAATGTGATGCAGAGGAAGGCCTTTCTTCCACCCATGATCTTTACTTCCTGCTGTAGCAAAGCACCAACTTGCAGTGGTTCCTGCATTCAGTCGAAATTTCTTACAGCAGTGCTCTTTCCAAGTGTTCACCTAGTTATGGGTTGAATTTGCTGCCTAAGTAGATGGATTTGCCTTGTTTATTTAAAAAGAAAAAAAAGTTAAGAATATCAGAGACCAGTTGTTTTGAAGTTCAGTAAAAACTTTTTTGAGGAAGCATCCTTGAAACTTTTTGGAATTAACTGCTCAAAGAGGTATATTTGAAGGTTAGCAGTGATTCTCAGGAGGGTTGACTGGGGAAGTTTGTAAAGTTAGCTATTTTAGTCTGCAATGGAAATGGCTTTGGTTTGAACCAAAGTTTAACTGGTGTTCACAGAAATTAGTTTCACTGTGAAGATGCTTGTTTCCTGCCTCAAACAAATCTTTAATTTCTACACCTTGCTATTTGTGATGTTAATGTACTGGTTTCCTTTCCTCTCCTATAAAGCTATATTTGGCCTTCTTTTACTGAAATAAATCTGGTCCTGACAGTTTTCTTACATAAATACTACCTACGTAGTATTAAGAAAGTCTAAACCTGGTCTGTACTGAGTAAGTATGAGACGACGCATGACTTTTACAAGTGATGATGGTGAAGCCAAGTGTGTTCTGTAGGCATTTAGGATCATAAATAGCAAAAAGCAGATTTTTACACGACTCGAATTTTATTACCTTCTTAGATATAATGCATTTCACTGTGGGTAAATAGTTACTGTATAATCACTCTCCTTAGTGAGTACCCAGAGTTAAATTTACTTATTTGCACTTACGTCTTGGTGGTGTTTTATTGTGGAAGTAGTTACGTTTAACAGCCCATTTAGCAGGTGAATAATTCTTTCATACTGTTGTATCCATTTCCCAGTGACCATCCGTGACTTGTCAGATACTAATTTTTTTAAAGGGTGCAGTTTTCTATCTGTGACCAGAGGCTAAACTGGAGTTGAATGAAATAGCGAAGAGAATGTTGAGGGTTTGATCAATTTGAAATGGTCCATTTCTCCTGCAGTTCAAGAGAATCAGGGAAGATGAATGCAGCAAGGAACTTGCAATGTAGCTGATCTCCTTAACTTCACTGACAAAATATGAGTGGCACTCGAGCAACTTTCACAAATGACCACTGTGTAGGTTGCCAGCAGAATGCACGAGATCTGCAAAAGTGGCAGTACCGAGTGGTTTCTGAAAGATATGAGAAAACGAAGGAGTAGCCCTAACATTTTTCATGCAGCTGTTGCCAAGAAACTTCAGTCAAATGTAATCTCATATTGATTGTGGTTTCCTTGGCTTAGTGGTGATATAAGTTAGACCACAAATTCAGTTTCTCTGAACTGATTCTGATGTGACCTATTCCTGGCTCTGATAGCAAAGAACTTTTGTAGTGTGGATTTTGTGCTGGTTTTGGTTTGGTTTGTTTTTTTTAAACTGAGTGTGGGTACCGTAAGCAGATGGAAACCACCCAGTGGAACTGCAGTTGGAAAATAAGGTAGAAGTTCAAGTCACTCATGCATTGAAGTGGAGGAAGAATTAGTATGCATCTAAAAGCTTATGAGTAAGTGAAGGATTGGTGTTAAACATTCTTAATAGTCATGTGTTGGGAGGAAAACACAGGAGCTGACCTCTGTGGAAAAGGTAATGCATTAGCTGTCAGTATAAAATGTTGTGTGAGCCTTGTAAAGAGCAAGGTAGTTACATTCGGTTTGTTTGGTTCATAATCCACCATGGAGAGTGGTTTGCTAGGATGCCTGCTGCAGTGACCCATGAGCAACAGAAGCTTTGGAGCAGAGGGGCTGAAAGGTGTCGGTAGGGGTGGAGATGGGTGGAGCTGCTGAGCTCCTTGCAGGAAGTCCTACCTGAATTGTCTGTTAATACCCACTTGCCTGTACATTTGGGCTTATATAGATGGTGAGTGTCTGAAAGGGCCCCTTGTGGCAGCTCCCACAGTGAAATCCCTTGTGTTACCAAGCTGTGATTCGTGAGAGCTCTTGTCATCCCTGTCCTGTTGAATGATCTCTGAGGTTTCTCTTTAACTGTCTTGTGTAAATGTCTTCAAGCTATATGAGGATGCTGGTGTGAGGCTCTAAGGACTAGGAAGGCTGGCCATACCATCTAGTTTGCTAGATCACACTTGATGCTTGCAAGCATCCAGATATGTTGCCAGAGATGCACTCAGACCTTAAACAGAAAAGATTAAATAAACTTTGAGCATAAGTATGATTTAGCAACATAGGTTTCTCCAGCTGTCACTTGGCCCTTTCTCTGTGCTGCACTAGTCACCACCCAGCTATTAAGGGTACACAGAGAAAGGCTGTGGGGTCTAAGGGCACTGATTTGGTGACTCTTCCTTTCCTAATTAGTAGAAAGGAGATGATCAGTACATTTCCCTGTTGCAAGAAAGAAGCAAGGATGCTTAAAAATCAAACCCAGTGATCTCAAGGAAACAAGAGACTAAGACACAGTTCTTGTTCCACTCCTGACAGCATTTTTGTTGACTTAGTAGTCCTTACCCAGGAGTCCTTTCATTTTCAGCGTTAGCCCCACTCCATGTTCTCATGGCATCTCATGAAAAAGAAACATGAGGCAAAGATGCTAAGAGGGTTTTATTATTTATTAATTATTTCTTGTAAGGTGTGAGGTTTAAGTATTTCATGCATGTGGAATGCTTTGAAAATGGAAAGTGAGACAGGAAACCATATTTTCTGGTATGTTTTTTCTCTGGGAGTTTATTATGTAATGCATAGTTTGGGGATTTGACTCTGAAAGCATAGCTGGTTTGTGACTTAGCTGCTTTTCCTAACTATTCTAGGATAAAATGTCTTTTGGTATAATCTGTGAGCCATAAGCTCTCTTGGCTTCTAGTTATTTCTTTGAACAACAGGCACCTCACTCAGTGCAGAATTACAGCATTTGCAGGGCCCAGTTTTGGGACTTTATTGTTTTTTTTCCTTCAGAAAAAATGCTCACAAATCGTCAAACAACCCTGAGCTGGGTAGAAAATGAGTAAAGAAACCAAACGAAACAAACTACAGTATGACATAGTTTAACATTATACATTGTATTGTCATCTTGATTTCTTGTTAGAAGTGGAAATAAAAATGAAAGTTATGAGCAGTGTCTTAAAATTAAGTGTAAGCATCTGAAAAATGAGGATTTTTTTGTGTTATGTTTAAAGAAATGATTTAGAAAGCTTTTCAACTGAGTATTGTTTTCTTGTGTTTTATTCAGGGATAAAAAGGAGAGGGTTTTAGCACTCATTTAATATCTAGCTCTCTCTTCTACTCAACTCTTACTGCTAGCGTATTTTAAAGTAGAATTTAAGGGGTTTGTGGTTCTCTTTAACCATATTATTAAGATTGAAACACTTTTTTTTAAAAGCAAACTTACTTCTAATTACTTCAGATTTGTATACTAGCTCTTATTTTTCTAATTCTAGAATTATACTTCTAATCCATTGACCTCGATTGAAGCAGGTTTGCTTTCTGGCTTTCATATGTCAGGAAACATTTGTCTGTGCTTGCAGGGTCGGGTGAATAAAGTAGTTTGTTTGTTTGTTTGGCCACCGAACCAAGTAACCGCAAATGCTTGTTTGGTGATACAAATCTTCATCTAACTTGTTTTTCATTTTGAAAGAAAAATGAAAGATTTTTCTTATAGATTTGGGAAGGTCAAATGAAATATTCCTTCCCTAAAAACAAAAATTTGTTTTCCTCTGAAGTACTTTTCATGGCAGCAGAACACATAGGTGTTCTTGAAAAAATCAACAGAAAGAATTGCCAGTCCTTTGGTGCACAGGCCGGTGGTTAGAGCACTTTCTGTGGGTAGATGGAAACTTTCCTTTTTTCTGTAAAATGTTTGTACTGAAGCTGGGCCAGAGGACGAGAGAACCGTCTGGCTTCCCTGCTCAACCATTAGGGAGAGCAGGTGCATTAGGGAGAGCAGGTGCAGCACCTCTGGCTTCAGCTGGTTTCACGTCGTATTGGAGTACATCACTCGCACGCTGTCTGTGGGAGAGACCAAGGCAGCATCAGTAAACTGGATTAATAGCACTAATGTTTGAAAGGAGAGAGGAAAGCCTTTGCATCCTCTTGGCTAGAGGAAGGACTTGACTCTCTCTCTCTCGTCTGGGGCAAATATCCTTTAGACAAAAGACGAGGCTGGTAACAACCCTTCCCTGTAGATTGTCATTCAATTTTTAGTTGAAAGCACTTAGCAAAGTGGGTGGAAATCATGAATAACTTGGTGTGACAGAAAGACTGAAACTCTGGGGTTTTGGGTTGTTTTTCCTAATAAATGTTTTCGGTAGCTCTCCCTCCATCCAATTCAACTTGATTGGAAACTCCAAACAGTATTGCTATTGCACCGTGTATTGCTAGCTGCCAGGGAAAGTGGCGACTCAGCTTTTTTTTCTCTTGTTTCTGTAGGGAGGGACTGAGGTATCCTGGGGAAAGCAGGGTTCAGGTGTGAGGGACAGCTGGGCAGCAATGCAGGGTGACAGATCTGCCTTTGCTCCCTGTCACACTCTCTCTTACTTGAGGTGTGTATTTGGGAGCAGGTTTTAACCCCCTGGGAAGGAAGAGGCAATATGAAAGCTTGAAGCAGGAAGAAAAGGAAGGGAAGATTAAAAAGAAGAACTGCCTTTGAAGTGACAGTCTAACCAGCCTATGGATTCTTACAAATGTTGATAGTGTTGCTCTTCTGTGCCTTGGTGAATGAGTCACAAACATTGCTGCTGTGCTTTTTCAAATCCTGTGTAAAGAGGGGAAATAATGCTACTCCAGCTCTACTGACTGGGAACTGAGGGACAGCAGTTATGTGATTTGTCTGCAATCATCATACTAGGGATCTGTGGCAGTGAGGCACCAGAAGAGAGATGTTTGGACTTCCAGTCCATCACACAATTATATGCATTTCTCCTAAAAAAGCATTTGTGCAATATTTTGTGTATGTTGGAGAAACAGCAGAAAGCTTGATCCCAAAATTCTGATTAATTTCTATTCAAACAAATTAAGTGGCAGACAGAAATAGTTGCTGGTGATATTTCAGTAGTGCAGGTATGCTTTTGGCCTATGTAGAAGCACTTGTGGAAAAATTACTATTTATGAAGAGATTTAGAGTTATTTCTCTTCCATGAGCTGTTTACTTCTTCAGCTGAGCTAACATCTATTAAACATTAATTCTAAGTAAAATACCCTCAAAAGTCAATTTAGGTAAACTGCAGTACCTCTTTCTAGACTAAAAATTCCTTTGCATAATGCATGTAGAAAAATCTATTAAATTAATTTTTCTGTTCCTCTCAGTCTTTATTATACATTTAGATTTTTTTTTTATGAGGGATTAGGAAAGCAGGGAAGAAAGCTCCTTCATCAGCTGCATAAAGGGATGCTCAGAGCTTTTGCGTGTAAGGGTTTTTTTTAATCATGTCTTCAATTTTCTTTTCTTTTAAGTTGAATATGTTATCATGACTGCAAACTTTCACACTCCCATTGTCATAAACAATCGTCTAATAACCCTTAGAGCTTTGGCATTTTCCAGCCTGGCAGCCAAATGAATCTTTGGAAGAATGTCGAAGACTGACTTAAATCATGTTTCAAGACACAGTTAGCCTGTCCTTTACTTTAAATACTGTATGGTATTTTTAAAACCATGTGCCTGCAGCAGTGGATGATGTTTGAGAATTAGCATTGCCTTTGGTTACCGTTTGAGAACACAGGCAGCTGCTTTGAGTTGGAGGTAAGAAACAAGATGCTGCTGAACTGTGCAGCTTGCTGAGCTGAAAGCTTGGGAGGGTAGGAGGGAGGACAATGCAGGTGAGACCTGCATAAAGGTGTGAGCCCTGGTGGGAAACAGGAGGGATTCAGCTCATATTCTGGGTTGGATGGTGGTTGGAGAGGGTCTGCAGTCTCCTAGCCTTACCCTGATACCATTGTCACTCTCAGAAGTTCAGCTTTACTCTACATCTGGGTGTTACCAGGTGTTTAAAACCCTGAAGTTTAAGACCTAGCTGTTAAGGGGTAGGTCTTTAAGTGGCACAAAGAACTGGTGCGCATCAGACTCGGGGAGCTGTCATTAAGGGATGGGACCAGAGCCCACTGAAGTAAGGGAACGATTTTTTCCTTGATCTCTAGCGTATTTTTGGTGAGATTATACAAAGGTTTTAACAGGTTGGGTATTCCTGTGCAATGGCATAACTTTTTTTTTACTAGGATGTTTTAAAGACAAAACCAAAAGTACTATCTCGGGACTTTGTGCAAGGATTCTTTGTTCATTCAAGTGTGTTAATTCAACTTTTAAATTATTCAGCATTGCAAGAGGGCAGGGGAATACCGGTAGCCCATCAGTAAATGGTAACATTGCTTTTGTTGCTACAGTTGTCCAGTAAAGCTAATATTTACATGTACTTCAGTGAATCCCCTCCCTGTGCTCTTTATGCTCTGAACTCCTTTATACTACTTTAGCTGAATGTTGGAAATACAAATCTTTGGCTGCAAACAGTTATTCATTTTGCTGCGCTATTTGAAGTTGATGTCATTTGCTGGTACTTGCCAGTACCATGTTGCCAGAGATAGTTCCTCTACAGCCCTTGAAGCATAATAAAAATATTCTAGTCTGCTTCAGTCTAAATCTGTGAGACTAGTTTAACCTGCTGAAACCTGGGTTTCAGTTAGCTCACTGACTTTGCTGGAAGGAGATTAGACAGTACTTTCTACCATCAGACCTATAGGGAAGGGACAATGACAGGTAACACAGCTACCTACAGAAGACATCTTTCTAGAGCCTGTGATTTGTCGCCAGTTCATATATTTTACATCAGTAGAGGTTAAAGAGGTTAAAGTGTGTAAAAGTGCTCAAGGAGGTCCAAACTATACTAGCAGGTTTGGTTTGGTTTTGTAACTGTTATGACCGTGGTAGAAGAGTTCTTACATTTTGATGTCCCAGCAATGTCTTTAGGGTGTAGACAAAGGCACAGTGTTGATTCCTCCACCTCATCTAGCTTTGATTATTTTAAAAATCTCTGCCTAAAAAGAATCCACTCTTGTCAGGTAACGCAGCATTAGCTTGCTATAATTCTGAGTGCAGCTGAACAAGTTTTAAGCTATTTTCAAGCAGGCAGATCTATGCAAGAAAGACTTATCTTTGTAAACATCCAACAAGCCCAGCCAAGCAAAGCATCTTCACTAGCTATTAGCCATTTTGGGACCCTGGCTTGAGGTTTGTTTGGTGGTTTTTGGTTTTTTTTTTGTTTGTTTTTTCATTTTTCTCCACTTTGTGTATTATACTGTACTGGTAGTACTCTGGCAGTCAAACTGCAGTTCACAGTTCAAAATGCAGGTCTTTATTTTATTTTCTACTTGATGTTTTCTCACGTGACACTTTTGCTATCTATCTTTCTTTATAAAATACTCAACTTGAACCCTAGGAGCCATATTTTCCCAGCTAAAAGTCAGTTTTTTTCTCAACAGGAATTGGTGGCACAGTATTTAATGCCACATGGGAGTGTAGCTGTAGAAGGTTTTTCATTCTTTTTTTTTTTTCTTCTTCTGTTTTATAAAGTACTACAAGCATACTTTAAAGTAGCAGTGATCTGGAAAGCTTTTTCAAATAATTTCTTAAAATTCCTAATTCTTTCATACTTCTATACATGAAATATGTTATTAAAAAGCAAGAAGTATCAGATCTCTTGGCAAAATAATTTCAAGCTCATATTATATCAAAAAAAGGAAAATACTGAACTAATGTTGTAAACCAATTATGTACAGCTGAGCATACTCAATAAGCCAGAGTCTTGCAGTAAGGTGTTTGTTTTAATAATGTGAATATTTAACCTTTGGAAGCACTTCCTATGGAGGTAGTGAGTTCATTGTTATTGTAAATCTTATTCGTAATTTATGTCTTTTTAAAAGTTTGTCCTGTCACTTTATGATAAATCATAGGCTTGCTTTAAAACTTAAGTGAAACGTTATTCACTTCCCGATGCAGAATATCAAACGTCTTGTTCACATTGATCTTTTCTGCCCTTAAGATAAGAATCTGGTTGCACAATCAGGACTTCAAGTTGCCATTTTTGTCAGGGGTTGGGTAATCTGATTGTTGTATTCTACATTTATTATAATGCACTCACCTAGTTGAATCATATCTGGGTTTTGGTGTAATTAATATGCCTACTGGTTTTCCACAGTAAAAACAAAATCTTGCAGCTCCTGGGGGGAAAATGAAGTTGAGGAAAAGTTCAGCACATTGCACTGCTTAGGTGTTGGGCTAGGGGAGATCTGATGATGTAGCAACGATGACATAAGAAACCAGGCTTCTACAATGATTCATTTTCTCATCTCTGGCAGCTGTAGAAAGATCAGTGAGCCTGTATTTCTTGTTTCTACTCTGTTACAGTGTCTACAGTAAATTGGATAATAAAATGTGAAAACAGATCTCCCATAAAGACTGCTAGTTTGTAAAGTGACAAGAGATTTGTGTATATACATATATACGTATGTATATTTCCTCCCTATTTTCTTGACACTTTACTCCATAAGTATTTCTGCAACTCTCTTCTCCTCTCCTTGTGCTTTGCTGATTACAGTAAAGTGAAGCGAGCCTACCTCAGAGTCAGCATTTTGTTTATGGGACTGTGCCACACAGGGCTACAGGGAAGATAAAAGTGCCAAAGAAATCTCTATATGTGTTGCCATCAAAGGTTTCCGAAGCATCATGAGAACAAATGCGTTTAAATCAGGTCTCTTTGAGGGTGTGTTGGGGTGGGGGGGAAGGGCACTAACTGCTTGTTCACTGTGTTATAAGTGGCAATAGTGTCCCATTTTAGACTTTCCCTGACCTGAATCTGTCATCTGTAAGAAAAGGCTGTTTTAAAGTGCATGGATTCCAAAGAATGTTTTTCCTGGCCTCCCCTGTACATCATTTAATTCTCCTTATGTTAATGGATGTAAGTAAAATACAAACAGCATGCAGACTGTAGTAGCTGAAGAAATGTTATGACTGGTGGGTGTTTTTAAAAGAAAAAGTAGTTTTAGGAAGGGTTGTTTTTTCTTTGTGAGATTATAGTTTGTCAGTCTCCGTGAGTATCATAGCCCTATCAGATGCTGCTCATGAATCAGAAAAGGAGATCGGAGAGCCGTTAAAAGGGCTAATTCTAAAAGACGGAATACATGCAAGATGAATTTTGAATGATGAGGTAGAGCTCTGCTTTAGGTCACTGGTGCTTCTATGAAGGCTCATCAGTGTTGCGCACAGGAGTGAGTTTGCTCCTCGTGCATTTGTGTAAGAGGCTGCAGAAGGGAGCTTGTAGGTTCGCTGTCGGCAGGCAGCACAGGGCACGCTTGCCTGTACCTGGAGCTTTGAGGTGAGGGATGTGTTGTGTGCTGTGGCTGGTGGCATACAGTGAGGCTGCTGCTAGGTGTGGCATGTAAAGAACCTGCCATTCAGTAGTCCTTGAATGAAGCAAAGTAACTCACGATGGGTTGTCATGAAAGTGTAGGGACTTGCTATTTATTTAAAAAAAACCCAAACCAAGCACATAAAAAAACAATTCCCGAAAACCTGAAAAATGTCCGTGTGTCCTCCAAATTGTTTCTATCTCCCTTCCTCCCTGGTTCTTGCTTTGGCCTCTGCTCCAGAAAGTCTGCAATTCCCTTTACTTGGCAGAAGAGATGGGTGCAAAAGACCAGTGAGTGCCCTTGATGACTCTGTCAGATGGGCATATGAATGCCTGTTATGTCAACCACCACCTTCTCAGCTCTGAGCAGTATTTGAATGGCATGCTCGGAACGCTGCTAGTGCTGGTATCACGTCTTTTCTCATTCAAAGCACATCTAGATAACGATAATAGAATATTATGTGACTGGTACAGTAACTGTTGTTGCTCATGCACTGTTCCTAATGCTATTGAATTGTATTGCCTCTAGATTAACAGTGAGGAGAATTGCTTCTAATTCACACAGTAAGAGGATTCTCAATGTGGTCATGCCTGAGTTGACATTTTCTTGGCACTGGCAGTGCGTTGCTTGCTTTGCAGCCCTATTATCAGGGCATCTTGAATATAAGTTGGAAATGTGAAGTGGGGAATTTGAAAATGGGGGGATCTGGAAATACTGATGTGAGTACTTAAAAGTGGTAGAGTGGAGGGAAATTCCCAGAAAGTCCTTGTTTTACCCTATTTCCCTCCACAAGAGGTGGCAGTGTACCTCTGAAGTGCTGGTATGGTAGGTATCCATCCCAGCAGGTACTGTCCTTTTAAAGGAGAGTAAATGTATAGTTATCATCCTTTCTATTCAATCTGTGTGCATGCTTTCTCAGTTCAAGTTCAGCGACCTCTAACTCACTCATGCAAGTCCTTTTGATTCGTTAATCATTGCCCTTATTGAATGTCATTCTGAAATTTAAAGGCTGGCACATGAAAGCTTCAACAGCAACCTTTGCTGGGCCTATTTGTTGAGCAGCCCAGTCCTTTTAATCAAGTTACTGAATTGCTCTGTTCCATCAGGCATGGTCCAGTCTCCTGAGTCTCAAGGAACTTGGTTGCAGGAAATGTTAAACCTGTTCTAATTTAATAATCTATGATCAGTAAAGGGTAAAATTGCTATTTATGTAAGCAGATAATGAGAAACCAATTTTTAAAGGAATTACTAAGTCTGCAAATATGCTTTGGCAATTTTTCGTGGCAAATTCAAGTATTAAGGTAATGCAGTTTTCAAGGTTTTGATTTATATGGCTGATTTTACAGTTCTGCGTTACTCTGTAGAATAGGGTAAAGTGCTATGCAAAAGTCATCCTGGGAAGTTTATTTGTTGTGGTTATTTGAAACTGCACTCTCAGCCCAACAGACTCTGCAATACAGAGGCTATGCACCCTTTTGGGGGGAAGGGGACCATGTTGTCTGCTTGGTGCTGTGAAGAATGGAAAAAATTCTTGCTGAAACTCCTAGATGAGATATAGAATGGATGTCTAGGATTAAAAAAAGATTACCATGAATGTAAACCACACCATGAAAAGACACTGCAAAACATTGTAAGGTCTCTGAGTCACTGCTTCTGTTAACACCCTTTCATAGATAAATACTGAAAACTGACTGGAGAATTGCTCGCTGTGGCTAAAGTTATTGCTGTATTACAATACTGGGTTGGAAATACCACATTACTGACAGCTCAAGTCGTAAATTTGTATGTGGCCTCCACAATTGAAGGTCCAAAATCAAGAACCATCTTTTCAGCATGTCATTTGGAGGATATGTCTTATTCCTCACCACTGGTTTTAACCATCAGGGTGATTAAAAAACCAAAACAACAGAAAATAAACAAACCACAAAGAAGATAGGGTGATTTGCTGAAGCTCTGTTGGGAAGTCGCACTGACAATTTAAATTTGACTTTCTGAAATCCTGTTCCACTGACCTATCATTCAGAACAACCTTCCCTCATCTAAGCTAATGCTAAGAGAAAAGCTAACAGCAAGCATCTATGGCATTAGATACTTGCCTGATTCCTGTATCTGCATTGGTGGCAATCAGTGGGAAGCTAGGCACGAAAATGGTGTGGAGCTGTCCCCAACTCTATACTTAGTGTTATATTTGTTGGTTTTTTTGGTTTTTTTTTTTTTTTTTAATTTTTTAATTTAGCTGTCACCCAAAGCTAATTGCATCAAAGTTCTTTCTAGACCAATACTGAGGTATGCATCATTACACCTTAGGCTGTGACCGTAAGAGGAGATAAACGCTAGGTATAGGAGCAAAGCAGGTTAACTGTAATTGAGGTATCCTGTTACAGAAGTTATTTCTTGTTTAACTTGGAGGAAGAATGTGAACAAATGCAAGCAACACGCAGCTTGATTCTATGGACTTCTTAGAATTGCTTCAGCTGTTTAGCCATCTTGAAGACTACCATCCTCTTTGGGGACTGTACCGGTGCTAGCATACTGGAAGGTTTAAAATAGTCTAGTACTTCCAGAAGTCCCAGATCAGAATGGGCAAGTGAAATTAATTATGCCAGGAGATTATGTTAAGTTGCTGAATACAAAGACCCACTTATGCATTGTTTGATGAGAGGTTGCTAAAACATGGAGGAGCTCTGCTTTAACCTGCTATGGAGACTTCAGTCTTAGCTCTGTGATCTTGATAGATCAATCTGTTAAAGTAACTTTTTTAGAACTATTTAATGAATAAAGGCATCTGTATTAATATTTCTATCTATGCCTGCCTAGCCCCTTGTTCTTGCCGTTGCCCCATATTTAAGTATGAGCAGCACATATCACACCCCTCTCGAGTGCCTTGAATAGAGCTGACAGAGAACTGATCTTCTTGCTGCTCATTGAGTGACAAGGGCTTTTTCATGGTTTTCTCAATTTTCACTGTGACTCTGAGGTCTGGCAGGCTAGAGCTGGCAGAACAGAAAGGATATAGGCTCCTCAAAGTTAATTCCACCCTCATTTCCTGAAGGTGCTTTTATTTGGAGAATATTTGGGGTTTGCTTGTTTTCCAGCAGCCTTTCTTGAGTGCAGATGTCTGGATAAACATTCTGGTAATCCTAGTTTAGTTATTTAACCTAGGACAATAATTAGGCCTTGTGTGCTTTAAAAACGCTCGTATTGTGCAGGCACATGGGGCTGAATCTGGAAAATAAACAGGAAACCTCAGCAAATGGTATCACACGCAGTGTGAAGACAGAAATATATCTGCTATACAGACTTAGTGTAGGATCATCGTCATCTCTTATGTGACAAACAGTGCAAAGTTGGTAAGAACAGGAAAGTACACGGCTTTACCCCAAAGCTGTGTATAAGCACACACCTCTTATTTCCAGTGTTTTTTAAGGAATGTTTTCAAGCGTGACTGTAAGGTGAAAGCACTTTTTTTTCAGTACTGTTGTCTTGATGTGACTTTGTAGTAAAAGGTTGAGTATTCCAGTTATTGTTATCAGTAGGTCTAATATGTTAAGTATTTTCCAGGTCAGTATTAATGTAAATGTATGGTGGTTATGGGTGACAGCCTATGCTTTATGTAGGCTTGTGTAATTCACTTAACTACCACAGCTCAATTGCCAACTCCTCCTCGGTGGGTGCCAGACCCTTAGATTCATAGCAAATTCAAACACCAGAAAAAGAATCAGTAAGCTTTCCATATTATATTCTGAATTTTTAATAAAAGCCATTGGGAGTACTGCACAATGCTATGGAGCATATTCTGTATAGCAGCTAGATAAGAAATATTCTTAATGTGAATGGAACTATTGATCTTTCTGAAGCTTATCCATTTCTTGAATGCCGTTCCTCTGAAGACACTGAATTACTTTTTGAAGGAAACTTTTGAGGATCATGGCATTTGTTTGCTTGGTTGGTTTTGTTTTTTTTTTTTAAATACCATTCCTATCATTGGATGCAGAAGAGGATTTAAATTTGTTGTGGAAAGAATTAAAGCCATTGTGCATGCAAGTCTGGGTAGAGCCGCATAATCAAGAGATGGTGGGAAATGATGAATAACGCTGCCGAATGTTTTCTGAACAGAGCAATTGGAATAAAATAGGCCAGGATCAGTTTGAAAGTACCAACTTTCTATGCATGTTTTCAAAGGCAAATTTGGAAAACAAACATATCATCAATCACAGACTGCTTCACCTGCAAAATGGTTCTGAAATCTTAAATTAGGCTTTTATACTTTTTAAATATTCCCTTCTTTGGCTTTGACCAGATGACCTCCAGAAGTCCCCTGCAATTTTAAGTTACTCTGACTCTCCACCTTTTTTTCTCTGGCAAAAACTACTTGGTAAACTTAATTTCAAATAATTTTGTTTTCCATTAATTTCTATTTTGTGAAGAATATACTGCTTATGTAGAGCAGGCAGTTGTTTTTTTCCCCCTCTTAATAGTGATTGTGAATGGAAAGGTACGAATTGAAGGAGGACTGTGCTGCTAAAAAGAGTGTCAATACTGTGGGTGTATAATCAGAAGTTAAGATGAGATGACGCTTCCATCAGCTATGAAAAGAGCTCTGTTGTTTGGCACAGATTTGCTTGAAATCAATGGCAACTGTATCAGCATTTTTGTGGCCCTGTGATTTTTCAGTCTTTTATATAACCCATACATTCACTTAAGTCTAGCAGAAACTTCTTTGAGAGTTATTTCTGTACAGTACAACTGTAGTGCAATCTCCCTAATTTTGTCATTCATTTTTGTATTGAAAATGTAACCCCACTGTTGACATGTTATTAAGGTTTCTGCACTCAAAGGTCAGTTCTCCCCGGAGTCTCCTTTGTTCTGGAAGATGGCATATATTAAAATTTTATAACAGTTCCCATTAGTTCCAATCCTATAATCTTGGGATCAATCTGGCTGCCCTTCTTCATAGCCTATCAAGTGCAATAAATGCCTTAGGTGAGCAATAAAGAGATTGGAATTAGATTCTTCTAAGCAAGCCTTGTTTGCATAAAGGTTTAAACCTGGCCACAGTTGTGCTGATAAGGCCCCTTTCACTTCAGGTGAAAGGAGCTGCTAACACTTTCACATATAAAACAGCTGATCTTATGAAATAAGATACAATAGGTACGGATGCATGTGGATGCAGGGCTAGACTTTTAGCCATAATTTCTTTCACTTCACCGTCTGCTCTTTGTACACGATTACAAAAGAAATAATCTTCTCTTAGTGTAAGTGTGAATAGATAACTTCACCAAGGTTTCAAAAGGAAAAGGAATTGTTACGTGATTCCCAAGAATGGTACCTGCCCTTTCCACTTCTGTCTCCATGTGTTTGCTCAGGATTTGCTCTGCATTTCAGTCATTGCAGCCAGACCCTGGGAGAGCTGATACTGGAGACTCCCCCCCAGCTGTTGGGAAGGGGATCCAGATCATCCAAGAATATGCTTGTTTCTATTTGTGTGGGAGAAGACTGGCCTGTGGTAGTCTAAGTAAGCTCTGTGGGTTAGCACTTGTGGTGGGAGTGGACTTGAGAGCAGGGGCCAGAATCCTGTTTGTTGTTCAGTCACTGTAAAAGGAGGGTACTGAATAAACACCCGTGGCTGAAAGACTGGATTTCAGATGTTTCCATCAGAAAACTTTAGATAAGGTCAAGGCAATTATTTTTTTTCCTGCAGATTTACTCCACTGGGACTAACACAATGGTCTGGTGCCTCTGGTCACTATTATGCCCCTGGACATTATTATGTGGATAATAATAAGATTAGCTTAAAAGCTGGGAGACAGTCACTAAATTCATATTTTCAGTGTGGGATAAATTTTTCTCAAACAGCATGACTTTTCATAATTGATTGCATTTTTTAAAATGTCAGGCAGTGTCCTGCTAAGTTTATGGATGAATGCAATGGGTGAAATGTAATATTAAGGGGAAAAAAATAACACAGCATCTAACAAACAAATCACGGTTTTCTTTTACATCTCCTATTGTCATGGTCTCTTTGTAGGATGCTGCAGTATATCTGTGAGAACTAGTATTACAGCTCACTGAGTATTTGTGAATGAGTAAGATGTCTGTCCTCTTGGCCAGCTCTTTAACAGGGGGGATGTTGCCAGGGCCAAACCTCCATGATGAAACTATTTGGATGAGCTGCTCCCTTTTACTGTTGTAATGAAGCCAAACTGCCAAATACCTTAACACTAAAAAGATCTATTGAGTTATGCCGTGGTTGTGAAGGGTTTAGATAGCTCCTATCACCACCATTTGATCTGATATGTGCCCCACTGGGACTGATTGATCACTCGGTGCTTCTCAGTGGATAAATGTGTGAACTGGACTGAGAGGTACTGATTGAGCTGCCAGGTGCCATTACAGAAACTTGTGACAATTCCAGCATTAGGCGATCCTGTGTTCATATGTAATATAATTGCTTGACTGAGTTGGTGGTTATTTTTTTGTGCTTTTTTTTTTTTTTTTTTGGAGTTAGGGGAGGGGAAAAAGTATCTTAACAGCTTTCTCACTTCATGCAGGTGTTGAGTTTGCCCAGCAAAATAAACAAATATGGCAAGTGTCTTCTGTCCTGTTCTCCACTCCTGTGTCTATATATAACTCCAGACCTACAACCTTCTGTTCTCATGGATAAATGAATAATTAAAAAAACGCAAAGACAGACATGTGGATTACATTAAGCACTTAATTTCTTCAGAATGTGGAGAGCCTTTCACAGTGCCCTGTGCAAACTGATGAGTCACATGAAATTATTTCAGGCGGTAATGCCAGCAGAAGTTCATCTTGGTGGATGCTGAGAGTTGGTTTAAATGTTATTTTAAAGAGTGAAAATACTGGTAAGCTTGGGGAGGGAGGGGTTGGTTATCTTCTGATATGTTGGGTGGGGGGAGGCAAATGCCTCTCTTGATGTAGGCATAATCTGATGTTAACCTAAAACTTAATTTGTTTTCTTCAGAGTGTATACTTTTCTTGCTGCAGATTTCACAACACTGTCTTCAGTACCTACGATCTTAAAGAAGTTGAGACGGTGTTTTGCATCCCTTTACACTAAAGGGAAGAGCATAGTGCCAGTTATTGTTAAGGTCCTCTGACAGTTCACGCTACAATACTCCATTCTGAGTTGCTTGTTGACTTTGATAAACTTTTATGCTGGAATTTGTGTTCCATAACATGTGCAACCTCCTAACTGCAAAGGAAAGCCAAGACATCCCTCAAGTAAGGTTCCAAGAAAGTGACATTTTTATACTTTTAAAATAAAGTACAGTGGTCTTTTCTTTGAACAAAACTAGCTTTTCTATGTTGTAGATGAGGGAACTGAAATTTGGCAGAGTTTCTGTTCCAAAAGAATATCAGCTAAAAATAGGTGTATGTAAGAACTGCTATGGACTAGACTGAAACCCATCAAATCTGAACCTTTTTCGAGTATGCCAGGGTATCTGATAGCTCTGCTCACCAGGCTGCATGTGTGTCTTTTGCATTGGAGCCACACAACATACTTCAGCCTAGAGCTACGGGGTCAGGTCAGGTTTTCTGTGTGATGGCTGCTCCCCTAGCATCCAGCTTCTCTACTTCTTCGAGTTGATCCTTCCTCTCCTGGCAAAATGGAGCAAGAGCTGTGTTTGAGAAGAGAAACAAACGGATTAGCCTCTGGTGGAAGGGAAGGAGAGCTATGGACCAGGCAAGGAAATTGGATGGGCCAGGCAACAATTTGGTTGGGTTTGGAAAGAGCTTGGATGAGGAGGTGAGAGCAGGGAAGAGACTGATGCTGTGAAACAGAGTGGTAAGGAGGAGGACTGAGCTGAGATACAAGAAATACAGGTTTAAAGGGTTGGTTAGGAGGATGATAGGGAGCCTCCTGAGCAAGATGACTTAGATGGGGGGAGCAAAAGGTGAGGAAGTTTTTCTTTTTTAAACAAAGCAACCAGCTCCCCCCACCCCATCCCAAAACAAAACCAAAAAAGCCCCAAACTCAAAACAAAAGAACTGTTGTGGTAGGGAGAGCAGAGTGTGTTGAGACGTTCTCAAGGCCAGTAGCTACTTGAACAAGGAAATTTGGTAGAAGATTGGTGATCTTAGCCCAAATGAAGAGCAGAAATTGAGACTGAGCTAAGGGTAGAAAAGAGATAGGATAGGCAGAGGTGGCAGAAAACAGGAAGGATGAATAAAGGAGCGGTGTGTAGCTGTGCTACAGTCTGGAATGGGACCTTAGGTTTCTTTTCTTTCTTTTTTAATTGTTCTACATCTATAAATTACGGCAGAGCTTCCAATGAAAAAAAACTTTAACCAAGTGTCATGGTTTAGCCCCAGTTGGCAACCAAGCACCACACAGCCGCTCGCTCACCCTCCCCCCGGTGGAATGGGGGAGAGAATCTGAAGAGCAAAAGTAAGAAAACTCATGGGTTGAGATAAGAACAGTTTAATAATTGAAATTAAATAATAATAAATTGTAATGAAAAGGAAAACAACAAGAGAGACAGAGAAACAAAACCCAGGAAAAACAAGAGATACAACCACTTACCACCCGCTGACTGACTCCCAGCCATTCCCCAAGCAGCGATCGCTGCCCCCTGGCCAATTGCCCCCAGTTTATATACTGGGCATGACATCATGTGGTACGGAATAGCCCTTTGGCCAGTTTGGATCAGCTCTCTTGGCTGTGCCCCCTCCTAGCTTCTGGTCTACTGCTACTGTGACATTCCACTTCTTCAGCTTGAAAGGCAGATATCTATGCAATAAAACCCCCTCTGTCTTGTTGATGTCTCGAAGTGTTTGCCACCCTCAAGTGTTTGTTGGAATGAATTGTCTGCTTATGGTTTAGTTTCTAAATAACTCTGACATATTTCATGTAGCTCCACCTGCTTTTAAACGCAAAGCCAAGCACTTGAGGATCAGGAAATGCCAGAACAAAATACGCTATGTGGACTTAATTGAGCCTTCTAGTTTGTGTTATGCCACTGTCTTTTATGAAGTGATCATATGCCTTTTTTTCTGTAACAGTCCTGCAAAAGGAAGGCCTTTGGCATCGTAGGTGGCAATTTTACCACTCTTTTTGAGAGCATATGGGTTTGTAGATGACTCACACAATAGCTTTCCTGCACCAAAGATCAAATGCTGCGAAAGCAAGTGGTTATGGGGCCTCCATGGCCCTGTGAAGTAAATGACATCTTTACATTGACTTCAGTAGGCTTTGCAGTAGGTTTTAAATTGAGACAAAATTTGGACTGGAATTTCTTCCTTTTCCAAAGACTTAATTGATGGGAAGACATGTTGAAGAACTGCTTCACTGCAGCTCCATTAATTTTAGAAGCATGTTTGGTTTTTTTCAGACACTAAATAATACAAAACAAAGTTGTTTTTTCTGTTTTTTTTAAATATTTGTCTGGATGCTTCACTGCTCAAGTGTGATCCTTGATGCAATTCATTAGACTTCTCCTTAGGTTGAAAAACTTCCTGAACAGTAAAGATTTATGTTCCAATCTAGTAATGCAATTTACAGTGTTGTAAAGGATCTAAATTTAGGTGAATAATCAATTCCTTTTATAATCAAGGGAATTGCAAAGAACAAAGCATTTGGTAGTGCAAACTCTGTGTAATTGTGATGGAAGATTCACAACACTTCAGCCTTAGGATATCACCTGAGAGCATTTTAAGGGTCTTGGAAATCTGCCTCCCTGTACTGCTTATCTTTTAATCAAAGAAAGTTAATGTTAAAAAAAAGCATAAAGTTATTTTTATCTAGTTGAAAAACAGTTACTGAAAGCAAGTCTTTCCTCTGACATGTGGTTACTACTTCCATATGTATGTTGCAAATTTACAGTAAGGGTGTGATGTAATTTCTTAGTGGGCAGCAGCTCTGCTAGGGGTAATTCTCTCACATAAGTCTCTGGAGCACCTTGGTAAATGACAGAAAGCTCCAGTTTGGCGAGCCACTGGAATCCTGCAGAAACGCTGGGGAAACGCAACTCCGTAGCCATAAAATTATTTTAACTGAGCAAATAGTTTTGAATGGATACTTTATGTAATAGGTATTTGTCTCTCTCCCTGTGTTTGCAGAATGTCCATGAAGAAGGTGGTAATGTGCTCAGTGTATTTGCCATTCAATAAAATTTAAGTAGCAAACAACATTCTTCAATAAATATTGATTTCCATTTTTATTACATACTTGTGACTGGTCAGCAAGTGATATTTCTTCTTCCTGATTTAACCTTATGTGACCAAAATCTCGTGGAAAGAGGATTTTCTCTTTGAGTGGCATAGAAAATGCCTCCTTTAATAAAGTTTTGCCCTTGTTGCTCTGAAGGGGAAGTGCAGAGAGATTTCTCCCCTTTTCTGAGTGAAGACAGGTGGGCCTGGTAAAATTGATAATGTGTAGTAATCGTCACCCTTTTTGGAGCAGCTGCAGACTTTGTGCAGGAGAGTTTACTGGATACATTTGACTCAGCAGTCCAGATCTACCTTCTTCTTTCTCTTGCCAGCTGAATGAATCCTATCCCAACTCAAAAAGCATCTGTCTGTGCTGGAGACAGAGAATGTTAGTCCACACTGTGTGCGTCCTCTGCGTTCCACCTCTCATCCATTAAATCTCATTCTAGAGCAGCAGACTCAGCTGTCCGTAGCTGGCAATGTGTGTGACATTGCAGTGCTGCCAAAAAAGGTTGGGAAGTGGGCCAAAGTGGAGATGGGACAGAAGGGCTGTGGTAAGTTTGGCAAAGAAAAATAAATACAAAGCGAAAGTCAAAGGTAGACAGTTTTGAAAAGAGTTTCATGAGAGCTGCTGCTTACTGTGTTTTTTTGAGGGGGAATGCTGGCTTCTGTCTTCTCAAGGGGCTCAATCCTACAGCATGTTAAGTGCCTGAAGCCCCACTAAGGGGATGTTTAGGGGCAGGAACACCTTGCTATGTTCTTAACCAATCTCTAATAGTCTATATAATTTTCTTTCCTCTTTCATGGCTTTTGTGGTCCTCCTTGACTGTTCTGTTGCCCCAGTGACAATACTTGTCCCACTAAACACCACAGAATAATTGAGCTAAGGGCACTAAAAGGTGCATTTTGGGCATTTTGTACTTTTCTTCCACAAAATACCTTTG
The DNA here is from genome assembly GCF_965183815.1 of Platalea leucorodia. Lineage (NCBI taxonomy): Eukaryota > Metazoa > Chordata > Aves > Pelecaniformes > Threskiornithidae > Platalea > Platalea leucorodia. Next base: position 120,937,675 of record NC_138823.1, read on the forward strand.
GCAAAATAGTGCCTGTATCAGATCTAAGCTGCTGGCTCTGGAGGTGACAGGATTTTGATTGTGGTCAGTCTGGCTGTGGGTTGGGTGTGGAGCTCCCAGCCACTCAAACCACACTGTCACTCCAAAAGGGAAGCAGTTGCTCTGTTTTGTTTATCGGCAAGATGAGCTATAGGTTGTGCCATGTACCTCTTTTCTAACCAAAGAGCATGTGGGTACAGCTACTGTGTTGACAGCAGAGGACAAAATGAGTATCCCAGATCTTACAGAACATTGGCTACTGGAAAAAGAGTAGCCCCTCCCCAGTTTCACAGGAGCTCTGTTCAGTCACAGCAACTGTGCATTTAGGCCCCATAATATCTGCCCTGAAGACATGAGTTGTGTGTGGTTTTGGTTTGGGCTTTTTTTTTAGAGGCAAAAAGGGGAGAAGGGCTTTAGTCTTACCTTCTGTGGTTTAGAAAGACTGTCATTCTTTTTTGAATAGGCAGGGTCAATGGCTGTCTTGGTGATTACTTGGAGGTCATCTTTGAGTCCTACAAGCAACAGGATGGTAAATGAGCTTCATTGCTTGGTGTGGGGACTGTGTTTTGATTTGGAATTAGTAAAGTAGGAGCCAGTGTGGTAATTTGTACCTAAGAATTTGTTGATGTAAGGTGGAGGAGTACAGAAAATCCTAAAGGTGGTTGTTGGTAAGCACAAACTATGTGAAGGGCAATGTGCTACAGCAGAAGGAAGTTCCCTGTGGAATTTGCCTTCCAACAGAAGATATTTTCCCTTATTTTAAAATGTAGTTTGTAGAACAGATGCCTGTCTTGACTCCCCGTGGTCAGTAAGGAGACAGCGAGCCAGAGGTGCTGCTTTCTCCCTCTGGGTCACTGGTAAACCCCATACTCACAGGTGTATTTGTGATCTGCTTATAAGCAGACCGGGGTGTATAAGCATTTGTCATCTTGCTTATTTGAGTGGTGGTAGGAATGAACTGGATAGGCACAAGTAAGTGCTAATAGTTTTAAAATGCAACAAGCTACCAACTAAAGTGTAGCTCGTATATTCCACACCCTTTCCATCATGAATTGCATTACCCAAATGTTTGAGTTCTGATAGTCATAGTTCTGCATCAAGCCAAACTTAATTATGTAAGGGGTTTGCCTGCCTCTGTGTGGTTTAACATTGAATGACAGCTGTGTATGATGGGACATTCTAACAGAGGTGATTGGGAAAGGAAAATAGAGTAGAAATTACAGCTAGAAAGTATATTGTGTGCAGAGACTAGAATGACATAAAAAAGTGTAACAGTGAAGAACACATCAATGGCTTCCCCAGCCTAGTCTTCTAACAGCACCAGAGGAGGACAGAAGCAGGACCTCTCCATTCTCATTAACATATGGGGAAGGTGATGAACAATGTGGGTTTTGAGTTATTTACTGTTTGGGGATGTCAGGTTCCTGGGCTTGCAGAGGTGTATGGTTGGGAAGCTGAGGTGCAGTTTGGCATTCTGCGTTGAGGTAGTTTAAATCAGCTTACGCTTTGGGTAGCCTCTTCCAGCCTCTTAAAACAAAAAGTGTTGTACTATTTAAATACAAAGAAGTGCTCAGTTTCTCATGATGACAGGTCCTGATTTTCTGATGCAGTGGTAAGTACTTGCCAGTTTAGTACCAGGTAAGATAAGGTCAGACAACCGGCTAAGCCTGGCTTAGATTGAAATGGTTTCTTCTCCTTTGCTGTGAACACTTGCGTTTGTTCTCATGTAAGCTAACTGACTGCTGGTTGTTAGTTAAGTAATACAGTTTTACACATTGTTTGATATTTGTATGTGCTATTCTGTTTTTGTATTGCAAATGAAAAAGACATCGGAATGACAGAATAGGGATGAGGTCCTCCTGCTTGGCGTCTCTGGTGTGTCAGCTTAGGAGTTTTCAGCCTGTGGGTGCTTGAGGGGCAATAGCAAAGGTTCCTTGCCTTTACGTCGTTATAAATTAAGGATTAGCATTTCCTGAAATATTCCACTGCAAATGGCATGGTTTAAATAAAATTATTTTTTGTGGCAAAAATTGAAATGCCTGAGTACTGGGTGAGAACTGGAGTGATATTTGGGCAAAATATTTTGAGTTTTCATGCAGTCAGATTAAGAAGATGATTTTGTAGCCTCTTAACCTTTGTTAGACTAAACTTAGTGTAATCAGAAATATGATTTTTAAAAATTTTTTTCTTTAACTTAAAGGCATTTTTGAGGAAGCATTTTCCACTTTTTTTTGGCAGGAAACTTCTGTGTGACCTTCTGTCTAGTTCTAAGGATAGTATTACTTCTCTGTTTGTAGATGGGGAGAACAAAATTAAGTTTTGATGTCTTGGAGCTTTTATCTTGCTGTTAGGGGAGGTTGAGGCTATTGTTTCGAAAAGAATACAAAACAGAGAAGAAATTTCAAAGATAAGAAATTGAAGATGAGAATACTAGAGATAAGGCTATAGAAAATACAACTTCTGCTCTGAGATGACTTTTTGGTTATCACTTTAACTACTAAGGAAAGGCAAGGCCAGCATCTGTCAGACATGCAGGTTCCAGCAAAGTTAAAAATTGCAACCTATGTGGCAAATAAGAAAACCATAATATTGTTAACAAGCTAAGAGCCTTTATTACAGTCTGTGTCAATAAGTTTGTTTCCAGACTTCTTTTGGCTTTCCTAAACAATTTTATATAATGGACAGATTTGAAGTATTTTCATTTTGGACATCAGGTTGAAGATAAAACAGTAATTTTTCTAGCAAACTGCTAAGTTTCATGCAATAAGAAATACTAATTGTAAAGGGCAGCAGATAAGCTGAGGAAGCAAGAAAGATTAATACCCTTAACATTGCACAGCAATTTTAATTAAAGTTTTAATTTTAAAATACGGCAGAGAGAAATTATAACCCATTTTGAACAATTGGAAGGTAAAAGCAAGTTTAAATATTTAATTCTCTCAGTGCAGTCTTTGATTGAACAAAATTCTGAGGGGGGGAAAAAATCTCCAGATACCATATGTCTGAGTTCAAATGTGTTTACTGACTGAAAGGAGTTATTCAGAAATTCAAAAATACCAAGGAGTAAAAGATAAGGTTTTAAAGAGTCCTCCCTATTTATCACTGTATTCTGCTAAGCCACCTTTCTACTCAGAAACATCATTGTAACAACCCAGACTAAACTTGCATTAATTCGTTTTACCTTTCTTGAGTGTCCCTTTAAGGAATGCATGGGAAGTATTACACCCCCATAAAAGATGTTTGTCTCTCTATTAATAGTTACTCCGTAGGCAATGTGTTAATGAGATGTTCAAGAGCTTGCAGTTTTGTTCATAGGATTTGACCAGCCAAAGTTGTCATGCATTGCACATGGCTTCCTGTGAAGTCATTTATGGATGCAGCTCCCAGTTGGTATATGCTGTTTGTTTAATGTAACTACTGTCTTCTAAAGCCTGTCTTCTGCCCATAACATGCAGGAAATGGCAGTGATCTTTTTCCTTCTTTATCCTAAATTGCTTTAACTGAGTTTACCAGACCTTCTTCTGATACACACCAGCTAAGTTAGTCAGTGAAGTCACAGGGAGTCCTGGAAGGATCTGAGAACAAGCTTTGTTCAGCATTAATCAGTCATCTTATAGGAGAGTGCAGAGAAGACAGAGCCAGGTTCTTTGTGGGGGGACAGTGGTAGGATGAGTGGCAACAGGCACAAGTTGCAACAAGGAAAATTACAATAAATTGTTCACAGAGATGGTGGTCAAACACTGGAGTAGAGGCCCAGAGAGGCTGCCGGATCTCTGTCCTTGGAGATACTCAGAACTCACCTGGACTGGACCTGCTATGAGCTGGGTGTTGGAATAGAGAACCCCCTGAGGTCCCTTTCAGCCTAAATTGCTCTCATCAGACAATTTGCCTGCATTGACTGTATTGAAGACCTAGTGCAATTTGGCTTTAGCAATACAGTATCTTGTCGGATGTTGAAGTGTCAGTGACTGAGAATTAAAGAGCTCCTTTGCAGTATCATTGTCTAACATGATGTAGGTATATTCACGCTGCTCTGAGATTTTTCTTAGGCAACCTGTCTCACTTGGAAGCATAATCTTGGCAGAAGCCTAAGTTGGAAAAGATGGTTGTAGATATGTCTTACCATAGATGGAAACAACATAGCTTCTCAGAGGCTGAAAAAGAGGAGGAATAGAAAAAGCAAGCTGAAACTTCCGATCTGAAGTAGTAGCTAAATACGAAATGCTGCAGTAATCACTTGTCTGAAACAATTTTCTTAATATGTTGCAAAATGCCCATGTTCCCGAAAAGGGGAAAATTAAGAGGCAGTGCAAAGCGTAATTTGGGTAGGAAATGTACTTTCATGTCAGGCTTTCTAGCTTGTGGTAAAAATCTCATGAGAAGAATTGGAGTTTTCCTCCAGTAAGTATTAAATATTTGTCCGTGCTGTTTCTACCTTCAATTAAGTTAATGTTTAAGATGTCTCTCTTTATGTGCTTCATTTAATAACATATTACACAAGTGAATCATTTGAAGAATTCTTCAGTGCAATATAGAAATAATTTTCATGTAACATCAGCAAATTAACATCTTACTTTGATGTATTACTCTAACTTAATATCCCAGCTCAGTCTTTGTTGATGTATTTACTCCAAAGTTGAAGCAATTTAGAGCACTAAATGGTATAACTGTGTATTTCATCTCATTACAGACTTAGTGCAACAGCAGTCAAGCACCTGGTTATTGTATAATCCAATTTTTGTAAAGGGCAGAAATTATAAGTAAAATTTGCATTTTGGCTCTAGAGCATAAAGTATGTTATACATCATTCACCGGCTCAGATCTGAATTGCTATAATGTTTGTAATTGGCAGACAGTGCTTATGACTGAAACAGCAAGATGCTTTCAAAAGGGCATATCTTTTCGGAATGTTTTAGAACTTTTTAGTACATCTTTTCTGTAGGTATCCAGGGCTGGATTTGATACCACAGATCTATAGGAAGAAGCATTTCAAGATCTGTCACTGAGACTTTGATATTGTGAGGACATGCATTTACTATAAGCCATGTTCTCTAATGTTTGCGTGGTTTTTTTGTTTGTTCTTTTCCTCTCTGAGCACCTTTACCTATAGGGACTGCCGGCACTAGAGAAGAACATAAAACCCAAGTCTTCTGCTAGTTAAGAGAAACAGAAATTAAGATCTTGGGTGCCATACTCATAAAAGTCTTTCAAATCTCTTCTGTCTGGCATCCCCTTACACTTGTGTAGACTGAAGCACGTTCATGCATTAGACAATGAATTATATGAAATTATGTTACATGAAATTATGATAACATCATTTTGGAAAAGTTATGAAAAAATCTCTCTGACTATTGGACTTATTTGCACTGGATCAGTGCAGGTCAGGGATAAGACACAGATAAACATGGAGTACATATTAAATGCCTTGTATAGTCAGAGTATTCAAAGACCAGTTTGAGTATCCTCTGTTGATACAGTTGTGTTTTGGTTACTGTCAACATGCGTATTCCTAATTCTAAAAATATGTAGGTATAGAGCCTGATGGCTATCCTTGTAAAGTTAAAATCCAGATATAAATACTTGAACATGGAAGACATTGCTTTGAGCAATGATCAGGTTGTAGCGCGTTCTCAGTTTTGTGTTTTCTTTAGTTCTTGGCAGCTCTTGTGGATACTTGGAATCCAGTTTAGTTATCACCACTCCTTTTTGGCATCGTGGGGTATCTACTGAGGCTTCTCCGTGGTCTTCTACTCTTCTATGCTCTTAAGAAATAATCAACCTCTCCATGAGCATAAGGAGTTTGAGGAGACTTGTTTTGATGTTTCTGTCTCTTGGTGGTGAGGCCAAGAACATGACAGTACAAGTTCTTGTCAGCCAAGTGCAGGGTGTGCAGCTAGTGTGGAGGGAATGATAGGTACAACCAGATGTTGCAGTTGGGCTTCACACCTTTATTTTTGCCAAAATTCTTAAGCATCACTTTTGAGTGAAGTGCTGACAGCTCCTCTATTTAGACTTATAAAGCTTGCAACTATTGGTATTTCAAGCAAACCAGCAACTTGGACATCTACCTAAGCTATGCTTAAGTGAGATGCTTGTTTTCTTTCCTCTGTGCTTCACTTTTGCTGCTGCAATTTATCCTTAGGGTGAAGACTCTCATCTTCTGAGGTCTTCCACCACCATGTAAAGTGGACTATTACATCATGGTGACCCTGCTTTGCTATTCCTTATCTATGTAATCTTCCTGATGCTTTGCAGCTGTCTTTTAATAAATAGTGTAAGAGAGCTGATAAATTTCTGTTTGGAGAGTAATCATCTTCAGCAGAGGGCAGGTAGGGGAGGGAATTATCAGTTTTACAGGTTTGGAGAGAAAGCCCACTTAATTGCCTTTAAACTTTCAATTCATACAACACCATGCCTTAGATAATTGGACGAGAACTGTTGCAGTTGTGAAGTTGAAACATCTGGCTGGGACTTCAATACCAGCCTCTTGTGTCTCCTCTCCGTTGAGTGCCATCACTGCTGGCTTATTGGCATTGTTTTCTCTCTGTCATTTTAGCTAGCAGCTGCAGTGGGTGGTTTGTTTACTTTATTGCAATTTGTAAAAATTTATCCTTTAGAGACAGATGAATGTAGGTGAAGCCCTGTGCAATATGTCCCCAAATCTTAGGGGTATTGCTTGCCTAATGTGAACTTCATTAAATGCTTTCCTACCAGACGGTGATGTCAAGATCAGCAGTTGTTATGCTGTTCTTTGTGTGTGGCGGTTGGCAGTAGGACTTCCGTTAATACTGATGATACGAATCCTTTTTTCTGTGTGCATTACTTAGGAACTGAGAACCCCTTCCCTCCACCTCCAAACTAGCAGAGCTGAATTATTTTACTGTTTTGCTGTCAGTGTATGCTAACAAAGACTGATGGTGACTTGCAGATTTCACAAGGAAGATATAACTCCTGTGTATACTCATAGGTTCCTTTTAGAAGAGCTTAAGAGACACTGTTGTGTCAGAGGAAGTTTTATAAAAGACATTCCAAGTATCTTGCTTCTCATCGGTATTAGTAGTTCACAACAGCGATGTTTCTCAATTCCCAAGAATTTCTGAGGGAGAGAAACATTTGAAAACTCTTGGTGGCTTGGATTCCTAGAGCTTGTTTCAAAAAGTGGCGTTAAGGCAAAGCCTTGACACTGTGTCAGGAGGAAGTAGCTCCACTATAACATTGCTGACAAAGCTGTGTTGCGTCCAGGACCCAGGTTAGGATCTGTGTGAGGCTGCGCTGTGTCTTGACACGTTAGGACCTGGCTTTGGTAGCTTGGTAGAGCACTGTTTCTGTGGAGCATGGAAATGCCAGCAGAGGAATGACAAGGCACTGGCACCAGTGGTGCATTTGGCACTGATAGGACCTTTTGCTGACAGCATGCTGCAATTCTTTTATGAATCAATTTGATACCAAAAATAGCTACTGGCTTCTTCAGAGACCGAGTCTATCATGGTATGGGGATACTATGATTGCAAAACACTCCCAATAGGGAGCAGGATACAGCTCCATAGAGGAAAGTCAGACTAAGCTAGTAGAAATGAATCTAGGAAAGAGAGAAGCAGTTCCAATATAAACACAATTTGGCTGGCAGAGCTGCATCTTCTTTAGGATTTTCTGGTGCCTGCAGTTGGAGCTGCAATGGGATCGTATCTCTTGCTGATTTAGTTGAGACAGTGGCAATGTGTGCTTGGCTTAAGTCACATGGGTGACTCTTCAAACATTTGATTAAGGATCTTTAAAAGAAAATAGAAAGTAAGTAAATGACAAGAAGGCGAGAAAGGCTCATACTCTAACTTATAATAGTGGTACATGCCCGATTTGTTGTCATAGAACCTCTGTTGCAAAGGAAGGGAACCCAGGACCGGCTCTAGGCAGCAGGCAAAGCTGGCCATTGCCCGGCAGCCTCCTGAGGGTGGTCAGGCTATTCCTTGTATATCAGAGTCCTGGGAGGCCAGAGGAGTTCTGGTTGTTGCTGAGACAGGGATCAAGCATGTTGGCGAAGCAACTATGAAGTGAGAGAGCAACTGCTTATGGCAGTATCAGTTGCTCCCTTTCTTCTGCTCCTGTCCTACCTGACAGAGCAACTTGACGTTAAAGCTTTGTCCCAGTTTTGGAGTCAGAGTGGTCCCAAGAACGTTCCTGTGCAGTAGATAAATTCAGTTTTTCTCGCACTGCTAAGAAGCCCTGAGCCAACTTGTAGTAAGTACACCTTCTGGTTGGATTGCAAATGCAGGAACTGAATGGTGAATGGGAAGTTCTTCCTCACTGTTGTTCTTGATGTGCCTATCTTTGGATTAGCAGCAGAAAGCAGCTTCTCTTGTAGGATCATTTTTATGCTGCAGGAAAAGCCGTTATGGCCATCTGTTGAGGAAAATGAGCAGTTTGCAATATGTTACATCTGTAAACGGATAAACTCTTCCAAGCATTACGGTGTGTTTATATACATACTTTGATGTAATTGAGTATAACTGAGGAACACAACTTGCTGCTTCATTTCCCTGTAGCTGGTAGCCAGTGTGCTTCTGCAAAGTGGATACTGGGTAACTGTCATTTCAAATGTATTTTATGTATGTGTAGGTGATAATGCAAGGATTAACAAAGTAGACTCTTAATCTTTCTTGTTCAGAATTGGCTAATTTGTTTAAACAATTGTTTTGTCTCAAATGTGTTCTGAAGGCACTCAGCTGGGTTTATTTGATAGCAGAATTGTGACTGCTACACCTTGGAGTGCTGGGATTATTTGCTTTTGTTCCAGGCATATCTTTCTCTGAAGAATAGTGGAATATCAATTCAGCTTTAATTATTTAAGAATCTCATATAAGTAACTATATTGCAAGGCTTCAGAGTTCTTGTTAAGACAAACACTGTTTTATTTTTCCCTCTAATACCTAATTGGGAGAGCTTATTTAAAAAAAAAAAAAGCAGCACACATATCCTGAGAGTGAATAAACTTGTTTTCCCATGTTTCAATTGATATATCTCTTAGTACAAGCAGCAAACTAAAATGGCAAAGCTAAGAAAATTGTAATGGCTTTTAGTGATAAGCAGTCAAATACATATCATATGCTAGTAACTTTGAAGTTGTTGATTAGAGAGAGATTCAATTACATTTTTGTGATTTACTCTGCTTACATATCACTTACATTCACAAACCACATATGTGGTTTGCATATAATAGGTTGGGTTGTTTTTTGTTTTTTTTTTTTTTTTGTGAAACTCCACAGTATGATGTTTGAAGTGGATGCAATGGTCCTGAGCTTTTCTGTGTATTGGTGCCTAGTCCCTGTGCTTACAGCTACCCATGCTTCACATATCATCTCAACAGTAATACAGCAGGCTCCCGAGACCCGATAGCCAAACCATTAGGCAAATCATTCACTTATTTGGCAGCCTGAATTTTACTGGGGCTTCATGTTGTTTAGTCCTTCTCATAAATTGTCAGCTCATGGAGTCACGTTACAGGACAGTTTGAACTTTGCTGGTATTTCTTTCCTTTGCTTTTAAATACATTTTTGACTTTTATAGTTGTGAGAAAGGGCTGTAGAACATGAGTTCTAATGGCTTTGCAAATGGGAGTGAAATCAAGAAAGAATCCACTTTAATGCTTTCTGAGATAAAATATGCCAGTTTCATGATTTGGAAGACGAACACTGGGACTGTTTAATGTTTTGTTTGGCAGTATTGAGTTGTAAGTGAAGGATTTGGACAGGCATATTTAAGGAAACAAGACTGTGGATAAGAGGACAACTGTGGGGCTAGCTGTTACAGCGCGTCAGTATATAGATGACTCAGTCTGTTTTCTCTCTGGCTTCTACACTGTTCCCAATAAAATATACTCTGTTATCCTATTAAGACACCATGCTGTCTTAGGAGGTGTCATTTTGTAAACAGTACAAAAAAACCCACCCTCTGTACAAAAGCCTGTAAGCTAGCCTTGCCACGGGAGAGGCAGACTTCTTGTGACTGGTACAAATCCAGTGAATGTAAATAAAGCAGACTTTGGTTAATTCTGTGAAAAATCTCTGCCGCTTATCCCCTAAAAAGCATCGGTACTGCTTTCCAGTAGCGGAGGACCCACTTGTCTGCATCTGTCTCTAGGGAAGTTATTTTCATCTCTTATCTGTTCAGTCTCCTGTCTTTTGTATTAATGATTTTTAGTTTTGTCTTCCCCTGCACATTACAACATTGTAAGCAGGAAGACAGTGGGAACTTGGAGAAGAAAGAGGTGACCAATGGCATTAGCTACATACTAAAGGAACAAGGGAGAATCTTAGATTTGCACTTCTAATAGAGGGTAATAGAATATATGTGTATTTTAGCTGCTGACTCTTACAGGTGCTTTGCTTTGCATTGCATCAAGTAAGTCTGACTTCAGTGAGGACTACTCAGAACATCCAGAATTCAGCACATTCAAGCATCTCCCAGTACTCCAGTTATCATGGGGTTTTATCCTCCTTTAACTGAAATGGGGTTGTATAGGTGCAGCACGCTTCTGTACAGTGTTCTGTTGTATATTAGATGTCTCAATTTCCTTCCAGTGACTGTCTCTTCTCCCCTTATAATTGAACCAGCTGGTTCTATGGTAATGAGTCCTTTTGAACTGTCAGTGTGTGTATATTTCCATTTACAGTACTGGCACTTTGTTCTGAACCTTCTCCCCTTCTGTCCAAATAAATTACTTACACTATCAGATCTGTCTCATTGTTCACAATAGCACTGCCGTGAATTCTCCAGATCCTCCTTGCTTACAGAATTTATTGCTCATTTTGCAAAGGGCTCTTTCAAACTTTGGTAGGTGTAACTTTAAATAATCCTCATTAATTGTTGTATGAGTCATAGAATCAAAGAGAAAGAGGAAAACTTGTATTTTTAATTGCACAAACTATCCTGTGGAGGGAGTCTACCTAACCTATTGACTTCTCGTTATATGGTAATTTATATTCAAATTAATTTTGACAGCTGGCATTTTGTCTGTATTAGCTGTGATCATTTAAACTTCTGTAACAATTTATAATGTAGTTGATGTTGACCAGAATGATTTTTTAATACTGATAGGAGGAGAGTCTTGTGCAGTGATTAGAGATAGAGCTGATAATCAGGAGTCTGTGAGCGTGGTCAAAGGTAAGTAGTTGAATGACCATGTAGTTGAATGACCAGTACTGGTTGTTCATGAGAAGTAAGTTTCCAGAGGTGCACAGAGAAAGGCCAAGAGGCAATGGTCACAGCTGCAACAAGGATTAAACATAAGGAAAAAAATAGTTCATAGTGAGGTTGGCCAAACAATTTAACAGGGGTTACAGAAAACTATATGCTATAAAAATGCTACAGTGAGAAAAATGTTGCTTTACAGAGGAAATGGAGGACAACGAACATCAGTTGCTGTGGCTGATCACTGGTTCCCAATCATTGATACACTTGCAATAAAGATAGGTCTGCTTTCTCTACTATCACTCTGGGCTCTTACTTGCCTGTCTTCAGTCCTGGGCCAGCCAGGTGTCTTAGCAAGTTCCTGATTAAGCACATGGAATATTAATTTAATCAACTTGCTGAATCAAGACCTCCTGATGAATTCCCATCTTTCCTCATTTGCACAAAGTTTCTTTGTCAACCACACAGCCGAATGAGAAGGAATGAGTTTGCTTTTCACAACCAAGGAAGCCTTGATGCCAACAACTAATAGACTAATTGAATGAGACTGGGAATTCCTAATCACACAAAGTTTCTTAAAGAAAAATGTTCGCTGATCTCAATTAGTATCATTCCCTGAAGGGGTCCATGGCCTACATTCTGCTGGAGTTGAACAGGTAACTAAACAGAGCAACCTTTTACAACTTTTCTACCTGAACGCCCAACATAATTTCATCCTTTTCTATAAATGTTGCTCTTACTGTATTACTGTGTGCAACTTGGTCTCGCATCATAATGGGAGATAGGATAGAAGCACGTAAAATCTTCAAGGCCTGAGAAATGCCCATTTGAAGCCAATGAATAAGTTTCGTGGCGTTTGGGTCAGGCCCCAAGAGGCAGTTCTGAAGCACTTGAACCCTCTGTGCCTGATGATTATCTTTCATTATTGTGTTGCCAAATAGTAAAATACACTGGGAGAAGACAGGATTGCTTGGAGCACTATAGTACTCATATGTCCACTTTATTGAAATCAATGGGTTATTTTCTCACTGACTTCTGTGGATCAGACCCTATAAAAAGTTCAGTATACTTTCAGAATGGCCTTTTATTTAATCAGATTCTCCTTGTCACTTAAAGCTAGTGATTTCACCTAAAAATGAACATGACTACTTAGATTTTGATTTTGCCAGAGTTGTAACATAAATTGAGAATCTAGAACAGAACTAGAGGAAACAACTTTCCTAGTGCTGCAAGAATCACATTTCTTAATAATGTAGAAAAATGGTTTTCTCTCTCTTTCAAACTGTGGAGCACTACCTGTTTTCCAGCAGAAGCTGATAGTCTGAGTTTTATGAATTTTAAGCTGGTAACTGTAGACTTGGTTTTCATATTTACTTTTATTAGACTGTAAACCGTGGAAGATCCATGAACTGTAGGTTCAAAGCTTTCAGTATAGAGAGTTCACCTGCTCCTGTGTTTTGAATGCTAAATGTCTCTCCTATATATAATTTGTACATATAAATAAGCAGGGAGCAGCTAGTGCTACAACATCCAGTGCTTTTAGGTCTTGCCCTCTTTTGGAGGCGCTTATTCACAGCTTTTATTTCATGTAACTCTACCATTAGTATTTCCCACCACATGCACATACTTTAAACACCATTTAACTTTCCAGGAGCAGAGTCCTGCTGTTTACTTTTGCAGAAGCAGATAGATGCTATTGGGTCGTTTTCATTTCACAACCAGGGTGCCAGTAAAACAAATGATTCAGACACAGCCCTCAACAAATGTTGGCGGGAAACCTGCAACCCCCAAATCCATTTGCGTGTACTTTGGTGTACAGGTTTCTAAATAACAAGCCCTGTTTCCAAATGCAGAGCACACTGCTTGCGGCTTTCCATTTCAGCATCTTTCTCATTCCCTACTCGTTTATTACCTGAACTGAAGGTGAGGCTGAGTGTGTGTGTGTCCCTGATTCTTCGCAAGGGGTGGGCGGGTGTGTGTGAAATGAGAGAGTGGGCAGAGGAGAAAACTTGAAATCTGAATTCAGATAACAGATTTGTTTCATGGTGAATCTAAGGAGCCTGGTTCTATTATGTGGTGATGTTCTCTAAAGCCCTGTGTGGATCACCATTTTGTAACAAGGTGGATCTGATTGTTTGTGTGAGCTGAAATCAAGGCTTTTAGATCTCTGAGAGGCATGTACTGTTTGTATTTCACATCACAGGGACCCTTACTTTAGTAGGCACTAGATGATTAAACATTTTTAAGCCATGCAGTCCCTCTGAGAGGAGAAAGACATAGCTGGCAAATGTGTAGTACTGGTTTTCAGTGTAATCCAGTTATCTAGCTAGGCACAAACTTCTGGACTTGTGTGCTGTTGCTTTTAATGAAATACATACACATAGGAGCCTTTATAGCACTAGTAACCAGAAATGCTGGGCTCATATCTGTCTTTTGATTTTCTGTATGGTTTTGGAGCCAAGGGGCCCAAATTGTAGCTCAGTACCCACCTGTGCTAAGCACAGGAAAAACACCAGATCACAGAGGCAATCTGTACCCTAAAAGGTTTACAATTTGATTGTGTCCTGCTTACTCACGAAGTAGTAGAGGTTGGAAAGGACCTCTGCAGATAATCTGTTCTAAAGCCCTGCTGAAAGCAGGTTGCTCAGGGCCGTGTCCAGACAAGTTTTGGGTATCTCCAAGGATGGAGACTCCACAAGCTCTCTGAGCAGCTTCTTCCAGTGTTCAGCCAACCTTACAGTAAAAAGTTCCCATTTCTTTAATCAGAATTTTCTGTATTTCAGTTTTTGCCAATTGCCTCTTGTCCTGTCACTGGGCACTGCTGAGAAGAATTTGGCTTAATGTTCTTTATTCCTCCCCCATCAGGAATTTATACATGTCAATAAGATCCTCCTGAGCCATGAATCTGTTAAAAATGTCAGGCCACATTATTTTCTAGATGTAGAACATTTTTTGGAGAGTGGAACTCTTCCGAGGTCCTCACGAAATTTTTCTTTGTATTCCATAGGGTACATGGTGCTATCAAGGTCTTTCACTCTTTTTTTTGTTGTTTTTTTTTGTTTTGTTTTGTTTAACATAGTACATGTTTCGATTTCAGCACAGTGTACTTTAAGATTTTTTTTTTTTTCCAGTTGGTACTGCCTTCTTCCTTGCAGTTTCACCATGGAGAGGTGGTGGAGGCCTGGTCTTGCCTCCTCGTTCTGGGCAGTCTAGCACTGGCTAATGAGTTTGTGTGGGAAGCATGTAATGATACACTGTTTTCCTCTTTTCCAGAGGAAATGAAAGAGAATGTATGCAGCAATGAACTGGAAACTTCAGTAGTATGTGGCTTACAGGTCGTTCACTTACTTTTTTATCTACCCTATCGCTTTCCTCTCACAGATACAGCTCTTGGTCAGTGAGTATTAAAGCCATGTGGACATTGAAGGAATAATGAGGTTCTAATGAAGTGAAAAAGGAAGAGTTTGTAACAAAGAAAAATGTCCTCCATCAACAATATACATAGTTAATTGACAAAAAACTTCTTACGCAATCAAACTTGTCTATGTTTATGTAAAATAATACTTTTTTTAGCCACTTTCAGTAGGCTCAAAATCTATTTTCCAGGCCCCCAGCTTCCTGGTAACATGACATCAGTACAACAGCCCAAGCTGGTGATTATATTAAAAGAAGAATATAATGGGACAAAAGAATAAGACTGTGGCTTGATCTTTTCCATTGATAAATTTAGAACTTGTAAAAGCTGAAGTAATAGTTGTAGTGATAAAAAGAAATATAATTTTATACTTACCTGCTGTTCTAAAAAACCAGTGTGTAATTATTGTGGGAGGAAGAAAAATACATCTCTCCCCCTCACTCTGCTACTTTTCCCCCTTCTCTTTAGTGTTGAAATCATCCGGTTTAATTAAATCACCAACCTATTTCTGCACAAAGGATGACATTTCATTAATGATGTGCATGAGACAGAATTAACCCAATTTTCAAATGGATTTCAATTTGGAAAGGGCAACATGTAAAAATGTCTTGTAAATGTGTGGGATGAGCTTGTTGAGCAGCTTTCTGAAGGAGATGGGATTATAAAATGATGAATAACTAGACAACAGTCCCTCCCCCCACCTCAGTTTCTAACAGTCTTTTTGTACTGTGTATTTATATGTATTTTGCTAGCAATCGTCACAAGTCTGTTTTTTTCATTTTATGTCTAATATATCCTTGATATATGATGTCAGGTACCTAAGTTTCCATCAACTGGGAGTACAAAAAGACTGTTAGAAACTGAGGTGGGGGGAAGGACTGTTGTCTAGTTATTCATCATTTTATAATCCCATCTCCTTCAGAAAGCTGCTCAACAAGCTCATCCCACAGTCTTCTTGTACTCCCAGTTTCTTTAAGTTTTAGCTAAATAGTAGGCTTCAGTGGCTTTGTCAAAGTTACCACCAGTTTAATTTGTTCTCTTTTTAGAAAAAAAAAACAACAACAAAACAAACAAACAAACAAACAAAACCAAAAAAAAGAAGAAAACCAGTCTCCCAAACATTGTTTTGAATCATCACTTTTGGAAGCACTTTTTCCAGACACTTATTGTCATGCTTAGTTGAGGTATCAGATGTCAGGTCCCTCTTGCATGTGAATCATTGCTTCTCAAATTATGATTTTATCAGAGTAGTTCCGATTAGGCTAGAGCCCAGTTCCCCCTGCTTGCTGTTGCTCTCAGGCTAGGACTCTGATCTTGCCATCACTGACGTGAATTGACCCGGCACAAAATGTTGTTCTCCACCCTGTAAAAGATGTTGAGATTTGAGAGGTGCTTGTCTATTTGCAGTCTCAGGAGTCTTAGATAAAACTGTATGAGAAACTAAACTAGTGTATAGGAATACACTGTGTAGAAGTTGAGAATGCTCTTTGGGCTTTATAACATAGTCTAATATCTTTACCTTTCCATATTTGGTTTAGTTTTGCTTTTTTTTCCTGGTCATGTTTCTTTCCTAGCAGTAAATTCAAGGGAACATAGTTTAGATGACAGCATTTACAAGTAACTGGGAAGGGCTGAAGGAGGCTGTTTTGATCTTAGGATGTCGGGCACTATGGTTGCGGTGTGGCTCACGTTTCAAGAAGCCTGTTTTACCGTAAGGAAATATGCGTGCATAGCCTGAGCTAGAGAGAGTGGTTAGAGTCCATCCACACCCGCTTCACTTACAAACCTATCAAACCCAACAGGCTGGGGTTTTCACAGCAAACCGATGGTTATATAGTAAGTTGCTGTATAGATTTGAATAGATTTGAAGAACTGTAAATTATTAACAAGCTTTTCTCTCATCTGCAAGGAGAGCAGCTCACCTGCCTCATCGTTCAGACTTACATTCCTGAAGTTTATCTGTATATATTAGAGATCCACACCGCATTGCCAAATCTTCTTACTCTGAATTTAGAAATACCTTTCTATTTTTGCCTTTATAATTCATAGGGAAATTGGATATTCTGAAGGTGTGGTTTTGTGGTTTTTGTTTTTATTTTTAACTTCTCAGAGTTGGGGAAAGAAAACTTCACTTTCCTTTCCAAACTGCCAAAATTTAACTTTTATCAAAACAGTTCTCAAAAATCTTTAACCCCTGAGAATGGGATGTTGTGAAAGAGACAGTGAAGACGCTTGAAACAGACGTCAAAAAAATCTGTTGATAATCTGGTAAAATAAATCTGCCCTCTAAAAGTGTGAAATTAATTTTTTGCAGCTCTTATGGATGGGGTAAGGGGGGGGTGAAGGCGCTAATCCTTGTACTAGGAGACAAATTTTTAGGGGTCAGACTGTGAAGCTCATAACAAGTGAGCAAATTAAAGTGTTCCCGTATTCTTTATTGAGGCAAAAATGATCATATAGTGATTTTTGCTAAACGCTGTGTTAAAAATATTTTTTTGTTGCTTCTGTTGAGAGCCAAGGCTCAAGTTGCAAGATTGGTAGTGTTTGTAATGAAGTAAGGGCCAGAGGTTCCCACTATTCCAGCCATCTGTGTTCATGTAACTGTGATTCCTGACCCAAAAGAGCAGACACTGTATAACAACAAGATTTGCCAGCATAAATATCCTGCCCTTCTGCTTAGACCATCAATCCTGACTACTTGCTCAGGAATGGGAGGAGGTAATCTTCTGTAGTAAGTGTGGAAATAGAGAGTGAAATGTATTTTGGAATTTAAGGTTGATATGAAAGGGGCCTTCTATGGCATTTACATAAGAAGTTTGTCTAAGATGAAGTGCATACTTTTTAAATGGAGTATGGAGAAATAAAAGCAGACTGAAGGAGTGCTGAACAAATTTAATTTATCCTTGTTACTGGAATAAGGTATTTGTCAGGAGAAATTCAGAATTTACCACCCTGTCTGTCCTTTGGCCTGGGGAAATGTATCTCTATAAGCAGGAACAGAGCTGGAAGTCAAGATCATAGTTCACCCCCAGAGTTCAGGGGCATGGTGGAAAGTTTCATGCTGAAGTTGACTTATTTGCAGATGACACCAAATTGAGTGGGGAAGTAGACACTCTGGACGGGAGAGCCACCCTGCAGGAAGATGTGGATAGGCTGGAAGAGTAGGCTAACAAGAACCTTATGAAGTTTAACAAAGACAAGTGTAAGGTCTTGCACCTGGGAAAACATAATCCAGGAGTGCAGCTCAGACTGGGATCCACCTGGCTAGAGAGCAGCTCTGTGGAGAGGGACCTGGGGGTCTTGGTGGACAGGAAGCTCAACAGGAATGAACATTGTGCTGCTGAGGCCAAGGCGGCCAATAGGATGCTGGGTTGCATCAGAAAGGGCATCACCAGCAGACATAAAGAAGTCATTATCCCACTCTACTCAGCGCTTGTCAGGCCACACCTGGAATACTGTGTACAGTTCTGGTCCCCGTTATACAGAAAAGATGTGGACAGGCTGGAGGGGGTCCAGAGAAGGGCCACCAAGATGATCAAGGGTCTGGGAAGCCTGCCATAGGAGGATAGGCTGAGAGCTAGGTTTGTTCAGCCTTGAGAAAAGGAGGCTTAGAGGTGATCTCATCACCATGTACCAGTACTTAAAGGGGAGCTACAAAGATGGAGACTCCCTTTTTACAAGGAATCACATGGTGAGGACAAGGGGTAATGGGTACAAGTTACTCCCAGGGAGATTCTAGCTGGACACGAGAGGTAAATTTTTCACAATGAGAACAGTCAATCATTGGAATTATCTCCTCAGGGAAGTGGTTAACTCCGCTACATTGAACATGTTTAAGACTCAGCTGGACATGGTGCTGGGCCATCTCGTCTAGATTGTGCTAGAAAGGTTGGACCAGATGATCCTTGAGGTCCCTTCCAACCTGGTATTCTATGATTCTATGATATGATATTTCTAAACATGAGAGATGATGTATTTCTTTCTTCCATAGGTATTCCTTTGATTTTATTTTTTCCCTTCTTGCTCTGGCTCTTGTTCACAGTTATAGGGTCCCATTGACTAGCAGAACATTGTGTTGGCTTCTGCATGGAAGGAAGGACTGTACTGTGTGTGCATTGTTCTTAATGCACCTTTTCTCTCTTTCAGAAAAAGGAATGAAGAAAATGAGCAACATCTATGAATCAGCAGCCAATACCCTGGGAATTTTTAACAGCCCATGCCTGACTAAAGTGGAGCTGCGAGTTGCATGCAAAGGCATATCGGATAGGGATGCCCTCTCAAAACCAGATCCTTGTGTCATCCTTAAAATGCAGTCGCATGGCCAGTGGTTTGAGGTGAGTCTTTAATAAAATAAAACTGTTTCTTCTGATGCTTTATGATGGCAAAAAGAAACTGAGGCAAAATTCAAATAGCAAGAACAATAAAGAGAAGCAGCAATTTGAAGGCTGTGGTATAATCTTGTAAGAGAGAAGGGAGATTTTTCTGTTAACACTAACACACTTTGAATCAGACTCTTAATGATACTTTGAACTTCTCTTTGGAGTCTAGATTTAAAATGAAGATGATTAAAGAATGAAGCATCATAAAACTTTTCCCTTTAGGCCCTCTTGTTTCATAAAAGCTATATAATAGCAGAGATAATGATAGTGACCATCATGCTTTCCAATCTAAAGAAGAAAAATGCTGTGGGAGAGAGGAGTATTTATTACTAGTTGGCAAGCAATTTGGTGACAGAGTAGTGTGATTTGCAAATTTTGAGCATTACAGTTGGATTCACAGTTGAAGTTAGTAACTTAAACTAATGCATTTGCCTTATCGATTTGCTTTGTATTGCAGATTGCATGTTTGATTAAAATCCCACTTTGGGTTATTTTACCTCATCTTAGAAACCATTTGATTGATAAATGGAAACAGGATGTCTTAGACACATGCACGTTAGAATAGAATATGATATTTTAAATTAAATCTCGGTAGTTATTTTACTTAAAAGTTACACTTGAGTGTTTGTGGTTAATCAAGCTAAGGGTGTGAGTCTTAATGGAAAGTATGCATGAGAAAATTAGGAATGTATTAAATCCAGTTCTTATTTTGAGTGAGTATTCATCTCTTTCTTTTCAACAGCTTCAGCATTCAGAATAAGATTGCGTTATCTATCAAAAGATAAAAATAATAATAGCTGTGAGCATATGCAGATAGCAAAATCCTAAATTGATGAGTTTTTTTAATTTAGCATTTTCAGCCAAGTCAGTCAGTCTTTGAGGGTTTTCTTCCAGTTACTCCAATTGTGTGGTTTTGACCTATGGACCTCTGAAATTTTTTCCAGTGCAGGGTCAGCACCAGCATAGCAAACTAAGGTTTTTTGGCAGTAGTCTTCCTCTTTTCTTAGTTCACCGCTGTGGATAGGTCCCTGGTAGAAAACCACACTGTAAGTAGAAATAAAATTCTCATGATACATGCTACAAAATCAGCATCTTCATGTAATTGAAATTTAAGGTGATATAATAGTTAGCCAAAAAAAGGGTAATTCTAGCTAGCCACGTAGAAAGGAGCATTTAGCTGCACTATATGTAATCACTCAAATAGTAGAAATTAACCAAGCAATGGATTAAAGGTCAAAACGCCCCTGTTTGGAAAGAACAGACTGAAATCTTTTGGGCCATTTCAGTTCTCTGAATAACTTTGAGTGCGTTTCACAGTTTGTCTGTGGCCAGTTATGAGCAGAGTAAGTAGCTCTGAATTATATATTCTTATGTTGTAATGGAGATTCCCTTTATTTGATGAGGTTTTTAATTTGGAAAGTGATTGTCTTAATAGAGTAATTCTTGCAGAACAGATATGCTCACTGATACGATTCTCATCTTACGTCAGTTGTTCCTACTGTCTAATGAAAGTCCAGGGTACTCATTTTAGTATGAACAAAAAGTTTTTATTAGTTCATGTTCCTATCAGTGCTGCAGAGCTAATACAGCTCTGACATGCTGAGCCTTTTCCTATTCTGGCCCACACATTCTCAGCAGAATTTTTAATTAAGTTCCAATTGCTGAGTTAAACTGAGCAGCATCACTCAGGTATCGCTGAAGACATAATTGGCTGGAAGAATCTTCTGCTGATGACAATCAATGATCCAGCAAGACCTGAGACAGCAGACAGACTAATAATTTTTAAAAAAATCTAGTTACCTGTGAAGTGAGTATATTCAACATGGAAATTACTAAATGACAACTGGAAGAGGAGTGGAACTTAAGACTTTTGCATCTATGGATTTAGTGACTTCACGAACTTGTCTTGAATTTCCAGATACCTTAAACCCCCTGGAGGTTGGATGTGTCCTAACAGACTGTAGCAAAATTATTACTGAAAAAGCAAAGGTATTACTGAACATGCGTACTGATCACATATTCTGGTTGCGTGGAGGATTTATGAACCGGGAGCAGCTGGGTTGAAAGTGTCTGAAATACAGGTTGTGGTCTGTATATGGTTGTGCTCTTGCAAGTAGGTGCTTTTAAAATGTATGGAAGGTATAGAGGACTGACTGCACAGCCTCTAGTGGGCCAGATGCAGCTGAAGCTGGTGGGCTTAAGTTGATGGGATTGCATTATGCATGCTATTAGAGATGCTAGGACGTGATGGATTCACTTTACAGATGCAGACAATCCCTGAAAGTGAGAAATCTGTGCATATTTGTCTCTGGAAGATTTTGATAAAACATGTCAGCCTGAGGAGAATTTTTTTTCTTTTCAGTTCTGCAGTACTGTGCGTGCGTATGTGTTTGTTTCTGTAAATTATGCCACCCGCACATATAAATATAAAATGAAAATATCCATGCTGTTGTAGAGCATGTAGGTGCTGTTTCCAGAGATTGGAAATGGCATATATGTATTTTTTTTAATTTTTTTTTTTTTTAAATGTGATTGGTTTTCTGTTTTGTTTGTTTTTTGGTTTTTGTTTTTTTTCAGTCACAGAATGGCTGAGGTTGGAAAGGACCTCTAGAGGTCATCTGGTCCAACCCCGCTGCTCAAGCAGGGACACCTAGAGCCAGTTGCCCAGAACTGTGTCAGACAGTTTTTGAATATATCTAAGGAAGAGGATGCCACAAACCTCCCTGGGCAGCCTGTGCCAGTGCTTGGTCACCCTCACAGTACAGAAGTGTTTCCTGATGTTCAGAGGGAACCTCCAATGTTCCAGCTGGTGCCCACTGCCTCTGGCCCACTGAAAATAAGCCTGGCTCTGTCTTCCTTGCACCCTCCCTTCAGGTATTTATATACATTGGTAAGATCCCCCCTGAGTACTCCAGGTGTGGCCTCACCTGTCCTGAGTAGAGAGGGAGGATCACCTCCCTTGCTCTTCTGGCAATACTTTGTCTAATGCAGCCAAGGATACCATGAGCCTTTGCCACAAGGGCACATTGCTGGCTCATGTTTCACTTGGTGTCCACTGGGACCCCCAAGTTCTTTTCTGCAAAGCTGCTTTCCAGCTGGTCATGACCCTCAGTGTGTACTGATGCATGGGGTTATTCTTCTGGAAGGGCAGGGCTCTGCACTTCCCTCTGTTGAACTTCATGAAGTTCCTGTTAGCTCGTTCCTCCAGCCTGTGAAGGTCCCTCTGGATGGCAGCACAACCATCTGGCATATCAGCCACTCTTCTCAGTTTGGTGTCATCTAGAAACTTGCTGAGGGTACACTCTGCCCCATCATCCAGATCATTAATGAAGATGTTAAACAGGACTAGGCCCAGTATTGATCCCTGTGGTATACTGCTAGTTACTGGCCTCTAACTAGACTTTGCGTTGCCGATGATCAGCCTCTGGGCCTGGCCAGTCAGCCAGTTTTTAATCCACCTCACTGTCTGCTCATCCATCCCATACATCAACAGCTCCTCTATGAGGATCTTATGGGAGACAGTGTCAAAGGCCTTACTGAAGTCCAGGTAGACAATATCCACTGCTCTCCCCTCATCTACCAGGCCATCATAGAAGTTTCTCAAGTTCACTCCTTTTCTCACTTCACTCCTTGGTGAAGCCATGTTGACTATTCCTGATTTTCTCATCCTTAATGTGCCTGGAAATGGTTGGATTAACCGCTCTGTCACTTTCCCAGGAATTGAGGTGAAGCTGACTGGCCTGTAGTTCCCTGGGTCATTTGACGATGGCCACGTTACTCCTCAGATGTGAAACTGTTAGGAACACAGGCAGGACATGAACGAGTACTCAAAGAAGTCTCAGTGCCGTCCTCAGTTCTGGCCTCGATACGCTTGCTGGTTTTCTCTTCGTGTCTGGGTAGATGTTTCCCTATAAACAAACCTGCATGCGCACATGCACAAATGTGCATGCATACCTCCCCCCAACATTTCTCTGTGTATATATGTTGATGCTCTCTGAAAAGCACTATCTCCACCAGTCTAGAATTAAAATGATATATTGTGTCTCCCAGGAAAATCAGCAGTTCACTCTTTCTCTCATATGAAGTTTGTATTTTTAGCCTGAGATGACAGGGTGTGATATAGCAGAATTTAAGATTATGCTATCCATATGGACTAAAAGACAATTTACTGATCTGGGGCTGAATTTTAGCTCTTCTGGCCTTAGTTTTAGGCAGGTACATTTGCAGGGGGGCCAAATGTTGTACTTCTTAAACTGTTTGTTTAAGATAATAATTTGATGGCTGCCTCGTTTTTTTTTATTTTAATGTGTTCAAGGAGTTTAATTACTGGACTAAGCTTCAGATGGTGAATGGCTGAATGGGGTAGTGGAATCAGGCAAAGGTACACGATAAATTCCTTTGCTCCAATGATTATTTTACCCACCTGCAGTGTGAATGTCCTTGTGTAATAAATATTAATTGCTTATAGCACTGCAGTCTTCAGCCGAGACATGCTAGCACTGGAATTCTCATTAACTTCTTATTCCTAAGAAAGTAGTGCCTGTTCACAGGTTGTTATCTACATATGGCAAGTCCACATGTTATTTTGAAAGTCGGGTAAGTTGCTGAGCTGTGTCTGGTCATACGAGACTTATATGAGATCAGGAGGTGTAATATAGCCTGATGGAGCCAGACTGAATGTGATGCCTGTAACTATGAAAAGAGGAGCTTAGGAAGACAGTAGCTGTGTTTGAAAACCAGGGAGGGCTTCCTGTAGCCGTACTCATAGCTTTCTGCAGCAGGACATACAATATCTGCTATCTTGTGGATTTGAACAGCCAGAGGTTTTGCTTTTTCTCCTAAGTTTTTATTAAACTTGAAGTAACTGCAGAGCAAATAAAGCAGCACCCAAAGACAACATGCAGCTGTTAAAATTCATGTTGATGGAATTGGGTAAATTTTTTTGGTTGGATAGGTTTGTTTACTGAGATAGGTTTTTTCATTAAAACGTTGACTGAGATCACAAATTTGGTGAAACTCAGTGAGTCTTGATAAAACTGTGTTGTGCAAACCCACAACTTTTCATTTCAGCATTTTTAAAATAAAAGGCATTCACTTGTCACTTAGCATGACATTTGATTTCAAGAATCAGCTTGGCATGATTAAAAAAACAAAACTGGGTTTTCTTTTTTTCTTTTGCTTTGAGCACTAACCCTGCACGTCCACACAGACCTTCATGCAAACAGACAGCAGAGACCAGTTAGCTTGGAAATACATTGAACTATTTAATGTGTAGAATACCGGTGGAGCCTACTAAACAGGCTACCTAGGAATCAAGCTACAGGAAGGACACAGTCTTGCTTTTCTTCTCTATTTGCTTTTTCCCTTAGTCTTGCACTCTCTTTTGCTTTATTTCTGAATTAATTCCAGCATCCTTCTCCTTCCTCCTCCTCTCTTGCCTCAGCTCCCAATTTCCATTCCAAGCACCTGCTGCCTCATTTTGCTCCTCTGCATGTTGGAGAGTGGGGGAGATTCCCTGCCCCTTCCTAGCATGGAGAAAGGATCTGAAGAGAAGACCTTGAGGCAGACTTCAGCTACTTGTTTCCATAGATACCCAAAAGTCTCTCTCATGTTATCCATCTGTGGCTGTTACAGCCCACCGCAGAAGCCAACCAGCCATGAAATAGGGGAGTCTGTGGGTTGACATGTTCCATGCCTCTCCCAAACTGTTCCAAAATAACTACAAAAGCACTGTGAAGAGAAAATATATCTATATGTACATATATAAATAAACCCAAATAAATACATCTTTTTCAGTTTATGTAGATGAACAGAGTACTAGAGGAAGCATTTGGATGGAACTGAAAGTTTAACAATCAGAAGCAAGAGCTACCACCACCAGCAGCCATACAGAATCAGAATCAAGGGCTGTCTAACACCATCTCTCATCTGCTAGTTGGTGACAGTGAAGAAGTGTGAGATCAGGAAAATATAAAAGTGTCTTTCCAGCTTGCTCTGACAGCCCTCAGCGATCTGCAACTCAAGGAGTTCTTAAAGAAGGGTTTGTGTCTTTGTAATGAAAAAATGTTGGTAGATTTAACTTCCATAACTTTGTTCAAATAATTTTAAATGTCTTTGTATTTAAAGAATAAACTTTCATGATATCCTGGGACATAGAGTTCTGCAGCTTAAGTAGCTGTTGAATAAAGTAATATTGCTTCTATTTTTTGAACTTGCCACTTGCGGATTCATTTTAAGTCCCTTGTTCCTGTATTGGAGGAGACACTGTGAAAATCCCTATTCATTTTCTCAATGTCATTTAGGATTTTAGTCTTATGATTTGTCTATGACTGTATAAGAAGGCAACTATTATGTCCTGTATTTTGAAGATTAAGCATATCTATCCCATCAAGGAACATGGATTAGTTTGGATGGTTATTTGAACCCCGTCTATTTCAGAACATTTTAGGGATGCAGTGCCAAAAGCTATTGCTGTATTCCCATAGAGATTTTCAAGCAGTGATTTGGGATTTATTCTGTGCTTTAAAGAGCTGCAAGCCTTTCACAATGGGCTGGTTTATTGGATGTTTTTTGGCTTTTGCGATTTATTTATTTTTTTTTTTTAATATTAGTCAATGCTAGAGCAGATTCTAGATATTCTTTTTCTGATTTCACTCTAAGATTTCAACTTGGTGAACAGACATCCTGTACAAAATTAATTGTAACTAATGAGGTAGGAGTAAGATGAACATACCATCTTATGAAGATTTTTCTCTGACAAAGAAAGGGAGTTACAAAGTTCCGATGAGATGTTTTGTATCAGATTATGCACAACTGGGTGGCAGGGAGGTGCTTTCACTGAATAGCTATTTTGAAATTAGGTCCTCTCGTAAAGAAACATCTGATTCATTTGCAGATTTGGGGTTTCTTCTCTTCTAGATGTAGAATGGAGCTGATAATTGGAAATGCTACCTGCATTTTCTCTGACCAAAGCTTAGGACAAAGTCTTTAAAGAATTACTAGATTTATTGTAAATACCTTTGGATTCATGCAAATCTTGGCTGTTGAAAGCCAATGGGGAAGAATTGAGTCTTTAATTGAAATGATCAAGACCTTCATCAGAAAAGAAAGGCAACGAGATTCTTTTTCATTAAGCCACCATGTGGCCAAGATCTTACCATTCCTGACTTGGACCTGGCAATCTAGTTGATTGGCCCCTACTGCCCATATCTTTCAGGTTTTTAGACCACTTAGTCTTGTGCACAGATCTGTGCCCTGCACATCTTGCAGGTGATGATCTGTTAGCGCACGTGTTGATTACTGACCTTTGGACCTAAAAAGAAATGGGAGCAGTCCTGCTGCATTCATTTCCCAAGGAGTATTCCTAGAAGATGATGCTTAAGTTAATCAACTGTATGAGATTCAACAAGGCTCAGTGCCGAGTCCTGCACTTGGGTCACAACAACCCCATGCAACGCTACAGGCTGGGGGAGGAGTGGCTGGAGAGCTGCCCAGAGGAAAAGGACCTGGGGGTGTTGGTTGACAGCCAGCTGAACATGAGCCAGCAGTGTGCCCAGGTGGCCAAGAAGGCCAATGGCATCCTGGCTTGTATCAGGAATAGTGTGGCCAGCAGGACCAGGGAGGTGATGGTGCCCCTGTACTCGGCACTGGTGAGGCTGCCCTTCGAGTACTGTGTTCAGTTTTGGGCCCCTCACTACAAGAAGGACATCGAGGTGCTGAAGCATGTCCAGAGGAGGGCAACGAAGTTGGTGAAGGGTCTAGAGCACAAGTCTTAGGAGGAGCGGCTGAGGGAGCTGGGGTTGTTTAGTTTGGAGAAGAGGAGGCTGAGGGGAGACCTTATTGCTCTCTACAGCTACCTGAAAGGAGGTTGTAGCGAGGTGGGGGTCGGTCTCTTCTCCCTAGTAACAAGCGATAGGACGAGAGGAAACGGCCTCAAGCTGTGCCAGGGGAAGTTTAGGTTGGATATTAGGAAAAACTTCTTCACCAAAAGGGTGGTCAAGCATTGGAACAGGCTGCCGAGGGAAGTGGCTGAGTCTCCATTCCTAGAGGTCTTTAAAGAACAGATAGATGTGGTGCTTGAAGACATGGTATAGATGGACCTTATGATAGGTTAACGGTTGGACTCGATGGTCTTAAGGGTCTTTTCCAACCTTGAGACGATTCTATGATTCTAAGAGTTTTTCAGGTGCCATTAGACCCTTCTTGTTCTAACTCGTCAAACAGAAAGCTGTGATTTTATTTACACCACAGCAATGTGCCTGTGTATATGCCTTTATAGCCTATTGTATCCTCATAATTCAGTATTGTACTTTCTCCTTTTTTGTTAAGTGTATGTTGATGATAATGAGTGCTTCCTAGCTCAAGACTACTTGGCAACCTCTGTTGCTGCCGAGATTTGCTTTTAGCTTCTGCTTTCTGCTGCTGGTAAATTTCCCTGAAGTCTTTCTGTATGGTGCGAATGACAAAGACAGCTCATCTTTCTCAAACAGCACTGGAAATCTGTGGGGTCAGGCTGCAGGCTAATTGAATACTTTATCTCAGTCCATTCTCAGCCTGAATTCATCTAATGCGATATTTTACTTTTCAAGCCTTCATATTTTGGAGGCATCCTCTGTTCCAAGGGTTTGCCTGTTGAAGAGCTCCTGTCATTAACTCTTTCAGGAAAAAGAAAAGTTCTCCACATGGACATGGTCATGTTCTACAACAGTTTAAGCAGAGGAGAGCCCTGATGCTGACAGCAAATCACCAGCTGTCTTCTGAGAAAAACAGAGTTGGTATCTTTCCTTGTAAATTCTCAGCCTTACACATGTATTTTAAAAGTACCTGCTCTTTGAAAGACCATTCCATTATAGTCAAGGCAGGAGAGAATCTACTGTGAAGTTTTCCTGCATATCCTACAGGACAGCTTTCGTAATATTCTGTTCAGCTCCTAGTGCACTGAGTACATTTTTACGAACATATGTGCATAAACCCAAAACCTGGAATTGCATTTTATATTACCCTCCTTTTTAAAAAGAAAGACAACCCTCCTCCTCTCCCAAGTCTTTTTCAACTTCTTATGGAAAGTCGTAAGTATGAAAACTAAAGGCTGTAAATCTTTTGTGTTGGCAAATATTTGATTAGAAGCTGGTACTGGGAATTTTTTCCTCCTGTGCCTAGTTCAGAAACATGAACATCATTAGGTTTTGATGAGATTTTTCTTTTTACACCCCAGGTAGTAATAAGTGACTATTTATTTTAAATCCATTTTATAGTAACTCTTTTTTGCCTTTATCTCATTCATCACTGCTGCTTTCTCTTGAGCCTCTTCCTTGTTTCAGTATTTAAACATGGCCACAGTGCTTTTATTCCTGTCTTTTTAAAACAACCAGTCTTTAAACTTGAACTCATTTGAATCAGACAGGTTGTCTCAACTGAAGTCAAATACTGTCACTGTGAGTCAATATATATGAACTATCATAATGTTCCACTAGCTCAAACAGTAATTTCTGCCTCTGTAATGCAGTTTGTGAAACGTAATGCATATGCAAGGGAGAGAAAGAGAAAACTTGCATTGTAGAAGTCTCTCTTCTTAGTGAGAGTGGTCATGTTTGGGCTGGCTGCTTCCTCTCTACCAGAGCTGAGGGATCCCCTGCCACAGCAGCAGCAGGAGGCTGGCTTCTGGCTGTATCTGTTCAACTAAATCTCTTCAGGTCCCCTGTCGTCATATCATGGCAGAGTGAAGAGGTTTTTCTCATAGTTTATATAAATGAACAGAAACAAGCTTACTCCTGGGAAGTCAGGAGGGAGCACTATATAGACAGGTGGTAAAAGCTACATGGTCTCTCCCTGATCCTGTGGCCTGGAGCATCCTCTACTGGGAAGATCTGCTGTTGGGGACCAATTTCCAGGAGCCGTCTGCCTCTGGGAGAGCCACGGAAATGAAAAAAGAATCAAAAGACTTGTGGAATCACATAGTCATTTTTCCATGTTAGGAAATAGTTACCTGCTTAAAAATCAGTTTAATACTGTAGTAGCTTAGATGAAAATCTGTACTTGTTTACATCCTGTTTCAATGTCCAGTGGATCAGGGATTGTGGAAATAATTGAAGAACTCTGTTCATTTCTTGTGAACAATTTCTGTATAACTATACTCCAGCGGCTATCTTCAATTAGTGTGTATCAGTATTTTTGCAAGCAGCACCATGCACATGCCTTCACATTTGTACCTGTGAAGGAGGGGACTGGGCTGGGTGCTCAGTTGTCAGATTTCTCTATGCCTTTGCAAACATTTGTGTATTGTTGCTGGTAGAAACACCTTGAATGGTTTTAAGCTGCCTGAAAATTTTGCCTTCATCTTAACTGTTGAGTGATTTGATTGCAGACATGAAATATCAAGAAACAACTGGGAGGAGTTCTCATTTATTCTTGTATTTATCACATTTGGCCAAAATACTATGGCTGACAAAATATATGACTTTTATTAATAAAAGGATTTTTTTGCCTCAGAAACAGGGCATTTGAATTACTTCCTCCCCTTCTCCCCAGTTGTGAATATTTCTCTTATTATTGCAGTTTCATCAGTATATCTAATGATCCTAAGACATGCTTGCAAATACTGCCTTTAGCCATGCTGTCTATTTGATGGTTCTCAATTTATGCTTCACTAACTTTTCACAACTTTTTCTCAGGATAACTTTCCGCGAAAGCTGTGACTCTTAAACAGTGCTCTCAGTCACATTAATAAAACAAGAGTTTTCTAACATTTACTTTTTAAACCAGGTCAATCCTTGTCGTTTTGTTGTATAAGTAGAGTAAAAAGGACAAAAGAAAAAAATGAGACCATTCAAAATGTTTTCAAAGTTATCTGAGGAAGATACCAGGAAAAGGAAGGCTTTACAGTGCTCCCACTGCTTTGTTAACACTGGATAACTGGCTTAGTAATCTGTCACAATTTATATGTTTATAGAATAGATATGAAGTTGTCTGTCACACCTGTAAGACTGAATATTGCTGTATGGTGTTTATTAGTAGTATTCTTCATATTATCCAGAGGGTCAGGAATAGATCTGAGGGTTTGCAAATACCTTCTTTTCTACGGCTAGCTGAGAGTGATTATTATCTTCTACTGCAGAAAGAAAGCAGGCTTTTTCTAAAATCTGTAGCAGTAATCCCTGATTGCACAAAAAAGGACACTTGAGCTTTTCTGTACACAAGTGTGTAAGGACAGCCTTTAAGCAGAGTTACGGCCTCATCATGTAGAGGTGCTTAAAGGGGACAGTTATCTTTGTTTTCATGTGTCCCTGTGGGGCAGAGACAAGGTAACGTGGACTGAGAATGTACAGGTGGCGGGAAGCCTTCAGCTGTGGCTCCCTTGCAGGTCAAGATAAAACAACTGACAGCCATGAAGGATGAGCTTAAGAAAGAGCTTGCTTTCTCTCCGTCTCTCCCTTTCACTCAGGAATGAAAACAGAGATGGTAAAATAAAAGCTGGGATGTGTTTTCTCTTGCAATACTTTACTAGGTTTTTGCAGATATAGATCCTCAGAAGAGCTTTTTCAGAGGCATTCAGCAAGTAAAGGAAACCAAAGAGCTGATAATACAAATATGAGAAATAATTAGAGAAATGCTACTGCTACTTAAAAACAACAACAAAAAAGTTTTGATTCCTGATATGAAGAGGTAGCACAGAATACCAGGAGCTCATGTGGCTGAACAGCCTTAGGGAGAACTTTGCAGAAATCCAGCCCCAATCTGGGAAGTGGGGGGATGCATTATCACTACGTTTAGCATTAAGCATATCTTGACTGTGTTGAGTATTCTTTGGCATCAACCAAAAGGAAAAATGCTATAGTTCTGCATGGGAGGAGTTACCATACTGCCACCAGCAGCCCAACATTCAAAAAAATACGTTTTTGATTCTTTTGCCCTCTTTCCGTGCAGTTTAATTATCTATCCATCAGATACGTAATATTTTAAATTTGGATGAAGAGTCTAAGGCTGCTTTTATCATGGGCAGGCACATTTCAGATTAGCTCAGTGATATGCCTGCCTTTCATGAGCTATTTATTACAGATACAAAAACTTCACACATCTCCAGGACAGATTTTAAGCCTGACTTGACTTTAGTAGTCCAACAGATTGTGATAAAGCTACAGTAAACAGGAATCTTTGGAGCTGGTTTCTAAGTAGATAATTCACTTCATTGATTCGGTACACCAATTCTTAACCTCTAGCATCAGAATGGGACTGAGAGATTGTCAGCAACTTGAACTCCTTCTGCTTTTACTGGAAGGGGTTTTAGGGCCTAACATGAATTGTTTCCTGAAGTGAAAGAGCAGTTATGAAACTCTGAGAAAACTGTTTTAGAAAAACAGTCTGAATTGCTGCGAATGTTCTTTGAAAAGTCTTCTATTCAAATATTGATTGACCAGGGATACCAAATTCATTAAGCTGGTTTGGTTTAAAACCAGTGCATAACAAGAGAACATGCTGTTGATATGAATTAGTGGAGTTTAAGTTTATGCAAAGGAAAGTAAAAGCAATTTCACTGGAACTATCGTTTTTCATCTTCCCTCATGTTTGGTAGTAACTTAAAAATATATCGCATTAGTGGTGTTGTAATCAGGCCAGAATATAGACTCCATGGAATCTAACTGAGAATTGAAGTGTCCAAACTACATTTCCATATAGATGTGCTGACCTTATCTGTTAACAGGTATTCGCAGTCTTTGCCTGAGTTTGTTTCATTTTTTAAAAAAATGGAATGGATTGACTTTTTTGTTCTTTCTCCCCTTGAAAACTTTACAATTTTGCATATAAAAAACATGAAATCCAAGCAGAGCCACATTGCATCAATTACCTGCATAACTCTGCATTGAGATTTCTTGTATAGTTTGTGGTATTCATCTTGTATGTGTTGCTGGTGGGTGCTCAGAGCATACACAAAGCATACTACTAAGCCAGAGTGTATTTCTAGATAAATTAATCCCTTCCATCCTGATTTCCATTTAAAAAAGCAGTGGCTGCTTCATGAAAAGTAGGTTTCTGTCTCTTTTGAATCTTACTTGTCAAAAAAGGGGCTTTTTGCCCATCAGCTCACAGCTTGCAGACCACCTCACTGCCTGAAATGGTGTTCTTGTGCTTTTGTTGCAGCTTTGCTTTAGGCATTTCACGCTTTCTCTTTGGAAGCTAAGATTACGTCCGAGTAAAACATCAGAATCATGATTTCTGCTTTTGTTTCTTTTACTACCCTTTGCATTCTCCAAAAGAAGATCCCAGACAGTAGCATGTGTAAGCTAGTAGGAGACTACTTCAGCGGAGTAAAGCAACAGGGCTGAAAAAATGCCCTGTTCCTGGCAGAGGGCTTGGAGTGGCTGCTACCACCACTGCACCGCTGCTGCTGACAGCAAAGCAAAATGCTTTTACCAATCCTGGCTCTACAAAGGTGCTTACTTGCTAAGAAAATTTCAGGGCACTATGGACAGTCTATACAAAGTCTGTACTATTTGGGTGTAGGTTGCTTAGGTGATCTGGCTTGACAAATTTATCTGCCTTTTGTTCAAAATGTCACACTTGAAGAGGGCAAAATAACAATATGTGATAAGCCAATTCTTGGTTTGAAGAATCTCCTCTAGAAGAGCATGTAAGTCATTGGAACTTGAATCATTGCTATCCCTATCAATAATTTCTTTGTTCAAAGGCCTACAGTGTATTGTTCAGCCAGTTTCTTTATAATTCAGGTTGAAATTCATCATGAAATATTAACTGCAACTACCTGAGGTAAATCTTATCATTTTGTGAGATGCTTAGTTTTTATTCCACACCATCAACCCAGGACATTGTGTTTTTGAAGCAGAAAACTATCCATTGTGGTAATCTGAATTTGTCATGATATACTTAATCAGGGGGAAAAATATGAGATTTGGGGCTTTTGTTTTTCAAATGTTTGGAAAAACTCATTGCCATACTGTTGCATCAGCCAGCTCATGCGTGCCGTTGGTGTAAAACCAGCTGCTTGTGTAGAACCAAGTGCACTACATCACTTCTATATGCTTCTTCAGGGAAACATTATGATGATCACTGTACCTTGTATTTAACTTTAAATGCTGTTTGAGGACTGATTAGTCTGCTGTAGCCTTGTTACTTGTGTAATCTTAAAAGCTTATGCTGTCACTGCCACGTGAGCTGGACTAGTTTCAATAGCCTTACTCCCCTGGCTGCCCGTTGGATTCCACCCAGCTGCAGAAACTGTTTTTACTGACAGTGACATTTGCTGTTTTAAAACCGTATTTGCACTTCTCTAGCTTATATTGGACGTGCCAGCTGCCATGCGTGTGTCTTTCCTATTCTGCACAGGAATATACAACACAAATTCCTATGTCTTTGTTTCTGTGTTTAAAGTTATTGCCTTTATGTTGTCAGTTATCATCCCATGTTTCAGTAGCCTGTTTACAGCCCAGTACATGCTTAATTTTGTTTAAGGCTCTATGCTTGCCTGCTTACTTCCTTGGTTGTTTAATATAAATCCCAAAGTGGTTCCTTGACCATCTTTGCATTAATCTTTCTCTAAATAAAGAAGCTATTCATGTATTTTGTAAGGAGTGGCCCTTCTTCCTTCCTTAGGATCGTGGAACTTACTTGATACTGTCCCATGTTTAGCCTAATAGCTCTGTGAAGAAGTCACATCCAAAATGCTACAGCCAAATTTTCCTTTTTTTGTGTATATATAACCTATATTTTTCACTGGGAATATGAGATTCTCTAATAATATTGGAAACTGTTGATCATAACTAATCCTGTGGTAGAGAGTGAGACTTAGACTTAACAAAAGTTAAAATTCTACATGCAGCTCCAATTCCTCACAAACGCGTTATTTTTTAATTCAATTTATATGTGATGCAAGTTTTTAACTTCTAGAGATTTTTGCCCAGATTTTGGTTGGTTGTGGATTTGCTGCTCAACATCAAATTGCAGTATTGGCACCAAAAATAAAGTGCTTGCAGGGCTTGCGTGCTTGGTTTTTTATTTTTTTCTATAGACCTTGCTTTTCAGGATTCATCTAATGTTGCCATGATTTAAAGTGGCCATGTCCTTGACCTTCAGGTGCCTGTGCTTTCTGTGGGAAAGAAGGTGGTTGCAAGTCGCAGTTGTAATGGAAAAGAACACGCTTAGTGTAGCTCTTTCAAGTAGATAATATTTTTGCCTCTGAGCTTTTCTTTTATGATGGAAATCTTTCCAATTCACATAGTTTGGAGTTAAAGAATGAAACGGATCATTATTACACTTTAAGGAAAAATTCAAAAGCCTGAAGTTTTTCTTTATGATGTAGAAGAGCTGTACGTATTCTCTGCTAAGCTGGGCATCAGTAGTTTATGTTTGTGTTATTTTTGGAAGGCTAATACCAAGAACCCCAAGGAATACATGCATCTTTAATAAACTTTGAAACCAAGGAAGTCCATATATTTTTGAATACATTTAATTGTATCAGTTGGGAATATTTTTACATAAGATTCTGGCACAGTGATAGAGTTCACAGAGTTTACATTGTCATAGTATGCCTGTTTCCATCTGTATATCCTCTTTCAAAGCAGCCATGTGCTCTTATCCATTTAACTGGAGCACAGCTGGTGTGGGCTAATTATTTTTTTCCTCCTCTTCATTGTATCACTCTGCTTTTTCTGCTGATTTCAGCTGGAGTTGGAGGTCAGTCTATTTAAAGAGCGCACACTTTTATCTCGATGTCTCTTGTGAACTGTTGTATAATTTGGCTTCTCCTGGGGATCTTTGCACTGAGAATACATAATTTACTGACCATCTGCTTGCCTTTTCCTTTTCCTTTCATTACAGATGTGGGGAGGAAAAGCTGGAAAGGAGGCAGTCGTATAACATGTATGCAGAACCGGTTGGTAAATTGCTGACCAAGTTACATACTGTGTTTGTCATTCAGAAGTCAGCTTTGTGCCAGCGGTTGCATGAAATACAAAGGAAGGCTGATGTGTCTCACATAATTCTGAAGATAAATGTTTATGATTGATTAGTTTGTTCCAAAAGCAGTTGTTTGAGCTTTTTCATAATGCAATTGTTGATTTCCTTACAGCTCTGTGTTGCCTTCAGCCAGTGTTCAAAAATCCCAGGCTACACCTTACTTTGTGATGAGCGTTCTTCTATGGCAGCTCTGAGAAACTTTGTTCTGCCCAAACAGGGAGCTACTGAAAGTCCTGAATGATCTGGCTGGAAGGGCTGAAGCTAGTTATATTTGGGGATTGTATGTATGTGTGAATGGGAGGAAGAGGAAGGCAAGATAAGATGGAAGAGACACTAATGTAGGATCAAAATGAGATTGCTGCATCTAAAAAGCAGTAAGCATGGAAACTTCAATACAGCCTCAAGAGCAGTGGTGGGTGGTGCCAAGCGAAGCCTAGACAATAGGCTTTTGGATCTGAGAATTGTCTAAAGGACATCTATGGCTGTGAAGAAGGAAAAACTTTGGTCATTTGATTTCTTTATGAATTTTTTAAAATAGTTGCATCAAAGCTACCTGACTTCTAACCCATTTTCCTTCTCAGTTGGAATAACCTTATGGGACCCAAATCTTGGCACATCATTCAGGTGAGATCATACTTCACTGAGGTTTATACCAGGATGGATACTCTTTGTGTGGGATACTCTTGGTTTTTTGCAGCAGTTGCAATATCTCTGGGTGAAAGTGTTTGGTCATGGTGTGTCTGCAGAGTGATGTTTTATGTGGCAGATTCCAGTAGGTGTAGGTGCAATGGACATGTTCTTCACCATCACGGCTAAAGGTGATCTTTTAAACCCCAACAGGGCAGGGACCTTATATCCAATTGCACAAATTGCAGTTTTATTCTAAAAATATGTGTATGCAAACTCAGACCTAAAGTATTCCTTTTGCTTTGGTGACTTTTTTTTCCCAATTGCTTGCTGCACTGTTGTTTGTGTTTATAAACTACTTAGATGTAAGCCTTTAGGGGCAGGAAATACCTCTTCTGCTTTATTTGCAAAGGATAGTAAGATCCTTATCTAGGTCTCTAGGTGCTATCACAATATAGGTAATCATAACGATAGGCCTCT
The DNA here is from genome assembly GCF_965183815.1 of Platalea leucorodia. NCBI lineage: Eukaryota > Metazoa > Chordata > Aves > Pelecaniformes > Threskiornithidae > Platalea > Platalea leucorodia. The sequence goes on from NC_138823.1 coordinate 120,973,744, forward strand.
GAGTAGTAGTAAGTCTGATATAGCCGAGGTGAAGTAGTAGCTTACCATGGAGTGAAAGTTTTTATTTGGAGTATTGGGGAAAAAAAAGCAAAATGTACATGGATTTTTTTTTTTTTTTTGCTATCTTTTGCTTAGTGAAGATATTAAACATGGCTTGTCACTTAAATGGGCCAGGGCTATCTTGTTGCAGCTTTTTTTTTTTTTTTAAACAATTATTCTGCAGCATGGAGTGTTTTGATTTAGGCATGCTTTTTAAAGATCAGTATTCATGGCACATGCAGTGAAGAGCAATTTAAAATTAAAAGGCTGCTTTAGACTTTTAAGAGCACCTGGATCTTATTTTAGAAGCAATTGGAACTCTGGGCCAGCACCTTGTAGGGTAATTTAAATTCTTCTTTTTTTTATTTTATTTGAGTACTTGGTGAAGAATTGATTTGAACAGCGCGGTGCTGAGCTCTTCAGATTTTGAAGTACTTCCAATTCCCAATCACATTTAGCTGCAGATCGTGATCTTCTATTGGTCTTACAAGGCCAGCCATCTTAAGAATATCACCCAGACAAAGAAATGAATCTAGGCTCCTTTGATTTGTCAAACATTTTATTTCATGGATTTCTTCTCTTTTGCTTATGCATAGAAGAAGTTCCTTAGGTTAAAAGGAAGACATTTAAAAATTTCAAAAGAAAATACAGGCGTGTAAAAGTAGTCAATTGTGCCATGTCAGTTCAGTATTTGAAGAAAGTGTTGCCATCAGTAAAACATTCATAAACACTGCAGTAAATTATGTGTATTGATTTGTCCAGGGTAAAAGGGGGTAAGGGGAAGAAACAATCCTTTAGTTATATTCAATACTCCATTTGGGAGTACGGTCTGCCCTGTGCCCCACGTGAGACAGCAGACCTGTGGGGATGAGGTGCAGGGAAAGAGGGAATCATCGTGTAACTAAGGCTTATCATTATTCAGAGGCAAAAAGAGAAACTGTGGCTGCACAGGTAATCTCTGTTCTGGAAATTAGTACCCTGAGCACTTGTCTTTGAACCATACGTCGTTTGCTTTCATGAAAACTTTCTGGATGTTTTTGGAATGCCCTATGCAAATACAGGATATAATCATAGAATTGTAGAATCGTTAAAGTTGGAAAAGACCCTTGATGCTTTACTTGTACAAAGTGACACAAGACAGTCATTTCCTTCCTCAGCTTTGTTTTCAAAAGTACAAAAATGTGGGGATGTCCATTCTCAGCAAGAGGTAGTAGCTGTCCTAAATACAGGGTTTCTTGTTCCTGTTCTCCATAGAGCAGGCAGCCCCTTGCAGACAGACACAGACGGGATTGCAAGCAGCTGGGGCTATAGCGGTGAGTCAATAAGTCGCTGGAAATTCACTGGGATGTGAAACACCAGCAAGAACCTGTCTAATACAATAGCTGCAATACAGTGAGAAGCTGCCAACAGGCAGCTCAGGGTAACAGTTTGCAACTACTTGCGGTGGTGCTCAGAGATGGTGTGGGGAAGTGTACGCCAATATAGAAACATTTTATAAACTGGAACTCTGAAACAGTGAGGATGACATTAAACAGCATCAGCGTCTCCCCATACTGGGTGGATTTCTTAGAAGAGGCTGGAGGAAGCTGATATAATTTATTTGGGGAAAAGCTCAGTGTAGTTTTGCCTTTGAGTTGAAAGAAATAAAACTTCATAAGATACGTTAGAGATTTCACTGGAGCGTGGAGGAGGAGAACGTAAAGTCTGAATATTTTGTTTTCTGTCTGAATCACTAATGTGCTACCAGTCAGTTTAATTAGAATAATTAGTCATGAAATATATAATTGGTCTGAATCTTCCTGCAGATTATATAGAGAGCTTTTGAAGAGGAATGTGGTTATTTGATACTGATCCTGCAAACATTTACGCACACTCTTAGCTCAGTGTGCATGAATCAGTGTGTATGCAGTGACATCCCATTGACTGCAGAAAGGAAGCTTCCCTTTAGCTAAGGGGCTTTCTCACATGGTGCTTCATCAATGGGCTGCATTTTTCTGTGACCACACGATTTGTGGCAAGTCCCCTGTTTTAGGGACGCCTTCAGTAAGGGACGGCTTTCACCCTTAAACAATTACTGGTGTTTGCAGAACAGTGACTTTGCGTGACCAAGTGGTGGCATGTCCTCTGTGGCTCGGTTTGTATCTTGGTCTCTGAAGAGCCGCTTCTCCTGTACCCTCTCTGTGAGGTTATTTTGGTACCACTGTGGTGGGTCCTGCTGTGGGGAAATGACCTAGTTGAGTAGTAACTGTGGGGAAGAGCGTGCTCTCACTTTCTCGTGGACTGTGCCGGGTCATTTCCCGGATCTGGTTCAGCTTGTGGCTGTGCACAAACCTGATCCTGCAAAGCTCCGGAGAAGTGAGGACGGGAAGTTGCTGGTGCTGTGTGGGAGAACGGGCCTGGGGTGGGTTAGGCTTGTCTGGGTTTAGGCTGTTTTTCTTTTCCCTGTGGAAAAACTTGAAAAAATAGAGCAATTATTGTAGATATTGACTAGTGATACCATTTGATCCCTTTTTCCCTCCCCAGAAGAGATTTTTTTTTTTTTATCATGGGTTTTACTGTTTGTTGTTTTGTTGTGTTATATCATTTAAGTGTCTATGTTCATTATAAATCGTCCGAATGAATGATGTGTCCTTGATTTTTGCAAGTTAGGAGCACTGATGTCCATGCTATTACTGTGAATAGTCCCATCCAAGTCAGCAGGTTTACTCTTCATAGGACAGTGAAGTATTTTAACTTGTGTTTGCAAGTTTTAGAGTGACAGGAGGTTATTATGAGCTGAAGGAAAGGGACTATATAAGAATTGCTACTGCTAGTATATTTCCTAGCTACTGTTTACCTGGATTTTGAATTTCTGCTGCCAAGAGTCTGAAATTGCATTCCTTTTGGCGTCCCATTCAGTGCGATAACAGAATGCTTAGATGAATGGGAGGTATTTTGGTCTAGAAACATGTGAAATCTCAATTAATTTTGTCTCAATTGCATACTCTCTAATGGTTTTAAGGTCTCCCAGTTTTCTGAGAAAGTGACATTAAGAAACTTGTTCTCCTTACCTTATCTGTTTCTTACGTCAAAATTATTTCTCACCCTGAGATTATGTAAGAGTTTCATTACAGGTAGTAAATTTAGTGCCAAAGAAGTCCTGTAAAGGTATTTAGGCAGCCCTGCTACATGCATAGGATTTTCTGCTTGTAGCATATGCTTATGTGCTTTGGTCTAGTTTGATAGTCTAATTGACTATAACAGTAGATTCTGTACATCATCTGCGTAAGAAAACTTAAAAGTTTTCATTATCTTTGGCCACAAAGAACAGTTGAAATCTTATGGAGTTTCTTACTATTTTTATGGTACTTCAGTTAATTCCATTTCTCTTTTTTTTTGGCATGCTGTACAGTGTTTAATATAAAAATACGTGATTCAGCAAAAGCTGTGGAAGGATTTCTGTTACTGCGGTGTACAGAATTGCAGGTACTGTGAAACAGACTGAAATAAAAAGAAGTACAGAGTACAGAAGTACGGAGTTACAGGCTGCCCGGGGAAGTGGTTGAGTCTCCATCCCTGGAGGTATTTAAAAGACGGGTAGATGTGGTGCTCGAGGACGTGGTTTAGTGGTGGACTTGGCAGTGATAGGTTAATGGTTGGACTCGATGATCTTAAGGGTCTTTTCCAACCTTAATGATTCTATGATAAAAAGAAGGGAATGTGGTGTATCTGCAGGGTAGGACTGTGTCACCCTGTGGCCTTATTTGTCAGTTCACAAAACTAATTGTGAAGTTCCCTTGAGTATTCTGTATGCACTAGAAACCCTGGTGAAGCCACATCAGATACCTTTCCTATCCAGAAAAGCAGAAATTCCCCAATCTTTATTAAAGTTGCATCTCTTTCATCAGTATCAGGAACCCAGCCCCAGGTAACCTTCTCATTAGTTCAGCTCAGGACCTGTTATTTCCCAAGGGCTGATCTTGCCTATTCAGTATTTGGTATCTCTTGTCTCTCCAGCGCATCACTCAATGCACAGAAGCCATCCTTACCTTTTAGCCCCAGTCCTTGTTCCAGCTTCAGTGACGTGAGCAGCACCAGGAGACTGGGGCAGTGATTTGGATCTAAAGACATAGCTCGAGGACTTTGTGGATGGACAGAATTGTGAGGCTCCGTCTCTCCTTACTCTGTCACAGAAAAATACAAAACAGATTTCATTTTCCATGCTTCTGTTTTCACAGAAGTCTGTTTCAGCTGGGCTGACCCAGGACCCTTCCTGTGTAGCTCAGAAATTATCTTTGAAATTAGGACTCTTTCCAATTTAAGTTGCTTTTGCTGACATTGTTGACCCCTCAGGCTGTATTAGTATTAGTAAATGACATAGTCCAATAAGAGTGGATCTGTAAAGCAAAACAGTTTGTGCTGAGAACCAGACATCCACGCTCTTCTATGTATTTTTAGACTTCTTTTTTTTTTATTTAGTTGTAGCTCTAGTTTTTCTCATCTAGTGCCAGACACAGGGTGTCCATGAGTGGCTGAAGTGTGTCAGGGCCACTCCTGGAGTGTATCTTCCAGTGTAATGTCATGCGAAAGGAGTGTGGATCTGTGTGCACCATAATGTCAACAAATGCATAGTAAGAAGAGATGACCAGGCAGCTGGCTTGAAAATTGCAATGCTGACTGAATTAAAGCACTAATGTAAGTGCACCATCAGTTGAACTGGACCACCTCAACCACAAATGCCTGTTTCCTTTTGTGCATGCTCGTAAGATATATGTAATCACCCTTCCTAGTCTGGGAGGGTCACAGTGTAGCCCCTTGTCAGCCACATTGCATATTCATTCACCTAAAAGCATTAAAAATGCAAGTCTTTCTACGATGACATTGTTACTATTAACTATGAATTCATAACTTGTAGAGAGAAAATGTTCCTGAATCGTGGTGTTGTCTTCTGGTTTTATAGGTAGTATTGGCTTTTATGTCTTGACATATTCGACATGGTATTGGCTGCTTTGTATACTTTTCATTCTGGGTCATTAATTTAGCAAGCAACTGTCAGTGAATCTAAGATGAATTACAACTAGTGTCAGACATGGTTTGAAACTCCTTAAGTGGAATGACGAAAGACACAATAAGGTGTATATGAAATCAGTGGCATGACCTAAATTTTCTGAAGCCAAGCTATTCTCTTAAGGATGCTCAACAGCTGATAGCACAACATTTCTCTCTTGATGGCCAGAAAGTTTAAATAATTCAGACTAGTGCTTTTTGTCTCTTTTGGGGAGCAGAGTGCCACAAGCCTATCTGTGTAAGTACCATGCCATGCTCTCCCAATAAGATGCTGGTTTTCTGCATGCTGAAGTTATGGCTACAATGGAAGACTGTATTTGGGGTTTAGTGCCTTGTCAATGTAGCTTCCGCTATTAGCACAGTATATCTGGGGTAAGCCAGGTGAAGATGACACAGTAGTCCTTTTTAATACTCAAGGTCACAGATGTGGAGGATCTGGCTGTCACTGTTCTTGAATAACCATGTCTTCCACTGAGGTCTGTTGGAGTTCAGGGTGAGGGGCTGTTGCCTCAACTGAAAACAGCTCTGAAAAGCCACATCTGAAGAATGGGAGTTGCTTTGGGATGCTAGAAACTGGAAAGAGTATAAGATGTCATTAGTTTAAACTACTTATTTTGATGACTGGATTATTTTGGATTCTGATCAGGCAATAAGCCTAGCAGAATTTACATTTTAAAAGAGTGTGCATACAATTTTGCTTATGTTTCAACTAACCATTCAGTTGCATTCCTATGCAAACCATGTCTTTCCTATTCCAGCCCCTTCTCTAAATCTCATCTTTGTTGTCCTTGCATGAAATAAACAAAAACAAACAAGAAACTCATATTGTGAATGTCATGCAGTTGAGAGTCAGTTTGTTTCCATAAAACACCATGGACATCTGTGATGTTTTATGTAGTTAAAAACAACAGCAACAACAACAAAAAAACTTATAAAATTCTAGTACATCTGACAAGTTCTGTAGAGTTGTCACAAGAAAAATTACTGCACACTGCACAGACCAGATCATGCAGTAGTCCAGAATAACCTCTTCGGTTCCTTCATTCTGGTGAATGTTACAAGTCCCATTGCTCGAAGCCTAGCATATTTGACTGTGATAACTGCTGTTAACTAATTTTGTTTCTAGGCAGCTGCTCAGAAACTCAGGACAAAGCTGCAAATAACATGTAGATGTGTAGAAAGGAGAGGGGGGAAAAGAAAGAGGAGAGGGAGCTCTAAGTGTATATCAACTCCAAGTAGAAGAAAAACAAAACAGAGGAGTGGAAAACAGAATATTTGTTTTTTCATGCATTTCACAAAGTGTTAGCAAAGTGCGTGAGCGGGGGGAGCTGGGGACTTGTGAGGAAGCTGCTGTCTTAAAAGATTTGAGGGGAAAACACTTCTCTTGATACATTTAAGTTGAAAACTACTGAGTGCCTTTCAAGCAGCCATATGTTGCAACATTTTGGCTGAGAGAGAAGTATGTGTTTGGGATTTTTTTTTACATTTTTATATAAAAGCTTGAAAAACGCAATGGGAAAATTGACATTTCCTTTTTACAACAGCAAAGCAAGCCATCTCCTGTCTAAGCTTGGGCCAGCTATGTCCCAAACTCTCTTAATTTCTTCAGGCGTTTTAGAGAGGAAGGGAAGCACCGTTCCTTTGCACCAGTGGATGAGGAATTAAGAATTAAACAGAACTGAGAATTGTGACAGAGCCTGGATTCTAAAGTTTAGTGCCTTGACCAAAAGGCTGGTCTTTCTGTTTGTCTGTCTAGCTTATCTACCTCGCTCACATCACATTTGTTTACTAGTTTATTTATACTTGTATCACCTCTGTGAGGCTGAGAAATACTGTTGTGCTCTTTGTATAGATGTAGAATCCAAGAATAGGTGATCTAAGTGAGTGCCCAAGGTTACACAAGAAATCTGTGGAATAGAAGGGACTGAATAAAGCTTACTTAAATCCCAATTAATAACCTTATCTTTTTGGGCCTTACTCATTTGCTTGAGAGAAAACCAGAGAAAAAAAGGAGGAGAAAAAAAAAGAAAGAGAGGAATGCAGAAGAGGGTTATCTTCTTTCCTTTGAAGACTGGTTTCCTATTTTGATTGCAGAAACAAAGCCAGTGGTTTTCAGTTTTAATTTCAGAAGTGGTACTTTTTTTCCCGCAGATGCCAGTTTTTCAGAGGAATTCTCCAATTTCATGGAGAGGTTACAGTGAGCAAAGAGAAGGGGAAAAAAATAAAGGAGGAGGAAAGAAGGAATCCGATGAATGGATTTTTCCTCTGTCCCAAGACTCCCTTGCTTCCACCTGCCAGTGTTGTGGCTTCCTTTCCAGTCCGTGCCTTTGAAACTGGCTTAGCAGGATCTCGGTTCTTTCTAAGATGGGTGTTGTGTATTCAGTCAGAGCACCAACTCCATGCTGTGAGGCATGGGGGGAGCACGTAGTGGCATTTCTAGCAATAAGCTTGTCAAAATAAACAGTCTTGCTTTTAAAATATGTATCTGGAATGTGTTGCCTGCTACTACATATTCATGTCTTAAATGCAAATGTCTCCCTTTCCTGCACATATTGTGGATGTTTGCCCTCTTTATTTGGGTTGTGTATCATATGGGATGTAAATAAGAGATGACAAGTTGTGTAATAAGTGGAGGGGGGGAGGAGGAGTTAAAGGGATTTGATTTAATAAGAAGCATGCATAATTTACACACACAGCACTGTTCCATTCTGGTTTTGCATACTTTAATTGCAAATCCTGTGGCTTCATACCAACCAACATCTTAGAAGTAATAGTCTTTTACTAGTCTTAAAGATAAGATTTCTCAGAGGAAGTTCGCTTGCTAGAATAGGCATCCTGCAGTGGTTTAGCTTTACACTGAAGTTTGTAAATGTCCTTGTTTCTTTGCAAGGGGAAGGCAGATAGTCAGTTTGGCTAGATAAATCAAATATACAGTATGAGCAAGAAGACTGTTTTAGGTGATGTTTTTATCACACCCACAAGTTGGAAATACAAATTATTTTAGGGTGGATTTATGTCTCTCTGACCTGTAAATGATCTAAGCTGAGGGCACAAATTAATATTAAGATCCTGAGGTACCCAAATATCCAAGAGTTGTTTGCCTTTGCAATGTGGTGGTGGCATAAAACCAGAGGGTAATTTAAAAATATTTTTCGTAATCATTGATGTTTGTTCCAGTCATACCAGGAACTGACTGTGTGAAATGGGTTCATTTTGACACTGTAGTTGGAGTCATGCCTGCAAATAGTCTGCTAAGTGTAGCCTGCTTAGGCCCGAAGGAACAGATGACCCTTACCCTGAAAAGTTTGACCTAAATAAACACGTGGCTGCAAAGAAAGCATATGTGCCATGAGAAGGCCAAATGTTGAGTTGCTTCCAGGATTTTAGGGATGGATTCTGTACATGTGCATATCCTTCTGTGTACAAGAACCAAAATGACTCTAAATAGGCAGAAAGTGGAAAAGATACTGTGAGATGTCATTCAGGGAAGCTTGTGAATGCCTGGCTTCACAATCAGTGAGAGACTTCATGGGGTATCAAATCCAGTCCCAAACTACTGCAGGGACTTGCATCTTATAAGCAGGGGGAAGACAGAAATGGAAGAGAGATTGCGAGAGGTGGCACAGAGAAAGGAAATGGGGCAGATGAGGTTTCTGCATGGAAAAGCTTAAGCTGGAATCTGTTTTTTTGGGGAGACATCCAATGCTTGTGTGAATGGCTAACTGTGGACCGCTGTGCTGGTTCAATAGACCTGAGTTCCTTTGTCATATGCTCTGGAATAGCTTTGCTGTGATCTAACACCATTGTCTGCCTCTAGTAGTGGGCTATATAGGCAGGCTGCCAATTCGCAGGTTGGTTTCCAGTACCCAGAGAAACTGCTTCATGAGCCCTATCACTACTGCCACCAAACCCAGCCCAGCATTTCAGGAGCTGATTCTGGCCTGGGTCGAAAATGGGTTCTGCAGGGAGACAAACCCATAAAGTTTGAATGTGATTTTGGATCCAAATTCTACTAGAGCTTGTGGGTTCATGATCTTTTTTTGTTTGTTTTTAAACATGGACTTGTCTATAGTTACTGTAAAACTTCTATCTCTTCCCTGTTTCCCTGTCTTTTTTCTTTTTTTTTTCTTAAACCCTATCTTAGACATGAGTATTTCAGGCAAGTGCTGAATCAAAAAGTGCTATTGGGCCACTGAAATTAATAGCAGTGCCTGAAGTTTGTTGTGATATCGGTAGAGATATAGCTGAATTAAGGAGCTTTTTACTAGAAGGTAGCAGTTCAAGGAATGTTCTTCAGTGAACTGCTCTTCTGGCACAAAGTGAAGCCTTGACAGAGGAGTTTCTGTGACATAGCAGCCCTGACTGGTGTGGGCCTTTGTTTTACCTCAGGTGCATGTCAGGTGTCTGCTGCAGTATTGTAAGGCATGTTCTCTGTAGTCATGTCCCCTCTTTATACGGCGTAGAGAGGAGGGAGAGTTCAATGTGTGATCCTGAACACCTACTTTTATGGGTCCTTGACCCATGCATGCTGTCTCTGGGTTCTAGGCTGAATCCCAGGGAGGAGAAAAAAATCCCGTTGGTTTTTGGAGGCAGTTCAGCCAGGTTTAGTCTGAGTGAATATTAAGAGGGAGATTTATTTTGTTGGGGTTTTCTTCCGGTATAAGTAAAGTTTTTCAAAATCCAGCTCTCTTGTATGAAGGTCATAAAAAATGTTAATATCCTGTCTTACAGGGTGGGAAATCTTTGGAGGTAGTGTTGTTTCTCCCTTCCCACTCCCCATACTAAAGAGACTCACAAGCAGAAGGAGCACCAGGCATAAGCAACAAGTAAGATTTGCCTCCTTCTCATACATATGCCTTAATGATGAAGAAGGACACTTGTCAAAAATAACAGTCCCTTATGATGCCTATAAAGCTCTCTGCAATGACATGAGCGGTTTCATGATTTTAACTTGTTGGGGAAACCAAGAAGCCTATTGCTCCACACATTTTCATTTTTATGCTGTGTATGTAAAGACATGTGGTCTTTAGAGCAGTGTGTTGTAGATCTAATCCCCAGTTGGGAATCACTAAACACACTGAAACGGTAAATAATTAGTGATGATTTTTTCCCCTCACTCCATATTACCTTCTCAAAACAGACTGAGCAAAACAAGCAGCAAGGAAATGCTACTCTCCAAATATGTAACTAGGAACTTGTCTCCTGAAGGCTGTTAAATAAATACGGAAAGTGTAAAATTTACTTTTCTGAATTATGGAATGGGTTTCTGAGCAATGAACTACTACTTCTTGTCTCTCAAATACCTTTCATCAGTTTTTCTGCAAAAATACAGCATACACGAATAGTTATTGGAATTTTATCTTCAAAAGAAGCAGAATTAAAATTGGTGTGCATGTGGAGGGGGTTACAAATGCAAGATAATTGTGTCTTTATCAAGTTTGCTGACTTTCTGTGTTTTCTCCATTTTAAGGCTTTGTACTATTCAAGTCTCCTAATCATCCATTTGAATAGATAAAAATGTATTCTGGATAGGTACAAAAGCACTGGTTCTTTGGCTACCTCCCTCCCTTGGCAGTAGAGGAAAAGTAATCAAAAATTAAGTTCTGATTCCTAGTGCCTACCAAGCAGAGAGGGATTGGATGTTTTGCGAGAATCTGAATTGGGTAGGGTTTGTTCTAGAAAAAATTGCAATGCAGAGTAGTGTTTGGCTTAGGAGGAGGGTGCTCTCGTACTGCTCTGCCTTTCTCATTTTGGAAAGCTTTATACTTGCCTGTCAGCGTGGGAGAGTTGGGAGCTGCTGAAGCACCAGCTAGCTTGTCCCCCTTGCAGGACAAGTGGGCATGCAGTGGTGGTCGAGCTCCTCTGTTGCTGGGGGGTCTTGTGACTCTGAACAGCAGTGCAGGGTGGTCAGAGGTCCTGGGGCCAGGTAGGATCTATCTTTAAGGCCAGCTAACTGGGGAATGGAAGCAATGAAATGCCACCTATGTCAGGTAATAACCTCTCTTCCTGCTGCAAGGGCATTCCCTATAGAAAGATAACCATCGGGTGCTGTCAAGAGTGTAGGTTTTGGCATATCAGCACTGTCTGGAGGCAAGCTGGTCAGCAGATAACAATATCATAGTGGTCACCTAGTGGCTTCCACTCTACTGAAGCCTCCATATAGCTGAGAGCTCGTAAGTGTACAGACAGTATAAGGAAGGGCTAAAGTAACCTGATGATTGGAAACGGAAAGGAAAGGAAAATTAAGGGCTATGGTCAGCGAAGCAGTTGATTGGAGAAGATGATTGTAGAAAGCTTGGTCTTCCCGCCCTTTTATTATACTGTATGTATGCTGCCATGGTTTCATACCTATCAATTGGAATTCAGATGATTCTTTAGCCTGATACAATGTTGGGGTTTTTTTTGCAAATAAATACCCATTTAAAGTAATATGAGGGAAAATACACAAACTCGAGAAGTGGGCCCATGTGAACTTCCTGAGGTTCAACAAGGCCAAGTGCAAGGTCCTGCACCTGGGTAGGGGCAATCCCCAGTATTGATACAGGCCGGGGGATGAAGGGATTGAGAGCAGCCCTGCAGAGAAGGACTTGGGGGTACTGGTGGATGAAGAGCTGGGCATGAGCCGGCAACGTGTGCTCGCAGCCCAGAAGGCCAACCGTATCCTGGGCTGCATCAAAAGAAGCGTGGCCAGCAGGTCAAGGGAGGCGATTCTGCCCCTCTGCTCTGGTGAGACCCCAGCTGGAGTACTGCGTCCAGCTCTGGGGTCCTCAGCACAGGAAGGACGGGGACCTGTTGGAGCGGGTCCAGAGGAGGGCCACAAAAGTGATCAGAGAGATGGAGCACGTCTCCTGTGAAGAAAGGCTGAGAGAGTTGGGATTGTTCAGCCTGGAGACAAGAAGGCTCTGGGGAGACCTTATTGCGGCCTTTCAGTACTTAAAGGGGGCTTATAAGAAAGATGGGGAGAAACTTTTTAGCAAGGTCTGCTGCAATAGGACAAGGGGTAATGGTTTTAAACTAAAAGAGGGTAGGTTCAGACTAGATGTAAGGAATAAATTTTTTACAATGAGGGTGGTGAAACACTGGAATGGGTTGCCCAGAGAGGTGGTAGATGCCCCATCCCTGGAAACACTCAAGGTCAGGTTGGACGGGGCTCTGAGCAACCTGATCTAGTTGAAGATGTCTCTGCTCATTGCAGGGGGGGTTGGACTAGATGACCTTTAAAGGTCCCTTCCAACCCAAACCATTCTATCATTCTATGATTCTATGAAAATACGTGATTTTGGGTGGGGAGCAAGTAATGCACTAGACTCAGTTTTCTATTCCCTCCTAATAGCACTTCCTTTCACATCACTCTTATCTTTGTTGACCTTCCATCTTCCTCAGACATACAACCTTTTCTTCACCACATGTATTATTTAAAACCCTTGGGTTGCAACAGCGACCTGGAGGTACTGGAGAGACAGGAATGGAGAGAGGGGAGCGGAGAAGGAGCTGAGTGTTTTGTTCCCAGTACATCTGCTTCAGGAGCCAGGCATGGCAGAAAAAATGGTAGTCCTGGCACAAAGGGAAATTTGTCCTGAAGCTCCCTTCTCATATCTGTATTCATCTCTGGTATCAAATAGGGGGATGTCGGCTGATCATCTTTTGCATTAGCGTCTCACACCCATGGCCTAGACTACTCATTAAGCCAAGCGTTTTTGTATTGAGTATATTAATTCATAGAGCAGCCTGAGGGGATGAAAACATAGCCGCGTGCAATGTAAAAATAACGTATGCTATTCTTTGGATGCATATCCAAAATACTAAACACATGAAAATTTGCATCAGATAGATTAGGGTAGATTAATATCTTATATCCTTGATACCCACTGATACTAGGATTAACACCCATAGAGCAGTTTCTGATCCTCCCTGCTTACCTTGCTTCAGTTATCTGAGAAGAGAGACACTTCCCTCCCCCTTGCATGCTTGTGTATCTGGAAAAACTTTGTGTGAGGAAAGGGTCTGGTTGCAAGGCTCAGGAAATGTTCTTGAAAGTCCTCTGTTTGCAACCCCATATCCCTTGTACCAAAGCGCCTGGTGCTTGCTCACTTCTTCATGTGTTATGGCTGGAAATGAGACCTCGGATGAGCAGGGGTCCAGGCAGCTGAGAAGTGGCCTGCTTTGGGGAGCACAGCGTGCTGCAGGGGCTCCTGGCCTGCCGTGTCTTGAGCTGCCTCTGGGACTGGAGGCAGCAAGACTGCGGTGAGCTGCCTATGCTTGCCCCAGCACAGCACCGTGCAGTTGTTAGCTTCAGTGCAAATCCACAGTGTTACAGCTGCATCTTTTGTGCTGAAAGAGCTTGAGAAATCACAGCTTGTCAAAGATCTGTAAGCTGTGCAGTGTAAAGTTGGCTGCTCATGCTTTACAATAGGGGAGTGCTTCTCTGGCCTCCCAGTCTGAGACTTGATTTAACCAAGCAGGCTGCAGCAATGTGGGTGGCAAATTTTTGGGCTGCTGGTCCGTTGCCTTATTGCCATTACTTACGCAGTGTGCAGCTCTGGCTGTTTAGAAATCCTAACTCTGCTGTTTGGCACAGTGTCTTTCCAAGAGGATGCATAAATCAGATAAGCTCTCACTCCCCTAGCAAATGAGAGTAATGGATGATTTATGCTTACATTGCTATCTTGGTATTTGTCAAACTGACTCCTGTTTGGCTTTCAAATCCTTAATTTGTGTTTTATACTTGGTTACTATTAAATATCCTTTTATCACCCCAGCAACACTGTCAGCCCAATGTCTCGCTTGTCTTCCTCCTACTGACATGGAAATACCAGTTCACTGATCTATTTATCTTTCCTTCTTGAATAGTCTCCCATGATGTATTCTCTGGAAAACAGCCAACTCATTGTACAGTGCTATAAGTACTGAAATCTAAATGAATATGGAATAAAATTCTCCTAGATTTTGCTTCCTCTACAGGAGATTCCTGCTGTGGGATGAGTTTTAATGGTTCAGATTCAAATTCATCCGTGTTTCTAGATTAATGCATCCACTTCAGTCTCAGAAGCGCAATGGCTGAACCTCAGTGCCTGTGCTTGTCTTCCAAGTTGCTGTGTAACAGACACATAGTTCAGAGCTTTATGAAACAGGCCGGCAGCCAGAAGAAATGGGCTACTAAATCTTCTTTCAATAGATTTCTTCAACCTCATCACTGTCATATCTAACAGTATGGAACGGCAAAGGCCAACTTATTAACAAGGGGCAGCTAATTAGGAAAAAAGATGTGTTGTGCCCCACAGGAAAAGACCTCATAAAATATGTTGCTTTTCTTAATGCCAGACCTCCTGGCATAATGACTCTCCACTTCCCACCCCCCCCCCACCCCCCCCCCCCCCCCCCCCCGAAAAAATGAGTGGGTCGCTTTGTGTGGAGAAAGCACGAGAGAGTATATCCATAAGGTCACAAAAAAGAGTGTAAATTTAGAACTATTGAATGTGTACCTATTTCAAAACAGTGACAAAATCATCAACTCATGATTTTTGAAGCGAGCATTACTATTTAAGACACTGAGGACTGACTTGCAATTTTTACAGACTTCAGCTTGGTGAGGCAAAGGATGAGCAAATTTCAGCTCCTCACTTGTCTAGTGTTCCGGTCAAGCAAGATTTGGTAATAGCTGGCATCTTTACCCAGAAATGATTTTTGCTTTGCCTTTTTGCTCTCAGCTCTCCGAGTGTCGTGCTTTCCTGTGGTCTGCTCTTCCCTTTGCCTTTGCTGTCCTCAGTGGCAGCTGTTCAATTTCTAATTTGACAAGATGAACACCACTTGGGTTAGATATCAGTGCTTCTGTGCCAAGAAGGCTTCACAGTTCAGTCCACCACAGTGCTTTGGTGTGATACTATACTGTAATCTGCTTACCAAGAACCACTAACAGCACACTCCTGTATTAACGAAAGTACCACTAGGACTATAAACACCTTTTGATGCTTCTATGCTAAAAACTTGGGTTCAGTTTGCCAAACTGCTTCTGTTTGGGTTGACATATTACATGACAGGTATAAACCTCCTGGTGAATTATTTCTTGTGAAAATTTGGGCCAAAAAACCTTAACCGTTTAATGACTAGACTAGGGCAAAATAATGTTGTTAGGAAACCAGCATTCAGAATCAAACTTGAGCTGCATACCCACGATGTCACCTGCACCAGGCTAAACACAGTGACTTTGCCTCTATCTTTGCTCTCATCAAACCTTCCATTAGGGGCAATTAATGCTGCAGTATGTTGCACTGCCTGTATTCAAAGACGAATTCACTGTTTTGGGTAGAGGCAGTGCCTCCCACTTGCAGTTTGGTGAAGGGGATGCCCATCGCTGTCTCCAAGAAAATCTGCACCTATTTAGCAAAATAATAAGCATGTTTTAAACCATAAGCTTATGTTTAATCAAGATTTCTTAGATTTTAGTGGATAAACTTGGATAAACTGATTGTAGAGAACTTAGATACCACTCTGATACACAGCTCAGAAAATCCCATGAAATTGTTAATGCTGCTTGAGAGCCCAGTTTGAATCATATACAGTGGATAAGATAAGGGCTCACAGACTGAACAATGAGAAGAAAGGAAGAAGATGAATAACTTCATTATTCATGTTCATTAAGTGAGCATCATCTATTCTGTGTGCTGAATGAGGCAAAGGTTAAGCAGAAAAAAAGGGGACGTGAACATGTAATTAATACCTGTATAATAATGCATATGGACAAAAGGGCCAAAATTAGGGATGTACAGGCAACCCTGAGAAGCAGAGAAGTGTGTTTCATGTAGTAACTTTAATAATGCTTTTCTAATGCAAAGGAGGTGGGTGTGTGTGTGACAGTGTTACATAAACATAGTTAATATGCAGTAACACTATTGCACATCAGAAAATGCTGAGCATTTTATCTGGTGTTCTATTTAAATTTTTTCGTGCTATGTGAGGGGAGAGATTAATTCTGCATCGTGTCAAATGGAAATACTAACAAAAAGAAAACTGAATACTTATGTCCCTGCTACTCTGGACCCTCAGAGTGCTAATTCAAGTCTAATTTTCATCAAACTTGGATGAAGTCATTTCTCTTTGGTTAAAACTGACCAAAGTCCTCCAAAGTTGATCAGGAGGCACTTGCAGAAGGGGACAAGGCTGTGACAGCAGGTGGCTTTGAAGGGCCGTGGGGTTCCCGTGTGGCTGCTGGCTGTTTGGGTTTGTTTTTTTCTGACTGTGCTTAACTGTCCCCTGCCTTCTTCGGACCTGGAAGCAAGGAGATGCAGATCCAGCTCATCCTAAAGGAGAGACGCCAGGTAGCTGCTCAGCTGAAGTGATGGCTTTCTGGCCTTTTCTGCTCTGCTAGTCACCCTTGGCCATAATGGGAGGGTTAGACACCTAGCTCACATGCAGACATTAAATTGAGCTATCTTAAATCTCAGGATAAATCCCACCCCTGCAGATACAGGTTCCTGCCTTCTGTGGCTTGAGGCTTTGTCTTTGGAACTAAGAATTGAAAAATTACTCGCCAAACAGGTTTAAATTGGTGTATTTTTTTTCCCCCATCTGTGATATTCTCAGTAGTTTTTTCAGCAAGAGGTATTTTCTTTTAAGCAAATGTCGCTTATTTCTACACCTGTAGCATGGTATTTCAGAACAAAAAAAGAAAGAATCTGAAGAATGTGTGATATGATAATGAATGGCTTTTTATTATGTGCCTCACACCATCAGCAAACATCCTTTAGTTTCAGGGAGAAAACAGAAACTTAATATAATTTCTGTCCTTCTTCTGAGGAGCATTCTCCCCAAAGAAAATTTCTTTTTTTTTCCGCCCCTGACTTCAGAAATGGCTTTATTGCTTCAGGCACTCCTGCCAAATTGCCAGGTGGTCATTAAATAGCAGTGGAATATCAAATTAACCTTAAAATAGCCCTCAAACTGATTTAGGGGATCAGAAACTGTTTGAGAGACATGCATTAAAATGCAGGGCCCTTGTGATTTTTGGAGAGAAATAGTATTTCAAGAAAATGTGTTCTTGGTGAGATTTTTAGTAAGATTTTTAAAACTGCCCTGGCTTTTCTGAGTTTTTTATCTGTATCCTTAATGTGTACAATGTTTACAAACTCTTTTTGTTTTAATTATTCAGAGTTATGTCTTCAACATGGTAAGAGAAAGAATGGTATAAACAGAATAAATCTTGTGACTAGAAAGAGTAGGAGCTGACCCTTTCAGCTGTATGATCTGACTGCCTTTGTGGTACATGCAATGGCTTCTTCTTGATTTAAAGGCTCAGCTGCTCAGACCATGTAGCGCAGGCTTCCTAAACACCCGAACTGTCCAGGTGAGTGAAAAATCAAGCAGTAAGAGTTGAAGTGCCATTTAGGGGAAAGAATTCTTGAGGGCCAGGGATGTGACTGAAAAACATCCAGTGTGGTTTTGATTATATTTTTGAATTCACGGCATTTTATTACAGGACATCTTATTGATGTTATACGGTCTTTTCTTAAAATTAACTTGAGTCACACCAATTAAATGCTCATGTAGCAGTGGGTAACTGAAAGCTAGGATCCACTTATGAAAGCAATGGTTTGTGTCGTAGAAGTAGCAGCCTCTCGTAGAGAGTGCACTGCTCTTTGATCAGAAATATTTAAGCTTAGGGACCACAAAAAAGGTGTTACCTTTGAGCGTCACTCTCAAACTGACGTGTTTATTGCATGCAGCACTTATTCTCCAGTTACATACTTAAGGCTTTCTTCTTCGTGCTTTGGGAAAGAAGTATGGTCACTGTCATTTGGCCGGTCACAGGTATGGAAGAATAAGCATCAGAAGCAGTGGTGGTAAAATCTTCAGGACATATCCCACTGGTTTCACCTCACTTCACCTGATGGTGTTCTCATACTGCCATGCTTGTTGCTCCCCAGCACTGCCAGCAGAGTGCTAGACTCTGCACTGCAGCATTTTCCGTTTGCTTCTCCTGTTTTTTTGGTGTTTTTTTTTTTTAAACACTTTGATGACAGTGGAATTAGTTATCTTTCCCCAGGACACCTCAATGAGCAACAATAAATTAAATTTTGGGTAGTAAATTTTAATAGTATCTCCCAGTGGACACAATGCATTTCACGTATCTGAAAATATTTTCAATGGGATTAACCGTCAAGAGATTAACCACTTTGGAGGTGTTGCCTACTCTATAAACTCTGAGAGAAGATTAGGTACGAAAGCATAAAAAATGCTGATCACGGCACAAATGTCATACATGGATGAGTGTTTCACTCATTCCTTTTCAGTACAGTATCAACCACTGCAGTGTCTTAGCATTTTCAGCAGGTGTGCTCTTTGATTGATTACTCCCATAAAGACTTTGGAGATTCCTTTCCTCAGTAGTCTAATGAAAATGTAAATGCAAATCATCAGCAGTGTAAACTTCCATAACTCCCCTGCAGCCAGCAAATCCAGGCCATTTTCTGTCGGCTGAGGAGCAGCCTTGGAGTATCAGTAAGTTGCAGATCAGTATGCTTTGTTGTTTCACTAGTATATGAAGTGCATCCATAATATAATTACTTTCAACCCCACATTCCCCAAACGGCTTCATCTCAGAAAAAGGAGAGAATGCTGATCGCTTTTTTAAACCTCTGCTGGTAAGATTTATTTGTGAAGTCTCACTTTTGAGCAGAATGCAAATACCTGAGTAATTACTGCAACTTGTTATTCTTAAATCTGTTTGAGAGGGAAATCTGCAGAAGTTTCACCTAGCTCCATGATTTCTCATCCCATCCATTAGCCTGCTGGGGGAACTCAGACTCTTGTCCAATTACTGTCACACGTCTTTTCTTCTTTGAGAAAATGGATGTTGTGACATGAAAGGGAAAATTGTCTTTTAAACTTTATTGAGAAATATTATAGAAAGAACAGAAGTGCAATGAGAACTTGACCTAAGAGCTGCCTTTTTGGGCTGGGACTGCATTGTTATTACCTTCAGATCACTGCAGGCAGAAGCTTCTGCCTCTCCTAGGCAGCGCTTGCTCGGGAAGCAGAATCAGCAATCCAGCAGATGGTGTGAGCTCCCTGGTAACTGAACATTTTATTCATTCAGATACTCACCTGTTGCCTGCGTCTAACGAAATTCCTCTCTCTGACTGTGCCTGATTCTTAAGCGAAGCCTAATCTGGCAATCTCTGACACACAAAACGTGCTTTGACTGTAGCAGTAGGCATCACTAAGGTGCCCAGCACTGCCTGGTTTAGCCTTAGTTGTGTGTTAAGGAAAGCACTTCTCTTTGCAGTACCATTGTGCATGTTCCTTCCACGTTCTCGTAAGGATGGAAGCGTGTCTGATACTGAGTAGTTTCAAAAGGTCATCCAGATTTGGTTCTTTTCTGGATACCTCTCCCCGTTATTCCTCCTTGCAAAGGATTCTTCTTCTGTCCTTAAGAAAAATGGAAAGGGCCTAGGACCTTGTCCATTTTCCGTGCTCTAAAAGCAGGTGTATGTGTCACCTCTCCCTCAAGACCTCCAGTGATGGAGACTCCAGAGCTTCCCCAGCATCCTACTCTACCACTGTGTTATTCTTTAAGCTCGTTTCATTATACTTTCCATTGCGTCTAACCTTAGTTTTGGTTTTTTGCAGTTTCAGCACTAAAATCCTCTGGGCACAAACAACAGACTTTTTCTCTTTTGAAGTAGCTGTTTGTAAATTTTTGTCAGTCTTTTCAGGACTGCAAGGCCAGTTTGTTCAGTCTTTCCTCATAAGCCATGTTTTCCGAACGTATGATCATTCTTCACTATTCTGCCTGTGGGCATGCTTCAGGTGGTCATTCCTGTTTTGAAATGCAATGCACCAAACTGAGCAGGTACTGCAGTGGGGTAAAGTCGAGTGGAAGGATTTACTTTGTGCATCTCACAAGCTGTACCTCTCCTTGTACATTGCTGTAAACAGGTTGTCTTCTTCCCAACTGCGTGATGGAACAGTTGTCACATGTCCATTGCTGATCTACAGATTGCCTTCCCTGTAGCCAGGTATTCCCTGACTTGCACTGATATACCTAATTGTTCCTGCTGAGGTATAGAACATTATTCTTCTCACAAGCAGAACATGCACTGACTATTTTCAGCCCATTCTCCAGTTTGCCAAGATAGTTTGAAGTCCTGCTCTCCAACACACTTGAAGTCCCTCCCAGCTGAGTGCTATTTAACAAACTTTTTGTTTCCCATCCTTCAGTTCATTAAGAAAAATATTCAACAATGCCAGACCTAGGAGACTTCCCTCTGGAATATCACTGAATGCAAGCGTCTCTCTTTAATTATGATGAGCCATGTATGTTTTCTTTCTGAGTAGCCTTTCCAACCATTTCTAGAGCCTCCTACTATTTCCACCTTGTTTAAGAGAATTTCACATGAAATCAAAGTCAGACTTACTTAAGTAAAGCAATGTGACAGCTACTGTTTTTTCTCTATCCCCAAGGGCCATTATCCTCTCATAGAAGAAAATCAGATTGGTTTGATGGGGTTCCTTCCTGACAAATCCATGCTGTCTATTATTCATCTTCTTGTTTTTTCTAGGTATTTCCAAGTAGTTTGATTATTTATTCTGTTACAGTTCTGGGAATTGAAGCTAAGCTGTTGGGTTTATAGGTCTGTGGCTCTTCCTTTTTATTATTTGCCATTTTGCAGTTTTCTGGTAACTCACTGTATCCCAGGGGACCTCCAAGATAAATGCCAACAGCTCATCTGGCAGCTCTTCAAGAACAATCAGACCAAACTGAACATGTCTGATTTACCAAGGTATTCTCTAATCTTTTTCTTTCCTGATTAGAGATTGATGTCTCACCATCTATTGCTGATATTAATTATGAGAGCTAATTGATGTTTAATGAAATGATGATGCAAAAAAGGGCATTCCAAATTTCAGCTTTCCAGGTGACATCCCTAAGCAAGGTTCCAGTTTCACTAAGTAGTAGACTGACACTTGTATTGGTTTTCTTCCTCTATTAAAATACTTATAGGACAGTTTCTTGTTATTCTTGATGGTCTTTGTTAATTGCATCTGATTATGGCCTTGTCTTTCCTGACTTTGGAAGTATCAGCTCATAGTGTACCTTTTACCTGTCCTTAACAGACTGACCTGGTGCTTTTAAACTGTCTTGAATTTAAGGTACAGGATGTGCTCAGGGCATAGTCAAATCCATCCTCTAGCTACGTTTGCTATCTTACCTCCACCCACCGGATGATTTGTATTTCTGACATTACTATTTTTTCTCTAAGGAAATGTCACTCTTCACTACCTTTTTCCTTTAGGCTGGCATTCCTAGGGATCTGTAGTCACATCTCTAGGTGTGCTGGAATTTGCTTTCCTGGATGCCATTGGTTTTTATTTTGCTGTTCCCACTTTCCTAAGCCAAAGATTGTGAACTCTGTTGTAGGCCCTGTTGGCTTTGTTTGGGTAGGAAGAAAATGCAAAGGTACCAACATCCACGTTTAAACCAGGCTATTCAGATTTTGCTGATTCGCAGTGGCTTTCCTCAGCCTACCTTCATCCTTAGTGAGTTCAAGGGTAAAAATCACTGGTTCGAGCATTATGGTCAGAAACTAAAACCACCGGTTAGTCAGGGCAGTCAGCGAGAGCAATGTGTCTGAAACTGTGAAAACCACTGGGATTACATCCCTAGGAGTGCTGTGCATACCACAGCATGACTACTGTGAATGCTGGCTGCCTTTCCTCTTCTCTGCCTTCAAACCCCTGAGTATCATGGAAGCAGTAATTCACTGCCATCAGGCCTTTTTTTAAAATAAAAGCAAAAATCATTAGTTGTCTCTTTGATCTTTTATCAATTAGAGAAGTTAACTTAAATTGTCCGTATCCAAAAATAGTACGAGCTTGCTTTGAAATTTTGGGAAATGTGTAACTGTAATAATTTAAAAATAGGCTTTGAAATTTCATTTTCTCTTTCTGGCGATGTTGGTTGCCATGGAGTTCAAGTAATAGGTTGTGATGTTTAACACTGAATTAATTACTACTTCTCACTCACAGAGAACATCTAATTATACATATTCATGAAGAACAGTGTTTGGCATTCCTGAGGGAGAAAATATCTTTTTTAATACATAATATTACATTACAATAAATACATACTTTTGGAACCAGATGGAGTCTGTTAAATGCATAATCTTATATCACTTTTTTCCCAGCTTTTTTAATTGTTTCCTACTTTAACAAAATCTGTAGTTTTAAATATTGCCTTAAAATAAACTCCTTGTATTATGAATATTTGCATTCAATGAGTACAGGCATTTACTTTTAAAGTACTAAAGTTTAAATGGACATATGGGTGGATGAATGCATAGGACAACATAAACATTTTTTCTCAGGCAAAACAGGACTGCAGTGATTACTTAGCTCTTTGGCCCCAGTGTTCAGCGGTCCTTGCTCTGTTGTGGTCAGAGCAGCTAAATTAATTGACACTGATTACACACGTAGGCCTGGGATGTCAGCAGCAAGGGTGTTGTGCACTTCTGGCCTTGCAGAGCTCTTGCCCTTTGCTATCTCTAGCTTCATGGTAGCTTCACAAACCAGAACAGCCCTCGGCATAAAGACTCACAAACCTAGATCAAGTGGCAGTAGCATGCTTAGTGCAGTGATTTTCTTAAGATCAAGTACCTTTACTTTCCCACTTTTAAAACAGTAAGTCAGATAACTACCTTATCAAGTGTTAAGGCAATAGACAATATATGAACTTTAGCTAGGCAGATAACAGAAAATGTTGGAGAGAAAGGTTGCCAGCAAGATTTCTAAATTCGGATCTCTGGCTTATGTGTAACAGGTGCAAGGAAGAAGTAATGTGGTATTAGTGGTTTTACTTTCTTTGGGCAGTTAGCATAATTCTGAGTTGGTTCTACTCTTACAAAGAAGAATTGGGTACCACTGAAGCATTTTAATATACCAAGACCTGTTTCCTTTTCCCTTTTTCTGGCAGGCAAAAAATGTCGATGATAATGTGGGTAAAAATGTCAAGAATGAAGTAGTGATACCTGAAAAATTTTGACGGATGCTTACAAGTTTGCATAAAAATGTCTCTACGAATTTTTTTCAAGAGGAAAACAGTGAATAAATGTGTAATAAATTAGGCAATTAGTACTTTTAAAGTAACTACAATAGTTCAGGTGTTTGAACCAGCAATTGTCAACAGTGGGCAACCAGCTGGTTTTTTTTTTCCCATGACTTCCCATCAATAGAAAAAGAAGAAAAAATGAGATTCAAGAACAAACAAGGTTTGCTAATTGTCTTCTGTTGGCTGTACCTAATCCACTCTCTGCTTCTCTACTGGAGTTTCTGATCCTTTGTGTCATCACTATATGTGATGGTACTTGGAATTTGAGCTAGCCCGGAGCCTGGATTTGGTTACTTTTTTGTAAACCTGGTATTTAAAATAATTCCACTTCAGAACTGTTGCACTGTTAGCAGTTTTCAGTGGTAATAATGGGCACCATGCTGTACTTTCTCTAGTCTTTTTCACACAGACTAATTTACTATCTATTCTTTGAGTGACAAAAATGAGGCAGAATGAGAAGTAGGAATAATAACAAGAGAGAATAAAGATGGTTACAACGGAACGCTTGTTATGAAGGTTCTTGTAGGAGTAGAATGTGTAACATGGGAAGCATTATGGTTTTCCTTTTGTGGGTTAGTTCAGAGTATGTTTCATCATCTTGTTGCAAGGACTGTAGGACTGGGGAGATGAAACTTGAGTACTGCTGTGTATGATATTGAAATTAAGTATGATGAGGGGCTGTGGTGGGTTGACCCTGGCTGGAGACCAGGTGCCCACCAAAGCCACTCTATCACTTCCCTCCTCAGCTGGACAGGGGAGAGAAAATATAACAAAAGGCTCGTGGGTCGAGATAAGGGCAGGGAGAGATCATTCACCAATTACTGTCAGAGGCAAAACAGACTCAACTTGGGGAAAATGAATTTAATTTATTACCAATCAAATCAGAGTAGAAAAATGAGAAAATAAAAACTAAATCTTAAAGCACCTTCCCCCCACCCCTCCCTTTTTCCCAGGCTTAACTTCACCTCTGATTTCTCTACCTCCTTCCCCCCTGAGCAGCTCAGGGGGATGGGGAATGGGGGGTTGCAGTCAGTTCATCACATGTTGTCTCTGCCACTCCTCTCTGCCCTCCTCAGGGGGAGGACTCCTCACACTCTTCCCCTGCTCCAGCGTGGGGTCCCTCCCAGGGGAGACAGTCCTCCACGAACTTCTCCAACTTGAGTCCTTCCCACGGGCTGCAGTTCTTCACGAACTGCTCCAGCGTGGGTTCTTTCCACAGGGTGCAGTCCTTCAGGAACAGATTGCTCCAGCGTGGGTCCCCCGCGGGGTCACAAGTCCTGCCCGCAAACCTGCTCCAGCACGGGCTCCTCTCTCCACAGGGCCACAGGTCCTGCTGGGAGCCTGCTCCAGTGTGGGCTCTCCACAGGGTCACAGCCTCCTTCGGGCATCCACCTGCTCTGGCGTGGGGTCCTCCACGGGCTGCAGGTGGATATCTGCTCCACTGTGGACCTCCATGGGCTGCAGGGGGACAGCCTGCCTCACCATGGTTTTCTCCAGGAGCTGCAGGGGAATTTCTGCTCCGCTGCCTGGAGCGCCTCCTTCCCCTCCTTCTTCAGTGACCTTGGCATCTGCAGAGTTGTTCCTCTCACATATTCTCACTCCTCTCTCTGGCTGCCGTTGCTGTTGCTCCGTTTTTTTTTTCCCCCTTCTTAAGTGTGCTATCACAGAGGCGCTACCATCGTTGCTGATAGGCTCGGCCTTGGCCAGCAGCAGGTCTGACTTGGAGCTGGCTGGCATTGGCTGTATCGGACATGGGGGAAGCTTCTAGCAGCTTCTCACAGAAGCCACCCCTGTAGCCCCCCACTACCAAAGCCTTGCCACGCAAAACCAATATGGTGGCACTGGTACAGCTTTACTGATAACTCATAACCTTCCGAGAAATACAATGTTCTGTTTTGCTCAGGCAAAGAAGCTATATCAACCCTCCAGAAACTGAGGGAAGACCCTACAAGCTCCTACTAATCTGGTTACTGTGTTCAAATCACAAATTTTATACTGCTTTGTAACCAGTAAGCAGCATCATTGTCTCCAAAGATGGCTTGGATCACCGTATGTGGTTAAAATAATTAATATGTAACTGAGTTCTGACCCTTCTTATCTCAGGATTTCTCATCTCTTGCCATTGCCACCCCTCTTGTCTTGCACTGAGTGCATTGCACTGCCTGTCGCTATTGCAATTCTAAGGTCATGCATTGTTGGTGTCTGTTGTTCTGAAAAAAAAATCTGTGAGAGAGTTGTACATTTTTGATCTGGTCTTGTTTCCGTGAAAAAGTGTATGCCAAGTTTGCTTTCATGAGACACACTAGGAATCGTATCATAGCAGGCATTTCCTTCTTTCAGATTCCAAAACTCTGCTCTCTCTATTGGCACTCTAGGAAGAAAGCTGTGTTTCGGCTCCTCTTCCCTCTTGGGGTCATGATATGTAAGTGGATGTCCCAAGCTTTCTGCCATTTCTGGGTTTCAGTGGTGTTTTCTGGCAGTAAGTGTTCACATACATACACAATTCCACCAAAGCAAAACCTATTTTTCACCTTTTCTTTCAGCCATTCAGAGAAGCTCCATCCACCCTCACATTGCTTCTCCTGCACGCGGGCTCTGCTCTTCTGTAGTGGCTCCTGTTGTTCAAACTTGTACTATTCAAAAAGGAGCTTAACATCTCCTCAGACTTAACAGCTATTGTGCCACAACTTCACCAATGTTTTCTTAACTGCTGATCCACCATGGTACAAGCCACTGAAGTGAAGTTTAATGAAAATTGAAGGGTTCAAATAGGAGGGCAATTTGGAAATGTCAACATTTCCCCAGGAAGAGAGTTGGCAACAGTTCAGTTGATTATACACCATATACCTAATGAGGCTGGCCTTGGCCAGCTCTAATTTTTGTCAGCAAGGAAGCTGATGTTGAAGGTGTGGCATGGCAATAGCTTTGTGCGTGAAGCTGCTGCAGGAATTGGGTGGTAGGGCTTGACGTCCCTATGGGAGGACATAACATCCTCTCTCTCTCATAAGGAGTTCCAGGAACCGTGTCCCTTTGGGTAGATTTCAAGGAGTTGCTGGCTTTGATGACAATTGGCAACAAAATCTGCACTTCAGCTTCTCAGTTTGATCTGTGTTATTCTTGTTTCTCTACTAACAGGGGATTTAGAGACATCTGCATATTGATATGATTCTCGCACATAATTTTTTTACACTTTAAGATACCTAAAGCCTGCAGCAACTTTATCGAGCTCCTTTCAATCATAGAGATGAATATACACTGTAAAACTACTCTGATCTTATTAATATTTTAAGGTGATGTCAGATTTCAAATTAAATCTCACTTGGCTGTATTAAAAGGAATGAAATCTAGCCAACCTGAAAGTTGTCATTAGTTTCCAAAATGATTTTAGGAAGACAAATATATGGTAGAAAATAAAATACGTAATTAGAAGAGGAACTCTGAAGAAGAGAGTTGTATTTAATATTTAAACCCATAAGTAGTATAGTAATAGCATTTTCTGCCAAGAACATGCTTTTATTGCATATTAATGCAATTAAAATTACATCACAGTCTGCTAATTTCCTTCCAGTTCTGTATACTTAAAAGCAAGAGTAAATTCTGCTGAGTAACATTTGTAAAGGGAAATCTTCATGTGAAAAGTATTGCAGAAGAGTAAAGTTACACAGCAACGATGGGTTGTGCTACCCTGTGCAATTTTTCTCTTTGCCCACTTTTCTCTCCTTTGCCCTAGTGTTAGTCAACTGGAAGTCTTACTACTGATTAAAAAAGACACTGCAGATAATAAACAGTCTCTCTCTTAAGGGGATCACATAGCTTTGTATGGGTTTTTTTGTGCAGTGCAATGCTCCAGGCATCATATAAATTGTGGCACAAGAGCGCAGTATTTGGAATAACGCAGCCTTTGGAACTGCCTGGGATTAGGCTGGTGGGGCTCAGAATGGCAGTCTTGTTTCAGAGAAGCTTTTCGCTCCTCTCAAAGTGAATACGTTATGATTCACATTAAAAAGTTATGGTTCAGATTGACATTTTCCTCAGACAGGACTTGCCGTGAGCTTTGGACCCTGGGAATCCAAAGCTTCTTTGGAGCTCTGAGCTTGGGTGGTAGGTCCCCACTTCAGCTTCAAAGTACTGCGGCTGGCAGTACACCTAGTTTTTAAGGTAATTTCAGGATAGAACTTTTTCATTTTGCTTTGGTTTTTAATGATGTTCAGAGTGAAACAAATATGGCAATTTCCAGTGCCAAAACACCATGCTGGACCTTTCCTCACTCTACTTGGACTGTACTGTGAAATTCAGAGGCAACCCCACTTTATCCATCTACAGGACCTTCCAGCTTTTTCTGGATTGCTTTCTTACTATTTTTACCGTTCCCAATTATTGCTGTAATCGGACATTCTTTAAGACAGATAAACTTTTTTTGTTGTTTCTGAACTCTCCAAATCTCTTCTGATGCTCTTTAGCTCCACTTATCACCTGAGTGATAGTTTGCTACCCACCAGTTTGTTTGTTAACTCTTGCTTTCCTAGTAGCAGTTGCAGAATAAGCATTTCTTTTCGTAAGAGTTGTGCCAGATTGACTTAAATGGTATCTTGGAGAAAGTACAGTTCAGGGAGTGGCACTCCAGTGGTGTTTGGCGTCTCCTCTCGTTTTGCTGCTAGCCAACTGTAAGAGCTGGGATAATTTGCTCTTTTTCCCTGTCTTCTGGTACGTAGCAGCAGCTGACAGTTCTGTCCAACTAACCCATAATGCGGAGACATACAGGTTTAAGACAGATTGGATTAAGAAGCGATGTAGCCACCCAAGCCAATAAACCCCACTGCATCAGCATGACACTATAGATTTTGGATCTGAGCTGGTGTATCTATACACATCTCAGATTGGGTATCCACTAGATTGGAGGGGAGGGTGGTTGGGTCTCTGTACTGCACTCATTTTCCAGTGTAAATGAGACCCATTTTTCAATCCTACTCTCTCTGACAGCTCTTCTGTTTTAGCAGCAATAGTTTTAATCTGCAAGGGATGACAGGGACTTCAGCATGCACTAACAACTCAGACCTGTCCTTGAATCTCTTCTCCATTATGCTGGTTGTGGCTGCAGGTACAGCTTACTCCATTGCAGTCAGATCTGCACTGTCTTCTGCTCAGACAGACAACTGGCCCTTGCCCATGTGCGTCAGCTTGCCGAGCTCTGTGACCTGAAAGGGAGGGGAAAAGGAACTGGTAAGATCCCATGCTGTGAAAGTTTATGGAAATCAGTTCCCTGCACAGGATACTCTTCTCCATAGCTTCTCTGACCCTTTGGGCCCTTGGAAACTCTCTTAATGGTAATGAACCTTACATGATCATTGCAGGCTTTGTTTGAACACTCAGTGCTGCAGTTAGTGGGTTAGGGAAGGTCTCCTGACCAGCGCCTGGCACTGAGTCCTTTAAATCAAAGTAGTCTTTGAGAACCTAAGATGAGAGGTTTGGCTCTTGAGGTATGCTGTATTTGCTCATGTAGGGACTGTGAATCTTTCCCTGTCCTGTGGATATGTTGTCTTAAAACAAAATCGCAACCCTTTAGGCTTGCCTGTTCTTGAAATCACCAGTCATCTACGGCTTGCTACCAATCAGGGAACATCCACTAAATGTGCTAATACAGTATTTAAATTATTGATTACTAAAAAGTACCAGCTCAGAGACCTCTGTGACATGAGACAGAAGCTTCTCTGAACTGGCTTTATTAGACTTTAATGGAACAGCAGGTGCCACACAGAATAATGCATATGGTCCATTTGCTTGGAAATGTTGTCCAGGCTTTTCTGTGTTTTATTTCTGTGGCAAGACTACAGTTTCTGCAGCTCCACCTGCCTGCCTTCTTTTCCCTTCATGTCTGAGAATATGATATCACCATCTCTCTGAGTTTCGGGTCATCCAGCAGGTATTCAGTGCAACTGACAGCTCTAGGAAAAGATGGAATTAATGTTTCATCTTTCGTTTATTAAAAAATAATGTAGTTTGTAGCAGGGTTCTGGCAGGTGCTCAGCCATGCCTGAATCAACTCTGTGATTCCAAATAAGAATTTTTTGATTGGTTTGATTTGGCTTTTGAGAGGAGAGGAGCTCAGAGAAAACCATGAGCATCTGTTCTGCACATCTGGCTAAAACTCACACTCCAGAACTATTTCAGAGGTTTTTGTTTGGGATCAGAGATCTCTTTCAGGGTATGCATCCCTGCTCTAGCTTTCTGCAGTGTTTGATTTATGGCATCCCTGCTCTAGCTTTCTGCAGTGTTTGATTTGTGGCAAAACAAGGACAGTTTTACTAGGTTCTTAGGGTAGAGGTTATTTGAAGATAAAAGCTTGTAAAGAACTATAAAATTATGAACCTGACTTAATTTATATCTGCATGACAATACCTCATGTTTATATAATGCAGGTTTTTAACTATTTAACTCATTGCTAGTGATATTAACAGAAATAGGGTTTTTTGTAGCTACTGCTTATGTGAGCTGCCTGTAAATAACATAAGCCAAACTGTATTTATTTAGAAGAGAAATCCATTTCAGCTAATCAGCTATATTTAGTAAAATGCCATAATATGCAATAAGTTTTAAATGCTAGTTTTTAAGCCACACTGATTTCATTTGGACTTAACTATTATTTCATTTGGACTTAAGTATATTATCACTGGGACTTATCTATATTATTGAGCATGTGACTGACGGAGGAAAGAGTCACTAAAATGCAACTTAGAAGCCTGGTTTAACTGGGGCTTAAGCAGAGGCTGATTTATATTTATATGGGGGTTTAGAGGGGTTTCTTTCTTGATTTCAGGCTACAGCCTTAAAATCTAAGTAACTGAAAGCTACAGTTATTTGCTCATTTTTACATAATCTTTGATTCAGGTGCTTGAAGGCTGTTGGGAAGCACATGCTGTGAAAGCCTAGCAAATAGGTTACACAGCATAAATTTTGCAAGTGAGTTTCCTTTAAGATAACTGCAGAAGTAAAATGATAAGGGAATGAATGCACATGAAATCTTTGAGGTAATATCCTTCCAGGATACCTCAGAGACAATTATTATTAAAGGAAACCAAACAAGATCAATTTAAATTCAAAATGTGACCTGGCTGAACCTTTTATAGTTTGATCTCATTTATACTCAGTGGTGCTTTGAGAGAGAAGATGCTAAATTCTGTCATCCTGTATAAAGCACTAATCCAGATTTTCATTACGCAGTTTGAATGGGGCTGATTTTATCTCTTTATCCTCGTGGATTTCTTTTTTCCAGCATTGACCAGAATTTCTTCAGGACTTAGCACGTGCATCTGTCCCCTTCTTTTTGCTAAATCGAAGAGAAATGCTGTGCTTTGTCTACTCCTATGGAGCCTGTGCTCTACAGCTAAGGCAGCAGAGTTCTGAGAGCACAGCCCCTTAGCAGAGGTGCTAAGCAGACCTACCAAAGGTGTGTTTCTGCGGGAGAGTGTACATTTCCTCTTCCAAAGATGTGTACCAAGATGATGACAGCTCTTTCTTGAATATACCTAGAAGGGGTCTTTCGGTTTAAATGTAGTGTGATTTTTTCAACATGGAGCTGGCAACTATCCCAGCCAAACCCCTGGGAACACAGGCTGGAGAATAATTCATCTTAGATTTAAGTAATGCCTTTTCCCTCGACTTCTTTTCATAAAGAATTTAAGTATGTATTTAAACCTCCTGGGTATCAGTTGGGCTTGAGTATATACTGTGCAGAATCGGGACAGATTTAAGGGTGTGCTTGAGACTGAACTTGCTTGAATAAAGTCCTTGCATGCTGCAATCCTATACCATTTTATTAATCAGATGATATACGTTGATATGGGCATAAGTTTCTTAGTGGGCTTGGGGTCTGTTGTAGGAAATTAAACTGCAGTTTAATTTTTGTGGAAGGAAGATGATGCGATAAGCCTAATAGACTTTGCTCATACAGAAACACTGAGGTTGCCTCGCAGAAATTGAAGAATGCAAATGTAGGATCAGTGAGTTTAGGTGTTCTGAGTATCCCTGTCATTACACTGAAGTCTCTGTGAGGGCATGTACTCATCTGAATTACACCTTCAGTGCTTTATGTACATGCAGCTAATACTCCACTAAGTGTAAATAACGGAAGGAAATGACCCTCATGGAGCTGGGTGATGTTTTGTGCTTTTTTCTAATTGGAAGAGAGCTGAGGAGAAAAGTGGTTCTCATTTTAATGAAAGGACATAAAAGTAAATTAGAACAAATATAATTTAGGTGAATTTTTCTCCTTGTTGTATTATCTGTTGAGGACTCGGCTCAGAAGACCTGTCAGAAGGAGTTTCTGGTACTTTTCTGACAATATTCCTGTTGGTCAAGAGTGTTGTCACGAGGCATTTTTTATGTCAGAAAAGCAAAGCTGTTTGCAAACACCTGTGGTGCAGTATCTTCTTGTCTGTCAGCTGGAAAATATCAGTGAGCGTGCTTAAAATGTACTGTCCACATTAAAAGTAAGAAAGCAGGCAATTTAGAAATGTTGTCTTGTTGCTAAACTAGATCATACACAAAAGAAAGTGTAACCATTTTGCATTTCTCTTCATGGCTGGCACTTAGTATTCTGCAGGTTTTCAGCAAGTCTCTCAGTTCAGTGTGAAGTGTCTCTTAGGTGTGTGCTTCTGCTGTAGCAATCTTTTTTTGGTAAGAAGTGGGACTCTTCCTTTTAAAAATGGCATTATGCAGGTATAGAGGAACTTCATGGAGAAGGATGTGTGAAGAGAGGGCTGTGTTTATGTATGTATTAGCCAACTGAGAAATCACTTGAATAGAAGAGGCTACAAAGCCTCATTTTGTTTTCTATTACGTTTCTATTGATTTTTTAATCTTCTGTTTAGTCTCCTGAAAGGGAACTAAGAAGTACTGTCATGTGAGACTCTGTTAGACGGTCGTAAGCATTTTTTCTTACCTTTTGCATTGTGTTTTGTGTGAACCATTTACCTTTGGCAGCCACACTTACTTCCAGTCCAACACCGGGTACACATGACTTCCTAGATTTCAAAGACACAGGTAACCAAAGTGTGAATTCTCCGTAAGTACGCACACGCTATTAATGTGTGTACGCACATAACGCACACAAGTTTGTGGAGAATTGACAGTTAGATTGCCAAGTGTTTTAATGCTAAACGGCCACCTGTACATGCCCTTTATACATGTGCATGCATATGTACACACAGTAAAAAAAAAAAACAAACCATGCAACTAAGGCAGGTAATTTGTTTTTGTGTAGCGGGAGTTTGCAACAGGGAGTGGCAAAAAACGCCTTCTGATTTTTATATCCCCATCTCACTGCCCCACCTCCTTCAAGCCCTTCCTTGAATTCACATCCTGTAAATACACAGTTCATGAATTGTGTATTTCCTTGCCTTGGATTATACGGAGGGTTGTTGTGTGGGTTGTTTTTTTCATTCTGTCTATTCATGTCTGTATTTGGCTGGCATTGTGCCTTTTCACAGCTAGTTTGCCTGCAGTGGATGCCATATGATGATGGATTTAGCCACCTGTGTAGCACTGCAAGTGATATTGCTATAACATATGTTTGCTCTTCACCCCCAGTGAAACCATTTCAAGGCAAAGCAATGTCAGTAAGGAATGAACACAGGCCAGATTCATGTAATCGGTGTTTTGCCTGAGTAGCCCTACCACCAAACAGCTCCTAGGGGGTAAACCTAACATTGCCCCTTAGCTGGTGAAGCCTGTGCAAACCCTGACAACATCCTAAGTGAAATAACTTATTGGCAAAGAACAGTTTTGTTGGTAGAACTTTATTTGGCGGGACTTGGTGATCCATCTGTGTTACTCAGGAGTGACACCTGATATGGCTAAATCAGCCCAAGCTCAGGGCAGAGAGCTGTCACCAAAAGGTCAAGGGAGGAAAGTCTGAGACAAGAACCAAAATTTCCAGAAAGGCAGATATTTTTTTTTTTTTTGCCAGAAAGGTTTGAGTAGCTCTTTAAGTATGTCTCTCAAGCAAGGTACTGCAACATTGTTGTCCCCCTCACAAAATAAACAGCCATATAGGAATCTAGACCAAGTTGGAAACAGCCACCAGCAGCATGCAGTGGTTGCATTTTGTCACACCATTGTGTGTGCTTCTCCAGTGGCAAGAAAAAACTGCGTGCATAGGGAAGGCAGTGATAACAAGCAGATATACCGAGTGCTGAGAAGGATGGCTAACGGTAGCTGAGCTTGACCATTGCTTGCAATCATACATTTATATGGGACTAGAGATCATAATAAGGTCCATGTGTGTCTGGAGACAGTACGTGTGCAAGAGTCAGGTGTGTGTATGGGGGGGGTCTGGGACACTGCCATAGCTCACCCATGCTTGTCAGCTCTGTAGGTGGATAACACCACAATATAGACACTGGGAACAGATTTTCAAAGCCAGGCAAAGATTTGGATGCTCAGCACCATTTGGTGCCCTGATTTATTGAGTGACCTGGTCCCACCACACCGTTACTCCAGGGGACTGAGAATACGCTGTTGCGCAGTTTTAGGAAAAGGCTCAGGCTATTGGAAATATCTCCAACAAAACTGAGACCAAGTATGTTTGATCTTGTATAACCTTATGGACACATCATGCATGTGATGCGTATTATTAGAGGGCTCCTTGAACAAGTAGAAATGAAAGGCCACACCTGGCTATAAATGTATTTGAACCTAGGCCAGGAACTACTTTACGTGCCAAGCCCATGGCACCTCTTCTCGTGGATGGAAACATGCATATTATCCTGCCAATAAAGTATTCACCCTGAGAGGAAGAAACCTGCGGGCCACTGCTCTTCCTGGTGACTCCGCTGAAGCCTTTTGAATAAGAGGCGCTGTTCATTTGTAAATGCGGTGACATTTTGAGCTTTTGTACAGCAAATGGAAGCTCCCTGGGAGGCTCATGGCTGAATGATTTCTTCCTAGAGAGCAGTAAATGAGGTTAAATCAATTTCCTCCTGCAACGGGAGGGGGACGGAAGGAGAGGAAATAACATTTCTCCCTTTAGCTCTCAGAAAAAAGTAGTTTTATTTACAAAACTTTTCATTATATTTCCCCTTCTAGTTTCTCTGTCATTCACATTTCCAAAACTGGGAAATCTTTTGTCTTGGGCACAAAATCCTCTTAAAATATCTAGTAACAAATATGACACTAGCTTATCAAGCACCTAAATACCAAGAATATTTCTTTTGCATTAAACCCCTGTTACTGTTATGGAAAAATCAGTAGTCAGTACTTAGAAGTTTGGTAACACACTGATATTTAATATCTCTTATAACTGTCAGATATGTGAGATATTTCTGACAGCTGATGGAAACACTGTGGGAGTCAGGTAGTACCTTTGCTAGATTGGAAAAGTGAGGAAAAATGCCTCTCTCCTCCTCTCCCTGTTACACTGCCTTTGATTCCTTGAAGCTAAAGAGGTTTGTATGTATTTTGTTACCTCGCTGTCCTTTGTGTTTGGATGTGACAAGATGGGAGGAGAGGAGGATCCCATGGAGCCATAATCTCGCCTCAGACGTGGGGGTGCACACATGGGTGGTGATGGTGGACTGGGCAGCTTGCTATTTCTGTGTTTTTCTCCTCCCTCAGCGTGGGATAAGATGTAAATAGCACTGAGAGATGAATAATTGCATGGAAAACAATAGATGAAAGATTTTGAGCCCCCTGAGAAAGATTGGCTTTGGCCCCCTCTGTGTTTTGGTTACTTCTTAATTGTTGTTTAAGCTGATGTATGTTTCTCTGAACAATTTTGAAAATTCCTGGAAATCTTTCAAGGTGGGATGGTAGCACACTTGAATGATAAAGACCAATATCTGGAGCTGTCCTGGTTTCAGCTGGGATAGAGTTAATTTTCTTCCTAGTAGCTGGTATAGCACTGTGTTTTGGATTTAGGATGAGAATAATGTTGATAACACACTGATGTTTTGGTTCTTGCTGAGCAGAATTTACACTGGTCAAGGACTTTTCAGCTTCTCGTGCTCTGCCAGGTGCATAAGAAGCTGGGAGGGAGCAGAGCCAGGACAGCTGACCCAGACTGGCCCAAGGGCTATGCCATACCATATGACGTCATGCTCAGTATATAAGCTGGGGGAAGAAGGAGGAAGGAGGGGGACATTGGGCGTGATGGCGTTTGTCTTCCCAAGTAACCGCTACGTGTGATGGAGCCCTGCTTTCCTGGAGGTGGCTGAGCACCTGCCTGCCCATGGGAAGTAGGGAATGAATTCCTTGCTTTGCTTTGCTTTGCTTTGCTTGTGTGCGCGGCTTTTGCTGTACCTATGAAACTGTCTTTATCTCAACCCATGAATTTTCTCACTTTTACTCTTCCGATTCTCTCCCCCATCCCACCAGGCGGGGAGTGAGCGAGGGGCTGTGTGGTGCTTAGTTGCTGGCTGGGGTTAAACCACGACAGGAGCTCTGTTGGCATCTCAAATACATTTCTGACTAAAATGCAGATGCATCAGGTGAATTGAGCATGGGAAGGGCTGATAACCTGCACTGTGTAAGGGCACTGCATTGAGGTTTATCCCTGTGAGAAAGAATGTAGATTTGGAGAGAAATATTAAAGAAGGAAAAAACTCTGTGAGCATGGATTGGTTCAGAGGTACTGAAAAGTTCCTCCTCTGACTGAAGTGCTCAAATGCTTTGCAAATATGGCTGAATTACTTATTCTAAAAGCATATATATGTATATAATATATGTACATATGTTTTTGAAGAAGTTGTGTAGAAAAAAACTTTCAGTTGTCACTTGATAAATACAGACTAGAAAATATCAGTCACTTTCAGTAGCTCCCTAGCCCAATAACCGTGTAAACCTGAGTTATACTGCGGCTGTCCTAATTTTTCTTAAAACAGCCTTGTATGCCGTATTCCATTTCTTAAAGCTTCCTGAGAGATTCAGTTTTTTTATTTCTATCAAGCTAAGTGGTGGAGGATTTTTTCCCTTACAATGATGAGCATTTTGTTGTCCATGTAGTATTGCATTACACAGGATTTCCTCCTCATTTACCAGGAACAGTCCAATGAAAGAAATTCTTATGGGAATAGTATTCGGAGTCAGGAGGAAGGTAAAGTAAGGACAAATTCCCTCAGAGTTGCTCTTTAGTTCTAATGACTCTTGCTTATTATTTCACAATGTACTCACATAGGTTACTGGAGGCAAAATTCTCCATGTTGAATGGGATAGCTCTGTTGCAGAGGAATCAGTAGTTCATAGTAGCTACACCAGGCATTTCCTGAGCTGTAGCTTTTCCAGGAGTGTTTTATAACCCTAGAGCAATTCTGGCTTTTGTTTGAATTACTTCATCTGATGCTAAACACCCCATTTAAATCTGGCACTGTCTCTTGATGCCCATGATGCTTATGGTGTTCACATCTAGATTGAGGTCCATTTCTTTCCCTAACCGATGATATGCATCAGAGTAAATCATTGTGGCTAAATGACTTCTGCGGATATTTTTTTATCATTGTCCTTGAAGATTAATGAGGGTAAGGAGGAATATTTTATAATTTGTTGACATGAACTTTATGATTGTATGCTTAATATGTGCACAATGGGCTTATTTTCCCCTTACCACTGTAAGACAAGACATTACTCTTAAAGCAGAAAAGGGAATCTTAACACAAGATTGAATAGAAAGGTCCTTGTGTTTGCAAAGTCAACACAGAGACAGCCATTTAAAATGTAAAACAAACCCAATGGTCTTGTTTTTAGTGCAAGGGGGCTACACATCCACTGAACACTAAGGAGGTTTATGGTTTAGTACCACTTCTTTAGGACATCATCATCTGCTCTTGAGCATCTTGCTGAGCAGTGATGTGGTTTTGTTTTGGTGTCTTACAATGTCATCCTTCCCCTCGTGTAATTCCTTCATATTATGTGGACACTTACTGAAGTACATGTGTATCCAGGCAATAGGATGTTCCAACCATAAAGAAAAAATGGGAAGAAAATTTCAATGTTTAGATGCAATGTTGGTAAACAGTGTGTATAATTAGCAAGTGTTTTATTGGATGGCTAATATAATTTCTGTTAGCAGTTGTTCAGGAAAACAGATTTCAGAGCAGATTCTACATGTGTGAAAATCTAGAGACACATCTAAATATGCTTCCATGTGCATATGGATTTACAGCAGCTCTTCTGTCTCTCCTGACTTCTCTCTGCTGTTACTTCTTTGTGAGAAGTAAAGCCTGTGGTGGAAGTGTGTTCAGTGTAGGCCTGCAGCTTAGAAGGATGGGGTGGACAGTCTTCCTCCTTAGTGTCAGTGCACGTCCTTCTGTCTCTGGGCTGCCTGGAGCCCTATTGAGCAGTCACGATTTGATGGGACGTGCTCGGATTCTGCCTTCCTTTCTCCAAAGAGTGTTAGCTGTGGTTGGCTACCACAACCTTATGCCACTGACAGATCCTGCAAAAAATGACCAGTGTCTGACTAAAGGTCTACCTAGTTCAGCTGCTTGTCTCCTACAGTGGCCAATGATAGGTTGCATGGAGAAAGTTACTGGAAACAAGTCAAATATTGGCTAATACTTTCTTTTGTATAGCTTCTCAGCATTT
Organism: Platalea leucorodia; assembly: GCF_965183815.1. Classification (NCBI taxonomy): domain Eukaryota; kingdom Metazoa; phylum Chordata; class Aves; order Pelecaniformes; family Threskiornithidae; genus Platalea; species Platalea leucorodia. The sequence goes on from NC_138823.1 coordinate 121,011,506, forward strand.
GTCAGTCAGAGACTTACAGACCCCTTAAGGTAGAGGCTGGATTTCTTGATGAGAACTGGCTTAGAGCTACCCAGCTTGGAGCACGGGTAAAGGATCCCGGGTCTTTGTGGCCTCCATCACAGGCTGCCCAAGAATCTGGTTCTCTGTTTCATGTGAAACTCTTCCATGAGTTGCGTGTGGTTGAGTTTTGGGGAAGCAGGTGGGGATAGTAGTGTGTGCACACAGTTTGGAAGTGATATGAATTAAAAACGTGTTAAGTTGTAAATAGAGGTGTTGACGATATGGTTGGCAATAACAGATGTACTTGACAGAAGGTGTGGGTAGCTGTTTAGTGCTCAGGAGGAGAGCGTTCAGCCCCCCCTGCTCTTCAGGAGTTTTATGAAACACTGTCAAACCCAGTGTGTGTTTGAAAAGGACCTTCATTCTTTCAGCCAGCAGGACTGTATGTGCGAGAGAGCGTATGCTGGATTGGATATGCGTTGCTGAGCTACCTCTGTCGTAATGTACATCTGCTGTGAACAAGAGAATGCTGTACAATCCTGATGGTTTGTTTCGCTGTTTGTCACAGGATGCACCTAAAGCCAGGTTCAACAAGTCTTTTCTTGTAACTAATCGGTGCAGTGTCAGAGATATCATCTTGCTGCTTGTTGGCCACTTCTCGTAGTGCTGCTGAGAGCCTCCCAACCATATGTGCACTCCTGCACACGCTGCTTAAATTTTCCATATGCCACCTGACAAGCTTTCCATGGCACTTTATACCACCTTGAAATAACTCCCACTTCTTGTAACAAAATGTGTCATGTGGGAATATTTTGCCCTTCAGAATATTTCACAAAGACTTCAGTCCTCCTTATGAGATGAGCAGTGCCTTTCCAGAAAGATTCAGATTTTCAGATTACTACAGTAGACAGTAGTCTGCCACTGTCACAAGCCAACAATACATTCTAGTCTTTTTGCCCCCTTAGATCTTCTGCCAGCTTTTTTCCATGCTGTATTTTTGGTATTGCTATTTCCATAGGTAACTACAGAAGCAAAAAAGTCTTTCAGAAGAGACTATGTGGTATCTAACATGGTGACTGTATTAGTTTCTCATTTTTGTTGTTGTGACTCTAGGGAGTACGTCTCTGCAGATAGCATCAAGGTGATCCCTTCCCTCTGAATCTCAAGCCTCTGGATGATTCATTGTAGGAATCACCTGTGTGGCATTTTATCCACAGAAATTGGAATTAAATCACAGTTTCAACTTAAATTTTGAAATCTGGAGTAGATGGACCCTGTGCAATTCTCCCTAATGCATCCGGGGCTTCGTCCAAGCATCACGAGTACAAGTTTGGATTTCAGTTTTAACCCAGGAACATCTCAGCAATTGAGTAGCATGAGAAAAACACCCACTCCAGAAACTTGCTGATTATTTCTAGAGATGTTGGCTTTTCTTCCTTTCTTTTTCATTCTGTGATTGGTTTTGTAGCTGAGGAAAACTGTGTAAAGTACATGTTCATTTGGAGCTTTTTACATAAGTTACCTTCTAAAAAATAACTTGACCCAGGCCTTCCAATTTCTTTTTCTGAGACTAGCTGTTTACATAGCTATGTCACATTGTGAAAAGATCAGTGATATATTAAGAGTTTGGGTGTACAGTGCAGTGGATTTATATTGCAGAGGGAAAAAATCCAAGATAATGCTCTGAGGAATTTGTAATTAGGTGGGGTTTTTTTGCCTTTGCCTTACAGTAGTTCTGTGCTGCATTACAATTAAGAAATTGCGTTTAAAAATGCAAGTGTTCCGTGCAGAAGATAAATGAAACCACTGCCCCTTTTCATTAAGGTGAACACCATGATTAAGACAGATGCTGAAAAATATTGTGCATGATGCCAATTCCATGTAGGGTGTTACAGTATTTCTAGAATACAGGTGAGAGATTTTTAATGTTTTTTTTAAAGATCGAGATGAAAAATCCTGTTGCCTCCATACAGAGCAGGAGCAGATGTCAAGAACCATAACTTTCTGTTGCTGAGGAAATCTGCGGTGGTTCATCTGTGTTTTTTTCTTGTATAACTCACTGTGTTTCTGGTAGTCCTTCAAAGAAATGCCACAAAAAGCAGGCTTGCTACCTCTCAGGAATGCCCAGGTCTTTTCGAGTTTCTCTGCCTCGTAGACCATACCCGTTTGAGTGCTGAAGCCAGGGTTCACACACCCCGCTTCTCTCCAGTAGTTTTCGCCCCAGATGATGTGTGTCTGAAAATAAGCAACAGCAAAGCTTTCCTGTTAGACTGACTAATGCTTGAACATTTAGGAAAATATTTATGCCGTTGTGTGTAGCTTTATTAACGGAAGGCCCAATTATAACTGTAGCAAGCAAAAATAAGCTTGATTTGAACTATTGAGATAATTGTTAGGTCTTTGTCATTTCAGAGAGGTTTTTAAAATTCCACCTAGCAATGACTAATTAGAACAGGATGCATGTGCAATTTAAACAGCAATATTGTAACTGTTAGCAGAGATTACTTTTAAGAGTTACATTGCTACATAATTAAAGTATTATGAAGTGCTCCAATTCACAAAACACTTTTTTGCAGTCTGGTCATCCATTAAAACTGGGGAGACTTCTGCGCCTACATGAAAGGAGACATGTAAATGCTTTATTAAATCAGAGTTAAACTAGCAGCACTACCTACTATTCCGTGGAAACTTAGTTTCTGATGAGCCTTGCAAAGCCTGGAAGATTTCTTATATACACTGATAAACAATTTTCCTAGAATAAATAGGGTAGCACATGAATAAAAAAGGACATTTTTGGAAAAAAGATATGACAGCAAATCTGTTCTTGTAGTATTTGTAGAAACGCTGAAAAGTTTAGCAATGATTGAAAACCATCTTTCTGCATTGTGGATTTACATGGGTTCTGAATATTGATCTATCAAGCATGGATTTACTGGCAGGGAAGCAGTATCAAACAGCTTTAGGCCACATTATTACTGGTGCGTGAGATCTGCACTTCCACATCAGCTGACATGGGTGCAGCTGCACAGATGTCCTTCTTAAATCTTCCCACCCCTGTTATATCAGTGCCTGTGGTGAAATAGTCTGCTGCTAAATTAGATTATAGGGACATCCCCACCATATCTTAGAAGACTTAGTTCTTGCCTTGAAGAGTCAATGATTAGAAAGACAAAATACAGGCTAAACTGGGATGATGGGGAGAAATGAAGAAGCAGGTTACTTGGGTTTGTCATTCATGTGTCTTGATTTATGGTTTTCAATTCAAAGTGAGTTGGTTTTGGTTTTGTTTTTTCATAAACAGTACATATACCTATATTCATTCTGCAAAGTTGTGGGTCCTCTGTACCTGATTCATCAAATCATTTTGCTTCATGAGGATCACAGCTCATTATCCCTAATGGGATCATGGCTGAAACGTTCTCTTCTGTCCTCTGTGTTTTGGTACAGCTATCCCTTAAAAGTTTTGTGGCAGCAGCCTGTACAGCCATGTTTTCACATATTAGATTAACACTTAGGTTTCTCTGCAATATCTTTACATAATGGAAAAAAACCAACTTTTTCTAATGCTGAGCTGGATTAACAGAAGATGGCCCCTCCCTGCACCAAAACTGATTCTGAAATTGAGATAAGTGATTTACATTCCAAAAGGCTCATTAACCATCAAACTGCTATGGATTGGATCACTAATGGCATCCTGATGGCTGCATGCAACTTCCAGCAGATTTGTTGGTAGCTAGCATTAAATCCATTTGAATTATAATGAGGAGGCCCTAATACATAAACATTTATTAGCAGAACTCTAGCTATAATGACTGCCAGCTCTGTATTTTAATTTTCACTAATGGTTTCATGGTCGTCCTAGATATTGTTGCTCACAGGACCAAGTGGGATGCTATGCTTTGGCAGTTTATGCCAGAGCTTCAAACTGAGGATACCAAAATCTAAAAGCATGAAATTCTGGACTCATTCCCTACATGTGACCCAACCAATCATGTCATTACAGCAGGGATTACAAAGGTTGACAAGGTCAACTTCTCACATTTCAGGGCATCGTATCAACTCTCCCAGCTTGTGAGACCATTAAAAAAGAAAGAGATTAAGAAAAATCAATGTTACCTCCATTTTAGTTGTTTCCTGTCATCCAGTTTTCAAATTACTAGATAATTCTCCTTATATTTCAGAACTTTTTCCAAAAACATCAAGAAATGAACTTTAGTTAAGAAAAATGGTGTTTTGTCATTTGAGATCTTTACGAGAGGTGCCAAAACTCACGATACTTTCAGCAAAATCAAGACAATTGGCAACACTGGAAAGGATAGAAAAGGTTATTGCAACTAAGTTTTCAATGCATTTACTAATTCCCTGGCTTACCTTCCTCCCATCACTCTCTGCAGCATCCCAGCACAACTCTGTGTAACTCCCAGGATAAATTCCATGCAATCCTCTTTGCTTTTCTTTCCTCTGTGCTCCCCCACACCTCAGAGGAGCTGAATTCTCTCATGGGAAACCTCCAAGCTGGGTTGTGGCTGTCCTGCTACTCACTGGTTTAGGTGTGACCTTCAAAAGTGCTGAACACTTACAGTCCTCGCTGGAATCAGTTGAAGAGCTGGGAGCACAGCAGCCTTAAAAATCAAACTGCACATATCTCAATGGATAGACCGTGAAACAAAGATGCCTGAAAGGCCACTGTTGAATACATTTAGTCCTAAGGGATTTGCTTCGTGCAAGTGCAGGAAGTGATGTTAGAGACAAAATAAAATCTGCTAACTGGTAGAACTATGAAGCCGTTCTTTACTATCAATAAAAGAAAAGCAAAGGTAGAAAATTGAAGTAGACAAAAGAGGGGTAAAGACCACAGGACTCAATCTCAATGAATAATTAATTGATTGTACTATTTTCTTCCTGTTTTTCAATATGTCTAGATAAAGAAAGGCATTCTCCTTGAGCTGCTTTCTTCTGATTAAATAGAAGGATTGTCCTATCAAAAAAGAGCAGCAGGAATTTATTAGAAGGGGTAGCCCTTAACTTAAAACAAGTTGGCCTTCTGGAGATGCAGATTGTTTGAAGACCAGTTATGTCTCTATTGTCTCTCAATATTGTCATGTTTTGTCATGGTTGGTATCTACTTCACCTGGTTGTCTCCATTTGACGCTGAAGGGAGCAGTGTGTCTGTGATAATTATTCTTTCATACCACTGTCTATTTATTCTGCAGGAATGGCAGTAAGATCGCAGGATGAACACTGTTCCACTCCTGGTTGTGTCATGGGAGCTTCATCCTACTGATGTTGCTTTTCCCTAGCTTTTACTCGCCTCTAGCCATGCTAGCTATTCACCTGTCTTTTCCCCATTTCGCAGTATGTCACTTTGCTAAACCACTAACGCCACTGCTTCAACCTGGCAGCAAGCAGGTCCTGGTTCTGTTTCTCAGTATGCAAGGAGAGTTGGCTCAATGTGCTGGGCTGAAGCGCCGTGGTGGGATGAGTCATTTAGTGCATTACGTTTAAGTGTGTTTCAGGGCTGGCAACTGGAGCTCCAAGCACACTACAGACTGATAGGGAATGGATTACAGGCTGGACTTCTTAGGCATGTGTCCCATCAGTGATCAAATGGCCTAAGGGCTCTACTGGTGATATCTATGCGCAGGCAATACTCTTACAGTACTCTGTACAGGCAGTACAGGCAGTACTCCTACAGATCAATGCAAGTTGTGCCCTGTCATGCTGCTCCTGGTTTCCACTGTGTGGTTTAGCCAAGGTCCCTCTTGTACTTGGTTGCTACAGGGAGAGTTTTCTTTTGATTTTGTCAGTCATTGAAAGGTGCTAAAGGATTTGCTGCACCGTACCAGAGAGTACCTAACACCAGGGTTGGTTGGGTAGGTGGCAGCCTGATGGAGGTTTTCCTAAAAGTACGTCTCAGTGAGGATATGTGCAGTGTGCCTGAATCCATCTCTTCCTTGTTCAAATTTAGCCCTAATGAGCCCAGCGTGTGGTCAGCACAAGGCTGTGAGCTGAACCTACTACTGAGAGCGTCCTCTCGCAACCGTCACGTGTTTTGGGGTTGGACTGTTGGTACAGGAAAAAAATGACAAGTACATTGCTGTAAATCTCTTAAACTGGAAGAGAATGCAAGAATGTGTTTTCTCTTCTGCCCAAACATGCACAACAGGAACAATTTTCTGGAGTGTTCCAGATCTAAAGATAAACTTCCATTAAGCATTATTTACATTTCTTATTTTCACATCAGTTTGTTAATAGAAAATGCCATGTGATGCACAGAGAAGGTATTGAAAAGAAGTTTTGTCAGAGGGAATTTTAGAGGAAATATGTGGAGAGCAGGTATTAAAATTAATTTTTTTTGATGGAAGCATTGGATAAACTTTCTGAATATATCAACTGAAAAACAGCATGCCTGAAATATATTAGCATATTAATACACTGAAAGGCCAGTTTAGAAAACATCTTCTATTTTACGCAACAAAGCTTGAACACATTTCACACTGCAGATACATAATAACAGCGCTACTGGCTTCCATTGTTTTCCATTTCCATTGTTTAGCAAGAAGCGAAAATGCATATTTGAGTTTTGTTGACTTCAAAATTACTGTTATTAGGGAAAGACCTCAGATACACTGAGAGAGAACTGAAATCCACTCAAAGCTTTCTTTGGTTTATAACAGGTTTACAGTCACTGAAAGGTGAAGACAGGAGAGCCTTACTGCCAAAGGTGGTACTTCTGTGTGAGTCCAGCATGGCAGCCTCTGGGGACAAGAAAATATTTTATCATATTTAGTTGCATTCGTTTTTCTTCTATTTTTTTAAAATGGATGAAATGCAGGACAATTTAGCCAAAATGTCTTGCAGCAATGTGTTTCATCCCAGAGGCAGCTCATAGCTTTTCAGCAGTGTCAGCAAAATTAAATTTTTGGACCCCATACATAAAGACAAAGTGGCTTATGAATTACTTTGTAACTAATTAGGCAAGTTCTGTTGCCCTGGTCCCCCAGGGCAGGTGGTATCGGAGCCAGGGGCGGGAGAGTGTGAGGGCTGTTAGCAGCCTTGGGCATGACTATCTCCTCCTGAATGGTCAGGTTGTAACCCCAGCTGGGCTGTGCATGCAAACTGGGTGAGAACTGGGATCTTGCTACATGGTCTCAGCATGCTGAACTGGTTGGGTGTGCTGAACATTTTGCTTCTACTCTCTAAGCCAGAGCAACCTGGGCAGTGTTTTTATTTTGAAGCTGTGTTTTCTCATGCCTATGTGTCTGCCTGTGCCTATAGCCAGCCTTAATATGAGCCTCAGAAGGGCAGCCCTGAACTAAGCCTAAGCAAGTCTCTGTCAACACCTGCATTGCTACAAGCTGCTTATTTGCAGCTTCAGTCGTAGCTAAATTTTGAAGTCTACTAAGAAGACCAAATCTTGTTGACACTGCTTGTTGATTGTGGCCATTAGTGCCTACAGTTTCATGGGACTTACTATGAGCTCCATGGGGTTTACCTGAAGGTTGCTCAGATTTAGCTGTTCTGTGATATTTTTCGCTTAGATTTCTTGTATGGCCGTATTGACCGCTCTGCTAATAGGCAGTACCTTCCACAGGACATTGTGCTCGGTTGGCTGTTTTGTCCTAAGTTAAAACCCCCGAGTGCCAGGGCTGAAATATCTCGTGGTGGAATACACAGCTGCTGCACCGTGAAATGGTTCTTCTTTACAGTAGTCAGCGACCTCTTATGTACCCTTCGTACGCCAGTGTAAAAATCCCAAACTCCCTTCCCCTTATGGAGTGCTGTAAGGAGATGAAGAAAGAAATTGGCAGGTATAATTTTGCTGTGATTGAATATACCTTGTCTCAGGCTCTTCTCTTCGTGCTATTAGACTTATGTTTTCTTAAGCTTACTGCCTAAATAAGACAGGAAAGCCTTGAAGTGAATTTTGTTCAAGCCATGGAATTATTACCACCTTTTCAGACTGAGTTAGTAAGTAAAGGTTTAATTAGCTCCTTACTGGTCTTGGGCCTGATTTGCCTGTGTATTGCACGTCTGAAGTCTGTGCTATAAAGTGGGAGGGAATAATAGCTCTGACCGACAAGATCTGAAGGACAATGAATCAGTTGGCAAATAAAGAGAGAACGTGCAGAGATGGGAAATTGGTTAATTATAACGACATAGAAGTAAAATGAAGTTTGGGAAAAAAAATTAAAAATTGAGGGATCACTGTAAAAACATTGCTGAATAATGTTAGAATCTTCTCTCTCAAACCAAGAATAATGAAAACACCCTCTGAAATGGAATGATGTATTTAATTAATTGGTATAATTAGGGAGTTCTTGCAAATGCAGGTGTAAGTGCTGAATTGTTTTTTTTCTTTATAGCAAATGAATTTTTGAAGGAATTCAAAGTTACTTTGTTAAGACGTGACGTAACTCTGTGTACTGTCTTGCATCTGGTAAGGCACCTGATAAAGTAGCAAATCAGCTGCTGAAGCGTATGTATCACGGATGAGGAAAACTTCCTTTCTGAGCTCAGAGCTCTCCTGTGCACAAGGGAACTTCATAATTTTTCTGTCCCTGTGGCCTGAAATAACAAGGTGCTAAAACTTTTGAGAGACTTACAGGATTTAGGCGTCCAACTCCCTTGAAAATTCCATCTCTAAAGTAATACAATCAGCAGTGTAATATTGAATCATTATGGAGCATGTATATCTAACACCAATAAGCCTGTATTTACAGTGCGTAGAACATGATAGTAGGAAATAGGAATGGATACATGGACTACTTTCACCTAATGGAAGTACCCGCAAGACTAACACTTCTCTTTTGTGATCAAATCTTGGGCTCACTAGTTGAAAAAGTCAACACTTGGCATCCCTGCTGTTGCCGCGAGGCATACCAGGGGTGGATTTGGTGTGCTCTGCACATTTGAACCTGCTTCACAGCTATGCATATACCAACCAATTTCATAAATGTCTGTGAATGTAAGAGAGACTGATGTGTATGTGCGCTGTATATGTCTGATGTATGCGAACGTGTCGGGCATATTGTTTGTCAGCAACTGAAAGGCGTTAACACTTTCCAGGAGAGCCTGCAGCCATTACAGGAGGCAGCTTTGGGCTGCTTATTGCCCAAAGTCGTTGTGTGAGCAAGTCGGATTTAGTAAAAAAGAGTCCCTATACGTAGCATATCCCTGACTGCAGTCATTCTCAGGGAAGGGAAAATCGTGGTTGTCTCAGATTAAGCTTGTATATCTTTGGGTAGCATACATGTATATCAGGCTAGATTACAAGGCTTTTGTTTTCCAGAAATCATTTTGGAATAGATATTCCCAGATAAATACAGGAACCATAACTCGCTGAGATCCTTCAAGAGCAGTGCAAACCAAACAGCCCCTGAGTCGGGAGTCTGATAGGATGCTGTCTGCAAAACTGTAATACAGCTCAGCTGAACTCGCTCTCCATTTCTAATCAGTTAGTTGTGTAATATTCAATGCCAGAATGTGTGCTTGTGGGTGTAATTGGGCTGAAAACCAAATAATATCGTATTCTATTTTCCCGTTTTTTTGTGGTAGTTCACAGAAAGGCTTCCACTGCTGTTCCTGGGTAGTGGATCGAGCTGTTGGGCTGCTATGGTTTCAGCAAATGGCAACCCCATTGACAAGCTTAATAAGATGCATGTGTAAAAGAAAAGAAAGAATGCAAGTTGCTTATAATGGACATGAGTCACAAGAAATCTGTTATTTTTCTAGGCAGTCATTCCAACACGTGGTCCAGATTCCCCAGTTGTGTGGGAAGACTGGAGTTGGCCTTGTAAATTATTACTTCTAGTATAGGAATTCAGGAAAGCCTGGTAATGCAGTGTGTGTCTTGCGTAATAGTGCATTGCCTTCCTGCTGCTAATGCCTCAATGATATAATTGATTTAGCCATTAAATTACAACATTAAAAGTAAATTAATAAATCTTTAATTATGAGCACTTTGATAGCAAATGAATTTCTTAAACTAACAACTTGACTAGGCCTGTATCAATTGACATAATTCATTAACCCATATGAGAACACATATTAGTTATGCTTAACTTAGATAAGTGTTAACTTACCTGAGCGAGGCAGGAAATCTTTCTCAGTATAAATAAATTATCAAATCACTATTTATAGTCAGTTAATTAAAGAGCAAATTACTGAAGCAGTGTAGATTTCCTACTTAGTATAATGTAGTTCCACTGATATTCAGTGAGCAAAGGATCATCCTGTTACTTCGTTTTTCTCTGTTCTCAGTTACCTGTAAGTTCCTGAGAAATGGTATGATGCCAGATATCTCTCCTTGATCAATCCTGTGTCGCCATGCACTCTTCTGAAGGCCTCTTTGCAGGCTTAATTGCTGCTCAGCAGTGATAAAGATGTGCACTTTTGTTTGAATGGGCTGGCACTGCAACACGTTTGTCCAGCTTCTAAATCTCTTGCCCTCCAGGACATCAGGCAAAGGTGTCCTGTCTTTGTTATATGTTGTTACATGTCTGTAATTGCTGTGGAAGCCTGGTACCTAGGATGTGAGATTATCTAAAGGTGGCAATACTGAAAATTAATTCTGGAAGTCAGTTTTGGAGTAATGAAAGGTGGAATTAGCAAATAAATACTTTGCATCCTGATTAGAGTAAGTTTGAATTCATTTCTTTGTAGCTCAATGCTGCAGCAGAATCTAATTGTGTGAGTACAGTATTCTGGTAATGAACTGAGGACTCCTAAGCAATGGCATTTGAAAAAAGCAACCTTCAGGTACCTGGCACATTTTAAATCATATTTCAAAACCCAGTAATGTTTTTGTAGCTGTTGTGCAGGCAAGGTCATGCATTGCATTGTGAATCAAAACAGTATTCAAAACAGAATTTTCTTTGAAAGTAAAGAACTTAAATTTTAGCTGATCAGGAGACATTAAAATATCATCTGTATGCGGAAAACTAGTCAAGTAATTGATACATACCTTGATGAAAACCTGTCCCTTCTTGCACAAAAATAACCAACAAAACTATGTTTCTCCCTACAAGCAGACTAAAAAAGAGCAACCAAATAACAATGAAATTGAAACTCCACCAGTGAAGACCCATATTCCCAAGGGAATCACTTTCTAATCTGTGGGGGAAACTGTGTGGAGAATATATGGCTGAAGAGCTTTCAAATGGCTGTGTAGTGCTCTGACTTTCAGATTGCTGCCAGGCACTGCACTGCTTACTAGCATTTTGTGGCTAGTCGAGAGTGGAGCTAAATGGTATAATATGTGAATATTTTATTGCCACTTCGAAGGACCAGTCTTGTCCTCTACAAAAAGCCTGTGTCGTCAGGGACATGTAAATTAAGATGATTGGATTGAAGCTGTCAACATCAAATGAAGGTTGGGGGATAATAAATGGCAGTCGTCATAGTCTTTGAACGTCTGGGCTGTATTTGGGATATAAAGTAAAGGAAGATTTAGCATCCAGGCTTCAGGGCTCCGCTTTGAGGTAGCATTCAAGAGTTTTCAGTGAAAAAATTAATTCTTTTTTTTCTTATGCCAGTGTAATCACATCTGAGTGGGTTACAGCACCTTATCCCATGAGTTGATGTGGGTCATTATCCACTTGCGTTGATGTTTGCTCAGCGCTTGTTAAATATGCAGGGAGCACAGCACACGGATATCTCCTGCCACCAAGCGATTCCTGTGAGGTCTTTCTGCAGTACTTCTGGCTGGGTCAGGATCTGTTGACTGCCTCAGAAGCAGCACTCTTTAATACCAAAGTTTCTATAGCTGTCAATTTTATATGATTGTTAAGACTCTGAAGTTCTTACCAGAATAAGATAAAGGGCTCTGATGTAAGTAATTCCATTTACTGTCTGAACCCTCTGGCAGGAGTAGCATAATCATTGCTTGTCTCTATTTAATGACTCTGCAGGAGGTAAGCTGGTGCAGACGAGAGTGCAGCACTCTTATTGCTGCCTGCTCCAAAACACAACTCGGTACATGGCCACAGTCACACTGGAAGGGGTGGCCTCCAGAACATCATCTCCTGCAGCTGCTGGCCTTCTGCAAAGGGAGCCTCAGGGAGTTTGCTGGGCTTCCTCACTAGGATAGTGTGTGTGGGGCTGCTCAGTTTTTTTTTAAAACTTTAATTCATGCTCATCCATTTCAGCCAGGTGTTAATGCAGAAAGGTAGTTCTTGAGCTGTTATAATTTGCTGTATATGGCAGCTGGCAGTAAAATCAGAGGGACGGTGGTGATTCACATGGAACAGAAATCTGCTCAAAACACTTCTGGGAGAGGAGTAAACAAATTTTCGAGATAAAAAGGGAGGGGTCCTCAGGCACCATTGGAAAATCTCCTGTCAATGACACTATGATCATAGCATGTCATCAGCACAGAGGCTCCTATAATGAAGATGGAGGCATACACTCCCCTCAGCTGATGCAGAGCATCAAAGGTCTGGCATAGCATTTACACTAAGCAGTAGCTCCCATTGAGGAGTGCTGGCTCTGTCTCACAGACTGATATTACACTCCAAAGTACTGTGCGTACCTCAAGTTAGGTAAAATACTAAACGTTGTTATTAAAGGCAAGGCTTTAAAACAACTAGTTATTTGGAAATGTAAGCCTAAATTTTTGGGTGCCTGAGAGGATATTGTGTTAGGTAACCTCTGAGTGATAGCTCATAGCTAATTATGAGGACAACTTCGTGGCTTAAGCAGGAATACAGGTGAAAGGGCTTGCAAAATCCTCTCTGCTGAGGATGAGCACTAGCCAGGGCAGTGATAGTGAGGGCCAAAAGATGAGACATCCCTGAGCACCTGGGGGAACCCAGGCTCCAAGTGAGATTAAATCCTTGTGCTGCTTTGCAGGAAGTTCAGTTGCTCATGAAGACGTTGCCCAAGGCTTTTATGCATACTTGAAGTGACGTTTTCTCTTCAGACTTGTCCCTCTGATCTCTAGCAGGATTCAAAATATTGCACACAAAAATTCAGAATTAGAAGTGTTCCCATATTAAATGTAAGAAAATGTAAAACATCTTCTACAAAAGGCAGTTATTGCTGTCTCACTACGTTATCATGGTCCTCTCAGTTTTCAGTCCACTTAATCATTTTTCATTGAAAAGACCTTAATTTACGCTGCATTAATGATGTGCTCTAAAGAGACATTATGCTTTTCAGGTTCACTGGAATCTTGTGCAACCGGCTCTTCAAAACTGCCTTGAATATTCACAGTACAGCGGCTGGCGCAAGAAATATCATCCTTTATAACCCAAGGCCAATAGATGGGAAAAAGCCTCATATTTTACAGTTTTTCCGTACAGAAGAAATTCTGCAATTAGGCTCAGAGAAGCTGCAGTGTTTATGTTTGTCTTCAGTTAAAATTTCAGGGCTGGAGTTCTTTGCTATTCCATGCTTTATGCCAAATCTTAATTCACAGGAGGCAAATGAAAATTGCCATCCCTGTTTTCCTTGCCATCCCTGAGCCTGGACTGGCCAGGCAGTGAGTGAAAGCCTTTGCAGACGACACGGTCTGGGGTTTCCTCCTTTCCAGGCAAGGAGCCTCCCTGGGGAGCTGGTCTCAGTTCAGGAGTTCACCAACCCCTCTGCCTGTCGGTGCTTCCCCCTAAGGAGCCGGCAGATGGAGAAGAGTCGGTGCAGCGCCGGCAGCCGAGCTGAGACAGTGGCTGGTTCAAGAGGCCAGGACGGGTGGAGGATGAGCAAGAGATGTGTGTGCATACGTTTGGCAGTTGGGACTCACTTTTACATGAGCACAGCGTGACCCAGAGGCACCATGGTGCCAGGGTCCTGGTGACCCTTCCTGGCCTTACGCACCGCGTGGTGGGACCGGCACTGGTGTTGGGGGTTGGCTGGCGTTCCCATGCCACCAGTGCTATGGCACTGCATTCATGTGTCAAGCAAACTGGAGGCTGTATGTGTCATTTTAAGGCATTTCTTAGGGTCAGGAAAGGTGAAGTCGTGGTGGGACATGGTTGCAATCTGCCTCTCTAAGACAGTGTTTTATAATTTATAGAAAACAGAACGTAGAGGGAGTTGTGTGAAATAGCCAGTAGCCTGGTGGCTAAGATGGTTCCTGGTGGTGTGAGGGACCAAAGTTAGCATTTCTGGTCTGAATCAGACAGAGCAGAGACCTTGGTCTGAACCTCTGATGTCTAGAGGGTTATTTTCGAACCCTTGCAGGCAAAAGTTTCATCAAACCTCTGTGGCTGACAAAGCCTCCAAACTTCTTGTTTAACCTAAGTGACACACTCTTTCACTGGGAAATGCCTGAGCATCTCTGTACTTACAGGGACACAACAGGTCTGAGTCATCCCCTGTGATACAACCATATGTGCTTTGTGTAGTTTTTTACTGGATGTGTATAAAGTAGATGCTTTGCAGTCTACCGCTAGGCCAAATTAGCCTTTTAGTCCTTTGTAAAAAAATGTAAAAAATATTTTAAGTATGATTTAATATTTAAGCATTTCAATATTTTATTCTTATACATTAATATGTTAATATGAATTAATTAACATCAATAATAACAGGTTAATATTTCATATTTTGTATGTGGGGTTTTTAATGTTTTACATGCTTTTTATTTTGTTATTTGGGAGGGTTCTTTTAAAATATTGTTGGTAGGACATAGTGGGTCAGCATCTACCCAGATTGCATCAATGTCATCCAACTAAAACTGTCACAACATGATGGCAGAACAAGTCTCCCAGCACTGACAAATGCAGATGAAGTCCCATCAGCAATGTTATCAGGAAAGCAGTTAGAGGTCCAAAGGGATTACATGAAAGTCTCCCAACAAAGTAACAATTTTAATCTGTTTACTTTCATTGCAGTCCATACAATGACTAAAACTTATCAGTCCAGCTCAAAAGATTTGAGTTTCATGGCATTAGGCTGAGAAGACTCGGCGTCCTCTAACTCCCAGAACTATTTGCATGAAATGAAAGTATTTCTTTCCAGAGGAGCGTAAACTGAAAGCAGGTATCTAGTGTGTTCAGGAACAGTGTGACTGACTACACATTAATGCATTAGTTGAGCACTTGCTTTTCTCCTCTCATATCTGAGCTTTCCTAAATGACAGTGAGTGGGAGGAATACCTTTGTACTTTCCAGTATCTTTATGCAACCTAGAAAGCCTAGACTTACCAAGGAGGTCGATGACGACAACTGTACATGGTCCTAAAACTAAAAGGCAGTGTTGTAGCTTCCCCAGGGATGTCTTTTGTTCCAGAAAACTGAGGATTCCCTTGGCACAAGGGTTCCCAACCAGTTTAGGTCCTGCTTCCTTCATACCAGGGATTGAGCATCACTCTTTCCCATCCCAGCTGTAACGATCTCCTTGTTCAGCTCCTGAATAACGTCACCACGATTTGCCTGCCACTAGTAGTTAGCACTGTATTGCACCCACAGTTTTTTGCAGGTTTTCTAACTGTGAGAGCTTGGGGTTGCTCAGATGAGACTCTGAAATCTGTAGTGGCTGGGAGTCTGCCAAGGATCAGTATAGGTCCTCGAGTGTGAGTACTGAATTCCTGTCTGTGCAGCATCTATTGTGATTGTATTCTATTTTGTTTCTGAGTAGATGAGATAAACTATATGCAAATAGCTATCAACAATCATATTTCTCTCTTCTTTAAAAAGCTATGAGTATATAAGACAAACTCCATCCAGGAGCTTCTCAAAGTATTTATACATAGTATGTATTATAAATTATCTGTTTCCTGCTTCAGAGCAATGAAAAGTAACTGAGAAAGTAAAAGTAATTAAGGAGAGGACAGTCAGTGGCCCTGAACAGAGAAGTGGGCTTTCTTAATGAAGAACTTTTCAACTAAGAAATAATAATGCTTGTTTTACTGTAATTCCAATTGTTTAGACTGGAGCCCCTTGAGGCCTGGGCTGTTCCTATGTATTAGTTTTTCTAGTGCTTGAAAGCAGGTCTTCATGGTTGTGACTTGGAGGTTTACAAGCTATCTAATATTTATATCACATAAATAAAAGAAACTGCTTGCAGATAATTTCCAGACCATTCACGTTCAACTCTGCCAGCCAACCTGCAGCCAAAAGGTTTTTGCCAACATTGACAAGATTGTGCTTAGCTTTGAGCTCTACAGCCTAAAAAGAGTTAAAGACCTATTGGTTTCTTTTCACTGTTATCAAACATCAATTAAACTGAAAACAAGGGCTATAAATTATGGTGACCTTTGCAATGACTTTTCATTTGTGCGATAGAGATGTGATGGTGTGAAAGCACTGTTGTTAATAAAAAAAAAAAAAAAAAATTAATAACTTCCTCAGGA
This sequence comes from Platalea leucorodia, assembly GCF_965183815.1. Taxonomy (NCBI): domain Eukaryota; kingdom Metazoa; phylum Chordata; class Aves; order Pelecaniformes; family Threskiornithidae; genus Platalea; species Platalea leucorodia. The sequence continues at coordinate 121,027,797 of NC_138823.1, forward strand.
GCCGCCAAGCAAAGTGTAAATTGCTTTCTGCTTGGTATCAAATTTTCATGTAAGGTACTGTATAATGGAAATTTTTAGTCTTGTTAAAATTCAGATGACCTAAAAATAATGCTACCCTTCACCTCTGTACATTTTGTCATCTCAGCTGACAAATGTTATTTTTTCTAGATTTAATCAGCATTTTATAATGACTTCTACTGAAAATACAGCCTGTTGGTTTTCCCTTGTTGGCCTGTAAAATGTGTAGGGAACAGTGGGTTTATTTGTTGGTCTAAGAACTTGCTAAAAATGTAACAGCCACAAAAAGCATGCTTTGGGCTGAACAGCGGCACCCATTCTGTATTTAATGGAATTCGCACGTTTATGGCTTTTCAACTAATTTTTTAAAAACACTTAAGGAAATGCAGCACCAGTATAAATTTTCAGACCATAGTTCCATAGACCAAAGATTTTCCTTAGTTTGTGAGACAGCTGTATCATTGTTGACTATAGCATTGCCATGCTATTTCATGAGCCTGATTAAAATTTCCACCAAAGAATTGTCCTTTTGGTGAGAAGACAGTGAATTCTCCATGGTCCTTTGACTCTTGGCTGCTCTTCACCTCAAAGGTTTCAAGTAACAACCACTGAAAATGTGTTGCTTTTGTGCCAGTTACACGTTTGCTAGTAATACAGGGGAGAGCAGATAGGTACCAGTTATCTGTGTGGGACAGAGTTCTCCACACAGCTGATCTGTGCTAAACTGAAGCATGGCCTTGAGGTGCAGAGCTTCAGGTCCTGTAGATAATTCTCCATTTCCCTGGTTCCCAAGGGCATGCTGAGAAAGCTGTGTTTATGATCACTTGAAAGCCTTAGATACCAGGTGACAGTGAGCTTCTACCTAATCCTTGTTCATCCCTGTATATGCAATACCTTATACTTCCATCTGGTTTTGATAGAATAAGAAAAAATATCCCCCTCAGGCTGGCTCTTTTTCCTCAACTTCACTTTTCAACTAATGGTGGAAGATGGAGAGGAGATCCTCAGCCCATACGTTACCCATTGCATTACTTCTTTGTCAGTGAAATTTTAACTGGGACGAAGAATTGTTTCCTCACTGAAATTACCATGTTTATCACAGTTCTGCAAAGCTCGCTGCTTTTCAGTAGCTCACAGACAGACAAAAGATGCAGACAGCATAAGAAGCCTGAATTTTAGAATTTGTTCATCTGTCTTTTGAGCTTCCTTTAATTTGTTGCTATCTGACTGCAAAGACGGTTTTGCAGTTCTTCAGCAGTGATGGTGGGTCAACAGAAAGCAGGCAAACATTTCTGCTAACTGTTCACCCACGGTGAGAGGTACAAAGAGAAAACAACTTTCAAACCCAGCTTCCAGCTTCCTCCAGGTTTGACGAGAGGATTCAGAAGGCCCAAAGCAAGAAGTCCTTTTCTTTTCTGTATTTTAATTCCTGCTGTTGAGATGGCACTTTATGCTGTGGAGGCCTCCTTTGGTGTTTGTATGTCATTCATAGCTCCCCAAGGGGAAGCTCACAGGGTAGCTGCATCCAGATGGGCCTGCCAAGTAATCCTGGCTGCTCAGCAGGATGCCACCTTCTGTGGAGTGACAAGGGCCTAAAGAGATGAAGAGGGAAAGCAGCGTGAGTCCATCCCAGGAGGCGAAGATGCAAGTCCTTTTCTCTGTATAAATTGTCCTTGAAGGGAAAGTGCAGGTAAAGCTGTACCATGAAGCAGATGTTCAGATCGTGGTGTCAGCTGAAGCACTGCTCTTTTTAAGGTCAATGTTAACTGTTGACACAGCCCAAAGGTGCATGTAGCTGTCAATTGCTTCTTTTGAAAATTCATTTTGCTTTAATAAATTGGAGAAATTCCTTTTTCTAGCAAAGTCCAGAAGTAACAGATGGCTCATATGTCAGGCATCAGCAAATCCTAAAGCTGTAGGCATGACCCCTGTCCATGTCCTGTTGAGAAATCTACCTGATTAGGTTGCCCAAGAGTTTGGTGTTTTCTGTAACAAGACCAAAAGTGTAAGTTCCACTTGTTTATAACATGCTGCTGTTGGACTTAAAAGCTCTCTTCCACAAAAGTGATGGGTGTTTAATGTGGTTGCTGGTGTTCTTTGTTGTGTTTTGGAGAGCATTCAAGCTGAGAAGTTCTAACTTTCTGAATGTTCAGTAGATGAGGCTGGGCAAAGCCGCACTGTGTTTTCTTTAAGCATTTGAGCCTCATCATCCATACAAGTGGAAGTGCTGTTACAGATTTTGGGTGACAATGGGATTAAGGGCATATGGCATGAGGTCGACATCTTGTCAGACTGCTATGGATCTGTGTTTCAGGTTAGCATGGAACATGTCACCAAATTTTGCTTGAAATGAAACAGGTCCTGCAGGTATTGGGCTAAGTTGTTGTGGTCAAAAACAAGTCAGCCTTTTTTTTTGAAGTCTCTGCAGCACTGTAGATCATGACCTCCTTGATGATTATCAGCATGAAACTGCACCTAGCAATAGTACTCTCAGCAGTTTTCATTAAGGTTTCATGCTCATCCAGCATTTCTAAAGAGAGCGTTAAGGCTTTACAATTGCATATGAGAGCAGGAATACTCAAGAAACACAGGCCTTTAATAAGTGGCAGAATGAAGAGTATACCTTGTGTTTATATAGCATCTTTTAACCTAGAGTGTTCCGTGAGAGGTAGTGAATTTATTGAACTGTTCTGTTCACCACCGCTTCTTCGCCATGAGTCATTCAAGCTGGTTATTAGTGCTTAGCACTGCTGTACAGTAATCAAAGCAAGGGAATGAAGCTGGGCTTCCCATGCTGAGGACCCTGCCAGACTTGCTAGCCAAAGAGTAGGGTAAGTGTGAAATACGCTGACAAAGCAGACTGGAGACAAGGTAGACTAATAGGTCTAATGCTGTTGCATGCTGGTGACTGCTGAGAGAGGCATGAAGAATTTTATATTGCTTGTGGAGCTGTTGGCATTGCTTCTTTCGATATAGATTTCTCTCACGTAATCCCATGCTCTGACATGCTGGTTTGATGTATCATCTCAATAATGTGGGAAGACTGGGGAAATTCAGTGAAATGGCTATATTTCAGTACTGTGTCTGTCAAGGGAAGGATGTCCGTCAATCACAGGCTGGAAAAAGCAAACAGTGTCTTATCGCTATGTGAGACTAAAATTCTTAATGTCCCTGTGTGCAGACCTGTGCCTCCATTTTCAGGCACTTCACTCCCTTAAACAGTCAAATATTTAACCTGTGTTGAGCACAAGTGTAAATCTTGCTGCATTTCACAGTGGAGAACCATTTCCCCGCATTCCTGCAGCAAAGTAGAGATGAGGAGAAACAGTAACAGAGAAACTTCAGCCACTGCCTGAGGAGACATGCTGTAACAATGAAGCAATTAAAATGACACCAGTGAATTACCAGTTTATACACTTACAAGGAATGAGTTTAGGAGATTGCTGTGGCTATGAAGATTTAAAACTGATCATTTAAATGTTTTGATTATTGGATCTGCTGATGCACTATTTCATGAGATGACCACTCTTCTGCAAGTGGATCGAATCACTTTCCACTTAGAAGAGATCTCAGGGATATCCCATTGAACTGACTGGACATCTGACATAGGGAGTATTTCACGTTGTAGCAGTAATGGTGGTTTCAAGTCACATTGATTGCAAGTGGAGATCAAAAAATTTTTGAGATAGGCTAAGCACCTGAATGAAGGTAGCTGGTATCCTTTCTCACTTATGTAATTCTTGTTATGCTTTGCATCACTGGTATCAGAACCATCATTTCTAGCTAGTCTAAGGAAAGAGATTAAGAATTGAATTTGTAAGTAAGGCTGCTTTCCTTTTTGTGATGGTCTTGTCTTGGCATAGTCAGAGCACATTGACACAGCTGTGTGAGGAGACAGCAATGGTAGCACTGGTTTGCATCTGTTCAATGACTGGTAGCATCTGTTTGATGATTAACTAAAGGATTTCAGCTGTTAGAGCTGTCAATCTGACACCTTTGATGAGCACTAAAATAAAACTGTGCTACCAGGAACTGCTCATTTTTTTTTTTCCCCCTGCTTTTGATTTACTTGACTCTTTGTGTCCTTGCCGATAACTACTAGCAGGGCTAATGCGTTATAAACTCTGAAAAGTGAAGCAAGTGGCTGTCATTTTTTGCACGACAGATGTTCCTGATCAGGAATCAGACAAAGGATCTCATCACTCTTCCTCTGCGCAATTTAATTTGTCTGTTCTGTGGCACACCAGCCACCTCCTGTCTAGTGACTGACATGCCCAAGTCCTACTTCAATTTAGGATCAGTTCCTTTAATCTTACAGAATTATTAGGTTTTTCTCTGTGCCAGAGCAAAGAGAGTGGAAAAAAGGAAATTGCTTCATTGCTTACGATGTCACCAATAATGCATCATAATGAAAAGTAGCAAAGGCCTACTTCAAAATAGGAAACCCAAGTACTACATTTTAAGAAAACTAGAAAATACTCTATGAGCACTTTTTTGAAGAAATAGCAATTTAGATTTGATGGTGTTTCTTTAGCAGTTGTAAGGCTCAGAGGTAGGGATAAGCAGCATATAATCCATCAGATTCTTGTAATGAATGCAATTTAGCGAGGTGGAAAAATTGATATATTTTTAAAAAAATTTGTTTGCTGTGGATCCAGTCCTTAATCGTGCAAGTTGTCCAAAATGAGTAATTACTGGGGTTTTTGCTCACTTTTCCATGTAGTTTGATAGGACTGTATCACTCTGCTGCTGTTTTGTAGTGACGGATGGGTACTGCTGGAATTCCATAGTTATTCTATAGTTAATTTCCCAGTTATTAGTCCAGCACAAAAGACAGTTGTTTTGGCTATGCACAGCTCCTGACTCTGCCCCCTGACTATATAGTCAGTATAGTATACCTAATGGGGGGCAGTCATTGCTCACCCTGGAAAGGAGGCTGCAGACTGTGCCCCATGTTCCTACCAATATCTGCCAAAAATTTGCTGGAAGGGAGAGGCGAGGGAAGTTGGCCATATCTTGTGCATGTGGCCAGCCCTGCACAGAAATGGCAGGTGCTGCTGCCCATACAAATGGTAGTGTCTGTGGCCAAAGTCACAGCTGTCAGTCCTGATAAATGAGAAAACTGTATTTGAGGACCTCATTGTAGTCCGTCACTGGTAGAAAGAGAAACCGCTCATATGACCTCTTTTCCATTTGGCAGGTTGACAGGACAGAAGTGATTCGAACCTGTATAAATCCTGTCTTCTCCAAGCTGTTCACGGTGGACTTCTATTTTGAAGAGGTGCAGCGGTTGCGGTTTGAAGTCCATGACATTAGCAGCAATCACAATGGGCTGAAGGAAGCAGATTTTCTTGGTGGCATGGAGTGCACTCTTGGACAAGTAGGTATCACTGCCATTTTTCCCCCTCATCTCTCACCTTTTATATGTATATGAAATACATCGCTTTGTTAAATGACTGATGGGTGAGATTTGTCGTTCATGACAAAATTCTTAATCGGTGCTTTGAGCAGGATAATTAAGAACTTCTGCTGGTTTGATTTACTGCTGTAGTATACCTTCAAGTCAGGCAGTGCTATAGGAAACTGAGCGTCAGTGACTGGCTTTGTACAGTAAGAGGACAGGCTCATTACACCAGTGTTGAGAAATTGACTGATTTGGGAGAAAGTTACTGTTCCTAACCTTATATGGGATTTAAAGCAAGTTCCAAGTCCAAGGAATGCTTACAAATAAACTTTATTCACATAGGGTAGTGCCTGGTGATGTGGCAAATAGAGGGGTAGGGTTGGATTCGTTTCCCTGACTCTCAGTCATCCAAAAGTTAGGTGTCTGGACTGTTACTCCTCTGATTTCCATCTTTAGTTCAGTGGAGAGAAACAGACAGTTCCAGCAGTTGATTCATTCCACCTGAGACACTCACCATAGATTAGGATAAATTGCCTTCAGGAGATACCTGTCTTTCCCCGTCAGTTATCAAGAGAGTCTAGACAGCTGGCTTAGAGTAGATACCTAACTTTTTAGATGACTAAATTTAAGAGTGATGAGTCCTACCCACAGGATCGATATCTAGAGGTCGTCAGAGCCAGGTCTGCAGCGAATTCATATATTGCTGACTGGTAGCACATGATAGTTTCTCAGGTATCACAGTTTACTTCTAACTGGCAGACTTTTTGTTATGCAGGGCCTCATAACACGGATCTCAGCTCCGTCCATAATGGCAATGCTGAGGATGGTCTCAGTTTCACTGAGCCAAGTGCTCTCCGCTCTGTGCTCTGAGGTAGCTTGTGTGACAAGAGCAAGCAGTGCTTTTGTTTAGATTATCCATTGCAGTGCTTCCATGTAAGTTTGTAGCCTGAACACAGTAGCTTAGCATGGAAGATGCTGCAAAGCTTTTGTTTCCTATTTTCTTACCTTTCGTTGTTGCTTCCTCAGCCCCACTACATGTAAATCCCTTTGTTTTTCTTCCCAAAGCCATTGGGCCAAACATGCTGAAAGAGGAAAAGTCCTCTCAGTGAGAGAATTAATATGAAATATATGTATTTACTAACTTGAAAGCTCAGCATGAAGGTATTGGTATTTAGGATATTTACAGTGCACAATAAATTCTGTTCTTTAGACAGACTTTTTGTGGCCTTAGTCAATGAAAATAAGCTATCCTATAACAGCAAGGAGAGTGATAAACAAAGAAAAAAGTTATTATGATGTACTTCTCACTTAATTGGCTTGAAAATGAAAGGAAAAAAATGTCATTGCTGCTGCCTGTAGCATAAATGTCTTTATAATGATTTGATCTCTATAAATAGCACACAGCTGGGTTGGTTGCAGTATAATTTTAATGGTAACCAAGAAAAAATAATAACAGTGTGAAATCTGTTCACAGTAATGTAGCCTTGAGGACTCTGATCTCATATTTAGACTTTTTTGGTAGGTGCATCTGCCCACTAGTCTTCCAGCTCTTTGATTCACTCTAAATAGTTGCTGTTCTTTGCACAGGCACTGGCAAGCAGAGGCACCCATTTCTCTTTGTAGTAATAAGCAGTGAAATCACAAGCAGTAATATTTTAACTGCCATTTTGGGGCATCACTGTATAAAGGTGACCTCTTGCTTTCGTATAGGTGCTTTAGATGCTATGAATCAGTTCATCCTTGGTTTTGGTTTTACAGATGTTGTCTGTAGGAGAGTAAATTCTTCCCCTTCTCTTTCCCCTTTGTTTTTCCCTTTCCCATTCCCCATCCCTAGGAAAAGTGTTCAGGCACTCCACCCACGCAGACCAATGACTTCCAACTGAATCCCCATCAAATCACTGAAGGTTTTGTATTTCTGCTGCTTTTTGGTTGCTCACAAAAACTGTGAGTGATTGTTTTGAGGGGCAAGAGATAGATTTATTATATTTTTATTTAGTGGTTTGGGGTTTTTTTGTCCATCAAAAAACAATGGAAAAAAAATCTTAGATGGACAAACACTGTCAGAAATTCGGTAGCCTAATTTTCATGGTATTCAGCTGGGATAGCAAACCTGAAACCCAAGTCCTTCTCTGTTCATGTGTTAGTGCCTTCATGTGTTCTGAGCCTCTCTAAAGCTCTTTTATTGGAATGGTTCAGTTTTATATTCCATAAACTTTATAAAGCATTGAAATTGCATCATTTAGTACAGTAAGGGCCCAAACTCTCTAATAGCCAAAGTTAACTTCTTAACCACACAGAAATTAAGTATCAGGAGGGTGGCTTAGGAACACTTTTTTCCTCTGAAGTTTCACTGAGAAGTCTCAGCCTGATCTTTAAGAACTCACAAAAAATATTTCAATGAATAATCATTTTCTGATAAGAACTAAACAAACTTACGTTGCCAAGACATTCTTGATTACTGCTCAGCTGTGCCTGCAACATCATTAAATTATAGGAACCAGTAAAGTTGTTATTTCTTAAATGCTGTGAACCATCACAGCTCGGCAGTATGGGAATAGCCTTTGTGGCTTTTCTTTCATTATCTACAATGGCTGGTCTTTGCCATTTTCAAATTTGTGATTCCATTCCTTGTTTGGTTTCTTTTAATTTACAGAAGTGTTAAAATATTGTTACAATTCACAGCTCCCTTACTTGCTCAACTAATAGCACAAGTAAAGAAAACTTCAGAGATGGACATCTTTTTCTGCCAAGAACCTTTTCAAGTATTATTTACAGATTTAATATTTCCCATACATGCATTTGTGTATGAATTATATTGAAAATCTTCCTTCTCAGTAATGAGTATTATTGTTTCTTGTGTCCTTTTAATAATATATGCCATTAGCAGATTATGCACTTGAAAACACTGACTGATTATTAGTTCAGTTTCAGCCATTGCAAATCGCCTTGCTCTTGAATTGGAGACAGGCTAAAAGAGCCATGATTGCACCTGAATTAATTAAATTGAAATAGTTTGTACGAGAAAATTTGTTTAATAGACTGTTGACTGCTTCTGTGGTGCCAAAGACGTAGGACCAGTTTTTTCAAGGTATTTGAATTCCTAAGTCTCATTAAATGTCTGTATGCCTCCTTAGGTATCTAAATACCTTTAAATACTTGGCCTTTGATCTCCTCCAAATGAAGTTGCTCAATTCATTAGTGGGATGAATAATGTACTTTGTTAGATATGAATGTCATTTTCTACTAGGGCTGACTCAGAGCAGAAGCAAATCATCAACGCAGCACTCTTCCCTAACTTCAGCTAACCATTTTAACACCTCAGTTATCCCTGGGAAACTCTTGGTTTGCCATTGCAGCATGATCTCTGAAGCTGTAAGATTTTCAGTTCTATATCAATCTTGCCAGTCAAAGTTAATGGAATTACTTGTACAGTGTGTACTGCTTTGTTTTTACATACTTTATCTTTTTGTATGAATTACTGTAGCAGTCTTTAGAAAAGTAATTTAAAATTTAGTTTGCTATTGTAATGAGTTGTTATTATGACTAATTATAAAACGGCTGCTACATTACATAGTAATTAAATTCAAAGACCTTTTATGCTATTGATAAGCTATTTCCTGTAATAACGTTATTGCCTCATCTGATAGGGATATCTTTTTTCCTCAGTGTTCTGTTTTGATTGACTATTTTCAGGTACAGATCTTTAAGAAAGACAGGGAGTGCTGTAATTCAGCTGTAAATAGACTGTGAGCTGATCAATACTATAGGGAACAAAAGAAATCTTGAAGAGTGGCGAGTATGGTAGAGAAAGTATCATATGTATGGGGAGGATGATTATAGCAACAAAACGGGCTCTGCCAAGGAAAAAGAATTCTGTGAGCAGTTAGACAGAATGAAATTTCCTTCATTATGGACATACACATCTGAACTTGTTCTCTTGCAGGGATTTCTTGGTATCTGTGAAGGGGTGAACTCGTACCCATTTTTCATGAGAGCAGAGTAATGCACTAGCATCTACCTGCTGTCTGGTCTCTTTTCATGTTGAAATGTAGCATGCTTGATGCATTTTTGACTATATGCCACCATTCATGGAAATTATTTGGTGGATTCGGAAGCAGCTAAGGGACAGATAGCAAGACAGGCCCAAGCACATCAGAGTTGTATGAATCTTTCTTTGTCAAAATACAGTCTAAAGATGAATGCATGAAGAAGGAGAGACAGTTTTTACACTGTGAGCCAGAGCTACCTCAGTTCTTCCCTTGCTTAAATCAGTCATTTACCCACACAGGTAAAATGTTAATAAAGTCTGTCATTTTATTTGTGGGTGTTTAGAAGCTGGCAGTATTTGACTTAAATGGATTAGAGCAAGGGCGCACTAATATTTTAATTGACAAGCTTCCAGATACATTTTAGAAATGTTAAATCTCAACTCATTTGTCTAGCCACTCTGGTTGTATCTTTCTACTTACAGCTATATCATGAAAGTATTACAGTCCTTCATTTCAGAGACTTTGTAGCTGTGAAAAAGGTGCTTTAAGGGTTGTATTTATTTTTATGCAAGAAAGGGAGAGCTTAAGAGAGTGTGTACCATAACTAGTAAATGCTTTTGATATGGTTATGTCCTGAGTTTTACATATCACAGAATCCTTCTCCTGCTCTACACCAAAGAAGAAAATGGTTTTGGAAACACAGTCAAGTCATTTTAATTGTATGTGTTAAAATCTCTGCCCTAACTTGGGAAGATAGCAATTGCTTGTCAAGAAAGGAACAGAACTTAGATAAAAGATGCTTTAGGTTAGACCAGCTGTGCATTTTAGCACCTTTTGTAGCGAGCAGTTCAAAAAGCTGTAACTTGAGGAGGCTCTGAAAAACTCATTCAAATCAACTGTTGTTTTAGAAAGGCAGGTTTCTCTATAGTACTGAGCAGTCTGAACTTGGAGGCTGAAATTTCACGAGTACTTGTCTCTTTTTTTTGAATCCAAGCAATGCCGAGCACAAGATGGTACAAGCAAAAAAATCTCAAACCAGTGATTGAAAGACCTGACACAGTGGTTCCTCCACAAAAATGTGAAGGACAGCCCAAGAAGGCTTAAATAGCATTATTCCTCTCTCGACAAGCAGTTGGGTGCAGGCAAAGAGGATGAGAGCAAGACAGAGACAGATTCCTTATAAAGTGGGTTTGAAGCATTTAATGTTTTAGTAGCCATTAGTTAATTTAACTGGAGAAGGACAACTGACACTGTATTACAGGAATTTGAAGAATCCCCTTTGAAAAGGAACATGTTTGTTCACTTTTCTAAATTAAGAAAAACAAAATGAAAATATGGAAGGCTGATGTAAGGTTGAAGACTCGGTCTTCTCAGTTTGGGGTATTAACTAAGCCCATCTTAAGACACTAAATCATAACTAATAACTGAGGCAAAATGCTTGGAAAAGACAACTACAGGGCACAGAATGAGCACTCGCCGAAGTTTAAGGAGGGAGGAGGAAGCAGAGCTGTGGTACAGTGAAATGTATATCATTATATCATAGAGAAATGCAGTTTGGGCAGAATGTGCTTCCTATAGCTGGCCTCACAAACACCACCTCAGGGAGGTGTACATGCTGTTGTAAACAAAGTAGTGCCATGTTTAAAAAAAGATGCTGATAGCTGAGTGAAATATGCCACTTGGGAAGTGCATGCATAGTGTGAGCAAAAAGATGAGACGATTAGCTCAGAGAGGTTCAGCAGAGGATCAGTAGGTAGTATCACAGCTAAAGGTGCCTGGGTTAGCAGTCCAAAAGCAACTGGAATGTTCATGAGGCTTAAGCTGGACACTGGTGCATGATCTAACACGATGCCGAAACAACGGACAAGCCTGAGAGCTTACAGTGGTCATTCTGCAGCTAGACACGTAGTTCAACGGCAATTTGGAAAGATATAAATTGAAGTAGTGCCTAGGGGAGGAAGGGAACGTAATGCTTGTTGAGTTAGAAGCCCTATCAAGCCATGGAGCTGATCAGGGATGAACATCCACTGGAGGGCAGTTAGCCGTGTAGAGAAGAATATGCAGATTTTTGCAAGGGTTGGTGAAAGGTTCAAGAGAGACATTTTTGGAAAGAGTATGATAGCTACTTTTCTTTGCTTGATACATCAACACAGTTCTAGTGAAAGCTGTTAGAAAAATGCTCTGTTTCTACCTGTACCATTGCTGTTTGGTGGGTGATTGCTTCTCCAGACTCAAGGTTGTATTGTGTGTGGCACTAAGGGCTCTGTGCTGGGCAAGTGAATGCGTTTGATGCTGAAGATTCAATCTGTGTAGAAGGCAAGGGAAAAAAGTTAAGTAACTGTGCAAGTCCATATAACAGGAATAACACATCTGGGAGAAGAATTAACGTAGAGGTGCTGGGAAATGATTGTTCAGCTAAAGCTATTTGTCTGACTATCCCAGCTGGCAAGGAAGAGATACAAAAACTTCTTCGAGTTGTGTACTGTGGAGGGAAATTTGTGCCTAACCTGGCTGTCTAAATAACTAAATTTGGGGTTCCTGTAAGAAAGTCCAATGGGCAAAAAAGGCCAGTCTAAATAAAGAATTTGAGACATCGAAGGAGTTATTTTAAACTAATCTTCTATTTTTGTACCACAAAGCTACATTGCATACACTCTTGCATGGCACCAAGCAGAGTATTTGCCCAGTCCTTGGTTCTGTCAAAATCAGAGACCAGTGGTTCACATGCCACAAGAGTTAACAAAAGCCAAGTGTCATAGCACATAAATAGAAAAGGAGCTATGGCCATTATCCATGGGCATTTCAAGATGCCTTTAACAAAAGAATATTGGTGTTAATGTCCAGAGCTAGATATTATGCAAGTCAATTTCATTGAAGCAAGTAAATAAACAAAAACGAAACAGCTTTCTGATCCCAGGGGAAATGTGGAGTGTGACCATCAGGCCTCCGGCTCAGAGTGGCGCCTTGCAAAACTGAGTCAATACTGTTGAAAGAACTTGGACCGGCCCCAGCTGTCAGTGTAAACAGGACTTCTCAGTATGATATATGGGATTTATCTGTTCCTGCCAATGTTAAATCACTAGGTTAAAAAGCCATATTGAAATTTTCTCGTTACTTTGATTTATAGGCATTGGGAATTCTGTATGATATTATTGAAAGTTATCCCTATATTTGGTTAAGAAAGGACTACACAGAGAAATATATTCTAAAAGGTTCTTACACAAGCCAGGTAAAATGGGTCATTATATTTCATAGCTCATTTTACATAGTGCTGATTAGTCACGACTCAGACGCAGGAGAGAGCAAACCCTCATCAGAGTCCTTGTCTCTGAGTGACTGCTGAGCAATGCACTGTACACAGCTGGTGTCAGTGCCTCACTGCTTTTATCCAAAGTGTTGCATCTGTTCATACTTTTAAAATAAAAAAGTGAAGCACCTTTTATATATTTTAAATTGGAAATAGGATCAAATGGCAACATGTGAATCCAGATTTAATTACAGTAATATAGAGCAATTCAGATCTGTCCTTAACCTATTTGGGCTAGTATATAATAAGGCAACTTGAGATCATCTTCAAGGGAATTTCCCACCCCCATCTTACCACGGAGCTGATATCCCTTAGCACCGCAGACCAGAAATCTAGTTGAGATGATGTTCTGTTGAGATGATTGCATATTTGATAAATAGGAATCACTTCATGTGCATATCCTCCCTCTCTGAAACAGAGCAGCGGCTTTTACATTCTGTTCCTATTCCCACCTCTTGCAAATGTTTTCGGTATGATACATATTACTGACATGTGGCTGTCTCAGACCAGAACTGGGTAGTAGTTTATATGTGGCTGTAGCTGCAAATAAACTTAACTGCACTTCCTGAGTCTCTCTTAGCCTAACCTCTTAAATCTCTCAGGTTTCTACATCCATTTGTTCACCAGTAGATCATGCTTCTAGTAAAATGTTCATGAAAAAACATGTTCTGGAAATGTAATGAGGTTTACTAGGGCTGAACTGGATTCTAATATCTGTGTTTTGGAAAGAAGAGAAACATTTACTTTGTGCACTTCTTCACATCAGTTTTGGACAAAACACCTTTTTCTCTGAAGTTGAAGTTTTAAATTGCAAGTTTTTGAAGTAGAAGTCAAACCAAAGACTCCTGACAAATGGAAGACCTGTAGTTAATTACCTTCTTGTAAGCCATTTTGCAAGTTCAGCCATTGCTGTAACTCTAAACTTAGACAAGTGCTTTCTAGGCCCTTGAGTTATTGTTGTTTAGGACTTGCTGTCTGGCAGTCAGGTAAGCAAATGCTTTTTATGATAGTGTTCAGAAGAAGATTTACGCCGATACCTAAACAATAAACATGATATGTAATTGATTGTCACCTTCTTTAGAAGTAGTTCTTTTAACCAATGAGAGCTGGTTTGTACAGTGCATGAACAAAAAGGGTGATTTCCTGCTAAGGAAAATAGATTCCTTGACAGTCATTGCAATGATAGTCTGCGGATCCTAAATCACCAATAACAGTTTGAGTCAATGATGTTGGCACGTTGTTGCTAGATGGAAGATTCATTTTACTGGCCACTTAATTAACAACTAGTAAACAGTTGCACCCAAATACACATATTTACATATGCAGAGTGCTTACTGTGTCACAATGATGCTAATGGCTTAGAGAGCAAGTCTTATTAATGTAATCTACTAATGGGAATGTCAGAATAAATTATCCTCTCTGGAACTGCGAGCCGTCTATCTGCCACCTGCATAGGAGCTCCCAAGCTTCAGGTTTCTGTCTGCCTGATGCCTCTTGAAAGCTGGGATGCTTTCCAAAGCAGTAAAGGGAACTGTAGGAATTTGGGTAGTTCAGGGGAGAAGTCCTGCTGTTTGTAAAGGAGGCTAGCTGAAGAACAGGTTCCCATCCAAGTTCTATCTCATACTGGGGGTATATATAACATATCTGAAAATGTTTCTGGTACACAATACCCAGAGCTTTCAGTGGAAGAGTTTAATGTATTTTACAAAGTTATTTGTGCATCTCAGGGAAGGGGAAGAGGTCATAGAGACAAATGGGCCCTGCTCCCCAGCTGCCATAATTCATTGTCTGGTTGTGTGCTGGTTTTGGCTGGGGTAGAGTTAATTTTCTTCATAGTAGCTAGTATGGGGCTATGTTTTGGATTTGTGCTGGGAACAGTGTTGATAATACAGAGATGTTTTCATTATTGCTGAGCAGTGCTTACACAGAGTCAAGGCCTTTGCTGCTTCTCACCCCACCAGCGAGGAGGCTGGGGGTGCACAAGAAGCTGGGAGGGGACACAGCTGGGACAGCTGACCCCAGCTGACCAAAGGGCTATTCCATACCATATGGCATCATGCTCAGCATATAAAGCTGGGGAAAGAAGAAGGAAGGGGGGGATGTTGGGAATGGTGGCGTTTGTCTTCTCAAGTAGCCCTTATGCATGATGGAGCCCTGCTTTCCTGGAGATGGCTGAGCACCTGCCTGCCAATGGGAAGTAGTGAATGAATTCTTTGTTTTGCTTTGCTTATGTGCGCAGCTTTTGCTTTACCTATTAAACTGTATTAATTTCAGCCCACGAGTTTTCTCACTTTTACTCTTCCGATTCTCTCCCCCTTCCAACCGGTGGGGATTGAGTGAGCGGCTGTGTGGTGCTTAGTTGCCGGCTGGGGTTAAACCATGACAGATTGGTACAGAACCCATAGTTTAATTATATATTAAGAATATTCTGTTGTATTTCTGTATTGCCTCCCATCTGAGAATCTCAAACAAGGTTTTTTAAATTGAACCTCACAGTTCACAGGAATGCAACGATTTGTACTTCAACCTGTTTAGCTGGCAAGAAAACAGAGGTATGGGTGACTCAAGGGGTCACAGCAAACAGCCTTTCCAAGATCCTAGGGAAAAAAAAGGACATCTGAATCCTAGCAGTATTGGTCATCTTACCTGTACTCCTGTCTGTTGTTGCCACTGACCAATACTAGTGGTGAAATCCAAAAGCTAATTTGGAAAAGTGAGTGAGATGATGGCAGTAGGCTGGTTTATGGAAGGCAGTCCAAAAAGGACGAGTGTTAAATTATTCACTTAAGTAATAGCCAGCTGCAAAAATGCAGGGTAAGAAACAGCTGGCAATCTGAAACGGTCATAAAATGAACATGAGTTAACAGTATCATGCCCAAATAAGTCAAATTAAATTCTGGAGTGTATCAGCAGCATAGCTTGCAAGACATAAGAAGCTCTTCTTGCATAGGAAGGACCAGTAGTATTATGTCCAGTTTTGAGCATTATTATAAGAGTAGGATATGGGCCAGTCCATGAGGGCTCAGCAGAAAGCAGTGAGAATGGTTTGAGGGCTAGAAAATTTGGTCAAAAAGGAAAGATAGGACAAACTTGGGTTCTGTAGTCTAAAGAAGACTGTGGAGAGTTGATATTAGTCTTCAGATATAAAGATTGCCTGAAAAAGGAAGGGAAAAAGATTGTTTTACTTATTCATGGTGCATTAGACAGAAATAATGGGCTTAAACTGCAGAGAATTGGGTTAGCTGTTAGGAAAATATGTTTACAGTAAGGATAATGAATACCATAATAAATTGCCAGAGGAGGGTGTTTCCCTCTACCCCTGGATATCTTTAAGAACTGATTAGACACACATCTGTCAGGTATAGCTGACCCAGGTGTAACTGGTCCTGCATTAGGACCAAGAAGCTGGACAAAGTGATTCTGGATGTCCTGTCCAGCCCTGTGGCAAGCCTGTCATCCAGCCCTGTGATGGCTCTCCTATCTCACATTTAAAGCCCATTTAAACCTTCCTTCTGTTCTGCTGCCTCTGTCATGACAGTAGATGAGGACAATCTGAGGTGCCACTTTTGCTTTTCTGTTCAATTGAGCAAATTGACGGGCAGGACAAACACGTTACCATGACTTTGCATTACTCGCTCTCCTCCCAGTCTGGCCATTACCTGCTGATGTGGTTTATTGCTGAAATGTGTATGATGCCCAGGACTCTAATGAAGGGCCTGGAACCATTATTTTCCCTTGATAACTGCCTCTCTTTTACAACTAATACTTCTGCGTATTTTGCCAAAGATGTCTATTTGTGGATCATTTTATTTGAAGTATTATAGATTAGCCATCTGGATAAAGTTGTCCAAGTAATGTTGGATGTGGGAAAGAACTGTTTCTAGTATAAAAGCCACCTTCCAGAGGTTAGGGTTTCTTCTGGGGCAGAAGCAATCTTTTGCTCAGTATCTGCACAGCACAATCTTGCTGCAGTATTGTCATGTTAAAAATAATATTAATTGTGATTCCTAAGCTGTGTTTGGAGTTACCTCTACATCTGGGTACATTTTGAAGTTCTCCAATTAAAAAATGAATAAATTAATACAGCATTAACTTTACAGAGAAGAGGGACCTAATATACTGGGACATCACTGTAGCTTACTAATGAATGATTATTGATATGGGAAATAGCATCTTTTGTCAGTGTCACTCATAACATTTATTTGAAGTGCATTTATAAATTGGTCAATGGACAAGTTCATTTGCAATTCTGAGTTCTAGGAGAGGTCTGGTACTTGGTTAGCAAAGGAGACAATTTTGGAACTAGAACTATGGGGCAGATTGCTTGCTTCTGTCCTGAGTTTAGAGTTGCTGATATTTTGAAATAAAATAAATGCCTTCTCTTTGAAACGGACTTAAATTTCCTATAAAAATAAATGGGTTTTGGAGACATCTCTGATAGATTTGCTGTGTACAGCTCCTCTCTTATTGTCTTTTAAGTCCATTTAAAGCTTACTTCTGTCCTGGTGTCACCATCGTGGCAATAGTTGAGGAAAATCTGAGATGTGGTTTCCACTATTCTGTTCAACCTAGTGGGTTGTGTTCTTTCCATTCTGCTTGACCCCATCTGCTTGCTTTGTCCTTCCATTGCATGCTGTCTGCAGGCTTCCTGGGGAACCTTTCTTCTCAGTCGTGGTCTTACTGTGTGGGTTAAGACACTACCTTGATACAAAAAAAAAAAAAAGCAGCATAAAAATGAAATCACAATAAGCTATATATTTACTACATAGTCTCATTTTTCCCTTTGTTTTTATTTTTGTGTAGATTGTTTCTCAGAGGAAACTCTCCAAGTCCTTACTGAAACATGGGAACACAGCAGGGAAGTCATCTATAACAGTAAGTCAGTCTTAAATACACTCTTATTTTCCTGTTGTTTGGAAACATCTAATGTGACTAATTCTTCCTAAAAGCATCCTGCTAAGTACCCAGAACAACCCTTGCTTGAGAAATGTGTTTAAATTGTTTATTGAACAGATTACTTGTACTGTTTCTGATAAATGCATGTTGTAAGGAAATGGCAACAAATAATGTATGATTTGTACAAAAGCCACAATATTTACTACTACTACTTTTAAGGTACTTTGATGACAGCAAGAAGGTTGTGCTGCTTGATTACTTTTAGTTGAAGCTCTAGAACCTTCAGAAATTCATTTTGACCCGCTTTGACACACAAAGGAGTCTGATTTTTCTTGGCCTTTGGGCTTTTTCCAGTTTCTAAAAAATAAACAAACAAACAAACAAACAACTCAGAAAACACACACGCACGCACCCGGCAGCGCCAAATGCAGAAGTTTGATGAGATTAGGTATTTTAGCTGTGTTGTAATGCAGTTATGGACTGGATAGTTATAGCAGCCCCATGTGTGTCTTGAAATCTGCAAATCAGTGTATTACCTCTCTTTCATCTTTCTCTTTGCTGGCTTGTTTGGGAGATCAAGCTTGTCTGCACTGAACCTAGCATGCTTGCGACATTTGCAGCTTTGCATTAAGACAAAGACTGTAATAAAATATTCTGCTTTTGGGATCTCTACTCTGTTGCCTCATGAGGTTGAGAAGGGTTTTTTTCCTTGGATGTGCGGTTAGCCAGATGGGTTTCTTTTGGCTTCATTGTTTGGATTTTTTTTCTGCCTTCAGCCACAGAAGAGAGAGCAGACTGTGAGAAATAATGCTTTCTGAGAGCCCAGGGAATTTTCTTTCTTAGATGTCTTCCTTGGTGCCTGGCTGGGAAGGGGTTTGCTTAAATGCATAAGGTGAAGCTCATTTTTGGTCTAGGGTTACAAAGGAATTCCCTGCTCTCCTGGCTAAATAGAACCAGGAGAGTTTTGCTTCCTAAATAACTTGGTGTGCTTTGCCTGCTGGGATTATCTGTGCATACTTCATCTTGTCCATCCCCATGGTGTTCTGGAACCCCCCTGTGCTCTATGAGAGACACAAAGGAGTTTAGTCTTGTGAAAACACAAATGCTCTAGCTCAACTGAAATCGTTAGGGTTGCTAGTAGAGTGTTCTGGCAAAAATTAATGCTCTGTGATATACAGATGATGAGAAAAAATGAGTTAATAGTCCTTGCTGGCCTAACACCGGATGATAACCATAAACCATGGACCTTAGTTACTTGCTTTGGCTTCTGGCCAGTGGTACTAAAGAGCAAGTCGACTTTACTCAAATGGGAGAAAACTGAACTCAGACAAAAAATATTGTGTGAGAAGTTTGCTGTCTCAACAGAATAAGTCAAAATTGATATGAATCATTATTTCTGGACCTGTGGTACATACCAGGTGTCTGTCAAGTATGGGAGTTACAAATACTAGTTTCCTAACTTGTTCAGTGTAGTGAATTATGATTTTCTGGTAGGATTTTGAAAATTCCGATCTCTGCATGTTTTGCTGGAATTTTAGTAGCCCTTTGACTGTGTAATGTCTCATCAATACAGTTTTATTATATGACTGAGGGATAAAAACAGAACCTCAATCAGCTTCTCCAGTGAGACATCTGTCAAACCTTGTAAGAGAGGGTTCATTATTTTCAGTTAAAAATATTTGTGAAACTTGTTGTGCAAATCCTGGTTTGTCATATACAGCTTATGACCTTTTAAACCATCAAACTACGTGGAAGAGAAATATTGTGTCAGATTCTATAAGCCAAATTTCCAGCAAGCTCACGTTTGCCTGGAACATGTGGAGCACCACATACGTACTTGTATGATGGTGCTTTCGTGCATGGTTAAGCAGCTGCACCTCTGCCTGGCTGCATGTGAATATTTTGCATAAGGAAATACCACAGTTCACTGCTGTCAGGTGTCACAGCCAGCATAGTCATAACACCCCACAGTCCCTTTGGAGGTGTCCTTCCTTCGGTGTAGGCTTACCTGCAGGCTGCAGGCCCTCAGGGGTACCTCCTCGGGCGTGGAGCTCCTCCTTCCAGGAGCATATCTCCAGCTGTGTCCTCAACAACATCCCCTTCCCCATGCCTCCTCCTAGATCTTCTTTAGGGTGGCCTCACAGGCTTCCTACTGCACCTCCCTTTGTGCCTCCTGCCTCTAGCAGCTGCCACCCTTTCTTAAATATGTTCATACAGGGGTGCCATATGCACCTCTTCTGGGTTAATGTTTTGGGAGGCGGTTGGTAGCTGCTGCCCACTGCCAATCCAGCTGGAGCCAGCTGTGACCAGCATGGGGCAGGTCATGGCCTCCCCACACAGGTCACCCCTGCAGCCCCTGCTACCAAAACCCTGCCAGTTATGCCCAATGCAGAATCTGTTAGTTTCTGCCAAAGAAAGAAAAAAGGTCTTAAAAAATCCTGATGATACTGAAGTTTATTGAGGCTGTAGATAGCCTGGCTAATTCTTGGGAGCTGCATATGTGGGCAGTAAAGTTATCCTGTGCTGCAGTGCTCTGATGGCAGCTCTAACCTCTGCAGCCTTCAGCTGGTCTGAAGAGTAGTTGGGGTGTCCCAGCGGCTCCCCGAGGACTTGGAGTCCATGCAGTGGAGATGGTCTGAGCCTGGCTGGGGAGCTGACGGGGCTGCCAAGTATGCAGCTGTGGGCATGAAACACTCAGAAAGTAGGTTCTTTTGGGTGATTTAATCTCTGGGGAGAATATTTACGATAGGGAAAGATTTTGTAACTGTCCAATAGAATATAATGTGGTTTGTGTCAAAGAACATTTTTCAGTGAAATACCCTAGGTTTGGTTAATACCTTCTCTCCACTGAAGTATTTTAATGGCCTAGTCAGGAAGGCTGTTTAGATTGGTTTTGCTGTTCGGTTTTTTTTAAACAACATTGCACAGCACAGTGACTGGTGTCATTTTCAGCATAGCTTACGCCATCTGAAAGAATCACGCTACATTATTTTAGTGTTATTTTCTTCTGAGTCAGTCTACAGCAAATGGTTTTGCCAATGTAACTATTGCAGAAAAACTATACCAGGAGAACTCCCTTACTGTAAACATGCCTTTCATGGCAACCAATGACAGGTGACTTCACTTCTTTTTCCATTTAGCATGTCAAATGGTGCTGAAGCAGCATAAAAAACAATCTAAGCTTTAGAAACAAATAATACAACTCTTGTATAGCTTTTTTTCCCCTTGGACACTGTGAGACTGTGGAATTCTCCGTTTTCCTGTCTGGAGAGAATTACTTGGTCAGAGGAAGGGGATCCCTGATGGATGTTGAGGTCTGTCCACTGACAGGTGATTGACAAGGCATAGTCGCATGATACAAAGTGATTCAGGTTTGTAGGCTTAACAAGGTGCCACCCATCAGCTGAGCAAGGGATTCACCGAATGCTCTTAGCCCTTCCTGATTGCAAAGAGAAACATATTAACTTGTACCACACTTCAGTTTCCTAATGGGGTCTACAGTCTTCACGCTGGAAAATGGCATCTTTCTCCCTTTTCATTACACCATGCAAAACTCAAATGTAGCTTTCCATTTAGGTGATTGCTGAGGAATTGTCTGGCAATGATGACTACGTTGAACTTTCATTCAGTGCACGGAAATTGGATGACAAGGTAAGCTGCTTGATATTAACCTTACTGAAAGATATAAGAATGCCTACAAATATAATTTGATGAGATTTTCCCCGACAGATATTTTTTGCCTTATATTATTAAACACATCAGGGATTTCAGATGAATGTTCACAATGAGGCTTTCCTCAAGTTGCGAAGTAATTAAAAAAAAAACCTCAAGGGAATCTAATTAAAACCGAGACAATTTAATTACGCTATAACCAAGACAATTTAATTATTTAAAATGCCACAGATCAGAAGTGCTTAGAGAAGTGAGCCTTTCTGTAAGTAGTCAAAGATGTTATAGTTGAAGTAAGCGTCTTAAAATAAAGCTAGAAAACTTCATAACAGCTCAGTCATGATATACATTTTTTTCAACGAAATGTAGCTTGAATGTGAGAAAAAGACTCTTGCATATTTGTTAAAAACTTTTTCCCTCTTTAATAAGAAAACTCTCCACTGACTCAAACACTGCTCTTCAGTATAAGGACTACTTCTTTCTGAAAATATCCGTTGTTGTTCAGCAATACACATATAATAAGCACCTCAAGCAATACACAGCCCAAGAAATCCAGATGACTGCTTGGAAGGCACACTCTCTGTTATTTCAGTGTAATAGAAGACACACAATTATTTGAGGTAATCTGGGGAATATCTTTGTACTTAATAGATGTCATAAGACTATGACCCTTTTTAGATAATAAGGCTTTACATATAGTTGAAGATCAGATGATTACAATTGTACTCGATCACAATATCTACCATTATTATCATTAGATCTACCATCTAATACCATTATTATATAGTCACTTCCTATATATAAAGCTGCTTCTAATTTGAACCATATGGTAACTCTATACAAAAATGATTCTAACGCTCTAAGCATGTGCTTGTAAACTTTTGACATGTGAGTAGTTTAATATCAAATCAGTGAGAGTACTTTTGGATACATACATCAGATTTTCAAAATCAGGCCATAACTGATGAATAATATTTTCAGTTGAAACTGCAAGGAAAACTCAGACAAGCAGAAAGTACCCAGAAAGATTAATGGTACCAGAATTTATTCAGAACATACAAATAAATAACATTACTGTGCTCAGGATCATTAACAATCATAAATGATCAGGACCTTAATTTGGTTCTCATCTGAAAGATGAATTACCTCTTCCTTCGGACTTGCTGGAGTCTTAGTGTTTCTGAATGATGTAATTTATTTAGGTGTCAAAATGTGGATTTAACAACCTCTCTTTAGACAGACATGTTTAGGCCTGATTTCCAAAGTTGTACACAACTGTCCTGTTCCTGTTCCACATGCTGTCACATCTGGAAAAAGGAAAGGAAATGTACAACATAATAAGACTTCACTTGGTCATCCCTTTTCCCCAAATGTAAAATGCAATCTCCTCTAGATATTATGGTTGCTTATGGCTCTTATTGGTATAAATTAAATGGATACTGCCAGAGTGTGCTTCTGAGCCAGGTCAATATTGTCTGGGCAATAGCTTAGAGAGTGATTGAAACACTTTATGGATGTAAATTAAGGAGGATCATTCTGAAATATTGCAAGAACATTGTGATTCTTGCCGTTTTAACATGTCCAGTCAAGGTGGGCCTCATCTAATAATAAATTCCTGCATGGTGCCCTGTGCAACTCAGACAATGACTCATCATATGTTATCTGAATCAAAACTCCTGTCTTCAGCTGATGAAAATCACTGGAAGCCTCTTACAGTTGAAAGAAGTCTTTCAATTTCCTCCAGCTAGAGACGTAGCTCTAAACCTGGCTGAACCTTGGCTTACCTCATTTATAAGAAAAGGCTAGGGCTTTTGGTATGGCTTATAATGAACTTTGAAGTCAGTAGATGCAAGGCATTATTAGTAATTATTGTTATTAAGGTTTGAAATTACTTAAATTGTATAGTTCAGCCATTGGTGAAAAAGCATGAGTGCCCCAATGTCACATAAAGGTCCAAAAAAACCATCAGAGAATTGAGAAGAGCCCATCTTGTGAAATCCTAAGTGTGGTTTTGCATGCCTCTCCCTACTCAGAGGAGTGAAGATCTGAGTAGAGACATAACATCAGAGAAGCAGACTGAGGGCTGCAACTGGCCTGGGATTCTCGTGAAAGACAGAGGAAGCCTGTGGGAGCAATCATTTACACTCTGCTACACAGGGTCACTTTTGTAACCCCAGGGGTTCCTGCACTGGTAGCTGTGGGGTGGCAGAAGACAAGTTGAATCTGAATGTCTCACAACTTGGGGATAAAGGAAGGGGTGGGAGGAGGTTCTGGATGTGCTTTAAGGATTAAGAAAAAAAAAAAAAAGTTCTTTTCCATCCATTACCGTCACTGGTATCTTGAATGGACAAGAATTTTCTTCCTTTACCCTTTAAAGGAAAACTCTTGAAAGAAGATCCAGATTGTGGTCCTTAAATGTATGAGTTTCCTCCACTAAGGAGAAAGGTGTGAACAACACATTTTTGGCAGATTAAACAAAATTTGTTGGTCTAATTTAACAGGCAGTATATGTTTGTTGGTTTTTTTACTCCCCCCACATAAAATTGCAAGGGTTTTAGAGAGGCCATAAAACAAGAAAAGCCTACTCAATTTTTTCCTGGAGCAGCGGCTGAAACATTCAGTAAAAAATTATAGGAAAGTCAAAGGTATGAAAGTTTCCTTTAGTTAACTGACTTTGTACAGACGAAAGTTATATTTTTTTTAGTGCAGTGCTTGTTGGGAAGGTATAACTGCATTTTCATGTTTTGTTGAAGCCCAGTCAGCTCAGATGGCACATCTTTGTTTCAAAAGTTCCACTGAGAACACTTCACAGTGGAACAATAACTTTTGGAAAGGTTCTATTGCATTAATAGCTGTGTCACAATTACCATAACAAGCAGCTACATTTTTATGATAGCTATAATAAATTACGAGCACTGAAGCAGGCAAACTGCTTTTCCTGTTCTGAGAGGCTGTTATCATTGCTTGGGAAAGATTTTCCAGCAAATGTCTGCAAAACACAAGCTAATATTGCTTTTTTATATATTTCCCTGGTACTAAACTACTAAAAAAAAATCCTTAAATCCCCTGTTTTGCTGCTGAAGAATTTTCAAAATTATTAGTGTCTTTCGGCTACTTCAGCCCTTTTCTGAGGGACTTTGACTTGACCCTCAAACCTGAATTTTAAAAAGTGTCATGCTCTGAAAATTAATGTACTAAAAGATGTGTCAAACTAGGTGCTCAGAAATGGAGGTAGTTAATTTTTTTAGAGTTTAAGCCATGTACTTATTACTGTGTAGCCGCTGTACATACTGAAAGAACAGTGTGCATTGTACCACTAGCATATGCATTACATTAATCATTTAAACGTTATTAAAATATCAAAACATTAAACCTTTATTGCTCCTCTTCTTCTTCCAGAGGATGTTCTTATGAGATAATGCAAGGCTGTTTGTTAGATTCAGCATAACAAAAAAAAGCTTTGAAAATGTTAATAGCTATAAAACGAAATGTTTCTTCAGCATATCATTTTTGAGTTGTTATAAAGCATCTTCAATATTGAAGGATTTTTTGTTTGTACCTTCATTCTGAAAGGAATTAGGCTTTGTTTTCGCATTGAAGTGGGGGTGTTATAAGCAATCATCCAGCATTAAAATCTTTCCCTTCAGGTGATATTGCCTTGGTAGTTAAAAACAGATATTAAAAATTACTTCCCTTGTGCTGATTTGCTGTTTCAGCTTTCATGATACTCAGCTGGGAATGGTACCATATTTCGAGTCTAACACAAAATCCTGGTTTCCTTTCTGAATTCTTCTGCACTCCAGGGTGTATTCTTTGGATGTATCATTCTGAGGTGTTTTCTTTCAGATACCTTTTCTTACCAAACTTGTGTTCGATAAAGAATTTGTTAACCTTAAGCTTTTACTCAGTTTCAATCAGTATACTTATGTGTGAGAAGAGGCAGTTCAATCTTTTTTAACCCTATGCACTCTGGATTTTGGTGTTGCTATGGTTAAACCAGCACCCTCACTCTCTGCTGGTTCTATTTGCTATGCAGTAGTAATCTGGCAGAATTTGATCACCAAAGCCCCCTATATACTAGCAGTTTTCAAGTGCTGAATGGCGTGCAGATAGTAAATCTACATCAGGGCCTTGAGGCAAACTCTGGAGTTACAGAGACTTTGTTGGGTTTTGTGCTGATGCTACACATTCTTACATTAAATGTCCTGTAACCACATAATTGGAACAAATAGGCAAATGTACGGCTTTGTTGTTAGAGCTCAACGTGATAAGCTTTAACAAATGCATATGCACATGTTTTGCATTAGTTTCTAAACATACCGTTACCTTTTCTCTAGCAGGAAAAGAAACAGGTCATTCACAGAACAGCACTCTGAACACAACATTGATAGGTGTCATCTTTAGAGCATGGAAAAGACTTTAGGTTGCTTGAGCCTTGCCCAAGGCTTCGTGGTCCCTAGGGACTCACTTCCTTCTCCAGACATTCAAAGTCAGGTATCCCTTTTCAAAGCCCTGATTTCTTTGCTTGTTTTGCAGTTGTGGAATTGTAAAAATGCCCTAAAGACAAATTTGACTAAAGTGATGTGCCCAGACTTTGGTTAGCATCTTATCCAAAGCCGTTCCCATCCCAACGGCTATCCAGCTAGTCAAAAATAAGTATGGTGGGCATTTGGTGAGGAGAAAATTGTAGAACTATGTGTATTACAGTAATTTTTACACTAACACTTTTATAGAAACACTGGGAGATCAAACAGAATTCCTCATTTCCCCAAATTGATGTGGAGGTCTGTGGTTTAGGATATGGCCTACAGAGAAGGATAATATATGCATAAAGTTAATCATGTGACTCTTTTGAAGAAGAAAATGAAGAAGGGAGTCTAAACTACAGAAAATGGGCTGAGTCCATTTGAATCCTGCTCTTGCAGCATTGCACAGTTAGAAATCTGAATTAGCCAGCATTTCCCCTTCAGCTGTGGAGGGTTAACATTCTTCCGCTCCCCAGCCAGCATGTCCAGAAGAAATGAGATGTTGCTGAAACAAAAGACGCTGTGGCCAGACTGTAGCAACGCTACAGAAAGCAACTTAATTTAGGTTTGCATAAGAACGCTCAGGGTTGTTAGCTGGATGCAAGACTAGAGGAAGGTGTTCTGCGATGCAGTGAGTATGTGAACCTCAATGTCTGTCACGGATTTGCTTGTACTTAGAGATACCAAGTAATTTCTGCGTTCCCTTGCCGTGTTTGTCATCTTAACATGGGCCATGTTATCACATCCTAAAGAGGACTTGCTTTTCTAACCTTCTCTAAATCTATCTTGCCAGCACTTGTATTAGCTGGTAGCAGCACAATGCCTTAGCCAACTAACTTCTGTTTTGAGAGGGTGGGTGATTAGTGTGGAATTTAGCCCCACTGTAGAATATGCTTCAAAGGGCTTTGCATGATAAAATTGATGTCAAAAGACCAAACAGGTATGGAGACAGAGCAAAACAAGCTAGGTGGATGAAGGAGCTAAAGCTCAGGAATCTGGACTGGGTGTAAGAAGGAAAATGTCTGTAAAATGAGTTTTTACAGTTCTGCCTGACATGATTGAATAGTCAAACTGAGAACAGCAGCAGTGCCAGGGAAGTCCTTGTGGAACAAGGACAAGAATGAAATATTGCTGAGAGACCCCAAGAGGTCTCACTAAAACCATGCTGGCTCTCCTTTTTCATTAGCAGTCAGGGAAGCACCAGTGCACTGTGCCTGAAAAGCTCAAAGAAAAAGAAGTCTCAAGAGTAACCTGTCCTATATTTTATTTTAGGATTTCTTCAGCAAATCTGATCCTTTTCTGGAGATTTTCCGGATGAATGATGATGCAACCCAACAACTTGTTCATAGGACTGAGGTAAGGCATAGGGTTGGATTTACTTTCCAAGGACACAGGTGGGCTGTCAGGAGGAATAGTTTATGCTTCCCATGTCACAAAGGGTATTGCAAGCACCCACATTTAAAAACACTTCTATCTTTTGTGTAAGTATTGACTAATGGGTATCAGGTCTTGACTTATGCACATGAGAGTACGGGAAGATGATATTGAAGCCAAAGATCCAAATTTAATTAAACTAGCAGATATTCTCTTTGAAGGTCGAGTTATACATATTACGTTTAGCCCAAACCATGCTACAGATAGTATCATATTTTTGCATTAATAGTATGTTGCATCTTCACCTCCTCCCACATTGTTGGTGCTAAAGAGATTTGTAATCTGGGTGCTTTACATTTGTTTCCTGTGTCCCAGTGTCGTTATTGCTTCCATGCTAATGACTGGCACTGTCTTAAAAAGCAGCATTTAGGTGTACAGGGTGGAGCTGTGGCAGGTATTCAGGGTTATGAGCCTGTCTGTTATGGATCCCATAAAGTCTTCCTGGCAAGGAAGACCATGTGTCTGTAAATTAATGCTGCCCATCGCCATTGTCCAGTCCTGCATCTCTTCCACGGCTTCCAGTTCAGGGATGTACTCCACAGCCTTTCCTTTGTGAGTTATGCCCCCGCTGAGGCGTGGCAGTGCTGGGACAATCTCTGTAGCATGATCTGTGTACGGGTCCATTTCTCACCTGTAGTCCTTTTTGGGGCTTTCCAGAGTGTTGCAAACTGCAGGTTGCTCAAGGGCACATATCCCATGCATGTTGTTCTGCAAACCTCCAGCTGAGCTCTGCTTTCTTCTCTTTCTGGTGAACGTACTGTATTGAAAATTGTGGCTTTTGTTAGCATTCTGTTTGGAGATGTGCAAATGTTAAGGGTTCCCTTCCTTTCTTTTCACTCACAGGTTGTGATGAATAACTTAAATCCAGCCTGGAAGACCTTCAAAGTGTCTGTAAATTCTCTCTGCAGTGGAGACCAGGACCGCAGGCTAAAGGTCAGAAGTCATTCCTGCTTTTTGAATAGTTTTACTCATAGAAAACAAAGCTTTGTCTCCCTTTTTCAATTGAAGATTGCTACTCTGCACTGCCCTCTTCTTTGATCACACAGCTGCTTTATGATTACCACAATCAAATTAAGGATGCAGAAAAGTGGTAATCCACTGCAATCAGTAGATTATACTCTGTACTTCTTACAGTAACCTCAAAAAATGATGGGGCTGTTTTTGCCAATCAGTTGGATAATTTGAACGCAGCATCGTTTAACTGGTGGAAGTATACTCAAGGGAAGTGGCAGCCCTTTCACCATTTTAACTACTGTTTCCTCACTTTTATGTCTGGAGACCCTCTGTAAATGACACACTGAATTATGAGATCTGTTATTATATGTGAAGAATGGTGTAGCCACAAAAAGACATGTGCCATAGTAATGGCAGTGTTACTAGTCAGCAGAAAGACTGATGGTTGGAAACTTGGAGCTTTGTGTAGAAAAATTCATCTTCTTGTGGCTAATTTGAGTTAAATAAAGGCTGAATCCAATTGTTCACATCTTCTACTCAGGTTTAAGGTTAATACTAAATTAAAAAATGTTAAAAGAGCAGCACTGTCCCTAGTGTCTATTCAGCCTCTTGGACCTGATGAAGGGACATTGGACCAAAAAGTATGTCTTTTTTTTTTCTTGCCATACCAAATAGTCTAGTAAAAATTTTTCTTTGTCCCTACAAACATTTCTTCTTTCGTCATTATAGCTGCACAACCCTACAGAAACTGTATTGTCGTTTTTCACTCATTACATACTGCAGGATGCGCTGTGCAGATAGAAAAAATAAAATGTCTGGTGTCTACATGTTACATTGCATGCCACAAATGGGTGGAAAAGGTAAAAAGGAGTCTTATGAATGCTTGGATTTATACTGGTCATGCTGATTGTGATTTATAACTTCACAAAATCAGCACTGTTGTTATGGAACAACAGTGGTACCGACACAGTGTTTCTATGTGTACGTTTGTATGGTATTGGGCATGCACGAGGAAGACACAGGTATAAATGGTTATCATTATATATTGTTTGTTCCCTTGTGGTACTGTTGGGCAAACAAGATGAGTCCAAGGGGAAAAGAAGTACCAAAAGCGTGAGGAAGTTTGATAAAACAATGAGAGATGTAGCAAGGAAAAGTGAAGGATGAGGTAGATGGAGCACAGGATACTTAGGAGGCCAGACCAACGTGTTTGTGACAGGTGCATCTGAGATGATGGAAGGAAGCTCAGCACCTCAGGTGGTAAAGGGAAGAAGTTGTGAAAGATCTTTCCATCTACCCCTTAGTTGGTAAATGGTCAAACCAGTTGTGTTGGGCATGTCCAATGGGATTGAAACAGAGTGAAAGAGGTGAAATAGAGAATGAGGTGTAGTGAAAGAACAGCCTCCATTTTAAACTGCAAGCAAAATTAACAGTATTGGCTAAATTCTAATGCAAATGAAGAAATGTAGAGGAGTTATTTATTGTAGCATGTGTAGGATGACAGTAATGTGAAGTGTCAAGATAATTACTTTTTTATCCTGAGAGGCTGTAATTTTATAAATTTCCTGTGTAGATTAAATATCTATAAATTAGTTGCCTGAAACACGGAAGACAAGCGAATTACTCTGTGTAGTATAAGCAATATACAGATCTCTAGGAGAGGAAAAGGAAAAAAAAATGAGCAGCTACCCTCCAGAGGTAATAACATGACTGACTCAAAGGACGGTCAAGGACAAGGTGCACTGCCGTGGCTGCGGCCTTCATTGGCACCTCTGACGCCTGGACTGCTACTTCATGACGAAAGGGAAGCGGTGGACAAAGCACAGAAGGTGCTTGCTTGGACAATGAGCTCACATCACAGCTCAGGCAGAGATGGGAGCTGAGCTGTTGCTTTTGCATGGGCTGAGCTATGAAAGTCTTGGAAAGGGAGGGTGAGTAGTTCTTCGATGTACTAGAGAAGGGCGAGCCACTGGTGGGACATATAGACAGAGGTGACATGGTTAAAGCAGGCGGGAGTACTGTAGCTGCTGCAGCATTCTGCAAAGGTGAAAGGGAGCAGAACTGAAGGGGGCAATGCTAAAGAACATGGTGTACTCAAAATGTGAGATGCTGAGAGGCTGAAGAAGAGATGTAATGTGACAGATTATCTGTGTTATGCAGCCTCTCTGAGAGGGCATCTTACACAACCAGATGCAGAAAGCTGCACCCTGCGTCTTCCTTGGCACAGGGTCCCAGATCACCTAGTCCAGCTTATATCTGACAGTCACTTAGAGCAATCAGTTGTGCCTACCCTTATAGGATCTGCTTCTTGAGGTAACTTAGATTGAAATGGATAACATCCCATAGTAATGAAACTATATAGGTTTGAGACAAGAGATGGATCAGATTTCTGCCGCTCAAATGAAAAGCAGAATTAGGACAGCACTGCCTTCACCACAATGTGTATATGTGGCCTTTAAATCACTTAGATGCGAAAACCTAGGAAGAGATGCAAACAAAATGTGATGCCTAGAATATCAGAGCAAGTGGCAAGTCCGTAAGGGTAGGGAAATCTGGTTCTGGAGGGGGAAACATGCTTTAATCTCTTTGACATTGAGGTGAGAAGGTATAAGAAAGGCTGAGATTTCAGCTTGGGCAGAAGAAGATGGGTCTGGGAATAAAGGGGGTTTTTGAGCTATGAGCAGAGCGACAGTAGTTGCATTTGTTGGCAGATAATACTGCCAAAAGAGAGTCTGAAGAGGGAGAAGTGAAGAGAAACAAGAATAGTCCTTTAGGACTGCCTCTAGAGAAGGTGAGGGGAAAGTCAGTGAAGTGATGGGTGAAGAAGAGAGCCAGGGCAAGCTGGATCTTATGAACCTATTGACAATTGTCAAAATAGTCTTGATTCTGTGGGATTTTGTTTCTCTTTTTTTGGAGAATACATGTTTTATTTGTGTATGCAAGTATTTGCAGGCCATGATTTAGATATCTGAGTATTTGCCTGAGGCTGCAGTTCAGACATTTGCAGAAAAGCTAAAAGTAGTAAGATCTGCAACAGATCATTCATGAATGCAGAAATATTTTAAAATTAATTGTGGCTGTAAAATAAGAAAAAAGCTTGAAGCTTCTTTAAAATTCAGGCCCTTTATACCTTTTGGTGGGTGTAAGATAAGGGTGCTATGGTGGAGCAGCCCCCAAAATCACTTGTGTTTGACAGATAGCATATAGTACTTGTCAGATGACTATTCTGTTTGCTTTCTATATGGAATATAACTTAGGAATTTGATCGCAGCAAGGAAAGAAGATTGGAAGTTATAAGAATTAGAGAGGTGAAGTGTCTGTCATGGGTTTAGCACTGTATGAATGTTTATACTTTGATTTACATTGACTAAGCATTCCAGTCTTCACCCTACTATATTTTGGAACATTTGACTTCAGTTGCTTTGTTTCACTTCATAAAGTATATAGCAATATGTTACTGCTAAGTGTTGGAAGAATTCCCTGTGCCATATTTAACGTGGGGAGATTTAGTGTATTCCAGCTGCCTTGCTGAGCATCAGCTTCTTGCCAGGATTGCTTGATCACTGTGAACAGTAATTGCATAAGTCTGGGTAGTTCTGTACCTGTACCTGCTGTTTCTTTTTTACGTACTCTGGAAGGCATAATCTAAGTCAAAGCTTTAAGAGGTACCAGAAATGCTTGGAGGGAAATGTCAGCTTGTGGAAATTCTGCAAATGAAGGGAGACTTCTGAACAAGAGCAGTCACATTGCAAACATCACTACCTTTGGTTTGCCTCTGTAGCTGTTTGGAGCTCTGAAGTCTTGGCCTTTCATCTCTGCCACTGGAATCACATGGGTACTGAGCTTAGTGGTCTGATTGGTGTTATGAGAAACGGGGATTAACATGGCAAAAATACAATAGAACAACTCAGTTTAACTTACAGAAGTTTTCTCTTTGTAAGTCTTGCACCCAAAGCAGCCTTTACACTGTCTGGGCATTTGAAACTTTCTTGCTTAAAATGTCTGTTTAGAAAGATAAGATAAGCAAAGTCACTAAAATCAAAGCAACCAATAATTAGGGTCTCCCTCAAAAGTCTTTTGTTAGCATCCTTTACAAAGTCTGTTAATTTGAATTCCTTATGGGCTTTTAAAAAAAAAAAAAAAATCTAATTTTGCTTTATTTAGCTGTGGTGCAGAGAGCAGTTATTTTTTATTCCTCTCAGGATGCCTTGTAAGACTTTATTGCAATTATTGCTGCTCTAGGTTTTATTATGAAAAAGATATATTAGATTTATGAACCTGCTGAGCTTTTCTTCCCAGACGTTGAAACCATCTGAGAAGTCTGGTCACACGTCAGTGCCGGTCATAACTTCTTTTAATGCTAACAGTACAGACAATTTGTGTATGTATTGAAGTGAACAAAATACCTCTTTGATCCAAAAGTAGTGCATTGCTTTTCTAATAGGTAAAGAGATTCAGTTCACAACAGTAATTACTGACAAATCCGCGTGAGGGAATATAATCCTTCTGAGAGCAGTTTTTATCCTAGTCTGCTGTGCTGAAGGTCCTGTAAATTGTGAAACTTTGGCATTCAAGTTTGGTTTCAGTATGTGAGGTATGTTGCTGTCAAAGGTTTATCTGAAATACAGGCTTGCATTGTGAGCATGTTCTGGTAGATGATCGTCTACTGTCCACCCGTTCTAATAGTTGCAGGGTTCCTCTTTTTCTAGAGGAGTCCTGGTAATGTACACTGAAAAATAATCAAATAATCTCTTAGTGTTTTAGTATTAGATATTGTAATACTTGGGAAATAAACACCTAACCAGGTGATGTAGAGGTACAGGCCAAACAGTGCACATGGCATAGAGTAAGAATATCTTCTACTGAGGTTGTACAGAGAACCTCACTGAAAGAAATTCTGTTCATAAAGAAAAGTAGGAAAAGCCAAAAAACCTGGAAGAAAAATGTTGCTGCAGGTGAAGTAATAAGCTGCAGGGAGAGGGGGAAGCATGCGTCATATCTGTATAGAAAGTCCTTTCCATCTTCCACCCACATAAGGGAAATTTTCAAAAGAAGAATGTCCATTAGATATTTTTCTACCTTTTAAAAATCTGTATGTTGCAACTATATCATTGTTGTCAGTTACTTTATTGTTTCATCCCTGCCTAACCCAGATTACAGATGATGATCCTGATGACATTTATGCATGTACAGTTATGAGTGGGACCCACGGCTGTGGTTACCGGGGCTATTACATACATCAGGTCATAAGGCCTTTGTGTGTCTGAATGGCTCTTTGCGGCATGAAGCCCTGGGACATTACTGTTGCTTACCTTTGGGTAACCATGAGAAGGTTGCCTCTTCCTGTGCACTTCTAATGAGGTTAAAACCTGGTTCTGCCATTCTTCCCCATTCTCTCTTATCTCCAGTTGACTTCCTTGGTACTCCTCCTTCCATCTGATCTGTTGGAGTAGTTGTGTCTTAGCATGAAAGTTATACGTTTGGTTTTTTGCTGAGGGGTCTATGCATATGCTTGTAGGCCCCAGTATATCTGATTCTCTAGTGCTACTGAGATGCATTCAGGAGTTTAAAGGTCATGTGATTTTCAATTCATTTCTGTACTAAGACCTTTATAAATAACAATACATTCGCCTTTCCAATGTGAATTTTCATAGGCCATGAATTTTCTACATTTTTGTGGTAGATCATTGTTAACAAGGTCTTCTTGAGACATCTGCACTTTGCTTAAATTAATAATCTATGCAGTGCCTCTTCTGCCTTGTTGATACTGTTATATAATGTGATCCTTACTTACGATATTAATAGATGAAGCTCCACAGCCTACAAGAAAGATTTGATGTTATGCTGGATGGAAATAGGCAATCGCTTTATTTTACTTCTATTAATTAAAAAATAAAATTAAAAATTTATTATTAATTTAATAATCTCTTCCCCAGGGTCTGTTATGGCATTTTGGGGGGTGGAAGGCTGGGTCTTCCTCAAATAGTTGTAACCATGTTTCCTTCTGATTTTTCCAAAGTGTTGAATCTTTCATGCAAAATGATGGATCATTAGGGGAAAAATGTTACTTAAAGGTCTGTAAGTGTATTGGCTGCTCCATTCTGAGTTAAGGAAAAGCAAATAGCAATGGTTATTTTGATATTCTCTGGGTTATTACTGTAGTGTTCTCTAGATCAATAAGCTTTCGCTGACCTTTAATACTTGACTACAGCTCTGCTTATACAGGTATATTATACTCTGTAATCCTTCAATAAGCCCTCAGTATCTCTGAAAGCCAGTGATGAAAGTAACTGAGCAGAACCTGTGAAGAAGGCCAAGTAAAGCTTAAGAGGCAAGCAATAAGTAATACATTCAGACAAATCCATTAGTGCTTTTATTCTTTCACAGTTTAGCTGTCATAGAGTGTTTGAAGCACTAATGTGGAAAGATACGGTTTGTGGTCAACAGCAATGATTTGTGCAGGATTTAAAAAAGCATGTGGCACAAAGGGCAATTCAAGCAGTGTCAAATGATGATTAAAAAAGCATGAACTGAAGGATTTCACACTGTTCCATAAGAGAAGACTCGTTTGTTGTTGCTGTTTTCTTTGGGCTTTTAGTTCCATGTAGAAAGAGACTGGCACCAAGAACAAATTACAACGTAGGCTAGACTTGCTGTTTATTTAGTTGATTGGGTGATTTCAGTCATACCTGATTAACTACACAGTTCTACATTTTCCCCTTCGATTTACTCACAAAATTAAAGCCAGTGGAGCCAGTCATTCCCTGCTTGCTTACCCTGATGTTACTGAAGGGGTATTTGCATATGGAGTCCTTCTTGTGGAAAGTCTTGAACAGGAAGAAAGGGGGACTCCACCTTTACATGTCTTTAATATGAATCAAAAGATGCCTTCAAATCACTTTTTCAGTAAGTCATTTCTTTTTCATGAGGTCAGGGCATTTTCCTGGAATCTTTAGAATAATTGCCTCCCTCTTGGATGGTGCAGATCTTTCTTTATGATCTGGATAGTATTTATTTATTAGTCATTTTAAGGATGTTATCTTGTGAATTTCCAGAGAAGTTCTTGTAAAAGTGACTGTGCAGCTGATAATTTTAGATAATAAAAGGTTGCTTCTTGGTGGTCAAAAGAAACACAAAAAAATTAGGCTTAAATATTGGGATGTGGTATATATTTAATAAGCTAATAGAAATATTTGTATAAGCGGGTACTGCTTGACCCGAGTAGGAGTTTTAAAACAGTCTTCTGAGAGGGTGATACATTATTTTGAGGACTATTATAAAATTAAAGCAAATGACACACTGTAAAAGCCAGTTTCTGAGTCCTCCTTGCATAAATGCCATTGGACCTACTTTTCCAGTAAATGATTCATTAAAATATTACAATTCTTAAATGTTTCTCTTGCTTTCTCTCTCATATTCCCCTTGTTCTCTCTACGTGCCTGTGGTTGCAGGCACTACACTGATTATTAAAAACTCAAGTGGCCCACTCCACGAGGTCTACAGTGATTGTGGGGAATTTGCTGCAACTACTCATCCTGTTTTGTCAGTTTGGGTTAATCTATAATTTAGCAATTGGTTTATAATATGAGTACCTCCTGAATTCATTAATCGCAGCAGTGTGTTTGGAACCCTGATTTATCTGAGCATGTCAAGGACTGATCTGATCCATCTTCATAAACTCTGTGCAGGTGGGGTACAAGATTTAAGATTATCCTTAAAACAAAACTGATTAACTCCTGGTGTGTGTGATCTCAGCTCACAGATTCCTTTTTTTCTCTGCTCTTTCCTTGACCGTATTCTTGATAAAGCAGTTGAAGATGCCGGGGAAGAAAATACCAGATTGCAATGAAGATTTAGGAGAGACAAATAGACTCAAGAAATGAGCTTGATCCCATTTTTGTTAGCCAAGGGAACTAATTTTGATGACTTTAATAGGCACTAGTTCTCCATTATTGTAACTGCTGGATATATAGCAAATTAATTGTCAGATTAATTAATCTAGATTTGGGTTAATTGATGTTTGTGAAGTGCTTTGAAGATGAAAGAGCTATCTAAATGACAAGTGTTGTCACAACAATTAGGGGTGCAAGTGGATTGCACAAGGGAGAGATCATCTGATATACAGTGGTTAAAAAGAAAAGAGCTGATATTCACATCTCCAGGGGCTTGGGCTGCTGATAAAGATGGTGGTAGAAGGCTGAAGAGCTGGTACATGTGAATAAAATGGGCAAGGTAGCAAGAGACAGGAGTCTTCCTCCCATCCATTGGGTGACTCTGACAGACTGAATTTCAGAGTTCACCCTGTAAAAGGAGATTTTTCCTTCCTGTTCCTTACCAGAGCCCCCAGTTCCATGAGCCTTGGGGCAGAAATGAACAATCTTCCCCCTGACATTTGCAAGGAGCATTCATAGTGTGAAACAAGGGCAAAGAGAGGACAACAAACAAGCAAAAATGTTGTGTGTGAATTTGTTTGTCTGGATTAGGGGATCTGAGGAGTGTTTTCTCTGTTTCTCTTTTGCAAATAAGAGAGGATTGCCTCCAAATACTTTGTACATTCCATTTATTGTCAGCTTTCTTCCAATTGCTTGCTGGCTCCGTGGTTCCATCCCAAGACAGGTAAGTACAGCCTTCCGCAGCTTTGCTATGCAAGTCATCAGTATGAGAAATGTTTTGAAGGGCTCTCTCTTGCCTCTCTTGAGCTGTCTTTGAAAGTGAGTTTTAATCCCCTGAAATGAAACAGAGGCTTCTGTAAGTGCTGCTGACTGTAATCCAAATCAGAGGTGTCTGGTTCCTTCCTAGGGCAATAGCTGATAAAGTACTAGATCCCATCCCTGGGACCATTTAAAATGAGACAAAGCAAAGCCCTGGTAATGAGGATCAGTTCCACACTGGAGAGTGGGACATAGGGGATGCTGATGAATTAAATGACCTCTACATTCTTCCCGATTTTCAGGTCACTGTATTGATAATGCACTGAACACCCTACAGACCCCAGTAGTAGCTGCAGAGCTGCTTAGTGTAGAAGTTTAGAAACCAGTGCTACCATTTTGAATTAAAATAATAAAATGAAGCTCTGCTTTCACTAAAACAGATCAGGATTAAGGCTTAGCTGTAACCTTGTGAAGCAGCTGAATGCTGTAGTGAGAGAATTTTAAAGTGTTGCATATCTTAAAGAAAATCCATCAGTCTCATACCTTTGTGTCTACAGGACATTTTGCTGTGTGACTTACAGTATCTCATGATATTAAAAATGAAAGAAAATGAAAGTGTAACCAGTTTTTCATATTCTTTTTTCATTTCTTTCAGTTGAGACTGGAAAGAATAGTGAAGGCAATTTCCAGACAATCTCATTTCAGACTGTCATAAAGTAGCAAAGCCTCACATTGGCTGACATATAACCAGCTTATAAAGACCCTCGGTTTCTTTTCAGAAATCTTTTTTACTGTGTAAGTGGAAAATTACACACTAATGGAAATTCTTCTCTTGTTGTTAAATCTTGTAATAAATGTATTCTTTGCTATGAACGATATATTTTTGCTACTTAAATAGAAAGCTTACCTTAAAAATTTTACTCATAAATCGTATCTTTATAGTTTATACGCTAAATACTGCCACACAAAAATAGTTACACATTGCAGATAATAAAATATGTGTACTTTAAATGGTAATATTCTCAGGAAACATAGCAGAGTCAAATTTAAGGCAAAATAATATATTTGCTTAAAAAATAATTACAGTAAGCATCTTCAGGGACCTAATTATAAATTAATTTTTGTGATACTCTAGGCAGCATTAAGGCAGAAATAGCCATTAAGTGCATCTCAACTTTAATATTTTAGAAGATGTCTCAGTGCATAGGGGTCACTTGAAAAGCGTGAACTTCATCTCACACTGGAAATACGTATTTAGCCCTTCTGTACACAGTGATCTCACCTACCACACATTCTGTTAAAATAATTTAGATCTGCATTTTCCATTTGCCAAAAACATCTTTTCTCCCAGCTAGATGGCATACACATTTTGTAATGTGTACGTACATGTGTATAATGTATATGCACCTTACATAATGAATGGCAATGTGTTTTGTAATAAAAATGTTTGATCCGCCTTACCAAACCTAAATTAAGCATGTTTATCATGCATGTTGAATATCCAAATGATTTTGAAAATGCTTGATAGCTATGCTCTACAGGACTCCCCAGAAAAAGCATTTAGCTGGTCACAGCCCTCCTTGTAACACTAGAAGAAACCAAGGCTCTTGGGATCAGAGACTTCAGTGTGTTTGTGGATAGTTGTTGTTCTGTTTGTGTGTTACAGTTGCTAAAACATGCCAGGGAAATTTTACCATAGGTTGACCACCACTAGCTCTGAGTTTTGGGCAGGATTCGGTGTTAAGATAAAACTTGTTTGTGACACCGGCATCCCAGTCCCCCTCAGTCAAAGAGAAATCAAGACTTATTTGTTCCCTAGGGCCAGTGGAGTTATTTTAATGGTCTGCTCACTGAGGGCAATGCTGCCAGTCTATTTTCAGGAAGCCTGGGAGGAAGGTGTTCTGTTGTCCCCCTCTGCTCTGAGCTGCCAGTACGGCAGCCCCAGCGGTTGTGCTCTTCAGGGCTCCTCGCTGACTCCGGTCAGCTGCAGCACAGGAATCCTTTTCCCGCTTTCATGTGGCTATTTCCACCGTACTATTCATAGAAGCCTTGCTCAAAGAATTGTTCAAAGTGGCTGCTAGCTTAGTGTATCCAGTTCATTGCTGCCACTGAACACCTCGAAGGATGTGCAAGCTCTTTGGGGGTAAGACTTCTCTGTGACTGTGGAGCTGATTCACGTCCTGAGTGTGACAGCCATTGTGTCGCCTTTGCCTGAGATTAACAAAGGGATAGTGTTTCCTATCACAAGCATACTAATCCTTCCCCTTCTGAAAAGTGCATGGACTGTCTGTACATCTAAAGTGAAAGAGAAGGCGAGTAATGTTAGAAATCATTTCTCAATATTAGCAGCATTACAGACTGTTGAGTCTTCTAGTCTGCTTTCAGAAGAGATCATAAAAAAGGCTATGGCTGGCCTGCCCCCTACACTCTGTATCTCGTTGGTCTGAAGTTACAACATACGAACAGCAACAGCATCAGCGGTTGATCTCTTAGACACTCTTTAGATATCAACTGCCTAAGATTTGTTCAGATCTACTAATCACCTATTACATTGTTGACCATCGCATTACTAGCCTAGAGCTCCTATTGAATCTCCTCATTTATTTTATTTCCAAGAAATATCAGGATTTACTGATAGCGGTTTCTTTTCTATACTAGGAAATCTCCTCATGGGATGCCAGCAAGATCTGTTTAATCTCACATACTTTTCCATACTCTTGCCAATACTTAACAAGTGTTCAGCAGTAGAGAAGGAGTATTGGACAGAGAAGGACTTTGTGATACCTCTTAAACAATGACAACAACAGCAAGACAAGTTCTGTCATTCATACCCATCTCTTGAATTAATAACACAGCATTTTACAGGACAGCATCTCAGAGATCTGAAGAGAGTATCATTTGCAGTTTTAATGTAAATGAAGTATATATCAGACCTCCTAAGTAACTGCAGGAGCCAAGATAGTAGACCATTGTATTGGATCCCCAAAGAGGATAAATGCTGGGTCCATTCATACAGTTGTGCAGAATGCGGTTAAATGTGTATTAAGTAACATAGTTTCTGTTGACAGCTTTTCCTGGAAGAAAATAAAAGAAACAAAGGATGGGAAGAAATGGAGGAAGTTATCAGAAAGGTTTCTTGTTATCTCTGCTGGGACCAGATATTG
The DNA here is from genome assembly GCF_965183815.1 of Platalea leucorodia. NCBI lineage: Eukaryota > Metazoa > Chordata > Aves > Pelecaniformes > Threskiornithidae > Platalea > Platalea leucorodia. The sequence goes on from NC_138823.1 coordinate 121,067,809, forward strand.
TTCAAGATAGTCACAAATGACCTGGAGAAAGGGAAAAATAAGGTAACAAAATTTGTAGGTAGAATCATAGAATCGTTAAGGTTGGAAAAGACCCTTAAGATCATTGAGTCCAACCGTTAACCTGTCACTGCCAAGTCCATCACTAAACCATGTCCTCGAGCACCACGTCTACCCTTCTTTTAAATACCTCCAGGGATGGAGACTCAACCACTTCCCTCGGCAGCCTGTTCCAGTGCCTGACTACCCTTTCGGTGAAGAAGTTTTTCCTAATATCCAACCTAAACTTCCCCTGGCGCAGCTTGAGGCCGTTTCCTCTCGTCCTATCGCTTGTTACTAGGGAGAAGAGACCGACCCCCACCTCGCTACAACCTCCTTTCAGGTAGCTGTAGAGAGCAATAAGGTCTCCCCTCAGCCTCCTCTTCTCCAAACTAAACAACCCCAGCTCCCTCAGCCGCTCCTCATAAGACTTGTGCTCTAGACGCTTCACCAACTTCGTTGCCCTCCTCTGGACACGCTCCAGCACCTCGATGTCCTTCTTGTAGTGAGGGGCCCAAAGCTGAACACAGTACGCGAAGGGCAGCCTCACCAGTGCCGAGTACAGGGGCACTATCACTGGTCCTGTTGGCCACACTATTCTTGATACAGGCCAGGATGCCATTGGCCTTCTTGGCCACCTGGGCACACTGCTGGCTCATGTTCAGGTGGCTGTCAACCAACACCCCCAGGTCCTTTTCCTCTGGGCAGCTCTCCAGCCACTCCTCCCCCAGCCTGTATCGTTGCATGGGGTGGTTGTGACCCAAGTGCAGGACCCAGCACTGAGCCTTGTTGAACGTCATACAGTTGGCCTCTGCCCATCGATCCAGCCTGTCCAGGTCCCTCTGTAAGGCCTTCCTGCCCTCCAGCAGATCGACACTCCCACCCAACTTGGTGTCATCTGCAAACTTACTGAGGGTGCACTCAATCCCCTCATCCAGAGCATCAGTGAAGATATTGTACACGACCACCTCCAACACTGAGCCCTGGGGAACACCACTTGTGACCGGCTGCCCACTGGATTTGACTCCGTTAACCACCACTCTCTGGGCTCAGCTGTCCAGCCAGTTTTTAACCTAGCACAGACTGCACTTATCAAAGCTGTGAGCAGCCAGCTTTTCCAGGAGATCAAATAATCTGTGTCCTGGATTGTTTTGACTTCAAAATATCACAAAAGGATCTTCATGCTAATGATTGGCACTAAGATACAAAGAAAGTCAATAAAAATGATCATAGGAAGGCTTGCATTTGTGAAGAGACTAAATTCAGACTGGAAAGAAAGATAATCTTGTAAAGGTGTCTCTGAAGTAATGAATGACTTGGAAATGATGAGGGAATGGTTTGATTATTTGTCCTCAGGGTACATGAACTTGAAAATCACCATGACCAGGCACAATGCTTAAAACAAAAGGAAGTTCTGTTTCCATACAACACAGTTCAGTGATGGATTATGTTGGTAAAGTATGTTGGGAGGCCAAAAACTGTAAATATGCTAGAAATGGGACTAGACAAATTAATGAATCATTGTTGCATTGGCTGGCTATTAACAGCATATATCAGATGCTCTCTCCAGCTTTAGGAGAGTGTAAAGTTGTTGACTGCCAGTAACTGGGAGAATATGGTGAAGTAAAGATGAATGTGCCTTTCCTTGTCTTATGTAGTCTTTCTCTAAGTATTCACTAGCGTCTGGCAGAAGGATGATACTGGTACCGTGTACTTTTAATATTTTCTTATGGTGAATGCTTGTAGCTTTAAGTGTTGATTTTCATCTGAAAAAGCTCTAAATGGTTAGGGTTTCATAATTTGAGAAATTGTGCATATTCATAGCAAGGGTGTGCACATACTGCTAGTGGGTCATGCTGCAAGGTTTCTTCTTCTCCAGTACAACTTCATGAAAAGGTGAAAGGTAAATGGATTATTTAGAGCTGAAGCGTGTCCACTTTGCTGTGTATAAACACACAGATAAGCCAGGATAGTCCTTTGCTATTCTGTGGCAGCTGCAGTAGAGCATAAAGTATTCTGTGTATGCCTTCAAATACTCACCCTGACCCTGGTTACACATGCACAGCCCTCTGCTGCATTTCTTTCTCATATATTAGCTTATACATTTTTCAGAAAAATACTACCCATCAACAGAATCCCTGTTTAATATCAGCTATTTCTGTTTTTTAATGAATCCATTTCTAGTTGCAAGCAAAACATCTGAAAATCTGATGACTAGATGTCTGGAAACACAGGCTTATTTTTACAGGCTAATTAAAAAGTAGGCTACTCACATTAGGCAGTCATGATTCTTCTCTTAGACAGACAACAGTGTTTCAGACTCCTGCTCCTCAAAATATTAAAAAAATACTTTGTTAGAGTTGTGCCAAAAATGAGTCTTTGACTCATGACCAGGCTAAAATGTGGGAGTAAAAAATTTGCCTATTGTCAGATTTCAAGGGTATTTTCTTCATAATACTACAAGCAACCATTCATGAACAAAAGGGAACCTGAGGGGGGAAAAATATTGCTGCAGACTGATGATAAATGTTATTAATAAATGAGTTATGTTGATCCAAGCAGTGCTGAAAGTTATCACTTTGTGATACTTTCACTAAGAAAGAAAGGTAGCAGGACACAACCAGATGATCTGACAGAGGTTCCTATGGGGGAGATGTCTCCTTCCTCCCTAGGTGCCTACTCCCCAGCCAGTTTGAGCTCTCTGCGAAGAGTCAGGATCTGGCCATGGGGGACTTCACCTTGCAGTTGTCTTGGGCATGGTAAGAAAACCTATACACCTTCCCACTTTCTTTCGAGTATGGGATCCCTCTGCTACAGTTCAGCCCTTCCTCCATCCCTTGTCCCTCTCCTGGGAGTCCTGGATGACCCCAGCTCTGACACTTGGCAGGGGCTGGCTGAGATTGGAGGAAGCAGAAGCATGGCCTGGCTCTAGCCATTCCCCGAGCCAGTCTGGGTACAAGGAATTCACACAGATTAAAGCCTACCAGCCCCGGGGAGGGCAGAGGTGAAGCAGAGTGGATGGGCAAGAGCTGGGCAGCAGAAGGTGCCATGTGTGGTTAGAATTGAGGTTGTGATAGTATCAGCCCCCAGTGATACTATGGACATTTGAAACTGTGAGTCTGCTGCGATGTTATTTTACGTCCTGTCCCTGAAACCTTGTCCTGTGTTATATTGAAGCTGTGTTAAAAGTGTGAGATAATGGCATTCCTCATCAGAATGCAGTGTGTGCTTCTCCAAGCAGACTTATGAATATGCAAAACTTGCACAAAATAATTAAAAATCAGTAACTCATACTTTTAATCATCTCATGCACGTTTTAAAATTTAGAATTGTGATTTTAGTAGCCTAAATTTGTTTGTTCACAGCACTTGAACCCTTAATCTCCTTAAGAGCTTTAAATCCTCAACACTACATAGCTTTAAGGTGACCTGCAAAAGTAAAGTACAGGATCCTGGTAATGTAATGTTCATTGAATGCTCTTCTAGCCTGACTTGCTCCCGTTTTCCTGGCTGTTCAAAGCATTAAGCATGCACTTGTAAAGTTGTTGACATTTGAGTTCTTTCCTTCGATCTTTAATGATACAGAAGTAAGGGCCTGATCTGTTTTATATACAGCTTCTTGTGCTGATTTCTTTGGCTGTTAATTTCCTGCCTTCCTACAGAAAGCAACACGTCATTCTGATCACCACTATGTAAGTGTCATTGCTGTGTGCACAGGGACAGACTTGCCACCGAGCCTAAGATCAAGATCAGTTATAGGACAGATATTCAGAGGAGCTTAGGAGGCAAAGGTGAAGTTTGGGGAAGAGGAATAAGCCAAAGATACTTCTTTCTTAGTCTTGTATAGGCGAGCATTCCTTTATAGGCAAATAGCTGAGGTTTTCTGTAAAACCAAGTGTTTTCTTTACAGGATATTACTTTTAAGCACACTTTCATCTTAAAAGGCATGCAGAGATTTGCCTGTGGTTAATAATTTTTTTAAAATATTTGTGTTTCAAGAAGTACAGCATTAGCAGAGGCCGGTACTGGAATCAGTTCTGCCTGTGGTATTTTGGATGTAGAATATGTGTCCCCCAGTTACAGCTGCAGATGCAGTGATCCTTGACAACCTCAAACACTACAGATTCCAGTGAATTCTGCAAAACATAGGCATATTTTTAGTACTGAAAGCTTCCCTTATTTCTTTGCCAGGACTGAGAAAATGAAAAGATGCACATTTTGTAAGCACTATTCTGTTAATAGTTGCCAAGACAGACTTCCTTCCTTTACCTTCCATATTTTATCTGTCCATCAATTTATGCTGCTCACAGGATATCCACTGCTGCAGTATCTCAGCATTGTACAAGTTTTACTTGTCAGAAACACCCAGAATTATTGATCATTTTTCAAAAATATTGTCCTGTATCTTTTAGGAAAGTTTGCAGAAAATCCAGTGATGCCAGGATCCTTTTGTGACTTTTACATGTGTGCTTCCACTTGATGTTCTGGAGAGAGAGAAATATCTGTGCAAGTCTGCAATAGAGCCCTACAATAGCGATCCCACAAGAGCCCGTAGTGAATAGCCTATTTATGCCAACACAATGCTGTGCTGAAGGAGAGCCTCGGGATAGCAGTGTGTTCGCTCCCTTTTTCACCCATCCCTCTGTTCATACCATCTTTATGCTAACATACGTCTCCCAAAACCAGCATAAATACAAAGGGCAACACAAAGTTTGTCAGGATTTTCGTCCCAACTTTTTTCACCAAAACCTCCTGCTTGGTTCAGCTGAAACAATTTGAACCTATGACAGTCTTGGAGACTATTCATCAAAAGAAGTCCCCCCCAAACCAAATGTGTTCATTTTTTGCTACTCAAGACAGCATTTCTCATAGGTAAGTTTTCTTCTCTTACTTTAAATTTTAAAACTGGGAATTGAAAGCCCCTGACTTTTTCTGTTTTCTTCATCTTTTTTTTTTTTTTTTAATTGGTTTGGATCAAACAGGGCAAGTTTGCGTAATGTATTTTGCAACCTCCAGTAAGGATAGCATTTCACATAGTTCTGTTCCTGTGCAAGGAGACTGGATAGCAGTGAGCTCAGTGTGACGTTCCTGGGGAAGAAGCAGTACACGGTCAGCTCCTTTGCTGTTCAGGTGCTTGATTCAAGCCCCCTCACAGTTTGTAGAAAAGCATATTTCAGAGGAATACATTTCATATAGACAAGATCTGCACTTCCCAGCTGTCATGTATGAAAAGGGACCACCGATTAGTCATTTTAATTTTCTACCTGGTATATTTTATCAATGAAGTCCCTTGAGTATATTCTGGGAATCTTAAAATACCTTGTAAATTTGGAATAGTACTTGAGAAGTTACACTGCCATTGGCTTTGTGATAAAATACTGTTTTCATCTACAGGAGACAGTGTTATTAAAATGAATGTTACAGCACTGCAAGGAGCAACTGCATGTTCCATTTACTGTCTACAACAGAGAAACATAACCATATTTGAGCATGAATACTTTTATTCAATGAACATGAACAGACTGGTATTTTAAAATTAATTGTGCTTGGAGTTTATAAAAACAGCTTAATACATGACTTCTTTTATACTCCACTTTGATTTTGTAAAGGCTGAACGACCTGCCTAAAGCTTCTCCTCCTTGAGAATCAATTCTTCATGTGGCATTGCCATGCTAGTAATAATTCCTTAGTGCCTTTTCCTGTTCCAGACCTCAGTGATTTTATCTATAAAAAAGAGATAGCAGTAGCTGGGAAAAAAGCCTATCAGCTTATTTTCTCTCCCTTCTCTCTGCCTCAATTAAAAAATTGCTCTGAAATAAAATGGTCGCTAGCTTTCTTTCTGCTTACTTTCTAGCTTATGATCCATCTCCAGTGCGTTGCAATTAATGAAAAGTTGTTCTCGTTGACCCATGCCATACTTAAGCATCTTAGAGAGGGGCATTGTTTCAGAACTCAGGAGTGTTTCTGATTAAGTCTTGTCATCTTTTTTTTTAACAGAAGATGTGCAAAGTCCTGTTACTCTGAACACAACAGTCAAGCAGCAGGCAGTTTCTTTGCTCATACTTTCAAGTTCTTTTCTGCTGAGCCAAAATGATTTTCCTGCCTTGTTTTTGGCTTTCCAGTGCTTTTTCGCCCAGCTTCTCCTCTGCTATCCCTGCTTATCTCACAGACAGCCAAAAATGTCTACCAGAGACATTTCCGTGAGACTCCTTTTTTTCAAAGTTTTTTTTTGAGGGGTGATGTGAATCTCCTTTTCATTTGCAGTTTCCATTGCTGCTTAGTGATGTCCAAAAAGGGGCTTAATTGTTTCATACATTTCTCAGTTGTTGAGAATAGCTATTACATCTCAGTTAATGGAGGGTGTTGTGGTGCATCCCAATCTGTCAAGAAGTATTTGATTTTAGTATCTATATCTGACCTTGTTCCTACATTACCTTGAATTTTGTATCAAACCTACTTTAAAGCAAATACAGGTCTGAGCATCACTTCTTTGTTGTTTTTTTTTCTCTCTCCACTGATAACTGAAGGAGGACAATCATGTATCCAAAAATGATAATATATTGTTTTATTCAGGAATGGTACCTTAACTTTTTTCTAGCTGTTTCTGTTTCAGTTCTGACATCACGGTTAGCCAACATAATATCAGCACTGCTAAAGCTTATTTTTTTCTACAGATTTTATTAATGTTACGTTTCCTTCCAAAGCCCCCTCCGAAGTCCTTAAATATTTTATTATATCCACTATATTAATAGCATAAATAAAGCATATCAGTGAAGTGACTTAAACCACAGAAAGGCTTTCTGAGCTGGGATGAGATTGCAGGTGTTCTTCAGGCCTGGGTCTGTGCTGAGTCGTTGGATAATAGACCTCCCGAAGTTTCAGGAGTCATCCCCTGGAAAAAATGAGAGTAATTACATGGTCTTCTGCTAATATTTTAGATCTAGATACCCATACATGATTACAAAATATAGAATAATTTAGGCTGGAAGCGACCTTAACATTTTGAATTCAAATGACCTTGTTAGCAGTATTTCTCTTAGATGAATATGTAAAGCTAGAGAATAAATATGAAAGATGTTTTTATCTCCAAGCCCTGTCCCTAAACTGGAAGTAAACTGAAACCATGTGACCTAAGTCTGATTCAAGTGCTTTTAACTGAAATACACTGGAGATTTTTGGCTAGGGTTTTAAAAAAGTACCAATTATTTTTGTGCACCTAACCTGAGGCAGTCTAGGAAGATTTGACTTTTCAAAGGGTTATGTTCTCAGCGCTTTCTGAAAAATCTCTTGAAGGGTCTTAAGCTGGAGGAATCAAAATCACAAGTCTCCCATGAAAAATTTTATTTTGTGAAGTTATTTCTCTATCTCGTCTTTATTATTTTGTTTAGGTATACATCTAGGCCCCCTCTGTACTAAACTGTCTGTTAAATTGACTGACTTGTTAAATTTTACAAAACAGAGGCAGGGATCGTTGCTCCTCATAGGGGCCAGTTAATTGTCATGTTTGAGGAATTGCTCTGGTATTTTTCAGTACTTCGGAAAGACAGGATCTTCTAACACAGTGAGAGCACATCACTAAAAGACACTGATGCTAACTGCATTTGATGTTGTAACTTCAGCTAGTATGCTGTGGTAATAAATAGCCATTTTTATATAAGTTAATGAAAGATTAGAGTCATAACCACTGAAAGGAGTTATTCCTTTTCTTCCCTGCTTTCTTGTGCATTCATTAAATACATTTCTTTATTTCACAGTTTCAGTGTGTTTAACTAATGTATCTTTCCTTAACACATTTACTTAATAGATTTAATGTTCGGTATTTATTCAGAGCATTTCCTTCAAGGATTTTGAAATACTTTACAATGAATTATTTTATATGCTTGTGACGTGAAGCTGGTTAATAACAATACAGCCACCCTGGAGAGAACTAGAGAAAGTAAAGCCTAGACCCTGCCATTACCTCAGATAATACTGCCAAGCACCATTGTTCAAAATAATGAATCAGATCTCAGCAAGTTACACAACTGAAATAAAAGCATAACATTTTAAAATACTGTTGCTTACCTTCTGTTCTGGTTCTCAAACTTTTTTATACGTACAAAGACTCACTTTTTTTTATATGTGAGTTGAGATATAGTCACAGGACTCCAGGAGGTCAAGCTTAAAAATATGATACCTGTGACAAGTTGCAACACACTTCTGGTTTAATGCAGGGACATCATCACAGAGGCAGCACAGCCAAGAAATTCTGCACCTTAAGCCCATTTTCTTCCTAGTGCCAGTGGATGGGAAGCGTGATAATGTGTACGTAAATAGTTTGATTGAGATCATGTCAGTGTTAGAAGCAGGGCGCACTGCCACTTGTTCTTGACACTCAGCAGTGCTGTAAGATGGCTGCTACGCATCAACAGATGTTTTCCATAAATGATTGTTCACCAGAAGATGTTGATTTAACTGCATCTGAAAATTCATGGAAACGCACTATAAAATTTTCCTGGAGAAATATGTTAAGCAGGATGGGAAATTCTGGTTAGAGTGACAGAGGGAAAGAAAGAGAGCGAGCGATTAGCACTGCAAGAGCCCATGGCCCAGAACAGCTGGCTGAGATGTGGAAAAGCCGTTTGAATACAAGTCATTCGCATATTGGCCAATTGCAAGCCGATTTCACCAGTCTTTTCTATTGAAGCAGATCCACATTGTATAGTTGAACTGGGGGGGGCGGGGGGAGCTGAAAAAGAGGAAGGCTGATGCTATCATCTGATATTTAAATGCTGTCCTTTGATGTGGGAAACTCAGGTTCAAAACCTTGCCTTAATAAATATTTATGCAAAGCGAAGCAGCTCCAACAGAGAAGAATAAGAGAGAGGCACTGAGCAGGAGCCTAGAATAGCTCCTATCTCAGTGGATAAAGCCTGTCACTGAAAAGCAGGGAAAATGGTGGAGCGGGAAGTCAAAGCAGAAAGTGCCCTACCCACAGGGCAGAAACACTATTTTCTTTCCTTTCCTCAGTCCCTAAGAGAAATGTGAACAGTCTCAGGTTTGTCCTGATCCAGAAGGAGGGAGGCTTCTGAAATCCTGAAAGTCCTCCAGAGAGAAGAAAACATTTTCCCCCATGCTCTCATTAGAAAAAGGCTTCTTATTTACAGATGCTATTGAGGACAGGTGTATCAGGCAGGATCTTAGAGATATGCAGGCTAGCCAGGTTGTTGACTAAGGAAAGGAATAAGAATATAGCTTGAGAAGCCAACAATGCTTAATAATAATGATTCCCTTTCAAAGGAGCAACAGCTCCTTCTTGGAGACCTCTTCATTAGCATATCTGAAAAGAAGTACTTAGCCAGCTTGATTATTTTTACCTCCTTTTAATAGATGATTAAAAAAATTGCACAGAAGTTAACTCCTGGCTCCAAATTATTCTAGGAATTCCAGACACTGCATCTTGTGCTTGCTTAGGTACCTACAGGTCAATTCAGAATATGAAGCATTTTGTACATACATTTTCCGACTGAATGCAGCAGTAAGATGGTGAGAATTTGATTATGTGTAACAAGTTGACATCTTTCTGCGAATTTCATAGTTTATTTTAGCTCATACTTGCATAGTGCGATACTGAAATGAAATTATGACTTCAAAATGAGCAATCCACTTCCAGTCCGAGATCCCTTTTCAGTGATTTGAATCTACATTAAGGACCATGCCAGCTCTTTATACACTACTGGAATTAAGCCTAACACTGCTCAGTGGGCAGTCAGAAAGCAAAGTGTGTGACAAATATTGAAGAAATTTCTGTCCTATATGATGTTAGCTTGCCTGGAATACAGGTTTCTCTGAGCCTTGAGTACTCTGAGGCCCATTCATATAAAAGGTTATTCACCTATTTCTCTTTATATTTCCTGAGAGATTCTACCCTGGTTTTCATCTTTCCACTTTTGAGTCCCCACTGATTACTCAGCCTCACCTTAATATCTTGACTGTTAACTGACTGACTGCTAAGCAACAATATTTTTCCTACATCCAAAGGACGTCTCCCTGGGACAGTTTATATAGCTCTGGAATAATTGATCAAACTGGTAGGTGGGGGCTAGCTTACAGGGAGATGAACAGCTATTACTGACTTACAAACTCTTCCCAATGATACTGCAGAAACCTGAAAGACAGTGAAGCCAATTGCTGATGCGCTGGTGCACACCTAGTGGAAGTGAATGCCTTTGTGTGCTGTACACCTTGCCTGCTGCTCTTCTTGCTAGCAAGAGGTACCTCTTTTGAGTGCTCCGCAGAAGTCTCCTGGGAATCAGTGTTTCTGTACAGAGCAGAGACATCACAAATTGGAAATATTTCAGTGTATGCACGTGAAAGGTAGAGAAAAGTCTGTGCTGACTGCAGAGCTTCTGCGGTTAGCATGCTACATTGGGCAGTTTAGATCTAGACACAGGTCTAATGTATTTTTCACATACGCACAAAATAAGGTAAGTGGTGTTCCCTCTTCTTCCAAGCAGCTCTGCGAAGCCAGCATCCTGTTCCTGCCAATTCCACCACAAACTTCTTGTTATCTGTACGTAGGAAAGGGTCAGCTTTTGGGAGGATGGTAGTTGTATACAAGATGGATTCCTGGTACGCTGCTTGCTCCTTTGGTAAAAGATGAATTTAATATTTCTACAGTTTCATCAGTACGTTGTAAGCAATGTTGTCGCTTTAGTAACATTCCTGAAAATGTCACAGCTTGATTTTTTCATCATTATAGCTGCTCTTCATTTCATCACAATGCATAGCAGAATTAACTGCACTGTGGCATCTGCTTTACTCCTGACCAACTGTTTTAAAGATAGAGATCTCACACTACTATGCTTTCAGATTTTTTTTTTCTCAGGTGTTCCTTCTGAGGGCCCCATCCAAAGGCCATTGAAGGTCAATGGGACATTCTCAGCTGGTGTAAATGATACAGCTCGATTTACTTCAGCTAATGTTGACAGTTTGCATCAGATGATACCTCCTAATCTTTGCCTCAGAGAGAATTGTTTTTCCTATATATGACTAGTATTAGATTGCATACTTTATATTCATAGAGTACTTCACTAAGTGGGTTAGACTCCTCTGTGCTGCCTACTTGTCTCAGGAATAATGTTGTTTCATTTCATAATGACATAATGGTGCCACCTGCAGTCCAGAGCCTTATACAAGTGGTTTCAGATAATGTGCTTCACAGTAATAAAAGCATTGAACACAGTAATGGGAAGGGTAACAAGAATCAGTCATTTGTAGAAGTCACTACATTTTAAGAAGAGCTGCTTTATTTCTGTTACTGTAATAAGAGCTTAAATTTCTCACTATTTTCCTTGAAAATGAAGTCAATGAAACCAAAATCTTTGCACTGGTGAGCTGTCAGGGGCATCTGATAAAACTCAGTAACATTATTCTCTGCGGCTCTTTATGATACCAGGTGTGCTGGAACCTGCTAAAACACTTCATTGCAGATGTCAGTCCCTGTGCACACATCATGAATAAGGAAAGCTTGTACCCTGTAAACTGTCTTTGAACCTGAGAGATATTTTTCTTTCTATTAGCAGGGTACAATCAGAATGACTAACTGATTAATGTTGTTCTTTTCTGTCTTTCTCATCTGTCCGGTGGGTTTTTCTCTTCTATTTTTTTAATAGGGAAACCTGTCTCCTAGTGCCAAAAGATGCCCATCTACTGAGTATTCTGCTATGAATTCTTTATTATTATTACTTTTAATATGTGGATTTTGGCATGTTTTTCAGTGTTTTTTCTTTCATCTCCTATTCACAGTTGCTAAAGATAGAATACATTTGTGCTTTACATAAATGTATGAAAATATATCTCTAAAAAGTGGCAACCTGTACAGAGCCAATGTGCAAACGTACCACATGGTTTGGGAAACTGGGGGAAGGAACATGGCGAAACAGAGAAGATATTAAAAAATCCTGTTAGTTCCAGTTGCAGTTGTTTAATAGGATGAACTTGGTATTTATGACTTGGATTTTTTTTCAATTACTTTTCTTTGTGGGTAGTCTTCAGAGAATATCTGCTGACCAGTTAGAATAACCGCTTTATTCTGCCTGAATATTCTTCTCTGTGTAGGGTCTCTTTTTTGCTGAAATGTGATCGTTGTTTAATAGCTAGCCTATTGATACAGGCACGTGTTTTACTTAAGTGTCCTTACTTCCTTTAATCATAGTGAGATAAATCACCCACAGTAGGAGGAAATAGGGGTTATAATTACATTGAATGAAATGTTTGATGCTCCTTCTTCTTCCATTGGTAATTATTTTAATGATAGCTTCGTAATTCACCTAGCAGAGTAATGAAAGAATGTCCACACCTACATCATTTTCCTGAACGCAAAGGAAATTGCACATTAACCTGACAATATGTTGACAGTAGGGAATGAAGTATCAGCTCAGTTTTAACCAGGCGTTTTCTTATTCACCTCCAGTTATTTGCAGCATAATTTTGGTCATTTATGCAATCCAAGTACCTGATTGCATATTCAGAGAAGGTACTTCGATATCTGAGCACTGTTAATTCCTAACATTTATTTGGAGTACAAACATAGAGCTCAGCTATTGAAAGTCTGGTTTTAGAGTACTAGCTATACTCTTTGCTGAAGTTCTCGTTTTCCCAAACCGCTGCATTTCGTTGCATTCTCAAAACACCCGAGCCCTCTGCTACACCCAGCGGTAACAGGCATTGATGCTTTTTTCCAAAACAGTTTTCTAGTTTTAAATGCTATAAAATACTCCAGCATGATAATCGGACTATTTTTTTCCCATTCTACTTTGCAGTATTCTTCAGTCTGGGGTGTGTTAGTGGGTAGTTTTAACTTGAGAGCGGGCGTACTGAACTGGATGGGGTTTATTTTTACAGACAGTTCACAGGCAATCAGCCATTTTCTTTCATTTAGTCTCATCGCTCCTGTACACCCTGGGAACTGATTTGAAGTGCAGAGAAGGAAACAGAAAATGGGCAGATATGTACAAATGTTCTCATTTTATTCTTCTATGCTGTTATGCCATGGAAGTGGAAGTATTTTAAGTTGCTCTTCACAACTTAGTCATCTTCAATAACAAAAAGGGGCTAGACCTAGATTTTCTTCAGCTAATGAGAGATGATGGTGGAACAATAAGCAGTGAAGGACTTAGCTCTTACTTGCTTTCAACACAGTAATTGCAAAGTCTTGCACGTGAGCAAGGTTTCATCCGCTGCTGTTAGGCAGCCATCGCTGGGGTGAACTGTGGCAGCTCCTCAAGAGCAGGCAGAAACGCTCTGCGACAGTTCAGGGCAGGAAGCAGCAAATAACACTGTTCCAGTCTGAACTGCAGGGGTTGTTGAGATGGTAGAAATTTAATTGCTTGTGCTGGAATCAGGCCAGTAAACAGGGTCAGCTCTCTTGTCCTTTGAAGAAGTGTTTTGGCACATCTCAGATGCAGCAGCAGCACTTGGAGTTGCAGCAGAAATTTTTTGCCACAAGCCTCGATTCCATCCTGAATCTGGAGGGTCATCCCTGTGCTGAAAAACCCACCCCGTAACCCTGTTACCTAAGGGTTCACTCAAATAACGTCAGTGCCAGCCACAGTCCAGCTCAGAGTGTCTGTCTTCACTACTACCTTTTACCAAAGTCTTGGCTCTTTGAGGTAGGGTGAGGGTGTATCTCTGCCACCTCGTTCATATGCCACTGATGATAGCCATGTGTTGGTTTCTTCGTTTGGCATTAATCTTTATTTGCTTATTTTGAAGGAGGAAAGGTGGTTGATACAGGATTATTTTCAAAACTGCAAAGTATCTGTTAGAAATGTGATAGTTCAATGGAAACAGAGAAATCCCAAAGATAAACTTGATACTAAACAACATTACCTTTTATTGTCACTGGAAAACATGCCAAGAAGCAGAATTTGAATGGGTATTTCCTTCCTGAAGATCTTAATGTTGGGCTTCTCACCACTGATTCTGGGCACTTTGGGCTCTTAATTTTGCTGCATTGTGAATATGTCAGAATTTTGTTGAGGTGGTTTAGTACCAAACTTTGAACCTTCACTTAATCACAACAAATTGTTCACAAGTGAGAAACAGGATAAGCACAGAAACTCTCCAAAATAAATATATCATTTCACAAAAATCATCATCTGTTCTTAGATGGTTCAGAAGAGGAAGGGAGACAAAATTAAATAAATTACTGTTTGCATGTGCTTTGCTTTGCATATTTGGCAAAAAAAAGTCACCATAGTGATTTAAGGCAACTACTTTCTAGAGCATTCTGTGTGCAGCAGGCTTTTTATCTCCTAGAAATATTGTTACACTTACAGAAAGCTGTCAGATTCCTTCTTTTAGTTCCAGTATATGTCTCTGAGTTTCCTTATGAGTCAATGTTTGCACAACATCATGTTTCCTTGCTCAAGATGCAAGGAAGGATTCATAAAGCAAGATTAATATAGTATTTTAATTGTTGATTTAGACTGTATATATATATATATAATGTAATGTATGTGATACTATATATAATTTATTTTATAAATTTCTTCTGTATTCTTTACATGAATATAGAATTATAATATGCTGCATTATAATATATATGTATATTCCACAGTGTCTCATCTTCTCCATAGGGGAAGAATCTGGTCTCACTAGATGCTATAGCAAAGCACTCAATTCCTCATTAGGCTTAGGCTTTCATCTGGTTTCTAGATCATTTCACCCATGTAGAAATCTCAGTGGTTCTATTTTCCACAGCGTATTTTCTGCCACAGTTTTTCTCCCTTCCTTCCATGCCCCTGTCTTTACAAAATGTTCTCTCAGAAGAGACTGCTGTGTGCAACCCATCCATACATGCCCATGCCTTCAGGTTTGCCAGTCATCTAGGGTAACTGGTGCTGGGCACCTTGAGTTTCCAGTCTGTTCCTTCCTGATTTTCAAGAGATGTTGGAAACAAGCCTGATTGGCAAACACAAGAGCTGCCTGTTCATGTGCCAGTTTTCCCAGTGAGCTCACCCTCAAGTTTCCACCCCACCATACAGCACGTTTGCTTATACAGAGTGTCACATCCGTTGTTATGGAAAGAGATAAACCTGGAAAATATAGAGCAGTTACTGAGAACTCATAATTATGGAGAACATTTATTATACTCTTGAACGGATACAAGGGGAATACAAATAGGAAAGGAAGTCTGTATAGATTTAGACAGGCAGTTAATGTAATCTGTTAAAGTCTTATTTTCTACCCTGTACAAGAACAAAAACCAGAAACTAGGTTTCTGTACATGTACAAAAAACCAAAGATCTGAGCAGTTACATAAAAAATACGGTATATGACAACAGTGTTACTGTTTCACAGTTATAGCTTGTTCATAAGCTTCCAAGAAACAGGAAAATATCTGCTGTTTAGCTGACATGTAATCTTTTTTGAAAGATCCAGACACCATGTCATGATCTTAATTTAACTCTTACTGGAAATCTTCAATGATACATTGCTGTGGGAGCTTGTGGCAGTGCAGGGTTTTAGCTTCTTCATGGAGATGCTTTCAGCATCCATACAGGAGATTAATTCAACACTAAATACAACACAGGAGATAAAATAAGACTCTGGCCAGAAAGCTAACTTAAAAGCAGTGCTGAAAAAAGGTGGAAGTTTTGTTTTTAAGTACATAATCTGTGCACTAATCAAGAGGAGATATATGGAGGCTTCACCTTGAAGCAACAGTGTGTCTGTGTGAAGGTGCTAACTGAAGCTCAGAACAACAACAAAACCCCCAGAAATTAGACCGTTTACACCCAGTGATGACTGCTATAACAAGTGCAAAATATTCAGCAGAAGTTTCACAAGGATGGATTTAAGAAATCCAATATGTGAATATGAGATAAGGAACTGTGACCTTTATTCTCAGACCTTTAGCCTTAAATTAATCTTAGGTTTAACCTTTAACCTTGACCTCTTATGTTACTTTAGCCATTTCAGTAATAGTGGCCTATGCACTGTGTCTCTACTTAATCTAGAAATCTAAATATTTCATCTCTTCATTTTGCATAGGAAACATGGTTTAGAATAGTGTTTTAATAAACATTTAGAATTGCTTCACATTTCTTAATTGATTTCTTGTCCACTTTAGGCTAAAAACTTTCTATGTTTGAAACCTCTGCCGATCTTAGTTTTATAAATTACCCATAACTGGGAAGACCCACCTCCCCTGATGTTCATGCTGTAGTATCATCCACTGAATAGAGTGACCGGTTCAGGGCCATTAAACCCAATGCTGTTTGCCAGGTCATTCTTTTGGAATGATATCCCAGAGACGTGTAATTAACTCCCCCACTGATTGACAACAGACAGAACAGTGTAATCAGTCACTTTGTATAAACACTCATCATTATTACAAGTGGTGTTTGGGGACAGATTCATGCTGGAGTGGTGGGGAAGAGCATTTTGTACTCTTTCTGCCAAGTATCATCATCTTCCTTTCCTGCTTGAGATATAAGGCAATGGTTGATTTTTTTATCTGCTGACTTTCAGAGTGCAAGATAAAGCTAACTTGAGCTTTTTTTAGGAACTGAGAGTAGACAGTGGGAACTGGATAGAGTCTTGTTCTGTCTGAGAGCTTTTTGATATGCACCCATGAATTATGATAAATTTCACTGCTGTGCCTGCAGCTTCTCCAATATGTACCTCAGAGAAGCCTGCTGATGAGCAATGCCTTTTTTTGGTACACAGGGAATTGTTAGTTAGTTAGATGAGCAGAAATCTTGGATACGTGTTGGTAACAAGAGGAGGCACTACTGGGTCAGTACACTAGTTTATCACCTCTTACAAAAGTTTTGGAGGACAGATTCTTTTGCGCAGGGACAGAGCAGGCTGTGAACTAAAAGGAGGGATACTCGTGGAGAAAACTACCCAAGACGTATTGATAAACAAGCAACAGGAGCCTTAGGGTAGTGTTTGCAGAAGTTTTTGCTGTGTGTTTTGCTATTGATTTTGTGTTTATCATATCATACGTGAAAAAAGTTGCACATTATGTTAAGGACTATTAGGCCAAAGACGTAGGCTCAAAAACTGGAATCTCATTGATTGAGACAGAAAGTCACCGTTTTATATTTATTTTGAAAATGCTTCGGCCTGCTCTCTCATTTGTTGGACAACTAAGTCTTCATGAACACAAGCAGGATACAGAAAAATTGTCCCATTTCTGTGTTGCATATTAAGTTGCTAGGGGTGTTTTGGATGAGGAAATACAAAAAAAGAAATGTTGTAATTAACATGGAGTTCTTTGCCTTTAACATAAAGAAAGTGTAGTTTCTAATTAAGTTATAGGCATGCATTACAACTACACAGACCTCTATTTTAGGCCAGCACACAAATGAAAGTGTGCATTCATGTCCATGCTGAACCTGATCAGTAACTGCACAGTTTCTTGTATATATACTGAGGGTTTTGTTGCATACACCTAACTGTGACTGCAAAGTAGAAGCTTATTTATTTTGTCACCATCAAAACCTACAGCACAGTCATTGAAAATCCAGTTATAAGTTGTCCCTTAAATGATGTAACTTATTATAGCATATTTCTCTGTTTCAGAGGAATATCTCTGGGGTTCATTTGTCAGCACTGAACAGGGTGAAAGATCTATGTTTGAGCCTCCTAGGCACCCTTGTAATACAAATAAGGGTAATCAACAAGCTATGGTTTTAAGTAATTGGTTTTGAAATGACCCTGATGGTTCTTACATGCTGTGAGCTGTCAAGAAGAGGCAACATCCAACTGTGAGGCTTCCCGTCATTGCTGAGCCACGGCCGATGTGCTCTAATCTCCAGTGGTGGTGTAGAGAGACTGGCTTGGTGATGATGGTTCTGTAAACGGTCCCTGTTTTCATTTGGCAAGAAGTGAAATAGGCTCAGGCTGGTGTCATATCACAGCCGTCAATAAAATATGACTCATTCACTCTGATCTTGAATCAGAGGACCTGGCATTTTTTGTAGAAAAATAAGGATTCTCCTTCCCTTCACTCTCCTCTCCCAAGCAGATAATTTTAATACCAAACTTTCCATGCATTTAGATCCACAGGAAGATTATTTTTCTTTGTGTTTTGACTGTATCTTGGGTGCTATACTTACTGCAGCATGTTGAAGGGAATGCTGAATCACTTACCATTAACCAAGAGGAAGCTATCAATGAGTGTCTGTCTCAAGTCTCCTTCAGTATGCAAAGGATCTGAATCCAATACAACCCCATCAGCTTTTAACATATCAATTACTACCACCTCTGTACAGGAGGCACAAAGGTATTGATGAAATCCTGGCACTTGTTGAAGTTAATAGGAGAAGTCTCATTGCTTGCAATGGAGCCAGGATTTCACCTAATGCTTATGGAGCAAACTCAGCTGTGCTGGTAGACTGGTAAGTATCAGTCCAGTCAAATTCAGCAGAACAGAAGATGTAGTTTTCAAAAAGAATGAGGCTCTGGAGTCAAGAAGAAAGCTTTGAAAGTTGCCTCTAGGTTGGCTTCACAGAGGCTGATATCATAGGGTAAGCCTGATAGTGTAGGGTACGAGCTCTTTTTCCCCCATTAGTCCAGGGTTTTTTGAGTAGTTTAGTCTGAAGAACTGAGTTAATCTTTCTGAGAGGAAAAAGTTCAAATATTTTGTCTACAGTGCTCTGAAGAAGGCTTTACTTCAGCCAGTGAGAGGCTTGCAAGAAGTATTGGTTCATTTCAGCTGGTTCACTCTAGTCTCACTGGAGCCCAAATTCAGAGGAAATCTGAAATGAGCTATAAAACATTTATTTTAACTTTTTGGAACAGCACAGTGAAAAGAAAAAAACTGTGATGACCAGCTTGGATGAAAAAAAAAAAAAAACAGAGTGAAGAATTTCCTATACAGCAGGAAAGACCAAATTTCTGTACAGTTATTCTGCAGCACGTAACCCAGGGTTGTGATGTGTATAATGTAGAATTTGGCCTTGGAACATCATGACTACAGAAACAGGATAACTTGAAGTGTTTTAGCTTTTGTACTGAAGGTTTTGCATAGCTTTTCTCATACCCAAGTGGGGAGAATGGGTAGGTAGTGGATAAAGGCCTTCCTATAAAAAGACCTTCTTTGAAGTATTCCTAGTGGGGTACATATACTTCAGGGAAGTACAGTAGGAGGTTTACTTCGTTATCAGGTAATAATAATCCTGCTGAGAGACAGCCTGTTCCAGAAAAATCACTTTGATGATCAAGTAAATTTTTTTCTGAGTTGGTTTTTTTTTTTCACCTTCTCTGGCTTTTTCGAGTCTTTTTTTTTTTTTTTTTTTTAATGTTGTCACTGATCCTAGAGAATGAACCAAAGAAGGATTTCTGTTTGTAGCCTTTTGCCACCTCATATCACCTGCAGCTCAGTGATTCCAGAAGTAGAGCAGGTCAATGGCATTTGCCTCAAGACTTTGTTTCTTTCAGAGATAGTAAGTGTCATATAAACTCTACCTGAAAATTATTGTGGTGTTATTTTAGTTTAGGGTTGAACAGTAAGAACTTTGTAACTGACTGGGCTGTAATTTATTACATTCAAGACCAAAAATGAGCATTTTCCTTCTTGCCAAGCCACAAGATACCTTGTTTCACAGAAATGCAAGGAAAAGCCATCCAACACAGTTTCTGTTCAGAATTTAAACCGCTCTTGTTCAATACTGTTCCCTTAACACCTAGCTAGGGACTACAGGCAATTAATGGACAAAGATAATTCTCTTCCTTGAAAGGTATCCCTTCCACTACTTATTGAGTGTCAGGGGATAGATACTGAAGTAACAACACAGAGAGAATTCTCCTTTTTAATGCAATGTATGAAATAGGATCTCAACTGCATCAGAGCCAGATCAGAGCAGGGAGCCTCCTATTTGAGGGACTACACTGGCTGCTCAAGGCTGCTGCCTTTCTGGCTGTTTTGCTCTTCTGCTAGTATAGAGAGGCTGGACAGTGGACCAAGGATTTGGTCTTCTCTCCCACCCAAGCCGGTATCTTTTGGTCACAAGTTAGTGAAGTGTTTTAAGTTAAGTAAGCTCTTGTGTTGTCAGGAAGGCTGTCCAACACTGTACTTCTCCAGCTAGGTCGCAAGGTAGTACCAGCACCAGCCATACTAACGTTTCATAATTGGACTTAGAGCATACGCAGAGCTGGAAAAACTCAGGCTGGCAAGACTAGGAGGTTTCTAGTTTTTGCTGGCTTTGTGCATGCTATAATCTGCAGTGTCTGGCCAGCTGAGGGCAACTTAAATGGATTATTTTCAAGAAGTACATTTCTATGGTCTGTCTGTCTGCTGCCTCCAGATAGGATTTAGTCATGAGACTCACTGCCAGTCTTTTAAAAACTAACCTTCGAAGCATGTTTTGGGCTGCTTCATAAATTGCAAGGTTAAGTTACAAGTCTCTCCATTACCCCTGCCCAAAGGTGCTGTATATAATAGTTCTTTCATCATGACAACCTAATGGGGACAAATCACTTGAAGCATTTCCCTGAAGGTATGTAGGGAAAATAATCTCAGTACGTACAGACACCCGCACACAAATGCATACTTACAGTAGTCAGTCTTTTCTGTTACTTAGTTTTCCTTGTTAAAGCTAGATAGGATGGTGAGCATGGGAAGAAATATTTTATGACAATTGTACAAGAATTTTGTTCAGTGAAAACATAGTCTGACTCTCATATTGAGACTTGGAACACCACTTTCTTGTCTCAAGTCAGATCACAGAAATTAAACTTTAAAAAAATAATGCTTGAGTTTGGATCATATGATCTGGATCTGAGGTAGGAATTCTTTTTTTGCTGTTGAATTATCAAACAGGAAAACTCCCTCACTCCGCGGGAGACACTGGATAGAGAAACTGGTTTATTTCTTATCTAGGCATCATCACATCACAGAACATCAGTATTGGCTGGAGCTGGAGGATGGTCCAGATTATATTTTTGTGAAATATAATTAAAATCAGAAATTGTGCAAGTGAGTTTTTTTGCTCACACAGAGGTAGCCAGATTAATCTAGCTGTCATCTGGGAAGCATTAGGAAATTCAGCCAGAGAAGCCTGTGCTGTTGTAGCTCCTGCGCCAATGCAATTTTTCTTGCATGCTGCTCAGAATTTCCCTTTGTAGTGAGAGTATTGTCATATATACACTTGGTGAAAAAGCTGAACACAAATAAAACCAGGGAAAATTTCCATCTGCATCCACCTGAGATATCTTTTTCTTTATAAATGGACATTTCTCCCTCCTTTCTCTGGTGAAAAGTTCAATTTCAGCCTGAAAGGAGATCTTCCATTTTGTGGCATTTAGAAAAAAAGCTGAAGGAATGAAGATGTGGATACGCATAAGTGATCCTCTGGTGTCCTTTTAACTGAGTCTGCTGGTTAGCTCTATCAGGCACAGCACCTGTCCTTGAGAGGGCCTGAAGCAGTGTTCCCTCTCCCTGCAGTCAGCAGGTATTTTGGGGAGAGAGGAAGGACTATGCAGCGGTGGAAGATGTTCTCCGTCATTCCAGTCAGCGCTATTCCATCACCATCCAGCGTTAGACAGAAGTTTTTATTCCCTGCATTTGAGCTTGTAAGCAATAGGTAGGAGACTGAATTCTTTCACCAGTTATCTGAACACTGACTCATCAGTGTTTAAAATTAAGCATATGGAAAGCCTCCTTAAATTAATGAGACTTTTAATAGAGTATAGGTATACTGTTAATCATCTGCTTAAGCAGCCTATAAGAGTACAGACCCAAAGAGCACATTAAGGTTTGCCTAAAGATAAAGAATGATTTATGGATGATTTGATTTGAAAAGCAAATAGGGCCTTCTTAAAAAAAAAACAAAAACAAAAGCAAAACCAAAACTTTAAAGTATTTCTTAGGGAAATAATCCTTTGATTATCACCTCTGGTCTTTACCTGATTCTGGATTATTTGCAAAGGTCCTTCCCTGCCTATTTTATCTGTCTGAGTGGTTTTTATAAAAACTTCTAGATCCCCATATTTATATGTTTCAGAAATACTTTTTACATACAGCTGAAATGCAGAAGCATTACTGTGTACAACATGTTTTTCAGAGACTAACAATTAATTGCTATGGCCAGATGTGAAACTCTGAAAAAAAAAAAGAAGTTGTAATGCATGTACTTGCAGGAACCCGCTTTCTCCCTTAGCTCTAATTGTGCAAATGGCACTGAGATAATACTGTAATTGTTTGTCTTTTCCGTGAGGCCAATATGAAGATTAAAGTAACATCTGGCTCTGAGAAAGCTAAAGTTAGAAAACCTGTAGCTTGAAAGAAACAAGCAGTTGGAGCCCTGTTGGGTGGACATTTTAAATGTAAATTAACTTTGCTCATCTCCAGTTAAAATTCTAACCACAAATCAGCACTCAGAGCTTTTCCCTCTTCATAAGAGTTAGCATCCTAACAGAAATTTTTCAAAGTACCTTTTCCTGGAGGTCTCTGATAACCTTGGGTCTCTTCTTTTATTTATGCTTCCATAGAGTTTAAAGACAGAACCTGAAAAGTAAATCTGGCTGGAAAATTTCACAATAAGGGTTGGGTTTTTTCTTTGGGAAAGAGATATTTTTTCAAAAACATTTTTTGGAGAGTTGCCGGCATTACTAAAACTATACTTTTTTGCACATTTATATCAATTTTGCTATGACATTTTGACGAATCTTTTTATGTAGTGTTACTTTTAAGATCTTAAATCATTTTCACAATCATTACAGAAAAAAAATAATTTTAAGTCATGCTTCATCTGTGAAATCCATTTTTCATGAAGTATTTAGAAAGTAATTTAAATAAAAATTGACTAATTTATATTAAAAAGAAATTTCACAGAAAAAGAAAATGAAGCTGTTTCAAGCTCTATGAAACAAAAACAGTTTCAGGGTTTTTTGTAAATTAAATTATTTTTTCTTGGATTTTTTGTGTTACCAGCTAATCTAAAAATTGCAGTTGATAATAAGCATAGAGTGATTATTAGTGAAGATTTCATCATCAAGAATTCTCCAGGGCTGCTAGTGATGAAAATAGTGTGTCTAGTTTTGCTCCAGGCAACATTACCACTATCAGAACCAGAAACCCACTCTCGTCTGATTACTGTTGTATAAAATTTAGTCTATAAATAAATACACACAGGAACTCCCCCCCTTTCCATCTACCCTCCACCCCTCCAGCCCCCCAGTGTCAAAGCTGCTAAAAAGGATCTCCAAGTGCTAGAGCAAAACATTTTCACTTCTTGATCTGGAGATCTTCTTTTTGTCTGGGATCCCTGCATAAAAGAGGTAAGCCAAATTGCAGGTGACAGGATGGAAAAGTCACAGAGGGCTCAAGAACCAGGTCTTTGCCTAACCAGTGAACTGTTTCGACTGATTAACGTCAGTAGCAATAAGAGATATGCCTGTACTCTTTCCCTATGGGCAGTCCTTTGTATGTCTACTGCATATCTTCTGTATGGATCAGAGAAATTCCCCTTGCATCAAACCAAATCTCTTCCTGGGGCTAAGTGGAACAGAGTTGAAAGATCAAAAGAAAGCTAGAGTCATTATAAAAGAAAAGGAACCTAAATGATATCTTCACTGATGATCTGGATGAGGGGATTGAGTGCACCCTCAGTAAGTTCGCAGATGACACCAAGTTGAGCAGGAGTGTCGATCTGCTGGAGGGTAGGAAGGCCCTACAGAGGGACCTGGACAGGCTGGATTGTTGGGCCGGGGCCAACTGTATGAGGTTCAACAAGGCTCAGTGCCGGGTCCTGCACTTGGGTCACAACCACCCCATGCAACGCTACAGGCTTGGGGAGGAGTGGCTGGAGAGCTGCCTGGCAGAAAAGGCCCTGGGGGTGTTGGTCGACAGCTGCCTGAACATGAGCCAGCAGTGTGCCCAGGTGGCCAAGAAGGCCAATGGCATCCTGGCTTGTATCAGGAATAGTGTGGCCAGCAGGACCACGGAGGTGATGGTGCACTTGTATTCGGCACTGGTGAGGCCACACCTCAAGTACTGTGTTCAGTTTTGGGCCCCTCACTACAAGAAGGATGTCAAGGTGCTGGAGCGTGTCCGAAAAAGGGCAGCAAAGTTGGTGAAGGGTCTAGAGCACAAGTCTTAGGAGGAGCGGCTGAGGGAGCTGGGGTTGTTTAGTTTGGAGAAGAGGAGGCTGAGGGGAGACCTTATTGCTCTCTACAGCTACCTGAAAGGAGGTTGTAGCGAGGTGGGGGTCGGTCTCTTCTCCCTAGTAACAAGCGATAGGACGAGAGGAAACGGCCTCAAGCTGCGCCAGGGGAAGTTTAGGTTGGATATTAGAAAAAACTTCTTCACCGAAAGGGTAGTCAGGCACTGGAACAGGCTGCCGAGGGAAGTGGTTGAGTCTCCATCCCTGGAGGTATTTAAAGGACAGGTTGATGTGGTGCTTAGGGACATGGTGTAGTGGTGGACTTAGCAGTCTTAAGTTAACGGTTGGACTCAATGATCTTAAAGGTCTTTTCTAACCTTAACGATTCTATGATTCTATGATAATGTCGGTGGTGGTATACTGCCTGGAGGAGTCCTGGGTATGAATTTATTGAAATCACCACCTGTGTTGCTTCTACAAAGGCAAAATAGGTGCCTGGGTACTTAACGGCATAATAAATTCAGGTAACTATCTTAGATGTAGAGATCAAATATCTTCCTACCTATGCTTCAAGCGAATGGGCTTCACATGGACAAACATTTGTGTGGAAGAGGCTATTTATTAACTTATAGCTGTGGTGGGAAGATGTTAGGTGATGAACACCCATTAAGGCTGACTTTGTGAGAGCCCCCGCCTGTAGTGAGTTAAGTTGTTTTAGATAGTCTTTCCCCTGAAACTTTTTTTGTCCGTTTGCTCTCACTTAAAGAATTCAGTCATTTTGCCCATATCTCAAGTTTTCTATAGAGTCTTTCCTCCTACCCTCAAAGTGAATTTACAAACCACTGATTTGGTGGTCCAGTGAAAAGGGATTGGCCACGGTGCTCACATACCAGCTTTGACTGGATTATTCAGCCTGGTTAGAAAGCGTAGCTGGTGGAAATGGAAGTCTGTTTCAATAAAATGCTTTTCTGGAAATATTTAATACTCAAGATCCAGTCGAGATCCGTGATTTCAGTTCCCTTCTGGGTTAGCTCTAAGTGCCCCTTTGGACCAAGCAAACTTCAAATGGTTTGTGGACTCTCTGAGGAGAAAACCTCGCTCTCCCTCTTGTGTTGTCTGACCACCACTGCTGGGTTAAAAGCACTGAGCCTCAATGAAACAAAGTGGCCTGATAAACCTACTGTTGTTAAGCCTGGTACCCCCCTATTGCTGCCCCACCATCCCCAGTTATGTTTTATTCCTGCCTTTCAGCAGGGAGCTCCTCTACTACTTCCACCAGTCCAGTCCTCACCCATGCACAGACCTAGAAGACCCTGGCCCCCAGGAGGGAGTCAAAGTTACCCTTAAAGCCATCTGATAGCCAAATGTCAGTGCTTTCCTCATGTGACAGTGCAGATGGCTTTGAAGCATTTCTGCTTTAAAAAAAAAAAGAAGAAAAAAAGACATTTTGTAGCAGGACATTTTCAGTAAAGGCCTCCTGATTCTGTCAACGTATGCGAGCTTTATCTAGGGAGACCATGAGGCTGTATTGGGGATTTTGTTCTTTAAAGTTGTGAGCCTCTTTGTTGTACTTGGGCCAGTTTTAAAATTATATTTAGCAAAGCATGTAGTTATTGCTATGTGCTTCAGTCTTGGCTAGCTGAATTGTATTTAGCAATGTCTGTAAATAAAATTCTTACAGCTCAAACTCATTGAGATATTCATGTTTATGCATGAATTTAGGAATGACTACTGGTGATGTTTGGTTTGAATAGTCACTGTTGAGCAACACTGGACAACAGCCAAGATATGGCCACCAAATTCAAAGCCATTTCAGAAAATTATCTCTGTAACTATTGTCTCACCTTCACTGACTGTAAAAATGAGAATGGTAATGTTTGCCCCTGGCAACTAGTGTTTTGAATATTAACTTACATTTGTAAAGCACTTCAATGAGGTAAGTTACTCTTAATTCAGGACACCATTTGACCATGAACATGCAAATACACATAATCCTGTATTTTTACACCTCGCAAAAAGATGGAGTCAAGGAATCCTTTCTTTCTAAAATACATGAACTTGCTTTTGTCAGCCAGCTCCGTAACACACAACTGTCAGTAGCAAGCTGTGTTGAGATTCCACTTGTCATTTCATTTTGATCTGGACAATATGTTTTTAATACGTCTTGTGATTTCCTTTTAGATAAAACACTCCACCCAATGCATATCGTAATTTCCCCTGTAGTATTTTTCAATAAAACCTGTTTTCTATCTGAAGAAAAATGTGCTCTTTTGTTCTTTTCCCTTTTGCCTCCTCAGTGCATAGTCTGGGACTGGGATTCCAATGGAAAGCATGACTTCATTGGAGAATTTAGCTCGACTTTCAAGGAAATGCGAGGAGCTATGGAAGGAAGACAGGTAAGTGGAAACTACCCAAGCAATCTCAATATGCGAGCTTTGTAGAGCAGCATTCCTCAGACAATCCTGTAATAAAGCAAATGATGTTGCATCATCATCTCTCAGAAGTTAGTTGCTGTGTTGATCTCTCCTATAGGTTTCACTGTTATCTGGACATGGTAATCTGAAAATGCAAACAGCAGCCTTTCCTGTACTTCCATGCCTGAAATACTTAGGGTCTTTATCTAGTTCACATTCTACAGGCATTTCTTTCTGCTAAGATTTCTTTCCTTTGAGCCCAAGCAGATGGTTTCTATGAGGTGCTGTGCTGTTACGGGTACTCAAAGCATTTCTCTACTGGCCTAAAGGCCTTTATTGTGTGAGGGTCATTCTCCATCTTTCTCCATTTCTCATGTGCTACGTTCATTGCTGCCAGCTCTAACTTGAACCTATCAGGATGAAAGTGATCCGTTTCCTAAATATCTCATGAATTACAGTCCTAAGGGAAAATGAAATTGTTAGCTTATTAATAATTTAACTTCTTTATGTCAGCCTGATCTTTTCAAATTGAAGTTGATGGTAATTATTGAATATGATAAATGATTGGGCATATCCAATTCCAGAAATTGTCATTTCCTATTATTACTTACTCCTGAAGGTGTTAGTTTTGATAAATTCTCTGAGGGGGAGTTAAAAATGTTGACTTTCTAATCTGCTGATAATTTGTATTCACGGCTTCGTGATGATCTCAAAACCAAACACAAACGCCTAATAAGATTTATTTGGGCTTTATGTTAAGGTTCTATTTATAATGTGTTAATAGAAAGCTAACAAAGAGTCAAAAGTTGTTTAATAAATGGTAAGCAGTCAGGCTATTCCATAGGTCAAGAAGTTTTTATGATTCTTTTAGTTATTTTCTGTTGATGTTCTTAGAACAACCTAGAGTTTAGCAAATGTTGCTCATGTGTGGAAAATACTGTTGATATATATCAGTCATATATTAACCCATTATAAAAAACTTCTGAACAGAACCTGAGTGTAAATGAAACCCTGTTTTGTTCTCTCAAATTAAGTCAGAGGATCAAAACTTAATCCAAATTGGATTTGAGTGGAAATAAAACCTACCTAAAGAGGAAACAGATTCCAGAGTGAGTAACATTAACAAGGCCAGTGATGTGACAACACTCCAATTTTGTATACAAATACCTGTGGCTGGGAAATTACTATGTGAGAGTGGTAAAGGATATGTATTTCCAATGTAAATGTCTTCAAAAGAACATCACAGTCATTTCCCAAAGACACAGCTTGTTGGCCAAGACAAGCAAATTGCAGTTCAGAGTGCCAGGAATGGCTGTGAAGGATAAACTGTATGTTCTTTATTATGATGGAGAAACAGTGTGCTCTTTTCATCCTCAGCTAGTGAAAAGGGTGGTTACTTTTTCAGAGGCATAAGACGTTAGTACAGCCATTTGTCAATTCTTGTTGGGTTGACACTGCGGTATCAGAGTGCCGTCCAGGAATGTTTTTATGTTGCACAATGCTTTAAGTTCCTGAACCTTTGTCTTGCTAAGGGCCTGCCATTTCCTATTCGCAGGCTGCCTTTCACCTGTAACACTGCAATCTGCTTTTCACTGCAAAAGTGCAGCTTTTCTCCTCCACACGCCTAAGGTGTTGTGGCATTATTTCTTGTTGCTCTCATTCTGTTGTTACTGTGCAGTTATTCTGTGGGCTTGCACCTGCAAAACCCGATGCTGTTGCCATAGCCAGTTATCATGGGACACAACTGCCACCAGTGTGAGAATCAGTCCTCCCCCCTCCTCTCTTCTAATCCTTGTTTTGTAGTCTATTCTAGAGGAAAACAGATTTAGTGGCTAAGATAGTAAGTAATAGTGAAATGACTATTTATTTACCCACTAAAGTGGGTAATAAATATTGCCTAAAAATATACATGCACATGTATATTGCACATGGCTCTTGCACCTGATGAAAGCAGGCTTCAGTGAGCACTAACCACGATAGGCAAGAACAAGCAGTAAGGAGTTTGAGCGGATCCTGGTGAAAACGATATAGTTATTATGGAAAAAGTATTATGATCACATGTTGTACAGGAGAGGTCGCTTGTGCGGGAGACCATGTCACTTGTCACTTGGCTGGAGCCAGAGAGCAATTTCCCTTTGCCTTTCTCTCTTTTTCTCTCCTTCTGTCCCACCCTCCCTCATCTGATCTCCTTTTCCTCTATTCTTCAGAAATAATTATTGCTGCTAAAGGCAATATATGCCATTAGCTGCGGACCCCATAAATACATCTTAGTGTATAGTTTATCTCAACATCCTTTGTGCAACATTAAATAATGTGATTAGCATTTGTCAGTTTTTTCTTTAGTTTTATTCTTCCCAAAGAAAAAGCATGTGCAATGGAGTGTTTACTTTGAATAAAGGGAGTTTAGTAAACCTTGAGGGAATGGCAGAGGAGGAGGAAGGTGTTTTGCCTTCAAGTGGATGTGTTGCTAGGTATTTCTAATAAGGAAGGCCACATCAGAGAAATGTAATTTTATGTGGGTGAGGAGATGAGTAGGTTAGACATAGCCCTTCGTTCCTAGAAGAGACTTTCATAGCCTCAGACCAGAAAATGTTCTGTTTTCCATGTAGTACTCCTTTCAGTCAGAGGAATGAAACTGCCAGCTACATTTTATTTAAAAGAAGGGTAGACATGGTGCTTGAGGACATGGTCTAGTGGTGGACTTGGCAGTGATAGGTTAACGGTTGGACTCAATGATCTTAGGGGTCTTTTCCAACATTAATGATTCTATGATTCTATGATCCTTCAGCCCATGGCATCAAGCATTCTTTCACATAGCATCACAACAGTGAGTGTCAAAGATGAGGACCAAAACCTGGAATTTCATCTCAGATGCTGTGGAAGCCAGTGTGAAGAGCAGAACTCAGGTCTGACATCCTTGTTTGAGTTGCTAAGGAGACACAGTGAAACTTTTTATTCTGGTTATATTTTCTTTTGTGCAGTAGACTTTATGGCCAGCCACAGTACATTGCTATAGTTCTGTCAAAAGATAATTAAAAGATAATCAAAACACCCTAGTGATTGTCAGCCAGGGTTTTTCACTCTCCCAGGCAACTGGAGAGAATAGGAGGGAACATCTGTCATTGACAGGGGATCCAGGAACTCTCCTTACGTACCAGCTGCAAATCTGTGTGGTGTTAAAGCAGACTACACCAATGGCATGGCTCTCCCTCTCTGCCCATCAGCAACGTCTGTATCAGTTGGTATCAGCTCCACAAGTTGTCATAAAAGCATTAAGCAATAAGGGTGGGAGTAACATAGTAGTTTGTGCTGGTGAGCAGGAAGAACTGTGTGTCATCTGTGAACTGCTAGTACGTCTCACTATTTCCTCAGCTCACCTCACCTCTGGAGGAGTTGACAAGGATCTTGAAGTTGCTTTTTAATTGTACATAGTTCATCCTCCAGAAAGCACAAAGTATTCTGACCCATTCTTCAACCTCCCCCTCTTGGCTACAAGATAAAATTATCTTGTAGCCAATCTATCAACTGCTACAGAACCACTTGAGATGGTCAGAATGGATATGCGTCACCTACTTAAAGGAGGTGATGGTGCTTCTAAGACTGTTTCAGTTCCATTCCTGGGCTGGGTACTAATTATCCCAAGTTTTCAGTGTCAGTCTCTGATCAGATGAGCTTATATTTGGCTTGCTGGCTTGCCTCCACTGTGAGATTTCTTGGGAATTTGTGTTTGAGGCCAGGCATCATTTAGATAAATGTTGTGAATCCAGCACTGTCAGCTTTCTAGTGGTTGAACCAGTAGTGTGTGAAGGAAGGAGAGAAGATTCTTTATCTGAATGATTG
Organism: Platalea leucorodia; assembly: GCF_965183815.1. NCBI lineage: Eukaryota > Metazoa > Chordata > Aves > Pelecaniformes > Threskiornithidae > Platalea > Platalea leucorodia. The sequence goes on from NC_138823.1 coordinate 121,098,199, forward strand.
ATCAGCTGTTTGGATCAGGAATGGCGTGAGTAGTTTATGAATTTCTTTCCTATAATGTGGCAGGTCCTGGGTGAGATTCACGAGTCTTGAATTATGACTCCTTCAGAGTGACAGTTGCTTCTCAGTGACTGAAAGGACTGAATTCTGGGAAAGTTTGTTGGTCTTTGGTTGGCGGTACAGGTGAAATTAATTCGTGCTGTTTAAGAAGACTTCTTGATCATGAACAACCTCAGGATAATAGCTTGGTGTGTGTTTCTGTTCCATAGTAACTACCTTGTTGTCACAGACTGTAACGTCCTGCCACCTAGCCTGTTTTCATACTGATCACCAATAAAAAATGGCACAAAGACATCCTGTTGTTCAAATGCACATCTGCAGGGGACATTTCTAAACTTTCTATTTAACATTTTTCACCATTCCAAAATTCATCATTTACTCCTTCACCATAATCTTGACACAATAAAGCACAGTAAGAACAAGTCCATCCCTATTTGTGAGGGGTTTTTTTTAGTGAAATACTAGTAAATACTTTCAGTGTATTGTATGCTTAGGATTTGTTCCAAATATATATATAAAATATACATTTTTAATATGTGCGTACGGTGGCAGTTTTATAAGGTTTTCTAATATTAATCTATCAAACATTTGAAAACAAGATTAGAAAAGCTTGATAAAAATGTGAGGACTATTAAAGCTTTTCATAGTTGAAGGGAGAAATCCTCCACTAATTAGAAGAAAGTAACTTTTTTTTTTTTAAATAGAGGCAATAAAACCAGAGGGATTTGGGAGAAAAGAAGTGACAGAAACATAAACCACCTGGATCCCCATGCAGCACGGGAGTTACATAAGGGAAAAATCTGTTCCTGCATTACATAAAATGGACACGTGTGTACACACACACAAGGGAAAGGGGAGGAAGAAACCCTACTGTACTTACCACCTCCACTGACATTCCCACAAGTTCAGGGTGTCTTTAGGGAGGTGAGGAGGGCTGCTGAGGTGCACAAGATTGGATGGGGTCGTGAGGGGATCTGAGCTGGGTCCTCCATTTGTCCGGGTATCTGACTACGATCCTAACTCACGGCCTTTGCATCAGGTAGCTCTTCAAATAACTGAGCATGGATGAGGCCTTTAAGCCTTTGGTAATGGGCCAAGGAGTTTATTGACACCAGTGGACAATTCCATGTCTAGTTTTATCAGGAGATAGGCAGGTTCATCCAGGACTATCTGCAACATCAGCAGCTGCTGCTGGCCCTAAAGAGGGCATCAGAGGCCTCAGACAAGGGTGCAGCCTATGTCAGGCACCTGCCACATCCGTGTGACTAGGCAACCAGTGGTGCAACCTCAGGAGCGCGGATGAGGCTGGAGACCTTGGCTGCGGAAACAAGAAACGCTTTGATTTTCACTTCATTCCCTGGGTGCAAGTTTCCAGAGGAAACTTCTGATAGTGATTAAAAACAGCTCTTCTCCCATGGTGGATGTCTTTCTGGGACAGAAGGAGAAAAAAAAAGCATTCTGACCTTTTGCCTGAAGGGACGGCAGGAATAAACTAGCCTTTCAGGCCCGAGGAGTTGCAGTTCGCTTAAAAGTGACTTGCTTTTCTTGAGGTATCAAAAAGGGATAATGCAAGATATAATGCCGCCTGCTATCGACTGGGTTTTCTCACCCTGTCCATTAGACCGTGATGCCTCCTTTGTCATTTACAAACTATGCAATTTGTTGCAGTGGCTGGACATGAAGGAACAAGAGGGAAACAAAAGAATTGCAGGGGAGGCAAGAGAACATGCTAATGATAACCCAAGCTTTGCCATAGCTCTCTAGCCCTTTCCTCACACAACTACCAGATGTCCTGGTGTGCAAGCACAGTGTCCCAGAGAAAGCAACTGCTCTGTATCATGATTTCTCTTGCCTTAGTGTACATTAATCTCTCCTAACACCTTCATTTCTTTCTCTGAATAGCTTGCACTATTGGTAGACACATACTGTTCAAATTTCGGTTCTACAATGGTTGCCTACACTTAGTCACCTCCACTTCCCTTTGCTGGTGTGTGGCATGGGTCGTTGCACTGTTTGCTCTTCTCTCCTGAAGGTTTGGTAAGAGAAGGGGTAAGGATGTTTGGGAAGGCAGCATCCTTCAGTGCAGAGAGTAATGTCTCCTACCGAGGGATTGGTGTCTCCTCATAACAGCAAGGAGAGGATTAGGACCTTACAAGTGTCAGCATTAGTTTACTAACTTTCATTGAAGAATAACTGGATGGAGTTTGTTTTACATTCAGAAATTCTCCACACGGTGGTTTAAATTTCAGGTTATGAAAGAAACACCAAAGCAGTATAGTCTGGGCATTCATTACCAACATTTGCAACAGTACTTATATTAAATGAAGAGGAGATAGTTAAAACCAGCTTGCTTTCTGTTTCAGATTCACTGTGTGGTTTGACAAGGAAAGAGCTTGCATAGCCCAGAGCTGCCAGGCATTCAGAGGAAATGCTAAGTGACTTTCAGAATGATGAATCCAAACTTCACAATGTTTACTGTTAGTGTCAGATTGGAGACTCTTGCATTAGTTTCCTCTCAAGTGAAAAGTTAATTTAAGAGACAAAAAAGAATCAATAAAAAACCATGTCAGATACCAAATCAATACTGGGAATGTAGGAACAGACTGAAAATTGAGCTTGGCCTCACAGTGCAAGCAAAATATTTTAAAATTGTTTCTCATTGTTGCTTACCTGCTTAGAGCTGTATTTTGAACTCTCTTCCCTTTAGAAGAGCTGGAGATATGACAAGGCCTGTATAGGGAATTTCCTTCAAATTATGTTTGTCACATCATCAGCTCAAACTGTGGGAATTGCCAAGGCCGGAACTGGATCTTGGTGGGGAAGTGAAGATTGAGAGTTTTATGTAAAACAATCTTACTGGTTTTTTAAGCCTATGAATTGGGAAAGGACTTCTACCTCCTCTCCTCTCCTGTTGCCTTCTTTATACTATCACATCAACAGATTTAATAGGTGCAAAATTGTTCTTTCAGTTTTTCTACTTTCTAGGAATTTGCTAGTCTGTTCTTTCCTTTGCTTTATTATCCACATCAGCCAATGACATGTTAGTGACTTGCACATGGAGTGTTTTAATGAGCTTTAGATAGTTGCTGAGAATTGTTATCCGTATATCTCAAAATGCATTGCAAAGGTAGGTGAACATTCCTAGTTGCATTTTACAGTTAGCACAGAGAAGCTGAGAGGCTGGCCACAGGCACAGATTTTTGTCCCCTGAAGTAGTGTTTCATGCTGCTTTAGTCCTTATATAGTGTAAACTTCTTCCAGAAATGAATTACATGAACATAATATTTATCAGGCTTAAATAATCCTTTTCCTGAGAAGAGGAATTATGTGCATAGTGTAAGGGTTCATATAGGTCAGACATTGTTTATACATACACATTGAAAAGTGTTCGTGTTGGAGGATGATAAAATTCAGTAAGTGCACCTTGGTGTTCAGGGGAAAGCAATGAGGTTTCTCCAGCGTAGTTCAGTGTCAAAGGAAGGAACACAAATCCTGACTCCTATTTTTTCTCTCTATTTGATGTATTACAGTTTCTTTATAATACACAGACAGCACAATTTCTCTGTAATTTCAATTACTGCTTCCAGTAAGTTTGGAGACAACTGTATGCTAAACCATTTTGCCAGACAGCAACGTATCAAGATGCGAGTGGGCAAGGCTTTTGCCTCACTGTCAGATTGCCTTCCCAAATATGAGCTTATTGCACTCTGGAATTGTGTCACAGAGTGCTCTCTTTAGTTGGAGAAAAGAGCTTTTATTTCTTAAGCCTGACTGCTTCTCCTGAGTAGAGAAAAAATGTTTATGGAGGATTTCCCCTGAACATGTGGGCCTGTGTCTGCCTGTCTTCTCAGTTGGAAAATTCATTCCACAAGACAAATAATTGAGCTGTAGGCTAACTGGAAGAGCAAGCAGATGTGCTTCCTGCAGTTGGAACATTTTTTTGTCTTTTCCCATTCTTCACTCTGTCACTTGTCTCCAGTAACACAGTGATGAAAATACTCCTCCTCTCCTGTGCAGAAAAGGTCTTATATTGCTCCAAAGCCATATGTTTTGCTTTCCCATTTTTGATGTTTGACAAAAGCTCTAAGTTTTAAATACTTCAGAGACATCCAAATAATTGCTGTTAGGCAATGGTTTGAAGCTTGATGAAATTGCTGGGGGTGTTCATAAAGTAAAAATGATTTTACGTGCTCCAACACTTTGCTCAGACACATGCTATATGAAGGTTTTCACTATAGACAAAGTATTGTAACACTTAAGACAGATATGTTTCATTTCAAAATGTCATAATGGGGATTTCTAGATAATAGACCATCCTGGTTCCCTTTGGAGATATATTCTTTATGTTACCCAACATAACATTAGCAGCTCACATATGTTCTCCCAGTGCTTGAAAACAACACCCTGAAAGAAAATAGTAATGTTCTTAACCTTATTTAATAACATATTACCTATACAAATCTGGATTTACAAATGCCAATAGATACTTGCACGTACAAACATGTATTTTAGTTCTGTAGTAAGAGGCATGAATAACATGTAGTCATTAGACGTCAGGGTCTGAAAGCTTGGCCTTATCAATCTGCCTGAAACCAGAGGAGGGCAGAACATTTGAAGTGGAAATCAGTAAGACTCTGGGAGATGTTATGATGGGAACCAGACAACGTATTTTGGTAACAAGGTAGGACTATTTTGCTGTAAAATTGACTATTTGTAAATAAAACTAATCAGAACATTTTCAAAAAAGGGTTTTAATATATTCTTAGGGATAATTTTCAAATATATTAGTAGTTAGTTAACTGCATCTTTGTGCACTTTTTAGTGATTTTCTTAACTTTTTATTTTACTGTCAGACTTTAAAGGAGAAACTATTGCTCTCTTTCAAGAGAAAGCAAGACAATCTCTGATCAGAATTTCTCTAATCATGAGTTTAATACAAAGCACCAGTGCTATTGCACAGGCGGTTTTGTAGTTAATACAATGCCTCAGGTTGCTCATTCCAGTATTTTCATTTGTATTACGTTCCCTCTTTCTTTCTCCTCTTAAATGATCTCAAAAGATTCTCAGTCTTGCTTATGTAACACCTGAACCTACAAGACTAGCAGACGACAACACACGAATCTGAATATCTCTCTCAGTGCTGTGTCCACACGTATATGTTTGAAGACAGATGCTTGCCCTGGGCCTTTTTCTGTTAAGATCATTCTCTGCATAGTTAATAGTTTTATTTTTTTTTCTGTGTGCACCATTAATTGATAGGATTTAGTCAACTGTGGAAATCAGACCGTGCCATTTTTGTTAATTATTCAATTTGTACATAAATTTTCCTTCAAGCAGTGACTGCTGTTTTTCACAGGTACAATGGGAATGCATTAACCCCAAGTACAAAGCAAAGAAGAAGAATTACAAGAACTCAGGCATTGTCATCCTTAACCAGTGCAAGGTAAATATGCATTTTGCTCTTTGGCTGTTTCTTTACTAAGCTCTCAGCAACGTATTTTAATGGTATTTGGAAAAGTAGACAACAAAGTGGAACCACCTGTAGAATAGCAATGGAAACTGATCCACTACAAAAAGTAAAGACAAGGACTTGGATCCCAAAAGTAAGCTGACTGTCCCCAACTCTCCTTTTTCATTTCTCTTGCCCTATCCCTGCTGTTGTGCAATGGAGTGGGCAGTACTAAACCCTTACACCTACAGGCTTGCCGATTGGCCTTTTGTGTGTTTCCCTTCTAATCCTTCCATCATTTCTACAAAATTGCTCTTGTTCCTCCTAAACCAAAAGCAAAATTTCCACTGACTTCCCACTGAGAAGGAGCAGAGCTTGGTTCTACTTTTGATGTGAATTTTCCTTTCTGTAGTTTTAGAATTTTGATATTTTTTCTGTTTACATTTTTGTTTCTGTCTCAAACTATATTTAATGCTTTCTTCCTTTACCTTAATTTCAATTGGTCCCTTCCCTCCTTCCAATTTACTTTTTTCAGGCAGTTCTCTGATGTTTTAGCAGTACACAGCTAATATGAATGTTTTGCTTTCTTGTCCGCAGATCCACAAGATGCATTCTTTCTTAGATTATATCATGGGAGGCTGCCAAATACAGTTTACAGTAAGTGTCTTACTTCTCTGACTTGTTTTAAAGAAAGGGAATCCCCTTAGATACTGATTCATTACTTTCACAGAGAAATGATTCTTACATGCCATTCCTTGGTAAATTATTAATGTCGTCTTGCAAAATGTAGTAAGCCCAGAAAACAGAACTATGCTAATGCAGTAGGATTTTTCTTGCATATGCTGATTTAATTTTATGTTTTGCAGCAATGACAATCACGTTGCAAAAAGTAAAGACAACTTCATACAGGGGTGAGAAGTTAAGCTGGCATAGTCCCACCAATTCCATCTCAGCTACGCCCAGTCCCAGAAGCTGGAGAACTGAATTAGCTCCTGTGACAGTGCTGACTGGCCTTTGGCTTTTGAGCCTCAGTTTGTTCACAAGAATTTCAAATAAATTCCCTTGCTGGGACTGTGTCACAGGGCAGGATTTCATCTCACCTGCCTTTAGCTACTTAAATGTTAGATGTCCTGTTCATCAATCCTATGGGCCTATCTTCCTTTCCAGAATTAAAGCAAGTTGTTTCCCTTCTAATGGTGCCATACAGAAAGCCACAGGGAGAGAGATAGTCCAGCCAGGGACCTCTCTCTGTCAGTCTGGCATAAATGCTAGAGTAAACACTGACATTTTGTACCTCAGCCATAACTACCAGCAGTGAGATGGCACTACAGGGGGACAAAGTTGTAACTTAGAGCGAATTCAGAAGCTATTCAGTTCAAGGAACAGGGGATAAAATGATTTGCGGAGCTCTCCATAAACAGAAATACGATATTTAGCATACTACCTACTGTAGTGTAGTGGACAAAGATCTTTATAGTTGTCTTCTCTCAAGCAAAGTATCCCGTGTAATTACCTCTCCACCTTACCCGGCTTCTTCTTCTGTTATCCCCACATGCCTGCAATGCCCATTTCTCCTCCAAATCTGAAGCTTGCCAATCCCTGGAAACCCCATAAATGTGACTGGAAGAACTCAATTATCAAATGTGTTCAAGGTCATTAGCAGAAAGACAGTAATGTCTTCAAGTAATATTTAAAAGCCTTTTCTAGCTAAGGCAGGTACTTAAGCATATGCAAACACTTGTTAATACACATTTCTTACAAGTCTAGCACAAGCACAGGAGCACTGTAACCATTAGGAAGTGTCTAGGGATATACGTATTATTATGTTACAGCTGGGCTTTTCAAACTCTTTTGGATTCCTCCTAAATGTTTTCCAATGGAAGAGCAAGTCCTTACACAGTGCACTGAAGGGTCATGGCAGTTTGCTTCCCTTTGATTTACTTCTCACAGATTTCGTATTTAGTAGGCTGTGAACCACAAGTTGAAAACTGCTGTGTTAAAATGGATTTCTTGATATATCTGACTGATAGTATTGCTTCTACTATATTTTATTATTTTAATATTTTATTTTGCTGAAATGAAACAAAGCCATTGATAATAGGAAACGTAGGTAAACTCATCTGCAAGGACGGGCAGTGAGGACATAAATGAAATGAAAGATCCATTACACTGTGAATTACAGAGATCCCTGAATTACCGCTGACCTCAATGGTAAATCCACCAGCTAAAGAATTGTGTAAACTTGTCACTATCAGTTTTCAACCTACAGGGACTCAGAGGAAGCTGTTGTGGATGTCTCTGTGCCTATAGCTCTATTCATGCCTAACGTAGTGGTTCTACTTAAAGACCATCACAAGCTGACTGTCTGCATATTTTGCTTCCTCCTACCTCAATTGCACCAGTCCCCAGTGCTGAGAGCACAAGACTGGTTGTCAGATGGGTTGCTGTTTCCAGAAACGTATCAGAGATTCTCCAGTGGGCACTGAAGCACAAGGGTGCAGCCTACAGGGGAGATATTCAATGCTTCCTTGCTTTCTGCACACATCATATAATGTCCTTTTCACGTAGTCCTAATGTGGTTAATTCAGACCACTGAAATAGAGGACGCCCATTCCTTCCACCTTCCCAGATTTCCATTTCTTTTAACTGGAATGGATCTGGAATTGTTTGAAACTCTCCTGGTACATGTATTGTTGTTGTTGTCTTAATATTAATGACATTTCCATTGAGTTCATGCTGTGTACAGGCAGTACGATGCAACTGAGATTTGAAAGGGCACTTGCTGAGGGAGGGAAACCGGGATGCTAAGCATACATTTGATAACAAAAAGCTGTAGTATGATGTACCTGCTAATTTAAGGCACTAATGAAGGCCTTCGTAACATCATGCTGTGTGTTCTTGGGATACTTTGTACATCTATTATAGGAACGTAGTTTGTAGTTAGAAAGAATGTCTCTGAAAAGCGAAAGTAAACTTTTCCTTCACTTTAAAACCATTTATTAAGAAGCTTTCATCTATAGAGATCAATAGTGCTGATTCCAGTTCGCTACTTTTATGCACTGCTTATTGCAAAACGCTGTATCTCTTATCAGACTGTGTTCCCTGCTGCAGAAGAAATGTTCAGAAGTTGGCAGTGCAAATGGGTCTGTAGTCAGAAGACATTTTCATCACTTTAGGAAATACTGCAGAAAGGATGTGTAACATGCATAAAAGGAACTGTAATAGAAAGATATATTGGACAGATTCTCTCTTAGGCAGGTCACGGTATTGGACAGGCTGATTCATTGCTGACAGATCTAGCAGGAGGTCCAAGCTATGTAGGATGTTTTCAGTGCAATGAAAATCACCCTTTTACAAGGCTGAGGAAAAAAGTACTGAGTGTAGTTTTTGCTATGTTATGTTCTTATTTAGCTGGGTGAAGATGACTCGTGCATTTGAACTGATACATTTAAAGATACAATGATAAAAATCAAATGTACGCACTGTAAGAAAGATTCCTGCTTGCAGCCCACAAAATTAGCTCAGTTGTGATATTAGCCTAGCTTCTGTGATATGTTAGTTTTACAAATCCTTATCCTACTTATTTGCACAAGATCTTGTTACTGCTGGGTAATGCTAAAAGAGCAGAGCTCTGCGTGGTTATTTTGGAATCATGGCAAGTAAGAGTGAACATCTTTCTTAAAAGTCCTCCCCTCGGGAATCAAACAGAGATTTGGATCAAAGTCAAGTACAGTGCATCCGAGTACAAATATTCATAAAGGCTTCATCACAGGAAATTGGGATATTTTTTGCTTCTTAGCAAATCTCTACTAAAAGGACCATTTCCAAAAAGGAAGCTTGTTTTGGGGAGGGTTTTTTTCTTTCCCAAACACTAGCCACAGACTTTTTTCCAAGCTCATGAAACCCACTGCTTATTCCTACACTGTGCTCTTGTTTTCAGTTAAAAAGCATTTAGCCATGGCTAACAGACATGAAACATTTGTCCAGTTCTGTCTGTTGCTCCAGCCTCATTAACGTCTGTTTTGGGGTTATCAGTGAAAACACCTGCTTTTAACAATTTTACAGGAATGCCCTCTGTTTCCCTATCATACAGTGAAATTTTTGCATTTTCTATAATCAGAACAAAAAACGAAAGTTAAATTAATATCAGAGAAAATTACATTTTTTAAGAAAATATGCACACCTTGGCTAAGATTTTTTTTAAAAAATAAGTGTCCTAAAACTAAGCTAGTCCATACAAGTATCTATGGATTTACCTTAGGTTTTACAAACCACTAGTGTTTCTTTTCCTCAGTTACACACATGCATGCAAGTGAGAACATGAGAGCTATCCCATTAATTTATTCAAGTTAAATCAAGCTATCATTTTTGGAAAAAGATCTATGTGGAAAACAGACTCACTGCTTCAGTACATGAACAGTGAGTAGGGAAGGGGAGGTGAAAGATTACTTTATTTGCAAGCCAAATCAAGCTCATACCTCTTGACTGAAATGTGGTGAGGTGCGGCGGGGGTTCCTAGTTGACCAAGGTGACAAAGGGATTTCCAAGTGAAATAGAGCCCAGTGAAAAATATTTTTCTTCAGCCAAGAGTTAGAGGTGGAAAATCAGAAACAGTGGGGAATAGCCATGTTGGGTTGATCCAGTATGATTTTCTCCCTGTTAGTTTTTAGCAATAAAAAAGAAGTTTCAGGAGGACTGTGTCGTTTTCTTAAGGGAGATTGAAAATGTCATGTTTCATTTTCATTTTATAGCTGCGTAAAAGTCTTCCCTGTGCCAAGCAGAGGCTCCAGCTGGGGAAGCTGCACATTAACAGAGGCAAGCTGGAACTTCAGAGTTCTTTTTGCAGGCTTCAGCAAGGCCCTTATCTGTCAACTGCACTGTAAAACTGAAAATTGAACTCTGTGCATTTGTATCTATTGAAAATCCAGGTATAAGGGGTGTTTTGGAGGAAGAGGTCATTGGAAAAAATCATAAGGAAGTTTATAAATGGCTTTGTTCTCTCTATGAGACCCTTTGGGTTTCTTGTTGATCCTTTTGGGAATTCCTAGAAAGCAGCATAAAAAATTCAGAAGAGGGCTTTCTGGTCCATGACAGTCATATCACAGGAAGATACCAGGTTCAACAAGGCCAAGTGCAGGGTCCTGCACTTCAGTCGGGGCAACCCCAAGTATCAATACAGGCTGGGGGATGGAGGGATTGAGAGCAGCCCTGCAGAGAAGGACTTGGGGGTACTGGACATGAGCCAGCAACGTGTGCTCGCAGCCCAGAAGGCCAGCCATATCCTCAGCTGCATCAAAAGAAGCGTGGCCAGCAGGTCGAGGGAGGTGATTCTGCCCCTCTGCTCTGGTGAGACCCCAGCTGGAGTACTGTGTCCAGCTCTGGGGTCCTCAGCACAAGAAGGACATGGACCTGTTAAGAGTGGGTCCAGAGGAGGGCCACAAAAGTGATCAGAGGGATGGAGCACCTCTCCTGTGAAGAAAGGCTGAGAGAGTTGGGGTTGTCCAGCCTGGAGAAGAGAAGGCTGCAGGGAGACCTTACTGTGGCCTTTCAGTACTTAAAGGGGGCTTACAATAAAGATGGGGACAGACTTTTTAGCAGGGTCTGCTGCAATAGGACAAGGGGTAATGGTTTTAAACTAAAAGAGGGTAGGTTCAGACTAGATGTAAGGAAGAAATTTTTTACAATGAGGGTGGTGAAACACTGGGACAGGTTGCCCAGAGAGGTAGTAGATGCCCCATCCCTGGAAACATTCAAGGTCAGGTTGGACGGGGCTCTGAGCAACCTGACCTAGTTGAAGATGTCTCTGCTCATTGCAGGGGGGGTTGGACTAGATGACCTTTAAAGGACCCTTACAACCCAAACTATTCTGTGCTTCTGTGATTCTAAGATGCATGCCAGACTATATCTTCACTGAGAAGTATAAAGAGCATTTTAAAGTGGAGAAATGAATTTTAAGTGGATTTGTTAATATTTGCTTTTGTGTTGGATGCTTCCCGCAATCTTCTCTAAGCCTTTTCAACACAAAAATCTGTGCAGGATTCAAGCTTTATTTTTATGCTGCAGCTCACCTTTAAGCTTGCTATCATCTATGAAATTGGGAGGGTTAATTATTTAATGCTTAGATGTTTTGAAGATAAAAAATACCAGACAGGCAGTATCTACTACTATTACTAAAGCCACAGTAGTGTTTAAAATAGCTAAGTGTCCCTAACTGGACTTTTAATTTATAGTTTTAGTAGGACTTTTAACTCTCTCGGGACATTTTTACTGCACAGCTTTTATGTCCTGAACATCACCTGAGCTGGAATAATTTAATTAAGTATGAGAACCTAGAGATAGTTAATTTGATTAATCTGTATTAGAACATAATTTTCCACATAGAATAATAATGCAGTTCATTTTTTTCCTAATTACGCCATTTTAGTTTTATTATCTCTTATTTTATAAGCTGTCATTTACTTTTAGACATATTTATCAATACTATCCTAATTCAAATTTGATGAAGTATGCTGTAAAATGACCTTTGCTTTAAGGCTGCAATCTCTGCAGAAGGCTGTTTCTGGTAAAGATACATGGTTGGTGTGGGTATACTTATGCCCAGAAGGGCTCCACAACACATTGACTTTTCTTCTTTTCCAGGTAGCTATAGATTTCACTGCATCAAATGGTGATCCTAGGAACAGCTGCTCACTGCACTACATCCACCCCTATCAACCCAATGAGTACTTGAAAGCATTGGTAGCTGTTGGGGAGATTTGCCAAGACTATGACAGGTAAATAACTACATTTGATAACAATGTTGTCTTTAGAAAGTGTTCTTACAGTGTGAAATCAATGGCTGCCTGCTGCCAGCTGCAGTAGCTCCATGTTTAGTCACTTAAGAGAAATGACTGCACGTCAGAAAGATCAGTGTACCTTAACACACCTGAGAGTAACAGTGGGTTTAGATTAGCTTCATGGTTATGGAAGGCCTGGTTCATGGCTGTTTGGCAGGTGTGTGTGTTAAGTTTCAGGTTTATAGTCACATGCCAAAATTGCATGTTTGAGTGGATTTTTCATTTGTGTTAAACTTGAAGCCTGTTTTGCAGATGCTGCTAGCATCCTTTCTGATACGCTTGGGAGTCTGGTTCTGTCCCATCCTACAGAAAAGTGTTCCTGAGATCTTGTGTTTGAAACTGAAGTTGTAGTTGCCTAAACTGCTTAGTGGCCGTGTCTATTCTTAGAAGTAAATGTGTGGTCTTTTTAAGTGTTCTCCTGGCCTGTTGAATATTACGGTCTCTTGTAAAATAAATACTAAAAGATAGTGATAATGTGTGCATACAACATGCCTTTAAATAAATAAGCAAATGCAAGTAATTGGGCCAAATATGCTTTGATTACATTATGTACTTCTGTTGCTTTCAAATAGGCTGCCTGCTTCTATCAAATTAATTGCCCATTATTAATCTAATTACCAAGTGCATTTCCTTTAAATGTTCTTTCTCTGTCGGTGAGGCGTAGTATCTTACACAATTATTCCTTCTAATCTTTGCACATGTAATAAACATCCACCCACCACTTTGCCATATGTAAATACCAGATCTCAAAAAAACAATGGTATTTCCAGTCAAATTTGAATTATACTTTCTGTATAAATTGTGGAGTGACTTAATATTGTGGTTTGCATGTTACATGTCACATATACCAATTAGCCTGCTCAGAGGCACTTCCATTTGCATGGTAACGAAATGTCTTCTCAAAGAAGAATGAGGAAAATACTGCCCTGATACAATTTCTGTAAGAATTTGATGGTCAAACTTAGTCAATGAGTCTGAGAAAATTAATATTTTATTGTGAGCTGATAATTCCTCAGTGATTATCCAGTAATTTAATAATTACAAGCAATTATTCAGTGGGTAAATCCTTCAAAATAGGGAAAGGAATAAAAAGGGCTGGTTTATGCACACAGATTTTTTTCTTCTATCACTTAAGGTGTATTTTTTAAGAAAATGAAATAATTAAGTGGCACAGGCCCTCATGTATGGAGATATTAATCCCAAATCAGGATTCTCCTCTCAATATAGCATATTCCAATCAGTACAAAAAATAATAGCCAGTCATTTTTTAAATGAAATCATCAGCATCATTCAGTTCTATTGTACTACAGAAAATGCCTATTGATGCTAATCAGCACAACTAAGATTGTATGAGCTATGGACTAGGGCTGAACAAAAACCAGAATTTCTTTTCCCCAGGAAACGTCACCCTTCTGGCATGTGTTTGACCTATACATGCTCTCAAGTTGTGACGCTATAAATACATTCCCATGGGCAAGTTGATTCAACACAGTCAATGCTTTCTGATCAAAATGTCAAGTGAGGACCTTTTCTTTATACTTGCACGTTTTGAATCCATCAAACTGGAAATGAAAACTTATAATTTCTCTAAGGAAGAAAAGAAATTACAAGGAGCAAACCTTCACACAAAATAATCTACAGGTTCTATACAGGAGTTCTTTTTGTGTTTAATTGCAGCCTTGAGATGTATGAGCATATACGACCTATAAAATAAATCTTCTGTATATACACTTTAAAAAAAGAGTTTCAAATTCAGTTAAAAATCTGAAATGCGGGACAGATCCATAACTGCTCCAGTGAGCCCGTTCTGCTTCAGATACTGGAGTAGGATTTCTGTTTCCAGGTTAAGATCAGCCAGAAGTGAAAAGAGAGGGACCTGCTGAACCTAAGGGTTGTTTAGAGCCGGAGTGTCATCATTTGCATAGGGGCATGTCTTCGTAAGATTAAAATATGAACCCACAAAGATGGCAGTGCTCTTACCTGAAGATTTATAGTTTGTACCCATCAATTATCTCTAATAGGCAGGACTGGCTGATTTCAATCCAAACCAAGGAAAATACTACACTTATATACCAAAAGACTGCTTCTTTATATTTATTAAAAAAAAAAAAAAAAAAAAAAAAAAAAAAAAAAAAGAAGCCTATGGCTATTACTTAAAATACTTCTCTAATTAGAAACATTCAAATTTATTTGTAATTTGGGAGGAATTGGATTGGCAAGTAATACATGGAGAGACTACACTCAAAATCCAAAATTTTCTTTTATATACTCTAGTTCTGTTGATGAAGCCAAATCTTCTCATAATCTAGGTTTCTGTACATATCAGCCTAACATAATGTATCCCTAAGTAATTAATGCTCCAAATTAAGTGCTGCCTCACGTCCCTTGATACAGTGGAATAATCCCTGCTCATCCAAAAGCCCATTTATCTGTATGGTTCAGAGATTCCTGAAACAGTTAAATGAATAGCTCTGTTCTGCATAGGTAAGTGTGAAAGAATAAGATTCATTCTTTTATCAGCAATATTCAGAGAATGAGAAATAGACTTTGATTGTTATCCTGATTGTAGAAATGCTGCAGTCCTGTAGGAACAGGCCAATCTGATAACGGTATGGGAAATGGAAGAGCTGTTCACCTGCACAAAAGACAATACTTTATCTGTATGGTGGAATTGTTTCAGGCTATAACAACATTTGTCTAAGAGAGAAGATAAAGTTGGTATGTGATATCATCAGTGGCTAAGCAACAGCAGCAATGGATCATAAAGGAACAAGAAACATTCATTAATTTTAAGGAATTAGGCTCTAAAATGTAGTTTGAAATACTGGAAAGGGGAAAACATATTAAAAACTTATTATTGGAAATATTTGGTAAAATAAGCAGACAGCTCCATGGAGAAGAATTGATTTTAAGATAAATGACTCATGAATGTTTAAAGATGACCTCATGAAGCAATAAGTGAGAAATATATATTTCCCTTTAAACATTTTCGCAAGCTTTCTTTTATATAAAGAATTATATCAGTGGTATAATTTTACCTTGAAATTGAGCAAGTCTACTCCACTTTTTTGTAGCATAGAGAAACAGATGAAAATGATGAAAAATCATTGGGCACTGAAGTGCTTAATATTAAAAGGACCTGCTTCTGTATCATTCCATATTTATTCTTTACCTCAGTAATTTCAGTATTGAGTTCTCTGGGTCAGAAGTCAAATCAAGTGGTTTCTGATGACCAGCAATATCAGCCTAGCCAAAATCCTGGAAAAATCAGTTGATCACTACCAAATGTGCATATATTCCCTCTACATGTTTTGAACAATGAGTTAGGAAGTGTACTTAAGGCAGATGAGGTTCTACCTAGCTCTCTGAGCACTATGGCTGGCTTCAGACCTCGACCCTTCACTCTGAACAATGGTTTTGGCCTCCCTTTTGTTTTGGAGCCTGGTGGAGACCCCTTCAAGAGAATGCTGTTTTCAAAGGATAGATGGCAGGTGTCTTTGCTGGTTGAATACCCAGATAAGAGGAAAGACAAACTCATTCATCAGCTGAAATATCAGACCTGTGAATCAGAATCTTATAAAAGCCATGAAACTCTGTAACTTATATAGTAATAATTTTGAATGTGTCCTGTTCTTCATGGCAACTGTTCCCCAAATACTTTTCATTTGTATCACAAAACTGTCCCCTGCTCAGCATGGAACAACACTGCTTTATAAGTCAGAGAAGCTTGTGGCTAAACTGGGGAATCGGGGAGTGTTTCCTTTCCCTTGTGTCCCACCATAAGGTCAGGCCATGTCCTGACTGCAAGTCAGGACCTGACCTACCTCTTCTCCCTTCCCTTTCACACATCCTGGCTTCCATCAAAAGGAAACGGAGGCCTGTGGAGAGGGAGGAGCTCCCGTGCTCTGCAGGAAGACATACCGTCTGAATCATGGCAGGGAGACCGCGCCTGCGAGCCGCACAGCGCAACACAGCTGCCTTGTGTAGGTGAGAACCAGCGCCCAAATAGTACTGGGATGTGCCCTCAGCGCATACACGTGCACATTGACAAGTCCATTTCCATCATTATAATCTGGAAACATCTGTGAAAACTAGTATCTATAGATAAAACAAGTACTTTTCCCAAGACAGGTACAGGTGCGCTGTGAATTTCTCATGTAAGCACCTAGAGCAATATACTTAGGCACACATATATATATGTACATACAGCTAGAGTTTTACTCACGTGTATAAATATATAGGTATGCATATAATATATAGGTATTATATGTACTTACATATGTATAATATGTATAGTTAACATTTAACCATGCAGTAAGAAAATTGATTTCTCTTTTATGCTGTTTTGTAGCTTCCCTCTCTGCAGAGCAAAGCCATAAGTCACAATAACAACAGTGCACAGAGTTTATTAAAATGGCTGGTCCTTTGATCTTAATGATTTGTTGTGCCAGTGCTGGAATACAACCAACTAGCCATGAGTGTAGCTCATCTTTCATTCTGCAGTGATTGCTGTCTCTGGCAAAGGAAAAAGGGCTGGAATGGGACTGTAAATAGCTTGTTTGTAAGGATAAATGCTGTTACATGCACATAATACTAAAGGCTGAAATACTTCCTAAATGATCTTACATTATTACAGGTTTTAGTGATGATGTTTTGAGTGAAGCCCATGGCAGGACTTGCAAATCTGCTCCTCAGTTTGAAATCCGATTTCTGCAGTTGTTAGCTTTCCTTTCTCTTCAGCTTATTAAGAATCTCATTACATAACATTAAATATTTATCTTTGCATTAAAACCTCTGTTCTGATTCAGCAAGACACTAGAGTTTATTATCTAATCCCATTGAATTCAGTCTGACTCAAGCAAACACTGAAGTATTATGCAAAGTATAGATAGCACTAAGATGGAGTTAAGAGTTTTACTGAATTTGAACTTTATTGTTAATTGTTTGCACCACACCCATATGGTCAGTGCCTCCCATATAGCTGGATGATCTTTCTGATTAATTTTTACACATAGTTTTATATTTCTGCATACATTCAGAGTTCTTCACTGGATTAATAAAAAGTGCTCACAAACATGTGTGAGTCAGATCAATACTCATACCCTGAAAAAGACAAAGGTTAGATGTATTTTATCAAATACTTATAAGCATTTGTTGCATTGGATATTTGTGGAGCTTCCCATTCTTGATGGGCCATCCCTGTTCTGATCTATGCACTCAACTCATGATTCCATGAGTTTGACCACGTAGTTTTGTACAATGTCATAAAATTGGTCTTCATTTTATTTGTATTCAAAATCTATTTCAAAAATTTCTTCTTAATTATTTTAAATCTCTGTCTGTTTATTCACTCTTAAAGATACTGCAGATTTTTTTTTTTCCAAGAGCCCTTGAAACACACAGAAGATAAATTCTATCTGTTTTCTGACACTAATGTCCTTTTTCATTTAGGCAAATAGCCTCCTTAACTCTAAATACTCAAGTACCTCCTTAAAACTGACATTCACACTGAGAGCGTATGTTAACAAATAAACTGCTTCTGTAAAACACACTTGTCTAGCAACCTCCCCAAACGCCACTAATGAGCAAAGAGTACATTATTCCTGCAACGTGCAGAAATTATTTATGTGTAGAGCTCTGTAAAATACTTAAGAGTGAAAATCTAAAAACTGGGCCATATTCCACAAAAGATATGAAAGTCCTGAAGTCAGTCTGAGTTTCAACATTAGCTTCTGTAATCAATTAATTGCAGCAGTAGCTGACTAGATGCAGAAATTCCTTTTTATGATTTCTTCTTCAGTGTTTTAGGCCTGAGCGAGTGCATTCACTCTGATTGATTGAAAACCGTATATAAAACTTACCTTCCCTCATGCAATAAAATGCACTTGAAAATTAAGAGGGGGGAAAAAAATGAAAGGAGGAAAATAAAAATACCAGGGTTCCCAGTCCAGCACATCCCTTTCAGTGTAGATCTAAGAAGGGAAAAACCTAGAGTCAGATGAAAGGTCCATCTGTCCCAGAAACACTTTTCCCGAGGTATCCAGCAGAGGGCAGTTAGGGAGGAGAACGAGGATAAGGTACGTATAATGCAGCACATGTTACGGAAGTCATCCATAAATCAGTGCGTTTAGTCCCAAATACAAAGATCGGTACGTACTCAAATGCTGTGATTTGGACTGAGGCTTTAAGTGGAAAAGAGATCCCAGAGTTTACACCTGGAAGTCTGCTTTATTAATCAGAGCCTCATCCCCAAGAATTACTTAACAGGTCATTCATCCTGAAGCTATGTCTGTGTTTGTGGATGAAGACTCGAAGAGTTACCTTGGCTGGAGGGATCTGAATTAAATACCTTGAGGTAATTTTGCCAGACACAAGGAGAAAAGCAGGAACTTGCTTTGGTTGAGATAGTAGTATAATAGTAGTTCATTAAAACTGGGGTGAAAGAATGATGCCTAGAATAACTGGCACTATATGTGACATTAAATATTTCATGAAATCCCTACATAGAGCTATAGATGTTAAAATTCAATCTACCCATGCATATCAATAAATGAAAATATGCTTAATTATTAAGCATCCCTCTTTATCACGTTAATTACAGAAACAACCTTTCTGGAGGCTGTTAAGCAAAAATGCTGATTAGCATATCTAAACAAGTTTAAAAACCACGGGGGAAAAGACATTAATCTTTTTATTTAGTGCTTTAATAGGACCAAATTCACGTAGACATACAACAGAAGAAAAATAGAAAAACAATAACCTGTACAGAAAAACTTGTAGCTTATGTCTATCAATAAGCTCAGGTGTGGGTAAACACAGGACTAGAACTGTACAGGGAAAAAGGAACTGCTAATACTTTTAACCAGCAAACTGGATTGAAAAATCCTTGGATTTAACTGTTGAGGACCTAGGCTGGCACAATGTCATCATACATACATACACATATTTAGTATTTGCCTTTGCAGAACCTGTATTTGCAGACTGCTGCCACACAGGGGTTTCTACAATCACCACTTTTTATCCCAAGAATCATTACAGGAGAATCAGTCTAGTGCAGCAACTGTGTTGGGAAGGGGCCTTCATAATAGTTTCTTGTGCATGTGTACATACATACATACATATATATGTGCGTATATATATGTATATATCTGCAGACCCTTTATCTGGGCAGATATTGTCAGTTCTTACAGCTCAGCCTTTTCCCTTACCAATTTTTCATCTTTGTGTCTTCTTTACGCTGCCTCTTCTTCCAGGAACTCGGTTCCTATGTCAGCGTATCAGTCACGAGCAGTCCCTTCCAAGTTTCATAGCAAAACAACTGCTTCCTCCACGTGCTTTTCAGAGACCTCTGCTCTATTCTGTCAGCTGGTAGATACATCAAACTCTGAACCTTCTGCAGGGCTTTTCTATGCAGTCTTTACTATTTTTCAATTCAGCTTGAAATCTCCTTTGAGGAAGATTTTCGTTCTGTGCAGTAGTTGACACTTCTTCGGGACTATGCAGCCTGGTACCGCTGGGATTTCTCTGTCAGCATTTCTTTCTGAAGAGAATGCCTAGAAGTATAAAACCCTACAAACTTTATGTGAAATTGCATACCACCTACTGCTGTAGAGACTAGACATCTGTGTAAATAAATACGTATTAATAAGTAAATAAGCATAAACAAAGGAGATAGATAGTAATTTGTCTTGCCATTGTCACTGATGCCATCTGATACTGACCTGGTACATCTTTAGTCAACACAACCATTTCCACAATTTCAGAAGCATGAATTTCCTCCTTGCATTGTTAAGGATATAATTATTCTAGTCATCCACTCCATTATATTAGCATATAGCTGAGAAGCAAATTATTCCCATTTGGAAACCTATCTGTCTATAAATGAACACCATGTTCTAAATCTTCTCATGCAAATTTCCTCCTTTACAGAAAGTGGACACCTTTTGCCTAAGTCAACCTTAACAGGATGTTTATGGGTCAAACTGCTCTCAGTTAAAGCTAGGCAATTCTTGTGAATTAGGTTCCATCTACTATCTTACTATCCCCTCCAAATTCTTGTGAAATTAACCTTGATCAGAGATTCCAAATCAGCAGGTGAAGAGAGGGTAGTAGCCCAGTTCCTCCTGCATATTCAGCGATGCCTAGCTGAATGGTTAGTCATCAGTATATTTCACTTACAATTTTGCTCTAACTTGTTTTGATAGTGTTCTTCATTTTGACTTAATGTCATTTTGATTTTGGTAAAATTACATCAACAGCTCATTTGGTCACATTAAATCACAATATAATCTCTATAACAGTTTTATCCTGTTCATCCTAGAAAGCTCATTTGTATCTTGAGAGCATTTGAGGAGAAATTCCTCTCCCAGCACCTCCCTGCATACATATGCCAACACAGTCCTGTATTCCTCTCTTCCCAGCACAGATATTTAGACAGATATTTTCCGATAGAAAATTGTTGCAGAGGAAGGTCTCTGACCATCCCTTTCCACTGTAATTTGTAAAAAAGGACAAAATCACGTGCATACGTAGCAAAGCTTTTGTTCTTGTGGTTGCTTAGTGCAGCACACCCTGAAACCTGAAAGCCACACTTGTGTTTCAAGAGGACAAGGCCCCACCACTGTTCAGTTTGGGGTTCTTCACGATCTGGACCTTACGTGATGGAATTCAGCCTGCTGCTTGCAGTGTCATCCTCAAGTCATGTCAAGTTTTAAACATCTGAGATTACAGTCTGTGTGAGAATGACCTTTTTGGTGATGGTACAGTTTTCCGTATATGACCCCACAGATATGCCAGTTCACTATAGAGTTAAGGTTTTGGAAGGTACGGAGACATATGTGCAACCCCTTAAAATACATAGGACTGTCTGGAAACTGCCTGGTTTGAGAAGTTAAATATAACTCGCTGTAGCCTCTTGCAGCATCCCCTTCCCTAGTTTATTCCCAGTTATAAAGTCCCATTTCTTTTTCAAGATACATTTTACTGAATTGGGTCATTCATGCAGGTATAAATCAGGTCATTGCAATTTATTTGTCATCTTGCAGGGAAGTTTGACATTTTGTCTCACCTTCCTGAGTATGTCATTTTATTAGGCTATCCTTCTAGCAAGTGATATATCTCACTGCCATTTCATTTTGCTTAACCTACTCCTCCCCCAAGCTCTGATGACTTTTTTTTTCTATGGGTATTTACCTTTCCCCAGTCTAGGAATTTCTGTGTTCACTTGATATTTTTACCCTGCAGAGCTTCTTTTGCAATTCTTTTAATCTTAACAAGGGGAAGTTTAAATCCATTGTACCTGGATTCTGCTTTGTTAGTTATTTCATGAGTTGATGCCTTTCAGTGGTTAGCTTCAGGGAATTTGTATTCCCCTGCTTCATTAATTATTACCCTCGCAGGTGAGACAGGCATTTCCTCATATTCTTAAAACCCAATTACATGACAGTATCTATTTCTCAGTATTCAGCAGATTCCACCTCCCCTAAGGTGACTAAGAGCTGTAATTAAAGATAGTGAATGAATTTTAATGTCAGGATTTTGCGCATGACTGCGTAGCATCTCTGTCTACGACAGACCAAACAATGTAGCTGTTGCAGTGATTTACCATTGATTTGCATGCTCCCAGCTCTCTTTTGTAACCAAGATGTATGATGATCAGTTCATTCCTGCTGCTCTGTTAAAAATCACCATGCATTATGGATTGGATGCCAAACCTTGTTAGGTACAGTGCAGGTTTGATTAAACGCGCGGTACCCTGGCCAGAACCAGAGATGTGGTTGTATTGAACCAGGCACAACCACACATTGAATATGTGGTGACAGCGTCGCGGTGCCCCAAAGAATACAGATTGGGGCAGAAAACACTGCTGCTGCTGAGCTCTTGCGGTCTTTCTGACTCTGACTGGGGCAGGCTGAGAGCTGGACCACAGCCTGGCTCTACCCCTGGCCCATCCTGGAGGAGCACAGGTGGCTGTGCAAGACTGCAAGGCCTGAAGCGGATGGGCTCTGGTCCCTTCCCCTTAAACGGTTTTATTTAGCTCTATTCAATCATACAGATCATGTCCTTTATTTACTTAGCTGTGCTTGCAAAGCAGGAACTGAAAATGTTTAAATATTTCAAATGATTTCTCTATTTTCTTTGGAACTGCTGCTAATCCCTGTAAGCTGTTATGATTCAGAATTTACTGGCATCAAGCCCTTCTCAGATAAGTACTAAATAATACACTCAGGAACATGATTCATTCATATGCTGTAGAAAAGAAACACTTAATTCAGCTCATATTCTTCCAGTTCACTCCCTGAACATGGAAGATTACAATTTTAATTGAGTATAGAGATGACTCTATTTCATCTGTGGCATTTGCTTTTTTCTTCTTTTTCTTTTCCCCTTTCCCCTCTCTCCTTTCACTCTTCCTCTCCCCTTGCCCCCCTCCTCTTCCTTCTCCCCCTCCTCACATTCACACTTTTTTCAATGACATGTGTAACAGAAACTCCCCTTTTATTTTTGCAATTTGAAACTTCTTTGTAACAGAGGAAAAATAACTGATTTTATGATGGGAAAAGTATGTAGAGCAGAGCAGATTAACAGGTTATTCTTTTAAGACTGGAATTGAAAGTGAAAGGCACAGTAATTGATTTTGCTGCGTCCAGCATAGTACTTTAAAAATAACTCCCTACTAATTCTGATCTGACCCAAAACCAAAATTATAAGTGACAGCTTAATATCCAGGGATTCTAGTCAGGTATATTCCTTGCAAGAATTTCAAAGACCTGTAAATTTAAGATTCTTGGTCATTTGAAACCACAAATGGGTTCTTAGTGTTTCTTTTCCCCCTGCTCCCCTACTCCATGTTTTTTTCTTTCCCCCCCATTTACTGCATCATTAGTACCACTACTGCTACTATGTTGCTCCAGCGTAAAGTGAGCAGGTTTTCATGCTAAGGCTCTCCAAGGTCAGTTCAGTAGCATCCACACAAATTGCTGTATTGACTTCAGGAGCTTCAAGGTAGGCACATCTATAGCTACATACCAAAGGGCTTTCATGAGCACCAGTAAAATGAGTCCCAAATGACCTGTGTAAGTGGCTAGCTAGAAGTTCATCTTTCAGAATGAATAAATGGCATATAGAATGACTTAGGCCATTTTTTCCCCCTATGTTTACTCCATACAATTAAGAACTTAGATTCCCAATTTAGATTTAAAAAAACAACTAATTTTTGGGGACGATAGTCTTGGCAGCTCTTGTTTTCTTTTCTGAATACAGGTATTGCCACACTGGTGAATATCTAGCTCTATCTCCAGCATTGTCTGTGCCAGCAGCTTCAGAGGAAGTTGCAAAAGACTCTCTAATGTCTGACTAATTAATTTCACCCAGTGAAAGAGTTTTATCTGAATTCTCTTGTTATTAGGAATAGGAAATCCTGCTCAGAATAAAGCTGAACTCCAGGTTTCCATGACACTACATGTCAGAGGGCACCAGTGGTTAACAAGACAAGATTTTTAGATGTTCTTTATTTTGTCTCCTTATCTTTATTACAAACATATTTCTTACCTTCCAGTAACACTAGGCTTCCTAGTGAAACAGAAAAAGGTATCATTATCTGTATTGCTTTTACCAATTTACAAAACCTTACTGTTTCCTCTATTTTTCTGTCTGTGCAGTACAGCTCACTGAAATCTCTCTCCTCTCTGCCCCTATTAATGTATTGATCTGTCATTGCGCTTCCTGCTTCCACTAGATAGCTTGAAGGATGGGTGACTAAAACTGAGCAATGTTCCAAAAGGATAATATGGGATATTTTCAGAATTTATTTTCTGCTATGCATTGCGTTATAGCTGAGGTTGCTGAGGGACTTTTCTCTAACTGGTTGTATTTCTGTTCAGAAAACTGCAGTCTTGGAGTCCTGACAGTTCCTTTCTCTGTGCGTTAATTTGCATTTACCAATACGAACACTGAACCTGAACCCTCTCCCTGATTTTACCTTTAGGGTATAACTTAGATCTGCTCAGTCTTTGGTATCTTCAGTAATATTCAGTAATATATGCCTGTTTGACTGGAAAAAGTACCAGAAGCCGTATACATCTATGCTTGCATGACTACTCATGGCCCTTATATAACCAGGTATAAAAGTCAAAGTCCGATGCTTTTGCTTTTTTGATGTTCATGTCAAGTACTTCAGCTTTTTGAAAATTAGGCCAGATTTTAATTTTCAAGGGAACCTATGTAAAACAAAGAACAATATAAAATGTGAAGTAGACGTGACAGAGTAATTTTGTAAAGATTCTTCCAAGCCACGATCCTCTTTTTCTTACCTGATTTTGTAAATTTCAGGTTTTATAGAACCAGCTTGTTTTTCTACTTCTGTGTTTCTCTCCTGTCCCTTTAGCAATCTGTCTCCAGCAGGACAGTGCAGGCAGTTTCCTTGCATGTGCCAAGGACTCTCTGGCTAGGTTTAAACAAAACAAGTCAAAAAACAAGTGGCCTGAGGCCAAGGACATGACACTGCCCATGCCCTTGTATCTCAGCTTTCTTCCTCCCAGCACGACCTGCTGATGCCCAAAGTGCCATCTGGGCGCAGTCTCAAGCACAGCTGTCCCCAGCACTGTCCCTGGGAAGTCTCTGGGGGCTGCTGGTTGGCAGGATTCAGCACTATGCCAGGGAGAGTGCTAACAGACCATGTCCATAGTCATGTGCCAGTGCTTCAGCCAGGGTCCCAGGCCTGGTATAAACGAAGCTCAAATGCCTGCGCAAGCAACACAAAGGAGAAGAAAACTGGTTCTCACTTTTCTTCTTTTGAATGAGTTTAAATTACAAAGGAAGAAAAGGAAAGTCATTACAGCAGATCCCTTTCCTACTGAAATGCTGGGTTAGGAACCAGGGCTGGAGTCTCTGATGCATGCGGTTCACCCTTGAGGCAGGAGGAAACCTTCTTTTCATTTTCTGACTGTAGTTTCAGTCCCTGGATGGCCTAACCCTTGACATAGCTTACAGAAGCTGGGAAGCTGCTCCGCTTTCTGCCGCAAGCTGCCGTGATAGCCTAGGGTCTGGTAGAACAGCTCTGTCATGCCTCTGTACCATAAGGGATTGTCCTGGAAGCGAGAGAATCCTTGGCTGCCCTTCTGGGTCACTTTTTCCCTGCTGTGTCTCAGTAGTGCAGGATAAGCAGAATGAGGGCAGCAGGCTCAGCTGCTGGGTTTTTTCTCATATGACAAAGTGAGGGGTGGATGGGAATACTAGAGAGGGTTACTTTGTAAAGTATCACTAAGCCATTAA
This sequence comes from Platalea leucorodia, assembly GCF_965183815.1. Taxonomy (NCBI): domain Eukaryota; kingdom Metazoa; phylum Chordata; class Aves; order Pelecaniformes; family Threskiornithidae; genus Platalea; species Platalea leucorodia. Next base: position 121,123,813 of record NC_138823.1, read on the forward strand.
ACTGCATACTTACTGAAGAGCGAGACCTTTATATTAGCTGAACATCTTGTTTTGTGTGATAGGAGGAAAAGTATTGCTTACATTAAAATTTTATTTTATTCTGAAAGCTGTCAGCCACAAATTTTGAGGTGTGGTCAGGGAATAACATGATCATCTTTTTTATGCAAGGGATGTCATGAGTGATAATCAAAAGGTTCCCTTCTTACCTTAACGATCAAGCTCTGGGAGCACATGAAAGTTAATTCCTTGGTCCCAGCAGCTTGAATCAGAATAGCAGAGATATGTACCTAAATTCTGGAAAATGAGGAGCTTCCTAAGGAGAGTGTGGAGCTATTCTGAGTGAGGCAAGAGGAAGTACTAAGCACAGCAGTAGACCCCAGGATGCCCCTCCTGTCTAGAGTTCATGCACTTCCCTCTAAAAAGCAGCCACGCGGAATCTCATCTTGAGGGTGTACATGATCAAGCTTTACTCTTTCACAAGACGACAGTAGCAGTAACTAGCACTTGCTCAAAAAGGAGATATGGGAGATTCAGACATAAAGGGAGGTATCCTGAGTGTGGTGGTAAGGTATTCTGAGTGCAGAATAACAGTGGGGACTGTGCCACTGTGTGACTGGGAATGTGGGAGTCTCGCCACCAGAAGGAGAATCCAGGCTGCTGGAGGTATCCCTTAGTGCTGTTTCTGAATTGCTGCAGAACAGAAGATGGAGCTGCAGATACAAGAGTGCCTACACTTGTTTACACTCATCGAAGTACAAATGCAGGCACTGTATGGGTTTAGGCATCTCCCAGGTTGGGTAACTGCTGCCAACATCAGCTTTTTGGATTGCTTTATTGAACTTAGACACTTACGTTCTACCTAAGTAAAATTCTTTTTTAGTCTTTGTTTGCTCTTGCCCAGAATCAATTAGTTTGCAGCTCCACAGGGTTTGATTTTCTAATGCAGCCATGCTTAATCATTGATGTAAAACAAGATTTTTTTTCTCCCCTCAGATTCTTTTCTAATGGCTTCTTATTTCTTGCCCTGTAAGTGTGCGCCTGAATTCTCTGCGTCTATTCATAAGGGCTTCCCCACTTCCAGGAGTGTTTAATCAAAGAGAAGGCTATCAGCAGGTGGTTAGCATCAAATGTCAGCAGCTACTTTGTTTCTGACATCTCTTGGAAAAAATGTTTCATTACCATGCAAATGATGTTAGTCTTCCTTTCCAAGATCCATTGTCACACGGTGTAACATATGGTACACAGAATTGTGCTCCCAAGATTTATGCGGCAACAAAATTTCATAGCAGAACAACAATTGTGAGAGCTATGCCATGAGATGACAGTCATCACTGCTTCCCAATGATCTGGTGATTATTTCTTTATCCCATGGTGGCAAATCTAACTTTGGCGGGAGCTTATTTCTGCTTTCTTTTAAACCCTTCCATTTTTCTTTAGCTTGTATCAGAAATATCATGGTGCCTTTCAAAGCCTATGCCAGACAGTATAGCCCAGCAGCTTTAATGGGTGCTATTATCTTTCTTGAGTATGTCTAGGAAGCAAATTATTCAGTTGATACTTGGAGTGGCAATGTCTTGAACCACACAAAAAAAAATGAAGCTGCTGGCATCTCTTGGGAATTTTTGAAAGTGTCAATAATGGTAGTAGGAGCTCAACTTTTCCAAGGGCCCTGAAACCCTGTAAGCAGAATTGGATACACCTATGAGGGGTTTGATTCATCAGAGCACTGGAGTAGAGTTCAGTGACTTCAGCGGGGCTTCAGGATGTGTTTAGAGTTAAGCATATGTTTGGGTGAATTGTTAACCTCAACCGCGTGATCAAGTGCTTTGCTGACTCAGGGACGAGACATTCCTTACAGCTTGTTGTTTTCCACTTTGCCATCTGGGAAGAGGCAGCTTGACAGCACGTGGGCTGTGTGAGACATTATTGCGTTTCTGAAAGGGTATTAACAGCCTGGAAGCTTTCAGGTCCTCTGAATCAGGAATTTTTGTCTCTAAAGATCTAACTGGGGCGGAACAACCTCACTGTAGTGTTTGAAAGCAAATTGACCATGTCACAGCATTTGCTAGGTTATCGGTCAAGCTATGCCTAATTAAAATAATCTTATGTTTTAGTGGGACTACTAATGATGCAGGTAGAAAGCTTTACAGAACCTGCAGGTTTGGGGGTGTGAAACTGCCCCTTTTCAGATATTTTAGGAAGTCTCTTTAGCACCTGGACAAGTGTAATAACCCAGATTTGCAAACACTTTTAATTACAGAGTCGTCTCTTCACTACACCCATTTTCTGAGCTGGGGGAGCACATCCGTGTTTATATGAAATAAATGTTGTTACAGGCTGTTAAGACAACTCACCTACATGCTGCAGCTATATAGAGCAAAAGAATGGGTAATACAGACCTGTTATTTCATTTGTGGGAGAAGTGCAAGTATCTTGACCCCTCAGTATTCTCCAAATGATTTTAACTTCCCATCTGAAGGGGTTCATCTGAAAAGTCTCCATATCGCTCTCTATCTGATCAACCCACACCCCTCCTTCTCTAATCTGATACCCTTCCAGTCTTCCATGTAACACTCTTGACGTAAAAGTCTTTTCTGTGCTGTTGCACTACTTTGCATTTTTGATGAACGCTTACAGAAGAATAAATGTTTATTGTAACAAAATGCATTTCTCTGTGGGAACTCTTCTTTTTTTTTATTCTTTTCCAGTGACAAAATGTTCCCAGCCTTTGGATTTGGAGCAAGGATACCCCCAGAATACAAAGTAGGTGCATAAATGACATTTTTTAATTTCCTTGGTTTATGAGGCACAAAATAAGGGAGAAATGGTTCCATACAGGGCAAGGGCAAGGCTGTGGGGAGCAGTTCCTACTGCTTGTTTTCTTTCATCTGGCATTCTCATCCAGCGATACCTCACTGAAACCAGAACTTGAGATTAGACTTAAAATAGTTGTGTTACACCCAAAATATTTCGTGGTATTGGCAAAGCTTTGTTAATGGATGCTAGTCTAGTAAGAGGGCAACAGCCTAGAAGGAGGAGAACTGAATTTTTGAACAACACTTGCCAAGCATATTTTGTAGCTTTGCGAGCCCTGGTTTGACAGAACCCATTTTTGGAAGATGTGGTTCAGTGAGCGGCCTAGTGTCTATGCTTAACAATGAAGAGATTGAACATCTTCCTGAAAATAAAGACCTTAGAAGAAGACCTGTGACAAATTTCTGTGTCACAGTGGCCATCTTCAGTTCCAGGAAGAGAAATATAAGAGCATGTATCCATGCTAGAGAGAAGTGGTATTTATGAACAAAAAAAATGAGAGTGATCCACGGTGATCCAATTGTGAGCGTAAATATATGCAGTCTGGTAGGGCTGGAGTGAAGACCGTGGAGTAAAAGAAGGAGCATCCAACAGAGAAAGGCCTAAGAAGAAATAGGCAGAAGTTCAAATCCTGTGTTGCACATGCAGAGGTAATGTGGGCAGAAGAGTAGTTCTGCACAAATAAGTAACCAAAAACTAGCTGGGGATTCTGCAACTCAGGTACTTTCTGGGAAAGAGCAGCACTGGACTTCTGATCATGCAGACTTCATCCAGTATGCCCATGTCCCCTGCTCTGGGTTGTGTCTCTCAGCTGTGTCTGTGGTAGGGAGGTGAACGCTGGCAGAGAGGGGTCGTGTGTCACTCAGCATTATAAAGCATGGATCAACAAATGAAAAAAAAGTACCAGTGTGTTCCTCATGGCTTGTAGGTTTGATACCTGCATAAGAATAACAGTGGTGATGTACAGCAAATTTAATAAGTGTCTTTCAAACAAGTGTCTAAGGTAAGTCAATGTATGTCTTAACAACATTGGCTTCTAAGCTAAAAAGCACTGCTATAAAAAAGTGGACTGTGCCTGACAAGGTGTTTTGCAGTGCTCTGTTCCTGAAAAGTAACACCAGTGTTAATGCTTTCAAAAATCAGAGATGGCTTCCAGAACTTTGATACAGATTTTAATGTGGTAAATGCACACAAAACATCTGTGTCTGTTGTATATATGTTCCAACTGCAGCAGCTGACCACCACCTCTGCTATATAAGGGGGAGTGTTTTGGAAAATAAACATACTGAGCAGCCTCTACCACCAGACACATTAGTGAACCACGGTAGCTACTTCTCAAATGTCCATCCCTTTGCCACGATTATGTGCCTCCCTACCCATGGCTGTATAGCAGTGTTGACTGGGTGAGTTGATCACAACCAGATCGCTCTTTCAAGCCCATGACTGGCCATCACTGACAATGCCATGCACTATTGTGATTGTCCTAAATAAAGGTACCAGCCTGGTGGTGTGCCAGGGGCTGGTTGTTCCATCATCTGTGAGGTGACCATCATTGCATGGGGGAAAACTTGCAATTCCTTCAGCCGCAGAGAGCCGTGCTTATCTAAGTACTGCTTGAAGGAAGATGTTACTGTGCCAGCTGAAGTCTTTTCACTGGTTTGCTGGTGATGGCAGTAGAGCAAAATTCACAGTACAAGACTGCTTCTTTCTCAGCCAAAATAGTCAGCTGGTGGCATTGACGCCTCAGGTCAGATGAGAATAATGGCAACATACCAGTTTTGTTAGTCCCAAGCAACAGTCTCTTCACCTGATTGTGAGAGTGTATCTCAGGTGTCAGCTGAAAAACACATGTCTTGCCAGAAAGTGATTTCAAGAGGACTTTGTAAACAGATATTCCTACAATCACCACGACCACCACCACCACCACCACTTGATTTTCTGCTTTGGCAGAACTGGTGTTTGGATAATTTCCTGACAAGTACTCTTAAGCAAGTCAGAGGCTTGTATTGAACTTAATAGCCCATGCATGGATAAAGGGTCTTGCCGAATAGCATGAGCTGACCTGAAGAGTCTGTATGTTACTAACCTCTCAAAGCAAGAAAATGGATGAATCAGGACCTTCAGATTTTGAGAAGTTCAGGAGAAGTAAGGGTAAACTTAAGAAGATGGGGCTACTTGCTTATGGATTACATACGTGTGAGTAAACAAAACAAATCCCAAAGTAAATGGAGATGCAAGTGAGGGCCAGAACATCTTTAATCTCCAGTATGGAACATTGTGACAGAAAATGACAAAGACAAAATGACATGACATCAGCTTACCAATGTAATAAAACTTTGAAGAAGAGAAGAAGCACTTTGCGGGGGGACTAGCCCTTCTGTGCAACAGATGGGGACAAATAATTAGCTTGCTGTCTATCATGGGCACATCCAACTGGAACTGGATTAGGAATTAACAGTCATCTGTGCTATTGTTCCGTCCCTCCCTGTGATACTCTACACAGTCCATACAAGTATCTGTCTTCTTAAAATAAACTGTGTCAACACTTTTAAGTCCCTGCTTAGCTTTGGCTGCACTTCTAAATTGAAAGATACACCCTCTAAGAGAGTGAAGAGTCAGCCTCATCATGATGCATTAATAAGTCAAGACCAATAAACCTGAAAATCCTTCGGTAATTTAGTCAACACTAGTATCATAAAGTTAATTTAAAGCCAACAATGATTAGTGTTTGATGTGGAACATAGCCAAGATGCACAGGAAACAGTGAAGACACTGATATAATTAAAAGTAACAAAGACTGTAGGAAAAAAGTGCTCCCACCTTGTCTCCCTTAACTTCTTATCTTCTGCTGCAAAAATATGGTAACACTATAGACACCACAGCAACACTGCAGATCTCGTGCTATTCAAATGTTCTTTTGATCCTTTCAGTCAAAGGTATTACAAGTCATACACCTCTTTTGTTTTATTAAAGGACAGCAGTGTCATAACTGTAATAAGTCACATCTTCAAATTTAGGTTGAATCATTATGAGAACATCCAAGTTCTGACCCCATCATGTGGATAAATCAGCTTTTCATTTTAATTTAGAGTGTCTGCTTTCGAGTCTTCAGTCCTAATGAGATGATCTAACCAGCTCATAGCACAGTGGTCTCTGCACACCAGCAGCTGCTCTTTTATTTCTTCCAGTAGACAACAAATTGCTAGGGCTGTGGAAGAAATGACTCCCACTGCCAAGGGTTTCTAAGTTACCATGAGAGCCTCCACACAACTAAAACAACATAGCTCCCTTAAAAGTCTAAATGAAAGCTGACCAACCTATGCATGGCAATAACACAGTGGGGGAAGGCCATAGGTAAGCAACCTGATAAAAACAGCAGGCAGAGTAAGTGGATCCAGTGGATTCAGGTCTAATTTATGCCATGCTCGGTCACAAGCTGTAGAAAAATGAGGCTCGTAACTCACTATTCAGCATGAATCAATGGTAACAAGTCTCCACTTAATGATCAATTGCTATTTAGGACCAGCTGAAGGCTGCTGCTTTCAGGCTGGCCATAAGCTCTAAATTTTTTTGCTAAGGTTTCCTTGGAGCACTAGGCTACATGGGAGAAGGGTGTCCATTTGTGGTGTTACATCAAACCAGTGCCTTGGTTTCATACTGACTTGAGCTCCTGCCAGTACCCTGGGATGGGTGCTGGAGGGCAGCATCCACCTGTCTGTTTAGTGAGATTCCAACGTCCTCACATGCTTCTACATGCTACAAGAAAAGAAATGATTACTGTGCCAACTATTATTCCCCATGGAAAAATACACGCCCCATTTTACATTAGCACTTCAGAACAATGTCAGTATCAACCTCTTCAGGCTCTTCATTAATCTCTTGAGGGTGAACCCCTTTAAAAACATGGTTTTATATATGCTTTCTACAGAATTTCCATTTCAAGAGCACACTGCTACGTTACACTGACTTTATTTTCCCTCATTTCAGCTCCAAATGAAACACTTCAGCTGTTAGCAGAAAAACATCAGTTTCTTAGTGGCATAAGGAATCTGTGGGAGTGAAGGAAGCAAGACATGCCATATATAACATTCCTCATCAGTCTAGAGATCTTTCATCCAATATTCAGCAATATGATCTTTTCTCCCTACGGCCTGACAAATATATCACCCTGCTTCTTGATCTAAGTATACCTCTGAGAGCAATATTCCCCACTTGAGTTTCTAATACATGAAACTTGCAGAACGTGCTGGTTATTCGACAGCAGTGTCTCCATCCCATCTCTTTTTTTTTTTTTTTTTTTCCAATGAGAAGTATATGAAAAATCTGATGTAAAGTGAAGAGGTAGCAGACAATATGGACTCAGACACTGCTGCAAAAGGTCACAGTGAAGAGGAGGAAAGAAAGCTGAACCACACACACTAATTTCTTAGCAGGCAGAGCTCAAAGGAGCTGAAAAACCACGCAGCAGCCCAAAACTTACTGTTAAAATGAAAATTAGAATTGTGTCAGCCCCATGACAGGTGTATTATCAATAATGAAGTGTTCTTTCCTAAAGAAGAATTGCAGGCTGACACCTGGAGAGGTTCGAAACAACTTGCAGTTTGTTTTAAGACAGTCCTGGTTACTTCTGCATTTTTAATGAAAGCTTCATTCACTGCTTATGCTGGGAAGAGTTGCTGGAGAGAGCCTCACTGCAGTTACAGAAACAGTACAGCATCTTCATGACCCTAACCTGCACTGTCTGGTGTGCTGGACAGGTAAGGGACTTGGAAAGTGCTGTGGTCTTTGTGATTCCCGCACTTTGCAGGAGCTTGAGGGCAAAAATATATGCAAACCTGTCAAAAAAAGAACCAACACAAGGATGTGTAACAGACTAAGGGAAAAAACAGAATTTGCCACCTTATCCACACAACCTGGATTTAGACATGGAAACTGGGCAGCATGCTCAAAAATCAAGTACAAAGAAAAATAAATGGCCAAGCTTTGCCAAGCAGAAATATCTACAATGTGGTCTTAGCCAGAGACACAAGCTGTCCAGCTCCCAAACTATTTGATTAATGAGCATTCTGAAAATAATAGCTTTTGAGCAATGGTTCTTTAAATTTGTTAGTCTTACGCTTTTGCAAAATATGCAGGCATTCCATATTTAATTTTCAGACTGGCAGTGGCTTAATAGTGTTCAATTTATTCACAGATAAGCACCCAACATTGTGCATCTCAGCATTTATGCTTGTATGCATCTATTGTTCATGGATTTTTGACAATCTCTATTTAAATTAGTAAGAAAGTGTTCCTAAATGTGGCTCAATTTGTCAGATTGTTTGTGAAGTAGTCCCAGTACCATCACCATAGAGGTTTCTGGAAACCTGGAGCTATTTGGGACAGGGAGGTTAATTTAAATGAGTTCAACAATCTAGAGAGGGAAGAAAAGATTACTAATTTTCAGGATTGAGGCATTCATATTCAGCATTTGCAAAATGAACGAAAAACGTGGTTTCTGAGTCAAAGCAGCTTTTTATTTAAAAAATGGAAGTTCAGTTAGAGTAAAAGGGATTTAAAAAAATGTGGAGGCCAAAATAGAGTAACATGTTTCGGTGCAACTTAAATAAAATGCCTTTGCATAGTCCAAAAGCTTTCCAGCAATTTGCTTTGTGATTTTGTGGGGTTTTATTATTTGTCAGATTCCAAAGTAGGGTTTTTGTTTGTGTTTTGAGGTTTCTATCTGAGTCCAGAAGACTTTTTTTTTTAAAGAAATCTCAAAAATTCTCATGAATTAGGAAATTCTCCTTTCCTTTCAGCCTTAATTAGAAACCTGTTTAGCAAGGGCCATGCTATGAGGGTGAATTTCATTACATCCCAATACGAGGGAAATAAGTTACCTGCTACATTAAATCAAGGTGACTTTTCTACTAAACTGGTCATAAGCATGTAGAAGTATGGTTATGATTCTTGCAAGAGTCTCACGGGCACCATCACATTGATGGACAACTGCCCTTCTGTATGCAGGTGCTTGTCACTGTGTATGTGCAGGCAATGGAGGTGCTGTACAGTGGTAAAAAAAATTACTGTCATCTGCCTTAGCAAAAATATTTTACACTGTTTATTTAGTTGATGTATTCTCAGAAATGCTGTCATTGTAATCCATATGATGATGTATGGTAAAGCTAGGTATTTTGCTTGTTAAAAACCTTGAAGAAATTACCTCAGAAATAATGTGTTCCTGGTGCAGGAAGTTCCTGGACAGCTGTGTTTTAATAATCCCACATCCATGATGGTGTCTGCTAAATAATTTATCTGGAGCCCTGCAGAGGGAAAAGATTAATACATAGCCAAGTGCAAGTAAATGTCCTTAGAGGCTTTGAGTGGTGTTTTGTGCAGCAACCCAGGTAATGCCAGGCTGATCCCATGTAATCACCCCTGCACTCCAGAATTTCTCTCTCCTTTCCTTTTATGGATTGCTTTTACGGATTGATGTTAAGAGCGAGGAGGAGGGCTGAGCAGAGGGTCAGCTACATATTCGAAACTTAATCCAGGGTCTGTGACACAGTCACGGTTCTGTGAGGACATTCCTTATCGTGAGGCTGACTTTCACCGCAGACCATGGTCTGCAGTTCTTTGCAAAGTTCTCTGTGCTAGGTACTAATGTAAAGCAGTCATTCTGTGTTTGCATGGCTTGATGTATTCCAGGATTTCCTGACTGTTAGGAAATGTTTGTCATACAAACCACCCTAGTAGATTATATAAACATGCTTGCTTCTGAACAGCCAAGTGTCTTGTTGTTTCCCCTGAAGATTTCCCAGTCTTCAGCATCTTAGATGTTCACACTTTTGCCTCCTTTTCCCCATTAGTTTATCAGTTCTGGGAGTGCATGAGGGCTGTGTCATTCTGTATCAGAAAGATGCCATTTAGTATACCAGCTTTTGGTCCTCTGTCATCAGCATGGTTTGCCTTTCAGTCACAAAAGCCCTTGCATGTTTAATTAAAAAAAAAAAAAAAAAAAAAGAAAAGGAGTGAGGCTCATTACCTTGCACTGTTTTGAAAACAAAAGCATTGAATGTTTGATCCAAACCACCTTTTGGCATGGGTGGGCTTTACATGGAGTCCTACCAGGTAGCAGCCCAAGTTCAGCAAGGCCTTCAGCACATGTCATGCGCCTGAAGTCTCTGCTGGTTTGGACCCTCTTGAATTCTGGCCACCACAGGGGAGACAGCACAGGGGCAGGTTGAAGCACAGCTGGTTTTACTTAGCTGAGTGGGGAATGAGTTCTGAGCATTTGGAGAAACTCTGCTTTAAAAATATCTGCTGTTGTGTTGGCTTGCCTCGGGTGATGATTTCCTGTTTGTGAACCGTCACTGAGCAGCTCAAAGAACTTCTCTCCTTCACGTTATACTTAAATCTTGTTTAAATTGTGATATATTGTTCAGAGAGCATAGGAAACAACGCAGTATTTCTGCACATTCGTTGTGTTTCCTGTCCTGCCTTCAGGATACCTTTGAACACTGTTCGTGGTGAATCAGAATGACAATGTATGACAGCCACTTGCTTTGGGAGGATAGCAGCCATTGCTCAGACAGTACAATTTTTTTGATCATTGTGCACACTTACTACACTTGGGCTTTCCTTATTGGCCTGAACCGTTGCCTACATTTTTCTTAAATAATAGCCTGGGTGCCATAGCTCTGAACTGGATAAATTGTTTGCATAGTGTGATCCTGAAAGAGGTATAGCAACAAAGCATTCAGCCTGTGCTTGCATGTGAGATTAAAATACTGTATTTAAAGCTCTGGAAAAGAATTGTGATACTCCTTTAGCTATAATTGCAAATGCATTTGGAATAAAGAAATAAAAGCACTGAAGAGGCACAGTGTTGGAAGAATCAGCCTGCAATACATAAACATGCATCACCATCCTTCTTGCTTTTGAGATGCAGTTAGTACAAAATACAGAAAGCCTAAAGGAAGAAGAAAGGCTATTGAACAACAAAAAAAATCATCAGTGAGTGAAAACACATAACCGTTCCTGACAGCTGCAATTACCTTTGGCCTGCAGCTGGTCATGAGACTGGCAGATACCAGCTGGGCAAAGTGTGCCAAGAGACCTACGGAGCAGCTGGACAGAAGGGCTCTGGAGCACCTCTGAAGCGTATCTGACAGCCCTGCTCTTCTGTGCCTGCTCAGCAAGGAACGTATGTCGTGACTTTCTGCATTATCTTACACAGCCAAGTAGGGTAGCCTGAATGGCCCACGTAAAACCCTTCGTGAGAAGCAATTGATGCTTGGTGTAGACACAGCAAACTCCTGGCTGGGCTGAGCTGGCTGCAGACTCTTCAGTGAGTTTTTGCTTCAGTCCTTTCCCGTCATGGTAGAAGTTCTGCTTTATTTAACCTCTTAAGAAGTAATGGTAGGCATCACTGTGGTGAGCAAGGCCAGCGTATGATGGGGAAATTCTATTTCTCTATGAGAAGCTGTCTTTGGCGGTAATTAGCCAACTTACACCACCTCACTTCTACAGAAGCTTCTCTGTTATCACGTATTTGATCTATTGGTCTATTAGTCATAGACCAATTTCTGCGCTGTACTGTGAAGTCATCTAAACTAGCAAATAAAACAGCAATATCCAACAAACCTCTTTCTGCATAGAATCCAGGTTCCATTGTACAGGGAGTAAACATGTTGCTTTCCATATGACTAGGACTGTTGGCACTTCTGAAGGCCCTACACAGATCTACAAAGTCTCAAACGTGTGTAATTGGAGTTAACCATGTAAATGCCTTCATGCATCTGGGATGATATACTAGAATCAACTTTAAATTATGCAAATTGCCTGCGTAACTCAGCCACATCCACTTTTTGCAAACCAAAATATATATATATGTTGTACATTGCAAGACAAAAGTAGGGCTTCATTCAAGACAATTGAAGACAAACAGGAGAATTAAGAGACTGAGCTTCAGAGCTGAAGAGATTAAAAGGAATCAAGCCTTCTCAGTGATCAAAGAAAGGAGCAAAAAGGAATCTGGAAAACATGCAGGCATGAACAAACCTTAAACCAGAAAAGAGCATCTGAAGAAAGTTTCAGTCCCAACAGATTTGTGCTGTGGGTGCAGATGTCTAAGTGACAGACAGATAGAGGAAGCCTGGAACCTGAGACTTACATTGCCTTGCATTATTTGCGCATACAAAAGTCTTGTTTTATTTTCCCAAGCCACTAAAGATAGAATACCTTGGTTTACTAGAAAATCAGCAACTTTTTTGTATTCACAGTCATTTCTCTTAGAAAATAGCTCTGTGGTATTTTATTACCGACAGATTGAGAGAGAGAGAGAGAGAATGGGATATTCACTAAATTTGAGGAAAAACAAGAGTCTTCAGGTTTTTTCTTATTAATTTCCCCCCAGCCTAATCTAATTTCTTGACTAGCTTAGGTGCCTTACATTTCTTACATTATTATTTCACAATGGGTCTGGGTGACTTCGTTGATCTCTTTGGAGAATAAATTATTTTCCCAGTAATCCCATGGCCTTCAAATGAGGAACTCTTCACCCTTGGGAATGCCGGATTCAGAAGGGGGCTGAGCTTGTGCTGTCAGTGCTGTATCACAACCTGCTTTCTCTCTCCTGCAGTCTGAGATGCTGAGCTAGGGAGAGCTGGCATTTAAATCTCCTCAGCAACAGATCGCTCTTCTGCGGCTGGCATTGATAGCCCAATCCTGACCCCATATTTATGTGATTTCTCATGTACTTCAGTGTTTTTTCTTTGTGGTATTTTTTCTTGGTTTTGTTGTTGTTATTGACAAGTTCGATTCCAGTTTTGTTACTTTGTTTCTGCAGGGAGTTCCAGCTGGGACTCTATTTCACACTTAATGGCTGAAAGCTCGAAAGATCTCTGGTTTAACACAGAAAGAATGTAAAGCGTGTTTAACCGCAAGTCCTCTTGGAATAATTTTTCTGACTACAGTCTTCTCTTCTTTCCATTTATCTGCAGGTCTCTCATGATTTTGCAATCAATTTCAATGAAGACAACCCAGAATGTGCAGGTAACACTCATAGTAGGACAGACTGCTGTATGTCTGCTGTGTGCAAAATGTGCTTGTATTTTTTATTGTATTCCCTGAATATTGTTTAAAATGTTTTTTAAAGAAAGCAGCCAGGAGTTTCAAAACCTGACAGACTCCAAGCCATCAGGCTTAGCTTTAGCAACCTTAGAAAGTGCCACACATTAATTTCCTGAAAAACAGGTCCCTTTGAAAGTACACCATGGTGGACATTCAGCACTTGAACTTGTCCAAATCACTAGCATTTCTGAAAACTAAAACTGTGTTTTCTAGATTCATTCCAGATCTTCAGCTACAGCAACATCACAGGTTGTGCAGCTAAGAAGGGCAGGACATGCAAAAGCAGGCTGTGCACCTCTGTGATCAAAGACTCCTTCTGTGTAGAGCCAGTTCTTTGGCCAGACCTACAGCAAGAGTAGCCTGCTGCAAGTCTGCCCAGCGATGTCCAGCACCAAAGGGTCAGGGCAGCAGCTGAGGTCTGCTATAATAGAAGGAAGGATACTTCCATGACAGCAAATGCAGCAAGAGGCTGGCTTAACACAGCGTAAGATATTGGTGTGTTCTAGCAACAATCACTAATCCTCGGTAGTCAGAGGCCAGATTCACGTAGCAGATTTTGCTGTATGTCTTGTATTTGTAAGTGGGGTCTGCAGTGACTGATGCTAGATTCTAGAAAGACTTCTAGAATCTCCTGCCACAATTCACACATTTTATAAATTTCACACATTTTATAAAAGATGAGAATAACAGGATGATAATCTCTAAACAGTCTAACAAGTAATCCCAGACTAACACGTTATTTGAGAGTCTTGGTCAGATGATCATTACTGTCTAAAATCTACACGTTGTTATTCTTCCTTATCCTTGTGCTACCTTCCAAACACTGAAATGGATGTTTCAAAATGCTCTGCCTGTTCAAATTTTCTAGCTGTTCCTTTCAGCCCTTCTCAGGCTTATTAGTTCAGGCATGGTCTGCGGAATACATTCAGGATGAGAATTAAGATGCCAAGAAATGAAGTGAGGAAAAGAAGAGAGGACAAGAAATTCAAGGGAAAGAGACATTAAAAGAATTCAGAGTTCACGCATCTTAAATGCAAGACCTCTGTTTCAGTTCAGTGGGCACTCCTGCTTTGGTTTTGCGCTTGGATTGTTGGACTGCCCCAGCCTCTGCAGGTCATATGCTTGAAATGTAATTGGGCATAAGCCCTACAGCTGCTTGATGTGTTCACGCAGCTTCTTACATTGCTTTTATAGAGTTAAAAGAAGCTGAAATTACATGTATGCATTTAGGTGTGCCTGTAAGCTTGTGAGCCAGCTTGAAGTTGAGACTTTAGTCACACTGAGAGTATGGGGTTGAGGTGGGGAAGCAAAACAGACCTCAGAATTTTGTCTGGACCATTGTATTTTAAAATGTAGTTAGCTTGCCTGCTTCTGAACACAGACACATTGGCATCTACACAGGGCCTGACCTGTTTAAAACGTCTCAGTTAACAATGGTCAGTGTTAGGTGATAACATATTGTGCATGTAGTGTTCGAATGTAGCTTTGTTTCCCAGTCTAAATTCAGGACATTTCTGACCTGCGTACCCTAGAAAAAAAAAGCCCTAGCATTCTATGCAAAGAACACATTTTTTCTTCCCTGTCTGCTGGCTCTTTTGAGTCCAAAGCTAATTCTTTTATCACGCTGACATTGTTACATAATGATTTGTATTGATTGACTGGTACTTGAAAAGGCTGCCTCATCTATATAGTGCCAGCAGCAGGTCAGAGGTTGGACAGACAAACCCTCTGCAAGTAAAGAACTTACTATCCATACCATACTAGGTATGTGAAATAAAATGTAACAACGGAAATGAGAGGAGGGTAAAAAAAAAGGAAGGAGCTGCTCTATTAGCTTTGTGTTGGCTTATGTCACTTAATATTTGTCATGTATCGAAACTTCATTTAGTTCTTTGCATGTGACTGAGTTATCTGGTAAGTTAACCCATCATCTAAAAGGAGTTTTAGGGCTAAGAAGACATAAAAAGATGGTTGCAGCACGAAAGAAGGCCAGGGAAGAAATTTTGCAGTGCTTGCATATGCATCTACGAGATATAAAAAGCACTTCTTTGTCCTAAATGATACCATTTAAAATAATATCCATCTGGATGAAAGCAAGAAAAGGAGACAGATCAGAAAATGTGTTGTTTAATCATCTGCTGCAGCTTGCTCATCACCTGCCTGTCATGGATGCTTGATGAGTTCCTACCACCAATTGTTCTGCGATGTTTTCTAGATGCTCCCACTGTATTAGGTGACACAGAGAGCAGTAACCAGCATATCATGTGGAGAGAGGATGCAAGAGTGAGAGGGAGATAAAGTGCTTAGTGACCACACTATTTTTCTTTGTGATATTTAGCATACTTGCCAGAAAACAAAGGAAAATTGCTGAAGAGCTTCTTGCTTTAAACCAAGAAAGAGAGGTTGGATCCAATATAAAAAGTATGTGTCTAATTTGCTTTTGAGGAATGAAATCCCTTTCTTTGTGGAAGCAGTGTGCTTTCACTGGCACAAGGTAGTGTGAAGCATCATGCTACCTTGAATAAGGACTGTGTATTGATATGAAGATTACTGGAATTCATAAAAAACAGATATCCTCACATTTCCTCCCCTATTACCATTTCCATTCTTAAATTTTTTAGTATTTATAGCCTTATATTTAGCATATTTATAGTATATTATATTTATAGTCTTATACTTAGTATTTAGTCTTCATTGTCTGAGGAAGAAAGTAAGTGACAACCTTTAATCTAAATGACTGCTTCTATGCATGCATGCATTTTACATGCATCTTGAACCCATACATATATTTCATCAGAGCTATTGAAAGTGGATTCCATTTAAAAATTTGAAGAGTTGAATTGCAAAGAAAAATGCACATTGGCTCTCCCTAAAATAAAGGAGTCCAAGGAAAGTAAGCTACAAAGTAAGCCACTCTCATATCCTGTTGGATTTGAATGTGTAAGGACAGTAGATATTTCTAAAAGATATTAACCTGAGATAGCAAACAAGAAATTATGTTTCTAGAACATGTTTCTTTCTAAGATGAAAGCAACTTTCTGACATGAACCACGCTAAATCTGTGTGGAATGCAGGGAGTAAGGTTTATCTCATACTGTTTTAATGCACAAGAAAAAAAGCTACAGTGTATCTTGTCATCATCTTAGGGAAGCTTTATGAGGCCTTCATGCAAGACGATTAAGTATAAGTAATGAAATCCTTAGCAGATTTCAAATTGGGAGTTAACAAAAGGTCAGTTTTGCAATATGTAATTTAGTCACTGGAATTACCAGGGGAAATTTTGTAACATTACATTTTAGCCAATCAGAGCTATAATTGGAGCGTGTTCTTTTGTCTGTGAGCACTGCAATGGAATAATATGTTTGTAACTATCTATAAAGAGAGTTCTCCACCATTTTTTCATAGGAGGTTCAGGTGTACCATATTAAAGCAATTACAACTCCCTGTGATTTGTTAGTAACGGGTCTGCACCCATAGATCCTGTAAACATGGTTGAGTAAAACCTCATGAGTGAGCTAGTCTCAGTGCAAACTGAAACTGGCTTAGGATCTTATTGAAGTAATTTCATTCTTCAGCATCCTTTACAAAGCTCTTCAGTCTATCACTTTCTTTCCAACTTTAGACCTCTAATCCTTTAGGTCTGGTAAGCTGGGAGTTCTGAATGCAGAGGCTAATGTGCATCACTTCAAGAAATCCTTCTTCTCAGTGATTGAAAACACCAATTTCCATTCTGTGATCTGTCAAGTGTGTCAGCAGAAGTCTGTTCTCCCTGGTCTGGTTATATATCCTGAAATGAAAAAGCCAAAAATAGCTAGTTCTCCATCAAAACTTCTTGACTAAAGCTCATTTTTCTGCAGACTGCAAAGCATCCTGCTGTTTCTTCCAAGATTTCACAGCATTTGGTCATAGTCGAATTCAACCTGTGAGCAATTATGCAAATTCACCCTGAAAAATTATTTTCTTAGCACAGGGGAGTCAGGTATTTGAAAAGATGTTTGAATTCCTTGACAGCTCTAGGTTGTAAGTACAAAGGGCAAATTTGTTGGTAACTACCATGATAAACAGAAATAAATATTTATCTGACGAGCAGGAGGGAGAAGTGTTTTAGTGTTTTTAATTTATGTCTACCCTTTTAGCATGAATCTTAGCTGGTGATCAGGAAATGATCACTTACACCTTGAACTGAGAGGGATGGAAGGTATTACATTGCAAGCTGATACCTGGTAAATAGACATTAAAAACTGCTGGGAAGGAGAAGTGTGATATAATGAATTATATATTACAAACTAGATTCGAGGCAGCTAGAGACAGCTTCTCGGAAATTATATGAAGTTGTTAGTCCTTGCTAATCATGTGATATCTTGAACTGATTCATTAAGAACCTGCCTTTTATTTACATTTTAAGCAAGCATGATATTGGTGATGTGCTCCACATTTATTTGCCTTTTGTGTGGTTTTTCATGCCAGGAATACAAGGTGTTGTGGAGGCTTATCAGAGCTGCCTTCCCAAGCTGCAGCTGTATGGGCCGACAAACATTGCTCCCATCATCCAGAAGGTGGCAAAATCAGCGTCAGAGGAAACCAATACCAAGGAGGCCTCGGTAAGGGCATAATGCTGTGTTTGGCTTTTTTCTTGTCTTATGATGGATCTCTTGTAGACCATCAAAACAAGGCCTTTTCATGTATGTGAATCATGCCTTCACAGTTTTCGCTAACTGCCTTCACAGGAGGCAGCTTGAGTCTGTGTCAGCTGGAGCAGTGTATCTAGCCTCTATACCTTCGATAGTCACAACTTTAAACTCTTCCCCCACTATTCTGTTTCCTGCTGTTTTACTGTAACACACCCAGTTCTTCACTGTGAAAACATAAATGGCACCACTAAGGTTGCAGAAATGTAGGGGCCAAGCCCTAAAGTGTTGATCATACAAGAAGATGAGTTCAAATGTTTCCCTACACAGACTACCCAATTTCAAGTCTCTAGCAGAGGCTGTACTAAAACTTTTTTGTTCAACTAGGGGATTTTTCCAACCATTCCTTTGAAAACTGTAGTGATACAGTTTTCAATTTGCTATTACTGACATAGAGTATCATGTGCCTTTTAGAAATCGGGAGACAAGTCTGTTAGCCTCCATCTGATACAAAATTCATGATAGATTTCTTGGGCTAAAAGACTTAAGCATAGATTGTGTTTTAAATGTATGTCTTTGAAGTGCATTAGGCTTATGTCTCTCCTGCCTTCCAGACAGAATGGGAGAAATGAGAGAATTGGAGAGAATATGTGAGCAAGTAGGTCTGAAACATTTACAAAAGCAGTGATGTGGGAGTAAAGGATGTAAGAGAGGACTTGTATACTGCAGCAAGAAAAATGCCTATGTATAGGAACAGAATAGAGCTGTGCATTAGCATGCATCTCATTGCCAGGTCTGGAGCTTTCTCTAAGCTTTCATGTGCTGAGCCTTTTTTTAAGTCCTATTAAGGCAGCGGTTCCCAAACATTTCTGTTGATGAGTCTGGGCTTGTGCTTGTCACTCCACTGCTGTTTCCAGGATCTTGATAGTATTTAGGGTCCCAGTCCTAAAATGGGGAATTGCTGTGTTTGAATTTCCGTACCTGCCTAATCCTGAGGTGGCTCACTCTGTTCCCAGTGCTGTCTCTGAACTAGTATGTCATATTGAATAAGTTGCTTCATTCTTCTAAACCTAAGCTTCCCCTCTTTCTGTTTGAAAAACAAATTAATTTATAGCATGAGTCTTCAAGATAAAGTTTTCTGCCTGCATGTTTTGTTTTATTCGTGGCAGGAGGTGATGAACAGAACACTTTGAGTTTACATAGCTGCATATACATAAACTTTAATGATGTTTAGTGTGTGGGTATTGCTCGTGCAGAGTGACCAAATTCTATGACCTGTTCATTTTTCCTATTAATGCACGTTTGTTAAATGACTCCAGCTGCCTAACAGTTCATAAAGGATCCAAGTGAGAGTCACTCTTCCCCATTACCAAGTGAAGATATGTCATAGCCTGTGATCCCAGTTCAGTGGGCTTCGGAGTTTTGGGAAAGAAATGACAAGTGCACAAAATTGCTTGCTCTCCTTTAGAGAATGAGAAAACCTCCCTTCAGGGCTCTGCATGAAGTGTTTGAAGATGGATATATTCCTCCCTGCACATGCCCTGGCTCTCCTCAGGGACTCCATTACTCTGCAGAATGCAGTAGACCTGCCATGGTGTGGTGTTTCTCCCACAGGCAGCAGTGGGTCACCCTCCAGTTTGCAGATGGCTGCACCCATCCCACTTGCCTGTTAGCAAAGCTCCTCTGCAAAGTGCTGTCATAACCTCCCTGACAGCTCTGCTACAGGCTTGTAATGCTTCAATACCCCATTCCTCCCTGCCTCCCACTGGTTCCCAAAGGGAAAAAAAATGTAATCGGAAACTGTCAGCAGAAGTGGTTGTGCAGCAGATGGAAAATAGGGCTAGTGGGGATCTCAGGACTATTCCAGACTTCCCAGCCAAAGTCCTGACTCTCCCAGCCCTGGCAGCTAGAAACCCCCTTTTCTACACTGTCCATCCCTTGGCTCCCTCCAACTCCTGGGAATTACGTGAACTACAGCGAAACTCCAGAAGGGGAGAAATCAGTAGCTGAGGAGGTTTGGATGGGAAATGCACTTAACCTTTGAGTCACTATAAATACTCTTTTCTTTTAAAAAAGTCCACGAGTGAGTTACCAGAAACACTTTTATACTGGAAAAGGGCAAGCAGCTTTGGAAGATTAACTAATGATGTAATTTTTCACTTCTTATCCAACAACTTCAGCAATATTTCATCCTGCTGATTCTGACGGATGGCGTCATCACAGACATGGCTGACACCAGAGAGGCCATTGTCCATGCCTCTCACCTTCCCATGTCAGTCATCATCGTTGGGGTGGGGAACGCCGATTTTAGTGACATGCAGATGCTGGATGGCGATGATGGGATCCTGAGGTCTCCCAAGGGCGAGCCTGTGCTTCGAGACATTGTCCAGTTTGTGCCATTTAGGAACTTCAAACATGTAAGCTGACTTTTCCATCCATTCCACAGAAGGGTGCATGTATATAACATATAGTGAATGGTCCCTGGGGCTGGGCCTGACTTTGGATGGGCATGAAGAGTTCAGTAAACCTATGGCATTATTGTGTCAGAAATGGAGAAAAAAATGAATACAGAATGAAATATGCTCCATTAGTGAGATGGTGAGGGTGGGAAAAGAAGAGATGGGGCAGAATCCATGTGCTTCTTGTGGTACCAGTCCTTACCTCCATTTTCTCCCTGATTTTAGTTTGATTGCCCTCCCTAACTTATTTTTCCTGGTGTCTCTTTTCCATTTTCTTTGCATCTGTTCTATTAGGACTACTGTATTCTGCTTTCCAGCCTTTCATTTCCACAGGCAACTGAAATGGCTGTGGATTTGTACTCACAGTGTACCCCAGGAGGCTGTTTCCATATTGAAATTTAGGTCCCTAAGTTCTGAAAGGCAGGACTATCCACCCACAGCATTCTGGTTGCCTCCAAACCCTTTACCCAAATTCTGTACAAGAACAAATCCAAGGAAGTGCTGTTACCAAGAGTTTCCCTGTGCCCTCAGCCAGCTGTTCCTGTCTGAGCCCAGCGTGGTGTAGGAGACACTCTGTAGAAGAGGAAGGGAGAGACCCAGCATTAAATTGCCAAATTTGAAATAATCCCTTGGCCATGTACTTTTCTCCTCAGTCACCTGCCCTACATTGCAGCATCTGTCCCAGTGAGTTCTTCAGCAACTGGGTAGAAACCATGTTCACCCACAGAAAGAGCTTTCCCACACACAGCCAGGTTTTTCAGGGCCCTTTTCCTCCATATGGAGGCATGGAATGGCTGTTGTGTTCCTCTGCAATGCTGGTCACATCCCTTTCCCTCTGTTTTTCCATCTTTCTCTCCCTTCCTTCCCCTCATTCCTTCTGTTATATTTAAGTGGTTATCCAGACTGGTTTTTTGCTCACCTCAGTGTCTAGGAAGGATGTTCTCGGTATTTGATTTGAAAATTTCCTTACCCCACAATGTAACTAACTCATTCTCCTCATGAGATTGCCTTTTCCCATCTGCTCTCATACGCTAGTGATCCTTAGATCTGAATTTGTCACACAGAAGTTTTCGACTCTGGGTTGGTTTTGGTCTGTGTATGCGTTTGCAGTGCTTACATTCCCTTAGTTTTTCTAGGCTTTTTGTTACCACAGGAGATTTTTTTCATTTTGCTACTTCCAAATTACCTTCATTTTATTTTCCTCTTCTCAGGAGTTGTTCTTTTTTCTCACTTCAAAATACGATTTTGCCATGTTTGTCCTAGATCTAGATGCACTTCTTACTTTCACAAACTATACTGAGGAGTAAGAGAAACAGACTTGTTCCTCTTTTCCCTTTACCTTTGTGTAAAGAATGGATCCTCATATGGTGTA
This sequence comes from Platalea leucorodia, assembly GCF_965183815.1. Classification (NCBI taxonomy): domain Eukaryota; kingdom Metazoa; phylum Chordata; class Aves; order Pelecaniformes; family Threskiornithidae; genus Platalea; species Platalea leucorodia. The sequence continues at coordinate 121,145,199 of NC_138823.1, forward strand.
AAACTCACCTTGTGCTATTAGCTCAGTGATACCTTGCCAAATGACTGCAGATTTGCCACTGAATTGTAGATACATACATTTCGATGTTGATGCTGCCACTCACTCACCTATTAAGTAACCGCTGCAACAAAGTATGAGGATGACCTGCTCATAGCTTGTGATTCTCCTCCATCAGATAATCACAAGTGTGTAGTGCTGCACTGTAGTCTATTGTAAAAAAGTGTCAAGAGGCAAGTTATTTATGGGCTAGTGCTAGACCTACTTTCAATTAGTTGTAAATATGTTTCTGCAAGCAACTGGCAAAGCCAGCTGCATTTGTTATTTTTGGTTTCATTTTGTGAGTTTATAACAAAGTTGAAATCATCCTTGATTGAATAGATTAACACTGACAGTTGCAGTTCTGGGCACTGAATATATAGTGCCTCTGGTGTTAACTTGTGAGTGATTCTATGTGTGATTTTAATTGCTAGCATTGGTCAAATGCAAGCATGTACTATTTTTAGCTGTTTTAGATTAACATCAGTACTCAGTACTGGGAGAGGATAGCAATCTTAAAATTTTATTACTCTTGCCAAATAGTGATATTTTTCTCCCCCTTTCTCTCAGTAGCAGAGGTAATATAGATATAGATAATGTATTTGCTATATCAGAAAAGTCAATATATATTATGCAACTTAATATTTAGTCTGTTTATTGTCATCTTTCAGCATTTCAACAAACATCAGTGTAATGGATGAGTGCCCATAACAATAGCCACTTCTGGTTGAATTTCTTTATTGTCATATTCCAAATAATCTCTCTCTCTGAACAAAGTGACATTCACAGCCAGCTTGCTTACTTATCCTCAGCACAAACACAAAACCATGCCTTTTGCATCAACTAGTGAAATAATTTTTCATGGTAGAAATGAGTGTGATGTTTTGAATCAAACTTATTTTTTTCCCCACAGAAAAATGCGGATTTAATCCATTTGGGAGATTTTTGCCAGATCAGTTCTGATCACACACAAGAATTACCATAAATCAGCATATTACATTTGATAGCTTTAAGTAAAAGATGTATTTAGTTACAAATCATGTCCCTTTTGTCAATGTACCTTGTGTTTAGTTTTGGTATGTAGGATGTTCGACTATTAAGTAGAAAGAAATGTTGAAGGATCTTCTTAGAAAGACTACAAAATGTTGTATAACGTTTATAGATTTGTCTGACAAATCAAGTATTTATTTATGCCTAAAACCATATTACTCCTACTACTGACGGAAGGAGGGAAGAAAATGTTATTTGTGAGCAATTATTTTTTGTTTTGCTGGACCAGTAAACCAAAATTCATTTGCAGTCAACCCAAACAATATTTTTTTTTTCATTACGTCAATTCTCAGGTCAGCCTGGAACTCAAAATCTCTTATCTATCCAAAGAGATCAAAAATAATATAGCCAAAAGCTGCCCCTGTGAGAAAACTGAAAGGAGGGAGAAGGAAGTTGTAAAAATAACCTGTAGAGTGAATCCATTTTATAAGTTTGACTTCAGAAAAGGTTCTGATCCTGCATGGCACTCATACAGGCATTTAACACATTTCGATTAGTTACAATTATTCACATACCTAAAACCTCTTACCCACTTTAGTGTTTTACTGGCTCAAGACCCAAGGTAGAAAGAAAGCTTTATTATAGGGTTTTAATCTCCTACATGATGTAGTGTATCAGGAGTACTGCAGTAAAGTATCTTACCTTTTTGACTCTCTCTTTAAGGAATATCTTTGAAGGTATAAAAATAATACCAATAGTTGTAGTGATTCTTGGCAAATCCTGTAGTTGCAGAGGCTTGATAAAATCAAGGTAACCATTACTGTTTAAAATATGTCCCATTGTATAGTGGGTGGCATGTGCAATTCACTACGAGGTAACATAACAAACAAAGGGAAAATACTTTCCCTGAACCTGAGTGAATTTCTTCTTTCTGTAATTATCACCACCCCAGCAACATGAGTGTCCTTCACCTGAAACTGTAGAACAGTGATGCTCACAGTCACTGAAATGTAGTTGAAGAAAATCACCTGTCTCAATCCATTCACAGTCATATTTTAAGAGCTGAAATTGTCTGCCTTTAGGATGCATGATATATTTACTGTGCACAAATCTGATGCCACAGGTAGATTGTATTCCACTCTGCATTGTATTTAATCATAAAGGCTAACAACTGTGACTTAATAACACATATATCACAAATGAGTGTGGAAAGCACAGCTCTTAACCACTGCAGGGAGGAAAGTTTTGCACTATGTATTGTAATTAAAGATTAAGCATCGTGAAGCTATAGAACTGAATCAACAGTCATTTGTAATATACACCAATTACCATCATAGGGGATTATTCTCCTGCTGCTGCCTGATCTGATTGTTGTTTATTAGCCATCAGTTGAGAACTATTCATCTTGAGGTGTTTATTGCTAGGATGCTCTTTAAGCATAGCAGTTAAACAGTGGAGAAAACATTAATGTACCATCTGTGTTAAAAACACAGTGAAGGTAAATAACCCTTACGCAGCACTGCTGAACTGGGGCTGTTTTTTAGCTCAGAAGTTACTGGGTCTGATTTGTACTTATACAAATGCTGCTTTGCACCATCTGGTCTAGAAGTGAGAGTGCTTTACCACCACAAAAGTAGGTACAGTACAGGTGACCAAATCAGGCAGGAAATCACCCCTAACCCTGGTTTTGGGATGTTCCCTGCTAGAAGAGCCCCAGGACCAACAGACATCACCAGCATGATGAAACTCTGTAAAGCAACAGTTGTCCATGTTCAGACTGAAGCACGGAGTCAAGCCAGCTACCCCAGGGCAACTCTGTGAGAGGCCACATGTTGCCTGTGAGCTTGTGGGCACAGTAAACGTGTTAGGTTAAACCTCAGTGAAAGGCTTTTTACTTCACATGCACACTGGACTCAGTTGACTCCTCAGGTGGCAGTGATGGAGCCGGGCATCTGAGCCCTGACAGAGCCTGTTCTGAAGGGCTGACCCCTCATTCAGGAAGAACGGATGTGGCATCGGAAGAGAGAGAAGTGGCAACAGGAGGGTGATGCAGAGAGATGAGTGGTGGCCCAGTGTTCAGACATTGACTACACACGATCCAGAGAAGCTGGTGGGAAGTGCTCCTGCCCAGCATTTTTAAAGGTAGAGCAGAATGAAGTTTCCTGATTGCTAAGGCCTGTGTGTGCAGCGATGGCCCAGGACTCTTCCCCCACTCCCTGTTTTTACCCTTTATGGAGGGTTGTATTTTTTGTAAGATGGCACAGAGGCAGGCTAAGGTATATACAGCTTTGGCACACTGGGAAGGAGATTAAAAAAACAGTAATTCTCAGTAGCAACATAGAAATCAGCCATTTGCCTGTCTCCAAGGGGTACTTTCTGCTGATTTCAGTGAAAACAGCTTTAGGCAAGAACAGGGTAACTGTGGAAAACCATGCATTTCACTTCCAAGGATTAAAATAAATGGGTTCTGTTACTGTGTAACACCTGAGAACAGTTGCTGCGCTGTCATGCAAAGTATGGGCTCTGCTTTGCCAGTTTGTTCATGCAGAAATGTTCCAGGATTTTTTGCCTGCACAAATATTTTGGTATAAATGTCACAGTAGGGAATTAGCGGTTCATTTTATTTGTTGCTAATCACATATGTGACTCAAAATACCAAAACACAAAAAATAGCTTTGTTTCTAGTTTTACTAGCATTATCTTTGTAGTATTGTAACATTTGATACTGGAATTTGTAATAGCCCAGGGGCTTTCTGCACCCCTGGATTAGCTTGCCTGTGAATAGTTGCCATTTACATCCTATGTAAGCCTAATTTTAAGACTCTGGAAGGATAAGGATCCCACCCCATGAAATAGAGTAGGGCAATAATCAGTCAGTACAACTACTTTGTGACATAGTCATTTTGAAACTGGCTGACAATATTACAGACAGTGAGGAGGGAAGTGTTCGTTAGTGTGGGAAAAAGTACTCGGTGTGCAGAAGAAATGTGACCCAGCCACCAGTTGAGGAGTTCCCATGCATCATCTGAGCTGCAATGTGTGATCCGTCTGTGCTCTATCTGGAGATAAACACATTGGTTTAAACCTCTCAAACTGACATTTAAGCATTTGCATTTTTACTGCATTTTTGCGGTGGGCTCAGAGGGAGCGTGGCCGGGCAGGCTGACTCCGAGGGGCTTGGAATCAGCTCTACCCAAATACTTAGAAACAAGCAAATCCAAAGCACAGGGCAGGAGGGTGCTATTGGGCTGCATGGGAGAACAGGAGTCCAGTTTTGTGACTGCTGAATTCAGGGGCTGAGGAAAATCCCTGCAGCACATGCAGGTAACGGTTGCTCACAAAACATCCACAGGCCCCGCTGTTTAACCTGAAGCATCGTCAGGGTGTGAGGCAGCAACTGTGTGTTGTCAATGGAGGGCATGGTTTCTCATTGCACTGAGGGGTAGCCCTCCTCCCCGCCTGGGGCGAAAGCCAGTGGCCATCTCCATATCCATCTCTACATTTCAGGGTCATCAGTTCCTAAGTCTGGTTGACACCTACCATTTATACATTGCAGAAAGAGCTCTAAAGCCTCCACAAAGCCTAGGATTGAAGCCTTCTCATGACCATGATTTAATTCCAATGAAAACAAAATATTTTTTATTGAATTAAAAACTTCCCCAGCCATTAAAACACCACGCCAGATCCTGAAGAGCAGAATGGTGATGAAGGCCTCCCTTTCACAGTGACGTCCATTCATGTTCAGCTTGAAGCTCTGCAGGGTTCCTCACTGAGTACTGAGGAATGAAGTCTTTGCAGCCCTTTTCACTGCGATATGGTGCTCTCCCAGAGTGCAGGGAAGTTCAGTTACCTTGAACTTAAAATAGTCCAAAGGGACCTGAAAAACATGCAGCACACTTTTGGCTTTAGTGTACTTTCAGGTAGCTACAGCAACAAGCCCAAAGTGACTCACAAAATGAGTTTCCAGCAATAGTGCCACTCACTTTGAGTCTTTTTTGCCTTCCATTTCTGTACCATACTTCCTACCTTGATCTCATGGCACCAGTGCCTCCAAAACCCATGGCACTTCTAGCAGAGAGACAGGTTAACACTTGTGTTTTCTACCATTTCCTGCAGGCATCCCCAGCTGCTCTAGCAAAAAGCGTTTTGGCTGAAGTTCCAAACCAAGTCGTGGACTATTACAATGGCAAAGGGATAAAACCAAAATGTATGTCAGAGTACGAGTCTTCCAGGACACTAGCTCCATGAACCTGCCTGCACTCTTTTACAAAATTAAAAATGAAAAATGCTACTGTCTACAACTACTGTACTTAAAAATGAAACAAAAAAAATAGCACGTTTTGGTGATTTTTAACTAAAATAACCATTTTTTTTTGCATGTGTAGCCTAAAGGCTTAAATCTGTTAAGCGGTTGTATTGTTGAAAACTTTTTATGAGAAAAAAACATCCAGAAAAAAAAAAAGTGAACTCTTTACATTACAGCATGTCGCCTTGAAATAAAAAGTTATCTGTATCTGTTTTTTATACAGGTTTGTTGAAATTTTGCTAAATTTCTTATCTTTACACTGTAAAGCATTTTGAAATATTTATTGAGAGTCGATAGCCAAAATGTCTTTGGTTTAATCTGCTATGAACTGAGAGATTTTTCAAAATGGCAGATGCATGAACTGTATTTTGCATGTTTAAAATAAAAACAACACAGTTTTGCAGTTGTTGTCTTTATTTCTCTCTCTGCCACAAGGCTGCCTGCTTTCAACTTCCATATTCCAAGAAAAGGGTAAAAAAGTGTTCCCAGAGATACCTGGCCTGAAGCATGGGCATTTCTAATGTTAGCAGCTTATAACATGGGCGCCCGAACATGCCCACTCAGTCTGTGGCCTGAGTAGCAATTTTTGAAAAGCCCGACACATCCAGCTGTTATATGAAGGGTTCAGACTGTAGCTGTAAACAGATCTGGCTTGCAGGGCATGATCCATCAGGATTGCATGTCTTAAAATACGCCCACTTAATCCAAACGATCTGGCTGGCTTTCAAATGGGTTGTATTTTGGCTACCCAAATTTATAACCTCTTACGTTTGGGAATTCTTATTTTGTTTCATTTGTATTTTCTTAATCTCTCACCCAATATCCAACTTTGCGTGACACGTTTCCCGGAAGGAATTTTGCACAGCCTGATTTTGTGACAACTAGTGATTTGTAATTTCATGCACACACAGCTCACTTGTGTGTGATAGAAAAACTGGTTTTGTACCAAGAGAATATTCAAGCCACCTTTTTCTTTAAAAGAGGACACACAAGGACAGATTGGCAGCGGATTGATCTTTTCATTGAAATACTTATGTATATAAATGATGAAACTAGATCATTGTTAGTGTTTGAATTTTGGCTTCTTCATTTGCTAAAAGACAATAGTGAAAGATGTGACTTGTTAGAAGTTAAGGATAAAATTTGACCAAAAATCATTTGTGTGGGATTGTCTGAAGGGCACAGCTTTGGACGAGTTGCGCTCCCACTGGACTGAAAACATTCTTGTTGCTAGTTCCAGAAGAAGCTGTTTTGGGCCAGTGCTGAATATTTTGGAAAATCTCACCTGTGAGCAAGGGGTTTTGGTTTTAGAAATATGTATTTTTAAATGAGTTTGCAGGTAATGTAGAACTCTAGCTCCCTGATTCTCCTTTAGAAGTAACTGCCATGGTATCAGCTTTGATTGATGATTTTGTACCATAAAGTGAAGGCAATGGGACAGCCAAGATGCATGGGGCTGTCTCCCCAGCACATTCAGTTCTGCTCCATCTATATCCTGCAGCGCAATCATTCATGCTTGCTAGTAAAGATTCCTTCAGCTGATCGGATATTGAACAGCAGCCAGTATTACTTGGTCATAGGTATAAATTGTCTGAAGATGTCCCGACTGATAGATCTCAAATCCACATTTCCATTTAATGGCTGACTGTTCATTTGAGAGCTTACCCCAGCAGGCTGCACATCTCTCCCCCTGTGGGTGTATTTTAGCTGGAAGCTACTGTGATTTTCCCTTATATCTCATGCACGACTCTGCCAACGTATCTTAATTCTTATCTACAACATCTCTAGTTTCTTATTCCCATTTCCCCCCTTTTCTCTTTCCTTCCTTATTCTCAGAAGGAGCATTTTCTAGCTGTTAAAGCACATGACTGAAAAATCAATGACTCCATGCTCTTTGCTCCTCCAGTATCTTATTTTGTAATCTTGGGCAAGTTGTTTAACTTCTCTGTGCCTCAGATTCCTCATCTGTAAAATTAAGGTCACTGCCATGTATTCATAACTATCTCACAATGGTACTGGGGGGCTTTAATATTTGAAAAGTGATTTGAGATCCTCAGAGGCATGATGGTGCTTTTGCCACGTAAAGAGTATCACTTTACCCCGGGCATGGATTTAGGGATGTAATGTACAGCTGAGGAGGGGTTCAGCCTTTTCTTTATTATTTGCCAGACTGAAGGAAAGTAAAAGAAAGCTTTCAGCAAGAAAAATTAGGGATCAGATAAATTGGTACATACGATCTTTGGCTAAACTGATTTTTGAAGTGTTTATGGTTACATGGAATTGGGCAGTTACAGCTCTTCATTAGCAGAGGTGTTTACAACGTGCTTCTATAATGTAGCATCACATAAAATGCAGAGATCAACACGTGGTTATTCAATGGTTATTGTAGGCTGAGCTATATAAATCGTCAGTCATTTTCATGTATGTAGGTCGTCTATATAAGTGTCTCGAAAGAATCACAGTTGCTGCAGATCTTTCTGCTTACTTCACAAAATCCAGATTATAAATGTTGTCTACTTAAATCATTATCAGTGGTAATACAGATCAGCGATTCTGTAGCAGCCCTCAAGGTATTTGGAAAAGACACCTCCATGATATTGAAAAACTAATTGGAAATCTCCTTCAGTCTATATAGATTTCAGCATGTAAAACAAACACGTAATAGTGTGGTGAGCTGGTGTAGGAGAATGCACAGAAGACAAAACGAGCCATATGGTAAAGGCTCTCTAATGAGGCTTTGAATGTTATTTTCATTGCTCCAAGTTACTCAGTGCAATAAGATACTATAGGGTTTATGCAGGGTAATATCATTAAGTATATGAATATATCTCTGAAATGGCATTTTTTTCTCCTGTTTATCTACTTAGGGTTTTAGTGAGGCCGTTCTGCCTTTAGGCAGAACTGCCATCAATTTTTCTCATAGATTTTTTTATGCAAATTTAAACTTCTACTGCCTTTTGATGGATCATTTCAAATTCTGAAAACTCCTTTAAAATAAATTCTATCTTGTCCTTTTGAGGTAATTGATGATCTAAAATATCTCCTCTGCATACTGCAATCCTGCCCTCCTTTTTACTGTCTCTCAAATCCGATTAAAAACCAAAATGTCCCAGAATACTCAAAGATACTCATGATCCCTATTAGCCCAAAATACATTAACTTCCATGATTCTTCAGCCAGATACTGAGCTGAGTTGTATTTTTAGTTGTGTAGGGGAAACTAAGTCTACAATAATAAAAAAAGCACTAATACACTGCTTATTACCCTAAGGTTAAACCTACCTGTGTAAAGTTCTTACCATGATAAGCAATACAGTGTTCTATAGCATTTGATGAAAGAGTCTACAGGTATGAAATGAAAATGAAATAATAATAATAGTACCACTTTAAAACATGTCTTTTAGTCTCCAAATATCAAAGGTACACAACTGATGACAGGTTTACAGTTGATAAAAGGTTTACAGTTGATAAAAGGTTTACAGTTTGATCCGTTAGAGACCTGCTGAGTGGAATATAGAACAGTGGTTTAAGCCATGGCTTGCTGCAGGTTGCAGAGATGATATTCCAAAATGCAGAGGTGGAAGGCCCCTGCTCTGAGCAGATTTGTATAACACAGCTCTGCAGGTCTGCGACACTCAACTACATCCCTTGGGTTTACCCACACAGCAAATACTGTGATAGAACAGTGTGTGGCTTAGCGAGCCTCATTACTGTATTGCAGTAAGGTCTTTGCTGATGAGCTAAACAGAGCTGGCTCCTTCAGCTTGGCTCTCCTGCTGCTCAAACAGGACATGGCTTACTCCCAGAAAGAACCCAGCTGGTTATTCAGATTCACCTTTCTCACTTGGGATTACAGGTCTTGCAGTCACACCTGCTATGTAAATCTAAACTTATCTCCAACCTTTCCAAAGTGAAAGAGGTACTAGACAAACTCCCTTTGCTCCTAAGTAGCACTGACATTTCAGGCACAAAACATAGGTCCATTTACATTCACATTCTTTGGAATGGGAAAGATGAGCTGGAGGACTCCTAGGATAAGGTTACATTTCTCAGGTTGTTTTTTCCCTTTATTTACAGGAAGTGCCATTTGCCACAGAGAAAGTACAGGAGGGAGGGAGGGAGGGAGGGAGGGAGAGAGAGAGAGAGAGAGAGAGAGAGAGAGAGAGAGAGAGAGAGAGAGAGAGAGAGAGAAAGCTGTTGGTATTTGTCTGGACCACAGTTTTGGGTGTGAATGCCAAAATTCTGTTCACTGTTACCCACTCTGAGGTGCCCACAGCCTCTCTTGGATCTGGTTAGCCAGCCACAAGCCTCTAGCGCAACACACACCCATACCATGGTGGGGAAGAAAACTGAGAGGCAGTGTAAAGAGGAGAAGCAGTGACGGACTTCAGCTGGCCACGCTGAATGGTCACGTATCTTTAAGATTCTGTTGAAAACAAAAGGGAACTTTGGGTTCATACCCATTCACTGTCCTACCTAGTGCACTGTCGGCTGTGCTGGTGCCCTGCTCAGAAAAAAGGGTGAATTAATTCTGAATACAGATGAAAGCCAAATCTCACTGAAGCCAGAGAGGCAGAGGTACCAGCCCTGTGCCAGGCTGCCCAGAAATCCCCTGCCTGGACCACCTGGATATTACTTGCCACAAGCGTTGCCTTCCCACCCTTAGGTGCCCTTCCCACTCACAAGGAGCTCCTGAAGCAGTTCGGCCCCACACCCTGCAGCAGTCTGGTAAAGCAGAGAGGTTTCTGCCCAGACCCCCCAGGCGTCCGCTCGATGCCTGCATGGCGGGGGAAGGTTTTGAATCCACACAAGGGTCCTGCAGCCCTGTGTGCCTAAGTGGTGCTTGCCAGCGATAAACTTCACCCAACGCTGCACACGTTCCCTTATTGCTACTTATTTGTTGGATTTCGCCAGCTCGCGGCTGGAATGGAGGCACGGGAGCGATGGCAGTGCTGGTGGGGTCAGGAGAAAGGGTGCCCACGGCGATTTCTGCACATCCTCTCCCACCACCCCCTCGGGTGAGGGCTTCCCCCCGTGTCAGAGAAGCCCCGTCGGCCACGGGCGCTGCAGCCCTGACCCGCGGGGCCTTCGGGCAGCACTCGCCCCCGGGCACGGAGAAGCCCAGCTGGCCATCGGCCAGGGCCGAGGTTAAACTCCAGGTAGCGCCGCGGGGCAGGCTCCTTCGCCTGGAGGGGTAACCTGTCCCCCTGGGCCGGTTTGGGAAGCCGCTGAGGCCAGCCCTGCGGGGGATGCCTGACGCACGACCACCTCTTTGGGTTGATTCCGGAGTTTTTAAGTTAACTTTTGAGTTAAGCGCCTCCCCCCGCCGGGAGCGCGGGCCGGAACCTCCTCTCCGAGGCAGCACGGAAAGTTTTAAGCGCCGGACCAGGCGGCGCCGGAAGCCGGCGGTGGCTCTGCCAACGGTCGCGGCATGGCGGGCTGGGGGCTGCTGGGCCGGCTGTGGGGCCGGCTGGGGGCGGCAGCGCCGGGCAGGCCGCTCTGGGCGGCGGCGGCGGGGGCTCCCGGTGACAGGTAGCGGAAGGGCTGGCAGGGGAGGGGGCTGCTGCGGGAGCAGCGCGGCGCGGGGCGGTGGGGGCCGGGAAGAGCGGGGGCAGAGGGGGACCCAGCCCCTGTCGCAGCCCCGGAGTAACGGGAGCCTCGGCGGCCCCCTCCCCTCAGCGGCGCCTGCGGTCTCCACCGTCTGGAGAGGCCTGTGGGTGCCGCCTGTTGGCAGTTTGCATGGGCAAAGCGGCAGGGTCCCGGTTTACTGCTGGGGCAGTCTCTGTGCTTCATTCTGAGGGGCCTGACCTGTGTTTTGAGTCGCCTTGGCCAGCTGTGCATTCGCCATTCGAATGCACTCGCCACATGCATTCGCTACCTGTGTTGTTAAATACTCTGTTTCATTGTACTTGCAGAGGATTGAGGAGCATTCAAGCTTTTGTTAGCCTTCACAAAAATTATGGCAGTACAGTGAGCTGTTTAGCAGGGAATGTAAAATCAGAGAGTTGTTGGGGCTGGCGGGAGCTCAGGAGGTTTCTAGTCTAACCTGCCCACAGTGTGGCCAGCTCTGAGCTCAGGCCAGGTTGTTGAGGGCTTTGTCTCGTTGAGCCTTGAGAGCCTCCAAGGACAGACGCTGTGCAGTGTCTCTGGGCCCCTGTTCCAGTGTTTGACTGTCCTCAGGTTGAACATTTTTTCCTTATGTCAAATCAGAACCCCCTTTTTCAGTTGATACCAATTCTTTCATTCTCCTGGCATGACCTTGGTAAACATGGCATGGCTCTGTTTTTTCAGTAACCCTCTCATAGGTATTGGAAACCTGCTGTCAGGTTCCCCCTAAGCCTCCTCTTCTCCAGACTAAACAAACCCAGTTACCTCAAGCCTCCTCGTAGGGCAAGGGCTCCAGCCCTTGTTTCTTTGTGTGCCACTGCTGGACTCCCTCATTTATAAACATCCCTGTTGTACTGGGGACCCGAAACTGGATTTAGTATTGCAGATATGGTGTACTTGGAGTGCTGAAGAAAGGACGATAACTGCTTCCCTTCATCTCCTAACTTTTGTTGATACAGCCCAGGCTGCTGTTAGCGTTCATTGCTGCCAGGAGCCCGCTGGATCCTTTTTTACCTTTTTGCCCCCCAGGACTCCCAGGTCCTTTGCCTGGCTGGGGAGCAGCTCTGCTGAAGTCACGCCCTGTACCCTTGCAAGAGGTTATCCCATCCCGGGTGTGGGACTTTGCATTTCTCCTTTACGAATTTCGTCACGTTCCTTGTGGGCCTGTCCCTCTGATGGCAGAGGGACGCCCTTGAGCATTGTTAACTGCTCCCTTCAGTTTTATTTGCAAACTTAAAAAGGGTACACTCATCCCCTGTTACAGGTTACTGATAAAGATACTAAACAGGACAAGTCCCAGAATAGACTCTTGAGGAACTCTGCTTGTAACTGACCTTCTGGTAGAGTGCAAACCATTAACCATGACTCTTTCAGCCTGATGATCCAGCCAGGATTTCGCCCATCTGATAGTCCTCCTATCCGTGCCGTAACATCCCAGCTTGGATAGAAGGATGCCACAGGAGATTGTGTTGAAAGCCTTGCTAAAGCTAAAGTAAACAACACACACTGCTGTCTCTTCGTTCATGGATCTAGGGTTTTTTTATCGTAGAAGGAATGGTGGTTTGATTTGTCATTACTTGCCCCACTTTGGTGTACTTAGAATACTTTAGATGAGAGCACGACAAATAATTAGGTATTGTTGGTCAGGGGTGGCCAGTTTGTGTGATGGTGGTTGAATAGCTTGCTAGTATAATTTTGGTCTTTATGACTGTATAGTGTAATGGTATAGTTACATAGTATGTATTACATTATGAACATACATGTTATGAGACGTTGTTTGAACTGATAAGACACTTTAAAACTTTTTCCCATCACTGGAAAGGGGGCAGCTGGGCTTTGCAGTCAGGCACGTTAACAGTACAACGTGGTGGCACGAGCATCTTTCTGAAGAGAACGTCCAGTTCCTCAAGAAGATAACTGCGGAGGAATACAAAGCTCAGACAGCAAGCAAGCTGTGCCCTCTGAAAGATGAGCCATGGCCACTGAACGAGTGGAAACCAGGTGAGAAAGTCTCTCTTCTGAAACACCAAGCTCATGCTGAAATTATTGTTGTTGTCTTGTTGCATTCAGTAACATCAGGATTGTGTCTTGTAAAGTATTTTCCTTTTTGCTTTTACCTCAGTCATCCAATGCATCTCCTAGTAAATAAGTAAATGTAATACACTAGTTCTCTAAAAGCATTTAAAATATTAACAAGGTGTTAAGAACCTTGTAAGAATAAGTTCTGGTTTTAGTCCAGATCAGCACTTGGCCAGTCCCACTGCTGTACAATGACAAGATAATAAACTAAAAATTAATCAAAAAAGACTCCCTAGAATATAAAGCATATGAACTTGAAAGTGTTCTTGTAAATATTGCTGGACTCTGGATAAAACCTGTAGTATATAATACATCCCACTTCTATTCAGTGATTCATAGAATATCTCAAGTTGGAATAGACCCATAAAGGTCATCGAGCCCCACTCTGCTTCTCACAGGACTACCTAAAACTAAACCGTATGACCAAGAGCATTGTCCAGACGCTCCTTGAACTCTGACAGAGTTGGTGCTGTGACCACTTCCCTGGGGAGCCTGTGCCAGTGACCAGCCACCCTCTCAGTGAAGACCCTTTTCCTAATGTCCAAAGTCTTACAGGCTAAAACACAACATAAAGGTTTTGAGTCTTCAAAAGGGTCACATCGTTTGACAGCAAACAACAGAGTCTGCAAATCCATGACAGGGTCCTCGGGTATGATGGTGGAAACTGGAACAAAGAGCACTTTTCGAACTTAGAAGCATTTATTCTTCCTCTTAAGTGTTCTGTTTTTCACGGCATGGACTGTCAGAAGCCAGACTTGACAGGTTGCCTTTGCTGTACAGTTACAGTGACAAAAATATGCAGAGGTCGGGGTGGGAGGAACCTACTACTCCAGTAAACTTTTCAATAGTTTGGCTCTAGTGAAACTAACTACTTGGGTATTGTGTTTTCTAAAAAAAAAAAAGAATGAGTTTGAAGCAGTGGTTGTTCTGAACTTAATGGGGAACTGTTTTGCATGTTCTGTCAAACACAGCTGGAACAAGTAGAACTTTACTGCTGATGGGATTAAAAAGAATGAACAGGTTATTCCCAGCCTATCCTCAGGGAGTCAGCAATGTTTTCTCTCCTTCAACTCCTTCGGAAAGATCTGAGTTAATGGGACTTTGCGGGTTATGAGACGGGCTCTTTCAAATATTAAGTGTGGAGTTGCATCCATGTTCTGTTTTGGTCTACAGATTCCATCAGAGTTGGTGTTGTTGCAGTAAAACTGGGAATGATGCCAATATGGACCAAGTCGGGAAAAAAACATGCTGTCACACTACTTAAGGTGAAATAAATCATAATGAATTTAATCTCCTATACTGTAATTGGATCGTTAACCAGAAGTTTCAGGCAAAAGTGAAACTTGTCACTTTTACAGAGCAGGAAATCCCTAACAAAAGGAAAGATTTCTTTCAGCCCTGCATAATACACCATGCCTATTCTCTGTTTATATCCCAAACTTTCCAGGAGCGGAGTGCCTTCTGCCTCAGGTATCCGAGTGCTGCAGAACTGTGCGTAGTATTACTTAGGTGAGGGGAGATGGGAGGCAACATAAAGCTACCCCACTTCACTTCCCCCCCCCCCCCCCCCTCTTCAGGCACTTCAGGATTAGTTTCACCTTGGGTTACTGAGCCTTTGTAGCCCTGAAGCTGCTTCATCATGTTCTCTGGTAGATACTGTGATGAAGCTGTTTTGCTGACCTGTTGCTGCCATACGATCAACCGGGGCTGTGAAGGACATTGGGTTTACAGGTCAAAGGAGCAAGAGTCTAAAATGTGGGCTCTTAATGTATGCTTTGCCACTGCATGCGGCAGGGATTTTGCACATCTTGCAGGCAAAAGATGACTATAAAAGTTTATTCCATTTCTAGAGCATTTATGAAAACATAGTTTGCGTTCTGCTAATATATTTGCCTAAGATAAGCCTTTAATTGATTGGAAGAAGAATGTCTATGGTAAAAAGGTAACACGCTCCCCTACTTGTAGGCTGTATCTCCTGTTACATAGATACAAAAGAATACAGAGACTGACTTTGTTTCACTTGTTTTGATAATCTCTTACTATGGTCTCAAAGCATCTGCTTATACTTAAATAAACACTATTTTTTTTTTTTCTTAAGGTGCAAGATTGCCATGTTTTAAGATACATTTCAAAGGAAGAGTCAGGTGGAAAAACATCTAAGCTACTTGTTGGAGGCAAAAATGCATCTCCTTTTTCTGTAAGTGAACCACTTTGGGTGTTTTTGTTAGGATAGTTGTTTCTGTTGTGATTACAGTACAAAAGTAGCACAGGTAGACTTCTCTACAAGATTAGTTGGCAGACGTGCATGCTTTGGAACTGATCTTTTATCACATCTACCCTTGCGTATTTCCTAATGCTAGTATTGATTCTTGGTTAAAAGAATAGCAAGAAGAACTTTTTGAAAGTTTTGGCTCTTGATTCTCTAGGAGAGCTGTGGGTTTAGGAAGTTGCTTTGATGTGCAGTGTCCCGTGCTGATGAAAGGGTCTGAAAGGCCATTAGCAATGTAGAAACATGTGTTTGCCATGTCTGTGGAGATGCAATATGAGACCAGGACTGCAAGATACATGCATTAATGGTCTGTTGTAAACTTATCCAGCTTCATCAGTTGTTTAGAAGACTTTATTCTCTATCTTACTTTTCCATACTGTTAGCTTTAGTTGTAGTTTTTCCACAGGTCTGTTGAGATTGTTTAATTTGCATGTAGTTTTACTGATGAATAAGTTTAAGACTTGAATTTTCAGGAAGGTAGCTTCATGATTATAGCTTATCAACAGCGATACCAAAACCAGTCACTTGTTTAGTCACTCCAAATGCCTGAAGTGGAATTCCCAGCCACCTTCAACGTCTAAGGTTGTCTACCAGAGCTGTCATTCCTTAGGAGGAAAACTGAATTCTAGATCAAGGCAGGAGCAAAGCTTTCCCTCAAAGGATTGCAGTTTCTATGATCCATTATTTCTATAAAATATCACTTTTCACTTCCTGCAGTATCTTGACACTCATTTGTTTGATTTAGGCAAGTAAAAAAAAAAAATAGGGCTTGTGATTGCTAAGCAGATTATCTCAGTTGGTGATTGTGGCTTTTTGAGGACATATATTTCCCTTTTTCAAACAGAAGGTTTTCCCAGAGCCCCAAAATTAATCTGTGTACTTGTTTTTGCTTTAGCGGAGGTGAGGGAAGAAGGAGCTTTTTTCATTTGATAAATCTGTTGGCTTTTATAGCATATTCTATTGATTTTGAACAGGCTTATATTTTAGGGTACCTTTCTTTTATTCAGTGGGTTTATGCCATGTTTCGCCATTGTTACTTGTACTTCTCAGGTGTCTGTCCTGTCACTTTAAGTCCACTTCCACCTTCCAGGTGAGACATTTTTCCTGGAGAAATTACAGCTGTGTTTTTTTCTTTCCTGTTACCTTGGTTTAAGACATGCAAGAATCATGTGAATAATAATTTTCAAGTTGTATTATGCACATAAGACTCCTTACAGTTGATTTCCTCATAAAAATTATGTTATCAGTGATTCAATATGTTGTCAGAGTAAAAATGTGCAGGAAGCAAGCAGGTATATAGAAAATTTCTATTTAAACAGCTCTTGTGAACTAAGAAAATTTCTTCAAAGCCGAACTACGTAAAAAGTCAACTCAAGGATTTTTTTAGTAGTTTGAGTTATGTTAAAGACTCTCTTGGACATAACTTTTTGCAAGTTAGCTCCTATTAATTTGGTTGAACTCAGACTCATTTTAATAAAGAAATTAATTAAATATCCTTAGACCAATCTGTGGTGAGTACCTGGCCTGAGACTGAGCTCTGTATTATTGTTATTGTTGTTATTATCATCATTGTATAAACGAGATAATTTCTAAGAAAGAATTTGGCATGCCGATTCTGAACAATTTTACTCTTTAAGGTACTAACAGATAATGTCTTTCTGTGGGTTAGCTGCAGGTTTGAATCATTGCTCTCTTATGTTTATCAGTCTTTTTATGTGCTGCTTTTCTCTCTGAAGTGTCTGAAAGTGAGAATTAAAAGAAAGCTGAATGATACTGTATTGTATTAGCATAAGCCATTTATCTTCTGTTAATTCCTCATAGGAACATCTGTCTTCCTCAGATTCCTCACAGCTACTGATTTTTAATGAACTTAATCTAATGATTCCCTCAGTAATTTTACTAACAAAGAGTTTCATGTTTTTCTTTTGAGTGTCAAATTGCTTAAAAAATGATAAGGAGTATTGCATTTTTAGCAGATTTTTTTTTTTTCCTTTTTAGCTTGATGTATGTCAGTCTATTACAAGTGAACAGATTTTTCATGACTTTTTAATGGAAAGTTATTCTCAAAAGTACAATTCTGTCAGTGTTCTAACAATTTTTTGTCAAAAATATTTTATATGCTTCCTTTAAGTGAGGGCATATCAATCATTTTCCTATAATACTGGAAGATATTGTGGGTCTTTTTAAAAATAAGAACATCTGAGAATTCACTGAATGTTCTTCTCTTCAGTATTGCTTTTTAGGAAGGCTTTGTAAAGACTGCAATGTTTTATTTGTAGAAATACATCTCTCTGACTTGACTGTTTGAAGAAAGCTTGTTGAAATAGAACAGTGCAAGGCTATAGTAGGTAGGACTCGAGATGTAAGCGATTTTTACCCTTTGACTTCACTATGCTTTTCTTCAGTTGTGGTAGCTCTTTCCAGGTACCCATGCTGAGCACAGAGCTCCCCTTGCAGTCATCCGAGGCAGCAGTTTTATATAACAGTGGAAATAAAGGATTGATATGCAGGGATTTAGTAGAAAGAGGATTTCTTTCTTTTTAATTCTTACATATGGTACTACAGTTTAATACAGTTGTCCTCCATTGATGCCTCAAATTTTTGTGGTCTTAAGGTAGATTTTGTATTTAGTTGATAACCTCTTTTTTTTTTAAGGTATTTGAAGTGTTTTGTACTATGAACTCAAGTGAACAAATCACTCAAAAAAAACCTTATAACTCTCAAAGACTCTGTATCCAGACTTTCTCCTCAAATAAGGACAGATTCATAAAGTTAAAATTTCTGGTTTGTGTCTGAGTTCCTCATCATCTTGCTCCTTCATTCTTCACAAAACTTCCTCTGTTCTCGTAACACTTTTTAACAGATTTTTAAAAACAAAAGGAAGGGCAACATGCAGATTTTCAAAATAAACTTAAGTAACAATTTTAAAGTTACTTACATTATTTTGTCTTAAAATACACGCAATTATTTTTGAGAGAGAGAACTGCATAGAGCTTTTGAGAAGTGAACCTCAGAGATGTGACTGTCCAAGTGTGACAGTATTGTCAGATGCTTAAATTGCTTTCCAGGAGAATTCATTTGAAGAAGAATGAGCTGCATTGCTTTTTTTGTATGGCCACAGTTTTCCTGCATCACTGTTTTCCATTGCTTGGTATCATCTCAGTGGTCAGCCATTCTGTGAGTTGTCTTATTTAAAACAGCTGAGAACAATTTTAAGTACTTTTAACTTTGTCAGACTCCTCTAAAAAGAAGAGCCCTTCTTTGATAAGTCAGCAGCGGTTTGACACTGAGTGTACTTGGTAATCTTAAAAATACACGAATCATAAACTTGTTCATTTTTCTTTTTTGTCCAGAGACTCTAGATTCTCTTCTGAGGGAAATTAAGCATTTCTAGAAGTTTCTGCAAGATCGGGCTTTTTTCTATGGTTTTGTTAGTTAAATCAAATAAATTATATTTATGGTGGTGTGGAACTAAGTCATTAGAAGCTTTGAAAAAAAGAAAATGCTTTTAAATTACTACAAAACTCTTTGAAAGCCATGAAAAAGCAGTAACATATTTTATGTACATTCTAAATGATCGGTTTCCCTTTTCTGGTCTTAGAAATCTTCACGTATCTCTTGTTAATATGATGTAGCTGTAGGGTAAGTAGTTGACAGAAAATAAAATGCAGACACAGGAGTTTTAAATTAATTTTATAGAGAGTTAAAATGCTAGTCTCAAGATAAAAATGTAGTATGGTATATCTGTTTTTCTGAGTGGTGTTGACAGTTTGTAATCACTTTCTGTGCTAGATTGATCCTTGGGTATTTTAAGATCACTTCTTTTTTATGGCTGCTCTTTGTTACAGAAATCAGAGTCTGCAATGGAAATTTTTAAAGAAGCTGGAGTACCACGGAAACAGAAAGTTACAACATTTAATGTAACAGATGATGCCATAATTAAACCAGGTAATCTTTTTAAGCTACTGAATATTATCTGTGTAATCATTTAACGTCTGCTGCTTGTAGACCTAAACTAAGTTATGACGTGTTTTGTATAGAAATTGCTGAATTCTTATTTCTTTGTCATTGCGCACAAACAAACTTTTTTCTTAGAGAAAACGGGCTATACTTTCTAGGTGATGAGAAGTAGGATTTTTCCTTTTTCCTGGATATTATGTTTTCATTGATTAGAAAATAAGTCTGATCCAAACTAGCTAATATGACCATTGAGTTAAGAAATAAATGTCTATAACCTTGACTCACTTGTTGGGAATAAATATGAATGCATTTACAGGAAGTTGTCTGATTATCCTTATGAGAGGGGCACCGAGAGTTTTGTGGCAATGTTTCTCGGGAGCCTAAAATAGCGGTTTGAGGTTTGTTTCTTCTTGCTGCATTCAGAAGTAGGACTGATGGCTGTCATATATGGTGTTTTTTTCTGGCAGCTTGCAAAGTAAAGCACATTAAAACACATTATAATCAACTTTCTCACTAAAAATCTCTATTAGAAGTTTGGAGATGTAATGAAACGTTTTATGTTTTTAAGGTTTTATTAGCTAGTGTATTTAAGTCACTTTCATTTTGTGCTTTTTGACAGTTACATGTATTTATGTAGGGTGAGAAATTCTAATGTATTACATCTTTATTTGCCATTGGAGAAGGTTTTTGCAAGACCTTTTTAAGACAATGTTGTAACTGATAAAAATCAAATCTGACATGACGAGGAAGTCTGGACTGATAAATGGAAGCAAAAGCTTGAGACAAAGCAGAATTGCAAGTTTTCAATAAACTGATTTTGCAGTGTATTGTACATACACTGTACAATACACTTGTGTATTTTGTGTATTACGTACAATACACATTGTGTATTTTGTACATAACATCCTTCATGTACAGGATTTTCTGTCACTTGACAGGCATCTTATCCCAGGTATGTATGGATCATATAGCATGAAATAATATGAAGATTTTTGTGTTTGAGACTTAGGAGAGGTTTACATCATTTCAGTTTGCGTTCATACAGATTTTAAAACAGCATGGAAATGGGTGTGGACGTGAAGCAATTAAAATTTCATTTTTTTTAATTGACTTAAAACAGGCTGGAAATTCTGTTAAAGATGCAGCTGCATGGATCTTGAGATTAAAGTTCATTTATAATGAACTCAGTTATCAATTCTGGTTTGTTTGGTTTTTTTTAAGCTGCTAATAAAAGAATATTGCACTTGGATGAAAAAAAATTGCTGAAGACAAAATAAATCTTTAATTAAAATTAAAACTTCCATACTACAAGCACTTAGGGGAATGAGTGTAATTGCAGTCAGGTAAGTGATGTCACTGACTGACAGTAGCACTACTTCTACTAAAGGCAAGTGTATAGGTAATTCCCTAGTGGATGAAGCTGTACTTCTGCCACAGTCTTTAGTTTGGAAACACTGTGTCTTAACAAAGAGGAAGCATTGCAAAACTTTTTTTTTTATTCTTAACCCCATTTTTTATAGGAAGTGTTTTGGGTTTTGGTTTTGTTTTGTGTTTGTTTTAAAAAAAAAAAGCCTCCACCTTGTAAAGTGGTAGTAGTTGTAAGTGGAGCATGTTCTGTTTTCTTGCAAAGTTTGTTTATTGTGAGTCTTAACTAATTAAGCATTTTGGGCTTTGTCTCTTTTGGTGTCTGAAGTGCAACATGTCTGAGTAAAGCCCCAACTCTTCCTTCCTACTCATCTGAAATTGGGCTAGGAGCTGAGAAATGTGCTTAAGTAGTAACTACAAAGCATCTATTCTAGTCAGTGAGGTTTATCAAGAAGAACAAATGATAGGTGAATAAAAACAAAACTTTGTTTCCTTTCCTGTGACTGTAATCTACCCTGGATGATAATGACTGGAGAGCGGTTCGAGGATTGCAGCACTTTGTTGAACATGATCTCTCCTCTTCTTTTGAAGGTACTCCTTTGTATGCTGCTCACTTCCGCCCAGGGCAGTTCGTGGATGTTACTGCGAAAACGTAGGTTCCTAATGATTTAATACGTAGAGTTCATCTTTCAAATAGACTTGAATTTTTTTTTCTCCCTCTACTTTGGTTGGAACTCATGGCTCACAAAAGCTGAAATACAATTGCAAGGGTAGCAGCAGAAAATAGAAGTCCATTCAGCCATTGGGTAAAAAAATTCAAATTGTTTTTCTTTGCTGAGGCTTATTTTTGATTTTGAACATGGTAGGTAAATAATACTATTAGGGCTATGGTTCTGCATGTGTTGTCTGTTGCACATATATGATTAGCATGGAAGGGCTTGACAAAGAGCTTGAGAAAGAGGTGCTCAAGCTTAGCATGGGTGAAGAGGTCTATAATGCAGCATCTGTGGTATGTAGAAGTGGGGAATAAATGCTGGAAGGCATCAGTTCCCAGAAAGACTGCGTAATTTTGATTTGGTGAAGAGATGCGAAAAGAGATGTATCACGTGGACCAAAAGAAAGGCAAAAAGATATTGAATACCTTTAGCAGGACAACAGAGCTGTCAAATTCCCTTTCTTGTTTTCTCTCATATTCCAGCTCATCTCCTTGCCAGCAGTGGCTAATGATCTTTTACTTTTACGTGGGAGGAATGATTTCCTCTCAGACCGCTGTGAATGCCAAATTAGAGCTCAAGTGGTAAAGGGTGTCAAAAAAAACTGGCACCTTGCGGCAAAGACTAGTCATGCCTCTTCTATTACGTCCATGATTTCCGTTGCCCAAGAGGACTGAGAACTATCTCTGTATTTCAGTGAAGTGTATTTTTGTTGTGTTGTGATACAAAGATAGTGTTTTCCATTTGATGTTCTGTTTTTTGTGTAATGGAGATAATACCCACTGGCCTTGTTGAAATATCATCCATTGTAATTGTCTCACATATGTGTAACACTTATAAATGTCTAACATTATTCACAAGGCTTTGTATATATGGGGAAACCAACTGTATCAGTACAGCCAAGTAGTCGGTTCTGATATAGCTACACCTGTGAAGGCACCCTATTTAGAAAAGGAGGTCAAGGAGTTGACTGGAATTAGTATTTTTCTATGTCAAGCTTCCTTATGTAATACTTAGGTCTGGTATATTATTCATTCTGCTTCTGAATTGCATTCAGGGAACAGCCTGTAAGAGACAATAGCTTGTTTGCAAAGCACAGCGTCATTAGGAACACAGTCATTCCATGTAGATTGTCATGCTTTCTTAATGCAGAAAAGCTTTGTTTTTCTAGAATTATTTCAAGAACTAGGAAAGGGATTTTTTTGCAGTGTAAAATATACTGGTAAGCAGCCACAGGGTATTGATTTGTATCTTGCTATATGTGTTTGAAAATACTAGCAAGCTAAAAATAGACTGGGTTCTTAGTCGTGTTCAGTGAATCCATCCTATCTTTTAATTCAGTATTTCTAATCTGTTTTCTCCAGATATTTGTATGATTCCATTTCAGAAATTAGCTTTTTGTTTGTACTGCTGATTTTGGTAGCATATTACATGTAATCCTACTATAGAGGTGAAGAAAAAATTCTTCAGCTAAAGAGAAATATCAGATTTTTGGTTTTTTTATTATGGGTTTTCTGTCAATCTGATTCTCAAATCATTCTAGTCTTTCCGTATCCAGGGGAGGGAGGGGTTAACCTTTTTCTGTGACTTACTTGCATTCTGATTTCTACTTTTAATGTTTCTTTCTTCTTAATTTCCACTTTTCTGGAATGCTGCGTTTATCATATTCCCTTAACTCTTGGACACGGATTAAATTATTTTACTACATTTCAGTTTTTCTTTGGGTCTTTTACTTTATTCCATGCAATTTCATCCAGTGTTGCTTAGTCTCATATTTGGGTGGGGTTTGGTTTTTCATTATTTTTCAGAATACTGTATCCATCATTCTTAGTTACTGTACCCATAAGTACAGATCTCACAATGTCACAAAAATAACCAAGAAATGCTTCAGTGAAGGGCAAAAAAAGTTGTCTTGGGAATGATTATAGCTTTGAGCTATAGCATGTGGGCTGCGCTGTGAGGGAAAAATGAGAACGTGCTTCATGTCCGACTTGGGTTCTGAACCCCCCTCAAGACGAGCCGGCTTCTCCCTGCTGAACAGAGAGGGAGCCTGGGGAGGTTTGGTCCACAGGCTGAAATGAGCCTTTGTACATTACTCTCTAAAGTCCCGTTTCCAGAACTGATCCTAAAAAAAGATCCTAAGCTATAGGGGCATTTTGAAAAGGTGCTTGAGGATATAATGCTGGGTTACAGTAGGGAGCACAGTTTGGCTTCCTCTCCTTCCTCCCACAACTTCTGTCTTCCTGATTCAAACCATTATGGACTTAAAAGACAGTAATTCCTGAAAACTTGCTATCACTGCTGGTAAAGTTTTTAGAAATATTTTTACATGAACATGTGCTTCACGTTTTTAAGATTGTCAGTAATTTTGTTTTACTGGAGGAAACACTGAAGTGTGCAGTGTTGGAAATCATATAGATGAAAATAGCAGTCCTGTTGTTAATAGCATGATTAATTCTAATTATTCCTTTAAAAAGGAAAGAAAGAAAACTAGTGTCACCTCAATGAGGAGATAATATAGTGGAACATAAAGGCTATTTTAATTTTTTACCAAATCTTAATGATTCAGATGAGCAAGATACCCTTTTGTATGCTTCCTTCTGCCAAGACATAAATCTAAACTATGCTCCTTAAAAATGAGCAAGCTTTTCTTAGTTATTGTAGCTTGAATAAACTACTTGCACTACATTTCAGAAGTCTTGGTTAGCATCTTGATTTGGTTACCAGTGTAGAGTGGATTTTTATGACTGTCTGCTTTTAAACTTTCCTTGCAAATGTTTTTGTCGAAGTCTTTTGAAATGTTTTGATTCATTTATACCCCTGTGAAGAAAAACACTTTCACAGAAATGAGAAGGTTCAGTTAAAGATGTGTGCAGTTTGTTTTTATTTGAAGTCTCATAATTTGTTCAGCACAGTGTGAGTAGATTTTAGAGCACTGGCAGTAGGCAGTGCGTCTGCATGCTGTCAGTCGTCTTTAGTGCTGAATATTTTCCTTAGTACTTATTTTCAGCAATTTAAAAGCTCAATCCTTAAGTTTTATAGCTGTCTTTAATGACAAGACTTTTCCTTGGTGTTTCAGAGGTATGTTTCAAGAATGTGTAAAGGCTTAGTGCCCTTTTTGGGACAGCGGTGAACTTCAGAAATCCTGTGGTCTGATGGTTTGTTTTAGCCCTAATATGCTTTGGGCTAAAATACATCACACCATCCAGAAACACTTCTCTCGCAGGCTGCACTTCTGTCACCTCTGTAAGCTGGTGTAGTAGAGGCTGCTGCCCAAAGGGGAGGTGGTGCTCACTCCCACGGAGCTCCCATCAACCTTCTATCACTGGTACTGGCATCCTGAGTTACATGGAGGAAAAGACCAGTGTGAGATACCTGTATTCTTCCCTGGGTTAGTTTTCAGCTGGATCAGTTGCATGCCCCAGCTTGCTGAGTAGCTGAGTGAGCTTCTGCACTCGTACAAAGACGACCAAGACATGGGGATGGGGAGAGGTGGGACCATGCCTTACCAGTGCTGTACGTTGATGGAGTTGTATTATACCTCCTTTTTCAGCCACTTCACGACCTGCTTCATGAACGTTTCAGGAAACCTTTGGAACATCAGAAATTTTGCCACTCCAAAGAAAAAGCCAACAGTAGTTTTGTTTGAAATGTGTCAGAATTAAGTGGTGATTCTGATGTGTTTAGTGGTTTATTTAAGCTTTGCTAGGTTAACTGTAATCTGAGCCTGAAAGTAAAGCATGCTCTACAATCATCTGAAATTATTTGACTAAGTAGTTGGAATCCTTTTCCTCTACAGCATCTAAATAATTGTCTTTTAAATTAGCTAAGTTTGAAGAATTAGCAGCAAACTAAATTGTTGCTTAATTAGAGTGCTTTATTCCAGTAGCTTTCTAAATGAAAGTCGGCTCATTATGTACTGGCATTTTCCTTGTATCAAACCTGGAAAATGAGGTTTTGTACAAAATTAGGTGGTTGACCTGAACAGCTGCTTTCCTGCAGGTGAGACTAGAAAACTGTGTGTAATTAAATTCTTGGTTTTAATTCTACAGAAAGATAATTTTCCTTTCATTTAGCATTTGTGTGTCTTAGTTTTGCCTATCATCATTGCTGCTGTGATTCCTTTCTGGGACTCAGTTAATCATGCTTCAGTGAAGCTAAGTAAATGACTAAATTCCATATATTGAAGAACAGTGGCATTATACATATCAAGTCTAATAAAGATAGGTCTCGTGCATGGTTTTTTTTGTTCGGATATGGCGTTTAATGCTACTGTTGTCAGAACAAAAATATATAGTGCTCAATTCAAGCCAAGAGAGCAGGTAGAAGATGTCTTAGCAAGGAATTGCAACAGTGTAAGTAGGATGACAAATGTTCTACTTCAGTGTAGGTTCTTGATTATCGTATCTCAGATGCTGCACACATAACTTGATCCTTTCAGAGTGGAATCTAGGTATTAATTCTGTTTAATTAATATATGGTTCTAGATTAAGATACCACTTTGACAAACCTTGATGTTTTCTGAAAATATCTGAAGTTGTTGGTACTATGCCTATTATTAAGAGATTCTGGGAGTTGTACCTCTTCTTAGGCATGTTTGAGTTTGTTCTAAATTAGAATTGTATTGTGTTTCTTTTTAAAGATTTCACAGTTTTTAATGAACAAGATGTAGCGGGATGTCAGTAGCTAGGACTTTTAGGGGGGAAATCAGGGATTCTTCTGATGCATTCTTAAATGAAATTGTGATGCAGATCATCATAAGAAAAGTAACTCCAGGACAGGTACATGTTTGGCTGGTATCTTTTATGCGTATCTTGGCTAATGTGAAATTACATAGACTAGTGTATATACTATACAAAAAATAGTATCTAAATATATAGTATACATAAAATAGTATGTATTGCATATGTGATAACTATATGTTTTAATCTTTTGATTTGGCTAGCTCACACTAATTTAATGTTATGAAGTATTTGTCGGAAACGAACTCACGAGACTTTTTAAGTAATAAAAGATCCAGTATTCTTTTGGAGGATTTTTCTGTTTCATTCACTTTCGCAAAATACTGTTTTAGGTTTAGTTTCAATAATTATTTTTCTTGTATTTTATTGGCGATACTTGCTGAATGCATTCACACCTAGTAATTTTTAAGAAGGGCAAAGAGGGCAATTAGACAATTTGAAATTAATAAGTGATATTAATAGCTGACACCTGGCATCTTTTCAGAAGTCAACAAGAGTATATTCTTATAAATATTTGTTATTTTTTTGGCAGAATTAAAAAAGTTTAAGAAAAGTGAACTGTATAAATCCTCTGATTTTACACAGTATTTCTTAAACAGCCTGCATCTTAAGTTCTCTTCCTTGTTTATATAAGATGAATATTTGTTTCAAAAGCACTTTGCATTTCATACCATTGGAAGAATATAAAACCTTTGCATTAGAAATAAAGATAAATTTTGAGTCATGGAAAATTTATTCATAATATTTATTTTTTGCATATAGTAGAGAAATCTACCACTTGTCTGAGAACAGATCACAGTTGCATCAAGGTGGACTTAGGTTGGAAAAACACTATTCTTCTAGAATGATTGAGGTATATTGGCTGAGCTACTAAGTGCCTAGTTGAACAGTCCTCCTTTCTAAATTTGATTTAAACAGATGTTAGTAGTTCCTTACCTTAATTTAAACTTTATGTTTGATATACATCATCCTGTAGTTTTTATTCTGGTTCCAGCTTTATTTCAGATAGAGCATGAGTCTAGGAAGAAATATACACTGTGTAATTGTTTTTCATCTTGACGAATTTAAAAAACACTATACGTTGTTTATTCTCTTAAAAAAATCAAAAACTCCAAAATGAAATAAAACTATAGCTTCTTCTTATTTAATTAATAAAAACTTCATTTTATTTTCAGTCATGATGGTGACTGTGTCATGTTGAATAGAAAATTAATGTTCAGAAAGTCGTAAGATAAAGTGTATTTTGTAGGTAGTTCAGAGACCTTCAGTCAGTTTTTCACAAATCAAAAATGAAACTCTTCTAAAAAATTATTGAACTACTATGATGAAAGAACCTTGGTAGGTAGTAAAGCATTATACATTATGAAATATTCTAATTTCAGTATTGAGATATCTTTCCTTGACTTTGGCCAGAATATTTCAGATGTTGGAGATTTGTTTTCATATTCCAGATCAACAGATGCATGAGAACTTTCAGGTTTACCAGAGTGCTCTTTTTTAGTCTGGCCACACTTTCAGTAAATTTCCTAAGACATCAGTATTGTAAAGTCTGGGTCTTTGTTCATGGAAAATACGTGTGTCGTTCGAAAAACCACATAGTAGATAAGTGTAGTCTATTGCATAAATCATTGAATACTAGCAACTCTATCTTGTGATATCTTGCTTCTTTTTTGAAGATATCTTATAGCATTTGATGAAGTAGACATTTTGTTCAAAATGTGTCTCTTACAAGTATGAACTATTTCTTATATTTTTGTATTTTATTAAAAAGTACAATTTACAGTATTCTAAATTATTCATGTCTAAAAATGAACAATCTGAATGAAATATTGAAGTAGTTTCACGACATCAGGGATTTATGCTTCTTGATTGAAATTGACAGTACTGTTTTCTTTTGAAATCGTAGCTTTTGGTGGTTGTATGGTTTTCCCTGAATGGCAAGTACATTGCTGCAGCTAAAGAATTAATCATGCCCCCAGTCTGCTCGCTCTGGTAGCTGCACAGCTGTTGTTATGCAACCCACTTGCAGTGGGTTTTGGAGAGTTTTGTTAATTCCATCTTCCAGCTAGAGATGCCAGAAGCAGACTACTTGGAAAACATGGCCAATAATAGATAGTTTCAAAGAAAAAAATAGCATTTTGGCAGAACAGATACGAGTTTTCCTATAGCTTAGTTTCTGCGCTGTATTTCAAAGTTACCGGTCCCCTCGCAATCTGCAGACATGCAAAAAGACTAATTTTGAACCTCTCTTAAAGTGTGAGTATTTTTCAAACTGTTTTTTTACAACTATTGCTGTTCATTACTGCAAGCTTCCAAAATAAGCTGATTCATGTGAAACTGGTGTAACAAAGCCTTGCATCCTTTAGATTTGTCTTGTGTTCCTGATCCCAGGTAACCCTGGTCCTCCCCTCCCGCAGGTGCCTTCAGCTTCCTCTTGTGGCCCTGACCCTCTCCATAGGCCCATGTTGCACCACTGTCTGCTGGCCTGGAAAGACTCTCTTGCTGGTGGCAAGCACTTGCAGGACTGGCCAGCTGGCAAGCCAAAGGAACAGAACACTACTTGAATCAAGTGCTAGCATTTCCTTAGTTAGTTGTAGAAAAGCGACAAAAAAAATGCAGGACTTTCTAACCAATAATTTTGATTTCATACAATTACACGTCTGTCTTGGGTGCCAAATTTAACTGGAATTGACCACTAGGTTCCAAGCAGGGAAGGGGAAAACCAAGAGTCGGATACTGTGGTTGCACAAGTCTTGTTTTCTTATGGTTCTATGGCTTTAGAGAGTCTTTCCATTTGTGGCTGGTTTTGACTGTAGTTTGACTTGCTCTAGGCAACTAGGCCAGCAATCAGAGGATTATTCAAGCGGAAGAGGAAGGAATCCAGTTTTTGTGAATGTTGGTGTTTTCTGCATTATCTGTATATTTTCTCTAGTTTTTAATGGTAGTGCTTTTCTGATCAGGGGAGTCAGCAAAATGTAGTCCATATATACAACGTGCTGTATGCATGCTCATACCCGGTTTTATTTTCATGTGTTTGGCCAGAAGGTTCTAATACTCGAACTGATAGGACCATGACATTGCAAAGTGCGTTAGTAGAGAAAAGATTTCTGTAAATTGGAGGAAAAGGATCATCTGTTGTATTAATGAAATAATCAGTGCAGCCATAAACCCTGTGGACAGACTTTTCCTTTTGGAAACCGACAACGCTGGTTTAAGCACACGCTTTAATCGGCTTTACTTTTGTGCAGTGGTGAGGCAATTTTTCCTATTCAGTCTGTCCCTGCAGTAAACAGAGACCTCCAAAGCCAGTAATACTATCATGTGCCTCAAAGGTTAAGGCATGGACACTGATGATGCGTTTTATTTGTTATTCTGTTTTAGAACTTATTTGTCTGATGAGTACAGATCAAAAGAGTTAAATGTTTTTACTACACATAAAACTGTTTTCAAGAGATGAGTCTATTGTAGCTTGGAGAAGAAATGTTCCTCGGCTTATTTTTATGCTAGTCTAAGCATCCATCTCTTCCCTCCCTTGATGCTTAGGGTCTGTCATTACGTTTTGGTATGTGCTATTATACAGTTGGGTTTTGTT
The DNA here is from genome assembly GCF_965183815.1 of Platalea leucorodia. Classification (NCBI taxonomy): domain Eukaryota; kingdom Metazoa; phylum Chordata; class Aves; order Pelecaniformes; family Threskiornithidae; genus Platalea; species Platalea leucorodia. Next base: position 121,174,857 of record NC_138823.1, read on the forward strand.
CAGTTGTTTGGGTTTTTTTGATCTAGTGTCCACTCGATGAAAGCTTCATTATGGTACCATGTATTGAGGACCATCACGGCAGGGAACATTTTATGTTAGTCTTTTCACCTATTTGACTCTCTTCTAGTGCTTCTTATTCTGTAAAGCAACATTTAAGTATTGCCCTAGAGTGTGTTTATGATATAAAATACAGATTTAAAAATAAAAAAAAATATTTTTTTCTCTGCTGATCTTTGCTAAAGGTGAAAAGATCATGAGCCTGACTGAAATTATTGTTTATTGCTAAAAATCTTAAGTCTGACTAACCCAGGTTTGTTTCTTTATTTTTCTTTTCAGAATTGGTAAAGGATTTCAAGGTGTCATGAAAAGGTGGGGATTTAAAGGCCAGCCTGCTAGCCACGGCCAGACGAAAACTCACAGGCGTCCTGGAGCAATATCTACCAATGTGAGGATTCTTATTTCTTCTTATTTCCTGATGTAAACATTCTTCAGTATTTTTAGAACTGCTTATTAAAAATGAACAATTTCACCATAGCTAGCTGTTACCATCTACTCTGTGGTAGCAGAAAATCCCAGCTGTTTCAAAGGAAGTTGGGAAACCTGTATAATGAGCAATGCAGATAGCTGTTCTCTTATGCCTCAATTTTTTAATATTCTATATTGCTAGTAAGTGAGCAAACACATTTTAACTGAGCAAATTGTGGTATTTTTTAATATAGCTGAGAGAAAGAGCGTTAATGCTTCAAAGAGAGTTCTAAGAATCTTTTATCACAGCATTTATAGGTTGGAAAGGATTTACTCATTGTTTTGTACTGCAGATATTGTACTATTCTTTGGAGCCCTAGTTGCTTTTATCGCCTTGCCTGGCATGTGTAGCTGCTTTATGAACTCTTTCATTCCCAAAATAGTTTGTTGGCTGCCTAGCATTTTTAAGGAGGGTAAACAATAATATTTTTAAGTTTCAAACTATAAACAATATTATTTTAAAAGCTCTTTGGAACAGATGCATTTAAAACTTTGTCCCTGTAAAGGCTGCACAACATTTAGGCTGAACTAAGAGGGATTTTTGCAAACAAGGTTCGTTATACAGAATTAAGACCAACTGAGTCACAGTACTGAACCCGAATTGTCTGTAATTTTCTTGGAGAAGTTAAAATAAAAATTAAAAAAGAATTAATAACGCTTAAGAGAATAGTAAAAGCAAAAAGACATCGGGCAACAAAGTTAGAGTAATTGAGACTGTAAAAGCATACAGTACTGATTTATAATCCTTCATTTCAACTGGAAAATGAATTCTACACCTGGCACTGTTTTCTCTGAAGGCTGAAGAACATAAATATTTGAACATATAACACTTTGTTTTAGCAGATGGTATTTGTCATTACAAAATAACCCCTCTACTTTTCTTTAAGTTGGAATTTCCTAAGCAGTAACACTGCATGTAATTTCATGAAGTACATAGAATGGGAAATAGTATTGGAAATAGATATGATGAAAGGAAACAAGGTGAAAGAATGCAATAGGGGAAAGACAATGCCTTGATTTTTATTTTCCAGTCTAGTGTTGACCACCTCAGTTTTTAGTAATCCTGCATAGTTTAGTACAGAATCATGTCCCTAGCACTTTATTGCAGTTGATTTCCTGAAATCATGATTTTCACATGAGTTTAAAAAAAATAAACATCATTAATGAAGAGAAGTGGTGCAGGAGACTAAGACCAATCCCTGGATAATACTGTAACTCAAAATTATTGCACTTACTCTTGCCTTTTCTTTTCCACCTTTGTTCTCCAGGTTATACCCAGCCAAACAAAAATGGGATACAGAAACTAAGCAGTAGCAGGGAATGTAATTAAAAATTCTGTTTTCAAAAATACATACTTTAAAAAAATCTGGTTTACATCAGTATAAAACTCATGGATTAGGGCAAGGGGAGAAGCTACAGTATATCTTAATTTTGGCAGCCTTCCAGGGCAGGACTGCTCTGGAGCTCTGTGGTAGCATCCACAAGCAGTTTAGGTAAGTTTGGCAGTTGCTGTGGTCTGTGGCGTAGGTGAGAGTCTTGTGTTGACAGGGGTTTTAGGAAAAAAATTTTTCTTGCTTTTCACTAAGTGAAAATACGAGGTGAGTGAAGATTTTGCTCTGAATCTAGACACATTACATTTTAAGCAAAGCTAGAATCCCTTTGTTGATACAACAGTATTTATACCAATTTTATGATTGAGGTCAAGTATTTCAGATAACATACCTAACCTCCAGCAGGAGGTATTTAAAATGCTAATCAATATTAGATATTTTCAACATTGGAAATACCAGCATATTTTCTTTCCTGCTTTTCTTGAGTTTGTAGATGTACCTCTTGCAGTTGCGTGATTTTTTTGACCCTGTTTTTATCTAGAAAGCTGCCAAAGTTTATCGTGGAAAGAAAATGCCTGGTAAAATGGGTAACATCTATAGAACATCTTTTGGGTTAAAGGTGAGTTCTGAATGTACTAGAATGTGTTTATGCATTGCCAAGCAATGGACTTAGCCGTGTGGTGGAGAACTGTCTGTCATTTCTGTCAGAATCCAGACAGGTGCATCTTGAAGTAAACAAGCTGGAAAGGCAAGAGCAGCAAATGTGTGCTTCTGTCTTCTTGTGGGTTACAAATAAGTTATCTGAACTCCCTTTGCATATGTGCAGTCCCTGGGGCCCGGGATTTTAGGTGATACTTCCACATTTGATGTGTTTTTCACTGTGTCCCTTGGCTTCTGCCTTTGAAGTGGGAAAACAGTCAGGCTTTTGGTGACCTTCAGTTAACGTTTTCGTGCCTATTCCGCTTGTTCAAACCCAACCCAAGTCTGAGTTGTCTGAAGTCCTAATTTTATCATGGTCCTTCACTTTCATGTGCAAAAAGGGGATTATAGTTTCTGTCTAGATTCTGATGTGTACATAGCTGCAGCAGTTCCTGGGCTATTACAGCTACACAGCTACTGTTGTCTGTCTCTGAAGGCAACCTCTGCAGTTTGCACAAAAAGCATGTTAGCCTCTAGTTTGCAAAACAGTGTGCTGCTGCTCTCTGCTAACTAAAACTAATGTTTTGTAACAGAAAACGTGCATGTTCAGTTGAGCACCTCATAGAATTAAGAAATTAACAAATGGTTGCAGTAACATTTTCATGAGCATGTTTGTTTTAATTTGTCACCTGTGATGTTTTTCCACAGCTTTTGCTGTTAGAGGGGAAAGGGGCTTGGGAGCTTTGGTTGGTGTGATGCTGAACAAAGGGCTGCCTTACCAAATATAGCCTGATCCACAAGCCCTTTAAAACTGTTTAATAGACTCCTGCGTTAGAAAGCTGTGCACTCAGAGTAGCGTGTGACTGAATTTTGTGGCAACTTCAGGCGTGTGCAGAACATTCTTTTTCCCCTGGAGTACCACCTCCAGTTAATCAGTTTGTGCTTTGCTGGGCTGCTGTTTGTAAAACTGGGAGTAGTCTCTAAAAGGAGCTCAATGTCTGTTTTTTTTACTGTCTTCTAGGTGTGGAGGATCAACACAAAACATGACATTATTTATGTAAATGGGTCTGTTCCAGGTCACACAAATTGTCTGGTGAAGGTATGTTTGCTAGTTTCACCTTACCGGTATTAGTGACTCCTAAGCTCTCTCCAGTTTTCTTCTTATAAAAGCAAAAACGTTGGTTGAATGCAGTCTTCTTTTCATCAGAGTCCATCTTATACTATTGAATTAAAGGGCAGTAGGATCAGTTCTGTAAAAGAGTGAATAATAGGGGCAGCAGGTCACCACTTACTCTAAATGGCTCATTCTTAGCTTTGCACTGGGGTTGTGCACCCATGTAGCCTATGATAAACCAACACCGTCACTGTAACACTGCGCTAAGTGTCTCAGAGCTAGGTCCATCCCCGTGTAACGCTAACCTGAGTCAATAGCATGATGGTGAGATTTCCAGGATATTATTTAAGGGCCGTATTCACGAACAGAAATACACAGCAAGCACTGCTTTAAAGGTTATTCAAAGCATTCCCGTACACAGTAGCAGTTACCTTTCCAAGGAGCAGTTGAGGTACAGGAGAAGACAGCTGGACTTCACAATAATGATACAAGTTGCCTTCGCAATCAGTACAAATGTGTCAGTGTTATTTTCTGTGGCGTTATACAGAATTAATTTCAAATTAATGGAGATTCTTTTGGGATTGTCTATGAAAAACTGAAACAATGAGGAGTGTAATATGTGTTCTCACAATGCAAATAATCCACATCAAAGCAAGAAAAGTACTTTTAAGGATTATTTTCAAAATAGCCTTTTCTTTCTATTTAGGTATATTCTATACATCTGCAAGCACAGATTACTTGGAGGAAGTTGATTCCTTTCTGATTTAATAGATTACAGGGTATCGAGCATCTTTAGTATGAATTATTATAAAGATTTTGTCCATATACCTATATATCTGATATATAGTTTAAAATCCTCATAAGTATTGTAGGGATTTAAATGATCCAGTTTTTGAAAAGTTACAGAGTTCAGAAAGTTCAGGTGTTTTCAACTAGTTTATTTTGTTCTTGTCATATTTTTACTATTGGCATCCAGTTTCTGTTACGTATTTCCTAGTTGTGGAGCAGAACTCCACAGTTACTGGCCTTTAAGCAAAGCAATCTTAGCTTTCAAATAGGTGTTTTACACACACAGAAAAACGAAGTTTGTGGTTGTGTTTCTCTCATTGGAAATAAGGCCTTTTTTAATGAGTGAGGTATCTCTAAACTGCTTTGGTTGTAATGTCCAGCACAAGCCTGGAGAATGCATTACGCGTTTTTCTCCCAAGATAGTGAAACTCAGTTAACAGATGTCCAGGAGAAGTAGTTTTCAGGATAACTTCTGCAAAATTACTGGGCATGACATCAGTGACATAGAATTAAGACTGTAGTTTGACTGGCTTTTCATCCGTATATCAGCCTGAAAGACCTTTTCTTCAACTAAGTATTTTTTCTAATCCTGAGCCATGGACTTGATTGCTATATGCTAGTCTGAGGTTTAATTAAGTGTGGATTTGTTGTAGGATGTTATTTTTAAATTGTATGTATACAAGCAACATAATGTAGCTGAAAAAATGAGTAACGTTTGATGCCCAGACTTTATTCTTTGATCTTAATAGTGCTCTTAAGCAAGAGCTAATTGTTGCAAAAGGTTGTGCATCTTGTTGTCCTAGTCATGCTGTTAAAATCCACACTTACATGGTTCAGTGGCAACTGCATGTACACATCTCAGATGTCTTCTCTGCAAGGACACATTTTATGAAGCAGTTGAGACCCTGAACACAGTACTTATTTCTACCAACTTATAACTTTTATTCTAACTAGACTCAGTAAATTCATTTTTTGATTTCTGGTTTTAAGTGAGCTAAGAAAACAAATATTTATTAAACACCTGTAATACAAACTGTTTTTAAAAGCAAAGCTATGTGCATTAATACCACACATTCTTATGTACACTGTGAAGATTTCATTTAAACAAATCGATGTCCCCTTGCTAATCAGACACTGCACACTTCCACTTGGAGAAGAACCTACTTGGAAGTGTTACGTGCTTTCTCTCATGATTGGGTCACTTCCACCTTTTTCTTCCACTTTCTCTTTTTCCTTATTCAGACATTACTCTTGCGTAGGCTGGAAAGCATCCCTCTTACCACCTGGGATTTACTGGTTTTGTTCTGAAAGCTGTCCTGCTGTTAGCTTTAAAAAGACCCTTGAGGCAGCGGTACTGCCATAGTCAACAGCCTTGTTAACAGGAGACTGCTGGGCCAAGCCATCTGAGCATGTGCAGTAAAACAACCATGTTGACATCTGTGATGTGAGGAGGGTAATGGACTTTGACTGCCATGGCAGTCTGCTGCATACTATTTTAAGTGCTTGCCATGTCTGGGGTGATTTCTGTTCAGTTCACTTGCCATGGACGACGACTGGGACTTTCCTAAGACCAAAAGTTAAAATGGTTCCATTATGGGTTGGGTTTGTTTTTTTTTCAAGTAAACTTAATCTGTTGTTATTAACTGAGCAGTAGAAGGCACTTTTTTAACTGCTTCACTGAGTCTTGTACATGATGTCTACAAGACGTAGAATCAGTATTAATTGTATTTGCAAATTACCTATGTATAAAAATGTTTCAAGTCATAGTTGCCTGCAATTTAGAAGTCCGGGTATCTTCAAGTATGTGTTTTGGCACACACATTTCAGAATTGCAGCTAATTCCATTATTAGAAATGAGGGCTGAGGATCCATGGGAAGAATGAGGCGTTTCATCCCTTAGAGCTCTTTGATTAACATAATGCAATATTTGAAAGATCTTGATCAAAGTGCTCCACACTGAGACTTTCATGGCTTTTAGTAACAAATAGTCCTGTTTTGAGATTAAGGTACAGTAGTAGGTATTACTACTATTAGGAAATAGATTTTAAAAAATTGTTTCCACTCTCATATTCAGTGTTTGGAGGGAGTATGTAGTCAGTAACAGTTCATTCCAGTTCTCTGAGCTGGTGAATCCATTGGTTTTTTTCTTCCATAAGCCATAGGAATTACATGTGTTAATTAAAAAATCTTCCTTTATATTTTCAAATACATCTCTGAAGAGTAGAGAAAGCTTTAATTAAAAAAGCATGCAAAGCAATACTATTTGGTATGTATTCTCTAATTTCTGCATTTTTTTCTCTATTTAATCTTGCTGCGCTCATCCGTAGTGTTTTTAGCTTGTGGCTTATGCCTTTCTTCCAGGGTGTTTTCTTGTTTGCATATAGACTTCGACATCTTATACGTTGTTGTATGTTTGTTTGGATCTGTAGTTGGGGAGAGAAATTGTGGGATATTAGTCTTCATAATTACTGTTCATTCCACTAAATACCTGCCTATAATTAGGTAGGACTAATATCTAGGGGATGTGGATCCATCTGTCTTTGAGCTCAAAAAGTGGAATATCACATGATACTTTCCTCTCGCGTGTGTCTGTAAGAGTAAGGCATTGGTGTTCAGTACCCACTCTGTTGCTTGGTAACCATTAAAATCACAGTGCACCTTGAAGCATATATTTATTTTGTATGTTATGTATTTTTGGAAATTTAGTGCATCAGCACTGTATCCAGACTGAGATGAAGCACTTAAATTTTTCAAGTTTCATTTTCAGCAGAAAAAGTGCACAATAGTAGGATTGATGGATTCCTGGTTTAATTAGAAATCAGTTTTCATTTGATATTGCACGCTGAAGCATGCAGGTAAATAACTGACATAAGTAATGTTTCTAGCCAACTGGAAAGCTAATCAAAAAAGCTTGCTTTAGCATAGATTTCTTTCTCAATGGCAAGGTCTAATAAAATTAAGAAACTTTAGCACTATGCTAGAATGTATAGAATTTTTCTGTTAGAAGAGTAACATCGCAGAGTAAGCATCTGTAAATTATTCTGTTCTGCCTATCGAGATAGCCTCCCTCAGGTAATACCTGTTTCTCTTCATCTGTCGTCTTAGATTACAAGGCCTAGAGTTACTGTCTGTGGTGTTGATCCTCTAGAAAAAAAGCTAATAGTTTTTTCTTTTGGAAGCTTATGACTCTCAGTTTCTCTCCCAAGTATATTATCGAGAAGTTATATCTTCTGTCATTCAAGAAAGAAGCACAAGACTAATTCCCTTTTTAAATAGATGCTTTATAATGGAGCAGGTACTGTAATATGGTGTATTATAATGTAGGATGTTATAGTTTATATTTGATAATGTTTTATACTTGTCCTAATTTTAAGGCACCTGATTTTCTTAGGACTTTCAATGTTGATCACTTTGAATATATCACTTGTGGTGAAAGCAGAAAATCTGGCAAATCTATATAACCCATAGAGAAGTCTGTAGTAGTTTGCATCCTACTTATTTTGTATCACTGACAATATGCCAATGTTGCTGTCTGTGCTTCTAGCTGCCGATGCCAGAGTTAGGTGCGCTGAGCTCAAATTAAGGACATGCAGGAATAGTGTCATGCCTTGACTTCGCACCTTGGGCCCCATCGTAGAGTTGCGTGGAGGGTTTTTGGATTTTGTGGGGGGTTTTTGTGGGTTTTTTTGTTTGGTTTTTTTTGTTTCATTTTTGTTTTTTAAGACAAAATAAGCCTGGTCAGCAATGGATATAGTTTTTGAATTCATTTTTCTGTCTAGCTTCAAAAATAGCATAGAAGCTGAGCTAGCTAATGTATAATAACCTGAGGAGATAATTTCTAACATTCTGTATATTTAAACACATTTTCCTGTTTAGCAAACAGCTTGCATTCTTTGCTGTGGTTGCTAACACAGCCCGAAGCCCTGTTAAACTGCAAATGTGAGTTGTGACTTAGGCGTCAAGTTTTGATGCCTATTTAAGACCATCTTAAGTATTTTGTGCTGATAGATTTGTAAATTTGTATGTTTATACTACCTGTTATGCTGTCAATATATGGTGCATGCATATGTGCAGTTTATTGTCTGCAAAATTCTTTGACTGTTTTAAAGATTTAGTGACAAAATCCTGCCCAGCTTCAATTTCAGCTTTCTCTAGTATTTTTCTCAATAAAAAACTTCACAGAGAACATACTGTAATATATATACACTACTACATACACTATCTGCAATGTAGTGTGCTATAATATATAGTTGTATTAATATAGTAGTTAAGCAAGCCAAGTATTTATGTTATATCGAGTTATACAGTGAATGCTTTTATGGATCGTAATAATCAGTTGGGCTCTCAGCCCAATTCCTTCTGTGGGTGAGAGCTAAATTCACAGGATTTTAGTAACAGAGCATTAAAACTTATTCTGGTATCATGGGGTTCCTCCTTTTTTTTCTCCCTCTTTTTTTTTTTTTTTTCCTTCTCCTCCCCCCCCCCTCATTTTTTTTACTAACATATTGAATGGGATCAGTGCTATCCATTGTGATCACATTGGATTTATATTAGTAGGAAACCTGCAGAAAAATACTTGTTTAAAGTTTAATGATGTCATGTCCAAGATTTTTTACTTGTGGGCATTTTCTTCTTAGGGCCTAAAAGCAGTTAGGAGATAAGTTTGTATGTTAATTATTTGTACAGTCTTACTGTTAAAGGTTACCAAAGCAATTATTTTGTGAACTTCAAATGATTGAGAAGGAAGAAAGTGAAATGTTATTTGGTACAGTTTTATATTATTTGCTGTGAGGCATTGTTTTCGTAGAATCATAGAATATCTCAAGTTGGAAGGGACCCATAAGGATCAAGTTTCAGAGCCTTGGGTTTTTGACTCTGAGGAATAATCATAGAAGCATAGAATGGTTTGGGTTGGAAGGGACCTTTAAAGGTCATCTAGTCCAACCCCCCTGCAATGGGCAGGGACATCTTCAACTACATCAGGTTGCTCAGAGCCCCGTCCAGCCTGGCCTTGAATGTTCCAATGTTTTTTCCTTTATTAGGGATGCTCTCAGAAGGTTACTGGGAGAACAGGAAGAGCTGTGCTGGGTGACATGTACTTCTTGTCTGTGTACACGCTTATACAGACAAGTGTAACTGCTGCTGCATACCATTTAGCTCCCTTATAATATTGTAAAATTACTTGTGCAGGAATCTGAGGTAATACGTACAGAAAACCTTTGGTATGCTGCATCCTTCATAAATGTAAAGGAAGTAATTCAGTAATTCTCTTGAGAAGACAGATAAATTGTTCAGTGTTTTAAGTTGCCAATAGATACTTTCAGATGTAAAATAAAATTGAGTTCTTCCTTTTGATAGGAATAATAATACCCGTCTAACAACTTTGGAAACTTGGAAGGGAGAAAGAGGCATGTTCGTTCAGTTTGGTAGTGATGCTCTAAGATGGTGCTTCAGGAGTAGAACTTTAATTGCATTTGAAAGCAGTGAATGTGGAAGAAGATGGAGAAAGAGCAGTAGTTTTCACCAGTCAAAAGAAATACTGTGTCAATTATACCAATCAAAAGAAAGAGCATATCAGAAGAAAATAATTTTAACATCAGATGTGGCTCATGGTTCTGGGATCTGTCATGCTTCTGAGGAGTTTGGAAGGGGCAAAATGAAACAGTGTTGTACTCTGAAAGCAGCAGTGGTCTGTTGAAAATGTTTCATAAGAATGTACTTTAAGAATTCTTCTTATCGCACAAGAGGCACTATCTGCAAAATGCCACTTGACATTAATATGTAAAATGCAATGTTAAGGCTGAGCAGAAATCTTACATTTATTTAGATAAACTAATACAGGACAAAGATTAGGCTATTGGGTTTGCCTTCAGTTAAGAGCAGATGTCTTACTTCTAAGTCCTAAGATAAGAAGTTGTTTTAACAAAAGGAAAAAAATTTAAATTCCTTTCGCTTTCCGGGTGTCCAAAACTGCCTCTAGTGACACCGCCTGTATGTAACAGCACATTGTTATTTCATTATGAGAATAATCCAAAATAACAAAAAAGTAGACATGAAAAACATTTTAATGAGATACATATGAAATAAATAAGTTATCAAAAATAAAATTATTTATTCTCATCTTCCTAATATTCCTGTAACTTGTGTAGAGACCGTAGGGGTTTTTACTGTTGACAAAGAAGGCTTATGATGTGTAATAGGATTAGGGAGCAAAAGAGAAAGGGACAAGGGAAATAATAGGTTACAGGTGAAGTTATTAAAACATCTTTTCATATAGAAAAAGAAACAGCAGCAACATACTGAAAGGGAAGGATGACTTCTCAGCCTCAGCAGTTCAGATGGCACCATTGCAGCTATCTGACTGTGTTTCCTCTGAACTCAACTGCTGCTGGAACCGTTGCAGCAAAGGTCTTTGGACTTGGACCTCAGCCCAGTTTATTCGATGTAGATAGGTAAAGAAAATTGCCACCTGCCCGGACTACAGGTACTTCAGTAGTTATGCCTGGCAGTTTACAAGAAGTGAATAGAGAACACTTAGTAGGGAGGTGTCTGGTAGAAGAGGAAGGATCTACTGAACAGTTAAGTAGCCATCCTAACCAATACAACGTGTTAAGCCCTTCACCCCCTCATTCTTAGTAAAAGATTTTCTTTTGTTTATCAAGCCTGCAGTTAGAAAACTGTTGGAACTTCCTCAAGGGGGGGGGGAACCCCACAGTTTTTCAGAAGCTGAAGTTTAAGTCAAATTTATTGTGCACTTATCTGCAGGAATCCTCGTGGACTTTGGGAAAGGCTCAAGTAATAGCAGATATGAATCTGGTAAATACAGTGCTGTCAGAACAGAACTGTCAGTGGGCATAAAATTGTTTTATTTAATTTCTGGTGTAAATCACAATTGTCTTGTGTGCATTTTTTTGTCCAACCAAGTAAGAACAAGCTTCCTGTTCTTTAAAAGCCCACCAAAAAAAATAAGAGGCAGAGCTTATCTTCTCTATACTAAAACTTTGTCTAATCTGTTTGTACTTCTTTTTTTAATCCAGTTGAATATAGTGGCTGAAAGGGATTATTACAGCTCAGGAGGAAGATCATATGTAGCAATATAGAAATGAAGAATTTCATTTTAAACAAAATTTCACCGCTTGAGAATTTGTAGCTCTTTTTTTCTTCAGAGATACCAGCTTTCTATCTTCTACTGCAGACAAACTGCTTTTTGCTGATAATTCTAGCTACTAATTTTCTTCAGAGATTGGAGTTTCAGGGGCTAGATTTTAAATCTTTTCACATGTAGAGAGGTCAGTAAAGGAAAGTTATGTCTCTGTAGCACTACAGTTCTTGGAAATTAACTTTTTTAAAGGCTCATGTTCTACAAACTTGAGTACTGATTCCTGGGTGAGGAATTCTAGATGCTTAATTCTGCAATCATTGAATAGCTCTACAGTAGCCAGAGGGACTGCACATGCACATCTCTTTGCAAAATTAGTTGCCATAATTAGTTTGTATCATAAATACAAAAACATGTCTTGGATGTTGAAGAGGTGATTACACTGCATAATATAACTTGATATGTCGTGTAGGAAAAGTACCATGGGACATAAACAGTTCAAAGAAGCCATACTTACACACATTATTTTAATAACATTTTAAAATATTGAGCAATGAATTCATGAGAGTAGGTTTTGATTCTCTCACAGTATGATACAAGCGATAAATTCTCTTTGGATTTTTTGTTTTGTTTTGCTCTTTGTTTTTTTTTTTTTTTTAAAAAAAACGCCTTAATGACAGGTACAAAATGTTAAATTCAATAGCTGGGGTTGATATTAAAATAACTGATGATTATACATGGAATTCTTCAGATAAACAAGTGTAATGTGAATGCTGTTGGGTTTTTTTTCTTATGCATGCAAGGTGATTTCTTTAATTTCTAGTGTACCACTATCTGAAAGTCTTCTGGAAGATTTATTAACCTGACCTTTCCCCCTCCTGCTTTTTAGGTCAAAGATAGCAAATTGCCTACTTACAAGGACTGCAATAAAAACCCTCCATTCCCTACGTTTTTTGCTGACGGAGATGAAAAACTACCAGAAGACTTGTATGATGAGGAGATTTTCCAGTTCACGGATCCATCTGTCACATATGCATAATGTTCTTCATATCTTTGAAAAAACACAATTTTGTTATTTTCATGAACTTTGCAATGCTGTACAAGAGTAAATCTATGAATTGCAGTCTGGCCAACTGACTTGAACACTTCAGATATTGCCATTTTGGTCAGGTAATAAGATTTACCACTGGCAATTTCAAACCTGTATTTAAAGCAGCAGGTGCGTCAGAGGGGCGGGTTGTAAAGCACACCAAACAGTTTGTCTACAGTGATCCTTTATCCTCTGTCACAGGCTGTGAAAAGTTACACATTGCTGAAAAACTGTTGTTTTGAAGATGGTTACATTTAATTTTCTGAATGCTACCAAACTTTCTGTTTCTCTTTTGTGGAAAGTATTCTAGCCAACTCTGATAATCAAAAAAACTTTCAAATCTGCTTTGGCATCTGGGGGCATGGATAAATCAGATGTGAGTCCAACTTCGTGAAGAATAATCCAAAATAAAACAGGAAAATGCATTGCTCTGTAGCAGCATGAGCTTGTTTTGTTTCCTTCGTTTCACCAGAGCTCTTCCTCTCTTTTTGCTTTCATGTTGTGTGGATTTTAATGTAGTGGATACCCAACAAGTTTTCTAGAGGAAAGATGGTGCCAACCACTGTCTGTCTCTTCAGAGAGTTCTGGCAGTGTGTACGGTGAGGGGGCGTTCGGATGGGAAATGTTCAGTAACAAAGCAGCACTAAGACTGCAGTGGCCACCTGTTTGTCGCCTTTGCTGACAGCTTGTTCCGAACTTCACACAGGATCCCTTGCATGATCTCTGAAGAAATGGCTCTGCATCTACAGTTGTCTCTGTATTGGATTCTTATGCTCTTTCAGGGGAGCTATTACAAGGAAAACAGGCCAAATGTGAAGGATTTGTCTTTATGATAATGTTTATTCTTCCCCACCTTTCAATAATAGCTGGAATCAATAAGCTCCTTTTATTTTTCATCTTACATGATTTACTATTTATAAGTCTGATCTTTTGAACACTGTAAATCCTCTCACATACAGAAGCAAGTACCTGCATAATTGTCAGTGCCATCTGAGCGCTTGCTTACAAGTCTTGCAGTAGTTCAAGAATTTGCACATACTAAGCTACCGGTAATACTGTGGCAGTGCTGCCTACTCATCTTTGCAGCTTCATCACAAGACATCAAATATCTAAAGTAAATATGAGATTTCTAAAGACCTTACTAATACTATCCAATTTAAAAGGTGATGTCCTTGTCGTTATGGTGTCTCTCGGTCACTGAAGATGTTTTGAATTTTTTTGTAATAGCTTGAAGAAACCACATGCTGTCTTGAAGAGGCTGTATATAGCTACTGGCTTGTAGTAGACTGGGAGAGATCATTAAGAGACTGTAGTATGGAAATGTGAACTGGTAAATATCTACATTGTAGGGTATCCTCTTAGCTGGATTAATTATGCAATTAAAAATGCAATTCAAATTCCGTTATTCTGATTATTCATCAGAATGCTGAGTAACAGCATCACCTTCATGCTTCCCCTTCTCTTCGGTAGCACTGGCTCTGCAAGCGCAGACATCAGACACGCACAGCAGATGTGGTGCAAAAAGCCCATACATGCAGCAAATACCCAGTGGGATGTCATGTTTTGGCCGTCATGCTAGTAAGGAGTGCAACCTGTCGCCTGTTCCAGATAGTTGCCACTTCCTGAAGAGCTGTTTGGGTTTGGTGTTCAATCTCCTGATTACAAAATAGATTTTAAAAGTTTCAGGTTTACTTGCTGTCAAACACATGCAAATCAGGGTGTCTCCAGATGAGTAGCCTGCTGTCCTGCTGTGGTTTATGGGATAATTCTCGCACACATATGCTTTCGTTGAGGAGATTTGTTGTTGTTGGTTTTTTTTTTTTTTTTTTTTACTTAATTGGTAATGATACTGTGGGATCCTTTCCTGTAAGTTGTTACATTTTGGGTTTGCTTTCAGTGTATGCCTTGGAAAGCACCAAGAACCAAATGTGAGCTCAAAGGGACCCACAAGTCTAAAAAAGTAAATTAAAATTAACTCTGTATCAAATGACACTTCAGCTTGAGGGGAAAATCAACAACCTACTTCAATTCCTATTTTTTTGGTAAGAGAACTCCCTTTTTGGCATAAACTGAAATTCCAATTATCTGATCGTGTTCCTTTTTAGCTTCGTTGTCCAGGGAATGACTGCAGTAATTGAGGAAGTTCTGTAGTTAACGTTGCCTTCCATTTGTTTAGCTTTAAAATTTCTGTTGAAGCCTATGTACTATCAGAGGAGGCTCTGCAGCTGTGCTTTTCAAATGCATGTTATATGTGAGCCATATTATTTTTTCCGGATGCTGCTTTTTCAGCTAGGTATTAGTCTCATTTTTCTTGAGATGTACAGGTGAAACCGTTTCTATCTTTGTTTATTAAGAGTGCTTGGACACTAAAGACGAGCTTTCATAGTTCAAGTAAAGACTGACGTCCTGAAGGTAAGTATTTTCTGTAGAGCAGATGCAGGGTGAGGTGGCTAAGATCTGTTGATGTGAGCTCAGAGTACTGCACCCTAGATAGGAACGTAAACATCTATTAGACCTGTTCTTCCATCAGGCGTTGGAAGGCTTATGGTGTTTTGTATTTAATTTTCCATATGCTCCCCATCTCTCCGTCTTCTGCTCTTCTGACTAATAAAGGGACTTTGTGCAGGAGAAAGGCAGGCTGAATGTATTTCAAGGAGTGAAATTGTTCAGAAGTGTAATGACACCAAATGTTTTAAGCCCACCTACAAGTTTGTTCTTAGAAAAGGCTATGGGTGCTTACTGAAGTATTTTTAGGTCTCATCGAAGGTGCTGGAGCTGAGTACTTGTTCTTTACTCCCTCAACATGGTTGAAGGTTGTGGCTTATCAAGCAGATGTGCTTTTAAGAGTCAAATAAAAGCAGACAAAATGAGGCAAATACCAAGTCCTCATGTCTTGGATGAGCCAGCAGTTTCTTGTGCTAAAGGATGTGTTCATTTTTCTGAAAAGGCAAACCAAGGGCTCTGTTGTAAGTAGATAATCTGTGCATTTTGTTGCTATTCCTGAGTACTGAAAGTTTAGAGCCATCAGGGAACGTATGCCCAGGCAGCAACAACAGCAACAAAAAGAAGCTCTTATTCCATATTACCTTAGATTATTAAAGAAGAAGGAGCTGAACATGTTACCGGCAGTCTGAATCCCGTAGGACAACATCCTACCCAATTGTTGTAGTCTGTTTTGTTGTCCGAGGAAATAATTGTTGGCAAGCTCTGCTACCACTGCCATAACTTGTGAAGTAGTTGAGATCTGCTGTGAACTGTGTACCTGTTTTGGCACATAGAGAGAACAAAGTACTGATCTCCTCTGGGAGTATAACGCTGGAAAGTCGTGTGCTCTCTCCTCAGCCCCTTCTGCGTCCTTGGGCTGGTAAAGGGCCTGCACGTTCCCTAGCACGTACCATTTTGCTTTCTGGTGTTTAAAAATCATAAGGGGATCCAGCAAAAAGCTTGAGTGCTTTTGAAACCATGAGTGCGACTAGGTTTATTGTGTCCTCTACTTTATTACCATTTTAGCAGGAAACCTGTTGTGCAGCTCTTCTTTTCTCGTGTTGTCTGGCAAAATGCTAACGTACACCAGTGCCCATACATCCTGGGAATTTGACTGTGCCTGGAGCTGCCCGTAATGATGAGGCAAAATGCAGATACCAAGCAGTTCCTTCATATTTAGTCTGCAGGCATTTGTGCATCTAAGGGTTGTGAGCGAGGCGCTGAGCTGGGATTTGCGCGTCCAGGAGCACTTTACTCCCTCCTTCGGCTCTTCTGTTTGTTTGGGCTAGTGGGGTGTGTTTAACATCACTAACAGGCTGCTTTGGAGGAGGGTGTAGGGTTAAGCTTTAGCTGTATCCATGGCTTCATGGTGTGGCTGCTTTGAAAAATAAATACTCTTGATTAATAACCCCTCTCAGTGGTTCTAATAGTACATGAATAAACAGTGGCAAGCTTACAACCTAAGTTGAAGGTAGAAAGACAGCAGGAGGAGGAAATCAAAACACTCATCTATCACTTGACAACATAATTGCAGTCATTGATGATAAACAAGGAGAGTTTATTTCTCTGGAATCCATACTTTTAAATACCATTGCTCTGTCATTATGTGAGACGGATAAACATTTTCCTTTGCTATTTTCATTTGATGTGGAAAAATGTTTTTTTTTTCATTTGATGTGCAAAAATGTGGTTTGTTCTGTTAGCATTTAACAAATATTATTCTAGTAAGCTGAAGGGATGACAGGAGTTTACATGTAGAATTTCACCTTCTTCCACTGTCCATGTGGATTTTGGAGCCTGGTACGCCCCGAGCTTTTGCTGAAGTTACTGTTTCCTTGCTGAATTCTAAAACTTCTGGAGGACTGAAAGAAGACTGATTACAACGTAAACCGTGGGTGAGGCTGATCTGTGTAACCCAGCTGCCTCTGCAATGCCCAGCAGCCGAGAGCCTGATGCCCCCAGCCAGCAGCTTTGCACTGGCAGCCCGATGCAGGGCGGGCGAGTGCGCTGCTGCAAGCCCCGTACCTGTGAGCTCCGGCGTGCGGGGCTCCTACATGATGCCAAGGTAACTGCTATTTAAAAGAAATCGCTGGCCCAGTCCTAGGGTGCTTCATAAAGTCTGGCTAATAGAGGGGTGTTTCCTGTCCTAACAACCACAGTAAGGACAGTGGTGGGGTTCATTCATTTTATGAGTGTTATGTCTGTAACCCTATCGCTTGGCTTGGGTCCTTCTCCAGATTTATGTCATTCCCACGTCTCCTTGAAATTTAATGTGGGAGTGCCTCAGTTACATAATTGTAAGCATTACTTGTACACCGTGTCTTCTAATAATTAGCTCCTATGCCCTTCAGTGCACAGATAGTGCTTATTAATTGTGTTTAATAAGCATCTCTCACCTGCAGCAAATTGCCCTGCACTGTTATGTGCCTTAGTGTGTAACATAGCATAGTATGATTTATTTATGTAACACACTTGACGGCACTTAACAGCTGTAAAAACATGCAAAAATGCTCACCTCAGTCTTGGGTATTTATTGGTTTTGGAGAAAACATGCAAATTCTGGTGGAGGAATTTAAGTTAAGTTGATTACATGTAGCCTTAACATTATCACACCAGAAAGAGAAGTAATTTCAATTGGTGCAGCTCTGGCGTGTTTGAAGTGTGGCAGAAAAACAGATAGAAAGCTGGCAGTTGTTTCTGGGGGCTATGTCGTAGCGTGTATTGCAGCAAGGTGTGTCAGGTAGTAAGGTGGGTACGTTAGGACTGATGGTCTCCAAATTAATGCAGCCTGCTGACCTGCCTCATGAAGTACCTGGAAAGACGTGTGAAGTGAACTGGGGAGGGCTATCACACCGGCTCGGTCCCCAGTCGTTCTGTCAGCGCACTCTTCCTTGCGTCTCTCCCTTCATTTTACAGAAGTGTGTGCATGGTAAGTGTGAATGTGTCACTGGTGTGGGATTCACAAGAAAGATTTCCAGCAGCATCAGTGTCCAGGATAACATGAGGACTAATAATGTCCTAGCTCGCTATATCTTTGTCCCACTTTCCTCATTCCAGCAGGATATCACATGTGGGTTCCCACCTACATGTATGGTTGATATGCCGTAGACTCCTTTCTGTTTGAATACCAAAGACCTGAGGTATGTTCTTGCTTTCTGATCTAAGTAGGCAACTGGCAATTCGTGGAATTGGAGCTCCTACCTAGCTACTGCCCATGATGAGTTGAAAAATCACTGCTTGAGAATAATTTGATTTCTGGGTTAAGTTAACATTCACTTTCATGGCAGTAACTTTGAGCGCTAGAACAGAACCCAAAAGAGGCAATCGGCTGAGAAAGTGAATGCAGTTTCCAGTGCAAATGCAGACAATGACTTGAATTATTTGCTGTAATCTAATGAGCATACGCTGGAGATGGGGCCTTCTGCGCTCTGGTGCTTACTGCTGTGTCTCTCATTCTGGTGTGTAAAGTCTTCTGGCATAAGCTGTACACATTAGAGTCAAATGATGGATGAATCCAGTTTTTGGGGATTTGGGAGGGATGGGATTGCAAGGGGAGGTTGTTGACAAAAAATTGGCTTAAATGAATTTCATATCATTCAAATTGTGCTATATAATTTGCTTCACATTTCCCTGGGTGACACAGTCTCACAGTCAGCTAAGTTAAGTTTTCATCTGTCTGTTTTCATCTCCTTCCTCATTTCCTTTCCACGTAGTAGAAAATCTTAAAAAACGTGGGGTTTTTTGCAGGTACTCAAAACAATAACCTTGGAGAGGGTTCCTTGGCAACCTGCTGCTCTATTGAAAAGCAGTATGATTCATCTTTCGTAGGCAAGACAGACATTTTATAAAACTTTCTCTTTTTTTATTTCTAGAAGATGAAGAGGAAAGATTAATATTGCTGAAGCAGAGGCTTTTCTGCATGTGGCCTGTCTGAAGTCAATATTCCACAGATTCACACCAAATCCTGCCTGAAACGTGTTGTTGCTCCATGCAGCAATGAACTCGCAGCACGGATTACAGTTTAGGTGCTTCAGTCTTGTTTAAAATGCATCTGCCCAGCATCACACAAAATATACATGAGAGAATTTGGCAGTGGGTGATGAGAGACTTACTACATGGTGCAGATAGTTCAAAATCATGGTCCTTTTCTCTGCAGTTACGAAGAAAGGCATTTTTGTCTGCTGGTTTGTTCTCAAATTGCACCACCTGTTTCCGAAGGGAGATCTTCCTCAGGAGCTTCCATGTACTTCCTTAGGCTAGCCTGAAATTTTCCTTTATTTGGCTTGAAATTTTAGAGCTGCATATGGAGAAACAGCCTGATAGAAAAGAAACTGTTTGATTTCTCTTCCCTCACCTTCCATTTCCCTTGATCACAGGTCAACAGAGAACTGCTTTCCCGGTATGCCACTTAAAGAGAAAATCAATTGTTTTCTGTGAAATTGCCAGTTGCTTTCTAAACTGTTATTTCACCCCTGCAGAGAAGATGCTGTGAAATGTCCTTTGGCTCTTTGTCACCCCATCTTGGATCCATAAGGCCACGGCTCTGAGCCCAAAGGCTATCAGCCTGCAGGAGCAGCAGGCGCCGGAGGCAGAATGTTTCAAGCTTTGTTGTACGAAGCTGTTTGACAATTTAATGGTGCAGCCACTGAAGCTGACCTGTTACGGGGTGCACTGAGGACGCTTGCCCAGCCCTGTCACACGTACGCAGCGTGGAAGGAGTTTCAGGGAGGCTTTGTCTTTTCATGCTATTGGAAAGCCAAGAAGTGCTTTTGGAAGCCCTGTTTGCTAAGTACCCTGCACAGTGGCTCCTATAGCTGTGAACTTCTGCAGTTCTGAGTTAGTAGCTGAATAATCCAAACAACACGATGTATACACTGCGTTTGTGTGCGTGTGTACGTGCCTGTCCTCCGGCGCTTGCTGTTTGTTCATTTCTGATCGGGAGACTCAGAGACAGGCTTTCAAGCATCGCCTGTTTACAGTTCAGTGAAACTGCTCCAGTTGGCAAAGCAGTCTGTGCTCTTTGAAGGAAGAAAAAAAAAAATCAAATGAAGTCCTGAAACTTCAGAGTAGACATGTAGGCAAAAGCGGTGGCCTTCTCCCCTATTGTGCACCCCCCACCACCAGATCTATCAGGTTAACCGATGTCCAAAATGCGTGCTTTGATGTGAACACAAAACTTGCTCTTGTCTGAAGTGCAGCCTATACCAGAAATATCATCAGGTGGTGTCATCTGTTCCCATTGAAGCCAGTGTTTTGACTGGTCATCTTCTCTTAATCACTTAATGAGCTTCATTGTGGATGATTAAAAGTAATTGCTTATTTGCAAGCATAGAGAGATTTTGACAAAACAATTTCATAGTTATTAAACATCAAGTTAAAATAATTGCTGTTTTATAAACATATAAGTAGCTCATCTGTTAATTCACATTTAGGAAACCTAATGAATTATTAGTGCCCAAGTCTTTATTTATAAAGTACTTTTACAGCCACAGATTCTTATCTTTACGAATGCTGTTACATGTGTTGAAATCTATGCTGGTAAGCAGCAGCTTCAGGAGAGCACAAGTCTGCGAGATCTCAGTAAACTGCAAAATTTATCCCCCATCCCACAGCCTGTGGAATTTAAATGAAAGAGGACAAGTGTTTTGTGAGGTTCTGGGGGAGCAGGGGCTGCTTGGAAAAGGGGTTTGAAGGAGAAGAGAGTGAACGCCTGGCAGGTGAGGACGGGGCACGTTGTTCGAGCTGTGCTGCACCGAGGGCAGCACGCCTGACGGGATGGAGGGAGAGAGGGGAGTGAGGAGAAAGGTGGGAAAGGAGGATGAGGAGCCCAGCACTGCAGGCACCAGGGGAGCGGTGTGGTGATGAGCAACTGAGGAAGGAGATACCGAGGGCCAGCGGAGGAATTTGCAGAGGAGCAGTTCAGCTGACGGGGGAGATAGTGGCTTCATGCTGCAGGTTGGCGGGAGCAAGGGAAGAGACTGTAAAGCCAGGATGGGTGTGGGTAGTAAATCTAGGAAGTGTTTGTAGCTAAGGCCTGCGTTGAAAGGATCCACCTGGGCATCATCTGGGAGAATGACCCAACAGCATTGAATACATAAACTTGCAGAAGGGCAAGGCTGGAGGAAGATGGGGGGATAAAGATGCCCCACACCCTCAGTGAGACTCCTTTAACCCAGCTGAAAAGATAAGCAACCCTCTTGAAAGGAGAAAATCAGGCACATAATCTTCAGAAGAGGCATTCAGGCACTGAATTATTTTCTGAGGAAAGTGCCTGCCAGTCACCTGCAGCTAGGCTTTCATTCCCTGATTAAGGGCAGGATTTAAATTTAAGCCCCGTCCTTGGTGATTCCTATTAGCTGTCTTAAGTAGTTCCCTGCTTGCTGTGCTGGCTGCTGTGTACTCTTGGTACCAAGAGCATTTTGGTACAGGGCCAGCAGGACCTATGGACCTCACATTTAGAAAGCTGAGTGCAATGCGAGGACGATCTGTGCTGAGGTATCCATCAGCCTCTGCCCCTCTGTCCTCCTCTCACTTGTCTCTATTTGCCTCCCTGTGGCAGTGGCTGTCAGTCATTTAATAACAAACTTAATTACTGCCGGTGACTTGTTGGGTGCGTTATGGCCAGTAAACTTACCGCAATAGCCAACAAGAAATAGTGAAGATGCAATGCGTTAGATGGGTGGAGGAAGATAACGTTTTGTGGAAGGAGCTGAATAGAGAAAAGACTTCATTCTGCATCTCGTACATACCCAAAATTAGCTGCAGAGAAATTTTTGAGTAGAGGAGGAATGTTGGATCAGGCCTAGATGTAACTATACCTCTGGGGCTTGATGTTTGTGGGATGTCAGGTATCATAGTCTCACTCCTGATACTTCTACAGGTTCACTTGGAATTTAACATGTGTCTGACAGGCTCTGTGACTGATCACATCTGTGCCTTCCCGGCAGTTCTTACACAGCACAGATTATGTTAACATCTCCAGAAAGCTGTTGACAGACAAAATCCTAAAAGGTGATAATATCTTCATAACAGCTAAGCTTTCTTCTTCTCTCTTTTTTCTTTTTTTTTTTTTTTGTTTTTAATCTTTTTTATCCTTTTTTTTTTTTTTTTTCTTTTTTAATCTCCTCCCCCCCCCCCCTTCAGTACCTCACTGTAACTGCCAGCCAGGTCTGTAAACCCTGATCGTCTGTTATCGGGCACTGCAGGTCTGGTGTGACAGCGACGGTGCCTGGGTTCTGCGTGTGGAAGTCTACTGGTTTGAGTTTCTCCTGTGAGAAACAGTGGATGGTTGGCTCCATCGTTGCAGAGAGCTGGAGGATAGGTTTTTATTTCACATTAATTTAACCTGCTTTTCCTCAGCTGCCTCTTTCCCTCTCTACTTTGTTCAGTTTTCCTTTGCATTTAAAATAGGGAACAGCAGGGCAGGATCTGACCATTTTTGCACTTTGTAGGTTCAAGTATTCAAAACCAAAACTTAAAATTGTCTGAGGTTGATTAGTTTACAGACTAGAAATTGGATCCCATAAAATCTAGCTCCAGATTTTATGGGTTCACAGATTAGATAAACAAATAGTCAAAGTTAACTGAAATCTACTTTGTATAGGTATAGATTCCTAATTTCATACCATTTCAGTGCAAAGCCACACTTTTTTTTAAATCCCTGAATATAGAAATATATATTTTTGTGTGTTCTGCTGTGTAGCCTGACCCAAGGGAACCTGCGTGAAAGGAGTGAATGTGGGTGTACCCTCTCCACAGCGACAATAACTCAAAAGAAAGTGGAGGGCGGGCTTTGCCAAGGCAGGTCATCACCTTGAAGGACTGGGATAAGTCGGGGTGACTGGGAAAGCAGTGCCTGTAAGACATGGCTTGTACCGGGGGACTGCAGGACCATATGTGCTTCCAGCTCTGGAGAACGTGTGCTCCTCTCCAGCCAAATGCTTTCCTGTCACCGGCAGGTGACAGCAGGGTTGTTCCTCCAACCTCAAAACTGATCCCAGTGCTGCAATCTCTGGTGAGCCCTACAGAGCCAAATATTATGTCCCAACTCTTTGTTGCATCCTGGGAGTCGCTCCCTGCTCTAGCACAGGGAAGCCTTTGGACCTTAATATAACTCTGGTCTGAGGGCTCTGCCAATGTGGTGAACAGATTTCAAGTTATAGAAATCTGCATTTTGTTCCCCAGCAGCTCCCCATACTCAGGTTGCTAAGGTTCATGTATGTAACAGCGTCTGCTTGGTCTCACCCCCAGTGGACAGCTGAAGACTGTTGGCCCCTTTTGTTTGCTGCTTTGCAGGTTTACTTGTAGGACTCATTTCAGAGATGCAATGAGAGACATGGACATCTGGGTGCTGCATCTTGGCAAAGTTTGCAGCATCATTTTGTTTCTGTTTGGTCAGTAAATGTTCATTGGTTCCCACGGGAACACAGGTAAGCTGATGCTGAGTGCCTTGGAGAAGCCTATGCCCTAAATGACATTAATTATGCCCCCCAAAATGTGTGTGCAATAGAGAATTTCAGTTAAATTTGAGGCTGGAAAAAAATCAAGCCTGAAAAAGTTTTGTTTGTATCCAGGAAAATTACCTAACTCTAATGTTAAAAAAGTCAATACTTTTCTACCTTCCTCCAGTAGCTTCTGTCATTACGCTTCATGCAGTAACTGCAGAATGCTGTAGGCTACAATATTAATTTGAACTAAGGGCTCAGGTGCTTGGGTTTTCAATAAGTTCGTGCATCTAACAACTAGCCAGACCTTTATGAGAAAGAAAGAAAGAAAGAACAAACTCCTCTTGCTGATAATATGTTACTAACAAAAGCAGGAGACCTTACGTATGCACTTTGCACGGACAGATGCAGCTCAGCTATCCTTCGTGTTCTGAGGTGATGTAGCATAGTTTTCAAATGAGTCGCAGTGGCACAGGCTGCAAAGCAAGAAAGCCAAGCCGGTCCTAAGGGACTTGCAATTACCATTCAGAAAGTCAGAGCAAGCTATTCTTCAGTGTGGAAAAATTTCAGGTTGTCTAATTATGGGGTGTGCACCACTGGCAGCGACAGTAGGAACCTGAGCGCTTGTTGGAAAATTTTCCTCACCTCCATTTTACCCTTCAAGATGAGTTGCATCTTGCCCAGTGCTTCAGCACGTGACGACTCAGGTGGGATGCGCAGGAGCTGGTATTAGCTGCGCTGCCCCTGCAGTGAAGCTGCTGCCAGTTACCGACTTCATGGGGAGCGCTGACAACTCTGCCCCGAGCTCAGAGCTGTTTCCCTTTCTCGCAGCCCACGAATGGCTCCCACGGCCCTGGAGGTTGTCTCAAGGTTCGCAAGCAACTTACACCTGCTAAAAAGCATCTTATTTACTGGGTCCAAACAAACAGATACGAGGCAACCAAACCACCTCGGCTGTTCCAAGAGGTTTCTGTGCAGCAGCTCCAGGCCAGACTGGAGGCTGGAGCTCCCTGTGGGCAGGGCGGAGCAGCTCAGCCTGCGTTGCCTGTGCTAAGAGGGCTTGTGCTGCTGGCTGTATTCGTGCCCTGGACCCCAAATTCCTTCAGCAGAGCAGGGAGGGATGCAGCCTCTTAGACACAAAGAAAAGCTAATAGATTTTTTGCTGCTGCTTTAGTAAAACCACATCACTGGAGCCACTAAAGACTGATATGAGGAGATTTATTTGAGTCTTTGCAAGAACCAGAAAGCAAAAATAAGAAGTTAATAATTATTTTCTTTTTAAAAAAGGAAACTGTTAGCAGCTTCTCACTGTCTTTCACTTTAGTCTCATGTTCGCACGAACGTTGTGAAATCCAAACAGCATATGAAGTATCTTGTTAAACGCAACTTGTC
This sequence comes from Platalea leucorodia, assembly GCF_965183815.1. Taxonomy (NCBI): domain Eukaryota; kingdom Metazoa; phylum Chordata; class Aves; order Pelecaniformes; family Threskiornithidae; genus Platalea; species Platalea leucorodia. Next base: position 121,199,764 of record NC_138823.1, read on the forward strand.
TCCAATCCTAGTCCCACAAGTGTCCAAGCCAAGAAAATGAGAGAGCAGAGACAAGGTCTATTTGCAAGTTTCATTATCACAACAAATCTTAGTAACCCATTCCTTTTCGTTGCAGGTTGACCACACTTTTTTTCTTACTGTCCTACACATCACTGTCTGATTAAGGCACAAAACAAGGTGGAGAAGGTGGCCCTGTGCTTTCAAATACTCACTTTTCATATGGCTTTTGTTGCTCTAGGTTGAATGGTCTTCCCTTACAGAAAAGATGATACCTCTGCCTTTTAAGCTAATTTGACCTATTTGCTCGCTGTTTGTTGAGGGTCATCTCTGGAAATCCTTATTCAGAGTCTAATATTACTACTTATTATCATTAATAACAGCAGCTGCAGCAACAATAACAAGTGCTGCTTATGTTACCAAAGGCCTTGGGGAGTCCGGCTGCAGAGCGGCCCTCTCCTTTGCTTCCCCCGCTGTACCTCTGGGGCAGTCTTTGCCTGGAAGAGCTGCTGAAGTCTGCAAGAGAGGGGCCAGAGGAACGGCGCCTCTCCGCTGGGTCAGCCCCTCTCTGTCGAGCCAACTGAGCTGAACCCCTGGTGAGGGAAGGAGGATCCCAAAGGCTGGTGGCCCCTATGGAAGAGCTGTATTCTTCAGGTCCTGGGTAGCTGAAGTTAAACCCCTATCAGTTTTGGGATCAATGAAGCAAACGAACAGAATGAAAAGACTGAACAGTGAAACAGAAATCTTAAATAAAAATGAAGAGCCTGACTGTGCTTCATATTCTGCTTGTAGTGACTGATATTTTAAAAATAAGCACCTAAATTCAGTTTTGCTTATTTTCCAACTATGGACATCTCATTAGCTATGTATTTCAAATTATTTAGGTACCTAAAATTTAGAGGTAAGAAACGTAAGGCAGTCTTGAAAAAAGCTCCGACCTGCTCTGTTGTAATTAGATCTTTGCATTCTACTCCTCATACTCATATGTGAGCTGGGATAATGTCCACAAATTGTGGCTTGGAGGTTCAGGATGGACATTAGGAAGAAATTTCTCCACACTGGAAGAGGTTACTGAGAAGCTGTAGATTAAGCAAAGCTCAGACTAGTGTCTGAGGGAGAGTCAGAGACGTGCAAATGATGGGAAGGCAACTGCTGCACATTGGCACCAGCGGTGCTCAGCCAACATTTCTGGGACTCTGTGAAAACAACCCTAGGCTATCTGTGTTTCAAGTATAGGCCAGCAAGTTGATCTTCATGGCTATGAAATGGCCAAAAAGAAAATGATAAAAGGCAACACAGATTTTTGTTCTACTGTGTTTTCAGAAAGGACAGGGATTTTTTTTTTTTTTTTTTTAAATGAAATGTGCTATCGAAATCCTTGCTGTGCGTTTCCCATCCCCAGCAAGCCCATCTCGCAGTTCCTGACTACAGCTGTAGTTTAATCACTAGCTGCGTTTCATACTGGAGCAAGCCATGTGGCTATAATCGTGTTTTCAAACATAAACTCATTCTTAAAGTTAGCTTTGTTTTTGCCAATAATCTTTAGCAACACTCAATGGATCTGCCTATTTCGGTGGGCTCTATCTTCAGGTTTTCACTAGTCCTTCCTCAGCCAGGCTTTCGCTGGGTGCATGAGCGAAGGTGAGCCGTGGTGCTGGTGTGAGTTCCTGCTCTGGGCAGGGGGGACACGTGCACAGGCTGAGGTGGCTCGTAGGGATTTTACACTCTGGCTCTGAGCTGCCAAGCGCTGAGTCATGTTCAGCCTCCTAACTTTTTGGTCCAGTAAACTGCACCAGCTTCTTCCCCACTGGAGAGCAGTTGTTTTTTCCCCGTGGGAGCAGAGCCTGACACCCCTCGTAAACAGTCCTGTTGCGCTGCACAGCATGGGGCTGGATGGCAAAGCCTGGGTCACTGCGAATTTTTGGGCGGATGTTGCAAATTAGATACAGCCTTAGGTGATAAATTTTGTCCTAGCTCTAGTAATGCCTCCAAGTGAGAATGTCCCTTGATAAAGCTTCTAGCCCCATATGTTTGCTCTGCATCTTTAGTGAAGGGTGAACTGGTTTTATCACGCTGGTCCATCTTCCTCTCTCCCCTCCCCCCCCCAAAAAAATTTATTTCTCCCTCTCCTGATAGATGACTTCGATTTAACATAAAGAGGCTGGAGATTTGGTCTATCTGATTTTCACCCATGTTGGATAAAAAAGGCTGTGAATTATTTGTAGCATTAATCTAAGTCCTTTTTTCCCCCCCTTTTATACTCATGAATTAAGCGGAGTTCAAGTAAGTGTCTGCAAGAGAGGTGGTGGGAGGCTTTAAAGAGGTAAAAATAACAGGAAGACAGCTGCTGCACGTTGGCTCCATCGGTGCAGCTCAGCATCCCTCTGGCGACTGGGGGATGGATCACCTTGCCTTAATCAGAATACAGTTAATATTTAAAAAAGCAGAGAAACTATTCTGACTGGGTGCCAGGTTTCCATTCGTTCTGCAGTTTAGGTTTCTCCACAGGCTCATCAGAAATAGAAAGTGCCATTGTGCCGATGATTGCTGGGTTTCTTTTCAGAGGAGTGGAAGAGGGGGAATGAGATGATACAATTTAGGCTTTACAATCTGGAGGTGCAGAAAGAGAAGTCTGAATCATTGCTGTGCCTGCTATTACCAAGAAAGCTTTCGACGTCTTGATAAAAGTCTACCCTGCCAGGTGGGGGGGTGGAGGTAGCCCTTGGGGTGCTCAGACCCCCATCCCTACAACTTGTCTGCAGAGTCCAAAGGAGCAGCCCAGGCGTGGGGCCGGTTTTCAGGCCCACGGAGCAGACCTGGGCAGCCCAGGAGGATGCTGTATGAAAAATCCCATAGGTTGAGTGCCGTGGTCCACCCGTCTCCCTGAAGCACACCAAAATGTCGTGTCCCAGTGGAGGGGCACTGGTTCCCTCCGGAAAACCTTGGCTGACCTCTGCAGACAGCTCATCTCTTCCTACTGAAGCCATAAACACTTCAGGGTATGTGTATTTTCATCCTTGGCTGCTTGTAAAAGCCCTCTGCAGTTTGGTTGCTCTGTAAATAGCAATAACATTTAGGTCCTGCTGAGAAATGTGCTTGGTACAAAGTCCTGCAGGAAAATGTAGTTACCGCTGAGTCCAGATGGAGGATTTCGAAGAGGGTTACACGCTACATCATCCTGTTACTGTACCCCTCTGAGAAGAGTATGCATGTTACACAGGGCTCAAATGAAGCTCCAAGGGAGCACAAAACACTTGTGCCCGGTGGGATGGACGCCCAAGGTGAGGATGTCAGGCAAGGACCTGATGTGGCTCTGGGGAAGGAAGCTGCTCCTCGGCTCTGCACTGCCAACCTTCACCCATCACCACCCTCCAGCAGCCCATTTCAGCTGGGAGGACTGCTCAGTCGCTAGGGGTGGCCGCCTCCATCAGCTCTCCCTGATGTTTGGGGAAAGATTTTTAGCCACCCGAGGGGTGAGTTGGTCCCTCTGTGTTTGCACTAAGGAAAAGTGGCTGAAGCCCAGGGGATTTCCTAGTCTTGTAAGATGTAGACTTGCACCTGAAGCACGCAATACAACCTAGCGACACTCAGCCATGCAAAAGCATCAGGTGGGGCCAAGACAGAGCAGACAGAAAAGTGTGGTAGTGCCTAAGGAGGCATCCCTGTGAGGCCACCCAGGCCTGGTACCATGATCTGGCCATGCATCAGAGGTAGTGTGTGCTGTGGGTGCTATTTTACTCCAGACGCTGCATAGGTGAGATCATGGAGCTGACTGGTCCCTGCTCCTCCTCTGCCCCCACACATATACTCTTTATTTGCTACATCTGTACAACCGCCAGGCCTTTTATTAGCACTAGATGAGAGGTGGACATTTGAGTAAATGGTCTAATTTTCCATTGCGCAGAAATATTCCTTCTACCCTTGTGAGAAGGATGAGCACGAGGGTCATCAACACATAACCAAAAACCAGATGACTTGTTCTTCTTCGCTGCCCTGGTGTAGTGAAACAGTGACTTCTCTACATACTGTGCAACCTTGAGCACAGCAACAGGTTGGTAAACTATGGCTGTGTTCAAAGCTTGATGTTGAAACTATTTTTGCTGCATTGATTAGTAGGAAATTGCACTGCAAAGAACTTTCTGAAGAGCCATCTTTAATTTTCTCTGTTACTTTTGTCATTGCATTAATTATCATTGCTCTGCGTGCTCCCAAGGATTTCGTCCTTTCCTCTCCTCCCATCATGAGCCACCTTCTCCTGTGGGGAAGTGTCTCAAGATGGGGCCTTAAGGGAAGAAATGCTCTGTAGGATCTTTGCAAGGTTTTTTCCAGGCTCCTTAGGGTTTCACCTACCCATCCCAAAATGAGCAGCTGTCACCTCTGTGCACTGAAAATGCCTAAAAATTGTACCCATCGTCAGTGGAGGACTCCGTACGCAGATGTATCTGGGGAAACCGGGTGGGGGCATGTCTGCTGTGGTGGGTGATGTTCCCTTCTGGTGTTTTAGCTGTGCGGAACTGGGCCTGTTTGGTGTGGGGGTTGATTTTACCGCATCCTTCAATGGCAACTCAGGCTAGCTTGTGATCAAAGCCAAAATTAGAGCCATGTTATGACATTTGGAAAGGATATAGTGAAAACTCTTTAAATGTTATTGGGTCACTGAGAAAGGATGGGGTTGCTTTGGCGCAGACACAGCACTTTACGAGCCTGGGTGTTTCTAAATAGGCTTCTGCCCTCTTTTTTCCCTTTTTACAAACAGCGTTTGACCCCACTATTGTGGAGCCAGCTGGGAAAGCGCAGATGAAGCGAGAGCTGTAAAGATCTATTTCCAACAGCCCTGTTCTAGGAACCCACCCACTCAGGGCAGTAGTTGAGAGAAGCTTGTTTTGCTGAAGAGGGTCACCCAAATGGGCACGAAGCCAGGCCAGTGTCCCCTGGTCTGAAGGGTCGTCTTTAAGAGAGTTCTGTTGTACAGGGCTGTGATTCAAGGGCCATGTTAATCCATATGTCATCTGTGAAGATAGTAGTATTAGTGTTTCCAGCTGTTTCTTAACTATTTCATAGATAATTTTATAGTGAAGACGTACTTTTGGAGGCTGTTGTGTGTTTCCCCCCCAAAACTGTGAAGTTACTATTTTTCATTAAATATAACAAATTTTTTTTCTACAGGACTTGAAATAATTGTTTGTTTCTGATACTTCTGAGCTCCATCTGCTTAGTTTTTCTCCATACGTTTGTTGTTACAGCTGCCTTTAAAAAGTGCTGAGGGTTATGTCTCTGCTTCATGCTCTTGATTTTTATTTGTGTCATTAATAATGGCACTGGTTCTGATCACGATGACTTAGCATTCAGAGTCAGCCATGTCAGTCAATAGATACGTTTTCCTGCTGCAGAGAAAAATTAATTTTTTATCTAACTTCATTGGGGCAAATAAAAAATATTATCTTCCAGCCATCAGTGCCTCTGCCTTCCTCTCATTAGCATCAGTAAAAACTTCCCTCTGATTCCTGGGACCTTTGGATTAGGCCATTATAGAGAATGGGGCTTCTTGAAATAAAAAGTATTTTTCTATTCTCATAACTTACTGTCACAAACTTGCTGGATTTGATCACTGGTGGTTCTGAAACCAGTTCCAAGAAGATCAGTTTCAAATAAATGCCAGTTCCCAAATTCACAGGATTGTGGGTTTTTTTCTTTCGTTATGCTGTATTTATCAAGACAAGGTTTATTTTCACCCTGGAGTGCAGTCACACTCCCACTTCAAGTCTGCCAGGATCAGCAGCAATCCTTGTGGAAGTGACCCAACTGTGCAGACAGCCCATAGAACAGTATAGATGAAAAGAAGCTTCAGGAATAAAAGAGAGTCAGAAAAGGATGTGGTCCCCATCTGACTGGGGTGGCCAACTGGTTGCATTGGAGCACATCATATGAAAGGGTGATTTGCACTGGTTGATATTGATTAACCATGGAGAAACAAATTTCCTATTTCCCTTCTTCTCCCTGTCACCCTCATGCTCCCCATATCTTTGTGCCTGTATTTGATCTAGGATATCTGCAAAATGAGATGAGTTTGGGTGGATTCATCATGCTCGAGGATCTGTCATGATCCGGCTTGATAAAGAGGCCCAATTCTGGTCAGAAGGGGCAAGGATACTCTCAGCAATGCGTGTCTCAAAGACCAGAAACTTAATGGGACAAACGAAGGCAAAGCGAGGCAGAAATCCTCTGAGATGCTCTGCTAGGGCTGTAGGCTAGAGCAGCTCCTTTGGCAGCTCTAAGCCATAGCCAGGCTTGGCTCACACAGGACTGGGGGGATGCATCCAGCTCCCTCCCCACTGCCCTTGGCCACCCCTTGTGCTCGGCAGGCATACAAGAGCACCGAGCCTGTACAAAATAATAGAGGATTGGCACCGCTTGCCAGCCTGGGACAGCATGTTAACAAAACTAGACACATTAAAGGAAGGGCTCAACATTTTCCTGGGGAGCGCTGAAATTTAAACAATCATTTTTAGGCAGTCCTTTTCAGAAAGCCCAGCTGGGAAGACCATCCGCCTTCTCTGGGCCATTGTGATAAGACAGCAAACTATCGTGGAGTGCCTCCTCGCTGCAGGTGGCTGCTCAGCTGGGTCCTCCGCAAGCCTTTTGATGTGTTGGGGAATCAAAGGGGGAGACACAAAGAATAGGCAGAAGTCATACATATGAATGTGCACATACATAGGCAGTAACCTTTCCTCCTCTGATTACCCTAGCAATAAATGCTTGTGACATCAATACTTTATGAGAAGGAACCATGCGCGATTACCAAGTGCTGCTTCGGAATTGCAGGTGGAGGGAGAGGATTTAATCACCTTAGTTTAAGATAGTTTAAGTGACAGCTCAAGTTTATAAAGTGTCAGAAGTTGGAGTGAGTGAACACCATACAGATAAACCATTAGTTCTGCAAGGAAGTTTCCTGGTGTAAGACGCATTATATATGAATTTGTTGCGTGGCTGCTCTTGGTTGCATGTTCTACTTCATGTAAAATAGCACCGTGAAGCACTTACATGTGCTTTTTTATATATTTATATGTGAGTGTATGTATGCATATATACACACACACACATTTTATGTTCGTGTACATATTTTCTATGCATTATACATATGTGTGTGTATATATATAATATACGCACATTTTATATATATATATATATATGCACACATACAGAATGCAAAAATGCTAGGATGAAGTGCTAGGATGGTTTAACACTGACAGCTATTTTTAGTTGAGTAAATAAGATCAGGAAAAATTTCTAGCATCTGAGTTCTTGCCAGCTGTTAAGACCTAGCCAAGTGCAAGAGGTGCGTGTAGGTTTTGCAACTAGATTAATTAACATCATATTTTTACTCCCAAATTATGCCTGATTTTGGTTAATTTTTGCACTCCTCTACATTTTTTGTCTTACAGTGATTTAGCTTCCAGGTGTTTTCAGTAGGGAGACCAAAGCCTGGAGTATTTTCTGCAGCTCTGATTGCCGGTGTTGAAGGTGCACTTCAGTGGATGCAGGTGCAGATGGGGCCACAAGGACAGGCAGAGGGATGGGGATGTTGCCATCGAGGAGAAGAAGGGCCTTTTCACCAAGGAGGTATGCTTGTTCTCTAGCCATTATGCCAGAAGGTGGGGAAATAGAAACCAGGAAAGAAAAATTATTTTAAGATGGCCAGGGATAGATTTTAGCCTGAAACAGGCTTAAGCAGTAGGCACTAAAGTACTTGTCCGTTTTAACACGCAGCTTTTTCAGCTTATGAAGCCCATCTGACCATGTGCAATGGCTACCAGGCCTATGTGGTCTCTTCCCAAACTGTATTCACAGCTAACCACTGCTACTTCCACTGTATATAAAATGGGGATTTAGCACCTCAAAACAGTTAAAAAGCTGAGACGGAGACAGCAGCATACAGAGAGCATGATGAAATCAAACTGCAGAACTTGGTACTCTCAGGTCTTCCCTGGGAATAGAAAATATCACCGGCTCCTCAGATCGTTTTAGCTTTGACTGGCTGCACAGATGTGCGTTGTTTACCCTACCAAAGAAGATGTTGCCTTTTAAAATGGTGTGGTACATCATTTCTCTGCAGCCAGAGCATCCTCTGCAAGGGAAGATCATGTGTTTTAAAATGGGGCATTTAATCAGTTTGAGAAGAACCAAAACTGCATATCAGACGTGGCCTCTTGGCTTTGATGTCCCAGTTTTAGGACCATTATAAAATCTCTTAAAAGCCCTTATAAGGACCGGGTGACTGAAGGCTTTCTGAATGAGCATGAAACATCCCACGACCCTTGTTACAGTAGGTCACAGGCTGGTTATCATCTGCTATTACTTTGGATTAGAGTGGCCCTAAAAAGCTCCTCCTATACCAGCTACTGGGAGAACACAGGGTCCTTTCCTTGCAGCCAGGGCCCTGCTTATATAGGCTTCTCAGTTCAGGGCGGCAGCCTCTGAAGCTGGTCCCAGCCACGCACTTGGCCACCTTGTTTGTGGCCAGCGGAGAACAGCCCCAGTCCCTGAGCCGTGGGGAGCGGGTGGTCTCGGTGACAGGCAGGCAGGATCTGCCGGTGGTGCTGGCACAGCCAAGGGCTACAGGGCTGCCCTTAGCACCAGGCACACGGAGGAGGGTTTTACTACAGGTCTAGACCATCCGAAGACCTTCCTACTGATGGGTAAAAAGACCCTCTGGCATTGAGGCTGTCTGCCAAGCAGTGTAACACTCTGTCTAGTGAAGCTGAGAGTCCAGCCAAAGGGCTTGGGGGCGGGAGGGAAGCTCTGGCATTTTTGTTAGATATTGCACTAAGCTGTAAGTACTAAGTTTACATTGAACATCATAATCTGCAATAAAGAAGCAATTGGGAGACCCAATGAGTTCCTTTTACAAAAGCCCTTTAAAAATATCCACCAATAATGTGATTTATTCCAATATTTCCATAAAGCAGTTAACAAAATAGTTCTTGAGTAATGTGCTGTAAAGAAGCAGATACAAAAGAAAGATTTGGAGCAGCAAAGATGCAAGATGCACTGTAATGTGCAATATTATATTTAAATTATCTTAACCCTCGGAGAGGAAAGAGAGCAAGAACTTAAAGCAACAGCAATAAAATATTAAAGCTTTGAGAGACAATGTTGCAGGCAGCAGTTTTTGCAGTCATTGCTATCAAAAGATAGACAGCGAGCTCTGAAAAAAAAGTCTGGCTGTGATGAAATGCCTGGTAATTGTCTGTCAGTTTTAGCTGAAGAAATTAGCAAATGACTCATGGGCTGCAAGCGGTGGGGAGCGTAGGGAGGCTCATCCATCATCTCCAGAGCAGCCTTCACTTTCATACACTCTCTGCTGTTGTTTAACTGAAGGACGATGTAAAATAAAATGCAAAAGGTCATAAATAAAATGTTTCAGGAAGGTAGAGGTTTGACCCAAGCAGACACAACCAAGGCTGATGCTAATGGTTGTTTTTGGTTTTTTTTTTTTATTATAGCTGATGTTCAGAGAGGATTTCCTGAAAGCCTGGTCCCTGCCATGGGGCTAGAGAGCTTTGGCAGGGTGAGAGTCACAGCGAGGCGAGCAGAAGGAGCCAGTGCATACGGGCATCAAATAGGACTGAACTCCAGGGAGCTCGGGGGTTCGTTTCTCCTTCCAGAGTGACGAAAATGAGGTACATAATTAATGTGGCTGGCACTATAATCTCAGCTGGGAATTGCCTTGCATCTTTAGGTGAAAAACAAAAGCCTGAACAGCCCAGCCAAATGCTTCTTACTAAGAAACATGGGATGGGGTGGGTTGTCTCATCTTATCCAGTGGATTTTGGAAAAGAAGTGACCCATTGCTTTTGTTAAGATAGAAACCTTTACTCTTACCCAGGTTAATATGGGGAATATCCTGGACTAGAGGAGGGCAAGGAGGAATGAATAACACTCTAAAATAAAGAAATAATTTTATTAGGTAGAAGGACTGGAAAAAAATATGTTACTTAGTAATAGACTATAATAAGCATGATTCGCCCTTTATAAAACCAGTGCTGTTCTGTTGTAACTCCATTGACAAAACAGAGTGTAGGTGGACTGGTGAATCAAACCTTGTGTTTATTTATAAAAACAATCGAACAATAAAATGTTTTCCCTGGCAAAGTAACTGCTGCAAATTCAGTCTCTGAAATTGTGACTAGCTCTGTTTATAGGAAATGTCAGCTAGGTGAAGCAAGGGCCCTTTTGAACCCTCATCCCCTGTAAATGCAGAATAGAAGCAATCAAACTGAGCCTTATTCACTTTCTCATAAAATAACAAATTGGTATGAAATTAATGATATCATTTTCTGCCAAAGAATTTTCCAAGAAGTGGAAATACACAAGCAGTCAGGCAAATGTAGTCTTAAACAACATGGCAGCAAATCAGTCACTCCTACATTGAATGGTAGAGTAGTTTAGCAATATTGAAAACTGCAGTTGAAAAGAACAGGTTTTCAACTAATTTCCCCCAAGAAAAAGAGCCCAGAATGTGCTTCAAATTATCACTTTACTTTACAAACCAGCAGTAATTAGTCTGTTTCACGCCAAGACTGATACACCTGGAGAGGGGATAAAAAAACCCCACCAAACCTCAATCAGAAAATGTGCTGAAGACAACTGCTTTGATAGCAGACTACTTTGTTTTTTTCTGCTGCAAAGGATGTAAATGTTATGTTCTCTTCTGAAGTGACTGCTAAATTACCAGGAAAATGGCTGAATGTCTGTGCATTAGCTTTCTAAATGACCTAGATCCACCTTTTTTATATTTTGTCTTTTGTGTTTCTTATTTATATTCTTAAATTAAAGTCAGACTTCTGAGTAAGAAGTTTATAGATCTCTGGTGAGGAAGGGAAAGTGGTATTTTTCTGGTAATTATGTATGATTATGGGAAAACCAGCATTTCCCGTTGTTTTTCACAGATTATACCTTTCTTACCCTTTCCACAGAAAACTGTTTTTACAGTAGATCCCATTAAAGTCCTCCAAACCAGAGGTAAAGATGAAAGTGCATTAGTATGAGAGCTAACAGGAGAAGCTCAAATGTTGCATGAATCCTATCGATCCAGGATATCTTTAATGCGCTTTTTCAGTTCACTGCCCAGAACACAATCCACAATTATTTGACAAAGCCACATTGATTTTCCTCTGTTCTCAGCCCTCTCCAAAGGCAGGGGAGAAAGTCAACCACAGAGCAGATGGTAGGAGGCCAGGGTCAACCTGCTGCAGAGGGAGTTGCTGAGAGTGCATCGGGTGCTGCCGTGCAAAAGGTGCCCTCCCAGCTGCCTTGTCAGAAGAAGGAGTGGTCCAGACAGGCAGTGTTTAATCCTCAGGTGAGCAGCTTGGGATTCATTTGGCATGGAGAATGGTAGGAGGTCAGTTCATGGTATTAGGTTGGTTAAGTCAGCCCTGGGAGAAACAGTCCTCTCCTGGTGAGGCCAGGCCAACTACCCTTGCTAGAGGTGCGTGCAAGCCAGCAGGGCTGAGCTGGACTCCCCCAGCTTCTGGAGCAAACAACTCGGCCAACTGCTCTCTCCTCTCAGATATGGTTGTGGTGGCTGAATCAGAAAAAAACAGGACAAATAGCGAGTGGCAGCAAGAACTGGAAGCAGTCATTCATGCTATTGTGGACACCACTCAGCAGTGGCTAGCATGCCCCCTGCTTTGCAGTCTTTGCAACCCTCTTGTCTCCGATATCCCCAGCCTGCCACCAGCCAGCACCACAATGGCATTACCCTGGCGTTGCAGCAGTCCCTTCCAGCCCAAGCACCAACCTGACTTGCTGCAGCCCCAGTGACTGTCATTCCCTTTGACGCCCTGCAATAACCTCGTCTTGTGCCCCTCTCAGAGGTTCCTCAGATGTCACCCAGAGATAAGCAAAGAGGGAAAAAGCCACAGTCTAGATGTAGGTCAAAAAGCTGAGACATGGGAGAAGGTGGCAGTACAGCCCTCTTCAGAGACTGGAAACACCTTCTTTGGTGGAGATATTCCTGCCAGTGTGATTTAAGGGATCTGAACAAAGCTGTATCCCAAGGCCAGGCTGGCTCTTGGATAGCTGCAAGCCCCAAGACACACATTGCTTCGCCAAACTTTCGTCTCATTCCTGGCCAGACTTATCAACACCTTGTTGCACCAGGAGACAGAGCATACGGGTGGTAGAAGTCTGTCTCAGGTACAGCAGTGAGTTGCACTTGTCTGTGATGGGCATCATTTCTTGCAACCAGCAGGTTGTCACCTCGTGATTTTTCAGAGGCAGAACATGAATGTTATTTGGTAAATGCAGGCAGAGCAGCTGCCAATTGGAAGAAGATGCTTGGAAATTACTGTAAACACAAGGTGATGAACAAGTATGAAAAGTGCTCAGGAAGCTTTGGGAGGAGCAAGGAACCTGCACCTGACTCTGTGGAGAGGGCAAATGAGCAATTGCAGCACGATGGGGCATGAGCCGGGTGCCAGTAGAGGTATGGGCTGTTTCCTTCCAGGCTCTGCCAACCGAGGATCAACCTGCTGCTGCCCAGGGACCATTCTTTAAAGGCATTGCCTTTGGGCATCACCTCCCGTTCCGAGTGAAACGAGTCGCTTTTTGCAATCAAGACGGTGTTTCTATAACACTGCCAGAAATTCAAAGCAGGTACTGTAAGTCAACAAAATGCTAATTCCCAAAAGGTTAATTAAACTGAGTGGGACTCATAGATGAAATGCAACAGCTGACTGCTGCAATTAACTCCGGCGTTGCGGTTAGCATTAGGTGGCAATCCAGTGCGGGGGAGCTCCTCAGATGAGTTATTTTGACACTTACTCCCTTGTGGGGGGGATCCTGTATATATCAGTCATTTTGTTCTTGCCAGCCTTCAGGAGCTGGAAATTAGTGACACTCAGTTCAGGCCACTGGGCAAAAAAAAGTCCATTGCTTCTCTACAACCCCTCTGATCAGAAACTCATAAACACTGAGTTACAAAGTCAGTTTTCTAATGTAAATGTGTAATACTGTGTGGCCTTCATCATCCCTTCCAGGTAAAGCTGGAGTGAGAAGACTTAAGAACAGTTTTGTGGACTTGGGAAGGCTGGGCAATACCATTAGCCAAAGCAGGTCTTTGCAGCCAGCGACGGGCAACAGAGAAGAGGGGCCCTTTTTTCCCCCCTAAAATATTGACATTTACCCCCAATGTGGGTGTTCCAGGAAACAGGGAGCCCTGAACCTTTGCTGCTCCATCCCACCGAGACAAATGTCCCCCCGCAGGCCCTTCTGGCAAGTTTGGCAGGAAAGGGGAGGGAGCCAGGAGCCAGCGGGTCCTGGTTCACAGGCTCTGGTCCAAATGGGGCCCTCAGTCTGGGCGCAGTCTCTCTTGCAGGGAGTTTGCTAGTGCCTTGCTGGTACTGTGACTGTGGAGAAATGCCCTGAATCCCCCCCCGCTTGTCAAATCCAGGGCATTTCCATGGATGCCTGTGGGAGAAGCAGACACATCGTAGCGAGGTCACACCCAACACCTGCATCCTTGCATGGCAGAGGAGTCCTCCCTGCCTGCTCTGCTCCCCTGCATCGCCAAGCAGTGAGCTGAGCTGCCGCGCTCCAGATTGCTCAGCTGCTGGCAGTATTTGGCCCTTGCAGGTGGAGGATTTTTGCTCCTGGTCCTGGGGAGGGGAATGGTGCATGCACGGGTGTGCTGCTTTCCAAGCTGACTCACTGAGCCGGTGAGACAGATGGAGCCAACAAAGTTCGTCTGCCCACGCTCCGCCGTTGTCTTCCATGGCCAAGAGCCAGAGCACATAACTTCCCCAGGTCCACGCCAGCTCCTGCGGGCAGCTCTGAGCTCCCTATGGGGGACTGTTGCCTCCAGATGAATAGCTGTTGTTGTTGTCCCCAGGAGGTACCTGCCACATAATAACATACAAGAAACTCTTCCAATTACTGCCTTTTTATAGAAATATGGGGAACAATTACATAACAGCTGCATGCAATGACTACACCAGGTGATGTGACCTTTTCAAAACCAAGAAGTAATATAATTTCACAGGTAGAACAGGAAAAAAAAGTTTTTCTTTTTCGCTTTGAATATGAAAAATACAACCCGTGAGTTCAAAACAAAACCCATTCTTCTTTTTGTAGGATTTCCTTTTAAAACACAGGTAATGGTTATTCTTTCAATTACATCACATACCAGTTTCTGGCCATCTGGAGACAATGAAATAAAAGTAAGTAATAAAACAAATAAGTAATCCTATGAGCAAAAGTACGAAGCCTGTACTAAGACCTTGTGCCTTGAGGTAAAGCCCTCTTTTCTCTAGGAAGAGCTGAGTTTATCTTGCAGCCTGGAACATCCATTGGCATTCTTTGTCACTTTTTCCCCCTCATTTTTTTCTAATATAACTAGTGGAAACTTTCTCTCTGAACCTTCAGCCTGCCAAGTGCAATTAACATTGACCAGTAGCTTCAGAAGTTATCGACAGGCACCCAGACAGCACTATTGCATTCAGATTGGTTCCTTAGGCTAACACGCAGCATAGTTTTCAAGGTGAGGCTGTAAGAAAGGCTGTGGCAAAAGGCAGTGGATAAATATGTAAATAAACAATATATCATGCATGTCTTGAAATCAGGGGCTGAGGAGAAGAAAATTTTTTCCCTTCCTACTTCATCACCACACAAACTTTTGTATGGTCTGGGGGTTTCCTTCTCCATCAGGGCTTTTACCTTTGCAGAAGATCTATCCAGAATTCTGATATATGCTTTTGTGCTCTCTCCCTTTCTGGCCTTCATTCCCTTGATGTCTGGCAGGGCTGGTGTACAACCAGGTCTCATCATGTGGGGAAGGGATGGTTAGCATGGGGACAGGGATTTGCCTGGCTAGAGGATGGGGGAAGAGTGAGAATGGAGCCTTACTTTACACCCACAAAAGACCAAAACACTACTCTGACTGCTCTGACTTTAAACTCGACCAAAGGAGAGCCATTTCCATGCCTTTCCAGCCCAACAACCCTGGAAGAGCACCACAGGCTCTGAAGTCCTCAACTCTATGCTTTTTATATAACTTCCATGTGTATGGTTGCAATGAGCAGTTGTCATTTAAGTGATTAAATGATAATAGTGAGCAGTCATCATTTAAGTCTAATTCCCACAAAAATCATTACCATGTTCAAGACCCATGCCTTGCCCCTGAACCTGGCCTATGCCATACAGAGCAGTGTGGAGACAAACTGGACCTTTCCAGATACCCATGCACCTCTTTCCTTGGACCGTAAAAAGACATCAGACCGCAGACCAAGTCACCATCACTCCAGCCTCTCTTGCTAATCTCTCTCCATTCAGCATAGCTAGGCAAGGATGCAAATATAGATGCAGACTTCATGAGAAGGTGGCCTGAGAAAGCTGATCTAGGCTGTCTCGCTTGAAAATTAGCTCTTTACATCCTGGTGCATTCAGCAGGTTTTTTTTTTTTGCTCATCCCAAAGGACTGGAAGGTCATGAGATCCCAACAAACAGCCTTCATGCTATATTATCAGTGGCTTGTTTTCCCCATTTAATTTGCTCTCTGGTATCTTATTTCCCTTGGATCATGTTTTCCTTTGGAGAAATCTTGTTCCGAAATAAATCTGGAATTACTCATATCTACCTAGGGGAAGCTAGGCATGCGCAGGTATAGGATGGCATATAGATGCCATCAAACTGATTAAAAAACCAGCACTGTTCTATGTATTTTCCCCAGAAGAAAAGCACCTTTATCTCTAAATTCCTGAATAGCCTCACGAAGACCTATAGATGTCCACTTCAGCCAGTTTATATCCATGTGTCTTCCTATGGATGTGATCTGATGTAGCTTATTAGCCAAATGTATTCAGCTCCTTTTTTTGAAAGCTTAATAAGTTAATAAATAATGCATTCTTTATTTTTAGATCTATCTGTTAACACTCTACATAGCTCAGATGGCATATGGATGCCCAGGACTACAAAACATTCGGAAGTCTTATTCCTCTGCTTTTTGATAATCCCTTTTCCTCCTGCTGAGAACATTTCCATCCTTGTGATTGCTTTTATGTGGCCCCATCCTCTTGCATGAAAGCAGATACCACAAACAATATTTGAGGAGGCTGAAGGTCCAGCAATGTGAAAATTGCTTCAGTGCTAATTCTACTTTCTAAATATAGGCACATTTTTTCCTGAATACAAGGACAAGGCAACAGAAGGTGAATGATACTGATGCTTACTTTTACTCCTTCGCAACAGCTTCTGCAATATATACTTGGGACGGCTAGGAGAAGACAGATTTTTATACCATGAAGCTTCATGCATAGGCATATGTACAGGCATTTTACCTATAGGCCATTCCATCATGATGCTGAGGAAAGAAATACGTGTGCGTATGTGTGTGTTTACATCTATAGGTATATGAAGAGAGAAAGAGACACACACATGCACTACAAAATGAGGTATTTTTTAAAAGCACATGGATTTAATGCTCTTGAATTGACACCTTCTTTCTATTCAGAAGAAAGGTTTGTTCTGGGCAAGCAGCATGATGTTTTTTATTATCCTTCTGTCATGTGCTAATCCTATCCCTAGCGCCAGGTGGAGTCTTTCTAAGGTTATTCCTACAGTCAAGTGGCACTATAGGCTGGACTTGCTGCTGTTATATGTCAAAGTGTAGCAATGATGTCATTGCTGTCATTCATTATTATTTTTTGATTTACTGTTTTATTTGACACAGTATCTGCTAATATGAAAACTTTGTTTCAGGCATCTGTTTCTGTCCACTTGCTGAATGCCTCTGCTGATGCTGAGTTTTCCTTGCCAGAATGTAAGACACATTTTTATGGTATCTCTTTTGCATGCCATGGACCTGATGGATGGAGCAGTCTCTGCATTTTGATGTGGACAAGAAATAAATCCACCTGGGGGAAAAAAGAAACACAAATGAGAGCTCATAATGTAACACTGCTGCCAAAATGCTAACGCTATTCCCCAGTATGCATGGAGATGAATTACAAGTAAAATCAAAGAGTTGTGTTGTCACTTTCCGTAGGCTTGTAGCAATCATTTTTGAAATTTGAACAGCATTTTAAAGGAAACGAACAATGGTTTACAAAACTTGAACAATGTTTTACCACTTTCCTTTAAGAGCCTTTGCAAAAACCTGTCTTGTCTGTAACACACCCACGGAAGACTACAACTTAGTAAAACTGGAGAGGGAGGGCTGTGGTGGTTCTTGTAGATACTAGGTAAGCGTTGTATGTAACCCTCTTTTTTAGATTGCTCTGCCTCTCCTTGTCTCTTACCTTGACTCTCAGTGTTCTCTCTTCCTCACTCATGTCATGCCTAGGAGACCATAGTCCTTCAGGGACAGGATCGCTATGGGTACAAGGTCCCACCACCCTCACACAGGGTCATTGAGGTGGTTGGCATGCAGGTGCCCTCAGACTGAAACTGTTGAATTGGATAGCACAAAGTCCTATTAGGAGAGGCAAGATTTGTCGTGGGATCCAAAAGAGCTGGAAAAGTCTCTTGGGTCCATGGAGAAATCTTCATTGTATGGTAAATTCCATGGGCTAAAAAACTAGGACAAGTTAAGTCTCTGAGCTTTCTCCTTGGAGTCATAATGTTCCTGAAAATGCTGGCTTAACATTAAGGTAGCAGTTGGATTTCATGAGATGGGAGAAAATAGTACCTGAGTCTTGGAGAGAGGGAGTTGTGGGGAGGAAGTGGGGGGAAAAGGGAACCATATTGAAAAAGTCACTGGGTAACATCTAAATGAATGTCTCCTTGACCACTGGATCCTGATTTCCTATGGCATATAACTGCTTTCCTATAACTCTCCTGTAACTTTCTCCTCTGTGGAGTCTCTAATGTTTAAAATAAAGACAGTAGGCTTGGACCTTAAGGAAATTTTGTGTGCCAAGAAGTTGTGTATTTTTTCCAACTATATTAGCTGATTTAATAAAAGGACCTCACTTTTTACCTATTTTCATGACTATTTTCTGTCTGTTTTTATGCAACTTGTAGAAAGTTAATGTTAAGATTTCTGAACAGCTATCAAATCTGTTGGAAACTGAGCCACACAGGACCAAAAGTTATGAAGGGGGACAGACTAAACACAAACACAACATAGCACAACACACAACCGTGCAAGACTTTCTTTGGAAGCCAAATTAAAAAGCATTCAAATCTCAGACAGAAGCTCTCAAAGCTTTCTGACCCAACAGATTTAGCATTACAGAAAAAGAGAGCGGTTCCAGCAAAAACACCCTGCAAATGTTTATATAATCTGCTGGCTCTTAGCGCGCGTCATCTTGGCTCCCTCAAGCGGCTGGTCCCAGCGAGTGGACAGCTTTCCTCCTGTTTCAAAGCACAAGTGGTTTTCCCTTAGCACAAGTGTTCGAGGTCTCTGCTTCAGGGATCACAGCTTCAGGCCCTGCTGAAGTGTGGCGTACGTTTGTGTGCAGTCACAGTTTGTTAGAAATTGGTACCCAGTGAATAAGCTCCACGTAGATCTGAGGTCTCATCATCCAAGAAAAGACTGAAAGGACTGGGACAGTTTATATTTTTTTTCATGTCCTTTTTCTTGTCATCCTCTATAGGACTGCTTTGCCATTAGTACTTTTCTCTAAATTCAGAGTCAGATCCTAATGGTTTTGCTGCTGATTGCAGTAAGCCTTCATTAGCTATGCTAGCTGAGGTCTGCTCTAAAAAAGGCTGGTTGGGGACCCGTGGGACCACATCCCGGCTGTAACATCCTGAAATTCAGCAGAAACAAATGCAAAATCCTCTACCTGGGACAGTCCTGGGGCTGGGGCTGACTGTGAGGAGCAGCTCTGTGGTGGAGGAGCAGCTGAATGTGAGGCATCACTGCATCCTTGCAAAATTTAAGATCAATGGGCATAGGCTGCAACAAGGAGAAATTTGGACAGAGGAAGAAAAAAAATTCACCATGGGAGAGGTGAAGTGCTGGAGCCTCCATCCTTTGAGACCTTTCAGTACCTGGCTGGAGGAGGCCCTGTGTGACCAGCTCTGACTTGGGGGTTATCCCTGCTGTAGACCAGAGTGGGACTGGATGATCCCAAGCTCCTTTCCGACCTCTGTTATTCTATGATCCATGAAACACATGCAGGGTCTGAATTTTTCTGTTGTTCACTGCAGGATTGCTTTGAAAGGACTTGCACGCACTGATGTAGACCCAACACCCCACCAGCCTGCAGCCAAGCTCTGCCTTGCTCTTGACTTCCCTCCCCTGTCTCTGCCATGCTGTGCAAGGAGTCAAGCTTTATCCTAAGTGCTTCAGTCAGGTTTTGACCAAAATATACACCTACCCTCCAATGTCTGAGACCACAAAGTTGTACCTTATCTGGCTCATCTTAAAATTCAACTGCTTTTAGCCCCATGGATCTTAGTATGTGCTGACCCCCTCAGCACTGACCCAGCTGCTCAGGCTGGTTTTGCTGTCCCCATTGCATGTGAGGCTGCCTGAGCACTGGGCAGCACCTAGTTTCCAGGAGCTGCTGCTACAGCACAAACCACGTTGGAGAAACAATCGAGTCCTCCAGGGATGTTTTGTCACGTGAAACGTGAGGATGCAAGGCAAATTCATGAGGGCATCAGCCTAGTTTTGTTGCAAGAAGTTGCAATGCAAGAAGATGGACACAGGTCGCCTCTGCTCTCATAAGCAGGCAGGCTTTTTTTGTTCCCTGGTCAGACAGATCTCTGAATTTATCTCCTTTCAAAAGGAAAGCTTTTGTAAGTCACCTTTAATTTATTAGGTCTTTCCTCAAAGAGAGGCCTCATCCTACAGCCCCTTGTCAGCCACAATTTATCTTCTCTGCTTTAACAGTTGTAAATGTCCTTACAGGCAGAGGTTTTCCAGGTTTCTTCAAGGACATATAAAGATTGCTATTTAATGCTCACCAGTGCGATATGCATTGCTTCAGTCTTGTGAAGTCGGAACGCAACTTCAGCTGTTCAGTTTGGAGATCAGATGGACGGTAACAGGAATGGGAACATAAAGCAAAGGGGAAAACTGTAATACGTATGCTGAACCTGAACCTAAATTGCACTTTGCATATAACAGAGTAAGACCTCCTGAATGTTTACTAATTAGTCATACTTTTAAGCTAAAATGTCACTGTCACACATTATCTTTGCTTGTGCAATGTCACAAGCTCCTGGACTTCAGCATGCTGTTTTACATGTGCACAACTCCTGGAGACCTCTTTAAGTGAAGGCTTCCCACTTCATTTATGCATCAGAAAACACAGAAGATGCTGCAACAGGTGCTGAACAAATGTGTGAATTTTCTCTTTCCTCACTTTTTTTGCTGGATGTGAGAACTGGGTATGGACTGGAAATATGTGATGTGCTTCTTTAATCAGTGTGGGGGTTTTCCTGCTTTGGTTCAAATTTTAGAGAACTTTTCAAGCAAATCTCCTGATCATCTTCACTTCCCACTCAGTGGTTTGCATCGCAGCATGATTACAAAGTACACAAACTGGGGTTTTTTTCAGATTAAACTAAACTGGAAGATGTGGGAAGTCCCTAATGAGTTCCAGCCTCTAATGGCCATTGACAGGACCAGACTGGAGCTCTTCCAAAATAAAGCACCCTAACTCATGGATGGTGCTGACTTTGGTCCTTGGTACCAGTTCCGTCACTCTACAGATCTACTCCTATTGCACTGCATTACTTGTAAATGTAGACACAGCCTTTTCTCCATTGATTTTCTGCCTTTGTCTCCTTGTGCACAGCAGAGTCTTCATGACAAGCTAGGTAAGAGTTCTCTTACTCGAATAGGTAAGGGTGAGAGATTTTGTATGATCTTTTACCTTTCTAATCCTAGGATACACATATTTTCATAGACCAGGAGGCTTAGAAATGGAATGAAGATATTCAGGTCCTGCACTTTTAAAAAATTAAAAGGCAGGACTCAACAAGGATAAGACCAGGATATTTCCAGACATAAGTTTAGGCTCTTCTTGTGCTGATTGAGACAGCTAATAAAATTGACTTGGTATTTTTTTTCCCAAGGACTAAGGTACATACAGTACCATTGACTGTGAGGGCTTGAAATGTGCTTTGTGAGGACTTGCAGTTCCATTGACATCTGCTGAATTTATAATGCTCAGCAATTTGGAAAATCTAAGGAAAAATGTAATTTTGCCCCAAACACCTGTCTTTGAGCTTTGGTCTCTGGCTTTAGAGTTTGAAGAGGAAAAAGGTTGGTGAGCATGCCCTTAGTAATCTTCCCTTGGTCCAAGGGGAAGACCAGTGCATCAAAACAGAATAACACATGTGTGGGTTGGGACTGGACTCTGCCACTGCGAGTGAGAAAGGCAAAGGAAGGTGGATGGAGAAACACTTTCTTCCCAAGCCTTGGACACGGACATCACTGTTTCAGTAGTGTGATTTTTGTGCATTTACTTGAAAAGACACTGCTCGGCTTATCTGGTGGAAGTAGCTGGTTCACTAGTACAAACTGATAAATCCAAACATGTATCTCTTTCTGCTTCTCTGTATGGATGTATGATACATGATACGGAAAATCACCTGAGCAGCTATGACTTCTTATTTTTAATAAATTCAGATTTCAAAGCAGTGGGGACCAGGGGAAGTAAAGGATGTGTATTGTCTCTGAGAACCCCAAATATGTGGAGTTATCCTTGGGCAGGCTTGACAGGATGGGTCCATCATCATAGGTCGGTGTGGCTCCACTGTTACAAGCTGCAGCCTGGGCTCTGGTGTCCAGCAGATGCCCACATATGTGCAGTGGAGCGTGACGGTCCCCCTGAACCACACTGACCCATGGGCCTGCGAGCGCTGCAGTGCATTTTCTCCAGACTTTGCTGTTGCAGAGGTTAACCAGCCAGCTGCCCAATCCAACCAACACTTCAGTAACCTTTGCTAATTAATCAGTTAAAAACCCATGTCTCTGCTCTTCCAAGTGTGAGGGAATTTCTGTGGACACATACTACTTTTACTCCCTGGAAAGACCAAAGAAAGGCTTTAATGTTCCCAGCAGCCTTGACTTGCCTGGGAAAGGGTTTAAAATCTTTCTTGAGAAGTCAGGAAATCACCATTCTCTGAAAACACTTTCCTGGTCGATGCGCTGTCCCCCAAAAGGCAGCCTGTGAGGGAGAGCCTGAGCATATAGCGCATTATAAATTGTCATTGTCATGCAGGAACCGTCATAAAGCTGAACTACATTTATAATGCAGCCCAATATTACTCTCATGTTTGTCATGAGATTAGATTCCTGCCGAGCCATTTCTCACCCCCCATTTGCATCTTTGTGGTAAGAACAAAGCAAAGACAAATGATGGTTCCCAGTGGTGGGCAGAGGACAAGATCAGTCCCCTCTCTGCCAAATAATTCTTACAGGGTTTTGTGTGAGAATAGGCGTGTGTGTATATCTTTGATTTGTTTTAAATGCCATCTCAGTCATTTATTTCTGAATGACTTCTTTTTTTATTATGTGCCCCCTATTCCAACATGAAAAGAGCTGATTTACCTCTTTCCTCCTGCTCATCCCTCCCTTCCATCGCTGTGACAAGAAGACTGCTGGTTGTTCAATCATCTTACTAATGCCACCAGGCAGCCCACGTTCTGCTCTATTTTGGTGGATCAAAAATAATTCATTACTCTTTTAAAAGTGGTCAGTACATGGGCTAATAGAAGGTCACTCCAGAAATTATTCCAATGCATAAAAACATGAATGCTAGTGATACCATCAAGTCCACACAAACCTGGTGTGCAGTGGTGGCTTGCGACAGTGAACTGAACACACACCAAGTAAGGTTTACACACTTACGAGAGAAATGCCTCCATTTTTGGTCCCTGGAAACTCAATCACGGGTTATTCCTGAAATCATTTAACCACCTTAGACTTGAGTGAGCTCCTCAATACACATCTGCAGCATCTGGGACAGTTGTTGACATCAGAAAAAAAGGCAGCAAGCAACAATCATGTGCAAATGTGCACGCCATTGGGAAGGCACCCAGGATCCCAGGGGAGAGAAGGACTGACAGCAGTGGAGGCAATGCTGAGGTGGAGGAGAGGCAAGACCTGACTCAGGGCAAAAGCGTACGAACCCTCCAGCGCACACTGAGTTTGGGTGGGAGCAAAGGGGTTATGTGGCAGCAAGGGCTGCATGACTCTGCCGGGGAGCCTGCCATATATAAAATACTGATGGTGGAATACTGGGTATGAGAGCAGAGAACCGGTCACCATGATGATCTAAGAGGCAAAATCAAAGAGTAAAAAAATAAACTTCTCAAAGCAGCCCAATTAAAGTGGAAAGTCACAGCCACTGCAGTCACAGGGGACAGTCCTGTGAAGCTCCATGAGAGTGGGGGTGCCCTGAGAGCCCAGGAATTGTCCTGTCCTCGCTGTGAGGCAGACACGGGGGGACCTCAACTCCTCACAGGAACAGCAGATTGTGTTGGGGTTTTTTTCCCCCTCCATGCAGGTGAGTCCCCTCTCTCCCTGTCCCCTCCCCAAGAGCCAGAGTGAAGGACAGGGACTGAGCACAGAAGTTGAAATTGCAACTGGCCCTCCTGAGAGCAGGGCTGGAGAGAAGAGGCCCCAAGGCCAGCCCATAATACAGAATTACCGAGAAATAGCCATAGGCTGTATAAAAAGCTCTTGGAAGCTGAGTCAGTCTGAATTACATGCCCTTGCTCCCCATTATAACCAAGAATACCAATATTTCTTCTGAAAAGAATGAAAAGCAGAAGGAAGACTCTAGTGGATCTTTGCATTGTGCCAGAATACATTTTTCTTCCATCATAAAGGTATGTTTATCTTTCCAGTGGAGTTTCAGACGGGAGCAGAGCCTGGCCTAGGCCTAGCACATGTTAAGAGACAAATCTCATTAAAATGCACACTGAGTCCCTTTAAACAACATTGATGTTAATGAACATATGTCACACCTGGGATTTTAGGCAGACTCTAGCTCCATCTGAGGAGCTTGCCCTGAAGCCACTGTGCACATACATCAACTGGCACTGGAAGCCTGGGAGAAAAGCACATTGCCTTCCTGCAAAACAACACTATTGACCATGCCCCATGCCTTACAGTGCTGAAACACGAAGGCAGTGGGATCACAAATACCCTGCTACAACCATTACTGACCCTCATTAAAAGCTGAACTACAAAAAAAATGAACAGCTTAACGCAACAACATGAGTACAGCTCAGAGATGTTAGCCTCAAGGAGTGAAAAAGGGGGAGGAAATGCCCTCCATCAAAAGGCTGATGAGCATATTTTTAGGAAAAGGAGATCAAGGTTGAGATGTACATAAGAGACATGTAAAGGGAGAACTAGCCAAGCTTCCATGTGGAGAAGAGATGATAAATGCACTTTATTAAGTTGTTTCTAAAATTGGAGCAGATGAGATAAGCCTTGAAGGAGATACTCATTTAAGATTGATGTGGAGTAAGTGCAGAGAGATAGCTGTTGAAAAGAAAGACTGCCATAAACCAGTTCTGCAAGTTGTCATTCACTAACACTCCCCGGTGTTTTTTAATAAAAATAATCTGTTAAAATCAGACTCTGGAGACAGCTTGTCTTTGGCTGCCAGTGCAATTTCTCATAATTGTTTAATGTAGTAAATGCTTTTGGAATAAGTCAGGGATTGTTTGAAGAAGAGACAACTTTGAGATGGATTTTTAAGTTGCTGTTATTTATACTGGTAAAGCACTTTACACAGCTTTAAAACAGAAAAAAAAATGGTTACAAGTTTCGAAGCAGCAAGGGAAAGTCTTTTTGTTTTAAAAAATAGCAAATAGCTAGTTAGAGCCACCTAAGTTGCTGATAGATATGCCTTCCACATACAAGTGTGCGGTACCATACAGCAGTGGAGGGAGGTAGCCTTCTGCTTGCATGGGACTATGGCAGCGCTGGAGATAATGAAATGCTTGTAAGCCCACAGGATAAACTGATAACGAGGAACTGCAAAGTACTGTGGAGACTTCATGCCAACATGCTGCTAAAATCCTTGCTGACACAATTACTGTGCAGTTACTTACCCAAGGCAGCAAAGGCTACGTCACACAGAAGAGAGCAGAGACCGTGGGCAGCCTGGCTGGGGCTGACCGTACGCATGACGATAGTGTCCTGGGTCCGAGCGCAAGGAGAGAAAGTTATGGTCCCTCTGTGCTGGAATTGGGGTCACAGAGCTGCAGTCCTAGGGCTATGTCCTGAACCCACATTTGGTAGGGTCTTCCTGCTGCCTCTCTTTAGTTTCCCAGGATTCAGGAAGCTGCTTGAAGGAAAAAAGCCAGACCCCTCCTCCCCCATTGCATCTTCTCCCCCATTTTTTCACAATCCTTCCTCAGTAAAACAAGAGTGCAGTGACATTCGTTTTTCGAAGTGGAGCGGACCTGAAACTAGAAAACCTTCATGAATCCACAGTGTCCATTTCTTGTATGTGCCATAAACTTCCACTCATTATTTGGCCATTAAGTTTGAGAGATGGACGGCAGTCTGTCTCTTCATTAGTGATGATGTGGTGCCAGGACAAGCCCCCAGCTTCCCTGGTGTGGTGCCAGGCCTGGGGGAGCAGTTAATAGTGATTTTTCTGAGATGACAATTTGAAATTCCAAGTTGGTTTCACTAGCGAGCCATGAAAGTCATCTTTAAATCTTTCACATTAGTCATGATTTTGAAACTTTTAGTGTGAAAAAAGCCATCCTCCTGCCTTGCATAGCCTTGAAGTGATCGCTGGCAGCGTTCAACTGCAGAAATATTTTCAACTGTATAACTGTGCAATAACCTCAGTAAGTTGCAGACAAGACCAAGATGGGTAGGAGTGTTGATCTGCTGGAGGGTAGGAAGGCCCTACAGAGGGACCTGGACAGGTTGGATCGATGAGCCCAAGGCCAATTGTATGAGGTTCAACAAGACTCAGTGCTGGGTCCTGCACTTGGGTCACAACAACCCCATGCAACGCTGCAGGCTTGGGGAAGAGGGGCTGGAGAGCTGCTCAGCGGAGAAGGACTTGGGGGTGTTGGTTGACAGCCAGCTGAACATGAGCCAGCAGTGTGCCCAGGTGGCCAAGAAGGCCAATGGCATTCTGGCTTGTATCAGGAATAGTGGGGCCAGCAGGACCAGGGAGGTGATAGTGCCCCTGTACTTGGCACTGATGAGGCTGCACCTCAAATACTGTGTTCAGCTTTGTGCCCCTCGCTACAAGAAGGACATTGAGGTGCTAGAGAGTGTCCAAAGAAGGGCAACAAAGCTGGTGAAGGGTCTAGAGCACAAGCCTTATGAGGAGAGGCTGAGGGAGCTGGGTTGTTTAGCCTGGAGAAGAGGAGGCTGAGGGGAGACTTTATCGCTCTCCACAACTACCTGAAAGGAGGTTGTAGTGAGGTGGGGGGTCAGTCTCTTCTCCCAAGTAACAAGCGATAGAACAAGAAGAAATGGCCTCAAGTTGAGCCAGGGGAGGTTTAGATTGGATATTAGGAAAAATTTCTTCACTGAAAGGGCAGTCAGGCACTGGAACAGGCTGCCCAGGGAAGTGGTTGAGTCCCCATCCCTGGAGGTCTTTAAAAGATGGGTAGATGTGGTGCTTAGGGACATGGTGTAGTGGTGGACTTGGCAGTCTTAGGTTAACGGTTGGACTTGATGATCTTAAGGGTCTTTTCCAACCTAAATGATTCTATGATTCTAACCATCTTTCAGAAAAATAAAAAAGAAATACTCATTTTTTGGTAAGGGTGATATAAACCACAACTCATCTATCTGGAAAAAATTCTGCTGTTTTTCACTGAAAAAAAGCCCTCATCACCACTTAAAATATTATGACCAATTCTAAATGAGGCTTTTAGGTTCTTCTTGAAAGTGCAGTATGTTACCTTATTGCTATAGCAGAGGCCACTTAAAAGTGAAGAAGTTTTTATATGCATTTTGCTAAGGTACTTGGTCATTATGGGCCATCCTCAGCAGGAGCAGGATGTACTGACTAATACAGCTCCACCTGCTGCTGCAGGACCTGCGAGGTGTGAGGCTGCTCCAGAACAATGTACACCCTAAAAGCCAAAAGAGGGTAGGGGACAGCCCAGATACCCCTTGGCTGAGGATTCCCCTTGGCAAGAGGGAGCGTCTGTGTGAGTTGGCCAGCAGGAATTCACTTCTATAGTTTTCCAAGTGATTTGCAGGCTTATGTCCCCATCATGAAGTGGCTTTCTATGGAGATACTATGGGCATCTGGGTGTGGACCATGCACCTCTTAACAACAGACATCCACGTCTCCAATCTACAGCCTTTTCAGGACCTGCTTTCCCAATAATCTCTTTGTCCCAACATGTCATGGATGCATCTTTTGCGTGGCCCATGTGATGTTTGCAAAGTGGTTTGCTGTGGTGTGTAGATGAAAAGGAGCTATATAAATGCAAATTTAATGTATTCATTTATTCTATACTGAAAGTTGTACTGAAGGCCAGGTAAATTACGCCCACGGCTTCTGCCTGTCAGCTCTTAATGTCATCCACTTCAGGAACAATAAGTTTCCATACAATTTGTTAAGCATGATTTCCTTTTGTTAGTCCTTGTAGACTATTTTTAATCAAATTACACTTCTCCAGGTGTTTTCCATCCGGCTGGACCCACTAGCTGCTGAATTCAAGGAGCCTGATTCATTACTACCTGCGTCATTTGCCTGACCTTGCCACGAGACCGCAGTGGCAGCAGAATGAGGGAGCTCCGTCAGTCCAGCACAGCCTTGGCTTCTCTGAGCTCACTGCTGAGATCCTCAGGAGCTGAGTCCTTTCCCTGAAACTTTAACAACCTGCAACAAGAGCAAGTCCTTTATCACTCACTCTGGCTTTACCTAGAGTCCCTTCATTATTTCTTTTACTCCCCTTGAAAGTGTATGGCTGTCCCCGGCATTGCTCTCATTATCCCTCTGTGAACACTAGAAAACGAATGTATTTGCATTTGCTGGCATGCTTAGTATTCCTGTCATCGCCGTTTCCCTGAGCCTGCCCTGACCTTTGCAATGACCTTTTGCAGCAACTCTATTCCAAACGCTTTTTCTTCTTTGCTGCTATTTCCTGTGCAATTTTGGCTTCATTTTTCCAGCTCTATTTTTGTTATTATTTTCTTCTTTGCTCTTTTATGCTCTCCTATATAGATCCCTGGCTGTAGTGATGACCCGGTGGCCCTTTCAGATATCACTTTCTGGCCTCAGAGCTCCCTGCCGCAAGCCTTGTGGTCTATAATGCTGCCGGGCACTGCGTACAGGGTAATTAAGGTCAGCTACAAGTGAGGCTCAGTGCATGGAAGGAAGCTTTACTTGTGTAACTTCGGAGAGCTCAGCTATTCCGCTGCTGGGATGTACTACAGCTGGCCTCATGCAGAGGTGGTATGCCAAGAGAAAGACAAAGCTTACAACTGCCGGCATGGCTAGCGCTGTTGTTTTGGCCTCAGGCTAAATCCAGGCTTGAGATCTAAAGCTGTGTGCACCCATGGCCCGGATCAACGTACCTTCAGCTTGACACACCTCCACATTTCTGTGTGCTGCACACACTTCAGACCACCAGGGAGTCTGTGAGATGCAGGGAAATACCTTCTTTTAGGTTATCACAAGATTGTGCTTTCCCCAGCTCAAATTACATGGGGAGAAATGAAGCCTTGGAGAAACAAAAGGTGGCTTATGATACCCTGACCTGTGCAGTAGCTCCAGACTTAGCCCTGAAATTTGGGAAAAGATCATTTGTGCTGGTGTGGACCTCTGGCTTTGTTTTGAGGTACACCTGTAAGTAGCTGCAGACTCAGGAACCTTGTCAAGCAAGTCCCTGGATTTGTCTGCAGAGTCAGTAAGTGGTGGAGCCAGACCTTCAGCTGTAAAACTTCAGTGAAGGCAGTGGATTTGCACTGATTTACGTTGGCATAGCTTACAGTCCACAAGAAGAACCCAGTTTATTATATTCCTGAGAATGAAAGATATATTCTCTGGATAGCAGATACAAAAGCTACTGGTTACTTACTAGGACATCCTTATCACCACAGTCCTTCAGTCATCCATCCTCCTTTACTGGTGTAACAGGATTGATGTGGTTCAGAATGGCACCTATTAATTATTTTCATTATCTTATTTTCGCCTTTTTTTTTTTTCTTTTCCCTAACAGGCATTATTTAACTGGCAGTACTGCTGGAGAAGGCTGGTACTCCAGTTTTGTACTGTCAGCGAGTTCCTGGCTGATCGGAGAGAACAAATGCTGCTCTTGCAAAAGTCTTTCCAAATCCTTGGAAGAGGCACCCTTAACCTCTGGGAGCATCTTGGGGAAGCAGCCCAAGAAAGACAGATGTGGAGCTGGGCAACACAGGTTATAGCCTCGCTATTGCAAGGAGGAAGCCAGCTAAGGAGTTTGGCTAAAGCAATACGAGGATTACAGTGAATAAGAGTGATGAGAGCAGGAACAGTATAATTTCATCTAGGCAAACTGAACAGCAAAGACTTCACAAAAGGCTGACACTCTTCCAGTGCTGAAAGCTGATATTATGGTGACGCAGCTAAAGGGACAAGCCATTGCTTCCCTGAAACCAAGCAAAATGCTTTAGGCTTCTGCTTATTTTTGTATCCTCACAATTTTTTCTCTATTTTTGGGAACAGATGGAGTGCAACAATGCTAGTAACAGTTCATACATCTGACTGCTGCTATGGGAAATAGATGGGGGGGAAAGGGGTTGAAGGATACAAAGAATGTGCCAAACAGTTCCTTGTAAAGTGGCAAATAGCTCCAATAAACCCAAGAGAGCTAATACATCCACCTACTTGTGCCATCCTGCCCAAGCACTTTGTCCTCAATTACGTGACCCTTTTTATCTTCAGAGGGTAACCTAGTGCTTATCTCTCCCTGTGGATTAGGGAAGGAGGTTTGTGCTGACCATGTACCAATCTCCTCACATGACTGCAACACACAGATCAGACTCTTCACACCAGCACAGCTCTGTGAGATCCCTTCAGCTTTCCACACCAGCTCCAGCCTGGCATCACCAGTCCCTTCAAAGCCGCCCTTCCCCAGGACTCCCTGGGGAGGAAACACGGAGAAGGTGTCTGTTGATATCTGCTCAAGCAGAGAGTGATGGGTGAGAAGCGCCAGCAAACAGCCTTGGGACATACTTGTTTTGCACAGGTATCAGGGTGGACTGGCCAGACAGAGGGATGCTGGCAGAGCAAGGAGCAGCTAACAGAGTCAAGTTGCACAGGTCACTGCAAGTCTTGTAAATCAACAGAGTGAATCTTAATTTCTTCATTTAGATTAGTGCAAGAAAGCAAGGGGAAGCAATCATCTGGGCTAACAGCTGCCTCACCAGAAGAAACTAGAGTAAAAATTGTTTAAGTTCTATCTCTAGTTTAGAAAATAGTTGCAATGGTTACTGCTTACCTTTCTTGCTAGAGCTTTGTTGTCCCCTTTAACAAAAATAATGTTCATTAAGCCATCTGATTTCTCTTTGCAAGTGGGGAAAATAAAATCACCAAGGACAACAAAATTTAGTAGAACTTTTCCTTGTTTCTTGCTCACACCATTAAGCTTGACTGCAGCCCTTGTTGTTGCCGGTTGAGTTCTGGCAGATGGGTTACACTTGGAAACTGAGGTTTCCAGGAGTAAGCAGCTGCTGAGGAGGGAGTGTGAATACTGAGATTTGGAAGCAGGCATTAAATCTTTTGGACGACGTTGCCCTTTAGGATTGCCTCGTTCTTTACTGGAGCAGTGTGAGAGGCTGCAAACCTGATGCTGCTTCTTGGAGACCAGACACACAGCAGGTCCCCTGCCCAGCCATCCAAATCCAAGCAGAAGGTTCTATAGGCTTGTTAAAGCTCACTTAGATGACTTACCAGTCTCTTACGTAGCTGCTTATCAGCTGTCCTTTCCAGTTGCCCATTACTCAGCTAGAAGAAGGAGTTGTATAGAGCCCAGCAGCACAGCTATCGAAAGCAGACCCGCTTGCTGGGTGCGCGCAGCAATGCCTTAGCCTATATACTGTAACAAGACCTTGAGAACCAGGGTGTGCACTGTCATCCCAAGACAAACTATTGAGACAGCACTGAGTATCCTAAAATAGATACAATTTTTCTAATTCTGGGTAGCCTAGATAGATAGATTTTGGAAGACATTGTGCCATGAGTACCAGACCTCTGTGGACAATTGAACATATCAGCAGTGAAGTGCAGCAATTTATAAAGTTGTTCCAATATACCTGTGGCAAAAAGCTGCTGCATCTATAGTGTATTCATGCCAAAACCTCAACAAATCCTTCCCAGGGTCTGTGAGCAGTGTGGCACTCAAACAGTGCCAGTGCTGCAGTGCTCTCAGCTTTCCTTTCCTATCTAGTCTGTAGTGTCACCCAGCTGAAGCTGGAATTACATTTCTTTCCAACAGTGGCTTATACCTTCCGTGGAAATGAAGCAAAAGGACAAGTAACAAGAATTAGCACTTCCCAACTCTAACAGCAGATAATCTGGAGGGTCAGGCACTTACTTTCTTGAGCTGTTTTGCTTCTCTCCAAGGAATTTTTGAATGTGCTGCCTCAAGCGCAAGTATCAGAGTAGGGAGAGGTGTTTGTGTAGCTGGTCTGAGTCACTGGAACTAAGACATCAGAAGAAATACTGTCTTAATCTGAATAGGCTCAATCTGATCAATTAATATAAATTAATTTAAGCAGATAATTAAAACAAGTAATGAGAAAGTAATAGGAACTGTATATCTGAGTCCAGCTAGTGGCTTTGAAATGCTTTTCAAAGTCTCAGTCATGCACAGCATGCAGATACTAGAGATACTGTAGTTAGCAAGGGGACGCTGTCTCTGACAGCTTGTCAGTGGGCAACGACTCAGAGGTCTTTCTGCATGTACCCTGCTGAGACTCACCTGCCTCTCTCCTCAGTTCTGGGCAAGCTCAGGCACATCTTCCTGCCCCGGCTGGGAATCGCTCCTCTCCAGAGCATCTGCATCTCTGTGGAAGCACGTTGCCACGTGCTGTCACCTCTGCATGCCTTCCCTTCCCAACATGCCACTGGAGTTAAGGCTTGAATGCTCCTCAGCATGTGGTCGTCTCAAGCAAATCTGCTGGTGAGCTCTGTAGGGAGGGGACACGCACACAAGGATGCTAAAGTGAAGGAGAAGGAGGAAACCATTTCTTGCACCACTGTCATTTCAACTTTGAAAACTTCTTCTGAGTCTTAGCCTCTGGGGAACGAAGCCAATTAAACTGCAATCTGGCAAGCCTACGAGGCATCCCCGCCTTTCAATGAAAGCCCTGTTCTGAGTGACATGAGCTGAGTGGGGCAAGACTAAACAGACAGGAGCAGCAGTTGTTTCTAACTGAATAACTGCAGCGTTCCGTATTCTGGTGCACTGTCAATGAGAGGCGATCACTTTTTCAGAAGCAAATAGAAGAAGATAGAGAAGACTCTGATTTCTACTTCTGCAATCAGATGTGGCAACACCTCTGAACCTTTTTTTTTCCCTAATTACCTAAAAGACACTGTAGCAGAATTCAGAAAGGTGCAACCAGTCTGCATCTTTTTGGCTTTGAAA
The DNA here is from genome assembly GCF_965183815.1 of Platalea leucorodia. Taxonomy (NCBI): domain Eukaryota; kingdom Metazoa; phylum Chordata; class Aves; order Pelecaniformes; family Threskiornithidae; genus Platalea; species Platalea leucorodia. The sequence continues at coordinate 121,232,302 of NC_138823.1, forward strand.
AGAAAAACAGACATGGTTGACACTCCCAGTGTGATGTTCCTTAAGAGTACACCTCTACAATCAGCTAACGCTTACCCAAGCGCTATCGAACACAGAAAAGACCCTGCTGATGAAAATAACTGCTTCTTGCTTGTATTGCTGCATAAAAAACATACCTGCAGAGCTGCCCAGGAAGGCAGAAAGGCTACTGCAGGCTACCACTGTGATATACAGGCTACCCTGTATAGGTCTTTTTATTTCACCTATTGAACTCTGCACTGAGCCAAGTGACTTGATCCTTGTAGTTGCCACTATTCATACCCATACCTGTGCAGGGCTGGAGCCTGTCTTCCAGTTTTTGAGTTTTAGACCACCAGAGGCTGAGAATCAACTTCCTCCCTGGTCCTCATGGTTAAATATGCCAACCTGAACATGGCTGGAGTCCTTGCCAGCTGTAGGTTTTGGTATATGTTTTGTCTTAAGATACAAGAGAGCTTTTGGTACTTGGTATTTTCCCCAACATGAGGAATAAACAAGTCATCTTTTAACTTTCCATCTTTGTTAAAATAACCTGTCTGAGCTATGTTTCTCAGTATATGTGCTTGAACACCTTCGTGGATCTTTTCTGTCCTCCATTTTCTTCAAAGACATTTTCAAAATAAGACCAACAAAATGGTATGCGATACACAAGGGACAGTCAGTATCTCCCACCTTCCTATTTATATGCTCCAGTCCTCCATTTATACCTTAAAAAATTCTGCTAGCAAAGGTTTTATCATCACATCACTACATTAAAAATGCTCGTTCAGTTGCTGGCTCAGTAGAGGCCCAAGAACCTTTCCAAGGGTGACATGGTTCTGCATCTGCCAACTGTAGCCCAGGAACTGGCCTCTGTCAGGCGCGTTTTGCTTCTCACCATGACCCATTACAAATTGTTGTGCTGTCATGTTTTGTCAGCAGAGCAATTATACTCCATTTCAGACCGCTGATGGAAACACAGAGTGGTGCTGGCCTCGTACCAACACTTGCAGACCCCACTAGAAAAAAAAACAGTTGGATGAAAATTCCCCACTGACAGGTAGTTTTTGAGCTGTCAGTTAGGCAGTCTGTAAGCCACTTAACAGGTGCTTTAGTGATACTGCAAACTGCTCTTTTCTTTGTGCTGCTCAGTACCATCCCCTGTGATTTCTGTAGGATCTCAGGAAATCAATAATCTGGGGTCATCTTGGTGGGAATAGAAATTAGACTTGAGGTTTTGAGACAGACGGTGGCGGGAGCCAGGAGAGGACTACAAACTGATTTCTGGTTTAGCATGGAAATGTCTGCTTGTCCCCAGACCCTGCCCACCCTACCCTCATCTGGGGCTTCCTTTGCCAGTCCCATTTCTGCCCAGCCATCTTCCCTGGCTACCCCAAAGCCCCATTCCCCCAATGGCCTGGCAGCTTGCACCTTCCTCCCCTCCCCAGACCAGACTAAGAAAAAAAATTACTGTTGGTCTCCATTTTGAGAGCTGCTGCACTGGGTGGTCACCATGCTAAGCCCACAGACCGCAAAATGGCCTTGAGAGTGCTCTGCCAGCTCAGTCACCACTGAGCCATACCGTGTTGGTGATCAGGTGGCAGTGACTAACTTCCAGTAGCCTGATACAACCACTGTACAGGGTCTTGACATGTAATTTCAAGTGGTGAACAAAATTTCTCACTGAGGAAACGAGCTGACTGGATATGGCACAGAGCTACCCACAGGTCAGTAGGCAAAGACATGCTCAGTGTGAGTCTTTCTGAGTCAAACCATGCTTGTGACTAGCTATGATGTACACCCACGCAAAGCGATTGAAGAACTTAGTCTCTGCATCTCTTGGCCTATCAAACCCATAAAGCATATCAGACTCTACCCTCATCTTCCAGAGCTCCTGAATTTAGCTCAGTTCCTTCATTCCACCTCATTTTCTTGCCTTCTCTCTTTATCGATGTAGAGCAGTCACATTTGTCTGATTCTCCAGCCAGCATCTGTGACTTTCTGTACTGCAAATATCTATTTTCTGACTCCCCCTAGCTTCATCCTTGCGTATTAATGCTCTCATGTGATAGTAAGTCAGTGCTTCTCTGGGAGATGAGTGGTGCAAGTGGGCTTGCCTGTGCTGATGTATCCCACTGGTTTGCTCTCTTGCCCCCACACTTATTCATTTCTCCCGGCCACCTGTCATAGCTTGTTTTTTCACCTGTGCACCCTTTGGAGATGGCTCTGCTGCCAAACAGGTACGCTGCTGGTGATCCAGCCTCTGGGTAAAACCATAACACAAAGCTTATTTAACGAGAATAACATCTCAGAGTGCACTGTTTATCCATGGCGCTTTTCCCCTAATTTCCCTTAATGAAGGAGCTGATATTTCATTAACGACCATTTGCTGAAGAACACAAGCTTCACCCTTGCGCTAGTAAATCTTAAAACAAAGGGGTAATTCAACGGCCTACAGTCAGCCTGCTGCCAGAACAAGGGTTTTATTCTGAATTGAGTTTGAATTCCTCCTGGTGCCAATGCAATGAAAGGCACTCAGTCAGTTTATCAACATGAAAAGAATCATTCCTGCGTCAGTATATGTTATTATCCCAGGAAGGGAATTCAGGCAGCCTGCTCTATTATGTTTGATGGCTGATATTAAACTCATCAGACCCAGTTGTAAACTCAGGCACATTTAGCAATACTCAGATATTAAAGAAGGCCTCACATAGTGAAATCTCTTATTCACATTTGATTTCCCTGGTTAGCCAGGACTGCTCTGACTGAAGTCAGATGACTTAAGGGATGGCTCCTAACCATGACATCTATCAGAAACACAAGGTCAGCTGTGTCAGGCCTATCTGAATTTACAAAGGCTGGCATATTTACGATGTTATTGCTAGTCAAAAGATTTAATTGCTGTTCTGTTTGGAAGTGAACTTAAAACGTTGACCAATACCCACAGGGATAATAGGTATCCCTTCTTCTCTCTTCAGAAATGTGACTCTTTTCCAGGGCTTCTTGTCTGCTGAGGGCAGGTATTCATCCTTATTTACTAGGCTGGGTCTGAGGTCTATAACTCTCTTCAAGGCATTCTGCCTCTTCCCCTCATTAGCCTTTCCTCATTTGGCATCTCTGCATCTCCCTTCATGCATGCCGGTCCCAGAAACAGTTTCCTCATACATCTTCATTCACATCATTCTTGGAAACAGCCATCTACTGAGTCCAGCACCAGGGCGGGGGGGCTGCATGGCCCAAGTGGAATGACATATTCCTTCCCACCCAACCTACAGCAGACAGAGTGGTGGCAGGACCAGCAGCAGTGACCAAGAAGTCACTGCTCTGCCTGGACAGCCAGCAACTTCTGCAGTGCTTATGCAGGGAAAGAAGAGAAGGAAAGAAAAGTGGAAAGTCATGAATCCAAGAGTGAGAGCTCTTTTAGGGAATAAATGCCTAAAGCTCACCTCACCACAAAATGAGTTTTTGTCTTGCTTCCACAATAGGTGTTGAGGCTAGTGGCTTTTAATGGGTGTTTAAAGGCCAAATCAGGGGGCAACTGTACAGAGCATTTGAGCACGTGGTGTACTGCTTTCAGGGCTCCGTACCTGCAGGCTAATCAATCCTAGTCCAGTTCCCACTGGCAGCACACATCTACCCAGCAGGACTGCTGTCCTAGTTCCCAAAACAGAAGCCAGGATACAAGCAAATCTGCTGCTGACATACAGAGCATAATTGGAAACCCTCAGCCTAGCTGCTCGCTCATTAATAAAAACAGATTCATAATGTACCTGGCTCCTTCCACCTGCTCCTAGTCTATAATTAGCAACTTGTACGTAGGTTGCAGCATGGGTAAATTGCTTCCAGTCTTCGGTGACAGGAACTTGTATCTGTGAGAAGGATATGACAAAGGCACAAGGAATAGGGATAAATGGGTACAATAGTGCAGAAAGCCATTAGCACTAAACAGCAACAATAACTCTTCGAATCTCAGTACTAGGTCTGCCTTCATTTGCACACGTCTCTGTTGCCTTCTTGAAGTTACAGACAGATGTTAGTTGCTGGGAAAGGCAGGCACCACATAGCAGTCAAGCAGACACCTTTTACACAAGTAGCACCAGTGTTGAGGTTTTACCCTCTGGGTCCTCAGACACAAGCCTGGAAACATTAGGGCCACTAAAATGATCAGAGGGACGGAGCATCTCTCTTATGAGGAAAGGCTGAAAGAGCTGGGGTTGTTCAGCCTGGAGAAGAGAAGGCTGCGGGGAAACCTTATTGCAGCCTTTCAATACTTAAAGGGGGCTTATAAGAAAGATGGGGACAGACTTTTTAGCAGGACTAATAGCAATAGGACAAGGGGTAATGGTTTTAAACTAAAAGAGGGTAGGTTCAGACTAGATGTAAGGAATAAATTTTTTACAATGAGGGTGGTGAAACACTGGAACAAGTTGCCAGAGAGGTGGTAGATGCCCCATCCTTGGAAACATTCAAGGCCAGGCTGGATGGGGCTCTGAGCAACCTGATGTAGTTGAAGATGTCCCTGTCAATTGCAGGGGGGATGGACTAGATGACCTTTAAAGGTCCCTTCCATCCCAAAGCATTGTATGATTCTATGATAAAACTGCTGTGCTGGCCCTGGACCAGGGTTACTGGGGTGCACAGATATACTCTGCCTGGCTCAGGGCTGTCAGGTGGCAGTTCATCCCATCCTCACCATCTGAACTGGGTGTTCAAGTCTCCTTGTTCTGCGATCCAACGAAATCACACCACCTGCGCCCTTGGGAGCTCATTTCCCTTGATCATCTCCTTTCACTGACTCTGAAGTCAGGCCTCCCAGCAGAGACAGGATCATGTTCTGCCTTAGGGGTGCCACCAGTGGTAGCATTACTCATGTGAGGTCCCACATTCAAATCACCATAGCACCTCAGTTCTCGCAGGTGGAGATGGGACTGAGACTCTTGTTTTGGCCTAAGACCCTGTCTGTTACTCATCCTTACCAGGTCCTGCCACCATAGACCTGAGACATGGTCCACACAAGGACATTTGTGACTCTTCTAGTTACAGACTGCACAGGGAATAGTTTCTCCCTGTTCTTGGGCAGCTTTAAATGAGTTGACGCTCTACCATGGAGAAATGGAAATTTTCATAGGTGTGAATGCCACTCATTATAATTCATGGGAATTGTCATTTAATCAACATATCCTCAGGTTCTGCAAATCCTTGAATCTGTTGCTGCAAAAAAAAGTCAGTCTGTCTAGTCTTTTTGATTGCAAATGAATATATTGAAAGTGTCTCGTTCTCTTTGAGAAATCAAAGCCTGTTTGATTGAAGCTCATTTTCACACAATCAGCTGATGTAGCTCACACTTTAGACATTTTCAAATTCTTTTTACTTTTCTAGAAAAAAGACATAAATCCTGAAGAAAAGTGTCTTTCTCCAAAGTCATCTGTCCAGGTTTTTAGTCTTTTACATTTTTTGCTGCCAACCTTTTGATTAATAAGATGAAAAATTGTGTATTTTCTTAGATGACAATAACAGTATGACCTTTCTCCTGTCTCTTCTGACTATAAATGCAGTAATAAAAAAAGTGTTTTGATGGCAAAGAATTAGATTCAGATGCTGATAATACTAAAATACTGTAGATTTATTTTGTAAGAATAATGCCTAAATCATGCTTCCCATTTTTCTTATAACCTCCCAGATATTTCATTACCTGGCAAGATTTCTGAAAACCTGTTCCTTCCTTTGGTTGCTGAAAAGTTGGTCCTTTTTCTGACTTTTCTCTCTGATGTTTTTCTTTGCAGAGTCTCTGTAGCTGGAACAATATTTTTGTCTTGCTGTGAAGTATTGCTTGATGCTTGCCTATCATCCCTAGGAAGAATTCTTGTTTGTAATTATTTCAAAAGTTCAAAACTAATTTGAAATATAGGGAACACTTGGAAAGTGTAAAGGAAAAGTTCAGCTCATAAAAAAGGAACGAAAGAGGAGGAGATGCGACAGAAATGTAGTTCTGGTGCCATTTAAAAGGTAGCCATTAATAAATAAATAGAAAGCGTAACAATTGATCCAAAGTTTCTGAAAAAATGTACCCATAAACTTTATGCCTATCAGGAATGTGGGGGGAGAATTTTCTAAAATGTTACAGGGACTTGGACACCCAGTACACCAAACTCGCTCATGAGAAAGCTTCTTAGAGTCAAATGAATACAGACAGAGAGAGAGAGGCAGGGGAGGGGGAGAAGAGTTCATTTTCTTTATGAAAACATTGGAGCCCAAAATATTTCGTTAAGAGTTACCAGAAACTCAGGCAGAGGAGAAGCCGAAAGCGAAGCTGTACCAGAGAGACCTTTCAGATTAGTGCCTGGTGGCAAAATGTGTGACATGGAAAGAGAGACACATGATCAAAACAAATGGGTATAGTCATAGACATTAACACCAGGCCAGACTTTTCTGTTAGTTCAGGTTAAAATACCCCACAAATGCTCACCCTTCAGAGCTGAAAAGAGTGAAATTAAGGGAGTCGCCTCAGCCTGCATATCCCCCAAAACCACATTTTCTTTTATCTGTCTTTATGGGAACTTCTTTTGATTTATGGGCAGGTGCTGCTTTAGGTCATTTTCTGGCATTAAGAAGGAACTAATTACAGATGCTCCTACTCCCACCTATGCTGCTTGCTGGGGAGTCCCCAATGTCACACCATCAAACACTACAACTTGCTAGAGTAGAGGAGAAAAAGTCAGCCTGCGATGCATGGCCCCGCAGCCCAGCCAGGTGAGATGGCCAAAGGGAGCTGAACCAGCTGAGAAGGGTGGCTGGTCTCCAGGACGTGGCTACATTTTACATTTAGTCAAATTATGAACACACAAAACAAATGAAAAAGGGGAGGTCAATCTCTGTTTATAGGACTCAACCTATGTAAATTTTAATTAAATTTAATTTATCTTTTGACTATATAAATCTATACTAATTTAGTTCAACTGATTGGACCACCAGGCTGCGGCACTGTCAAGATCTCCAGTGGTTGGAGGTCTTCTCAGATGTCTGAATGCCTGTTGCTTCAAGCTCTGAAGACCTACCTCTTTTATGAGCAAAAAGTCCCTGTGCTGTGTTTCGCTCGGTACTACAGACCAGTGTTGCCTGCTTCCCTGGCAATTGTGCAGCAGTGGGGCTGGCACTCAAAGCTAAGCACATGTTTAAATGCGTGAGGGATTTAGGGCTCATTTTGTCTCCTTTCATTTGGGCCTTCCTGCTGTGTACTGCTCAAAGTAATGCATGTTCATTCAATACGGTGGAAAATAATCTAAGCAGACGTCAGTAAGGGCACAATGCTAAAGAGCAACCTCTGAAAAGCCCATCTGCACTGACCCGGTGATGTGGATTGGCTTTTCCATACATTGGTAACTAACCAGTATTTCATTCAGTGTAACTTTAATTACCTCACTGATACACAGTAATCTATTTTTCTGCCAGATCACAGTAATCTATATTTCTGCCAGATCATGCTGAAAACAACTTCAATTTTTAACAATTGTAAAAATGGACTTTTTGCCCAAAGAGGTGGCAGGCACACAGCAGCGGTGCTTTCTCTCCTTACATTATTCTTGTGGTCTTTTCCACAAATGCCTGGGTGTCTCTTAGGTATTACTTTTTAATCATCCACCCTCATTACATGTAGTGTTTGCTCCTTTTTCATTTTATAGCACAAAGCCAGAAAGAAGGCAATTAAAATTCAATAATGGTGCAGTGCTTAGACACTCATTAAGTAGTCATTAGGTAGTCTGGAGACTCATTGTCTTCATGAGAGTTAGTTTCCTTGCTCTCCGTGAATCTCCTCACCGCACTATTAGCTCAAAACAGCAAGCGCGATGGGAATGTGAATCCAGAAGTGCTCGTGAGCCTCCCAGTCCATGCACAAGTGCTCCACTGCCTCCTGGACACCCACCTCGGATGCAGCAAACCCCTGGGGCTCCTCCAGCAGCACCAGGGAGATGCCCCGGGGCTGGGGCTGCCCTGGCTGCCCCTGGTCCCACCCTGCTTCCTGCTGGGACTGAGACACCCTGGCAGTGATTCCTGTCCTCCTCAGGTGATATAAGGACCACTTTAATGCCCTCACACTGGCTTGAATAGCACCCCCTCCCAGAAACACAGCTCCCAGTTGCCAAGACAGCTTGCAGAAGGACACGCTTCTCAGCATGAGTAATTGGCAAAATCAGACCTCTAGGGAGTCAGGAGCATTCGCTGTCAGCATCAGGAGCCAAGCTCCTGCCAAAAGAGCATTCAAAACAAGCGAGCTTCATTTTGAGGTGGGAAAAAAAACTCGCTGGCAGAGATAGGATCGCAAGAGCCTGCCACTGATTTTCAGGTGCATAAAGGCATCAATAAAATAATGCTTATACTCAAAAATTGTCTTACAAAAGAAGAGAAGCAGCCTCTCTTGATTATAAGGATTGCCTCTGGACAATAAACAACAGCATCTGTTCTCCAGACTCCGAGCATCTTGAGTTTGCTTTGCTTTCTGTCCTTGAGGGGGCAGGGAGGAGAGAGGACAAGACAACTGTGACAGTTCAAGCTAGGAAGGCTCCACAGCAGTTCTAAGGAGCATTTCACTGGAGCTCACTGAGAGCAAAGGGAGCAAACCCCAATGCATTATTTAAGACTACCCTCACACTGCTGACCCCAGATGTAGGTCAATATAGTGGCCTCTGTCAGAAAAAGGAGGCTTCGATATGAAAAAAACTAAAATAGAATTCACATTAGAGACGATGAGGGGAAATAATACAGCCCAAGGGAATATCAGCATGACATGGTACAATAAGGCAGGCCCTGAGGGGTCGGCAGATAGCAATGGAGGGAGCAGACCAATTCACAGATTCCCAGCTTGTTCATAGCACTCAGTCACCTCTGGGGCATAAAGCTCTGGCACAGAATCACCTCATCGATAGTCCATCACCTGCACACTTGCTTGCAGAGCTGCAGAGTCATATTTCATGAAATAATGGTTTTCTGTATTAAAGCTCCTTTCACCTCTCACTAAATATTGCATCGTTCTTTATGCCTTGCCTTCCCCCGGTACCTACAAACCGCCGCTGACTGCCTGGCACAGTGTCAGGCGATGAAGAAGAGGAGTGCTCCACTTTGTAGGCTGCCTGTTGCCTTTTGCTACACATGCTCAGGCTACTTCTCTGAGCCATCTTCCTTTCATCTTCCTGCTTGGTACTTCAGCTGTGAGGTCTCTGAGGTCGGGATTGCCTTCGGGCCATGTTGTACAGTGCCTGGTGCAGTTAGCTGTTCATGACTTTTGGGTTTTTTCTCCTCAAGGTGCATTCAGCTATGCATCTACCTGCTTGTAAGAATTTTTCTGAGCGGCTGGCAGACATTTTGTTTATCAAGAGAGAAAAAGTATTCTTGAAGATTCGGTGATGTGCTGTGCATAGGGATATATACATACCTATGTGAGTATATATATGTGTGTGTGTGTGCATGTGTAGACGTAGAGACACATGATAGATAGATAGACAGACAATTCATGGTAGATTCACAATTCTTTTCTCTATATAGATACATATACAGAGGTATAACATTCTCAGGCTCCCTAAAGCAGACTGCAGATTCTAAATGTGAAAACATATTGATACACAGGACTGTTAATTAGTAGAGAAGAGTAACCAACCTTCTCCCCTTCCATTTGCCATTTTTCTTTGGAAGTATTATTCCTTGTTGTTTGCACACCACTGCCTTTGTACTTGGATAACAGCTAGCCATGTATTAATAAACAACACCAAGCTCATTTTATCTGTGGGATGATAGTTGTAATGTGTGCATTTCTGGCACATTGCAAAACATTGGGAATCCCTGGCCAGGTGTCATCAAGTGGAATGGATAAATATTCACCTAAGAGGTGTACTTTTAAATGAGTTGACCCAAGGTCTGTTTTCCTCAACTGATTTTTCTGCTGGGAAGTTTATTCCCATGACCTGGTTTCTGCTTCCTGAGCTGATGGGGTAGTGACCAACTACACAGTGTGGGAATACTGAAAATCAGGTGGCTGTAGCTAACCATTTGTCAACAATTCAAGACTGAAACCTGTCTGCAGAGCTAACATGGCAAATTATCTGTAAATACTAATTATCTTTCCAGCCGTGATGGACATATACTACAATCCAGATAAAAGAAAACTGGACCCATAGTTGTATGAAACCCAAAGTGTTTGCATGTCTTCTCTTGCTCTGACCACTGGGACTTGAGGTCAAGGTTTCCTGCTAGGATTTCACCCCTGGTCTCATTCCAGATACTTCAGTGGCCTTCAGAAAACCATTCACTCTCCTTTCATTCCCCCAACCATAAAAACTGACAAAAATAACTAGGACTGGGTGCGGAAATTATATATATGAGGAGAAGGTGTAAGAGGGAGGAACCTACAATCCTTTTCTTCCTATTCCATCCCTTCCCCACCCCCTGCCCCTGACAAGTCTGTATATAAATACATTTGCCTTTGCTGTTCCCAGCTCTTCTTATGTACATATACCCAGTACATCTGGGTAGAGTTATCATCAAGGCAGTCATATTCCTGAGCAGTAATGATCATCAGCCAAATCAGCAGTTGAGGACTGTATTTTCATGAAACTTCTACTTACTACCAATAATCATATGCAGAAAACTTTCTGCTGGACCTATCTTGCCTGAAAAACATAGTTTTCAGAGGAGATAGACCAAAGGGTTTTCACGTTATGATGTGTTGTGAACAATTACAAACAAAATATGAAATCAGGTATGCCTACATGCCTATTGTTCCTGTCTTCAAATGAATCTCCTGTTTGAGCCTTTCTTTTCTTGCCCAGTAAATTCCTTCAGATAACACTGGTTGCACCTATAGTGCACTGAAAGGTCAGTCTTAGCTTTATCTGTAAGCCTATTTTGCTTTCTACTTTTTTTCCAGCTGTCTATCTGCTTGATGCTCCATCACCCCAGTTACATGTGGACTTGGAGAGCCAGCAGTGGTTGGGGCTGAGCTCTGGCCTTGCCAGCTGCAGGTTTGAGGTTTGGCCCTGAGGGCATCTCGGAGCTGGTCGGCAGAAGGCACCGACAGAGCCAGGACCTGTAGGAAGAATGGTCCTTTCCTGCAGGCAGGATTTTCAGACACTGGAAACCTCTAATTCATCTTATAGAGAGGGGACTCTGATGCCTTCTAGGGATTATCTGGCAGGCCAGTCACCTCTAAGAAAAGACTTACTTTTTGTTTGCTGTGACAAATATAATTGGTCTGCCTCCTAATCCAGCTGTGGACAAGGTGTTGACAGTTCTACTTCTTATCAAAAAAAATCAAATGTTCTTTTCCCCTTTATAGTTCAAGCACCTTTTTACCAGGTTCAAGGCCCAAAAGCATTAAATAATTACTCACCTCACTTCCTTTGTGTGCAATAACTCTGCATCAAGTAATACGGCTTGTAGCATTTTTAGGAGAGTCAATAAAAAAGCAGCAAGGTTGCCTAATGCTTCTGAAGCTTTTGATACAGATATGTAGGTCAAATGGGACCTTTTATGAAGCCCTATCCACAGCAATCTAATGATGTCTTTACATTTATTTCCTCACGTTCACTTCCAGCAGCTCTGTTGCTTTTTTATCACTGAAGATCCATGATACTAACAATCCTCCTCCTTCCTTTTACATTTCTACTAATGACCACCAGCAATGGGATTTTGCTGGAAATGAACTTGCTTGTATTTTGTTTGTGTTTTGACGTATGAAATGTATTTCATATGTAAAAGACAAGGACTTAGTCTTTTTTTCATCTTAATCCCTTTCCCCCCAGCAAGCAGAATAAAACTGAACACTAAAATGTATCTTAGAGAAGATCTGATCTTTTAAGAAGAGATCTCTTTTTCTTTTATGGCGAGTCATTGAATTTGTCTAATAGATAATGTAAAGAATTTAATTTGTTTCTCTCCTTCCATCAAGGCTTTATTAGGTTAGAAAAGGACTCTGCACTTTGTAGATTCACCTGTTCATGAAAGAGTAAGGCCTCTTAAAAGCCTGACTGGGCTCGACCATTGCTTAGTGGACTTTATGATTAGTAACCACTCCTGCTTCCTTGAGACTTTCTGCATTTCTAAGGACCTACTGATCTCTAAGGATACAGTACCATGCTTTTTTTGTCAATTCAAAATTTACTACTCTCTTTTTATACTAAATGTGATTACAGAAAAATAATTAATCTGTTAACCATATATAGAGATTATCACCATGACACCTCAATAAATGCTGTTACCTTTAATACTCATACCACTGTACCAAATGCAGCTTCCCTAAGCTCAGCAGAGACAGTCTATCTGGCACTATAGCACCAGCCTCTCTACCCCAGGGTGTGCAAGCTGTTCTCTGTCACAATTTTTGATTCATGTGTCTATATACATTTTTATAAAATCTTCATTTATCTATTTAGTCTGAAATATTCAGGATCAGTGGATTTTTAGTCAGTGGTGACCTCAAGAGAAAATTTGACATAAGATGTGTGTGTTTGTGTGCACATGTATAACACAACAAAGATTTATGATAACCATATCATGCAAAACAAGAACAGTATAGGTTATACATTATCAAGATAATACTAACATGATGAGACTATTTAGTTATATGTTGGAAAACAGAAAAATATGGCAATTGTCTGGAAAAAGACCTTGTAACTTTTTGCTATATACCCACATGCCCATCTCTGCAAGCTTGATGATAGCACACAAAATCCCCACTGAAGGCTACTTACTGTGCAGCTGCATAAGCGCAGGAGAATACTCTGAGGCCTTTAAACACCAGCAAAACCAAACCAAAAGCCAGCTATGGAACTCCTGACGCATATTCTCCCCCAGGGTACAGAAGGCAGAATGACTTAAGACAAATTCATTGAGTTTTATCAAGTTCTGGTGGGAATAGACCTCATTGTCTCTAAAATAAGATCCAGTCCTGGTCTGGATGATGCAATTTCAAACTCAACAATTTGCTGAAAATTTTGGAAGGGATGAGATCTGAAAAAGGTAGGGTTTCATTGGAAAATAAGACTAGACACAAAGGCATATAATGCAACCTAACACCTTTCTGAAGTGACCCTCAAAAGAAACAGTGATGTAACAATTTCTGCCAAATCCGTGGGATTTATCTCTGTGCTTTTACTACAGTTGAAAGACAAAAAGTTTTCTGCTGAGTTGAATATGTATACCACATTGCCTAATTGTGGTATGATTGATGGAAAAACCAAAACCAAAGCATAGTTTAAAGCATATAACCAGTAAAGCAGTAACCTCCAGATCCTCACGTGCTTTGAAGGTCATATCCTGCAGAGAGAAGAAAGCAACTAAAGTAACTGTAAAAGGCGTTTTGATTTCATTTTTCGTGTGCAACAAGCAAAAGTACTGCTCATCAGGGAGCAACCATTTCCTTGAGGGCAATTTGCATTGCTAAGCCATGTTTTCTAGGCTTTAAGGGTTGCCCTTTAATGATCTCCCAGTGCTTGACTGCCTTAGAGAGCCTGACCCATTCCTATGCAGCTCTTTTTCTTGCATGCTGCATGAAAAAAGTCTGATGAGGTGTTTGTCACTAATAAAAAGGAATTGACTGCTTACAGAGGTTGTTTCTGAAGTTTTTGTGATAAACCACTTTGAATCACAGCCGGAGGTGAGTGCAGTAGTCAAGATTATCTCCCTCTGACCTTATTCTCACCTCGTGTTAGTTACTCATTGTTTGCTTTGTGAACTTTTCAGTCCCTGAAACATCCAGGCACTCCTCCTGTATTTTGGAGTTTGGCACTTCTGTTTTCAAATGGTCTTAAATGAAGTCATGTGCAAAAAATATGGAAGCAGGTATACAGACACAACATTGAGAAGGATGGGGAGTGTAAGTATAAGAAGAAATAACAGGAAAGAGATTGAAACCTGACTGAGAATCTATGCTTCAAACTGTCTGTCCACCTATGGAATCTGAACTACCACACAGAAGAAAAAAAAAAGTTTCCCTACTTCAGTGAACATCATGGTGGATCCAGTTTGTAACACCATGTATTCCAAATAAAAGCTGAAATCATACATGCCAGAATCTCCTATTACTTTCAGCTGGAAGTATAATGCCGTATCTTCTGTGGCTGGGCATGTCCTTTGCTTTCTCAGTTTTTGTCGCTCCTGAGATAGATTAAGATGACTACTTACCTTTCCCTTCAAGTCTCAAAGCATGTCACAAAGACAGATCAGTAGCACTGTTTAATTTACTATCAATACCAGTATCCTTAGCTGTAAATAACTCATCTCAGGTCAAATAGCGATGTTTTTTGATATTCATATTATGAATTTCTTTTCATTTATTTAATTCAGTCCCTGAGTCCTTTAAGAATTGTGGCAGAAAAGCAGGAAACATAAGGATTATGGTAATAGCTCGATGCCTAAAATTAATTTGGTCCACAATTCATTTTAGATTCCTCTATAGATTGTACCACTTTGCTATCCTTTAGTGTTTTACACAGATGGATGAAGGAGCTCAGAATGCAGAATAAAGAAGGAAGGAGTAGAAGGAAAACATCAGGTATATAATGAGAGCATGATATACAGTTGAAATTGGCAAAAGCGTGATGCATATGAAGAACGGAGCATAAACACTAAGAAAAAAACATAAACAGTAACCATGTGCAAGCCAAAAAAGTCAGTTTATTGTTCCAGCTGTGTACAATGAATTTGATCTAAAAGTCTGAAGTCGCAGCAAGGATTCCTAGCTACCACAGTCAGCTGTAGCTCTGGCCTCACGTCTCCGTCTCTATACATGCACACATATACGGTGTATGGTCAGACATCTTTCTGCCTCTGTGGATATACATACCTATCTCTGTGTATGCGAGTATGCATATCTGTATATAAATATGCATATATGCATCTTTTTTACAGTTCCTTGGAAAGTCACCCAGATTAAATGCAGTCCTTTTGAACAATGAATAATAACAAGACAATTAGTGGCTGAGTAGCCGTACATATGTGTTCAAGGGTAAATCTGCTGAAGTACAAAACATATGGGCTCAACTATCATGAGGACCAGTTGGCACGGGAATCAACAGCAGCTGGAGTCTAATCCGGCACCGTTTCCACCAGAGGCAGCTTTGCCAGTGGTGCTCTGAGTGCAGGACTGCCGCCTGGCCACGGCCCAGGAGAACACCTTCCTTTATGCCCTAAGTGGAGAAAAAGGGGACTCTGGTAATGGTGAATCCTCCCCTCCACTGCCACAAACATTTGTTCTTCTGCCTGCCCCTGTAATCTATACTGTATTTACCCACTTCTCACTGCGGTCTGCACTCTCAAATGGAGTTTACCCACATGCTTATGGACTGCGCTACCTTCATCATTTTCCTCTAAATACCTCCCGTACTTGCTTGCTGGCCTAAAGAAGGCAGCTCATCACTTTCACTCCTCCTTGCCATTTCCAGTGCTGTCACTGACACACATTTTACAGCTGAAGACGTGCTTCTGAAGCCTGTAGCTGCTCCTCAAAGTAGAGAAGCTGATCCACTTCAAAGCAATCGCTTGCTCTAGAAACCAGTTTCTCCAGGCGTCTCCTGATCTCTTCCTCGCTGGCATTCTGCTGTCTGGCTTGCTTGAGATAGCTGTACACGGCCTCAAACACCTCTGCTCCCAGCTTCCCAATGGCAGATCTGGGGACAAATATTACATAAAGGTCAAGTAAAAGTTAATTCACATTATATATTAATACAAGCAATAACCAGTACTGATTTTTTCTAAATGTTGTAGCTACCTTTGATTAAAATTATATAACGATGCACCTTATTTGTCTGTCAGTACAAGGACCTAAAGTTTCCTGGGGAATTTCTCTATGATTGTTTGTTATACAAAGAGCCCAGGAGTAAAAACCTGGCCATAAAGTCATGGTGAAGCATGGCCATCGTCGGCGTTACAAACCAAGCTTCCTTTCCATGCTGAATCTGACATACCGTTTTATCTACAGCAAGCCCGGTATACACACATGTATTATTGCCTCTGCATTTCATGAAAACCAGAAGGAACAACCCCAGTCAGCAGTACGCCAGTGGCATTTTATGTGAACAAACACATTTCAGGATTCATTGCTTTATTTTAGCTTTTATCAAATAACAAGGAAACCATTGTACAAGCCCAGCATGAGCTAACTGACACTTTTTTTTTTCCTACAGCACTGTCCTTTTATCAGAAGATAGATCTGTAATTCAGTGACAAAGAATAGACTCACAGGATCTTAATGTTGATTTATAAAGAAGATCCATGACAATGAACAGCACTTCTTTTTCTAAAAGCAAACATCTTTAAATTCATGTATCACAAGCCACAGATAACATAAAATTTTCCACTCAGTGATGAGTTCATAATATTTTGATGAAAATATGGGAGTAATTTTCCTTCAGCATATCACTATCTGCCTGCTCTGCACACATCTGCCACAGGATTTGTGTTGGTTTCTTTCACTAAATTTTTATATGTTGGAGCAGTTGAGATTTGATTGTCTTTTAATGTCAGACTTGCACATTTTAGGGGTGATGATGCCCTTCACTTAGTTAGATGTGAGCTGGACTGATTGGGATCACCTTTCAGGGACATCTGCAATTTGCACTAAAAAATGTCTTATTTTGGTTAGGTAAAGTTGTGGTAAGCAGCCCTTCCTCCCACTAGTGTTTTGCTAGGATTTCAAGTGTATTTAGGTGGGACGACCATTCCTTTTTCAGGAAATCCATCATGGCATGAAGACCTCTTCAATACAGCTTCTCAGCATATCTGAACATGGTTTCTCTGACAATTTTTTCTTCCATAGTAAAATAAACTAATGGTATCTGAGATTCTAATGCTCTCACATATTTCTCAAGCATTACACATATTGTGTCTCTAGCATGTTAAAACATTGGATGCCTTAACACTTTGCTTGGTGACAAAAAGGAGGTACTAGGAAGTGAACTGTATAGTATTCCAAAATTTCAGCCTGAATAGCTGTGCTCATGTTCCCTTTCCACTGAGTCTCTGTCACACACTGCTTTCTACAATCTTAGACTATGGAAAACTGAGAGGATGGCCCCCAGGGTTGTCCCAGGACAGGAACGGCCTCATTTATCACCCCAGCAGTGAGCTGCCTATTATTTATAAATGATTAGCATGCCTTTACAGTATTTACAGTCTGTACTGTCTCTGATGGGGGCTTTGAGCTGCTCCCCACTTCTGCACACAGCGCGCTTGCCGGCCCGGCCTCAGGCATGAGCAGAGCACGTCTTCAGGCGTGAGCAGAGCACATGCTGCTGCCTGCAGGGCAGTGCCCGCTGCCCGCGGGGAGCTGCCCGTGGCCCTGGGCTCAGGCTGCCTGCAGCAGGCTCCACGGCCAGCGCCGAGGGCAAACGGCAGCAGGGAGCTGGGACATGCTTGGCTTGTGACCATGCCAGGGATCGCCCTTTCTGAGCTGTACAGGAGTAGAGAAAGGAATCAGAGTTGTCTCCTGGTGCCAGCATTAAGGCTTAGCACTCTCATACTCTGCACGTGGGTTCAGAGGCAGCGCTCACAAAACTTCCCAAAAGCAATTTAAATGGTTAAACCTGCACACTGCCCCCCAACAACATCACATACTCCAGTTGTGCTTTTTTTTCTGATTTTGTGCTGATTTTGCTATGCATCTAACACCAGGGCAAGGCCAACTGTTCTAACCTGATAGCATAATTCACCTAAAGGGGTAGCTGCTTTTCAGCTGTGGTCATCCTGTTATTGCTGAGGAATGACATCGTTATAGTGAGATTGCAGCCAGTAAAATTTCCACCTTATGTAAATTCCTCCATTCTTAGAAAACTGTTGTGAAGAATTTTTCTCAAACTCCATTTCATATGAAAGCGTGCAGTTTCCTCAGTAATACAGAACAATTTTATTAGCATATAAGAAAAATCCTGTTGTTTATATATAGTAGGACCTACTGCTGGTAAAAATGGACGATACATCTAATATGGTATCTTTGCCTGAAGGATATCCTAGATGACTGCTCTATCTCACAAGGAGGAAACACATCCCCCCTGCTCTCACTGCTTTTCCGCAGCTCAGTCATACCCAGCTGTGATCCCCCTTTGGCTACACATTACCGCTCCTCCTGGTTCCTGACACAGAGGCGGATCGGGAACTTGGGGCAGAGAAAGCCAAGACCCAGGATCAGAAGCCACAGGGCCAAGCTGGAATCTCTGCGCGTCCAGACCTGACTCAGTCCTGCTTCTTGTAACTAGAAACTGCCCTTTTATTTCTACCAACAGTGCTGTTTAGAGGAAAACTGAAACTGTTGGAAGTAATTAATTCTCAGACACTGGAAATCTGGGGATCAGATTACTGCAGAAAGCTAAGTAGGAATTTGCTTGGCAAATAACGTACATTTCTTCACAAAACTTCATTAGAAATATCAGTGTTTCTCTCCAACAGTTAAAAATCAATATACGACAAGCTATTTTGAAACCACTGCTACTTCACCAATGCCTTAACTGACTCCTCTCTCCCTCTTAGACAAGTATGTTTAATTTTTTGGCAGTCCTGTCTATTTAAAGATGAAAAATTAAGCAAACACATACCTCGGGAGTATTGCTTCTGCTAATAAATGTGACCTGAAGACTTGAATCTTTTCAGTTAAGCTTGGCAGAGCATGCAAATCAGCTGATCTGTATAATGGCTGATACAATAGAATTAGGGGAAAAATGTTCATAGGTTGAAAATTAAGGGGTAGGTAACAAAAATTATAACCTGCTTTTACAAAAGAAGACATCAGGCTCTGTTTGGCCTTGAGAGCTGCATTAATGTGAGTCTGCTACCAGATCATGCATTTTCTGTCACAGAGGCAGAAGTGTGGGATCTAAGACAGTAAATGTCAAACAGACGTTACTGAGTCAATCTATCATCCTGATGGAGGGAGGGGGGAAGTGGCTTCCTGGAAAGCGAGCTTTGCACATTATGGCCCCGATCCTGCACTAGGGGATATTTTTCCATCCCTGTGAAGTCCTACAGAGGCGCAATTATGGATTTTGCACTGCCTTTCTGTTTATAGTTACTTCTATTTCATATGAAATATAGGGCACCTGCATTTACAGTGTTGAAATGGTTAAAAGGCTTACCACCAAACAAGCACCGAGTGCCCATTTACATTCCCATTTGGCCATGTTTTCTAATTTACTGGCATTTACTGTCTTTGTGCCATCTTATAGCTCACTCACCTACAAACTTACTATTTTCCCCCAGAAATGAGCCATCATCTCTTTCTCAGCCAAGACTACACAAGCAAAGGGGATATCTGACATCTGGGATTTCATTACTCTGACAAGCTTTGTGGGCCAGAACCCCATCCCACACCTCCCTAAATTGTTTTTCACTACACTGAAATCAAAGGAGTTACATCAAGCTCTACCATCCAAGGGTCTGACCCAGGATGATATACACTGATGTGCTTAAATGTCATATCTCAGATCGTTCTTTCTTTTGTTTCACTCTGTTACAAAGGCTTAGATATACGGAGGGATTCATTGCTGGCATTTGAGCACTGTGTTTCCTAACCTTTAAGCATCTCATTCATGCAATGAAATTCACAGCTCTGTGGTTGAACCCTAAGCTCCCTGTATAACGCAGGCACCCCAGAAAGGCATCCACCCAAAACAACAGCCCACCACAACTGAAGAAAGGCATATCTTAAATCTGGCACCTGCCTGGCTTTAGTAAAGTTGGGAATCACCTCTGTCCACCCAGGACTTGCAGCAATTCAACATGACCACACAGGTACCCAGTTGTCCCCTTTTATCCCAGGGTCCATGGTTAGAGCATTCACCCAGAGAGCTGGAAACCTGGGGGTAGAAGGAGATTAAAACCCCCACCTCCCAAAGCAGTACCATAATTACCAGTCAGACTGGGGGATGAAGGACTCTCCTTCGCTTTCATTCTGATTTGTATGAAAGCAGATGTATTGGGCCAGAAGAGAATGAGCAATGATGGAGGATAACACTGGATAGATTGGGGACCAAGGATAACACTGGAGGTATGTGCAAATGTTATTTGCATGAAACAGTCCCTGAACAAAATAGTATGAGCAGTCCTTGGAGTCCTTCAGTCCGTGGGACTGAAATACAGGTTGTCATGTGTGAGTGCCCAGAAAGTGTGTTTTCCCACTGCAAACTGCAAGAGATTCAACAGTGAGCCCAACTTCCCTCACTCCTCCTGGCTGCAGAGAGCAGTCCCAATGTTCCAGGCAGAGAAGGCACAGGGCTGGCGACATCCATAGCCTGGAGGCATGCTGCGACCACCACCATATTGGCTGGACAGCAGATATTGCCAGTCATCCATGGAAGCTGTGGTATGAAACAAAATGCCTCTTGCTGCCAGCTTTTGTGCAGCACACAATCCACGCCTAGAGAAAATTAACTGGAACAAGACCCAAAGGCCATAGAGACAGACAGATATCTGATTTGTGGATAATGATGGGGTTTGGGCATGAGATGGGGTCTTCGTTCTATCAAGGGTAAGGTGCTTCTAAGCATGTGAGAAGCAGTATGAATATCAGCAAAATCATAGGCACTTACTGCTTTGACTCACTGCCAGCGCTAGAGGGGAGCTAAATAGGAGCCTTGAGAACAGCAATTTTATACTCAGGGTGTCTAAAAATGTTCCAAGTCGTTTAGTGGATCTGGGCCCAAATGAATTTATCAGGCTATCTGGTGATTTGCAGCTGATTTCCTACGCATCATTGCAAAATTACTAAAATTTGACAATATAATAATGTTGTGTTCTCAACTGGCTGAGGAAGTTGTAAATCTTTCCCTGGGTGAACAAAGAATTTTCTATTATCCCGCAGGTCTTTATTTTGACTGTTCTGCTACTAGCTACATATTAACATTTCCTTTCTGGTCTGGAGATCAATTACAATACACCTACCTTCATGCAACACTGACAAAAGCCACAAAACAAGATTAATGCTTAAGTTTGTGCTCCTCCGTGGGCATTAGCAGCTGGGTTAATATCTCTCAACAGCTTGTCATTGCCTGCCTTGAAGGATAACTATGACACAAATCAGCAGCTAAGGGGGTTTTCAGCTTCTCACTTTCAAATGTCATTCGGCATGATAGCGACTATCATTTAAAACCATTCTGCTCTCCCTCATCCACCCCCAAAAGGGAAGCAGCGCTTTTTGCTCGCAGACAGCGAGTTGTCACTAGTGCCTCTGGGGAGCTGCGGTGTGGTCCGTGCTCCGGAGCAAGGAGAGGCTCTGCAGCTGCCGAATCCCCGCGCTCCGCACAAGTCGCTACTGAGCACACCAGAATAACACCGTGAAAGTCCCTCTGGATCAGGCATCAGCAATAACTTCTCACCTCTGCCATAGCAGGCAACAATCACACGGCTCCTAAGCCAACCACAGAAAATTCAGTTATTTCAAAATACTATTGTAACTCACAGCTACCTCAATGTAAACCTTAAAAAAGAAGCTTTCTGGACATGGAATATCCGTTCCAGTGGGCATTTATTTATCCTTTTGGATGCAGCCAGGCTGCCTGCATCCTACACCAACAAGCATATTGTAAAGTAGGGGGCAAATCTGTTACGATTAGGGCTCAGGAGGCATAAAAGCAAGTGCAAGGATCTTTGAAAGAATAATTTCAGCAGATGTCACTAAATTCTGTTCTCCCTAACTCAAGGGTATCCCCGTGGAGTCCAGCAGTTTTACTTAGGATTCCCATCAATAAATCCAATTCTGATGTGTCCCTGAACATGCTATTTCTAAGCATTAATTAACCTTATATTTCTCTTTAAAACAGTACAATCATGCCACTTTGCAGCTAATCAGTAGTAACATGAATCTTGGTGGAAAAGATTGTTACATTTATCTCCTGAAATGACTCTGCAAAAGAATCAGGAAATTACATATCTTTGATCTCATACAAAATATTGTTTTCTCACTGTACCAGAAAATCTTAGGATATCTGCTACAGCATCCCATGGTTCAGTAAACAAACAGGTTTATCTCAGTTACAACACAAAAGGTCCCTTTCCTCTCAAGTTATCTTCCTGTCATTCGGTATGTTGGCATTACCGACTATGAATGATTAAAACTTCCCTGAAACTTGAAACTGTTCTGGGTTCAAAACTGCATTTGCAGCAAAGCTTGTCTCTTGCTCTATAAAGACCCTTGGAGATCTGCTAGGAGAAGCACATTATAAGTTCCATGATTTAGTTTTTAGGAACTTATTTCTAAAGGTAGGGCAATACCAGCTGTTCAACACTGGGAATGTGAAAAGTACGGCAAAGTCTAAGAAAAGGGCTTATTTAAAAAAAAAAAAAAAAAAAAAAAAGAAAAGAAATTGAAATAATTATTATATAAAAGCTAGTAAAAGAAAATCTGAATTGCTAATATTAGCCCCTACCTTCACCTTCAAGCTGCAATGGACTTTGACTTTCATCATATTATTGCTGAATGAAAATGTCTTCACTTGAAGACACAATGATAATTTTCATAATTCATCCTTAATTACTTCATAATTCCTGAATTAAAGCAGCTTAATTTGATTGCAAACAAATCTCTCTGATGTCCTACTTCAAAGACCTGCGAAATATACAGCATATTTAGGACATGTTTTCCCATGAGCTAAGAAGGATCATATTATTAAAAGCTGCAGACACACAGCTGAAGAAATATCAACAATAATATTTTCCATGCATTTCATTTTCTGAGATAAATGAATTTGTAAAATAGGAATTGAAGCTGACATCTGCTCTTGGAAGAAGCGTGGATTAGAATTTAGAGCTGCTAGTTGAATTCTATCTACTACTATTTTAGAATATAGTTTGTCATAAGAGGAATTTCTTTTTAGTTTTGCCCCACAGGAAAAAAAAAAACAAACAAAAAACAAATCACAACAAAACATGGTCATTTAAATCAAACCTGAATATTGCAATTTTAAAGTCTTTCTATATTAACAAATTTACTGCCAGTACTAAAAATGAGAGAGGAAACAAGTTTGCTTACATAGAGCTATTCTTCAGGAGGTAAGACAGGTGCAAATGATACTATTTAGTGTCCATGAAGAATTACCTGAAACACACTTCCCTGGGCTGCAGTTTCTTTATACACATTCTGAGATTTCCTAGTCCTGCCAAAATTATTTTAAACAACATCCTGGTTTTTAACAGTGTCGTGGCATACAGAGACCCTTTGAAAAGTCATCAGTTTAACTCATTCAGCATCACTGATCAAGATCAAGCAAAAAATCAAGGCACATTTAACACATACGTGTTGCCATTTGCTTTGTTTATCGATGCATTTATTTTAGACGGATGTGTCTGAAGAGCAGCACAATATATAGCTACTTTTTGAATGTGGGCGTGCAAGGATACAGTAGCTGTCTCTGAAAAGTCAATAATTATATAGAGTTCTCATAAGAGTTTAAGAATATAACTGCAATCTCTTTTATTCAGCTGTGTGGTAATTCAGAGTTAATGCTGATTTCCTTTTATATGGCTTGAATTTTGGGGGGGCTCTCTCCTGATTTAGGGTCTTTTACACCAAAATGACAGTTATAAAGCTAACAATTTGCCCATCAGAGAAAGGAAAAGATACAGACTTACGCATTTCAATGAAACAATCATAATATGAAATATTACTACATATATTTTTGCTCAATCCAAGCATTGCCTTTAGCCATATTGTATTAAATGTTACTATTGGATGTAAAACAATGTATTCCTGCATTACCAATAAACCAGTCTCATTAAAAAGCTGTCAACACATCAAGTGCATCAATGGAGAGATCAACGTAGTCAGCTGGTATGGAGCTGGACAATTCTTGATAGAAACATCACAAGCCCCATAGTAATTAACTAACTAAACCTTCAGCTGGGCTTGTGTACTGTACAGCAACAGAGAGCGATGAAGCAGCACTCAGGCACTGAACTATGCTAAACAACCATACAAGGCTATCATAAAAGTAATAATACTTTTAAGTAATCCAATCAAAAAGACATTTTAAAAGTTTAAAAAACCACAACTGCTGTGGATCCTGAGATGCCCAGTTATGACAAGTATATATGTACACATAAAAATAGATACTAACACATACACACAAATAACTCTCAGTGTAAAGGTTTTGTACACCAACCATTTGGGCTTAGTTCACATCTATATCCACTCGAAGTGGCCTGAAGGTAGGTGGATTAAGTCCACAACTTCTTTCAGGTCCCTTTCCACATCTGTAGCCCTGGAAAAAGTTCATAGCACAAAACAGGACTAAGGCCAATTCATGTTTTGGCAGAGCCATACAATTCCATGACTACACCATGCTATAAAGCAAGAAAAGCCATTACCAACAAGGGACAGTAGATCTATGATTTTCAGAAAGGCCTAGAAAGGTTTATGCATTCAGTTTCTTCTAGCTCTTCATTAAAACAAGACAAGCTTCACAGAGCTATTTAGGCATTTAAAGAGGCAGATACAGGTCTAGTCCTTTTATTTTTTCCCCCAAAAGTAAACATTTAATACCTGAACACTTTTCAAAATAGGACCCTGTCATTCCTCTGTCTCAAATCTCTTGGAAAATCAAATAATTGGACATCCAGATGCCTGAAAATATGGCATATAAGAGAGTAATGAAGATTTCTATTAACATTTACAGAAACATAATAATCATAATGTACTATCTAAATAATTTGTTTCAGCTAGTAGATTCACAAATCTAAAACCCAAGATCGCTCTGAAACATGACTGAAACAGAAAAATTGCTATTAAGCTAAAGTGTATTTTTCCAGTTCTCGGGTCCTTTTATTTTCCTGCAGAAAAATGTTAATGTCCAATGTGTTGCCTTAAAACCAAGAGAAAGGTTAGGCCTTACATGTACTAGTATCCTCTGGTTTTGTCACAATCTTTGGCCATGTCTGGCTAACGTAAACATACATGTACTACTGTAAATGTAGTACAGTTGGTTTGGTATCTCCAAACTCTGAGGACCAACATCTCATGCAAACAAGCTGCTCAGCAAGGAGTTTCATTGCAGAAGGAGACAGACCTGTGACAGAGCCACCCCTGATGCTGCTGCACCCTCAGAAGTGGCGGCTGCTCCTTTTGGAGTGATGGCAAATGCGGTGTTTTGTGTCTGCTAACCTCTCCTTCACACAAGACAGTTTGCATGTTGCCCAGTTGCTGGTGTGTTACCCCAGGGGCTATTTTTTATGATACCAACTCTGCATTGCTCACCTCCTTCCACATGGGGAATATGAGGTGTATACTTTAATGACTTACATATACAAAAGAAAGAAATCACTATGTGGTGATTGAGGAAAAATGTGGTAAAGAAAAGAAGGAAAAGGATGGATTTTTCTTACAGACAAGCACAGTATTAGAGTAGCAAGCAGATGATGACAGAAGCAGTATGGGAAACAGTAAATATCAGCAGTCCCGTCAAGGATTTGGTGAATGCCCTTTGCATATTCCCTACCTATATTTCTCCCAAGTGCCTCTGTAAACCTCCCAAGGTCGCAACGCTGCATCTAGTAAACACTGTCAAGATTCTTCAAGTGGTTCCGTATTGAAAATAGACTATATAATTAATGCCGCATGAAAGCATTCTCACATTTGCAAACTATTGACAAAATCAAGGCGCTAGAAAACTGAACAGCTCAATCTATGCATTATGTATGCACAGCACGAGAAACGAGGGAAATCATGCTTTTTGTGCAAAACAAAAAGATGTATTAGTCTAACTCTCCTAATGTTTTGAGTGTTTGGGGCTACCTGACATTTTAAAATGAGTGAGTCTATACTTATAATTTTATGTGTTTTGCTACTGGAATGTAATTTTCAAACTGGATAAAAACTCTCTCTAGTGCTAAAGCAATTATGACATTTCTGTCCACTTAAAAAAACCAAAAAATTCAGGATAACAGAATGGCTCATGGATCTATGCCATGCAGCTCAGCAGAGAAGCTGAAAAAGTTTGAGTTTTCTTTACATATCTACGTAAATTCACAAAATCTTACACTTTATTTTAAGGGGGACATGAGGTTCAAGTAATGTGCAAAATGAGCACCAGGATGAGCATCCCAAGAAAATACATAAAAGTTTAATCGTGCCCTTATAGACTCACTCACTCTACCTACCGAGTTTGTCCTCTATATTCATTTCAAAGTGCATCACAACAAATGTAAAGCTGCTAAGAACTGCTGAAATTATGGCATTGGCAGGTGACATGCTCTTCCCATTCCCAGATGCAGGATGGAGAGGAGCAGTATAAGAGACAGAGGGCCAAGACAGCAAGAGAGGCAGCCCATTTTTCTGTAGAAATGGGGAAGGGCACGGACAATGGGAAGAAGTTGAATGAAGACCCATGGAAAATGCCTGGGGAACTAGACCATCAGCTTCAGCTTCAGCCTTGAGGGGGGACTACTGCTTCTGCTGCAGAGGACTCCTACGCTTCTGGGCAGTAGGCACTGCCTCGCTCACCTTCATTTCTAGGCAGGAGGAGCCCAGGATGCACCCATTCCCGCTTTCTCTCTCAGTTGTTGCCTTGGGACAGCAAAGATGCAGAAGCTGGGAGCATTCACTCACTTCTCCCTGACAGGAGCCAAGAACCAAGTTCCCAGCTTGGTCACATCAAAGCGGGTTCAACTCTCCTAGTGTTCCCAGTTAGTTTTACTGTATTCTCACTTCACTTGCTTGTAAAGCAAACAGCAAAACCAAAATACTTCAGACCTTCCAATCTGGGTCTGGAAGGTAACTGTGCAATTATCTTGAAACGGATTAACAGTAAAAGAAAGAGAAACTCACGGGCTAAGATGTTTAATGTGTTTCTGTAGTGAGCTCATTTAGCCCTAAACAATTAAGAGCTGGAGACTGGCCTTTAAAAATGAGGCGTGAGAAAGACTGTAACAAGGAGGATGGATATGTAAGTAATATTTTGGCTTAGCTCATGAGAAGCAAAAAGCTATAGTTATGCTGTAAGATATCTTGGGATAACCAGACAGAAACTATCACCAGAAAATGGAGTGTTGAACAGAACAACTGTGTTGTGTGTAAGAGGAAATTTCATGCTCAAAAACATTTCACGATCAATACCTTCAAGGATACTGTCTTCTATTCGTCTGCAAAAAACAGTCATAGCTCAGGCAATGTCAATAAACTTCCTTACCAATTCTGTCTTTTGCCTGTGAGAAGACATCTTATTCCTCATGCATGTTTATAACATGACACCTTCAACATGACAGTCAATGGCAATTAAAATGTCACTGAAAATTTTTTTTTATGGAAGTCTAAAAACCCAATTAGTTTTTCTATATTTGTTGCTTTTGCCTTCACCTAAAGTTGCCCTCAGTGATGTTAGTAACAAAACCAATTTCAGTAGGCTCAGAGCTGGCCCTTAGGAAGGTCCACCCCATATCTAATAAAACACTAAATCAAATAATCAGATTCTTTACTCCAATAGTTCAAAAATGTGCAGAAATAAATGCACAAGAAGTCTTCTATACTTTAGGCATTTTTAGGACTACTTATCTTAAAGAATATCCAGTGCCTATTCAATGACTTCAGCATGACCTTTCTTTCTGAATTTTTAAGATAAACGATGCATTTGATGCCAGCGTCACAAGCACAAGAAGCATATATGCATACTGCTCATGAGTCTAAACCAATAGTGTTATGAGCATTCACAGGAACAGAATAAAAATATCACCAAATGCCTTTTCACCATGACTTCTGAAAGACGGCTTTACTTACACTCAGCAGGTGATGATGAAGTCTTTTGCCTGATCATGGTATGCTGCTGTGTGTAAGACTTCAGGGACTGACTAAGAGGTGCTTACTGCTGTGCTAAAGGATTTTAATTTACTTAAAATTTGGGGCATAAAAGCCTTTTCCTTTTACTGACATACATTTTATTGAATTCTAAACTGCATATTAAAGTTCACGGCTATTAAAATGACTCATCGTATATATTCATGGATACCTCCACAAAGGAGCACAAAACGCTCTGTACTAAGTTTTTTTCCTTCATTTCCTACGTTTTTATTTCTCTTTATATTTTCTAGAAAGAGAGAACAAGAAATACATTCTATTCCATAGCTATTCCATTATACAAAAACTAGCTTTACTCTGTAAAACACAAATCCTGATTTTACAAAGCCCAAGAAATGAATTTTGACTACAGTGCTGAAGAAGCTTCAAGGGGAAGTCTCCACTCACTGGGCACCTGGGATACGAATACTACATAATATAGGGAGGTGCAATTGTGAATATAGCCAACTGCACCAAAACCCCTAATAAGGCTTGTTCTTGTCCACAAATTTTTGCACATACTTTTCTTACTTCCCACCTTCGCTTCCATTTTAGATCATGAAACCCTGCACAGACTTGAGATGTCAAGCATGCATCATAAGACTTTCCACAGGCTTCTGTGCTTCTGTCAGGCCCTTAATTGTGGTCAAATTGTGGCTGAGGTGGTCAAAAACTTGGAAAGAAAGGCCTCAGAATAGGACAGAGTAAGCTGAAAAGAAGCAGAAAAACTTTTTCAGCTAGAGATCTAAGCAAGTTGGAGACCCAACTCCCTTTTAATGTAGATTTTGACGTCCTCAGCCTCTTACAAGCTATCAGTGCTGTTAGTCCAAGCCTGAAGAAAGCTTTGGGTTCGTCTACCAAGTTTTTCTGAATCTGGCAGAAAACAAGGTAGTGTTTGCTACAACGACTCTTCTAAAGCCTTTCCTTAGGGACAAAGCCAATCTTTCAGGCAATGCATACTGCCAAAGTTTCTGACATCTTGTAAAGAAGACTTTGACAAGCCATATGGACCTCAGGGGAAAAAAAAAAGAATAGGTGGTATAACAACTTGATCTGATGGTGAAAAAAAAGCTTTGGCTTGAGGAGTTGTTCTTGAAGAACAGCTTGGTTCTCTTCCGAGATGCATAGTTGGAAACTCGCTATAGGGGAGCATCGGTGGAGCTGAACATTAGGTTTTCCTTATGGATCTCTCTGGTAAAGATAATTTGGGTCTGGATAGCATGTGAGAGTACAGCTTCTCACGCTGAGGCATGCACCGAGTTACCCAGTACCATGGACGAGAATCACCATGAGAATGAGATGGTGGCCAGGACAGAAAATACCAAGAAACGGCTCCTCCTGTTTCCTGCATCTAACATGATTCCTCGGCCTAAAATCCTAATATGAGGAATATGAGTCACACAACTCTGATTTATATATTTGCTTGACTTCCCACTGTTAACATGCAAGGCTGGGAAGGAACATAATGAGAAAAAGCTCAGATAACCTTTGAGGGAGCTAGTTCAAGAAACAGAGATTTCTTACCAATGCTGCAGAAGATCCCACCAACATGCTTAGCACTGAAGCAGAAATTTTTGCAGAGAGAATGAACTCCACTTGAAAGGTAAAGTTAAATCTCTGCTGCTATAAACTTTATGATGAATACTGATACCAACTATAACAAACCACAAATTGTTGTCGCAGGTGATTTTATCATGACTTTTACTGAGAGGCCAGCAACTCAAAATGCTGGAACAGAGTGCAATGGGAATTGGAAAAAAGATGCCAAGGAAAATATTCAGGGACTGTAGTGAAGGAAGCTGGTGACTGAATCATAAACACTATCAGGCTGTCTATAGGTTAAGCCCTCAGCTTTTTTTTTTTACTTAAAATAGGAGAAGACAAAGGACTCCTACCTACCGTATTCAAGAACAACCCTGGCTTCCTTCTACATTCCTGTAAGGACTTTTAGCACAACTTCCCTCTCACATGAATATAGGTATAAAGCCCTGCACAAGAATACAGTAGAAGCTATCTAAATCGTCACTCTGACAAACAGCAAGTCTCTCTACTGTCAAAGAGCACATTCAGTGCAGCACACTGCGATGACTCAAGCAATGAGCACATCACATCTTGTCAAGTGACTGTCCTGCTGCAGTTGTTTGCAAGCCCATATCATTCATGTGTGTCAATTAAAAATGGCTAAAAGGTCTTTTTGCTGTTAGACTCCGTGTTATTTTACATGAATCTACCATTTTTTCAGAACTAATGAAAGAGTTTCCTTCATTAATGTTACTTGTAATGTGCAGGCAAAATGCTTACTTTCTGAGCCATTCGTGACACAAAAGAGTCTCCCTCATCAGAATTTATTGCTGTTAGTGTCTGAAAATGGCATGATCCCAAACCTTTATACTTCTGTTTCTATAGTGACTTGCCACCTAGACAGATTTCACTGCACTTCCACATTGTCTCCACTGCTCTTCCTTTCTGTTTCCTCATAAGAACTCCAGCTACTCAGTTTCTTTAAGACAAAACCCCCACATTCGCTCTTTCATTAGAAGCTGTCAACTAGAAGACCCCACCGTAAGTCTGTGGTTTCCCGAGTAAAACGGAATAGCAAAAGTTTAAATCATATTAGCCTTGCCTAAGTGGCACTGCTGTGTGGGTGAAGTACAACACATCACGTGAAGTTTGCTAAGGGATGAGCAGAGCAGCTGAGGCTTCATGGATCATTCTGCAGCCAGATGTACCTCCTTCTTGCCACTGAACATTCCCCCACTGTGCTCAGTGGGCAGATTGGCCATGTGTAAGACACTGCAAGGATCTCCTTGTGTATGTGTGTGCTGGGTACTGCGCTCACTCACTTGTCTCTTAACACTCTAACTTCCAAGGAATTAACATAATCACTCAGCTTTACATATTCAGAAAATGACAAGGTCATAGTATGCTTAGGAGAAAGGGCAATAACCCGAGTAAATATTTTGATAGACTTCTTTAAAGTAGCTATTATAGTGCACAAAAGGAGATCTGTGCTTTATTTACCAAAACACCCCCAAATAAACACAAAACATACTCCCCCCTTAATTTGTTCTCTTAATGAATGTAACTTGAAAATCATTCATGGGTATGGTCGGCTGGAAGCTCTGAAGATGCCGGTTGGGTGGGTCTTTTGGCCTACAGACCCAGCTGACCCTTCTCATTCAGGAATGAAATGACTAGGAAAGTGTTCCAAAACCAGGAAGCCTAATGCATTAAATGTGAATTACTGCAGTTAATCAGGCTTTTCATTAGCATATGGCTAGTTTATAAACTATTCTGAAATGTGACATTTTCAAAGGATCATATAACAGCTCTTCCAAATTTTTCAGCATTTCACCACCACTACGTGCTTATCCTATCAGAACCAACAAACTGTGAAAACCATGAAACAGCACTGGAGAAACAGAAAGAACCAAGTGATTTAATCGTACCTCAGCCCTAAAGGCAATCACCATGAAGTTCAAATAGTTAAGGTTTATCCTGTAACCGTGAGAACACAAGGTGAAGCCTGTGAGACTAGTGGGCATTTTGACTAAACAACCTCACCTTGCAATTAGTTAGCACAACATGATGCATTTTTTAATTTTTATAAGTACTTTCCATGAGTAAATCTGATTGGTATTTCCCTTGAATATACAGTGCATTTGGCACTGTAGTTTGTTTTAAACAATGATTGGCATCAACACTGCTGTGGTTACATTAATTTTCTTTAGGGGATTCACTTAAATAACTACTAGTATTAACTGTTTGAACTTATTTGTATTCTGGTAACATCCACCATATTGTTGGCACTGTCCACCCACACAAGAGAAAACTGCCCTTTTTTAAAGAGTTTTCAATCAGTTGAATGTTGCAATGCTGCAAAGAAAATTTGATTTCAGAAATAATACATAGCATTATGATTATCAGATCAGTACAATAAATCTTGGAAGGACAGAAATTACTGAATCAAGATAAAAGCTCAAGATACATTAACCAGTACATTCTCGAAAGGAAGCACAGGTCTTTGTTTTATTAAGACACTGAAATCTTTATTAATAAAGCTGGGGTTTCAATGATGCTGAAAGCAATTAGTCAATGAGTTTCAAAGGGAGCTGCACATGTAAATTCCTCTGTCTCATTTGAAAATCCCAGCCAACAGCAGCGATCATGTTTGGTTTAAATCATCATATCATCATGGGAAACAAATCCATTAGTCTTTCATTCCAGGCAAGAATGAAGTGTGGGTGAGGAGCAAACATGGTGGGAACATGGATATCTGCAGGTGATTTATGGGTATGTGCTGAGCTAATAACAAAAGCAAAGTTCAGAACGACACCGACAGCGGTGACGGCAAACTAGATCCTGGAAGGATGACAGTGATTGTGCAGATTAAGAGAAAACAATCAGAAGTGACAGTCAGTCTTCATCATCTGTGGAGGCAAGTAGGCATCCAGTCTGTAAAGAATACCTTACCATCCACTTCTTTTTGCTGAAGGGATTTTTTGGGGTGGGGAAACAACACAAGGCTTTCTTTGCTATGTTCTGCAGTTTTTCAAATCCATCCTCTTTGTCTGAATATTGGTAAGACATAAATATGCTACTTACTCCCTCATGCGTTTCAGTTTGGTCTCAGCCATAGTGCTGTTGAGAGCTCTGAATCCCTGGGGCACCCCTGGAGACACTCCGGTGACAGTCCCCGAGCCTACAAATCAATGCAGACACATAACCTTATTCACCTTCATCCCCTAAGCTCTGTTGCAGAGTCAAGGGCAGTCAGAAGAAGGAAGACTATTCCTGTTTCTCACAAGGTAGTGCCACATTAATTAAAGATGAATTAGATTATTAAATGCGCATTAAGGGCAACTCCTTTCTGAGGGACAAGTAGTTTTATAGCTTAAAGGCACCAGAATTGTAACAACAATTTTCCTTCTGTGTAGCATACGGGAATCACATTACAACAGAAAGAACAGTCACTTCAGGAAGTGCCGGGACAGATAAATATTCAACAAAATGAAATTTGTTTAGACAGTACATATTTTCCTCCATTGTTCTTGCACTTATTTATAAGAGCAAGAACCTTCTTTCTAACAGGCAAGTCTCTCCTTTAGCTTGATCATTACTGTAAACAGAAAGTATTTAACTTATGACACCACTTTTCCCTTCAGATGAAGGTACTTTTAAAATGTACGTGTATATATATATAAAAAACCATATCCGTATATGTAAATACGTATATATATATATGTAAGAAATATACATATGCATGCACACTCTTTCTGTTTACAGGCCTCGTGGTCTGTTGCAATATTTAAGGACCTAATACTCAAAGACCTCCCTGGTACTCATCCACAGGAACACTGAAGTGCTGAATCACAGAGGCCTGTCAGGGTTGTCAGCTCAAATATCCTGCAATTTCACGTTGCCATTCCATTACACAAGTCCCTGCTTAATCTAAGGAATTTACTTATTTATTGCCCTACTGCTCCCATTGCAAGGCAATTCCAGAGCCTCACTGTGAGCTGGTGGCTAAAATCTCTCCTAATTTCCCCAAAAAACATCTTTATTGGCCAGTTCCTGCTCATTTTTCTCCTGTGCCAGTCCTTTCCTTGGGCTTACTCCGTTCTTCCCTTTCCTTTTGCGTATTCCTTTCATTTGCTTATAATTGGAAAAAAAAAAAAAAAAGAACCTACGTCAGCTTTCAATTTGCTAAGCCAAACAAAGCAGCTGCTTTATTTTCTTGCAAAATATTTGGCATTAGGATTTCACTTCTCAAAAGAGGAGAACATATATCATGGTGGAACTACATCCTGCATAAATGTGTGGGCTGTGGCACACAGCACCCAGGTTCTGGAAGGACACGGGAGGGCTCTTCATAGGACATGTACAAGCCAAAAGTCACACAAACACGTTAACACAATGCCTTGTCTAAATGAACATGCTCTCCCCTCCTAGCAGGGGTTTTTAGCTTGGACTCAGCTGGGGTTTAGATTGGATTGCATTAACATTGATCACATACAGCCAGAGGGAGCTTGCAGCTACCTTCCTGCTATGAGCAGTATAGACACCCTCGGAGAGTACTGACCGCTTCCCTGGAATGCATAATCACGGCTTTCCCAGGAGTTAAGCTCCTATGTCTTACATGATTCTAGATCCTGATCCCATAAGGTTGAATACTGAGATTAAAAATTCTGTCATGAGGGATCCCACTGAATCACTCACAGTAAGTGTCCGCTGGATTCAGAGCTTTGCTGGATTCAGAAGATAGGAAACAGGAATGGAGAGAGACCACAGAAGAAATGGATTCCTGACTGTTATCTGGCTATGGACAAATTATTTGACTTTTTAAAACATTTTCCTAACTTCTCTTTACACTTAATGGCTAACAGTTGTCTGGTACCTAAGTATTACAACTGAGGTATAGTTAACATCGTTTAAAAGATGAAAAATTACAAGCTCAGTTCTTACTAGCAACCAATAACTTCACCCATCGATGCAAAAAAACATTTCCTGATCATTTACTGTAACACTACACATGCATATGCATACATTTTTTACATGAGGTCTGTAAGCATTCAATTACTTTAGTAGCATTGGAAAATTCAGGGTGGCCCTGAGGAAACCCCAAGCACTGTGCAAAGCAATGCTCATGACTTACTAGGTGGCACACTCCTCTTTGAGTTGGTGTAGAATTAAGGTCCAGATGTGGGGCTTTGGGCTTTGAAAGCAATAAAAAATGGATGCCCTGAGCACCAGTGGTCTAAGGGAAATATAATCTTTGTGTTCTCTTAAGAAAGAGTACATTTAACCACGGACCTCAGCTAAATTCTGGTATTACTAATATTACAGGATCTATCACTATAGTAAGAGCTCAGCATACTCTTTCTGCTTAGTGGGTTCAATCTATTTATTGCTACAATATCTCCTCCTCCAACATTTCATTATTAAAGACATCCTTCTTGTTTTTTTCTGGGATTTCAAGCTAAATAATTTGTACTTTGTCTACTCTCCACATTGGCAGTTGGCCAAGCAAAACTTATTCTCTACATGCAAACTAGTATCTATATTCATCTCCATTAAATATGATTTTCTGGGTACTATGAGGCAGCTGCAAGGACTACAGATTGTAGGATGCTGCAAAGGTGTGGTTAGTCATAAAAAAAATGAGTTCTCAAAGAAAACTGGTAAGAGCTTTTCACATTGTTGCTACAAGCCTCAAAAATTTTTCCTGGGGTGATTCATAACCCACACCAACTTCTATATCAGAGGTATTTTCTTAGAAGCAGTTACTTGATTAATAATATCTTTTGCACCCTGCTTTCAGCAGTTTGCCTAACCATACATCAACACAGAACAAGGAACTATCCTTCTTCAAAAAGTGGCCAGATAACTGCATTTTTTATGCAATATATCATTCTGGATTCATTAAACAAAATTAAACGAAACAACAAGAGCACTGACTTTTCAAAACCAGTTATTGTGGCTTTCTAAATGTATTTCAAAGACGAATACTCTCCCAGCATCTAGCCCAGTACTGCAGAGAACAAAAGGGAAAAAGGGAAAAAGATCTTTGTTCTCTCAGGTCATGGAGCACCAGTTTGGGGCTCTCACTGCATCCTTCCTATTCTGTTGAAGGGAAGATGAAAAGGATCTGTAGAGAAACAAATCCTCTGGTTGACATTTATTCACAGGTACTTACATTTCAAATGGGTGATTATGATTATCTGGTGAGACTTTTCATACATTATGGTCCAAAGGCATTCCTACCAACATTTCTGCTAACAACCCAATAATTGGTGATAGACAACTACGGCATCTCTTGGTAAGCCATTATGTGTTGTGAAGCTATTATCTCCACTGAATCACAGAATTTTGGATTTTTCTTCAGCTTTGACTGCTACATATGAAATCCTACAATGCCTTTTTCTACAAGATTAAAAAGCTCCTCAGAATCAGATGTATTTTCCTGAGTTTACACACAATACAAAGTGACCCAACTGCCTCTAACCTTCTCCTTCTTTAAGCTAAGCAGATGTAGTAGATTGTAAAACCTGTTTTTCAAACTTTCTTTCATTTTTCAATTCTTTTCTGGGATCTTCCCAATTTTTCAAACTTTATCAGCATGGACTATCTTATTTCAAATATACTCCATATGGAGCTGAAGAGCCAACCCAAAATGAACCTTGTACCACACTAAAGCACTGGTATTCACAGTGACTCAGTGGGAAATCTTGAGGAGAAAACTCAGTTACTTCAAAAGTCCTTTTACCCTTCAGTAAGTACCCTTTCACTTCAGTATAAACTGAGGTTTATACTAAAGAAACTCCACCTGTGGAAAAACACTGTATATTTATTGCATCCTCTTTATCACAGCCCTTGCTGATACAAAAAAAGTTCTAGTTTTATTCTACTCAGATGTTCTCTAACATCTGCTTGAAATGGCACATAGCTTTTTCACAATACCTTTAACAATGAAAGACACTACAAGAAATTCTGGCCAGGCCTGATTTGTGCATCTGCCCTATTATTGCCATGAAAACCATACTGTTTTCAGGAGTAGCTGTGATAATGATGTTGTAGCTCTGTAGCTCAGTAATATAGTGTTACCACGGCTAGTACCAGGCCACATGCCTGGACCTGAGTTTGCAAGGCTTCAGGCTTTGTCTGAACTTGTCTTGACCTGCCAGGAACTTTGATTTAATTGCTTAAGCTGTAACAGCAGTTCTTCTAATGACCTGGTAGTTGTGGCTATTTTGTTTTATTTCCACTTATTTTTGTATTGTACCACCCATATTTTTAGATGGATAGTAGTATTCTGTGTACAATGACATATTTATAACTAACTAAATTAAATTAACATAGAGAAATACAGGCCTGGTACAACAGCAGATGCCTTGAAAAGTGGGGACAAAGAATGAGGTCTAAAGGACTAAGGGCATGGGATGACGAGAGGTGAAGCACAGGCTGGCACTGGCAATCCTATGGCTATAACCAACTTGCTAGTGATCAGTTAAAAAAATGCAGACATGAAGTGGACATAACTAGGTTTAGGGGCAACAAAGAGAACAAGTATCTAACCTATGTAAAATGCACCATATACAGAAAATTTTGATGTAACATGAATTTGCAACCCAGTGAAGAAAAAGCAAGGTATAAATGAATGTTAGCAAATGCATAAAAATGATCCCCACTGCAAAGTTTCAGCACACACTGGTCAGAGATTTTTTTTTAATGATTAAAGCACAATTTAATTCTTTAATATAATAATTTAGAAAGGCATCTTCTTGTTCTTAATACTTAAAGAAAAAGAGGAAGACAAGATCCTATTTAATACTAAGATTTTTTTAAATACCACTGTCTGTCTGTGGCTTATACTCTGGCTTATTCCCAGAAGCCCTCAAGGCAATTCCTCTCTTTCATTAAAATAACAAAATATTGAAGCATAGAGCTAAATTTTGTCCCTATTTCCACTTCTGCCACAGCTTTGATTACTCCCTTTCATCCTTTTTCTTCTTTGGTTTTCTCTTCCCATCAGTCCATGCTCATGAGCAGGGGTGAAACAGAGCTCAGCACTGGAGGAACATCTACAAGGAGGGTTTCCCAGGCTTCCCCTACATTCTCGTGTCAGAGCCACAAGATAATACTGATTCAGGTTTGTCCCGACTGAGTGAGTGTAAATGAGGCAGCTAAACAAGACTGCAGTTCCCACGGGAGCCTTTGGGAACTCAGCTGGGCTTTCATGCAACCCACACGCAGGCTGCTGCTGGCACAGTTCAACCTGGTGGTCTTCAAGGACAGTGACTACACCAGCCTCAGTAAATAGCCTTTTTTCATTTAAGTTTTCTTTTTAGCTTTTAAGTAGAACACGAGAAACCAGGGTTTCAAACTCTAAATTTATAGAGAGAACTTGCAGGAAATTTTAGGATTAAAATTCAAACTTAAATTCTCAGTGATTTTTCTGTGCTTGTAATGAGAGACACTAAAATAAAATAAATATTACCCAAACCTGGATCATCATTTTAAAAAAAATTTATAAAGATTTTAATTCATTTTCTCTTATTTTTACCAGTACTAGAAACTATAAAACAACCTACATATCCTTAAATATTTTCCTCTGGAGAAAAGACAGCAGAAGCCAAGTTTTTAAAAGCTTTTGTTATAATATTCCACACTTCTGACCATCATGCTTTATGGCTCTATTATTTTCAACAAAAGCACTTAACTGTGTATGCCTTTTCTTTTGGCATATTTATACTTCTCTGCAGTAGATTAAGGAAACAATTTTCAAGAAGATCACATTTTTTGAGTTATTTTGTTGCAAAATGGAAATAATTGGACTGTGATGAATACAGACTGCTAATAACTGCTTCTATTGCATTTAAAGAAGAGACATCATCTTACCCAATGAGCTATTATTCAGGACATTCTCCAAATACTTGACCATTGCCTCGATATCACTGTCCTGTGGATAAATGAAATAAGGAGTAGCATTAGTGTGAGCACAAACTTAAATATAAACACTAAGTACCAGAGGTATGATCCCACAAATGTAAAGGATATCACTTACACCAGTGAGTGTCAACACTAGACTACAAAGAGTTTACAATACTCAGGACTTTTTCTGTGTCTTCTTCTCCTAAAACACAAGGCTTGGGAACGATGTCATATATAAACAATTATTTATGTCAGATTCCTTGCAGAACACAAGTGTGAGAGCAACTGTGCATGGAGTTTAAAGAAGATATCTTTACTATGGAGGGTGGTATGCTTTTATCATCAGTTAGTCCCAGAATATCTAAACCAATATTACATTGAAAAAGGCAAGTATGTACTTCTTAACTATGCCAAAATTTCTTATGCTTATGATAGCTGCCCATTGCAAATTAATACGTTTCATGTAATTGCATCTACTTACATACCTAGTAAGAACAACTAATTGAAAAAAATTAATTAAGAAGACATTTTAGCACTTTTCTATTTCAAGTATTCTGTTACCAGACAAATGATTAAGTTTTGCCATGATGCCCTTCCTGTGAAATGTTGTTTGTGTACGCAGATGAAATTTAAAGATCTGGCCATTGAGCAATGATTGTGCTCCAGGAAGTAGATCACAATTTTATTAAAGGCCAAGAGAAACTTGGACTCTGAGTTTCTAGAAGCTGCTGCTGTATGACATTTGACAATATGCCATTTCTTGACTATTTAAAACTGAAAGTCAAAATCATGACCTTGCTGAAAAATCTGCTAAAAATCTGTATTTTAAAAAATATTGAGAAGCCTATGGTTTTAAAATCTAAAACACTGAACTAAAAAGAAACAATATTGACCTCAGCTTCTACAATAGACAATCTGCTTTATATTTCTCTGTGATCTTACTCAAAATGCTCATTCTAAGTTTCTCAAACTGAGGAACTGCCAGTATACCTTAACAGGATAACAATAATTGTTGGCAATGACTGTTAGCTGGTTACTGACCTTTTGGTGCAAGTGAGAGCTGTTATGGATGAGCATGATCTAACTTCTTATCACCCTAAGTTGTTTCATGGGCTTATATTTGAAACAGGCTCTGCTATTTTAGCTGAGGCTTGCAAGACGGGACTCAGCTTCTTGGTTGGCCATTTCAACAGATATAACCCAAAGGCTCATAGGTCTGAAGGAGCCTCTTTGCTCTTTTGGAGCAGCCTGTGGGGTCCTGGCTGGATAAAGACAGCACCAAGGTTTCCAGTTCTGCAGCCCATCCAAAGTGCCTGAGTTACCTCAGATGACCAAACTAATCTGAACTTGCTTAACTGGGGCTTTTCCCAGTTAGCAGTAAAGTGCCCAGGAAATGCTACAGAATGCATTACATTTACATATACAATATATGTTGAATATTGAATTAAGGCAGACTTAATATTACAGATATAATTTCTCTGTATTTGTAAAGAAAACAAAAATTAAATGAACCTTTAGGACTTCATTAAAAAGTTATTAAATATTTTTCATTCAAAACTAAAATTTTATATTCATTTTCTGCCAATATAAATTTGTAATTATTTTTATTTTCATTATCGCTAACAGTTAACTGCAAATCTATAGACACACAGACAAAAACATAGTAAATGGCCACACAGGGTATTAATACAATTTCTTTAATAAAACCTTTTTTTCTTTTTTAATGGGATAAAGATTGTAATTCCCAAACCTTTGACTTCTCACAACAGGACATCATATTTACTCCAAATATCACAACAGAGCTGATTTTTTCTCATTACACTGTAAGGCAAAAGATATACTTTCACCACTTTCATCACCACTGGTTTTCAAAGAAACTAGCTGGCTTAACTTGGCTATCTTGAAATAAAATTTCAATGAGGAAGAGAATGTGGTTTTCCCACAGTGGTAAATAGTTGAATAAATGGCTAATCAACTTACACTGAGGTAGAAACTATCTGTGCCTTTTCTCCACTTGGGTTAGCAATCCAAGAGATTTTAGCTGTTTTATTTAATATGCTTATCTATTTAATGTATTTCTTTAATGATTCTCTTTTTTGCAGAGAAAGCAAAGCCCTACAGAATAGGCAAGGGACTCTGACAGATGTGCAGAAGAGAGGCACTCCTACAGGTAAGAGCCAGCGTGGATGAATGCTTGCACATTTCAAATTCAGAACAAGCGAACCCCTTTCTAACAGCAAGAGGCCATGCCAAGGTGCAGGTTAGGAATCCAGGGGAGAATTTTTTGGGTGACAGCACACAGACCACCCACAGCCACTGGAGATAGGATAATTTATGCCAGATGATTATCTGGTTTGACCATCTCAGAAGCAACCTGGAAATTAAAAATAGGAAGCTAATGTACCATTAGTAGACTTTGTCATAATGAAGAGGGCAAATTTGCTATTATTGCCACTATGGGAAAACACAAAGAACAAGGTGATAAACTGCAGTAAAAAGCATCCATTAGCATCTCAGCTAAATCAAAGCCAATGAAAGCTTCACTGTGCACTAACTTTTCAAGATGAAACCTCTCCTAAGCTTCATAATTTTTAATTTTTTTAGAAACAGTTTCTCATTCTCTTTCATGTTTTTCCCCTAATTAGAAACCAGTGTTCCTAGAAAAAAAACATGTGGAAAAGAGCCATTGGCTTGAAGAGGTAGAGGTCTGGAAAAGTAATTGGCAAATTGCTGCTTGAAATTGTGCAATCTGCGTTTCTGCTTCAAAAGAGAGGGACAAAGGACACTAAACTCCAATGCTACAACCAAGAGAGGTCCAGATGTGCTTAGGGTCTGAAATCTGTGGTAACTCCACATCTGCAACTGGACAATGTAGCTGAAAACACACAGGCTGCATTGAAAGATATCAACATGGGAAAAATAGCTGTCTCAGCTCCCATCCTAAACCTTTAAAATTATACAGTTCCAGTGCCTAACTCTACGTTCTTAACTGAGGAGGTGTTGCATCCCACGTAAGGCCACTACTTCTCAGTCTGTCTTGACATCTGTGGGAGCCTAATATAGTTTCAATAAATAGCTCAGATCTCTTTCTACATCATGCACCCTAATGTGTTGTTCAATTAGATGACTTTTCTGACTCCATGCTACTGCATGAACATCAGAACTTTTTTTAATCATTGTTTGAAGTAATGGGGTCACCAGGGAGCACTACCAGATGCAGCATTTCTGCACTCTCTGCACAGAAGTAACTAGTAAAGCAATTTTGGCACTGGAAAATTGAGAGATTTGCACAGATTAGGAAGGTAAATATCTTACAAGTCTTTATCCTGTGCTGCAGTGCAATGACTTCCTTATTAGCGCACACCTCCAAAAGCTTAATTTATGAAGGTATTTTTGAAGAAAGGGTTTAAGAGTATGAATCCCATCATAGGAATAGCAGTAGGAGTTTTGGTATTAAGTAAATGACTGCAGAAGCAAACCCCTGCTATATACTAGCAAGATCAAATCTATTCTGGTAGGATTTGGAGCTTATTATTAATACTGAGCATGATCCCACCTACCTTTGAGTGGGATTCATCTCACATAACTGTTGACATCCAGAATGAAGATGTCCCATGCATGCTAATAACTGTAGAACCCTTTATAATCACCAGAGAGAAAGAGGGACCTCTCAGCATATTCCATCTAACCTACATTAGATGTTTACACCAAGATAACATTATTCCCTAAAAATGCTTGCTTACTTCCCCTTACCGGATAGACTCTCCATTCTCTTAGTTCAGACATAGGTGTGGAGATTTGCACAGCTATGTTCAGTCTGCTTTGACCTCACACTTACTGCAGAATTTTTCACTTGAGGAAGGGAAAATTGAAAATTATGCTCACTTTTCAAGAAAAAGAAAAGGTGATTGTGTCAATACCCAGGAACACAATTCTGCTCTATCTAAGGTACTGGGGTCAACATGAGAAAAAAACAAAGACAGACAATTAGTTTCTTTGATAGAGGAAGTCCTAAAAGGCAAATGGTCACAGGGGGTGCTTCCCAGTCAGTCTGTGCAGGCCAGTTCACAGAGGGTTAATGCTCTGTGTGCACACAGACTGATGCTAAAGGAAGCCTCAGGGCCTTCGGGGCTGGATTCAGACAAGAGGTGCCAGTGGGACAGCTCTTCCAGCCCACGGTGATGGTTCTTGTCATTGCTGAATTCTGAATCACTGCAAAATGAGGGAATGTCGCTGCTCAGATCTGACTGCCAACACCTAATTTATTCTGCATTATTGAGAAATCTATTTTTATCTTCTGCCCTTCATTAATTCGAAGCAGCAGTCTGCATGTTCAAAAACACTATTGATTGACACTTAATGATACCGTCAATGAAAGTTGAAGGAAAATTTTAAAAGGCGTTCTAAATTATCTCAGAGTCTGATGAAAGTGAGCAATAATTTATTTTCAAGAGTATCTTGTGGTAGACTTTCTGGGCAACAGAGTGTTTGCGTGTCTATGTGTTGTGGGTAAACACAGACCCAGCAAACTGAAAAAAAGCATTGTCTTAGATATTCCATTGTCTTAGATATTCCATTTACAATTGACTAATAATTTCTTTAGACCAGTACTGTATAA
Organism: Platalea leucorodia; assembly: GCF_965183815.1. NCBI lineage: Eukaryota > Metazoa > Chordata > Aves > Pelecaniformes > Threskiornithidae > Platalea > Platalea leucorodia. Next base: position 121,275,138 of record NC_138823.1, read on the forward strand.
ACTGATCCTGAATTTTCAAACATCCTGTGTGTTTAGTTTGAAAGCTAGGAGGGCATTTCTAGATCAAATGAAGCTGTTTCTGAGTGAACTTCAAGTTTAACTGGTGAGAGAATTTCAGGTCTCCCAACTACCATGGTAGAAGTAGAGTTCTGATTTCTCACACAAACATTTTATTTTTGCCTTAAAAGCTACATCTTAAAGAAGCTATTAGTTCAAAATTTTCAAAAATCAGTACAAGTTATTTATAATTTAGTGAAGAGTATTAGCATACATGGCTGGTTCCCTAAAACACGAGAGACATCACACTCTGTTCTGCCAAATTGGCACATGAACTCAGGATAGCTTATATCATCCTAAGCAGAATCAGACAGTACTGTTCAGAGGCACTGTACGCAATGCTTTAAGCTGGTGGCCCAGGGGAGAAATGAATTGTTCCTGAATATCTTAGGAAGATCCATTTTCAGAACTGACTTGGGCATTTAAGTTCATTGATTTCAATGAAACTTGATCACTGGAGACAAGATTCATCTCAGCTCATTCTGATCAAATCTAAATTAGGTGCCTTTTCCAATAATCTTCAACCTTCTCCACACTGCAATCCCTAAGACTTTCTTGTGGCAGCCTCACCTGATAAAGCTACTTTTAAACCTTTCAATAATAAGTTTTCTCTTCACTGACACTTTCTGAGATTCTCGGGAAAGTCTACAGGTTTGCTGCTCAAGTTTTGCAGCTGTTTAGGCTCACAGTTCATCACACTGTCCTAGAAAATATGTTTAACATAGGCAGGAAGAAGTGGCAACTAAAAGTGCCTATCTGTCCCCAGGAATTAGAGCTGGAACTTAGATCTTATGCTTGAAGTATACTTTCAGCTTTAACTTAATTTACCCATAGCTAAGATGTGTGAGAACCCCACTCTAAGTGTTTCCCAGTCACAAGTAAGTTTACTGACAACAATCCGCCTTATGGCATTCATGGGAGCGCTATCCTTAATCTTGAAGGAATGCAAGAATTACATATGCATACACATATAATTAATTCATGATATTGATATACACACACATTCCTAACAAAACCAAATTTCAGTAATGTCAGTAGGACAAAATCTTGGAAGGAGCTTAATTTTCCCATGAGCATCAAGCGTATACTGTTTTCCCAAAGGTCACATATACCTGGTGATTTGTCTTAGAGACTGTCTGTGATGCTTCCACATCCTCCTCCTCTTCACTGCCTTCTGAACAGGATTCAAACTCATCATTATAATATTCTTCTGCAATTGCTGGGTCTTCAGGGATCTCTAAAGGCAATTATGAGTTTAAAATATATAGACAGACAATATGCCTGATGTTAAAAAGATAAAATGGATTTTATACCACCCGTGTTATGTCACTAGCAATGCATTCTGTAACTGAAATCAAGGGATAGGTTCTCAGATTAAAATGTTGATATCTGATGACATGATAAGCAGCGCTAAAGCTGTCTCTGGCAAAAGGTCAGATCTTCATCATACGTAAATTAATGACCTCAAAGCTTCTATATTGATTTTGGCCTGAAATCACTGAACCATAGAATAAATCAGGCTGGAAGGGACCTCATGGGATCATCTAGTCAAAGCAGAGTCAGCACTGAACTGAATCCAGCTTTCATGAGCTGAAGTTATGCCCCAGTTCAGTTTTCTCTAACACACATAACCCGTGGTGAATACAACTACTAAGCTGAAATGGAAAATAATATATACCAGGCACATGTTTAAAAGATAAAAGAAATAAAATCTGTATCTTTTTCCAAACTTCCCTGAAGCAAAAGCACAACAAAATAAAAGAAATTGGTGTAAAGTCAAGCTATGCATACTTGGGCGTCATGCTCTCTCAATTTGTTACTATCACAAGTTTTAGTAATAGCAGTGAGTGCAATATTCACATAGCCAATGAGCCTATGAAGTACAATAATTGTTATTAAAACTCAATACATTCATCACAGCATGAAAGACACCCCAACCACTCCGCTCTGGGTGAAATTCTTTAGCATCCCAGGCTCGGTAATTAAGGAGTCAGTAAACGGCTCGAGGCCTGATTGCACCTGCTTCAGCGAGCTGTCCTTTCTCAGCAGAAGCACCTAAGCATATGTTGAATTTTAAGCAGAGGCTGGGCTGTGGTGACTATTTGAATAAAAAGCAGAATCCCCAGGGATTCTGGGAGCCCAGCTTGCCAGCCATCCCATCAGTAGCCCTAAGCATATATGGAGACAAATACTCCAGGAGAGCTACCCCCCATGCTTTGATTGTAGGCAGTCCCTTATTGATTTATCAAGGTAAGTTACACCAAGCCCAGGAACAATATTTTTATGCTAACAGTTTTCGAACAGAAAATGTTTGGTATCCGTCTTTGCCTGGTATTATTACAAGAAATGTTAGTTGAAGACAAAAACAGCTTAATATTCAGCTGTCATAAATCACCATAGTCCTAACTTTAGTTAATGCTGATTTCCACTCTTCCCCCCAATTAAGTCTACCACTTTAAAGAAATATAAACTAACTTATCATAAATATTACACAATTCCAATAATATGCCATTAAAAATGCTTAATAGATTTTTTATTTACTTGCTTCACATGGATAAAAAACCCAAAAGTATTTAAACAAGGGAATACAATTAAAATCCATTAAAAGACATTGGAGTTTGGGCAGGAGGAATAATTCTAATCTTTAAGGCATAAGAAAGAGAACTCAGGAAAAAAGTGAAAATGTATTTACCTGCAGCACTAAGTGGCTGAAGCTCTCATGGTGAGATATTATCTCTACTACCTACTGTCTCCGGAGCATTTTAAAAAATACTTCCTTTTTTATAAACTTGATTTACCTCCAAAATGCTGACACATTTTCACTCAGGTTTCTCTGTTTTAAGATATTCATGGAAGCTGCATAACAGCACCATGCTCCACTGCCACAATTTCTAATCCTTTCTTCTTCTATTTTTCACTTTTCTCAGTTTAAAATAAAAGAGGATCAATACATGGGCTTCCAGGAGAAGAACCTCCCCAACCCAAAAACTTCTTCCTGCAAAATAATTTATTATTGCTTTTAATTGTTTGAGTTCTACGAAGTGCCATTTGTCAGAAAAGCTGAACACTTAATCTAAAAAAAAAAAACCCTTAAACATCATTCCTTTTTAGCCTGGGAAGAACACTACTAAATGAAGATACATCTCCTTTTCCAGACGGAGTGAACATTAATTTTTCTTTCTTGCAGAAAGGCTGTCATTCCTGTGATTAGTATAATTTTATGAGGTTCATCTGCATTCTACCTATGTGTATATCTGCATTCAAGTACATATGAATCAGCCTATTTATTATGCTGTAATGCAAACATTGGACTATGCTAGTGTTTTCTGAGTCGTCTTCTCCTCCCACATTATGTATTTGTTTACTGTTGTACTAAAAACCACAATACTCCCCTTCCCAACCAAACACAGTATCAAAATCAGTCTTTTTACTCATAAAAGTAACTTCAAAATGTCTGCTCTGGCTACAGTAAAGCTCTATAACTTGTGAGTAGCCCATGACCAGCCAAAACTGCTGAAGCCTCTGAACTATGTGACAGGGCTGGCACTGCCTGTATCCCACTTCCATGCCAGCTTTTTAATCCTTGTCAGAATTGCTCACTTTACCATTTGTGAAATTGTTTTGACAGCTGTTCATGTACAGCCAGTTAATCCGAGCTCAGTAATACAATTTTAAATGCTAGTTCAGACACTAGAGATGTTCCAGGGTACACAAGTTTACTGGCCCTGATTCAGAAACTATTCCAAGTGACATTTCTGAAAGAAGACAGCATGTTCAGTGGATGGGAACTTGGGATTTAGCTAATACAAGTCTTTAAAACTTCTTGGTTTTATGACAAGCATCTTCAAAGAAGGCACCTTCAAAACATCAACACATTCATTTAGACTATATGATTGCATGTAACAGTTCCTTGAGTCTTACTAAGTAGAGCCAACTCCCAGTCATCCATATGCATGATGCAGACACACATCTCTGGTTCTCTGCTGAATTAATCTGAGTACAGAACAGCTTATTTACCCAGGATCAGCCGAATTTCAAGAACACATAAGCTGGCTTTAGATACCACAAATCAACGTAGCAACCTGTACCCGTGCTGGCCTAGTAAAATGTAAGTGCAGATAACTTGAGTAAGCTGGTATTTTTAGCTCAGGGCAGGCACTGTCAGGGGAGGTTGGGTCCCATATGCTTCCATTTCCATGTTTGAACTCTACCCTCCAGAATATTTGCTACCTGAGTTTTCCCATGATCCTGGATATTTCACACACACCTCCAATTTCCACTAACCAGGTAGCAAAAGGTTGGTTACTGCCACCATCCCTGAACATTACTGATGCAGTTGCACACCTCAGCAATGCAGCACAGAAGAAAACTCCTTGGTTTATGCTTTCAGAAGAGTAGTTTTAATAAAAATGTTGACCTTTGGGCTAGCTCTGTTTGACTTTTGTTTACACACCTTTGCAGAGCCTAGCATAAACTCCAAGGCCAAGACTTTGACCCTGTCCTTTGTTCTGACATAAAACAGAAATTAAGCCTATTTGTGCCTGGAAGGTACTTGGGTAAAAAAGTGGTGCTAGTGAGGTGAACATAAAGTCTACCATATTGAAAGAAGAATCGAAACTGCTGCTGCAGAACCCAGGGTACCCTGCCTCTTCATTTCAACAGCTGGACGGGGAGAAGAACGGCATCATATTTAAGAAGGTTCTGACACCGTCTGCAGCCCATTGGGCCCCCTTGCTCACACAGCACTCCTGACCTGCCCGAGCACAGCAAGTCCAAATCACCCCCTTCCTTGTATACGACAAAAGTCACCCTGTGCAGCATAGACATGGTAGACAGGGACTTTGCTTTCCTTGCAGACCCTAGTAAAAGAAAGGTGATGGTAACACCCGATATAAAGGTTTCTAATACTGTGCCAGCTGGTAAAAGATGCAACCTGATGGCTGTGACACTGCTGTAATATAGTTGTCCCTCAGATGCCTGTTCTCCCTCTGATACAGCATACTTATATGCTCCATATGGAGCAAAAAGGAAGGTCTCTATGGCTGCTTCTGCCCTCTAATGCCCCCCAATCTGTCAGCTGATTTCTGAAAATACATTACATTTTATCTAGCTATGCATATTGCACTAAGGCCAGTCACGGTACCTTTTATTTGCTTACAAAGCACTTCATTCACAACAAACTCAGCTATTGCTTATGTATTGCTAGGCAGCTTAGGTATAGCATTGAGACACTTGATAGTTGCTATTAGATATTCAAAAGAAAACGAGCTCTGAATAATAACATTCTCTTTAGATTTCTTTCTATATATTACCAAGACGCTAATAGCAGAAGGAATGGTAAAAACCCATTATCTAAAAAAATCATAAAAGCACAGTTATTTCCCAAGAAGACAAGTTATGCAGAAAACAAAGGAATGCGATACTTGTAATATTTTGCTTAAATCCACCAAGAGCTTGTTCCAGGTAGCATGGTAACTTGGCAACAACAACAGTTTTCTCCAAAGAGATGAAAATACTTTGATAAATATCTTTAATTTTCTCTTGCCTTGAAGTCACGCTTACAATTGGTGCATCGACGCAGCATTCTCACATTCCAGTGCATGCAGAACACAATAAGTAAGGCCTCTTTTATTTAAAAAAAAGGAGAAGAAAAAAGAAAACAGAATGGTATAACATATGATCATTTTCACCACTTGTATTCACAGTAACAAAGTCACACTTGGCTCTTAAGGACCATTGTACTTTTTTAATCCCAAGGTTTCACTGCATCTCTGGGAAAAAGCAGGTTTTCTCAGCTGTCACTTTCCCATCTTAAGGAAAAAAGTTGTTACAGTTTCACGTAGCTACGCTCCTTGGCCTGTGGAGTCCTACAGACAGCAAAGTGAGGAGCAAAGCATTAGACTGCTCTGACAAACATGTACTGTCATGAGATATAATGCACTAAGAGTGCATTGTTACAGTTATATGTTACAGTGACATGAACCAACACACTGAAAAGCGGTGCTATATGGCAGCTGTTATGGGCTACCAATATCTCTGCTACCACATGCTGCCAGAGAGCTTGAAAAATTAAGAAGGGGAGCCAGGACATGGACACTTGCACTGCCCACCTTGCAAGGCTTTGTACGTGAGCCTCGCTGGGGACTGAGGCAAGAGCAGAGAAAAGCATTCCTCCGCCTTCTGCTTCTGCATTGCACTGGGCTGCCAGACAGCCCACCGGCAGGACCGCGCCAGTAATGTAGAGGTGCCCCTGGTCCTTTCCTTTCTGTGAAAACTCATCAGCAAACTCCAGTTTGATCCCATCTGAGCAGGCGTTACCTACTGGAGCCAATGCCACAGTAGCCCCCAAGCTGGAGCACCTGGGTGAAAGGAGGGGCTGGGAGACTGGGGTCCATTCAGCCCTAAGAAGGGAAGGTAAAGGGGAAACCTTATTGCTGTCTACAACTATCTGCTCAGAGAATAAAAGGAAGATGGAGCCAGATTCTTCTCAGAGGTGCACGGTAATAGGACAAGAGGCAATGAACACCAGCTAGAACATCATAAATTCCGATTTGACATTAGGAAAAAAAACTTTTACAATGAGAGTGATCGAATACTGGAATAGGGCTTAAAGAAGCTGCGGGAGCTCAATCCTTGGAGGTGTTCAAGACTTGACCAGACACAGCCCTGAGCAACCTGATCTGATCAGACCTGCTTTGAGCAGGGAATTGGACTATAGACTGCCAGAGGTCCCTTCCGACCGAAATTATTTTATGATTCTGTGGTTACACGATGCTCCACAAACAAACTGTTTAGAATTACACCAGATCTATTTGTGTGTATGCACATATTTAACATACACACTCACAAGCTAAGCAGAAACGTGCCTGTTTCTATATGCCCCTGCAATGTGTATACCTTCTCACAAATCACAGGCAAAAGGAGATGGTGAACAGGGCTGGCCAGGACTCTTCAGAACAGTGCATCAGCTATCACAGAGGGAGAAACCAGAAAGGGATTTCTCTCTTCAAGGGAGAAAACAGAAAGTTGAAGCATTGTCACTAGGAGAGAGGTTTGAAACATAGAGATATGTTTCCCTGAGCTACATAATGCTGAATGAGAAATTCTACCGCAAAGGAGAGCAAGGGCTCTGCGCCCTTCTGCAGTTCAGGTCAATACTCATATGATTAGAAAAAATAAGATAACTCCATTATTATAATTTAAGCTCACTCATATTGTTTGGTTTGTTTTTTTTTTTTTTCCCAATGCAAGACAAAAAAACTTCAACCTCACAAGTTTTCATCAAAGAGAATCGCCATCCTTTGGTCAGCTGCAGATGAGATATGCATTATTAAGCTCTGAAGCTTCATTGTTCAGAAAGTCAGTGGAAGCTTTTGTCTGGCTCTTCTAAATTAGGCTGAAAAAGACTCTCAGGAAACGTGTTGTTTAAGAAATGAACTAAGGGATGTAACAGGACTTTTGTGCCCATGAAAGTCTTGTATGATCCTTTTGGCTAAGCACAAAAGGACTATGAAGTCATTAAAAGAATTACCTTCTGATGTGGGCGTGTACAGCACAGACGTAAAGGAAAATAGGTTGCTTTAAATGAGAACTAGAAATACAACCAAAGTTAAACATTAATATTTTATAATTCTCCTTTTAGCATTTTAAAAAGGAAAAAAGCTTCAATTCACTTGTGGGCTTCACTGAGTGATGATTTACCTATTGTGAAATGTCTAGGAAAAACAGAGATAAAGAGGATGTAGATCAGAGTAGCCTTATGGGGATCTTCTACTACCTGATGTTAGAGATGAAGTAGTTAGTTCAAAATGTTTTTCCAAGGAAAAATTACTTTTTCTTTTTAAACCCAAATGAAATTTCCAAGAAAAATGTTTTATTTGAAGGACATATAGTTCTTTTCCCCAAACCTTCCACCTCCCAGTATTTTATCAGTATGTACACAAGCAAAGCATGAGAGGAAAAAAGGAATTGCTAAAAGGACTTGTTAAGAAAAATGAACATCAAGAAAGAACACTTTCACCACATTTTTTCCCCTAATTTTCTGAGTGTTTTGGTTTTTTTTTTCCTTCTGATTTTCTAATTGTCGTGTATACAGAAATAGGAGCTCTGGTAGGCAGTGACAATGAAGATGATGCCATGTTGCCTTTCAAGCACAGTTTAAAGTTCAGCAAACCTAAAAATTTTCCAAATATTCAGAAATCCTTTTAGTACTGATGGATAAATGAAGAGAAAGAACAATATAGCAATGTAGTCAATAACAGGGAGCACTTAGTGAGTCTTGGAAGCCATTTCCTTTATGCACAAAGAGTCCCTATTATTGTAAAGGTTGCCCTATTATTTGCACAGTTTCCAGCAGGAACAGAGCAAAAGCTGTAAATTAAAGGAAAAATGACCATGAAGCTACCTTACGACATCAATTTAAAACTACCTTAGTCCTTGAGTTATTTTAAACTTTTTTGATCAGTCAAAGCATACTTTCAAATAAAAACTCATTTTTCCTGCTGAATCTGGGAGAGATGGCCTGATACTTTCTCTTTCAATCTGATGACAGCATTGGGAAGGAAAGAGTCCATGGGTTAATACAAAAAGCTGCCCCTCAAGACAGTCACTTCCTTCTCCCTGAGATTCAGTTCAAGAATGCCATTTTTAAGACATAAATTGGCCATGTTTTCACAACCAGAACTTACTGAAGGAGCAGAAAACAAATGGGAACAGTTCAGATCCAAACTTGGTGTAAGCAGCTGTGCGCATGAGAGTCTGGATGTAGCAAAGATGTAAAATACATTTCATTTGGATATAAGCTGTAATATAAGTTATATGTTGGACAAATACAAAACCAAGTAAATTATTGCAACCAAACAAATCTAGGAAAAAAGTATTGAGACCTTAAACACCTAGGTGAAATTAACTTGTGAAAGTCAACGTATTTGCTAGATCGCAGGGGCACACTTTGCTCCGGGAAGCAGATAAAATACCAGGAGAATGTAAACCAAGCTTTTTCATTGCTGTCACCTTCTCATTCCCTCCAGCTAGTTGTCTGACAGTCACATGCACTGAAAGGTGAACTGGTAGAAACTGCAAACTAATTCAGTGTTTACAGCTACTTCCTGAGCAAATTCGCCCTCGCTTGGAATTGGCTCCAGCTTCTTATGTCAACATATCATTTGGCCCAGCCCCCCAGAAATGCTGTTTAGTTTGATAAGTGAGTGAGAAAGCTGCGACTGGGGGGTGGACTGGGATTCCTTACTGAGTGTTTTTCAACACCATCCTGTTCACAGATGCTTTGTTTGCAAGTAAATGCCTGGTGCGTCGTTATTTACATCAGGTTAATCTTGAGTCTAAAGTGCAGTGTAAAGTTATATTGCCCCGTAAGTAGAACAATCTGGAATAAAAACTAGTATCTTTCTAAGGAGGATTTAAAACACTGAAATTATCTGAAAATATCTTCTATAGAATAGTATATAGTATTTTTTGTACATATACAGTCTCTGTGCATTTGCTTCTAATTGCTCCCTAAATTCAAGCAGTTTTGTAAATGTTTTTCAACATAATGCTTTGGAAGGAGTGAAGGGACTTCTCATGTAGGTTTTAAAAAGACTTGACGAGAATAATTTTAACTGTAGTCATTGACGAAGGCGAATTTTGAGGTAGGCTCTATTTATCAATGCCAAACTAAATCAGTATGAAAAATAGATCAGAAAAAAGTAGGAGCTGTAGAGTAACATAATTTGCTCTTTTCCCCATACTTTCAAAGTGTTTGGGATTTTCAAATAACTGCTGTGTAAACACTTCATTCTGCAAGCTGCCCTCTGGGAAGCTGTAAGAGCAAGATTTCTTGTAACAAGCAAGCTGTGAATTTTTGTGAAGCTATGGAAAGTTTTAAGTAGCTAGGCATACCGAACAGTACAGAGCTTTGGAAAAGGTTTCCTGTGGAGGTTATGAGTAGAGTTCAATTCCTGATGGCCCTCAAATAAGCTAAAACATTCGAGTAAAAAATTGACGATAATGTACAATGCATAGAAACCTATACATAGAGGTTTCTAAATTACCATAAACACTAGACTGCTAAAAGTCATAAAATTCACAAGAATATCTATCTCTCTAATTCTATGGCTGCCCTCATGGAAGAAGGGTTTAAATGAGGAGCTATAACCAAAGCAAGAAAACAGCTCTCCAAAGGCAATACTTCTAGGGAAGAATTGCTTAAACTAGAAGAATAACACTTCAGTCAATTAAAAAAAAAAAAAACACACAAAATAAAACAAAACAAAACAAAACAAAACCCAAGCATTGATTAATTTTCTTCTTTGTGGCTAAAACTTGCAAACTTTGTTAAACCTTGCTTTTGCTAGAATAAATCAAATTTACTATTCCTTTAATTGAATCTGGGACAAGGTGGGATCTCAGTGTGAAACCGAGCAATGAAAACACGAGACAGATGAGCAGGTCAGAGGGGTACACTCCTAGCGTGCCTCCGCCTTCAAACCCTGCGAGACTCTCAAGAGTTTTGTCACCCCATGTGCCAAGGACAACTGAAGGACTGGTAACTGTAAATACCAGAACTAAACAGGCAAGTTTCTCTCAGCAAGCATCCCATGGTATCGCTGCAGCAAGTAGCAAGTCAGGGAATATGCCTTATGATCCTGGAAGCAGGGCAGCCATATGAAAGAGAAGACCAATGGGTAACCCACAGTAGAAGTCACTGAAACATCTTCTTAATAGAGACAAGTCTTTCTGGTTACAAAGGATACTATAACAATCATAATGCAGAAAGCTGCTTAATGGCATTTATTATAAACATTATTCTGTTCTATTTTGAATTGCCAGACTGAAAAACAAAATAAGACATGATTTTCCTAAAAGCCTTCGAGCAATATGATTGTCTGCATGTTCACATTTTGGAGCGTTACTCAGTTACCCAATCAGTATACATAAGTACTGTTTTACAGGCACTAAAAAAAATGTGCATGTGCAGAGATGCTTAAAGATGTGCTCAGAAATATTACAGGCTTTTAACCTTCCAAGATTTAAAAATGTACCTTGAAAATCCTTCAACAAAGCTTGTAAAAATAACAGAGTAGGAAAAAATGCACAATATTTTATGAGTGAACATTTCCTATTTGAGAGTCAACTGAATTTTGCCCACTTGAAATTCAAAGCAGTATATCCATAACTTACAATTAGCAATGGAAATATAGAAATAATGTATACAATTACTGTAATGTATTTAGCTGTTTTGGAATTGTAATGAAATCAGGGGTTTGCCAGATGTAATGTATTGCAACATAGTAAGCTAAGGAATTTAACATGTTATAATCCTTGCAGTATACAGAAATAAAAAAGAATATAATACAGATCAGAGAGATCATATAATATGTCCCTTTAATTTATATGCCCTTAATTTTTTTACGTTCTTTTTCTGTACAAAGAATTTAAATACCACAAGTAGTTAGCTTAAGCTATTTTGCTCCTTTAACTTGACCCTTTCCCACACACAAACGTGTCTATCAAGTGCAGAGTAGTAGTTTATGCAGACCTGGAGCTCTTACAGAAATGGAGGTGAATGCAGGTGAAGTCCCAGCTAGTAACGTACTGGCAATCCAAAAACGCGAGATACGATCTTTTATTGGTGGCCCTTACGTCCAGTGCTGTTTTGCTGCATTGTCTTTTTCATCCCACGCACTTAAGTGCTGCAATGAGGACAAGCCCTTAGAAATATGGATGCATTTGCGTATGTAATTTCTTGAATGCTTTAAAAAAAATTAATGTTCCCCACTCTCGTTTACCATGTCTCATCAGCTGTGAAATTGATAGGAATATAAAGTGGAACTTCTAGCCACGAATGCCAGTGCATGGCTTTAAGTTTTCATGCCTGTTAGACTGTAGCTTGTTGAATTTAATGCTCCTTATGGCTCCTCTAAAAAGTATGGGGGTTTGGTAATGGAGATAGCTTTCAACCCAGTATCTTTCAACTGTAAAAACTGATCCAAATCAGAAGGACCAAAGATGATGGTAAGGAAATGGTAGTTTTTGTTGCATCTGTAATTGCACCGAGTTATCTGGAAGCACGTTTAGATACAGTTTATGATTTTGTAGCCAATTTCAAGGCAAGTTCTACTGTAGAAATTGAATCAGAAACCTTGAACATCTAGCTATTACAGTTGTATAACGGGATTATGCCTTGCTCTTCATGCTGTTTTCAACTGCAAGGACTGAGCTTCTCTACTTAGAGGATTTTCTATGTAGTAAACTAAGAACCTTTAGATATTCCACACTAATTTCCCACATGGATAAGTACAATGCATGCTCTGATAAAGATTTCTCTCGATTCATTACAAGTAAGTCTCCATAACTAGTGTTTCTTATTTATTAAATACCTCTGCAAACTTTGAGCCAGTCAAGAGGTATCAAGTTGTATGCAGAGTTGAGAGGAATTATGCTGTAAAATCCGGCTTCCTTAGAAGACACTGTAACCAAAGCAAAAGGACCTGCACTCAAATAATTAATGTAATGTAGTGACAGAGCTGCAATTTTCCATCCTGCCTAGCCCAGTGTGTGGTAGCCCACACAGAAAAGCCACAGTGGTCTACCAGTACTACAAAATCCATGGAAAAGATGACCCTCAACATCTGAAACTTCTCTCAATGTCCAGTTCTCTGGCAGACGGACATCTGCTCTTCTGATTACTTTTTTGTATAATCAGAAAAGTAGACTATGAGCTCAATAAAGTTAATCAGTAGATGAAGATTAACTATATCGCTATACTAGAAAGTAATGCATTACTCACATGATGGTTCCAGTAGCTCTTTAGAAGGAGGCTTCATCAGAAGGAACACTAAATATCTAATGAACCTGCTGAGCTGGAACAGTCTCATTCTAGCTGGCATAGGAAGGCACTGACCATATTCAGGCATAACAACAAGGCTGGGTGTATCTCATAGATACTTTTAGTTTTTGGACGATAATTTTTGCTCATGTTTTACAAAATAAATAATTTTATTCCAGCTGCAGCCAATATCATTCACGGAAATAAGCAGTTAAATATGGACAAATTTTTTTTACAGCTTTTTTTTTTTAATAGATAAACTGACCTCTAGTTTCCAGCACTACAATATAATTTGCCTCGCCATTATTTTCACAAAACCACTAATGAAAGCTAAGTATGTGCACTGATTATACAGTGATCTCCAGAAAATGTACATTGGCATACCTATCCTAGTCCAAATGGAGATAACTTCTATAAAGAAATGGGTCAAGAGACAGGTGGCTGGGGGAAGTCATGTTAACCAATTCATTGCAAGGTGGCTTTTCTTTCTGATGATAAGCAGAGAGGATGAATGACTTATTTCCTAGGTAAGTACCAGCAAAAAAAGGAAATATAGGTACAGGTTTATCCTGACATGTTTTGCATTGCCCATTCCTGCTTCGTTGCCGTGATTTACAAAGTATACTTTTTAATATTCAGAAATAATTAATCAATAAAATGAGCTGGAGAAATGTAGTAGAAAAGAAAAAATCCAAATCAAAATACAAAGGGAATTTAGTTATTAACCATTAGCAATTTTACACTATTACTTGAAACTAAATGAAGTGTAAAGATACACATATATATTTTCAACACACAAATATTTGTATTTAACGCTGACAGTGGCTCAGTGTCTCGGAGTACAATCTCAGTACGAAACTTACTTCAGCTCTTTTATCTCTTGCTTGTACTTGGAGAAACTGGAGATGGAAAAGACATGAAGTTATCTATAGTAAAGCAAAACTGTTCCCAGTAGTACCATATATTTTTAACTGGTCTATCCACCCTAGTTTTAAATTGTTTGATGACAGTTACCTAAATTCCTGGACACATAAGATGGAGACCTCAACATTTTTCAATGAATATTAAAGACAACTATAAAATATCTTTCCATAAATATTTCATTATCAAAATATAATTTCTTTTAAGTTTTGTTTCCAATTAACAAATCTAAAAAATTTAATGCAGTTTAAAATTATTACATAAAGTAGTTGCAAATGAGTAAAGCCATTTTTTCATTGGTTTATATTTACAAAGGTTTATGTTTCCAAGGAATGCGTTAGTGCTCTAATTAGCTGAAACAATACAGTAAGAGTATATGCCGTTCTAATGATACACTCAACATATCACTTCAGCCATTTACTTAATACGGTTAATAATCATTATAAAAGTAATTTTTCTAGCTGACTCTTTCTTAGCAACTCTGTTGCCTGTCTTTTTACAAATAAAGAGAACATTTTTTACTCCAGATTGTATGAGTAAAGATGCAAAACTGTTAAGAAACTTATTATAGTATCTTAAGAGAAATAGAAATTTAAGGCACATTTTCAAACCTTCACTACTGCAAGGAATGTTACCTACCCACCGGCCACGACTCTTTGAAGATCTGCAGTGTGGAGAGAAGTAGTAGCCAAACCAGAAGAATCCTTTGCTCTAGCATGCATGCAAAATGCAACCAAATCAAGGAACTGGAGAGACAAAGTCCCAGAACCTGAAGATTTACATAGCTATTCCTTAATAACCCAGTGTGCCTGCCTACTTATCCTGCTGGCACTGCATGCCAAGAGGATGTCCCATGCTTGTGTAGTTATGAGTTCTTCTAAGCATATAGGCTGATGTTTTAGGAAAGGACACTTGATTTCCCTGCAAGGTCAGCCAGCATTGCAGAGCAGCTCTTCAAACGATTCCCATCGCGGCAAGCGTGCTGACCACACAGAGGGCGGGAAGGGCGCAGAAGAAACACGCTGCTGGGTAACTGAGAGCAGCGCTGCACAGCCAGCCGGGGAGAGGTCTGCTCTGCTGGAGTTAGTATGCACAGCGCTGCTTTCCAGAAGCTAAGCGGGAGTGCATCACCAATACAAAGCAGGACCAGGGTATTATAACAACATACACTGGGTGACCCTGAGAACTAGAATAATGGAAACGGAGAAAATTCAAAGAACAGAGTCATGAGTTTAAGCATTAAAATAGAGGTATTGCACAGAAGTATATTACTGCTACCTATAAAAACATGAGGAGAATAAGCAAAGGAAGAAAGAGAACTACTTAAGCTGCAAGGCAATAAGGCAATGCATCTTGAAAGTGTTGGCATGAAACAGCCAGAACTAAAAAAGGTTCACAAGCACTGCAATATTTTGGCCCAGAAACGACTTTCTATGCAGAGAAGCAGGGGGAACATTCCAGAGTGTATAAAACAGGTCAAATTCTTTAGAAAAGGGCCAGTGTGAGTAGATGCCTATGGTAGCCACAGTCTGGACTTGGTGGTCAAATTGAAGCTTGTACTCTGCATGGAACAGAAGCAAATGGTTGGAAAGTGGTGGGATTGGGGGACAGCACTTTCTCTCTAGCAGAGCACCAACAGGAGGCAAGATAATGGCTCTGGAATATGTGTGCTTAATGCACAGCTTACTCTCTTGGCTCATTAAAACAAAAACAGCATAACTTGCTATTCACATAATTTTTCACTGCTGCCCACTCCCAGGTTAAAACTGGATCCCTTTCTTCTTGAGCTTAAGTAACACAAGCAGAGATTATTTTCAAAGTTATTTCTGTCCACAAAAGCTCATGTTTCTTTGATCTCTCCCCCTCCCCAAGTTCTTCATTTTCTGCTGAGGCATGGAAGATGCTGCAGAACATGTGCCCAGAATCCCAGAAGCAAACAGGGAGAAAGGCAACAGCATGCCAAGGTCTATCAGCCATCACAAGCTGGTCTGGCTTAGCAAGTGACATCTAAAGAGTCAGATTTAAAAACCACCCTCTCAATCAGTCCCACAGAACTCAGAAGCGTTCCCAGTCTCTATGAGAAAAGAATAAATCTGTGTAGTATAGCTGAAGTATAGCACAGTAAGGAACACGATGTTGAAGAACTAACTGAATTTTATCGTTAAAAAATAGTATTTACATTGCCTGCAGCATTTCTCTGTAAGAATAAGAATCAGATTACTCCTTTAAGTTTCTGAAGAACTTGTACCAACTGTCCACAATCTGGATGAACATTTTCTGTAACAGACTGAGTTCATCTCAACATCAAAAGCACAGGGTCCACTCAGATCTCTTTCATACTCCAAAAATATAAAACCTGCCTGAAGACTAACAAATTGGTCAGCAATTTTTTATTTCAGACAACTCTTTTAAATGTTCCTCAAGTGCACAGGGGTGCTAATTAGAATGAAAAATGTTCAGAAGATCATTGCGGACTACATAAAACAAACATGGAGAGAAGCTTAACCTTCTCAGGGAAGTCTACAGCATTTAAGTGGTTTTGACATTGCTGAAACTCATCCACCGTGAAGTCCAAAACCCCAAACTGTCATAATGATTTTCGTTTATCTAACTACACCGCCTTGTTTTTCCCAACTTTCAGTAAATGTAGCTACCACAGCTAAAACTGGATCAAAATGCCATGGTTTTTAAATCTACTAACTAAAGCTAAACCTTGAGCTTTGTATTTGACGCCTTCCCCAATGACATACAACTGTGTTTCATAATGCTTTAGATAATTTTCAGTGAAAGCAGAGTGTAAGGTGTTTTATTCTCTATGCCTCTCCAACCCTTTAAGAGCCTGGTCTTTCAGTCCTTCAAGCCCTCCTCTTCTCTTCTGTTCATGCTGCAAATTTTTTTTAAGGACTGCAGGATATGAGCCAAAGATAGTTTGAACTTTCCTCCCTATCTATTAGGATTGGGGTACTATCCCTAGCTGTTCCCCACTGGCTTTTCCCATTCCTGAGAGGATTTTTTAGGTCTGCCCTGAAGTAACTCTGCTGCTGAGCCTCCCTGGCTTTCATGAACAGACTCTATCATCTCCTGCCTTTCTCCTCTTCCTCAACTGTTTTCAGTTAGGGAGCTTGTTAGCATGGTATTTGTAGTCTAACTTCTGCTAACCTAGTATGGTTTAGCAAGATTTATTAACATGTAAGACAACTTTATAAAACTATTTTATAGCCTTGTTTCTAGTCATCTTGGTTTTTCTGTTGTATAGCCCATTGATCCAGAACCAAATTCTATTGAAAAATCAATAGCTGGAACTGTTTCTACATTTTCAAATACGAAGGTGCCATTAATAACTTAATAATTAGACATGTAGGACATGCATGATTGCACTGAAATGTTTAAAGAAAAGAAGAGTATGAATACTGAATAGAGTAAGTAACAGCTTTGACATCAGCTTCAAGAATAACAAGGTATTCACAAAGTGAAGAAGAGAAACCATGTGATTTCTCTTGCCTATCCATAACTCCTTTTTCTCATGAACCACCACTTCAATGTCAGAGACTCTGGCAAAAGCAATTAAACATGCATTCAGCTTTGTACAATGCATTGACCCAACTTTTACATCACAGATATAAATGCATCTAATTTCTGTCATTATAGTTTAACAGCTTAATGACCTCTAAAGGCAGAAACATCAGTTTCTTTCCTTTCAATGCATGTTGTTCTGTTTCTATTTAGGTATCTTTGTCTGCTTCCCCCGGTACATCTCCCACCCACATTTACTGCTGTCTCTTGGTTCTTCATTTGCAAGCTTCCCCACCCTATCCCTAGGATGTATTTCTAGCAGCTGGCTTCTCTCCTACACAGGTCATCCCTCCTTACACTGTGAAATAGCAAGCCAACCATGTAGACATAAATGAGGCTATATTGAAAGAAAAAAAACATTTGCTATTAAAAAAACCCACCTCCACCACAAACAAACTGATTTTGTTGCCTTCAGTTCAGTGGTGTATACCTTCACAGACGTACATAAACCAACACTAAAAGGCAGAGCTATTGGAGAAAAGTAGTTTTCATACTTAAAAGTATATTAATGCATACTTGCAAGATTCTAAACCGATTAAAAATCTTACACCACAATAGTGCTTACGCAATGATTCTTAAATATTTAAGAGTATGACACTATTACAGAACATTGTAGAAACAAAACATATAAATGTGCTCTTAAAAATATTTTCCTCATTGTCATGGTTTAACCCCATTTGGCAACTAAGCACCACAGAGCTGCTCGCTCACCCTCCCCCCCCAGTGGGATGGGGGAGAGAATCAGGGGGAAAAAAAAAAGTAAAACCCATGGGTTGAGATAAAGACAGTTTAACAGGACAGCAGAGGAAGAGAAAAGATTAATAACAATAATAATAATAATAGAATATACAAAACAAGTGATGCACAGTGCAATTGCTCACTACCCGCTGCCCGTCTCCGAGCAGCGATCGCTGTCCCCTGGCCAGCTCCCCCCAGTTTATATACTGGGCATGACATCATATGGTATGGCATAGCCCTTTGGCCAGTTTGGGTGAGCTGCCCTGGCTGTGCCCCCTCGCAGCTTCTTATGCACCTGGCAGAGCATGGGAAGCTGAAAAGTCCTTGAGTTAGTGTAAGTGCCGCTCAGCAACAGCTAAAACATCAGTGTGTTGTCAACATTATTCTCATACTAAATCCAAAACACAGCACTATGCCAGCTACCAGGAAGAAAATTAACTCTATCCCAGCTGAAACCAGGACACTCATTAAGCACAACATTTCCACAGTCTGACTTTTTTTTAAAAGCTTGACTATTTTTTCATCTATCTACACAAAAGTACATGTTATATAGTACTTCATACCCTCTAGACAGTAGCTAAGTATTTAAGGACAGTATAGATAAGCACAGTTTAAAGAGTTTCCATCTGCTTCTCTCATTGTTATAGATAAAGAAAACAGCAGCAATTTGTACCAAAGGTGCAAACGCTCTGAATTCTTGTACTCATTTTCACACTGGAGGGATAATTTAGGAAATGCTTTTCTAACACCGGTCATTTCGTATGTGCTAAGTTAAAGCTATTTCCTTCTAACTCAGCATCTCAGTTGGAAAAGGTGCATTCACCTCTGTCGCTGCTCACAGGTCACTCAAACTCTGGGAACACAGACCTCCGGCCACATAACTTTGCTGTACATCCGCTGTGCATACATCCACCTAGATTATTTTCCTTCTCTTTGTAATTTTTTGACGACTTTACAAATCTGTCCACTTTTTACCCTGCAGTTTCCCCACCATAAATTAACTACAAGGGACAAAATCAAATCTTGCTTTATTTATAGGAAGTTTCATTTCAACATCAAATTTTGAGTTCTTACCATGGTCTGTAAGTTCAGACATGCAGAGTTGACTTGATGTCTCATTTCCACTTGGTTCATCATGTCCTATGGACACATAGTTGCATGTAATGACTGGCTGAGAATGAATTAGGGGTTTTGAAGTCTGCTCATCAGATTCCTTAGTCGAACAAAGCAGCATGGAGAAACAGGTACAGTTAGAGCATTCAGGAGGCTTACAATACAATGGTTGCCCTGATCTACACAACTGCTAGGACTTGTATTAGGCAAACACTAGAAAAGAATCCTAACTTTTTTGTAAATGATCAGTAGTGACTCGGCCATAAGCAGAGATAGATTTAACGTATTTTTTCCTCCAGACACAATGGGAAGTAGAAACTAGACTGCATGCAAAAGAAAAAGTAGAAGACAAAGCACTAACCAAAATCTCATTATTTCTGTGATGCTTTCACTGACTATTTCCAAACTGATACTGTTCTCTCTACGATAAGAGGTAGAGCTAGAATTGAGCAGGCCTATCTTCTATTGCAGATAGCTTACAAGCAAAGGACCGCTTACACTGGGAGTCATTCCAAGACTTCATTCTTACTAAAAAGCCAGTTGAAATGTTAATATTCTTAACTAATCAAATGAAAAGAACCCACAGCCATGCCAAATTAGTGTGTTTAAAGGATTACAATTCTAAAGTTATCTTGAAAATGAATCTATTTTGAACTCTGATGTCACACAGACTGTCAGTAAGTACATTTCAGAGAGCAGATTTAGATTTAAGGGTGACCTAATAAAAGAAAATTGTGCAACGAATAGAGAGTTTGTTGAACCATATCTGAATAACAGAACACATTTTCCTTCATCACAGATCCACAGGTTCAGCTAAGCGGTCCAGACTTTGATGCACTTCCAAATTATTAGTCTTAGAACAGGACCGTGCCTCTAGTGCTAAAGAAAGTATGTGGAAAACAGAAGAGTGGTGTACACTGAAGGTGCATAAATGAGGCCTCCGAAGCAGCAGCCTATACTTACATGTAGGACATTGACATTCAGCTGCTGAAAATTACGGCACCTGAACTCTTGCATTCTTTTGATATTTTCTTGATATTTTTCTTCTGCCAACTGTCTGTAAATACAGAATACTTGTGTTTAGGATGTGATAGCAGGGACTGCACAAAGGGATCTTCTAAAAGTAGATGTGGAAAAACAAATTCTGTAATTAGACTCCCATGGTGCCAAACGTTCATGGCATCTACTGAAGGTGAGGTTAGTTTTAGTGAACTCACAAATAGATTTCAGGCCTTATTTCCAAACATTATTATATTTTTCTTTCATGACTTGCATAATATAATTGAGAAATAGTAAACTATTAGTCCCAGTCTTTTTTGTTTCTTCCAAAGATCTCAAATACTTTGGACTTTATTCTACCATGTAGTCCAGGGACCTTTCAGCTGAAGACAGGCACACAACACTTGCATGCTATGAACGCTTCACCTGGGAGGGAGTTGGTAACTGTGTTTTTCTGTACGGGACTAATTAAACCAGGTGCTACATTAAGCAGCTCTTCCAGTTTCCATTACTATATTCCCTTCCCATCCATCTCTAGGTTTGTACTGCTGAAAGCAGATCTCCAGTCTGAGAAGGTACTGGTTTTGCACTGTTTCAAATACTTTCAGCGAGAGTGAGCTGGCAATAAGCCAGAGCTGAATATAGATCCATTGTAAAGATTCATGACTGAGAACAAGATTTGAAGATTAATATATTGCCTTTATATTACAAAATAAATCTATTTAATTTTGTTGCTGTGGAAAAAAACATGAAAATCTAAATAGAAAGCACTAAAGTGCAAGGAAGTAAAGAAAATGAAAGGCAAACTAGAACTATCCTGCAATTAGTATTCTAATCTCCATCCGTTTTTAAAAAGTGAAAGGGACAGATTTCCTATTTATAAATTTCATATAAGTACAAAAATTGGCCTACCATATTATTGAAAACACCATGCAGAAGAAGTGCTAAATTTACACAGTGGTTTCAATTCAAGGAGATTTTTTTTTTAAATGAGAATAAATTTACATACCATCTCCAGTATTAAATGCACTGGTAAGCGTCAGACAGACATACATGCTGATAAGACATATTTTCCAAGAGGAGATGAAGGCCTTTAGTTTTTTGTTTGTAGCATTTGGATATGGGCATCACAAGTTGGCACAAGTAATGCTAGGACATGGTTTACTGAGCATTTTCACTCAACTGCAATTGCTCTTGATTTGCAGGTATACATAGCTGCAGAGTTTCCGAGGCCATAAATTCAGACTTCATGTCACCTTGCAGTATTTTTCTGTACTAGGATGTCATTGCCCTACTGAATTGCTAACTTGCTTTGCCACGATAAAGTTAAGATGGCAATTCTCATGATCAAAAATAATTATTCCCTCTATTATCCTCTATAAATGAGTAAACATTTGTTAATTTGCATTGCACTTTGCAAAACGCTTTTGAAGAAAACATGAAAAATTAATTGAAATGAATGCGGTGCTTTTCCAATTTTCATTCATACGAAATAAAACATTAAATAGTTTTAACTGGGAAAAACTCAAGTGTGTCATCAAAACAGTATATTCTTTTTTATTTAAAAAAGGCATCCATGCATACACACATAGCTTTCCAGCTGTTTCTCATATTCCACTCAGAAATGGTACTTATTCTCCTTCAAATCCCCCCTTTTATTATGTCTCACTGACTTAATAAAAAAACCATAAATCATAAAGCATTTATAACATGTCCATTCCTCTCGTTTGATCATTTGATAAAACTATGCTCTGAGCTATTAACTTCTATTGGCAAATCTCTTAGGCCACAATTGACAAAAGCTGGATTGTAACTAAATGTCCAGCTCCTCAGACTGTGCAATCCTTAAAATGACAAGTCATTAAAAAAAAAATTCCTTTATTGTAACACATGTGAAAATCTCTCATATATTTATTTAACCAGAAACACAATGCTCAAAATACCAGTTTTGGGCTAATGTTCTGATGTTTTTTTTCCCTACATAAATAATTACTGTGATTTAACTCATCCAAAATCCCCATTCACTTTGAGTAGCTGAAGACCCTTTATATTTTTATTTTTACCTTGACAGTTCTAACTCTCCTGTTAGACTGTTGGATGGGGAAAACTGCATGGTTAGGGTACAAGGCTAATGTTATGCTCAACTTACTTCAACTTCTTTGCTTTCTCATCTGCAGCATTTAACTTCCTCAGCCTCATTCGTTCCCGCGGTGTCATTTTCTGTACTTCAGACAGTTCCTGCAGAGTTTGTAAATGAACTTTCCTCTGCCTGAAATTGAATGCATGCAAGCCCATCGTCATGTAAAAATGTAAATATCAGTATTTTGATTTGATATTGAAACACAGTGACATTTCAAATGGAATAATTAGAAAGTCACAAGTGCTGTAACAGACTAAATAGACTTTAGTTTGGAAAGGAAATACCTCTTTTAAATTGAAATATTTAAACTCAGACTTAGATTCATGAAGAAAGTGAATCATTTCAGGCATTTCAGGTGAGAATGGAAAAAGGTAAACTCAGCTCCTTAAAAGAATAACTGATGAAGCACAGTGAAATATTTACCCTGTCAGGCTTCATTATTGAGCATATACCAAGTACAAAGGCAGTCTTTAAATGAGAACCACAGACAAAAGCAATATCACCCATACATTTTACATTGATTGTTACAAGCTGTCTAGAATGAAAGAGAATATTAATGTGTCTTTAATGACAGATATAATTATCATGTTGTCCTCTTGAATTTCTAGTCCTAATCAATAATAACAATTCACTGGTGAAATGGTCTCTATAGACCATCTCTGAAAGCTGAGCATGAATTATTGACATAGGTATCTCAGCTGTATTTATCAATGCAGGACAATGTTAGTCCTATATTAGAAAAAGGATATTAATCTCAAATTTTTATCTCACATCCTACAGTAATTACAAAAATTAAACCATAGTTTGCAATGCCTTGGCAGTCATATTTCACTTACACCAAATTTTTCTGTTGTTTATATTTATGATATCAAATATTCATTTCAAATTACTATTTTTGCCCTTATGAGACAAATTTGCTTCTGATCATCTAAGATCCCAGTTTTGTAACCATACAAATTGCAACACTCCTTCTGGACTATCATTTTGAAATCAGGATTTTAATAAATGAGAAGTTTTCATTATGCTTTTCAAATGTTGACTATAGAGGGAAGTAGTATAAAGGTATGAATATTAGTGTGAAATATGAAAGACTAAGGACAAAGACAAGAAGAGCTCAATTATTCATAAGAATGGAACTAACTCTTCAAGTATGAATAATGTAGACATATTTCTTGTCCCCTGTAAAAAACTCTAATTTAAATTATAAGAACCTCTTGGGAAAAAAAGCCATTTTTCATCCAAGTCGAAACTGAACTTGTACAGCTTTATGCTTACTTAAATATTTAAAATTTATGACTTTCATGGGAATGGAATAAAGTAAGCCATTAGAGGCCTTTACTAGAAGAAACTAGACTCAACTATACATGGCAAAAATAATTCCTGTTGAGAAAAAAAAATCGTAAGTATAAAGTAGCAATGATTGGGGAGGACACCATAACAAGCAGCTCCTTGTACACTGACTCAGACTGGAGTATTGCTATGTTACAGCAGATGTGGGAAATTCACTATGTTTAAATCATTTCTCCTCCACTTTTCTGCTCTCTACCATTTTTCAGGTATTTTTATTTCATTTTACCTACCTCTTTAGGTCTGGGATTGCAGTAATTATTTGGCATTTTGCTTACCAGTAGCAATACAGACAGCTAACATTCTCATACACACAATGAATATTACAAACATTCCAAACATATTCCAAACATTTAGCCAAAAAGAATCAGACTGCAGCACATTTGAAGATAATTTATAGTGCAGCTTCTCCTAGGATTTTTTTCTCAACTTGATGCCCTAAATTTGAAAACCTCAATGTAAATTCCCATGCTCAATCAGGAAGAGTTGCTATCCATTGCTTGACAATTTTTAGGAGCTCTAAAACTCTGCACGGCAGCAGCTGACTTTCTATTTTCTTTTAACAAAAGTATAAGAACATGTTTATAGTTAGAACTTGCTCTTTCTCTTAAAGACTACGGACTTGCTTTTGAACAAGAATGGTTATAGACTCTGGGATACACATTCATGTGTTCCCATATGCTAGTTCTGTCAATATATGATGTCCATTTGGAAGGTGATGAGACTCAACATATTCAAACTAATGACAATGGATCACGTATGGAACATAATATATGTTACAAGTAATAGAAAGTGGTTTTACCAGTCTCTTCTAGAAGCATGGAGATATTTGAAGTGTGGGTATATATTTTGCAGGTAAAAATACTGCTTCCTGAAAACATCTACAATCTTTTGGTGCATACAGATAATTTGAAATCTTCTACCCACAAAATAAAGACATGGATTACAAGTTTCTTGAAGATTCTCATACTTTATGTTTCAATAAGCATTAAATACTCAATATAATTCAGATAGAGTTGGCATAATATTTGGGCAAGATTTCAGTGCCCCAAAACTATTTAAGGCATATCTCTAAGGAACATCTCTGCAGTTAACTATATTTAATTTGAAGAGGCAGGAATTGACTCAAAGTTAACTGAATCAACTTGAATACAGCAGCCATAGACAAAAGATACATCTACTATTTCCCGGCTATCGCATATCTACCTGCCTGACACTTGTATTTCCAGTATACTAGCAAAGCGTTATTTCTAGCAGAAGCAATCATGCAGAATAGTAAGGCCAAAAACTTGACAGCAGTCTCAGCCAGCTCCATTTGCTGTTATTTATTAGATAGTTGTTATTAGACAATACAGGTATCATTTATTGTTGCATTTTACATCTATGCTTGCGAAGTTCAACGACCTATTTATACTAAAGGTACCTATTTATACCAAAACAGAGAACTTACTTTGGTCAATGAAAGAGAGCAAGAACAGAAGTGACAGGGTGAAAACCCAAACCACAATTTCTAGAGATGAAAGCTTTACAGATACAGTCCCAGTAGTTAAACTGGGTAAAAAAGAGGTACAGAAGATTTTTCTGTGTTGAATTCCACTGTCTTTGCTCTGCTTTCTTCCTACCGCTAATACTAAACAGCACTTTCTTTGGAAAAGCTGAAGCTGGTCACCTCTCCCGAAGGGATGCTTGCAAGCAGCAGAATTGGCAGCATGTGCAAAGTGACCACAGCTGCAAAACTGTGGGTCCTCTCCGAGAGCAGAGGTCACAAAAAAAGGGGGGGTGAAAGGCCTATTGCCTCAAAGGCACTGCTAATTCTGGATTGGAGCATGGGCTTCTTTATTGCCGTAATCTAATAATTCAAAAGAAATTTCAGATAGCTGTTAAAGTCCTGACA
The DNA here is from genome assembly GCF_965183815.1 of Platalea leucorodia. Classification (NCBI taxonomy): domain Eukaryota; kingdom Metazoa; phylum Chordata; class Aves; order Pelecaniformes; family Threskiornithidae; genus Platalea; species Platalea leucorodia. Next base: position 121,300,746 of record NC_138823.1, read on the forward strand.
GTTATTTAGAGGAAACAAGAAACAGGGATGTCCGTTGCATTTGCACAAGATCACAAACTCCTGATTTTGAGCATGCTAGCTCCTAACAGAGCAAAACCACGTACAGCTGCCATCAAAACTGCAGAGCTAATTTGCAAAGGCAAAACGAAATTGCCCATGCTGACATTCGCTTTAATCATTGCAGCATTGTAATTTGATGCAATTAATTAATTTAATATATATTCAGTGCCTAAAAGAGAGATCATGTGCGAAGGCACTACTGATGTAAGAGCCAAGAAACATTGTTAGCCTTAATTTCTCACTATAGTTACAAGACAAATATAACAGCATTCTACGGATGTATTAGCTGAATATTAGTTTAAGCGTATACACTTTTAGTCTGATGTCATTTAGGAAACATAGCTTTCACATTCAATAATTAGTAGGTACACAAACAGCAGCACCATAAATGATCATGACATAAAATGATGATCTAAACCTTCCAAATCTAAAGACAAAGGTCATAATTTACATACCAATTGGTAGTAAATTAATATATGCATATACTAGACATGCACGCACAATTTACACAGTTATATAATAAAAATATTTGATCTGCAAATCCTTTTTTCCCCCTAAATCTTAATTATGCATCTCACTAATGTGGTTGCTCTTTTATATTTCTGGGGAACACGTCCCTCTAAATATAAAGCACTAAGAGATTAACACAGGTGTTTACAACATGATATTATTTGGCAACACTGTAATTTCATATACTGCTGCCCATAAAACATTTAAAATACTTACACAGCATCAAAAATGGGAGCAGCTTCTTTCTGCCAGTTAAGTACCTTGTCTTTCACAGTCATGGTTGTGAACTTGTACTGTATATTCTGCAAGGAAATAAAATAGAAGTGGTATCAACACTTGAGGCTAAAGTGATCCAGACTTTTCAGCTATGACCCAATACAGTCCTAATGTAAAAACTGACTGAGCAGTCTCCTTCTCCACCTTCTTAGAAAGCCAAATAATATATACACTGAAGCAGGGACCAAAAGAGCAAGATGCACTGTTTTTCATTGAAACTATGACTAACCAGAACAGTTTAGAGATTTTATGTACCCCGGCCCAAATGATCTGGACTTGTTACACATAAATGCCTGTTCTCCTTATTGCTCGTAACACTTAAAAGGGGATACATTCAGCATGTAAAGTGACAAGGGCTTCATTTTTCACTGCCTCGCTACCTCAGTCACATTTGTAATTTAGCTCTGAAAGTCCCCTGGATTAATGTTCCCATAAACTGGTATCTAATTATTTTTCTCAACACATTTTCTCTGCCTCCATTCTGCTTTTGCAAAATACATACTCAAACAGTAAGTGTACAGCTATCGCTTTTTCTTATATACCTTTAGTTGTTCATCTATATAAGGGATTTTTAGGATCTCTGCTGCTGCTGGTCTCAATGAAGGATTCTTATTTAACATGCTGAAACATTAAAAACCAAAAGTCATAATTAAACAATTTTCCAAATTAACTTAAAAACCTGCTAAACAAGAAAATAACATACCTGCACAGCACAGCGTTCAGTTTGCTTGGATATCTATCAGGAAGAGAAGGTGTATCACCTTCCACAATTTTTAACACAACAGACAAAAAATTGTGTCCAGTAAATGCATGGTTCATACAGCACATCTCATATAAAATGCATCCCAGAGACCTTGAAGAATAAAATAATAGGAACAGTATAAACAATATTTTTGAAAGTAGCTTGCATAGTGACATTACAGTATGTAAAATCACAACTGTATGCCCTTGTCTCCTGGGAACAGGATATTTCATTATCATGTTATCCTTTTCATCTGAAATATTTTTATTCAGATCACAAATTAGTAACTTTATAAACAGGAGAAATCATCATTCTATTTCCATAAGTGCAGGCACAAACTTAAATTCTTCATATAAATACACATATTCTCATATATATATATATGTGTGTCTGTGTGTCTGTGTCTGTGTCTGTGTAAAAATAAAGTAAAACCCTATTATATGAACTACCTTAAGTGGTTACTCATTAAATTAAGAATGAAGTTTTTTAATTAGTCACTGACTGAGAAAATAGTTTAGTAGTGTTTGGAGACAGATTTGTTTAAATTGGTTTTGCAAATTAATTTCTGACAACAAACTGAGGCTACAATTCAAGTTGAAATTAAATAATGCCAGCTTCAAATAACAGAAGTCTCTTCTGGTGTGATTTCACTCATTTGACCACATACTCAAAATATATCATGAAATCAGCTTGTAGTCAAAGAAATATAGGGTAAAAAGGAGGACCCTGGGAACCACTGGCCTGTCAACCTCAACTCTGTGCCTGGGAAGATCATGGAACAGATCCTCCTAGAAGCTATGCTAAGGCACATGGAGGACAGGGAGGTGACATGAGACAGCCAGCACGGCTTCACCAAGGGCAAGTCCTGCCTGACCAACCTAGTGGTCTTCTATGATGGAGTGACTACATCAGTGGACGAGGAAAGAGCTATGGATGTCATCTATCTGGACTTCTGTAAGGCCTCTGACACGGTCCCCCACAACATCCTTCTGTCTAAATTGGAAGGATATGGGTTTGATGGGTGGACTGTTCAGTGGATAAGGAATTGGCTGGATGGTCACATGCAGAGGGTAGCGGTCAATGGCTCGATGTCCAGATGGAGAACAGTGACGAGTGGTGTCCGTTCTGGGGCCAGTGCTGTTCAATATCTTCATCAATGACATAGACAGCGGGATCGTGTGCACCCACAGCAAGTCTGCAGATGACACCAAGCTGAGTGGTGCAGTTGACATGCCTGAGGGACAGCATGCCATCCAGAGGGACCTGGACAGGCTGGAGAAATGGCCCTGTGTGAACCTCATAAGGTTCAACAAGGACAAGTGCAAGGTCCTGCACCTGGGTAGGGGCAATCCCCAGTATTGATACAGGCCGGGGGATGAAGGGATTGAGACCAGCCCTGCAGAGAAGGACTTGGGGGTGCTGGTGGATGAAGAGCTGGGCATGAGCCAGCAATGTGCTCACGCAGCTCAGAAGGCCAACCGTATCCTGGGCTGCATCAAAAGAAGCGTGGCCAGCAGGTCGAGGGAGGTGATTCTGCCCCTCTGCTCTGCTCTGGTGAGACCCCAGCTGGAGTACTGTGTCCAGCGCTGGGGTCCTCAGCACAGGAAGGACGGGGACCTGTTAGAGTGGGTCCAGAGGAGGGCCACAAAAATGATCAGAGGGACGGAGCATCTCTCTTATGAGGAAAGGCTGAAAGAGCTGGGGTTGTTCAGCCTGGAGAAGAGAAGGCTGCGGGGAGACCTTATTGCAGCCTTTCAATACTTAAAGGGGGCTTATAAGAAAGATGGGGACAGACTTTTTAGCAGGGCCAATAGTGATAGGACAAGGGGTAATGGTTTTAAACTAAAAGGGGGTAGATTTAGACTAGATATAAGGAATAAATTTTTTACAATGAGGGTAGTGAAACACTGGAATGGGTTGCTTAGAGAGGCGGTAGATGCCCCATCCTTGGAAACATTCAAGGTCAGGTTGGACGGGGCTCTGAGCAACCTGATCTAGTTGTAGATGTCCCTGCCAATTGCAGGGGGGATGGACTAGATGACCTTTAAAGGTCCCTTCCATCCCAAAGCATTGTATGATTCTATGATATCAAATTTTAGCTGACAGCATCATATTGCAACATGTAAAACTAAATTTCCTCGAAATTTTATTTGGAGAAGAAAAGAAGAAATCTGAACATGTAGGTCTGGAGACCTAGCTAAGAACCAGGGTCAGTTTTAAATCATTAAAAACCAGGAGGAATGATTACAAACAATTTTAAATGGGCCTCAGGTTTACCATCACCTTATTTACCAGGCTCTTATTCACCAGTCCCAATGGAGATCACAAAGATCACCAAGTTGAACATTTTAACATAAACAATCTCATAATAATTTATATAATGACTATTCACAACACTTTGCACTTCAACTAAGTTCAGTCTGACAAACGTTTTCTAAAAAATAGGGGAGTTGAGCTTTCCAGGCTTTGAACGATGCTAAGCGTTACCTCCAGCTTGCAGTCAGGAGAACTGAGGAACTGATAACTGACTTGATCAAGGTCATAGAAAACGCTGGTGAGAGCCAGCTACAGGACCAGATTCATCTAAGTAACCAACTCAAATATCAGAGCAACTTTACCCTTAATGTAGTATTTGATTGTAGTATTTATAATTTACAGCAGAATGAAAATAAAGCATAGCGATAATAAGCAGAAGTACGTATAGGCGAACAGCTTTGATGAAAAGGGTATAAGCATTATCTTTGAAAGCAAATAATGAATAAAGTTTCAATTATTCATCTTGGTTAAAGAAGATCAATCGATTCCATCTGTGTGGCAATAAAAGAACAAGAGCAAATAATTTTAAAGCTAAAATGCAGGCTCTACAAACAACGCCAATAAGGAAGAGGAGAGAGAATAGGGGGGCTCACTCACTGGTACTTTTCAAAGCAGTATGTGAAAACAATTAGCAGAACATTTTTGCTAACAACTGCGTAAAGACCAACGACCGAGCTACATAAATAATTGCCCAGTTTTTTAAAGATTTAACTGTCAACCAGCTTTCAGACTTCCAAAATCATTTAAACAGTAATACACAGATGATGATCTATATTTATGATGTATGTTCAAACTCTGAAACAAGATAATTACTACATGAGAAAATATTTAAAAACAAAAAGAACAACAAAAACCCCTGCACACATGGCATCTGAAAGCATCAAACAAAAATGGAAACCAGCCAGAGGGAAGAAAAAAGGAAAGAAAATCCCAACCCGACAGACTGTACTATAACTGCTTTTTACAGAATCAATCTGTTTTGGAGACTGCTTGATTCTGGCAGCTAGAAATTGCTTAATGAGCCATTAGGAGCACAGGATTTGCCACATCAGGGAAGCCCATTTATTCATCTAGTTTAGTACTCTGACTACACCTGAGGCTTTGGAAGAAGATGAAAAGAACGCCCAGGGCATTCTGCTACAGCCAGGGCCGTGAACAGGCTACCCAGGGAAAACCCCATCTGTCCCATGAAAGAAAAAAATTAAGGAAAAAAATAAAAGAAAAAGAGGGAAAAAGAATAACATTTTTACTGCAGGATACAATTCTTTTTGAAATGGAATAAGTGTCTCCTAAACTGAGAAATGCTGCCCTAGGTCCCAGAGCAAGGCTATTTCTTCCCAGGACAGCTGCTGAGCTGCAATTGCCGGAGGGAGTTACCGCCAAGCTTTTGCCTCAAGACTGCATTTCTCACTTGTGTGTCTACAGTCCTGGTCTAAGCATCCTGCAAGGAGCATATTCAGCAAGAGAAAATTGCTTCCTGATTCCCATAAGCAATCTGCACATGACTCAAACCTATAAATTAATTACTTTTATAATCTTGGCTTGTATAACTGCCAGTGTTATAAAATTCTAAAATGGTCATTAAGCTATCCAGCCATAGCATTTGGTTTGGTGGCTCCCTGTGTTTGTGAACAGCTTTGACAGAAGTCCTACACAGCACTTCATTTCAGCAAAACCGATCTATGACCGTTTCACATGAAAGCCACTTATGCTCAATCACATCATAAAATGGAGCGCCTGGACAGGCCTCAGTGTATCCGCTACGATGTCAACTGACAGACCTCTAACTGCCCCTTCTCAGCAGAAACCACCCTGAGGCTTTTGGTGATACTTGTTTACATAAGCCTTGCTGTCTTTTTAACATCTTCTGATCTTTTGTGTGTTACAGTCCTTCAAAGGCTGCAAGATCCAAGTTAGCTTTTAAATTAAACTCTAAAAGCCAAATAATCTAAATGCATACCCCTTCGTGGTTTATATCTCTCAGTCTGATTGTACCAGAAGGTCTTAAGAATTTGCTGACTCCAGAGTCTATGAGGAATATGTACATGCACACGTGTACCATCACAACTCTCTCAGCCACTGCTTTTCAGATCTTCACTGCTTTTACTGCTATTTTTGGTAACTATTCTACATAAAATTTGGCAGCTAAAAAAAAAATCCATTTTTGGATTGTTAATATTAAAGAAAAAGACAAATTGGGGTAAAAGCACAGACAAGCACAGACAAGCAAGCACAATTAAAATGAAAGTCCTAGGACTGGTGGTATAGGAAGCCCAATTTACCCAAACTGTACAGACAAACCATCTGTCAAAATCTGACAGTACTTGATGGAATTTAAATGGATTTAAATGTGACTGTGACATTGCTTTGTCTCTGGAAGACAAAAAGGAAGTTATTTATACCTCTCTTGTAAAGAATTTGCTAAGCCTCTAAGTGAAAAAAAAGCATTTGTTTTCCAACTAAATTATTTCTGTTATCATTTCTGCCTTTGAGATAATTTGTAATATATAGTATGCAAAAATCCTTTGAAAAGTTCCTGGATGGAGTTTGCCTTATATGCATATAGTTTTGAAAAGAAGAGAGAAATGTTATTGCCGATAACTGTTTGCATACACTTTATCTCACCCACTCAGAAACAAAATATGATATAGTTACAATAGCTACTGCACAGACAGCCACTCAATATTTACACTCGAGGACCAATACTGATCCTTGGCAGACTCCCAGCCAGTACAGATTTCAGAGTCTCATCTGAGAAACGCCAAGCTCCCACAGTTAGAAAACCCACAAAAAAATGCAGGTGCAATACAGGTTAACTACTAGTGGCAGGCAAATCTTGGTAATGTTAGGAGCTGAACAGGGAGATCGTTTCCGCTGGGATGGGCAAGAGTGATGCTCAGTTCCCTGTATGAAAAAGTCAGGACCTAAACTCGTTGGGAGCCCTTGTGCCAAGGGAATCCCAGTTTTCTGGAACAAAAGAGAGCTCTGGGGAAGGTACAGCAGCACCCTTTAGCTTTAGGACCATTTGCAGGAGTTATCATTGACCTATTTGGTAACTCTGGACTTTCTAGGTTGCATTAAGATAATGGAAAGTACAAAGGTATACCTGTCATTCAGAAAACCTCAGATAAAAAGTTAGCGCTCCCCTAATGAAATAGTGAGTAGTCACAACTGCCCTGAATGCACTAAGTACCTGCTTTTAGTTTACTCTTCCCTGGAAAGAAATGTTTTCATTTTGTTCAAATAGTTCTGGGAGTTAGAGGATGCCAATGCTTCTCAGCCTAGTATCACGAAGCTCAAGTCCATTTGGGCTGGAGTAATGATTTTTAGTCATTGCATGAACTGAAATAAAAGCTGATTAAAACTCTTACTTTGTTGGTAGACTTTCATGTAATCCCCCTGGATCTCTGATTGCTTTCTTAATAATACTGCTGATGGGTCTCCATCTGCATTTGTTGGTGCTGGGAGACCTGTTCTGCCATGATTCTTCAACAGTCTTAGTTGGATGACATCGACGTAATCTGGGTAGATTCTGACCCACTATTTCCTACCAACAATATTTTTAAAAAAACCCTCCCAAATAACAAAATAAGAATGATACATGCCTTGTAAAACAAAAGAACTAGTAAGCTAAATCAGCCTAAGGCCAAAGGATCTAATATATACACTTAGCACACGTGGTTTAACACAAGGGATGTGTCATACCTGCTGTGTCCCTATAAGTACAGAGATGCTCAGGCATTTTCCAATGAGAGACTGTTTTATTGGAACACGAACTTAGGTTAAACAAGAAGTTTGGAGGCTTTGTCAGCCACAGAGGTTTGATGAAACTTTTGCCTGGAAGGGTTTGAAACCCAGCTGCTCCTCCTGGACATCAAAAGTTCAGACCAAGGTCTCTGCTCTGTCTGATTCAGACCAGAAATGCTAACTTTGGTCCCTCACACCACCAAGGACCATCTTAGCCACCAGGCTACTGGCTATTTCACACAACTCCCTCTACGTTCTGTTTTCTATAAATTATAAAATACTCACTGTCCCAGAGAAACAGATTGCAACCATGTCCTACTACATGACTTCACCTTTCCTGACCCTGAGAAATGCCTTAAAATGACACATACAGCCTCCAGTTTGCTTGACACATGAATGCAGTGCCATAGCGCTGGTGGCATGGGAACGCCAGCCAACCCCCAACCCCAGTGCCGGTCCCACCACGCGGTGCGTAAGGCCAGGAAGGGTCACCAGGACCCTGGCACCACAGTGCCTCTGGGTCACGCTGTGCTCATGTAAAAGTGAGTCCCAACTGCCAAACGTATGCACACACATCTCTTGCTCATCCTCCACCCGTCCTGTCCTCTTGAACCAGTCACTGTCTCAGCTCGGCTGCCGGCGCTGCACCGACTCTTCTCCATCTGCCGGCTCCTTAGGGGGAAGCACCGACGGGCAGAGGGGTTGGTGAACTCCTGAACTGAGACCAGCTCCCCAGGGAGGCTCCTTGCCTGGAAAGGAGGAAACCCCAGACCGTGTCGTCTGCAAAGGCTTTCACTCACTGCCTGGCCAGTCCAGGCTCAGAGATGGCAGGAAAACAGGGATGGCAATTTTCATTTGCCTCCTGTGAATTAAGATTTGGCATAAAGCATGGAATAGCAAAGAAAGAACTCCAGCCCTGAAATTTTAACTGAAGACAAACATAAACACTGCAGCTTCTCTGAGCCTAATTGCAGAATTTCTTCTGTACAGAAAAACTGTAAAATATGAGGCTTTTTCCCATCTATTGGCCTTGGGTTATAAAGAACAATACTTCTTGTACCAGCTGCTACACTGTGAATATTCAAGCCAGTTTTGAAAAGTCAGTTGCACAAGATTTCAGTGAACCTGAAAAGCACAATGTCTCTTTAGAGCACATCATTAATGCAGCGTAAATTAAGGTCTTTCCAGTGAACAATGATTAACTGGACTGAACACTGAAAGGACCATAATAGCTTAGCAAGATAGCAATAACTGCCTTTTGTAGAAGATGTTTTACATTTTCTTACATTTAATATGGGAACACTTCTAATTCTGAATTTTTGTGTGCAATATTTTGAATCCTGCTAGAGATCAGAAGGACAAGTCTGAAGAGAGAATGTCACTTTGGGTACGCATAAAGGACTTGGGCAACTTCTTGACAAGCGATTGAACTTCCTGCAAAGCGGCACAAGGATTTAATCTCACCTGGGGCCTCCAGGGTGGGTTCCCCTGGGTGCTCAGGCATCTCTTGTGTTTCAGCCCCCATTAAATGGGGCAAATAAAAAAAAAAAAAAAGTCAAACAGAATCATTATTAAAATATTAAATGAAGAGATGAAATGACCAATGTATCAATCAAATGTATGAGTCGTGGTAGTTGACAAGCCCTGATCAAAAGGGAGTTTCTTGGCTCAGAAAGAGTTGTTCTTTGTGGGCTGGGGGTCTAGTGAGTGCAGGCACACCTCCTCCTTTGTGCCCCTACAGTGAGGGCCAAGAAGCTCCTACCGAAGGCAGTTCCACACTTGGATGAGTGCTCTGGATACTGCTTTGGCCAGATTACAAAATGCATGAGGTATAGCGGAAAGGTAATAGCTAGTGACTTGTTGCAGGGTGGGGGGACATTTCTACTATTTTTTAAATTTTGAAAGGATGATCAACACATCATCTACAAATATACTGGACAAAATTCTGCTTTCATTTACTCTGTACAACTTCAATGACTTATATGTATTGACACTTGTAACAACGAATAGAACTTAAATATATATTTTATATTCCATTTCAACTGCAATAAAAGAAATTATTCTTTACAGTAATAGAGCACAAAAGGCAAGTTTTCCTGTTTTGACATCTTTTGAAATCTCCTCTCAATGTATTTTTATTGACTACATGTATTAACTGATATTTGTTTTGATACAGATGAACAAGAGAGCATTGACTTCAAATCCATCTCAGTTCAGCTACACAGACCATGAGATGAGATTCCTGACACATCCGTTGACTGGATTGAACATGCTAACTGTGAAAAATGGTTGCTACGAGTTGAAAGTACAGATGATTGTTCTCAACTTTTAGAATTATACCTTGCAGTCACAAATACATTTTGAAAAGGCAGAACTGAGCAGAAGCTAGAGTAAATTACCAAGTAAGCAAACTGCATTCCAGTGGTCAAATATTTTATGAAGGAAATTTCCTGATTTGAAATATTCATAAAAAAAGGAACTTTCAGATTAGCGTACCTACAGAAACAAATAGCTCTTAACGGAAGAAACAAAGCACATTTTATGAAAAAGTACTATGACAGAATTTAAAAAACACAATAGTTTTAACCATCATGTCAAAACATGAGATATTTTAGGACGCACATATAAACAAGGCCAGTATTTTCCCTGTTCCAAGAATCATTCTTCATCTTAGCTTCCAAGAATACCTGAACATCTAAAGCTTTCCTAAAGTCTTTCAACAGATCTCAGGTTTTCAACTTGATTCTTTAATCATCAGCTCAGAAGTCTTGATCTCAAGAATTTGTGCCAAGTGTAGAACTCACACTTTTCTTTCTACCTTTGAGCCTTTTATAAAACAGAGTGTCTTTTTGCTTCTACCCTAACACTCCAGTTATTCTCATTTTCAGCTCCCCTTCCAAGTACCTTCTTCCTTTTCGCATTTGCCCATGTTTTTCAATTCAGTTCCTAAGAAGGTCCTTCTGCTTTCCTCTCAGCCAGGAATCACTCTTTCCTCGTCGACTTGGAAATTTCACAGAAAGTTGCTTCTTTCCATTAATCTTTCTCAATATGAGAAAGAAAAAGATTTCCCCGTTCCTAGCAAAACTTGAACTTTGTCTACAATCATCCTGTGTCATGGCAGAGACTGGACCTGAATCTTACTCTACTCTGAAGCCCCAGATAACCCAAAATAACAGTAAACTACATGTTTCTTAACACAAAGAGCAAACCTTCCAAGTGCAACATATGACACAAATGTCCTGGAATAATTTTAGTGGAGAAGTGTGAGCACCCTACTGAGGGAGCCATTTTTTTTAAAAAAGTAGTTCCTAAATAAAGACAAATGCTGACCTAAAAAATAAATGCCTAGTCCAAATGAAATAGCATGCTGACTGCTCACCAAATGTCAGATTTTGTGTTATATCCCTGGTGCTTCAGTGCCTCTGGACTCATGTAGTATGGTGTCCCAGTAAACGTAGTTGCCAGATCACAGGAACCCATCAAAAGACGAGAAACTCCAAAGTCCCCTAAAAATAACAGCAGAAACAATAATCTATTCATATAAATTCCATAAATCTGTATCTATTCATACAAACTCTTTGGGTTTATTGTTAGACATGATACAATGACTGTACATCAAAAAAAACTGCCAGAATTTTAAAATATGGGAAAAAACAATTTTCTGTAATTCTTCAAAATAAAAACACTAGAAAATCATAGAACTATAGAACGATGTGGGTTTGAAGAGGCCTCACAAGGTCATCTGATTCGAACCCCTGGCTCAAAGCAAGGCCAACTTCAAAGTTACATGAGGCTTCTCAGGTCCAGGTCCAGTCAATCTTAGAGCACCCTCAAGGCTGGAGATTTCATTGCTTCGCCGGGCTGCTATTCCTGTGTCTGACTGTCAAATAAATGACCACAAATCAAAACGCTATATCAGACATGACCTTATTTAAATCTCCTTATTGACAAAATGTCTGCTGGACTGTTCTATCATACTAAAATACATCTTTAAAAAGTATGGAAATCTTACCAATTTTAAGAAGATTATTTTTCAAAAATATATTCTTGGCTTTCAAATCTCTGTGAAGTATTCGCCTGAAATATAAAAGGAAATTCAACCTCATCCATCTTGAAACATTCACAGTCACATATCAAGTACCTCAAGTATTTATCTTCATTTCTCGTTAGGAAGGCCAGCCCACCACTGCTACAGTCTAACCCTGTAAGTGACAATGCACAGATGATGGCATTAGGGAGCTTCATATAAACACAGAGGTGCATTCGCAGACACCCACGTGCAGGATGAGAGCGTAAGCATCCAGGATAACAAAAATGCACTCAGGGATCCCAGCTTGAGAATACAGATACAGGCTTAACATCAGCTGCAGAGGAAGGGAGAAAGGCAAGTCTTCCCATCCGGCTCTTCTTAAAAGCATTACATCTTATTTTCTGCCAGAAGAATAAGATTTCTCACAATAGAATAAGGGATGAGAAAAACAGCAATAAGAGATTTTCAAAGCTCAGGAAACTCTCCTTCAGAGAAAATGTATTACCTGACAGACAAATATGTACATAGATGAGGCTAGTAGTTCAAATTTTTACAGTAAGGGTGTGGAAGGTAAAAGAACTTTACAAAGACATAGATCAAAAGGAAAAGAAAAGAACTAGCTTTTACAGACTTATATTTCCGTCAAAGACTGAAGCAACATCATAAGCTAAACACCATGCGGGGACAAACAGCATCTTCTCAATTTCTTGAAATCTTAATGTGTGACAGTAGTTCTATATCCCCTTAGGAAAATAAAATATCTCTGCAGCATACAAAATGTGTTCTCAATTAATTTTTGTTAATAACTCTTCCAAAAGGGTTCCCTACAACCTCAACTAAACTAGAACGCATCCACTTTTGAATTCCTTGTAGTTAGGTAACACACAGCATTGGTTATCAGCTCTGCTCAGGAGGAGGCCAGAATAGCATTTGGTACATACTGGCTACAGAAACTGCATTTGCTAATACAAATACACTAGCTGTTCATCCACTTAGAACAGATAAAGAAAGGAACAGAGGTTCTAAGATTCTTGAGATGTGGGCAGGAAAAACAAATATAGTAATAGATTTTAATGGTTCTTGAGCAATCCTCAAGTATTATCTAAATTTTATTGATTTATTAAAGTCTTACGCATTAAGATACTGAAATTATTTCCAAAATAGTTCCCATATTATGACTAGAAAATACATACTCTACAGCACAATTTAAATAAGCAATTTAGTCCACAGCTCATTTGAAAATAATTTTTGCAAGAAGAGAAAAAAATTATTAAATTCAATATACTCAGTTGACAAATGGGAAAAAAAGGTGAATAATAACTACTAGGAGATGGTTTAGTATGCACATAGACTGAGCATGAAAAGGAAACATTTCTATTTTTATAGGGCATAAAGAAAAGAGTTCTTTATGCTTCTTATGGCAAGCTTTCCAGTTTTTGTCCTGAAAGTAATGCTTGTAGAGAAAAGTTTGCACATTGGGAAAAATGAAAGTTTTATTCAGTATGCCTCCACTGATGTTTATAAATAATTTGTTCTCTATTTGGCAACTTTCTTGAGCAATACATGTACACTCATCATACATTACATCAGTAAGGAAATTAAGCGAAGGTGATATTTGTTATTATTTCATAAGCCTATATATACACATAGTTTTATATAAATCTTGCTCTGTTAATTTAGATTCATAGTCTTTCTTTACCATTCATTACACAGAGTATTTGCAAGGACTTGACTTCACTGAGTTAGATTTTTCTTGCATATTGTTGTTGAGTGTTGGTGGGTTTTAACCTTTTTTTTTTAATTACTTTGTAGAAATATAACCATGGACTCTTTGAACCTAAAAGTTTCCTGGATATCTGTGATTTGAACAGCAGATATCTTGATGAATAAAAACTACCCAGAAAGTTTTCAGTAGCATACTATTTGAAAAGGTGATAAAGAGAAGATGCTTGGGTCACATTAGTTTGAATTAGAGTGGAATGCTAATATAAACTTGCAACATATTGATGAAAACGTTATGCAAATTATTTGCATTATCAAGAATTATAAGATGCTTTTATATATTAACATGGCTAAGAAATACTTGGGGTGATTTTTTGGAATTTCCCATGATGATGTGTCTCGATGCAAGCCACCTTATTCTGCCAGGATATGTCAGAAGAAAAACAAGTTACAAGCTGAAACCTTAACTGAAACAACTACTGTAATTCTAGAAAGAAATAAATATTGAGCCTGCACTGTACATCTAGTTTAAGAAAGAGTGTGACTTTTTGTTGTAGCAAGAGACAGACCTATAAAGGTAACATGAATTAACTGGACTCCAGCAAAACTTAATCTAATTTGACAGTCAGCAAAGTGGTTATTGATGTTTTGGGTAGAAATTAACACCTAAGGACAGTTTCAAATTTGGGCAATAAATATACCCATACCTATATTCTATAGAGTACCCACTTGCTGTGCCATAGTCATAAAAAAGCAGCACGAAGCACTGAGCAGTGGGCAGCCTCCTCGAATAAAGCTTCCTCTGCAACATACCAGTAAGTGAAGATGATTGAAGCTCAAGTAGTTTACTGCTGTGAAATATTCAGCAATTAATTTCTCCTTCCTCTATCTGAAGAACTATTTAGAGAAGTAAGAGGTTCTGGGTAAGTCTGAATCCCGCACTAGGGGAGACAACGTGAAATCCAGTTAAAGAATTTGGGCAAAGCCTGCTATCCTGTAGATTGAAAGCAACGGATTTGTTTGCATAAGCGAAAACCTTACAAAAATCTCTGTGTTGGCATATTGTTCATAAAGATTAGCAAAGTGATGGATAACGTAATGGCTAGCTTTATTCAAATTGAGGTTAAATGAATCAATGGCCTCATTGCCTGATTGCTGTGGGATCAATTTTGTGCACTGATGTGCGGTGGGCTACAAGTATGCCCAGAGAGACTAGATTTCATGCTAACTGTCTCCATCTAGATAAGACCACTGAACTATATTGCCCCTCCTTTACTCCTCTCTCTGGTTATATCAATGACAGATGAGGATTGAATCTATTTAATTCTACATAAATTAGCTTTCAAACTTAAGATTTAAAAATCCTTCCAATTATGCAAAATAGCCAGTAGATAGCATAATGACCACGAGATATTCATGCCCCCTTTGGGATTTATGAAGCATAAGTAAAAGACAGGAATGTCTAATCTGTATAATCTTCCTTATCACAGGAAAAGAAAAACAATCTGAGGCAGCAAGAAAGTCCTGTTTTAAAACAAGTTTCCAGCATAAGAGTTTTCAAAAAGTGCAGAAGTTCAACAAAAGTTGTGACAACCAAGTGAATAGTCTATGTCTAAACCCAGAAATAATAATTTTTGCTGCTCTGGAATAAAAACTCCCATCCACAGCAGCTGGATTTTCCAAGGAATGGCACAAGGAAGTCCAACCCACAGGTAATGAACACTTCAAGCTTCTAATTCTAAGGAAAAGTTTTCTTTGCATTAGAACATAGTTCAAACATATATTACAGCTTTTTTTCCATATCAGTAGAGAAGAAATCATGTATGACTCCTCTATACATAAACAGAGGGTTGTTATTATGTTTCAGTTATGCAAATTAATTTCTGTAAGTAGTTTTAAATTCTTTTAAGCCTAACCTTTTCCATTTAAGCTATTGTTTGGCTCTAAACTAATGAGATAAAGATTAAATTTTCTAATGTGCATACAGTCAAATAACACATAATACAATACAGGAAATGCAAATAAAAATAAAACTGTCAAGTCATTTGTATGTGTCTGGAGAGGTGCTATTAAATAGCTATGATTCAAAGAGAGAAAATAAAATGCTGTTTGGAAAATTAAATTGCTGCTTTCACTGGAGAAATAAACTGCTTTTCAGGAAACCCAGTAATATATATATTTACCAAAGAAAGTTTATTTATAAGATTTTTTTTTTTAAGATTTATTTGAGAACAAGTAGAAGATGAGAAAAATAGAGAGAAGAGTAGACAAAAGGGACATATGGAAAAACAAGAGATAAAAGAGGCCTGAGGAAATATAGAAATTGAAAGACAAAAAGAGTAACCTATACAACAGAATAGAATAGTTCAGTTGGAAGGGACCTACAGTGATTATCTAGTCCAACTGCAATGTTATTATTATTCTGCATTAGTATGCACAATGCATCCTCTAAACAGATAGATACATTAAAGAAAGGATGTCACCAAAAGTGGACTTCCCAGATTATTAAAACTTTTAATGATAAATTGTTAAATTGGTGTTCGAGAAGGGGAAAAAAAAGAAACAAACCACACTGCTAGTTTAGTTAAACAGTCGGGATTTTTATTTCCATTTCCCTCTGTCCTTTCAGCCTGAGGTGAATGCTGAAGAGCACAGCATCCCAAGAGATCTCTCTTCGTTGTGCTCCCATCACTGCAGGCTGTGGGGGCAGCACTTCATGTACAAGCCCCAGATAAATTGGCATTTAGCAACCAAAACGCTCTTGCATCCTGGACAGCAATTCACTCTGCCCTTTTCCCTCTACAGTCTGACACTGTAGGTGCAAAAACTCACTAGGCATCTATCCGTTTAGGTCAAACGTACCCCACATACTTTACTTCAGCTCAACTCAGAATTGATTGTTCTTGGTGACAGGTGACTCTCTCTACCTGTTGCTCTGTTGCAACTCAAGTTCAGGCAACCACATTTGGCCCAAGGCCTGCTGTGAAAGATGCTTGAAACAGCTACATCAATTCGGTGTTTTCACCTTCAACCCAGTGCATAATAATCTTTCTTCTGAGTAATCACGCAGGACAGAAGACTATGGATTCTAGTTTATATTCGGCTTGAAAAAAACTGAATTCTCATCTCCAGATTCTGGGTGTAACCTACTCTTCAAACATAAACATTTTCTCCCCCTCTGGCTGTATTAGTAATTTAGGCCATTATTTTAGGCAGATTAGCTCTTCTCCCCAAAACATGCAGGTGATTACAGACAAACATCCTTAGCCTCTGCTAAGACAGTCCTTGCAGCCATGATGTTCTTGTTTCTAAAAGTTCAATAGGAGTAATAGTCCAAACAGTTCATCTTGGCAGAATGAAAAATCTTGGACTTTTGGGCTACAATGCTCTTTAGAAAGGATTGTCTTGTTCATTAACTTGACATTTCAGAGCTGCCAATAGGCAAAAGCAATAGGGAGGAGACAGAGGAAAGGACAAGATGCTGAAAACTGGCTTAGCTTCAACTGGGTCACTGTTTCTGAAAACCTGCTAGGAAAGGAGCCTGGTATTCCCATTTGCTCAGCCGTTCCTCCAGCTCTCAGTGCGGGTGGCAGTGTGCTGGGCCTTCTGCTCCTGGCTCAGCACAGCACTCGCTCTCCCTTATACCATGCTAAATAGTCCCACCTACCTCAAAGGTGACAGGACTGGATGACGCGGGAAGGGGACCAGACAGGGCTCATGCACATGTCCAGTACACTGGCAATGAGGGAACTGTTTAAATCACTGAAGTCAGCCTGCCTAAACCACATTGCAGGCAAGAACTACACCCATGGAAGTGACCAGGTAGGTATTCACCTGTATGTACCCCTGTTCAAACAAAGTGTGATCTCCACACATCACTGTCTGGATGACCCGCAGTAATTTTTTTGTTATAAATTTTTTTGTAATAATTTTTGATGTGCTGTTAAAAGTAATGTCTGTTTTCAAAGAATGTATGTATGTAACTTCACTGATTTTAGTGGGAGTACATCAAGCATATATATTGGATTCCTCACATTAGATATCTGCAAGAGATCCTTGTTGACTCCCCTTGAAAACGCTGACTTTGTTTTAGCCTTTTAATCCATTTTCTTCTAACAATATTGAACTATTTCTGTTGTGCTAAATTTTTCACCTAGCTCTTAGAAAAAGTGTGTCTAATGCTGAAAGACATCTACCAGTGCACTGCTAAAAGATATAATTCACAATGTTCTTTCAGGATAGATAATTAATTACACCTTAGGCATATGACATATACCACAACAATTTGGTGAACAGTACTTTATATCAATACAAGACAATTCATACCGTTTCGTTTCTGTTTGAATATCTGCAATTAGTAAGTCTACTCATTCCCGTCCCAAGCTAAATGCTCTCATATTAAATGACTGTACCTTTCATGCATATAGCTGACTCCGAGTAACAACTGTATAAACCAGTCTATTATTTGTCTTTGAGTGAATATCTTCCCAGATTCTTTGTACTCCTGAATTTTAAAGTCTAGATCTCCACCCTGAAAAATATCAGAACATATTTGTACATTTAAAGTAAGTTTTTAAAATGCCTTCTCCTTCAACAAAGTACAGGACTTCCCTGTCTTAGACCTTTGGGCTCCCTACCACGTAGTCTGTAAAATTAATGCTTGCACATGAATTCTGAACTCTCCCATCACCAAAAGCTTACACAACTGAGGATCAAAATGAGATCAAGCAGTTTGGCTGCATAGGGAAAGTAGGTCAGTTTTCTCTTAGTGTTACACGATATCATCAAAGTTTTCAACTGTTCTTACTTCATGTCACCCAACTTCAGACCTGCACATCTGAGCCGGTCACCTCAAACTCACTTTATAGTTAACACAAAAGAACAGGCACCTGTATAGTGCAATTATGTCTGCCATCTAGCTGTCTACCTTAGGAAGGGGTGGATCATGTTGTAGAAATGCTGTTTCTCTGCAAAGGTTTACGATGAGGGCCTACTATATTGACTGGCTAAGATGCCAACACCTAAATCAAGTAAAATGAATCTGCCCCAATTGGTCCAAATAAATTTGTAAATTTGAGAAAAGCATTTCCACTTAAGTCAAACATTGCACAGTCAAGAGACACTCTCATTCATTATGCTGAAATAATCATGTCAGCATCAAAGAAACCATGCTGTTCTCTTAAGAATTAAAGTACAGTCTCTTAAATTATGATACTTCGTCCCTTTTCCAAACTCACTTTTGCCAGAAACAAAGCAGAATTAAAGCTTCAAGAATCTATAGCATGTGTTATTGTAAATACTTCATTAAAACTATAATTGATCTTGAAGTAACATTAGAAATGGAGCAATATGACATACTGTAGGGAGTGAAAATAAACCAGAAAATATATACAGAAAAAGACTACTTGAAAACTGTAAGTCAGACATTTGGAAAAAATCAGTTGAACAACAGCATGATGACAGAGGTTTTTGAGGAGACTTATAAGAAAACTGTTCATTTTGCTAAAAAATAGACAGATGGTTGTCAGCTGGTTGTTTATCCAGTTTATAAAACAAATGGATTTTGTCTACAAGAATTCACATTAGTGGCAAGCACTGTGTTGATGTAACTAATCCCAGAGCAAAGGGACTGAGTCTCATTGTACTCTACTAAGTACCTTACATCAGGACAGCTTATTCTCCATAAATCATTATTTTTACGTTATACATTCTGCATAAAATCAGAAGTTTTATGTGCCATATACAAGAAAATAGTTTAACCTGTACAACAGTACCTGTACGACCATTTCCCATCATCAACCCTTCCCTTCTCTGCACTCTTGACTCTCAACATTTTATGATCTCTTCAGCATTTCTTGTTTTTCTGTTCCCAACACCACAGTGCTTCATACTGCTGCTACAAAATAAGCAGGTTCTGTCCTTGAAGATCCATACATTTCTGTCCTGTACTTTGACATGAACTTACAGTAATTTTTGTGGTCCCTGAGGTTCTAACTTACAAGATTTAAGAGTGAGTGTGTTAAAAAAAAGAAAACATGTTTTGTCATATATGAAAAATGTGTTCTCCAACAATGTCCTGCAATTTTTTAATTGAAATGTCTGAATCATCTCATTCGCTAAGGAAGGGAATATGGCCTCAGCTCTCCATCTGCCTCCCTGCTGCAGCCCAGAGAGAAGCTCTTCTGGGAACTTGGAGCTCTCAGCAGCTGCTTCCCCTTTGCAACTCCAAATGTTCAACAGCTTCCCCCTGGTTGCTTGCAGCAGAGCAGAGGAAGGAAGGAAAAAGTGTTGCTGGGTACTCTGCTGCATGGCAACCAGATGGGCTCTGTCTGAGCCTACTCACACACCTCGAAAATAATGACTCACCGATTCCAGACGGCTGCCCCAAACCATCCAGAGCCAACTGTAGCAAGAGCCCAAGAGTCAGGGGCTGTTCAAACATGTGTCAGCTGGCTACTGGCCACAAGGGACTATGTACTATCCAGGTGAGGACAAATGAAGTGCAGCAGGCTCCAATCACCATTTCTCCCTGTCCCAATGTGTCCTCTATCACAATCACACATTGCCATGAAAAATGCAAAGAAAAGAAGTGTAGGACCTACAGAGTTAGGCTGGTGAGTACTCTCTTAAGTTGGGGGACATTTCCTTCAAAAGGTCTAAGGAGAAAAAAAGCAGTTGAATAAAGTACTACATGTGCCCTCAAGTAACTGTACGGATTTTTACCTTCAAGCAGAGAAGACTGGTCTCAATGTCCTACAATTAATTTAACCTTGATTTTGTGTCTAAAAAAGGAAAACAAAAGTGCTTCATAAAAGATTTGCTGAAATACTGCTGCCATGAAACTCTGAAGAAGTTTGTTAACCCAATTTTGCATTTTGGAAGGTCAGTATAATGAAGTTCATAAGGAATTTAAAAAATTAAGTACATAGGGAGTTTCCAAGCTGCAGTTTCTATTTAAATGTTGAAAGTATCAAATACACCAGTAACTTATTTAGAACAGCTCAGCATCTAGAGCTGATAATGTGAACAGGCACTGATTGCTTTAGTTATTCCTTTGGCTCAGATTTCCTTAGCATATGTATACTCACATCACAGCTGAGACCACAGTGAAGAGACAGAAATAATTGTTTGGGGGAGAGTACAACTAGTTCTGGTTTATGATTTATTAAAATGATGCAACTTTTAAAGCAACTACTTTGTAAAAATTGTATTTTATTGAAGTCCAATTTATGTTAAAAAATTAAATCCAAGGTTCATGAAGGCATTTTTGTTTGAAATCTGACTTATCTGACAATGTTTATATTGCCTGTAAGATGTTGATTTGGGAAAACTGCTAAAGAAACTCAACAAGAAGATCAAAACAGAACACATATACTCCTTTTCTATAATTTTCAGTAAATTCAGTTATAATAAAAGATGTTGAGCTGAGCAATGGAGACTAATGTTCTCTTGTGTTCACAGGACAGGTATAGCACGGGCAGCTGCATTGGAGGCTCACTCTATGCTACTCATGCAAGAATGAACAAAGTACTGTGGCTAATGAATAAGTCACAGTACTTTGGAGAAAACAGAATAAGGCTCAGAGGGTAGTTCAGTTTCCATGCCAACCTAATGTGTATTCTGTATTTTGAGTTTGCTCAAGAGTAGCAATTACTGCCAATCTGGTAATTATTCTATGCCTGAGAAACTGAACGTACTAGACTTCCAAACAAGGATCAGGTAGCAATACATTTTTCTCATTCTCAGTTTATGTGTGATTTAAACAGGCGTCTTTTAGGTAAAAAGATCCAAATCCAACCATATACAAAGGCAGGCTACAGATAAGTAAATGCGAAAGTATACCATCTGGAAATACTCCCACTAAAATAGAAAAGAAACTTTATAGCATTATGCAAAACCTTGCTTTGTACTTTCCTTGTCTGAACATTCAATTAAATACATCATAATTGCTTAAATGTGATACTACATGGTACATCCTTTTCAGAAAGAGTCAGAAGCACATCCTAGTGGACCCACTGTCGTTCTGGCCTGACCTAGCAGGCTCAAAACTGAAAAGATTCAGCTGCATAGCCAATGCATCCTTTTCCTCCTCCTTCATTTGCCTTGCTCTAATACATTCTCATGTGTTTGAGTACATGGCTCCTGGATCCTAGGGTAACTCCACACCGAAACATTTTCATGCAGGGCAGTTTACATTGCCTGAATAAAAAAACTTCCAAGGTGTGCTGCAGCAGTTTGTGATTACTATGGTGATTGCTCATGCTCTTCTTTATTCACCTATAACTTTATTCCAGATGAAAAAAAAAAAAAGAAAAGAAAAGAAAAGAAAAGAAAAGAAAAGAAAAGAAAAGAAAAGAAAAGAAAAGAAAAGAAAAGAAAAGAAAAGAAAAGAAAAGAAAAGAAAAGAAAAGAAAAGAAAAGAAAAGAAAAGAAAAGAAAAGAAAAGGAAAAAAAAAAAAAGGGAAAAAAAGAAAAAAAAAGAAAAAAGAAAAAAAAAAAGAAAAAAGAAAAAAAGTAAAAAGCAGTGGACCAAAGTCACTAGTCAAGCTCTATAATGCTGCTGAAAGAGGCTCCTTTATTCCTACAGGTTTACCTGATCTGATGTTGGGCCACTTTCTACCACTGGTAGAGAGAAAATGAATCTTAGTGCACAGGAATATCTGGGCAGTTAGAATAATTCTTCAGTTCTGAGCTCTGGATTTCCACCGAGAGTTGGCAATACCAAATTTCCATCAAGCCCCAGCTGTCAGACATTCGGGGAATGATGCAAAGAGCTTCTGCATGGGTGTTAAAATTACATGTGAACAAATATACAGATTGCATAACAGAATTGAACACTTCAGATTTAATTTTAACAAATAGGCATTTAACTGTCATCAAAGAAAACTTCTAAGGAAGCAATGACTGGCAGGAATAGTACTTCTTTAATTTGTTCACACCAAAGCTGAATGCTTGAAGAAATGTGATTAGTTAATACAAGTCTGACTGGTGGACAGGTATCCCAGTAGTCCCAGGTCATTAGCGTCCAAAGCATTTCAAATGCTTAGCAGAGCATAACTGAAAACTCTGCTTCACAGTGTCGTAAAAAGATCACTGTATGTATAACAGATGATATTTTTTAAAAACAACACATCTATATTTAATACAAAGTAGGCACTTGTTTTATATAAACTCTTAAAAAGCTGGCTTAAATATGTATAAAATTTTATTTCAAAGCCTTAAGACAGATTTCATCAATATGTTTCTAAACCAAATGCTGTCGTAAAAAAAAAAAAAAGTAGCTATACTGTAGTATATCCTGCTTTAATATTTTTTGTATCCTCTAAACTCTGGTCTTCGACTCACACTATTCTCTACTTTATAAAGCCAATGCTGCTACCAAACTCATCATCCATATGATCAGGCTTGAGCTTCTTGTAATCACTTCCAAATCACAAGTGAGTTCTCCCTTCTTGATTTACATCAGGCGTCATGCCGTGCCCCTGTACTCCCAGTTTCATTCTCTCTTACCTATCAGTAGTACATATGTGGTAACACCTTTCTGAGTTCACCCACAGGTCTGGCAAAGTGTCTGCATTTAAGTCTTTTTTGTACTACTGATGATAGCGAATGAAATGAACTTGTGTTTAAAATTTCCACTTCTCTGGTTTGTTTGTTGGTGCTCATAGTCTCATGCG
The DNA here is from genome assembly GCF_965183815.1 of Platalea leucorodia. NCBI lineage: Eukaryota > Metazoa > Chordata > Aves > Pelecaniformes > Threskiornithidae > Platalea > Platalea leucorodia. The sequence continues at coordinate 121,323,826 of NC_138823.1, forward strand.
TGTAGGTAACATTGCTTATTTGAAATATGCCTAACAAGTAGCAGGTGATACCACGAGAAAGAAGTAAAAGTAAAATTCAAACTAAAATGCTAAAGAAAACTGGGCTAGGTTTCTTTTAAGACCCTATTTTAATGCACACATTCTGTCAAATTTCTTCAAAGTAATCTACAAGTCTCACCTCGCAGTATTCAGTGATAATGCAGAAACTATCTCGCTCCACAAAGCTTGCATAAAATTTGACAATGGCTGGATGGTCTAATCTGGAGAGTAGCTGTGCTTCCAGATTTGCTTCAACTGTTTCATTAGGCTTTAGGTCTCCAACAGAGATTTGCTTTAGAACCTTTCTAGAGGAAAACAAGAAATCCTTATATTAATAAAAATAGAAAAATAGAAAATCACATAATGCTCAAAAACCCATCATAATGTCTTTAAATGCAAAATAATAACATTAACCAAGTATTTATCAACATCAAATGATGAGGCAAATATGGGTAAACAAAGGGAATGCATTATATGCAAATAAATATGCTAGTCACCGTAGCGATTAAGCAACATTTAAAAATACTATTTTGAAGTATTTTTCCCACTAACTCCCTACTGCACTGTTTTCTTCGTGACATGTTTTCAGTGCTATGGATTAGTGCATAATAATAAACATAAATAAAAGATCAAATCTAAGTGATTTCAAACCCACTCAGAGCATATGCTCAAGACTCATACATGAAATAAGGAATAGCAAGAAACTGGTTTTGCTGCTTCTGCTGAAGTCTCTCCACGGAGGCATGAGAAAAATCACACAGAAGGTAGTATTTCTGTGACTGTTTTTCTGGTGACAAAATCAGGAAGCCTATTTTTTTCTAAAGATCAGCCTGTCCTTCACCTGAACACCTAAGTGGAAAGTGCAAATCTAGATTAGCTGCCGAAACCTAATTCTACTGTTTCAGATAATTATCAATTTTAGTGTTTAACATTTGTTTTGGGAGGCCCTAAACTCCCTAAAGCTGAAAAAATTAAAGGGATTTTTTCATATTCTTCAACTTCAACATGTGAACATGCCATAGGAGAAATTGTTGTTCAGACTTAGCTCTATACGGTACCTGAAGTTGGAGAGTTTACTGTCAACTTGTCCTGGCAAAAACCCCTTAGTGCAGGGGACTATGAGGAAGCATATTTTGCTGGGATCTTCCTGATGAAATGTTTAAAAAAGGCATACATCACAGAAAGGCATGTCATTTCCATCGACTTTACCAGCTGCTGAAGAATGGATCATTGGTCTATGAAGGAGCCGTTTGAGACTATTAGCGAATATCACGATATTTTACTGAAACAAAGTGATGAATTTCCAATAACTTTTGAATACATGGAAAGTAAGTTCGACACGGAAGGGATGTCTTTTAGTAGTTTCCCATTCAGTACTGCATGGTTGTAAAATCACAGTAGTTACACATGACAGCGATGAAACCACAGTAATTCACTTGATCTAAGGAAAAAAAGCTGTATTTCTTCATAAGAAAATCTCTTCCTAAATTTCAACCATCAGTTTCTGACTAACAATGCATGAATTTTTACGTAAACTTGCCTAATCCCCATCTGGCAGTGTGATGAAAAAAACATGCCATTTGATTTGTCTGCATCTCTACAGACAAGCTTCATACTACACAGACAGGTAATACCTCCTGCAATCTTCCCATCCTCAGCTGACGTGGAGACATTATTCCTTCCTTCATATCGATCATGTCACAGAACTGACAAACAGAATGAGTCCTTGTTAAACACCACTTAATACAAGTTTCTTGTACACCCAAGACAGCAATAAAAGCCTGATGTGTTGATGTGTAGGGATAGCTTGTCATCTTAGGCACTCAGTGATTTTGAGGCTGTCATCAGCTGTCAGACAAGACGACAGGTGTTTTTCTTATTAAAATTCATTCCCAGAAGAACAAATCAGGAAAACATACTTTTGTAAATAAGGAATTGGTTTTCTGCAACACAATGCTAATTCATATCCAGAACTGGAAGGCATTTGCATCTAAAAAGAAAACTTTCATGATGCAATCGAGATTAAGCCTATCTGCATGCCACTGGTATATGTGTGTACTGTTTCTGTATGGAGATAAGGTTTGATTTTACTGAGTTTAAGATGACAACCGGACTTTATACTTTTTGCAAAGCTTTTTGATATCTGCTTTAGTAAATGCGCTTAAAAATTAAAAATACAAATTTTAAAAACTCTACATTGATTAAGTATTGACAAAGAAGTTATGTCAGGGTCTCAGAAGACTCACAGAGAAAATGAAGAATAGTCTCCAGATCTAAAGTGGCTCTTTTCTGATAACTTTAGAAGAAAAACGATGAAGTTAGTTAAAAGTCTTCAGTCAGAATTTCATCCATGTAAATGAACTATACTTTTCTATATATAAAGCACTTAAAGAGCGCTTAAATTTACTCTACCCCATTTCAGTATTTACACAAGTAACTTCTACCCCAACAGGCAGGTAAAATGGGCGCTTTCTGTGATTTACAGAACTCCTAAGATAACTCAAATTTGGCATCTCCGGTGATGTCAAAAAGGCTGATAGATCCATAAGCCGACAGTCTTTCTGGCCATCAAAAAAAAAAGGTTAGTAATCATAAGAAAACAACAAACTTTTCTTAGCTAAACAATCCTGACTGCATTTCCCGTCTACCAAGAGAACCCAGCTCTACACTTCGAAGGAGACAAAGTGTTTCTGTTTATATGATCCAACCAAGCATTTTAAGGTCGGCTTATAATAAAAAGTTATCACTGCTCATAATTCAGCCACTGTACTTGTGTATCATCTGCTGAAAATCTGCATGTATTGAACAGTTTAGAAACATATAGTTAGGTAACACAAAGTATTTTAAACAAACCTTTTGAAGCATGTGACATGAATGTTTATTATGGATATTGGGAATAATAGACTCTCCTAAGATTTTGTCAAGACTCCATCTGGAGTATGCAGGTCCATCTGAAAGTCAAGTTTTTTCATAAAACCTGCCCCTATGTTTTCTGCCACTTAGGCTCAAGTATTAAACAGGATTTAAATGGTCCCAAACTATTTGCATGAACTAAGAAATCATAGATTTATGTGGCACATACAGAAAAACAAGTAAAACGACAAAAATGTGGATACCCTCCAAATAAAATACTTAAAACTACCCCTTTTGGTATAATGCTAGAAGAGATGTACTAATTTAAATTTATTTATTATTATAAATTCCACTTAATTTAGAATACAGACACATAAGCAGATCCCAGAATCACAGAATCATATAGGCTGGAAAAGACCTTTAAGATCATCGAGTCCAACTGCAAACCTAACACTGCCAAGTCCACCACTAAACCACGTCCCTAAAGGTAAGATAAAATGTCAGTGAACACACAACTAGAAAACTTTGTTACAGAAGTGCTACCAGTTATCTTAAATACAGAACAAAAGATTTTAAGGGGGGGGGGGGGGGGGGGGAACTAGCCTTGCAATTTAATAGCACAAAGACACTCGAAACTTGATCTTGAACTGACCGCAACTGAAAGAGTCTTGTAGTGAATGCATTCGCATCTTAAGAGCAAAAAGTGCCGGCTGTCATTATTTACATCCATCCTGGAGGAAGCTGGGTCTGGTACAGGTAACAGCATCCATCCCCTCAGGGTGGGAAAATAATATGAGTGAGAAGCCCACTCCCCACAGCACCCAAAGCAGCCGCCTTGCCTCCGCAGCACCCGCGCTTCGGCAGGCTCACAGCCCTTCCCCAGGCACACCTTCTGGCTTTCATCAGGAAAAACCGCGCTGGCTTGCATTGTCATGCTTTGAAACGCAGCCAGGCCAGCACACTGTGTCTGAAAGCGGAATAATGTGGAGCAAATGGGGATAAATAGAGCAAGACTTAAAACAAGAGAAAAACAAGCACGAAGGTGGAATCCTCCAGGATACGGACATCCAGTGGGAATCCTTTTTGAGCTTTACTCGTGACTGACAATATGCCACAGCAGTGTTTATCTCAGTCTATTTGCACTGATCTAAAATTAAATGTTTTACAACCCATCTGGTATTTGTTTACATTGATGACATACTTCATTATTATATAATTCGGTTTATTGGATCAGATGCAATTCTTAAAAGAAGACAGCCTTTCTCAAAACGCACTCTCTTTATTGAGTAAACTGCAACATGAGTTATTGACTAGGTACATTTGCTTGCTGATAATGAAGTAAAAGAAATAGAACTCTCTTCATGTCAAGAATAAATAGGTCAAACTACCACAGAGAGGGTGTGCTTTAGGAATATATGATCAAAATTTGAAGGCTTTAATTAAATAGAAACTTCATTTTACACAGGCAGTCGTTTAGTTAGTTGCAGCCTGACATTAGCAAGACCTGCTAGCAGGTAGTCAGTGTGCAAAGCTGGGAATTTATCATTCCATATCACTTATATTTCCAAGTCATCCTGAATTCCATATGGAGAGTTGTGGCATAACCCATAACTGTGCATTGTGTTTCTACCCTCTCTGACCTTTGTAGGACTACCTCTTCACCCCGGTAACTCCTCAGTAAAAGGACCGCCTGCGACTCTGTAAAAATGTATCACCTTGTCTGCAATTGGATCTGAAACTGGTCACAAACAATAAAATAAAAGGAGTGCCTGTCTAATTAATAATGTCTTAAATTCTATTTATCAAATGGTAAATGGAGAAGGTATGATACTACAAATGGGGACCAAAATGATGAACGGGCGACAACTCTCATGCACAAGTCCTGTCTGCACAACAGCTTCCAGCGTACTAAAACTGTTTGTTTGGGAAATTCAGTAACAAGGACACCATCGGCACACAGACAAGATGAAGTCAGCCATCATTACTGCTTCTCACAGTCAGTTGCTTTCTAGAGTATCACACAGTGATATTCTCATATTGATGAGATTTGCACATTACAGCCAACAGCGTAGTTCTAAAATCATCATTCTAGGTTTCTGTTGATAGCTTCCACACTGAAAATATATTACTGGAATCTAATTTTTCATATCTAGTCCTGTCTGTCCCCAACTTTAACTGTCCTTTCTGTACAGTCTACATCCAGATATTATAGATTCCCTTTGATTTGACATTCCACTGTGCACACGAGGTACTCCTCATGTAAAGTTACTTGCCCACTGTCAGACGTCAGTTTCCTCACTTTTCCTTTCAGACCTACGTTTGCACATTTGCACATCCAGCTTTTATTCGTAATTAAGATACTTTACTGATTTTATATGGCACCCTATTGCCTGGAATCCATTTCCCTCACTTAGGTTGCTCTTTTCGTTCCATTGTAATTTTCATCTAATCCTTACCCATCATACATACAGCTATCCTGTTACCAACAATCTTACCAGATTTCTCTGCCTGGTGTCACTGACTGGCTTTCCTGCAGTTTACAGCTTAGAATCAAGAATTAAAAGGATCACTCTTTATATTTTATCCATTTTATTCCGAGCACCAGTATCTGCATGCTCAGATAATTTAAAGATATTCATTCATCTGTTAGGGAACGAAGGAGCTGGTGAGACCATGAAATGCAAAAAGTCAGCATACACAAATCAGTCCTACCTAGAATGAATACTTGGTTTATAGTTTAGGAAAGAAACACTCACAGTAAATTAAGAGCACTTGATTTCTGTGGGAAAATCAAGAAGATTACCACACTTCCAATGAAAAACAAACGATGAGTGCTGTTTGCTATTCCTACTTACATATATATGTTTACTCATTAGCCGAAACATTTCAAACCTTAGTATTACTACACAACTTCTTAAATCAAATGTTGGGCTCCTTTTATCATTCCCATGGCCGTTACTGATTTATTACTCAAGCCATAAACCCATTTCAAACCTAAGTATTGCTCTACGATTCCTTAAATCAAATGCTGGGCTTCTTTTGCCATTCCCATGAACACTATTAATTTATTAGTAAAGCCATAACAATCATCAATGATTGTTTTTTGCTATCCTCCAAAACAGCCTATTCATGCTGTTCACAAACATTCATAAACATTGAGAACTAATTTTTGCAGACGACACCAAGTTGGCACGGAGTGCTGATCTGCTTGAATGTAGGAAGGCCCTACAGAGGGACCTGGACAGGTTGGATCAATGGGCTGAGGCCAGCTGTATGAGGTTCAACAAGGCTCAGTGCCGGGTCCTGCACTTGGGTCACAACAACCCCATGCAACGCTACAGGCTTGGGGAAGAGTGGCTGGAGAGCTGCCTGGCGGAAAAGGACCTTGAGGTGTTGGTCGACAGCCGGCTGCATATGAGCCAGCAGTGTGCCCAGGTGGCCAAGGGGGCCAATAGTATCCTGGCTTGTATCAGAAATAGTGGGGCCAGCAGGACTAGGGAAGTGATCGTCCCCCTGTACTTGGCACTGGTGAGGCTGCACCTCAAATACTGTGCTCAGTTTTGGGCCCCTCACTACAAGAAAGACATTGAGGTGCAGAAGTGCATCCAAAGAAGGGCAACAAAGCTGGTGAAGGGTCTAGAGCACAAGTCTTGTGAGGATCAGCTGAGGGAGCTGGGGTTGTTCAGCCTGGAGAAGTGCAGGCTGAGGAGACCTTATTGCTCTCTACAACTACCTGAAAGGAGGTTGTAGTGAGGTGGGGGTCGGTCTGTTTTCCCAGGTAACAAGTGACAGGACAAGAAGAAACGGCCTCAGGTTGTGCCAGGTGAATTTCTTCACTGAAAGGGTTGTCAAGCACTGGAACAGGCTGCCCAGGAAAGCGGTTGAGTCCCCATCCCTGGAGGTATTTAAAAGACATGTGGATGTGGTGCTCAGGGACATGGTGTAGTGGTGGACTTGGTGCTGCTAGCTTAACAGTTGGACTTGATGATCTTAAGGGTCTTTTCCAACCTAAAGGATTCTATGATAATCTCTGAGTTAACCACTAAGAATTCAAATTGCTATATGAGCACTGTAATATCCGTAGACGGATTAAATATAATTTCATTTTCTGAATAAGCACTTTAAAGAATTTAACAGTGCTTAAATATCTTTGAATGTTGATGAGATTTCATAAATTTACAAGTGAAATGGATGATTCACTTTTCATTTCCATCAGCAAGTCACAATTATAGCACCTACAAACATTTTTCGAGATGCCTAATTTTCAAATGCTCTAGCACATGCACTAACACTGAACAGTTCGGCTCATGATGTAAACAGTTTATGGTTATTTGAAAATTAACAGCTCCTAATTAGTATCCCAAAGAAATGAGAATATATTTTCTAGGACAAAATCATGAAAGAGAACACTGTTGAAATAAATTAGCTTCAAGGAATACAGCTTGTATCATTTTCATCTACACTGAGCAAAATCTCACATATACAAAGGGGCATACTTGAAATTATTTTTGGTGAACCATATGTGCCAACGTTGGAAAAAAAAAATCAATAATTATAAAGCAAAGCAGAGTACTTGTGTTATCCTCCACAGAACTGAACAAGCCATATTACTACTGCACAAAAGTATCTATTAATGTATTTATTTTGAGTAATTCTTTGGGACATTTGTGGTTGTCATCTACATTGACTGAAAATTACAAAATAAAAGTGGACATTGATTAATAAAGGAGGAATTTTCCTCTAAAACCATGTTTGTGAAATCTAGAATTTTTTTCCTTGACAGATATGAAAAAATAAAATGTAATTACATTTATAGTCTATTCATACATTTCAGCTCTAAATGAAATACTAATAGATTGTGATTGAACTGAAGAAATTTGTGTCTACTCAGGAAAATTATTTAAAATTATTATGGGGCACAGACTAAATACCTGTGAATGTAGGGGGTTTTTAGCAATACCTTATCTCTACATGTTGCATTATCACCATCTACTGTTCATTCATCCTTTTTTTCTACAGCCTAGTCTTGTTTAAGAATGTAATTAAATGTCACGCTGCCACCAACCTAAATGGAATTTGAGAGAGAAATAAGACAAGGACTAAATAATTTGTTTATTCTCTGTATCTTTGAAGACTTAATTCCATCAAACATCAAATCACCTAAACCAAGCATGTCTCCTTTGCGATTTCATTGCACATACTTGATACATTTCACTATTAACTGCTCTCCGCTAATTAGCGTTCCCTTTCAGAAAAAGGAGATACCATCAGAGAACTAAAGCTTGGATGCAGCATTTTGTTTTCAAGCATTATAATATGATTAAACATCTCACAATTGCCATGTTACATTTTGTCAACTTGCAGCCTTTGGCTACAACATCTGCCAAAAAGAATTTTCCATGTATAGGAATTAGTTTAAATTTTGAAATGAGTTTCAATTAGAAATTTTGAAGAAAGACCCTCAGATCACCTGATCTATATGAATCAGTTTACAGAAAACAGACAATTTTGAAGAGCAGGAAGCTGCAAAGGGAAACCAAACACACTAATAATGGCTATAAAATGCATTCCATAGAAATTCAGCTAAAACATTTCCTCATGTAAAATTTAATTGGTTCCTTCCTGAATGCAAATATATTTGTAAGCAGAATTAGTTTCCTTTCAATGTTGCAAGGATATTTATGTCAACAGTATTGTCCTTTCAGTGGAACTAATTCCCATAAGTAATTTAAATATTAATTGGTGCAACTTTAATGAGAAAACTCACTCTTCCTTTATGTCTCTTTCCAGCAGGCATCTCGTTCAATGTTTATTTCTGATATGCATTGAATTATCTATGGTAAAAAAAAGGGGGGGGGGGGGGGGGACAGGGGGCAGAAAGAGATAAAAGCACAGTTTATAGCTTTACAAAAGCATATTGCTAAATAGTCTACAATCAAAGGCAAAGGGAATCAAGCAATGCTGAGGAAATTAATTGTGTATAACATCTCTTGTTAGATAAAAATCTTGTAATACTTTCTAGCCCTCCTGAGTATGATACTGTGGTCTTAGAAATCAGTGAAACGTGCAATTGAAAAATGAAGCAACTACCCAGCAACACTGAAAAGTTATTTTAGAACACACGAAGGGCACACCATGCATGTAAGAGAAACAGTGAACTAGGAATTAAGTTTGCTAACATATCACATAAGCACAACCAAAAAAAAAAAAAAAAACCAAAAAAAACCAGAAAGAAAGAAGGAAAAATACACTGTCTGTCCAGCAAATTCAGAATTTGTTCTACTCACTGCAGCAGTTTTCTCATTACAATGTACTCAATGCAACAAAGAGCCGGAGGCTCGTTCTGCACGGGAGGAATGACAGCATCCTTCATGCAGACTTAAGAAAAAACACCTTGCCAACAAGGGTGAACTGTAACAAGATACAGTAGACAGGCATAGTCAAATATTGCAAAAACATACTGTATCTTTGAGGCAGGTAGCCACAGTTCAACCTAAAGTAATAATACTGTACCTCTCCATTTTCTTAATAAAGCTAGCTTACAAATGCATAAAAACTAAACATCAGTTTCAACAAAATGAATGAGACAGAAGTGACCTCAAGGCATTTGCTTAATTACAAAATCATTAGATTCTGTCTCTGCCGTGCACCTCAAAGAGCCAGTAATTTACCAACAATGCCTTAAGCACAATTCTCTGCTCGATGTTGAAAATAATGCTTGTAAACATTTTGAAAAATTATGAACTTAACCATCAGCACCACTCACTGCCTGCACAAAAGATCACAACCTGGTGGGTGCTGCAGCACTGAACTCCCAGGAGCTCAGCTCTGTGGGGGATGAGATTTAGAGTAAATCCAAGTAATATGTGCTTTAAGGAACTCTGCCTCCCACTCACATAAATGAAAGACCTAGTTAGAATGCACCCCAGTCAAATGGACAAATCCCACTGAAAATGAAAAAGTAGGCTACCTAGTCAAAGAAAAGTATACTAAAAGGAGAGGGGTAAAAAAAAAAAAAAAGAAAGAAAAAAGAAAAACCAATAACAATACCACCAAAGCTCAAAAAGATGACTGAGCAGATGTAAAAGTTGCAAAGGCCTGCAGCACGGCTGTAGCTTTAAATTGCCAAATCCATCACCAACATGGGCAGCATAAAACCTCACATCCGTGCTCCAATGCCAAGCTATCCTGCAGCCCCGACTAGAGACTTATCCAGCACAGAGACCTTCCAAACTTTCATACACTGAGCTCTAAATAAATTGTTCCAGGGTGAGATGGTCTATTTCTTGGATCCCTGTTGTAACCTTCAGTTCTGTTGTTCTAAAAATTTTAGCAGAGCATCCCTCTGCGAAGATGCACGCGGGTGTGTTTGTTTCCAGATCTTTGTGGCAGCTGCATGTACGCGCAGCTTTACTGGAGAGAGGAACACAGAGCTGTAGCGGGCTCTAATGGTAGCTCCTGTCTTCTGTACCTGTGTTGTACTTTGGCACTCTCACACTCCCACTGCAAGGGAGGTCTGCAGCTCCTTAACTCCGTGTGCCAAAGGCTGGTGAGGAGCCCTACAGTGCCATGCTGAGCTGCAGGAAAAGCTGGGCACCGAGAGGGGTGCAGGAGCTAGGGAATAAAGCACCTTCCCACATAGTGTCCACTGAGAACTGCTTTGAATGAGGCCAGGGTTATCAAACTGGTCTCTGAACCAGTATTGGCCTGCACTGGATATGCTCTGAAACTACTGTGGCCAGAGCTGCAACTGCTTACCAAAACTGAAACAAAACATTGACAGTTTCACTCTCTGGCAACCTCCATTTGCCGGTGTACTCTTAAACTAAGGCACAGGAGCATCCGCCACTGTTACAGAGGTTTCAGCAAGGACTTCAACACTTAGCTAGGTCTGGACTCCCATAGCATTGTTCACAGAATATGAAAGTCATGCTCAGCCACTCGAGTGGAAAGCTTGTGAAGGCTAACTTCTTAAACCGCTCTAGCTAAATCAGCAAGACCTCTGTGCCAATGTTCTTATTATCTCTTATTTGGGGTCAAGAATGAATGTACACCTTTGCAGCAATGGCAGCTCAGCTGATAGACGGTAGCCTGAGCCTTACATGAAGCAGCAGAGGCACACTTGACTGAATGAAGCAAAAGATGGTTCACTAAGAAAAGCTTATTTAAAAATAAGCAGCAATCAGGAAGGTCCTATAGGAAATGCACCTTTGTTCAGTTTCCAAGGAGATCATGAAAACCTGTTCACAAATCTAAAATGACCTGATGGATTCTAGTTTTTATTATTAAATGAGGGAGAAGGAAAAAGGAAACCAGCACGATTAGATGAACACGCACATGGCCGCTGGCAGGGAGTCATTTGTTACTGTTTTAATCAATCCAGTGTCAAATGACCATTCCCTTGGAATACCTTCAGAGAGGGAAACAGGCGGCAAACACAGGGATTTAACGATACAGCAATCTGCTGATTGTCGCTTGGATATTCCCAAGTTACAAAAAACTCTTCCACCTTTAGATTTTATTTCATTTGTTATAAGAATTCATAAATAATTGAAAGTCATGTGATAAATTATTCAGCTGAGTGCACAGTTTCCAAGGAATCATAGCATGAGTCTGGATTAATGGTATAATGCAAGTCGGACGCAGAAGCTGAGCTGACACCCCACAATTACCACACACAGGAGCAGTCCGGGGAGTCTGATGCTTCTCAGCGCGTGTGCTTTCCACCACGGGGACATATAAATACCTCGTGAATATTTATGACCTAGAAGTCCCTATTGCCTACTGTGTACTTCAGCTGCTTGCCCACGCATGGTTATGAATTAGTGAAACTTATCCCAGAGCTTCACTTTGCACAATTGATTGGGACATTTGTTATCTATAAGTGATAGCACTGTCCTTCAAAACTGCCGCTGAACGTAAATCTCTGCTATAAAAGACTTTGTCTTTAACCATAATTACCTGTTATAATTAGCTGATAAGCTACTCAGGGGGACTGGTATAGAAGTGACTGCAGGGATATTACTGTTTGCTGTAAAAATGCTGGTACAATCCTGCTACTTTCTTTATACAAACCAAGTTATCTAATTATTTTGGGTAGGTCTAGGTCCAGAAACAAAAGCAAACTCCTCAAAAAATTGAGATAGACTTTTGCAAAAGTCATATGCGAGTCAAGAATCTGGGGGCGGGGACACCAGACACTTGCAGATGTCCTGCATTTTGAAGGTGATTTATAAATTTAAGTAAATTTTCTCTGAATGTACCAGTAAATTAAAAGCTATACTGCCACTTCATTTACAAAAATTCATATAAACACAATATTGAAATGCCTTCCTTCTCTTTGTCATTACAGATTGCATTTGAGGAGATAGTTGAGATGGTAGAGTTTTATAACACAGTACTGGCTTGATAATTACTGAGCTGCTGATACTTTGCCAACAAAACTGGCATTGTATTCACACATCGGTGTGACTTGAATTTCCTATCAAACAAGACCTAATAAGCATCAAAGCATTTACATATTATATGTTAGCAAAGAACTGAGGGTAGATATTAAATACCAAGTACACTGGAAAGCTGCGGAAGCATTCATAGTGTAATTGTCCCACCAGCGTTTCCAAATTTTTCCTATTGTCCAAAGTTTAGTAGCCTTGTCTACCAAGGAAAAAATTGTCTGTCTAGCAATCACTACTCAACTTAGGGAGTTCCCGTCCAGTTTCAACAAAATCTGTCAGGAGGGTGGCAACTTCACGGATCTTAAGATGACGTTATTTAATGATCTAAGTAGGAAGTGCAAGAGCCTTAGCGGCCCCTGGATCTCAAAAGTTACACATTGTTCGAGCTGCCAAATGGCCAGTGTATGTATACCAATCATCTCACCTGTGCACATGCTCAGGGACCACCATGGCTTGACCTGTCTCTCTTGCAACGACTAATTAGGGAATACAGAAGGAAAATACAAATATTGGAGGGGTACGGGAGGGAAGGGAGAAGCTGGAGCTACGATTACTTATGAAAGTAAAAGAAAACCGGGAACATTCCAGAAAAAGGAACGTTGTCGTAACACGCGTGCTGAAAAAGCAGGGCTTCTTGTGGTAGGTTAAGGGAAGAGAGGATGCAAGTCTACAGGAAACCAGGCTTCCTTCCTGCCACGCACAGAACAGCTTGTTTCCAAACTACAGAACTGACCCCCATGATATTAGGCTCTAGATGAGGATCAAGCATCTACAGTGCAACTAAAAGTTCTGCTAATATTTAGCAAGATTGAGATATCAAAGAATGACTTCTGAAGTAGTGGCCCAGTGATTTTCCACAGCCTTGCTACATGAACACCGGCAAACTGTTTAACCTCCCTGTTTATCGTCCATTTGCAAACTGGATAAAAATACTTCACAGCTCTGAAAAGTGCTGTCAGGTCCCAGAATGGTGAAGGTGCTAAATGCATGCAAAGAGCCATTCTTAATAGACAGTGGGCATACATGGGTCTAGAAAAGTGACTGAGTAGCACTGTTTGTCCTTTGCTGGTAACATTAAATTATATAAATGTAAAGAAAAAAAAAATTACATTTAGGTCCGACTTTACAAAAGAAAAAGAGGAAAATGAACAAAAGCACTTAAGTAGTTTTTTAGCCAAATTAAAGCTACCATTTTTTCTTCTTAAAAAAATGAGCCAAACCCAGAGCCTCTAAAAATTTGTGAAACTCCACTAATGGACAACTAGTGATACGCATCCCCATCTATCGTGCCTAAATTCAGTTCAAACCCTGGAAAAGATTAAAAACCACAGCAAATATTTGCAGGAGCATCCAATTCGTATTTGGACTCCAGTTACATATTAGCTAAATCAGTTTGCAATTTGAAATAAAGATTTGCCAGAGCTCATTTTAGAGACCACTAGAATGGAAAGACAGTGTCAACATTAAGCAATTCAATCTCAGTTTTAGTCGGTGTACAGTACCTGGCTCAAAACAAGAAGATTTGCAAATATCTAACAGGGAAAACATCAAATAATACACAAACCTGTGTAAACTGGAACTAAGAAGCTTGCTTTTGTACAACTATGTCTCTTGTATTTAACTGACTTTAGGGTCTAAGATCACATAAATTCTGACCATAGTTTCTTCCAAAACTGGGGGAAATTGATGATCTCCCTCCTGTGTGGCTTGTCTAGTACATGAGAAACTTCTTTCATAGTGAAAAGTCTCCCAGGTTCTGGCCTTTCTCTTTATGATGGCACTCATTTTGTTCTCTCCTCTGCTGTCTGTTTTCACATAAGTTGCAGGAACTTCTATCTTTGAGATGTTTAACCCTCTGTCATACTTGGTGAGAATCATCCAACAGGATCAAAAGCTCTTGTAGATGAGGTACAGCAGATGGCATAACTTTCTACACAAACATGGAAAACAAAAGTCACCTTCCCTAGCCATAAATCTAAAATCAAGAACTTGCTTTTTTTTTTTTTTTTTAAATTATTATGAAACTTGGAAATTATTATGGAAATTAGCCATAAATCTAAAATCAAGAACTTGGTTTTGTTTTTTTTTTGAAATTATTATGAAACTTGGAAAAGTTAATTCATCACATGTCTGCACAAAGCAGATATCTCAGAATGAGGTAAGTGTGATCCTTAAGTCTACCAGCCAGTTTGAAATAACCCCATGGTGGCACCATCTCACTCCAGAATACTAATCACTGGTTTGGTTTTCTCCCTCTCCACTGTGGATAATATACTTTGGAAAAACACAGAACACAAGCAATACAAACAGAGAAGCTATTGCTCAGTAAACTTAAATGTAAGCAGAACCTATGAAAGCATATTTAAGAATATACAATGACTTGCAACTATTATTTTCTAAAGGAAAACACAGTTCATCGACACAAGATGTGTTGTATGCCTAGGGATTTTCCTGGCTTAGACATTCAGGTGTTTAGCTATGCCCATAACTGACAGCTGTTTACAGCAGTACATAATTTTCTAGTTGAGACAGTGGAATGCAAAATTAAAAAGAAAAAGGTTTTCAGAGTCATCTAATAAAAAAGAAGGCAAAATTATAGAAATCACACAGGACCACGAACATAAAAAATTACCAGAAAATACAATTTACAAAAAATACAAATTAGGAAGTTAAAGCAACAGGCAAGGAATGTGTTGTACAATGCAACACTTAAGAGGGACTTACAGTAAGAGACCTACATATGCTACCATACTTGTAGTACTTCATAACCTTATTATAGAGTATGCAAATCAACCATATCACACTGGATGTCTCTGATCTAGTATGATCTCAGAAAGTCAGTAATCCTGATCCCATCCGTACACAGCATGAAGCTGGCATGTAGTTCTGAGAAGCAGGCATTGCTGGCTTGAGCAGCTACGCGTGGAGAGCTTTATGTGAAGTAAGTCTGGTAACTTGAGGCATGCCCCAAATAATCCACCCTCTCTCCCTCCCAGCTGAAGCAACTTTGTGCACAACACTTCACTCCCCACAGCTAAGGTCCTTGAGGGATAATGAAGTACAAGGCATGCCCCAAAACTATTTCTAAAATCATGCAAAAGCTTTGCTGAGCGTACATGAAATTACACGATAACCATTGTTAGTCTCCGCATTAACCCATTCTGTAGACATTGCACTAATGGAAAACTGAAAAAGATATCTCTGACCAGCTTTTGTACCAATATCCAAGATGTCACTCGTCTTGGGAATTTATATTCGCATGATTTATTCCTATGCTCTTTCACAGTACTTTAGACTATAGCAATTTTCAGGAAACTATCTGCGGCTGAGTTCACGCTGTATACAACATTTGTCTTGGCATGTTCTAGATCATCTCTGAAACAATAAACATAGACTTCTAATTCTGCTGAGGTCATTTGGGACCTAAATATCTCAATTCCTTTTTTTCTGCCAAAGTGCTTTCAGAGCTGTATTAAGATTATTCTTTTTAAAGAGTAAGAAACATAACCACCTAGTTTTTCATTCGAAAGTATATACATACTTCCCAGTGGAAAACATAACAGAAGCAGTAAACAGTACAGTTCCATAAGAGATTATTTTCTGATTTGAAAGTAGTGTTGAGAATGTGACTTCTCGTATATTTTACCACCTTAAGAAAACAGTATTTTTAAATAGAAGAGAGTCTACACTCTATCTCATTATGCTACCTAAGCTGTCATGTTCACCTGGGCCAGTATTTTTGTCATCTATTAGCATATAAGTGATAGAAAGTTGGGGGAATCTGATTTTGATCTACATTTGAGGCTCAGAAGGAATGAATAACGGTGATACGCAAGTACCCCCTAGTGATGAAAGGCTGAACTACAGTATTACACTAGCACCTTGGCTTGTTAAATATTGTTGTAGTCACAAAAAGAGACTGATAAAACAAAAAAAGAATATGCCATTTGATACTCAGCCTCTGTCCTGAGGATGGCAGAGGACACACTCAGCCTCATCCCTAACAAAACACAGGCATGAAATGCTGCAGGCAGTGAATGCTTGTTGAAAACACAGTCACTCAGAACTAAAGTTCTCAAAAAAAAATTCTTAAGGAAAAAAATCGAGATAATAACGACTTAAAGGCAAAGAACATGTTCCTTGCTTTTGAGGTTTGACAGCTTGTGCTATAGCAGCAAATGTGTGAAGACACACATTTCACTGTACTGTTAATATTCTAAGGATGAGTTCAGTAATAGCTCAATTCTGAACGGTCTTATAAGCGCAGGTAGTTCCCGTCACCCTATTTGCACAATAAATTATTTTAACAGAAACAGAAAATGAAAAATATTTTCTATTGTTTTTAATGAAAGTTTTCATTAAAGAACATTTTTGTAGAAAACCGTACCTAAGGCTAAAAGAGATCCAGAAGTCTTATAAGCTAGCTAGAAAAAGCTAAGAGCTTAGTAGCCTCTAACCCTAATCCAAGGAGCTGAGAAGCTGTAAATTGACATAGAAGGAAAACAAGTGAAAGAATTGTGTCTTGGCTGCACATTTATTAAAACAATATTGCCAAGACTGCATTGTCATAAACAGCAAAAATGAGGCACAAATTAATCAGAAAAAGCTCTTTTACCATATAATTGCTCATTAATGTGTCCATCAATAAGGATGAACAGACCCCCATATTTAAAGGAAGAATGTATTTCTGGCTGAAAAGCACATTGATTAGATGTTTCAGACTTCAAACAAAAAGCCTCACAAATTTTATTGGATAAAATAAAAAATATGCACATTTAAATTTCACTTGGTATAACTATCAAAAAGATAGACAAACACAGCTCTACACAACAGGAAGTCCAGCCAGTAATGCATTACCCAGGCACCCAACTTCAAATGCACATACAGAAACGTCAACACTCTGAAAATTTTCTTTTGTCTTTGTGGCTTCAGAATCTTAAAGGTCATCACCAAACTGATGAGACCTGTCTAAATTCCGGGGGGGGGAGGGGGGGGAGGGGGGCACAAATCAACTTTTGCTGGCAATTCAAAAAAATGTGCTATCAGTTAGGTATACAGCAAATGGAAAGGTGTTTACTGGAATTTCTGTAACTATTCCTTCTCAGGTTTCATTTAGAGAACTCCATTATAAAACATAGGACATCAATACAGTACAGATTCTTTTGAGACACCTCCAACAATCCTTACAATGACACAGAATCGATTCCTGAAAGCATCCAATTAAGTGTCATTAAAAAACTTAGCTACAGTAAATAGATAAGAAATCATCAGAAATTAAGAGGGAAGTCCATTAAAATACATTCAGAAATTCTGACATTTTCATGCTCACTTTAAATGTTTCATGCTTTAAAGGGCATGTGTAACTGAATGAAGCATTATAGAGTTAGACACTGCAGTAGCTGGACCTGATTAGACTAAGGATTCTCTTTTTCCACATTTTTTAAAACAAAAACATCATGTTCATGAAGATGGATAAGCATGGGATGGAAGGCAAATACCCAGCACTTTAGTAAGTGTTCTGAAGAAAGAACTTCAAGAACAGAGTTTATTTATAAAATGCAAAGACCTCAAAAATAAACTATACAATTATATTATACACACATATATTACATATATATTGACATAATTATGAAAAGATAGCTTATAAATTATAAAGCTTTAAGTCTTTAACAAACAATTTTGTTACAAAGAAGAAGAGCAAGTTTGTGAAACCTGGCATATACCTTTGCCCTGCTTCTTGTCAGGACAATGATAAAATTTACCTTGGTTGAGAAAATACAAAGGTCTTTTCCACAGCGTATATCTTACATTAGCAACTTGTCCAAGGTATGACACTGGGCAATAGGTAAGTTACATATATTTTTACTGGTTTTATTATTTGTTACAAAGCTTCAGAGGTGCACATCACTATGGAGAGGAGGGTCTGAGTTTTTCCATCTACCTGCACTCTGTCTAGCACAAGTAAATTAAAAAGGACTTAGATAAAAGCACAATAAGATAAACTATTTTAAACGAAAACAGATTCAGCTGGAATGCAGAGTCAGCATGAAGTTTGCTCCTACCTTATGTCCTCACTAAAGTTAAACAGTTAAGGCTGCAACATAACACCAAACTGAGAGATGAGACACAAATACAAAGAAAACATCTACAATGCAAGAAATATGATCCAAACATTTTTATTTAAAGTATGTGAGGGGTTTACTTACAATTCTTCTCCTTGTTTTGCTTTTCTGTCAGAAACCAGATATACACTTCCAAAGCTTCCATTGCCAAGTTTCCTCTGAATAGTGTATCTTCTTGCAATCATAGCATCTGAGCAAGCAGAATTAAATCTGGCAACAGAGACATGCTTAGCAGTTTCTTGAAATTTCAGCATTTCTCTGTACAACAGCAACTACACAAATTTCTCTAGAATGTAGCTTTCAAATACTTTTACTCTTCCATGGATGTTCATAGGAAACCCTTGAAACAGAAAAAAATTTGATTTGTCAATGTATTATTCTTATTAAAATCTTCATTTAGTTCTATGGCAGTGCTTATAGTGCTCAGCTTGCAGCAAAACACAAATTAAGTGGAATCGTTAGTTGCTAAGCTGCGGGCAGCAGACTTGATAAAGAAAGTCCAGATAATGTAGATGTGACATAGTCAGCCTTCCTCTAAATCGACCTTAAATGAATTCACTGAACTGATAACGTGGGGGAAATGAAATGCAGGTGCTTATACATTAATTTTCTAAAAGTTCAAGTGCTTTTGGCAAGGACAACTACACCTGTATTTCACCTGACAGTTCCCCTAGATAGGGCACTCTTCCTCACCACCTGTCTTTATACCACCATGGTACCTGACACCAAAAATGTCTGCATTTCAGGATACAAGCTTCATGATTTTTGTATATACTGGAGCATAATCTCCACCCGTAATTTGAGTTCACTCCCATCAATAACTACAAAGCTGTTTTCTTTGCTCTTTCATTTGCCCCTCAGATTTCACCATCTGTTTCAGTGCTGACCTCACAGCACATACCTTCTGTGTGATTCACTACTATCTTCTGCAAATTAGAGCTTCATGGCTACCCACAAGTCTACAAGACTTTCAATAAAACCCAGTTCTTCCAAAAGTTCTTTGTTTCCCCTTCGCTGTAATAATTCTTTCTTGATCTACCTTTCTTGCTAATTGGGGTCCTAATTCTGCAAACATAGGGACTGCAAAGGCAAACCTCTAGTGTTTCCTACAGTTTTCAACAACTGAACATGAGTTTAGAATAACTTTGCTTACTCAGCCTTCCTCATTCTAAATGATAAAGGGTAGGTGTTTCACTGCATGTAATGAAACAATATTGCTTTCGTTACCTTGCCTTTATATAAGGCTACCTGCATCATTTGTGCTTGAGGATCCTTTGGAACAAATAAAGATGTGGCAAGATCCTACAATCAGTGCAACTAATACTGCTTTCTATCAGCGCTGCCAGCTGCAGCACAATGTGCCCACACTGGGTTTGTTCACCATAGCATTTTAACATCAATGCCAGCATATCAAAATGTTGGGGTTTTTTTATGTTTTGGAATAGAAAAGGCAAATTGCTTAATTTTAAAAGCTCTATAACTGTGGGTCCCAAGTCACTGTCTTCATTTCCTAACAAAGGCAGAGCCTAAATGAAGGTTACAAATTTGTATCTTACAACAACAGTGTGTGTGAGTGCGTGCGCGAACCTTTTTTAATGCCCATCTGCTGAGCTGCTGTCACACTGTACCAAAGAGCCTGACATTGCAGTGTCACTATATTATGAAACACAGCCAAATTTTAGTTACTACAAGCCATCTTAACAATGATACAAATCCTGTATGTTTTTTAAACAAAAGCACTCCTGAGATTCTGTTTCTGTGTTCTTTCAGATAGCAACACTGACAAAAAAATTTGAAATGCAAATGCTAAGCAAAGAAGGTCAGCTAGAAAAGTACTTCTCCTGTAACTCCAAATCTGTCTGAAGAAGCATAAATGGATCTTGTTGAGGTGTGGGGCAGGGGAGGGCAGGAAGATGAACTCCATAAAATACTACATTGTCAGTTCTGGAAAGGTTACGTATTTTTCATTTACTATTCTGTTGCTAGTTTATGGATGCTTTCATAAATTCCAGATAGAATAGCTTTGAAATACATAACCTTTAAAAATAACTACACTTACAAAAACTGCCAAGCTATCTATTCCTTTCTTCTAGAGAAGAGTCACTTAACACTGCTTACCTTCAAGTTTTCGTACTTACTTGGGCCCTAGGAATATATGACAATCCTTTACACCACAATATCACACTTGAGATCGAGTAGCCCATTGAGTCTAATTCCTGTGCTTTATTTCCAACCCTGCCTCTCACCTGCTACTTTTTATGCTTCATTTTCCCTCTATATAGAATAATAGTAATAACTATCATAGAAATTTATTAAATGCTTTGATAGTGTTATAAGGCAGGGGTCTGTGATTGCCGTTGTGGTGTCACAGGCACATTTTAATAGCACAGAAGAGATTGATTGCTGAGCCACTGCATTTGAAAGAAACACCCTGTAAGAGTCAATAGACTCTAGAGCCTGACTCAACCATAAGACTGACTGATTCTTCAAGAAGTATATGAACTGGCAGCCTCTAATACCTCACTCAAACCTTCAGCCCAACCTTCCTTGTATTTTTTGCCAGTGTCCACCTTCTCCCAGGTATCTCCCAAGCAGCAGTACATCAACTGCTTCATTAAAGTTCAGAACAACTAGAGATAACTCAAAGAAATCATCTCTCCAGACCCCTTTTCCTCAAAAATACCAGTATACCCTATCTGGTAACACCCTGGTAAACAGTTTACGTTCTTAATTTTCTCCCTGCTCCCCCAAGCCCCATTCCAGAGCCTGGCAGACTGCTGGTGCCAAACTAATGCAACTACATTGTCTGGATCACTTTTTTTATTTTTCCTTCTTCTTTGGCTAGAGTTAAATCTCCTTCCTCTTTTTTGTTGTAAGCTAAAGCGAAGTTGTTGTTTAGGGTTTCATAATTCCACCTACACATGCCAAGTGCACAGCACCTCCATTTCTTCCCCTGACCTTCCTTTGCTTATGTAAGTAAGATACTGTTTTTAATTTCCTTTACATAACCTTCAGATTTCTTTAGCAATGGCTAATGTACTCTGACACTTTCTGCCTCCAAGATAAACCCTGCTTTGCCAATCAAGGCCATTCTCCAATTCTATCAGGTTTTCTTTTTATTCCTTAAGAACCCCTGTGCGACATCAACATTTGCCACCTCCCACTCCTTGCAGTACAAATTCCAGAGTTTTTATATTTAAACTCCAAATATCCTCACTATTTACTACCTTAATTTTTTTTCTGCCAATGACTTCACTGGCTTGCTCCCTTAAACTTTTTGAAAATAAAAAAGGAGGTATTTCTGTTTTTTCCTTCATTTAGAAAAAATTAACTCCTGAACACTGGCTCCATTGTTATAGAATCATAGAATCATTTAGGTTGGAAAAGACCCTTAAGATCATCGAGTCCAACCGTTAACCTATCACTGCCAAGTCCACCACTAAACCATGTCCTCAAGCACCACGTCTACCCGTCTCTTAAATACCTCCAGGGATGGGGACTCAACCACTTCCCCGGGCAGCCTGTTCCAGTGCCTGACTACCCTGTCGGTGAAGAAGTTTTTCCTAATATCCAACCTAAACTTCCCCTGGCGCAGCTTGAGGCTGTTTCCTCTCATCCTATCGCTTGTTACTAGGGAGAAGAGACCGACCCCCACCTCGCTACAACCTCCTTTCAGGTAGCTGTAGAGAGCAATAAGGTCTCCCCTCAGCCTCCTCTTCTCCACACTAAACAACCCCAGCTCGCTATTTTCTGCAACATCTTTGTAAACCTAGCCAAGTCTAAAGTAACACCATCTCAGTTGGCTCAGTTTTTTACTGCTCCCAGAGAAAGGATAACTAAGAAAGATTTTATTAGTAGTGTCGGTAGCAAAGGAGCTTGCCAGTGATGGTAAAACAAGGTCAAATGTACTCGACTATCAAAGAGGCTAATTAATATCTCTGACACACATTCAGGAAGCCGAGACCCCCTAGGAAAACCTCAGAGATATTATTACCTTGTTAATAGACCGCGTAAGACCCAAAATTCACGCTCCGAAGGCCTGGGGGCAGACACACGGGTACGAAGCGTCCCCGCTTCCCCGCCCAGCTACCCTCACACAGAGGGGCGAGGGCGGCATGCCTCCCTCCGGTGCCCCTCCCTCACCTCTCCGGGGAAGGCGGTGCTCCCCGGGACCCCCCGGACGCCACCGCCCCACCGCTTTCTGCCCCTCCAGCGCCCGGCCCCGTACGGCCGCCAGGGCCGCCTGACGGCGGGGACTACCGTCCCTCAGGGTCCTCCGGCTCCCCTCGGGATGGCCTGAAGCAGGGCGCTGCCAGCCCGGGGCAAAAGAGGGAGCGGCACGGCCTCCTACCTCGCCCGGGCTCGGGAGCCAAACCGGGCTGGGCGGGGAGGGGAGGCCGCCCGCCCGCCCGGGCCCCTGTTTGCGGCTCCGTCGCTAGGAGACGCCGCGCACGCGTCCTGAGAGCCGGTGGGCGGGAAGAGGAAGAGGCGCTCTGATTGGAGGACTCCGCCTGCCACTCCTAGCGCCACTTCCGGCGGCGTGGCGCCGTTCCCGGGAGAGGCCGCCGCTGCCGCCGCCATGGGCGTCCCGGGGCTGACGGGCTTCGTGGAGGAGAGCGGGGCGTTCCTCACCGAGCTGCGGCTGAGGGACACCAAGCTGGTCATCGACGGGAGCAGCCTCTACCACCGGCTGTGCTTCGCCTCCGCCGTCGATTTCCGCCGCGGCGGCGACTACGGCCCCTTCGCGGCGGCCGTGGGCGACTTTTTCGGCAGCCTGCGGGCCTGCCGCGTCGCCCCCTTCGTGGTGCTGGACGGCGGGCGCGGCGCCGACGACAGGAAGCTGCCCACGCTGCGGGGCCGCGCCGCCGAGCGGCTGCGGGCGGCCCACGGCCTCTCCCGCGGCGACGGCGGCTGCCTGGTGCCGCTGCTGACCCGGGAGGCCTTCGTGCAGGCGCTGGGCCGGCTCGGCGTGCCCTTCGTCCAGTGCTTCGCCGAGGCCGACCGGGAGATCGCCGGCCTGGCCAACCGCTGGGGCTGCCCCGTCCTCTCCCTCGATAGCGATTTCTGCGTCTTCGACCTGGCGGCCGGCTACTGCCCGCTGAGCCACTTCCAGTGGCAGAGCGTCTGCGCGGCGGGGGGGGCGCAGGGCTGCTACGTTCCCGCTCGCTGCTTTTTCGTGGAGAAGTTCTGCAGGCACTTCAGCCGCCTGAACAGAAGCCTGCTCCCTCTCTTCGCCGTCATGAACGGGAACGACTATACCGACCTGGCGGCTCTCGAGGTGTTCTTCAGCAAGGTGCGCTTGCCGAGGGGCGGCGGGGCGGGGAAGCAGGGGAGGCACGCCCGCCTCCAGGGGCTCCTGCGCTGGCTGGCGCAGTTCGCCGAGCCCACCGAGGCCGTCGACAACGTGCTGAAATACCTCAAGAAACACCAGAGGGAAGAAATCAGGGAGCTGCTGTGCGCTTCGATGGAGGATTATACTCCGTCGGACGTGAACCTTGAGGACTTTTTTCAGAATGGAAAGTACGATTGCGAGGCCGCCAGGAAAGCAGACTTACCGCAGTGGGTACTAGATGCTTTGGCAAAAGGTAAGCTGGCCCCGTTCATCAGCGATGCCCTGATACTAAGAAGTACATTCCTCCATGTTCAGGTGGAGAACATGCAGAGACCTAGCGCGCATAGCACAGCTTTGCCCATTCGACAAGTTATCTATGGACTGCTTCTGAAAGTATCTCAAAATACTGAAGCTGCTTCTCCAGGGAAGCAGACCAACGAACTACCAGTTGTATGCGAATTTGACAGACTCCAAAAGACACTTAAAAAAACATTTGTTCAAGCAGCAAGCCTACCCACAGATTTTTGTGATGATCATTTTCCTTTGGACAAGTTAATGAAGGTAAATGGTTGTCACAACAGATCAGAGTTAACAGTGTTTCACGAGTGACAGAAAATAGTTGGGACTCATGTTTGACCACCTGTTGCTAAATGTGGCGCCTGAACTAAGCCATCTCAGTAAGTACTTAATACAGAGGTCCCTACAGGGCTCTGAGCTTGGCCTGTGATCTTGAGAAGCTACATCAATTGCCTTTATCTTCTTCCCTTTCCACCCCCCCCACCCCCCAAAGTGTACCAAGAGAAATTATATGAAAACTTGGTTGTGTGTATATGTAGTACTGCCTAAATTTTCCATTTTAAGCCCTTCTTTCATCCTATGTATTCTGTTACATTAATACTTGCTTTTGTAACTATAGGAAGGAACTCAGTTTCATGAAGTTTAGAAAAGTGCAATTTAACAGTACAAAATTTATATTTCATCAAGCTATAGATGTTTCAGAGCAATGTTCTGAAACAAAATCTGACCCATGCTTTTTTACTAAAAATCACCATTATGTCATGTATGAATCTTGCAGCTGCCCAGCAATTTTACCTGCCGCAAGTATGCGTCCTGCTAACGTGGACCCCTGCTACTTGCCAGACAGAACGGCACCTGAAAAACAGCTTTTAATCAAAGGAAAGTTGTGCTAGGTTAGTCCTGATCACCATTAGCAATTCTGTATATTTAAATACTAATGATTAAGAGTGTAACTCTTGCTGTGAATGGAAAGTAATCTCCATTTCCAGAGTTGCATAATTGAGGTTTTGTACACAGTAGTTTCTGAAACATCCGGAAATACAATCTGTGTCTTCTAATGCTGCATATTTAAGCCACATGCTCTATCCATTCTGGCATTCAGATCAACTGTTAACACATCTCTGCATGTGGGCTGTGCTATACGTTTTTATCACTTGCTGGTGGCTATTTCATGTAAGAACCAAGTCTATCACTACTACGAGCACTAAATGCTACAGATAGATAGCTATAGATCCAAAGGCCTACATACAAGTTATTTTACACAGGTGGTTGTTACGGGCCTTTTACAGGAGCAATATGCAAACACTTAAGAGTTTGAAAAATCATGTTTGGGGATTTTAAGAAACATTAATGACACCTTAATTTGGTCTTGGTATGTATGCTGTTTGTTTAATGAATTTGAGCTTCTGCTATTACAACAACTCTCCTTACTAAATATATAGGAATTATCAATTCAACAGAAGGTTAGAAGAAGAAAAGTTATTCTGCACTTAAAGTGCTCTAGGCAAAACTGATTTCAGTTTGTCTTCTACTGTGGGGGTGTCTGCCTAAGAATAGGCAAAAACATCCTAATCAAGGTTCACAAAGCACTCTAATTACAACTGAAGAGCCTGCTGCGATTCTGCTGCACGCATGAAGTTATGGACAAAGTTTATAACACCACTTTTTAGAAGTTAAATAGCACAACAAAGAAGGAACATGCGCTAGGAATTAATACGTTACAGGTGAAAAATGCACACTTCACACTTAATATTTCATTGTGATTACAGGTAAGCATGTTTTCAACATATCAAGACCAGATGTCACCGTTACATCTCACAAAGCAAGGCTAACTTCCAAGAAGCACAAAATAAAGTTTTTTTTATATATATATATATATATGTATATATATTTGCCATACCAAAGTAATTTTAATCCATTATGGTTACAAGGTTTTTCCAAGCAAGCCAACTTTTACATAGGAGTTCAAATTCAGTCACCTGATTTGAAGACAACTCTGAAACCTCTTAAAATCTAACCTCAGGCAATTGTAAAAAATGACGTTTATCCTTCTACCTAACATTTAACTGTGTAGTTTTTGAAGCTTAAGTAGCATTTAAAAAATAGTTCCTGTTAAGAATATCCATGAAACTTAAATAACTTTTTATCGAAAACATGAAGTACTAGCTACTTTAAACACAAGCTTATTTGGAAATTGCTCACTGCAAATAAAGTCTGTTACCTTTATTTTTCCACTCCAATTTTTAAATTTCTTTTCAGGTGCCCATATCATGCCGTCAGATGCTTTTGCTGGAGACTCTAGGAGTGAAAATGAGTTTCCTAGAATCCATCCCCAGTCACTTACAACTCCCTGTTGCTGTAACGTGTTACTGGATATGTTGTTCAGAACCAAAAGTTAAGTTGCATCAATTAAAGGCTTTACTTCTGATGATAGTGTCTGGAGAACTGCACAGGATAACAAACGATCCAGGTATGTCTCCAAAGAATACAATTTTAGATGTTCAGCTACTATGAAAATCTATACTATAATTCAATTTTCCTAATTTATGGTGAGTTATCCAAATTCAGATGAATTAGCATTGATTTACACTATATCCTGAGGTGTCACATTCTTTGCATTGATACAGAGCAGAGAAACAGTGCTAGCCATCAGTTTAACATTTTATATATGTAAAACAGTGCTTTGCCATCTTGTAAAACATTAATTTGCATTTATAAATGCTTTCTTTAGGATTAAAAGATCAATTTAGATACAAAAGTTACAAAAAAATAAGCTTAACATACTCATGCATCAAAAGAAAATCACTACTATTGATGCATTCTGATTTTTTTTTTTCTCGTGTTATTTTCTAAAATCATCTGTACTTAAAAATCCTGAGTTACACAGGCACTGTGCATTGAGAGAATTTGAAAGTACTAAATTATCACAGAAATTAATAGGTATAAATATTACTGAAACAGAGTTATGGTGGCATTTCCTCTAGGAGTCCTTCATTTGATGGCAAAGATTACACATGCCAGGGTTATGCAGTTTCTTTAGGTTCTAGTTTATAGAAACTGGACTGACATGGTTGCCACCAGCATCCCAAGTGGGTGGGAGTGAGATGGAAATCTTGTTTGGAATTGATCCACTCACAGAACAGCATAGCAAATTACCTAACAAATAGAATTCCTGATTTCACAATTTCAGATCCTCGTGGATATTGATACTTGAATTTTTACTCAATTTTATGTCTTAAAGTTCAGTTTGAGACACTTTAAAACATTACTAATGCTTCCTGAAATAGAACTGGAGGTGTGAAGACTATACATTGCAGATAGCTTTCATACTGCTCACAGCGGAACATTTATTTGCATGTCATTTTTTATTTATAACCTAGATCCCACAGTCGTACGTGCTGAAGGTGACAGTACTGCATATAACGAATTTTTAAAATGGAAGGAAAACAAATTGGAAAATACAGGCTTTGATTTAGATGCTGCACACAGTTTTTGCCAGTGGCAGTGCTGTCTTCAGATGGGATTGTATCTCAACCAGCTACTTTGCACTCCTCTCTCTGAGCCAGACCTGACTAGGTAAGGATGTTTCAGAGATCTGCTTTCCACGCAAGCCCCTGATGAAATGTGTTCATATGTTGTTTTATTTTCTGTGTCAAACTCCTTTGGCCAATTTTACTATATTTGAACTCCCTTCTTTAAAGATAGGAGAAAAATACTGAGTAGCATAGGCATCCCTCAGGAGCCCACTGTTGGATCCTGTATGTAGTTAAGATCTGTTTTTTCACTAAGCAGCATGTTTCTGTACCTGTCCTGCTGAGGTGCAGGATGACCTGCACCTGCTAAACGAACACTCTCTCCTTCCTTTGAGCAGGCTTTACAGTGGGACCCTTGTGCACAGGCTGTATCAAGAGCTTAAATCAACACCTTCAGTGGAAAATCTGTTTAGTTCATCTCCAAAAATGACTCAGCTTTATCAGGTTTTGTTAAATACGGTGGAGTCAACTGTATCTCCAGACTTCTTTCAGGAGATGACCAAGACCAAATCTGAGTCCTGCAAAAAGAAGAAAGCATCTAGTAAGAAAAAAAAGGCCATCAGACGTGCTGTACCAGAAACTCAGTATTTATGCAACGTTAATAGGTTTGCATCGCTTGGAGTGGATGACTGAAAGTGCTATTCCTGAAATAATTTTTAATGCCACGCAGATGGAAGAAATTGCGTTAAAATATGTGACTATCGGAATTTTCTCAGCTCTTTTCACACAAGTTCCTGATTCAGTCTTTACCAACAATTCTTGCTTCAGGGAATTTTTGTATTTACTTTTTTTGTAACTAACACTCTTATAAAAGAGGTGCTTTATAAAAGTTGTGGTGTTTTATTTTTCTTTAAAGATATCAGTCTACGGAAATGAGCAAAGTTGTTCAGCACTGGACTATTGGAGAGCTGGACTATTTTAGAGGAACTGTTTTCCTGAACGTTTTTAGTTGGCTATTCGTCTCCCTGAACACTTCTAACTTCCAAAAAATCCCATTTTTAAGTTTGTGTTTGAGGAACAGTGATTGCAGTCTTACAGATCAGATTAAAATGGAAATTGACAAGTTTAAAAATATTGTCATATCAGTCATCACAGGTAGAGCATTTGTACTGTCAGGGAGAGCTAGGTTTACTCGGTGATAACCGAGTAAGTTCTGCTTGCAGTATTATAGGTACTAAACTATACTCGGGGAGAAACTTCACCTTCTATTCCCTCCCCCCCTTTGATACGTAGGAGTTAAATGCTTACATGCATACACAAAGCTATCACATGGTAGCAAATTTTAGCAGGTTTGCTAATTCAGAGTAATTTTGTATGCTCTTCTGCCATTAAGAAACTGCTGTCATTCAAGTTAACCTCCTTTCTCTCATGGCTATAAAATTAACAAACAAACAAACAGACCTATTTAACTTGCCCCAATGTACACTAAGTTACTTGACAAACCCTTACTATCAACACAGTAATACTGAAAAACAATTTATATTTTAAAACATCCTGCATCATCAGTATTTCTCAGTGCTTTGTATTAGCTAACCTTCCAGCAAAATTAGTCAATTCACATAAATGCTTTTCTTGCAGAACTGTAGTTTTTCTGGTGTTATCCCCATGTGAAACCTAATTACTACATTTGTGGTTTTTCTCCTCAAGAATCCATATACCTTTTCTTACATTCAGGAAAATAATAATTTCCACCTTTAATCATTAAAGTTTGGCCCATTACTTACCAGAATTCAAGCCCGATTCCAGCATCACCATGTGCTCAGTTTTCAGTCCTGGTTACGTCCCCTATCTAACAGCTATCCACATGGAAGTAACTCACTAGATCTTGTGACTTACAGGAAGGGTCTCTGATATCATACAGCTGAGTCTTGATATCGCCATAATATATTCAATGAGAAAAGAATAGATTTTTAATGTCTATTAAATTAATGAGTATTTTTGAGATACAGTCTTCCAGTTCAAAACTGCTACTTATTAAACTACCAGCAGGTGGCACCTATGCTCAACTCGACAACAAGTTACTAGAACTTTACAACCCATTTCTAAATAGACTGCAATTTGCAGCAGTCTGCAAAGTCACATTTTCATCAGGTGACTTTAAGTTGAAAGAGGTTACATTTAAAGTTCTTGATTTTAGTCACTAAAATCCTTAATCATCCAAATCATCCTCTGATCCATTACGATCATGCATATTTCATTTTACCACGCTTTTATTTCCTTACGGTTTTTAATCATCAGGAATAGTCACATTTAAAATAAGTCTGAAATATAAAAATACAAGCATGTTTGATTCCCCTTTGTTAGTGCTGTGAGAAGAGAGAGATTTATTAACTCTGAATACCATATCGGAAAACTGCTGGAGAACATAAATTCTGGAGACTTGCTGAGAAGCAGTATCTTCAATTAGATAGGTCAGAAGACTGGGATAAACTCAAATATTCCACTTTCGGATAAAAATGCTGCTATGATCACATGGCATTTTGAGAATACCTTTGGGAGTGCTGACTCAATGAATAAGAATTACTCTACTGGAAATGTGTTCTCAATGCAGAATGCAGCTGTTCTTTGTTGCTGATAAAAATGAAATGCCCCTCCTTGCAAGCACCAATCCTGTATGCTGAAGAAAATAATTACTGTTACTAGGGTTACAGAATTTGAATCAAGTGTTCCAGTTTTCCTTTTTGAGTCATTATAGGTTTTCAATCTACTTTGTAGGAAAAATAAAAAAATAAAGGGCCTTTACTTATTAAAACTGAAAAGTTCTTTATTCCATGCGTTAGTAAGAGCAACTAAATTCCTTGGTTGGTGTCTATTTTCACCCCACATGTAATGCCTCTAATTTTTGTGGAAAGATCCCACTATTGATTCAATTGCTCTGGAGAAAAATCTCTCGAACTTGCTGCTAGGTGGTAACGATCAAGTGTGGAGCCAAAAAATTGGCAATGGAATACACAAGCATTTTTTATAAATGAGATTGAGCTAGATGAATTACTTGTTATTGTTTCATCTTCCATTGGAAAACAAAGCAAAACTTAGTTTGGCATATTTAAAGTGAATTGCATTCAATTAAGTTCACTCTGCAAGAAGGCAAAATTGTTCTTAAGAGACTGACATACCTTATTCAGGAAGTGAGACTTGCGCTGGGAAAGGGGTACTTCATAAAATTTGTTTAAACACTAGGCAATAACACTTCCAAGCTAAGACGACAAATTGGCGTTCATCTGCACTTCTGTACTTATCTGGATTTCTGGGACTCCAAGACCAAGTGCAGAGCACAAAGCAGTCAAATCCCATGGAAGAATATCAACAAGTTAAGACTTACTATGTGAAAGGTATAGTTGCTGTACTTTCTCAAAACCCAAGTTCATTCAAGAGATTCCTCATCAGCATGCATTGTCAGTTTTTACTACCTGTCTTCACTGAAGAATACTAAGGATTTTATTAATAAAATTATTCTGAAATTGTATTGAAATACTGAACACACTACAACAATACTGACCAACTACAGCCCCACTTGCCAAAGATGGTAATAGTTCAACCAGAAGGAACACTGACAAATCTGTTCAACTTCCGAAAAACTGCTGGAAATAAGAAACTTGCTTGAAGAAGAGAGCATGTCTGTAAGAAGTCATCTTGGTCGGGCCCTACCAGCTCAGTGGTTCACGTAACATCCTGCAGGAAGAGATGAGGGCCGCATGCTGCAGTCTTTGCCTTTACACAATGACATCTCCAGGACATTGGCAGTCCAGGTACTACGTGCATATTGAGCAGGCCCAGGGTCAGCCAGAGCAATGGATGAATTGCACGTGTAAAGCAGACTCAATGGTGCACTCATGTCCCACCTGCAGCCCCGCTTCCTGACTAAGTCTGGGAGTCTCCAGAAGGAAAAAAGAAGAGAACAATTAAAATAACCTCTTAGCAGAGAAATTCATACAGCACTTTCCAAACTGCCTTGAACTCCCCAGATTTTGAGCATGGCATGTGGGCAAGCCACAAGGGAAGTGCAGAAATATCCCAGTGCCTGTTTACAACAATTCCTCATTAACCGACAGGATGACCATCGCGACAGCATGGCCCCGAGCCAACGCCAATGCTACACTTTCAGGCTAGAGTGAAAAGATGTGTATCCGCGTGCTTTCAAGCAAAAGAGACACCATTACACCTCCCACTCCCCCTAGAGATCTTAGACATCCTCTTTTCAAGATGCCCTAGGTGATTGTTCCTTGCATTTCCTCAAGGGATGATGAATCCTACTCTGATGAGAAGACACTGATGACAACAGCTGCAAGTCTATTTTGAGGAAGAACACTGTTTCCAATTAGTGAATATTAAGAGTATTCAGACATTATCATATATTAAAAATACTTTTAGCAGATCAATACACGGATCTATTATAATGCTTTTCTAGCCACAAAAAGTAATTCTGTAGGTTAAAATTTTAAGTTACACTACCAGTAAAAAGTTTATTTTTATGATCAGGGTGGAAGAAGGAAGAGGAAGAAGGAAGAAGGAAACAAAGCTTCTTTGAAAGAGGGGTGTGAGTTTTTGCCATTAGAGTGAGGATTAGTGCATTCATTTTCTAATTCAACACACTACAAATAATTTCAATAACAGTACTGTCTTGTAATCACTCAAGTGATCTAACAGTCATAAGCTAAACTAAATATGGAACAAGGCATGAAACAAAGCTTATATCTAAATTATATCAAAACAAGCATGCTAATCTGGTGTAAATGCCAGTTTCTTTTAAAACAAAGAGACAACACACTTAAGAAAAGCAAACATTTACTTCAAATTGCAGTATAGGCTTTTCAATCACAGAAAAAGAAAAGAAAAACAGTGATCCAACAGCGGTCACATCCTGTGCAAAAAAAAAACCAAAAAAACCTCGGGATACAAAAAACCTGTAGCACAAGGTACTTGAGCCGCTTACACATTGCAGGATAAAGTAAATAAATACAGCAGCTAGAATATGGCACTCTTGTGACAGACTCTAAACCCAGTGGAATGCCTCCGAAATATTTTTTAATCCTTGTATTAGTAGCAAAGTCCCACCACCATAAAAGTAAAATAGTACAATGTTTTAAATAAAAACAAACTAAAATATTTATATCTAAGAGAAGGATTTTACACAGTTATATCTTTTTAAGTGCAGAAAATGGGACTTGGGCTTAGATCTTTCTTTAAATTAACCCCACACACACACAAAATCCCATTCAATCTCAAAAGTAAATTTATGTTTGAGGAAAAATGTTACCAAAGTTGCATAATTTCATTTGTTACTCCCACAGCTGGAAGTTAAATTCTAAACAGTCTTGAAACATGAATGTTCATCATTAGCCAGTGAAACAAAGGACTTGTCAAAAGCCCTCAGGATTTCTTTATCCTCCAAATATTGTTTTGCTTTCTCTTACATCTTTAGACAGCAATCCCTAAGTTTGCAAACAAAAGAATGCAATATGCATCATACATCAAGAAAAGACGAAGTTGACGAAGAAGAACTTCCACGTTTCTGGATCTTTTCCTTGCTTCTTTCAAACTTCTTTATGATCTCAGTCACTATGCACACAGAGGAAGTGAGTCCCAGAAGAAACAGTAAATCTGGAAAGAGATAATTAGCCTTTTTTAAATTTGCTATTTAAGGCTGAGCGCAGACTTACGAAAGAACAAGACTTAACAAGACTTTAAAATTGTCTCCCAATCATTGGGTAAGTTCAGGAGAAATGAAGCAAGAATCAATTTTTGCAGGACCAGAAGGTTAACATGCATAGTTTATGCGCAAATCATAAGTACAGGAATGATATTTCAAACTTTTAAAATATTTCATAACCCTATTTTTAACAATGCCTATGAAAACAAAGAACACTAAGCAACGTAATTAACTTCATGCTGAAAAAATAATTAGTATAATCAGAAATGACACTACAATAAAAAGAATTATGTAAAAACATGTATTTCATGACAATCATTTTATCTTTAACTCCAGAAAACCGCAGAAGTAATAAATGTAAGACTTAATGAGGCCAACAGCATTATGTACCTATAGCTTCTTAAAGTCCTTATGCCTGTTTATCCTACGACAATGCAGTTGATTTAATAAAGGATTAAGATTTCTAAAGAAAGTGTTTAGAGAGAAAACTTGCTAAATAGCAAGATCAACAGTGCTTAAAAAACTTCAGTAAACTCTATGCTTCATTTTTGCCTGCATCAAAATTTATGTTAAGTAACCGAATATACATAAGCACCTAAGAAATTTAAGAATGCACTGATCAGTTGTGTACCATATGCATTTAAATAATAGTTCCCAACAAAACATCTAAAAGGATTTAAAAAAAAAAAAAAAAAAGAAGTCAGCAGGCTTTGTATTCTGCAAACAACCAGAGAGTGCTCTTACAGAACCATCAGCTAAAGCATTTACAAATTAATCCTTAATGTACGATTTTGAAAAGGGAACTTTTCCTTACCCAGGACACTCAGGCTCTCTGTTTGGAAAACCTTCTGAAGTGGAGGAAAGTAAATGACCAATAACTGCCCCATTATAGATCCAAGGACGGCATAGCAGAACATTTTGTTACTGCAAAGTCCAATCTCAAACACAGATTTTGCCTGTAAAATAAATAACACATTACACTGTACACGTGATCTTAATTATCTAGACAAGAAAGTAATTCGTAACTACAATTTCTTTTCATCCAGACTTTTAGAAAAATGTAAAAAATTATTGTTGTCCTTTTACATAATCCAGAACAAGTTCTTGAACAGGCTAATTGCATTTTCTCTCTGGTAAATGAGTACAAATCTTGTCTTCATAGTCAATGACTTGTATATTGAGCTCACTTTTCTGCAAGTACAGTGCATTAGAAGGTGCCCTCTACACTAGAAGGAAGTGTTTTTGTGGACCCTGACAATTCACATCAGAAAACAGACTGCAAATTAGAGTAAATGTAGTAATGTATACTAGCAACGTACTTGTCTCTAACTAGCACAAAATTTCAGACTTGTTTCCTTAAAACAAAAATACATACAGAAAGAACAGTTTAAGAAGTTTTTCTTGGATTATGGGTTTAGGGTTACAAAATAAAGAAGTGAAGGTCTTCAAGAAATTTCAGGTTCTGGCAAGGACACTGAACTGATAGAATTTTCAGGGGAAAAAAAAAAAAAAAACACCAGTGAAGTGTACACAGCAATAAAAAGGACCATCACACTTCAGCTTTTAATAAAAATTTCCTTGCACCTGTCAGGACAGAAGCATTACTACCAGCTCTACATCACGTAAACAAATGAAGGAAGCTAATACTTATCTGTAATTTAAGAAATGCTACCTAGTGAAACTCTGAAGCTTAATAGCAGACGTGAAGTAAATCTGCAGGAAAACATTTGAAACAAACACAGCAAGATCCTTCCTCAAGGAAAATTCTGCTTATTGTGTAAATACTGTGTAAATGGACAATATGAATCACTTACCTGAGATCTAGAACTCAAAGCATTGAACATATCAAAAAATACAAAACAGGTGAAAGTCATGGTTGTATCTCGAGGCGTTATTACATTGTCTCTTAACTGCCAAGAAAAGAAAATGAAATGGCTTTAGCATGCTTTAAACCCTCCACAACTAAACAAAGTTACTGCAGTAATTCAAGCTCTACTAGCTAATAAATGAAAGCAAAAGCACCTTGTTTGCCCCAAGCTGATTTAATAAATCATACAGCAAAAATTATGCACCTGTAACTTACAACAATTTGTAATTCCAAGCTGTGATTAAATGAAGCCTCTTGACAAACATTTATGCAAGCACATGGAATACCAAGAATTCTATGATGCGCTACCAAAAGTTCAAACAATTTTTCTCTACTGGGAAAAGAAAGTCAAATGGCTGTTTCGTAATAGTCTGGCTAGAAGATTTGTACAATTACTTTCTATGGGCAAAGGCTTCCCAAGTAGATTTGGGACCTGGAAAAGCCTGTGTTAAAATAGAGCTTGGGGAATAAAACTGTATTCCTCATTTCAACAACTACTTTGAAAATCTTCCTCTCTAATCTGCTAGCTGAATAGATTATTAAATAAGCATGGCCAAAACTTGCAACTAAGTTCATACAAATTCTGAATTCCAACTGCTGGTATAAAAAAAGACTTCTTTTAAATTAGTTTGTTACTGCTTTAAGTTTTTCACTTTTGTCATACCTCTCTCCAGAAGACAAACAGTGTTCCACACACGATAATTATTGATGAAACCAGTATTTTAACAATCAGGTTTTTGGTCAGAATGCTGTCCTTCAAATTTCTTGGAGGCTTCTGAATAACATCTTTATCCACAGGCTCCACCCCAAGACTTATAATTAAAAGAACATCTTAGATTTTTATCATCATAAAAATAATTCACTGCTGCTAACTTCAGGACTAGATTTTGAGTTGAAAGAAAGATTTTAATCTTCACTCTACAGCCTAAGAATCATCTCATTCAAATAAGCACATGGTATTTTCACTTTCAGAAAACAGAGTTATATGTATTAGTAACAGGCAATTTTCTAACACTGCAGTTTAAGAGTCCATAAATACATGATATCAGACAGTATTAAAATTACCAGATGTTAATTTTAAAGGAAGCTGCTATATTAATTATTTCTGTAACTGTGATCAACCCAGCTAAGGAATTTACTGGTAGTTCCTTTCCACCTCTCCCTCCACCATCTAATCTGCAGTGAAGAGGGTCAGAGGAAGAACCCAGAAGGAAGCCAGAATCCTGCATGCAAGTTTCATGGGCATATCCATAGATCTTTAGGTATCCATGTTGCCCCCATAATTATTGTTAGATACTAAAGCAAACCAAAAGGAATGAACATAGAACTATACGGCAAACACTGTAATTCAAAGAAAAAGTTTGTTCTTTCAGAAACATTTCACTGAAGTTTAACACTTCACAGAGTTTCCTTTATGGGTAACCATTTTCCTTGCTGAAATAAAAGGACTACAGACCTCTAACAGAATTTAAAGTAATTACTTACCTTTGAGCTGGAGGTCCATCCATAATAATATTGATCCATAAGATCTGCATGGCATTGAGAGGATTAGGAAAGTTCATTAATGTAGCCAACGAGATTAAAGTCAGTGCTGCTATACTCCTGTTGAAAGAATTCATTTTTATAACTGTCAGCATGGCACATTTCTGAAGATCCACTGATAACTGCTTTGTGATCAACACTTAACTGTTTAAGAGTACATACAGATTTTGACAGTGTGAATCATGACTGACATAAGCCTAACTTTAAAGGTAGAGCATGAATTCATTTAGAATACTCATCTTGACACAGTCCGTATTTAAAACGGCATTGTTTTGGCAATAAAAAGACAGCAAGTTTGCATCTTAAAAACCTCCCAAACTTTAAGATAATGTTTCAGTCATCACTCACTTTTACCTAATTGATTTTTCACTGGGGAACTGGGTCCTGTACTTTTATTGTACCAGAAGCGGAACTTCTAAACATGGTTTTGAAAAACAAACTGCTTTTACACTTTTGATGTAAACACAACTGCTCTGTGTACCTGTCACTAGTTTGACTAATCCATCAAGGCAAGGTACTACCCAAGCTCTCTAAAAATACCTACACCACCCGTCATTATTAGCAAGATGAGAAGGCTAAGCAAAAGACTGAAAACAGATTAACTGGTTGCAAGCTTGGCATTAGAAACCTCTCTAAGCAAGTATGCACTAATTGCTTTCAGTGCAAGATTAAGTGGTTTCATAACCAATGAGAAGAGAGCAAGGCTTATAATAATTCCGAATTTAGCACTATACTGAACCCTATTATGCTCTCCCTGCAAATAGGGGGGCGGGGGGGGGAGGGAAGGGAAGTAACTCATTCATCAAAAACCTGAGGCTACCATTCCCAAGGCTAACAGGCAAGCACTTTCCTAGAATAGCTATGCTTAGTTATTTTTCAGAAGCAGATTTCTAGTCTCCTGCTAATGCAGGACACTAGTCAAGACCGAAAGTATATGACACTTCCTACGATTTTTATGCAAGTTTTAAGAGGTTGGTGTTTTCTGGGTTTTGTTGTGTTGGGGGTTTTTGGTGTGTTTTTTGGTTTTTTTTTTTGTTGTTGTTGTTTTTTTTGTTTTTTTTTTTTTTTTTTTGCTTTTGGGGTTTTTGGGGGGTATTTGGCATTTGTGGTTTTTTTTGCAATTTCTGCAACTTTATTCAGCCACTCTCAAATGCCATGAAGGCTTCAAAAATGTACATGAACAACATGGCGAAGAGGAAAACCATGCTCCTGAATCCAGATTCAAGAAGATAAACTCACAAAATTTTTGAAACTAAGGCTTAATGAACTCTTGTCTTATGTACACATGATACAGTCAGCACAGGGATCCCTATATGCAAGAAAAGGAAGTCAGCTTCACAGAGCTAACTCATTCCCCAAACCAGTGTATGGATTACAGAGAAACTAACCTCCCGTTTCCCTCCATTTGATATACATGTTCTGGTTAAGGAGGGAATGACTACTAACTTCTCCTTTAAACAAGGACCCAAAGGTAGCTATGCTGTTTCTCTTCATCCTCTCAGTTATCGACTTTTCACATCTTAACAGGAAGAACTGTGACAAAGTTAGATCTCTGTTTATTGCACTGTTTTCCGGTTCTTTAAAAATGAAACAAGCCACCAAATACAAAATACTGAAAGTTCAAAACCATAGCATATCAGCATCCCATGTGAAATTTACAATGTTTACATGAATTTATGCAGCATCTACTTCATGATGCTTTAATTCTTTCACAATGTAGTTAGAACCTTCTAATATTGTCAGCTTTTCAAACTTACGTGCTCAGCTGAAATCTAACAAAATTTTTTATGTTATTATAAATTCCTTTACCCTCTTCAATTGCAGACCTGCAATTAAAAACAAATATAACATCACTAGACAAATGAGACTACTGCCAAAAAAGCTTATAACAAACCAAAACCACTATGACTTTAAGCAGCAATGCAAATGTCAAGAAACAAATGGAGTTGAGGTTCTTACAACTCTGGCAGTCATTGTTTTTCAACTTGACTATGAGATTAATCACAACAGTTATTTTTCCAGCTGCTTAACTTTCATAATGAAATGTCAATATTAAAATCCCCTCCTTGTTCAAGATTCACCATCATCCTTGATGAGACCTTCCAATTCAAGTTAGATAACTAAAAAAAAATCCCAAACCCAAAACACACGCACTTTTACAAAACCACAGAAATATAGCATGACTTTAGAAGACCAAGTATTCTTACTGCACCAGAATGAAATACGTATACACCATCTTCTCAACCTCTAGCACACGTCACAACTTGGCTATCACATTAACACAATTACAGCGGTGTTTTCTAATGCCTAAATCAAGTCTACTCTGCTGCAAACAAAACCGATTTCTTTCTTCTATTCCCCCAATAGCCAAGAACAACAATTAATCAGCATTCTTTTTGTAATTTTTAAGAAAAAAGGATTAAAGGGATTGGG
Source organism: Platalea leucorodia (assembly GCF_965183815.1). Lineage (NCBI taxonomy): Eukaryota > Metazoa > Chordata > Aves > Pelecaniformes > Threskiornithidae > Platalea > Platalea leucorodia. Next base: position 121,362,949 of record NC_138823.1, read on the forward strand.
GGAAGGATGTAAAACTATGGGAAGCTCACACATTTTTTTCCCTTAGTATTCACCACTCTTTTCACTCTCCTATTGAGAGCTTTCCTGATGAAGTGAGCAAAACTGGGTAAAGCATTCCAGCAAAAGCCTCATCAAGCCCAAGTAAAGTTAAGCACTTACCACAGATGTCCTTCCTATGTACTCTTCTGAGTATTTTAAAATTATTCCCTCCTCTCTTTTGTTTTTGCACAACAGCACATTGCTGTTGGCTGAATTAGTAGGGAAACCTTTTAACTCTCAGATCATCCTCTGACATACTGCTACCTAGGTAGATTGTCTTATATTGTACTTCTACATTTCATTTCTTCCCGAGGGTTAAGCATCATACTTTCAGACAAACTGAAGTGTTCCGAGATTGATGCATAATTTCAAAATGAAGGCTATCTCACTAGACAGCAGTCCAGCTCTGCCAACAACCACTACCTTCAAAAGTCAGATGGATTAAATTCAAAATAAGATAAGTTTAGCTATGCTCTCTTTGCAGTACACCAAAGAAGAAAATGAACAAGTAACAAATAGCTGGTTACCAGAAATTGGTAACTTACTTTCACCTGTGATACTTAAATAGCTTATATTCCTTTCCTTTTTTGAAACACCACATTTAAAGTGTTGAAATTTTACACATAGCACTGTGTAAAATTTTTAAATTGAGAGGAATGCTCTCCCTAATTTTTACATAAGATTTATGCTTCTGAAATAAGAAATTAAATGAAGATAAATCCTATTGACAGCTAACTGACTCAGAATTTCACCTGTTATGTTTCCAAATATACTACTACCATAATTCTACCTGGAGAAGCAGAAATACAGGTTAGTTTTTATAGTACATACATGCACAACACCCTTTGTTACTTACATCTGACCTATGTACAATACCAAAGTAGCAAAAGTCTAAATATGTAAATACATTCTTATGCTATTATTAACACACATAAAAAGACAGAAATGCTTAGTTGCCCCTTGTACTATTATCTTCCCATCTCTTTTTTAAGAGTATAATACAGGTAATCACCATAAAGATGATTCTCCTGTCTTAGCTGAGAACTCGTTAACAGCTGCTACACTTACAAGTTCAGGGAATTTCTTTTGGTTTTAACCCAGGCAACATCTCATTAAAACTATATAGCACAAGGTATGTACATAAATGCCACCTACATTATTGTCTGAAAATCATCATCCACGAGGATCATATCTGCTGCCTCTTTACAAACATCTGTTCCAGTTTGTCCCATTGCTACACCAATATCTGCAGCCTTCAGAGCAACAGCGTCATTCACTCCATCTCCTGTCATAGCTACTACTGCACCATTATTTTGCAGGGACTAAAGAAAAGAAAGGGAAAAGAGCTTAAATCAGGGATTGAAATAACCCATCCTATAAAATTACTCCAGATACAAGGTTGGCGTTATCACCCTGCCCCAACATGCCCCCCCCCCCAATTTCTTCTAATTCCACTGTAAAATCCTAAAAAGAAAAATGCAGCTGTCTGTATTCTAATGTATTTTTATACAAGATTTTAGGTTAAACTTCAGTTCATATATTCAGACAGCCTTAATTTTAAAGCTAGGGTATATAAAATCTGCCTTTAAAAGAAAGTAAAAAACTCTAGAGAAAGAAAGAAGATACTTTATTTACATTTCAAGATTATCACCCTCTTATAATTCTCAATATATTCCAACTGTCTCAATGTTTTACTTCCTTTTACTTATTGTTGCTGTTCTGATTATTCCAGTTGTTACATTGAGTATGTCCCTCTTTGCTGCCTTCTTTTGTTAACTTCTGAATGGAAGCATTACCTCAGACACAGCTTGATATTCATGCCCTTTTATCCTGTTCTGAGAAGTATCAGAAATATGGCTCTTTCAATTTCCTAGTCAATTCAACTGCAACATGACACACAATCTCAATTAACCCCCAGCTCCCTACACAGAAGAAAACATGATGTTGCCTACCAGCAGCTGCCTATCCCTTGTGGGCACTATGCATTTTTCTAGGTAATATTTTCAAATACACTTCAGTTCCAAACCAAATGCATTTCTGGTTTCGTCTTGACACACTGTAGCACTTTATAATTTAAGTAAAAGCATCACAAACAGTACCCATAGCAACAGTTCAGCATTCGAGCCTCTAGTAAGACATACCTTTATAATTTTCAATTTATGTCGGGGACTGGCTCTGTAAAATACTGCAACCTGTTAAAAGCACAATGAAGATGTAGTGAAAATTTGAGAAATGTAAAGAATTGCACTGGATTCTATAAAATGAGAGGATAAAAAATATTATCTAAGGCCAACTGTACTCTTGTTAGCTATAAAGTTGAAGCACCAGTGAGCTGTGTTTTTAATAGAGTGAAACCATTAATTCTAGCGAAGACGCGAACTATGTTCTGGTAAACAAAGTTGGTGCTACTTATTTCAAGATAGAATATGCAGTTTAAAAACCCTCTGAAATTGTGAAGCAACTGAGTTATAATGGCTTGCTGTAGCCTTCCTGACTAAATTCATGGAGGCAATTGCCATGCTGACTCTATAAATAATGTCCTTTTCCCTTGTCAGCAGTAGCGGCAAGCTACTCAGGACATTTCAATTTTACTAGGTTTGTGTAGCATATTAGTAACAGATTGAAGTTTTAAAGCTTATTAATAAAGATTCCAGCTAGGAAGGAATTATTATTTTTCAGCATTTTTTTGCCTCTTGTCTTCTCTGTGAATTGAAATTTGAGCACGTGGAATTTTGTTTTCCATAAACTCCATACTGTTAGCATTCACATCTATTTTTCCTTCTTAAGAAGCTAGATAAGAAGTTCTCAACAGCCACTTTAGACTGTACACAGATATCAATCTTATTGGTTGATTTTAATTAATTCCTACTAAGATTTTAAATAAACACCTAGAAAACTAATTGGGTCTCAGGTCAAATATGCACAAAGTAAATTTGTAACTATTTCAGTTATTTAAGGTGGACAGCACTTAAGAACAAGTATTACCAAATAAACCAAAGATTACTATTTGCCACACAATTCTTTTTTTCTAAGTTTGTTTTTGTGAGTCACCAAGGAAAGACACAAAGCTGACATGCACATTTCTTGACTGTAAATATTGGCTTTTGGCTTGCTTACATCAGACTCAAGCATGCTGCAGTCTAATTTTGCAGTCTTGCAAACAGAGCAGCATTTTGATGCATAAATTTTGCAACATAGCCAAGCCTGAACCTCAATTGCATTTGATTATGCCTTCACATTTACAACTTTGACATTGGCTAACACATTTAGTTATTTAATAACTAAAAAGTATTAAGCAGTAACTTAATAAGTAGACCGTTTGAAAATTCTCAACCAGTGACCTCAGATCGATTAAAAATCATTAAACATACAGACAGCTCCGCTTATGAATTACAAAAGGATGGACTGTCTGAATGTGCAAACTGTAAGGTTATATACATGAGCTGAGCTACTCAAAGAAATAAAATGGTCTTACAATACAAAGGTGATGATGCTCACTGAAAGTGAGAGGTGGCAAAATGAAAGTTCCAATATAGGCATTGAAAGGTAAAAACCAAATTGAATCGTTAAAAGAGACAAAAGTAATCAACTCAGTAAAAAGACAACCGTGCAAGTTGGAAGAAAAAATTTCATACGGTCATACGTCAAACCGAAAGATACTTGTTTGATCTGGGACAGCTTCTGTATTTCTGTACTAAAAGCCTCTGGTAATTTGCTGTATCACCTACATGTTATTTGTATCTCAGAAATTACATTTTAGCTTTCCACAGGTTAAAAAAAAAAAAAAAAGCATTTCTCAATATAAAAATATATCCTTTACTGCTTTTCAGTAAGTAGTATATAAAACCAAACCTTTGGTGTTATTTGAGAAAGCTGCTGAATATCCAAATCGTCTATTTCTTCTCCAGAGATTGCCTGTGAATTTTTGGAATACAATCCTAGTCGACTAGCTGGAAGTAAATAATAAAGAAGGTATTTTAATAATTTACCCTTTTAAAACATTAAGTACTCAGTTTTATTATTTTTTAAACTTATTTTCTGCAGCATTTCAGATTTGAAACTCTTCAGATCTGAACTCGAGTAACAAACACATGCTACAAAGTCTATTGTAATCAGATGTTTATTTCTTTAGACTTTTTAGGTCTAGAGGTCTGTACCTCATTGTGTCAGATGGCATATAAACACAAAAGCTTAGTCCTCTCTAAAGAATTCACAGTTCAAAAATAACAAGACAGACAATGAAAAATGACATGGGGGAGACAAGGAAAAAAGCCCTCTGAGAAAGTACTGCTAGTTTTATGTGCACATTCAACTTTTTCTTTACCATTCTGTATGTAAAAAATTCAATATCTGGCTAAAGAACCCGTACTTTAATGTATTATATTGTAAAATACAAAGTTAAGTAATTTGTTTAAATATTTATTAATAGTACTCAAACTGCAAATTTAGTTATATGGACAGAACTGTATTGGCTAGTATTAAAGAGCCATATCGATCCTAAATACTCATTGTCACCAGCTATTTTAGTTTCTACCTGTTGCTGTAAGACAGGCATCCAAAGCTGAGGACAGTGAGAGTGGTGTTGGGGGTATAAGAATCAGAAATCAAGCATATCTTATAATAAAATACAGTAAGAAAATACATAGTCTCAAACAGCAAAAGTCACACATTAACCAAATTCAAAAAACTACAGTTTAAGCTAAAACCAAAGTATCACTTCAGGCTAGGGTTGTTGGGGTTTTTTTTCCTAATTCCACTGTGCCATATTCAACATACAGAAGTCACAAGTGTTAAAGACTTAATACCCACACTTCATAACAATTAGCTAGGCATTGCCAAAAGAGAAAACAAGTGAAAAATGAAAGGAAGTGGACTATTCATACCAATGGCCACTGCAGTCTCCTGTGAATCTCCAGTAATCATTTTTATTGCAACTCCTGATGTGATAAGCGTAGTGACAGCTTCTTTTACACCAGTCCGTGGAGGATCGATTATTCCCACAAGCCCCAAAAAAGTCAGTTGTCCTAACTCAGGACCAGAAGCTAAAGCCAGAACTTTTAGGAGACAAAAAAATAAGATTTGAAATTAACATTTACATCAGCATTTAAAACAACTGGTAATATCTGTTTGTGAAAATGAAAACTAATGGCATACAACTATATGTCTGCATATTGACCAAAGGTCTCAGTGCTGAAAACATTTTGAGTAGCTTCATTTATCCAAGTATTCCACTTGAAATTAATTAATCCCAAGATGATGTTCAGAAATGAGACCTAACTGAACTAGTAGGCCAGCATAAAGCAAAGGGCGGGAACTGCAATTTTTTTTGTTTGTTTGTTTTTAAACCATGGTAGCAATGTCTTATCTTGAGTATTCAGAATAGCCTACTTATGTATATTCCTGTCTCCCAAAGAGTATTCTTTTTACCAAATATATGTATTCCAGGTTTTAAAGATAACTTTCCTATTGTTCTCAGATTAAAGTGTTTATACTTTCACTGTGTGGAAAGAACGGCATCTAGCTCTGTGCTTTCTCTGTACATGCACCATCTTTTATGCAAGAGGATGAAAGGGAGGATCAGTTAATGTATTTTTATTTTCTGCTTTTTGTTTTTTTTAGAGAAGCAAATTTTATTGAGTACATGCTGAATATTTCCTGGAATGTCTTTTACAGTAGAAATTGTAATTCAAATATATTTAAATGACATTAGAGTTGTAAGAGAAAAGCAAATTTACTTTTTTCAAAACACTACCCTGGATGTTTTTTATTTGACAGTGGTCTGAAGCAGACAAAGAATGACTGTCCAAACAAAACAAGCACAAAGGGATGCTACTCCTGGCAAATCCTCTCAGTTTCTAGTAATTTGCATCTTGGGAATTTCCTGAGCCCCACAGTACCCATACCTTCACATTGAAAAGCTGTGGATGGACTTAGCAGTCTAGAGGTCTCCTTACAAAGGCCAAAGAAAGCCAGCCATGTACAATACTTGCCCACAATCACCTATCAATCATCTTGTGAAAAATACTTTCAGATGTATTTAAAAATCTACACACTTTGTTAAAATAAAACGTAACCCTAATGGCATCTTCTGACCTGCAGTCAGTTGTGCTAGTCTAACTCACAAAGGTGTCAGGACCCAAGGTAACAGAAAAATAAACACATTCACATCTTAAAAAATGCACAAATTCTGTAATGAGATAGGGAAGCTATTAGGTATCGATGTACTGTTCAGTTATGGTCAAATGCAAGCAATGTCAGGAACCAGCAGTGCCTTTTCTCACCCTTTGCAATTTAATCATGTTATACAGGCCTTAGGCAACAGCACCTGTTTTTCCACTCCTCCATTTTAAAGAAACACTAAACAACCCAGTGGCACTTACTGAACAAAAAAAAGTCTTAGTGCTTCTTTTTTTCTTTTTATAAGCAGTGTCATTTACAAAAAAAAAAAAAAAAAAAAAGTTATTTTGAGACACTGAAATTGTCTTACCCCTAAGTCCTGCAGAGCCCATAGATGTCTTCTCTTGCTGGTATTGCTCTCGCTGTTGCTGAACAAGAGGTAGTGTCTGCCCCTTACAGTTATACGATGTACAGTACCTAATGACTTGTTCATAAGCACCTTTCATAAAACAAACTTCAGGTTTGTCCTAAAAGGAAAAATAATTGTTGTGTGCACATGTGTATGCATATATAAATATATACACACGCAAGTACATGCACATGCAAGAATGGCATGTCTTTACTTCTCTAAAGAGAAGAACATAACATAATCAGAACATAACGCAAATCAAAGTTACATTTCTAAACCTAAAAATCTGTTCTTTTGAGTATTTCTATACAGTGTATGTTCAAGAGCGGTAATGTCAAAAGAGCCAAGCTAATAATCAATATCTCATTTCAGTAGACATCATACACATCAGACACTCTGGGTCACAGTTTATAGACTAAAGAGGCCATGCAAAGGACAGAAATGAAACCTACACAGAACATTAGACCTGAAAGGCCTTTGGCTCATCATCTGACCAGCTGCGCAGGTCATTAAGCATCACCTGCACCCTTGTACCGTGCCTAACAACTCTAATATTTTCCAGATAGCTAGCTAGCCCTGATGATAGCACGGGACGAGAATCCACCACCTACCTTGAACACAACTCCAATGCTAAATCAACTGATCCTTTCCCTTCCCCCCTTTTCCATTAAGCATTGCTGCCTCAGCTCAATTTCCAGTCACTGATTCTCATCTTTTCTTCCCTGTTGGGCTAAAAAGCTCTCTTTTAATGTATCTGTTTTCTCTCTCTGAAGGTATTTATGCACAGTAGTCAAGTTACCTCAATCCATCTGATAGGCTTAACTGATAGAGCTCTAAGTTTCTAATCCCACTGCATTTTCTTAGACTTCAAGTAATTTATGCTCCCTTTAAAAACTGTTACCAATTTTTCAACAATCTTCTAAAAACGCTGATAGCAAAACACAAACACAGTAAATCCTTACATGGATGAAAATCATATAGCAATTCTTGCTCACTACTCTCTATACAGACAAGGGTAATACAACCATATTATCCGTATAGAGAAAAGCAGTCAAATGCTTTGTTTCCAAAGCAAAGATTTTACTATGACACTTGAACAGTGTCAGCAAGTACTAGGAAGTTTTCCATAAATCCAAGATAAGCTCTGTTGTTGCACATATTATCTAGAAGGTTCCAGTTATCAGACTGGCAGTGACCATGTCAATATGTGTAACAAAAACATTCAGATTGGTCTAAACAAAATATGAACACAAATATGTATGTGAAAGCACCAGAAGATAGAAAAAGAGGTTAAAGAATGGTTTGTATTGATAATCCAGGTCACTGCTGACATCAATAAAATCTGTCAATACTGGGGAACATGCTGTCTGCATCAAAACTAGAAAACCTGTGTTTTCAAACACAAGAAATTTTACTATTGAACATCAAAGCATCTTCTGGCTCTTAATTCATTATGTAACTACGTAGCACTGAAACAGCAGAAGGTTGGCAGAACTGCTTTAGATGTTTGAGGAGGTAGGAGACAGAAGAAAAAAAACCAGCCAGGTATACATTCAAAGTCTCAGATATCAAAATACTTAAAATAATTTCCCAGTATGCCTCTTATGGAAAGAATTTTTTGTGATTCTTAATCTCCACTTCAGAGCTTGAAACTAAAACTGTATCTATTATCAAACCATATTCCCAGGACTGTGCACTACTACCAGCCTGCCATAACTTCTGAAGTGAAAAATGAGGCTATTAAACAAGGTAGATAACCATTCTACAGAGCCAGTGCACAAGGAAACAGTGATTGAGGTTCACCTGCTGTGTTCTGTGAACACATTTAACAGCCATCCATTTTTGTTCTGAGCTGAAGGGATATTCAGCCTTCCTTATGTAGTCTTCCTGGACTCCATCTAAACCCATCTGTATAAAACAGAAGTACCACCACAATGTCAGGACCTTTTCTTTTCAAACAGCTATGCAATTTGTTGACTTGTTGGGACATCTTAGTTAACAATCATTATTTAGTTAAAAACCAGTTTCATCTCCAAAGTTGCTTTTGAGCACACTGTTACAAGTTTAGACAAACTTCTGACAAACTAGCACTGAAAGAACCTAGAAGCTTCTCTCAGGCTTCAACATAAGTCAGAGCATTTACCACTATATACTATCTTTGATCCAAGGATCTTGAAATACTTTGTAGATTACGACCATCCACGAACACAAGTCTTGCAATGGCTAGCAACGTAGCTCTTGGTTTGACAAAATACATTTATTACCCCAATGCATATTTTTTATCATCTTCTATGTAATTTCTCTGTTAGGAGGGCCTACAAAATTGTAACACAAGACTGTGGCAAAGTCTGGAGAAGGCAAGTCACTGATTTTAAGTTTGAGTAACCCAACCTGAAATGACTTTTTTTTTCGTGAACAGAATCATCCAAACATTTAATCTGAAACTAACCATGAAGACTCCAGACAAAATGCATTTCATTTCAAATGCTGTTCTCCCCACCCTTGATGCAACTCACAGCATTCCATGCTCTACTCTTAAGCAAGTCCAAAAGAAAGTGCCAATTAAAGAAGATGCAGAAGCAGCAGCCTGCCATAAGCTATTCTTAGTACTTACAGAGCTTCACAACTCCTTCACTACTTCCCTTTCCAGCAACAGAAGTGAAAGACTCCTGTTCTTCTCAGTTTCTATGGGTTCTTGCCAAAATAACATCACTCTGGTCCTTTCCAGTCAAAGACTGGGGACTTGGAATGAGTCTCAGCAAGAAGATAGATACATCTCAGGCCTCAGTTACACAGGGAGAGAAAGACTGTAAAGCATTCATCTTTCAATGTTTTTCAGTTTATTTACCATTACAGGGAAAAAAAAAAAAAAAAATTCAAGTGCTAAGATGCCTTGCCACATTTCTCAGTAGCTGTAATGGGTGTGTCACAGCATTATAAAAAAAAAAAAAAACCAAAACATTTAATCACAATGTCCACAATTCGAACTACCTGTGCCCCACACTTAAAGGGCACTATAAATGCTGCAGTCACCAATACATCAGTTATCACCTTCTTACTGCTTCTGATGAGAACTGGGAAAGAGACAGCACAATCCATATTCAACAGGCAAATTAGCTTGTGGCAGGTAAAAAGACAGTACTAAATGCAAAAAGACGAAAATAAATATTTTACTTCAGTTCTAAATAATTCTCTCATCTTTCAGAATGCCCAAAGATTTCCAACAGATAAGAAACATAGGAGATGAGCAGTTGCAACACAAATCTAGGAGCCTCAAAGGAGAAGAAAATGAGGGGGAAAACAAACAAACAAACCCAAAACAACAAAACCACAACTTATTTCTACACACTTCCCACTTGCCATGAATCCAAAAAGCACCATCAAGTACGCACCTTCATAGCAAGCGCGATTAAAGCCCCTTCTGTTGGCTTCCCCATTAATGTGTTGTTTCTAATCAAAGCATCATTGCACACACAACCAGCCTAAAAGATGAGGAAGGAAAGGGGAGAAAACAGAACACAAAGTAAATGCCATACGAAGTTCTTGTGCTGCATCATCAATTAAAACCTCTCTGTGCCAAGATCTTACCTCAACAATTTTGCTAATGGATGGGTTGTTATAACCATGAATAACTTCACCATCGAGCATCACTTCTCCAAACCTGTTATAACCTACTCCAGTAACCTGCAAGACAGCCAAAGGCAGTATGCAATGTCATGTTCACCAGGTTCATAAACTGTTTTAATCTCAGCTTTTAACTATGAACTACAGAAGATTTTAAAAAGGCCATTCATAATGACTGATTTTACTTAATGTGAATGGATTCTCCTACTCAGCTTCTAATGTAGCAGGTACTAGATTAACGAATAAAAACTCTGATGGCAAGTGAGTTCAGTGAAATATATTAGAGACAAATTTTTAAAAAAAGTAGCAATTTTATTCCTTAGCATAAATAAATGCAATGCATATTGTTTCCTTACAGTATTAGGCATGCTTTCTTTTTTCTTCTTTCTTTTGCTTTCTAATTTTTTCCTCCTATTTGTCTTTATCCTGGTTAATAATGCATACCCCCTGCAGGGGAATGGAAGTACAGAGCAGAGTCCTACTTTCATCCAGTAAGAAGGAAGAGGAAAAAAAAAAAAAAAAAAAAAAAACATAGTTGAACAGCCTCTCAGCTGAGACCTCAGAGAAGTGTTAAAAATAGTAAAATTGTATTTTTAGTGCATAAAAACCAGGCATCCCACTATGATCCTAAAAAAGTCTTCATGTCTACAGCATTAACAGCCAATATATTTTACAGCCATTTCAAGTTCTCTTTCAATTAGGAAAAAGGAGCTGATTTGACCCAGATGTAAACAAATTGTGCTAGTAGTAAAGAAAAAGCAATTACAGTATTCCTACAGAATTCTAAGAGTAGAAAAATAAATACCAGGACATACAAGTAAACGTAGGTAAATAATAGGAAAGAATAAGAAAAAATGCTAGTATTTATGCTTACAAAAGTCAATGACAAGACCCTCTGTTAACTGTAATGTGGAAAAAAAAAAAACCCTGATCAAGAAGAGTTTGAGAATTTAAGAACTTGTTTAAAACACTCCCATGAAACCACATCTAGTTCCACACCTTGCTGCTTTTCCATTCCTGCTGCTTTTGCTTCTCTTTTGTGCATTTACTTCAGTCTTTGCAGCAACTCCCCAATCTCAACCACCACTGTTTCATGTCTTGCTTCTACTTCCAACTCCATCCGTTACAAAGAAGCACGAATGACATACTCAGTATGAAGGGTTCACGCAATAAATTGTCTTTTAGCCAAAAGCTGGATATCCCCGTTTTTAAATGTTTGTAACATGCAAATTTTATTTTTATGCACCTGCAACTTTCTGTACTGAAGAAAAACATAATCTCTCAACTGGTCTTTGTACTGTATCTCAGCATCTGTCTTCTATTGTGACCTACAGCCATCAAGAGATTTAAGAACTTAACATACTATACAAAAAATTCTTCTGTAACCAGAGAAAGCTTGGATAGCACAGCTCAAAAGTTGCAATACTAGATGAACTGAACAGAATTAGCTGGAAGTTGAGGAACAGGAGTTTGGTGCAACAAATTTACACTTTCTTAACTGATGCTTTACCTGCGGTATAATCAAGCATGTTTCAGCTGATACACACAACAAAGTAAAAAGGAAAATAAAGTCTAACCATCTCACTACATACCTCAGCATGCTGCCCGTCTGAAGTAAAAATATGAGTAACAGTCATTTCATTCTTTGTCAGAGTTCCAGTTTTATCTGAACAAATTACGTTGCAACAACCTGAAATAACCAATTAACATTTATAAGACAATGCTTGTTTAGAACAATGTAACTAACAAGAGCAAAAGTATTCAAGACAAGCCAATTTCTAGAAATACTGCAGCTGTCTTTGTGAAAAAACAAAACATGATTTAACAAAGACAGCCAATTTTCAACTACTAATGAATAGCTGTACAGGGTTTTTCACAAGTTTGTCCAATAAATGAAAAAAAAACTAATTAAAATCCCAAATTCACATCTCATCTGAAATGCTTCCGTTCACTACCTTTCCTTCATTGTATTCCACTGTATCTCAAATTACATTACTGAAATCTCAATTGTGACTTCTGGTGAGGAGGAAAGCTAAGAGCCTGCTTTACAGCAGTCATTCTTCTTTATCAAAAAGTGCAACATCTGCCTAACACTAGCCACAACACTTCTGTCACACAAGTGTGACCTACCACTAGACCTGCAAATTTTAATAAGATTGAAAAGATTACAGAAACATGAAATTTGTATATACCTTTTTAGCTCAGGAAAACAGTATTTTGAAAGAGTATTGCATTATCTTGACATTTTTGGACATGACAGCAGGAATTACAAAAGCAACAAAAAACCTTGCAACACTCTGCTAGAGGCTTTGGAAAAAATATTTCCAATCTTCAAATGCAAAAAGAAATTCAAATGCAGCAGAATTATTTAACTCTAGTATTTTTATTTCTTTTCCATGTCCTGTGCTTTACATGTTTCATGACTGAAACAGTGTACAGAATGTTTTTAAGCTTTAATGTTTTTAAATTTTTTTAAGTTTTAATATGAGCAGCATAACATCCTGAAGGTGCATTATGATTACAAAGCTGTTTCTAATATTCAAATTTGGATTTGTTTCCAACTGTCAATATCATTCCTAAATTTACACCAAAAATCTAGTTTAAAAAACATTTTACAGGTCTTATTTAACAAGAACATCTTACGGCAAGCAAGTATAAAGAGTACTCCACACATCCAACCACTCACACAGTCTACAGTATTGCTAGTGTGGCATACTATTAAATGACAGACTGCTTATTTCAGTTAAATATATAAAAAAAAGGAGTTAGAGGGCCCACAAAAACATATACCTGAATTGTAACTGTGTAAAATGCATTCAATTTAGAAATGTTTTAAAGATACCACCACATTGCTAGCAAAATAAGAATACCTGCTTTATTTTAACCATTAGTCATCAATATTTGTGTTGATTTCCTAACATTTGTATCAAAATACTATCTCTAAGTTAGTCTAGTCATACCTAAAGTTTCAACAATAGGCAGTTTTTTTACAATAGCGCGTTTCTTCACCATTCTCATCACACCAAGGGCCAGCGTCACTGTTACCACAATTGGGAGTCCTTCAGGGATTGCAGCTACAGCCAAACTGTAATGAAAGTAAATATACAAATCTTGTCTTAGAACATCATATATGAATACACAGTAACGATGCATTTACACTTCAGAACATCGTATCTGTAGCTATCTGTTCACTGAGGTTAAAAGTGAAAGGAAGCAGCTGCCACGTGATTCTAGTTGCATACCATTCATTACAAGATACACACTGAAGACTGTAACAAATGCAATAACTTAGACATTTCTACTCATTACTTATGAAAAAGTAAGAAGAAAAGTTGGGGGGAGGGAGAAATCAATTGTACATCTGTTTTGCCTACACAAAACACTAATCAGGACTGTGCGAAGCAGCCCAGATTGTGAAGAGTAAGTGCAAGTGCAGTCAGCACTAAACAGAACTGGGAAATGCCACCACTTCAAGGGACCGCTGATCCACAACTGTTACTTCCAGGTCAGGATGTGGCAGCAAGCTAAGTGCCGGAATGGCACAGAAGGTCATTTGAGGAAAAATAAAAACAAAAACAAACCACCAAAGCCAAACCAAAAAACCCCTTATAACAGTGTAAACAAGATCACAGTAACTCAAAGATGCAGGTCCTGGTGCTTTTCTTCCCAACCCCGCCTTCCCAGAAGGGTAAATCTCCAGAGTCTGATTCTGTCATTTAAAGAAACACTTCTGCCTTATGCACTGTCCACATAATTAGCAACACAGCAACTTTTCTAAGAGTGCATAGTTAGATCATCTAAATTCAGTGTTATTCTCAGCAGACAACACCCTGGAATTAAGTTTCCATAATATGCTAGAAAATGAGCTAATGAACTACGTGACACAAGGCTTGTAGTAACTTAGTTTTACCTGATGCCATTTATAAAATTACATTTTCTTTATTTACTCAGTGACAGAAATTCAAACTGTATAACTCTATTGTCTGTTTGCAGATGTTCTACAAGGCACTCAGAAATCACCACACAAATGCACAGTTTAAGAGACTGACAAGAACATACTGTATCATTGAGTATGAATTTTCTTTTTTTACAGCACAAACTCCATTTTCATTTTGAATTACTTATGTGAACTTAAAAGCAGAGTCTGTATGTAATGCACAGTCTACACTATTTAAAACAAAAATCTTACCTCACGCCAATTGTGAACATATCAAGTATATGCTTTCCTTGCAACCAGCCAACCAGCATAATAACTCCTATAAAAAAAATAGTCGTCAGGATAAATATAAAACCAACATGCACTGTAGCCTCATGGGGAAAAGAAAAAGAACTCAAATAGCCAAAACCAAGCTTATCATTGTGCTACCTATAAAAATCTATTACTTCTTTCACTGTCAAAGCGTGATTCCATTAGTATGGTAAAGGTGAAGAAAGCTTCTGCCAGTCAAGTTGCCTAATCACACCAGCAGTGAGGTACTCACTTATGCACACCTTGAATCAGAATACAAGACATTGCAATTCAAAAGGAAGCATTTAGAGGACAAAAACTAAGTCAGAAAAGTATGTTTGCAGGAAGAAGCAAGTAAACACCCTTATGATGAAAGTTATGTTGCGTTAGTAATCTTCATATGATTAGTGGCATGAACTCAACGTTACCAATACAATGAGGAGTCAAAATATTTAAAAAGAGAGAGATAAAGCCCCTCTGTTTCCCCAAGCCTACATGTTAGTTTCAGTTACATAATAATCTGTAATTCGTTTACATAAATTCTCTTACCTATTATACCAAAGGAATACAAGGAAAGCTGTTTTCCCAAGAGATCCATGCTCTTCTGCAGAGGTGTCTTTGGAGCCTTGATGAACAGTAAACAAGCAGCAGTTAAGCACAGGTTAAAAAGCATGAACTGTATCACATATCACTTCAGATACGCAAATTTCAAGACACTGTCAGTGAGAAAGATGCAGTTATACCCTATGTTTCCATATGTTTACTTTGTGAAAACAGACTACTCTGTTCCATTCTTGGGTAGAATTCAAGAAGATTCAAGAACACTTCAATGAAATGAAAAATTTATTAGAAATATTATTCCAGAGCTTTGTGATGTCCACAGCATATCTAATAGAAAAGGTCATATCAGAGATTTTATTTAAAAAAAAAAAAAAAAAAAAAATCATGCTGACTAAAAGCCACTGCACTTCTTCCAAGACCAAAAAGTTCTTGGTAAGAATAAAACTGACTTTTCAAGACAGAGGCATTAGAGCCCTGGAAGGCCAATTATGTCTCAAGACAAATTTGTTAATCAGCTGCAGAAAATTCAGTTTAGCCAAATAGAAAACTATGGAAATATTTAGACAATCTAGTACCAAAAAAGGTATAGAAAGGAGGAGGGGACATGAAGCAAAAATTTTAATTAAAAAAAAAAAAAAAAAAGGAAAGTGGCTTTTTACATTGGATCCCAGTAAATTTGGGGTTTTAAATAGTAAAATATGGTGGACTACAGTATAGAAAGCATGGCAAAAAAGGAAGATCGGGTCAGTGTAAAATCAACTTTGTTCAACAAGTTATGAAAAAAGTGCGTAGATTCTATATCAGAAAGCTGGTATCACGTTTGATTCACTCTTACCTTCAAAATTTACTTTTAAAATGAGATTACTGTAATATAAACATCAAAAATAACCCCACAATACTCTGGTATTTCAGAATGTTGTTGGTGTAGAATGCTCACATAGAGTGTTTTTTCTTTTTGTTTTGTTTTGTTTTTTCATTAATACTTACACTTGTTACAATACAAACTAAGTACTATTGAACAAATTATCGTATTTTCCTCAGGTGTATTAAAGTGGATTCCACTTTGGTGACAGGACAGCAGTATTCCCTTGAAAGGTGCAGTAAGGCACTGCAGCTAAAAACATGAGGTTGGTGATGCACTCCTGCTGACGCATTTAATACCCTTACTTGCTCTGTTTTGGCAGATTTCAGAAATGTATATATCTGGAAAAAAGTGCTGCCTATACTATGCCTGATCATGTCCTCACAGCTGGAGAGGGACTGTCTCCTTATGATCCTACATTGGTCAGGCAGCCAGAGAAGAAGCTAGAAGGCCCTAGATGCACAAAGCACTCAAGAGTCTGAATTCCCATGTGAATCAGTGTACTGCAATAAAGAAAAATCACTGTGGGACTTTGGTATACAAGAGTCAAAGGGAGTTATAAAAGGCTAAGGTGGAGATCGTGAAGCAGCAGGAGACACATGCATAACCGAGAAGTACACTGCTAATCAAGGCAAAACATAGTCCTGTCCATGCAGCACACAAATCTGTCATACAAATCCCTTTTGCCCAAACATAGTTCCACTTGAAAAAAAAAAAAAAATACACTTCCACAAATTGCAACAATATTTGTTCCACTTAACAGGTTCAGAATATTATTTTCACAGTTAACATTTTTAGGTCAGCTATGGATATTTTGTTGCACTGAATTCAATTACTACTTTCACATTCAAGAGCTAAGATTTGTTTCACTAGAGGAAAGAAAAATATTAAAAGCAATGTAATTAAGTTTAACTAAGGTTCCTATGGAATAAATTCAAAGTTTTAATGAATGAAATATATACTTACAAAATATATGTCTTTGCTTCTAAATATTCACTCTTACCTCTTCTGCTTGCATCATTTTGAAAACCTCCCCAAATTCAGAGTTTTCTCCTGTTCCAATAACTATCCCCTAAAAAAACAAAAATAAAGCCAATTCAAATCTGAAGTTTAATTTTAATGTTAGTGATTGCTCTTGACAGCTTCGACTCAAATAGTGGGCAAATGCCACTTAGCCTGCTACGATTCTATTAGCTTTGTTTATAAAATTAATTCTTGGCACAAGTAAGAAATATTTTTGCTAAAAAACATTTTGCCCCTGTGAAACAAACTGCTATTCTGTGCACTGCTAAAGTATTCAGCAACTACCAGTAACAAAACTCAAATAGGGTAACATCTAACACTAGCCAAAACTGTATTTTCAGTTACAGATTTTTCGAATGCGTGAATGTAGTTCTAGAAGCAAAATACCACATCCTAGACAGAAAAGTTTCACATCATCTGCTACCTATAAATTTGAGCTCTCCTGGCCCTAGATTAGTTTTCTTTTTAAACCGGTGTTCAAAAAAGCACCAATCAGAAAAGCTCTGCAGGGGATTACAGTAAAGTCTTCCGTATTTCCAGTAAAAATTTCTATTTCTATTCCATTTCTATTGTTTCAGAAAACTCAAAATATATGTAGTCATTAAACTACATTTCTCAATTGATAGGTGAACTTTAAAAATAAGAGCTGCCTTCAAATAGTTGAAACATTGAAAATATTCTTCCCTATCAACAATGATTTTACCTTTGCTTTTCCACATCTGACCAATGTCCCCATGAAAGCAATATTGCTCCTAGAAGTAAGGTCTCCATTGGTTGCTGCTGGCTGAGGAGCTGTAGATTTAGAGCAAGGAGCCGTCTCACCCGTGAGACTGGATTCATCAATAGAAAGGTCCACAGCCTTTGAAAACAAAAAGCATGGACTAGGTAAAAAGCACGACAATCTTTTGTAAGTAGCTGGAAGTTTTATTAGACGTTTCCCAATTTTCACGATTAAAAATACATCCAATTTATTCATATGGTAAGAAGCCATGTCAATATCAAACATATTTTAAGGATCAACAAAGCAACAAGCACTCCTACAGAGTATTGCAGCAATGCAACAAGCTCTCACTTTGAAGAGTCAAAGTTTACTCATAAATTTATGTTCATGATTGGTTTTCTATAAAACAGTCAAGAGGTTGCAACTGTGATGCATTCTGTCACCAAACACAATAATTAACTGGGAATGCAAGTGTACATACATATTATCCTCTCGACTCCTCTTCTGTCCACTTCCTCCTATCATGGTCCATTAAGAACTCACTAACAAAAAGCATATTTCACAGTGTTTTTTGTTCAGAAAGTCTCTATAGGGAAAATGCTATTCAGGTAACAGTCAAGTAGACTAGAGGAACAGAAGATGCCTTCTTTTGTTTTAGGTTTTAACTTTTGTGGTTTTTTGGTAGCATGTGGAGGCAGGTAGACAAGGAAAAGGTAAAAATGAATGATTCTGTATTAATCAGCTGACAGATAAAGAAAATAAGATTTGTGTTCTATAAATATAATCCAAACAAAAAAATAACATCAAAATATAAATTGAAGAGAAATGTCTTTCCTCAACTGACATCAATTCTTACATATTAATCTACTGACTTAAGTCTCGAACAGAGTCAAAGCATGAGTCATTAAATTTAAGTAAAATAATTTTGCACTATTAAAAAGTATAAAACCACTATTGGTGACCATACCACTAAACTTCAAGATAACCTTCTCAAGAAAAACAGTATTAAAGAATGTATAATAAAACTCAACTGCCAAAACTCTTTGAAAGGATATCACTTACAAAGAGTAAATAAGAATCAGTTACATTGCACGTGGTACCACCACACTATAGCAGATCGCTCCAAGGTTCAAGTTAGGGTTTTTCTGGCATTTTGGTTTGGGTTTTTTTAAGTGGCACGATAACTGTGATGCACTCCAGTGCTAGCTGGACAACAAAACGAACACAGGCTACTAGATCAAAAATAATTTAGTCAATGTTAAAAGAGGATAGTACCTTTACTAAAGTGCTTTCTGATCAGTCAAATCCCTCTAATTCCTGCTATTCTCTCAAATAGTTACCAGTGCAGTACCCATTTTTAAAAGATGGATGCTGTATCAATAAAGGAAAAGGGACACTTGTCAAAAACTGCAATGAATCTTTCAATCAAAGCCATGAAGAATTAACTCCAGAAAGTTCTATAGTGATTTTGTATTTGTGATGTGTTCCTCAGACTCCAGGCTAAAACAGGATGAAGATGCCGCTTTGCTACTGTTCAGATTTAGCCATGAGCTCTGAAACATTTATCATCACTACCAAAAGGAATTGTGTTCAAAGCCTACACTGTTATAGGTACGTTAGTTCTTGATATAATATTCTGGCTTTAGAGAAAGTACCATAAAACTTGATGGACCGCTCATTGACATACAGAAAACTTAGGCCAGAAAAGGTCTTCAAATACATTTCAGAAAACGAGATTGCCCCCATAAGATTAGATCAGCGAAGAAACTTCTCATGTATATGAAAGGCTTCAGAAAGTCAACAATGCGTAATTACTATTTCTACAATTTTCTAGGACAGCGTTAATCAGAATATGCTGAAGAGATCTAGTTCTTTATCCGAAAAGATGATCTCCATTTAATTTGTTTTAAAATCCGCCACCCCGTAACAATGCCCAGTAGAGACAAAATGAAAACAAGATTACATGGTCTTATTTTCAAATGATCTGCAAGAGTAGTTGAGATAAAGATGGCACAAATTTTCACCTGGTGTAGGGCTACAGCCAGCTGAGAAACTCCTAATTCCCTTTGTAAGAGGTCATAGCATGCTATAAGCTTATGAGCAAGAAAGATGCAGAGATGCAGAGACCATACAATTGCTGAGGGAAGGAAAAACTGTTTGGAGTCACAAAAACCAAACCCACTCAAGTATTAACTACACTACAGGGGCTAACAACAGATGATCCAGACAAATTTCTCGAGAGCGCCACATATTTTCTCACAAACTAGCTCATTCAGGCTTTGACTATAAAATGAACACTGATTAATCCAGTATCAACCATGGATATACTGGATATACAGCTCACCATATCCAGAAATTACTTTAACATGATAGATAGCCCAGATACCGGGCAACATGAGGATGCCCAATCTGACAGAAAAGTACCATGACACTATTGAGCCAAAACAATCAAAAGCAAGATGAATATATATATACACCCCAATTCATTTTTAGAGAATCTGCAAGTACCATTATTTTGCTATTGCTTCAACTCAGGCACTTCCAGCAGTGCTAATACCATGAATCAAATATTTAGTAACCTAGAAGATATAATGACACACACTGATAAAAAAAGTGTCAGAAAGAAAAGATTACCCTGGCACAATTTCACCATTTCTTTTTAATATTCCATTATCACAGAACACTGAACCTATACCCTAAAGCTTAATGCAAATAAAGACTTGAAATCACCTGCACCAGCTGCCAAAATATCTTATAATTCAGATTGAAAACAATTATTTTACAACTTGTTTCTGAGAAAAGTACTCAACTAAAATTTTCAAGAATGCGTTACTACATAATATCAGAAAATTCCTTCCTTGTATGTCCTGTAATCAGAAACTACATATATTGTTAAGAATGCACAATTACATTTGGGAACTGAATTATTTCAAAATTTCTCTCTATATAGTTGTGAATTCCAAACAATAGCACTTATTGCACTTCAGTGTTCAGTGGCTATCTTCTCTTCCCCTCTGTTCCACAAAAACAAAAAGTTATTAAATATTAAAGCAATATCAGGTATATACCTCAAATAATCGTAGATCAGCCGGGACTCTGTCTCCAACTGACAGGCAGACTGTATCACCTGGGACTAAATCTCTTGCAAGTGTATGTTCCACTCTACCTTCTCGTACACTGTAGGTAAGAACATGAAGAGCATAAGAACATCTTTTCTGGCATTTTGTCAAATAAAAGCATTCATACTGTTGACTACACATTGCAGTGTTACTGGTTTCAGCAAAATACTGTTTCTATTTTGCTGCTTGTTTCTTAGAAGTTACACATCAGTCATATCATTTGAAGTCATCAAAGGGGCAACAACGTGGAGTAATTTTTTAGGCCCATACAACAGTCTTTAAAATGAGCAAAAACAAAGCACATTCTGTGTCAGCATAACAGCTTGGTATAAAAGGCAGTAAGTTCAGCAAAACCTTTTTCTTTTACTCATTTCAGATTGGATTTAACATAACTTAGTTTAGAACAACTCCATACCAATGGCATTCTGGAGGCACAAGTTTACTAAGCTCTTCAAGAGATTTTTCTGATCTGTACTCCTGCAGAGAAATTAAAAAAAAAAAGGCAGATAATGTTTTTAAAACAGGCAAAAGTTAAACAACAATAAGATATATCTACATGTACTGAAATTTATCTTATTAGTAAAGTTCTATTAAAGTAATATTCTAAACAATCAGATAAAAGATGCCCTTCAACAATTCTATATTACATACTTTAAAAAGCAAATATGGTCCAAACATTGAAAAATTTACAGATTTAAGAATTTGTCTACATGCATTTCTTCTGAAAGAATAGCAGGGGTCCTTTGCATTTTCCTTCAGCATCTCCAGGGCTCTGTAATACTTGCAGTAATACTTCTAAACTCAGGGATCAGACACATGATTAAGTTCTACAGTTTAACAAGTTAGTACCAAAAATGCTGTGTTCGTGCTCTTAGCCCCCAGAGAACTAAAGTACCACAACTCATCTCTAACTCGATAAACAGATTTACAGACTTAAGGCAAACAAAGATATAGAGGACAAACACAAAGCAATTTTGGTTTAGGTACACACCGAGTAAAGCTGGGTATTTAGAGAATGAAAATTTTTTCATAACTTAGAAAATTAAAGATAACTATTATTTTTCGTAATATTTCTGTACAAAATTGAAGCCAGAGGTACATTTTCAAAATCTATTTTAATGAAGTTAAATATTTAAAAGTACTTCAACACTTTTTATTCTGAGTGCTTCTTTATAAGTACTGTTTTATGGCTGAGTATAATACCCATACAGATGCATGAATCTCATAAAGCAGGACAAATCACACACTTTAGAAAAGGCAAGAGACTTGGATGAAAGCACAGAGGTCTTAACCATTCACAGCACAATGCATCAAGACAACTACTTCAGTCTTATAAATAGAAGAGTTTACATAAAAGCAATAATCTTATTTGGACAACAGCTGTCTTACCTGAACGAAGGCAACTGTAACAACAATGAGTATTGCCTGCAAGAAAACAAAAGTAAGATAGAATTCCATATGGCCATGAAAGTAAGTGATATTTGGTTTTGCTCAGCCATAGTTGTTACTACATATTAACAACATGATTTGGAAACAAACTTTCTCATGCTCAAAATCACTCAGTATCCCTTGGATCTGTTATAAAAGTGATGCCATTATCTATTTACATCTGCTCTAGTGATGTCCAAGAACAAAATAACCCAATTTTACTAAAAATAAGATTAATAACTAGATAGCGATTTTGAAGAAAAACTTCCTCTGCTCCGTGTTTCTGAAGAGTGAGCAAGAGACAGCAGTGGACAGAGATCCATGATACAAATAGAAAAACTGGTCTGAATGAAGTATGAATGGTGTTCTCTGTGAACAGAACAAAGCTTGAAGGAATGACGTGTTAACTGCTACAGAGCATCACAGACATAGTTTCATTCAAATAACCAGATAACAAAAAGACTAAAAACAAACTGAAGACTAGAGATAAGGTAGCAAGCTGAAGAACAGGTCTGGAGCCATAAAATACCCCAGCAAGGAGAACAAGAGGAGGATGAGACTCAGGAACCCTGCCCAAGACTCCCAAGGAGTGAGACAGGACACCGAGTACACCCCAAACAGACAAGATCCGAGATCACAAACAAAAAAAGCTAAAAAAATTGCTCATTAGGAATAACCCAAGATAAGTACTAAGGCCTCAATAGCAAGCCCTCATAGTCCCCCATATGACACACAATTCTAGTCACAACACTTCAACATAAACATCACGGGGCTTGTAAGCATGTGATGTGAAAGTGAGTGAATGAATGAAATCCATTACAGGAAGTAACAAAGATCAATTTTGTGTAAAATAAGTATCATCTTCCCCTTCGATACACTCTCAGATTGAGTTTTGTTACAATAACTAAATTTTTTAGTAAATTTGTTACTCAAATTGAGTTGTTACACTTTCTTACAGAACCATAAAACAACATTCATTAATTAAGCCTTTAAGGTACATACTGTAACTACTAAAAAATGGCCAAGATACTCCCCTTTTGCAAGAGAAAAAACTTTCTTGAAGAACTCTTAACTAAATCAAGGATAAATCCAGTAAATCTGCCTTATTTGTGATACTAACATTAGCCTCACCAACTGAGCCATATATATATATATATACACATATATATATATATATACACACACCCCATCTTTCCACGGAATATTTCCACCACAGCTACACGTTTCTTTTGGAGGCAATATTATCTTCTACAGTTCTTGCTACCTGACACAGCTTTGCATTCCTAGCCTCACGTCAGTGTGCCAGCTTGTGTCTACGTGCAATGGCTTGCATCAAGAAGCCACTATCTTCCAAATGGGAAAAGGTATGTAATTTTTTAATTTTTTTTTTAATCTTCATCAGTTCTCAGTCCAGGTCAAAAGGCTTTACGTTAGTATCAGCAGAGCTAAAGAGATGGCAAAAGCTGCTCAAGCCAGCATTGCCACCAAAAGAAATATGTCATTGATCTTTAGCAGCAAATTAGTTTTGTTGCTAAGGCTCCGAGCACAAATATGCAGTCACAGAAAAATTGCACTATCATCTGAAAATGAAGCAAAATGAATATTCACTAGGTGAAAAAGTGGGCGTTAACAACAAGACTAAATGGTAGGTTAGTTATACAAAAAACACAACTGATGAACTTTAACACAACCACACTTTTTCTCCATTTTTTAAGACACCTCTACCAATGTCCCCCAGGCTGTTAAAGATACCTTCTCAGGCTGTAGCATAGAATGCAGAAATTAATACTCCCTTACACTAACTGCCCTGTTCTTTTCTCATGGCCTTGCTCAAGAGGGTTAAGAAATAGACTTGAGGGCGCTAACCAAAGAAAAAAACATGAAATAATTCAACTTTCAGCCACAACAATTAAATACGTTTCCTAATACAATAATTTACCTAACCTCAACTTATGAACACAAGAGACCATTCCAAACTAACACTATACTCAAATTCAAAATTGCATGGTTTTTCTTAAAGAATCCATGTAGTTTATCTTCCAAAGAAAGCTATTCCTTCTACAGAATTAGAGGGGTTAGGAGCAAACCTCCAGTTACCTTGAGTTAATTACAAAAGTAAAACTCAACATAGAGAGTGCAGAGGTCAGACAAGACAAAAAACAGCTAGAACTTGCCTCTGATCATACAGAAATCCCAATTTTCTATTATCACCTATCACTCCAAAAAGGTCAAAGGGATTATAATTTTCTCCTCTGTGTCATTTGCAATGACAAATGTTTAGCAGTACTGTATTTGGTCACTAGTTTAGCACCCTATTTAACTGCAAACTTCTACAGAAATCCATTATTTCAGCTTCTATCTTCTGCTATTTCTAGAGAGTTCAGGTTACATTTCTTTTTCATGTTTTAAAAGATTACATCTTTCAAGTAAATTCACAGAAGGCTTATGTTGGTTACAATTTGAAATTAAAGCATAATGTAAGATAAAAATTACATAGGAGACATCAAATATTGCTCCTCTGAACAAATGCCTAAAGACAGGCATTTCAACCAATTAAAAAATAAAGATGCAAGATGCAGCCACATAATTATTCGTTGATGTATTTTGCTATGTATTACTGCTATCAGTCAAGGAAAAAAAAAAAAAAAAAAAGCCACACACACCACAAAATCCAGTCACAAACTCAAGAGATTTTATGACAGCATACAAATCAAACTCATTAATGAGAATCAAGTGATCCCATCCCACATTGGCATTCATGTGATGTTGAAAGTACATGTGGTCACACATTCTGAAGTACTCTCAAAGAAGATAAAAATCTTAGTTCCTTACCACAGTGATACTGACAGCATCATCAAACTGATGCATTAAAACACTGATGACTGCAGATGCCAGGAGAAGCATAATAAGGGGATTTTTAAACTGAAATGAAACAGAACAGTAATTCAGCAACACTCTTGACAGAAAGACCATTTTATCTATCCCTCAAAGCATATCTGATCTATTTTTGAAACGTATTATTCTATAATTAAAATATTTCTGACCTACCAGTGCAAACAAAATCTGACTCTCTACAGTTCAGACCTTACTTGATGTTTTGGGTTTTTTTAAATATCAAGAGACCTTGAATGAAGTGTATTTAATACATAACAGGCAAAAACTTTTTCTTACATTTCTTGATTCACATTTTTAAGACAAAAAGAATAATCTCCTGTATTTGTTTAAACACACAAAAAGAAGCCTGAAATATATTTAAAATGTCTTTGAGGTAACAGGCTGATCCTATTCCCAGCAACTGATCACTATCAAGGCAACAATATATTTCCTAATTTCAATTTATTGATTTCTTGTTTTACACGATGCAAGTTTTCCTTTGAGATCATATGCTGTCTTCAGATTTCTAAGGCTTAAATAATAAAGGATCTTGCTTCTACATGACAGCTGGTCGCTAAAATGTTCATTTTTTTAAGAAATGTTACAAAAAAGAACATTCCTACAATTAAAGTGAAGAGCATTCTAAAAGCACACATAAGCTCATTCAAAGCAAGTATCTTAATGAATCCTACCTAAAATAGACTTGGTTAACATGCTTTAGAAGCATTCTGATGCATCTGAATAATTTGACACTACACATAGGAAAATAAAGCATTAATGCCAGAGGACAGCTAGCATGTGATGATGTTCCCACTGCTATCATCAGCAGAGCGCTGAGTATCTTTGTAGTCACTCCCAAGCAAAACAGTTTCTCTAGAATTAACCATCTATTACTTCAGGGTTTACTCTAGAACTTAACTGCACTGCTGCTCAGACAAGGTGCAGGAAACATTGACCAAAATGTTTAACGTTACAAATTCATTAGAAAAATCTTCGGTGTGAAAAGTTTCTGTAAATAGCTTGTGTAGCTGGCTAGCGGGGGAGGGTAGGAGGAAGTAGGGACACTTCAAGAAGCTGCACAGGCTCACATATATACATAATAAATCGCACTGATAGGAAAAAATTCACGCTTGACTTCTGCCAGTTCTGCTTAACACCAGAATCAAGGCTGGCCCCACCCTTGTCCTCAGTTCAAAGGCAGCGGTTTTGCTTTTTAAAATTTCCTTTGTCTATCGAGTTATTCATACTCCATGTTCCATTTAAATATTTACCAGTCATACGCATTTGTGTCTGAACTTAGTGCAATTCATGCTCAAGTCTTTGCCTACAGGGAACTTTATTCTGCTTCTCCAGCCCTCAGGCTAGTTATGAATGGTACCCTTTGGCTAGTCATGAACACACATTCAAGAACAAATCATGTAATTAGAACACTGGCATGTACCTAAATAAAAGCTTTTTCAATAGGTAAATTAGACATAAATTATAGAAGTTGCAATTTCCTAATCTCCTAGAGTTTCCCCACTTTTATAAGAATATGTTCATGCACACAAAAGCTATGTAATAAAGAGCAAAACTACTGACAAGTACTAAAACCAAAAAGCAGAAAGGACAAAAATCTTAACCTGGGAAATATATTTTTTCCACAGTGGTTCATCTTCACTAATATCAAATTCATTCCATCCATGGAATGCCCGTCTATGACAAACTTCACAGTTTTTTAAGCCATTCTGAAGATTAGCCTATAGAAATATACAAAGAATAACACAGCAATTATACCGATAAGCTAGACTTCAAAATAAATTCCAACACCAAAATATATAGCCTTACATTATAAAAATTTGGCCAAGATCAGAAAGACAAGCTTGGTACAAATATTTGTATGACAATAAAAGCTAACTAACCACTATTTTAAAACTCAATTTGGCAGTACTTAAAGAGTACTTCAACAAAAAATTCACAGAAGAACTACAGAAGCAGATGCTGTTTCACATCTCTAAATGATTGTTGATCTTCCCCGCAGAAAACTCTTCAGCAAGCCAAACTGTGGGCATAGTTCAGACTCTTGAGGATTATTTCAGGAGTTCAGTTACTCAGCTAAATGACACAGCAATAGCTTCAAAGTCTTAAGCTGTCAGTGACCAACATTTTCTGTGGTGTACTCCTCAGGCAGTCAAGCATACAGAAAATGAAAAAAGACCATCTATCACGAAAATTAACCCAGATTCAGTGGTTCATAAATCTGTCAATGGGTAGCTTTCTCAATCCTGTTCCTCCACTTGAAATGGAGGCTACAAAATAAATTAAGGACATTAGGGATTCCTTAGAGAAATGGAAGCAATAGCTATGAAAAACAGAACAGAATTTTACCGGAAGATTGAATCTAGGAGTTTTATTAACAAAAAGCAATCTTCAAAGCATACAGAAATCTGATCATTTTCAAGTTGAATCTTATCCCCCCTCCAATAACCTGATTTTTTTGAAAACGTTAGAGATCAGAGCATTTCAAGTAACAATTTAAAGATCAACATGCTTTTAGAAGTAGACAATAGTTAATATCAAATTGCATGATAATGCATAGACTTTCAATGACAAGATCTGTCCTTAAGAAATATCAAACTTATTGTTTGGAAACATCAGCGCATTCTTAAGAGATGCAAAATCACCTACTTGCAGAATGCTTGCAACTTCATCAACTGGCAATTCACTTGCTTTTTTTGAAGACAGTACAGGAATCATTGTCTCATTGTCACCATCAGGGATTTTTTGAAGACGTGCAACCTAAGAAACAAAACGGAAGCCTGAAGTGAAGGGGAGCATTAACATTTCACTTCAAACAACATATACCAGAGCAATGCCATATTAATACCATTAAAAGGTAGTTTTTGATAACCATTTGCACTTTAAAAAGAAAAAAATAAAATCCACAATTCAGCTTATTTTCATGCAGTACCATCTGGAATAATAAAAGAAAACACTGGGCATGCAACCGAGAAGATTAATTTCTGTAACAATGTGTTAAGTGATGACAAAGATTCTAACAGTTAAATATATTCATAATCCTTTAGCTCACTATCATCAATACCTGGTCAGAAAGTAATCACTCCAGATAAATTTCACTCCCTGCCCCTACTTTCTACTCATTAATGAAGGTGGTCTAAGCAGGCCTATTTACATTTTCTTGTGCACAAAGAAAGAAGAAACAACATTAAGAAAACCTCAAACAAGAGCACAGATGCAAGTGAAGTCATAAAACTTGACTACAGTACAAATGCTTCAAGACAATGCTATAAAAAGTAATGTTTTCCTGTAATTTTAGGAAGCTAAAATTTTGTGATCTGCAGAACAGAGCAATAGCAACATTGATCGCACAGCTCAGCGCTGCTTTGATATTTAATGAAGCTTTAGCATTTCCAAATTCTTGCTTATTAAATGAGAAGCTGGAGTGATACTCTTTTCTTTCTCCTCACTATCTTACTGCACCCACAATTAATATGCCATCCATCTTGCCACACACACATCCCCCCTCCATTAACTGGAAGACACCTGACATGCAAACATGCTTACCACAGAAATGGTTTTCCCATTACACCTCCACAGAATTTGAATAGGTAGTTTTATGCTTTTACACAAGACAATAAGTATTTTTTAGTCTCCTCTATGCATGCTGAGACTTAAAATATAAGATAAAGTACTTCAAGATGACAATACATTAAAAGATTACAACATTTTTATGCCCTAAAAAAAAAAAAAAACAAAAAAAAACTTATGACAATCTTCATTTCCTATAGTGCATGCTGTTTGCCATCATGCTGGTTTTGGCTGGGAGAGAGCTAATTTTCTTCATAGTAGCTAGTACAGGGCTATGTTTTGGATTTGTGCTGAGAACAGTGTCAATAATATAGAGACATTTTCACTACTGCTGAGCAGTGCTTACACAGAGTCAAGGCCTTTTCTGCTTCCCACCCCACCAGTGAGTAGGCTGGGGGTGCACAAGAAGGTGGGAGGGGACACAGCTGGGACAGCTGACCCCAGCTGACCAAAGGGCTGTTCCACACCATATGATGTCATGCTCAGTGTATAAAGCTGGGGGAAGAAGGAGGAAGGTGGGGACGTTTGGAGTGATGGCGCTTGTCTTTCCAAGTAACCATTACGCGTGATGGAGCCCTGCTTTCCTGGAGATGGCTGAACACCTGCCTGCCGATGGCGAGCAATGAATGAATTCCTTGTTTTGCTTTGCTTGCACGCGCGGCTTTTGCCTTACCTACGAAACTGTCTTTATCTCAACCCATGAGTTTTCTCACTTTTACTCTTCTGATTCTCTCCCCATCCCACCTGGGGGGGAGTGAGCGACTGGCTGTGTGGTGCTTAGTTGCCAGTTGGGGTTAAACCATGACAGTCATGTATTCAAATACAATAGCTGAGATAAACCAACTCAATATTTGTTCTTCTAGCTGCTTACCTAAACGGACTCCCCAACGACTTCATCCCAGGGACCCAAGGGAACAGTGAACAAAGGTGAAAGTGCTACAGTTGGAACTCACATGCTTTTGCTTTCAAGAGAAACCCTTGGAAACTCTCTACGCCTGCCATGTAGTTCCTAGTGAAACAGTAAACCAACAAGACTTGCTCCTTCACTGTAATTATAAGAAAGCAGCTCTAGAGACAGAGATGAGAAACAGGGTGATATGGGGCATGGGTTTGAGCTCTTGGACGGGGGGGGTGGCAGACGAAAGAACTGTACCTTAACAATGTGCTTACTGGCCTCAAAAGAGGGGGAACCCCCTGGACCCCACTCAGCTTGCTGTAGCCTGAAGCCAGTGGGACTGAGCAGCTGGGCTGCCGGAGGGCAGCTCAGCAAGGGCCAAGAATGGAAGCTCAGCTACACTCTGCCACACCTCCACTCCAGTTCCCATATTTCATTCCACTGAAAGAGCTTTGTTTTGTTCTTTACTATCCTTTTAATGATGCATTTATGCCAAGACCAGAATTGCAAAGTCTGTGGCCAAATTTTTAGAGTATTACAAAACATGTGACTTAAATACAGTTTAGCATTGTTTAGGTACTTACTGAAACCATAAGTACATACATTGATGTAAGTCTTGTTTAAAAATGATGGTGAATACACATTATTATACACTATATACATTTACAAAAATTATCCAGCAACTTATCATTTCCAAATACCTTTACATGTTTCAAATTAGACAAGAAATTGAGTACAAAAATATTTCATCCGTGGTTCAACAAAATAACATTTTTTTCTCTCTCAACATATGCATATTTAAAATATTTTAAAAGAACGATTACTTACAACATCAGAAGAAAAACAAAATCATGAGTATAATTACATTCCTACCAAGGGGTCTTTTTATAAAACCACAAGCCCTTACACCAACAAGGATACACTACTCTGGACCAGAGGGACAAACATTTGCTCCACAGTTTAAGGCTTCTCGCAGAACACAGCATCATAAGACTCCCTCTACAAAACAGAATTATTATTAAAGCAACTTAAGCTGACCACAATAGCAGCAGAATGGCGGGTATTTCAGTAAGGAAGAATACAGACATTGTGATCCTAAGCCTTATGAAATACTCTTTGGTATATACAAGTTCATTTCCCTAAAACTTCATCATGGGAAGCAATGCATCATCATATCCACTCAGTCTTCCATGCAGACAGACAGCCTTTGGTTAAGTGTACCACCACTTTTACCAGCATCCATGAAGCACTTGATGCTCACAAGAGTCAGTCCCTAGGAAGAAATATTTCATTCAAATTCACCTATTCTGCAATTAAGAACACACCCAGTTACAGCTGCTGTTAAGCCTACACATACAAACCAATACTAAGTTAAATCACTTCAATTCTCAGGAAATTGCCATTGGAGATGAAGACTTTTCATACTTGAAATGGTTATACTTAATTTTCTTTGGTTTTTAACCTGACTTCTGTTTCAGTTTTCTTAGACCATACATTTTTCTAAACCAAACATTCACCCAGAATTTTGCCACAATCTCCCCTCTTTGATAAAACACCCTACCAAATTACTAACTCATGTTCTTTTCTTTAACATTTCCCATTGTAAGTACCAGCTTTTTATTTTTATTGAAAATAGATACCACATTTATGGTATTAGCTACCAAACACCAGTTTAGGGCTGAAAACTGTTAAGCCTAAGTGCTGTTTCAAAACAAACCCACAAATATACAACTTTGACCAAGATGACTCCACATTCTCACAAAAATGCTGAGCAACCAAGCTTTCCCAGTAAGAGCAGGCAGAAATAAACTGACAGCCATTACAAATTTCAGTGCTGAGAAAAATCTTTTTCCCTATACCAACTGACAAGGCTGCTAAAGACAAATAACAATTCCAAAAAAGGATACATAACTGATCGTTTCCCTAATATTATCAGTTAGGGCTTCAGAAAGTAAAATAACCTTAAAAAGCTTGTTATTAGAAGTTAAATATCCTTAAACAGAAATGTTAAAGCACTCTCAGAGATCAGGCTTTTCCAAATAAATCTTCATTAGCGCAGAAGAATTGTGCTACAAAGTCTATTTTGAAAACCTTTTTGTGACAGACACAAGAAGGCATTGATTTTGAATGTGTGTTTCATTCATATAATCTTCCACTTTTATGAAGAATACTGTACTGTATGCAGTGAAAAAAAATCTACAATCTGGTATAGGATTAGAGAAATAAAGGCTCAGAAGGTCCTTCTGTAGCCAGCTCCTTTCTCTAGAGCAAAATTACATATTGTAAGACAATTCTGGATGGATCTTCATTTAATTTCTCAAAAACCTCTACAATCTGTGTAGGTTAAACTACACTTGTAGTTCAGAAAAGAACAGTTTCAAATATCTAACACTTTGCCAACATTTAAATTCAATTGTTTAGCCAATGAGAAACTGATCACTGTTCCCTTCATCGCTACCTTCCAAAATATAAAGTGGGTTACACTAACAGATTTAGATCCAAAAAAATAGTTGGAAAAAGTGCTTGCTATCTGCTGGAACACAATAACTAGATTCAAGCAAATAATTTTGCCTTTACTATGCATTACTTCCACAAAGCAAGGGAAAGATTACTTATTCAATACTGTGAGCAGTGCTCTACAGTCCACTGCACTGCCGCCCAGATCTGCACACTGGCAATCTGGGCTTGTGCAACACCTTTCAGCATATCCAACAGAAGCCACCCCCAAAACCACAGTTTTCTATATTAAAGGAGTCAACTCACATATAGTAAGATGTCTTCCCATCCTATGCTGCAACTCATTTTCAAGCATCTATCAGCTGATACCTTAAAACACTTCAGTACTTCGTTGCAGGCCAAGTTTTTATATGGATAATTGGGCTAAGAAACGATACTGGCCTATGCTGCAGTATCAGATAGGCAGCACATACATGACCACTGAAGCTTTTGGAGCTATGACTACAACTTCCCATTCCCCACTTGCAGCTAACTCTACCAAGGAACAAAGAAGCAGGATGCTAACTAACAAAAATAAATAGCTGCCTCAGGAAGGACTTTTCTTGGACCACTTCCAACGTACACACCACCATTTCTAGACCAAGAAACATGCATAAATCACATGAACACGGAACTGAGACCAAAGTATGTTTATCAAAATTAATACAAATTAGTCTGGAAGGCTTACAGTACCATAAATTCAGACTTCCCTTCTGTTTTCTCTAAAGAAAAATCTAGTCAACAGTAATGCGTTACTGTTTCTTCTTCCTCATACACTACAAAATTCTGCCTACCCTCGTTCGATCGTGACCAATATCAAGTACCAACAACCTACCTCTATCATTCTGTTTCTCAGCTTAGCAGCAACGGTCCATTATCAACCAGCAGGGCTCACTGACATTGAGATACTTTTACAATTTTTTTTAAGGGGAAATTTTAGCTCTCCTTCCTCAGAGAATGCAAATGGCAGGACTTACATTCACTGAGAGCGGTCTAAAAGTTTAGAGCATTCTCATAGCAAAATCTATTTTTAGACAAGCTCGTGATCAAAACATATTAGCTAATTAGCTAATATAAAGTCCTGTAAATATTACATGCAGTTACTGAACTGACCTATGAGTGCAAAATACAAAGGTGGTGTAAAAACAAAACTACGGGGGGGGGGGGGGGGGGGGGGGGGGGGGGGAAGAGGTTTAAAAAACAATGACATTGAAGTTGAAGTAGTTAAAGAGAAATGCTGATTCTTTCTTTGAGAAGCTCCTTCAGAAACCCAAGGGAAAAGAATGCATCTGGGTTTGGGTACTCTACTTTCAGAAAAAACTGTTAACCCTACCAACAAGAAGACTCACTGACAAACTGCAGGCTAGTAGAGCCAGTTCTTGGGAAACACTGCAGCACAACTGGAAATGTAAAAAGATGACTGGAAGCGTTGACTCTACATGCTTTCCAATATTTGCCTCTTAACCATACCTATCACTTTCTTCTGAATCTTCCCCTCCATCTGAACAGCTGATTTGGTCAGTCTGAATCTACCCCACCAGTCCCTGTAAAACCAAATCCCTTTCAAGCCAACTCAAGTACTACAAAGATCTTTTGACTCGTTTGTAGCGATCAATCTGTAAGACTATTATTGTACAAGCAGTTAGTGACCCACATCCAGGTAGATGCCTCTGTATTGCAGATACCGTGCGACTGCTACCGAATCACGCTGTGTCTAATCAATAGTAAAATTAATGAACGTACATGTAATCGATGTGTAATTAATAAATGTGCATTTAATCTTAAGTATATGTACTGTACATTGTCTTTTCCACTTGAAATATCAAATGCACCTGCTCAGGAACTGCAGCTTTATTAATGAAATAAGGATATTACAGCATGTTGTCCAAGGGACACTTCAAAGCCCACATTCCAGACCCAAATGCTATCTGTGATTGATGAACCTGTACTGTGAGCAAAACCCCGTAAGAGTACTTGCAAACTCAGAGTGGACAAGATCTACAGTGTGCCATGCCCTGACCAGAAATCCATCCAAAGCCCTATCATCTCAGGGTTCCCAGCATCAGAAAGGACATATGATTTTATACCTTGCTATCATCTTTTCTGAGTTATTAATAGTGATCTGCCTTGCAAGTGTTTGTGCCTTTCTTACTGGGATTCCGAAAGAATCAACACTTCCTCATCCACCACAAGAATTAGCTTCCATTTTTTAATCTATCTTCCCTGCACTGTAAAGAATTATAGTGTTCAACAACCTAATAAAAAGGTGTTTCACTGAATACAACACAGCTTGAAACTTACAAGCTTCTCAATTCCTGAATTTTCTGTATGATCAAACTATATGTGATGTATACTAAAAGGTTTAGAAAGCTCAGATCCTACTAAGCATGTTCTTCTCCAGTTCTGTACAATTCGGAGCTGGGATGGCAGGTGTGGAAGGGTAGATCAACTACTGTAGACATCATTGCACACGGTAACAAAATGCCAAGCACTTACCTCTTCTGCACTATCTGCAACCTGAAAGTACACAGGGCTAGAGATCAACTAGATGTCAATAGGCATAGAGGCCTGAGTCTCCATGTGTGTGCACGTGGACTCTGGAAACAGTTCCCGCTAGGCAAAGATTCTTGGCTGTGAAAGATACCTTTAAGGAAAATACTCTAGCCAGAAGGAAGTAATCCTCTTTTCTGTCAGTTCTGTCAGATATGAAGCATTAGGCACGCTCAATAGCTACAGTAAGTCCTAGACCAACTGCACATCCAGAAGCAAACCCTGGATACACAGCAGGATTCCAGAAGTGGAGGCAGGGCAGAGAAGAGCAAAGAACACTCAGACCATTCTGGAACAAGCAATACCCACCCTGGTTGTGACTATGATGCAACTTCCTCCATGAAATTCTGCCAGGTCCTAACAGGAATTAAACCTCCAGTGAAATTCACCAGTTATGCTAACAAAAGAAGCAGGTAGAAGTAGCTGAGTGTGGTGGATACAGATTTAATAAAATAAATAAAAATCAGTGCAACCAAGTTCACAAGCTATAAATGCAGACAAGCTACAAACTTACTTTGATTAAGTAAACTCCATTATTTAATGTCTTATTCTTGGCTTCTGAACTAATTTTTTAATGATGTGCAGAAAATTGGAAGTTATATTCAGGAAGGCTTCATCTATACAGACTGCACTGACAGAGTTGTTTGTACCTCATACGTGATTAAATCACCAAGACCAATTACTTCCTGTATTCTCAACTAGCAATTTCTCTAATGAGTCTCAAAACCCTGTAAATTTAGACATGAAAAATACTCAAATACCGTGACTGACCAATAAACCCTTATAACAGAAGGCTCAGAGGAGGCGGGCAAGGGCAATGCACCCGTGAAGCTCAGGAAATAATGTAGGGTGTGACTAACCACATCTGTTGCAGAGAGGCTAACTTTACCTCAACACAATGGGGACCAGAGGGTGGCCTTTGCTTTGGATAAATAATTACGCCAGTTGAGTGGATCAACTAGTGGTGTAAATGCTTCTCCCCTCTCCCGTTTCATCAAAAGAATGTGAATATCTGCGTTAGCCCAACCAGCATGGGGGGATGTATGTGGCTCAGCCCAACACATGCACTGAACAACCAACAATATTTCAAAGACAGCAACAGGCTTGAGCTGGTTTCAACCCCCACATTCCTTTCCGGCGACCGGGGATGCCCAGCATCGTGATGGTGAGCATATTATAGAGACTGGTAATGGGAATCACATTGGTATGGCAACTGAACTGTGTATTGCAATTTCTATATTTTGCTAAGTGCAGCTTACAAAACATACTTAAAATATAGTACAAATGCATCATTCTGCTATATCAGAAATCCCACATAACACCAAATACCTGCAAATACACCCACTTGATATTAAATATTACACCCTCCATACACGGATTATCCAAAAGAACCTGGTCACAGAGTATTACACTCTGACAAATACCTTTATGGGAAATAACGCTGCTTTCTTAGATCAACAAGTACCGTGCCAACACTCATTCAACACAAACATCCACGATCAATTTGCAAGAAGAGTATTTTACTTGCCACTGCAAAGAGCTGCCCCTTCCCACCCCCAAAAAGTTGAAGTCTGCAGACTAATGAGCCACTTGTTTTCTACCAGGCACTGTTTGCTCAGGAGAAGAAATACTTTTTTGAAAGCTTTGAAGTTACTGTCTACTGTCTTCATTTGAATGGACTCCTTTGGAAAAGTGTGATGATTTTTCACTTCTGGGGAAACAGCTGCAGCAGCCCTGTATTCTAATATTCAAAGAAATTTGTTCCTATTCAACGGTATTTTAGTTTAACCATTTTACCAGGAGTCCCCACATCAAAGGAAGTGCACACAGAAAAGTTCTGTCTCTAAAAAAGCCAGAAGGAAAGAGAAACGCTAATTTGCATTAACGAGTTCTCCTTGCAGAGTAATTTCTATCCTGGGAGGTCACATAGTTTCAGCCCCTTGCTATTGTGCATTATTTCCTAAGACTTTACAGAAAAGCGGCGATAGCCAACCTGGCAGAGACACCACCCATTAGCTAAAGAAATATAAATACCCAAATTATGAGAACAACCTGCTAAGCTGCCCCGTAAGCCTGAAAACAACTGCCTTGTATTTGAGTACTATTTCAGCAGTGCTTAAGACTTTCACTATGGCCAACCACCAGCCATAATGCAGAACTGTACTCCTTGGTACACAACACTTCTGTATTTCTGACCAACTAAGAAAGAGAAATCTGAATACTGACACCAACCGTCTTGAATCTCAAGGTTTGCCCAATCTTAAAAGTTGTAAAATATTTAAGAGAGACCTATCCCCAACCCCATCTACTTCAGGCAATGTAATAAAGTCTACAATACTCCATTTAACATCCAACTTACTAACTCTACAGTAGTCTATAAAACTCAAGAACTATTTTCAAGTACTAAAAATACTTAAGTACTAAAAATATCTTCTCAAAAACACTTCTCTGAGAAACACATCTCCACAACCTGAAATGCGTCTTACTCTTTCAGGATGTTTCACCATGTCTTATTTAATTTAAAAAAGTAGAAAGGAAAGTAGGACATCTAGTTCAACTGAGGCCACCAGCACAACAGTAAAGCTGAGCAATTTTCTGTAATCGTAGTATATTCCATGTGGTTATCTTGCAAGCCTTGTGAATGACAAATGCCCATTCTCTAGCTAGAGAAAATACTGCACAAAAATAATGATACCTTAACCAGACTGCAGTGCTGTAGACTGTAGGAGTAATCGCAACAAAAATTCAGACTAAATCCCCAACACCATGTCTGTCCAAACCACTTTATTTTCCTTTAGCCCATTTATGTAGCATACAGTTGAAACTGAAGAACACCAGACATTCAAACTTTGTATTCAACTGCTACAAAAGATTTACCATTTAGAGCATTTCTGCATACTCTAGAGGATGTACTATGATGACTTTAAAGCCTGGTTGCTGAAAGCCTTGAGGTAGCATCAGAGTTACCAAGAATGCATTGACAAACACACCAGACCAATCTGTATTTTATTGGCCAAAATATTCAGCTTTGATTCTTCCTGTTCAAAAAAACTCCTTGAACACTGGAAAAGTCTGCTTGAACATTTCATACATTTTTCATTACTTATTAATCAGAAGAACAAAAAGATACAGAATCCTAAGCACACACTAAAATGATCAAATCAATGCTAATGCCTTGATGAAAGCAAAGTTCACGTATAATAGCACTGGGTCAGTTCAGAAACTCATCACCCAAGGAAGAGAGCACCGATGGCCAGATCTCACTTGACTCCAAATAGCATACGCCCCTGCTTAAATCCTGATTCATATGAAGCATTTTAGAAGTTCAAGGCCAAAAGACTTTGGGTCTAAATATCCGTCATGTATCTTGCCAGAAAGTTGCTAACTTTCTAGAAGAGAACACTTAGGCTTAGAAATAAGATCATATGGCTCGTCTCCAATAGTCTGCTTCCATCTCATAACACTTTGAAGTGCTGAGATTCTCAAAATGAAGCAACCACTAATAAAGAATTTTACCACCCTGTGATATACTACTAATGTATCCATGACATGTGCAGACTTTAGTTGCCACATAATTGTATTAAGCAAACACACCAATAGAAATATTTGCTCAGTATTTATTTGTTTAAAATAATTAAAATAATGAATGAAGCTCCAAGACCTAATCATTGATTATATCCTTGACAGCTATGCAGTTACGTCACAACGTGACAAAATAAAGTTCTAATTAAAAAAATCCTGAACTTACTGTTTGTAACAGTTCTCAGGACCAAGCTAGTGTCAGTGCCTATTTAAATGCAAACATAACTCACTGCATAATTATTCTACTTATGGTAATAAGCTTTCTTATAATTAGTATCAGGAAAGCAGCAACATTGTATTCACCACGCTTTTTTTTGTGAATTATGTATGCTGAAAAAAGTGCTGCAGAAAATTTATGACTTAAAAATGTTTTAAAAGCCTTTGAAAAAGATTCTGTAGCCTGCATCTGCTAACCCATTATCCATTTTATCCCTTCTAATTGTTTAGAGTAGAATGCTTAAAAAATAAGTAACTAGAAGCAGATGCTTGTCCCGAATTCATACCTTGATTATTTTATTTTCCTTCTCTTCTCTACATTGTAACTTTATCATTCCTTCTAGCTTCTACAAACCATATTGTAAATGCCAATTTTATCACCCAGTGTCAATTAGGTATCACCTGAACTCTTTCACCAATTCAAATGCAGGTCTCGCAACTAAAATCTAGTTATTAACTTATTCCACTCATGCAAAATTCCACCATGACCTATGGGTGAATGTATATTGAACTGAAGCTATGACTACATAAAGAAGTGAGTCAAGCTAACAGTCTGCTTATGATAAAAGGAGGAGGTCCCACTGCTTTGTCCCTCACTGGTTTTGACATTAACTAGATACTTCATGAGCCTATTCAACTTACTAGTTCAACACAAAGCTGTCCAACAGGGGGCAAGGGGAAAGAAGGGCTGGGCTAACCTTCTGCCAAGCTAGCAAGCCAGACAAACTCAGCGACCATGACAGCCTGCACAACACATATAGCAGGAACCCAGCTAAGAGTAGGATCTTCTTTCAGTAGTAATGAGACCATTTCATTCAGTCCTATAGAAGAGCATCCCAAGATCACCGCACACTTGTCAAACTCTTCACCAAAAAAGCAAACGAAAATGTTTGTTTCCTCTTTTGTTAAATTAGCTACCCTAAGAATTGGCTGCATTTTCCTTACATCACTGTTTTTCCTGACTCACTAAGAAAAGATGCCATAGACTCCCCATGTAAAGGGATTACAAAGCTAGCAAAATAATAAACATACATTCTGCAATGTCTGAACTCAAGCAGATTCCATCTTAAACCACTTCTAGATTATTATAGATTAACATTTCTGAATGGGGATGGGGAAAAAAGGGGAAAGGAAAGACTAAAACTATCTAATGCTCCATCAACCAGTCAACAACAGATTAAAAGATGACACTGACTGTTCAATTAAAAAGGAAATCTATGTTTCTAATGCAAGACAAGTGCTATGTTAACTTAGCAGTCAAGTTACCAAAGCACTGTTAAACGATAGGAAGGTATCTACTAGAACTGGTCTTTTTTAAAAAAGTAAAAAAACAAACAAACAAACAAATCTCTTCTCTCACCTTATCCTCCAAGTTAAGCACAAAAGATGTGACTTTTTTGCGAACAGAAGTGTGAAGTATGGGGGTTCTCATTTTCTGCAAGCTGCAGATAGTAAGAAACAGTAATCAATGAATACTAAAATTCTTGTTTCACCTATTAGTTTATTAAGAAATCATCTACATGTCAAAAGGAATGTGAACTGCTGTGATAACACCACGTCCATTTCAGAATTTCTAACATTTTCCATCACAAATTTCATTCTTATTATTTTGGATATTACTTCCATGAAACAATCGATTATGCCACTCTGGAAGAATTTAAATTGTTTTCAAGTCACTGCTGCAGCAGGCATCCCTTCCCCCTCTGTTTTCAGTTGCAGGTACACACACTCCACCCCTTCATCAGTACTTACAGCTGCCTAATCCATGATGAGCTAGTCCAGGGTCCTAACTCACTGCCCCCCAAACACTATTCACTGGTCTTCAATCTGTTAGTTTAGCAACTAAGCCCATTTTCACCATTTAAGAAAAACACCCATGAAACTCATTAGGAAATTCAACTGCACTTCAAGCACATGACAAGCAAAACCAATTCATTTGTCATCTCAGGATTATGTGAAGAACTGAAGCATCTTTTTCAAAGAAAAAAAAAAAATTCTTGAGTTATATCTCACTATTCATCCAATTATCAAAATTATCCTGAAATTACTACTGACAGACTATAGACTGAAATTAACAGTCGTCTTTGAAGATTAGCTCCACTTAACCAGGACTCAAAACAATGAAGATTAAGGAGGATTTCAGAATCACCACATGATGTTCTTATTACTTACAGTAAGTCTGGTCTGAGTTTTTCTACCAACCTTCTACATGATTTTGGGAAAGTCTTTTTTGTTTACAGGTGGGAAAAACATTACTCTGACTTCTTCTGTTAGACACTTAACGATGTGAAAACAGATGTTACAGAAGGCTTTGGTAACAAAACAGTACTCATATTTAACAGTTTGTATTTGTAATCATAATCTGACCTCAGAGCACACAAGCTTAAAGTTGATGTAAGCTAAACTGCATTCTTCATTTTTCTACTAAAAGGCAGTCTTCTACAAGACAATCTTCAGTAGAACAAAGAACCTGTCACAATCTAAAAGATGGTGATAAAAGAAAGAA
The DNA here is from genome assembly GCF_965183815.1 of Platalea leucorodia. Classification (NCBI taxonomy): domain Eukaryota; kingdom Metazoa; phylum Chordata; class Aves; order Pelecaniformes; family Threskiornithidae; genus Platalea; species Platalea leucorodia. Next base: position 121,403,787 of record NC_138823.1, read on the forward strand.
AAAACAATTTAGACTACAATCATAGAAAATTACTCAAAATGTCCCAAAGGCATCAATGGAGAGATACAAAAATTACAAAACCTAGTTTGCCCTCAGAGTTATGTTTTGTCTAAACAGCTGCAAGTTCTCTTGACTGCCTACAGTTTAAGAAAAAGTTCCACTTATGGAAAGAAGTCGCAAAATTCTATCTTTCCAAACAGAAATACAAACATCATTCCTCTAAGCCACAGTTTTATTGAACTAAGCAGAAGTCTTTCTATGATGGGAATTTGCCTCTTCCCCATTACCATGAGACGCATGAATTTTGCGGAAGTTTAGTCATCCCAACACAAGAGACAGGAACCACAGAGCCTTGGGACAAAACATTAACTAGCTTTGAGTAAACATAAAATACTGCTTATGACAACTGAACTAACACAGGAAAACATCAGTTTTCCAAACCATCTTATCACTTCCCAATCTTGAATTTGAATATTCATCCAAATACAGGGGGTCGCGGGGTGAATCTGCCATCTCTTACTCAATATCCAAACCAGAGACCTTTCAAACACAAACTTGCAAACCAAAAAAAAAAAAAAAAAAAAGTTTAAAGGTATTCTAACTGTAATCTTTGTTCTACAAGATTACAAAGATTCTTCAACTGTCTCCAGGAGAAAATACATTAAGGATCCTCTCAAGAGTGCTGAAAAGTTCCAATAAGAAAGCTCCCAGTGTCTAGCTGTCTCAAAATGTCAAATGGATAGAAAAAGAAGAGCTCAGAATACCAAAAACACCAAAACAGACAGTAGACAGTTGCAAATATATGTGCCTGTCTGGAGACAGAATTAGGGGGAGGAAGAGTAGAAAGAATGGAGAGGAAGTAATTCAAAGGTTAAGAGAACCAACTCAGTCTTTTATACTGAAGTTTAGCTTTCCTCCTACCCCCAGAAGCCTATTCCATTTTGAAAGCCCTCAACAAACCATAGCATTTATTTCTGCCTTTGAAATATGCATCTCAATCTTTTATTTTTTCCCCCTAGATAAAGCTTTTTTTTTAAAGTTACTTCTGTCATACACATATTACTGATTTTTAAACATAATTTATGTATTCCATAAGAAACTTAAGTGCCATCTTTGTGCTACCAGCATTCAGAAGAATTAGAATAGGCCATACTACCATACACAACTTGATTATAAACTACATTTATGATACACTATTTATTTGTTAATAGAACTAAAAGGCATTAAAAGTCTTCCTGCCATTTTGGTTTTGCCACACAAATGTCAGACAGCTACTTTCCTGCCCCCCCCAGTGTATTTCTATTCAATGGCATTACACCTGCTTTGCTTCCCCTGCCCCCAGTGCTGCCCCATTCAAAAATCTTTTATTTGCCACACAGTGACTGAAATGCAAAGGCACTGACACTACTTCTGTCAGCTACCTAGCCTCCCAAAACAAAGATCAATCTTCTAGAGATGTTCCCCACACTCCAAAATCCCTTCTACCTGACAAGTTCCATGCTCTTTATTACAAATATTCAGTTGGAAGACATGATCAATAGAATTAAGAAAATTCTAACATTATTTTGAAGTTAGAAAAGACTTTTGAAATGTCAGATTATAATAACCCACATAGTTTTCAACACAGGTTGGACTTCACAATTACTACAACTTTCCAGTCATGGAAGACAACCGTATTTCAAAACACAACAATATCCAACCGTAGAAAATAATTTAGTTGGTCTACACCACAAACTCAATCTAGTTCTTCATTCAAGTCAAACTATTAAAAAAACACCTCTCTTTTCAGAATGGACTGGGAGGAAAAGGAGCTCCTATGTCCCACATAACAACCTATAGCAAAGGAAATCCAGTAGCCACCTAAAAAAAAAAAAAAAAAAAATCCATCTAATACCTTCAAAGAATATCGATGACATAAGGGAGGTGGGTGGGGGAAAACAACAGTTCTTTTCTTAAATATATAATAATAAAAATAATACATTTCAGAGATTTTCAACACCCAGAGTCAAATAGGAAAAAATCAGTGAAGCTCACAGTCAGTATCACCGACGCAAAGGGGCTTTCAAGGTTCCCAGAGCATAAACTGAAGCCCAGCATGGAAAAACTGAAATAACTCCCTGGATTAAGTTATTTCCAAACTAGACAAGAAGGAGAAACCATAATAGAGCAACTTCTATTTGCACATAGAGTTTACAACTTTATACCAGATCTTTCAAGTGGTAGAACTCAAAACTTCAGTGCCACTTTTTAATTAAATACTGTCCAAGAGAGCAAAATTAAGTCATTTTTAAGAACACAGAATATGCACAGAAATATTTCAACCAAAATGCAACTAATGCTTTGCAATTTCACCCTGAAAGATAAAATTTAACAAAAGCATATAATCTAAGCAAATACCAAGCAACTAATGCTCAGAAGCCTCTATCTAAATAAAACAATAGATTTCTATTCCAAACACATGGAGCACTAAAACACTCAATAGAGGCTTTGAGTATCTGTCAAGAGAGAATAAAATCTGTCTGATTAGTTCAACAAGCGGCAGTACAAATAAAGAAAAAGGATGGTCCTACAATTCTTAAAACTACAAAATACAGATCAAAATTCCTACCACAAGATTAACACACGAGAGCAACCCTGCAAACCCCTGGAATGGTAAAACATACACACGCACCAGTAGGAGTTGTCACCAAATTGCATGCAAAAATCCTCTTAGCTCCAATGAAGTCAGTGACTCTGATGAGACCTTTACCTTCATTTTCCATCGAAATTGTACTTGAGTCGATAGTTACAAAAGTCTTTAGCAACAGCAGCACTGGAGCGGGAGCTGAAAGGTGAAGAGAGAGATGCCCCAAGATCCCACGCAATCACACTGCTCCCTCTGCCCCCACCTGCAGCAACATCTGCAAGAGAAACCAGGGCTAGAAGAGGAAAAATAAAATAAAAAAAAATAATAAAACACACACACAGCCGAACCCTATAGGTCTCCACCGCCTTTCCACTCACGCCAGCGCGGAGCAGGCACAGGCACAGAGGGGGCCCGCAGAGCTGTCAGAGGCCACCGAGGATCAGGATTAGTTGCCCAGCAGCTACAGCAACAGAGAGCAGCGCCGCCGCCGCCGCCGCTTCCCCCCCGCCACCAGCGCCGCCAACAGCCGCGTCCCGCCCGGGGAGGGGCTCCGCACGAAATGAACGCCCCGCACCTAAAAATAAACCCTCACCCCAAGCACCCCCCCGCCCCCGCCGCCGCCCTGCCCGCGCCCCGTCCCCTCAGCGCCAGGGGGAGCCGGCCGAGGAGGGGAAAGCGGCGGCTCCCTGACGCGCGGCGACCCCCGCCCCGGCTCCCCCTCAGCCGCCCCGGCCCCGCCCGCTCACCCTGTAGCGCAGGCCGCCGCGGGAAGCAGGGGGGCGGTGGTGGTGGTGGTGCTGTGGAGGGAGGGGGGGAAGAGAGGCGCAAGCGGCAGCTCCCTCACCGCCGCCTCCTCCCTGCCGCCTCCCCGCGCCTCTCACCTCCGCGGCTCGGGGCAGCAGCAGCGGCGGCACGGCCGCATCCCCGCTCCGCTCACTTCCGCGGGCGGCGGACGGGGCGGGGCGCGACAGCGGAAGGGCGGGCGAACCCCCCCCCCCCCCCCCCCCAGCACGGGCGCCTGCGCCCCGGCACGGGGGCGCCCGCTGCCGGCTGGCAGCGCAGGGCGGGAGGGCACCGGGCGCTGCCCGCCACAGCGCAGGGCGGGAGGGCGCCGGGGTGGCCGTTGTGTCCTGGCACCGGGCGCTGCCCGCCACAGCGCGGCGAGCCACGGAAATAAACGCGTTTAAACGCCCCGGCCACTGCTGGGAGCTCTGGAGGTGCCCCCGGCGCCCGCCTCCGCGGCGAGGTCTCCTCACCTCCCTGCCGGGGCAGGAAAAGGACGTTACCATGAGGAAGATGGAGCCGTGAGCAGCGTTAAGCGGCCTGAAGAGCGACCGGCGCGGGCAGCCGGGGAGCGGGGAGCTGGCCCGGGCTCTGCGGGAGGGCCCGCCGCTGCCGAGCGGAGGAGCCCGGGCCGTGCCCTGGGCCCCGCCGGCCTCTGTGCCAGGACTGGGCGCCAAACCCGGCCCTCCGGGCCCGGGCCCTGGGCTGGTCCTGGGAAAACACAGTCCCGTAACACCCCCTCGCTTCAGAGTGTGTCCTTGCCACCCTCCGTGCTGTGTGCCTCCGAAGCAGGGCTTCCATGAAAGCGAGTGTCACACACATGGAGTAGCTGCTGGTTTTAGGGGTACGGTATACCCAGGCTAGGCTGGCAGTCGGTTAGTTTCAAATCACCAGACAAGTTATCATGTTCTTTCAAATGTTAGGGGAAAAAGAGAAGGAAAAAAAAAAAAAAAAAAAAAGACTCAATACAAAAATCTTAGAACACTTCCAGTGACTGCTTTTAAAACCTGGTTTTAGCTACCAATCGTGTAACCACCAACCCTTATTGGTACTTAAGTAGTGTGGAAAAAATAAAATGCTTCACCAATTCAACTATGCTTACCTAGATGCCAAAGGAATATTATTTGAAACTACCGTTCCAATACTGAGCTCCAAGGCTGGGGAAGCTTTTAAATAAAAGTCATTTCCACCAAGATAATAAATTTTATATTTAAGGTATGATGCACAGCACTAGTAAGAACAAAATGCCTTTTGACTTTCAAGGTCAAAATCTAATGGAGACACGCTAATTGTAGGCTTTGCACCCCGTTTCTAAAGGAGCATGACAACATGGTCGGAGAAATACAATTGCATTGACATCTCATGATTAACGACCTGTCACCTCGGCTTTGTTTTTCTTAAGGAGCAGCAGAAGCCAAAATCAGTCTTTGTCAGTTCATAAGAAGCATTTAAACACAACTAAATTTTAAACATTTTAATTAAATCTCCGAGCCCATAATAGCACGCCTCTTGAATTCCTCAGCTAAACAAAGTGAAGTTAAAGAACATACTTTCCTCTTTTGAGGCTCTTGAAGATAAATTTGTTTGAGTGCTAAAATATAAATTTGTCGATATATTGTGAGAGGTAAAGAAGAGTTACAAGCGCTGATTTAAAGTATGGGCCCTAGATATTTGCATTCAGGAAAATAAGATGACAACAAGCAGGTTAATTGTTTGAGAATACCTAATGCATAATTTCAGACCCATGTAGTTGCCGTGTTACTTGAATATCTCTGTGGTTACTCCATGAAGTATCCCACTACAAGTAGGTAGCACCGTCATTGTAGCAGTGACTCTTCTCCAAGATACTGCTTCTGTTAACTTGTTTGTAAGGCAAGCAAAGAACCATGTTGAGCTACTTGTGACGCTAGTTATGATGCCTCAATTTCAACACAAAACCAATGCTCAATAACTCATTACGAAAAATGTTTAGTTACTTTTTTGAAACAGGTGGCTTTCTATAAGATGTTAGCATTAAATATGAAAAACTTATGTAAATATTTTCATGAAGGAAAAAACCCAAAGCCTGTAGGTCTGGATACTGTTTACATCCACAACATATTTGGACTACTTTACACTATGCCAGGAGAAGTTTTGGGGAGAAGATGGAAAGGGAATTCTTGAACATTACTGAGTTCGTTCGCAACTGGAGCTATTGAGATCTAAACATCAGTGGCAAAGTCTGCCTACTAAGAAACATTCTTTGTTCATGTGTCTTAAAAGAGGAGAAGAAAGTCAAAAGCAAGCCCTACTGTATTGTGAGAACTAAAAAAAGCTTCATCTCCGGGGCTTAATCTCTTTTTCACATTCATGTACATCTGCCAATCATACATGCCCGTGATGCTGCCAGGCAACTGGGAATCGCCTCTTCTGCCTTGTACCACGACTATATCCATCCTTGAAAGTTATGTTACTGTTTCCGCCATACTCTACACCTACAGACAGTGGCTGTTTAACAAACAATGCTCAAAAGTGTTTTATCTCCATCTGCTGCTGGATATTGTTTCTGAAAAAATTCCTGACCTTAATGTGAGCTTGATACAGAAGAGTATTAGGACAGCCCTAATATCTTCAGGAAGCCTCATAAAAGCACATGGCAAAGGCATTATTTGGCAAACCAGAGCAACATTATTAAAATGTGACTGTGGAGATAGTCTGAAATTAAAAAAGGGCTTTGCTTACAGTAACCAGTTGTAGCCAGTCATACTCACAAATTACAATAATTTGTTTTACCTTTTTTAGTCTTGCAAAAAAATTTTGGAATAAAATGCTCATCTGAATGTCCAATGAGTAAATGTGTCTAGCCACAACTGAATAATTCCAGTGAAAATACATATACAAATTAGAAGAACAATTACAAATTCAAATATGAAAGGCCAATCTCCAAACTTCACAGTTAACATTTTTTTTTTTTTTTTTTTTTTTAAATAATACTTGAAAGGATAAGCAATACTGATAGGTTTTGGGGGAAAAAAGTGGTTGTTAGATCACTATTTTTCTCTTTCTAGTTCGCAGACCTGAAAATACTTTCTAAAAACAAGTGAACCTGCTGTTAGGATGCTTGCATTTAGGAGAGCAGAGTTTCATGAGCGTTCAGTGCCAACTTAAGCAGCCCCCAGCCGCAGGCGTTCTCCTTCCCTCGCTGTGTTGCCAGGTTTACAGGCCACAGCGCACCGCTTAAGTGTTCTGTAGCACCAAAACAAGAGGTCCTGTCATCCTGTCACCACTCCCCACCCCATTCCCTCCCCATCCTTTTCCCCACAGAATTCTCCTAATTTACCTCCTGTTGATGCCCAAGTCGGACTGTTCCTTCTGCAGGTGGCCTTCAGGAGCGGGCAACCACTAGATTATCTCAGAACCACAACCTTAGACTGACCAACACCTAAGTTTATGTGGGAACTGATTCACATCCAGAATAACCCAGCAGAACGCTAAATACAGACTTCTCAAACTGAATCAGAAGTGGTTGTTCTGGCACAGCCAAGAGGGTAGAACAGGTATGGGGAGCATAAATAGGTACTGCAGCTTTCAGTACTTTCTGTGCTCCCCTAAGCCTTCAGGGCTGAAAACTAGTGATTTGACAAAATGGTTTGGTTGGTTGCATTTTGTTTGTTTGTTTTTAATAGTCAGCTGTAAAAAAAACATCCTTAGCTTCTAAAAGCAACCCAAAAGGTTGCTTTTAGTTGCCTTTCTACATCTTCAGAAGACTTAAGAGCCTCTGGAAGGCTTGGAAAAATTAAAAGGTAATAAACGTGACATTACAGATAGTACCATCAATCAGATGGAAAGAAAGAAAGGAGAATCCAGTCTGATGGCATTACGCAGATAGGCCTTAACCTGCAGCAAGTTTATATGCAAGCTTAACTTCAAGTTTGGTTTAGTCTTCAGGATAGCAATCAATCCAACTTCACCTCAACTACTCCCTTGTGCTACAGCACTACCAAAGTAATAAAAAAAAAAAAAAAAAATAAAAAAAACAAAACCAAACCACACACACAAAGATACCTATAACTGCATGGTTCACAGATTGGAAATCTATTATACAGAATTCTGTTGAAGTCACTTTTCAGACCATAAGAGCACTTACACTTGTTGCTCTGAAGTGAGCTTCCAGATCCTTTTAAAGGATCATATTAAAGATACATTTGTTTAAATTCTGTCAGTGTTGAGTAATGCTAATGAAATCTACTACAAATTCTGTTAATTTCATGAGAAGTTTATTTACGCAATATAATAAGAGAAACATTTTTCTGAATCATAACTTCAATAGTATTTTAATATGGACAGAGCTTTCTGTAGCGCTTCAGTTTGGGGCAGAACAGGTTAATATGTGATCTTCTGTCAAAACAGGCTTCTCAACTATTTGCTTACTTTGCTTTAGGCATAATTCAAACCACCCTCAATAGATTGAGCACAAATTAGCTTCTCTGGAAGAAAAAATTACTGTCTGCTAAGATGGACTTTCATTCTATTTAATCTCATTATTTGTTGTCTTTCATCTTGATGTCAAAAATTCACCAGTGCTTTTACAGTTCTCTACAGTGTACTTGTATGACTGGAGTCAGGAAAGGGGAGGGATGACACTGGAGCTTCTCGTTTACGCACTTTAGATGGCACGTATCATTTGTAAAGCCTGTATTGCATATTTCCTCCCCACATCCTTTCCATCCATGCTGTTCAACTGATAGCTGATAGAAGCAATCACCTCATCTCTGAATAGAATTCTCCAGAGGAAAATCCATGGTAATTCTACATAAAGTTTGAATGGTTTTATGTATGTATATATATATATATATACACACATACATACATATATATATACACACACACACACACACAAAATCAGTTCACCAAGTTTAAAAGAAGGTGAATGATACAGTTTTCCCAGAGGAAACAAGTACTCATTTCATTTTATAAATCTGAGCATGTTAAGATGTAAGAAACATAGCTACATTTTCAAATTACCTTAGCTCAGCCCTGTCCTGACACCATGCAATTATGCTAATTAAGGAACTTTGGTTTATGGCAGTCTTAAATTAGATTTCACTGATTTTTAAAACACCATTAAATTTAACCCTCTCATCCCATCCCTAAGTAGCATCCCTAATAATGTTCTACGTTAGAGAGGGCGTGCAGCACCACAGCAGTTTAAGTTGACATAAAATCAGGCTTTTGTGATTCTCCTTTTGCTGATGCTCAGTTCTGCACTTCCTCTGTGCTGCCCTGGCTCTGCTGGCACTGTCATCTCTTGGCGACCCAACTCAGGGGGCTAATCCCGCCAAGAAGAAAGCCGACCTCAAGAAAGGCGTTACTGCTGAACTCCCAGAACTGGTGCAGGAAGGCAGTGTGGGGCAGTGGCAGGACTATGGGAGCTCCAACCTTAAATCAGCTTGAACTGTTGTGAACAGACACTCTCAAAGGGTTCAAGAAAATCTGGTTTAATCTATCCTTCAGGGAAAGACTAGATTAATTCCTTTTCTGACCATAGCACTTAACTGTTGTCTCAAAGCTGTATTTCATCTTCTATGCCTTTCTTCTCGATACCTTCCATCTCTCCCACATAGTCCATGCTCACCTGCCATTCTCTTCCTTCAGCTGCATGATTTTGAAATTGTTAAAAAATGCTAACTGCATATTTTCCATAGAGGTTTCCCCTCCCTTCATTTAGTGTGTACAGAGCTCTTCAGCTGTTTCTGTTTTACCTTCAGTGATTGTTTTTAAAGTTGACTATTCCAGTAAAAGCTTCACTGCTAAAGTGGAAGCTCTCAGAAGAAGTGCCTCTGTCCTATCTACTGAGGCTTCACATTCCCAGAGACGATCCTACTCATTTTGTGAAGTAAAGAGCTAGTTTCCGCGTTGCCTGTAAAAGACAGCCAAGAGACAAATCCAGGGAGATTGTGCTCTATAATTGGAATATGCTGTGAAGCAAGTTACTGTTGGAAGCCTTGGCTGAGGCAGGCAACGTGCCGCCTTAGGCTGCCTGCTACCAGACAAAGGCACCACTCCTCTGCACCGTCAGCTGCAGCTACGGTCCTGTTACAGCCTGAGTATAGCAGAAGGCAGAAAACTGCTTCCTAGTAAAGGCTTACGTCTGGATGAAGGATTACTGCAATTCATTAAATGGGAAAGAAGAGCACCCCATTTACTTTTAAAATACTTTAGTTACATGATAGTAAGATGTCTGTGGTGGAGAATAAAGACATTTCAACAAAGAAACTATAAACAGTTAAAAAAAAATACACCAGTAGTGAAGTACTTTAGTTTGAATTGATTCAAGGCTAATGTGCCAGGAATTTCAGGAATGCTGCATATATTATAGACAAGTAATCTTGCCAAGTCTCTTGGCACTGGTGGGGGTAAAATGGGGTGAAGGTAATACTCAGTAAGGAGCTGGCAGTTAGTAAACAGATGTTTACGTAGTTATAAGATTTCAACTCCTGGCAAGAATAAGATAATTTGTTTGATAAAACACTTAGGTGTAATGTGTTGGTCTGTGTAATTTTATTCAGACTCAGAGCCAAAAATTTTATCAAGTAAAAGCATGCGGTAGCTTTTCAGGTTGGGAGAAATTCATTATACACTTTTGTTTTACAGGAGAGCTCACATTCCGCTTTCCTTTTTATTTTCAGAATTACTACTATAGGTATGTAAATGGAAGTCAAGTATTCAGAGGATTTTTTCCCTCCCTTATGTCTTAACAAAAGTGGTCTGAGGTCACATTTTTAAAGCTGGTAGAGGTTACTGATAGAAGTAATTAACGTAGCATGCTTCTATTGCAACTACGTGCTCTAGAGTAAAAGACCCCTAACCTTAAGGTAACCCCACGTGGTGAATTGAAAGACTAAATCTGTATTCAGATGCATTTTTAATCGACCCCAACAATGAGGCTGCAAGGGGAGGACTAAAAACTGTACACACAGGTTATGTAACACTTAGAAACTTAGTGAAGTACACTTAGTCAAAATACCCAAATTTAACAAGGTTATTCTGACCTGGTTCCCTAGCCAGCTACACAAGCTTGTGCTAGGACAAAACGGAGGTGGGAGCAAGTGCTGATGAATATCAAACTTCAGCACAAGGGAATTAAAAAAACAAACAGCCATTTCAGGGCAGCACAAAAAGGCTCCTGTCTGCCTTGGAAATAGGTGCTAGAATATTTTCCAGCAACATCACCATCTTTAGCCTAACTCTTACATTAAATAATAGATCGCATACTCAAGTCTATACATCACCAAGGGTTGGATACGCTCCCAACTGAAATTGGCAGGAGTGGATATGGGAGGGACAAACCCCATGGCTGTATCATATGAATTGGGAGAGTATATTCCACCAGCCTGTTGCAATGGGAGCATCGAAAAAGCCCTGAGGTGCCCCTCTCTCTCCCTTCCAGTAAATCAGTGACTAACATCAGCTGCATTCGGTGCATCTGCAACAAGCCAAGAAGCACCAGAGGGGGATTTAATTTAAAAAGACTTGAAACTTGTACCATATGCCCTCCTCCTCACCATCTGGCTCATGGGGACATTCTGTACAAATTCAGCATGCCAACTGCCTATTCAGAAGGAAAAAAAGAAGTTTCTCCTTTAGTAAAAATATTAGGCAGTTCCCATTCCATCTTTAAGGGCCTCCAACGTAAACCAGATCCATTGAGGAGTTCTGAGGATACAACCCTATTTATAGACTACGGAAACTGGCAGTGATAGATCAGTGAAAAGCTTCTTTCCTATTTGAAGTTCAGCTTAGAGTAAATTATAACTCTAAAGATTCTAGCTACTATTTGAAAACTGCCCAGAATCTGTTTATATCTAATCAGAGACGTGATTTCTATCCTATATCTTACATACTTCATATATTTAAGGTCAGAAGATTATAATATTACAAAAGATTATAAAACATATTAAGATATTATTGTTATGACATCATATTTATCATTTCACAAATATACCTTGCATTGTATATTTCTATGATTTCTATCATATCCATGATTTACTTAATCATAAATCTGTATGTTTAGTTTATCTATCATTAGGTTATATCTAATCATATATCTATCCAGCCATATATCTATGGCTTATTTAATATGCTGAACTAGAAAGATATCAAGCTGTAAACATTTCTGATTCATCACTCATTGACCTGTGGAAAATCATCCATCCAGGGGAGAAAAAAAAAAACCAAAACAAACCAAAACTATCATTGGAAGTCTCTGACATTGCAGGAGCAACATGGATTACTTAGAAGTTACTCATGTGTGTAATGCAGTAGGAACCAAAATCTTGATTCTGCTACTCTTGAAGTTGCAGAACAGGACTCCTAGAGAACTTTCTTCAGTAGATATAAATTCCAGTAAACCAGGTGCTTTTAAGAATTTATCTTTTATATCTCCCGTAATTTTCACTCCAAATTGTTTTCCCTTTTTGAGAAGTTGATCTTTAGTTGTTTACAGCCTCACATCTTCAACATGGGTACACAGTCTGAAGCTGTTTTTCCGCTTTCTGGGACAGATTACGAAGGATTTTAAATAGGGTAACCTTAGTGTTTCGGGTTTTCCTGTTGATAAAGTCTGCTATATCCTAAGCCATAGTCTCACTGGAATATCTGAAGAGAGCGCTAGGTTTGAATAAATTAAGCTTTGCAGCAATTAAGCTATTACATCCTATGGTGTCTAATCAAGATCCTACTTCTAGGATCGAAGTGTAAAGAATGCAAAACTGTAACAGAGAAACTGAAAATCACTGAGGAAAAAAAAATGAGGACCATTTTTAGACTTGCCTAAACCTTTACAATCACATTTTCTTGTGCAGTTTGTGACAAACTGAAAACCATCATTTTTTACCCCCCCAAGTCCTAGGCCACTTGTAGACATTTTGAAGAAAAAAACCAAGTGACTTCATACATTTCTGCAGCCCTTCACACAATGGCTTCTGATACCAAAAGGAACTTTTTAGCAAATATTTTCTAATGAGTTCCAAGTTTACTGCAGGTATACAAGCTTCACAAGCACTTATCTTTAAGCAGTACTCTTTTCGTTACGTTTACATGATTTTGAACCAGCCTAGTCGTTTGTGACAGTAATTCCATTCAACCTTTTAAAATAGCTGTGGCATGACATCCTGTCCTTCCGTGTGAAATTAGCCCTGCTCAAACACAGTGCTTCTTGGAGCACTGTAACTGAAGGAGCAGCTACGTGAAATTTGTTCAGGTTTAAAAGTTTCTAACAGCAATGCCAGCACTTCTGAGCCCTACACATAGGATGGTTGCAAGTTTTGTTTGGTTTTTTTTTTTGTTTTTTTTTTTTTTTTTTTTTTATGTTAGCCCTCATTGAAAATACCACACATTACTATGAAAGGCAACCACTATTAAGAGATTGCTATCACTAATTCAGTCCTTAGGACAAAGGGAGGAGCCTGAGGCTGTGGTAGCCTATGACAAACTTCCTGCAGATCCAAAGCAAATACCATAAAGAAAGAGGCATGGCATGGCATGAACATCAGAGAAAGGCTACAACCAAAAGCCCGATTCCTATAATACTGCTGTGTTAATAGCATTTGCAGTTCCTGGGCTTTAATATCATATTCTTTGATATCACATGCTGGTTCCTGGAACTGTGCAATAATATCAAAGATGTTTGCTATGCTGAAAAAAGTTTCTAATCCTTTCTGTCGCATAGAAAAGCTTGAAAGCATGAACCTCAAAACTTGAATAGAAAGTCCAAATGAAATTTCTCTGAAAGGAAATCAGAATTTGAAAGGCCCAGTCATTTTTGTAATTGTTGGGATTGACAGTCCTGGAATTTCTAGCATTCAGAAGCATTTTCAACTAGCCTTTTCTAATGCCTCTTGAGCATTTTCTGCTCCAATTCATTTAAAAATATCGTAAAAAATAGGGCTGTTATATTTCTATCTAATCTCCTGGGGAGGAATGTGAATATATATACATGTGTTACTGAGTGCACATGAGCCCAGTACCTCTTAATTGTAACACATGTTCAGTACATCTGATGGTGTGATAAGCTAGTTTGACAGGGCACAGCTGAAGAAATTCAATTAAGAAAACAGGAATCACAAGCATCTGTTTTGTTTAACTGTCCCAGAACGTTAAATGCTACTTAAATTTTGGTGGGTTTCTTGTCTTTCAGTGGCATTAGAAACGCTAACATGAAGGCCCTGTAAATTAAATCTAATCCATCTGTATCTGGCAGACTTATTCACAGTTTAAAAAGGGAGGAAACAGTAGGATGGGACAGAGAGAATTTTTTAATTAAAAATGTTTCATTTGTACACAAATAAAGCTACAGTAATGGAATATATCTTAGTTTTGAACTCTTTTCTCTTGGCCTTCAGTCCTTGACATACTTGTGTTTGCATGCACTGCTCTACCAGTTATTCAAATAACGCTGTAAAAGTCCAGCATAGTCTCTCTTTAACCTTTAAGCTTTCTATTGCACTGCCTATTCTATTAAGATTTTTCATTTTACTAGATTTCGGAGTAGCAGCCAGCCCACTCCGCTCCTTCTCCCTCCCCAAGCAACAGTTGTCATCAGCAGCCATTCAGTCACGATACTGGCCTAAGTGAAGAACCTGACCGTATCTGATTGATGTGGCATCATTGTCACTAACAGTGCCTAAATGAAAAATAATATTTCAGGAAATGTAATATAATCCTATTTTAAATGTCAACAATGTAAAAATTCTTCAGCAGACCATCTCATAAACTTAGACTCCAAAAAAATCAATAAGCATTGGCCATTTAGATTAATAAGTTTTCAACGTCTTAAAATAAGAATCTGAATAGCATAAACCATTAGTCAAGAGCTGCCACAGTCCATAAGCAGCTAGATAAGTTCTTCAAGATGCTAAGGGACCACAGCTCCTCTTCGCTTTTGTCAAAAAGGCAGAAGGTCAACACCTTGTTTAGCATAGTGCTTCCTTCAAGTGGTTTGTATTAGTTGCTATTTTCTTATGACAATACCAAAACCTGCTCATCTTAAGATGTGTGTATATAGATAGACATAGTGTATACTTGAAAATTGACCAGTCGTGTCTGACAAAGCAGTAGAGATGCAGCTTGTATTTCAACCATAAGATGGTAATTCAAAGATGCTTATCTGAAGGGGCAAAACATCCAAGGTTCAATACCAATGATCATAATTCAAGAAGAAAATCTACTTGGGGGGGAAAAAGAAGAATCTGCACATCCCTGGAAAACTTCATACAATCCTGACAGGAATTTCTCTGTGACAACAGTAGAAAGACTAGCATAAAGCCAAACCAGAGCAAATGTGGACTTCTTCTGGTGCAGTCTCTCAAATATTGATCCCAATGAGCTTAGAAGAAGCTAATGTGACAAAGAGGATACCTGAGCTACCCAACTCTATTAGAAGAGAGAGTTTTCCAAATGAATTTGTGAACTGCAAGGAACTGTTAGGACACAAGAATCATTTTGACATGATAGTGTTAAGCATAAAATATTAAACAACATAACACCCATCAGCCCCAGAGAATCACAAAGTATTTCAGATTCGGGACATACCACCGCAGGGATACACAGCAATCAGTTGGCGGTTTCTATGCTTCAGAACAATGAAGAACAGAAATTAGGGAAAATGTTTCATTAGAGAAATGAGTCAAGCCTCTGTTTAACCACAAAAATCATAGCACCTTAGTCATTCAAAGCAAGCAGCACTTTTAACGTGGCATCTCAAATATAACATATGCATAGTTTTTACATACCAAAAAGTATACCACTATTATTAAACTTAACTTCACATGTCTAAAGCCATTATAATGAAGTTTTCATTAATAGCTATATAGATTTCTTAGTTGTCTTAGCAGAGAAGTACTATGTAATTTGTAATACCTGCATATTTCATAGAGCACTTATACTGGAAACTTGAGGCAGCTACACCAAATGCATCTCTAGATACAGAAATCTTTAGAAAAGCAAAACAAAGCCAGGCTACAGGTGCCCCCTCTTTTTTCTTTTTTTTTTAACACAACAGTAGCACTTGGACTACCACAGCCATAATACAAGCATTGTCACTGTTACAACACTGGCAATAATAGATCTCATCTCTCCTATACACACTAAGAGACAGCATCATTTCCAGCTAGAGATTAACTTGTGTGTGATCGGAGGTACTGTTAACCTCAGAGCAGAGATCAAGTGCCAGCTATTTTGGCAAAAGCTGCTAGATCTTTTACTGCGTAATGTGTCCCGTTCAGACCCTTTAGCTGCATCCTCAGTATCTCATCTCCAGGCTGAGTAAGATGTCTGAAATCATTCCCACTTGGAAGAGCTGATTCTTGCAAAAGTCTTAGATTGTCACTTGAGGACATGAAATGTGTCCTTTAAAATACCTGTAGTCCTATAATTTCAGGAACTGTGTGTCAAAGATATGTCAGATTCAGTGACACTAATGTTGCTCGGCCTATAACAACTGCATTTACAGACAAAGTTCAACAGTGCCATTTTGAGTCAACTAATGTAGATATTAAAGCTGTGAGGAATTATTTCTGTAATCCAGGCTGACTGTGTATATAACAGAGAACTTCTGTCTGTAAACTGTGCACAAAGACTATAACCTCTATTTCATCTATATAAAATCTTTTATAAGCACATTTAACTAAAATTTCAGAGTATGGGCTGACAACAGATAAATTATTCCAAAGGTTAAATAGTGATGGAAGGGTGTATCTTATTTCCTATTTGCATGCAGCCTGCAAGCTTTTTCTTCCTTGATTAAAGACCTATCCTTTGTGAGCACTGTCTTCTTCAGTTACTTTTCAAGGCCAGGTTGGATGGGGCTTTGAGCAACCTGGTCTAGTGGAAGGTGTCTCTGCCCATGGCAGGGGGGTTGGAACCAGATCATCTTTAAGGTCCCTTCCAACCCAAACCATTCTAGGATTCTGCGAGATAAGACTTCGACTGTTAAACTGGGCAGAGTTGCCATTCTTGAGGAAAACAAAAGGTAAGGCAAAAGAACAATGCACAACAAGTGAACATCTAATAACCTCCGTTACGAGAACATCCTCACAAGAGGAACTGTACTCTGTTCCTACTCAGACCTTAAAGTGACTTACAAATCCTGTCCAGTCACAGTTAGGATAGTGATTTGAAGGAAAGACAGCTTGATGCAACTCAGCTTAGATGCTATTATCCAACTCTAATCAAATTAATTTAGAAAGCAGCGACTGAACTGTGAACTCAAGAAAGACAAGTATGTTTTCATTACAGGGAATAGCCCTCCCATGACAGTTAGGGGAATATCCTGTCTGGTCTTCAGCAGTCTGGTGTCCTCTGGTTGACTGGCTTGTTAACCGACTAAGCTGCAGCAGGGAATCAACCACTACCAGGTATCTGAGTCAAGGATTTTCTCAGATATGTTCTCCAGGGTAGGGTTTGGGTTTAATACCTGAGAGGTGACAACACTGACTGGAGCTTTTCCAGTGTATGAAGTACTCATGATTGTTCTCCCCTGCATGATCTCTTTGATGAAATGCTGCTCTTAAAGGCAGATTTAACAGGATGCCTCCCCTCTTACCAGTCATATTTTCATTAAGTGTGTGGGTGTTTCACATCTTTGAGTTCCACAGTTACTGGGGGAGATGGACAGATACAGCTCACTTCCTTCAGAAAAGAGGCTAAAAAGGGTTCTGCCAAAGCAGCTGTGTTACTTGCTAAAGACATACATATTCTCAATGCCAAGCACAACGTACAAATCATTCTGTGCTGTCTCAGTTCTGGACTCCCAGAGCTCATTTGGTGGTTTCCGTAAAAGATCAAACACCGTGCTCATGTATAGAAGCTCATTGATGGTATCACACTTATGCATGAACTGTTAGCTAGAGAAATTATTTTAGCATTCATCTTGTGGCTGGTGCATAGCTCAAAAATAATTCGAAAGAAGTATTGGCTGGAGAAGCTGTAAGAAACTATTTACTGCTAGGATTCAGAAGGAAAGCTGGTGGTTTCTCAGCACAAAACGATGGTTCTTTCATTTTTTTTAACATTGTTCAGATGTCCTTTGGAAGCTGATTGTAAAGGAAAAAAGCATCCTGTGGTTTCTTTCAGGAAAAAGTTTCATCTGGGTCCAACTGGCATTTTCAACAGGCAGTCTAAGTTTTACGGCCATGTTTTGGAAAGAGGTAACCTTACAGTACTCTTGAAAAGTCATTTCCTCAAATGCTAGTTCAGGTACGCTCAAACTAGCAACAAAGGCAAAGTTTATTTCTTGCTTTGCCAAATGAATTGAAAAATTACTTCAAGGGAGGGAGATATCCCTCCCAGCATATACACCAGTAAACGAGCCACATATAGCCATGCTTTCTGTTGTATTTTATCTAAGCAGAGAGGCCTCTTAAGCACCTTGAAATAATAGGCCGCTTATCTTTGACAAGAAAATAGCTGGCATGTTTATATCTATACTACAGCATTATCAGTAGGAGCAAAGTTTTCTGATTTATATACTCAGAAATGGGTTTGACTGAGATTAGTCGGCCGTGTCATTAAAACCACAAACCCATTGCATAGTCACCGAGGAAAACTTATTTCCAGGGCTACTCAGCTGCTGTTTCAGGATTGCTTGCAGTCACTTCCAAGGCTAAAATTCACAGTGCTTTGGATTTTCCAGTCCCCCAAAAGAAGCAGTAACCATATCAAAACATACATTATATTTTCACCTTCTGTCTGGTGTCTTCCTTTCTGTATCTTCTAAGTTCCTTCATCATAATTTTTATTTGGAGCTTATTTTTTAAGTTATAAGAAAAAATTCTACCTCATCTGTCAATGACAGTTCCACATCCTAGGACATTGTTTCATTCATTTCCTTACTCAGGCTGAATTAATATTAGATGCCTCATCCCTTCTAAGAACTTAATCATAATCCTTTTTATGGAAAAATTCAATGTATAGAATTAGATAAGAATTACTCTTAAAAAACCCACATATTCCCATTATAAATAGCTATACAGGTCTACATAAAAGCCTCATTTAACTAGAATTACATCCTAAACTCAACTATGCTGTTAAAACGTCACTTACTCTCAAAGAAACTCTACCATATAGCCATAAAACACATTTTCATACTATTGGTATAAAGCTTGTCAAGAAGCTTTCAGATTTTTGTGCTTTAAAACATTCAAGATTGAGTTAAAAATAGGAGATAAAAATCTCAAAGATCATAAATAATTCCATTATTGGATCATACCGATACTCCATGAAGTCTATGCTCCTGGGCCTGGTATATTCAATAAGGAATGATTTCAGAAGGTGATCGAAGAAAGGAAACATTGAATACACTGCCAGTATGGAAACAGTCTTCCTAAACTGTGCTGTATACCTGAAGCAAGTAAGTTTATCCTTCTTAGTATAAGTCTGGATGTTCTTATCTACGCACATGTCCTTCTTATAATCTATTTATCTCTTCGCCTTCATAAGATTCTGTGGTAATTTGCAGAATCTATCATTTCTGAACAATATGCATTTATTTCACAGCTTTAGTTTTTAGTGAAATATTTGATGTCTAATGCTTTTACTGATGATGAGTTTCTGTAAAGTTTCTAAGCAACCAGTAAGTAAGATTTCTAGTTGTCTAGTTTCCAGAATAAAATGCAACTCATTAAAGTGAGCATGCAAAGCTGAGGTCAGATTGAAACCATTACACTTAATGTTGCATTTCATTTAAAATGTTTGATCAGTGAACAAGTCTCCTAGGATGCATATCTTTTCTGGAACATCGCAGTGAACAGCAGTTCTTCAACAACCGTCATTACATTCACTGCGTAGTATCAGGCAATGTAAAGAGAATGAATAATTGCATTCAGTTCATTTTATATTGATAAAGCTTTGTGTCTTGGGACTAACATACTAATAACCACATGAATGCTTGTTCTGATTAAGTGGATTTCTTCCAGCAGTTTGGAGCAGCAGTGCCAGAAGTATATTGCACTGAAGATACTCACATCCTTACACACACAGAATGGTTTAATTTAGCATCAAGTTACAGGTTGCTCTCTAAACCATTCAATCTTACCAATTAATGTTCAAGTTATAACTGATGTATGCATCCTCTGAAGTTCAGCTGTCAGGACAAACCTGGACCAGCTCAAAGTTATTAGCCAACTAGCCCTGCATACATCCTCTGCTTTCAATTTTTGCTTCTGTGACTGTACAAGCAGCACTATGAGCATCAGACAAAAACTGTCTGAACGGAACATAGCAATAGCACTGTTAGCATGGATCCATCAGCCCTCCTGAGCTTTAATTTAATACCTGTCCAGATCAGTAATGGGTGAATATTGAGAAAACAACAACAAAAAAACCTCAAAGAAAAAGCAGTTAGTCATCTACTGATAATATTTATTAAAAGGCATTGAGACAGTATTACGCAAACAATCCCAAGGACTTACCCTGCTAGATAAAATAATGTGATCCTCAGAAATAAAAAGCTTATTCTCAACACCATGCAGGGCAACCTGCTGAGCTCAACTGCACTTCCCACCCCTGTAAGTGTTTGTAGAGTCAAAGAAGCCAATGTTAGTATTTGGTGAATATCAGCCCTGCCAACATCGGACAAACCCACGGAGAATGAATACGATGTTTCTTTAAGCATGTAGTGCTTGAGCTGTTAGCCATTGTAAAAACATTAGGAGAAAGAAAGAAAGAAAATAATGAACATTACTGTACCAGAACAGGAAAAGCAGATTTCCCCCCACACTGGTTATAGCCCTGGTACATTTTTTTCCAAAATATATCATGTCAAAGGAATGTGCCTTTCTTTGCCTGCTGACCTCTCATTTACAGAAGTATGCTATTCACCATCATTTAGTGCACAAAGAGCAAAGAAGTTTAACTGTTTCAAAGGAATGCAGAATTTCAGCTCTTGTTATAGGCTGCTTCTGAACGCTCATCACATAGCTGAATATTGAGCACATATTGGATGAAGAAGAACAGTAACTCGGAGATGGCCCCGTTCCAGAGTCACTCCTTCTCCCCCGCCATGCGAAATAGCTTCCATTTCCTTGTGAAACAGCAACAACTTCAAATAACAATTCAGTTCTCCTAAGGATATTCATGTTGCATTTAAGTCAAGAAATCATGATCTACCAAAACATTTAAGAAACTAAGTTACAAGCCCTACTGCTAAGAATTCAACCTTTTATTTAACACAGATTTACATGACAAAGAGAAAAAAGAAATTCCAAATACTGACCGGTCCCTACACCTGATCTCAGACTAATTAACATCCCTTAGTAAAGACAAAGCCCTTACAGCACAGAGAACAGCAGAGCATAATGTTTATGGCTAACAGCAGAGTTGAGAGGGGAAGTCTGGTTTAATTTATATACATATTTAGGAATTCATTTTCTCAAATATACCTCCCCTTAGTGTAACAAGGAGATTCAAGACTATCAAAAGTAGAAGTAAGTTTAACAATTTCTTCAGCCAGCTAGGATGGAGATGAGTGATTCAAGATGAACTGGAATTACACTGAAAACAGCGCATGACAGCAGCGAAATATGGATTTTTGTGATCTTCAACAGACAGGTAATGACTACTTAAAGCTTCCTGGTCTCAGACCCCAGTTGCTTTAAGTGTCCAGTAATTTCCTCAGAGTCAAAAATTATTTGTTCTCAGGGCCAATTTTCTCAAAGTCACAAAGCTCTTACAAAAACTTAAACATAGCCATTACCCCCAGATACTGATATTTAGCAAACAGTGCAGCTAAACTTCTGATCCTCTCCCTTTAAGATACAGCTAGGTCACCCACAGGGTGTTGTGTTTTTTTTTTTAATTTGTTTTTACCTTTTCTTGAATCCTCTTGTCTTTCACTGTTGATACAAGTTTCCAAATTGCATGGATAGGAAACTTTATGAAATAGGAGAAGACAGACTTATGCAGCAGATTATCCATAATTTAAGCAATTTCTGTTACCGCACAATTAAAGAGGATGGAGTTTGAGATCTGAATGCATGTTTTCTGCCTCTTCCCAAAAATCGGTAGTCCTCGACTGTTGCACAATCCTTTTCTGCAGAGCAACTGGTGAAAATCAAAACATCAAATGCAGAGCGTCCAACAAATGAGCAGTGTTAAAGTGCCACAAGGGCAGCAGGCGCTGAAAGAACTGAGAGGCAGTTCTACCAAATGCAAATCATTTCCCTGACAGCACGCTCTAACAGGCCTACTTCTGGCAAGAATATTCTGCTGCAAAAATCAAATAATAGTAACTAGGTCCTGATTTTTCCTACCCCTCTCGCTACAAAGACTAAATCCTAATGCCTCTTAAAGTATGTTCAGCTGCAGTAAAGAGGTTAGAAAACTGCTGTTCCTAGCATATTCCCCCCTCCTCCTCAAGCTGTATTTCACCGACTGCACTGTGTGATTTCACTTTTGTTTCGCACACAATCTTGTTATGTGGATTTCAGCCAGATTAATGCTTTCTTTCATTCTCCGCTTTCTAAACTGGAACTGCAAGGCACCAGTTACAGGGCATAACAATGTAAGCTCAGATAAAGCTTAGCTTGCAATTGGAGCCTTTGCCTTCAATCTTACCTGCAAACTCATTTCCTTTCAAGTCATTACATTTCTCTTTCTGTGAGCCCTTCTCTACTTTGCACCTTTGATCAGCAGACAAGTAATAAGTGTTTGCCTGGCTTTTGTAGTGGATAGAAAAGCAGCAAAGCACATTTCCATCAATTATCATCATAAATTCTTGAGTTTTAGAGTTACAAGTTTGGGTTGTTCCCCCCCCCTCCTCCTCCCTTTGTTGTTGTTGATCTTCTAAGCAGAAAAGTCCCAGAGAGGAGCTGAGTTCTTATTACAGTGAGGCAATTCAATCCTCACTACAACTCCACAGCCATTGGAGATTAACTCAAAGTCTTTTAAGTCTTTACTAAGGTGTATTTCTGTCTATAATAAATTATTTAGAGCTTGGCTAATACTACAGAATTTGTCCTGAAGCTATTAAATACAGCTGCCAAAGACTAACCAGCCAGAGCAATGTTATGGGCCTCCTGCACATCCACATCTGTGGGAGGCAAAAGGAATGATTTCTTTACCTTGTCAGCACAGTTTGGGGGAAGCGATCCATATGGTAGGGAAATAATACTGCTTTGCAGGACTCTTCTCCCACTCATCCCTTCTAGGTCTCATAGCGACAAAAAAAAAAAAAAAAAAATCTTTCAATGGATCCAGGAAAGGATCCAAGACAGATTTTCATGTTTGTTTTCAGCGCTAGCTCATCCCACACTACTCGCACATATCCTTCCCTTCAGGTTTGGAGGCTCGACACAGGCAACCATTCTGACATTTCATGCCTGGAAACCTGCCTTCAACAAATCCATTTTGTGTTCCTAAATGACTCTTTGGCTGCTTATACCTCAGCCCATCTGTTTGGATGCCACCAGGCCTGCTTACAAGGTGATTTTCCAGTTTCACTTCACTTCCCACCCAGAGACGCCAGCCAGTTTTGGGCACTCAGCACAATACCTCTCCTGCCCTCGCTTTGGTACAAAGCCCTGCTGAGTCAGAAACACTGCTTTTGTGCTTTATCGAATTTGTTGGCACTTGTGTGGCTCCGACCACCTGAGCAGCAGAGGAAGAAAACTGGAGTTGTCAGCACTACAAATTGCCAAGTACGCTTGTTGCTGCGAAGCCAGGGGAATGTTATGAAGACCAGTGACACATCACAGCACGAGAATTTTAATTGCAAACACTCTGCAAAGCCAGGATTGCCATAAGCAGAAGGACAAGGATATTAAAACCGAAGACACAAGCCACAGACGTAGAAGATTCAAGCAGCTGAAAGCATTGAGCTCCACATTGCTGTAATGGTTCCTTTAAAATAGACAAATACTAGGACCTATTTGTTTCGTATAACCTCTAACTTTTATCTAAGATCACAGTGTTATGGTTTATGCCATTCACTGACAAAAATCATACCAGGCTCAAGGTGCTTCTTTGCAAAGTTCTGAAGTGCATGACCAAGCTCTTCCAGAGGAACGGACCGCTTGTCAGGAGGCTTGTTTCAGGCTGGCCTAACATCAATGCTTCAGCAGCCACACATACACCCACCTCTTATATGCTGCATATGGGTACTTACTGAGCACAAAGGGAAACATCTGCAGTAATCCAGATAGCTGGAGCTTCGAAAGTGTAGGAGGACATCATCTCGTTGCTACATAACTTGGCCTTGGCCAATATCAGAATTCTACATTTTCTTTAATAGCCCCTTAAATTCCTTATTGAAACAGATGAAATAGTCAAGTATTAAATGGGCTTTCTTAACGAGAAAAATTTGCACTAACAAGAGTAAGTCAGTGGTACATATCACTAATGTTCTCCTCCCCCCTCCGCCCCCCTTTAAGAAAGGCAGTAACAAGCCAAGGAAAGCAAAGACAAGCTTTCAACACACCATATCAGCTGTCAGAATGTTTTAGTTTAAGAGTTTTAGTGAAAAATTATCTTTTCTCTGGTTTAAAATAGAGTGACAAAAATTTCCAAACGGGCATTCTGACACCTGAAAGAACAGATTCTTCTTGTTGTGCCCGGTGTTTTTATTAAAGAAATCCCCTGGCTTCTTATGCTACAATATAATTAAAAGGAAAAGAAAGAAATTTAAACACTTTAGCTTTACGTAGGAATGAACCCCATTTATACTAACGTAATGATCCATTATGTGTTCAGAAAACAGCAAACAACAGAGACTAAACCTCTAGCTCTGGCATGGCAACTAACCAGTATCAACAAGAATAGCATTAACCTATTTGTTCAACTAATGCATGTGGTATCAGTCAAGGTGAATTTAGCACCTCCCACACAGTACTCAGACAACCCCTGCCCCGTATTATAAAAATCTTTAATTATAGCAATAAAATATATCACTAGCAGCCAAAATCCACAAACAGCATCCAGATCCTGTTGTAAAAGAGGTAAATAATTCTCTTTTCATTGAGTGAAAAAATAGAGTGATATATATGCATCTATATAGGTATATGTGTATAGCTATATAGATGCATATACACATATATAGACAACACCCCCACCCTGAAAACACATATAATAAGGTGCTGATCAACAAATACAGACTTTGTCCTACTACGCCCTGCAAGCTGCTAGCAGCTGGACAGGTAGCAAGGTGTAACTCTTGTTCATCATGAGCTGTTTTGTCATCTTCTCCGGTCATCCTGGTGTCTCAGCCAGAGACATTCATCTTCCAAAACATTTCATTTCAAAGTTCCTTGGGCCAAGACTTCTTTACCCCAATGAAGCCATGGCTGTTGGATCCTTTAAGCATATCCTATATGCATAAAGCAAGTATTGCATTTTGGGTTTGTGTACCGTCACAATAAGAATTTGCTTCTTCCTCCTCCACCTTATTGCTTTGATAAATAACAATAATTCCAGCATAGCTGTTAGTATAAGATTTCCAGCTAATCCTGTTCTTGTGAGTAGGATATATTAGTTCAATTCTAGTTAAAACTTGATCCAGTTCCTTTTTTATTTTGAATCATGCAAACTCTATCTTCAATATGCATCACTGATTTAGATTTTCTAAGATTTTAATGAAACAGCGTATTTTTAGTTCCATGTCCAGTTACGGGCTCGCCAGTGCAAGAAAGACATGGGTATACTGGAGCAAGTCCAGCAAAGAGCCACGAAGATGATTAAGGGACTGGAGCATCAATCACGGGAGGAGAGACAGAGAGCTGGGACTGTTCAGCCTGGAGAAGAGAAGGCTCAGAGGATCTTCTTAATGTGCATGAATACCTGAGGGGGGGGAAATGAAGGAGCCAGACTTCTCAGCAGTGCCCTGTGAAAGGACAGGAGGCAATAGGCACAAACTGAAATACAGGAAGTTCCATCTAAATATAATTATTTATTTATTAAACCACTGTAATAGTGATGAAGCACTGGAACCCACTCCTCAGAAAGGTTGTGGAATCTTCAACCTCGGAGATATTCAAAATGTTACAACCAGTCCTGAGCAGTCTGCTCTTTCTGACTCTGCTTTGAGCAAGGGTATTGTACTAGATGATTTCCAGGAGTCCCTTCCAACCTCAGCTATTCCACAATTCTGGGAAATTACAAGCTATTACTAGAAAAAAAAGTCCTCAGCATATGCAAATGGTATCATTGATTCTGCGTAAGAATAAGTGCTTTTTAAAGAAAGAAGATATAGTTAAAAAAACGTCACCGGTAAACTGATTCCCAAATGTATAGATTCATTGTTGGTGCAGTGCCAAAATATAATATTTAATTTTACTGCAAGAAAGAATTTATCTGAGTTTTCATAATGCTTCTCAAACATAATACAGTAGTCTTGTGTCGAGGCATTCACACAGACACACAAATAACTATATATATTAGAAGTTTGGTTATGAATAGCTTACTTGGAACTGTTTGACCAGATAACTGGTGTATAACTCCTCCTAGACACCAAAGTATTTTGAGATTTTTTTTTTCCTACCTCTCCCACACATGTATGAAGCAGTTTGCTTCCTCCTTTTCTTCCTAGAGACATCTCATTTCCCAAGAATATCAAGTCATGAGAAGCAACTGCCTGCAATGGTACCTCTGCTTTGCCAGGGCCTCAATCTAGATGAAGTCACTCTTCGAAAAGAAAGACCACAGCTCTAAAAAAAGGTTCAAAAGCAGCACCCATTTCTCAAAACTTCTTTCCTTGGTTACATTATTCATGTTCACCAGCCCTCCCCACCGATCAGAAGATACTGTTAATTCAGTTTTGTAGCTGATAGGAACAGGTTGATAAGGTGGTAGACAGAAGCTGAAACTTCTACACTTACATCCTGCTACATTTTCCATGACCAAAGCAGCTCCCTCCCATTGCATTTTGCCAAGTACAGGAACGCACCAGAAGTTAGCATCAATGGATCATACGCCGGGTGCCTGATTAGGTGCCACATGGCTGAGAGGTGGACTGTCAGTGGAGCACACTGTGCTCACGTGCCTCTCAGAGGCTGTGTGCGCATATCAGCTCTGCATTGCTTTCAGAAACTTTATTCCTTTACCATTCAACCTTGAGGTCACAATTAAAGAGTTTATTTCACACTGATAACAGGCTGAAGCTTTACACTTGCATTGCCACACTAGAAACACAGAACAGATATCCTTATGGCCACTGTCCTACAAATGACCTCCCTTTTACTCTCTGTACAGTCAGGAAAGCTATTTGTCTTTTTAAAGCTCCATGGTATTGGGATTTGTGCCCCATTTGTTACCCACTCTCCTAAGTTCTTCTCTGCGTTACTGATCTCTAATCAGCAGCCTTCCATTTTATAAAGTGTCACCCTCTAGTGCATTGTTTAACATTTATCTAAATTAAAATCTCACCCTATTTAAAATTTGCCTCTTAGTCTTGATCAGTCATTCTGTAGCTACAGCCTGGCCTCTACAAATTTGATCAATGCGTGCTTCATTTTATCTTCCCGATTGTTTAATAGAAACCTTAATTAGCGTTTTCATTAATTAATACTAGACCCAATACTGATCCACAGATATCCCATTTGATAGCTCCCTTGCCACTGGTGTTTCATTGTTAATTATTCTCACATTGTAGCCCAGGCAATTCTGTATTCATATTACAGGATTATGAAGAGAAAGGCTTTTTTCCCACCGAATTCTTCCTGAAGGAGCTTCCCACACATAGCAACAAGAAGCCATGGTAGAGTTAGAGAACAGAAATCCACCGTGTTTTATTTGTC
Organism: Platalea leucorodia; assembly: GCF_965183815.1. NCBI lineage: Eukaryota > Metazoa > Chordata > Aves > Pelecaniformes > Threskiornithidae > Platalea > Platalea leucorodia. The sequence goes on from NC_138823.1 coordinate 121,430,958, forward strand.
CACTAAACACATAATACACTGCAGACTATTAACTTTGTCAAAACAGAAAAGATCAACTAATTACTCACGTATGTCTCAAAGGAGCATGAAGACGTCTTCCTCACTGTACTGATGGACTGTGGTTTAGTTTTAGGGTGCTTGACAGAGCAGCAGGGCTAGAAAGGCCAGGCTGAAGCCTGCTGCTTGTGAACCTGGCAGCCAGCTGAGCTTCTTCTCATCTCTAACTCTCTCTCATCCAAGGTCCAACATGTTAGATCCCCACAGTCCTGTCTGCCTAACACAGTTAATCTTCCTATAGAGTTGTTACGCAGTAACTATCCTCAGATTTGCCTTCAAACACGGGAAATTGGATAGCCTATCCAAAAACCCACTAAGCTCCTAGCCAGTAGAAAATGCTTGGGGGGGGGAGAAGTATTGCAATGAAGGGAGCCTTTTCTCATTACCCTTCCTTTTCTCAGACACACAAGTCTCCCAGCTCCAAAGAGGACTCATGTGAATGTTTTCCATCTCTTACTCAGAAGAGTCCTGTGCAAAGGCACTTTCACAGGAGGCTTGCCTCAAGTGGAGAACACTTACAGTACAGTCCTGGTCTTTAATGGTCCCACTTATTTAAGACATAATCAGAGACACACAAGGTCAGATTATCGAGAAAACCCTCTCTTATTTAAATACAAGCTTTAAGAAATCGCATGCTGGACATCAAGGACTAGATCTGCAGATGCACTTAGGGATAAGAGATTCATTCTTGCTAGGAGCCCCGTAAGAGGCTTTAGAAATCTAATTTTTTTTTTTTTTTTTTTTTTAAATCTTATCAGAAGAGTTATAGTAAGAGCCAGAAGTGCTGCTTGCTTTCGAGATACCTTCCTCTTCTTCACACCTAAACAAGAGGAAGGTCTTTCTCAAACTGAGTCTGATTCCAGCAATTCACCCTTAAACACTTAGCACTAGCTTTTCAAAATATTTCTCACATAAGACTAGGGAAAGATAACAGGGAAATTCAACATGCATTCTGCCAGATTTCACATACAACTTTCTCCTTGAAATTAAGTAGAAATAGCACCTTCTAGCAACTCAACTTTGCTCCTCAAACTTGTTGCACGATATACTCTGCTATATTTCCTTATGGCTTTATACCTACGTAAAACTTTTTTCTTTCTAAACATAGCTACCATTCTCAAGATAATTCAACAGCTGAGAACCAAAAATGACTAACCTTTTTTCCCAACTTCTCATGGTCTGTAATTCTTCTTTTCCTTTTCCGAAGCCCTTCCAAATGTTCCCCTAGGAACATATCCCTTGATAAGACTGCTGTACACTACAGAAGAAAGGAAGGGGATTGCAATACTGGCTTTATGAGGGCTCACCTTGGGGCCCCTTCCTCTCACTTAAAGAGACCTAGCCTAGCCTATGGGTTAAGGAGAGTACTGCTAGGTAATTCCAGACTTTTTCCTCTTGTCTTTGCAAAGATCTCAGATTTGAGGCTGGTGAAGTAAGCAAGCAAGGAGAGAAGATACTGTGAGTGCATGAAATGTGACTTATCCTAGAGTGGAGAATGCAAACCCTGCCAGTGATAGGGTATAAAGGATCTAATTGAAAGCATATATGTAATTTGAAAGCTGGTGGAGAGTAAGGACCAAGTGCTGAGCACCTGAGACTCTGGGTGCAATTAATAGTTCAGCTGCTTAGCATCCACTGAAAAAAACATACCCTACTTTATAAGAGACTCCATTTTTAAAAGGTCTGCCTCCCAGGCCAGTTCATTTCTCTATTGATCAGATAAAAAGAAGAATGTGTTAGAAACCTACATACAACTAAAAGGAAGAATCAGCATGATAGTTTAGAATAAAAGCTTGGCCAACAGGCTCTGAATTTCATTTAATAAATTGGCAAACACCTGATTGAAGAATGGTATTTGAAAGTAAAAAGACACTCAGAAAATGGATTCTGGAAAATTATGTCTGGTTTAGACTTTATCTGTTGATATATCAAAGGACAGTCTTCCTAGTAGCTGCATGTCAATCTGTTCTTTCTGCTTTGTACACACTCTAAAAATTATTTTAGGATTGAATTAGCTGTCAGTTTTGGATAGCCTGGATCTCTAGTTTAGAGGATATACAGCCACTTTAAAGACATCAAGCAGAAGGTATTGCTCACATTATGAACGGATGATCAAAAAAGTATGCCTAGAGAATGAGATGAGGCAGTATTATTTTCTATTTTAGAAACTAGGGATGTGTCTAACTGGGAGCACCCACAGCCAGACACATCATCATCTCACAAAAAACAGCGGCAGAAATGCAAAGACATGAGACAGACAATGGTCATGAACAGTCATACAAAAGCTTTTACATGAAGAAGGATTGAAAAGATGCAAACTGTTTAGAGCAGGCAGGAGACAGACAGAGAGAGAAATAAAAGACAGTACAGAAGAACAAGGCACAGCAAAGAAGGGCTGAGCTCTTATTTGCTTGTACCCTACACAGGGGAAGAACCAAGCCACAGCACATCTGAAATGCAGGAAAGAAGTCTTCTTTTTTTTTAGATTTTCTTTTGAATAAAATAGGAAGTGATGAAAATGTGGAATTTTTTTGCTGCAGGTCATCTCAGAGGTCAAGTGTTACTCAGATTCAAAAGGAGATTGAACAAGTAAGCATATAATGGGAACATTCAGTAGAAAGGGTACAGGCTGGGACATCAAACTGTATGCTTCAGGGCATAAGTCCCTCATCAACTCTAAGGAATTAGAAACCAGACTTTTATAAGCAGTTATCCTGGCAGACAGGGAAAGAATTGTTAATTTATTTATAATGCTTTTGACCCAAAACACAAGGGGAGGATATAGACACAAAAGGAAATAGAAATAGTATTAGCAAAAATACAAATGAATCAAGCTGTGATGACTTATGAGGAAAAACCCCAACTTACTCTTTAGAAAAAGGAAAGGGGTGAAACATCAGTTAATCAGCCAGGGAGAAACAGAGCGACATTGTGAGGTTAGGCCCAGTAAGGTGGAAATATGAGCAGACAGGAAAAGTGCTCCAAATTTTTGAGTGGAAGAGGAAAATGCATGACAGTTATAAAGAGGGTGAAACAGAACTGCGGCATATTGAAGAGATGAATAAATGGATTTTTTATTAAAACAAAAATTACGGTGAACCAAATTACAGAGCAGATGCAATATTAAACATTTAAAAGTTTTGTTAATATAAGTTGATGCTTTACTGAGGGAAGCAATTTGTCTAAATGATTTGCTCTGTGTACTTTCTCATCCTGAGCCTAGACATGGTTCAATTCTAGCAGAGGTGGAAGGTAACATAGAAATGATCCTTCCGCAACAGCACTGAAACTTGTTGACAGGAAAGGGTGATGAAACTTGAATTATGTGTTTTGTGCACAGAAATGATCATTCGTCAGGGCTGTTTGACACTAGCTTCCTTTGACACTGAATTCTCAAGGAAGGAAGGCAGGAAGATAAAACCTGCCGCTGATTTTCTGTCTTCATGAGGCAAATTAGATGAGCAGATTCCGATGCAGAGTATGCTGTGTTATTAACTTCTCTGAACTCTGAACACTGTATATGTTGATAGATAACCTGTTGGTAGCTTGAATGATCTTCTTCATTATCCTAGCTTATGGCTGCAAGTGTGCCATAAGCCATGTTTCAGTCCTGGTCATTTTATTATCTTCTCCTGTTTGAAGTCAAAAGAACCTCCTGGCAAACTTCTTCTACAGACCCCAGGCAAGACATGTCTTAGTCACTTTACCATCGTTGCTGGAGTTCATTGAGCAGCCATGTCCATACATACCCCTAACCTTTGTGTTTGGCATGGTAACCTTCAACCATATAAATTCTTGTCAGAGAATCTCTGTGAAGATGTAACTGAATTTAAGATCCATGGTGCTGCATGATCAAGCATAATATTACTGTCAGACCTATCACTTTTTCTTCCAGTGTGTGGCACCACATGTGCTAGATTCACATGGCAAACAGGCAAGCAGGCAATGTGATGGGGGGGTGACAGCTGGGGTGCGTGCCTGTGCCCCACAGCTAAAGGTGCACAAAAGACATGGATGCACAAAACACCAACCTTTCATCACCTACTCCATGTTCAATGGTCAATGGATCACAGATTGGGTCAACAACCCGGTCATGGCATATCAGACCTCAGAGTGGGCTACAGATTTTGGTGCGTCACAGCAAAGGAGTGAGATATAAAGCTAAGAGATAGGTAGCTGTGAGCCATGGGGGATCTGCGGGCTGGGAAGGCATGGCCTCACCAGCCAGGGCCTATCCCACTGCCCTCAGGGCGGGAGCAGGGCAGGCTGGAAGGGGGCAGCCAGGCACAGCTTGGAGCCCTGGTCATCAGGCAAGTTCATGGGTGATAAGGCAGGTCCAGGGTCAGGCTGGGAAGCTAGTTCATGGGTCACGGTCAGTGTGTGCATCAGCAGGGTCCACAGCCAAGCATGGGCATGGCTGTGATGCGGCTGCAATGTAGATTGGTTAGGACCCAAGGAGCCGGAGCCTGAGCTTAAAACCAGATCCTGGGTGAACAGGAGGTGGGGAGGGACCTCACTGAGTCCTCCCAGTTCTCTCCTTAAGAGCACCAGCTGCACCACAGGGCACCAGACCAACCCTGAGCCCAGGCAGCCAAGCCCCTAGAAGGGGTGGGGGGTGCCCTCAGGGCCCTGACATGAGGAGAGACTGTCCTCACCCATTTCTGCCAAACAAAAGGAGTATTCTCATGTTCTTGTATCACAAGTTACAGTTCTGGGGGTTCTCTTTGTGGGTCCCACCATTTGCCTTAAGTGATTCATAAGAGCAGCCGTACCCAGTCAGAGTACGTGTCCATTGATACCTGCTTCCTGCGATGGCTTGTAGCAGATGCACAAAGAACTGACTAAAAGCAGAGCAGGCACATAGCGTCACTTCCCTGGGGTACTTTCATCAGCTTCCAGCAATCTGCAGGTCAAGGATTTGCTGCACCAGAAGTGGTGTCTTTAGGTGTAACAGCTCACGTGATTTTTTCGCACGTGAATTTGTCTAATTCCTCTAAGAGCCCATATAAACTGCTGGAGCCCACAGCACCCTGTAGCAATGAGCTCCCCTTCTTAGCTTTCCTCCATCTGTCAAATTCCTTTATGAATCGCTCTAAAAAGCAAAAAACTATATATATGTGTAGCTAAATTACTGCTGAATTCTTACGGGTAACTGAGAACAGACCTTGATCTGGTATAGCTATGGAAGTATCAGTTGCTTTGAATGGTTTGATACTACTGTGTTCACATGCAAATATAAAATTTCAGGCTTAGAGATACTAGTAAAAGGACTCTTGGGAAGAAATGATACAATGTGTTTGGTTTTTGTAAAATCTGGCAACCAAAATGTTGAGCAGATTAAAAGGGAAAATAACAGGCATGTTAATAAAAATTTTATTGCACAGATACCTCCAGAGACTAAACGAGCAGAGCAATCACAGTGTCAGTGCCATTTATCACCAGAAGAAGACTTGGCGTTCCCACTGTAACCTTGCGTTTCTATGGAGAAGGCCTTCTCTTGGCTTTCTCCCCGTTATGATCAATGTGATACACCGAATATGCAGAAATGCTGTTTCCAGGTGCAATTGAGTTTTCGTGATAGAGAAACAGTACACGATTTGTCAGTCAGAAAAGAAAATTACCGTGCAAATACTGTATTTGGGTTATTCAGTGCAGCATATAACTGGGAAATGCACGGTAACACTATGGATTATAGAAAAAATTTGAGAAGTAACGTTGCAGAACTGGGACAGATCTGGGACATCAGCACAATGATATAATCCACTGCTGGCATCAAACGCAGGGACTTTTCCCCATGTCTCTGCAATGGCAACGTGCACACCGGGGATTAGGATACTGCACTGTTATACCTTTGTCGCATTGCCTTTTGAAGTGCAGGAGAATTTGCTCCATCCCTGAATATTTTTTCTTGGCATTACATGCATTCAATTGAAGGAGTGGTTTTCAAACAGCGCTCTTGAGAGCTCGTTGCCAAAGCTAGCTGGGTGTATATGCCGTAGGGCCCAGCCTAAGGCGTCACATACAGTGCACTTCCAGCCTATCTCGAGTTGCTCCAAACAACTTCAGGCTGTTGCTGCTCTCCAACAGCAACTTATCTTGTACGAGAAGATACCTACTTCCCCATCTGATGCAGAAAGCTGATGCCAGTGGTGCTCTGCTGGCTTTAAAACAGTGATGAAAAAGGAAGCCTCCATTTTCCTCATGCCTCCATTTCAGGGTTTTCCTTGCAAGAGTCACCTCAAGGGCTTCCCGTACACAGGACAATCAACTTATTGAATGCTGCTATGATTTTGGCGTGCAAGAATAAAGAGTTACGTTTCATGCTCTCAGGAGATCATTTCAAGACAGGGTTTCTAGTGGAGTTAGTGGTGTCACTACTGGAGTTAACAGGGCATCTCACCCCTCTCTTCCCCCCATTTTTCTTTTTAAAGCCCATCTGCAGCACACGGGGCACTCAGTCACCCTGTAGATGCCTACAGTGCATGTGTAAGACATAACACTATTCTCCTTCCATTTGTTTTTCCAGGGCATCCCATGAAATAACATGATGCCATTACCCCATGATTTACTACTGTTCCCTTTTGCTTCTCATATCTCTCCATTCCAGAGCGCAGGAAGCTAACCTCCTGCTCTGTTGTCTCAATGCAATTTCCCTTATCACCTCATGGGAGCAAAGTCCCTATCTTCTTCGTAAGTCTTTGATTCTGCTTTAAATAACAATCATCTTCAGACTGACTTTACAAAAAGTGCCCTGTACTCCCTGCTGTCAATACAATGATAGATTCTGTAAATAAATGTATTATGATGCACTTAACAAAAAATTATTAACAATGCAAGAACATAACATTTGCTTAAATTGTCAGTTAACCACCTGGGAAGCCTGCATATAGGAAACATCTGCATTTATTTTTACTATATCAGAATTTGATTCAACAGTACGGGGTTATTTCATTCCCTTGATTAAATGGGTGCACAGAGTGCCCGTTAATGGAAATAAAATAAATGTACTGTGTGAGATAGGAGAAGGCTGTGGGGATAGAAACAAGCACTTTTGGAGAAAAGGAAAATAGTCTTTATATCAATTTTTGTGTGTCAGGTAGAGTATGTGTGCATAATTTACCTGATGCATTTCTAAGTCCTCTTCTCTCAAAACATGAAGCTCAGGCAGCTGGAAATACAGGCCAAATCTCACCCAAAGGTAAGAGGCTCTTTAAGTCCCAGTACCCAGTTAGTCTCACTGTGGCCACTACGATGAAGTGAACATTGGTATTCTATAAAGTGGATTTTGCCACCACGGATTCATTGCATATTGATGATAGAATAGCCATATATATAAATATTTTCTGCCCACTAGCGTAGATTCTAACTCTTAACTGTTAAAGGTTTGGTAACTGAGCTATTTGAGCATTTCCAACATATGGTGTAGGACACAGACAGAACAGACATATTTGCCTGACAGACCTGCTACCTGGACTGTCATTCTTCTGGTTGCCTCCCCATCTTCCCGGTAAATAACCACTCAGTAACCACAAAATGGTTACACTGACTAGCTGGCATATTAAACCTGCAGTGCTCTAAGGATCTAATAAATAGTTGCAAGTTACATCTGTTATTAAACATTTAAAACAAATCATTCCAAATGTCTAGTATTAAATTACAGGATGTGCTTGCTTCCATCTTTCAACCACTTGTGAGAGCGGATACACTGCAAAATTACCTCATGTATTTTGTCCAGTGATGAGCACATACATACAGGTAGTATAGATGAAGCACAGTTGTAAGAGGAGTGTTTACCACATGCATTTTCTGCAAAAAGCATGAAAACCAAGCCTTACTTCCATCCTTAGATTCAGCTGTGATCCTCTCTACCAAAAGCTGAAGGGACACTAGAAGGCAAAACAGACATTTTACAAGAGCACCGCACATGTTACATCTTGGCTGCAAATAAAAGGCTTTAGCTTCTACAGCCAACATTAAAACCCCTTTGTATAACTACCATATTGAACTATAAAATAACATGAAAGTTTGAACTGGAGGTATCAGAGGACACTTCCCAGTGAATTTACTGTGATGTAAATCCAGAGTACCTCCAATAACGTCATGTCAGGCTTCTAAGGGTTTACACTGGGATACTATGGGATGCCATTTATGAACATGGCCATAAATTCACTTGTCACTCTTGTAATATCATTTTCAAGGTCACAAAACACCGATACAAAAGTTCACTTACAATACTATCCTTTTTTCACTCAAAAGTATATGTATTTTCAGAACTGAAGCACTCCCTCAGTACCTTTTGAGTTCTAAAATGGCCACAATGAACAACAATCAGCAATGCTCACATTCTCTTCCAGCCAAAGGACAATTCAAACATTTTACCCTAAATATCATTTACATTGTCAGGTAAACACAGCAAACAAAGACTATCCTATAGAACAATGTGTCATAAATAAATGTTGTCAACAAACACAGAGTCATTTTGACTGAAATGCAAAACAGAAATTTCCAGGCACTAGAAAAATCACTTTCTAAGTAAATCACAGGCATATGGTCTCTACTGTCAGGGAAGTCACTCTGAAATTACATTCCTCCCTCTTCAGCATGAAATTCTGATTGTACTGAAAATAATGGAAATGCCCTTATCGATATTACTGAGAGAAGGTTTTCAGCCCAGTCTTTTTAAAGCATAAGTCCAGAATAGCATTTACCAGGTTACTCAGCTTACAGCCTCCCTTAGGAGCTTGCAGACAGGTGGGAAGTGCTTTGCCCTCACTTGACCTGCAGCCCTCCAGGTTGTGAGTTGGAGTTTCCATCTGGAGCAGCTGAGCTATTGATATAAATTAGCAAATCACAAAATTCAGCCCAGCATTAAAAAAGTGCTGTTGCTTCCAGTGAAATGAGTTGTCTTCTCATTTCACATGAGATGGTGGGCTAAGCTCAGACCTCTTACCACCTGTGTAATCACTCCTGAATTTTTCCAAGTCTTCTCAAACTCTCTGACCAATTTAAAGCATTAACCTTCCACTAGGCAACAGAAGGGACAGGCTAGACAAACCAATTTCAGTATGCATCATGGCACGTTCCCCTGAGAGCTTTATCAGCTGTTTATTAATGGTTGAGGAGAAGGTTGATAAAAACAGCTGTGCAGAAAGATTAAATGTATTTCCCATGCTGATATTTGTACTGACTCGGAGTTCACAAAAACATCATAAAATATTAGCTGTAAAGCAGTATCTATCTAGGCTGGTTTTTAAACAGATTACACTTCGTTTTGTCAATCAGAGCCTTTCATCAGAAATAAAACAGGTAGAAGTAAATGAGAATTTATAGACAAATCCCTTGCCTCAAAATTTGCTGCTTTTACAAACATTACACACAGCTACTACAAGAAAGGTCATGGAAAGAATGAAATTTGGATGAATGGACTGCAGGCAGCAGCAGTAAACATTTCTGTTTGCCCTGGTAGCTTAACGTTGTGTGTAAAAGGACCAGAGGAATGCAAGGGAATCTCACATCCTCACTCGTACTACTCTGGAGTGAATGGTGCAAGTTGGGTGCCAGGGAACACCTACTTGCAAACACCTACGTATCAAAGAGTTGTAAAGCAAATGGATAGAAAGGACCTGTAGAAGTTACCTAGCTGAATGCTTCTCAATGGTTTTTCACCACTGGCTCATCAGATCTTAGATGGCACATTTACCAAACAATTTAAAACCCAATAGTGTTAGCAAAATATACAGCCAAATATAAGCTAACAAATGAATAAAAATGACAGTAAAAAAAACAAAGCATGAATGATTTCAGCCCACATGTTGTTTACTTATACAAGAAAATAATTACGACAAACCCAAATACGATATATCTTTCTTTGCTTAAAGTTTGGCTTGTTCTTCAACTTAAAAAGGCTGAGAAACATTGACATAGACTATTGCTCTGTCCTAAATTTTGTGTATGTTATTCCTCACAGCATTTGTTTGCTCTGTAACCAAAGACTTTCAGGGATGGAAATTACACAGCTTCCATGAGTGACACATGGACCAATCTAGTGGTTGGTTGAATTGACTGAGTAATCTGTTGGTCAAAATGTGGCCCCTGTGATTTGTTCATCCAGCAATTTCTTAAGAAAATGAAAATAAGAATATAAAACCCATGTATAACCCATGTTCTTTCATTCTTTGCTGGAAAAGAGCACTCATTTTCAGAGAGAATTAAACAAGGAGTAATTAAAAACTAAACATAAAAGAACAAAATATCAAAAGTCATTAGCTTCTGAGACAATTTTAATGACCTTACTCAAAACTGCCCTGAAAGTCTATAGAAATGTTGTAGTACTAGGATGTTAAATCAAATACCCAGGAACTAGCATTATATGATACTATGGCATTTGAGGACATTATGATACTAGCTTTTCACATTTGCAGATCCTTCTTTACTCACAAGATCTGAAAGGCGGTTTGATAGTATTATTCTAGTCCCTGTTTATAGGCATCAGAGAAAAATGACTGTTGCAGTTGCAAAGCTGGCCGAGCCTGTTCAGAAAAGGCTTGGCATGGGAGTAGGAGTGATGCTGTACCTCAGGAATTAGGGATCACGTGCTCCTGTTACTAGCACAGGAAAATGTGCAGCAAAATGTTACAAAACCTGCCTTCTAGTCTTAAGCCCAAGCCAAGGCGTCCCATCTGGTATGCCAGGCCAACATAGGGATCTGCGTGCTGCTGCGCAAGAGTTGCCAAGAAGTGCAAATGAAGGTGTGGTACATAGGAGGTAGGTGCTGCTGGTGAAAAAGCAATTTGCTGTATGGTAATATTATTCCTGCAACAATGCAGTAAAAATAGCATAAATGGTCACCTCTGGGAGGCAATATTGTGCTATAAAACCAAATCCTTTACTCTCCAGAGAATACAGCTCATCTTGCCTGGTTACCTGAGAAAGCCCATCACTCTTTTTGCTTCATTGTCAAAATCACCTGTGAAGGTTTTGGTTGCAGGTATCTGGGTTTGAATGTCTAGAGGCTGGGAAAAGGCATGATCAGGGGAGATTCCTCCTTCTGGAATTCATTCTTCCTTCCCATCTAATACAGTCCTGGTGCTTTGACTGAAGCAGGCTGTGAAAGATAGATTACATCAGTATAGTTTCAAAACATATGTTTGTTTGTTGTGTGCACATGAATATGAATTAATAATACTTTAACATGATTCAGCACTACTGGAAGCAAAGATTTGTTACTCAAAGATTCTCTGTATGTAGGTAAGGACCAACTCTTACTCTTCCTTTTATATAAAAAAGGAAGATAATTTTCTGTCAGTTTAGCTTACTGGACATGAGATGAAAGATAATCAAATGGCTAGTGATTAAGGATGGTTAAGAAGCAAATTATTAGAAAACATTTTTTCAAATAATCCTCTGAAACACCCTTCAGTGCAAGGCTTCAAGGCTGAACTAAAGGTTGCTCTGCATTCTATGGAACCTTGGTTTGTGAACCTCAATTAACCAAAAATCCTTCTTAAGCAAACAGGTTAATGTCCCCAGATGCTAATTAATTATATTGAAAATTCCCTCAAGCATCAAATCACTTCGTTATCTGAAATTGTACTTCGGCCACTTTCTGCATACAGGTAATCAAGCATATGATACAGTACAGATGTCAGCTTGTTATTTTACCTAGTAACGCCAGAAATGAGCACTAAATTGGAAGGAAAACTGTAGCACAATTATCTAAAATTATAAAGTGAAAAGAATTTCTATTTTCAAGACGGTGCAGCTCCTAATGACCATTTTAAATTATTCCTTACTCCTCATGAGAAATGTCTGGCCTACAGAATTACCATGTTAGCCTTGAGACCATGGGCTAATTAGATGTTAAGCATAACAGCTCAAAAAGGAAAAAGCCTTCTTCCAACATTAATTCTTAAGAGGATCGTTTGAAGAATTTGTACGGCAAACTGTTCTTGTGCACAGTGCTCGGACGAAGCCAGAGAAACACCAGCATTGCAGATGATTTCCACTCGGCAAGAGAGCTGAGCATTCTGAAAATCAGGATTCTGCCAAACCTCGGTCTGCAATGGTCATGCATCTCTTTTAGAGAAACACCTGTATCAAATAGCAATGCCCAGGGACAATGGCCATTTTGCTGACTTAGCTGAGAAGCAATCATCTTCCCTGCCCCGGAGATGCTGGTGTGGAGACACTTCCCTGCCTGCTGTTTGCAACTACAAATTCCTTCTCTTAGCTGTTGCTCCAGGTTTTTTTCTGTCAGGATTATGTTATTTGTATACAATGCTGGTATAGTAAAAACCTTTTAACCAGGACATCTCCATGGATGCTAATTTAGCACAATTATACTTAATGACAGTGAAACTGCTTAACAGGGATATATTCATTCGGTGACACAGGGAGTTAAGTATTAGCAAGCTCTTAAATCAGTGTGAAATGCCAAACTTCACTTCCATCACAAACAGAGATTCCAGTAATTACAAGGAAATAAATGCCAAATAAAAAATGAAATGCTGTGAATAATCTCCCTGTTGCTGTAGTTTTACTTTGGTGGATACTTTATGTCATGGCAAACCTTTCCAGAAGCAATTTTGTCTCACCTTATCAGGATAGCTGTTTAATTGAGTTGGTGGTCTACTAGTTCAGAGGATTCTACTGAATTAGCATTCAGATTTGTTTACCTTTAGCTAATCAAATGTGCAGGTGTGGTGTTCCTGCATGTCTTTCAGTTAGAAAAACAAAGCTTATATGTTGAAGAGTATAGGTTAGAGCAATGAAGAAGATATGTTGCAGATATTACATGTTCCTTAGTGTACCAAACTGCTTTTCTTCCTTTTAAATTTTATATCACTGGTACAAATCACTATTGGAATAAATCTATGTTTTGTTTACATTAAATGATTATATATGTATAAACCGGATGTTTAGATTAAGAAAAAGAAAATAAGAAACTAAGAAAAGAAGTCCACAATAAATAAGGGAAAAGTGTCTAAATCATCGTTAAAATTGCCTAGCAGCTAGGATGGCTGTTTTTTCCAGCGATACACCACCAATCCAAATCACTCTAGAAATAAGGGCACAAACTCAATTTCCATTTATCCTTGCAGGTTATCTTTGTTCCACAAAAACAGAGGAAGAGATGTCTACTGGAGAAAGAAAAAAAAAAAAGAAGAAGAAGAATAGATTACTTCTAGAAAGGAATTAATGAACAGTTAATGAATAGCTTTACTTTCAGCAGCCCACATGTAATTTCAAGACCTAAAGCCAAAGCTGGCTGCTCCTGTGGAGATTTTTAGGGTGTGCAAGAACAGGATGGTCCTCATCTTTCTTGAAACACCTGCATCTGCCCCAGGGTGCTCAGGACCCTGGCTCTTGTACTGAAAGCTTGAGGCACGAGGGTTTCTACTGCTATGGCCAAAGATGAAGTGGACGTAGTGTAGTAAAACCCTGCCTGTGTCATTGTCCCGCACTTCCATGCCCACCCTCCCCATGCTCACTGCAGCTCCAAGACAAAGGCATGAGGTCTGTGCCTGAACACAAACCCTTTCCTGCCGACTGTTCTCCCTGCCTCAGCAATCCTCTGTATTCCCCCCTTCTCCGTTCTCAAAGCAGGGCGCTGTGCTGCACGCTCTGCCCTGCATACTCTTGATCAGCCCAGGACAACAAGTAACAACATAGAACCGGTTACTAGGGTTTTTATGCAGAAAAAAGTCATTACTAGCAAAGTTTCTAATTTGTGATGGTACATTTCAGAAAATGAAAAGGACTGGGAGAAAGGGGTACACCATCAAGACTTTGTTTTGTGCTTCCTGAACCTCAGAGTTCTTTTCTTCTTTCATGGTACCTTTTTTGTTTTCCTCTTTTTGGCCACTAAACTCTTCCAGTGAGGATATGGAATTTCCTTCCTACACAGGGCCATCCTGTCTTTTGTCATTTGTTGGAGTAAACATGCAGGCCCAGCTCTGCATCACTCTGCAAGGCTCTTAAGGTACCACTGCCTTCATCAGATAATGGCCTGTTATTGTTGCCTACATCATAGAAATATTTTTTTGAAGCATGTCAAGGCTAGAAAGTAACCAGCTTTAGCTACAAAGACAGATTTCTGTGTGTTACTGTCTTCAGAGGAGGAATAGGATTATTTTGTACTCAAGCTCTCCAGTTGCTTAGGAGTCGGCGGTATGCTCTTCGCACCTGAGCCTTTCGTTTTTCTTCCGTTGTTTTGCCATGGCTTCTTTTAGGACCCATGTTGAGCCAGACCGCTCCTGAGAAGAAATTCACACCTTGGCACATCAGCTCCAGAAGCTGTAAAAGTGTAACAAACAGCACTGATAGAAATTTCTTACGTTCTAAAGTACACAGCAAACTGTATGCATTACTTGAATAAAAAAAAAATTCAGCCTTCTTGTAGTGATAGGTCAAGGGGCAGCGGTTTTAAACTGAAAGAGGGAAGATTTAGATTGGATATAAGGAAGACATTTTTTATGATGAGGGTGGTGAGACACTGGAACAGGTTGCCTGGAGAAGCTGTGGATGCCCCATCCTTGGAAGTGCTCAAGGTCAGGTTCGATGGAGCTTTGAGCAACCTGATCTAGTGGAAGATGTCTGTACCCATGGCGGAGGGCTGGACCAGATGATCTTTAAAGGTCCCTTCCAACCCAAACCATGCTGTGATTCCATGATTCATATTACTCAAATCATATTTCAGAATAGTTACAGTATGGAGATGCCCCAAAGAAGTAGAAAAGCATGACTTTCGTGTCTAATACAAAATTATGGAAACTTTCTAGTGAAATAGGAAGGCATACGTACAAAAGATCAGCATGGAATCTTAATGTAAACTATATAGGATCTCCTGAATATGTTCTTCAGCTGAGTTTCTGAACTCCCTGCCAAGCTGTTAATAATATAAAGAATCTCAAACGATGAACACAGTTCATGTTGTTAGCAGAAAGAAAATGTGATTTATTATTTACAAGAAGATCTAGCAAATAAGTACTAGATGTCAACTCATGGGTAGTTTTGTCCATACTGACAGGCTGCTGAGGGTATATACACCAGTTTTGTTCTTCAGTTTATTCTGGTTTGATTTCATTCATAATTGACAACTGCATTTGCCTTTTTATATTTGCAATAAAATACCATGCAAACAAAATTTAGGAGTATACGTGCAGCAAATCTTGTATCAACACTGACTGGCTGTCAGATGTGGAATTGATTCACTGATTAGTTTGAGAGTGATTCATGTGAGTGCTTAATTTAAATCCCTGATTGAAAAACATTCAGGGAAAGAGAACTGACAGCATAAATAGCACTTCAAAGTGCTACAACTGTTCCTTCCATGGACTCTGCTTTTGTGAAGTGTGTGGGTAAGTTTTTGCTCAGGTACCACATGCCATAAGGTGATGATGTTCAGATGCCAAATTTTTCAGACCTTCTTGTAATAAGAAATGATAATTGTTAACAGGTTTTCTGAGGAAAAAGTGGAAGAAAACCCACTTTTTTTCAACTGAGAGGAGCACCAAGAGATGGCTGAATAGGGTACAACGGTTAAATTTTTTATATACCCACACTTGGAATTTCAGCGTGCTGTATGTACACTACTTCAGGTCAGGACGTGACAAGTAAAATTGCATTTTGGGTTCAGATAATAAAAGAAGTCCCTGTAGAGAGGTTTGCTGGTACAAGTGTTAACTAGACTAGAAGCTTCTCCCAGCACTGTCATGTCAGACCTGGCGCTTTCCCTCTCTGTACACCTCTGCCCAATACGCATGGGAAACCTGTAGTCCAGGTCCAGCCATGGCCTTCCAGGCTGGTCTGCTGTCCTGGCTGCTTTACAGTTCCCCAGGAGCAGTGCAGGAGGGAGTCTATGTAATGAACACACTAATAGCCAAATGTCAGGGCTAATACTGGAAAAGAAGGGGTTCTTGACACTGGGCCTTGTTTTCAAAGACATTATGTAAAAAAGAAGTCACAGCATTAAAAAAATGCTCTCTTGCATAGATTATGAAGGAAACAACCCTAGGAGATCAAATAAATTCAATTGTTTCTTTTTATTAGGACACAGCTGCATGTTCCCCCTTGAACAGACGCAATACATCTCCTCTTGCATCTTTGAACTCATCCAATTTTGGTTGTTTGCCATGGGATACTGTCTTCTGATCCTTCTAAGGCACTTCCTTTCTCAAAGTCAAAATCACAGCAGCATTTTAATAGATAAAATAAATTACTGGAAGCTCTCAAGTCTTAATTTATGTACATCTACAATCATTATTCAGTTGACCCTTTTATCTGTCTAAATCTGCCTGGACATGCTGGAAGCAGCAAGTTTTTAATGGAAAATGACAAATGCCCAACTGCATTATAGCTTTTTTCCATTCTCCAGCTCCTTTGTGAAAGATTTGTAAGTTAAATCCAAGATGCAGGTAACACTGTCCACTAAGATTCAACATACTGTGTTGCCCAGGCAGATTTCCCAGATATTTGAAGGTACACAGTTCAGAACTGGTGTTCTCTTTGGTGAATTTATTTTTGTGAAGTACTTTTGCAGCCCATAGCAAATTCCATTCTATTTCTTATGGGCATATGCAACATGAATAACAGTACAAATTTGTTGTGCTGCTCTGCCTATACCTTTTTAGGTAAGAAAAGAAAATTGCCTCTTTTTCCTATTCAGTACTTCAGGCTGCCCATAAAAGTGAAAAGTTGCAGTAACCACCCATCACGATTTAGAAGAGATTTTCATTGTTTTACAGAAGTCAGGCAACCCAGAGCTGACCTAAAGTGGTCCACGTTGACCTGTATTATATTCAAACTAACAACTAAAGGGAGAAATCCTCCAGTCCTCATCATTAGTCCCCTCCAAAGCAGCTCCACCTTGGTTTTGAGAGAATTGAACCCTGTGGAGTTGGTATGTAGAATCAGGGAGAATGGCTTCTGGCCCTTTATTGCCTTCTGCCAAGGGAAAAAAATGAGTTAATACTTGACTAGTGGGCATATACAATAGTGTAATTTTGCTGGGCTTATTCACTGTTTTTCAAAACCACAAAAAGCACAGGTTCTTGTTCCTTAAAAAAAGAAAAAAAAAAAAAGAGAGAAAAAAAAGAAATTGCTCTGCAAAAACTTTTTCTTCATCTTTTGAAATAAACTCATGGCAATCTGTCTTCATTTAAACTGTAAGGGATCTGGCTTGGGTCCTGGAATAGACTCTGGTTCCTTTTAAAATAGGGAAATGGCTCCTAAATACATTGAGCTGCTTTTTGGAATTTATGAAGCAGAACACAAATCTAAGAGCTGGCAACATTTAATGGTAATGAGGCAATTCTTACATGAGAGAGTTCATTACAGGATCAGCTCATGATGTTTTCCAGCAGCTGGAAATTGGAATCTTTTGCAGGCTGGGAATGCAAAATCTTTCTTTAAAATTATCTTGTGTATACCCCAATACACAATTAGTTTAAAATGGAAGCATAGCAGAACTCATCCTGCTGCTTCTAATGCAATGGGCTTTTTACTGAAGGAAGAAATTATGTTTTCCTCATGCAGTGCTGCTGTGCCAGCTGAGCTGCAGCACATGGAGGAGAGTGGGCCCTGCCTGTGCTTTGCTCCTCTGCAAATACTTTGAGATGGCCAACCCTGCTCTTGTACGAGGCAGAAGCTCTCCTTGTGTTCAGAAAGCACAAGTAAAAAATTATGCCTGGCTCCATGGTGCAAAGAGGAGGCATTTCCTTACAAAGGCACGTTTCATAATTACCTGCCATAACTCCCCAAGTGGTCCTTCCTACTGTATTTTTGCCATCAGTTCGCTTCGCAGCAAAAGTATGCCCCAAGAGGAGCTTGAAGTCTCTTTCCAGTCTCATAGCTGGAGCGAGTTTGCCAGCACTGAGCCATGGAGACGCGATGCCTACCCCCCAGCTCACTCTCACTATTCTTTCACTACTCAGATTTTGACCAGGATGAGTTGCGATATGCTGTTTTTCAAAGTGACTGTATTGGTCGGCCAGTGGATGCTACTACAGCAGAAAATCCAGTTGTTCAGCTTCCCATTTTGCATTTTTTTTCCGGTGGTCTGCAGCACACATGCTGAGAGATTCTCTAAACGATCCAGGGCTGCAAACACAATCACCCCAAAACGTGCAAGTCCCACGGGAAATATTTTCCCTCTAGGTTGCTCTCTGCTGCTCTTCAAAGTATTATTTTCCAAAGATGCTAAGAGGAATATTTCACTTCACTTGCTACGCAAACACTGTCCCCAAGTTTAAAAGAGACATAAATTAGTTAAAAGCAACAAAAGGACCACAAAACATCCCACTCAGCCTTTTTAAAGACTGCAGAAGCCCAGAGGACACCTAGAATTGAACCCCTCTGGAGGCACCCAGTCACTCCAAGTCAGCTGCAGTTTCTCACCAGTTACTGAGCTGGCTCCCACAGTCGATGCTGGCGTAGAAGGGGATGGTGGAGACCAAGGACAAAAGCTGATTCCCTCTCTTAAGTCGAGCACTCGGTTCCCCAGCTGGCTGAGGGAGCTGGCCGTCATCACTATTTCCCTCCTCCCCAGTTAGTCTTTATGCAAGGCTCAAATACGCCTTAGGAGTGAGGCCACAGAAAGAGAGGTGTGGGGAGAGAACAGAGGTGAACTGTAACCCACAGGGATTTTTAAAAGAAGGGCCTCTATAAGAAGGAGCTGTGCATACTTTCCTGCGGCAGCTTGCAAACCTTACATTAGCAGCCTTACTGAAGACAACACATAGGCAGGCTGGGCGCAAACAGCAATGTGAGTCAATGCCAGCAGTTATCACCATACGCTTATTTGTTGTCTCAGGAAAATGAATTATAGAGAACTACATAGGTTAGGTAAGAAGCAGTATTTTTTTAAAACGGGTGGATTGTGGGGCAGAAGTCAAAGAAGCTTGAAAACTCTTGACTAGAAAGAGTGTTGAGGAATCACAAAGTAAGATGTTAGACTGCTGAACCAAGATATTTTTTTGCTTCAGACAGAAGACGTAAAAGAAAAAAAAAAAAACACACACACAAAAAAAAAAGGTGGCAGGAAAAGAAACAGGTATCCCAGCTGCAAAGAAGGCCAACCCGTGAGCTAGAAACAGATTGCTGAAGGAAGATACCCGAGTGAGTCAGCCAAGTATTTATTCTGATTTATACCAATGTTTGGCCCAAAGCCCCGAACACTTTAAAATATACTAGACAAACAGTAAAAGTATGAATGAAAATGCAACTTCAGCTTCAGATTAATTTTATAGCAACTTAAAATTATTGTTGTCCTTTAAGGAGCAACCACTAATGGTTTGAATTTCAGAGACAAGTGAAGTAAGGAATAGTAAGCTCTGAATGGGACGTGAGAGAGAGACAGAGAGAAAATATCCTCCAATAAACCAATACCAATAGCTTTCCTGGTAAGTGTTTTTTTTGTTATTGAGACAAAGACGCTGCAATTCTTGGCCTACAGCTCAACCAGGACGTACAGGTTTGCAGCAAGTTTCTGGCTGAATTTTTGCCTCTCTCTACAAGAATTCAAACTCACTGGTAGCAGCAATTTCTGTCCTGAAATCCAATCTATATCTCTAAGAGACTATCATGTTGTCATGGCTCAGTGAGACCAAAAAAGAATTTCACTGGTGTTTGCAAATAGAGCGATATGGCTGAAAGCCTGGGTATGCTCTTCTATGCTGAAGATATAATTTAACACTCTTGGACACAATTTTACCCTCATTATAGGCAACTGAGAACTTCCCAGTGAAGCCAGTGGGCAGAAATCAGACCTCTTACTGTGAGCTTACAGACAAATAATAATCTGCTACACAGGAGAATGTGATTTACCCTGCATGTTAAAAAAATGACTTTTTAATAGCTCTGTAATATCAGGGATTCTTTAAAAATATAGGACCAGTGTATTAAGATGTATAAATGACAATGCATCGATATGAAAAAAGCCAAGACCTCAGAAAAGTTGAAAAATCTTTTGGTGAACACCCTCCCACTCCTGGATGCATTAGAGGTCCTTTTCTTGAAGCAGTGGAGAGAACAGAGCGAAGGAGAAAAGCCTGAAAATGGGTGAAAGGAAGAAGGAGAAGGAAGTTCTGCGAAGATGTATCTGCTATTACTTTTAAGACCCCGTTGTTATCGCCAGCTTAATTATAACTGGATTTGCTAGAGAGGATTCTGTTGAGCGTTGTAGCACTCAGCCTTGCTTTTTCTTACTCTCTTGCTGTACCCAGAAATGGCAGCGATGTTGCAATCCTTGAAGTATGTGCTCATAAAAGCAAAACCCACCGGGAAGCCCGGTGCATTTCTTTCCACACGCTTTGTGTGCACGGAGTGAAACCGTGGTTAATTACCTGCCTCCAGCCACTCCCTAAAAGCTGAAGGGCTTTTCTTTGTATTTGTATGGCTACAGTAGCCATGGCAGCTGCTCATTTATTAGTTGCAGCATACATTAAAGCAGGCCGGGTAACTAAACTGTGTGGAAGGTGAAGATGCGTGCAAATTTCTATTAAAAAAAAAAGCCGACATCTGTTTACTGAGAGCAGGTAATGGAGATGCTAATCAAAAACAGAAACTGCCTTGTATTTTGCCATAAAGCAAGAATGACTAACAACCTAATATTGCACTGATGTACGCAATTATGCATCTGATATGTCTAACTATCCCAGGCATCTGATAATAGATCATTCACTAACGACAGGCCTGAATCAAGCATTTTCCTACCGAATTTGAATAACCAAAATCTTTGACAATATTAGATGTTGTATTCAGACTGGGATTTAGAGCTAAACATAATCGCTGACTCCAGCAAGACAGAAGACTCCAGGAGTGGATTTCCTTGATATTTTAGTGTTTCAGTGAGGAAGGGTAAGAGTGGAGGAGAAAGGGCACCATTTGGTATCACAGTATAAACATCACTGCTTCTGTCTCTGCCAGTAAGTTGTCATTGGAAGAACAAGATGCAGCTGTTTTTAATACTGTATGTCCACATGAGGAGATCACGAAGAGCAGCGAGCCTGTTCTTGCTCTTCTCTCATGGGGACAAACCCAGTATCACAGTGGTTGCTGTCACACATGGGTCTGGAGGGCAATTGTCATACTCAGTTATGGGACTGGCGATAACTATTTCACTGCCCTCTTCCCTGACATTCCTATAACTCACACCATGGGCCAACCAGATGTTCCCAGCCCTGCGTCACCTCCACAGATGTTGCCATTTCAATTCTCCTGCCAGTTGTGTGCCAGGCGAGCTGACTCTGCTTACAACCGAGTTATCTCAGTAGGCTTTCTCCAAACTGTACCTGTTCTCAAAGAGCTCACACTCGTACCGTCACCTCCCTTGCAAGGAAGGAACCACTTTTAATTTGGAACCACTTTTAATTTGATCCAGATTTCACAGCAACCAGGACCTGCTTGCTGTTCTTTGCTTGGAAATTTTATGTTCAACCCCAGTTACGTGCTATTTTTTGCCTCTAAAAGTCCAGCAAAGGATAGTTTAACAAGCACATGCATTTACAACATAATACTCAGCCTTTTGTCACTAGATGCTTGAACAGTCCCCTCTGTCTCTTGGTAAAATTATTTCCTGCTGAGACAGGAAAAAGTGGGGCATGAGAAGGCAAAGCCCTGGAAATGGTGAGTTACAATTGCTTTAGGAAGGTCTCCACTTTCCATAAAATCTGCCTATACAGACTTCCAAAATGTGCCGGCTGCTCTGTTAGTCCTTCCCAAATTCTATTCATCATACAAAATATGATTCCAGCAGACCTGCTTGCTTAGAAATACTTAACATTTCAGAGAGGTCCCAGCTCGACGGGAGCCCCTGGGCCCTGGGGTGCTGTGAAGCAGCGGCGCGCCCAGGGAGAGCAGGGCGGAGGGGGAGCGCTGCCACCCAGCGGCAGCCTGGGCCGGGCTTAGCGCCTGGGCCGGGCTTAGCGCCTGGGCTCGGCTCTCTCCGAGGCTCAACCTCCAGGGTCAGGTCTTGCTAAGATCAGCTCGTTTAGCAGAGTGTTTGCATTTTTATGGAAGGACACGTTAAATACGTATTCAGGGAGGCGCTGCCTAAAAGCACCGTTTTGGTTTTGTACCCAGGATTTCTAAGGGAGACTAAAGAGTCATAGTCTTTAAAAAAAAATAAAAATAATAAAAAAAAGAGCATAAGGTGTTTGGCGGGCATTGGAGCTGACTTAGGCCAAGAAAAGTGGGCCACTACCTGACTTGTGGCTAATACAGAAGAGCCATTCCTGAGTCTCAGGCAGAGGAATCAGATGTAGGAAGGGGGAAAATTCCATAGGTTAGCCCTTGAGGTTAAAGAGTTACCAAACTTTCACTTGAAGCTCAAAATGGGATGAAATTTCTCCCCTGTGAATTTCCACATTTCTGTAAAACAAAAAGCAAAACATTCTTCCTGCTCTACTCTTGCTGCAAGGGGGTGGTTGGTAAGCACCATCAACAGCTTACAAGTATGTTTAAGGTATAATTAAGCTTGGCTTTACAATTTCCTGCTTTCCTTTTTTAATCCCCAAAGTTAAAAGTAGCCGCAGATGCAGAAGAAAATTGCACTATTATAACCTAACAGCGGGAAGGTATGCTAGTACAATTTAACTTATTATGTGTCTTGTAGAGATTTATATCAGAAATATTAAACTTGCCCTGAATGAAACATTAGCAGAAAAGTGCATATGAAAGTATCACACACGTCTTGATGCTTTCGAGTACATGGTGTGGGAGTGCGAGGGAGTGACATCTATAACACAATGTGTTAGTGACTGAAATCAATTTTGTTTAAAATAAATATCACTTTCCCCTTCCATATGGTCTCTTGTTGAGTTTTGTGAAATTAATTTTGTACATGCTGCTTTGGTAGAAGCATCCAGGAGCAAGTGATTCTCATTCCAAGACAATTAGCAGACAACCAGGGAACAAATCTGTCAGTATGTCAGTCTGGAGACTAAACTTTGGGCAATTCTCCTGCTCTAGGTGCTTTTAAAGAAAGTATTCTATAAACTGTTTCTCTCACCCGTTTAAGTCCCTGGGATCACTGCCATATCACATGCGATGAAGCCGTGCTAAATCAGCAGGATAGACTGTCAGAAGCTTTAATAGAGCAGGATGGTGCTGCAGAAGGTTTTAAAATGTTTACACGTACTAACCTGGAGTGAGATGCACAAATCTTGAATCCCTTTACAAATTAGTAACAGAAAAAGCGTCATTCAGATGAAGTCAACTGATATATTAATAAACCTTTTTAAAAACAAAAAATTATCCAAAACACCGCCATAAGGAATCATTTAAATGAAAACCTCCCAAGCCCTTTTCAGCAAAACATAGGAATCTGAGAGTTTCAAAAGCTTTGTTCTTATTCCAAGATGCTTTAGAGTGGAGATTCATTAAATCTATTTTTTTCTTCCAAAGCAGTTTTGGTTTCAGACAACATGAATACCTGGAATTAGTGAAATGGGGTTTCCTACAGAGTTGTCTCTCCTGGTTGATCAACTCTGGTGTCCAACAAGAGCTCATGCTTCCTTGAAGTTCTTCCCACAGCTGAGAGATGGAAAAGATCCGTGTGCCCTGTGGATTCTCTGCCAGCGAAAACCTGGGAAGTCAGAGCAGGGGTTTTTTTGCTTTCCTCCCCATTTTAAGAAATTCGATTTTTAGAAGCTGCATCTGTCTCGACTTTGGCAGAAATCAGCTAGGAGGTTCAAGAGTTGGAAGGGACACATACACAAACACCCCAAAGCACAAACAATCTGGCTGAGAGTGATTCATTTGAGCCTTCTATCTATAGGAGAGTAGGCTAATAAGCACTGCATTAGACATTCTTGGTCAGTTCTACGCTCCACAATGATGAAGATGTTAAGCTTGCCAAACAACAGCCCCACTGTTTTTTTCAGTATCTTTTCCTTCATGGCCTAATCTCGCACTAGCACTTTTTGTGGTTCACAGACATAATTCTTCCTGCTGTTACAGACAACCCACTATTTTTAAAGAATGTGCATATTGACTGCTTCCCACTCATTTTTACATATGGGGTAAATTCTTGGTACTGGGGCAGGAGATCCATAGGACACAGGACTGAGCACAGTGAGTTTCCAGGATCTTTCCAATCCCCATCCATGATTTAAATGAGATTACTGGTACCATAATGTTTTTGCTTTTCTGTATCTAAGCTCAGCTCTGTAGAAGCAGCAGAGTTCTGACATTTTCAAGACACGATGAAAGGCAAAACAGTTTGAGTAGGTACCCATGGATGTTTGCTTTAGAAGGGAATTAGATTTGGGCAACAGGGAAAAAAGATGGCAATGTATTTGGCAGCTTATTTAATTTCCATTAACTTCAGCATGGTCAACAGCCACCGCTAAGTGTCTCTTTTGACTTCTTGTATACATCTGAATAAATGCAGACCAAAGATGCAACACTGAAATGATAGGGTTTCCCTTCTATTAGTTGTTGATTTGGAGGAGCAGCTGAACAGTATATAACTTAGGAAGGGGAAGAATGGTAGGAAGAGACCATACACACAAGTCGCTCTTTTTTCTATTTTATTGCTATGAAGCCCTAAACGCATCCTCTCCATTTGTTGTGGCCAGTTTCGCTTAACTAGAATAAACTTCAGTTACAGTGCATGAAAATGTGGCACTATTTTTGTCTCAGCACCTCTCCCCACTCATGCTCTATGCTTGGCAGTTCTGCAGGGGCTCTCACCATTAAGACAAGTGGTTGGAAAACTGGCTTGAACTGTGACTCTAGCCCAGCGTGACTGTGTGCACAGACAATACGTCTTAGCTAGGAGACAGTAACTAATGGCTTAGGTGGGAGCAAAGTCTGCCTACAGGAGTTACAAAAAGCCCTCAGTATTAAAAAGCCTTACCCTCTTACCTTTGAAAACAGAACTTACCTCCTATGAGCAAAGGGAGGAGAGCACAGCTAAGCCGCAGGGGCTGAGAGATGCTCCTCTCCAGCCGAGTCTGGAGCTTGACTAGGCTGTCTCTGGCATCTGTTCGCAACTGAGATGGGCGCTCAGTCACAGGGTAAACATAAGCACTCGTGCACCCTGTTTTGGGAGGTGTAGGCTCTCACGTTGTTGGCCGTAATGTGTTTCCTGTTGAAAGAGCACGGGAGGCACATCACCAGGGAGGGCTGGCCGCCTTCTCACCAAACCCTGACAGTTTCAAAACCTTAACTAGGGGCTGCTGTGGCTCCAGTCATAGTTCAATACTTTGAGCAGGAAGTAAGTTGCAGCACGAACACAGGTTCTGTTCTTCATTGAACACACAGCCAGAGCATAATTAAAGTCACTTTCATGGGATTTATGCTTACTAAACAGCCTCAGATACTTTCTTCTGAACTTGTACTCCATGTGTCTGATTCAACTGAGAAAATCTTTCTGCTTTAAAGCCATTAACTTTTTCGATTAGAGAGCGCAACCCCCATATAATTGTTTTGCAGACAAGCCAGGGGAGATTTTCTGATTACCCACTTACTGACTTACAAGACAATCAATGTCCAACTTAGCCATAGACTTTCAGCAGTCAGTCCGTTCCCTCCTCACACAGCTGTCTCCACCCATGTTATGCCCTAGAAGGAGGGGTTGAAGTTTTAGGTGATTAGAAGTGATCAGAACAGGGTACCATTAGCTTACTGTCTGTTTCAAAGTCAAAAAGGGAGCACAGGAGACACAACTCCACATTCCCTTCTCTACCCACTATGACAGGAGCTAAACAGTGGGGGTCAAGAGCATCAGTGTTACAGCATGAAGCCGACCTGCCAAGCCACAAGCATAGCAGAATATTTACTCTATTTTCCTTCACTTCCAGATACCCTTTGGCAGCACTTGATGCATACCCTGCCTGGCATCCAGGTAAAGGTCTTGTGAGTGTGTCCTGGTTTCAGCTGAGATAGAGTTAGTTTTCTTCTTAGTAGCTGGAAGAGTGCTGTATTTTGGATTTAGGATGAGAATAATGTTGATAACACACTGATGTTTTGGTTCTTGCTGAGCAGAGTTTACACTGGTCAAGGACTTTTCAGCTTCTCGTGCTCTGCCAGGTGCATAAGAAGCTGGGAGGGGGCACAGCCAGGACAGCTGACCCAGACTGGCCCAAGGGCTATTCCATACCATATGACGTCATGCTCAGTATA
Source organism: Platalea leucorodia (assembly GCF_965183815.1). NCBI lineage: Eukaryota > Metazoa > Chordata > Aves > Pelecaniformes > Threskiornithidae > Platalea > Platalea leucorodia. Next base: position 121,457,142 of record NC_138823.1, read on the forward strand.
TAAGCTGGGGGAAGAAGAAGGAAGGGGGGGACATTGGGCGTGATGGCGTTTGTCTTCCCAAGTAACCGTTACGCGTGATGGAGCCCTGCTTTCCTGAGGATGGCTGACCACCTGCCTGCCCATGGGAAGTAGGGAATGAATTCCTTGCTTTGCTTTGCTTGCAAGCGCGGCTTTTGCTGTACCCATTAAACTGTCTTTATCTCAACCCATGAGTTTTCTCACTTTTACTCTTCCGATTCTCTCCCCCATCCCACCGGGCGGGGAGTGAGTGAGTGGCTGTGTGGTGCTTAGTTGCTGGCTGGGGTTAAACCACGACAGAGTGGAACAGTTATGTCCAGATCATGGCATCCCAAGGGCAAAAAAAGGGCACAACAGCAAGTTACGACTCTAGAAGGAACCATGCCTAGGCACCAATCTAATGCCTATAGGTTTCCTACTTCTCACTCTCCTCACCCTAGTCCTAGCCCTAACCGTAACCCTAGGCCTGGGCTAAGATTTCTGCCCTGGGACATGCTGAACCTCCATGTGTCGATTGCTGGTGAGAGCATCTTGCTGGCAGGAATCCCTTGCTACAGGAATCCCTCGCTAGCCCAACCACTTTGGAGACAATGTGATGAAGCGACCTCATGCATAGCTGGTGGAAATCATACATTTGGGTAAGTTTCGATCGTACAGGCACTGGTGCAGGGGACCCAAACATCACTTCTTTAATAATGCGTTACAGGTAGCAAAGAAACTACATGGCAAAGGCAAAAAGCAAAGAGAAGGATGAGCAAACTCTGCCCTGGGCTTCTCCTTGCTCTCAAGCACTTTCAGAGCAAACAATAAGAAAGGCCCCCTTTTTGTTTCACTCCGAGTTTGCTATGAAAAGCCTTTTTCTCTTATTTCAGATACATGAAACCCTGTCAGGACAGGCCTAGAAGTCATCTAAAAAAACCTTCTCCCCATCGGCGCCTAACGCTAAGCATCAGGAGCAGGCAGTCTGGCAGCTGTTCTTGCCTCGGAAGGTTGGACCAGCTGATCCTTGAGGTCCCTTCCGACCTGGTGTCCTACGGTTCTGTCCCGTTTGCTCGGCCGAGAGGCCCCGATGGATGCACCTGCGGCCCGTCCCGCCAACACACCCGGCCTCCTCCCCGCGCTGTCGGATCGGCGCGGCTGGCGCGGCTGCGGCTCCAGGCTGGCAGATGGAGGTACGCTACTGTACCCCCTCAGCTCTTCCCGGACACGGCTAAACAGAGGGAGGAAAGCAGCGTACAAACTGCCCGAACACATCACTGTTACTGCTACCGCCCCACGACAAAGCACAAAACAAGAAGACACCCTTCCGGGGAATATAACCAGCAAAAAGAAAATAAAGTTCATCAGAAGATGAACCAGCCCGGACCACAGTAAAAGCCGGAATTACGGCACTGCGGCAGGTATTAGCCCAAGCACCTCTGTTTTTGGCAAGCCGCGGGGGGCAGCCGGCAGGCCGCACCGCGGGCCGCTCCCGGGGCGGGCGGCGGCGCAGGATGTGAGCTCACGGCGCCGCCCCTTCCCCCGCCCGCCTCATGGTGCCGGTTCCGCCGCCCTGAGTCCCGCCGGGCTCCATCCCGCCGCCGGGGCTGGGGCGTCCCGGCGCTGCCTGGGCCGGGCGGGCCGCGCCGGTGAGTGCCGCGGAGGGGGAGCCGCCACCGCGGCGCCCGGCCCCTCTGGGCCCGGCCCCGCGCAGCGCTGCCCCGGCGGCGGGGCCTGGGGAAGGGCGGGAGCGGCGGCGGCAGGGCCCGCTCGGGGCGGGGGGCCGGGGGAGCGGGGGCTGCGCCGCGGCGGGGCTGAGGGGGAGCGGAGCGAACCCGTGGCTGCGGGCGGCGTGAAATGAATATTGCGTGTTTCCCCAGGCTGACGGGGGAGAGCGGCCGTGCGGTGCCTGCGCCCCGGAGGAGGTGCCGCCATGGGGAACCAGCTGGCTGGCATCGCCCCCTCGCAGATCCTCTCGGTGGACAGCTACTTCTCGGACATCCACGACTTCGAATACGACAAGAGCCTGGGGAGCACCCGCTTCTTCAAGGTGGCCCGAGCCAAGCACCGGGAGGGGCTGGTGGTCGTGAAGGTGTTTGCCATCCAGGATCCGACCTTACCCCTGACGAGCTACAAGCAAGAGCTGGAGGAGCTGAAGATAAGGTTACACTCGGCGCAGAACTGCCTGCCCTTCCAGAAAGCGACCCTGTCCGAGAAGGCCGCGATGCTTTTCAGACAGTACGTACGGGACAATCTTTATGATCGAATTAGCACCAGGCCGTTCCTGAACAACATTGAAAAAAGGTGGATCGCTTTCCAGATCCTTACTGCGGTGGACCAGGCGCACAAATCTGGAGTCCGCCACGGGGACATTAAAACAGAGAACATCATGGTGACCAGCTGGAACTGGGTTCTTCTGACTGACTTTGCCAGTTTTAAACCAACTTATCTTCCTGAAGACAATCCCGCTGACTTCAATTATTTCTTTGACACGTCACGGAGGAGAACGTGTTACATCGCTCCCGAGCGCTTTGTCGATGGCAGTATGTTTGCTACGGAGTTGGAAAACATGCGGGACCCTTCAACTCCTTTGGTAGACTTGGCAAATAGCAATCAGCGAACAAGAGGGGAGTTAAAACGTGCAATGGATATCTTTTCCGCAGGTACTTGGAGCCATCAGGAGAGACCAATGCGTTGTTTCTGATTGCGTGTCGGGGTGCAGAAAAGCTTATTTGGGTTTTGGGGTTTTTTTGGTTCTTTTTTTTTCTTACAGTGGGCTTAGAGAACAGCATGTGGAAAAACTTGCTTATTTTAGGCGTAAGACCCAAACCTTTCATTCACAGAAAAAGTACAGACACAGTGCAGTAAACTACGTAACTTAAGTGCATCACCATGTTATCTGAGGAGGGAATCAGACTGTTGTGTTGTGGCTCAACTCTGCCCTGGGAAAGGGATGGTTCCGCAAGCCACAGACCCTCATCTTCTCGTGGCTGAGGTTCAGGGGATGCATAGCATATGCCTCATGGGACCCAAGAGGAGGAACCAGTCAGTGGTTCACCTAAGGTCCAGTTGCCTGGGGACTGAGCCAACTTTCAGGCAATTTGGCAATATTGGCTTTAAAAGCCCCTTCTCATTTCATTTTCCTCACAGGCAGGAAGCTGGATAACTAAGTAAGCTCCTGTCATAGTCCCACTCACAAATACTTGATAGAGTCCAACTGGGGGAGCCTGTCTTGAGTCTTGGGCTTGTCTTGGGCAGTTTAAAAGCCGTAAGTTTGGAGGGGTTTGTTTGTTTGTTTGTTTGTTTGTTTTTCCTTAAAGAGGTTGAAAAATCTGAATTTAAAGGTAATGGTTACTTCATTTTACAAGCTGCTCTTACAACCAAACTTCCAGGACACTCCACTGATAAAGCAAGATGCTGACCATTGGGAGCAAACTGCAGGAGTGGGACTTTTGAAGAGAATGTGTGTCATGTATACAACAGGGGGGGCTGTGTTTGGCAATCGTTATTTCTCACGGTGCTTATGAGCTTGTGTGAGTGAATATATGCCGTCTCCCAGCCTCACTGTGGAAGCAGAGCTTACTTCTTTACCTTCTGCAAAAGGGCTGCTTAGTTTTGACCTACTGCCCGATCCGTGCTGACTTACTAGCACTCTTCTTCCACGTGACAGTGATGTGGGTTTCCTTTCTGGTGATGTATTTTCCAGCTGGCAGGTGGCTGAAGTCACTGCCTCATGTTTCCTAATTGCAAACTCCTCTGCTGCTGGTGTGTTTGAAATAAAATACTAGGGAGATATTTCAGGGATCAAGTGTAAAAGCCAGTTTTTGGAGCTTGAGATGCTGTCTCCTTTCTGCAAGTTAATTTGGCAACTCATTTGCCTTATTTTTAATTGAGCTAAGAGTCGCATAGGGTTTGTTCTAGTCTGCATATAGAAAGCAAAGTTAAAGTGTGTTATAATCCTCTGACATCTTTGACTTGTTGTTGTTGTTCCCCAGGCTGTGTAATAGCAGAGCTCTTCACAGAAGGTGTACCCTTGTTTGATTTATCCCAGCTTTTGGCTTACAGAAATGGCCTCTTTTCCCCTGATCAAGTCCTAAACAAAATTGAAGACTGCAGTATCAGAGAACTGGTAAGGATGGACTACAGCATTAGAACCATTTGTGTGGTCTGTTTGTAGTTTATTTCACCTGCTTTGGTGACAAATTGCTTATTGTTTGGGTTGGTTTTTTTTTTTTGTATTACAAATGTCTAAACCTTTAATCTTTCTCTCCCACTCCCTCCTACTTCTGCCTTTCTCAAGGTCACTCAGATGGTCCATCGCGAGCCAGATAAACGTTTAGCAGCTGAAGATTATTTGAAACAGCAACGTAACAATGCATTTCCTGAAATATTTTACACTTTCCTGCAGCCTTACATGGCCCAGTTTGCCAAGGAAACGTTTGTATCGGCAGATGAGCGTATATTGGTCATACGTAAAGATCTGGACAACATCATTCACAATCTCTGTGGGCATGATCGCACAGAGAAAGCCGAGGGAGAGACAAAAGAGAATGGGCTGGTTATTCTAGTGTCTGTGATAACCTCCTGTTTACAGACTCTCAAATACTGTGATTCAAAACTGGCTGCTTTGGAACTGATTCTTCATTTAGCACCAAGATTAAGTGTAGAGATTCTTCTGGATCGTATTACTCCTTATCTGTTACATTTCAGCAACGACTCTGTGCCCAGGGTGAGGGCAGAATCTGTGAGGACACTAACTAAAGTTCTTGCTCTCGTCAAAGAGGTGCCACGCAATGATATTAACATTTACCCAGAATACATTCTGCCAGGCATTGCACACTTGGCCCAGGATGAAGCCACCATCGTCAGACTTGCATATGCTGGTAAGAGGAAATCCAGTCAAAAACTCTAAATCTTGGGCTTTTCTGTATTTCCTTAACTGTTTTCTCCTCTGCTCAAAATCATCACATAGCTTGCTGTTTCTATTTCAGTAAATCTCCCCAGAAGTCTCAGAAATGACTGCAGGTAAAGACACCTGTATTCACTTAAGCTAGCTGGTGCAGGTGGTGGCAGCAACTTAATAATTATTGAGTTGACTTATACTAACAGATGAGTTTCCAGTGTAGATCTGTACCCAGAGTAAATAATTACATTTTAAATAGTTGACAAAATGTGTTTGCTCTCTGCTAGATGAATTAACTTTTTTTTTTTTTAAATTAACATTTATTCTTCTCTGTAGTTCTGCATGTAAAAGCAACTTGCAGAATGTGTACATGTGCTTTGGGCTAGGGCCTGGATGTAGCACACAGCAGCTCTGCCCGCAGCTAAGGTAAGGGGTCAGAGTTTAGAGCCTCATGCTCAGGGAAGCAGCCCTGGTTTTATTCCCTGGATAAGCAAGAGCGTAACAAAGAAAAGTACTTGTCCAACTGGTCTTTGTGTAGCTAAATATGTGAACAGGGCTTTCTGAGCTTGCCCACCCTTTGCTGCTTTTATTAATTTATCTTAATTGACATTTCATTAGCTCAGACTGTTTGCTTAGAGTGGCCTGATTGAACTGAATAAATATGAAACTAACTTACAGCATCAGTGTGTTGCTATGCTTCAAAGTTATTTTCCCACAAAATGAAATTTTATGTTCAGGGGCTGAAATTACATTATTTGCTATGTAATAGACTGGCCTATACCATAGCAGATGTTTTCTTTGTATGTTATTCAGATATATGAGTTCTGCCTGGTTCAGGAAGAAGCTTTGTAGTCATGCCCATATTTGCTATTTACCATGTTCCCATATTTGTGATGACCTGCATATTTTTAAGTGTGTTGTTTGGGGTTTTGTTTTTGTTTTTTTAAGTTATAAATGCAGAATTCAGTTGAAAATGTCCCAGGTGATGTTTTTCTTTCGTGTACTAAGTAAGCTGCTAAAACTAATTATTGAAGACAATGTATAGTTAATTAATAGAACCAGTTGCTTTTGGTCACCTTGATCTTCCACATTTAGGGCCTTATGGAAGAACCATTTTTTCATGCCTCACTTTTATTTGTAGCTTAGGAAAAAATACCCAAGTCTTGTAAAATTATAGTCTATTCATAATTAGTTTTTAAATAAACTAATATAAAGCTGAACTTGTTAAATAAGCTGAGGAAACAAAATGCAGTCTCCTTTTGTGCAAGTGCAGAAAGGCTACAGGTCTCGGTACCCATAGACTCTGGTTGAATTTGCTTACACAGAGGTTCTCTCTGTGTCCAGCGGTTTGTCTTTATTTTCAAACTGAGTACAGCTACAATATTTTCTGAATTTGAAAAGGTTCTTTGAACTGTAGATGGTTAAGTCTGATTAAGTTGCCTTAATTTCAAATAGCTTTTCTTTTAAGAAAGCAATTTAAATTTCAAATAAATTTTTTTTTTTTTTTTTTTTTTAAAGGTAGTCTAATACCTGAGTTAACTTGTGTTGCTATAGCATGCTTTTTGGAAGTGGTCAGACTGGTGACTTAGAGGATTTGATCGGGGCTGTGGACAGGCTCCGTTGGCATGCTGCTGTTTTCTTGGACGGCACTCAGAACGGCTGCTTAAGTGGGACTTCTGCCTCGATGGGATTATTCCTGTGCCAGCAGTGGCCTGACCCATATAGTATAGCCTGAGTTGCTTCAGCAGCTTCCAAACAGTGCAGAACAGTGCCAAATCGTGTGGATGGATATGGGGACAAAGGTTCTAAAAGTGGAATGCAGCCCTCAAGGGTAACCCTGTTGTTATTCCCTAGGATACATATCCTGGCGTGGTGGTTTGTCGTCGTTGTTTTGTTGCAGTCTACCACGTGGGCATGTTAGTTAATTCAGGTTAATTGGCCTTTAAGTTCTATCAAGTTAGTCATTAGCCTGAGATTAGGTGGCATTTAGGGCTAGTTGTAGAAGACTGAAACTAGTCCTTCTTACACTTGATATCCGTACAATTTTTCCACTTGTTTACATGACAAAAGTACCACGTGATTTGATATACTTGGTAGCTTCGCTGGGGTCAGGGTCAACAGAAGTGGGTTGACCAGAGCATGTTGTGCAATTTCAATCCCATTTGCCCATCCTGACTGGTATTGTCAGTGGTTATAATCTCTCATCAGGGGGATCATCAGACTGATGTAAACTGGCAAAGTAGGACAATTCTTAACCAAAACGTTTTCCTTTGCAGAAAACATAGCATTGTTGGCAGAAACAGCTCTGAGATTTCTGGAGTTAGTACAGCTGAAAAATCTCAATATGGAAAATGAACCAAATGGTGAAGAAATGGATGAAACATCTCACCCTAGTGATAACTATGACACAGGTAATGTTACTTCTACTTACCTTGCCTGCTTATAATAGCAAATCGTGGGCCAAAGCTCTTAGTTAACTCTGATCTTCCTCATCTCTTAAAGCTTAGCCTTCCTATTAAATGGGAAGAATACCTCAATCACTATCAAAGCATGTGTGTTACAGCTTCACACAGAAACAGACATCTCTGTTCTGAACATTATGAAAGACAAAAAAGTATATAAACGAACACACTTTTCTTCTCCAAAAGGTCTCAAGGTATTTGACTGTGATGCTAGCTGCCTGGTTGCATATCCAGCTTCACTCATAGTTCTGTAAACAAGTCAGCTGCGAAAACATGGCTGTATTCCAAGTACCGCTTCCAGTGAAGCGGCAAGTAGCGTTAGCTTTGAAAACGCTGTCAAATTCTAGCATAGTTATAGTACTGTATTTTTCAGTTGTTCTTCCTTTTCTGTTCCTATGCCTGGCAATTCTTGTCTGTCTTTTTGCCTGAAGGTGCTGAATATATGGCTGCCATTGGGCAGTAACACTGCTCTCTGTGCTATTTTAACTGTAACACAGAGAATGAGTTAAAATCCTAAGGATGGCTTTTCTTTTTATTTCCCTTGGAAAGGAGGGTGGTGATAAGTGACCTGTGTGCCAGCTCCAGTGCCTTTTAGTGATGCATAGATTTCCAGAACACGCTGGGCAAGTCCTCTAAGCTGGGAAGGGTTCGTGGTTAAAAACTGTCATTTCTGGGCTAAGTAGATCAATCTGTGACTAATCATAACTGGTAAACATCCCACACATACTCCATTTGGTATGGAAAAAGGCATGTTTCAATTACCTCTTAACTAGTTGCAGGATGATACTTTAAAAAAAAAAAAAATCTACCAAAACCAAACATAAAAAATCCCCTTCAAGTTCCTTCACATAAAGCATGAGGAGCTCAGAAATGCTGAGAAGTGAGAGAGGAAGCTCCATCGTAGAGGCTGTATCTCTGAGAAATACTGTCCCCTATCCCTCAAAATAGCTTGGAGCTGAAAGAAGTAACGCAAGGAAGAAAGAAGTTTGAATAGTTCTATTCTTTTTACCCTTTTAGAAACCAAGCATGAGAAATTTGAACGCAGAAGGCAACTTTTTCATGTGACTGAAAGACAGAGTCACAATAGAAAGCAAATTAGCTGGTCTTCTGACTGCAGGCAAATGGTAATCACTCCTGCAAAGCTGGGACAGCAATAGCTGAAATTTTTGTGCTGCTTGTTTGAGACCCTCGCCCATACAGCTTTCAATAATAGCAAGTGCATTAACAATTCTATTATTTCCGTTTAATAGAAATACTTTTTTAGTTGCATCATGGAGTAGAAGCCACGGGCAAGGTCATCTTCAAATTTTTCATCAGTGTCATTAGGGTAACTGCTGATGTTTAATGAAATTGGAAGTACTCACTTTTTCAAGTATCGTTTATTCCTCTCTGTATCCTTAGTGAAGCCAATCTATCTACCTAACTAAAAATATACTCCTGATCTGTTGTCAGTTCACAAATTTTGAAACTGATAGTCAAATAAACATATCAAAGCAGAATTGCCTTGAAGAATTTTGTTTACTATTGTAACTTTGCTGCTGACTCATTCTGATGCTTCTTCACATCTGCATTTCACCTATATGTATAATGAGCTGGACCATCTTAGTTGAAGTTACGACAAGTTTAGAATATATCGATCTGGTAAGAATGTCTTGCATTTCTATACTCTTTGGCTTTGCCACCACCTCGTGCTTAGTCTGAAGTCTTTGGTAAGGCAGTCGTCGGAATTGTTGAGGTTCTGTTGCGTTGCCCGCCGTACTGAGTCGGGTGTTCTTCAGGATGACCTGTCAGTGTAACTCCTTCAGCAGCAGGTAGTACACGTGCACATATTGTTTCTCACCAACCCAAATGTTCATCCTGTCTCTTGCAGAGTTGCAAGCCTTGCATGAAATGGTCCAGCAGAAAGTTGTGACTTTGCTAAGTGACCCGGAGAATATTGTGAAACAAACACTGATGGAGAATGGAATAACACGTCTCTGTGTCTTTTTTGGACGTCAGAAAGCCAATGATGTTCTTCTGTCTCATATGATCACTTTCTTAAATGATAAGAATGACTGGCATCTTCGAGGAGCTTTCTTTGACAGCATTGTTGGTAAGTGTTTGGTTTCAGCCAAACAGACCAGAGAGAGAATAATGTAAATAAATTTATAAATATCCTGGAAACTGTTAACAGTCATATAAAAGTCCTTTCTTATAAAGATTTCTATAATTTATAGGAAAGGACTTTGCTGAATTACTTGGTGTAAATGTTTCTTTAGGGAGTGAAGATGAAACAACGTAAATACAAACATATTTTTCTTTTAGTACAAATATTTAATACAAATGAGACTGAGGCATTTAGGTGTATGTTAGATTAACATAAAAAATAAACTCCAAATGCTATTTTTTTTTTTTGAGTCTTTGCTAAAGCCACTAACTCAAAAAGCTAAATTATGACAGGTAAATACTAAGATTTCTGCAAGCTGTCTGGTAGCTGCCTCACTTCGCATCTATGCATGGTCCCATTAACTTCAGTAGACGGTTCATATAATGAAAATTATGCATAGGTATAGGCTAAAATTATAATTTGAAAAATTTTTTTAGTGCCTTAAAATCTCACTTAAAGATTCCTGTCAGCTCAGAAAACTTAATAACAATTTTAAAAATCTTACCAGTGACAACTTCAGCTGTTAAGTATATCTGGTGTTCCATGTATGTTGGAAATTATTCCATATGAGTATTGCTGAGAGTCAGTGCTCAGGATTTGCGAGTCAAGAAAACTTTCCCATTGCAGTACCTGGGGGAGGAAAAATGGTACCTCAGGTGCACGGCAAGAAAAACAAGCATGATCAAACTTCCAGCAGGGCCATTGTGGTAGGCACGTGTTCCATTAGGACTGGAAGCCACAAAATGCTGTGCTGGCAAACCCTGTCAAGATGTGGTGCTGATAACTTGTCAGAATTTGTTTAGAAGGAGCAATGGGGTAGCCAAAGCACAGATCACAGTGCCCCGGCTTCTTGCAAAAGACATGTAGAGAGATGTGAGGCAATTAAGACATGTAACCTATATTTTTAACTCCTCCTCCTCCTCTCCCAGTATCTGTTCAAAACCTCCACAGAAGAATTCAAAATTTGTATTTTTGTTTAACACTGTTTTGCCTAAGGCTTTTGCACATCTTTAAAACTGAGCTCTCTAACTTGTGTTTAAGTATGTGCAGGCACTGCTGCCTGCGGCTGTGGGCAGATGCCCTTCTGTAACAGTGGCACTGAGGAGATTTCACTTACCTGTGCTATTTCTCCCTTCTTCCTCTCTTCTTTTTAGCGACTGATTGCAAAGCCCAGCATTAATACATGAGCAAGTATATTGATTATTCCCTTATTAGAGTGAAAGTGATATTTTATGTTTCATCTCAGTTCTGATGGGAGGACATTGAATTTTCTGGTATTTATCCATCCCAAATAACTGGGTTAGAAGCAGAGGCAGGTATGGTCTATGCAGTGTACCACATATGACAATAGCAACAATAAGCCTGAGCCATTCAATGAAAAACTAATTTTTTTCTCTTGAGAACAATCAGAGGACTTGCCCAGTTGTTTTTGGGAAACAATGTTAGCTTGATGGATGTAAAGCTAAGGAAAGATCAGAAATCCAACAAGGTCCATCTCCCTGACCGTTGCCAGAGATTAATTATTGTAGATGGGTTATCTAATCCAAACAAGCAATTCCAGATGATGGTTTCATGTAGCTAGTGGCTGGTTTTCACATAGGAAAGGAAGAAGAATAGGAAAGGAGTTTCTTTTACTGTGATGCAGTTGATATATTTTTGTCCAGCAGCTTCAAAGGAATTACTTTCATTTTGCTTTTCATCTTGGCTTCTTTCTAAGAATTTGAAATATATTTTTAAATTGGATTTATTTTTGAAACTAGAGTCAAGGTGGCCTCATGATGGCAAATAATTTGAGACTAGTTAACTAAACAGCAAGTCTTGTGGCCGTTTCAGGCTGGAAGAGTTTTAGAAGATTGTTCTAAAAGTTCCTTTTTGACTCTTAGCCACAAAAGAAAGAATCACTAAGTGAATGTATATTATAGATTTTCCTTGCCAATAATTAGTCCAGTATCCAGTTCAGTCTTTTCAGGAGTCTGAATGATACTCAAATTACAATCACTGCTAAGTTAAAAGGCAAAATTCTGCTAACAGAACCTTTCATTGTTGCTCACGCGTCCTTCCCATGTACAAATACAGGCACTGCATCCCCACCCCTTAGGAGCACTGCTGGTTTTGCCTTGCTGTTTCAGACTTCTGCTGGCCAGCTCTGTGCTGACATCTGTGCCTGGCATCTGGAAGGACCTCTGCAGGCACAGGGGTCTGCTTTTATCAAACAGTTTTCAGAATATTGGTCTAACTTTGAATGGAAAGCAGCTTCCTTTTTTTCTAATGACTAATAATCTGTTTTGAGATGTCTGTGTGGCATAGCAATTTTAAACTTTGGTGAGGAAAGGCAAGGAAGTGCTACTTTGGATTTTTATGTGTTCTTTTTATGTTTCAGGTGTTGCTGCTTACGTTGGCTGGCAAAGCTCATCAATACTGAAACCTCTGCTTCAGCAAGGCCTCAGTGATGCTGAAGAATTTGTCATTTATAAAGCCCTCAATGCTCTTACTTGTATGTGCCAGTTGGGGCTCTTGCAAAAGCCCCACATTTATGAGTTTGCTTGTGATATCGGTAAGTTGGAATACTGGAGAATACCTTGTTTTCTAGTTAAGGAAAGAAATCTTAGTACTACATAAAGCTTCACCGTCAGCTTAGCTGTCCAATATGCAAACCTATAATACTGTTTTGGAATCTACACAAAATTGTGTTAAGGAACTGTTGCTAGTTGGACCATGTTAGTGCTCAGAACTCTACAATAATAATTTTGGTGGAACAAATTGGAAGCATATTCTCTGATTTTATATAGAACAGCAGCAAATGAACAACTAGTCAAAAAACTTTCTGCTTTAAGATCTTTCCTTGTTCTTTATGCCAACCTCCTACAAAGAAAAATTCCTGGTTACTTCTGGAAGTTGATCAGGCACATAACTTGCAAACTTTTGCCCATCAGCCTTTGAAGAAGGGGAGAATCCAGTCCTTCAGACAATACATGATCCTTTCTCGTCCTATTTCTAACACTATAAAACCCCGTTTAACTCAATAGAACCTCGAATACAGAGTTGGTCTCTCCTTCCTTATCAGGCTTAGCAGTTTAATTTAGACAGGCCCAAGATTTACCAGCTATTTATGGAAAAGAAAATACTAACTGATTTTTTTGAGATGTAGTCTGCTTCTTCCTAAGGTTATGGCTTTTCAAATGCATTCAGAATTTGGGGCAGGTGATCTGTGATTATATCTCATGATTAGATATGGCCCCTTGATTACAACTTGTTAACACCCACGTAATTGAGGTGGACTTCCGAGTCTGATAATCTTACAATATAAGTAGTGAGTATTCAAGGAAGAGAGGGGAAGAAGGAAGGAACAAAGTATTTACTTACAAAGAAAAAAATAAATCACTGGTATTAGGATTCTCCGTAATTGTCCAGAATAATGTTGAGATTTATTTTTGGATTAGTCTCCTTTGCAAATCTAGAGTTGACAATTAGGGATTGAAATGAAGAAACAGGAAAACTGCTTTTTGGCAACAGCAAGGAAGCTGAGCAGCACAGGCACAGTGAAATCCATGAAATAATTTTCTCAGTATGAGTGTGTTTTTCCCTCCTGCAGAGCACCAAGGTTGCCTCAGTTTGGGAGTAATTCTAGGGGAAGGAAATGACATCACAGGCTGCCATATACAGGATGATCCCCTCTCTTTAATATGAATGATATATTTTAACAGCCTGATTTTCTTTCAGCACCTTTCCTGTGTCATCCTAATCTTTGGATACGTTACGGTGCAGTCGGATTTATCACTGTGGTAGCACAGTATTTGAATATTGCTGACGTCTACTGCAAGCTAATGCCATACCTCCATCCTTTTATCACACAACCAATAATACAGGTAATAATAAAAATAATATTAATGTGAATATATCTTGACTAGTGGTAATTCTTAAATCTGTCTTGGCCATGGTCCTGGCTATAAGAATATTAGATTTTTTTTTTTTTTTTTTTTTCAATTAAGGTTAGAGGCGATATAGTTTTTTGATCTCTGCTGTCTGACATGGACAGAATGGCCATTGCCTTCCATGTTTGAAAGACTGTTCTCTCAAATTTGTTGCATATTGCAGAACATTTTACAAAGCCTAAAATTAACAGGTATGTCTTTGGTTCAAGCCCTTTTTTGTCGTGTTTACAATCAAACTCTTGCAATATCGTGCCAGTTTATAGGAGTCTAAAAGGCATGGTAAGTTGGCTGCGAAACAAGTGTTTCTGTGTTCTGTGCTTTCATCTACAAGACCAAGTATTCCAGCCCTGCCAAGACATTTGACTGTGGGCCTGACCCTCTGAAAACATGAGCAGTCTGTTAGGTAGCGACTGCCATGCTTGGGATTTCAGCAGTGCTACTCCTGTGTTTCAGTGCTTTGCGAAGGGTAAGGGCAGAGTGCTCAGTATGAATGAGTTAAGTCATTTCATAAGAGCACATGTCTAGGAATGACCTGCATGATGCTGGTAATGTGATCATATAGGCTTCTTTGCATATAACTTTAGGACCTGTAGAACGTATCTCTCAGGTATTTAAATAGATAAGAAACAGCTGCAGTACTTACATTTCCCATTAATTATTTTGAGTATTCTAACTTTTATACAAGCATTTATGTCATAATTTTGGGCCGAATTAGGTTTGGCCATTTAACTGTGGGACTGTAACTGGGGGCCTATTTCATGAATATGGCTTGCCCTCACCCCCGCCATCTTAAGACCTACTCTTGAAACAGCAAATATCAAGTACTAAAATAAAAGTATAAACTGAAAGGAATGTTGGGGCTGCAAGTAATCTGGATTGCATACAAGACTTTTTGTTCAGACACGTTCTCTGGACACAAACAGACATTGAATTGCCACCTGGAAGAACAGAAACTTGTTTGTTTTTTTCTGTTTTAATAGTAATGAACAATCTGTATAAGGACTGCCCCAGTTAATGATTCTAAATTATGCCTTAACTCATCAGTTTCTTATGACTGTTTACTAATGTCCCAATATGCCTTTAAATATTAGTTAATTACATGCTTGTGCATCCTTATTCCCTTGTACACGTAGGAGGAAACTTGGTAATCTGACTGACACGGGGAAGAGCCCGTCTAGTTGGTATTTTTACAGGGTATATGTAGGACAAAGATACAATGATATTTCAAACTTCATCCATTAGTAGTAGAATTTTTAATCCCGTCTAGCAATGCCAAGTTAACATACTGAGACTGCTGGGAGAACAGGGGAAGAGAATGGAGAAAATCTGATAGGACCAACACAGGGAAAGATAGTATTTTCATGAAAGCAGAGAAGTTGAATCTAGATTATTGGCACAATCATGTGCAATAATTTTTAAGTCCTACATGATTTTTTGTTATTGTAAGTTTGAAAGCATTTCGTCAGGACTGAGCTGGAAACTGGTTTTTAGAACATGCCTTCAGTGGAAGAGATTGATTTTTATATTAATATTTGCAGTTGTCCAGTTACTGACTTTGAGGCTAGGAAAAAAAAGCACGAACATTGTAGACGTGAGATGACAGCATTTATTGCTAGATTTCCCCATGTTTATATGGATATCATCCTCCTCCGTGTTGACTGGTCTCTCTTTTTGAATTGCAGATAGATAAAGAAATAGTCCTGCTAAGTGTACTTAAAGAGCCTGTCAGCCGTTCCATATTTGATTATGTCTTGAGATCAAAGGATATCACAAGCCTCTTCCGACACCTTCAGATGCGTCAGAAGAAGAGGAATGGTGTGCTCCCTGACTGCCCGCCCCCAGAGGACCCTGCCATTGCGCAGCTGTTGAAGAAGCTACTTTCACAAGTGATTGGTTTTTATTTGTGCTTTGAAAGTCAGGCTTGAGATTCTTGAGCTCTATATGTCTCCACAGACCCTAACCTTGCAGTTGCTGCTCTGAGGGAATCCCAGTCTGAGCTTCTATCCTGCAAACCATTGACTTCATTGATTTCACTATATGCTTGTAGGACAAAGGGTTCAGAAGTTAAGGAAGATTCTGAAAAGATCTGCCAGAAATAGGGCAACCTTGCGTTTGGATTTCCCAAATGCATCCTCTGTTTAAAGACTTCAGTTGTATGTCTCAGATTTCTGACACATCTGTGATGGTATCAGTGTTACAGAATATGTGCTGTGTATTGTGTTGGAGAGGAGTATGCATTTGTTGAAGAGACAGACATGCAAGTAACAGTGCAAAAGCCAAAGGGAGCTGGAAAGAGGTTTATATGTGAAGAGGAGAATGCTAAGAATCACCCCCACAAAGTAGTGAGAACTGGGAAGAGGAAGAACTGCAGCTGTGTGTGTGTGTGTGTGTGTGTGTGTGTGAGATTTTAGGGGTTGGGGGTTTTTTTCTCCTTTTTTTTTTTATCCTATGGCTTATGGGCTGTAAGCATGGCCTAGGTGGCAACGGAGCAGATTGCACCAGACAGCGATCCAATATTAAATGCTATTCTGCCCTTTCACTATTCCTAGCCCCGTTCCTGAGGAGGAAAGATATTCTCATACAACAGCAGCTTCCCCAAAATCTTGTATGAGTGATAGACTGATGTCTTGAATTCTGGGGATGTGCTCTCTCCTTCCACTTCTGAGCCAGTCATTAATCTTACTGCTTCTTACATCTTCATGCCTTGATGCATGTTCTTGTTCAAAAGTAAATAATAATATCTTTTCTTTTATTCTGTAGGGGATGACTGAGGAGGAAGAAGACAAACTGTTAGCACTGAAAGACTTTATGTTAAAATCAAACAAAGCTAAAGCCAATATAGTGGATCAGAGCCACCTGCATGACAGCAGCCAGAAAGGGGTGATTGACTTGTCAGCTCTGGGAATAACTGGGAGACAAGTGGATCTTATTAAAACAAAGCAGGAGCCCGATGACAAACGTGGTTGGTATAGTTTGTGGTCTGTATAGATAAAGTACAGCCTTTCTTTCAGGGTCAGAGAACTAAGTCTTTAATTTACTCAGCAAGTGTTCTTAGTAATTCAGCCTACATAACTATCACCATCCTCGCTGAGTTTGTAATAAGAAAATCACTGCTGCTCTTTGAAATGTGTGGTGCTGGAATGCTCTCTGGATCAGTGAAAGATGGGAATATTTTGCCCCTGAGAGTATTTAAATTAGTTTGAATGCATTTGCAGTAGTAATGTGCACAGGTTGTTTAGCTGATTGTGACAGACAGGACTCTAGCGACCCATGGTAACACTGTAAATTATGAAGGCTACATTTCTGCTATCTCTGTTTCCTCTCAAGAAGTGATGAGCTCTTTAACTGTGAAAATCCAGGATGATTTCTTGAGGTAGCCTGGAGGAAACTGAGGCCTAGGTGTGATGCTGAAACATGCTGGCACTGGGGAGTGCCAGCTGTTGCTCACCCACCAAGTACATGCTTTTTGACCTTAGGGTTCTTCAGCTGCTCATCCACCCCCATTTTACTTTGTTTCCTGCTCCTCTTTCAGCTTGAAAAACCTCTTATATTTCCTTGTTCAGCTTTGAAATCCATTTGCTGCTAACTCTATTCCAGTTCTCTGTAGCCTCAAAATTCTTCTCTTCTAGACAATGAGCTTCCTCTTTGCTCTGTCAAGCTTGTAAGGCCGCCCTCTGTACACCACTGATGTTTTCAGATGTAAAAATGCAGAAATCTGCAAACTAGGTAGCTATTGCCATCTTATTTACAGAATTAAGATGCTAGTATGCAAATGTTTTGCATATCATTTTAAAGGAAAGTACATAAGTGCAGGATTCTTCATTTTTTTTGCATCCTGTGGAGTCAAGAGTGAACAGGATTTAAAAGTTAGTGTATGAAGTCTGTATTTGAACTGATTGGCTTCACCCAAAACTGTCACCTGCAGTCTTCACGCCTTTAACTTCTTCACTGACTTTGTCCAAATTGGATTTGTCCCATGTTTTCATTTCGCTTTCTATATTTTACAGTTTTAAGTGACTCCAGAGGAATGCTGAAAATAAATAAATTTCCTGTTTACAGATAACATTCTTGAATCTACAGGTGATGTTGCGATTGTGATGGAAAACTGATCGTATTTGACACTGACAGTGATTTGCATACTGGGCTATTGCAAGTTTATCCCTGTCTTATGGCAGTAATGGGGTAACTGTCATAAGAAAAAATTATCACGTGGAGTCTAATCCTGCAGCCTTCTAGACACAGAATTTCCCTATACTGGAATGATTTATTGCATGAGTCAACCATAGGATTAAGAAGGTGTAAAAAGAGCGCTTGCCACATGTGTTTTGTTTGCCTCACAAATCCCTGTCAGCTGGCTTAAACAACCTAGCAGTACCTTTTTCTCTATTAACTATATAAATAATGAATTGGCATGTAAACATTGCACTGAAATGTCTGAAAGTAATGATCAGCCTGAGTGAATGCTGTCGTGATTCCATGTTTTATTTTTTTTTCTCTCTCCCTCTTGGCTTATAGCCAGAAAACACATAAAGCAGGATTCAAATGTAAATGAAGAATGGAAAAGCATGTTTGGGTCCCTGGAACCAACTAACATCTCCCAGCCAATACCCAAAGGACATGGGCAAACTACTGATCCTGAAGCCATCCAGGCTGGGAAACCACTTCGTTCGGAGTCCTCAGCTGGCATTTGTGCCACTTTGTCATCCTCCCCACAGGTATTGCTGAAAAAGACTATCTTCGCATCTTAAACTGAAATGATTCAATTGTTTTAAAGCCAAGTGGGACTACAGGGATGTGGCGTTCTTGTTTTCTTTGGAGGTTATTTTACACTGGTGCTATTCCCTGGCGTCTTCTCCAGCAGAGTAGCTGACTTTCAAGTTCTTATTTTTAAAATAGGGATTGAGAGAGGATGGAAGTAAGTTTAGTCACTTGAACAGAAGAGCTTCACTAGCAAATAGATGCTTTGTGTGAAGAGATGAGGCTTTGTGGATTAGCCAATTATTAGGTAAGCTGTTCTGGCAGGGAAGACTTTTCCTCAAATTGCATGCCCTGATATGTGTTGTGAGGAAGAGAAGAGATGTCATGATTTTAACTTGGAACTGGTGTATCACATCATAGCTGCATTCAGACATCCCGTACCTGTCGTACTTAGTACTGGCTACAGAAGGATAGGCTGGGAGCCCTGCAGGCTGTGGAGGGACCTCTTGACATTGAACACTTCTTTCTGTTCTGTTTCTAGTTGGGGATTAACTTCTGCTAGCTTTAAATGAATGTCTACTCTGAACTAAGAGGGAAACACTTCACACTTTTATTTTTAAAGCCCAATATAAACAAATAATCATTTGAGAGCTAACCTGTAATTCTGTCAGTCTTGAGATCAACAACTGCTTCTGTAATAATCACGTTAAGAGGTGTGCACGGCACATTACAGTTTCTACAAATAGAATACAGAACAGACTAGGCAAACAGGGTAGAATAAGTGAATGGTTAAGCTTTTCTATAAATAATAATTTTCACTATTTTTAATTGCTTTCATGCAAACATTAAGTTTTTTTTTTAATGTTAATTCCTTGCTAATTGATTCAATAAAAAAGATTTTTCCACTTACCTTCAATGTGACCCAGTAATCTTAAGAGCAGGATTTATCTGTGTGTAGAATGTAAGGCATATATTTTTAAGTGCTTATCTCTTACAGGCATCTGATGGAACAGTTGTTCAACCCAGGAAACCAACCATACAGGTACTGAGCAGTACAGCGTCCCCATCCGCACACCAGTTGCGCATCACCACTTGCAAAACTGAACTTCAGCAGCTGATCCAGCAGAAGCGAGAACAGTGTAATGCAGAGAGGCTTGCCAAACAGATGATGGAGAATGCTGAGTGGGAGAGCAAGCCCCCACCTCCAGGTAAATCACAGGCCACTGAGGTTATTATACAAAAACATATCTATATATATAATTTGAATGAAAACATCATCATCTCAAGGAAAAAATGCAGAAGATGGGGAAAAGAGGAAATTATTACTTTAGGAAATGTGCCTATTTGGCACCTATTTGGCAAAATACACTCATGACCTATGAAAGAGGGTCTGGAACCTAGATCTTTACCTTTGCAGTAATGGACTCACACCGCTGGTCTGAAGCCCAGGTTGTGCGCTCCATTCCAGTGAGTTTTCTGAAGCGAGATGTTTGTAACCAGGTATAGGGAAGATAACTTGCCATCCTGTAACAGCTTGTAGCTTGGTTTGGGCAAGGGGAGAAACGCTGCGCTGGGAGGCGAGAAACGGATTTTGCCTGGGGTGGCTCCAGACCTTCAGCCATTCTTTGAGTGTTATAACCTCTTGGCCAGGTTTTCTTACCCAGTGGCATGCATACTGCGGTTGGCTGTTTGAACTGCCCTTGTTTACAAAGGCGCCTGTCCCCATCAGCAGTGGTGACAGTGAGCAGTGCCCAGCCACAAAGAGAGGACATGTATTCTCATACTGCATTGTTGCTTTCGGAGGGAGAGACATTTTTACCCCTTGTTCCTTCTTGTTCCTCCCTGGTCGCGACACCCAGGTTTTGCCGATTAGGGCTCTGGCAGCCACTCTGGGAGAAAACATGCAATTTTAAATCACAGCCATCTTCCTATGGCCACAGCTTAAATTCTGAAGCTCCAAATTGAGATTGGGATTTACTCAGATTAGTCCTCAGCATTTTCTGCTGGTATTCCTCCACTCAATGTGCTTGTTGCTGGGTGTCCCATATGGAGATTTCTGACTGGCCTCTACTAATGGGAATTCATGTGCTTAACCTCCAGGTGTTGAGAGCAGAGTCTGTACCAGCTAGGCTTGCAGTAATCAACACAGTGATGCTAAAGTCTTTTGGTAAATCTAGCATTAAATGTACACACCTGGGCATATACAGCTACCATGTCAATTTAAGGGAAGTAGTAGAAAATCATCAGGAAAATGATCCAACCAGATAGTGTTTGAACATAGCTAACCTTGACTGAGCTTGGCTAAGCCATGCGTTTGTCTTCTGAAGAGAGTTTTACAACCTATGACATAACACATCCCAATACAAGCAGCTGACCTGCTCTGCCACACGAGTGAGTGCCGGAAAAATGTTCATATTTAAAGTTTGTCTTATCTGAAATCTGATGTGGTCTGTCCTTCATCATCTTCATCTGCTGTTAATCCTTCTCTAAAGTAGATGCCTGTTAGAAGTGCAGACAGGTACTTCTGCATTGCTTATTTCAGAGGAGGAAACATCACACAAATGTTGGCAATTTCTTGGCAAGAGTTATTTCGTGGCAGCTCAACTCAATTCCCTTTTGAAGGACTGGAGTAAATTTTCTATGAGATTTAGAAGAGCTGTTATTTCACTTCACTAGGTACGTAAGGCTGACAATGTAGCATGTCATGCAACACTGAGCCTGTCAGTTCGAGCCCTCTACAGACAATCCAGGAACTTAAGTCTGTTCACATGTGTTGCTCATTATGTGCATTTGGGGCATTTATGGGATTGCTATTTGCAGCACAGCAATCTGCATGCTGATAGCAGGAGGACTGTGCACTAGTATCTCTACAAAGTCTACGAGGAAGGGCTCTGGCTCTTTGTAATGTCACTGAATGTACATGGAACCCGTCTAAAAGAAAACTCTCACCCAGATCTGCCAATAAGGTTTAGTTTAGAACTGAGCAAATAGGCTTTTGCCTTTAATATTTAAAATGCCTTAGCTGCGTGTTTTGAGTGCCTTCTGTGTTTTTCAGCTGTAATGACTATATCCCGATATAGCTGTTGGTGGATGCGATCAGGGAGATTTTCATGTTCCTAATTAGGTTATGAAATCACCACCAAACTTTATGGTTTTGTTTTTCCCTGTAGGATGGCGTCCCAAAGGATTGTTAGTAGCTCACCTTCATGAACACAAGTCTGCTGTGAACCGCATTCGGGTCTCTGATGAACACTCTATTTTTGCCACTTGCTCAAATGATGGCACAGTGAAAATCTGGAACAGCCAAAAAATGGAAGGAAAAACCACTACAACCAGGTAGCTTTAAAACTCGTGGGATTTTGGGGCTGCTGTTTTAGAGTGCGAAATAAAGTAGGGCAGGGAGCAAAATATGAATCACATGTGGGTGTGCTGGAGATATCAATAATGAAATATACTGGTGTTCCTCTTGGCATGCAGCTATAAAATAGTAGGTTGCTGTTTCAGTTAGTTAATAAAAGAAAAAAAAAATCACTAGCAAATGCAAAGGGACTGCTTCGCAGTTGTAGTAATTACAGGCTTTTTCATTTCATTTCTAGACATGCATAAATATATTCTAGTGCTGCTGTTTAAAGCCATCTGAGGTTTTTGGAACAAATTAGCTTTATGCTTAATTATCTTATCCACTGATATTTGATGCAGGAAAGCTGTATTGCTGGTTGAAACACAGGTGGTACGGTATGCTACTTTGATACAGATCTAGGTTAGACTTTTATTTTACTGGTAGACAGATGTCTGCTTCTGCAGTCAGAGGTTGTCATAGCCTAGAGGCCCAAAGATGGAGAGTTAAGCTTGCAGAGACAACACAGGCTTTGTTGCTTTCTGATTTTGGAACATTTAGAAAATGTTATTTTCAGAGCACTCTCTCTTGAGCCATTGGTTTTAAGTAGGTGTTTGAGAGAAGTAATTTTTTTTTTTTAAAGTGCCACAAAAAAATTTCCTCTCTTTTTCTCTCCCTCTCTTTCTCTCTACTGTTTAGATCCATTTTGACATACTCTCGGATTGGAGGACATGTAAAGACACTTACATTCTGCCAAGGCTCGCATTATTTGGCTATAGCTTCAGATAACGGTGCCATCCAGCTTCTTGGTATTGAAGCTTCAAAACTCCCTAAATCTCCTAAAATTCATCCAATACAAAGCAGGTATGTACTTAGAGCAGTTAAATCTCACTGCAGAGCTCAAGCTGTTAGTATATTCCTTGATTAGATCCCTTGATTTGCTCTAGGCTTCCTGCTGGCTGAGCCCACACTGTACTGGAAGGCTGTAATCCATGATCTTATCCTGCTTCATAAAGAAGGGTTGAAAGGCAGCCATGCAGGGCTGAGAATTCATAGCTCTAGGTTATTGGTGCCTCCTGTGTCACTGAACTCGTTATGAGCTTGAAACAGTCAGGCTGAATAGTTCTCAATTCTTTTATTTATGCACTGGGATTGGTAGTTTCTTACCTCCCCTGTTACGATGTTGATACTTGTAAAGTAATTTTGGAGATTCTTTTACAGGTCATTAGATAAACGTTTACACTGGTGAGGCTGCACCTCGAGTACCGTGTTCAGTTTTGGGCCCCTCACTACAAGGAGGACAGTGACGTACTGGAACGTGTCCAGAGAAGGGCAACGAAGTTGGTGAAGGGTCTAGAGCACAAGTCTTATGAGGAGCGGCTGAGGGAGCTGGGGTTGTTTAGTCTGGAGAAGGGGAGGCTGAGGGGAGACCTTATTGCTCTCCACAACTACCTGAAAGGAGGTTGTAGCGAGGTGGGGGTTGGATATTAAGAAAAGTTTCTTCACCGACAGGGTAGTCAGGCACTGGAACAGGCTGCCCAGGGAAGTGGTTGAGTCTCCATCCCTGGAGGTATTTAAAAGACGGGTAGATGTGGTGCTTAGGGACATGGTGTAGTGGTGGACTTGGCAGTGCTAGGTTAACGGTTGGACTCGATGATCTTAAAGGTCTTTCCCAACCTTAACAATTCTATGATTCTGTGAAATGTACAACATGTGGTTTGCCCTCAGGCCTGCCATTTTTTGTCCCAGGCTTTTAATTTGAGTAAGGTGGCAAAGATAGAGGGGATGGGATACTATTTAGGGAAGTCTTTGGGGATGGTTTAGCTCTTTCTTACCTCTCTCCATATAAGCAGTTTTTGAACATTTGGCATTCAACAGCTTAATCTTCCAGCTTGATTGAGGGACGTATCCAGGCTCCAGCAAATCTAGCAACCATCTCAGAGACCTCTTTTTTGTCCAAAGTAAAAGTAAGGTATCTGTCTCAAATGTCCTCTCTTATTTGGGATTAAGTTCAGAAATTAAGTAAACCAAATCTAATGGAGATGGAAACTACAAACCAGATTTTCCCTTTTGGTATACACTGCATTTGTGCATGAAGAAGGTGTCAGTTTGCACACACAGAAGGTGATTGATGACAGTGCTGGCAGTATAACACGGAGAGGGGTGTTCCTGCCTGTAAACTCTGGGTAGATGAATATCTGATAAATGTGGAGCATGAATGGGAGAGAACTATCAAACACACTGAGAGACCCAGAGCAGAGAGCTATGTTTATGTTTGCAAAGAGCTGCTGACAGCATTTTACTAGCCTGCAGAAGGCTTGCAGGTCCTATCAGCAGAGAGATTTGAGAGAACATAAGCATCTGTTGTACTAAAATTGGAAAGTTGTTTCTGGCAGATGCCTTGAGAAGTGGAGGAAAATGCTGCTCAGCATTACCTGTCGGAAGGAGTCTTAAACTTGGAGGGAGTCATATCTGTTTCTAAATGAGTTTATTCTTTTAACCCAGGTCCTTAGATCTGAAGGATGATGGCTGTGTGGTGGATATGCATCACTTTAATTCAGGAGCCCAGTCAGTACTGGCTTATGGTACAGTTAATGGATCTCTGGTTGGATGGGATTTGCGGTCTAGCAGCAACGCTTGGACACTGAAACATGATTTGAAGTTAGGCCTCATAACTTCATTTGCTGTGGACATACACCAATGCTGGCTGTGTATTGGTAAGCCTGTATTTCTTGCTGCCCTCTCTCTCTCTCTCCGCCTCCCTCCACCCCTTCTGGTTTTCTTTTACAATAACTACAGCTCAAGCTTTTGCTTGATCTGATTTGACTAGAATATGCTTTTTTCAAACCAGAGGAGAGAAATACCTCCTGATCTATTTGTGGGAAGTATTCTGCCCTCTAAGTACTTGAGGCTGAAGGCCATCTCCCTAGGAACAGAGCACAAGGATATGGGCAAAACCCAGTATATTTATCCCTCTGACTATGGGGAGCTTTCTCTCACCAGGAACCAGCAATGGTACCATGGCATGCTGGGACATGAGGTTTCAGTTACCTATCTCCAGCCATTCTCACCCTTCCAAGGCCCGAATCAGACGCCTGCTCATGCATCCTGTCTATCAGTCCTGGGTAATTGCAGGTAAAAGATGTCTTAAACTTACCTCACAGTTGCCAGAGGTTGCGATTAAAGCAGCTTCTGTTTCAGCTTCTGCTTCAAGCCCTGGGGGGAGTTGTTTTGTTTTGTTTTCTTCCTTGTAGTTTTTCTTGTGCTTTGCTTGGGGAGAGGAAAAAAAGAGTGTTCATACTTGTGTTCTGCCACTGTGCTCTTCCTGGCTTTTTGAAATTAAAAAAGAGAGAGATGGGGGGGGAAGTGGTGTTAAGCCATTATGAAAATGACAGACGGCCTTTACAATTCTCATCTTCTGAGCGTTACAGCTCTCACGAGGGACCTTCCCTGTGTGCTGTCTGCCACATCACTTTTCAAGGACAAAATGTTATAAAAGACAAAACCCAAAATTGTGACATACATTGAAGTTGATGGGAATTCTGCCACTGCCTCAGTGCCTCTGTAGAGCAGAGACTGAAAGGTTGTTCCATTCCAGTTCCCACTTGAACCTAACCCAGCTGTATCATGGGTTAGAGCTTTTGAAAATCTCCCAAGATGCCTCATCTGGTATGCTCACAGCTGCTTCATCCTCACTGCGTGTAGCGCTCTCGTATTTACATTAAGTGTTTGTGTCAGGAACACATTCTGAAATGGCCAAGTAGCTTAAACTAATCCTACAATAACAAAATTGATAAATTTGCTGTAAAATGAGAGTAATTTGAGTTTCATATTTTACTTGCTTCTTAGGCTTCACTTCTTATTTTAGTTATTAACCACCCTGGGAAATAAAATAAATTTCTTGAAAAAACATACGAATAAAACAAGCTTCTCTGTGCTTTCTAGTTTGTTTCCTCCCTGCTAAAAAATAAATGAGTGACAAAGTTAATCATTTTAGAATATTATTAAAAAGGCCTTGCCTACTAGGTTGCTGCCAGGCATGTAAACAATCCCTTGAACAGAATTCTTTGCCTGTCCACACTAAACACGGGTGTGGAACATCACTGTAGCTTCTGAACTCTGTAACTTTGGGTTGCTGTCTTACCTGCCCAGGAGTCACCTCCGAAGTCCCTTCTCTTCTCAAAGAAGGATGAGAAGTTACCTAGGGAGGAAACTGAGGTTCTAATACCTTTTAAAAAGGGTCGGAGATTAAAGCAGGTTTCATTTAAACTCTCTCAAATGAGGCACTTTAGTGAAGCTTCTACTAAGCAGTAAAACCAACAGAACACATGCATGGCTTTACTGCTAAAGCAAGACTAACACAAATGCCGCAGAGAGCAAGCGGAGAGTGTCTCTGTGTCCTACCCTCTGTATCATGTCAGCAGAACACAGGTACGAGAGCCAACCGACCTGTTTTATGTTTTTTGCATTGGCGCTATCTTTCCTGTAGCTGTTCAAGGCAATAATGAAGTCTCCATGTGGGATATGGAAACTGGCGATCGACGCTTCACTTTGTGGGCCAGCAGCGCGCCTCCTCTTTCAGAACTGCAGGTCTGGTCTTTTTCTTTCCCTGTTTCTGTTCTGTAGCCGGGGCTAGAACAACCTCAGACTCCATGCTGTGCATCAGTACAGTTACCTCTCTCCATGGCTTTGCCAGTTTGGCACCAGGAACTTGCCCTGGGATTTATTTTGGCACCATGATTGTTTTGCTGTCGAAACTAACTCCCCCTTTGTAAAACAGCAGTGTAACCTGAATCTTCATTGGTCTCTTCCGCTATCCGTGGAATGTAGTTGTAACACTCGCTATATCCAGTCATGTTCTTAGAAAACCCATGAGCCGGTCAAGCCTGTAAAGATTATGGCAAAGCCAAAATTCATGGGGTGGCGTCTTGTACTTATTTTTACTTGCTGTTTCTGGGACTGTGCATATTTCTGTAAGCATCTGCTCTTTTGCACATTCTTTCTGTAATATAATGCCACTACTACACTGAACTGCTAGTTTAAAGCATGAAGTTGCTCTTCTTCAAGGAGTTAATTAGGGAAGGAGCAAACTGGGATATCTTTCCTAAAACACAAGTACATACATAAAAATAACCACAGCTGTTTCTATCAATGTTGTAAATGCAGATCTGGAATCTGCCTAAACTTGAAGTTGTACGTGCTACAAAGATTGCAGGTTGAGTTCATTACTCGATGCACTTTGCACACAGGGAACTTGTGATTCAAGCTAGTTTTCTGTTACATGTCTGTCCCTTAATGCCTTCATAGCATAAAAATTTGAGCATCCGTGTGCTTTTCAGCATGATTCGCCTGCCTGATTCTGTTAGAAACAATCTTTTTCATTTGCCATCATTGAAAATGTAATTTCCAAGATTGCATAAAAGCATTATGCAGAATTAAATCTGTTGCATTGCCCTGTGAAACATAAGGAATAAAAGGAAGCAATTTACCTTAATATATTAAGATGTGGCCTGTTAACAAAGTAACTTGACATTTGTGAGAAACATTTGGAAATTGGATGGATGGATGAATGTGGTGAAAAATGCATTCCCTTTGTGGAGCATGGCAACAGCTATTGGCGATAACTTATTTTTATATGTCCGTTTTCCCTACTAGCCTTCTCCTTACAGCATCCACGGAATATACTGTAGTCCAGCATCCGGTAATCCCATATTACTGACAGCAGGCTCAGACATGAAAATAAGGTAATAAAACCAACAACATTGTTGTTTGATACCTTCCCCTCCACCCCTGCCAGTGTACTAAATTTTGCCAAGCCTTGCATACACATAAGCTCCAAGAAGTCAAAACGATAATGGTGAAGATGTGTTCATTGGTAAGCATCAGTGAGCCGAGAGAATTGTTCTCATCAGAAGTAGTGCAAAACTCGGTGCTTCTCTGAAACACAGTGTGTACCCTTCTGTAACGTTCTTCATAAGCTGCGAGGAACAAAACAGTAACTCACGTGTAAGCTTGATATGAATGTTGATTTCTCTGCATGACTGTCTTCCACTAAGTGTGGAAAGCATATAGCATTTGCGCCCACTCATTTTCATCGTAAAAGCAAGACAGCTTTTAAACAGCTGTATTAAGCTGATAAAATTTAACATCTCAACTTGATTTTGTTTCTTTGCATTTAGGTTTTGGGATCTAGCCTACCCTGAGAGATCATATGTTGTTGCTGGAAGTTCTAATTGCCCATCTGTTTCCTACTACAGGAAGATAATTGAGGGCACAGAGGTGGTTCAGGTATTTTGCTTTATTTGATAGATACCTATTCTGCTTGTCTTTTGGATGGCGTTGTGGCTTATATTAATTGCATGATGGGTTTAATTATAACTGTCTCACTCTTCCCTTTTATGGATGGTGTCAGTATTGCATTTTCAGGCAGTTAGGAAGAAGTGAAGTTCTAAATTATATTCATGCTATTGAACCAGTTTTTATAAAACCCTTGGGAAGCTAAGATGTATGTGTCGCTGTAGCTTTTTCCTGCCCCCCTGTAGGACTATCACATCTTAGTGTCATTGAAATAAATATGAGAAAAAAAACATTCTTTCCCTAATCAGAGAGCTGTAATGTCAGTATAGATTAAGACTTAGGTTGTGTGTGATGAAAGGAAATGAACCAAGGAGTAATCCCAAGTAAACGGTCAAAGGGTTGGAGATTCTGGGGGATTTTGTTTGTTTAAAGACTTCTTTGGTCTTTTTACAACCTAATATGTGTGATAATTCCCCTTTGCAAGTGCTTACCTTTCTGTAAATAACATTTCTCACTTTGTTTTTGTACAGGAAATTCAAAACAAGCAAAAACTGGGTCCCACTGATGAGACCCCTCGGAAGAGTCCGGAGTCTCTCCCCGTCGGACATCATGATATTATCACGGATATTGCAACTTTCCAGACCACGCAAGGATTTATAGTAACTGCATCAAGGGATGGAATCGTTAAAGTGTGGAAATAAATCTTGTACTAATATATAGTATGTAAATATTTGTAATAAAGAAATTGTGTTATAATGAAGTTTTCAAGGACTGTTTCCAGATCATGGAATAGAATGGACTTTAAAGACTGTAAAGGCGGTGATAAAATTGGTTATCTGTATCCTACCACCCTGTTAGCACCTCTTAATCACTTCTTTTATTAAAGATATTTGGTATCTATAGCATTTCCTTGAAATACCAAGCAGTCTATGAAGAAATTGTTTAGCCTGGTTTTGACTACATTGTTCTTCAAGGATATTTCAGAAAATTATTTAAAGATGTCCCACATTACACATTCTAAATGTGCAAAAAGCAAAGAGCTGGTACAAGTACTTCAGCGTCTGACTGCTCCTACGTTGAATTTGAGAAACGAAATAAGGACCAGTGCACTAATGTCCCTGTACATTCTAATAACTATAATAAAGTCCACTTGAGCTTCCCTGTTTGGTACTTGGGTCTCTCTATACCCTTTGTTCCTCTGCAGTGATTCTGTAGTTTCAGCTGCCAGAGCCATTGGGCTGTTGATTGTAGTTTGAGATCAGCTTACCCTTGTGTACTGTACTTTGTGCCTTGCATCCAGCTTGCTCTTGACTTGAGTCTAATGCTAAGCTCTGCTGTCCTGGGAACCTAGAACAGCACCGCCAGGATAGTGTTCTGTGTCGTTCAGTATGGATATCAGAAATAGCCAAAATAATACAAGGTTTCAGCAGGAAGCATTTTTTTCATCATGCAATGTTCATGTGAGAGGCAGTTCTGGAAGTCAGACGGGCAGTAAACTTTCTCACCTCTCTTCCAGTGTCTGATCCAGATTTTCAGGCTTCCACATCCTTTCCAATCTCCCTGTTTTAGGCTTTATCCTGTGAAGTAACTCATTCTTTACCTGCATTTCCAGGTTCTGCTTTAGAGGGACAGAAGGTTATTTACCCCTAAAACAGGTGCTTTGCCCCTTCTCCATGGATGGACTCAGAAGGTCACTGACAACAAACAGCACTAATTTGACATACGTTTTTTGAGCATGGCTGGAAAAAAATGAAAGCCTACCGCTGGGCAGAGTGTCTGCTGGAAGCAGGGAATGCTCTTAACTTGTGAATTGGGTTCTTTGAAAAGGCAGTGCAAGAAATATGTGACTTCTTTAAAAAGAGTCTCGGAATTCACTGGAAAGAGCAGCTTGACTAAGGATAACTGCTTTTAGAGTCTCTACCTGCTTTTCATTAGAGACTGCATTACTCGGATAATTTAGTGCAGCAGGTAGACGTTACCCTAAATTTAACGTGTTCAAAAGAAGAAGTGAGCTCAAGAACAGCACGATGTTTCTGTGCAGACCACCTCATGATTTCTGCTTTCTGTTGTGCTATACAACGTTTTTCCTTTGCTTGTATAGAGGAGCTGATACTGCATCTGAGATTAAATATTTTGCCTCTTTATGTTGTATGAACTCAGGAACAAGGTAGGTTTTCTCAGTCCACTTGTATAGCAAGGAAAAGGGTGGTAAGTCAAGTTCGTGGTACTGTATCCATTTGGCATGTATAGCCATTGGCTATAGCATAAAATGAATTTGCATTATAATCTTACCTCTACGATGTTAAAATATTTTCTAGAGATCATTAAAAAGTTATAAACTGGGGCAAGCAATGAAGCTTCATAACCAGTAAACTGTATATCTGAGTGTGGCTTTTACCTGTATATAGTAATGTTGTGGAAGGAAAAAATCATTATGTCCATTCTCATAAGAAATCTTGTTGGACTTCAATGGCACCACTTGTAGGGAAATGAGCTTTGGCCGAGCCTTTGGAAATGTCAGTATTGTCAGGCAGCGCAATGGTTACAGTTTCAGTAGTTTCTGAGATGCTATAACATGTCTTTTGTAGATTTTTGATTTTTACTTTTATTTTGTTTAAGAGATGGCAGGCTGTTAATAATACCTAGATCAAATATGAAGGGTTTTTTTATATTCTCAGTGAATGTAGACATTGTTGATTTGAATACCTGACGATAGGCATGCTCTGCCATCATGAACTAGCCTGTTGGCTCCAGTAAACCAATTCATAACATTATAGCCGGTCACAAGTATTTGGAAAACTGGGTCAATGCACTTAAAGCCTGTGTCTTCTGAAGGTGATAGGTTTTATCCCTAGTGATTTTGTGGTAATCTTTCAACACTTTCTGTGTAGAGCACAAATACATGTAAGGGAAGAAATTCTGTCTCTTGGAAAGGACAGTCTAGAAACTTTTGGTGACTTCATCACCTATGCAATGAAGTGAGAAAGGAATTTTTATTATGTCCTATCCATTTGCAGCATCTTGTCTTGTTCAGTTCAGCAAACTGTTATATAGAAATATTTTCATCTTCCCTTTTTCGGTAGGTTTACCAAAATATATTGCATAATTTTTTAACTACTTGAACTCGGAGTCTTTGTCTTACTAGAGAGGGGTGTATGTGTATAAAAATTCACTAAGCTATTTCAATAAAAGACTACATACAAAAATCCAACTGACTAGAAGCCCCATAAAGTTATGTACATGAGAACTCCCATGATGTCTTAAGACTATCAAACTATGTTTCAAGAACAAAAACTCATACGTGTTTGACACTGTAAATTATAGAGTGCTTTCTTCATCCACTGACATCAAAAGAGCTTACTTATGGCTACATCTAGATGTATATATTTAAAAACACAACTTAGTGTATTCACTGTATTATACCAAACAGAGAAGAAGGAAAGGAAAGCTCACACCCACAGTACTTTCCTTTTGTTGAATGTGCAAACAGAGTGCCACCTTAAGCCTTTATTTCAGCCACCCTGAGTCACTTTGCTGAATTTCCAATCATCCTTAACGGAAAAGAGAAAGCACGCAGTTGTGGGACAATTCATAACGAAGATTCAAATGCTTGCAAACCATCTTTCATATAGCAGAAAGTCATGTCTCTGGCCAGAGGCAACTCAAGGTTTTTCAACAGTGTGGGAAAATGTCAACTATGCAGAGGTGTTTTGGGGCCTGTGGGTAGTGTTATGCAAGTTACGGGCATCTCTTTCTCTCTCCCTCACCACGTCAGGCCTCTTCCCCCTCCTCTTCCTCTCCCTTAAGGCTGTGCCCTGGTGGGACCTCCTCTCCAGCCCACCTCCATTCCTGTGACCCAGAATCTGCCTCTCCTCCCTTCTCCCCAGCATTAGCAAGAGTCTTGCAGCTCCTGGGATGCTGGCAGGGAGGAGGGGAGAGGGGAAGGATGAAGGCTTGCTGATGTTGTGGGGGCAGAGAGGGAAAGGAGAGGAGCATGGCTTCCTATGCCTGCTGCCAAAAAGGGGCTGAAGATGCCATCAGCTGCTGCTGGGAGAGGTGGCCTCAACAGGGTTAAAAGCTGCTCCAGACACCCTGGCCCCTTCCTGGCAGTGGCTAAAGCAGGGACAAGTCAGCAGTTGGTGCTAACACAATGGAGCCTGTCTCCTCTGCCATGGGCAATGGGGCTGCTTGGCACACGACAGCGATTTCCTGCCACAGGCAACTGCCCACTTTGCCCACAGTCTTAATGGGGCTTTAGGTTTCCTGTTCCATTTTCTACGCAGCTCACCATAAAAGGCCCCAGTGTAAAAGGAACAACACCAATATGAAAGATAAAGTGTGTGTGTACACGCACAAGTACACACGTGCTAGTGCACATGCGCATGAGCAACCCACATTGATGCTTGCAGCATCAAAATTTTCTTCGAAGCAAGCAGCCTGGTGCACCATCTCCGCTCTGCCTGCTTATGTCAAATCAAAGAGATGAATGTCTGGACTCACAAAAGCCTTGGGTCTGTTGGCTAGAGGTCATTTCGCTGGAGGCTGTGTGTCCTGTGCCTCTGATGAAGATTTTCTGGTTGGTGACTGTTGAAAGAGCCTGTCAAGGAAGCAGAACAAAGAAATCAAGTTTACCATCAAATGTATCATCAGAATTTGAACTCACTTTCAAAGGTTTTGATTTTCTACTGTTCATAACATTGATACACTTAACCTTGAGCAATAACAAGGGTGCGTTTCTCCACTATTTGTTATTACATTGCCCATATTGCTCTCTTTCTCAAAGTTATCTTCCTGATTGATAGATTTAAAAGCATCTTTTTTATCGGCATACACAGCATTCCTAAAACAAATCATTTACACCCGTGGGAAGCAATGGTTAGCAGAGCTGCAGTTAAATTTTTAATGTTTGCCTAGAGAGTAAAACTTTTTTTTTTAAAAGCAAAAAATTCTTTCTTTTCTATATCCATTTGCTGGCCATAGTGGAAAGCCAAGGTGTCAGGTCAGTTACAGTATGTTATTTCCTCTGAACCTATTTTATCAAAAATCTCCTGAGCAGTTAAGGACTAAAGAAAAGAGTCTGTCTGTCTCCCATTTATACACCCTTCACACCTCTTTGTGGCTTGTGCCATGAGAAGCCTTTGCTGGGATCTTTTTATGGACACATTACAGGGTCAGTAGTTTCTGTTCATTAATTAAAAACAAATACCGAAGCAAAATACGAACAGGTGCCCCAGGAAAATGGCAATGGAAAAAAAATTGCACTGTTAACTGGATTTCACTGGATTTTCCAGCAGATGATACAACAATGATGACTTTGTGGGTTCTCTGACTGGTATCTGAATCTGAATTCTCTCAGTGCCAGGAGGCACACAAGGCGCGAACATCGTTCTTCCACTTCGATCAGTCTGCGGCTGCGTGCTCTGGAGTCCCAAGGGCCACAGCGCAGTCTTCTGTTGGTTTTTTCCGCAAGACATGACCGATCCAGTTCCATCTCCTCCTCCTCACTTCATTACTGATTTTCTCCATCTCTGACTGGTAGCTTTTGGGAAAATATTTTTAATTGTCCATTTTATAGCAAAGCCAACAGCAGCCTCTCCATTCAGCTGTTGAAGGGATTCTGTAACATGCACTCTCATTAATTCTTTAGCATTGTAGCTTACAAGATCAAATTTCTAATTCCACTTGGTTTCTCTTTGCTCCTGGAAGACCATGATGGCTCACCATATCTACTCTATCTCCACTACGCTGACGGGAGATCACCAGAGCATCAAGTGTTTTGTTCAGGAGGTCTCCAACTTTTTGGAGTTCATTGCTGATAATTTTCCATGAACTACCCAAGATGACAGCAGCATTCACATGTTCCTGGGGTGGACAACACCTGTGATGTTTACAAGGATCGAGACCAGGGTTGCATTTGTCTGTAAAAGAACATAAATTAATTAGCGCTTCTCTGTATAACAAAAGTTAAAGTACATTAAAATAAAACAATGAATAATATGCATCTTGCACATGCTTCGTTTCTGACAAGGTTTCATGACATTCAGATCCACCCCTGCACCTTAGCTACATTCTGGGCTACACCTCCCTTAATGCTGACTGAGGGCCAGAAGCTACATCCACTGAAATTAATGTAGAAAACTCTGAGGTAGGGAACACTGGATGGGCAATTAAACAGTAAGGCATTGCAATTAATAGAAGTACCGCATGGTGCTCTAACGGCTACCCTTACTGCAGCACAGAGGATCATCTCAGGAATGGCTCAGAATCCACTGTAATCAGAATGGCTCAGAATCAACCTACTGCAGTTTTGGAATCAGTTGTGTTCACAGGCTTGTTAGCTGGGAAATGGCATATTTAGTAGCACGAAGTAGCACTGAGGACTGAATAGGTCTCGTCTTTCAACTTCAGCAACACAAAAGTTATGGGTCTAGGCTGAGAGTCTGTAGTTAATGGAGGGTTCTTGAGTCAGTGATAAATCTGTGCTGACTATAGATGGAGAGTATACAAGTATATACTTCATGTTTAGACAGGTAGGAGAAGACAAGATCGAGTCCTGATCTATGCTGAGCTCTTTTTTTGCTCCCCACAGAGATATTGTCTGAAGTTTCTACTTGCAAAGGAAATGCTCAGCCAAAATCTCCACAAAAATGAATGCTCTTTACAAAGTGATGGGGCCCATTAATTTGATGATGTCTCCTTGCATGGAAACCACATCAGCTTCACTAAAAGTTGAGCATGTGCAGTGGTTGTGGAATGAGTCAGATGTGCTGATATGAGCAGTCTGGTATGGTAGGTATCTTACATCTCTAAAATTATCCTTGCTCTGTCAGTGCATTTAACACCTTCAGATAATCACTTCTGTGTAATCACATCACACTGCTGACACTGAAGCAAACTCTTTATCACCTTTCCTTTAGGTGCAGATGCTGATACTAAAATTCCCTGTCAATAAACTTGTTTTGGCTTTCACAGCTAGGACTAAATCAGCACTGAAGTGAGTTGTGATGGATGAAGTCTTCAATAATCTATACTCAGATGATTGAGAAATAATTAAAAAGTAATTGAAGTGAGATTAAGAAGTAATTGAATTTCTGTAACTGAGTGAGCTAATAGAGCTGCCACAGAAGATAGCATCTTGAAACAGTTCAGTTTTTCTGGAGAAAAATCTACTATTTCTGCATGTCTTTACAGGAAAATAATGTGTGCAATACATATTCTAATACAGTATTCTGTTCAGGTTCAACCTAACTTGGTAATCTCTATGAGTCATGTATTTGTTTTTCTATTGTGTACAATTTTTTACCTAACAATTTCTGATCCAAAAACCACACACTATGCACCTATTTCATCTTTAAGTAAACCCTTTGTTACACCAGTCACACCTAGGATGAATATGGTCCAGAAAGTTTATAAGTGAAGATTTTAAAATAAAGCATTCTCACCAGATATTAGTCAGCCTTTCACAGGAGTTTACATTGATAGCAAAAATGAAAAAAAAAAGCAGTAATGTGGAATTACTCCATGGGGGCAGAGCTCAAGGTTGAAAGTGAAACAAATGTAGGAAAAGTCAGAAATACACTCACCTGGTGAGCAGCCATGAATCCCTGCAGCACTCAGCACAGCCACCAGTTCAAGGGACTACTCCGAGTTATGAGACGACGTCAGAGGACACAGGGGTTTAACACGACCCTGTAAGAATTGGCAGGAAGTTGTTAAAGGCATGGCTTGCAAAAAACCTTATAAATACTCTTGTTAACCCACTAAAACACACCAAAATTGATTAGGTGTGGAGAGAGAGAGGAAGGCAGGCAAGCATGAAAGGAAGTAGTGGGAAAACCATGATTTTTTTTTTTGTTACAATTAAAAGCTTTGTTATGGATTTATGCTCTCAACTAACCATAAGGAGGCAGCCAGATTCAGACTGTTCTTTACCAGACTCATTACGTGCCTTAAGTTTTCTTAATTACCGATTTCCAGATTCAAGAGTTTTGATTCTTGTGATGCGATGAAACTAATTCTGAACAGAAACCTGCAGTCCTGCTTGTAATCTCTCCCTTCTCCCTTCCACATTGCCTTGCTAAACTGTCAAGCTGTCCTCTTCTACATCTTTCTTAGCCTGTGTAGGTCTTTTTATTGACTGAAAAAAAAAATAGCAAATTTATTACCTCAAACACTTTCTCGTTGCTGGGGATATCGTTAAAAGCAAAAACGACAGGAAAAATATCCAATTCACTCTACTTCAGGACTGCAGTGTTTAATAGAAGACATATTTGTGGTGGGATCTGGCTGAAATATGCAGCTCTTTCTTCTGTTAGGACCTTGGATAATTCACTTGAAAAAGTTTCTGGCAGCAACCTCAGTGCATTGCCAATATTACATCCACTTGAGGATCTCTGATATTTCAGATTTTTACTACCTCTGAGGTGTTTATTCTTGTTGCAGGACTCTCAGAAGCAGACTAGGTTGTGGACAGCCAAGGAGTAGGAGACAACAGTGACCCTGGTTCCTGCAGAGAAGTCATTGTCTCTGATTTTGGTGACATTGACCATTACAGTTATAATTTCTCTCATTCTTTCAAATATTTGAGGTATAACTTCTGTGCGAAAGCCTGAGGCAAACACCAAGTCAGGTGGAGGCACAGGGCATGCTGGCATACCTGAAATGCAAGAACAGAGAGACAAATCACAAGGATTAATAAAAGTAGGCATTGCTCTCACATGTTTAATACCATTTTGCTCCACAGACCCAGAATAAACTGCAGTGAGGTCTCCTCACATGGAAAATGTTGCTGTGTGCTGGGCCACGCTTCAGGAAGACAGTGGGGTCTTCTCCGCTGTTGCCTAGGTTTACTTGTAGTCCTGAACTTTTAAAATCAGAGCTGGCTTATTTGAGCTCAGGAATGCCTTCAGATCAGGGTAAGGAAAAGACAACCATGCTGTACTGCTGCGCTGTAGACAGGTGCAAGGGGAAAAGTCTGCAGCACTTCATTTCTGAGGGTTCAGGGAAGGACAATTTTCTGGAGACACAATATCTTCTTAAATGGTAACATTCTTCACTGCTTATCAGCTTATAACACTTGCACGGTTCCTAGCAAAGAAGCTTGCAAGGTGTATAGCTCATTTACTTGCCCAAATCCATGTCAGTGTTTTCAATGACTGCAGTTACAGCATTCTCCAAGAAAGAACTGGGATAGCATTAATGACTGGCTAATTTAGTAGGAAAGGCAGGACAGTCAGAAGCAGGGAATAAGGCAGCTTAAGTAAATACAGGGAGATCAGGAATTGTTAAAGAAAAAAGGAAAGAGCTCATCCAGTGAGTCCCTTTGCCTGAAGCAGGATCAGTGTACCTATACTGTCCCTGAGAGACATTTGTATAGTATGTTCTCATGAGCCTGCCAGAAAAGGAAAGCCCACAGCCTCCCCAGCAAGCATTGATTTGCTCTACTCTTGATGACCCTTGCCACTTCCCTTTCATGCCTGATTTACATCTTCTGCTGTAAATTATGCAGATTTCGTCTTGCTTTGCACTTCACTTTTCTACTTCAAGATACCACTAAGACTGTTATCATGCCTGCTGCTATTCCTTCCTATCATCTCCTTCATCTTTAGGCTCGCTAAGTGAACTCAAATTATTCAGCCCTTCCTTATGTCACTTTTGTTCCTCTTCCCTGGGCTCAGTGCTGTCTGTCTACATTTTCTGTGGTGTGTGGCACCTAACAAGCTGCTGCCGTGCTCCAGGTACACAAAGCTCATTCATTTCTGTGTCTAATATAGAACAGTTTGGTCCATGCACTGCAGGGAGAGATCTGGGGCTTTCATCACATTGCGCTGTTGAGACAGATTTGCTTCCTGATGGCTGAAGCAGCCAATTCCTTCTATATTGTTGCTGCTGCTATTCATCTTCATTCACACAATTCCTCCCTGTTAAGAGTGGTGCCTTGTGTTTGTCTCCTTTACATTTCATTTTGTTAATGTCAGGTCATGATGATTGCAGGGAACTGTAAAAGGCTGAGAGGAAGACGGGGTCAGAGGGTGGAAGAAAACAAATCGTTCATCTGCATTTGCCTAAGCAGCCTGAATGCAAAAGATGACAGAAGCAGACAACGTATGTATTTAAAAGACGACCTCGTTAACAGAAGTAAATCAAGGCCAATGGCCACATTAAAATTTACAGTAGCAACAAAGAAAGCTCACAGAGAGGCCATGAAATAGGAAACACAGGAAAAGTTTCTAGCTCTTAGAGAAAATCTTTAATAAATTAACAAATGGTGAGATGGCAGACAAGGAGAATGATGACCGATCCCCCTACACAACTGCTGCTATTGAGCTCTGCCTCCCACAGACTAGCTGTAGTGGAGCTGTCAGGAGCTGGTGAAACCCAGGTGCCAGTTTAGACAAAAGTGCAATTTAGCTAGTGGGATTTAGCATGTTTAGCTCTGCTTAAAACATGTTACAATGTGAATAAATCAACTTTGAACTGTCATTAGTGATACTCAGTTTTCCAACAAGCTAACCAAAAAAGGAAAACAAACCGGTGTTACTCAATAATATTTATCCAAACTCTTACCTCTTTAAAGAATAGTACTCTGTTAATAACATAGATTTTCCGCCTACTAACTCATAGTGTTCCCTGTAACAGGGAGGCTTCTGGCTAAACTGGAAGTGCTGATTTACCCATATAATTCAGGATCTGTCTCTAACTTTAATCTGTGTTCTCACAGTAGCAACATTGATTCAGTCCCTGTTCTCCTTTCCAAGCCTAGAGAAATAGCAGATACAACTCAGCGGATTTCATCAATATTTCATCACAAGCTTCTTAGAGCCCAGGAACTTGGTGTTTCACTCACGGTTCAAAACACATCTACACATTTCAAGCAGCTGGCTAAACTAATCCCAAACCCTGAAGTACAAAACTGGCTTAGGAATTTTGCACAAAGATATAGGACATTGTGACAGTCAATTAATCATCCTTAATCAAATGGAAGCACTAACAAGTAATCAAGGAAAGCAGCCTTGTTAGGTTAGCTTTGGCATAGAAGTCCTGCCACATATTTAAATGTGCAAGCCAGAAAATTCCCATGGTTCAGGTACGGCATACAGTGAGCCAACAAGTAAAGGGCAGTTTAACTGCAGGGGCAAGAAGCTGGCATTCTCTCCAACCTGAAGAGCAGACTTAAGTCAAAACAAGAGAAGTCAGACGGGCCTGGGCAGCAAAACCAAACAAAACCAAATGAAGCAGTGTGGGATAGGGACCCCAGCTGACAGCAT
Organism: Platalea leucorodia; assembly: GCF_965183815.1. Taxonomy (NCBI): domain Eukaryota; kingdom Metazoa; phylum Chordata; class Aves; order Pelecaniformes; family Threskiornithidae; genus Platalea; species Platalea leucorodia. The sequence goes on from NC_138823.1 coordinate 121,496,181, forward strand.
TTGGTAGGTGATAGCCAGGTTTGTAATGTCGAAGAAGAATGAAGGATGGCTTGTCTGGTCACTGTGCAAACATAATACAAGGTGTCCAAATGGACTCTTAGGAAAACTGGAGAGGGCTCGGTGGTTGAATCATTGTGTTGACAGCTATGACAGATTAAACAATAGCAAACATGTTCTGGAGTCAAAATTTGGGCTTTTAAAAAGGAGGTAAAGGGCCAGGACTGGCACAGTAATATTTTCCAAAATTCTTTTCCAGAATCATGCATACTGCCAGAAAGAGATGATGTATTGATGGGAAAACAGTGTAAGGAGGAAGAACTGAGATTCAGTGAGTACTGGGGGAAACTTTTGTAGCTTGTTCAGGAAAGACGGTCTTCATTTAAACTAAAATGATAGCACATTGCTGACAGTAAAAATTAAAAAGGTTTTGGCAGAATATTTAAAGGAAAGACTAGGGGACTGGAGAATGGATGTGAAAGAGTATGATATTTGCAGTGATGTTTCCTCTGGGTTGATGTCAATAAAAGCTTTGTATCCTCAGATTAAGCCTGGGGCAGAAGTTGGCAAAACTCAAAAGGGAGGCTGAAGAGACAGAATCCCATCAAAAGAGAGCACAGACTCTGTTACCAGAATGGCGATGCCATCTGCAGTGTGTTAAAGGAAATTACAGAGGCTGCAAAGGTGGAAAGCCCAACAATGAAAGACTCCATTTAACTGCCATGATGATGACATCCTACTGCCGTGTGACATTTAAACAAAGATAACATTTTTAGATAACACATTCACACCAGCATAAGAAAGGCTACTGTGAGATAAAATAAACCTTTCAAAAGACATAAATTACAGTAAAATGGAAAACAGAGAAAAAGAAACTTTGGAAACCATATGTAAAAATACAATAAAGCAAGGCAAAATATATTCTCAGGGAAAAAAGTCTGTAAGAAAGACATAAAAACAAATAATAAACCCTTTTTCAAATATAACAGGAATGAGAATCTAACAGAGTCTGTATGGCCAATAATTGACGAAGGTGTAAAAGAAGATTTCAAGCAAGGCCATGGCAGATAATTAAATGGGTACTTTGCATCCGGGTTCACCATGAAGGAGTTCAAGGAGGTTCCTATGCTAGACTCCTGCCCCTTTTCTGCACATGTAGGTGATGTGCCAGAGGATCTGCCTGCCTGAAACATCTGCCAAGCTGGTAGGAGAGGTTTCAAGCAGTAGTAAATTGCCAAGAGCAGAAAATACTCATCTAAAGGGTGAGATGTTTTAAAGGGCATCAGGAATGAAAGAGTTGAACTGCTAACTATGGTTTGCAGCCTCTTGCTTAAAACTGCTCTAGTACGAGAAGGATGAAAATTGGCAGAATCAGGTCTTACAGAAAAGTTCTGGGGAGTTTATAGACAAGCATAATGTATGCAGTAGGCAAACTAGTATGACTTCTTATAAAAAGGAGCAGAGTTGGTAGAGACATCGATAAATGTGCTCTATCGAGGAAGAGTCAACATGTAAGGTGAAGTCTTTTATTATAAATGTATCTTTGAAAGAATCACTAGCCACGTTAACAATACAGGTCTGCCTGATTGCCCTGGATTTCCATAAGGATTTTGACAAGTTCCCCAATGAAAGCCTTCCAAAAATAATTGTCACCTGATATAAAATCTCACAGATCAACATTGTTAAATACAGTAGTAGTTAAAATACAGTAAGGGAGATTAGGAATAGATCCATTTTCCAAGTGGAGGAAAGCTGTTGCGAGTAAAGCTGGCAACAGCTCTGAAAGCACAAGCAAAAGTTCTGTTTCTACCTGTGGAAATAATGGTCGAGATCTTCTTCTCCACCAAGGAGAGGGAAAAGTAAAGTGTTAAAAATCACTGGTTTTCATCCTCCACTGTGATGAGGTTGTGCTGTGCTGGCTGAAGTCTCCAAGAGACTCTTCTATTCCAGCTGACACCATTTTGGCAGTCATGCTCTAGATTGCAGGGTAGGGGTAATGACTGCAATGAAACCTGTTTTCTCACCTTATGATTTCCATTGATCATTGATTTCTTCAAAGAGTCAGCTTCAGAGGAGATAATTACGCATAAAACCATCATCTACATACATATATTTGTAAAAACTGGGGTTTGAAGGACAGAATCAGAGACTAGAAGAAATTGAAATGGAATATTATTGCAATATATTCCATGGGTATTACCTAGAAACAATTTGGTAAGAGAGACAAAGTATGGTCTCTTGGGAAGAGACTGTAACACAAGAGACTTTGCTAGTGTAATTAAGAAGAAAGAAGTTAATATTCTTAGGTACACAGAAAAGAAAGGGACTGCTAAAGAAAGCAGTCTTTCAAGGATTTATGGAAAGAAAGAAGAGGACAAGAAGAGTATGGCTAAAAATCACAGGGGAGACAAAGAACTGAGAATTATGCAAGCAAGCTGAGTTACACAACTTTGCTCTCAAGCCCCAAATCAAGGATGGTTGATGTTACTGTTGCAGATGATCATGAGGAGAATATTCCACCTTTGAAGGCAGCTGGGTCAGATGGGCTAAACTGCAAATAAAATGAACCTCATCCATGTACACACTGTGTGAAAAGGTGGCATTGCAAGAACAAACACATTTAGTTATTTACCTCATTAAAATACTGACCATTGAATCTGAAATGAATTCATAAAGACACAGATCAACATGAGTTACAGTAAATTGTAGAACTTACTGTATCCAGGAGTGGTGATGGCAAGGATCCAATTGTCTTCTATTATTTTCAGAATGTCAAATTTTTTTATTAAAAATATAAGCTTGGGCTTCCCACTAATCTCTTCAAGATGAGAGTTACCTTGGCAGTTCTGTGTAAATTTCAGATCTGCCAGCGAGATGCAGTATAGAGGGTCCATTTCTGGCATGGTTTATATGATCGCAGTGAAAGCTGTGCTTGTGCCAAAGAGGGCAGAACGCTTAGAAAAAGGTCAGAAATGGAAGTCAGGCCCTAACCATTTGGTTTATTGCCAGCAGCAGCTGCCAGAATGCAGTTCAGTCTCCTCTTCTTCACTCCCTTGAGTTCATTACTAACCAGGTTTGGACATCATACCCATTTTTATTACTACTTCTTGCAATTTTGGGGTACATGAGCAAAAAGACATCTATTTCAAACAACATTTTAAAATCCTTCTTTTTGATATCTTGCTTGTGCATGGTTTTAAAAGAATGATTTCTCATCCAAAAATTGCAAGAGTGCCTTAGTATCTGAAAATTAAATAAAACCAAGGAAAAAAACAGAGTAGCAGAAGTGAAAACAGAAATAAAGATAATGTGTAAATTGAGAAAACTCTCCTGGATGGTTTGTAAAAGTAAATTTTGAAAATAATCTATTTCTAAACGTCAGCTGAGTGAAATATACAAGGCAGAATGAAAAGGGGATTGCCTAGGGAGACAGAACACTTGACTTTTAAAATTTGCGAATTGTTATTTTACAATAAAAAGGTAAGTGCATAAATGTATAGCTTTGTATTAACTAGCACAAGCCAAAATTTTAATCTAAGATTGAAGCAGGAAAAGGCCATTATGTCTTAAGCCATAAAAAGACTGAGTGAAAGAAAAAAACCCTGGCATTCAATGACACTTTTCCATCATACACAAGTCCACTTCACTCCTCATACTGAAAAGTAACATGTGCCACAAGACTCCATGGATATCAGTATATCACAGTACAAGAAAGACTATGCTGGGAGACCTATTGGTTTTTCTAAATCATTTGGAGAAAATGAGCATTTTATGCTGTATTGCATTTTGTGAACGTGTTCTCAAAAATTATGCTAGAGTGAGTCAGTCAGTACAAACCAACCACAGGAAATCACGTAATCACAAGGAGTGCTGTGGTTACCTTCACAGCAAGCATGAAGGACTCAGGAAATTCAGAGCTTAAAGCATGAACGGTATTAGATATATGTACAACCCACAGATGTAATGATGTCTTGTGAGCTGGTCAGAAAGACAATGACAATTTTTTTTTTTTTTTTAATTAAAATGGTGTGCTACATTGTTCTTTTATCTGCATGAATGTCTTCCCAGGCTTCTTATCACGAATTCTTTTTCTGCTAAAGTAATGAGGTAACCAACACAGAAGACAGCACTGAGCTGCTTGACACTGCTCCCACCGGAGAAGTGCAGCAAAGATCCAGAACCACAAGTTTAGTAATGTATGACATAAATTGTGAAATAAATTTCTGAGCCAGCTTTTATTGGACAGTTTAGTCAGAGAAAATTAGCTGGAAATCCCTTTCCTGCTTCAATCCAGGTTTCATTTTTAGTTTAAAAATATGACATCCTGTAAAATTCTTCAGAATCTGGGTTAGTTTTAAAAAGAAAGTTTTCCATATGTACAATGAAAATGTGGCCATTTTGAGAAGGGAGGGTGGAGTGCACTGATCCTGTTTTTCTACAGTTCTTTTTAGCCTTCTTTCCAATGAAAATACGGTTAATATTGTTACAGTGTCTGTCTGTCTATCTTGGAACAGTAGAATTTTGAACATGTTGGCCAATTTCAACTAAATGTGACAGACAGGTAGAGGTCTCAGAGCTGTGAAGTTCCTGCAGACTTTACAAAGATGACCAGCAGTACAGAGGCTAGAGACAAATTTAATGCCCCATTGAGAGGAAGAGTGGGCTGTGAGACACATCACATACACCCAGCCATGGCAATGGATGATTATATGCATCCATTTTATTTTAGAGATTCCTTAGGTTTTACAGTGCAATTATTGCCAAGAAAGTCCAAGTGCTTCTATGCTAGGCATGTTAAGACATGTGAAGCAAGAATCAATGGGGAGCTTCACAAAGATAGGAGCAGCAGGATCAAACAACTTAACTTCAGCTGTGGCACAGAATTAGTAAGTCTCAAAGTACTTCGTTGAGTTTTTGTTTGGTTGGTTTTGGGTTTAGTGAAATAGTTAAAATAGATGCAAATTTCTTATTATAAATGATCAGTCATTTTTTGAATTATTTTCTTTGACTGTGGTACAGCAAAGAGAAGGGTTTGAAAGAACAAGTACTGGTAGAACTATAAATTAAATGGATTTCTGTGTTCCACCATGCTGTGAAAGAGTGAGGAGCGAGAAGAGGAAAGGATGCTGGGAAAACACTTATGGGCAGAAGCACAACAGCTGGGGTGATGGCAGAGAGCAGGATGGGAGAACCCCACTTTCCAGCCTTTTCCTGCTTACCCTCCCAGCCTGGCCAAGGATGCAACTGTTTTCAATTAGAATATTAATTCCCTCCCCCCCCCCCTTTAAATGAACAAAGAACAAAACCAAGGAACTTTGCACAGGAGAAAGCATTTTTTCCAAATGTTGTGGTGTTCCTTCTTTATCCCATCTTCTTTAGAAAAGACCTCTTGAGCAGTAGAATGGATAGAGTACTGTTTCCTTATTCCTTAATAAACAGTAACCAGTCCTTTATGAATACCCAGATCCAATTCTTCTTCTACAGAAATACCATGAAAAAGAATATCTTCTATAAAATTAATGTTAGACTCCTTTTGTAAAATAGGTCCAGTAACTTATTTTTAAGAGAAGTTTAGATCATCAAGAAACCCATTATTATAGACACATGACATATCTAAGGTATTTCTACTGGCAATTCTGATATAGTTAAAATATGTTTTGTTTTGGAGCACAATTTTAAAACCATTCTTCCACGCCATGTTGGGTACAGCACAATTCCAAATTAAAGAATGTAATGTGTGAAGTAGTTGTTAATTTTAGTGACATCAGAATGGACTCCATATTTTCCTGAGAGTTTTAGCTGATAAAGAAGCAGCTGATATTCTGTGTTGGACATATTATAATTAAGAAGCTATAAAGAGCTATGGCACATGCTCATTTCTAGCTGTTAATTTATTAAAAACATCATCTGAAGCTTCATGAAATGTGCAGCCTTTGAGCAGTCATCAGGTTTTTCATTTTTATGATGACTTGAAATTACATAACTGAAATGCAACAAATGTGTTCTCTCTTTACAAATCTCTTCTGGTTTTCTGTATCAGAACTCCATTATGGCGCAGCTCCTCGCAAGGATGCTTGGAAGATAAAGAAAATTTTTTTCTTGCACTCTACTCTCATTTAATAAGGAAGTATATACATGTTATAGCAGAGCAATCAAGATAAATGGAAATCCCGCGATGTAGCTTAATAACAGCAACAGAAAAAATAAAACACAAAGTTCATGGCAGCTTGCAAATCAGTTAGCACCAGTAAAGAGCCCAGATGAACCCAACACTCATCTGTGTAGTACACAGGCTGCATATTAACATCAGACCTCAAGTACATTTTCAGGTTTCTGAAAGCAATGGAGATTTGTTAATTCTGAGGCATGAGAGACAGGTACCGTAATTTCAAAACAAGTATCTTTTTCTAGTGATCTTGTTCTCTGAAACACTGAAGAGAAACAAGCATCTCTGGAATGCAGTGTACTTCCAAAGTAGAATCATGAACTGCTTCTGTCTGTCTTCAGGTTACTGTGTGCCTTTAAGGAGAGCACATTCTTTTTCCCTTTTTCAAACATCTGAGAAGCAAAGCAAACTAAAACATCTCCTTATAAAGACAGAAATTTATTTCTTCAGTTATTTCTCCCCACCTTCTGCATGCTCTTTGCATTTAAGATAGCGAGTATTTCATTGAGGAAATCTCTTCCCAACTCATGTGCTTGACTGAGCCCAAAGTTAATGAGTGCTCCTGTAGGACCCTGTGATGGAAATAGATGGGAATAAAACATCTCTCATCACTGCAGAGTGTTGTAGTCCCTAACAATGAAACACAACCCACTTTCCTCTCTTAAGGATGCAGGAGAAAAGGAAAAATGAAAACGCTAAGGATACGGACAGTGGAGAATCCATGAACTCCATCTGCAATTAATCTGATATAGTCTGGTATACTCTCTCTACATCTCTCTCTGAAGGACCTGAAATACCTGCCTCCCACTGACCAAGTGTCTCTCTGCATTCATCATCATCATTTTTTGTGGCAGATACTGCTAAAAATAACTTCTCATCTACCAGCTTTCAAAAGAGCCATCATCAGATCATGATTTCAGCAAACATTGCTAATGCATTCTTAAAGGACAATGAATAGCAGAAAATTGCATGGGAAAGCCATTTCGTCTCTTCATGGTACCGACGATTTTCTTCTTACAACGTGGTATCTGTGGTTGGTATTCATACCTCAGGAAGGGCATGAAAGCTAGAAACAATTCAGGAAAAAGTTATGAAACATGATTTAACATTTGATTGCAAAAACTCAAAACACATTCTCAGGAAACTCAATTCAAGAAAAAGTTAAGAATGATTTGCAGGACTTTTTCCAGAACAAGGTCTGCTCCTTTTAGCTAAGCACCTACTGACTATTCTGATACCTGCTCTGCAGTTCAGTTTGCATTCACTTAAATCTTGGAAACAGCACGGAGCTGAAAGAAACCAAAACGCAAATCTGTGCTTTAAAAGGCTAGCTGGGAAGAGACAGCAGGTGAGTAGAGAAAGCATCAGGCTTTCCATCCCCCTCAGAGAGGGTTCTGTCAGAAAATGGACAGTTTTGCACGAATCATTCACTTGCAAATAGAGAAGAAGAAAAGTAATGAAAAGATCAGCTTGAAGCAGGGGCAAGGTTGGAGAAGAGATCCCCTCCTTCCACTTGGTATCGTAAGGATGCATTAGGATCCATCTAGGGCTAGTTGGTGTAATGATGTTACTATTTTCCCTTCTTGCTTGTTTCTTTCAAACACAGATTCTACTTTCACCCGCAGCCCCCACTGTCTTCAGCTGGGCTGAAGGGCTTCACGTTTCTGAAAATTGTGTCTTAGATTTCTAGTTACTCCAGTTTTGTTTCTTCTCGGTGAAAACTCTTGTTCTTAAATGAGTATGTTTTCTATCAGCCTGCAACAATCCTCTTGAGTACCAGGGAGGAGTGAATGAAGTAGCCTCTACGGTGACATGGTCTGCAGCCATCTCTCCAGTTTAAAAGCTAAAGATAAACACAGGACACAATCAGGATGTGTGGCGATAAAACATTCACAGGTAGCTCCTTCTAAATCAGAAGGGAAGTGAATTTCTAGACAAAATTGCTCAAGCCTGTTGACAGAACTGAATGCCTAATTATAACATAAATACAAAGAAGCTGAAAATACAATTTAATAGGCTGAAAAAAAGAATAAATTTTCAGCTGGTGTGGTGTTCTTCCTGCCCCTCCCCCCCCCCCAAAGATGCCATTTAAGAGAACTGCAACCTCTTTATACACAGAACAAGAAAATACATATTTTCTCTTGGTATCAACAAACTGTTCTCTTTCCTGACTGTTTGCAGTCACTTCTCTTGAAAAACTAAGTCTTAAAAACTGATCTATATATAGTGAAAAAAAATATGAGTGAAGGTTAGAAATGCTTTTGCACTGTGCACAGAAGTGCAGCAGAATGTATACATAGCTCTCAAGAAAACATAGACTTTAGTGAGAGTAAGAAACAAAGTTGACTGATTGTTACAAGTCAACGACACCGCTATTATCAGCCATGATCCAAAGTAATGTATATGTGAACTTCTGCTAGAGAAAACCTAGAACAGGGTGACTGCAAATAAGAGATGGTGTTTCTAAACGTAAGAAAACAGAAACAAGAACTCTCAACCAGCTGCTCTAGCTATTTTCCTCCAAGAGTAGGAAGAAAGGATTTCAAAAGCTTTGATTTTGCTCATTATTATCACCATTTTTTCCTAATCCAAGAATTCAGGTTCTTCCCCAGGCTCATGCTAGAGCTGCCCTAACAAGTAAATATAAGCTGACAATGTGCCTGCCTACATAACAGAGATTCTTATGGTCTATACAGTAGTGATGTAAATCAGGAAAATTTCACATTGTTCTTAGTTGTGCTTCAGGGGAGTAACCCTGAAGACAATGGCTTGGAGTCTTCGTGTTTCATATTGCCTTCATGTTTCCTTTGCTGACCTCAACGCTGGCCTCGCAGCCTTTTTGCAGCACTTTTCCGGTGTGTGTCCTACTGGGCAGCTCCCTAGGGAATCTCTGCAGTGAAAGTGAGCCCTCTGCACTTTGATTCAGTTTCAGAACCCACCAATGCCTTTGGCAGGAGGAATCACAAAACTGGCTGCCATCAGTGACTGATTTCCTCATTTTGATTTCTCTTTTCTCATTATATTTAAGCCTTCATATAACAAAAAAGTAGCATTTTAATATTAAAATATATTATGGCACTTGGAAATTTTCAGAAGGGCGTGATGTATAGTTTTGGGTGACTACAAAGGTAGGTTTAAAACACAAAAATAATACAAGGGATGACATTAATTTTGTACAACAATTTTAGACTTGTTTTAAAACATAACATGGTATGCTGTCAATTTCTAATGTGTTTATTACAGTCCAGTTCCACTCTTTATCTTTGCTAATCAAGCAGACTTCTAGCCAATCAAACAAAAAACTTGTTGAAAACACCCAGTAAGGAGAGTGCTCCAAAAGTAAATCTTACTCACTATTAACCTCCCAATATTCAAATAATTATATAATGGACTTACACAGGTCCTTGGCTCTGAAAGCGGAGTGTGCTACACTTTGGCTTGAGCTCTTCTGGTGGGTAGTTGTACTCATCTGTTCAGAAGACAGTAACAAAATTCATTAGTTTTGTGGGATTCAGAAGATTTTGGCAAAGCTTAGCCTTTTATCCAAAAAGAGCTGCAAATCAAGTGACTTCATTAATTTTATACACATATCACAAACACTATATAGAGACAGATGAATGCTATGGTGGCCTGATTCTGCACCCATCAATAGGAAAAAGTGCAATTAACTTGAATGAAAAAACGAAGGACCTAAATAAACTTTAGATGAACCTGAGGATTACATTTATACTATTTTATTTATTTATTTATTTCCTTAGTAAGTTGTTCTGACTTTTTAGCTAAAAGCCACTAACAAAGTCTATGAATAACATAACGTCTGCTGTCTTTTTATGTGGTCTATATTCACATTTTAACACACTCTGTAGAGGATACAGGCAATCATTAGTCTGTTCTCATTTTCATTTGACAGACAGATTTTATATTTTTACAGTAGCAGAAAAGTTAGGTCTTGGACTTCCAAAGCTGACTGATGAGGCAGAAGTACCTAGATCGCACTGAAGGTCAGCTGGCATTGATCCTTAATGGGAGCAGGACACTTGTCAATATTTTATGCCAATATAGAGCATTTAGCCCCACAGTCAATTTTTTCTTCCAACTCCCAGCAGTGTAGCAGGATTTCCATATACACAGTATAAAATGAATTCTGAACTCAGTTCCCATTTGCATTCTCCATTGACCTGTATTTAAACAACCCTGATGATGGCCAATTTTCTTCTCTAGCTATGCATTTGCCTTGCTTAATATACAATATATGATCAGGACAAAGTCGCCCAAAGAACTGCACTGAGGAGTTTCTATCCTATTGGAAGCCACAGGTCTCAGTGATGTTAGAATCTAAAGGCAATGGAAAACCTTAACTATCTGATGGTGAGGGTGCTCTGCATGAGAAAGTTGGTGGTGTTTGTGCTTTTGAAAGGAACGTTTTTATAACCAAATATTTGTTTCTCAAAATCAGGGATATTTCTAGGCAGAGAAAAGGCAGCTGTGCTCCATAGCAATGGCAATCTTAGCAGCGCTTCTTTCAGCATCAAAGCCATATCCATTCCATCAGTTGTTCCTGGCTAAACTCTTTGTGAAACTGATGGCAAACAACAGGCCCTATAGATGTCAGCTACCAAAATAAAGACTCCTGGAATGAAGGAGGATGGATATAATCCCTGATTTTACCCAAAGAACGAGGCTGAGGACCTCTGTGAAGGAAGACTGAATATAACCTGCCCAGCAATGCACATCCATGAATACACCCCAATCTTATCCATTCAGTGCTTTTGCAGAACACTGAAAATTCACAGGGAAATAAAAAAAAAACCCCACCACCTGTGATGTGATAACTTACTCCTGAGGAAATGTATCAATGGCTTCAGAAACCTCACTACGTAGTCAAGTTCAGACTTGTGGATTCTGCCAAGCTGAACCAAATGCTGTTCCAGAGGAGTGCTTGCGAGCTCTTCCAGTTCATTTCTGTCATAGGACTTTCCTAGTGAAATCACAAGCAGTGCATAGCCTTGGCACTTAGCTTGCAGTGACATTTTTTTAAATATTCCTTTGTCCCATTGGCTCGTTTTTCCAGCAGATATAATGATGATAACTTTGAGTGGCCTTGGATTGGGAGCCTGTGAGAAAATGTTAGCAATTGTCCATTGTATGGCATAGCCAACGGCAGCCTCTCCATTCAGCTGTTGAAGAGATTCTTTAATATATCTTCTTATTCGGTCTTTAGTGCCATAGGTAACAAAGTCAAATTCTTTCTTTACTGGCCTCTTCCCTGTGCCAGCTTTGAAACCTGGTAGGGCATGGCTCACCACAGCTATTCTATCCCCTACAACAGATGTTTTTGGAGCTGAGGAAATGTTGAATGCAGTGAGTGCTTTGCTCATGAAGTCTTTCACTTGCTCAAATTCAGCACCACTCATCTTCTGTGAACTATCCAGAATGAATGCAGCATCCACATATGCCCTCGGTAAACGGGGCCTGGGACGTTCACAAAAAGCATCTGGTTTACATTTGTCTGCAAAAGAACGTAAAATTAATTAGCACTTTTTTAGATAAATCAAAAAGCAAATATGTAACAATGAATGTGATCACAGATCTAAAGTGTCAGAGTGGCCAATTTAAAAGAAAAAAAGGGGAAAAAAAAGAACAAAACCACTATAAAGACCTCAATGCATGTTAGGAAAATAAAGGCTGACTCAAAACTCATAATTATGCACCAGGTTCTGCAAGACAATTGGTGCTCTATTTCCCATGGAAACACAAAAAGATCATAGGAATAGAGTTAATTATATTATAATTGTTTATTTTTGTATAGGTTTAAAAAAAAACCCAAGATTTTGAAAATTTAGAAAAACCCCATTAAAATCAATAAAAACTAAAAACTCTCCTGTTTACTTCAGTATGTATTTGATAAGGTATTTAATTTTTTTGTGATGACAGGGATCACTACACACACCAACTGTCACAACTTTTTATCGTTTGTACAACATGTCAGAATGTATTTATGAGGCTATTTAGATAGATAGAAGTTTTATTCCTAACTAATACAAGTGCTGTAAGCTTTTTGAGGAAACCTAAAATATTATGGCACTAAGAGGAGAAATCAATGCTTTTGGAAAAGGAACTTTGGGTCAAGAAAAGAAAATGGCATTTTCAGAACTGCAATTTTTCCCAGTACTGCAGACAAGGGTCAATCTTCACAATGATGTTCTTCACAGAAGAGAATCTTTGTGATATTGGTGACATTCACCAAATTGTTGAGGACTCTGATCAGGAGTCAAAGTTGATCAATGTTCCAAAAATTGCAAAATGACTACAGTGAAGACTTTTAAAACATTTGCTAATCTTTCAAACTACTTTCTATGAAACATAAATCCAACTCAGACTCAGAACATACAAGTAGATTGTCCAGATTCCAGCAGAATAACAAGTCTTTCTCCCAAGCTGTTAGGTGTGCTAATAGCTGCTGCACTGCACAGAATCATCATAAAGAAGTCAGGGGACCTCACATGCCATGAATGTCAGACCATCAGCTGAGTCACAAAATGAGATATTCCTTGTTAATACTTCATCTGTCTTTCTGACCACTGTGTGTCCCAGTAGGAATACATGGGGGTACTCTCCAGCTTTACATAGTGATGGAAAGACCAGAAACAATCTTCTGAAGAATCAGGAGGAGGAAGGAGAAAAGGATGTAGGCTCTAGCCCTATTACCTGTCTTCACCCATCTGGGAAGATACCGGTTTCACAGAAGGCGGCATTGATTATCACTGCTACAGCTTCTTAAAGGTTAGTAAACTTTGTCATGCAGGGTTTTAAAGCTGAAGGACACTGGTAGCCTTGCTCCGTTACATTTAATTAACACTTGCTTTTAGGACGCAATTCAAGTAAATGCATTCTTTTCAACCAGGCATTCTGGTCAGACAAGGATTCAAATACTCTGAAAGAAAAGCGTGTGCTTATCCTAGGTAGAAGGTCCCAGAAAGACAGGAATAAGGAAAAGGCTCTAGATGTTTAACACCACATTTGATGAAGCTTAAGGGGGACAAACATGTTCTTCCAATTTAAGTATTTTCCTTTGAAATGGATTGAGCAGTCAAGACAATGCAGGTGATAGGTTGCCGTAAATAATGTTCACTGGAAACAGATTCTACTTTAGGAATTCAACACATCAATAAGAAACACGGCCAAATAATTTTGCTAGGATTATGTAAGGCCAGAGGAATGCCTCAGCCCTTTTGCTTATCTCACTGCTCTTCACTAGGCAACTCTACATAATACTGTATTTCTCTTTCAATGACAATTCAAAATACTCTATTGGTCTTACCATAGCACAAAGTGCAGAGCAGAAATCTTTTTAACGTTTCATTATATTGTCCACCACGAACATTTAGCACCTGAAACAATCCAGAATCATCCATCTAGAAACAAAAAATAAAGACAGCAGGTAAGTACTGCTGAGTAAGTGCTCTATGATTTCTTGCTGTTGACGAAGTGTAAATTTAGTGCACAAACTTGGCCCAGAAGACCCACTGGGGGGGAGGGGGGGAGGGGCGAAGGGGAGGGATACACTGCAGACAATTAGTGCACATATCCCAGTTGTCATAATCTCATATAGACTTCTTCCTAATTAAGGCCTAAAATGAGACAAAACCATTTTTCTAGCACTATTGTGAAACAAGCAAAAGACTTCGTATCTATCTGTGTCTATGATAGATCCTCAGTTGACAGATCCCCAAGGCACAAACCCCTCAATGGGTATGTCTGCCTGGGTTCTCTCACAGCTTAAAGGGAAGGACAGTGATAACGAACAGTTAGCTTTATCCACACCAATAAGACTTTCAAGAGCTATGGTTACTTTGGGGGAAGCAACTAATCTCCTTCCTTCCTTCCCCAGTATCTGCCATTACAGTTCACCTTCCAGGAGTTTCTCCAACAAGTCCTCTCTTCAGAATAAACAAAGGGAGGATTTTTGAGTTCACTATCATAAATATAGGGAATGTAAGGACACAATTCCATCTATCTGGGCCAAAACTCCTGGGAGGCTTCCAGGTCATTGGGTACCAGCTTTTAGGATCACTTTCATCCTCACTTGTGAACTTTGTCTCCGGACAACTGTTGTTTTTCCTTACAGAAAGATCTGAAACAGAAAAACTAATTCTTTGGTTTTGCCTGTGCCCTACCTGTGTCTGCCCTCTCGCACCACTCACTCTACTCTAAAAAATGCAACTTGATATGAACTTCCTCACATTTACAGCAGGAAGAAAGACAGTAAACTTCCTATCTGCCTAGGATGTGACTCTTCTCACACAGAGGAAGCTGCAGCAGTTATCACTGGCACCTTGCAGTGATTTTGCAAGGTGAACAAAGTTTAAATCTGTGCTGAATCCCGGAGTACATATATTTAACCACACTACATAATCTTTTATAGCGACATTTTAAAGTTAATTTTCTAATTTGTTGGTTTTAGAAAGAAGTGACACCTTTCTGGATGAAAACAATTAATGCTTTAGGAAATAAGTAAAATCTAGTGAATTTGAAAGAAATGGCAGGTGAGATTCTGCTGGGCTTGCTCTCATGACGAGGCCTGAGGCATATGCACAAGAACAGAGATATTCAATAAGCTTCAGTTTCTCATCTAGACTCTCATTCAGACTAGATATAAGAAAGAAATTTTTTACAGTGAGGGTGGTGAAACACTGCAACAAGTTGCCTAGAGAGGTGGTAGATGTCCCATCCCCAGAAATGTTCAAGGTCAGGTTGGATGGGGCTCTGAGCAACCTGACCTAGTTGAAGATGTCCCTGCTCATTGCAGGGGGCTTGGACTAGATGACCTCTAAAGGTCCCTTCCAACCCAAACCATTCTATGATTCTATGAGCTGTAAACCTCTAAGCTGAGCATAACACTTGAAGAAAAGGAAGAGGTTTCCATTTCAAATAACTCATCTGCAACAGAAACCACAGGAATGGGACTAAATAATTCAGTCTTAATGAGAAACACAGTCCCCCTTCGTCGTTTTCCACCCAAGTCCCACTGTACCTAATACAGTCTCTTAATAGACTATGCATGATGTGGAAGTCCTTTTCCCAGATAACATTATTAATTATGCAAGTCAGAATAAAAACCCAATAGGCTAAAATATTCTTGGACATTGCTCCATGAGTTTCAACTGCATGTTAGAGAAACATGACCTAATCAATTTTAGAACAACAGTTTTACTTTATAAAATAGAGAAGAAAGGAAGAAATGCATCCTTTAAATTCATAAAATCCTTCCTATGTAGCAGTATTATAATTTCTGCAAGGTCATGTATTACTTTTGGTGAACATTAACACAATCTAAATCAATAGCTCCATTTTCTTAATGTAAAAATCTTCCATGTCTTGCTCACAATTCTTTCGTCATATATCCTTTCTCTCATTCCTTATCAGACAGAAAAATAATCTCCCAAAACAAAACTTATAGTTATTGCACAATCTTTTTTACATTATTCCATAGAAATACACCCTCACTCCACAACATAGTCTTTAATGCTAAGTTTATGTCATTGAATTTGGACCTTTCTGTCTAAAATGAAATTACATGATTTCCTAGGACATTTATAATACAGAAATCACATTTCCCTGTAGGACGACTTGGCAGTATTAAATGAAGTGCTACAGTTATGAAATAGTTTCTAATATTTTTTTCTTTACAGCAAGTGACCAGAGTATAACATCCTTTCAGAAACTAAAGAGCAGAATAATAAAAATTAATCCATACTTTAGTGAACTTGCAGTATATAGCAATTTATTTTAGAGGATAAAGTCTACCTGCAGTACTTGTACAAAATGCCCTATTAAGAGCAATGTGACTACTAATAATTTTGAGCTTTATTACTTAAAATATAAGAAAAAGGCAGAAACCACCTCAGAATGGGTTTTGAATTTTCATTAGCTGCTCTATGGGCACCATTGATTCACCTCATACTTTGCAAGAGAAACAGTTTGTTGGATTGAGGATTTTGAAGTCATCAGTGATAAGGGCATTCTACCTTAATAATGTAACTCTAATAATTGATTTTGCAACAATGGATGGGAGAGGTTCACAATGTGGGTCACAACATCCAACTAAATAGCCAGGCCGCTCAGCTGAACTATGTCTTCCAGCTCCAAAGACTTCCCGCACTTAAGCTGTTTCACAATTTCTCCTTTGTGAAAATGGTGCACGAATTGTGTCAGATGCACTGCCTCACAATATGCCTTTTCCCAGTGTCCCTTCCCTGCACTGTGCTCCTAAGGCAAGATGGCAGAAGACCAGTTATTGGCCTTTCTTTAGAAAAGTGTCAGAGAAAGGGCAATAAGATCACAAGAGGAAAGCACGTCAGGTGGCAAAGTGCTACTCACATTCCTGAGAACTTATTTGGTAAAGTAAACGTGCATTCACATATAGGTAGAAGTAGGACAGACACATCTACTTATGAGAAGATTGCTCTGCACCAGAACAGGCCAGCAGAGGCATTTTACAGTTTTTCTCTTCACTATTTTAGAGTGAACCATCTAGGGAGCTGAGAACCTGCTGTTCCATGATCTGCTTCATAGGATTATAAGTAGACGGGAATAGTTCCAAAGTGTGAGAGTTGTAACAGACGCTTTAATCAGGAAGTTATTGACTACAAAATCTCTCCTCTATAAAGTTACCCATGTATTTTATGGTCTGCACACATTATCTTTGTTGTGGTCTGCTAAGGTATTTTTATAAAATCTCCAGGATTCCCACACCTTTCATTAGCATCACTAAAGATTCACTGACGGCTACTGGTGTGCAGAACTTGGATCAAAGTTTGACAAAAGTGAGTCGCTATGCTCAAGAGCATTACATGTGGGATAAGCATGACCTAATACATTTAAGGTTTCTTGTTTTAAGCTAACATTATTGAGCATAAAGAAGAAAAGTTTAGTAAATTTCTTACCAGGAAAGCTTGGGAGATATGGGGTGTGTTTTCAAAAGCAATAACTACTGGAATGACTTCTACTGCACTCATCTCCAGGACGGCTTGTTTAACAGAAGATGCATTTGTGGCTGGTCCATGGCTGAAAACCACAGCTATTTTTCTCACGTTAGGACCTTGTAGAGTTCTCTTGAAAATGTTCCTGGCAATGAATCTCATTGCACTTCCAGTGTCCCGTTCACTGGAGGATCTCTGATAAGAAATATTTCTTAGTGCGTTAAGTAGCTTGTTCTTGTTGTGAAACTCTGAGAAGTGGATCAGGTAGTGGGTAACTGAGTTGTAGGAAACAACAGCAACTCTGGTTCCCACTGGGCAGTTGCTGTCTCTGATTATGGCATCATTCACTATTGCTATCATAATCTCTCTCATTAGTTCAAAAGTCTCAGGAGTGAGTGTCCTAGAGATGTCCAAGGCAAACACCAGTTCTGTTGGATATACTGGGCATTTCAGTTTTCCTAGGGAAAAAAAAAAAACAAAACCACCCCAAATTATTTTGTTCCCTTGCATCTTGGACATGGAGAGTAATGCACTTAAAAGCCATACATAAAATGATATAATGCTAAACTACATCCTGCATTTGATACATGCATAAAGAAAAAGAGGGAGCCAGACAAAGATCTGCCCAGCTTATACTGAAGTGAGGCATAGAAGAGTGCAAATTGCTCATTCTCATAAAGAGGTTTTACAAAGATATTTGACAAATAGTGCTAAATTGTATTAGCACTATTTTACAGATGGAGAAGCTGCAACACAGAGAGTAGAAGTGGCTTCTCCAGCATCACCAAGCAGGACAACAACAGGGCCAGGAGTAGAAATGAGCTTGGGTTTTGTCCAAATTCTGACAGGCTCCGCATTCCCCTGCACTCTGCACCAGTGGGATGCGACTCTGCTGCAGTCTGTGCCCCCCTTGCTGGGTGTGCCTGCAGAGGCAGAACCGACACTACCGACCTCCGAGCCAGCTTGCACCAGTCTGCATTGGGTTGCATAGAAGTATCCTGTATTTCCAGCACACAATATTCCCTTTTAAAGCTCCTCTTGGGCACAGCGTGGGCCTACGCTAGCTCAGGTACTGCCGTGCGGCTCGGATACTGATTTGATGCTATTATTACTACGTCATTCTCAGGAGGACTGTTAAGATTTGATAATGCACGGTGATACTGCTGGAGGAAAACAGCATTTCATCTTGTAATTACTCCAGCCACGATATTACATCTAAAAGCAGAAATTGTGTTGAAGAAAATAATCTGCTGCAGCATGAAGAAGAACGTAATTTAAAAACCACAGGCTATAGCAGGTAGCATAACTACAGTAATAAGAAGATCATTTACCTAGCACTCACGAAGGGAGAAGATTACCAACTCACTGTTCCAGCCAAATTCAGCATAGGACAAAAATTCCATTATCGTTTCCTATACAGAACTGGTATCAGAAACATTTGGGCATGGAACACACCACGTACTGAGGGACGTTGAGCCATAGTGGGAAGAGGATAGGGAGGAAGAAAAAAACCAAAGCAAACCAAAGGAGAGCAGTATTGAAATCGGAACAAAAAAAGAGGAGAAAGTTTTAAATCAATAGGTGTGATGAAATTATTTGGCAGCTCAGTGCAAAGCAGTGGAGGAACTGGTGGGAGTGAAGTTAGGAAGAGAAAAGAAGGTCAGAGAAGGGACAAGGAAGAAAATTAATCTGCAGTGCTGAAGCTGCAAGATAATTAGAATTATGAAGGGTCAGAGAAGGATAACACTAGTGCGCGCTCTCTCAGATCGGTTCTAGGACTTCAGAGACTTTAACTCTCTGCTCTCCACAGGCTTCCTAGGCTTAGCATTTCTATGCCATGCTGCTCCACCTGCAGAACGGAAGGAGAACTTAGGTAGATGGCAAGGGCACGTATGCATCGTAGGAGAAATGTCGGTGTTACGGGGTGCATACCTTAGAGCATATAGAAACTAGGAAGCCCTAGTTTGCTTAGACTCAGTACGGCCGATCAGAGAGATGTGATATTTGAAACTGAGCTCGTGATGGCCAAATAATATCTGGTGGTTTTAATTAAGAACATCTGCCAGAGCTATGAATGGTGACATGTTTAGTCACAGAGTCATTAGTGGAGAGAAACAAACTGCAGAAGCAGCAGCTGGTCAGCAATCAGTTGCACTTTAGATAGCTAAATTAAAAGGGGACCTAGCCCATCCCGCCCATGCAATAACAAACTAAAGCTCCAGTTCAGTAAACAGCTGACTCTCGAGGTAGGATTTAACCCCTGTGAAGGGAACGCGCAGCCCGGAATGTTTGGTTGAGTGGAGCCTCATAGTACAAAGGCAAAGCAGTTCACAGCTTATGAGATGTCTGCTAGGTCAGCTGGACAAATGACCACCACCATTCTGCCTGTCTAGTAACAGTAGCATAGGAGTAGGCAGTACTCACCATCCCAGCAAGCTAAAGAAAGAGAAAAAGAAAGTTCAATTGAAAAATTTTGCATCGGAAGAGTTTTAAAAATAAAAGCTGAAATCACTGGTGGAACATACCCTGAATTTAGTTTCCATAGTTCTACAGGTTTTAAGACTTTCAGTGACTTATGATGCATGCATTATTGTCTTCCACTGCTCTGCCTGGTTGCACAACTCTCTTTGGTTTTACTGGAGAATGGAGTAAAAGGACAAGCAGGACCTGGCCCTGCTCTAGACCAAATACTTTCCTTGAGGGGTTTCCACCAGACTTTAGAGAGAGAAGTATACCATTAGTTGTAGAAACTCCCACTATTTGGCAGGGTCACTTTCTAAGGAATTAGGATAGATAGCAGAGGAAAAAATAATGCAAACTTACTGCATGGTAACTGGACCCACTGGATACCAAGACATGTAACATTTCTAAGAAATTACATTACAGTAACTTTGGCAACAGAAATTATTCTAAGCAACCAAAAAAAAGTTTTGCATTCTGAGCCCTAACTTCATTTTTCAAGCACCTGCCTGCTAAGACCATAAATTCACAGCACGCTGAACACAGAACTGATGTGGTATTAACAAGACAGGGAAGAAAGCAAGTGGCAATACTCGGGCTTACAATATCAAAACAAGATTGAATGCTTACGGCTGTGTTGGCGGACGTAGTCAATGAGTTCACATGGCTGTGGACAAGAACAAAAAAGACATGCATGAGCACATGACTACTCAATGAGGTGGTGCACTGTGTGTGTTTGTAACATGGAGTGCGCTAGAGCTACGTACAGAAAATAAGGCTTGTCCGTTCAGTCCTTTACGTCCCTAAAAAAAAAAAAAAGAGAGAAGAATAAAGATTACAGTAATGACATCTTCATCTCATGTAATTGCTCAGATATTTTACTAATCAGCCAAGGGCTGATTGCATTACACATTTTTATATATTTTATTTAATGTCTACCAGGATTTGGGAATATTGAAAGTCTACACTAGAACTGAAAGTTTCTACTACCTGTTAGCTGCGTACATTTTTATTTCAGTAAGGGTGAGGAAAGATCAGTATTTTTGTTTGCAAGGACAGACCTTTAGTACTTTGAGGAATTTTTGTACATGGCTGCTGCAACTAATTCCAGCTATGGTCCTCTTTTGAAGCTTGAAGAAATTCACAGTATATCATTTCATATCTGACAAAGATGTACAGAGAAACTATCAGCTTAGCACGAGCTGCAGAGTTCTTCACAGTGGTAACAATTAATGAGAGAAAAACGAAGCCAATCTCTCTTTTATACCGTAGTGAATTTGCAAAGCTTAAAGTCGAAGAGGAAATAAATGTTTCTAAAGTGAGCCTCTTTCATTTGAGACTTAAGATACACACCACTGAACTCCCACAATGGTACTTCTAACAGGTCTGTTAGAAATACATCATTGCAAAATTTACTGTGCTAGTGACAGCCCAAAAAATACAGCAAGCATTGTCCTTTGCATTAGTTACAAGGAGAGGCTCAAAGTACAAGTCAGGTACACTTTTCAAACATGCACAAGCTAGGCCTTTAGATTGTGACTTATGAAAATTACATTTATAGGTATACAATTAGCCATTTGCATTCAGAAGTACCTGATTTGTGCTTACATACAGATGAATTCACAATCTTTTTTATTTAATAAAATATTGAAGTTCACAGTGTAATACAATCATGCAATTTACAATATATGCACAACACATCAACGGCAGTCATCAGAACCATCAGAACATTGCACATATTACCACTGCAGACCACCATAAGAGGAAGAAAATGTTTTGTTTCATTCCTTAGTTTCCCTTCAAAATTAAAAAGAACAAATGCATTTTCCAGTACCAGCAGAATATATGGAGTCTAAGTCTTACCCTGTGTCCTGGAGATCCCCAGTCTCCTGGACTGCCTTTCAGACCAGCAGGTCCTGGAATACCCTATGAACAGAAGCATGTACATATGTGGTATTCGAAGAACATAACACAGGTGACAAAAAACTTACATTTTCTATTGAAAATCAACAGATTTCCTTCCTTCTTCCTTTATTTGCTACATGCTTAAGTTCCACTGACTTAAGCGTAAACGAGGAGTAAGAAAGAAGAGCATCAGGTCTGACATAATTTTCACTTTTACGAGATAAACAACCTGGATAGCATCAAAGCACCAATTTTCTTCTAGTAGTTGAGCTCATTTTTGTTAAGTGTATTATTCATCCAACATGTTCAAAGCCCATTTAGAAATAAAATCTTCAAAATAAAATTAGCACATGCACATCTTTGCTTTTGGTGGAAAGAGCCTTGTTTAATTCCTAGCCTTTTTTGCAAAAGCAGTGCTGAGTAAAAAACAGTTCAGTGGGACTGAACTCCTCCTGGTTTGTTACTACCTGCAGCTCCCAGCTCTCCTTTCTCTTGGGAGCAGCCAGCCCTCCTTACCCTCTGTCACAGCAGAGGAGATCTGAAGTTAATATTCAGCCGTGGAAAAGCTTGGGGGAAAAAGGGAGAAAGAAACACACAATAATCCAGAAAAATCAGGACAAAGAAGTTAATGAGGAATAAATGGGATCATCACACTGCTCTTAAACCAGCAAATTTCTTCTACAGCATTTTTTTATCTAAAAGGCACAAAAGGAAAGTGAACTGGAACAGCAGGTAGGACATTCAGAAATGCTCATTGCTTCTGTTTAGCGTAACGCGCACAGGGACAGAGCATGGCCGGCATTAGCAGCCTTTGAAAATTACAGACATAACATCTAAAAATTAATACAAGTGTGCAATCAGCACATCAAGGAGAAGCCTATTTAAAAAAAAAACATTAAAGAACAACAACGATAAGGTACTTGCCATTCTGCCTCTATATCCTTTTGGTCCAGGTTCCCCTGCAATTCCCTTGTCCCCGGCTTCACCCTAGTTAATTGGAAAAAAATGTAAGTAGAATGTGGAAACAGGCTCTCCTGATAAAAATGCAAACTTCTCAAGAAATTATGACATCATTTTCCCACTGAAAAACAGGGATATGAAAGATTGCACACAAAAAATCAGTCATGGATTCATGTAAAAGTACCAAACCAAACCTACACAATGACCAGCCAATGACTTTTTACCAGGGAAAAAGAAAATGAG
Organism: Platalea leucorodia; assembly: GCF_965183815.1. Taxonomy (NCBI): domain Eukaryota; kingdom Metazoa; phylum Chordata; class Aves; order Pelecaniformes; family Threskiornithidae; genus Platalea; species Platalea leucorodia. The sequence continues at coordinate 121,518,894 of NC_138823.1, forward strand.
ATGCAGCTGTTACTTTAATGAAGTATCCTACGATAACAAAAGATATGCAATATCTTATTTCACACAACTGAAAGCACTTCTCCCTCTAATCTGTCAAAACCATACTGTTGACTGCAGTGTATTCTCTCCAAATAATACCTTCTATGGCAGAAGTGTGCTGCTTCCAAAATGTGATTTATCTACTTGTTTATTAAAGCACACACAGATTTCCCATGAGAACAGTGAAGAGCTGGCAGTTCAATTTATTTAACAAAAGGCCTAATCGCTCCCTAATTACTACGCAAGTAAAAATATTGGAGAAAATATTAACCAGCAATTTCTGTGCACAGAACATTGAAAATGTCCGGTGATATCAACAAGAACAAGCCGCTGTCAGATTTTCTACATCTATGGGGGAATGTAAATCAGTCACCAAACTGTCAGAACATGATGCAGTCCTTACTCTTCTTTACTCCATACACAAATGGCCATTTACCAGGAAGGTTTGGGTCAGATATCTGGCACACAACTTGCCCACATTGTCCCCAGGCCATGATGTTCAGCAGAATGACTCTGCTTTTGCTGTGGCCATAGTTCTGCATCCACAGAGAGTACAGATGTTGAACAGCCTTATTAGCTGAAGTCTAATGTGTAACACCAACTTCACAGCTCAGTCTTGTTCATGCAATCTGATCAGCCAGCGTTTTCATTGTTTTTAAAACTGGTTGAGGCTCTATACTTCACATTCACCTTGAAAAAAGGTTTCAATCTTTCTGGAAAGTCTGATTTTTAAATTTGTGATCCTGAGTTGGGGAAAAAAGAAAAAAAAAAAGAAAAAAGCAGCATTGCGTTTTTCCATGGGATAGAAAACTATTGTTTCACTCAGTTGTCATTATTGTATTACTTAATAAATTAACTGAAGGAAATCCTCCACTTGTAATTTTTTGAGCAATCATGGATTTTCTATTAGGAAAAGAGGTCCTATCAAAAACTCCTATAAACACCACTTTTGCTTTGCAAAACAGTGGAGGGACAAAAGATTTTTTTTTTCCCAGCTAAATGTATTTTGGCATTTCAATACAAGAAACCTAAAATTCATAACAAGCCCATAGGGGTATTAATGGTTGGCATATATCAAACACAAGCTTATTAAATAAAGACTGCCAGAATGAATTAGAAATGCACAACAAGCTAGCTTGTTATCTTACTTTATAAATTACCAACTATTTTTTTTTATGTTCAGAAAGTTATTGTTTCTGTGGTTTAGATTTCTTTTTTAAACTCTTGCCATATAAACCATGATGTCAACAGACTGTTGGACTTGCAAAATTAGGCACTTGAAAGTAAAGGAAGGTCAGGACTTCTGCTGGTAAATTTCCAATTTATTTCTCTCCAAAATTCCTTTTCTCCTTTGTCCATATATTAGTACAACAGAGCTAGCCTGAATAAATTCACTCTGACATGGTTAAACAATGCAGCAGAGCAAGACCTCCCATGTCCATCTACTTTTACTGTCTATAAGTAAGCTGGTCTGAAGCTTCAGGAGTAGGAAGAACCACCGCTAGTCTCACTTGTGTGGCAGCCTCTGGATCCTTGGAGGTCAGAAGAAACCTCTGCCTACAAACACTATCTTTGCTTAAACAATTAAAGTGATGCAATAAACTCAAACCTTGCTGAAAAGACTGCACACGGAGCAACTTTACTGAGTAAACTATAAGAGGGACAAAGGCAAACAATAGGTGGGCTTTCCAAAAATCATTTCAATATAGGCTGTTTCCCTCAAAGTTAGGGGTCATTCAGGACACTTGGGCCTTCCCTTTCCATGTCTTCGTGAAAGTTACTTCATTTTATAGCAGCCAGCATCAGATTGTTCTTCCCAGCAAAACACCTGCTCCATTTTTATTTAGTGCTCACTGGCTGGAGAGGAGAGAATGGTAGATGAAAGCTTTTGGTCTTTTACCACTTACACAGGTTACCCCTCCTGCTCCTTTAACAAAAGTGAATCCTACTTCTTTTCACAAAATGCCAGGAAAATTCACTCAGTGTACAGAAAGTTATCTACAAAAACTATTCTCATTTTTAAAAAGAAATATTGGCAATAGTATCTGCCATTTTTGGAACAACGTAATTCTATGAGCTACATCTGAATTACACACATATAACCACAATGAAGTAAAGAACAGATTATTTAAGCTAACATACATGAAAGCCAGAGAACTGTTGAGGTAAAAAACAAACATGTACCTTTTGTCCAAAATCTCCAGGAATTCCTCTATTTCCCTATAACATAGAGAGCAGAGATAATGAAATTCACAGTATCATCCCAGTTTTGTTTTTTAACTGGTATTTGAAAGTAATATGCTGGTTTTTATGTATATGTATGAATACTTACATTATATGTATAATATATACACTGCATATGTAAAATATATGGAAAGATACACACACACACACACACACATATATAAAAAATACTGCCAATGAGGATATACTTATAGCTTTAACTTGTCCCAGTCGTGAATAAAGACTGAAATTGTCATTACACTGGCAGCTGAATGGGACCAATCTTAGTACACAAAAATTCTTGAGGTATGTTTCTGGTAAATCAGATGTAGGGCAGAGGTTGGTATTTGTTGGTGGTGATATGCCAAGCTGTATTTTTCATTTCCAAAAAACATACTAGCAATAGCTTGGTGTTGGCCAGGAGACATTGTCTTGTAGGGACACAACGTGCCATACAAGCAATATTTAAGGATGATAAAAACCTCTTACTTTTTTGAATTCAAGGGACAGGCTCATGGCTCAGTTAGCCATTGCTGGATCCAAAATCTCTCTCTAGTATTTCAGGACCAAGCCAATAATACTTCTGTCAGTCTGTGGGATGAGAATCTCCAGCTTGTCTTCTCCGTCCTGCACATTCCTTGCTCACAATTTCACTAACAATTGCCACAGTCTCTGGCTCTTTCCAAGGAAACCGCCAAGGCCACATTGCTCACTTCTCACCAGGACCTTGCTAATGACTTTCTGAATAGCATTACTTGCGTTTCAGTTGTTTGCATAAAGGAGCTTAATGGCTCCTTTAGACATATTCTGGATAAAAGACATTTTTGCAGCCACCAGCTCTTATACATTGTAGGCATGTAAAACTATAAGGAAACTTGCTATGTGATTTGCATGGTGTTTCTGCCAAAACATCATATAATCCTGCTTCTGACAGCATCAAGATTTATCTAAAAATCTACTGAAGCCTCCTGCATCCTACAACCACTACCAGAAATATATTCCAGAATCGCAATATGAACTAGCTTCATCGACATGACAGATGATGGCTCTTGGCCACAGGGACCTTACAGTCCAAGGTTAAGGGTGCAGAATCCACTGTGAACCACACTGATTTTAGCAACTCATTGTTTAGTCTTAGGTATGTGCTCACATAGAACAGCTAGTGAATTAATCATAGTGAGTGATAATTAGAAATAAAATCAGTAGTTGTGTAGGTTAGAGTTCTATCCCATATGCCTTGGGATGAAATTCAAATAGCTATAAATGGTGCCTGTTGTTTGCATTTCCCCTAGCTTTCCCTCTTACTGTAAATTATTTCTAAAATAATGGAGAAAATAATAACGTCCTTATGATTCCTTGTTCAGTTTTACCTTTACTCCTTTTTCTCCAGGTAGGCCATATCCAAAAGCACCATCTTCCCCCTATAAACAGACCATTTTTATTTAAGTATTCGCATTTGTACTCTTCTTGTGTCTATCTGCACCTTATTTTACTAACCAGGTGTTAATTCAAGTGCCTCGCAGTACAGAATCACAGGAAGTCTGATGTAAAGAATTGCAATACATTAGGGAGGAGCAAGATGCCTTCCACTCCATTTCACCTCATGAATATGCACACTGTGCCCCTGAACCAGTTCAAAGAGAAGCAAAATCTCTGCAGTCTATGGGAAGTAAAACCTTAAAAGCGAACACAAAGGTGGAAGTTGGTCCTGGCTTGACCCGCAAAGACAGGAGGGATGGCGGGAACATGTACAACACTGTCTCCAAAGCTGACCCAGTCTAACAGAAGGGAAGGTATTCCACATAGAGGAGAAAGCCAAGTGCACAAAAAAAAAATCCTCCTGCAGTCATTGATTACTCTGAAAATAATACTGCATTGTCTCTAACTGCACCTCAAAGCAAATCTTTAGAAAATCTAGCCCCAAAAGAAACTGCATTTTTATACTACTACTAGAAACCAATCACTCTTGTTCATGCTCTCTTCACAACCTGCACAATTAGAACCATATTCCAAAATATCAGGGACAGAAAGTTTCAAACTAAAAACCTAAAGCACCTGGTCATTCTCTATTTACTAACTCAAATGATATTTCTTCCCAATACTATTAATAGAAATATTGTAATATTACAATAGAATGTACCAAAGGTTTGGGGTCACGTCTGCACTTGCAATTCACACCTGTATTCATTCAGAATAATATAACTGTTAGGAGACTCAGAGCAAAAAGTAGTTTAAAATTTATATTCTCTCAGTTAGTCTGAAATAAAAAAAAATCTATATTCTCTCTGTTATTACACTTAATATCAGGTCTTAACTGACCAAACTGAAATTCATCTTGAGTTATATGTCTTTTAGGACAGGACAGGCCTCCTGCTTTAGGTCTGGTGTAGACAAAAAAAGCAGCATAGGGATAAAAATAAAAGTACAAACCTGCCTTCCACGCATACCATATGGACCTCTTTTTCCTTTTGGTCCTAGATCACCAGGTTGTCCCTATTAAAAAAACCAATTAAGTAAACCATTTCCATACTCATTTGAGTCATGCTTGGTTGAAGGGATACTGTGAATTTCAAGATGAGGTTCTGCAAAGGAAATCTAAAATATTGTATTGAAGGTCCTTCTTCAGCTCTCTCAATACAGACTGAAAGGAAGATTTTCATAATATGGACAGACTAGCTTTTTCAAAGAATATATGATTTCCAAATCAAAGAGGAAAACATTTCTAGTGTCAGGTCAAACAGCCTCTATTAAAGGATGAGAAATTATGAGTATTAAAGGGGTAAAATCACTGGCTCCAGAATGTCATCTTACAGTCTCCCAGTCCAGTTTCAAAAGGCATGGAAGAATTTCCTTCATCCTGTGGAATAACTATCTGACTATACCAGCTGACAAACCTCACACACTCATCCACAAATACCAAGGAATTTGACTAATCTGAAAGAAGATACAAAAACACTATTACCTTCAAGCTACTTTCTTACAATTTATAAAATCAGATAAGCAGCCTCAGGATTTCAGGCAAAAAAGTACCTTAAACCCAACTTTTATGTTAAAAGCCACTTTGCATTTCTCCTTTATTTAGATGTGCAAATGCTAGACTGAGTGATCTTACCCAAAAGAAGTTGTGTATATCCTGAGACACCTGAATTTATGCCTATGAAAATTATGATTAATTACTTTTGAGATATCCTACACATCCTAAAATGCATAAATAAAGCATTTCAAATTTCTTACACTTTCACCATTAAGATTGTTACTCTTAATTTTGTCAGGCATTTGTCTTCTGGATACTCAGCTTGTCATGATTCTGAAAGTTTGAGTTAAAAGGGAACACTGAAACTCTATTATAATACTTTTATTGGAATCACTTCTTCTGACCTCTGATTATGTGAAGCTTTCCCCCATCCCCTTTAATAGCTATTTTAGACTGGCACAGAGCTTACAATTTCTTCTGGGAAGAGCAAATCAAATAAACATGAACTGTTAGGTCTTAATGGAAGAACTGCACAACACGACATGGTTTATCATGCAAATGATACCAGTCTTAAAAGTGCTTACAAACACGTTATCAATTTACAGAATTAACAAATTATCCAGAGGGTAAAAGTTACATCTAAAGGTTTAATAGATGAAACAGAATTAATTTAAAACTCTGCTTCCCTGAACTTTCTAGTCCACACTTTGGCAGAAAGAGGCTTTTCAAATAAGAGAAAGTCCAGATCTAAAAAGCTTACACTCTTGAAAAGCTCTGTGCAGCTGTGGCCAGAGCCATTACTAACATGCATACTGTGCTGGCTGTGCTTGCTTGTTTTTTTTCCAAAAGAATTTAAGTACCATACAAACTGCAATCTAAAAAGAAACATGATAAACGTTACTTAAACTTCAACACACAATTGCTACTCAGATCAAGAGACTGATCCTGCAAACATCCCCTGGACCATTGCCTGGGAAATAGTTCCAGATATGGATTCCAAGAACAGAATAGGCAAGCCATTTTTAAACATTTTTAAACAACATTAAGGAAGGGAATTAAACAAACAAAATTAATACAGCAATTTAACTAAGGGAACCTTACTTTAATTCCTGTTTTCCCAGGAGCTCCGGGAGACCCTGCCAGACCCACAGGTCCTGGTTCATTCTGAAATAAACAAAAAGAGACAAATACTATGATGTGAAATAAGAAAACAGAGAAAACACCCAGACTCTTTCTCAGGTTGGACTTACATTTTATAAAAATTGACTAATGCCATAACATTTGTAGGCTACATAACCACTATCTACGCCTCCTTAAAGCCCTGCCCTAGAAAGGAGCCGTCAAGGTTCCAGGAAAAGGGTTGATCTTCCAGACAACACACAAGACGACGTATCAATAAGATCAGCTTCTACCTCCACTGCAAGCTTCCTGTTTGATTCTGGGACTCATCTGCAATCCACAGTTGGACAGAATGCCTAAGAAGGAGGAAACTAAATGGAAGAAAACTGTAGGTGCTATTCTGTTACTTGTAAGTTAAAATTAAGGATATTGATAGAATTTGTCTTGAAAGTGGGTCAGAGAACATGATCCTATTTTCTCCAGGACTTTAATCCAACGTATGTATTTTTGATATAACAAGAGTTTGGCTTAACCAAACTTTGCCACATCTTTTAGTATCCTCTCTCTGAAATATCTGGCTGCAGAATGACAATAACCAACTCATATAGTACCAATTAAATGCTTTCCTCCAGGCATTTGGCAGGGATTAGTCAGCCAATGTAAATTAAACTTAGCTTGAGCAAGCCAGGTTAGCACATGGGCCTCAAATTTGTAGCCAAAGAGCAGCTGCCACACTATCCTAAAGAAAGCCACACTATTCCAAATATTTTTCTGAAGCAAATCAACAGATGCAGGGATTTGGATGATACATCAAAGCAAAGGCAGATCTACCCTCCCAGCCCTTCACAGCTGGCTTCTGGAAGCTGTGATTAATGGCTTCTGTTACTGAATGTGACCATGGGCCTTTGTATGTAACAGATCTCAAAGACCAAAACTAATGTGTTCCTAAAGAAGCACATGCATTTTTTCATTTTTTTGAACAGGTGTAGAAAATGCACAGACAGGAAGACAGAGCCCTCTCCATTTCTTTAGCACCTTTTTAAATGAACAAGTCTCATTATAGGGTAATGAAGAGGAAAAGTACTCTTCTGGGTTCTCTTTACAATGGATGCAAGTGACAAGCACATTTTTCTCTATACAGGACAGACACACGGAGATTTCTATCTGGTGTGAATTAAATATTTGTATTCTAAAACACTGAGTAGAAATATTAAAAATTCTCCATACCTTGCAGATCACTGAGTTGTTAGGGGAAAGGACATCAGAAAGGGCAATGCTTTCTCCAGTGCCCAGACCAGCGTATCACATAAGATGCGATACAGAAGTGAAAACTGGAACAGTTAACTTGAGTGAAAAGATCAAATGACCACAGACTAGAATAATTCCAGATAATAATGCCATGAAAATAGAAGAATAAAATGTCTTTCTCTAGTACAGGATTATATTTTTGACTGAAATGCTTCAAATGACAGTGTACCTAGCATGGACTATTTTAGAGTATAAGGAAATTGAATAGCTTATTTCCAAACAAAAGTAAGTTGATATGGTCAGATAACAAAAGTATTATTTACAACAAAGAGCTTTGTAGATATAAGGAACTGCGTAACCACATGGCATTCATTCCTGGGGAAAAAAGATATTACCAGAACAAGAGGCAGTTTCCTTGTGGTGAACTACAGCAGGAAAGAAAGTGGGACAAAACAAAGTCTAATGGATTAAGCAATTTGACCTTTGCTCTTAAAGTGGTTCTGTGACCTGCTCTGTGTTCCTGGGAAAGTCTGCCCCTGGCTCTCTGCTTCTGCCTCTCCTTCCTCCACTGCCAATCAGCCCAGAACTAACTATTTGGATGTCTGATGTTTTTTCTAACAGGGTGTGACTCCACTTCCTAGAATAATGGCACTTCTGCTAGGGGGAAGAGAGGAGTCACTAGGGACATTATTAAGAACACAATAGCAGTCCTGGGTGTCATATGCCAACACACAATGTATTGTATAAAAATATTCTGATACAAGATTTCTTTAAGAAAAGGTTCTCAAATACTGGGCAAGGAAAAAAAAATGGTCAGACATGATTCCTAGTTACTAGTTGGTGGCTATGACCCACCTCACACAGCATGACAATTTGAGTGCTAACTGGAAGACAGGAAATCAATTCCTGTTTTGGTCACCCAACACCACACTTGCAAATAAACACAACATTAACATCTACACAGCATGTTCAATCAAAATGCCTAGGACGTGTGGCAAAACACTGAAGACGCTGAGAAAACTGGACACCTTTTGGATAGAACTGACAAAAATGAGTGAAATTCAAGCAAGAGACATGCTTCATACGTCAAACCAAAGCCTCCTCAGCTCACTATTGGCAGAGGAAGATAAAGATAAGCAGTTGGTTCCCACAGGAAATTGTTTGCTGGGAAATGTATCTTTAAATAAGACTGCATATAGAAAATTAATTAGCTGCCACATCAAGGAAGCATTCAAGATGACTTTCCAAAATAATAGCAAGCATTCCATGCCTGCAGAAAATATTGCTTTAGGAATCTTGTTCTCAAGACAAAAAGACAGCATTTTTATGGATAAGCACACAACAGAAAAAATATTATCTAGACTTGCATATTGAGTGGCCTCCGAAAAAAAAACAAGTGAAAACAGTTTTGCTTTTCCATAACAATCTTGGAATTTGGCACCAGAATAGCAAAAAGGACATATGTGAGTGATCTACAGGACACTTACAATTCAAAAATAGTCTGTTGCAAAGTTGGTGGTGACATCAGAAGCAGGGTGGGTCACGATAGTCCCAGTGTATTAAATTTGATTCTAAAAAAGGTTTGCAGAGACCATGACTTTGCAGCACCAAGGTTGTCCCCAGCTAAAATGTAGCTTCAAATTCTACAGGGTGAGCTTCTAAAAAAATCAGGTCTTAATTTTGTAGAAAGCACAGAGATATTAGAGAGAGAGCAGCCCTCTGCTCTCATCAATACAACCCCTCCCTTTCATATATGTAATTATGTTTTCAACACCAAAGTCTCAGGGAACAATGTTACAATGAAAACAAGACTCATCTCCTATAAGCCACTAATCAACTGGCATTCCAACAAATTGGAGCCACATAAGCAATTTAGCTTGTACTGCCTCATACAGAACAACTAGTATTTTCACTTTGTTACTGAGAAGCAACAATTTGCTTGAATCCTGCCAGTATTTACTTTCAAAAGGACAACAGGAAATAGCAAAGTGAGGGACAGAGGGAGATCTGGGAAGGCTGCCACAGGTAGGACCTCAGCATCGTCTCCTTAGTGTACCAGACAGCTACTGATCAGGAAAGGGGAAAATTTCTGTGGGTGGGGGCTACACTGTACAAATGAGCTGGGTGAAAAAATGCCTGAGAGAGTAACATCCTTCACCTCTCTACTGCTTTCCACCCAGTAGCCCTGCCGGTGAGTTCAGAGCAAGGGCAATCAGACCAGAAAGCAGGAGGTCGAGCTGGTTTCATGACCATTGATCTGCTCAGTACAAAAGGCAGCAGCTATACTTCTCTTCCTCCATATCCCCCTAAAAATGTCCAAAGTACAAGGGAAGGGAGCTCATGAAAACACACAGCTGTGTGGGAGGTGGGAAATGTTTGGCAGCTGACAGAAGAGAGAATGGTAGTTTCGGTGAAAGAAGTGAGTGAGCGAGGGACCCTCCTGGGATTTGCGTGTTACTGGGAAGCCTATCACCAGGAAGCCAGTAAGAGGGCTTGCGGGAACACACACTTGGAGGTATTAGTTCATACATATCACTTAATGTGTTTAACCACCAACTTTTAGCCTGTCTGGGCAAATTATTCCACTGGATTGTGAAAATCGGTCTGTTTACTTGGCTTTTGGATTAAAGAAGTATTCAACTACAATTATACAGATTAGTTGGCAATGCACAGGAGGTTGTAGGAAGTCAGAGCATGGACAGCAAAAAGGTTAATACACTCATAACTAAACATCCATACCATCACTGCTCTTGAAAGCAAGCCCTTAGAAAAAAACAAAAAAAAAAACCAAAAAAACCCAACTGTGCTGCAGCACTTGGAACAAGATTTACACCCAGAAAGGAGAGTAAGGAGCAAAGGCAGAAAACCTAAGACAGATTTTTGCTAATGAAAGAACTAGAATTCGTATGAACTAAAATTATGATAATTGTTAGATTAAGCACATTAATTCATACTTTATAGTTTCTGCATGACCAAATCTGTGACCTTTCTTCTCTTTTTCTGTCTTAGCTCACTATAATAAAACTGTAAAGTCCTTTGTTAGTAGCTTGTTGTAGATAGCTACAAAAACGTATTAGGTATAATTGCAGAATTTATCACAGCTTGGAAAAAATATTGATGCAAGAGAAGTGCCTTACACTATCACTTTTTTCTCCATTATTGCTAGGAAGGTGGCATTATTAGAAAGCTAGTATTTTATCAGTAATAATTAAGTTTTATGGAATTTTTTTATTGCTTTTGTCTCCTAGCAATATCTATCTCCTTTTCTGGTCAATACCATGTACTAAAAAGAAACCTGAAAAAATCAATGATGTAATGAAAAAACATTCAGATCGCAATCCTCATTTGGTTACACACCCAGTACCTTACAATTAAACAACATGGCATGCTTTCAGTATATTACTTACTGGAGGACCCTTAGGTCCTGGTCTCCCTTTCTGTCCTTTTTGACCATTACTGCCTTTTTGTCCCTAAAAACCAAAGTGCACAAAAGAGTTCATTAGTGTTGGGTTTTTTCCTTTTGTAAATAATGTACATAATGTACATACATACATAATGTATGTAAATAATGTAAAAAAAAAAAAACATTAGTGTTGGGTTTTTCCCTTTTGTAAATAACAATAATGTTTACCTGAGGTCCTCTGTATCCTTGTTTTCCTTGCAAGCCATACTGACCAGGCTGTCCACGATTACCCTGTTTTAAAATGACAACAAATCTTTGTCTTGTTAAGGTTTTCTCATGTGATCTAATGGACAGTGACATGTTGGGATGTATTGTATTAAAAAGGTCTTTTTTTTCTTTACATCTTCCTGCTATGGATAACGAATTTTCTTGCATTTACAGATGTCAAGAAAAATTCCAGAGGACCTATCTAACCAGTCTGATTTCAACATGTTGAACACTGCAGACCCAGAATGAACTAGTAATCAACACAGCAAAAACAATCCAAAGACAGCACTCCTGAAACCACACAGTGATAATGTTCTTGAAATAATATCTTGTGTGTGGACGATATGCAAGGCACTAAAAATCATTTAATACTGTAGTCACCAGGAAAGACTTGCTGAGCGCTAAAAGCAGCAGCTTCTGCTTTCCAGAGCCTAATGTTGAAAATTGATACAAACAAAGGAGAAAAGAAGTTTTATGCATCTAACTATACTTACATGCAAGCTATAAATACCTAAAATTTGCAGTTTTATCTGTGCAATATTTGGAACATACTCCTGCAAGTCTTTTAGTGTAATAGCATGAAGCATACACATAAAAGTCCAGATGAGGTTCCCGATCAATTACAAAAAATGTTTCTCAAACATACCTATTGCAACTACTTTGAATTCTTTTTTTCAAAATTCTTGATTAAGCTCCTCTGTGGAAAAGGGCAGATATAAGAAAAGCATAGTTCTTACCTCTGGTCCCTGTTGTCCCCTTTGCCCTGGTATTCCCTAAGACAAGGTAAAAAAAAAAAAAAGGCTGTGAGGCCAATATCATCTGAAGGCTTTTAAAAGTGGATAACTTGTTGCAATTACTTCAATAAAACTTCAGCTGAAAGATAAACAAATGCAAAATTTACGCTTTTTTACAAAAATAATATACTTACAAAAACAGTAGTCCAGTTTTGGCCTCCAGTGCCATTCTGAATGTTGCTTAGGAAAATGTATTTTTATTTAACAATGAGGTTATTGCTACTCACCAAATTAAATATTGTTATCAATCAGAACTGCACGCAAGGCAGAGGCTAAAAAGCATTCTCCCATTAAATCAAGCCCAAGCAAGTTAAGAGCTATTTTTCATTTTCACTGTGTACAAGCTTCCTCTGTTAAAGGAACTTACCGGGATGCCTATGCCTCCTGATGAGCCACGCAAGCCTTTTTGTCCTCTCTCACCCTGTACATGGAAAATTTAATTTCTTTAGCATCATTGCAATTTCTCATTTCTTCTTTTGTCTATTTTTGCATGCCAAATTTTTAAGACTGTCAAAAACTCTCTTGTGGGACTTCCCCACAACGACATTCTCTGTCAAAGTCTTTCAGTAAATAGCACTGACCACCAAAAACAACCAGTCACACATCTCTGAATGGGCCTGGCTTGTAGCACTATCTAAGAACTGGCAAATACCGTTACAGCTCTTCTCAGAAAGATTCCTGCAGGCCCTTGTTAAGAGCACAGGGCTGGGGGTTAGAGAGTTGGCAGACCCCGGCTCTGCTTCTAGCCTGCTCTTTGATATTGGGCAAGTTACTTCCTCGTTCTGTGCCTCACTTTCCTTTGTTGCACTGAGGATAATAACACAGACCGCTTGGGAAGGCATTCTCTTGCTGGAAAGTATTGCACAAGAGGCAAGCATTGGTACCATTGTATCATAGGAAAAAAGGCTCACCCAGTCTTTTAACTCTCCCTGAAAGCAGTGAGGGATTTACACCAGAGCATTTTCTCAGGTCTCTCGTCTGGATGACAAAATCTGTTTTCATTTCACTCTAAGTACAAGTGGGGCTGTTGCTCTTCCCTGGAGGTAGCTGAGCTTCCCCCCCAGCTGATTTCAGGAAAAGAAAAGGAGAGTACTCAGTTCCGTTGCCAATGGTCCAGACATTAATCTTGGATGGATTTAGAAGCTATGCTGATATCCAAGGGATCTGTGAATATGGTTGCGCTTGTGAATCTGAACAGTTAGGACATATGTTCCTCCTCCACAGAGGAGGAACAGGACTTTGCTATCTCTACATATGTTTCACATGAGTTCCGGTAGTGTTATTTGTGGATGCTGCTAAAGGCAGTGTTCTGTCTGTGGTAGTCTGTGTGTCTGATGGCACTGGTGACCTCTGTGTGTGTATATATTGCTCTGGAATACAGGCTGAACCCTCACTACTGGCCAAACCTGCAAACAGGAGCAGCAGCAGTGGCATCCATTGGACTGGAACAGAAAGACCGCCTAGGTCTTAATGTGCACTTGACTGGGCTTCAGTGGTTGGGAAGGAGGAGTTCCCAGGTCCCAGAGTCCATGGGATGCAGTGGCCATCATAACATCTTTTCTTAAAATTGGAAGATTTAAATTATTTGCACATTGGAATCAGATCAGGTGTTTGTCATTGCCTTGTGGGTTTGATGCTGACAGTGGTACTCATTCCTCTTCAGTGGTATTTCTGTTCAAAGACCTTTCAGACCTTTGTTAGCATCACATTTGATAAGTGATGAGTTCCCATATCCTTAGCAAAGATACATTTCAAATAGTGCAGATAGGAGGAGGAAACCGTGTAACTGGTAAGCAGATATCTTACAGAAATGCCACATATTTCTAAACAATTACCTCTTCCCCCTCTTCTCCTGCAAAGCCTCTTTTTCCTACTATTGTACTGTTCAGTCCAGGGTTACCCTGAAAAAAAGAAACACCTCCCAGTAAGAATGCTTATTCTTACAAAATCTGAGATGTTAAATAAACAAGTCAGTCCTTAGTCAATGCATATGATTACTGTCAACATTAGAAGGAGTTCTGTTTAGAGAGAACAGATCAAGGATTTGGTAGTACTAACTACTTAAAAATTGTAAACGTTCTTCTTTAGCAAAACAATAGGGAGATTTACCTATATGAAGGGTTAATAAAAAGCCTATGTATTAGACATGCTGCAGTCATGTGAACACACTGGAAGAACATCTTGTTTTTGCCCTGGTGCACAGGAGACTATGTAAAGTCTTATGAGTACATACACAAAGACAGTCTGCATCTAGAAAATAATGATGCACTTGAAAAAACATACAGGATCTCCTCGAAAGCCCTTCTGGCCACGATCACCAGGGGGTCCTCTTGGCCCTGGACTTCCCTGAAAGCAGAACATATCTCAGTAAGAACCTGAAGCACTACTTTCATGCAGGAATTGCCAAGAGAGAGGTCCAAGTTCCATCCTTTCAACCTTCATTTTTAAATAGTCTCACCCACAGTTTCTTCCCCAATTCCACTCCCAAAAAAACAGAAAACTGGGGGTTCTTGGACAGGAGCAATATAGAAACAGGCACTGTGCTCTACATTTTGTTTCATTGGTTTTTTGGGGGGTTTTGTAACTAAAGAATAAATTCAAAATACTTATTGCAACAAAACAGAAATTATTCCAAATATCAAAGAACTTTATTTGTAGACTACAACTTTGAAAGGCATATGCTAACGTACATTTCATGTTTTGAATGTAATGGTGCTCATCTGTGAATAACCAGAGTCTTCCGAGTAGCAATCAGCCCTGTGCCTCCTTGGGCACATGTATAAGTGCAAAAAGGGTAAGACAGTTTCTTCTGGAAGTAAGGTACCAAGCAGTTATTTGAAAGTATTGTTTTCGACACGTGAAACAGGTATCCAGTTGCTGCTCCTGCAAGTTCAAATTGTTCATGCACAGACCTGCATGGTGGCCACCCACCAGCCTGCCATCCCTAATAGCAGGCATTGAATTGTGGAGGCTAAACTGCAACCGATGACCTGAATTATCACCTTGGTTCCCACTGAGGATCATTTTTACTACATGGACCAAGCCAAAATGTTCAGTGTCTACCAGGCTGGGTTTTTTGCTTCAGTTAGCCATTCTATAAATGGGGTCTCATCAGCGAAAAGACAAATGGTCAATTCTCCAACTGTCTACTGAAGCTGCCACAAGGCAGTATCTCTTTTTGCCATTTGGAGTCGTAAGTCACACCTTGTTTCAGACTGCAAGGTAACTGGAAAGGCAACAAGGCTGCTCCATGCTTCATGAAAAACAAGCTATCTAACGTTGGCAAACAGATAATAAAAAAACCTCGTCTCGTGTATGTGAATCTGCCAAGGTACTACAGAGGTAGGAGGCCTCTGTATTACAAATTAGTCAAGTGCAGAAATTATTTGATCCCTTAAAAAATATGAGAAAATGCCCACCTAGAAGACTGTAAGGTACAGATCTAATTATTCTTCAAATTCTCTTTCAAATAGAAACATCCTACAGAGCAATTATTTTCTGGGTACACACCCTATTTACAAAAATACCGGCTGGCTATTCATCAGTAGTTTGCTCTTCTTCAGATGCTGGAAGTCCTATAATAACTCTCCTGATAGGAGTTCAAACAAAAAATGTGCAAATAACTTTGTGGTACAATGTCTACTCCTTGTGCTTGAGGGTTTATTAAAGATATTTCTCACAGGGATAGTTTCATGAAATAGCCATACTATTGTTCTTAAATCCAAACCCTGAACAATAAAAGATAACAAAATGTTACCGGATATCCAATGTCACCCTTTTCTCCTTTCTTTCCAGGAACCCCAGGAGATCCCTTAAAGAAAAAATATGACATATTAATTCATTTTTATCACTCAGTTACTCTGAGGTCAAGAAAGCAAAAGAAAGAAAATAATGTACCTCTTCTCCTCTAATTCCATCACTCCCATCTTCCCCATTGTCACCCTGAAATAATACAAATGTGCATGAATTTTTCACATAAACAACATGTGCACATGTACAAACTCCGGCAAGAACAGGGTGACATAGACCAAGATTTAAGGAAAAAACAAAAAAACAAACAAACAAAAAACAGAAGAAAAAAAAACAGAAGAAAAACTAAACACAGTAATTAATGCTTGAAGTTTCATTTCTTGTATGTTCCCTAGGCACAACCATATACTGAGCATTGCAGCAGGCATCTGCAAAGCAGCCTAAAAAAAAGTAACATTGACTTAACACTCACTGACATCTCTGCAAAACTTTCAAAATCTTCACTTAGTGCAGGACAAAGCCCTAAAGAATATTGCATTCACAAACTCAGACTGTCTAGAGTCATACTGTACCTTTTTTCCAGACAATCCTCGAAACCCCTGAAAAGAAAAAAGATGGCAAAAGTTAGAATAACATGTAACAAAAACATTCAAGGATTATTCTAAATCACAATGAAATGGTATTTTCAGAATTGTTGTTTAACCTTTAAACCTCTTTTGCCTGGACACCCCATGCTGCCTCTTCTTCCTCCTGGTCCAGGTGGTCCTCTTGGGCCCTGAAAGAGAGAAGAAGAATCCAATTGTTTAAATTTATGTGATGTTTACACAAGCTGGCAGCTAATTTATCTGTTAGAGGTATCTGATCCTGTAGTCCTGGAAAGCCGTAGTTGTTTTTAGTTTCCACTGATGGGTCTTTGCTCATTTACTAGGTTGGTTTTTGTTTGTTTGTTTGTTTTAATTTGAAACAAAAGCTATATAGATGAAAACTCTGCTCTTTTGGGAGCAAACAAACATATCCACCAAGAGGTGGTCTTGCAGTACACTTCCCAGGCTCTTTCCCTTTCATGTTTTTGGTTTCAGCAACCTACCAGCATCAAAAAATACAACACTTGAGTCAAATCAAGAGGATATGGTTTGGATGGTTTTCAAAAAACACATCTAATTTGGATACAACCAAAAATATCTAAAAATGGATGCCTAGATCTTGACCCAAATGGATGCCTGGGTCTTGACTGGCCCAAACTGGCCAGTTCCCTCTGCAGAAAATGACTAGGTTTGTCTCCATTTGTTTACTTTTAGTTTCCCCATACAAAACTTTTTGATTTTTCAAT
Source organism: Platalea leucorodia (assembly GCF_965183815.1). Classification (NCBI taxonomy): domain Eukaryota; kingdom Metazoa; phylum Chordata; class Aves; order Pelecaniformes; family Threskiornithidae; genus Platalea; species Platalea leucorodia. The sequence continues at coordinate 121,536,041 of NC_138823.1, forward strand.
AATAACTTAGGAGAACATGAAAAAAAAAGAGGAAAACAAAAAACTACTTTTTGTAGAAGTCTTCTACAGGAATAAAAATAAATTCCCAAATAGTTTTGCTAAGTAGGCACCCACCCATACATGAGCTAATCAGGTTGTTGTAATGTATGTCCATTATATCCCAAGAAATGTTACTCAATTTTTTATGATCTTGTCTCTGTTTTATGCAAATGATGTGAGGGAGTTCTCATCTTGGAAAGATAATAGAGCTTTGTAAATTCACTATCCAGCTAGTTTAGATGCTCTTTTTTTTTTTCCATGCTCAAAAGTTTTGGTTTTCACAAACACAGTGTTATAACTTACTGGTTCTCCTTCATCGCCAAGATATCCCAGGTTGCCTTTAACACCCTTGGGTCCCTGAAGTTAAAAGATGAGAGATACTGTTATAATACTTGGTTGACCTTCAGAAACTATTGGGGAACTCTGGAAAAACTCAACGGGCCATTATATTGTTCTTTGCTTATTTTGTCCCTCCGCTTACTCTCGGCTTCAAACACTGTTGAATAACAAACAACTTCTTTCCTGATCATTTTTCTCCTAATGTGTCCCCTAATGTTACTAACAGTATTTAATTCATCACTAATGCATTATTTGTCCCACATTTAAATTTGAAGGTGGCCCAATGTTTTTATTAGATGCTCCAGGGAGAAACAATTTTCTTTCACTGCAGGCACCAGGAAAAGCTCTTTCAAAGTTTTAAAGTGTCTCCAGCAACTAATTATACATTTCAAGACAACATTGAGATACACCTTTATTACTGAATTTTTAAAAGCTGATTGATAGGGAAAAAAAGAAAATCTTCCACAGGATTCATAATCTGTCATACATAAATGCTTATTTTGCATTTTTATGAAGAATGTTTCATTGGTTTGGATAGAAAACCAGTGTCATTGGCTACTTCTGCTTCAAATAGTTTCTTCTTGAATGCCTTTTGTATCAATAGTAGTCAATCAATTGCTCTTCTGTCTTTGCTGGTGAGAGGGGTTGGACTAGATGATCTTCAAAGGTCCCTTCCAAGCCAAACCATTCTATGATTGTATGATTGGAGCTTCTCCACACTGGCATGAGACTGATTGCTTTAACGGCTCCACATTTGTCAGTCTGGATGAGCAAGAAAGTATGTTGAGGATGACCAAAAAGCAATTGCCACCCACAGGATAAAACATGCCTTCTCCAAGTGATTACTTTTGACATAAGCCACACTAAGGATTTGACCTGAGATAGTCTGGTGCCTGTCCTTCTAAGAAAGGAGCGTGCTTTAAAAAATAAGTCCCAAATAGATGTTAGCCAAGAAATACTTCTGAACAGATATGGCAAAGATTTTAGAGCTTCTGTGTAGAGTCCTTCCTTGTGTAGTCCAATCAGAATTTTAGAAATCAATCTCTTTTCAGACTATATTCTTTATAACACAAAATGTACAAAATTTCTTGATGTTTCTGATTTAACATTGTTCTTTCATATTATTTTTTATTCTAGTCCAATAATTTTTGAAGAAGTTCATGTAACATATCTTTACATAAGAGTTGAGAGTGCACTGTTCCCCTCGTTAGGAACCCAGGAGGAAAGAGGGATACTAGTAAATAAGTAAGTTGTGGAGATAGTATCTTAAAATGTGTATGATTGATGAGAACTGTTTTAGGAGAGATCTAATCAGCAAAACAGGGGCAATTGGGACTGTATAGAAAGTAACGTTTCATTTATACAGGGGACATTCTTCTACCATATTTGCACTCATGATGTTTTGAAAAAGTGTATTCTTCAAATACCCAGATGATAGAGCATGTTTTTATTTAGAATTAATGCATACATTTGACAGAACTCTCAATTATTATGGAAGCTGTCAAAATAAGTTACGTAAAAATGGAATTAAATGTTACACTACTGAACTACAGTACAGAATTTTCCACTATTTCTTAACTACATCAAAGGAAAAGAATACAAGAAAAGTCACAAATGTCTGAGGTTTAGGAGGGGTCTGTTGCATTCCTTAACTGGACATCTAGTTAGTAAAAAAAAAAATCAAAAGACAAATAATTTTGTTTAACATATTTTTTACTTGTTTGTATGGGTTAACTTTTAATTCCCTAGCTTGTAGCATTTCACTGGCATTTTTCCATTGACTTCAACGGAAATCTTTACTATTGAAATGAAATGCAATGTCCTCATGAGATTTTGATTCTTTCTGGAACTTCTGCAGAAACAACCAATTCCTACCATAAGTTGTTCCAAGACTGTTAAAAAATGCAGTCATTAGGAACACAAGCAGTCGTTAGGAACTTCCTGATGGCTCTGAATAGAGACCTCTGAACGACACGCATTCTAGGGAAAAGCAGGCAAATTGCTAACCAAAACCAGTATTAGAATCTTTAGATGAGCTCATCAGTTATGCAATGTTCCCCAACCTCCATACTACTCATAACTGATGACTGATTTCTCCTCCTGCATTGTTAGACAGAGGGTATATTGTGATTTTGGAAGATATACAAAAATCATGCCATAAAACATAGGTAGATAAACATCTTCATCCTCTTGCCTTTTTCCAAAGCAGTCAATAGAAGACAGCTAACAGCGAAAAAATCAACAGGTTTAGATTTTAAAATTAGCACCACAAGTAAAGGAGCTAGATGTTTTGGTTTTAAGACAAGATTTTTCCTTTGCATTTATCATTTTCTTGTATCTCAGTGACCAGTAGCCTCAAAAAGACAGTTTAGTTCTCACCTAAATCACTCAGTCCAGCTCAAGGGGACTGTTGGAAATCTATCTGCAGCATAAGAGAAGCTCACAAAAGAAAAACCTGCTTTAATTACCCACAGCTCCTCTTGCTGACCTGCAAGGTAATAGCATCAGGCTGGACAAGAGGCCTTCCCAGAGGTAAAAGACATCACTGAATACTGGTTACACTCACCAGCAGCACTGCATTCAGTTGCAGAATAGTTTTTGTGCATCACACTCATCAGTAGCTGTGGCAAAGGCAGTAAGTACCACCTGCAGGTGGGGACCCCAAGGTGTGATTTTTTTCCACATGCAGCCCATCATTATTTACAACTCAAACTTAGCAATACAAAGCTAGAATGTATTCTTACCTTTATCCCTCGTCTTCCCATAGCTCCCATTTCACCTTCTTCCCCAGTACATTTGCAAGACAAACAGCAGCAGGTCCTCTCAGCAATATTGTTCTTAAAAAGAAGAAGTTACTGCAGATGAAAATGTATTTTCCAAAAATTTCCTCATGGCTCTGCTCCTGCTCTTACTGGAAGCACTCACCATAAGAATACAACTGGATTTTATTCTCTATTAATAGCATGACTCCTTTGTTACTCATATTTACCAGACTTAATACTTATGGTCTGATTGTGCAGGTTTTTTACCCAAGATCTTAATGTGTACGTTGGTTCTTTATCAAATAACTTACCAAGAACTTGGATAGCTTGCTAGTGATATCTGTCATGCCAATATCTAAGTGAGTTCCATATTCAAATCCTTTTCCAAACTCAATGGATCGGAGGTTTTGAAAATCGGAGGCTCCTTCCAGAGCAACAGTTATAAGACCAGCCAAACCTAATTATAATAAATATGAATATAAATATTGGTTCCACTGAAAAACAGTTTCTGTACCTTGTATATACATGCATTATTAAGAAGGTGAATGATATCTATTAGAAATGCCATCTGTAAAAGCCACACTTTTGATGGTACACAATTCTGTAAGTGATTCAAATGAGGTGCTAGTGACAATGAAGAGCCAATAAAAGGCTCAAGATAAAAATATTCCTATTTGAATAATGATTAATGATTCAAGACCATATGGTTGATTTGGGTGTCAACATAAATATTCACTTAATCATTTAGCTCTTAGGAAAAACAGAAGCTGTGGGCTGCACTTCTTTTTACATTAAAATAATAATAAATATTGGTGGCTCCAAGTCATCATTCCATCTGCTACAACAGCAGATCTAAAGCTGAGGTAGACATCAGAGAAATTACAGATCTGAATTCTGTTTCTCCAACCGAGTTTTGCTGTAAGAATGCATGTCTTTACACTGATCTAGAATGACACCCGTGTGAAATTAGAGTAAGCCTGTGGCCACAAGACACTTCCTTAGGTTGCAACGCAAGAGGCAAAGAGATATCCTGTGCAGTAATGTCCTGAAGTACTCCCCTTGAACTCAGATCATTCAGAGAAACAACAGGGAAAAGTCTATTTCCTTGTACAAGGGAAAAAAGCACAGTGAGGCAACAATTCAGTTGAAAATGCAGCTATATTGGGATTCCAGGGTGAGACTTAGGGAAGGAGCCAAATGCACAGAGGAGTATGCTGCTCACAGCAACAGCAACAAGCAGGACTTTTCCAGGTTTCTGGCTTGGTCCTGAGTCCCTTTTATACAGTTGTACAACGCAGCTGGCAATATCAGCAGTTTCAAACCCAAACAAACTGAATTTACTCTGATTTAAGTTCCTTGAATCTAGCAGACAGACTCCTGACTCACTTGAACAGAGATGAGAGCAGTCTCTAGCTGAATGATGCTGCACAGCTCCAGCAAATGAAAATAAAAAACAACAGAAACAAACAAAAACCACCCAAACTTAAGACCAAAGCTATTTTAAAATTTATTTTAAAATATATTTTAAAACTCAATCCCAAATCACACTTCTACACCCAATCTGCTTATTGACGCAGGACAACTGACCAACAATAGAAAACACGCCAAGGAAAACAGTCCTTGGTACAGCTGAGCGAGCTGTTAGGCATATCTGTCTGTCTTCTCATCTTTCCTATGTGGCTGCCATAGGTTCAAAAGAAGCCTCATGATCTCCCCATTATTACTGCTCTGCAGATAACAGCATCTTTGCTAAAAGGACTGTTATGCTTCATTTTCCTGTCTGCGCTTGTGTCCTGGTTTCAGCTGGGATAGAGTTAATTTTCTTCTTGGTAGCCGGTATGGGGCTGTGTTTTGGGTTTAGGATGAGAACAATGTCGAGGATACACTGACGTTTTGTTCTTGCTAAGTAGTTGCTAAGTGGCGCTCACAGTGGTAAAGGACTTTTCAACTGCCCATGCTCTGCCGGGTGCACAAGAAGCTGGGAGGGGGCACAGCCGGGGGGAGTGCTGACCCAGACTGGCCCAAGGGCTATTCCATACCGTATGACATCATGCTCAGTATATAAGCTGGGGGAAGAAGAAGGAAGGGGGGACATTGGGCGTGATGGCGTTTGTCTTCCCAAGTAACCATTACGCGTGATGGAGCCCTGTTTTCCTGGGGATGGCTGAACGCCTGCCTGCCGATGGGAAGTAGTGAATGAATTCCTTGTTCTGTTTTGTTTGCGTGCACGGTTTTTTTGCTTTGCCTATTTAACTGTTGTAATTTATTTTACTTCAATTATTAAACTGTTCTTATCTCAACCCACGAGTTTTCTCCCTTTTACCCTTCTGATTCTCTCCCCCATCCCACTGGGGGGGAGTGAGCGAGCGGCTGCGTGGTGCTTAGTTGCTGGCTGGGGTTAAACCACGACAGCTTGTCACCCTTGTACTCCACTATAGCTCTTCTTGACACTTGCCTGCTGTTCAGAACAGGGAATTCTTTGCAAGGTTGTTGTTGGGAAAAGAGAGAGACAATAGACATGAGACAAGAGATGTCTGTGTGGGATGAGGGAGGGACAAGCACACACCAAAGGGACCAGTACCAATTGAGAAGCCCCTTGCATCCCCCTTTAGCAAATCTAGCCCTTTCATCTCCAGTTCTGTTTTTCATTGTTTCTTGCATGACAGTCTCCTGCACACATCAGAAAGGCTTAGCCTGTGGCAGCTTCTCCATGCCTCCTGCCCTACCTCTCTGACCCTGGGCTCTGAAATCAGGTGCTGATGCAGATACTGGAGCCTACAGGGCAGGGGAGAAGATAACTACTCGGTCTAACTTCTCCCCACTCTGCTAGGTTTCTGGGTGATAACAGATAGTGAAGACAAGGCAGATTGATTGATGAAACGTAACAGATGTGTGGTTGTAGGAAAGTTAGTTAAACATTGTAAGAAAGATTGATTCAGATCATAAAATCTCTAAATGGGGAAGTCATCCCAAAGAAGCATTACTGTTTACTTAGCCCTGTTACTAGGTGTTTTCTGAAACATCTGCTACTGGCCACAGACAAAGATAAGAGCCAAGCTAGGAAGACAGTCTTAGCCGGCATTGTCAATCTCACTTCAATAGAGCTATTCTGATTTACATTGACTGGGGCTCTGAGACTATAACTCCTTTTATTTGCTGCTAATCTCCCTCTGCTCTTTCTGCAGAAAAAATTCAATACCTCTTCTCACCCCATTGCTAGGCCACCTAAGAAATGAAACATTCTGACTTTTCTAAAACAGGTACCTTTCTTTTTAAGTTCTTCAGATTTTTGTTCGAGTGCTTCTAAGTCATCATCCATACCATCTGAAAACACAAGTAATACCTACAAAGACATAAAAGAGAGAATTTAAATCACACAGAAGCAAAGAACAATTGTATTTCAATCTTTCTTACACAATTTTGATGAAAGGCTTTTGCCTAAGTCATCACGTTACCTTTTGCCGGGTCTCATCCTTGTTCTGAAATGTTTCCCAGAGTGACTGCAAGAATTCAACATTAAGTTGGGATGGTCTCTTGATCACAGCATCTGACAGGTTACGCAGGACAGAATCCTTGTCGATGTAGAACTTTGTGGATATTGGAGTAACAGTATTCTTCACTTGAACAGCCACACTGCTCTGTGCCTTGGACCCAAGATTGCAGCTCACGTCCCTTAGAGACAGGAGGGCTTGCAAAATGTCAGGGAAACGCTTTTCCAGTTTGGTCTGTCCATGAAATAAGTGGTGGCCTTCCCTCTGTGATGAGATGTCAAATCCCACAGTGATATCCACAAAGCAAGCTACTGTTGGGGAAATCATAAATAAATGCATCAAACAATTTTCATTTCAGGTAAAGAAAAACAGAAGAGAAAAAAACACAACAAGGGGAGACAAATGCACATCAGCTATGTAGGCAGGAGCCTCTGGAATCTGTCATCTGCAAGCCTCAGGTAGATTACCTAAAATGAATCTTTAGGTCTCTAATTCATTTAGAGACATGTTCATCTTAAACTTACTCAGCTGAATTTTTAATTTCTAGAGAAAAATTGTGGAAATGAAAAGCATATTGGACAGATAAAGCTGTCAAATGCCTTTAACTGAAAATGTCTTCTGTAATTATCCTTATATAACAAATCTGAGAGCCCATCCTTCTTAATAGCAACACCTGTATCAGCTTCAGAAATTATTTCACTGGAGATACTTTTCAGTTCAGTTGATTTTGTCCCTTTTTTCCCCTTATTTCCCAGCTACAGGCAATTGAGCAGGTATAATTTAGAAGATCAGAGGGCTGTTTTTAACATGTTGTGCTGGAGATTTAACACATAACTGCTCTAGTATTCTCATTACTTTAAAAGTAATGCTATGCCTAATGTTTAAGGTTTGGGTTCCCTTCTTTGCTCCTCATCATGCTTTTTACCTGTGCTTGCACATTCATTGTGGCATGCACAGCTCTGCAGTTAACAGACAGAGCAGGTGGTCCCAACTCTCAATATGCATTTTAGCGTAATTTCTCACTGCATGTAGGGTGATGGGAAAACCAGAAGTGAAATGAAAGCATATGCCACAAAATCATAGAATCATAGAATTGTTTAGGCTGGAAAAGACCTTTAAGATCAAGTCCAACCGTTAACAAGAAGTACTGCCACCATGTCCCTTGTTTAATTAGATGTAAGGTCACTCTGATCTGTAGTATGACTGAGTCACTGCATGGCTATTCTATGAGATTAATGTCTTTCTCATATTATTTCTGTCTGCAACTCAGGAGAGGAGAAAATACAGATTTTTAAGAATTACACCTATTGCTAGTAGTAATTTATTTCTGCTCTGCAATGGTTGTAACTGCTTCTAACTTTCTCAAATTAGTGTTTGGATGATATGGCATGACAGTTGCTGTTCACCCAGAAGCAAAACCTATTTGAAAGTGCTAAAGCTGTACTTTGAGTAAGGAAGTGGATGAAAATTATACACTCTAAAGCTCGGACAGATGTTTAAACAATTAAAACTAAAATCTTCAAGCCTGGGTTGTGTGATCTCAATCAATCAGTTCAAATTTGCAGAAATGAGAACATAAGTACATGGATAAGTTAATGAGGTGTACACCAGGGTGTGAACTTGCAGAAAACTTACTAAATTCACTGTAACTGTTCACGTGTGTCTTTTTACCCTTCCTGAAGGGGAGAAAATGGGAACTAACTTATGTACGAGGGAAGGAGAGTATTTGCATCGGCAGCAAGTGAGAAGCTAACACAATGCAAACTGACATGAGTGGTTATTTGTTTGTCAGCTCATATCCTTTTTTCTATGGAGGGAGCAAAGCGAAAACATCTGGGTCATTTATTTCGGCAATTTTAGAGAGACTGGATGTAGCTAATTTATTCCACGCAGATCATTATCTTCACGTGAGTGAGAAGAATTTTTCTATTCTGTTTTCAGAGTATGGCAGAAGATCAACCAAATGTATTCGAAGAACCATTCTAACTGGGAAGCACACTTAAAGCAGCACATGGAGGTCTTAGAACAGTTTGGTTCTGTTTACCTTTTCTATTGTCATCCTCACAAATAACATCAATCAGTCTTTTTTTTAGGGTCTTCAACTTAGAAAAGTCATCAACGGCATATTTCCTACTTGATGATCCAGTTATCTGTGTTAGCTGGGACTGATCGACATTTCCCACGCCTATGGCATATATATCAACACCTTTCTTCCTCAGGCTTTCTGCTGCTCTTACAGCTCTAGTGGTTGTTCGTCCAGCAATGATTACCAGTAAAATCTGTTGAGTATTTTCATGTATTCTGCTACCCTTTTCTGGTTGGAAGCTGAGTTTCACTTTCTCAAGTGCATTTTCAATATTACTTTGCTGTCCTTCAATTTGTTTGATGTTTTGAATTTGAAATTCTAGTTCTGATCTGTTTGGAAAAATGCCTAGGTTGAACTCTTCTTTATAGACACTACTGTACAGTGCAAAGCCGATTTTGGTATTTTGAGCAATAACAGCTGGATTGATTATACTTGTCACAAAGTCCATCATTATCCTGAAGTTTTCTTCATCTATGTTTCTGGAACCGTCCACTAGGAAAATAACATCTGCTTTCTTTGGACAGTCTGCAGAAGATAAAGGAAAATATATTATTAATAAAGTACACAATTCTATGTATATCATTAGTAGTCCTGTCTCTACCTCCCACATCCTACTAGTCATATTGACAAAAAAACCCTCAACAAATAGGACTACAAAAAGAAAGTTAAGCACATAAAATGTAATGTACATGGAAATTCAGACATCTAGTCCCAGAACACAAAACATACTCCTGTAAGCACATATGTTGCAGAGCAACCATAGGTACATTTCCCTCTTACCTACTGAGCAAACAAAGTTACATTGGCCTAATCAAATGTCCATGGGGCAAGGGCACGTTTCATCTCAGCCTCATGCAAATGCCTAAAGAGGTCAGGTGACTCACACACTAAAAATGCCTATTTCTCTCCATGCTGTTTAGAATGGGAAACTACAGTGACTAGACATGACAGCTATAGACAGCTAAAGCTAAGCAAGATAAATCCCATCCTATGTGTATATACAAAACTGAGACTCTTCAGGATTCATAGATGAGGTGTCCCCCCTGTTTGAGAACCAAATTGCTCTCAGCGTGCTTACCATAGCCCAAAAGGACCAACTTCCAAATAAAGCACAGGAGCCATAGCTACTTCCATTCAGAAAGATGGCAGAAGGAGAAGGTAGGAAAGAGTAGCCACTACAAGAGCCGAACCAAACAAGCAGGAAACAGAGATGACTGCAATTTACATCACGTTAATCAGAACAGATGATGTTATCTGTACCGATCTTATAGATGCCTTTGCAAGACTGTCCTTCAACCACAGTTGTAGGGGAAGAGGAAGCTGAATACAAAAGCCAATAGTGAGTATACACTTACCTGGTACTGAAATATTACATATATTATTTGTTATATTTGCAGTTAAGCTCTCAAGTCCTTCAAAGGTATCCACATAGAAACATTTGTTCTCTGACCCAGCCATTGTCAGAAGCTCATTTCGATTTGCTTCTCTTACTCCAATTGCGTAGATGGTAATTCCTTTGTCCCTTAATCTCTGGGACACATCATCCAGCATGGCTTTATCATGGGATTCCCCATCAGTTATCACTATCAGCACTTGGGGAACTCCTTTGCTCTTGCGGCTGCCATGGCGTTCAGTGAAGAACATTTCTGAACGGCCCAGTGCCTTTGCTGTGTAAGTTGCTTGTCCTAGAAGTTCATCTCTCTGGATAGCCTCAGTAATCTCTAGTTTTGTAGTATAGTCATTGAGGTAGAAGAGCACTACTGGTTCATCAGAATATTTTAGTGCTCCAAACTGAACTCCATCTGGGCCGACATCAGATTGTTTCACCAGGGCAATCATGAAGTCTTTCATGGCCTGGTACTGTAAGCCTATGCTTCCAGAGCTGTCTATAACAAACACAATGTCTAAACGTTCCACTCTTCTGCATTCTGTAAACACAAATTGAGAAAAGTGAAGATTTCATGTGTAAAATTATGCAGAATCTTACTGATTATAATAACTCAAGTCCATTTCTCAGAGTTCTATGAAATATCTGTATAACTTTGCTAACTGAATGGTGTTTGCACAAATAACTGTCTTGCTACTATCATTAAGCTGCACATACGACAGAATCTTGTTGCTTCTGAGACTGTTCAGGGTGAACTTCATGATTCCAGTAGTCAGAGCAGAGTTAGACTAAACAATGTTGTCTTAGTTATCAAAAATGCTATCCTTTTGCTCTGGACACCACAGTACAGGGTTTATAGAGCAAACAGAAATTGTCATATTTCAGTTGATATTGTGGAAATATTTCTATTAGCTTACAATATCTAAAGCTCTCCTTCCACAGGATGTGAATATTAACTGAAACTTTCCACCCCCTTTCATACAGCACATTTTGTCACTTCATACTTAACATCTAGCAGAAAAAATCCAAGTTTATTTCATAGCTGAATTAAACATAGCAGTGGGTTTGCCTCCTACAGTCTCTGTGTTGTAAATTATTGCTTTGAGGAGGTGGGCTAACACCCTTCCTCCAGCTTACTCCCTGGTGGGAGAACGGCCTGGTCCCTCTGAAGGGCAGTGTTCTCCCAGTTGCAGACATACAGAGCAGCACAGATGATAGCTGGTGACTCATTATATTTCAAGCTTCCCTGTTTACACCTGATCTTTCTCACTGCATAAGCTACCGATGCCTTTTCCAAAACTGCTGAGAAGAAAAAACGATGCTTAGCATCTTGGCTAATTGCAGTAGTACTTAAAAACTCTCCTTAGTTACAAGTTCTGTATTGCAGTAGCACAAAGACATAGCCACATGCCTTGAACATCGACTGTTTGGACCTCTTAGGACTTTGAATACATCACCCTTGCATGCCTTATGCTTTGCTCTTGTCCCCACTCTCCCCTCAACCTCCACTGCCTCACCCCTAGGTGAAGAAAGGGAGTTTTGAAAGCTCAGAAACTGGATGCTGGGCAGGCTCAGCACTGAACTCAACAGTTAACCCCACCTCTTTTAAGTAAGTGCAATTTCCATGACTGAAGCGGCAACTTTGAATCCAAGTTTTAGCAAGCTACTCTATGTTCTATGTTTATACAGCAGAGAGAGATCAAACAGTACACACCCTTTAAAGTCTTTTGCACTGTCACAACAATAGAGTACGCCTTAGTGCAACTGAGTCAGACAATGCACAGCTGCTACTCAACTGTTTTTTAAAATCCTATCTATCTCATGTTTGCAAGCATGGCTGACATCCATGAGAGCCCACAGCAGCAGGACACCCCATCTGCTTCTTTTTGCAGCCTAACTGCTTTCCCCATTGACACCCCTAGCTAAAGGTATCGTCCCAAGAAAAACAACAATCCAGTGCACTTAGTTGGCCAGGTCTATAAAGATTACAAATACTGTATGCAAGCTTGCCAGCCAGTGTGGTTTAATCTGACTACATTTATTTAATCTGCATAAGGGAAAAAAAAAATAAAGAAGAGAATGGTTTGAATTCTTAATTGGTTTTGTCTAGAAAGGGCAACATCTGGGAACATAGAAGAATAAGAAATTTCAAGTGGGATTACAAATGTACTCTTGCCAAAGACACTGATTGAACTCTAGTTGCCTCTGGCCCCAGAGAACTGCATTCAGTGACAGTGTGGGCGCTTCCAACACTGCTACTCAGAAAAAAACTGAACCATCAGAAGCTCCCTTTCTTGCCTCTGTGTGGAGTCCACAGAAATAGCAGCTGAAAGGCAGGCATAATGAGATGGCAGTTAGACTTCAAAGGAAGACGTGAGTGAAGCCTTTTCTCTGTAAGCTTTATTCACCCTGTGTAAAGAGCCATACTTTTCCACACAGGTGTCTAATCTCACACACCCGAGGGAAAGAATCAGAGGCACCCATGCTCAGCTAGACCTCCAGGGTGTGAACAGAGTGGTCAAGAGCCCTGTGACCCAGCGTGGTACCCTAAGAGACATGTGAAGTGCCCCCCTCAGAGACAGAGCAGTGAGAAGCAGAGAGTTTGCATGGAACAAACTAACACTAGGACAGAGAGGTAGCCAGCTCTGTGACTGTGACACTTCATCATAGCAAGTTCAGAACAAAAACCCCATGATTGCTCATGCATTAATAAATCACTGAAAGTTACCATACTTACGATCATCAGGAGAACTACTGCAAATGTAAAAAATGAGGTCCCTTTTTAACTTGATTAGAGCATCAAAATTTTCAACATAGAATACCATCTCACTCTTCCCACTTATCTCTTCAAGCTGAGTTTTGTTTGCATTAAAAACTCCAACAGAGTAGATGATAATGCCTTTATCTCGGAGTAATGTGGCAGGGGCTTTAACTTCATCTTGTGATTCCGCATCTGTGATCAGGATGAGAACTTTTTTAACTGTGTGACGTGAACCACTACTGGCTTGAAAGTATTTAAGCATGAACTTCAGTGCTTCTCCTGTCAGTGTGGTGGATTGAAGGGGAGATATCCTATCAATAGCACTGAAGATATCTCTTTTGGTGGCGTAGGTGTTGAGCTTGAACTCTTCCTTTGGTTTGTTGCTGAATTGGACAACACCAACCTGCACTCTGTCTGCACCAACATCTGTTATGTTCACCAGCTCTATCATGAAGTTCTTAATTTTCCGAAAATTCTCATCTCCAATATTTTCAGAACTCTCCACTAGAAACATGATATCAGCTTTCATTTCTTTGCAGACTGTCAAGGAAAAAAAGATTTTTAACCTTAGGGTTATTTACATTTTTTTGAGAAAAAACATAAACAGGTTAAACAGAATAACCTCAGAAACAGAAAAGAAAGAAAAAAATTCAGCATAAGCCTTTTCAAACTCTAGATTTTATTAGTTCATTGATAAGCTATGACTGCAACTACAATACCCGCTCAGATCTGAACAAGGGCATTATTAACTTCATCAGCTGCAATTCGATCAGTCAGCATTAAATAACAGCCAAGCAACTGAAGCAGCGTCTTAAGATCAGCAAGGAAATTCTAAAATTAAAATCTAAAGCGTGTTGCTCGTCAAGTTTTGGAGCCTGAGAAATCTGAAAATTTTCTCTTCATTTCAGTGAGGTAGGAAACAGCAACTTGTTTTACAGAAAGAGGTGCATCAAATGATAGATAGGTACAAATGGACAGCCTGCACACTGGTGGGTCACATTTAAGCACATTTTTTCATTAATGTTTTATAGGGTTGTAAGAAATAAACCAGGGATGGAGGCCTTAGTGCAACACAACCTTTGCTTGTTTCCTGGTGAATCCTGGCCAAAAAGCTACTGTTAAGGGAATACTTATTTCTACATCATTACATTACTTTAAATTGTAAAACTGTCTTACTTTGACGGCCGCACATCTCAATTCTGGAATCCTATTTAAGGGATATCCTGTGCCTATCTACACCTGATAAAAGAGACTGGCTTTTTTGAGATAAGGAAAACAGCAGGCTCAACAGCAAGCTTTAAGGAAGATACGTTCAAAATTAGATACATTCACAGACCTAGTTGTTCTACAGTGATACGTGATTTTGGGTGCCTTTGACACCGGTAGCTCAATTCCATAGAATCATGGAATCATAGAATGGTTTGGGTTGGAAGGGACCTCTAAAGATCCTCTAGTCCAAACCCCTGCCATGGGCAGGGACATCTTTCACTACATCAGGTTGCTCAAAGTCCCAAGCAACCTGACCTTGAACACTTCCAAAGATCAGGCATCTGCAACTTCTCTGGGCAACCAGGGATAAAGTCTGTAATATACAGGCAAGAGATGCTTGGTGTTTTTTGGAAAGAAGACCTTTTCATGATATTGGTCAACATTTAAGCTACACAAAAATCACCATCACCCTCTGAAAACTTCAACTGACCAACAGTGAAATTGTTCAAGCTAGAAAAAAGGTATCTTACATTATTTATGAAATAATTTCTCTATCAAATCAAAACCAGAACAAAGTGAAAGCATGGTCTTACCTTCTATGGTACAGATCTCTCGGACAACTTCATTTTTAATGTCTTTCAGCAAGTCAAAATCATGTACAAAGTGTACTCTGTTTTTCACTCCTGCAATCTCATAAAGCTGAGTTTCATTAGCTTCCCTCACACCAATGGCATAAATGTTAACCTGGTCTTCCCTGAGTTTCATGGCTGGTTCCTTCACACTGTCCTGTGACTCTCCGTCTGTGAGAACAACTAGATGGCAAGGCACTGTAACTCCTCGCTGCCTCCTGGCCTTTTCAAACAATGGCTTCACGTAAGCTAGAGCTCCCCCTGTACTGGTATTTCCACCTATTTGCCGAACATTTTCAATCCCTTTTATCAAATCACTTGCTGAAGTGTAGTCATTAAGTTCAAACTCCAGTTCATTGAAATGTGAGAACTGCACGAGTCCAAATCGAACTCTATTCATTCCTATGTAAAACATCCTAATCATTTCCTTCAAAAAATTCTTCATATCCACAAAATCAGAGTAGTCAAGACTCGATGAACCATCCATGAGGAAATAAATATCAGCTTCTTCTGTGTCCTGGCATCCTATGTGGAATGATAAAGTCTGCGTTACATCACTGTTGTGCGCATGGACAGATTACCTACCTCCACTCCTTTTGTAATACATAATAAACTAATACATGGATAAACTCTCTATCTGGTAACAAAAAAGTTGGCAAACTTAATCTGCTAGTTGTGGCAGCAAGAAACAAAACACTATTTATCCGTGGTTATATGACCGCTTTCCCCACAGAAAACAAAACTGATTGATAGACTGGAGTTTTCAAACACATTTGAAATGCTTTTAAGCAACTACCTCGAGAAATTCCCAGACTTCTGAGTACAACTTATATCAACCATCAGGATTCATCATGCATCATTACATAGCCATGTTAAACACTTAACCAGTATGACTGGTTTTACTGTTGAATAAGGTTCCATGGACCAGCAGCAGTCCACTTAACGTTCTGATAGTCTACAGCAGGAAACCACTAACTTTTAGTGGTCTTAGGCATAAATCCACTGGTAATTTTTAATAAAATATTTAAGGCTACTCTATTGTTATTACTACTTCTAGACCAGTCTGAAAACCTCAGCCACTTCATTTTGCCAGGACATACACCCTGATAGCTTAAGATCTGCCAAAAAAAACATGACATAAACATTCTCGTCTATTTTCTAGGTTTGATCAAAATAAAGGGTAGACTGACTGGAAGGTTAACATTCCTAGGGAAATCTCATTCAGATGCAGCATCTTCCAACAGATCAAGTTCTAATGGTGCCTTAGTAGGTTTTTAACTTACTCTCTAACAGGAGCAGTTGATGTTTCTGCCAGTATTAGATCTTCCTATTAAATAATGGTACAAATAAACAGGCTTTTAATACTACTGAACTTTAGCAGTACGCTAATGAGTAAAATATGAATCCATGTTCAATTTTAAATATAAATTCCTCTCCTCAAAGGTTCAAAATGAAAAGTTCAGTTTCAGAACGTGAGAAAGTTCTCAAAACCTCTATCACGGTTCAGGACAGTCTTCAGTTAAAACCCCTTAACCTGGAAAGAACCAAAGTTATTTGAAAAGCTTTACCTGTTTTGAGAATCTCTTTTCTTTCAGAGCGGACATAGAGCTCGTTTTGTACTTGATTCAAGAGCTTCTTTCGAAAAATCGTATTTTCCCTTTGCAGATCAGAAAACACCTTGAGTCTGGTAACATACTGCTCTTGAGGATAAGAGGCTATCTGGACCAGCTGTTGATCAGAAGCATCTTCAACGCCTATGGCAAACACTGTCACGCCACTTCTCCGCAGAAGAGTAGCAACATCACTCACATTGTCTTGAGAAAGTCTGTGGGTAACCAGAACAGCTATTTGCTCTACCCCTTGCTTCTTTCTGCTCCCAGCACTTTCACTAAAGAGCTTTAGCCTTGTGACATTAATAGCTGCACCAGTGTTGGCTTTTCCTGACCCAGCAGAAAGGTTCTGTATTACCTGCAGAATTTCAGCTTTGTTTGTGTCTGTGTTCAGATGAGACATCACTTCTTGTCCATCAGTGTACATCACCAGGCCAATTCTTATGCATTTCTCCTTCACATCAAATGAGGATGTTAGGCTTTGCAGGAATTTTTTTAATTCTTCGAAGTTTGACTTTGAAGTACCACGATCAACTATAAACACAATGTCAGCAACTGAGTCTCCATCACATACTGCAGAGGAAAAAAGATGAGAATAAAGCAGTGTTAGTGGCCATCTTCCATGCTATTTCTATCACTAATTAACTATGGACTGTTGGGGTTTTTTTTCCTAAGACAAGGTTTTCTGCTTTATTTTAAAGTAAAACAAGTTTGTAAAAATGGTTTTTAGCCAAAGATGACAAGCTACTGAAAGACAAACTGATAAAACCTCATTGTAAGTTAAAATAAACGACCAAAAGATCAGAAAAGCTAGGAGATACAATAGCAGAAGTGTTTATGGTTTTTATATGAGGCATTTTCTTGTAACTTCAACTCCTGCCTATATTTTCTAGTGTAGTGATCCTACATATAGCATTCTTTAATGCTATCCATTTGGAACTCTGCAATAATATTGGAGACATTTTAAGAAAACATAGGGAGGTCCCTTTTCTTAGGAAAATAAAGAATGACTGCGTAGCCATCAAGCTCAGTTGTTGCACCACAGCTTCATGTATCCCAAAGGCTATCACTTTTATTCCATTGTCTTGTAACATTTTCGCTGACACTTCCACATCATCTTCAGAAGGCAAAGAAGACAGGACCACTATAACCTGATTTCTATCTGCTCCATTAACCAGTTCTTCGAAATACCTTTCAGAAATATAACAGAGTGCATTGCCAGTATTTAGCGGCCCACCTTGCAATGCTTGCATGTCTTGCACCTGCATCAACATCTGCTTTGTTTTACATGTGTCCAGTTCATACTCTTCATGAACATCATCATTGTACTGGGCAAGTGCAAGACGGTATTGGTTAGATTCCAGTGGCAGATTGTATATCAATTTGCTAGTAAAGTCTTTCATGTAAGGAAATGTGTAATTTCCCGTGTCCTGTTGGCCAGAAAGCAACAGGACAATATCTGTACTAACTGCAGAGGCCACACAAAAACATAGCATTAACAGTTTTTAACTAAGACTCCAGGCACAGAGAACACAATGTTGAGGCAATGAAGTGATATAGTGCTCACTCAGCAACAGTCCAGGAACAGAAATAGAAAAGCTTAAACAGTTTCTATACCTAGAAGCTGGTCTACATAGTTTTTACTTTTTTAAAAGCCTTTTCACTGTTATAACATTTAACTAACAGAGTTCTAGACAAATGCTGACTTGCCCAACATCTGAAATTCTTGCTAACTTTAACAGAGGCTGCCACATCTGTGATTCCTCAAGATCAGACTGTAACTTCATTTTGAGACAATGCTGAGATCTTACATTTCTTATTAAGGAAATTAATTCTTTACATTACTCCTAGTAAAGAAAATGCTTTCAAGTACTCAGTTTCTTTCAGAATTTGAATTCTTGAAAGCAATTTCTTTCCTGTACCTTCTTTCTGTTACAAATATCAAAGGCCTGGATTCAGTTCATATTTCAAAATATTTCACATTTTGAAATATTTCATATGTTGAAACCCAGCACAGGAGTTCTGCTCCAACTAACTAATTCTTCACAGGCCCTTTAATACCAGTTGTTATGGAAATGGAGACATATTTTTCAAAGAATGAAATAAAACACAAAATAAAGCTGCAAAATCCATCATTTGGAAGTTGGCGGGTTCAGAACTGCTTACCAGCACCAATTTTGCCATCTGTACACCCTGTTTCTGCATGACAGAGAGTTCCCATGGGAAAAATTAGAAAGTCATTAAAGACATGCCTGTAGTTAACATGCAAGAGGAAGTACTATTTAACATTGCTCAGGAAACATTCAGTTTATGCTTTCCTACCTTTGCAGTGATTGTTTTGGTAACATTAACTTTCTCTCTGTGTGTATGTTTGTGTAATACAGGAGAATTCATAGTTTCACTAACTATGTTTAGAGTTATTTGAGACCTGCTGAAAAAGTTTAGTGGTTTTTTTTAAAGGAAACCCTACACATCCTTTGTCTACTGTAGCCCTTTCAGACAAGGTGGGAAGACAGCTTTATCCCACAAGTTTTATCCAGATTTAGGAAATTTGCATGCAGCTAAAAATTAATGTTTTTTTTTTACTTTGCAGCTCTTACCAAGGAGTGTTTAGGCAGCTGGATGAAACAACTGCCAGCCAGAAATGCTCAAAGCAATAAAAGTCGCACTGCCCCCAAGCAGCACAACCGCACAGAGGTTGCCTGAAATGGGACATGAGATCACTTGGCGTGATCGCTCTCTCTCTCCTGTAACAAATCATAACTCTTCTCCTCTTTCCCTTCCTAACGTGCCTCTGGATGACAGAAAAACTCCAGGAAAATAATACTTACTCCATGCAAGTAATGCATGGTTTAGGAAAACCTATCTGACAAATATTTTGAAAGTAATAAAAGATGCCCTAATCTCAGAGTAATCATAGAATCATAGAATACCAGGTTGGAAGGGACCTCAAGGATCATCTGGTCCAACCCTTCTAGCACAATCTAGACAAGATGGCCCAGCACCATGTCCAGCTGAGTCTTAAACATGTTCAGCATAGCGGAGTCAACCACTTCCCTGGGGAGAGAATTCCAATGACAATATTTTTCTAATTTTTTCATTAGAATACTGAATAATGATAATTATTAATGATAATGTTTTATATTAATGATATAAAAATAACTATCATTAGAATACTGAAAATTATCATTACGCTTTATGGGACTGACATGAAGTAGCACAGCTTACCTTCTTGCACATCTATGTCACTGTAATCAGGTATACCTATTAAGTTGGTGATGTTTACTTGGAAAATATCATCAATGATCTGTGGCATATATTCTGAGAATTTAGGCAGCTCCTCTGTCACCAGATTTTTGTAATGAAATGGTGGGGTGGCCATCTCAAAAAGTTTGTCATATGGAGCTTCTTTTGTCCCTACAGGTATTATCTTTATTCCAAGACTCTGCAAACTTCTGGCAGCTTCTCCAACATAATCTTCGGAGGGTGCTGATGTCAAAATCACAATGATTTGTTGTTTTTCTTTTTAATTTGCTGACTTTTGGAAACAGGTTTCATAAGCCACATTGAGGGCATTTCCAATTTGCACTGAGCTCCCACAATTAAGCGTGAAGTCATTCCTGATATGATTCACCATAGGACCCTTTCTTCTGTAAGTATCCAGCATAAATGCAGTGGACAAATCATCCCTGTACTGAGCAAGTGCCAGCTGAAACTGCTTAGGTCCTATTGGTAGGCTGTCAATCATACGGATCAAAATATTTTTCACATAGGGGAGAGATGAAGGTTCCACAGGAAACATGGTGGGATGACTCTCACAACTGGAGTGCTGCAATGGATGGCTATAAACTCTTCAGAAGGGATAGGCAAGGAAGGAGAGGCAGTGGGGTAGCCTTGTACGTTAGGGAATGTTTTGATTGTCTAGAGCTTAATGATGGTGATGATAGGGTTGAGTGTTTATGGGTAAGAATCAGGGGAAAGGCCAACAAGGCAGGTATCATGGTGGGAGTCTGTTATAGACCCCCCCAAACAGGGTGAAGAGCTGGACAAAATATTCTATAGCAGCTGGGAGAAGTTTCGCAATCGCTAGCCCTTGTTCTTGTGGGGGACATAAACTTACCAAATGTCTGCTGGAAATACAACACAGCAGAGAGGAAACAGTCCAGGAGGCTCCTGGAGTGTGTGGAAGATAACTTCCTGACACAGCTGGTGAGGGAGCCAACCAGGGGAGGTGCCCCGCTGGACCTGCTGTTTGTGAACAGAGAAGGCCTCATGGGTGATGTGGTGGTTGGAGGCCGTCTAGGGCATAGCCATTGTGAAATGAGTTTTTGATTCTGGGAGAAGTAAGGAGGGGGGTCAGCAGAACTGCTACCTTGGACTTTCATAGAGCAGACTTTGACCTGTTCAGGAGCCTGGTTGACAGAGTCCCTTGGGAGGCAGTCCTGAAGGGCAAAGGAGTCCAGGAAGGCTGGACATTCTTCAAGAAGGAAATCTTAAAGGTGCAGGAGCAGGCCATCCCCATGTGCCGAAAGACAAGCCGGCAGGGGAAGACTGGCCTGGCGCAACAGAGAGCTTTGGCTGGAACTCAGGAAAAAAAGGACAGTTTATGACCTTTGGAAGAAGGGGCAGGCAACTCAGGAGGACTACAAGGATGTCGTGAGGCTGTGCAGGGAGAGGATTAGAAGGACCAAAGCCCAGATGGAATTTAAACTGGCTGCTGCTGTAAAAGACAATAAAAAATGTTTCTACAAATACATTAGCAACAAAAGGAGGGCTAAGGACAATCTCCGTCCTTTATTGGATGCAGGGGGAAACATAGTGACAGAGGACGAGGAAAAGGCTGAGGTACTTAATGCCTTCTTTGCCTCAGTCTTTAACAGTCAGACCAGTTGTTCTCAGGGTACCCAGCCCCCTGAGCTGGAAGACAGGGATGGGGAGCAGAATGAAGCCCCCATAATCCAAGGGGAAATGGTTAGCGACCTGCTACACTACTTAGATACACACGGGTCTATGGGGCCTGATGGGGCTTGATGATCTTAAAGGTCTTTTCCAACCTAAACAATTCTATGATTCTATTCTATGATTCATAGTGTCGGAGCTGTCAACTAAGAGGAAAATATCTGTAGGGACTGAAACACAGAAAACTTAGTTTGCTACTTTGCCTTTCTCTTCTAGAGCTATAACATAGTGAAGACATTGCAATTATCAAGAAATGAGGCTTTGAAAGAAATTCTACACCTCAGTTAAGTGTGCTAGTGACCACGTAGAAAAATGCATGCCTGCAGACAGGGAAATCTCTAGTCAACTCCACTATGACAAAATTAGACAGATATTCCATCAAGTGTAGTTTCACTTAGCAAGACAACAACATACAAATGAAGGAGAGCAGGACTAAGATGCTTTGCCTGCTTACACCTAAGGCAGTCTTAGGTGGTTTCTCTTGCACACAAGATCGTTATGCAGGTAAAATTTTCCAAGAATGGGAGAGTTCACTGTTTCACGAAAAACATGGAGGAACAGGCTAGGAGGTAGATTGCCAGCATGCGAAATTCAGTAAAAAGGGTCACAAGCAAACCATATTTACACAGGCCCAGGAGCCCTGTATGGGGGCGACTGGCAGCTACACTGTGCCCTGGCATGTCTGTGGGCAGGAGTTGCAAGGTGGGGTCATGGCAGGGACCAACGTCCTGCAGCCCATTCCCAGCCAAGGCTGCGCTCTGAAAAATGGCCAGTCTCCCCTCATCTCAGCTCACCCCTTACCCTTCCCCTCCCCTGAGCATCTCACATCATACCTCACCTCACGCTTCAGCTCACGCCTCAGCCTTCACTTCACACCTCACACTTCAGCTCATATCTCGAATTTCACTTTGCCCCCAAAATCTCAGCTCACACCTCACTTCACACTGCAACTCACCCTTCAAACCTCACCTCACCCCTCAAATCTTGCCTTACACCTCACTCCTCACCTCAAACTTCATCTCACCTCAAACCTCACCTCACACCTCTCTTGTTACCTCACACATCATCTCTTACACCTCAAACTTCACCTGTTGCCATCCAAAGTCAGCTTCAGCTACTGTGCATAGAAGTTTCTTTAACCTCTCAAGCTTCTGGTCAGCATTTAGTGCAAAAATAGCAAGCAAAGATTTTTTTTCCATTAAGAATTGCTTTAAAAAAAGAGATAATAAATACCAGTGTTCTGGGGAACAGACGTGTGGATGAAAAGGATGAAGAAAAAAGCCAGCAGCATCTTCATCTCGAGGCAGAGTCCTCTGAGCATCCTGTCTGAGAGAGGTGAAAAGAATGGCCACAGTCAGAAAGTTGAAGAAACTGGTCTTTTAACCATGCATGTGGATCAGGAAAAGCCAGCTCTATTGAGGTCCAGATGCATCCTGCTTTGTAATTTTTTTAAATTCGGGGGAAAGTGGAACGCACTTAACTAGCCACCTGTTAATCAAATGGTAATTATTATTACAAAAATTACTACAAAAAAAGTGTCTTTTGAACAGCTATGAATGAATGGCCATGTCTGTGACTTCAGGAAGGCTGGGTATATTATATTGAAATACTATTATTTTCCATGAAAGGTTTTCATTTTCTTTTTTTTAAAGTAAGAAAGACGTGAGTGAGAAGCTTTTTACACAATATTGACAGATGATCCAACTTCTGCTGATTTTAGTGGGGGCAAGACTGCACTCTGAAGCTCGATTTGTGTGAGCTTATTTTAGCTGATATTCAGCATCCATCGGGTGACAGCATTCAGATGCTGAAAGTTTATGGAAATAGTACTAACAACCAAAGGAGCCATTGGTCTCCTGACTGTTGCTCCTGCTCTTGATAGCCAGCATGAAAGGAGCAGGAAAAGTCCCATTTAACACTGAGCTTTTCTATTCGCACTGCACTAAATTTGAAGAGCTGCAGGAATAAACCTGTGCCCGATAAAGGATATTTCGGTTTGGGCTGTGTTGTGTTTCCAGCCCTGCATGAAAAACGGCACTCTAAACATATCTGTGAGTGATCAGACACTCCTGACCCTCCCTATAAGGTGAAGCCCTCTGCATGCCAGTTCGGTTGCCAGCTGGCAGGCTTTTAAAAGCAAAAATAATTCACAGAAATAATTTCCAGTCTTTCACAGGTAAGTTATCCTGTAAGTATACCCCCAACCTCAGGCTATGATTTGTCCATACCTGTAAACACCCTGCCCTATGGAAATACTGCACCCACAGCTGCCTGCACTCGGAGCCAGAGCTGGTGCCAGCAGCTCTGTAGGCTGGGTCAGGCTCCTGGGAAAACCACTCACCTGCGAGGAAGAGCTGAGTAAGAAAGGTCCTGGAGAAGCCCCACCTGGATCCTCTGCCCTTTGTCTCTGGGCATTGCACTGCAGGTTGGTCCCTCACCCTCAGTCCATCCCTGTACTACGCTGCAGGCATGCAACAGCCCGGCTCCTTCCTTACCCGGACCCCAGCCCAGGACACGACTGCCCAGCTCAGCCTTGGACTAGCCTCATCACCAGGGACTTGTGGTGCTGCTCTAAGTAATTTGATACTTTCCCCTAAACATTCCTGGAAAGCCACATTTCCTCCTTTTTCTGACAGCATTGATAAAGCACAGTCTCTTGCAGGACAGTATAGGAGAGCTAGCTCTCAATTCCTGTCTTCTAAGAAGGACCACTGAAAAACCTGATATGGATAAATCTCTAACATCAGTGGGAGAAATCCTTGCCCAGTACCAAAGGAAAATGGGCATCTTCGGGTGCAAGGTGCTGAAAGTTTTGGCAAGTGGCTCTGCAGGAAATCTTTGCTGTCACTTCAGAGAGCTGAAATGGGATATTGTGTTTGTATAACTTGTTATTCTTGCCTTTTATTGCTATTTCATATATGTGGCAAAATTCTAGTGATTCTCCATCATCCTCCATAGATCTGCTCTTGATTTACAGTATAACTGAGAATATTGTTTGGCACATGCTTGCTCTAAGAATGTTTTAGAATCAATGAAACTGAAGTAATAGCTGAAATAATGAGCATAAACTGTGCTTGTTTTCATTTGTTTTCATTTTATCTGACAAGTTATAAATGCTCCATCTATTTCATAAAAAATAATAAGCTTACTTATTAAATATCTGAATTGAAATTCTGCTCTCAAGCATAGCAGAGCAAATGCAGGATTATTAGAAATACCTTCAATTTTTTATCCTCTGTGAACTAAGGTAATGATCAAAGTACTCAATAAATGATGCCACTGTAAAACTTCAAAATAATTTTGCATAAATGGCTAAAAAGTGTAATTAATTTAGGGATGACTGTCTCTCTGAATAGACACAGAAATAGTGTTAATTCTACTGCTCTTTTAAAAGCTTCTTGAAGAAGAAATTTCGTATTACTGAGCAATGATTTTAGGTATAAAGCAAATCTGCATGAAGAAAGGGAGGTTTGTTTCTTAAGGGTTACTCTTAAGAAGAGTAAGCCCAAAGAAACAGAAGGGTGAAGGCACACACGTGCTCCCAAGATTTAGAAATTGTGAGGTTCAGACTTGGAAGTGCACTTGGACGTGCACTTTTTTTCCGGATTCTCCCTATATAATAGAGTAAGACTTGTGAGTTCATTGCTGCATTTATATTTGTTCTTTTCTATTTTTTCAGTCAGGTGTCCTGGTAAGTGATACTCACTACTGATTTCCATGCATTGTCATTACATAGACTATTCCTTGTTTCTCCCATTGTCGTGATTTAACCCCAGCCGGCAACTAAGCACCACACAGCCGCTCGCTCACTCCCCCCACAGTGGGATGGGGGAGAAAATCAGAAGAGTAAAAGTGAGAAAACTTGTGGGTTGAGATAACAGTTTAAGAATTAAAATAAAATTTAATAATAATAATAATAATAATAATAATAATAATAATAATAATAATGTGAAAAGGAAAGTAACAACAACAAAGAGAGGAACAAAACCCAGGAAAACCAAGTGATGCAACTGCTCACCACCCGCTGACCGATGCCCAGCCTGTCCCCGAGCAGCGTTGCCCCCCTCCCAGCCAACTCCCCCCAGTTTATATACTGGGCATAACGTCATACGGTATGGCATAGCCCTTTGGCCAGTCTGGGTCAGCTGCCCTGGCTGTGCCCCCTCCCAGCTTCTCATGCACCTGGCACGGCAGGGGAAGCTGAAAAGTCCTTGACTAGTGTCAGCACCACTCAGCAACAACTATAACATCAGTGGGTTATCAACATTATTCTCATACTAAACCTAAAACATACTGTACCAGCTACTAGGAAGAAAATTAACTCTATCCCAGCTGAAACCAGGACATCCACTCACAGAATTATATATTTTCTATTTATCAAATCCCATTGAATTAGCTGTCAGTTACATTTTAAATATTTAAATTTTCAAGAAAAGGATCACCCAGCATTGTCCTCATGGCTAGGCCGTTACAGAAAACATGATTAATACCAGTGGATATCATTCATCTCCTATAATAACACTGCTTTTATTAAGTGTTGGAGCTCTGTAAGATTTTATCTTCACACATAACTACATTAGTGTGTATAATAGATATAATCTGAAAAACTTAATTTACTTTCCTTAAGTCACCACCCTTGCAAAATCCTGAGTGCACAGTGTTAGCCTGCATGTGTATGTGTTCACAATTAAACATGAATATATATGCATAGTGCAGAGGGAGAAAGAGAGAAAAAAAAAAACAAAACCAAACCAATAAATCCAATAGCTTTTAGGGAAAATCAGTAGCATTTCAGAAACTCAAATCAAAGCTTTTGCAGAGTCACATATTAGCAAATGAATACAAAGAGACAAATTTCTCACAAGGAGAAATTTTTTGTTGTTGCTGTTTTTTTAAAGAAAACCTTTTCTAATGAGCAGAAGAGACAGTTTATTACACTTACCTTAAAGGGAAAGGTGTCTGAATGGAACATTTCAGACTATCAGGATCCCTAAATGGCTTATGGAGACTGATACCCTTTTATAGAGTTTCAATTGATTGGCCATGGAAAATCCTCCCACAATGGTATTAGATACATTCTGGTGGTTTGGAAGCCTCTAAAAAATACATATTTGTTGTCTTCCCCTCCTATTCTTTCCCTGTTCCCTTCTTCACTTCCCACTCCTTTTTCTCAGGACCAAGGGCCAAGCTGACCTCCAGGGCTGAGCTGCTTCAGACATCAGGAGCAGCAGTTCTGGAATTCACATCTGGCTCCTCCACGACATCCCTCTTCTGGGATTTTGGCAGTGCAGTCACCCACGGCATCTCTCAGCCCTCTACATCCATAGCAGTGAGCCAGCAGCTCCTTCAGGGTCTTCAAGGTTGCTGGTGCTCTCTTCCCTAGTTGGGACTAACATCTTGACACTCCCAGTCACCGTTTTTCAAGTCTTGACCAAACTGGTTGGGGATGGGGCATTGGCACAGTCTCATTGGAATTTATCAGGGAAAATAAATGAGCTGCTACAGAGATTCACTGGCTCTGAATGTCTCATTAACACCATGGTATTTCTGGCCTTGCTATCCTGCACTCTTGGACTGCACTTCCATTGGTTCACTTGTCAAAATTCAATATATCTGTAATATCACAGTGACTTCTTAGAATTTAAAAAAGAGATTTCATGTGTAGATGATGAACAGTTAGCCAAAAGCTGCAGTTGCGCTGTGTCTATGTAACATACAGAAACCTGTTGATTTTAAGCCTAAAATTAGGTGCTGTAAGAAGAAAATCTATATAAAGCCTTATAAATCTATCTGGAGCCTTTGAGGCTATCTGAAAATATTTGTAGAGTTGTAGAGTACTCGTAGGCAACTGGAATTTTTTTTTAATGCAATTTGTTGTTCTCACATTTATTTCCACTTCAGGTTGTTGGTGGATGATATGGTAGGACATAGGAAATCTTTTTTAAGATAATCCCAGAGTGATGAGCCTGACAGCATTACTTATCTCCACTGATTTCAAAGGAAATTTCATCATGATAAGAACTTAATAGTAGATTAAAGCCTTGATTTACCAAAATCCTGAAATGCCTTCCTGATCCAGGGGCAGCCAGGGTACAAGTAAACAGGCCGCATCACGTTCACCCACAGACCTCACCTCACAAAGGGAAAAGCATGGAAATATTCTCCAAGATACTTATGGAGGAGATGTATGTTCTCCCATAGCTCTGTTTCACCTTCACTGGGCCTACTCCAGCTCCCTTCAAAATCACAGGAGTATTTTGGGCCTTTTTTTTTTTTTTTTTGGTGAGGGATAGCTATACCAGTCTCATGAGATGCAAAGAAAGTTGTCTCTGTTCCACCTCTGCTGAATGAGTGAGCCTGACAAATACTAGAGTCTCTGGGACTTGGCGATCAGGTGCTACGCATTTCTGATTCCCTACAGAAGTACCATTGTGGGAGTTCAGTGGTGTGTATCTTAAGTCTCAAATGAAAGAGGCTCACTTTAGAAATATGTATTTCCTCTTCGACTTTAGGCTTTGCAAATTCAATACGGTATAAAAGAGAGATTGGCTTCGTTTTTCTCTCATTAATTGTTACCGCTGTGAAGAACTCTGCAGCTCGTGCTAAGCTGATAGTTTCTCTGTACATCTTTGTCAGATATGAAATGATATACTGTGAATTTCTTCAAGCTTCAAAAGAGGACCATAGCTGGAATTAGTTGCAGCAGCCATGTACAAAAATTCCTCAAAGTACTAAAGGTCTGTCCTTGCAAACAAAAATACTGATCTTTCCTCACCCTTACTGAAATAAAAATGTACGCAGCTAACAGGTAGTAGAAACTTTCAGTTCTAGTGTAGACCTTCAGGATTCCCAAATCCTGGTAGACATTAAATAAAATATATAAAAATGTGTAATGCAATCAGCCCTTGTCTTTGGTTGCCTTTTTTTCCCCCCTCTGATTAGCAAAATATCCAAGTGACTAGCTGAGATGAAGAAAACATTACTGTAATTTTTTTTTTTTTTTTAGGGGCTTACAGCCGTAAGCATTCAATCTTGTTTTGATATTGTAAGCCCGAGTATTGCCACTTGCTTTCTTCCCTGTCTTGTTAATACCACATCAGTTCTGTGTTCAGCGTGCTGTGAATTTATGGTCTTAGCAGGCAGGTGCTTGAAAAATGAAGTTAGGGCTCAGAATGCAAAACTTTTTTTTGGTTGCTTAGAATAATTTCTGTTGCCAAAGTTACTGTAATGTAATTTCTTAGAAATGTTACATGTCTTGGTATCCAGTGGGTCCAGTTACCATGCAGTAAGTTTGCATTATTTTTTCCTCTGCTATCTATCCTAATTCCTTAGAAAGTGACCCTGCCAAATAGTGGGAGTTTCTACAACTAATGGTATACTTCTCTCTCTAAAGTCTGGTGGAAACCCCTCAAGGAAAGTATTTGGTCTAGAGCAGGGCCAGGTCCTGCTTGTCCTTTTACTCCATTCTCCAGTAAAACCAAAGAGAGTTGTGCAACCAGGCAGAGCAGTGGAAGACAATAATGCATGCATCATAAGTCACTGAAAGTCTTAAAACCTGTAGAACTATGGAAACTAAATTCAGGGTATGTTCCACCAGTGATTTCAGCTTTTATTTTTAAAACTCTTCCGATGCAAAATTTTTCAATTGAACTTTCTTTTTCTCTTTCTTTAGCTTGCTGGGATGGTGAGTACTGCCTACTCCTATGCTACTGTTACTAGACAGGCAGAATGGTGGTGGTCATTTGTCCAGCTGACCTAGCAGACATCTCATAAGCTGTGAACTGCTTTGCCTTTGTACTATGAGGCTCCACTCAACCAAACATTCCGGGCTGCGTGTTCCCTTCACAGGGGTTAAATCCTACCTCGAGAGTCAGCTGTTTACTGAACTGGAGCTTTAGTTTGTTATTGCATGGGCGGGATGGGCTAGGTCCCCTTTTAATTTAGCTATCTAAAGTGCAACTGATTGCTGACCAGCTGCTGCTTCTGCAGTTTGTTTCTCTCCACTAATGACTCTGCGACTAAACATGTCACCATTCATAGCTCTGGCAGATGTTCTTAATTAAAACCACCAGATATTATTTGGCCATCACGAGCTCAGTTTCAAATATCACATCTCTCTGATCGGCCGTACTGAGTCTAAGCAAACTAGGGCTTCCTAGTTTCTATACGCTCTAAGGTATGCACCCCGTAACACCGACATTTCTCCTACGATGCATACGTGCCCTTGCCATCTACCTAAGTTCTCCTCCCGTTCTGCAGGTGGAGCAGCATGGCATAGAAATGCTAAGCCTAGGAAGCCTGTGGAGAGCAGAGAGTTAAAGTCTCTGAAGTCCTAGAACCGAGCTGAGAGAGCGCGCACTAGTGTTATCCTTCTCTGACCCTTCATAATTCTAATTATCTTGCAGCTTCAGCACTGCAGATTAATTTTCTTCCTTGTCCCTTCTCTGACCTTCTTTTCTCTTCCTAACTTCACTCCCACCAGTTCCTCCACTGCTTTGCACTGAGCTGCCAAATAATTTCATCACACCTATTGATTTAAAACTTTCTCCTCTTTTTTTGTTCCGATTTCAATACTGCTCTCCTTTGGTTTGCTTTGGTTTTTTTCTTCCTCCCTATCCTCTTCCCACTATGGCTCAACGTCCCTCAGTACGTGGTGTGTTCCATGCCCAAATGTTTCTGATACCAGTTCTGTATAGGAAACGATAATGGAATTTTTGTCCTATGCTGAATTTGGCTGGAACAGTGAGTTGGTAATCTTCTCCCTTCGTGAGTGCTAGGTAAATGACCTTCTTATTACTGTAGTTATGCTACCTGCTATAGCCTGTGGTTTTTAAATTACGTTCTTCTTCATGCTGCAGCAGATTATTTTCTTCAACACAATTTCTGCTTTTAGATGTAATATCGTGGCTGGAGCAATTAAAAGATGAAATGCTGTTTTCCTCCAGCAGTATCACCGTGCATTATCAAATCTTAACAGTCCTCCTGAGAATGACGTAGTAATAATAGCATCAAATCAGTATCCGAGCCGCACGGCAGTACCTGAGCTAGCGTAGGCCCACGCTGTGCCCAAGAGGAGCTTTAAAAGGGAATATTGTGTGCTGGAAATACAGGATACTTCTATGCAACCCAATGCAGACTGGTGCAAGCTGGCTCGGAGGTCGGTAGTGTCGGTTCTGCCTCTGCAGGCACACCCAGCAAGGGGGGCACAGACTGCAGCAGAGTCGCATCCCACTGGTGCAGAGTGCAGGGGAATGCGGAGCCTGTCAGAATTTGGACAAAACCCAAGCTCATTTCTACTCCTGGCCCTGTTGTTGTCCTGCTTGGTGATGCTGGAGAAGCCACTTCTACTCTCTGTGTTGCAGCTTCTCCATCTGTAAAATAGTGCTAATACAATTTAGCACTATTTGTCAAATATCTTTGTAAAACCTCTTTATGAGAATGAGCAATTTGCACTCTTCTATGCCTCACTTCAGTATAAGCTGGGCAGATGTAATACACAGCTTCTACCTAACTGATATTTTAATTTGATAAAGACATCAAACAGTCCCTGGTTTTCACAATCAAACACCGTATTTTTCAAATGAAATGGAGATGATCTTCCATAGAATCATAGAATCGTTAAGATTGGAAAAGACCCTTAAGATCATTGAGTCCAACCATTAACCTATCACCGCCAAGTCCACCACTAAACCGTGTCCTCAAGCACCACGTCTACCCATCTTTTAAATACCTCCAGGGATGGAGACTCAACCACTTCCCTGGGCAGCCTGTTCCAGTGCCTGACTGCCCTTTTGGTGAAGAAGTTTTTCCTAATATCCAACCTAAACTTCCCCCGGCGCAGCTTGAGGCCGTTTCCTCTCATCCTATCGCTTGTTACTAGGGAGAAGAGACCGACCCCCACCTCGCTACAACCTCCTTTCAGGTAGTTGTAGAGAGCGATAAGGTCTCCCATTAGACAATAAGATCTTTATTTTTTTTTCCCCAAAAAGGGGGGATGGGATTTGGAAGTAAGTAATCCTCCATTTTTCCTAAGGTCTTGAAAACTGCTGACAGACATCCCTGGAACATGAAACATGCACTCGCCCAGAAAGCAAGCAGTCTGGGAAGAAATGGGTCAGAGAAGATGCTTCACAATACTAATTGACTCCAGAAAACAGGGGATGTACATTGCAAAGGCATCTATTGTCCAGCAGGTGCATTCAGGTTTGATGTGAGTTGGACTTATGCTAGCTGCCTCTAAAGTCATTGGGATCTTTCCTTTGGCTTCAAGTGAGAGAGACAGTGATGTATACCTGCTAAGAGACTGACCTGCAGAGTTGTTGGAGAGAAGCACTGTTATGGGGCTGCCAAGAAACTTGCTACAGAGGTTCGGAGACTGTCTGGACACTTCCTTCTCTCTTCTTTCATTTCATGAGAAAGAGCAAGTTCCAAGAGCAGAGCGCATACCACATAGGAAAGGGCACAAAGATCAGTCTGGGAAGACAAAACAGACAGTTAGCTGACATTGACCTTGCACAAACAGAAGTGATACCAATGAGCAGAAGGTGGCACCTGGGTGAATTTGCATCTGCAGAGAAACCTTCTTTGACTAAAGACTCCATCACGGTGTTACTCTGTCAAATCAGCTTCTCAGTTCATGAAAACTCCTGGATTTGTCATTGATAGACAGCCTGATACAACATTAGCACCATCTCCAGGGGCTGGGACAGTGCCTTCACCTGACAGACCTGAAAAAGATGTGGCCTATGACAATATCTAAGCATGAAATTATGAGCCTTTACAAAACTCTATTACAGCCTGCTACCAGCTTTCCACAGTAACACAGGCTTTGCTCTGAGATTTGATTTTGCCTAGCTGAGGGGCAGAGGAGAGACAGGAAAGAATGGCTGATGACCACTATAACATACTCCGTCTCCAGAAGTGCAGTTTTATGGGAGGCTATAAAAAGGGCACAGAGAATCTCTGGTCTAGAAACAGCAAAGAAAATCTAATTTCTTAGTTACAAAATTTTTGAATTAAAACTTGCTAGGAAGGGCTTGCTATTGTGCGGATGCTCCTTTGAATAGAGCAAAGCCTGTATTTTTAAAGGGAAATTTTAAATTTTATTTTAAGGGGACATGACACATATTGTTCTGTATTCAATGGCAGCCATCTTCGTGTATAGAATATGTCATTATTTCACTTTATTTCTTCAGTAAGAAACATTTTGTGTATAATTTTTACAGTTCTTCTTCCAGTTTAATCTTTTTTTTTCCCCAAGGAAGCATAAAGAAAGCTGCTGCTAGATCTATTCTTGTAATTTCTAGTAAATCTATGAGGTTACGCCTACTGCTAATCCTTTTGGCATTATACTTCAAAAGCAAGTTTTCCCAAGAAGAGTGCTTTCATTCCTGAAAATAAAACAAATTTAGACCAAATCTGTTCTTAAATTACTTTTTGGAGATGCCTATTATTAGTTTGTTCTTATTTCTTCTCCTTTTTTCCTCAGTGGCATACCACTTGGTATAACACTGCTCTACTGTGCCAGGTTATCAGGTTTATCAGCACGTGGTTATGAAAATGGAATCAGCCTCAGTGCAAGTTAAATACTCATCACTTCTGCCACTGCCACCGCACAGCTAATAACCCACTACATTCCCAAGGGATTCTTGCTGCCTTAAGGGAAAGCTAAGGTTTACCATGGTGCTAGTGGCATTCCCTCAAAAAATACAGACTGCAAAGACTGCACTGCTAAAGTCACAAAGACTTTCTTTTGGCCACCAACAAACTATAGGAAGAGACCAGCCTCTGGGTCTCCCTTCGACTCCAGAGAAGCGTCTCACCCCACAGATCTGCCAGCTAAACTTCTTACAGGAAAGCTCCCAGATCCTATCAGGTAAAACATTTAGGCTTAGCCCTGAGACTTGCAAAACTTTTGTTTTTCCCCAGGATTATTTTGTCAGAAGTGGGTTAGAGAGCCTTAACACCAGCACATCTGAGAGGGTGAAAAGACAGCAAAGGAGATGTAGTGACCTCCCAGTTAGTACTGCTACCCACAGGTGTGCAAATGGCAGGCCCTGAGCAATACAAAGGTTAAGGGACCCCAGGCACTATGCAACGATTTATTCATAGTAAAGGAAGCTTTACTCTTGCCATTGCAAAGGTGGAAGCAGGCAGTGGGGCTGGCTGAGGGCACCACAGCCCTTCCACTGCAAGACAAAGCTACAAAGCACAGAGATGAATCATGGGGAAATCTGCCTTCTTTGCAGGAGTTCTCAGTATGGAATCAGTCATATCCCTCCACTGGACTCTCTGAGTTTGGCTTGTCATGCATCAATAAAGCATGATGTGTCCAGCTGTGCCCTAT
This sequence comes from Platalea leucorodia, assembly GCF_965183815.1. Taxonomy (NCBI): domain Eukaryota; kingdom Metazoa; phylum Chordata; class Aves; order Pelecaniformes; family Threskiornithidae; genus Platalea; species Platalea leucorodia. The sequence continues at coordinate 121,569,659 of NC_138823.1, forward strand.
TCAGTTACAGAAAAACCTGTTAAAACTGGTTGCTTTTGGCAAGATATGCAGAGCACTTACTTCTTGAGTGAAGAGGAAGGAAGTAATGTAAGTGTTTTGCTGGTTGTAATTGAGAGTTTTTATTCAATAAGAAACTTCTGTGTATCTTTTATGGCAGTGTCTGGGTACCAGAACACATGATTGCTGCTGGAAGCATGTTTTCCAGCTGGATTCACTCAAGCAACCCAACTGCAGGCAGCAGAGTTATTGTGGAGCAACCAAGAGCAGGGTTCGCTAGGAAAGTCAATATTCAGAGCTTACATACATTTGTACAAGTATAATATGTATGTATATGACCTGTTAAAAAGCAAGGGTGGATGGTTGTGTTGCACATCCTACTTCGCACAACAAAGTAACAATAATTTTGAAAGCAAACACAGCTCCCTCCAAGCCCTCAGTTTGCTTTAGAGGTCTAAGCAGTTCATTCCAAGCAGCCTTCGGCTGACACTAACTTGTTCAGCCATGATTCCATGTACTTGCACATGTTACGGAAGAATTTTACCTGAATGTTCCCAAATGACATATGAGGGTATTTTGCTCCATTGTGGACATGTGGAGTTAGTCATTAAATAAAACATATTAGCTTAAGCCTCAGTGAAAGAGGTAGCAACAGGAATGGCTAGTGGGGTAAGGGAACAGAGAAACAAGACATAAGCAGGAGAAAATATTAAGACCCCTTGTGGTAAAGAGAAAAGGGCTTCCTGACTGCCATGAACTGGTAAAGGCTCTGTGTCCAATTAACTGCACAAAACCCTGCTAATGGTTTTGTGCAATTTTCTGTGCAAACATTTCTAATCACAATAGCCGGTTTGCTCTCGTGGAAAATGGTTTCACCCTGTCTCAACAAGAGAGAAGCTGCTGCATATTTTGGCAGTTAGCAGAGCTCCCACAGAAGCAGTAGCTACAGGGCCACAGAACCACAGCATCACAGCATGGGCTGAGGCTGAAAGGGACCTCCAGAGTCATCTGGTCCAACCCACCTGCTCAAGTAGGGCCACCTGGAGCCAGCTGCCCAGGACTGTGTTCAAATGACTTCTGAATATCTCCAGGGAGGGAGATTCCACCACCTCTCTGGGCAGCCTGTGCCAGTGATCAGGCACCCTCATAGTGAAAAAAGTGTTTCCTGATGTTCAGAGGCAACCTCCTGTGTTTCAGTTGGTGCCCACTGCCTCTTGTCCTGTCACTGGGCACCTCTGAAAAGAGCTTGGCTCTGTCTTCTTTGCACCCTCCCTTCAGATATTTATATATATTGATAAGATCCACCCCTGAGCCTTCTCTTCTCCAGGCTGAACAGTGCCAGCTCTCTCAGCCTTTCCTCATATGTGAGATGCTCCAGTCCCCTCATGATCCTTGTGGCCCGTTGCTGGTCTCTCTCCAGTATGTCCATGTTGCTCTTGTACTGAGGAGCCCAGAACAGGACACAGTACTCCAGGTGTGGCCTCACCAGTGCTGAGTAGAAGGGAAAGATCACCCCTCTCCATCTGCTGGCAATACTTTAACAAATGCAGCCCAGGATACAATTAGCCTTTGCCACAGAGACACACTGCTGGCTCAGGTTGAACTCTGTGTCCACCAGGACCCCCAGGTCTTTTTCTGCAAAGCTGCTTTCTGGCTGGGTGGCCACCAGCATATATTGGTGCAGCGGAGTTATTACTCCCCAGGTGCAGGACTTTGCATTTCCCTTTATTGATCTAACATTGGATGAAAAATGAGAAAGGAGTTCCTCAAGTTGCACTTCTTGTTGAATTTCATGAGGTTCCTGTTAGCCCATTTCTCCAACCTGTCCAGGTCTCTCTGGGTGGCAGCACAACCTCTTGGCATATCAGCCACTTCTTCCAGTTTTGTGTCATCTGCAGACTTGCTGAGGGTACACTCTGCCCCATCATGCAGATCATTAATGAAGATGTTAAACTGGTCTGGACCCAGTATTGACCCCTGTGGTACACTGCTAGTTACTGGCCTCCAACTAGACTTTGCACCACTGATTACCATCCTCTGGGCCCAGCCATTCAGCCAGTTTTCAATCCACGTCACTGCTCACCCAGCCCACACATCAATAGCTTGTCTATGAGGATCTTATGGGAGACAGCATCAAAGGCCTTACTGAAGTCAGGTAGACGATATCCAGTGCTCTCTCCTCATCTACCAGGCCAGTCATTTCATCTTAGAAGTTTGTCGAGTTGGTCAAGCATGACTTCCCCCTTCATCAACCCATGCTGATTACTCCTTCTTGTCTTTCATGTGCCTGGAGTGGTTTCCAGGATTAGCTGCTACGTCACCTTCCCAGGGATCAAGGTGAGGCTGACTGGCCTGCAGTTCCCTGGGTCCTCCTTCTTGCCCTTCCTGAAGACAGGAGTGACAGCTACCTTCCTCCAGCCTTTGGGTACTTCTCCCAATCGCCATGATTGATCAAAGATTATCAAGAGTGGTCTCGCAATTAAATCTTTCAACTGCCTCATGGGTGCATCCCATCAGGGCCCATGGACTTAGGTATGTCAGGTTTGCTTAAGCATTCCCTGACCTGATTCTCTTCCACCAAAGGTAGCTCCTCCTTGCTCCAGATTATCCCCCTGGTCTCCAGGACTTGGGATTCTTGAAGGCCTGTCACATGCTGGGAAACAGCACCAGGCCACTACTAGCAGCCCTCCAAGCACCAAGGCTCTATGGGTCAGTGAAAAGAGCAACACTGACTTCTTACGCATTGATAACTGCCAATCCTATTCAAATTCTGCACACGCATTGCACCTTGCCAAGACGTGATGGCATTCACCTCATGTCTCAAGGAAGAACATAAGACTTACATTCCATTCACACCGGGTTCAAATTATGGCCAGGACATGTACCAGCCTTGTTAAAAAAGGGAAAATTTACCCCTTACATGTTTTAGGATGAGCTGGGCTCCTTTCTTATTAGAAAAGCTAGTCAATTCACCTGTCAGATATGCAGCCAAATTCTGCAATAGGAGCGACAAAAATAACACAAAGCCAGAAAGCTGGATGTTTTCCCTCAAATGTGCTTCAGATTTTTTCTCTCTCACAGACAATCTGGCCACATTAAATTAAGATATGTATCACTAGGTCTAATTAATATAAGATGCAATCTGAAACCTTTTACAAATTAATACTAGATGATGAGCATTTTCATATCATAAGAACACTTATAACAAAAAATAACCAAATAAGCAAGGGCATTAAATTTACTCACTTTCATTCAGCAGAACTCATAGGCAGTGTTTTGGTCCCAGGGACATCTGTTCTCTGTTGATCACCTTCCTTTTCAGAGGATTGGGCCTCACAATTCAGCTACTCTGGATTACAAAACTTGAGAGAATATGTGCATTTGGGTTGACATATGACAGTAGTAGTATTAGGTTTAGTAGATCTACCTTCTTGCACTTTTTAAACTACAGATTATCTTAGCTAAGGCCCTTACCAGCATAAACATCACACACAGGTTTATTGTGGCAAAACTAAATTGCTTCCTAAACAGATTTATAAGTGTGTGGCTTGACTCTCTAAACACAGCCTCTGACAACATCCACGAAGAAGCCACTTCCTTGTTACTTCTGAGATGTTCATGTTTCTTTTATAGTTTGGGAGGAATTTGGGATTGAGCAGGGAGAGGTTGCTCTTAATCTACTCAACTAAGCAGCGGGTACATCTTCAGAAGACTGCTTTCGTTAGAGGAGAGACGTTATCTCATGGCAGACAGTCATATACCAGTACAAATAGTCATACCCCAGTTTCTACTCTGTTAATGGAAAGCTATTCCTATATTAACTGATTTGTCTTTAAAAAGCAGGATTTATTAGCATTGGCACAAAGGCCTTGAGCTACAGTGTTTAAACTGCTTTCAAACTGGAGCCAGCTGCAGGAGAAGACATATGGTAGCACAGGCTACGTAAGCACAGCTGCACAAAGGCACCTGGGGGACAGGACGGGAGGAAGGGCATGCCCTGACCTGAGGGGATCACTACGTGCCACACCATATGTTAGAGATCCTTTTCCACTTCCACCATTCGTTTACACCACAGCCATTCAAAAGAACGCCAAGGATTCAAAAAAAGTAGGTGCTAGATACTCCATTACCTAGACCAATGTTCTGAAGTTTAAGCACCCACAGCACCAAAAATACAGTATCAACTCAGACAACGTATGAAATTCAGCACCTAGATTTCCCTCAAAAGACTGTTACGTGCCTAGAAGCAGCAACACCAGAATACTTCACTGGCATTAGAACTTAGTATTTCACGAAAACATTTTACCATCTGCAGCGGTAAGAGAAGTTGGGTCAGTTGCCCACAAAATAATTCTTTTCATATGTTATCTTGTGTAACTGATTTGAATTCCTATAGTATTCCATATGTCTGAAAAGGAAAAAAATAAAAAAAAATGCCTGCTGCTTGCTGGACCATTTGACACAAACAGAAGGATGAGAGAGGGGTTAGACAATAGACCCCTAAGATTCCTGTGGTAGACAGCATATTCCTCCCTTTGGAAAACAGCCCAGGGGATTTATGCCAGGGATGAAAGAAGAAGGAAAAACAGATTAGGAGTCTTTGAGAGTCATTCTTCAAGGCGGGGGGGCACTGTTTGGTCTTATCCTGCATCGCTCCAGAAAGAGGATCATCAACAAGCCTGTCTGAGGTAATGAGATCGAAGATGTGTGTGTAGAAAGCACGAGCTGGTCAGTCCACACCGACATATAAATTTCTCCTTATCAAAGAGAGAGGATCCCACGCAGTGGGACTGTTCCCTCACTGAAAAACAAGAATTTTGAGCCAGCAGCAAGACTAGCCCCAGATAACAAGAGCCAACTGAAAGGAAGAGATGGATTGCAGGCAGCTGAGATACATCAGGGGACTCTCTGTCTCTCAGGCCAAAGAGAACCCGAGATATCAAAAATTGCTTCTGCTACAAGAACAGAGATGTTTGATTTTTAACTTCTCCCTTCCAAGCAAAAGAATTATTTACTTATCTGAGCAGAATGAGAACATTACAGTTCTAAAGAAAACAGGAGATCAAACTGCCAAGCTGTCCTGCCTTAGAGACAAAATTTCTGTGAGTCTCATGTAAAAAACAACCTAGTTCTCCAAAAAAGGCAAACTCACTTCTCATGTACACCTGCCGTAAGGGGAGGGAGGTGTTGATTTTGGAAGAGGAGAGAAACTACTGCCAACTGGCAGCATCTGTGAAGAAACAGCTACTAGACAGAGAACAGCATTTTGGAAATCTAGATATTAAACACTTCAGAATTAAAAGCACTGCACATATTGTAGTAAAAAGCAAACCCAGGTTCAATTTATCGCTTCACAAAATAAACAGAACAGCTCTAGCCCCAAACAGATAGCTAGGGTGCCTTCCTTAAGTAACATTTCCCAGTCACAAATGCAGAAAAAGAACAAAAACAGAGAGTAGAATATCTCCGACTCCATGGCAGTCCCATTCTGTCACTTGCAAGAAAACCCAAAGGTGAAAGACCAATGGCTTCATCAACTCACCCATCCCCACTCAGAGTTTGGGTCAGTAGCAGTAACCCATGAGACATTTTGATCCCTCCTCAGCTGAGGTAAGGGTGGCACTGTCACCTTTAGCATTGAGTTGCTCAGCATTATTATAGCCCTGAGGCTGGCAGAGCCTCACAAGAGTTCACTGTTCAAAGTTACTGTTTACAATAGACTCCCTCTGGGTGACCTGTGGGTGACAGCCAAAAGCACTAGGCTCTGGAAATCCAAGTTCATGTATGTTCCTTAAAAGTTTCTTGAGGAACTCTTGGCCAGTAGTCTGTGCAAATCTAAAAAGATATCTATGTTGTTGTAGACAAATACAGAGAAGAACAAAATTCTAGGTGAGTACAGCCATCTCTACAAAGAGTGGCCCAAGGTGACAAAGTTAAATGCACCATGACTTCTACTGACAAAATGGGCAACAGCAGAGTTTGGGTAAGTCAGCAGAGCATGAAAGCTCAGCTAAGTCCCATCTGCCTGCAGTGCACTGCATTTATTATCTTTAATCAGAAGATGTCCTCACCTCAGGATTTTTTCTTTTCCTCAAGAGCAACCACAAAAATCTGATGTTCTAAAATAAATGCACTTGTCTAAGCTTTAGTAACAAGGGAAAAGGACCAATGCTTATTTACATATGAGAAGCCATACTATGAGAATACACTTACATTTGTTTCAAGAACTAAGAACAGAAGTGAAATATTTGAGAATGATTGACTTTATTCACATGTTGGATTATTCGGAAAAAAATTAAAAAGCCAAGAATGATTCTATGGTAGAAAATCCTCTAAATCACAGTGAAGTAAGTGCTAGGAAGCCTATGTCCTTTGAGGGTTAAACGCTTTTTGGTATTTTCTATAAGCAGGATAAATGCAAGCAAATGCATCAAAACATTTTGACATTAGTGTCTTGCATCCAATATATCGCATCATGACAATCTCTGAGGTATTGTTTTATTTTATTCAGTACATTTTAAAAGTGCACATTTTGGTGTTTATAGAACAAAGTCAAGTTCAATACTTTTATCTCTTTTAAACAACATATTGTTGGCTAACAGAAGTTTCTCTGTACTCAACGTGTTGTATCAGATCAACTGAGAAATAGTTTTAATTTTATTTTAACTATTAAGTTACTAGATAACAACTTCACAATCAAGTATTTATTTCAACAGAAACGTGGGAGCCGAGTGGCTATGTAAAGCTTTCTCTTTCAATTGCTTTTCCCCATCACCCTGATAGCATAACTGAAGAATTAAAGTAATTTAAGTGTCTCTGCACTAGGAAGACTCTATACACAAGAATCCACATTCTTCCTGCGTTTCAAATCTATTTTTATTGCCTCCAGAGCCCCCGTACCAGAACTGACCACACATTTTCTGCTCTTTGTCATAGTACCACTTCAGAATGTAATTCTGACATTCTCCACTATCTTGAACAAGGTCACACGCATCTGGAAAAGGCAAATAAGAGACAGATTTAATGAAAGAAAGATTCACCCTTCTCAGCATTGTAATTTCAGGGAAAAGTAATGTTCAGTGCAAACTGGCAGATGAAAGGTAGCCAGTATTCAAGGTCTAAGATTCACTAAGTGTTCATCCACAGTGCCGGCGTGGCCTGAAGTCCCTCTTCTTATGATTGATTTAACCAGAAAGAATGTCTGAAACAACTAGATTTTCAGTGGCAAAAACAGAAGGAATGCTAAAAGGTCTTTAGTCTTCTAACATAGACTTTTTACTAAAATTATTGTAAAATGATTACACCTGGTCTATAAGGGCTAGGTAAATAAAGCTTTTCAGAATGTCCCTCTTCTTTATTCCAACTTGTTATACTGGTATCCATCAGTAAAATTTCATAAATGAACATACATAGATGGTTAAATTATCCATTATAGTCTCTTAGCCAAATCCCAGAGTAATACAGATATAAATTGCATAAATTATCCCAAAAGTAGGTGAGACTAGCATACTTCGTAGCAATCTGGTATTCAGTAAGTACAGATCTAACCAGGTTTTACCAATGTAAATTCAGAGTTACTCAAATGAAGTCAGAAGAGCAGCTCTAGACTTTGGTATCGGTACGACATCAAAGGGGAAGCACTGAGAAGTAAAGCAAAATACCGATAAAACTACCCAACCTAAAGATTTAAAATGACATAACCTTCTCCTCCTAATCAACTGAAAAATAATCATCTCAAGCAATAGATCAGTACAAAGTATATCTCTCAAAAGGTAAGTTCTGGAACTATCTACACGTTTTTAGAAGTAAACTGTTGGGTCACTAATTACAACTCAGGACTGGGAACGGCAGTTCATGTGTCTCCTATAAGTGGCTCTCACATCAGCAGTGCAATGACCCTGAGTACATCCTCACAGAAAATACTTTATTTGTAAAGTATAAACAGTAACATACCTTCATGCTATTGAATTTTCTGTGTGACCACAGAGTTCATGAACTGATTAATGGGAGCACTACTTCAAGACTGTATACATGCAGTTGGGCAACAGGACCAATTCCATCTGGACTCAGCAAGTCTGTCATGCACTGCGGATTTATGGCATTTCCAGAGGTACATTAGCTCTTAATTAAAGATCCAATATTAAAACAGTTTTGCAAAAGCATTGCTCCTCTCTCATCAGGGATGGGGCTACCAGACATTCCCAGAATCATTTTTGAGTGGAGAGGGATGAAAAACAAAGGGATGGCAGCTGTAGTAACGAGCTACCACGCCCAAAGCTATGCAGACACCATTGCATTTTTTTCACAGAAATTCTCTCCAATTGTAGCCTAAACAATAAAAACACTCAATAGCCTTAAAAGAATGTTGGTGACAAATTATCTCACAATCAGCTTCCCATACCTATTGTATCAAATGGCAAATCTGCAAAGACAAATGCATATTTAGGAAGCAAAGTAAAAAACATGAAGAATACATATTTTGATAAGATACCTCTGCTGAGGGATCCTGTTCTTCCTACAGGAACAGACTGTAGCAGAGATATTTAGTTTCTCCATGTTGAGCTAAGTTAGCAGCAGAAGTAACTCAGTAATTATAGTGCAACTTGGGGATTTAAAATGCTCAGCTGTTTTAGTAAAGGGGATTAGAACTTTATATTATTACAAAAAGTTACAAATCAAAACTAAAGTCATAATGACACCTGCAGTTCAGCCTTTAATTATAAAGTCTACTGTATAGATTTGGACTGAGTACAAACATATGTTGACAAAACGCTTTGGGAAATGTAATTAATGGAAATGCTTCATACTGTGTAAATATTCAACTGAGCCCTTCACAATTTAGAGTCTTTTTACTGAATTAAAAAAGATTTTCATCTTCTAAAATCATACCATAGTCACTATAGGCAGCTCTAGTTTCTACTGTTGCCTCTAAGTTTTCCTCGTTCTCGTCCTGAGCTTCTCCATACTCTTGTGGCTTTTCTCCTTCAGCGTCTTCCTCTGTGAAATACTCACTCTCCCCATAATCATATCTCATTTCTGGTATCGTGTATACAAGTTCTGCAGTGGTCTCTCTAATATTCTCCAGGACTCTACTTTCAGTTCTTTCAATGTCTTCTAAACCATGACCGTAACCAGTTGCATCAGTTCCAGGAAAAGGCATCCTTCCAAGGGGGGGGGAGGGGAAGAAAAAAAAGTATTTAAGCACCAGTATGGCCTCAAAAAACGCATCTGGTTCATTCCTTCTGAATACCATGAAAAAAATTTTTGATCCTGATCATGCTTCTGTTAAAGCTACTTTGAATATAACTACTAACCCAAAGGGAGAAATCTTATGTTCAGAGATACACACTCAAAAAGTTTAATAGGCAATTCCAAACCTTTCAATCATAGACGCTTGCTGTTGTGTGTCTCCCTCATCTAAGTTTTCACACTCTTCTTGAAGTTCAGGTGGAGGATAACTGTTCATTTCTTCTGTGGGGAAAGCACAGATACCACGGGTGAGTTTTAAAGTCCTCCAAACCCCAGTATATTTAATAAAAGGCACTACATGATTTTCTTGTTGTGAATTGGAGTTTGCATCTTTCAGTAAGTAACACACCATTATCTAGAGTGACTGGTACTATGCCCAGGAAAATGAAAATTACGTTAGAGATCAGCTAGATGAGAATGACTCCTGAACCAACGTTTTATACTTTTGTCTTGCTCTGTAATACACTATTTATCCTTCTATGGAAACTTTGACATCTCTAAGTACCTACTTCTCATGAGGATTTTAAATCAGTGACAGTTTCCTTCTTGATATTCTCGTTTGTATTTCAAAGCACCTAAGACCTGCTAATCTGCATGAATGTGTCTTGAAAAGTGAAGTTCTTTCTCTGCTCTACAGAGGAGGAATAACTGCAGTAAAAAGAGGTTAATGCCAAATCTGCTAAATGTTTAAACTTGTATCTGCCCCAAAGCCTAAATAGGCATAAACAGCTCAGTAAATCTGGACTTGCCAATGGTCAGAGAAGAAATGCAGGCCTAAATCAGGAATATAACTTTATTCTCTTAGCTGAAGAATGGTCTTTCTTAGTGAAAGTAGAGGCAAAAAAGCCACATATTAAATACAAACTTAAGGGAAAAAAAATACGTAAGGTTTTGGCCTAAGGCACCATTAGAATATAATGCTGTTCTGTCGTTACTGGGACTTCCATTAGTGTCCAGCATCTGCGGCAAACTAAAGATGAAAGACTGGCTAGGTGAATTATGACTAGAAACTGAATGATAGCGCATATACAATGACTACCATTTTCTACACAGCATTTCTCTTTCTTTCCATAACTTAAGCAAACGTCACTGCATGTTACTTACGTTGTAGAAGATTTAGAAATGCCCGGCTAAACCTCTGAGCGTATACCATCTCAGGTGTTGAAACCCTGCCCAATGTCAGTAAGTGCTGGTCTGTGGGGGAGCTTGACAGCTCCATCAGCTGATTGTCACTCACATCATTGCCAAGCGCAAGAGTGAACAAGGTGAATCCTTGGCACTTGGCTCCGAGTGAAATCTCTCTCAGCTCCTCTCTGTCCCACATGCTCGTTTTGCTTCCAACTATTGCAAATATGACCCTGTGTTTTCTTTGTCTGGGGGCTTTAAAGAATACATTTTCAACCGTCCACTGTAGGGCAGAAGCAATGGCTGATGGCCCTTCCAGTTGGTGAACAGACTCTTGGATATGTTTCTTCATCAAATCTTTATTGCTGTATGTGACTAGATCAAACTCCAAGGCCACAGGGGTCTGGTTTCTGTCAGGCAGGAAGCCCCTGGGAGCCTGCTGCACCAGTGCCACTCTGATGCCTCCATATGATTCATTTGGCTGTGAGGAAATGACAAACTGATCTAGCATGTTGCTCACAAAGTCTTTGGCTCTCTGAAACTCTTCACTGCTGATGCTGCGAGAGCTGTCCATGATGTAAGTGATATCCATATCCATCAGAACAGGGGGAGAAATGGGCACCTCACAGTTGGTACTTGGTTTGCATTTATCTAGAGAGGAGGAGCCAACAGGCAGCAAACTATTTAGCAATACAACAAAAGCAATAGTTTAGAAAAAAAAAATCACACAGTCCTACTCATCTATGTTATTTTTCTTAAATTTTGATTATAAAAAAAAAATCAATTTGGCAACTTGAAATCTTGTTGCTCTAGTAAAGAACAGATGACACTTGCTGAACAAAGTTTTGAAATATCCTGGGAAATTATTTAGGCATGAGAGCAAAAAATGTTCATAAGGTAAAACTTAACAGATAAAAGTTCCCCTAAGAAATTTTCTTGTATTGAAATCTAAACATTGTCAAGGACACTGGAACAAACTCTATTTTTAATCTCAGACCATTGTTCAGCATTCTGAAATATTATAATTTAGTTGCTTCTCCCCCCACCCCACCCCCCACCCCCAATGTAGAATTTACGGTAAATGAGCCTGGTTTCCCAGAATCATAATGCTATTTTAAGTGCATTTCTGTTAAAAAGAAGATGCCAAGCACAATAATCCATTTTGCATGGCTGAGACTGCAACTAATTAAACAGCTTGTATGGTTTTGAGATTCTAATTCTTACCAGCCACTGAAAAGGAAATTCAAATTGTACTTTCTCAGCAGTGGTAATCTGTAACCAAGGAATGATCTGGCACAGAGGGCAAGGCAGCCCAGTTGCAGAAGGGGTTAAACTGGTTGGGAGCAGGAATGCCAGGGACAGAACAACTCCCTGTAAGGGAGTGAAGTTTCTCTTGGTGATGACAAGAAACAGCCACAGCATTGTCTTGTAGCCATCCTGGAATGGGAGCACTCAGGGTCCACCTTTGGGCAGCAGAGCTGGGCTGAGTCGCCCTGTGCAACCGCTCATGGGATTGGTGCTGGTGCAAGTGTATATAAGGAATCAGCTCTTAACGCATCTTTGCAGACTCCTTGTAGAACCACTTACGGCAGTAGGACTCTGCCCAATGCATTGTTCATTAATTTATTTTTTTTTTTAAATATTTAAGCACAAACATGTTTAAGGGGTACCATAAGAATTCCCCAACACCACACTGCAAAATAAAATCTATAGGATTTGTTATTGAAAGGGTAAAGAGACCAATACAACAGCTGGAATTTGCAAAAAGTCTTACCGAAGCAAAGTGTACAATACGTGATGCTCTCCAAACTTTCATCCTGTTGTCTTTCCCAAACCAATAATTGAAATCTTCTAGTATCATCAACCTATATTTTAAAGCAGACACAAAAGTAACATTAAAAAGATATACATGAAATACAGATGTTTGCTCTTAATACTCAATGTCATTACTATTTCTCTGTTAAAATAGATACTATCCCTAACATGGTGTTTTCACTGTTATTGTAATATTGAACAGGTACGCAGAAGACTTTTTCAGTTGCCATTCTGGAGCATTCCGATTGCCCTGGAGCATTACAAGGAAACTGCTTTGTGCCTAAAGGTTTAACTCCATGCTGTGCCATACAGAGATTGCCAGGTTTGCGTAGCTGCTAATGACAATTAATTGGCGTTAGCACAGCTTATTAGCTAAGAGTACAACCTACGCATTGCCTGTGATCAGCTGAAGATAGACAATCTTCCCCAGTAGAAGATTTGACCACAGAAATGCTTGAGGAATCCTGAAGAAGCTCCAACAACATCCTACAATTTCAGTGACCACCCAACCCCATCCAAATGTGATTCAAGGGAAAAAACATTTCCTTGTGGACTAAGATAAATAAAAATGGCTGTAAAATATCATAATATTGCAGAAAACGAACCATATATGTGGATAAGCTAAAACGGTGAGGAAAGTAGCAATCACTTCTTTGCATTAAACTTAAGCTTTGTGTGTGTTATACACAACACATACACAACACAATTAACTTCTGATTAACGTCTGCAAAGGATGTTATAGATAGGCCTCTTCAAAGGAATTAGAATTGGCAACGACTGTTTAAGTGATCTCCAAACTGAGGCTCCTAAAGCAAACTAACCAAAGCCAGTAAGTGTGGTGACAGGCTGGTAGGATCATGAAGATTAAACCACCTCTCAACTGCAAGGGCAGAAATCCATCTGAAAGAAAAAGTGATGTTGCATTTTCTTGGGTGGTGGTGGTGAGGTTGGTTGCCTTTCCACCACTGTAATCATAAAGGAGAGCTGCGCAGTGAATTTCTGCCTTTGCCTCTGCTAAACAGCTTTTTTAAACTTTTCTACTCCAAAAACTGATTTATGGAAAGCCAGCACCTTTATAAATACCAGATGTTGTCATATGCATTTGGATTTGTAATCTGTTTATACTAAGTAAACAAAATACTGATGTTTGTTCCTGTTTATGCTGTGGAGCAACTCAGTGAATAACCTGTGAGCTTCCTTCTCATATGCCAGCAGAATTTTTTCATTGTGCTAAATTAACATTCAGACAGACAAATATGTGAATTGACTAATACATATGAGACTGCATGTGAATAAATGTAACAGGAAGATTAAAGGGCTGACTTAAATGCTACTAGGTTAGAAGTAGGTCAGATAGCAAGTTTTGCACTTTTTGTCACATGTAAGTAAACATAGTTTCCTTCTATATGGATAATTTTGAAGAAACAGCAGCTGGAAGGAATTTTATTTGGAACAAGTCAAAACAGCACAGATGATACAAAAATAAATTGAAAAGAGAAAGAACCTGGAATCCATATTATGAAACCTTAAAGAAACTTACAATTGTTTTCCTTTGGTACCCAGTAAAATGAATTGCTTATTTTTGTTTACTATCTTTTTATATGGAGTCATATTTTAAAATAAAAGTTAATTCTCTCCTGCACTAACAGTAATACAGCTATCAAAAGGAGTTCTGCTTAATTTAATTTTCTTTTCAAAAAAGACTGGTGTACTTGAAGCCTTCTACTCCTATTTTTTCTAGAAGCTAGGGCCACAGTTTGTTAATCAAATGGTTAGTACGTGCCACAAATTCAGAAGAGAAACGGCATAGGTAACCAAGTGAAATTAACACAATGTTATTGAGATTCTGTGACTTGGCCTAAAAGCACAAGTCATAAATAATTTATAGGCAGAAAGGTCAGATCGTGATCATTATGGTCAAGTGAATCAAATGTTTCTTTGTTAAAATAGTAACCTTTAATATACCCCTTTCTAATAAGGGATTGGACAGTTTCTGTCAAACTTCCTGGCTTGAGAGCATGCTTTACTCAAATACTAGTAGATACCAAGTAAATGGATGACTAACTCAATTTTCTATAGTCTATCTACTTACCGAGAAGGCACGTCTGACATTTGGCACTTCACTGAAGGCAATAACCACTGGAGTGATATCCAAGGCACTCAACTCAAGTACAGCTGTGCTGATGGCAACATCATCCTGCGATGGACCGTTGGCAAAAAATAGGGCAACTTTTCTTGTGAGGATGCCCTGACGAACACGTTTGAAGACATTTCTTGCAACAAATCTCATGGCTGCCCCAATATTACGTTTTTCAGTGGATCTCTCTAGCGGTATTCTCTGGACTGCTTGTAGCAGCATGCTGTTTTTTTGGAATTCTGAGAATCGGATGAGATAGCGCGTATTGGTATTGAAAGAAACAACAGAGACACGAGCGCCCGTTGGGCAATTGCTTTCACTGATCTTAATGGCCTTCAGCAGTAACATAACAATGTTCCTCATTCTTTCAAACACAGCTGGCGTAACATCTTCGGACATATCGAAGGCAAACACCACTTCAGTTGGATAAACTGGACATGTGTCTGTATATTGAAATAAAAAAAATTGTGTGAGAACCTTTCCACAACTCAAACATTGTTAGTTTTTTCTTCAAGTCTATGAAAGAATGGACATGCAGAGGCCAGATGGGCTTACCTGATGAGCAAGCTGGAATGAAGAGGTGGAGAACAAATAAATTATTTTGGACTCATATTCATTAAAATAGTGACGTATTCACTTCCTTTCACTAAAGAGCCTGATCCAAAGCTCAGACAACTGACAGAATCTGTCAGTGAGAGACAACACTCCTTTTCCACAATCAAATACTCAAAATAGTGCAATTCTACTGGATGAGAATTAAAGAAATTGTTCTGGGTTCTGCTGAGCACACAAGTCAGAGAGAATGAACACTCCCAATCTGAAGGACAGGGGACATACAAATATAGTCTTCTCTCAGAGAATTCTCCAAAGGGGGTTGACACAATGCCAAAGAATTAATTTAATCTTAAATGAGGACAAGAGACATTTGTTACAGTTTTTGTAACTAAGAGATAGGAAAAATAAGCAAAAAGCATAAGCCTGTTTCATACACCTGCTGAAAAGCCCTCAGAGTTCACAACTACCAGTCATCATCAAACTGAACCCAGCTACAAACTGCCAGTCTACAGAGTTTCCAGTGGGGGTTATTCCATTTAAGAAGAGTGACTAGGTAAAATCAGAGGTAAAAGAAGATGCTCCCTACTTACGGCAGTTTTTTCGTGTAAAATTCACAAGTTCACAAGGCTGCAAGAACAAAACAAAAAAGCAATTAATGGCAAACTCCAGACCATCCCAGACTGGGAATTTTACTATTGGTTTGAACTGAAGGTCATGGCGAAGGGTTTAGAGGAGAAGCTGTATGAGGAGCGGCTGAAGTCACTCTGTTCAGCCTGGAGAAAAGGAGACTGAGGGGAGACCTCATCGCTCTCTACAGCTTCCTCACAAGGAGGGGCAGGCGCTGATCTCTTCTCCCTGATGACCAATGATAGAATCCAAGGGAAGAGCAGGAAGATATGCCAGGGGAGGTTTAGGTTGGATATTGGGAAAAGGTTCTTCACCCAGAGGGTGGTGGAGCACTGGAACAGGCTCCCCAGGGAGGTAGTCACGGCGCCAAGCCTGACAATATTCAAGAAGCATTTGGACAATGCCCTCAGACATATGGTGTGCATTTTGGGGTTGTCCTATGCAGGGACAGGAGTTGGACTCAATGATCCTTGTGGGTCCCTTCCAACTCAGGACATTGTATGATTCTATATCCCAGCTCCTGAACTAACTCTCACTACAGTAAATCCAGAATCACACATTCCAGTTCTTCTCTATTTCAAACAGTACAGGGGCTCTGTCCCTGCTGCAGAAACCAAGGGTTTTTTTAGACATGCTCCATTGGCATTTAATTGTGCTCTGGAGTATTGAACAACCATTTATCCATTCTTTATTTTGCATAATAATCCAATCTAGGAGGTCACCAGGCAATAGCACTTCCATAGGAGAATGGACATTTCAATAGCAACTCACATAAAAAAAGAGAGGTCCACAAAGGAGGAGAGGACCCCTTTGGGCATAGAACACACCTGCAATAGTATTGCCTGGAGGTAGTTGTCCATGCAAGGGTTAGATGAAGCCTTTACTCAGAAGTGTTCATTTTACATGGGATTAGGATTCTGAAGAAATCCTGCCCTGCTATGCCCAGTGAAAACAGCTGTTGCTGAGGAAATGCCTTCCTTTACAAGAGGGTGAAAAGTAACTCTAAACCTGAGCCGGTGTGTAAACTGATATGAATGAAGAAACAGATAAAGGAATATTAACGGTCCAACAGTTTGTAAAAGTTTGGACATGGTGTTAATCCATACTCATAATTGTTTCTTGGCCGTTGATTATTTGCAAAACAGAAGAACCCACTGCTCTCTGACAAGTATTTGAAAAGGATACGGTTTTCTAACACCTAATTGTGCTCATTGCGGTCAGTGCTTATAAATGGAAGACGACTAAAACTGTTAGTTCCATGCAGTGTGCAGTTAGCTGTAAGGTAATTACTTACTTCCATTACAATGGTGCCCATTGGTCCCTTGGCACCCTGAAACAAATTAAACACAGGTCCAGAAAATCAGACCCTGATAACATATTTCCATCTATGGTTCTGTAGCCCAAAGAAAATGCAGGCATACAGTGTTTCCCTGATAACCACTTGTGAATTTGAAATATGAGGAGACATCAGTTCCCAGCATGGATTTCTGTGGACCTGTTCCCAGAAGAGTTGCAGACTACTTCTCAGACCTATTTCTCAGTCCATTTTCCTTCCTGGTTTTATAAATGCTCAATACTTGTTGCCCTTGAGGACCAGTATAATTCAGAACTGGATTTCCTTTCTAAACAACAATTTTTGTGCTGTGGTTCAGTTATCTGCACCTTACATCCTTTTCAACCTCTGATATGTGGTAGGCTTGCCCTCTCCTCTTGCAGGGTACAATCCCCACAGTTCTACCTTGAGAGATCCTGCAAGACCATACATACATCATGACTGCTCAATCAGCCTAGCTAGCTTTGGCTACTCTGCAGCCTTCTCCTTGGGAGCAGTGGGCAAATGCCAGGATTCTGAGCATCTTTTTTCAAAATAAAAGTATTGTTTAATCTTCAGAACAGGAATAAAATACAGGGAAACAAACATTTTTCAAGGCAGCTTGAAAGTTTTCATCATGTGTGCAATTCAGATGTGTAGCAAGACTACTAAAAATTTTCACTTACTTGCAGGGGGCTGCAGTGAGATACACCAGAAAAATTTGAACTCCACATCCCACAACCTTTACCTTAGCCTCTCTCCACCGTAACGCTACAGTTTACCAAAATCATACACTTCCTTACAACCCCAAATTACAACCCCCATCTCCATATTTGTTGCTTCCCCCTCCAATTAACCTTCTATTCCTCCATCTCCTGCCTGAGCTATCTTCCTCATCTCCTCTGCTGTCTTGCTGCTAGCACCATCACAGCCATTCTATGCTTTTATCTTCTTCTGTTTCCCAGCAGGTCCCAGTTCTTCTTTGGTACTGTTCAGCAAGGGTTAACTGTGAATTGCCTGAGCCCTAATGAATGCTACTTGCAGCAGCTTATTAGTGGTGACTGAGCTGTGCAGACTTGACCCACACAGACAATCATGCCACCAAGTTAGGAAGGATGGGTAAAACAGGCCTGTTTTGGCTGGCCCTGCCTACTACCTGTACCCCTTCCTGCATCCCTATCTCTTTTATTTCCACCAGAATTCCCCCTTTCCCATGTCACCGATGCACTGCTACTACAATAATCCCACCAAGCCCATACCTCCCAAGCTCCACTCTCATTTCTACATCTGAAGAGGAGATCTTGAGCTTGAAATCTCTCTGAAGACTTCTTGGACCATGGACTGGCAAGGCCAACAGCTATCTGGCTCATCAGCCCACAAGGTCTGTCTGTCTGTAACATTATATGAGCACCCAAGCAGCAGGGAGGGCAATGCATTCCAGCTGGCACTCTCGGCCGTTCTTGTGCCCAGCATCGTAAAATAAAGTGGGGCAGGTACGTTCATTGACCAGCACAGTGTAATGACAAAAAAAAAAAAAAGTTTTCTAAGTTGCATGTATCCCATGGGCCATGTTGTACAGGTAAAGATACTGTCATCAGTACTGTTCCATATTTAAACTAAAAGACTAAGCTTAAGAAAGTTTAACAAGAGAATAATTAACAGTAGAGATTATTTCTGGTTACCATGGAGCTTATTTGCAGAAATGTTGCAAGATAAAGATATACACACACAGGGATTTTCCTAACTGCCTACAATGTTAGTCCTAAATCCTACGGAAATCCACGATCCTTTCCCCTCTTGAGATAGAGAATAAAACTTTTTGTTGTATAAAATACAGATCACAGACACTGGAAAAGTACATCAAGATGTCTACTTGTATATAAGGATTAACAGGTTATAGTCAATTTAAGCTTTAAGTAATTGCCTGTAATTGCAAGTCTGATTTTACATGGCTTTTCTTTTTAAATGAAAAAATGCATTGGCTTTCAGCAGAACAACCCAGTTCCATATTTTAGTACTCTCTTCTTTAATTAGATATTTACCCAGCCTAAAGACAATACCAAACACTGTGGAAGAAATTCTGCCCTGCATTGTATCATTGCAGTTCCATTTCCAACAGCAGGTGCTCTTGTGCTTACACATCCATAGGCAAGATGTAACTCTATACAATTGCCAGGCTGATTAAACATAGTTTACCAGATGAAAATTATTAAATATTCCATTAATGTAACAGCAAGTTTAAGAGCAATCTAAGAGTGATTTTTTTAAAATAAAAATATATTACCATAGGTCCTGATGGCCCTTGGTCCCCTGGATCTCCCAGAGAACCTGGTGTGCCAGAATTACCCTAAAAATAGAAATAAAAGTTTTATTCTTTGTAATTGCACACACAGGTGCAGAATTTCAGCAGAGAAAAACCTCTATAGCTATAATGTGAGTTGGATCCTGCATTTACAAAAGATAGACTACCTCCCCTAAGAATTATTAGCAACGAACATCTCTAAAGACTTAGACCTGCGTTCTCTCAAGACCTCTTGCCCATGATATGGCAATAAAAGATCAGAGTGAGAACCTATTTCAAAATTTTTTGATGAAGAAACACTTAAGACATAAGAGCTTTACTCACAGAACTCTTCACAGAGTTAATAGATTTATCATTCTTACTCTTCTACCCCTAACTCCTTTGGGTCCTTCAGCTCCTGGAATACCTGGGTCCCCATCTTCTCCCTGAAGATGAATGACATCCAGAACTTTACAGGAAAGGAGAAGACAGACAGATAGATAACCACTTCCAAACAAAAATAATGTAAAACAATACATAAAGAAAGCAAACATGCCCATTTAATCATACCTCTGGACCGGGATAGCCTGTAAGTCCAGATTCTCCCTACCAAAAGAAAGGACAAAGACTTCATAAGAATCTAGAACTTTGTGATCTGCTTAGCGTTTGATGTCTTTAAACAAAAAACAATTTCAAAATTATTCCTAGCATTCCACCCTATTCAAGTAACGGTGGCTACTACTCTGATCTCAAATGACACCATTTTAGATTAACACCTTGTTCATCTAAAAGAAGAACATCTTAAAAATTTCCAACAGTTTCTGAATTTTCAAGAGTATTCCACTTCTCAAATAAGTGTTTGTCCTGGTTTTGGCTGGGATACAGTTAATTTTCTTCCTAGTAGCTGGTATAGTGCTGTGTTTTGGATTTAGGATGAGAAGAACGTTGACAACGCACTGATGTTTTAGTTGTTGCTAAGTAGTGTTTATACTAAGTCAAGGACTTTTCAGCTTCCCATCGTCTGCCAGGCACACAAGAAGCTGGGAGGGAGCACGGTCAGGACAGCTGACCCAAACTGGCCAAAGGGCTATTCCATACCATATGACATCATGCTCAGTATATAAGCTGGGGGGAGTTGGTCAGGGGGCATTGATGGCTGCTCAGGGACGGACTGGGCATCAGTCAGCAGGTGGTGAGCAATTGCATTGTGTATCACTTGTTTTGTGTATTCTTTTATCATTATTATTATTTTCTCTTCCTCTGCTGTCCTATTAAACTGTCTTTACCTCAACCCATGGTTTTTACTTTTTTTTTTCCCAATTCTCTCCCCCATCCCGCCGGGGGCAGGAGGGTGAACGAGCAGCTGTGTGGTGCTTAGTTGCCAACTGGGGTTAAACCATGACAGTGTTTTATCAAAACTTATTTAGGCCTCGTAGTAACATACAGTGGAATTCATGTTCAGTGATTCTAAGTAAAGCATGACATTCAGAACTCAGTGTTTGAATGCAGTTTCAAAATGCTGTACCCTCCATACTAAACAGTGATACCATAATATTTCGTTGGCATATTGGAAGTCACTTCATTAACTGTTTTCAGTTACTTCAGTTTTTGGTGTGTTCTTTGCCCTTATATGAGAAACAGGAGAACTCTCACAAAAAACAACAAGAATCGAAGTGTATCTCTCCTTGACATTAGAGTAACTATCAGAATTCACATTACTTACATATGTCATTGTTTTAAGTGGTCCCTCCCATTAAAGTGGACATGCATGTCAAACATCATATGACTTTATCCTATAATTTCTAGAAAATTACATGGAGATAGACCCCACATGACACCTAAGAGAGTGTAACGTGACTGTGAACCTGTATAATTAATAGCAACCTTAAGTAAAACCTATAATAAAGGCTGTTCTCTTAGCTATCAGGAGAAACCAACCCTTTCTGGATCACTGTTCTAGGGTGATTTTTTTTTTTTTATTTGTTTCTATTAATTGCTTTAATTCAGGCGCTGCCAAACCTTGGGCAGACACATCAGTGTATAAGAAGGGCTTTAAGTCAATCCTTTAAAACAATGAATAATGACAAGAAGATTTAGCAGAACCCTCTTCTCCTCATTTCTTGTAACAAGGAGGATGTGCCCTGAAATGAACAAGTGGGAGATTTCAAGAGATTAAAAGAACTAGTCTTACATATAACATATGTGTAACCTGTGAAACTCCCCCATCAAAGGAAATCGTTGGGGCTCAGAAGGCAAGAAAAGAGACTGGATAACAAGAAGCATCAGGAGTCATTATAATAAAAAGCCATTTTAGAAAAAGGAGCTCATCAGTTGGAGAAGCTCCTGAGAAGCCTTTCATATCTTTTCCGCAGCTTCTGCAGCACTCTGCTTCTCCCACAAAAAGGAAGAGTGAAACAGATGGGCCTCCAGTGAGATCCATTGGACCACTTCTGTTTCACACGCAACAGGAAAGGACTAGTGTTGTAACACTACACAAACTCTTTGAAAGGAGGACTACATCTGTTTCCAACATCCTGACCATTTTGCTCATGGACTGACCCACTGGCGCCACTGGTGTAATGATTTTGACCTCATCCTTTCTGTATACTTCTTATTTGAGCTGGATTCTTGTATGTTTTTCGAGAAGTGGGCATTTCACTGCTATTTTTCCAGGGCTGTGAAGGGAATGATAAGAATTTCTAGATATGTAGCAAACCAGAGGTTAATCCTCAGATCTTACTGCTGACCATAGGAGCACAAGGACGAATATTTCACATTAAAACAGTGATGATGGTTGGAAAGCGTCACCCTCACCTTGGTAGTCAAGGAATCCCTCCTCGGAAAGAAGAAAAAATTAAGAGAGTCCAAGGTGGCTGGCCCACCAATATTTGCCAACAAGAGTGGCTAGTCAAGCAGACTGAAGTGGGGAGAAAACACTGTGTACTCCAGAAGTACAATCCCCCATACATACATACATACACGCATCAAGGGAAAGAGTAAGACAGAGTAGTTCTCAAAAGAATATCCTATTGCAGAATTTCTCACAAGGTTGGCTGTGGGAAGGCTAAGCCTCTTACTGAACCTCAGAAATGCACTGTGGCCATGTCTTACATTTTTTTTGAATTGAATATGGATGATCATGTTTGATTTGACACTGCAGAATGAAGACTGTGAGAAATCCTGACTCTAAGCACTCACCTTTGCTCCTTTGCTCCCTTCAGGACCATAGGCATCTCTGCCATCCATGCCCTGCACAGGTTGAATATATCATGAGTTAGCTTTTAATAGAAAATTAGATTCTCGTCCAATTCCATTTTGGAATAAAGACCTCCTATTACAATGAGGTGCCCAGGCTGTTAAGACTGATGAAGTAGGGCAAGCTACCACAACAGCCTAAAAGCAGTAGCAAATGGTGGGAAAAATCTGTAGAGAGAAAACAAGGATTAAGGCCACAGCTCAGCTCCACTGTGTGCCCTACCTCTAGCGTATTCTCTCTCTCCTAGAGAACTTGAGGGGCAAGATATCCTCTCTAGCCCACAAGGAATCTGGTGTCATTAAGGAAACAGAGAATGAAATGTGGCATAACTTAATTGTATCAAATAAAGAAAATAGAAGGGAATGAACTGTACTGATTCAGATGGGTGGGTATTAAACTACAGGGGCCCTGAACTAGGGCAGAAAGACTCACAGGCATGCCTCTCTGTCCAGCTGGTCCCGCTGGGCCCTTCTCTCCAGGGTCACCAGGTTCACCCTGTTATAATTGAAACATAAAAGGCATTAGTTTGCCTCATTCAGGAGAATTCTTCTTTTTGTAATATAAACTTGTCTGCTAGAATGAAGTGTGCTTATACATTTTACAGACTACTTGATGCCAGCTGAAAGCATTTCATTACAGACCATGTTCCATGGAAGGTTCCCTGCGGGTGGAACTGGAAAGTACTTGGCAAATCAGAACATCCTGAGCATTCATGCAGTCAAACCCCAAAGACTGTCATTCAATAAAACTCCCATTGTTATACAGAATTACCAGTGAAAAGAGTGTTTTCTGGAAAAAGTTAAATTAGTGGTAGCAGGACATGGCCTGAAATTCTACCAGCCTGAAGCATCTGTTGATAGCAGACAATATTTCTCAGGCAGGCTGTCTGCACTGTGCTCTTAGTTCTCTTTCCTTCAGTTCCTTTCTTGGTTTTCACTTTCTTAATGAGCTTTTTCTAACAAGAACCTCAATATTAAACTCCCACTCTACTCAGCGCTTGTCAGGCCACACCTGGAATACTGTGTACAGTTCTGGTCCCCGTTATACAAAAAAGATGTGGGCAGGCTGGAGGGGGTCCAGAGAAGGGCCACCAAGATGGTCAAGGGTCTGGGAAGCCTGCCCTATGAGGATAGGCTGAGAGAGCTGGGCTTGTTCAGCCTTGAGAAAAGGAGGCTTAGAGGTGATCTCATCACCATGTAGTACTAGCACTTAAAGGGGAGCTACAAAGAAGATGGAGACTCCCTTTTTACAAGGAGTCACATGGTGAGGACTAAGGGTAATGGGTACAAGTTACGTCCAGGGAGATTACGACTGGACACGAGAGGAAAATTTTTCACAATGAGAACAGTCAATCATTGGAATAATCTCCCCAGGGAAGTTGGTTGACTCCACTACGCTGAACACGTTTAAGACTCAGCTGGACATGGTGCCGGGCCATCTCATCTAGACTGTGCAAATTCTTGCCTATAAAGATTGGACCAGATGATCCTTGAGGTCCCTTCCAACCTGGTATTCTATGATTCTATGAACAGCACAAAACCAGACTGAGAAAATGGAATGTATGGTGGATTAAATCCCTATGTTTCCTCCTAATTAGTGTCACTGTTTCACTGCATGTTTTCACCCAGTGACTCTTCTCATAGTAGCACTTTGACCTTCTGATACCTCTCTGTCACTGAATGTAATAATACACTGAATATACTAACCCTTCAAAGAGACTGAAAGGCTTAGCTAACTGGTATTATTTATGCCTTTTAGATCCAGAGATGCAACAACAGCTAAAGTGAGTTATTTTTATTTAATAAAGTAAGTCTCTCATATCAACACACATTAACGAAAGGAAAGTAAGGGATAACATTTATTATACGTGAACCATGATGTGGACCACCTCTTAGAATAAGCCTTTCTGTTTAACCTCATGTTGATTCAGTTCTTCTCACCACATTCATTCCTGTATAATAGACATCGTAACAGTCAAGGTTCCTTGAACTGGTTAGGAATCTTTAGAACAAAAGGATTAAAATAAGCAGCTATGCTTCACTGAACGTGGAAATTCAGATTGGACACTAGGAAAAGGTTGTTAGCTGAGAGGGTAGTCGGTCACTGGAACAGGCTCCGCAGGGAAGCAGTCATGGCACCAAGCCTGCCAGAGTTCAAGGAGCATCTGGACGACACTCTTAGTCACACAGTTTAGTTTTAGGCAGTCCTGTGAGAAGCAGGGAGTTGGACTCGATGATCCTTATGGGTCCCTTCCAACTTGAGATATGCTATGATTAAGTGGTACATATTTTCAATGGATTGGACAGATTCTAGGAATCATAAAACAAGCTCAAGGGTCAGCACTGCCATATCCCTACTGCATTTTGTGAGAAGCCAGGCCCCACCGAGAACCATGACCACAACAGCAGTCATTGCAACACTAAAAACGTCTTAGTATAGCTCTGACACCCTTAAGATTACCTTGATCACATCACTTGCCTTCCCATGCAATCTAAAAATGTCTATAAAACTTAACATTCTTCACGTGTTCCATAGGAACAACACAAGTGTTAGTTCATGCTTCTTCAGTCAGATTCTTGAATGAATGATGCTGTTACATTGCTGCAATTAGGTACCTTAAAAATCTTTACCTTTGCTCCTCTTGCACCTAACTTCCCAACAGAGCCAGGTGAACCTGGGGCCCCCAGACTAGCCTGTAATCAGAAGTATCAGTTAAAAGGCGCACAATGAAGACTCAAGGGCTCATTGCACTCAAGGATTCATTGCCACTTGAAATTATTACAGAATCAGTGTAAGTATTAGCACATTAACAGGCTTTTGAGGACCACAGTAAGAGTTACTGGTCAAGCTATCATTCCAGTTATTTCCTGTTTTCTGTACAACTGCTTTAAAATTCTCACAATGTTATTAAGTATGACATGAATGTTATTTTCTATCTACATAGATACCTAGTGAATACATGCATATGTGCACAAACAATATGAATATATATATACACACATACAAATGGGTGTGTAAGCATGAGCATCATTACATGCCTGAAGCAAATGCCCAAGGCTGACAGAGTAGGACATTCCAGTCCTGAGTTACACTGGTGTAATTCTAGAATAAGAACTCGCAATATCAACAGTATCACACAAGTGAGAAGATCAGCAGGCAGCACTCAATAGTTACAACCTCATTATACCCTAGCTTAAATCTCACAGTCCATACTTTAATGAAACCACTGACGATTACCTAACTACTGAAAAATCCTCAATTTCTTCTTTCTGTAAGTTTTTTAAAAACTCTTTATAAAGAATAATATCAACACTGAGAATGAAAAGCACTAATGTGTATAACAGGAATATATTATTTAAAGCTAACCAGCGGGCCTGGCATGCCTTGTGGTCCTGGAGGTCCTCTGATCCCTTGTAGTCCTCTTGGGCCCTGATGTAAAAAAGCAATTGAAAACAAAGTCAGTTCAATGTTGATAGCCTTTCAATGAAGATCAGATTGCTGCAATGACCAGAATCCAACTGCCTGTTTCACAAGCCTTACTGCATAGGTGAAACTTCAAAATTCAATATTTCTCTTCAAAATGAATCCATCAAGCAAACTTTTAAAACACAGAGCTTTCCTCATTGGTTTTGTGAACCAGTATATCGTTTTCATCACTTCAATGCGCCCTGGATATACAGTACATTCAAAAATGAAATAGATTTTATGTACTTATTGCCAGCAGCTTCTAATGAATTAATTTTGAAGACATCTGCTTGATAATATTCTGTAAGCTAGAGATGTGTTGGTTAAATTACTTACATCTGATATTCACTTTCCTCTTTTGATTTCACTAGAAGCCGCACCCACATAAACCAAAAGAGAAACTTGCCACATTTAATTCCTCAGGGTTACAGACACGATTTTCCAGGGAAAAATCTTTCTCATAATATTCATTAGTCAAAGTAAACAAAGCATTCCAAAAGAAAACGAAAAGATCAAGACTGACAATTCATCTTCTCCATAGCTAACATTAAAAACAACTCAGAAGTTCTTTTAGCTACCTGTGGGCCTGGAAGACCAGAGTCTCCTGGGTAACCTGCTTCCCCCAGATCTCCTCGCTCACCCTGCCAGAACAAAAACAACAAAAAAGCAACCAAACCAAACAAATTAACCTCTGTCATGTGTGCATTAACAGATAATTTCATATCTGCACAGAGTATCAGTTGACAGAACGTTTTTCAATGCTCCCAAGCAGCTTTCAAGCAGCTTCAAATTCCTGCTGAAGAAAACTCAATTAAAAAGCAAAAGAGTTGAGTAGCTTTTTTTTGTCGTTTAGGGTGTGTGATGAATATAAGAGCTGCAGCACAAGAGGTCAGTTCTATCTGCTTTGCATTTTGCTAAGTACATTTTACACCACGGTCTCAGCAATAGCTCTGCATTACCCTTGTCCTTGTCCACTGCAGAGACCATGAGAAGTCATAAAGCCAGGGCCACATGGGCAGATCACCTTCACCCTTATCCATGGAGAACTATTCTGAGGGGGAAATATGACTTCACAATTCATCCTAGAATTAGATGTCTTTATACTCCCCATCTTGGCAAGGGAGGAGGTTTCTGGAATTTTCCAGATGTTTGTGGAAAGAAAATCCTGAGGAAAACTGCATTCAAAAGGCTGTACTTACACTCTCCAACATAGGAATGAAATGAAAGATAACAATAGCAAAAAAAAAAAAAAAAAGCACACATTTGAGCAAGCTTACTTGTAGCCAGAGTAACAATACTGTAACACAGAACATCAGTTACTAGACTGATACCAGGCCTATGCCAGCTGTAAAAAAATCAAATAGAAATAGATTTCCACAAAAATCCCTTTGACTGCAATGAAAATGGACAGATTTCTTAGGAACACTCTACTAGAATCCAAAACCTATAGAAAGTTTTCAGCTATTTAAATTAACTTTGAATGAAACCCAGAAGGGTGGTTGTTCTTTTCTTCTTTCATTTCCCCCCCTTTTCCTTTTCCTCTCTCTCATGCCTTCCTTTAGTTTATTCTCCTTTCCATCTTTTTTGCTTTGCTTTCAGAACACAGACTGCAGTGTTATTCTTGTCTGTGACAAACACCTCTCTGAGGCTATACCACACCTTCTGTTCCTTCTGCCCGCTGACTACTGACTGTAAAGAATGGCTACCTGTGCTGCTTTTTTTTTTTTAAACTATTTCAAAAAGTTAGTCTCCCTTTTATCACAAAAAGCAATGGATAATTTGAACTAGAAGTCCTGGAAAAACTGTCCTTTTCAGGATATGGTGAAAAGCAGTGTGTTCATGCTGACTGCAAGGGAAGTTAACTTGTTGGCGAGGGTGTTAGTTCAGTGCCTTTTATTAACAGCTAAACCCAGTACAAGTCCTTAGGCATTAGCTGGGTGAATTCTGGCTCACGAGAAGGATTTTCCATGAGAGGATCTTTCTGGAATGATCAGCCAGCACGCACTGGGGTTGACCTATTCCTTATGTCCTATACATGCATTTAAATTACACTATATTCTCTTAGATATCTACTTGGGAAATTAAATTGTTTTCAAAATCTTGATTCTTTTATATGCTTTGAGCCAATTTTCACAGCTGCAGTTAACACTGTTATGTTTATGTTCTAGTAAAGCATCATTTAGACCCTGCCTTAATTTTGTCTCTGCTGCATATGCGCGTCATGCATATATCTGTGTGCAAGCAGCAAAGGAGGAAAAAACTACAGACTTTTGGCCTTATGCTGCAGGAATGCAGCCTGACTACGCATTCCCGTCATCTTTAGCAATGGTCTCTTCTCTACTTATGTTCCCACATTAGCCTTAATAATAAAAGTAACTGTCCTTTTATTTCAATGAAACCTCCTTTCCAATTCTAAATCCTTCAAGTCAGCAGGGCCTCTGGTACATCCACCTGAGATCCAAAGGCTGCCTTGGCTTGAAATAGACTTTTGATTGTTAAACACTTGTGTCTTGGATCACACTGAAATTTCTCCCTTAAGAGGAGCAAACGCTGAGGCTGAACATGTAACTGCACACAGACAGGCAGCAGCAGTGTCAGCCACTCACCTTTATACCCGGAGGGCCTCTTTGACCTGCTGCGCCCTAGGAAGAAGAGGCATGAGAGATTACATCCAGAACACTGAGCAATACGTGAAACAACAGCTTATAATAAAATACATTATACATACAATCAAATCCAATACAGCTTATAGAAAACAGAGATTATTTCCAAAGAAAGGTTTAAGGTAAATATGAGAAAAGAGTGGATTTGGGACAAATTCTTCTTACACAAGTAAGCCTTATGAAAAAAAAAAAAAAGGGCTTTAGACCCTTAGTGAGTGCAGAGGGAAGGCATCTCAACAAAATTCTGGAAAACACCTTCCCGGTCAGCTGCCCCTTGGCTAAATTAAAAAGAACAAGAGCCCTCTTCTCTTCCCTCTGAGCTAAGAGGTCTGCACCACTTTCTGCCGCACGCTGCGCAGCAGCACTAGTCAATGTTACTGTTAAACCTCACATCACTAGAGGCCTTTAGGATGTTTCTGCAGTCTGACTAAGGACTGATCATCATTCCAGACTTTGGCATTAGGCACCTGACAGATTGGAAGAGGTGCTGTCATAAGTTCCAGTCTCCAGTGGATTAAAAAGAGCAGCTCGGCTGACAGTGAGTTTTTATACATAGGCTTGAACAAGCATAAGGAACTTGCAGTCACAGGGAGGAAGAAGGAATAGATTTATCTATGGTGAAATTATGAAGCAATTAAGGTTCATAGAAAAGGTTGCATTGAGTTTAAGGCTTGTGACTTCACATGAATTTGACCAGAAATTAACAGGACAACAAATTCCTGATTTTAAAAAAAAAAAAAAAAAACACCACACACTGCAATACACATAAGCTATTAAATTTGAAGCCAAATATGTTTCACTATGAAAATTTTAAAAGATTTTTTGTTCCCTCTCATTGCAGGAGTTTTAAGTGTGGGATAAAAGGAAGAAGCAAAAAATTGGTTTTCTCAATGGGAACCCCATTCTATCTTGTACCAGTCACTTCCACCTTATATTGATTACTATTCTTACATCAGGGCCAGCATCACCCTGCTCTCCTTGGAGTCCATGTGGTCCTGGGTCTCCCTGCAAAACAAAGTAATGAGCAAGCTCTTTAAATATTCTTTTTTTTTGTACTTACACATTCTTCTTTATTCGTTCCTTCTTTGTTTCTCAAGTAATTTAATTGCAATCAGTTCTATCATACTAAATGCTGATTCTTGTTTTCTGCAAATCATTTACAATCAAAAATTATAAACCAGAGAGATCATGCTTGCTTTGGATTTCCAATCCATCAGTTACTAACAGCTGATACTTGGTCAAGGCTTTTGTGAAATAATTTTTGTTGACTTCAGTCTTTCAGCTGGACTTCTTAGGATGAGAAAGTTTGATGAGGTTTGTTTCCAAAAAGTCATCAAAACAGAATTATTCTCCAAAGAGTGACCCTCACAGTTTTTCTATTGCTTTCAGCACACTCCACAGACATACATGCATACAGACATGTCTGAACATGTGCACACAACCCTACTTGTTCAGATAGAATCAAACTTCTAAAACAGTGGATTTTTCTCACATGTTGCTAGTTCTCACCCTCTTAAGCTTTCATCCACCATCACTTATATACTACTGTTCAGCTACTTATCATCTTTGCTTATTCTTTCCAAACAAAGTGAGACAGTAAAATGGGCTGTGCTTTTCTGTTACGTTTCTTTTCTTGCAGTATTGCTCAAACACCTCATAAAAATTCAGGTATCACTATATAAGCACATATTCCATCTCTTTTCTAGATAAACTCCATTTTGACCTGTATCCACCACCCTGAGGAAACAGCAGTTACACATTAAAATGAGTACAGCCTGTTGATACCCAACGTATTTTTCCCAGCATGGTTTTTAACAGTATCCTTATAATCCATTACTAGGTGACTCCCAGGTTGGTGATGTAAATTTGTGATAGAATAATATATTTATACTAAATCTATACCTTCCCTTAGCTCTATATTATGAGAATATTTCCATAATCTTTGTTAGCCTTTTTAACTTTTTTTTTCTTTTTTACAGTATCTAGCACTTCTCAAAGCTTTCTGTGTTGCAGACATACACTAAAGGCAAAATACAAAATAAAAGAGCTGTTTAGCCACTGCACAGCCAATGGAACTTAGCAATTATGCAAATCCTCTCTCTGTAATATAGAGCTACTTGCTTACCTGCTGTGCTAGGTTTCCCTTTTCACCCTTAGGACCAGGAACATTATTGCTAGCCCCAGGATCTCCCTGGAAAAGTTAAGCAGAAAGCTCAGCATTTTCACTGACCACACCTTTATTACTCTGATTACAGAGGCAGGATATGGAAATAAGATTAATGAGATTTGTCATTGCAGCCAACAAGAAATACAAAGGCTATTTTAAATGAACATGCTTGTAAGAACACTATATAGGCAGTTCTGCAAAGTCCACATGTTTCTTTTGCAGAGGTGAAAAGAAATACTACTAATGGGCTACAAATTAAACTCTGAAAATGTAAAGCTCTTCTGGTTGTTTGGGTATAGTTAATTGAGTTCAGATCATAACTAGTTAGTGAGTTTCAGATGGGGTTCCACTAGAATGGAGTTCCACTTAACCACTTAACACTAGACACAGGTGAAATCCTGATCTCTCAAAGAGGCAAGTTACCATTACACCTGTTTTTTGTTGGTTTTTGGTTGGTTGGTTGGTTGGTTTGCTTTTGTTTGGGTTTGTTGTTGTTTTTTTTTTTTTTTTTAATAAGCATTAGAAGACAGGAGTCAACACTATATTTGACTGTTTGGAACAAAGGTCTTTGAAATATGTGTGAGAAGACTTAAAGTTGTGATACAAGAAGTGTGGTGTCTCCACTGAAATTTTAGTCCTCAGGGACCGCATTTATATAGGGCTCTGGAGCATGCAAGGAAAAAAAATGTCAGCATGAAGAAGTAACTTGTCTTTGCATCATTATAAATTGCTAACCAAAAGTCAGTGCACAGGGTTTTCAAGTGATCCAGAAATTCCTCTGTAGGGTGGGAACCACCAGGGAGGACTAAGTAACTCCAAAAGGAGTTATGTTGCCCATGGTAAAAACAAACAAATAAATAAAACAAAAATGCAAGGAACAAGCAGGAGATCTGAGGCCTAAACACATGCTTCCAAGTAACATACCAAAACACATCAGTTCATCTGCATCTAAAGAGTTCAGGACTCCTGGAATAGGCCCTACTTCTTGCAGAGTACTGCACCATCTAGGACTGTGAAAAACTCTTCAAATCAGATATTTCAGGCAGCTCCATCACAAAATCCAGGCACAAATCAGTGCAACCTAACAAAAATGAAGGAATACACTTACATGATCTCCTCTTAGACCAGATTCTCCTCGTTCACCTGGTTCTCCTCTGGGGCCTTTTCTGCCCTAAATTCATAAAAAGAGCGCAAGTAATTCAGGTACAGGTAGAAATCTGTGGTAGAGAAAGGCCAGATAAGAGAACACAGATCTATTTAAGTCAATGGAGCTACACTGATTTACAGCAGGAGCCACATCATATTAGAGAACAGGCAGCTATTAAAAACAACTCACAGGCATTACAGATAGCATTACACTTCGGAAAGATGTTTCCATAAAATTTAAACATTGCTATAAAGGATACTTCACCCGTTTTCCTGTGTTGCCTTTCTCTCCAGAAGGTCCAGGAAATCCATGTTCTCCCTAGACTCACAAAGGGGGAAGAAAGAAGAAAAAAATAATGGTTGTTCTTTCTGATAAATGTGGTTCCCAAATTTTGTCTGGCAGAATCCAACTTCAATCAGATATGCCACTCTAAACGTTAAACAACAGAATTTCTGTTCAGATTTAAAGCCCATTCAAAGGCACAAAAATCTGTACTTTTGAACCCTGAGGTAGGTGTCTTTAATTGCACTGCACATTTAAAGTAATGATTACCTGCTCTCCATCAGTGCCATCAAATCCACTCTCACCATGTTCACCCTGTAGCAACAAGCAAAGAAAACCCTATTAGCATTAGTCCACTTGCCTCTTTCAGAAAAGGAAGAAGTGTTTACCCTGCTTTTGGAAACTTGAAAAAGAATAGTAGTTTTCAATGGCTAGCAAGAATAATTAAGAATAATAATTATAAATAGGAATTAATTCAGATTTTTAATGAATTAACTTTTTAAAAATTCATAGTTAAGAACACTTAGTAAGAATAATGGTTATTAAAACTATAGATCTTCCTCAGGATTTAAATTCTGCTTTTCCATCTGTTTTCAAATCTTTTTCCCAACTGCAGCACCTTTAAAATCTAGATATATTCCAAAATATAACTACTAGTATCTAATCTAACACACTGATAATCTTGTAATTCTGGTGTCAACCATCATATGTGTTTGTATTGTGTTGTTTGGTTTTTGTTTTGTTTTGTCTATTTTTTTTTTTTTTTAAATAATTTCATATTGTGAATAGTGTATTGAAAAGCTAGAAAGAATAACCATGATAAAAACAATTATGGAAGACTGATCTTAGGCTTTAGGACTTGTTAAAGAAACTTCATTACTGTTTCAGCAATGTGATGCTTGCTACATAAACAGCAGTCACATTCCCATTCAAACACACACTGCTCTTCTCTTCCCTTTGTCAGCAAAAACAAATCACCATATTGCAACCATTTATGGAAGCCATTTTCTCACAAAACACCCATCCCAGCCTTGGGGAGTTTGTGATGTTAACTTGTTGTTCAGATGAAGAGTGAGGCTTCTGAACAGAGTTATCACTGTGAGAACCTTATTTCATTTATGTATGCTCCACAATGTTTCAGACCTAGCCAAATAACACACACAATTTTTAAGGGATATTTTGAAGTGCTTCTTCCATCTTTCTTTACTAGGATAAAAATGGAGGAATTAACTGTGATGTTTTTATTTGTAGTAAGAAATGAACTTAGCAGAGACCACTACCCTAAAAGCCGAAAGGATATTCAACAAATCACTGAAAGTGGCACAATAACATGTTGTAAATGCTAGTTAAACCAACTGGAGTCTCACTCTGATAGAGACTAGAGATACAACTGCTTTGTAGGTTTTGATGCTAAACTGACTTTGCAAAACCACTTAGTTAAAAGTTCCTGAGGAAAATTTTCATTCATTTATAACAGTTCTGTATGTACTACAAGAAACATTAGCTGGCTGTACATTTTGGTAAGATTAATATGTCACAAACAAGAATTTCTTGAATAAGTACTCCAGAAAAATTTTGAGCGCTAAGTAAGCAATCATGACTTTTATTCAAGTCTTAATTTTTCCCTCACTCATTTTCTACCTCAGAAAACCTGAATCAAACTTCATAGTATTAAATATTCAGTATTCCCCTTTTTTCCTCCAAATAGCTGTACTAAAATGCCTTGCAGACTTCAACAAACTGCCTCAACCTTACTAAGTTAGCAGTATTGAATCGGATTTTATGTGCTGAAAGTTTCATATTTTTAGTTAAAATAAAATTGGTGGATGTAACGGCACAACATAATGAAGACATTTACATATTCATTGGATTTCAGTAGAGTTTGTGCTCCTGATAAGTCCTACTGTACAATTCAACTTGGACAAATCAAAATCATCAGCAAGCACTCTCCCTCTTCTATAATCATATGTTTCAGATATTTAAAGGAGGACAAATTACGTTAGGGAAAAGAGTAGAAAAAGAAGGAAAACACAAGGGAGGATTAAAAAAGTCAGTAGAGAGCAGTACTTTAAATAGAACTGAGGTATCAGAAACACACTCTGAACTTTCTCACAGGTACAGCTGCTCAGGTTTGGAAGAAAGTATCTTCTGAGTCTTTGAGGCCCCTAAATCTTTTCTAGGAGTGGTTTTGTATCAAAGCACTCAATACAATTTGAATTCCATTTTAATTGCTCTAGCTTGGAAACTAATATTGCTAAATAATAATAAACTAATTATAGATCATTGTCTTTCAGGCTTCACATTTTATTAATGAATTGGTGACAACACCTATGTTTAAAAGGTTAAATAAGCAGAGTTGCAAGACCAGTGGATGACAAAAACAGCTGAAGAGAAGTTTGGATACTGAAAAAGTGTCAATAATGATTCAGTGAAAATGCTGTCCAAATGTGCAATAAATATTAGTCACAATTTTTTCCCCCCTTTCTGCTCTGCTTCCTCAACAATTAGAATATGAGATTCAGCTGAGCAGAATCACCACCTTGAAAGATTAAAATAGCCAGTAAATAAATTCCTTTCCTGTCAATTAGACTAAATCAACTATGACTGCAACCACGCTAAAAATACAATACAAGTAAGACTGCTGTTTTTTAATAATGTGATAGCTAACAGCTCACACTTAAATCCATTCTTATACAACCATAGCAAAAGTACATTAAATGCTCTGAAGTTTTTACGCTGTTTCCCTTCCTTGTTGATATTTTCATCTTACAAGGTAACATGAACTTGAAAGGAAGCAGAACACTGTTCTCAAAGAAAACTGATCACACATGAAAACACATACCTGACTTCCTCTATAGCCTCTGGCCCCCTGAAATTCAAAATAAACATAGATGAAGTTTGGTGAAAGTATTTTTGTTGAGCTTGAGAAGCAGGGCACAATAGCTTGCTGTGCAGAGGCATGCTGGGCTCAGTATTCATAGTAGTCCCTACTGTAAAACCCCCTACTGCCACATATGGGATTGACCCGTTCCCTGTGGGAAGACAGTACAGCCTTCATTTTCATTCCCGTTCTGTAAAGCTTTATAGTTTTACCTAAGGCCGGTCTGGAGTTGGTCGTGGAAAAGTCACAGGCAAGTTGCTGAGTCAGCAAACTCCTTAGCCATTTGACCGTGCTTCAGTTACACAAAGTAGCCTCTCAAAAGGAGACAGCAAAAATTGTCTGCTATTCTTACAGCTGGGTCTTACTGTCCATCCATGCTTCAAGATGACAGCACAGGGATTTGTCCTCAGTACAGGAAACAGGTTTGTGGGAAACAAAATTACGAAACACTTCAAAGTGACATACTTGCCTTATGGCCTCTGGCACCTGGACATCCCCTGTCTCCTTGAGTCCCATTGAAACCAACTGGGCCTCTCTCCCCCTAAGAAACAGAAGAGAATGTTCAAACTCATCCATACAATGACGGTTACTGGTTAAGTCATCATATAAGATGAAAGCAAGACAGAATTATATCACCATTTACTGCATTAGGGACACAAATAGAAGTCACCTGGAAATTTTCATACTGGCCATAAGAGAGCAGTCAATTACTAATTTGAGTTGCACTCTGGTTCTCTGCTTTCACTATCATGCCATGTTTTAGACTACACTACCAATCTGACTGAAATCTCTGTACTTGAAAGTAGGCCTTTTGTTGAGTCGTTTTTTAACTGAATATTGAATGCCTTTCCTCTAGTCACTGATCTCTGAAGACTTCTATTCCAGGTTTGTTAGGATGGAAGCTCTAAAAAAGGCTGGAAACAGAAAAGCGTCTCCCAGCAGATCCCCTTAAAATTGCTGTCTAAAAAGGTAAACAATGACAAAAGAAATGAGAACAAACACACAGTAAACATGAGCACTCCTGTACCACCACGCAAAAAAGACAAACTTGAAGAGCCTAAGATCAGAAGAACGACGACCTTTCTCTTTCTTTTCTCCTCTTTAAAGAAAGGCCTCTAAACTAGCAAAAAAGCAACACGGATCACACCCTAGATTAACTTAGACAATGGTGCCACAGAACCACACCACAACATGAAAAAACAGAAGTTTAAGCATTTTGGCCTGGCTGCATTGCCTATGTGAAACATTAAGACTAATTCCTGAGCTGAGTACTACACCATGAAAAACCAAAGCTGTCCAGCATTATCTCCTTAACCTCCTTTCCTTGTGGCATCTTCTGTAGTCTATTATCAGCAGTCTGCTTTCTGCTGTGTATTTACTACATTCAACTGTTTTAGATGCTTCAAATTCTTATCTTGTGGCTGAAAAAAAGTTTAGCCTTTAGCAAGGAAAATTTACAACATGCAAGTCACTTGTAGGCTTCACACGCAGGAGATAGAGAAAGGTTCTGAAAATGTGGACATGACTTCTTCTCATCCTTCCACAGTAAAGAAAAGGAAAACAAAGGGACCAAAAAATTCAGAAACAAGGCTTCTGTAATTTATTTGTTCTAGAAGATTATTCTGGATTCTCAGAGGGTCAAAAATAGAAATCATTTCATACACAAAACCAAATTCAAAAATGTTTTCACCCCTTCATCCCTTCAAAAAAGACAAGATTTAGAATCTTTCAAATCAAAACGCCATGGTGAAAAATCTGGGGCATCCCATTTCAATGTGTTCAAAATGTTTCTCATTTTAAAAAACCCTCAGGGTTTTAATTTTAATTCCTACTTACATCATGTCAGTCACATCTGTGAAAGGATGTGAAAATAGTTCTATTCCTGAGTAAGATAAACATTTTTAAGTCATTCTGGAAATTCCTTACATGGAATTTTATTCTATCGTTCAGCAAATCAGGCCACCTGGA
This sequence comes from Platalea leucorodia, assembly GCF_965183815.1. Taxonomy (NCBI): domain Eukaryota; kingdom Metazoa; phylum Chordata; class Aves; order Pelecaniformes; family Threskiornithidae; genus Platalea; species Platalea leucorodia. Next base: position 121,606,586 of record NC_138823.1, read on the forward strand.
AAAAAATAAATTCTGTGGAAACTGCTCCAGTAGTTACAGCCAGTGATTTCCAAAGAAATTGTAAAACCACCATCACAATGCACTTTCCTGATAATCCCAGATGACAACTGTTCTTTTCCACTACCGCCTTTCTCTGAATAGACAGTTGGCTTGACCCAGGCTGCCTCATCAAAGGCAAATTCCGGCTGACCAATCTACTGTGAGAACTGGAACTACTCCAATGTGGATTTTACAGTTATCTACAGAGATAAATCCTTGGCTGGTTCTTGGTTTGCAGGCTTCTCACCTCTAGTTAGGAGTAATATTCATGTCATGGGTGCAGTGTTGTAAACCTAGTTCTGTGCTTATGGTGCTAAGGAAATTATGTCTTATTCTTTGTGGGACTTTTGTTTGTTTCTAGACAGCAAAAAGAGGAAGAAATACTCCCAGTGGGTTGGGCTTTGGCTTACGCACATTATGTTGAAGTTTATGTCGGGAATAGCACACTGCAAAGGATTTGGAAATCACCAAAACACACTACAAAATTTAGATTTGTTATCCAGTCATAAGATATTCACTCATGCTAAGAAGGAAAGGGATGGCCTTTTCTATAAGAACTATCAGAACAAATCTGGTCTGTCACGAAAAATGAATATATGAGTTAGCCATAAATACGCCACGTAAGACACTGTTGTGTGACTCTTTCTAATTGATTCTTTTTCTGCATTAGAAGTTAATACTAACTATGGTGAGGTGCAGATGCACAGAGAATCATTCAGTATATTTACCTTCAGATACATGGTGCTTAAACACATTTTAGGTTAACATTGATGAGCACTGGGTGAATGAGTAAGTGCAGACAGGTTCAGGCACCAAACAACATCATCTTAGCAGGAAGGAAAAAAGTTTACTTACAATCCCACCTTCCTCACCAGGATGGCCAGGAGATCCTCTGTAACCTGTGCTTCCCTGAAAAACAGGAACTTAAGATAAGTAACACTGTTCTCCAAGCACACTGGGCTCATTTCTATCACATTACTCTGCACATGGAGATAGAAAACATCTCCTGAACATTAGATCTGGTTATGCTGAGGAGGGCAGGCTCCATCAATTACATTTACACAGACACTCTGCACAGTCCTATGTACTCGACATAGCTGTGGGGGAAAAAAAAAAAAAAAAAAACAACGATGTTCAACATAAAATTTCAGTATGTTATTTCAGGCAACTGCCTGATGGGTTAACAAAGCTCATTGGAATATCTGATCACATTAAATATCTTCCTTAGTGATTTGGAAAAGGAAGCATTATACAGTAATGAAATTCTAAGGTGAAATAAAAAAATATAAGGAGTTGAAAACTTGTTAGGACAAAGATATTGCAATACCTTACAAAGAGTTTTAGGAATATTGCAACTTTATCTTTGAAGTGATGCAAACCTCATACGCTCAAGGTCAAAAACTTGAATGGAGAGAAACTAGAACAAATGGAATTTCTAGGAATGAAAATGAACAAAAATGAGACACGAATTTGTGCTGCAAAAAAATGCTTTTACAATTGTAGGCTGGACAACCCAGGCATCATGTCTGTCTGCCTGCAAAACAACTATGTCTACATTCTGAACACTGCTTCGTCTAAGCATGTTAATCTAGACATTTTAGTAAAACAGAAAGGTGTAAGAAAATCAACAAGAGTAATGGAAGAAATCAGTAAATTGGTTAATGAATAAATACTAGAAGACTACACTTTTGCTAAGAGATAACCAAAAATTCATTTAACTGCAACGACATAACTGAAGAGCGTGAACTACAGATATAATTTACTTAGCATGTTACTGGAATAAGTAGAAATAATGGAATGAACAGTAGCCAAATGGAGACTACATATACTGAAAACCTTAATAATGAAGTCCACTAGCATGCTGTAGAAGTGGTGATATCTGTAATACTCAAAAGGCTTAAAACAGACAATATAAATTCTTAAAGGAAATAATGTAAATTAGTACTGTATTGGATCAGAAGAAACTTACAGAAGAGGCTATTTGGAATAACCAGAGGCACAAAAGGATAAGGCTTACACCTAGTGAAGAAGGATTATTTTCTGCTCTCAGCTTGTCAGCTGGAAGTTTCTCATTCACAATAGCTAATAAGCCTCTTGGTTAATCAGACTTAATTTTTTAAATCCCTCTCCATTTTCTGCTGAATCGGTGAAGGAGAGTGCATAATGATTTTTGTATGTACGAAATGATTTTCATTACAAAATTACTTTTGCAACAGGAACATGCAGCAGAGAAATGATCATATTTCATGTTTCTCCTTCATCTGTCCATGCATGCTCTGAAATACTACGAAAAATGAAAACACTTCAAAAAATAAAGCAATTCTTAAGTAATGTCTATCTGAGCTCTCCTACCTTCCTTCCAGGACTTCCCTGGCCACCATGATCACCATTTTCTCCAAGGCATTTACAAACAACCTTACAGCATTTCCTTTCTGCAACACTATCCTAAAAAATTACAAGAAACATTTCATTTATGTATATTAATCATAAAACAAAGACTGACTTTTTCCCCCTTTTGTTTATACCACAGAAGGACTTACAAGATTTCTCTGCAAGATATTTGCAATCTCTGCAAACCCAACACTCAGAGGTTCATTGTATCCAAACCCTCTGCCAAACTCTATTTCCTGAAGTTCAGTCAAGTTCTGTGTATTGTCCAGGCCAACTAACAGAAGTGCATCAAGACCTTCAACGTAAGCATAGATTTAAATTAGTGAATGCCTGAACTTTATTATTTAACCAACATTATCATTGTGAATAACAGCAGTTTTCTAAAAGACTTATATTTCATGGCTTCAACACAGTATGTTAAAAGAAATCAAGCTACTGAGAACAATGTACAAGACAAAAATCCAGACCAGTAATTTTCCAATTAACTTCTCTCCCCAGCTGTCAGACCAGACTGCTACTCAGTGCCCAAACAGAAGTCTAAAACTGGTTTCTCCTGCAGAAGTCAGAGGTGGGTGTAACCTCTGGTGCTGCACTCATCAGTGAGGGGAGCTGCCCTGAATTGCCCCAGCTGCTGGAGCTGGACTCCAGGAACCAGAACCATCCCAGGCCCTCTGCACCCATAGGCATGTTTCTGGCATCATCTGCCAACCAGTGACAAGCCATCGTGTACACTAGTTCACATGGAGAAGCAAACACTCTCCCAGTGACTCCTGAGGAATGCCATGTGAGCATGGGGAGGTAATGTTATGTGGAAAAGTTGCAGTGGGGGAGCAATACATTGGGCCTTCAGCCATAGGAGGCTGAAGCATCAATGCGGTACTATAATACCTTTAAAGCGAAGTGAATCAGCTGCTTTTCTGAGATCTTCCAGCGAATCATCCAGCCCATCTGAAAACACTAAGAGAACCTGTCAGGAAAGGGAGTAATGCCAAGTCAATTGAGACAAGACTAAAAGTTGAGTCATCGTAAAAAGTAGTTTGCACTGAAAACTGGCTATGAGGTGGTCAAATTGCACTACACTGTGGAAGATCTGAAATGTGTGCTGGAAAAAGTGCTGAGAAGCAAGGAGAACAGAACACAAAAGCCTCTCTTCCCTCACAGCACTCCCATTTGAGGGATTTGTCTTGCTGACCAGTTCATAGCATTGCTATTAATTATATCTATCATCATCTTAGTATGCTAGGTGGAAGGCCAATTCTGCTGCAACTTATTCACTGAAGAGCTTTCTCTTGTCAGAAGAGTTCTCCTATATGTGAATGTGGCGAAGAACTTAAAGCAAACAAAAATTTCCCTTTCTGCAAGAGCAGCTCCAGTTGGCTGTTACCTGAGGAAGTGCATCGTCTCTGGGTCCAACCCTCCCTCCCCACAGATGCTTATGTCCCCTTGCCCTTTCCACATTTCCAGGCAGTGCACCACCCTGCTCCACTCTCTGCCATGTTTTTCCTTGTTAAGACATAAGGCTTAGCTCACGTAAGAATGCTAATCCTGAACCTTTGTATTGGCTACATTCCCCCCTTTTCAAGCCAAAGAGCTACAGTTAAGCCTCTTTCAGGGCTGAGGAAAGCACAATTTCTTACAGTTCCCCTCCAAGCTACCAGTCTCTTCCCATTTCTCTCCTCACCTTCCCCCTTCAAACCAGCAGAAGTCCTCTCAGGCCCCACCCATCCAGTGGATTAGGTTTCCCAGAAAGAGGCTGCACAGGTAGACTGTCTCCTGCCCCAACTATCACAACTTTAAGTCTTCCTAAACATTCTGACCAACAAGTGGACAAGCACAGCTAGAGCTCCTTCCCTCCCATCCTTGTTATTGTACATTCCCTATACAATGCACAGCTTCAACCAATGCAAACTCTGCAGAATTACTTCTGTTAAGGCGAATTTTTCTACCGGTGACAAAGGCAAATGAGGTGACTGCCACACCGAACATCCCACTTTGGTGCTAGTGCAGCAAGGAGATCAGAATTTAAGAGCGGGCAGAGTTAACTCTGGTGGTGGAAAATTCCCAAAGATCCAATACAGAGGCACTGGTACTGATTCTACATTTGCTCAAGCAGAGTGTGATACAGTGGAGAGCTGGACCATGGATGGGTAAACACATCACAGAGTGTTAGAAACAACACTAGGCCTGGGCTTGATGCTTTTTTTTGGGTGATCTTTTCATTTTAAAAACATGGGGGGGGGGGGGGGGAAGACAGGAAATGTGGGGTGTTAGCGTGGGCATTATATGTATTTCGAACGTTTTCATTTATATAAAGCTCTTGTTGGAACACATCTGAGTCTTGCTTTGTCAAAAATGGTGGAATTAGGTCCAACGCTTTTGCTGAAGAACAAACAAATAATAAAGAAAAGAAGAAACAAAACCCACAGAGGATCACTATCCCTGATGAGGTTTATATCTAATAAGCTTTACAGAACAAACATGTTATTGCTTAGGATCCTAGGGAGATTAAATTGTGGTTTCATGTGCGTTGTAAAGTCTTGTATTTTCAATTTGCATATAAACAGTATCAGAAAGGAATATTAATCCACTGGTAAAGTGCTGAGATATGCAGCATATTCATTTCTAGTAATAATGCATAAGCAGAAAGAAGCCTTGCTTAACTCTTCAACAGGGATCTAACAGAATTGGCAATTAGGAGAAAAAAAAAGCATTGCTTTTACTTGCATGTCAAACAAGTTCTCTCTACTGAGACCCAAAAGAAGCAAAATCCTATGTGGTCATGTTCCCCGTTCAGAATAAAATGACATTTTAAGAAATCTTTGGAAAAAAAATAGTATTAAATATGCACCAAATTGCAACCTAAATTGGTAAGCCATACCTATGCAAATGCTGTAAAAATATAGAATGTCAACTTTAATCTGAAAGCAGGGAAATTTGTAACAACACAGCTTTCTCACTCCACATCAGATTAAAATTAACATCTTATAAAATTAAAAATAAGGTTCATACGTATTTTGCAAGGGATAACCTGTCCTTCCCTCAGTAGGAAGGTCTTCCTGCAAGGAGACCTTAGTAAGTGATAACATTCAAACAGCTATGACAGGACATGCTCAGTGCTTTACTGAGTCAGTGTCTTATTAAGAATAACCTGTCAGGGCAACGACCCTGAAACACTCCAGTGAGTTCTAACTTTCTTTCACCAAAGTGGAAAGATTCCCCATTCACTTCACAAGAGATTAGGTCAAGCCTTATGCTTCTCCCTTCACCTTATGCTTCTCCCTTCACCTCACATCAAGACGGATGAATAACTGCAGCATTGACAGAAATTTTCCTTATCAGTTATCCATGAGCAGAACTCAGCTTTGTCATTTGAAATTATTTGACAAGTTAACTACACAAATAAACTTCTGTAAACAAATTTCCTGGATGATGTTTTCTGTGACTTCTGCTTAGACCTGTCATTATTCTGGACAGAGATTCAGGATCAGGATTTAGAGTTTCTGAAAGAGAATTGTTTCCACCACTCAAAGTACAAAGACATTCCATGGTAGATACAAGAAGGCTTTCTGTGTGAATACTCATGATCATATGTATTAACCCAAACATTCTGGGTACCGTCTCACTGCAGGAGCGCCTCGGGAATCAGAACTGATATATGCAGTTATATCAGGGAGAATGAAAGAACAGGAGGTTCCATATAAACATAAGGAAACATTTTTTTACCGTGAGGGTGACCACACACTGGCACAGGTTGCCTAGAGAGGTTGCAGAGTCTCCATTCTTGGAGATCGCAAAAGCCATTTGGACATGGTCCTGGGCAGCCTGCTCTAGCTGACCCTCCTTGAGCAGGGGGGTTGGACAAGGTGACCTCCAGAGGTTCCTTCCAACTTTAACCATTCTGTGATTCTGTTTATTGGATTCACCAATTCCTGAACTACCTTTTGTCTCCCTGGAGTACTCAGCATCAGAGTCTGCAAACACCAAACTGCATAATTTTTCCAACACATGCATTCAGACCATTAAGTTACCTTAACTTGAGCAGAGGTCACACTAAAGAACTTCTCCTCAAGTGCCTTTAAGAAGTCTGCATTCAGGTAGGTGTCCACAGTGGTCTGTGCATCTAAGAACTTCTGGATGATCTCTTCATTATAGTCTTCAAAATCAGAGTCAAAGATGAATTGTTTGGTCTGTGCCAATACTTGGAACTTGAATCTAATGTTGACTGGAGAGCCAGCATTACAGCTGGTATTTGGCAGCGATTTCATATGGAGTAAAAGCTTGGGAAAGAACGCTTGCAATTTCTGTTTCAGAAGCACTGTGGATCCTGGCTGCATGTGCCTTGAAATATCAACTGCTATAGAAAGATCTGTGTTGCAATCTGAAAAAAGTAGAAGAAACAGGAAGCTATAAACACACACTATCTGTGATCCTGTCTTTTGTCAGAATCATGGGAGTGGGACAAAATTCAATGTGGTACATTTAAAACCAGAAGTCAGAATCAGTGAGATAGGTTTTCCGTAAACATAAAATACCATCAGCCCACCAGTTTCAGAGGGGCCATGTGAACTTGCAGATACTAAGGACTACATTACTGGACATATGTACATACCCAAACTGCAAAACAGGTCACTGTTCTCCAGCTGTCAAATGTCCTCAAAGGGCCTAATCTTGCAAATGTTTCCGTGAGCTTAGCTACCAACTGAGAATGTGCAACACATATTCCAATTGTAATGAGAAGCTTGATGGCTGACTGTGGTTTATCCCTTTGTCACAAAACCAGATGATACATACAAATGTAGAAAAACAGGCCAAAGAAAAACATGAGAGAAAGAGGCAGCATTGCCTACATGCAATGTCATATATCCACTATGAATAACAGCTGCTCTGAGGGGGTACCTCAGTTATGGAATTGCTTGCATAGCTCCTGATAATAACAGCAAATACTGAGATGTGGTTAATTCCTCCCCCCTTGCCAATCATCTTGCCCTCATCAAGCAGCTAAACCACTTGGCTTATTTATTTTGTACCTTGATTCTTCACATCATGCTGAATTTTATTCTGTGCCACTAGATGCATTATCATCCATTGTTGTACCTCTGCAAGTAAGTCAGAGGCATGCAATTTCATCTCTAAAACAGCACTCCCCCTGATTTTTTTCCTTCTTCACCCACTGACTCTGAAACACTTATCAAACACAATGCTGTTTTCAGTGTTTGCTAGTTTGGGCTAGTTCCTATAAACCATTATTCCATATAAGCTTCATTAGTTTTCTGGGTTTTCCCTCACTCATGAAAAAGATGAATGAGTTCAGCTCTTTAACCAAATAAATGCAGAAATAATTTCAACCAGAGTTGTCATCGTTGTTTCAGTATTTTCACTTGCGGTACAAACTGCCCCCTAGAGGGTAGGATTTGCTGGTAAGCAGCATGAAAATCTTTAAATGTAAAAGGTCATGTTGAATGAGTTTTTATGGCTAAAAAATCCCAACATTCAGGCCTCAGAGCAACATAAGAAACCTATACAGCTTTTCTGTTTAGTCCACAAGAAAATATCCATCTTAAACAGATATATATGTCTGCAGACACACCCCTCAGTCATGCCCCTTAGCCAGGCTGTGAGGCTGCCCATCTGATTTGAAGATTCACAGAACACCTGTGATGCAAAGGCCATCATTAGTGCAGGGAACAGCATTTTTCTATTTGTGAGGGACATTTCTGATTAAACATATCCAATAAATTTTATGTTCATGGAAATTTCTTCCAGTATGTGTTCATGTCCAGCACACACACAGTATGTTTTCATAATGAGTTTTTTGAGATCTGGGTCTTTTTAGCCACATAATTTGGAGGGAGTGTGAAGAGCAACCACAGACTCAGCAGTTTAGCCCCGACAATTGGTCATCCACACTGCCTAGCTCTTAAAACATTCCCTGCCATCTCCCCAGTGTACCAGCAATAGTATCAAAACAGCAGTATTCACTTCTGTGCTACTGTGTTGTGCATAAGAATGTGTAAAACAGCTTCTGGTAGGTACTCTACACTCTGTTGATAATCCGTATTTATTTGCAGGAGTGAACACCTCTGTGTAGCTAACATCTTTTTCTAATCACCTGTTCTCCCACACACATCCACATTGTTAAACTGCCCCATCTTACTGCTGCAAAGGTATCTTTTCCCCCTGTTGACCTTCTGTACCTTGAATGCAGTTTTTTAAATCTGAAAAATCTGGCAGTTTAAGAGAAGGCAACTGGAGAAAGGGGAATTAATAGATTTGTTACAGGAAAGGTCAGTCAATATAGGAGAACAGATGACAGGACAAGGTTAAACAGGCTTCACAGGAAGCTGATCTTTGTTTTACGAGACAAATTTATGCAGAACTTAACAACACATACATGCATTGGTGAGATCAAAGCCAATATGCTTTCCTTAATTTCTCTCTCTCTAAACAGGTGTGCCTGTATATATATCAAGTTTATTGCTGCATCTCCCATTAAATCTCCCCGTTCCCTGTCCATGAAACACCAGGAGGTGCTACTGCATCAGCCATAGTCACGCTGTTCCATAGCAGTGCACCCCCCTTCCACAGCAACCCTCTCCCTCTCTCTCTGCTCTCCTGAACTGGGGGATGCCTTTTCAGCTGGAGGTTTACTCATGGGAGAAAGAGAGAATGGGGGTGCAGAGCTCATACTGAAACAGGCCCAGCTGCTCTCCTCTCTGAAAGCCACCTGAGTAGATATAATTCACACAGAGAGTAGCTTCTGGCTTTAGGAGGGAAGGCTCAGGTCTTCATTTTGGCCCCCAACACCCCAGCAAACACCAGCCAGTTTTGCTGTGTTCAAGAGCCCACAAGCTCAGGGTGTAGGAGAGGCAAAGTTACCTATTTGTTCAGCCGCTGTTACAAAAAGCCTTAGACAAGCAGTGTGGTCATCCTGGTGTTCCTTTCCCACAGTAAATTTTGGTCCCTAAGGGAATGAAACCTGGAGAGCTGGGTAGGAACAGTTTTATGGCATAACAAAGAGAAGAGCATGTATCCAACACATGTAAAACATCACCTATATGGTGAAAACACAGGGGAGACAAGGAGCTCTACAGGACAGTCACAGCCCCTGTAAGGATGGGCACAGAGAGAACTGCTCCAGCACTGTCTCTTCCTGCTATCCCCAATCAATGCCATCCACTTACACCACACAAGGTCCCACTCACCTTCAGCAGAGGAAGAGCTCAGCTTTTTGATTTGTCATTCACGATGTTTTTCTTTTTGCAACTTAACACACACATCTACAGTATTATCTTACTACATAACTGGCAGGAATACATAATTTTAAACAGCAATTTTGTATGTTTTCTGCTTCAGTCTTCCCACATGACAAGGCAACTGATACCGCAGCACCAAGTCGGAATACACACAGATACAAAACCAGCATTTGACATCTGATAAAAGTTGCTACGTTAATCTAAGGCAATACTGAACCTTTATTTTCGATGGGGTTGGGAGCCTCTCAGGCTGTGTGGCATCCAAGCTACTGCTGCCACCAAGAAGATGTAGTAAAAAATACCACCTTTTGTTTCTTACATAGGGAAAGCTTTTGGGTAGCATCTCAGCATTACTGTGGATTTGCTGCTCACACCTTGCCAATACCTCCCACATATCCAAGGATGGATTTTCTTACATCCCCTCTCCGAGACTTAAGTTTTGTCAACAGTTGCTGCTGACAGTTCCACTGAAGCAGTATGGTCAGTTGTAGATGACAGAGTTAGGTTTTTGGAAGGCTCTTTTTTAAATATCACTGAATTGACTGTTTCTCTTTTTTGATTAGGATATCTTGGGCATATCTGCTCTAGCTCCTTTCAGATACTGAGAAGCTATGAATACAAACGCTAGATGTGAAGCACTGTCTTACCTCAGAAGCTATTTACCATAGTAAAGAGTGTAATGGTTCCTGACTGAAGCAAGGTGCAAGTCTAGAAAGTTGCAAGACTGAGTAACCTGAGCAGTATTCTTTGGTAAAACAGTTGCATTGCTGTCCAGCTAGCTCAGGTACTTTTATCAGGGACTGCATGAAGCCATGTTGATATTCGCCATTACACACCCAACAAAACATTTATATTACTTACCCTGGCTAGGAAGATCTTTGGATTCACAGACCTGATTAACAATACTCCTCTCGATGGTTTTCAGTGCATTGAAGTTTTCCACTGTGAACACTCTCCTTGCATCACCAGCTATTAAAAGCAGCTCAAAGGAGTTTATAATCCCTATGCCAACTGCAAAGACATGGATCCCATCACTTCTCAAAGCCATTGCTGCATCCTTCACCTTGTCAGCAGAGTACCCGCCTGTAATCACTACAAGGTTCTGTGAGACTCCTTGACTCTTGCGGCCTCCATTGGCAGGCTGAAAAAGGCTCTGGACAAGGCTCAGCCCTTTGCCAATGAACGCAGAGGACTGCAGTTGCTTGATTCTGTTGATCTGTTCCTTTATCATGGTGTCAGTATAGAACTCATTAAGAGAAAATTCTTTCTGGGGCTCTTGGCTGTACTGGACTACTCCAACATGTACTTTGTCCCTAGAAATAACAAAGCTGTCCACAACTTTCAACATGAAGGTCTTCATGACAGAAAAGTTAGTTTTTGATATGCTTTCTGATCCGTCTATCAGGAATACCAGATCTGCCACCTGACTGCTGCAAACTTAGGGAAAAAGCAGAGGGGGAAAACAAACAAACAGAAAAAAAAAATACTAGTGAGGAAGATAACCTTGGCAGTGTTTAATCTTTTTCTTGTTCTCTGTGGTGTAAACCCTTAGTCACAGAAGCTGTTTGCAGCAAGGCCATGCAAAGTCAACCCATCATCTATCCCACTTCAACCCAGAGACTTTCCATGCATAGATAAAATCCGTTCTTTTCCACTATTAACTTGCAAAAGAAATCACAGATCTTTATGTATCATCTAGAAGACCAGCTGGGAGAGTCATAACAAGACAGAGCTTGTAACCAAAGACAAACCCTCAGCTGAGGGAGGTCAGACTTTACCTACCAGTAAGTCGTATTAACTACCCCACTCACCACACTCATCCTCTTGCTACCTGAAGGGCCACTGTGAGTTAAAAACCACTTGAACTGCATGACTGCTGTGGAGAAAGACAGCATGTTGGTACCCCTGAAGCGGAGAGAATTCTTGCCTGTCATTTTCATTGCAGAAGCAGAGTTCCCTAACATTTTTATCGGCAATGCATCATAGCTCTGTGCAAAGAGCTTCTTGACCTTCAGTAACCTCTTCAAGTTCTGCTCTGCTTGCTTTGTTCACTCCAACAGCTGTTAAGTTGATTTTACCTCCCTTCAAAGCTTTTAAAGCTATGGGAAGGAAGGCTGACTCTACCCAATGCTGCAGTTCTTTTATCAGTAATAAGAATAAGGATCCTGGTGACAGCAAGGAAAGATACACACCCACCCTGGTTCACACCAAATCTCTGCCTGGCAAAGCTCAAAGCTCTTGCTGTGAAGGGCTGGCCTGGCAGAGGATTCAAGTTGAATACTGCGTCTCTACTCTGAGACTCAGAGGAGAGTTGAAACTTGGAATTTATACACACCAATCATTGAGTCATTAACTACTGCTACGCTTTGAGCTCCATTCTGCAAGCATACATTACTAAATATTTATTATCTGAGGGGAAAAAATAAATTCACACCAACTTAAACAGGACTAACCACATTCACTTTTAGTAGATACTAAACTCATGTTTCCACACCTTTCAGAAGCACGTGACACTAGTAGGGCATGGATGAAACAATTATTTCCCTAAACCAACAGTCATACAGAAAATGTTCTGCAACTGCACAGAACATTTTCTCAAGCAGATCTTCCAGAAGACCTGACTACCAAAATAAAAATGCTAAGTCTTGTGACTTATCTTGCCCTTGGCGGTCTTACAATTGCAAGAGTTTTTCATTGCTTTTGAAAATACAGAACCTCAGCACACATGAACAAAAACAAATTTTAATAAGCTGTTGCATTTAATTTTGCATTTTTTTAGGACAACTATCCTATCCTAGTTTAAATATATGTTTCATAAAAACATACTACATTATCCCTAGTTATACAAAGAATAAACGATGTCATCAATTCATCATCTCTCTCTAGCATTGGGTATAAATGGAAAAAATTAATTTTGCTATCAACTTGAAGAAGAGTAATTTCTTTAGCGTATTACCAGTCTGTTGTGCATCTATAGAGCAGAAGGTAGAAACAAAGAGAACAAGAAGTGGTTTCCAGTCATCCATTTTGAAAACCTCCCTAGAAAAAACAAACAAAGACAGTAAGAAATACAGAGCATAATCTCCTCAGAAAAAGATTTTTAGTTGTGAGGGAAATTGGTAAGTGCATTTTATTAACAACATGGAGGCCTTCTAGCTGTATGCAATTTAAAGCAGCACTTTAGATTCATATTTTCTTCCCTTAGCTTTTAACATACAGGCTTTGAACACAGAGCTGTTTGAGTTTGACACTGATGTACAGCATATAACTGAAATGAACTGTTCACTGCTCTGCTCTCACACAATCATGCTTTGTTCTGATTCACACAGCTATATTTACCATGATCCAAAATTCAACTAAAAGCAAGTTATTCACAATGTAAGATGAACAGGAGTTATGCTTCTAAGATTCCTCTCTAGCCTTGAAATTCCCCACCCACACACCTATTTAAAAGAAAAATTTGGTGCTTGTATCTATATACAATAGACGTAGATAAGAACAAGCATTCATTTACAAATGAAATATGCCAGTTGGCCAGCAATGAAGACACTTGCCATATAAAAGTAGCACAACTCAATGCTGTGGGAACAGGAATGAAAAATCTCTCAGCACGAAAGTACAAAATTAAGCCACGTTGAGCTTAAGCACACTAAACAAGTGACAACAAAACAGTTTTGAAAAACTTTCAATTCTAGAACACAGGTACACTAAATAGCTTAAAGAATAAAAAGAAATAATAAACCAGAGCCTTGGAGGCCAAGCATACAGAAAGGGATCAATATGAAAGCATTTCATATGTTGTTTTTCTTTGGAGCTGCTGAAGTTCTCTTTCTTTTCTGACTAGTTCCAGCTGCTTTCCTCCTAGTTCTGCCCTCACATTCTGTCCCAGATCAAAACAGAGAAGATTTTTGGTAAAATTTATGAATATAAAGGTCAAATGCTTCTGCACAGTGACATGAGTGGCAGAGAACCAGGTTGGCTAGGTAAGTCAAGCAGGAAGGATGAGAAAATCGGGTATAGTGCACATTTATTCTACGATCTTTGGTTATTCAAGTATTAAAAACAGATGAGTAGAAGATGCCACCGCTGCATTTCAGCCAACCAAAGTCACTCCTCTCACCAGCCCTTTGTAGCTGGTCCTCCGTCAACTAAGAGCATATCTCTTCCCATTCTAGGCGAAAGAATAGCTTGACAGACCTGCTGTCCATGTTGTACTTCTTTCCCATGGATGTGCATGTCAGAGGTAATGCTGTTCAACACTATATGTAGCCTCTTCCTCAGGCCTCCAAAAACATACCTGTTGGCAGCAAGAATTCTGTGGAAACTAGACTGAGGAGGACAACTGAGGAATGAGTCACTGAGGACAGTGAGGTATAATTCAGTAACCTGACATACCTCAGATACTACGCTCAAATCCTCAGTGACTGAAGAAGACATCCCACTGGGGCTACCCTAAGAATCTCATACTTAATATACAGCCTATGTTAAAAAGTATATTGGTCTGGAAGATGCATGGCTACTGACTTTTATGTGCTACCACCTTTTTATTACCAAAATTTTACACAAAGCACTGTTGAGCTACCAGTAATATAAGCAAGCCAAACACTGTTTTGTCTCAGGCTATGTTTTGAACCTGTTGGTTGATCCTGGCAGATGCTCAGATCAGAAGAAAGTGACAGCTTGAGTCACTTATATTCCAGGCTTGGGTTTGACACAGAGTGCAACCTCAGCGAACCCAGGATCCTGGCTTGGTTTTGGGGTTTTTTTGGTTGGTTGGTTGGTTTTTTGTTTTGGTTTTGGTTTTTTTTAAAGGTTTCAGGGCTTCTGGAATTCTGATGAGAACAATGAATCTAGAATTTCATTTTAGAGCTGATTTACACAGAAATTTCCACAGCATCTGTGTCTCTGCCATTCCTTAACATCTAATAATTATGTTGGCATGAATGCTGCCTAAACTTATAAGTAACAGAGAGGGAAACGTATGTGAAGACACACAGAAGCAATCAGACAGCAGGCAAAAAAAAAAAAAAAAAAGCTAGCTCATCCTCCCAGCAACTGGAGGGTTTCCTAAGCATGCTTCTTGGAACTCAGGAGCATCCTTCTGAGAATCAAGCAGTCTCAGATACAGGTTAATTCCTCTTGTGGAAGGATGTAAACTGAATCTGTATGGAGGGAGACGAAATCCACCACAACAGGTTAATCCACACATTAGTCTCTTCAATATCTTCAAGATATGTGCTGGGGGCAGGGTATCTACCTATACATGCAGATTGCTCCTCTTTATTTCTGTCACTTTTGTTTCATAAACTTCCTTTTGCCACTAGTCACCAAAAAAGTCCTGGTGATCAGAACAAAGGTCCATCTTGCCCAATCCCTTATCTTTGACAATGGCCATTAGCTTAAGGAAAGAGCATAAAAGGAAAATTAAGGAACGTAGGTATCTTCTCCCTTCCACACAGACTGGTTTAAAGGTTTCCAGGTTGCATTTGGGTGAAGACCATATTTCCATAAATTCTTCTAATCTCTTTTGAAACCAGCTATACTTTTATATTAAAATCACAAACCAATTATATTACCATATTGTAAACATAATTTATATTTTACTGAAAAAGCCAGCCAAGTATCTGTGAAAATACAAGTTGATGATCAAATGCTGCTGTTAACAATTCATTACACTAGTTTTTAAACTGTATCTTGGATCTGCAACAACAATTTAGTAGAAAGGCTACAGCTGGTCTAACATCATAGCACAAGGTTCAGTTTCAAGTTCTTAGGGTAACGGTATGTAATATTACCCTAGGTCTTGTAAATAACAAGAAGCAATGAATAGAAATCATCTGCTTGACTCTATATTCTACCCTCAGGCAATAACGAAACTTCATTTCCAAGTATCACCGCACCAAGCCCATTGTAATGGTTGGGCTTGATGATCTTAAAGGTCTTTTCCAACCTAAACGATTCTATGATTGTAGCTCTTGAAGGGAACCTTCTCCTGTGAGGAGAAAAAAAAAGCCACATTTCCTGTATTTCAAGACATTTATCACATATGGACACTCTTTACTATTACTAGTACTACAGTACCACAGAGATTCCAGATGTAACTGAGGTGTCTATGCAACAAAAGGGGTTCCAGGTACTATGTGCTCCTTAAAAAGAATAGAAGGCAACGCTGGGGTTTGTGCATTGTGGAAACCTTCTTCATGCCTCTGCACATTGCAGTTTTCTTTAATAAGCACTTCTAACATAAGGGAAAATGTTTCACAATCATCTTATATGCCATCTTCACAATTAAATTTTGTCTTGGATTTAATTAATTTTTCTGTATATATTCCTGATAGTTACTGAACCTCTTAAGAGTTCTCCTTGATCACTTTGACAGAGATTTGATTCCCAGTTATTTGTTTTCACTATTACGTCTCAGGACATCAGCCTCTTTTTTAGAAGTTAATAAGCAAAAAGTTTATACTGAGACACAATTAAGTATTTTAATGGTATCCAAAACAAAAATAATCATGATTGCTAACTTTCATTACTATATTATGCAGTACCTACTTTGACAGCACAGTTATTGTGCCAGAGGAGCAGTAAGCATCTTGAACTATCTGGTTTTAATAAATTGCACATAGATCTATAGACGCAGCTAGAAACGTACATATTCAAGGGCAGGTACGTAAAATGCTGCCAGTATTTCCAAAGCCTCTAGTTATAGTGGTGATTTTTAAAGCAAAACACTGAGTTTGTGGAAAACTCAAGGGCACCAATATCACCATGCTTCCGGGGCGTATGTGGTTGCCCACAGACAGATGAGCAAAATACAGTTGTTGTTTTAGCAAGGGGCTAGACTTTCCTTAGTAAACATTCAAATTTTGTACCAAAGTCTAGCTTTTACTGTTATACCATACACAATAATCAGTGACTGTTGAGCTATGCAACTATTTCCATACCACCTAAGAACTGTAATCTCTGTTTGCCTCCTTCAGCTTCCTCCAACCTCATGACTCAAGAATGTTCCCTGCTCATAGGGTCAGATACCCAACACCTGCAAAATCTCTCCCACTCTTCCTAAACAGTGAGTGCAGATGGGAACCTGTTTCCCACTTGCTCTTTATTTTTCCCTTCAGTAACCTCTATTGACATCAGGCAGCTTCTTTAAATACACAGGAACACTGCAATTTAAAAACTTGTGCAGACTAGCTTCCCTACTTGTACCATTTATTTTGCCTTATCTTCACATAGGAAATTCCAATCACGCACTACAAGCTGCATAAACAGAGGTACTTCATGCCTTCTACGTGTATTCTTTATTTGCTAAAGTAAAACGAAAGAAGTAATTCAATAGAAAACTCATGCCATACAGCTCATAAATACTATGAATCAAAGCCTAAATAACTCACTCAAAAACATGCAGTGTCACAGAGCATTACCAATTCTGCATACTAAGCTAGCACTATGTTAATTCCAAA
This sequence comes from Platalea leucorodia, assembly GCF_965183815.1. NCBI lineage: Eukaryota > Metazoa > Chordata > Aves > Pelecaniformes > Threskiornithidae > Platalea > Platalea leucorodia. The sequence goes on from NC_138823.1 coordinate 121,623,732, forward strand.
ACATATTTGAACATAAACCAGTATATACAAGGTCCTAGCATAAGCTACCTTAATATGCATATCTGTAGTTGTTTATATAAATACATATAGGCATAATCTATGTAAGATGCTAAAACAGCAGTTCTTAAAAATCTAAGACTTCTTTCCACTTTAATACTATTTTACAAGACAACAATATGAAAATTACTAAAAGCCCTTAGAAAAGGGTACATATTTTAAAGCTTATTTTACTGTCGGCATTTTTCCTTATTTGTTCCCAGAGACCTACCGATATGTATGTAATAAGTCTGAAAGGAAGAAAAAGATCAACAGTACTCCTGAATTCTTTAAATGCTTCACAAAGATTGCTTGCAACAATATTTCATTTTTTTCTTTTTTAATCAGCTAATGTCCCAATTTTACCCTCAGTTGCTTCAATCTTTTACACATAAAAGAAAGTCATTCTGTAGATGCTTGCTGCCAGAGCAAAATGCAGTCATATGTTAATACACTTCTTAAGCACACTATCAAAAGCATGGAGATTTTGAGGCAATACCTCTTTTTCACCTATAATTTATGACCATGTTGCATGCAGGATCTCCCTGCACACGCTGGTTTGAGGACATTTTCCCTCTTCCATTTGTATATACTAAGACACAATAACACAATCTTTCTTCTGACAACTTCAAATCCCATCTCTATCAGTGCAAATGAATGTAATCGTGTAGCTTTCTCCTACCTACTGAAGTACTCCAGTTAGATTTCTTCAACTTTTACATGCTGATTTCATTCCTTCTGAAGTCTTTGGAAAAAGCCCAAGTCCTGGAGTGAAGCAGACAGACAGCTTCAGCTCACATGCCACAGTTAGTTATCCCTTTCCTCTGCCACCCCCTTTTCTCTCACTAAAGCAAATTTAAAGCCTGGATTCCATCTGTGCAACTTACTGGTTTCAACAAACAGTAAAACCAGGAGAAATCCACCCCACTCTCTCACCTCAACACTCCCCTCATATGTCCACATATTGAACCTTCACCACTGAGACATACTAATACCAGAAGAAGGATTAATGTTGCTGTAAAAATAATGCAAAGTATTTTCTATATGTCAGTTCTTTATGTAAATGAAGAAATCTTTTATCAGTTGTCTCCTCTCTACAGGCACGTTTTTTTTCCTACATTATCTTTTTGTTAGCACTGAAATGTCTCAGGAAGAAAGTTGCAGCTTTACTTGCTGCAGGTTTCTCACAGAAAAGAAGAGTTTCCTAATGATTCCAGGTACAATCACATGGCCAGAGACAGATTCAAGCAAAGGCACCCTGGGTGACTTACCTGACTTAGGAAGTCAGTGTGATCAACATGAGGTTTAAGATGTTCCGAAGAGTGGTTTCATTTAGAAGGGCAAGAAGCAACAGCTGGAAAGGATGTGGCCGTAAGGGTAGGAACACCCCCACATAGAGACATACGTACATACAAGCACACAACCAGCCCATTAGGTGCCTACACCCAGTCTTCAACGGAAAAACTGACTGAAATTACAAGTCAATTTCATTTACTGTTAGAATTGGTGTCTGCCTGTCTGTGAGCTAGTGGGATGGATGTTTACTTGCTGACTTGATTCTACAGAATGAAGAGACATAATGATTTTCCATTTCAGTATTTGGTGCACCTTTTATAAGCTTATTGTCCATTTTTCTTTTCTGAGTAAAACTTAATAATTAGCATGTTATTATTCTGTAAGCCTTAAACATTTGTTATCATTCATATTTGTATCTTCCTGCTGGCTTAAGCTCACAAATTGCAATGAGTACACATTAACAAAATTAAGAAAATGGACCCTGGTATCCCAGCAGCCTCAAACAGTTCTTAATCTACCATGAAATTAAAAACCAAATTACAGTTTCTCTCTTCAGTCAAGAGGATCCCCCAAAACCAAAGCACCTATCAGAGAGCCCAGCTAATTATGATGCCTCCATATCTGAAGCAATCATTCCCATGTAGTCCCTCCTGAAGTCAAATGTATTGAATGTAACAAGTACATATTTATATTCCCTCCGGATCAGGACCTGAGCTCTCAGCACCCATTAAAAACCTGCTCTATCTACCCACCTTCCCCTGGCTCAGCACGACCAGCCTGCACTTCCCACAATGCATTGCAGTCTCTCCTCCTCAAGGAACAGATAAAGCAGGTAGACAAGAGAAGCTGTCCTTCCTGCCTGCCAGGTATCAGAACTAAAAATTCCATAAGATTCAGACAAGAAAATTTCTGAAACTGCACTGATGCCTGTCCCCCACCCCCCAATACTCTGCTGCTGGGAAATCTTCAGTGAAAAGTCCATTTTTTCCCCAGAAAGCTAATCTTTATGACAGAATAAAATAAAACAAATAGCTGAAAACCCAATTAGTTGAAAATAAGGTCTAACCAGATGATTTATCACATCTACCCAAGACCACAGCTGGCTATTCTGAGAGCCTAACAAGCTTTCACTTCATCACTTCGCACACTCTGTAAATAGCTATTTACTAATCACACCCTAATTTAATTGCTATACTCAGTTGAAGTTAAGCTTGCCTTTAAGTGTATGAATTCAATGAGAATATCCCATGTTGTCATAAAATTATGAACATTACTGTACACAGGACCATGGCTTTAGGCTTTTCCTCATGGTTTAGCTTCCTCAAGAAAGAAGTCAGGCAGAATGTTACATTTCACCTTTTATCCCAGATGGGGGAAGAGAATTCGAAAATCAAATGCTGTAAACGGACCTGTGAAGCTGAAGAGTCTCTCACCTTGTTAACCGAGTTTTTACCTAGCAATGACTCATTCTGATCCACAACAAGCTGACTTTCAAACTCCTAACCATTTTGTTCTTTGACCTCATTAAAAGAAGGGTGGACGGGGACCCCATACGATAATTGGTAATCAATAACATGTATATATATATATATATATATATAATGTACTTCACAGCAAGGTGAGTTTGCCTCCTACTAAGGGTTTTGTTAAAAGAGAGTAAAGGAGGCCAAAAGAGCTCCTTGGTATGAGGAGTACTTTTCCCAAATCAGAAAGTCCTTATGGAGTAGGAGATAGACTTGTTATTCTTCTCTCTTTCCTATCAATCCTGGCTTTAGACCTACTTTACATGAGACATGTAGTATCATGCCAGTACCAAAGAAGTATCATGGCAGTACCAAGGATCAAGTTTGTTTGCTTACAGAAAATACAAAGGTGATCAATAAAAAGCATTAAACCAGGAAACTAAAACGATTTGACAGGTCTTGTAAAATGGGCCAGCTACACCTGGATGACGATACAAGTAATCTGTCATATCCTTGCTAGTTCCTTTGACTGGAAAGTAGACAAATGTGAGCAGCATAAAGACTATCAACTTTACCCACATGTGCTTCACTGACTCATTTAGTAAAGGATATTAGGCAAACTAAACACAAACATTTCATTCATGAAAGCAGCTTCTCAAAGCCAGAAGTGCTCAAGAAAACTAGCAGATGTGACTCTCCTGCTCCCAGGAATACTGAGTGGGAAAGCATCCTATACACAGGAGTTGCACCTGGAACAAATTATTTTTAGAGAAAGTTTTGCTTTAGAACAGAAACAGTGTAAGTCACCTCATGTTGAGCTATCACAAAGTGAGAAATTCAAAATCGAGGACAAGAGTTTACACATAATGTTGCGGAAGTTTTGAACCACCAGTACATTATCCACTAACATATGCTAGACGTACCTTTGAAATAGGACTCTCACAATCTGAGCTTACTGGTGGTGGCAAGATGCAGGTTCTTGTTTTATAAAAGATTTATGTAAGAAAATTGTGACCTTGCAATAGTCATAGATGTAAAACTTCTGCTAACATCACTTGGCTAAAAGAACCTAACTGCCCTCTTATTTCTAATGCTGAAGATTATACACAGTTTTACCAGAATCTACCACTTTTGATAGTAGGAAAACATGAAGCGAGAAAGAATCAAGACTTCTGCTTGTGAGTATCTTCACAAGATCTGCCTTGAAAACAACTGCAAAACTCTCATTTTGTAGCTAGAGATGTGAAGTTCATCTCCTCTTTCTTGCCAGTTCTAGGCATTGCTTATAACTAGTCTTCTAAAGTAAGTAAATAAAATTTAAACCAAGCTTTCGCTGAAATGCAAAAAACATATATCCTGCAATAAGAAACAAAGAAAGCAGGATGCTGTTCATTTTAATGTCTCCTCTGAACTTTCCAGTGCTTTTCTCATTGCTATAAGTCTTGGAAAACTGAAAAATCAACAGCACCTTTTCTCATCTTACCTTTCCTTACTGCAAACCACCAAAACTACCGTATCGCCCGTAATTAATTCATAGCTTATCATGCCTTGTCAAATGAAATGTCTCTATAATATTAACAAAGCAGATTTTAGCCCAAGGACATTACTTAAACATTTCTGAAGTATCCTAATATTATTATTAGGTGCATATTCTACTTTGAATCATTTGGAATAAATTTTGTTTATCCAAAGACTCTTTGCTTATTCACTGAAGCAATCAGGATTTGTTTTACTGAATGACACTATTATTTGGATTTGAATGTGTGGAAGAATTATGTAAATGATTGTATGCAGGCAAATCAGAGCTGAACAGGGTTATGGCCATCATCTTTACAACTACAGCTGTTGCAAAAGCAATGAAAATTAAGCAGCATGTTTTATATATTGCCACATCAAGAGAACAAACCAAAGCAAATGCTAGAAGTGTGGAAAGCTGACACTTTCTCAGGTGTCTAGAGTACTTATGCAGGTAACCCAGAAAATGCCTTTTGTGACACTCACCACACATTAGATATAATTTAAATTAATGCATATGCAAACATTCGATAATAATACTCAGAAACAGTGTCACTCTAATAGAGCTCTTAGTAGGAAAAAGAGTTTTGCAAGGAGCTAAGGAACTTTAAAATATGGCTTCACATTGAACCAAAATAAGAGCCAAAAATTCTAATTTCTCCTTGAAGGGAAATTAATTTTAAAAAATTATTTGGCATCCCTCAAAATACTGCATTTTCTCAAGTAGTGTCCACTGATTGTTTGGAAATACTATAATACCAAGCTTTTAAACACTGAAATGAGCTCTAGCACACTTGCAAAATGAGGGTGCTTTATGCTTCATTTTACAGAGGGAAGCCAAGGAACTAAGTCGTTAAGAACAAAAAATCTGCTAATACAGTGTACTCAGCTTCAGATGTGGCATTTCAGAGTACCTAGCACTCAAAGCACAGCTCTTATTGGCCTCAGTTTAAAAAAGCTAGACTCCAGCATAACAAAACAAACAAACAAACCAACCAAAAACACTCAGGCATGCAGATAAAAAAAACAAAACAAACAATCAAAAAACCCTCCTAAACTCCTAGAACACACAATTAGAGACTACCTGTGAAAAGTTTGTCATATATGATTTGTCAGTATTACACAGGACTAACTTGGCAGATGCAGGAATAACATTTGAGTCTCTAGAATAGCACTGAAGGTACTGAGTTCTTTTTCTTTCAAAGCCCTGTCCCTTTTGTCCCAATACATCCAGCAAGGTTTGTGCACATAACCTCCTTCACGGTATTTTTTTTTTTAATCCACAAAGCCAGTTCTTCACATACAGTGAAAAACCCATGTAGGAAAAATACTTCAAGATAACACACAATTAAACACTGGTTCATACTGTGTATGCACAGGGAGTCAGTCATGGAATTTGGCCTCTACAGCATCATCTGCAGAAAGAATCCTCTGTTTCCTTAGGACCACACAAAGGAAAACAACAAATATAGCATCACTGTTTTTTCCCTGAGCGCTACTAAGATTTCCTGGCCAATGTTTCAGTTTGAGTCTACCATATGCCCTCATTTATTTACTGATTGAGATTCTTACATGAGCAATTATGTTTCTACATTCTGATTTTGCTTTGGAAGGCTGTAGGTTGAATTCGGTTACAAAAGGGCTTCTAAATAAATGTTTTTACTTCATCTGGTGTCAGGAAAGCTTAAAAAAAAAAAGCGGAACCTTACACACTATACTGCCCAAAATAGTCACATACAGATAATTTAACTGCAGCTCGGTTCCGTTTTAAAGCATGCTAATTACTTCCAAACACTGAAAGCAGAGCTCTTATGATCCTCTGAAAGCTGAGCACAGAAGTGGGTCCCAGTACAACCTGGTGATGCTGGCCTCAACAGACAGTAAATATCCTTTCAATCAAAGGGAGACAGCAGCAACTGTGTGGCCAGTCTGGAGTTGTTCTAGCTAAGAAAGATGCTTGTACATGCTGCAGAAATGTTTGAGATGTCTCAAACTTAAATTGGAAGGAAAATGCTGAAAGCTCACTTGCCCAGATCAGCGAAGATTCAAGACAAAATTCCCTTAGATTAACCAAAGGGGAGAGAGCACAAGCCTAAATCTTAAAGAGAAGAAAAATTTAATTTAATTAAAAATACTTCACCTTATACAGTATTAAAAGTAACAGTCTTCCTATGTATCTTCTCACTCACATACACAGTACACCAAGCTTGTGCTCATCAGCTATATATAGTACATCTGGATACAACTTCTCTTTCAGATTTTTTACTTAATGGATTGGAGATGGAAAAGCACAACTGTCTTCAAAATTATTTCCATAGGTGTTATGTTGGCCCCTGCCACATTTTTATAATGTACTCATCAAATACAGCATTTAAAAAAAGATGTCCTGGCTTCCCACCCCCTACTAATTACTCTAGTCTCAGGATACAGTGTATTTAATAGCCACATGCTGGAACACTTAAAAAAAACAAGAAAAAAGAATAATAAAAAGAACAGTGTTACAGAAATAAAGGACTTATTTATGCTCTGCTGAAGTTCACAGAAGGTTTCTAGAAATTGTATTGCTGTCGGCAGCTAATAAGAAAAATCTTTGCAGTCGACAAATTACATGTTGCACTCCACAGTTTCAAAACGCTTTGAGTGCTTTATGAGGAAAATAGAGGTTCATCCATCTTTTAAAATATTACCTGGAAAAACTTAAACAGGTTGACTAGCAGAATGGCAGTAGTCAAGATGTCCATAACTTCATGTGTGCCCATCACAGTTTCATTCAATAGGTATGACTTGCACAAATACATGAAAATCCTAAAAGATTCAACTAAAAATGGTTAAGTCTGTCAACAAAGTCTCATCTGTTGATTAGGCTCATATAAACCCTGTATCACTTATTCTTCCAACTACTGAAGCAGATGGCCTCTACAATTGTAACCAGACAACTTAAAAGCATAGATGCTTTTTTGGTTTGACTGAAATATATAAAGGCAATGAACTGGAGGAGAATTTTCAGGTCATTTCAATGCTACTTTTTATAGAACAGACAGGAAAAGTGGCCGCAATTTCCAACTGCTTGCTCAGGATATTTCTAGAAACTTGTCAGAGATTTACTGTGCTAGTAGGGTATCTTTAGCACACTGTCAGACCACCTGTGCAAAGGCGTTTTTTCAGAGTTGAACAACTCAGGTTTAAGGCAACCATTCCAAGGAAGAGTTTGAAGAAAATCTGTTCCTTTGCTCCTCTTGTTCCTTTTACTTATGTGGAACTTTTTACATATCACTAGAGGCCTGAGAGAGACTGGGGCTCGTAACAAATACTGTTACAACAGCTTGATAACAAGGTTAATTACACACTGCACGCCTTTAGAAAACCATGGCCCTACCATATGACACCCTACCGTATTTTCTACTCGCTGAACAAATCCATATCTCAAGCTGTTTGTGGTAAGCGTTCCGGAATTTAACAATTTGTCTTTTTTCAATCACTAAGCAATGTTCTAAGGCATGTAATTTTTTTATGGTGGAATATAAAGCTATTCGAACTCCATTAATAAGCTTAAATAATAAACTTGTAAGGCTGCCTCACAGAGAACTTCAGATTTTGAATTTGTGCCAAGGACACACTGTCTGCATATACCATTTATTCAATGAATGAAGGCAGCTCGAAGAACCCTGAGTTTCTCTCTTCAGTTTGTCATTTTATTTTCAACTTGCTTTAACCTACAGCTGTGTAACCGTCTTTTCCAGGAAACATCAGCTATGTATCATAGTCTCAAAACCCACACACTTTTTGTTCTCTTCTGTTTTATAGCAATCAGCTGTCTCAGGAAAGACAGGCAGCTTTTTTCCAATTTATTTCCTATCCAACATACCCCTGGGGATATGAATCAGAACAGCATCAGTGACTTCAATACCACACTTTACAGTAGATAAGGATCTGGCCTACAGATGGGGCTTTCATTCCAACCTCTCCAGCAATCTCTTTCCTTAGAAGGAAAAAGAAAAGCTATTGCACTTTAGACTGCCTGGCAATGGCAATGACCAGCTACTGTAAGCATGACTCTACTAGCCACACTACTTCAAGGTACTAGAGAGATCTTTTGGTTCATTTCCAGTGAAAGAGAGATTTCACAGAAAAGTCCATCCCTTCTGAACACGGTAACTGAAAAAGGTGTAAGAAAACAGGGCGAGATGCAGCCACAATGTGGATGAGCTAGTAATGCCACTGTAAGCAAAGCCAATGCTGGAACAGAGATCACATAGTCAATGTTCCTGGTGAACTATCCCTGCTCCCATCACAAGGAGCTCTACGCTGTGTGGACTACAGCACACCAAGTAGTAGGGCAATTGCACTGTTCTGCTTTTTTAGAGAAGAGGTAGCAGTTTAAATTTGAACAAAAAAACCACATTCCTTCCAGTTTGCTGGCAGAAGCATGACAGTCTCTATGAGATGACAAGCAATACAAAGTCATCTACTTTTGGATTATGGAGATGCAAAAGAAGGAAATTTCTTATGATGAGCCAGGAAAAGCAGTAAGTCAAACTATGGTGTTCACTCCTTGTAACAGATTTTCCTAATTGAAAAAAGAATCCTATCGTGACATTGATTCCAGGCCCCAAACTTTAAGTTGTCCTTCATCTCTCTCCTTTTATACTCCGCATACTTAATCCATCAAAACCAGTCCTATCATCACTGTCAAGTTAAATTTGGAAATTTACACGCCATGGCCAAAGCTACCACTAAATTTATAATCCTGAGGCCTGGTCATGAGAAGAACACGTTAATCCACTTGAAAAAAATTAGGAATGCAGTGAGAAAGGACTAAATGACAGCAAATATACACTATCTCTGATTCAAACATCCTTCTCATGGCTACACATTCACATGGGTCCCATTCCCTAGGAGAATCATATTTGATACATCAGCAAGGGAAGGTGAAAATTCTTCATAAAAACACATTCAAAAACCTGACTTTTTTAACTTCTTACAAATATCACTGTCTCAGTTTTCAACCCTGCAGTGACATCTCATGGCTCCATGGTAGTTCCAGCAACGAACGCGCGTTGTCAAAGAACAGCAACAAAACTGGGGAATGTAAATATCTACATGTAGAAAAACTGGGCAGCTGGCATTGATATGAGATGATCTAATCCCATTAGTTGATAACACCAAACTCATTTATCCTCCCAAATAAAGCTAATACAAAATACTGCCTGTTACAAGGCAGTTACATCTGCACACAGGCTTACATCACAAGAATGCTGGTTTTAAATAAAAGGAAAGAATGGATAGGGAGAATTAAATTATAAGAAACTAGGCAGGGCTTAAGTTAAGGAGCAGGGCCAGAGGAGCAGCATTAGCTGCTGGAAAAACTGATTCCCACCCTTTCTAACAGAGACACGCTACCGTGCCAACAATCTGATACCTTAGGTGGCCACCTGTTTCAAGTAGAAGAAAAAAGACACTCTCTTAGTTTCAGAGCATCGAAGCCATCATATGAATACTATTACAGGGAGATTTATATCTGAGTTGCAGAAGCCAGCAAGAGGTGAGTTAATACTCTGTATTAATAAAGTTAACATGTTCTTACAAAACAACTTATTAAAATGCTCAGTCAAAACTGAGTCCTAGGACTAAACCCATTCCAGTCTAACAAATCACTGCATCTGTATATCCTTTCACAATTAAATGCAAGATCAGGCTTTATTCCTTAATTAAGGCACAATGTCGTTTCCTGGGTCAAAAGAAAACTACTGTATAATTGATTTTCTTATGATGAATAGCAAAGCTTTTAACTAGGTCTCTTGGGACCCTGGTTTCTTTTTGCTTACATTGCTGGAAACATTAAGGTACTTCACAGACAGAAGCAAACTGGGGAGGGAAAGCAAATCGGCAGGCCTACTTTGTTGTTGCTGAGGTTAGGTTTTGAGCCCAATACAATTTTTGTGTGATTATCTGCGAAGGGATCAAACTCAGGCTTATGGTGAAAACTCAGCTGCCCTTACCTGTGCACTACCATGCCACTCCTGCATCATTACATTTTCACTCCAGCAAATTAAATCTTCATCATGTCTTTAGGGTCTTGATCTGAATGCGTGTGCAGTAACTAGAACATACATTGAGCCAATAAACTATATTTCCTTTTGATTAATTTTGTGCCCCACTACAGATATTGAAAAGTCTGCATATTTCAAACCAGGAAATGCAATAAGTAAAACCTCTACAGCTTTAACAGTGAAAATAACTATTCTAAAATTTAAGGCTATTCATTCTGGTTTCTCTCTCAACTCTTGGCTTTTGACATCAGTAATTATTGAAGTTAAACCTTGCTGTGGCAAGTTTTGGTATTTAGTGACAGTAAGAGGGATTTCAACTAAAGGACATGTGAAGAAAGTCCTCAGAGACACCCTCATATTTTACAGAAATACGTTTTCCTCCTCTGGCAATCACTGGTTTTCATACAAAAGAAAGGAAATCGTAACATCTGGGAAAATTACCTTTGCAATGTTCCTAAGAATAGAGGGTTTACTGAGCTCTTTTATATAAACTGGAATACTTCCCACTTGATTGGTACATAAAGATGAGATTAGATCAAGTTAATAAAACATTCACAACTGCACGCCCTTACTTTTTTAATTTCCTTTTAGTGTTTCATAACCCATATCACCCTCATCTAAACATTGTTTTTTCTTGTTTTTTTACTTCTGTTCTTCTGGTATATTGTTTGAAGATTTTGAGCTATTGAAGAGCCTAAGTTTATCGGAGGGTGTCACATGAGAGAGAAAGAAGCAGCAATGTTTGCATAGTTGCCTCCAATGACAGGAGAACTTGACTGGACAGCTCAGACCTTTCAAGCCCATGTGTTCTTTTTCCTGGTCTTTTTTTCCTCCCGTATAATCAAATCCCCATGCTGCCAGTGGTGTAAAGCAACAGTGATTTCAGAGACCAGCAACAACTCAGCAGATTCACCCAAGCACAGAGCAGGGTAAAAAGGCTGAGTCCAAGGTACGGAAAGACTTCTGAGTGCAAAATGACTATTCAGTCTAGTGGGAAAAAAGGCAACTGAGTAAAGATATGACAGATGTTTATAAAGCCATGAGCAGCTTGGAGACAATGTCTCTTCAACAAAAGGACAGGATATCAACGGAAGCTAGATGCTGGCAGATTCACAGCATGCAAAATGGAGGCTCACCTATTGGGTACTTAAGTTGTGGAATGCTTTGCAGCAGGATGTGAATGCTAAGAGTTCAGATAAGCACAAAGGAAGAGTGAATAAATTGAAAGTAAAGTATATCAGAGGTCATTAAATATAAAGACGCCACTTGTTAGCTCTAGGAGTTCCTGATCCTTGAGTACTACTACCTTTCCGCTGTGTTCTTGTACTCTTCTTTATATAGATGCATTTCTTTGTCAGAGACAGGATAGCAGCTTATAGGGACATTTTGTCATATTAACTGTTGCCATTCACACTTTTATGGCTAGTTAGCCAAATGCTAAAATTGCCATGAAAAGATAAGCAAGACATCCAGCCCTATGGACCAAGTACAGCCCTGTTGCAGCATTTTATTTATTGCCTCTGAAAAGCAAAACATTATGCCTGTGAAAGAACAACACTAATTTTTACCAAACGGCACTCATATTTGCCTAAGGACAAGAGCTCTTCTAGCAGTATACCTCTCACACAGACTTCTGGGGGTGGCGGGGGGGGGGATAATTTCAAAAATTTTTGCTAAACCAAGGATCTGACATATTTGTCATACAGAACAAAGATTCCTCTCAGAACTCAGGTTAAAGAAGATCATTGCAGAGAGCCCAAAGTTAAGCTTTAACAGTAGGGTCCACTTTAAAAAAAAAAAGCACATGCACAAGTCACTTGTAAACAGAGCAGAAAGACAATTTCCTGCAAAAAACACTGGGGATTTTGTCCTAAACAGTTATAACTTCCAGACTGCTCCACTTCCAGCTCTAAACTGCTCCTTTGTCTGTTTCTAGGCAGTAAGACAGGCAAAGAAGTGTTCATCTACCGGTACTGCTGGAGGTCCCAGTTCTGGTTTCCAGACCACGTTCTGTGCCAACTTCCCTGCCTGCAGTACTTAAAAAATAAAATAAACAAAGTGCAGGAATTGTCTTAGTTCTGAGGGACATTTTCATATCATCCTTCTGTTCACTCAGTCTTCTGAGGTAGACGTTATTTCACTGAAAGCCAGACAAACATCCTACTGGCTTTAAACTTTAAAACATTCAATGCATAAGTAAAAATGCAAAAATGAGAGAGTCACATGCAAAGCCACCACCAGGTGGAAAGGTTACAGGACAGGATAGCCAGATGGGAAGTGACACTTCCAGGTAACATTTTTCTGTCCTTAATTCCTTCTGATTGTACTCACCCATTTTATTTTGGTAGTTCAGAGTAGACATCCTGTAATGACGAGGACGATAAAACCCAAAACATACTAGATTCTACTCAGTGTTGTCATATCACACAGTTAAATAGTGCACAACTGTCCCACAGGACTAAATGGAGACTCTGGTTACTTACACAAGAAAAAATAATAGCTGGCTTTTCATTTGAAAAACTGACTAGATTTTTTTTTGCATGCTTGGTTTACTAATAGCTGGAGAGTTATGGTTAGGTTAAGGGATTCAAATGTAGTGTACATATAATTTCTTTCGTTCCAGCTGTACAGTATTTTTTCTGCTGCTTTCCTATGCAGTGCAAATGGCATTATTTTAGCACATTGTGAGATCTGTCTGCCACCTGTCTACTTACCTGCTTACAATAGTGCGTCTGCCCTCCTGCAAAAACACAAACTCAAACAAATCATGCCACTTGCTGATACTTAAAAATGGAAATAATCTATAGTAAAAAAACCGGCTTGACTGAGCGCAAGTGTATTTATGCACACTGGGTAAGACTGGGGAAAGCTGAAGATGCAAGACTTGGTATTTACTCCAAATGCTATCAGATTACTTCTCTGTGTCGATTCACATGGACAAACTTTCTCGGTAGAGTGACAGTTACCAAGATGGGTCAAAATGGTCTTGGAGCAATTCCTAGGCATCCTCCCATTACAGTTATTCTGAGCAGCTTTTCCTCATTCCCTCATATAAATTTCCTTATTCCGTCATACACATTTGTTCTTTCCACCTAGATTTTATAGCATGAGGACATGAAAATGGTTTTACCAAACAGGTATCGCCAAAATTAATTAAGTCCAATGCCATTAGTACAGTAATGAAGTTCATTCATGAAGGAAAGAGATCTTCAACCATCCAATGTCTTGCTCGCCCTGGAAGACAGTAATAAAGAGTATGGATATTTGATGAAATCCTGCAAGAATTTACTTTATTGAAGAAGCATCCTTTTAATTAAAGCAAAAATTTGTTTCTTCATTAGAGTAAGCATAGCAAGCCAAAGAATCAGGATGTTTACAAGGCAATGTTTACAGATCAACTTTATCATCAGTATTGGCAGGAGGATAAACCACCCCAGTCTTCCACCAAACCAGCTTATTTGTGATCCACAGAGACCATGACTGTGATCCCAAGGATTTCCCAAGAAAATCAGCCTCCCCACAGCCCATTCAGCCGACCTTTTTAATTAAATCCAAACATTGTGAATTTTCTTAAAACCTTCCACGTTGTTGGGCATTTCCACGTTTACATGAAAGTTGAAAGTTAACCCATTTTGATATATCTGTAATCTGTTAGAAGTGTTAAACATGCTATCAAATCAGAGAAAGTGATCCAGGCTTGAGTGCAATGTGAGACTGGTCTCTGTCTCAAGGGATACGATACCAGTCTTGCAACTGGATGTATATAAAACAGACCAATAAACTCCACCTGCCCAGATTCAGCTGCAAGATTAGGAAGCACCTTTTTCAGGTTCTGGAGTCTCTTTTACAATGTCTATGCAGTCTCTCTGAAAGTCATCAATACTTACCTTGTCTGTACCCATGTTTCTACAGACAGTTATAGATGCAGTTCAGAAATGGATGTTTGATAGAATTTCTTTGGGCCACAAAGTTTACAGGAAGCAGGCACTAAAAAAAAAAAAAAAAAAAATCTACTCCAGACACCATAGTACATCATACTGCATCCTGAACTCCTACCGAGATTCTACAGGAAAGACCATTTCTGCCAATCTTCTCCAAATGGACTGGAATTGAAAGTGAGCTCAATTCAGATGAACCTAGCATGTAATACAAGATATAAGCTTCAGAGGAAGGGGGGGCAGGGAAAGATAGTCAAGAGACATCAATCATGCATCTGAAGGAGACACTCTCAATTAAGAGTATGATATGCAAACAAAATTACTGTTTGGGAAGGTCAAGCATAAACTTGATCAGCAGTTGCCCCAAGCACATTACACTCTCAAAGACAGTATGCACAAAGTAGTTTTTCCTTCTCACTGATGTCACACTCACTATTTAGTATTGCAGGCTGAAAGCATTTACATGGTACTTGGCACAGTGCAGCAGATACTCATCAAGTTCACACCATCGCTTTGGTGGTAAAAACACATTCTTACATGAACATCCTTCCAACGGCAGAAGCCAACACTCTTAATACCCAAACCTTCACAAGACCAGCAGCCACAGGAGCATACCACCTGTACATGAGGGACAAAGCACAGGAGGTATCAGTGGTTCTAACTCATGTTCCCTTGATCACCAATATGTTGCAACTGGGTCTTCAACAAGGGGCCTCCCTGTGGGATTCAGCAACATCAGTTAGGCAGCAGGGACTGCTTCCTTCTGCAGCTATGGATTTCGTTTAGCCCATAACCTTAACTTCAGGGTACGCCCACTGCAAATAGCACAGGGTAACCCTGGAATGGGAACCTGAATTCCATGTAACCTCTCTATGGGTCTCGTTACCCTCTAACAGGTTTTCAGTTGTGCCTTACATATGTAATATCAAAGAGCAACTAATCCCATCCAGCTGACTGCCTTTGCTTTAATGAGTTGCCTGCTAACAAATCCAAGGGGGAAAAAAAAAAAATCCTTATTTGTAATAATCTAACTCTTACTTGCCTTCAAGCTAATCCCTTTATGAGTGTACCAGGTATAAAGAATGAGGTTTTGGTAGTGGTGGCGGGGCCGCAGGGGTGGCCTCTGTGAGAAGAGGTATGGGACTACCCTGTGTCAGGCACAGCTGGCTTGGCAATGGACCGACTGCAGGCTAAAGCTGAGCCAGTCTAAGTTTGTTGCATCTCTATGAAAACAGTTTTAAGAAAGGGCAGAAAAAGCTAAGACTGAGAGGACTGGCATAGGGTACCAAAGGAGCAACAAGGTCAGAGTAGGAGGTGCTCCATGCTGGAGCAAGTACAACCCCAAAAGGACTGCAGCCCTTGCTGGAACAGGTACACCCCCAAGGCGACTGCAGCCAGCAGAGGACCCACACCAGAGCTCAGCAAAGAAGTAAGCACAAAGGACCATCAGAAGAAAAGTGAAAAAAGGAGCAGCAAAGAAAAACCGTTACATACTGACCCCTAACTCCTGTGTCACCCGTCACCTCACTGAATGTACTAAATGTAACTTGTGTCAATAACAAGGGAGGAGGAGAGGTGCCTGGAGTGAAGTTAAGCATGGAAAAAGGGGAAGAAAAGTGTTCTTTCAAGGTGTTTAAATGTTTATAATCTTTGTTTTCCAATGCCCAAATCAGTAATTAAACATGTATGTTAACAGGCAATAAATTAATTTGAATTCCCCAGGTGGAGTCTGTTTTGCCAACAACAGTAACTGGTGAATTATTTCCTTGTCTTTATTTTGACTCATACGTTTTCTCACTCCTGTTCTTCCTGTTTTCTCTGTTCCTCCCCCAGCCCTATCCTGCTGTGGGGGTGGAAGTGTGTGAGCTTGGCTGCTAGCTGAAGCCAACCCATCACAGTGATGAATGGGTATCAAACTTTAAATTTACAATTCCTTGGGCATACAAATCTTACAGTGTAACAAGCTATTTCAGTAAAGGACTTGCTTGATTAAATTCAAGTCTCTTGCAAATAACATTATTCATGCTAATTAAAAAACCTTCATCACAAATGAGAAAATAAACAGTACCTTAAAAAAAGGTCCCTCTCCCTCAATGCATAGAGTCTGAATTATTTATTATTTTTCTTCAAAAAGAAAAAAGTCAGCCAATATGAACCCTTTAGGAGTTGCTTCTGGTAAAAATTTGCTATCCTGTAAATAGTACTGGTTTTGTTTACAGAAGTGTTTTTCAACAGATGAGAGAAATGCATTTCAGCATCTATTTTAGAACCTTTCTCTCCTTGAAATTGAGAAAATTAACTAGGGCTATGTTCATTATTTCAATTACTTTTGGCAGATTTGAGGAGTAACATGGGACATTAACAGCAAGAAACCATCAGTGCTCAGGTGTTAGTTTGCTCCAGAGCACTTCCTGGGTGTATAATGCAGAACACAGGAAGGAAAGAATTGCTGTTAAGCGACAAGCTAGCTTTTATTAAGACACCGTTGTATATACATATCTATTGTAATTCATTTTCTGAATGGAGAAAATTAGCATTGCAAAGTAGACAGCGAGTGCGATAAAAGAAGAAAAGTTAGAGGAGAGAGCTCATGGCAAGAAACTGAACTAAACTACAAAGAGCATGCGAGATACCTTTTGGTGTATCTCTTCCAGTCCCATGTCAACATAAATAAGTGAAAGACAACATCAGAATTACATTTCACCTTTATATTGTACTGACTATTATTATCACACCTGTCATGTCACACTTAACAGAAAAAATAGCATTTAACAATTTTTTGGGGTATTAATTATTCCAGCTAGATCTTTGATCATCAAACACAGTTACATCAGTTTCTCCCACCAGTCCCTAAAAAGGGAAATCTTGTCCCTGGCAAAGTCATTCAACAGACTTAAAATTTCACCTCAATTCAATACACTCATGAAGTCTTGACACACTAGAGCTCACATGTATGAGACCTGAATAAAATTTGTATTCCTCTCCCTACTGCAATCCATTATATTTTTATATTAGCTTCCTTCAGAAAGCACAAAGGTTCTGGCTCTGCTTGGTCAATAGCCCACATTTAAGATGTTACCAAATATCACACAAACCAAAACCAAGTTTTGTAGACTCCTCCTAAAACCACAGAATTCATCTTTGAAATCCAAGTAGAAGGGGGAGGATTGCAATAGTTTCAGGATTTAACATTTGCTACAATTCTCTGATGACTAAATTCAAAGAGGCATCAACCCAAGAATATTTTGAGTAAATTGAGAAATGCCACCCTGCCATAATTCACTGAAGATATTTCTGATTTTTATAAAAGATTACATCAGACTGCGATGCATGTGATTATATATATATATATATATATGCATAAATAGCATGTGGAGATCTCTTAGTTAATGCAATAGTTCATAATGTCATTGGTGCCTACCACTCAAACTTATTTGAGATAAACTTTTATTTCATTATGAAGCTGCTTTTCTCAGTCAACACAGTCAGAAGAAAGAATCTGCAGATGCAATTCCCAAAAGAAGCGTGCTTACTAACTATGACGGTGAGGCATATTGTTTCTATCAACATAGATTTCTTGCTTTTCTTCCCTCTTTCCATAGTTAGGATCACTGTCCCTATCACCGTGACCATTTGCTTCCAAACAGAGGCCACAAATTACAGCTATAAAGTTGAGAGCCAGTGTTTTAACTGTGTAAGGAGGAACTCTTTACTTCTAGAGAATCATAGTACTTTTTGTAAGAAACTATTTTAAGAAATTTTAGAGGACTGCAATAACCTCTGCTGAAACAGTGCTATTTAATAAGTATATTATCTACAGAATTACAGTAGCATGATTTTATATTTCATACTCCTGTTTCTCTACTCTTCAGGAGGCAGGGGGACCCAAAACTTCTGGTCAGTCTGGACACTGGATGTTTGACTGCAAAAACCAAATCTAAATCTCTGTGACAGAGAGAGTCAAGAAAACTTCAAAACTAAAATGAACCAAAGCAACTTCAGCCACACTTGTAACTAAACCAGAGCCAAACTAAAAATATATTTGTTCAATATCTGTTCTTTCAACCATGCAAAAACTTCTAGCTTCAATCTAACAGTAGATGGACATCTAGTGGTCTAACATAATTGACTCCTTTTTTCAAGTAGCTTCATATATTCAAAGCCCTATCCATAGAAGTGCTTTCTACCATATTAATAATCAAAATACCATATACACACTTAAAGGCTTTATTTTCAGCTGTGCTTTACCTGCCTTCTTAATTTCATAAAAGTACCATCAGTAGAAATCAGGGGTCTGGGTTCAGATTCAGAAGCCTTCGATCAAGGTAAATTTCATTTTGAACTGAAAAGGGTTTAATACAATCAATAGGTAAGGGTTCAGCCCTGAAAACACAACACTTAGGTACTCTATGTAAGAATAAATTGGTGGTACTTAGCACAAAAATAGGTCAAGATCAGATTGTCTGTTTAAGAAAACATTTTATGCATTAAAGAATATACACAAACTCCAATCATCTGTTAAAGCAGATTCGCTCTAGAACAGCCCAACCAAAGCAGGCCCACAAATATAAAGAGTTGCTCCTACATAGCTGATAAAAATACAGGCAACATTTCTCTAAATTATTGCAGAATCCATTTAACAATTGTGTACGCAGGTTCAACAACTTATTGATGAAACAGGTATTCATTTTCAATGATGTTCTGAACAACCAGCAGTCATCGTTTAGTGAGCTATTTTGTTTCTGAACAAACTCAGAAGTTATCTGGAAATGGCAGGAAATAATAAGGTGAAGAGGTATGCCAGTGATACAAATACTCTGGTTTGTGAAGGCCTACAACAGCACATTGCGCAAGGATCTCCTATCACTGTGTATGTAATAAACAGCCTGTGAAATTAAATGCTGTTAAATCACAGGGGAGAAAACACCGCATGAAGTACACAATGGCAGATGCTAAACTTTCATTATGAAATCATTATGAAAGAAACAGAATACAACAGTACACTGGGACACAAAATTAATGACACAACTCTAATACTGCACACCATTCTCGTCACCCCATCTCAAAGAAAACACAGGAGGGATTGAAAAGAGCTCAAGGATAAATCAAGGTATTGAGAGGATTCCGTTCAAGCAGAGACTAAATGTATGAAGAAAGAAATAACTGAAGAGATAGCACAGAACAACACAAACTTATGGCCAAACTAAAAAATGTGTGAGATGTGATCATAATTTCTTATAAGCAGGGGAGAGGGGGCAAACTAAGCAACATGGGGGTGTTGGTTGGTTTGTTTGTTTTTAAAAGGGAATGTCATCTCATACAACAAATTTAAACTATAGAGCACATTCCCACAAAATATTTTGAAGGCCAAAATCAAAATGTGCTAAAGCAACAATTAGACTAATTCACTGAAATTAAGCCCAGCCAGAGGTATCAGAAGCAATGATGTGAGTTCAACCCACAGGCTGCAGGAAGCTGAGACAAAACATTACTCTGAATTTGCCCTATTCTTGTATTCTTTCTACAAGCATCAACTACACTCCAGTTAGAGGAATACAGGACTAGGGTGGCCCATGATCTGACTCTGTATTGCCATGACAGAGTGAAAGTAACCATGGAGGAATTCAAACACAGACACAGATACCTCTGGAAGACCAAATTATATCAAAGTTTTTGGGCTTTGTTTTTTTAATGCCTGGAAGCATTAAAAGCTATGGCTGTAGTCAAATGAAAATAGGTAAGGCAATACGCAAACCTTAGGTAAGAACCATCACCAACATGAAAATGTCTACCCCTATAGCATCTGTTCAGAAAAACACGGAGAGCAAGAGGTAGAGAAGCAAGAATCAAAATCAGGAAGCAGGAAGAGGAGCTGGGAGACAGTAAATTATAGCATTATGGGAGGCAAAAGGAAAAAAAGGCATGAAAACATCTCAAAGAGGAAGGACAAATGAGAATGATCTGATTCTGCCTAATGAGCAGCAAAGGAGTATGAAAGAGAAATAGAGACCTGAATTTCTTCATCTGATATTGCCTCTGCAAAAAGGCAAGAGCTGGAAGGAGTAAGATAAAGACAACATATACAGATACAATCTTCTCAGAGCATATTGACTACAAAAGGCAGGCAGGAAGGAAGGAGGTAAGAAAGCAAGCATTAGACGAGGTTAGGAAGGAAGGCATATAAGGAAAGCAGATGGTGGGAAGCAAGGGATACTCAGGGCAAATATCACAGAAGGTAAGAAAAGCTGAGGCAGAGGAGGACCTGGATGCAGAATCTGGACTTCTGCCCATGGAAAAGGGGATCTAACAAGAAAGGATGCCAGGAAACCTGTAGGGATGTTAGAATAGGAATCATAACAATAAGGAAACAGAACAAATTGGGGGGGAGGGAGGAGGTGCATAACACTATAATGCAAAAGTGCAGGGCGGAGAAGGATTGGCAAGTCTAAATGCATACAAGCTCAAAGAAAAGTAGGGTTCCCCAGTACCTGTAGAGCCAGCCCTCGTCAGGTAGGTGGAATTCAACACTTGCAGTGAGAAATGGAGGACAGCTATCAGTACCACTGGCAATTACCAGAATTTGCTTCTCCAGAGGGTGCTCTTACTTATGACTGAGTTCTTACCACAGGTGCATGTACTTAATACTTTTTCCAGCCAACTTTTGAGTGACTGAAGCAATGAAGCTTCTGCCCATCATCATCAGCCCTAATAATGTTTGTCTACTTCCTATTACTGCCTTCTGCACAAATAATATAAATTGATATTTAACAACCTTAGTAACTGGAAGTGATTTTCTGCACAGTATCTTGGAGGACAAGAGTTAACCATAGATATAAAAATTTAAATGTCTGGGATACATCAATATTGATGGAAAGAACGGATGTTTCTTCAGCTACAAACAAAAGGAGCCAATTTTAATATCTGGCTCCAAAACTAAAATGCTACTACAAGCAAAAGGCAAAAATTGATACATATGAAGTCTTAGCCACAGTCAAGACCTCCCTAACCTACTCTACTTTTTGTACATTTAAAAGCTGCTTGTAGAATTTTACAGCAGATTAATAAGAAACAAAAACACACAAGCCATTTATTATCAGAAGAGGGCCAATCACCAGTGACCATTAATGAGTGAAAAATTAATTCTCCCAAGTGGCATTTCTGAATCCTGATTAGCTAGAAGAGATCTTAGTTTATGTTACAGAATAAATGTTTTTGACATGCAGATTTGAATATGGAATAACACTATCTGTTGTTCTGCCCAGTTCAGTCTCCTTTTCATCATGCATGTCACCCTGGATACTTCAGAGTTGCATTTGATCCGTAAATGGTTTAGTCTGAAGCCATGATACACAAATTAATTTTAGGCTATACAAGTTACGCCACTAGGTCTGAACATCAAATTGAAGCAGACCTTGACTGAAATTCCTTGTTCATTTTCATGACATCATTAAGTAAATTCCCTGTGCTCAGATAAGTAGCATGAAACATACTTTGAAAGAAAAAAACAAAACAAAACCAACCAACCTTATCAGGAGCACAACCTAAAAAAAAAAAACTATGAAGATTACAAGAACTGTCCCCTACACAGTAGATCACAAAAACCAAGTCATCTTTTACACAGAATATTACTGCATTTTATATCAATGCAGTCTGTAAAGCACAAAAGGGATAAGGAAGAGAAGAAGATAGAATGGGAACACTAACTCTGTACATAAGAAAATCAGAGAGGAAAAATAATAATTTTAGTATTTCAGTACCAGGTATTCCTGCATTTAGCTGCACCTCTTACTAAATCTATCATCAGAAAACAGGTGGAAGAGTTACACGCTCATAAAGGAGAGCTTCAGAATAAGTTGCCAGGCAGTATTTTTACATTTCATGAAAACAATGCGTTGCAATAAGCTGTGTTTTCAAGCAGAAGTAAAACCCCATAGAATCACAGAATTGCCCAGGTTAGAAGGGACCTTGGAAGATCTCCTGGTCCAACCTTCTGTGGGAAAAAAAAGACCACAGATGATATTAGCTAGTACCCTGTCCAATACCATCTTGAAAACCTCCAGCAATAGGGACTCAACCACATCCCTGGGGAGGTTGTTCCAATGAATAGTTGTTCTTATTGTAAAAAATTTATTTCTTATGTCAAGATGAAACCTCTCCCAGTGCAACTTGCACCCACTGCCCCTTGTCTTCGTCATGTGGCTCCTTGTGGAGAAACCTCACCCCTCAGTAAGCAGAAACTCGGAAAGCATGAACATATAGCTCAACTAGTTTTCACACTGAAGTGCAATTCATGAATTCACAAACACGACCCTTCTAGGGCACAGCCCTGACAACACTGCTTCCAGAAGGGATACAAACAAGACTTCCCAGCCCAGGCCTCTCAGAGCAGCTCAGTCTCAGGAATTCATCCTGCAACACAAGGTGGGGAGAGGGGAAACCAGATGCTATAATGCAAACAAGATATAAAGCACTGGCAGCTGCCTCCCAATGAGGGCAGTTTTCCCCTAAACTGCTCCTGAGAAAGAAAGAAATAAATCCTGAACATACTACATAAGAAATCTAGGTTACAAAACTGCCAATCTGAGGCAGACCAGAAGTGGGTAGGGTTTTTTTTTTTAAATAAGGGGCAGTATAATACACCTTTTCTTATTTGCTTCCTACTTTACACTTGTAAAACATACAGATATACACTGAAAATTCTCTCTTTAAGGCTAATAAAACTATCCTCAAGAACAACGCATTACCTATGAACAGGACTAAAACACCCACCTCTACAGCTTAGGGCTTCGAAGAAGCTACTATTTCAAGCATCTCCGTTAAAAAGTGAGGTTAAAAAAAAAAAAAAAAAGCCCACTCGGCTTTAAAACACAGCAGTAACACCCCTGGGCCTCGCCTACCCGCCCACCTCACCTCCCCAGGGCCTACACGGGCGGGAGAGGCGGGCCGGGGGCTGAGGGCCCTGCGCGCGCGCTCTCTCCTCAGCCGCCGCAGGCAGCCGCAGGCAGGCGCAGGCACGCGCACACCCCCCTCCCTGCCCACCCCTCACCGCGCCTCGCGCGGCGGCACGCACGCGCGCCCGCCAAACTCGAGAACCCCGCCCTCCCACGCGTGTCGGCGCATGCGCAACGCAACCGTCACGCCCGCCCGGCATGACGCCATCCGCCCACGCCTTAAAAAAAAAAAAAAAAAAAAAACACCAAACACCCCTCCGGGCGCATGCGCACTCCGCCCCCACGGCGCCGGGCGGGGCGCGGCCGGCCTCGCGCGGCGGGGCAGCCGCCGTCAGGGCAGGTGGGCGTGGCCAGGGGAGCAGGTCGTGGGGATGGGGGCGGGGCCGGCGGCCGTGGCCGGGTCGGGAAGGCGGGGGCAGCGGCCGGACGGGCGCGGCGGCGGGGTGGGCTCGGGGGGACCGCGCTGGTGCCGCTGCCGGCACCGGGAAGGGACCGGCCATGGATGCCACCACGTTGGAGCTGGACGCGGTGAAGTTCGCGCAGCTGGCGGTGCAGCGGGACCAGAGCGGGCGCTACCAGGAAGCGGTCTTCTACTACAAGGTACGGGGAGGGCGGCGGTGCCGGCGGCAGGCGGTCCCCTCGGGGAGCCGGTCTCCCCTTCCCCCTCGCCGCCCTGAGGCCCTTGAGTTACCGGTAGGTTTGCGCTCCTCTCCTCAGCCCCCGGAGGGCCGGGGGGGGGGAGGGAGGGGTGGGCCGCTGCGGCCCGGCCCGGCCCGGCCGTGCCGGCGGGGAGAGGTGCGCTGGGTTAGCGCTGCCTCCGCCGCCCTCGGTGGGTAACGCGCCGGGGACGGGAGCGCTGCTCGGCCCCGGGGAAGACGCGGCGGTTCCAGCCGAGAAGAAAGCGGAAGGCCGGGCGTGCGCGTCGAAAGTTTGTCTGTCTGCGGAGGAGCAGCGTCCTTCAGGGCGGGTTGCGAAATGCGTTTTCCCTGCCTGTTATTTTTAGGTGGGAACAAGTACCGCCCCTGCGCCGCTGGTCACCGGCGGGCTCAGGGGCGGCCCGGCAGCTGCGGCGCTTGAGAAGCGGGTCCGGGCGCTTCTTCCAGCTGCTGGAGGCGCAGATCCTTCGGTGCTTCTCGGCGAGCTTCGTCGTAACCTGGCTAAAAACGTCTCTGCCCCGCTGGTTCTCCGCTTTCATTCCTGGCCTCTCCCCTACCCCCGCCGGGCCTGAAAAACTGTTCAGATTTATGTTGGAAATCTAAGCGCTGAGCGTTTTGGAGAACTGCAAGCGGGCACGTTGCAGCTCTTGAGCGAGCAGCTGGAAACAGCTTTGTTGTATAATCAGTCGTCAAATACGTAGAGGAGTAGATGGTGAAATACAAGATGCTCAGCAGTAAACTAGCTTCAGATCACAACCTACCTGTGACATGTTTTTAACCACATGTGAATATTCTTTCTATTAGGGATCCGATTTTATTATTTCAATGCAGCTTCAGGTTGGTGTAACCAAGGGTGTGATGAGGTTGATTCGGTGTCTTGCTCAATACCTCTACACTTACTACTGGTATTTAGTAGCATCTGTGCAACCATTATGCATTTTTCTACCTGCGTAAATTATCTCATTTTGTTGGATTTATGTTTTGCAGAGTTACTTTAAAGTTTCATATCCCCCTGGCTTTACTTCTCACCTGCGAGAAGAGATTTCTGTGAAGCCTATGTTTATCCTTGTTGCAGTAATCATTCCACATGTCCTATTATCCTGCCGAAGTAATTCTCTTCCATAAGTTGCCAACACCTCTGTAGTTGGCCTTTTACTTCATGAGTACTAGGTGTCTTTGAAATATATAAAAAACATAGTGTTATTATCACGGTGGCCTATGCATGTAAGTGTGAAAGGATAGAAAGAGGAGTATCTTCCTTTTTTTAACCTGGCTGTTAATGTAGGGTGAGCTAAGTTTATATATGTAAAGTAAATATATGCAAAAGTTACAGTTACTCATAATAATGCTGATAAGCTCTGTGCTTTTCAGCAAGTGTGTGCACATGGTCTGATAGCTGTGTGCAGTACTACTGTATTACAGTACATTTCTTAGTATACCTGGAACAAATTATCAAATGCTCTTCAGAAGAAAACCATCCTTTGTGCAAATAATCATTCTTGTACACTTTTGTACAGCGTATGGAAAATCTTTTTCACTTGCTGCATACAGGTGATATTCTTGCAAAAATGCCTCCCTAGCAGTCTTGGTGCACTTCAAGCTACGCATGACAAAGAGTGTAATCTAGAAAATGTTTTCTGCTTTGCAAAAGCTAGGCCACAGAGCAGCATGATTGTGGACACTGCTTTGTGTGAGGAAAGCTTTGAATCAACACTCTGCAGCTAGGATTTTTGGTATTCAGACAGGTGACTCTTGGCAGTCCAAGATTAGGTATTGACTCTTGTGTCAGATTATATGTGAAGGTGTTCAAACCTATTGTGATGAGGAGTGAAAGCAAACTCAGCAGATATTGTTAAAGCAGAATTTTTTATGTATGGTTTAGCCTAGACAGGTTTGGCTTTCTGGATGTTGCCTGAAGAATCACTGTCAATGTTAGATTAAACAGGAGTAGTTATAAAACATCATCTAGTATTTTGGGGGTACATTATGCATTTTTTGCACAGTGCAAAGAGGCTCTGTCCCCTCACCAACTTTCTTATCAACTGCTCTAAGCAGTTCAGACCCCACTGGTGCAATTACTAAGGATGTGGAAAAGCTGGATGCTGAACTGTATTCTGCCAGAACTTGACCTTAAAGATGAAGCATGGGAAATGCTACAATTTGTTACTGATAGACAACAAATGGACCTGTCTGAATGGAGTTCCGATGGCTAGCAAGTGCTGTTTGCTTCCAGCTGTCACGTAACTTTGATAGATCCCTAGAGGAGGGCTGCATGTGAACCAGCTTAGGGTAACTTGCTAATGGTGCTATACAGAAATATCATACAGGAATATGGGCACCTGATGACTTCAGCAAAACTGTTGCTAAGTTTCACTGTCGACCAGCGGTTAGCAACTTGCAAACTGATGATCAGTATTTAGCTTAGTGCGACTGTGGCACACTACTCGTGCCAAAGAACAGTGGTGGCATTGAAGAGACCATAAATACCGAGTCTAAATTGCATATCCATCTTGTCACTGGAAGCAGTTGGTGTGCTGGCTCTGCAGGCAGTTCGTCAACTGCTTCAGTCCTTTAGAGCCTTAATTTATAAAAGACTGTTTTCACTATGTTTATGTCTTAAAACCAGGCAGAACAGTTGTGCTTGAAATCGCAGAAGCAACATCCATTATGCATTGTTTTTGCAGCACTAGTTTGAAAATCCACATTTGTTCTTTGCATCATATGCAGACAACTTACCGTTATGATACAGCACCTGTTTTGTTAATCTGTACTTGTGATATGTCACAGACAAATATATACAGCCTTTGAGCAGATACCAGTAGTGCATTTTTTTCCCCAAAAAAAGAGTTGTATGCTAGACCTCAAAGGTAGTTAATTGCTACATATAAATGGCAAGTACTTCTATTTACCTTTCTGTTGCTGTGGACATTTTATGTGATGTAATATGGTGATGGATGTTGACAGGGAACATGCGGTATTTGGTTCTGTGAGCTTGTCAGTGAAGATTTATCCTGATAACAAGTAGAGGCTGTATCGGGATCAGTTTTAAGCTTGGGCAAACTGGGCAGATGTGTATGGGAGCAAACTGCTAAGCTTGACAAAAATCATGGCCATAAAGCAGACAAGGGACCCTCTGGCCATGGCTCTGTGCTTGCCCTATGCAGAGCAGCCTCTCTGAGCACCATCTTTGTGGAGCAGCTCTCTGGTTACTCTTCTGCTTCCTGCATACTCAGCCTGCTACGTGATCGCCTCCTCTCTTCTACTGCTGCTAGGAAGACGAGCACTGCCACAAAAGTGTGAGGTTTTTCCCATGCCAGTAATGAGGACAAAATAAGGTTTTTATCCTCATTTTTGTGAGCGACAAATTTCAATTCTCCATATGCTTCTGAGACTGTGTCAGCTCTGACTGTTTCTTGCAACCCTGCCAAACCTTACATGTTTTTCATAAATTTAGTGAATGGATAGACAGCTTATGTAACCGAAGGCATTTTTTCTTAATAGATTTGTGCAGTATGGAAAAAGCCTTAATGCGGATAACGTACTGTGCTGCTGAGCTGGAGGCCTACACTCCCTCCTGAAGTAGACTTTCATCAATACCCAGTGTTTTATGTACATGCAATCATTTAAAAAACAAACTTTAAACTTGTAGTCTTTCCAGATTTGATAGCTTCATGTGATTAATACTAACAGAAAAGACTTTCTAAACCAAAATTCTAAGCATTTGATTTTGAAAAGCTTTTGTATTGGTTTACTTTCATTACTATCAGATTAAATGGAAATAACTTGTGAGTAGCTTTTTTTTTCGCTAACCTTAAATCTGCAGCTTTAAAAATAAAAGGCAGTTTGTGGCTTGTGAGCTTTCCTTCACTGATTTCAGTGCATGCTTGAAAAATTTTACTTAAAATCTCCTAATTTCATGCATTACTATACAGAGAGGCCTAAGATCTGGCCTTATAGAACGTCAAAAGGTTTCTTCTAGTCTTACAGGTTGTCCCATGTGTGAGAAGTTGAACATGATCTCATTTATAACTTGAAACTTGTTCTTTCCAGCAGAATTTCCTTGCAGCCACTGAGCCTTTTCGCAGATGTAGGGGCTTGCTTTCATGCAACTCATGGCTGCTGTAGGCCCTTTGTTTATGGAAAGTAATTTTCTAGGCAGCAAACACTAACTTTGTCTCAAATTCTTCTCCCTGCAGGAAGCTGCACAAGCCTTGATTTATGCTGGAATGGCAGGGTCCAACTTGGAAAATATTCAAGAAAAAATAAATGAGTACTTGGAGAGAGTTCAAGCTCTCCATTCAGCAGGTGGGTAAGGAGCTTTCTAATTAAACCTCTGCTTAAATTAATTGACTGGAAAGCCTTTCGGTGCTGTGAGATATGTATCGATGATGTTTGCTCTGGTTTTCGTTATTCTAATTTTCTCATCCTTTGTGAAAGACCACAAATACAATGAGCACATCAGTGCTTTGAATTCTGATACATCAGAAATGAAGCGGAGACTTACTTCCTAAGGACTTGGGTGTGGGTATTCTTTCTTTTTAAATATTCTTAGGAACCACATCTGCAGAGCAAACCTGAGAAAGTCGTTAAATATAGCAAGAAAAATTGATCAGGACCAAATCAAAACTTGCATCTAAGCCTCAGCTGCATGATGGATTTGAAGCAAGTGGGTTCTGGTATTTACGTAAGATTACTAAATTTGAGAGGGCAAAAGAACTCTTTGCTTTCATAAGTGTTTCCTTGTTTGGTCCAGTTTCACTGTTTGTGCTTAGACCAAAATCTCAAATTTTTGCAGACTTGCAATTCTCAGTTAGAATCACAGAATCCCTTGGCCAAAAAAGGACCTTGGGAGGTCTATAGACCAATCTCCTGCTCAAAGCAGGGTAGACATTGATTTTTGAAGCAGGTTGCTCAGGTGCGGTTAAGTCCTGAAAACACCTAAGGACAGAAATTCCCTGGTGCCTCTGGGCCCCTGTTCTAGGGTGCAATTGTCTTTCTAGTGAATTTTTTTTTTAACATATCTAGTTGGATTCTCCCCTGTTTCAGTTCATAGTCGCTGGCTCTCATTCCCTTTCTTTGCACCACAGCGAAGTGCCTGAATCCATTTTCTTGATAACCTTGCAGTTACTTGCAGTTGCTATTTAGAGATGGCTTTGGGGAGCCTGGCTGGACAAGCCCTGCTCCTTCAGCTTCTTCTCAAAAGGCCAAATCCTCCAGCCCCAACCATCATTAGGGACCCAAGACTGGATGTAGCATTTCATCTGCTATTAGTCTGCTGATTGCAGAGCAGAGGGTGGTAATTGCTTCCCCCCCATCTCCTGGCTGTGCTCCTGCTGACACAGCCCAGGGTACTGTGAGCCTTCATCGGTGCCAGGAGTCTGCTGGCTTGGGCTTGCCCAGCTGTCCCCCAAGACCCCAGGCTCTTCTCCGCAGAGCTGTACCCTGCAGGGTGTTAGTCTGTCCCAGACACAGGGTATAGCATTTGTCCTGGTTGAATTTCCTGAGGTTCCTGTCAGCCTGTTACTTTAGCTTGTCTGTGTCCCTTTCAATAGCAGCTGTGTCCATGAGTGAATTGGTTTGGTGGGGTCTGCAGCCTTGATGAAGGCGCTCTCCGTCTTCTCCTTCAGGTCATTATTAAAGATACTAAATGAGATAGACACCTAAGGAACTTGTATATTACCATAGGTGATATGTTTTCACAAATGATGCAGTATTTTACGTAATTAAACATCCTTGTCCTTAGTGTAGAATGAAAAAGATTTTATTTACATTATTTGACGTGAAATATCCTGAGAGTGTATCGTGTATCTCTGCTTGGGGGGGGGAGGAGGAGGTGTTTTCCTGTCCTTGCAAAGATGTTTTTAGCAAAGTTTAGAAAGACTTAATATCCAGCCAAGAAATAGATATTACCTGTCTGATTAGAACTGCTAGTGTTTCAGTACCATGTTAAGGATGTTTTTACATGTCTGCTGCTGTAGAAAGCTAAATACTTTCTTTTTCATTTAGTTCAGTCACAGAACACAGACCCTTTGAAGTCAAAACAACAGTTGGACCTGGAGCGTGCTCACTTCCTAGTTACACAGGCTTTTGATGAAGATGATAAAGGCAATGCAGAAGAAGCGATAGAGTTGTACACAGAAGCGGTGGAACTCTGTTTGAAAACAGTATGTTAAGCTACAGGTTAACTTGGTGGAATTATGTGATGGTAAGAAATTCTTCCACTTACACAAGTGACTGACCCTTAAAGGCTGGCTTAAAAATGGAGTACCTGTATTTCTAGAAATTATTTTTTTAACCTTTTTTTTCCACTGTTTTTCTAGTGTTTCTTCCAGTCTTTATGTTATATTGCTAGTCAACACTAAATTTATGGGGACTTGTGATTTATGTGTTTTTCCTGAACTAAAAACTAGAAATATCCTGGAACTTTTTTCATGTTAATTTTTGCCCTGGAGCAAATGCAATACTAAAACAGAAATTAAAAACAGTTTAAACTGAAGATGACTTGCTAATGTGTCAGTTATGTTACTTTCTGACTACATTAAAAGAAGTAATTTAAGGGAAATTTTTGTGTGTAACACTTTCTGAAAACAGTCTACTGATGCCAAAACTAGTAAAAATACTACTTGATTACTCAGTGCTCAACATTAAAGCCGTTACGAGTGAATTCAATTCACACTGAAACTAATGGTAAGGATGAATTGGCCATTACGTAAATGATGGAGAATATAATTACAGGTACTGCTTTTTTCCCTTAAGTCCAGTTGCCTTAACTAACTCATTACAGGAAGAGCTCACCATCATAATGTAACTCCACCAAGTCTGTTTTTCTTTTTCCCTTCTTTTCCCTTCTTATAATGTAAATATATGTGGGTTGTTGGGAGGGGAATGTTATTTTTGCTACATGCTAGAGTAAAATCTTCTTTTCCCTGAATTCTGTAAACTGGTTTTAGGTAGGCTAAAAAACCCTGGTGATACAGTGTAACGAGATCAAGAGTTAGTAGAACTGCTCTAGTTTTTCCACTTGAGCTGTTGGAGCAGAACATTTTCAGCCTATTACATAAAATTTACTGTAGCAGCATACTGTTTTTCCTCTGCTGTGTTCCTCCTTCTGTTGTGCCAGTGCATGCAAATATTACTTACATATATTGAAGTTAGTCTGCAATTATCTCATATTAACAACTGCTTTTATCGGGTATTTCATTAGGTACACAACTGCTGAAGTTTCTTTTAATCTTGACTAGCATGTTATTTTGTTAAGATGACTGTAGGCTTTATCCCTGGGGGTGATCAAAAACTACCTTCTGCTTCCCAGGATGAAAGAAGATTGAGGAACTCTGCTATCTTGAAGCTTTGCTTCTGTCTTTCTCCTCACTATATTCAGGTGGAGAGATTTGTTTCTTCCTTACCCTTGAAGTACTCAGAGAGCAGCCATTCCTTCTTTTCTGTGGCTGACACCTAGATGGGTCTGCTGATGCTCCATCTCCACCGCTTACCTTCATACAGCTTTCAAAGTCTTTTCCAACCAGGAACTCAGCAGTGTAATTTATTTGAAAATGAAAATAGTTGCTTATAGAGGGTGTTTCTAGTTTTGTTTCTTGGGGTGAAAATAGCTTGCCTTTTGTTTCCTCAGTTGACCTAGCTGACCTGGGAGAATTGGTCAAGGTACAAAGCTAGAAGCTGAAACCCGCTTCTGGGTGTCGCAGGAGAAGCCACACCTCATGTTGTGCCTCTTGCAGATTGCTTAGCTGCAGTAGCCGTGCTTCCTCTGTAAGGAAAACAAAAACGTGAACTGGTTGTATGAGTAAACTGTCATGGCTGACCTCCTAACTGGGAACGAAAGTTAGCACTCTGGATCATCTGTTTTGATGCCCTGTCATAGATTATTTTATGCCTTAGATATACAAGAACAAGATTTTTAACTTGCAAGCCATCTTGTTTGCTTGTATTTTATGAAAGTAAACATTCAAGCTTAATTTTTTCCTAAGTTACCATGATTATTTTTGACTCATTTGGGGAAAAGAATTGGAACACATCTAAGCTCAGTAGTATACCTAACATTTGTTTTTGTCTTCTTTCTGCCCATAGTGTTTTAATATGGTTAGTTCTTCTGGCAATTTTTTTGTGTGTACAATGTTGCCCATGCTGAAGAATTTTAAACATCACTTTTATTCCATGACCGTTCACTAAAACAGCAAAATGATATTTGCTTACTTAGTATGCTTTTTACGCTGAGATGCTTTTTATGCTCATTTCAAAAGAGAATTGGAAAAAATAGCTAGTTACTGTTTGCTGTAATCTGTAAGTGTGGAATTTGACAAACTGAGCCTATAAAACCTGCAGGTTTTTTGGATGTCTAGCTTTTTCTTTTATTTTTACTTAAGGCTACTGAAACTTCAGAAGCAGGCCTCCAGTCAAAACTGAAACAGCTGGCTCGACAAGCACTGGATAGGTGAGTATTGCCAATGTTAGTAAACACACTTGCTGTCAGGGATAAGTGCACTCTCTGAGCTGGATTCTCAGTCTAGCGTGTCTGTTCTGTACTGCAAAGAGTGTGGATTCTGCATAGGCCTAGCTCCTGTAGAGTTCTGGCAGACCGCTGCCAGCTGCTATACCGCTGAATATAGTAGCTGTTGTGCCAGCCCTGTGGGAATCTTGGGACATGCAGAATTAGGGAAGGACTGTGTATTCATTAGTACCAATGCACTACTTCAGTCTTCAGAGAGATAAATCAGAGTACTATATTACAATTTTTGGCTTCTATAAAAATGCTGAATTCAGGCCAGCACTAAGTCGGGATGTCAGCGTCCCTTCATAAGGAAGACAGCTTGGAAACTGGGAAAAACTTCTCTTGACAATAGCAATTGA
The DNA here is from genome assembly GCF_965183815.1 of Platalea leucorodia. NCBI lineage: Eukaryota > Metazoa > Chordata > Aves > Pelecaniformes > Threskiornithidae > Platalea > Platalea leucorodia. Next base: position 121,656,502 of record NC_138823.1, read on the forward strand.
ATTGTATGGGTAGATCTAATGGAATGGAGTCTATATCTGAAACAAGTTACAAGAGTGTAAGTTCAATGTAACTCTTTTTAAATGAGCTGTATGATGGCAAATAACAGACTATGTTGGGCTAAGTTTTGGTATAAGTTGATTTTCAGCACTTCTCAGTCTGTGTTCAAAAAAACCCCCATATTTTGCATATGTATGACTATCCAGCAGTTTAATGCAACAACAACAAAATATGGCTCCTGAATACACAGTCTTCAAGCAGTTGAAATGCTGGGTTGTGAGAATGCTAGTGGATTTTTACTGCTATTGTAGCTGCTAGACAAATTAAATCCTGAAGGTATGAGCGGACGTAAATCAGTTTGCTCTCTCTGTGTTTCAGTGGTCTTGTTTTGAGGTTCCAGATGATGAATGCTTACACAAATTCTTCTATTAGCATAATTTAAAGGCAACAAAAATCTTAATGAGTTCTGCAAAAATTAGCTTATATATGAGTTGGCAATGCTATATTTTAATTGTTTCTAGAACAGGAAAATAAAGAAGTACTGGCATCAGGAATTGATTTTTCTTAGGAAAAGTGGTGTTGGTCAACTTGGGCATTTGTTCATTCCATTTAACATATGTGTGAACATGAACCAAGCAAATCAGTAGTTGAATTATAACTATATTTTTATCATTGTTGTAAACAAAATGCATTTTTATTTGCTTTAGAGCAGAGGCACTGAAGGAATCTGTGTCAAAGTCATCTCAGAAGGAGAAGTCGTCTACAGCTAAACCAAATCAGCCAGTCAGAACATTCTTTCCATTGGGACCTGATTTTTCTTTAAATGATAAACCGCAGACAATCAGAGCAGTACAAGCTAGTGAATCTCAAGGTCAGAGATACACTGCAGAGGAGATTGAAGTCCTCAGGTAAGTTGAAGACAAGTTTTTCCAAAATGTTATCATTTGTGCTTACGTCCTTTGTGCATCTTACACAGTAGCTTGAAACAGCTGAAGCATGAGGTATATAAACAGGGAGTCAGAAAACCACCTCTTACAAACCCCATTGCTGGTATTACCTACACATTAATAAATTCTTTTATTCTCTACGTTAATGTAATTAGCGGCTTTTATTCGCAGAGCATACTTTCTAGTTTATATTTAGAAGACAATTTATTGTAACTGACTGCCAGAATTATTTTTCATAGCCTTATTTTTGTATGTTATACATCACCTACCTGACTGAGTACATGAAAGATCTGGCTCTGAGAAGCCAAGATACAAAGATGTTTTTATAGCTTATACAACTACTATTTCATTGGAAATTGAGGAAGCATGATATTTTGTAGGACTGTGACTTCTGTTACATCCAGTTCCTTTTGCGTTGATTTTTATTATAGGTGGAATAAGTTACAAATAATCCATAAAACCTTTAGCCTAAATTGTGAATTTTGAAAACTATCAAATATATCTTAAAAAAAGAAAAAAAGCATTCTCTGATAGGTGTTTCAGCCTTCCTCCCCATGCAATATAAAGGATTGTGACAGAGGTGATGCTCAACACTGTCCAGGATTTGATCATAAAACATTTAGTATGCTTGTTGAGTTTAGGGGACTTAAATGGACTGAGGATATGTTCATGAAAATAGAAATGTACATTTGTTGGAAAAGTTGCAGAGCATTAAGAACTGCCTTAATAAAATTTCACTTTTTTTTCCTCTTGTAGTGTCTGTGCAGTGAATGTTTCTGGTTTTGTGGATGGTTTGGGTGTTTGGGGGGGGTGGGGGGGCGGTGTCGGGGGTTTTTTTTGTTGTTTCTGTCTTGCAAGAGAGCTTCAAGCCGTTTCAAATATTTAATCATCATTTGATTTAAAAATATTTCACAGACCTTTTTCAGTTAACTCCTTGTTTGAAACTTAAATCACATTCACATTTAAATATGATTCTCATTTTTTAGAAAGTGTTCTGTGCACTTTAGTCAAAAATGTACTAATAAATGTGCAGTATTTTTGTTATTGTTGTTTGACAAAGTGTTCCAAAATACTGCCCCAATTAGATGAAATCTAAGTATTGCTAATTGTTAATTGCTGTCAGCTTATGCTAACACTCTCTTTAATGAGAGACTTAAGTGACTTGAGAAATTCTGTTTAGACAAATGTAGTTTTAAATGTGACTTCTAGAACTACGAAGAGGTTTGTGGCTGATAATCATTTCTATCCTGGCATGGTGACTTCTCTGCAGGTATGTACTTGGAGGATTAATGACTGAGCCATCAAGTACTGCACATTTCAAACCCAAATAAATACAGTGGTTGTTTCATTTTCAAGAGGTAGTTGTCTTGTTTTCAGAAGCACTGTGTCTTGTGAGTTTTTAAAAACTAATTTTGTGGTTACCTTCTGGAACTTAGTCTTTGAAAGATGATAGATAGGTTTGTAACTATTATTTTTTTATTATTATTATTATTTGCAGGAAAACTTCAAAAATTAATGGCATTGAATATGTACCTTTCATGAGTGTTGATCTGAGGGAACGTTTTGCCTTCCCTATGCCATTTTCGTAAGTGTGATTCAATTACTGAACTTTCCTTTTGTTTTTATTTCCAAAGTTTTCCCATATTTGGTATTTCTATGTTTTCTTTTTCAAAGTTTAAAATTGTTTAAGTAGGCTTGTAAGCATAATTCAGGCAGAGAGATGTAAATACTACCACTTCCTTCTTCCAGTCTGATCTTAAAACTTCAATGTAAGCTGATCCTGCTGTGCAGTGCTTTTGCAGTTGTGTCTTCAGGCCTATAAGGACAACATCATATTTGGCTTTTTGGAGTATTGGGCTGGGCTGGCAACTTGGGTCCATTTCCGGATTCTGCTGCATGCTGATGAGTTTAGCTCCCTCTGCCTCAGTAACCCGTAAAATGAAGGTGATAGCCATTTCCTCTGTAAGGACTATTCCAAGGAAGAGTTTGCTACACCTTCATTCATGAGCAATAATAATATGTTAAGATTACATAGCCATAATAGACAAAGACACTTGGGGTTGTCTGGGTTTTTGATTTGTGTTGTTTTGGGGTTTTTTTTCCAATTTTCCACTAAAGGCTTGTCAATCAGACAAGCCTTGATATCTTCAGAACTAAAGAAACTTTATTAGTTCATCATATTAAAATAAAGTGAAGAATTTGAGTTTCTGCTGGTGTAGATGTCTTTTTGGAATTCCCTTCTCCTGTTCAGTCCTGTATGAAGGAAGCTCTTGGGTTTTATTTCATGTTTTTAATATTTTTGCTTTTTTTCCCTAGAAATCACAAACTTAACAGTAGTGTTCTTTGAAATTGTTTTACAGTTCTGTATGCAAAGCTGTGTAATTGTTCTGCACATATTTTGCACTATCTATCAGACAGGACCAGACATACCATGAAAAGCTTTTCTAAACTGGTATTGGTTTATTTCTAATATTGATTTATTTCTACTTTTTTCTCTCTTAAATCTAGTGATAAATGTGGGAAGTTACCATTATCCCCCAAACAGAAAGCAATGTTTGGCAAATGGGTGCGACCAGATGACATAACAAATAACCCTACGATGATTTATACTGTGTCAAGTTTCAGCATAAAGCAGGTAAATTGTTCCTAAAGATAAATGTGTGCTGCTAGCGGTTTATTGCAGGGGACCTTCTTGTTCAAAAAGGAATCCCCAAATAGATAGTATCACTTCAGATTCCATCCATTTTCTAGCCATGAGAATAAACAGGTGTGTTAGCAGTGAAGTGACAATCAGAATTTGAATTCCAGCTGAAAATCCTGTTTTCCAGAAATAGCAGTAGGGTTAGTATGAGAAAAGGCAAGGTGTACTCTGCAGCAAATTGTTTGTTTGATTTACTGCATGGAAAAAATAATGAGCAAGATTTTTAAATTTTTATTTGACAGGAAGCAGAGTGGCCCATTGAGAATAGTGGAAATGTCGCGCTTAGTGTTAAGTTGCAGATGGCCCTAACTATTCTGAAATCAGCAGTACATTATGCCATTGGATATGGTTTATATTACACAGTGTGTTTTGGGGAGAAGGGAGTAAGTGTGAGGGAATGCTGAGGTATCTGCACTTGCATCCAATTGTCATTAATAATTCTAACTCTGGTTTGCTCTGCAGGGGCCTCATGTTGGGCAAGCAGACATTTCATGCCTTTTTAGTAGTAACTTTGCTTCTCTTGGTCCAAATCTTTCCCTTTTGAAAGGAATTACTAACTGACAATTTTCCTTCCCTCCACATACCCTGTTTGTTTTTCAGTATCTAAGTTAGTACATGTCCTCACTGGTTTTCTTTTCTTTATAGACAATAGTGTCAGATTGTTCTTTCGTGGCATCACTAGCTATCAGTGCAGCATATGAAAGAAGATATAACAAAAAATTGATCACAAGGTAAGTAGCTGTTCCTTTCTAAGATCTTTTCAGACTTAATACTGCCAAGCTTTTGCGATGGACAGCTGGACACAGTAAAACCTAGCATTTGTTTCACCTTCATCTCCCTGGGACTTGTGTGGCTTCAGCACTTCTGAGAGGGAAGCCAAATTTATGTAGATATGTATACAGACACTGGAGTCTAAATTCAGATGTGCTTTGAGGAGCAAGAAATAGTTTGGAAGGTTTTGTTTGGTTTTTAATAGAAATTTTATTTACAATGCTTTATAGGTTTATTTTCCTGCTTTGCTGTGCCAACTGCCGTGCAACAAGTGGTCCATCTTGCATCTCATTGTAGAATTAACGTTAACAACACTCTCTGGGTTCCACTCGACTGGTGTCCTGTGATAAATTTGGCATGGGTTTGGCAGACTCTGCCGGGAGCCCATTGCCACACCAGTGTGTGAATGTTGTTCCTGGATTTTTTTGTTTTAACCTCTACTCGTTAGAACTGAACTGGTATTCTTTTCAAGAGCAGTGAGTTCTACACTGTCTTCTCCTTCAAATGTTTGACTTGTCATTCAGACAAATACTGTATTTATACTACAGATATGTAAATACCATTTGGTTAATAGTAAGATAAATTTGATTGCCTTGCTTCTGTTGGAGAAAAAATTAGGTTACTTATGTTCTTTTTGTTACTGTATTAAGCAGAGAACTGCAGCAAGAGCAAGGCCTGAAAAATAAAACCTCTTTAAACATCATTGTCATTTTTACTAAATTTGAGTTGCTCTTTCATTAAAAATTCCATATTTATGTTCAGTATAAATTCTAGAAATAGACTATGTTAATTCCACTTTTATTGTTATCAGTGTATGTACAGCCAAGTCGTTTATGTCACAATTTCCTCCCTTTTTTTTTTTTTTTATACAGTATAATTTACCCTCAGAATAAGAAAGGAGAACCAGAATATAATCCATGTGGCAAATACATGGTGAAGCTTCATATCAATGGTGTACCTAGAAAGGTAAATGGTTTTGGGGAGACTTAATACTGTTACTGTTTAAGTCATATATTTTAAAGGCTTGGTCTGCTTCACTGTGAAGCTATGCTTGCATAGCAAAAACTTTAGATACATTTTGTTGGAGAGTGGTTTTTAATTGTTAAACCTTTTGAGATTCATTTTGGTGGTGAAGTATGTAACAACGTAGATATTTCTACAGACATAAATGAAAATAGCCTTACTCACATTAAATTCATTAAAAAATCCTTATGTTGCTTAAAAGAATTACGAAAACCATACAGGAACAAAATTATGCATCCCATATTTATGAATAGGGTGTGCAAGTAATCCGCTTTTCCACTCCATGTTAGAAAGGAACTTACAAAACTAAAAGTACAGAGGGGGACATCCAGGAAGAGTATAGACATGGAATGACCATAGAGGAATAACTCAAATGACCACAGATTCTTAGTAAGGAGAGGAGATACCTGAAGATACGTGATAGAACTTCGTAAACTGACAAACAACTCCATTTTCTTTTCAGTGCAATAAATAAGGGCATAAAATAATGTATTTCTTCATATAGTACTTAACTGTAGCACTGATTATTGCAGATCATAGTGACTGATAAATGTTTGTGGGAATTCAGAAGTTGAGTGGTCATATTCATGGGGCAAGGGAGTAAGGGGAAAGTCCTCAAAGGCTATTAATTGTTAAGTTATAACCTCTGGGTCAGGAAGTCCTTGAGTTGCAAAATTCTGGAATCTGAATGTTTCAGGGAAGTATAATTTATGTCCTTGCCTTGCTTTTAATACTCTTTCCAAAATATCTCCTAATGGCTGCCTTTCGTTAGGATGAATGGCCATTTGCTCTTCTATGAAAAGGATTATTCATTCCTGCACAGATTGGATTGGACCAGAAAATGTGCTGTGTTGGTAGCCTGTATCGGTAGTGGACTAGTGCCAATGTGAAACTGAAACATCTGTTCTGGGAAACTGTTTCAGACCACTACAAATACTGCAGTAACAGTCTGTAATAATGCCGAATATATTCTACCTAATTTAAAGAAGAAATGTTAATACTTTCACAACTGCTGTTTTGGGTTGTTTTTCCTTTCCAGAGAGAAGAAATTTAAATCTGGAACTAGAGACTGTGAAAGTGATGTGACACATAGTTTGTTTCCTTATAGATAAATAAGTGTTTATTTTTCTGCTGGCTACCAAGCAGAGTCCATACTCTGTTTCCTAATTAGGTGAGGAATATTGTTAGGCTTTTCTTTACTTTTTTGCTGGTAATTACACTGAATTTTTCTGCGGCTACCTTTTACAATAGATATTAGACGCTTTACAAGAGCGTACTGTCATCATCCCCATTTTACATAGGGGAAAGCAAAGCAAGTGATCACGGGTCACCCAGTAGACCAGCGCAAGTAAGAGCTGGCAATAGAATTTCTTGTTCGCTTGGGCAAACCACTGCAGGATTGGTAGAGGTGTCCATATGTGAGAACGATGGTCAGGTCTGGCTGTGTCTGAGAAGCTGTATGTTAATGAGAGTTTGGTTTTATTTTTTAAATACTTCCAAAATACTTTATTAGCTTTATGATGATTTGTCATTTGTTTATTTCACGCAGGTAATCATAGATGACCAGTTACCTGTTGATCATAGTGGGGAACTTCTCTGCTCTTATTCTAACAATAAGAATGAATTATGGGTATCACTAATAGAAAAGGCTTACATGAAGGTCATGGGAGGATATGATTTTCCTGGATCAAATTCTGTAAGTACTAGATTATTTCTAAGAGGCAAAAATTCCACTTATATAATCTTGGGTCAAATAATTTTCCTTCTAGTGAAATCGAAGTGAATTGCTTGGGGAGGCAAGTACTGGATTTGATGTTTTCTTAAATTTTTTTCTATAACTTTTTTTCACAAATACACTTAGCTGTACTTAACGAGATTTATTCCATCAAAATAGAATGAGCAAGACATCTTGATGAGCAGAGTTAATCTTGGTTCTCTGACTGCAGGATTGACACTTATGGTTGGGAAGTGTATGTGTTTATATAGAGTCTGGATGAAAATGCTGGGTGAAATCATAAATTTTTTTGCTTGTATCAATACTGCTGATTTGGTTTCTAACTGTTGTTCAATAAATAGGGCAGTTCTCCCTCATTAGGTAGGGGAGTCGGCTAGGAAAGGAACAGGCTAGTCGTTTAGTAGATGTATATAGAGGGAGCAAGTACTTTGATCTGTGCAAGTTTGTTTATCAGATTGTTCCACTCATTTACGTAAATATGTATTGGGTTCCTATAATGTGGTTACTAAAGAAACAGTCATCATACTGCAGCTAGGCTGACATGCAAATTATTCTTCAAAGAGGGACGGTTTACTGAAATGAGTAGTCCACATAATTTTTAATTTGTTACTTAGGAAGCATTTCTGATTTTAATTTAAAATTCTTTAAAATTTTAACACTATATTTTTGATTTCATGGTGCTGTTCGCATTCTAGTTGGTGTCTTGATAATCGCATTCTTGGAGGGTATACTAGGTAATAATCACCTCTTGAAAAATTATTTGGAGACAAATGTGACTTTGTATAAGGGATAAATGTAGCATACGGTTTCATGTGTGTCTATGTGTTGGGCTGCTTTGTTTTGGAGGACAGAAGCTGGTGGGAATAGCTGTGTTTTATTCCCGCTGTCGTCTTCTAACTTGCTATCTGGAAAAACAACTTGACTTGTGACATTTTGTCTCCACCCTTCCCGCCCCCTCTGCTTTCGACTGTATTCTAGCTTCCTTGTATAATCAGGGTTGCTTACTGGCTGTGTTGTACTTGTAATTCCTCAAGTTCCCACCCACCGGTGCTGGTTATTGACACTTCAAGCTTTTACAGTCTCTGCTTTTGCTTTGAGAAGTACAAAGCAAAAGAAAAGTGACTAAGCAGTATTTCAAGGAGATGAAATGGGGAGATTAAAGCATCTTTTTATGGAAATACATATCAGTGTCAGCTTTACCAAAAAGAATAAAAAAAAAACAAACCCTGAGCCTTAGAAGTAAAACTTAAATTATTTAAAATGCATATATAATAGACAGGTTCCAAATAGTGCTTCTGAGACTGTGCTTTAAAAGTCTGTGAATCAACAAAATTAGTAGAACACATCATAGAACTGAGCATGATTGATCATTCTGTTATGCTTCCATTGCTCTGAAATTCCAGTTTGTTTTGTCAGTTCACTTTCCAGCTTTTTTTTTTTTTTTTTTTTTTGAGGCTATTTGGAAATGTTGTCCTAAACTAATCAAATTAGGTTTTGTTTGTTTGGTTTTTTAATATAGTCTTAATCTTGAGCCTTTTATGTATAGAGCTATATTGTAACTTGTGTGTACTTGATTTCTTTCAAGGTGCTTTTATAATTTGTGTACAGACATTGTATGCTTATAGATGGATATCTATTCTGATTTCTTTTGAATGCTTGCATTTCAGAATATTGATCTCCATGCACTGACTGGTTGGATACCTGAAAGAATTGCTATGCACTCTGACAATCAAGCTTTCAATAAAGATAGTACTTTCAGAATGCTTTATCAGAGGTAGAAGTTTGTTCTTTCCTAAGTAATTAAAATGCTTGCTGTGTAGTAGCTGCATTACCACTGTAAAAGCAGTACAGTCACCACAGACCCTTCGATTGCATTTTGGTACTGCTACAAATTGTGCTTTATAAAACCTCTATATGCTTTCTGGAAGAAGAAAAATTGAGGTATTGCTGGCTTTGGTAGAACACAGGAGGAAAATATTGTGAAATTTTGTTTGAGGTGATTTTTCTTCTTTACATATGAAGAAAAAAAATAGCCCATTTCTTGATGAAGAAAATAGAACACAGAGTCAGAGAAGAGCAGCTTGGAAGCAATATACAAGTTAAAAGTGTTTAAAAAGTAGAAGGAAACGTGTTCTGTGTTCCCACACAGTTCCCCAGAACTTTGGTGTTGATCTGCTGTCCTTAGCAAGCAGATATAATATAGTATTTGTAATCATATCACAAGATCTTGGTTATTATGCCCCATTAGTAAATCTCCTGGAGGAGCAGCAAATGTCTATCAAAACTGCAATACTGATCTTCAGACCCACCATAACAATTCTACTTATGGTGAAAGATACAGCTGTAATTTATAAACGTCAGCTAGCAAGTACTTTGATTTCTTTCGAAATGGTTTTGTGCAAACAGTTTCTTAAGCATTTCAGTGCAGTAGAAGGGGGATATTCTGTGGACTGAAACATATGCATTCGTGATAAAAGAGCATGACTCTCCTTCTACTGTGCTTTTTCAGTTGGTTAGGAGCTCTCAGTTGATTGTCAGCAACTTTTCAAATATTCCAGCGTTGCAATTTGGAGGTGTGACTGCAATTAGGATGGGATCTAGCCATGACAGCATCGCTATTGTTCACCTGTGCTAAACTGAAAATCTGTCGATCCATAGTCCAGTGACCCTGTAAACTGTCTAGGGACACTGAGTATGTACTTGGATTTTAGCGTGGGCTGGGAAACATGTTAGTGTGTTTTCACAACAACAATTGTTGCGAAATTAACAATTGCAATTCAGAGCAATTGCAGAAGTCAGTTGTAGTGAGCTGACAATTCAGGCCCTGTAAGGCCTATGCTGGGGGACACAAAACCTTTAGTGTAAACAGCTGCAAAAGTATAGAAGCACGAACTTCTCATTCGTCAGGTTTTGGGAAGCTCCTTCAGAATCCTGGGGGTGTGACAGGGTTGTTAATTTGCTCTATGCAGTGGTTGGCTAAGTGTTGATGAAACCACATTTGTGTTCAGTTGAAGATCTGTGAAGAGTATCTTTAAAAAGTGACACAGATTGAACTTCAGGTTGACAAATGCTGATTTTTATTTATAAAAAATATGAAATGATGAAATTATATGGAAAATAATTTTTCACTTAAAGCCTATACTTAAATACTGAAAGAAAATAGTTCTGCTTTTACAGGAGTGATTTCTGCTGACAAAAAAAAAAAAACCTGTATTCGAGTTTTTATAAAGCAGGGTCACGCTAATGGACAGTGTAAAAACATACTATTACAGTGTCTGGCAAATGTCACTTTGCAACTTGCAAGATTTTAATTAAGCTCTTTTTCACCTCTTTTTTTGAACAGATTTCACAAGGGAGATGTCCTTATCACAACAGCAACAGGGGTGATGTCTGAAGAGGAAGGAGAAAAATGGGGTTTAGTTCCAACCCATGCTTATGCAGTCTTGGATATAAGAGAATACAAGGTATCAAGTAAAACTGAAGATGTTTTCTGATGCCTGTTTGAAACCTATCTGTGATGGGTAGCTACTGATTTTTTTGCTCTAATGGCTAATATAATTTATTTTGTCTTGAGCTCCATTGGGAAATTCCAGAAAGCTTAATGATGCTGTATTTTCTTGAGATATTGGTCCATATTCCATGTTAATATAAAAATAAAAATTATCTTGACAGGATGAATCCAGCAATTTTATTTTGTATTTCTTTAGGGACTTCGATTTCTTCAGTTGAAAAATCCCTGGAGCCACTTACGTTGGAAGGGACGATACAGTGAAAATGACACAAGAAATTGGACCCCAGATTTACAAAAATACTTGAACTTTGATCCAAGAACAGCTCAGAAAATAGACAATGGTAATAAAGTTTAAAAAGTCACTATCTTTTCAGAGAATCTAAATCTTTGTGGTGTATCCCTGCAGGAAGGTGGAAAGAAATGCATAAGCACAAGGAGAGGGAGAGTAAAACAAATACTAGAAACTAAATAGCCCAAAAGTTTAGGGAGTATTTGTGGATTTAAATCTGTCATTTCAGGTTTGTCTGGGGTTTAAGTAATCTCGACTGTTTAATATATCTCAAATTCATTGACAAGAAATCACTTCCGTGCTTAGGTGTGGGCATGGGGGAGTTCAGCGCAAAGATAACATTCTGACAATAAGCTTTGTAATACTGCTTTTTAATACGTGAACAGACTTTTTGTGGGTTTTTTTCCCTCCAACATTTGCAAATCTGCATCAACATGCTTACTGTAATCAGCATTTAAATGAGTCTTGCCCGTATTTGAGGTTATGTGCTGGAGGTTAGTGGGTTTTTCCCCTTGCATTACCTTACTATATCTGTAAACAAATCTTTATATACACTCTGTTTCTGGCTGTAAGAGTAGATTGAGATCGGTCTTTGAGACAGTGGTACTACTATGTCACTGTCCAGAGAAACCACTTGGAGTGATGCCCAGTGTTGCCCTGTCCCATCTTCCCTGGGGAGCAGCGGAGCGTAGCATCTGGCAAGTCAGCGTGGGTTTGCTGGTGGAAGGGCAGGCTGCTGACGGTTCAGAAATTCCGCAGAAGCTGCGTTTTACATTCACAAAGAGATGCCTGCTGCTCTTATAGTATCCTAGTTGCTGTCAGTGTATCTCTGTGAGGGAGCCCCTTTGTTCAGTGCCACTCTATTTTGACAACAGTATGCGTCCAAACCCATTAAATTATAGCATTTGTTGATAAGCCTCGTGCAAATGCATAAGGAAGACTTTTGATTTAAATACAAGAATAGCAGCCCTGGCTTTGTGACAGTTATGAGAGATTAGCTCATTATTTATTTACTGATTCATTTAGTAAGGAATTTATATCCGTAACATCTAGTAGTTAAAATTTATATAAAATTAAAATTTATATACAATTACACTAGTAATTTTAAGGGAGTTGTTTCTTTTGACTGGATTTACACTCTGGTCGTGTTGTCTAAGTGTGTAGCTATTATGACTGCATTTTTTTGTGCTGCAAGATCTGCAGCTGCCTGTGTCAGAGACTTGAATTGTAAGGCTGTTACCTTTTTGAGAGTTCATTTCATCAGGAATCTGTCAGCTTGCAGGCATTGCTGTTGGCTGGAGTTGCAATTAAGGGAGCTACGGAGACTCAGAATAAATGCATGAGATTGTTGTAAAGACGAAGCAGATTCAGGGGGCCAAAGCAAGTCACATACGTGTTGGATGAAGTATCTTAGAAATACATTCAAACGTACTCACATGTTGATTGAATGCTTGATTGTGCTGGATGACTGCTGAAGTGGGTTGTTGAATTGGGCGAACCTGTTTGACTATGTAATTTTTCTTTTTTTCCCCAGAAACCTAGGAAAGGGGAAGGCAGGTCAGAATCGCCTCATGATGTCTCTTTCAGTACAACAGATTCTCTAATGCCTTCTGCTTAGTGCTTGATAATGAAAAGCATTCTGACAGCTTCAGAAAGTCCTTGATGATAAGCAGAGACTAATGTGTTTTTCTTGGCTTAACTTGTTTGGTTTGGGGGTTAAGTTTAAATTTAGAAATTTGGGCAATGCAGGCGTTACTACTAAGTTTTACAGGAAGGCTGGTTTATATAAGCTATATCGTTTGCCTGGAAAGAGACTTTTGAAAAACAAGTAAAATCAAGGTGTCTGGTAAGGAAACAATAACAGCATTTCCTTTTTAGGCATTTTCTGGATTGCCTGGGAGGACCTGTGCCAGTACTATGATGTTATTTATTTGAGTTGGAACCCGAGTCTTTTTAAAGAATCTACATGTATTCACAGGTTGGTCCAAGAGATAAAGCTTTCGTGTCAGTATCTCACTAAATGTTCTGAGGTGGTGTTTCCTTCCTTCCTTCCATTCTTCCTAGTTACAGCTGAAGAAGTTGAACTCCAACCATGCTCTCTTGAGCCTGACTTTACACTTTTCAATTCTCAGCCCAGGCTTTGGTTTTGACTACTTCTGTAACATCGTTAAAACTCCAGTGACCTTTGTGGTGTTGCTGCGGACCTAAGGTTGCGTAACCGGATTCTGACCTCAGTCCCACATCTCTCTGTTGGCATAGAAGTCAGATTTTTCTGCATTCCATCTTTAAGCAGTGACCAGACAGTGCTTGAGTGACCTAGTTTTTATTTGGAATTCATTTTCCTGGCCAGTTGCAAGTTGTTCATGCAGTGCGTGTTGTCTTTACAGGGTGTGTTCACTGATGTCAGAGGAGTTTAACTAATTCTGTTTTTCACCAGTTGTAGTTATCATAAGTAATCTTCCTTGCCTGCTGTTTTTTTTCTGAACATGATACCTGTCTCCTACTTAGTATCCATCACATTCAGTCTTTTTGTCACCCAGTTTGAGGATAAGCGTGCATCTCGGTTTCAGAAAGCAAGGGTTTCTCTGTTTTTCCACTCCACTGTGCTGCACTTTGCCACTCCTTCTACACTGTTTCTGTGTGTGTTAGCTCTGCACAAGCTCCTTCATCCATAGTGCAACTGCTGAGTTATCTCTAAAGGCTCCTTCCATCTTTGTGTTCAAATTAATTCTAAAATACACCGTGGTGAGGTAGCAAGATGAGGTAACATGTATGCTAATCTCAAAGCTCATCTACTAGTCTGTCTTTCCTTATATTATTAGTGATTGTCATAGCTCTGTGTAGGGAAATGCCCAGCACAGTGGCAATTGCCATAAAAAGTGGAGTAATTATGGTGGTAATTTGAAGCTTAGTTATAGTGCAGCCTTCCACGCATGCTGTTCAGTTTTAAAAGTGTAGGAGGGTCAATGGGACTTATGAATAGTTTTATCCACTTCTGTTCCCAGCGTGCCACGCTTTGCATTCAGGCATCAGCACTTCTTACTCTTTCATACCTTATTTTCCTTGCCTAGACAGTTCATGAGGCAACAGGCAGATTTTGTAATAGGGTACCTCAAAGATTTTTTTTTTTTTTTTTTTTTTTTTTTTTTAACACTTCATGCAGGCACTCTTCCAAACATAAACCAGATCAAATTTTAAAAGAAAAATTATCTGAATAAAAAACTGGAGGAAAAAGTTTCGCAAGCTTTTGGAACTAGACACAGCTTACATATGGAGTCTTACAGTTACAAAAGCATAGGAGTTTTTCCCTTAATAATAAATGTGTTGTGTGCAATCACTGCAATAATTGGCTAGCCTGGGCTCCCTGGCTGGCTCAGCTTTTTCTGTGCTTCGTGTGGTTGCAGTCACCATACCAAACAGCCAAGCTGTTTGTATTTAGCATTTTTTTATTATCACACTTGTATCGTAGTAAAGTCATTTATAAAACAAAATTGTAAGATAATGCTTTTGGCACTAACGTATTCTGTAACCACTGTCATAGATTCCCGCAGAAAATTAGCCTTCAGTAACTTTGGTACTGATAATGGATAGCTCTGTATATATGCAGGATTTGGAGTTGGGTTTCAAAGCACAAATTAGCATCTTACTCACCTAATAACGTGTCTGTATTACTTTCAGTACTTGGGATGCAAAGCAAGGCCCGGTGAAGGATGCCTACAGCCTGGCCAACAATCCTCAGTACAAGCTAGAGGTCCAGTGTCCACAAGGTGGTGCTGCCGTCTGGGTTCTGCTTAGCAGGCACATCACAGACAAGGTGCTGGGTTCTTTTCCTTAGTTTTCTGTATTATGAGTTCTGTAATATCTCCTGTAAACCTTTTTATATAGCTTTCTATGTTATTAGTATATGAGTGTTTATATTTTATATTCAAGTATGTACATCTATGTGTATATATAAAAATTTTTAAATTCAGCAGGTACACATAATTGTGTACAAGATTGTTGGAATAGACCCAGAGTAAAAATTTAGTGAGGTGATTATATTCTCCACTATAAAGGTAATAAAATAACTCTGAGCTGTTATAAGTGAAATTAGTGGCAGTTTGTTTATTTCAGGGTTTTTCAGGAATTGGATCAGGTATCTTAGTAAAAGCAAATATCAGTGATGTGGTGATCGAAGGGGATGATAGAATGTGTACTCGATTCTGCTTAAGCATTGGTTACATTCCACAGAAGTGTACAACTCTACTTGATTTGTGTTTTTTATAGGATGACTTTGCACACAATCGGGAATTCATTACGATGGTGGTATACAAGACTGACGGCAAAAAAGTTTACTATCCAGGTTAGTGCACGTTAATGGTCAAGAAGGTGATGTTAGAAATAAATTAAGAATTGCAAAGGATTTTGTGGAGAGGAAAGGCACTTTTTGCTTTAAAACTAGATGCCTCACTCTTAAGAGGTCAGTCTTCTGAAATAGTTGTTTAGCCCTGTTTGACCACCTTCAACAGCCTACACGAAAGGAATAAACCAAGCTGTGCACGTTGGAAGCACGCTAAGAGGTCTACGTAGTCCTGCTGACACTTAATTTGGCACAGCATTTTCTTCATTGTTCTGTTGATTTTTGCAGTGGCAGTAGTTAATGCTTAGAGGGAACAGATGTTGTGCCTCTGTTTATCTGATAGCATAATTATTTCCCAGATTTGTGAAATTATTTAAAGGTTTACAGCTTCCACTAAATGAAAATAATTAAGGTTAATTGTTCTATGAACTTGGCTTAGCAAAGTACTTAAGCAAGCTCATGAGATACAGCTGAAAGCTTCAACTTATTTCTAAGTATCAGGTATGGAATATGTAAGAAAAATATTTAGATACTCAGATTTTATCAAAGTATTACTCTCAGTCATTATAGGTCAGTTTTTACTCACCTTGAGAAGAAGGGGCTTGGCTTTTGGAGGTTTTGTTGTAGCTGTGAAAAAGGCACGTATGTTTTATTTCAAGACAGATAGCAGATCTGAAACACAGGTTGAGACACAGAAAGTAAAGGTAATGCCCATGTTGAATGGATAGGGTAGACTGCAACTTTAAGGTAGAGCTAATAATATATTTTTATTTATTCTTTACATCACGTTAGAGATATCTGTAAAAATATTCCTTGGAATAATTCAGTGAAGGTGCATCCTAAGGCAGGTAGGATTTGGCCTGTTGCTTTTACAGATAGGGAACCTTTTTAGAACCAGGGTTGCATTCAGGTAGCTGCTCATGCAACGGGTAATAGCAACAGTTAATTAGAGAGTAGCTTTTAAAGCTCTTTTCACCAAAGAGTGGAATTTGTGGGTTTTTCCCTATTGGAATGGCTGGTAAGGGTTGCATTCTTCATCTCTGGTCTTGTTCAGTGAACTCTGCCGACCAGTTCCTCTAGAATCCAAGCTGTCTTTCTGCGGAAAGCATCTGTTCGAGACCTGACCAAATCATCATCTGTTTTTGCAAGAGCTGACCTTGTTAAAGCATCTGCTTCTCCTTTACAGCCCAGGACATGCTTCTGGTGTCGCTAGTACTTGTAGCAGTGCTTATTTTACATGCTGTCTTACTGAAAACATTCTTAAGTGGGCAAACCAAACACATTTGTATAGCGGAGGGAATTTTCGGTTATGCTTGAAAGAGACAGTCTTCCAGCAAGACTACTAGCAAGAACGGGATGATTCACGTTTTGTCTCGCTACCCAAACTCTTTTATAAACTTTTAATCTCACGAGCTCAAACTCGTTTAAAACCTTTTTCCACGGAAATAGATCGGTCAAGCTGCAGTATTATTTTTACCATCTGTTAAAATGAGATCAGAACAAAGCAGGTTAATCCTTTGGCAGTGAGGCCGAGATTTCCCATTCCTAAGCTGCTCATTGTTTTATATTAATCCTTTCCCCTCTCCCATGTTGCTTTGTGGAAGAAAATAAAAGGACCTGATCCTGAGCCTATTGAAGTAATTGGCTAGACTTGTTCCTGCTTCACTGAAATTAAAAAGTCTGGAAAGAACCAATTAGAGGCCAAGTAACAAATTACATTGTCTAATTGTAAAAGCAAATATTTGGGACATTTATAATAAGTACTCCGTGTGCATTGGTACTGGGATGCAGCTACATCTGTGTAACGATCACAAGGATTTGGAGAGGGAGAGAGAAAGTGTGTGTCAGTTAGTTAAAGAAATTAACGTGTCTTAAAGTCTTGTTTACCCAGTGGCCAAAGATTTTTTTTTTTGGCAGCTTACATTCTGGAACTGTCCAGTCAATGGAGAAGGAGCAGCCTCCTCGGAGATTTTTAAAGAGTGCTCAAACGTTCCTTATCTTTCTCTTTAAACTTCACCATAACCACAGTAGGTCTCTGAGTAGTGACATTGGTGGGAGATGTTCACAGTTCTTGCAGTTCATGGGATTTAAGCTGTACTTTCAAGTGCAGAATTTGTGTCCTGTCATGTGTGATGTACCTCTCCTGAAAATGATAGTTGCTCTTAAAGGACAGTTGCATCTGCCCTTTTTATGAGCAAATCTTGAGGCTCTATTGTTTTGAGAGCCCTCAAGTCTGCTTACAGTCTAACCTTAGTACCAACAACCTGACTCTCCTGGCAAAATTCACTGATACAAAATGGCTAAGAAGTTTACCAAGCTGGGGGATATTTTGATCGGGGAAAAGCATTCATCCTGTTCTTTTTCAGCTGATCCTCCTCCATATATTGATGGTATTCGGATCAACAGTCCTCATTACCTGACCAAGATAAAGCTGACCTCTCCAGGGCCCCATACGTTTACCTTAGTGGTGTCCCAGTATGAGAAACAGAACACTATCCATTACACCATCAGGGTATGTAGTGTTGGTTTCATAATGAATGTAAACAATTAAACTATGAAGTGTCCTTTATTTCTAAGTTTGATAAAAAAAGTGTACTCCTGGACTGATACTGTTATTTTTGGGGAGGGAGGCTATGAATGATGGAGCAGAACCACTGGATGAAGTGCTTGATCATGTTCTCCACTGTAGTAAAGACAATATAGTGTGTTTGATTGTTGTAATGAAATCGGCTGAAAAATACTTTCATTTCCTAGAATAAAAAAATCTACGTGTACAGGCAGAGCATTGGCTCTCTATGTATCCAAAATAAGCCTATTTTAGATCCCAGTTAAGATTTAAAGTTTTTTGACTTCTCTAAGTCCTTGGACTCAGTATTTGGGTTTTTCTCTAACTGCTGAGTCATGTGATGATCAATGCTAGATGTCTCTTTTTGTCACTGAAAAAAGTAAAATGCAGGTTGTTTCCATTTTGCCTTTTTTTTTTTTTTTTTTTTTTTTTTTTTTTTTAATAAAAATTAAGTAGAACTAAGTCTTGTTAGTCCCAGCGCTATTCTGGATTTTGAGTTTCAGATGGGGTTCTCTGATGAGTAATGTAGGCATGTAGCGAACAAGTATTTAAAAATGATGTGTAGGCAATTCTGCTTTTTTTTAACATGTCATAAGATTGCATATGAACGGTACAAGATGAACGTGTGACCAGCTTATTCTTTTACAATGCAGGTGTATTCCTTGTGCAAGTTCACCTTTTCCAAGATTCCTACACCTTACACCATTTCCAAACGGGTAAAGAATTTTTTTCATTTTATGGGTCCCTGGATAATAATTCTGGTTGGCTTTTCTGTATTTGAAATGTAAAAGGTTTTTAAATATATTTTTATATTACTGCCCAAAAATGGCAGCTTAGGCGCCATCTTCTAACAAATGAAACTTCTTAACTAAAGCTTAATCTAAGCATCGTTAGCACAAGACCAATCCTGTACTCAAGTTACATATAATTTGCCAAACAGTTAGTTGCACTGTTAGCATAATTCATAGCAACACAGAAGTCCTTGGGCTGGCTCACCCTGTTCACACCACTCTGTACGGACGGTGGCTTAACTTTCGGTGTTACTTGGTATATAAGCTCCACCTTCATTGCAGAGCGTGTTGTTATGGCTGTATACCATTGCAGATATACTGTAAAGCCTCTGTAGAATAGACTTGCCTTTAGAATAACAACCTGTACCCTAATGTGTAATTACTCTGCAGAGATCAGATTGTGCTAGTACTGCTGCAGAGTAAAAACCCTGCAGAGCGTTGCTCGTTTTCCCGTGAGAGAACTGTGTGATTTTCCTGGAAGACCTCTTGGCATGATGGGACAAAATCAGCAATGGCAAACCAAAGGCACCGGTAGCAAGACTGTGACAAATAGACTTAGGATGGCAATATCACAATACATTACTCTTCCTAAATTTTGCAAAGACATCTCAAAGGTCTGTAACCATTGGGATAAGCGCTCACTGCCAAACAAACAGGATCAAGGCAATATACCCATGGTACATTTCATATAGAAATACTCCCTGAGAGTACAGCAGCAGGGGCAAGAGAAAAAACTTGACTGCAACTAAGTCAGAAGCCCAGGCAGTTTTGAGGCCAGCTGCTGTTCGTATTTCAGCTGTCAACATGAGCTGCAGTTATACCTTCAGCTGAAGTATAAATATAGCCAAGAGCTCACAGGGTAATATGTGACTTGCATGTATTTTCACGTATTAGCAATTTTATCCTCAAGAAAGAATAAGCCAGCAGTTGTTAACTTTAATCTCCGTACCTACCATGCATACCCTGGGGAATCCTACTATAGGCAGAAGTCTTCTGTCCGAACAGTAACCTCTTTGGGAAGAGAGAAAGAAGGCTAGTCTGAGCCACAGTGGAGCAGTCCATTTTCTAGGACACTCATGCCTGAAGCCAAGGATTACATTACTTTGTGTGGTCAGGGGGACATGTTGGCTTGCAGCTAGGCTCTTGAGTGCAGACAGTGTTTCGTACCAGCTGTTATTTCCACAACAGCCCCTTGAAGCTAGCCTGTTCTGGAGAACGGTAAGTGGCTAGAGAGATTCCTAGAAACAGCGAGATGATTTGCTTGGTTGTTCCAGCAACGATTGTCCTTTTTGGCTCTTAAAAACTGGGCTTAGTTTGGGGGAATGCTTTAAGAGGTCAAAAACCTCATTGAAGGTGACCAGCCTGTTTGAGGCAGGACATCTGGTTTATGTTGTATTATGTTTCAAAAGAAAATTAAGTATGTGGAAACATCCTGTTAATTATTTGAAGATTTCTGTCTAGTATTCAAATAAAAGGCATGTTCTGTCTATCCAAGGCCAGCTCTCTCTGTACGATTAAATACAAAAAGTTAGTTGCCCGTGCTTAATGCTTATTTGGTCCTTGCTTAGCAGTCATCACACTTAAAACCAAGCAGATGATAACTAACTTACAGTTTACCAGTAAAAGCGAATTCCGTTGGATGTCTTTCTTACACTAAAGTTGAGCAGTCGCCCCTGGAGCTCAGCAAGCCCTAGGGGGATTCCTGGAACTAAGTGCAGCGGAGGTGGAAAAGGCCGGGAATGCTAACAGCACGCAGCAGTTTTAGGTTCCTGGGTAGTAGCACAGTGGGGGAAGAAATCCCCTTTGCTTCCAAACTTGCCACGTTTGAGGGTTTTGGACACTGAGTGAAGAAATTAAATCACAAGAAAAAAATGTTGCTCCTTGCTCGTTTGACAGAAAGGGGAGAGAAGTAACAGGAGAAGTAGATCTCAGCTATAAATTTGTGTGAATGCCTGGCATGTCTTATAAGTCTAACCTTTCAGTTTAATGACTAGCAGGAGGAACTTGCAAACAGATGGCCTGTTTCTCAAAGTCTGAGCAGCATTTTTCCTCTTGTATGTCTTTGTCCTTGGGGAATCTGTCCTTATGGATATCTTGTCCCTGTAACACTGGTTCTCAGAGTGCATAGAGGTGAGTGGACAGTGCTGGAGGCAGCGAGTTCAAAAGGAAAGGTTACAACGCAGGTAGTGCGTACTTCGTGTACCGCTGCTGTTTCTCGTTTAGCACAACAGAGGAGTCTGAGCAAAAAAAAAAAAAAAAAAAAAAAAAAATCTGCATAGTCCAGTAGTCATGGCATAGATGGGAACACAGATCCTTCGTTAGATGCAAATTGTTACAGTCAGAAACAGTTACTCAGTACTTGCTTATTAAATATAAGCTAAAAAATACAGTACACTTAGAAGGGATCTAAGGCTTTGATGGAGGTGGGTGGAGGACTGCAGTGAAACTTTCTGAATACTTAAGAGTCACTTGCACTTTAAAAATTAGGAGAGATTACTAAAGTCAGTGACTGCTAAAGTGAGAGGAGCCTCTAGTCTTGTTTGTACGTATAAATAAGCAATACAAATCCTCAGGATATAAAGTATTTTCTGTCCTTTTGACTTCCTTCAGGTTAATGGACAGTGGAAAGGTCACAGTGCTGGAGGATGTGGAAATTTCAGAGACACCTACAAAAATAACCCCATTTATCAATTCCAGCTGGACAAGAATGGGCCATTACTAATTGAACTACGGGGACCAAGGTTTGTAGAGAATAAGCGTGCACCAACACAGCAGGAGTATTACGTGCTAAAGATAAAGCTTTGTCAGTCTCCTCCATGGGGAGAGTTGGAAGCTCCCTGAAAATCCAGAAGATGGGTATGGGACGTGGCTCAGATTTAGCACTATTTATGTTTCTAACTTCATTATCGATAGTGATTTAAACCTGCACGTTTGCTGCTGAGGAAATCCTTGACCTACAAGGAAAGCAGGAGCCTTCTTTTTCTTTAGTTTTGGTGCCTGAGCAAAGCTAGGCCTTGCACAGAAGGGAAGACAGTACAAAGGACTTTTTCTTCCTCTTAAGGAATTACAATCGTAATTAGTTTTTTCTTTTGTAGTATAGCTAATACGCAGGATACTAAACCCTTACAGGCTCTCAAATAATGGCCTATGCAGTAGCTTCAGCTCTGAAAGTGCATTTACTCTACCACTAGCAGGCCAGGAGAAGTACTGGATGTCAGTGCCCTGTAGACTAGACCTACGCAGGTCAAATTCCTTTGGCAAAATTCACGATCTACCTCAAAATACCAGTATACAGTGCTTCCAAATAGCACCATCTCCTGCCGTGCAGTCAAGTGTTAATCTTTTGCAGAGCTGTACAGCGGGCCCCACAAAATGGGAGCACTTCTTTATCCATCCTCCTCTCTTTGAGGAAACTCCTCTTGTGAAACAGAGACAAGTGCAAAGGTGTGGCTCCGCTGTTCCACTAATTGAGTGGGTTTTTGTATGCATTTTTTTCCTGCACTCGCAGATCATATTTGGGTAGTTTGAATGACAGGGGCAGTGGTGCCTGTCACATGCGTTAACAGGTAGTAGACAAACTGTCCCAAGTTGTAGTGCAACATGAGAAATTCTGCTGAGATCGCGGACATTGAGTCCTCTGACAGCGATCAGATCGCGCCCCAGGATCTGTGCCGTGCGGCACCAGAGTATGTCACCACAAGGTTAACTGCTTGAAGTCTGCTTAAATGCAGAGGCGGACTTCTAGCAGGCATTTTCCAGATAGTCTGGTTCTGAACCTGAAATGTGTTCCCTCTTCCTCCAAATTCTACATTTGTGTCATGCTAAGTTTGACCTAACGTTTCTGTCACGAACGTGATAAAACTTCCATATTTCTTCCAGTTATACTGTGTAGTTTTTAATAAATAGCCCTCTTCATGGTAATCCCGATGACCCAAATAACTAAAGTAACAGTCTGTCGTGTCGCTTGCAGGCAATACAGTGTTGGTTTTGAACTCATCACAGTCTCGACAGTAGGAGATCCTGGTTCCCATGGCTTTCAGAAAAAAAGCAGTGGTGACTACAGGTAATGCTCACTTAATGAAGTCTTAGAGGTTTGCGACGTACTTCAGATCTTAGTTCTAACAGGTGGTTTCTTTTATCATAGGTGTGGATTTTGCTACTTGGAAGTGGAGAACATATTTGCTGGAGTTTACAACATTATCCCCACTACATTCCTGCCCCAACAAGAGGGTCCTTTTTTCTTAGATTTTAACAGTGCTACTCCTCTTAAGGTATCACAGCTGCAGTGAGGAGACAGAGCTGTGCGTTACCGCTTAAGGAGGTGGTTTTGATCTGTCCTACAGTCTGAGAACAGGTGAATAACTCTTACTACACATAGGCATAAAAGAAAATTACACTCTAAGTTATAGCCAAAGGCACGGAATCACTGATCGGCCATTTAAGTGTGGTAGACAGTGAGCTGTAGTTTTTGCTGCTATGGTATTGGAGTGAGCACTGGTCAACAGGCTTGTGAACGGGCTAAAATGCTTGTCTTCAAATGAACTGGCAGAACTCAATTCATTGCAATTTTTCCACACTTCAAATCAAAGTCTAGTGACCTAAGAGAAAAACTAACACTGAAATTCTCTTCTCCCAAAATACAGGGTATATGGGTTTAAGGTTTTATTCTTAAAAGTAAACATGTAAGAAAAAATATTCTTGTGTATTCTGCTTATTCAGTCTCAGGACCAAATAGCTTTTATTACATATTTGTGCTGCTATCATCTGGAATGTTTTCAGCATTGAACTAGTTCTCACATCTAAATGTAAATTTACTGCTGCTGAGCATGTACTATTCCAGAGGAACATGCTCAGTTTATCTAGAATATGTATATAGGAAGGAGCAAAGGAAAAGGAAGATTCCCACTTTAGCAGTTTCTAAAAGAAAAGCAATGGCTTCACTCATATGTACTTTGAGAGCTGTTATTTCATGTCTATATTACTTTATACATAATACTACAGCACGAGGTACTCTATGCCTTTCTTCCTACTAGCTGCAAGACCTAGCTCGACCCAGATCAGCAGTAAAAGCAGGAGGTTAGCCAGCGGTAGCGTACAGACAGCGCAGCACGCCCTTCGTTCAGCACGTGTGAAAGGCTTTCATCTACAGCTGCACCGTAGGATGCTCTGTACCTACTGAGGTACCCTCACCTGCCAGTGCGAGGAGGGGGAACTACCCACCATCAGCATCCCAGCAAAGAAATGTTGTATCCTCAAGATTTTAATTAAGTATTCAGCTTGTAGGGGAAGGATCATTTAAACCTCTCTCCCTAATAAACCACAGCCGCAAGAAATGCACTTTCTGATCCCATGACACAAGGCATCTTTTAAAAGAAGGTACCTTTTTCTTTTAAGTTGAAACCAGTGAATGAATTGAGTGCTTGGCCAGTGCCATCAATAGGGGTAGCCTCAAAGTTCTTGAGAAAATAGTGGAAGTGGGATTCGTCCAGAATAAGATTTTTTAGAAGCCACTATCTGTGCTTGTCCTCCAGAAGATCTATATACATTGTATCTGAAGAGGATTAAAGATAACCAAGTTTTTCTTCTGAATTTAAATACTAACTGCCTCACTGATCCTAAAATGCCTTTGTTTTTTGTCTTTTTACAAATGGCAGACTTAAAATGCCACTATATTTGACAGCTGGGGGAGAGGGTGTTTTTAAAACAGCCAGAGGAAGTTCTTTGCCATTTAGGTTGGTTTGGCGGTTTTCCAAGCAAAAAGGTAGCATTTAAATCTTATTTTAGAGCACAGGTGCCATTTGGTCATCGGGAAACTGAGCACACATGCTACAGGCGTACCAACAATATTATCTGCGGGCTAAAATTGTTCCCCTAGAAGTCTGCTAGTAGCCCTCTCCAGAACGTACAAGATCCCTTTTGTTTCATTTCCTTCATCAGACAGCTGCTTAACAAATGTCTAGCTTTAAAAGGACATTGAAAACACACGCCTTTCTGACTGCCGTTCTCTCGAAGACCATCTGGGCTAGGAAATTTGTGACAAGTTTGTCACAGTGTGACTTACCTTCTTTTGCAGAGAAGTTTCTGATGATTATTGCAACAAATCGACACAGGGAACAGCACGGGCACAAGCTGAGCAAAAAAACTAGGTTCTTTGTGGTTATCCTTGGCTTTTGGGAGTACGTACCAAGGACTGCTTCATCCCTATAAAATTAAAATGTCATTCGACCCACATTTTCCCTGCAAATTTGTGTTATGTTTTCAGCTCAGGGTAAACCAGAGTAGCAGTGGAGTCTCGCATCTATTTTATCACCTATGAAGTTAGAGGTAGTTAGGAAGTCTCCACTGAGTACGTTTCTGACAGTACAAAAGGCAGATGCCAGAACTGCCAGCTTTTAGTACAAAGTTCTTGCACATCCTCAGCTGTTTGAGATCAAGCTGGTAGACTTGCCTACAGTAAAATCTGTTGTTCTTCCTTCTGTAAGTGGGTTCCTACTCTGCAGGAAGGGTTTTTTTCTCCTTCCCCCTGCACTAACTAGTGCTAAAAGCTTATGCTCGATGAAACAAGCATAAGGCTCAACTTCCATGCCGTACTGAACTTAAAGCGAGGAATGTAGTCACTTAATGCCAGACAAAGGCATTAAGGACAAAGGATCCCGGCTCCTCCAGGATACGCTAACACTTCTTACCTGTACAGCACAGTCAGTGGATTGGGCTCATCCCCATAACTGCACAGGATTTAAGCCTAGTATCAGTGTCCTTTATAAGGCAAGTCCTATTCAAACATTGCACCTACACAGGCTACTACAATACCATCGCTGTACATTTCCCTTCACATATAGGACAGAACACTCGGGTGGAGTAAAAGGAAATAATAAATATTCTTAAAAATAAGTCTGCAAATTCTGGCTATGGCAAAGTAATTTTACAACAAAGTTTTCTTGCCCTTTTTTCTTAGAAAAAGATTGTTCATGTAAGCACTTAAGCTTTGCTTTGATATTTTCTGTCAAATACATACTTCTATTTTTTTTCCACAAATAAATCTGGAAAAGTTATTGGAGAGTGACATAACATTCTCCATCAGTGGTGCAGAGGGATAACTGGAGATAGATAGCCTCTTCAGAAGTTTTGACATTCTCCTTACTTAGGCACTGCAAAGCCTTTTCTGTGTATTTTTTTTTTTTTTTAAATCCTACCTTAAAGCTCCATGCAAGACCCCATAATGCTGCTGTTTATAGCTCAGGGTGAGACACCCCCCCAGACACCCCACCCCACCCCAGTTTGCTTTGTTAGGAAGACACAGGTGAGTCCTTGGATAATCCCATCCAGCAGTTCTCAAAGACTCAGCGAGCAGTAGCACAGGGATGAGTGGTATCCGTGAGCTTATACGAGCTTCTATCCCCTCTGCCCCATGAGTCTGAGATTCAGTCCCGGCTTCCCGAGGCTAGTTTCCTGTAACTATTTTGTACAGTAACGATGCACTTGAGCACACAATCTATGCAGTGTTTGAACAGCCAACTATTTAGAATTAAGTCTGTGTACATATAGCAGAGATTTTCATCGCTTAGTCAAAAAGGACATTGAAATTGTTTGATAATACCAAAGAGAAGTAGAATTCCTAGGTTAACATTTGCTTTATAACGTTCTCACTTCAGGGCAGCTGAAGTGATCACGTATACTTTGATACACCAGAGGCTTATTTTTATACCCGTGAAGGCAGCTACCACCATGTTACACTTCAGAATGCAGGAACAGCTCCAACTGGAGAAAGCTTGTTCATTTGCCTGTAATCCGTAGTGATGTATGTTCATTTAAGTTTGTCATATTTATAATTATGGCTTTTATGAAGTTTAAAATAAAATGAGTTTTCCATTAATTTATTAGACGCGCAGTTGCGCCTGTTTGCTTGCACCTTCGAAGTGTGATTTACCTGCCAAGTCCGGGGGTCGCCAGAGGAAGAAGGCTGCAGCGAGATCTTTAAACAAACCTTGCAGAAGCATGGTGTAGAAGTAAGGGTGCGGTGGGTTCCGCACCCTTTCGTACTTGCTGATCAATGGTTTTACCCTGCTGGGAGCCGAACCCAATCGGGACATACGCAAGGCAGCACACACAACCGTTTTTATATCCTGCTGAACATAAAATTAATTCATTGCCTAGTGCAGGGAGTTTGGGTTTCCAGTCCGAATTGGCAAGATTAGAGGAAATTTGTTAGCAAAAGAAGTTAAAAACCACAAATAAACATAAAAATCCCAGGAAAGCTTATTAGGGGTTGACTGGCAAGTCTGCAAACAGAAGATATTCAACCACAAGTACCTCTGCTAATTTTTCTAACTGTATGGAGCACAGACAATAGCTTAACTGTAAAAGGTTAAGTAAAAACATGGAATACAATGTGGCACTTCTCTACGGCTTTTCATTTCATATTTAATACTGCCAGTTCCAGCTTCTTCCCAAGTATTGGTCACATCAGAAGCTGGAACCACTGACTTCTTTGCTAAGCATTTATTGGGCTGGGAAATGCTACCGATGGCAGAGTTCAGCCTTCAGGTCTTTGGAAGATGTAAATGTATAAATATTTAAAGCTAGTACAGCTTAGCAGCTATCATGTGTTGAATCTAATTTTTATGAAAACATGTTTCTTTACCTCCAATTCTGCGTGGCCTTACAGCAAATTTCAGCAGCATTAAAGTTGAAAGGTGTTAGGTAACAGAATACCTTCCTCTCTTCTGCGTACTAAGGGATTTTGGAAAACTTGACTAAAGCGCTGGTCTCGTGCCGTTCAGAATAAAAAGTCAATCATGGATGCGGGGATGCAGGAAGGAGGTAACAGTTGTCCACGTACTGCAAAGGATTCTCCTACCAGAGTGACACCGGGCTGCAGTCTTCGACTGGAAGTGGATATTTAAAGACTAAACTTGCTGCGGGAGAAGATTCGCTTCTTAGCGCTTGAGATAGACTTAGCTTGCACAGACTCGAAATGTGGAAAACAAAAATGTTTACTGTAGTGTGAAGAATTTTACATTAACTTTGCGAATAGATACACAAGCTGTGGCAGGGACAAAATACAACAGGACTGCAAAAACATAGATTAGAAAATACTTTGGGCAATACTAAAATTCCCATCAAATTAACAATAGAAACTGACATCTTCGATAAAATGGTGCTTTCAGAAATGCTTAGCCACCAAAACTGAAGAGTCCTAGGATTTTTACTACCACTTATTAGCATAATTACCAGACACTACTACTGCCTAACAGCTGCCGGCAAAACATGCCCGTGCCCTTTCTAGTTTTATTGAACACTTTCTCTAGGGCATACTAAAATCCCAAGTCCCTTTAACAGTTATAAAACCCCACACAGTACAACCTACGGAGAAGCTTAAGAACACATTGTCAATCTACACTGGCAATTCCTTTTCTTCATGCATATTTCAAGGGTGAATCCCTTACCGTAACTGTCCTGAAAACATCTATGACTCCCATTTTTGAGGAAAACAAAACAAAACAAAACAAAACCAACCCAAAACACTTAAAGTGCTGAAAAATAATACTTCACTTCTCAGGGGAGGGGAAGGGCAAGGGGCCAAGCAACTCTTTTTGGTCACCGGAGTCACCCTCAGAGTCCGAGCCAGACTCGGGAAGGTGGCTAGAAAGGGCCTCCCACTGCTGAGTGCACCATCCCCTCTCTGTCCCTCTGTCTCTTAACACCAGGTTTTATAGGTGTGACTCATCTTTATCCTTTCTGTGAGCACCAAAGGAAGAGTGAAGGCTTTGAGACCCCACACATGCAACAGCTTTCCTGTATACAAAATATTTCTACAGTTTCAGCATAATACAGACAAATACAGATGTTCAAAGAATATGCCACTGGTACTCAAGAGATCCACTGTATCTAAAGAGCATTTCATTCTACAAAACTGAAGCCAAACCGCTCTCTGCAAATGTCTGGCTTAAATTTCAGACCCCCTACTGGCATGAATTTACACGGGAACATTACTAGTTATTGCTTCAGCCAGGCTGCTACAAAACAATTTACAAAGTCTGTGAAATATGAGCACAGCTTAAACATTTGATAACTTGTCCGGCCTACAAAGGATTTACTGAATAAAAACTTCAGCCCTCCACATCAATTAGACTCCTTAGTGCAGTTTTAAATTCTTAGAGTAAACGCTTAAGATTTGGCATATATTATTGGCACGATGTTCTTCAAACACTTAGAAGTTCATGTATAAATATTTATACTCCCATTAATCAGGACAGGGCACAAGAAGGACTCAGCCAATCTGGGCAGCTTTTCTGCCTGCGCATATCCCCTCTTTGATTTTCATGCACTGAAGGGAGAGCTGCTTCATTCGGTTATCCAAAGCCAGCCCCTCAGCGGAGCTGCTCCTGTTGCTGCTCCTATTCTTGTTCACTCTGTCGCTTGTCTTGTTCTCAGCCCCTTCTGCCCTATCCCCTGCAAAGAAAGGATTAAACTGGATGTTAAACCCGGATTTCATTCTGCAACTTAAGCTTCAAGCGGGTGCCTCTGCAGCTTCCTTTGCCAAAGCGCGCAAAAAAATCTAGGAGCAGGAGCAAGATGCTTTAACGAAACCGAAGTTGGCCTTCCCAGCCGCGCTCGTCTTGTGCACTGCATCGGCAAATTACAGCGTAAACAGCGTTAGGTTGGAGTACACAAGAGCGGTGGTAATCCTCTAGTCCGAATTTGTCAGCAAGGGCTGGCAGAGCCTGCAAGAGGTTCCTTTTGGCACGTTATTTCATTTTTTTTCCTGGAAAGCAGGATTTTCAGCAAGCAGGACAGTAATTTAAAAAAAAAAAAAATTAAACTCAGATTTTCCTTAAAATAAACGTACCATCAGAATCCCACTGATCACTTATTTCGTGAGAAACCTCGAACCCCTCCTCTGAGACAGAACCGGGGAACCTTCCCAGCCAGGAGAAGAATAATTAAAACACTTTAGATGTCATCGTTAACTGTGGGACGCAGGGCCTTCAAGAACTGCCTTCCCCAAGGAAGCGGCCAGCGGGTCAGAGCTCAGCGAGCTGGCGATAAGCCTAGGGGAGCTGAGAAGGTTTTCCTGCTCCCTTTATAAAGCTGAAAAACATTGGCCCAGGGCGTATCCAGCTGTGCGTACCTCTTTCAGCTTCGCACTCGGGGGAGGATGCCCCACTGCATTCGCTTCGGGGGCCGAGGACAGGAAAGATCATCCCAAACTCGGAGAGGGATACAGGGCTGGGCAGATCCAGGGTTCCAGGTCGTGTCGCGGGAGGGAACTGAGCGGGCACCTCACAGGGACTCGTAGGACCAGAGCTGAAGCTGGACACCGACTGAGTTTCCGAATCTTCTTCGGATATGAAGCTGCTGCCGTTGTCATCCTCAAACACTTCTGAAGCCACTGCAATGTTCAAAGAATATTCCGGTTAGGAAACCTACCCCCCTCCTGCACCTTCCCGGGCCAAGGCAGTTTCTCAGGTTTGCGTCTTCTGTACCTGCATGCACTGCTGCCCCATGGGCTGCCTCTTCTCGTGCTCTGCCCCCTTTGCGAAGCCTTAACCCGGCATTTCATACGTGGGTCGCGAAGGCCTGATTCTGCTTTGAGGAACAGCAGACCTGCCAGCCGTGCCATGCAAGGCCAGCTCTACGCTAGCTACTGCTCCTCACGCCAAGATGCTCTTGGATTTTTACTGTCCCCGCTGCCCCCTGCCCAGCTGGCCTTGTTTACTTGTGGTTTTCGGTACATAACTTAGGCCAGGGCCTAGTCCCCTGTGCCCGCCTCAGCCAGCACCATCTTCTTCCCAGCACGGACTCCTGGTTATTTAAGGCACCAATTAGAAAGACACAGCTCCAGGGACAGATTGCTTCCACCTTATCTTCCCACTTTTGCAGTTAAAACCCAGCATGAACTCCCAAGATTTCTTTTTGGATGAGGATCACCAAGCAACACTAAATTAAAAAAAGCCCCACCCACATATATCATTTTCCCTGCTCATGTTTGCTCAGATCTGAATTCTAATTACAGCAGAGCAACTCCAAACTGTCTGGCTAGATTAAGCTGCAGGCTCTTTCTTAGCAACAGGAGGAGGAATCCATTAAAGAAGGTTCCATTTTGTGCAACATAGGGGTGTAGATTTTGCTAAAATTCAACCTTTTTCAATCTTGGCTCGTTGCGGGATGGGGACCTGTGAACCAAAGGCTTCTGCACACAAGCAGTCCCACTGGGATCAGAAGTTTTTTTACGTGCATCAGCCTCTACACAACGAACGTGCGCGCTGGAATCACACTGGTCCGAAGAAGTCCCATGAATAGCAAGACATTTACAGTGACCTGAGGTTATCTTCAATTACTCCTCCTTGCGATTCCTGCCGTTGTTAGTGAGGCTCAGAAACGCCTTGAAAGAGCAGCAGGAGCAAAGCAGCAGCGTTAACGAAATGGCTCAAAGGAGAAGTTTCAAAGTAGCTCTTCTGCTACGCGGCAGCCTGGGGCTCACACGCACCGCTCCGACACGAAGGGTGCCAACAGAGGCAGCGACCGTCATGGTTATTGCAGAGATGTTCAGCCTCTTTCTGCTGTATTTGCAGATTGCGGAACTGTACTTACACATTGCGGAATTGACCTAAAAGGCTTCAAACGTAAAATGGATAACAGCATTATCCACCTTCCTGAGCCCACTCCAGGGCGCTCTGAGCTCAGAGACAGTTTGTTGTGGTTTGGGTTTTGTTGGTTTGTTTTTAATGATGTCAAATCCAAGACTGCAGAGTAGCCTTTCTTCCCACTTGCTGTGTTTTATCAATATATCATGAGCAATACAGATAACTTAGCAGGGGGTGAAAGCAAAAAAAGGTTGGGCAAAAAAAGATGTTTGCAGTTACAGGAGTCCTCTACTTGGCAAGAAGCACTGACACCAGGCAGTCTACAACAAGCGCAACTTAAACTGTAGCTTACTTATCACCATCTACACTTACCACAACACAAAGGAGCATCTGCTAGGGCCAAGAAACTCTTGCGGATGATGAGGTGTTTTATTCAACTCCAGCGGACAGAAATCAAAGATATAAAAGGGCCTTGGTGGAAACCCCCCCACACGTTACAATCCATGAGAGCTGAACCTGTTGAGGCTATTTTGGTTATTACGTCTGGCAGGCTGCTAGACCTGCCCTGTCGTAACCCAGTTCTGTGTTGGCACTAGACGCAACCTGGAGTCCTTCCACCTATGTCAGACTGTGCAGTTCAAAGAGAGGAACGGGCCCGTGCTGCCAGTCCTTGCCCGCGGCCTCAGCAGCGGCCAGGAGGGCCAGCAACTGGTTGCTTTGAATTAACTTTCCTGGCTCTTTCTGCCCCTACGTACCAGGCCCCTGAACTCCTTCAGCACAAGAAAACGCTCAACTCGGTTATACCTAAGGCTCTTGGGAGGCCTGCAGCGCAAGGAAGGGGGACTTGTGGGTATCCAAAGAGGCAAGCCCTGCCTAACTCAGAAAGGCTCAACCTCAGGACTTCAGGGTGGCCGAAGATATACACCTGGACCAAAACCCCATTGCATCAGCTGGCCCAGACACCGCACTCGCAACTCAGGTCCCAGCTGCACAGTACTGAGTGAGAGAGCTCCAGCACATCATACGAAAACTCCTGCCACTGCAGAGGATGGAGGCCAGCCCAGGGCTGCCTCCCAGCTCCCACGGCACAAAGGGGCTGTACCACGGACCTACAAGGCCTCGGCACCAGTACGCACCAGTGTCTACAAGGGAACTGCATGTTCAGCCTTTGGGCACCGGAGTTGTGTAATTATGAACTGCTGCAATCCTGACCTAGACTTTTCCCTGCAGAAATGGAGCTGAAATACAAATTAAACTGGGATTTGTGGGACTAGGCAGCAAAAAAAGGGGTTTCTGCATCAAGAAGGGGAGAAAAGTGTCCAGGAGGGAGGAAAAAGTAGGCCACATTCAATGTCCATCTATCCACTTTCACCCAGAGCCAGGACAAAAGCAAACTCACAATACAACAGACCGTTCCAGTCTTTGCAACCTAAGGTCCCCACGTGCCACCAGAAAGCAGAGGTCACCTAGGCTTGGAGCTTGCTTGGTGGTTGCTGCTGTCACCCAAGAGAAACGTCTCTTGTACGGAGCCTCTCGGTACACTGCATTAGCATACTGCTGCTTCTTAGCTTCCCTTGTTCGCAGCACACACGCTCTGCTGAAATCACGTATGGGCAAAAGATCCTGCAGTGCAAAGGAGCTTATCCTTACACCCCTTCTGTGCGAGCATCACGCCTTTCCGTACTACTGTAGCCGCAACTTTAGTCTCTCTGCCACAGGCCCAGCACTGCAAGACAAGCACCTGATCCAGAAGGTCTGTTTCCAAGCAGCGCTGCCACCTCAGCAACCTGGCTGAATGATCTGCAACAGCCCGCAATCACGCCAGACAAGTCACTGGCAGCAGCATTACTGGCTTAAAAGTTAGAAGCATGCTTTGAAGTGCATTAATTTTGTTCCTTTCATACAGTACCGTACAAAAAGCAACAGCAACGCTAAGGGAACAGCTGATGCACTTGCAACTGATATCCCTTCCCCTTGAAAACTGGCTGTTAAAGAATACAATCAACTCCTATAATAACGAGAAGCGTAACAGGTTAGCCACAGTCCCACAACAGCAAATTTCAAACCGCAGAATATGCAGAGTAACCTTCATCTCAGCATTTCTTACGATGCCCATGGGATATTCCCAGGCATGGGAGCGCTCTGTACTCACTGGAGACAGTGTCCGACTCCGGTTTATTTGCTGACAGGTCTTCCGCGGAGGTATTGCTTCCTTCAGCGCCCACGCCACATCCTCGGGGCCCCATGGCAGTGGACCGTCTCCTCTCGTGAATCTCATCTGAGATCATCTCCAGGTTTTTCAAGGCAGTCTTATACTCTCCCTTTGCCAGGGCCAGTTTTGCCTGCAGGTCATCCACTGTTTTCTTCAGTTGCTAACAAGGAAGACAGGTATTAGATGTGCTTTCATTACAAACAGCGCACAGTATGCAGTTCTCCGTTATGCGTCCACATGACTTGGCTCTGCACAGGCAACCTAGCATAAACCAGGGTTGGTATCGGGGTTGGTGATGGGCGAGTTGGTAATTCGAGAGCACCCCAGTGCGCAAGCAGTGGCACTTGTGAAGGGGAGAGCAGCAAGGCAAGCCACGGGAGCCAGGAGCTGGGACTGCCTCTGGAGTGTGGTAACAGCCCCTGACTAAGCACAGAGCAGGGGTCCCCCCCATTAACGTGCAGGATCTCTCATTAACGTGAATGCAGCTCTCTACAGCATGTCGCTGCTTATCCCACAACCATCCCTAAGGGTTTGCTGGCAACCCCTGACTGCAGGGCACAGCACGGCTGTGGGTCGTCCCTGAAGGTGCTAAGCCTCACTCTCCTCTGAGCACCAAACTCATCACTTGGTCACTAAACCTGCAGACCGGAAAGCAGCAAGCCTCAAACCCTGACAGCTGTAATACAGCAGTTTCCACGTCCCCAGGCACAAACCCCATTCTACAACAAGGGCAAAAGTGTCGTACGCCCTGTCTCCCAAAGGTAAAACACTGCTTGTGTATCTGTAGCTGTCTCAACTCTACTTTATACCATACATTAAAAGCAATCTGTGCTGTCTTTTGTATTATATTTTGCACAATCACCCTGCTTCAGGAGGGCACTGAGCAGCTGTCAAGGAGAAGCAACAAACAGCAGGCCTTTGCCCCTGGAGAAAAGGGGATTTCTCAAAAGATGCCTCTAGCCAGAAGGGATTATTGAGCTGGCACCCAGCCCACGACGGGCGAGGATTCAGCACCGTGCAGCGGCAGCTGCTGACCATGGCTAGGCAGGCAGGCAAGACAGAGGAGCAGAGGGCAGCCCAAGCCAGGATGGCAAGGAAAAGGTGCGCGCCAGAGTCTCAGAGGCTCACAAAGAGCTGTTGCACCTCGGGCAGCCCAGGGAAGGGCTCACAGAAAAGGTGTGAGACATACCTTGCATCCCAGGCAAGGAATAGGAATCTTCTCGCTAGGCTCCTGCTGACCTAGCACCCCACCGGAGCCTTCCTGCACCCATGGCCAACAGTGCAAGGCAACGTGCTCCACTTCGACCCCACGCGCATCCCACACACCTACAGCACCCGCTGCCAGCTACTACCCTTCAACTCAGAGGAGCCAGGCTCCCAGTTTTTGGGGGTCACATGCAGCAAAAGTCACTCAAATAGAAAGAGAGCGATTCTTGCATTTGAATTTTTAGTGCGACTTTGCGCTCTCACCCCCGGCAGCTCCAAGACTAAGGGCTGTAATAGCAGGGATTACCATCCCATGCACAACTGCCATGCCCACCCCGGGGCCACTGTGCCCTGCAAGGCTAGTGCAAAGCACTGGCTAGATGTCGTTGTACCATGCAGAGTGCGGTGCAGAGATGCCAAAAGCAGCCTGGGCAGCCTATCCAGCCAAACCCCAAATCCCACTTCTGCTAAACCCAAAATCAGAAATTCACATCTCTCTGATGTTTGAGTACTAGAAGCGGGTTACTTGTTCCGTTAATTGAACCAACCAGTGAACAGAAAAGAGCACCCCAAGCACAATTAAACAGTCTGATGCTTAAAACATGGCGGGGGGAACGACAACCCAAAACAAACCCACACAAACCAACCCCAGCGACTTCAAACTACAAGAAGTAAAGACAGTCAAACCGTATTTGTTCTGTTCTGGCAGTAAGCAGCAGGGTTCGAACAGTCTTATTTCACACAAGGAAACAAAGCCTCTTTTAGTCTTTTATCTTTAAAATGTGCTTTGCAAATTGCTCAAGAGGTTTTGAATTGAATTGGTTTTGTATAAAAATGCAACACAGTTGCCAGAGCACTTTAGATGTAATTTCAGTATTTACCGTAAGCAGTAAAGAGTTTCAGATGGATCTGAATTACATACATACCTCTAGTTGGACATAGTACTTTGCCTTGAGTTCAAAATAAGGTCTGTGGAAAAACAAATAACAATTGTTTAAAATCACTGGGACTGAACGCAGAGTACTGGAGTGGGAGTTGCTCTCTTCATAGCATTAACATAGCTATTTTGTGTTTCACTGTAATCCCAAGACACTACTATCTAGATAACAGAATACCTACATGTGCTCTCCATGTCTCTCTCTTCCCCTCTAGTATATCTATTTTTCATGGGTCTTTTGACCTAAACACAAATTGCAAAATTCCAGTTTTTGGAGTTGACAGCGTAATTCCTTCAGGCCTAGATTCTGCAAGATATTTAAATGCAATGTCCAGCTTCAGGCGTAGCCATCCTCTCTGGATCCATCTAATTTTTGAGCCCACAGCACATTCAGGTTCCCCACAGAAGGTGAACCTTAGACTTCCCCATGTTCAGATGTGGGGGTGGAAGGGCAGTTCTTCAGTTTTCAGTGAAGGAGAGGGGATGAAGGGAGGTCAGAGCACCGCATGCAAGGGCACAGCACTTCCCACCGGTGGTCCACCAGGCGCTTCCCTCCCGCTGCACGGCTCTCCAACAGTTTGCTTGGACACAGAGGACAGCGTCACTCCCTGTCTGTTTCCCACTATAGACAACAAAACTTGCTTATAAGGTTGCAGGAGGACAGGGGCACAAGAGGTGCAGTACAAAGCCTAGAAATCACATTCCAGCTTTGAAGTTTTGAAGCCCACAAGCCAATATCATCTGATGTAACACCGGGCAGCAAAAAAAGCTCTGATTTTTTTAGCAGGGCTTACTACCCTCCTCACCTCTCAGCAGCTCTCCTGGAAAGTACGGGAGAAATAAACAATCAGATACGGTTTTATATGAAATAGAATGTTAACTACCCTAGTCATATTTCTACCCTGACAGCAAGCCTCTTCTGAGCTATAAGTCCTACTGCAGCTACGTTTTGGACCGTGCACCAAAACTCAGGAGTGTAAAACTGTGGCTTTCTGATCCTACGTGCTTTGAAGGGTTGAATTCACTGCACAGTCATACACAAAATAACTGAGTCGCATTTCCCTGAGACCAGGTTATTTCACAGCTTCGATGTTTTTAATCACCCCCCCTACAGTCATTAGGAGCATACAGCCAAGTCTGCGATGTTTCCAGTGACACTGATCCAGTCAAACTGCACCTCTGCCTTCCCTCACTGGGACATAACCCTGCCAAAGTCTACACAGATGGACCTGCCAGGCGTGGTAAAACATCGCAGCTGGGAGTCTGGATCCAACAGTTAAAGGGCTCCTACAGCCATATCCCAAAGCAACGGGAGGGCAGAGACACTGACAAAACAGTGTTGCAGGAAAAACAGCGAAACCCACTCACCTCAAATGACCTGATTCTCTCCCTTCCTTACCTTGGTGCCAACTGGGAGGGAACAACCAGGCTTGAATCCTAACCTCCCATCAGCTTCCACAAGCCTGGGGGAAAAGTCCCCTTTCTATCAGCAAACAAGCACGTGTGTGTTTGTGTGGTGTGAAAAAAAATTTTTTATATATATATATATATATTTACGCACGTATGTGTGTGTATATACGCATGTGTGTATACACAAATACATACGCATGCACGTATGAGCAGGCATGTTTACAGGTAACGGACAAGAAAGATGCCAGCTAAGCCAGGAAAAGGATACCAACAGCCTGACGTGTGGGAGCTCAAACGTAAGCACTCTTCCTCACCCATCGCTAACACACAGCCGGGCACCTGATGCCAGCAGAAAGCAATGCACTGGGAGTGTAGGGACTTGCATCTCCTCAGGTCTCTTCATTCTCTTGCATCCACGACCCTGTAACTATTGAAACCTGGTCCATGACACAGCAGGGCTGGCGAATTGTTCACGGATGCAATCGGTGTCCTACATCATCAGTTGTCTAAGTCCGTGACATCACATAGTTGAGCAAAGTGCTTTTTAAGTAGATGACAGTTAATGAAAGGCACTTTGCCCAAGTCACTGAAGCAGAAAGTGACTTCCAAAAACCAGCTAACACAGGCGAGTTCATTATCCTACAGCTCAGAGGCACTGAGCCAGAAGATCTGGCGACTGTTAAGAACATGCAGCCGTATGCACATTCATAGCTTAGTTAGCAAGTAAGCACCCAGAAACAAAATTAAAAGCAAAACCAAACCAAAACAATCCAATAATCATCCACTCATCAACTTTACATGGCAAATTGTCTAAATGACTTTCCTCC
This sequence comes from Platalea leucorodia, assembly GCF_965183815.1. Taxonomy (NCBI): domain Eukaryota; kingdom Metazoa; phylum Chordata; class Aves; order Pelecaniformes; family Threskiornithidae; genus Platalea; species Platalea leucorodia. The sequence continues at coordinate 121,694,352 of NC_138823.1, forward strand.
AGGCTGTCCCAGTCTTACTTTCAAATAGTAATGCTTTAAGCATCTTAATCCAGACTGAAGTGAGGAGCAAAGGCAAATCATTTTTTGCATGGAAAAAAGCAACTCATTCAGCATGTCTACCCACGAGCTTACAGAGAGAGAGGATGGACAACATGGGCCTGAAAGGCCCAGCCAACCCTCCCCCACTGCCCATGGAGAAGCGCAGAGCAGTTTGCTGGTGTTAAACCCTTCCTGAAAAGCAGCTAGTAGCCAGATACACCCTACAACAGAGGCAGCCGCAAATTCAGCAGCCTCATTTCCCAGTTTTATGTAGCCACTTGACAGCAGTGATGTTTTCAGCTCAGTTTCAATTTTCCTTTACGTGAAAATTGCAGTGCTGCGAGACGACTGACCTTTCCAACATCGCTATGTAGCATGACTTCAAATGCATCCACGATAGGCCTGTTTGTGCCATCAGGCTTCTTCCGCTTTAATACTAGGTTAGAATTGGCGTTTCCATACACCCCTTATTAAAGGATCTCCAAAACACCCTACCTAGGTGGTTTATGCTGCAGTCAGCCCTGCTGTAAGACAACGGAATATGTTGGGATCCTTCCACACAAGTGAAAACCAGCTTGTCCTGAGGAGAATGACACCGGACAACACCCCCATGAGGGTAATTTCAGCAAGGCAATGAAGACTCACAAGGCAAATCCCATGAGAGGCACCTGGGGCATCAGGCCCAGCACCATCATTGCTATAAGAAGGTATGTAGGACCCCACTGGTAACTTATGAGGGTCTTTATTTTAAATCTTATTGTAAGGAAGGAACTCCTATCAGCCAAACCACTTCACAGATATTGCTGTTATCCCGAGGAATCTGTCATTTAGTGATCTGATGATGTTTTTCACAGTCCCTGTGCAGTGCTAGACAGACAGCATGCAGCTCATTCTACGAAGCCATGCTGCTACGCTGTTTCAGCACACATGCTTGAATCTTCCTTGAGAAGTGCTAATCCTTTCTGGAATTGAGCAAACACCAATCAAAATAGATTTTTAGTTGACCGATTTCACCAAAAAGTCATTTTTAGATGGAGGGATTACAAGCTAAATACAGTAAGCAGATTGTTTAGACAAGCTACAGTCTGGAAATATAAAGAAAATGACTGTGAAATATAAAGAAGATTAAGAATTGGTTGTAAACGAGGACAAAATTTTAAACAGGTTCTGAGCAAAAAGCTGTTTCACTTCTCCGCCAGAGAGCAAAACTGCACATCAAATGCAGACACATTTATTAATGACGCTTGCTGCTTAGCTATGCTCTCTGAAGTGCGTTTCCTTCCCCAAGAACAGCGCTCACACAGCTTTGCTATGGCAGCGTTAGGAAGTAAACAAGTCTGATGTACAGTATGCTACTCTGATGCAGTCTCACACCTTTCAGGTTTCTGTCACTTGCTTTGTTGCTCTCCTGACTAAAAATAAGAACTAAACTGCAAACAATCCTTAGCTGCATAACATCTACGCACAGAGCTCTGCAGCTCTGTAGGCAGCACCTATGTAACCCCATACATAAACCCCATGTAAACCCCATGAGCCTGTTTCTCAAGTCACATCCCACCAAAGGGTTCAATGCACTAGAAGAAGACCAAGAATATGCCCAGAAAAGAACTGCTTGGTTCACCAGTCTATCAAGCCAGGTGCTTCAAAAGACACTTAGAAGGACAACAAATGCAAAGACAAATACCAGTACCAATTGTGCTGTGAGGCTGTTGCATGCAGACAGGAGCCGAAAGGCAGAGGTACAAAGGGCAACACACTTTCACAAGTTTGAAAAAATCCCACAGAATCAGCATTTCCCCCAAACACATTTCACCACTAAACTCATCTCCAAACATAAAACGTACTTTGATTTATTGATGGCTCTTTTCAGCTTCTTCTCCAGTTGTTTCATCCTTCCCATGGCAGCATTGTATTTGGCTGCAGTCTCCTTGTGAACCAACTCACTTCTCGTTTTGGTCTGTTCCGCCTCCATGACCTTCAAGAGGGAAAAAACAGGTTGAGTGGCAAGACACAATGATCCATTTCTTATCATTTTAATTAACTGCATCTTCATAATCTCTCCAATCAGCTCATGTCAGGAAAGTGAGGGTATAGAAAAAAATTACATTCAATGAACCTACTTAAAAGTCTTTCCTGAAAGGAGCAGCAATGTCAGATTTGCAAGCACTGTGTTCATTATGACAGAGGTGTTGCAGCTTCTTGCCTAATTTCTCTTACGGGAAGTTTGGAAGAGCCTCAAATTTTGGGATCATCCATTTTTTAACCTGGTTAGATATTCAGGAGCAGAGCATGCTAGCAGATGTCACACAGTTACATTTAACAGCAGTGTTTCTGTTCCCTCCTGCTTCTCTCCCAGGAGCCTGCCTTTCCCAGCAGGGAGCCGGCCGGCTGCTCAGCCCCCAACTGCAGTCCCACCACTCTGGAAAGGGCTGAAAACCCACCGCAGTGGCAGGAGGACTGAAATGCAGTTCAGCTTGAATCACCACGTCACCAGAAAACAGCATGTCCAATGACTGCCTGTTTGCAGAAGGCCAGGAAGCCAGCTTTTCTCTTAAAACAGCTGACCAGCCTCAAATCACAGTTTCAACACCAAAAATGCGCAGAGGTTCGAGCCCTGCGCTGACACCGCTATCATGCAGCCGGGGGAAGCTCTGCAGATGACCAGCCCGCTATCCGAGCGGGCAGATGCTTAACGGGCAGCAGTCCCAGGCCCAGCACATCAGCTGCTCTCCGTGGCCAGCCCAGCCCTTCCCCAGCCAGTCAGGCTGCAGCCCTGCACACAAGCTAGCAAGTTCTTCAAGCAATCATTTTTTTCAAAGCTTTATAAACAAATGCTCACTGCCGTGGCATTTTGCCGCAATTAGGAGTCTACAAAAGCAACAGGAAAAGTATATGTCCCTCCATTAGCTGCTCTGCTGGTATCCCATAGTCACACTTTGCCAGTAGTTCTCTCCAGGGTACTTTTATTGTGCAAATTTGAGATGTCACAGGTTTAAGTCAGAAAATTTGTTTTCTTCAGTGCACTAGCAGTCAAGATCCAGAGAGGTAACTGATTTGTTTAAACGAAGAAAAGCGGTGACACTTCTCCATTGGCCTGGCAATGAGAAGAAAGCAGGCAGTTTTCAGGCTCCCTCTCTTGCAGCTATGAAGGCATCCATACAAAAAATGGCACGACTTTATTTTCTCCAGTACTGGATTTCAAAATGTCTCTGCTGTGAAACCAACTACTCCACAACTTCAAGCAAATTTGCTCCAACTGTCTCCCACCACCAGAACGTGCATCTGAGCTCTCAGATCCAGAGAGAGAGAGAACATTCAAGATATCTTGATTTTAAGTAACCTCACCCACAAAGCTCTAATTTCTTGAAAGTGTCCTAGCCCTCAGGCTGAACTGAACAGGGAAAAGAGCACGGTCAACTTTGACGTGCTTGGAGTGCTGCTCCTCTCAGGAAAACTGTTGTGTTGTCCTTTCTGATGCCTAAATGAAAGTGTGAAACTGCTGCATGCCAAAGCTGAGCTGCATCAGCACCAACTAGAAGCTCTTGCTGCCACAACTGGAGGCCACGTTTTGCTCATCTGCACACACCACTTATTATTAAACAAAGAAGGTGCTACAGAACTTTAAACTACAAGAAAGAAAGGTTCCCAAAGGCTCTTTTGATTAGATATAATATACTCAACTCCAACGCCCTTCAACTATTTATATATAAATAAGGCATCTACTTTCAAATAAAGGTCAAAAAAAAAAAAAGAAAATAAACAAACAAACAATCAGATTCATAACAGGCTCTCTCCTGCATCCTGAAAACAAGCTGCAGCCTCTTATCTTGAACAACTGTTCAAAAGCTAGGTTGATGCAATGACTTTCCCTAGTGAAATATGTCAGACAAGGCTGGTTTTAGCGTGGAAGTGTCTTAAATTAAAATGCAGTCTCCAAAGACTGCACAGAAGCTGGTTTGCCTTCTTTGTAGCATGGCAAGGAAATTGCAATTTAAAAACGCTGGAAGCTACAAACGTAGCTGGAATTTTCCAAGGCTCAATTAAATGTCAATCCCTCACATCCATTCTTGGGGCAAAATTAGCATCAGTTTTGATATCTGGGATGAACCGCATGATAAATACCACCAGCATCAGGGTCGCAAAGCAGGTTAGGTGTCCAGTATCACGTTGATTTTGCACACCTTTCGTATCAAACATCACAGAAATGCTGAACCCTGCAGAACTGGGATTTGAGGACAACAGATCATAAACACCTCAGAGTATCTGACAAAATATGGAATTTGCTGCCAGCCATGTATACCCACATTCATTACCCTTTCCAGAAAGAAAAAAAAAAAAAAAAGTTGTCTACTTCATCCTTTGGAGAGATCAGTGATGTAAGGAAAACCATCTCCCCCCACTCCCTTGTTTTCCTGTGGGCATTCTGTCGTTGCGCTCGCGTTACCCGCACAAGTCTGCAGAGAGGCCAGAGACAGCCGGGCCCCTTCCCCCAGGACAGCGGCCCAAGGTGCACGCCCAAGACTGAGGACAATACCTGGAAGACTGTGAGGTATCTCTGTGGAGATCCATCACCTGCCAAGATGCATTTAAGCATTTCATTCAGACAAGAAGAAACAAAAAGATCATCCACCCCTCCACAAAAGCCAAATGGCCTTTAAATAGAGAAGCTGTCCATCAGGGCAGGTGGACAGAAACAGACTGCAAACCACGCTACCACCTCTAAAGCTGTGAGGTTCAAGGTAAGACCAGCTAGGGAAACCCCTCACCTTTTAAAAAGGTCTTAGAAGACAACCAACAAGGCTTGCGTGGGAAAGAAGTACTTTTTATCAGATCTAATAATAGGGTTGGGGAAAAAGCAGTCTTATATGCACTTGTAAACAAGCTTTTGGTCACAGTTACCGAATAAGCTGTTTTGTCTAAGAAAAGTCACTGTGCTTCTATCGCCAGCCTTGCCTTGTTGATGCTCCTAAGCCATCACAGATGCAACAGCATCACTTTGAAAAGGCAGAGATAAAAGTGAGGATGACACCTCTTCAAATTAAGACTGCTCAAGACACATCTCTCCTCCTTACACTGTACCTGCCGTTCATACCCTTGGGGCGAGCAGGGGACATACTCTTACACACAAACATCCAGAGCGGGTGAACTTCTAGTATGCCCACACGTTCACTGGATGTTTCTGTAGCCCACGCCTGTCCTTAATTACTAGATCACCTATTCCAGGCAGAACTCATTCTCCCAGGTAGCACAGGCTACAAGATACAACTACTGGAAAACAAAACAAAAGAACCCAACACAGGTATCAATCCATTCCTCTTCTCTCCTTCCCTACCCTCTATTTCCAACCTGGATGCCTGGGAAAGGAAAATCGGTGTAGAGTATATATTTTTCGTGAATAATTGTGTACAAGTAGCTTTGTTCCCCCCAAAAGGTTTGCATGATCTGAAGTCAAAGATGGAATCCAGGCAAAATTTCAGTAATAACAACAGGAAAATTCATCAGTGAAATTAAGCAAAGCTGACCATCTAAGACAGAGAATTACTCTGGACAACAGTTTCTTTCTCAAAAAATTAAATTGATGGCTCTTCTAGGTGAAGAATTAGAAATAAAAGAGGTAAGAGACAATGCAAGATCAGTAAACCAGGAGGACAGAATCAACAATACAAGGGATTCCATTTAACTCCTGCATTTCCAGGGTGAAGTGACAGAGATTAAGGTAGGGAAGGATGTGGGTATTTTTGTTGTTTCTTTCACAGACTTTTGTTTTCCCCCCTTCTTCTCCAAGTATTTCTATCTGCGGGAAGTATCTCTTCTCTCTACATCACGAAAGCACCCACGCATTTTACACTGACAGATGGCACTTCATGGTATAATATCAAAGGGAGCTTCACAAGCCAAATTAAACCAAGAGGGAGCATGCCTCCTCCCTCTTCACTCTCCCCTCATCCCTTGCTTTTTAAAATGTCTCATGATCAAGAGCCAAAGCATTTCTTCTCCTTGCCAGAATTTATGAACTGAACATATCTCAGGAAAGACTGTAAAAGCAGAACCTTTTTAAGAGTGCAGACTGCATCAGCAATTAGAAATTAGCAATTTCTCTTGAAATTCATGAAGGATCTTTCCTTCTGCTCCAGCTTGTCTCAAACTGGAGGTAACACATCTGTCAGCACTTTCCTTTTGTACACATTTACGAATGATTTTCAACAGGAGTATAAATGTGAAGATCTCTCTCCTTCATCCCTCCAAAATTCTCCATCCTTTGGCCCTTTTATAGCCCTGCTCTCTGCACCTCAAACTGCAGCATTATAATTCAAGGTACTAGCAGACATGCAACACACGTCTACTTACCAAAAACATTTTTACCAATATTTTAAAGACAAAATGCAGTTACCAAAAACCTGGTAAGCCAATGGCTAACAGTGAACAGTACTTTTCTTCATTAGGCAGCTTAAGAGCTCATCAGACCTGTCTACAAGCAAGCCAGGTGACTACATTTCCATTATAATCAACAGAGAATTCATCTTACAATGAACTTGCCCCTCTGGTCACATGAATTGTTCTGTAGACACCATCAACGTATTGATCAGACTCCTCCTTTGACTGTAATGGAAGTTTAGGCAAGTAACGGGGATGTACAAAGTAATGTTCTAGACACCCGAAACTGATGAGCTAAATCCCAGCCTAAGTGTCATTACACTTATCTCAGACCTGTGGAGAAATGGACATCTAGAAAAAAACCACAGGAATTTACCCAAAAATACACATCAAGTTGAGTAGAAGTGGGTAAAGCAGCTGCCTGACTTGCAGGATCGCATCACAGTCCTGTGTTTTGCTGTGGTCAACACATAGCTCAAGCATAGACATTTACAGGGATTAGTTGCATCTTCACAGGCAGGCAGGCTTCCAGCTCCTATTGAGGCACCCAGCTTCCTTTGGGAACATAGCTCAAACTGCAAGATGAAAAAATTGCTGAGTGACAGCCTGTACTCCCTATACCTATTCATGCTGGTGCTGTCTGCTCCGTGAATAAAAATATCTTCCACACGTTATGCTTCCAGCCCACCCAGGATAAGCAAACTTTTAGTAACTCTCCCATTTCTCATCAGTTTAATTGTATGATTTTCTGTATCAGTAGCTACAAAAGCCTCGTTTACAGTAACCCACTAGACTGTCACATTAAAAATAGTGTTAATAGCTTTTCAGTCTATGAAGAAATCAAAAAGCGATTACAACATGCAACCCGTATCTGCGTTTCCTCCCAGTGAGGGTCTGCAAACAGCATTTCCTGTTTGGTACTCTGCAACCCAAGTCTTTGTCCACATCCACTGCGTCAAGTGCAAAAGGAACCTGGCAGTATTTCCATACGTGCCTGTATAAAAAAAAAAAAATAAGTGCCTCATTTGTTCTCTTGCCTACCCTTTTCCTTTATGCTCTCTGTTTGCATTGTTTGTCAACTACCAAGCTGCTACAGGGCTCAGGGTTTGTTCCAAATTTCAGATTAATTCAACAGAGCCTGCTACCTCTGCCTACGAATAGCAAATAAAAATTCTTGCCTGACGTTTCTATCAACAGAGAAACAAATGAATTAGTAGCCCACTTCTAGCATTTGGCTCAGAGGTACTTTTCTGCACTTGATTCATTGCTGTACAAGGCCCAGTGCAAAATTATTCTCTGCCTAGTACAACTGTCATTTATAAATACATGTAAAAAAAGCTAGCAAATCCACACAACCAGAGTGCAGAAGCTTTCTCCAAGAGTGATTTTATGTGTGGAAGTAGAGGAATTCTATTTCTTAACCCTCAGCCTTCACCCTCCAAAAGAGCTTTTTCCATTAGTAATTTCTAATGTAATTTATTGACGTATGTAACTATCTGAGTTAACAGCAGCACTATGGCAGTCAAGCAGAACATTTATTCTAGTAGATCTCATCCTCCAACCTGCTTTCATTCATAGCTTGGTAGGGAATGATGATGTTTTCTGCTCCTCGAGACCTCAATTATTCTGTTTACCTCACTGAACACTAAGCACTTCACTAATTGCATGCACTGAAACCAAGGAAGTATTCACTCTGCCCCTAAAGACGTTATAAAACTCAGTCAAGCACTCCAAACAAACTAATGCTGGGTCTGGTCAGTTGGGACTTCCAACAGCATTTTCACCCTTCTTGGCTCTGGCTTGGCTCCAGTATGGCCAATGAAAATCACGAGACAAATTTCCATGTAACTCTTTCAAAATCTGCTCTGCCCTGGAAAGGTGCGGATAGGTGCTTTCTGGGAAGTGAGCTTACCCAGGCTATTTTAAGTACCAGAAATAGTTGGGTAACACGCTTTCCATCCAAGAAGCCATCAGCTGCTCTATATGATCCAGTCTGTGCCTAGGAGATTTTTATAACTGCAGTAAATAAACGTAAGGTTCCTATTTACTGTTCAGCTGTAACCATCAGAGACATTATGTTTGAATCAGGCCTCCGACAAGGAGATGTTCTGCATTCAGTGATGATACGTATCAACACCACCAGAATGACTCCACCAAACACTGTCAGCAGCCATCTTCTGTTCTCAATCACTGGGTTTGCCCATCTCAGGTGTACTCCTCTCACAGACTGTCAGGGAAGGATTAAGGGTTGTAGAAGGACACAGGGATCCCCTTGAAATATCCAAGGAAACGAGGAATCCATCTGAACTCTCAAAATTACTAGCGTTTCTTTCCTCATCCACCCCAACACAAGTTTTCATCATGCCAGCTAAAGAGAGGCGGCTGATACGTGGTCGCTATCACTCTCCACCAGATCTCAGCAGTTTAGCCGTCAGGAGCTCCAAGCAACTCCTTCGATGCTTCCAGTTTTCTCGCCTATCTATTCTGAGAATCAAAAATTGTGTATGCATTTCTGGACTTTGCTCATATTGAACAGGGATAACAACTAGGGAAAATGACAGCTGCTGGTGTCCTGGCGCACAGACAGGGAGGGGCTCCCTTCAGAAACACACAGAGGTTACCAGATCTGCAAATACCTAACGATGACAGGGGCAATAACACAAACAATACCCTGGAGTTTGTTTTCTCTTTTTTAATATATACCAGGTTTTCCATCTCTCCCCCACGCACAGCCAACATCCTTTTTGTTCCTTGTTTCTTCATCAGGCAGCTGGTTTTTACAATTCACTCTGAAATAGAGGCTTTCTTATAACTGAGAAGCTTCTGCAACAGAACAGAGCTACTGCATTGAGGACTGCAAGACAATACGAACAGTGTATAGCACACTAGCATATTTGGAATAGCAAGTTCAGCTTCACTGGCATTTTAAGGGAACTCTGACAGAACAAAGGTTTTTAACTTCGATTTTTGGTTCTTTTATGTTAAAAAAAAAAAAACACCAAAACAAAACAACAAATTTCTGCCCTTTTTTTTTTTTTTTTTTTTTAAACAGACAGGAAAAAAAGAGACCCGGCAAATGACAGGAAAATTCTTCTTGACAGCTGCTAAAATGAATACCGCCTTTCATTGTTAGACAGTGCATCTCTTCTGTAGATTTAAGAAGACTTTACAAAGGAGGTAAGACCTTGTCTAAATTTGAAAGTTAATTCAGGATAGAGCAGTGTACAAGCTTAAAATGCAACACACATTTTTGAGTAATTCTACATTCAAACACGTTTTCAAAGCAAAGTGCCTTGTTCAACTTACTCCATACTAAGAACAGGTTATACTAAAATTGGAACATGTCCCTGTTTTTCCAGCGTAAGAGTTTCCATAACACGTGTATTCAGGAGTAGCCATCCCTATGCAATTATTCTGGCATAACTCCAAATGCAGATATACCTTAAGACATTGTTTATCCCATTGTTTTTTCTTTAGAGAGCTACTCCACTAGCTACTAGCACAGCCAGACAGAGAACTATAGTTGTCCCAGTAGCAGCCCAAAGCCCAAATCATTTAACCTTAGGCTTCATAATTTTCTCTAGCTTCATCTCCTACACATCATGTATCTGGACCAATACAAAAATTTGGTCTTTCAGAAACTAAGCCTCATACACCACCGGAGAACAGAAAATACGGAAGATGCTGGGGCAAGTTTGTATTACCCTCTGAGTAGCATGGTTGAGCATCTCTTGCCAGGCAGAATCAAACTGACGTTTGTCATCTTCCAGTAGCCTCTGCTCAGCAAGCGAAATGGTCTCTTTTGCAGCACGCAGCACTTCAGTGGCCCTCTGAAAATCCTGAGTCGCCCTCTGAGCTTCCAGCTGTGCCTAGAAAAGAGAAGTTGGGATCAGAGACAAAGGAACCCTCACAGTCATGTTTAGAAGATCTACCACGCTAATCCCGGGAGTTTAAGAACACCACACCAGCGTTACTGTTTCCCAGCCTTTTACTTGAAAGTGACACTCATTTCCTTGCTGGAGTAAGTATTGCTAAGACAGCAGTTCCCACTCAAACAGGTAATTTGCAAAGAAGTGTCTCATGGTGTTTGTAGTCAAAAAACACACAGCTGATGGCCTACAAATAAGCACCTGGGTGAGAAATAAATACCTTATGATGTAGGTTTAATCACTGAGAAACAAAACAAAAGAAAATGCAATAGCAAACTTGTAGCATGTCAAGAATACATTGAGAATGGCACTCCCTGAGTTTAGTCAGGGTGGATTTTTATCTGGTGCACCATTAGTACGCTTAGGAAATGTTTTGGAAGTATTACATTGCTATAAAACATAAACAAGTTTTCTGAGAAGGTGGTTGCTAATGATTTGGATGTTCTTCTACTTCGCTATCACTGGGACACAACTGGTGCACCAAGTCCCCAGTACGCAGACACGAAGGTAACCTAGGCAATTTGCACTGCATATAAAACACAGATAAAGGCCCTGCTATGCCCCTTGGAAACTGCTGCTTCTTTTCAGCAAAATAATACAAAGTTTGAGCTTGAAGGAAGCACTTTCAACTGTCTGCATGGAAGCAGGGGAGAAGAGAGTCTTCTGGTGTACTATATGGTTCTTGCTGTAAGAGCAAACACTCCTCCAAAACAATATATGACCTTCCCAGCAAAGCAAGCACAGCTTAGAAGCCATCTGATCAATGAGCTGTGCTCTCTTTTATTCCAGACCAAAAAAAATTCTCCGAGACATTATATTTACAGACCACCTTCATCTATCCTGAAGGTTTTAATAAGGCTCTCACGATACCCAAATCCAACTCTGAACAGTCCTCAAGTAAAATGCTCACATCCCATCCTGCAGGCTGGAGCCACCTCTGTTTTTCACAGCTGAGCATCAGCCCTCCAGGGTACCTAACGCAGCAGCAAGCCCTCGCCTATTCAGCCCAAAAAGGAAGAGCAGCCAATAAAGCAGAAACGATGCCAGTCATACTGCAGGTTTCAGCAGTACCGTTGTGACAAAGTCATCACAGAGTTCAGCAGTCTGCAGTGTTGCACTTTAGTACCAGTGACAAGTCTTACATGTTCAAAATAGGTGACTCTACATCAAATAGACAAAGAATATCCATAAACAAATTACTGGTGTTGGCTGCGTGTTGGTTGTTTTTTTTTTTTTTTAATAAGGTGGATATGTCCTCTCTTTTTATAGTTATCACTGAATGACGAGCAATTTTAACATTCAGACTTTCAAACATGCAGGTTTCACATTGTTTTTCTTCATCAGAAATTTTTAATTTCTGAAGCTTTTGTGTTCATTGTCTCTTAACTCTATCAGCACTTTACTGTTGTAGAGCCCTTTTGAGGTTGATGCACAAAATACCTTGTTTAGCTCAAAAGCAAAATCTTTACCTGAACTTTTCTACGTTATATATTTCATAAACTTCTATTTACAGTAGTATTTTTGAGCTGGTTTGCACTGAAACACCACCCTTCAAATGTAAGCTTCACATTCAATTAATTGAACATCCAGCACTATGAAGACAGTTTTTGTTTACACTTCAATGATTTTTTAAAAATAAACTGGAATTACCCAGTTTATACCTATGGGAAATGTCTTTGACCAGACATGACTGACAGAACAAAATAACAAATAAAACTTTACATGTCATGATATACAGAGAAGCAGTCTGAGGCTGAAACAGGGGAAAGTACTCTGACATACAGAATACTAAATTGGGGAAGATTAAGTCTTATGAATAAAGGAAGAGGTTTTAGTGTGAAGAAATGGTGGTCATTTGGGAGGTGGCTAAAAATCCCTGATACAAAATGGGAAATAGGTAGAACAATGGTGCGTTTCTCCAGCAAACAGCTGGCTACACCTCCTCGACACCAGCTGCATGAAATACCTTCACACTTGAGACACCACACTTATTTGTAAAGGTAATGGAAAAAACCCTTCCATCCCTGCCCCGTGGCAGGGGAGACGGACTCCTAATTTAAACACAAGTCTCAAAAGGAAATAAAGCACACTAAGTTTCCCTCACGATGTCCCAAAATAGCAGCACGCTCTTTTTACTTCCTTCCCCCAGCACATAGAGAGGTACTTCACCTCAAAGTGACCGTGGAAAAATAGGAGTTGTGTGTCAGAGGTCCTTCAGCTACTAGCTGGGGAGGGAAATCAAAGTCATCACAATCAGTGCAGTAATTTCCTTCCAACCAAGGTCCTTGATGCACTTCCTTCTGAAGTGGCTGCTGGTATTTTCCACAAAAGAGAGATTCATCTAACCATGCCTTTTGCTGCTGTCGGGCAGCTTACACCACACCACCCTGCCTAAAGCCTTCCTGAAGAGCCAGAGCATTAAAGTGTTGATTTCCATGCAGGACTACACATCCCAAAGCAGCACAGAGCTTTGGGCCAGTATTAGTGGATGAACAACATCCTGGTGTAAATTCATCGTTAATACGGTCTCTTAGAAAGTTGGAGAAAAAAATCCCACATATTACATCTCCTCACCACCCCAGTCACCAGCTGCCTGTTTCAAATGTATTAACACATTTTATAAACTCAGAATAAGCCTGACTAAAGCCACTAACTAACCTAAACCATGGTACAAGCACAGGATAGCCATCTGAGGATCTTTAAACAAGGCTCAACCCAAGCTTCCAACAAAGGACACAGCAAGAAGCCTGAATCTTAGTCTTCAAAATATCCTCCTCTGAATTCTCTGAAAATTCACAACTCTCTTTTCTTCCAGTGAGTTTGACCTATGCTAGTAAAGGGATCAAGTGCAAATAAAGGCCAAAAGTTTTCCATAAAGATGATAGCTTGAGATGGGATTTTAAAAAGTGAAATAAAAGGCAAGACTTCAGTAAGAGCCTGCACCAAGTACTGCAGAACAGTGCTGAGGATGTTGGGAGGAAGAGCAGGACTGATTGTCATGGAAGACCCTACGAGAGGGAGCCAGGTCCCAATAACTTCCAGGCAATAAGGCTGTCAAAGCCTAGCCCCAGTGAAGGCTTCAGCTCCATGGCTGCCCCGCTGCAGGAGCGGGCCTGCCCGCGCAAGAAACAACTTACAAACATAGGAAAACAGACTGGCAACCCATTCCTAGTACAGGCAGAACCACACCAGCAAGTAACTGCTTTCGAAACTCCAGTAAAACCAGATCCCGGGGGCAATGCGAGCACGGGAGAAGTACAGTTTTCTCACCGTAACTGCATCAGCACTTGAAAGTTTCTGTTGGCACAGATACCCGGGTCAGGGATCAACACATCTAAGCCAGCAAAAAGTCTGCAGAGCATTAGGAGCTGAGTTACTAAATCCCTGCGGAAAACAACATTTAGTGGTAGCTTGCAGTACTAGCCGTTCTTCTGATGAAGCCTCTAAAGCACAATTGGCTGCACAGCAGGAAAATGTTCTTTATGATAAGAATACCAAAAGCTAAATTTACAATTCGCGTAGACTTCTACTTGCACCTGAACCTGTAGGACATTGAGAGCTGAAGCTGTTAACAGGCAGGCCCATAACTCTGGCCAGATTCAGCTTCATGCCCTGTGACTGTGTGGGCAAGTGGAAAACTAAAACAAAACCATACTTAAATACCCTCTCCCGGCTGTTTTTGTTGAATGCTACTTTGCAATGGCAGTTCCGAAACACTGTTTTGGAACACAAAATGCTTTTTGGTTTAAGCAAAAGAGTTAGTCCAAATAGCAATTTAGCTTCAACAGTTATCTGAAGTCATTCTACAGTCTTTTATTTTAAGCAACTTACTGAAAGCCTGGGAAAGAAAAAAGCGAAATGCTAGGGTAGAGAATGATACATTAGTCACTAGAGAAACATCAACAGGTTTGTGGTTTTGCCAATGTGAAAAAGGATACTCAAACACTTCTCAGTTAGTACAGTTACTCAATAATTAGCCTTCATTTAAAACTCCCTCCAGCACGTACAAGTTGCTCTGCACCATCACCGACAGATTGCTCTGACGCTCTCAGCCTCGAGCCTGCAGGTCACTCAGTGTGATGGAAGAGAGAGTAGCCGTGTTCTTCATGTGCTTTTAAAACCATAGAGAACAACAGGAGCTCACGTCTCCATCCAACCTCCTGACATTGCCTATGAACTTCATTTTAGACAGTGGCTGTTCCTCTCAACAGACCAGAATTCAGAATTCAAATGAATGGCTGAAAACTAGGTTATTTTGCTTTCAAGCACAAACTGGTGTTCAAGTTGAGAGAGGTTTAGCCCTGGGGTAGCAGGAGGGAAAAATGTACTAGGGATGAGGACAAAAATCTCCAAGGGAGGCTGGAGGCAAGTGGGATGTCAACTTTCTGCCTGTCACCCACATCGCTGGTGCTTGATGGAGTCTACCCAATATAAAAGCGAGTGTCTCTTTCAAAAAAGTCAGAAGGAGCTAGGCCAGTGAAACTCCTTATTGAAAACAAGAAAGCCTTGACACCTTGGGAACTGGGGAACCTGTGCCCCAGCTCCCATTGCCACAGTGACTGGGAGCTCGTTGTGCTTCATCATCAGTGCTTTCTGCCAGGAAATTCAACTGAATGTCCTCACCACTGCAGACCCTTCCCCTATTAGTGTAAAATACAAAATGGGACCCCTTGAGAAATGCAATTAAGCAGCCACAGAGATCTCAGCTAAGGACAAACCCACCATCATAGCAGTCTGTCACACACCATCCACTCAAAGCACCAACTCTTTCTGCTGCTCTGCCAAGTTCATCCCTCCTCTGCAACTCAGTAGTCTACAAGCAACCTGCTACAAACAAGTCTCCCACAACAGTAAATCCCTTCCCTACAACAAGCATCATGCCCAAGAGTCCTGCTCTGCCCCCTCAGCCCCCTCCTCTACCTCTCCTCATGGCCGAGGGCTTTCTCTTTGCCACAATCCACCCTGTGCTCTTCCATGCAGGTGATCTCCTCTCCCCAGCTCCTCTGCCGCTGATCGCCCTGGCTCAGATACGCACAGCCCCGAACCTCCCAGCCAGCTCCCAAAGACTCAGAGGTGACACACAATAACAACGCTCACAGAAGCAAATGGAGCACTGCGATATAAAGCACGTCAATTTTTAAAACAACGATGTAAAATGAAAGGGGTACTGACAGGGTTCATAATTGCAAGCTATTAATGTATTGCTGAAAGGAGCTCAGTCCTGACAAATCCCTTTTGGGGGATAAAAGCTGCACGCTCATGGGCAATCCTCTGCTTAGTCTACACAGGGCCATGCACAGAAGGGAACTGTGCACAACAGCTGGATTATGTTGCTAGCTAAAGATAGTGATGAAAAAAAAGCTAGGCCATGGCAAGCTAATAGAAGAAAACAAAATCAGGCACTTTTTAAAATGCAGTCATTCTTCTGAAGTTGGCAGCAGCACACAGACAGATTTTCAAGCCAGCACAGACACATCTGCTTGTCCACTTTCACAGCAGAAAACCCCGTACTCTTTAATTATGAAATACAATTTTCTGTTTAGTCCACATAGCTTCTATTGCCCCAATCTCCCTTTGTAGTCAGAGCCCCTGCCCAGCTGAAATAATAGAGGATTTTTCCCACCCTACCACACATAGCTTCAATCTTCTGTGTTAACATCAACCAAGACATATACTCCTCTTCCTCATTTCATCTAATGTCCAATTTTTGGTTTTGCCTCTGTAGTTATACGGGACTGCACAATATCGCTGACACCAAAACAGGGTACAACACAGCTACAGCATTCCTCTGAGGTTAGCTGACATCTAATACACCCTGGTAGACACTGCCCAGCCTCTGACCTGTGAGCACATGTGCACGCAGCTAATGGCCAAGCCAGGTTGCCAGAAATAGATGCAGAGAGTACATTTTGTGGGGCCAAGCCTGCTACAGAATTTCTCCCCTTGGCCAGCCTCCCTCACCAGAGGACCAGACCACAGGTGCTAGTAAATGCATGAAAAGGCATCACTAACACTAACCAGCAAATTTCCCATTAGAAATGACAGTCAGCAAGATCAGTTATTTTCAAATATTTAAAAAATTGGCTTCTCATTTAGCCAGGTGAACCCATCTCATACTGTGCTACCAAGGTCTTGACACCCACTTTCTTTCAGCATCTCTGCACTATTACCAATAGAAGGCACAAACAATCTCTGTTTATAAAATTGCTGTAAGCTGGAGCATGAAGGGAACGCACAGCTGCTTCTCAGAACAAGGCACCGGCACACCACGTGCTGGCCCAAGGCCTTTGCTCTAAAAGGCACTTGTTTGTTGATGTGAAACCAATGTCTCTCCCACTCGTTAATCTTTAAAACAATAGTTTAATTGCTACCAGCAAACACTTACTTGCTTACTACCAAATAGATGATGATTAACTGGCTTCCAGTCACCCTCTTCAGAAGGAAGCAAGTTTCAGATGTTTCCATTCTGGCCCCCCCCCCCCCCCATTCATTTAACAACATCCCACGGTTAATTTGCTGTGCAAAGCACAACAGGGAACGTGTTTTAAAACAGGAACTTTCCTCCACCAGTCGCCCACCAGAGTTGCCACAGACACCTGCCTTCAGGGTCACTGATTGCAGTGACTGCACCGCAGCAGCCTGCACAGGCTTCTGGCAGGGAAGAGGACAGCGGGATCACCACTCCTTGCCCACAGCCTACCTATCTCGCCCACCGCTGCAGTGGGTTCAGTAATTCGGAAGCCTATAAGGTGAAGGCAGTAAGCGCTTGCTACGGCATTCACAGTAACCAGTTGCGGAGTGCTGCTATTTTGGCTCCAGTTTTCTTCAACCCGTTTCATTGCAGCTGGCAGCCAGTAACAAGGGCAGCAGCCCAGACATCAAACAAGGGCCCATAATGCTCAACATCCTAACAACAATCTTGATACCAGCACAATCTGCAGATGATACTAAGTTGGAGGTGGTTGAAAAGGCAAATGGCAGAACCTCGACCCAGATGGACCTTGTGAAACTGGACTGGGCCAAGAGAAACCTCAGAAGGTTCAACAAGGAGCAGTGTGGAGCCCTGCACCTGGGGTGGAAAAAAACCATGATCAGCACAGATGGGAAGTTCAGCCCTGCCAAAAAGGACCTGCACGTTACAACGGGTGCCAGGCTAAAAAAGCTGAAAAGGTGCACTCTCCTTGCGAGTAAGGCAAACCATGTCCTAGGCTACATTAAGAGGGCCACAGCTGGCCAATGGTGGGAAGCCATCATTCCTCCCAACTCAGTGCTGGTGAGATTGCACACTGAATACTACATCCAGGCCCCCGAGTTCAAGAGGGATGTCAAGACAGGGTCCAGAGGCCTACAATGACTCCTACAAGAAGTGCTGAGGGATGTGGCCTTTTTTAGTCTAGCAAGGAGGAGACTAAGGAGTCACCTAATTAGCTGCCAGCTAAAATTTGAAGGGGAGCTGCAAAGGTGACAGAGTTGAATAAATGCTTCCCAGCAATATTGGATGGTATGATACGGAGCAACAGCCACAGACAGCAGCTTGGGAGTTCAGGTTGCACATTAAAAAAAAAAAAATCTTTCCTACCAGGAGGGCAGTGTGACCCTCAGACAGGGTACCCAGAGAGGTTATAAATCTCCATCTCTGGAGGTTTTCAAGGCTTGGCAAAGCCATGGTTGCTGCAATCCAGCAACTGTGACAGTTCTGATTTGAGCAGAAGGTTGGATCAGAAGACCTCCAGAGGTCCTGTACAATCAGCATTTATATCAAATAACACCATTTTTTCCTACAGTTTATCAAAAAACAAAGAACATAGTTGCAAAAACTCTGCAGTGATGCTGAATATTCTTCTAGATTCTCAGACCCACACTTTTATTTTCTTGAATAATCAGAATAGTGATGCAGTTGGGGGGTGGAGGGGTGGGGTGGTTTTGCTTGCTTTTTTTAAGGACCATGACCTTCCTTTCCCCTCTCCCTACAGACTAAAAACTCCAAGCCAAACCAGAACTGAGAGGCAGTAAAAAACAGAAACCCCTTCTTGCTATAAGCCATGTACAGATGCTTATAAACAACTTACAAAATCCAAAGCCTCGGGAGTGATCTCATTTTGGCAGATCTATGGGGCTTTTTCTGAGCTATATATTAATCTGTGATGATTGTTTGCATTACTGACAGAAAATACAGTCTCTCAAGAGTCTGAAACACCCTTGTATTCTTTAAGCTGTTTATTGAAAAGCTGTAAAATTGTACATAGGTTAAAATTTGCTTTTTCAAAAGCAGATTTGAAGATTTTTATTTGGGTGGAGAAGGCAAAGGGGAGGAGAAGGTGAAAATAAGCCTTGCTAGCGTTTTTTGGAGCACAAACCATTTCCTCCCTGCTGCATAACTAATGAAATGCCTGTGGAACACAGTGACCAGATGTCCCTTAGTCTCTGCTTTTGATTGGGTGTCTTGTTCTTGTGCTGGGCTTTTTGGTCCCATCCATGCATCCACCCCTCCTCTTCTAACATCTTGTTACAGAATTGACCTGGCTCCTGGCTCTGTTTTATTTTCTGATAAACCTGTAGTCTATAAAAAGGCCCAGGAAATCAGAAGCATGTTCTGAGACACATCTAGCTCTGTGCTAAAGTTAGGTGATATGTGTAACTCCCTCAAGACACAATCACAAGCCATACTCCAAGAGACAAAAAGTTCAGGGCACAACCAGCAGCTCACTTCATTGGCTACTTCTGTTACCAGCATACAGATAGTTGGTCTCCTCAAAGTCAGAGTCCCACCTCCCTTCTTTAGGAGCTGTAGAAGGAAATGAGAAAGAAAATACCTAAACATACAATCTCCTTAAACACTGTTAAAACCAATCCTGGACTGGACCAAACAATCAGCTGCCAGCCCTTCTCTGTTCTCTGGTGTCTCCCATCCAGGCTGTACACTAGGATCTTGTGAAACGAGGGCAAGAATATCATCTCCGAGCCAATCGTCACCACTGTGCACTCAGTCATTTGAAATCTACTGGACTCCTCTCTGTTTTTAATCAGTCTAGCTCCTTGCCTCACAGGAGTAGGGAGGTGATGCTCATTTGGGTGCAGAGACTGTATGGGAGATACTCCACCATACCTATTGGCCCTCTCTCATTTTTCATGAGGTTGTTGTAAGATGCTGGTCTGCTTGGAGTTAGTCACACTAATTAATGAGTCTGTGGCACCAGAATATGACAAATTGTTCATCTTAATACCATCCAAATACAGCGTTCCTGGGCACTCGCTGCCATCTGCTTGTTAGTTGCGCACTTGTCCGTGGCCAAAATTATAAAGCTGCTGCCTTCTGGAAGAGGGGATCATAGAATATGTCCAGGTTATTCTCTCCAAGGTAAAATATCTTAATAAGAGAGAAAAATATCAAGATAACCTCCCCCCCCCCCAACATGCACCTGCATTCTCAGGGCTTAGGCAGTGACTCAGCGAGTCTAGGGTTTACAGCTGGTTTCTAGGTTTACAGAGGCTCTGCATGCTCGTCTGCACCTGGCAGCAGCCTCCTTTGCTGATATCAAATATAGAAGCAAGGAACAAACTCCCACAAACACACGCTGCAAGATTTACACAGCCTGCCTTAGTGGATTTTGCTAATTATCCAAGATAATAAGCGTTCAGCACATACAGATGCAACAGATACGTTCAGGAGAAACACCGGATCATTGTCTCACCTAATTGCCACCAAAACAGCAAATGTTTGTTCGCAGCAGCTTCCAGAGGGTTGGCAAGGAAATAGCAGGCTGGTTCTGAAAGCACATCTTGTGCACGCACGGATACCGACATAAGAAAGAAAAGGTGCGTGGGTAGGAGTTTCACCTGGGTGATGGGCTGTTCTGGACATGTTCTCCCAGTCCCCAGAAAGCCTCACACCCACAGCAACTGCCCATCCTCAATAGCAGGGACATCCTCTGGAAGGAAGGCCCAGGCTGACCTTGTACATCTTTGACAGCATGCTCACAGCTACTTCTGAGACAGTCATATTCCTAAGGGACCTTTTGAAGATGATTAATCTATTGACCCTTTGAAATTTTTCCTCATAGAATTATACATGTCTCCATGGCATGTGTGAGTAACAGGCTTGCTTCGCTTGAAGGAAAAAATTGGGGGTGGTGTCCTGGACAAATGAAGGTCCAAGTCCATTCCTTGAAAGAAAAGGTCTAGGTAGCAGCAGGAACAGACAAAATTTCAATTTCACTGCACGGCAATAAAATCCTCCTTTAAGAACAAACCATTAGCACTCTTTACTAAGTGAAAAAACAAATATCAGAAGCAGACACAGCTAAAGAAGATGGACATTTCTTCCACATCCTGGCAGTGAAATTTATCTTCTAACAGTAGAACTGCAAGTTTGCTGCAATTGAGAGACTTTCCTTACAGAAACTGAGTGAATACAGAGCCGTTCCCACACATGCTACAGAGAAATTAAGACTCTTCAGATAATCTTTTGCAGCAAGAACAGAGAAGAACTCATAAATTCATACTTTTACTAGAAGACATAATGAAACACACCCAGAAGGCAGTAACCAACATCCATATCAGATTTGTTTTGGCAGCAGCCCCTAGCATGAGCATTTATCATTTCATAATAAACTCCTACCTATTTAGACCATTGTACACAATAAAGATTGGGGGTGGCTGAACAAGTTCCCCAAAGTTGCAAGGCTTGTGCTGCCTTCAGCAGTCATCCCTGAGCAATTAGCATGCAAAACAGGTACATAGGATATCACCCTGACCTCAAGTCACCCAGGCTCAAAGACCAGCTACTGTTTTTAACAGATGATCCTGTCTGTGGCTTACGATCTCTTGAAATAGCCTTTACTGGTGGCCAGAAAAGACTGGGAGGGGAAACAGTAAGAGAGAACAAAGCAAGGCAATCTTTCCTTTAGATTATCGTTTTTTCAAATGTTGTAGATTTGCCTTTTTGCAACAGCTATGCAAAGCGCTACAGCTACGCAAAGGAACCCACAGTCTAAATCTCTTGGGTTTTTCCAAATTGAAGAGGATGCAAAATTATGTTAAACAAATCTTCAGATAGATAACAGCAGAGGAAAAAGGAGTTCATCTCTATTTTCATATCCCAGCACCCTTTGAGAACTGCTGACACCTTCCCACCAGTTCCAGCATCTGCTATTGCATCTGTGGCTAAGCATCATAGCCAGATCACCTGTATCACTTCTTTCTGCCTAAATTGGCAGATAGCTAACAAAAAACCCCTCAAACTTTCCTGCCCTAGCCCTCTCCTTGTTACTCTCAAGAACAGAGAGCATTTCTACACCAACTTACCCCAGTATTCCAATCTTTCAGACCTACTTGCCCAACACTTCTAGTATTTCACAACAGAAAAAGAACAAGAAAAAACATTCTTGAAGGGTAGGGAAAATAATTAGATCATTGCATTGTTGACAATTACTGGAGAGGGGGTTGAACAGCTAGCTGGCTTTGTACTGCTGCCATCCAGAATAGCTAAGAACTGATGGATGCTTTGTGGGGTGGGAGAAAGCAGGAGAAAGAGACACCAAAAAAAAGAGATAATTTTTTTTCATCTCTTCTAGATAAAGTCTTCAAAACACTTAGATGAAAACAGTATTTTCTTCTACTGATGGAAAGAAAAGCAGAAGAGGGAAGAACCTCTAATTTACAGTGCACAGCTAACAAATCTAAATAATGGAGCCCTCCAAGGCACATCTTCTACTAACGGTAAGACCAATTACAGTTTTTGCATCAATAGCTTATACAAGCTAATCATCCATCAACAGAATAGCTCTCACATAAAATGAAAATGTAGGATGTGTAAATACCAACCCAAAATAACTAGACCTGTTCACTGAGGCATAGAAAGCACAGATAGACACAGGAAGTCTAACTTTTAGAGGGGGCACGTATATGCACAGAATTTATCGATACAGGTATTTCAACAACCAAATGGCTAAAAGTTAGTTCCTACTATCCAAAGGTGCCAAAAACATAGTATTTGCAGATGGTGTTGCTACAGATGCTACCTAGTCTGCAGGAAACATAAGTAACAGAGCACTAAATACAAATCAGGTAAGGATTTTTTTCAATTCATCTGTGAAGTAGCAGCTGTTAGTGTTCCCAAACACAGGGCAGATTTCCAGCTGCTCAGGATTAAGAGGGTAGAATCCTGCCAGTCACACTGACCTACTATCCTGCATTAGCAGGGTTGATGGGAAGACAAACACATTCAAGAGCTTCCCTTCACAGATCAGATCTTTGGCGTAACTTTCCAAATCCAACCAGGCCACATCTGTTATCTTCTCAGCAGTTTAAGGACAGCTAGTTTGAGACACTCTGCTCAACTACATAACAGAGCCAGAACACAAATGTGAAGTTACTTACTTAAACTTTAAGGCCTCAAATAACAGCACTAATAAATCAGCCAGGCAAAACCCAGCTGGTTGACCCAGGGAAGTCTCCCTGAGCTCCCTGCTTCCTAGGCATCGTCACAACTTTGGCCTGAAGAAAAATGCAACAGAACCATAATACAAGACTTGAAATACAGTTTTCAGGTTTTAAGCATTCAAGCGGAGCAAACTGAACACACCGAGCACAAGCTCCGTCTGGCAGCAGTGAAACGCTGAGCCATACGTACCCGAATGCAGGGTAGTGACTCCTACGTGCTACTCCCAGGATTTCAATCACAACTGTGCAAACATGACAAGAGAGCACAAGAGGCACTCCATCAAATTTTGAGTGTGGCAAAACATTTTCTTTACTTAACCCAAAGTGCATCCTACTTTAGACACAAAGTTTACGACATTCAGTGGATTCCCTGGTGGAAGTCCAGGAAGTGACTCCTCACCCTCAGTAATAAAATTACTGATGTCAGATCCCCTTGCTTGGCTTATTTCCTCTTCAGACGGGTGCCTGGCTCCGCGGCCAGCCACACACCGTGTGGAAAGGGAGATGAATATACTGAGAACGCCCCTCGGGATCACAGCAGTGGGAACTTCACGTTTCACAAGAGGACTGACGTCACATCAACGTGGTTTCCCCAAGATTTAATGATGTGTTTCGTAACAAAAAAATGAAAGAGACGCTGTGAAGAAGGGGTTCAGGTCTAGGGCAGGTCCACAGAGAGCAGAAAGGGAAAAAAGACACACAAAATTTCTTAGGCCATCAGGTACAACCCACAGCCTTCATGCTTCATCCTTTCAGGCATCGCTTCTTGCACAGCTCACCTACACTGCATCTCCTTACCATTTCTTTACAGTGCTGGGCTCCCCGATTGCCCACATGACAACTGCCACACCTCCTTTCCCTTTGGAGCATCCCAGCCATCTCTTCCCAGGCAAGGCTTGTGCTGCCCCAGTGCTAACCGAGGCCATCATGTCAGCCTCCACCCCACAGATGAGTTTCTCAACCACCAACAGGTAAGTCCTAGTTCAGGAAGGGAGCTGCTCCCCTACCTCTGAGTGGCCTCTCTACCTCACCAGCCTAAGTAATCCAAAAACAAATCCCAGCCATTTCTGTATGGTTGATTTACACCCCTTGGGAGCAAGCCGCTTCTCACACCATTCACCCTACCTTCCTAAACCAGAAATCGTTACCTCCTCTACCCTCACACTACTGTGAGGCTCCCCAGGAGCCACCAGGGCAGCTGAAATATAGCAGCTTCAACTAAAAGGGCAAACCTTCAGCATAGGCAGACCACAAATAACATCACCTGTATTGCCAGCCTATACCGATTATTGCAAATGGCCAGAGGAGCAATGTCCATACAAAATACTTTCTGCTGGCTCCACCACCACAATCATGGGTGGAAATACTCTTAGGAGCCTATGGCAGTTACTGACCCCACGTTGACAGAAGTTGTTCTCGTTTAATAAAAGGGACACTTTTGCACACATCATTTTCTACTGCTTTCTCCATGTGCAAGATGAACAAACTGTAAGAGAGATCAGAATTAACAGCCCATTAGCAGCAGTGCTGCGCAGATGATCATTACTTACCAAGGAAAACGCAGCACTGAACTACAGCCATGGAAAGCAGTCAAGTGTTTTGGGTGTTTGGGCTTTTTCTTAAACAGTTGAAAGAATTTGTAGGTTTGTCAAAGTCAATTCTCAAGTTTCTGTATCCTTGCTTTGAAAATGTGAATCCACCAGATAGTTTTTTTGGTTTCTAAACAGTTAACCAGAAACACTCCTTCAGCCAGGCAAGGTCAGTTGGTTGTTCCACTGTAACTATGTCAATAATTTTCCTTTTTACTAGCTCTATGGCAAGTTGCCAAACAGGAATGCAAGTCTGTCACAGTTCTGCTGACATTTAATTTTTGCTTCTCAAGCTTCCTCTCCCTCCACCTTTTTTGCCAAGATGAGCTTACCAGATAACACAAATTCTTAACTCCTTCTTGTCTTAAACATGAGCATAAGGACTTCAGCTCATAAAAGTAGGATCAAAAAGGAGATTCATTATGACATTACTACCTCCAGTACACCAATGGATAACACATCTAGTGCCTAGGAACCAGAGAGGAAGACCTGGATATCCACCACTGTTGGATCTGGATGCAGGAGCTGTCACCCACACTCAGTGCTGCCCTCCTGTCCACAGCAGAGCCAGCTGGTGCTGTAATCCAGTTAGCTCTCACTCACTGAGGGAATCTGGATGGCAAAGTTGGGTGCTGCAGGAAGCAACACTGGCAAGACCACAGTTTCCAGTTCCTAATTAATTTTTAAGGGTGATTGGCAGTTTTGAACCTCCAAGTTATGTGAATTTAAAAAGCTTTTGTCTCCTGAGCTAAGAAAGTTACCATCTGTAACGTTCCACACTTGCCACACTACTTTCAGACATCTCAAGCTGAACACCTAGAAAGTGAGATGCAACGGCCACTTTGGAAAGTTTCGTTCATTTATAGGCACTGCAATCCTGACTTCTGCAAAGAATGGTATCAGTCTCATCTGCTGAGGAAGAGTCTTCCAACTCGGTAAGTGTGCTTTTATCTGCTTACACCCCTCCCACCATCACCATCAAGTGGCTCAGTTGCTCCTCAGTTCCTGTTCTGCAAGGTTACAGCAGCTACTTTTCATCCTGGTTCACTTTGGATATAAGATTCATTGAACCACTTGATACAGGATTCACCCGGCAACTTCCAAATGGCTAAGCAACTCGAGATACCTTAACTCCCTCTGCATTTAAGGAAGACATATGTACCTCAGAAGGCTTTTCAAATGTACCTACCCCTCACCACTGACTATAGTCAGTGATTAAGGGCCTGAAGTTTTGTGAAGACAGGCAGAATGGAGACCCAGGGTCCGAATATCTGAAAGCTCACCCCTAATAATTCTTTATCCTGTCAGCAGATTTCTTCAAACAGATGTGGCAATCCAGTATAAAATACTACATGAGAGAAGTATTATTAGCGAGGTGAGAGGAAGGAGCTCTACTACATAAAAAGTTGCAGTGAATGGGACAAGTTAGCTGTCCTTGCTGAACACAATCTACTTGTCCATCAACTGCGTTTCCTCTCAGGTATACCCAGACCATTGTACATACTGATTCCAGCCTGCTTTTATAAGCCTTTTGAGATAAAAGGGTGATGCTTAAGAAGGTATGCCAACAACATGAAAAGAAAAATTAGTTGTAAAGCTGAACCAGGAGGAGTGACCCAAGAGGAAGCAGAACATGCATACCCTTCAACATATTGCTTTCTGAACACTTTCTACAAGTGTTAGTGAGAGACGCATATAGGTATGACCTAGCATAGATCTTCCATTCATTTTTGCCTGAAGGAAGTTTTCTGACACTCTTTTGTAAAAGCTAAATGAGGCGGGGGGCAGGGGAGGGGAACATCACAAAGCAAACCATGTCCCTCCCAAATAAGCTCAGTAGTAAAGCTGAGCAACGCATCCAGACCTACTCCCAATCTGAGCCAGTACTGGGGACTAAAACTTAACTCCTCACTCTGAAAAAAAAAGAAAAAAGTGCTCGGTAATAGGAGCTAAAGCTTAATTAAAAGCAACACTTGCAGGGCTTTTATTCAGGTTAGGGTCACTACAAATGCATGGATTGTTTTCTTGTGGGGGTGGGTGGGAACACATTTTTATCAGATTTTTTTTTTTCCCAGCAGAAGCAAAGCAGAAAGGCAAGTCCTTCTGTTCAGTTTGTCCCTGGGTTCACAAGTGATGACGTATGGATAACAGTGTTTTAATGGCACCTCTCCGCCAATGACCCCGAAGTGCTTGTACTTCCCTTAATGAACTCGGCTTCACAGCAGCTTGACAGCTCCATTATACATGGGAACTAAGAGAGAGACAAAGTAATTTATCTATGCCATGCAGCAGCACAAAATTGGCTCCTACCAGCCCAGTGATTTATGCAATAGACCACACTTGCTTTTGCACAGCATCCTGTCCCTGAGCATGCTGTCGCTAGGGAGGTAACACACTTCTCAGACTCTATCACCTGCTCAGACACTGCTGCAGACGCTATTGCATAGGTGCTTTCCAGCCCCAGCCCTGCCAAATGCTAAGTCAACAGTGGCTTAAGACACTCCTTACTCAAGACCTACACTGTTGTTTACATTATTAATGTTTCCCGGCAACTTCACCCTTCTTCCCCATTACCTTTGGGCAAGAAAAGTCCGATTCTCTGACTAGTCAACCAGGGAGGCAAATTACTAGAATTACTAGCAAGAAAAAAAAAAAAAAAAACCCACAACAAAAAAAACCCAACCAAACACCACACCTCAAAATAAAGACATGGGAAGATTGATCTTCCCAACACTTAGAACCTGGACCACCTTCTGGATTATGGGAATTCCATATTGCTGCAAAGTGGTCATTGCTTGTGTACATACACGATCCTCTGCTATATGCCAAGGTTCTTCCATTGAACATGTGCGTTATGGTAGAAGTTAAAGAACAACACGACAAGACAATATGCCAAATGCAAAAAAGTTCTTGCAGCAGAAATACATTAAAATCTGATTAAACAACAAACTTGGCTCAAAATGCTCCAAAACAGTCAGGTATGCCTTACACAAAAGGCCCACTGGTATACCAAACAAGGAATCACAACAAAGTTGACTTGGCAGAAGTTGCATGAAATCTACAGAAGCAAGAATATTAGCCAGCTCTCACTTCAGTCTCAGCAAAAGCCAAATATTACTGCTTTGGTGCCAACAGACAACACCCCGATTCTCTGTGCCACCACTTCAGAGGACAAAGCACTCGGATATTAATGCCAAGGGACCGTTGTTCTGTTAAAGCAAAGTTTCGCCCTGAGATAGGCCGAGCTGAAATTCTCTTGGCATACATTACACAAACAAGATGCTACAGGACTCTTGCATAGAAGAATAAATTTGTTTTGAATTCACCATTTTCTGGCAACCAAGGATTGCACAAGATGGGGATAAGGGTGAAGAGACGAAAGGGCTCAAGGTCCTAAAGCTTCTCCAGGGAAGTACTTGACTCAGGGATCTGTTTTTTGCTGACCCCATATCAATGTCCTCATACCATTTTAATGGGTTCTATCTTAATAAATGAAACATGTATTTCAAGAGAATCATGCTGGCGCCAAGTGAAAACAAGCTCCTTGGTATGACTAAATACAGCTTGCATCAGCCAACTCACCCTACAACTGACATCTTAAATGCAAGTAACTCTGGACAACTCTGCAGTTCTTTGCTTCCCAGCAGACTTCAATTTCTAGGTCATATTTTTACTTCCCTTTACTGAGAACAACAAACAAGAATTTACACTTCCCTTTCTCTTACAAGCACAGTCATGCATTTTTCCCTTATTGTTTAATTAAAGCTGTTGCAACCACCGAGAACCCTGTGCCTATGTTTTCAGAGGCAGCCTAATGGCTCTAAAATAACTGTAAAGACACGTGGAAGACAGTCTTCAGAGGCTAGATGTTTTTATAAATTTGAACAGAAAAATATCAAGCTATTCCCATGATTTATCTACAATTTTACAAATTGAAGTATAAAAGAAAGATGTGGGCTGGCACCTAAACATATTAATATTCTAGTACATTTCTCCAGTTTCATATTTACCTACCCACTCCTCCCCCCTGCTTTAATATAGCAAATTTGCTCCCAGTTAAACAGAACTTTTCTAGACTAAATTAAGACTAGAAAAAAACTCTTTAGGCAGATGCTTTACTGACAATTGGTACTAAGCTTTCCAGTCTCCTGCTCTCCAGATAGAGCTGCTGTCCTTCAACGCCAATATTCCTCTTGGCCCTCACATTTTCTATTTGAAGATTTTATTAGACAAAGAGCCAAAGGGAAAGCAGAGACCACCTTCCAGCTCTGTCTGCTGAGCAGAGCAGATACAAAGAGGGAGCTCTGTTCCATGACCAGCTCCATAACACAAAATGGAAAAAAGTGAAATGAATAGTTAGAAGGGGAATCCCTGCTTTAAAAAAATAAAATGCTATCAAGGAAATTGATAAAAGAAAATTGAGTGTGTAGCAAATTAGCAGATGTGGGATAAATAGCATTTAAACCTAGCTAATGACAGAATGGATGGGGAGAAAAAATATGGTTCTCTCTAACAAGCCCAATACCGGAGCAGCGATTCTACAAATCTAAGGATCTTCAGTGGTTTGGGTTTCTTAGTGGTTTTGCAAAGCGCCTTTGAACCAGCATGACTGAATGGATTTCAGGGGTAGCAAAGACATAGCAATAAAAAATTCCATTGTCAGGACATTATCTGCTGCCAACTTCAGGACAGAGGACAAAGTTCACCGCTCTCAGCATCTGATGTTACAAACTTCAAAGTCATCTGATTTTTTTGTACTGCAGAGTATTCATTTCTACCATTGACTTTTCCAAGTATAACTCTTGAAGTCATATGCACACTGTGCCTTACATAGCTATTTATACTAATAGCAGTATAAGAGAATACTTGAGGCGGGGCTTGGGGGATTTTTTTTTTCCCCCTAAATTGTACATACTAACACAACATAAACAATTCCTTGATCTTATTTTGTTACTTCCTCTCTTTCTCTAGCTCACTACTGGTTTATCTCTAGCACACACCATAGGCTCCATGAGCAGGGATTGCTTTCAGAGCAGTTACAGATGAGTAGTAGATATCGTGCTTACCGTGCTTTGAAGCAGAGTTTACCTAATTGCCATGCTGCTTCTAGTCTGAAGGATTAAGCCTAATAACCCCTAGACATCACCCCCACTGCCCGAGACAACGGCTCCAGAACAATGCCATGCAATTTAAAGGATCAACATGGTCACATATCTTGCATGCCACATCCCATCAACCCAATTCCTGCTTCATCAGCTTTCAAAGCAATGAAGCTTGCGTTCATGCCTCCCTTTCCTGTGCCTTGTTCTGAGGATGTATTCTCTTCTCTTACCCTGCACGTTTACTTTCTGCCTTCTGGCACACACCTATACTACTCTTCTCATCCCTCAACCTCTATTTTTACAAACAGCATCCTTCTGTAATTTTCATGTATCTCACACATGCTACCCCGTCTCTCACTCTCCCCTTGAACACAGTCACATCCTGGCTACCGAGGCACAGATGCCACCCCACACATCCTTCCAGCTGAGCACAGAAGCAGCAGCTCTAGGCAACTCTCCCTCTACTTCTGCCTCTCCCTGCCTCGAGAGAAAATAGAAGTAGCACCCAGGAACAGCCTCCACCCCTTGGGGAAAAAACAACCAGCAAACCCCACTACAGACACCAAGCAGAAGCACTGCCTAAGCCACCACAAACTCGACTCTCAGCTACTTTTTCCCTAAAGTGAGAAGCTGCCTGACATCTCACAAGCCTTCTTGCTTTCCCTGGAGCTAGTAGATCACACCCTTACTTCCAGGCCTCATCCTTCCATGCCTCAGCCACACAGGCCTATCAATAATCAAGTAGCAGTTGGGGCAAGGGAGATAAGGCCCTGATGACAGTACAGAAAGCAGAGCTCAGTTTCTCCCCAAACCGACACACTTTAGAGCCACATTTAGCACATTCCTGCTCCAGCACAGCCTAATTGGCACCAAACCCTGCAGGTTTCCCCAAGTCTGCCCCACTCCAGCCTCTTTCCCAGCAGCTTCCAGTTGCAGCCGTTTAGCTGCTGAGCATTTTGCTTCAAGAAGAAAAAGCAGATACACAAAGTCTACACTGTATTTTCAAATAATTACAACTACTGATAGGAAAGAGCAGGGCTCTAAAAGGCCACTGATAATGAGAGGAAAACAGAACTAGTCTTATGCTATTGATTGATTGTGTCTGCTGTAGCTGTTCCTGGACTGAAGAATACATGCAGCTGTGGCTGTGAAGAAGCACATTTTTGCCATCGATTCACACGGCTGACATGCAGCTCAAGACATAGACCAGTGTCAGCCACGTGCATATGCTTAAGATGTTATTAATAGCACGAAAGCAATGAAATCAGTATGTGCTCTCCAACTACCAGCACAAGCTTATAAAGCAGAAAGTTCTCACCTGCCTGGCCACCCTCCGAGCTTCCCAGTAAGGTTTAGAGTCTTCTACGGCTTTTCCAATCTTCTTTGCCAGTTCATCCAGTTTTACTGTTGCTTCGACCAGCACGGAGCGGAACTTCTGGCGTGCATCCTTCAAAACGTTGCAGAAAGGAAAGAAACGACAAAGACAGATTAGAGCTTTAAAATTTATTGCTACTTGTTTATTCCTACCTTCAGGTTGCTCTTTAGAGTCACACGCGAGCTGACACATTCAAAAGTTACTGGCATTTGGACTAAGCCAGAATTCTTTAGTAGAGGTAATAACAGGAACCCAGAACCACATCCTGGAAAGCTAGCATCCTGGACGCCAAATCTTTGTCTTTCAGAGACAGCTTTTATACAAAGCCTGCAATAGCCTGTGCTAGATGTCACCTCTGGCAGGGTTTCTCAGAGAGGAATAGCTTGTAAATTACTTGCTTGGTGAGGAGGCAAACAGCAGCATAACAAGTTCTGAGAGGGATTTCAACAGCAAAGACATCTCATCTAGACAATGCTAGAATGGGGCTAGCAGGCAGGCCAAATCCCCACAGCAGGCTGGCAAATCAGCTGGAATCAGCATCTCCTAAACCTTAGCACGTCACACCCCTAGTACTGTTTCCCTCAGAGACACCGTTTAAGGATGGACAGGATCTGCTTTCTTCAAGAAGAACTGGACACTTCCCACAGGGTGTATTTTCAAGTCAGCTCCTCTTTCTTTTTATAAACACGCCCTACTTACTTTAATAGCAGCAAAAAGCTTCCAGGTCCTCATGGCAAGACTTCCTGTCATAAAAGCCCATATTTTCAGCTATGGTTTGTACCAATGGGTAAGGACGCCTACTTTCCATTTGATTGTTATTTTTTATTACATTTAAGAAAAGTCAATTCCAGCTACTTCCATACTGGATGAGTTGCCCTCTTTACATGATTAACTGGAGCCATTAAAATATTTTCTCTGCTCCACTGAAACTTCCACACCTTTAAGCAAAGTGGTTCTGATTTCGATCTCAGCATCCAGCACAGACTCTAAATCAATGGAATTATTGCAGAGAGATGCAAATTCAGGCTGGGACCTGGCCCAGGATTTAAGGAGATGAAGAGGAAGGGCCATGTGAGCTCTTGACAAGCCTTGTAATTCTAATTAGAGAGCAGGATTTACACAGACTGCTGGAGTGACATGTTGATTATCAGGAAGCAGCTGGCTTGAAGAAGTGCTCTAATTCAGGAGGTTTTTGTCATTATTGTTGAGGATTTCTAGAATGCACAACAATTCTTCATTGGAAGAATTAACACACATTGGAACCTACCACTATGCTCTCAGAAGTGGAAAAAAACTGCAGTAATACATTAGTTTTTACAGAAAAAGCAACATACTTCAGTACAAGCTTCTTTGCCTCCTTTTTAGTGTTATCTAAAACCTCAACCAGCATCAGTAATATTTTAGTCCACTGCAAATAGCTTTAGATTCTTAATTTACTCTAAGAGAGTACACAAATTAGTAACACGGTCAAAAATGGAGACGTAGATGCACATTAACTTATTATTTTATTAACTCCAATCCAGTCAATAATCTCATTTCTTAGTGAAAGCCTGAAATGTATCATTCAAACAATATGTATCAAGTCAATAATTTTCTCAGTGAGAAGAGTTTGAATATTTCTAATTAAAGTACTGGACGCTATATGGTTCACTGCTCAAAATGAGTTTCACAAGTAACTGAAATAAGACTGCAAGCACGATGACTATATTGCAAGAAAAACAAGTGCACAAACAAAATTAAAAACTCCTTTCTAAATGAGGTAGCCTGAAGGTTTGTTTTTCACTTTCTTTGTGAAAGCTGCATATTAGCATACTAGTTGTGCAAATAGTTAAAGAAGTGCGCATTAAGTAAAAAGCCCTATGCAGTGATTCATCAAAAAATTCAGTTGCCATGTTTGTAAGATAAGCACTTAGAACAAAGAAACCATCACTATCAAATCTGTGCTTAGAGACCTACCCCAAATTTATTCATGTAATAATTACGTACACTCTTATCCAATAGGAAAAAAAGGACTAGTCTCCACCTGGAGTTTAAAAAAAAAGAAAAAACAAACCAAAAACCACCAAGGACAGCAGTCAAACTAACAGCAACTTCTGTACTCATTAACCTCCCACCAACTCAGATGAAGCACATACATGATTAGTTACAGTTTAGTAATTTGTAACTGGCACCTGAGGCACAGGTCTTGCAAATGGTTAAGCACGTGTTTATCCATGAGCACAGCCCCACTTCACACAACAGCTAGTTACACAGAACAGGGAGCTTCAGCTGAAGGATATACGAGCGTGAACTTCCAGTTTACCATTTTCCCCAAAAGATACCTGCTTCCTATTTTGAGGCTTTATTTGAGTCTGACCACCCTCATTTTTTCAAGTGAAGAACAATAATGAAGACCAAAGCACCCCAGAACTTTACACCCGTGTCATCCATCACATGACTTATTTTTAAATGACATTTATTCTCAGGCTCCTGACTGTCAGGAATACAAGCCTGCAGGCTCCACCACTTTCTGCATGAGAGAATAAGCAGATGCTCATACTCTGCTGAGATCAGTCCCCCTACCAAAGGTTTCCAGCCATCCCCTTCAGACACAGCAACAAGATGCTGAGGTCTCTGAGAAGGTGTAATGCCAAACCCATGCCCTCTCCTGCAGTACACGCACCACTTTTACTCTTCACTAGCCCCAACTACACTACAAAAGCAAACAATCCCACACTGTATAACTACACTGTGTACACCCCTGCAGCAACCCAGTGCATTCACACCACCCGGCCTCCTCAATCCAAATCAATTCAGCTCTCATGGCCTCGGGGACTGTGGCTCCTACCTGGGAGCTACAGCAGCATCTCCCATGAGCACGGCCACAGCTCCCTCCTGCAAACACGCAGCCACACTCAGCACGTCAGCTCAGTGTGTCGGCCCTGTCACGTGCTGGCAGAGCATCTGTAAAAGTCATCACCCTTGGGACAGCGCAAAATTCCCTGGCAGGTGCCCCTGGGGAAGTTTAAATAAGAAATACAGGTGCAGCGGCTATTTTTACTCTTTGTGTGAAACTGGGGAGCTCAGAAGCACCAAGGCAATTGCACCACGAGCAATTGTGCACCTGGGCTTGGTGCACTTACTACTTACGTGAGATGAAAAGCGCATCCGTGGTTCATGGGAAGGATGGGCCTGTGGTCAAGGCAGTAACTTGGGAATCAATTTAACTCCCTGCTCTATGGCCGGCTTCCTGTGTTACTGTCGGTGAGACACTTCGACCCACACGTGAAGTGGTTCAAAGCTGTAAATCCTCTTAATGGTGTTTTCTGTAAGAACACTCACGTCAAAAACTTAGAGGCTCAGGAACAGCACAGCAGTGCAGTTCATCCACAGACCCCAGCAGAAGGGAAGCCCTATGCCTGTGTTAGGAAGACAACCACACCACCTTCAACTTACTTATCAAATCCTCTGGTGTAACATGCCTCCCTACAAGTGTGACTACTGAACTGCCAAACTCTTGCTTCATTCAGACCTTTACCTAGCACACATGGATAAGAGAGAAAGGAAAAGATGACAATTCCTGCAACTTGCTGCTGTGAGCAAAACCAAGACAGTGCAGCATATACCATGCAACTTTTCTAGCACAGTCCTCAATTCCTAGTTTCTGTATTTCAGTTCCTTGAAAGATTATGCTTTCCCAGCAGAAATGCTAGTTATTGATAAAAGCAAGCAAGCAGCCTTAGGTACAAACCCTGTGAGTCACACTCACCATTTCTGGGCAGGGGGTTTGGAAAAAAACACATGGGTTTGTTTTTCTCATCACTACACTGAATACAGTTTATCTGGTCTGTGTATGTAACAGAAGCAATGTAACTGACAAAAGACATCTCAAACACCCAGACAACATTTCAAAAGCACATTTTCCCCTCTACTCGCTCATAATCTTCCGTGATCATTTTTAAGAACACCTTGTTACTAATTTTGCAAACAGAAAGCCAATATTGAAAGCTGACTGGCTAACATTTCCAATGTTTTCTCCCTCCTATTTGCTCAAATGAGATCATGATAAACCTTTTTAAAGCTGGACAAAAGCCAATTAAGGCACTTTACCCTCAATGTGTGTCGCAAGGTGGAAAAAAAAAAAAGTATCAGTCGAAACTTCCCACTTTAAGTTACAGTCTTAATAACTAGACTCTCACTGCCTAGGTGTTTGTCGTACACATGCTCTAGCAGGCATAGCACTCCGTGTATCACATAAACAGCTGCAGTTTACTTTCCAACATCTTGTTCTACGGCTGCAAGAGCTCCACTCTTATCAACTTTCTTCCTGGAAACCCTTAGCACTTTTCTCCCAAATGATAGATTTCACAAGAACAGTTTTAGGCAGCATGCCAGACTTCTACCCCATAGATGCTTTTGCTGCAATAGTTCATTATTGGAAACAAAATCTGCTTTTAATAACTTGCTGTTGGGCAGCTATCTGCTACTGCACCAAAAGAGGGACCATACTTAACAACAGGCCATCTGTACTGCAGCATTTTGGAGATCCACCCTCAAACGTGGAAAGAAACTAAAATACAATTTTACACTTATGCTGCACCTGTTGGAGAATAAAGCATGCTTGTTTTCCTTTCTCATGAGTGATAGTGATGAGCTGGTGTTAGATGCCAGATGACAGGCAAATAACTATTTCTGCCCATCAAATGAAGCCTGTATTTTCAAACAATTTTCTTTTTAAAATTAACTTAGCACATCAACCAGGTATGAACTGTCTTAGTACCAAGCACATCTAAATTTCATTTACAAAGGTTGTCCTATGACCTTTCTGACAATTTGGTGTGCAGAACCTCTGACAACCCATTAAGCCAGCCTGGGAGGTGCATGGAAAAAGAAACTGCTGCCTGAAAGAGAGACTTCATCTATTTCCGAGAGGCAGGCAGTATCCATACCTGCCTTCCTCTGCTACAGAGACCTACCAGCTGCAAAAGCTCAGTTCCAAGTTAAAATAGTGTCAGTATCAACAACGCCCAAGCGTGAAAGCAGGTAGGCTTCCCAATTACGTATGCACCAGATAGATGCATATGCACGTGCTCAGAAATCTACCTCAGAGCATTGAACAGGTTAATGACATTTTTAACATCTATTTGATGCCTGAGCAGTTCAAGGAAACCAGACCAACTACGAAACCTTAAAAACAAAGCGTGAGGAAGGTGTTAAGTAACATCTCATTTTTTTAGCATGGGGAGGAGTCTTTTTTTCCACATAGCTACTAATTTGCCATCTAAGAAAAATAAAAATTGGTATTTGGAAGTTGCTCTAACCTCCTGCTTGCAGTTATAGACTGAGACTACAAATACGCTGGTATTTTTAGTCCTCTTAGAAGAACAGAAAGAAGGCAGGGGAAGGCACTGAGTGCTCCTTCCAAAACAAGATTTCTCTGCCTAACCCTTCCTCCCTCCCTTAGGCTAGAAACCCATCTCTGCTTCAAGAACGTGAGTCAAGTAAAGCCCTTTGACTCACTCAGGTGACAAAATCTTTCCAGAGCCATAGCAGAGGAAGGAGCCTTTCCTTACTCATCCATGATGAAAGCAGAAAGTAAAACAACCAGCAATCCACACACAAGAGCCATTTCCTATGGAAACAAGTAGATTATAAAGAGACATGGAAAGATTTGTCCTGCTAGTGCTGGACAAATCCATCATGCATGTATATCGCACTCCAAAAACCAGCAGGAACACCAGCCACTGAGCTGCTTCTCCCTTATCTGTGTATTCTTTTACGGACACTGGAAAATGCTGCACAGGGATGCTGATAAGGCAGCGGATGTTTCTACAGATAGATGTTTCCCCAGGCCAAGCAGGCATGCTCAGAATGAGATTCCTGCCACCGACGGGCCATTTTTCTAAAACTTGAAAGACTGTGCATTTTTTAAAAAAGTCTACTTAACTTGAAAGATTGAGGATTTTTTTTTTTTAAAGTTTACTTAAAATTCTTGCGTGTGACAGGGTCAAAAGCTTGAGCTGTACCCCAAAACCAAGTATTTTAGTGAGGAAGTAAGAAGAGCAACTCTAAATAAAAAAGCCCTTCCCCTTCTGAGAGGGGTTCAAATGCTGACAAGACTCACAAGTGAAAAGAGCACCACAGCCAATACACCCCTTTCCTTTGACTCTATCCAACACCAACCCAGGGTGACCTTTCGGATAAATCCAGGACTAAAAGTAACAAAGTCTTGCAGATCCGGGCTAGAGGATGTAGGCAAGCACACAAGAAGGAACCTAACCAGGCCCTACTTATAACAAGCATGGCCGAAAGCAGCACTGTTCAGCTCTAGTTTTCACGTGCAGTTGTCTCCCTTTAACAAACATTGGCAAGCTCGTAGCTCCAGCAACACAAAAATTCCCTCTAACAAAAACCACAATTGGGATAGCTGGGATTCCAGCGGTAATTTTAATGGTATGTGCTGTATTTCCCCTCCCCCCAATGCTGCCAGAGGGTCCCTGGGTGAATTGGTTATATCTGAATCATACTTTCAGGAGCCAGTCAAAGACGTGTATGAGTTAACTGGACAGGCGAGTCACGCACATTTGTTAAGTACATTTGCAACTCCTGAGGCGAGTTCAGATGGAGATGCATTTCCAATAAACAGGAAAAAAGCTCAAATAGCAAGGCGCCACTTGAACTTGCATTTGACCAAAACATACTTGTATCTCCACTGCAAGATGTTTCCCCCACCTCTTCACACGCACTTCAAACATAAACAGGGACCTTAGTGAAGCAGAGTGTTAAATCCCTCGGAGGACCCTTATCATCCTTTTGCTGCGTCAGTAATGCTCAGTGTTGCACTTAGTATGAGCAGCATTATGGATTTTAAATCAAGCCTAATCAAAGATTCATTAACAGGCAATACATTAACGCAACATATAACTACCAGCCACTCAGTGCCCTTTAGCAGCTCCGCAACTCCTGAACAGGCTGTGAGCATCATCAGGTCAGGATATTTCTCCAGGGTTTATAATAGGATAGGTCAAAGAGCAAAAAATGAGTAATTACATCAAGGAAAAGAAAAGATGTAGCCAACGTCAACATATCTGTTGAAGTCATGCCATGCATGTAAATCCACGCTTCTCACAGGTGGTTGGGTGCAGAACTTATTTTAAAAGATAAAAAAAGGCAGGCTGATCAACTTAATACAGATCACATGGCAGTTTGGGTGCAGAAGTTTAAAAAAAAAAAAATGGCAGGCTGATCAACTTAAAACAGAATTCCCTATTTTATCACCTCTGTGAGCAGCAAACACCAATATTTTCTACATCATTCAAACGCAGACATGTCTGGGGCTACACCAAGAGAGTGTAGTCTCGAAATCCTAGAAGCTTCTACCGATTTCAGCCCCCTAACTTTTTCGTTGGCTAAAGCAGCATTTTTACTTCCATTCTGCAGATGTAGACCTGAGGCACAGCGAGAGCAAAAGCATGGGGTTTAGAAGCATTTAACACCTACAGCCTTTTTTTCCAGTTAATGGAAACTGGAGGCAGTCAGCAGTCCCAGTTAGAGCGACTCGTGCAAAGCTACAGGAAGTCCAGAGCAGACTCGCAGTACTTAGATGCCACAAGGTTACTCTTCCTCCTTATCAGAGAGTACATCAAGTGACAAAAACACGGGTGTCTTTTTCTGAACTTCCTTCAAAGAAATATACCTTCTACTCAAACACTCCCATTGCTTTTCCAGATTATTCGGGGAAAAAAATTCAACAGTGGGAACGTATGGACCACAAAGTAATGCTACAGGAAGCTGGCAATCATCATCTTGTGCTGCAAATAGCCTAATGATGCTGTCTATGTTCCCATTAAAGTCAACTATGATCAGATATTGAAAAGATTAAGAAAATAATAATAGAAGAAGAGGATAAATATAACTCCATTGTCTGGTTGAAAAAAACCCACATCTTTCTTCTAATGAAATATCTTGCAATAGCAGCAACACCACAAACTAGGAGGGGGTAGCAAGAGGGACCCAAGGCAGCTAACAACAGCCAAAACAGGCAATCTTCAAAGGCAAACTCAGCATGGCTCTCCCAGAAGCCCATGTTTTCAGCAGCATTCAAGGATTTTGGAAGTCTTTGAAGCAGAATGATCCCAGATCTAAACTCCTCCTTCCAAACTCTGAATTTATCCTATAACGCTGCTTGGCAAAGCTTTCTTTTCTTGTCCAGAGTATGAATGCAGGGATTTTCTTCTAACTTCAAGTGGTGGGGTTTGTTATTTTTTTTTTTTTTAAATATCTTTCCTCTAGAAAGGTCTTAAGTCCATTTAAAATGCATTTATCAACATGTATATAAATTAAGCCTTGCTTACATCACCCAACTGCATTTGTCCTCAAAATTTAAGCAGATCAAAATTCACGAAAATCTTTCCAAATTAAAAATCATGCAGTTGCATGATACCACAAACTGGCTTCAATCCAGTAAGATTTTTGAATGAAAAGCAAAGAGGAAACATTCATGAAAGCATACTATTGATGATATTTCAAATTAATTCCATCAAATGCTGTTTACAGTAACTACTACAGACAGATCTGCAGTAAACATTTAACGACACATAGGTAGAAAGCATCATATAATCATTCTCTGCACTATCTGACACCTAGTATTTCTTAAACTAAGTAAGGTAAGCAACAACGTTAACAGCAAGCTAATGTGGAAACACCGCTCTTTTATTTACAATTACATATCCAGGAGCCTTTTGAGCTCAGTATGTGTCACACACACAGTAGCTACAAGTCTCCAGGCTCTACAAACACTTGAACACGTGAATAATTTTAATCAAGCAGTAAAATCCCATCTTAAGTCATTGGGACTTATTTCATGAGTACACATTGGCATTATTATTACTATTCTATCTGCTTCATAATATGTCCTCAGTGCAAGGTTATGACAAGATTAATGAAATCCAGGCAACTATCCATAGCACCATCTTTCAATTTCAGTACCTCAGCATGAAATAAGGAGACTGAAAAGATATATATAATGATTTTTTTTTTAATATATGTATATAAAGAGTCCTGAAGTCCATTTAATTGGTACTGTCACAGACTAGCATACTGATTTTTAAAGTTCACTCATAAAATTTAAATCAAGCTAGTGACACTGAACAGTTTTCACAGCTGAAATATAGTTTAATTTTGCATAACAAATAGTCCCCCATTCCACCAAGTTTATTTGCCAATAAATTCATAATCTACGTGCCACAAAGCACAGAAAATGCAAACAAGTAGGGAGAAGAAAACAGCCACATGACAAGGCTGCTTTGTTTCCAAAGAAGTTCATAACCTTATATTCTGTTTGGCACATACAGTGGATACTCCAATTTTAAAATACTACCAGGAACCATCCCATGCTTCAGGTACCCATCCAATGAAAACACACATACAAGAGGGGGTGGAAGTCAAACACAGACTTTGACATTCTGAAGATGAAGAAGAGAAATCTATAGATGTACTTTTAGAGTATGTTCATCACTGCAGTCTCAGCATGTTTTGATACAGTATTCAAAATACTGTAATGTTATCAAAATTATTTAGGACGTAAAGTAGCATTTTATGCCAGTTTTCCTTTAGCAGCGTATTCATCTTACCCTTCCACTGGCTTTATCTTCTTTGTTTTGCAGTTAACAGAAGAAAATTTCGACACACAAATAGGACAGTTTGTTTTGATTTGTTGTTAGATCAATAATGCTGAGCCTTCCAGAATAACTACCAAGTAGCTGAAGCTCAAATTTGGGGCTTTAGAAACATTTTCTTCAGAACTTTCTATTAGATTTTCAAGTGTCCAAGAAAACCTCTTCTTCCAACTAGGAAGTCTTTTCCTTCAACTTTCCTTTATTACTTTCCTGACTCAGAAAGTAATGACAAAAAAGGCAAAACTAACAGGCTAAAAAAAAATAGCCACCAAGGAGGAGATCCTGGCAGGTAATTGTATGGCAAAGACCTCTTAACCAAATAAACTTTCACTGTCTATAATCACAAGAACACCCGAAACAGTGACTTGTAAAAACAGAACTTGTCTAAGTTTAGTTTCAAAACCTAAAAATAGGGTTTAGCAGCGGGGAGGGGGTGTGGGTGTGTGTGGCATTCTCCACATAGGGTTTTTACACTGTCAGCACCCCTCTACATTCTCCCTTTCTGTTCCAGCTGTTAGCTCAATTCACACGTTTAAAAAATCATCACCAGACTCTTGCTGCTAAATTACCATTCAGGATAGCACAATTCAGGAGGGAACCTACTCAAAAATACCGTTCTGTTGCTCACAAAATCCAACATGCAAAAAAGGAAAATGGAAGGATGAATTCTGTACCTCCAGCTCCGTCTCTCTCCGATTGATATCATCTGTAGATTGATTTAGTTTTTCCAGCTCCCCCTAGAAAGAAAGAAAGAAAAGTCAAATGCATATTAAGAAATCAGGGGGGAAAAAAGTGTCTGAGAAGGCTCATTCAGCATCCCCACTGAAAGCTCACAAGGACCGTGGCTTACAAATTCAGTGAAAAGAGGAAACCTTGAGACATGTAGAATAACTTTGCCACTGGTCTTCTATTTTGCTGCTTACAAGAAAAATAATCAGAGAAGCTCTATAGTTTTATTTTTAAGGCAGTACATTTCCTGTTCTGGTTTATTGCTCGCTATTAAAAATAAATATAAGGTACAGTAAGTTCTGTCTTGTTAATCAATATAGTCAGTATGTGCTAGTTTCCAGTGAAATACACACACACACCTCCCAAAAGGATTAGCATAAAGTTAGTACTATCACAGGAGACATACAGAGAAAGCACAGCACTGATAAGAAACATGTCTTGCAGCACGAGAGGCATTTCACTCTGGAATTTGGCAAACCATTTTAGAACACAACCAGTCAATGGGACATATGATTATGTTTACTTAGTCTGCCTTCGTGCCAATATTTTGATCTCTTAACAGCAAAAACAAAGGTGTTAAATCCCTTGAATAAATATTTACTAGAGGTGGTGTTGGCATGAATGAAGTTACTGTAAAAACAAAGCTCATTCTTAATGACTTTCTTACCACAAAAAGCAACCCTCGGGAGGAGACTCCAATAACCTTCTTTACTTGAGCAACATGTTACTCCATGTGAGATCCTACGATTTCAACAGGACTGTTCTCTAACTCAAACGTTATTTAATTTTCAACCGGTGTAACAGAATCCGCCTTGAAACGTTTAGCTGTATAAACCGAACACTGTAAATTGATTGTCACTTGAGTGATTTCCCACTACATTACAAGAACGACTCTGGTTACAATCAGAAAGGAATTAATTGCAACAGTTTAGTTCTCTTATCCTCAGAGGTCAGATTTCATTTCCAGCTCCTAGGCTTTGGAAGATACATATTCGCATATCCATGTTTTCTGAAACAGACACTCACACAGAAATTACCTAATCGCCTTTTAACTGTAAGGCTGAGAAAGGCTCTCAGGGAGGCAGACACAGCACCCTGTTTTTTCAACCAAAGAGAAAACTCAACAAAAACACTGTTTCGCCAATAATGTGCAAATCAGGTATGTGGAAACATGTTGCAAGCTGAAGAACCTAAGGCCAAAATTAGATCAATAGACACTAATGGAGCTCCGCTTCTCAGAATCAGGGCGGTAACAGGCTAGCTTTTGGCGGAGGGCCTCGCTCTGTGTAACCATGTTTTGCGAATTTTGCAATTGCTCTGCTCGGCCCTGGAAAAGAAACGCTCCCGATGGAGAAAAGAACGACAATTACAGCAAGGAGGGCCCTGTGCCAAGGATCCATCCTCTCAGCAATGTACACACATGCTTATATTCACTTATGACAAATGGTCCCAGCAACGCTAGAGGCAAAAGCCATAAATCTGCAGAGACCTAA
Source organism: Platalea leucorodia (assembly GCF_965183815.1). NCBI lineage: Eukaryota > Metazoa > Chordata > Aves > Pelecaniformes > Threskiornithidae > Platalea > Platalea leucorodia. The sequence continues at coordinate 121,737,080 of NC_138823.1, forward strand.
AAATACATTTCATTTCAGGGACCACAGCGTGCTGAAGTTTGCACCAGGCGATTGGTCAAGACATGATTTTGGGGAGAAAAGCTTTGTTTAGAAACCATGCAAGAATAAAAAGCATTTCAGAAGGCATTCATAGAGAGGAAATGCCATCTTCCACTACAGCTCCTTTTTTAAACAAATAATTAAAAAAAAAAAAAATCTATATTTTCCCCCATTTACGAATTTCTGAGCATCAGCCCTGTTTCATGAGCAAGGTCACGCTGTCACGGTCAAAAATAAGAGGGGAGGGGGATTTCAGCAGGAGAAGAAGGAAGGACGCCCAGCGGAGCCCGGCGCTGAGCGCTGCCCGGGGCCGGGGGGTAACAAAGGGCCGGGGCGCCCCGGGGCCGCTTCCCCCGCGCCCGGCGGCCGCCGAGACACCCGGGGCTGCCCCGCACCGCCGCCCGGCACAGCCAAATATACATAGAGAGAGAGAGAGAGATATACGCGTGTGTCTGTGTGTATATATGTATGCGTATATATGTACGTACCTACGCATTAAAAGCAAAACTAAGAAAAAATACAAGGCGATCGTTACAATAATTATTATATAAATTCTGTCGATTTTAAAAGACGTTTACAAATTAGCACACGCCCGCCCCGCGGGGAGGCGCGGCGGCCCTCACCTGGATGCGGGGGTCCACCTCCTCCTCCTCGGGGCGCGGGGCCTCCTCGGCGGCGCGGCCGCGCCGGCCCCCCGGCTCCATGGCGGCGGCGGCTGGCGGCGGCTACCGGTGCCTCCGGCTCCGGCTCCGGCTCCGCGGCCGCCCCGGCCCGGCCCCCGCCCGGCCCCGCCTCCGGGGGGGAACCCCTCCTCCCCTCCCCACAGCGCCCCCCCCGTCTCTTTGTGCATTCGCACCGCAAGGAGGAAATGAGCGCAAAAAAATTGCGGGGTTTCCTTTTTTTTTTTGTTAGGTTTTTGTTTTGTTTTGTTTTTTTAACCCTTCCTTCCCGCAACGCCCCTTTTTTGCGTGTCCACGCTCGCGTTTTGCCGTGCTCGGTGCTGGCCCCGCCGTCCTCCCCGCCGGGCGCAACGAGTGCGGGCGACTGCAGCGCATGAAACCCAAATGAGTCGTTTCAGGTGCAGGGAAATGCTAACCATACCGTGCGTGGCTCTTTTTTCTTATTTTTTTTTCCCCTTTCTTTTCTTCTTTCTGCTTTTTCAGGCTCTGCTGAGGGCTGACGTGTCTATGGAGAAGAAAAGGGGAGGGAAAGGCAGGAGATAAAAATAAGAAAGGCACTTTCAACAACCTCAAAAATTCAAATGAAACCCAGATTTCTATTGTGTGGCAGCTAGGCAAGCAACTATTGTACCTACTGGATGCAGCAAAACGAGACATACTAAAGACGTGTCCTGTTGTTGTCCGTAAAAAGGAACTTCTTGAAAGAAGCACTGATACTATATATACCTGTGTGGCTCCCAGCTAGCAGAGCACTTCAGATTAGGGTCCCCTTCCCGACGGGCACCCAAACGCTAACGGGAAAGGAGTGGGCGACCCTTCTGACTAGCAGGGTACCAGCGGGGATGGGCTCCCGCGCCTCGTCCTCTCACTGGCCTTGGGCACGGCTGAAACCCCTTCTGTGGGCCGCAGCGAAGAAATAAAATTGCAAACAATTACTTTCTCTTCCTTTCTGACAGCAACCCCCGAGAGAGACAAACAGCGCGTTCTCTCGTCATTGAAAAGGAAAAACATGATGCTTTGACTTTTCCCTCCTCAAGACACAGAGAAGACAGTCCCACCAAAGCACATGGGCCCGGCTAGCCACGTAGGGAAAACAAGGCAAGAAGTGGCAACCGGCTGAGCCAAGGCCCTTCCTCAAATCACACCAACCACACTGAACCGCTTCCTCCCTCCCTCTGGGTGGATAACAACCCATTTCAAACATGCGGAATAGATCTCCACCTTAAAAGTATCACTTTTGACTTAACTCCATTTTTTTTTTTTAGAAAACTGCTCCAAAGATTAAAACAAAACAAAACAAAAGAAAAGTTTAGATGTGGTGAAGAAGCTTCCTTTGTGAGACTGAAGATGAAAAAATATCTCAGCAAAGCACAAGAAGATAAAAATTTATGTTCCTAAGGTAAAAAAGGAGGCAAAAGAAAAGCAGTCAAGCTCTTCCAAACACTGTAAAGCAACCAAAAAAAAAAAAAAAAAAAGATGGGAGGAAGAGGAGAGTAGCACAAACATTTGAAAATACTATAAACGTGCAAAGTAACACCAACAAACTAAAATAATCAAGGAAGAGAGGAGGTGTTGCAAATACGCAGATGGGTTGTTTGCAACATCTTCATTCCTCACAGTTGAAGAAATCATGTAAAGGGAAAAAAAAACCCAAATGAGCCAAAGCCAAGTGTTTTACTGCTGTCCATTAAGGGAATTCAATGTGTACACACAGCCAGAGGTTCCCAGGGCCCTGGCGTCTCTCACCCCTGGTGTGCTGTGGCTCAAGCCAAGACCGTGGTGGTCAAACATCCAAAGTTCTCATCATCCTAAAAGAGCACAGAAAACACAAAGCAGCATACAGAAGAGTTAATGCTGGCAATCCCGCTGTTACCGCTTACATTTCTAGAAAACAAGGCTACTGCAGCTATGCCACGTTTCTCCAAAACCTATGCAGTCTGACCCACGGCAATGTCACGCAACGCCCTGCCCGCTGCTTGGGGTACAGAAATGCTCCTGCGTGGACGTGCTCTCCCCAAGGGATTTGTAACGTGTGCACAAGGTCCCTGTTCTTCCATTGCCACCAAAACAGTCCCCGTGACTGTCACAGCTCCAAAAACCTCCAGCCAAATTCATCAATCTGCTACCGTCAAGGCAGAGCAAGCTGTTTCTTTCCTCAGTCGTACCGTGGAATTAGCATGTTGGGAGAGCTGCCTGCAGAGCTTAGCGCTGTGCAAGAGATGGTATAAATACACAGGCCCCTTTCCCCACGGCTCTGAAATCCCACAAAGAGCCCCAACGCCATTGAGATAATGCATCGGAAAGATTTATATATAAAAAAAACAGCTGAAGAACGCACAGGTCATACGTCTGTCATCACTGCAGACATCACTAAGGCCTAAAGAGAAAAGTGGCCTTAAGGGAAAGACAGGATGGAAAAGGGAAAGGGAGACTATTCAGTACACATGAAGATCAATAAAAGATTCAAGAATATTATTTGCATGCTCAGTTTTTTCTCTTCCCCACAAAATAGTTTTGGCTTGAAACTGCTGTCACGTGCGAAAGGCAGCAGAGCCCTGGGAGCATCCGAGGAACAATCCTGAACAGCACGTAGGCAGGCTTCATGCTGAAGTCAATACGGTGCAAGAAATCAACTGCGGACAATGGCATTTGGGTATTACTTTTGCCAAGTCATGAGTGATCTCATCCCAGCATCTCTCTCCTACGTGATCTGTTAAAAGCCAGACACCCCCCCAGCCCCACCCCACTCCCAGAAAGCCAGTCATACTGACCTCTTCGCTTCCCCCACAGGTCCCACATGCGCCAGGACGGCTGAGTAAAGCCTGCACGAGGCTTGACCGAGACAGTCTGTGCTTTCTCCTCTATCAATATTTCAAAACCCTGGTCCCAAGCATTCAATATTTGAACAAAGCACTGTGAAGTTAAGGCAGGAAGAAACAGCTTGCTCTTTCACTAATGGGATTCCAGAGTGGCTGCAGCGGAGAATTAGCCCAGACGCGCCAGGCCGGGCTGCAGCTTGACACAAGCTACACCGGAGATGGTACAACTCACCTAAAAAGTACAAGGAGTGGTACCGGTGCAGGAAGAGCCATGATCCACGTTACTTCAACTACCCGTTTAATTGCACCAGGCAACACCTCTGTGTTGTGACACGACAGCAGGCATTTGGGGTACAAGCCTTATCATTAACACCAGAACCTGCAGCACGGAAACTCCCGGGCAAGGCTGATGCTCTGGCCAAGAGCACTGCTACCATCTTACTTTTGGGGGAACTTGCTAGATAACCTCATTTTTTTGGTCCCACGGAAATCCTCAGTGTACAGGCAGCATTTGGCAGGGGAAAGAGGGAAACATCTGTACTTTGAGGGAGGAGTAGAGAGAGGAATTCTCTCCCTCGTTCTGAAGGATGGTTTCTAGATTAGGTATTACATCTCCGAATAGACATTGGGGAACTAGAAGTTGCATTTTAAATAAGATCAGCTGAGAAGAAGTATGCATCAGTGAAGAACCGCTTGGGGAAACATACTAATGACTAGTGAATTTGGGGGAGGGGGAAATCAAAGTGAATGGATAGTGTAATTTTACATGTATTTGATAATGGTAGATTCTGAATGGATTTTAAGGAAGGGTTGGGTTTTTTTCCAAATCTCATCTTACATTCAAATTTCTGCTCGTACTTGCCCTCAAAGCTTGCTTCTGCCCAAAAGGCAAGGGCCTAAAATACAAATCAAAGTTGCATTTCCTTCCTCAGAAACAAGTAGCTCCTCTTTATGAACACTGATAGCATATTGAGCAGAGTTCAGGACTAATTAACGCACATTTGATTACTGAAGACACATTTGCAGTTCATGGAAACCTTTGTGGAGAAAACAGCCTGAGAGACAGAGCCTTGCTTACAGAATACTGCCTCTCTCCTCAAGGGGACTGGAGAAATAGTTCTGCTCTGAAAAATTCTTCTGCTTTCATTGATTATGATGCTAGAGGCTGACTTCCAGTTGGTCTCACATATTGAAGCACTGTTGCAATTTGGTTTTAAATAACTTACCATCAAACAAACAGAAGAAGTATGAACAGTCCAATTCTAAGGAGAAAAAAAAAAAAGTGTATAAAACATGGCCCCCAAAATACATTTATGGGCATAAAACCCTCCATGTAATTTCTTAACTGAATTAATCCTGAAGACCAGTTTACCATACTGACTTTTGCAATGTTACACCAGAAATTAGTTTAGCTCAGGGAACGTCTCATTTAAAAACAAAGCCACCATCTCCCTCTTCCAAACTGCAGCAAAGACATTGCTCTGTCAACATTCAAACGCCATATGCTTTCCTGGTTTTCAGAAGTACATTGCACGTGTTCGAAACATTTTTAAACATTAAGTAGGATCTCGCCCACAGTCACAGTACATTGGAAGATCTGGTCCTCTATATCTTAATCTTTGATAAGAGGCTAAGCACACACATTTTTTGAAGATATGCACTGCGTTTATGGAAGATTTTAAATTCCCTGGATGCACATGCAGGGTATTAAACACTTAAGAAGTGGTCAGAATGAAAACTTCCTCTGGCTTATTTCTCAAGCAAATTTTCACGCTTCCGTACTCACAATGGTTGCAGCATGCTTGTGCCCTGCATTTGCGGAAGCGCTAAAAATCAATTATCTTTTTTACACCAGTTTGTAAGATGCTATCGCCTTATGAACTTGCATACAAACGATGCACACAAAGACACATTAATGGAGCTTGAGCATCTATGGCAGAAACAATTGTGGATTCCCCCACCTACAAGGAATGTATTTAAAGAAAAAGCTACATCCCAAAATACCCTTTAATTTCACTTCTTTTTAACAAGCACCATTTAAGGATGATTAAAAATACCCTCTAGGCTTCAGAGGGCTACAAAGAAAGGAGGCTTATTTAAAGAGGTACAATCTATTTTCTAGCAACACTAATCTTAATATCTTCCATAAAAACTAAATACAAGAATTATTAGCAAAATTACCTGCTGGGCCAATTTCTACTGGATATATATTTATATCCCATGAGCTACTTTTCTTATTATTCTGAAGCCTGATATTGATGATGCTTTATAGAGATAGTGTGAGTGCAATATAGTTTTTATATATATATACATACACTCACATATACTATACTCTATATATATATATAAAAATGCATGACTAACAAACAGCTTGATGGATTTCCCTGCTTGTTGTTGTTTCATTGGGAAAGAACCGCCATCATCACAGGACTTCTTTTCTCCTCCTCCAAGCTGTCTTTTGGCAAGGTGGGTGGCGGGTGGAATTTCCCACTGGAAACCATCAGTACGACGACACTAGATCTGCAGACGAGCAGAGCAGTCCCACTACTCATCTGGCCAAAATACAGCATGTGCTGCTTTTGCAGATTTAGAAAATAACAGAGTAACATGAGACCTTTCCTCAAATCTGCTGCTGAATGATAAGGAAGATCCCTTTTACAGTGCTTGATACTTAAACAGGGAAAAACCCTACACTGCACCCTTTTAAGCTGAATATATCCACCCAGGTTCCGAGTCCTGCTGTCTGCTTTCTTTGATAAGTAGTCTCCCATCAGTTTCAACAGGAGCAGGATCAAATGCAAAGGTGTTAGTCTGCACTCAAAATAAGGCCTTAGACAAGAGGTGTTGCCTTGTGAGAGCCAGAATGAGATGCAAGTGCCATTCTCTTCTACCCAGCCTGACAATTCAGTAATGCTTCTGCAGTGGTGCGGATACATCATTGCTATTCAATACAAAACCACCCACCCTCATCTTTTATTCTTTATACTTAGACATCTATGCAAACCACATTTAAAACATTTATTTAAAGAACCACCTCTAATTCCCAAATAACATTAGCCATGTGCAAGAATACATCTCATTTTCCCAGTCCTTTGTTTGCTTAATGATCAGACTGATTCCATACTTGTGGCTATTTAACTACATTAGTAGGCTTCTCACTGGCAGATTTAAAGGATAAAATCCCCTCACTGGTCTGTTGCCACCAGCCCACACTGCTCATGATACCAAACGCTACACCGATGGAGGAAGGCAGGAGTCCCTGCAACACAGCACTATGAAAATGTAATGACAAACACGAAACTCCAGGTAGTGAAGCTCCTGCTGGTCTGGTTCAGGGTATTCAAGTATCCGGTGTACTTCAGTGAGAGCCACGAACGGTTGCTCAAAGGCAGTGGCTTCCACAACCCTTCCCTCACACAGCATGGCTACTCCATGCACTCAGCACAGAGTAATTTTCCAGCTCACCAGGAAAGGGGCTCCTTACGCCTCCCGGTCACGGGCAATGCTCCTGAGAGGTGCTTTGTGACACTGTTCACGGGCACCTTCCCGCTGCCAGTGAGGCATCTCCTACTGAACAAAGCTACCCCGCGCCTGCGGGCTGCAGCACAGCTGTGTGCAAAAGCAACCTGGTGACCGCTGAAAGCTCTCTGACCATAGACTTCGCTTCTTAGTAATCTTGCTACCAGATAGGAAATTCACCCATATCCTATTTTAAGCTGCTGAGCGCACAACATCATTAACACCTTGAGCCTCCAGAACGCCTTTCATCAGAGATTCTCAGAGCATTTCTTCAGCATCAGCTATCCAGGGAAGCTTTCCCTTTGGCTTCCTGCACGAATCCCATTTCTCACAGGTGCTAATTGATTAAATAGAGAGAAACAGCACAGACATTTCAAGTACAAGGATGGCCCAGAGGATCAGGGAAAGAGCCACCTATTCAAAATCAGCTTTAAAATGGGCTGAGTAGACCAGGTAGCTACAGAAAGATTTGGGACCTCATTATCATCATGACCAGCTCAAGTGCAAAGAGAAAAGGCAGAACACTGGCCTATATCTAGAGAAACAAAAGACAGGGGCTGACAACCAAAGGGGAACTCCTGCCTCTGAGTTGTGAAGGCAGACCGGCAGCCAAGAGGGAAACGGCTGGGAAGCCCAGAGATGGGGACAGGCCCTTCCATAGCCAAGCCTCATTAGCAAGGTATTAAGAAAGGTCTTTGCACGGTCTCTTTGCTTCCTAACTACATCTGGCTGACCCATAAGCGGTGACAGGAGAAATAGGAAATGTTTTTTCTACCCTCCTCTTTAGTTTCCTTTCCAGGCCCACTATAGCCTAATTTACCTTGTGCCAGAAAATAAGAGCTTATCAAGTATCTAGATACAGAAAAAATTGTCAGTTTAATGAATTTGAGTTTGATGCCTGCAAGATCCTAAGTGTCCACGCTTCAGGTGTCTCCTTCCAGATATGTATGGAAATCCAAAAGCCTTTAAAATATTCAAATAAAAAAAATCTGTCTCAGCTTTGTAAAAGTGAAATGCTTCCTGTGTACAAAGCCCCTTTACCCCCTCTCCTACCATTAATAGCAAGATTTTCTGCCCACCACCCACTGCCTGGCAGAATCATACTCTTCAGTGCTTCCTGTTACATAAAAATCGAGCGATTGAGCACATTGTGTGTAGGAGTGAAGTAGAATCTGTTTTAGCACCGAACTTTATATATCAGGATAAGAAGTAGTGATCATCTGTATTCCCTCTCCTGCCTTCTCCCATGCCACGGCCCGCAGGGGCATGCTGCTGCAGAGCCACATCCCTGCATTTCCACCTGTTTGGGTGCCCAACAGCAGCCCAGAGCAGCACCAAGGCTGTGAAACCTGCCCCGATCCAAAGTCAGTCACACAGGGCAGGTTTCGAAGCCTCGCTGCCACAACCGTGCTGCCAGCAGTATCTGACCAAGTGCCTCACATCTCCAAGAGCTGAATAAACACTTTTGGATTGCAATGCAGATAACAGGCTCGCTCTCTCACCTCTGCTCCCCACTCCTCAACTCTGTCATCTCTACTTCTCCCTCATCATCCAAGCTCAGCCTCTTTTTTCCCACAGTCTTAATACCTTCCCCTTATTTCTACTATCTCAAGTATCATTTAACCCATTGCTTCCCTCCTTCCTTAATTTGTCTTTGTCCTTCATTTCTCTTTTTCCCTTCTTCCAGTCTCCCCAACTTTATGTCCTAGAAATTGCTCTCCTAGAAGCGGAATTTGCTGTTCAGCCTTGGCAGCAGAAAATTTTCCTCTCATTTCTCTGTTGTCCCCATCTCTCACTCACTTCCCCACACCCCAACTTTCCACCACCAAAATGCAGTCTCGGTAGCGCTCTCTCAGCATTGCAGCCCAGACCAGACACCAATCCTCAGGCTGACCTTCACCCATCCCACCCTGCATCAGCTCTTCCCCACAGGTCCCTCAGCCACCCAGACAAGACAGGCATAAAGCGGAGGGAGGCTGCTGGGGCTGCCTGAGGGACCTAGGGAGGAACGGAGGCAGCAGCGAGAAGACACAGTGTAGGTTCTGCAAAAAAAATTAAAGCAAAACTGTCCGCTGCTTTGGGGATTTCTGAGGATTAGGGAATATCCTTACAGTTTCTACAAATTGACATTATGTCTGGAAAGTACAGCATAGATATGCAGGAGCAGTGGGGGGAAAGGGTGTTCAGAGTTTCGTGACACTGAGTGGTTCAGATCTCTGTCAACTAAAGAGCTCTGAAGGCACAAGACCAAACCTTTAAAGCTACCAGATTACAGATAGCTGCACCACATCCTTCTGGTCTCACTATTAGCTGAACGGCTTCAGATTTTTCTCTTTCACCAGCAGGTGCAGACAAGTTCCAGACCTAGGCTTAAAAATATTAATTCAATATACCAGTAAAAATCTGTTCCCAAGGCCAGGCTAGCTATGGTCTCTCCTGGACGGTAAAAGCAAGTGCTGTACCAGAGAATGCCAACAGAAGTAGCTTTTGGTAAGAGACTGAGAGAAGACCTGTACTAGTATTATTGTTATATCTACTTTTCAGGCAAAGCCGTGAAGATATAAAGAGGCCAAATGACTGCAAAAAGGCACGTAAGAATCTTACAGCAAAATTCAAAAGCAGACGCCAAGAGTCACTTTTTTTTATTTTAGTTTAACCTCTCTTCTGGACTCTCCTTTTTGGCATACTTCATCCTTGCTCTATTCCTCTAGTCCTGCAAAAGGCCCTTTCTCGTTTTGAACTAGAATTACCTATTTAGGAGCCATGCCCTACTGCATAGTCCTTAAAAAAACCTCACTAAGATTTCCATAGCACAAGTTACATAACTAAAAAAGTAATAATTCTTGCTATGGTAACAAATTCTTTCAAAAACAGATTTCTTTTGTTCACATATAAGCTGTTCCATAGCACTTGCCATTAGCTAGGGTTCAACACCAGTGTCTGTCCAAATGATGCAGCAACATCATTTCAACTCCCACTTTGGGGTCGTGTTTGTTTGCTTTCCTGTTGCAGAGACTGGAGAATTTTTGCAGTACCGTCTGGAGTATGCTGATCCTCTGAGTTTCTTTTGCCACAGAAAATATGCTTTACCCTAGGAAAGACTAAAATATGGTGCTGCAAATTCTTCTCCACTGAAATCTCTCCAATGTAAGGGTAGTTTTACAATCCCAGTGAATAAGAGTTCATAGGGGCAGAATTGAAGCATTTCACCTTGGGAGACCCTGTAACCCACTTTTTTCTCTTTTTTTTTTTTTTTTTTTTAATTTGAGATCCCCTCTAGACCTCCAGAGTGAGGGGTACATAGGATTGCTACATGCCAGGCAACCAGATTAAAAAACTGCTCTCTTTCATCCCAAAAGGCCACTTGTTGTTTTGTTTTCCTTGTTCCGTTGACACAAGGAGGTAAGGTGACAATTCCTTTATTCTCAGCCAGTGACTACATCAGAACAGCACTTCTCCAGCTCAAATGTGAAGGCAGGCCATTTCCCAGCTATAACAGGCAGTGCATATCCCAGCAGCAAGCTCCACAACAGCAGGAAGAGGTAAGGGAGCACGCTTCAGCCCTTCGGAAAATCCTGCCCGAGAGGACCACGGGGAGCCTGACAGATTGTCCTTCATTAACATGCAGATGAACACAAATCACTCCACACTGGGGACTATGTTCCTCTGATCAAAAATGTGACCCCTGAGCCTCCATTTTAGCTCCTTTGGCCTTTCCTCCAATTTCTTCCCATCTTTTCATTTCCTACCCTCCCACAGGGTATCTCCTTGCAAGTGAGCTGTTAGCACCAGAAGCCATACATACACCCCTGCACCCACGCTTCTGACAAGCTGCCAAGGCACAAGGAAAGTATGAATACCCTGGAAATGGTAGGCATGATGAATACCTGGGGCAGGTTCTGGGTAAAACAGTGGGATTTTCCATGTCCAAAATTTGATCTGAAAGGGTACCTTCATTTCTCTAAACTTTCCACATTGCCTTCTGTAAAAAAGAGGTGTTCAGGCACTATGTCTAGGAAAGGAAATGATGCCTAGGTGATTTGTTGCCAGGACTGTTTCAGTGAACGGACTGAATGGCTCAGGAAATCAGCGTGGTCACCAGCCAAAATGCCGATAAGGAGGAAGGTAGTTGAAGGGCTTTGTGTTTGACAGGTGTGTGAGGATCATCCAGCCCTTGTTTGGAGAAGGATCCACATATTGCAGAATATTCTGAGAATATGTTTAACACACAGCTCTCTCAAGAGCAAGCCTACCAAAAAGGAGATGGATCTGCCTCCTTGGTCAGCATCACAAGAAAGGGTTCAGTGTGCTCAACACCCTGGGGACCCAGAAGGCTTCTCTCTGAGACTTCCCAAGTAAACTGGGAGAACTGTCAACAGTGCAAATGCAGTCCTGACACATGGGGACAAAAGTTGCTCTAACTCAGTCTGGCATCCACACGGCTTCCCAGTCCCAGCAAGGAGGACTGGGAGGGAGTCCTAGTATAACAATAGCTGCAGCGGCACAATCGGTCCTCCAACTGCTGTTGCACAGTGCTGGGGATGTGCAGTGGGATGCAAGCACAGGAACACCCTCTCCAAACAGCAGGAGATGAAACTGATTTTCAGATGCAGGCATTTTGCAGAGAGAGTGAAAGGAACAAAGCAGATGTCAGGCGGTCTGCAGTACAGCTCTCCCCTTGTGGGCACCCCTTTGGAGCAATAATTCCTTCAAGGGGGGAAGAGGAGAAAAAACAACCACCCAGCAGTGTGCTAATCTTCACAGACGGAGCAGCTTTAATGCTGCCTAATCCTCCAGAGGGAGGAAACAGCATTTCCTTCGTGCCAAGGATATCAAAATGGTTGAAGGTGGCAATCTCCACTGACATTAACTTCATTAAAGGAGGAGTATTTCCACAAGCCCTGACAAGGCTTGGTCAAGAGCCACCTGGAGACGCATTGCTATGTAAGCATCTACTCGTAACAACAGAAAATAGCAGGCAGTTGGGAACTCCTGAAAGAATATATAGGCATCAAGCATGCACACAAACTAGACATTGCATATCACAGCCACACACGTCAATTATGCAGCTATCAAACAATAGCATAGCAGCGGCAATGTGAGCAATGTGAGCAGCTAATAATTGCCTTTTATTCTTTTTAAATTTGGCTCCTGTATTATTTTGCTGCAGCTATATAATTAACTTGTATTCTGAAGGAGGAAGCAGTGCCCCTGGGTTGTCGTTACAAGAATGCCAAACCTTCTCAAGCCACTTCCTCAGCAGAGAATGATTTTTCCATTTAAACTGGATGCAGAAGTGAAAGAAAGGAGATAAGCATTCTCAGTAAAATTCTGAGTAATAGGAGCCTGCATTTAATTAAACCTTACTTTAAATAACAGTAGTATTCACATTCTACTCATAGACACTTTCTTGCATCTAAATATCAAACAACTGTCACTTCACAATGGCACTGAATATAAAGCCAGTTCCTAAACACCTTTAGGTAATGCGCAGGAAACATCATCTTGAATTCACATTGGTATGTCAGTACATCTCATCCAGCCTTGCCTAAAACACCTCAGAAATAGCAGCTTGCACTATATGCCACTGCCTGAACGTTCATAGTCTCATCGTAGAAATCGGCATAGATCTAAGTTATTTCTTAGAATCGGATCCTTTCATTATTTATATTTGGTCCTACAGAATTTCTGAAGTGTTTAAAACAGTTGCACACATTGCCTCCTTCTTGTGCGAAATGGAAAGTTAAAACTCTGAATCAAGGATCTGAAATACAAAGCTCCAGTATTTGTAACAGAAGCAGAAAATACCAATACATTCATCTCCCCTTCCTGGAGAACAGTTCAATTATAATCATGTCCCCAAGCAGATTTTGCACTGAATCACTGTGACATCTGCTAGGGAAATGAACACAAATCTATATCTGCATGCAGCAAATACATTGGCAAGGTTGCAATGGGGGGAAGGGAAATTAAGCATCACTTTTCACACAAACTAGAAAATGACAGCTGGTCACATCCATCAGTAAACACTAGCAGAAGTGAGAGGAGGCAAGATGCTTCTTCACCTTTTGCCCCCACCATAGCGTTACAAAGATACAGATTAAGGATAAAACTGTGGCTTCTTATCCCCTGCCTACAGTAACAGCATCTGGACGCATATCACCCCCGGGAACACTAACAATAATGGATCATATCCGCCACTCACGTGCGTTAGCAGAGCTCCGCTGAGTTCAAGTGAGCTGTGCCCCTTCCCCAGCTGAAGAGCCAGTTCGACATGCCAGAGCTGGGGGGGACAGAGCCCCAAAGGGTGAGGGTGCAGAGTAACCTCCTTCGGGTCACTTATGGAGAAGAAGGATTGCCCATAGCCTTGTCAGCAGCAGGGACAATGTTATGATACAGAAGCAAGGGGTTTAGTCATGACTTGCCTACATGCAAAAATCATGATATAATGTAGTACAACCCTCTTTGTACAGACAAAGACGCCCAGAAGAAGGGCAAAGTTAGCTCAAATCCCCCTGTGTTTCCCCAAGGACAGGAGTATGCCCACGGACAATTGCTGCAGAGCCACCCACACGCTATAGCTTGCTTGCCTGTCTGAGCCCATGGGCACAAAGGTGAAGACCTTTCCCACCTTCTTTCAGTCCAACATGCAGGGCTTCACTGGTTGCATCACATGGTAGGGCACAAGGTTGGCTCCCAACTGCAGGATGGAGGAAGGGCCGTAGTATGAAGCTACCGATACAAAATCACCTTCTAGCAAGAGGACCCTTGGCTCCAAAACCTACCCCAGCTGCACCATAACACTGCAACCTCTTTACCATCCCAGTCACACACAAGGCTGGAGATGAAGGCAACACAGCAGAGCACACCTGAGACTCAAATACCTAGGTTTCATGCAGGGTGTACAAGATGGATCTGACCTGACAACCATATGGGAAACAGCAATATCATTCTAAGCTCCTTTTAGGCTAATGATACCATTTACACAGGGTTACAGTAACTGCAGCTGTTTTGGGAGGAAACAGGCTCTCTACCAAAAATACACAGACGGGTACAAAAATTCTTCGTATCACACCTTCACCTATAAGAAATGCATTGCATTAATACTTAACAGTATCTCATTGCTGGAGCAGAGCAGCACAGCACCCTTTCATCGATTATGGCTTGTTTTCAGGTGCACCTTCCCCACACCCAAAAGCCTGTGTTCAAGATATTGTATATTCTGTGATTCATAGGGTAAGATTAATGTGACTGTAAAAAAGGTATTATTTCAGTTCCTTTTTTAAAGAGATGTACAACCTTCCACCCACTCTTCCTTGTGCTTTTACAGCAAGAATTTGTTCCTAATTGGTATCCAAGTGTGCAGAGTCAGATCAATTCCTCTTCAAAAAAGCGTGCTGCTTTTTATCCTGATGAAAACAGATACTACAGACTTCACTTACAGGATCTGATTTTAAAAATTACTGTAATCAGGCTTTGATGGAACCACTCTGATAACAGATGTGTGGCTAATGTGTTTCGTAATTTTATGACAATTTGACTATTGACAAAGTCAATAAATAGCTTAAAAATAAGCAAAACTTTAGGCACTTGGACATTGGTGATATATGCCAAATTCAGAGCTCAGAAGTCTCCCCTGAAATGTTATTAGTCCATATCCTCCTACTTCTCCACAATCCTGATCTTTAAAACTTCAGACAAAGGTACACGAAGAAAACTTTGAAATTTGGACTCCTGACCTCAATTTGCTTTCTCATGCAAGAGATAAACTTTAAGCTTTCAGGAGTTACATATTTACAGTCTGATTCCACAACAAAGAACATATGGATTTTTCTATTCAGTAGAAAAATAGAAACACCTTCTCTAAGAAAGCTGTATTCTATAGTTTACAATGAGAAACTGCTTGAAAAAGTAGAAAAGGAATAGTAGAGTTTTTTTAAAGCTGTGTAAAGAAAGTTTATTCTTAGAACTGCAAGAATTCTTTACATTGGAATAACTTAGTAAGCACACTGAAATACTTTCCCAAATCTATACGGTCTAACTGGAAGGCTGTTGGCTAGAGCCATCCCACCACCTGTTTCAAAACAGAGGTAGAGAACAAGTGTGTGATCTGCCAGATATCTCCTCCTGTGCTTGCCACAGCTTGACCGAGAGAGCCAGGCTGCTGCTGCCACCCCTGCCTCAAGCACTGAAATGGAAGATTGCAACATGAGCATGCACAGAGACAGCAAAGAAACACCTGTATGCCCTGAAGGGGAAAAATAAATGCAGAGAAAGAAAGAAAATTTGAGCATTAAAACTACTCTTCCTTCCAAAAGATGTATTAAAAGGGTCTCATAGCTGTTTTACATATAGACTGACAAGCAATAAAAAGTCAGCGAGAAGTTCAGAAGACACTGATTGCTTTTATCTGCCACACAGTTTGCTTTCCAGTCTGCAGTTCTGTGTGGTTTCTCAGATGAGCAGATCTCTCTTCTAGGTGTTTCTAACACACCTACTGACTTAGATTCCTATCCTGCAAATACGAACAGTCATTACATGCATGCATTCTTGTCTGCAGTATCCAGAACATATTTTATGTGCATTATACCTAGGACGCCTTTAAAAACTACAAGCACTGAAGAGGGAGGCACATGAAACACAGCAGAGTTTCGTGAAATATTTCTGTTAAAATACAAAAAGTCCAGCAGTTTTTAAATCAAGAAATCCTAAATAGGTTTCTCCCCCATCAACTCCAGGTAACATGGTACCTTTCCCACCTCTTCATCTACAAGAACTGCGGGTGGGGGAAGGGAATTCTGCAGCTTCTGCATAGTATAGCCAAATATCCTCCTCCTCTCCACAAAATGACTTAAAACAGATCTACAGTACAGCCTCATTTGGGGGATCTTACTATCTTATTTATGCCATTGTTTCAAGCGCTGTAACTCAGAGGACTGGGAACAGAGACTGCACTTCTGCTAATGAGAATTGAGTTTGTAATACAACAGCCTGAATGAGGACCCCAAGAAAAAAGAAAAATTAAAACTATGAAAGTGGGCTGCATATTGGGAAGACAGCACAGAGTAGAGAGATGAGGTTGCACATGAAACCTTATTTCCATGCTCCTTGCTTATTTTCTCTTCTAATGGTGTCCAAAGTGGGTTCTTGTCTTTCTTGTACTGTGTTTGTTCCCTTCAAGGCCAGCTGAACAACATTTTTTTTTTAGGGACCTGAGGAACTCAGGGCAAGACAATGAAAGCTTTCTTGAGAGCTAGGGCCAAGTCTTGCTGAGTGAGCAATCCTCCCTATTTATACCAAGAGTTTGAGCCTCATGCTACTGTATGGTATGTTATACCAAGAGCCTTGAGCCAGCTAGAGATGCTTGGGAAAACAAGAAGAGGGGAGTCACCCTGCCTGCAGCTCTCAGCCCAGTCTGACACCCAGGCTACACTCCTGCCTGAGAGCACAGAGAAACACAGAGCTGAAAACAAGCAAACACAGCCAAGAAACTCCAGCCTCAAGGAAAACTGGAGCCTACCTCCCTCTGGTCCTTTTCTCATGTCCTTAACAGACTGCAAGAGTGGCCAAAATACCTTCAGAGCTGCTTAACCCAGCATTTTCTCCCTTGTCCACATCCTTGCAGGGCAGCATAGTTGGCAGCCATTTAGCCCTAGCTAGTCTCAGTATACAAGCTCAGCGATACCCATCCACTAGTGAGCCTGGCCCATCACTCTCTACTGCTTAATCCTGCCCTGCCTCAAGAAACGGGAGCTGCTATTTAAGTTTCTCCAAACAAATTTTGTGTGTGTAAGGCACTACCATCCATTTACTAGCCAGCTTTAAGTTAGTTAGGCAAGAGTTACCTGGCCAGTGTAAATCCCACTGGCCAGGTAACTCTTAGGAACAAAGCAAACTGCTTAGAGCACAGCTAGCAGTAGCCCTTACGTTGTCTTGCACCACTGTTGACTTTTGTCTGTGTTCATGTTACAGTAAGGATCCTCACCTGACGCAACTCTCTAGGTAATAATTAGCTCTACCCATGCTTCTCTGGTGGTTACAAGATCCCACAACTTTTGTTTTTTGGAACCAAAGCAGAAACCCACCAGCTTGTCTGCTTTTTCTCATACATGCCGAAGCCAATAATTCAAACAGGCTTCTCCTCCGTTTTGCCAAACAGCTGAAGCTCATCCTCACATCTCTCACTTCTCTTCAGCTGGGCTGCTCTTCCTCTCACCCTTACTTTCTGAAGGGAACATGACCCAAAATTGGGAAATAGGCACAGGTCCTGGCTCTACAGCTGCTTTCTTTGCACAAATGTCTGCAAGCACCACTTGGCTGAAAGAAATTAGAACGTAAGCTTACAGTGAATGAGGTGTCCTCTCTTTCTGTGCAGCTCACAAACCAGGCTGCATTACATGTAGGCTCACAGACCAATTAATGTAATTTAGGATCTTTAGTAGCCTAAGAGCTTGCTGAGATGGGAACAAACGGCTGAAGGGAAGAGGTTGGATGATATGCTCTGCATAGCTGTATGTGAAGAGTGACTTGAAACTGTTTGAACTCACTAGTCAGCGCACCAAGGAGCCAAAGAAGGCTGTTACTGCTCATAGAAGAAAAATAATCTGAACTGTCAACATTTTTGTTAGTGCTTAATAGAAAAAGGAGAAATTAAAAGAAAAAAACAAAGAGATGTTGAATAAGGTATAATAAGGAGCAATTAACCCCATGTTGAGTGTAGAGCAATTTCCTCCAGCACATCCCCTTTGCAAATGAGGCACAGTAGGAACTGGGATCAACGGAGGCAGCAGTGCTTTTGCCAGAGCACTTGCCAGTAGAGCCTCTCTTCTATAAATTATAAACAAGAACAGGGGTGACTAAATCCTGGTAGTTTCAGCCCAAATCTAGGTTCCACTGTTCTAGGTACCACATAAACATACAGGAAGTCAAACCTGCCCCCAAACTTTTGCAGTCTAAAGGCAATAAAACTAGAGGAGGAAGGAAATGTTTATCACAGACAAATGACGAATGCTAGTTACATGGTAGCTTGTATCATTGAAGGGAGAAAGAAGCCAGGCAAATCAAGTTACTGAAGGAAAGGAGAATTAGAAAGGCCGTTACAGAAAAAGGGGAAAAGGGCTCAATAGGAGGTGACTTGCTTATGGGCTTAATTTCCTGGTTCAGAAATCACCCTGAGCCAAGCAGACACAGAGGTCTGCCTTGTGCAGTCTGCAACCACACACCCGTATGCAACATGGGACTCTGCAGAGGACCTTCCCAAAAGATGCAGCACTGCTTCCCTTCCCAGCCATGCACAGCCGGTGCTCATAAGCATCCACACACTGCATGGGCCTGATCACTCAGAGCTTCTGTCAGTTAATGAAATATCTATCCCACAATTGTCTGAGAGGAGACCCATGCAGTGACCCAGGCTGCCAAAGCAGCTCTCTGTATAAACCTTTGTGTCTCTTACCATTTATTGTCCTTTGCATTTTCCAGTGAAATCCCTCAAGTGACAAGAAATCCCAAACAGCAACTTAAGGCTATCAGGATGAGTATACTCCATAATATAGCCACATGGGAGTACCCACGGAGACCCTTCTGGCTCTCCCCCTGCCCGCACAGCTATGCTCCTTTTTAATAAAAACTAGAACTTCAAGAGAGAGGAGGGGAAATGGTACACAAATAAGCTTATCCCAACATTCAGTCATTCAGGGGCCAGTGTGCAGGTCTGAGTCCCACAGTTTAGCTACAACCCGATAAAGTGGTGTCACAGGAACGCAGGAGGCTTGAATACATGTGTGTGCTTTTTTTAGGACAAGAGTATCTTTCAGAATTTTGCTGGTGCACTAAGCTTCAGAAATATATTTGACATCTTCAAGCATTTTTCTTCTAGGTCATGGAAAAATGCTCCTTTTCTAAATGCTTATTAAATTTCTTTGGGTTCATATATGAAGTGGATGATTCTGGGGTTTTGCCCTCTCCCACAAGAATGAGCAAATGGGTATCCATTCTGTTAGCTCCCCTATTGATTTTGTGATTCCTAGTGTAATCAATCTGCCTGTCTCTCCCCAGACTTCAGCCTCAGGGCAAGGAGAACTTTACTAAGGATGTGAATTATGGGATGGTTGCACTATCTCTGTTCAGTGCTGTGTTACAAATATTGCTGATCTGTGAACACACTCTCAAATTCTTCTATAATTTTTTTTTCCTCCTGCCTCTCTGATGGGTCTATCCATGTGAGGAGGTCAACAACGAGGAAAGTCCCAGATTTCCATTACAATTACTGTCCTCCCTGCTCCAGCCCCCCAGCAAGCTGTAATAGTGCCCACTCACAATTTATCAAGACAGTCAATTCACATCTCTTACCATCATCACTTAGGCTTTATCTGTTTCTCTTCAGCCTTATCGGTACTGTTTCAATGTTGATATTCCTATTTCTGATGTTATATCTCAGTTTGTGCCCCACTGGCTAACTCATTGCTAACACGTCCTATTTGCTTTAGGGGAGATTAGTCTATATAGCTTCAGCTGCAGCATTAACCACTTCTCCTTCCTTCCTGAGGCTCACTATCCTCCAGTCCAACCTATACTCACTGTTGCCACTAGCAAATAATACAACCCACAGGTGTTCTTGTATACTTCTTTCAAATGCTGCATTGTCTTGGCTCACAATGTTCGCCAGAGTCTCTGCATCATCACATTTTGTTTCTTGAGAATCCAGTTTTGAGCTCTGGCAAGCCTTTCTGCATTAGATCTCCTTACTTGTAGTCCGTAGCTTTCATTTTCTAGTACCTCCACAGTATCGGACAGTTGTTCAGCCTGCATAAATTTCATAAACTGGTCTGGGTGTTTTCCTCTGCTTTGCAAATTACAATTGATCAATGTAACTGGTTAGTTTTGTGTTCTCTAGTAATAATATTTCTCTGATTGCTTTGTCTCAGATCCCAGTCAGCGTATGGCAATTCATCAGGGACTATGTTAACTCCCCTGATGGAGAAAGCTGGTGTCTCAGTTTGCATTTGCATTCTGTATTCCTGTGTTAAAACTGAAAAAAAAAAACCCACCCTCCTTTCTTGTCTTTATTTGGTTGATGTCATGGAGGGTGAAGCATGCCTCAAAAGCCTGAGAGACACCGACTGATTCAGAATGTGAGAAAAAAAAAATCTCATGACTGTCTTCATTTTTGCTGGTACTCACTGTCTGCATAAAAGGCTTTTTCAGTTGGCCTCTGCTTTTCCAGAGAACGTCAGCTGTGGTGGCATTTTTAGCTGTGACATTTTCCCCACTCAGAATATTTTCTTAGTCCATTATACTCCGTGTACCATCTGCCATACAATAGTCATACACTGCCAAGAAGCCTGGCCACAGTCTGCTTTATTCAGTGGACGAGCCCTAATTGCTTAGCCTGGCACAACGTGAGCCACCGCATAGCACAGCATCCAATTCCAACTGCTTGTGCCACCGTTTCTCAGGGGTACAACGCTCCAGCACTGTCTCAGAGGCAGCTGTGACCACCGATTAGTTCCAACACAGAACAGTCGTGCTTCCATTCAACTTCTGTGAAGAAAGGAGAGAGCGACCACTCTGTAGGCCTCCGGATGCCTTTTGTTCCCAGTTTCACACTGGGAATGTGGCAGAAAGGAAGAGGCTGTGAGGCTGGGAGCCTAGCAAAGCACTGCACATCCAGGATACAAATTGTCCGAGTCATTCTGCTGTCCTGCCTGGTGCTAAAGTGCTGGAGGGGTGAGGAGCAGGAAGGCTGGTGTTATGGTGTTGTCTCTAGCTGTGAATTGGATGCAGCCTCAGTAAGCGTGCGCCAGGATGGTCCACCCTGTTGAACAAAGGGCAGATGCCAGTTTTAGTACCCTCTTGCAGGCTGTACGGCTGTTGGCTCTGAGCACCTGGCTTGGCGCAAGCACTGTAGAATGCAAGCATCCAGTCTCATCCTCCTCCCTTGCGAGGTGGCCGTGGCTCCGCAGCAGGGACACAGACCATCCTGCCAACAGAAACACCACAGTGCAGGGTATCGCTCAACACCCCTGCTCCACTGCTGTTTCAGTGTCTACTGAAAAGAGATGCCAAGGCTGAACACAGTCCTGACCTAAATGGGGAAACTTCACAGTCCCATGGCTCTGTGACACCTCAGCAGCCTGTGTTAACCAGGAAGGGAAGACCTCTTGTCCTGCCCAACTCGCCAGTACACTCTCAGCTGGTTTTGCCTCTGGGTCTGCTGCTCTCTCAGCCTGTACAGACACATGGATCTTCACATGACAATGACACGTTTTCTTTTTGATCACTGGCTATATAGAGAGGAAGTGGTAGGCCAGATACTACTTCTACACAGTGGAAATCAGAAAAGTGTGGTGGACTGCGAAGGAAGAATAATACGTCTAGGACTCCAGTACCACACTATTAATAGTCACTTGTAAATCCCTGTTGCAGTCCCCACTCATTGCTGAAAGTAACGTTTTCTTGAAATGTCTCAAGGCCTGAACCCATGGGATGCTGTGGTCCCTCCATGGAAGTATCAGCATTTCGTAGGATCAGGCCCTTGGTAATACACAAGCAGGCTCTGAGCAAGAAAGCCCATAAGAAGACTTAAGAAATAGGCATACTGCTTGGAGAGGGGGCAGGAAAGAACTGTGCCTGAAGATGCTGCCTGTGGGAAAAGACACTTCTCCTGGGCTGAACACACCAGTTAGTCCCACTCACCACTGTCCTGGGAATTAGGAAAAAGCAGCTCTTAGTCTGCTCCATTTTTGCCTGTCATTCAGTTGCTGGGAAGGAAGCATCTAGGATACAGCCTCTGCGCTTTGCTTGACGACAGGTTTCACTCCAAGAAGCCTTTCCATGGAGATCCTTATTTTGGGGTTGACAGATCCCACTCACTTGTACAAAAAGCAAGGATAAGCTAGTCCTAAATAAAGAGAAAGGAAAGTGTAAGAAAGGCAAGGAGAGGACCTGCGTTTTTACAAGTTGGTTTCTGCACTGGCAGATAATTAGCACTTACACTAATTCAAATATTTAATATCCAAAAGAATTACTGTTGCATAAAATGCAGTTGAGGCAGTTTTCTATGTAGCTTATTAGTGCTGCCTGGTAACAGATTATACTAAACATACAATGTTTAAAGCGAGACATAAAGCCAGCAAGATGTAAATGTAATTTTATTCTATTATTACTCTTTCCCTTGAAATGAGGGCTTGCTGGAGACAAAAGGGGGATTACTAGAGTAGGAGAAATTGTAAAATGGCAAGCTAAACTACAGCTGAGTTCACACAGTAATTAATGAGCAAGACAGCCTCTCTGGTCGTGTGCATCTTATGCAGCTCTGCTTGAACGGCTGCTCAACTGGAGAGCAGCTTATCTATAAAACAAAAGAAATTGAAAGAAAACAGGAGCAGTTCATACAAACAGAAATTTGTCTAATATTTTTGAGGAGCTAAAAAAAAATACTGTATTAAGGTACTGCCTTTTGAAATCTGTATCTTAAGTCACTGTAGTTTCTAAGGTAACAGTTTAGTGGGACTCAAATTAAACAGAAACAAACCGCAAGTTGTCAATGCAACAAATTATTGCCTCGTGGGTAGAGGCAATTAGAATCCCTGCTGCCATTAACAGTAATAGTATTTCACCTTACTCTCCCTCACACTGTGCTAAGAACATTCCCTCTAAATAATAAGTATCTCTGAGATGCAACTATATTTTCTTTAAAAAAATCGTTTTCTTTCTTCAAGATCCAAGAGCTATTTAAGTAGACAAAAAGATGGCTTAACTGCATATAAGAGAAGACTCTAGCTGTCTTGTCTATAGTTAATCATTACCAGCTCTTCCTACCACTGTGTTAAAGGTAGCACTGGTTAGCGGCTAGTGCCATCTTGTGAACAAAATCCCAAACACCCTTCCTTCATCCTTTTTAGTCAAACTGTACCTATGCAGCAGGGTAGAGGAAAAAAAATCCAGTTTTTGCACGAATAAGTAACTTCATGATAAGAGCTCCACATTTAGGCATAAAATATGAGACTAAGCCTCCAAGCAGGCAGATAAGAGCTTGACAAAGTAGAGGCAGTCTAGAGAGAAGAAAGTTATTTTACACTACAGCTGACGATAACAGAAGCTATTCCTTTTTCACTGCATTGCAAACACTACCTAACGTTACCCTTAGTCAAGAAATATACATCATGTCAGCCACAGACTTTGCTAACCTACACTGACAAGACAAACTTTCCTTCCTTTTTTAGGTCAGTTTCTTTTTCAAAAACTATGTTTCTTCTGCACCTGGGCTTCAAACAGCAGTGGAAGAAAAGGTTGCACTACAATTATCGAATAGAAAGGGACTTATGCTATAAATCCAGCAGGCTGCCAAACACAGGGATCACTAACCCTCCAACCTCCCTACAGACTCCACGAGGGTTGGATTTGCTGTGTTCTGACCAGGAACAAACTGGAAAGACAGGAGAGATCAGGTAAAGGGCAGCAAAAGACAGGAGAGATCAGGTGAAGAACAGCACCGCCACTTCTCGTAATATACTAACATTTTTATTATAGTGTCTGCTCCTGCTACCATGCAATTGTAACTGGAACACTTCTGCTTAAAACAAAAATATTTATTTTGTATCTCTCATCAAGGCACTTTTATATCTTTTTCTCTCCCCACCCCCCAATCTCATGGATTTTGAGTACCTACTTCATCAGTTTTTATGATCAGGATTCCCCGTATCAGTGGATCCTCTTTTCCCAACATCAAGGGTCAGCAAGGAGAGGGATGCATTAGATCTCCCATCCTAAAGTGTGATTCCTTTTGCCATCTAGGAGTTGCAACAGCTCTCAAGGAAATCAGATGAAGTTTTCCTTTCGACTTTGATAGAAGGAGGACAGTCTTTTACCATGTCCATTTCCAATCTGGGAAAGTACTTTCTGGTGTCGGCCTTTTACCCAGTCCTTTCTTTTTGAAGGATGAATTGTGGTTACCTCTTCATCTGTTAGACTTTGAAAAACTTGATGGTTGTAAGCAGGAGAAAAAAATAGGAAGACTTAGAACTTATACTGAAAGCAGCTACTGGTTTCCTATGTACGTTTTTTCACTCCAAGCTCATTCTCTCCTCCCTACCGGGCAGAAAGTGAGAGACAAGGCCTGAAATCACCCAGGAAACCAACATCAGGGTTGGGAATGGTACACCTGTCTTTCAAATTGCAGTGACAAGACATTCAGGAACCATGTTTTTCTTCATCCTCTCATTAACAGAGGATCTGCACTGCAGCAAGATGGCTTGTTACTTAGGTACTGAACCAAGATATGGGAAACAACTTCTTCAGTCCCGTTTTCACAGTAATTTAAATTTGAACTAGGGAGAATATTAATATCTATGTCTTGTCACAAACGGGATAATGTGCTTTCTTCCTATTCTTACCCATCTTGCATAATCGAATGCTTACAATTTTTAGGACAGGGATTGTCTCTTACTCTCTACGTCTACAGCACCCAGAACAATGCTGTCCCATTCATGGGTCTCCAGATATTGCCACAACAAGCATGCAGTGAACATTTTTAAAGGGATTTGTTCATAAGAATCCTCTTTGAAAGATGTCATATCTTAAACTTGAGATTTGGGCTCCATTCACCCTGGTTTCAGAGACTCTCCTGTAGTCCTGTACAATCATCTACTGTGTCAGCACTTTATATTTCTTTCCACCTCCTGTAATATTCAGCACATTCACCATAAAAAACAGCAGCAATAAAAACTTAGCTGAAGTAAGGATATATGATGTTAAAGGCTCCAGGAAATGTCAAATCAAGCCACAAAAGCAAATTTCACATACTTTACTCATATTTATGACTCATACTTTGCTCATATTTATGACCGTAGTCAACAGTAACATATTTCCAACTCTCTACAAGAGTACATGAAACAAAACCATATCATCACAGTAACAGACAGTTATACGATTGCTACCTGTGCTGCAAAACCATTTGAGTGTCCCAGAAGCAAAGTCTGGCATTGCACATCTTCCAATTTTTTGGTCTGGTATTTAAAAACAAATAATGCCACTGTTGCAGCTGCAGTTTTATGTGCCAGGCTTTTTGAGGATGTCAGGCACATTCTAGGTCCTCTCTCTAAATTTCTGAAAGCTGCTTTTTTTTTTTTTTAAAGGATATTCATCTTTGGATTTTTATTGCCGTACTACAAAATGCTGCCTGACATTGCATTTCCTGCCAAACAACAGGCTAGCCTGGCACATGAACAAACCATGCTGCTGCTAGCACTGACAAAGCAGTCTTGCTCCTTCAATTCATCAGTCATTCACAAGAAGCCTTTCTTTTACAGAAGTACTAATACTTCTTAAGACCTGTTATAACTACAAAATCACTCTATCTCACTGATCTGCTATTGGTGACCAAATCAGACAAAGAGCTCCCATAAGAAGTTGTTTGTATGAATGAAGTAAAAACTGTGCATTATGGAATCAAGGTAAAAGCTCTCAGTACCAGTACCAGTTGACCAGCTTACCCTGCCTTCAGTGGGCTTTTGAGAATGACACTGCCCTACTTTAAGAGACAAATGTAGCTCATGTTGTAGAGTCTGTTTGTGGTATTTTCTTTTCCTTTAAGGTTCAGTTATGTTCTTTTTTTTCAATCCTTTATTTAGTGGCTTGGAAAGGGTCCCTTGAGTAAAAGGGCAGGCTTAGACTTTGTATAGAGGAAAGTATGCTTATAAGAGGAAGATTTTTCAGTATTTCTAAAATACTTTCTGGCTCTGTATCAGCTTGATTGTTTCAGTTTACTTCAAAGTAGGTTCTTCACTCTTCTGAGTTTTATTCTTATTTCTAACAGGCTTTCTCTTGGCCATCATGTCCCAGCCAAGTACAGATCAAGAATATACAGGTGGTTGCTGATCCTTAATTTATTAGCCACTTTCAAAACCAAAATCAAAGCCTGAAACTGTTACTGGAAGCTGAGCCAAAGCCAACAAAAGACTTACAGTGGTGGCATACACTGTGGGGCAGAGGGTATGGAGAGTCTAGAACATCTGCATATTAAACTTCCAGTAAGTCATTCACATTCATCTAGACAAGAGGTGGGTGGCAAACATGTTGTTCCCTGGGGCCAGGTCCTAAAGAACATTACAGAGCATCCTCGAACGCTGAGTGTGAAATGTGTGTTTAGGTACTTCAGCCAGTCGGTCACTGCTAAGTCTAAGAAGCTGTACAGGATTTCAGGTTTCAGAACTTTCTGGAAGTAATTCAGAAAAAAAATGGTGGTAATGGTTTTGTGGCTTCTTCAAAGTATTTTTGTGTTCCTATGAAATTTGCTTTACTAATAAAATGAGCAGAACAGAACATTGACTGTATTTCTGCAGAAAACAACTCTCCTTTCCTTCCTCCCATCCCCTTCCATCCTGCTTTTGACTACTCTGGTTTTAGCATCACAGCAACAGGTCTGGTACATTTAAAAGAAAAAGGCTTCTATTAGATGATAAAAATTCCAATTAAATGTCATCTGTCACACAAAAGCTTGAAGCCAAAATGGGAAAAAAAGCACATCAAAATCCTTAGATTTGAGATGCACAACAATCCCATATGCATGAAGATATTACCCCATTGAAGAACAGCTTCTCTAGTATTTAAAATCTACTACAGAAATCCAAGGGTACAGAGAAGTTGACTGTAGAAAAATACTGAGTGGAGCCTAGACAGTAGGCAGGCTGTGACTTGTTTACTCTCTGACTTTTCCCTACAACTACCCTCAGGTATTCCCGTTCTAAGTTCTCTGGATACTACAGGCATTGGAAACCTGAGCTGGAGTTGATAGGGCACATCTAACTTAAACAGGAGTAAGACAGTACAGACGCCCCAGAATGGGAACTCTGAAAAGCACGGAAGTGACAGTGAAGTACAAAGCTTTTTACAAGTCAACGGAGAAAAACAAATCTGGATTTATATTTTCAGTCACACAGCTGCTTTTCACTTCACATATGCTACAAGGATGCATTGGTTACACCTATGTCTTTGGCAAAGACCTTCGAAAGTGACTCAGTTTTCCAAGGATGAGACCTAAGACTTGCTGGAAAAGGGGATAAATGTTCCTAACCCATGATCATTTAAGTAGAGGTACACAAGATCGCTAGTCGTTTGGAAAAAAAATCACACACTCTTTTCCTTGTGCTGTTGTCTTCCCTGATTTCACAGCAGCAGTATTTTCTCCCTGCTGCAAACATAACAAATGGTGCACAGCAGCCTGGGAAGCAGGAGTGAAAAAAGTTCTCTAATGGAACATCTTACCTGGCTAACAGCTTTTATCTTTGCAAGCAATGCCTCTGTGTGCCTCTCCACAGTACAGGCTCACCATCTGCCTTTGTTCTAATAAATGAACTCACATTACAAATATAGAGCGCAAGCACGCTCATATCCTGAATCTACTGCACCCAAGGGCCAGATGTTTTTGCAGAATGTATAACTAGTAAATGTTTGCTCCCAAATGTTTGAAATGGCTCACAATCTTTCCTAATAATAACAAGCATAACTAGTGAAAAATTCATCATAGCTACACTACGGGAGGTAAAAATCCATAAACGAAGACTTACCTATTTTCATTAACTGTATCTTCATCCTATCTTTTCAATATAAAACTTTGCTTCCCAGATCATCTTGCATGTATTACTAATATTGCACACAATTAGATGTCACCCTTCTGCCTGCCTAGTAACATTAGTCTAGTCTTGGAAGCTAGAGGCTTTCATTCCCAAAATCTCACCTTTTAGATGAACAACTCATTTAATTGCATGTCATCCCTGGCCTGTGAAACTCAGGAAACTTTTTTTTCCATAGAAGCTTAAACATAATCTTACCTTTTTTCCTTCGCATACTGATGCTCAACACTGATACCCTCTCTCTTTCAAATAACTCTTGCAGTAAACTACTTCCTAACTGGTAATTTGTCTCTCTCAATATATTCAGATGTATAAACTGTACAACAAATCAACAAAAAAAAAAAAAACATCATCAGTTAGGCCTATAAATGACCTTTCATATTTCATATACCAGTTTCCTCCTATGAGACCAAGGCTGTATGTTTTACAGTTGGCTGTTGATGCTTATACATGCTAGAGTTTCAGGTCTCACTTTTGTAGCACTTTGTTTCATAGAAACGATGCACAACCAGCCATGGGGATAGTGTTGTATTAACTGCTGATATATTATGCCTTTGGAACCCAAGGAACCTTTAGGTACCCAAAAGATGCACGGAAATAGCCTTTTAGCTATCAAACGAACCACACAAAACCTGCTGTGATACCACTACTTAGAAGTTCAAATGGATATTTCTCAGTAGCCCGTATTCCTAAGGAAAGACAGTTTACCCATGCATACAGTACATGCACAATACCTGTGTGGAGTTCTGTCTAGTCTTAGCCTGTTGTGAAAAAACATTGGACAGTATCAACCAAATTTGACAGAACAGTAAAGGACGTGAAATGTCAGAAGACTCAAAGACACTGTATTTCTGTAAACTTGATGAAAATAGCCAATAAAACCAGACCTTACTAATGTCCTCACTGACGCACTGCCCCATTAACATGATCCTCTAATATACGCTGTCTAATTCCAGTAGGAGACATCAGAGAATCCCACACTGCAAAGTGACATTTAGGATTCCCTAACTGCAGGAAAAGCTTTAACCAGAGTTCGTATTTTATTCAACATCAAAGAATGTAATCACAGCGCACCGAACCATAAAAAAAAATTTAAAAATAAATAAATTGGGTGTTCTTAGTCCTACTACTTCAGTAACAATTTGCTTCTATTCTAAATACTGCTCAGAACAAGGTGATGGCATGAAGTAACTTACTATTTATACTTATGCTTGCCAGACAGAGCAGCTAGTTCAGCTTAAGGGAAACAAAAGGAAGGTCTTCTACAGACAATTGAGTCAGTCTCAGCAGCCTCCATTAATTGAAGACAACTCAAATCAAAGACCAATCAAGACATTTATTACAATCAAGGCATGCTAGCTTGTTTGTGCAAAGTAAGCACAATTCAGTGCATGTATATTTTTTTCAAGTCCTTTTGACACTATTTATCCCGATTACCACATCTCCCTAAGGACAGTTCTTCAAGTAAGGGTACTAGGTACAGGTATCCTTGGCATGTGCTACCCCTGGTGAGCTTATTTGAGCTTGGAAAGGCTGAAGGGTTGGGGGAGAGTATATCCACTTTACTCAGCACTACAACAGCCACATGCACCCCGTCATTTACTGTGTCTCACATGATGAGGCAAGGATTTCTTAAAGCTGACTCAACTTCCTCAAACTTCACCACAGTTACAAAACTTGCAATGATTTAGAGTTCACAGAAGCAGAGGCATAGAAACCAAATAAAGCTTTCTGACCATTCATCTCAAAATAATCTCTGCTTTATGACAACTATAGCTGAAGGCCTTTCTGGCAGGGGCACTAATGCATGCTACTTTATTTTCCAGGTCTGACTGGAAATGAGACTGAATGAGAAACAAAAAAATTAGAACTACTACTCTCCATTTAATGTTTTGCTACGCAAAAAGTGACAGTAGTTCCTCAAGCAGAAACACACGGAAACACTGAAGCTACAGCCACAAAAAAAGCGTATTATTGTTCAGGCAATAGTTGGTTCAGTGTAAAAAGGAAGTCAATGGCTGCCTGTTGGGTTGACTCAAACCTTCCGATTAATAGTTTTAATACTTGCCTACATTTCATTTCCTTTTTGGGATGCTCACTTCAGTGCACTTGCCTTTGCATATGCTGACAATCATATGCCAAAGTAATGAAGAGCTACGCAAGGCAATCCTTCAGTCTCATCTATGTGCTGTATGCTCCAAAAGGACCAAACATTCGGTCTTGTAAGGCACTTGGTGTTACAGGGTTCAAACCCCACTAAAAATCAGAGCTCAGACTACATGCAGTCATTGCAGAACTGCTGAAGACAAACATTTGCTGAGGGATAACACAAAATTATGATTGCTCTGATTATAATAATGCTATCATTGTTATACCCTTTTTAACACATTTTTTCATTTACTATAAATGTTACTAGATATTTATTACTAGTATGGCAGAAAGTGCTAATGGGTTCCGCAGCTGGGGTCAGCAATGCATAAATTCCCAGGATGATACTCTCCATAAAAAAGGGAGATGTCATGTAATAACCCTCCTCAAAGAGTCGTTAGGAGAATTGTGTGGTTTAATCTCTTTTTCCTCTGAAGCCAAAGTTTGATGACACAATAAATCCAGCTTTGGGGCTCATGGTATCAGACAAAAAAAAGCTGTGGTGCCCTGATGCAAAGCAATGATCTGCTGCAAATTTATTTATAAATGTATCAATTGAATAAGACCTCTGGCGGCTCCAATGTGCTCAAAAAATTCTGACTGGTTAGCTTTGTAACATTAGGTTTTATGCTGGAAAAGTTATTACTTCTTTCCCTCCATGCACACACAGCCAGTGTTAAGTGCTGAAAAAAAAAAATCATTATCACATCTTATGGCTAGTTTGTCATAAACAGAGGCAAATACTCACCTCTGGTCCACATCAGATGTGTATGACTGGGTCACCTAGCAACATACACATCCAGTGGAATGACAGCCTGAGTCAGTCAACCACATACTAATATATACTGCAAGAGATGAAATCCCTACTCAGAATATAGGGCCACCCTCAAATAAAGCCACAGGTTGCGCAAGGCCTTGCCCAGTCCATTTCCAAGTATTTCCAAGGACTGAGGTTCCACAACTTCTCTGGACTCTGTCCCAGTGTCTGACCTCCCCTTACACATAAAAAATAAAAAAATCCTAGTATCTCGTTGGAATTTCCCTTGTTGCACCTTGTGTACATTACACAAGGTCAGTACAGCCCATTGCACAAGTCACCAGATACTTCTGAAGCTCAGAGCAGCTGTTCAAAATGCAAGTTAAAGATCCAGGCGTGTTTTTGAGATTGTATCATCCAAGAACAAAGAAGACGTTCTGCATTGCAAAGCGCCAGGGCTGTTGAAGGGAAAGGATGAAGTTCCTTCAAGCAGTCAAGTCTGTGGCTGGCTATAAGCCACAGCATTAATACAGTGGCTTTTGGTGATAGGAACAGCAAAGACCAACACCTTTCCTGAGAGTGATGGAAAAGAATTAAAACCTCTGCTCAGGAAAGAAGCAGCTGACTACACTTGATATAAAAGAAAGTACTTCTGACTCACTGATTTCAGTTCCAAATGGGAAACTGGCTTGCAAAACCTCAACTATTTCTGCTCATCAAACAAAGAATGCCTGAAATTAATTAGGGATAAAGACAACCCGATCCTCAAACAACTTTCTTCAAGCATGAAATCATATAAATTAGGATCTTATTTAGAATATAAACATTTTTTTACATGTCTAAATGCTGAGCACATTAAAAATATACCATTATTAAAATACCAAAGCAGCTTACGTTATACCACTCACTGAGTGTGTTTCATTCCTGTATCTGAGAAATTACACTCAGAAGTCCTACAAGTACTGAAAGCAGATGAAATACTGTAACTTTAACAGGCCACCAAAACCGTAAGTGATAGGAAACACAGGATACTTATTTAAAAATAGTTTTTTAATAAAAATGGAAATAACAATGATGATAATAACTAATGAAAACTAGTGCTTAAAATTAACCGTATTTAGTGTGCTTTACCTGACCCTCCAACAATGCTGCACAGGATTTACTTCAGAAGCATACAGATACTCAACAGGTTGCCTGCATCACTAAATCATCTTAAATTTGAATTAGAAATAGCATTCATATTTCATATCTGAGGATGAAAACCAACAAGAGGTACTTGATGCAGTCATTTCTGGTTTACCAGAAAGATGAGCACACACAAGGAAAAACTATGTGCTAGCTTCCATTTCAAACAAGCAATGTTGTTGCTAATCAGCAAGAACTTATGTCTTACTGAAAGGTTTTTTAAATTTGCTTTGAAGAAAAACTCTTGGAACGCGCAAGTCTTCTTTCCTGTTCACAGTTTCTCGCTGCACATATTCATTGACCACTTGCTCATATCCCTCAGCCTTGAAAAGCTGAGACAAGAACTCTGGAAGAGAATTAAAAAAACTAAGATAAAATATTATGTTTAAGCTATTTTTAAAACACTAGTCAGCATTTATATAAGCATATGTTCTTATGTGTTACAGCATGAAAATCACACAGGCCTTCAGATTTCAAGCAGTTCTACGCAGGCAGGCTGCTGAATAAAAATCAATACAGTTCTCCTTTAGAAACATCAGCCTAAGCAAAACAGCTTGCAAAACTGGGGCTTAAGCTAGTTACTCAGTTTAGTTTCCACAACTTGCCACATCTCTTTTTATTGAGCTTTGTCATTCTCCTTGTAACTGACTCCAGTGCGTTTTCACTTTGTGCAGATGACCTTTGCTAGCTGAATACATCACTTATTTCAAATATTTCAAAGGTAATTCAGCCTTGCAGGCACATCTCTGCTCGAGGAAGAATACCACCCTATGTTACTAGACATTCACATGCCATTGCTCAACAGAAAAATGGACAAAATGCCAAAGTGGATATGGTGGTACCAAGCCTCCACTAAGTCAAACGGCAAGTATTTTCTATAAACAAAAGAATCTTACTCAAAGCATATCTCCCTTAGGGAAGGCAGAAGTACCTCACAAACAGGGTGACCTATGCAGCAGAGAGGGCTGCTCATGCTATTCACTTGTCATGTTAATTAAAAATCATCACTTTTCCTTTCCTGCACCTTGTTTCATTTACTCAGGGGGTAATTTCACAATAAATTTAAGCCATTCTAAACTTGTGGTACTTGATAGAAAACAAAGACATGCCATTTTTTCACTGCTCAGGGGGATCAGCTCAATGAAACAGCTGATTGTGTGGGTG
Organism: Platalea leucorodia; assembly: GCF_965183815.1. Taxonomy (NCBI): domain Eukaryota; kingdom Metazoa; phylum Chordata; class Aves; order Pelecaniformes; family Threskiornithidae; genus Platalea; species Platalea leucorodia. The sequence goes on from NC_138823.1 coordinate 121,770,021, forward strand.
CAGGAACCCCAGCACTAGAAGAGGGGGTGTGTTGGGGAAGGAAGGTGAGACTACCCCCTTTGGTGGTAGTGCAGGCTTATATCAACTTAAGCCCATCATGAAGCCACATGCACTGGTTGTAAACATAGTATGTTCATGTAAAACGGGGGACCCACATCAATGAAATATAAATAAACAGCACTTAATTGTGGACCTATTAATGTCTCATTGTGAGGAAGTTGCACATATTTCATAACACAAAACTACAACCATGCCTTCCTCCACAAATTTAATATTATTTCAAACAGCAGAAGAATGTTTTTTTTTTCCCATGGAAGAAGCTCAGTGTTGTTATCTGAGGCCAGACACATTATAAATAAGCATCATTCAAATCATCCCATGCAGCAATTACTTGGGGTACTAGTGTAGTGCTAAACAAATGAAAAATAGCATGTGTTGCAAACTGTGCGGAAATGATGGGAGTCACGTTTCTAGCAACAAAAGAATTCTCAAGCATTAAGCAATATTTATACCAAAATCAGTGAGATGAATGAGATCATAATGATTAAAAATGGGAGCAGAGGTGGTCCATGAGACAGTCACAGACCAGCCCAAGGCAAAACACTTGCTAGCATGAGCAATATAAGATAAATTCTCTCTTTTCTCCTTCCTTCCTCTTCCTCCCCCCTATCACAATTCTTCCCCTAAAGCAAACATGCATACTAGCAAGGAATTTCTCATTCAGAAACCATTCTAACACACAATAAAAATGGAATTTAAAATTCCACACTTTTATTTGTTCCCTTTAGCATCCATTCTCTTTGTAAGAGCTAATTGTTTAAACAGAACTAAAAATCACTCAATAAATAACAGTTCTAGAAATGCTTCAATGAAGCTGTAGCACAGCCTGCCTTATCTTAGATTTCACCATTGTCCTATAAAGAATAGAGAGCGCTCAGACAAGATTAATGGTTTTTATATATCAGAAGCAATTAGGCAATACATTATGTCATAAAATATGAATAACATTTACTTGGCTCCAAATCGGTCTCTTCAGTGGCTGTATTTTTCTTTAGACTAAGAACAAAGAGCCCCACAGAAATAAACACACAGTTCTTATTATACAATGCCCTGTAATTGATAAGGGGAAGTAATGGTTCACTAAAGTTTAGCATGAGAAATTGGGAGTTCGGAGACAAGCTATAATCCCAACTCACTGTGAGAGTCTAAGCAAATTCCTTCATGTCTCCGCACTTTAATTTCTCCACCAGTAAACTGCAATAATTAACTTCCTTCCTAAAGCATTACGAGCACTAAACGAAAAACTGTTTAAATACTGTATCACATGGAAATGCTTTTTGCATCATCTTTACTGAAAAACAGAAGAGTGACCACAGCTAGTCAGTGCTATCCCAGCATGATCTGTGCACAAGCTTCTCAGTGCTCTAGTCATCGTTCTGCTTTAGAAGTCATTGACTTCTTCGGTAGACCTCATCTTGCACACCAGGAATAGCCTTGCCAAAAGAGTGATGCCAAGACAACCACTTAGTTGCTTCATGAAGATGATCAATTCTTGATCTTTGAACATTGGTCTTTTTTCCTCAGATAACAAATCTGAATTAAATTCAGCAAATTCAGAAACTGCTGCTCTTGGCACATTATAGCACGCAGAAGCAGCTTGTAAACAAGAAAGTGATCCAGAAAGTCCTGCCAGTCTAAATACTCCCTTCCTCCCAAAAAGGATGGCAAATGAAGTACACCACAATTTAACAGTTCATCTGTGTAAAACAAAAATTCCATGGGCAGGTTGGCAATTCCCTGAAGCAAGTTTAAACAGAAGAGTCACAGAAAAGAAAGCACTCTACAGTATGTCTTACCTTGAGTAAAAAAATACGATCTTGTCCCATCTTGTCTAACATAAAAGTTTTCTCCAAGTTTGCTGCCAGATTTAAACCTGAGCATTGCATGATCATACAGTCCATAGTCTCTGAACAAGACACACTTGCCTGGTTTTAATACCTGTCACACAACACATATGTGCTTTAATAAAGTAAATGGATTTAGCCATGTATATATATATTTATTTGTATACACATACAGACACATACACGTAGAACTAAGACAAGGTATCCTACCACATTCAATACAGAAGTGATATATGTATTGAATTCATTCCCTGTCCAACAAAAAAGTTGTATATAAACTGGATTGTCCGCTCTTAAAAATGCTTCCCCATGAACAGTAGACTGCAAATAGTTTCAAGATACCTGTTTGGGCGCTAATCAGCTAAATAAGCTTTTTACAACACTTTCCAAATACAGAGGAAAGAAGAAAATATACAGTTTAACAACAAAAATTAAGTCCTAACAGGGCATTTTCTTTGTTGGGTAGTATAGAGTCTAGCACCTGTTTTTGCTTAATAATTAAGAATAAAATTTAGAATACCATGACATTTCTTTTTTCACGTGAGAAAGAAAAATGTTGCAATATAATAAGAAATAAAAAAAGAACAATTTCAGGAAAACAGGTTGTGGGTTTGGGGTTTTAATTGCTCTTTGGTAAAGAAATCAAGCCATAAAGAGTTTAAAATTTAGAAATAGATGGTCATTGGCCATGCTGACTTTAGACATTTGATGCATGCAACTTCCCTACCTCATTAAATACCAGTTGTGTTTGTTACATGAGAAAGGAGTACTTGTCACTTGCAAATTTGTGCAGAAACCTACAAGCCGAGTTAAATGAGCCAGGCATCTCCAGAGAGAAAACAGTAATTAGCCTTTTCATGTGCATGAGCTAAGAACCATTCCTGACTTTGGAAAACAGCTGGAGACATACCAAAAAAATCTAACATTCCCTTTTCAAACTACTGATGATAAAACAAACAGAATATATGATAATATGTATAATATAAGGGAGATGAGTCTCTCTAGATTAATGTTGATCTCTGAACACCCTACTTCTAAATCACCACAGATCAAGCGTGTTTAGCAATAACAATAACATCCTAACTGCAAGTCACTGTATGTTCTAGAAGTCAGTGCTGGTTCACTGTCATTCACACCTTATTGACACAGACATTTCTGCAATCCATAAACATTATTTGTAGCATACAAACGAGGAGCCCAAGTCACAGGTTCAAAATACCTTTTTGTGATGTTGATGGCATGCATTAGGCCAGAACCCAAACAACTTCACAATACCAAGAGAGAAAAAAAAAACATTGTAAAACATATTTTAGTCTTGTTTACTAGGTGAACTAACTAAATACATCCATGGAATGTAGTATTAAAGATCACCATTACAAGAGGGGTTATTTTCTCAGAAAAAAAATGTACTTTCAAGCTAAAAAGAAGGAAAGTACTTTAAAGGCTGTAAAATCAGCTGGTTTTACCTTGTAAATGTTCTTCAAGACAAGATGCATTTTGTCAGGATGAATGGCAGAAAGCACAAATATAAGTGTGACAACATCGACAGAATCTGCTGGTATATTTTCTAGAAGGTCATCTTTGGTAAGATCACACTGGAACACTTTACATCTTTCAGTACTGTATAAGGCATTTTTCTAGGGAAATGAAAAGAGTATGCTTTCACTGAAAATTACCAACATTTGTTACTGCAAAAAAGTAAAAAACTTGTGAAACTAATCAGTAGAGTGACACAAAACATGGCGGCAAAAGAACATTAACTTCCAACAGGTGACTGATGCAATCAGAAATTCTTTGCTGCATACAACAACAGTGAAACTACAACCACTAGAATAGTCTGTTCTCAGGAATTTCAGAAGGAATGTGCATAAGACAGTTCAGAAAACATACCACTTCTGCTTTACCGCTGCTTCTACTCTTTAAAAATACAGAAATATTATTAAAAGAAATTCTGTATTACAGGGTGATCAAAGTACAGCTCTTGAGCTACAAGTAGACTGTGAACAGTTCGGGTTCATGTCACATAACCTGCAGCTAGGCTGTTCTAGCCCAGAGTTTTGCTGGGTAAAAGGAAAGCTGGTCTTGGCGAGAAAGAAATTCAGCAAGAGTTGTGGAGGCAGACACCACTAAGTCATCCAAAACCCAGGGCAGACACTCAGCCCACCCTCATCTTGCAGCACAGCTGTGGCAGCCCAGGGAGCTGCTGTCCTCTCCTGTTTGCTACACATATTTCTTCCCATCTTTCCCATGAGGTATGCGGTATGTGTGTTGTGGTTCTTGGTCACAAATGTCCCACAAGAGAATGCTTTCAAATAACAGATATATAGAAACTCACCTGTGATTACAAACTTAATAAATCACCAGACTTTTAAAGCCCAAAGCCCCCACCATCCTTGCTGGAAGACTTACTTAACTTTGGACTGCAGTACCACCTACCTATGAATAAGTATAAACATACCTATTTCTAATCAGGCTACAAATTTGCCTAACAATAACTTTCATAGCCCTATTTTCAAGATTCTCCTTAGGACTCCCTCTGCCCCACAAATATCAAGGGCAAGCTTCCATCCCAAACAAATTTTACTTCTACTGCACAGTCAGCAGAGACATAGTAGTGCTCCCAAAAAACCACAGCCTTCACAAATCATTCAAGTAATCAAGTACACATCAAGTAATATCCATATATTACCATAATGCTACAACTTGACACTGAAAAACTAGGTCTTGAGCAATGATTCGGCTTCTTGCATAGGAGGTCCACTGAAATGGATCAGTCTCCATTTTTCGGCAAAAGCTATTCTACCCTTCTTACAAAAAGGAAGGCAAGAGAAGTCTGTCATTCCAGTCATTTGTCATTTCAGAAGCTTCTAAAGACACTCTAAAAGAAGTTCCAAATATCACACTAACCTTCACATACTCCACAGCTCTAGGAGAGAAATCACAGGCATATGCAAAAATATTCAGATCTTCTTCTAAGAGTGGAAACAAGCAGTTCCCAACCCCACAGCCTGCTTCCAGAATGGTCAATTTCTGATCTGCAAACTGAGGAGGAAGAAATCCAAGATAAAGCACATCATTTTTGTTTTCCTCATGGTATGAGCAGAGATATTGTTCAATCAGCATTTTAAAAGCTATAATAAATTTTAATTACCATTGATTCAGAAACCAAAGTAGCCATCCATTGGATAATCTGCCACTACAAAACAGAAATCTTGATTTCTGCAAAATTACAAATCTTCTTAGAATATATTAATATTTCTTTAGTCATCTACCCCTTAAGTAATCAACAGATTGCTGTACCATTTCTGTCTTGTCTTTCATTCAGCTATAATGAACAACAGATGCATCTGGCTATTCCTCTTAACGATGTTTTGCAATTAGCCTGTAATTCTGGATGCTTTTCTTTAAAGGAGTGTTCTGAAGTGCACCAACTTGCATCTGAAAATGTCACATCAGAGACACAAGCTGTCTATTTAGAACACAAAACAAATATTCCAGATTTCGTTCTTAGTATCCAGTAAGGGTCAATTATAAACTGAAACCAAACTGATGCATCTGATACCTGAGGAGGTATCTTTGATATTAAGAGAAACTACACAGGGCACTGCAAACTTAACATGTGACAGCTAATGACCCTAATGGCTTTGTTATAAGCATTATAAAATTATTTGGAAACAATCAGAGGAAGTGTATAGATCTCACCTCCCGACATGCTTTTAACTCTTGAAACTCTCTGGTTGTCCAATGTCTGTCTTTGAAGAAGTTGGTGCTGTTTCTTTTGTAAAATAGATCCCAGTTCTTTTGTGCCTCTTTCTCCAGTTTTAGTTGTTTGAACTCGGACACCAAAACCTGATCTTTTGCCAGTCTCTCGGCTTCTTCTGGGCTAAGGATTCTTGCACTATGGCCTTTTTTTTGGAAAACACCATCTTCAGTAGATGTTGTTATTATATCTAAGCAATCGGCTGATGTGTTTTCTTGGAACATCCTAGATTCTTTCACACAAATATGAGTGCCAAAGACCCAAGGGTAATTTTTTTTCTTTAGTGGATGTTTCCATCACTTAACTTGGGTGAAATAACCGAGGATCTAGAAGCAGAAGAAAAAATGAGAGAGTTACAGTATGCACTTACTGCGATTTTACGGTGAGCTGTCCTACCTGATGGACTGCAAATGCCACCAGATTTCTCTTAATTTCAGAAATCCTCCATCCAAGCTAACAACTGCATATGACATCACACTGCTGTCAAAGAGATACTTAACAGTCTCCTGGTCTTCCCTCTGCATCCTAGAAAGCTAACTTACAAGAGAAAGATGGTGCAGCTCTAAACTTATTTTCACTAAAACCAACTTTAAAAGGAAAGCAAGGGCTTTGTTTCTTGTTAACCCCAGTTAGAACACCTCAGAAAAATCGTAAGTGAAAAATAGGTGACATTTAAAAGTCCCATTAAAGTTGATGAAACAAACTGTATTCATGTGAGCATTTCTCCTTCCTGCTCTCACCTCTGGGAGAAAACACTGGTGAAAACATGAGCATTTATAACACCACGTCACTCGAACAAGAGAGCAAAACCAGTACTGTGGCCAAAATGCCCATAGCTGGCCTGTGTCAGCATTCCTTCCACTACCTCCTCCTGAGGATCCACGCTGGTTTTAACAATCACAAGTTGTTTTACTTTCAGAAGTTAACAAAAATGGAGCAATGAAAAGAGTTCTGCATAGGCTGGGAAGGGATCCAAATCTTTTCCCTGATGTTAAACTAGTTCTGACCTCTGCCTTGCCACAAACATCCAGATCCTGGAAGATGGCACATGTCAGTTAAATCCTGCATGGCTCAATAGCTCCCAGGGAAGCCCAGGCAGCCAAAACGTGCCACTTGTACACCAGTGCCCAGAACCAGGCATTAGTGTCATTTCACCAAAATGGAGATGAGAAAAACCCAACAATGCCCACCCTAAAGCAAAAAAAAGAGTAATACTTCACTTACATATTTTACCTTACATGATACAAATATGAACGTAAATTACAAACGTGTGCAAATGAAATAAAGAACTGTGAAAATTTTGTCCAGCTTCACAGGAGACAGGTGACACTCTCTTTTTCCTTCCAAAACAACAGAAAAGGTTACAAAGAAGAGGCTCCCTTGAAAGAAAGTCTCCTCAAGAAAAGCGTATCCTCAACAAAGAGCTTAATCAGCAAAAATTCTACTATGTGCCTGGCACGCTACAAAAAGATCAACGTTTATATTTCTTCATAGGATAAGCTAGGGGGTAAAAAAAAAAAAATCCAAGCTAGTCCTTTCAGTGACCCATTTGTGCTCAGAAAACGCTGTGGTGGCAAGCTAGCACGATGATAAACACGGTTTTAACAGCCTATGTTTAGGCTAAAGAGCCTTTTAAAAGGTGTTTAATCCAGCCCCAAGACCGCAAACAGGTAATACCTCTGTGCAAGCCCCCGGCCCTCCCACAGGGAAACCGGCTTCCCGCCAACAGCTGCTCCCTCAGAGGGGCCGGGGCCGGGGCCGGGGCCGGGGCCGCCACCGCCGCGCTGAACGACCCGGAGGGAAGGCCCCTCCTGCCCTGCCCTGCCCTCCCGAGGGCGGGGAGCGGCCGGCTCCCACCTCTCCTCTGAGGGACGCCCCTCCGGGGACCCGCTGCCCCTCCGCGGGGACAGCAGCCCTTGCTCGGCCCAGCGCCCCCGCCTCGCCTCGTCGTACCCGCCGCCGCCGGCCCCGGAGCACTTTCCCGGCTGCACTCGGCCCCCGGAAGGGCGCCGGGCGGCAGCGCACGGAGGAGAGGAAGGGACCGGCCGGGCCGGGCGGGGAGGGGACGGGACGGGAGCGGGGCCATGAACGGCTCGGCGAACTCGCTGCTGGACAAGGAGGAGCACCCGCTGCAGCTGGGCGAGAGCTTCGAGCGGCGGCCCAAGGCCTCCTTCCACACCATCCGCTGTGAGCGCCACCCCCTCTCCCTCCCGGCGGGCCCCGCCGCGGCCGCCCCTTCTTCCCCCCCTCTCCTCCCGCTCCCCGCGTCCCGTCCCCCTGCCGCCTGCCCCGGCGGCGCTTCTCCTTCTGCCGCACCCACCCCTCCCGCCGGCGAGCCCCCTGTCCTCCGACCCTTTCCCGCCGGGCGGCCCCGGGGCGGGGGGCAGTACCTGCCCGGCGCCCCGCCATCCTCACCACGGTTTCTTCCCGGGGTCCCGCCGGGGCGCCTTACTCGTTAAGGGCCGTCCTCTCCCCGCCGGCCTGCGGCGGCCTCCGGCCCGCCACGACGAAGCTTTCCTGTCGCCCTGGCCGCCCCTGCTCCTCACCGCCACCCCAGGGCTTCGCCCCCCGCTCGGCGCGCGTCTCCCCCCTGTCCCGCCCCCCCCCAGCGCCCACCTTCCCTCCCACGAGTGTTTTCCCCACAGAGATGAGCACCCCCGGCGGGCAGCCTGAGGGGAGAAGGGGAAGGTGGATGCCGGCCGAGAGCGCTGGCAGGGAGGAGGTTTGAGCGAGGCAGGCCGGGGAGGGCGAACGACTTAGGAAGTTTTTCATAAAGCCTGTGTGAATCGCTTAGGAGCACAAAGCGATCCCCTCCGTGAGGGGGTGGCTTACCATTTCATTTTATTTCATTTTATTTCATTTTATTTCATTTTATTTTTATGGCAGTTGCAGGACAGGTCACCGCAGGCTGCGGCCTGGCGGGAGTGCCTGGAGAGGAGCGCAGCTGATCGGCAGCCCAAGTGCCCTTAGTTTGATTTTTACCTGGTTATTTTTGCGATGAGGCAACGTGTAACCCAGCAGCCCCGTCCCTGGCTGTGCCGCCTCCAGCCAGCAGTCATAAGTCACTTCCCAGGAAAGCCGGCAGAAATGACTCGAACGCATACAGTACTACCTCATAAGTGTAAGACAAAACCTGAGGTAGGGTCTCGAGCAGTTACGAAGTTTTTGAATAGTTGGAAGAATATGTGGGGTTTTTTTAAAGACACTAGATATTATTCCAACTGCTCTATTCTAGCATTAGGTACATTTAATTTCATATTAGAAAATTGTTTTGAAGAGGAGCTCATTGTATCTCTGTATTTGAATTCTGTGGGCAAGAAATTGCTTTTTCATCCCTTAAATGAGTCCAGGATTTAAAATGAGTAGTAAATCACCAACAGTAAATGAAAGTCATACTAAACTTATATTTCAGTAGCTTTGTATTAAGGTGGGGAATTTATACAATTAACAGTAGGATTTTTTTGTTTTATAATGCATAATCGTCATCCAGTCTCATGGCCCATATTCATACACTACAACTAAGTAATTTTGGTGATATTAGTCACCCGAGTGTGACTTGAAAGAACAGCTTTCTAGATTGAGCTGTTACTCAAGCAGATGGGCAATGATTGAGGCAAAGATATTTTGCTCAATAGTAAACTCTGTCTAGTGGATTAACACTTAAATTTTGTGCGTTTCATCCCTCTGGTTATGCATAATTCCACCATGCTAAAAAATACCATACCATATGTTTGGTACATTTAACTGCTTATACATAACACTGAGCAGTTTTATCCAGCACTAACATGCTAGCAAATCTCCATTTATAAATCAAAATTTTAAAATAGCCCAACTATCAAATGAATGAGGTTGTTGTCTGATAGCATATAAATTAAACCCAAGCTCTATCCAGATAGAAATACACTGGGTTTCTAGAATTCAAAGTGCTTCAGTAATCAATTTCTTAAGGGATTGCGAAGCCAAAGCTCTTCAGACTACAACTGGAAGAACGCAGTTTTATTTCAAAAGAGCTTTCTGTGTCCTGTATTTTCCATCCGTGACTTTCAAGTGAGATCTCTTCATTTCCTGGTTATAAATTTTTTTCCTAACTGTTGATCTGGAATGATTTATCTGGGATCCGAGCATTATTTTGTTCCCGTAATCCTCTTCACACAAACTACAATAAGAGGATTTTGTAGGCTAAATTTGTTTTGGCCTTCTTAAAATACTTCATTCCTTTCTCTAATGTTTATGAAATTCTGTACTGAAAAACTGGATTATCCCTGGAAAACACATCTTAAAAACATTTGACTTGGAAAAAGGACTGTGGCTACATTTGGAGGGACATATGTGCACTCCATCTACAGCAAGATTAGCCAAGCACGTACACCTAGTAAGCTAACCAAATGAAAACAACTTGTTCAGTGTTTGTTTAGAGTAACTATATTTTGCTGATACCTAAGAAAGAAGTGTGATAGTGATAGTCCTTTTAATTTAGTGACTGCGCTGTTGAAACTCTTGATCCCTTTTTGGCAAGGACACTAGCTCTTGTACAGCTGGTTTGTTTTATTTAGCAAGCTTGCACATAAAGTAGGTGGGAAACAATAGCTAGAAATAGACTGCTCAGATGAAAATGAAGGATATGATTTGGTCTGGCAGTTAAGTCATGAGGATTAAGTCAAGTGTGCCTGATTCTGCTTGTTGTGCTGTCAAAGTAAAACTCAATTAGACATTAACGTCCTCTTAATGAGAATTTATTACAAGCTGGAGTTTTGGGGTTTTTTTTTTTTCGCTAAATGTGCTTTTCATAGTGGAATTATATTTTAAATTTGTTCTGAGATATTAATTTCTTAACTAATGCAGTAATTAAAAGCCTTGATCGTGAACACGGTTGCACCTCTTCTTATCCAGAGATGCTAGAATTGAATGGAGGCTTATTTTAAAAACAAACAAAACAAAACAACCTATATCTGTCTGATCTTATTTCACTTTGTCTAAATCCTCTGTCAAAATATTACAGGTTCTGATAGGTTTTTTTCTGTTTTTTATGGCTCATCAGCATGACAGAATAATGAGGGGAAAATACTTTCAAGTTAAAATGTTCTTAGTGCAAATAAATACACTAAGCGGACGTGCCTTGTTTGGGAGGCAAAGCATTCTGTACAATGCAGCAAAAATACTTAAAACTAGCGTTAGTTTAAAGCCATTACAGTGTCTCACCTTAGTCATCCTTTCTATCCACAGTGGCTTTGGACTAGCATGGAGCCTGCTGAAGTAAGATCAGCACCTCTTTTTTTCCTCATAAGTGAGATCTGAGGTCTCTTCTACCCTTGAGGAGGTATTGTGGAGGCAAAATGGCTGTTAAATAGCCGGAAATATCAATAAGGCTAAATGAGTTGGTGTCGCTAACTTAGTCTTTGTCACAGAGGGAGTCCTCAGGTTTGGAACTGGCAGCAGCCACGCAGAACCCTGGGTCTTGAAGCTGGTACTGTTTTGAGATGCATGGTACAGTTTTACACTTGCCTGCAACATTAAGTGTCACTCAAAGCCTGGGGTTTGGAGAAGTTTGCTTTTGGTCTTCAAACACAAGGTCTAGAACCTTATTTCCATTTTAAAAAGGAAATTCAGAATCTGGTACCGTCATATGACTGGGGCGCTGAGCATAGACACATTGTGCTGGTGTGTTATTCCATCCCTGCTATAAACACTAGCGTGTACTTTAGCATTCCCTATAATCACAGTAAATGTGCAGTGACTCTTTGCAGGGCAGGATGACACTTCTGAAGAATCTAAGAAATGTAATCGCAATTGTTTTCCTCTTTAGATGATTTTAAGCCAGCATCGATTGATACATCTTGTGAGGGGGACCTCCAAGTGGGTAAAGGAGATGACGTAACAATCACTTTGCCACATATTCCAGTAAGTTTGTGATATGTGTCCTTGTTTACTCTCCAACAAATTTGCAGTACTTAGTCTAATGTAAATGTAATGTAAATTTTCACTTTCATCTTTGTTAATACAACTGGGTTCAATATTTGAGCTGCCAGACTTGTAGTGCGTTACCTTAGGAAAGGACTGTACAATTGAATCTTTGTAAAGGCTTATATCTGTAAGGTTGCAGTCTGTTCTTTACTTTTGGTTCCTTCCTTCCTACTCTTCCTTGAATAACAAGAAGACTTTTACTGTTAGCTGAAGCTCTATGCCTGGTTTCCATCCGTTTTTAGTGCTATGGCTTAAAAGACTTAAAAAGAAAGAAAGTCTTTAAAGACTTAAAAAGAAAGGCAGAGTAATTTGGGCTTTAGTCAGGGTTTGATGTTCAGAAGCCACAGGTAGGCCTGTAAGCGTATTCTTCCCATAACAAAAACATGTACAGGTAGCATAGAGGGTTCCCTGCCTTTAGCTTTATCAGTGGAAGCGAGGGGGGTGGTTCTGGTGAGTGGCAATGAAGTGGTTTCCCATCCCCTTCCTCCTCAAGTTATGCCATAAAGATCTACTGTATGAGGAGGACGGTCAAACAGCAATAAAACAAGTGATCAAACTGTTTATAGGTGCAGCTGTTTTGTAATTGAAGGTTCAGTGGTTTCCTTACCAAAACAAAAGACAGTGCTTGCATGCTGGAACTGGATTTTTTTATTAGCTGAAGCTAGTGCTGTGTGTCAAGCCAATAAACCAGAATTCACAGACATTGATGGGTTTGGTGGTTGCAGGGGAGTACCAGTCAGTTTGGAAGCCGTGTGTCAGATCCTTTTGGTGTTGTTTATTCTAGCGTATTGGTGTTGGTAGGTGATGGTACTGTGATAATTCTCATTGAATGAGGCTTTAGGCTGCTTCCCCCATTCCTGTTTTTTATATGGCTTTGGTCACCTTTAGTGCTGCAGGAGGTCACACGCCGGTTTTTGTCTATAAAAACGATGAGCATGGTAGTGCTATTTGAAAGCAGGTAACAATACGATTAATAGCAGTGGCATTCATCTTGGATTGACTGGGAACAGTGTTGTTCATTCATGTTTTGGGTTGAACAACGTCACTTGTCCTTTTCCAAATCTCTGTACTAATGAGTTTAATTTGATTGTATTCCCATGAGTATGAACAGCTTTGAGTTTATAGTATGCTTTGGGGGCTCAGGCAGCTAACTGCACTGAATGCAGCCACTGTGCTGTTGTTCCAAGGCTGTGCTGCCTGTGTTCCAGACAGAGAGCTGGAAAACACTGAGCATACTGGAAAAGAGTGAGAAGTTTTGAGATCGTTTCATCCTGACAAGATTTACTGAATTTCTTGGATCCTACTCTGGTTCTCAGTTGCCCAACAACTGGATAGGATCCAGGTTCTAAGTTGTTCTTTGAAATTGCCTGGTCCCTGAGGATACCTCTGATAATTTGTTCAATGGAGATATTTTGGTGTCCCTTGCTGCTTGGATAAATTAAAGTACTATTTCTGCATGTGGATTTAGTGGCTTTAATATTTGATAAACAGTCTCGGTTGGGGAAGTGAAGAATTTCTGTTTGTTATAAAACCCTCATGCATGAAAACAAATTGGTTAAATTGATTGTCACCTGTTTCACCTACCTCCTTCTTCTATCCTGTAATCAGCAGAATCTGTAAGCCGGTGTTAATTAGTCACTAACATAAAACCTAAACATTTAATTTTAAGTAGAAGGGTGGGACTGTTAATTTGCTTAAGCAGGGTTCCATTTCTGCTTATTTTTTTAGCCAAAATCACAATCTTTGCTGAGTTAGGAGGCTTCTGAGTAGCAGAATGATAGCCAACAAACTGATCAATTTTCATTACATTTGTGCATTATACATTTACTGACTTAGTTGTCAACAGCGAGCAGGATTTGACTTTCAGCTTGCTTTTTACTCTCTTAAATGTTGCTTTCCTCTCTTAAATGTAGGAATGATAAAAAGGTAACATGCCTTTGAAGACTAGACTTTCTTGAGACACCTTTTCTGAATTGTATCTGTCTCTCTTACTGTATCTTTGTTGGGAATTCAGATTTTTCACCCTTACTCCTCCAAAGCCTTTTTAAATTCAAACATAGTCTATTTATTAGCAATATGGGGAATAAGAATTGCATTCTGAGTGGTTAAAATATGATTGTTCATTTTTGGTACTCAGAATGAAATGTAGAAGAGTGTGTTTTTTCCTTTTCTCCCTGATTTTGATTGCTTTCCTACAGCATGTGCAAAGGTGCACATGAATAAGGTTTCTTGGTTGTTTTTGGTTTTTTTTTTTAATTTCTTTTGTACATAAGCTATACGTTGCATAGAAATCTGAGAAGGTTTCATAGCTGAGAATATACTTCTGTATATCCCCTTTGAGTAGCATGTCCTTTTTTGACATGGCCAGGTGTGTGTCCATGCTGCTATGTGCAGATAAGCCATAGATTCTGCCTCCTGTAACCCCAAAACAAGGTGTATGAGCCAGCCTGTGCATGGATGCAGTACAGCTGAGCATAATCTCAGCAGTGTCAGTTATCCAGTGTGCACAACCACATGAGTTTGTCTTTATTGCTTCTCGGTCTAAGCCATTAGACTTTTATGGCTCTATGCAGCATTGTGTGGACTTGGGGACTTTCTGGAAGGCATCAAAATACCCCATTTGCTTTTGAGAAGACATTTCGGTGTGATTGTGTGGCATCTACATGCTAATCTGACTTTGAAGAAGGCAGCTGTTCTTATATAGTTTGTGACAGTTGCTTGTCATCCACTATGAAAATACAGCCTTTTTTTAGTAGATATTAAATACAAAGCAGTTTAAATTATTTTTCACTTGACCACATATTTCTTTAGGCAACAGTTCTGCTACATGAGTAATTAGAACTTTATTTCTTATAAAAACCCAAGATTTCCAGAGCGGAAATGTCAGGAAGATTTCTGATACTTGTCAGGGCCAGCTATGCAAATTCTGTTGTGTTACCGTTTTGGGAATGAGAACTGTAAATAATGGCAACAATGAAGAAGATGTTTTGTCACTGCAGAGACACTTAAAATGATGAAAGGCATAATATTGCTATGAGGAAACATCTGATCTACTGCATATAACTGTATTTTTCCCTTTTCATGAATGAACATTTTCTGTAGGAACTAAACATTCACTGTTTAGCCTCTTGGTCACAACAATACATATATTTATTTCTCTTAGTGTTTATAAACTTTTGGGTAGGGGAATATAACCAAACGAATGTGTGCTCTTTCTTTGATACCAGGGTTCAACTCCACCAATGACTGTGTTTAAAGGAAATAAAAGGCCATATCAGAAGGACTGTGTGCTTATTATCAATCATGACACTGGGGAATATGTGCTGGAAAAACTTAGTAGCAGCATTCAAGTCAAGAAAACAAGGTAAAACTGGGGACAGGGCTGTTGGTAGGATTCATTCTTAGCTAAAGTTTCTTCTTCAGACTGTCTTTTGAACCAGAACTCGGTTTTCTTTTATTTTGTAGTGATGTTTAATTACTAAGCCTTATGGGCTTCACATGGCCAATTATCTTGCCTAAAAATGCAAATAGGAGTGTGAATCCAAGAGTAAAGAATTTGTAAATTCTCCACTGCTGAAAAGACATAATTACAGTTTACAGTGAAACACCTCTGATGATTTGAAGCTTTGGAAGCTGGTTGAAGGATGGGATGTGTTTCAGGAGTCTCTAGTTAGCTGAAAAAGACCATGGAAATACTAGGCTGTCAAAAGGATTGTTGGACTTTCTAGGTTTGTTCCTTACAGCTTCCTGTGGGAGTCATGATGCTTTAATAATATACTCTTAGGGAACAAGAAACACTCATCCCTGTATTGGATCAGTGATATATAAAGTAGAACACAAGTCCAAAGCCTCCAGCTGCGGGGGAAACTGTGGAAATAACGGTTATGAGAAGAATTGCTGAGGTCAGAAATCCTCTCTGACCCAATGTTCTTACTTAACTGCACAAATGCTACAAAGTGTGCAGTTGGAACGTTTTTAGTAGTCTTGCTGCTCTGCAAGTACCTGAAGTTTCTGGATCAGGTTCTTTCGGCATCACTGGACCTCAGGTTGTTGAGATCTAAAGAGAAAGCAGTTATTCAAATGTCTCGTGAGGAAGCAGCTTGTAAATAATTTGACATGTTTTACATTAAAAAAAAAAAGAAAAAACACTTTATTGTGGTGTAGAACTTTTAGCTGCTGAAACTACTAGAAATGTGGGTTGCAGCTCAGCAGCAGCCAGCTGGACGTTTGCCAAGAACACCTTGAGTTCAAGGGAAATGGACTGTAACACTCCTCTGAATCAGTGATGTGAAAACTCATCCACGTGGAATTCATCTTGTCCAGTGGATATGAGCACATCATAGATGAGATTTGAATTCCCAATTGAAGTTCTGCTGGACTTTGTCCAGGTGAAGCTTAAGTCAGAAAGGAGCAAAGAAGTGCAGGAGGGCTTGGGTTCAGTGGAGTGTTTGGATCCACTGAGTTTTGGCTCCAGTGAGGTGAAAAGTATTTCAGCTTTTCTCAAGCAGAGGCAGGGTGGTAAAAAATTGGGGATCCCTCTTTTGAGGAATAGTGCTTGCAAAGTCATTCAGTTTTCTAGATCAGAAATGTCTCTTTTTTTTTTTTTTTTTTTTCCCCCATGGCTACCTTGATCTTTGATGACCTGTTGACACTCTGTGGGAGCAGAGTTTTTAGTGTTAACCTCCTGATGACATTCACAGGGGAGTAATTGCACTTATTCTACGTAAAACCTTCCGTAGTTCCAAGAGCACAATTAATACTGGAAACAATCTTTTGCTTTTACCTTTCACTTGATACAGTGAGTGTATTCCCAAATCCTCACTTCTATTATAAATGACTGCGTAAGCTGCATTAAGGTGATATCTGATAGCTGCATTTCAGTGGTGAATGAAGAGGTGGTTCTGTGCTTAATTTTTGAGGTAGCATCTACAATTCAATGAGGCACAGAGATACATGAGTATCTCTGATAGTGATACCTGAGCTAAATGTACTAGCTCAGATACCAGAAGCGGTTTAGGTGAAGTCCCAGGAAGTTCTGCATGGGCTGGTTTAACTTGTTTCTCAGTGGGATTAGCTCAAAGGCACAAAGTGTCACACTGCTGAGCTGGGACCCTCCTAGAACCAAAACTGAGCTCTAATATCCACATAAGCTGCTTCTGTGCTACACTACGTAAAGCCATACCCCCAAAGGCTTTGGTGTTATGCGATAAATACACCACCCGCTTTAACCTCATTATGGTGTACCATAGAGGGACCTGAATAGTATTTTGGTTTAGGTGTTTTTTTCTGCCAAGGGTATTGACCGTCCTACAATCTCAATCATATCATTGATTCAGTAAAAGGAAGAAATACCTGATTTGAATTGAACAGCTAGGCACAGCGTTATTCTGGAGACTACTTCCCACTAAGGGAACAGCTTAAACTATTTTTAAGGGATGATAGCAAATGAATGAAAAACAGGAATTAAATGCTTGCGTGCTGTATTTAGCAGTAAGAATGATTGCTCTAGTCAGGTTGACCTCTAAGAGAGTTCAGTTTGAGATTATTTAATTGCAAGTGAGAAAATTGTTTCTTTTGCTGTGATTGTTTTAAGCAGGATTCTGTTATGAGTGGATTTGTTTTATCATGTAGTCACTTTAAATTACTATGATTGTGTATTCTTTTTTAAAAATACAAATACTAATTGCTAAATTAAAGCCTTCATCGTTCTTCAAGTGGAGAATTTGGCACCGGTGAACCACATCTGGATTTGAAAATACATTTTGTAAGGGTGTTGCAGTGGAGTTGTATATGTTTATTTGTTATTGAAAGAAAGTGTTGTGTACAGAAAGCTGTAATTCACTGTTTATCTTTATAAAACAAAGTAGAGATCTGTACAAAAGGAAGTCACAGATGATGCATTAGTGCAAGGATATTGAAAAAGCTGAACATAGTTGCACGGTACCGCTGAATGTCTCTGGTTGTTTTTTCAGAGCAGAGGGCAGCAGTAAGATCCAAGCCCGAATAGAACAACAGTCTGCCCGAGCATCTCAGCCTCCTTCACAGTTCAGAGCCCCAACCAAACCAGCAGTTGGACCTAAAACTTCTCCTTTGAAAGATAATCCTTCTCCTGAGCCCCAGCTGGATGACATTAAGAGAGGTAAAGAAGGGTTTGTAGTTTCCTGAGTTTTGGTTGGTTTTGTCTTCCTTCTTTATAATAAAAACTATGACTGTGCAAGTTATAAAAACATTATAGTGTTCAGGGATTAAAAGATGGTACTTGACAGCTGGTTTGTCACCTTTATATCTCGTTTTAAGGCATCTTAGTGAATTATTTATTCTCTTCTGCCAGCATAGATATTTATACTGCAGTCTCCTCTGGCATGAGAGAACTTCCTCTTTCTGGATAATTTCCTCTCCTCCAAACTATTTCTCTGTTCTGAAAAGAAGATAAAGTAAGTGTGAATTGAGAAACCTGTAGCTGAGTGCTAGATGAGTTGAATGGGTGTCTTAGGCAACGACAACAACAACAACAACAAAAGCTAATGGTCCAAGATCTAGTTATGCAATCAAGTAACTTGGACGAAAGTTACTCTTGCACTGAGTAAGGTTGGAGCCATTTGCCAGTGGGATGGAAGGGCTGGGTGGCTGTGTTCCCATCACAAGACCTGGAGCTTGTGCCATGCCAAGTAGTGCTAGTAGGGGAGGGATGAGAGAGTGAACAACCCTGCAGCTTCCCCTTTATACCACAAACACTCCTCTGCAGCTTTCATCACATCTGCCATATAGTTGCTGTACTTCTCTTAGAGTACTTTGAAGGGACGACTGGCTCAACTCAGTCTCCTGCTCAAGCAACGCTTTGTCTCAGTGTTTCACTGTGGGCAGGGCACACGTACTTTGCCCATGTCCTTCCTTTCATACTGGTGTGATATGTGCTTTTGCTGTGGATAACAGTCAGAATGAGGAAGACTTTAAATTTAAATTTTTATTTGGTTCTCTTGTGTTTCTTGTCTGGCACCAGATGCAATTATTTTATTTTAAGATTGTTCTTTCTGTCTAGTATTTTTTTTCTGGGTCTCTTTTTTCTTTCTTTTTTTTTTTTTTCCCTCTGTCCCATATACCTATTTTTGCCTGTAGACTTAGCCTATGGTAATTGCCCAGACTGTGTTAATTACTTAGCAGGGTATTTTTTCAGTTCATGGTAATCATTAGGTGACATTTTTACTGCTAAGCTATCTGTGTGTTTGCATAGGTGCTGACTGGTCTCACTCTTTCACAGCAGTAGTATTTTCAGTACCTGGACGCTGGTCAGCAGACAGCATCAACGTCTGAGAGTCTGTTAGCTACAGTTCCCTTAGCTGCATTGCCATTTTTATTTTCTGTGTAATAGGTAAGGAGAAAGATAACAGGTGATACATCGATTTAAAAATTGAATCAGTTGTGAATTTTAAATGTATTTTCTTGTAGTGTGTAATAAGTTACTTAACCATTGGGGCAGTCTTTTGTATACATACAGCAATTTGTAAAGGTCATGTTATAGTAAAATAATTACATTTGTCTGGTGTGACATCTATTCTACAAAGACCACTTTCTACTGGTCTAAAGTATAAGTCACATTGTTTAGAACTGTCCTAGTAATTTTTTTGCCACTTGATCATCTTTTCTTGGAAAGTACCTCCAAATAAATAACCTGTAGAGTTTTGTTTCCAAAATCAAGCAAAAGAACACCCAACTTGTCCTAAAAATAGGACTTCAAGTTGGTGTTTTACAGGGAGAGTTGCTCAAGGCCCAAAAAGAGCGGAAATACCTGGGCAGGTGGGTTTTTTTGCTTACAGTATACGCTCTTAATCGATGCTGGAAAAAAGTTATAATCTACAGTGTCAGTTTTACTAAACCATTTATATCATAAGAACCAACTTGGGAAAGGTAGAACTAAAATGACACCATTCTACAATGAGAATAATTAATAAAACTTAACTGTAAAAGCTGTGAGATAGTCTTCAGTCCTGTTATCTTCCTTTAATGTGTCTTGTTATGAACAAAGACTTGTAAGTTCTGAAGAGACTGCATTTAAGCAGTAGTTTTCCTTTTGGGTGAAGTACCTCCTTTGTACAAAAAAAAAAGATAAACATAAAGCTGAAATTCTGTGTTTTTTCTTGAATGGACACAGCACAGAACTTACAGTCCCCAGAGGAGCTGGATGAAAGAATTTCTGGTGCTATGACAGTCTCTTGCTCCCAGTGTGCCCTACTTAAGGGTGTGGTAAGACACACAGCCCTTGTGATGTTTAACAATAGTTTTAAGGTAACCTCAGTGCAGGTTTCTTCTTTCCCCTGGTACCCTCAGCTGCGCATTCCCATAGCTCCCCTTACAGATGAGCCGGGAAACAAACGTTTGCTTCAGGTAGGTCAGTTCTCTTGTCCCATTACACAGCTATCCAAACAACAGTGCCTGAGGACGGAGTCAGGGCATGTGGGAGTTGAACCAGTCCTTTCCTTATGCAGAGAGGCCTTTGGGAGGCTGTGTCTAGCATCCTGCACCAGAGGAATCTTTTCCCCTGATAGCTTTTTATATTGTCCTCCTGCCTGAAGGGAGCAAAAGAGAGGGTAAGAGTTTGTTCTTTTGAATACTTGGCTACATATGATAACATTTCATTAAGCGGTGAACATTTGCACACATATACCACAATACAGCCATTTATGTGCATGAAATAATTGGCGTTTATCAGACATACTTGACCACAAAATAAATGTTTTCAATAACACTGACATAATTACAGCACGCCGTACTTGGAAAAAAAAACCACAGAAACATATTTCTGTTTTGGAGACTGTAAATTCAATGCTTAAAGATCTGAGCAGATCTCGTTTACCTAAAATGCAGCTGTAGTGTGTAAGGATTATGCCATAGCACTGTGTTTGTCTCTCAAGAACACCTCAGTCGAATTTTTTGCACTTCAATGTAAAATACTGCCTCTTCTAGCTGCCATCTCCGCATGCTCAAAGTGCCGGTATCAAGTTGATTTCTCTCCACCTTGCATATCATTATTAACAGTAAGCATTCTGCTAAAGGCTTACAACCTTATCCTCCCTAAAGCTGAATGACTTTATTTCCAAAAGTCCTTGGTGTTCTTGCAGCCCAGTGTTAGGGCTTTAGTTAAAAATTCTGCATAGACTATTGGAATTTAGAGAAGAGGTAAGAACCCTTAGACATGATTATGGAAAGAAATTAGGGCATTTGATATTGAATATATACAGAAGAGAGCTGTACTGAGAAAGGCTGTTCTGTTTGTATAATGATTTCTGACCTTGAATTTTTTTTACTCTAAAAACTGCATTGACTGCCAGTGTAAAACAGTAAGCCGTTTTGTTTTCTTGAAAGAAAGCCTACAGTTGTAACATGAAATGTGCAAAAGCACATTGTTCCCCTAGCAATGTCAGCCTTTTCAGATGATGCAGACTCAATTAAGGCAAGTGTTCAAAACTATACTATATGGAAAGCTTTTTTAAAAGTAACTGCTGCATGTCCTAACTCTTGTCATCTTTTAAACCTTAAAGGCGCATCAACATGAGGTGTTTGATCTTACAGCACAAAAAGATCTAGGAAAGGTCTGACTCTTGCATTGTTCAGCTTAGCATATATGTAGACATATACAGGCACAACTATTTTAATTGGAGGCACTGCAAGAGAGTGTTTAGCCAAGGCTTCAGTACCTATAACTGCACTAAGCATAACAGGCAAATAGGAAAATGCAAAATCAGACAATTTTAAAGCAGATGTGTTTTTTCTACAAGGCTTTGGCGTCATCATTGGCTTAGCCACCATCTTTGACAGTGTGACACGAGGGTTTTGAATAGGCTTCCTTCGTGGTTCTGCTGGAGTTCTGCCTGACAGACTTTTAGGAATGCAGCAGCCACCATAACATTAGTGAAAACAATTACTTTTTTCTCATCTGCACAGATGAGATGTTTAGAATTCTGAGCTCAAGGAATTAAGAGACAAGAGAGACCTGAGGGGAAGCTGACAGCCTGTGTGGCAAAAGTTGACTAGAAGATGGGCTCAGACCAAGTTTCCACCAGTGACCACTGCCACTGATAACACCCTTCACTTCCCAGTCCTTGAAGCTTGTGATATTGGTGCTGTTTTGCTCTCCTGCCTGTATTCAGCATAGTGGGCCTTACCAGTTCTTCCAAGGCACTTTCCCTTTCCCTCCTCATAACCAAACCGCTTTTATGGGCTCTTAATTTTCTGCTTCCCCAGCAGAAACCCCTCACTTTTCAATCTGACACTAATCTCTAATTCTGTTTAAAATTAGCCAAGCTAATCTTCCTTTCCCATTCATCAGACTGCATCACTTCCTTCCTTCAGTTACCTCCTCACCTACTGTACCAAGTTCAAACGTCTTGTTTAGATTTTTTTTTTTTTCCTAGTTCTCTGGAGTGTATTTCTTGTTGCGTCTTTTCCCTTTCACCACCAATGCCTCTTAGACTGCTTCACCTCCTTCACACTATTTTATATGCTGCTTTCTGGGCTGCTGTGTTCTTCTCAGCCCGTGTGCCAACACTCCTCCATTTCAGCCATAGACTCTCTACCTCTGTAAGCATATGTGTGTAATTCTGGGACATTTGTCCTTTATTAGACTTGTTTGTTGAATCTTTTTGCAATATGGACTGTGGTCTATAGGTGATTGTGCTCGCTACAATCCAGGATATTCTAACAATGTATTATTATCATCACTATAACTTAAAACTAAACTCCATCACTAGAAGTATGTAGAAATTTTACATCATTAAGCTAGGGAAAAAAAAAATTAAATCTGGGTATTTTAAAGGGAAAGAACCCTTATTCCTGTCTACCTTTCCTTTAGCTTTCCCCTATGAATTTCTTAGCCTTGAACACAGGGAACATTTACAATATGGGTAGGCCAAGAACAGTGACTTAAAAGTGTTCATTTGTCTGTGTATCAGACTCCAGGCATGAAATGGATTTTTAAAGCCTGCAAGACTGTGTTGGGAGGGAATAAAGGAGAAAGACATTACAGTACAAAGTCATAATCTTCTGTTGGCCTAATCATATATTCTTCCTCCCTCTTCCAGTGGTGTCTTTTGCTATGTCTTCAAGATAAAAGAGTAAGTTTTACCTGGCATACTAAGAAAGTACAGAGAATAGAGGCAGTCTAGTCAGAGATCTAGATTTAGGAAGTAAGTTGGAGGAACACCACCACTATGCTTAAACACCCAGCTGGAGTTAGTCATATGGTTGTACCCTTTCAATACACCTTCCTTGCCTCTGATTCAATATAACTATAGCATTTGAATTTGAGCTCTGAACTTTGAAGTCGAAAAATAGCAGTTTTAAAACCGGCAAAAGAAAACTTAATTTTTCAAACCAATACATGCTGAGCTAGAGGAACTCTCTCCAGCAAATATTGTGGAGGCTGAAAACTTAGCTGTTACTCTGTAGTGGTAAGCAGCCCGAGGAAAATGGGCCCTATTAAAAAAGGGAAGAGTTCCAGTTGCTCAGACTTACTCCTGCGGGGGCTGAAGATAAGAAGCATTAAAATTGTGCCATTTTTACATAAAGGAAAGACTCGTTTTACATAATCTGGCTATGCCATACACAAGAAGGATGTCCCCAGCTGAGGAGCTGGGGTTCATCTCACTCTGACACACATCTGACCTAAGGTGAACTACTCCTGGCATCTGTTCTCCATTTGTCAGGTAGAGATGATAATGCCTCATCTCTCCCTTCTTTCATTCTTGTCTCTTTAGCCTGTGACTTCTCCAGGGCAAGCACTGAGTTCTAACCCTGTGGGTATAGAACTGCTAGCACAATAAAAGCCTAAATTTTGAGGGTTTCACATCCTTTGCTTAACATATGTGTGAATTCTGTTCTCTCATGGAAACCTGCCTAGGTGAACCAAGTCATTAGATACTCGACTTTGTGGGTGGATACAAAAGAACTGTCCTTTAATGGCCACTTATAATTATGATAAATTTAACAATATGGTATGATTTGGGGTGACTTACCTTAATAGCTGTTTAGTAACCAGTCATTCAGCCAACGTTAGCTGTTGCTGATGCAGCTGTTGTGGTGCTGTCATGGTGTTCCAGTGTTTCTTTGCACTGGAAACCCTGAAGCGGGGTGTGTCTGACTTGAATAACTTCCCAGTTTCAGAGCAGTCTCTCTATTTTCCTGGCTACTTGTAAGCTCTATGGCAGATTAAGGTATTATTACCACTCCCCAACATGTGAATATTCTCATCTGCCCCACTGCAAAGTTATCTGATGTCATCCATCTGCTTCTGAAGTTTGTTTAAAATGAGTTGTGTGACTTTGCACTGGAGCAGTTTCATACATTATCTGAAATCAAAGCAGTTTCTGTTGTGATCGTGTGCCTATCCCCGCCCCGCCCCCCGTTTTTGTGTTTTCCGAAAGCCATTGACATCTAACAATTTAGATTCCTCCACGTTAAGATGCTGTTTAAAAATTGGCTGGCTGTTGGCCTGTAAAACTCAATTAGGAAATGTACTTACTTTGTATGTAGAGCATATAACCCGTTGAAAATAATGAAGCAGGAAGTGCTTTCAGGAGGGTGAAGTATATAAATAATAATAGTGGAAGTGAGGGGTTTATGATACTAACCTGTGCTGTTGCTTCTTTAAATTTAGCTACAACAACTAAATAAAAAAGTTTTTGTTTTTCCTTCCTGTCTCTCTCTTTCATGTGAGATGTTTTGATGTGATAAATTATACTTCACAAAACTATTGCATTTTCACATTCTACTCCAAAATTCCATGGGGCCCTGTTTACGGTTTCAACCAGAGGAATGTCCTTTTATTTCAGAGCTGAGAGCAGAGGTTGAAATTATTGAGCAGATGAGCAGCAGCAGTGGAAGCAGCTCATCGGATTCAGAAAGCTCATCTGGGAGCGAAGATGAAAGCTCCAGCAGTGAGGGGGAAGAGGCAGCACATGTTTCCCCTTCCCAGCCACCGCACCAGCAGTATAACAACAGGAATGCTGTTGCTAACGGCACCAGCAGGCCACAAGGAAGCAATCAGCTCATGAACACGCTCCGTAAGTAAAGGCTTGTGTCTTATCGCTGTGGGAAGCTGCTTGAGACCACTAGTTTTCTTAGCATGTTAAGCTAACTCCGTGAAGTGCAGTTTGCCAAACAGTAATCCCAGGGAGTCGCACTGGCTGAAATATGTGGGCAGTTTTTTTCAACAGAGGGCTGAGACCTGTCTGAAGGTGTGGAGGTTGCTTCAGTTTGGTCTAGAGCCTGTGGGCATCAGTGCAATGGCCCCCATTGACCGTGCTGAGCCTTGATTCACGGCCTCCAGGTGGAATGAGAGGGTAGGAAAGCATCAGTGCGGGAGGATCTGGTGGACCAGAGGATGAGAATTATTTTAATGTGAAAACATAGATTAGACATAAATAGCGGGGTTGTCACGTGTGTCAGTTAAAGGTCTGTAAAGAATTGTGGATGGCACAAGGCTGTCCTGTGGTCATAAATGCACAGTCTCTGTGGTCTTCGTTATTAGCTGTATTGCTTTGTCAGAGTATTTACTCTATACTGTGTTGGTCTCAGCTGCATTTTCACAAATATCACATTTTGAAGGGAAATTTGAAGTGCCATGTATTTGGTTAAAATATCATAGCTATGGTGTTTGCAAGCATTGAATCAGTACAAACTCACTCCACCCTTTAAAAAGTGTAAAAACCATTTTTAAAGCATAGTTTTGTCCCATGAGACTCTCTCTGGGGAGGTGGTGTACATTTGTGTTGTTCTTTCCTTATGCTAGATCAGGTATATTCTAACTCAGTGGTGTTAAAATATTGCATTTACAAGAAACTAGAACTTAGTTATCATAAATTGTTCTTAATTCCTCCTGAGGCATGTTTGCCTACCTCTCTTGGCACCCACACGTAGGGAACTAGTGGAGTTTAAATACTGATAAATGTAGGGTTTCCAGCTTTGAGAAGACAAGTGTATTATACAGCCAATACTGCAAAGGCCTGCTAGAAAACTGGAGAGGCCTGTCAGTCTTCCTGTCAGTAATGAATGTCTAAGTGAAATCCAAAGTTCAACAAAATCAGTCGGACTTTTTCTGGTTCCCTGTTTCTGGTTGTGAGCTGCCTGTTCCCTGCTTCTCCTGGGCCACGACAACAATACTGCATAGGTCATTGAATGTCAAGAAGCCTGTGACTCCAGGAGAATTTGGGAACTGGTAGGGTAGCTCCTTTTTCAGGCAATGATTTTTGCCTTTGGACTTAAAATCCTTTTGCCAAGGATTAATATGTCCTTGAGCATTCAAGCCACCGGTGACCATCTACATAGGGAGAATCACCCCTAACCCAAGTTCTCGTTTCATAAAAGGGGAGAGGAGATGAAGAAGTCCAGGGCATAGTCGTTGCATAGCTGCTCTGCAGCTGTTTGGGGCAGGGCCGTGGGAGAATGCTGGAAGAGCTAGGTTCAGTTACCAGAACACAAGCATGATTCTTGTCCCCTTTTATCCCCTCCAAATCTTAACCAAATCACAAGTCCTCTGCAAAACAGGGTCTGAGACTGTAGGTTTGATCCACATCCTGGCCTCCTTTTGTCTGATCTCTTTGCACTTTGGAGGGGGGCTTTCACCATCACAGCACATGTCAGCGTAGTTCAGCTGATAGCCTTGAGCTGTGCGATGGCTTTAACATTCCTTTTGGTTTAGTGACATGTGGAGGCCTTGCCTTGGCTACCCAAATGGCCTTAAAACAGACAAAAAAAAAAAAATCTATTTTAAAAGGGCCGAGAAAGCCGGGGAATTCCCCAATGCCTTGTTGCAGAGCCATGTACGGGAGCTTGTCTGGGTGGAGGCTGTGGAATGCCTTCCACAGCTGCTAGCACGGGGAGTGCTGTTCTCCCACCAGGGAGCAGCTTTGGTGGCTGTGGGGCCAAGGACGCTCGGTTTGGCCTGGATCCGACCGTGTATTAGCGCCATGCAGCTCTTAACGTTCTTGGGCATGGGGAGCAGTTCCATTAAATGACAGATGATGTTTGCATTCATTTCTTGTGTTATTCTTACTTAAATCTTCCAGTGTAAATGTGACTGTTCTTTGGTTTGATTGCCATGAAATGTGAATTAACGCCTACCCACTTGTTGTGTTTTGTTGTTTTTTGTTTTCTATAGGAAATGACTTGCAGTTGAGTGAGTCTGGGAGCGACAGTGATGACTAGAGGCTGAGCTTTTGCTATTTCTGTTACATATACATGAAGAACTAATTTACCTTGAAGTCATCCTGTTGCTTACGAAGAGGAGCTGGCACAGAGATAGTTCCATGTGTGGAATTTTAATAGAAGAAATGCGTAGCCCTATAAAATAGCAGATGTTGAGGGCTGTTTTACTTTGTGAATTAAGTGTATATTTTGTGTATATTCTTATTCTTTTAAAGCTTTAAATAGATATGTACAGTGGGTAAGCCAATATATGTTCCTATGTTCCTGTCTATCATCTGTAAGTTTAATGTGTAACTTTATGATGTCGTCTAAAAATTTCTTGTTTGTGGAAGATATTCACCCCATCATGACTTTGCAGGGGGGACTTTTGTATATAGGGTGAACATGGGCCAATAATGAGTTTAAAAAAACATGCAGGAGCTAGTGTGCACACTGAAGTGGGACTGTCATAAATTAAGTTTCAATGCTAAGTTGATTTCTTTGGTTTGGGACTTTTCTAATGTCTTTTTATTGCTATTTATGGTTGATTTAATGGACTTACTTTTAAACAGTTGGAAAAGAGAAATCATAAAACCATGTTCGTCAGAAACCTTGCTGCACCAGTGCCTTATAAGCAGGTTTTTTTAAACAGAGCTTCAGTTCCTGCCGCCTCTCCTACAGGGAGCAATACTGAAACTTCTTCAGGTTGCTTTTGCAAACGAGAGCTGTATTTCACATCCAGCCAACTGTGCTCTGAGGGTAGTTACTCTACCAAGATAAAAGATGTACATCAGTCACCTGAACACGTCCAAATAAGAACCAGATCAGCATTTTCTTGTGCAACTGAAGTGTCTCATTTAACTCAGACATTCAGACCTGGTCTTCAGAAATATTTAGGAGCTCGATTACTAGCATAATTGCAACGTCACAAATACAAGATATTGGACGTACTGAAATTGTAAGACCAAAGCCCTGTTTGCAGTTTCTTAGAGAATGCAGAAAGAAGAGATGACTAAACAATTGTGAAACAGTAGAAGTCTCTCTCCCGCTACAGTTGTCCAGGTAGACTTTAGTTCATATTGTTTGTTGGACGGGATCTCTGTGCTTGGCGGGATTATGCAGAACATGAAATATTTGCCTAGGGTGAAATTCACCCCTGTTTAAGGGGGTTTAAAGGGTGCTTAGTTGGATGATCATTAACTTTTTTTGCTCAGATGGGAAATGAGTGCCACAGGCAGCCTCTTATAGCTTGAACACCAGGTTGACTTTTTAAAACCAAAATTCAACTGGCACAGGACAAGTGGCGCTGTAGTTGTGGTGTCATCTGGGGGAATGGGAAGCTGAATTGGATGCCTCTCCATTCTTAAGTGTCTGCTTTGCACCGCTTTTTTCTGTCAGTTTCTGTTTTAACTCCTGTTTGTTTACTGAGCTCTTTCCTTTTTTTTTTTTTTTAAGGTGTTGAAGAACAAGGGGACATTTGAAGGGAGATTTTATTAAATGGTTTATTTTTTTGCATTAGATACATATTTAGGCATATTTTTGCATTATTGTATATACATTTAAAAATACTTGTTTTTTTTAAAAGTGTTTTATGATGTGGGTACATATTTTAACAGACAATTATGAAATATACTTGATGTAAAGCCACAATTGCTCTCCTTTTTTTCTCTTTTTTTTTTTTTTTTTTTTTCCTTTTTCCCTGTTCTTCCTCTGACGGTAAAAGTGCTCTGTTCTAACAAGCTTGTATCAATTTGGGATTTTACACTTTGGTGCTGGAGATCTGCATGGCAGTTGGCAGTCTAATTAATGCTAATACTGCTCCTGACTTTTCCCCAGCTTAAGATTTGAGTAAGCAGGGAGACGTTTCTCTGATGCCATTTCCCCATTACCGGAGCTTATTCCTGAGTTCTGTTGACATTATTTGTGCTTAACTGGAAAAGCAGCAGTGCAGCATTTTCATTGCTTATCATTCACTGGCTGCTCATGCATTCTAAAATCCAGGACATGTCATAGGAAGTTTACTAATTATGTGTAAATAAAATACATGAAACTTAAGAGGATAAGACAACACCAGGCTACATTGATTTGAATTGCCAATTTAATTATGGGTTAGATCAGCAAGTGGGAAAGCTTCATTCAGTTAATCAATTTCTGCCTTGTTTTGTATTTGTACTCTAGGTCACATTTCTCTGCTATCCCTCCCTAAAAGATTTCTTCCCCTCTCTGTTGGTAACGAAACTGACATTTTTTCACACAATTACATACAACTTTTAAACTACATTTGGCCATTCTTCGTGCCCCCTGGAGATGTGTCCTATCAAGGGTGGCCAGCCTGTTGCTCACGAGCTGTTTAGCTGCACCTCCCGCACCCAGACTACAGCATCTGGCTGTCCACGGGGCCGGTGAGTAACGCGGTGGCCCGCAGCCCGCTCGCGGGCGTAAGCAGGACAGTCCCTACGGCTGTGTGACCAGCCCGTCCCCTCCCTGCCACTGTGTCCTGAGCAGCTCCCGGCATCTCCTGCCGGAGCAGCTTTCTGGGATCTCCACCTTTCCCACAGCTCTCACGGGTACGTAGCACACGTTCCATGAAGGTGAACCACGTGGAGGCTTCAGTAGGCAACTTGTAAGATCAGAAAGGGTGGCTGCCGCTTTTTTCCTCTTTCTAAATACATATGAGTGTGTTTTAAAGCCATCGCCAGCCTGACATTTTGATTAGGGCTCTTAAAATTTTATGTTTCGTATATTAAGAAATAGTAAAAGTTGTCTATCCGTTCCTATTAGACAGTTGTTCATTTGTTCATGATTTGCGGCAAGTTTTATTCAGATGGAAATTGGAATTCAAATTACTTGCAGAAAAGCAGTTATTTAGAATCCTTTTAATTAGTTGGCAATATCTTTAACATGCTGGAGAAATAAATTGACTAAAATATGTTTTGATTAAACCTGCTAATGAAACAAAGTATTCCTGATTATTCCTGGTAGGTTCTAATCCTGCCGGAGTTTAGCACTAGCGGATCTTACCACTTTACGCTACTTTTCCCACATAAAGTAGGAACGTTTTTTATATGCCAATTAGTTTAAATGTGAATTAACAGTGCATATGGAATGCGATTATGTGAATAAACTGAAACTATGTAAATATTTCTTTGCATTCATGGGAAAGCTGCCTGCTGGCTATGGCGAGGTTAGCAGTCCAAGACAGCTTTGGTTTCTGGTGTTTTTTTCTGTTCAATGACTTCATCTATTTCAGTGGTTTGACTTTGCTTAAAACTTCAGCAGCAAACATGGCCTGCTTATGACTTTTCCCATAATTAGTATTGCTCTAGGAGTAATAGTCAATAATGGTTTAAATTGATTCGATTAGATTGTCATCATTTCAACTATAGTTACTAATTTTTTTTAAATAAAAAGGTTTTGTTTCAAAAAGGACAGATTCAGTCACCTGCTTGTCCATCTTGGACACCTTAAAATAAGATCACGGCAATGTCCAAACCGGTGTTTCAAATTCCAGTCATGTGCAGAAAAGCTTCCACGGCTTGAGTCGCTCCAGCTAAACCGCAAACCACGGGCACCGTCACCTCCAGGCAAGACGTGGCCCAGTCCCCTGAGGAGAGTCGGATGTTTGTAAGAGCGTGCAGCACGACCCTCTTTCGTTCCACCAAAGCATCCCCCTCCTGTTGTAAGTCTTGGCCGAACCAATTTTGTTGAGAAGGCAGGCTGATAGGAAAATGTTTGTTTTCTTCAGCATTGCTTGGTTAAGTTCCGAGTTAAGCTCGGAGCTTAACTGTGGGTAGTACAGCCATTTTGAAGAATCTGTGCCTAAATTGATTTGCACGGCTTGCTTTATTATAGACTAGCTATATGCCTGTTTCTAGCTATGGATAGAAACAGTTTTCTGTGCAAAGGTTTAGAGTCTTTTTTTCCTCCTTCAAAGTCCATTTATTTGAATAAAAGAATGAAGTTCAACAATCCATGCATCTCTTCCCCCCCTTTTGTTTTTTGTTTTTTTGTTTTTTTTGTTTTTATTTGGAAATTAAGAGAAATGTAGCCTGGAATTACTTGTAATGGCGAACACTTATTTTCAGTAATTGCCCGTGCTTCATTGTTCAGCGTGCCATGCGTTGCCTGCTGGCCGCTGAGTCAGAGAGATCCCATGGAAAACACAGCTGCCCAGCAGTGGGCATCTCGGTGGGATGAAGGCTTCTGCTGGGAACTGAGGGTCCTAACGATGAATGTTGAATCTACCTCGTTATTTACAGTTTTGTATACACACACAAATACATGTAATATCAAAGGAAAAAAAAGCATTGCTGATGCTTGCCTTAAAAGCAAAAGCTGCGACGTTGGGGAAATCATTGGGACAGACATGAACTTAAAGTAGTTGATTGTTATGTATATCATACACCCAAGCCCTGTTCTCAGAAGATAAGCTGATTAACGAACTAATAGTTAGTTAGTTAGCTGCTAACTACCTCTGGTTTCTGTCAGAAGGGTGTGTATGTAAATTAAAAGGTATCTGTTTAGCTATTTCTTCCTATTCCCACTGCTTACACTCCCTTCCTTTCTTTCTTTTGTAATTCCATTACTTCTAGCACATGAATGCTTTCTGCCGCCAAGGTCCTGCAGGAATTTACAGGAAAAGGGAGTGGGTGGTGAAATGTTACAAATGGATTAGCTGTATTCACCCTTGCTCTAAATTTATTGTAAATGACAAAGACCTGGTGAATGGACCCATCTTCCTCCCCCTCCTTGGCTTTGCCTTTACTGGGCCTAAACATTGTTCCTTTGGGCAGCAAACAAACAAGCGGTGAGATGCAAGAGGGTGAAATACCTCAAGCTGCCGCTGCGTACATTGAGGATGCTCTCTCGTGAAGCCATGGCCTGAGCTAGCCTGACTTGATCTCGCAGCGTCGTCGTAAATAAAACACAAAATTCATTGCCACCATTGCCCTGTGGCTGGGAGAAGTAGAGTTTGGAGAAAAAGTGGGTTAAAAATATCTTGCTAAAGGCATTTGCGCAAGAGTTTTGGTGGGATGTTTGGCCCTGCTAAGTTTCATTTAGCTCTGCCAGTGAGTTTTTGTGTGCTGTGCGTAGTGGGGGCACCCACGTCTCCCTGGCTTTTTGGGCAGATGCTGGTGGAAGCAGGAGCTGGAGCGAGGCTGACGTGCTTTTTTTTTTTTCCCCTATGTGCTGTTGGATTTAGTGTGTTTTAAAAATGGCACTGACAAGGTAAATGAGACAACTGATGGGATATCTTGGAAGGAATTGTATGAATTTGACTTGCAATCCCACAGAATCCGTAGGTTCTGGTACATCTGCCAGTGATTTTAATTCTCCCAAACTTTTGTAACAACAGGGTTTCTGAAGGGCAGAGTGTGAAAATGC
This sequence comes from Platalea leucorodia, assembly GCF_965183815.1. Lineage (NCBI taxonomy): Eukaryota > Metazoa > Chordata > Aves > Pelecaniformes > Threskiornithidae > Platalea > Platalea leucorodia. The sequence goes on from NC_138823.1 coordinate 121,802,208, forward strand.
ACTAAATATCATGCTGAAGGTTTTGCATGAAAATTTTGCCCTGTGTTTCTTCCCAGACCAGCTCGCTTTCTTGTAGGACCCTGTGCAAAAAAACTTTGAGGTACACTTGTACAGGGCCTGGTCTGAAGGAAAACGTTCCCTGCGTGTTGCAAGTAAGATATAATTGTCCACTTCTTTGCAACCCCAGCCAGCCCGTAAATTCTGCCATCACCCCTTCATAACTTGGGAGTTGGCTTTTTCCTCCATAGCCTTGATACCTCCTTAGCATTTTCCTACTGCCAGGCGTTATAATGGCTAACAAAAATAAACAAGCATCTGCTCAGGAAAACAGCGATCAAATACTTCAGTGAGCAGCATGGGTTTTACTCCACTGCTTCAAATAAGTCTCAGGATTGTGATAGTCTGCTAGGAACGCAGGGCCTGTGATACGAGACCTGGACGCTCATCACACGTAACAAAGGTGGCCAAAACTTTGTAAGCGTACGGGACGAGTACCAAAATTTTCAATTACGCCAGAGCCACAGGCTGTGCCCCCTGTGCGTTGGGAAGCTGAATGGGAGGAGAGGTTTGGGAGTGGTTTGCACAGAGGAGATGAGAGCAGGGCCATTGATGGGACTGAGGTGGAGGGGACACAAAGCTGAGTGTCCATCCAGTGATGCCAGCCACAGGGTCCCATCAGCCGGGTCACACCATAGCCCCATAGCAGCCCAGCACAACCAACGTGAGAGGTCACCAGCACGGGGAAGAGGCTTTGAATGTCCTGAGAGATGCTGGTGGTTGTCACCCTCTCCTTCATGATGTAAGAAGTATATTTAGGTACACAGTCATTGCATAATTAGGGGAGAGAGCCGGTTGCTTGGGTCTGCATGGTGGAGAGCGAAGGTGGAAGGGAAGGGTAGGGATGGGGTCCACTCAGCAGCAGCAGGCTCTGGTGGTTCCCTGCTCTTTTCAAAGGGGAGCCAGTGGGTTTTACGACAAGGGAGATCACCAGTTCCCACTGGGAGAAAAGGTACTGATTGAACCTGACCCCCAGAAGTGAACGGGCACTCCCAAAAACCAGCTCTGAGGTAACCCTGTCTTCTCCAAATTAATTCTTTCAGGTTTATGCAGAAGACTAAGGTGCTTAACCTCAGGAACAGAGCCAGATTCTTCTTCCATGCTATGGAGGCTGGACTCAGCATCATAAACGAACTGGTGTAAACAAGAAAATAAAGCCCCTGATTAAACATTAGCCAGTCAAGATGCCAGGTTTGGTGGTTAGTTAATCCAGCCAGTGAACTCGCTTCCCAAATGCCATCAAGAGATTTTAAGGTGCAATAAACATGCTGTAGCTGTGTCTACACTAGCAAGTAGTACAGCCCGGGAGCAGATCCATAATGCAGAAGAGTGCTGAGATTGCAATGTGTGCACCGTCCACCTTTCATCTGAGAGGAGTCCACCTCGTGTGTCCTCTCCGTGATGCAAACCAAAGCCGGGTAAGTGGGGATGATTGGGACATGCACTTTGCAAGTGCTTTCCTGACCTGAGCTAACCACTAACATATAGGCACCTTGTGTGAACTGGCCCCCTTCCAGCTTCTCTGCAAAAATACTGGGATAAGAAACACATTAAGAAATATTGCTTAATCCCAGAAGCATAATATTAGGCTTTATAGAGACATTCTCAGTATGGTATTAGTATATGAATCATGCTGAATAATAACACATGATCACATAGCTGAGACTTAACCATTAAAAAAAAAAAAAAAAATCTTTTTTCCACAGAAGAAACTCATATTTTCACAACCTTTAAGGCACAAACAGCATTCCTGTGTAATACATACAAATCTCCATCTTATAAGGTGCTAAGTGACTATGCCAAATCAAAAAGGCAGCTGTCAGCAGCAGAGCTAGGACCAGGCTGCAGATTTCCTCATCTAATAGCAGCCTCGTGCCCTCAACATCAACACAGGGCTTGCCCATGCAGGAAGGTATCCCAACAGACTGAAGCTGGGAACCAGTCTGACTTTCAGAGAAGAGCTCTTAATTGCAGATGAATGATCAATGCTTTTTGCTTTTAGAAGCTTAGGCTGAACTGGGGGGGGGGGAGGGGAGGGCTCCCTTTGCCATGGGGTGTTGTCCTGACCAATGTCATTGCCATCACTGCCTGTGCTCGGTTTTTCATCGCTCTTCCCCTAAAGCAAGTGACTGTAACAGAAATAAGTGATGCTTCTAACACCAGCGTGGACCTACTGCCAGAGCAATTGCAACAGAAGTTAGGGCAAGGTCTGGGCCAGTGTCCATGCTTGGGAGAAGACCCTCAGGGTACGATGTGCCAGATACTGCTGTATCTGTGTCAGTTCACACCAGTGCTTGTACCAGTATCTTTTTTTTTTTCTCTGTAGACAATACAGCCAATTTTCCTCTGCTTCTCCCCGCCTTTAGAAGGAAAATAAATCACTGTAGTTAAAATCACAAGTCCTCGTAAAAACCTGCTTGTGCCCAGAAAGCTAAGTATCAGAGCTTGCCTGAAGCTTAGGAAGAAGTGGCATCTTTTTCAATAAATTTACATCTCTAAATAGATGATAAGTGTTGAATCAATTTCCATATGTTTAAAATAGCAGAGCATTAAGGATTCTGGCACTTCAAGCAATCAACTAATTTGGGACTATTATGAGAATATCTGTTATACTAGTGGAGCAATTCATCTGAAAATCAGGGACAGTCTGCAGCTCTGTGCCCTTTCAATACCATAAAGGATCACAAATTGATAAAAAATCCTGTTTGTTTGCCTGAAGAGATTATGGTGCCTTACGACATTGAGGTCTTTGCAAAATCACCTTTCAGCTCTTAATAAGCCAATTCATAATATACCCCCCCACTTGGGCCACACGGCCTGCTCATGGCTACACAGATCCAACGATAAACTGGAGTGTTGGCAGATACTTCCCGGTGAAAAAGGCAGGAACTGTGATGTACCAACCTCTATGTCCAAAAAAGATGCAAGGGCAGAAGCTGTCCAGCGCTCTCCTCCCGATTTCTCCCATCCCTGTATCCAGCCTGGGCTCGCTAAGCCTCATCTCTGGCCACGTCTGGCTGGCTGCTTGCTGCCCCTCAGCTGGCCGGCCCTAAACGAAGTTCACGACTCTTCATTCCTACCATCGCGTCTATATTTGAGATGAGTCATACCATTTTCAAAAGGGCACTGAATATTAAATGTGTACGCAGCCTGTGCTTCAGAAAGTTTCAAGGAAAATCAACTTCTTTCAAAAGCAGCTGGTGGTGTTTTTACCTGCATGCAGTAGGATGAAGGCTTCGTGCGGGGCTTTGAGGGTCAGAATAAAGGGAGGATGGATGAAAATATTTACAGACCTTCAGGTGAAGTGATCCGCGGTGAATCCAGCCTCTTGTGTTACCCTCAGTCTGCTGAGTCATCAAATATTTCCACTGTATTTCAGTACACTGCTCACAAAGGTAATGTGCCATTGCTTTAGTAAATACATAGCACTATCGAGACACTCCACTGTTACTGCACAGCACCCAGCAATGTGGTGTGATACTCTTGGTCTGACTGTCAAGAGCAATAGAGACTTCAAAACTGCCTGCCCGCAGGACCAGGAAGATGACAGGACATCAGTATATTCTCCCTCACATTTAGCACATGATCTTCCTAGTCCTAAAAAGCAGGGACTTGGAGGAGGACAGATTTGGGGGTTCTCTGATGACTTTTTAAAATTTAAGTTCATATTTTGGAGCAGGCAATGCCACCAGGGAAAGCTGCTAATTAGCAAGTGGATTTTGCATAGCCCAGCTCTTCATCGCTATTTAGGTGCTTGATTTCTTACTGCCAAAGCAATAGGATGTTCAGCCATCGACTTCAAAAGGAGGATATCAGGATTTGTGGGAGCAGTAGGATCTTCATTCTGTACAGATTTTTAACTAACATTTTTTGATAGTTTAAAACTTAATTGAGAAACCGTGCACTTCTAATTAACCTTCTTTCGACAACATCTTGGCTTGGATCATTCTTCACAGTTTTCTTGCTCTTTCCTCAACTCCATTTACCACGGCAATGGCTAAAAAAAACCCAACCCAAAGCAAAGACCACAGCCACAGCTGCATTCCTCATTAAAGACAAGAAAAACACAAATTGCTGTCTAGACCCTCTGGAAAGCTGAGTATCCTCAGGAGCGGGGAAGTCAGGTGGGGAACAATTTGCAAGATACCAGCGTGCTGGTTGCTGGATGATATGGTTGGGGTTGTGTGCTCAGGGAGGATGCAGCACCCGATGGGTGGGTTGGAAATACTGTAGCAGCCAGGAATTGTTCACCTTTTACTAACTTCAATGTAGATGCTCAGCAGTTAAAAACTGATCTGCTGGGCGACAGTCACTCAGCTTGAGTGCCTGGAAGAACCTGCCACTACTGTGCTGCAGTAGGATGTTTAATCCTGTTACAGGCTCAGTGAAAATGTGTGTAGAGCTGTGATGGTGCAGCCACCATTGAAAGCCCTGCATAGACCAGGCTTTTGCAGGGACAGCTGTGTCTGCACCTCTCTCAAGCAAGCGCAATAGTCAAGGCTCTGGACATGTGAAATGCACGTTGCAAATGAGCCGGTACTGATAACAGTAAGAAATATTTTCTTTTTCAAGGTCCATCATGTAAAGAAGGTCTATGAGGGATTGGCCATGAGGGGCTCAGCCTCCCCTCACCCATTTCCCCCCCCCCCCCAGGATTTCTTGATTCTTTTCTCTTCTGGAGCAAGGGAACCAGTCTTTCCTTAGGAGACCAAACTGCAGAGACAGCGTGGAGACGCAAGAGAACAAGCCGACACAGCACAGCAATTAAGGGTGTATCTCTAATAATTTACTGGAGTTCACTCTCCTGACCTTTCTGTATTTAGATCAGCAGGAAGGGTGCGTAATGAGGGCTGCGGGAGGGCAATCGGGTTCTTACAGCTGGTCAGGCGAATTAATGCGAATTGCTTGGCAGCTCACCAAAAGCAGACCAATGAGGGCTCTTCATAAGAAAAAAAGAAGAAAAAAAAAATCTTGAAGGTGGCCATGGGCTGGATTTGTCAGATTTCAAACCCGCTGCAGAGGAGAACAGTGGTTCAGTGCTTCAGAGAGACACCACAGCTGCAGGCAAGTTGCCTTTGTCTGACACATTTCAGAAACCCTTCTGCTCCTCCACCTTCCGCAGCTTCTCGCTCCCCCTCCCCTGTGTCCCTTTTCCCCACGTCATTTCATGTCACTGTGTCCTGGGGGAGTCGGGGAATAGTGGACACCTAGCGAGGTGATCTTCCCTTCCTCCCTGGAGCACGGGGTTGTCGAGTTTCCAGCCTCCTAGACCACGCTCACCACCAGGCGTCTTGGAGGCAAGGGCTTTTGTAAAGATAACTCCTGGGAGCCAGGTACCTGATACTTTAAAAACTTGCCCTTCTGTACCTCCTCCAACCCATACAAATGGCAGAAAATTGGTTTCTCTGCTCAACACTCATGCTGTAATTCACCTTTGACCTGACAGTTTCATTTCTGGGAAAGTGGAGAACCTGCATAAAACCAGAAGCCACCTGTAAAATGCCAATATTTATATTTCTGATTCAATTAGCAGGGCTATGGCAGTGCACGTGCTCTCCCTTCCTAATACTCTCCGTACACTCTTTGAAGTGAAATGCCGTTTCCAGTAGGCGACAGTTACTGGCTAGTTTCATCCCTCTGAAATGATCTAGCAACATTTCCCTGACCTCGCGATGGCCTGAACTGGGGTGATGGAAAGCACTGGAGCTGCTGTGTCCTGGAGGATCATGGAAATGAAAGTGCATCCCTGCAGGGCAAGGGGAAATACCTTCCTTCTGGTGCGGTTTCCCGCTGCAAGCCCTCCTTGCCACAGCAGACAGCTTCTTGACCTCTCCCAAGAAGACAGCTGCTCTCCTTATGCGGCCATCCTTCGGGGCATGGATGCTCGTGGGTATCTGGAGGAAGTCGGAAGCAAAACCATGCGCATGATTTATACAGTATTTTGGAAAAGCTGAGGCATAGTACAGCGCTGCTAGCCATCTACCCGTCTACTCAAACGAGCCGTGAGTGCTTCTGCTTTTGACATGCAGAGAGACGGAAGCATGTCACGGGCACTGCATCTGCCTCACGTCCGCGTTGCCATCCCTTCTCCCCTGGCATCGGCACGATGGCCAGGGCCACCGAGCCCGGCTTGCTCTGCAAGCAGCGCTTCTGCAGGTTGCTTTCTATCATTGCCAAAATCACCATCCCATCCTTATTTTTATAATCTGCTTTTGGGGTACAGGTGTAAGGGCAAAGAGACTTCGTCACATGTAAATAAACAAATAAGCACGGCTGTCTGGTTTGAATGGCTATGCTGTCAGACGTGACAAAGGATTTTGCAGTGCATGCTGCAATAAGATATTTAAAATCTCATTCAAAACCTGTCAGCTTCCCTACCCCACAGAAGGGAGATAACAAACAGCACATACTTCAAAGCGACATTTTAAGGACTAAAAAGACGTTCACGTGGGGCTTTGAAAATGCACATAAATCATAGGTGTTAACACCGAGACCTCGTTTATTTGAAATTGTGGCTGCTTGCAATGCACCCTTGACCTCCCCTTGCTGCTATGGGCCAGGGCGCTGCCAGCTGGGGCGGCCCCAAACCCAGGGGCCAAACCCCACGCATGGCCCCGCTGGTGAGAGGGAAGACCAAGGCTTCGCTCCCACCACCGCGTCCTTACCCAACACCAACACTGTCTTTGGGGAGGATGGAAAACAAGGTTGGATCTTGGGGAAGTCCGAAGATCGGGACTAGGGTTGACCTTGGCAGCTGAGTGCTGTGGCGGGGGAGATGTCTGCCCGGGTGGTGGCACCCTGCCCACTGGTTGCAGGCAAGGCGACAATGTCACCTTTTAGGAGAAAGGGCTGTATTTTTCCATGTCCTATTGTCATGCTAATTATGTAAATACATTTGGGGAAAAAAAAAAAAAACCACCAAACACCCAACAGTGAAAGAGTGCTGAAGTTGCAAAGCCGCTGCACAGGACTCACAGCCTTGCCAGCCCCCGGAGCCCCGACAGCCTGTGGTCACATTTGGGTTTCTGCATGACCCCTGCCTCCTTCGGGAAACGACAAGTGGTTTAGGATTTCCTTTCTAGCTGTTCAGGACTCACCACTCCCACCCCAGGCTGCCTGCAAAACCACTGATCTTCCACGGGTGCCCCCGTGGAGCTCCCCTACCACCACCGATGATTGCTTTGCAGGTTTTACTGCACCCACCTCCCCCAGGCCTGGGCGGTAGGTAGGAGACTGATGTTACCAGCCTCATCTTCCCCTGGCGAAGGGAGGTGCGGTGGGACCAGGGTTAAGTACCTGCAAGAGCACCCCTCGGGTTCTGGGATTTGAGGCACCTGGGCAAGAAGTTTTGGAACATTTGTCATTTTTATCATGCTTTGCTCAGTCAGAGCACAGCTCCAAGTGCAGTGAGGGGTGCTCAGCACTTGCCACTCTAATAGCACCCCAGGAACAAGAGTGATATCCAGAATATCTGCATGGAATAAATGAAACATCTTTTGGTGGAAAAACCAGCAGGCAATCGCATCACACATGCACAGAGGGGCTGAGTTACAGTTGCGTGAGCACTCATGTTGCTGGTATTTCCCGATACCTCAGTGCTCGGCTGCAACGCCAGTGGAGGTTTTTCTCTGTGGCATCATTAGTACCAAGCCGCGCTGCACCTGTGCCCACAGCGGGGCGAAGCCGGGGGGCAGGAGCCGATGACGGTGGGGCTGAGCGCAGCAGCGTGGGTGCTCGGAGCATGCCCCGTGCCAGGCGGAGGCCGGGTGGGTGCCTCCTTGCCGCAGCCTTGCTGGTGTTGCCCCACTCAGCCTCATCCCCTTCTCAGCTTGTGACCTCATTGGTTACCTCATCAGTGCTTGAATGATTCATACGCCAACTAATATATATGATGGGAGCGTATGACGTGTAATACAGACCCCATCGGCTGGGCATTTGGTAATAATTATGGTGGAAGCGCAGCTAAACACTGCTCCGGAGACACGTAACAGCCGCTGGGCATTATTTGGAAGTCGGTGTTGCCTTTGTCTGTGCAAACTCTTCTACCCGCTGCCACGTATGGGCTCTGTGCTACCTGCTCACCTCCATGAGATCCTGGGCTTCCAGCCAAAAACCCACTCAGGTCTGTGGGGATTTGTTTTCCTTTGTGGCGCAGCAGACACCGATGCAAATCTAAGGCCCTTTATAAACGCAGATCAGCTCCCGTATCTCATATGCCTTGCTAGACATACAGATGACCACTTGGGATGTGCTAGGAAGAGGTAATATGAACCTAACTGCAAATCCATCGGTCCCCAGCGTCGTTGACAGAAAATGTAAAGCTTTCCAACGTCACGGGGTGAATCCGACTGCGTGTGGACAGCCCAACGTCTCGCATTTGGGCAAGAAACTTGGCGCAAGGGGTACCGGTTCGGTCAGCGTAAAAGGCCATGCCTAGGCGGGCTTTCTCGTCAGCAGAAGATGGAATTCTGGATGGGTTCTGGAAAGAGAGAAGCAAAGCCAAGCACGTTGCTGCCGACCGGTCCCCGGGCGAGCTTTCCCCCCCCCCAAGTTGCCAGAAGGCGTCAAGTCCCTTGCCCGCGGCAGATCCCCCCCGGGGCGGCGGCGGCCCCAGCCCTGACGCCCCTTTCCCTCCCTCCCCGCCTCCACCCGCCGCGGGGCCCGGAGCCGGGAACCGGGCGCGGGGCGCGAGGCGCGGGGCGGCGCGCGCGCGGCGGGGGGGCGGCGCGCGGGGCGGGCGCGGGGCGGTGCGCGCGGGGCGGGCGCGGATCGCGGCGGCGGCGGCGGCGGAGGCGGCGGCGGCGGCGGCGATGGCTTTCGAGGCGCTGGCGGAGGCGGCGGAGCGGTGGTGCGCCCGCACGCCCTTCCAGCTCATCGCCGCCGAGGAGACGGAGCGGCGCATGGACTTCTACGCCGAGCCCGGCGTCTCCTTCTACGTGCTCTGCCCGGAGGCCGCCTGCGGCGACAATTTCGTGAGTGCCCCGGGAGGGGACCGGAGCTGGGGGCCGGGGGGGGGGGGGTTGGTGCGGTCACGGGCGTGCGTGGGTATCCGTGCGTCTGCATGCATGGGCGGGCAGCGCCTTGCACCGCTTTGGGACATCCCCCCGCCTCTCCCTCCGTGCAGGTCCCCGGTGCTTGGGGGAGCACCCGAGGGGGAGCGCCGGGGGGGGGCGGCGGAGGACGGGGCCGTGCCCCCGAGGGGTGCGGGGATGGAGGGCGGCGGTGCCGGGGACAGGGCGGGGGACCGGGGGGATCCTCCCCAGCGCGCACCACAATCTGCAAAATGGAGTCCGCTACCGGTGGGGGGCGGCCCCGCGGGCAGGGCTGCGGGCAGGGACACCCCCCCCCCGCCTTCCCCATCACCCCGGCCCGGGGAGGCTGCGGGCTCCGGGGGGAAAGCAGGGGTGCGACCCCCCCCCCGCTCCTCCTGCGCCCCGCGGGGGCTGCAGCCGCTGCTTCCCCCGCGGCCCCCTCCGTCCTCCCGGGGGGCCGGGGCACGGCGCAGGGACGGGCGGACTGGCAGGGCTGTCACGGCAAATGGAGAATGGGCAGGAGGAATAAAATGGAGTCAGGATGACAGGAGGGCCGCGCCCCCCCCCCCCCGCCGCTCCCCCGGGCCCGCCGGGGCTGGGGGACCCGGGCAGGTGCCGGCTTGGCGCCGCCGCCTCCCCTCGCCGCCCCTCGCCGAGTTCAGCGGCAAGTTTGTGCAGAAATGGCACCGGCAAAACAACCCGTGGCTTTGGGATGGGGGGTGGTGGTGTTCCCCTCCCCCCCAGCCCTCCCGGTGGCGAGCAGAAGTGCAAGAAGAGTTACCGAAAAGCGGCACCGCTCCACGGGGTTTGTAACCTGCAAAGCTCCAGTTAGCTGCAATGGAAGGATTTTATTTTATTTTTTTACAAAACAGCTCCTAGCAGAGACCATTATTATAAGAATGTTGTAGGTCCTTCCCTTGCCGGAGCAACTTTCATCCCTTCACCTGCTTGACAAATGTTCATTAATTCCCTTTCCAACAGGTAAGTGCAGTATGAACCCATTTGACAGATGGGTTCATGGAAACAAAGAGCAGTGAAGTGACTTCTCCCAGACCACAAATCTCAGCGAGCAGGACATTTATTCACTGTGTCGGGCAGATGGTCGTGCTGAATTATGAAAGAAGTTATCTGGAGTTTAGTTATGCATCTGTCCAGGGATACAAGAGACCTTCAGCCACAGTCCCGGCCGTGGCAGTGGAGCATCTCTGGGTATGGATTCTCCTGGTCCACGGTGGGTCTAGCCCTGCACACCCATCTTCCCAGCACCTATGAGCTGTCAAACCCCGGCGCTCATTCCCTTCCAGAGATGCCTGTGCCCAGAAAGGGCCGTACCTGCTGGACTCCTGTTCAGGGACACGTATGCATTCAATGCAGGACTAGGCTAAAGCTGTGATTGGATACTAACGATACCGTAAACTGCAAAGGAAGGTCATTATTTTTCTTAGATGTATATTGTTTCTTTATACGCTGCTCAATAATTGAGCAAACTCTTTCAAAACATAATCTAGTCAACTTTAAAAAAAATCTTAAGCAGTTTCAGACCCTATTCCCATGCTTCCAACACTGGCCAATTTTTGTGGGTTTGCAGCCACATTTTCCCTTTTTTTTTGGCGAATATTTTCATTCCAGGGTTGCTGTGGGAAGGACTGCCCGCCCAGAGCCGCCAATAGTAAAACTGAGCAGAAAGGCCAAGTCCTGTCAAATGCAGAATGTAAACAGTGGAAAACTAGAAGCAGTGTTTTCTTCTGTCTTTTTTTGGCATTATTACTTGAGGCACTTTTTGCAGTAATAATACTTTTAAGACAAGCAGATAGGTGTCATTCTTAATTCTTTTCCTGTTGATGGTGTCTCTTTAATGCGATTAAGAACCACTAATGAGCTGATTCACCAGGATCGTGTTTTCTGCTCTTAGTGCACTGTAGTACTTTATTTCTGCTCCCAGCTTGGCTATCTTGGTTTTTTTGCAGTAATTTTCTTTTTTTATGTTCCAGAAGATAAGTTTCCTTTCTATGTGCAATTACAGGCTAAAGTTTATTTTAAGGAGACTTAATGCAAGCCAGGGGACTGATTCTCATTTGCACTTGAGCCTTGTTGCATGGCTCCAGTAACACAATGGAGTGTGAAAGTGAGTAAATATAAACAGAATTCACAGTGGCACAATTTACAGCCTTTTTGCACCCCGTGACTCTTATAAAGGAGCCTCACATTTAATAAGCATCTGGTGCCTGGTATTCTTGTTCTCTTCCTTTATGTCTTCATTTCATAATAATGCGGCTTAAAAAGCTATGTAGGAGGTGCCAGAGAAGGCCATGATAACCCACTTGTAAGGAGGAAATGATGAGCATGATGAACTTAAAAGGGAGGAGGAGAAAAACATGGAAAGGTTGCCAAGATGCAATCCGGGGGAGAATAACTCTGAATTTTGTATAAAATCAGAGATTTCAGATCACAGCAATCATACATTTTTAATTTCCTGTAAAGGTATCTTTCGGCTAGGTTTTTAACATGCTAGGGGTGCAGAAGACCGATCTAGATTCCTATTGGCATTTTCAGTACCACCTGGCCACTAAAACTCCCTGAATCAGCATTTTAGATAGCTGAACTATGTATAATTTAGCTCCTGAGGCTCGTGGTGTTCTCAGAAAATTAATTTGACTTCTATAGCCACAACCAATGAGGGTAAGGGTTACGATGCTATTCTTTATAGTCCGTCATTTGTTTTGTCACCATGTTATTGCTGGTATTCAAAGTAACTGATAAAGCAAATAAAAATATGATCCCACCTTGATGCAAGATTTCCTGTACAATATTTTAGAACAGAGTCAGTGAGTCTGAATATTTTCTGGAAGTTGAATTATCCCCACAAAGACAAAGTTTTGCTGCCACGTTCAGCGGGTGAGCTGGTTAGAAAAAGGTGGTCCAGCAAGTGACTGTCATCCAGCAACACTGAATCACGTAAAGGCGTGAGGAAAAGCAAACCCCTCCAGATGCAACCCTATGAATTGCCTCAGCTATGTGCTGTGTGTAGATGCTGGACTAAGTAATTCAACCATGATCGTAGGTCAGCTGAGGTGGAAATCAGTGGCTGTGTGCTTTTGTAGTGACACAGAGCAACCCTGAGCAAAACTGGGCAAGCTTGGAAAACACATACTCAGATGGTGAGGTTAATATTTTCTTTAATTGCGCAGCCACGGCCAAGCACTGTGGTCCACTGGTTTGCCAACAGCCCACTTCTCCCACTGCAAAGAGGTTCTCAGGCATCAGGGTTTTTCCAGGAAAAGCATCTCCGTATGTGCAGCCTCACTGACTGCTCTAACTTTCTAAGCAAGAGCTGAGTCCTCAAATTACATTTGTTTTTATTTTGAGAGGCCAAAATTCCTTTCGCAGGTTCCTCTGGAGATGCGTGAGTCAGTGGTGAGACTCAATTCCAGCACTGCCTCGGTGCAGAGCTGAACGTTCACAGAGAACTGCAGATGCAGCTGAATATACAGGTGTTATAACCCTGGTCTTTGTTACAGTTAAGGATTTTTCTTGGGAGGGAGGGTGAAATCAAGCCATTTCCAAAAGAGATGCATGCACTAATGAGAGATTAATGTAGCGTGTTTGTTGCTACAGCCAAAGTTTTAAATCTTCTGCAGACGTGGAAATTGTTGGAAGCCTTACTTGCTTATTGCCGTATGATGCTATGCAAAAAAGTCTCTTCAAAGGCTCAGTGCTCAAGTTACTGACTTAGATTTTCCCCTCATGCTAGATCATCTTATTCTGTGCTACTGCTGACAAATTCACACTGGAGTCTAAAATGTGGTGCAGCTTGAAAAGAAACTGTAAAAACATGGTAGGACAACATGGGGTTAACTTTCCCTGGGGAACAAACTAGCTATTATTTATAGGGCCTGATTTTCATTTATGTGGAAGCTCCTGTGTATAGCTCTGGTAGTCAAAAGAAGCCACAATTTAAACAAGAATGAGGATGTTAGCAGTCATAATCGTTTTATACATATAAACAATTACAACTAGTTTAGCGCGAGCCGTGAACTGCCAAGCTGCAACATCCAGCTCTTAAGTTTGACGCAAAGATTGTAAGTAACCAAATGGTTATTGCTAACCCCAAGTATTAAGAAATCGTGGGCCAGACCTCCAAAATCTCGAGGCTGTTCTTAAAATGTTGTGATTTGGAAGTGTTCATTTGATATTTTAAAGAGGGTTCATTTGAGTTCACTTCATGTACCTTCTGCCTTTTTAGGCCATAGAAGTCACAAAGTGTGGACTTTTTTTTTTTTTTTTTTTTTTTTGTAAACAGAAGCTGAGATTTGGTTGTATATTTATAGGACTACAAGGCCCATGACTCTTAAGATGGCATGAAGTATCGTGAGACTTGTGGTATGTGCCTTTGAGAGTTGGCAAGACTGTAAAGAACTTATTTTTATTGCCAGGCTGGTTAAGAGATGACTCTGGTTATATGGAAAGAGCAGAACCTACTCAGTAAGGCAGGGCTCTTTGCATAACAAAACATTTCACTATGTTTATGCTTGTAAAATGCAACAAGCAGCAAAGAAAATGTAGGTCAAGTGAGGTTCAGAGCAAGGCAGTTACAGTTTTCATCTTAAAGATGCAGCTTAGGTGATGTTAAGTAGTGTTTTCGTTCAGAGAGTGTAAAACTGCATCCCTGGGAGGTATTCACCACTGAACAGCAAGGCGACATGCAAGCCTTATGTTAGGGACTGAAACATCTGCCGTTCTGACTCTTTCCCTGAATGTTAGTTAAGCTTCAGAGAGACCCTCCTGTTTCCTTGTTTAAGCGTAACCTACTGTTTATAGCACAGTAAAAATCTGCACGGCACTTTGGGGAAAAGAGCTGCTGTGCAAAAACAGAGGTATAAGAATCTCAAACCAATTTTGCAGTATTACGCTTCTCTGTGAAGCGGACTGCCTAAGACAGTCCCGTGCACAAAGTCTTCAAAAAGAAGGTCTTTTACAAGTATGCGTTAGCTTGTGCTGCGTGCTGCCCTTGTGTGCAAGAAGCATTGTTGCCGGAGTGCTTCCACCATCGCTCACCAGCGCTGTTTCAAACAAGCCCATAGCAGCAGAATAAGCATCAATTTTGAGAGAGGCTTCACAGAGCCAGGCTGGAAACCAGCATCTCTGAAGCAAGAGCAAGTTGAGAAGAATATCCCAAATGGGTTTAAATGTGCCTGCCTGGGAAGAGAAGATTTGGGTCTAGGAGGAGTAAACCTCAAAACAGGGAGGGAGGCATGAAGTGTCAGGAAGTTGTGAGTGCCCAAATGTCTCTCCTTGGCTCTGTGTTTAACCTGTGGGTATATTTTGCATCTTTTCTTCTGTGTCGTTAAGAGAATTACACATTGAGTTTCACCTCCAGAGTCATGGTCACGTCACACTTGCACTAACGCCAGGAAGACGAAGAGATGCTTTAGCTCCTCCTGAGGGCTTCATTGCAGCGGATGATGCAGAAGAAGAGAAAACCCAATGTGAATTCAAGGTCTGAGCAGGGCTGATGTCAAATGAAAACACCTTTACTCATAAAACGCGCATGCGCAAGGTGTGCGTACACTTCATTGCTGGTGCAGTCATAAGGCGTTTTCTCTTCTGGATGGATTTCCCTGCTTTCCGATGCATCATGTTAATAAAATCAAGGTTCCTCGTCAGAAGTGTGGCTTCTGAAACAGCCTGTAGTGCCTGTCCCCAGTGCGGGTCTGAACTGCAGGAGGCCCAGTGTACTTTGGCAGATGTTTACAACATGTCACCTTATAAAATCACGTGGAAAGGCTGGTCTGAATTCCTGTTAATGCCTTTTCTTTCTTGTGTTGCTGTTGGCTTTCAGCATGTGTGGAGCGAAAGTGAGGACTGCTTGCCTTTTCTGCAGCTCGCACAGGATTACATCTCCTCCTGCGGGAAAAAGACACTCCATGAAATATTGGAAAAAGTCTTCAAATCCTTCAGACCCGTAAGTGCCTCTTTTTTACTTCTAAACATTGACAGTTACCTGTGACTTTTAATAGGATAGCGCTGGATGGAGCAAAGTGGTTTTTCTTCTGCAGGGACTTACATCTCCAGTCAGCTGCCTGGGTGCAGGGGTGTTAGCACGTAAGCTACTATCAGGCAATTGGAAATTGTTTCTTGGAAGCCAGCTGCCTTTTTATTTCCATCTCTGCGTTTGAGAGGATGAGATTCCCACGCGGGGTGGGAGGCCAACTGGTGTGGCAGCCGGTGGCACTGGCTCCCCAGCTGTGCAGGGGCTCCCATCCTGCTGATGCGGTGCTGACTCCGAGGAACGGGATGCGAGTCAGCGCTGCGGGACTTTGTGGCAGTTATTTCCTGGCACTGGAATTGAGGAATTCTGCAAGGATGTGAGTAGGGAGAGTAAACCTCTGAGAAGCTGTAAATACAGTTTCTCCTCAGAGTGGCTTGTTTTATTTTAGGGTTGTTTTTTTTTTCCCCCAAGTGGTCCAGATTTTGCTGTTTGGATGGTTGCCACTTGGTATTTGCAAACGCCAGTTTGGTCACTGCTTGAGAAAGAGGTTGGAGCAGAAGCTGGGTTTTATGGGGAGGAGGTGTGTCTTTTTCTGGTTTGCTGCTACTCAGCTTTCTCTGTCCTTGGGTAACACTAAGATTTTGGTCAAAGCCTGGGTTGCATGAGGGTGAGGTGACAGGCTGGCTGTTGTCCTTCATTTTTGCCAAATCCTCCCGTTGCACAGCCTCTCCTTTTGAGAGCCTTGGGCTGGGTAAGGGGCTGGTGCAAAGCAGAGCAGAGGTTCGTTGCCAGAGCCATGCTCCCATGATGTCCATGGGAAAGCTGACCGATGGACGTTTTTAAACTCAACTGAAAATGTAGATGTTTTTCCCTCCTCTCTTTTTCTGGCTGACTAATCGAGAAGACTGAAAATGTATCCCAAGTATTTAGAGCAAAAGGGAGGGCCTGGAGCGACGATATGAAAACACCGGCCCTCCCTGTGTTACACCCTTGCATTGCCTTGCCGTGGACCGCCGCAGCTGGTCGACATAAAAGAGCATCGTTTTAAAGAATCCTTTGAGAGACTGGAAATAAATAGAACAGATGCACACTTTTCTTAGAAAGGACTGGAAATCTGATCCATCAGTACAGCTGCTTGTAATTGTGAAAACATAGAAAAATATAAATATGTTTCCTAGAACAGCATTCCACTCTTGGATCTTCATAGCTGTTTTCTCCTGCTCAGAAAAGCTGTGTCTTTGAGGAGAAGCTTCCATTGGTTTAACTAAAGAGGACTTCAGAAAGACTTAAACTGGTACAGATCAGTTATTTCCTTTAAACCACATTTATTTCAGCATAGGTTAAGTTGCTGAGAAATTGGCTTCAGTCAAAGCAAGTTAAGCTACTCTTCAGAATAAAAAGGTTCAAAGTGAGAGGAACCATTATGCTCATTTAGTTGGGGCCCTTCGTTAATACATCACATTTCACCCCATGATTCCTACCACTGAGCACATAAATTGTGGTTGAGCTGGAGCATATCTTTTCTGAAGACACCCAGTCTTGATGTAAAGTCTGCAGATGACTTAAAGGCTACAACACTACTAGGCTCTTTTTCTCATCATTAGTTACGCTCCTTTGAAAAGCTTTTATTTACAGTCTGCATTTTTCTAGTTTTGCCTCCTAACTGTTGTATTTCATTATGCTTTTGTCTGCTCAAGAATGGTGTCCTCAATTGTCAGAGACCTCTTGCAGACTGTAGTCAAGTACCTCTTAATTTTCTCTTGGATGTACCATGAAGATTAAGTTTCTCAGATTCTCCTTTGACCTAGTATTGAGTGATTTGCATCAGTGTAACAAAACCAGTTTTATCATTCAAGGTATGGTTGTGTGTAGACAAGTCTAATAAGGAATGTATTGACATTTTCCCCTTACTGTAATTATTAAAAATAGGACATGCATGGTAGGATAGATTTTAAAAAGTGAAGGGTGTTACAGTAGATGTATGGAAACAGTTATTTTACACCCTCAGGCCTTTGCCAAAACAAAATCACTTTTCTTCAGTATGGGGAAATTATTTCCATGGCATTACTTTGCGCTGTTCCCCATCCTTTCTCTGCTGGACCTGTTTTGCTACTGACACCACCTTGCTGTGAGCGTGGAGGTAACAGTGCATTTCCAAGACATTTCTTCTCCACTATCCCAACCAAATCTGCTGTCAGAGACTGGTCTGGCAAATTTCAGTGTGAAAACTGGTGTTGAAGGTCAGACCGGGCTCTTCTGAGTTGTCTGATGGTCTTGGCTACTCAATCTGAGACACTGAGGAGGGGCAAGGGTTTTAGCATGTGCTTGGTAAGTACCTTCTGAAAGTCTTTTCCATTTCGATATTTCCAGCCAGACATCCGAGATTATGAGGCAGTTTTGAAAGTCTTTGTTGGGGTCCTTCAAAGGGAAATGTTGAGGAGGAGATGGTGCATCTGCAGCTCTCCATGCCCGCATGCACTGCACAAGCACCTGCCCTCCCTTAACCAAAGGCTCCCAGACTGATTTTTGCCTGGTAACTCATCTCAGCCCTGCTCTGCACATTCATGACAACAGCCCAGCTGTGTCTCTGCAGGCTTACCCTGGGGCTGCGGCGTGGGAAGGGACTGGCTGCTCACGCTTCTGGGCCCCATGTTTCAGAGGCGGTGAGATGCCCAGCAGTTAGCATCCCTCTCAGTGAGAGAGAGAGAGATTTCCCTCCGCTCGCCACTCTTCCCTGCCTGCAGGAGGCAATGAGGGCTGTCTGGGGGCTGCTCACCAGCCCTTGCTGCTCTTGGGCATCTCTCCCTTATGTTTTATGGACATAAACACAGTGCCAGGGCAGGATATTTATTTAGATGAGGCTTTTAAAAAGTGTTAGGTAACCTGCGACAGCTAAACCGCACCTCTAAACCCTGCTGAAGTCAAGGTCAAGCTATTTCTTTACTGAAGGTGGGGGGGGCATGTTGTCTCTGCCCATTACTACCTTCCTGGGTCAGTTTCCACAAAACTCTGTGATTTGCCTTATTATCCTCTTAATTCAGGGAGCATCCGAAAGTGACAGACACCATACAGGTACATGAAGTGGTACCAATAGCACTGGGCTCAAATACCACTATTTCCCTCCGAGTATCCCATCTCCTCCGACGCCCTTGTCTCTCTGGTGCCAGAAGTGTCCATGCTGGTGCTTGTAAGCACATCTGCTTGGAGACTAAGCCCCTCATGCTGAGATTCGACAGAACCACGTTATCTCTAGTGTAGCATCGTGTGGACCGCTAAAACGCGGTCTTGTACTTGGTTTATTTTTCAGCATGCTTGTATGTCAGCTTTTGGTAGGAGGCAATGTCAGTCTGCTTTTGTGACTTAAAAACTACTAGGTTATTTGTATAAAATCAGGGCACTTTGAAAGAGTTAAGAAAGAAAGACAAATAAAAAATGCCTGAGGGACATCACACCAACTGGCAGAGTTTGCAGAGAACCAAAACGTGAGTCGTACAATTTAGCAGCAAATTCCAGGGCTCCCACATTGAGCTCACCTTCAGCCTAAAAAGCCTACATCTGAACTGGGGAGTCTGCAGTGTAAAAGCCATTTATCCCACATTCATTGAATTCCTACACGTCCCAGTGACCTCTCCTTTACCTCCAGATGGGTCGTTTGGCCAGCAGGAATAAATGGATGTAGTTCGGGTGGTGCTGCTGCTGGTTGTTGTCCTCCCACCCTCCTCACCACCCTCCTGCCCTCTTTCTCCCCACGCATCCCCACCTGGCAGTTTTGTTCCCCTTGGCTGTTTGGCTGATGGATCAGCTCTCTTTTTTCTACACCCTTTCCTGTTTTACCTCTTTCCTCCTCGTTTTTGCTCTCCATTAAAGTCCTTTCAAGTCTGCCACATAGCTGATACTTTAGTATATGAATTAGATATGGACTAGAAGCAGAAACTAGTGTGTTTGAAAGGAGACGAGGTGGGAGTCGGTCTAGGGTCAACTCAGGCCACCTTCATCGTCTTATTTTGTCTTCATCTTTTACACACCCTCCTTGTGCTTTGACCCAATGTTTGTAGAGCTCCCTGCACTTTGGACCCTGATCCTCCCTCCTTGGGGTCAAGGTGTGGGCTGATTTGTCACTGCAGTCCAGAGAGCAGTAAGGGGTTAACAGTGGTGATGGACTATAGTCCTGTGGAAGGCGAGGAGATGTGACCCCTAAAAGCAGGACCTGCATGGTCAAGGTCCTCGGTGCCTTGGAAGATCCTAAAATGTCTGTGAGAGAACAAAACTGCACCTTTCTTGGAGGAACATCCCATCCCATCCCATCCCATCCCATCCCATCCCATCCCATCCCATCCCATCCCATCCCCATCCTTCCTGTGCTCCGTAAAACCACTAACGTTAGTGGCATCACTCTCTGATCTATGCTGCACGAGGGAGAGAAGATTTGGATTTCCCGAGGGCAAAGGGAGAGGGGATGTATGAAAAGCAGGACGTGCTCCCCATCCTTTGGGATCGTGCGCGTCTTTGCAGTTCTCGTGGTGTGTGTTGTGTTTTCCGTGCTAATTTTGCACGAGAAGGGCTTACAGTATCCCATGAAATGAAGACTCATGTGGCTCATTTCCCTGCAAATCAAGGAGGAATTCTAACCAGAGCTGGGCAAAAAAAAAGGTGATCAAAGCTCTTTCTGCCGGGTGATATAAACGGAGCAATACCACGCTCACATTTAATTTGAATACACTGAATCAGTTTAGCAAAAATAATACTGGTGGGTAAGAAAGTCTGTAGACCTTGCTTTTGCATTTTAAGAACTGAGTATTTTAATTTTGGCTTCAACATGAAACAAAACCCCCGCATCCTGAAAATGAACCCAGTAGTTTCACGTTCAGTTAAGCATTTGATTTGAAAAATACGTATGCATACGAATATTTACTTTTTGTTCTGCTCAGAAACCAAGAACATTTTCAGCTTGGGGTCTCTCTGTAAGTATTTTTAAAATGCGAAGGGCGGGGGGTAGTCAGCAAATTCTCCTTCCATTTCCCTGCCGAAGAAACCCTGCAACTAAAAAGCTGTTTTTTCTCCCAGTGGCAGTGAGGAATACAAGCTTTATTGGACCCAGAGGCTAATTCTGTGCGTTGTCTTTGTACCCACTGAATAATTTTGAATGTTGATCACAGACTAAATTAGTTTAGGTCCCTAAAAATCTGCCTCGTCACAGCCTTCTCATTTTCATGCTACCACCTAGCGAGTGTCACTCTCCTCCTGATTTTTTTTTCTGGGTTTTGCCTCTTTTGAGAGCTAACAGCTGCGTCACTCTCCAAACAGAGTGTTGCATGCATCTGTGCTGCTCTTCCAGCCCTGGCAAGCTAAATACATGGTATTCCAAATAATGCCTGGCGTGTGATTTTGCTTTGTGGATATTAATAGCTGCTAGTGTAGGATCTAATATGAGATTTCCACAACAGATGCATTATTTTGACTATTATTTGGTTTATGTGTCTTCCTGACTTCTGTTGGCTTGGCAACCTTTTGGAGGAGAGGGGAAAAGTTCAAACGTCGCTGTTTTCTCCTTTTCCTGTAGAGAACAAGTGCCTTTGCAGTGATGGGAGCCATCAGGTGGAGGCATGCAGACATTGTACAAGGAAGATGGGCTGGCCATTCTTCACAAGCCCAAGTCTAATTTGCAGAAATTTAAAGGGAGTCAGACAATTTTAAGTTGAATACACAGTATTTCTCACTGCGAGGGCTTCACCCAGCGTGCAAGGCTTTGTCTGGTGTGATGGAATGAAGGGTAAAAGAGAAGCACTTAACATGGTGGGATCTTTAGGTTTTTAGGGACTCGTTGCCTACCCCATACTAGCCAGTCCTGCATGAGGATGCTTTCTTCTTTGGCTTTTGTAGGGTTGCTGAACACAATCTTACACCAAGGTAACTACTGCTACAGTATGATCACAGTTCTTTCTGAAGTTAAACCACTGCCAAGTCTAAACACTCAATTTGTGATATGACCTTAGGGAAGAACGTGAAGCTTTTTGCAAGTGCTTTGCTTTGGTTTTATTTATCTTCCGGTCTCTGAGCCCTTAATTTGGTGTGAGGATGCATTTTCAAATCTTTATCTATCACAGGAGGGAGAGAAAGAGAGTCGAGATTGTTATGTGGTACTATTATTCCAGGGTTTGAGGTTTTCAAGAAGTGGCACCTAGGTATTGTGTGAAGATTTGCAGTGAAGTTGCACGAGCGGGTAATTCGCTATTACACAGTATTTTCTCTTCTTTGTAGTTACTTGGGCTTCCAGATGTTGATGATGATGCATTTGAAGAATATAACGCAGATGTGGAAGAAGAGGAACCAGAAGCCGATCACCAACAGATGGGTGTCAGTCAGCAGTGATTTTCTGAGAAGCTAAAATATTCGGAAGCCTTTGGTACCAGGTGGGGTCAGGTGGTCCCACGTTAGTCTGTTCGAATTAGCGCATCACATGGGGATATCTGGCTCCCAGGATAAAAGTTTTACAAAAAGGTTTAAAAAAAAAATATTTAATAATAATAATCTGTGATGAGCTTTGCTAAGAAGTGACCTGAATTTTGCTCCTGCTTCAGTGGGTTTTCTATGGAGTTGTCTTGGTAGCATTCTGCCGTTATCAGTCTAGAAGTAGTTTTGTCGCTGACTTGTCTCTTCGATTTGTGTTTGAGAGTAGCATTCATTGACATGAATGTAGAGTACCATGAATGTAGGAAGCGTGTGGTGAGAGTGCCAAGTCCTCACCGGTGACCTTTCCGAGGAAACCAGCGCAGAGAGCAAACGTGACCTGCGCTTTTTGTTTTAGTTCAACAGCTATGGTTTTTGACAAAGTACCAAACTTGGAGAGATTTCTCCTGAAAAGCACTAGTTTAATAGTGGTCGGTACTGCAGAAGTGCCCATGAAGGCTTAACGAAAATAATGACAAGCAGGAAATCCAGGGGAGTGTTGGCGTCAGGCATATTCATGTCGTTTTACTGACGCCTGCGTTTACAAGTGCTGGATTAATAACTGGGAGTAATTAGTATCACGTTATAACCAACCCTGGTACTCCGACACCGTTTGATCCAAAGCCAAGTGCTGCTTTCGTACAAATCAATTAAAAAATAGCCATCGCCTATCCCACTTCTGCATGACAACCAACTTTAAGCTTTGCTGTTTTTAATACACTGATAAATTATTACTCAAACCTCACGGCATTGTGAATTGAAGTGCAACTTAACTTTGAAGCCATAAGGGTATAAACCAGCACCACCTGGCTCTTAATATTATGCTGGACCTGTTCCTCTCCCTGGGCCTTTGAGCTGGTCTGGGCATTTACACCTTGTTGGAAGGGAGCTAAAATACTACTACTTTGGCTGATATGAAAACTAGTGAGCTTTTACTTACCTGGGGACTTACTCCCCAGAGGGGTTTGGCAGGGTCTTTGTATAAAGGAGAAGATGACCCCTCGTATTTTCTACCTATTTTGCATAGATTTAAGTAACTAACTCGGGTGAGTGCCAGACTGTGAAGGTGCAGGGTCTCTTTATCTACTTACCTTTTGTACTGAAAACGTAAGAAGCAAAGGGGATTCTGTTGTAATACAGCTGTTTTCCACAATCAAGCAAAATGTTTCTAAATTTACTCCTTTTTTCCAATTTTTTAAAAATCATTAAATGAAGGTCACATGCTTCAAAAGCCCTTTTATACAGAATTAGCTTTATAAAAACAAAAAGTGAGTGAAGAGAAAATGCTTGGACAACTCCTAGAAACAACTCGCACCATTTTGAAAACCCTGTTGTTAGCGATGTCTCCTTTTCAGTAGATTTTTTAAAGACTTTTTTTTCAAGGTTACTTAAGAGAGCAAGTTTTCTTGGTGGTTTACATTTCTGATGATGGCTTGAGAGATGCATAGCACTTGATTTTTCCAATCTGGGGCAAAGACCTTCCATAACCGGGATGGTGTGTGGTACCTGAGTATGCACAGAAGTGTCTGCAACACTGTAAAAGTCAGAGTTTAAGAATATAAAAAAAAAAAATGGAAGAGAAACAGAGCTTAATGCAACTTTGTACATTCTTTCGGCATGCAGGCATAAACATGGTAGTCGCAGCACATTTTCTATGGACTAGTGACGTGAGAACCGTGGCAGTTCATTGTATAACACTGTACAGCAGCAATAGGCTTTTTGCTTACTAAAATAAAGTGTAAGACCAGTGGTTTCCATCCCTGCTTTAAGTCCCTAAGTTTTTCTTTCCTCTCCAGCTAAAGCAGATGCCATAACCTTAAA
The DNA here is from genome assembly GCF_965183815.1 of Platalea leucorodia. NCBI lineage: Eukaryota > Metazoa > Chordata > Aves > Pelecaniformes > Threskiornithidae > Platalea > Platalea leucorodia. Next base: position 121,825,554 of record NC_138823.1, read on the forward strand.
CAGAATCTTGCTTCGGGGAACCTTTCTCTTTGCAGCATCCAATCCTTTGGTTGCAGCTCATACAAGTAGATCTTTTGGGGCTGACTTTCCTCTGCTGTAACGTAATGCAAGACATGATTTACAGTAGCGCAAGCTGGAGGCAAAGTCCTGCCGTTCAGGTTTGCCAGCCACTTGCACCCGTTTTGCTTAGGTGCAGGCGGCTGGCACCGACACACACATGCACGCCGCCACACACACAGCCGCACAAGCCCCAGGCATGGCTGCATCGTGAGCTGGGCTGCAGGGTCGATCTGGCTGGAAAATAACCCTCTGCCTTTTTACGGACAGGCAGTTTTCCAGCTGGATCAGTCCCACCATCTGGTTCAGCGCATGGCTGCACAGACGAGTGCCGGCACAACAGAGGGGAGGGTGCAGGGGTGGACATGGGTGGTAGCTGAGGACGCGCAGCCGAAGGCGCCTTGCACCCCTTGCACGGTGTTAGGGGCCCGTGGCGGAGGTGCAGACACAATCTGAACCGGCCTAAGTGCTGTGAAGGATTGACTCCACAAGGCTCAATGGAGAATTGGCTCTGGGTGGCAGCAGGATGGGCAGGAATTCATTAAATGAGGAAAGACTGTAAGATCCAGTGCTTGTGATTGCATACAGGAGGTTGTGATATGTACTGCACTCTGCTACCTTTCCCTGCGTATTGATTGAATTGTTAATGAGCAGTTGAGCATTAATACGGCTGCAAGCAAACATAACGCTGTAAATTATGTAGATATATTATTTTCTGTATTCACTAACTCACTTTTTTTTTGGAATGCAATATGCCACTTGGGTGACTTCTACACCAGACTGCAAGTGCTGGACAGCCGGGGGGCCCTTCTGCAGCGCTCACCCCTGCAAAATTCCCACTGAAGCCAGCGAGATTTTGTTCAAACAGGACCTGCAGGACCGGGCGCTCCAGGGGATGCGTGAGGCTTGGTCCTGCAGAGAGCTGAACACTCTTGTCCCCCCTCACTTTGCTGGGAGCCGAATGTGTTGATCCCTGCTGCTGAACTGAAGCATGACCAGGCAGCACTGAGAATAAACTGGAATTTTATACATAGAAAATTTAATTTACATGTGTATTAAATGTGAATGAGCATTAATATAGAATGTATTTTATCAAAAAATATTGCTTACTTTGACCAAATACATTTCTGTATTACCGTGTTACTTGTTCCATACTTACCAAACGATGCAAAAGATGCGGAACTGGTTTAGTTGTATTACAAAGTATTTTTGTATTTTATTTGTATTTTATTTTTCCCTCACTCCCACTACATATTGAGGTTAGTAGCCATTCAGTAATTAACCAGGGGTAGCATGACCCAGTGGCTAGGCTGCCGGACTGAGACACAAGATTTGCGAACACGTGCGCAGATGCTTGCAAGCCTGGGGACTCGGTGAGAAGATGTGGGTTCAGAGCTCTGCCATTGCCTCGCCCTGAGCTTTGGGTGGATCTCAGCGGCTAGGAATTCAAGGCAGGCCTCCAGTTATGCATCGAGGCCTCCATGAAATTCAGTGGGAGCAGGGTAACTCCTTTGAATGTTCCACCTTAAGCCTTTTGTAAAAGGGGCCATTAGTATTATTTGCCCACCAGTGTATAAAGTGCTTTTAGATCTGTGGGTGAAGAGAGGTATGCATTATCATTGCCTATCTGCAAAGCAGACCATTAGTGAAAGGACACAGAAGAGTCTCCCTTTTCCCTCTCCCTTCTTTCATAGGCATTTCATGGTCTAGCTAAATATAAACATACTAGAGCAGAGCCTCTTGCAGAGCTGGCGCTTCTGAATGTGAGTTGCATGAATGCAATGAGCAGAGTGCTGCTTGGAGGATGAGAAATACATGGGATGCCAGAGGGAAGAGCAGATTTCAGAAATGTAACAACTGGTTTGGGTAGCAGGGGCCAGAGTGAGAAAGGCCCCTTTCAGAGAGATGCCGGGATTTCTGAGACAGCCCAAACCATCCTGCCAAGTATCTGCTTATTGAACCTATGCAGTTCATAAGAAAAGCTGCTCTGGATGTTACTGGGTCCTTGAGCTTGGTCATGTTTTTCCGTTAGTGTCCTGCCTGATGAATGCATTGAGATGGTTGAGAGAGGAAGGGGTGGAGAAAAGGCAAACTAAAAAGCCTTCTCCTCTCTTCCCCAACATTATTATTTATAATATGGTGTGAGTAGGTAGGAGCAGCAGTCAGGGAGCAGGAAGGTGCACAGTAACATCTCTTAAAAGGACTTGCTCATGAGAGAAAAAATTGGCAGACTGTTTCCTTGCAGAAACGGGGGGAGTAGCACACCCCTGATTGCGATGACCTGAACCCTACCAGGCTTCAGCTCCACCTCCTGCCCTGCTCTGGGCTGTTTTCCAGGCAGTTTCTCTCTGTGCATAGTGCTGTGCCTTTGAAAGTCGCATGCTTGTAAGAATGCCACTTTTGATGGGAATAGCCAGAGTTAGTTTTCCTGCATCAGTGACCTGCACGCTAGCTGCCGCGTCTTGGAGCTGTGTCCCATGTAAGGTGTGCTGTGTGAGATGGTGGATGGGGGCAGCAGGCAGCGGGGAGGAGTTTCTGCAACTCCATTGCTTAGTAGGTAACTGCCCTTTCCCCCTCTGCGAGCTGGGACATGAGACTGTGACAGTAAAAGTGATTGCAATAACTTTATGGATGTTGCTCTGGAAAGTGCCATACAGAACAGATTCCCAGCCTTTTTCAACGTGTTTCCTGATCTTTCACTGAAGTCCATGGCTATTTCACTCAGTCAGCTTTAGCTGTGGCAGGAGGCAAGGCTACCACTTCATCCATCCTTGCCTTGTGTCCATCCTTACCCTGTGTCCATCCTTCCCTTGTGTCCATCCTTCCCACTCTGTTCTTTTCAGAAATTCCCACTCCCAGAAGAGGGGAAGCAGAGGAAGGGGGAGAGAAACACCTCTTCTCTCCCGCAGCTTGCAGCCAGGTGCATCAGCGAGAGGCGCAGTTCAGGGCAGTGTGTGTCTTACTGAGTCCCTTCTGCACAGGCAGCACCTTCTCACAGGGGGATGAGGTGGCGTGGGAGATGTGTTATCCCGTGAAGACCCTTGAGTGGTCCATGCCAGAAAGGGGTTATGCAGAAGAGAGCAGTCATTTTAGGTGTCAAACCCAAGATCTTTTCACAAGGAGCGATGCCTAGCTAAATAATCCACTCTCTGAAAATCATGACCCACTGAGGCTTTCCAGGCTGGGCATCCAGAAAATGAGACCTCTCTGGCCGCTGGTCGCTGGGAAGCCTGACCCAGCCTGCAGGTCTCTTTCTCAGCGCTGGCTGGTTTTGGTCTGGCCACAGGACATGGGAAATTGGGAAGGATCCCTTCAGGGGCTCTAGCTGGATGCCCCTTTCCATAAATCACTGAGCGGAGGGAAATGCTTTGTTTTATCTGTTTAATTCTGGCAGGACCTCCCCGGCAGCCTGTCTCTGCAGCCAGCTGCAGCTGGGAAGCCTTCGTGTGACAGCCAGGCAGGAGTGACTCAGGGCAGCGGCTCTTAGACCCTGTAACAGGCTGGGCTTGAGGTGGGCCCTGCAGAGTCACCACGGAGCTGAAGGCTCAGGGACGTCACTTCCAAGGCAGATACTAAAATAAAGAGATTCCTTAAATTTGGTCCTGACCTCTGATAGGAAAGACTCTGAGGGCAAACCCTGTCACCTCGGGTTTTTATCGGACTTCTGAGACTTACTTAGTTGCATTGTTGGTATCTGGTGTCTGTGGCAGGTCTACGAAGGAAACCTCTTCACTTACCCACAATCACCCGTTCAGTGAGCCAAATTATCATTTACATGTTCTATGTTTGATGTTTTTCTCATTGCCGATTTTTTTTTTAAAGAAAGACAGTCCCTAAAGGCACATCTGCATTATCGCAAACCCCAGTTTCTACGGAGCTGCGTAGCACTGCACTGTCAGTATGTGCTTGGTCATAAACAAATATACAGATTAACCAAAAGGGCGTTCATTTGTCTGCAGAAAAAAACTTCTTTGAACTAGTTACTGCTGACTACAGTAAAGCTCAATGGTTTCATGTAAAATACATTGAACTTTGAAATTCCCTTTCTGTACCGACATGCTGTTGCTCATGTAGGCAAAGATCTGCGGTAACACTGCATGTAAAGGATGTCTGCTTTCATCTTCGGGGGGGGGGGGTGGTGGAAACGTCAGCTCTGGATTCCAGTCAATGCAATTTTTTGTTGTTGTTGTCAAGTTTTCCTTTGCTAATGCAGGGACCAGTCAGACCTCAACATGTCAAGCAGAAATCATGTTGCGCCCTGCCGTGCAAAGGCTGTCTTTGGTGTGCTTTCCACCATTTTTCTGGCTGGAAGATCTCTCTGTCTTTGGGACTACAAAGCTGTGAAACGGGTTGCCAAAAGATGTTGCCCTTTTGTTCAATGCTTTAAAAGGTGTAAGCCTTCAGTGGAGCCCTGCCTTTCTTCTGATCCTCCTTCCTCCACAAAGGCATCAAATCCAGCAGTGTTGTTCCACCATGAGCTTGCCATTAAAGAGCTTACCAAACTTTCATGACTGATGGAGTCTTTTATCTGTGAGCAACATCAACTAAATGGGGATTTTGAGGGGTTAACTTGTAGCTACAATGCATGTGGCACAGGGAATGAGAAACCTGCATTTCCTGGGCGCTGTTGGTGCGTGGTGGGATTAACACGGTGTTTGCACGTGTAAAGAGAAAATGATTTCGTCTGAGCTTTGGGCACTGCAGAGTATGCCCTGCTTTGCAGGACAGGACTCAGAACTGCTGGGTGGTTTGGTTCGGCACAGTCTGAGGCACTGGATTTGCTGTCAGAAGATGGGAATTGGTGGTAATATTTGAGGATGAGCCAGTATCTCAGGCCTCCCAGGTCCTCTTCTGTTTTGTACAGATTAGGGAGACATCTGTTCTAATTAAGAGACATGTAACGATGATGAAATGAAAATTGGTGGTTCTGTTCAACTCATTTGTCTCTTTTCTTTGAACACTGCACTTTTAATTGCTGCTTTGACGTCTTCTCACCCTGATTTAGTTGAAGGAACGCTGTCAGTCATTACCTTTTGTCATAAGCCTGTCTGTGGGTTGAAGAACATCTTCCAGCCCATGGAAGAGCAAGTGCTTTAACTTAGCACTTGCCTTGTATTTTTGACACTTCTCAGGGCATGAGCACTGAGTAGGAGCGTGCCAATTACGTGCCCTGTGGTGTGTCCAGAGCCCCCAGTGTTGTCTATAAAGCCATTCCTGCGGCTGGTGGAGTGCCTGCCAGGACTGACTCCCTCGTGTTGGTGCATGGTCCTGGCAACACAAGCCCTGCAGCCTCTTGAGAGACTTTTGCGTATGGTGGAAGCCACTGTGACAATTAGTCTCTGGCTACAGATACAGCTGCTTTTGTGGAAGAGCTGATGGTCCCAGCGTAGGTTCAGCTACTTGAAACCCACTGCCTGCTCAGGTCTGCTGGATGGATTTCTTCCTGCGTCAGAAGGTCGAGTGAACTTAAACAGTTTAGACAGATAGATAGCAGCTCTCCGCTAATACGGACCTCAGTCCAGGGACAGCGAGCTGCCCTGCTGCGGTTGCGGTGGGGAGCTCCCACACAAGGTGGTGGCTGCAGCTGGGGGCACTCTGCCATGCACATAGCTTCTGCCCCAGTCTGGGTCTGTCCACACTCCAGCTCTCCAGAGTTACATCATGCCTTCCCCAAGTCAGGAAATCGGGATATTTCAGGGCTACGGTAACTTTTGGCTTTGTATCGAGGGGAACAGATCCATTAGAGGTGTGCAGTTTGTGTTGGCTCTGTAGGCTCCTGCCTAATGCTTTGTCTCCATCACAGCTGTCCTCAAGCAGAGTCAGCTGGGAAACGCAGAGTTACCCCCCTCATCAGCTCCATGTGCTGTTTTAAGGAGCACATCAGATTTTACACTTTCTTTCTACAAGTCTTTGCTTCTCTGTGACAAGGTTCTGGCTTCCACCACTTGTTTAGTGAGTGATGAAATGCCATCAAAAAGCACATTTAACTTTACTTCCAATGCCTAGGTGTATGCATCCATGCCTTTCACCGAGTAGTGCTGTAGTTGTGACACCAAGGCAAGGTTTTTATACCTTTTATTAGACAAACTTGATACAGAAGGGGGTGAAAGCCACAAGCTCCCAAGCTCCCAAGTGCTTCTCTACACTGAAATAAAAGCAGCAATTATATGGGGCAGTCTGATAGCAGGTAATATCTCTCCACAACAACCTTACTTTGCTTGTACACTTTTCTTAAGGTATTGCTGCTACAATGGTGTGATGGAAGAGGTGGTGTTAGAGCCAGGTTTTTATTTACAGCCTCTAGTAGTGCTAAAGGGCCCAGAAGTGGGTGTCAGCTGTGTTATACCCACCACAGGGCTCCTTAAGAGCGTGTGAAGGGCTGTAGCATGCCATGAGCTTTGAAGACTTTATGCTTTTGGGTTTGTAGCAGTCCCCTAGAGGTCAGCAGAGCTTAAATTTTGAATCAACTCGAGCCGATGGTAGCACTGCTGGGATGATAAAAGCAGGTTTGCTGCTGGCCTGCAAGACCCTGCTTTTGCTCTGTTGCAACTTGAGCTGTTGCTGGAGAAGGAGTCAGGCTGGGAAAAAAGGAATCAGCTCATGAAACAAAAAGTCCTGCTTTGGAGACAGATGGGCTGAGAGATTGCCATGGAGAAAGACCATGGTGAGGAGGGGGCAGAAGCAGCCTGAAGATGGGTGTCGGCATTGTCAAAGTTGCATAGGGCAGTGGGAGCTGGTGCCTACAGCTTTTGGCCCTGGTGGTACTCATTCCTCCTGGGACTGCGGCTGGACTGCACTGCATCAGGAGCAACGTCACGTCAGCGTAAGCTCCACTGCAGCCATGCTTTGTGCGCGTGCATCCATGCGCCGGTGTTGCAGTGGCATAGCTGCTGGTCACACCGGTCTGCTCCCAGCCCTGAACTGCCTCCCCGGTGCCGTGCTGGCTTCAGCCACGCTGCAGCCGCTGACCAGATGACACCTCTCTGCATGCCCAGGCCCTTGCAATCCCAACCTACCTTGCACAGGCACTCGTTTTACCTGCCACCCCTGCCCAGGACTGGAGGTGGAGCTGGTTTTCCCTGGACCAGCTTTCCTTTTCTCAGCTTCTGGGGTTGGAGTGGCTGTGTAAGGGAGCCAAGCTGTGCCACATTCAGATGACTTGAGGCTGACAAGCCGGTCACAGACAGCCACTCCATGTTGAGTCAGCTTTCCACAGTACCAGGAGAGGGACAAGAGTTTTGGCACAAGGCACAGGCACAGATGTAGGCTAAAGGGTGCTGAGGAGATGACGAGTAGTGAGACCTACCCTGCATGTACCAGCAATCCAGGAGTTGGGCCAGACCCCAAACCAAGACCTTAATTCTTGCTGCCAGCCCCTGGAAACACGGGCTTCCAGCAAGCAGCCCCTGAAGGGGAGACCTGAAACCAGTGCTGCATTTGCCTGCGGGGCACTGTCAGTGCATGCATTACATTTCTCAGTAATGAGAAAATGAGTTACCTTGAGTGGATGTGAGCTTGCATTCGCCCTACATACTGCTCACCCTCTGCCCAGCTGCAGCTGCAGGCTAAATAACTGGGAGTGCAGTTGGCAAAATATGCCTTTCTCCCCGGTTTTTCTCCTACTCAGTGTGCCCAGGACTGTGGCTGCCTTTTTGCCTGTTGTTTAGCTGGCCACCCTCCAAGCACAGCTCTCCGTTTTTCTCTGCATCCTTAAGGACCATACGCTCAGCTCCAGCAAAGGCATTTGATGAGAACTGAGACTTGCCGGCTTTGTTCAGGAGGACACGTTGTACTGGAAACACAGCGATTCACACAGAAAAACAGTGCCAGTTTTTACCCCATCACACTGTCCCTTTTGGTTAATGGAAGTTAGGAAATTTTTTATATTGGCTCTTCTTGAAGGTTTTTTTCTTGTTTGCTGTATTTCTTCTTGTTTCTGCAAAACCTTTATCAGGGAAGGTTTTGAACTGCCTGTGAGTCATGCAGCAGCAATGGGGAGTGGCAGCGCAGAGCCGTGGGAGCCAAGCATGTGAGTTTGTGCCCCGCTTGCGTCTCATGACAAAGGCTGTTGGTGGGTCACCCAGCTATCGCTGGAATTCCAGGCTGCAGTGCCTCGGGTGGCCAGCCACGATGCCGGTCACATCTGTCCTCCATGTGCTGCTGGTTAGAGAAAGTGTATGCCTTAACCTTGATGAGTCCAGCTCTGGTTTTGAGCTTTCTTGAGCCTTCTGAAGTCAGTGTAGCAGACCACAACAAAATTTTTTATGCAAAGCCTAAATTATGAAGCACAGACCTGTGGACCTTTTCTCACCTCTGTGAAATGTCTGAGCTTGAGGGCAAGACAGCTTTTATGGATGCAACAAGCCGTGAGCTGGAGATGTAAAGTGGGATGATTCAGTGCTTGCTGAAGCCCCTCAAATTGTGTGGCAGGACTTCCTTCCCCCTAGTCCCAACGCATGGGTGCATGTTTTTCCAGCTCTGCGGGCCAGCAGGAGGCACCTTTCTGGGAACCACCACGCCAAGGCTCTTGCTAAATTCCTTTAGGCTTTGTCAATGTGCAGTTTCTTTGTCGTGTCGTCCAAAAAAGGGAGGGAGGGGACTACCTGCAGAACCAGTAATGCGATGGCTAGCCGGGCTGCATCAGCGCTCCCTGGACCCTCCCAAGCACACCCGAGCAGTTAATTAGGTAACTGGCCCCATGCAGCATCCCTTGTACAAGATAGATCGCAGCCAGCAGCAGATCGGCAAAAGCGCACACCACTAGCCCCAGGAGCCTGCTTTCACTCATCAGCGTACAGAAGAGCTCAAGAGGGAAATTAGGGATAGGCTTACCATCTCTGGGATCTTCAGAAATGCATAAGAGGTAGTGGACATGATAGCAGCTCAAAACTGGGGCAGGGGGGATGTTTTTTGGTGGGGGAAAAAAAGCCATCTTTGTTACTGTGGAAACCAAGCAATGAACAGCAGCTTGTTACTTCTCTTGCTTCACAGGGGGGATGCTGACACAGTCAGCCCTGGAGGAACAGTGGCATTGACCTCGGGCCAGCAGACTGCAGCTCAAGGCAAAGGGAAAGAGCCCCGGAGGAGGCGTCTGGGAGGTCACAGACCCCACCTCAAAGTGGACTGTGGTTCAGGAGCTGGCGGCGTACCTGAGACGAGGAAAGGGAATGGTAAAGAGGAGATACGAGAGGACCAAGACCAGGAAGAGGGCATCATAGCAAGGGACTGGTGAAGAAGAGGTTTGGTTTGACCTGCGATGGGACTGGAGAAGGCCTTGTGACAGCTGAGTGCAGCCTGGCTCAGCCAGAGCAGGCAACAGAAATGGATGTGGAGATGTAGCAGCATCTGATGGAAAAACATGCAGGGAAACATGGCTATAGCAAGTACCTGTGAGCAGCAATCAATCACTGCACCTCTTCTTCCTCCTCACCATCCTGCAGCGAGGTGCTCTGTGCCTGGTCCTGCACCAGCCATCGTGGGCTCTGGGAGTTGCAGCCCACCCTTGGCCCCCTCCCCGTCAGTCAGCTGCTTCTGCCTTTGCAAAAAGAGCATTGGCAGGACCCAAAATCCTTGTGACTAAGCACCAGCCTGCTGCCACGGTGCTCCGCACCCAGCCAGCCAGCACGCCAAACAGAAAGGGCTATTTGCTGCTGTCTGAGGCACTTCGGCAGCTCTGTGGCTAAAGTCCGCCCTTGGCACAGCTTGTCACCACGTCTGTTTGCGCAGTTCACAAACTTGTACGTGTTATCACACCGTTGGCGCTTTCACCCCCAACTGTTCTTTCAGAACAATAAAAATCATATTTTCCTTCCTAATAAAGTTTCGTTCCTCCCACTGGCCCTGCGGCAGGGTTGTTTGTACAACGTATGGCAAGCCTTGCCCATAGACAAGGGACCTGCAGGCCTGCGCACCCAGGCCAAGGCCTGAGAATTAATGGGACAACGATGCTGAGAGTTAATACAACCAAGGCAAAGTGACCAAATGCTGCCATTCAGTCACCTGCAGTGGCCTGACACATGATCTTGTATCAGACATTTAGACATGCAAGCAAATTACACAGAAGACATGAATAACATGTTTCTGACTGCTGCCACTGAAGCCAGCATGTCCGGTGGGCAGCTCATGTGGTCTTGCAGGTCCCTGAAGCTCTGCTCTCCTCTGCCTTTGCAGCTGCTGCTCACAGAGTAAAGCTTCTAGTCAGTGCCCGTCACCTACCCTTCATTTCTCAAAATGCATGCACTACTCTTATTCAGCAGCAGTACTTAAATAGTGTCAATCTGCAATCCCAATATCCCATAAAATGGTTCGTTAGCCATGATAACACAGGAGAAGAGCTTCCAAGGAGAAGGGGGAGACTGCTGATATCACCAATGTCCGTATTAGCTATTCCGGTAAATGAGCTTTTTAGATTAAAGAAAACAGATGAGAATTCCTGAAAAATTTCAAGCAGCCTGAATGTCTCCAGAACAAGCTCATTTTACCTTGTTAAACTTAGGCTAGAGCACAATGAAAAAATGGCTGTTTCTGTAGGTGACCACTGAGGGACAGTGTGGAGTGCAGTGGAATGGGGATGCCCTGTGGTGCTCTCATGCAGTCCTAACCATCAGTAACCACTACTGCTGATGACCGGTGAGTCTTACAACATGTGGTAGCAGCAGAGTACACAACCATTACTCACCTGTCCAGCAGTCAGCCTGCACAGATGAAGTTGGCCAGCATTGGCCATTCGTAGCTGGACCTGTGGGTTTCATGGCAGTGGTGGCCACATGCTTCTGAAGGGACAACCACGCTCTCAGTTACGTCCTGTATTGTCACCTCCACTGTCAACCCCAAGAACTGGTCACAGTTCACAGTCTCCCTGACGAACAGCACACCCCTCCTAGCTAAGGTGGGCATTTCTCCATGAAGTCTCCTTTGAAAGGTCCTCTGTCCTCTTCCCCTCTCTCAGCTGCAGTTGCTGCTACTGCTACAGCAAGCTGTAGCCAACACAGGCTAGCAGAGCAGGCATGTGGCTCACCAAGCCACAGCCAGACAGAAGAGCAGGGCAAACACATCGGCAGGAGCCAGTGCCTGCAACCAGCGAGCAAAAACGTTGCGTGTGGAGCTGTCTTGGCCACAGCAGCACATCAGGAATTTGCAAAGTCCCTGGCAGTCCCTGAGAAGCAGGAGAACATGGGAAGCCAAACGGGGCTTGCAGAGTTTGACCTGCCAGATGTGCAATGTGGACCCTCCTGGCTATTTTCTCTTTCATATCCTATTGGTACCATATGAGAGACTCCATGTGAATTAGGCCTGACTCACCCATGGAAGAAAATCCTACGTGGGGAGGAAACAACTTGATCCAGTGACTGGTTCTATGTGGAAGCAGCAAAACCCTGGTTTAATTTCCCTCCTCTGCTGTGACTGCATTCCTTCAACGCCACATGGTTACCTCAGAAATGCAAGTACCTTCTTTATTTCTTGAAGAAATACATGTTTGGTGGCAAAGTGCCGGGAGTGGAAGTATCCCAGGTCTGCAGGTGGGCTGTTACTGGGGACACCCACTGGGTCTGCATCCCCTGGGAATACGCTGGGCAAGACAAGCTTAGTTCCTCTGCAGGGGCTCTGACCCCCGGCAAGTTAGCACTTCAGGTATTAAGTAGTGCCACTGGGTTTGTTTACTGATAAACTTGCTGAGATCTGTGTGAAAAGACAGCACATGAGTAAAGCTGATTTTACTGACATAGCTCAGCAGTTACAAGAGCCTCACAAAAGAGCAAAATCCCAGTCTCCTCTTCAGCTTAATCAGTGAATCTGAGAGCTGATTTTCATCCAGCTTCTGCTCTTTTTGTCCATCTAACCAACTGCTTTACGGCTGCAGAGAACTAAAGATGTTCTGGCAAAGCCTTTTCCTTCTGTCTTCAGGATTTGCTGGGTCACGGAGTCCCCTGTCATGCTGCCCTGGCATGTGTACGTGACCGCCAGAGGTGCCTCGGAGGGCAGACGACAGGAATGCACCTTGAATGACCTGGCTCTGATCCAGGAGGACTGGACAGCCCGCCTCAGAGCCTGGGCAAAGGCTCTGGCGAGAAGCCACGTGCTGACCGAACCCTGTCGGAGCCAGAAGCTGGGCAAGCCACTGTGGAGGCAGAGCTCACCCGCAGCTCTGTGAGCCGGTGGCACTGTGCGGAGGTGGCACAGACATGCACTGTGAGCCAAGGCAGGCACCCTGGCATGACTCCACATCCTCTGGCTCGCCTGCTCCCTCCTACGCCAGCGTAGGAAGTTTTCTCCCCAGCCCTGCCCTAATTGCTCGTTCCTGGCCTCTGGCCACGGCTTGCTGCTCCCAGTGCCTCTGGTACAAGTATCTGCAGAACTGCACTGTGAAATGAGCTGGATTAAAAAACAACGAGGGCAACCAGGTTTCTGGTTTCTTCTGACCAGCTGTTTTAAACCTCAGTCATGTTAGCAGCTCATTTACAGTTGCTTCAACTCACAAGGGGACAGGGATGGGGACAGGATGGGTGGGAACGTCTTGGGTTGGCTTTGCTGCCAAAGCTGGCAAAGCAACATCCCTACATCTCAGCCTCGCTAGAAGCTCTCTCCACTCTTCCCGGGCTCCCATCACTTTGCTGGCAGATTCCTACACTGCTTGAAGGAGTTGCATTTCCCCTTAGGGAGTAAATGGTTCATGTAGTTTGGCATTTATTCTGTCACAGCATATGTGGGACTATCACTAACATTAACAGGAATGACACATCCATCCAGCAGAGAATAATCTGCTTAATGGCTAAACAGGAAAGCTGGGTACTTTAAATTGCAGGCAGCTAGTCAGCTTCATGGTGTAGTTTTCCCTTTGATAAAATTGAGACTCATTTCAAAACAGGAAATTAATTTTCCCTCTTTTTATTCAACGGGTGCCATAAACACAAACCCGCCCCTTGACAACCCATAGAGGTGTCCACTGTTTATAGGAGCGGACGTGCTGTAGATGCCTTAGTGTAACACCAGCTTCTGGCTTTGTTGGACTGATGGCTTCTGAAGTGACAGATAGCCTGGGACAACACTTGTCTCAGCTCACACCCTGTGCCAACCCAGGAACAGCTTTTAGAGGCTGAACTGAAGCATTCGAAGTTTCTCTGCTGGAAAGCGGGAGAGCAAGGTGAATTGAAAGAAGGGTGAAAAAATGCAGGTGGATGATAGGTACTTAATTTGTACCAGTATAAGTTACCACCAAGTATTTAGCTGTTCTCAAGAAGAGAGTAAAATCTGGGTGCGTTTCATCAGAAAATTCAGATCAGTTGTACTTAAGTCCATGCTATTCTTTCAATAATTAAAGTTCTGGCTACAAATTTGCATAAATAAGGGTAGAAGCTCTTTGTTATGCATTTTAATAAACGAAATGGAAATACAGCTACAGAAAATGGGAACTAGGGAAAAGAGTCACTGGGGAGCCAACAGCAGCGAGGCTTGGGACTACCATTTGAACTGCTGCCTTCTCCATTACACATTCAGCTCTGCAGTGGATGTATAGCAGTTGCTGGTTTTCAGTATTTAGAGTGCATATACCACTGCACTGCCAAAACAGATTCTGAAGAATGTGTGCAATAGGCAGCCCCTGCCTGCACAGCAGCAGCAGCGTTAGCAGATGATAGCACCTGGATGGCATGCACATTTTTGGAGGCAGTCTAGCTCAAGTGGGACTTCATTCTGCATTTGGCCATTCATTTCTCTCCAGCCCTGCTCTCTCAGTTGTGCCAGCGAGACTATTTGTCAGGACCCACAATGAACAGGACTGGAGACTTGATTTGTGTTAAAAACAACCTCCCATACAGACGAGGTTATTTCTAACCCAGGCTGGTTCACCTTTCGGCCCCAAATCAGGAGCTGATGGAAGGAGGGGATGTTTCTAAGGGGCAATGAATAGCAAGAGAAGAAGCCACTGATGAAAGAAATGTGAGCCAAATGACTGCCTAAGATGACAGTCTGTCAGTCCTCCTGGTATGTGCTCCACTGCTGTTTGCTTATGGACAGGGATGTTCCTCCTGAACTGCAGGTGGAGGGTACACATGAACAACAAATGTTTAAGTACTAGAATTCACAACTGTGTTATTGAACGAATATTAAGGTATCATTAAAAGTGCAAGAACTGAATTGAAGCTACTTTCAGTTGTCTTAAGGTCACAAAAGGACCTGGAGAAATCAGGGCAAAGTGTGTTTCCCTCCCTACAAATTCCCACATTGCTGTCCCCGTCATTCCCACTAGATAAGCTCTTCTCCCACTGCTAGCCACTGAGCAGCTCTCAGCTGCTAAAAACCAAATAAATCAGGCCAGATGTGTGAGACCTACGTCTGGGTTAGAATAACCCCCTCAGCCCCAGCGGCTCCCCTGGAGCCAGGGGACAAGTCTAAGGTGGAGGGGAACAAGACGCAGCTTCCCTCACCCCCCTCCTAACCTACCCGCAAACCTGGGGGTGCTCAGGCTTCTCCCCAAGAGGAGCAGCTCAGCTCTGGTTAACTGAAACGTACCAGGCTCATACTGAAGCACAGGCAAACCACAAGCCAAAGGAATATCATCCTTGATATTTTGTTTAAACAACGGTTTCCCATATAAGCCACGTATGCTACTGCTGTATATGCTACAGCCCGATAATTAACAGCTTGTTGATTATGCCCAGGGTGGATAATAAATGCATTGTGTCCCGTCTTCTCCTCTCCCCATCCCAAATAAGGAGGTACTGTGAGTGCCTTTCAGGGCTGCCACTAGCTCCTAACATGGGCTATCCCCAGCACAGGTTACACCGAAAGGGGAGAAAAAAAACACCGCGAGCAAATACCTTAGTCCTCTCTCTGGCCCCTTGTCTCCATCTGTCTTTGCAGTTTCTGACCTCCCATGGGGAAAGGAGCTGCAGCATAACTTCTTCCCTCTTGCCCCCATCCCGGCCGCTCCCCGAGGGAGCGAGGAGGGGAAGCCGGAGCCAGGGTGATCCCATCCAGCCCCACTTCGGCTGCCGCAGCTGCAGCCCTTCACCCTGCAGGAGCAAAGCTGCTGGACGCTGCAGTGCGAAGCCCGGGGAATGGAGACATTGGTGTCTTGCAATAATTTGTATTAATATACAACCTGGTTTCTTCGGTGTTTTCCTGAAAACGTAATGTCAAACACTCTCTCTTCTATCATCACTTTTGAAATCAAATATTTCTCCTGGAAAGCACTTTTCAGCCCAGCATCAGGACGAGAAAGCTCACCCACATAGCGGAGGCTTGTTAGAGCTTCAAATTATGAATAGCGGCTGTTCTTAACACAAGTAACAGACAGCATTCATAAAAAACCTTAGCATGGGACCAAGGTCAAACTGAGAACATGAATATTCTGCTGCTTAAAGAATACTAGCCTGGCGCAGACTCATCCTGGCTTCTGCAGCTCCCCAATACGATCTGAAGAGATGAAGAGTGAAGATCTGATGAAGAAGGAGTGGGGTTTTGGCTGGTGGATGCACTGGATACAAGAGAGCTTCACAGGTATTACTCCTTGTTCCCAGAGGAGAAGGAGCTCAGGGCTGCAGATGGCTTCAGGCAGTCTGCAATTGCACGGGATCATAAGTTATTTTTCGCCTGTGGCCAAGTCAGCTGCTGTATTAAAAAATGGCCACGGGCAAAATCAGTGCTGGACACGGCCACAATCTGGGAAGGAGAAACCATGCAATAGTACATCTGCTCCCCTGGCACACAGCCCAGCGCGTTAACCAGCAGTGGTGGGGAAGAGGAGGGGAGGGGAGAAAGAGCTACAGCCTCCAGAGGCTTCCCCGCTCTGGCAGCAAGTCTCTCTTGGGCAAAATCTTCCCGTGTTGTGCGAGTTTGTGCATCCCTGGGCAGCACACTCTTAACTGAAGACATATGATTAAATGGTTTCCTGAATACTGTAATCTCAAGTGTATATTTATAGGCTTTTGTCCCAATCTCTTACCTGGGACCTGTGAAAGAGCAGGGTATAAGATGCTTGAGGGAGTGTCTGGGGGGAACACAGTTGCCAGCCTGTGCAGGCGTACAGGGAGGCGGCCAAGCGGGGCTGCGAGGTCAGTCTGGGAGCTTCCCTGAGGATGCCCTGGGGTTGGCAGCCAGAGCAGCAGGACCCTACATTTCTTCCGAGTAACAACCTTTCTTTGCCGCGGGGAAGCAGATCCCACTGTGCTGCCTCATCCCGCTTGCCCTACCAGCTGCCGGAGACTGCAGCAAGGAGAATCCCAAGGGCAGTGATTTTGGATCAGAAACCTCCTGACCCTCACCAGCCCCTTGCTAGAGCTGTGCAAGCTCTCACACATGCTGGCACTCCCCGGGGGACATTAATTGTAGGATGGATTGGGGTCTTGCAGTGTAAGTGCTCAGGGAACCATTTCTTTGTCTGGATTTCTCTGCTGCCGCCACAGAGGGGTACTGATCTCTGCCTGGGAGCCCTGTGTGCAGTCACTGTGTCAATATTTAATCACAGTAATTAGTTACAGGCTGGGTGGCTCAGGAATTCACAGCTCAGCATTTACCTCGTTCACCTCACCCATCTTTTGGGCACGTCTATGGCAGAGAGAAGTAAAGGCTTGCATAAGTGTAGCTGCCCCATTTTTTTTGTAAATGTTTTATTTATAGGCTTTCACAAATGCATCTTCCTTTTGCTCTGGTGGCACATGACACTGTAAACCTAGGAACAGAAGAATTGTATTCCAGGTCAAAACAGAATATTTTTGTACCTAACCCATGGGCAGCTGCCCTTTGCTACCAGCATTTTAAGGCTTTTAACTACCATGGACTGGTGGCAGTGCAGAAAGCAGCCTCTACTCTGAAAACTGGAGTAAGGTAAGACCCTGCGTGCCCCACATAGCTCTGTCCCCGGCAGAGCAGCACATGCATCCAGTTATGTTGATCAGTGCCCTGCACCTCTCCCAAAAGCATCAGCTACCAGGAGTGGCTCCTCTCTGTTTTAAGGCGTGAGGTTCAGCCAGCAGACTGGGGCTAGCTGCTTCCAAAATCTTTAGGAATTTCTGTTCAGGAGAGTCATAAATTAAGCTCTCCTTGGGGACATCATAAATCACATCCAAGGCCGCCTGCTTTGAAGCAGCTTTCTAACATGGCAGAAGGACTCTCACTTCTGTACATGAGCTAGGGCTCTGGGATATATTGATTCTTCGGCTCTGAACGTTCAAGTTAATAGGTGTAGTAAAATGAAAGCCAAATGCAAAGAGTTGCAAAGGGAATGAGCAAAAAAATGGTGCATAAAACTTAACATTGATAAATGTTTCTGGGACTCTTTTTTCCTGCAAAAGAGAAAGTGCAGAGGGGGATACTAAAGGTCTGGAAAGTCATGAGTGATGTGAAGGTGGAGAATGGGAAAAAGGTTTTCACTTTCTCCTCCAATACGGGAGGTAAGGGCCATTAAACGAAACTAGCAGGAGGCAGGTTCAAATAAGTAAGAGGTGATTCTTCACCCAAAAGGTACTCAAGTGGCGGAATATGTTACTTAACACAGGAGGATGTGGGTGCCCAGAGTTTAGCACAACTAGGCAAATTTATAGAACAGCTTTATGGGAGGACCAGAAATGGCTGTAGTGCCCCCCCATTCTCTTTCTAGCCCATTCTCAGGAACAGGAGCTGCATTGAGTCCTGAACTGGAGAGACCCGTCATCCAGGGAATCAAAATTCGCTGTTCATATAACAAAACAGTGACAGACTCACAACAGACATCTCCGTCACATGTTGAAGCCTCTGTTGTCAGCACTTACTGCACAACAGAAGATAGTTACTGGGTCAATGTCCCCTCCTCATCCATCCTCACCCTGTCCCATATCTCCAGCAGGGCACTGATCCCACCACATCGGGTGTCTAGGATATATGAGTGGTTGATAAGAGATAAAAGTCTGAGTTGGACACACCACTCACCAGCCTCAGCCCTCCCCAGAAATATGGATCAGTGGGCAAAGTACTGATAACAACGCTCCAAGACACATGGTAAACTGGGCTCCCACTTTTTTAAAGTGCAAATACTGCAAAATATTGCAAATACAGAGCAATCAGCCTTTCTCCTGCCCGAAGATGCTGGTCTATGGCACTGTGGTGTAGCAAAGCGGGCAGCAAGGCAGGGACTATCCATCAGGGCCTGGTGAGAAGGGAACCAGCTACTTGGCTCTCTCCCCTTGCACATCTGTACTGAGCCGTCTTCTCTGTGATGCCTGGTGAGATCCACCTACCACCATAGCACCGGCCTGCCCGCTGTCTCGCACCATGCTGAAGATACTCAAGGTATCATTATCACCTTTCTCTAATGCCTGTGTGCACATGCTAGTGCATATGCATTAACTACAGTCATGGAAATACTTATGCATGTATTTTGATATAGATAAAAAAACCTATTTTGGGTCTGCTATTTTCTAAGAAGATGAGGATTTGGAAAGGGCCTTTTTTTCCCTGAGGAGGCAATTAGGTAGTCCACCTATTTTAATAAGGGCTGTATCCTGCTCTGCCAGTGATCAGTGAGAACAACTGCCACAACAGCCGAGCGGTGCAGCCGGTGAGCGTTTGGCTTAATAATTTTTCGACAGGTCTCTGTGGAACATTCATAAATAACTAAACCTGCTGGGGGCACGGGAGCCGACTCATCGCTGCAGACCCGCAACAAAACAGACAACAAAACCCCAACCAAACCCCGCATCTTTTCTAATTAGCGGTGTGAAGCTTCCGACTAAACCGAGTTCAGAACAGAGCTTCTTGTTTGTGCTGCAGAGGAGAGGGTACGGCATAGCATCCCCGGGGGCTCATCAGTGACAAGGAGAGGGAGGGGGAAATATCTGGAGCCCCGATGAGCGCGGATGGCAGGGGGTGAGTGAATAGGGAGCTTCACTCGGAGCGTGACAGCTGCAAGGCTCCACGTCCCCTCCGCTCCCGACAGCAGTGCCTCCTGGAGCTTTTGTTTCTCTGCAGCCAAGCTGACAGCCTTGCACGTCTTTTCACCGGGGTACGCCTTCCTTCCAGACATGGATGCTGTGCACATGGGATCGAGCATTGTCAGAGCCTGCCAAACAATAGGGCAATAAGAGAAAATAAAGGGTGGCTTTCTTCAAACCCAGACTTTCTCATTTCCGAGTGATCTGGCTTTCAATGAAAGCAGCTTACCTGACTGTACCACTCCTTGCTGCATGAAGGGAGAAGGAAATAGTCAGAAAATATGCCCTGTGTTGGCAACAATTAGAAAAAAAAGCTGCTTTCTCAATGCAAATGGAAATTGGTAACAAGCGAGCAATACACTCAGAGCTTTATGGGTCCTGCTTTCTCATCCCCTTCCTGCGCATTGACCCTGCGCTGGTGCTGTCATCACATCGCTATGACCTCTCTGAGTTCAGCGCCATGCCTCCCGACCTAGCACTGTGTCAGTGAGAGATGGAGGGGCTGCGCTCAGCCATGCATCGTGCAACAGCGCAGCGGAGAGACATGAAAGTCGGGGCTGACGTGCCCCTATGGCATGGCGGTGTTTGCTTTTCCAGCTGTTTCCTGAACCCCACTCCAGCAACAGCAGAAAACCACGGATGGCAGACTCCAGGTGTGTATCCGAGTGAGCCAAGGTCCCGATTTAGTGTGAGGTACAGCCTTCATCACCTAGCAGACTTCTTAAGGCTGCAAAAGCTCCGGTAGCTGCTTCGGCTTTGTCTGGAGCAAACAGTGCAAGCTCCTGGTTGGGTTGGGATGCAGGAGGGTGGTTTGGGAACTGGCTGCAACTCTGACAACAAGAACTCCTGCAGACAGCCTGCAGGATTTCCTCTGAACCCCTGCCACTTGCATTCCCATCTCCTTTCCCTGCTTTTCACACAGTTCTCTAAAAGCAACCTCCTCTTGCCTGTTCCCACCCCTGCCTCTGATCCAGAAGGGGGACCGCACAAGCCATTTTACTTCTGTAGCTCTTGGTCTTCCCACCCACCAGAAGTTCTGCAGAAAGACCTAAGGGTGACAGTTCCTGATTTAACCTGCATGGACGATACCATGCTGTGGTGAAAAAAGGGAGACACTTGATTCACACAGATGAGTGAGTGCCATACATTAGGCACTGTGAGTACCACAGAGCTGCTGGAGTCCTGTATTTGACATCTAACAGCACACCAAAAAAAAGCTGCTGATATATATCAGTAATTCAGGGGAAAGCAATGAGCCAGGAGGGGAGGGGTGTCTAGATAGCACCACCAGTGAGAAAAGACTGTACAAACGGACAGTGCTCAGTGAGACAAGAAAGGAAAACAGAAGATTGAGAAGAACGAGGAATGCAGCCCTCAAACATGCTGCTGCTGATGTGCAGGGAATAGTCTTTCCACCACAGGCGGGACAAGGAGAAGTGAACTTAAACTGCAGCAAGGGAGACTTAGACCAGAAAGTTAGGTTTCCTAACTCTAGGCATTGTGAGACACTGGAGGAGACTGCCTGAGGTGCTTATTGAATCTCCGTTGCTGAAGGTTTCTAAGAACAGACTAGGAAACCGCCTGCCAAAAATGGTTTACATCTAATTGATTCTGCCTTGGAGCAGAAGGATAGACTAGATGGCTACTAAAGGCCTGAGGCAGTCCTATTTCCTGAGGTGCTTTTAGATGTGCTAACGATCTAAACAGTTCATAAGAGCTAAGTATTTGTTTTTAATACCTAGCATACCTGGCATGTTTGGCATGCTCTTAACCATGGCCTGCCTACAAAGGGAAACTTCTCTTTCAGTCAGCTAGCAATGTCCCAAGCAAATAATCTGTATTAAAAATGCCATTCATGGCACATATTTTTAAGAGTAGCATATTCATCAGATTGCCAGCCAGCCAGCTTCAGAACGTGGAGCACATGAAATCCCTGTCTCACATATTTATGAAACCTGTATCCCCATGTCCTCCTTAAGTAAGCAAAGATCTGTGGTTTATGACAATAAACAGCCTTGATTGGACTTGACTGGGTTTTGGAGCACTCACACGAGTGGTAAGGTGTCAGGTCAGAGGAGCTGGGACCCCCCAGCACAGGCTGGAACAAGCACCAGGGACACTCCACTCTGGGGATTTCCAGTTACTTTCCAGTACAGAGTGAGCTAACCTGGCTTGGCCTACTGTACTCACCAGGAACACACAGGTCCAGGTGAGGCAACATGCTAAAATCCACCGCTAACCTGACACCCATGGAAAAAAGGTGAACAAAAAGATACCTGTTTTCTGAGAATGGAGATGAGATGGCGTGCCCCCCTGTGGGTGACAGGCGAGCCTCCATACAGAGTGGTTTTGCAGCAGCTGTCAACCAGTTCTTGATGCAATCTGCAAAAAACCCCAGATTTCCATTAACCCCTGTGGTGCTGGACTTGGGATCTCTGCAGAGGAAAACCTTGTCACTATATAGGTTCTTCCCCCACGCTCTTCTGTAACACACATCCTTCACAGACCTTAATAACGCCCACTTCACATTGCTTCCCCAGACTGTTTCAACTCCAGCACCATCTGCAAGACATGGAGAAGAAGGTAGGAAGCTGGGGCAATGCTGCCCAGGGTCACAGCTCAGGCCAAGGGGTAGAGCCAGCAGCCTGTGCATTGGTCACAGGTAAAACTCCCATTTTGTCCATCATTTTGTCTGCTCTGCTAAAAAACAGGTCTAAGCACAGTTCTGCCTAGCTCCTGACCGCTTGTGAACAGCCCATGCTGTCCACGAGCCTCAGCATATCAGGTATGCCAGGACTCCCACCGGCTGTGGACAGCTAAGTCCATGCTCTTGCAGGGGAGTCAGGTCTGGAGGGTGGCCATGAGGCAAGATGGACCTGGCCACAAAGACCAGTGCTTCAGTCCATATTCCTTGTATGCTACTCTGCCTGCTCTGCCTGCTACAAGCTGAAAGCTAAGATGCTTATTCAAGTCACTCCTGTGAAGAAAAGCATAGGAGAAGGCCAAAAAGCAGGTGGTTTGCTGCAGATTACTATTTCTTGTGAAAGGATTTCAAGGGCGGACCTGTAGACTCAGTGTACCTAAGCCAGACGGGCTACTGAGGTCCAAGGAAGAGATGGCCAGGCCTTCTCCTGAGCAGCAGTCACAGACATCCCTCTAGCAGGCTGAAGCATGGCACAGATGGTCTATGATCCTCCTCTTCCCAGCTCCTGGAGTCCCCTCAGGCAGCTGCAAGAGAAATAAGTACATGCAGGCGCTGCAAAGGCAACCAGCCATCTGCTTGCGGGGCCAGCCCGCTCCGCCCAAGGTTTGTGGACCCCACAGGAATGTGAGGCAGAGAAGCACACACACAACTGTAGGGGAAATTATCTGCCACGCTGGTGACACAGAATGAAGAAAATCCTATCTCCAAACCCATGCGGCGAGTAGGATGGTGCTAAGCTCTGCCCTAAGTCTCCTTTTGTCGCGAGCGCCCTGGTGGGACGGATCAGGGACTCTGTGGCAATCCAATTTAAATATGAAAATGTACAGACTAAGTATGAAAATTAATACACAATTCAGAGCCCTCCGTACTGGTCTGGGGCTCGCTTCTGACAAGCTTACACTAAGAAGCAATTAACTTTGAAAATGACCCTGTTGGACCAAGAAAGCACAGCAAAATTTTCTGCCTGATGGCAATTTCAGTTCTGTTACACTATTTCAACGTATTCCATTTTTCATCTGCTATTATTGTGGTTTTCCCCAAAACAGTGTGCAACCTTGAAGTTCCCAGGCTTTGGGGATTTTGGGAGGATACAGATGAACTCATTAGCAGGAGCAAAATGATCACTGAATGAAATAATTTGCATAGACATTTAAATGGCTACTTTTAGGTTTTCACTAGAAGGAGTAGAACAGTTTCCTTTTGAAGTTACTGCTTGAAACTGCCTCGCACTCCAGAAAACAACTTGCTGGCAATTCACATTGAGTTTTCTTCACATGATGATGTCTAGTTTCAAAAAAACAGAGGTAAAACTTCACCAAATGCCTTGTTCCCACTCACTTAACTGGCTCCTGAGCTTCTCTCTTGCTGAAAGCTTTAGCTTCTTGGTCTCAGTTTCACATCCTGGTGTTTCAGCGAGGTATGGAGACTTTTGCAGTTGCCAGCCGAGCGCAGAAATAATGTAAGTGTAAGCCTTTGGTAAAGGAAAGGAGACAGATGCATTAGTTACCTGCCAGAATAGAAAATTACAGAGGGTGTGTCTGTTTGACCCAGCTCAGCACCACGCTGTTTTGCACCACGGAGGTGCAATGTCTGCACCAGCACTCAAGGCTGGCTCACCAGTTTATTGTGTAAAGGATGGAAAAATTAGAAAAGGCGATAGCAATCTTCCACCCCTTCCGCTGCTGGGAGCCCCGGCTGCTGCAGCACGGGATGAGCTCCTCTGCCTGGATGAGGGCATGGTGGGATGAGCCCTGCCGAGCAGCTCTGAGTTCACTAGTGCTCTTACAGGGTGGTGCTCATGATACAGATTCACCAGTTGCTGATAGCAATTGGGTCCGGCATGTGGACTTAGGTTTGAGGAGTCCCTTGGACAATACGCTCCAATGCCCTTATCTCATTAATAAAATTACAGTTCCTGAATAGGTGCGTGTAGTATTTCCAGTGGATAAGACAACGCACGACACATATACTTATGCCCATTGAATACATGTACCTTGATTAACTACGCATTGATTATGTGTATATTGGTTATACTTTGATAAGATACACCATGATTAAGTGGCAAAGGCACAGCATCCATGATATGGAGGTGTACACCTGGGTAGTCATGGTACTGCACGTCGCTGGCTGGTGAGCGGTTGCACATTGCTCAGCATACGTGGGAAGGCCGCAACACACAGATTGCTCCTCGTACGATAACTGCACTCCTCGTACAATCATTTCTGGGTCCCCCACGATACACACAGAAACAGCTAAGCAAGTGGGCAGTTCTCCATAGGAAACCGAATGAAGTCAAGCAAAAATAAAAATACCACACCACCACTCATAAAGCTCCACACACTCAAGGGCACTGGGATCAGGCAGCTCTGCTGAACCAAAGGGCCTTTCATGGCACTTCATGTATACGTGTGAACTGCGCCCCTGGGAATTGCTAACTTGTCCTTTAGGAGCAAGTCAGATGAATGAGATTCTGATATCAGAGCTAATGCCCCTTTGAAGTGTCGCTTTGCCTTTGTGTGCTTCTGTCTCTGCGTTATCAGAATGTCTTCCATGAAGCTTTATTATCACTGGTAATGAAGAACTAAGAAGCAAAATTTTCTAGGACTGAGCAGTTAAAAAAAAAATACTTCCCTGGATACTGGAAAATCAAATAGAAGACTCCAGGGCAGAAGGGCTAATTAAAAAAAAAAAAAAAAAAAATCCTGCTTTACTATGAAAACCCTTGAGGGGAGATAAAAGCTGAAGGGAGGTGCATGCTTGAATAATAAGGCCTTAATGGGTTTGGGTCCATGTCTAATACAAAGGATTGCTTTTGGCTGCTTCATGAAGTTAGTTATTCGATTAGAAAAATCTAATTTAAAGGGACACTGCCCACTAAGATCACTCTGTTGGAGAAGCCTGTATTGCTGTCATAAGTAACTACTAATTTTTTTGAAAAATGAAAGAGACCAGAGTGAAAAAAAAATCCTTTGGGTAATCACTTGATTTCATACAGCTGGCAGAATTAGTGGTATGTCTTAGCTTCTCTTTTTGCTACATCCACTCCTTGCACACTTTGTTTGGTCTCCCAGTGGCTCATCAGGAGTAGAAGAAGGCTGGAGAAGTATAATTTAAAAAAATAATAGGAAGACATGACTGCAAAAGAGCAGCAAAAGGTAAAAGCTGGCTAGATAGAAGCCAGGGACAGGAGGCATTTCCAGAAGATATTTTAAACCCTTTATTTGAAACTGGGCTATTTCCAGCTTGAGAGTGCCCACTTAAGTAGGTGGGAACTAGACACATCATTCTCAGGGCAAATGTATAGTTTTATTTAGAAATGACAGATCAGGAGTGAGACTGGGCCACTGACACACCTCAAGATATTAAGAATAGTGCTCGACTCATCTAACTTTGGACAATACAATATAAATGTCTTTATCTGAGCTTGCGGTTTGAACTTCCTTTGCAGTCATTGGGAAGAGCGTGAGTCATCTCATCCCAATGCAGACACCTAAAAGAGGGCAGATGACTCACGCCTTACAAGTACCTACTTCTCTTCAATGATGGTAAAGGCCAGCTCAGATGGAGACATCTGATGTCAGGTGAGATGACCCCCACCTTGACTGGCCAGACTACTGTAAGATGCAAAATATGAAGTTAGACAATGGACAATACATGCAGACTGCTTAGCACCTGTATGATATGTTACCCTAATTGGTGACTCGATGAGAAATCTTATGTTTGGTTGCTTTCTCACATCGATGTGCACCAGCTGGAGAAGAAAGTCACCATTCATTCAGGACTGCCCTGGTATGCTCCCACCCCACGGGAATGACAGCCCAGATCAGCTTAGCAGAGGCAAGGTTGTGGGTTAAACCCTGTGGCCCAGGTTATGTGGTCGTTCAGACCGAGTGGCTGTAGCGGTCAATTTTGGTCTGAGCATCTGTGAGAACCATGCCAATGGACACAGTAACACATGGTGTAGGAACATGAATGTCAGTAAAGCAGCAGGTTTTCAATGTTAGACAGAAGCAGGCAGTCATCCCCTTTTTCAAACCCTCTGTTTGCAGTCATCTTGCCTTGTCCTTCTCAGACTGCGACAAACGGTGACAGTGGCCACTGGTTCATCCACAGCTGGTGAGATCCAACTGCAAGGGTCACCAAAGAGATCATCCAGAAACTCCTGTTTGTTGGTGACTGTAGCACCGTGTCATGCTCAGGAGGCAACCTTTGTAGCATCACCCAGGAGCTCAGCCTAATCATTAGTATTGAAAAGGCAGGTTTTCCCCCAGGCCAGTGTTAAAATCTCCCTGAGAGGCCAGCTAAATAGCGGTTGGCAAGCTTATCAATTTTGGTACCATTCCTTCAAATCAGCAGTAATTATTGTATTTCAAAAGCAAACCTGTCATTTAGTCATCTACAAAGTTGTCTTTGGAATGAATGAAGGATTCAGGGCTCAGCCAAAATGACTGTGTGTCTGACGCTTGTTATTTCTGCTCTCCTCCCTGGCTGGTAATCTCGGGCTCTGTAGAGTTGCCTAACCCAGCTTCTGCAAATGCTGTCTGTACTGGATTCTGGGTATGCGCTCCATGGACATGTCATTAACACTGAGACTCCATCTTGCAACAGTTTCCTTAGTGTTACAACCTGATTAAGATCTCAACAGCACTGGGACACGAATTCAGTGAGGATGACTCTGGGTTCCTGAGCAGTAATTTCACAGCTAGTTAGCTTGGGGCAAAAAACAGCTAGTGGCCAAGAGAGTGCTTTCAGGATACCCTGAAATCATCCCGCAGAGCCCGTCAAAATTAGTAACTGGAAGGGCAAAACCTTGGACACAGGCATCTAGAGATGAATCTGTGACCACAGCTTCTGAGGCCAACCCGGCGGGCAGAAGAGAGGAGAAGGTGCTTAAAGAGAATCAGTTAGCCACTTTTGCAGACATCTAAAATTCACGTGCCCAGCTTGTAGCTGTGCACGTCCCTCATAGACTGGTGTGGTTTCATGCGACTGCACAAACAGTTGGTGCATTGGCTAAAATTAGCCACAACACATCTAGGAAACAGGCAGTATAACACCACCCATTAATCATAATAATACTTGTCATACTTCCCTTAGTTTCTGAAACAAAACCTGTTTAACCATTCAAATGTCACAGGGAAGTTCTGCTGTCAAGTCTCGCCACCATTACAAAGCAGAACCTGGTGCTGAAGCTCGCTGCAAGCGTTGTCTCAGGTAAGCACATTGCTCTATGAGCAGCAGAACAAATGGATATTGAATTCCTACAGATTTGTGTCCTATATTCCCTCATCTGCCTCCAGCTATGCCCTCCACAGCGCTCCCAGCTTCCACCTAGGTCATCTGATAAAGTAACAGTGTCTACGATGAGGTTCCTTCTGAGTGAAGGAAACTAGGATTATGCAGATCTGATCTCTAAATCACGGTTTATCCATATAGGTTGAAATTTCACCAGTTGTGGAAGAAGGGCAGGACAAAGGGAAGGGTCATGTCATGCGATTTGGCACTACTGCAGAATCCGATATGGTAAAATATAACACTGCAGACACAAGGGCTTTGCCTCAGAGACCAGAGGAGGAGAGGAGTTGTGTGTCAAAGTGTCTTTTTTGATATCACTAACAAGTGTTTTGAAATCCTCTCATTTAAAACCTTTGGCATATTTTTTTTCTCTCTCTCAGGCTTGTTGGTGATGTTCAGTTTTGAACCCAATTCTCAGTTTGCTCCATCCCTGGCAACTACTGAGTCCCACCTGTGTGCCAGCACCTGCACCTGCTATGGACAAAAGGGTTAGAGATCTAACTCACCAAGTCCTACACTGATTCAGCTCAGGGGCTATCAATTTCTATGAGCACTCACAGGTTGTTTGGATTGGTTTTCTTGACTACGCAAGTTCCCAAATAGCGATATTATTATTTATATCCATCAAGCATCTCATTAATCCAAATCCTGCCCTCTAACAAAAAAATATATAATGCCTTCTAAGGGAGGAGGTTGCTTCTGAGTCACTGGCAGAACAGCTTGTTCTCTGGTATCACAGGTTCCCCAGCGTATCTGGCTTTTATTTCTCCCTCTTTCTGGTTTTACGAGTCCTCTCTTGGATTACAGTCATCCGCCAGAGTCCTGCAAGGTGGCAAGGACTGAACAGGAATGTCTGGGCATTTCTCTTATTGCTGCCAGTCAGTACCAGTGTTGAGTAAATGACCTGGTGCACTTTTACACTGCCAAGTAGCATTGAACATGAGTTTGGGGCATGTTTCAGCAAAGAAAGAAACCTAAAAATTAGTGATCTGTCCTTATTTATGTAATTTGAAGGCTATTGGTCAGAATTGATTAAGCATTGAAGCGTGCATGTTATAACATGGCACGATAACTTGGCTAGCCATTCAATGACCTCGCTAATGAGGAAAGATGATCTCAGTCTGTTTATGAGAAGTAAAATGCTTCCAGCAGTGTCCAGATGGCAAAACGAGTTGGTGTACGGTAGCATCTCACTTCCACATGGCTGGGTGAAATCCCGTGTGAGAAACAACTGTGTTGGGCCCGAGTCCTGGACATCCTCACACATGTGCTACACTTTCAGCATATGGGCAGTGCTGTTTGAGTCAAGAGCACAACTTTGGCCTCTCCTTCAAATACAGTAGCCAGGCTTGTGATTGCCTTTAAAGGCAAGTTACATTCAAAAGCTTCTTGCTGCTGGAATATGAGGACCGTGGTGGGCCATTGCTGTTGTGGTGTAGGCAGAGAGGTGTGAAGGCTTGCCATTCTCTTGTGATGGTGATAAGTGTTACTAATGACCATCAGAGTTGCTTGCCCTGCTTAGATGAAGGCAAAGAGCATGCCTGACTAGAAGTGTTAGCATCACTGCTCACTTTCTGGCAAGCAGGACATTAACTCATCGTGACACTGGGGACAGTGAGATTGGGTTTGTAGTTTTTGCTTGTTTGTTTTATTGTTTAAGTTGAGAGAACTGTAATGAGATAAAGTACCCTCTGGAAAAAGCTAATTGGATTTGAATAGCTTAATTAATGGAGATAATCACCTACATAAAACCTTTTTTTCCCAAACAATGGGGATCTGCAGTCTGCAAAGAGTCAAAATCAGCACATGCTTTATGATACAGTGCTCAGGTATTGGTTAACCGGAACATTATTAATGGTTCATGAGGAACTGGGCATAGTTCTTCTGTTAAGGCTCTTTTTGTTCAGGTAGGCTATACGTACATTCAAATGTCATGAGCCATACAGCAAAATACTCACTGCTAAGAATAGGGGAACTTTCTAGTTTGTTTTTTTCTTTTCAAAAAAATATAAGTGGTTATAACAAAAAATTAAAATATGACAAAATTATGCACAGCCAACTAACATCAACTGTATGATTGAAGTGGTAGCCTTCATCTGAAGTGAAAGCATTTCTTATTTAACCTGTGGAAATTGTTCTTGCAATTACTGTTAATATTGATTAAGCTGATGAATTTACAGTTGTAGCATTCTTGGTCACAGTTTAACAACAGTGAAAGGAGAACATTCGTGCCACATTCCTGCTGCCTGTTGGAGCAGGAAAAAGATATAGTCTCACAGTAGTAGAGGCATGGCTGTTCTCTAAACTGTCACCTCCCATCGCCTCCAGGAATTATCTGAACCAGGTAATGCTTAGCTGATAGTAAATTTGAGAAAAGTCTTTCTCAGAATACCCAGGGGATTCACAGAGCAGTAGCAGAATTTCCCCTCTCTTGGACTCCACAGGAAAGAGGTATCAGAAGAGAAAGACTGCTGCTTTAGGCGGGTGGGGGGGACTGCTGGCTTGGGAGGGACTTGAGACATGCAGAGAGAAATATCTTAAGATACACGTTAATGGAAGCTGTAGGCTTTCCAGGATTTCCTTTCAGCCATCTGCTTATCCTATATTGTGCCCTGCCAGACCAGTACTGTGATGGACCAAGGGGCAGAGCTAAGGTTATAACGCTGACATTTACGGTGCTCAGTCATGATACTCTGTACCATTCTCTTAATGTTCGGTGGCATGTTTCTATGAAACACAGCTCTTCTGTTAAGTTTCAATAGGGTCTTCCTTAAAAGGAGACCCATGCTCTTAATGTTAACACCAGTTCAATGGGCCCAGTACTTCAGTACCTTCTGAAGTCCCTGCTGACATTAAGGGAGCTTCAAGCTGTTGAGCCAGCTGTAACGCTCTCACCTCCTGAGATATTTCTATGTCTATGGTGAGGGATTGCTTAGCAGACTTGAAACAGACTCTTGTTTTTGCACTTACATATTGCTAATTGTGGTGCTCACAGATTAGCTCTATCATCACAGACACAGCTTCTAACATATATGCAATCTAACCTTGGCTCTTACTTGTCTTTTTTTTTTTTTTTCAAATCTCCTTATTCATTTTCACCACCACATTTAATGCATTGGTCCTGAATATCCTTAACAGAGTAAATATGTTAAATGTGTTGTGTTCGTGAAGCAACCTATCACAAAGAGGTTTTCCTTGGAATATAAATGACACCTTCAAATTTGTCTTCTTTCCATAAATAAATCTATTCTAATGAGGTCATTTGTGCCAAGAGCATTTTCTGTTCTCCAGTGTTAATCCCCTTGCAAGTCTCTTCAGGCCTTCAGAGTAGTCAGTCGCATCATTGTTGGTAATCAGTCACAGCTCTCCTGAACAAACATGGGCCGTGGTGGCACACGCTCCCACAAACCAATGCCAGGCTAATGAGGCAGTATGAGCAGGGCTTTCGTATTTGATTGATTGAGCTTTGGGAATGTGAATTCCCTTCTCGCCATCCTTAAGCAATTTGGTTTTTGACAGATATGGCAGAGAACCTCTGGCCCAGAGATACAGTTCTCTTTAAAATACTACCTGTACTTTATCATGAATATTTGCCTACCAGAATGCCCAGGTTTTCTGCTGTACTGTGTGAGCATAAAAATGGACAATCCATGCTGGGACAAGAAACCTGATTGTACTGTATACAGAAAGGTGCTCAAGCACACTTTTAAGTATGGGTGAAGTTGCCAAGAGGTAAGACCATCCTAACTCACGTTCCAGATCGGAATAGACATAAACTATCTATCTGCAGCTTAATGTGCTCTTCCTGTTAACGTGTATTTTATAAGGGACAACTTTATTTCCTGCACCCTTTGGAAAATGAATGAAAGTTACCACAAATAATAAATACTTCTGGCTACCTCATTCTGACCCAACCTATACAGTGTAAAGAAAAGTTACCAAGCTATCATGAGATGCGACTGATGGATTACTTATGCCTAGTGTTGCTGTTGCTAGAAATGCTCAAAAGAAAAAGAAATAGTAAACTGCATCTGTATGAATGATGCTGCTAGGCTGAATAATTAGGACTGTACTGTGCAGAAGTTTTTTGTTAATGGGGGATCAAAGAAGACAATTTCTCTCAACTTCTTAAAATTTCCACAGGGCTAATTAACTACAACTCCAGACCACCAAAATGCAGAATCCAGTTTTTCTTTCCTTTTTTCATTAATGCAAAGTTCTCCTGCAATGAGTGGCTGAAAACACCGTTATAATACCCCGCAATCACACCGGCAATGGGTGTAAAGGGATTTAAGACATAAGTGGAGCCTGAGGTGGCCAGCCAGCTGACCAGGAGTTGTACAGAGTGTTCCCAGCAGATGTCTGTTTCCCAGAGTTAACAGAAAACCTTGGAAAGCAGAAGATAACATAGCACAGCCTTGAAGCTACTGTGTCTTGCCTTAGAGGGCTGGAAAAATCAAACCCAGAGCTTTTCCCACAACCTTGCTCCAGGTACCTGACTCAGGAGGAACAGGGCCCAGTTTTTACTTAGAACGGGGCCTTATGTTATGTCTGATCAACAAATATATACAACTTATTTTGCAAATTTATAGTCACAGAGATTAACAAAACCCAGAGATGACAAAAGGATGCGAATTAAACTGTTCCTCAGCAGCCGTTAAAGCTACTGCTTTTCAAATGAAAAGCATAAGAGTATATACTTGACTATGTTTGAGTATGTACAAGAATAGGTGCTATGTCTGCAAAATGTGTAATTGCATAACAGCCAACTCCTTTTCTGAGAACTCTTATAACAGGAAACTATTAAAATAAAACACAAAGTAAATTAATAATTTAGAGATCTCATTTGTATGAATCCACTTCATTAAATATGTGTATGTGTGAAGGGGAAGCCAACTGACCATAAGAGAAAGTAAAAAGCCATGAGCTCATTGTGGAAGGAAAGTTATTTTTAGTCAAATTTAAAAGAAAAGCTTTCTATTCAAGGCGTCATATCATGCTCTATTAAATTATAAGAGTTAAAACAGGTTCTGATTTAAAAAGAGATGGCATAGCAAGATGCGATGTGTCAGAAATGTAATTATATATTGTACATTGATGCTCTGCTTGTCTTCAGTTTGTTGGAGGCTGACCAAAAGGGGAAGCTGATCACAGCCAGGAGAATCTTAACCCTCAAGAGTCCAATCCTGCAGCTCTTATATACAGTAGTAATATTTCCCCCTTGTGTAATCAATAGGGCAATTTATGGTAGTTAAGAAGTCACAGGAAGTAAATCCCCCAAAGTATAGTTAGAGTCATTGGGGCTGGAGGTGAGAGTCTCTGAAAATTAGGCCATAAGGATCAAACCCACAAATAATATAGGCTGATATAGTCTTTAAGATGGACAAAAATCATCTGTTGAGAGTCCTCCCCACTACGCAAGGGCCTTCTCAATGGCAAACGAAGCCTGGGTGTCTTGCAACTAAATATACATTGCAAATCTCGCTCCAAGTGCTGGTAACACCCATCCCTGCCTTACCATGTTCCAGCAGAATTAGTGGCCCTGGTTCATCAAATCTCCTCATTACCTCCAAGGAGCTTGACTTGTCCCCCAGGACACTCCTGACTTCTCTTGTGAGACAGCAGCCTCTTCCAGTCCCAGTCCCAGTCCCACTCGGTTCTTTTGCGCCTTGGTTGCCAAAACCTGACATTCACGCCGTTTGAGCAGAGGCAAAGGAAGAAATGTATGTATAAACAAGAAATAAAAGCTATTTTGCAGTTTAAATGCTCTCTCAGACATAAAGTTTGACAGCCCTGGTATTTGAAGGGAAGAAAGGAAAGACAGGTTTTGACTGCTGTGATCCAGAACGACCAACCTTTGGCTTCTTACAGTGTCAGCGGAGAAAGGCAGTGCCCAAGAAACGGAGGTTGCAATACTGAATGAGGGGTTGCAGCGGCCAAGCTGGGTGTTGGTGTTGGTGATCATGCCTAAAGTACTAACAAAATCTTGTCATGTAGGAGGGCAGTCATTTTACCCAGATTTAGTCTTCTAGATATCAAGCATCTAAGCTAACCTTGGTACAGAGCTTATCTCTATAGTCAGTGGAGATTGGCCACCACTGGGGGCAATTATCACATCCTAAAAAAGGAGTGTAAGCTTGGTGGGCTGAACGGCTTTTGGAAGATACCTATCATTGACCACTGACTATAACCAGAGCCTAACTAACTACATCAGATAAGGTTAAGTGGAGGATGCCAACCTTTTCCTCCTTAGTCCCAGGACTGATCCTCATTCACAAGGCTACTCTTCTGACTAAGATTTATAATTCCAGACTGTACCACGTGGTTGAGTGCATGTGTAGAGAAGAGGGTGTACCTTGTAAAAGAGGCCTCCTTGCCCAAAGCATTTCAAAATCACCTGAACCACAAGAACTTCAGTTTCTGCTCAAACTTTCAAGTACTGATGAGGTCTCCAGGTGTCTCTGGAGTGAGGAAGGAGAGATGAGCAGCCTGCTCAACCCTATTCTTCTCTACAGGCTCTGAAAATGGACTTCCACACTGACAGGAAAGTGGTTTCTTGAAACCTACTTGCCTTCCATCCTGCTCCTGAGGTTACTGCTGGTGCAGCAGTCACAGGGAGGTGGCTGGAGGCTCAGGCTACAACTTGCCAGCAGAGGCTCTTGTTCTGTATTCTCTTGGTAGTTAAAGAGTGGCTTGTACGCATAAGCTGTACTGCTTCAGCTATTCCAGTATGAACACAAACTGGTATAGCCAACCTGGAGAGGACACACTGGATATACATCTATGCTGCACTAAAGAGCACTGAAAAAATACCTAAGTTGGCTTTATAGGTTATCCCTGTGTCTCTTTTCACTGTCAAGTCAGAGAAAGAACTCATTAGTGCCCTACTGACAGCAGCAAGTAACTTTTGACTGGAAAATAGATGCTCTGATGAGCTCTGAGGGGGTTGCAGGAAAACACTGGAAAACTAACAGGTCCTTAATACTTGTGCTCTTATGATTATAACCATCGTGAGGAGGACCTGACAAAGATCCTCACCATGCCAAAAATTTCAGCAACTGTCCACATCCTTGTTCAGAAATTAGGACATCTTGTATCTAGAGAGGAGTTGCATAATGGACTCATGAAGCTTCAATTCATAATGCTTTGCTACTGAACTGCAGTGCTCAGGAACGGAACTGTTCAGGAAAAGCCACCCAGAAGAGCAAGTATGTGGTTCCAAAGTACTCTCATTTACCGAGACAAGAATTAATGACTATTCTGAATAGGCAACAAATCCAAAGACAACAGGAAAAAAATGGGAAAAGAAAAGAACTGAGCATTTAACTTGATAAACATCTCAGGAGGCTTGCCTGAGATTAGTTGATGAATATATGAGCTGGTTGGTGCTGTACTTACATCAATCCCTACCTTTCTTCTAGGCTCTTCCTCTTAGCCCATAATATGACAGGGTCATATTTATCTGGTGTTGTCCACAAGGCTAAAGGGCATTTGATGATGGATAAAAAAATAGAGAGAAAAACTCAAGAAATGCCATTTGCAATCTGAGGGAGGAAAACAGAGTGACTCACTTTGAGCACAGTGAACTTTCTGAGCCACTACAAGACTCTCTCTATCCATTTACCTGGAGGTCTGATGTAGCTGATCATTGCTACAAAACTTTGCTTATGGAGGATTCTGACTTGCAGAGGTCCAGGAAAGTGAGTTGGAGAGAAAACCAAATCAGGTGGTGTATTCTTCTCCTGCATTCATGCTGCCACAGGAAAATATGAGTGAAACATGCAGACCCTCACAGGAGCCCTCTGGTTCCCTACAAATGACTTTGTGCTTAGCACTGGTGTTGTTCTGCATGTCGTCTGTTGTATTCATATACATTGGTGTATTGGTCATTTCATTGCAAGCATCTACGTGCTATAGAATACAATTTTTAGTTGCCTCAAAATTTCCTCTTGTTGAAGGCTTTGCTTTTCCTTTAAAATTACTCGCAGGCTTTGAATGCACAGAGTGCCCTGTGTTTGACTTCACTACTGCATTAGACATAGTCAGGGCAGATCTAGGGATATAATGGGACAACAGATTGGCCTGTATCTGCACAGATTTGCAACTGCTCGTTCCTGCCTCCTCTGGAAACAATGGAGGAGCAGAAGCAGCTGGTACGCACAGGAGATGAAGCATAACATCTCTCTAGGAGTGCCAACTGCCCAAGCACCTCTGGTCCTGCCAGTCCTGGGCTGTATGCTGGTGAGAGCAGGCAAGCTCAGATGGCTGTTTTCGAGGCTGTAGTCTATTCCTGTCTGTATGCCATTTGTTGCTATTGCCCAGCATGAGCATCTTGCTTTGGTCCACAGAGTGTTTTTTGCTGTGCATTGCAGCGCTTCTCCATGTGTTGGTTCTGAAAGTGGCAGCAATGATGCTGATAGGGTTGGGCCTTATAAGCTGCTTGACAACCTTGTAAGCCAAATTTGGCTCTTAGTGTGTTACGAGGGGAAAACAAATGGCATGAAAAGCACCAAAGTGCGGCTTACACAAAAAGGCTTAATAAAGAAACATCCTTCTCCATGTCCTCAGCTGGACTTGCTGGCTTCATTGACTTCAATGGAGTTATTCCATCCTACACCAGCTGAGAATACAGCTCACTAGACTATGCATTGCCATGTAAAATTCCCGTGAGCGGTACGGTTTATTTTCTCATTTGTTGGTTCTGCCGTCTGGCACAGCCTTCTTATATCTTTCTCCATTCACTATCCTCTGAAAACATCTTTTGTGTTGTCTATAGACATGTGACTTTTCCCTTGCCAAATATTAGCTTTATGACTGAACACTTCTTCTGATTCCTTTTGAAATCACTTCACAACGTCACCTTTTTCCGCCTGACAACACCCCAGGTGTCTATTATGCAATGTTGTATTGTGTTTCCTGGTGCAGTATGGGTTAAAACAATACAGCTCCAGTTTTGCAAACATTTGTGCAGCTTCACAGCTTTAATGGATCCTGGTGACTATAAATAATAAAGGGAAACTAAATAATACACTCCTTTCTTTGAGTCACATGTAGGTTGGCTACATTTCTGAATTCACCTCCTGAGAGAAGAAGCTTTGCCTCCATTTAAGACAGACACATATCATCCTGTGATGGCACCGCAGGGCCAGACTGTAGCCGATGAGAAGTCATGGATGTCACATATACCTGAATGAGACGTTTAAACTGAAAACTCTTGTGATTGATACAAAACACAGTCTCCCACAAAGGCCTGTGCTCATCTACTGAGGGATGGGATTAGGAATTCTCCTGCAAAGATTCCCGCATTTCATTTCCTTTGACTGGATAGCTACAGGACCTTGTTCCTGAAGATCTAGATGCAGAACTCCAGGAAATCTCCTGGGCTTGCTCTCTACCCTCAGTTCTCTCTGACTTCAGGGACACTTACAGTTGTCCACCCCTCTCAAGAGTCAGTGGCTTTGGACTTTCAGGCTGATAAATATGCTAGATTATAGCCTTCCTCGCTCAGAGTGAATGGTAGCCTGCTCCACCAGCGGCCCCACTGATGTCAGTGGAAGTACCTAAGAACTAATAGCCCCTTTGCAGTCATCGAGGGCACCAGATGCTGATGAAAAATTACATCAGATTTAACTTTTCCCATTTTGAAGAGTAATAACTAGCTCCCTTCTTCTCATTCGGGCTCTGTGGACTAAGAAAAAAGAAAAAGCTTTTCTAACTACATATAAACACCATCTCAACCAGTTAAGTGTAGATACTCATCCCACTGAAACTACAACAAGACTTTTAACAGGCCTGCACCAGTTGGCCTTCATGGCTTTGTTCTCATGGCTTGCAGGATCCTGCACACAAGTCTGGAAGGACAGTTAGGATGGAAGGAAAGACAGAGCCAGGACCTGGTTCTGAAGCCTTCAAGCACTGAGATTAGAGGGAGCTTTGCTTTCATCAGAGAGAATAATATTTGCCTGCGAAGAACTTGTCAGCTAATGATTTCAAGAGTGAGAGAAAGGTGATCTAAGACAGATTCCTGAAAACTGATCTCTTCTGCGAAAGACCATTTATTGTTCCTGGGTCAGACATTATGTCCTGCCATCATGAAGGACTTGTGAACAAGGTAATTATCCCGCCTGAAAGAAGACAATTTTTTGGTGTGGCTACACCATGTCCACCTCAGGTATAGCAGCTCTTCAGAAAGAGGTAATTTACTGGCAATTTCAGTCAGTACTGCTTGTTGCTCCCTGTGTGATCTTGCCTGCTTTTTGGCTAACTCTTGACCCCTTGGAAGAGGAGGGCAACAACCACAGCTCCCTCTCCAGGCCCAGTGTCACACTACGGAGCAGTGAATGTATAGGCAATTTTTAATGGCACCCACATCACTTACAACTGCAGTAACAGATTTACTTTTTCCTATAGATACCGGTGAGTGGATAGGAAATATATTAAAAAGTTCTACATATCAAAAAGTGCTGCTGAGCTCTTCTTTCTTTGAGACATACCTGAAGAAATGCATTGCTCTGGTTGGTACCTATCAGCTGATGGTTACCAAACAGGAAAGGTGGGAAGCAGATGCATCGGGGTGAAGCTTTTCAGTGCTGCTCTGACCAGAGAGTTAAGGCATGGCACAGGGAGTTACTTTGAACTTCCAGTTCTCATGGGAGTGGGAAATGTTCAGCAGCTCTTGGGTGGTCCTCAGCGTGTTTCAAGACCAGGGCTTTTTTAAGGATATTATGTATGGGTTGAACCACTTAGAGTGAATAAACACCAACTCAAAAATAAATTGCGAATGTCATGTGCAGGGTAGGTGACCTCTTACAGCAAACAAAGCAGAACTTTTGATCTTAAGACAAGTTGTTTCTCCCCTGGAGGGTGTCCTTTGATTCAGTCTGTGTTTGTAAAATTATTAGAGAAAATGAGATATATTGCAAAAGATCAGGAGCAGCAAGAACCAAACACAAGAAAAAACGTTTAAACACAAAGGCAGGGGTGGCAGAGGGGCCATACAGAGAGAGAGCTCTTCTCCATTTTGCTGGTGCTTCTTTCCCACTTGTAACTACACTGCTGGGAGATTAACTGAATGAAGTAAAAACAAGGGTGGGATGCAAAAAGAGGAGCTGTGACTGACTTCTATGACTCCCTAATAACTGACTGGCAAGCTGGCATAGCGGATCACTAAATGCCATGAATCATTTGCAGACCAAGATCAAAGAGTAAAGAGGACACGGTTCACCTAGCTGGGCATTCATGCAGGGCTTTGACTACCTGAAGCCTTCAGAAAACCATTGTTTTTTCTCTTCTCATCTCTAACCTCTTTTCACCTCTGTTTCCTTCTAGACTCAGCCATGTACCTTGTCTAGTTGTTACTTACTTCATCATGTTAATCAAGGAGCAGAATTTCAGCTCGTTTCAATTGTTTTTTACCAAGAGGAAATCGAGCCTAAGGATTTCTATTATGTTTTGTTCCCTTCCTTCCAAGTGCTGAACCTTGTATTGGGTGAAATAGAAAAAGATCTCCTTTTGGGAAAAATAAAGATTGACTGGTCCTGTGCCTGATCCTATTTCATATTTTGCCTCCATCTGAATATAGTGTCTTGTAATTGGAAGACCTATGGAACTGGCAATCAAATTATTCTAGCGTATATGCAGTTCAGATCCAAATAGCCAGATATGGGCATCCCATAAACATAAATCCAATAAATCTGTACAGCAGGAGAAATTTGTCTTATCCAGATATCCAGAGCTGACAAAATATGTCTGAGACCTCTACTAAAATGAAAGTATGATGCATAGCAAACAGCTTGGAGAAAGAGTAGCAATCAATACATTGAAGACAAGAAATGGAAAACAGGGCTGTAAATTTAAGCATCCCTAATGCCACAATACTTCTGAAGCAAGTTTGACAGACCTCTGGTGCTTTTGTGGATACAGCAAAGTCATGCCTGAGATTTTCAAAATCCTCACTGAAGCTGCAGTTCTGTCAGAGTCTAAGCTGACCTCGGTTGCTGTCACCTCTTGACTACCTGCCCATCTGCCCCACGACACTGCTGGCTGGATTTTCCGGCTCTCCCACACACTGGCAAAAACATACCTAATCCTGCAGTGAGTTGGTTCAGAGAGCTAAATTGGAAGAAAATGCTTCTTCTTCCCCCCACCATGAAATGAGTTGCTAGTTTCTCTCCCTTATCTGTCTCACTGTATGATCAGACAAATATCAGTGAAGAGAAGAACGGAGAATGCATCTAAGGAAAGGGGGAGGGCAACCCCACCTTAGACCATACTAAACTGCTGTGGAATTGCAGCTTTAAGCACACAACCCCACTCCCAATCGCACATATGTGTCTATGTGGATGTTTCAAAAGACCTATGCATCCACTTTACTACAGTTGCATATGTTTACTTTGATAGAGGATTCTTAAAACACAGGGTCCGCTTGCTTCATGAGTTAACCACATGGAACCACCATACTCTTTGGCATTTAAACTTCCATTAACGAAGAAAAAATGCTCCCATCCATCATGGTTGTTCAGGAAATCTTCCTAGTAGGACCCAGCTGTGCAGTGTTTCCTTTCTTGAGTCTGAAAATAGTCTGAAACAATACTGATGAGAGAGGTAAATGCTGCCCAAGCTGTTTGTTTCCATTCAGGCTTTGACTCAAAACCTTATTGACACCATTATAAATGTCAACATTTGATACATAACACATGAATACATTTTAGCAGATGGAGAGGAATGCAAACAAAGCCAAGATGCAGTTGAGGCTGGTTTTGGAATTGCTGGAAGGAGGAGGACGAAGAAAGGAGAGACGCCAAGAAGGAAGTAGAGCAGAAATAGAAAAAGGAAGATGGGAAGGAAAGGAAGAGAAATCACTCCTACTGAGTTCTGCTGCATCAAGCACTAACAGAGTGAAAGAATAATAAACAGTGAGTTACCTTCTGCAGCAAAAGATGAGGCTTTGCCTTTGCTTATTCTATGAAGCTCCCTTTGAGACGAGCAGGAGTCGTGCTGTGGGCAGAAGGCAACATGCTCGCCTATATTCGTACCGTAGCCCATCCTCCATACCCAGGCATGGAGATTGTTCTCCACAGGATGAACAGGATAACACCTCGGTCAGAGACAGCTTAACTAAAACAGCCCATTAACCACCTATTTTAGATTAACAAGAGTAACCCACTGCCTAAAACCAATAGCTATATCAATGCTACAAATTGCACTAAACTTCTGAAAGGGTTTTGTCGTAAATAAAAATTATGATCATTCTAGATTAAACAGATATGGGATGCTACCATTCATCACTCAGGCTGTAAAGAAATTTATACTTTTTTAAAAAGCTCATCGCTATGCAGCAGAAACACATGCAATAGGGATGAACTGTCTGCAAAATAGTCCTTCCAATCTGCCAATGATAACTGTATTTTTAGGGTCTAATAAAAATATGCCAGAGGACAAGATGAGAAAAAATGTGCAATCAAAAGGTAAACTTAAGATTTTGCACTCTGGAGACCAGGTTGCCAAGAACTACTATCATTACCCACGTATCAAACAGGCACAGAAGGTGATTTTCAGAAATTCCTTCACATTTTCTGAAGAGGTGCTTCTATGAATCTTCTCCTTTCTTTCTCTTCCTGTGTTGTTTATGTGCTGAATACTCACGCTGCTTTTCTTAGAAACACAACTGATTTGTCCCAAAGTCTCTGCATTTAAAAGATAAGTGTATTAATTCATGACATTCACTATTCTCATGCTTTTCTTTCTCAAAATATAAAAGAACAACCACAATTCAGTACTCAAAACAAATTTCCCTAGGAAAACAAGGGATTTTTTCTATTTCAGATCCTTGGTAGCTCCATTTTCATAGAGCGGATCAGTTTGTCTGCTTTCAGTCTCAGGATTGCTTATCTAGCCTTCAGCAAGTGCTATGCACAAGCATAAGTCTGACAAACTTGATTTATGTTAAGAAATAATTTTTCTGTTGTCATAGAAACGACTGCAAGATGATCCAGGCATGAGTAAAAAGTAACAGCGATAAGCAAGCTGCTGGTTTCGCCAGTGAAATTCCCCTCGTTGTTGATGTCCCACCAGTAATTTCCTTGCTCCCTAAGGCGAAAAGGGCAAAAAGATGGTATCTGGAAGGATGGCTGAGAGGAAAAATTTGCCTAGAGGGTGGCTTCAGTGTCATAAGGCAGGCACATTTCTCAGTCCAGAAGAGAGTGTGCAGCCAGCACAACTTCTCCTGCAAGGCTGCAGTATGGGGAGCGAAGTAAATGTTTCTTTCAAATAGGGAGCAAAATCGGACTAGAAATCCCCCAAGCCTGTTACAGAGACCTCCATGTCACGGTAGAGACAGACAGAATAATTTGCTTCTCTTATGCCAGGGGTTTGCTTCCATCAGCAGGAATGAATCATATCCACATTTTAATGTTTGCACAGCTCTTGCCACTGTGCTATGCATAAACAAGTTCTGCTTCAGTAAGAGGAAGCATCTGCCTGGACAGTAACAAATACAAGGGAGCAAAAGAATTGATGAACACCGATGACCATGACATATTCATGTAGAAGCATCTTCACCCACCCCAGTACTGCCTGCCCACAAGCTCCATGCCACAGCATAGGCAATTACACCCTGCCTGATATAAATGATAATTCATTGCCATTTTTATGCAATGAAAGCACAGGAATGTATACTGTGTACTACAACACTTACACTCTGCTCAATCTCCACCATCAGTCATTGACATTTTAGGGATGTTTATCCCCAAGATTTACAAGGGCAATGAACATTGCTAGTACTTGCCACTACAGCTGTCAGACTGACTTGACATTCTTTCCCAAGGGAAATCTGTTTCTGCATCTGCTACTGTTGGTTCAGCTTACAGCAGGCTTTCAGCTAAAGGGTTGTTGCTGTGGGTCCGTGGCCTTGCAAAAAAGGCAAAAGGACAAAACTGTTACTGCAAAAAAAGTCAGAAAACCTGTAACGTTTTGTGCAGGCTTGGCGTTCCCCTAAGCAATGAGTGGAAAAGCCAGAGGATTCCAGTCCGCGACACTCCTCTGCTGCAATTACTACTGGGAACAGTCCAAAAAGAGGAGCACATGGATAGATTACAGCTTCTTTTTGCCTCTAATGCTGACTAGTTGCAATATGTCAATAATTAGAAGAGAATTTAGTGAACAAATATTGCCTCTTTTTCTGCTGGTGCACTGTCCAGACAGTTTTATTTCCCCCCTGTTATTTATCATTTGAAAATATTTGCCAGTCAATCTCTCCAAGTCCTTTCTGATCTGAAGCTTACTGATATTAATTTTGCAAGTGTAAGAAACAGAGGCAGGTCTGGCATTGCTTCTGATTCCTGATAAGGTGAAAACAGCTTTTAGGACTGGGTGTGCCATGGATGGTTGAAAGTGAATTCCGAACTGATATTTTCCAATATTCTCCGTGAAATGCATTCCTGTAGGCTTTCTATGCAGCTTTCTCCTTGTTAATAAAGAAAAAAATGCAGATTACAAGGGGCAGGAAGACAGCTGAAGTAAACTTGCCCCATGATTTAAGTGGGTATTAGTTGACATTTTTAACAGTGCTCACTGAAGTCTAGTTACAAGAATCTGAATAGAAAGCCTGGTTATTTGCTTCTTTTCTCCAGGTACGCCAAAGGTGCATGGAGGATGGGAAATGAAAACAGAACTTAATTATTGTCATGATTATTGTTGCTAGATTATAAGAAAGTGCCTATCTGCCACTTCTTCCCTATGTGCACATGTACACGTCTTTTTTTATGTTCACTGCCTGTCCACAGCTTGTCTTATACATGCATCTCATTATGTCTCATTATCACATTTCATTCCCATGCTCTTTATAGTGCAAAACAAGGTGTGTATTTGGTTATGAAAATGCTGGAGGGGGTGAGGGCGTTTTTGCATGAGAGATGCTGTATTACCATGTCAATCATTGCTCCTCTTTCTTAGTCTTTGCAGATTAATCCTGGATGAGCCTCAACTGGGATGCTTCTGGCACTGGGGAAGCTGAGATTTAGATAGCAAATTCTCAACCCAGGTCCACTGGCATGTGATTCACACACTGTTATCAAACTTGCACTGAGGGGCC
This sequence comes from Platalea leucorodia, assembly GCF_965183815.1. Classification (NCBI taxonomy): domain Eukaryota; kingdom Metazoa; phylum Chordata; class Aves; order Pelecaniformes; family Threskiornithidae; genus Platalea; species Platalea leucorodia. The sequence continues at coordinate 121,868,605 of NC_138823.1, forward strand.
TGAAGCTTTCCTCCCACCATGCTGAAAATCTGGTTTAGAGCTAAGCATAACTTACAGGTTGCTGGGGGAAGATTGTCTTTCCCAGTGAACTCTTTCACTCTGGGCCTACATATAATCCCCCCCCCCTTTTTTTTTCCCCAGATGAAGGGCTGTTGTCTGTTAACCAGCCCAGCTACCGAAAAAGGAGTAGAGGAGGGAGATCGCAGGCTGCTTCTCCAGCACTATAGTACCCACTGATGCTGGCCGGGCATGCCATTTCTGCATGTCACCCAGGCTCCTGCTGCAGTTTGTCCCCCATGAGTGTGAGTACTGAAGGACTTTCTGCTGTAGCCTGCTGCTGAGATGCTTCTCACTTTCTCTTTTGAGGTGAGCTGTGAGTTTTGACCTATGTTCAGCAGGAGATACCACTAAACATTGGGACCTGAAGGCTGCCAGGGTCTCTTGAAGGAAGCTTTCTTTTCTTGGAGGCAATGGGGCATGCAGAATGGCTATAGTGGGAAAGACATAGGCACCTTCCCCATGAGAGAGGAGTAAGAATGGGTGGACGCAGAAGAACTGCAAAAGCAGCATGGCAGCATGTCTGCTCAGAAACAGTAAAACAAAACCCATTCAACTGGAATAATGATGGCTGCTGAGCAATGGTGGCTGCTGTAACCTGAGGTGTGGGCATCATGTGTTCAACTGCATAACCTACACTCTCAAAAGGGCAGTGATCCCTGAAAACAAGTGCTTACGTCACCTACATAGTGCTCTGATAGCACTGCCTTGACTGCTGCGTCCTGGGCCAATTGCAGATCCAGCACATTCATCAGCTGTTGGTAGAGGCTCTGTTACGGAGAGGTGGAACAGGAGAACGGTTGTAGCATTAGGAGAAGAGTTGCAGCAGCAGATAGGTCTGTGGGAGAGAAGGGGTGTTGCCTTTGCTGGGATATGAATATAAAACCGTGCTGCTGCCAAATCAAACGGTTCCCCTTGTTTGTTTCCTTTTTATACAAATAACCAGTGACTTAAAGACAGAAAAAGATAATAGTATGCCCTCCTTTATATTCTAGAGCGTCACCCTTCTCCCTGCTGTTTGGCACCTTGCCCATTTCCAGAAGGCACTCTCAGACGCAGATTTCTCCCTCAATAGGTATGGCGGGGCTCTTTGTCCTCATCTTCCCCTACCTTCATTAGCGGCTCTGCTCTTGGGGTGCCTTGCTCAGCTATCAGAGGGAACAGGGCCGGGTAAGAAGCAGAGCTGAAAACTGATTGATTACCATACCAATGGAGGGACACCCTAGCTATGCAGAGGGCGGTATCTTTATAAAGCATGCGTAAATACCACACAAAACAATGATTACACAGCGCTTATGCACCAGTTAAAATTCATCCTGGACAGGCTGGATAACACATATACATATAGGCTAAAATGGATTCTCTTAGGATCTGCAAATGGTTTATAGATGTCTCCTGAGATAGGGGCATTGCCTGGGGCGTGGTGGACCTATCTGTGCAGTAATGTATCAGCAAGCCGCGACAAGAAGACAGATTATACAGGCAACTCGAGATGATCCCCCATTTGTCTGTGTCCGTGTGGCTCAAAGGCCAGCTGTCCTTGAGGATTCACTTGGGGTCCTGGCTGGGTGCTATGCCCAAATCCCTGATGTGTCCACAAACACCGACCGGCTCATCTGCGTGTGTCTTTTGCACTGCACTAGGCTGGGTTAGAACCCTAAATCCCTGTGCTGTCAACCTGGGGGGGCACATTTTGCAGGAAAACCATTTTGATAGCTCTAATTCTAGTTATGGCCCGTGGTCCATTGGAAACGAATGACAGAGCAGCTTGGATTAGTATAATGCTGGGGGTTGTGGGATATACCCGCGGCAGCTCCGAAACCAAACACAAATGACAACCAAAGTGCTTGTACAGCTCTTCCACCCCCGTTCGCCCATCCTCTCTCACAGGAAGGGGGACTGGGATGCAGACGGGTGATGGCACTTGAATGCAGCCCTGCAGTACGGCTGCACGTGCCCTCGCTGGGTCTGCTGCTCACTTGAGTTAAACCTACAGCAGAGGCATGATCCTGAGGGGCTAAACCTGAACAATTTGGCCTAATAAAACTTGATTAATCAATGCCAACTTTTCTTGCCAACATGGAAATGTTTTCTGGAAGGATTATATAATGTCTGCCTATACAAATAGCCACACAACATGCTGGATTCATAACCATATAATGACACCTTCCAAAATAATATATTGTAGCCCTGTAAACAGCTGAACAGGTAGGTAAAAAATACTTTGATGACAGGTACTCCGGAGGGACTGCAAAAGCACTGCCTGCTGTGGAGAAGAAGAGGAACTAATCACCCTTTCTAGATCCTCTTTGATTTGGGGGGAGGAGGAAGGAGGGAATCTCCATGTTTCTTTGAAAATCAGCATAAGGCAATACAGTCTATAGAAATCTGCTTTCTGTCCTTTCAGGTTCTCACTTTTCAGGCATATCCGTTTGCTGGTATGTAAAATACATGTAAGCCTCCCAATAACAAATATGCTTTCAGACCTTTATTAACCAGTAGAACTGGGAGATTGGCATATCCCAGATCTGGAAGAGGAGGGTAGGGAAAAGATCTTATGAGCTCCGTGAGAATCAAAATTTGGAATATAATTCAGGATTTCTTGCAAATGTTGACCAATTGACCTGCCCATTGGACATGTGCCAGGCTGTAGCCTCATTAAGAGATTCCAGATTAATCATACGCCTCTTAGAAAGGCGTCTTAGTGAACTTTGTCTGCAAAGACTATTGACGTGGTTCCAGTTATGTTGGACTCTGGTAAATATAATGGCAGGATTTTTAGCATGTGTGTTACAGAAAGAGGTGAAGTAGTATGTCAGGCTAGTTTAACCACAGTTTCAGCACCAGTCTGGCTAAATCTGTTTCTAAATCAATCTAGTTCTGCTACCTCCGTGACCAAACCATGCACAGAAAAGCCTTAAGAACTGAAATGATAAAACCCCAAGGAACAGCAGTTTACAATGAAAACAACAGGGCTGATAATTAAACTTCTACCAATGGTCTGAGTTGGCAGTCAGCTCAGTTAGCAAACAGTAACAGAGAGAGACAGTCCAAATTCTTTACTGTCTGTCTGTGGGACTGAACAGCCTTGACAATGTTTCACCCTCTCTAAAATGGGGTGAAAGGCTCTATTCAGGCAACAGGCAAAGCTGTTTCCATCTGGCATACTCCTCCTTTCTCATGAGTTTCCCCCTACTGATTATTAAGGAGCTGTTTTATATAAACCTCCCTACCCCCTTTGCCTATGGACTCCCAGCTCATTCTTGTCTCATTACTTCAGTTTTGATGCCCACAAGACATTTTAATAAGAATTAATTACCTACCTGAGAAAGCCCTAATAGGTACCGCAGAGTGATGTTAAAGAAAAACAGGAGGTGCTGTAGCACCTGATTCCTGGGATGTTGTGATTAATTGTGACAGCAGCATTAACAACAAATACATTTGTTTTGTCAGCTGCTGATATTGACAAAATATTTATCTATTTTCTTCCAGTACAAGTCATATCTATAAATCCCCAGGTGAATTCAAAAGCGGCTTCTCTAGCCACTACAATCTCTACATGATAAAGTATTCCCATGACTCATTTTTTAAGAGATATCCTGCTGTATGTGAATTTACAGGGTATTTTTGCAGAAATATTTATTGCATGTTCTGTGCTTCATGGCTCTGCTTAGCAGGCTAGCATTAGTGGCATTTTTTTTTTTTTTGTGAGGATACCATGACTTCTGTAAAAGCTCTGTATTTCCAAAGCTCTTCTTATCATAGGGATCTAGTATAAAATGTATTGACCTTCTGTGCTTCTTAACGTCCTTTTACTTACTGTTTGAGCTTCTTGCAATTTCTAATGTGTTTTATCCTGACAAAATGATAAAGAGGTAGAGAGCAGAAAGGGAGGAACTGAATCAACAAGAGACAAAGTGACTTATAAGTTGCCCAAATAATCAAGCCAGATAGTTGAAAAACAGGTACAAGTTTCCTTCTGACCTAGGCTGCTGCTCTCCAAGCATTGCAACCTCTGTCCAGTTTCTTCCACTGGGAAAGAATTCTTCATGTAAATAATTTTGGATTTAATGACACATTTTTAATAGTTTTTAGCATCCTTATTCAATTTTACTTTTTCTCTTCCCTTTGCAAAATGCCCTTCATAAAAATGGAAGCGCATTAAGATTTCTCCTTCAGTCTCCATTGCAAATAGGGACCTGAATCAAAGACCTGGTTTGAGCACTGTTAGTAGAGGCACATCAGAACAGGTGAGTTACAGCTGATGAAAACTGCATCGTAATTTTGTCAGACAGAGCAAACTATCAGATCATCAAATATGATTTAAAATGAGGTATGAAGTCTGAAAGGATTCTGGAAAGAATAATTTTCAGATAAAGGCAAGGAGAATTACTCAAAATATAAGGAGGGAGCTGCAAAAAAAAGGCTCTTCAGTTTCTTCAGTTCAAGGGGGGTTATGTATTTGTGAATTTTCTAAAGCATTATTTTCCTCCACTGTCGTTGTCTAAAACACTGCACTCCATAACTGTCCTCATGCATTCACATGTTTCTTTGTCGCTGAGGACTGCCAGCTTGAATTAGAAGCTGTTCATAGGCAAATTCTGAAGTATCAGGATATTAACTTGGATGTGGCCACGGATTAAAGCAGGGCTGCTCCACCCCTTCTCCTAGCCACGCAGGGGAGGGTGTTGAAGGGCCATGCAGCAGCTCCTGAACTGCCACTGCTCCCGACTGACGTATTTTTTGCTTTACTCTAACATGTCAAGCTGTCCGTATCCCTCTGTCAGCTCCAGGCAAGGATGCCAGCCTCTAAGATAAGGGCAGCATGATCAGGCAAGGTTGGTAGTTGTGTCAGCCACCCCAGCTTAATCTGCGGCTGCATGGGTTTGTATACTGCCAAAACTCTGTCATTCCTGTCTCATGGGCAGCAATTGTTTGTAAAACCAGTCTACTGCTTTACAAAAGTTACTCCTTCACCCCAACTTGGGGATTTGTCAAAGTCCTGAGTCCCTGAGTCACTAAAAGGCCCCACAGAGGTTCTCTGACTCGGGTTGTGGTCCCTCAACCCTTGCTGACAAGTAGCCCTGACTCATGCTGTTTGTACGAACAGGGGTGTTCCTTTCACTGAACCGCACTCCTAAACACAAGGCAAAGGATCAGGTGGGGAATTTAATATTAAGCTCAGAAAACTAAATTATTACCATTCAACATAACTCACTGGTCCCCAAAGTATATTTGGAATTTCATTAAAATAGATCGTGTTCTGCACAAAGCAAGTCAGTGCTCTTAGTTGGGATTATATACATTATTGCCTAGTACCATACTGAAAAAACGTTGATTTTAATACACTCTGCGATGTTCCTAAAGGCTTAGGAACTAATGACAGCTCAGTATATTCATACTGGATGTTCAATCACTGCACCAAATAATGCTCTGCAAACTAGTCACCTTTAAAATGTTAGTGGCGCCTTCTTGAATAATTTGCTACCACCAGATTGCATGTCCTTTGGGTGCTCTTGAAAGTTGAAAAGCAAAGGATGGACAGGAACATGATATGATGACACCAATATTGAAGTGATTTAATTCAATGTTATTACTATGCATTTGGAATTTTTTTTCCCATGTTTTTAAATTTCATCAGGGAATTTTCCTAAATTCCTGCATTCTTTTCTTGGCATTTCTTTCAGTCTTTTATTTTCTTTCCCTTTTTCTTTCTTCCTTCCTTTGTCCCCTTCCTCTCCTTTTCCTCTTTCCTTTTCCCCTTCTTTTTCTTCTCCTTTTCCTTTTCCTTGTTTTCCTATTCTACTCTAGTCTGTTCTGCATTTTTGGTTTTACTATTCTGTTACTTTTTATTTCAAGAAAATTCTAGACATGTGATACAGTTTTGCATGCTTTTGCTCCTAATAATAACTATGGGACAAATTTTGCACCCTATATATTTGGGTGGATAAATTTGGTGTAATTCCACTGATATTAATGGAATTTAAACTGACATCAGACTCTAACCCTACATTTTAATGATTGATTTGCATGGTCTCAGCTGTGAGACAATTTGTCTTAAGCCCCCATTAAATCAGAAAATGAGTGTTTCTGACTGAGTATGCCAATCATTCTAGCTTATCTGGTGAGAGATGCCACATGCTTTCTCCTGCTCTAGCCTTATTTTTTGACAGCTACTTATGCTACTTATTGTCTAATTGGGCCTGCCAATCCTCCCTGTACGTCCCAATCTGTCCAGCCCAGACACAAGAGTCTGAAACGTTTTTAAAATCTGCATACGGTTGTTGATTACAAGAGATGATGGGGGGAAAAAAAATACAGCCTAGATGTGACAACGTGCTTACTTCTATACGATTATTGCTCAGAAAAATATAGAATTGCAAAAATTAAAAGAAGAAATTATATCTGAGTACTTGGGCTTTCTGACTATACGGGAAGGAAGGGTACTACGGACGGGACAAAAGCCACATTTTCTTCTGAGGCTTTCACACTCCCAAGGCAGTTAAGGGCTAAATCTTGCCATTTGTTGCTTGCTGTGGTGTGAAAGAGGAGGAGGTAAGAGCTATTCCCAGGTAGTACCAAATGGCAGGAGATACAGCTTGCCGAGGTGCCCCAACGCACAGCGTAGGGTTTCTGGAGGAAGAGGATGTCCTCACACGTAGCAATGGCTGGTAGGCTAGGACCTGCTTTGCCTTCATGAAGAGAAACAAGAAGTCCCCCGTGCTGGGTCCTGCTGTGAAATCCTGCCTGCCAACACCAGGATTCCCTCCGTGGAGGATACATCTGCCAACCTCTGCTTAACCTTACGGCTGCGACTTGCCAAACAGCACGCCAGCATTTGGACTACAGTTTCTCAGTGGGGCTGGCAGAGCTCTGACATCTGCTGGGACCTGATCCAAAGCTCCTGGGATTCAATGGGGAAAAAAAAGTCCATTGATCTTGGTGGCTTTGGATCTGTCCTTTTGCTCGTCTTCTTTGATGATTTATACAACACTGACATGCTATCTCACTTCTGAAGCACACAGAGCACATGGTTTTAATCTCACCATTTCCCTGGTGACCGGGAAGGAAGTGTGCTGGCAGCTAAGACACTGAAAAACACTCATTATTCTGTACATTATTATTACTTTTTACTTCCCCACAGAAGGTAGAAATTACAATGAAAAATCACAAACATTTTGTTTTACAGTCTTTGCCTGCCCTTAAAGGCACAGTAAAATATTATAAAGTGCAAATTTGTGTGTGTGTGTAAAAATGATGAGAATGTTTTGTATCAAAATGGGAGGTAAGAGAAGTTTAACAACTAAAAGCCACTGCTAAACAAATGACCTCTTTCCCTAGGAAAAGCTCAGAGAGGGAATCTTTCTGATGTACCAGGGAACTCTCTTCTCAGATTGGAAGGTGAGAATATTTCATCCTTCTGAAGTCTTCGTTTGTAAAATCAAGATTACTGGGCCATTGGCAGCAGTGCTCTACTAGTTATGCTGCTCCGGTCCAAGTCCTACAGTAACGGCAGCTACAAACCAAACTTAAAATAAGTCACAACTCAAGATTCCTTGTGTCCTGAAGAGCAGTTTCCAGGGGCAGCCAGGGGTTGCTACACCGAGTACCTGGCTGTCGGACTCGGTAGCCCACGCAGTTCTTCAAGGGTTGCCCCCACAGCACGCAAGTTCATGGAGCCAGAGCACCTCCTGCCCACTGGAGAGATCCACAAACCACCAGACGCTTTCATAAAGCAGGAGGGAGGCTTTGCTATATTTTTAGATTTTCATTCCAGTCCAACACCTTTTTCCTTCTTTGTTTCTTCACTGGCTAGTGCAATTTTTTCAGCACTAGATGTCAGTGTGGACTTGCGATACCAGATTGCTCCGTATTTTTCCTTTAACAAGAGAAGAATTGCCATCCAGAATGAAACCACGTCTCTCAAGCCTCATGATGTGCTTCCTACAAAACAGGTCTTGTCTTTACTCTTCGAACTCCACGTGGAAAGCGTAGAACCGCATTCTGTCCTTGATTGGGATTAATATAGCTGCAAATGGGCCCTATTTATTTTGTGATGATATCACATCTGAGTTAAAGAGGAGCTACCATGACTCTGGAGGAAAAGCTTTGTTTAGAAAATAATAGAGAAAAAAAAAGGTTCTGAATTATCTTGATAAATTGTCACCCTGCTAAGGTAACATTGTACAGGTGCTCCACAGGGATGGTTAATCCTGCAACTAACAGTACTCATCCCAACGAGAACCTACTGACCAGACTGAGTCTTTGCATTCCTATTGTCTAGATAGACATTGCATCATCTAGAAATGTTTTGCTGCACCAGGCTGTTACAATGACTGTTCTAACTTGAACCAGGTTTATTATTTGCCTGGTATTTTCTGAATACTGAACTGAAACCAGCGTGGGGCAGAGCAACCGACCAGGAAGCGTATGCTGGCTGGGTGGTGAAATGGCTGGTTTCTATCACTCTTTGGAAAATGTTTTGTTTCTTTAAGAAATTGAAGTCACTCTGTCTAAATTGTCAGTGGTCCCTGTGCAGTTATGGGAGGGCTGAGGAAGATGCATGAAGCACCCCGACACCCCTCATTTTGCAAGCAGCAATCTAGAACAAGACACTGCTCCTCTTGCTCCTGGAGAAGTACAAACTGGGGAAGGGCAGAGCGGGGAGAGGAGGAAGCGGGTTCACAATTCTGATTTCTCATCTCTTACTTTCATGGGTTCCGGCTTCTGTCAAGTGGATCTGAGCCAACATGACAGATGGAGCCTTTTACACCACCCTCGTGCTTGGTTTACACCAGGCATGATGCACAGAAGCCGAGGCAGAAAACGCTTCTGGCAGAGAACGCAAAGCGGAGCGCTCTGACATTCCTCCCGACTCGGTATAGTTGCGGCTGCGATCGAGGCCTTCAGAAAAATCCAGTGACATGCTTTTCTATTCTTCACTATGCATTACGTAATAAAGTATTACGCTGATACATACACTAGTACACCTTGCTTTTATTATACTTTCATGTTGTTACCGTCCCTTGGACTTCTGTTGCACGAAGTCACCGCAACACATGCGTGACTGCCCAAGCAGCTGTGCTTAAAAGCCCTATGAGTAACTACCCAGTGTGTTTTTGTTTCTCATTATTAGGCTTATCAGTAGCAGACTGTAAGTAGGTGGCTACAGAATATTAAAAGAACAGTGCTTAAAACTATCAGTTGAAAATATTAGCAAATACTGTGCGAAAATAAGGACAAAGGTATTTTTTCTCCTGGATTCTGAGAAGTTAAGGTAATACTTGGCAGATAATACAGAACCTGAGAGAATACAAATTGTACTTGGCAAATCTAATGTCACATGGCTCTACCGCCTGCTGTCATTCCTACATATTTCACTCTGTTTTTGTTTCTGTAATACTGTTTTCCATTTACTCACCTCTTTCTATAGATGTCTAGCATTCAAGCAATTAGTACTGCTAATGAAAGATGCATCCTGTAAAAGAGCTTGTCTGCAATCAGCATCTGAAGGCTGACTTACCTGTGTAATATTCACTGTGTCAAGACTTGGAGTGCCTTCTATTGACTGTCATGAACGGTTCAGATCAGGCTCTCTGTAAAGCCAGCTGCCTCTCTGGGTGCAGAAGCGTTTCGTGGTCTCGCATCCTGCATCGCAAGGCAAAACAGCGTAATCCAGGAATATACCTTGAAAGACGATCATTGTTTCCCGCTGCAAAAGTAAAAGGAGCTGAGGCGATCAACAGTCCTCCCCCAGCTCCTGAATCCACATTCAGCTGGCATTGCTGGCTGCTGATACACCAGATCTGAAAACAAGAGAGAGTAAACATACTTCCCATCTGTTAGTTTGTCCTCCACCCCCTCTTCTTAGAAATCACAGAAACAGAAAAATTAGCTGGATGGGACCTTTATATGTCAACTCATCTATCCCGGACTCCCATACCCGCAGATCTGTGTATCGCGCCTTGCCCAGACAAACACGTGTTGATGTCACTTCATTTATGAATTGGTGCAAATGCCTTTAGTGTAGGTGCGAGCATAGTCTAAGCAACGGTTTGTCCTCTGTTATTCCTTGAGCGTATAATAAAAATGGTCTGCACGGTAGCTTCTGAAGAAAGAAAGATAGCGGGGGGGGGCTATAGCTGCATGAAAGGTCAGGAAGCTACACAATGGGATAATTCATGCAAAGCTGATAACAAAAACCACACCAGCGAGTAAAACTAACACAGTTTATTGGAGAACCAGGAACAACACTGGCCTGATTGTGCACTAAAATGGCAAATTCATAGGAATGGCATTTGGTATGGCATCTGGTTACCTACAAAGGTGCTCCATGGCTAGGATAATACAACTGTGAATGTAGAACAGCTTAGAAATTATAATGGTGAATACTCTTTCCTACTAAAATTGTTAGACTAAAGTATATTTCTTATAGTACTATACTTTATAGCATGTGGTAATGGAGTGCACAGCACAAATTGCCATTTCTTCAAGTAAGTTATTTCCAAGTATTTCTTCCTGTACAAAATGGTCAATCAATAAGTCCAGTCAAAATGTCAGTTTATTTTTCAGATTGTGTTATCTTTTCTGTGAACATCAGTTTTCTCTATGGGTAACTTCAGTGTACAAAATACAGCATACTGTTTACAGTGTGATAGAAACTTCAGAAAAGCATAAACTTCAAACAAGAGATAGATGGTTTTAAACAGAATTTTTGTAAAGCAAGGATAAACCTCCTTATCCTTGTAAGCATCACCAGACATTTCCAGAATAATTTTAGAACCCAAACCTCAAGCTTTACGAGCTGCTTATTTTTTTTTATTCCACGAAGACTGATCACGACATGTTGCAGGACTGTTTTTCATACATCAGTGTAAGCATACGCGTAAATCTTCATAGGATTCAAGTCAATATGTACAAAAAGTTACTTAATGCAAATAAAAATCTAAGATACTGGATAATAGGGTCTCCTAAATCTCTCAAAATACCAGTTACCAGCTGGAGATACACTGATACCAAAATATATCTAAAATGATGCCTACAATAGGTTTATGTATAATTCGTAGTCACGCTGACAGGGATAATATGGGACCTATTGCCCTTAGCTTACAGATGTGAACACATAACAGTCTCAGCTGCTGGATGGCTTACTCTAGCTGCAGACGTAAGGCACGTGTGTTTTACACATCTTGTTTTAGAGGGATAAAACAGTTCTGTTCTCCTTTCTCTATGAGCAACCGAACACTTCAGAAGTCTCTATTTTCAGTATCTGTGAAGAAGTGGTGTGCAGCGCTATTTATTTTAAACAGCTGAAATACACGGTAATGTAAAAATGGCATTGATCTCTTCCAACTACAACGTGCACCTCTAGTTTGGTATCTGCTCAGAAAATCTAGTTGCCCAAACCCTATTAGGAGCCCACACTAGCTATCATAAAATAAAGCTGTATGTTACGAGTGTGTGCCCTTACTTTTTAAACCGTTCTCCTTTAGAAAGGAGAGCCTCATCACTTCTGAACAGAACGTAAACCTCTGGCTGGCTTTATTAGTTCAGGGTCAGATGCTTTTGTCAGAAATGAAACCTTGCTCGAAACTTTGTTTCAGCGTCCCTATAAATGCCACCAAAGAAGGGAGCGGGAGGGGAGAGGGAGGGTGATCCGTCTGCGTAGCTCACTGTTGAGCAAAATTCAGACCCATTTATCAGCACACATTTTCCAAAACATGCAATATTATGAATTTACAGCTAATTTTGTATGCTTAGGGCACACCTGCCACCTGGCATTTTCAAGGAAACTGGTCAAGAAGCAAGTTCATTATTTTCACTTGCTGATAGACAAGGTGGTGTAACCAGAACTGAAGTGGAGGTATGCAGCTTGTAACAAAGAACAGCGAGTATATTTGCCTGTCTAAACCAGTTTTTTTCCACCATCCTGGACAAGGAAGAAGGTTAGTTCCTATTTCATGCTTACTTAAGTACGAACAAGATTCCCTAGATATGTTTCTACAGGAATAATAACAGCATTCACCCATACAGGCCTACAGAAGTAAATTTTTACATAACTATCTGGTTTCCACTGAGACCTTGAGACCTGCGGAAATATGGTCAGCAGCAAGATGTTCTACTTTCTCTCTGCACTGTTTCCTCTTGTCACTGGTTATTTTCTATGCTGGGTAGGAAATTGAAATTTTTATGCAAACTACTTCTGGAGTGTATTTATGAACAAATGGGTGGAGGTTACAGTGCCAGGTACTTGCCTCTACAAGACTTAACGGCTAGTAGACAGTCATTTGTTTGTTAGAAGAAATGTTAGCTTGAAAACCTAACTGTACTGTTGGCTATATAAAGCAAATTCCTGTATGCAGAAAAACTTCTATTCAACCATTTTTAAGAGGGACGAGGAAGGATGGAGGGGAGAAAGCTGGCTCAGAAGCATGTCATTGCTTTTCTAAAGATGTAGGTGTTCTTTGAGGTATGTGTCCTGTTTAGACTCACACTTGTTAGCGAGAGAGCTGCAAATATATGCCCTAGATGCAAAACAAAAACTGAACCCTCCCCAAAAAAGAAAACCACATCACACTGGGAACAGCCATGCTCTCTGAGAAGGGAACACAGGCTGTCCTGTTGGTTTGACTTCTTTTCTGTGAAATATTCTATGCTGTTAAAGGTAATTTTCTGATTGTAGGACTGAGTAACTGTTTGGATGTCTTGAGGGCTTTTTTTTTCCCCATAGACTTTATAATTTAATCCTAAATTGAATAAAAGGTTATTCACAGTCAAATATAATCTGTATTTCATACCTGCTCAACTCTTAGATCCACTGTAAGGAAATTACAGAAAGTGGTACTGTGTAGCAATGTACTATTTTCAAAATGCTGTTTATTCTAGCAGCTGACCAGCTCCACTAGTGCTCAGTAGTGGAAATTTTTAAAACTCTGTAAAACTCGGAGCACGCCGTCCTCTAAACCTGCTCCGATAGGGCTGAGCACGCCACAGGCATTCTGTGAGTAGCAGAAATTATGAGTCATGTTTGCAACATCCTTTGCCCATGTGGATTCTTGGACTCTAGCAAGACAGGAATTCCTACAGTAGCTGTCCCTTCTGTGGGAACATTAATAGGATCTCTATCTTCTACATAACCGCTTATTTTCTGTACTGTTAGTGTCTCTGAGAGATTTGGCTGAAGCTGGCCAAGGGTTTCAAACGTAACCGGTGGCAGAGCAGAGAGCATATTCACGCTGATTTTCTTTCTGTAGGAAACTGAACTAGAAAGTGCTCGTGCTTGATCTGCCTTGGGGTATCCACCACTGGCAGCAGAGACTGCAGCTTGTAATTCACAAGTGGGGATGGGATAGCTTAGGACGGCAGATTATTGACCCCAGCTGTCTGCCCGGCACCCAGCACACAAAAGACCAAGCTGTTCACGGGACAGCTGTGGAATCACTGCCTCTTACTGAAACCGGCAATGCTTTACAGCAGCATCCTCTAAACGGGGTTCAGATTATTCGCAGAGTGTCTCAGCTAGGCAGAAAAGCGGTGTCGGAATGAAGAGTTAGGGCTGGTAACCTCCTCTGCCGTACCCAGCTATGGTACCTCTTCTTGCGAATGGAACTGTCAGCTGCACCGATGCCAGAAAGCGACCGCATGCAGTTGTAACGGAGACGGCTAAAGGACGTCTTTGCGCCTGTTCGCATCTGAGGATGAGTATCAAAGATACCATACACGCACATGTAATGTACATGTTACATTTGTACATTACATATACATGATACAGACAATAATGTACATGTAATAATTTTATACCACAAATGTGACATAATACTTTGTATGTTAATCAAGGTTTTGACCTGTTTTATTGTGTTAATTGTAAAATAGCTTGGGTGCTATGCCATTGTGTCACAGGCATGAATGTAGTTGGAATCCCTGCCTAGACGGTATGACGGAGAGTCCCAAGATGGTGCAGAGCACTGCTTCGTGGTGACGTACCGTATTTTAGAGCAGACGATAATCCATAAAAACAAGAGTTTTACCTTGGGTGACTGATTGTAGGAATCACGCTCATATAAACTCAATGTACATGACACTCAATATCATATACCTTTAAAGAACAAAATAATTCTATGTCACTGATATTTTTGTCGTGAGCAATACCACATTGGTGTAATTCACAGGGCCACAATTTTCGGCTGTTAGTCGATCCTTGTGTAAAGCTCTCACCAATAATAAAGGGAGTTTTTTTTCTGAGTGACAGAGTGAGGTCTACAGGATTTTCCCGTATCTCCTGTGAACCAAAGATGTAAGGGATTTTCGTCCTTCTTGTCCAGCTTCTCCCCCGCAAATACCACGAGAACCGAGACTCACAGCAAACCGCACGGGTTGCAACTCCCCTACCCGGGAAAGCTCCCGACGGGGCTAAGCGGCGCTTACGCCCACCACCCGGCCAAACCCAGGCTCGGGGAGCGGCGGGCTGGGCCCTCCGCCCCTCAGCCGGGGCGCGGCGGAGCCCGGGGCGCGGAGGCCGGGCATCCGGGCGCTTTGCTGAAGCCACAACGGCAAACGGGGAAGCGGCGCGGCAGGAGGGCACCCCGTTCCTCGGGCGAGCAGCGCCCGCGCTCCGTCACGCAGGTCCTGCCCGCTCCTCCCCTTCACCTGGCGGGACGCGGCACCCAGCGCGGCGCCGGGGCCCGCCGGCACCGCCAACGGCCGCCCTCAACGGCCGCCCTCAACGGCCGCCGCGCGCGCCCGGCCCGCCAACACCACAGCTCGCCTTCTGCCGGCGGCAGTTTGGCTTTTAACTCCTTCCTCGCCGGGGCGGCCGCCCCGGCACCCCGCGGGCTTCCCCTTCGGGCCAGCAGGCAGGCGGCCGACACCCCCCCCCTCCCCCGGGCAGCTTCTCGCCTGCGCCCCGCGCTCCGAGCGGCCGCGTCTCTGGGACCCTCCCGTCCGAGGGGAGCGAGGCTGCCGGCCTCGCCCAGCGCCCGCCCACCTGGCGCTGCCCCGCACCTTGCGTGAGGAGAGGGGCAGGAGGCGGGGCCGGGCGGCGGGCCCGTCGCGCCGCGCCGCCGGGGGCCGGTCCCCCGCCGGGCGGAGGGGGGGGAAGGAGAGGCGTCGGCCCCTGCCGCCATAACCGCTCCCCATCCCGCCCGCTGGTGCCGCCCCCAGTATGGCGACACGGTAGAGGAGCGGCTGCGCCGGGGTGACCGCCCCCTCCCGCCTCCCTCGGCACAAGCACGGCGCGCCGCGGGCGAGCGAGCGGCCTCGGCGGCGCTGCTGCCGCCGTTGCCCCCCACAGGGCTCGGCGGCGGAGGAGGATGGCGGCGGCGGGCACGGCGGCGGGCAGAGCAGCAGCAGCAGCAGCAGCAGCGGCGGGGCCGAGCGGCAGCGCGGCGGGAGCCAGCACCGTCCCGAGCAGCTCATGGTGGCGCCCCAGACCCGCGAGCAGCGGCCGCGCCGGGGCCGCCAGCTGAGCCGGATCCCGGCGGGCGGCTCTCCCCTCTCGACACCGACCCACCGAGCGATCCGTTCCCCTCCCCCGGCGCGTCCTCTCTCCCTTCCCCGGCGCGACCGGTGCCTCGGATCGCCCCCGCCGGGGCCGGACTCCCACCACCCGCGGGCGCCGCGGGGAAGGCGGCGGCGGCGGCGAAGGGCAGCGGGCAGCGCCAGGCGGCGGCGGGACCATGGGCGCGAAGCAGAGCAGCCCCACCGCCGCCAACGGCCGCACCCGGGCGTACTCGGGCGGGGATTTACCTTCCTCCAGCAGCAGCAGCAGCGGCGGCGCTAACGGGACCGGCGGGCGCTCGGCAGGCGCTGGCGGGCGGTACGCGCACCTGGCGGCGGCGCCTCATGCCGCTCCCGGCGGCGCGACGGCGGCAGGAGGAGCGGCGGCGGCGGCGGCGGCGGGGGGTGCCGCGGGGTCGGCACCCCGGAGCAGGTCCTTAGGGGGGGCCACCGCCTCCGGGGCCCGGGCCGCGCAGTCCGCCTTCAACATCCCCCACAGCAGCGGCCCCTACGGCTCGCAGGACTCGGTCAACAGCACCCCGGAGGAGGGCGGCCGGGAGCGGCCGGCGGGGGGCGGTGGCGGCGGCTCCTCCGGCGGGCCCCGGCTGGTGATCGGCTCGCTGCCCGCTCACCTCTCGCCGCACCTGTTCGGAGGTAAGGGCCAGCCCGCCGAGCGGGCGGGGCGGGAGGGTTTAGCTGCCTCTCCCGCTGCTGCGGGGCTGGGGGGGCCTGGGGGGTGGTGGTGGTGGTGGTGGTGGTGGGGTTCTTTCCCCGGCTCCCGGCCCCGAGGTGCGACGGGTCATGAATCATCACTTTGGGGAGAGCGGCGGCTCTCCCGGGCTTGCGCCCGCCGGAGGGAAGCACGGTTTGGAGACGGGGTTTTCAGGCCAGCGTCTCCTATTGTTTGTAACGAGAGCTGTGAAAGGGGGAGGTTAAAAATGAAACGAACCCCGCGGCGGTGCGGGCGGGACGGCGAAGAGGAAGCAGAGCCGCTCCGGCCGGCGACTTTAGACTCTAATAGCTGTAATCAGTGCCTGTGTAAATACTCTTGCCTACTACTTACATAATTAGAATTTAATTGGATCATGTGTCGCCGCCGTTTATTCTAAAATCGGACCAAACCCCTCTTTAGGTACTGATTAATATGTGGCCGATGGTTGTTCCTCTTTCTGAACTCTCGGGTTCTCGGTTCTGAAAGTCGATTAAGAAAAACAGAAGTTAAAGTAAGTTTCTTTGTTTATTTCCCCCCAAGAGATGAGTAGAGCCGGATACCTGTCCCTGCAGCTGAAGTACAGGCTTGCAGCACCGGTACCGTATAGTCTTGAGGATGGCCACATGTGCTCTTGAGGCAGGAGAAGCACTCAGCTAACTCTGAATTAACCAAGAAGCTGAGGCCCTTTAAGAGGCATATTAAACGTGGAGCAAGTTGTCATAGCTTTTTGTCTCTCCTGTGATACTGAGATGAATAGGGCTGGTATAGGACTTGCATTTTACTGCTTGTGTTCTTCACCTTAAAGTTAGAAATCTGCCTGTAAGTTGCCAACTGCTTTCAGAGTTGCTGACCACTTTCAGTTACCGCTTATTCTAGAGGTCGTTGTTTATGTAAGTCAAACATTAAGGTACAAGGTGACTTTTTAAATTGATTCATTCTCTTGATAATTTTACTACATATATATGTATTATAACCTGTCTAAATACTAACCCACTTGCCCAAAAGCTTTCTTTTGGGAAACAGGAGGCTAATGTAAAATTCCCACAGTTTTGCATTCTAGTTAATCCATTTGTGAATACTATTTGTAGCAGGCTGGGTTGTCGTCTTTTTTGTAGTGTGACCTGTTCATAGCCACCGCAGGGCTCTCTTCAGTCCAACCCTCAGAGGGTGCGCAAGGTTTCCGTCACATGGCTTGACACCTATAGGGTGTTGGTGTGTTGACCTGAAGACAGCATAGCTGTTACTTCCTAAATCTAAAACTGCCTCCTTCCAGCGCAGTGGTTGAACATTAACAGAAAGCAGTCAAACCCTATTATAATAAAAGAATATTTGTCCTTAAGAACGAAAACATAACTATCCTTATAGTACTGAGCTGCTCAATAGGAGTGCTTTGTTGCAAGGCTGCTCATTATACCGTCACAGTAGCTTGGGGGGGGGGGGAAGAAGGTGCATGTGTTTCTTTTAGTGGTGAAAGGATGCCCTATCACAGAGTATTGTGCAGTTTGTGCTAAGCACAAGGGTATCATTAAAACATGTAGCCAGTTGTTGGTCAAAGGTAAAACTTTTTTTTTTTTTTGTTCTTCCTTGCTTAAACATTGTCTTGCAACCTGCCTTGTTGCCAGGAGGGAGTGGATTAAATGTAAATGCAGTGATGAGGATCAATAACCTAGGAAACTGTTTATTCAGGTGCAAGAAGGTCTCTTCAAAATAACTCTGAATTTGATCGTACTCTTCTATGGCACGTGATAATCTCCTAATTGCTGTACTACACCGTATTTTGTCTTTTGCGAGTCTCTGAAATTGGCATATTAAAGAGGATATAGGCTGAAATGATGCAAAGCTTGTTGCTTTTCCCAGTGCAGGAAAAGCACCAGGAGGGGTATGCTCTCTTCATCTACTCACTAATAAATAAGGAATGCTGTATGTTAGGGGTTTGAGCAGAAAGTTTCAAAATACACTGTCCTTATGTGGTCACAAGATGGTCATGAATCTACTTGTTTTTTCTCTTCTAAAAATCTTAGTATTTCTTATTGGGATGAATAACTGTTTAATCATAATACTGCAACACCTGTGAAGAAGGCCTCACTTGAAACATTATTCTTTTTTGCAATTTCAAGATTCTGTGTTATTAGTGATACGTTATACCACATCCCATTGAATGTTGGCATTCTTATTTGGTTGCATGCTTTGTGTTTTCTTGATTCATTGTAATAACTGGATGCTTGGAATGAGTAGTCCCACTGGAGGTCATACATTAGTAGCATCAGCATGGTGAAAAATAACTTGAAGCGTTGTTTTTGTCCTGATGGTAACTAGCTCAAGCTTGTCTAGGTGTGGTATCTGGCATTTATCTTGTGTATCATAAGCATGCTTGAAGTCCCCTCCCTTGTTTTGTAACTTGCAAAGTAGCCAAATTGTTTCTTTTTATCTTGAAAACTACTGAATTTAATTTTGAGGATTAGCATAGCAATTCTATGAAAATGAAAATAAAAAAGAAGAACAAGAATAACTTCTGTAAGTTGAACTGAATCTCCAACTACTTATGTTTTTAGGCATACTGCTTGGCTTCATCAATCAGTGACATGTGGGTGTTGCATTTGTTAAATTACTGTAATTAATTTACCATTAGTGAATTACACTCTATTGTCACTTTTACTGAGCAGCTTTGCATGCTGAAGTAATGTATAAATATTAACTCTCTAATGTAACATACTTAAATCCATACTATGCTTGTTAATATGCCATTTGAACGAGAATATAAAAAGTATTATGTTATCGTATGTTGACACATTGGAAGGCGTGCTCAGTTAGCTCCTATATTCCTTTAACAGGAACCGAACAGCAGCCTTTCGTGACTGTGAGGGTCCGATGTTCCTGTCTGACCTCAGGATCCTTTATGATCAAAGTATAACGGAGTAAATATTGCTATGTAACCTTATGTCTCATCTCAGGGAGAGTTCATTTCACTGAATAATTGGGGCCTTGGTCTCACAAAAAATACATATGTGTTTAACTCTGTGCTGCGAGCACTCCTGGAGTAGGCTTAGAGCATTAAGCAGAGCGAGACCCAAATTCCATAAGATCTTATGGCACTCCCAGATGCAGAGGCCAAACCTGCACGTGACCGTTCAAGCGCTTTCTTGCAACACAGCTCCGAGTTCTAGCCTCCTTTAAGGTGATAACACTGTAACTGGGAATTTTGACTAGTAGTTTCCTGCTCTGTTCCTCAGTGAATGGGACTTCTCCTCTCTCTCAGCCCCAAAGTAAATATTCTAACCTCTGTTAAGAACAGCTGGTGGGAGAGTTGGCCTTGAGATCCACAGTTAGTTTTTCCACTGTGTTTTTAGGCAGCAAGTGTTTTTGTGTAGACTCTAAGCACTGCAGCAAAGCTACCGCTGTAGTTACAGTATAGCTTGTTTCTGTCAATGATGCTTGCAGCAATTCGTTCAGCTAAAAATGGACAGTTTTTGCTTTGGGTAACTGCTGATGTGTTACTTCCATCACTTAAAATGTTGACAGCTCCTTGGAGCCCCCTTTGTTTGTGATCCTGTTTCTGGATGGCCACAAGACAGAAAATTCTTGGTGAAAACACCTAATATAAATATCCTTCTGGTGTTCACGTTTAAATCTCTTCTTGGGAATGTTGTTACAAGACAAGGATAAAGCCTTTAAATGTTTTGGGTTTTTTGTCTTTAAAAGCCTCTTAGGGAAGAATATGTAAAAATTCAACTGAAGATAGCAGGTATGTTACATTTTGAGTCTTTTAAATGAAGAACTGAATTGGAAATTTAAGGTGATTGAGCAGAGGATGTACAAGTATCATACAAAATCTCAGACTGTGTTATATACAGTCATATACAATTTTATATGATGTATTTATAGACAGGTTTTAAAATATATAGTGTTGTCAGATACAACTGTTGACAGCTTTCAGGTCTATGTCAAGACTTGGAGTAATAATTTGGAGATTAAGTTGCATCTGTTCAACTTTTTTAGGAGAAGGAAGTTTGTTACATTCTTCTGAAGCCAAATGATGATCAGGCTTTTTTATGAAGTACTTTACAGCGCAGGATTTATCGCCAGGTACTGAATGTACGTAACACAGTATGGGTAGAACCTTATAGGTATGTTATAGTAGCACTTGTTTGTAATAATGGCTGGTAGAAGTAATGAATGACTTCTTCATTCTATAAAAGAAAGTTCACGAAAGCCTCAGGTTATAACCTGAATTACTTGTTGGATTGTGGGAAGCAGAAGAATGATGTGAAGTCTCAGAAAAGAAGTTTTTTATACATCTCTTAAACTGCCTAGAAAGCTGCATCTTGTTTTGTTTTCTATCTGGTCTGTTTAGTTACATGGTACACTTGAATATGTTCTTGAGGTTCTCTTCATCTTTCTCACACCTTTTTTGGGGGAGTACGACTATCTTTTGGTCCTTCCTTGCCCTTCTCTCCCAGTATCACACAATTACTATTGCTTTGAGAAATCGTGAAACTCTTAAACACTTCAGACTTCAATGCTGCTCCCATTTTGCCAGCCAAAGTTGTAGCTCTGAGGTCTTTGGCCCCTGAGCTGGGCGAAGTGTTGGGAAGCGCACTTTGTAATGAGACTATTGGGGTATTCTGTGTGTGTGAATTATGTTAGGAGCAGTGAAACTTGCTATTGCAGTTTCAGCCTGTATGCTTTGGTACCGCTTGACGTACCTTCTCTTCCTGGCAGTTGGAAATTTATTTTGATGTTCAAGGAAGGCCAGTGAATCTTCGGTACAATATATATTTCTCTAAATTACTTCCTAACCATTCAGAATGAGGAAAGAGTGTAAGGATTCAGTCTAATAAAAGCTATAACTTTTCTGTACAAATTCTGCCTTTTTTTTAGTGCTATAACACTGCTGTTTGCTGTTGTGAACACAAAAAAATCCCATGTGCATTTTCAGATAGTTTTGCTGTTGCTGTTTATAGATCTTCCAAGGTGCAGAACAGTGAAAGCTAAGAGGCTGTCTCTGCTCTGGTGTTTTGATTTGTTTCTATTCACTTGGCTGCACTAGTGAAACGCAATCATATCCATGTTTGTCCACTTTGGAAAAATGAGAGCAATAACAATGAGAGGCTGGCTGAAGTCTGCTGATTGTAGAAGAAGGTTAAAATGGAGACCAGCTTGGAAGCTGAGAGAAATACAAACATGTCTGTACACATACGCACACCTTCACAACAACTACAGACTGGGGGGAAGATAGATGTGTGCCTCGTTTTCTCTTGAGTTATACCTGTGAGTTGACTCCAGAGTGAGAGAAAAGAGTCACTTCTGCAGTCTCTGAAGATATGGGAGGTTTTGGAAATGTATTAGCATTCCGTTAACCAAAATACAGATTGAAAAATCCAGTGTGCTGGGAAAGCAGTCCAAGGATAAGTCTTGTTGATAAGGAGTTTCGGAAGAGCTGTTCTGACAGATGGGTTTGAGGAATCTGATCCCTTTTCAGGGTCTTGCTGTTGCTGTATTTAGTGGGCTCTTCTGTTCCCGCTTACATATAGCGGGCAGCATACAGTTCCTGGTTGGCAGCAGAGATGTAAACTCTCCTAAGGAGTGGATGGGGGACAGGAAGAAGAAGAAGAAAGTCCACCACCACCTCCTACCTGCTCCAGCTTAGTCAGGAGGCTGGTTTTAGTCTCAAATGTTACATATTTGGACAAACGAGCTAAAAGAACGAAATGAGCACTGTTTGGATCTTCTGCTAGTGATAGTGAAGCCCCTGGGAGCTGTGTTTAGTTTCGCTCAGTTGAAGAGGGAGCCAGGTCTCTGTGATGACCAGGGGCATGGGACACTGGAGTAAAGACTGAGGCAAGTGATAGAGGACCTTTGAAGGGCTTCTTTTTCTTCTCTTCCTCCTGCCTGGTAAACAAAAGGGATTAGGAGAAGCCAAATAATAAAAATCTCAGTACTGCATTTAGGGGAGAAACGTAAATAGTTAATGGTCTGAAGAAAAGGAAACAGTCTAATTGTAATGGCATATATAAATATTTCTTTTGGCTATCAAGACAGCGATAATACCTGATTGAGCCTTTGCGGTGCCAGTTCAAACAAGGCCTTCCTCTTTAATATCTTCTGAATACCTAATCCAACCATGATATCCTGACAGTGTGCCTTTCCTCATGTTCTCTCACATAATTGCAGACTAGTCTCCAACAACCTTCCGAGTCATTTCTTTGTCTTATGAAGAAAGCCTTTTGTCACTGCTAGAAATTCAAAACTATTTTTAAAACACATTGCCTACCCATCTGTTTGGGTAAGTTCTCCTCTCCTGTTTTTGCCAGCTGCTCATGGAAAACTTCATCACGTAAATGTTCTTGATGTGCTGTTTTAACCTTGCATGAAACTTTTAAGTTTTAAATAATGTTATGAAGGTTTTTAGGTAGGTTTTCCCTGCTGTTTGCAGATGCATGAACCAAATTTATATTATTTTCAAGATTTTTCTGCAATGTGTCTGCTGCTCATTAACGGTTTAATTAGTTTCAGGAGAGACGTATGGTCATTTCTACAGATTGTGTTAATTTACTGTGGTAATGGAACATGTTGTTCTTGCAGATGTTTAACCTGTGAAAAGAAACGGTGAGAAACCTTGGAGTGCTCTGAATTTTTATTTTGGAATATTTTTAAGGACATGCATCTTATAAATCAAAAGAAAAGAAAATTTGTGGAAAAAACAAACAAACAAACAAAACAAACAAAAAACCCCCAAAAACCAAAAAAAAAAAAACCCAAAACCAACCAAACCCAAAAAAATCCATGATTACCTGAGTAGAACCAGAACAGCACTTCACAGGCATCCAGGAAAGTGTTTTTGCTGTCTACCCTCTGGTTAGATATTTCCTAAACAAGTGCCCGTGTTCCCAAGGCCACATTTCCATTGTAAATGATCGTGCCTTTCATGAGGATGTCTCAGTGCACATCCAGAGCTCTCTGGCATCTGTTGTTTGATAGGCTTCAAATTCCTGACGCTTGCAAAAATGGGAGGGTAAGCCATAGTAAGAATGGGGCTGGTCCTCACTTTGACTCGGCGCACGTTTCTGTTCCCTGCATGGAAATTGCATAGTATTGGCCCGGAGAGATCAGGAAACACACAGGAAAATCTCGTAGGGCTCGGGATGTCTGACTGCCTGCCAAACAGAATACAAAGTGTTGTATGGGATCCGACTCCATTACTCTTCGTCGTCTTTACAAACTGACCTACCTGGGTGTTTTCTCCTTCCTTGTCTGCTCTGTCTAAAAATCAGACCACCACAGCCTGTGAATAGTCCCCAAAGGGTGGGTGTGCTGCATACCGTTGTGGATATTTTTAGTAGATTCTGTTTGCTGACTGACTTAGCGTGCTATAAATAGAGTTCTCATCTGGCGTGCACTTTGCGTGTCTTCTAGTAACTTATAATAAATTCACCTAAGAATAATGGCAAGAAAAAAAGAGCTGTTACTATTTATTTGGCTTTCCATATGAAGTGTCATTTATATAAAGCAATTATTTAGCGACATTTTAACTGTAAATGGCTTTAAAAACTAGTGCAGTTCCAGAACACTTCCTAGTCGGGCTACCATAATTAGTCCCTATGTCAGATTGATTTATACAGCGATTTCACTGCAGTTTTAAAAATTGGAGTTTTTAGATGTGAGAGGTTAGTTGAGCATCTGGAGTATTATCAATGCCAGTAAATTACTGTGTTATGTCAGTACCAGCACATTGCCTGAACATGCCTAAAGGCTATTCTGTGGGGAAAAATGAAGCTTTAGTTACGACTGTCCTGGAATTTTTTTTCATAAAGTATAGGTGTATATACAGTTGCTTGAGTTGAAATATAGTTAAGGCACTTACTACATTTTTGAAATTATTAGGACTCAATGCAAAAAGGGGAGGGATCCATGTCATTAAAATACAGATGCATCTGTCTTTGAGTATTGAATTTGACACAAAATTGAAGGATGGGTTCTTGCTGAATTGCACTGAGTGAAACCTAAATGCAGTTCTTCTGTACTGCTAAAATAAAAACTCTCATAGTCTACACAAACAGATGTGGCCTTGATGAAAGAAATTTAAAACTGGTGAAGTTTTCCATATGCAGCAAAAGAAAGGTCTGCTTAGAAGTGCTTTCTGCAGATTGCCTGAACACATAGACAGTATTTTGAGAATCTTAAAAAAATTTTCTTTTATAATGAAATCTGGACCAATCTGGTGATAGTTTTTCAAGAAACTTACAAAATAAACAGTCTCCCTGCCAAGAATCCTAGGTAGTTCCCTGAAAATCATGCCGCTTTTGAATCCTGACTTCCTGCAGCTATCAGGAGTTTTACTTCTTGTGGACTGAAGAACATCACTCCTCCTTGATTCTTGAGCATGAATATGGATGGAAGTTCCAGTATGGGGAAAAAATCTTGCCTGTCTTGAGAAAATGCTGTGGCCGTACCAGATAGAGCAGAGCATCATCAGTTAAGCAAATTTCAGAGAGATAATGGTGGACGATCTCCAGAATATAAAGAACAGTGACAACGGTAAAATGCAGTTCTCTATGGTCATTTAACTGCTTTCACCATGAGGCAGTCCTCTTTCTTCTCATTGTCTTTGCTGCATCAGCAAGGACGACTAGAGTAGCCTAAAGCAAGGATGACTGAAATAGCCTAAGATACCAGGCTTGAGGATTTGCTGTCCATTTTCTTGGGTGTTTTGCTGTCCTTTGGGAAGAATGAGTTTAAAATCACACACTTGCATTCTGAATGTTGAAAGGCATATTATGCTTGTCCAGCAAGTGGCTCAGGGCTCCTATAGTCTCTTAAACTGGATAAGCATGATTCATCTTCAGAGGTGATTTTGATGAAGTGTTCTGAAAGGTAGTATTACTGAGTTCAGGTGTGAAGTGCCCAAATACAGGGTTACCCATGCAACATTCTTCTAGAGTTTTTTAATTTTTCAGTGTAGTGATTTTGCAACCTTAATGGTCAATTAGGGTTGTTTTGAGTGTGTTGGTTTGTTTTTTAACCCCCTTATCCATATGGGTATAGTTGTTAATGGTAGTCAGATCAGTGTGGATAGATACTTGTTTTCTTTCTATATTGGGAGTAGTACTAAATATATGAGAAGTCGATTGTTTGTCTGAGTTCAAAACAAAAAGACCCCACTTCTTTGTTAAAGCTCTATGAATCTATTAACAAACTACAATTCCAAAATAATAAAACGTAATTGTAAAACTACTTCCATATTTTTAAAGTGCTGTGTAAAGAAATAAAATACCTGCGCCACCCATGCAATAGAGCCATAAGGCTGTTGCTGGCTGAAGAGGAATGGTCTACTGGAACAGCACGGGAATGAAAACAGCATGAAATTCACGTGTAAAAGGGCTGCATGCTATCAAAGAAACACCCTTTGAATATCTAATTCAGCTGTCCTAACATTTGGATACTAGATGACTAACATTTAGATACTAGATGACAAGTGTACAGGCATCGCCTCACTTCTTAAGGACTGAACTGTATTACACTTCAGTTAGCTTTAATTGCATGTTTGCTACAGCTCAGCCTTGGATTAGTTTATATCTGAATATCCTGTATTCGTGAATTTGTATGTTTTGTAAGTGATAACGTTTTCAAAGACAGATGATAC
Source organism: Platalea leucorodia (assembly GCF_965183815.1). Taxonomy (NCBI): domain Eukaryota; kingdom Metazoa; phylum Chordata; class Aves; order Pelecaniformes; family Threskiornithidae; genus Platalea; species Platalea leucorodia. Next base: position 121,894,509 of record NC_138823.1, read on the forward strand.
TGGGCTTCTTTGTAACGATGGATGTGAAAAACCAATGTGTTTAAAATGCTTTTGAAGTAAAATACGACACTTATAGCTTCCAGTTTGGAGGAAATACAGATTCCATTGCTAGCATAATAAACTGCCTGCTAAAATAAACTTTCATTTTCACGCACTTGATAAGACAAAGATCCAGTGACAGCATACAGCTAGGGAGTGGAGGAAATGTTCCTTGCAAATGTGGGACTAGTTCTGCTGCAAACAAAAGAAATAAGAAGGGTAACACAAATAATGTGTTTTATGTTTCGCAAGCATGGGAGATGACGTGTTCAGCCCAGGTTATTCTCCTTTGTGTCTCCACTGTGCCTCTCCAGTTGTAGAGCACGCAGTTGCATTCAGCTGATGAAGTCCAAAGGAAGTTATGAACATGTTTGGAGCTGGAGAGCAAGAGTTCCTTCTAGTGGGCTGGGTGGATATATGGGACTACCCTCTACAGGTGTGCAGGCAATCAACCTTTTAAATGCATTTGATGATTGTACATTTTGCTTTAAAGTTTTATTCAGAAGAAATACTCAGAAGAGTTTTAAGCTCAGATAATGTCACTTCTTGATGTTAAACAGTTTAACATATTGGAGAAAGCTGTTGATTTGTGAAAAGTGGACTAGAACTAACCTTTATGAAGACCGCTTGGGATGACAGCAGTGTTGAGATTGATTGTTTCTATCCACACAGATAAGGCAAGTTTATTCTGTCCTGGAACTTGAGGTCATGGAGTGGTTGTCAAAAGCATTCTAGTTTTTAAATTCTGGCCAGCATTGATTCTCTTTTAGGGATTGCTAGCTGTAATCTTTGATCAGGGTAGTTTTGACCACTGGCTAAATAATTTTTTAAAAAACTTGTTAAATATTTGACTTTATTATTAAGTGACAGAGCAAAAAATTCCCAGGACCTCTGCTGCAGTCCTTGCTTTTAGTAGTGCTAGAAAAGTCAGTAGGAATTAATTTCTGTAATTTCTTTCAATTCTTGGAAAAAATTATACTCTAAACAGTCTTTATCAATGCTAAGTATGACTTGCCTTATATTTGTTGGAAGAGACATGGCAGTCTTTCTCTGCAAAATACATCCTTGTGTATGGCTGTTGCCTGATATTTAATAGTGGGTCATTGACCTCCATTGACATTGACCTCCATTTTACCTGAATTTTAATTTACTGATGAAAATACTGGCATACAGATTTTGTATTTTATTGATGAAAAACATGTACTTAGCAGCAAAGCTAGAAGTAGCCAAAAGCATCCAAAAATGAAGTGGATCTCTGTTGAGGAGTACTAGGGAGGTGGTTCTTGTATTTTGCTATCCACAGGTTGTTCCTTCCATCTCTGCCATTATACCAATTGTTCATTAGTTCACTAAAGAAAATGGCAGGTGTGGTGTGGTGTTGAATGAGGATGTAGCATGGCTTTGAATGTTGTTGGCTATTTGAGTCTGAAAAGCTATGCAGCCATGTTGTTGGTTTGGTGGTGTGTCTGGATTGCTAACTATGCTGAGAAACAGGGTGCTGGGCTAATGTAGCTATACTGCCTTTTAATAATGGAAATTACTCTAGCTACAGCTCTGATATTATAATGAGCTGAGAATGGGAGACCTGGAGGTATTCTAGTCTAGATGAGATGATATCAATTTGGGGATTATTCTGGTTTGCCCCTTGTTTTGCTCAACAAATACCTTAGCTTGCAGGTTAAGTATGCAAAAGTGACGCATAATTTGTCAACATGAGGAAGGTTCTTAAATGCTTGCAAGTAATCAAACGTCTCTACTTTTATTTAGCTGTAATATTTGTAAAATGTTCTGCATTTTATGAAGTGCTGCAAAATACAAATTATAAGATGCACCTCTAGGGACTCTTATTTTTCTTCCTTTTCCCATGATGGATTTGGACTGTTTCTGGGCTGTTTAACATCTGTGTCCCATGGCAGCCTATTCTTAATTGTAAAACTTTGTTAGCTGTAGCATGCAAACGTTCATTGAAATACATTTAAAAACAAATGTTTGTATTGAACATGTGGCAGGCCTGACGCTATCCATAAAGATGCAGAATTAAAATGAGCGAAAAACGTAAGCACCCCAGGAAATGTTAATCTCAAAGGAAATTCTTTGAAAAAAAGGCCGAATTTGTAAGCAAGAGAGAGGAGAAGGAAAATTCTGTGTGGAATGGTGGTGTTCGTTATGTTTCTCTTACTTAGAGGGAATCAGGGTGCATGGATATGTGTGCTGATACAGTTGTTTTCCAATATTTTAAACTGTGATGTTGTGACACACTAAAGCTTATTGAGAGATTCTCCTTTTTTCTTCCTTTTCTCTTGCTGTTTTCTGTGTGGATGAGTCATCTTACTCGCAACTCCTGTATTAGTAACTGAAGTGCTATTAAAAACAAAAATCTGCAGAAATACTGATTTAGCTGGATCTTAAAAATATTCCTGTTTTTTTTTTTTTTTTTTTTTTTAAAAAAAAGGTGTCTTAGTTTAGGACTTTTTTCTTTTTTTCTTAGAAGGACATAATTTTGGGTATCATATTTAATTTGGATTTTAGCTTAGTTATCCTAGTTTTATGTAGCAATAGTTACATCTGTAGTGTTAATGGAGGAGTAACGCTGAAGAGAAACACACTGAAATTGATAATTAGTTCTATATCAAAGGGAACAGAAGCCATTGTGATGATATTCTTTATTTTAGGGTATCTATTTTTAGGTATTTTCTTATCTCTAGTTTTTATAACTTGCATTTCCCCAAACTTGAAAATTGTGATGTAACTTTTTTCTTTTCATTAGCAGTGTTTTGAAGTGCACACAAGTTAAAACTGATTAAACTTGCTTCCTCAAAGATCTAACCAGGCAAATGAGCTGTACATATAGCACAAGGCATGAAAGCCTGGAACTTAAATGTCAACATATTAAATTCTAATCCTATCAGTTTTCTGTTTATGCTTTACAGATTTGTAAATTTACAAAATTCCACACTTGTAATTCAATTTCAGATATGTAAAATTTTATATAGAAATAGGAAAGAAAAGCCTCAAGTCAGTACCTTGTTTTTCTTGCATTTTCCCTATTGTAGTTTCTCTCTGACATATTTAGCCTTGTGCTCCTTCAGGCAGTGATGATAAATGTACTAGGTACAATGTTTTTAAGCTACTGGTACAGCTAAAACACTGAGAACAGCTTTACTCAAATCAGTGAGTCTTGCATGTGCAGAACTCTTTGGTAAACTCAAATCTGCCTTGAAGAGCATAATCCCATTTGTCAGAAATTGTCATATGTAACTGACAAGAATTCCTCCCTCAGCTGAAGGAACGGAGCTCTTTCCATAATCTCAGTATTCACATCTTTAAATTGTTAGATTCATAGTCCTTTGCAGAAATTCCTAAACTGCAAGCTAATTTTAATGGTGCTTTCTTAACCATGAAAATCAGTGAATGCTATGACAACTGAACCCTGTAACTGAGGGTTAGGAATATCACCACAAGTACACGTCCATAGAGGGGTAAGTATAGAGGAAAGACACTTTGTCAGCTATTACAGTCAGTCATTGTTGCATGCAGTACTTAAACATTGCATTTTCCTTTCTCACACAGTGTGCTGGAAAACAGTGGGCCTTGCTCTCGACATTATAAATGAGTTTTCATTATTATTTTTAGGTTAGTAGGCATACAATATCTTTTTCCCCAAAAGTTTACACAAAAGGGGTTACAACAACAGATTTAATTCTAATGAGTGATGTGTGGGTGAAAGTATCTTTGTTGATGATCATAGCACTTGAAGGGGCCTTGAGGTTAACAGTTCCTTCCTGCCACTGGAATGCAGGATCAGTTGGGTTTAGCCCATTCCGAGCAGATGATGTTTATCTGTTCTTTCTTAATTTCTTAATGGAAAACCATCTTATTCCTTCGGTATTTTATTTTGACAACTAATCCTACCATTGGAAAATTTCCTAATAAGCAAATTACCCTTACTGTTTCACAACTGATTCCCAATTTTGAATGCAGAAATTTGCAATCGATGCATTTTTTTATTAATGGGTAGTTCTTTCTTCATTACAAATGCCAAGGGCTCTTTTTTCCTTTTTAATTGTACTTGACTCTTTCTAGCTATTAGATATAATTTCAACAATGTATATAGCCTTGAAGTGTAACTGAAAGGGCATTTATTGCACTGTTACGGTTTAGTATCTCTCAATTTTTATATCCACTTGCTTTGAATTAGGCTTGTGGAAAGCTCTAATTTGCTAGATGTGTCTGACAAAAAAGGACTAGGGTGGTAATGAGGCAGACAAGATTTAACAATAAAATAACTGTCTTAAAAAAAAACCGTAAGTTGCTCTTTCTGTCAGTGACTGTCCGCCTAGCCAGATTCAGGAGGATAGATTGATAGCAGTATTCATTAAAAATAGACTTATGTAGAGAGTTATCTGATATTACTATTTGGTTAGCTAGTAAACTTAGAATCATAGAATCGTTAAGGTTGGAAAAGACCCTTAAGATCATCGAGTCCAACCGTTAACCTATCACTGCCAAGTCCACCACTAAACCATGTCCTCAAGCACCACGTCTACCCATCTTTTAAATACCTCCAGGGATGGGGACTCAACCACTTCCCCAGGCAACCTGTTCCAGTGCCTGACTGTCCTGTCGGTGAAGAAGTTTTTCCTAATATTCAACCTAAACTTCCCCTGGCACAGCTTGAGGCCATTTCCTCTCGTCCTATCGCTTGTTACTAGGGAGAAGAGACCGACCCCCACCTCGCTACAACCTCCTTTCAGGTAGTTGTAGAGAGCAATAAGGTCTCCCCTCAGCCTCCTCTTCTCCAGACTAAACAACCCCAGCTCCCTCAGCTGCTCCTCATAAGACTTGTGCTCTAGAGCCTTCACCAACTTCATTGCCCTTCTTTGGACACGCTCCAGCACCTCGATGTCCTTCTTGTAGTGAGGGGCCCAAAACTGAACACAGTACGCGAAGTGCAGCCTCACCAGTGCCGAATACAAGGGCACCATCACCTCCCTGGTCCTGCTGGCCACGCTATTCCTGATACAAGCCAGAATGCCATTGGCCCTCTTGGCCACCTGAGCACACTGCTGGCTCACATTCAGCCGGCTGTCAACCAACAGCCCCAGGTCCTTTTCCGCCAGGCAGCTCTCCAGCCACTCCTCCCCCAGCCTGTAGCGTTGCATGGGGTTGTTGTGACCCAAGTGCAGGACCCAGCACTGAGCCTTGTTGAACCTCATACAGTTGGCCCTGGCCCATCGATCCAGCCTGTCCAGATCCCTCTGTAGGGCCTTCCTACCCTCCAGCAGATCGACACTTCCACCCAACTTGGTGTCATCTGCAAACTTACTTGAAGCTGTTTCTTCCTGTATAAACAAGAAAGCTAGCTGCAATTATTCTTTAAAACTCAAAGCATCTGATTGGGCTGTGAAAGACTTTTCCATAATACAGAAGAAAGGACAATTGTGACTGTGTATGGAAATTGGTAGTAGTGCTGTATAAATACATTTCAGGGTTTTTTTACACTTGCATAATCCTCATCATCTGTTACACAAACTGAAGTTAGTATCTTTGTGTCTTTAAGCCATGAATCCTGCCTAAACACCAAGAGTAAAAACCATTAAAAGGGCTTGATTCTGGCCTGGTTGCAGAAGGCAGATCTCATGTATTAATACATCTATTTGTGTCATTGTTGTGGTATTTGGCTAACTGCACTTAATAACAGGATTCACAAAAGACTAATAATCAAGGATAAATTGTTCCGGGTTTAATACACACTCTGTAAAAGCCAAAAAGGAGAAAAACCCCAAACCCAGGCGAGCCCCTCCCAGGCCAGAGCCCTGTTCAGCACCCGCGCCCTGGACAGCTCAAGCGAAGCCTCTTCCCGGCGGCCGCTCCCCCCCAGGTGCTCCTGCTGCCCCGTCAGATGCGCCCGCTTCTTTAGCCGGGAGGTAAAACAAGGTACTTTGCAAGAATAGTACGCTTCGTGCTGGCCCGACGCTTTCTGGTTGGGGTACTGAACTGGATTTAAAAGACCAAGAATTTGTGATAAACTCTCCTTTGCCCCAGCTGCCTGTGGTACAGAAAGCAGCTTTGACAACCTTGAGAGCAGACCAGGTAGACTTCCCCTGGAAGGCTTTTGTAACTCCTTCTAAGTCTGACTTGTATACCTACAGTTGCTATGTGTTGTTGTTTTGTTTGTTATTTTTAATCTTATTTGGGTTTCAGAAGTTCAGTCTTCATCTGTTTGTTCACTTTTATCCTAGAAAATAGATTTCTTGTCACAGCTTTCCCAAACATTGGTAAGCTAGCTTCCTTGTTCTTAGTTTCATCTCTGTTGTTTGTTTTTCACATGGTTTAAGGACTTTCTGGAGCTAGTTCTCATTTTCTGCTAAAAGTTTTGTTGGTCTTGTAGTCTCAACTGGACTTCCCTGCTTGATTCCTTCTGGTAAGTGGCAGTAGAAAAAGAAAAAGCAGCTTATACAGATCCTTTCTGTTATCACACTGTCTGTTCAGTTTTCTTTGACGCTATGTGACACCACTTTTTTTAAAATGAGATTATTAAAATATTTGACCTTAAATGTTTAAAAACCTGGAGAAACTTCTGAGATGTTTTGAATTAGTATTAGAAAGACGTCTTGAGCAGTAGGAGGCTCACTGAAAGATTAACCTTTCAAAATAACATTAGTTTTTCTTGACAAGAGGTTAAAATCCAGAAGATGGTATTAGGTGGTATTCTGAAATATTTACTTTTGAAGAGGGATAGTTTTGCATCCAGTAATGCTGAGGTAACAAGATAAGATCCATCTTTTGTGTGGATGAAACAGAACAAAACATGTAAATATTTAATTTCACTTAATGGCTTTCGAAGCCAAGATGGAAAACACAGTAATACTTTGATTCATGTGTGAAAACAGGGTTTGTAAATACTTCGGTGACCTTTTTCCTTTCTTTTTATGACCCTGCTGCAGAGAGCTATGTAGTTTGAATATTTTTTTCCCTATTGTTAAGTGCAGTTTATTTAAGATAGTATGTGCTTTTTTTCCTACTTGCTGTTATCTTTTTACAAATGTGTTGCAGGATTTTCCTTAGGGGTGGGAATCCTAAGTAAATATTATTTCCTTTTTATGCTGAAGACCTTTTGGTATACTACTATACCATTATGCTAGCTTCTGTTAGAACATCGGCGGCTTTATTCAGTTTGCTACTAAACAAATAAAAAAGGAAGCCATGTGCATTTCTTACACTCCCTCCCTACTGGGAGAAATAAAGTGAATTTCAGGAGGAAAAGAAAGGAAACTGGTTTTGCTATTTCAATTGTTGGAGTACATGCATTTCAACTTCTAAATGAAAAACGGAAATACCATCATTAAAGAAAATTAGTATTAGAGTTTCCCCAATGTCCTGGAAAAGCTGTGTTTCCAAATCAGTTGTCCCTAACTTATGGGTAACTTTGCTTTGTTTAGGTTGGACCTCTGCCATGTATCTGGGAACTGTGGCAAGCTGTTGGGTAATTTCCAGGGTTGCATTCCACTTTTCAATATTTTTTTTTCTCCCTTTAAATTTGCTTCATTTGAGAGATGATATATAACATGATTTTATTTATAAGTCGAAGGTTTTTATTGAAGTCACATTCTAGAAATTTTCCCTGGTATTCTGATTTCTTAGGTTTGGTATAAGAACAGTTTGTTCCCTGAGTAGTTACAGAAACATACAGAGATCAGATAGTGAATGAAACACTTCATATTTGCTTGGAGGGGGGCACGGTTGGGCGTGGAACCCACCATGTACGTTTACATTTAAATAAATTTTAAGCCTACTTTAACAGATTAGCCAGTGCAAGAGGAAAGCTAGTAGTTTTATAAGAGGGTTTTTTTTTTTTTCTTGCCTTGCTTTGAATTTCTGTCTGTAAAACTTTCCCTGAGGGAACAGAAATTGATAATAAAACTTATCATAACTGGTACTTTAGAATATGTTCCTGTATCTTTTGTAAATTGCTTGTGTACAAGCCATTTGTCTATTAAAAAAAAAAAAAGCTTTGTAGCTGTCCATATTAATACATTTGCGATCAGAATTTTTGTCTAAATTGGTTTTAAAGACTCAGATTTGTGTATACATGTTCTTGCCAGAATATTAATAGATTAGAAGACTGTATTGTCCTTTTAGTACTTTCAGTTTATTCCAGAAGGCTTGCTGTTTTATTTTGCTGGATGGTGCCATCCTCAACTTTGTGAGGTGCCAGGCTAGGTCAAGAGCAACAGTAACATACCGCAGGATTAATAATCCCAGCTATGTTGTAGGTCGAGTAACATGCTGAGTTGACATAAATGCATCTGAAACATTCGATTTATTTTTTTAAGAGCATAAATGAGCTTTTTTTCCCCTTGAAGCTGTCGCTGTATGGTTCTAGAGTAACTAGGTGACAGTGGAACAAGATTAGTCTGTCTCAAGATTTAGTGCGACTTGTATGAATTTTGTTGCAGGTAGAAACCTGGTGAAGGAGTTGAAGATTTTATTTTTCTTTCTGGAAGTCATTGTGTAGAAGTTAAGTGCTGTGAACTCCCTTCCTTAACTAAGAGCTTAATTTTCAATGTTGTTTTGAATGTCTCTGATGTCAGTAAAAATTGTCCTACCTACACAATAGTGAAGAAGGACAATTTTCATGTTTATGTTGACTTCTACCCAAAAACATATTCTCATGTGTAAAATATTTATATTCCCATGTGTATGACATCACCCTTCCAACTGCATCTATTTTTTTCCTTTTAGGCCACCTTCTGAATAGTTTTGATACATTTTTAGCTAAGGACTGGGTTTGACACCAAGAGCAGAATTTCAGTCTGTCCTACCACGTTCTATGGAAAGTACCAGACAGATAGCGTGTCAGGCCAAAGTCTTCTGTTCACAGAACAAGTTCAGCATTCACTCATTTTTTCAACCTAGAGCTGGAGGATCTCCCTGAAAGATTAGACAGCTGTTAGTCTTCTGTAGCCTGCCTACTGCCCTGCGGACATGTCTTCCAAACCAGAAACTGCTGTTGTAGACTACAGGATTAGTAGAATGAATGGTACAATGTCTACACAGTACTGGAAAGCAAAGACATAAGGTTAGATGTTTAAATGGCATTCTTGCTGCACAAAGCCAGGAATTGTATTGAGTATTGCTTCTTCTCAAGGAAAAACCAATAAAAGTAGGTTTCTCTTATTGGCACATCCCCCAGCTTACTGATTTATGATTTGATACAACTGCTGTAAAGGACAGGTATGGGAAGAACTCCACTAGAGACAGGAAGAGTGTGCTTTTGTGATGACCGACAGGAATGTCAGGCTTCCTTCGGGAGCTTTTATTAGGTGTTCCTGAAAATGGTAGCTAAAGGCAAATTTAAAAAAAAAAGTTACTTGAGAAAACAACAAAGCCTGGAGGCAAAGGCTATCCTTTACATGCCTGTGGCTTACTTCTCAGTAGTCTTTAATACAGATAGAGTTTACTATGGAAGAACTGGAACAAGCCTGTCTTTTCACCAGAGCTGATGACATATGCCTGGCTTAATCTCACTAATTTGTTGGTGGCCATACTGTGAAATTTATCACAGTTGCTGTTACTGCACTCACCTGTGTGCAATGGGCTTGCCTTCTGAGGGCTGCTTCTAGAACAAAAGGAGTGGATTTAAGCTGGTGTCCATGTGGGAAACAGCTACTTTGACCTCTCCTAAAATCCAGAATAAGAAGGCCTTCTCGAAAACTGGTAACAAGGTGTCCTGGTTTCAGCTGGGATAGAGTTAATTTTCTTCTTGGTAGCCGGTATGGGGCTGTGTTTTGGGTTTAGAATGAGAACAATGTCGATGATACACTGATGCTTTGGTTCTTGCTAAGTAGTGCTAAGCTCTTGCTAAATAGGTGCTAAGTGGCACTCACACTGGTCAAGGATTTCTCAGCTTCCCCTGCTCTGCCGGGGGCACAAGAAGCTGGGAGGGAGCACAGCCAGGGGGAGTGCTGACCCAGACTGGCCCAAGGGCTATTCCATACCATATGACATCATGCTCAGTATATAAGCTGGGGGAAGAAGAAGAAAGGGGGGACATTGGGCGTGATGGTGTTTGTCTTCCCAAGTAACCGCTACGTGTGATGGAGCCCTGCTTTCCTGGGGATGGCTGAACACCTGCCTGCCCATGGGAAGTTGTGAATGAATTCCTTGCTTTGCTTTGCTTGCATGCACAGTTTTTGCTTTGCCTATTTAACTGTTCTATTTTATTCATTTATTAAACTGTTCTTATCTCAACCCACGAGTTTTCTCCCTTTTACCCTTCTGATTCTCTCCCCAGTCCCACTGGTGGGGAGTGAGCGAGCAGCTGCGTGGTGCTTAGTTGCTGGCTGGGGTTAAACCACGACAAAGGTTTAAGTGTGAGAGTGTTATCCCTCAAGAACATCATGGAGATTTTTATTTTGTAAGACATTGAAGGTACATCTTCTGTCTACTGAAACAGAAGTCTTTTTGAGGGACTCATGCTCCTCTTGGATAAAGGAGGAGATCTAGTTTGAAACAGAAAAATGCCTATAAATGATGTTAATTATTTGCAGTTCTTAAAACCTGGTCTGTGAAAAGTACCAATGTGACAATTCAGTACCCAAATACTTAGCAGTATAAAATCTTTCTTGCTTGGAGAATGGTTTGTTTAACTGAAAGTGCCTTTCAAGAACTATTGTTTCTTTCACAGAAGATTTTGGGAAGTTGGGAATGTTTTCCAACCTAGAATGAAAGGCTACAATGGGAGAATAGATATAAATATCTCTCTCTAATCATTTTGGCATTGGGTCAGTAGTAGTAGTCCTGAGTAGTCTTACCTCAGGACTTTAGATGTCTAAAGTGATGGAAGATTCATAATTTTTTTTTTTTTTTTTTTTAATGACTGCCTTACACTTTGTGAATTGGAAGAGAATTAAATCCTAGTTGTTTGAGAAGGGCTAGGTGTTGGGTTATTTACCGTGCATCATGGAAGTTTTTTTTCTTTGAATAAATTGTTTGCTGCTGAAGTGTGTATATATATATAGTACACATTTGGGGTGCATCCTTCATTAGCTTGTCTCTTGTTCTAGAAGTCCACAGTTTTTTGGTGTGAGTTTTTTGTTTTGTTTTGTTTATATCATGGAAGGGTTTCCTTAAATAGACCTTACTGGTCTTTGCCCTTTAGCTGCTGTTTTGATTTTGTCAGTCTCTGAATTGTTTTATACGCTGCTGGCAGGCTGGCTAATGCAGCAAGGTGCAGTAGGCTGCTCCAGTGTACCACTGGGAAAGCTCAGAGTCCTGCTCGCTTGGGCTGGTCCCCACCAGCTGACACGCGCACGCAGGAAGGGACAGCGAGAGCAAAGGAGGTAGTGCTGCCAAGAGAGAAGGAGGGCGAAGGGTTGAACATGTAAATGAGCTGAGAGGAGCGCAGGCTCAGACTCTGGCATTCTTTATCCTGCCTTCAAGAGCGGTTCTAAAGAGCTTTTTTCCTTCTTTCAAAATCAGGTGGTTTTTTTGTTTGAGCATTTTATTATTTATATTTTAACTGCTCCGCCACTGGTTTTAGGGATCTGTGGGAGAGTGGTGCTAACTCATAGGTAAGGCTCTGGTTAAGAAGGCAGTGCTACATAGAAAGGCAGATCAAATTTATGTCATTATTTATTTTTTCTGTGACCCTTATCTCAATGTCATTGTGGGGAAATAGCATTTTTATATAAGGTGACACCTAGAGACTTACAAGAATTGTTTGTCTTTCTGTGTAAGCTAGGGCAAATTTCTTACTGCCTTTCTAAAGTGTATAATGGAGACATTGCTCCCATTATAACCATTGCTTTTTCTTGTCTATTTTAGTGTAAGCTCTTCGGAGGAGGGACTAATACATATATGCGAACAAACGTATTTGCCGCTCTTGGCACACTATGATCCTGATCTTATAAGGGCATTCCTGAAATAGGAATACTTACTATGATCTCTCTTTAGTCAGTTGTTTAAAAAACAGTCAAAAAAGAAAAAAAAAAAAACAAACAACCACAAAAAAACCCAACAAAACCCAACACCCCTTTCTTATTAAAATATAATTTATTAGCGTGTTGCAGTTTCATGCTATCTCACTATTCAAACTCAAGACAGTATCTCCTTTTTATGTATAATGCTTGTATATATCAACTGATAGATCATTATTTTGTTTGGACAGTGAAGAAGAAAACATACTTCTTAAATAGTTGCAGTTTCTCTTACCTTCAGTAGTGTTACAGATGAGTAAAGCAATGAAAGCACATATGTCTTTAAATAAAAGCCATAATTGGATAAGTATGACCATGTCATTTTTCAAACTCCTGAAAAGTCAAATTATCTGTCATTTTAACTAATTTGTTCCAAGTGCACATCCCTGTTAAAATTTATTTACAGTTGATGCTCTGTGTGTGTGTGTATGTATGCGTATGTGCGTCTTATTAGCATGATCTGGTTAATGTAAACAAGATGTTTCTCTTCTAAGCATAAATGTTTAAAATAGCTAACTAATCAAATTTCTCAACAATTTGACTGATAGACCAACGCAGCAGTTGTAAACAGAGAAAACCAGAAAATACTCAGTAGCATTCTCTACAAAGGTCATTTAAAACGTGAGCAATACACGAAATATTTCTTAACAGTTTGTTCAAACAGTGGCATCTTAACCATGAAAAAGCAAGAATTACATTGCTGACTTAGTTGCTGTGGTAGGAATGATGTGGCACGTCATTTGAAAATTTGGTTGGTTTGCGATTTATGGCTGTTCTGTAAGGTTTTGCAGAATATGGTATGGGTGCTACGTACTCTCTCTTAATAGAGGTAAAAGACTGTAAATATAGATGAACCTGTCATGATTGATATGTTTAAAGCACGTAGGTCAATAGCTTGACTTTCTTCAGCTTTTACTGACAATATTTAAGAAAACTTGGTTGGGGGGTTATTTCTTTATGGGTTCAGTTCTATCTTTTTCTGAACCAATTATGCATCTTCTTTACTATTCCTTTTATTAGGCATTTTGCATGCTTTCTCTGCTATGGTACATCCCCAAATGTTATTAGAAGTTCTGTCTTAGAAATAGGAACTTTTGTGAAACTTTTGCATTATAATACATAAACACGTGTCATTCAAACTTAAGAAACTGCTCATACATTTTATCAAAATTTGTACATAATTCATGTTAAACACTTGAATTCTGTTAATACTGAAGGATTTAATGATCTAATTCCAGTGTACACCTTTCTGAAATTATGCATTTTGTAACCCTTGGTCTTCTCCCTGTTTTGTAAGATTCTCTTTAATTATTCTGTTAAAAGTCTGGCTTCTTACTAACCTACATCGTAGTTTCCGCAATAGTCCATACACTAAGGTAAATATTTTCCAAGTTGGAAGAATAGAGGGGTCAATGCAGAGTGAACTTCTCTTAGTTGAATTTTCCATTTAAAAATAAAAGGCTGCTTTATGATAAGCAGAGATATCAGTACTTTTTAAAAGTTATTCTTTAAACAAAATTCCTTTGTGCTGAGTATGAATGATATTTTTCAGTCCAGACTTTTCTGCTAAGCTCAGTCCTTACTCATAAGTCATTCCTTTACTCTGGGGGGAAAAAAAACCCAAACCCAAATAAATAAACAAACAAACAACTGCACTTACTCTACTCTCACCAGTTTCAAGTGAATGAAAGTAAATTAGTCCATAGGGTTGATGTTTCCCTGCGGATTTAAGAAATTGGTGCCCTCTGTGGAGGGCTGCTATTTTGAGAGCTAAAGAGGGAAAAAAATAAGAGTATAATAATGCAGGAAAGCCTGCTGTTGTGCTTAGGTAATAAAAACTCTTGTATGTGTGATGAAAAAAATGAGATGAAAAGCACAAGAAAACAAGTATGCTTTGAAATATTTGTCCTTGACTTTCTTGAAACTGTACTTTTAATAAGTATAATTTTTCTGTTATACTGAATGATAAATGTAATTTTAACTACTTTTGATATAGAATTTAATGTTGCTGTTGGAAAATGAAACATTATTATGTTTAGAATTAGTATTTAAACTCCTGAGAACATCCCACATAATAATTTAACTTTTTATTTACATGTATTCCTCCCAGTTGTAATCTTTAATATTTGTACTCTTGACTTTTTTGTCATTGATTGGTTTTCCCCTTTTTTCTTTGTCACTGCTACCTCTATTTCTGCAGGAACAAGTAGGTTATTGGTAAGTATTTCAACTAAATCAGACTTTACAAAGTTTTGCCTTAGTGAGGATGACTTTTTTTTTTTTTTTAATACCCTCACTTACTTTGGTAAAAACTTTGTAGACAACAGACCAATTGTCTGTAAATGCTGTGCTTTCTCAGGTCTCCATTATCGCCTTGTTTGTGTAGTAGAGTAATAGTTTTCAGATTCTCCGAGAGACTTTTGTCTTCTGCATGCTTTCAAGCAGCATCATTATCTGTGCTGTCTTCTAAGATGCTGCCTTCTCCTGGGGCTTGCGCCTTTGTTCCTGTCTGCTGCGTTTCAAGTGCAGTGTTTACTTGTCTCTCCCATTTCTTTTTTTCGTAAGACCTCGTATACATTTTGGCCAGTTTGCTCAGAAGACTTCTCTGCGTCCAGCAAGATGCTCTGTTTCACGTGTTCAGTTTCGTCATCCTTGTCAACCATAATTCAGCCGTTTTCACATCATTCCTCTTCCCTTTTAACTATCATTAAATATACTGTCAGCATGGTATAACCACCCTCTCCTCTCTTATTATCATGCTTCATGTAATTTTAATCAGATTTGTTGCATTGTACAGTACAAGTTTTCAAGATATTTACGCCTGTGTATCTTCAAAAAGTAGGACTTCATTCTTTCTTCTGATCTTGGAGCAGCTCCTCCTGTACTTCCTTTTAGATGATGTGAATTCTAATGGCAGCTTTTTCTTTAGCCCTAATATATTTTTGAAAGTAGTGACTTTATTGACAGCGTGAGGAAGGGGAGGGGAGTGTAGACAAACTGGTTCCCTGCACTTAAAAATTTGTAGTTGTCTTGCCAAATTACCCAGTTACTCCAGAAGAGCCTACTTCTGGCAGTAGAACACTGTTATCCTGTCTGTCTTCCCCAGCTTTCATTGTGAAATGATGAGTGGAAAGACCTTTTTCAGGTGTTTGAGTAAAATATTGCTCCAGGCAATGAGAGAAAATTGAGGGAGTAGGAAAGTTAAGGAAGAAAGAAAAAAATACATTTATAGGTTCAGCAGAGACTAGGAATGCGAGAGAAGAATTCTTCCTCCTTGAACTGTGATAGGTGAGTTAAGAAGAAAAAAGCAATGGGAATATGTAATATCTCTAAGAGTTTTAAGGCATTTCATTTGCATAAGGTTTTCAGTCCTCCAAGCTGACTTGCAGCGAGTTATTTGTCATCATCTGGTAATGCAAGAACTAAGCTTGTTTGACAGGTTAATCTTGCCTGCCGTGTGTGGCCGTGTGTAAATAAAATACATTTGTGCCCCAAACCGTTGACCATGCTTTCTGGCTACTTGCTTTCCGAATAAGATATTTGATTCGGCTCCAAAATGTGTCCAGCCTGGCTTAACTGCGTATTCAGACAACTTTGTTGTCCTTCGCACAGCTCCACAAGATTTCTCCAAAGTGGCAAGAGCCCCGCTTGTGTGCAGAAGCCTCTGAAATGGTGATAGGGCTAGTTTCTTCCCATACTACTGGTGTTACTCTGCTAATGTGGCTATAAGGGGATCTTGCTCTTATCTCTGCTTGCCAGAGATGTGACGATGAATAGATGAGAGAGAGTAAAAGTTTCTTTCTTTTGTTGCCCTTGATTCAGATTTTGAAAGGGAGTCATCACACCTATATGAAAGAGAGAGAGAAAGTGGATTCTCTTGGGTTCTCTCCCCTGGCCCCCTCCCTTGGGAAAGATGCTATGGAAATTAATGGTGTTTTTCTGGGGAATAAGTTAAGTGGAGGTTTTGGTCGCTAGTTGAAAATATACTTCTTAAATGTAGTAAGCTAAAATCTAAAATCATTTGGATTTAGGGTGTGGGTGGAGCCATTTTTACATGAAAACTGAGGCTTGCTCTTACCTTTAAATCTACCAAACGCAACTCCCAACCTAAGTTTATATTCACATTTGTCTGTCTTCAGCTGGTTCTGTTCCATTGAGAAGCTTGTGGCATGCATCTGTGCTGGGAGGAGTGACATGTCTGAAATGCAGTTAATAAAGTAGTACATTAAAAGAGTGAATTAATAGCTTACAAGTCACTTTAAAAACTGTTCTTGTTTATGTGCTTGTCAGTTTGAAAGTGCAAAGACTCTAGGAGTTTGGATGAAGGAGACTTGAGCTGTCTCTCATCTACGTTGACTACTGATCCCTATGGATGATGGCATGGGGGGGTAACACCGACCACAAACACAGGTGGAGCTAAGAAGGTCTTTCCTCCTCCCTTTGTTGGGTGCTTACACCAGTCTAAAATGTCACTCTTAAAAAGCTATTCCTCTAATAGCAGCTGTTCTTATTTTTGTATTAAGAGGTGAAATCAATCTTTCCACAGGTCTTTCCCACCTGTAACTTCATCTTCTGGTTTGCAAGATATTTTAGCATGGGGCTTTTTTTCTGTCTTTAAATGGTTGTATTTATTGTTCTTCAGTTTCTAAAAATGTGCAGCTGTCAATTATAATCATCATCACATGTTACTTTCACATTGGTATTAGACACCTGAAGCTGTACAGTTGGTACAGGCTTTATGAATAAGAAAATGTGTCTTGTTCAATTTCTCTTCTTCATTCTGTACTGCGTTGTTTTTCAGTGA
Source organism: Platalea leucorodia (assembly GCF_965183815.1). Classification (NCBI taxonomy): domain Eukaryota; kingdom Metazoa; phylum Chordata; class Aves; order Pelecaniformes; family Threskiornithidae; genus Platalea; species Platalea leucorodia. Next base: position 121,911,333 of record NC_138823.1, read on the forward strand.
TTGCTACTGAAGAGCTCACTTTCCCAATTACTGAGATGAAGGGAGCTAAAGAAGTTACGTAGTAAGATTCTGTCTTTCTTAAGTTTTTGCTTAAGAGATGAAGTATTATCCAAACATATCTTCTCTAATTATTCCATGGGCTCCTTAACTAAACTAAGTTTCAGGTTTGTTTTTATTCCCCTTTTTATATATCTCCCCTTTCCCACTGGGTGCTGTGGGAGCTTTAAATCAGAAAATACAAGAGAAAAATCCCTTGTTTCCCTCAAGGGATTCACAAGTGTGTTTACTTCAGTTTTATGGCTCAAAAGCGGGGAAGAAAACCCCTCTAGATTATGAGCACAAAATCAGTAAGTGCTGAGAAGAAGAAATTATTTGTGCTTATCCTGGTTCAGTTTTCTAGTAAAGGCAGAGTTTGGAACGTTTGTATTGTGTTCCTTATTTCTGCTTGATTTTCTATTCTCTCCCAAATTGAGGGGAGTATTTCTTTATTTCTTTTCATCTCCAGAAGTCTTTCTAGATGGTGCTGTGTTCTCCCGGCTTAGGCTATTGACAGCATAAGGAGGGATGGGAACTAGAGAACTAGATGTATCTTTTCACCAAGACACCTTCTCCCTTAATAAAAAACTTCTGTACATAAGATGGCAAACTTTCTCTGAGTAGCCACTTGTACTGGGAGCTACAGCACCTAGAAATTCTCCTGTAGAGGGTTCCCTGGGAATTGGTAATGCTCTTTGCTCTTTTTTCTTTTACCTTCTCGCTTAAGGACGTTTTTAAAATGTCAGTTCTCTGTTCTTGAATTTAGTGTGAAGTAATCGTCATATTCTCTTTGATGGTAAAGGTAAAGTTGCCAGGTAAGATGTTAGCTGTATTAAAGCAATATGCTTTCATGTACATAGCTTCATGGTTTTGAACTTAAGGAATTACTCATTCTGTCTTTCCATTTCAGCTGTCTGTGGAGAAGAGAAGAGAGAATTCTGTGGGCACATAACTCTGATAGACCACATAGTCTTTACTGGAGCTTTTTTTTGTTGTCTTTAAGTTTTACAAATTAGTTTACAGAAGAAGGGAGTAACAGGAGTTTGACTTGATGAGGATTGTTGTTACTTCACTGAGAATTTGAATTATTTCCGTCTATTTGTCTGCTGTTCTTACACTCTTACTTCATAGAAAAAGACGAAGGGCACACGTTTTCCAGTGTGAACATGTTTTTTATATTGAAGACAGTTACCGACTGTTTTCCATGTCTACTGAACGCATAAGAAGTAATCAACCTTTTTTGTAAGTGAAGGCTGCCAGATTAGGGATAAGGGAAGATTTTTCTAACTCCCTAGGAATAGCTGATCAGCATTGTAGGTTGTCTAGGATGTCTGTAAAATCTTTCACTAGTTGATTTTTAAGGGCAGATTAAATCCTCTAAGTATGTTTAACCCAGTTTCCCAGTATGGGATAGACTTGGTGATCTCTTGAGGTCCTTTCTACCATGTTTCTCTGATTATGTGAGGTCTTTTCTGTTTCTTGGGGGGAGGGGATTATTTGTGTTGTTTTGTTTTAGCATCATTATGCAGACTTTATTTGTGTGACAGTAATCTTGCATACCACCCTCATACCATCATATTTACTGGATGCTGTGCTTCCAGATTGTCTATACCTATTTTTCTAAGTACCAAAGAACAAGTGCAAATACGCAAGTAACATTTGTCAGGCTTATTATTGTCAAATACATTTTAGAGAAGTATGTATATGCAAGGATTTCTCTTTTCTTATGGCTTCTTTAAATGTAAACCAAGATGGATGATCCATCTTATTTGAAAACACAAGGATACAAAATCTTAAAATACTAATATGTTGCATACTTATTTTAAAAGAACAGCTGGTCTCATTATACTTTCAGTTTGGTTTTGGCAATGTTCCAGTTGATATGTTTTCTGCCAAAAGGTTACTCTGATCAGGCTGATGCAGTCTTTTGCATTGGTGCAGGTTTTGTTCGTGGTTATTTCTTGCTACAACTGTTTAATATTGACCAAAAGGATCATCCATTCTTCTGTTCAAGTCTAATACCACTTTATCGTGTTTCCGTTACGTGCAGTTCTGTGACACTCTGCACTGCATTGTCTGGAAGCTCTTAGTTCTTTTTTTTTTCCCACCACAGAGTAGATATTCCAGGAATGAGTGCCAACATGATTTTGCAAAAAATTATAGAGGTCCAGGAGTTTGTTACTTGTTGGATGGTTTTTGTTTGCTTCGCTGTGCACTGAACTGCAAGTTAAACAGTCTGATGTTTGCAAAGTAAGGTAAACACAGTAAGATATCAATAAGAGGCTGAAATTGGTACGGATAGAGTGAGTGGCCACCCATCGACCTGTCCCTGTGGATAGCTTCCAAGCCTGCCAGAGATGAAAGTTACGAGTTCGGTACATGGATGTGAGAGAAGATGGGATTTCTTGGCTAACTGGAGGTTCATTTGCAAAAGACGGCGGAGTCTGAAGAAAGTGATGTATTCAAGAGAGAATGAGAGAGAGAATTTACCTCTGAATATTTAAGTCCTGCTACTTACGCAGGGTTAGTTATTTCAAACTTTCTGTGCCACCTTGGGATTTTCTAGTAGCTGTACTGCAACTTTCTGTTCTGTTTCTCTTTTCTTGTAATTGTATGTTTTTCCAGGATTATGGTTTTAAGTAACGTGGTACTTTCAGTATTGTAGTCAGGGTTGCAAAACCAGATGATAGGAGCTTGTAAGAATCTGTCTTCCTGCCTCTTAAGCATGCAGTTGTAAAAGTCAGCTAGAGGCATGCACTTGCTCAGTTTTGGTGCTCAGTTCTTTCCTGCTGTATGGAAAGAGAATGGGGTGAGAGGTGGTTCTTCCCCTGACTTAGGTTGTATCACAGGCAAAGTCCGCTCTACTATGGGAGAAGGAAGGACAGCTTTGCAGTGATGTGCTGACAAACAGTGACAACCCTAATACAAAAATGATAGTTCTTCATCTAGGATGAGGATAAGGGATGTTGTGAAACCAACACCTTCATAAGAGCTGGATTTTTACCTAGAACTATACATTACCTCTTGTACTGTCCTTGTAAAGAGAGTAAGAAAGTAGTTAATTGAGTTTTGTGGTTTTTAGAGGACACTTCACGTGATGCCACCTCATCTGATGACTACTTCCACTTTGTTGTCCAAATGTCTGTGAATGCATTGTTTATCTGCAAAACTCAGTAAAATAAGTCATGTAGAGAGCAAGTTATTGTTGACCTGCTGCTGATTGTTAAAGTCATGTGAAACTTTCTTCAAGTTATCGGAATTGTTCCTTGAGACTGGTGGTAAAAACAAACATAGGCTATAAATGTTGTTAGCCTGCTGGGCAGTGGTACAATAGAGTCTTTGTTCTTACGGAGCACTTAATTGTAAAGTGGGTCATGAAACTATTGCCTTCTGATTTGAGGAAAGGTGGGAAAATACCAGCTTTTTTAAAGGACCTTTAACTGGCTTGTGGACAGTGTTGATTGTTCACTTATTTATATTTTTCAAATACAGTTAAAAATAAAGGACATGTTGTGTCTACAGTCAAAATAACTTGTTCTTTGCGGTTACTAAAGGAGTTGGAAATGGTAATTTCCTTCACATAAAACACACTCTGCATCTCTTGGGGAAGATGGCTAAATCCAGGAGCTGGTTATTGCAGCAGAACATTGTGAAGGAATGAGAAGTCAGATTTCACTTGTATTTGAAAAATGTTTCAGCAAGTGTTGCGAGCTCAAGGCTCTTTTTCTGCTGTTATGCTAGTTTCTGGCATGCAGCTGATGCAGGTCACTGGAAAAACATCTTTTCCACAAAGATACCTTTACCACTGGCAGCTACATTGGTCCATAAGGCTTAGTTAAGTGTGATGTCCTCTGCTTCTTGGATTCTTCAGTGTACTGTTCTGCATGCTGAGTAGAGCTACAGCAGTCGGATATCCCAGACTTGCTGTGGCAGGAGTATATTTGTAGTTGTTTAACTATTACCTTCAGATCCCCCTTGACACTGGACAAACCACAAGATACTGTATTGTTAAAATACTTACTATATTGCTAGAATGCAGACTGTTTACTAGGTTTAGGGGCAGGAACACGGTAGTATAAGCGCATTCAGCTGAATAGGTGGATAATCAGAAAGATTTTTCACAGCTGTCTATCTTTAAGCATGGTTTTAAGTAAAAGCATTATTATCATCACCATTATTATTTACCCAAATTCTCCCTACTCTTTTATTTGGATTTAAGTATTCTCTCCAAGCATTCCTGGGATATATACCTTCTAAATAACACTGTTAACTTTAGCAGTGGTTCCAAAGACCTATTGATGGTTTTCCCTGCCCCCTGTCACTCCCAATTAGATGTGCTGATGACCCTAGGGAATAAGCTAGAAGGGTTCTGTCCAGAAAGCAAGAGGAAACCTGTTAATGACTGTCCTAGTGCTTAACTAGCCATGAACATAAACGTTAACTTGCTGTAATGCAAACACTCCCTTCTGTCACAGCAGGACTCAGTCTGCAGCGTTTAAAGAAGTTACGTGCTTTTTCACATCAAGATATGTTGTCAACTATACCTTATAGAAGCGTATAAATGAGAATAATGCGTGGGTCTTAGTAGGTTTTGACTAGACTTAAGAGTAATCAGCTGCATTAAGCTGATAAAGGTTGAGAGAAAATTTACCCTGGGTCAGTTTTTGAAGAAAACTGTAACAAAACAGTTATGGGTGGTGTTTGGAGGACTGAGATACTAATTTCGATTTTAGTCATATTGAGATGCAGCCTGGGGGGAGGAGGCTACATAGTGGCTGAAGGGTCACTGACGAAGCTTTCTACAAGCAAATTAATCCTTTCAACTTGTTTTTTTTCCAAAAATACGCGATTGGCTGTTGTATGCTTATTAACCTGTGGTTATAACTGGTGTTTGTAAAGATGTGAGTTGGGGGAGGAGGATTAAAAATAAGGAGAGAAGAGCAATATTTAAATTGAAGTGCAAGACTGACACAAGAAGAAATAGATATGAACTGCTTATGACTAAAATGGGAAGAATCAGAACTGTACTTCATCTCAGGAAGTGGTTTCCAGTACATGTTCAGCTGCTGCTCAGAGTTCCTCATTGTTACCAGTTGTCTGTTTTGACTTGCTTCCTATCAGCTGCACTAAAAAAAATAAAAATCATTGTCTTGATAAATGAAATGCATTTTTTCTATCAAGTGCTAATGCTTCAGGTTAATTGCTTGATCTACATCTGGATAATAATTAACAGGAAAGATCAAAATTCTCAGGCATCAGTAATTTGAAAGTGCAGCATCAAGTCGCTTGTCACCCTTGACTGACTCGGTTTATTACAGACTCCCAAGGTTAGAAGTACAAAAGCAAGGGGCAACAAACTAAAACATGTGGGAGCAGGCCCAGAGGTGGATGTTGGTGGAAGGTGCAGTGGCCATTTATACATGCCTGCATCATTACTGTTCACCAGCATCAAAGAAAAACTTGCTCCTTTGCACTGAGCATGGATTTAGATATTTTTGCTGTATGTTGTCCTGTAGGTATACTCCTTAACAGCTGTTACGCATCAAGATCCCTGTTGGTGGCTTTTTGTCTCTCACTTGTGTGTTAATTATTCAGCAGATCAGAATCAGTCAGACTTTTCTGTGGGCTGTAAAGCTTGTCCAGCCAATCTCGTCCTTTAACTGGAAGACTGCTGTCTTTGGTAATGACATAAATTAAAGTATTAAGCAGTTTTGTCATGGACTATTATGCAGTTGCATCACAATCCAGACTGTCTTAATTATTCTTTACCTCATATTGCCTCAGGCTGTGACCTCACAAGCTAAACAAGGTCATGCTTGGCTAGGATGAGAGAAGTCAAACAAATTCAGCGCTACAGGAAATATTAGTGATTCAGTAGGTGAGGCGACACCCCTGAGTTAATGTTTTCCCTGTGCCCCATACTGGTAAAAGATGCTGCAGCTTGCATGATGAGATGTAAAACTGAGATCTTTTGTTAAAGTTCCAATGCTATTCCTGGTAAAAGTGCAGATGTTAACTCAGGGCTCCTGCCCAAGTTCAGATTTTAATGGCTATGTTCTCTATACATTTCTAATTTCTGTTTTGGTAGAGTCACATTATCCTCTTGCACTTGTCTTAAACTGTTCTTAGAGTTGTTGGGAAACTTTGTGTTCCAGAGGTGGTGGTGACATGTTTACAATTGGCAACAGATCAATTTGCAGAAACAATGGTCCATTTTGAGATCTTTTGAAATCAAGGGAATTACATTCATTTAAGAAATGTCAGGTCAAAACTGAAAAGCTGCCAGATTTTTTTTTTTCTTTCTTTCTTTTAATGTGTGCAGAATACGTGGGGTTTTTTTTGCTTGAATATACATATTTGCAACACAGTTGAATGTACTCATGCTTACATATTTTTATTTTCCATAGGATTCAAGTGCCCTGTATGTTCAAAATTTGTATCTTCCGATGAAATGGATTTACATCTTGTGATGTGTTTGACAAAACCAAGGATAACCTACAATGGTAAGAAAGAAGTAAGCTGCTAATTATTTATTCGTTTTAAACATTAGAGTGACAATAATTCCTTATTTAGTAAAATACTCTGGTAACTAATTCAGTGGACTCAGAAATGGTATATATTTTTTGCTTGTTTATTTTTTTCAAAATAATTCCTAACAGCTTGGTCCTTTTTTATACTGTCTGCCAATATAATTTACACTGTTGACTTGTTCTACAAATATATAATTATTCTTATTTGAGTTTGTGTATTCCATTTTTTTTGGCCACAAGATCAGATATTGGTTAGTGTCCTTTTAGTTCCCGCTTGAGATATGTGTAGTTTAAACGTCCTCTCATCTAATGACATCAAATAGTGAGGTAGGTCAATCAAGTCTCCTTCTGGTGACATTATTAAGGGCTGTTACTTGACATATTGTGCATTTGCACCTTATTCAAGAAAATTACCCTTTCTTGAAGGAGCCAAAGAACTTTCTCCTTCTTCAGCTGATTGTGTATGTGATACTTCGTAAGGACTGGTAGATATGTATTTCTCACCTTCATTTTTTTGTGGGTTTAGTGAGACTTTTGCCAATGTCAAATGAATCACGTGTTGTAGCTCTGGTTTTTCCCCATACCACTAAGCCCTCCTTCTAGGCAACCTTTGATGCAAGGCAAACAGGAGTTTTGCCACTGTTGGGATTAAACCTTTCTATTGGCATGGCTTAGACTGACAGTTCTATGGCAAACACACAAAAAGGTTTCAGAGAACTAGGAATTAAAAAAATCTTACTGAAATCTTAGTGCATGCTTTGGCAGAGCTTCCCTACCATCAGGAAGTCTTACAGTGCCTCCTGAATGAGCTTATTGCTCACCAGCCATCAGATGTGGAATATGTGAGAACAGAATGCAATTAGAAATAAATTGTAAAGGAGACGAAGTCGGATTGTTTTTGGAGGTGCAGAGGTCACAAGTGGCATCAGGGAAAAATCTGATTCAATGTAAGGTACAAATGCCGTATAATGAGGGTGGTCAAACACAGTAGCAGGCACTTGAAGAGGTGGTGCAACCTCCATCCTTGGACGTGATTAGAAATTGACTGAACACAGCTCTGAGCAACTTAGTCTGGATATCTTTTTTTTAATTGGAACAAGTCTTGAAGGGTGGTTGGGCCCACCTTATTCTTTGTCTAGACAGCAATAATGCTTGGCCTTAGTCACAAAAACAATTTGAAATCATATACTTACAGTTGTGAAATCGATTTCAAAGCACAGCACTCAGGAAAAGCAAATACTGTTTTCTCCTGGTGTTGCCATACATGTATTTGAGAAGATTGACTTCATCTGACAGAGAGGTCTTTGTTTCTCTTTGTTTTGCCTTTTGTAAATTAGGACTAAGTATTTTCCAAGATAAGTTGTTAGAAATCTGTGTACTGAGCGATGCTGAACATCAAGGAGAAGCAGGCTAGTTGCCTCAGTCAGGGCGGGATAATGCACTTGGGATCAGTTAGGGTAGAGCAGGAGGAGGCAAGTTGGCAGAGAGCAAGCTCTGGCGGTAATCCAGCTGATGGGATGTCCACAAGTTATGAGTTGACTGACTGAAATCCTTTGCCCCTGCTGCTCCCTACATGTACATATGAGCGCACTCAGTTGACTAACTTTTTCCAAAGAAACAGCAATTACATAACGTAACCTCTTATTATTGTTTGTGATGTTCATTTGTATCACAACAGTGCCATATTCAACCTTTTTTTTTGTTTGTTTGTTTTTTTCCTCCTGTATTGTTTCTCTCAGGTGGCACACTGGTGGTTGGAGTTCCTTTGGGCCATCTTGTTACCTTTGCACAGTCCCTTAAGTCAACAAACTTCCATATAAATGAGCAGAAGTAAAATCTGTGAGTGGCACCTGAAGCCACTCTCTGGATAATCTGCAACATGACAAAAGCAGTTGTGGACAATAAAATATGAGTTACTCCCAGCAACTTGTCGTTTCTGAATTTAGGAGTGTGTCTGCTGTATAGAGAGCCTCAGAAACTCATTCTAGGAAATGGTTATATAAGCTTGAAAGGAGAAAACTACTAAATTACATAGGCTGGTTTGAGAGAGACACTTACTTAGAAGTATGGTCTCGTTCTCATAAACACTTAATAGAAGTGTGCATTGATCCTTGTAACTGCAGTTGGTTAGCTCCTGGAGTTGTGGACTAAATCTTAAATTATAGCCTATAGCTGGTTACGTAAATTACTGCAGTACAAAGCAATTGAGGATATGGCTTCAGAGTTGTGCAGCGCTCAGTTGTTACTTTGTGGTATGATTGTGATCCCTTTAATGAGGCTAACGAAAGAGAATTAACTAGCAGATTAGTAGCTTAATGCTGCCATGATTACAGGCCCAGAAATTACATATGAATGTCTATATGCATGTGGTTTTTTTTCTTGTATATTTTGCTGTTTGCCCTGATGAGGAGATCAGTGATGCCTTTTTGTCATAAGTCATAAGCCATAAGAAGGGCATCTCAAGTTTTGCTTGAGAGAAGAAAAGATGCCGCTATCAACTTTTGATACCTTCTTCTAAAATGGAAGGCATCTCTTTATGCTGTACTTTCTCATTGTTATCTTGGCCTTATGTCAGACATACTGAAATAGAGCCAAGTAGGCATTATTTGCTTGTGTTGGTCACTGGTGGTTTCCCAGTCCTATTAGCACTAGCAGGAAAAATACTTTTTTTTTTTTTTTTTTTTTTTTTTTTCCTCCTTCCCCTCACTTTGGTTTCTCTCTGAATTTTGTGTTGCAAGTAGCTGAAGGGAGCCTTAGGCTTTGCAGGTGGTGAGATGTTTAAAAATTGAGCTGTTGGACTGAACTGTGCTTGTGTCTAGTTCTGTTTTAGATGCATTTCCTCATGATACTGTAAATGTATTAGTTGTCTTTCTAAGAAACAACAGGGAGCAAATTGTATGTATTTTGTCATTCTGAGAAGACAAACCTTCTTTCTTTTAAAATGTGAGTCTGAGGCATACAGTCTTCCCCAGAAAAATGTTATAAGACTGTTTAGATGTGATTTGAAGTTTAAAAGAAATTAATGAGTCCTCCCGACCAATCTCTAATTGCTTTCTGAGCTACCTTTGTGCATTGCATTTGGCAGTTGGAAGGGTCAGTGAACTGCAAACTCTGGCAGCTGTCTGATTTAGACATGTTTTCTGAAAGAGAGTGGTCACAAATTTGTCCCAGTTCTATGCTGGAAGTTGTGCTGATTTTCATATAAATAAATCAGTACATTTTATTAGCCTTATTCTTTCAAAATCATGTGACTTGCCTGCAACAGAGATCTCATTGCTTACTCAATTTGGCATGTAAAAAGAGCTCTTTCTTTTTTCTCTGGAACTTTGTTCCAAGTATCTCTTAAACTACTTGTGGTGCTCATACATGAACCAATATATATGCATTTTGATACAAAAGCTGGTTAAATGAATGGAATTGTGCAAAAACATTGTGGTGTTTGGTGTTACTGTCTTAAATAGTCTTGCTTTTTTTAGCAATTAAAAACTCCCTTCATACTGTTACTTGCTGAGCTGCTGAAAAGCCAGAGTAGGTCCCATGCACTGGTTAGCCACAGGTTGCTAAAAGCCAGTTTTATGAAGAAAGTGGGTTACTTGCTAGTTGACAAATTTTTTTGAACACCACTGCTAAAATATTATATGGCTATACCTATTCCTTTGAGCTTCTCCAAAGTCTTAAATGAGGCCCCTTGCACCATCTCATTCACATTTGCAGGGAGCCCACTCAGGGAATACTCTGCCCAAGATGTTGCTTATAAGGCAGCCCTGTGTATTTGGTCAGGCAGGGGCAGTTACTCAAATAACTCAGTGCTTTGGAAGCAACTTGCCTTTAGCTCCTTGCTGATGATTCAACCTATCTGGTGAAGTTTAGGTTTTGAATATGATTATTGTTCATTTTGTGTTGTTACAGTATCGAGGCTTTTTTTCATTGGAAGGTGCGTTATAAAAATTGAGGATACACTGGAGAGACTTGTGTCTTTAGGGGCACTAGTTTTAGGTGCTTTGCAACAAATGCAACAGATTCCTCCTGAAGAAACCTTGCAGTTAGTTCTAAAGTAATTCTGGTTTTAATTTTAAAATTCCTTTGTTTGTTTCTCGGAACACTTTGTAAGACTTTATTATTATTATTATTGAAGGGGCCCTCTGAGAGCAGGGACTAGCAGCCTGGCACCTGGCCAGATGGGGAAGCCAGTGACCCCCGAGAGCTGGGGAGAGCCAGTCAGCTCACTGGACTGGTTGGCCGGCTCGGTGAGCCGGCCTGTCCTCTTTCAAAAGTTTTCATTGAATTAGCACATTCCTGTGGAATATTTTAGGTTTCATCAAGTCAGCACTTTGTGTTGGAACGCTGTGCTACTGGAAACTTTCTAAGCGGGTCTCCTTAAAGCCGCTTGCTCAGGGGTGGTGCCGCTTTCACTCACACCGCTCTGCATTTAATTCAGATACACCAGTGGGTCTGATTATTGGCTAGCATATTTACTGAAGTTCATTTTACGGGGAAAAGCTTTTGCTAGTGTAATTTCAGAGAGGGAGAGCATGAGACATGCAGTGCATGAGCTGCTGGAGACTTTTTCCTTACTCAAGGTAATGACTTTGCAATTATTCTTTTTAAATTAGAATAAGTGAATTTTTAGCCTTATGACACCAAAAAAGAGCAGGGGATCAAACATCACAGATAGCAGGGATTACATATATGATTTTATATTTAAAGTTTTATCCAGCTCTGTTTTGAATGGAGGATTAGTATGTGGAAAGACTGTTACAGACAGAATATTGAAAATTAAGGTAGATGTACTGGAAGGAAAACATGAGTGAAACTTGATGTGCTCTTCCTGTCCGGCAATGTACTTTGTCTTCTGGGGTGTTCAAATCTAACACCATGCACAGCTCGCCAAATATTCCTGTGCCATCTAACTAAATTCAAAGTGACTTGGGCCAGAACGGCACAACTGATTTAGATTAGCAAGGATGCAAAGCAGGGTTTTGTCATGAAATTTAAATACACTGTTTATTCCAAATCAGTTTGAGGTATTGGGTTTTGTCTTGTGAGGAAAGAGAAATGCTGGTACTGCTGCATGCTGAGGCCTGCATGTGAGTGAGTGTCAGAATCCTGAGCTAGAATCTGTAGGAGCAATAATCCTGCTAGAGGAGTTGTTGACATCTAAATGACAGTCATAACATATGCATTTTGATCAAAAGTAGAGACTTGAAGATTGGCATGAGTCACCTAAAGGACTAAAAATATTTTGGAAACATTCTTTGTGAATGGGACTGACCTAATTTTTTCTAACACCAGTTATAAGCTTTGCTGATTGGTAGCTGTTGCAACATCTTCAGGTAAAGCTATTTGTGCTAGAACTTATTCAGTTTATATTGCCCAGTAGAAGGGAAGCAAAATAGCACACCTTACCCTAACGTTTGGATGACCAAAAGACATGATTCTGGCAGTTCTGCCCACTGCAGTGACTTGATTTCCTTGGTGACTTCTGTGCACAAAAAAAGGGAAAGTATTTTATTCAGCAGGGCTGATGCTGTAAACTGTTTTGACTGATGCACTCAAAACTTCAGTCTGGAATGAAGAGAATTGCTAACTTCAAGTTCACTTCTCTGCCAGGGTTCCTGAGATCATAGCTTAAAAGACCTTGCAAAAGGGCATCTTGCCAGTCTGCCTGGAAAAGCTTAAGCCTTCCTCCCTGTCCTCATCCTTTAATAGGACTAGACTTTCAGCAAAGCAGTACAAAATAATACTAAGGCAAATCAGTTCTTCCATTCCACTTTATCCGAGGTATAAAATTCTCCATTGACTTTATCAATTCTTCCATTTTTGGAGTTTAACAAGATTCTTGGCTAAAAGTTTCTAGCTTCTTGCTCTGCCCTAGGTGGTTCTGTGCTCTGTCTTCAGGGGTGCTGGGGAGGGAGAAGAGCAAACTTTATAAGGTAGTTTAACAGGACACGTAAACAGGCACTTCTCCTCTGCTTGCAGTTAAAATAGTGACATTTACTCTTGCTTTGATCTTGTGTACTCAAGAACATCCTCCAGAGTATGTAGGAGGTTCATTCAGCTTCCCTGATGCTTTAAAACTGTTTTCTTCAGTAGTTCTTGAAAATAATTAGAACTGTGGAACATCTGTTGAACTTTGAAATTTTGCTTAACGTGCTGACAGCAGAACATTACTACAGTAAATAAAATTTTAATCTCAGACATTTGCACAGCTGTTATTCTGTGAATTGGTATAGTATCAGCTCAGACTTTTCATAGCTTGTCTTGCAAATCATTGTTACAATTTTAAGGAGGGAAATTGTGTTTGAACAACTTGATAAAAATATATTGATTAGTTTGTACCTCCTTCCTTTGGGAATTGTTGGTAGCGTTTGAACAAGGAGGAAACACTCACTGATGTTCACCAGTGTGGGCTGTGGATAGCTACTCCTCCAAACCAGACAGCCAAGAGGAACAGTGGCAAACTCTAGCTCTTCCTCCCTTTTGTTCAGTAAAGCTCTATTTCCTTCCAGCCACCCCAGATGTCTCCTTCAGCAGTTTCTGGTACCTCACAAAAGAGCATCGCTGCAAAAGCAGCCTGTTACAGTTTGTGTGTGTTGGGAGGGAGGTTGCTCATTTTACAGAGTAATGCTGACAAATGTCACTAAATAAAACCAAACTCAAGTTCAACGTGTACCTACCTCCTAAAGGGGGTAGGACCTGCTTTGGTGACCCCGTTTTAGGCTCAGTCAGTGGATGAATTGGGCCAGTCTGTGATAGCGTGGAGTTGCAGCACTTTTAGAGGCTGCAGTCTCTTATCTTTCCTCCACACCCACAAACTGTCAACCCTTTGCTATGAAATCAAAAAAGTAAGCTGTGTATTTCTAATGGTATGGCTGTGAAGAAAGCTCCTGAAATGGGAACATAGTGTAACTGAGAGGGAAGTGCTTCGAATGTCTGGAACAGCAGTTCCCAGAACTGCAGACTACCCCATTTATCTTGGTAAAATATAATCTTGGAGGTTTAGTGGTGGTGGTTGAGGGATCAACATTGCTTATTATTTTACTCTTCATGTAAGAGAAAGGGAGGCATAGATTTGTAAAGAAGCTATGACAGCTCACTTTCATGGTGAAGTCTGGGGATGCTTAATAGATTACGCTAAACTTTCTTGCTGTAATGAAGTAGAGTTGACATGTTTGCATCCTGCTGAGGAGGACACACTTCAGAGATCACATCCATTCATATCTTAAACTTTTCTCTGATTTGTTTGCGAATGGGACTGACTTTTAATGAACCTTTGGGGAGAAGCGTATTTGGTGGGTGATTCTCTGCATACTTTCCCTTGGGCCAGGCCTAAATCTGCTAGACCGAACTTCCTGTGACTGAGCTGTCACAAATCGCTCCTGGCCAAAATAGCTGCAATGTCACCTCATACTTACTTCCGTTCGTGAGAGTGGGACAACAATTTTTTTTTCTCAGTACATTGGAATTGCCTTTATATAAATGCATACATGTGCCACGGGTGTATTTTATATGCAGCACTGGATCAATACAGTAAAGCTTTTGACAGCTATAGAACAAGCCTGCTTGTTTCTGAGAGAAAATAGGATCATTCATGTGCTGAATAGCTCAAGTTGTTTCTTTTCCTTATAAGCTACTCCTAACCCCAGATACTGCCGTCGTCTTGCTTTGGTACTGACAGTGCTGCTAAAGTCAAATGACAATTCTTGTCCTAGAAAATTACAGATACACCTGTGAACCAGCGCCACAAAGAACATCTGCGGGTGACGCGAGGAGTGATTCAGATCGGGTTAGAAGAGGACCCGATACCTTGCGCTGGATGTCATTGTGTTTCTCTTATATAATGGCAGCGCAGTGCTGCGTGCAGGAGAAAGCTAAGGGACCGTTTAGTTCGCCCGGTAGCGAACGCTCGCTGTGCTGTGACTCTGCGTCATGTGATGCAAGCAGACAGGAGCTACCTTCCATGTCTTACACTTAATCAGTCTTTAGCTTTGAGAGGTCATTCGGAGGATGTCATAAATCGTGTCTGCAACTGCTGCAGTCTTGTGACTGCTGGGAATTTAGCTTCAGGGGAAATAATGTTCCTGGTTTTGTATGATAATTCTGCAGTCTTTAAAGCCGATACCTCTAAAACCTTGAGACTTTACTCGTTTGTTAGCAGCAAACTGACTTATTTTTTGTAGTTGCTCTGTGGAAACAAAACCCTTGAAAATACATAGCTTTTCCTAATCTTAGAGAATAGGTTTCATTGGCTGGATTTGAAATAAAACTACTTGAAATATTTAGGTTTTTTAAAAATAAATGCCAAATTACATCTCACTGACATTGAGTGATCTGTGTAAGAATTTATTGGTATTTCCTTCCCTAAATTCCTCACTGTTTTGCAGGAACGAGAAGAGATTATTTGCAGATCAGGATTTTTTTCTAAAGAAATATGAAAGAAGAAGTGGTACTCCTTCTTGCTCAGAAACTACCCCAAGGGCAGATCAATTGAAAGAATTGCCTGAAATGTCATTTGTAATTTATTTTTATTTCTTCAGATTAACATCTTGTTTTAAAACCTGCTACCCCTTTGATGGTTTAAATAGTCTTGTGCTTCTGAGTTGCAGACTCAACCCTTCAATGACAAAAGAAGTCAGCCCAGCTATTGCCAGGGATTTCAGTGGTAGAACAAGCCTAACTCTTCTGAAACAAGCTGGGTGACAACACTGTTAATGTGATAGAGTACTCTCACATCTAAATTGGGGATTATCATCGCTGCTTACATAGGAGAAAAAATTATCAGTTTTTAGTGTTTTTAACAAAATCCAGTGATTCTAGGACAGGTTGTAAATTGTCTATTGGCAGGGATTACATTGATTATATGCCGACAGAGGTACAAAATACTAGACTAGCCTGTTATATTCTCCCTGGAGGAACCTCCTCACTCTCCAAAGTTTGTGTTAAGTCTCACACAGCTACAGATTTGTTCAGCTGCAGAAAAAAACCTGAAGTTCTAACACACAGCTGAAACACAAAAAACTGCACTATTTCTAGATTTAGTGCTGAACTGTATTAACACTCATGAAACCTTGTTAAAGTTTCCTCATAAAAACCTTGGATAACTTCTGTTTTAACACTGCACTAATAGGGATCTGTAATTTAAAGCCATATCAAATATCATTAATTTTGACCATATTCCTCATCCCCTCTTTTCTTGCGTGAAGTTTAATTACATAGTCTTCATGTATAACATTAGGTATTGGATAGCCTTCATGTAGCTAAGCAATAATGTAGTATTTATGGATAATTTTTAGCCCATAAATAATGTTTGTTTGTTTGGAATGAAGAGATGGGGGGAGGAATTGTTTGGGTAACACTTACCTTTTTTTCTCTCCCATTCCAAGGAAGTCTGGTTCAGTCTATGGCTTTATTAGCTGAAATGCCTTGTTGTCATAATGGTGTCCAATAGTTTTGATAGCCTATAGATTTAAAAAATGAGGAGAAAAATAAAACTTTAATATGGTTGTAGAAATATACTGTCAGATGACATGCATAAAACTTTGAACAAATACTGGAGAATTGTCTTTGGAGACTTTTTTTAAACACATCTCCCATGTTAATCTTCTTGTATTATTACTTGTAAATTATCATCATCGCTGAATACTGTTGAAATTATGTGGGTGTCTTTTATTTTACTTAATTGCTAGGATCTAGAAATTAATGTTATTTGCTTTAAAATGTAAAGGAAGGTTGGTTTAGGGTATTTTTTTTCCTCTTGAAATTAAAGACCCATATGCTCTGTAGCTTACTGGGATAGTAAAAACCTGTAGGTACCTGTTAGCACCAGAAATATTGTATCTCTATCCTTGCTGGAACAAATTATAATACTGGATTATGGGTTAGTGTAGAGCAGAAAAACTGAGATAGCTTTGAAAACACCGACTCAATATTTGATGTTATCAGAACTTTTTGCATTCAGACATGTTTTGCATTCCATCTATATTGCAAGGGTAATTGCATTTAAAATAGGAATAGCTTGTAAAAAAGCAGTCTGTCTGCTGTGAACAGAAAAGACAAGTAAAAATTATGTAGTGATTTATATCTCTATCCTGTGTACGCACACTGACACCAGACATTCAATTTTAACTTGGAGAAGACTGATCTTGAGCCTGCTGGGAAAAGCACCCTGTAGGCCTAGCACCTGGCACTGGGGTTAATAAGCCAGACTTCATGCACGCTGGGTTTTGGCACCAGTGTTTTCATTGTGTGTTGCTCAGTAATGCATTGTATCTTTCCTAAGAATAGCGTTGCAGTCAGACACACCTGTTTTTTCTCCCCTCCTTCTGTTTTGAGCTTGGGCTTATAGATTCATCTTTCATGCCATCTTCCTTAGTGTTCCCTATGCATTCATTTTGCATCAGATCAACCCAAACTCCTCTGCAAGCTTGCAAAGAAATGAGTCAGTTATTTGGCCAATGTTAAAAGACTGGAAAAAAGACTTGGCAAAACTCATTATGCTCAGGGCACCTGTAGGAAGCCTGGAATAGGAACTTGAAAAAGGACAAAGTGAACAAAATGCTGAATCAAATCCTCCATCCAACTTCAAAACAAGCACCATTAAAGTAACTCGTGTTGCCCAGAGTAATAGGCTAGCTACCTGCATTTGAGCTTCCTCTGTTCATTCCTTCCCTGCCTCTGCTTTTCAGGGACACTCTTCCCCTATCCTTTCCTTCCATGAAGGTTTCTAATGTGCCCGCTTCACCTCCTTTGTGTTAGATGAGAGTTCTCATAGATTTCATTAGGCCAGCAGGTCCCCATCACACTCTCAATTTCTTGCAGACCATTACTAGAATGAAACTTCTTAATTGCAAATCATTACAAAGCAATTTCTCTGACTTCTGACTGTAGTTTCAGTGACGGTGAATGGTTGAAGCCTTGCCATTTGGAAAAACTGTCTTCTGCAATTGTTTTGGTCTCCTTTCGTCTTGGGGATAAAATAAACTTAGTCACTTTAAAAAGGTGCCAAAGCAAGAGGGATTTCCTAACCTCAGTGGGGATCCTTTTGTACAGTCACATCAACATCTTGCATTTGCCAGATCTTTTCAAATTTAGATGTTTCCTTCAGCTTGATCAGAGACAACCATCTTCTGTTGTACCTACTCTGCCACATCCATGCTCTGCTTTACTTTCCCAGTCTTTATGAACACTGTTGGCAATAGTATCTAGTCTTGATTTGGCAAAATTGTTCATATTAACAGATTTACAGAATCATAGCTAAGTCTTTCTTCTGATCGAAAAGCTATTTGAAGAGAACTGTCTCTGCACGGTATATGAAAGGAATTCTTCACCCCAATCCTAATCAGTGGTATCTTTTCCTCATTAAATCATTAAATTAGATTCCTGAGTGATTTACTACCAGAAGAAGCTTCTGTAGATAGATATTCTTGGGGTTTTATGCCTGGCTGGTTGTGATGGGGTTTGTTTGGTTTGGGTTTTATTGGTTTGTTTTTTTTACCTTTGGTAAAGAAGTCCTCTGCTATGCAAGGCAAACTGCACCTAAGGCCTCTCTCATTTTTCTTGAATGTGCCCCCCTTGGTGACAAAACTTAACTTTCTGCCCCTTGCTCTGGGCGATACCATATGGTTCAGCCACCTTTGGACTGGATCTATGTGGATTGCGATCCCAAGTTCTCAACAGGCCTAAATTGATTTTGCATCTATCATAGCAGTTTCTCAGTGCTGGTACAGATTGGCAGGTATGTATAAGTAGCCCTTAAATATTTTGCTTTGTTTTACTCCTCAAAGATAAGAAGCATTGTTTAGCACAGAATAAAAATGATAAAAGATCTGCATGTATGGATTCCGCACTGCTTTTCTTCTTTCTTGCGTGCTTCTGTAAGTTTCCTTCATCCCAGCTATCTCCAGCTCCCTGTAAGAAACAATCCTCTCTAACTGTAGCAGACTTTTTGTCAGCAGTACATGCTGGTTGCCCCTGGCCAATTTACTCAACCACTACTCCTTTTGTAGCATATTTGTGGTGTAAGATCCTCTTTGATGGTAAAGTCAGCCTTGAGAAGTGTAAATCATTCTTACCCGATGAAGCCAAGGAGGAGGTGTTCCCCAAGTGATAGTTCATTACACTATTTCCTAAGGAGACTTATTTTGCTGCTGTTCCGTTTCTTATGGGTTTGCCCCTTTACACACTACTTCTGATTTAACTCCTGACATTCAAGATTAATACCCAATAACCTGAGAGTTCATGTAATATTGATTAAACCCCAAGAAAACGGCCTAAAGGCAGCTTCCTTGTTCCATGTGCTGCAATAAGCAGCTTTTGTTTCAGATGGTATGTGCTGGGGTACACTATTCATAAGGGGGTTGCACAGTGGAGCACTGGTTTGGTACTGCTGCATTCAAGGCTTTTTCACCCAGTCGCCTCCTGATGAGACAATGTTTAGAAGTATTTTTGTCTCCCAGGAACAATGTTTCTGAAGGGAGGGTGGGAAGCCTTGGGACAAACACAGCACCCCAAGGAAGACTGTTCAAGAGCAAGTTACCCCTTGGGTCATTCAAAACACAAATCTACATCAGTTAGTTGGAATGAGGACTTAGTGCAGGATGAGTAAGGCTGGCACAAAGTCTCTTTACATCATGTTCTGGAGGATAAGACTGTTTATTTGTGGTTCATTTGTGAACAGGTGCAGCTCTTTGCCCCATATCTAGAGGAAAATTTGACAGTTTAAGGACGTGGTACTTACAAATGTGGTGAATGCAACTTATCTTTAGAAGTCAGTACAACAGGAGAAAGTTGTTTAGCTATCTTGAGATGATTTAATATTCAAGGGCATCTGAAACTGCAAGCAGACTGATTAAACAGAAGTTGGAAAGACTGTAGCTTAAGCAGAAGTTTCAGAGTCAATCAGATAATTGTATCGAGAGCAAATCTTGAATCACTGTGGAAACGCATAGTTACTCTGGCAATAAATCTCGAGACAGGAACACAAGACGTTTCATGTCCAATTGGGTTGAGAAATTTTATCTTGTATGAGTACCTATTTCACCCCAACGCTTTCTACCATAAGCATAAATACAGCCTGAGAAAGTTGGTACACTGATCACAACAGCAAAGGAGCGGCTGTGGATGTTGTTGCTCAGAAGTGAGGAGCTTTAGCCTGGGCTAGTTGGCCTTTTTTCAAAGCCTAGCTCTTCACTAGGAGTCCTGGGATGCAAACTTGACTTTGTCTATGAGCAAGATGTCTTAATTGGACATTGTATGAAAGCTGTGTTATTTAAACTTGCAATTTTTTTTTTTTTCTTTTTTTTTTTTTTTCAGAACTGTAGCTTGTATTGACAACACGTATCTTAAAGTTGCGGATAGATTTCCATTGTGGCCACTGAAGCAAACCTCTTTACAAAATAACTGTTCCTCTCAGTGCACAAATACCTCTCCCCTCTGTATTGTTTATTTAGTTTACCTAGTTAGAATTGTATCCAGGTAGCTAGGACTATACAGCCTTTTATACTCATCCTGCTCCCTAAAATGTATTTCAGTTTTTATCTTTATTCAACAAAAAGTGAGTGTTTTCTCTCTACCATACACCCGATCATTATCTGTGTGAACAGGAAGCATCTAGCTGTTTCTCAGAATTAGCTTCTGAAAGCTGAGAATGTCCCACAAAAATCTAAATCCAGTTCTTCAAATGTTGGGTTAGCTGAGAAACAATGAAAATTCTGCAGCTACCTCCCTCTAGCTCAGCGCAGTGTTGCGATGCAACTATTGCAACTTAGGCCTTATTCTGCAAATATTTTTCTTGTGTGACTTTCATTTTATGTTTGTGTTTTAAGAGAGGGGAGCACCAAAGACTGTAGGCAATGTTTGTGCAGGAAGTCTTTCATGATGGGTATCTGTTTGTATTTAGATATATCAGTCTTGGACCAACACTGAGCAAGGTGAGAGGGAAAGGGAAAACAAGGATAACGCTTGGACTTGGAGTAGGAAATTGTAACGGGCTGCCGCGTTGCAAGGGGTGAAGAGTGAGATGCCAAACAAAACCCCCAAAATTCATCAAATGCTTTGTCAGTATTTGAGGAAGCGTAACCTTTCTTGTAGCTGGTTAGTTTGCTTTAGAGAGGTTACGTTTTTCTGTATTGTGGTGGGGAAGGTGTTTTTAGATTGGTTAAGTTCTAGGTATTACCATGCAAGTTGTACAATGGTGTTTGGGGTTATTGTGCCTGTCGGAAACGCACAAAAAGTTGCAACGTGCATGTTTGATTAGCATGTGGCTACTAGTTTTTTCAGCAGTATAAAAAGGAATTGGGATTGAAATTACTCAGCAGAGCTGAATTCTGAATTTCTACATGCTCAACTCCCTGGTATTATGAATCCTGAAAACCACTTAGCTGTGGTTCAATTAAAAAGACTAGATGTTAAAAATCTTCCCTTTTGCTTCTGATCTACAGGAGGTTGCCTGTGTTAGAGCAATAAGAAATGTTTCTGATCAGGAACCCCCTGTTTCTTCAGAAGGTATGTTCCTCACTGAGGGCAGTGCAAGTTTAACTTTGGGCTGGGAAGGTGCAGTCTTCATAGGTGAACAAAGCTAACGGCTTCAGCTCTGCCTTGCTCAGTCTGCTGACAGAGCCTGTAGCTTGGGAAGCTCTGAGTGGCAATAAAGTATCTTCTGCAGTGACAACTGAATGATCTTTCTTCTGCTGTTGAGGGCTCTGAGTGCTACAGAATCAGCTCTCCTTCAGAGTGTCCTTCTGCCCCTGAGAGCAGGGGACGGCTGACCTGGTCATCCAAGAACGATCCCTAGCTGGAGCATGCTGAATCAAGGATGTTCCTCTTGTGGCAGCCAGAGTACTGAAGAACAGGTAGAATGCCAAAGAAACTGCTTCCTCCACTAGTGCTCAGGATAGACTAGGAGAGAAAGCTTTTGCTTGCAAAGACAGTTACTGAGCTACATGAGAGAAGCACACCCTGTGTAATGGCCCCTTTTCCTTCCATTCCAGTGTCTACTTCTCCCAAGGCTATTAACTGCAAACAAGAAGGCTGTCCATATTATTTGTATCAGATACTGGCTAATAATGTTAATCTCTTCCTCCTTTCTCCAATGCCCGCATTGCAACAGTAAATGAAATGAGATGATGGGGGGGCAGGAGGAGTGGTAGAAAAAGTAGGTCTAGAGAGAAATATTTTTGGGGAAAATGGGTGTGAAGAGGGGGAAGGGATAGTAGAAAATAGGTGGAAAGGAATGGAGAGGGAGAAAAACAGATGCAGGAGAAGCTGGAAAGATTTAGTAAATCAAGTCAGTAACATTTATTAAGTGTACGTTAATCACATATGCACATACTTGCTGGCTACTGAATAGAGCGTGCAGGTCCTTCTGGTCTACTTGTTTTTGTGACAGTGTAAGGAAAAACTTTGGCTCATCCCAGGAAGTGATATCAGTAAAAGTGTAGACTAAATTCTGCAATGTGGATGAATTCATGCTATATGTGTGAAGATACAAGTTGGCTTCTAGATTTCTGGAGCTTGATGTACTCCATTTAAAAAAAAGCAAAGACAGTCTCTGGTACTTAACTGAGAGAGGTTTTTAGTAATCGGCAACAAAAATTAATGAATGCTGTAGCAGATATATGGTAATCTGTAGTATTTAATGAAGTTTCATCAATATTTTTTAACCTCTTATGGCTCTTGTTTTACCAATTTTAGTGCTGATAAGATACTGTTCAGAAGGTATGTTCCGATTAAGTTTCAGTCGTACTCCTGAAAGGTGCACTTTTGTGGTGTCCCTCACTGTTAAGCTAGCCGCGGTGGCAGCTTCCACAGACATTTAAGCTTTTAAGTTTTAGAAAAAATACAGATATTTTGAAAAATTGTCATACTGGATTAGATCAAAGGCCTTTCTAACTTGGTGTTCTGTTTCCACTGAATGCCTAGAGAGAAATAAAATACTGCAGCTATAAGGTGATATCTCCCCAAATACTATTGCTGTCTCCATGATTTGCAACTTGGGGTTTCCTGAGCCTAGAGCTATATCTGTCTGTGTTTTAAAAAGAAAAACAAAAAGCGGTAGCGCAGATTTTAATGACTTAATCTGTGAGGTATGTATTGCATGTGCTTTTGCAGTCCTCAGTTTAAAGACAGACTATGTAATTTCAGACTATTTCAGGCATTGCCTATAATTTTAACCATGACCGAGTTGGTGGCTTTGATAGTTGTTGGATATATTTTTTTCAAAAGTTCTAGAAAAAGTTTTTAATTGGTAAAGTATATGCAAAATTGCCAGGATGATTGTATTTTAATTCAGTACTACCTATTTTGCTATAAATGCAGGAGTGGAGTAGAATTTATGTTACAATAAAGATAAAAGCAGAATTTTAGGAGGAAGAATTACTGACAACCAGAAGTTAAAACAGTAGTATTATTAACCAGGGATAGAGGAGAGGAGGAAAAAGTACTTGAGCAGACACAGGAGGGGAAATACTATGCTCTTCTGCCAGATTTCATCTGTGACACCAGTCTTTGGCTAGTGAGTGCTCAGATAGCTGGGAAGGTGGAGGAGGGTTTACCCCCTGTTTGGTGCAAGGCAGATGGATGTGGGGGTGTGGTGAGTGTTTGTGTATGTACCCATGTGTGGGCGAAATGGAAAAATGTGGCCTCTGCTTATTTCCTCTTCCCACTTCCATTTAGGTAATACACTCATATAAATGTTTTAATCATAACATTGATGAAATCTCACACTGTTCGTTTGTTTTTTTTTTTTTTTTTTTTTTTTTTTTTTTTTAAAGAGAAAAAGAATAATATGTATCTGCTGAATCACTCCACTGCAGGAAGATATGAAAACAAAAAAATTGTTCAGACTGCAGTGGTTCTGTGCGAAATTATTTACACATTTTCCCGTAACAGACACATTTAAGAGTCAGTGTTCAGTGGCCCTTAAACTGACTTCCATCTGGTGTAAGCCAGTGTTGGTACAGAAGAGTGCTGTATGAAGAAATTCTGACCAGATCCAGGTCTAGCAGGTTTTTCACTCCTTTTTCTTTACCTCGGATTGATGATCTGAATCACCTAAAATGGTCAAAAGGGAATCAGACCCAAAGTGTTGTAGGTTCTTGAAGGATTTGGTTTTGCTGTCATCACTCCACATGTGTAATCAATTATGAGCATAATTACATGGGCTTGGAGTCTGTTAACGTACGGTGCCAAGTTGCTGATGGGCATTTATAGCAGTTGAGTGTTTTGTACTAATTCCTTCAGAACTTATGCTTTTCTCTTGCATGAGAGCCTGGTAGGATTCATAAGGTTAACACAAGAAGTAGGGAATGCTGACTCATTATTTCAGAGGAAGAAAAGTATTGAAACCTGTTAACAAAATCTCTTCTGCAGGGGTAGCAGAACTCCACTGTGTTTCTGAGGCCCCGTCCATGCCAGCCGTCGTCAGCATTCGCACCAGCTCCCTCTGGCATGACTCGGCAAAGCCCAGTGCGTGCCCAGTGGGAAAGCCTGGGGTAAAGGCAGGGAGGGAGGCAAGCTGTTTGACTGGGAATTGTGCAGTAGGGCCGTGATTGGCAAGAGGGAGGCTAATGGCATTTGGGGAGAGTACAGGAGTACTGGAGGGAAGAAAAGGAGTCTCAGACACTTAGGCCAGGGCTGGTGGGAGATACAAATGTTTAAATTGGCATCTTGCCCTAATGTTAGCCAAAAGGTGCAGAACCTTGTTAAATCGCTCAGCAGGAGTTCAGACCCAAGTGTTGTACAGTCTGGGGAGTGCATGATAAGCCAGACATGTACAACAGAGAATGATGTGAAAGCAGTTCCCAGGAATGTTTTCTTTTATAAATTGTATTGTTATTGGACAGCTTTTTAATTTTTGTCATCAAAACTTGACTAAGTGCTTCCCTCTTGAGAGTGCTGAGGGAGGGAGGCTGGGGATTAATTCACTGGAGGTATCTTAGTGGCATTTTGTTGTGGGTACCAGCTGCTGATCTAATAAAGTGACTCCACAGAAAAAAATGACTTTTATTAAGTATGCTCTGTGTACATGATACACGGGTGCCTCTTCCCGCAACCTAACTGTGGGAAGAGAGTAGACCTGCTCATAGGACTTTTGGCAAAGTACTTGTGTAAAGAGGCGGTCTAGGAGGGTAGTGTCTGAGAGCCTCAGGCAAAGATTAATATCTCTGTAGCAGGACAATGCTGTCTGGAGAGTCTTTGCCTCCTGGTGCCAGATACTAAAGTATCTTTTTATAAAAAAGAAAACCAAACACCTCAAGGAAGTATTTATCCTTAGCACCCTCTTCTGGGCAAGTTCTTAGTGTCAGGATTTTGTAACAACAGATAAGAGGTCTTCAGATCTTTTGTATTGTTTTAAATTGCTTTCTGTCTTAGGTACCTCTAATGTTTTTGGAAGCTTACAGCTTCTAATAGACAATAGAAGCAATTTCTTAATATAATACCCACCAATAATATTACCATGTGTAAATTACATTTTTTTTATTTTCTTCATTGTGGTAGGTGTATATTGTTCATTAATTTGTTTTGAATATTTTTATTTATAACAGTTCACTTCATGTTAGATATTCTTCACATATCCTCATGAAGATGCCCCACATGTGGCATTATACAGTATTTTTAGCATAACCAATGAATATAGCAGAGACTGAAATGAGCACTCTCTTAGAAACCCAGGCACCTGCTAGGCAGCTTGCTGTCATTCTCAGGGAAACAAGGTAGACCTAATTTCATTTCACTTTTTGCTGCAATGATAACTTTTTAGTTGTCTGCTTGTCATTTTCTGTGTATTTGGAATGCCATAGTGATAAGTATTGGAGCCACTGGAGAGAATAGCATGGAGCTGGTGGTTTCTCAGTCGTACCTGGGGACCGTAGTCTCCATAAACAGTCCCTTTAGGCTCCTTTTGGTTAAGAAGGGGAAGCTTTTCCCATGAAACTGTGGAAATTTGAACACGTGGGCTTTACTTTGCCAAGTGTGCACCCTTCAGATCTGCCAGAGATTGCCAGCTTGGTTGCTATGTGGTCCCATGTTGGAAATGCTCTGTGCACTGTGTGAGGTCGCGTCTAACCTGCTGCTGGCAAACGGGGCCGTACGTGATCTCCTGTTTTGCTTTGTGCTAAGACCGAATTCTGCATCCCACGTTCTGGCTAAGATAAGTGTCCAAGAGAGAAGGTTTTTATTAAAAAGAATATATTTTCCCAGAAACTTCTGTGTGGAAGCCAAGTCTTGTGCATTCCTAGTAACTTACTTTCTCCTCCTTTGTTATGGAACTTGGTAATGCTGCAAAAAAACTCAGTATCTCCAGGAATTTAGGGTCATTGAAGCTATACAGCACTGATCTTTCCCTGATGGAAAACTCCCACTCCTATTGCTAACAGTTGCATACTTTACGCTGAGGAAAAGGTGGATGGGATGTGGTAGAACATGCTGACACGTTGAGAAGAGGAGGTTGAAGGTGTGAAATATGAGTATTGGAAAGGCTGGGAAAAGACAGCCAGATGTATAGAAGAGAGGTGAGTAGGAGAGTAGAAAAAGCAAATGACAGGCTAAGTGTTCAGAAGTTAAGAAGATCTTTACCTGGTTAATTACCTGCAGCATCCTGTCCAGAGAAATGTTACGTTCAGGCTTGAACGTAACCTCCATAGTGAAAACCAAGCATGGGGAAGAAGGTACAGCTAGGAAGAACCCACCCAGCATGAATCCTCCAAGCCTGCAGGCATTACGTACCATTTGTACGAAGAACCCAGCTTCTCCAACGCTTAGCTCCTGGGGTCGGCAGCACAGTGTGTGGCTGCTGTGGCTGCGTGGTTCAGAGCACAGGCTTCCGAGGTCAGATCAGAGCGGCCTGTGTGGTGGGGTATGGATCTGCTGAGAGAGTATAAACTCCAAAGGGTACTGGCTGTTGATTATGGCTACCCCTCTTCTCCCTGTGGGTGTCTGTCTACAGGACTTCATTTTGAGCTACGGCTGTGTTTAGGCAAGAAACTGAATCATAACCATGTTTTAATTTGAGCTGTTAAAATGTCTCCCATCAGGAATCTCCAGTGAGCTGGTGTGTAAGTGTGACTGATCCTCACCTTGACATGGCTTTCTGCAGAACTAGAAGTATCTTCTGTAGCTGGCCTTGATGTTCCTAATAAAGAACATTTCGCTTGTAGTAGTCTGCTTTTTAACTGTTTAACTTTGTGCTCTTTCTTCAGAGGATGTGCTGAGTAAAGATGCTGGGGAGTGTGCAATATGCCTGGAAGAGCTGCAGCAAGGAGATACTATAGCACGGCTGCCTTGCCTCTGCATATATCATAAAGGGCAAGTATTCCTCAGGATGTGTATAAAATTCCAGAAGGTTGCATTTATTGGGTGACTCCTCTAAGGGGTGCCTAAAGGAGCACTAGAACTTGGTCGCTTTTTACATTTAAAAACCAACCAAACAACAAAGAAACAATAGCAGCAACCCTGAAGATGTTTTTCTTCAAATACATCTCCACCAACGTATTTGAAGTCAGTTTTCCCTGCTACAGTCTTCTCATGCTTGCATGAAAAGCCCACAGGAAAAATAAGGCAAAATCACCTGTATGGGGAAGGAGTGCACATCATGGCTAGGGAGCTTAGGTTGCGTGACTTTAAGTTTTGTCAAATGCTAGTAGATTTGAAGGGGAGAGGAGGGAACACTTTTTAAACCTGTTTCGTATTTGTTTTCACACGTGTCTGTAACTACAGGAAGTAAAATATCAATGAATGATATAAGCAAGATGATAGGGTTGGTAGTGAACTAACCTGTGTATAAAACCTGGGTAGTAACTTGTAAAATGCTTCCTTAGAAAATTTTAACACTTAGGAAATTTAGTTTTTCAACACTGTTTAATATCCAAATATTATTGTGGTTTGGGGTTATTAAATTTTCCAATGATGTGTGTATATACATATACTTCTTTGTATATTATAAAATCCTGCTAGTCATTGAAATTATGAGAAACCAATTTACGTTTGTATCTTACTGCTACATGTTACTGAGATATTCATGTCAATTTTTTTTTTATTTTTGTCTTGCATCCAACAGCTGCATAGATGAATGGTTTGAAGTAAATAGATCTTGCCCTGAGCATCCATCAGATTAAGACAAGATTCATGTTTTTAGGTAATACTTATTTTTAGACATGTACATTTCAACAATAAATATCTTGATTATCTGAAATAACTCTTTATGCTATTTTTTTTAACTTGTGAATTTGCTACTGTGTCTCAGAACTGTGATATTAATCAGTAAAGTATTGACGTATTTTCAATATGTAAAAGGTTTCTGCCTCCTTATATGGCATGGTCTGAAATGATGTATTCCAGTTTTAGTACTGGAAAGTGGCAAGTCAGTGCCAATAAAGTTTTAACATTACCTTCTAAAGAGCATTTTTTCCGTGGAAATGAAACAAAATTAAAATAATACAATTGTGTAATTTTAGATTGTTCCATGAGTACTGGCATTTCTTTCTACAGAAAGCTTTTGGAATCATATGAAAAAGTTGAAACTAGGTATTTTCAAAACCACTTTCATATTAATGCATTCCAGAATGTTTAAAATCTATAAATAAGTTAAAAATGTTAACATGTTTCTATCCATCCCATCTCACAGAGGTGCACATTTTTCCAGCTTATGTTTTGTGTTAATGATTTCAGATCTGCAATCAGTGTCAAAGGTTTAAAGGATAGGTTTATTATTTGAGTTGACTAGTTCGAAAACTTTATCTTGCATTAAACTACTGCCCCTAAGCGTTGCAAAACACACCAAAAATCATCACAATTCTTAAAGGAATGGAGATATCCGAAATTCTGGTTGGTAGCTGAGGGTTTGATTTTGTTGTTCTGATGGAAATTAAAAAAAAAAAAATCTGAAGACTTCATCATTGGCATTTATTTGTTCATTTGTTTCGTCTTGCTTCATGAATCTGTGTTGCAGGTCACATTGCAGTGCTATGGTTGTTGCAGGGGTAGCAGTGAAAACCTGAAGGAAGGTATCCTGCTACAGGGATCGTTGTTTTAATCTCAGGGCAGTGTTAGCCGATATTAATAAACAAACACGATTCCTATATTGCCCCCAGCAACTGAACCGTGGAAGAAGCCTGCATGCTGTTTCTGAATACATTTGTCTCTGTACATGCCCATGGGTGTCTAACCTCATGTTAAATCCAATTTGCTTCTTTTTTTTCCCCACAGCAGAGACGGTGATAATTGGGGCTTAAGGAGAAGGGGAAGGAAAACACGGCGGTTGGTTGTGCTTATGCTGTTTGAGTGTGTTATATACCGAAATAGCTGAAATGATGGTACTTTTGTCTTCTGCTTTTTCAACAGCTGCTTCCACTGATCAGAAAACATAGGAGATGTGAGGTTCCCTTGCTGAACACAGCGTGCCTGGCTTGAGACTTACAGTTCTTTGTGGCTGAAAAAGGCAAAGATGGACAGTGACATGGAAAAAGCATTGCAGATGCCGGTTACTTGCCAGTAGTGCTCAGTATACCAAACACTCATGCAAAGAACACACAGGGATTTTGAAAATGCTGCACATTCTGTAACAATCGACTCCCCACAGACGTTACTGACACTGTTTTGTATCGAAGGCCAAAGTTCCTAATTTCAGCCTAACTTCTGGTTCTGTGAAGAAGCGGGTTATTGGACATGTTTCCTACTGCCTCAAGTGGAAGCAGAGACGTTCGATATGTGCTATCCGAGACCCTTGCAGGAGGATGGCCCCGGGTTTGAGTGGGAACGTTTTCACCTTCTCGTTGGCTGAAGAAGAGTAAATGGCAAACTAAATATAATGTAACAGTGTGACCTTAATTTACTGAATTCACACCCTGTTTTACGTTCTTCACTTTTTTTCAAGAACAGAAAACATAAACTTCTGTGGATAGGAATACTATATTTCAAAATTTTGTAACTAAACCTTTGTCACAATGCAGTCCAAAGAGTAAAACCAAGACAGGTAACTAATTTATATTGATCAAGCTATAGGGATTGTTGAAATCTGCACATCGTATTGCTATTTAAGTAACTAAAACTTCTCTTTTACTGCTTGTGAGTAAAAACAACAAAAAAAATGCAGCAAAGCAAAATCTTACAGCTATGCAACTTTTTTTTAATAGGAAAAAAAAAAAGAAGAATTACCAATTTTAAGTGCTGCCAGTTAAGGTGATTTGTTTAACGGGTATTTTTTTAAAAATGTTTCAGGTAATTATTTTATTGTACTACTCTCATCTCCAGGCTGCCTCCTGAGGTGTAAATGAATAACTGCAAATGTGGGCACAGCAAGAGGGTTTTTTACAGGCATGGGTGAGATAACATCGAGGTGGGATTTGTGTTTAATTTTTAAAACACTTACGCGCAAGTTTTTGTTTCCTTGTTTGAATGTTTTTTGATGGCAGGATCTGTAGTACTTTGCGTCTAAATCCTTGGTCTCTTCATGTGGAGACCAGCATTTGACGGTGTGGTTTGAGGTTGGATTTTGGAGTTTTTTTGTTTGTTTTTTTTGTTAGTTTGGTTTTTTTTTTAATACACCTGCATTTGTTTAATTTATTATTATTTTACTGTATTATATTGGTATAACCAGGGCTCCATGAAACATAGGATGTCTCTGCAGGGGTACACCAAGTAAAACTGTGGATAAGTATTAGTTCCCATAAAGTAACACAGTTCAAAAAAAAAAGGGGGGGGGGGGGGGGGAGACAATAAACTGGAACAGATATCAGGGCTCAGAAGCATACTTTTTATATCAAGAATGAATTGTAGTAGTTTCTGAATTTCACAGTACAGGGAAGAGTTTATGAATATTTATTAGCGACAGCATTTTTAGTGGGTTTCAATAGTTAAAATAAATAGCACAACACTTCGAACATTTTTCTTGTACATACATAATTCTGCATTTCTTTTTTTGTTGCTACTGTGATTCATATCAAAAAGGGCAAAGAACAGGAGCAACTGCTGCTATCTGGAGAACAAGTGCAGTGCATGTTACTAAACTCTCCTGTCTTGCTTGCAGAGCAATTCTTGCCTGGATAACATTTTCTCCTGAACGTTGCTCTGTAAAATGCCTTTGTTATGCTGCAAATCTAAAGGAGTCCAAACTAGATAATCGCTGGTGCAGTTTCTACAGTTTTGGGCTTGCATCACTGGTTTCAGCTGAACCTGTAACTATGGGGCCCCATCATACTCTCTTTTTCAGTGGGAGCAGAACCGTTTTGTCACACATTCAATTCTGTAGTCACATCAAATGTACAGTTGTTCCCTGTACAGATTCCTTTTTAGCTGAAAAGATTTGTGTTGCCTTGTATTATCATGGGGGGAGGGAGGGGATGAAGAATTACAGCACCTGTAATACTCGAATAGTGGCGTTGCCTGCAGGCCCACTTTTCCAATGTTTTGAATTCCTGCTGTCTTCTGAAAGTAAAGCTTTTGCATTTGCATTGATTTAATGTTTACTGTTGGCTTCATGCCTACAGAAACTCACCTGTAATAATGTAAAGGGGGGTAGGTAAGTGTTTTGGTGTCCTGTGCTCCGAGGTCATAGATAGTCTTTGGCTTGGAGATTAAGTAGGTAAATATTATAAACATAAATCTGTTTACAACTTAAGCTCGGTTTTGGTAGTTCATATTTCTAGTTCATTTACTGTTTTTTCAAAAACCTTAATTTTCTGTATTCAGATGCAAGTAGCTGGTTTAAAGACCCAGCAGTTATCACTGCTGTCCTACATATAGGACCAGTGTTTGAAAAGCATGCCACTAGCAATCGCACTGATGTGTGGTTTTGCAGGCAAGAGTCCGTTGCTGCTTCCATCAGCATGGCGGAGCAGCAATACCTTGGATTACTTGAGGAACTGATACGAGGTCAGCCTTAGATCCTAGTTTGACGTTCTTGGTATCTATAAATCTCTTCTGAAAGGCTATGGGAGGTTTTCTTGCATCAAAACCTGTAATATAGACCAAGCCTAGAATGACCCTGGAAGCATGAGAGTGATGCTTGGGTTTGAAAATGCCTGTGGAAATTCACCTACGTGAGCTTTCTGTCACCAGCTGTGCTGGTCAGTTGGTGACGGCCATGCTGTAGCCGTAGCTTTAGTCATAGGCGACACCTTCGTTTTAAAAACATCCTCACAGTCATCCTGAATCATTGTGTTTCAGAAGAGGAAAATAAACACCAAACAAGTCCTGTGTCTCGATCAAGGAATACCACACTTGTCCACAAGAAGCAATAACTTAAATTACGGTGCGATATGCTTCTTTGCCTGTAAATATATTGAGATTGCCAATTCTGTGCTGTTTCAGAGTATTTTCTGTCATCTGGCCTATATCTTCCCTAAGTATGTAAGGGTGTGAAATAATTCCCATACTCAGGTCTGCCATAAACATGCTGCTTGCCAGAAGGGGAAGAGTAGACTCAACACTGTATTGAAATGTGAGATTTTTCTGAACTTGTAACATACCCATGTATCTTGAGTAGCGACTTGTGTTTTGAAGTTCGTAGTGGAGGTGGCTATGAGTTGGGATTGTATATAACCCTACTCCATACAATACCAAGAGAGCCATGCTACTGTCAGCACAGGGCACCCACTGCCCTGTCTCTTATAAACCAGTATATCTAGAATAACACTTTCCTTTCGAAGGAGGTAGCTAATTTTCTTTCAACGTGTACATTCAGTGATGAGTTCAGTGGGACGTAAAAGCAAAAATACGAAGCACAGTGCAAATTTGTGGTATTTTATTTTTGGGCAGAATAAAGCGTAAAACGGTCTTATTTGTATTATCTGTCATATTCAAGGGTAAGTGTACTGCAGTATTTTGAAATGGAAAACGTGTAGGCACTGTACGAAGATGTGGGTGGATACTTGTGACCTTTTTTTCCCCTGCTCCCCCCCTTTATGGTGTAAAGGGGGCTTTATGACTTAATCTCGAGATTTATACATTTATCCTAGTTCTTAATGCTAGGAGCACTGGCTTTTTAATTAAGTCTTTGCTGAAACGCTGGAGAGCTGGTAAAACTGACTCCCAGTAGACTAAAATCTCAGCAAACGTGAGAAAGATAATTTTTATTCAGAAATGTCGATTTTTGGTGTTTCTGGTTGGATAACATCTAATGCATGAGGTATGCTTATGGATGCTTTTAGTATGCCGCCTTTTCCATGTGAAGGCTTCAGAAACTTGCTCCATTTCTTCTGTGTTCCACCAAAAGCAGGGAATGTGGCACTTGAATGTTACTGCTATCTGTACGTAACAGCAACCAAGCATATGTTGGTTTTGATATAGGCCATGATCTCTCTGAGTTTCTCTGAATTTTAGCTGCTTTCCCATATTGAAAGAGAATATTTATGTGCAAATTTGGTGTTGCTGGTTTGTACCTACTAATTTTGCTGTATGGTTGGGAGTTCCCTGCTGAGAGACTACTGTATACCCAGGAACACAGAAGTGCTACCATGGGATCTTCCAGCTCACCTCTGCCAGTGGAGGATTATCTCATGTTTTGATGAGTGCTATATTTTTATGATTTACTTTCCACCCTTCCAAGCTTAAAAGTCATTTTAGTATCAATTTCTTCTCCTCTTCCTAGCTGAAGACACGATACATTTTAGGCCATATCCCCTCAATCTTTGGACAGGCTTTCCATGGGCTTCAGCAAAAGTAACGGAAGAGGCTGTAGGTGGAAGAGGAAGGCTTGTTAGGGGGTTTGCTACAACTCAGCCAAACGTGTTTTTTCCTGCAGCAGCGTCATCAGCTCATACCACTTAACTTCTTGTTGCTCAAAATACTCTGTGTGAGAAATTCACGAGAGAACTATGTCCAGGATTTGTTTCCTAAGTGTGAATCTTCTGATGTTTCTTCATATAAATTAACCTGCTTCGAAAATCAGGTTGAAGATGTTTTAGCCTGTTGGAGGGGAAAAAAAAAAACCCACCACCACCAAACGGTCCTTACTCTCTCTAGTTGCATTTGGTTATCTTACTACACAGTTCGGCTGGCTTCCCAAGCTGCTGCATTGTGTTCTGTAAAGTCATTTCTCAACTAAGTACATCAGAGCTGATGATGGGATAAACTGTAAAATGACCTCACTGTGCGGCATTACTAGTTGCTGAAGACTTGCTCAGGTAAACCATGGTAGGAATATCCTGCACCTGAAAGAGGTTGGACTTGGTTGTCTTTTCATCCAAGAAGTTGCCAGTGTACAAGAAGTAGAAGGCAGCAAGCCCGCTAGCTGATCTTTCTGGCAGCTTTTAATCTATGTATGTTTGTTTGAGAGACTTTTGCCCTCGGGTGTGCTTTGGCAAAGATTTTGCAATGATAAGTAGGATTTGCTTGATTCTGGCAGAGTTTCAAGTGTAAGTAACCCAACATTGCGAGAACATAATCTGTTGCTATCCCGTTCTTCTTGTTTTCCCTCAAATCTGTCCTTTTTATTGCTAATTTGTTATATTTAATAGTAAACACTTCTCAGCACGACTGGTCACAAGCTCTCAAGGTGTGAAATGCTAGCAGGAAGAGGCATCAAAGTGTGATTCTGTGCTCTTCCTCTATATGTTAAGATGAAGCTGAAGTATTTGTTATTGTACAGTCAAGAATTCTCTCCTAGCTGATATTGCCAAAGTGCTATAACTTCCAAGGAAGAAGGGAGGTGGCTTAGCTGTAGAGGGGATGTTTTAATGAACTAATTAATTTTAAAAGCTGCAGCATCACACTGACCGAGTGGTGATCCAGCATTACCCTTATCACTTGATTGCGAATGTCATTCTGGCTCTCCCTACCCTTTGGCAGGGGCCTGCTGGTAGGGAGCAGAGTGTATATTCCCCTTTTTCATATGCCTCTTCCCACAGAGCTAACCCTGCCCACAACGAGTTAGAGGGAACTGCGTGCTAGCTTCTGAAATGCCACCCGTACGTGCAGTGGTAATGGACAAGATGTCTTCCGTCATTACCCGGAGCAGAAATCGGAATGTAATTTGCAATGTCTAATGTAAAACATGTTTGTATTTTTTTTTTTTTTTTTTTTTTTTAAATTGAGCAGTATGATTGCAAGTTGACTTAAGTTGTTCTAAGGTACTCTTTTCAGTGGTCTGCTAGTACATAATCATGAATGAAAATATTTTTTTATTGATTTTTAGGTTGTATGTTTAACATTCCATTCGTGTAAAATATGTACAAATATATGTAATAAATCTTTTGAAGCACAATTTTCTTCACACTTCCGGGTGATTTTTTTTTTCTTTTTTATTTCAAGTAGTAGTGAAAGAAGCGTTGCTGTGGGACAGAGCTTCTGTATGTCTGTGCTGCAGACCAAGCTGAAGCAGAGGAAGAAGCAAGCAATGTGTGGTGTATAGTCGCAGCTAGAAAAGCAACTTGGTGTCTCGCCTGTCTGCAGTTCTGCAGGTAGGAGTGTGGACCCTCTGGGCCACCCTCTGGTCCCTCTCAGAGCCCCTTTCGCTCTTCAGCGTCTTGCAAAGCGGCTGTGTGATGGGCTTTTATCCAGCTGGCCAAGGACGGCCTTGGCAGAGCGGAGCCCATGGAGCCGCTGTTTTGCCAGGGTGGCTGGTGGTGAGGTGTCTCTGGTTGATGTGTCCTCCGGTGATCCTCAGCAGACGTGATGGCCTTCAAGGTTAGCATAAATCCGAGCTGCAAGGTCTGGAGGTGGGAAACTCGTGGGTGGCTTAAAAAGAAAAAAGAGGGGGGGGGAGTGGGTGGCAAACAGCCCTTTCTCATCACCTTGATGCAGCTTCTTGGTCCCTAAGCGTCAAGCTAGCTTAATGCACTGCCCGTTCCTTCAGTTTCCTCTACCCAAATACTGCTCTCGCTTCCTCCCAAAACGCTTCATAGTTTCCTCTTTAAAACTGATGCCCTGCCAGCGTACCCATGGCTGGGCAGTGCCTGGATTTCCTTGTCCGCGACGGTCACCGGCACCCTCCTGTCTGTCCCTAAACAGCCGGGAGGAAGCTACTGCAACAGGCTCCCGCAGAGACGCGTTGCTGGAGGAGGGAATTTCTGCCCAGAGCCATGGAGGGCGTTAAATCGGTCTCCAGTTGAGCTCCCTGGCAAGGGCAGAGCACTGCACTGCGGCTGCCTGGAAACCTCCGCCCGGGGCAGCGGCTGAGCTAAGCACTGCATCGGGTCGCCTCCAGCGCTGCCCGCAGCGGGTAGCTGTGGGCGTGAGAGACCCGGCTGGCTGCGGTATTACCCCACGCCTTCCCGCCTGCCCCAGCAGCGGGTACGGAGCTGCAGCCCTTGTGCTAGAAGCGAGTGAGATGAGGAGGAGGGCACGGGTGAGCCACGTGCTACCGAGGACGCGCAGGGTTTGGATGGCGTACGGTGTAAGGCTGCTGGGGCGAGGGGGTGACTTTACACCCCTTCCCCTGCACTAGTCGGGGGTGGAGCTGCGGGTGCTCCGAGCAAAACCAAAGTGCGTTTCACCAAGGTTATGCGTAGCGTAGGTGGGGAAAACAAAAGCAGTTCGCTCTCCAGGCAGGAAACGCCTCCTCTTACGATGGTGTGTTGCATCTCAGCCCAACGGGGTGCTGCTCCTGTCGGCAGGCTGGTAGCAGCTGCTGGTGGAATGTGATGCCAGGGTGTATAGCATGCGTTCCTCCGAGGCTGGGTGTCCATCCTTGCTGGCTCCGCTTCTGAGAGAAGCCGCCTGGTGTGGCCAGGGGTAGCTGAACCCGTCGTTAAAGCACGGCGACGGTTATGACCCTCACAATTCTCCCCGTGGGAGATGATAGTTTTAATGCATGAATTATTCAAGTCTGCACCAAGAGACAGTTGGATGTAATTACTAAGAAACGTGTTCATATCTCCTGCTACTGTAACTTCCCCTCCTGATCGCCTTCTGGGAAGCCTGAATTCCTTCACTGCCAGTAATTCCTGTGTTTTTCTCCTCAGTCTTGAGCTGTATTCTGGAAGCAATTGATAACTAGTTAGAGCCGCGTTTGGCTTCGCATCAGGAAAATCTGCTGGAAATCATTCCAGTTCAGTAGGTACAGGATTGCATGTGTGGAATTTAAATTAGTGGCATCTGTTGGTATCGTGTCCTGCCCTCCTGCCTATGGCTGGGACATGGGACATGGGACATGGGACATGTCGCCTCTGCCCTGCAGTTGCTTGCCCTGAGGGGTGAACCAGGCGGCAGCGCCGGCCCCGGGCTGTTCCCAGGGGCTGTCAGTGCGAGATGGTGGTGCTGCGTGTCTGTGTGCGTGTCTGGCCCCGCTACCGCACGCTGTTGGTACAGCCAGTGATCCACGTCCGCTTCTGGATGCGGCGTTGCTTTTAGCAGGAAGGGGAACAAAACATCAGCCTGCGGCAGAGAGAGCAGGGAGGGAGGGGAGAGTCCCCTGCAGCAGCTGGAGCTGAACGGGGGGTGTTTTCTCCCCTGGCTTTTGAGTGCCCTGTGCTGGAAGGTCTCCTGAGGCTACAAGACCCGAGCAATGCTCGTGCCTGGGGGGCTCAGGCTGGAGCCTGCTGGTCTCTGCGAACATCACCCAGCCTATTTGTTTAGCTCCGTATTTGCCCAGCTCCATCCCACCCTACAGGGAGAGGAGTGGCCGTGTCCAAAAAGCCAAACAAGGCCATAGAGGACACTGCTTGCGAGGTGCTGCGCAGCTCGTGCCCGCCGTCTCCTCACCAGCTGGCCGCTGGACAACAAGGAGCCTTAGCAAAAGCCAAGTGAGACGGAGTTTTCCAGCCCTCGTTTAATAAAGCATCTGTTTTCTGAGGGGGATGAGATCAGGGATGCGTGGGGGCAGGGAGGAGGGTTTGACATAAATAAATAATTGTATAAAGCCCATCCTCAGTTGACGCAAGATGACTCACTCCTCGTAAAGCAACAGAGCGTAGAGCAGGCAGATATTAAAAGCGTGGGGACGGGTCCTCAGCTGAGCTCGGTGGAAACTGCAGGTGCTCTCTGGATTTGGCCTGTTATCTTTTGAATCATGTTTTGTGTCGAGCTCCTGCCCTGCTTTTTGTTTTCACCCTGGCTACTGATTTCTTTGTTTGAACATGCGTTTGAGTTTTAACAAAGACTTTTTTTTCACCCCCTTCCCCTCCTAGTTGCTTCTTTAAGCCGGCTTCAAGCAGAAGGAAAAGGAAAACCTAAAGGCTCTGTCCAAGCCTGGACAGGCTTTGTCACTGAGGAGAACGACCACCATGGGCCCGTCCCCCCCGTGCCGCGGTGGGGTCTCCTCATCTGCTCCCTGCCTCAGCGGACCCAGGTGACTTCTGAAGCGAGCGGCTTTCCTCTTCACAAGTCACCCAGGCCAGGATTAACATCTCCTAAACTCAGTGTTAAAGAGTCTGGCAAGTAATGGGAGCATGAAAACTTGACAGCGTCATTTGCTCCAGCCTGTGAGGTCTAAGTCTCCTGGCTCGCAAGGCTTTAGCAGCTAATTAAGTTGCTGACTTTGGTGTATAGGATGAATCCCCAGACGCGAGCAGTTGGGCATAATTTAGTTGTTTGCAAAGGATTTGCTGTAGCTGGAGCTCCGGCTCTCTTCCCAGCGGGAGCAAGGAGGACGCTTCCGCACCGGGGCCGGTTTGCTCTTGGGTGCAGCCGCTTGCTGCAGGGGTGGAAGTGGTCCCTCAGCCGCAGCACCTTTCTCAGCAAAAGTGCTCAAATCCAGGCTCGCCTGTGCTGCACAAAATGGTCACTGGCGATGGGTGCTAAACTTGAAGTGTCCGTCCCTTCCTCGTCAGTCCCGCTGGGCTGGCAGGAGGGGCTGCGGGTGCGCGGGGCGTGATGACGTGGTTGTGCCCCCGTCGAGCGAGTACCAGCCTGTCTTGCTGACGTCTCCAAAGCAGCGCTGCTCCAGGGGGGCTGCCGCCCTCGAGCGGGGCCGGGGTGGCTGGGGCTGTGAAAGCTGGCGGCTCTGGGCTGGGGCGAGGGAAGGAGAGGAGCCACCAAAGCTGGAAAATTGCATCCCGTGAAGTGACAGAGCCGCTTCCCTGTGAGCAACCCCGAACTGTCCCAGGTGCGGGGCCGGGGCGGGGGCCAGGCCAGGGGGAGGGCTGGGATTCGGACCCCTGGCCCTGCCTTAGCAGCTCTGCAGTGGTGGCAGTTGCCAGCAGGATGGCCAGAGCAAGGGGAAATATTTGGTTCCTTCTCTCCTGCACCCAGTGCCCATCTCCGCATCTTCCATTTCTGTGTTTCTCCGGGAGGTCCCGGCCTCCCGGGGCCGTTGGAAAGCCCCCCTATCCCGCAGCCCTGGTGCCAGCAGCGGCTGCCGGCCCTGTGCGTGACAAGGATTTATGTCTCGCCCCCTTAACGCGTTGCTTGACCCCGAAGGTGCTGAGCTCGGGTGGGGGAGGCGGCATCAGCCAGAAATCTGCTGCTTCCCCATGCAGTCACCTGGGGCCTCCCCGTCAGCGCGGACGGACGAGGGCGCAGGACACCCCCCGCTTTCCAAGTATAAAGCGGTGGCTGTAGTTTTTGCCCCCGGCTGACTACAAGACAAGTTTTTATTCCCTAACCTGCCTGCCGTGACCTCTCATGCCTTGATGCTCCTCAAGCCGAGGCTGCTGTTTTCTCTGAAACATCATCCCTCCTTTCAAGTCCCGTTGCGAACCTGAGGCAAGTTATTTCAAAACTTTGCAGCTCCTGCCCTCACCTCTGGTTTACCTTTGGGAGAGGAGAATGAACACCAGCTAACCTCAGCCCCGTTGAGATTCACGGGGGATTCGAATGTGAATTTCCCAGGATAAAAGAGGGGACTCCCCAGCACCTGTGGCCCTCCCTGCAGCCTCTCGTCGTTTGTCCCCACCCGGGAAAGCGAGGAAGGACTCGCTGCTGTCCCTACGTCATGTTTTTAGAAGCCTCACCCATCCCACGGTGCAACTGAGAGCCCCCAGCAAGGGAACAGAAACCATCTCCTGGGAGTAAATTCAGAGTCCCCAACTGCAGCAGGCAGCTCCCAACCTGGCCTCCATTTTCACCTAGCATGATCCTGCCGTTTTGTTTCTACCTACTAAAGCAACAGTCAAGCGTTTCGTGCATGGCTGCAGCTTTTTGCTGCTAAGATTATTTGTTCCATCAGTTGAAAACCAAGCGGCGTCTGAAGTGACCTCATGGCACACGCGTCCCTCGCAGCCTTTGGCCCGGCTCTGACGCCTTTGCTCCTGAGTGCGGCCATTTATACAGTTTTGCCATAGGCTCCTGTTTTCCTCTGCCAAGCCAAGGTAAGGGAACGGAGTGAAGCTACAGGGAAGCCGGCGTGGGTCTCTTGCTGCCTCAGCTTCGGTGCCGCTCCTGCGGCTTGGGATGGAGGGATGGGGATCCTGCGCTGGCCGGGGCTGGAGGGCAAAGGCTGCACAGCCTTGCGCCGCCCTGCGAGTCTTGAAGTGGGGTCTGACAGCTGGAGACACAGGTCTGGCGCCCAGTTAGCGGCACTAAACCAGGCTCAGAAAAGCATCCTTTCCCGGAGACCTGGCGGTGCGTGACCAGAGTGGGACAGCAGGAGTTGCTCTCGAGGGCCACGGTATTATCTGGCAGCACCAGTAGGCGCACATAGCTCGCACCAGCTCGATGCAAGTGTTGCACCTGGAGCCAGCAAGAGTTCACCCCCAGCAGCGAGTGGCAACGCAGAGAGCTCCTGCAGTCGCCGTGGCAGGAGCACGACAGGGGCACAGCACGGCACCAGTGCGTGTGTCCCCGAGCCGCTATCCCGGTTTCCCTCGCTGCCCCTAACTGGGTTGGTACCCACTGCCGGAGAGGTCCCTCGTGGACAGTGGCAGCTGTGAGCGCCCTTCTTCTGCTGTGGCAGCTCCTCTCTCTCGTCTGCAGCCAGAATGAGTTAGGCTGTCACGGTCCCGTCTCTCTCTAGCCAAGTGTCTGCTTGACAGGGCTTCAGCAAAGCCAAAGCACTTGCAGGCAGCCTGTTCAAGTTCTTTCAAAAGCTGTTTATTGTCACAGTGGACAAGTGGAAGAAACATAACACTGCGTAAAGAGAATGTCTTAGCAAATTACAAACAAGTCTTAAAAAAGTTACAGTTGTCTCCGAATCCGAGTAAACAAGGCTCTCGCTGCGAGCTGCAAATGTGTTGCTCCGATGCACTCTACAAATAGACCAGTAAGACTACGAAGAACGAACTGCAGCCTGAGATACTGTGCCAATAAACAAGGAAACTCCCAGCTGCTCCCAGAGCAGCAACCGGTTTCCCCTGCACAATTCCCAAAGCTGTGATGTGCTCCGTGAAGCAGACCCTCTGCCCTGGGTGAGTTGGGAGCAGGACGCTGTGACAACCCTCAGTTTTGTCACAGCCAGACTGAGCTGCGCTCAGACCTTCAGCCCAGCCCAAACGAGTGCTCACCTCTGAAATGAGGGGCTGTGACTGGCACGGTCCCTGGCACCGTAATCGGTGCCAAACTCTGTCCTGTGTGGAGCTGGGC
Source organism: Platalea leucorodia (assembly GCF_965183815.1). Classification (NCBI taxonomy): domain Eukaryota; kingdom Metazoa; phylum Chordata; class Aves; order Pelecaniformes; family Threskiornithidae; genus Platalea; species Platalea leucorodia. The sequence continues at coordinate 121,952,288 of NC_138823.1, forward strand.
TTGATCCTGCCACCACTTACTCTGAGACCGTGTGTAGCTGCTGCAGCCCTATAGATGCTCCTGTCCCTGAAAACACCGCCCTGGACGCCCGCCTTGTAACAGCCGGGCATGTAACACAATTTGCAACAGGGCCGAGGTGGTTTTCACGCTACAAATAGCTCCAAAGGCTGCTCTGAACCAAAAAAGGGGCAGAAGTGTCTGCATTGGAAAGCTTGGAGGGAGCGGTCAGGGACTCTTTGTACTGCTTTAGTCTATCATCAGTGAAATGAGGACAGGAGCTGAAGTTTTTAACTATATTTTCTACCTGATAAATAAGCAAATAATTCAGTGATTAGAGCAAACTGGGAGCACGCTCCCCCCAATACAGGCAAACGACACTTCTGGTGAAGGCCCTTCCTGCACCAGCATCTCCTCCCCTCCATAGCGGCAGGCTGGCAAAACAGGAACATTTTGACAAGGCGCATGGGTGTCTGAGTGAGTTGTTAAAGTCGCTGAGAAGTCTTTAAAGGCTCTCCTTTGGCAGATGTTTTTGCAATTGAAATCCAGCTCATCTGTAACTGCGTGCCCTTTTGCTTCAGTAAACAAGCGGCTCAGGTGCAGAAATCTTTCAAGTTAGCTGACTTTCCTCTGGCATGGTTTAAAAGCCTCATCTGTCTCCCTGGCAAAAATCAGTGCTGATACCATGGACAGGGAGGAAAAGCCACTAAAAAATAATGAACACTAAGTCATTTTTCTTCTCTTTTTCTTTTTTTTTTTTTTAACTGTGGGTTTTGTGAAAAGCTTTATAAGTATTTTAAAATGTGTTAGGGAGCTGAAGGGAGTAGACAGAATTGGTCACTGGGACAGGTCTGCTACCACGTAGGAAATGGCGACACTGACCTACAAAGCAAGCCTTTTTTCATGTTTTCCTTTATGGGGCAGATCTGGGAGATGGGAAGGTGAGGGTTCCTTGGTCTGGCATTTTAACTGGAGATTCTTCTTCCAGCCTACCAAGGTTTTGCGGGTTAGTCAGCAACTGGAGAATTGTTTCTCAAAGTTTTGGGAGAGCGGTAACACGGGAGAAGGAAGGAAAATGGATCATGCTTTTCCATTTTAGGTTCCTTGTATGCACTGTGGGGTAGAATTTGAGTTTACCTTTATAAAGCATGCCTAATTTGCACATACAAAAAAAACCAAAACCAAATACCCCACTCCTTTGCAAACTGGTTTCTTTTAAGGGCATCTGAAGTTACACTCCCTAAACATGAATTATTTTTCGCGGGGGGATAATGTTTTCTTGCTGGTCTTTATCATTGCTACCTGCCCCTTGCCTTCCTCTTTCCGCTAATTCAAGCATAGAATAAAAGCTTTCCAAGCAAATCTCAGTCCTCCGTGCTTACACGTTGCTGGGAGAAGGGATTTCTACTTGACGCAATTGATTTTCAATTGTCCTTTCTCCCCCCTGAAGCTAGGCAACTTCATATTGGTGTACTGCCACCAGCACGGTGTCTAGGCCAAGAGCCAAGGCAATGAACAGCCTGCTAATTAATATTTCACATTTATCTCCAGACCCCCTCCCCAGAACAAACACTGTGAAAACAGGAGGCAGCAGTTTCTATGCAGCCCTCAAGAAATTTTAAGCAGAAGTGTTTTACTGCCAGTTTTATGCTTTTACAGCAATGGCAGTAAGGACCTCTGGTTATATAAAAGAAAATGTATTAGCTTCAATATGGAAAAAAAAGATTATTGAAAGTAATCTGAGCCTGATGTATCCATTTCTCCAAGAAAAAAAAAAGGCAATGTCTACAATGCTGCCTATAGTCACTGGAGAAATAAGGGCCTAATTTCTAGGCAGGAGAAAGGTATTAATATTGAAAAAAAAAAGTACCATGCAACTATTGTAGATGGATTATGTTTCCAGTAAACCTACACATATTCATTTTCAGTTATGAGGCAGATACTACTGTAAGCTTGTGGAGTTTGTGCATCTTGCACCCCTTCTTGCATATATATGTGTGTATGTGTCTATGTATATAAATAAATTAGAGATTATTTACATCAGTGTACAGAATAAATCTAAACTCAGTTATCAAAATGCCAGTGGATTTGGTCTGTTAACACTTTGCATTTCATCTTCAAAGCACCATGCAAACATTAATTATTTACCCAGGCAACTTCCCACTCCCCAAAAGGATTAAGAATAACAGGCGGGGTAAGGGATGGAGCTGAGGGAGCACAGCATGTTCGTAAAAAGGCAGAAGAGAGATACATGATTAAGCTGCCATGAGCACGGCAGATTTACACCTTTATAAACTCTGCAGTCGAAGCGTAGGAGTAACCTTTGTAACATGAAGCTTGTCGAAATGGGAAAGTCCTCATTTAAAAGCAAATGATCCGTTCTTCATTTTCAAAAGCTTTGGCCTCTTCTTGGCTTATCAGGTTCCCGTTCAAACTGGAGGGGAAAAAGAAAAGGGATGTGAAAGCAAGGTAGTGACTGTTGCCTATCTTCCATTTTTCCAAGATTTTGGAGCAGAGATTACAGATTTGCAATGCCGCGTGAGCTGCATGCTTCTCAAGGGCACACGGCCGGGAACCGGCCTCAGACAGGAGGCTACAGCACTGCTGTTCCCACTGCACACATGAGGAACAAGGCTACTTCTTCAGAAATAAAACCTGAACTAATACCTAAACTTCACTGAACTACAATCGGTGTTGGATACCCAGCTGTTTGCCTTTCAGCAAGCAGCATATAGCTGACAAAGGTTCTTACCATGCAGTGGGCTAGTTTAAAGAAATGTAAACAGTCTTCAGAGCATTTTGTGTCTTCCGTGACAGCATGGGAAGAAAACTCTCTTAAATACTCAGGCATTATACCGCAAAATTTCAAGCCTGGCTACATAAAGTTAATCTACATTGATACTTAACACCCCTGAAAATGAGCAGCCTGGTAAGTACAGCTTTCAGAAATGTTGAAATCTATTAAACCATTTAGAGTCATGAAATTATTGGGGTTAATGAACACCTCTGAAAATTCAGGCACGAATCAAAAGACAAATTTCAGTCTGAAGATTCGGAACGATTCAAGGGGGAATTGATGCCTCTTCTATAGACGAAAGCTGACAGTGGCCTTGGAAAAAAGCATCTCTTCCGCATCTCCAGGGAACCCACTAGTCAGATAGTGAGTCATCGTCTTTCTAAGCAAGAATTCAGTGTCCTTTCACTAAAACAAATATATATATTTAAAAATAAATTTCATGTTCAATAATAAAGCAGCGGTGCTAAAACCAGCACAGTTCTATTGACTCCTGAGCTCCCTGAGGTGAAGGAAGGAGTGTGGTATTTGGCTTTGTGCCTTACAATGCGCATGTGTGACTATGTGATGCCTACCTAAACCAAACCAAGCAAATCCTACAAAAAGTTAATCTTCTCCTAGCTTAGCACTTTCAGTGTGTTTGGAGCACCGCCCAAAGAAAACCCAAGCACAAATTCTATGAACCAAATTAGTATGCTAATTAAATGTAACCATCTCCTGCTTGTTGGGATTTAGCTCCTGAAAAGCTTGAACACGTTCAGAAGTTTAAAAATAAAGCAGGACAAGCAAAACTTGGTCTATAAATTTAGGCCTCAATTCTGCAAACATACACATTTTACGAGTCAGTGGTACAGACAGATGTGAACTAAAAAAACTGCTTGTCATTCGTAACACACAGGGAAGTGTTTCAATGACAGAGGCTTTTTACCTATTTGAAACGCACAGCTGGAACTACAACCCCCTGCCTCACATAAACTTGCTCTGAATTTTTTAGGCTGGAAAGTAGTAATGCCAAAAGTGTTTTAGAGGGAAAGAAAGTTTACAAAGTGAGGCTTGGAGGAGGGGATCTTTACCAGACTTCTTTAATGGCTGTGTTCTCCTTGAGAGCTTCGCTGAGATACTTCACCCCTTTGGCTGTAATTTGATTCTGGATAAGCCTAAAAAGAAAGCACTTCATGTCAAACTAACACGCAAACTAATTTATAGCGCACGCACAACCTACGCTCAGCTTGACGTCAAGGAGCAAAGCTGTCTGCCACAAGAAGACCGTTGCGATTTCTGTCTGTGAGGGTGGTATGCGGTATTGGTCAAATGCCCCACATGCACTTTCAGAAACAGAGCCCAGAGTATCAGTCTTTTCATCTTGTGTGTGGTTGCATTCTGGAGATACTGAGCTTAATTACATAGCTGACAAATTTCTGCTGAGAACTGTTTACTACTGGTATGAGGTTGTGGTATTTGGACTCTGAGACAGACTCACCTCTTAGCTCTGTTTTCTTATTAAGAACACTGTGAGACATTTTTAAGTGACGTACAGAAAATTCTGAGTACAGAACCTGTGTAAGCCTAGTGTTTTAGCAGGTATGATCTAGAGGTTGCCAAATCCTCCTGTCTTGTTTATCAGACCAGCCAGATCTTTGAAAAATAAGGCACTGAATTTGACTCCTGTATGAGCAGGTGCGAGTCCTGGAGCAGTGAAGCCACCTTAGCAGCTATAAAGTATGTCTAATCTGAGCTAAGGGGAAAAAAAAGAAACAAAAGATCCTCAAGTAGCACAACTGAAGAAGCATTAGGTAATTCTTATTAACCACTGTAGACCATTCCCCTAGCTAAAAATGAACAAAGCCCCCTCATCTGCGTGAGTACAAAAATACTCATCAGCCTAGCCTAATTCAGTACTTACCTTTCAGTCTACCATGGTGTGCCCATAGCTGTACCATTCCATGTGACTGGCTGCATGAATCCCACAGGATTCAGGATGAGGCTGAAAACTGGAATGCATTGAATGATCTCTTCGGGAGGGAGGGAAGGAAGGAAGCAGGAACGCATTCCTATTAAAGGACTTTCTGCACTTGGTACATTAATGAAAATGCAAAGGGATCCAGTAGATTCTTTCAGCTACTGGAAAAACACGTTAATTCTGCCTCAAGTTCAATTATCTATACAGGTCACTGCCTTTTGGAGGTATCCACCGGTATAACCAACAAAGTAGGATAGAAATTTGTCTACTGGCAGAAACTGTTGGACAATACTGAGCCACAGTAAAGACATGTATCTAGATTATTATGCCTGCTTTGGATGGGGAAAGTTTTATGATGAATTCAAACCAAACTGCTCCGTGAAGCGTATCTGCAGCTGTGTGCAAATAAATCAAGCCCTCCCCCCCCCTTTTTTATTTTCAGGGTGATGGGCACCAGACCTTCTACTTCTTTCAAAAGAGGCTACAAGTACTTGGCACCTCTGACAACCGGCATGCATCATGTCTTTGTATAAGCTTGTAAAGGGACTCCATTTATTATGTTCTCTTGATCGCTTGGAATGAACGGACGGCTGTTTGTTTCACAGCCCACATCTGCCCAACCCCATCCATGGACAAATTCTTGTGAACCTCTGGATTAGAACACCCAGTGTTGTGTTTTCTTAGAAGTTTAGCAAGTCTCTCTGTGATTGCTAGAAGTAATCCCTGGTTTCCTGGGGATTTCTCTCTTATAGATGAGTGTCTTGCATGAGTGAAAGTGCTAGCCCTAGAAGAAAACATCAGGCAAATGGGACATGCATTTACGTGTTTGCCATGTAGGTTCTTGGTTGAAGAGTAAGAGTTGAGCTTGCTGCTTTCATAGTATGATGATAAATAGTAAGAATCATAACAAGGTTATTCTATTCTAGCTGTCTGCCTGTATTTTTTTTTGAAGCTTTTGTGTCTGAGGCCAGTACCGTTCCCCTAAGGGGAGATGAAATCAATTAGTAGTTCAAAAGTTACCAGGACACACAACCAGCTTAAACTTTTCCCCATATGAAAGCAGGTTCAAAACGCTAGACAGCAGCTTTATTAACTTTCCATTAGAACTGTCTACAACCAGTCAGCTGCATCCAGACCACGCACAGAAAGCTTACGGTGACCTACATAGACTTGGAAGGTGAAGCTTTAATGCAGTGACTGCCAAAGAGCCTGTGCTTCTGTGGAATGTAACTCACCATAAATGCACCAGTTTCTTGTTGACCTTCAGCATCTCTGCAAAACTCATTGCTGCCTCATCATCCAGCTCATTTTTAGTCAACCTAAGTGGGAGAAGAAATGTTCACTTAGGGTGTTATCATTATTTTTCAGCCCCCTGTTTTTCCAGCTTGTCTGTGACTTAGCTTTAGACAGCCAAAGGGGGATGTGCTGTTCCTGCCCTGAGCAATTTCTAAAGGCTGGGCACAAAGAGATACTGAAGAGAAGCCCTGGAGGTAAAAGAGACAAGAGTATCAGATCTTTATTTCTCAGAGCAATGTTCTAATGATTCTTTCTCATGATGTTTTAGTATCGCAAAGGTGGGTGAGGTGTGGTGGGAAAAGGTAGAGAGGGAGAGACAACACTGAAGAGGTGCAAAAACTGAGGACAAAGAACTTGACTTCAGATGATGGAAGTGAGAGAAGATGGGGAAAGCAAAATGGAGGGAGCAGAGCAAAGCATGATACTGGGGCATTGGAACATGTCCTAAAGGACACGTGCTGCTGATCCATTACTCATGTCCACATTCTTCCAGAGGGATACACCTTATAGCTTGCTGGTAGTGAAAGCATAGGGGATGGGGGGAGGAAAAGAAGGAGGAGGGGGGAGTAGGAGGAGTCAATGGGATTAGAAGAAAGAAAATTAGGCTGCAGCTTTCTCTGGAGAAAGAAGAGGTGGAGAAGTAGACCACACTGTCAATTACCAGAATATTTTCACAGAGTTGTTGTGTTGCATAGCTTCAGCAATGCTTTTGCCTCCCTCTGTCGTGATGCCATTGAACGCGAGACTGTGAAGTAAAGATACAAAGGTGTAAGAAAGAGCCAGCATCACTTGGCTCTTCCGCTGTCAAATACTAATGAATATCGCGGATGATCTGTTTCCCCGTTGTACAGTGCAGCATTTGGGTGTTTCAAAGGCTCACGTACTTGCAAACCAGTAAGTCCTTATGACTTTTACAAGTGAGAACAGTTCACAGGCTGCAGCCTGAGTGCAGGTCTGTCATGCAGGTCTGTCATACAGGCCATAAGTTTGCTGTCAGTGAGTTGTACTCTTGGGACCGACAGCAGAGTTGCACCCAGTGATTTTAGAGTCCAGGCTTTTAACAAGGACAAAGAGTTGTACTTAGTAGTACACAGGTTTTTATACGCATTTCTCATCCCAACTCCCTGTACAAACTGGGCACTTTGTCCTTTAAGTCCTTCAGATGCCTGAATACCTCATTCTTCTTCCAAACACAGCACCTTCTGTTGTGTATGGAGAGATGAGCTTGTAAATGCATGCTTTCCATTACAAACCACAAACATTTCTTAGTCTGCCCTTCATTCTTTGAATAGACATTGGCAAAATCATCCAGTTAAAAAGTTATGCTCCAGGCTTTGAGAGTTCAAAAAGCATTTCCCCCCTCAAAAGCCAGGCCGGAGCCTGAAAATAATGCAAGGTCTCAAAAAAATGTAGAAAGGGGGATCAAGTAGGGCAATGGCAGGAATGTGTTAGCATGAGTCCCTTCTAGCTTCAGCTGAAACTAGATATTCTCAGTCCGTCATGACTGGGCCTAAAAATGGCAAATATACTGAAGTAAACTGATGTAGTAGGGACTATCTTCCCTTAATCTTCGCATAAAGCTACCACTGGTGCTAACTATGAATTCAAATCATGAAGCAGGATTAACCAGTGGAAGATAAGAAATGAACCCAAGTGCAAGTACACCGCAGAGCACAAGATTCACCCTGCACAGGTGCCAGCAAAACCTAGCCCTAGCCAGCACCGTTACTCCTCCTTATTTTTGCGAGCACATTAATCAGCATATTTGTTCCCGTCTGAGAATCCCAAGTGCAACCCAGCTCTGATTCAGGTTCAAAATGTTTTCTTTCAAGTCTGATGCGTCTGGATGGATTCTGCAATTATGGGAAGATGGCTATTTCAGATGATAGCTTTTAAGTTTAAATATATCTAGGTCACTGCACCTGTTCAGCTTTTAATTTTTTAAGCCCAGCTATCCGCTTGCAGAAAGGAGGACAAGGCACCAGCTCTGAAATCCCTGGATCTGAAGTGGCAGCAATAAGCTCTCCAGAGATCCCCGAACTCCCCGAGTACCGTATTTCTAAAGAAACTAGTGCCATGTGCCACCTTGTGGGGAAACCAAGGAGCCTTGTCTGCTCCTTCACCGTGGAGGCCAGTGGAACTGGGAGACAAATGGAAAGGATCACCATGAACCCCGTGCTCCAGCTGTATGGAGGGACTCCAGAACAGCAGCAGCTGCCACAATATGCATCTTTAAATCCCTAGCCAGCATTTGAAAGTCTGGCAGGGGATGGGCTGGCTTCTCCCGGTCCTGTGGTACGAACTTCACCCATGTGAGGGCTTCCAGAAGGCTAATTTGAGATGAATCACTGAACTCCAGTGAGAACTACATCTCATTAGCACTGAATGTGCGGTGTCATAGTTCCACTGGAGTACAGGATGAGCCTGAATTTAAGAATGCTCCAGTCCCTACCCAAACAGTTTATCACCTAAAAATTACTTTGGTAAAAGCTGTTGTACCTTTGCAACAGAAACTGTTAACACTGAGCTCACTGGGAGCCTGATTCTGTGACAGCTGGTGCATCCTTCTGCTAATGCTCCCAGATCAAAATGGCACCCACTGACCATGTGCTTTCACAAATGCCAGTAACTCTGTGCAGCATGAGGGGTGGAGGTGCAGAGGAAACGATGCCAGCCCTGCAATATTTTTAACTTGCTTAATGGCTGCACGGGGCTTTTTGATTCAGTCTGGCCTCTTGCTTGCACCAAGAGCCTGTTGGTTACACAGCAAAGGCTGCAATACCAGATGGTGTTCAAAGCCAAAGCTTAGTGGGAAGAGTCATCGCTTCAAAGCACAATGGGAAAGCCAGCGCTACGCTGAGCTGCCTGGCTCCGCTGGTGTTTTACCTCACGTTTGTTAACCTGGGGTGGTTCCTCAGGGCCTCTGCAAACGCCTTTGCTCCTTCGTCTCCAACTTGATTACCCCACATCCTGGTGAAGAGAGGAAACCAGGAGATATCAGTTGCGCTGCCCTGCTGCCCCTCGGCATTGCATTCTCCCCTTTTTCTCTCCCCTCCCTTCTCCCCGATTACTTCACAGTCTTTCAGGCTTGTGAGAAACCTGGCAGGTACCCTCCCCGCTGAGCCAGGCACGTTCCACTCCCTGCACACCACACCACCAGCCTCTGCTGACTCACCAGTACCCTAAGGCCAGAGCACAGAAGCAGCAGCTCTAGGAGACAGCCTGCTGCAGCAGGAGTGCTTTTGGGATCGCCTTGCTCTGCTGGGCAAACCCTCCGCAGCCCTGTACCCTTATGGGGTAAAGGAGTCTTGTGGTCCTGTACAGTGAGCTGCCGTGAGAAATACACCAAGTCGCTATCACACTATCATTTCCCTGCTCAGCGTTTCCTCCCCATACCCCTGGTGCAGTTTTCCTGTTCCCTGTTGGGCACAGACTGGCCTTTACACAGTGCAAAGTACAGGTCTTGGGAAAGACTCCCCAGATGCACAACTGCACAGGGACCCACACACAAATGGGTGACTTTCTGAAGGGAACTGCTCTACAAGCTCCTCCTCTCCTCCAGAATAGTCTGGGAAAACAGTTACAATTCCTTCAGCGTTACACCCAAGTGGTATCTCCTCTCTCTCCAGCTGCCAAGAGAAAGATCAAAATCTCACAGGGACACTATAACCCTGGGCTCTTCCACACATTTGTAAGGAATAGTATTTCCAATGGCAGAACAACCCTTGGTAACACAAAGGGTTAAGAGAAGGTAATGCTGCAGAGATTTGATAAACATTTAATAGAATTATCTGGTCACGCTTTTTCTATGCAGACCAACCACTTTGAAAATTCACCCTATATTATGAGGCTTGAAAGTGCCTCTGCTGAGGTATAAGATTTTTTTTTTACAAGGATCATGGCTTGATGACTCAGAGCCACACTCAGCTTGATGGGTAATTAGTTGGCAGCTCTTTTAAAATCAATTGAGCTTTGTGGTATCTAAACACATCCACTTCCAGTAAGTTCCCTAGAATTTCCTTGTCCTTCAGTTCCAATGCAGTTTGTTATGTAAATGCTGAATATATACCTGTTTAAACATTTCTCTCCAAGCTATCCAAAATCCATTTGGAGTGATTATTTCCTCCACAGGAGAAAACAGGAGTCCTTCACTGAAATTATAGCAAGTACAGCGCAGCAGACCCAGCTATATGACAATGGAAGTGTGCATACTGTTGACTATACTTGTGAAATGTTGTAGAACAACAAAATTAAAGGGCAAAAATCTGATTGTTCAAGTCTGATTTTTGTATTTCAGGGTTATTGTGATATTCACAATGGCAAAACAGAGGTTTAATTCCATGTATTTGAGTATTAGATTCTGAGAAAAATGTTCTCCTGTAGAGTGGAAAGAGAAACTGGGATTTGCGGGGGGCTGGGGGGGGGAGGTGTGTGGAAATCAAACCCTCAAGTCTAGCATCTCTCCTGAGACAGAGGACAGGGATTAAAGGTTTACAGTACATTCAGACCTCTATCCAGTAAGAGCAGACTCTCTGGTTTGGGACAAACTAGAGAGAAGGATGACAGGAATTCCTTCTTGCTCTCACAGCTTTATCAGGACTTGATGCAGAAGGTTTGACAACTGTAACAACGACACTTAATAGCTAGGTACATTGCCAATAGTCATAAAACCACCCAGACTTTTAAAAATTACCAAATATCTCTAGAACAGCTGTGTTGCTGCAAGGAAAGTGGCTATCTTTACATACTGTCCTTTTGTTAGTTTGTCTCTCCTTTAAGGTTCTGTCAGAACAGGGAAACAAAACCCAAAACAAACATTGTGTGACCTGGAGAACAATAAAGCAGCCCTCCTTTTCCCTCTGAATGGAAAATGTGGCTATGCTTCTGCACCAGTTTGTTCTAATGCCACCGTGGGGAGGAATGGCAGAAGGAAAGGTAAGAATGAAAGAAGGAATCCAAAGGGATTTACAGATGCCTTGACAAGACCAAGCCCTGAGCTCTGCTCCTTAGCACTGAACTTACCCAATTTCAAACATTGTCTTGCTCTTCTGGATGGCCTGGGCAAGGCACTTCCCTCCTTCGCTCGTTATTTTGTTTGCTCCTATTCTGCACAAAATACACGAATGGATGAAGTACAGCTCTTAGAACACCAGCTCAGAAAGCAATACAGGTATTGCTCATTATCCCACTCTACTCAGCGCTTGTCAGGCCACACCTGGAATACTGTGTACAGTTCTGGTCCCTGTTATACAAATAAGATGTGGACAGGCTGGAGGGGGTCCAGAGAAGGGCCACCAAGATGGTCAAGGGTCTGGGAAGCCTGCTGTATGAGGATAGGCTGAGAGAGCTGGGTTTGTTCAGCCTTGAGAAAAGGAGGCGGTCTCATCACCATGTAGTACCAGTACCAGTACTTAAAGGGGAGCTACAAAGAAGATGGAGACTCCCTTTTTACAAGGAGTCACATGGTGAGGACAAGGGCTAACGGGTACAAGTTACTCCCAGGGAGATTCCGATTGGACACAAGAGGTAAATTTTTCACAATGAGAACAGTCAATCATTGGAATAACCTCCACAGGGAAGTGGTTAACTCCGCTACGCCAAACACGTTTAAGACTCAGCTGGACATGGTGCTGGGCCATCTTGTCTAGACTGTGCTAGAAAGGTTGGACCAGATGATCCTTGAGGTCCCTTCCAACCTGGGATTCTATCATTCTATTTAAGGCTAATTAACTCTGGAGGCTAGCTACAGTTATCAAAGATTAACCTAGAGTAAAAAAATACTGCGGGCATTTGACCTTTGGTTAAAAGACATCATTTTATGTTGTCTTTTACATATTTTGCATGTCAGCCCTCCGAATCAGAAGTATTACTGTAGAGTCTTGGTTTTGGTGCTCAGTATGTCAGAAATGAGCTTTGGGAACTGATCCTCAAGACAAGGACCCCTGCCTAGTTTTTAATATTGTTCATAATATCAGAAGCTGCTACAGGGTACATGAATTACATGCAGCATGTTTCATGATGCCACAGGGAACAGAATATTTCTTGGCTGTGTGGCTCCAGAGGACACTGCACCTGATAAGCACATATTGTAATAATTTCAAGTCTTTCCGTTCTGAGCATAGGCTATAGGTAGTGGCATACATCAGTGCAGCAGTGAGTATCTCTGGCTGGCCCTCTACAGAAGACCTTTTCTCTTTTTGGCCTGTGTGGGGATACCAAATGGCTGGAGTTCAAGGAAGAGGTAAGTGTTAATTGCATATACATTGGTGTAAAGAACAAACCAAAACCCCCTCAACCCACTACATTTACATAAAGTAAAACTGGTTTGTTTGACTGACTTCAGGCACATGAATATGCACTCTATCTCAAAATAATCTCTGGGGTTACTATGCAGCCTGAAAGTAACCATCTTCCAACAGGCTTTTTTGTGAAAGTTAGATTAAATAAGCAAAGCACTGTGTCAAAGCAGTGAAAGAACCAGAGTGCTCTCGGGTTTCACAACTCTGCAAATATTTCAAGTGGGAAGGATGTGGCTAGTGTGGGGTTTCAGACCAAGTTAGTGGTAAAACAAGGACTATAACCCAAAAGTCCCTGGCTGCTGGTTGCTACATTCACACCAGCAGCTGACATTGCTGTAGTTACCTCTATTTTCTGCTATGGTCACAATTAAACCATTGGTTAATGATCTACCTTTATGTCAAACTAGTGTAGTGCGAGGCCAGGCACTCTTCTCTGGGCAAGTTCCAGGAATTAAAGGGAACAACTCACCAAGTGGATTTGGGGAATTACAGAGCTGAGGTATGACATCAACACAGCCTGACTCCAATGGCCCATAGAAGACAAGATATGAAGAAGCTTGGTACTAAATCCAGGTGAATTCGCCTATTGCAAAGGGCAGCAAGGTTAATGCACCACTTAAGCCTCACTCAGGTGCTCAGACTGGATCTCAGGTCTCATGCTCTCCTTTTGCTTACTACTATATTCCAGTAAAGACTGTGGACTCAAGAGTTTCACCTGCTGCCATTCACTGCTAGACTGCTGTAAAAGAATATACAACTGCCACATAAGTTATATTTTATTTGAAACATAATTTTTGTCTTTTTTCCCATTCTCCCTCCTGTTTCAAGTTTCTTTACCTTAACTAGCATGCTGTAGAAAGGAAAAAAAAAAAATCCAACATACTTAACGTATTCAAGGCTTGAACACTCTTCAATTAGTTTTGCAACATATTTGGCTCCAACGTCAGTGATTTGATTGTTGTATAAGCTTAAAGAAAAATCACATTGGTAAAAATAGGTTATTCCTGCTGTTACTTTAATATTTAAAACCTGAATGTTTTATAATGCACATGCAGCATCTGTCTTTTTTGTACGGCTTTGTACATATTCACAGTTGCTTGTATTTCTGTTTTGATATACAATTCATATTGTGAAGGGCTAGATATAAAATACAAGGAGACCAGACTGTAAATCATGGGAAAATATTTATATGATTTTTTTAATAAATGGTCTTCCCAAGCAAACAAAGCTTCCCTTTATTCCTGTGTTAGTACAGAAATAATATTGCCAGAAGAGAAGTCAGAAGAGAAAACACCAAAAGAACGTATTTTTGGTCTTTTAAAAGTCATAAAATCCCCTTGCAAATATTACTGAAGATCAGATACCTGAGCAGATATACTTACATTAGGGCACTGGAGGAAGGAGGCAATTCTTGGTATTCATATTTACTTCTCAAAAAGTCATTTTTATGTAGCTACTTAACCAAGAGCAGGAAGTCAGAGCTAACATGCCTTCCAGCTTCAACTTGATTAAGAACTAATTAAGGTCTTAAAGAAATTGGTACCACGAACATGACACTTGAAACTGTATTTCTGATACTAGTCTCTACCAAGCTGTATCTGCTTTACATAGCTGAAATAAAGCAGTTTACAGCAGAGAAAACAATATATATAAAGCACACATGACCTTGCTCGCGCTCTCTCCCCACCCCACAGCTAGCAGAAGGCTTTAGGTGTAAAACTAGCATGCCCGCACAGTTCGGTAACCTGACAGTGGTCTGCACTCTGTTATAGAAGGGCTTGATGTCAGCGGAGGCCACCCTGTGAGGCAGTGCAATGGGAGAGGAAGCTGTAGTCCTTTTCCCAGTGAACTGCTACAGGATGGCCGCCGAATCATCGCTGACACAAAATGCTGCTTTGCTTATGTTCAGTAAATGAGGAGGTAACTGTGGTTTCCACCCCACCTTTGCTGTGTCAGTACTGTCAGCATTGCAGTTTTGTTTTCTAGTATCAATATCTAGTGTTTTGCTCCCAGTTGGTACATACCCCAAGAAAGTCACAATTTGGTACTTGGAGAGTTCTTCATACAAGATCCTTACTCCGTGATCTGTGACCTGATTTACACTGAGCCTGGAATGAAGGGAAAGAAAAGAAAGTTTGAATCAATACAGATTACATGTGTTCATCACCCATGAGTTAATGAATGACTGGAGGTCTATGCGTTTTCCTCTGATATTTTAACAGGCCCTTATGCCACATATTAAAAGCCATTAAGGGAAATGTGAGCTCAGTTTCGTATGGCTCACTTCAAAAACAACAGAAAACAAAAAGCCCCAAATCTCCAAGGTAATGCTCTGGAAGCTGTCCACAGAACTGAAAACAATAAAATGTAGTAAGTCAGAAACCAGACACAAACACCTCATCCTCCTCCTGCGCTTACTGTGATTGCAGGAATAAATTCTGCTTGACACCCTAGCAAAAGCAAGCTTTCCAAACTACTCTTCTTGCACCCTTCTCTCCGAGTACCTAGTGAAAGCCAGGCATCTTGAAAGTCACAACACATTCAGGCTCCACTGAATAAAGGTTGTGAAAAGCCCTGGCCAGGAAACAGAACTGCAGTCCCATGGGCGTGCTAGATGTTTCTAATTTTATTGTCCCAACTAGACACGAAACAAATCAATGTCAGTCATTCACAGAATAAAAATACTTCTTTTCACAGATTTTTTTTATTTTTTTAAACTTCTCAAGCTTTTTCACCTGGCCTAAATGGACACGTTCCCATGAAGCATTCCAATTCTGATGAATCACATTTTCTGGGTAAAGGTGTCCCCGTGAAAAAATTTTGACGAGCTTTAGTTTCCACACAAATGCTGAAGCTGAACATTCACTGCTGAGAGTCCCTTATCACCAACAGCCTCCCTGGCTCTTGCTAGTTAGTAACCTGGTCACTTTGGAATGCGCTAGCACATAGGAGAAAGCAGAGCCCATTTCTACAGCTCAGAACAGTCTGCTTCTTTGAAAGGGATGGTTAAGCTGTTAGAAAAAAACATTTCCTGACCTGCAGAAATTGGTCATTAGAAATCAGAATCCTAATATCAGAAGATCCATAAAGACAAAAAGACAACCTAACAGACCGGTTTGGTGCTGGGGATGGTGTTAAGATCATGCTGGGTATGGCATGATCATACGATACGGACAACGAATGAAAGTCTGTCCTTTTCTTCTTTGTTTTGTCTTACATACTTATACATTTCCCCCCAAGTTTCCTTATTGCTTTCTCTTGGGAGGTCAGCTGATTTGCAACTAACTGGAAAAAAACAAGTGTCACTTGCTTTGATTTAGTCCTAGAGGAAAACAAGGTAGAACACAGCCAACCAGGAGGAATAAATCCATTTATTAAAAACTATTCTCATGAGGCTGAAGGAGCTTTAAAAAAAGCTATATTTGAAGTTCCTGGTCTTCTACACCTAAATGTTTGGACAAATAAGGTATAGCTACATGGCACAACCTCAAAGGACTGGAGGTGGAACAATCTGGCCTGCGGTGTTAGAGGTGGAGTTAGTTCTCCCTGATCACACCAAGCCATGTCCTCCCTCCAGGTCACCTCAGGGAAACACCACATCTAAAGACTTCAACTACATCCTGTCATGGAGTATTACATGTTAGCTTTTGTTCTGTGAAAGCCAGACATCTTGGCAGGATGTAAAAAGCAAGAAATTCAGAGCTTAATCAAGGGTTATTGGGGATAGTAGATCCTCTCTTACCCCATATGACCAAGGGCAGAGACAGGCTCAGGCTATCTTCAGATAATGGAGGAAGTACTTCTGTTTCCTTTCCTTTAAGCACTCTGTCCCATAAAAATCCTCTTTTGAGACAAAACAGTTTGAGATGGAGCTAACTCAACCTACAGGTTTAAACCGTCCTGGCTTCTGAGGACTTATCACCCTTTCCATTTGGGTTTCCAAATTCACAGCTTATCCCTGCTCCTCTGCCTGGCTCAACAAAGATTTCAGAAGATGTGAAACTAATTTCCAGCAGCAGTAAGAATCCTTGTCTTTCTCCACTTTGAAGATCAATTCCTCCAGCCCAGTACTTTGCGGAATAAACCAAGGATAAGCAAGGTCCTGCTTGCACAGACTCCTACCTGATCACTGCAAGCTTGCTGAAACAAGGTAGCAGCTGTTTTACTCCATAGTCATTGATGTTGTTGTTGTCCAAATCCAGAGCCAGGCGCTTTTGAAAGTGATGCACAACAAAGGAAATAGCGCTGCAGTCAGCAGAGTAGGCATTGCAGTATGTGAGCTTGATGTAATTGGCATGCATGCGTTTGGCAGCCAGCTTCCCCACTTCCTCACTCTGAGTCTCGTAAAGGCACCTCAGCATCCAAACAAAGTTGGGCTGGACCTGGATCTGATTGTACTTTGGAAGCCTGGACCGAGTGAGGCCTTTCAGGTGGGATCTCATGCTCTCCCCAAGGTATGTGATGAGCGTCTTTCTCTTCCTTTTAATGACTGCAGGCAAAACTAAATGTCTGAAGAGCTTCTGCTTGGATCTAGAAAGCAGGCCACAAAGAAATAGATTGGTAAAATGAAAGTGCTCATTATTTCGGAAAGGATCTTCCCCTGCTAGTTGTTTCTTCAACCAAGGAATACGAAGGCAAGTATGCTGGGCAGTCTCAGTGGAAGAACATTCATTGAAAAACTGAAGTAACTCCTTGGCACCCACTTTCTCTTCAATAACCAGGAACAAAGCTGTGAAAAAAGACTGAAGGGTTAAGTGCAAGAACTCATAGGTGGACTGATTGTCACAGCCACTGTAACCTTTAACTGTCCTGAGAAAGCCCAATTGCAAATCTTCTTCAGAGATGTTCGCTGATGAGACCTCCTCCTGCTCGAAGATGAAGAAAGAGTTCTCCATCCCTTTGTATGCCATTTTACCCAAAGCTAGCAGAGTTTCCTTTCTTGATCTGAACATCTCTGCTTGGCTCCTGGTGTTGTTCTTCAGCAAACTTGTTTTCAGAGAGCGGTTCAGATGAACTTCAATCATGAGCAAAAATACATCTGTCAATGTAACAGAACAGTCTGGAAGCTCATGGCTGTCAAACATGGAATGGAAGTGTTCATAGCATTTAAAGATAATCCAACAAAATAAAGGCACTGAACACAAACTGCAGAGATTGGGGTTAGCTTCCAACTGGTTCAATACCAGTGTTCGTTGCCCCTCATCTTTGAAAAACATGGCTGTGTATTCCTTCAGGTTATTGTTCGAGAAACCCCGGAGCAACACTTTCTTTCTAATGATGTTTCTTTGGATCTCAGTTCCTGTCCTCGCTGTAAGAATTTTCTTGGATCCCTTAAGAAGCTTCCCTCTGAGAAGGCTAACCAGCAGCACCAGGGGGTGGATGGGTTCGTTGGGTGAACACATCTCAGGAACACTACTGAGATCAAAGTTGGAATAGATCTCATCGAAGCCATCAAATGTGAAAAGAACTGTATGAGGGAATTGCAAGATGTGATGGAACACCTCTGTGGGGTCCTGGTCTGGGTAGCAATTATATTTGAAGAGCAGGTCTTTCAAACATATGGCTTCATCTTCCTTAAAGCAACTAAACATCCTACATCGGAAACGGAAGAAAAATTTGGCCCCTATGTCCAATTCTTTTCTGGCCCAAAGGCTTTGTATCTTTTGTAGCAAGATGGATTTTCCAATTCCTGCATCACCAAAGACATAAATAGTCTCTCCATCTTCATTAATTAGCCCAACTGCATCATCAAAAAGGGCTTCTAACTGACACACTTTGCCTAGACTCTCATTGGTAAAACTGACCAGCTCCATAATACTGTCAGAGTAGATTTCTTCAAGCAGCATCTCTTCCCTCTGAGCGTATGACGTAACAAACTTGGAGTCCCGTCCCAGTTCATATCTGAGTTTCTGGCAATACCTGCTAACTAAAAAGACAGTGAAATATTATTAAAAAGACTATTATTAAAAAGCCTATGTATATGATGACACACCTCTTTGGGAACCAAGAGGGGGTAATAAACTACAAAAATTCTTATGTAAAATTGGTTCTTTGGCAGATTATTTCTATTTATTTGTGCTGCCATCATCACTCTCCTGGGTAATTCAGGTGGTAATGAAAGAGGTAATGTATGGGCCACCATTTCCTGAAAGCCAGTACTGACACTGCATTGCTTTAAGGGGCTGCTATCTTTCAGCTGAGACTCAAAGCCACGCCCCTGACCTTTTGCTAAAGACTGTTTTACTCTTTGCAAAGGCAGGGGTTGGTGGTCACTGATTAGCTTTGGCATCTGCCTTTTCACTATATTTATATTCTACCTGCAATTTCTATCAGGTAGGTGGTTATTCTTTCCTAACCTGTTTGGTAATTTTTATTACTGTAAATAGAAGGCATGCATTTTAGAAACTGGGTGCCAGGCACCTCAAAAGATTTTTTTTTTAAGGTGACAAAAAAAGAGTCTCAGTTATTGTGTAATGTTGGCTTGTGTTTTTATTGCAACAGAAACTTTGCTTCAGATGGGGGCAAAGTAATTCTTGTATTTAT
This sequence comes from Platalea leucorodia, assembly GCF_965183815.1. NCBI lineage: Eukaryota > Metazoa > Chordata > Aves > Pelecaniformes > Threskiornithidae > Platalea > Platalea leucorodia. The sequence goes on from NC_138823.1 coordinate 121,971,177, forward strand.
ATGGTATGAAAAAACCTCTCAGGAGGAAAACATTTTTTTCTGCAATACTTTAACTCTGACTTTTGGTATAACTCATCATTTAGGACCATAGAATAATTCAGATTGGAAGGGACTTCAAAAGGACTCTAGTCCAACCTCCTACTCAGAACAGGGTCATTTATGAGATTAGATGAGGTTACTCAGGGCTTTATCTAGTTGGATCTTGAAAACCTCCAAGTATGGAGACTGCACAGACTCTCTGGGCAACCTGCCTCATTGCTTGACTGTCCTCATCATGAAATACTGGCTATTCCGTTGCCAAAACATCATGGTGTTGCTAATAAATTGTAGCAGAGGCCTAGAAAATACTACAGCTGGCACAAGGTGGTTATGCCATTAGGCTACATACCCACAAACAAACGCAGAAAGAGCTTGACATTAGCAAAACAGGATGTAATATATCAACATGGCTGTTGCGTTATACAGTGTGCCTTTTAATTATCTGGCTACCACTGCTAGCAAGTACAGCATGCATGCAATTATTTGCCCTGGCTGTGCCTGCCTAGACTCTCTTACTCTCACATTACCGTGTTAGAGCTTCCTACATAGCAGGGTAGTTCTAAGGGAAGGTATATAGATGCATGACCTTACCTGGATCTGTATTTACCACAGGTTTACTACAAATAGTCTCTGAAGGCTCATAACCTATTTCATCCAGCCAAGGTTGAAGTTCATAGTAAGCATCAGTGACTTTCTGCAGGACACGGATGAAATATTCTGAGACTTCTTCTCCCTTGCTCTGAACCAAGTCTAGAATTTTGCGAACCTGAAAAAACACTACGTGAAAGATCATTGATGCACAACGTTTTACCACAGTTACACTTGCAGACTGCTTTAGGATCCTTTTTTGGACTGGAACAGGGCACCAAAATCAAAACTGGTGCTTCAAAAACTTGAATTCAAAATCTAGCTCTGAATTTGAACCATCACAAAACTGACTTTGTATTTGGATGTTGCAAGAAAGTTGGCTCTGCAACTTAAGGTCTGAACTTGTAGCTCAATTGTACGCTAACCAGAAACAAAATGGATAAATACAGCTCCTCAATAGGGAACCTAAAGGATTTCCTCAGCCTGGCGAGATAGTATATTTTAAATCCCATGCTGGTTAAAATAAAAAAGAAAGGGGTGGTTTCTCAGTGCCGTAAATTCACCGTCTGGTTTGTAAATACTACAGTCACATTTAGATTTACCTCAGGATCCAGCCAGATCCAGAGTGAGGTAGGCAGAATCTCTCCCTGGATCTTAATGCAATTCCAAAAACCTACAACTCTTCCTTTTAACAGAGCAACTCAGTTCTGTAGGCGCTCTCTGTACAATGGACTCGTTGCCTGCCTGTTACTAAAACTAATGGCTACCAGGCAGTGGCTGGCGCAGCTCAAGACTAAGCGTTACCTCTAAAAGCAAGGCAGAATTTGACCTCTGTGCAACCAGTACAGGGCAACCCTAGTACTAAACGCTCTGCAGGACAGAGCAATCATTTGGAGGCCCATGCTGAACGTCTGGATCTTCTTCTTGCTGGAAATGAATGAAGAATTCAGTTCTAAACCAGACAAAGGTTTCTAGAGACTGTGGTCTCTTGTGAGCTTAAACCAGGGTGAGGTACATACAGCACAGCAAAAATGTGGTATTTTTTGACAATTTGTATGCTCTAAAAAGCAATTTTATGCCTTCGAGAACCTCCCACAGAGTCCACTTCACTTACTGCTGTGGCCTGCTCTCTGTCTCTGCTTATAGTCCTGATGCACTGCCTCCCCCTCAGCTTTGTTACAACAATCATGTATATTATGCTAAACAATAAGAAATGGAGATGATCATACAGAGTGCATTTATTCAGCTTTGACCCTATGCACAGAGCGAGCACTGTGTTACCATTTCAGCTTGCCAGCAAGAATTACTATTTTATGAAAATCTGCACTGTTAGTGAAGTTCAAGGTCTCTGAATGTTTTATGGTTTGCCTGCCTCTAACTGTGACACTATTCTGAAGCTGCATGACTGGTTGGTCAGGAAAACAGATCAGGAGTTTGCTTTAAGTCATGATGCAAAGAGCGACTGTGTACATGTGATAATTTTCTCCCATCAAAAGACCAGGAAATAATTTTTGCTACTGATGCCCAAAGATGAATCAAAACCCCAAATATGTCAGGATATATCCATTTTCCACACAAACATTTACAATGTACCTAGGTCTTTAAAGAGAAGGGAAGGTGTGCGCATGGACAACACACAATCATTAACTTCTAAAATAATATTTCATTTCTGTCTCTCCCCCTCTACAGCAGGATGATGCGCCCCACAGCATCCTAAAGTAGATTTTCAGTGCAATACTCTGCACAATAATGAAGGCTTGCGTGTAGAAGCTGCACTCTAACTGCCACTGTAGTCACCTCCTTATCAGAGGACAAAGCTGCAGCTGCTGGGACAGAACAGCAATTACCACCCTGCTCGTTCTTACAGCTGCCAACGGGTGTTACAAGCAGTGCCAGCCATGCTGGAAAGACATGTGCTGGAGACACTTGTCCAGAAGGAATGGGATGGGGAAACTCCAAAATGACAAAGACTAGAAAAGACATTAGATGTAAAATTGCCAGGTAAGCCCATAAAACCCAGTGGTAAATTGAAAGCAACAAAAAGCTTATGCTGGCTAGTGAAATAAAAAGAATACCTTATCTGCTTGAGTTGGAAATTGGACAACAATCTCTGCATCTTCAGTGGAGAAGTAGTCATTCTTAATCAAGTTGTCAATCAAACACTGCGTGTTTCGGATTCTAGTGACCAGAAGTTCTCGGTATACCTTCAACAAAGCAATGAAGGACGGAGGACTTGCTCCTGGAGGTTTTTTCACAGAAATCTCCACGTTAGCACAAAGTTGGCCTTCCATAGTTGAGATAGCAAGAAGCTGCTCCACCTAGCCTCATCTTTGACAAACTGTCCGTTTGAAGTGAGAAGTCAGCTTGGAGTTAACTTTGGGGAAACAGGCAATCTGTCCTTCACATTACCAAGCCTGTAAAAAGTAATTGTATAGAACCTCAGTTTAAAATCTCATCCTATACAGATACATCCTTCAATTAGCCATCAAAGAATACTTTCAACCTCTGTGTAATATCATGGCCAACTTTATTAAGAAAAATTTCTGATTTCTTCCTCAGGTACTTCCAGTTATTTGTTCAGGTTTTGGAAAAAAATTACCTACTGCATGCAGTCTCCCCTCTAATACCACAGCTTTACTGTAGCTTGACTCAAATAATGCTGCTTTATTAACTGCCTGTTCTTAGTGCATAATTTAATATTTTTTATTAGCTTTTCATGTTTCAATAGACAAAGCAGGGCATCTGTCCAAACATATCTGGACAAGGAAATAAATGGAATAAAATTATAGTTCATAGCAATTAATTTTGTAGGAAGAATTAATTTATAGTAGCAATTCACTTTGCTTTTTCTTTGTTACAACAAAAGACCCTGTATAAAGTGTTGCCAATATGATAACTGTCCTTGTAAGCAAGGCCTTGTGAACTCTGAGACAGTTTTAGCTAAACGAGGAAAAAAGCATTTAGCTTCAGGGCACCAGGTTTGAGCGGCACTAGTGAGACTGTGGGAAAACCACTGATCAGATGTTTCTGTTAAGATAGCCAAGAGTAAAATGATGCTAACAGTGAGAATGCTGCTGTAGATTTCAGAGCTAATACATTGCTTAAGGGCACAGCGCACTTCACACCTCCTAAAGCTACTGGTTCAGACAGCGCGTGAAACAGCGAAAATATCATTGCATTTGTTTAATTTGGTTAATCTTATCAAATTCAAGTGAGTAACCATGAAATTTAAAAATACAGTTTTTCAGAATCTGAAAAATAACGTTACAGAAAGAACTGAAATAAGTGATTATAAATATACAAGATCCCATCTCTAGCGATTCACACAAAAAATCTGGACCACTCCTTGCACAGGAATTGCACAAAATAACTGAATTCACAGATTCTTTCCCCATATGATGAACTGGGCCTGGAAGACAGCATCAAAATTCATATTCATTACTGCATTGGGTATCCAACCCACCTCTATCTTCATAAAAGCAAGAGATTGCACATAATACAGCTTGTAATGAAAATACCAGTTTAAAACCTGTGCAAACACTTAGGCTTGAATGCCTGACCTCAGCCCCTGTATGTACACCTAGAGACACAACATGATCATTAACTCAGACAGCTACGGGCTCAGGAAACCCTCTCACTGCTGTAGAGATGTTGTTTAGAAACCATACTCTTTAGCATGAATGTTCTCTCACTGTCTACAAATATATGTGCCATGTATGCTCTTGTTCTCTACACCAGCACTTGGGAGCTATTTTTAGATGGCCATTTATTCCCATTTTTCTTTACAAAAAACAAAAAGAAGGCAGTAGGAATCAGGATCAGATGGCTCTCTATTGTATTTACTAAAGGGCTTTTTTTTACATTGCAGTTAATATACCATATAGCAGGCATGAAGTTATATTGTAATTACAATTCAACAATAAGTTAATTTAGGTATTATTTAGGTACAAACCTTGCACATACGATTTCCTGTGCAAAAAGCAGATTTTTTTGCAAGACCACAACTGAACCACCTCCACATAGACAATGAGAATTTGCATGACTAACACAAATTACTGGCACCCTCCACTAACAGGTAAAACCTACTGTTGCTTCAGCAGGTCAAGGGATATTTGGAAGAATGTTCTTAGATTCTGATTACAGTCATATTAATAAAAACAAAACACAAAGCCCTTCTTCAGCAATTCTGTAAAAGTGCCAGCTGTGCTGCTACAAAATTCTCACAATTTCCCAAGACGTTTACAATGCCAGCAAACTTTCCACATGCTCCCCAGCACTCCCCTGACGAGTTACAACTGAGCCCTGCCAGCTCACAGATTCTTCTAGGTGACCTGCTACTGGAACGAACTCATTTCTATGGGTTTTCCATACCAGAAGCTGCAGTCTGCATCAGCGTAGCTTCTCCTGCTTGATGCTGGGGAAAGACACAGGTTATACCACTGCATTTTAGTGATACTACCTATCTACACTTATAACCACAGGGCAAACCAGCTCAGCTCCTCTGATTTCATGAGACCAAGATGTCCTAACTTAGGGTTGATGATCTGCACAGATGCAGGTAACTGCATTAAGAGTTGAGCCCCCCTGAAGGCAAACTCCGTAAATCCCCAGCACAACTGGTTTGGATCACAGCCAACTGCAAAACTCTTTCAACCAAAGGGAATGTAACCAAGTGATCTGAATTTCTTGCCACATGAGTAAGTGACTGCATCTACTCAGACAAATCAACCTTTCATTACACCATTCACATGACCCACCGGATGAAGTGGCTGATTTCTGAGTCACTCGGCTTCCTAGAAGCCACACTGGCACATCTCTTTGTTCAAGAAAGCTCATTCCATAAATGAACTCTATCATAAAGACCAAACAATGTTGAAAACCTCATTTACTCTAAAGCTTTTACAAGCTTTTAGTTAAAGAGATAGAGTCACCTCACAACACATGCAATAGAAATATTAACCCTCTTCTTTCAAGATACTGCATCTACCCAATGTTCCCTGCTTGCTTTGGTTATTCTAGGACCACATTATCCTAATGCATTTTCGTTCTTCCTACTTTGTGAGAAGAACCGAGACAAACATGAGGGAAACCATAATAATGAACCAAAGTGCTATCATGTGTACAAAACTAATATAAGTATTTTCTTCACTCTTTGAGATCCATCTACAAAGAGGACAGCAAAAGAGAAGAAATACAGCAAAAGGACAAAAACATGGAAAATATGGAAAGATCAGAAGGTCTCAAAGATGCCTGCCCTGCATCTGACTAAGTCCAAGTCAGTACAGAACCTGGTTGCTCTTGGAAGGGGTGTGCATACGTGTGCTGCAGGAGAGAGCGTGTTCCCTTTCACACAGGGTGATCTGCAAGAGAGTGGAGAAACAAGAGAGCAATCAAAAAAGAATATAAAGTGAGGCTAAGCATCAGGGGAAAAAAAGAGAAAGAGCAAAAATGCCGAGCAGGGAAGTCAGAGCTGGCAATATGAATTCTGTGCATGATGACGTACTCAGTGATATTTTCAGTGGCAATATTAACTTTAAGGCAAAAAAACCACACCACCCAGTACTGGAGAAAATAGTAATTTTCATCAGTGCCTTTTAATAAGAAAAAAATGGAAATTTCCACCATCCATAGACTAAGAAAATGTCACATCAGATGAGCAGCTGAACACCTTAAACGGTGCCAAAACAGAAAGAGTTCCTGCCAAACATAGTTAAAAGCAAGGCAGGTATGTGCATGTTTGTAGCAAAGTGTATCAGCTCTATGAAGAAACTTCAGGTCCTACTCAGACTAAAGTAGACACAAAAATTTTCTACAGTAGCAGTAATAGGTGCAACAGCACCTAAAGTCCTGATCAGCATGAGAAACATGCATGTTGTCTTAGAGAAACACACTGTCCATAAGATTCTGACATACATGATTCTGTTTTGCTGGGGGCAGGGCAGGAGAGGCTTGGGGTTTTTTTATTTTTTAAACACGAGGCCAACGTGTTGACATCATGTGGTCTCCAACTTATCTGCAAGTCCATCACCTCTCTTTCTGGAAAGAGTCCCAGCTTCCATAGTGCTTTAACATCAGTCTTTTCAGTGAGGGATCACAGGGTTACAAAGTACTAAGCCTCTTTTTACAAGAATCTGTTAGTTTTACAATGCTAGGTTACACATCTGGTATGTTTAAAAGTAAATGCTTATGGAGCTTATAAATATGCGTTGAAAGCATTTGCGTGCTAGAGTGCATATAGTGTTCTTTGCCTTATCTTGGGCACTCCAGATGCTGGATTCAATTGCAGTGCAATTCTTGCGACCGATGTGGCATCAGTCATGGGGACGCTGGTAGAAAAGACTGAGACATACATTAACGTGAGACACCTCAGTGCACTGACCAAGGTCTAAAAGTACCCACTGCTGAGAACTACTGCCTCATTTCTGGAACTGTTCCATTTCTGAAAGGGCTAATGAATAAAATAATTTTCATGAAGTCCACCTTGAGGCTCTTACAATCCTTTGTAAAACTTCACTAAGTTACGATAGAGATCACCTGTTCTAATAGCAACAGTTTGTGAACACACCTATTTAGAGAAATGAACATTGGCATTAAGGTTTATAAACAGAAAGGTATAAAGGTATATATACACAGGGGGAGAAATGAAAAGATTTTTCAAGCCTGAAGGAGCAGAACACCTAAGGAGGAATGGAGAGAGACAAGAGAGATGATACCTGGGCGAAGCAGGAGTCTGCTATGGGGAGACAACAGGAGAGACACTTACGGGGAAAAGCTTCCTACCTGGGAACAGAATGGACTTCTTGCTCCTGAGAGGAAAAATAAAAAAAAACATGATTTACTCAACAGGCTACCAATGATGTTGGAAAGGAAATTCAGTTAGCCATTTTGAGGACAGCAGCCTCGGTCAAGTGAAGAAGACGGAAAACAGACTACCAGGAATTAAAAAGAACCAGAGCGCAGAGTGCTCACCCATCAATTGTAAAGGCAAAGAAGAGACAGAAGACAGGGCCTTGGCCAAATGAAGTGTCAATGGGGATTGAAGGGATGTAAGAAGCAACGGCAAGTTTGGCAAGGTGCATACCACAAGCCTGCATAACTGAGAATAACAAAGAGGAACTAAGATGGGGATCAGGCCAGGGATAAGGAGGGAAATGAAAAAGGGAAATGCGATTTGTCATAGTAAGAGGTACAGTAACAGTATTGGTGCTTACAGCAAGGTTTTGCTTAATCCATGTCAATAAGCTGCAGCGGTGTTGATGGCCTCTGCATGAAGGCACTGGCACTTTTATCTAGCAGTTCTTCTGACTTCCCTCTATTCTCAGCATTGTGCAAGCATATATACATTTATATCTTTCCTGGCCCTGCCCTTCTCACATCCTCTTTTCACTAAGATCTCCTTGCTCTTCTTCTAACAAAACCGCTCTGCCTGTTCAACTTCCAGTGCTGCAACTCCTCTGGTTTTGAAGGATACTCTGGTTTATCGCTAGCATTAACATGTAACACAACAAGGTTTTACTAAATGTAGACATTATAGATAAAGGGGCTGAAGGATCTTAAAGAACAGCTAAAAAAAAGTTTTGGGTAAACTAGGGAATTCACTCATCACTGAGCTGGCTGCTCCCAAGGAGATTGCGTAGGATGAAGCAGTAAAGGCAATACAAGGAGCAAATCAATTAACAGCTGTTTCCTTAGTGCAGCTGATTTAAGACCAAACGAGAATATTTCTGAAGAGCTGAAAACTCAGTCAATACTACTTCTTTTGTAGTCTTGCCATTCTGACAAAAACCGTTCCTCTAAATTGCCTGTGAAAAAAAGTGCTATGCCACATACCTAGCTATCAGCAGCCAGTAGCTGGAATATCTTCAGGATTTTCACAGCACCTAGCAGCCAGCTCTAGCAGGACAACAGCGAAGCACACACACAAACCACAGTGCCAGCCCAGGGCTAGTGGAGTCCCAGTTGGTATAGCCTTCTGCCTCTAGTATTCAAAATGCAATTACTCTTACGGAAGTGGCTGTATGAAAATAGTGCCCCGTTTCACATGAAAATCTGTGCCCTTTGTGTCTCCAAGTCAGATTTGTTTCCTGAGAAAAGCTGTTTTACAATGCCAGCCACCCAACTGCAGTCATTACAGGAAGAGGCGAACTGGAGACTTTGACGTGCTTTTTCATTAATAATGGGAATCTAGTCTCAGTCAGGCCAGTCAAAACTCAACTATTTGCTATCACCGGGAGAGACAGAAGAGAGACTGATTTTCCACACCTTATTTCATGTGTGCCACAGCAGCTAGTCTTTCATAACAAATGAGTAAGACAGAATGTATTTCCACACAGCAGCTCTCACCTTTGAAACAACCTCAACTATTTTACATAGTTCAAGAACAGTAAAAAAAGTGTAGAGATTGGAAGCAAATGGGCACGTATACTACACAAAAAGTCTGCATGTTTTGATGAGCAGCAGTGTAACGTATTTATTTCCCATAGGTAAGAAAAAATAGCCTTTTATTTTTATAGCACAAATGGTGCATTAGTAGAGCTTGTACGGAGTCCCTGTACTGATCTTAAACGATACTCTGTATCTATGAGGTATAACACATTCGTCATACCCTAGTTTACAATCTCTGTGTAACTATCATCATCAATGTATGTCAATAAATGCCCTGGAAGCCATATGTTAACATCACGCTAGTGTAAATCCATTACAACTCATGTGATTTTGCATTGCTCTGGGGTCACCGATATCAGCATCTTTCAGTGATTTTTTCCCCCCTCCCCTGTCTCTCTTTCCTTTGACTGTAGGATAAACTTTCGTAGCCATCCCTAGTTGTTTGAAGAGCAACAGATATAAAAGAACACAGAAGAAATTCTTTCTGCCTCCACCTGGTAAACTGACAAGCTTTTGTTTAAAAGGCCCAGGCTTTTACAGAAATATTCATATCCCTCACAGGTTTTGCTGCTACATTTCCTAACAGCTTACTTTTAAAGAAGCAGAACTTTATATACAATGTTTGGATGAATTAACAAGCCTCTGTCAAAAAGATTTTATGTGCCTTCCTGATAACTCTTTTCTGGTGGGAAAAGTTCAATAAATAAGAAGGAACCATTACTAAAAAGCAAGGAAATTTTCTTCAATCAGAGAAATCTCGGGGATTTTTTTAAGAGATGGAAGAGGGGAACAATTTACTGGTATATCTAAAAAATGGAACCGCTTCTCTACTATTATTTACTATTTTCACATTCAACCTGCAGTGAATTCTACAATTAAAGTTGCGATTGATGGAATCGCATATTCACAGCTCTCCTAATTCTATCTCCCAAGCTTTCTTCTGGTCATTAACAGCAAACCTAATTAGCTACAGCCACTTCACCTGCCGAAGACCACCGCTCGGTTGTGCCTGCGCATCCATTGATCCAGCAAAACGGGGTCCTGAGCGGGAACTGCTTGGGTATCAACGTGGGACAGCGTTAACTGCTGGTGCCAGCAACACCCTGGCGTGGAGGAAGGCCACCCTCCCGCCATGCCATGCCACGCCACGCCACGGCCCGGCCTCCCCACAGCCACGGGGCACCAGCGCAGCCCAGGCAAACCGCTCCGGCCTCCCTCTCCTTCAGCCGCTTTGGCGTTAAAGCGAGCAAAGCACCGAGGCCTAAACGACTCCGGCGTTGAGTCCACGCATGGATACGGATCTTCAGTCGGGCTTAAGGCCAGCAAATGGCCTTCCCCCCCGTTTTATCCGTCGCTCACGGGAAAGGCGAGGCGGGCGCGGGCCCCCGGCAGGTAAGCCATGCCCGCCGCCTCCCTCCCACCTCCGCCGCCCTTCAGGACCTCGCCACCCTTCCCCAACGGCCTTCAGGAAAATGACATCACCGTCCAGCATCTGTAACAGTATTTATTCCTGGTAGCGTTGCTGTATTTCGTATGAAGGCGCTGTTTCCCTCGCCGAGGAGCTGCGGGGGGCACCGCTGCCCGTCCGGGCTGGCCCCGCTCCCCTCTCCTCGCTCTCTGCCTAACACCGCCTGTCACACGGACACCTCCTCCCCGGAGGCGGGAAGGGCCCCTGCTAAAGAAACACGAAAAAGTCCCAAAATTTTCAATTCGGGAGCGCGAGAAGTTCACCAAGAGGCAGACGCCCGCGGGAGCCGCCGGGGCGCAGCCCTTCCCCTTCCACCTCGCAGCCCTTCCCGCGGTGACAGAGAAACTTCGATTTACCAAAAGCACAAACTTTGACGTACACCCTCCCTCCCCCGGCGCCGGCCGCTGACCCGGCGCCGGCCGCTGACCCGCCGCCTAACGCCCCCCTTCCCGCCGGCCCCGAGCCCCCCGTCCCCCCGCGCCGCCCACCCCTCACGACATGGCGGCCGCCCTCCCACACGCACGCAGCCGCCGATCGTGAGTGGGGAGCGAGGCGGGCGGCGGCCCGGCGACCCTCCTCCGCCCCTGGCCCTTCCCCTGCACTCACCGCGGCGGCGAAGGGACGCAGGCGAGGGGAGGAGCGGGGCGGCGGCCGGCCCACGGGTGCTTCCCTCCACCCCCGGCCGGCCGGCGAGCAGCTCCCGCCCCACACACGGTCTCTCCTCCCTGGCGGGAAGCGGCTCCTCCCCACGCAGGTATGGCCGAAGGCCTCGTCTCCTTCACGAACACCGCCTTTCCCTCTCCCCACCGGCATGGCGGAAGGCCTCTTCCCCCGAGAGGGGTGCCGGGGGTCCCGCCTCAGGGGAGGCGGCCTTCAGGAGCTCCCACCATTTTCCTCAACGGGAGGCATCAAGTACCTCCTGTCAGCTCCCTCCAAGGAGGCTGTCAGGGTATTAATTTTACATAGGTATTTTACTGTTGCAAGAAGAAAATGGAAAAGTTCAAAAGGCCAAAGGAGCCTGGTAAGGGTAAAGCAAAAGAAGTGATGTTGAGGAGCGTGTTCGTGCACAGTTTTGCCCTCCGTACCAAAACTGCATCCATTCAAAATGCAAATAGCCAATGGACGTTTCAGTTACATTTCCATATTGCCAGCTTTCACTTACATAAGCCACACCAATATTCTTGAAGCATGCGTTGAACAGACACAGGAGAGGTTTGGTAATTGCAATTTTATTTACCCAGTTTCAGACTAGACAGTGCTAATACAGAAAGTACCATGTTTTACTGCAGCCACAGTGCCCAACTCTGGAAATGGGCATGTGGCATCAGGACAGCACCTAGACATCCCTGGCAGTTCACAGAAAAATTTTATGCAGAGAAGACATGGTAAGTCTGTTACTTTGTCATTTGTCTATCTAAGCATTCACACGGTGACACTGATTAGATCTTACACCCCCTCTGTACATCAAGAGGAAAAAAAAAAAATACACCACACAGAAGATAAGCCAAAGTTTGGTTGTTTGACATCTTCCAGGTTGTCAAATTCTCCTTGTCCCCCACAGACTACCTACAGAGGCTGCCAAGTACCATAAAGATAAGTTAAGTACTCTAAACCGTACAAGAGCTTCCAATTTTGCAGGAGATGATTGTCAAAGCTGGGGGCGGGGGGCAGAGGGGGAAAGAGAGGCCAAGTCTGTTCATCTGGAGTTTAATAGATAAACAAAAGCGCTAGGACTCACAGGAGACTTCCTGATTTCACTGGACATGAGACCAAGGCCTAGATAACAAGTGAGCCAGTCAAAAAGCTAATTTAAAAAGCCTTGGAATTACCTAAATAAAACAAATTCTTCAAAATCTGTTGGTTATACCTAACCAGTTCACCTATAATGATTCCTAGACATAGAAAGGAGGTGGCCATTATGCTTTGAGTGAGATCCTTTGCTGAATGTTGTCTTCAGGCCTTGGTTGCCTTTTGGACTAACACTTAAAAACAGAGACAGTTACCAAAAATTACTCTGCTTTCTTTACTAACTATATAAACAGAAACAGGAGCTCCATACTGAAGGTGTATCTGAAGGATAGGTTGGGCTTTAAACCATTAAGAGAAGCAGCAGAGGAAAAAAAAAGTTTAGTCTTGGTTTAGAGTTTTGAGTCTACTTTCCACTCTAACAAATCTTTGAAATTCTTGATAATTGTGTATACAACATTTAAAAACAAAGGGCCTGAGCCTGCAGCCCTTATTCCACAGAAGGCAACAGATGCCAGTACCTGGCAAGATGGCCGCCTTCTTTTAGAAAGGTCTGTAAACAGGACATGATGCACAAATTTGTGTGCAGCACTGCATGACAACTACAAAAAGGTAATTTCCAAATCTGCAAAAACTTCAGCATGTACTCAAGCTATATATACAAAGCGAAGAAGTTACCAATCTCTGTGCGTCTTCAGACTGCAAATTATGTCTAATGGCTTACTGTAGATGCACAGCAAACTCATCTTCTCTTGATAAATAAAGAAACTGCTGATCAGCACAGTGAGGAGAGGTATCTAAATCAAGGTGAATGGCCAAGGAAGTGCAGAAGTATTCTACACAGAACTTTTCTTTGCTTCAATAGCAGCTTCAATCTCTTCCATGATTGGCAGCGGCCCTGCATAGTTATTAGTTTCAATAGCTTCTAATTTCTTCTGATATTCAGTTGGCAAGCCGTTCTGTTTCGCACCCATGCAGATAACCTATAATCAAATGGGAAAGAAAAAAAAAAATCCTTCAATAATAGTGTTAGGAAGGACAGACCCCCTCCAAACATGTACTCGGAGGGGAAGAACCACTTAAGGTAACAGGAGAATTAATCCCAAATAATGCTATTTGTACCTAAAGATAGCCAAAGGCTTCTGGAAGACCACTGAAGACCTTAATAGTGTCAACAAAATTACTCAGAAAAGGCTTGTAACTATTAAGGCGTACCCCTAAGATTCTGAAATGTTACTAATGCACACAAGACTGTACAATTAAGCTGTTATTCAGTTATTCCATTCTTTCTTCCAGTGAAGATGAGAACTACTTTTTATGCGTTTAGCCAGCCTTAGTATCACATCTGAGTGAGAAGCAGTGAATATTATTGAAGTTATTTTTAAAACTAAGCTGTTCGAATCCAAAGCACAACAGTGAGTACCTGGAGAGGTTATAGGAGTAACAGAAACAGATACTTAGCTTAGTGAAAAAGCACAAATTCCTTAGAGTTTGTTACTGCAGCTTTCCTTCTACATCCAAAATAAACTTAAGTATTGGTGCAAGAGAAGAGAAGTGACAGTGAGAGAAAGAGTGGGCTGTAGGAGCCAAGGCTCGAAAGAGACACCAGCGAGCTCCCATATAGGAATGAATAGATAAATACACAGATTTTAAAAGCTGACACTATTGTAAATATTCTTTCATGCATTCAACAGCCAGGAAATTCAAGGATGAGGTGTCTAGAAAGGATGAACTTTGCCACAAGAAGTACGCAACAGTAGATGGACGTAGATCACTGTGCCGATGCAGTCACCTGTACTAAATTTTTAGCCTTCCTGCCTGGTTAACTTAAACAAATATAAGCTGGGAGCACAGAGGGGGAGAAGAGAACCAACAACTGACCCTGACAACAGCAGGAGGGAATGTTTAGCTAGATAAAGTTGCCAGTATTGGAGGTCTGCTCTTACAGCGTACTAGTGAGAGCTGACACGCAGCAGCAGACTAGGTATTAACTCCCTGAAAAGCCCTAAAGATCTGTCTTGACAGAAAGCGGGTTGGCAGGGAGGAGGTTTGTGAAGTAGCAGAGCCTGCTTTCTAAGCAAGCTTTCTCTTCAGAAGTCCTGCAGTAGCTGGCCTTAGCTATGCCCCTGGAAGCTGATTCACAGAAGCGAGTTCCTCAGTTAAGAGAAGGCGGCACACTTGGGATTTAACAAGCTCAAGCCCTGTTTCTTTGCTTTCGGTAGAAAAAGTCAACATGTTACAGTTACGTCTATCTGCAACTGCTAATAGCTGCACAATTCCAGACATGCAGTCATGCCACCCGAGGCTAGGCCCGCATCAGATCTCACAAGCTAAGCAGGTCAGGCCTGCTGTGTGACTGGATCATATGTCTCTATAGAGTCAGCGTGTTGCAGAACAGTGTTGAAACACCTCTGCCTCACCAGCCATCAAGTGGGAACCCTGCAGTGCTCTGCAATGTTGCTGGAAGTCCTGTGATATACTGATGATGCATCTGGTAAAAGGAGGCAGGTGGACTCCTGTATTAAATGATAGTAAGATACTTCATAAGACAATAGGGATAATCCATGTCCTTGAGACTACAAGCCAGGCGCTGTACTCTCCCCACAGAAGCTTCCCTCTGTCCTTTTCGTAGAGCACGTTCATTTTTCAAACAGAGAGTTGCTGCATATATGTAAACAACACCCTCGAAATCCTTGTGTCAGTCATAAGTAATTCACAAGTTAAACAGAGGCTTCATGTAAGGCATAACTAAGCCAAAAAATAGAACTGATTTAGCAGGCCTTTAAGAGCTAGCAACCTTCTGCGAGCATCATTACACTATTACATTGCACAAAGATTAAGTTATACCTTTACATTAGAGTTATTCATGCCTTCCATAAACTGTAAATAAAGTAGTTATTAAATAGAAGTACTGCATTTATATTTCTGTTCATTCTTTCCAAAATTACAGTGATGCAACACATACCTTTTTATACTGAGGAGAAGGGGGACCACAGACATAGTCCTTCATCTGGTAGCTTCGACAGGTCAGTACCTTTCCTGCTTGAGTGTGGACATTAACTTCTATTGGGACATAAATGCCATCTTCAACTCCCTCTTGCCTGTAAAGGACATATATTCCTTTCATGCCGAATAACTGATGCATCTTTCAAACAAATTGTGCAATTAAACCTATGCATTTATTGTAACAGAATTCAAGGCAGGACACTGGTCTGCGCTGTTAACAGACTTAAAACAAAACAAATAAAGCAAAACATATTCCAGTACTTTTTGTGCAAACTTGTTTCGTATCCAACAATAAGCTTCTAAAGAAGCAGCAGCATTCACTTTTATCATTTCAGCTCTGTCAGAAAGACGACTAGTGGTTAACTTGCAAAGTTAGAGAGAGAATACTCCTTGTGAATTAATTACTGTGCAAGTCTGATAATCTACAAGAGAAACACAACCAAGATTATCAGAATTAATGAGCCAGGCACATATCATTCAGTACCTTCCACTCAGATAATGAAACAATTGCAAAGTTTTACCTTGCCCATTGTGTTACATTTGAATAAGGGGAAACTTGCACAACTCTTGCAGTGCACATTCCAGCGAATAATCCAAGACGCCCTTTAATTTGTACAAGATGTGTACAGCAATGCAATGAGTTAGATCAGAGCAAAACCCATTTTGTTATTTTTTTATTAGCAAGATCATGCTGTCTTAGGAAAACAAAACCAAACTCAAAAACAAGGCTACTTGTTCCCTTTAACCATTAGCATTTAGTCACCAATAAAAGTCTGAGGAAATAGTAAGAAGTAAACAAGAAGCTTAAGTAATACAAGACAGAATTCATAGCACAATTAACTTCAGATGTGCTTTAGATATGAGTGGCAACATGGGTTTTAATGCTGCTCATCAAAATGTAGTTTTGACTACTTATCTTTCTTTCAAAGACTTACTACCATTTCAAGTTATTTAACGTATGTAACACGGCCCATGTCGCATGAGTAACTAGGTTAAGTGGGAGTAGAGACTGGAAGCTAACTGCGGATTCAAGGCCAACAGACTGCAAAATAAGTCACATGGGTGTGTGAGAGCAAGAAAAATATTATAGTTAAGTCATGTCCATTGCTAGGATATATGAGGAAAAGTCATGATTTATTCTGTAACTTATAGATTTGTGAAGTACAGAGGACAAAAAAAATCTGACCATGAGACAGCACCAAAATGCATTTGAAGCCAAAAAGTTCAGCCATCTAAGCAAAAGATTCCCCTCCCACATTTGTTTTCTCTATATTATGTTGTTTTACTAGTATTTCAACTATCGACATGCAGCATCAATTACATGTTCCCTCCTCTGCTTCTGGATAACAAAGCACAGACTTCTTTATCCAGATTGGCGGAGGAAGGGGGAGGGGGGGGACACACACAAATAATGAAATTTATTTTTCTTGATACATGGAAATTCCAGGAAATAACTTGGTTGAGAGCTTACAAATATATCTGCTTGCGCACAGCCAAAGAATCCCAAGATCTTCAGCAGGAACACATGCAAGCTCTTTTGAGTTGGTTAGGAGCAATCCTTAGAGAAGCACTATCGACTATCGTTACAAAAGCCAAGAACACCATCCTGTTTCCTTCCGTTTCCAGTCCACCTTCATGGCATCAATGAGGCAGCTGGGAAAAAGCAATCTTTAATGCTAGTGTCCATCCTGCAGTTTTTGGTGACAGTATAGCGCTCAAGTCTCTAGCATCTTAGCCAGCATTAAGATTTATCCCCTGTCCAACAAATGCCAGGGATCTGCAATGCTATAGTATGTAAACAACACTTTAGAAGTTAAAATACAAAACGCTGTCCCCATAGGGGGAACACAGTGTTACCGTCAAAGCAGATGCTGCCAGACAGCATCTTTATACTTCTGAAGTTTACGCTTTAGGAAAGCATGGTAAATCAGGAGATTTCAGTAAAGGCCAGCAGAAAGGTGCCCAGGAGGTAAGTGCCAGTGTAAGCAACAGAGGGGGACCTGAGGAGATAATAAAGCAGGGACACGTGAAGCTCTCCCCAACCAGAAGCATACCAGGTGGATGCCCTCCTGCTTGGGACTAACTCTCCCCACCAGGACTTGAGAGTGCTGAGAGTGCCCATTCCCAGGATACGCTAACAGAACTTGGGCAACAGTTTCTGTTGTATTTCAGGTTCACTGTAGGCAATGAAAAGCAAGTTGGAACTTCAAGTTTCACAGCCAAGGCTATGAGGACACGTCTACACAGCACAGTGCAACCATAACCAAAATTGCAACAGTACCAGAGGCAGAACAACTGTATTAGTGTAACACTTTCAATGGGTTTAATATACCCTGCTTCCTTAGCCTCACTAGCCCAGATTTCTGCTGGAATTAATTGACAGTGATGAACTGCTCTGAACAAACGATCCTTGTGTACCAGAAGCACCATGCCGTGCAGGCGCATCCCAAAAGCTGCAATAAGCACATTTCACCAGCCAAAGTTTTGGAGATTAAGTTCTAAGTCGTGCCTTAGACCCTGCAAGAAGTTATACTGCTCCTTGATTTGTTTACCCAGGTGGTCCTCCAGACTTCAGCCTGGGAACAACTTGCTCAAGTTGCCTTAAACTTGTCTTAATTATCAGGCAGAGGTGGAACATTCTCCTCCATGCATTGTAATGGTGCAGGCAGCCTCTCCCATTCAAAGGAAAAAACAAAACCACCCCAGCTCAGGTTCACAAAAGTTTGAATCCTTAGAAAAGACGACATACAAAATAACCTCCTCAAAAGGTCCCTTTGCCTGTATTAAAGATCTCCTCCTCTTCTGCAAAGTCTTGTCCTCATCTCTTCCTTTTCCACTACAATTGGAGTCTACAGATCTATAGAGACAGAAAGTGATGTCGGTCTCAAAGGGAACTCTCCCTGAAGCAACGGGAAAAGTGTCACAGGACAAATACAGAGTTTAGACTAATTTAAGGGACAGGACATTGTGAGGACAGGGATTTTAAAAAAAAAAAAAAAAAAAAGGCAAGGAGCCTGACCAATATATCAGCTTCAAATCAAGGTCCACACCTTATTAAAATACCACTAAGTAGCTTTAGCTTGAAAACAAAGCCATTTTAATCACAAATGTGTTAGAAGTCAATACATGTACCGTGAAGTGAAATTCACATATTCAAAGCATCTTGATTCCAACACCAAAGCTTCCACACAGCTCTCTACCAAAAATTAACTACTACTTTTCAATTGCTCTTTAAAATAGTAGAAGACAGCAAAAGTTAAGTCACCTACTTATCCAGTGAACTTAAATTGCTAGCGTTCATTTTCCACACTATTCCCCATACTTCGTCTCCGGGGCTCTGAACAATGGTAGCTGTACCTCCATGCCAGACGGAACTTGTCCTGCCTTGATGGTGGCCAAACTCGAGCTTAAAATCCTGCAAATGAAACCAATGCGGAGAATCAGTTTCCACTTAAGATATGGGCTGTTGGCTATTCTCGACATGAAAGGGGCAGCTAAAGGAGAGTCTACAAGTAGTCAGTTGGAGCCACAGAAGGAAGAAGAGACAGGCGGGATCTGATCCAGCTCCCACCTCACGAGGGGCTGAAGTCAGCCTTTTCCACCTCCCCGTGAGAAACGGCAGCCTTGGGACAAAGGGAAGAGAGATCTGGCAGAGAGCACTACTGATAAAAGTCTTGGGTCTGCGGAGACCTGGATCAACATCCAAACCTCTTAGTAGCCTGGCCTAAACATTAGCTAACAGTTTCTAGCAGTGAGAAGAAAGCGGAGATAGCCCTTTTTCAAGAGTGGCACATATTCTGCAGTAGACACAGTAGTGCTGAAGAAGTGTCAGCTTGACTTTTGTCCAAGTTGGCAGGGACAGGAGTGCTGATGTGCTTCCCGTTAGACAATCCGAAGGGCCCTGGGCTGAGGCGTACCACAGCAGCGAGAACCGACTACTGCCGCCTTCTCATTCCTCAAAAGGCACGCCTACCTGGTGCCCATTCCTTTGCAGCTTTTGGTGCTGTTACAAGACTTAAATGCTACCATGCAGGGTCTGGGAAAATAGTAAGGGTAAAAAAAGCCTACAAGATGATGAGCTTTGGGTCCTGTCTAATACAACTGCCCAATTATAAAATACCATCCTGTGTATTTTCCAGTGCTTTGTGCCATCTCATCACTCAACTGGAACATTCTTGTGTATTTTTAAGCCAAGGCGTATGCCTCCTTGAGTGAGCTTATTCAGGTTTTTGCAAGTTGAAACATTCTTTTAGAACTTCTTACAAGTAATATCAAATATTACGACATAGGCAAAAGAGAATAACAGGTTCTTGCATTTTTCTAGTGTAATTTCCCATCTGACTCCATACACTCAGTTTCCTCTCTTACTGGTCAGTCAATTTGTGGATCCCTCCCTAGCAGTAGAGAAGAAAAAAACCAAAACAAACCCAACTTTAAGGAAGACTACCTGCTTAACCACAACAACAAAAATCTAGCAAAGGCAAAAAGGATTAAAAATAACAACAACAACCACCCAAACCTATATAACCCCATAGCTTTCCTTATTTCTCATGATCACCTTCTTTAAGCTATAAGATAGCTTTGATTTGAAATATATGCATGTACATATTAATATTCACTTTCTGAGACACATTACCTTCTTGTAATATGTCCTAAGAGATACAGGGAAAAGGTTGCAGAAGTTGAGTAGCTGGAGGCTTACACACAGAACAACAGCACTGATCAGAACACTAAGGGTTTTTTTTTTTTTGTGTAAGTGATAATCAGCAGCCTTGCAAAGCCATACTGTTTACTGCATCGATACAGTCATCTTCCTTCCCCATAAACTGTGCCCCATTAAACTAATTTCACTAGAAAAAAGTTTAATTAGACGCAGTAGTCATCAACCATTCGACAAGCTGCTGCAAAACGGCTTTGCAATATTCGGGTCGCAGGATTACTGTGTGAGGAGGACTCTGGACTAGACCCTGCAGACAGTCAAGCCTGAGTAATTTGCACACAAGTAAATAGTCCAGTCAAGTCGCAGAATGAAGTTATAGATGTGGACAAGTGCTTGCAGGGCAGTCCCAAGGAAATACTCCCATAGAGCCATGCATGCTCACAGCAGTCTAGTTAATTAAAAAAAAAAAAAAAAAAAAAAAAAAAAAGCACCAATTTCTATTTTATTCCTCCAGTTATATTTTCTTGGACCTGACCTGTACTGAACACCTGCACGGGGGTATATAAAACAGTCAGATACCACCCGAGACGGGCAACAGAGACCGTACAGAAATCGCGTGGTCAGCCCTGGTTCTGGAAGCGGGAAACCCCACGTTACGCCATGCGGGCAACTGCAGCAGGCGCTGCAGGCAAGAGGGAACAAACACGCTAGGTACTTCCTTGGGTCAAGAGCTTGGTCTTTGGCCCTTCTTCTAAGCACCAGTGTAACACTCTTTCTGTACTTATTACACATCCCATTTCTTACAGTTTTTGATTGAAGATTAACAAAGCTTTAAAAAATAAAAACAGAGGGAAGTGAATTTAATATTCTAGTTTAGCATCCAAAGTACTCTGTTCACAGGCTGTTTTTCCTTTTTTTAGGCCAACGGTACTACCACAGAGCAATTAACAGAAGTCAGCTCCAGGCTTCGTGGGCTTCCTCGCTCCCAAGCGTCAGCGATTTTCCAGCTTGAAGCAAGGGAGGGAAGCCACCCGGTGTTAGCAGGGAGCACAGCAGCCGCTGGAAGGCCGGCCGGGAAGGCTAGCGCCTGACCGCCAGCTCTCTGGCAGCTAACCCGCAGCATGGAAAGACACCTACTGCGTAGCCTGGGAATCTACCCGAAACTCAGAAGGAGAGCCGAAGGGTAGGGCTTGCTTTTATTCAAAGGTAAGCGTGCAATACTGCTGCTCTCCTCCTCACCGCCAAGGTCTGATCCTGCAGGGTGCTGGGCTCTCGGCACGTTCAGCTCCTCAGTGGTATCTGTAAGCGCCACACGCTTTACAGGAGCAGGCCTCAGCTGGCAGGCTGACAGCCCCAAGAGACACCAAGTATCTGACTACAGGGAGTTTATTAATTACAAGTTTTTGGAACTTCTTCATACACGCTAACGTAGATCGTCTCCTGCCAGTTACCCCAAGAGAGCCTTCAAGGCATCCTTAAGTGCTATCAGGCAACGCTCTGCTCCTCCAAGGACCCTTCCAGCTGTACAGACCTGTACATCAACAGCTTAATGACCGTCAGCTCCTATTCCCAAGTCGCCGTTAAAGCCAAGCGGATACACTAACACTTAATGAGGCCAGGCAGGGCAGACCTGCCGGAGACGTCCATGGCAGTCGTGCAGGAGGGTGTGAAAGCCCGCACCCCGCCTGATGCACAGCACGGGCATGGCTCCTCGCTTGCAACCAGCGTGGCAGAGGGCAAGGACGAAATTTGGGTTTTTTTTAACGAAGCATCATCCTTTTAGAAGTGCCAGAAACTCATCCCATAAACCCAACCGAGCACCTGCTGCTTACACCTTCAGCTTCGTAACTCCTCACGCACGGGGTCTTTTCCCTGGCAGCCTTACAGGCCCGGTAAGGCAGCACCCACCCAGCTGGGGCTCCCGCAAGCGCTGCCTTTGCCCGAGGGCGGCCCGGACACCAGGCCCCGGCGGCCGGCGGCCCCCAGCCCAGGCGGCACGGCGTTACCGCCGATGGCACCCCCCGCCTGGACCGCGGGAGGGCCGCCCGGCCTGCGGCGCCGGGCAGCGGGGCCGGGCCCCGGCGCCGCTCCAGCAGGACTCCCACGGGCCCCCGGTCCCCACTCGTGGCTCCAGCAGGACTCCCACGGGCCCTCGGTCCCCGCCCGTGGCTCCAGCAGGACTCCCACGGGCCCCCGGTCCCGGTCCCCACCCGCGGCTCCAGCAGGACTCCCACGGGCCCCCGGTCCCCACTCGTGGCTCCAGCAGGACTCCCACGGGCCCCCGGTCCCCACTCGTGGCTCCAGCAGGACTCCCACGGGCCCCCGGTCCCCACTCGTGGCTCCAGCAGGACTCCCACGGGCCCCCGGTCCCCACTCGTGGCTCCAGCAGGACTCCCACGGGCCCCCGGTCCCCACCCGCGGCTCCAGCAGGACTCCCACGGGCCCCCGGTCCCCGCCCGCGGCAGCGCCACGCCGCCGCCCGCACCTGCAGGCGCGCCAGGGCGCAGAGCGCCGCCGAGGGGCTGCTCAGCAGCAGCCGCTCCCGCAGCAGGTTGCTGCCGTACGCGTAGTACAGGAAGAAGCCGCCGCCGCCCGCCTCCATCGGCCCGGCCCGCACCGCCACGGCCGCGGCCCCGCCGCTTTACCGGCCCCCTCCCGCCGGCGGCCGCCTGGGCGGGGCCTCCGAGCGCAGCCGCCCGCCATTGGCCGCCGCCTGCGCGCCGCGCCCCCTTTCGCTACTTCCGCCGCCACGTGGGAGCCGGTAGGTAACGGCGCTGTGACGTAGCAGCGGCGGGGAACGCCTTCGGCACACGTCATGCGGGCTTCTGGCGGGCGGTGACGTAGAGCAAGGTGCATTGACGTTTCGTCGCGTCAGCCGCTGCCTATAGGAAGGGGTCCTCTGTGGGGGCGCACGCTGTCAGCCAGCAGCGCCTGCAGCCCCCTGTGCCAAAGCGGGGAGGGCCGGGGCTCCCCCTGCTGCGTTCAAGCCCGTGCATTTCGGTGGCGAGCCTCCTGGCCGCCTCCCAGAGAAACGTGAACGGGGACGAAGTTTAGGTGTGCTCCACGAAAAGTAAAATAGTGCAACTTTTCCCAGCGGGGAGCGCTCAGAGCAGAGCGAGCTGGGAATATACAGGAGTGAAGGGCGAGAAGGTGCGGGCAGGCGGAACGGGAGGCCCAGGGAGGCGTTTCCTCCCTTTCCCTGGCATAAGCGATGCTCAAGTGGGACAGGAGGAGGCCTTGTCTCTAGCTACCCCTAAGCGTAAGCCGCTGAAGCAATATATATGTATGTACACGTACAATACAGCAAAACAGCCACAGAAGGCTGTAATTAACGATAGTGTAACA
This sequence comes from Platalea leucorodia, assembly GCF_965183815.1. Lineage (NCBI taxonomy): Eukaryota > Metazoa > Chordata > Aves > Pelecaniformes > Threskiornithidae > Platalea > Platalea leucorodia. The sequence goes on from NC_138823.1 coordinate 121,994,414, forward strand.
ATTAAGGGTGAGGCATGGGATCGATCCAGGATCGATCCAGCACAACGCCCCGTCCGTGGGCACGTCCTCGCCCGCGCAATACGGAGGGGAAAGCAGCGAGTGGGAGAGCTGAAGGAGCTCCTTCCTTTGAGGACATGTGCGGCGCTCCGTTTGAATCCCGGCTTTAGTTTTCCCTGCTTTAGTTTTCCCAGCACAGGTGTGGGCAAACTCTGATTCATCATAAAGCACATGAAGTGATAAATGTGGTTCTGATCCTTCACGACCAGCAGTTTTCTGGTTTTAGAGGGGTTTTTTTTTCTTATGTAGGAATAAATATTTTAGGGCGAGAGGGAACCATCATGTTCACTTGTTACACAGGTCATAGGATTAAACAGCAAGAGTTTCTCAATCTTACTCCTTACAACAGCGAGTAGCTGAACGTATCTTTTGAAAATCTGCTTCTGGTACATGCTTTTAGTCTCCTTTCCCTAAGGAAATACGAACTCCGTGGGGAGAAGTGTATCTCTCTCCTCTTCCAGCAGCTTCTGGACCATTGGCTAATTTCAACCAGAGGTGACAGAAAGCAAGAGCTTTCAGAGATAGCGAAGTTTCTGCCACTTTCAAGAAAAAGGCACAGATGGCTGTGAGACAGTGGGGGTCCCACAGGAGAGGCTTCTGGAGGGCCCCCTGCTTTTAACTAGAGCTCACAGCTTTGTGTAGCCCGAGATCAGGCAGCCCCGGGGACCAAGCCTGCCGGAGGACAGGTTTTCCAGGCACTGGTGCGTGCTGAACTGCCCGTTTGGGTTTGCTGTGAGCTGTCCCTTGAGAGCCAAGCTTGACGTTTCTCTCTAAACAGAAAATATCTTATGTAGGAATTGGAATGAAGCATGTAGCAATTGTTACCTTTTAATCTCAAAACAACCTTCTTCTAAAAATATATCCCCAAGCAGCCTTTCATAACACTTTTTACATTGTTGAATCTTTGGACGTTCTGCACAAAAAATGCCATTCTTTCTCAACACTCCAGAGTTTCAACAACAATTCTGATTTTCATTCAAAAAGCATGTATGTTTTGAAGAAGGAGAAACTCTTAAACTTGTGTCCTTTTTCATGCTATTCAAATCGAGACTTACATATTACGAAGTTAGATGACTGACAAATGAGGAGACCGAGTCCCTGATCTCATAGCTGGGTTTGCGCATGTGGAAGCCTTTATTAGCAAAATTACAATCAAACTTACGGGACGAGAATTAATTTAAAACACTGCCACTTGCAATTCTAAGTATTTAATCACTCAAAAAGGCATTTTCAAATTAAAATGTCTTGAGGTTTCCATTTTTTATGGTCTGTACTGAATACCAGGCCTGTTCTGTGACCAAGGAGCAGTAGCCAGTATTTCCAGGAGCATGGTTTTGGTGTGCATGGTGTAAGCTGGTTTTACCTAGTCCAGATATAGCATAATGCTAATTCAAATGCTATTGAGGTAAAACCTAGATTTATGGTGTTTAGATTAACTTTTAATTGAACTGAGCCAATCAGTTTGCACTTCTGAAGCCCATTTCTTCCCCAGCACGGCCCACAGCAATTTGGAAACAGCACATGGAGCCTCTCAACTATTGATGAGGGTGATAGATGTGAGAGTCGGATTGGAAGGGCCGACACTGACGGTGTGGGTCAGTGTCATAGTAAGCTTTGGTTTTAAACTATCTGGAAAATATAAACCTCTACTCCCAACAGCTTTTATTAAGCCTTTTTTTATTAAAGCCTTTATTAAAAATATAACTGACAGAGCACCCAAATATGCACTGTGTGCTCTGAGCCAGTGGGCAGGGAGATGGCCAGAATCTACTGCAGAACGCTGAGCAGCTCATAGAAATGAGGCCTCCTGACTCTACAGAGAGTGCAAAGCATACTTAAAGAAGGAATGTTAACTCTGAAACCTACTGTCAGAAGAAAACTAGGTTTTCATTGCTAATCCAAAGACACAAAGGCCAATGTTCATGTTCATTAGGGGTCAGCCTCTGAATTGTCTGTGAGCACTGTGAGGTGGCACAGCTTAGATTGCTCTTTGTTTTCATACTCTCAGGCCTGAGATGGATGAAAAATACTTCTGCCATGAGCCAGAAAAGGGACAGACAGCCCCGGGCAGGCCTGCTGAGGTACGCTGCAGGTATGACCCTTGGAGGGGCCCCAGCCAGGGTCTCCCTGGTGCGGCGTGGCCAGTCGGATGGCAAGGCAGCACGGGGGGGGAAGTGAATCTGGGAAGTGAATTGGGTCTGGAGGGAAAGCTTTGCAAGCCTTTCTGCTGACGTACATCCAAATAATGGCTAAATGGCTGTGTGTGCATAGGGAAATACTTGGGCACTGTGGGCAGACCTTGCTTTGAAACCAAATTTCCAGTTGAAAAAAGAGGGCGGAGGGTGGGGAGGACCTTTCCTGTAGCAATTTGAGTAGAAACCTGCACGGCTTTGGTGGTACTCCTGGATCTCACACTTCTGCTGGTTCATGACCCTTTCAGGTGACAATTAACTCTCCTGGAGAGGAGGGTGTTAAATGAAACCCTGGGGTTTTTTGAAGTTAAATCAGTTCTGAAGTCACAGGCTATCTCCAGAGCTGCTGACATGAGACCTCTGTTAACCTGTTTGAAGCCCCAAACAATTTGGAGGCATTGTTTCCCCTTGGATGTAACTGCAAAACCGGTGCAGAGTAAGCAGTCAGGAGTACGCCTCCTGTTTGGGAGCTTCCCAAACACGGAGGAAAGCTCTGGATATCCACAGCAGTTTCTGCATTGTCCGTGGAGGAGATCAACAGGGTTATTTATGCAGAGAAAACAGGAATTTGTTTCCATCAGGTTTTTATCCCTAAATGCAATATATTCCTGAGCCTATGCTACTTGGGTTTTTAGGGAAAAAATAAGATGTAGTGGGATAAGTTAAACCTGCTGAAATGTCTGCCAGTCACTCAGTGTGCCTCCCCATCACTCCCTCTCCGCCCCATGGTTGTCACAGCATGAGCTTTAATTAATATTGAAGAAAAAAAAGAGAACCTGGAGGAATAATAAGGGCAACTGATGCAAATGAACTGCATGTGCCGTCCTCCCCGCAGCTTTTCTCTCCTCCTGAGAAGCCATAGTCGGATGTGCTCTGCAATTAGTATTTCATTGAAATTATACCTTTTTTTGCTGCAAGATGGTTACAGCTGGTGGTAGCTTCTTAATACAGTGTGCAAGGTCTGGGGGTCTGCAGAGATTTCATGTTCATGCAAATGAATGCAAATGATTTTACAATGTCTTGCGGTGTTGCAGTGCTTGTTCCTTCCCTCCAAAACAGGGACCACGATGTCCTGAAGAAACCCAGCCTCCTTCCCTGCCCTGCCTGACAGAATAGCCACCGGCCCGCGGGGCTCGTAACGCCACTGACCAGGAGGAATATCATCCACCGTTCATTTTGCGGTTCTGTTTTTGCATGTTTCTGCAAATAACGTGTGTATTCATTTAGGAGAGATGAGCTATTAAAGTGGCTGTGTCTGTGCATGTAAACACCTGCCTTTTTGTTTTGGCTCTGGCCAATGCCAAAGTGATATTGGGGTCCTTCCTGAGGCAGCCCCAGGCTCTCCCTGGCTGCTGCCCACTCAGCACGGTCCTGAGATGTCACTGCGTGCTGTGTGCTGTTCGGGGTGGAGGAAGTAGCAAAGGGAAAGGAGAGCCATGTGAATCCCTCCTCCAGGTCAGATATTGGAAAGAGGAGGGTGTTTATCTATGTCTTGCTTTTGCTTGTACCTCCTGGAGCCCAGGTCTGTACAGACAGACTGTGACAGGCTTCTTGCCACCTGAGATCCTTTTAACTCTTGGAGGGGCAAAACGTATGGGATCTACGAAAAAAAAAAAACCCCAAACAATGGTGTGCATGAAATCTGGACACATGAAAAGTAGGAGGGAGCTTTTACAAACAGATCCCGGTGCACGCAGTCCCGGCATGCAGCTGGCCTTAGTCAATTTGGCTTGTGCGGGCATCCACTCTGCTCATGGACCTACAGGTACTTGTGGGTGTGACTTCAGCAATTGGTTTGAAAATCTTGCCAAATATTACATCAGTTTTCAAAGGAAGAATGCTGGGTTGTACTGCACAGGCTGTACCTGGGGCCTGGTTTTTTATCTTGTATATGAGTGTACAGTGGGAACAGCTTAATGTTGAATTTCTGCTCATCTTTGTGTACGTAAATTAAAAATCTGGCTTCTTTCCTTTCGTAAATTAAAAATCTGACCTAGTGTTTTACTTCTCTTACTGTAAAGGTCTTCTGAATGATAACAACTCTCTAGTGATACAAAGCAAACGGTTACAGGAGATTTTGTCAAAAGAGTTTCCCTTGTTACTGAAATCTCTTTGTTTGCTGCGTCAAGAGGATTTTGTCAGTGTGACGTTTCTGTGGCCTGTAGTCTCAGGACGCAATAGCGTCTCCCACTGCAGAAGCGACTGCTCGTTTCAGAGAATCAGCTCACATTTCCATCCGCCTCTGGTGGGGACTTGTGTCTCACCAAACACCAAGCAGGCTGTCTCTCCAGGCTGTTGAGTACTTGAGAAGTTTTTTTTTCCCATGAATGTTACGACTATTGAATGTAGACTGGCAGATGAAAGGGATGTATCCTGCTATCTTTAGGCAGCCCTGCTATTTAGTGTCCATTTACAATTTATTTCTGATTTTTTATTATATTTAATATTCATTATTATTTACAGTTTAATGTTAATTTGCTTTCTTCCCATTCTTTTACCTTCTATAGGCTGGGAGCACTCTTGTTTTCTTCCTCCTTTTGTTCTCTTTCAGCACAGGAGAACTATCAAATAAATTCAGTTCCAGATGGTATTTTTCAGTCCTGTATTAACCCTATGGCTTTACATTTGAACCCTGCAGTGTATTTCACACGAAGTAGGTTGGTACTTCTTCTTTTGCACTGCCGTGTCTGTAACCATTTCTGTGCTGCTAACCTTCAGCCTGCAGAAGACATCTCACAGCTCCAGCCACCGTGCAGGAACGTGGCTCGTGGCCACGTGCTTTCCCAGAAGCAGCACCGTTGCCCTTCTTGAGCTCTGAGGGCAGCTTTGGCCTGAGAGGTGTTGGGATGGAGGAAGGCAGTAGCATTTCCCTGTTTGCATGTGCAGTGCTCGTGCTGCGGCAGAAGCATGTGACATGGATGCCAAAACAGGGCCTCGCTGTACCGCTCCTCCTCGTTCTGCACAGACCTCGCAAAACATGGTACAAATCCCCACTGAGTGATTCTGGGCAGAGATGTTTTAGCAATTACTGGTAAATTTAATTCAGTCTGTCCACTAGGCTGGTGGCCTGTGTGGATGTGTTTGTTGTGGAATAAAAGCGGCACTTTTTTTTTCACTTGTTTTAAACTCGTTTCAGCGTGACATAAGCTAAACCAGAAAAATCCCTGTGTGTCAGAAAAAGAGGTCGGCCCTCAGCATTGCATTGGTGTGACAACAGCAGTTTGAGCTCACACTGTGGCTTACCATTGTTCTGCTCTTCTATGTAAGCAGATCTTTGAACCAGCTGCAAGACCTGGTCCAGCTCAGCTGCACAGGACTTGACGGTGGTTAGGGGGTTGGCAGTGTTTTCCTCACTCTGGCCATATGATTGCAAAGCAAGAGGGGAAGAGAGCAGCCTGAGGGCAAGCTCTGTATCTCTGGAGAAGACGGGGCAAGAATATTAATGCTCCTCTGCCATCTGCGGGCATATCTCAAGGAGGAACAAGAAAGAATGAAGCCTTTGTCCCTCAAAGCTGTTTTTCTTTCCGTCTTGCACTCCTATGCTGTTGTCTTTGAATGACCATATTCTTCGCGCTTGTTCCCAGCGATGGAGCGCTCTGCCTGCCATCTCTCTCCCCTCATTTACCTCTTTCTTCCGCAGCCTCTGCCATTGCATCAGGGATGCAACCCTTGGAGCAGGACAGGAGAAAAAACTTGCTGGAGAGAAGGGTGCTAGTGCTTCTTTGCTTTCTTCACCAGATGAACCTTCCAGGATACATCAGAGGTGCATCGTGTACTATCATCACATTTCTGTTACCTCAAGGGTCTCTCAGGTAAAAAAGCCAGAGAAGCTACCCACAGGCTGTACCTGCAGATCCCAGTCTTCATTAAAATTGATGGTAGTGCTCACATAAAGCCACCCTTTCTTTGGTTTCTGCCTCTGTTGGTGCATGGTGGTGCGTGCACCCTCTCTGAGTGCAGTTATGGTGCCCAGGAAGGTGAGCCTGGTGCATAGAAAAGCCAACCCCAGTAGCTTTTGCTCTGTGGCAGTTGCTGTATAATTGCTTCAACTTTGCTCTCATCATTTTCTTGCAGAAAAACAGCTATGGAGAGCTGGATTTTGTTTCATGCAGCCCCAGACTTTGTAGTCTGTTTTCCTAAGGAAGGGCAGCTCGTGCTATCACATCGTGTGCCTACGCCACTGTGTGCACATCCTTCGCTGCCCATCCTGAACTGCTTCATCAGTGACTGCTGAACACGTAGGGCAACTCCTACCGAGCCTGCAGTTGGGTACCGATCATCTCTGAGACCGGTATGTTCCTGTGAATTTTAGGAAAGGGGGCAGCTAGGCAAAAAATAAGTTTCAAACAGGGAAAGGCAGCAGTTTGAGTACAGCTCAAAGACAGCAAAGACCCTGCTCAGGAGAGAGACAGTGGCCCAGTTGCAGAAAATCTTCCAGTAGGAGCTTATGTTTGTCAGAAGTAACCCCTCAGTCTCTGATCTTTAATGAAGCACTCACACTCCAGCCATACAAAAATCACTCAGTGGCAAGATCTGAATTCAATGAAAACAGGCTGTCTCGGGTTCAGTACTTTGTGTGGGCTTATTTTTCTGTTCATCCCTCAGAAAGAGCCCTTCTGCACCAAAAATTCAGCTTGCCAGACAAGTCAGTGATGTGAGGAGCACCCCTGACAGAAGTTCTGCCTCAGAGCACATCTATTATTCACAGGGTTTGCAGAGTGCAGGGAGCTGCAGAAGTCATGTCCTGCCAAGGCACAGAATGTCTCAGAGACAGACAGAAGGAGAATAACAACATTTTCTTCCAAGGCACATGTGGCCCTAAGCATCTCTAGGGATGCACATTTGGTAGCTGACTGGAAACAGGCTTATTTTATCTCTGCCTGCATAGAGAGCCCTGATTTTTTATTTTTTTTTTTCTAAGTAGTCAGGAAAAAAAATAATACATGTTTTCAGCAAGCTAGGACAGGTGCTCATTCCTTCCTTCCCACTTACAGGAGCATAACGATGTGGGTAGAGAGGCTCATGCAGCGGGCGTGCTGCAACAACAGATTGTGAATTGGTGCTATTTGCATGACGAGGGGCGTCGAAAAATAGTGAGTTACAGGAATAATTGCAGCCAGCACTTGTCACTGATCTAGTTAATCAGGACTGCTTTATACAAAGTGCTCCCCCGTCTTTTCCACCGTACCGAGCATTCAAAAAAATAGTAATAAGAAATCAGTTTGTGGCTAGCGCAAGGGGGATGTGACCACCAGGTGCCACTCTCGCTCCACGGGGAATACAGGGTGGCTGTAAGGCCGGGCATGGCTTGCAGCAAAAGCCAAAACAGGCAGCCATGACTCATTTTGTCCATCTCTGGATTTTCCTACAGCCTATAGCTGGGACAGCAGCCTCTCTTCACCCTCCAGTAAGGGGGACGCTGGAAAACCCCTGACACTGGAAAACCGTGGGTCCCGCTGACCCCCATCTAAGTTTCAGTTTGCCGGCAGCGTTTTTGCGCAGGGAGGGAGGGATGTAGACGGAAAGCTGCTGCTTGGGAAGGCTGTGGCATCTTTCACAGTCTCCTCATTCTGCCGTACATGGGAAAAGTCGGTTCCTCCTCCAGCCTGTGTCCTCTCCGGGAGGGACGAACACCCTATGGTGCTGTTTAGCACGGAACAGAGATTTTGTAGTTGCTTTAAGCACAATAGTTACCCCTTCAGTTTTGGCCATGGAATTCAAGCCTAAGGTTTCCACAATGTAGCCTCCCTGGTTTTGCTCATCTTCTGGGCACAGTTTTCTGTATCCTAGGGAACAGGGTCCTGGCGTTTCCTTGTTCTCATGTTCACTTGTGAATCAGATCAATCCCTTCTGGAGCCACAGCCACTGCCAGACTCTCTGGGGCCCCAAGTACACTTTGGTTTTCTTGGAGGGAAGTAGGCTTTCCTACCAGCTTGCCACCACAAGAGCTGCCCTGAAGGCTGACTGGCGTTACCAGTGGCCCCAGGGGACGGCTCGTGATGGGGTGCCATAACCATTCTCATTTTCCAAGATGAAGGGGGTGGGAGGGCACAATTTGCATTTCCACTCTTGATTGTCTGATCTTGGTGATCTGGGCTGATGTCTGAGTGCAGAGGTGTTTGAGAAGCAAAGGGCTTCTGTACCTCTTAGGTGCAGGTGGGCAGCATGTGTACTTCTCACATGATCCTAAATCGCATCAATAAGCTCAATTTTTCGTCTGCTTCTGCTTGCCTTGCTCTCCCATTCCACAGCCCTCCAGTCTGTTCTGCCCTTAAATGACTCATCAGACTTGGCTTTTGATGTAGCCTGTAACATCTCGCTTAAGTTCTCTAATCAGAGCTCTTTCCATTTGAGTTCCCCGTGGACTAAACAAACCTGACATTGCCAGCCTCTGTTTCAGTTGAAGGCCCTCCTTGTTTAGTGGTTTATCCTTTATGCTGATTACCTTTTCTTTTCCTAGATCATGAATAAAGATGTTAAATACAAGGTCACTGGGGGCTGCTGATTTCCAAACCCTGGAGCTAGTGATATTTCAAGACCAATTCCATTATGTGATTATGTTTTGCTTACTGGGTTTTCTCAGGGAAATCATTTGTCACAGAACAGCAGGCTCCAGCTTCCTGTAACCCTCTTAAATCAACCCCATGTTACTGCAGAAGCCTTATTTTAATATCTTCCTTTGTAATTGTTTAATTGTTTGCTTGAAGAGGCCTTTCTGGTGTATTTAGTAGCAATCGGGTTTTTCAACAGATTACTGTTTTAAAACACAAGAGCTAAAAAAAAAAAATAACAACAAAGAAGCCCCCAAACAAATCCAGATTTCCTGGAAAAATGATGAACTGAAAAATGTGTTGAAAAATGTCAGCCTTGCATTGATGCTGGCCAGCTCTTCGGGGTTCTTCAAGTGGTCAGTGAGGTACCTCGTATAGGGCTGATAGGGATTTACAACGTTTGACAGGGTGGAGAGTGGGGAATGCAACACGCTTATTTGAATGTAGGGTGGTTAACCCCATGGAGACTTTTGCAAGTGTATTTTCATGTCCCTGTTCTGATGTGCTCTCTGGAGGAAAGTGGATCAGCTGATCTGCAGAAACAAATTTAATCTGCTGTCTTGTTTTACATGCGTGTCCTGCAGAACCTATGCTTCTGTTAGGATAGGGTGATGTGTTTGTTAAACTCAAAGTGGTATTTCCTGGGAAAAAAGCAGCATAGTCTCAAGAAGTCCAGGTCACTGGCTTGGGATCTGATGTGAAGAACGGTGGAAGAAGCAAATATCTTGTGCCCTTGCAAACAATTCCCAGCTGCAGCAGTTTGTACAAGTATGAGAAGCTGCTGCTATTTCTAAAATTTGTACTTTGTTTGGAGGCAGCTGTTATCTGCATATCTGTGCCAGTGATAGGGACTCTATCCTGGCTCTGGCAGGTTTTGGTTAGCTAGAACACGTCACTCTTCAGTGAACACTTTCTTTTATCGTATCTAGTGTCAAAATCCTTCCACAGGCCAGCCTACTGCCGTGTTTCAGTACAGAGAACAGTAATTTATAGATTTGTCTGCACCTGCAGATGGCCCTACATGTTCTGCAGAACAAGTTCTTCCTGCAGGGATAAACACATCCGGGAGTTTAAAATGCAAAGCTATTGCTAGAATAATCACAACTGCTGATCAAAATTTGCACCTTGTTTTCCCCATTTCCCTCCTTTGTTGACAGAAGTGTGCTTGTGCAAATGAGAAAGAAAAGATGTCTGATTGTTTTGTGCACCTCTAGCCCAGCTTGCCTCCTTGGAAAGGCTCTTTGCCCATTTCTGAATGAGGAATCAGGTGATCTTCTATAGCCCTGGATCTCCTGCTCCTTTATAGGCTTCTGATCTCATCTTCCACCCCTGCTCCATGCGCACACAAGTTGGGTGAGCCAGCCCTGGTATGTGCCATCAGCGTGTTGGTTTTTCACATGGCGTGGTTCCTCAGTGTGGTGAAAGAAAGGCAGTAATGGAAAGAACTGTTAATGGCCCGACTGTCTCAGGGCAGGGGGAAATGCAGTGTGCCATCACTGGACAGGCACAGCCAGGGTGTTCTTTCTAGTTCTCACGTTGTATGAAGGTAATACAGGGTTGTCAAAAGTATCTTTTTTGTCCAGGCAAAAATCCAGCTGGGATATCACAGGGAAAAAAACTGTGACTCTAACTCCAGAAAGGACTAACAGGCACTGTCTGCAAAAATATAAAATAAAAACGGATGTATTTAAGTGACCAGCTGTGCATCCAATGATGCGTTGGTCTACCTGGTTGAATGCCTTTCATAAAGCAGAGCTTTCCCTGAAACTATTCTGAATTAATTGCAGTCATTGTCCTTTGCTCTCTTGAGGGCTGTATCTATTCCTAGAGCTAATTTAAATTAGCTGTCTCAACTAATTAAAGCATCTTAATTAATGGAAAAATACCGAGTCTTTATCAGGCACTCCTTGGTTGGAACACAGACTAAGATACCAGAGCTGAGCAGAAGAGAGATGTTTTCTCTTATGCTTTAAATAGCTTGCTAATATGAAGATGTGGTTATAACCAAACTCTCATGAGGATGAAGTTTTCCCACAGCTATAACCCAAATCTGGACTGTTACTCCATTTCCACTCCCACTCCCACTGAAGCTAGAGTGGTGTTACCTGAGGAAAGGCTGGTTTTGTGTGGGATGGCTCGTGGAGGAAGAGCAAGCCAGGGTATAAGCAGGGGAGAGCATGAAAGCAGTATTAACTCCCTGCCCTGTGAGAGGAGCGAGAGGGTGACTCACTGGAAGTGGCTGGCATCCTCCCTCTCTGCCCTCCCAGCCCTGTGGTCATCAGCTGGGTCAAATATGGCAAGGAGGAGGACAGGAGCAAGCCGTGGTCCTCCCCTGCTCAGACACCTGCCCCAGGCACAGGGTGTGAAGGCCAGTGGTGCCACCCAAATAACACCACGCGAGCCCTGCAGTTGCATGGGCCAGGCAGTTGAAGCCCCTAGCTGACTTTACACCAGGAATTTCGTACCTGCCTCCTTGAGGAGACAATATTAATGTCTTGCTGTTTCCACATTCACCAGCTGAACATGAGAATTTTCTTTGGTCACCGAACTTCCTTCTCTTCAGGTTTCCTGGGGGTTTCTCTGTTCCTGAACGTCTGGTGCTCATTGTTTCTCTGCTGCCCAGGGACATCTGGCTCCCAGCAGAAGTGGGTCTGAGCAGCGATGGATGCGAACACTGGAGCCCCCAGGAGCTCCTTCTGACGATCAACAGCAAAAAAGAGAAGTATTTTATAAGTACTCACCAGTCTGACGACTACGATGATACACAGTTTTTAGAGGGCACATTAAAACAAGCAAAGTAATTACTATCCAGTCTAATTAGCTCAGAATTTAACTACCCTTGCAATTGAGGAAAAAGACCAGAGTCTGTCTGTTTCTAATTTAAGCAGTACAAAATTTCTCAGCGCATGTCCTGGAACACCAAATAGGTGAATCTATGTACCTTTTATCTCTCAAATGAGTGACCCTACCGTACTTTTAATTCTCCATTCCACCTGTGATTGCAGTAATTCAATGGATCATTTAAAACAATTGGTACTACACAACAGTGATCATGAAGCCCCCGAAGTCCCAGTTTGTGCAATACTTTCTCCAGCACTCATTTTTTTCTGCTGCCACAGATAAAGAGTTCTTGACCGATCAGGACAAGAGAATCCCATTTCTGTTCCTGCAGTGTTTGCAGAAGAGTGCCCCCATCCATTCTGTTTTAGAGAGGGAGAGGGAATAGAAACGTTCCCCTTGTGAACACTTTGCTGTGCAAACACCATTCCAGATTAATAATTTTTTGTCCATTAAATCAACAAAGCAGATAATTTCTTCCATTCTTCAAGTCATTGTGAGCTTCTTTATGCCTGACTCAGACCAGATGCCTTTCTTCTAGTTTACCTTCATTTTTCTTTTGTATATTGGCTAGGACTGGAAAATTATCTGATAGCCAGCTGGTGCTCCACTCAGGTGTGTTAGGAAAGGAGAGTGAGGAATTTCTGAATGGCTGAATACATTGTGTTTTGCAGTATTAGGGACAAGGCCCTGGAAGGCAGGAGCACAACTGCACTAAGGTTTTCTAGGTCCAGCTACTCCTAGGTATAGCTAGGCAAGAGGAGCACATTGGATGAAGCCCAGGAACGTAAGAATATAGGTAAGTTAGAATGCAGATCTGCAGAGTGTAACGGAGGTAGCTAGAGCTGCTCTGAATTAAAAAAAAAACCACCAGCTGATGAGGGTCATTAATGTAAAGGTCAGAAAGTTGTATGTAGAAGCAGAGTGGACTTTAGCAAAATGTTAAGAAAAATGAGTATAATGAAGAATGAAATCAAGTCAAGGATGATTTAATCCAAGAGAGCTATGTGTGATATGCTGCTTCTTGGTATCTGCTTTTGAGTCTTGGCCATGATTCAAGGTGCCTTGACTTACTCGTAAGTATGTGTCACTTCTGGGGCTGTGTGAAAGAACTTTATCCAAGAGTCCACTCCGTACCATATGGGTCTTCTAGTGAGAGGATTTCTTTCTCTCGCAGACACCTTCATTGTGGTCATGTAGGAGTTCATACTACATTATAAATGGCTACATATCCAAGCTCTGCCTAATGATGCTTCTGACTCTTACCATTTGTCCTTTTCAAGGGAGTAGACATAAAGGAGGAAGAAAGCCCTCAAGGAATACCACATTGCATGGACTGTACATGTCATTCACACTTATACCTTATATCATAAGGTCAAGAGCTTACCTTGCCTTGGGAGGGCTCCCTGGCAGGGAGATCAAAAGAGACTTTCCTCTCAATCACACTAACTACGGGGTGGCCATTGTTAGCAGCAGGCCACAGGCTTTGTATTAACATTACAGCTCGGGCCTCTGAGCCTGTCAGGAGTTTAGTGGGTGGTTATGAACCTGTTCAGCTCTAACTGCAAAACATTGCTCAAGAATCAGGAAAGCACCAGGGTGCCACTGCACCATCCTCTGCTATAGCTCAGTGCTTATTCTGCAATGGTATGGTTTGGCCATTTGTGATAAAAGTCTAACAAAACTAAGCAAAAGTTTAACAAAACTGTGTAGTTAGTTATTATAACTAGTGGCCAGTAAGGGAAGAATGAATGACCACAAAAAAACAGAGCGCATGTAAAAGTAACGCTAAGTGGACACCAAACCAAGGAGGAACAGATACCCCTGCCCACACACACATATTGAGCAGATAGATACCTCCAAACAAAAACTTGGGACACTGGTGACTCACTTTAAACCTTCCCTCTTAAGACTGGCACCATCAACATTGCACCCAGGAGGGCATGGAAAGGGTGAATATGAACAACAGAGAAAGGACTGAATACCGGAAAGTCTGTGCATAATAATTTTAACTAGAGAATGAATAGGAATGAGCAATAATTGGATAGCTTGGACTGTAATAATATGTCTAGCCAGGATAGCGAAGACATGCACGGCATGTAGCGCAACACTGTCTTACGAGCACGGACGAGGAGACCCAGTGCATACAGGAACATATATATCTATATGAAGAATATAAATACATTAAAAATATGTGTGTGTGTATATATGTATGTATGCATATATATGTATGAGAGAGATATATATGAGCTAGTCTCTCATATTTCCAAGAACAGAGATTGTGTGAAGGTCAAAGGGACTATGGAGAATTAAAGGCAACGGAGCAATGAACTCCTTTATCCCTTCCACCCCAAACTATGTAGCACTGACACACAGGGAATATGGTCTCAAAAGGGGCTTGCCTTTTCTCTCTCCATGACACACAGGTGTTGAGAGTTGCCTTGTCTCAGGACCAAGTCAAATAGGCACAGCCACCCAGACCTGGTCAATCTGGGTGAAGGGAGGAGGAACAGGCAATCTTCTCTTCCCAGGCTCTTCTCAGGAATAGGCAATCTTCTCTCCTCCGGATGAATTGTTAGAAGCTCCTTTTACTATGCTGGGTTATTTAAAACCTGATCAATTTTGCAGTAGGTTCCCTGGGATTAATATTTTAAGCGCTCCTCTAGTGAACATAACAAAATTTGAGAGGTCATTGCTGCCTTGTTGGAAATTGATTTCTGTCCGATGAGGAAGCATTTCAACTGAGTTACAAAGTGTTCTTCTCTAAAATGCTTAAAATAGGACGAAGGAACCATTATGATATAAACTAATCAGCTGGACATCAAATTCAGAGATGATCCTGAAATTGCTTAGACATTGATTCTTTGTTATCTTTTCCTGAGGAGCATATTACTCAATTCTGTTACCATCGAACTGGTGTCAGAAGGAAATTTCAGTGAGCAGCAGCAATACAGAAAGCTTAGGTTTGTTTTTTTTTTGTTTTCCCTCTCTACAGAAGATTCTGGTCTTTTCAGTATTTTAACAGTAAGGGTGTGTGATCAGAGAAATTGCAGCTTTTGTATATTTTTACTGCTTCTCAATGGAGCAATGTTATTACTTACGATTACTAAGCCAGTCAGGCATGAGAGAATGGATATTACAAGTATACCATGATACTACTCTCAAAGTTGTAAAAAAAGACATCAGGCAGTTGATCTACCCCCTGAAAGTCCCACTGAACCTGTCCAGGCAAAAAGAGGGCAAAACTGGGACCTTTCTTCCCTCTTTTAACTTCATTCCTATTTGTTTAGTACTTTTGAGAGCCTAGGATGAGAGGAATAATCCACAGCATGCGCAATGTGGGCCTTAGCCAAACCCCATAGAAATCAATTGGGAAAATATCTTCATTGGGAGGTGGACTAAGCTTGATATTAATCAGAAGCTGCCAAACCTTAAGTAGTTGTCTCTGTGCTAATGCAACGCTGTCTCCCATCACAGCCCCTGTTCTGATTTAAATCTCCTTTTTCTTCCCGGAAGGGGTAGGTTTGCTTTACATTTTAAAGTCCCACCAGCATGAGGTTAGCAGAGGCTCCCAAGAGCTTGTGGGAAAATGTTCTGGGATGCTTTTTTATCTGAGTATGGTCTCATGCTAAGAGAAGGTCACAGCGCTGATATGAGTGCACAAATACAGTTGAGACATTGCAAAAATGTACAGATGAGACATTGCAGAAATAAACATAGGCAAAGAGGGCTGATCGACTGATCCACCGTTCTTTGCTAGACCTGAGCATTGCTGCTGTGCTCTGACAGTTCAGCGGGCAGCAGGGAGCTCTCCCCACGTCCAAGGAGCACACAAGGTTCTAGGTGGAACACACGACCGATGCAAGGGAAAACTGTCTCCTTCCTGAAGGGGCGCAGGATTTCTCAGAGTCAATGTATGATCCATGTGGGGGAAGATTCTGTGCTGGTCTGAAGTAGCTGAGAGCTCTGTTGCTTAATATCAATTGAGAACTCTGCCTACAAGTCCGATGCAGAATTTATTTCCAGGAGGCGTTGCTAGGAGCTCCATGATAGCTAATGGCTGCAATTCTCTAGTAAGCCTTCTCATTGCAAGGAGAGTTATTTCCTTTTTTTCCCCTTCATTCTGTCTTCTAGTTGTGTTTTCTAACTTTTCCTCTTTGCCCTCTGTAGCTTCCTTTGCCCTGTTTTTCCAGCAGGTTAAAAAAATGAATCTTTAAATAGGATCAGTTCCTCTGTTGTGCTAGTTGATCACCGCAAAGTAGGATCTGCTTCCTTTTTCGAGCTTTTGCATATATTATTCTCAGTCTTCTTAGTACCTGCTGGCACATGTCATGGGCAGCGCTCCCTCCGTTTGTTCTTCTGACTGCAGTGAGAATGCAAGTTAAATCCCCATAAGTGAACTGGCACACTGGAGGACCTCCCTGCCGAGCTCCAGGTAGATGGATGTGGAAACAGAGATACGGTGACTGGGATCTAAAAAGCACAGGCAGTGAGAACCAGACAAGTAAGTGGGAAATATAGACAGATGCACACGAAGCAGCACTGGTCATACCCTCCCTCAAGATTCTGCTCAAAAGTCAATGATGGCTTCCCTGTGTTTCTCAGTATTACTGCATCTGAGATCACGTTTCACCAGGGGAATTAGAGTCCACCAGCGGTTCAGTGCAAGACACGCGGCAGATCTTTCATGTTGGGAGCATATCAAGGAATTTTTTTTTTTTTCAGATTGACCCCAACACCTTAGCCTAAATACCATTCTAAAACCAGCAAGGAAACTTCTTGGAAAAAAGCAAAATCTTTGTGTTTTTTAGCTTGGCTCACCATCCTACCTGTGTTTGCTCTTCCCACATCTTGCCTTGAATGCATTAACCCTTTTTTCTCCCCCCATTTCAATCCCCAGCCTGGCAAGTCACAATGTAGGCAGTGCTGTGGATAGCTTCACTGTATTTTAAGCACACGAAGAGCTGGGGCTACCATTTTAAAACTCTTTTTCTGCTTTCCAAAGGCTATGAAATAACTGGTCTCCTGGGTGTTCATGGAGATACAGCTCTGTCCTGGCTGCATGTAGTCTTCCACTGAAGATCTAGATAATAAAACTAATGCATTCACAAAAAGCCTCTGGGAATAAATGCTTGCAAGGCAAGTATTTGTTAGGAGTCAAAATCTTGTTCACTTATTTAAAAATAGGTTGTTTTACCTCTTTGCTCTGGCCATGTTATCTTGCTTTTCAGGGTGGGACTAGCTGGCAAAACCAGTCTAAGCCAAGAGCCTAGACCACAAGCCCTGGGAAGGAAATGAGGTTTTGCCGTAGCGGTTTCCTTACCACCTGTATCCAGAGAGAACTTACTATGGTGCCAACCTTTACTGTCCTTGCTCAGTTGGTGGTTAAGGGTAGAAGTCCAGACCCGGCAGAGAATATAGATATCAGCCACGCATTTGTCTCCTGGTGAAGCGCACAGCCATTAGTTAGTCCCTGTGGCTCTCTAGGTTGTGCACGGAGGCAGAGAAGTGCCTCCAAACAGGGTTCATGACATCCCCCTCAGAAACGTCAGCCACAGATAATGGAGGAGAAGATACTGAGGAGTACGTCTTAATTCCTGTTTGTCTCTGGGAGGGGAGAGCCTTACTTGGTGTCACGGCGAAGCACCTTGTTCCACTCAGGATGAGTGGCTTGTCCTTCTTTCCTGCAAGTGGGTGTCAAGGTCCTTTTTGGGAACTGGCAGAGGAAAAGCACCCTTTGAAGCTAAGCAGATGGCAGGTGTTTTATCCTTTTTGCCAATAATGTCTGTTAAAAGCTCTCTTCCATGACACGAGGGACCCAGATCCAGTTCATGCCTCTTCCAGTGAGGATTCACATACACAAAAGGAGTATTTTCGGTCTCTCCCGTTGAACTGAGCCCATTTTCGCATTTTCACCGTTGTGTCTGTGGACTGATTTAATGTCATTTGGTGCCGAAATAAGCTGAAATGGATATTTTTGGTTTGGAATGAAAATTTTGATCAAAAATATCCATTCCGTTGCCAAATTTTAATCTTCCAGCAGGAGGCTGTTTTTAAAAACACTTTTAGGTGGGGAGGTTTTTAAAAGTCTCTACAGAAAGCAGATTCCTAGTCAATAACTATATTTTCAATTTATGGAGAGTCCCAGCATGTTATTTATGTTATGAGTGAAGTGAAGAGTACATGAGACTCTCCCTTTGTGTCTCATTTTCAGCCTTAGAAGGAGAGAATGTATCTTGAAGCAATCTTAACTATCACTAAAGAAAAACAGTTATATGAATTTGTTGCATGAACTAATCAGTTCACATTGTTAGCTTCAACATATGAAAAAATTCTGCAAAGAATAAGTGAATTTTAATTTTGTCTGTGAAGTTTAGCTTTGTAAAACTTATGACTGTGGAATTCAATTAAAGTTCGCGGAGTTGAGCCAATAGAGAATTTGACCTCAAAAGAATAAATATCTCTCATGGTGTCAATAGGCCAGTTTGTTAGTGGGCTGTCAGTTCCTAGAAGTCAACTGCATTTGCTCTGGAAAACAGGAATAACTGTAAACGACTCTAGCAGAAGCTTTAAAACTATTATTTTCTTTCATGCCTGGATTTTCTGTTTCATTGTAGGGTGAATGTACCCAACCCTGAGTGAGGCAAAATTGCCCTTCTGACTTGGAAAGTGTGTTGGGATGTCTCCAAGTAAAAGGGATGAGATGGATATTACTTGGAAGAGGAGGGAAAAGGGACGAAATAACTGAGTGCAACAAATTTGCTGTGTATTTTCTGTCGTTTTTATCTTAGAAATATGAGGTGCTTAATGAAAGCTGCTTCTCATAATACCATGTTTCCATGCCCTTGGCAGCAGTACAGAGGTCATATGTTCAGACAGAACAATTCTTTGGTGACCTCTCTGATGTGCTGAGCACAAACAAGCTTTTCTTTGCCCTGGGCATGCTGTACTTCTTCTATTCCCGCTTGTTTCTTCAATAAATATATATATCGTGTCAGCTATAGAGAACTGCCACTGGCCTCATTTCTGAAAGCTGCCTCTGTGTCTGTCTCAATGTGTCTCACTGAGGAGCCTGGCAATTCAGGGGAGCACATTTCATTTCAGTGGACCCTTAATTTCCAGTCTATCACCTTTGGTGATTAGCGTCAGGAATGTGGAGAACCCCCGCGAGCAGACATGACAGCAGTAGGTGTAAAGTTTGTTAATTTTGGCCCTTCCCAGGTGACAGCAGCAAGCCCCTTTTTTGAAAGAGACCAGAATGGAATCATTGTGGTTTTGCTTGAATGTTTGAACTTTCTCTCTCTATTTTTTTGGTTTGTAATTAGGATGAAGTGGCACTAACAGTTACTTCTCCTGCTGGATTTTTCTTATGACTGTATGCAGGAATGGTGCCATTTCCTCATAAGGTCAGGTTGTTCTAAAGTCTGTGCAGAGACACGCAAATGCATACGAATTAATGCAGAAGTGAATCTTTTGTTTCTCAAAGCGTATAGGCTGGTCTTTAACTCTTGCTGGTTGTCAAATTCTGACCCTGAAAGCCCCTAATTCACATAGTTTTCTCATGTGTTTGATTGTCCAAAAGCCTTGCAAAGTTATACCTAGTGCGTATTAAAGGTCTGCTAGAAACACAAAGGAGTGGCCAGAGGGACCTGCAGGAGGTGGCCCGTGGCTCACAGATCAGGTCCAAGGCAAGTGTTGACAGTCAGACTCTTAAAAAGATGTGAAGTTTCAAATTCAGGTCTGGGTCAGAAAGCTCTGCCAAGGTCTGGCCGTAAAAGTGATACACGTAAATTATCTGATTATGAGACAGTTCAGTAGTGATGAAATTCAGCTTGTGCAGAGAGCCAGCAAAAAGCCTCTGTACCCCATCACGCTCCATTAAGCTCTTCTTTTGACTCCTGTATGCACCCCATGAAAAGACATTTCATCCACAGCAAAGACCATATATACACGCTGAGATTTTGCCTGTGATGCTGTCAGAGGCCAATATTCTCTGACCAGACTTGACCCATGTTCTCTTGACCAGGCTTGACTTCTTCAATATATTTGGCTTTACATGTGATTTTGATTTGAAGAGTGATGGTAGCAACGTACTGAAGGCACAACACAAGCATGGTATCGCAGGAGTAATATGCAGTGGAATCACAATATAAATGTGATTCCTGGTCTCTGCATGCTCCACTGTCACCATGCTGGGTGTCCCCGGTAGCCCAGCCTGTTTGGTGCTGCGCTTTGCTGCACGCGCAGCCTGGCCTTCAGGCCCGTGTCGTGCTGCACAAAGCCCTTGGCCGCAGGGTAAACTTCGCAGCTGATTGTAGTGGAGGAGCCTGCAGGCAGCTCCCTCTATGAGGCCTCCCGCCTGCCCATGCCGTTACCTAGGCGTGCAGCACCAAGTTCTCATGTGAGCATCCTTTCTGTTTGGCAGTGGAAATGATGAATAGAGTTGTTCCTTGTAAGAAAACCCTATAGTAGCTCCAGTGACCGAAATGGGGGAATATCTCCTCTATGGAAGGTGTCTGCCCAATATGCTGTGTGTGGGTCAGAGGCCCATTTGATGCTACACCACCTGCGGTTCCCACCAGCTAACGGGACGTAAGATTATCTATACCATTCTCTCCTTAGAGAGTTAGCTATAATAAATAGCAATTTAAATGATACCTTACAGAGTCCATGTGCCTTTTTTACTGTTATCATAATGGACCTGCACCTCCTGGTGCAAAACAGGATGAATGGCGGGGTGCCTGCAGATTTAATAATTGTTATTATTACCATTATTACTGCCCAGGCTTTTCTAGTCCTATTTGGGCTTACACATACAGACTTAGGAATTTGAAGCAGTAACATTAGAGCATTTCATGTTTTCATTTTTCATCATTATACTAAAACTAATAACCCAATCATAAGCAGTAGGCAAGCATAAATATACCCTAAAAAGAACTCCAACAGTTATAACACTGGATAAATATACTTCAGTTTATAAAAGAATTAAGCAAGTCTCAGAGAATTAAAAAAAGACGTTTTTGGACAAGGTTTCTCTGTGCAAGTCTGGAACTTACTGAGGAAGCCAAGCCAATTAAACTAGACCGCTTCTGGCATTCGAGCTGCTGTTGAACTTCTAAGAAACAGACAGGCACCTTGTGGATTTGCCTGCTGCACATGTATGTGCTCAAGAAGCCATCAAATACATTCATGGGCAGAGAGGTCCATCAGGGGCTATTAGAGCAGATACGACATCTGGCTCAAGAAGTCTCTAAGGCCGGAGATGGCAGCAGCTGAGAGGGTATTTCAGAGGAATTACCCGTGTGCGGTAGCCCAGTCCCGACAGCCTTCTCATAGACATCTGCTCCTACCGATGTTTAGAGACAAGACACATCCACCTTCTGTCTGGTCCAGTACGTCTGTAGTTCTTTTGTATTTGTCTTGGGAAAGCAAGGTTGAATTACTGAGGTGAAGAAAAGAAGCAAACTGAAAAATACAATATTAAAGTATGCATAAGCATGTTCCTGAAATACAGTTAACCTCGCTCAGCAGATAGAAGTAAAAATGCCTGTCTGGCAGCCTCTCACATTTAAAACTTTGCATATACAGATTTATGTAAAAAGCTGTATATATACAGTTCTAGATGTATACATAAAAAGCTGTATATATACAGTTCTAGATCAAGCTAATTTGTTCCTGGCAAATAAAATAGCTTTGAAACCGTAGATAAGAGATTTGTTTTTATGTGGGTGATAATCGTTTGCACTGATGTGAAGTGACCCCAGGGAGGTCAGCTCTTGTGCTGATGGATCTTAATCAAAGTCAGCTGGACTATGAGCACATGTGGCTTCATGGAGCCCCGTTTCAGGTTTATGATGATTAATCTCTTTTGTCGCAGTTCTGCCCTGTACCCTGGCCAAATGAGGGCTCCACTGTTCTTGGCACCGTGCCTCTCCCACTTCAGAGATAATCCCTTCCCCAGAGAGCTCGCAGGACAGACCATGACTGGGGGCAGATCGGAGGACAGTGCCCTGCCTGTTGTCACAGAGTAGCTGACTAGGGTTTAGGCCCAGTGCATTGAATCCCAGTCCATTATCCAGTGCTGCCAAAGTTTGTAGACCACCAACCACAGCTCCCATGACTATAATGAACCAATGACCCTTAGGACCTTTAGTTTTTGGTCACCTGGTACTGAGCAGTCATCCAAAACCTTTTGAAATCAGGCATTCAGCAGAAAAGTTAGGTTCATGGCACATGGTTGTTTCCTTACACCTCTCCTTCATACTACATATTCTCATATCTCTTATTTCCCCAGGAAATAAGCATTCTGCCGTCTATCTTCCCCCTGCTAATGTCTGCTTTACTCCAAAGAATTATCTTTGCTTTCAGAAACAGTCTACCAGGTACTTATCTGCTTAAAATCCAAGCAATTGTTCTAAACTCGTCTCTGGCTTTGAAGTCTGCTGCTACCATTTCAGGCCAGAAGAAGGTCTGGAGGGCTCAAAGCTTGTCTACTTTTTCCAACTATCCCATCTTTATACAAGGCCTAGTACAAGATACTGCCTCCATCTACAGACTTGTCCTCCCCATGTCCTTAAACCGTCACAGCTGCAAGGGCACTCATATCTTCATGCTTACTCAGGATACACCAAAAAACATTTATTCTGACCATGCTGATGTACAACATGTCCCATTTGTCACTCTTCATACGTCCACAGCAGATGGGCACACATAGGCTTTTTTAGGGAGAGGATTTTTTTGTCCTGACTTTATTTAAAGGAATCTGCCACCACTGGTAGATGGAAACATTTTTGAGAGAGGCCTTACATGGGTGAGTCATTTGAGGAGGAAAACCATTTCACCAGAACAGCATGACCATTGGGAAGAGCTGAAGAAGACTGAGCAAGGAGCAAAGCAAGACGGGTAAGAAGGAGCAGGATGACTGTCATGCTGAGAGGCCAAAACGTGGATTTGGCTTCGGAGGACGAAAGGCGGGACAGGATACCGCTAGGCCTGACTTGGGGAGAGAGAGGAAGAAACGAATACCTAGGCAGACTGACACCAGCTTTCAAAGTGCTCGTACAAAATTAGTTTTTATTTTGTCCTTATGCTGCTGACGTGGGCAAGCAACTGCAGTGTTTGTGTTTGAGAGAGACAGCGCTTGGCTGGTCCATACATCAGCTGCCTTTAATGTCTTCGGCTTTACTGCGCATGTACAACTAATCCTTTGGTTAACGGGGCCTATTGCTTAGGTCTGCCATAACAGACTCCAGCTGCAGGCAGGATCTCTGTCACTTAGATTTTATGTTGTCTTTGGCACTCATACTTACACCCAGGGCTGACTCAAGGCACAAACCTGCCTGACTGAAGCCAGAGGGTTCATAAACTCATCAGCCAGTGCTAAAACGGTGCGTGTAGTATGCTCTTATGCAGGTTGTAAATATTCAGGGCACCAAAATGGAGACAAAAGGAAAGAACAAAAGGAATGAACAAAAGGAAAAATCACAGATATACCAAAACTGGGTGCATTTTTCACATCAGGTGTGTTTTTTACCCTTACTGTTGTGAACTGGAGAGATGGTACTGTACCTATGACTGCAAAGGTGAACGAAGACAATGAAATGCAGTGAAGATTGTAGGAACGTCCCAATCAACGTGCACCTCAAGCCCTCCACCAGACCCAGCTTTGCACTCCAGTTAGCAAGAAGTTCTCTTCCCCCATACTGGATAACAAAAAGCTTTTCAATCTGTTAGAATCAAAACTGTGATTTTAGTAAGTGTTCCTGTATTTATTCAGTTGGTGAACAAACAAGCTATTTAGTGCAGGTTGTTTTCAAGCATGAACTGCATAAGGGTGAGTCTGCAAATTAGAAATAGTTGTTATGATGACTATTGCAGGGATCATTCTACTCCTTCGTGTGCTGGTTGTTTTCTCCCACAGGCTTCTTGTTCTGTACAACTGACTTTAATAGCTATAATTGCATTTCTGAGCCCATGAATGATCCCAAACAATTGCGGTTTAATGTTAGCGCATAGAAAGCAACAAAAAGAACTTGTTACATTGATTCAGAGTTAGTGCAGCAATGCAACAGTGAATAACAATACTGGCAGGTGGACTTGGAAAGAGTTGCAATAGAACTTTTTTCATCCACAGATCTTGTACTCAAGGAGATAACCTGACCTGCATGGAATTGCAATGGAAAGGATTTTATCTAGGAATTTCAGAGTTACTCAGCCAATATGGTCCATTCCTGGAAAAGGAATGTGAACAGAATGTGCTGCTACAAGGACTACAAGGACTACTTCATACTTTTTTGAAAACATAGGGGATGAATCTCTTTTCCTGAACTAGCAATTTGTCAGCAATTACATCTGAACCATGAGAAGTGAAACATTATTCATTTAGAGTTGTCAGTCTCACAGAAATGTTCCGTGTTGTGCAGTTTTCACATAGCAATTTTTAAAGGATTAAGTCCCAAGCAGTAGTTTCTGGAATTTATCCCCATTCACTGGAGATGGTGCATTTGTTTGACTAAAACAGTGAATTTCTTGTAAGGGTACAGTATTTCTATATCAGATTCCTGTGGTCAGTTTTATGACAATGGAATATACATGTCAGGACGTAACATATGTTTGCAGGCATGGCTAAAAAAAAATTGAACGAGTTTGCTATAAAGCTCTGTGAGCTTGGCTTGCAGCTTAAGGGCAGGGAGCAAGAGGGATGGGAGCAGTCACTGTTACTCCTGGCGAGCTCTTCTCCTTGCAGCAGCGTAGCATGGCTCCCCACACCCTCTCCTGCCACAGCAGCTAGTTTGGCTTTCTAAAACTCGGGCATAGCAAAATAGACAAAGGGCTGTCTTTTTCTGCTGTCTCAGCAATCTGCTGCCCTAATTACATGCTTATTTTGCCTGTGCCTACAACTTGTCCTGGCTCATAACCATGTGATCAAGGCTGTCCCTGAGGGTTTTTAATTGATTAAAGCAGCTCTTGATTCTTTGGATGAGAGATGCAAGGTATAAAGCTTTAAGTCTCAGGAAGAGAAATAAATAGATTAGAAAGCATTTTGGTTCAGCTTCAGAATTAAATTCTTATTTGTTTCAAGACCTCACAAGAAGAAGATGTGGACCAGAAAACTGTTATTACCGCAGTCATATGTGTGACAGAAGATTCAGAAACTGAATCTAAGACACATCATTAGCTTTAGTGCTGCAGCAAAGGAATAAAAACATAAACCAACAAGTAGCTGTCTAAGGTATTTTGAAGAAGCCGTCAGTGAAACTACGAAGAGAAAAGGCAATGCCTATATCCAGCTGTTGTTGAAAACAAAGAGGGACAAATTGAATTTCTCATGCCATAGCTGTGAATTCGCTTTATGGGTTGGGTTTTTTTTTTTGTCAGTGATAGAAAACTATAGGGCAGCAGATGCTTTTAAAGATCATTAAAAATTAGTGTAAAAGAAGCAAAAAACGGTATTCTTGATCTCTGAGGAGAATCACATCTGACATTCTTCAAAATGTAGATTTCAGATGTGGTTTGTGACTTCCTTGCTTGAAAACCTAGGGATCTATCTTCCTAAATTTGGCGATTAACAAGGTATGCTGATATAATCACAGAATCATTTAGGTTGGAAAAGACCCTAAAGATCATCAAGTCCAACCGTTAACCTGGCACTGCCAAGTCCACCACTAAACCATGTCCCTAAGCACCACATCTACCCGTCTTTTAAATACCTCCAGGGATGGGGACTCAACCACTTCCCTGGGCAGCCTGTTCCAGTGCCTGACTGCCCTGTCGGTGCAGAAATGTTTCCGAATGTCCAATCTAAACCTCCCCTGGCTCCACTTGAGGCCGTTTCCTCCTGTCCTATCGCTTGTTACTTGGGAGCAGAGACCAACCCCCACCTCACTACAACCTCCTTTCAGGTAGTTGTGGAGAGCAATAAGGTCTCCCCTCAGCCTCCTCTTCTCCAGGGTAAACAACCCCAACTCCATCAGCCGCTCCTCATGAGACTTGTGCTCTAGACCCTTCACCAGCCTCGTTGCTCTTCTTTGGATGCACAATATATAGAACATTTGTCTTAAACAAATAGAAAAAGTGCTTTTTGACTTGGAATAAAATGTTGGTCACAAAAATGGCCTAGAAACTTTATTTAAATGTCCTGACTCCTGCTGGCCCAGAGGGTCCCAAATTCTTCAGACAGCTCTGCCTGCATTGCCAGTTCTCACAGTTGATCCTGAGGTAAAGAGGTGAACATGAAGACAGGAGGTGTTTGGCAGCAGAAACCTAGTGAATGAGGGTCTTTTTGTCAACACTGATGAAAAGTCCCAGGAAGAAAGTGTCCAGGAAGATTGATGGAAGTGATGAACTGAGCTAAAGGGCATCACACCCCTTTGCTGATGTCAACACAAATGGTGAAAAAAGCAGGGAAAGCTTAGGAGGAATAGAAGCCCTCTGTTTACTGGACCTTGCAAAGAACGCACAGAAACGAGGGACGGATGTTGCTCCTATGAGCTGGCAAAGTACCATGCAAGAAAACAGACTCATCTTATTGCAGCCGCCAGTGTCTTCTTACCTCCATTTCTACATTAACATTTCTCTCCATTTCACCCTATTGCTGTCTCTTCGGAGGGTATTTTGAGGCCTCTTAATATTCCAGCATCAAATGCTGTATGAGCATTACACAAGGAGCAGATGCGGTTCTGTGGTCTCTTGAGATGTATAATCATCCATCCCCTCTCCTGATGTTGCTGCTGTCACTCTATAGGGGAATGGAGCAGTATCTGCTGTGTGTCCTGCGTAAATGTGAAACCATAAATGCATTGCAGAAATGTGTCTGTAACAAACACCTTATTCATGTCCGCGATATTTTAGTCTCTAGAGATTTGCTATTGATCATAGCAACTGGTATTCATATATGAATCTGCCAATATCGGTCAGTCTTTTAATTCCACATATTCGTGCTCAATGGTAGCAAAAGCAATACATTTTCCCTTGGGGCTGTCGGCAATCCAGCTCGTTTGTCATTTTTAAATGGACACTTGGGGCAGATTCTGTCCAAGCAAAACAAATCAATACAGTTAGTTACACTAAATGCATTCAGACAAGGATACTTGAAGGAGGAGAAGAAAAAGGTGCTGCAGCAAAGGAAATGATGGAGAGGAGAGGTATGCATGCTACAGGCTTGGTGACGGCTGGGAAAATAGCAGCAAGTTTACGGCTTGGGAGCGAGGAAGGGATTGAGGATCAGGTGAAGGGAACTATAAAAGGGAGGACAGGGCTGAGGAGGAAACAGAAGAAAAGCCAAAGGGGTAGGCTTAGGAAAAAAAGCAGATAAAGCAGTGGATCTAAGGTGGGTCCCCAGGGTTGAAGCGGAGGAACCGATGAAGCTAGGTACCGTGCCACAGACACTGGGCAGGCCTGGAGGGGAATCTTGTTTCTAGTCCGTTTGATTCAGGACCTTGAAGCAGCTGGGGGGATTTTATAGCCCGTATCACTTATACTGCTATCATGGCTTTAGCATGGCAACAAATGTCACAAGAAAAGCAGCTCCTGCAATAGCCCAGCTCTCGGAAATGGTGCAGAAAGAAAAAGAACCTCTTATGTCTGTTTTTATAGAAGCAGATGATATAGAAGGTAGGGTTTGCTTTCTTTGCAAGCATTAAATTTTAGTCACTGGTGGGGGTTAGTTGTAGGACTGGTTGCAGTGGGTGTCAACGTTTTATTTTTTATTTCAAAATGTTTATGTTTGATGGTAGCAAAAAAAAAAATGCTTTTCTGTGGAGTAAGCAATCCAGCTAACTTGTCATTTTAAATGGACACCGGAGACAGATTCTGCTGCAGCAGAGCAGACCAATACAGTCAGTTGGACTAATTGCATTAAAGCAAATACACTTGGATGGGAGAAGAAAAAGATGCCACAGGAACGGCAATGGTACAGAAAAAAAGAAAGGAGTTTTACTTGCAACAGACAGGGAATCAGGAGGGTTGGGAGGCTTTGTCTTCAC
Source organism: Platalea leucorodia (assembly GCF_965183815.1). Taxonomy (NCBI): domain Eukaryota; kingdom Metazoa; phylum Chordata; class Aves; order Pelecaniformes; family Threskiornithidae; genus Platalea; species Platalea leucorodia. The sequence goes on from NC_138823.1 coordinate 122,022,035, forward strand.
GTGCTAGAAATAGCTGAACTGATCCACCAGGGTCATCATTAAACCAGCTTTAATAATGTGTTGTCATCAAAGAGAGGAAATTACCTCCACTCCCCAAATGAGTAGACTATGGAAGGATGCTTATAGGTGGCTCACAAGGCTACAGCTGTGGTTTCTTGTTCTCCTTTCTTTATTAAAAAAAACCAAAGATACTGTAATTCTTCAAGATCATTATGAGAAAAGGAATCAAAGTGGTGCATTTAGTTTTTTACATTACGCGAACCTGAATCCTCGAACAATAAGCAAATGGTGGCGAAGTGGCTGAGGAGTCTCACCGTGCTTCCAGAGCTCGTGTCTCTGGCAAACCCATCCTGCAGGCTGTAGGGTGACCCTCGGCGGCAGCCCATCGCACAGGTTGGACAGGTGATGGGAGCAGGATCTCAGGGACGCTGCTTTTACCTGTGTTTCTGGGTACGCGCTAGCACCACCGAGCAGTCTGGGTTGGGCAAGAACTCCGGCAAAACTACAAAACCAGTGGTGCCAGTACGCTTGAACTTGAACGGAGAGGTAGCCTTGAGACTGGAGGGCTGCTGATTTCTGAGGGCTGAGAAAAGCCCTCCTGAGAAAGCACTTGTTCCCTTTAGAAGAGGCAAGGATATACCATTCTTTCACCCACAGTGTCACCTCTCGACAAACCCCTCTTTCTGCCCTTGCTTTGGGAGGGAAGCGAGGGCGATGAGGCAGGGACAGCCAGCAGCATCCTGCGGCACCAGCGGCGGCCAAAGCCCCAGCTGCGCTTCCGGAAAGAGGGGAGCGGCTGGCGGCGGGGGAGAGGAGGGAGGCAGGCCCGGGGGAGGCCGGGCTGCGGGAGCTTCTGCAGGCGGGTGGCGGGTCCCAGCCCCACCGGCTGCCCCCGCCGCTGGCGCCCGTCCGACGGCGGCAGCGCAGGAAGGGGCCGCACCCCGCGCCCGCCGCCGCGCCCCTCGCTGGGCACGGCCGCACCCCCCGCCTCCCCTCCGCATCTCCGGCTGCGGCAACGCTTCAGACGCGTCGGCTCGCCGCAGGTCTCCCTCCACCTGAATCAATTCATCCGGATTTTTTACCTGCAAGTTGTGGTTTGTTTGGTTTTTTTTTTTCTAATCTGTTTGGAAATACGGGAGCAGAGGGCGAGCAACCACCGAGTGACTCTCCCCAAACCCCCTCCGGGGCGAGAGGCGCTCGCAGCCGCCACCTCCCCGCTCCGAGGGTGCAGCCTCTCCCGTGCCTCCACAGCCCGGGACGGGGCGGGGAAGCCGGGGCTTGCGGAGGTAGGTGGGGATGGGGTGCGGGGGAAAGGCCGGCGGGGGGCGGGGGGACCCCGGCACCGGGGAGAGCCGGGGCGGGAGCCGGGCTGAGGGGCGGTTTCCCGCCCAACGGCCGCCGCGCTGAGGCGGGGGGGGGGGGGGCGCGTCCCGCCGCGGCCCTTGGCGGGGCGGGCGTCGCTGTCTCTCCGCGTTTTTTTTTGTTTTTTTTTTGAGAAAACTTTGTGCTTTCTCGCAAATCACAGTCGCTGTGTGAAGCTTTCTCACCCGGGACGACGATGAGCTGAGGGAAAGCTCTGAGGTTCAGCCGCTAATTTTGGGTCCGTGTGCTTGTTTTTACTTAATTTCTCCTTCGACGGAAGGCCTGAGAAACCTCCTCACAGGTTTTAAAATGCTGAGGGTGATGGGCTTTTGGTGTTTGGGTTTTTTTTTTTTTCAACACTTGAAAAACATTCACCTGTACACCACTTCTAAAATAAATGCTAATGTTTTTGTATCATCTCTCCAGTTATAGTGCGAAGATAGATATTTATGGTGCTTGCCCATCCACCCTATGAACAAACAGGTTAGTACCTAAACTAAGTGGGTTTGATGTTTCAAGTAATTTGGGAGAAGGAATTTCAACATATAATCATAGAATCATTTAGGTTGGAAAAGGCCTTTTAAGATCATCAGCCATTAAAGTGGGAGCAGCCGTGGGGGGGGGGGGGGGGGCGGGCTAGTTTAGTCCATTTTCCTTTGCAGGCAGGTATTCTTTGTGCCTGAAGTAAGGTGTAGAAAATGATCCTTCCAGTATGCTCCTGCGTGGCCCGGTGTACTTAATTGGGTGTTGAAAATATGTATTTATGCTGTTTCTTGCTTCAGGTTGATGTTGTTTTAATAATGGAATGCAACTGCTTTTAGGTACTTCATTAAAATCTTCTTTTATTTTTTTTTTTGCCAACAAGTGCACAATGTTAGCTAGAGTTACTTACGTTACAACTCTATGTAAACTGTGGAGTAAATGAACTCTTCTCTGGTATCTCCACAGATTTCAGTGAATGAGCAAGTATGACTCTATTGCCTGGTATGTGTGTGAGACTTAGATGAGTGTAGCTAAAAGTAAATACAGCCCTGTGCTTCTGATCCCGTTACGTGAAATCTTGCAGCGTCTTGCACAATTCAGATAGCAAAGACATCAACCGTGAGATCACTTCAAGCGGGCATGGAGTGTAAGGTGTCCTTCTTACACAGAGGCTGCTGCTTAAATCAGGATTTACAGATTATTCTCTGATGAAATTTTCCTGATTGCCACTGGGACAAGATTGTATGAGGAATGTCTTAAGAAATGCTCTCTTACCTAATATGCTCCCTGTCAAAAAAGATTTTTGAGAAGACAAATCATCTCTGATGAAGACAAATCCCAGTACCAGGAAAGCACATGTGAAATTCAACAAACCAAGATTTCAATTTCCCCTTTACAAACAGATGCAGAAAATATTTCAGCAGTCATCATGGGTGTTCTTAAGTGTTAATATATATAGTGTATAATATGCACTAAAAACCACTAGTATAGTAGTGGTTATTGCTTTGCTCTTTAGTAATGCTTTAGTTTTTTGAAGAGTCATTTGCCCTGAGTGTTTTTTTCTTCGATAATGACTTATTTTTTCCAGTGCTGAACATCAGTGCTTTGATCCAGGAATGACTGGTATATATTAGGTTGCAAGCAGATAGTTCTCTTTCAGTCACTTTACAATTATAGATAACTCCGTGTACAGTTGAAAGCTAAAGAAAAAGACAAGTATTTTATCCAGAAGGTTATTCATAAATGCATAGTTAAAATCTGCTGTCTCTTTTCAAAAATGAATTGATCTGTATAAATGCTTCTAATTATTATGCCCTGACATCACCCACAGGTTACGGTAAGAATTCCTCTAAGGTGTTAACATATTTTCTAATAGTAAAAATAAGATTTCATTCTATCATTTATGCATTGTGTACATGATATTTGAATGCCTCAGGATAGTAAAGCAATGGACAGCAGTGAAGAACTCGTCAATGTGGCTGGTAATTTTCTCTTAGAACTGGCTCATGATTAAGATAATAAAGCTATTACCAAGCCAAGAAAAGAAAGTATTGGAAGAGTAGATTGGCGGTAAACAAGGAGCCCATATGGATTTAGAAAAGGGGGTTAATGAGTGTAAAAAATGAAGTTCTGGAAGTGAGATGTGTCAGGCTGAAATGAAGAGTTTCCAAAAGCCAATCTGAGTTAGATTTCACAACAGAAATCAGAAGACGAGGAAGGAGAGCAGCAGCAGTGGGCAAAGCTCAGAGTGAAGCTAGTCCCAGAACAAAACAAATAACTTGGTTCTCTTTTGAATGTGAGCATAGATGTTGAACCATGGGTACACAGGCTGAAGAACCCATGGGGTTTAGAATATGGAAGCTGTGTGAAGAAGCATTTGTTCTACCTTCTCCCTCAGCCCTCTGGCTCTGGTTGGAGCTAAGGAGAAGGCCATGTGTTGCAGGTACAGCAGGGCTGAGCCAGTGTGCTGTGGCCGTGGACTGTAGACCACCTTTTAGCTCCTGTCCTCAGCACAGATTGTCATTGGCAATTGCTGAAACAGCGGGGCAGCCCTGAACAGCCACTGGTATACTCCGCTGTCAGTATGGAAGAATTAGGAGACGGGAGTCAGGATAGATCACAGCAGGCTAACTTGATATTTCTATGCCAAAATAACTGGTTTCTGAAAATGAGAAAGGCAGGAAAGTTCTCCTTTTTGTGTTCCTCTGACACTTTTAAGCTTGCCATCTCCCGCCAGCCACCTCTTTCCTCCTCAACCCCTGTGGAGCATAAGTATTTTTGATGTGGGGATTGTCAGTACTCAGAGGTACTGAAAGGCCTTTTGGGGTGAAGAGCTGTCTGGCCAGGGACATCACAGGAAACCTAAAACACATTTGAATTCTGGAAAACCTTTCTAGAGGATATGAACATATAAACAGCCTTATCGTCAGTATGCATGTTTCATGTCACCTTCGGGTTTGTCTAATATAATTATATGTTAGATTTATTTGGATTAAGTAACTTTCCATCACAAGATCTATGAGTTAAACTGTATATTTATATTTTATGTGCAGTGCAGAGTGATAATAACAGGCTCCGCATTAATATGCACACACACATGCACACAAGCATACTTCATGCATGCGTCAGCAGTTAGATACCTACTTTAATGTTCTTAAAACCTCCTTTGTTTCTTGCTGAAGCAGCCTGTATCTGTTACAGACACCAACCTTGCATCTCTGGCAGAAACATCCACCTGTACACAGCAGCCGTCAGCTTTGTGTCTACATGGCTGTGGTTGTATCTACCTTGTAGGCGTACACGGGATCATTGAGTGCGCACTAGCCCCAGCCTGCCCAGTGCTCTCATTTCCTGAGGCAATGGGAGATGGTGAGCCTGCATCTACATGTAGGCACTGTGGGAAATGAGCAGACTGGCGCCTGAGGGTGAGATCTTTACTAGCATGACAATAAAGAGACACCTCTTCTAGACAATAAAAAGTTAGTGGTAGCAAAACATCAGGCAGTTCTTGAGGAGAACACAGAATTTTCATGTAGCGTAGTGTAGTTGACGAAATGAGATTTTGTGAGGAGTCTCAACAGATTGAGGGCTTCAGGCCTTAAGACAGAATCACTGAATCCTTTCACATTCCTTAAGTGTTTCCCTTTTTGTTGTTTCAGGATGCTCACCAGAACCCCAAGCGTTGTTGCCCAAGTGTTCCTTCTTCTAAGCATAGTTCTTGTGATTGCTATTGCAGTGTTTCAGATAAATCAGCAACAGATCCTCTCCCCAGGGCTTAAGGTAAGTCTTAGAATACCTAAGGAAGGAGAACAATGTTTTGAACTGATATTTAATAATGTTCCTTTCTAAACTAATTTTTATGGGGTGATTCAAATGAGTTGACAGCCATAAATTAATGTTTAATCACGTCTTCATCATGGGAAAACTGAAGCTGAGAGAAAAAGAGAATTGGTCAAGATCAGAGAGTGAGCAGCAAAGCAGGAAAAGCATTTCTTGATTCCTGTGATGCCTATCACACAGTGTCTTCTTCAAGACTGAAAGGCCAAATGAGGAGAATATGCCACTGCTTTCTTATTTTTGCCAGAGACTGGAAGTAATTTTAAAATAATTTTGAAGTGGGAAATACCTGAAGTTTAAATTCTGCCCCCAAGCACAGCTAGGAAGTTTATGCTGAGATCTTTGCAAACTGCTCCTGTGTATCAAAAGCATTTGCGCTGTAAGCGTGCACTTTATGGTTTACCACATGTTGGGACTTGCTCAATGTTAAGAGAAGCAAAGTAGCCTCATGAGGAGGGGCAGAGCAAACTGGAAAAGGCAAACTGAAATACTCTGGAATTCAGGTTTTGCCTTGTGCTGCTGGAGTATGTGTGCAGATTCTTCAGTGAGAGATGTACACAACTGAGGACAAAGCTGTAGAAATTAGCCTTTTAGAGAAGCTGTGCAGTCTGGCATTTTGCGTTCTCTGTTTTTTCCCACGATAGCTACAAGCATATAAACCTTGTCAGATCCTTCTTTGAAGTCCTTTCTACCTTTCCCTCTGTGCATGTGTTTAACTGGATAGTTCACATACTGATAGGCTAATGTCTCATTACACTTCATGGGATCATAAACACCCTTGGCTTTGTCTGAATCATGTGGTGATGTATGAGTCAGGCAATAGGATAAAACTGTATTCTTACACCAGTTTTGTGTGTCTGTGTGGTGTGGCGGGGTGTGTGTGCTGGGATCTTGCATGGGGACACAGTGCCTCCAGTTAACTCCCTGTTGTGCCCAAATCTCTGCTTGCAGTAGCCTTACATCCTGCCAATTTTCATGCAAGGCAAGACTGGACTGACACGTAGCCTGAAGCCACCATCTAAAAGATAGCCTACACATCACTTGTATTTGTCATTAATTCAGTTTCACATTCAAAATGATAAAATTGTCTACCTTACTCTTTGAGCAAACATTGGATGCACCTTGACCATCTGAAGCTGGTTTAGGTGGGGAGGTCTGCTTCCTGAATCACAACAGCTTTGTGGCTCGTTCTGGAGACAGACTGGCGGTTCCTCTGCTAAGAGCCTTGGCTTTGGATTTCTTTTTAGGCTGTTAGCCTGCCAATGCAGAAAACCCCAGCTGATATGGAGGACTCTTATGTTTGATTCCTGAGATGCTGAGTAGTCCTCAGTGAATGACTAACACTCGCAAGAAGTAATTCTTCAGGAGCAGAGGGAGGACCTTGGTATGCCAGTGTGAATCCCTCCAGGACTTAGTTGATACAGTGGAGCCTGGAAATGGCAGTGTCCTGAAGTTAGCAGTTGATTAAAATTAAATATGGCAATAACATGATGAAAACAGACTTACTCTTTGTAAATGGCCTTCTTCTTCTTCTTCTGGCTCTTCTCCATGAAACCAAAACAGCTACTGAAGGATAACTAGAGTTTGTGTTATCTGTGGCATAACAGCTCTTTCCCAGGATGCATGTTTGAGAGGGTCCAGGCTCGTTCTTTTGTGGCACAAGAGATAAACTATCTGCTACGCCACTGATGTTTTAAAGTGGTGTTGCAAAATTAAATATTCTGCTTCCTTGGTGGTTGGGTTATCTGAAGATTCAGCCAGTGATTTGTGAAGGAAGGACCTGCCCATGTGCATGAGGCTAAGGCACTGAAAGAACACCGTGAAGTCAGAAGACTGATGAAGAGAGCACAAACATCCTTAGTGACATAGTTTGTGAAGAAGTCCAGAATTGTAACTGACGCTAGCTCTGAATGTAATGAGCCTTTGTACCAGTTAAAAAAATTTCTGTTTGTCTACTGATGTTTTGTGAGCCCTAAAGAGAAAAAACCCTCCCGTCATTATTACGTTTCTTTAATTTGCCTCTCCGGGTGCTACAGTTTTCTGCACCTAAGTTTTGCTCATCTCTTTTGGCTCTTAGGAAGTGTTTTGCATTGTTTGTGGATGTTATACTTGATTAAAAGTAGTTCAAACCTATGTAGCTGAACTGAAGTGTACTGCTAGCATGGATCCACTTTTGTGGCCTCCATCTTCCCCATAGCTGGTTTAGCTTGTTAGCTTCTTGTGGCAGTTTTCCAAAGTGATTGGAAGGCAGGTGAACCATCATAACTGTGCCTGCTTTAAGGGCTTGCACATCTGTACATCCTCCTATGGGAATGGTATTCGGGCTGAAAAGGTGATTAATCCTGGGGCTTGTTCTTGCTTATTTGTTGGGAGTACTGCTCTTCAGGATGTGCTTGCAAAGCCATTCATATGAATATCCCTTATCTGTTTGGGCCACAACCAGATTGGTTGAGTGAACAGCATGAAACTGCCCCTGAAACAGTATAGGTGGTTGTCAGTCACACAGGTAGCTGTGTGAGCAAGGGGTACTCTCTTGCAAGGGAAGGACAAGCAGTTGATAGGGGAGGGGGCAGTTCCAGTCAGCCCAGCCGCAGGCAAAAAAAAAAGATGTATGAGTGCACCTTTAGAGACACAAAGTGGTTTATTGTTACCTTGCTTTTTATTTAGCTTCTGGTAAGTGTGTACAGTAGGCATAGTATTCTGCCAGACCCAAGAAGCAAAGTGGTACATTTACTTCATGCTGTAGGCAGCATGGTCACCTCTGTGTTGGAGGTACACTGGGCAACAGTAAACCCCCAAATCAGCATTTTCCTAGAAACCAGAACTCTGAAGCTTTTCTGGGTTAATGGGGTCTCCCTGTCTTGTCTGACTAATCTAGTCCACTGACTAGATGGTGCAGTTCTTGGGTATTAGGGAGTCACCAGACCTTTATCTCTCTCCACTGGTGTTTGAGTAGAGGTGATGGGAATGCTCAGTGGGAAAGCTGAAGTAGAGGGGAAGAGAGGAAGAAAAGGTTGTTCTGTTCTTTAATAGCTGCTAGCGCAGGATAAGGGTTTGACTGTGCTCTCAGTCCCATGCAGTGCATTTCAAAGCAGGAAGGCATTGCTTGTCCTTAAAGGGCAGCCAGAGGTGATCTGACTTGCAACTTGGGCGAAATGTGACGTCACTGGAGAATTTTAATTCAGCCAGTTTGTCTTAAGCAGCAGGCTGAGACAAGGCATGTAGAATTCTCTCACCCTCTTAAAATGCCGCATCCTCTGTCATTTCTGTTGTTTTAATTAAAGATTAACTTAGTCCTAACATCTGGCACACTTCTCACTGATAACCACTTCTTGAGGCTGCATGGGCCAGTTGACAGAGAGTGGACTCACCCAAGTTCTGAGGAGCTTCAAGAGTCACCCTGAAATGAGCTCAAGAGTCCTTTTCAAAAACAAGCATCTCTTTTAAAGGAAACAAGAGGCTGTATAGGGAAAATAGGAGGAGGAGGACGAAGAAAATAAAATTGTCAGTCACACATTGGTTCAGATAAGTGTACCGCGACTCTTTGGGATGGAAATGTGTTACTTTCAGGAAGGAGGCTGGGAAATGCAGGGGAGGATGGAAGTAAGTCAAAAAGCCCCACAGTTAGCTGAGGTAAAAATACTTCTATTATCTTCCAGCTCTACTTGGGCATGATAGTTAGCTCTAAAAGTAGCTAAGTTAAAAGCTTATGGTTGGCACTTCAAGCTGACCAAGACTAGATTTAATTAATAGCCCTTGAGTACATGGACGTTACTGTATTATGTACCTCCAGAGCGCTCATCTCTCTTTCAAGGAGTGCGAAGGATCTTTGCTAAAGTAGTTACTTGAACGGAACCTGATGGCGTAGCGGTTTGGTAGTATCTGTGGAGCCTTTCACCTTTTAGTTGATCAGGGTAAATATCGTCTGGATAAATATAAATGAAATTTTCATTATCTAGCAGTCCTCTAGGAAACAGACTAGACTGCTATTGCTGGTAGTTCTTCGGGGGCCAGGAGTTTGTAGGATTACAGTGGAAGCTGGGAACTAATGAGGTGTGGAAGCCAAATGGTTTGCCACCTGAAGCAGTGATCTTTCTCAGTCAGTCTTGAGGCTCCCCAGGGAGGCAGTGGGATGAATTTTATCGGCCTGCTGCAGGAGTTCTTACTGCTTTGCAGCCAGATGGTGGCTCTCATTTTTCAGTATTGCCAAGCTCCTGGGCATCTGTCTTTTTTAAAAGAAAAAAAGTTGACAGAGAAATGAACACTACACTGCGTGATTCCTACCAATTAGATGACTTTGGAAGAGGGGGGCAGCTAAATGTACTTTCAGGGATCATAAAGAGGATAATCAAAATGATAGTTTTCTTCCCTTCATGCAGTTTGCCTTCCCAGTTGCTACAGTTTTCTGCTGCCATAAGTGATGGGAAAGGGATAAGACTGGTCCCGTGAGCAGTAGAATGGGATGTGCTTTAATCCCACAGAGAGTCCAAGTGCACTGGGGCAAGTCACTTAAATATTTCTGATTGATTTCATAAATAAACATGGGGTAATATTGATTCTCTTGCCCTCTTTGTTGTCTCACACTGGCACAGCCTGTTTTCAGTGGCAAACTCTCAGGTGGACTGCCTAAACCACTCAAAGGGAGAGGTTTATGGAGCAATTAGAAAAGAACCAGACTTGTTACATCATTCTCACTGTGGACTATTATGTACTTTACCTCTTTGCTCGTAGCTTTATGGATCCCTTGTGCATCCTTGAATCTAAAGCCTGTGCTTAGGTATCAAACCCTTTCAGTGTCCAGGGAGTGCAGCTGGGATAACGTGAAATGAACTTGCTGCAAAATCAGGTCCTAACACAGTGTTATCTATGTGTTAGTGTGGATTTTGAACCTGATGCTGAAAGGAGATGAGCATTCTCCGTCCCCACTGAATTCATTATTGAATATACTTAGTATGTTCTTTGTTTTGCAGCCAGATTCATTCTGTGCTTGGCTGTTGGATTCATGCCTAAGCGCCGAACACTAGAATTAATCTCTTTTGTAAATACACTGTGCATACATTTTCTAAAGTGTTTGATGGTGCAAAGAAGTACAGCTGCATGTGGGCCTTTAAGCTGTCACCGTTTGTTTCTTGATCTAATGTGTTATTTTTTTCTCCCCAGTATGGAATAGTCCTTGATGCTGGATCCTCTCGGACTACAGTCTATGTCTATGAATGGCCAGCAGAAAAAGAAAATGACACGGGAGTAGTAAGTCAGACCTTCAAGTGCGATGTGAAAGGTAAGCTCAAATGGAAGTTCCTTATTTCTTTCTAGCCTCCAAGAAGAGGTTATCTGGAAACTTATACTGTTTTTTTCCTGTTTTGTTCCCTTTTCAGTGCTGGGGAGCAAGAACTATGTTAAGACTATGTCTGTATCTGTCAGCATCAGTCCTTCTCCTACTGATACAGCAGGGTGCTCTGTCTGCAATGGAGAGAGGAAATTGTAGCTAAAATTGATTTAGCCCATTGCAGTGCATGACTGGTGCAGACAGAATTTGATCTACAGAGAATCGGGCCCTATAAATATTTAGTCCTTGCGCCCTGAAATAATTTATTTTAAAAGGAAAGTATAAAATATATTTTAAAATAGGTTGGAATAAAAAGTCTTTGAGAAGAATGGGGATATAGCCCTTGTTAGATGTTAGCCGTTAATTTTGATGGAGGCAAAAATGGGTGTCAGCTATGCTATAGGAGTTTGACAAATAATTTTATATTTTCCGGAAGTCTTAGTGGTGTTTAAAAGAAAATCTCTGCTGTTTGAGTCAGGTTTTCTAGAGAAAGAAGGCTTATGCAGTTCATCTGGAATTGTTCTGTAATTACTTGGAAAGAGGCAACCGAGGGGAAATTACGAAAGGCCTGCAGAAGGTGAACAGGATGAACTTCTCCATACTACAGAACTAGGAAGCGTCTAATAAAATTATCAAGTAAAATAGATAAATTGCAGAACTGTTTCTGACAGGATGTCATAGTTGTATCAGATATGCAGGTCTGGCCTTTGGCTCAGGAAGACCTGGAGTTGTGCACTGCTAGAAGGTGTCCCACAACAAGTACCACTGGCTACCTGCCTTGTCTTTTGTCTGAGGTTTTGCATTGATTCCCCTCAGAGAGAGGATGCTAGACTAAACTGACTTTTGCTTGCACTCCGATATGGTTACGTATAAGTTCTAATAGCTTGTTGTGGATTCCTTCGTAACAGCTTTTGAATCTCTTAGTCAACTTCAGTGACATTTGATTAAGTTTTCAAAGATACCAAAATTCCACACATTTTATGAAGACGGCTGGCCAGGGAGGGGAGAGAAATCCACGTTATTAAACAGTAGCTAGTCCATAAGGGATTTCTGCAGGAAGCCAAACTTTGTAAATTCTGCTACTCTGAGTTAAATGAGCTTTAGATTGTCTTCTAAGATACTGACTTCAGTAGTACTGCTTTGTTTAGTGTACTGGTTTGGGTTTGCAAGTTAGGTAGGAGGAGAAGGTGGGGCAACTCAGGAAGTCTCAGTGCAGATTTTGTTGATCTCCGAAAATAACTGTGGTGGTCAAAGAGAATTTTTCCCTTTCCTTCTCTCTCAGTCACGATCATGCAAAATCCTGCAACCCTCTTTGTGTCTGGAAATAGACGCTGGAGATGTAGCCATAGAGGTCCATGAGTAACTAGCAGATCAGTAGAAGGCAATGGTTTCCTAACAGCACTAACATTTCCATCTTCGGTGTTAAATATATGTGTGGACATTCTTAGCAATTTTAGAACAAGGAAAGGAAAGCAAGTGTAACATGCACGGAAGTAATGCACTGTCATGTGCCTGATGGTGTGTCCTTACAGACTGCAGGAATGGCGGCCAGCCTGCCGAGGTGGGTGGTGCACTCTGCTCGCCCATGTCTTGACTCATTAGGAATGTTGCCTTTAGGAACACTGGTGTGAGAAAAATGCTCAGAAAAACTGTGTTATTCTTCTCGAAAAATGACAGAGGAGTACTTTGTGAATTTGTTTTAATTGGTAAGTATTTTGTTTTACTTCCGAGGAATACAAAAAATTGCAAAACTGAGGAGTCCAAATTGCTGTAAACTGTTCGGGTCCAGAGGAGCCTTAACCATTGGTCAACCAAAGTATTCCTCATGCTCCAGTGTACAAAATCACCAGGGTTCACTGCTCCAGTCTCGGGGGACTCTGCACTGGAGGAGACGGAGGGCTCATGGGAGAGGTCCCCAACTAAGCTGTGGGAGGCAGTGGTGAACAATTCTGTCAGTGTTTCTTTAGTGACCCTCTAACCACAGCCTTAAGCACTTAAACTGGGGGATGGTTCCGGGCATGCTGAGAGACAGACTTTTACATACTTACTGAACTTCAAGTCAAATGATCAACTACTCTGTAAGTTCCATGGTGGTTTTACGATTTCATTTCTGCCTTTATTAAGTACCTGTGCCCATGTGTGTAGGAGCCAGCCCCAAATCAAGACCTTTTCTATATAGTGCAATTAATCTGTCCTGGTTAGGCTCTAAGCATCGGCAAAGCACGCAGTTGTCCAGAACAGAATGGTCACTGCCTTGTGACCTGCTCTGTCTGAACACTGGGAGATGGAGGTTGCTGCCACCAAGGGAGTGTGAGGCAACAGCAGCTGCTGAGGATGTATAACAGCAGTTGCTGCTCTGTTTTCCTCTCGTAACAGCTTTCCTTACAGCTTCAGGCCTGCCTGTGCTAGACTTAAGACTTTTAGAAAGTCTTATTCCAAACCAGGGCTGTGAACATCTAATGATGACATGGTAATATTTATGTTTAAGTTCATACTGTGGAAAAGGGAGTCGTGGAGTGTGGAGTCTGTAAAGTCTTAGATATTTTTTCTTCTGTACTTACCAATGCAATGTGGCTGAACATAAATGGTTTCTCATTTTAACTCTGTAAGAGCTACCTTTTGCTTAGCTTGGGATCAGGTTGTAAGAGAGATGGCTGTTGCAGGAGAACGAGATGGAGTTCTGGCACAGTTGTTCTCTGTGGGGCAGTGGCTTCATGGGAATGCCTGGATTTCTCCCTGTGCAACTTCCTCAGCTAGGGAATTTTAGTCAGGAATGTTTTTATTCACACCCACGTGGAGCCTGAACAAGTTGAGGTCCTGCTGGTCCTTGGAGTGTTGAGCAAGGGAGAAAAGACTTTGATGTTAATTGTTCAAATAGTTATGCCTTATGCAGCATGGTGTAACTCTCATTCCTGTTATTTGAAGGCTTTGGAAATTTAGAAAGCTGTGAAATGCTTAGTACTTCATGCACCAGCCTAGACTTGGACCTCAAGAGCCATTTGTGTGCATCTTGAAATTTCACCAGCAATTCCTTGCAGAAGCTTCTTTATTTTATTTTCAGTTGAGAGCAGTGAGCTGTAGAGGTGCCATGGTGTCCACGACAGTTGTGGCAAACCAGATTAGGAAATCTTTGTCTTAAGTTATGGAAGCTGGGATTTTGTATGCTTTAGCAGATCAGAGAAATTTTACATCCATTAGACATGCTATTTTCTACAGCACCTGCCATGAGTAAACCTATTTTCCTCATGAATATAGCACTGCTGTCACTGTGTTGTTACATGGTTATACGGTATATCTTACTCTAGGTATGGTACTATAGGTGTATATGTATACACACAGAAATACAGGCGAGCAGTTTGCAAGTATCTTCTCTGTCTCACACAGCTGAGGCAGTCACTACATTGTTTATTCCTTAAGCACTAGTTTTCAACCATCCTATCCTTGTTTGCACTTACGAGAGGGAAGGGGAAATTTCTTTCTCTTAACACCTGTTTGCTAATTGCGCTAATTTGTAGTTGGCAAAGCAGAATGAAATCAATCTACTTGTTCTCTTTTAGGCCCTGGTATATCCAGCTATAAGAGTAACCCTGGAGCTCTTGCCAAACTCTTTGATGACTGTCTGAATAAAGTCAAGGAGAGAATACCAGTTCATCTGCATAAAAACACTTCTGTTTATCTGGGGGCTACAGCTGGCATGAGACTACTGAGGTATGGCAGAAACTTGAACTCCTCTGTATGCCTACTAGCGTAGCAGTCCGTGAAAACAGAATGAAAAATGTATGGACGCATTTCTATCCATTGAAAATTGGCCATCTGAAAAGGAAATGGAGCCCAGCCAATTTAATTTAATTAACTTTTTTGACAGGGATAGCGGGGCTGTATAAAAATCCTGTTATGCCATATTGAAAAGAAATGGTTGCTTTATTCTGGAGAAGGCAAGAGTTTAATTTTTTTCTTCCGTATCTGTCTTAAAATTCAGTGTTATGTAAACGGATAACGTTTGTGTGTATCCGTGCGCAGCAAAGGCAGATTAAAGCTAGACGCTGCAGAGTTTTCTGAGTGTGAATGCGGTGTAATGTGGCTTTTGGGGTCTGTCTGTGGCTTTAGCCCTGGCAGAAACTGGCATTTTATGTTTGTTCTGTGGCTAAACAGAGTGGGAAGAAAGGCTCCAGGACTGTTTTAACCAGCAGCTCTTATATAAGCACTCAGTTCACTAAAAAGAAAAGTATTTAGGAAACAAAACACCCATGAATTTGTATGATAACGAGTGACATTTGTACATAGTGGGGGAGTTGCTTGCTGAAACAATGCTGGATACTTGGCTGCTCCCTATCATAAGCTTCCCCTTTAGGGAAACAATGTCTATTTTTTATTAGGTGATTGTAGGAGTTTTCTTGAATTGCTAGTCAGTGAACAATACACATGAAATTGCCTTTCCAGATGCTCAGTGTCTCGTGTTTTGTGAATTGCTTAGGTTGCAAAATGAAACGGCAGCCAATGAAGTCCTTGCAAGCATTCAAAACTACTTCAGAGCACAACCTTTTGAATTTAGGGGTGCGCAAATCATAACTGGGCCAGAGGAAGGGGTGTATGGATGGATAACAGCCAACTATTTAATGGGCAATTTCTTAGAGGTGTGTGGAAAAAACTGCATGCTTTTCTTTTCACTGTTTCTTTCTTATAAATGAGAAGTTTGAGAGGACATGCCTGTTAAAACAACATAGCTATAACTTCCATTTTGCACTGAAATATATAACAGGGTCTTTTTGTGGCAGTAACAGAACAAAGCAAACGTAAATCAAAGAATATGATGTTACAGGAATGTGATATGGCAGAGGTAAAATTGTTGATCCGTAAAACAGGGCTCTTCCCTAAAAGACATTGGATGCCTTACCTAGGAACAGAAGTTGCATTGCTCTTAAATGCATTGGATATGTTAAGTGTGACAGGTGTTGATTGTCTTGACAGCAGTGCCAAGTAGAGATGTTTTCTTCTGCTTTTCTGTGACTTCCTCAGGTGGTTGCTGTCCCTGCAGCTCTGCTGGTGAAGGATCTGCGCAGCTTAGGGGTCTCCAAATTGTTTGGCAGTGTTGGCTCACTTGTCCTAAGCAGACAAGACTGTGTGGAGCAGTGAAGGTGGTTAAGTTGATGTGGCCAAATATGCCTCAGCTGAGCCAGAAATCACTCATATACGGTTCATTCCAATACTGCTGAAAAGCTGCAGGCTATAAGCAGTGGGCTGTGATACCAACTGCCTTGTACAGACAAAGTGATACCAATATAAAGATACTTATGCTGTCCTTGAACTCCGAATAGGGTCAGGCAGGAGCCTCATAGCAGAGAGCGAGTCAAATGTGTTGGAAGATCCCTTTTTATATAGAGATGTTCAGTATAATTTCATTCCCAGTAAAAGCTGTACCAAGATGATCAGCAACTGCTCATCTGCATTCATGGCAGCAGTGTGCTGCCCTTAGCATTAACTGCGCTTCTCCCAGATAGTCTCGCTAGGTTGAAAGAAACTTCAGCCAAACCCCTGAGTATTGTTAGCTGTCCTGGTTGAATGGTTCCTCTTAGATCATGGCAATTAATAAGCAGGAATTAGTTATTGGTGACCTGAGTGATAGCTCATGGTGAATGTGTCGTTGATTCTTGCAAAGTTAAGAAAAATGGTATTGCAATCACACGTTCTGGAAGAGTTTTTCTCACTGTGTGCATTTCATGGAACAAAAATGACATCATGAACTTCAGGGTAGTGTTAGTCTTCTACCACATGAATTTTAATAATCTAAATATCAAATTCCATATGGCAGATACATAAGGACTTCTGAAGGGACTGCAAGACGCTGTGAAGCCAGTTTAGTGTAAAGAGTTGTGTGAAGACCTACGTGTGGGAATATCACTAGCAGGAGAGAGAAATTTTCACCATTCTCGTGACAATGGGCAAATTCTGCTAGGGCTGTTAATGGGAATCTTTCACTGTAGAATTTTCTTGTGAGTACATTTGCTAGCCCATAAAGTTTCTTTCCCCTTCTTATGTATACATTCATATCATCGTGCTCAGTAAATACTACTACAGTAAATACTGAGATAGATTTTATCAGATATATATCAGATCATACAAAAATCTATATTCTGCACTATGACTGTGTAGAATTTGGGGGATGTTTTGGGTGATAGGGAGAAGTGCCAGCTGAATGGATTGGATTTATTGCCACTGCAGTTCAGTGAAGGAAATGTGCAGATTAGGGTTCCTCGTTCTTTTGACTTTGATGGAGCTTTGATTTGAATTTTCTGTGTTCTTCACTCTATTGTCACACTCTCTTTCTGTGTGATCTTTTAATATTCTATTCCTTTAATAATTCTTCTTGCCTTGAAACAAGCAAATAATCTAGATTTGTTCAACATCTCATGGGTATCTGGACTTCAATTCCCTGCATTCTAGTGCAGATATTGATCTGGCTAGTCCTGTGCTTTGATCATTGTCCTGTCCTCTGAGTTGAAAGCTATGCCGCATTCCTTTTTCCATCTTTTGAGATCATTTCACGCTGTGAAAGTACATCCCTCTTCTGTAAAAAAAACATCTGCATGTTTTCCTCAGAGCTGGGATTTTTTGGAAAGGATGCAGGACAAAGAGGGGGGATAAATCTCAGAAAGTTCCGTAAAGAGTAGGAAAGTTTGAAGGGAGAACAAGCAGATGGTATTTCTAATTAGTCTTGATTTTATTTTTACATGTAGAGAAACCTTTGGAGGACATGGGTCCGTCCTTACAGAAAAGAGACTATGGGTGCACTGGATCTTGGAGGAGCTTCCACTCAAATTTCATTTATCCCAGAGGACTCTCAGGAGAACTTCAATAGCACCTTGCAAGTGAAGTTGTACGGTTACAACTACAATGTCTACACTCACAGCTTCCAGTGCTATGGGAGAGATGAAGCCGAGAAAAAGCTTTTAGCATTGCTGCTCCAGGTGTGTTTAAGACCCTTTGCTATGTTGTTCTTGCAGGTGTTCAGTAATTGTCTGAGCGGGTTCTTAGGCTTGTGTTTGCTTCCCTTTGGTGGAGGCTGGAGACCCCAAAAAGAGCTCTCTTGTGCTTAGCTGTGGACAAACGCACTTAGGTTTCACACAAAGATCTTCATATTTGTTAAAAATTGGTGAGTTTTGTACAACAAAAAATTTGACAAAAGGGCCCAACTAGTCCTCTAAGTGTTTTGCTGATCTTGCCAATGATTTTTTGAGAAAGGAGTTTCTATGAATTACTGTGATCAGCATGTTGTGCTGATCAGCTGTGACAGAGAACAAAAAATACCTGCATATGTGGGTTAAAAAGATGCCTGTAGTTAATGTCAAATTATGTCTTTCTTGCTTTTGAGTAGCCTTTATTGTTTGGGTTTTTTTTTTCTTTTTTCCCCCCAGAAATCAAACACCAGTTCCAATGTAGATAATCCATGTTACCCTCAGAATTATAACACTGCATTAACGATGAAGTACTTCTCTGACAGCCTTTGTACGCAGTCTCTGAGACCAGCAAATTACTACCCAAACCAGCTTGTGAACTTCCATGGAACAGGAGACCCAGGTCTGTGCCAGGAGATGGTGTCGTTATTGTTTAACTTCACTGCTTGCAGAGACAGAGAAGACTGTCCGTTTAATGGAATACATCAGCCAAAAGTTAAAGGGGATTTTGTGGTAGGTTTGCAAACACAGCATTTCTTTTTGAGCTTGCTTGCTTTTGATTTCTGTAGTTCTGAAAGTAACAGGCCTGTCATCTACTCCTTTTCTATAGGCTTTCTCAGGATTCTACTATACAATTAATGCTTTGAATTTATCTGGGCACTTTTCCCTAGCTGACTTCAATTCAAGTATGTGGTTTTTCTGTTCACAGAGCTGGGCACAGGTAAGTGGGTTGTTTGTCTTTTGAGTTTTTTTTTCTTTTGTATCTGTAAAAGGAGATATAAAAAGAATATAGACTGGACAAGTATTCAGAACCTTTCGGAAGGTCTGTATCAACCTCAGCATTTGTTTTTCCACTGTGCTTCAAACCCTGTAGTATTTCTAGCATGTTTAAAACTTGGACTAGTTTTTGAAATTTCATTTCAGAGTTTTAACCGTGCTGTAAAGATGACATGGAAAATTTAGGAACCATAACATCCTCAATCTTTTATGTGCAGCTTTATGTTTATTTTCATTTTTTACCACATAAGCTATATCACTGCCAGGGTCTGTCTTTTTCTAAATCTCCGTATCTAGTTGTCCACAACTTTACTTGGTGTTTCTGAAAAATGCTAATAAATTCTAATTAGAATCCAAAGTATTCTCTAGTTATAAAAACCAAAAGCATTTGTTTTTCATAATTTACATGTTTTTTAAAAACCTTTTGCTTTCAGCTCCAGTTTACGCTGCCTAAATTTGAAGAAATATATGCTAGATCCTACTGTTTTTCAGCCAATTTCATTTATTACTTGCTTGTATACGGTTACAACTTTGATGCAGAAACTTGGCCACAGATACATTTTCAAAAGGAGGTGAGTAATAATTGTTTCCTCTTATTTTAATCCAAAGAAGTTTAGAAGGAGACAGAAGATGCAGCAGCCTACAAAAATATAATGGTCATAAACAGCCTTTGTAAAGGATTGTCAAATGTTTGGCATAAGACAAAGCCACTTTTCAAGCCTCAGTAGGAATTTCAGCCTGGTTCCAGGGGCTGCAGCGTTACTTGGAGATGCTGCCTAGATTCTTTTAAAGAGCTTTAAGAAAGGATCAAATAACTGTGTTTTAAACCTTGCCCCAATTTGTTGAAGTAGTGGCTTGCTCTAGGCAGTGCTGCCCGAAACATCTCACCAGTCAAGGTCGGTTTGAGCTAACCCTGCTGAGCTGGACAGGAAAACTCCTGCTTTTCTGTCTGCTGGCAGAGCCTTGGGGGAACCAGCAGACCTGGCCTGTAGTCAGCGAGTGGTGATGAAGCAACTAGGGCAGTTTTCTTCCGCAGCTGGCACATCCATCTGTGCTGTAACTTGGTTCTCTGGAATAAGAATATATATTGATGGCGTATTGGCTTTCAGCTGGCAGAGCGAGAAGGCTTACAATGTTTGTGTAATAGCTGCATTTCTCTCTTCCTTGACCTCAGTTTTTCTCCTAAAAAACAGAGTACTTGGAACGAACTTGTATATATCCATTCTAAAGCTACTGCTAAGAAATCTTTGCTTCCAAATCAGAAGGCACGGCCACTATCTAAGCTTGGCTGTTATATCAAAAAATGTGGTCCCCACAGTGCTCTGTGACTCTATCCTTTCCTCTCTGCTACTGTACAGAGCCTTACTCTAAAACCTTGTCCCAGACTGCCTCTTGATCTCTGTACAGTTTGGAAAGACTTCAGCACTGGCATGCAAAGCCAACAAAGGAATAGGTGGTAGATATTCATGGAGTGTTCTTAAATGCAGGGTATGCGGGCAAGCTGTGAACGAGAAATCGTAAGCAATGTTTTGTGAACAGTCACATCTGTTACTGGTGTGCCATGGAATCAAGTAGGATTTTCTTGCCTTATTTTGTCCTCTGGTGGGCAACCGTTAGCAGCTCTGGAGGAGTGTCCAGAGTTTAGCCCTTCTACCAGGAAATCAGCATAGAGCTGACTTTGGGATCTTAATCTGGACCTGGTGGGGGGTGGATTTGTCTCAATATTTAAATATATCTTGTGTTGTCCCCAGCAGATAGGAGCAGCCAAACACAGCAACATCTTTCTGTATTTAGACAAGACTATAAAAATATTGAGCAAAACAAAACCCCAAAAGGCTTATTTGAAATGAACACCTTTGTTACCTAGAGTTTGCACTAGGGTAATCATGAAACTCCAAAAAGAAAAACTACATTCTCTTAATTAGATCTGCCCCTACTGAAATAATAAGATCTAATGTTAACCGTACAGCTAAGCTACCCCAGAGATGACAGCACGGTTTCTCCAAGAGTGGAGGATGAGGTTTTTTGCCTATGCTAGGAGTGTATTTTCTTTTAATTAGTGAACACAACCAATGAGAAGAATGTTAACCCAATGCTAAGATCTGGTTGAGATCTAGAGCTAGATGATTTGCAGAAGTTCTAAACCTCATAATGAGAGTTTTCCCCCTCTCTCAGCAATGAAAAACCACCTTGATCCATCTTACCTCTTTGCTCACCTGTCACATTCCAGTTCCTGTTGCAGTAGCTTCCTTCTTATCAGTTAAGCCAAGGGTATTAGGATATACACAACCACAAAAAGGACCAATATTACAGGCTCTTATGGTCTCCTACAACCAGTAGCTGACTGCTTAAAACTGTTCATTAAAGACATTACATCATTTATTAAAGTTCATCCCTCAACTTCATCATGATGCTTTTTATACAAGAATAACCAAAGAGGTTTGGCTTCCCAAATTTGCTGTCCCAAATTGAAGCAAACTGCTTACAGGCAGCCATTCAGGCAAGCTCATCTTGGTAGTTGCAGAGTGGGATGACCTGTAATAAAGATGGAAAGCCAAATGAGTTTGGGACAGCTGGTTGATTGTAGAAGAACGCAACTTCAGCTTTGTCTGTCCTGTAGTACACCCTAGAACTACCTGGAGTGATTTGAAGGGTGCAGGCCCTTTGAAAAAGAAAGCAACCCATGCTAGAGTGTAACCCAAATACGTATCTTGTAGCTGGCCCTCTAGGCTAGCCCTTCTTTAATGAGTTCCACCGATTTCTCTTGAAATGCACGCCCCCCCCCCCCCCCCCCCCTTATTTTTTCATTCTGTTTAACAATACTTTTTTTTTTTTTAAGTTGTGGTTTGATTCGTAGGAGGCAGTGATGTGTACTTACATGTTTTATATAAATAGGCAAACCATTATTGGAGCCTGGGCATGTGGGAGGAGGACAAGGGACACTCCATCTTCATCCTTTGATCCTGTGCCTATCAAGTGGCAGGATGATGATTTAATGAAAAAGAGTGGAAAATTGATAAACTCTGTTGCTCAAATTAGAAGTGGGGAAAGACAGCAAAGCAGGAGGACTGTGGAGCAAATACAAACGTACCCCCGTTGCTTCTGTTTCACCTGTTCCTAAGTAATTTTCCACTTACGTTTATTTTTTAAATGGAAGAGCTAGTGCTCGTTCATTTGCAGACACAAAACCAACCATGGAACAAAAGATGATAAACAGAGGTCCTGCTTTGGGAGCTTTACCCTGGCCGCCTCTTTGTCCGTCTCGGTGGGACTCTTTGTGTTGTTTTTTGTTTGCTTGAACTAAATAACATCCTAGGATTTGGCTAAGATGAGGGGCTAATTCTAGAAAATAGCACAGTAGTGCTCATTTTTTTTTTTTTAAAGTGTGTTTCTTGCACAGAAAATCCCAGAACAGGCTGTCTGCATGTATACCACACATCCTTGTACCCATCCATCAAATACTTTAGCCCAGTGACCAATTCTGTTAGCATCCTCTGGAACTACAAAAAAAGGGCAATTTAAAATGGTTCTGTATCATCTTTGTTTACTCCACTGAAGTTTTCTCCTTGTTAACTTAAAGGGCAGTTGCCAGCATCAGCAGTTGAGCTTTTGGAACCTCTTTTCTTTGACTGAGAAGTCCATGGGAATAGGACTCTTCTGTCTTTATTTCAGGTTGGTAACAGCAGTATAGCATGGTCACTCGGTTACATGTTAAGCCTCACGAACATGATTCCAGCAGAAGGCAAGCTGATCCGGTTACCTCTGAAACCTTCTTTGTTCGCTGGGCTCCTCGTCTTCCTCACAGCTACGGCATTGTTGTGTCTTCTCTTCCTTCTTTACTTGTGTATCGTATCACGTAATCGGAAGAACATCAGTCATGTAGAACATGTATTTATTCCAGAATGAATGAACTTTACTGAAGACAAAACCAAAATTTTATAGGTCTATTAAGTTAAGCAGGACTTTATTTTTGAAAAACGGAGGGTGAAATAGACAGGCAAAAAGACTCGAGGACCAGAAGCATAAATAGAGAAGAGACACAAAGGAATCTGTGATATGGTGAATTGGAGTGCTTTTGAAATATTTTGGCAATTGTTTCTGTAAAACTAGTTTGTCCAGTGTGCAGCAGAGAAGACACGGGCAGATATGTCACTTTGCTTGATAAGGGATGAATAGCCTTTTCTGGCCAGGTACGTATTATTTTTTTTCTTCATTAACTCTGTGCTAACTGGTAAATTCAAGTGGTGATGGACTTCGATCATGGTGGCGGTTGTTTAAGATAAAATTAAACAAGTCGGTAGGAAATGTGGGAGGTGGGAACATGGTAGCTGTTCTTGTGTGCAGCACTGACACTAAAAGCCCCCAAATCTAATTTCTGAAACTGGAACAAGCACTGGGTAATGACAGGAGCTGAAAGGAACAGCTTGGATAGAATTGTTTTTATTGCTGTTCCAAACGGATTGATCCGCACCACATAAAGGTGTAATAAACTGCCAATACCTCTCAGGACTTTCAAGCCTGTCTTAAAACTGAGCTGTATCTTCCGGTACCATGGAGATCTCAGAATGCCTCTGCTATGTTACACACGATTTGCGTTGAAGGCGGAACAAAATGCTTTCATGCTTTAGTAACTGAACCTAATTTAAATGTCTCATAGTTGCTTCCAGAAGCCACTAGAGTTTTCAGTGTCCTTCTCTCTAACTTTCACAGAAATACTTTTTTGTAGGTTCTGACACTGAAACACTGACCTGTATTCCCCACATACTGTTGATCTCAGGCAGTCGCAGTCAGTACTGACTTGTCAGGTAGCTACTATTTCAACTGTCTGGATAGTCTCAGACCTGGGACCTTCTGAAGCATTAACTTGTTAAACCTTTCATTCAAGGCCAAGAGGAGTAGGAGCTAGTCTGCAGGCCTGCAGAACACCCTGTCTGTAGTGGGTTCGGGAACACGTTGCTGGAGCTGCAGTCGTGGCTGTAGTGCCTCGATCAGCCTTTCCGCTCTCCTGGCCTCAGTGTTCCTCCAGCAGCGCTGGGATCTACCTAGCCGGTGCTTCTGTCAAACGCACTAACTCCACAGGTTTCCTGCAAGTGCTGCTGCCTTCATGCTCCAAAGAGCTGCCTTCCTTGACGGCCTGGGCATTCTTCACCAAACCTCTCATTCCCTTAAATCATAAGACTACAATTTTACCCACTGCTCGTTGAGTTCTTCATGGTCAGTGCCCCTTTTACCTGCCTGTCTTTTGTATAGCTTTGGTCGTCTTCAGCTGGCTTCTGAAATAACCCTTGAAAAAGCCTCCTGCCACATCATCTGCCGTCTCTTGCCTTTGTACGCTGTTTCTGTTAATTCCTCTTAATATTGCTGTAACATGACCTGTGAAGCTGCAAGGGGAATACATCTGAAGGGCCTTAGAGTTAGCAGAAAGAAGGGATTGTTGTACTCTTCAGGACCTGCAAGAGGAGAAAAGAGCATCTCTGCTGCGCTCCCCTCCTCCCCTTCTACCATCTCCTTTCGCCCAGACCCAGTACCTACATGGGGCTCCACATTTCCCCAAATGCCCTACAAACAGCGGCTGCCAATCACTTTAATACATCCCTCCCTCTCCATCTTCTCAGGATGGCTTCCTTCTGTGCGTAGTTTCCCCTGCTTGCACCTTTCCTCTCCGAAGGGATGGTTACTCATTTCATGCACTGAGCTTTTCAGCGTGAGAGAGTAAAAACTAAAAGGGCGATTACCATATTCACCATCTATTGCTAACAACCTAAGTCCTGTGAGGGTGCGTGAGTAGCGGTTTCCACGCAGGCGTGTTGCATGTAAGGGATCTGCTTCTTGATGCATACACTCAAAAGTCAAGTTTTCATTGGATTATGAATCCCAATGGCACATAATGAGTTTTCTATCCCAACTTCATCTGTTCCCCATATTGATTAGGTAGAACAGTGGCCAGTATTTTTACACATGAATAATATCTTCAATTTCTGTCTGTTTCTGTATCACCTTCTTACTTTCAGGTTTGGTTGGGGGATTGGGGTTTTGTTTTCTTTTGTTTTTCATGGGCTGATAGATGATTTGAAAGGAACTACACATCTTTTTAAATGGAAAAAAGAAAGAATAAAAAAAGAAAAAAAGTTAGTGATTTTTCATGAGGATCAGCAGTGAGGGCTTTGTCCCTTCTCTGTTGGTATACTACTACGTCCTGTCAGTCTTACTGGAGCAGCAGTACTTAAAATAAGGCAGAAGGTGTTACGAGATGATGAAGTGTTCTGTAGCACCGAAGTTACATCTGATAAAACATAAAATTTACTTTAGAATGCATGGACATGACAGAGGATAGCATGAGATAAAAGCCTTACCTTATTTTGCTCTGCAGTTAAGGGTAAAAAAAAGACAGTTGGATGACACCATTAAAGTGTTTTCTTCAGCTGCTAAATTTCTGCTGAAAACTGTATTCTGGGATAGTTACTACAAAACCTTTGCTTTGCTTTGCTTTGTGAATGGCAGGGCCATTCAGATGTGGTTTTACAGAAGGGGAACATGCTTGGAGGTTAGTCTCCTTAGAGTTGACAGCTAAACAACAAGTAAATTTGTTCAAAAATCATTTGGACTTGCAGACGTACTTGGATAGAGCCAGTATCTGACCAAAGAATGCCTCCCTCCATGGATCACCTTCTGTTTTCCTTTTTCAGTAGTTCCCTCTTCCCTCTGTGTATATAATCTCCGTCCTGTATCACCAGGATACCCCCCTCCTCAGTCTTATCTCTCCCGTCACTTTCAGCTGGGAAAGCTGGAAGGGTTGAACTTCCAGGCGGGCAGCTGCACCGCCATAGCTTACAGCTCCTTCCAGGCCAGCACCGTGGCTGCTCTTCAGTGTTACAGTAAAAAACCACGGCTTGGACACGGAGCCAGCTTGGCAGCCCTTGGCTGCAGCGGGTGCTTCTGGCGGGGAGGGGAGGCAGCGGGGATGGTAAAGGCTTCAGTAACCACAGCTAAATCCTCCCCCAAGCGCGAGTCAGAACCAGATCAACGCGTGCAACGTCGTCCTGTCCTCTGGAACTGGTCTCTGGGAGAGGCGGTGGCATTAACAGCATTTGGGAATGTGTACAAACTGTAGGTTATTGGTCTTTTTATACTCTTTACTGCCTGCTTATGAAGATTAATAAAATTGTGAAAAGCTAAGCCAAGTGTACTTCTTATTTTTTACTATTTTTTCCCAATACCAGTATTTTCATCCTGATAGACTAAGTTATTCTTATCAGAGGGATAGGGAAATCTCCGAAATGCTTTCCTGCAGGATGGAAATGTGCACACTACAAAAATGATCCTGCGAGATTCTGGAGTGGGCAGTGCTCGTTATCTCCAGAATCCCTATTCTCAGCAAGGAAACCCTGGTGGTCAAAACCATACCATTCTTCTGATTTTTTTTTTTAAATATATACACAACACACATAAACACATACAAACAACTTCTACTTTTAAGCATTGTTAGCATTTCACTCGGGACACCACCACTTTCTAGGGCTTCTTTCAGGTTCACCGCCATAATGTAATCTGAAAGCTTACGTGCCAAAGAGAAGCAGCAATGCCCAGGTACCAGAGCCGGTCGCTCAAGATACGGATTGGTTAGAAAAAGAACCGCTGGGCATTGGGAGCAGGGACAGGAGTACGCAACGTGAAAAACCTCATCTATGGAGAAGCAGCAAGAAATGAATCCACCAGAGGAGATGAGAAATGAAATGCATATGGGCGTTTTTGAAGGGGGGGGAGAAAGTGACGAACTTCTCGTAAAGCAATACACGAACTTGGCAGAAGCAAGCAGTAACCCTGCACGGCATAATTCAACATCGATAAGATCAGTTAAGAGGACAGAAAAGTAAACAATGCTGAGTGTGACAGTTGCTCTTACCCCAATTTGGGGAGTTTTTATTCAATTTTTAAAATCTATTATTATTTCAGGAACAATGTATGCTCACTTGGATGGCAATGAAGACTATACCACAAAAAGTGCTCACCTATACTTAATTTAGGGGTGTTTTTCTGCGTAGTAAGAGGAAGGCAGTACCTGGTTATTTGCTCAGCAACATTTGTGCAGGCCTAGTGGGTGATTTTTAAACGTGTATCCATGGGAGAAAATGTTTTTAAGCTGAAGTCCTGAATTGTTTTCAGTGTTTGATGTTAAGGCACAGCCCAAGTTTGGTGTTTTTTATGATGCCTCTTCCAGTCGTTTATGATCTTAACAGATGCAGAAACGCAGCCACGCAAGTTATAGTTGTGTAGGACAGATGCAGCCCTCGCATACTCAGTAAGTCATCAATGCAGTCACTAGTGACATTTGAGTATCTCTGCCATAAAAAATACAAAGGTCATTAGAAAAAATGAAGATTTTGGGTAACCTCCCTTCCTTCCTCTTAAGTAGTATGGGAGAGTAATAGTAGATCACATGAAGAAAATGAAAAATACTGTTTTTCCAAATGACTGCAAAATGGAAGAATCCAAAAGTCATCATCTTCTACTGACTTGACCCAGAACCTGTTGTTTAAAAATAACTGGTTTAATAGATGTATTAATAAATTACTCTTGTAAAGCCCAGTAAAATAACATTGCTATAACGGTACTACAATACCTCGAGGCGTGCGCATCAAAGGCAGCCCAGCGGGCGGGGAGCTCGATGATCTTAAGGGTCTTTTCCAACCTGAACGATTCTATGAAGATCATCCAGTCCAGCCGTTAACCTGGCACTGCCAAGCCCACCACTAAACCGTGTCCTCAAGCACCACGTCTACCCTTCTTTTAAATACCTCCAGGGATGGGGACTCAACCACTTCCCCGGGCAGCCTGGTCCAGTGCCTGACTGCCCTGTCGGTGAAGAAGTTTTTCCTAATATCCAACCTAAACTTCCCCTGGCGCAGCTTGAGGCCGTTTCCTCTCGTCCCACCGCTTGTTACTAGGGAGAAGAGGCCGACCCCCCTCATCCCCTCGTTCAGACGTTCTGCCTTTCCAAGAGAAGGATAATCTTGACAAACCGCCTCCGAGCGGGCTGGCTGGGCTCTGCCAGCCCTCTCCCGAGCTCAAACGCAGCGAGCTCACAGCTCTGCCACACCGCAGACGCGGCCTCTGTCCCCGCTGTCCCCGCCGGCGGTCTCCTGCCACCCGGCCGGAACCCAAACCGCTCCCTCGCCCGCTCCGAGCACCGGGGCTGTCCTTACCCCCCGCCGAGCTCGGGAGGAGCCGCAGCTCGCCGGTCCGGGACAGCGGCACCGGCGGCGGGCAGCGGCGGCTCCCCGTCAGCCACCCCGCCCCGCGCGCACAGAAGCGCTCCCCTGGGGCGCGTGCGTACTGCACGCGCCTTCCCCCCCCCCCGCCCCGCACGGGGGGGCGGGGAGGAAGGCGCCTCGCGCACGCGCACTCCGCCGGGCGCCACGCGGGCCCCGCCTCTGCGCATGCGCAGTGGCGGCGCGGAGGCGGTTTCCGGCCGCCGCCGGGCCTCCCCCCTCCCTTTCTGCTCGCGGGCGGCCATCATGGTAGGTGCGGGCGGCCCGGGCCTCCGCGGCCCGGCGCCCCGGCGGTCCCCCGTCTCCCGCCTCCCTGACTCTGCCGACCCCCAGTCTCTCCCTGCGCCCGGCCTGGCGGCGGCGGGGGGGAAAGAAGGCCGCGGCCGCCGCCGCCTCACCCGTGCTGGGCTGGGACCGGGCCCCGCGTGCGGCCGTTGGGCTCGGGCAGGGCCGTGTCGGGCGGACGGGGCCTGGCCCTTCGCGGCCCGCCGCGCTCGCTGCTTCTCCCCCGCGCCTCTTCCTGCAGCCTCCGCGCCGGGCCGGGGCCGGCAAAAAGCAGTTGAGGGCCTCACCGCGGGCCCTTAGCTGAAGCGAAGGGGTTTTGTGCCGTTGGAAAGCTTGGGAAGCCGTTTTAAAGTCTGTAAAAGCCTCGAATGTAGCAATGGCCCCAGGTATATTCTCGCCTAACTCCTGTCAATTCTTGCTGCTCCCAGGTGTTCAAACGCTTCGTCGAGATCGGCAGAGTTGCCTTCATTTCCTTCGGGCCACATGCTGGCAAGCTGGTGGCCATTGTGGATGTTATTGACCAAAATAGGGTAAGCTATGAGTGCTGTAGCTTTGTTTTCTCCTTCCTGCCTTAACAGAAGCTTGTACACCAAGATGGATTGTATCGATTTTAAAGGAAATTTTCTGTGAATAGATTTTTTCGAAGAAATAAGCAATTGACAAAAAGATGGGATTTAACAGCTGCTGTTGTATTTGAAACTTTCAGTAGTAAGCTGCTTTCACTGGCAAGTGACATGTTCCCCTCTCCGCTGTGTTTCCTAGACGTAGAAGTGGACAAGTGATGTCAGCTGGAGTCTAAAACTTATGAATGGAATGACATTGATGTATGTTGAAAGCAATGTTTGGGCTAGGGGACTCTTTTTGCTTAATGTTCTTGAAAAAGCTGGGGAAAAAAAATATGAAGAATGTCATCTTAGTTCTGTGTGCTTTTTTTAAAGTTCAGTTCCCCCCCCCCCCCCCCCGAGATAAAGATGGGCCTTTAAAATTCTTTCTGTAAAGCTTGAGTTGTAGATGCAAGACGTAACAATCTTGGTTTTTGTCTGCATAATGCTTATTTCAATTTTGGACCATTGTTGTCAAGATGCTGTTCATACATTATTAGGAAGCTGCTGTCTAAATCAAGTATGATGGAAAACGGCTGCAAAACCCCCACGTTTGTTCTCCTTTTTCAGGCACTGGTTGATGGCCCCTGCAGTGGTGTCAGAAGGCAGGCCATGCCCTTCAAGTGCATGCAGCTGACTGATTTTGTCCTCAAGTTCCCACACAGGTGAGTTGTTGGCTTTTTTTTTGACCTGTGTAGAAAATGTGCTGTCACTTGATGACTGAATTATGTGATCTCATGCTTGCTAGATCTAGAAAGTTCATACAACGTTAAGTCAATGGATTAACGTGTGCACAGTAAAAGTTCGGCAGACTGTTATCATGGTTGAATACATGTAAGTTTTCATTGCCAGTATTGGCCGATAACCACTGTTCGGGAGCAAAGGAAATAGCCCACTGGCCTAGGCAACTTGCGGATAGCTGTGGGGTAGATGGTGTGGAGGGGAGCAGTTGCAGTAAATGCTGTGCAGCTTTGCTTTTCCCGCTGCTTAGGTCCCCTTCAGACATTAAATATGTTCCCTGCCTACAGAATTACACTGGATTGCAGGAGGCTGAACTCACTCTGTTCTCTTTAGCTTAGTTACTATATGAGTTTCTATAATTTAGAAGCAAAAATTGCTGCCTTTCTGAGTCTGAAGCAGTGCTAGGAATAGTGCGTGAGTATGCCTCTCAGAGCCGCTCATCTGTCAGTCCTAGCAAAGCATTTACACAACAAAATGTTAATTAGGCCACAGAGATGCATGTGGCATTGACTGTAAATAAGTGTCTGAAGTAATGTAGAAGGGTGATCTTCCCTTGTATGAAATTTGATGGGCCAGCATCAGAGGGAACCTTTTTATTTTTTTATAAAGACTGTGAATATAATTTTGTGATCATTCTAATGCAGTGCTCGTCAGAAGTGTGTGCGACTTGCCTGGGAGAAGGAAAATATAAATGAAAAATGGGCAGCGACAAGATGGGCAAAGAAGATTGAAGCCCGAGAAAAGGTACAGTTTTTTGCATGTTGTACTGCTACTGCTTGTTAAAATTAGGTGCAATCTAATACACTGCGTGTTTTGAATTGCGGGCTAAGATTAAAGATAGACAAGGCATAGATTTTTAGAAGTTGCTACCTGTCAGCTTCAACTTCTTGTATTTTAACAGTAAATGTGGTTTTGTTCAGTCATTTCTATAACCACCATTTTTCCTGCACCATTGCTTCCCAGAAAAGGCCTTAATAGTGAACTAATTCCAGATATGCAGCTAAACCTAATTTGGAGGGGATCCAAGTTACTTGTGGAATGCTTTGAAACACTGAGTTTTGCTACTTGCATATGTATATATCAGAGCTTCACGACTGATTCTTTTCCAACAGAAAGCCAAAATGACTGACTTTGATCGCTACAAGGTTATGAAAGCAAAGAAGATGGTAAGTGTTTGAGTGTCGCTTCTTTATGGGGTCAGTGCTTGTACCTTTCACTTTAGAGTCACATACAGGTGTTAGTGGCTTTACTTTTGTAGCCGGCTTGGGTTATGGAGTGACACAAAGTATGTGAATGCCTTGAATTTTTCATGCTTCTTTGGCCACCGCTTTCTCGTCAGTAGTTGATCAAACTGGAACCCACACGATCTGTGTGTCAGTCCTCCCAGTTAGAGCTGAGGAAGGAATTGCCTGCTGAGGAAATCGGATATTCTTGATGGGTTGCTGTTAGTATTTCATTCTATAATGAAAGTCATTACACATGAAAACTTGGGGTGCCCAAGTTACCAGCCATAATGATGTTGTCCACGTGGTAGGTCAGAACAGTTTTAGTTTGACATTTTAAATGTAATACGGGGTAAATCTTTTGACGATATGATATAATGGGTTAGCAAAGGACGATTATCAAAAAGGGCAGAATCTGAAAGCTTAGAATTGAAATTAAGGCATGTTTGAGCTGTTGCTGTTTTCATTCTGATGAATAGTAAACGTTTTTCTTTTTTACAGAGAAACAGGATCATCAAGCATGAAATGAAGAAGCTCCAGAGGATGTCTTCTAAAAAAGGCAAGAAGCCAGAGAAGCCAGAGAAGTCAGAGAAGCCAGAGAAGCCAGAAAAAGCGCCAAAGTCAGAGAAGGCGCAGAAGGCACAGAAGGCGCAGAAATAAAATGAACTTCTAGTTATGTACGACTTTGTGTCCCTGTTCCGATTCTTTAAAATTAACAAATGGTTAAACATCTGATTTAAATTGTAATCATAAGTTCACTTTTGCTTCTGACCAAGAATTGTTGTCTGTCTCATTTATTAATGTCCAAGTGTTGGGTTCTGGTGTTTCCCCGGAACACGCAGAAGTGTTTTTGTCGCCACCTGTGAAGCTGACCGCACGGGCTACGCTCAGTGCTCTGTACCCGATGCTAGTTGAAATATTTGCACACCCGGTTATTTGAAGTAGGTCAGATCCTGACATTTTAAAGCAGCCTGCTATTGAAATGGTTGGCAACGAACAAAATAACTTGTGGAGTCTAGGGTGTGAAAGATGAGAAATAATCAATTACGCTAATTATTCTGTACAAATCAAGGCATAAACTGAAAGTACGTGTTCTGGTTAGAATGTAAGTACGTCAGTGTCTGAAAGACTGACAGATTGCTGCTCAAATGCTTTAAATTACTCCATATTTTCTAAACTCCCACTGTTCCTCAAGTAGTGACCCGGAATACTTCCGTACTTCCGATGCCTGACAGCACAGGTGTCCTGTAAGCGCAGTTGCAATAATGAGTGATGTATTAACAAGATGGAAATCGGTGACTTGGGTTTAAGCATGCTTGCTTTTCAGAATGTTTAAAGAGTTTATGTCAAGACCTGAGCCTAATTACAGTTCCTTAAACTGTGCGGCATGTAATTTCCGCTTTTTAATCAAAACCATTAAGTAAAAGGGGACATGACCTAAAAATGACTCTATCCATGTGAAACACTGGAGTGCCTGATTTAGTCTTTGCACTATAAAATAATGTTTACGTATCACTGAATGTCAGCATCCATCTTTTCCTATGTTCTCTCCTGTGTAGTTTGTTGGCAGGGGATGTATTCGTATTGAATGAGGGAATTGTGGAAGTCAGATCTCTTGTAATTGAAAAGCAAATGATTTTTACAGTCGTATGAAAGGGAGGAGGGAGAATATATATTTTAAAAAAATGAAGGGTGTAAGACCTTTAAATATATTGTCAAATATACTGATAAGCGTGTGCTTTTGCAAATGTGTGCTTTTAAGTAGTTACGTGGCTAGTGGTGTTATTTCAGCCAGAATTAGGCGCCTGCGTGCTCTAACACTTAAAGCTATACGGTGTTGTCTTGAGCTATTTATATGCCTTTGGAAATTGAGTTCAAGCACGTGGTTGATATGAATGGATATAAAAACTGAGGGGGAAAAAAAATCAGAAATGATGCGAATTGAGACTAAAGCCCATGGTCAAGCATCTGGAGGTTTTGATTTTTAAATCGGGTTTTAAAGTGATTAAATCCACCTACTCTGCAACTCTTAAGTTGAAAGTAATGTGGAAGGTGTATCAACCTGGAGCTCCTTTAAGGTGAAAGAGTTGTTCCTTAGGGTTCTTTCAGGTTTTTTTATGTACTACTCTTCAGCTCGGTTATGTAAGACTGGGGAAGGATTGGTAACGGTGCCTGTAGAGAACATAGCTGTGCCTTCCATCATAACGAGCTCGTTTTTAAAGGTACTCGCTTCCAAGGAATAACTTCGGCTATGGCTGCAGCAACGCGTCCAGTGTTTTCATTCCCACCGCTACCGCTCGGCAGCTCCGGAGGTATCCGAAACGTCCCGATGTTACGAAGCGGAGCGTGCCGTAAGCTGCCCTGAAGAGGAACGGCCCTGCGCCCTGGAAAGGGATGCGCTGGGGCAGGGAGCGGGGGAATTAAAGATGAAGGCGCTGTTCGCGTGAGACGGCGTTGCGTGCCCTAGAAGAAAAACTGATTCTGTGGTACCATGTCTGCCGTCAACTGCTGCTGTGAAAGTACCGCTTTTTATACGGCGTTGAGGAAAGGGGAGAAGAGAAATAAGGGGATATACTGGTCTTTGGTGCATGTGCTGTGTCTTTCTGGCAGCGTGTTCCGCGTGAGCAGCATCTGGTCGCTCCTTTTAGCGACTCGTGAAACCTCTCTGAAACCTTGTGCGGCTCTGTGTCGCATCAGTAGCCCACCTTTCTTTCAAACCATGAGTGTTGTGCCATCTGTGCCGGTTTGTCCTTTTTTTATTTTTTCAAAAGCTACGGGGATACAGAAAACTACAGCGGTACAGTTTTGTTTCTGAAGGTTACCACACGATGGCAACGTTAGCTCTTCGCAAGCTTGTTCCTAAGGTTTACCCAAACCTCTCCCTGCGAGGAGCAGTGCCGAGCAAAGCGGGCGGCACGAACCTTAGAGAACAACGGACGTGCTTTGCCAATTCCTTATTTTGCCTTTATGGTTGACTGAGATGTACTTTGCTGGACTAAGGATATACTTCTTTGATTCCCTTTGTGGAGCTGAGTGTGAAGAAATAGGATCTGCTGTTTAGGAACAGCTTAAAGTGAGGTCCCAGTGTTTATTTTCTCAGCTTGTTTCATGCAGAACATGTAGGGGGCTTGCCGGGGGCAGAGAGGGGGATGCACCCTGCCCAGGTTACTCCTGAGATCAGCAGCTATTGCCGTACTTCCTAAGCTGATACCAACAGTAGGGAAACCCAGTACTAATCTCTGTGCTGCAAAGTCTGGGAGACATGAGCAATGCTAGGAGTAGGATTGGACCCCTTAGCATAATCTGTAGTGAAAAGGTGTGAAATCTGCCCTTGCTGTGAACCAGCTGCAGTTCTGGGCTGAGTGATATGCTGGTGATGCATATTTCTTTTTCTTCTTCTTCAAAAAAGACTATATTTAAGTGCTTTTTGTTCTTGTCTAAACATGTCCGTTGCTGTGTTTGGCACCTGAATGTGTTTCGATTTTTTTCTGAGATGTAAAGGATCTGAAAGAGGAATCTCTGGATTTACTGATCTTCCTGGTTTTCAAATATTAGCCTTCAGATTGTCCTTCAGTCAAGGTTTGCTTGGTGACCATGACATTTTCAAATCATTTGGTCTTGTAGTTACCTATATGTTAACAGTAGATAATACTGTCTGCTCTGAACTGCTCCTGCGCCACTGATGCTGACCATGGGCTTGCGGCAAATCTGGTCCGGTTTACAGCTGGATTCCCTCTTATTTATTTTGTCTGAGTTCACTTGTAGTGCCCCTTAAATGTTTCCAGTCCTGTATGTTTCTCTCCTTTCCCCCTGCCCACGTTGATAAGGTGTCTCTGAAAACTCCACGTGCCTGCCTTTCATCAAGATGAAGCGGTGCTAATTTCTATTCACAGCGTTATTGGTATATGACTAAGTACAGCTTACAAGCAAGAAGTGGTAAGTGGAGCAAATTATGGGGATGGCTGTGTGGTTTGGGCTCTACTCATTTCAGATCTTCAGCTTTTGGTTCTTCCTTTGTTTAATTTCTGTTGTGTTTTGTTTTGGTTTTTTTTTTTTAAATATGGAAAATAGGTTTTAATGTTTTGAGCTTGAAGTTGCATATACTATTGTTGCACTCAGGTACTTTTGAGTTTATACTGGGATTTCCTTCTCTGAAGCAGAAAGATCTGCTTTTACCTGTTCAAGTACTGCATCCCTAGCTGTGCTGAAGTACTGCAGTCCTTGTCCCTGCCTTGACACAGGCAGTGGCCCTGCGGATACTGGTGATGAACCCACACCCCCTCTTTCTCCCTGAATTTCTAACTGGCTTCATTCTTGGATGCCGTGCAACCTCTGGTTCATAGTGTCCTTCAGTGGGAATTTGGCCCAACCTTCACTTTGTGCAGCTGACCCCTGTGTCATATTCTTGTTTTAAATAAATGAAGAGTTGGTAATGTTTTTCCTCACCTCGCTTTCAGCGATCATAAGCCAGTCTGAGCAATCTCCAGGTAAGGCTTTGTAGCAAACTCTCCCTCCTGCCCCCAAAGCTTTCAGGTCCCTATGTGCATCCAAATTAGAGAAGTCTTTCACCTGCAGTCAGCTATTTGTGCTGATCATCAGCCTAGGAATTATGCCATTGCCACCAGCACAGAGCCACCTCCTCCTTCATAAGATGCATCGACCTAGTTCTTATTACAGAGAAAGTACTTTTTAACATTTCCCCAGTGGTCTCCTGGTATGAGGGTATTTTTTCAGGATATTTTGTTCTGTAACTGTTTGGGAGCATCGCTCCTTGCATATTGTGAGGAGAGGCCCTGGCCTGCTCATCACGGCTCTCAGCAGAGCTGAGCTCTTCCCTTGCATCCGCTTTGGGCTGCTTGCGGAGCGCGGGGGTGGTGTTTCGGGGCACTGCGCTGCTGATCAAGGTTTATATGGCAGGATCTCATCAGGCAGATCTGCTTTGATGAAAATGATAGATGCTTTGAAAAAGTAATAGTGTTCATATTTAAATAGCATTAAAGAATATTACCTTTGAGATCGGCTGGAGCTTTACCTAAGGACACCCAGTGGGAGGGCACAACATCTGAATATTTTTCACAATAATTCAACAGCCAAGACTTTTTAGAGCCACTGTTTGAACCTCATATTTACAAAAGCCAACAAAGAGAAGAAGGGGCCGTTGCTAGCTGTGTTATTGCAGTCAGATGCTGTATAAAGGTGATCTAAAGAAAGGATGGGAAATAGACTTGTGGGCTTTTTCCTTTCCTTCTTCCTTCTCTTACTCCCTGGAGCCCCTGAATAACTTTAAAGGGTTTGTGGTTTTTTTGGTTGTTTATCTTTTATTTCTACTGCTTGTCTCATTCGCATTGCACATGTGAGTCTTAGCTCATCCTGGAAGTCTCTGTGGATAATGGAAAAAAAATCAGAGAGTTTATGGCATAATGAAGTAAATGAAGTCTGACTAGCTGAAAGTGGCATCATTTTTGCTCTGGTTGCTTGAAGCATTTTTCGAGGTCCAGGGGGAAGCTGGCAAGCTGCTCCTGTTGGCGGTGCATGCAGGTCCTCATCCCAGATGTGAGCAGGCTTCTGCAGCTCCCAGCCACGTGAGCGTGACCTTGGAAGGAAAGATGTTCACGCAGTGGGTATGCCTGGCTTCTGCTGGCGGTGCCGCAGTTCTGCTTGAGTGGGAGGCGGGTGTCAGGGCACACGGGGTAGAAACCAGGAGATGTGGGGGTTGATGTGCTTCTCCAACCCAGAGCTTCACAAGAAGCAGGGCACGGCCCCTGTCATGGCACAGTGGTGTGGTCCTCTGGCTCTCTTCGCTCTCCCCCCCCGTTCCCCCTGCTCACCAGGCAGTTTCGGGTTGCTCTTCAGAAGGCAAAGGTGTGCATAAATCAGTTGACAGGTGGGAATGACCACTTGCTTGTGGCTGCACTAGCCTTTCTCGTTGGCACTGAACTGTGCTAGGCTTTGCCGGCAGCCCCGTTGGGAGCATAAGCAGTGCTCTGCTGGGTCAGACCAGTGCTCCGTCTAACCCCACGCCGGGTCTCTGACCCTGCTGATAGGAGATGCTGTGTAGGGAGAAGACGTGAGTTTAGTCCCTCCCCTTGCAGTTCCCCAGCATCTACAACAGCAGGATTAGGGGTGCTAGAGGACACACCTCTGCCCGCTCCCCTTAGTCTTTCTTTTAGACCTACCACCTGTGGATTTGTTCAGTCTTTTGCATCTGCTCACATTACCTCCCTCCACAATCCTGTGGTAACATATTCCAGAAATTCACTGCCGCTGTGCAGAAAACTGCTATTTAGTGTTTTAAACCAGCTACTAACCAGCTCCATCACGCCACGTGGCAGACATCCCTGCCAGCTGTAAGCTTGGAGATAATGGTGAGAAAATGTTATTTCACAGAGGAGTCCATGGAAAGGAGGTGAGGTATGATGTGTCCTCATTCAGAGTGCCGTGACTTGGTATTTGAAGGACCATCAGAGTCACCACTAGAGCTGTCAACATGGGCAATTGTTCATAGGACACTTATTCCAGTGGAAGACTTAAAGGCATTCACACACTGCATGGTGCAAAATGCTTTCTAGCATCCCATAGCAAATTTGAGATTGCGGGCAGAAGAAAGTCCGGATGGCATGCCACAGGATGAGAGTGCCCAGGGTCACAGGCACTGCCAACAGCCCTGGGTCACTGCTCAGGCAGGTGATTTGGTGTCCTTATGGTCCTTGGAAGGGGACCTACAGCTTGGAGCAAGGTAGCCCCTGACAATCTGACCTTTCTTTCTGACCATCTGGGGCTTGTTTCTACTCGAAGCCTGCAAGGAGCTCAGCTTCAGGGCTATTGCTTTGTATCATTAGGAGATGACACAAAGCAATCCCTGGGGGTGTGGACAGGACGAATGCTCCAAGCCTTCAAGATCCCCCATCTCCTCTCCTACACTGCTCTACCCGGGTGTGACAGAGGTTCCCAGCCCACTCCCTCTCCTGTCTGAAAGTTTCCAGAACTTAATTCCTCTGATTATTAGAAACTTTCTAATTGCCAACCTAAATTTATTCATGACCAATTTGTAACCAGGAGGCTCCACTCCTTGCTTCTGTAACTGCAGGGCTGTCAGGAAAGATTCATGAGCCCGTGTTGGTCAGGTCCTATTTTCAGCAGCCACAATTCAAAGCTTTCAGATTAAATACTGCCTGATTACTCCATGTGTTAATGCATACATTTTCTCCCGTTCTACCGTCATGGTGACAGAGGACTTTCCCTAATGCAAAGGTATATAAACAGCCAACACAGCATCTTTGTGGACCCAACTCAAGCATATGCCAATAACTCCTTCCAGGAAAGGAAACAGATTGCTTCTGTCTTGTTTTCTCTCTCTTTTTTCGGTGGAGGAATGTTCTGTACATCAGCTTGTGTTCATTTTTTCTTGTTTCTGTCCGATCCCACAGGTTAGAGCTGGAGGTCTGCTGAGATGCTCCGAGGGAAATGAAATCGTATTTTAGAATGATGCCCCCCGGGCTTGGGGCACCAGCGCATCGGCAGTGAATCCAGGAGGGCAGGCTCTGCCCCCAGCGTCTGGCCTGTTCACCTGCAGAGGTAGGAAGCAAGTTTTCTGTCTCTGGAAAGGTCTTGGAGAGAGCCACCGTCACGCCCTGCGGGGAGCCAGGGCACGCAGCACCCATGCAAACCGCACCAGTCACGTGCTAAGGTGAATCGCAGGCAGCGCCACTCCGTGCTCCTGCCTGGCACCATCCGCACTCCCTTTCGGGCTTCCTAAAAGTCGTCCAACTGCAGTTTTAAGCTATGCATGGAGCTGTGGATGGCGTGGGAAAACCTGTGTTCACCCTGGCCCTGCCTGCGAGGTGTGAGAGCAGGCGGGGAGGAGCTGGGCTGTCCCCTGCAGACCCCCACCATGGCTCCTTGCCTCTCCCAAAACACCTCCTGAATAAGATGAGCTTGGACAACTCCTGCTCAAGAGGCCAAGGGAATGAGCCGAGCAGCTCTCTGAACCACCAAAGCTAGTTCTTAGCCCCTCTAAGCCCCCAAAATCTGAGCAGTAATTTTGCAACTGTTCAGGATTTTTTTCCCTGTGCTGCTATGCACAGTTTCCAGTGGAGTTTTCCCAGGCTTGTCTGTGGCTTTTCCTAGCCACCTTCTCTGAATGTGGTAGCATGGGTGGATGGCTAAACAAAGTCTTCGTTGAGAAGGAGCGAAGAGTGTAACGATCGCCAGCCAACGTGGTTTCATGGTCAGACAAACTTGTTACCTTCCCAAGGAAGCCATAGCATCTGTGCTGGCAGGGCATATTGGGGTCTCTCCAAGGCAACGGGTGCAGCACCATATGCCATTTTGATTTTGAAAATGGTATCATTTAGAGGGACTGCTTTGATGAGAAACTGTCTCAACAACAGATCTCTAAATGAGACATCAGTGCTAAAGCTTTTTTACGCTGTGGGGTGGAATTGTTCTTCATCCAACATCCAGTATTTTTAAACAGTGACCAAGTTAAGGGTACACAGACACACACGCATTTATTTGCTAGTAAAGTTTGCAGATGGTGCAGGATTAGTGGGATAGTAAATAACAGAGATCTGAATCCCTTGATTTACATGATGACAGTCCAAGAAAATGGTATTTCTGATTCATCCGAGTGCTGGGGTTTGTATCTAGAAAGGAGAAAGAGAGAGGAAGAAAAGATAAGGCTTGTATTGAGGGGGGGGTGTCTCTGCCTCGGGAATGACGGACTCTGAAGAGGACAGAAGTGACTAGGGTGAGATACAGGTAGAAGCTCAGTGTTGAAGTTCAGGCTGCTTTACCAGCTGCTGGGAGCGAGGGAACCCGGGGGGTGGGTGTCCTATGGGGCACCCGTGTCGTGCCACCCGGGCGGCTTCGCCCTCTCCCATGGGCTCAGGTTGTCACGACACGGGCAGACTCTCAGCGGCTGTCTGCTTTCACATGGGGCTGAAGTTCGGTCATTTCCAAAACCTGGTGGAGGACGGAGACCAACAGGCCCTCGGTGATGCAGAGTGATCACAAAAGCTGTCTTTTCTTGGGGGAGCAGGCTGGGAAATGGTTGCTTCTCTAATAACACAGTAAATGTCTTGGACATGGGTGGTAAGAACTATTTCTGGCTGAAGATGGGAGAGCTTTAAAAATAGCCCTGAGAAATCAAAAAATGAAAAGAAAACCCTAACTCATTTGAATCATCACAGTTCATGTCCTGCAAAAACAATGCCGCGGTCTGACAAGCGATCCAGAGTTTCTAGCATTTATCTAAAATGTAAGCCAGAGGAATGAGTAATCACCTCTGAAGGACTTAATAACTCTTTGTCCCTTCCTCCATATACTTGCATTTGAGTCATGATAGCAGGGAGGATACAATAGGTATTTGTGGGAGGCATAAAGCCTGCGCGCTCAGGGAACGTGTGGTTCCTCTGCAGATGTTACTGTTTTCTCTGGCATCTTAAACACTGCTTATAAAGGATTTCTCTCCCTTCAGGATGTGACCCTCTGCCTTTTGTCTTGAGTCAGACAAACGGTGACAAAAGCATCCTGGCAGCATTAATTTACTCTAATTATTGGATTGGGGGTATGCAGCTTCTTCAGTGTATTTATGAAAATTCAGCGTGTTCCGTAAGTGACCTGGGTGGGCTTATTTCTATGTGAACAATGAGGAAAACCTGAGACACGAGAGTCTGTTCCCACACACACAACGCATCGAAAGAAATCACCCACATCCAGCATTTTCTCTACATTAGGGACTCAGGGCTTGTCCCCTTCAGGGACAGTGGCTGGGGAAGTGGGGCATGGGTACGTGTCACGCTCCAAAACCAGATGCAAAACTCAATTTTGCAGCTCATCTGCTTCTCGGCATCTTCTGGGTCCCAGCGCCAGACTGAGACCCACAGCTCTGAGCAGGAGCCCAGCTCTCTCCCCAGTCTGCTTGATCCCTATAGCCTTAGTTTCCCATCTTTTTCACAACTGCTGCAAAGGAAGGCTGAAGTATCAAGGTCTCCTCTATAGCCTATTCCTTAGTAAAGTGTCAAGGCCCATTACCAACAGATTTAAGAAATAGCAGGGGGTCGGGGGGAGAGAAATTTGAAGGCTTTCTGAGCGGCTCAGTAATCAGTGGTTAATAGGCAGTGATTTATCTGGGTAGGGTTTGGGTCTCAGAAATCCATTCAAGCTTATAATTATCTTGGCATATGTGGAAAGTCATATTCATAGTCCCTCAAACCCATTAGAGCCTCACACTTTTGTAAAAGGGAGAAAAAAAACCCCTTCAACTTTACTTTCTTAGAGGCAGAACAGCTTTCTGTTCATTGTCAGCTCTTGAAATCTGTCCCCTCTCCGCTGCCTGTCTTTAGCTCCTAAGGGAGAAATGAATGCAGGTCCACTGGGACAGAAAGGGAAAGGAAAAAATATTTCTGTGGGGAAAAAATAGTCAATCAACCTATTTCCATCCTTCTGCAACAGGTATTTCTTTATCAGGACAGGCAAGGGGAAAGGCGAGTCAGTCTATGAAATGGAGGCAGGGTTATACCAGAAGCTTTTGCTAATGTCTATAGTGGTGGCATTTTGGGGAGCACAGAGGTCCCTGTGCTGCTGTGGGTACGCCATCGCCCATGGCTGCCTTTGCTCTCCATCGCTTTCCTTGGGATCTGCCCCGCTACTGCTTTTTCCTCGGGGAAAGGTCTCAGCTCTCCTACTTCAAAGTACTTGCTCCTGGCTAAGCTGGATCTGCCCGGTGATACCAGCAAATTGAGAAACTATCTGTATGGTCTAGCATGAGCCTCAGGGGAGCCCCCCCTGGCTGCTGCCCCATGCCTTGCAACAGGGGCAAAACAGCTTTCCCTCTTGCCTAAGTGCAAGGTGAGAGGGAGCAGGCTCGGGAGATCTTTGATACTGGAAATCGTAGGTCATCTGTCTTGAGACCCTAGTATGAGATGTGACTGTTTTGGAGGCTTGTATTTTGCCTGTAAGCTGCATGCAGTCCCGCCTCCCTGCTCTCCTCTGTCTCCCTTTGCTTCCTACGCCACAAGGGAGTTTCTTGGAGTGGGAACTGTCCCTCGTCCTGCAGAGGTGGCATCGGTCTGACCAAAGGACCAGCCCCAGCTAAAATCAGGGAAACCTCCGGGAAACTGCATGTGAGTGAGCAAGCTAGCTCTCTTTCAAGGTGTAGGCACAGCTGTGAGAAGGTGAGCAGAGGTGGTCAGGGGACAGCAAAGAAAAAAGAGAGAGAAGAAAAGCAGTTTCCACTCTCCAGGCAATCACTGATTTTCCAGAATGAAGTAGCAGGGATGGTATCGACGAGGGCCAGGGCTGCGCCAACGGGCTCGGGACTACCCAGCTCAGGTACAACGTAGGCATAGCCCTGTGGATTTGGGGGGGCCTCCTCAGGAAGCGGGTTCATAACGCACTTGGTTCTCGGGTCTTGCTGCCTTTTTAATCTGATTTTTGCCCTGTGAACATCATTAAAAAGCTTCTCCAGGGGAAGGAGGGGGGAAATAAAATTGAAATTTCAAAATGCTGAGATCGGAGCGTTTGTTTCAAGGCTCGGTGGATTTATCATACCAGTTTGGCCACTGATCCCTTACGGCTGCCTCCCACTGCAGCCATCCACGGATGTTTCTGATGGCAAATTCCTCAAATGTCAGGCGTGCATTTTAAAGGGTTGTTTGTATGGAGAGGCAATCCAGAGAGACCAGCCGGAGCGCTTGGCCTGTCAGTCAAGGCTCGCAATGCCGCTGCACCGACAGGAATCATTTTGACAGAAGATTGCATATAAATTGAATCATTTCAAAATTAAGAAAGGGAGATGAAAGCAAACGCTTCCAAAATGAGGTGCCACCGATGAGTTGTGACGTGCAGGGTTCAGCCTCAGGAGCCCCTGCAGATCCCTCCTCCAGCTGCCGCCTGCCCAACAGCCACGGGCTTGGTCCCTGTCTGCACCGAGGCCAATACTAGCTGATTGCTAATTACCTAATTTTACTAATTATATTAGAAATATTATGTTGTTAGCTGCCCTGGGAGAGTGGCCTCAAGAAAACTGTTCTAACATGTCCAACGCTCCAGTGCCCAGGACAGCCGGCGGGTCAGTGAGCTCAGCGGCAGCAATGGGGGGATGCAGGGCTTGGTTTCCATACCCCTTC
Organism: Platalea leucorodia; assembly: GCF_965183815.1. Classification (NCBI taxonomy): domain Eukaryota; kingdom Metazoa; phylum Chordata; class Aves; order Pelecaniformes; family Threskiornithidae; genus Platalea; species Platalea leucorodia. The sequence continues at coordinate 122,064,742 of NC_138823.1, forward strand.
CTCATGCCCAAGCGTGGCATGGAGGGAGTGCGTGCTGAAGCCGAAATCAGACTCACTGCTTTTGTGTGTAACCTTCAATCCCTTTCTTTTCTTAGCTATAGTTTTGAGTAGCAACGAAAGGTGTTGGGAGACGTACCATATTAAAAATAAAATGGGCTGGATGAGCCAAGGGGGTGTGAAGGAACTGGGGCACTGGAACTAGCAGAAGCCCGTCCTGGGCAGAGCATCGTATTGCCATCATTGCTTACACCCAACGCTTTGCGCGGCCCTGTGAAATGTCACTGTGGGACTGTGGAGGGTAAATGAGCTAGAGCAGGGCTCAGGGACACAGGAGCCTCCTCCCAGGCTCTGCCACTGCCCTCCTGTGCTACCTTGGTCAAGTCACTTGGCCAACTTTCCCTAAGCCTCATCCTCTTCTCTTTTTAGACCATCATGTCTTCAGTGTCCCTCACAATAGTTTGTACTGTGCCTTTGTTGGACTTTTAAAAATGTAAATATCAGTAAAGAATAATGCCGCTCAACCCCGTTTGATTTACAGTTTCCTGGCTGAGGCAGTTGCACAGGTTGGAGAGCTGGAAACCCCCCACGCCTGAGATGGAAGGTTTCCTCCTGTCCCCAAGCCGAGCTGGCAGGGCCTGGAGCTGGCATGGGGCTGGGGGCAGGTGATGGCATCGCCTGCCATGGTGGGGGACTGATGGGTTTTGCTTGGCCATAGCCCAGGGCTGGAAGGGGAATGTTATATGAAGGAAAAAAAAAAATGCTTTGCAGCCTGGCAGCTGCCTGTATGCCCTCCTTGGCCATGGAGGGCTGGTGAAACGCATTGCTTTCCAAAGCGATGCCTCCAGCCCCTCTTCTCCCAGAGGTCTGAGGAAATGGCGTTTTGGATGCACCCTACACCCGGTGCTGGGGGGGAGCTGCATTGGCTGGGCGCAGCAGGGCTCACCGTGCTGCAGACCTGCCGTGCGGCGCTGGTGGGTGTGAGGGTCTCCTTCCCCCGGCCCCCCAGGGTCACCCCTCTCCTGCCTGCCTGTGAGCACTGCCTGCCCCCGGGTGCCTCAGAAGAGCAGGCACCTGAGCACCCTAAAAATGGTTTTAGCACATTAATGCCTTTTAAGTGGATAAGAAATCTTCTCCCAGGGCTGCAGCCACTCCTGGTGCTGGTGTGGCACAGCTCTTTGCCGGGCTGTTACTGAAAGGCAAAGCAATGTTAATAAAAACCTGCAAAAGGCGTTTTCTTGGGCACCTATGAGCAGACCTGTGGTTCGCTTTCCCAGCTCTGGGGCCAGTGTGGTCCCTGGGGCTCTGCCTGTCCCTCTGCTTGTCTGGCATCGGGATCACCGGGAGCAAGATGGGCTTGGGAGGAGCACGTGTGTCTTCAGCCTCCTTTACCTGTGCCTCCTGGCTTAAATCAGCCCTTGGTATTAAAAAAAAAAGAAAAAAAGCAGCAAGAAGGGCTTTTATTGTGAAAAAGAGACTCTTCAAATGCCTGTTCCCCGCTTCCCAGCCTCTCTGCTCCCCTCCCCACAGGGAGGTGGGTCTGGGATGAGGCAGAGTTTGAAAACTCGCAGCTGAAGTTGAAGGGTGTCCTCCCACCCGGGGGGAACCGGAGGCGCCTGCTGGCGTGTGGTGGCAGGGACCCGGCAGCCCCCGGCAATGCGGAGTCGGGCAGCAGGGATTGCGGAGAGCCTGGAGGGGCACCCCTGGGTGACAGCCCCCAGCCGTGATTAATGGCTCGGGGAGAGGAGGCGGGCTGATTAGTTGCTGATTATTTTTATTATTGCTATTTTTTAAATTTTTGTATTTTGTGTGGGTTCCTGGTGTTGTATGGAAGCTCTTCAGGCGGCTGGCACCCGTCTCAGGAGGTGACCACGTGCCGTGTCAGCCGCGGGCGGTGAAGCACACAAGGAGGAGCGCGTTGGCCGGTGCTGCGAGACATGGTAGGATTTAGGGGTTTCCTTGCCAAGCTGGCGGTGGGAAGTGACATTGGGTCTGCTCAGGGACACCAGCCCCATGGGACGAGATGCGAGGCCGTGTCCCAGCTGTCTCCATCGTGGGGGCAAGTCGAGCGGGACCCCTTGGAGGGTCGGGGCATGGCAAGGCAAGCAAGGCACAGACCCCCTCCAGCACGTGTCTGTCCTTAGGAGCACTAGGGGTGGACAAAGCAGGTTGTAAGGATGCCCGTAAAGGCAGTGCCTGGGGCTGCTGTGGCTCAAGGCACTGCTGTTGGCCTGGGAGGTGATTACGCTTCCTCAGCCGAAACCCACTTTTTTTAAGAGCCCAGGTGGCATCGCTTCAGGCAGGCAAAGAGCGTGGGGTGAAGGCAGCAAAGTGCAGATAGACTTGGAGAGCATGAAAAACCCCTCTGTGCTTTCCGTTTTATCCCCCCAAAGCACAGTGCTTTCATCAAAGTCACAGAAATGGCCAGTTTGGGAAAGGAAAACTTCCTCCCCCCTGAGAAATGTCATGTTTCCCTGGCATTAGCAGATTTCCCTGCGTCCACAGCATGTTCCAAACCTCAGGGTGGTTTTTCATGTCGTCTAGTTTTAGCACTCAAGTTTGGGATGTCCCTTGGCAACTGGTTTCCAGGCCCATCTGAGCAAGCACGAGCCAGCCGAGCTGGGATGGGGCCCCCATCACTCCCGGTTACCGCCATCCTGCCGGGGGACAGCTGGGGCACCATGCCGGGGGGTTCGCACCGGGGCGGGGGGCTCCGTCTCTGCTCTGCCGCCTCAGCCCCTGCAAAGCTCATGTTGGGCAGAGATTGCAAATGTGTGTGATGGATGAGCCGAGGAGGCGCCTGGTGCTGCTGCCAGAAATTGGTGCTTTGGTGTCACTTGTGTTGCTGAAATGTTTTTATGGCCTCGAGAGCATGGTGATGACTCAGAGCATCTCTGGGAGCAGTGAGGCCGTGCCAGCCTTCACCAGAGTGTGTGAGTGTGTGTGTGTACAGAGGACACTGATGTTGTGCTTTATACTGTCCATCCTAGAGTTTGCATAGGCTGTTTTGAGTTTCTTAATTAATGAACCTCAGCAGCAGAAAAAATAGACAAGACTGCGGCTCATGTCACCCATTTCGGGGTTGGAGATAACTCCTCCCTGTCAATGAAAAAAGGAAGGCAGCTCTCCCCGCACCAGCCTTTCGTCTGCAGTAACGCTTTCCTGTATGAGCCTTCACTATGAAGCCTTTCAAAGAGTATATAGCCTGTGCCAGGTACCCGGTGTGGTCCCCCCTGCGAAAGCGGGGTCTTCAGTTTTTGTCAGGATTTCCATTTTGCCTTGGCAAGGGAAGGTCTGCTTCTGCAGTCCTTTCCCCTTTGTGAGCTCCTGTATTGATTGTTTTGATTTCACCCATAATCTGGGTTTGCTCTGGGCATCTGCAGGCAGGGCAGTGATGGCCATGAGGAATAAGTTCAGGCTGTGCCCTAAGCTGATCGTGTTGTTGCTTTATTTGCAAAAAAACCCTAAGCCAAATACTCAAGATGATTTTTGGCTTCTTTCAAAATCACCAGGAGGGTGACCACTTGCAGAAAGCCAGAGAGATCCCGGCTGCGAGCTTTGCTGTTAGTACGGAGCGCGCGCTTGCAGCCGGCTGCTTGTCGGATCTGGCTGCTGTATGTGCCCGACCTGCTGGAGCAGCGAGTGCTGGGGGATGACTGCATTACAGAAACATCTTCTTTCTTCTGGTTTCAAAATCTGCCAGCGAGTAACTTCCAACTGCTCTGTCATCCGCCTAGTATGAGGCAGTCTAAATAAGAAGGACTGATTACACTTTATTAATCCTCTGGCATAGACGCCAAATGCCTTAATCACCCCTTGTGTTTCAAACGCTCAGTAACTCCAGCCTGCCTGCAGCTTTTTGCCTTGCCCTGAAGGAAAAGCCCCTTTTTTGGGAGGCAGGCCACACCGGTGCTCGTACCGTGTTTGCTCTGCTCGCTTGCCCCGTGGGGTTTGCTGGGAGAAGGAGAAGCGGGCTGGAGGGCGGCTGCCGGCAGGCTTTGCCCAGGATGGGGTCTGCGGGACACAGGCGGCACTCAGAGCCAAGTGGCGAGCAGCTACTTTCCCCTTTTTTTCTCTTTAAGAAGTAATGGCTTAAATGGAGGAAAACAGGGTTACCTTTCTGCAACTGAGGCCAGAGCTTGTATGAACAATTCTGGTTTGAAGAAAGCCCACAGGGCTGAAAGGCCCCACTGTCCTCCTCATCCCTCCCCTTTGGAATCCCACGAATGCGCTTTCCTGCTCTCCAGGAAGGGAAAAAACCTGACAGCCAGCTCAGGGAAACCCAACCGGCTGACTTGGGCAACCTCCGCTGAAATGCTGACAAGGCAATCCCGTGCTGCCCCTCGCCAGCACCCCAAAGAGGGTTTTGCGAGCCCCCGCCGGGCACCAAGCAAGCACTCCTGTTCCCTGGTGCTGGTCCACCAGTTAGAAACGAAAACTGAAAATAAGTGGATCAAAATCCCCCCCTCCCCAAAATATAGAAAAAACGTGACCCCCCCAGTAAAATAAATAAAATGGGACTGAGTGCCAAAATGTGTAAGAATTTTAGCAGCTTTTCAAGCACTCATCAGCAAGATTGGTAAACTCATCAAAAGCAAGAAGGAAATAAAATTTGATTTGATTTTAATGTGTTCCTCCCCATATTAAATGGAGCCCAGAACAAAAAAGATGTGGCTTTCTAACACTTCTGCCCTTCGCTGCTGCTATGCGTAAAGGAGCCGAAGCAGCGCAACCCCGCCGGGGATGCCAAGTCAAAGCTGGTGAGCAGCCCGGAGGTACAACGAGAGAAGCTGTTTGGGGTGAGGGAGGTTGTGAGGAAGGGGATTAGTGGTGGCTCCCAGGTTCCTGCTCTTACTTCCCCGGGTTTGGGAATCCCACAGGAATCATTAGCGTGAGCCATTTGCTGCAGCTGGAACCGGAGTGCTGAGGAGCAGGACTGTTGATTCCCGAATGCTGCAGGGAACAAAGCGTATTGTTTTTCACCAGAAGAGACCGAGGCATTTCAAGGCAGTTTGTGTGTGGGACTCAAAGGGAAGGAGCCCAGCCCATGGGCCGCAGGCTGCTGCCCTCCTCCAAAGCATCCCCTGCACAACCCCTCACGAACAAAGGCAAGACTGTTCAAAATGAATGGGGGTATGAGGCACAGATGTTGCACAAAGGCAAGCCACATCTGTTTCGCCGGGGAAGGGGCCCCCTTCTTGCTGTTTCAGCAGGCAGATGGGAGAGCTGCTGTGAAAACCTCTGGAGCTGAGTGCAACAGGCTGGCCAGAAAACTGGGATGAGGGGAGGGGGAAAAGGGAAACCTCGTGGGTTCCTGCACAGCAGTGGGGAGAGCGAGGGAGCAACGGCCGCCCAAAACTGCTGCTCTCTCTCTTTGACATCCCTGCCAGGATTTCTAGGTTGTGCTGCTCTCACGTAGGTGGGAGGGTTAGAGGAATGAGCAGACAGAGAGGAGGGAAGATGAGGAGGACCTCCCTTGTCCCGTGATGCTAGCAGGACAGTCATGCATTCAGGGCTGCTCAGATCCTCGTTGTGCCCTGTGAACATGAGGTGCTGTTTCGGGTCCACAGTGACCCGGATGGTTTGGGTGCAGGTTGATATTGCTTAATATAAGACTTTTAATGGTGAAAAGTAATGGATATGTTTGCACATGTAAATGGCAGCAGACCCGTGCGTCTCGGTGACATGTCCTGAAAGACAACCAGCAATCTCTTAGGAGATGTGTCTCCAAGAAGCAGAAGACCCAGCTAAGTGCAAGAGTCTGCAATAAAAGCCCTCACTCTGAACTTAAGTAGAAGAAGGATGAGGCATCTGAAAGCTTTTAGTTTGCTTACGTTAAGCAAAAGAAGTATGGCATCCCAGAGACTGTTTATTTTTGTGGTGCTTTGTGTTGACTTCTGGGATTAAACCAGAAGGGGTCCTGAGCTGCACTGTACATAGCGTTGGGATGGAAAGCGCTCTGTCCATCCCTCACAGAGCTGAATATTAACTTCCTGCAAGCCAAAAGGTTTACACAGTGGGAGCAAGGAGAATTATGAATCTTTCCTTTTCCTCAGTGAAAATCACACAAGTTAGTGGTAAGGACAGTGTCGTCACAGGAAGAGCAAGTCCCCGCTGGTACCCAGCGGGACGTTAGTCTGTCCCATGTGTGGGACGCGACGTGTGTCCTCTCCAGGTCCCCCCGAGTGGCAGCCCTGCCCTTGACTGGATCAGCTGCACCCAGTAGTGTGGTGTCCTCCAGCCAGGTGATGGCCATCCATCTCCTCCATAGTATCCTCCATCCCCTGCCCCAGGGCCTCCATAAAGATGCTGAACAGGACATTTGGGATGCTGGGAGCCTTGCAGGCTGCTCCTGGGGGTTTTACGAGCCCGTGTTTCGTCTGTACTTGTTTGGTCTGGAACTCAATTGTGACCAGCCAGTACAATGGGAATGACACTGTTACATACAAGTGCTGGGATTTTCTTGTTACACAGAGCAGTTTCCAGCACTGACTGAAGATTTTGTTCAAAACAGTCTTTTGGATGACAGGGTATGTGAGAAGAGCCAGGGCAGAGAAGCACCTCCAGCATGAGAGGCCTCCCAAAAACAGAAATAGTGGGTCGGGGTGGGGGAGGTCAAGCAAGAAACGGGATGCCTCATTCCTGAGAAGCAAAAAGCTCAAGGGGTTCCAGCAGGGTCTGGAGTCAAAGGCACACCAGGTTATTACTAGAGAGAGGCTCTGGAGCTCGAGGATTTCAAGGTTTTTATAGTTTGCTGCCCCAAGGCTGTAGCAATAACTGGGAAGAAATGTGAAGGCAACATTATTTTGGAAGTTAAAATGCTCATCCCTTTGTGCTGCTGCTGGAGTGTTGTCCTATGCTAGTGCAAAGCACGCTTGTCTTGCAATTAGACTATAAATTATCCCCTTGAGGCAGAAGCTTTGCAGACTGTCCAAAATTTAGCAAAGTACAGCATGTTTTAAAGTCTCATCCTGGGCAAATTAACTTGGTAATTTTCTGGTTTGGTTTTGGACATGCTGGTGGGAAGGCTTGTGTGCCAGCTACGAGGACTTTGCTGACTCTGTAGAGAAGGACCCAGCACCATGTGGCAATATATCAGGTTTCCCTCTCCGGGGTTTCATCCGACCCAGCATTTGCTGTGACACCTTGCATATGGTTTGTGGGAGCACAGTCCCCCTTCCCAGCTCCGCAGTGCCTGGCTTAGAGCTTCCCAAGCCACTCATGAGGAGCAACACATGGAAGCAGGTCTGCAGGGGCACCTTGAGCAGGCAGGCAATGCCTGCCTGCCGCATCCCTGCCCTGGTACTGAGCAGAGTGGCTTTCAGGGTGTCGAAATGCAGTGGGGTCATGGTCACCCCCGCTTGAAGGGCATTTTGGAGGAAAAAAACTGGCAGAAACAACCCCAGACACACAGCTGATGCAGGTCTGCTAGGAATTACGGCCACTTTGATGGATCATGAGGCTGTGTGAAGGGACATCCTTCCTTTGCGCCCTGCGGCGGTGCAGGTGCGGGCGGGTGGTGGTGGGACCCATGTGTGAGGGGAACATAGTGGTCCCCCCAGGGCCGACTGCGCGGGGTGAGCCCAGCCCCCTGCTCTGAGACAGAGCTACGTTCAAGGCTGGCGGTCATAATTTAATAGCTGTCTTTAGTAAATTCCCACTCTGCAAGCCATCTGTCTTCCCCAAGCAGGATGATATAGGAAGGCACTTAAGCACTTGAATGATGGGCGACAGATGCTGCCAAGGATTTCTTTCTGCTCAGGCTTGCCCAGAGTCACTCTCGGGGTGGAGGGGTTTTGTCTCCTTCCATGTCGTCAGCATGGTTATGGGTACCCAGCACTGAGCTTAGCCCATGTGCCATCCCCTTCCAAGAAAAAAACCTGGTCAAAACCAAAAGGAAAAGGCTGTTCCCTTCCTGGATCTGGCTGACATACCCTCTCTCAGCCTCCCTCCCCGACACGCCGGGAGCTGCTGCGAGCACCATGTGTTGGGCACAAGGCTCTGGAGATGTTCCCAGAGGCAGTGGGCAGCCAGCGGAGGTTTCCCAGTTGCTTTTCAAGCAGTCTTTGTTAAAATTGGTCACGGTGAGCTGCATCTCCTGCTGCCCACGTGGTTTTGCGGTTCATCAGGCGGGCAGTGAGCACAGTGCTGGGAGGGTAAGTACAACTCTGTGCATTGCACTATCCCTGCAAAAAATAGCCTGCACAGTGTGCATCCAGATAAATGCACATATCTGCTTTTAACCTGCTCACTGGTGGCCTGTGGCAAAATCCTCTGAGCTCAGGAGCCTAGGGCAGGCAGGCAGCTGAGAGGGACATAGCCATGGCCAAGCTGTCCTGGCTTCCTCAGGCACCTCTTTGGGATGATGGGATTTGCTGCTGGAGGGGTCTGGCGATGCCAGCACAGGGGCAGGAGCACTGTTTTGGATGCCAGAGGAAAGCAGGAATCAATCCCACTCTTAAAGGCCACGTATTTCCATGGCATCTTTCTAGGTTTAGGGCTGTATCTTGCATTCTTGGATAATGAAGTTTGGGGTTTGTTTTTCTTTTCTTTCAAGCTCAACAAAGCCAATTTGATGCACTTTGAAAAGAAATTGAAAACAGACTTCTCTTCTTCAAATTCTGCCAAGGTTCAAGCGCCCTGGGAATACAATGTCAGGGATAAAACTCTCCCAAACACACTTGGAAAGTTTTATCCCTGAGTGGCCAGGCTGCACAGGCTCTCCACCGTGCCATCGGGAACCCGGGCCGTGCTGTATGTCCCCCTGATGATCGAGGCTATATATTATTTACTTATTGACATTCTGGAACAAGCAGTACCTCTCTCAAGCCTTTTTATGGGTTTTGCCTGTAGCTTGTCTGCTGGGAAATGGACCTAATTTCTAGTGAAGGCATGCTGTACTGTCAGTAGGTCAGGCTGGCAAAGCAGAGCTGTACGTATGGTTTGCATTTCAGGTTGAATCGAAGCCATAGCTTAAACTGCAGCATTTTTTTTACAGCACATGCTCAGATAAAGTCTCTTTGGAAAAGTATTTGCCTTGAGTTTGCAAGCACAGTATTATTTCTGCAATGTTCATTCGTCTAGGTTCTTATTAAATTTGCAATGTTGACTGCCAGAAATAACACAGAGACTGTACTTGCACTTTTTTTTTTTTTTTAAATTGTTGATGTGGCAGGGAAACCCTGAACGGGGCTGGGGAAGGGAGCCTGTGGTGACCCTCACCCAGCTTCACAGCACAGGATTTCAAGCTTGGGGTGGGATAGAAATGAAGCTCTAACTTGCGGTGTGCAAACATGAGCTCGCTGACAGAGAAGACGAAGTGGGCTTGGACAGTAATGATGCTTTAACCACTTGGACTGTAAACTGACTTGACACGAAAAACCCGGCAATCGTTGCCATCCATTTGGCATCCACTGCTCTCCAGCTGTAGATTAAAAAGGATTTTTCCTGCACTATTTCCAAGATTCTTCAAATGGCTCCTGCATGCACCGTCCCCAGGATGCTTGGATTTTTGGCAGCCAGGCTCTTTGCACGCCCAGGGATGGTGTAAATGTCCAAAGGGTTATTATCAGGGGGAATAACAAAAACGATCACCCTGCAAAGCCTCTGTGCAGAAGAAGAGGGTTACAGGGAGTTTTGGTGAGGGCAGGGTGGGCTGTGTCTCTCCAGAGGGGTGGGACCTGGGAAACGCTGGGACAAGTGCCTGGGGAAGCACGGACTGGGGAGGGAACTTGGCTGGACGCAGATGGGAGTACTGAGATTTGGAGTTAATTAATTCTCTCCACCAGAATTAACTCCATAGATGATGTTGCAGTTAATTCAGCATACTTTGAGGTTGGAGAGTCAGATCGTGAAGCACTTATGGTGATGACTTGGACGGAATAAGGATATCAGGATATCAGGATCTGGCCTTTTTATCGTGCAGCCTTATTTTACTATGGTTAAACAGTGATTTAGACATTGCTCCTCCCCTGAACTCTTGCTCAGGATGCTAGACCTGAGTTGCAGGTGCTTGGGAACAAGCATGCATTTGCACTCTGCAGGACTTGCTTGAAATTCAGGGCGTGAAGGTTTTGGGTAGCTGAGCTCGGGTGCCACCTGTGTTAGCTGGCGTTGGCTATGGGCCCACAGCAAAGCATTATCCCATCCACGCGGGATGGAGCTGGGGAGGCATCGTAACCAGCCACTTGCCAGAAGTCCTGTTGCCCCTCGGGGCTGCTTGGGGGTATTCGTGCTCATCTCCTGCCCAGAAAGGGGCCTAAGGCAATAGTTTAGCCATGTAGTATGGTGTCTGGAACAGTTAATACCAAGCCTTGAATAACCCTGCCCATGATCTAGGACAGGACATCGCTCTGAACAGTCTCATCCTGGAATAGCTCCTTTTTCACTCTGGGGCTTTAAGGGAGAGTTAAATGGGGAGTCCCTCAGCAGGTCCCGAAGCCCCCCACCAGACAGCCCCATCTCCCAGCAGAGGCCAGTGTAAGCTGCGTGTGAATAAAGAATTTGGCTCAGCAGATACATTTTGCAGCACTACATTGTATTTCTAGGAGAGAAACAATTAAACGAGAGCTATAAAGCTGAATCACTCCAAATGCATCGTTGCTACCTCTTATAAGCTGCATTAAATCTGCTCAGTCCTTGAGAGGGAGACCTCGAAGGAAAACCCCCATGGCTGCTGCCAGTGACTTGGTGGCTTTGCAGCTCCTCTCATCCACCTTGGCTGATGTAGTATCCTTGGGAGAGTGGTGGCTTCTCACCATGGGGCTGTCTGAAGCAGCCTCCCTGCAGCGAGGGCACAAAGCCTGATGGATTTTAGGATAGTGCTGGATCAGCTTATGAAGGGGCTCACGTGCTGGGGTCGCCTGGGGCAGCTCCTCTCGGGGCTGGAGTCGTGCTGGTGGTGGGTCCCTGGAGCCGGCGGGAGCCTGCGGTCCTAAAAGCCCCATGGCTGGAAATGTTTCTGCTCGCCCAGCTGCTTTCTGGAAGTCATTCTGGCTGCTGGTTCTCACCTCCCCCCGGCTTTTTAGCTCTTTTTTTTTCCAAGCTTTTCCTCTTATAAACAGTCTCTTATCCCTTCCTTGGCAATATATTGTCCCACTGTGTCTGCCATGGATATACTTGTGCTTCCAAAATAAATAATTGCAAAAAAATGTATCCACTTGAACGTTGCCTTGACTTCCAACGTGGGTTTGAGCCACTTGGAAATGTCTGTTGTAAAGCAGAGAAGTGGCACGAAGGTGCCTTTTGCTGCTCCGGCCCCTCGAAGCGTGTTAGACCTCCTGAGCCTGGGTGAACATGGCATGGGTGCAGTGTGGCCCGGGGATGGGGTGGGCTGCGAGGATCTCCCAGCGCTGCCCCTCGCTTCCCTCCACCTCACCCCGAACGGGAAGGTGCTGTGCTCAGGGCAGCCCCGGCGCTGTACAAGTGGGATTGCTTTAGGCCAAAGCAGAGATATGTTGGCTTAGGAATGCAGGGAGATTTGCACAGTATTTACTTGTAACTGCCTTTCCAGCCTATATAATTTTTATAAGCCCCTTCAGAGTAGAAAGTATGACGAAAAGTGGGAGGAAGAAAAATCTATGTGTATAAAGATATATACACCAAAACTTGGTAGTACGCATCTAAAAGCAGTTCCTTCATGCTAGGAATCAGAATATTTTATGTTTCAGATGATACAGCAGTTTGCACCCTTTTTAAACATAGGCTGCCACAGCCCCCGACTGGCACTTGGAGCTCCCTTGCTTTTGCTGGACGCGGCGATGGGCAGAGCTCCAGAGGCCGTGTCTCGGCACGTGTTGAGACGTCCTCCGAACAAGGGCGCGGGGATCCGGGTTATGGGCTGGGTGCGCAACTGGGGTAGGAGCCACTGAGGGTGTCCGGAGTAAGGTCTGAAGATAAAAACCTCTTAGGAATGGGGAAGCGTTCGCATCCAGCCAGGAATTTGCTCTGGTTTTGTCTATTTTTTTTTTCTCTTTCATTTCTTGAGTCTTTAAAGCAAAATATTTGAGCATGAAGAATTCATTGCCCATAAGGTTATCCTGTACATCAATGCTGAAGACATGGCAATGTCTGCCCAGCTTCTGGAGGGACTGCAGCTAGTTTCTGGCACAAATCATGCCACCAGCCGTACCTCTCCTGCTACAGTGCCGCGGAGGCAGTGAGCGCTTGGGGAACACCTTTCCCAGGCAGCAGACAAGCAGAGGGGCTGCTCCTCCAAAGCAAACCCATTTAAGCTTATTGAAAGCTCTGCCTGGGGCGGGGGGCACACAGGTCTGGGGGATCCCTGGGCCATAGCACCCCGTGGGGACCCCTGGTAATGCTCTCCCTTTCTCTCCCCACAGGCCCAGCGACCGTGGAGAAGGACAGTACTGAAGCCGCCCGCCCCGGCAGCCCTCGGGGTGCTGCTGGCCCTGGCCCTGCTGGCCCTTGCCCGCCTGCCCCCATCGCCAGACCGCTCCCCCCACCTGCTGCCAGCATCGTCCCCCCCAAACCCCTGGTGGGAGGTGGCTGTCCCCCTATCCAGGGGACGAGCCCACAACAAAAGGCCCCCTGAGCCCCCTGCTCGCCTATGGCAGGACCGGCTCCCCGGCCGGGGCAGAAGGCAACGGCGGGGGCTGACGGGGGATGCTCCCCTGTGGCTCTCCGATGATGACCTCCAGAAGATGCAGCTGCTGGCCAACGGGCGGGTGGTCTCCAAAACCCGCGTCCCGGCCCATGGACAAGTCCTGCGAGTGGGGCTGCGGGCTGTGGGGGATGCCAAGGGGGACGCCTCACCAGCCAGCCTGGAGGGGGACTGCCAGGATGGGCACTGCGGGCTCATCAAGCGCCCTGGGGACCTCTACGAGGTGCTGGCCTTCCACCTGGACAGGGTGCTGGGACTGAACCGCAGCCTGCCTGCCGTGGCCCGGCGCTTCACCAGCCACCTCCTGCCCTACAGCTACACTGACGGCTCCCCACGGCCCATCATCTGGTGGGCGCCCGACCTCCAGCACCTGAAGGACGCCAACAATGACCAGAACTCCTGTGCCCTGGGGTGGCTGCAGTACCAGGAGATGCTGCAGCCCTGCAGACTGATGCTGGCGGCCGGGGACGGTCCCTGCTCCAGCATCCCGTGCGGCGAGTGGAGCCGCTTGGCCCTCTTTGACTTTCTCCTGCAGGTAGGGCTGGGGTGATGGAGACTGCCTCGGTCCTCCTGCGCCTGCCTTGTCTGACCGTGGTCTCCTTCTCCTCTGCGGGGTTGCATAGGCTGCGGTTTCTTGGGATCTGTTTTTATGCAGAAGCAGTTTGGCTCGAGCACAGTCCGTGCTTGGGACTTGCAGGGAAACGCAGGCAGGTTTTGGACACGATGAGCCCGCTCTCACGTGGCCGAGCTTTCCCCCCGTGCGGTTCCATTGGCTCCGCTTTGCGCGGATGCCAGTAGCGGCCGGGGACGAGGCAGCCCTAGGGAGAAGCAGCGTGTTCTGCATCAGCCCCAGGGGGGCTGAAACACTTAATTCGGGGATGCACTGCTGGTGCTGGAAATCAAGTGCCCTGCCCGTTTCGTATGGCACTGCTTTCCTCCTCCTCCTCCTCCTTGGGATTAATAGTGCTTAATCTTCTGTCTGGAAAATCATACCCTGCTGCTACGAGGGATTACGACAGCATCCCAGAGAGCTATCATTTCTTAGATGGTGGCTGTGAGGAGGCAGAAGTGGTTTCTATGGAAAAAACCTGTTTAGGCACCTCGGGGCTAGAGCTTTGATTATCAGACAAGGGGAAACTGCCTGAAAGGGCAAGTATTAAATAAAAAAAAAAGAAAGAAAGAAAGAAAGGAAAAAAAAGACTATTAAGATATGTGTTCTCATTACTCTTTCTTTTTTTTTTTTTGGCAAAGCCTGACCATTAATCTTTATAACCTCAGACTACGGCTGGCAGAGGTGGAGCAGTCCTAGCTGGACTGGAAATATTTTAGCTGAAACAGCCAGAGAAATGAGAAGATTAACCAACCCCTTCCCTTCCCCAGGCCAAAATACCATTGAGTGCAATGGAAAGGCTGAGTCTCCAGGACAAAGTATCTAGTTTTAAGGAGACTTTCCCTCAGAGGGCCAAAGCAGCACAATGCTAAATCCAAGGGCAATCCACAGGTTTTCCTCAATGACTCCAATGGGATCTTCCCATGCGGAAAAGCCATGTAAAGGTAAAGAGGCATGAGGTCAGCAGGATGTTACAGAAGTGAAATAACATCCTTCAGAAATGGCTTTAGCCTCTCACAGCCCTTGCTGGGGAAGGAGAAGCTGCGAGCTTTGAGCCCTGATGTACATTGGCATTGAAATCTTGGTTGTTTTCTTCAATAAGCCTTAAAATTGGGCTGCTTCTATATTGATTTCTCTTGGTGATTGCCATAGGGGAGCAAAGCAAAGCTTTAGTGGGGGCAAAATGCTGAGCCTGGCAGAAAGGGAGCACCTGCTGATGGCTTTGTCCTATGCTTTAAAAAGGGCCAAAAATACATCAGCTCTGAAGCCCTGCAGCTGCACCCCTGCCCTGCGCCCCCCGCATCCCAGCCAGCGGGGAGAGGAAGGCAGTTTTCCTTGGGGGAAGCTGTCCCAAGCAGAGCCATGTCTGGAAAGTCCTGTCAGACCCAAGGGGATGCTCTGGGGCAGCTGAGCTTCGTGTGGGACCAAAAAGAGGCTGAAGGGGAGCTTGTCAGAGGTTTTGAGCTTGGATGGGAGAAGGTGTGGCTCACGTATTTGTGTTCCAGCAGTAAGACCTGGTGTCTTGTTCATTAAAGCCATTTAGGCTCTGGTGAGGAGAAATTAATATAAACGACTATGGGAGGACCAGGGGGAGGAAGCGTTCATCAACATGTCAGTGGTGCTCTTAGCATCTCCACAGCCGGCTGGTCCATCTTACGTGGCTCCACCTGGACACCAGGTCTGGCCTCCACCCCACACCTCTGTGGGTCCAGCATGGATCCACCTTGGTTTCACAGGTGCTCGCAGGTGGGTGAATGGAGGCCTGAGCACATTTAATGTCTCTGTAAGTCATCTCAGGTTGTCTTTACCTTCTGTGCAGCCTGGAAAACAATGTAGCAGGCGAGAGAAACTGGTGTGCTGAGCTTTCCAGTAGGCAGGCCAAGGAGACGCGTGGAGGAAATGTGGTTTTCTTTCTTTTCAATGTGTTTTGTGTCAAAAGATGCTCTAGCGCTTTTAACTGGTGGGTCTCCTGATGGAGAAATTCTGACCCAAGTGTTTCATTAAACCTCAGGAAACAGAGGGATTTGTTAAGGGGCTCCGGTGTGGGACTAATCTTGCTTCTCAAAGGGTTATGAATGTAATGGCGACGGAAATCAAACTTTGTGTTTCCTGCAGCATCTTCTCCGGTGCTTGATTAGTGTTTGGGTTCAAACTGAACTCTCTCTTGAAGCACAGTCTGTAATTGATAAGTTTTGCTAATTATCAGGGTGAGGGGAAGAGGCAGCTACTGTGGGTCACTTGGCTTCCATCTAGTCATCACCTGTAGATCGCCCCAGGCTCACCTGAGACCTGCTCCAGCCCTCCCAGCAGCTCCAGGAGCCTCTCTGCACCCCGAGCCCTGGCTCCCAGGTTGGCACCAGCAACCCCGAGCAAGCAAGCAAGTAAGCAAGTCGGACGCCTTTGTGCTCCAAATGAAAAATATATTTCTTTTATACATATTTATATATATTTTTATATATTTATATATCTTTAAAGGAGATTTTTTTTTATAGATATATATGGGGGGGTTTTTTGTTGTAATGTTGCAAACAGGCTTGCAGAGCTGGAGGTGGTGAAGCAACCCCTCCTGCATGGCCGTGGCAGCACACAGCCATGGCCAGAGCTGTCGACAGCCTGTGAGGTCCCGTCTGCCCCACAGGCCACTGCAGAGGATGCGCTGGCTTCTTCTGACATAGCTGAGGAAGCTTTGTGAATACTAAGGCAGGGTTACTGAAGCTGGGTCTGACAGAGATTTATTTCTTTTAAAACTCCCTCATATCTCTGAGGGTGCGGGTGAAACACTGGAAGCTGCCAAGCAGCACTGGGGTTTCTGCAGGGATTTGGTGTAGGAAGGGAAGGGCTTGACAGACTCAACTACACGGAGCCTTAGCAGTGCCTCCAAATAATTAAACACAAATGTAGTTAAAACAAGTCACCATGGCCTAACTTAAATGTCAGACATGCTCTGTATAATGCACAGATTGCTTTTTCCCTTGCTGATGCTTTTCCATTCATCTTTCCATTGAGAGCTGCTTAGGTTGCCTGTAGGGATGGATGAAAGCATGTATATGAGCCAGGAGCTGGATGAAACCATCATCCAGTGCACCAAGACTCAGTCCAAGAAAATAAAAAAAAATCTCTTTTTGAGGTTTCAAAGCCTAGGTTTCTTTGGGTGCTTTGGGGTTTATTTACATTCATCACCGTGTACATCTTCCCTTGGTTTCAGCTGGAAGCACGACCCGTTTGCTGTCTGCAAAGATGGAGTGTAGAGGTACCAGGCACAGAAGATGCCTGAACTCCAGCAGGAAAGCCTGTCACCATCACCTTTGTTGGTCTCCCTCTTCTCCAGGCCAAGGGGGTTTTGCAAGTCAGTTCAGCTTCTGAATGCTTCCCTGCCTCTCTCTCTCTCTCGCTCACGGGGGTACACAGCTTTTCCATGTCCTGAGGATCCTTAGGAAATTTTTATTTTCCTCTGAGCAAGCAAAATTTACAACTGGACCTCCCCCCCCGGGCGCCTGTCCCCGCTAAGGTCCCCAAATGTCTCCCGCAGGTTCACGACCGCCTGGACCGCTACTGCTGTGGGTTTCAGCCCGATCCCTCCGAGCCCTGCGTGGAGGAGAGGCTCCACGAGAAGTGCCGAAACCCAGCGGAGCTGGTCCTGGTTCACATCCTGGTATGTCCCCCTGCCCCCCAGGGGCTGCTCCAGGGCTAAGATGAAAGTGCCTGGGAGGCACTTGGAGGGCAGATGTTGCAGCAAGGGTGACGTAGGTCCCATGGTGATGTGGTGTCTGTGGTGGGAGGTGTGCCTTGGCACGGGGGGACCTGGGCTTTGGCAGCTGATGGCCCCCAGATGCTCTCAGGATTATTCAATGCATCAAAAAAACCAACATAAACACCTAAACTGGTGACTCCCCACAGTAAGTGAACTTCTCCTCCTCATCCTGCTGGCAGGTCCGGAAGAGTGCGCCGTCCCGCCTGGTGTTCATTGACAATGCAGGCAGGCCACAGCACCCCGAAGAGAAGCTCAACTTCAGGCTTCTGCAAGGCATAGACAGGTAGGAAGGGTGATGCACACCCTCCCGGGGGCATGTCCCGGGCAAGGGCTGAGGAGCTTGCACACGCGGGATGGACACCAGCCCTACGTGCACATCTTTGTGCCTTCCCTGGCCTCCCTGGTCGGGCACCCCTGTGAAGCGGGGCCACCTCCCACCCAGGATGGGGCAGGTGGGTGGGCTCACAAACCCGTCACACATGCCTCTGCACTGAAACTGGCTCTTTGTCCTGCTCTGGGTGACTGACGGCAGTCTCCAAAGCCTATTTTCCCCTCTCTAATTGGCAGCCGCACAAAAATAATGAATAATCAGGTATTTCAGCATTTCTTGCATTGCTGCCCATCAGGCATTTGGCACGCTGTTGACCCCTTGATTTGGATCTTGTTTGGATCCGTTCCTGATGGAGCTGTCCTGCACGCTTGCCATGGGCAGAGTTTTAAACAGGAGGCTCCTCATCCCGTGTTCATCTGGGTGGACATGCATTTCTTCTGGAAGCACCTGGGTGGCCTTTGCTTGGGTGTCCTGCTGCTGCCCTCCTCCCTGCTCGGCCTTCCCTGGGTAACCCCTTCCATCCCTCTGTCTTCTGCTCCTCTGCTGCAGCTTCCCGGCGGCGGCGGTGGCCACGCTGCGGTCGGGCAGGTTGCAGAGCCTGCTGCTGGAGTCGCTGCGTGTGGACCGGGAACTCTGGGAGAGCCAGGGCGGCGCCGAGGGCCTGAGACCCCTGCTTCGGACCATTGACCGGCGGGCACGCGTCCTGCTGCGGTACATCCAGGAGCACAACCTGACAGTGTTCGGGGACTCGCTCCGCTGACGCGGCCTCTGGCCAGCACGGCGCGCCTGCCTTGCAAATCCCAGCGGCAACGGATGTACCTCACACCCTTGGTGTGGGTGACGGGAGACTGCGTCCGGGTGCTTACCTCTCCAAAAGGTACCCTGCCCCCCCCGCCTTGTAGGATGCCCTGGAAAAGGAGACAGGATCACAGGGAGTAGGAAAGAGGAGGAGATGTCTCCTGAAACAACCCACAACTGCTTGAGAAAGGCATTAAGCGATGTTTAACAAGCAACAGTCTCAGCATGGATTTTCAAAAGGGACACATCCATGAGAATTTTTGGGTGCCTTCACCCTCCACACCCCCCAGCAACCTTGAAAACTGGAGGCTTGGACTAATGAACAGCCTGTGGGGATCCTGGGAAGGGTTAAAGATGCGGTGAGAAGCACTGCTCAAGGCTGGGGGAAGTCACTGGGAGCCTTTTCACGGCTTGGACTGGGCTTTTTGATGATGCCTTCACTGTTTCCAAAACATTACAGGCACAGAGGCTGGAGCAGCTTGGGGGAAGGCAGAGGGGAGTTTTCTAAGTGGATTAAGCAGGGACAAGTCACCTGAGCTGAGCTCCGTCTTACCCCTGTGGAGGAGGTGATGTGTGCCTGGGAGCGGGTGTAAATCACTGCCCAAAGCCAGGGCCAGGCAGGACCCCGGACCGCAGGCAGCGCCTGGCAGCAGCTGCCATTGCAGAGCCCACGGTGCCGTCTCTATGTGCTGTGCACTGTGCCCTGGCACGGTTGGGCTGCTGCCAAGGTGCGTTTTTGAATGTGGGATTTGAAGGTTTCAATCTCTTGCTCGCTCTTTCCCTTCGCTGTCAGGGGATTAAAAGGCAAACCTACAGCAAGCTCTGCTGCTTGTGAAAAACACTCCTGCCTGCTCTCTTAGGCACGGCTGCACAAAACTCTTTCCAAGCCTTGCAGAAAAATCTTTTAACAAAAATGCCAGGCTATTTCAGCAGAAGGCAATCGAGTGCAAAATGCTTTCTGAGCATGCTGGCACCTCCGGCAGAGCCCATCCCGCTCCCGTCACCTCCTTAGGCTCTTGCCCAGCAGCCCACTGTGATGGGGGACAGCAACATCCCAGACAGGCAAGTCCTCAAGTATCAGAGTTGAGAGAAAATTCAAAAGCAAAATGAACAGGAGGAAAAAAGATATAGGGACAGGCTCTGCCAGAGCGCCTCTCATTCGCTGCAGCGTGTTTCCCAGCTGAGGCATGCAGTCAGTGCTTGCTTGCCAGGAGCAGCCAGCTCCTAGCCTGAAGGCTGATAATTTGCCACCAGAAGGCTTTTTAAAGGAGTCTCAGGGAGCATCCTTCCATTTCTCCAGCATTACAGCTGGAGCCTCCATGCTTGAGGCACCCGAAGTCACTTATGCCTTTGGAAAGTCTTGGTGAGACTGGCATGGGCACCCGTGCTGTGCTGCTGTCCCATTGCCCTAGCGTTGGAGAACACAGCCACCCGTGCAGTGGGAGAGGCAGAAAAGGTGGGCATTCATGCTTTCCCTGCTCCAGCCATCTCAGCACCACATAAGTTACAGAGCCTGCAAGGGGATACTTTAACATCCATGCTGATAAGCATAAGCAATTACCTTTTTTCCTTTTTCTTCTTGCTTAAGAGAAGATGAAGTGAGGTGCGGGTGACATGAATCGACAAGCTCGAGTGCTCTCAGAAAGTGTCAGCACTCAACATCACGGGCACATCAGCATCCAGAGCACCAGTAGCATCTTCCTCAAGTCCTGCCCTCCAGTTAGCCAGGGAAAGCCCTTCCCCCATCGCCCTCGCCACCCCATGAGTTATCACCCAGTTTGCCACCCCGTGGGATGGATGACTGTCAGGGAAGCCCTGCTAAAGCCCACATCATGGGGATTCATTATTGGGAGGTGAGCTTAGCCTGTAAGCATGGAGGAGAATAAAATAACTCATCCTAGGTCCTGTGAAAAGCCATGCCCAAGCACAGCTTTATAAAGGAGACTAAATGTAACGTAATTAAATCCAGAAAATGTGCTGTGAAAAGCTATGTGGTAACAAGGGCATTAGTTAGGATGTGTGGCATCAGTCATAGCCTTGTTTTTCTCATTAAAAGCAGAAGTTTCATTAAAAGAGAGGTTTTCATCCCACGTAAGCCAAGTTCTCAGCAAGAAGCGAGTGGAAGGTGGGGTGCTGCACGGTGGCCAAAGCTGTTGACTTGGCTGTGCTGGAACAGCAGCTTTTGCCTTGCCTCTTGTTGCGTCTCTTGCCTCCGGTTGCATCTGCTTGACCTTAACACTGCACAAGGTAGTGGGAGTTTTTTTAGGGTTTGTTGAATTTCCTTAGTTGTAAGATGGGAGTTTGCTGGCTAAACACACGTGGGAACATCTGTAAACACTTATGCATGTGAATAAAAAAATCACTCTTGAATTAACAAGGAGCCTTGTATGGATAAATGAGAGAAGAAGCAAAAGCCATGATCTTGCTGAGACTGATCATTAGTCTCCTCTAATTAGTCATTTTTTCCATGGGCTTGTCTATCTAGCCAGCAAAGCGCACAGGCTCTGAACCGTGGTCACAGCTATTTGGAGAAATCCCACGGACTGCTCTGGCTGTATCAGCCTTTGCCACGTGGTGTCAGGTTCGGTTTGCTCCAGCTATGAATGTGTCATAGTTCCCATGATAAACTTTTTTTATGGGTTTATAACGTAGTTATAAAAATTCACTCGGGGCCATGCTTGACAAACAAGATCTCATCTCAGGAGTGATCCTGTTTTAACCAAATTTCTCCAGGCATCGTCAGGGATCCTGTTGGGGTGGAGTAACAAAAAAAAAGACACGGTACAAGCTGGCTGTGGAGCTGGGGCAGGACTGCTTTGGCTTGCAGAAGGCGGCAGCAGCTAAGCAAGGGAAAAACCAGTGGAGAAACAAGTTAAGGCACCTTCCCTGGCCTTGCAAGAGCTGAAGTGCAGGTGGCTCCCAGTGAGGGCAATTAAACGCAACCCCCATGCTACCAAGGATGCTCTTGCTGGCGTCTCTGGTGACAGGAGGGAGGAGAGCAGCAGCAAGGAGCCAAGACCATTGGGAAAGTGAAGCTGTCTGTGTGTGAGTGCCCCTGGGGGCCCAGCAGCATGGGCACGCCGCTTGCTCCACACATCACCCAAAAAGATGCAGGGCAAAAGCCCGATGCAGCCGTCCTCTGCCTTTTTCTTCACTTTGTCATTTCAAGAGCTGCTGGAAAAGCCCGTGAGCTTTTCCCCGAGGCGCCAGGCAGTGCTCCCGCAGGGGCTCCTTGCAGGAGGGCATCCCTGCGGCACCCTCACGCCCACCCTTGGCACCGTGGGAATGTGCTGCTTGCTGCCAGCACTTGGGGAATAGGTTGAGAGCATGGGCACGCACCCTCACGGGGCCTCACGAGGAGGAAACTGTTTCCTTCCACAGTCACCGAAGTGGCATGATCTGTGTTTAACAGACCTGTGGCTGCATACTGCCCTTCAGCTGGAAGAAAACAGGGCTAGGGGAAGGAAGGCAGGGGCCAAATCAGCTCCAACCAACTGAACATACGCACACATGTGCATGCATGAAAAACACATGCATGCCACCCCACCCACGTGCATTCATGCACCCATGCTTGCACCCACCCACCCCTGTGCACGCATGCACCTGCACATGCACACAGACATGCACACGCATGCATATGCCCCCATGCACGCGTGCACACACATCCCCCATGCACAGAGACACCCAGCCAGACCCCCCCACGGGCACGCTACTCCTGTTCAGCCTGTTCGTAACCCCCTCAAAGCTGGTGACCCCCAAATGCCCCCTGAGCAGCCTGCTCCAGTGCTGCTGGCTGCACCCTCCATAAACTAAATGCCTTTTTGCTGCCTTTAAGGGCTACTTCTTGAGCTGTCCGTTGCAGCCACAAGACACTAAATAGCCTTTGCAGCAGCCCTGTATAGACCTTGCATTGCAGCCTGAGCACCCACTGAAGCCACCCGCTGGCCAGGGACGACACCAGTGGGGTGGCACTCAGGGGTGGCACTCGGAGACCCCAGAAGACGGCAAAAACTGCCCAAGCGGCTCCATGTCCACGCAAGTGAAGCATGGGCTGGCTGCTGCCTGAAAGGCAAGAGCTAGCAAGTAAATCCAAATTTATTGTTAAATCGCTGGATATAAAAATAATCCGGCTTTTAGAAAGCAATTTATTTATGCTTTCAGTACTTGCTTAAATATTTATGTGGAAAAGGAAAAAAAAATCCACTCTGACATAGGACTATCATTGTAGCAATGGCCTTTAAGATTAATGGAAGCAAATTAGCCTGACGTTTTATTTACATCCAGCAAAGCAATAGATAAACTCTCCTTGTGATGGATTTTCTTCATTAGTTGGGCGAACGCCTAAGGTACAGCTTTTGACGTTGTTTCTTCCAAGTGGCTAGACAAACAGTTTATCAAAAGAGTATAAAATTGTCAGGAAACGAAGCAGATTAATGACCAGTAAAGAGAAGATCATTGAATTTATGATATAAGTAGCAGTATCACTGGAGCCTAAGGAATGGCTTATCAGATAACCGACATGTACACGCATTCAGGAGCACAGAGTCCCCCTGGAGACACCGCCCCGGCAGCGGCTGCTCCCCAGATCGTCCCTTCATGGGGATCTCTGCATTGAGGCTTCACCTCCCTCCTCCTTCCCTCCCCTTAGATCTGGGTATATTCTGTAACTTTCTCATTAGAGCTTGTAAACATATTATTTCTTCCCAATTAAAAACCTCTTTGACTGGAACGGCTTCAGGAATGATAACCTTGTCTTCGTGTCTGTGCAGCAACAACGGTTTCCACAACTGAATTTGGCGATTTTGGTTGCTGTTACAGCAGTGATAATCATACTAATAACAACAACAATAATATATAGGACTTCTCCAGCCTTTTGGTTCTTTGGAAAAAATCCCCCAGCATCAGCAGTTTATGGATCCCATATGGCTCCTCCAGCAATTACCTCTGGAATGATAATTAGCTGTCAGTTAAAGCAAATGGTGGAAAGGAGACTGAGACCCTAGGGGAAAAGAAACATTCCTTGTGATGGCAGTGGGCCTGCGCCTGCAGGCGTCCGAGGTCTGTGCCCCCCCCCCCCCCAGGCATGGGCTCAGGTTTTCAAGCTTCAGAAAAAGGATTTGGGGTGCAAGGACGACTAAGCAACACCGGTTTAACCCGTGCCGTGAATCTTGGTCTCCAAGTTCTGTCTCCAGCAGGTGGCATTGGCTCGACAGGCTGTCTTTTCCCCCGCGCTTGCCAAGAGCATCTTAAAAGTTTCATCTCTGCATCGGCAAATTTCAAGCTGCTAGAGCATCATTAATTCCCTAATTCCCTTGCAGCCTAATCCTCCCAGCTGCACTTTATATCCCACCACCACCACCACCTTTTTCCCTCTGTTACCGTCTTTTTCCAGTTAAAATCCAGATTTGCAGGAGTCGCAGCAGCGCGCTGCTCCAGGCCGGGAGCGTCGGGAAGCAGGGCAGGGCAGGACGGCCGCTTGGAGGATGACACGTTGCAGCAGCCGGGGCTCTGCCCTCCCAAGCGTGGACCCAGGTGCTCAGCAGGCACAGGAGAAAGCAACCCATCCTCCCTGCACAGTGTTTAAAATGCATCGCACCAGCTGTGCTGAGGTGCAGGAATGGCTCTTATTATTTAAAAACCCATCCCAGGGACAACTGCAGTTTAGGAGTGCTCAGAAGTGCTGATGATCCTACCAGAATAGCAGGCCTCCAAATGTATCCAAATACTACCCAAAATAGCTCTGGAGGACGAGATGTCTTAAACTTGACCTTCCCATCATGCCTACTTATACATGCTGTGCCTCCTCTTCCTGCAGCACAGAGCCCCACGGGCATGGGGGTTTAGCCCCTCCAAACTGGCAGGGGCAACTCTCTGTGATAAAAGTTTAAATCAAACATTTGCTGTGGTCTATCCTCACCTACAAAACATTTTAAAGTAAAACAGAGGAAGAAGTGGAGCTATGTGTTTTCATTTCTCTTCCCCACGCTGACGGTATTAGGGAGGAAATGCCAGTGGGATTTTTTGAGACTGTTGAGAGATGAGCAGCGCTTGTGCAGCCACACCGAGTGCTGGTGGAGACAAATGTGAATTAGCGGTGTTTTATCAAATCAAGGAGGTGACTGCAAGTGTCCCTGTTCTTGCTCCCAGGAGCCAGATCATCTCCCCACTTCTACCACCCACTTTGCAAATGAGGTGTAAGGACGAGCCGCCAAACCAGGCACCATTAATGAAGCGATGGAGGTAAAACTCTTGCTGTGAGACCTTGTCAAGGTGGACTGCATCTGGATGTGGTCAAGCCTTTCTCTCCAGGGTCACCCAGGCATTTGTTTTTCTCTGGCTGATCAGCCATTGAGGGGTCATGCTGGCCCACGTCTCAGCTCTCTGCAAGAGGCATCTTCGTGGCTCGTTCTGGATTGAAGGCTTCGAATGGTGAGATGGTCAAGTTTGCGAGAACTTGTCCCCTAGAGCTATTTTGGATACCTGCTGTTTTGGTAGGATTAACTCTGTTCCCAAGATCTCCTAAATTTCAGGACTTTTGAATAGACCCAGCGGTTGTCCCCGGGATGGATTTTAAAATGATACAGCTCTTAGAGCTGCGTGCTGCCGACCAGCAGATAAAGCAATGCCATGCTTTGGGGCTTTGAAATCCACTGGTTTGTAAACAAGGCAAGCCAAAGACGTGAGCATCCTTTCCCAAACAGGAAGAGTTTTCCCTCCCCAATCTGCCTCCACGTGGTCCTTAGGAATTTCCTTGTCTTTTTGTTTCACTCCCGACTGCAGGATCAGCCTCACTTGTTCTCTTCTAAGCTGAACCAAATTTTATTCCCCTGGGCCATACCCAGCATCACAAATCCAAGAGGCGATGCAGGTGGATAGAGGTTTCTTGCATCTAGCACGCTGGGGACCCGCTGCCAGCCAGCGGGCAGGGTGCTGCTCCTGCCCCCATGCATGGAGCGGCCAGGCAGTGCGTGTCCTTCCAGCTTCTGTCTGCTGCTTGGGTTTGGATGCCATGTGAGGTTTTTCCCCTCCCCAGTCCCTGGCCAAGTTCCCATTTAGGCAATCAGACTCACCTTTTCACCTTCTTTTGGGATGGGAGGCTGTAATTTGTGACACCTGTGTGTGGCCAGGCAGAAGAGGGGCTCGTGGCATCCCTGGTGTCCCTGCCACGAGCACGCGGCAAGAGAGGCGAGGAGGAGGAAGGGCAGAGACGTCAAGTCTTTTCTTTAAATCCTTGAGTTTTCTCTACCGATACCAGAAACTAATATTTCAGTCTGCAGGGGTGTTAACTCAGCAGATGGGCTGCCTGACCTTTCCCTGGCTGTCTGGAGGTGACGATGCCTTCAGAAAGCACCCAAAGGCAGTGAAGATTTTTCCCACTAGCTACTCAGCCCTGGGAAAGTGAGAGAAACTCTTCAGGGATGGTTCAGTCCCGTCCCCCCCATCCAGCCAGATGAATACAGGTGGTTTTGAACCAGGTTGTAGGGAAGAGCCCAAGGAGAACGTGAGTCCCAGTTCTGCATGGAAACGGGACGGGGCGTGTTAGGGTGCTGCTGGCTGAGCTCTCTGCTTGAGCAGGCATGACACCATCTATTCCAGTCCTGCTTTTTGGGTGAGTTTTGCTCCACTGGATTTTTTTTTGGCCACATCTGAACAGGAATGGAGTTTTTATTCCAGGATGAGGCTAGTGGATACAGTGGCACAGGCTTCACTGCAAGCGTTGCCATATTTTTGCTGGTGTTTGTTTGATTTTAATTGCTGGTTCTGGCTGCATCAGAAAAGGCTCGGAGTAAGAAAAGCGTGTTATGTCCCAGGGCTGTTTATGTACATAAACAATCTGGGATTTATTGCGTTGACCTTTCCTGAAACAAGTTCTTGGCTCCTCTGAGTTAAATCTAAAAAAAAGGGGGGTCTATAAGGCTGAGCAGCATATTTGGGCTTCTAAGCAGCACATCTAGGTGCCAACAGGATACCAGGAGGCTGAGATCTGCCACAGTTGGAACAAATCTTCTTTAATGTTTTTTGTTTGGTTCACCGGGGTCTGCCAGTTCTGCTCCTTGCCCACAGTAAAGAGTCTGGGAGCAGGGAAGCAGAGATTATATTCAATTTAAGGTGATTCAGCCCAATTTTCCTTGATTTGAGGTGAGGGAGAAGAGGTGGTGCAAAATGTATGCACAGAATGGACAGGTTAGGTCAGATACTTTTTGCTTTATCTTTTGAGTGTGAAACCTGGCATCACGTGCAAAGATGCCAGGGGTTAAAATGCCATAGCTTACATTGCTTCTTCGTCACCTCAGATAAGGCATGAAGGTCTCCAGGAAAGTCAGAACCTTCAGCAACCCTAGCTGGTCTCCAAACAGTTAAGCATGTAGACATATGCCCGTAGCATATGGGGAGAGGCACCACAGAAGCCTGCTCTCCTCTACAGGCAAAGCCACCCATGCTGGCACAGGTGAGCTGTTCACTGCCACGGACACCTGGGAGGCTTTGCAGGGTGCTGCAGCTCATTGCCAAGTGCGAACAGCCCTCTCTTTCTCCAGCCCACCGCAGAAGCCTGAGAAAAGACCACCCCTGCAGACATAAGTTTGCAAATTCATTTTTCCCCCCTATATGGATGAACTATATGGAGGGTCACCCCATGCCAGGGACTCCTGGTGTGCCTTCGGCCCCTCCTAGGTAGCCCCAGCACTAAGAAAAGCAGTTTCTGTGGTGGGGTTGAGCAAAGGCACACCCACCAAATGAAATCCAGCTACTTCTTTATTTGCCGTGCAAACAGCAGAAGAGAAGCCAGCACTTGCTGTCCCCGTCCAGGTGCTGGGCATTGCAAGCCCTGGGCTGGAGAGCATTCAGGACTGATTTCAGTGCCAGCCTCCTGCCTGCACTTCCCACCGAACGGCTGGTTTCAGAGCAGAGCTGGTGGCTGAGGTGAGGATGAAGTGGAAGGGCTGATGCCGGTCAATCAGGGAGGCTTTGCCTATGGAAAAGTGCTGGCAAGTGGTCTCAGTGCTCCTGGCTCTGGGATGAGGCTGGGGGAGCCAGCCAGGCATAGGCATCTCACCTCTCCCATGCCATAAACAGCCAGAAAACCATTGCTCGTACAGCACAACCAAGTTCCAGTGCTGAGCTGAGAGGGGACTTGGGGCAGGATGCCTTGGTGGCACAACAGCAGCTTACCTGACCAGCTGCTTTGCTGCGGTCTTGAGGCTTAGGAGGCGGCTTTAGGAAACCCTTTGGCTGCCATTCCACAGCTCTGTTGTTATCCGTGGCCAAATCTAATTAAAGACGGCTGTTCCTGAGCAAACAACGTTTAAGACTTCAGAGGCTCAGGCTCAGGGCAGCTGAGAGAGACTACTGGTGGAGAAATGCAGCCTCCCTCGTCAGCCTCGACTCAGCCAGAACTTTAGGCTGAGGCAGGCAATGACTGTAGAGGGGTCAAATCAGTCAGCATGGTCTTGCCCGGGGTTTTACAAGGAGAGGAGGCAACTCATGGGGGAGATGAGGTCGACCCTGCCTGCTGAGCTACCCCCCCAGGTGATGCTGGGGCCAGCCATGTTTCACAAGGGCGGTTTGGGGCGCACGGTGCCACCAGCCCCCCTGTCACCAAAGTCCCCCGTAAGCTCCATGGAGAAGCCAGAACCACCTGGGAGCCGTGTACTTTGACTGCGCTCGAATAAGCCTTTTGCTAGCAGCGATGAGGCAATATTTGTCCTTTCTGCCTCCACAAAGGTAGGGTTAGGACATCAGAAAGTCCTGCTGCTTAATCTTCCTTTGAAGCGACTTGGAGAAAGAAAGGAAAGAAAGAAAGGGGAAGAACAGAGCGCCGAAAGCAGGCAGCCTGTGTGAGCAGCTGTGTAAGAAGAAAGTATTAGGGTAACATGTCTGAGCTTATCATTTGTGATCTTGAGGTGTCCTCAGAGACTCAACCTCCCTGGTGAAAACTTGTATTTTTAGCACAAGTCGAGAAACCTGAGTCGAAGGCCTCCGCTGTGGTCCCTGCAGCGATGAGACCCCCCCCCCCATCGCCAGGCAAACCCCAGGCTCCCACCCTGTCCCTGTGCAAGGCCTCTTTTTTTACTCCCCACTGCTGTAGCACGCAGCAAGTGAGTGTTTTGCATGTGCCTGGGAGGTTTGGAGGCAGCTGGGAAGAGCTGATATTCGGGGAGCACTGTGCTGGTGGGAGAGACCAGCACTCGGTGCCCGTGCAGGGGCACCATATCCACTGCAGTCTCTTCCATGCCTTTATTTCCCATAGAAATGGGAAACAAGCAATACGTGTGGGAGCTGTCTCTGCTTTGGCTTGGCAGGGACTTTTCAAGACTGATCACAGTTCAAGAGGTGCAAGAAAATGTGCAAAGCCCCCCAAACACGTGCGCTTCTGTGCCAGCAGCTTGGCTTTGCTCTCTGGGGCTCTGGTCCAGCCTGGCCCCGGGCTGTGCGGGGGGAGAGGCTGCTCGGTCCTTCCCTGCCTCTCCCACCTGGTGATGCTTTTGCACATGCCCTTCAAAAAAGAATATCTCATCTTCCCGAGGTGTTTTGATTGCTTTTGGTAGAGATTGCCTTTTTCATGCCTGCAGCATTATCACCTCCCTGCCCCTGTGTGCCGGAGCTGCCTCTTGCACGCTCTGCAAAGCAGCCAGGCACTGTTTATTTTAATTGCTTTCTCCTACCCCTTTGCCTGCCCTCAGAGCACAGTGACACATTAGCAAGGGAATGTGGGGCAGTGGAAGGGCTGGGAAATAGAGAACATTTGGGCGTCGAGAGGCAGAGGAAGGGGGGGAAGCAGGTACCTGCTGGGCTGGTGGGTTCAGGCCCCGGTGTGGTGTGAGCAGAGGCGTCCATGCAGTCACCTGCAGGGACGTGGGCAATAAAGTAATTTCTCTGTCTTTGAAGAGCTGTGGCCTTGAAGTTTGCCTCTTTTATTCCATAGAGACCACTGACTGCAAAAACCAGATGCCATCTGTCCACCGTGCCTTGTAAATCAGACTTTAATCGTCTCAGGGAGAGGGCTGTCTCCTGCCGTGTGCTGCAAGCCAGGTCTGCAGGAGTTACTCTGCAAAATTTACATTTCTGAGATGGGTTAGTGATCAGGGCTCCAGCTTCATTCTGAGGAGGCTGAAATTCAATTTCTGCCCCTCTCACAGATGTCCTGGCTGATGGTGGAAAGTGGCTTAGGCCATGCCTACATTAATCAGGTAAGTGCAGATCTGGTTTTCATCTCCTGGCTGATCTCCCTCCGCACCACGCTCACACTGCAGCACGCCTGCGTCCAGCACGGGCAGGGGGGCTCCCGTGACGAAGGACACCTTCCAGTCAGGACAGAGGCACCTCCAAGATCTGGTTTTTCTCCGTGAAAACCAAAGCAACAGATTGCAGAGATGCTAGTGTCGGTGTTGCTGTCTCCTCCAGCGCTGTCAGCGGGCTGATACACACCAGCTACGGGCTCGCTCGGCAGATAATGCGTTTGTTTCAAGGGCTGTTGGGTTCTGTGGCAGGCTACAGTGGGGAATGGAGGAGAGAGCCAGGGAGAGAAACAGCACAAGGTCAGACTTTGTCTGGTCTTGTACAGCCCTTATACATGTCTATAAGGCAAACGGTGTATTCCTATAATAATAAAATGGGCTGTCAAGGACACTCAAAAATACAGTGAACTGTCCTTATCCCTTTTTTTTTAATCATTATATATTGAAAAATCATTGCTGGTATTACAGGGAGGCTGCAAAGCTACGTCTTTGTGAGTAAAGAATCAATAATTTGTTTTCTTTTTCCCTGTATGAAAACAATACCATTAAATCATATTGGTTTATTAAAAAGCCAGTACCCCCCGAGCACAAATGACAAGGCTGATCACAGCCTGCCCGTGGGGAGATACAGCTCTCTTATCCACAGCCTCTATGGACTTATTTATCAAAAAAGAGCTTAGCGAGGCCTCTACAAACATGGTTATTTATCAGTCAGCATGGCCAAGTTTTGACCCCCGCAGAGGTACCTGCAGGGGCAGAGCAGATACAGCCCAGCGTTACCTGCTGGAAGCTTTGAGACAAACCTCTGCTCCTTCTCCTCCATCCTCGCCACAGGGATTTGTCACGTAGGATGGCTCCCCGCAGCCGGCCCGCAGCTCCCTCACCTCTGTCATCTTACGTGAAAGAAATGCATCCTTCGGGACTGTGTACCATGAAATTGCAAGAGGGTGGTTAGCTTGGTTGTGTCCTGGGACGAGTCAAGTCCTGTCAGCTCATCAAAACCCAGAACTCCAGCAAGGAAGAAAATGATGCATTAAACAGGTGGGAAAAAAGACTGAGAACGATATAATGGTTACAACGATCCAATCCATTAATTTTTTTAATCTGATGCCTTTAGAGTTTAAGCTTTTGAAAGGGTACAGGAGAAGAAAAGTGCATCACGTTAGCACCTTCCGACACGCTGCAGAACCAAACCTGCACCCTTGGTTCACACGGGCGGGGAGAGCCGTCATTCATTTTGCATGAAATGTTTGTCCCCCACCTCTGCAGCGCAGCAGCGGTTAAAACATTAATTAACTAGATGGGGTGGAGGGCGCAAAGGCAGTATGGCTTGTATGGAAGCCGTTTATTGGGGAATCACTTAAAGAAATGCCCCCCCCCCCCCCCCCCCCATACACCCTCCAGAGACTTTTTCTGCAGGACATCTCCGTGGAGGTGCTCGTGATGGAGCTATCTGAAGGCTTGGGCAGGGCTCATGAGGCTGGTATGAGGTGTCTGATGAGCAACTTCTGGAACTAAGGGCATCAAAGCAAGTTGGTTTAAATGTGTTAATGAGGGGCAGTGTGGTACACAGCTAATGGGGCAAGCCCAGCTTCAGCTCGTGGACTGCCCTGAGTGTGCAAGCCTTCTGCAGCGCTGGGGCGCATTTTAATCAACACTCAGATATTGGACAGGAAAAGGAAATATTCCCCTCCTTTTTCCCTAAAGATTTGATCGTTTATTCCACCAACACCTTGGCAAGGCACCTTACCAGCAGATGTGTCATGAATAAATATTTTCAAAATAATTAACCTAAATGTTAAAAAAAAAAAAACACCTCTGTTGTGGTTGTGCAGCTGATATAAGGAAAAAAACCTTCATCTCAGCCCTGGACACTCTCCGTGATAGCTGTCAAAAATGATTACTGTTACCTCCTGGCAGTTTTGCACTGGGGTCACCCTAAAAACCTCAAAACACCCTTAACTAGAGCCAGCAGTGACTTCAAGAAGAAGGCGAGAGCTGCAGGCAGGCAGGAGTTTGCAGTTCAGGCTCCTGCCATTTCCCCGGGTCCTGTTTCTGCAGCTGCAGCCAGGCTGCAACGTGGCTGACGGCTGCCACGGGGATGGACCCCAGCTGTTTGTGAGCCCAGAGTTCAGACGCTGTTCCTAACCCCATTTTGAGGACGCGGCCCAGGCCTCTTTCCGTAAGGGGTTTCGGTGCCCCTGGTTTGGGTAAAGGGAGAAGCAGGAGATGCAGCGCCTGCAGCACGGCAGGGGAGGAGAGAGGGAGGAGGCAGGACCGGGGTGAGGGGGAGAAGGCGGGACACCCCCTTTTCAGAGGACCAAAGGGGACCGCAGATTAAACCGATTATTGCTCCAGTTTCTAATGAGCCTGCTACAGCTTTGCCAGGCGGATCAAAGAAATTAAAATCCTGGGGCAAAATAAACATTTCCATCCAAGCTCTATTAGTCCTTCTTAGTCTCACTCTCCCTCAAAAATCCTTGTCCCCGACCCAGATGCTCAGTCCAGCCTCAGTTACGAGGATGCCAGGACCGAGGTGACGCACCTATTTCCAGGTGAGACTGCGTGGTGTCTGGAGGATGCTGGACCATCAGAGAGTCACTTCTGGGTGTTTCCCAGGAGCGTTGGTGTCAGGACCAGTCTAACATGCTGCCGCTCACCTTGGGTGCAGCTCATCGGGTGCAAGGGGATGCCATGCTCACCCAGCAGTGCTATGCAATGGCTGCTGCCACAAGGTATCGTGCAGTGCAAGGTGCTGGAGCTCAGCCTCCCTTGGGAGGTGCAGGGGGTCCCACCACCACGCCACAGGTTATCTGGCAGGGCAGCCTTATGCTTCTCTTGGCGTGGGGACAGCAGTCCCTGCCTGGCCTCGTGGCTGTCACTGAGCTCTCCTGGCCCCCAGGCTCCAGCCAGGGTCACTGTGGGCTGGCAGAAGGCCCTGGAGCTGGAGACGATGTGTTGGAGGGAGACAACCAGCACCAACCAGCTCAGCCTTTCCTTCTCTCCCAGCATGGGCGAAGGGGCCACTGGGTCCTGAGTAGAGGAGGGGACAGAGCTGGTGGCCTGGGGTCGGAAGCCAGAAGGACTTCACCAGGGTTTGCTGAGAAGTCAAAGAGAGGGAGGTTTTGTTTCCGAGCTCTGATCTCCATCTGTAGCTGAAAGCAGAGAGCAATCCCACAGCAAAGGAGCTGGTCAGGGCAACCCCAGCACAACCTTACTGGAGCCCGGGGAGCCATCGCCAAGGCTGGCTTCATCCAACACCCCTCCATGGGATCCTTCACTCGTGGCCCTTTTTACAAGCACCATCATTTCTCCCTTCTATCTCCCTCTGCAAAGGAAGAGAATTTAAATATTAAACCCTGCGGAGAAATAAAAAAATCATAGGTCCTTTGAGACACAAAGTACAGCCACAACCCAACGTCAGGAGTAGGGAAACAGCCTTTCTACATGTTGGGGGAGTTTGGCAGGTAGGAAAAATATTTCTCAACTGAACACTCTCCCTCTGGTTTGGATTAATAGCTTGGCTCCAGCTTCAGGTAGAAATTCCCTGCCCCTCCCATAAGGAATAAATTTTAGAATGTAATTAGCCCAAGAGAAGAAATACCTGCTGCATGTCTTTTGAAAGCTGAATTTTTTCCCTCTGTAAAGCATTCCTCTTTTAAAAGCGCTCCAGCTCTTCACAGCTCATTTTCCTTGGATTTTATAGAGATGCCTGTACTAAGCACATGTGGACAACAAGTTTTTATGTTGCTTTTAATGTGGTAACATAGAGAAGATAGACGTGATAAACAGAACAAGGCGAGCCGTTCCCAGCAAACAACTTATTTCTGCTTGTGAATTATCCATGAGGAAACCTAGATACGTTTTTTTTTACATAGTCAGCTATTAGTGAAAATTACTTGACACTCCACGTGACCCTCTTTGGCCCCGCTGCTGGTCACCCTGCAAGGCAACCCCCCTCTACCTGCGTCCGCAGCCCCTCTGCCCTCGCCCCTGCCAGCACGGTTCTCCTGCCCGTCGCCTTTGCGCAGGGAGATGGAGGTTTGCACGGGTTTTGCCTGAACACGTTCCCACAGTTTTGGGATCCTCTCCTGCTCCAGGGAGGACCCTGTGCTGGGATTAAGCTGCTGCTGCGTCGGAGTGCTGGAGGGAGTTATTGCACAGGAACAAAATATATCCCTTGTACTTTTCTTAAACTAATAAACAAGAGGTGTTCTCTTCACATCTAAAGGAAGCTAATCAAACACTCACAAGCTCTGCCTTTTAACCCCAATAAAATCCCAGCAAGATGATACCAAAGTGATCCTTAAATCCAAGCATCGAACGCGATGTAGAAATGCCACCCCACAAACATGAGAATACCATCTCTGTTTTCTCAGTTCACATGGGAAGAGACAGGATTTGGAGGCCTTGCTCTTTCCCTTTTGCCATCAGGTGGATCAAAATGTTTCACCTAACACCTGGTAGTTAAAAATCAGGTGTTTGATCTCCTGCAGAGAAGTTATCAAGTAATTCTCAGCTCCAGGTGTGGCATGGGTTTGGACAAGCTTTATCTCCATTTTAGCAATATGGGGGCAAAACACAGTGTCCGTTCCGCAATTTATTTTACAGTTCCCACAAATGAAACCCTTTGGCAGGTGCCCTTTGCTATTCAGTTTATGGTCTCTCAAGATGGGAGGAAAGCAAGTAAAGGTGGAGAATAGAGAGGGACACTTGCAGCTCCACTGAGACAACCCTCTCGTGTGGCAGAGGTCCTCTCTCTGGATGGAGAGCGTGAAACTCACGCCTCGAGGAGGAGGAAACGACTCTGACTGATTGATTGATAGATGGTGGGGAGTGAGGCTGGCACAACCACGGGAGACGCTGCTTATTGCTTGCAGTGCTCCACAGTCTTTCAACTTGACCAGTAACCAGTGGGACAGGATGGGGAAGCTGCCACCACATGCAGAGAGGCTTGTGGTACCAAGAGCAAACTTGAATCCCACTGTTGAGGTGGGGGGTGATGCACCAGTCCCAGTCTGGCCTGGCAAAGCCTGGTCTTGCGCTGTCGTGGGCTCCTGGTGTGCAGCCAGGCGGCACAAAGTGGTTAGCCCAGGACTCACAGTCCCGGGTGGTCTCAAAGTGGGCTCAGAGGGGTGGTGGAAGGAGGGTACGTGCTGTGCTCAGCCGGGGCGCACGTGCCATTTGGCACAGCGGAATGGAGAGCATGCATGTCGTCCGACCACACATCATTGCGAATTCAGGGTTTCTTGACTCTCGTTTGCTCAGGCCAACAGCCAGCTTGCTTGGTTTGGTCAGAGGAGGAGGAAGCAGAGGAGCAGACCACAGTGGAGCTGCTTGGCAGAAGCCCAGTCCCAAAACATCACGTTTTCCAGCACCAGGGGTGGTGTGTGCTGCTGTCCCTGGCTGCTTCGGCATCTGAAACACAAAGCCTGGGGACCGGCCTCCTGGAGACTTCCAAGGGCATCTCTCCCAGAGCCTCTTCCCCAGGGTGACTCTCCTTTTTTGCCTCTATCTCCTGGCAGCTCCCTTGGTCCTTCCCCCTGCTTGCTGCTGTGCTGCTGGCCCACCAGCATGGGGAGGGTAGCCGATGAGAGCTGGCAGGAGCCTGGGCATGAGTCTGAAACTCAGGGAGAAATGGGAAAGACACGGTGTTAATTATGATGGCTTGGGACCAGCTGGAACCATCGTGACAAGTTACCAAGGAGAAAACAGCTCACGGCTCAGGGACAAAGCGGCCTGGGGGGCTTGGTGGGGGATGCCAGATGAAATCCACCACCAGGTGCTGGCTGCAGCCCCGGAGCATCACCCTGGCATCGCCATGGAGGCGGCTCAGATAACGGGAAAACAGCAAGCCCACCAGCAGCAGTATTTTCCTTTGAAGCCCTGCTGTTGCACGTGGGCTCCCAGACTGGCAGGGCTCGAGCTGCCTTCTTAGCTAAATTGGGAAATTAATTACCCTGAGCCACACCTCCAAGTGAATGATGGGCAGCTCACTCTCGGCGATGCCTGGTCTCGAGCGACTGTACCAAGCTCAGCGAAGCAGCCCGGAGCCTTGTCGCTTGGCGTGCTCCAGGACCCTGCCTTTCAACAGGCAGGACATCAAGGGAAACGCCGTACATCGAGGTCCAAAATACCTGGAGCTCTTGGTAGCTGGAGAGCTGGGCTGGGGTAGTGGCAGACGCACATCAGGGGAGCGCTTCTGCTAGAGGTACTGGTGTGGTTATTTAAACTCTTTAGATGGAAATGGACAAAACCTATTAAAATAAATGGCACTGGTTTTATGTTTCTTGTTGCCTCTGCTTCAAGCTGTTGATTTACAGTTAGTTTGCATTTATAGACAGCTTGCATTTTTGGAGTGTTTCCTTTTGGAGTTGTAAAAGGTCAGCCTAAAAAAAAATGCATTTTGAGTCTGTTTTGATTCTGTGGCAAGGGACAGGTTTCCCCGCGAGTCAGGGAGCTTCAGAGTTAAGCAATAAACAGGTCCCTTTTACAGCCACTTTCAGTTTTCCCCTTCTGCTGTAAATCTGCGGGAAGGTAAGCACGCTCCCAGCGCAGCCCAGGCGGCAGGAGCCCCCCTATTTCACAGCCCCGGCAAACTTGGCTGTGCCTGCAACGCCATACACGTATTTCATGGCTCTCTGCTTTGGTCTTTTTCCCAGTAAGCAATTGCATTCAAGGGCCTGATTTTTGTTTATTCCTCTGCATCCTGCGTGGTTATTTACATGAAGGCAAAGGGTATGAAAAAAGCTATCAAACCAGAACGGGGAAAAAAAGGGAAAAGCTCCCTGGAGCTGCAGTTGGATGCACTGACTGCACCTGGTTGGGTTCAGGCATGTTTGCTTGCTCCTGAAGCTGTTGATCACCTGATGGTGGTAATATTTTCCTACAGATTATATGGGATCGGCTTTAAGGGGTTCTTTTTATTTCTACCAAGCCGAGAGCGTTTCCAGGTAAATGGCTTATCTGGCCCAGAGCAGCACAAACTGAGGGGCACTACTGCTCTGCATGGGTAATTTTGTGCTGTGTTTCCCCCCCCCCCCCCCCCCGAAATGTTACTGCTTTGAAAGAGAGCTGAGAAAGCAGAGCCAAAATCCTTGCCTAGAATTGCGTGGCTTGTTTGTGTGCGGTGCTTACCTAGGCGGCCCTCATCTGAGCTGCTGGTGAGGATGCATCAAACTGGCCACCGATACGCTCTGCTCTTGCTTTTTATGAGACACGGATAAGCTCAACAAGAGCAGGGTAAGATCAGCGGTGCTCACCTTAGGAAAAACCACATAGGCAGCTGTGTCCATCAATAGCCTGGCGTTACATACCTGCCACCCTCGCCTACACCACTGCTATAGTAACTGTAATCTGCTGGCTAGACATCTCCCTAGCCTGGGCCCTAAGAAATCCTGTCTTTTTGGATGGGAACATGCTTAAATTAGGTCCTTGCTCTGAAAGGTGATGGCACCTAGAAGGAGAACACACTATATAGACAACGAAGCCAACTAACTGCTCTTTGGTAGTTTTCTTTCTGTCTGCAGGGGTGCAGCCAAGCTTTGCAGCACACTTTTGGGGGGAAAAAGCTGCCCAGAGATTTCCACCACAAATTCTGCACTGCAGGCAGGGAGTCTCAGGTCAGCCCCACCAGTTTCCCAGCCCTTCCTCTAACCTGGGAAAAGGAAAATGCTCTAAATAAACCGCTATTTAATCAGAAAACATCCTCTAACCCCTAAGGAATTGCTGAAAATTGTTTCAAAACTAGTTTTGAATGGGAACCTAGCACTGGAATTTAGATTTTTCAATTAAAAAGTGAGCTTTTGCTTTTTTTTTTTTTTTTTTCCTTCAGAGAGAGGGAGGAAAAGTTGTCAAAGAAACAAAGTGTTTCTCACAGAAGCAGCTGGGATGTGCGACCGCAGTGCCTGGCCCCTTGGAGCTGCAGCAGAAATGTCTCCTTGTCCCCCTTCTCCAAGGAGACAGCATCTTCCAGGCGGCACCATAAACCAGAGGATGTCCTGCAGAGTCACCTCCTGGCCAAAATTTAGCAGCCAGGAGGTGGGAAAAGAACAAGAACCTGAAGCACCTGAAACCCTCACTCCCAGACAACATTCCCACACTGAATCCCGTTCTTCCTCTCAAGCAAAACACATTTCAGATTGCTCCTCTGCAGCACACCATAATCCTGAGGGAGGAATTTGGAGGAAGAAGAAGGAAGGAAAGAGATTTTTCACAATTGTCTGGCTCTTAAAATGAAAGGTATTCATGCGTGGAAGAAAGTACCTTTCTCTGTCAGAAGGAAATAGACAAAAAAAAAAAAAAAAAGATGTTTACGAAATATGGAGGGCTGCACTCATCTTTGATCAGGCTGCACAAGCGATGCCGGCAGGGGCTCCCTGGCCACAGCTGGAGATTTCCCATGGAGCTCTCACCCCTGCTCCCCCCCTGCCCAAAGTCCAGCTCAAATTTTCCATCTTCCCATGGCAAAACAGAAGATGGAGTCTAGAGAAGAGGGAATAAAAAGGAAAAAGTAATGGAGAATGATATAAATCCTTGAAACAGAGGAGCAGGATTGGGAAGAAGGCTTGTAGAAACAGCAAATCTGAGAGTCCCTAGCTAAAACCGATGGCTTGGACCTACAGTCCTCCACTGATCTCTCACACAAAAACCAGGAGCTTCTCCAGTAAGTCATGCCAGATGGCAGTGCCCCACGTGCCGCCTCCCTCTCCTCCATGCTTCTTGCAGTGAGAATCCCATAAAAAACCAGGCACATTTCATGAAAGCGTTGGCCAGATGGCCACCAGTCCCCCTACCCTGCTAGTCAGCTTGAGCAGCAGCCTGAGCCTCTGCTTCCTAACCGAGGTCTGTCACACCTTGCCACCAAGACATGCAAGAACACCAGGATGTGGTGTGGCCCTTGCTGAGTCGTTACAGAAAGTCTTTTTTCCTTGAACTATATCAAGGAAAAAATCAGTGTTGGGGGAGATGCATGGCTGGGTGAATAAATCAAGTATTAAAGCTTTCTCAAACGAGGAGAAATAGGCATCGCCCACCAAAAGGTGGGGATGAAGGAGGTGAAGAGGCTGCCCGAGCCAACCTGCACAGCTCCACACCATGCCCATATGGCTGTAGCTATGTCAGGAAAAGCAAAATACAGGGAGAGATGCCTCCAGCCAGCCCAGACCCAGTTGTGCCTGGGTGGGATGGAGATGCAGGGTGCTGCGGGGTGGGCAGCCACCGGCCCCCGCTCCTCTCTGCCTCCGGGCAGGTCCCCCTGCGGCAGGGCCGGGGGAGCCGCCGGGCAGCAGGCACTGCTCGGCGCTCGCCCAAGCCCGCGCCTTGTATCTGCTGGGAAGGCACTGCCACCCTCCGAGGAGCCCCTGGGGACACTCCTGGCATCAATGGTCCCTGAATACAAGCAGACATGGCCCCTGGGGCTGAAGGGTTGGGAAAGGCCAGTGTTGAGCTCTATTTTTCTCAATATTGGTGAAATCACCCCAAAGCAAGAGATCCATCAGAGTCCGCACAGCAGCTGCCGTCTCAGTACCTGCTTGTGGATGGCAACGGGGACCTGGCAGGTTTTTGCCGGGCGGATTGAAGAAGCAGGAGGAACTGACTCCTCACAGAAATATCACACCAATAGAAGCATCCACAGAGAAACACCACAGGAAATCCACATGCAGTGGGAAAACAACATTGTTGCTGGTGATGGCATGCCTACAGCCTGTCCCGCCTCCGTCCACCTTACCCCCACGCTGGCCAAGCTGGAGGAGGCGACCGCTCTCGCTAACAACCAGAATAACACCGAAGGAAGGGAGGACAAAGGAACAGGGAGTCTCTAGGACAGAGAAGAGAGATGCTCAGCTGAGTGGGTTTGTCTGTGGATGCTACATTATGCATACAGGGATACGGCTAACCCAGAAGGTAATGCAGGCAATTCGAGCGAGCCATTTCAATAAACACCAAACAAAGGGAAACTCAATTAAATTTTAAAGGCAACACATTTTCAAATGGCGGGACTAGGCAGCATTTAAAGGTGATGATCGCTGCCAATTTATTTCAAGCAAACAGGAGGCTATTCGGTTTATCTGTTGAACGTGCCAACAATTAATTTAGTAATCAGCATGTTCTGAAGGGACAATTTGAGAGGGCGACAAGGAGGGCCAGGCCCTCAGTCAGTGTAAATTCACACCGGCTTGCTGAGTCGCAGCCAGCCTGGTGCCAGCGGAGGGTTTGGCTCAAGCCCCCCTGGGAGGGACATGCTGGGGAGGTGACTTCTCTTGCATAAGGAGGGTGATGCGCTTCACACACACGCAGATGGTGATGCTTCTCATACCACCCACAGCACAGATGGACTGTCAGTCATCACATTGAAAGTCATTCCAAGACTGTGCCTACCCCAAGTCCAGCAGGGAAAAATTAAGTGCTCTTTTATCCACTAAACCTACACTGCTTTACACGGCACAGACACCAGAAGCAAAAATATTGTAGAAATAAGTCTGCTATTTATATAGCTCAGCAGATGAGATATAGCAATAAAGATGCTGAAGTCACCCTTTTGTTTAATATAAATTAAATGAAGTTGTGCTTATAGAGGCCTTTTCACCCAGGGATCCTGAAGAGCAACAACCTCCTTGCTGCACAAGTGGACCAACTAAAGAGGTTAAAGGCTCGGGTCAGAGCCCTCACCAGCCCACCTGCAGTAAATGTGGCTCTGCCTCAGAACCATCTACACCAACAGCCTGCAGTGCCTTAAAGGAAATCATTTCCTAAGTGTCTTAATTTAATTTGGGTCCTGTGAGGTGCTGGTGTCTCGGGACAAGCCATCCAGACACCCCAGAGCGGTGGATGAGCAGAGCCTTAGAGACAAGGACAAGAAGGTGGCCTGAAATGGAGAGGGGGGAAAAAAAAAGAACAAAACAACAAACCAACCACAAATCAGTAGACAGCTTTGAAAAATATTCCTGTAGTATGTTTACCTTGAGTAACATATTTAGTTGTTAGAGACTGAGGTGATGAAGTCAAAAAAGGAACTTTGAGTTATTTCTCACCAAAATCTTCTGAGAAACGGTCCAGCTTCTCCTGAAAACATATTTCCTAAGATGTCTTCTAAAGGGTTTGGTTTTCCTTTTTATTTTCCTTCCCTGCACAGTAGCTCTTAAAAGTCCCAAGTTATTGCTCTTAAGAGTTGTTATTCCCTTAAGATAAGGATCTGTCCAAAAGAATCGGGGGTGGGGGGACAGAAAAATCTCATTTTGAACTCTGCAAAACTAAGTATTTTGAGTAAATACCTCCGGTCACTTTCTGGAGGTGTAAAACCCGCACCGGGTGACCAGTCTGGATTGCAGCTAGCACATCACTGCCTGCCCCTACACACACAGGCAGCCTGTGAGAAGAAAGAAGCCAAAAGCTGGAGAAATCCATAGGGCCAGTAAAAAAAATTACAACAATTTTGCTAAGCAAAAGCTAGCCAGTAATAATTTATGGTAGGCATGGGTTTTTCTGGATGAGGTTTAGGATTCTGCATGTTTGTGAAGGTCTAAGTGCACTGTGGAAGCGCTGGAGCTTCACCAGCTTCACCTCTGGCTGGTGAGAAGACGATCAGCTGGTGGCCCCCACCTCGCTCCCCTGCCCCAGTGTCCCACCAAGGTGCCCCACTGGCTGCGCAGAGGGAGGTCAGGAGGAGCCGGCTTGCACCCATACGAGAACATCGCTCACAGGAGAGCAGCATCCTCACTGCTTCTCGCTTGGCCAATAGCTCAGTGATGTCTTCACGCTGCACCCAGCCGAGGGAGCAAGCTCAGGACACCCACCTCTAAGCCACTCTCCATCACATAGAGGATAATTCTTGCCTGGAACAAGGCTTTAAAAGCCACAGAGGATGCCGATAGTCGCTTGGCGGAACACGGGCTATCTCAAAAGGACTGTTAAAATATACATATAAAACAAAAGAAAAAATAGGATTAATTTCCCAGTGTGTTAGGTTCCTGAGAAGCTGGCACACAAGCGCTTTACAAATTTTCTGACATGAGCTCCCGCAGGCGATCACGCCAAATGCCACCTGCCAGGCTGGCTGGAACAAGTCCCTCCCACCACCCGATAGTCCTGGAGAGGGCCTGATTCAGCAGCTTCTCCGCCCTCAGTTTGTGCTACTCTAACCTGCTCCTCAGGCAGCACCTCTGGGCAACTGGTCTTCCCCCTGTGTTGGCCAAGGGGTGGTCCATTTAAGACAAGCACCATCCGTAAGTCTCAAGTCTCCACAGCCTCGGTGGCAGCATGTCCTTCTCGAGAAACACACCCAAGCCAGACTGGAGTTGAGCCTCTTCAGAAACGCTTCTATTCTTGGACATTGAGAAGTCCCATCCCGTAGGGAACCATATTACCATACGACCTGCAGCTCCTGCTCCGACACCTCACGTGCGCAAGCTGGTAAGCGCTACCTTCGGTCCTTCTTCGCCCTTGTACGTGTCGGTATGGAGCCCTCCCGCAGCAGCTGGCTGCATCTTGCACTTTGGCTAATTAAAATGAGAGATGAAACCGCAGCCAGAGGAAATCCTCCCAGACGATCCATCTCCGTAAGCATGGCCAAGCCCAGCAGCAGTGAGTTCAAGACCAGCTTGCTATTAGTATCCTGCACTGCCCCCAGAGGGCTTTGGATTTAATCCCAGCTATTTCTCTTCTTCCAGGACAGTGGGGCCAGACAGCACCACAGAGCTTAATAGATTTGCTCTGGGAGCAAAACCAAATTATGCAATAGTGGAAGGTACGAGTCTCTTGCACAAGGCAACTTGTCAAAAGGAGCCCCATAAGCTTGCCTGAGGAACAAGCTGTTTTGGAAGTACAGTAACCCAGCTCCAGCCCTGCCTTGCTGCACGTGTTGGAGGTGCACCCCAGCCCCTGAGCATGGAGAGCCTGCATTCGCTACAGGATTAAACTTTAAGCAATGCCAGGCAAGCATTCCTTCTGATCAGTTAAGAAGGGGCATTGGCAGAGAAAAGTCCCGCCGGGTTTTTTTGAAACGTGAAGGCTGGATGCCATGCGAGAGGATATTCACGTGAAGCAAGGGAAACAAGCAGCCCGTGGGACAGGAGAGGATTGGGGGCGAAAAATGGAACGGGCCTGCAGAGCACTGATGGCAAAGTTATTAAAAGGAAAGAAAATTCACTACAGGAAGGTGCTAGTACTCCAAAGAAGTTCTTGAGGTAGTATAAATCAGCATAACGTTACTGTGCTCAGTTTATGACAGCTACAGGCTGGGCCATGTACCCTCAGTGCTGCGTGCTGCGGCAGAGGAGGAATTCGGGTATAGCAGTGAGGCTGCGGCACAGACATTCCTACACTGGGCAGGCGTTGGAGGGAAACGGCCACATCACCGTCATAACTTCAGCGTTCAGCTGTCTCAGAATTTGGAAAGGAAAAATCCTTTAATTTTGTTTCCACCTCATAAAGTACTCATAGCACTGATGAGGAAGACAGAACCTGAATGCACGTTTTTGGAAAGCACATTTGATTACCTTCTGGAAAAAGCAAGTCTCTGAATGCAAGAGACCACTTCATGCTAGAGCCAAGAGCACAGAAACCTGCATATATGATACTTCATTGCTCTGTAGCCAATTTTGTTGATTAGAATCATTAGGATACAAGAAGAAAACAGTTAGTGTGCTGTAACCAATCTGCAAATGTTAGAAAATCTGCACTCATATAAAACCAATTTTAAGAGAAATGGGATGGTCTACAAATTACGGGCAAAGGATTGCTACCAAAGGCCCTAAGACAGACAGGCAGGAAAGCAACACACAGACCAATACCCTGCCCAGGACAACAGGTGGGTAGGGGAACACAGGCAGCTCACACACCCAAAGAAAATTACTTCTGAAAACTGATGCAAAACAAACGCTGACCAAACTTCACCCTCCTGAAGGCTCCTATTAATTAAGGCTCCTAAGTATTAATACTGACTTTGTAGGGTGCCAACATTACCACCCTTGTAACAGCCAGCAAGATGGCCAGTGGCCACAGGGCTACTTGCAACTTGAACGGATGTGGGGATGCAAGGTTGCTGCAAAACCCTGCCGTGAGTGGGAGCTAATCAGCCAGTGAAGTCCTGGGGAGCTACAGGTCCTGGTGGCTTCCCTAAACAGCCTGCTCTCACGGCTGTTACCTGTTCCTGAAGTTTTTCTCACCTCTGACACACGTGGCATGTGATGAGCAGCCACACGGAGACTTCGGGGCACAGCTCAGATACTCACTTCACTTTAGCAAGAAGCCTATTTTGTCCTAAGAAAACAACAGTGGAGTATTCACGCGCCCCTTTAAAATATCAAGACAAAAATTATTAGTTGGCAAAGCTACAATGGCAAAGCAAACACAGACTTTGGGATCGTTGTTCTGTTTTTTTTCCCTCCCCTTTAAATCATAAACGTGTTTGAAAACAAAGCGAGACATAATGAAAATGCATATACAGAAGCAGCACTTGCCTGAAGGTCCAATGTTGTACTGCGGTGTTTCACTCATTTTTCAACCCTCCTGTTTGTTGTCTGATTTGTACAGCAATGTTTTTCTCCCTCCCCCTCTAGAACTCGTGTTATAATCCTGCCTTGAGATGCTCATCTATCAGCCCATCACTCAGAAAGCAAGCCATTTATGCTACTGTTCAAACATCCATCCACACCTCGGGAGGACGGTGGGGACTAGGGAGGGAGAGGAGAAGAAAGCACTTTTCCTGTTGCTTTAACGTTGGTTACAAACTATGGAGGATGCTAACTTCCACCAGCGAAACATCTCACGCTCCTGCCCCTTTTCGCCTCTCTTCCCCAAGGCCTGTACTTTTGACACGGAGCTGTTTGTCAAAGACTGCGTCATTTAGGATCTCCACCTAAAGGAGAACTGTGCAGGATCAGGTCTTAAGTAGGCAGTGTGTTACCCCAGCAATGAAGCCAGATTCTGAGCTTGGGGAAAAGCAGTATCAGTCTAGAATAAACTACTGCCCTGACCGGAGCAGCAGAGGTGCGAGTGCCATCAGCCCAGCCCCTGCCACTCCCTCTGTCCAGCCCAACGCGACAGCACCCTCGTACTTGCCCCCCGCCTGACTCCGCTTCCCCCCACCAATGTCTGTGTGCAGAAAGCTGCCCTTTGTGACCACCTGCCTATGGCTTAGCAAAGCACGTACCCGTTAGCAGCTATTATCAACAGATTATTCGGATCAAACACCAAAAAAAACTATTTTCTCAAGCAGATTGCCGTAAATGCAGTCTCTTCCCCATC
The DNA here is from genome assembly GCF_965183815.1 of Platalea leucorodia. Taxonomy (NCBI): domain Eukaryota; kingdom Metazoa; phylum Chordata; class Aves; order Pelecaniformes; family Threskiornithidae; genus Platalea; species Platalea leucorodia. Next base: position 122,109,334 of record NC_138823.1, read on the forward strand.
ACCTCTTCCAAGCCACCCCCTTCCTTTTCCACAGACCTGTACATAACTCACAAAATGAAAACAGATCTTAAAACACAGTAAATTATTTTATGCACTTCATCCCTTCTATCTCCCATCTGCTACTCCAGCCTTTTGCTATTGGGGTGCAGTAAAATCTGATTTAAAACATGGAGCTGACACTGTAGTCTCCTTTTTTTCAGCCAAAATATGAAAAATAAAAAGCTACCCATATACACATTTTATCACAGCAATAGATAAATCTATCACAATAACCATTTTGACAGATAATAAAAAGCAAAAAAAAAATATTGAGGGGGTTTACAGCAGTTTAATGAAGGCTCTTGTACCAAATCTTGAACTCAAAGTTACAGTCAGAGTTATTGAAAAAAATAACGTACAATGAAAAAGCTGATGAGAATTGCCCACCTAGCCATGGAATTAACTGTGGTTTAACCCTGTGCTTAAATACTCACCACACAATAGAAACGAATTTAAATCACGACCAAGGTACACACAATTCACTTCCATTCTGTTTTCAATTACATGTATTCAGCATGTAATTTAACCTCTGGAGGTTACTCTGAAGAACACAGAGGTTTCTTTTTTTTTTTTTTTTTCTTTTTTTTTTTTTTAAACACTCACTGGAAATAAATACCATTTAAAGAATACACATGGAGTGCAATAAAATGGACACGCAGGCACTGGTACAGTCTAGTCCTCTTCAGCCCTCTACAAACTACAAGACAAGAAGTTTTAAACCACAGATGGAGTGGAGAGCAGGGCAGAGCTGTACAGGTAGCACAACAGGTTATGTACTACACAAGAGCACATCTGCAAAAGGTCCCAGGAGATTTTTGTTGAAGATGCAGCGTATCCACACCAGGTATATTGTGAAGGGCTTAATGTTTTCTGAGAAGGTGTGATTCTGATGGGACAATATATAAGGCATGTAAGTGTTTTCCCCTTGCTCTTGTATCCACACTTCATATTTCACTTCTCTGACCTTGAGATACTTCAGGTTCCAGGGGATCTGCCAGGACACGGCAAGTTTAGCTTCGCTCGTGCCCTGGACAGAGGCTTGACACTTGGCATCCCTCACTTTGCCAGGGTAGAGGCTGCCAGACCACTTCTGCTTCTTGGGTCCGGGCTTAGATTTCACAGTCTGCCTGATCACGTGGATGAGAGAAGGGATGTTCACCTTCGTGTCCTGGTAGGCACGGAACAGCCACTCGGGGTTGCGGCAGCAGAGGTGCCGCGGCACCTCTGTGCTCTTAATGATGCGCTCTTGCTCAGCTTTGTCCAGATGAGCAATCCCGCCCTGATCCCAAGGTCTGTCCGGGTAGGTAACGGTGTCTTCCCTGTCAGTGTTCTGCCAGGCAATGTACTGCAGGTCCATGCCAGGAAGGGTTGCCAGGGTTTTGTAAGGGGTATAGTGTTCAGGGTTGATAGCATAAGGAAAGAGCTCCACCACTGTGGCACCTCTTGGCAGGAAGAGAGACATGACTAATTGGGCCCCATGCATGCTGACCAGCATGGACGCATTGCTGATCAACCGGACGATGTCAGAAAATGAATGCTCCTCCAGAGAGACGGTAATGGTTTTCATCTGAAACTCCTGAGCGAGAGCCAGGATTAGTTCTGCCTCATTTAGGATAAGTCTGTTGATTGTTCGACTGAACACTATGATGTACTCCTCACTGGAGCTTTCCTCCAAGCTGATGTTCAGCTTCTGCGTCATGAATTTGGTGAACTGCCTGATCTCGTTACCAGAAACCAAGATGTTAGCCTTTGGCCCTTGTGGCTGGACAAATCCATACTGGTACCAGGTGGTGATTTTGGACAGTCCCACATATGATTTGGTAAAGCAGAGGAGCCTGCCCAGGGTTTTAAGCTGCTCCCTGAGGAGCGGCTGCTTGTTACTCAGTAACTTGTAGAGGTCAAAGTGAGCACCTTCACTCCACCCTTCCATGAAGAAGAGCCGTGCCTCCAGGTCTAAATCAGAGAACTGCTGCATGGTGTAATAAATGGGGAGGAGGTCGTCATGAAAGACGTGCATCAGGTTGTCTGGGTTGAACCTGTTAACGATCAGCGCCACATCGGGCACGAAGACCGGCTTTGGCATAAATTTCAGCGCAGCAGCTGGCAGCTCCACAAAGTTGAAGTACTGGGTGTTGTGATCTTCCACCGAGGAGAGGTCAAGCAGAGCTGGCTGGAACCTCCGGGAGCCCAGGTTGGGCAGCATGACCGAGGAGTTGCTGTGAAAGTAGACAAACTCGTCAGCCTCGGTAGAGTAGCAGAGGGACTCAAAGCGGCAGATGCGGTCGGTGTGCATCCTGCCGGTGCACACCATCCTGGTACCGTCCTCCACCAGTGCCTGGAGAGCTGCATGGTAGTCAATCTGAACCTGAGAGAGTTCCTGAGACTGACGCGTGAGGACCAACTCCTCTTCGACCATAAAGACATGCTCTCGCAGTTTGATGTATTTCCACAGCACAGCAGCGAGGACAGACACGAGCAGGGCATTAAACACAGCTGCTATGTTCATTCTGTAGTTAGATCCTAGCAAGATAACAGGTGGGGAATGCAATGGAGAGGGAACACATCGTTAACACTCCTTGACATGGTGAGGGCAAAAAGACCTGTGGAAAATAAAACAAGAAAGGAACCATTTAAACATCAGGTTTACAGCTCTACCATAAATCACATTTTATGGACTATTCAAGAGAGTTTAGGCTTTTTTCAGTATTTTTTCCCCCTTCCAGGGAATGAGGAAAAGAAGAAAAGAGTGCCAAAGCACTACCCAAAACTGTAAAAAAAAAAAAAAAAAAAAAAAGGCAAACAGAACTGGGAGCTGCTTTACAGGAAGGCTTCCCCTCTCATTTTCCTTTCTACCTTTTTGGAGAAGAAAAAGTAAAACAGTTTGTGGATAAGCTCTATGAAGCTTTCTCAGAAAAAATGGTATGTTTCCTGGGACTTTGGCTCACTCTGCTTTTTGCAGACCAGTCCAACAATGAGAGGAAAGACAGCGCTGCAATCACTGGGCCACTCGCACAGGGCTTGGGAGACCTAGCTCCTTCTCCTGACCTGCCACAGGCCTTTTGCGTGTCTGTGGGTACCTAACTCTGCCTCTCGCCTTTACTGTGCAGAGAATACAAGTACAAGGAGTATTGCCAAATACAGATTTCGCTACACTCCATTCCAATATGAAAAGTGAACTGGTGAACATAACATTCAATTTAATTTTATTGGGGGGGTAGGGGAAGAACTTGCAGGTCTGCAAACTGCCCTGTGTCCCAAGTCGCTCAGTTGTTTCATTGGCTGCAATCCGGAATCAAAAGCTAGGATTGACAACTGCCATTGTCTTCCAAAAGAAATATTGGCATGGGAGAGAGAAGAGCTCCGCTCTTTATGGAAGGAACTGATGTTTCATTAAAGCAATCAAACCTTCATTTAGTGAGAGTCTGGCTTGCACCACCACAACCAACCCTTAAACAAAGGGGAAGGTAATACATTTGAAGTGCTTCTAGTGTTGGTGTTTTCCCATCCCAACCTGAGAATCTCTTCTGTGCTGGTCCAAGGCCTCCCTGTTTCTTTTTCTGTTATGGGAGAGATCCTGCCGCTGTTTTCTTTTTACGTAGAAACACTACTGGCTTATATCAGAGTATTGATTACATTTTCTACTGTGAACTTCAGCTGAGATATGCATTCACCCACAGTATTTATGGGCTCCAATTTTCATTATGCATCAAGGTTCGCTGCTAGTCAGACTGTAAATAATCGCAGCCATGATTCATGGGGAACTATAGGAAGGCAAATCTCTGATTGGTATATACCTGATTAGACTGTTTCTAACTGCAGTTTTTAAAGGTAGCAATTTAAACTACTTTTGACGCAAGTTTGGAGCGAGAGAAAAAAAGCAACGTCTCAAGCACATGCTCTGACATCCCAAACAATAGTTCCCTAGCATTTTAACCCAGAGATGCTTGGTTTTATACGCTAAAGTGGAGGAAGACAGCAAGGCATATTTAGGACCACTGCAAACACCTTCTCTACTGTCGAGGAAGTTCTTTTGAAAAGAGAGATTGCAGCCTAAAAGCTTGATCCTGCAACCTGGTTCGCACAGCTTGGAATTGAATGGAGAATCACTCATGGAATTCAATGAAGTTAGAAGGGATCCCTACAGCTTGTGAGATCCCAACAGCCTGCGGGATCCCTGTCTTAGGAAGAACTGAAGGTATGTGGAAGACTCAATAATGCCAAAGAAACAAGCGCTAGCTGTAAGTCACACAGATTCAAGAGGTGGTCTCTGGGGATCTGAGCAACAAATTCATTTCAATTTCAGAGCAGCTCTAGCTACTCAAATGAAACAGAAATGAAGTCCACCTCCTTTGGCAAGTGGTCTGAAAAACTGCCTCATCTAGCAACTCCCTAAAAGCAAGCAGCAAATTAAAAAGGTGTTTTGATTTCAACCATAGAAAAGGAAATGGGAAGGGACTCAGAGTGGTCATCTAATTGCCAAGGCAGGATCAGCTCTCCCTAAACCACTCCCCAAAAGATGCTTATCTATCTCATTCTTAATATTCATTCATCTCTTCAGCCAGTCTCCAGCAATAAAGGCATGAAGGACTGTGATAAACTCTTTCCTAACACTCAGCCTTTTTTTCCAGCACAGCAATTTAAACCTTGTCTTGTCCCAAGTGCCACAGATACCCTGCACAGATGAATGATGGCTGTCACACCACCTCTCAATCTTTCCTTCTCTGTAACAGGGGATGACTGCTGCTCCTGATGGCTTTGCAACTCTCAACCGCAGCTGTTCCATGGACAGCCTTGAATGGAAACCTACTGGGGACAGCGGTACATCACTCAGTGAGGTTCTGCTAAAGCAAGCAAACCAGTTTTCAGGAAAATAAATTTTTGATAGGGACAGATCTTAAGTTATTTTGTTGGTACCAGGCTTCCAAAGCTTCATTTACTTCTTCACTATCTTTGAAAGACATCTAATGATATCATCCAACTCTCCACATAACCTCTCCACTATGGACCTCTCATCTCGTAAGCACAGCTTTAAATGACTTCAGCAGCATCACCAAGGAAAGGACCGAGCGCAAGCAGCCATGTGCAAAGCCTGCTAGTCAGTACGTGAAGGAGACCTTCAACAACCAAGTCCTCTGCCACAAGCACACACTTCAAATGAAGGCCAGTCTGCAGGCATTGTGAAAGTTAAGTACTGCGGGTCAGAAGAACAAAGCACCTACAAGTTCAACGGAGTCAATGCAAGTTGCAAGAGCTTGGCGGAGGGGGAAAACCACATGGCTTCTTTATTATTGCAGTACAGCGGGGAGAGCGTGTATGTGTGGGTGTTTCAAAGGCATCAGAAGGCAGCAGTCCATACCACTGATACCACCTGCATTTCACGGGCATCTCAGTGGTGCGGAGCTCCGCCGACCATTACAAACCCCTTGAGCTGAACAGGCCTCCTTGGAAACAGCCTGTCCTAATGTTTCACCCCTGACTGATTTGTTCTCTCCCCTCCAGCCCCAAGGGAAGGGCATAAGAAGCACTTCAGAGATGCAGCCTGATGGATGCGGCCAATGTTCAGAGGTCGGCAATTTTCATTTTATACTCTGTTACAGCAATACCTGCTAAATGGCTACAAATGAACAACTCAGCTTTTTAATAAAAATCACCTGCAAGGCCCTCCTCCATCTCTTCCCTCACTGCAGGTCTTTCACTTCCCTGCACTTAGCTGAAGTGAGTGTACGTGCTTTAGCTTTTAGGTGTCAGGAATGAATGTTAAAAGCTAGCAATGCTAAAGGAATCCATCTTCATTCCTGTTCCTCGTTGCCAATTTGTAAATCCCAGTTCATGCTGCTTGGCTGAATGCTGCTTTTGATGGAAGTGAACAAGGAGATGTGGACAGGAAGGGGTGTTGCAGGCAGAACTAAAAGGAGAATTTCACAGGTACTCAGGGAACAGTCTTGATACTTGGCCTGTTTTCCCAGATTTTACCATCCACCATTTTTTTAATCTGATGCTTTCAGTGAACACAGACCTTTGAGAACTAGAATCTTTGGTCCTTCAGGAAGTGACACAACATAAACAGTAAGAAACCACCCTGCTGTTTGCTCTTCCATACCCAGGAGAGGCTGCACCAAGCGGGTAAAGGCAAGCAATCACTCTCCATGTCCCCTGGTTCCTCAGTCTCCCAAGCTGAGATCAGTCATTAAGTGTTGTCAGCAGCAGTAGTCCTGGGATCGGAAACTTTCCCAGGAGGTAGTAAGTAACTCTGAAATAGGTGAAAGCATTTAGTCTTCCACCTGAAGAGAGCTGCTTCACAATAAAAGAAACTTTCATTAGTAAATCTCCCTCACAAAATAGGTCTGGAGTTGCCACTCCCCTCCCACGGTGTCATCGGAGAAAACCTTAAGAACCAGAAAGCACTTGCAGAAGTGGCAGGCCAGACACACTGCTACCTTCCTTAAGAGCAGAGTCCTCTGTGCTGTTTCTTTCTATGTATAGGTCAGCATCTAGGCCGTTCACACCTCCAGTTGCCCACGGACTATCTCCTCCCCATCCCTACCACGCCCATCTACCCTCTCACTTCTCAGTGACACTGGGATAACCATGGCTTTGCTCCACGTGAGTAATGCATCCCAGTTATCAAGGAAATCGCATGGACTGTCATTTTTTCACTCTCTGCTTTGAAATGCTAAAGCACCACCCTTCAGCAACAGAAGACACGACGGCTGATAGACCAGAGCCTTGCCGGAAGAGACATGCACGTAGAAGCAGCACAAAGCTTCCCGCTGCCAAGCTGGCAGAGGGCAACGATGCCCCATGGGAGGGGACGGGACGTGCCCTTGAGGACTCCCAACAGGGGCAGGCTGCGGAGGAAGAGCGGGAGTGAGAGAGGGAGACAGAAGCAGCAGATTTCCCTGGCGGCGATGCTGACAGGGCAGCAGGGCAGCTGACTTCCAGCACTGCATGGTCAAAGATGGGGAGCTCAACAAGCACACCGGCATAGGAGCAGCTCAAGACTTTGCGAGGGAAATAAGAGCGTGCCCTGAGGTTTGCAGCTCAGCCACAATGGATGCCACTCCAGAGGCTAAAAGCCCGTGGGAGGGACTCTATTTCTCGTCAGCTTATCTTTCCTCTTTTTCCAAAAGAGAGCACAGGCATGAAGAGCTTACCCCATTCTCTTCCTCCACCCTCACTAACTTAGCAAAAAGGTCACAGCTTCATCCTCTCAGCCCAGCTACTGCTGCTCTAACTAGCACTGACTACTGGTGAGCAGGTAAAGACTTCAGGAGCAGGCATCTGATGTGTTCAGCAAGCACCTCTGGCAGAGACCTGGAGCATCTTGCAGGCCCATAATGCTCTGTTGGAAGTTTGGACAGAGTAACACCTTCTGCCTGTTAGCTGCTGGTCATCTGATGTTATAAACATCCTCAGGATGTGGGAAAGCAACATGAAGCATAGATGGGGAAGCTGTTCTTCATCTCTTGTTAACATGTCGAGGAGATCAGAGTGGGTGGGATGGGAGAGATGAATTTCTACTAATAGGCAGTTGGCATAAAGGACTGTTTGGATTCATTTAAGAGATGAGTTCTGTTGTTCTTTTTTTAATTATGAAGCTAGGGTAGGATGAATCACTATTTTAAAGCTATTAATATGATGGACAATGTTTTAAATCTCGTCTCCATTTTAAAAACTACAATCTAGGTAAGAAATTGGGAGAAAAGCTACGAAGTCCACACAACAAAAAACAAAAGACACAAACATGCACTACTAAGACCCCCAGAGGAACAAAACAAGAGCTTGATTAGGGAAAACAAGCGTCACTGGGGTGAACAGCACATCTAAAAGGGGATCACCCAGTCCTGCAGGTATTAACAAAAATGAGAAGTGCTGGTTTTGTCTACTTAGGCCTTGCCAAGCTTTTGTTACTGACTGCCCAAGCACTTTCCAAGCCAATGCTCAGTTTTCCAGAGCTACAGCAGGCTAAAAAATCCTCACAGAATAGAAAGAAAAAGGCATGAAGGACACACATTTCCAGAAAGCATCACCACTCTGTGCACAGAGAGAATTGCCTCTACATGGAGGCCAACTTGGGTTTGGCCCAGCTGACCAGCTCCCCACAGAGTCTGCCAGTCGTGGCAGCGGTGTCCAAGCAGAACCGTCTCCGCAGTTCCCAGAAATGCACTGGGAACTGGACTGGGGCTGCTCCTGCCACAGGACAGGGAAGGAGTCGGGGCAGAGCTGCATGGGTAGGAAACGGGCAGGGGACCCTGACCCTTCTTCTTGTTATGGCAACGCAGTGGGAGGGGTGGGAGCAGATATTCCCTCCTCGAGGACATTTTCCCCATTAGTGCTCCCTACCCCCAGATCCATCTCTTGCTTGGCTGGCTTGCCAGGACCGGAACAGGAAAAGTAAAGCGTGCAAACGTGGCATTTCGCACTCCCCCTGCAAAATGTCTCCTGTTCTTTCTCCCATCCCTGATGCAAGAGGCTTAGCTAAGGATACAGTATATGTAATGCATGCAGTTTTAAATACCTACTTCATTCATGCTCAAAGCAGAAGTTCCTAGAAGGCAACTTTCCCGATTGGAAAGAGGGGGAGTTAGGATCTGGCAGCCAAGAATTGGCTTTTATTCTCATCTCTGTCACAGATTCCTGCAGAACTACAAGCAAGTCAATCCCCACAGCCCAAAAGGCTGTTATCATCTTATTCACTGTATTTGTTTAATGAGATACATATATCTTTCACAGTACATATCACATTAAAGAAAGGATGGTACACTGAATGATTGATATACTGGAACATTTTCTTTGTAAAAAGCAGCCAAGTGTAGAAGTGCCAACTTTTTAAACAGGAAAAGGGCAGTTTCTTGAAGGAAGCAAACCCAGCAGCCAAAGATACAAGTATCATTAATGAAGCCTGGTACAAAAAGGGGATATGAAAAATAAGAACACCTTAACTCTGCAGCCTCAAGTGGAATTTCAAATATAAAATTTTATTCAGAAAAAAAATCAAAACCTAACAATTTTTTTAAAAACAACTGTCTCAAAAACTTTAGGTATCTATAGATAGTTGTAATCAAATTTAGGTTTATCTTCGGTTTTTATGGTTTAGCATAAGTCAGGAATAGAAAGCAAAACTGTAAGTCTTTCTATACGAGACTGCAACCAAGGAGACTGAGGCTCTGTGCTATGGTCCCTACTGCAAACATACCTTCAATACGAACAGGAGAATATTGGTGGCTCCTGGACACCTTCCAGTCGTACTTATGGATGGAAAAATCTAAGTTTTCTTCCATTTAATTTCAGAGGCTGTGAGAGCTGGGATAGGAAGAGATCCAACCTGACTTTAAGGTTGACTAGCAGCCATTGATTTAATATTTGTTGATACTGCTGTCTTGATCTACAAAAGAACAGGTAAAAAAAAAAAAAAGGAAATCCAACACTAAGCAGTCAACGCGTATTAGCAAACCACAAAACTGAGCTAAAAGTATGAAACTAAAAAGAATACTTCTTAGGCTTTTAAGGTCCACATTTCCAAGATCTCTTCTCCATCCAGAATGACATGGAGTATGAAATCCTTTCCCCAAACAAAAATTAACCCTGATCTCCAGAAAATTCCCCTAAAAAAAGATGCATTTCTGATAAACAAGCTTGAGGTGGGAGATGTAAGAAAAATGAGCTATGAAAGAAAAAAAAGTATGTGTCTCATCCCTCAAGTCTTTACCTTCTGACAGTCACAAGCCTAAAGTTGAAAACCCAAGGTACTCAAAATAACCACGTCTAGACAGAGGGGGAAGTTCCTTCCAGTCGATCTTTGTTCACCCAAGTATCCGATCAAAACCTATCAGGTTATACTGGCATTAACAGCACTGTCATATGAGTAAAAAACCTCTCCCTTTTGCCTGGTCTCTTGCTGTTCGTCTGTAAGCAAGACACCTTTGTCAGAAACAAAAATGTGTCAGAGAGCAGCAGGTTTATCTTACTTCAGTGGTCTACCTAAAGTAAAGATGAAGTGGAGGTGGCTGAAGGGAAAATTTACTAATGCTGCAAAAGTGAATTTAAAAGAATATGATGTGAAATCCCAAAGTACTGAACAAGATGAGCTTCAGCCACTCCAACTATGCCTTTGGGCTTCAGCTGCCATTTGTTATTCTCTGTATTTCATCTATCCTTTCTTTCTCTATTCTCCGACGGGAAGAGTACCTGTGTTATTTGGATACTGGGACTGGTGCTTAGCAGCATTTACAGCCTGAGCTCTCCCCGATTCTCATCAGCATGGTGCCTGAGACCGCTCCTGTGTGCTGCAAATTCTAAGCAGGAGCCAGAATTGTTCGGAGTACAGCACAGCCAAAAAGAACAGCGAAAATCCCTCCTTGGTTACCACAAGCCCTACATTAGCATGTTTTTAGAGGAGGGTAAAAAAAAAGTAATCCCAAAGCAGCACCTGTCCAGTAAGAAATACATTTCTGAAAACCTACAGAGTTTAGTCCAGATCAAAGATGTTTTCCCCACAAGACTTTTGTTTAAAAATGATAAAGCAAACCACCAGTCAAACAAAGAGGGACTACAAAGAGCTGGAATTACAAATGAACTACTGACCTCCTTCCCACACATGCACAGCCATAGAAGAGAGATTCAGTGTGAAGTTGCAAAGGGGGGGAGCAAGGAGACAGCATCAAAAAACATGCTAAACCCACCCCCCGAAGTACACTGCAGCCAGGAGTGCCAACAAAACTGAATTCAGAGCCGTATGTGATCAGCACAGCAAACAGAGCACAGTTACAATAACACCCAGCAAAGAAACACAGTAATTCAGAGCATCTGCAACCTTTTTCATCTTGGAAGTACTATCCCTGGTAGATTAGTGTTTCAGTACATGCACGCATACCTGGTGTTGCTAAATAAAAGGAAATGCTATCCGGTGCCTCTCTCTCACAGAAGAAAAAAGAAGACACCTTAAAGCTATGCTTTGCAGAGGAACGAACACCCTCCAGTCCTCTTCCTTCCCCACCACCATAAAGAAAAAGAAAAAATCGTATCTAACAGCTCTCAGCACAGTAACCCGTGCACCATCTGCAGACTGAACTACCTTTCTCCCCCAGGTCTGAGCATGCTCTGTCTGTCGGCAGTGTCCTATCGCTCCAGCTGGCTCACCTCAATTTGTTAGCCTCCCAGAGGTCAGCCTTGCATGCAGGATGATTTGCTGCAGTATTCCTGCAAATCCCCAAAGGGCGGCCACGCCGAAACAAACACTATCGTGCTGTTTCACAAAGCTGAGCATGTCTTGGGAGCCAGACAGCAAACTGGTTTCGGGGGGACACATTTTAGAAAACCTGCTTTTGGATATTACTAATGCCACTACTACTCCAAACACTTCACACAGAAGAACAAAACAATAGGACAGAAAGGAAAAAAATGCCCCTTGCTAGAGGATGTGAAAGCCATTCGGCGTGCTTTCTAGCAATTCCCTCGTCACCAGGGAAGCGATTTCCCAGCTGTGATGGTCAGCAAATGGCTTAGTATTGAACAAGGCTGTGAGTGCCCTTCTTCAGAGATCCAGGGAACCGTATTTTTGAAATGAAGTTATCTTTTATGGTGGAAACAGTAATTCCTAAATACAAAGGCACAAAAATGAGCCAGGGCTTATAAGGGAGTATCTTACTGTGTCCGAGCTGAAGGTCATGAAGGCAAAAGTGTCTTACAGCAATCTTCTCAGCGGACCTTGAACACGTGGGGACTGAGTAGTTTCTTGAAGATGGCAAACCAGGCAGTACTGACTGGGAATATTTCAAGTCTCAATCCCGCAACTGGATCTACAGGCAGGATCAGAAGAGCAGCCTGGTTCTGCCCATGGCACTCACCGAAAGGCTCATGTCAAGAAGTCACACTACTGAACACAGTTATTAGGAGTGAGATCCCAGCCTTGTAGGGACATACTGGCAGACAGATGACAAGGAAACATAGGAGGCTTGCTGCAAATGTGTTGTCTATATATTTGCAGGATCCATCTTGTTGATTATCTGGGAGGCTTTTTCCCTTTAAGTGAGACCTAACAGGTAAATTAAGAATGATGAAAAAAAAAGAAAAGTTCTTTTAACACTCACGTGTACACACATTTCTATACAGATACTCTCAGATGAAGAGCAACCATTTTACATAAGGAAAAAAAGAAAACCATCCCTAGGTTTTTGTTCATGACAGGAATTATCCTCATTGCCAAAATGAAGAAGCTCAAATGGCTCTGCATTAAAAAAATGCAATTAGGTAAGATATGGGGTACTCAAAACTCTCAATTAGGAGAGTCTGGCAGCTACAAGGGTTAGCATGTTACCTAAACTCTCCCTCTAAATAGGCATCACAGACAAGCTGGCATCTCCAGCTTTTTACCCTCCCCAAAGCATGCTGGAAGTGATCTGAGGGAGGGGATAAATGAACTTAGAGCATCTGTGGTGGTTCACTGCATTATGGAGTCACACTGCCTGGGCTGGTTACTGTTTACCAAGTCTGCAATCGCTGTCCATGAACACCCCCTGCTTACTGTGGAACCCCAGCCCCAAGAAACCTTCTGTTGCCATGCAAGAAGGCAAAGCAGCCCTGCCAAATTAATCTGCAGTAAGTGACAGGATGAAGCATTTGGAGGGCAGTGAGGAGCAATACACTTTGAATCACAGTAGCAATAGAACGCACTATTAAGTACTGCAATATCCTGCAACTTTTGGGGTGAAGATCCACCAGTGTTTCAAGTTATTACAGGTGATGGGCCCCTCATTCACCATCAAGTACCCTGACCTTACTGAAGCCAGGACTCCCCTCTGGGGAAGGCCACTGCGTGGGGACAACCTGCAATCTAGGATGGCACTTGGGTGTCTCCTCCTCCCTCCCAGGACACGGATCCGCTGCCTCAAAACAAGCATGTCGCTCATCCAGCTTCTCCTGCCTGCTGTGGCAGAGGCAACATTTTCTCCAATATAAAATGAAAACGGGGTGGTCCTGAGGCAGAGATGTGGCAGAACTGGGAGGCACAAAGCAGCCCCAGGAAGATCATGACTTGTCCCAGACAGGACCCAAGACCGCTAGCCTGAATACGGCCACCAGAGCTGAGAAATGTGGGTGTCATTCAGCATCACACATGCTTCGAAACACAGTAATACCATGGAATTTATAACCTTGGGTTTCCGACTACCAGTTGAAAGCCAAATACAAAAGAAAAATAAGATAAAAGAAACAAAGAATAAACCCAAATAACATTCTGCAAAATCAACAGAAGGTTCTTGACAAAGCTAGACCTTTAAAAATGAGCCTGCCAACATGATGAGTAAACACAACGGTTGTATCTACTGAACTAGGACATCACAGAAGTAAACCAGACATTTTCTCATCTCCTGCTCTGGAGTGCTGCTTTTACATCTCTGCCTTCTTGGTACAGAACAAGCAAAATGGTTCTGGCCTTCCTGGAAACACTAAAACCCACTAGGATTGACAGGACAAGGTGCCATCTACCTCATTACCCTCCTTTCCAGGCCTGTGCCACCTCTTCCCACCAATTGAAGGTGGACTTTGAACTACAGCATGAGACTATGCCTGTCCTGAAAGGACCCCAAAGGGACACTGGTCAGTCAAAGCTGCTTGGGGGAAATAAAGAGAGAGAAAAAAAAAGAGAAAATAGAAGAGATCCCCTCTTTGGCAGGCCCACCCAGTGTCCCCAGCCTGTCCTGTTGGGACTATGGATATCCAGTCACCCTTCTCTTTTTCGCTCACCTCTGGCCCCTGTGAATGCAAAGGTACTGTTTCAAACAAGCCAGGTGTTTTTCCTCTGACTTTTGGAAGTTGAGGAGTGGAGTTAGATTTGTAGCTGACTTCACTTGAGAAATCACATCTTGACTTTGTGTTTTCCGCACTTCAGAAAGCTCCACTGCATGACCTACCTTCCACTGATGCTAACAGGAGCCTTTCCACTGACTCCACAGACTGTCACCTGTGGTTAGGGACTTTATCAGTGGGACCCCTGAGAGCCCAGAGAGACCATGCTGGGCTCCTTATCTTAGTCAAGCTTTGATTTTAACAGAGAAGAAAGTACAACATTTACAGACTGGTCTTCTATTCATGAATAAGCTTCTTCTCTACCCCTGGAATGAGATATATGCATAGACTTCAGAGATACAATTTATCACATCACATGGGGATGGATAGTTTAATCGCAGTCCTGAAGAGGGTCCTATTGTCAATCTGCCACACTGCAAAGCAACTGAACAAAACTACATCAATAAACGGGGGGGGGGAAACACATAATCAAATAAATCCAACAACTCTGAAATAATGTCTATTACTACTGCACCATAAGGCACTAAGGCAGCCTTAAGCTCTTCTCAAATAGTCAGCACCACCAGCCTACTGCAAGTTGGTGAGGTTTGAATAGGTTGTCTTAGCTCAGAACTAAGAGTTTGATAAATATTTAATACCCCTCATAAAGTTGCAGACTCCAAAAACAGTGCCACAAAAGAAAAACAGTTAACATTTTTGGAACTCCTAAAAAGCAGTACAGCACAAACAATACTCATCAAGCCAGCAAAGATGCCTGAATAGACCCTTCTTTAGGGGTTTAGGACTGACAAAGAGCAGGTAAATCATTATTTACTGAATCTCTGCCTTGCACATATAAGTTGCAGGGGTGCCTGCGTCATTCCGAGGCATAGCATTTATTATTTATAGTCCCAGAAGTACACTCTATAAGAAATTGTTCTTCCTGCAGTGCTTTTCAACCAAAAGTGCATCTCGGTTTGAGAGCACAAAAAAATTTCATGCCTGAACTGACAAAAAAAAGTCCATGTATTGATAAACACAGAAGGAGACAAAGGAAGCATTGGGTTCCTGGACACCAAGATCGGGAGTCCACACACAGAGGATGGCATTTTGATTCTGCACAAGCTAACATTAAAACTGATGTCAAAAGGACCAGAACTTCAGCCAAATATTGAAAATTCCTAAGCAAGAATATACTTCAACAGAGAAAAAGGTATATTTTGAAGAGTATCTCAATGGCCAAACCCCACTTTGCTCAACTGCTTCAAGCATGACATACTCCCAGGCTTAAGAGATGTAGGATGCAAGTTTTACATGAATATTAGGTTTACAAAGGTGTAAGTACGATCAAACACATTTCACACACACACGCACACACACACTTAGGTTACATGTCTCTACATCAACCTGACAAATTCATAGATATTTATTCTCCTCCACAGATATATGCATATTTTATATGTATAAAATATATATGTGTTATGAAAAAGCACACCGGCTGTCTGAATTTGTCATATGCTAAACTATTCACTCTAGCAATCCCTCCATCCCCATTAGGAACCACCCTAGCGGCACTGCAGGGACATACTGGCCTGCTCCTGAAGCTATATGCAATGTCTATTGAGATGAATGGCATGGGAGAGTCACTTGCTAGTTTCCAAGGCAGGAGATGGCTTCGGTAGCTGTTCTCACCCAAGCTAGGTGTCACTTGTGCTCTTTCAGGTTCCCATTTTGTCATCAGTAATGACAGGTCAGCAGGATGACACAGACAAACCAATTCCCTCTCCTACAAGCTATGCCAACTGCGTACCTGCAAATGTAATTAGTGCCAATGTGTCTGTAGAGGAAGCAGAGATAATTCATGCTCATCAGAGCAGCTTGGTAAGTAAACAATGTTCACCTAGACCAACATGAGAAACCAAGGGTAAAACATTGCCTGCAAGACCCCTGGGTATTGCTGACGGCCTCACCATGGTGCTTCCCACAGCCCACTGCCTAGGCGGCAGTAAGATCATCTGCCCTCTCTCAGATGACACTTTAATATTAGGCCTTTATCACCACAACATCACCTGAAGAAACACATTTCCCGTTTTACAGATGAGAAGATTGAAACTGTCAAAGGGATCTGGGTAGGACATACCACACCAGCAGCCACAAATATGGTAGCAGCTTCCTGTGAAAAACCCACCAACAATCAAACCCTCTGGTGTACCCCAAGGTTGTCTTCATCTCCATAGGATCCAGGGCTGAAGACAGGAGCCAGGGCCTCCAAGATCACAGGTGACAATTTAGACACGATAAAGGACAGGGAGGATTAAGTTATCAGCTCTGTCACTGTTGTTCTGAAACAGTTGCTGGCAGGGCAGCCATAAGCCTGACGTGCTCTGCTTTCAGCACACCTTCCTCCCATCTTTTATCCCCATCCACACTTGCCGTGCGGCCTCCTGCATGCTTGGGAGACCCCTTGCAGCCACAATTTAGCCTGAAGTTGTAGGCCTCATCAGCATGGACTTGTCCTGAGAAGGGTGGAGGAAAAGGAAGAGAGTCCCTTTTTCCTGTCTGTTGAGACAAACAGGGTAGTCATAACCAGCAAGTCTCATAGACCTTTTCAGGAAATTAAGATGCTAATACCACAGCAAAATACAGCTGTTGAAAGGAAAAGCATCCTTGAATGCGAACATCATACGGTCATGGTATGTAAAAGAAGAGAAATAACAGAAATAACAAAACTTGCATTTTAGGCTAAACAACAGAACTGTCAAGCACTTAGATGGATCTGTAGGGGTGAACAGCTAACAAGTGTGTGGAAGTATCCGGAGGACAGGGCTTAAGACGTCCAAGCATTTCACTGCCTTCACTGGATTATGCACCTGTTTGTAAGTGAGCTGCAGTTGTTCCAGAACTGATGAGAACACCTCAGTTCACAAGCAAGATTACAGCAGGACTGTACCCTGCAGCTGTCTTTGCCCTAAGCTTCCACTTTCTGGTGTGTTCAGAGACTTTGTGCTTTCCTAAAAACCCTGAAGAACCAAAGCCTACAAACCAAAGTCCTAGTACTTCATGGAAAGAACTCCACAAGGAGGCAGCAGCAGCGTCTACAATCTTGATCAAAACAGCAGTTTCGATCCAAGCTGGAGCGTGTGCTTCAATTAGCCAGTCTCTGACAAATGCCCGGAGGTGTCTAGCACAGCAGCATGACAGGACTGTAGTTCAGAGCCAAGGTAAAGGAGAATCTAAATCAAATCAGGAGAAATAAAAAGGTTTACTGCCATTTTGAGTCCCAAAATTGCAAATAGATTGTTTTACCTCCAATGCCCCCTTCAGCCACACTTGTACACCATAGCCTTGCATCTTAAAGGGATGCAGCCAGCATATAACCCAACCCTATTCATATGATAGTAGTGCAATATTAACAGCTGATAGGAGCACAGTGTTACTGGATACCGCCCCCCCCCCCCCATGTAACAACTTAGACTGATGCTAAGGGAGCACAAAACATCCATGTTCTGGATTGGCAGCATATCCCAGGGGTGTTAATATTCACATGAAAATTCAGAACAGAGCGTAAGGTCTCATGAATCATCTAAAACAACTTATACTGGAGCAGAAAAAAGGGTGTTTCCTGACAGCATAGGCCATAGGACTGAAAAATGTCTGCTGGCCAATTTAAACATTTCGTTAAAATTGTTTTTTGATTAGTACTTAAATACCCTAGTCTGATCTTCCCTGTGGAAAAGAACAATTCTTACCTTGCCTCTTATCTGATTACAGTATCATCAGAGGGCCCAGCAGAGCAGTAGTAACACATGGCTATGGGCCAGGCATTTACTGTTTCAAATGTTGCTCTGAGGGCTACCGCTGCTACTGACTGGGGGAAGAGAAGAAAGCAATATGAATCATCTTTCTCAGCTTCAATGTGAACCACTGCACGCAATAGGGGAAGTGTGATGAATACACTGAGTTACTTGTACAAAACCATTCCAACTCCACCAGGTGTCATATGCAACAATTTACAGTTCAATAGCTACAAAGAACTTCTTCATGCCCTTGGCAGCCTGAAAATTCATGGAAGGACTATTGAATCTAGGCATATTTATCAAGGGCACAGCAGCAAGAGGAAGAAGTTCAAGCCTGATTTGAGGTTTTCTTTTTGTTTTTATAAGACTTACAGTTCTACTTATTTGAATAGTAATTTAAAATAAGGTAGTTAATTTTTGCCCCATAAATCCCACGAATAAATCAACGTATCATTTCCCTACAGCCCTCCTTCTCACCCCACCTCCACGGAGGTTACAACACCCACATAAATAGCTGATATGACATTTAACGCACACAAGAGGGTGACAGTTTCAGAGAAAAAGCAGAAAATATCTGTTGGGAGGGGAACATCTGCAAACCTACTGACATAGTTGCTATTCACTGGTGGCCCTTTGATGACGGGAGATTCCTCACCCAACCCTGCCGCAGCAGCTCATTTCTATTCCCTTCCTTCCCACTGGCAAGATCTGCTGCCTCTGTTGAGTCAAATGCTGAGTCAAGTATTTGGCAATGAGAATCTCTTCAAATAACTGAAGTGTAACCTGACTGTCACTGAGAGCAGAGCAACATCATCCTGATAAACCAACTGCTGTTTAAAACAGCTGCACTTAAAAACATCTGCCCCCATTCATTATGTACAGCCCTGGATCCATGCGCAGATGATTTGCAAAGCCAAAGAGAGTGGTCTTTCAGCTACTTTACACAGTATTTCGAGACATCAAGGGCACTGCAGGCAGCACTCTACATCAAGATGTGCTTCCCCACCTCTAGACTTCTGTTAGCACTGCTGCTGATGCAGCCATTCCCCACAGAAGCCATCTAGCCCTTATGGAAGCCCTACAGCATTACTCAAGCACAGGGAGGGTTGGAGCAGGTCTGAACCCTCCCACTTGCAAAGAATTCCCAAGATGACCCATAGTAAAAACATACGTACTGTCACACCCATCATCCTCAAACAGGATAGTTCTTGTGACCTTGGAGAAAAGACAAGACTAAGATATACATATCCATCAGCCATAGGCAGTGATACCCATTCCAAGTCTGGAGGGGTCTGAGATGGAGGACATATCATCCCAGGCAGAACCTTCCTTCCTGCCTTGGCTCATCCAGCTCCACCTTCTCCATGGCAGAATGACGTGCTTATAATCTGTCCTCAAGGCTGACAGGAAGAGACTGCTGAGATAGCCAACCCTTCTTACCAGGCAAAGGGATTAAAGCTACAGCCACAAAAAGCTCCTCTTGCAACTACGAAGACTCAAATCTGCACCTGTATTAATGCAGCAAGTATCTGAAAGGAGAAAGCACCTGAGTCAGAGGCTGAGGACTGACTAGAAAACAGCCATCTTGCCAAGTGATTTAAGGTTACACAAAATAACCACCATTTCTTTACCATCAAGGTGATGAAATACACTAAAATAAAACCTGAAATACACTAAAATAAAAACCCTCTTCTCTAATTTGCTTGAATATATTCAATGCTTAAAGACAAGCATGTACCTAAGCGCCCTGTGTTCCAATGGGACAAAGACATGCACATAAATTAAGCAAGGACTAGGGAACTTTTTGAATAACTTGATTTTGTGACCTCTGTGCTAAATATATATAGCTATATAATGTGTACATATAACTATTACAAAATTAATATAAAAGATTAAAATTAATATATAGACTATATATTGCTCTTAACTTTATACCTGCTTTAAAAGGTAGTTAATCAGTGCCTTTATAAATTTAAAGAAATTCATTTCAATAAGCTGCTAGCTTCCCAGCTTTCATTTTATACCTTTGACACAATCCTAACAGTCAGAAGCCAAGAAGCTGCAAAGCCATATATAAATGTGTGTGTGAAGCTGTCCCAGATAACCTTACAGGAGAAGGGAAGGGGAGAACAACTCCAATCTTAATTTTCCATTAACTCTCAGGACTCTGCAGGAGAACATGAGTAATAACCTAAGTAGTAAAGAACAAACAGCCAGAAGCAAGGAGCAGGGGTAAGAACAAATCATTAAGTGGTAAGTGCCAAGGGCCCTAACTTAGCTAAAGGCAGTAAAAATACACACGGACAGGAAACCACTTCATGTCTCCTCAAAAATGAATCTGGTCATATAGTTTTAGTGCCAAGTAAGTGACTGCCTCAGCGCGACACCAGAGTATCTGTTACAAAGGACAGTATTTCGTCTATGTTCTTAGAGGTCTGATAACCTATTTCCCCAAGTGTGTCTCTCCCTCCTTCTAAAAGAGGAAATTACACAGCAAATTAATCTTTGTGCACCTTTTTATTTTCCACCCCTCCTCCTCTTCCCTCCCTCCACTCCTCCCATCCATTGTGAAAGATAAGAGGAAAAATATGGATGATTCACAACAAAACTGAAATAAATTCAAAACAGCAGGAACAGCCTGAGTCTGGTTTGGCTCACACAAGTGAGCTTACAATATGGTGAGTCAGTGCAAAAAAAGCAGTCATGAAACTTGTGTCACACCCCTTTCTGGAGAGGGCTTTTTGTCCACACAGGTATGGGTGAAAGGCTCATCTGCCTGCGGAGCAAACACTGGAAATTAATCTTGCCAGTGCAAAGGGATTTCAATTCACAAACCATCAACATCCCACTCAATTTACGTTACAGGTGGCCAGCTGGGAGAGGGGAAACCAACAGCAAACTAAGACACAAAGCAATTCATGGCTAACTCATTTCCAGTGCATCAAAGGCCCATCAGTGACTGCCCCATGCAATGGGCTGTGGTCATCCTGTAACTACATTTGACTGTCTGCTTGCCAGAAGCAAATGCAAAACCCCATCGCATTCAGGAAGTCATTGGCGATACAAAGCATTCCTCTTCAGAAGAGGGAGCACAGCCCCTACATCCAAACCAAGGAGGGCTTTTTCTGGGACAAAAGAAGGGACAGAGCCAGATGGTTTCAAATTCCTCCAAGGCATTTGCAATTGCCAAGGTATTTTACACAGACTGTGCTTAGATGTTTCATTGGTCACCACTGGTCCAGAATTCACATACAGCTTAAAACTACACGTGGGTTTCTGAGCTTAAAGAAATCAGGGTTTAAACTCTCAGTTGGGTACCACTCTCAGAACAAAACACATTCACACTGGTACACCACTGAAGAGAACTGAACTGTCAGGAATAAGTGTTATTCAGCGAACAGTATGTAAAAGTGGGCCCTAAAACATAATGGGTGAAATTTTAGCTCCAAAACCAATGAAAAACTTACAGCATAGCTTTGAGAAGAATGTAGCAAACACCCCAAACATGCTGGTATTGAAGATGGGAAGCTCCAAGAAGGGAGAACAAAGCTTATTTTTCAGTGCTAGCCACAAGAGTTTATAAAAGATTTTTTTAAAAATTATATGGTCTACTGATTACTGTATCAGAGAGCATAACTAGATGAATAAGAAAGATCTATGTGCAAGCCCACTTCATACAAGAGGTACACAGAGCATGACTAGGAAACTCATTATAATTCCTCGGCTTCATGCAAGCATGGTCCTAGCATCTACACAGCTCTAAGCTGAAGAAAGAGATGGTTCTCTGAAACAGAAGTAGCCTATGCCAAATTTACACAACAAGGACTTCCAATCAAGGACCCGAATCCCAGAATTCAGCTCCTCTTTGCTCCCTGAGCAACAAAGCAGCAGGCAGATCAGACTTCAGAGACATCTTTCCCTGCTAATTACATGATAACGGTTTAAAACAGAGATTGTATCACACCCACTATCTCTCTCGAGCAAAAATACATATGTTATCAAATTGCTAAGGTAAACCAGTAAAAAGATGGAAAGGAAATTAACACCATATACAAAGAAATCTTTGCAACCAAGAAATGAAACCATTTTTATTGAGAATTACATTTTACTAGTTGAACTTTAGCAAGTAAGCTGGATGGTACAAAAAACACTTTTTCCACAAATACAAAAACCTCTTCTGTTATCAAATAAACTCTTATTCCTCTCATCTTTAATCCCAGTCTCCATATACGCCATCTCCACAGAAGAACCGAGCAATCGTTGTTTAACATCAAAATGCCCCTTGGCCCCTTTTTACACATGTGTGGTCTTCAGAACATCTAGCAGCTGAAGAAGGAGCTCCTGGATCCAACTGTGCAGGATCCCAGCTGTCAATAATTATCTAAATCTCTGTTTCAGTTTTATAAGGCTAAGTCAAAGGCCAGGAGAGAGGAGGACATTTGCATGTGTGTTTTGAAAGGAAAAGGCAAAATATTTTACCATGGAAAAGGGAAACGTCATTTGGTTCAGATATAAGAATTGTGCAGCACAGCCTCTCATAGGCATGACAAAGCAAGCTTTGGTGTGTGAGACAGTCAAATGGCAATGAAAGCTGCAGGCAGGATTGGAAAAGCTAGTGAAACTTTTCAGCTGTCGGTGGAAAAAGCTTTAAGAGCTGAAGGGGCAAATTACCGAGCCCTTCGCTTACAAAGCATTTCTTAAGAAAACTTCAAAGTTAAGTCCAAATAGCCAACTATACTTAAACTCAAGTGAGTCTCTTCTCAAACATAAACAAAGCAAGCCAAAAGAATATAGAAGACATAGGACTGAAATAAAGGGAAGGAAGAAAAGAAACAAGGAGGAAGGGAATACAGAACAAAAAGAATACACACGTAGACAAAGGATGTACAGCAGAAGAATGTGCAACCTTCAAAGACTGCTCCAGAGAAAAAAACAGACCGGACTGAGAGGTTATCTTTTTTATCTGTGTTTATCGGTAAAGCACCAAGGAATTTCCAATCATGAGCCTGAGACCTCATTGCACTGTATGAAGTAAACAAAATCACTTAAAACACAGGAGATGGATGCGAGAATTGCAGTGCCAGCTGCAATGCTGTGTGACCAGTTGGAGGTAAATCACTGCAAACGAACAATGCTATAAAATCAGTGCATCAGGAAAACTCAGCTCCCATCTCTCGTTTAGAGTGTCAAGGATGCAAGAGGGATGACATCTAATTCAGCACCAAAAAAACTAATAAAAACATTTCCATCTGTACACACAAATGATGTCTCCCCTCCCAGTTTAAATGCAAGCTCAAATCCAGCAGGAAGGGGATGGATGGCTTCATACCACCAGGAGTACACAGACAGCACCCAGAGCAGAGAATACACTGCTTCCTCAGAAAGCACAGATGCCGTTGAATTCAAAGGAGCAAGAAACGTGGCACAAAAATTAACTAAAGTGGAGGAAAGAAAACAGAGCCAAAAAGAGTGTTTCTGCTAAAGGACAACCAGAATAAGAACCAGACGAAGAAAAGATCTAGACCCACTCTGTCCACTGCACACTGCCATCAGTAATCAGAAAAAAAAAAAAAAAATCCTCCTTTGGAAACCTTCTGGAAAAGTGGATTTCTCAGGCTAGTGGAGAGCAAGCTGCTATACGGAGCTTTGGTCCAAAGGCAGGAGGGAAAGGGGTCAAATTGTAAATTACTGAAAATTTCTACATATTTCCCTGTTTGCAAGGGAGGAAGAGTTATGCACTCCCTTGTAACATCCTCAGTCTCTTCTAATGCTGCAGCCTTTGCAGGCAGAGGCACCACACTACCATACCACCTACTACAGACAAGGTGTTCTTCTGCTCACAGTTAGCAGACATGGGCAGAGTGTGAAAAGTGAGGAGGGGAAGTGGACAGATGCACTGCCAAGTAGCAAACGCCAACCCATTAGGGTCTCCATCCACAGCAGTTGACACTGTGGAGTCAAGGACAGTAAAAACACAAGAGCAACACCTGCACTACTCATAGACCACTCTTCCAGCTGACTGGAAAAGGCTCATTTCCTTTTCCTACTTCAAGCCACTAAACCAAACCAATCCTCCTTTCATAGCAAGAGCTTTGCTTACCCCACACAGCATGGTGCCAGGTAGATACACCCAATGGAAGCAATGCTTGTGCTTAGATTTAAGCACGTGCTTAACTCCTGGCTGGATCAGCACTTTCAACCATACATCCTTGTGGGCCATGGATTTGCATTCTTACACATCTTTAAACTTTCCAGGACATGTAATTTACCATTCTGCCTGCGATAAAGGATGGCAACACCCTGCTCATTCTTGCTCTTATTACACTGCAGAAGACAAAAATACAGATTTCTCAACAGCAAAGTAGAAGACACCGATATCCCTTTTCTGCCTCTGATAATTTAGCTATAGCATATCATTACCAGGCTTGAATCAGAAAAAGGGAAAAAGACTCAAAGGGAGAAGAACAGAAAGTAGAGGAAAAGGATACTTACTGCAACGAATAAACAAAAAAATCCATTTGCAGATCACATATGAAAAGAACATGCATATTAAATATAATCTCAGAATAACCGACTAGGATAAATGCATGTGCCGTTCCAGGTATTTCAGCCTAAATATGGGAAATACACATTACTCTGAGTTTATGAAGGGCTTAGTTTTATCAGTACTATTTATACACACTTTCTTGGTTCATTTTAGACATACCGCTTATACTGTACACACACTATAAATACAAAATGCATAGCAGCACATTTATGTGTCACCGAAACAAGATTTTAAACCAACAGACTTGAGTGCTCACTGATTTTAAAGGACAACAGCTCCCTATTTTTTAACACATTTCTAAATTATATATGGGCTGTGTATCCCTCCAGACAAATGAACACTGATAAATTATGTTCTGTCTCTAGCCAGGCACTTCAAGTAATCTCCACCCTCCCACCTCCTAGTCACATGAAATAAAGATGAAGGACTGCACAACGTCAGTCACATTGCAGATCCACTCAGCAGCTGCCTCTACCTGAAACAACAGAATAGATGTGTCAAGATCTTCATCAGTCTCCCCTACCAGAAGTTGAAATTTTTGCTGCAATGGACTCAGGCAGCCCCTAAGAGGGTGCTGGCTAGTACACGCCCTACACAGCCAGCATTATGCTAGACTGCATCCAGCTGCTCTCACAAGTTTCTCCCAATGGGATTGCTCTCCTTCCTAACTGACTTTATCTTTTATGCCTGGACAAGTGATTTCGGCTGCATCTGTGGACTGCAATACGTTTAACGAACAGCACGGTGTGCTCCACGACCTGGCTGCTCCCCAGCCACGTGCCTGCGGGAATGCTGCCTGGAGTATTAAGCCCACTGCATGTGCTTGAGCACACACATCCCGTTTCCAACCTGCTTCATTACCCTCTTCCCAGCAAGCTCACCCAGAGTTAATTTAATGCGTTTAAGGACTGAAGACCAGCCTTGCCTCCCTGCAGTGCTATCAAACATGTTGCAGACAGAGAATTTGGCCATATTCCATCTATGGGGTTTCCTCCAAAGTCCACTTCTTATGACAATAGTTGAGCTGATGCTTGATCAGTACAAGAACAGTGCCCCATGCAACACAACCCACCACCACCATGGAGAGCTGTTGTACCCTCACGCTGACCTTTGCATACCCCAGTCCCTCCCCTACAACAACAGTACAGGAGCTGGATCATTTCCAAGTCTCCTCATCTGATACTCACAAAGTATGAAACTGTAGAAGATCAGAGTCAGAAACAGTGGTTGCTTTTTCCTATATTCAGGCTGCTCAGCTTAACACGACATCTCTCCACAGCTACAGACGGGCACTTGCAGCCCTCAGGTCAGGAAGCAGCACAGAGGAGACACTACTCGTGCTCCAACACTACTGACAGGAATAAGTAGAGGCAAGTAAATACTTTCCAGCTGCTTCTTTAGCTGGAAGAAACTGCAACAAGAGTCCCCTACGCTTGGGGACTCTCATCTTCAGCTTCAAACTCCCATGGAAGAAAGATTTTCTCTTCCAAGAGCAACTTCCAACTTCATCAACATCTACATAGGATCTAATGAGCAGGAGACCCAGTATAACCACCACAGCCTTGGGGAGGGAGAGAGTCTGCGTTCAGAACTACACCTGGACATGCCTTTGCAGTGCAATCCCATTTCCGTTTACAAACAGGTTTCCTTCAAACCCATTCACAAATATCTGTACTGTGCTCTCTACCAGTACTACATAGACTAAGAACCTTTAAAGTTCAAACATAAATCACTTCTTTACTGATCTGGCCAATTAAAAAATGAAGAATGATAATAAGTTGTGAAATTTATCTTGTCACTACCCTAATTGCTACTTGGGGCTTCAAATTAAGGCAGAAAAAATGAGGAACAAAACTGAACTGTTTATAGCTTCTTTGGATTCTGGTTTACAAAGTACAGCATTATCTCTGTCAATGTGTGAGGAAATGCAATTGCACTGTGGACCTCTACATCAAAAAAACCTGCTTTAATTAATTATTTGAGTATTAAACCAGCAAGAAAAGAATTACTGTAGTTATTTCAGAGTTGCTTATTACTTTCATATGTGTGGTCTCCCTGCAAAGGTTAATACTAATTTGCCAAAAATCTTCGTTCATTTTACTACAGAATTATTAGGGTATTAGGATTTAGGATTAGGATACTGGGATACTACAATTATTAGGATACCTGGTGGTATCCTAATAAAACCAGAAACATTTTGAGATCTCCTTTCTAAGGAGGGACTGGGGAAGGATTGAGGAGTAAAGGAGGAAGGAAAAGCTGCAATTTAAATAAGTGTGAGAGTGTCTACAGAAGGAGAGTTAAGGACAGATTAAGTGAGGAACCCAGTGTCAAAGAGAAGGAAAAAAAAAAAAAAAGAATCAAGAAGTGGACTACAAATCTTCCAAGTTTAATTACAGTACCTTAGGTGTACCTAGATGCACTTGGTTTAAAGTTCACTCATTCACCTTTCTTTACTAAAAAAGTCAACCATAGGTACCAGAAATTAAATCCCACCAATCAAGAGCAATCAAGGTTACATTTTTAAAGCTAACTCTGCCCCTCTCTTCTTTCCCCCCAGCTTCTAACTTCCCATCTCAGGGCTGTCAGTGGTTGTCAGCACATCATATGAGAAACTCATCTGAACATACAATATAACTTGACAGGCAATACATCAGAAAACCTAGATGTGACAACGGCAAATTCCACCAGATGGTCCTGGATCATATCCATCCATTAAAAAAAATTAAAAAATTGAAAGAAAAAAAAAAAAAACACACAGAAAAGCAGAACTTCTGAAGAAGAAAAAAAAAATCTGGTATATGCACTGTTTCACTCTTTGTCCTATCCATGCTGGAAAAGAAGACACACAATAGCTCCACCTCTTGTCCTCACCAGCTCATCCTGCATTAATATTTATATATGTATTTCATCCTCCTACCCTAAGAAAAGGCTTCTAAATAAAGATGCCACTCCATTAAAAGGCAGTATGTACTAGCAATAATGGTGCTTTCCAATTGAGAAAACTCTCTCAAGGACTCTGGAGCCTGGTCCTGCTCCAGCATCAACATGGTCTCCAGGTACACCAAACCCAAGCGGTTAGCCCTGGGAGTAGCTGCAAACTTGGAGCACCTTCAAGACTCCCTTCCCACAAAAGTGACAGGCCTATGAAACATAAATCAAACCTGCACAGGCTGTCACTGCTCAAGTGAGACCTTCAGGGACACCATTCCTTGCTCCTGTTCTGCCTCTGTCTTCAATAGCTGCGTGCAGATGTGTGTGTTTTGCTCCGTGAAAAATAATTGTGTGTAACTGGAAAAAATACCGTATATCCTCGTCCTCCCAATTACACATGCTCTGAAGGAAAAGGTATTCAGTCAAATATATTTTAAATTAGTAAAGCAAGTAGATATGAATCTGAACACACAGCAGGAGTGAAGACAGTGAATAACGTGATGTTATTTTACCAAACACTTACCAGGATAGGACAGTGCTTCAAAGTTCTTTGGAAATCTGAGAGCTTCTTTGAATACAAAGCAGTGACTGTGGTAGAAAGCAGATCTACTCCCTGCCAGTGCACAAGCTGCACTACCCAGCTTAGGACTGAAGCAAGCTCTCTTCAGGCCACTGTGGCAAAATCAGCTTCCACTAAGAAACTAGACTGAGCCTTTAACAAAGGAGTATTTCTGTATGTTATAAACACCTATTTTCCTTCCCCTAAGGAAAGCTCCTTCCATTATAAACTCTCCTTTGCTGTTAAACAAAGTGCATCCGTTTCCTGAGTGAGAAAGACCTGCGAGGGGGAATACTCCAGTGCACTGGCGGAGAACTGGGCTGCAGTCGTGCTTCAGAAACTGCAAGTGAGTGGACTGGGCTCCAGAGATGACTAATGAAAAGGGCTTTTTTAGCAATGGCTGATGGCTACTCGCTGACTTCTGAAGAAGCAGTTTATTGTCTCCATCCAATCCATTTTGCAATTATCACCTTTAGCACAGAGCGGAACCTACTTTTACATCATGGACCTGAGCATAAAAGGCTTACAAAAAAGTCAATTCTCCCCTCCTCAAACTTCAACACAGAATATCCAATTTTTTACTCTGCCTTTGTCATTTTAACATAAAAGAAAAAGTCAGTGACATTTTCAAGTTTTGCTGTTGTGCACCAGCGGGGTTTCAAATACCGCAGAGGAACATAATTACATTTACAGACACTTTTGACTGGAACTTAAATGTTGTGACAGCACATAATAGTCTCTTAGAGATAAGAAAAATAGACATTTAGCTCATAATGTATGTTCTGATTAAACTTAAAATGGACACCACCTTTTTAGTGGAGTGACTTTTGGATCTAAAAGTTTTTCTATAAATACTAGACTATGATTTTTCAAAACATCAACTTTCTACAGAGAGAAAAATAAACAACTTACTATTTAATTGTTCTCAGCAGAAATACTGTGAAACAGAAGGCATAAGAATGACATGTATTTAATAAAACTGGTAAAATGTCACCTCCTCCCATTTTGATATTTAATTATATCTCATTAGAAAAGCAAAAATACTGCAAATCAAAGTCCAAGAATCAGCTGTTTACTTTATTTATTTATAGGAATTTATATAGTGCTCATCACCATAGCAACCAGGAACCTTTTTTTCTTCTTGTTCAAAGGAAAAGTTGTAATTTTGAAATGTGATCCTTTGATGTTACAGTGCAAATAAGTACTTATGTCCTATGCTGCAAACACTTAGGCAGGTGCTTAAAATACATGAATAGACCTAAGTCAAAGGCATGGTGAAAGGTACAGAAACAGAGAAAGGAAAAAGGAAAGAAACCGAGAAGCAAGTGAGAACAAGGGAACAAGGGAAAGAGTAAAGGGCTTTCCTATAAAAATTCACAGTGCACTGGGTCCTACAATAAGCCATAAACACTCCTCAGTGTTTTTTTTTCCTGTAATAGTATGTGACTCGTTCATGGAGCACAGTTCAATTAATCAAGAGCTATCAACAAGTTCCCAATTTATGCTGAGGACATCGGTGAATATTCTTGGGCAATGATTTCTAAGAGGATAGTAGCTTACAAATGAGGCTGTGGAGGACTGCCTCTCTTCTGAGAGCAGAGAAGTCAGGAGCCTCACTTTGACTGCTATTCTCTTCTGATCTACCAGCAATTAGCCATTATCAAATTCCCACAGAATTAATAGACCTTTTTAAAAATGCCACCTGCTCACAAAACATCAAAGAAATGAGTAAATTAGCACATTGCTCTTGCATACACCATTACAGAATGAATTACTAGGTCTGCCATGCAATTGCAGTTTCCCCATGATACTCCTGGTGTGCACAACCACACAACTACTTTTCAGACCCTCAAAAGAGATTGAAATTGTTTTTATACTATTTCATCTGGTTGCTTCCCACCACCATACAGATTATACACATACACGCACAATGTAGTACTTCAGATCCTTTTAAAAGCTAATGAACTTCTAATTGGGACCGAAAGAAAAAAAGAGATCTTTGGCCTGTTCTCATTTTGTTATATAAGAGATCTCATCAATCAAGATTTCCTCAAGACACAGGTATATGTTATTACTTTCAACTCTGCATTTAGTTTGATCCTATCTTCTTCATAAACCAATACTGTCCAAAACAGTTAAATAAGGAGTGTTCAGTTGTTCCTAAACCAAACGCATAAATCTTTACACAAGACTGGTGGTTATTTTGTAGGGTTTTTTTAAGCTGTATTCTAAATAGGGCAGAAGCTGCATGTATGACAGCAGGAAAAGTGACAAGTTCCTTATCTGGAAAAGCACCAGCAGGCACTGTTATCAGAGCAGACCAGCTCTTTTAAAGTGGACTGATGAAGCTATTTTTAAAAACACCTAATAACATCACAGAGGAGAATCTGATCTCTGCAAAGGTGAGCTATGCAGCTCGATACTCCTGGGAGGCAGCTAATGAAACTGAAGCTTGTCAGACACAGACTGCGTCCAGTAATTGGCTTTGAAAACCCGCAGTTTAAATTCCGCCACGCTGAGTTCAATGCCCTGCTCACAGCTTGCTCCAAGCGCAGGCAGAGCCGAGGGCTGTCTAGCGTGACCAAATGTGAGCGGCTGCCTTTCCACTGCCTGTGCTGCCAGGCCCAGCCTGCACACTTGGAGGGCAAAGAAAGAAACCTACTTTCTTCCAGCACCTCACACCTACCAGTTCATTGCCAGGACAGGGAGAGACAGTTGCGGGGGTAAGAACGCAGAACGGTGTCGGAGCAGGCGGAGTGCTGATGGAGGAGGAAACACGTCCTACCACAGAAGGTGAAGGAAAAGGGTGAAGACCTAAAAGGAGAAGGAAGAGGGTCCCATGTCACGCATTCATGCAGTACAGCAGAACCGCCAACCAATGCTAACCCTCAGTCAGCGCTCTGTGCCGACTGCGCAAAGTCCCTTAGGAACAGCCACTGGCTTCCCCAGGAAGGTGGCCAGCAAAACAGGGAAAGCATCACCTGTCGGTCTCTTCTCCCTAGTAACATGCAATAGGACGAGAGGAAACAGCCTCAAGCTGCACCAGGGGAAGTTTAGGTTGGATACTAGGAAAAACTTCTTCACCAAAAGGGCAGTCAGGCACTGGAACAGGCTGCCCAGGGAAGTGGTTGAGTCTGCATCCCTGGAGGTATTTAAAAGACGGGTAGATGTGGTGCTTAGGGACATGGTTTAGTGGTGGACGTGGCAGTGCCAGGTTAACGGTTGGACTTGATGATCCTAACGGTCTTTTCCAACCTTAATGATTCTATGATTCTATGATTTTCCCTGAAACTCCACTCACCCTTCCTAGCCCACTCCTCATCAAGCTTTATGGACCCATAGAACCATTCTACGCCTTGTTCCGAACCACAAAACTGAATTCTGCGCCCATCATGGATAACAACTGAAGACATTATTATTCCACAGTGTGAGAAGGCAAAATTTGGTCTGCGCAGTTGAGAACCTTTGATCTGTTTCTAGTTCCATGGTTTAACGCTCTCCTTTGCGCCACTTTCTTTTTCGTGATTCTTCCTGCCTCCCACTACTTCCTAGAAAAATCCGCTCCTTCACAGTCTAGATACGCTGCGGTTGGAAAAGCCATTTTAAATAGAAAGCAAGTCTTCTGCTGAGAGGAGTCATCTATGGCTCTGTTTATTTGAACAAAATGATAGTTTTACCAGTGGAGGATCTTTAAGCCTCTATGTTTTAAAACACCTCCTAAAGACCTTGCTGTGTTAGAGCACAGGCCAGATATAAATCTGTTAAAAACTCTGGGGAACAGTAACTAAACGTGGGCTGCTGTCATAGGGAACTGTATAAATCAACAGCACTTAGTGAAGACTTTAAAGCAACAATTTTTAAGAGAAGGGGGTGAGAATAAGAGGAATGAGAATACCCAATTTTCAGATGATTGAAGCAAACCTCAGTAAGTTCACAGTGAGATGCGACTCAGGAGACTGGAAATTTAACTGGAAAAAGATTTCCATATAGTCAATCCATTTTGTACATTGCTTAATAGAGAATGGGCTCTAGGTAATTAGTCCCAAAACATTATCCAGGTACCTAGAGTGCATGTTCGTGGCACACTTCACAAGTGTTGGAGGCTGAACTCCAGCTCTGATGACAGCTAATTAAAACACAAAAGTGAGACTCCAAGTAAAACTGCCACCTTGCAATCATAAACTGTTCAAAATGTGCTCTGGCAGAAAAGCAGACTGCAAAACAGGTTTCCTGTATCTAGTTCACGCATTTAGTATCTACCACGTTTTTGAAAATGACATTGCAAAATAAACACTCTTACCATTGATGCGTTTAGCATAGGTCAGATTTGTTTGGGGGAGAAGGTCATCCCGGAGAACAAGAGCTCTTCTGGTTCTCAGCTAAGTCAAGGCTTGAGCTAACAAGCCAATCTATCCGTTCAAGTGTTTTGAGATCACTATCAAAAGGAGCTGTTACTGTTTTATTACCAAAGTCAACAGATTCTCCTGAGTCAGCAGCCACTGCTTAAAAGTCAGCATTTGTCAATAGTTATCCAACTACGGTACTGGTGTGAAAACACCAATATGTTCCCTTGCCTTTACCAGTTGTTCAGATACAGTCATTATTCTCATCACCAGAGAAGTGTGCCTCTTTTTTTTTTTTTTTTTTTTTTTTTTTCTTCCCCCCTCTCCAAAGCAGCAGCCATTATCTTAATAACCCATTTAAACACTGGGTTAATTGAGCGGGGCTGGAAGGAAGCAAGGGGACACAAGCAGACCGGTAAGCCTGACCTCCGAACATGCATGTGCAACGCACCCAGAGCTGACATCCGCGAGAGAAACTTTTCCACCACGCTTCGTCAGCGCACGATAACGACAAGGGGCAGGACGCGATACATTCAGCATCCGTATCCACCGGGGCCAAAGTCACAAGGAGCGGTAAGCTCTCAGAGCTGAAGACAGGTGTCTAGGGGGGTTCCCAAGGCACTCAGCCATCAACGAAAGCTGTCGGGAGAACATAATTACATCTTTACTTTCCCTGGTAGGCTTTAAACCTGCAGCGTCTTTGACCTCCAGGGAGGTTATTACAGTTTTAATTGAACCGCGTTTCTGCGGTGCAGGCAGCTGCCTACGAGAGCAAACCCTCACGGCGTCGCCGGCCCCCGGTACCGGCCCGGGCGGCTTTCGCTCCCCGGCTTCGGCGAAGGCAGGCTTCCACCTCCAAGGTGCCAGCTCCGGGGGGCTCCCCGGGTTATTTCCACACACACCCCCGCCCCGCCCCACCGCGGAGCCGCCGCCGACCACAAGAGACATCGCCCCGCTCCCCATCACCCACTTTCCCCTCAGAAAAAAGGCGGCAGCCGCCGGTCCCCCGCCAACCGCCCCTTGCGGGTTTGCCTTGCCCGGCCCGGGCCGCCCCGCTCCGCCTCACCTGCCGCCCGCGGCGCCAACGGCAGCAACCGCCCCCTCGGCTCGGCCCGGCCCGGCCCGGCCCCGCCGCCCCTACCGCCTCCGCACGGCCTCGCAGGCGGGCGCTGTCCGCCGAGGGGCCGCGGCGGGGCGGGGCGGAGCGGGGCGGCACCGCCTCCCCCGCGCTCCCGGCGGCGGCGGGGAGGAGGGGTGACGGGGCGGGGGGCGGGCGGCCCCGCGCCCGCCGTGCTCGGGGGCGCGGCGGCCCCGGCGCATGCTCAGCGCCGGGCGCCGCGAAAGGCATTCTGGGGGGTGTAGTTTGCGGGTGCCTCGTCTCCCCAGGGTGGGCTTCGTGCCGGGGTGTTTGGTGCAGACCCTCCCGCCTCAGCCCTGCTCCCACCTCAGTCGGGTGGCTTCTCCTCACACCTTTCTCCCCAGGCTGCCCAGTCCTTGCCTCCCCACCCAGTCAATTTCCTTAACCCCTCTGCTTCTCCCACTCGTCTGCGTTCCTCACCCCCGCTCCTCGTCTCTTCCCCAAATCTCCTTCAGCCTCCACTTCATTCTTCCACTGTCCTCCCACCGCCTTCCCGCGCTGACCTTCCCCTGTCCCTCACGGTCCCTCCCTGACCCTCTCCTTCCCTCTGCCCAAGAGCCTCCTCGCCTGCTGCCCACGCTCCCTGGCCTCTTGATTTCTTCTGCTCAGAATATACACGCTAAAGCGGGGGGCAACCATCCTCATTATGAGTACGTGGCTCCAAATCCACTAGGAATACCTGACAGATAGCAGGCCCCTGCATCTTCACCGGAGGAAGGTTCTTCCCACCAGGGAAAGCGCGACAGCAGCGGCAGGTCACGTTCACGTAGCGAGGTTTGATAGCGTCAGACTTCACCAGAGCAATCTGGAGATTATCACAGCTTGAATAAACCACTGAGAACACCCTGGGTTCAATACAAGAGGTCGAATCAGCTGAGCGCATGGGCGCACGTGGGTATGGCACCTCTCCTTGACCCAGCCTCTCCCAAAGTCAACGGGGCTTTTGGCATTAACTTCACTGAGGCTTTTGATTTCTCATGGGAGCTTTCCATTTCCACACCCACGCAGTGCTCTCAATCAATGAGAAGGACAATTAATGGCTTGGTAGCATCTTTCACGTTAGCTGGTGTTTGTATGCATAACTAAATGCTCCCACAGTGACAGGATTGCTAAACACGCGTGCAGGAAATAAATATAGAACTTGAACGGTTGAAATGTTTGCCCCTGAAAAGCTGATAGTCATTTGGGGGAAATCAAATTTAATAGCTTAGTACTCTTTCCTCCAGCCTCTTTTTCTGTCTTGTAGATTTTGTAGCTAATGATCCGAAGAACAATCTTGTGTTATGAGAGATACACACAAGAACTGAGGGTTTTCAGAAATGTTCGTTGCTATTCTGAATTTAATTTCATTACGGTCTCTATGAATTTTAGTGTTGAGCTCCCATGGACTGATAAGGCAAATGTCAGGCTTCTGAAATTCGTTTTCCAGAGTTTGTTCAAGAACCATTACACTAATGAAATTCATTGCAAGAGATCCCATCTACTCCATTTCTCATTAAGTTTGTGAGTTATACTCCAGTCTTACAGAGACTTCAGAATGCTGCATCCGCATCCTTATAACTGCAGCAACGCTGCAAAATCATCATCATCATCATTTTCATTTTCATTACCATTTGTTGGAATAAAAAGTCACTATTTATTTCAATAATGTTTAGAGTTCTCTACTAATTTCTCCAAAGCATTGTGAGTAGAAATCTTGCCCGGAAACTAAGATCTCACAAATACCTGTTTGCATATTCACATAAATGTCATCCGCAGTGCTACTTTTCCTCCTTGTTATGAAATATTTAATGAACCAGTCAAAAAGCCAGACATTACAGTAATTTGAATTAAGTGGCCAGTCACGTATCACAGACGATGAATGGCCAAAGACACAGACATAATCATTCAAGAAAAAAAAGAAATAAGCTGAAATGTGTTTCTATGAAATATTCATAGGATTGCCATGATTTATCGTCATGTCTGCTTCAGAATAACCTGCAATGGGAAAAGAGCATAATCTGATAAACTTTTCATGCCAAATAGTTCATTCATTATTCCTGGAGTATCAAGTTTGGAGACCCACATCTGTTTAAGTCTACCGCCTGTAAGGGAAGTGTTTTCCTTAATACAAGGTTTTACAGGGTATACCTGGTGAAAGCAGTGTGAATATGCTATTGGTGGAGACAGTCACTTCAGGTGTCCAGACATAGGTGCCTAGTGCCATTTTAGACAGTCTAGGTTGCCCAAGACATCTGCACAAGGCTGGTAGATACGACATGGGACCTCTAAGACACTCTCAACCAGTGTAACGGCAGCTAGAGGCCTGGTCTGAACTTGAGTTTTAACATAGTACCACACACTTAAACTGCCTGAATCACTTCCAATGTGACTATTCAGGGAATAAATCAGCTTTCAGAGACATGGACAGAGAATGGGCTCACACTTAGGAGCTAGAACAGTTGAGCCACCTTTTACAGTCCAACAGACAGAGCTGTATCTCCAGCCTCAAGCAAACATTGAAATGCTTCCACCTCCTACGTCCTCACCTCACCTTCTGCGCTTGGATTATAGCTCCCTTTGCATGTGCAACCTCTTTGAATGAGAAAATATCAGAGGGCTTGATCCTGGAAGCTGCCCCCATCCAGCGGATCCGCTGATGTGCCTGCTCATGAACACCAACATGCTGGACTGCAGTGCTCCAAGCCTTGCTCAGCTGAAGCCAACTAGAGCCACCAGCTTCTTTGTTTTGTGTTTCTGTGCGATGTTGCCTCAGTTCTTTTGTCTCTTTACCTAATGCCTCTGCTCCCCCTCGGTTTTCACTATGTCTGTCTGTGCTGCACAAATGAATATTTGGTGGGCGCTGGCACTGTTAACCTTTCTACACCAGGACAGACAGAAGCATCAGCACAAGTTGTTGGCAGGATCTTGCTGGGACTGAGCCACCCAGTTTTTTTTAAATGTCAGCTTTGTAAATTTTATTAGGTGGGGATAGGGGGACGTACGAGCCCAAGGGATGTGGCAGTCTGCCTGTGGTGTAGGCACAGCTCAGCAGAGCTTGTGGGCTGACCAGCCAGTAAGTAAAACTGGTTGAGCACCAGTGATTCAAGTCTGGTAAAATGTAATAAGCGACATCCATGGAGTGTGCTGCTGTCTGATCATCCTGCCAAAGAGCACTGTTTCAGCCAAAAACGTCAGTGAAGCCATGTGGGACTAAAGGCAGCATGCAACTCTTTGCACATCGGCTCGGCATATTCTAAATGCAGGCAGCAGAAAGAGCTGAATGAGGGATTTTCAAAGTGCCACATGCCTCAAACCTCTCTTACAAATTCATATAATTCACTAAAGTAATAATACATATTTATATCTTTCTACCTCAGGTGTATGAATTTGTTTGGAGGGGATAGACACTTTGTTGCCTCTGAAGAGCAAGATTTCATTAAGCTGTCTCTCATTTGGAAAATGCAAGCAGTGACCCCACTCTCTGGAGCACCTGACAGCCAGTAATAGCTGTATCATGATCAGTACCTACTCCCTGGTGTCAATTTTTCACATGCTGATGTCGAACACATGCAAGAGTAAAAAAAGAAATAAAAAAATGTGCTGCTGAGCAACGCTGCCACTGAAGCGACTCGTGTCTATGAGGCGGTGAGGGCACTTGGTGTTCGGAAAGCGCAGTGCTGATCCCAGTGCTTTGCTCCTCGAACCCAAGGGCTGGGTAATTGCTGGTGTTGCCAAGGAAGGTTAAGCCTTCTCTTGTTGCAGGTAGAATGAGGTGAAATGAGCACATGTGCTGCTAAATGGGTAAGCAAACATGACTATTCTATAGAAAGAGATATTGAAAAAACTTTTAAGAATGTCAGTTAAAGCTATGCAGTAGTTCCATGGTGGTATTAAGAGAACAAAAAGAGTTACCAGTCCCACAACTAGGGCACTGACCCCTGCTTTCTGCTGCTATCAATCAGATCCCACTGACGGCAGAAGTGAGCAGCATGTGGCAGTCTGCGCTAGCACGACAGCAAAGCGACAGAGAGGGTAGCTCTTTTCTAGCTCCTCGTGGAGCGGCGACAGCTTCTGCTTGGTTTTGGAGTGGTCTGCTTAGTTTGGAACGCAGGGCAGCTAGATAAGCAAACACCTTATTTATTTAGCCATTCATTTATTTAACAACATGGTACAGGCAAGCTATTGAGGGACTGGAGAAATAAGGAATTTTCCCTCGTAACAGGATTGTATAGAGATTCATATATGGACTCTAAGTAGATGTTCCTCTTAATACAGAAAAAGACTTGCACTAATCTAGTACCGTGACTAAATACAAACCTCCACGATACAAGGAAGGAATAGGTAGTTACTAGTGACAATGAATAAAAAAGACAGGAAAATGGAGAAATTCAGCAACAGTCGGCATCAATAGATGTGCCAAAAGCTCGTGAGAGCTCCCTTGTATGATAAAGTGACTGTCTCATGAAATATTAGCAACTATCCAAAACTGGGCAAGTGTGAAAATCTTGTTGCTGTATAAATTATCTGAGACACTCCTGCCAATTATAGACTTGCTGTGAGGAAGAGAGACATTGGTAATCATGACAGCGACTGTGTTCGAGTGTCATGTGAATACTCTCGGGCAATTATTCAAATCAATCATTTCTTGTCCGGGTAGGAAAGATTCATCACTCTTAGTACCTCGTGTCAGGCAGTGACTGAATTGATGATGCTCTGCTATTTGTGGTGTTCTGCAATCTGCCCATTTAAGGTGACAACACCGTCACACATTTCACTGCTGAGGTGGAGAGTTGTCCAGCAGAAAATGGGAGAACACGGGCGCGGGTCCCATGAGAAGCATTACACAGGTCCAAAGAGACCAGTTCCCTTCTGCACTCAGCAATGGCTACCCCAGAGGCGGTTTTGGAAGTGGCAGGAGCGATGCTGGCCGTTGCCACTGGCAGGGCGTGAGAGGGGGGATCACTTGAACGCAGGGGGAATGTGATGCATTTAATTGTTCTTCTTCCATACAGGATGGATACGAGACCTGCTAACCACATCTTGTCATTACAAGCCCTCCAGCTTCAGTGCCTGATGTCCCTGTCGTTGAGATTGACCCCCATATTCGATGATGTTCCTGCCTCTTGGTTGTCTGACTCAGTTTCCCCAGCCCTGTGTGCCTTGACCTACCCTCTCACATCTGCTGCTCTCCATAAAGAGGGGCTTCTATCACCACAACTTCTTTCATTCTCCCATCCTTGCTGGCAGGAATTCCTCTAACATGGGACTGTCTCCTGCTTCCGTGAGAATTACTGTTGGTAAGAGACATTACTAAAAATGTACGACATATCTGTGTATTCACCAGACTGTTGCAACCTGACCTGTGACTACATAAATTTGGACCTTTGATTTGGGCTGATATAGCTGGTCTTACCTTCTTATTTATATATCATGATGTATAATTTATCAATTAACTTTTTTTTTTTTAATAATACGCCCCATCTATTCCTTCTGCCTCTTCCTGTAAACTATGCATGTGTAAAGGCTGATTCCAGTC
Organism: Platalea leucorodia; assembly: GCF_965183815.1. Classification (NCBI taxonomy): domain Eukaryota; kingdom Metazoa; phylum Chordata; class Aves; order Pelecaniformes; family Threskiornithidae; genus Platalea; species Platalea leucorodia. The sequence goes on from NC_138823.1 coordinate 122,147,994, forward strand.
TGTAGTCACAAGGGGATGGATTAAGGCTGCAGATCTGCCTTCATCAAACCTTAAGCACCTGATTTTGTAAACTAAATAAAATACCACTTACATGTTACTGCTAGAAGTACCGGGGTGATGTATCACCTGGGTTTCAGTACCACAGGGCTTCCCGCTACTGTTCGAGAAACAAAACTAACAGCAGCAAGTGGTAACTTGAAATGGCATTTGTTCTTTAATAAAATAACAAAACAAAGAGGAGTAGTTTCCTTTTCTCTACACGTAACTGTTCGTAATAAAATAAAAGAGCGGTTAATTCTTCAGGCTGGTGATAACAAACAAAGATGTGGTTCACCTCGGTTTTCACACGCTCTGTCTCTCTTTCCAAAGAGCTTCTTTCCTTTATTCATGAGCTCTTCGGAGACAGGATTTTTAACAGTTCTTTCTGACAACTTGTGGTTAGCAGAATATTTGATTTCAATTTTTTTTAAGCCTGTGTTGTGGCTCCCAAGTATCCATCTGTACCTCTGAGGAAAACATCCAGTATCTTGCAGCTAGAATGTGTTTTAGGATGCCCAATTTGAGCAGGTGACCATGTCATTCATTAGCTCAGATGCTGAAGTTTAACCTGAAATTCGCTGAGATGAGCAGTCCTTTGGAGAGTCTCTCTTCAGCCATCTCTTCCAGGTCACCTGTCTGAAATCCTGAGTGATTATTGACATTGGTACTAAGTCATCGCACAGGAGAGAATTTTGATTTTTTCTTTTAAGAGTATTTATGCTGCAGATCATCCTCACTCTCTGAATCCCTTGTGCATCTCTAACAAGCTATGATGCCCTCCAGTCACGTATGGTTTTGGGGTGCATATCCTATTTTTAGGAAGCCATTTTAGAGGTAAGGCAAGCAGTTTTATGTCCTACACTTCCATAGCGAAGGAATGAGGTCTGGACATAGAAGATAACCACTCCTGCTTCACTTGATGGTTGAGCTGTGACAGCAGTCCAGCCCGTTGCTCTTTGTACCTGCTTTTTGTATGATGTGAGCTTTGTCCCAGTGTGGCATAGCCTAACTTTTGTCACCTTCGTTTAATGACGCATGGCTATGAAAGTGAGGAGGTGTTATACTCCCTTCCAAGACTGCAGCTTTGCACTGGCTGCAGCTGAGAGCTGTGTCCATCCTGAAAAACAATGCGAAACATCAAACCTAATGCTAAGAAATCCTTGCTTTTCACCCCAGTCTTCCTTCTGACAGATTACTTTCATTTTCAGCAATTTGTTAGTTGTTATCATGCACGCACAAACACTGTGGTTCCCAAAACTGAGAAGGGACGAGTTATGGCTGATTCCTCTGCTCAGTGATCCCTGTTGCCAGCCTCCTGGGGAAGTGCAGGTAGACCCACCCTTCTCCCACCACTCCTCCAGCAGGTCTCATCCACAGAGGAGCCTGGACTGCTTGGCTCCAGCCTGAACGGGTTCAGATTTTTCTTTTCAGGTGCCCAAAGTGACCATGAAACAAATGCTTTCTTTGTCTCCTCTTCTGAGGGCTGGACCGTGACCAAGAAGCGAAACTGGCTGTCCCCCTTTTCTAGGTGATCCTGATCCAGGCCATCCAGAAGGCAAGCATACCTACTGCCAATCCTTGCATAGCATTGCTTTGAAGTGGGAATATTTGGTCCCTGTGGACTTGCACACAACTCACTAGAACCGTGCCTTGCTCGGTAGCAGCCCTAGGTATTACACAAGTTGAAGAGGACAGTGAATTGGGAGGGTTACGGCCAGCTAATGCCCATTTTGTTATTAAAGCTGGCTCCCCTTGTTGGATTCTGCCTGCCCCAGGAAATATGTTCCTGGGACCTCAATTTTTAACTAACACAGCAAAACAAATGAAAACAAGACAAAGAATAAGGTTCTGCTCTGCTGGGAACACAGGACCTCAAGGTTGCAACACAAATTCAGCACCTCTCTGTTTACCAGAGAATGTATACATAGGATGGATGGGGAGTCTCCAGGGCAACCTGGGCACTCTTTTTTTTCCTTTTTTTAAATTTATTTGTCTTTAATTTTCCTTTTTTTTTTTTCTTTTTTTTTTCTTGTAGCCAAAAATATATAACATTTGTCCATGTATTTTGCTCCTTGCCTTCATCTCACAGAAAAGCAGAGCGTCTCTCAGGCAGCATCATTTCCCTCCGCTCTCAAAGCAGTGCTGTCTGTGAGCGTGCCCCGGCTCTCCCCTCCCGCGCTCTGTGCTGACAGGAGAATCATCGCCGGCCGAAGCCGCTCTGTCTCCCCACAGCTACAGGCCCCTGTGAACCGCGGCTGCCTTCCCCCTGCTCCCTCACTTACAGATGACACATCCTATCTCATTTATATTATTAAAATGATTTCCGTGGGGTCACCTTCTGCTTCACGCCTGAAATGATATAGAAAATTAAGCTCTTCCTTTTGTGCCGTTTGGATTTAAATTGTAGATTTTAAGCCTGTCCTCTCTCCTCGATCCTTTTATTTTCCACAGACAGCACCGCTGCAGTGGCAACTCCTAGTGACTGCATTAGATGTTCAAAAAAAAGAAATCACAGGCACATCGACTCATATGACGTTACGATGAGTGAGGCGGATAATAACAAACACGCAGTACTTCAGGCACCCACTGGGTCTCTTTCCATTTTCTTCACAGAAAACCTAAACAGCCTGCTGTGTGGAGTATAAAAAAGGTCATATCAAAAGAACACCTGCACATTAGCGTAGTGATTAGCTTATAGAGTAGCACCCAGTGGTGAAAGAGCTTTAATTTTCTTTTCCACGCGCAAAAATGATGCGTCACGTGAAGGGATGCTTACGCTGAAGTTGGACCTGACGGCTGTCGTGACTTCTCAAACATTTCATGAAAAATATTTCCTTGCAGGTGAGCTTGGCAAAAGGCCTTTGGGTTGTTTAAGGTAAAGTGCTGGACTTCTTTAGGAAGTGTAATTGCAATTACTGTGCTCCACAGGCGATAATGCTGCCAGGAATGAGTAATTCTTAGTATGGGATACATACAATACAGCACATATGCAAACCAATATTTTGGAAATTGCTTCTTTCACCTGAGCTTGATTTAAATGTGTGAATTGTTTGCAGCTTTCTAGTATTCCCCAGCCTTTACCATTGGCTTTCTTTATTATTGGTCTGAAAGAAGCCGGTGCCATATGGGGAGCTGGAACAGCCAAGAGTTACGTTCACCAGCAATGTACCATGCAAAACATTTAGAAGCTGCCAGTCCTCATGGTCCCAGACCAAAGCTAACCTTTGTAGCAGCACTATCAGGTTTTCTTCTTTCTTTTTCCAAGTCAGATGGTGTTGGTCTCTCTCTTGGGAAGAGCACCAGATGAGATGGCCTGAGAAGTTACTCCTGATGGCAATTCCTGTGCTGCCCTAGATGAGGCTGGTGTCTCCAACTAAGTTCCAGTTTAAGGGACAGAATAACCCTCTGCACTTCTTCACTGTGCGTGGTGCAGATGGGTCTCACCTGAGTACTGAAGCAGGGATGGAGGAAAGGAGGAATCTTTGCTCCTTCTTGGAGCAAATGACTGAGTTATTTCATAGAGAAGGCTATGCAATAAAAATAATTCCAAATCCTCCATAGTGGCCAGTGGCTAAATACACAACTGTTAAAGAAACCCCGGGACATCTGTTCAGCCTTCCTTGCAGCATATCCTTCTGCCCAGAGCAGATCCCAAAATATGGCTGGGGAATGAGAGGGGACAGAGACTCTAGAAAGATGAAAGCTATTGGATTAGCATTTTTGTCCTGGGGCTGTAACAGAAATCTTTAGTAAGTAAAGCCCAGGCGTGAAAATCACATTTTAGCTTGAAGATGAAGTCCAATTTTGAGTTAAAATTCACCCCTCCTTAGTGGTCTCAAGGCCAAAGTATGCAAAGAGACTCCGTAAGTCCTATTTGCAGGGTGTTAGTGGCACATAGATCCCTCTGCTAGTTCCTCTGTACATGAATGAATTGGATCCAAGGCACAAACGCAAGTTCATGTCAGAGCACTGCTGTAGGTCATATTTGAAGATGACTTTATTAATTCTGAAGTCAAAGATTAGCGAAAGGAAATCTGACCAGAGGAGACACACTGAGTGCTGACACATTGTGAAAATTTGGAGGTGAATGGGATCTGGGCTCTTTTAAAAGTCTAAGTGTTATAATAGTAAAATTGCAAAATACCACTCTTCTACCTGGAAACCTTGAGACACGTTCCTGTCTTTGAATCTAACTTGCAGTAGACTATATTCCAAATCTAACTTGCAGTAGACTACATTCCTCTTCTGTTCCTTCTTATGAGACGCAGTGGTATTTAACATAGCAAAGAAGGTGCCCACAAAACTCATCTGAGCTATAAACATCTGATTCTACCGATGGGAGTATTATAGACAAATTTATGCTACAGATCTTTTCTTCAAATAGATAGTGAGTATGATAGTTATGGTCCCAGCCTCTCAGCTGTGGCTTTGGTACTAGGATCATCCTTGTAGGATTATCCACCAAAGCGAGCTTAGTTCTCTAGTCGCCACACAATCTCCTAACGGACACAGTCTTCATTAAAATAAAATAAGGAATCACAGGCAGCGCTCCAGACTAGGCAGCCACAGACAATAATGCCCCCTACTGATACCTGAACCATTCAAGGGATGTCTCAAATAGCCGGCAAAGGCAACGAGGCCAATATAAGCAGCTGTGTGAGGAGCAGAGACAGGCAGCTTGATGCTCCGGACAATTAAATGACTGGGTAGCACAGAGGAAAGCAACTGCTCATAGAAGTTCAGATTTTGAGAAAAGGCTGGCTCCAAGACCTTGATTTTTTGGGTGAAGGAGCCCCAGTAGCTGAAAGTTAAACTTTCGGCACCCGTTCCAGCTGCCACAGAAGCCCATGGATTGTCCTGTCCAGGCCATGGGAATGGGCTGCATGGGGGCTGCAGGGGCACCACGCAGCACAGCTCGCACCAAAACGCTCGCAGACGCACATCACGGTAGGTATTACAGTCCCTGGTCACCTTATTTACAGGAAAATTGAGCCGAGACAGCAGTGTGACGTGACTAAGGTGTAATCATGTACAGGTAGGCAAATGACTCCGTTTCTAATCAGGGTTTGTGTAATGCCTGAGTCCTATTACCAGCCCAGCAGTTACAATCCTTTAAAGCCGAATGCTGCCAGTAAAGTCATTGCCTACAAACCACTACTTGTAGCAGGTTTACTGAAATTCAATGTCTGAAACTCAGGTTGCTCTGTGTCATGATGCATTATTATCTATAGAGCAGGTGTTTCCAGTGCTTCCAAGGAAAACCGTTTTACCTTTTATACTGCGTACCCGTAGCTTAGCAATTACAAACCTGTATATTGAAAATGAAAAGAAAGCTCAAATTTTTGAGAAAAAAGGCTGCTGTTTAGTTTCCTCCTCTTCCCAGAAACAAGGCCAGCTATCCTGTTGCATCTGCTGAGAGTGAGCCTCATCTCAGAAGAGCACTCCTGTAAACTGCCGGTGAGATGCAACTGATCCTGTGGCTCAGTGGAAGCTGCTGTACGTCCATCCACGCACCTTCAGCAAGCCTTAAATCGTAGCTAGGAGCCACGTCCATGCAAGAAGTACGAGCATGAGGATGTAATTTGCTTGTCCCACGTGTATGCATGCTCGAGGAGAGAGGAACAGCCTCCCCGCTGCCACAGAAAAGCTGCTTGCTCTCCGGTGACTGGGACAGGGTCTGGGTCAATGCAGTCCTGTGGACTGGGAGCCTCAGGACCAGAGATAGGACCTGGCTCTGGTCCTACCCTTAGGTGAGTTATGTTTTACTACAAACACAGCCTGTGTTTCCAGACAGCTTCTTCCTGCCTATAGAGTCACTTATAGAGTTAAGATACTGCCTGCTAACTTTGCTCTGGCAGTGCTTATGTGTTAGCTCAGGGCAGCCCTTCAGCATCAGATGAAGATAGCGCTTGGAAAAATAGCAAGCCACCTTAAGAAATCTGAAAAGTGAGGTTGGATTTTACTACCACTATTCTAAAACCATGTCTGTGTATCAGTGTGCCCTTGGGAATGCATTCAGACAGTGAAATCCAGTTTCCTTATCATGTACAGTAAACACGGTGATGTTAAAACCCTCAGTGGTTTCTTATGCTTTTATTACTAGGATTTATGTCAGCAAAATAGCATGGAAAGTGTATTCAAGTGGTTATTATGCACCCATCATTTCCACTCTGATCAGGCCACATGGGTTTGTATCTGGTACCTTGTATGCAAAGGAAATCTGCTTTTAATGGAAGCTAACGTATGGTTAATTTGCTACATTAGCATGTGATAATTAGTACGTAGGGTTTATGATGTATTACAACTCCATCTCAGTATACATGCACACAAATACACACATAATACATCAATGTGTTAAATGCAGGCATCTCTAGGACAGAAGGTGATATATACAAATCTAAGCAGAAGTTTTGGATGCGAAATGAGGACTGCATAATGAGTACCTCAATTTACAGTCCAATAACATAATATCTATTCCTCCCCACACCCTGTACAGTGTGCATATATTAAAATCTCTTCTCTAATCTGTCTACTTTTATATCCCTGAATATATTAAGACTTTCTGGGGTTCTTTCATTTTAAATTGGATAATCCAGGGTCAATTAAAGAGTTGCAGCTCGAAGATGCACGCTGTGGCAGAGCAGGACATCTCATCGCTCTCAGTTTTGTGCCTCTGTAACCATGGTGACTTTGTGGCTGCAGCTTTCCCCAGACTTCGTGTAACCTGGGGTGGGTACAGGCATGCTTCTCCGTCTGGTGCGGCTGTCACGTACAGGATCTCTTAGGATACATTTTTAATTACTATGTTCTCTTAATTACTCCTTTTGATTTCCCCGGTGAATTGCCTTTCTCAAGTTTCAGTGACTCATTGTGAAACCAAGTGAAATCTGCAGTGTCTTCAGTCAGCGTTCAGGAAAATTCATCCCAGACCTCTGCGCCTTCTCAAGGGCAACACCCGCCTGAAAAGCAATGCATCGCGGTGCTCTGTGCTTGTGGCTCCAGACCAAACGTGGTGTTTTACAAGCGCAGATTTCCTTCCCTTGGCTGCTGGCCTTGCCAGCCCACACTGGAGAGTGTGTCTGAAATGGCCTCCAAGGGCAGACCTGCTTTGGCTGCCGGCAGGGTGCCCGCAAGGTGGGCTCCCCCGTAGAATCTCGTTGTAGGAAGGTGAAAGGACTGCATGTCGGTGACCCCAGCAGGCGTGCAAAGGTGACTCGTGTTGGGGTGCAAGGAGAAGGGAGGCTCTCATCGCCCTCTTGGCCATCTGATCCCCTCTGCGACTGTCACACACTTGCGGAGAGAGACTGACGTGCCTGCAGGACATGGTGCTGGAGAAAAGGTGCCTCAGATGTGCTCCAGTGGCAGCTGTGGGGTGCCCAGCACATGCATCCTGCTTGCTGGGGGTTGCAGGCAGCAACCTGTAAGTCTGCAGTGTGTAAACGTCGCCAGCCCCTGCTGAGAGGTGACTTAGCCAGGCAGCGTCCCCTGTAATGGCACTCTTTTTTTGATTGCTCTTAAGAGACTACGGCACAGTGTGCTGGGACCAAACAGCTCTGGCTTTAGCCATTTATTTGATAGATACATTGCTAAGAGCTGTATTTTATCCCTTTAAAGGCAATTGCTTCTCCTGGTGTGTTAAACCCACCCCTGGGCAGAGGTCTAGGCAGCACAAGCCCTGCGCCCCAGGCAGGCGGGACGGATGCTGCCACCGTACAGATGTTTTACAGCCACACTGCACGGGGCTGAGCTACGCCAGCTGGGAGGGATGTGCCAGACTCAGGGGGTTGTCTTTCTCCCAGTATACCTGGGAGGCTTGCCCTCAACTTGGCCTTCATGAAATGGGAAATTATCCTTCACGCTAGGTTAATCAGCATTTAAAAGAAAGCCCGTGTATTCTTCCACTTAAACTGCACTAAACACAAGCAGTAACAGCACTATTTCTTTTTTTTACCTGGGCAGTAATATGTCTTCTTTTCATTAAGTCATCCTTAGGTTAGCCGTCACTGTAAATAGCTGAGCAGTTGAGGTGTGTTATTAATCACCGTCAGATGTTTAGCACATGAAATAGCGCAGCGGAAAGCAGTTGGATTGCCTCCTCGCCTTTATGAGTGGGCTCAGATGTGATGAGGGGGATTTATGGTTAAAAGCAGCCCCACGGAAAGAACCCATCGTACTTGTTAAGGACAAGCAATTTAAGACCAGTACTGCCGCATTTCTGACAGAGGGCAGCATTGAGTTTTTTATCATACAAAAAAAAAACAAAAAAAAAACCAAACCACCTCTTGGCTCTCCAGTGATTACGCAGTTCATAAAGAAGATGAAGGGAAAATGGTTTTCGGTCACTACAGAAGCAACCATTATATTGCCTTCTGCTACTAGTGATGCTCCAAGCGTTCTAGGCGTAGACAACCCCAAAGCAGGGCTGCCACCATAGTCAGAGAAGGGGAAGTATTTACACACAAAGAACGAGTCAACTGACATTGCTTAGTTGCAAAAAATGTGCTTTCTGCAAAACCTTGGCAATCTCTTGCTGCTTGACTCTCAGCCTTGCAGAGTTAATAGGAGGACTGGTTTGCAAGAGAGCAAGCATCTCCTGCCCGCACTTTTGCACTCCCCCAGCCTGCTGACATGCTCTGCAGCCTCCTCCGCCTCTGCTTGGAGCCACAAGAGTAAGCCACATTTACGCTCGCAGCCGGCCTCGCACTTAGAGCAGATGCAGCGGCAGCAAGCGTTTGGATGAGAGAAGTGGCACAACTGTCTGGCAGGAGCATCTGTGCACACTGCCACCCTGGCAGAGCCTCCTCCGTCCTTCCCTGGGCTCCCTTGCTGGTTCTTGCTCCCACAGCAGCACTTTTACCCCTCTGTTAACAGTATCTTGACCCCTTGCACCAGCCGCTGGCAAGCTTTGTGCCATGCTTCACGGCTTCTAATATTTTTCCCCCTCCCAGCAGTCCAGCTCATTGCTGTCTGCTTACCATCCCCTCTGTGCAGCCACCCAGCCCTCCCTCCCCATCGCATCCTCAAACCCTACGTGGATATGGCACCCGTGTCTCCACCTGCTGCATACGTAGCGTTGCCGGAATGGGGTGTGCTGTACCATCACTTCTGTCCCTTCTGTCCCACGGGGGTTTTCAGGAGGCAGCTGTGCAGAGCTTTGGGCTGATGAGCCCTTGCACAGCTCTCCTAGGAGCTACCCTGCCCTGTGCCTGGCAAGGGGACAGCAGCTTGCGAAGAACCAAAACCAGAAGACAATTCTGTTTATGCTTCCTGTCAGAAAATCCTGTTTTCACCATCAGAACTTTCCATGGGAGATGTTTTTTCCACTGCAAGAAATGCTTGCAATGCTCGCAAAACGTTTGCTACGCTGCAAACCATTTCTTTGCAGCGAAAAGCCTAGCACTCACGTTTTTGAAAAACTGTGTTATCAACTAGCTTTTAACTAAAATTTCCTTTTAAAGCTGGCAATTTTTTGTGAATATTTTGGCAGGGGGAGGGCAGGGTTGAATTTCTTTGCTCGCAGCTTCATGGAAAATGCTGCTTTCTGGTCTGCCCCTCGCCTGGGCCGTGCCACTCCTCCTTCATCCAGGCCATGAAAGCCTCCGGAGCTGGGCACTACCTGGGCAGCCTTGTAAGGGAAACGCGTCCTGTAATTCCCAGCTGTTGTTCCCTTGTTTTGGGGGACTACGGAAAGGAGGGAGACCAGGGGGAACAGAGAAAGTACCTAGGGAGCCACCAGCTCCTGCTGTGGACACTGGTCTCGTGCCCCACCTTTGAGCTTGAGTCCCTGTCTCACTAAAACACTCAATTCCCTCCTGGTTTTTAATGAAACTGGAGGGTTGCGAGGGCATCCTCGTGGCTGCAGAGGAGGGGACGCTGCCAAAAGGCAGCCTGGGCAAATGGCTGGGCTCAGACGGAGGGCAAGCAGAAAGTTTTGGAGGGAGGATGTATCTGGCGCAGTGTCCAAGACGGGACAGACACTGTCTCTCCCTCTCTGTCTCTGTCCTCTGTTAGAAACACATCTCTCCCTCTTTTCCCTGCCAGCAAGGAATCAATTCCTTTAATACCCAAGTAATGCATTTTATATTTAGAAACAGTCCTTGATTTGGGAGTTCACAGCAAAGCCTGGGTCTGGCTTTCTAGTGTTCCCAGCCTGTTGCAGCCCTCTGTTTGTAACTGAGAGGAGGCAATCACTACATAGAATTGCTAAAAGAGTGTGCGCACCATGAACTTGAATGGACATTTAGAAACTTGCCCACATAGGAATATTTTTCAGTAAATGTGGACGTTTTCCAAAAATGGGGTATGCGTGTGTGCGTGTATGCGTGTGTGTGTGTGCTATCTGCTGCATGTGCCACCTCCCTGTAGGCATTTTCATTACAACTTTGGGAAAAAAACTGCTGCGTATTCCATCTTTGCCCTATCTCATTGATATGCATTCGTTCTTTAGTGGGCTTAATGCTGCTGTCTGCACAGGGGAAAAAACTAAAATAACAAGACAAGGAAATAATAGAAGGAGGAGGTGATTCTTTTTAAACCTTTCTTGGGAGTGAAGGCGAGGATTCATTTGTCCTGAGCCTTTGTTCAGGGAGCCCTCAGCACAGCAGCCATCGGAGCAGGTAGCAGGAACGAGGTAGCTGGCTGGAAATATTCAAATACGTTGAAATACATCTATAAATCATGTCACCACTTTTCTCTGCAGGGGTTGAAGAGGAGGAGGAGAGAGGGATCAGAACAGCAAATGGATCAAACAAGCAACCTTCAGAGGAGGCATTAGCCCCACACTGATCTTTGGCATGATGTGAGCATCTTTGAGGGTCCCTGTAGGCAGTTTTATTTGTCTAAAATAGGGCTGACCGTACCCAAATATTTATGTGCCTCTTGAGTGGCTTTAAAAATACTTAAAGGCCTTCGCTCATGCGGAGAAAAAGTTTTCAAAGGAGCACAAGTCCTGTTGACTTGCAAGACGATATGAGCACCTATGTCACCCGGCTGCTTTTGGATATACTCCCTGCAGCACAGCCAAGGCAGGCTGATGGATTTTGTCCAGCTGTCCCGGCAGGCATTGTGCAATCCCTCCAGGGCAAAGGCTATTTGGACAATGAAAGGGAAATGAGGATATTCCTGCCTCACCCAGCCCCCCATTGCCTTAGGAAGGATGCAAGCATCTGTACAGCTTTACCTGAAGGTCAAATTGGACCTGATCAGGCCAGGGTCTGTGGAGGGAACTTCAGCTAAGCTCTCAGGTCTCCTACATGGAGGGTGTGGGTCCTGGGGCCACTCATCACTCCCCTGCTGTAGGCTGGATCCAGGCAGCAGGGTTGCTCCCCAGCCCTGGTACCCCTCGTGCCACGCAGCCGGGTGGCCTGACGTGGGCACTGCCAACTGTCCGTGCCACTGGTGGCTGGCCATGGTGGCTGGGGGCTGGTGGCCATGGTGGCTGGTGGCTGGCCATGGCGGGAGAGGTTGCTGTGCCCTCTTTCCGACTCCTGGCGCCCATCAACTCCCTTCCCTCCCCTGCACGTTGCCAGTTACTGCCTTTCTGCTGTAATTTCTGCCAGACCCCTACCCCACATCTGGTTACCCCTCATGGCCCAAGGTGTGTCACTGGGCGGCCACTGATGTCCCTTTGATTGCTGCCCACCCCAAAGGGACCTTGAACAATTGCGTGCTCGGAGCAAAATAACATTCTGGCTGTAGCTGCCAATAGTTTGCCTACTTTGTAAGGGATCTTTGGCTGGGGGAAAACCTTGCAGCTCCACTGCTTTCACCTCTGGACTGCAGTATTTGTACAGAGAAGTGCATGACACATTTTATCGGTCCAGAGATGGGCTTTTAATTGCTATGCTTCATTTGTGCCTTCACCTCCCCTGCCTGCCCCTCTATAAATGCAGATCTGGCCCATGGAATCAGAGGCAGTTGAAGATAATGTTAGCCACACCATGTTATGTGCCTTAACTACTCTAGCTCAACGAGCCAGCTAGGCTTTGGTTGACTTAGGACAGCTTAAATTTGAATATGCTCACATTTGTCCCCAGAAAGGGAGCAGATAGGCCACTTTTATACTTTGGGCACCATGCAGGAATGAGAGATCAAAGTCACCAGTAGCTCAACCAAGCATAAAACTATGTCAACGGCACTACCACGCTGCTGTCTATCAATCAGGTTCATGAGAACTGAGCTTTGCTGAGACCAAAACCAGCAACTCTGTTTATCTTCTGTGCAAATTCAGAATACTATGGTATCATAAATCTTAAGCTTCAAATGTAAAAAATCCTTTTAAAGGTGGCAAACGCTCGTAGTTTTGTGGCCAACATCCTTTAGTGACCTGTAGCATTCCAGTAGTCATTTTTACTATGTCAAATGCTAGCAAGCAGCAACGATCCCATTTCACAGGGTAAAACACAAATTATAAACAGCAGGAAACATGCCACCTTTTGAGATACTGTGATAGATTAAGCCCCAAACCAAAAAACCAGTCATGCATTCATATTTCATATCTTTTAACTCACCTCGAGATGGCTGTGGCATTTATTGAGTGCTGATAACATACTGTGTGGTTGTAGTAGCAAGCGAAGCAAACTAGGCCACAGACGAGCTATAATGTCAGAGGAAAGCAAAACAGCGCCATCGAGCAGATGATTCCTCGCCTGCAAGAGCGACCTTCAAAATTCACACTTGGAGAATGCAGAGGCTGAGCACAGCCCAGAGGAGTGCCAGGGCTAAGGGCAGCGTACAAACTTTTAGCAGACAACGAATCAGTTTTGTGTATGAGCTACTTCCATGTTGAGGTGGGACAAGCTTTGAAGGTTCTTCCCCCAGCCAGCCTGGGCATGTGGCTGTGTGTTTCATCCTGCCTGGCATTCAAGTGATGGGTGCCAGCAGGAAAATGGATAAGGGTATTAAGCCAACTTACTGAGAACCTGCTGCTTCACTCTCCAGCTAATGACAGTGATCACCTTCAGTACAACAAACTCAGCTTTGCTTCTGCAGATACATCCCTCATGTGCTCTGGGGTGCGGGACCGCACCGGGCTTTGCCTCCGCAACCTGCTGGAACAGGCGTGCCGGCCTAACTGGGAGATGCTCAGACACAGTATGGCTGAAGGCAGTGGAAACAATGGGAAAAAGCTGCTGCTTCGTTTCTATCCATTCCATTCCATTCCATTCTCAGTAAATCTCAAATGCCTTATATTTAATTTTTAGATTAATGAGACTCTTATTAAAAGGATCACAGTGCCACTCTATTGCCTGCTTGTGTGGTTGCAACCTTAGCAATGTCCGAGCATCTTAACAAACACCAACGAGCAGGCCACCGCTGGATAAAGCACTCTCTCTGTTTTATACACAGGCTTTGAAAAAGAAAATGTTGTGACATAGTGTGTTTGATTCCTCTCTCCAGTGTTTCACAACTGTTTCTTATACCAACTCCATATAAATATATTAGTTACAGATATATATATATATGACTAAGCTCTGATTATGCGTTATATTTCCACATGACTATTTGCATTCCTTGGACTTGGCAAGGTGCAACACGCAGCAACTCACTGTCAGCAAGGGGGGCACGCGTGCAGCCCAGACACGGCCCAGGGCTCCGGCGGGGGCCACTGTGGGCGCACAGGCGGAGGGATGCAGCCCACTCCGAGTGCCATCTTACCCCTTCTTGGCCACTGCTTGACTGTATAGGGAACATACGGGAAAGCAGGCATTTCTGGCCCAGCAAAAGTGCCTGTTTTGATTCCCGGTGGTGCATTGAAGTTCAGCCTTGGGCGAGAGTCTCACTGTTTTTTAGAAAAGAGCAGCAGCCTCCTTTGGTTTTGATAAATGAAGGGTGGATTTATGGGGGCAGAGTTAAGGAGATAAGGGCATGGGACCCCCCCTCGTTCAGACCTCAGTTGAGAGGCTGTGCCTCAGGAAAACCTTCCCCAGCTCTTCATTCCCAGCTCCCCGTCTGCCCGCACAGCTGCCCCCCGTGCCTGTTACTCCGCTTGCACTGCACCCCAGGGTGCGCGCTCTCCAGCTGGTGGAGGACTCCAAAATTTGCTGTCACATGCTTTATTTCAGGACCCATCTGAAAGATGGGGCAGTTGAAGCCCCGCTGCCTTGTGTGCCACAGCCAGAATACAAAGGGTGCCACCAGCAAGCCCCAAATGAGCGGGACCCCCACCGTTGCCCTGCACTGGGGGCCAAGTTCCTGGGCAGGGGCCTCGCTGTAAAAATGCTCTTCACAGCCTCATCCCGACCAACTGCAACAATTTGGGGCCATCTGCGGATTTGCCACCTCACTGCTCACCTCTTTTTCCAGATCATTAAGGCATGCATTAAACACCACCGGCCTTCTTAACAAATTTGCGAATCGCTCCTACAGCTATCCTGACAACAATGATCCCAGCTCCTTATTTTCTCCCTCCGTCTCTGTTTTGCCATACTTTCCCTCCTGTGACGGGGTGATTTCCCAGTCGTGATTATGCAAGGTGTGTTAGTACTCAGGATCCCTCACATCCTTCACAGAATCAGGCTTGAATTTCTTCATGAGCCTTTGGGGAGGAGCGGGTGCTGCTGCTGCCCTTGCTGGCTTCCCGGCCGTGCTGCAACGTTGCTCTCTTTGCTGTGCGTGTCAAGGTCGTGCCGTGCAACTCTTCAAGAGGCATGGGAGAGGCATCCGGGGAAGTTTTCCCATTGCCGCTGGTCTGCTTTGCGGCTTTTTGCAGAAAGCTGTGCTGCACCTGCAATCTGGGATCGGCAGAACCTGGAAAGAAAAGACATAAACAGCAAAACTAGAGCCATCGCCACACCGGGCAATTAGTTTTATTTATACAAACATCCCTCCCCCACTGTAGTTTTTGCTTTCCGTGGCGCATATTCATTTTTCTTCCTCCGCTCTTCTTCTCAGTACATCGTGGGGCCATGAGTTTCACATCTGCTGCCTTTTGCTTTGGCTGGCCATCAGCCCTGACAAGTCAAATGCCCTTGTGCCGGGGCAGGCCGCTTGCTGGGTCGGCGCAAGCACGATGCTCTTATGCAGCAGCCGCCGGGCTGCTGTGTGATAGCCAAGGCAGACGTGCAATGGCGGGTCTGCACTACACACGCTGGCTTTCCCCCCCACCGCCACTTTTGAAGGGCCCATCCTGAGCTCGCTGTGAGGGACAGGTAGCTTATTAAACTGCTCGCCGTGCTATGGAGCCGCGCACCTGCAGCCTTCCCGCTCGGCAAGGCCATCACTGCTGTGCTGGTTTTGTCTGGCATCTTGAGCCATTCCTCCTACGCAAAGGTTGGGAAGAACCTCTCAGGAAACCTCCCCTTGTGCAAAACCATGCTTTCCGAAAATACACCATGGGATACAGCCCTGAGGAGGCAGAAGAGCCCAAAGCCAGCCTCAGATTATGGCTTTCCTTTCCACCAGCCATTTTAAAGAGAGGCACACAACCCCGGTCAGGCAGTTTGTACTTTAACACGCGGGACGGATGGTGTCTACATCCTCTGCTGCCTTCCCAGGTTGCCGGAGCAGAGGCTTGGCGGCTCCATGGCCGGCTGGGGCATCGCTTCGCCCCAGCGCTCAGCCATCCGCTCAGAGACAAGCAAAGCGCAGTCTCTCCTCCCAGCATCCAGCCGCCCCGAGGAGCCAGTGTTAGGGGTGCCTGGAGGCAAAAAAGCCATCACTGGCTGTGGGAGCGCACAGCTCCGGCTGCAGGACTTTGCTGGAGGGAGGATATTTGCAGCCCCGGGGTGTCAGGGTGCAGAGAACTCTCCTGCCCAGCTGGGCTGTATTTTTTTTGGATGCAACGAATGGAAAATATTAGCCCATAGACAAAACAGATGCTGTGAGGAGAAGCGCAGGGCAGCATGCCCGCTGCAGGAGCTGGAGCTGGAGCAGCATGCTCCCCGCGGGGCCGAGCTATGCCAGCTATGGGCTGCTGGGGAGCCATGCCGGCAACGTCCTTACCCGGCCCGTGCTGGGAACAGCTTTTACTGCTGCGAGTCACCTGGGTAGGCTTCATGGAAAAGTTTAAAGGTGAAAAGTCCTCTTCGCCTTCCCACTGCCAGCCCTGGAGGTCAGGGAAGGGTTCAGTGTGCAGCTGCCTGCCTGTCTGGAGATAACCGCGAGGCGGCCGGCAATTGGCCTCCTGCTCTAAAAATGGCTCTATTTTATAACAAACATCCCGCTTGTTGTTGGCAGGTAGTAACCACAAAGCAGAAGGCGTAATGCACAAGCAGCACAGGACTTATCTCCCCGTGTGGTAAATATAGAGCTGAAACCGGCACCGCACCTGAGGTGACAACCTAGTGCAGCCCTGCAGAAACACATGGGGAAAAATCACGACTATGGGCATGCACCCTGGGTCAGTTTTCCATAGTGCTTTTTGTCCCCTGCTTAAAATAAACCCAAAACTCGCTAATTCAGAGCCTCCGCTTCTCCATGCCATCTGCTTGTGAGCCGGCGTAGCTGACAGTACCTGGAGTCAGCTCTCCTGCCACCTGCTCCTGCTGGGTTTTCCTCCTCTGACAATGCTATAACCTTCAGTTTGCAGCCTGCTCAACTGTGGTTCATTATTAATTGGCTGTAAAAGCGGGGCCACCGCAACGGACTTTTGGAGCTCCTCTCTCCTGCTCGTCTCCTTGCACGCCCCGCGTTGGCCAAATGGGATGGGCAAAGCACAGTCCGAGCTCAGACAAGGAGTGCAAAGGAGGGCCACGCTGCACGGCATCCCGCAGCTCCCGTCTCCAATGTCCTCTGCGGATCCCCATCCAGATGCCAAAATTGGTGGAGGGTACTTGGCAGGTACGGCTTTAGGGGACAACCTTGTTTCCACCTTGCAGGGCAGAACAGCCTCCCCCACACCTTGGTTTTACTAAGCCAGGCTCTGTGCCGCTCCTTGCAAAGCCTGGCACTCTCCTGCTGGCTGACCCATCCATAGTCAGGCCAGAAGAGACCAATACCATGACCTGCTTTTATCTCCTCACAACTCAGCCATGAAGCTTCACCCAGCGATTCCTGCACTGAGCTCACGAGCCCTGCCAGAGGTAGCGCCTGGCTTTTCAGGGGTCCAGCCCCCATTCAAAGACTTTGAACAGTCTTTACAAAAAAAAATCTTTGGAATCTCTTCAAAAGGCCATAAACAATCACTGTGAGATGTGCAGATAGGAAACGTGGCTTTCTGTGCCCCCACCCTTACATGGGGCACAGGTACACAACTGCAACCTTCACTCTTAGCAGGCTGCACACACGGCCCCAGCAGATACACGCCAACCCCCATGACGGACACAGTGCCTTCCAGCACAGCGTTAGCATGGAGCAGAAAGAAAACAAATCAGCAAAAAGCCCCAGAATTTCGGACCAGGATGTTTCTATCCTGGTCCTTTCAGGGAGGGGGAAAGCAGCAGCTTACCCTCCCAAAGCACAACCCAGCCAGTGGGGCTGCCACGCAGGGACCTGCACTACGGTGCTCCGGGGTGTCATCCCCACTGCCTCTCCAAACCCTGGGGCCAGCAGCAGTGCTGTGCCCCGTCCCCGCGATGTGGGGCACCTGCATGGCCAGCACCCCTGCTACTGGTGCCACCACCCTGCTGGGGGACCGGGGGCTGGGGCAAACCATCCCCAGCTCACCGGGAAGTGCTGGCTGTCCAAAGCAAACCTAAAACCCGAGCTTTCCAGCTAGTCTCCTGTTTGTAGTCCTGGAGAGAGCTTTTTGGGTACAAAAAACAATCCCAAACGCCTAAAAATAACCCTGAACTACTTCAGCAAGGCGGTTGCATTTTGCGATATGCAGAATATTATCAAACGCAGAGGCCTCCTGCTAAAGCCTGGGAGGGGATGAAAGCCCCCTAACTCTTTTTCTCTTTCCTCACCTGAGCTGCCCTTTGGCCCTGGGGTGTGTTTTTATCCAAGCACATTTCAGGATGCAATGTTTTTTCCAGGGCTGAGGCAGTAAGCTCATGCTTCATGTCCTGCTCGGCCAGGACAAGGACACCCAGCTGCCATTGACGCTTTCTGCTCCTCCTGCGTCAGAGAGCCCTGCTTTGTTTCTCTTCCCAAGACCAGCCAGGGACATTTAAACAAGCAATGGACATTTTATTTTACTGAAATAATGAAAAAAAATTTAAAAGACCCTTTTGTTTTATAAACCTGAAGGTTTTGGCTTAGGCTTTCTGACAGCATCCCTTCAGCACAAAGCAAACCTAGAAGAAACATGACAACAAGATATATTAGTAGCTCAAACGCTCTGCTCAATTTAATGCTATGTGTTAATGCAGGTCTGAAATGTTATTTCTGTTGGATATACAAAACCTTGCTTTTTTAACAGACTTATTCCTTTGCTCCTCTTGCAGTTCTCTCCAACAGCAGGTCTTTGTGCTTCATCTCCACAGTCCAGGGCTTGATCATCTCACCAGGGCTGATGTTGCCTCGCTCTGCTCGGGATGCTTTAAGCCCTGGGTGCACCCAGTGTTTCTGCCAGTCACCCGCTGCTGCTCCAGCCCTGGTGCAAACGCCAGTTTCATGAACAGAAACCTGCTTGCCTGGGCTGGAGCAAGCTTTTTCTTTAGAAAAAAAACTTTTTCTTTAGAAAAAGTTGAGCTAAACTGGGGAAAAGAATACCCATCCCTTCCTTTATGCTAGTCACTTTAAAAAGCATTCAAATAGAAGGCTTTCAGGGCAGAAAAATTCCCAGCATCAGGCTACCGATGCCACGGAATGTGGTTTCGTTATGAGCAAGAGGTATAGGGAAACAGATGCTCCTTTTAACAAATGCTCCAGTCGCTGTTTTGAAACAATTCAGGTCTCTCACCTGCTCTGTGTGTGGAGGCACACTGCCTCCAAATTCAGAGTTTCGTGGACTATTATATAGTCTCCAGCGGGGCTGCTGCCTGTGGGCAGCTCCAGGCTGTAGCTGAGGGTACCTGAACCATACACCCTGTGTAAGTACACACACGTACACTCGTGGTGACAACTATCTTTATGACCACAAAGTCCCATGAGACCAGATGGTGCTGTAGTAAAACTACAATAAGCAGAGTGATTTACATACACAGGCAACTCCAGCTCTCATTAAGAATAAACGAAGTAAAGAGACTCAAGATGCAAGCGGCTCTCCAGCTCCGGCTCCAGGCACTCCCAGCCTCGTTGATGCCTGCGCCTGGGATGCTGCTGCAGCCCTGGGTAATGATGGAGCCTGGGAACCCCAGATTTCCATTTATATATCAAGTTTGAGCCAGAGTGTGCACCCAGGGCTTCAGTCTGAGTCCACCTCCAACAGAAACCAAAGGAAAAAATGCTTTTCTTAGATTTTAAGATTTTAAAGTTGAAACTGAGACCTGGTGCTAAGCGATGCAGATGATCCTCCCTTGAAATCTCCCGGTATACCCTAAGCACAGCTGCCTTGCTAGCAGCCCCCAAGCCTCCCATGTGCTCCATGAAAGTTGGTAAGGAGAAATCTGGCCCCTTTCACCTGTCCTTTGGCCATGGCCTCTGGGCAGGAGAATGGCCCAATTACCCAGCATCCAGCATCCCCAGCCCCCTCCCACGGGAGGTCCCAAGGGCTCCGAGTCAAGGACATGCATGACAGCAGGGATGGTGTGGCCGCACATGGGTACACACCAGCCCCCTTCCCCTGCCGCTCCTCCCATGGGTCACCTTGGCGAGGCTGCCCAGGCTTTCTGCTCACCACCTCTTCTCCCCCTCCCAAAGCAAGCAGCGCTCCCTTGGGTCTCCTCTGCCTGCTGGGAGCATGCACAGCCCCTCCACCAGCTCCTGCTGCCCCCGGCTCTGCCGTCCCAGACACGAAGCCAACAGCCGGAGGAGACAGCCAAGCCCTGGGCAAGGGCTATGCCATGCAGCACCTTTACCTTTCTGGTGTGATTTTGAAACGATGGCCTCAGCCAGCCCTTGGCCAGACATGGCTGCTGTACCTGGAAAGATAAAGGGTGAAGTCCAGAGAATCACTTATCCATCTCCGGTCCCCGGGACTCTGCAAGGGCTTGCCAAGGCAGTGTTCCTCTTCTCGTGACCCCTTGCTTGTCCCGAGGGACTCGCTTTGTGAGAAAGAGGGGGAGGAAGGAAGAAAATCCAAGATGCAGTGCAATTAAAGCCGACGGGAACCTGATGAGCCAGCCGGCCCCTGGCTGGCCCACAAGCGTCCTCGGGGACCTCCCCAGGGGCAGCCTCTGGGGGCTCTTGCAGTGAAGGCTCTGGGGAGCCTCTTCCCAGACAGCACAGCCTGCCTTCCCTTTCCTCTTATACACTTCAGTTTTTAGGAGTTTCACCTGTGTGGTTTAGGTTTTGTTCGCAGTTTGTTCTTGTACGGTTTAATTTGCACTGCTAAAATTAAAACCAGCTCCCTTGCTGTTAGCAGGCAGCAGGTCTGAGCACCAAGCTATGAAGTTTTCTGGTTTTCTGTCCCCGTGAGCTTAGTCAGGCTCAGGGCTCCTTGTAGCCTTGGTGTTTCTCAGCCCAGAGCTACAGGAACAGGGAGCTGCAGCAATGCCAGAAAGTTTTCATGAAACCTTTTTTTTTTTTTAAGTGTCATCAAGCTGCACAATGAAATGTCATTGAAAGACACCAGATGAGAAACTCTGAAATTCATATTTAATTTTTATTTTTTTAAATCTGCCATTACTCATTGCTGCTCATGATATTCACAAGGAGCAAAATATTCTATTGCAAAACCAAGGCTGCCTTACTCCCGAAGTGGGAATAAAAAAGAGCCAGAGCAAGTTAGGAGCCCTGTGACAAATGTGTGCAATGTATTCTAGAGTACCTTGCGATCTGCAAAGCAGCCTGTTCATTAGCGTGCAATTACTCACTGCAGCCTTCATGTGTGGCAGGGCTGCCAATACACTCAGGCCTCCCCGAAGCCTGGGACTCGTGTCACTCAGGGGGGAACGTCCCCGCTCGGCCGATGGGCTGAGCGTGCCAGGTCCCTTCAGCTTCTGCCCTTGCAAGGTCTAGTTCCAGGAGGCAAAGCTGGCCGAGGTGATTCACTCGGGAGGAATGTCAAAACAGCACAGCAGGCTGCAAGAACAGAAAACAGCCGTCCTGGGGAGCCAGCCACCCCGCCAGCAGCCTGCGCAGATGCCTAGGGAGGGTGTAAGGGAAGGGCAGGCATGCAACGAGTCCACCCAGGGCAATCGCACCTGGTGGCTCAGGGACTTCACCGGCTTGAGGTGACATCCGTGTGTTTACCAGCCCTTGAAGGATTTTGCTTTCTTGAATTTGTCTAGCTGCTTTCTGGTCATTACAAAGCTCCTGGCACCCACGCCATCCTGTGCCAACAATCTCAAAGGGCAACTAAGTGCTGAAATACTGTTTTTTCCTCTGTTTCTTTTAAACCTGCTGCCTAATAAATTTACATGATGACTTTAAGTCTGGTGAGAAAGAATTAAAGTTCCTTCCCATTTCCCTTTCTTTCCCAGACCTCTTGCATACTCACCCTTGCCCCGTAGCCATCTCTCTTCAGGCCGATACATCCCAGCCTATCCAGCCCATCCTCCTGCGGAAGCCGTTCCCTACCTTTGCCTGCCTTTTTTTGCCCAGCAGTGCAGCGCTAGCCATGTTGGCTAACCTGAGGCACCTCACAATGAGGCAACAGAGATACAGGTAGAAAGAGCCACATCAGTGCGATGCTCTGTCTGAGGTCATCATGCTGTGCACAGTGTTGCCCTCTACTCAGAAAGTCTCACTGTTTTCCTTTTGATCCATGCTCAGCCATGGCGATGATCCTGCTGGATGTGCCTGTGAGTACCTTGGCAGCTCCAGGCTGTCCGGGGCCAGCTCCTGGCATGACTGAAAGACCACAGTGCAGGTGAAGCAGGGATGCAGCTGAGCATCACTTGGCCCATCTTGGAAAAGCAGCACAGGTGAAGAAGGAGCAGCGTGACTGCCTCAATTTCTCAGCCCGTGCCCAAGAGCACCCAGAAGGCCAACACAGAGCCCATACGTGAGGAAGGCTCAGGCACAACCACATCCTTCACATCCTGGGCAAAGGATGCTTCTTCCTGGGAGATAAAATGGGCTGGAGGGGGGCTGGTGCAGCTCTTCCCTCTCACAAGGAGTAGAGGGAGCACTTCCCTGCTGGGCACCCACCTCCCCTCTTGCCCTGTTGTTCCTGAGCTCATCAGCATATTTCAATTTACTTTAATTACTGCATTTACCTCCTGCCTTTGAGGAGGTGCCCACCCCCCACAGCTTGAGTGAAGAATGATATTTTACCATCATTAAACCAGGCAGGCCAGCAATATCCCATATGTTTTCATATCTGCCTGGCTTTAAATGGGGACCAGCTGTGAAGTACGTTGAGGACTAAACTCATGCACAATCTATCCCATACTCCTCTGTATCTGCCAATGCTGGGGACCAACCTTGATCAATTTTCTCTGCTGCAGGTTGTGTCCCAGTCCTGACCATGTCCCACCTCTCACGATTTCACGCCCTTTCTGGCCATTCGCTTGATGGGGAGCTGAACAAAACCAGTATGAAAGGAGGCTATGGCAAAATTTGCACTGACATTTGCTGGCATTGTCCTTATTTTCTGGTAAGTTGAATGTGGAATGTGTCTGATATTTATCAGAAAAAATGTCACCTCCTACCCCTTCCTCCTGATATATAAAAAAAAAAAAAAAAGAGAAAAGCAATCTGGAAGCTTTCAATGCCCTGTATTCTTCTACTAAAGACACTCACAGCTGCCTAAATGCTTAAGCACTTAAGATGTGCAGCATGCACCCCAAGGAGGAGATCACGGTATCTTCAGGAGCTCCTTCCTCCCACTGGATTACTTTTAAAGCGTGCGACCTGCTTCTCATCTTCACAGCCTCACACCTGATGTTCTGGGAATTGCCTGGCTGTGACATCTGTACGACCATGGACCTTTACATCCCCACAGTCCCCCAAGTGAAAGTGATAAGAGTGAAGGGCTGCGTGTTCCCGCCGTTCATGGTCAATCCTGCCTCCTGCTGCCCTCCCTTAATGAAAAATATCACATCAGCGACTCCTCAGATGGAAAAATCCCACCTGAACACTGGTCCCTCTTTCTCTTTTATGTGTCTTCTCCCCTTTCCAGCTCAATTTGTGTCCCATTGTATAATACTTCGGGGGAAAAGCCTCTTGACGTGAAGAGTATGAACCATAGCCATGGTTTCTGTGATGGCAGATGTGTGGATGTACGGGTGTATTTTGTGTGCGCATGTGTGCTTTCCTGTGTAGGTATGCATATATGCAAACATGCGAGTTGATCAAAGTATTGCATCTGTATATTTATCATTTATCATAATGCATGGCATTTTAAAAGATAGCGTGGTAGATGTAATATGAAATGCAAATGTCATGCAAATAATTTACTTAGTGTCACAGCAAGAGTAATGGAAGACAAAGAATCTGACTCTCAGCAAATCTGTTGGGTTTACATTTTACATTACATACTCACTCCATTTACTGGGGATGGCACAAGGAAAATAGCTGTCAGTAATACTTTGCGTGGAAGCAGATACAACGTGCAGAACTGCGAGCAGCCTGATGCAGTACCTTTTATTACCCAGATTAAGGATGGCAGGCAATTTATTTGCTAAAGGCCAACAGCAAATAATCTTTTCCCTGTGAAATGAATTTAGGCAGCTTGGGGTGGGGCCAGAAAGCAATTAAGAATATTATTAAAGCAGGGCAGGAGATTGTAATCATACATATGTATATCATGTACATACATATATAGAAAGGCAAATAAGTCTGCAGCCACCTTTGGAACCAATATTCAAGTCTGAAATGCAATAAGGCTGGAAATTAAATGCTTATCTTCCTTTGTTAATGTGGAATCTTCACCTGTAATCAGCTGCATTAATTATTCCATCGCACTGAGTTTTTACATTTCTGAAAAGCAGGAAAGTTAATTTTGTTGTGGTTCGTAGCTTTTCAGACTTACCTGGGGCTGAGCACAGCGGGGATGAAGGCAGGCCAGCTACCGGCTGCCTGCCTCCCCTTGCAGGCACCCTGCGCTCACGGGCTCCTCGCCTCCCGCTCCGGGCTGAGCCCTCCTGCCCGCCGGGGCGGCGAGATTCCCGCAGCATCTGGCGACAGCGGGATACGCCACGCTGGATGTTGTCTGTCGTCAAGGAGACAAAGTATCTAGACTATCAGGCCAAACGATAATACGATAGACATTCAACGAAATACACGCAGCTTTTAAGAAAGAATCATCGGAAATCTTCCACAGTACACAGCGGGGTTTTTTTGCCTCCCTTACTTAGAGGTCTGGTTTATACAGTAAGAACAGAGAACAGCAGGTTTTGCATTTGGCTGTAACAGAGATGCAGATTAAGACATGCTACCTCTGTACAAAATGTTAATAAATACATGACGGGAGAATATTTTCCTCTATCAATCATAAGAACAACAGCCACAAAAAAAGCCTGATTAAGTACTCTCCATTCATGATATCTGATCATGAAAGGTAATCCTTGCTTGCACTGAGCACGTGGCAGCCATGGGCGCAAACCACCAGCTGAGCAAAAGGTCATCAGGACTTGGGGCCAGGGGTACCACATCTGGTCCAGGGATGCACCTCAAAAATCTTCCAGCTCCCCCTTCCACACCCCACCAGCCCCCTGGTAACCTCCCCGCTTCCACGGAGGCAGCATGAGCTATGGCAACAAAAACTGTTACCCTTTGGCTAAGGAGGGTAAAAAACAGGGATTCCTAAGACTTTTTTATTTCCTTGCGGAATAGCTGATACCCGGACACAGACGTGGCTCTGTTAAGACCTCTTCACCGCTCTGAGGCATCAGCGCCTCCGCTGAGCCCGTACTGCTGCTGCCGTCGCAGGCAACGCCGGGGGCTGAGCCCTGACTGCCAGATGTAAATGTATAAACTGCTACAGCTCCAATTAAAAAGTTGATTTCTTTCTTTTGGGGCTGTAAAAAACAGTGATATAAACTGAGGTCAACTCAGGAAAACCGAGTCGCCCTCTTTGCCCCCTTCCCCTTTGTCCAGAAAGACTGATGTTCCCCCAGTTGTTATGAACATCAAGCACCCAGGCTTGTCTCCTTTCCTATTTATAATTAATTGACTTGAAAAGACCCTTACCCTTCCTCTGACCAGCAGGTATGCAGGCAGACCTGCCATGGGATACCAGTGCCGTACATCTCTATCAGTGCACAGAGCAGGTCTGCCTTCTCTTCTGGTAGGACTTACTGCAACCAAACCGGGAGAAGAGCTAGTGGGCACCACGCAAGGTGCCAGGCCTGCATACGGCATCAGACTTGGGGAGGTAATAATTTGGGAAGCATCGCTGTGTATCTTCTCTTCACTCATCCTACGCAGAGCGGATCAAAGATGTTCTGGCCAAACATTTTTCTATTAGAGATTGCCTTTTTACACACATTAAAATGCCCTGTGTACTGATTTTGAAAAAAATTACACTTTCTTTTGTTTAAGCAAAGTGTTCTGATCTTATTAAAACATTGCAGATCTACTGTTTTATTGAAAACCTTTCAATTAAATCAAAATACACTTGTAAAGTGAATTTTAATTCCAGGGGATATTTCAAAATTTGTCATTTACTTTTGGATTAGGAGTGGAATAACCTGAGGAAACTACAAGAATAGAAATTAGCCAGGTAATTTCTATATAAGCTGACGGGACTCTCACATTAACTGCTTCAGGGCTCTATTGCAGGACAGGGTTAAGAGTCAAACTCATAAAGTAAAATAAGATACAGGCCAAATAATGCAACAGCTCTAAGAACTAAAGGAGGTCACTAAAAATGATGCCAATCCACACTGGTTTGTATAAAATGTACTTTCTCAAACTAACCGGACGCCTTTGATGAGATGATAAATTTTGCTGAAAGAGATAAAAAGCCTTGGACTTGGTACTGCGTGACATTGGATTAGAAACTAGCATGGCATGAAATCAATGTGTCAATATTAAATTAAATTAAGCAACTACAAGCTGCTTAATGTCTACATCTTAAAATAGATTGTGAATAGGAATCATCTTCTCTTGTGTGCACTGCATGCAGGCCACTTCAGGGATCTTTTCTTTTGTCTCCATTACAGCTATTATTTTTCATAACTTCTTAGAAGAAAACCTAATATCACCACTGATAATGCTTGTGGGTGACACAGATGCCGGGGGATACACCGGTAACAAAGAAAGGATATCACAGATCAGCATCACCTGGTGACCTGCACATGAGAAAAAATACTCGATTTAGCGGACTCAAGCATAAACCCATACATCTGAGGACCAGAAGATGTTGACAAGGCAGGCGACCTGTGCCCGCATCCGGCCTGTGAGGTTAACTAGTCTGGTAAGAGCCTTATCTGCAATTTAATACCCTAGAAGATCCTGGCAGAGCCCCACAGGCATTTGCATCAGCCAGCCTGGACCTGCTCCACACTCAGATGCCTCCCGAATTCTTCCTCCTCCTGTTTGTTGACCTGCCTGTTGCTCTATTAAAGGCTCCTTGTAGTTGCAGAGCTCTCTCTAATCCCGATTTCGAGGCACTGCACACCCTGCGGAGGTAGGACTGCAGTCATCTTCCACCTCGACACATGGCCTCCCAGCAGGCTTCCTGCACTCCGACTGCCCCTCGGGGACAAGGGACATCACCCTGGCTCGTCCCTGGGGGCCAAGGGCAGAGTCCTGCCATCTTTGGGCTGCTGCTGATCTGGGATCTCTAGGGGACTTGCTTACAGGCACAAAACGTCCTTCCTCCAAATGTTACAAATAAATCTTTGCCTTAATAGCCTCATATTTGTGTGCCATCTTTTATGTCCTCTCAGGATGTTATATGCCACATAAAATGCGAGAGGTCATTAAAGTTAAAGTGAGAAAGTAATTAGCCCATATTTACACTGAGGGATGCAAATAAATTATGTTAGTCAAATATCAGGCATCCCTTTTTAAATATTGGCTAATATTCTAGCAAAATCCTCAGGTTCTAGAGATGACAGAAGACATCGTAGTTAACACGAACTCACCCAAATATTTGACTACACCCAGGTAACGTCATCACCAGGCAAGAGGAGATCACCCTAACGCCATCTGCAAAGCTGCACTGAGGGCATCGCTACAGGGACTCTTCCAGCTGCTCCATCTTCTAAGGGGAACAAAGAGCCGTGGACCCTTCCCCATGAGCCCACCAGCTCTGTCCCCAGCGACTACGAGGTGCTAACATATGATGCAACCAAAATATATCCCCTATATCCTAGAGGGAACCAATTGCCAAAGCAGAGGAATGATATTTAATCTGTTGCCCAGCAAAGGCTGAGCGTCTGCCGCTTCCCTCTCATTGCTGGCGTTTTTGGGATCTCTGCTTCGCCCGGTTCCTATTTTCATGAAGCTTGCAGGAACTTAATATCTTTGCGCCTTCCGTTCCTCTGTCAAATTTGTCTGAGGCCGGCCAACGATTCCAATGTAATAGCAGGGAATGCAAAGGGAGTGAGCGGCAATGTGATTGCATAGCTGTATTTCCTTACAAAGTAAGGCTAAAAATATCAGTGACCTTTCTGAGCTCTATTTTTCCGTGGTTTGGAGCAGAGTTGTGAAATTTGGCAGGTGCAAGAGGCCTTTGGGGTGTGCCTTCTGCTGTTCCTGTGAAAATCTTCCCAAATTTGGGCTAGGTATAAGCCTTTGGAAAACAAGACCATATGTTAAGATACATGTAAGAACTTCAGTAATTCGGTGGAATTCCCCAATAATTTTGTTCTCCCTGAGTCTCGTGCTACTTTCCCACTCTGTGCCACTGCCTGGCTCTGGGGTCTCCATCCAGACATCCCCAGGTCCCAGTATGGATACTGGGATGGAAAGCAGGGGCACAGTTTCTTCAGAGCTCCCTGTTCTCACCCTGCTAACAACTACAGAGCAGGAGGATGCTCCGAGCGACCGCGTGAAGGGACGAGGACATGCAGCAGATGGCGGACCAAGGTGGCCCTGACTCACCACGTCCTGCAAAAGGCAGCGCCAGCGGACAGCCTCCCAAACCCATTCCCACTCGGAGAGGTAGGGCTTGCCACTGTGTTTGCTCTTAGACAAAAGCTGTGTATGAGCCGCATACATTAATCTCAGGCGAAATAATCCCAGTTATGTGTTTTTGTCACGCACACGGTTGCGGGGAGGTAAGGTCTCGGCCTGAGATCCACCTGTGTGTCCATGATGAGGAAGAGAGTGTTTTGCTTCACGATGGATTAGTCATTTGCTTACAGTTTAATTAAGCCTCTGATAAATTGTTGGCTAACACTGGTTTCTGGCTGGATAGGTAAGAGTGGCTTTGAGCAGTGCCCACGGGATATCTGCCTCACTGAACCAGAGGGGCAAGCAATGTCAGAAGGTGGTTTGATGACTCCTGCCTGAGTGAAGGACGCTTCCGCAGACAGCAAACAAGTGCTTTTTGTTTGCTCCTAATTTACGGGGGCTTGGCTTAAGGGTGGGTGATTTTGAGGCAGAGGATAAGCTTTGAGGTCCTCCACCCCTCCAGGCTCCAGCCTGCTTCTCCCCCAGCACAGTGTGTCCCGCAGACCTGCCCGGGCCACCCCAGAAGCAGATGATGCAGACGGATGGGTGGAAAAAGAGACACCCAGTGACCGGGTTTAGCCAGTGGGATTACTTGGTCTGGAGCAGATTGACATGGGCACACCTGATCCCCGAGGGACCCGGGAAAACTTGTCACAGCCGCAAACACTGGGAGTGAGTGAGGAGGAGGTAGGTGGCAGGCAGGCGGTGATGGAGGGAAAGCTGATGATGAATTGAATGAGAGTTGGGATTGCTTGGGCAGAAAAGAATGAAATGGGACAGAAAGTTAAGGAAAGGAGAAGATGGGGAAACTGGAAGATACTGTATTCAGTAGTGGCTATCAAATGGGATTTCTATTCTATGCACCGATGATGGCAAGAGTCCCACAGAAAAATTAGATTGGGATTAATGTGCATTCAATTACATTAGTAATTAAAGTCTGCGTATTGTAGGGGCTGTTCAATTAAAGTTGCACAACCCATGTCCTTTTTAACAGCTCTTCATTTCCGAGGGGCTGGCTTTGCGATGTTGCTCTGCCAGTGCTGTTTTCTTGACTGAACTCTAATTCTCCAAGAGCGGTATGGTGCCAGTCGATTTGTGTCAGAGATCTCTGCATACAAACCAGTACAGAAATCACAAAGCCAGGCAGAGCTGGAGCAGTTATTAGAGGAGTCATTAGCAAAAGGGGTGGCCGTTCTTGTGCAATGTCTCCACCACATTCTCCACGCCCCTGTCCTGAAAATGTCCACTTGTGGGTAAAACACTGCTTGAGCCTGGAGTGACTCCAGTGATGGATGTCGTGAGCAGCAGGATCTGCGGTGTTGCTGGCAGGGTGTTAAGGCACTGTCCTTGCATATCGCCTGGTGCAGCTGCTGTGGCAGCCCGGGAGCACCCTGGCACAGGGAAACAGGGGGATGCGACACCCTGAGCCCCACCGCTAAGGCTGCCAGAGCCCATCTGTCAGAGCCCTGGGTGTTAGCAGGATCAGAGCCGGCTGTCCTTAGTAAGCAGGGGAAGACTTTACTTTTGAGATTAAGGTTGGCCTTGTGGTGCAGGCAGGTGCTTGCAGTTGGGTGTTTAAGCCCCAGCTGTAACATGGACGTGGGACAAGGCCTGCGCTTCTCACGCAGGGGCTGTCTCCATCACACAGTGCGTCCTGGGGTTGTGGTCCTGCTGAGCTGATGGGTTGTCCCCAAGGGGCTCTGCCCGGGGTCCTCTGCCCAGAGCCCCTTGGGGACAATCCATCAGCTCCTGGACCCTGTGCAGATGTCTCCCCGGCCCACTGCATTGGGCTATGGAACTAGCACGCATCCACCACCCATCTCTCCATGGCCGACTTCAGATTGCAGGTTGCATCCTAATAAAAAGGCTGTTTCATAAAGGACTCTCCATCCTATTTGTGATAATGCAAAGCCCTTCTCCTCCTGTTCATAGCTGCGCTAACAGCCCTAGTGGCAAATGCATCAGCTGCTTGTGCGGGAGAGAAATCCTGGCAAGGCTGAATGCAAATTTAGCTAAGCCAAATGGCATACGAGTTTTCCAGAGACCACTGGCAAAGCCCCATTGATTTTCAGAAATATCTATTCTTTTAATAGCTGATGAACACGTTCATTGGATACCTATTTTTAAAGAGATGAAATAGACTCTGACCAACATGTCAGTCCTTAGCAGACAAAACTTGGACGCAGTCGCTGGGAATTTTCCCATGTCAGAATGAGGCAAAGGCTGCAACGTTCGACTTCTGTGATGCTGAGGACCCCCAGTTAGCCAGCTTGCTCTCTTCCTGGCGATGAGTGAGACATTACCCACAGATCACAAAAAATACAAAATAATCACATTTTCCCCAGACCTTTCTTAGCTAAATTGCCTAATTTAGCAATGGAGGTGGCTCAGAGGGAGGTCCTGCTGCCACCTTGCCAATCTCGGCACAGTTCAGCTCTCCTTCTTTTGAGGCAATGCTGTGAAGATATCATGGCTGATTGTCAGCAAAATTTACCTGGGCAGATGCTAACACTGAGGCCAATCTATTATATATATGTATATTATTGAATTTGGTTAAGAGTCCGAAGGAATTTTTAAGCAGATGGCAAACAAGCCAGTATGACAGGAGGGCAAAAGAGGCAGATACAACTCTAATCCTGTTATATACAGGTTATACCTACTAGGGACCACCTGTTTCTCTGGGTCCCTTGGGTTCGGAGTGGCAAGGGCAGAATCATCAAAGTCCGATGCTCTCAAGCCAGGGCCTGGTAGTCTCACGGCAGAGACAGCTCTAGCTGCTTTCCACACCACTGCCAGGGTGAGCTGGGCCAAAGGGACCCTAGGAGACACTAGATCAGTTTTGCTGGGGTCTTCAGTGAGAACAGGGCTGGGTCATCACCCACCATCCCCTCTGACCACGTCAACTCTTTTTCTGCTGTCTAATGCTTTGCAACCCAAAGAGCAGGCTAATATTTTAACAGATGTAGACTGTCTCCTTCCCCAATCCCCTTATAGGAAGAGTTCATTGGAAGGTTAATAGGATGCTGAGAAGACAGACTGATTAAAATTAAATTAATCCAAATTAAATTAGGGGAAAGTCAAGTAACCCAGTAGGTTCATAAGAATTCATAGCAAAAGCATTAAAAAGAAGCTGTTCAGACTGTAAGGAAAGAAAGGATTCAGCCCTGGGAGTGTTCTTGCCCAGGCATCACCCAGCGGGATTCAGCTGTGGAGTTCGCACAGCTTGTAAGACCAGTCTCGGGAGCAGCCAGAAACACGCCGCGCTCGCTCATCGGCCCTGCTGTACGCCTAGCTGGCTCTGGGACAGCCTGCAGACTCCCCGGGGGACAGCGTGGCTGGGAGTGCCTGGTGGTGGGACCTGTCACAAAGCCATGCAGGAGGCCACAGGCTGTGCCCGGCGCCTTGCAGCATCCCATCCTGACTACCAGGCAGGCTGAGACGGCAGCATGCAGGAGGTGGTACGTGTTAGGAAGCAGGGCAACGTGGAGCCAGCGGGTATTACTGCACTCCTTGCCCTCCTCCGTGCTGCCCCAGCAGTGCGACTGCCTCCACATGTAGCATCCATTGCACAGGAGGCTTTGCAAGATCTGGGTCACAGCCTGCAAGGTCTGCAAGGAATCTTTGAGAAAGCACTTAGCACAAGTAAGGCTGTTTTAAAGTAATAATAATAACAATCAGGAGAGCTATATTAATCTCTAACGCTATTAAAGGTATTTCATAAAACAACAAAGCTCTCCACAGATGCGTCTAGGTTATCCATTCCTCCGACCCAGGGATTCGGATGGTAAGCTGCTTCACACGCAGCAAGGCAAGCTTTTTTTCTCTGCACGTAAAGTTAAGAGAAAAATTCCTTTGGAAACAGACAAAAGGTCACAAAATATTCACTATCCTAAAGAGCACAGAGTCACAGATCCTGTAGTTCAATATGTAACACCCTTAATATACATGTGCCCAATTTTCTCTTCATTTCAAGGTATCTGTATTTGCATGTCTCTGGATTTTTGCTTTTTTGTTCTTACTCTACAAACTAAGAGAGGTTCTTTAAACTCCATAGTGTGCAATACCTCCTTCTAAGGAGGCATTCATCTCATCACAAGACGAAACAATATATATGTAAATGTACATTAATACATAAAAACTGAAATAAGACATTAACATCTACATTTTGATGCACTAATTTGGGCCTAGTTATGTTGACACAGATGGAGTGAATTATTGGAGGAGAAAAAGCACATCTGTTAAATGTTATTGTTTAATTAAGCCATTAGCAACTGAAAGACAAGAGCCTTTAAATTATAGCGTTTTATATTTATTTCAGCCCGTGGTACTCGTATGGCTCCCCTAGCATTTGGAGCGCGTTGCAATCTTTAATCCAATCGGTGTAACGACCCCCCTGTGAAGGAGAATAAAAAGGGCCCCCTCTCTCTGCCTTGCAGATGGGGAAGCGAGCTGTTTGGCCGCCAGCCTCCTAGGAAATTTGGGGAACAACACAATGGTCTGAGTTAACGTCATACCACTGACTTGCTTCATTAGTCAGCGTGACAAAGTCCCACAGGGCCTCTAAGGAAATGTTCATCTGGAGACGAGCATCCTTGAAACCACCAGTCATTGCTCGGTGAGAGCTTTGCACCCTGACATGTTGTGTACCCCCAGTCATGGAGTTTTGGATGTACAAAATTTGCTACCTGAGTGCCCAGATCTGTGCGCACAGCCTAAGAAATTGGCAATAATCCTTTATTACAGCTGCAGGCTCTCTCTGGAAATCTTATTCTCCTGTTCAATTTTACAGGGAATAAATTTCCTAGCTGGAGGGAAATTTCTTCCAGTGAGAGGGGATAAAATATCTCTGTGAGACACCTTACCCATGGATTTACTACAACACAGAGGGGAAGAAGTATAATCTTATATTCCAGTAAGTCTGCAAATTCACCAGGGAAGGGTCCACCGTCACCCCTGAGGACGGAGGGCCAGCCACAAGCCTGTTCTGCATTGCTTATCTCCCGCCATCCTTGCACTATCCCCACCTGCAAAAGGGATGCCAGAATCAGCAGCCCTCGCTCCTGGCCTCAATCCTGCTTTCCTGTGTTGCAAGCGAGGCATTAGAAAGGTGAATGAAGACAAAATAAAGGCGGCTCTTCATCCCATGCTGGCATGGCGAGGGGTGTGCTGTTCAAGGAGAGCAACCTGGGCCTTGGAGGCACCGTGAGAAGCTGCTAGGAGCTCCTCTGCTCTTCCCCCTCTTGTTCAGACAACCGTCCACCAGCCTGGGTGATGTCTCTGCAGGTTTCCAGGCATGGGGAAGTGTTTACTGGAGCCAGGACTTGCCCTGCAGACTGTCCCACCAAACACCTGCCCCCTTTTTAAGTTGCATTTACTGAGAAAATAGAGACTCGGGCAACCTCTCCATTTCTCCTCCCTGTTCTTCCCCTCTTACTCCTGTAACAGCTCTTGAATCCTTTGCCCAGTTTCGACCAAATTTTACAGAAGTCTAGAGAGCTTAGAGATATTAAGCATCCAGAAGCAGTGCGAAACCAGACATCCAGAAAGAAGAAAGAGACCCTTTTAGTGGCTCTAGGGTGGAAGAGGTAAACACCACCAGCCTTATCTTTGCCCAGGAACCCAGGCTTCCTTGGTTCTGCTGCCCAAGCAATGCCTGGTGACTGTTGTGATGGCGAGCATTAGGGTCATAAGCAGTGCCATAAATAGCTCGTTTAACTTTTATGTGCCATTTACACCATCACTGCCAACAAAGTGACACATGATAAATAAAAGTAAGAAATGCTTTCAGCTTTAAAAATAGAAATGTTTTTCACTTTAGCTGCTGCAGGAGGAAGGCCTGACTCCGCTCTCACTTATGCTGGCATAAAACAAAATTAGCTACACAGAAATGAATGGAGTTACATCTATCAAAAACCGTGCAAGTCACAGCAGAACTGACCTCTTTTCTTTTAAACTTCTTCCTACTCAATGCTGTATGAACATCTTTTTTATTTGATGCAGTAATCTTTTAGGGCTGACTCCTGCCCCTCAAATCAGAGCCAATGCCATTCAGGACCTAACACGGACACAGCTCAGAGTGGAAACTCAGTCTCAGTGAAGACCCTAGCCATACGAGAAGCGATCCTTGTGCCAGCTCGAGGGCCCAGCACAGAGCAATGTAAAGTGCCTCCACGGAGGGCCAGCATTTGCTTTTCCTGCGCTAGAAAATGTTAAAGCACAGCACAGGCGCTGGCAGCAGGGAGGGTGCTCACGGGGCTCTCCAAGGAGCCTCTTTGCTGGCAAGAGGAGAAACACTGACGGACTCCTGATGGTGCCCCCTTCAGCTGTCCTCGTCCAGAGCCATCGACTTTAGCCAGGCAGGATCAAGCCTCCGTGGGACTTATGCAGGTTGGCAGAATACATGGAAACTTCCCAAGGGATGTGCCAGAGAAAGGAGACGGCATATCCGTCCTAATGAAAGCAGAGGCTCAAAGACAACGAATCCCTTCTCCCAGGGAGCTGGATCGCAGTGCTCTGCTGTCTGAGGTGGCAGCGATTTGAAAACTAACCAAAAGCCTTGCTGCTATCCCAGAGTACTGCATTAAATAATTGAAAAATGAATAATTAAATTAAAAGAGGATTATTTCCCACAGGCAAGCAGAAAATTGCTGCCTGCAGGACAAAGGATGATGGCAACACTTCATTTTCTGCAGTTCTCAGCAGTCAGCAGCGAGGTGATGTGAATAACATCCACGGTGGGCAGGAAGAGCCCCCCCCGAATCACGTTGGGTTTTTGGCTCCCAGTTTATCCCTAAATTGTCTCTTGCCAAATGCAAGAATAGTGACTTCTGAAGAACGAGGAAGCAAATCAGGAAATACGAGACATTCCCTTTTTCATGAATGTCACCCTTGGGGTGTGGGTGTAGCTATTTACGTACAGATACCTGAGGGATTTGCACAGATCAGTCCCGTTGACTCACGGTTAGCTGCTACACATATTTGTACGATACATTTCTATGTTTAGTCATCTACGTTTATTTTATTGCTGGATATGAGGAGACGTGCACACGTGCCTTGTTCTAACACTTTATAAGAACAGTATTTAATGGCACTATTATATTTTTCCCTAAGATGTATATATCTGTTTGAACAGACGACGCATTGTAAGAGTCTGTATTTCTCACGAACTATAATTAAAAATGAACAACTCTCCGCATAGGATAACAATACCATAATATACTTGCTCTCCTCACAGAAATTTAAACAAGTCGACATGCTGAGTGAATAATGATCCTACATTTATGCAGCACTTATTTTCCCCGAGTAGCTGCAAGCCCTTGGTACACCGATACCCAGACTGTATGAGGCACTACAACGGGGTCTGAACACATCCATCGTGGAATAAGTTGTACTCTTCAGCCCTTCCACCTTCCCAGCACCTTAAGCTCTCCTTGCCCTGCAAAATCTCTCACCCAGCCATCGCATCCCTTCGTTATCCGATGCTCTTCTTTGTGCCTTTCATATCTGGAAGCCCTATTTTTCTTCTCTGTGTAAGACTGCTTCTGACAGCTCTCCTAAACCCCTCCCTAAAACTCATATTTCTCCAGTGAAGCAATTTTTTCACTCACCACATCAGCGTTGGCTATAAAAGGTCAGGGTATTTTGCCAAGAACTGTGACATTTTCCTTAAGCCCATCTTCTCGTCTCTCTCTGTCCAGAAACTTAATAGTCCCCAACACAGTGGTCGTAGCTGTGACTGAGCTGTCACAAACTAGATGGCCGTGATGGTGTCACGGGATTCAGAAACATATGCGCAGCATTGGGAGGGGTAAGGCTTCAGCCCTGTTAGTCGCCCTTCCTCCCTCCACTAGCAAGTCCATGCTCATCATCACATCACACCATACATGTCTGAAAACTGTGACCCTGTGCGGGAGCCCAGAGTTTCAGCAGCAGATTTCTCCTTCTCCACCTCCTGTGCCAAAGCAGATGGGCAGAGGAAGCTCGCCGAGTAAACAGCGTGCTTGACACTACGGAGCGAGGCTGC
This sequence comes from Platalea leucorodia, assembly GCF_965183815.1. Lineage (NCBI taxonomy): Eukaryota > Metazoa > Chordata > Aves > Pelecaniformes > Threskiornithidae > Platalea > Platalea leucorodia. Next base: position 122,184,052 of record NC_138823.1, read on the forward strand.
AGCAGAACAGTTTCTGGATGCCTACCCAGGGCCCCAGTCCGAAAACCGGCCCTTTCCTTCTGGCCACCCATCACATAGGTATGTGTCCAAAATGTTTTGCTCACCTATTTAGATGATTGTAGCTGCCTGTGAGACAGACCCTTGCACTAAGGGTTGAGCACCAAGCTCCACCACAGCAACTGGGGAGCTGTCTTCACCTCTATGGAAAGTATGTCTGCAGGCTGCGTCTTAAGAGAGGACATCTTTTGTGGGATGTGGCTTTTGAGTATGGAAGCAATGAACCGATGCTGGAGCCCAGGGCCAGCAGGGCCAAGGTAGGGGAAAGGCAGGGGTGAGGCCCTGGCTGGCCATGCAGGCAGCTCCATCGCCCTCCTCGTACAAAGGTCCAGCAAACCAAGGCTAACTCCCAGCATAGAAGGAGCAGAGAGTAGCACAGCAACTTCTCCCTCCATGTAAAACCATGAATAGCAGCACAGTGGAGGCTAGTGGAGGAGATATTTCAGCATGTACCTTTTCATTAGACCACACTTATGCTTGGTAAATGAATCTCCAGTGTTTTTAAAAATGGCTTCGCTGTGATGCATTCTAGGGCAAATCACCACCGAGCCAAGAATAACATTTGCACATGCAGTAGTTCAAACTCAGTATTCACGCCGTATCCAACGCCAATGGTCCTTTCTCTGCCTGGGTAGCTATTCCTTTACCTCAGCCTATCTAACAGCCACAAAAGCATAGTGGGTGACACTCCCTACTGTCCTGAAGCCCTCCCAGCTAAACCGGTGCAAAGCATCTTTGTTCCACTCAGCTCCAGCCCCAGCTCCCTCCACCGCTCCGGCAGGGGCTAAAACTGCCCGAGGGATACTCTCACCCCAGCCATCTGGCAGTGGTCCCCGGGGGACGGTCCTCCAGCTCCGAACTGTCAGTGTGCTGCCAGCTGAGTGCTCCCCGCTGCTGGAACAACTCCCAGCCGGCCGGCCGCCGCCAGCCTCCAGCCTCTCCCTCCCACCAGCGCAGAAGAAAAGAGCCGATTTGGGGATGGGGGAGGAGGGAATCGAGCTCGGACCCTCCAGAAAGGCGTTCGCTTTCCCTCGCTTGTTGGGAAGCACTAAAGTACAGGTTTGGTGAAGGTGTATCAACCCCTGTCATTTAATCAGTTAGCACTGGCCTTTTTCATGTCCGAAGCTCGTTACCATCAGCCGGCCAGGGTCTCCTCTCAGTAACCACCAGGCAACTGTGCTGGAACCAGCGGCAGGGAGCAGAGCCTGTCCCCTCCTAAACAACTCAGGCCCCGCAAGGGCAACCTTGCAAGGGAGGCAGGGTCAGCGCTACTATTCCCTCTGACAGATGGGAAAACTGAGAGGAGGCGCGATGGCGAGATTTGCCCAGGGCCTTCCTGCTAACCTGTGCTGCAAACGCATGAATTACTCAGCCCCGCGCTCCAGCCAGTCGGCTCGAGCTGCCTCCAGTGCTCATCGCTGCAAACCACCAACAAAAGCATAAGTGCATCAGTACTGGGTCAAGCCAAGGTTCCGCTTCCCCCAGTATCCCATCTCTGGTGAAGGGCATGGGTGGGCGCTGGCAGAAAGGCTATGCCAACAAGGCTGGTATGGAGCATCTCCCTCCCAGTATGCCTTGAAAAATGAGTGATTCTTTTCTATCCCCATCACCTCTCCTAATGATTAAAGCATTGAGTCATGCTTTTTGGCTTGCAGCGCTTGCATTGTGCAGATCTGTTTGAGTTGAAGAAAGGAAATGCTTTGATGATCTTAATCAGAACTTCCCTCTAAACACACGTTTCCGTCCCCACCACAGCAGGAGCAAACACAGCACACTGCTACCCGAGAGCTTGCATCCAAAACGCACTTCCAGCCTCAAAGGTCACTAAAAACAGAGGAAAAAATATAACCCTGCTCTCAAACTGTTAGCCAGACCAAACAAAAGATTCCTTTCCAGTTGCAAGAGCAAGAAAGTCTCTGGTAGGCGGTGGGACGTCAATGGGAGATCAATGCATTTCAGTCTGGTTCCAAAGCCACTGAGGTTGAGAGGAGCTTTTCTATTGATTTCAGTGGGGTCTGGATCAGGTCCTCGGGGAGCGTGTATCATCGACAGCGAGACCGGCCGTATGGATCCGAGAGCTAAACTGTGTCACAAGAGCATACGGCAACTGTTCGAGCAGGCGCTGAAGAGAGCGTTATTCACCATATGCTATTGATCCTTCCTTCTACCTTGTGAAGATGTTTTATATACTTTGCATCAGAGGTAAAATTTACCCAAGGAACGTAATAAACAGTATCGCCGCAAAGACAGCGCACAAACTTTACACTACTGGCAGATTAAAAAGTCATCCGCTCCCTAGTGATTTGCTCCTGCACGTACTAAAGAAGTCCAAGTGTGGATAAATTTAACACAGATGATTCTCATTTTTTGCTTCTGGAAAATGTTGCCCTGGCAGATCTCAGAGTCAAGCTATACATCTGTCACTCCCTCCAGTCAAGTCCTTGGGAATCTATATTTATAGTCCTAGGTTTTGTACAGTTAGAGTCTGTGCCAAAGCCTGCTGCAGTCAATGGAAATCTTGGAAAAAAGCCTTAGAAATGTTTTGTAAAAGCACAGTTTTGACTAGAATATGTTAAAATGTTGGAATATGTAAAAAAATTCAAAAACATTTTTTAAACATTTCAAGGAAAAACCTATCCAGCCATAGGCTTTATATACTAGATTCTGAAATCAGCTGTGGATGTGAGCTCCTGAAAATGCTCGGGGCAGGGAGATTACTTGAGCAAAACGTTTTACCTGCCGTGCACAGCATCCTGCGCTCCTCCAGCACTTCAGCCTCTGAGCTGGGTCAGAAGGAGTTTTGCGGAGCTGATTCAGCTGAACTCCGATTCCACTTCAGCCTACCTTTCTATTAAACAAACGCCATTCTGCAACCTCATTATCTGCTGTTACCAATCACTGAGGAGCCAGGGGGTGTGTACATTAATAAAAGCAGGGAGATTTCTCTCCCTTTTTAAGTTTGCGGGGAACAATAGCATTTCCTGCAAGAATTTTTTGGACGAGCACCATCTTCCTTTGGGACTCCACTGCAAAATACCGGCTTTTTTTTGGGTGACTGCAAAAATGTCAATGTATCTTTTGTCCTGGACTTCTCTAGCTTTTGTCAGGTATTATCACTCCCTTGAAAACTAGTGTACAAGAGTCCAGAATGTCTCATCTGTAGGTCAGAGATTCAGTTACCATGAAGGAGGGGGGAAGGAACCCCCAAAAAAACCTTCAGAGTAATAAATGGATAAGGGAAAAATCTTTTAAAATCCTGGAGCAACTGAAGAAAGATATAAGAAGTCCTATGAGCAACTTCAAAACAACATCATTTCCAGCTGAGACACCCAAGAGAAAAAGCCCTTTAAAAGGCTAACCAGGAGCATTAGTAGGAAGTAAAGACCACACAAGACCTCTCCAGTAAACGTGGCTTCTCAAGGTTGAAGAAGGTCTAAACCAGCCTCGCTGAGCCTGGCACAGCTGGCATGGGCCTCTAAGCTAACAGGGTCTGGCGAGCCTGCAGCCAGCTTTAGCACCACTTAGGAACAGAGCACGATGAAGTCAAGTATCTTCTAATGGTCCCACATTCACACGTATAGTGTCATCTACAGCAAACCCAGGGCTGAAGATATATAAAAGACACTGATACCTTGGCCCGTGGGTTCACAGTTTTCATGGTGCTGCATAGCTAAGGACAGGAGGGCTCACAAGGTTCAAAATTAGGGACTCCTCTGCCCAAGTCATCTGTTAAACCTCATCTAGGCAGTGTTCTCACCACACACGTACCCAATTAATTCCCCCCCGAAAAATGTGAAATAGGTAAAACAATTTACCCTCACTCTGCTTCTCCAGCCCTTTTACAGCAAGAAGCTTAATCCACAACGTGGGAATCCCAGGCATGATTTCCTCTTCTAAGAGCGTAGAAATACATGCGTCCTAGATACACACTGTAACTACCAAATAACAGGTTCTGTCCCAGGGAGGTGCTTCATGCCCAAAATAAAACAGGGACACTTGGCAAGAGAGAACAAGATTTCGCGGGGGAATCAGAAGCTGTCAAGGGAAGTTCTGCTGCTGCAACAGTTGTGAAGAAGAAGAGGCTGTAGGATGACGGAGGCCACGGAGCAATGTCACTGCTAGCTTCGGCAGTCTGGGTCAGGGTGCAAATTGCTAGCTCCTGGTCTCACCTGAACATTTTTAGAAAAGTCCTTATAAATTTTATGTAACTTCTCTTCAGTCTGATGCTGTGTACTCACCCCTTTTACGTGCCACAATACGATGAGATCTATTTAACGTATTTCACAGTCTGATGCTAGCGAGTGGCTTTTATATGCCTCACACAGTTGCCTTGCTACATGCTTGGGCAGATGCGTGCCCCAGGACTCCAGGAATGCCTCTGTTTCCAGAACATACCTGTTGGTTTTATAATATGCAAATATTTGTTCACTGTTTTGGTAACTTCATAAAGTTATAAGCCAGTGAAATGGAGGCCAGCCTTATACCGCACAAATCCAAAGCACACCTCCAGTGCGTGTAAATCAGCGTAGCTCCACTGACTCGGATGGAGTTGGGTCGATTTATACTAGGTGAGGAGCTCATGTGACTAGAGACATAACCCCAAAACAGCCTGTAGCAAGACACCATCCTGCTTTTTCTCTCTGCAAGTGCACTAGGACTGCAAGCTCTGTTTCACGCTCTTCAAATACGTATTTCCATCTTTTCCAGAACTACTGAGTTTCCTCTAACATCCCTAGTACAAATATCACCTTTCTCCTTTAGTTGTATCAACATACACAAAAGCAACAATCCCCAAATTTCAATGTATTCTCTCCTTACCCACATCGTAACAGCCTTCTGACTGCAACCAGGACCCTGATGACTGTCAAATGCTATGATTTGCAGCACAGAAAAATTGGAGGAGGGGGCTCCAAAAAAACCCAGGGAGAATCCCTCACATCATTCTTTAGCAAATCGCTGGCTCTTTGCAGATGATTGTATGTTATGCCACGTGCTGGCCCTTCATGCACAGCAAATGGCACTGATGTTTATCAAAAGCATTGCGTGAGGTGAGCAGAAGAAAACCACAGCAACGACAAGAAGAACTTGGCACCACTTTAGTCCCATCTGAGCCCTGTTTTGATACTGGGGGTATTCCAGAGGCTCTCTGCCTGCCTGCTCTGTGCAGGCACGAATGGCAGCCTTTGATTCCCCGGGTGGCACCGGCTCCTGCCCTTTGCTGTGGCTTTAAGACACAAGTGCATTGTAAGTGCCTGGCTGCAGTTCTTAAGAATACCAGCACTTTGGGCTCTTGCAGCAGCTGCATCCTTATCCCCAGCATCTGAAAACCACTTGTATTATTAAAGTGGCAGATTTCAGAATTGGCATTTCCCCATAACCACAGGTATTTCAAATACTTAGCAAAATAAAATGGCACGCTGGAATGGTTCTTACAGGTCCCATGTAGCGTGTAGGAGACAAAAAATACCAGAGCTGGCTTTGTGCGAGATGAGCACTGGATGTGATTCCTCCCCTCTCTCAGGCAGAATGCAGTCACTACGCTCACAAAACCACAAAGATTCTTCCACAGGCATTGTTCTTCTTGAAACTTTTCATGTCCTTGTACACAAAATGCTGCAAGACTCATAACCTGCTTAAGGTTGGTAATGCAAAGTGGGACCTAATTGTCCCCGGGAAGCGGGTGGCTGATGAAAGCTCCACTGGTGTGAATAACCAGCACAATTACAGGGAAAGGCAGCCGTCTTCAACGAACTGGTAATGGGACAGCGAGCCTTTAACTGTTAGATCAAAGTGCAAATTTCTCCCAGAGCAGCACTGACTCACGTTATTTGATGTCCTATGGGAAATGTGCTAGTAAGGCTCATTCCAGCTCCCTAACTCATCAGAACCATTGAAACCAAAGGAGCTGGAGACTCCAACAGGCTGAGATGCTTCTGATGGTCCTACCAGAACTGTATCTACACCTTTGGAAACCTGACCTTACTTGTCTCTACCACAAGGGCCACCACTGCCACTCACGCAGACTGTCTCAATTTTTGGCCAAGGACAGAAACAGAGAATCCCATTTTAGCACTCATGTCAATTATTTATTCATGAATGCTGATTTATTCATCAAGATGTCTGCCTTCAGCTGTGATTTAACAGCTTTGCTAAACATGGGTTTCATTTAAGTAACAAGGAACTACACTCTGGTCCTTCATCTATCTAATAAGGACCAGCAGGGGTCCTTATTTAATAAGGACTGCAAATGGACTGATCTGAATTGTAGCTTTAATAGACAATATTAATAGCAGAGATTAATTTCCTCCACTGCAGGAATGAGCATTAGGATGAGCATTATGAGGAAGTCAGGCTAAATGATTGTCATCTCTAAGCCTTAATATCTATTTAGAAAGTCATTTTACAGTAACAAACAATTCGATCTATACAAAAGGCAGATAACGCATAGGAAAAGTGAATGCCCTATGGACCTTTCTGGACCATAAATGTCTATCACCTGGTTGCCCAAGACTGTGTGGAACCAGAACCAAAGAGCCCAGGCGTCCCTCCCAGTTCTATATTTGTACTGAATATAAAGTAATCCATTTATTGGTCAGAGAAGATATATTACAGGTATCTCCAATTTAGATAAAAATTAAAAGCCTTTCTACAGTCACCCAGCCATGAATCACCAGGCCTTTAGACAGAGTGACAGCCACGTGCTGCTGGGAAGGCTCACTGTGACGTTGGATGTAGTACAGAACTGAGATATGAATTCTTAGCCTAAGCAAATTCACTCTGTAAAATGAGAAGTTCCTACCCAATGTTGCTCTCGCACATTAGCACGGGTAATGCTGCATTCCTGGCAGCTCAGTAAGGATATTTAATACAAACAGAATAGGCAGGGGGCAGCATACCTAGAAAGCAGCCCAAGACCTAATAGGAAATGAAAGCCAGTAAGTAAGATCATCTGATCGTGACCGAGTCACCACGAGCTAGCCTGAGCTGTGGTAAATGGCTGTGGGTACAGTTTTAGCCCATGGATATTATGACCCTCTGCTAATGTTCTGCTTCTCAACTGCAGTGGTAGAGCAGCTGAGCGTGGCTCAGCTCAGAAGCAAGACTGCACCCATGCCACCTCTTACCATCACAGCTGAGATGAAGGAAAAAATTACCAGCCCCAGCTCTGCCACAGCCTCCCTGCTGGCGTCCACTCTTCTCTCACACCTCTCGGTACAGTGCTCAGGCAAACGGTTGCCAAGCTCTCCCACCAAAGGGACTAGACTAATCAGTGTAAATGGGCCCAAAGCGGTTATGAAATGCCCAGACAACCAACTCAGCAGGCAGACTAGTCTGGGTAGAGGAGATGTGGGGAGTAACAAGGAGGTACAGGCAGTGACCTCTTAAGCCAGCCAAAAGAAGACATGCACCCACAACCTAGCTCGGCAAAAAGCAGTAGCTCAGTCACGTGGAAGTATGTGAAAATACCCAAAGCCACATACTGCTCTACTTTCTCCCCTTTGGATGGTGTTTATTAACGAATCCTTCTACAAGTCTGGGGGAATGACACTGGGATGAAACAAAGTATGTATTGGCAGTGAGTATGCACCATGGTTTGCTATATGCTTTGCATGCCTTTTTAAGTGACAATGTTTTTCTTCTTAATTTTTTTTTTTCCAAAGCCTGGCATATTACCATGACAGCTTCACAGTGAGACATCAGTCCAACATGCTGACATCAACTAAAAAGGCATAGCAACAACCCAGCCCTTCCACACACTTTACGAGTACAATGTGTTAGTGTTAAGCAATATTTGAAGAAATACTAGGCAAAATAGTTCCCAGGAAGACCTGGAATCTGTCTTTATGCAGGCAAAGAAATATATGACAGAAAAGATAAATCCTAATGACATTGCTGATGGCCCACCTAGTCAGGGAGCTGTTGTGAGACTGAAGTGTAAGAAATGACCCATGAAAGATTGTCCTCTTTCTTCTTTTCAGTTCGTTTGCTCTACTTTTATGCTGGTGAGAGTTGTTTGCTAACACTAAATAGCATAATAGGGTAAGAGGTTTGCTTATTTGGCATCTAGTGAAGATAGAGAGGTAAAAAAAGCCGTGCCAATAATGACTTGTATTAAAAAGGGCTGAGGTGGACGGTGTACTCTGCTGGAACCACACTAAAGCCCAAAAGCAATGGCACATTTGCACTATCAAAGGTCTGCAGGTTTCACAAAGGAAATGGTGCTTAATCTCTGGAAATGGACAGATAAAGGGTTCGGCTCAATCTCTGCTGACATACAGTCCTCCATCATTACTTTACAACATTCACTTCTTATGCAATTCACTCAGCTTCCCCCCACCCGCCCCCCCCTTTGCCTTGTTCAGAGATGGAAATATTCTGCTGGCTTGTGTGCTGTAGCAGCTGCTCCTCTTGACATTTCTGCTGCAGGCTGGGATACAGACCCTGAGAGTTAGTTCTAATGAAATAGCTAATATAACCCTTCCTCTCCTTTCCCAATATTCCATGTGAAATAGATATTCTAATTTAGGCAATCGTTCCTCTGAGAAGTCTTCCAAGGCTAGTGGAGATTCAAAAATAGTTTGAAACAGCAACAACCAAACCAAGAGCGCTTCAGGCTTTAATTTTCTTCCAACAACTTTGGCTGCTTATTAGAAGAAGGTAAATGTTATTTCTACTAGGTATCCTGCAAGGAACTTCAGTCTATTAGTTATTTGCTCCCACTTTTTACATGGGTGCCCAGGTAAATAGAACAAGGTACGGAAAGCTAAATTCTGGTGCTGTGAGTAGGGCTGTGAGTCTATAGGACACAGCACAATAAGACAGCATGATTTTGGCCCACTGAGTGCATTTGTAGCTCAAAAAGTTCCAGGGAGAAAGTGTCTTTACAGAAATTAATAATATTGCATTTATATGATAGAACATCCAAGCTGAAGTTTCATCTGTTGAAGGGAGAAATAAAGCGCTGTTTTCTGGATAGGAAAATGAATACAGCGATTGCAACATGAAAAAGCGGCTTACTCTTGGCAGGCCATTTCTCTAATGGGCCTGCAAGAGCTGCTCATTAGGAGTGTTTTAATCACAACCAGTGACCACTGAAGTCTCTGTAAAGACAGCCTCCATTAGTTCCCATCACACTGCAAATACACAGCCCATGCAAACATTCAGGTTTTTTCAAGCTCTGCTGAGAGCACTAGCTAACAAACCCATCAGCATCACACTGAGCAAATTTGACAAAAAGAGAAGACGGCCAAAAGTCAGTCAATGAGACCTGGGAACGGAGATGTCTATCTTGAATTACCTTTTTTGTGCTTCTGTCCATTACCTGAAGAAATGTGGGACATCTGGGAAGTAGGAATTGCAAATGCAATCAGTTACCCTCTCAGCTGTGACTGATCCAGTTTGAGTTCTTGTTGTATTGCTCAAAAATTTCTTTAGAGAAAGGTATGCCGCAGTGACAATTAATTGAAAAATGGTAACTAATTGACATATACACTCCATCTCAGCAACTAGAAAATGTTCATTCCTGGCACTGGAAACAGACAACAGTCTCCTCGTCCCAGGTCATTTTGCAGCTCTATTAATCACCTGCGTTTGCTCCAATGGAGAACATGCTTACTGCAACTGCTTCGCCTCATGCCTGCATAAATTTTCTTACCCTGATTCTAGCATAGCCTCCAGGAAACTCCGTCAGCACAGGCAAGTTACATCATGCAGTTTGCAGAGGCACACAATGCCGCTTGGCCAGCTCCATTAATATCATCACGCAGCATATTGATACTGCTTTTTATGCACGTATGGTTTTCAGATCCCAGGAACAGCTTTACCATCATTAACTAACTAAACAGCATATTGATGGGATGCAAGATTTAACCCGTGGTGAACATTTCTCAACGCATGCAACCCTGGTTGAGGCTCGCTGCTAGTTTGCCACGGACCTGTTTCCAAGGTTAGATTTCCACCGACCTGTTTTCACCATTGACCTTCTTCTGTATGCTGATGTCTTCTATCAAAAAATTAAAACAGGCTGGGATAGCAACTAGGGACATACCTGCCTTGGACATGCACTGGATTATTATATATCAGGGGTCCCAGCAGTGAATTTCCAGGTAGAAGTGAGGCACAGCCTGTTGATCGTACAGCTTCCCCCAGATCCTCTCTCTGTCAGCTCCCTCCCTGAAACCTGCACTTCCCTCAAGATCTAGTATTGATTCCTCAGACTCAGCCCAGAGATTATAAATATCCCCTATCATCTCCCACGTTCCAGTTAACATTTTGTGAGAAAAACTGAGGAAATACAGCGACACAGCTAGATTTTACGCGACATACTAAAACAGCTCATTAAAAGCAAGCAAGCAAACAAACAAAAGAGCTCCCCAAGCCCTTTCTGAAATGCAGCTTCCCTCCATCTAACTCTGTCCTGCTTTAGAAGTCCCTGGGCATCCACCTGTGGCAAGGAAGGCAAACGGGCAGTTCAAGGGGTATCATCAGCTGTGAGATCTGCTTCCCTTGACCTAGAGCCCAGTTCAGCCCCTTCCCCTCCTGCTCTAGCTTTCTCGTGCATCTCCTTCAGACTTCACCCAGGAGACGTTTTAAACCCTCTTTTATCACCTCTTTAGCTTTGCCGAGTTGCTGGCGAGTTTCCAGCACTCCTGGAGAAAAGGGTACTAGTTTGTATTAGGAGATAATGTAGTCAATGGAACAAAACCCATTACGCCATCCAGCAGCAGCAATCGAGAAAGCCTTTACACTTCGAATATTGGGAGACGCGGCAGCTGTAAACCTCCGCAGTCTATGTATAAGGGCTTGCCTGTCATGTTGGATTTTAGGGACCCGTCTCCAAGCAGAGACGCAACAATTTCCTGTCCCTATGCCTGATAAGCAACCACTAATGAAATCTTTTTTGGATTTTTGCCAAGGGGAAAACAATAGCCTGCTAGAGCACTTCAGCTTGAATGGGTGCGAGCTACTGTGCATCATCTGCTTAGCCAAATCCTGCGAGGGGGCTGGGGGAGGATAGTCAGAATTCAGCGTACGGGGAGAGAACGGAGATGTGTATCTGCTTTTTTCTTAATCCCAACGTACTCTGTTATCCCACTGGGGGGGACAGAGCTATGGAGATACCATTGCGACTATCAGCCGAAGCTGAGACATCAATTCTGACAGCAGCAGAGAGTACGCCATAAGCATATGAATGCATTGACCATGAAGTCACTAACTCACCTGAACAATTTTGTTGTCCTCTTTAACTGTCAGGTTTCACTCTGTCATACACTAACCATTACGTGATCCCACAAATTAGTCAGAGCTTGGGCTAGCACACACATGGTATGAAGCTGCATCAGGGGAAGCTCAGACTGGACATCAGGAAAAGGTTGTTCGCTGAGAGGGTGGTCGGCCACTGGAACAGGCTCCCCAGGGAAGCGGTCATGGCACCAAGCCTGCCCGAGTTCAGGAAGCATCTGGACGATGCTCTTAGTCATACGGTTTAATTTTAGGTAGTCCTGTGAGGAGCAGGGAGTTGGACTCGATGACCCTTATGTGTCCCTTCCAACTTGAAATATTCTATAATTCTATGATGCTATATCAGACAATCAATAAATATGGTCTCCCCAGCAGTTTTAGAGGTGGAAGAAACTTCAAAAATGAAAGAGGTAAATGAAGTAACGAAACATAACATCCATTTCTGTAATATTATCTTTGGTGTTTGTGAGACTTTCCACAAAAGCAAAGGCATGAAGAAAGAACCGGAAGGTCACATATTAGTAAAATTCTCTAAATTGAGAAAGCTGGGGTTTTTTTGTAAATGGAAAACAAAGATGTTCTGTGCTTTAAGAATCCTGAAAGATGATACTATTATGTAAGCCAGCTATAGACTATGACCATAATTCGTTATCATATAGTTTCGGTAAATGTGTTTGTCCATCCTTTTTCAACTCCAGCTGTAAAGGAATTTATTTATTTATTTTCCCAAATGCAATCAAAACATATTTCATTGTGCTTACATGCTAGGAGAACGCCTGTCGATTTTACAATGAATTTTCAATAGTTTGAACAAAAGTCCGAATTTGCAACTGCTGGTAGTGAGTGCTTCTTTTTGACACGTACCTCTTCCTTAGTCGGCTGCTGCAAATCAGTCATCATGAAATCGGAAATTCATTGCAGAACAAGGTATTGTACACCACGGGAAATGTTCTGTGATTAACAAAAGATAATTTGTTTAATCTGATTTTATTTTCTAAGTTAAGTGGCTTTTCATTTCTTCTTTTAGATTCAGGAATGAACATTGTATTCGAGTGCATATCTCCTATGTGTGCTGCTTGAAATTGTACAGACGCAACAGCTTGCCTGCGGAGATCGAAACCAAAGGTCGGTTTGCCTAACGTTGGGATGTGGGCCAGGTCTTGTCTATGTTTTCCTCTCTCTCCTGATATCACTCTCATATTGGTGCCAGGAATTAGGATATTCATCTTCTCTAGGTAAACATCGGTTTATAAAAAGGAGAATATAATTGCACAGAAGAAGCTATGATATGTCTTGGGATTAGTGAATGCCTCCTAATTGAGCTTTAGTGAAAGCGGCAGTTCTGGCATTATTTTTATTCACCTTGTGGAAAATTATTGGAGCATATTTCATATAATTAGGATCAAGAATGGATTTGGCATCACTTCCAGCAAATGCCCCTGAACACTAATCTGGTTTATTTGGCACCACTGCTGAAGCTTCTCTTGTGGGGAATACAACGACAACAATTAACCTGGCAATACAGAACAGAAATGGGAAGTGGGAAATTGTCTTGTCTTTTATCCACATACAGCATGAAGTGTGACCTCATTCAGCAACAGAACAGCAGTGCCTTGAATTTATTTTCTTCTTTTTTTTTTTTTTTTCCTTCTTGAGATGCTCTAAGGAGTCTTCTATTTTTTTTCCCCATCTAGCTCTAAAATCCACATTTTTCCTGCTGTCCAAGAGGGCCTGAACAAACAGACACATGGGCCCTATTTAAAGTGTTTGTAGCTAAATGTATTGAATTTAACTGGGTGTTGTCGAAGGACCAAAAGATTCCTTCCCTTTCTAGAACTAGACCAATATTGACTTTCAACAGCTGTCAGTTCAGAGTGTAAAAACAATGGCAGGATTTGGGCAAGGTCTTTAGGTTACTGCACCAGGAGGTACATTTCTTTTTATTTTAAATAATCGCATATGGTGTGTACAAACTCCAGTCTCTAGTGGGTTCTGTTTGTTCCTTTTTATTGCAGTGTTCTGGACAACTCATCAAAACCCTTTTTCCCCTTGCCTTTATCTACTAGTTAGAAATACAGCACTGGCAATATGTTTTAAGATTTCTAGGTCAGGTACAGGGACAATTCATCCATCCGTAGATTTTTTTTTTCCCTTTGATATAGTCATCAAGCTGGATGATGGCGCAGCAAGACTTGGGAAAACTAGTTTTTTTTTTGCAGGGAGGATGTTTGGAAGAGGAGACTTCCACCAGAAGCAGGACAAAGAGATTAGATATTAACCTGGGATCTTAAATACTGCAAAGCTTGAAAGACTTAGAGAGATTTACAGAGATGTGGGGGAACTTGACAGGAAAGAGGAAGAGCAGAGTGATTTTGTTTAGCTGCTGAACCAGCTGAGAAAGGGACGCAGAACTCCGTGGGGAGGAGCGAGGGAGGAGGATCCTGTGCGCTCGGGAAGCCTTAGACTTAAGCCCAGAGAACATTATCAAGAGGCAAGGAAATTTAAACAGGGAAATATGTAGAGCTGCTTATTGTGTTGTTTTTTGGGTTTTTTTTGTTTTTTTTTTTTTTTTCCTAGAGCAGTATATTTCTTTTGCCAGATGTAGGACCTAAGAACACAAGAAATACCTTGCCAGACTCGTGTTCTGTCTCTGACCGTGGCAGTAGGAAACATCATCCAGGCAAGCATACTCATTTAATTTAGGAACAGTCACAAAATCTGCCTCTGCTTCCTCTGTCCCGGGTGGCCGGAGAGGTGAGCTGGGAACCCCGGAGCACTCACAGCACTGGACTTCAAAGAAGGAATTTGCTTAAGCTGCTGAGCAGCCCAAGGGGGGCAGCTGTGGGCCTGAGTCATATGATTTCTACACAAAGTCCCATTTCTTCTAGGGGAAAGACAGAGAGAGCCTGTGGCCAAGGAATGTGTGAGAGAGGCTGAGAAAAAGGCAAATGCTGTGATGTGCTCAGACCTAGAGCACCTGAAGAGCCTCCTGCAGACTCAATGTAGCGGGGACTAGGAATGAAATCCCGGTGGGAGCCACACTAGTGTGTGTGATGAGTGGCTGGAGATCACAGGATTGTATTTCAGTCACATTATTAAAAATCTTTCCAAACACAACAGATTTGGGGAAAGCTGTCAGGTCTACTCCCATCTTTTCTGAAATCTTGGGAAAATAGACGAGACTCGCAGCCTGTCCTGATCATTAACACCCCCCCTCCCCGCAGCCCCCAAACAGCCTCGAGCAAATGCCGAAGCTGAGAGCTCCTCACAGAAAGTGTCCGTCCATTATCTTGAGCTCCAATCTGTGCTCTATCCTTTTCTTCGACAGCAGAAAAGGGATGTGGTAAGTAAATCCCGTGCAAGCTGTTCACATCAAAACCAACAGCTGAACTTGTAAGATTGCTGCTCATGGTAAAATACCTTGTTTAGTAAGAGAATAGCTGCCTACAGCTCCTGGATTGACTGTAGATGTAGCCCAAAGTCAAGCATGTTGCAGCAATTTAGCTGTGAAGCAACAAGTAACTGACTTGCAATAGCAAGGCCTGCTACGGGGAAAAAATATGCTGTCGCAACATCCCGGCCAGAGAAAAATGAGAAACTTCCTAGAAACTGCTGATTTGTGATTGTGCAACAGGAACCCACCTAGAGCCTCTGTGTGACAAACCAACAAATGGCAGGCACACGTCTTCCACAAGGAGTGGAAAAGACTATTTTTCCTAAGCAAATAAGTCACTTTTGCCAGGTTCAGTTTCTGCCAAGCCATTTCATCACGAACTAGGTCCTCCACCAACAATCTGTGAGGTTTTCAACAGCACCAGCCTTGTCAGGTGAGCCAGAGAAAGGGGACCGGTTATTGTCAACACAGCTGCAGTACCATGGCCTATTTTTCCTATTGTGTCCCCAAAAAACCTCATTTACAAAGCAGAGAGGAGCAAAGGGCAGGACAAATGACACTGCACCCAGGAGAATCCGACCCTTGCTCTGGAAATGCCTGGTGTGGAAGGAGTGGCAAACCTCTAATGCCAGTCCTCCCCACTGCTGCCATCAGCAGGGAACTGAGCAGTGTCCTGCCGCTGCGGCCGGTCCCTGTCCCATGTCGTGTCCCCCTGTGGTTTTATTCATGCTGCTGCCCCTCGCCCACCCCTCCACAGCATCTGTGCTTGGAAAGTGATACAGGCCACAGCGCTGCCTCAGACCCCACCCTGTGCAGGAGATATTCTGGCTCATTTTGCAGCAGTTTTTGTTAAATTAAACTTTTTATTTTTATGCACACATGCCGTTGTACCTTATTTTTAAACTCAGAGGCTCTTGAATTCATCCTTGGCTCAAAAATCTTGGATACCCACCTTCTGGCACTTAAGTTTAAAAAACCTGACCTGAATCCTTCATGTACTCTCTCGTGTCAGACATTGTACAGCCCTCTAAACAGGGACAGCTAATACATTGCATATGCTGCAATACCAAGTTTCATGGAAAACGGGGTGTCACCCTTAACCATGAATTTCCTTCTCTCTTTTTCTAAAAATCCATGTAATAACAATTACCATGGCTTAAATGTGTACCTTACATTTTCACGGGTTTCAGTCACAAATATTTTTGCCTCACACTACATCTGAAGTAGAAAAATAGCAATGATGTTCCCTGTCAGCACAAAGAGAAGTGAAAGATAATAAATCACTGACTTGTAAACTGCACCCAAGAATCAATAAAATGTAAACGGCTACAAAATAGAAGGTAGAAATACATTAAATATGAATGATAAGAAAGACGAATAAGACTGGAAAATGATAAGGCTGTGTATTTCATTACATGAGACAGAAGTGATGGAGAATGGTTCTGGGTTGGTACAAGGAGAGAAGTTCTTTGCAAACAAAATGGTATCTGACCATGTATCCCTGTCCGCTATCCTTCTAATGGAGATAGAATATATCATATGAGTGTCAACAACTTTTAGAAACTTTACACATCACTGATTACAAATGAAAATGTAATCCAGTCAACACGTGTTCTGGCTCTTATCTCTCCTCCAGGGGAAAGCATTAAAGCCTCAGCCTGCCATGGAAAATGTAATATTCAGACATCGGTGAGCAGTATGTGTAGAGAAGAGAAGAGAAGAGAAGGTGCATACCAAGCCTACATCTGTGACAGGGGTCTCAGAGTCTCTAGAGACAGATGAATGAACGCATATGTAGACTGACTGAAAATTTTCTTATTAAACTTTTGCTTTCCCCAGAAGTATTTGCTCTCTAGAGAGTATTTTCTGTTTTGAAGGAAAAGATCACCAAAAAGATTTTAGCCAATATCCTCAATACCCAACGCTTTTTTCCCCCCTTCTTTTTCTTTTAAGAAACAAATAGCCTATTCTTGAGCAAAGATATTGTGTATATATTAAAGACTCCCTGGAAAAAGTTCAGCCTGCTGGCCTACCATGGAAGGTAAGAGGTAAGCTGTGAACGGTTGCAGGATGACATTAGAAGTATGGGCTGTGAGAGAGATTTGGATCTTTGAAGAATAACTAGTCCTGAACAATAGCAGAGAAATAAATCAGAGCAAAGACACGGGTAGCAAGAGTAGCCTGCCGGTCAACGTAATAAGGAAAACAGCAGTACCAGTCAGTAGCCCACTGGCAGTGTAGGTGAGGTGAATAAGGTAGACTTTCAACTCCAAACTTCCCAGCAAGGCTCTTGAGTCTTACAGCTAGAAGTACAATCAGCTTTGTATGGTCAGCAATTCATTTTACCACTTTAGAAGCTTAAGAATAAAAAATGCAAATGCACCTTTGATGTGTTGATTACTTAGGGATGTACAAAACCATGAACAGTGGCGGTAATGAAATGTCTCCTGGGTGCCTTGGAACATCGCAGGAGGACCCGGGCGAGGTTCCCTAGGAAACCAGAGATGCGCTCCAAAGCATGTGCAAGCTTGGCCAGCTGACAGCCACTCAGTCGTGCTCCGAACATCGCTGCTGGAAGGTATGTGATTCAACTCCAAAGTGTAGTTGGGAGGACTAATTGTGCAAAGCCTAAAGGAGGTTGGGATAGATTTGTTCCTGGTTGCATAAATGTTCAGACCTCTAAAAGAAAGAAAAGACTGATTGCCAGTTACCCAAAACGAGGGGGAGAGAGGGGTGAATAACACCTTCAATTAATCTAAATATTGATCTTAGTCCCAGATTCTTCTGGCCTAAATTCCACCTAAATCCCTGTGCCTACTGTTTTCCATTGGCTGGCACCCCAAAGTCTTCTGAGAAATTATTCCAGAGATGTGAGTCAGGCTCTGAGCACAGAGCCACTTGTATCCACCAGTGGCCAACACTAAGCAGTCAGATTTATGTGGAATTAAGTCCTAACAAAACTGGGTCTTAGGACTAGACTGTACTTCCAAGATGCTTACCAGGGAAGGTGCCTACAGACCCAATGCTTGTCCTTGCCTCCTCTGACTTCTAGGCAAAATAACCAATTTGGCATCTCTTGGGAAACACAATTTACCACCTCTCCTAAAACTTGCTCTTTTTCTACATCCCAGCACCTCCAACCCCCGCCCTCATTGGGTCTGCTCAGGAGAGAGCTAAGACTGTACGTGTGACCTGTGTGAGGAATGGGATTAGAAGAAAACAGTTACTTTTGCCCTCCTTGGCAGCGCTATTCCCAACCCTTTGCAGATCCTTTGTCTCTTACCACAAGAAGTGAAGATTCTTTTAGAAATGGCAGAACAGCGGAATTTCCCATGCAACTATGGGAGAGACGACACGATTGAACTTCTTTCCACTTCCATTTCTATGACTCCCTCAGAACAAGCCCCTGGATCCACCAAAGACTGAAAAGCAGTCATATAGATTTCAAAATGGTGTCTATGACTCAGCAGTGAATCCTTCCCAATGATCTGTGGATCAAATATCCTAAAGATCAAATATTTGTGGATTGGGATGTCTGGAGTTGAAAGGGTCTGCCACGTGTGAACTTTCTGACAGAGTTTTCCACGGATTGAAGAAACATTGCTGTTCCTGAACTCCCATGCCTTGGTATCATACATGGGCAGATAGGGCAGACAGGTGTGGCTGTAACGCCAGCACAAGTAATAAATACATTTAGCAGCTAGATTAGCATAATTGCTTGCCTAGTCAGCTAGCATGCAAAGTGCACAAACAAGTATCATAACAGTTTTATTACATGTACATGCTTGTGTTTCCTTGAGACATGATAAAACAAACAGATCAGTAATTTTAAAACAGGCAGTAAAAAAACTAAAAAATGCAATGAGTAATTTAAAACAAATGTTAAGAAAATTGCGTCTTAAGAAATCTTCTCCAAGCTGTGCCCCAATTATATTTTATCGACGTGAAAGAAAAGATATTATGACCAAAGGTATTACTGGTCACAAAAGCTTACATTTAGGTAGCTTTTGTTTTGCTCCATTATGAAATATACTCCACTGCAGTAATTTATACTCTTCGGTGTAAAACCATCAGGTGTGATTCCATCTGGAAACATTTTAAATGGGCGATTGGTTGTGAAATGTCCCCACCCTTTCTTTGTTCAAACAACAGATATGGAATGTGCCTCTTATTTCTCAAGTACAGTATTTAGTTCTTGCTGATAAGATTGTACAGTGCCTTTTGAAGAGCTTGAATATTAGTGAATTATAACTGTTTTAAATACATTTCTAACAATCCACTATAATTTCACAAATATTACATGAGCTAGCTAGCAAGTTTGTTAATCAAAAGAAAAAAGGTAAAACATCTTTGATGTTACACTGAGATACGCTCAGCTGTTAAATGAAGTAAAATCATCTGTTGGAGTTTGTTCATTTTACAAATGGCACGTTGTGTATGTTCCAGTGAACAGTGGGAGCAGCGAGCAGGATGTGACTGAAGTAGTCTGTCAAATCCTCAGTTTGATTTATAATAACGGGGTTGCATTGACATGAGAGTAAAATACAGCAAAGCATATGTTCACTGTGAGTAATATAGACTCCTTTATACATTATAGCAGTATTAAATAAACAGTCTTGATCATTTTCTAAAGTAGTCCTGCAATGAGTGTGGTTATAGTGCCATGGGACAAATACTGCTTTGCAGGCAGTGATCAAACAGAGAGAAAAAAAATTCAACCCTTTTCTTTTTCCTTGAGTTTCCAGTCCTCAGCCTGGTGGATTGAAGGGAGTTGAAATAGCATACATTTTCCTGTTGTGGGTGTAAAGAAAGACTAATCCTGGTCTTTTTCTGGAACAGAGAACAAGCACAACAGTGGCTTCATGACATAACTTGCTCAGTTTCAGTCCTCAAAGAATCTGGTCCCTTTGATTCTCAGTCGGACAGTTTGCAGGAAAGGGCTCGGCAGGACTTTAAGAAAACGTCGACATAGTTTCCGAGATGTCAGTGACAAATTCATCTCAGCTATAAAATTGTTACTGTAGGAACACAGAGAAATCCATGCATTTATATTGAAGACTGGCAACCCTTCCACATGAATGTTCTAATTAGGAACCATGATATCCTATTTCTTTTTTTTAATACCCTTGTTGTAAATGGTCAACAAATGTTATTTACCAGTAGCTAAGCAAGAGAACGTCACTGTTTGAACATGGAAATGGAATTTAAAAAGTCCTGCATTCAATTATGTTTGGGGTTGCCTTTCATTTGGAGTTAAACCTGGAGGTTTTAAAAAAATGTGGGTCCAATATTGTTTCTCTTTGTAAAATGGGAAGAATGTTAAAGAACGTACCCAAGCTGCCTGTAACAGCATGAAGATTGTCTAAAGCGTAGTAAAACTCTTGGTTGTTCAAATAGTCGTGCATTGTATTAGCATAGTTATTTTGCGTTGTTTGAGTTTCTAACTGCTATATTATGTGACAGGTCTTATAAACCAGAAGTTTCCGAAGTCTCATTTCTATATCTTCTCTTTCCTTTTTCTAAGATACATTTTCTGTGAAAATAGTTCTTTCCTTTCTTTATCTCTCCCAGAGACCTCAATTTCTGGTGTACCTACTCAGTGTAAAAAGCAAAGTCATTATAAGAAAACTGTATTTTTTTTCTTTCCAGCCTAAATTGAGAAATTCTATACCTCCGCTAGCAACTTTGTAAATCAGGAATCTGATAAATTAAACACACAGCATTCTTCTTAGGCCACCTAAAGAAAAGGAAGACTGAGTACAGAAAGGAAGACTGAATGAAAGGAAGAAAACCCAACAAAATAGAAGGACTGTCTCCTGGGCTTTAAGGCACAGGCCAGATTGAAGATGAGGTGTAGGTGGATACAATTTCCGCAGGGAAGCACAGGCCAGGGCTGGAGCTGTGAATTCTTGGGAGCGTGCAGCTTAAAATCTACTAACCCTGGAAAGCTGCTCTCCCCTTCACTCTTCGTTCCAGGGGGTGAATTTAACTACACAGCTTTAACCATTTGTTTTTACTGCACTGGCAGAGGTCATTTTGACTGCATTTACTGCAGCACTACAAGCAGATGTGTAGGTATTTGGTATGGCATTCATCAAAATACAAAAAAAAAAAAAAAGAAATCAAACAAAAAAACCCCACCCTGCAAATCCTTTGTTGACATGAATTTTTGAAATGTTTCATTTCAAAACTAAAATGTTGCACTTGTAAAAATGGCAACACTGTCCTTTTAGGTGAACATCAGTTATTCCATGGAAACACATTTTGCTGTGTAAAAGATGATTACTGCTGTTCCATGACTACAATTGCCCTCAAAGGTGCAACTCCCAAGCTTTCCTTCCAAGAAATTGTTTATTTTTAAATCCATGGCATTACATTGTTGAGATGTGCTTTTACAGGTCTTCGGCTACAGGTTTCCACGTTGCATCTTGTTATTTTCTGCATGCACTGGATGCAATTAAGTATTCTTGTAAGTGCATGGAAGGAACTATTGCTGTTAAATCAGGGGTATGTACCTACCTTCATTAGGTAATTTATGTTTGAACATACCTAAAAATAAGTAACAATGATAACACTATAAAAAGCTTTTAAATATTTGCTTTTTAGGACATGATGGTCTTATTTCATCCATTAAAGTGGCACGGTGGAATATAGGTCATATCCTAGCCATTAGCACTTACGCTTCAGTAGCAAACACTGGGGTTGAGTAATCTGTCACATGATCAGAATTCTAATTTTAACACAAATTAATTGTGTACTTTTTTCCTGTAGCACCAAACATATGACTGATTTTCTACACTTCCTACCATTTAGTGTATTCAAACCCCATATTTCATAGAGAAACCGAAAGAATCCTTTCTGCCATTTATTTTCAGAGAGTCTCTGACCACGGATTTGTTCCTCAGAAGGACAATTTTTCTAAACCCTACCTTCCCTTCTTCCTCCCAGGTCAATGCTGCATTCTTTATTCTTCTACCCTGCCAAGGTGATGGGGGATTTTGAGAATCTGGTTCACACAAAGTCTTCCCCAGGCAGTGTGACACCTGCATGAGGAAATCTGGCGCTTTGTCCCACACAAAGGCCTCCCAACCTTTCCCAGAACAGAGAAAGACAGCGAGTACTTCGGAGTTAAACTCATGACTACTATAGAGTAACATGTTAGCACTAAGGAAATTTTTCTTCTGAAACTGACTCACTTTTTCCTATCCCGGCTCTCCTAGAAGCGTTACTGGGAATCCCTAAATAACTTGGGCCAAGCCCAAAACCATAAGTGAA
This sequence comes from Platalea leucorodia, assembly GCF_965183815.1. Taxonomy (NCBI): domain Eukaryota; kingdom Metazoa; phylum Chordata; class Aves; order Pelecaniformes; family Threskiornithidae; genus Platalea; species Platalea leucorodia. The sequence goes on from NC_138823.1 coordinate 122,206,019, forward strand.
AAGGAATGCAAATCACCAGCCTTAGAACCACTCCTAACTTTACTATGTTTAATTAGTTTATCATGTAGAACACTAATGGCATGTCCACAGACCTTCCCCTCCAGATTCACACATTTTTATCCTTTTGAACTGAGGCATTAGGAGGCCACATCATACCTGACTTCATTCATCATTTCTGTGCCTGATTTTCTTTTAATGTCCTGTTCCTTTCTGAATGAAGCAGGAGCTTGTGAACTGTGTCGTCAGCTCACCAGAACAAGATGTGGGACAAAGGTATCATCAGAAAGGCGAAGTTTCTGCACTGCTTCTGTGCTAACCAGGACTTGGAGAGGCTGCACGTTGGGTCTCAGTCTGATATTTTTGTCCCCCTTGCCTGGGGTAAGTCAGGTTGGGCCACATCCTAGGTTTCCTGTAAGTAAAAGGGTCCCCTGTCCCCTGCATCGCTGCCTCTGCTATTTGTGTCACCAGCTGGATTGGTTGCTTCAACTAAAAAGCAAGTGAGGACTTAGGGGAAGCGATACGTGCTTCCTTCACAGTGGTCAGCAACTCTCTAATCATCCTTGGCACCGGCGGGAAGCGCCGCTCTCCACCCACAGCAGGAAGCACACACCTTCTTCCTCTACGGCACTAAAGCACCCCTGGCCTTGCTTTGTGTCTCTCCTCCCCTGGTACAGCCTGTGGGTGGGTGTTTGTGCCCCTCTTCCTTCCTGGAGGGAGGAGAGACCTTTTGGAAAGACCTGCAGCACAGTGGAGCAACTATGCGCTGGTAGAAAAGCACAGTATTCCAGATGTAGTCTGAGTGCCGAGTAGAGGATGGTAATTGCTTCCCCCGTCTCCTGGTTGTGCTCCTGCCGACACAGCCCAGGGTGCTGTTAGCCTTCATCACTGGCTTGGGCTTACCCAGCTGTCCCCCAGGACCCCAGGCCCTTTTCCGCAGAGCTGCTCCCCACCCCAGTACCCTGCAGGGTGTTAGTCTGTCCCAGATACCACTTGTCCTGGTTGAACTTCATGCGGTTCTTGTCACCCCATTCCTTCAGCCTGAGTCCCTCTGAATGGCAGCTCTACCATTGACCATATTGACTAGTCCCACCAATTTGCTGTTATTCGCAAACTTGATGAGAGGGCACTGTACTCTCCTCTGGGCATTGACAAAGACGTTAAATAGGTCAGGTCCCAGGACAGACCCCTATGGCACTCCACTTCTTACTGGCCTCCAGATAGAGTACAGCCCATTAACCACTGTCCTCTGAGCCCTATCATCCAAACAGTGTTTACCCATGTGGTCTTCCATCCATCCAGACCATAATGTCCTAATTTGGATACAAGATTGTGGCAGACGGTGTCAAAAGCCTTGCAAAAGTCAAGGTAAATGGTATCCACTGCTCCCCCTTCATCTACAAATCCAGTCGTTTTATTACATAAGACAATCAGGTTGGTGAGGCATGATTCACCCGCAGTAAACGCACGCTGGCTGCTCCTGATCACCTTCTCCTTCCTGCGCCCAGACAAGTGTTCCAAGAAGACATGGGTTTCCACACGGGCTGCAGTGAGGCCGACCAGCCAACAGTTTCCCTTTGGGCTTTTTTTTCGAGATGGGCACAACATTTGCCTTTCTCCAGTCATTGGGGACCTCTCCCAGTCTCCATGATCTTTCAAAGATAGAAGTGAGGCCTTGCAGGGACACCAGCCAGCTCCTTCAGCACCCTTGGGTGCAGCTCAGTTGGTCCCATGCACGTTTATGGGTCGAGTTCTCCCACGTAATCCCTGACTTGATCCTCACCCACTGCTGGTAGTTCTTCTCCTTGAATCCTAAGCAGAGCGAGCTGGGAGACCCTGTCGGTAGGTCTGAGGCAAAGATGTCTCTGGGTACCACAGCCTTATCTGTTTCCATCGTTACTAGAGTGTTCGCCCCATTCGGGAACAAGCCCGCATTTTCCTTTTTCAGTCTTTTACTCTTGGAGTTGTGGTAGCAGCTCTTCTTGTTGCCCTTGGGTTCTCTTGCAAACCTTAACTCCAGTTGAGCTTTGACCTCAGAAAAGAGACTGTATGTGATTCCTTTGGGCATTGGCAGCAGTTTCTGCATCAGCCCAGAGACCTGAGTTAGCTACTCTGATGGTGGAAATGTACAGAACGTTCAAATGCAAGCACCGAGACTATTAAGAAATGTCATATCTGAATGTCCTGCATAAGCTTCAGTATAAATTGTACTCTTCTATATCTGTCCAAAGGCAGCTGCTTTGTTCTGCTTTGTCAGGGAAACTGTTAATAATTTAATAATGAAAGGGAACTAATGAGGCCTATGGATTTGAGCCTCATGCTCAGATTATCCAGTGTCTAATGAAGTGTGAATTTTGACTGAAGCTTTTTCCACCCTGAGGGGAAAAAGCCACTCTCATCCGTGCGGATTCTCCTGTGACTAATAAAGGGTGAGCTCACACTGCAGCTTTTGCTGTACAGGGAGTACAGGTAAGGTTACTCTCCAGTACCTAGCCCTGGTTTCATGACACTTATGAAAACATGTAATTCTGGAGATATCTACCCCTTTAATTCAGATTTGGCCAGTGGCTTTGGGAATTACTAGGGTGAACGGACAGGCTGACAAAGGCTGGTTCAAAGTCATTATTTAAGCCTCATGCACTTTGAAACATCCCAACATTTTCACTGCTTTGCATTTCAAACACATCTCATTGGAAAGGTGCAAAATAAGTTACATTAAGCATTAGCCCCATTTTTGAAACAGGTGAACCGTAATGATTCATCTTTTGAAAAACATATCCCTTCTCAAATACTGTAGACTAACAATCTCATATGTGTTTATATACTACATACTCTTCACAGATGGCTTACATGTTTAGTATCTTATATAAAATAAGGTTGTTTCTAATGTGAGCCAGTAAGACTTCTGTAAAAACAAATATCATCTACCATTTTCTTTCTACAGTAGATTAAGCTTGGATTTAGCAAAGAAAGAGGAATGTCGTCGGGTCTGATTTGGACGCATATACGCCATGAGCAACCTCTCACATAAATGCATGAGGCTGTTGCTGTCACCTTTCCTAGACAAATACATTCAGGCTACGACTGAGGGATGAGGTGCGTTTCGCCGCGGCATAGCTAACGCGTATTAGCGATCTTGTTTTAAAGCCGATGCGGACACAAGGCACTGCACTTTTATTGCGAGGTAAGCCAGGTGAGGCCGACCAAAAGCAGCAGCGCAGTGCTGACCTCCCCTAGCAACCTAGCTGCAGCTTCTCTGATTTTACAGGCCTGTAGCTACCGCGTTAATTAAGTTTTCACTGCGAAAAACCTCACAAAACCAAAACAAGGCCCTGTGCCACTGAAGGCAAAGTAGACTGTAAGTGGCTGTATATGTGACAGGAGATTTATGTTAGCCTGTTGGAGGAATGGTATCGGCCTCACCCCAGCAGCGTGCGATCTCGTGTCAGCAGTAATAAAACTGCCTGAAAAAAGGCAAACCGGTCTGTACTGAATTCCAGCCCACTGTGACTGCCAGACTCCTTCCAGTCCCTGTTGTCTCCCCTTAAGTGCTGCACGTATCCTTGACCCTCTTCTTCTTTTTAGTCTCACGCATATTCATCTAAAAAGACTCATCACATTGAGTAAATGAGGCTAGTTATTGCCATCTCTTACATCAGATCCATCTTGCAAATTCAGATTATCAGTTGTGTTTTATTGGTGTCAAATTGCTGTAAGGGTGGAGAACCAGGCCTACCGAATGGTCTAAATGACGACAAAATGAAGAAATTCTCGTTCTCGTTAGGAAGCAGTGATCAGAATCAACATATCCTGAAACCTTGATGTATTTCTTTTCTATTTCTCTTTTGAAACCTTAAAATATGAAATCATGAGGTCCTTTTTTATTACATACGATCACACTATTTCAGCTTAGTCATTTCCTGAACTGTATTTTCGAGTTTAGTTTATTCACAAATGACTGGTTTCAACCTAAGAAATTCCAGGTTAATTCAATAGCCCCTGCTGTACAGAGTAATACAAGCTATTCATGAAGGAATGACATCTAAATTTTGTCAAAGCATGGGGAAAACTGAAAAGCATTTATCAAACATTTTATTAAAATTGGGCTTCACTATAATGAGGTTTTGTATTCTCTCTTCATATATCTTGATTGGCCATTTCTATTTGAAAAAAAAAAACAGGGCACTTTTCAAAGTGCTACTTTTAAGTCTTTCCTTTCCCTGGCTATTCAAGGATTTTCTTTTCTTGATCTTCGGAGGAAAGTCTTGCATTATTTCTGATGCTCCGAGCAACCGCTTTGCTCATACCCCTTAGCACGTCGGAGTCTGAACACTTCTGTAGCACAATCATTCGAGGCATTTCCCTCCCCTTCATTACATGTACAGCCCTTTCCCTCTGAAACACCTGCCAGGCTCATTCCCTGGCCTATTTTCTCCTACTAGCCTCAATGTCGTCCTTTCCTTTCACTACCCCTACTTCCAGCCGACTTCCACCATCCATCTTGATCCTGTCCTCCTTACCACAGGGGAATCAGACGGCAGCGTGCCTCACTGCCTGCACACCATCGCTACCTCGTCAAGCTGCCCAGGACACAAGGGGCACCATTGCTATACTCTCATTAATACGCTATTATTTCGACCCTGTTCACTTGGGATCGGATCAGCCAGGCATCACAGCCGTGGCCATCCCACCACCTGAATTAGCCCTCCAGTCCAGCGTCCCCTCCTGAGGGAGAGGGTGGCAAACTCGTAGCAGAGCGGCGGCGGGCCCGCGGGCTTCACCCTCTCCTCAGACCTTCAACGGTTCGCCCTTCCCTCTTATTTTGGCCACTTCCAGGGCGAATCGCCCGGGACCTTTCGGACGCCGGAGCCCAGGGCGGGCAGGAACGGCAGCCAGCCTTGCCCCCGAGTGCCGCCGAGCCACCCCGTCCCCTCACCTGCCCCCTCCTGCCCTCCCCTCCGGCGGCCTCTCCCCTTCCCCTTCCCCTTCCCCTTCCCCTCCCCGCCCGCCGCTCGCGGCCCCGCCCCGCCCCGCCCCGCGCGCTCTCCCTTCCCCCATTGGCCCGCCGTGACGGCAATGGCGCGGCCTCCCCGCCGCGCAGGCGCAGCGGCGCCCGGCTCGCGGGCTCGCGCGGGTGTCCGTTGCCCCGCCTCACCCCCCCCCCCGCCCCCCTCCCCCCCCAACGTCTTTCCGCGAGCCGCCGCGGCCGTTGTTGTCAGTTGCGTCTCGGAGTCGCCGCAGCGGCGGGGCCCGGCGGAGCGCAGCCAGCCAGCCAGGCGCCGGGCAGGAGTCGCCGCAGCCGCCGGCCCCCGAGCCCCCCGCGGCCCAACCGCGGTTCCCCGCTGGGGTCTTGGACCCTTTCCCTTCCTTCCCGCCGCGCTCCCCGTCCCCGCCGCCGTTCCTCAGAGCAGTCGCGGCGGGTGCTGCCCATGCAGGGGGCGGCGCGGGGCGCGGCGGCCCGAGGAGACGCCGCCGCTGCTGCAGGCAGTAAGTTGCCGGTGGGGCTGGGCCGGGTTCAGCTTGGGCTGGGCCGGTGGGGACGGGGCCGGCCCGGTGGGGTGTGGTGGGTTCCCTTCCTCCCCTCTCTTCGCCTTTCCGTTTTTCCCGGAGCCGGCCTCGCCCGCCGAGCTCCTCTCGGCCGGCCCGGTAGCGGCCTGGGCCCAGGAGGAGGCGGTGGGGGGACGTTTCCCGGCCGCCGAAGGTCGGCGTGTCGGTGCCGCCCGGGGCTTGAGGGGAAGGGAGGGAGAAGCGAGTGTTCCTGCGGGGACGGCGGGAGCCTCCTGTCCCCCCTGGCGCGGCAGAGCCCGGCGTGCCCCAGGCGAGCCCTCTCCCCCTCCGTGCGCTGCGTCCCCGCGGCAGCAGCGCCCGTGGCGGGGCGTGCGTGTGACCGGCTCCCCGCCGCGCCGCTGGCATCTGACCCCGCGCCTGGCTGTGCCCCTGCGCGTCCGCCCTCGCCGTCCGCGCACCGCGGGGTCACCGCGGGAAAGTGGCGGCGAGTTTGCCCCTCCGCCACCCTGCTGCCCTCGGCAGCTCCGCCTCGTATTTTCTGTCGCTCTGGAAAAAAGCTAAACAAGCGAGGCGAAAGCCCTCCGGTCAGAGAGTCAGTCCGGTCACGGGTGCGTTTTGGGGGAATGACGGTGCATCTTACCCCTCGGAACCAGGTGCATAGCCAACAGGTTTGCTCAGAATGCAAGCTGGCGTCTTTTCCGCTCGCAGAGCGGGAGCATGCCCCTGACAGAGGCTGAAAGCAGAAGCATCCCTTGTTCTTTGTCGATACGCGTATTGCTTTTGTCAATAAGCTTACTGCGTTGGACTTACTGCCTTTAGATTACTATAGAAATTGGTCGGGTAAGTAGTTAAGTCCTGGAGAGAGGTCTTTGTGATTTTCCTTGGGTGGGTTTTGGCACCCAGATGGTACTCCACTAGTTCAGTTTATGGAAGATGACTTTTAAAGATGTTTGTGGTTGATGTACAGTCTTGGTAATAGCTGAAGGACAGATGCGTGGTTGGTTTTGGTGTGGTGTGGCTTTTTTGGGGTTGTTTTTTTTTTTAGTAAGTAGACTGCATAAAGTGTTGGAGAACATCCACTAGGGAAAAAGCCTATATTGGCCAGAGGATGGTTGGTGGCAAATGTGACCTATTTTCAGATTCGATATTTTTATTGGTAAGGGATGCTAGAACACCTGTGAAGGAGAAAGCTTGACATGGGATATGGGTATATAAAAAGCTTTGGGTTTTTGCTTATGCATAGATAGTTTCTTACTGATCATCTTTTTTTGAAGAGCTTGTTATGAGTAGATATGCAAAGAAGTGGTTTCCTCAATGGTACCATTGCAGTTCCTGGAGCAGCTGAAGTGTATTGTATGATTTACAGCCATCTAGCATGAATGAATTGCATGCAAATCTGCTTACGCCTGCCCTCTGTAGTGCAGTCACTACTTAGTCATATAGGCTGTTTTTTGGAGTTGTTTATTATGGATATATTTAGATCTTCAGCCGCTGGGGAAGGACCAGTTTAATGAATCTCAGCAAAATGAAATCTATATAGAAGTGTTTACAAGCAAATGTTTATTATGTTAGAATTAAGCAGTTCTTGCAAGGCATGCACCATTAGGAACTGGGTTAATGAATGGTGGGGGTTTTTTGAGATCACAGAAAGGGGGAATTTGGCTGCTGGTTATTTTTGTACTATTGCTGATCCTTAAAAAGAAGGAATCTAAAACAAACTCACAAGAACTGACAGTCATTGCTACATAATGCAATCAAATTTTACCTTGTGGAACATGTTGAAATGTTAACTTAAATAGACTAGTATCTGCCCCTTTTTCTTCTAGTGCATGAAAACATCTGGATTTGAGGACTTAACAACAAAAGCTAAGGATGAGAAAGTCCAGTCTTGTCTCATATTTTTCCTGAATATTCTAAATGGCTAGAAAAGTGGTAGAATGATGGCATGATTTTTCAAGTGGTTGGGAAAAGAAGCTAACCTGAATGCTGGAGTAGTGCCTGGTGGGCAAGGTGTCATCTAAGACAGCACATTCATCTGTCTCTTTTAAGAGAACCTTTGTGATCCACACCTGGGGCTTCCAACAAAAACAGGGAGAAGGGAAGATGATGTCTTAAGTGGACTTAGTGATAAACTGTTGTGTTTGTTTTTCTTTTTACACAATTGAAAAGCAAGAAAGTACAGATTGAGTTTTGGATACTGAAATTTCTGTACAGGTTACTGCTGTTCCTTGAATAATCTTGCTCTGAGAACTGATACTCCCATGTGGTGTGGGTGGTTGCACTGTAGATACATAGTCTGCTTTCTGATTATTTTAAACAGATAGCATGTTAAGAGTATGCATGTTAAGATGTTACTGCGGATATTATACGTTGCAGTAGTCATCTTCCTTGTGCGCTGTTGTGACCAACCTGATCTCTTCTAAGGTTCTAACTCCCTGCTTTTGATATCATATTTGAGTAATTCTTTTGCAGTCTACACCTTCAGTGTATCATTGTCCTTTTTATTCCACTAGCAACTGTAATGCCAAACTAGTGCCTTTGTCTTCCTTTGTTGCCTGCCTTGCTTTCAAGGGCACAGTATCCTGGAACAGCTAGCTTTTTTCCTCAGAATGAAATAATGCACTCCTCTTGGATTTTTGTCTGCTTTCAAAACTCCACTGAAATGCTGTAGCTGTAAAACTTCTTGATGGACTTCTGTCCATTCCTTCTTAATAGTGTTTTCTAATTATGTCTTAAAATAAGAAACCAATGAAACATGGTTAAGATCAGGGGCACTACCTTTTGTGTATAGGGCTGAGCTGCAGTTTATGATGAATATACTAATGTTAAATTGCATAAGCTCTTAACTTTAATGACCTATGAGGTTCTGTGCATCTTCCTTGTCACACTACTTTCAAGCACTTAACTGGAATGCTACAGCTTCTGTGATAATGTAAAGTAGCTGTTGTTTTAATACACATAACAGTATTACGTAAGAGCTTAAGAGGATTTGAAAAACTGTATATTCACTTGCAATTCTAGGATAGCTTACCCTGGCAGAGTTCTAGTACGCATAAGTTGATTAAGTCACCAAGGTTAAGAACTTAATGAGGAAAAAGTGCTGTGTAGTTTTTACACTTGTGAAATATAAAACAGAGCATGTTCACTTTCTGAAAAGCTGAATCTCTCAGTTGTACAGTGGTCTTGTGCAGCAGTGTTGAGGCATGAATGTTGCACTGAATTTGACAGGTTCGTTTTTACTCTTAATATATCATTCTGTGTTTCTGCAGCAGTCTCCTATCTAGTTACTGACTGGACTTAAACCGACTTTACTTGAGAGATAAGACGATAGCCTAGACTTATAATTTTAGTTCATGTTGAAGCATGGTGAATTTCAGGTGTCTGCCAGTTCCTAACTAATTTAGAATGCTATAAATGAGGATAAAGTACTGAAAATGAGTAACTGTAGGTTGGGGTAGGTGCTATTTCTTAAGGTTTAAGTAGTTTGTATCCTAGATGGAAAATGTCAGTATCTCAGCGGCAATTTGACATAAAACTTAAGTACTGCATTGACTTATCAGAGAGACTGCTAAACAAATGAAGCTATCTGAAATTTGAGCTCAGAGATCATTCTTAAATTTAATAGACATTATTATTGCTTGGAATAGGTACTAAAAATACATGCACATATTTGCATCTGAATACTTGTATTTGAGCTAGTGTTTGATGCTTTCACCTCCCTTGATACAGAATAAAAATAATGTTTGTGATTCTGAATTTAGACAACAAAGATGATGTTAGGTGTTACAACAGTGGTAACTTATTAAAATGTTAAGCCACACTGAAGTGTTCATTGATTAATGGTGGGATGTTTAGAGCTCCTGTTAGTTATCTTTGCTACACTGTCTGGCATGAGAAAATTGTGTGGTAATGGTAATAAATAGACATTTGAAAAAGGTGCATCAGTTCTGAGAACTCATGAACATGGAGTAGACGAGGCGATTTCTCTCAAGGAGTCCAGATTGGTGGAATAGAAATCTGAGTTGTCTGTTTTCTGCGAAGTTCCTGCAGTAAGTTTCTGGAAATAAAGATGTAGTGTCCTGTCTAAAAGATAGTGATACCATCATGAATCACAATAATATGACTTCTGTCTGATATGCAAAGTACTTCTTTATCAGTTTCATGTTCCTAGTTGTTTTGAGGGGGGGGGGGGGAAGAAGAAAAAAGGAAAATGTGATGAGATCTAGAATATTAAAGCCTCAAGAAGCTACTTGGATGCTACTTATCAAGCTTGGAAAGGGTTTGTGCTAGGAAGTCCAACTACCATGAGTTCTCTCTGTTGCTTATAAGATGGTTGACTGAAAAGCTTGTTCGTTTCTGTCATCTTCAGACTTCTGTGATACCAGATCTTGATTGGTTAGGTTTATGAATGTCTGTAACTAAGATACCCTGTTAATTTCCTGTAGCTGAGGAGAAATTTTTCTTTCAGTGGGAACTGCAAAATATAATCACTTCAATTGAAACTAATTTTTTTATATATCGTGACATCACAGGGTCTGAACAAAGTTTTATAACTGATTTACAGATACTAAAGGAAAGTACTAGCAGATATAAAATTTGGAGCAAGTACTTTTTAAAAGATGTTATCGGATAGTACTTTGCAGAAGATAATTTAGGGGACATGGCCATTTGGGAAGGTCTGGCATTCTTCTTGTCCTCCGCAATTATACTTTAAGAGCAGCTTTAGATCTTAAGTCGTGTATGGCTGAAGCATCTGATACGTGAACAGGCTGGTAGTGTCCGTACTACTTTTTTTATTTGTTTAGCTATATACTGGACTTTGAGAGTAGGCACGAGAGGAAAACGGAGACAACATGAAATTAATTCCTTTTGGAGCTGTGGCTGGTGTGAGGACTTTAAATGGTGTAAAGCTATTGCTGAGTTCTCAAATCCATAGGGCAGATTGCATTTGTCTTGTGTAATACCTCCTCTTAGAAATGGAAAGTGCCTTGTGAACTACAGCGATTAGCATGTTATGAAAGTATCTTGGGCTTTTAACGTATTTCACAACTAGAGGCAGTTGGAACCAGTGCCAGTGACTACTAATCATGGGTTTGTCAGTGGATCATAGCTTGATCACTCTTAGTACATCTGTCTTAATAGCTTTGGTGTCCATTCTGTAACCATCACCTTGCTATTACTACTACTATCTTGCTATTGCTTTGCAATGTAGACCTACTTCAGTGTTGTCTGAATGTTTTTTTTCACATTCACCGACTTGTGGAAGAAAAAGGAAATACATATTCTTGACTTTTAAAGTGGGGAGCCTTGAAGGACCAATTCAGATCCAGTGACTTTTTTCACTTTTCTGTATTGAAGATGATTCTCACAAAGATGTCAACTATATAAGAGGGGTTTCCACAACACAGTTGTCAAATTGTAGTTTGCTCTTTACTAGTGTTCTGCAAACTGCCTACCACAGCTTTGCAAACCTGTGTGAAAGAGGAAAGCTTAAACTTTCCATGCTTGATGTGACTGTATTAATTTTCAAGAAAACAGGATGGTAGGCAGCAATCTATAGGTCTAAAAGTTTGGGAATTTCTCATTAAGGAATAAATATATTCTTTAATTGACAATATCCTGAATTGTGCATCATATTTTTTAAGTTTAATTTTTCTCATATGTCGGAGCTGCCTCAAAGTCTTGCTCTTAGATCTCAGGTCATGCAGGCTCTCATAATTTTCTGTTACAAAATAATGTTAGTAACTTATTTCTTCTCAAATCTGTAATGCTACCTCCCCACCCCCCCTTTTGTTTATGGGTTCAGGAGCAATGTTTTAAGTTTATTGGCCTGCCAAATATTTCTGCTGCTGGTCATTCACTGAATAATGGACCTTAGAGTTGAAGCATTCTTGTTAGCATTTTGTTTTTATTTCTGGATTCTAAGAAGAGTTAAGGCTAGGCATCAGTAGCTCTGATGCCTGCAATACATTCTAAAATAATGAAACACTAACACTTCACTACAGACTTCCCAAATGTTTCATGGCAAAACTTCATCAGCAATTGGCAGCTCTCCTATCTTTTCAGAGCAAAATTCTGAAGACTATTTAAAACTAGGGAATACCATTAAATTGTGCAGGTTAATTATTCTTTTTATGTTTGGAGCGTAGAACTATTTGTTAACACTTACCTTCGTCATTTTAGGTGTAGCCATGCTGAATGGTAGAGAGATTTGCTGATATATCTTGACATTTTAGTAATGTAGTATGAGGCGGATGATGACGTTGTGGGAGATGACAGCGAGGCCTAATATGAAAATAAAAAGTGCATGTACACCTTGAAAAATCTACTGTAGTGTTTTATTGTGGAACTTGTCAGGAGCAGGAGAGTTTATGGCGTTTGTCATCAGTGAAGGGGAAGATATGTGTGTATGCTTTGGTGCAGTCATGCGAAGTGGAAAGTAAAGCATGAGATAGCATTGTGTATATAAGGGCTGAGTTGTAACACCCCTGCCCCTGTGTGTCATGTCCCCCCTCCCCGCCCCCCCCCCCCCCCCCCCCCCCCCCCCCCCCCCAGGAATGGTGCATCTGCAAAGTGTTTGGCTCTGAGGCAGGTACAGATTGCTGTCACTTCTTCCGAGTACCTTTGAATGGTGGTTGTGAAGGCTTAGGTCACGGGAAGGTGGAGGAGAAAGGGCTTTGCTGGACTGTAACACCTGTGTATGGAAACAAAAGGAGAACACAGGCTCTCGGGATCTTAAGTCCCATATTGTCTTGAATGTTCAAGGAATATTGGGTAGTATGAGGCTTAGTTTCAAATACTCTGGAGCAATTGAGTCATGGCTAGTTTTCAGAGCATGTGGTATGCATTAAGTGTGTATGTTCTTCACACTTCACTCTTGCAACACTTTGTACCTGTTTCTAACGTGTTGGCTCTCCCTTATATAAAAGGAAAGGTGATCGAAAGCCCTCTTGAGGAAAGTAGACTGACACACTGGTGAAGGTGTAACATCATCACATGTAAGTAGTGGCTCATATAGTAACAAAGATAGACTGTTTTTAAAGGCTCATGGATTAAGCTGTGAAGATATCTTACAGTAGGATAGCGGATAAAAATTATAGAAAATATTGGAAAAAAGTGAAAAGTTATACTTGCACAGTTTGTATACTGAGTTGATATTTCCTTCAGTTTGCTCTCAGATACTAATGATTTGTACAGATTGCTTTCAGAGTAAAAAAATCACTTCTATGATCAGTTAATGTCAAATTTTGGTTTACTGTTTCTAGGAAGAATAGCAACATAAGTCTCAACATACAATTATGTAGTAAATAAATAATTGGTATAGATGCTGTTATTCACCTGAGACAAAAGAGAGCAAAAGGAGAAACAGGGTGAAACTTACTTAATATATCTTGTGGATGTGTATAATATGTACATCCACTGAACTAGTCATCCTAAACTCCTGTTACAGAAAATGAAAATGTGTGCTTTTAAGAAATGATTCATTTGATCTATTTAGCTATCTGCTTTAGGGTGCAATTTGTTTTATCATAGACTCTTATCTGTGTTGACTGAATCTCCGTTTGTCATGAAGGGAGACAGGAATGGTTAGCTGTCTGTGGACGGAGGAGTCCCAGCGAAGATTACTTCAGCTTTTATGTCTGTTAGCATGATAATGCAGGGAAGTTTTTGCATCAATAGTATTATAGCATTTTGTTGAAATGGGACCTTGAATCTTCATTTTCCAAAGTAAGAAGCTAATACACACGTTAAGGTAAGATGAATTAGGCTGATTTTACGTGTAATGTATAATCTAATGAAACTTTTTGGACAGGATGAATTGCTTAAAGAAAAACTAGTGTCTCTGAAACATGCTGTTTTTCTAAACAGATCTGTTAGAGATCCATTCATCCATCTTTTAGAGATGGTTGAATCACAGTACTGTTGTTAAGCCTCTTAATAGGATGCATGTGATATTATAAAACAGCTTCTGCAGAACTCCATTACAGAGGCTGTTAGCAGTATTTTGTGGGATAGGATATATGTGCTTCTATGGAAGGAAGGATCTGTTCTGAATCTATTTACTGGTAAATGTCTACATTGCATAAAATGAGTATTGGGGGCGTAGCTGAATTCTGGTATAGTTAGTGAAAACTGCATTTTTAAAACCATAATTAGCCACATGGATTAAATGCTGCTAATGGTTAGTAAGCTTGCCAACTAGAAAACCCAAACTCTCTAATGCTGAAAAATGAACTTATAAAGTACTTGAGATAATGTGAATTAAAAGAAAGACAGGTAAATATTTTCTGTGATGTCACTGTCTCTGAAATGTTTTCATCAGGTTGTAGTTTGGCTTGCTGGCAAAGTATGGCTGGCTGAAATTTTGATTGTTGCATGCTGCAGTTTGCACCTCCTTCATTTGGTAAAAGTGTTCAAGAGGTCATGTGGTAAACTGGATCACTGAAATGATCTGTCATTAGAACCAACCCTGTTTTGGAGTGTGATGGTAGTAGATGCGTTAAATCTGGAAGTTTTGGGTGATTCCATTTATAGTTAGCCCCCAAAATTTTACTAATGTAAAAGGAGACAACTGCAAAGAAAAGGTCACAAAGAGGCTTCAGCTGGAAAGTTGGTACCTTGTGAAACTGCACTCTTGATCCTTAAGTGCTTTCAAAATTCTGCTTTCTTACTCTAGAGAGAAACTGAGAAAAAAATTACTTCTCTGAAAAGTATTGGTATCGCAACTGTGATCCTTTAGGTAGCATATTTAAATGGTAATTGAGGTTTGTATCTATATGCACTATGACAGTTTTGCATCCATTTGCTACTACTGAACAATTCTTAATTTTGGTATGTTCACTTCAAACCGTGTGTGCATCTTCTGTTTAGTTGTGGGAGCTTCATCTCCGAAGATTTATTTTAAAACCACAGAATGAAAAGTTAGTTGGTCTGTTATTGTGGAGATTTTATGTTAAACTGTTAATGAATCTGCATTAATTTTATTTCAGCTAATGGGGCTGCAACATTAGTAAGCATAGTTTATTTCCATTGCTGTTAGCTTTTATCCTATTGATTACTGTCTGATGTATTTCTCCATGGCTTAAGCATAACTGATTTTTGCTGGAATTTTGTTGACAGGTTGATGTTTATGTGTATTCTGTCATTTAGAGATAAATCACTTGTTGAGTTTGTACAAAGATGGTTGAGAATGTGCCAAGTGAACAAAATAATTATGTATAAATCTTTCCTTGCTGCTGAGTGTTGTAGTTTCTTAAATTCAGGCAAGTTACATTCTGTTACATCTGGCTGGGTTTGCTCTCTCCCTTTTACTCTGCCGGGGATGGAACCTTCTTTAATTTAAGAAAGAAAAGCTAAGTCAAAATGGACTGTGACTTTTTTTATCTCCATCTTCCTTACCTCTTCCAGTAACAAAATTTTGGTTTTGCCATGCACTAAGAAAGCTTCGTCTTGTGTGCGGGTGTTGTTTTTGAATCCAAGACTTAACAGAAAAATATCTCTTAAAGCCATGTCTCCTCCTCAGAGAGAAAAGGTGTTTCATAATCTGGGCCAGATTTGTAGGATGTGATGAATTTGTGTGAATAGAGATGTAAATCTTGAGGTTTGACTTAACATTCAAGAAAGAAATGGTCTGTAAAAACTTGAGCACTGGAGTTTGTGTTGTTGGTAACTTCAGTTGCATTGGGAATGGCTGACTGATATTTTTTTTTATGTTTACCTTTTTTTTTTAATTTAAGGATTCTAAAACTGTTAAGTAGTTTAGCATAAGGTGTTGACTATAGTGTGCATTATGAGTAAAAGAGATTTGTAAGGAGGGATGATGTCCTAGTGGCAGTTAAAAAAGTTGTCTTTGTAAGTTTGTGTGCTCTTTTTTCTTTTTATTTTATTTCTTTAATCTATAAGCAGTGAAGAGTCTGATTAGGGTGCTGTAGAGACAGTAGTTCTATAAAGCATGTTTGCGTGGGGTGGATTTTTTTTGTTTAAGTGCTTGCAATCCTTTTAGGATTTAGACTGTGGAGTCGCACAACCATATGGGGCACAGCTGATTAATATCTCCCCTATTGCTTCATACAGGTTAAGGTTAGGTGGTTTATGTGTGTACATGGACTATTTTTCATTAGCCTGTATTTTGGGAGTTAAGTCAGCATGATGGAACATTATACAACTCTAATAAAGCATTACATGAAAACATTATGTCAGTGTTCAGTAGTAGTCAAAAAAAAAAAAATTGTCCTAAGAAAGTAGTATAGAACAAACCAGAAAATGTGTAGAGAAAGGTGAGAAGAATGCTAAAGCCTGTGGAATAACCTCTGTAAATGGAGCGACAGACTAGGACTTGAACAAGATTGAACTGAAGCTAGGAAGGGAGGAAGCTAAAACTGTGAGTTGCTTGAGGCAAGGTAAATAGAGTATGATAGTTCTTATTTTGGAACAGATGGTGAATGAGAAGATGCACAAATTATCAGAAGATTAAAAACAAACAAGAGGAAGTGGTTCTTCTCGCAGCGCGTGGTTAAGCTACTAAACGCCTTGTTGCAGGACGTTCTTGATGCTAAAAATTCACATGCTTTAATAAAGCATCTGCCCAGTTCCACAGGGAGGCGTGGGGGGTGGAATCCTTCAAGCTTTATTAAACACAAAGCCACTGCCCTCTGATGTAAAGAAGCTTTTGAATGTCTTAAAGATAAGGAGAGTTTCATCATTTATTGTTATGTTTGCCATTGTACCCTGTTCTTCCCTACACATCCTCTAATGGTTACTTATCAGGTAGGAGAGACATGGGCATTTGGTTTAATGTAGCATGCTCTAATCTAGTTTTGTACTTTCTGGAATCAGGATCAGATGGTATTACATGGTTAATGGGGAGTGGTAGGGGAAACTTCATAAGATGAGCAGCATGGGATGTGTTGGGAAGCAGATATGCCAACCGCAATTTTGATACTGTGGCATCTTCTGGTGAAGTGGAGTAGTTTTTGGAAGAGCATCTGAAGCCTAGTGCTTAGTAGCAGAATGAAAGGGTACGATAACACAAAACCCAGTGAAGTTTTTTAAAGCTTGATTATTATCTTTAAAGAAAAACAAAAACCCAAACCCCAATGCTTATATGATTGTTACACTTACCCTGTTCCTTGTCTAAGTTATGAGGTTTCAGAAGTTGATTGATTTCATTCAAATTTTACAGGGGTGGAGGTCTCGAACTGAATTCCCATGGACTTTGTGGAAGTAGACAGCCGGATAGAGAAGAGGTTATACCATGGCTCCAGCTGAGAGAAGCAGTAAGGTGAGCTTGTTAAACATCAGAGAATCCTCATAGGACCCCCAACCTTGTAATTGAATCCATATGAAACTAGGTTCATTAGTTTCACTGCCTGTGAAATAACTTGTTTAGCAGGGAGCGTTTTTAATCTAATGCTTACATTTTGACTTAAGAATAACTAATGTAAGGGGCTGTTTGTTTGCCAGCTTCCTTTTCAAAGATTTTTCTTTTTGAAGTTCACTTTTGAAACTGAAAATATATTCTAAAGAGCTATGTTTTCTGTATTTTATTGAGTTGGCAATAAGCCATCTAATTTTCATATTTCTAGCTACTTTGCACTCAAAGTGGGAGAAATTGTCAGCTTTTTGATAGCTACAGTTTTTTATTTAAACCTCAGTCTAAGTTTTTGGGAGGTTTTGTGTGTGAAAAAAATGGCAATGGGACGCAAGACGTTCAAAACCAGGTTTGAATACGAATGTTTTATAAGTTGGGTCTTGTTTGCTTAAATGCTAAATTAACTGGTAAGCAGGAGTTCAGCACAAATAAGCTGAACTCTTGTTCTCTCCCCTTCCTTTCCACTCTTCTTCCCCTTCTCCTGACTCATTCCCAGGACTGCTGAACATATGCAGCCTACATGCAAACTTTTTATCACCAGTTTTTGTAACTCCAGTCAAAATATTTAACAAGACATTTTATTTAGCACTAAGAGTACATCCAACCCAAATGTTTCATTTCAGCCTGTAAAGCTTTGTTCGTTTGTTGTAATTACAGTATTGATTGATAATGCTCAAACTAATTAGAGTAACAAAATTAAGTCTTGTATGTCAGTCTGAGCTTTGCTAAACAGGAAGCTGTTAAAAGGGAGAAGGTAAAAGTCCAATGTCGTACCATCAGAACTTTGTATTAGAGCTGTTTCATGCTGCAACATGAAGGAATATGCCAAAAAGAAGATTAATCAAGCATGTTCATCTTGTCAATATTTTGTGCTGCCCAGCTGATTTCAAATGTAGCCAGAAAAGTTACAGATTTATAGCCGATTTCTTCAAGTGTCACTTGCAAAGTTTTTAACTCAAGAACATGAAGGCCACTGAGTTTCAGAGAAATTTTCATTATTGCACTGTTGAAATTCACTTTCTTCAAGCATGTTGATAATGTGATTTCAGAAATCTGTTGGTTACCACAGCATGGCTTATCAAACCCTTTGCAAAACCCCCTGAAGAATTTCATAAGTAATCTGTAATAATATGCCAATGTAACTTTAGGAGAATTACAGGATAATAATTTTGCTTATTTTTATACAAATATATCATCTTGTCTCTTTATTTTTAGGTATGCTTGGCAGTGACAATGGACTATTTATTTGCATCAGATACTCTTATATGAAAAGATAACGTTTCCAAAGATCTTAAATATTATTTCATCTTCTGAAACAGAATGGCAGGCTTCAAACGAGGATATGATGGAAAAATTGCAGGATTGTATGACTTGGATAAAACTTTGGGCAGAGGCCATTTTGCTGTGGTCAAACTTGCTCGGCATGTCTTCACAGGTGAAAAAGTAGCAGTAAAAGTGATTGACAAGACCAAACTGGACACTCTAGCCACTGGACATCTTTTTCAAGAAGTTAGATGCATGAAACTAGTGCAGCATCCCAATATAGTACGGCTGTATGAAGTGATTGACACCCAGACTAAGCTTTATCTTATCTTAGAGCTAGGTGATGGAGGAGATATGTTTGATTACATCATGAAACATGAAGAAGGCCTGAATGAGGATCTGGCAAAAAAATATTTTGCTCAAATAGTTCATGCTATATCTTACTGCCATAAACTGCACGTAGTTCATAGAGACTTAAAACCAGAAAATGTGGTCTTCTTTGAAAAACAAGGACTTGTGAAATTGACTGATTTTGGCTTCAGCAACAAATTTCAGCCTGGAAAGAAGCTTACCACAAGCTGTGGATCTCTTGCATATTCTGCTCCTGAAATTTTACTTGGGGATGAATATGATGCACCAGCAGTCGGTATGTCCTCTTTGAATTCAGCCAGTAGTCTAAACTTAAGTATCATGATGTTGTGCCACTCTGTTTTCTGTTTCAAGGTAATGCCATATGTGGAAGCCAGCTAATTGGCAAGAAATAACATTATAACCTGAATGAGTTATGGATGAGTTAATGCTGGAGCAGCTCTGTTTGAAGGAACATATTCAAACATTCTCAAAAACGCTTAAAAGTTCTTTTTTTGTATGAAATGATGCTATTTTTAAAATAGTTGTAAACATTGATAGAGTCACTGAGTGTGACTGATAGTCATACAGATGGCTCATATCTGTTAGTTGAGGTAGCGATGATTTAAGACTAACTTGTCCGATTTTTTTGCTAATTTACCTGAGGTAAACGATCAGCTGACTTTGCATGCTGACAAGGTATTCCTGCACACTGATGAACTAAAATTCTTGCATTATTTCTAATATAAATATTGTTAGCTAGTAGATCTTATGGTCTTTGCTTAAACATTTGAACATCACTTCATGGCTTCCAGCTTTGAATAGATATTTTACTTTGGGTTTTCTGGACTTGAAAGTACTTTAAGTGTGCTGTAATTAGGAATTTTAAATGTCTATGCTATTTGTGGTTTTGCAGATCTATGTTGATGCTACAGTGATGCTTGACAAAATGATTTCTGTTTAGAGTCAAATGTTCTAGATTAGTTGGTTTTGGATTGATTAGTGGCAAACTGGAGATCCGAACTCCTGAGTTCTGTGTTCTTTTATGTCTTTTTACTTTGAATTTCCTGAAGCATGAGTGTAACTGATTGCGGTGGCCTCTCGATGGAAAAGGACAGTTGTTATAATTCACATAAGGCACTGTATAGAATATTTTTTCTGAAAAATGGAGTAGCAGTTAAATTTTGGAGGATGAGCGAAAAATGAAGTTTTGATGTTGCTGCCCAACTGAAGATGCATGGAAGAAAGAAGGTGTATGGGGATTAATGGGGGGAAGAGGAGTGGGGAGTATTAGGAGCATTATGACCAGATGGTCCAGATTGAAGTATATAGTTAACAAAGCACACTTTGGGCCTCTTAATGATAAATGTAATAATGGTGGCATCTCATAAAATGTTTCTTAGAGGACTTTGTAAGCAATTAGGTAGGTAAACTTCTGAATAGTACTAGAAGACAATGGTTGAATGGGTTCATAGAGGAGGAGGTCTGGCTAATACAGAGTGATTGTGATTGATGTGAACAGTAGAAAAACTAAAAAAAAATTTCTTCTAGCTGATGTTTAAGGATGCTAGTTAAGTTCTATTTCTGAGAATATTTAAATACACATCAGTGGTTAGTTTTTGCTTACTTATTCCCCAGTATACTCTCTCAGTTACTGGATACTAGAACTTCTCTTATCCTAGTTGACAGATTGTGGTGCTTGTATTCTAGCTTTTTTAGTGGCACAGTTTTCATCACTTTGTAATGCTCTACAAAATCTCTAAAGTACTGTCAATACAATAGTCACAGAATAAGAATATCAAAATTTGCAAGTTGCCAATAAGATAATGACCTTGAAGAGTCTGGATTTTCCTTTTCTAAATGTGGGTAAAATGGTAAGATATACTATGTAAGGTTTCTAAATATGACTTATTTGTGTATTTTATATGAGAAGATTGTGGGGGAAAAAAAGAAAAAATATTAGGTACTTCTTTAAAGCCCCCCTTCCCCCCTTTCCCCAAATGGAATCTTAAATGTAGAGTCTTAAAAGAACATATGTTTAGGAAACTTATCACTAACCATGTAATTATGCAACTGAGAAATTATCTTGTGCAAACCTTTAAAGATAAACTTTCATGCTAAGATGAGGTCATACTTGTGGACTAGAAGTATGTATAAATGCGGAAGTAGACCTCTTCAAAAGAAGAGAAGTGACATCAGTTACATTTTGATGTTAATAATGTGCAAGGTGTATATATAGCCTGAAATAGTGGTGAAGTGCTGTTAACTCATTCAGCTATTGGCTGAATAGGGCTATTAATATTGCAAGAATAATGACTGACAACGGCAAAGGTTTTTTTCCGGTTAGGATGAAATTACATTATAGCTGAACCAATCTAAAAGCTAGTTGCTTATGAGAAAGGAGGTCATGCTTTCTCCAGCGCGACTACATGGTCCTGCCCCTTTGTGAGCGTCTGACCACTTGAAAACCAACTCAATTTACTAAAATGACAAATTAAAAAGGATTGCCCTACTAATACTCTGTAAATGTTAAGATACATTTGCATTCATTATAATATTTTAACCCCCCACACCTGTTTTCATTCACCCAAAATTGTTGTTATATTCACAAAAATTATTGCAAGAAAAATTGATCAAGATATATGATGGGGTTTTTTTTGCCAAAGACCTTTGGCACAAACATGGTTTTTCTGAAGTCTTATGAATAATATTAGAATGAGTATATTAAGGAAAAGACTTCACATTTTCTTGCTACAAAGAGCTGAAATATTCAGGGCAAGTCTTTTATTAAGTTATATGCTTAATAAATATCGTGGAAAAGCTTGCTTTATGAAAAGGTAACTGTTTCAGCTAGTTTAAGGATTAATCTCCCCTTTGTGATGCTACTTAAGTTTTCACACTTGAAAAGAGGCTAGTTAATTTAGGTCTCTCATTTCCTTTTGTGTGTAAGGCTGTAGTTAAAATGATGCAAGAGGAATATTAGGCAATGATCATATGTTCCCAGGGCTTTTCAAAAAGCTGAGTGAATTAGATAATGAGAAGTTCTGTTACTTGTAGTTTCCCATGTTTTTTTCACATTTAATTAAAGTTGGTTCTAGTCAGAGGAAAGTGAGAGGACTGTTGTTGGACATAAAGTTCATTTTGTAAATCAAATGGACATATTTTAGATCAGACAGAGTTCTGTCTAGAGCAGTGGTGTAATCCAGTGAACTCCAGCAGTATTGAAAAATAGATAACTACAGATGAGAAAGACTAAAGCATGCTTCTGGTAATACTTTTCCTTTTGCTCTACCAGCATCAACAGAGATTGGATCATTGAATAAATAGAAGTCACCTCTTTTTCCTAGGTGATGAAGTTTAATTACAGTTTTTTCAGATTAGTTGATTCTTTCAGAGGAGAGCAAGTTTTATTTTAGCTGCTTGGCATCTCTACAAAGTATTAAGTGCTGTGTAGGCTACAGTAATTCTGGAAGACATTGACACTTCTGATAGGTTTTTATTATTGTAGTCGGGTATTCTGTATGTGATTTTGTAGATGCATGGAAACATTTGAAGAGTAAATTCATCCTTCTGGGGATGACAAATGGGCAAATTCAGATTGTAAGATTGGGATTGTCTATTTAGCACAGTTGAGCACAGGCCTCTAGAATGGTACTGTAAAGTACAAATAACATTGTAGGTATCATCACAATTATTTAGCCTTGCAGTCTGTCGTCACAGCAACATCAAGAGAATGGTGGCAAGATGTTCCTCATAAGACATGACTAACAAGATTATTATGGTTACTGTAGCTCAGTGCTATTCAACTAGCAGTTTGTAGTCCAAATCCAACTTGCTGCCTTCTTGGAAGTTGCAGGGGCCAGCCACTTGGATAACATTCATTACTTTAGTAGTTAGATGCTGCCTTTTTTGCACAACTCAGACCTGGATATCTTCTGACAATATGGTAAGATAATAACAGATGTATGTATTCATAATCTAGTCATATATTCTTTTATTATTAAAGGAAATGGAGGATTTGTCATGCATACCTTTCCCTTTCCTGAGATGATAATGCTTTTAGACCCACTTTGTCTCTGTTGGAATGATCCCAAATTCTTTTGTTTTGTTTTTGCATTGAGCATTTGCAAGGGCTTCTTAGTTGTGTATAGTGTTGCTGGAGTGTGTTTGGTCTTTCAAAGCTTCAGCCATGTTTACCTGGAGCTTGAGCATAGATAGGGTCATCGGGGCTACTTAGCTATCTGGCCTGTGTGGAGCTAGTTTTGATGTTTCTGCATGTGTATAGCACTTTATTCACAAACTGAATGACTAATGTAAGCATAATGGCCAGTGGGTATGTACAGTAACCTTTTACACTATAAAAATGCTGAATACAAGATTTGACAAACTCGAGTTAAAAAAAAAAAAAGTGGTAAGATACTTGCAGACCATATACGGTGTTGAATCACTTGGCATACCTGACAGCATTTTGGAGTTTCAGTATGCTCAAAATCAGATTCCAGCCAAACTTGACAGAAATGAAAAGTAAAAATTCTTACAAAAGCTTTTCCTTGATTGTTTTGTTTTGAAAATCTCCCTCTTTAATGTTGTATTGCAACACTTAGAAGATTTATAGTTAGATATATTACAGAATGAGCTTGAAGGTGTAAGGAGTGCAGAAAGCTAAAAGAGTGTAATACTTAGCTGCTTCCAGCATAAGAGGTCTTCCCATTCTGTTTTGCTCGTGTCAGTGCAGAGCCACCCCTTCTCATGTGCTGCACTCTGTTGCATGGCTGACCATTCCATGAACTGATTTTATCAGGTAATGACAGAAAACTTAACTTTTCTGCAGGCTTAACTTCTGCCAGCTTGGCAGAGCTGTTTGTTCCATTAGCGTTGAGTGGAAGAACTGGTGCAAACGAGGTGAAGGGGGCACGCAGCTTGGACTAGAGTTCTGGGGGAAGATGGTAGGACTTTTTTTTTTTTTTTTTGTTAGCAAGTTTAGGTTAGATCAGCTTGGCCTAGCTCACCTCACCTTCCATGTGAGAGAAACTCATTTGACTGAAACTCATCAAGTATCATTGCCAGTGCATTTTTAGGAGAATTGTGTGCTCTACTTTTCCAGCTCCAAATGCTTTTTGAAGCAAAGCAGGAGGAATTTATGTGAGTACCTTTTGTATTTTAGTGCTGGTTTCTTCTCCTGTGTACTTGTGTTAGTGGCCACGCTTTTCTGCCTTCTCCCTGCTGCGCTGTGTGTCTCACTGCTGAAAAAACTGAGTCAAATTTGAAAAATTATCAGAAATTAGCTTTTTATACTTTTTAGAAGGAGCAAATGTAAGGGATTGTAGAACACTTTTAGGAAGTTTCAATCTTGAGGATATTCATGTCATGTTAACAAATAATGTATTTTTAAGTTCTGTGGCAATTTGTATGCAGGTAGTAAAATTTATTTTTAATGAAAGAAGAGTCCAGTTTTTATGTGGTATGCTATCCTTTGATTCTGCTTTTTTCCCCTCAATCTAATTACTTTATTGACAAGAAAATACTTTTGATGCCTCAAATTACTGAGGGTGTTATGCTACGGGTATCAGAGCCTTGTATTCGGAAGTGAAGTTTTGATGTGATGGGGCTGTAATGAAGGGAGGGAGTCTGTGATCCTGATGACTTCTCAGTAAATCTATGCCAGCTAATATTTATGAAGTATAATTTGTGTTCCATTCTGGATTACTTTATGCGCAGGTTCTAATGCATTCACCAGCAAACTGCTGGGTGAAGCAAAGAATAATTTATCCAAGTGAAACTACAGAGGAGAAGCTGTCAAGATAGTCTTCAGTTACTACCTATCAGCTCAACTGTAATTTAAGTATAGGGATGTTTCTTAGTCATCTTGCTGTGTTCATGGGAGAACTGTTTTCATAGTATTTCAAACTGCTGTTGTGGAGCAAGATTTCATTATGATAAATACACCTCTACAGCCAGGAAGCTTCATTTCATGTATCTTGCAAGCAAATATTCATATTACTTATGTTCAGCCCATGGCTGACTAATTTGGCAACACAGATCTGATGGGACCTAAATCAGTGGTGTACTACTTAGTTATAAACCAGATGCTCAAGTTTTGCGTTCATGTGTAAAGCTGTACTAGGATGTTAATTTTTATAAATGAAGTACAAATTTTATGTTTTACAACTAAAACCTTTAGGAAAAGATAGTTGATCAGAAAATATGAAGGATTTCTTAGATACTAGAGGCAAATGGTCTTTAGTGTTTATATACAAAAAAGATCAAAAACATCGCAGTGAAACATGTAATAAGCTGTGTGTGCTGTATAGACTTTGACATGTTCAGTGATTTTGAGAATGTTTTATACAGAGAAAAACTTCCTTCTACATTTAACTAATTAATATTGTTTTTTTTATCCTGGCTAATTATTTTCTGGAGTAGTAGTATCGGAAAGTCAGTTAACACAGAAAATGTTGATTTTGTTTGTGTTTTTAGTGTAGATTCAGTAACTTCTGAAATGTGGCTAAGCAACCAAAGGAAACCAAAGGAAAAAGAATGCATTTCTAAATGCAAAATTGATGAATCGGAGTGAAACAGACTATTTTGCAATAAAGGCAGTGGCATGTGTTCAGTAAGACCTTTCAATGGTGGTGATTTTTGTTAAAATATCCGTACTGAAATTTGAGGTGCAGTAGTTTCTAAAAAATAAAGAACAACTTTTTGTCTATATTTTAATAGTTTTATGCAAGCAGCAAAACCCATGCTATTGTCTTCAGGGAAAAATAAATACTAGTTGCCAGATTGAATTAAAATAAGAATTGCTTCCAAAGATACGACTAGTTACTGATGATCATGTCTTAGTCAAATAAAATAACATATATAGAACAGACTGTTTCATCAGACAGATAAGCTAATTATGAAAATAATTTGCTAAATGCCATTTGCTATTTATGCTCTTTTTTTGGAGGGATAGGGGAAGGAAAAGTTTTCTCATAATTCTCTTGTCTGCTATGTGTTCTAACAGTAATTTTAATCGGATTTGTAGTGCTTTAAAGCAAGGAGAAAACTCAGTTCTGCCTGTTAATTTTGAGAATGTTAGCATTGATTGCAGATGATCTCTTCCTCGGCCTTCTGCAAGGGAAAAATAAATCCCATTTTACAAAGACCAAAAAATAGCTGAATTAACAGATGGTGGCATCTCTGAAAACTACAGAGGTCAGTACACAAGCCTATGCATAGCCTTTTTCATGAAAAGTTAAAGAATGGAAGAATAGTTCATTCAGCTAAAAATCAAGTATCTACAAAAAAGTAATCTTTGTTCTTTACCCATACTCTTCAAACTTTACAACTGGTCCAGTTTGAGCATCTTCCAGATTTGCCAGCAGTCTGTGCACATGGTAGCGTAAAAATACTTGCAATGCATAGAAATGCTGAAATTGTTAACACAAAATTCTATACTATCTTGCTACTGACTTTTTATACAAGGGATACAAGTTTTTAAAGCTTTTTAGCTTGTACAGAGGTGGAAATACTTTTCTTATTCTCCTTTTGAAGCACAAGTATATCAAAAATGTAACAGGCACCATTCAAACAATTCAATAGTATGATACCAGCTTTTATTCTTTTATACTGTAGTATGTAATCTTTCATCACTGTTTTTAATAGAAGTCTCATTTTCTGCAGTGTTTGACTTGTCACATGAATTTTTACTTTTAAACTGTGTTTTGGTTCTTCAGACAATTCTGTGAAGCTATGCTATAAATTTGAGTTTTCATTCTGTTTTGCATAGCCTATGCTGTGAACAAGATCATAAGTTTCAACTTAGATTCAACTTTAACAAGCATGCTTACTGCTGTTACCCTTGTGAGTTATCAGCCTGTACCTACTCCTGAGCTCAATGAAGGTTCTGCCCCGAAATTCTAATCCAAGTAGCTCATGATGGGGGTTTGTGTCTGAGTTCAAAACAGTAGCCTTCAGATACTGCCCAGTTGCTGCCTAGCCCTGGACACGCCCAGAGTGCAGAGATGCTGATGATCTTTACGTTAAATTTTCATATTTAGATCTGCATAGAAGAACTTGATATTGAAGTGTCGATGTGTTGAGTCTCTTTCAAGGTTTGTCTTCAACAGGTTTCTATGGATTTGGCTTTCTTCCACAAATCTGCTCTGAAGAGGTTGTAGCAGCAGTGGTGATGACATTCTCTCTAATGTCTTAAGATAGTGGTTAGAGTAATTGCCCATGATGCTGGAAATCAGGGTTTGTTTCCATCCTTCATTGATCCAGCCTGTTGATACCTCTGCAGTGGCAAAATAAACTTGTAAACACTTCTGTCATCTCCATAAAAGTTGATTTGTTTTATTTTTGCTTAAGTGGCTTCTAGTGGAAGATAACTATTGTGTTCAGCTGTTATAGTAAACATTCCAATGAGAAATGTATAAAAACTAGCTAAATTTACTCAATATTACAAATCATTTCTGAAGAAGCAGACTTTCTGTAGAAAGGTCTTATCAACTGAGCAATATACACTGTGTAAACTGTTAAGCAGTTCTACATTTAAGTTAGGAGGAAAAAATCTTTTTTTCATAAAGGTCTGAAATAAACAACTTCAATAAACAGACTCAATTTACTTTATGTAGTTAAATGCAAATGTGTCTCTTCCGAATTAAGTAAGGATTTTTAGCTGCTTAAAATCACAAATTCACATAGCATATATAAAGTGTGACAAGCATCTGACTTCTGAGGAATAGTAGAAATTTCAGCAAATCTTATGCTATAAGGATCCCCTGTGTCACATAACTTTCTGAAATCTGTAGTGCTTATTTTAGGAGTGAATCAGGAACTTTAGAAAGCAATAAATGGCTAATGAAATGGTGAAGCCCAGCTCAGTGGTTAAGCAGATGAACACGGATATCCTTTGTGCAGTGTACAAACTTGAACATAACAGATGTTTGACTGCCCCGTGTTTAAGACAGGCATGGCATAGACAGCTAATGACGTAGTTTGGTTTCTATGGCAGTGACTTCATGTTATGTAAGGAAGTTGCGTGTACACAGCCCTGGTTGTCATGGTTCTGGGAATCCTGCTTGAACAGTCCTTTCCTGATCAACATTATTTAATGGCTTTAAAAACAATAAAATATTATCTACTGCAGCTAGCTAGTGCTTTTAAAAGTCCTAATCTCTCTTATTTTATTCTTATAGCAATGGCAGTTTCAAGTTACTAGTACCCAATTTAAAGGCTAAATTGCATCTTGAGATCTTCACTGTGCTTTTGAAAGAGACCTTGACTTTGGCCATTGCAGTATGCAAGTGTGCCGTACTTCACTACACTCATTTGAAGTTTTACAGGTTATAAGCATGCTAAATGCATGCAGCATGTCAGGCCTAAATTCTGCTTTTCCATCAATTTTCTGCAGAGAGCAAATTAGATGACCCTGGGAGGAGAGGAGAAGTAAGCAGTTTCCATAAAGCCTTCAACTGCTAATTACTAAGAGTAGTAAAAAACTTGAAATTGTGAAAAATAAATTGTTTAAATCTGTTCTTCTAAAAATGGGTCCCTGTAACCCTTCTCTTCCCTGTGTTCCTTCAGCTAAGAATCTCAAATCTAGAATTGACACTCGCACCTGAGTTCTGAGCTGTGATAAGGGAGTATAGCTGCAAATGTATGCTGACTCATTGGCCCAAGCCAAGGAGTTTTGCTTACAAAACCTGCTCCTTTATCTGGTTAAACTATCCAATAGTAAACTTATTACATCTACAGGTGTTATCTAAAACTTGATTTTTTTTTTTTTTAGTATTAACATAGCACCATAGCTAATATGTTATCTTAAAATGATATGCCAGGGGTGTGAAGGTGGAGGAGAGGCAGATCTGTGCTGTGTATACTGTATGTCAAACCATATTTGCATTGAACTGAATGTGAATTTTTTAAATGGCACAGTCCATTTAACTGGTCTCAAAAAGCAGTCTTGCTCTGCTTTCAGATCCTGCCCATATAGTTCTGCAGTCTCCTTTGCATTTTTTTTGACTCTGGTACTTGTGCAACCCTTTAGTGAACCAGTGCCATCCAGTGAATGGGTGAAAATGTAAATAGATGTTGTGGTCTTTGCTTTTAAATGTATATCTACAGCTTCTAATAATGTGTGAAAGCAGGAAACTGTCTCAGCTAGGATTTATCCCCTGAGTTGACGTAAGGTATATCAAATTAAGAACATACTATAAGGGCTGCCTTCACTAAAGAAAAAGTATGTTTTCGCAGGTGTGTGGACATCTAAAGAAAAACTTCTATTCCTTGAAACTTTGACTAATTTTTCTTCCCTCTTCTTAGTTATTAGCTGGTCTGATAAGAGATGGTACTTCTTTCTCGAAGCCTTGCTTTGATGAGATGTCAGGCTCTTATTTCATTGCTGCTCCAACATCTTTCTAATCTGCTTGCACATTGTCAGAGTTAATGCTTTTGACCAAATCAGATCACTAGATCTTGACTGAGGCTTTCACTCAGTTTGAGTGAAACCCCCTTTTGTAATAGGGTAAGAATGCTCTTTGGGATTTAGAAATGAAAGATCAAGGTGCCATTGTCTGCTCTGCTGGTAGAAGTGGCCGCCTGAGCAGAAGCAGTTATTCCCCATTTGCTACACCTAGTATGTGAGCAGAAATTGGCAATAGCAGGGTACAGGACAAGAACGGGCAGCATGTACTGACCGAGTGTTGATCAAAGCACTTGCTCAGTTGAGTGCAAACCATCTCCATCTTCCTCAGGTTCCTTGGGATCAAGAGGACAGAGGAGTTTTCTCTTTAGTTATAGGAAAGAAAAATAGAGCAGCACTGATTGTGGTCGCACAAAACAGTATGGTAACGAGCATTCCTGTGTGTGGCTTTGTGTATTGTTTGGGGAAATACTAAAATTTGGTAAATAAGCACTATAATAGAATAACCTCTGATTCCCCTTTATTGATTTCTCAGACAGCTGTGCCGAAAGATCTTAAATTTTGCCTTTCTTGGCCAGGTGGCACTATTCTGGAAACTAAGAACTTTCAAAAATGTACTGTGGTTATTACATTAAATGAGTGAACAAAAATTGTATCTTTAAAGAGAAGGCAGCGTTTTCATTTCTTTCAATCTTTTTTTGCAGTATAATTTCTGAATTTGACTGAAAAATACACACCTATGGATCTCCAGTAGAGAAAAGTGGAAAGCGCAGATACAGGATTGATTTTTGCATGTATAGAATGGCTTAAAATTAATAAATCGGGTGTAAACATAAGCATTTCTCATATATGTACTGTATAGTCATTTAACCGTTGATCTTTCAAATCTTTCAAAATGATGTGAACTCACTATTTTGGAATATCTGCTTTGAAGACTTCAGATTCTAAACTTTGGATTTTTAGTTACGCCGAAGGCTAGCAAGCCAACATGTTTAAACTTACTTGCATGTTGAGAGTAGTGTAGGTCATCTATTTAAATTTAGAAGAAATATTTACAAATAAGTAAGACTTTTAAGCCTCAAGTTTATGGATCCTTTTTACAAAGAGGAGGTGATTTCCCCTTTTTGGTAGTGTTACCTATGTTAAGCTATAAGTGGCTTCAAAACATGCAAAATAAAAACTTTATAATGCAAAACCTGCAGGAATTTCTGTTTTCCTGGAAACTTAATTGCAGAGAGATCTTCCAGTAAAAATCCTTTTTAAATTTTTTTTTTATTTGATCCAACATTGCGTGTGTCTCAAAAAGTACCAATGTGAAAATTTGTGGTAGGCTGGGAGGGGCAAGATACTGTTGTTACTGTTCTTATTTTGTGTGTGATTGCATGCAGTTGTTGTCTGAATAATTGTGGTAGTTTGAAATATCAGTGAATAATCCACTTCTTATGTGCCAGTTCCATTTTTCTGTTTTTCTTGTAGGGTTTGTATATTTCAAATGAAGTTACTTTGAAAATTTTATGTAATGTTTCTTGTTTTCTGTCAGCTTTTTCTGCCGTTTCCTTCACACTTACCATCCTTTACACTGTGGTTGGTGTGAGGAGTGGAAAATAGTTGTGTTGTATAGCTGAATTGAGACAACCTTGTGCTGGTTCAAATGGAGCATTCAAGTTCTGTGTTCACACTATCGAAGTTATTTTAGTTCTTACTGTGCTGTGTCATGCTTTCATTTTCTCAAATAAACACCTACAATGTGCTGCTTCTGATGGGCAAAAGGAAGCATAGTTTCCCTGTTGGTGCTGCATACTCCAGTGAGGTACCTCTGAAGGTCATCTGGTGTAATCCCCTGGTCAAGCAAGAACACCTAGAGTCAGTTGCCCAGGACCACGTCCAGATGGCTTTTGACTGTCTCCAAGGTGGGAGACCCCACAACCTCCTTGGGCAACCTGTGCCAGTGCTCGGTCACCTTCACAGTGAAAAAGTGCTTCCTGATGCTCAGGGAAATGTGTTACAGTTTGTGTGTATTGGCTCTAGTCCAGGCACTGGGCACCACTGGAAAGAGCCTGGCTCCAGCCTCCTTGCACCCTCCCTTCAGCTATTTATATACATTGATAAGATCCTCCTGAGCCTTCTGTTCTCTAGGCTGAACAGTCCCCCCAGCGCTCTCAGCCTTTGGTCAAAGGAGAGATGCTCCAGGCCCTTCATCATCTTCGTGGCCCTTCATTGGACAATCCAGTATGTCCATGTCTCTCTTGTACTGGGGAGCCCAAAACTGGATGTGGTACCCCAGGTGTGGCCTTACCAGTGCTGAGCAGAGGTGAAGGGTCACCTCCCTTGACCTGCTGGCAACACTCCTCCTAATTATGGTGATTCATTAAGTGTTCCATTTAAAAAAAAAAAAACAAAAAACAAACAAAAAAAACCCAACCAAAACAAAACAAAAAAAAAAAAAAAAAAAAAAACTCCCTGTTGTGGTTTAACCCCAGCCAGCAACTAAGCACCACACAGCTGCTTGTTCACTTCCCCCTCCCTGGTGGGATGGGGGAGAGAATTGGAAGAGTAAAAGTGAGAAAACTCATGGGTTGAGATAAGAACAGTTTAATCATTGAAAGAAAATAAAGCAAAAGAGTAGTAGTAGTAGTAATAATAATAATACACAAAGCAAGTGATGCACAGTGCAATTGCTCACCACCTGCTGACTGATGCCCAGCCCATCTCCCCCCAGCTTATATACTGGCCATGATGTCATATGGTATGGAATAGCCCCTTGGCCAGTCGGGGTCAGCTGTCCTGGCTGTGCCCACTCCCAGCTTCTTGTGCACCTGGCAGAGCATGGGAAGCTGAAAAGTCCTTAATTAGTGTAAACACTACTTAGCAACAACTAAAGCCTCAGCGTGTTATCAATGTTATTCTCATCCTAAATCCAAAACAGAGCACTATACCAGCTACTAGGAAGAAAATTAACTCTATCCCAGTGGAAACCAGCACACACCCATAGACTGTTGCCTGAAATACTGGATGGCAAAACATAGCAGTGAGCTTGGCCATCATGCTGCTTTTCCAGTCAAAAAAAGGCATCAAAAACTTCTGCAAACACCTGTGATGCAAGATCTGTAAGGCTGATCTGATCACTTATATGTAGGACAAAAGTTGATGGAAGATTCACTAAGTAAGTTTTGTTACTTTGAGGGAGGGGCAAAAAAACCTGAGAGTCTCTTCTTTTTCTTAGATGTGGCTGTAGCACCATGCACATTTTCCATTGTGCCTTTACCTTTAATAAGGTGGCAACTTGCAGTTGACTAGAAAGAGAGCTGCCTTAAAGATGTTGCATCATTCATCAGGTTGGTTGGTGGGTTTGTTTCAGTTGCATGTGGAGTTGCAAACAAGTGATTGGGTCTAGTTAAACCATGGCACAGAGAATAGAGTAGGGAGTAACTCCTTGATTTGGAAGTCTGCATATGAAGGGGCAAGACAGAACTCTGGAATGTGCCCTCTTAATACACCTACAGACATCCAAACACTTGGCTCTGCTTCCATAAATGAGGAGAGACTTGCTATGATATCATCCTGGAGGGCTTGTGAAGGTGATCCCAAGATGTTTTCTGTTATGTGACATGATAAAGTCTGCACTAAGTCTTCCAGTGATTTTTCTGTTTTCAGTCTTCACATGTAGATTAGCCTTACTTAGGCACACTACTTTCTTGCTTCCTAGTTATTAGTATACTTTTAAGTCTGCTTAGGCTGCTCAGGTGTGTCCTTGACACTCAGAGCTGACTCATTTCAGTAGCTGTGACTGCAGATGCAGTGAAGTTGTTCTTCAGCCACGGCTATAAAAATACAGTGAGAATAAAAGCCAGGTAATTGTTTCTGTGCACTGTTGTTTCTTGGCCACATCAGAACAAGTGTCTGCTATGCTGTCAGGCTAACAAAATACACATTTGTCAGGAAAGTGTAATAGTAAGCTTTTCCTGTAGAATGTAAGAATGAGATAAAGTGTAGTTGTTGCTACCCTAGTGCTCTTCACTAACAGCGTAAGAATATCTGGATAATATCACAAGGTCGAAAGGTCTTAAGCATCATTTTTAGTTTCTAACAAAAGTTTTTTCTGCATACACGTGATGCCTTTTTAGTAACACAAAATGCATGATACAATGAAATACAGTAGCAGTTCAGAGCATGATTGATATTTCACTATTAACAAGAGTTTGTATTCTATTTTTCATGCAGTTGTATTAAAAAAGTTGTTTCATTTCACCATTTGCAGCTGCTCTTATCTGGAAAGACGTGGTTATGGAGTGCAAAATATAGTAACTAGTGAAATAAAAATATACAAAATTCTGTTATGTGCGGGCTAATCACTAATTACTGTTTTATTTGTCAAAACATATAGGTTGGTATCTAACTGGACATTGCGTTATAGCAAACAATAGGGGTTTTTTGCATTTAGAGGATCAGTTGGATTCTGCTTCTGAATTTTTTTTTATTCTTTTTATAAAGTAAATGTACATACACGTTTATCTAAATAACTTTTGGAAAACTAAAACAGTATCTGTCATCACAAATCCTTCCAAATAGAAACACAGAAAAGTGTATGTATATCCAAGAAATGAAGCCATGGGTGTAAAATAGAAAATTGATTATGAGACTACTTTCTAAAAGAAAATACTTAAGGATGTTCAGTATCTACTCAGTGCAGTTGAAACTTCAAGGTCTGCTAGAGTTTCCTGTATATGGTGATTTCGTGGAACTTTACTTGTTGTTTTACTGTGGTTGCTATCCTTTTCTCAGGACTGTCTTATTGTTTTAAGCTCGATTTCTCAGAATATTGTGTTTTTCCTTCTGTTTAAACTTTTTATATGCTTATTTTTAATTTATGGTTTAATTATATTGCTCCCCTCCCCAATATTTTTCTCTTGGCTTAAGTTTAGTCAATGCATATTGCTTTATTATAGCAAAGGTAATTTGTCTGTAATTATGAATACCACGTGGACTCTTCTAAAATACTTCATGCTGAAAGGAGACATGAAGCATTCTATTTTATTATGGGGGAAGTATCGAACAGAATACTAGGATAGATCGTTTCACAAAATAGATCTTAGGCAAACATAAAAATCTAGGAAGGACATTGATATCCAAAAGATGACTGTTCATAGAAATGCATAAATTCACATGTTTTATGTGCTTGCAAAAATGAGTTCTTGTAATCTGTTCTGCGGTGGGAGAGACAGATAATGCACCAAAACTTTTTGGCCACTTTCGAACTAAACAGTAGGAGAAAGGTGTAAGTAGCTTCACGACATTAAAGGTGTACCTCTTAGGTGAAACTACCTCTCTGTCTCGTGAGGCTTTTTAAAATCCTATATTACAGAACATTCAGCTTTCTGGCATCAGGCTGTCAAAGTGTTAAAGCATGTGTTGAATCTTAAGCATGTGAATAGTCATGTTGAATTTGCAGGTATACATGATACGGTGTACCGGCCTTGAAATGCTTCAGTACCTATAGGATTGAAGCCCTAGTAAGCATAACAGAAATCAAATAATTGTCTGAGTTAATAGCATACACTTACTACAAATTAGAGCTCTAAAGAAAATTACCATGGAGTGTTTCTCTTCCTCTGTCAGCTAAACTCTATGAAGAATAGGTTGTAACTAGCAAAATGAGTAATTGTTCTAGGGATGAATGTGTGTGATTTACATTACTAAATAAAATTCTAGCCATCCCTCAGCGTTAAATACACGTCAAGTATTTTGCGTAGGCCACAGAAAGCAAGATGCAGTTGGGTAGGTAACTTAGTGCGATTCCCTCTTGCAAGCCCTTCCAGGCCGGAGCTGGCATGCTCTGCTTCCTAGACTGCTGCCAGCTGCTCTCCCCTCTTCCCTCAGGAGGCTTCTGCCTGTTCATTTCTCAGACTTCAGCTGTTTAGTTGGTTTTACTGGGTACAGATCTGTGAAATGCTAGGGTGTAAGACCCAAAATTGCCATTGAAATTTCCAGAGCATGGAGTTACAGCTGAAGTTTAAGAGCATGGCCTTTTCTCAAAGCATATATTGAAGTTATTTATTTATTTTTGTGCAATATGATATATTTCTCAATATTTAAGCTTCCTGTATTGAATGTAGTGAGATTTGTGAAATGTTTTCTTCTAGGCAAACTCGTAATAAAGATTTGAACTAAATATTAGCTTTTACAGTAAGTAGAAACCAACTAAAGGGCTCCATGCCCAGAATTGCTTCTTTTTCATCTTTTGGTATGTCACTTCATTGGGGAACAAGACAGTTGTTAAATGTTTTTTATTTTACGCAAGCAGGAATTAGAAGGAAACAGGAAGACTCCCAGAGTGTAGTAGAGATCACTGTTAATTATATTATGTTTGATGGATATTTAAAAAGAAGAAAACACCCCACACTTTGTAATATGATTGGTCAGAAAGTAGACTTACCTAAACATTTAATTTATTATTTACCATTAGAAGTAGCAAAGAATTTTTTAAAGCAACATTACTGAAGGAAAAACATATCTAGTTCAGTCTCATTGAAATAAGTGACTTTCTTTGTAATTTCTTACTTCATAGAGTAAGTTGTAAACAATACCAAGAACTAGTATTGTTTGCTAGTATTGTAGCTAGTCCTTCGAAAAGGAACATCGTTTGAATACAATTCTCTTTAATAATCTGTGCCTACCTGTGAAGAAAAGGGTGATGAGTTCTTGTCTTCTGAGTGACCGGATCATCTTCAGCTTTATCTAACACTTTGCTGTCAAAGATGTTCTGCATCTTAAACTGTTATGCATCCTTGAAGTCATGAATTCTGATATTTTTCCTCCTCTAAAACTATAAAAGCTGTCAAACAATGGAACTACTGTATTTTGTACTTCAGTGGAATTGCAAGTTCCATAAGTAATGCTCATAATCAAGAGTGCAGTAATCACCCCAGTATGCATCTCAAGAATATTTCATGGTTTTGATGGTGATTATGTCTGTTTCCTCAACAGTTATTTTAAAATATGTACTATATATTTACAGATATATGGAGTTTGGGGGTCATCCTCTTCATGTTGGTTTGTGGACAACCACCATTTCAAGAAGCAAACGACAGTGAAACTCTGACTATGATAATGGACTGCAAATACACAGTGCCACCTCATGTGTCCAAAGAATGTAAAGAGTAAGTAGAGTACTAAAGAACTTGGAAGCATTCAGAGAAGTGGATTCTCATTACCTTTGGGAGTTCCCCATACATTATTATCAGCATGTGGAATATTCCTTGCCTGTTAATAAGATATTATGCCTACTGCTTTTGCTTAGTTGTTAGTATTTCTTCACATCAATTGAGTAGTTTCTTGGGCACCAGTATTGCATTTTTTTTATTATTCTTTTTGCCTCTTCTTACTAAAGGTTAATCGCATGTTTTTTGCCAATAGGTGTTTCCCACACTTGTGTGAAACTTCATTTTGATTGTACACAATGTATCTTTCTTTTATGTGTATCAGTTGTCATGCATTTTATAAATGATTGAAGAAGCTGCTCACCAGTCGGCTTTGGCTGCCACTTTTGCTGGACAAATTACAAGGAGTTGCTGAGAGTATTTTGTGGCAGGGGTTAAAAAGGTAATGATTCCTATAGATTTCTGTTCAAAATACAAGTTATCAAAACCCAAGGATATCACAACAAGTTGTGCTCATCTCCTACTGAAATTGCAGCTCCGAATCAACATTCTAGGCAATCAAGACAGAGAAATATTCTGTCTGCAAATACCATATGCCACTTGGGAATCATGACTCATTTTGATGTGTTGTTTTTCTGCAGTGTTCACTGCAGCTTTTTTTTTTTTTGATATGTTCTAATATTTTACGTATTTCCTTATCCGTTAATGACCTCTTCAGTCCATTTAACATATATCCCAGTTGCATCACTTAGACTATTTTACAATGTTTGGCTGGGCTCTTGAATCTGCAATAGAGTATCTTTTCAATATGAAAGGCCAGATGCCTTTATAAATGCTTGAAAAATGTATTTAGTCCAGTCAAAAAACTAGAGCAGCACCTAGGATTCTGTTATTTGACACAGGATGAAATTTGTTACAGCTGTGTTCATAATGACCGTTCTTCTCTTCACCTGTCATCTGTGTGGTCTGGGAATCTAATGCATAACATGATGCCATGGCTGGTTTTTGTGTCTTGTCATTAGTGTCTAGCATTTCCAGTAACATGGAAAAGCTGCTGTCAGAGCTCTCAGCAGCTTGAACAGCTTTGCAGGCAGGAAGAGGTTGAAAATACAATACAGGAAGAGGTTTAAAAGAGAGCTCTTATCAGTGAATTCTATCGAATAAATCTCTTTGAGATGCTGCATGCTGTGCTGAGGCCAGGAAACTTATTTTTTGCAGCCTTTTGCTTAATATATTGGCTAATGCTAATTTGCTTAAATGCCCAAGTAGATCTGCTTTCTCTATGCGATGCATCAACAGTCTAAGATCACTTACCCAAGTCCTCTATAGGTTAAGTTTTCTTAGGGAAAAAGCTCTGGGAATGTTCAAACCTCCTGCTTGGAGTGAAAGCATTCTTGGTGGTTTGGGATGCATAAGCAAGCTTAAAGCAGGAGGCACATGTGGTGCATTTGTGTGGCTTTACCATAGGTGTAGTTTAAAAAAAAGTCAAATGAAGTATATAGTTTCCTCCCTTTCTGTCATAATATTAGCAAAAGCAAAGCAAATCAAGGCTCCCATGTCTCACCCCGCCTTTCCTTTTGGTAAAGGCAGAGACCACAGCTACTAAGTATATATGTGACTTTTTTTTGTTTTACAGTAGAGTTTTAAGAAGTCTGAATTAAACTCCATTTTTAATTGCATACATCATCTCACGCTAAAAAAAAAAAAAAGTCATTACCTTTGTGATTTGTGTGGCCTTGCGGCTTGAAATTATATGGTGTAGTATAGTTAGTGCAATAAAAAGCATTATGTGAGAACCGCAGAACTTCCATTCCACATGTTGGAGCAATAAAGTTTCACTGAAACCTTGGCACCAAAACTGTATATCCATGTTCTGTTTGTTGTGCAAAGCCAAAAATACCTCCCCCAAGAATTTTTCATGTATAGTAAGTGAATAGAGATGTGCTGTGCTAATCAAGTCTTCTTTCTCTGTTTATTTGGGGAATTTATGCACTTCCTTTCCAGCACTTGTAAACACTCAGTATCAACCCATTAGTAGGTTTGTCACTTCATCATCCCAGACAGTGTTTTGGTTTGTGTTTTTTTTTCCTCTATGAATAGAACAGACCACTGTTCTTTCAGGGATACTGAAGAATCAAATGTCTGATAGCTATTTCAGAATAAAATATTTCTACTTATCTTGCCATTCCATGTTCTTGTTGACAGCAGCAATAATAGAAAATTATATTTCTATTACTTTACAGACCAGCCTGTA
Organism: Platalea leucorodia; assembly: GCF_965183815.1. Classification (NCBI taxonomy): domain Eukaryota; kingdom Metazoa; phylum Chordata; class Aves; order Pelecaniformes; family Threskiornithidae; genus Platalea; species Platalea leucorodia. Next base: position 122,244,325 of record NC_138823.1, read on the forward strand.
GGCCATCTATGACAGTTACCCTGTAAGACCTATTAAAAAAAAAAAACAAAACACAACAAAAAACCCCAGAAAAATCAGGCTAAGACTCGAAGCATAGTAAATGAAAACTGCAGTGTTTGTGATATTTATAGTTTTTAGTAAGTAAATTGTTTGTTTCAGTTCAGCAGTATTTGGAATGTCTTTGAGAATAATTTCCCATCACCTTGTTTACTGTAGAGACTTCTAAAGATCTATGTGGACGACAGCAGAGAATTTATTCCTAATGTTGCTCTTACAATGGCTGCTTCTTAAACATGTGAGTGCATTTTGTTTAGATTTATTTTTTATTTGCAGTCTAATTACACGGATGTTGCAGAGAGACCCAAAGCGAAGGGCATCTTTGGAAGAGATTGAAAACCATGCATGGCTCCAAGGAGTTGACCCATCTCCTGCAACAAAGTACAATATTCCTCTTGTGTCGTATAAAAATCTGTCTGAGGAGGAACACAACAGTATAATACAACGCATGGTTCTCGGTGATATTGCAGACCGAGATACAATAGTGGAGTAAGTTGTCAATTTTCTATATGCAGTTTGTTTTGTGCATCTGTCATTTTTGATTAAAAGAATGTCATGAGAACTTGGGTACTTCAGTGTTTAAATATCAAGCCATTCAGTTAACAAACAAAATATTACAATCTTGCTCTGTGATAGGATATTCTAGGATGAGAAATACTTAAGTAAACGTGACCTTAGGAAAAACTTAAAGAAAATGTGTTGGAACAGTGTTCCATTCCTGTGGTAGTTTGCCATCTTGAGTAAACTTAACGGCTTTGAAATCCATGCTTTACTTGTGCTTCATGTCTCATGCATACTTGGAGGTGATAAAATTCTCACATTTTTCCCTTAGTACATTTCCAGTATACCTGAATCTTTGTTAGTTTAAAATATTATTCCTTTTATCTATATAATACAATATAGCCATTGTCACTGAGTGAGTTTTCTAGAAAGCTACGTAGTTTTTCCTAATAGATTAAAAAAACCAAATTTCTGAAATATTCCCCAAATCGAATGAGGACTTAAAATTGTTTTTTCTATTTGTTTGTGTTTAAGCTGGAAAAAGTGTTACTATCTTACCATTTGGGGGGGGAGGGGGGCAGAAACAGCAGTCTTGCTTCTAAAGCTTTTAGCTGGGTAACAGTGGCATAATCCTTTCTGCTAGAACGTCTGAGTGATGTTTACTGGCTTATGAACTTAATTTTACTGTAAACTTAATGTGACAGCCCTAAAATAATAAAGGGTTTTCCTCCAGTTGTTGCATAAACAAATATTGGTACTTTGTGGTTGTGTGTGCTAGTGGGGAAAGCCCACCATTGGTGCATAACATTAATGAAATACAATTTTATCATTTAAAGAATGTTCAATGAAGGAAGAATTACTTAATTTTTTGGATGATGTTCTAAAGATATCCAACTATAGTTGAAATTACTAGACTTGTTGGCTCTTTATTTTTAATAAAACCAAGACATGGTTGTCAGAACATCAGAAATACACAGTTCTGTTTTCAGGCGCTCTACCTGCTATGAGAAGTACAGCAAGGTGTGTGAGATGCATGTCCAGGTTTCTAAAAACCATTGATATACGGTTTATTTCACGTTTTGTATTTTCCTTAGGGCACTGGAAACTAACAAATACAATCACATCACTGCTACTTACTTCTTACTAGCTGAAAGGATTCTACGAGAAAAACAAGAGAAAGAAATTCAGACCAGATCTGCAAGCCCTAGCAACATTAAAGCTCAGTTCAGGTAAGAATTTAGGAATCTAAATGGTTTCTCTTTTTTTTTTTTTTTTTTTTTAACCTGGCCTAATGAGAATATTATTGAATTGCTCAAGTACTTCTTTCTTAAAAAAAGTAAAGTACTTATTCATTGTAAATTTTAAATGTCTTTAAAGTGCTGTGGACACTTCAGAAGCTGTTCAGAAATCAGTTAATAATATTTTCAATTCCTACCATTTTCAGGAAATGCCTAATCAATTTGAAGTCTGTATCTGAAATAGTAAGTTTTCACATATGCTAGGAAAGGGCATGGTCATTGACCTTCAGTTCCTCACACAAATTGTGTATGTAATGTCCCTGGAAGAATTTTAGTTGCTTAATCCATAAACATGTTGATGGGGAATTAGTTATAAATGAGAAATCACTCTGAATTTGATGTTATGGTTTAGTTGTTAGCATTGATTTTTAGTGGGCCAAACATCCCCTAAATCAAGCTTAGAGCAAGCATCTGTAGGTTATGTTCTTTTTGCTATCAGTTGATATGCCTGTTGTCTAAGGAAAACTGTTGAAATAATTGCTTTAATCACCCATTTAAAGATATTGCAATAGATTTGGGGTAGCCCTGTATGTTAGGGAGCATTTTGATTGTCTAGAGCTTAATGATGGTGATGATAGGGTTGAGTGTTTATGGGTAAGAATCAGGGGAAAGGCCAACAAGGCAGGTATCATGGTGGGAGTCTGTTATAGACCCCCCCCAAACAGGATGAAGAGGTGAACGAAGTATTCTATAAACAGTTGGGAGAAGTCTCACAATCGCTAGCCCTTGTTCTTGTGGGGGACATAAACTTACCAGATATCTGCTGGAAATACAACACAGCAGAGAGGAAACAGTCCAGGAGGCTCCTGGAGTGTGTGGAAGATAACTTCCTGACACAGCTGGTGAGGGAGCCAACCAGGGGAGGTGCCCCGCTGGACCTGCTGTTTACAAACAGAGAAGGACCTGTGGGTGATGTGGTGGTTGGAGGCCGTCTTGGGCATAGCGATCATGAAATGATGGAGTTTTTGATTCTGAGAGAAGTAAGGAGGGGGGTGAGCAGAACTGCTACTTTGCATTTCTGGAGGGCAGACTTTGGCCTGTTTAGGAGCCTGGTTGACAGAGTCCCTTGGGAGGCAGTCCTGAAGGACAAAGGAGTCCAGAAAGGCTGGAAGTTCTTCAAGAAGGAAATCTTAAAGACACAGCAGTAGGCTGTCCCCATGTGCTGAAAGATGAGCCGGCAGGGAAGAAGACTGGCCTGGCGCAACAGAGAGCTTTGGCTGGAACTCAGGAAAAAAAGCACAGTTTATGACCTTTGGAAGAAGGGGCAGGCAACTCAGGAGGACTACAAGGATGTTGTGAGGTTATGCAGGGAGAAGATTAGAACTGGAACTTAATCTGGCTACTGCCATAAAAGACAAAAAGTGTTTCTATAAATAAATTAGCAACAAAAGGAGGGCTAAGGAGAATCTCCATCCTTTGTGGGATGCAGGAGGAAACATAGTGACAGAGGACAAGGAAAAAGCTGAGGTACTTAATGCCTTCTTTGCCTCAGTCTTTAACAGTCAGACCAGTTGTTCTCGGGGTACCCAGCCCCCTGAGCTGGAAGGCAGGGAGCAGAATGAAGCCCCCATAATCCAAGGGGAAATGGTTAGCGACCTGCTACAGTACTTAGATACACACGGGGCCTGATGGGATCCACCTAAGAGTACTGAGGGAGCTGGCAGAGGTCCTCATTAAGCCACTTCCATCATCTATCAGCAGTCCTGGCTAACCGGGGAGGTCCCAGTTGGCTGGAGGTTAGCAAATGTGATGGCCATCTACAAGAAGGGCCAGAAGGAGGATCTGGGGACCTACAGGCCTGTCAGTCTGACCTCGGTGCTGGGGAAGGTCATGGAGCAGATCATCCTGAGTGCCATCACACGGCACCTACAGGACAACCAGGGGATCAGGCCCCGTCAGCATGGGTTTATGAAAGGCAGGTCCTGCTTGACCAGCCTGATCTCCTCTTGTGACAAGGTGACCCGCTTAGCGGATGAAGGAGAGGCTGTGGATGTTGTCTACCTGGACTTTAGTAAGGCCTTTGACACTGTCTCCCACAGCATTCTCCTGGAGGAACTGGCTGCTCATGGCTTGGACAGGTGTACTCTTTGCTGGGTAAAAAACTGGCTGGATGGCCCAGCCCAAAGAGTTGTGGTGAATGGAGTTAAATCCAGTTGGTGGCTCGTCACAAGTGGCGTTCCCCAGGGCTCAGTACTGGGGCCAGTTCTGTTTAATATGTCTTTAACCAATGATCTGAGCGAGGGGATCAAGTGCACCCTCAGTAAGTTTGCAGATGACACCAAGTTGAGCAGGAGTGTCGATCTGCTGGAGGGTAGGAAGGCCCTACAGAGGGACCTGGACAGGCTGGATCGATGGGCCAAGGCCAACTGTATGAGGTTCAACAAGGCTCAGTGCTGGGTCCTGCACTTGGGTCACAACAACCCCATGCAACGCTACAGGCTGGGGGAGGAGTGGCTGGAGAGCTGCCTGGCGGAAAAGGACCTGGGGCTGTTGGTTGACAGCCGGCTGAATGTGAGCCAGCAGTGTGCTCAGGTGGCCAAGAGGGCCAATGGCATGCTGGTTTGTATCAGGAATAGTGTGGCCAGCAGGACCAGGGAGGTGATGGTGCCCTTGTATTCGGCACTGGTGAGGCTGCACTTCGAGTACTGTGTTCAGTTTTGGGCCCCGCACTACAAGAAGGACATCGAGGAGCTGGAGCGTGTCCAAAGAAGGGCAACGAAGTTGGTGAAGGGTCTAGAGCACAAGTCTTATGAGGAGTGGCTGAGGGAGCTGGGGTTGTTTAGTCTGGAGAAGGGGAGGCTGAGGGGAGACCTTATTGCTCTCTACAACTACCTGAAAGGAGGTTGTAGCGAGGTGGGGGTCGGTCTCTTCTCCCTAGTAACAAGCAATAGGATGAGAGGACATGGCCTCAAGCTGCGCCAGGGGAGGTTTAGGTTGGATATCGGGAAAAATTTCTTCACCGAAAGGGCAGTCAGGCACTGGAACAGGCTGCCCAGGGAAGTGGTTGAGTCTCCATCCCTGGAGGTATTTAAAAGACGGGTAGACGTGGTGCTCAAACACATGGTTTAGTGGTGGACTTGGCAGTGCCAGGTTAACAGTTGGACTCGATGATCTTAAGGGTCTTTTCCAACCTAAAGGATTCTATTGTTTGGTTCTTTTTTTTGTTTTGTTTTAGTTTGACAAAAACCTGGTTAAAAAAATCCTTATAGTAATGTTCCCTGAGATTTTCAAAGCTTCAGCTTGTGACACGGTAAAACTAAAGGGGGAAGCGGGGTTCTGGCATCTAGTTGGTATTGATATGTTCAACCAGCCCATTTGCTCTGCAACCACTTATCAAAGCACCCCATATTTTCAGTTACAGCAGCATTTCTTTTTAAAAAAAAAAAAAAACCAAAAAAAAAACCCAACAAGAAAACAAACTAAACAAATACAAGGCAAATAGTATAGTTTCTACCTGAACACTGATATTGGAGGATGCATGTTTTGAACAGTTACTTTTCTTAAACGTTTTGCTTTTAAGTTCCTGAGTTAAGTGTTAGATCATGACTAGGGATCTGCTGGTACTGAAAAAAATCTTTACTGGCCCATCTTGACAATCTTTCCAGTGAAGATGGAGGTTGTGCTGAGGCATTTCCATTAATTTTTGTTCTCTAACCTCCAGTCTCTTCAAAAGTTGCCTTTTAGGTTTTGGTAAAATATTATTGGTAACTATTATTAGCAATACTAACAATCGTTAGTAGCTAATCTCTTAACAAGAGAAGAATATTAAGTGCTTGTGCTGATGTTTAGAGTAGCTGCCTACATTCAGTGTTGTTAATCTATTGGTAGGATTTAGAGAAAAAGAAAAAATAACTTGTTCATTCCAAAGGTTTCTTTGTGCAACTTTCATGCAAGGTCACATGTGAAATCATTTAATAGGAATGATAACAGGGACATAAATGCTATGGTGTCCTTCTGGTGCATATCCATATTTTCCTTGGCCTAACTGATAAAAGTAAGGTACTACCACCTTAAGTTCAATCTAAGAAAAAAAGGACACTTGTTAGAAATTAAGGATACGCACTTTGGAAAACAGGTTAAAGATATGTCATCTCCATTGATTGTTACCTTGGATTTAGGCTGAGATTTTGGAGGCTTTTAGAGGAGTCTCTTCCGAATACCATTCCATCTACCTGAATAATGAGTTGTTTCTCTCTGAACCTTACAGTGGTTCTCAACATCTTTTGTCATTTCCAGATGAGACTCTACCCTGTGTTGTGTACTAGAGTAGACTGAAATTTTGTTGCTGCACTTGAAAGTTCATTCACTCAATGGCCACTTATGTAGGAAATTTTATCTTATGTTGCATGGTTACAAGTGCTTTAGAAGAGTTATTGTTGCAGGCAACTAAGGGTTGACTACAGAACCGAAAGGGTCTGGAGCTTGGTGTTAACTGAGCTTACCTCTCTTCAAGGGTAATACTGTAACTTTCACTCTGCAGTTCTCTCCTAATGGATCATCCTCTCATTTTATGTCAATTTCTAGCAGAGCATCAAATGTGTCTGCTACTAAGTACTAGTTATAAACCAAATTACCTTACAGGAAATCTTTGAGTTGACCTTCAAATGAAAAATTAAAACTACCAAGTCTGCTTTTAAATTGGTTTGATTTTTTTCTCTGCATCAGTGTCACTCTTGCCGTAGAAGAGCTGCTCCAGTTATATGAGGAACTGGAACAAACAAGTTCATTGAATCTAAATCTTGATATGAATTTGTAAAGTTGAATGGAGTAGTTGAAGCCTGCTGTATGAGTATGGGTTTTCTTTTAGTGACAAAGACACCTGCATAAACTCAGAAACTCTTACGCTTAATGGTCCCAAGTAGCTATTGCTTGTCTTCATGGTGGTTCTAAATTCAAAGTGTTTATATAGAATGCCCTCATGGAAAAGACAACATAGTAGTGCATTATTTTGATTTTGAGACTTCAAAAGATTTTAAAAAAAAGATAATTTAACTTACTTGCAACCTGGAGCTTCCCTTCTGTCCCACTCTCGCCTCAGGCCTACTGGGAATAAGGGAAGGGGGGGGAAGGGAAGGGAAGCAAACATGGGCTGCTATGAGAGATAAACATCCATGTAGTGAGGAGGTTTATTGCCTGGAAACTACAGTACTGTTAGATACTATATTTACCCTTTATTGTGACAGCCACAGAATTCTCTTCCTTTTTTTGCTGACAAACCAGTCTGTTCTTAAAGCACGGTAAATTCTTGAAACATTTAGATCTTCATTTTCTGTCACTTTTGTAGTTATGTTTCTAATTTATTTAAGTCCTATTTGTTAATCACTGACAGTTGTTTGTGTTTAAAATACCCAGCATAGCACAAGTCATCAGAAAACTAGGTCAGTGGTTCCCAGCATTTCTGGAGTCAGCGGGGGCCTAAGGGAGGACGCCAGTGTCAGACCGAAGAGGCCCACAGCCTAGGCCCCACTTCTTGTCTGGACAGCGTGGGTCGGAGCTGCTGGTTGTGTGGCCTCCCTCCAGGCAGAGCTGCTCGCTGGAGGGAAACTGGTGGGAGGGCACCAGCAGCTCCCAGAGCCCAGCGAGACTGGAAGGAGCCTGTGTGGCTCCTCCCAGGGAATGGACTACACAGGCTCACGCTGGTGTGTTGGCATCCAGGTCCTACTGCTAGAGGATCCTGGTGGATTTTTGTATCACTGGTTTGTTAAGTAAAACTGAAGCTAGCTCTTCAAAACAAAGTCTGCAGTTAGGCTTGAGGAGTTTAACATTGGCTTTAATAGAGTACTCCTCTTCAGAGTTCATATAGTTGGGAAGATAGTTGGCAGTTGTTACCCGTGTAGACAGGCATCTCACGCTTCAGGATCCTTTTCTATCCAGCCATTACAGAGGGAGCCTTGAGCAAATGCGGTCTTACTGCAGGTGCTTCCATTGACTTTAAACACTTTAAAAGAACACATTTAGAATAAGAACATCAGAGGTGTCTGAGCTTTCCTTGTTTCTTCAGCTTGGCCTCTTAACACAGCAGAGATAAGGAAGTTGGTATGATCCTTCCGTCTTCGTATGCAGGCTGTCCAAGCAGATATCTGGGGTCACACTTGGTGCGAAACGTTCTCTGCTTCCTCTCCTGCTTTGCTCCTACACTTTGCTTCTAAGCTGCAAAGTGATGCAGCTCTTTCTTTTGGCAGACCCAAAATATGGTTGGGAATGTCTTGTAATATGCTATCCATATGTGAACAGAGGTCTCTACTACAGCTTTTCATGCAGTATGCTAGAGTATTTCAGTTATGTAAAGTTAAGTGATTGGCAAACTTTTTAAACTTAAAGATAACTCTTACTTTGAGAGGTTAGAAAAAATTTCTTGGTCTCCAGAAGAAATGTGGGGCTTATGCTGAGTGAAGCAATTGAAGAATTATTCAGTGTGAAGGTGTTGGTCTGTAGGTGTTGGTCTTCTGGATTAGCCCTTCAAAATACAGAGAGAGAGGAAAGACTGACAGTCTTTGTTCTTAATTTATTCCGTGTGCATTATGGGAAAATTAAAATATATTTTAGGATTTAAAGTAAAATACAAATTAGCAGATGCTAGCTTAGACGCTGGAGATGAGACATCAGCTGTTAACTGTAAAACTGATTTACACTCAAGTGTTACTTTCATTTTGATTTGAGCTAATGCTAGTACAGAGTCATACATTTTGAACCTTGATTTACAGTTTATTCAAGCGCGATATTCGTAAGCAGCTTGAGTCCTGAATTCATGCAGCTGTATTATTCCAGTTGCTCAGCTAAGGTCAAATAAATGTGTGATCTCAATTCATGGGTGTTTAAAATTAAAGGGGATTTTGTAGAATAGAGCTTGGTCTGAATGAGACTTACTGAAAATGAGAGAATGTTTCTTCTGACTCAGCTTTTCAGTCTCACTCATGTTAATTCTAACCTAATTTTTATATTAAGAATACTGAAAAAAATAACAGAAGCTCCAGATTAAAAGTAGTTTGCAATACTGTCTTATTTAAGTTGTGCTTCAATCAGCTCTTATCTTCCTCTAGGTACTGGTGGTTCTATACCTACTTCAGATTATTTTCTTTGAGACACAATTATTTAAAGTTTTTTATTGCTTAATTCATTTTATGAGAGCAGTGAAATCTTAAGGTTTCATTTGACAGTAACCAACATAATTTCTAAACTATGCTTTTGTATATGTGATGTTCCTTTCAAATAACAGCATTTCTACAGGAATGCACGTTCTCCGAGAATGTTTCCTTTTCCTCAGTTACTCAGTACTGGTATTTACAAACACACCACTCGGCAGGCCAGTGTGTGTGGCCGTACTTCTGCTTCTCTTGTGCAGATCTTACATTTTCTCACATGTTCTAAAATGCTCGCCGTGATCTAACTTTTCTTTTATCCTTTTATGATTGTTTACCTAGGCAATCGTGGCCAACAAAAATTGATGTACCCCAAGATCTGGAGGACGACCTTACAGCTACTCCCCTCTCCCATGCAACTGTTCCTCAGTCACCGGCTCGCACGGCTGAGAATGTTCTCAACGGCCACAGAAGCAAGGCCCTTGGCGATTCAGCGAAGAAAGAAGATATCCCCGAATTAGCTGGACCGGCGCTTTCAGCAGTCCCGTCGGTGAGCTTAAAACCCACTACGAGTGGCCGGAAGTGCTTGTTCAGAGTAGAAGAAGATGAAGAGGAGGATGAAGAAGATAAGAAGCCTATTTCTCTTTCTACTCAAGTTGTTCTGCGCCGTAAGCCTTCAGTTACGAATCGTCTTACTTCGAGAAAGAGTGCACCGGTCCTCAATCAAATCTTTGAGGAGGGCGAGTCGGATGACGAGTTTGACATGGATGAGAACTTACCCCCAAAGCTCAGCAGGTTAAAAATGAATATTGCTTCACCTAGCACAGTGCATAAACGCTATCACAGGAGGAAAAGCCAGGGGCGGGGCTCTAGCTGCAGTAGCTCAGAAACAAGTGATGACGACTCGGAAAGCAGGAGACGCCTAGACAAAGATAGTGGGTTTACTTACTCCTGGCATAGACGGGATAGTAGCGAAGGGCCGCCTGGCAGCCAAGGGGACGGTGGTGGACAAAGCAAGCCAAGTAATGGAAACGGAGGGGTAGACAAAACGAGCCCAAGCGATAACAACAAAGGTGGGGGGAGTCCCTCCGGTAGCTCCAGCGGTAGCACCAACACCACTTCAGGTTCCACTCGTAGGTGTGCTGGGTCCGGAAACTCAATGCAGCTGTCGTCTAGAAGTGCAGGGGAACTGGTTGAAAGCCTGAAGTTGATGAGCCTTTGCCTAGGCTCACAGATTCACGGCAGCACTAAATACATTATTGATCCTCAAAACAATCTGTCCTTTTCCAGTGTAAAAGTACAGGAGAAATCAACATGGAAAATGTGTATAAGTTCCAGTGGAAGCGCAAACCAGGCTTCATCGTTGGGCAACCTAAAATTTTTTTCTGACCAAATGTCAGACACAGCAAACGAATTGGAACGGATAAAGAACAGGAACTTGAAAAACAATGTGCTACAACTACCTCTCTGTGAAAAGACGATATCTGTGAATATTCAGCGGAACCCAAAGGAGGGGCTGCTGTGTACCTCCAGTCAGAGCAGTTGTTGTCATGTCATTTGACAATGACCTGACTTTAATAGCTCGATCTACTTGACAGCATCATTCTTCCTGTTCAGAGCTGTGAACACCTTGTCACCGGACCCCCTTTTGTTGTCTTAAGATTTTTAAGTGGGCTTTGAGCAGTTATTTATTACACTTTAATTTTGTGTTTGCTTGATGGTATGACAATGCATGGTCTTTGCATGCTGCTAGCCGATATGTTTTTCTTTTTCAACAAAACAGAATATTTTATTGTGTAATTTTTACATTTATAATTTTACTATGGAAGATCTGGATTAAATTAAAATAAATATCTGGATCCTAATGTAAATGGAGCACTTAGAAGTTTCATGTTCTGCACTTAAACTAGAGAGAGAAGCTTTTGTTTGCTTGTGAAATGTTAATTCTTGTTCTGACCTTCTGTGATAACTAAAATATGTGATATGTGGCATACTTCTATGTGTCTGAAACAGAACCAAAGCAATAATGTTTTGATGCTGAAAACTCTTCAGGGAGCTTTCAGATGTTCCAAGGCTTGTACAAAGCAAAGATGCACTGAAAATTAGTGATCTTGAAATATGATTTTAAACCCACACCTATTTGTCTTAAGCTATGATATGGATAAAGTTGTGGCTCAAAAATCAAACTGAAAAGATCTTGTTTTGCTAGAGGCAGTTTTCTTTTTGGAAAAAAAAAAAAAAGGCAAGTAGATTTGTAAGGCAGCTTTCTCCCATAGAAATGTGTTAATATTACAAGCAGACAATCTTCTTTTTTAATATAACAAAGGTAAATTATTAAGTTTACTTCTGAGTTTTTACATGCTAACTGAAAATAAAGTATTTGTATTAATTACTTTTGTTATTAGTATATCATGACACTTAATATTTTAGGTTTTTACCTTGCAAACCTTCTCCCCTTCCCTCTCCTCCCCTCCCTTAAGATTTCAAAAGGCAATAAGGGATGGAAAACCTTTAGGTAATTGGATTCAAATGGAAATTGTTATTGTCATTTATATTTTTCTCATTACTACTTTCTAAGACGTAAAATATTGCTGTTCCCCCCATGTACACCACTTATTTTCCCTCAGTAATCATGCTTTTTCATAAAGTCAATTTAAAGTAGCGTATAGGAAAGTATTTATTTTACAGCTCTTAGCCTTTCTGTCGGGTTTCCCATTGCCACGGCAAGGTCTTGATTTAGAGTATTTCTGTACGAAAGGATACTTTTGACCAGATGAATTAACTTTGTGGAATTTTATTATCTAGAATAAAATATATTGCAGATTGCTAGTTTTGGGAAGGGCAAGAATGTTTTATTTTTTCATGCTGTGCACTGGGTCTATCTAAGCAATGCTAGTGAAACTGGTGGTATTATGTAGCAGCGTCCTGGGCAGACATTGGATGTCTGAGAGGAGTTTACACTGTTGAGCATCTTGTAACGCTTGCAGAATGGTCAAATACAATGCATTTCACATCCACCGCAGAGTGAGCAGAGCACCAAAGAACGGCGTTACGCTTGGTCGTAATTGCTACGGCTCATGCCAGCTCTTCTCGATTAGTAAACGACTTTACTAAGAGTCTAAATTGCATGGGGTGTTCTTACTGGCTAGCCTAGCCAGGGATTTTACATTCTGCTTCCGAAACAAGGCAAAGGATAAGTGTTTTCCTTCTTTAAGTTTTAAACTCTAGTTGCAGTTTAGTCAGTGTGATATTTATAAATCAGAAGCTACAAGAATAGATGTGTGGGTGAAGCCATAGAACATATTTGCTTGACGTTTTTGAGCAGGGATCTTACCAAGGGCCAGAAATGAGATGTGTGGTTCACAGAGAGTGAGCGCAACATCCGAGTAGGAGACAAGTTTATAAAGGGCATTGGCAATAAACTTATTTGTTGCAGCTTTTTTCCAAGCATTGTAAATACTCTTTCCTGATATTATGTACAGCCTTGGAATGGCACCTTTTAACTAACCCCGGGTGTATTTTGTTTCCGATGTTTTTATATACAACTGTATATATGGTGCTCACTTTAGAACAGCAGTGTTGACCATTTATGCTGCATAGTTGTATTATAGCCTTATAGTTGTGCGTGGTTGGTTGAACCTCTGGGCGTACAGATGTTAGTCTGAGTGGTGTCCTTTCTCCATTCGTTGATCGGTGAATGACTGTGCATGTGGTGTATGTTGTATTCTGTTGTCACGTACAAGGAAGGGCGAGAATAACCACTACATTACGCTAATATTGGACCAAACTATTTAGAGCAAGTAAACAGTTTCTTGTACCCCTTAACGTGTCTTTAAAAGTTGCATATAGTACGGTAGTGTATAAATTAAATATTGTGGAAAAACAATTAGTCTTGTATTTTTCTGTATGTGTGTATATAAATATATATAAAAAAATAATGTACCTCTAGCGACTTAATCTGTATTTAAGATGTGACAATCTTGACACAGAATTTTAAGAGTAGCAGTATAAATAAGCAGAATTAACGAACAGAAATATAAAAATTTCTCACCAAGAAAGAGTCCACGTGTGTGTGTTAAGAGGGTACAGAAATATCAGCTGATCTTATTGCTTCCAGCAATGTTTGGCTTTTTCATTGTATAAACATTCATGGTGTGCGACAGAAATGGAAAATCCAGTTAATAAAAGTGATATCTTGACCGATGCGTAACCTCCGATGTGCACGTCAATGCGGTTTGTCACTCCGGGCGTTCATGGCGCAAGGGCCGCAGAAGCTCCCGGCCGCGTCCCCCGCGCTGCAGCGCGTCGGAGGTCGGACCTCGCGGGGAGCGAGGCCTCGGCGCCGCAGGCGCCGAATAGCTCGTGCTGAACAGCGCTCACCACGTTCACAGAGAGTAATAAATAAATTAAAACGGAAAGCAGGGCAAACGTAAGCTCGGTTGCCTTGAAAAAACACAGCTTTGTGTGCGGATGCATGTTAATTTGCAAACTTTCAGTTACTCTCTTGCATAGATCAAACTTGTTCGTTCGGGCTTAACAGTTGTCACGGCTTGCATCTGCTAACATCGCTTTTTGTTTAAAGGTTGAGGTTGCTGTTTCTTAGGCAGAACTTCAGAAGGATTTAAATGGCTTAGTAAACTTTACCCAGCTGCTGCTCAGCTGGAGGACGTTTGATGCGCTTGTCCCGCTTGCCATCTTAGCAAACCGGTGCTGTCCGGGCAGCGCTGGAACACGGAACACAACGGGTGTCAAAATCTCAGTTAAAACGTTCGCCGTGCTTGTGAGAGGAGCCTTATCTCAGCCACGCGTCCGTCCGTGCCAGTCACGGGGGGATAGCTCGCCCACCCTGCCGTAACTCGGGGGAAATAGGGTGCTCGTCTCAGGTTCTCGTTGTTAGATGGAATGGTTGCTTCTGTACCAGTTTGCCGAATGTGCATAGGTGGTGCGTAAACTCGTATTTTTTTTTTCTTGTGACGATGTATGTGAGTTGAAGTTCCACCAGTAGAGATGGAATGTTTTAGGCTGAAATGAAGTACCTCAGTACCGGAGGGAGAGCGCAACTGAAACACCCGAGCTCAAATCCAGGCCTGCGCGCTCGCTGTCAGCACTGGCCGCGCCGTAACGTAGCGTTAGAGCCACGCGTCTCGCCGCTGTAGTTTTTGCAAGGTGCCCTGAAAAGCGGTTGAGGAGGGGGTAGCGGCGCCCGCCCGCGCTGCCGCAGGGCGTTCTGCCCCCCTCACCCAGCCGCGCCGGGCTGCCCGCCGGGTCCGCAGGCCTGTAGCGGCTTGCCCTGAGGGGCATCCCCGGCCGCCTGTGGCCGGAGCGGGTGGGCACACCCTGCTCTTCGGCAGCCGTTTAACACCCAGCCTGCGATTCAGCGGCTCCTGAACCACAGACTGCAAGCAGCCAGAGACCGTATGGACACAGGGCCTTCGGCACGCTCATAGGGATTAATGGCATTTAACAGGTTTTGTAATTATATGCAATTAACGTACGATTGCTTTATGATGGGCTAGCTGTGCGAAGCGGTACCCACAGGCTTTTGCTGGTTAACACAAACTGGGGTGGAGGTGGCAGCAGGCAAGGAGCGGCCGAGGAGCTCGCGGGGCTGTGACAGATCTTGTTCTGCCTTCCTCTTCTCGAAGACAGCAGCGCGCAGCAATAACATCTCAGTGCTGGTACACGCAGGTCAGGCTTCTTTTCAATGAAGCTTTCATTAGCAAATGAATGTGCTAGCCAGGTACCGAGAAATCCCAGCGTGGGTGGCTGGCAATAAGCAGAGAACGGGGGCAAAGAGGGACGTCCCAAACACCAGAGGCAGCCAAGCCACCCCGCCAGCCTTTCCCATGCTTAAGCTTACGTGGATGAATCAGACCAGATCTGTCTGTCGCCGATTCCAGATGATGACACGCTTTCAGTAAAAGGCGTTTGAGTAACAACGCACACCTTGGCGTGACTGTACTTGGGAAAGCGTAGCGGTGACTCACTTGTTTGGTTGCTTGCCGACTGAAGCCAGCGGGGCTCCCTCGCTGGAGTCACGTAGGTACGGTGTTTCGAGGGACAGCCGGGCTGCCCTTCTGCGGAGCAATGGCTTCGTAGCTGTTTGAGCCTGCTCCCTTCTTCAAGCACGGGCTCTGGCTACTTTTTTTTTTTGTTTTTTTGAGCTTAAAATTGTAATTACTCATTCCAAGTTGACTCAGTTTGGCCTGTCTGTGTGTATTTATTACAGATGACATCAATTGCTAGAAGTCAAGAACCCTGAATTAGTGACAGAGTAAAGTCTACTATACTAGGGAAAAAAGAGATGATCTCTATTTACTTTCCCAGAATTATGTCATATGAAAAATGCAAGTATACTTGATGATACTTTGGAGGACTTGGAAAGCATGGGGCTTTTGTAAGGACTTCACGAGGCGCTCAGACCTGTCATGTCAGATCTCCTCAGCAATTAATTGCAGCAAACCCTTGTGTAACATCTTCCTATTTCTCTCTCTTGGGAAATCCAGGGCCGGGGGAGGCAGGCGGGAAGGATCTGTTTTTCTCCGGGCGCTTGTGTGCCACACGCACTCGGGCTGAGTGCCCCAGGCCTGGGAGAGGCTCGGCTCGGCGCTGCGGACCTGGGAGCCAGCGGGAAGGGCTGCTGGGCTCTCGCACCGTGCCCAGGATCGCCCCCGCCACACCAGTGCCGACGGACGCCATCGCCGCCGTGCGTTGTATCAAGCAGCGGGGTGCAGAGAGATCCCTCCTCTCTCCGGGCACCTCTTCGTGGCTGGCGGGTGAGTCACCAGCCTGATGCTGGCACGCGCCCCGCCAGCCCCGGGATGAGGCATGGGAGAGCTTTCCCGAAGAAAGCACACGGCGGTAGTAGGCACGGCTCCCACCGGCTTTGCTTACTTGAATAAGGAAGTAAACTCTCCATCGGTGCAAGTCTTCCTGAATGAGATTCGAGATCGATTCCCTCAGATCAAGGCGGGCTAAAACACCCGGGTTGCTGCCTGCTTACAGAGGAACCGTTCCTCATGTAACGATTCCAGTGTTGTCCTCTTCTACAGGAGAGATCTTGAGTCAGCAGATCCCCTGGGCCACGCAATCAATCAGACCTGCGGCTCACAACGTACCTGATGATGAGAGAACTTTTGTATCACCGGTACGTTAGTTGTGACTGCCCTTTTCCTTAAAAACAGCTTTCTTGGTTGTTATCGCTGCTGCTGAAGAGCCACGGAAAATTCAAGCCTTATGGATGGGTACAGGCTACTCCCACACAGTCGTCTCCCCAGACAGGGTGCCTCCAGACTCATCCTAGGTTTCTCCCTAAAGCTTGAGACCAGAGATGAACTCATTTTATCTCTTAGACTCGGGCACCGGAGGAACCGCCACACACCCAGGCCTGTTTGCCGGCGCTCCTGAAAGGCCGGAGCCAAGGCTGTCTCCGGGAGGTGCAGGGCTCGCTCGCGTGCCACCAGCCGCCAGGGATGGCCTCGCTGCCCACAGCGGGGCCGCAGGCGCGGGAGCCTGAGCTGGGCCCTGCCGGGTCCCGAGGCAGCTGCTCAGAGCCCGCTCGCGCTGTCCACACCCCCTGCGTGAACCCAGCGCCGTTCGCCTGAAGGGCCCGAGCCGCAGCGCCAGCCGCCGCCGTACGCAGACTGCTCGACGACCCCACGGGAGAAGAGAGAAGGCGCTTACCGGGGGCCAGACACCTCTGCTCTAGGCGGCTTTGTTTCCTGCCGCTTCGGTGCAGGTTCCCCTTTCCCCTGGAGCCCGCTGCGCCCTTCTCTATCGCACGCTGAGAAAACCAGACCCATGGCCTCGCACGTCCGCGCTGCACCAGGGGACGGCCTGAGCACAGTGGGAAAACAGTCTCCGCTCCCGTGTGCCTCGGGGACGCGGTTACCCAGACGAGGAACAGACATACAGATTACACAGCTTGTGAATGGCAGTTATTGGTAAATATCTTATTTATTCTTTCTAATATTTTCATCTGAGAACAGATTTTTGTCAGTAAGTTTCACCCCTAGCATCCCACAACTTTTACAGATGCTCCTACAGCAGAAAGCAAGCAATTCAAAGACATTCAGAAGCATAGACAGAAACGCTTTTTTCTCTCAAATGAGAAATGAAAATAGATGACATCATGAATGTAAAAAAAAACCCAAAACAAACCAAAACCCAATATCAAACAGTATGAAACACAGCAACACCACCACCTCACCACCCCCAGTAAAAGGATGAAGAGCAGCACACAGAGGAACAGGAGCTAAGTTTGTCACCGAAATTCGGTGACAAAATATTACTCGGCAATATACAGGTAACATTCCTCAGCCAGCTGAAGCGTACGCTCTTCAGGACAGCACCACTCTCTGTCATGACCATGTAGCATCTGTGATGCTAAAACAGGAGTTCTCCCAGTATCTAGGACAAACTTTAATCCCTATAAAACAAAGGATTCCCATACGTCTCACTCCCTCCCACTAAGGAAGGTCATAATTCCTCCACACCTACTAGCTTTACGTGGAGAATCCACCTAAAGAACAGTATTATCCCCATTTCTAGATAAGGAAACTAAGCAGAAGTGAAGGGATTTGCCCAAGGCAAGGGCAACAGCTAACGTTACTTACGTCACCGGGTACTTACACCTTACTAGAGATTTTCCTGTTCGTCTACAGAAAACAGAGGAATGAAAGGACCGCAAGGACAACCACAACGTCAGTTTTGCAGAAGCCTACTTATTTTTTTCACATGATCATAGCTGAGACACGACTCAATTCCTTTTCTGATCCATCTTGGAAAATTACTCCAGACACCTGATACAGTTGCCATCAGCAAAACACACCAACTTTACGCTCAGAAACCAGCACAAATCAGCAGGCCAGCAGAATCCCTTCAGAATGGGTACGGCAAGCTCACAAGAACATATTCCACTGAGAACCCATCCCACAGATTTTTCTTCTCCTGAACTGTTCACTCAAAAACACTGACGAGGCAGCACGGGTAAAACTTGAACAAACGCGAGCTACTGCAGATCAAAGCGGGCAAGAAACTGCGAAGCTGGGGAGCCTGCACGGAGAACAGACGGGCCCCCTCCTCAAAAAAAGCTGTGGCTTTGGGATCTCTACAGCGCCATAGGAAGGGGGGACGTGCTCCCCTCAGGGATGCCTGCTGGTTGCTCAGGGCAGAGCTCGTGCAGCCACAACCCTGCCAGGGCTGCAGGGAGAGGCTGCGCAACAGCAGCAGCAGCCCCTGAGATACCCCTGAAATAGCAGCAGCGTGGGGGACGCGCAGTGGGAGAAGCAAGAACAGAGACGGCAGCTGTAGCACGGTTTTGCTCCTCTTCCCCAGGGAACAAAGTCGTTTCTTACTGGGTCACGCTTGCGGAGTTTGAGAAATGCTAATTTTAAATTCCAGACAGAATACATTATTTTGGCTTAGTTAGATTACTCTGCTGTGGGGGCCCTGTGGCAGAAATCTGAAATGTGCAAAGTAGGCAAATACCTTAATTATTGTAACAGCAGATTTTTCCAAACAGAATTCCAGCAAGTGTCACGTATAGGTAAGTTACATCTACCAAAGAGGAAGGTCACAGCAGGAACAAATAAACTGTCTCAAGGTCACGGGAGCAAACACTGTAGATTTTGGTCCTATTACTGGCAGAAAACAATGAAACATCAGGAAAGCTACCTTTTTGTGAAATGCAAGGGAAAAAAAAATAATCAGATATTCACTACATACACGAGTACTGGTACATCAAGTATCAAGTTTAATTGATCTGTTACTATCGGTTCATTTAACCAGAAGATCCATTCATACAATACTGCAGTTCAAGATCCAGGGAAGTGATACCAAAATCTAATGTAAATTCGAAAATAAATACACTTCATAAATTACTGATCAGCAATCTGTTTCCCACTGAATGCTTTTTACCCAGCTTTTGAAAAGGTTTTAGCTGGGGCTTATTTAGATAACTAGCACACGGGAGTATATTATGCATACTTTATAATATTTAAGTTCAACTATTTCTCAGATCATATAGGGAACAATCGTGTATTTCATTGCACAATGTATAAAATATTTACATTAATCTGCTATGTGCAAACAGTAGCTAATAAGCAAGTCTTTGAAATAATACAGGATTAGCTATTGTCATGAAGGAACAAAAGGGGCAATAACCCCAAGGGACAGTACACTGTGAATGAAGTTTACCTTCTTTTTTTTTTTTTTTCTCTTTTACAAAGTTGCAGTTGAAATCTCTAGTTAGCTTCTGGCTGCTTACTCACAGGATCTGTTTTCAATCGCTTGAAGCACGGTGAGCCTGGCAGATTTCAACCAGACCTAGCGTAAGCTGGAGTGCTTTACCTGGTGCTAACTCCACAAACGGTTGCATATAGGAAACAGAGCAGGAGAAAATACCTTTTTTTACAGTGTCAGGCAAAGAATATTTACCAAGTATCATATAAGCAGGTGCCACCTACTGAATAGACGGTGGAGTGCACGCTCCGAGTTACACATCCTCATAAACAAATGCTGAAGCAGTGCCCGCATTCACATGTGACTGCTTTAGTCATCCTTGTTCCTTCGTGTTTACTCCTTCAGTGACTCAGCCGCAAGCTTCATTTGCTGCGAGAGACGGGGAAAAAAGAAAAGGTACGCTAAGTGCAGTGGTAGCACGACAGATTAGACAAAACAGCAAAATCTGAAAGCAGGACACTTTTGAATCCACCTGAATAATACAATTACACAAAAGAATTAACTCGAGCTTTGGTAGTTAAGAACGCAAGTCTGTTACGCCTGACTTTTACAAATAACACAGTTTTAACAGAGGTATTGCTTTTCCCATCAAAAGACTCAGCAAATTATGATGCAATTTGTAGGTTTGTTAATTCTTTTTGTGATGAATGAAGCCTTACGCTGAAATTACTGGGCCCAACAGATACAGAAAAAAACCCGGGCGACTGGCGCTCACTTCGGCTCTTCTTAGGCAGTTAGTTACCAAAACCAACGGCAGTAAGCACGGACAGGTAGAGCCGATGGGCTTCACTGGAAATCCGCTCTTACATTTAGAAAGACATCGATACCAGGCTGGAAGTTAGAAAACTTATCTCTGAATCACAGCTTTATTTATTAAAATACAAGGTAGTTCCTTGAGATAACCTCAGATAAGCAAAATGCTCACCACAACGAAGGACTGCGATATCAGAATCTCAGACACAAAGGGAATTAAACACAAAATTATTACTCCTTGTTATAGCAGATATTCGTTCTGAAGACACATGCAATTTGCTTAGTCAGTGTGAGAATCTACCTACCGGTGTGCACGTTTTTAAGGTACGTTCTTTACAGATGTAAAATGCTAGTTCACTGTGAAGTCTTCCGTACTGTAGAGGGTTGTCTTTTATTTTTAGAAAAAACGTAACAGTCATTCAGCCTTAAATATTCACGTTTTTAAGGGATCTTAACAGCTCAACGAACTCCTGACACAACGCTGCCCCCAATCTCGCACCGCACAAATGTTAAGCTGTAACTGTTATTCCGTATTTCTGCACTGCCCATTTGTTTTGCTGCTGAATCGAACGAAAACATCCTGTGATATAAGAAAGAGGTAGCAGACGGCTATGGCGATACCCGTTATTTCCAATCCTGCTGTTAACCGTTTTTGTTTTCATTATCTGAGGACATCACCAGAGAGAGATCTCAATGTGAAACCAGAATAACAATTCCAGGCGTCAAAAATATCTGCTGAGGAAGAGAAACCGGAGCCACCCTTTGAAGCTTCTTGTTGAAGGGGATGTTTCGTAACAGCGAATTTACGGAGGCAGTAAGAGCGGGGTTTAAACTGTGCCGAAGGCGTCTCTCGCACATCACCTGGGGTTATCAGCTAAGGGTCTTGCAACGCCTGAAAGGCTGGAAACCACCCTGGTGTACTAAGAAATAATTACAGCGACTGAAGTCCCCAGAGAAAAAGACTGAGAGACAACAGTCAAGGGAAGGAGACTAGATGGAGACCAGCCCAAAGGCCAGGGCGAGGAGCAAAGGCGAGGAGATGCAGAGCGCTGCTGGAACTGAGGAGGCCATAGGCTGGCGTCCAGCGCGACTGCCTCTTTCGAGGCAATCTGGCACACGAGGGAAGAAAAAGGCTGGACGTGAAAAAATGTGAGCGATCGTATGAAGAAATAATGCACGCAGCTTCCAACTGCTAAGCAGTTGTGTAGTTTCCACGTCATCCACCCAGTGGTGGACAGACACGTGCTTCTGAGTTAAAGTTCTTTCTTTTATGATTGTATTTGATTTTCTACAAATGGCCCAGTACCTATGAGCTATGAGAAAGACAAATAGCTAATAATGCTACCAAAAATTTGGAAGAGAGGAAACTGCAAATACAGTGGAGACTTCCATTCAATTTCTATCCCGTAACATAAAGACGTCAGATTGCTTTAACACAGCACCTTCTAACTTTCCTTTGCTGCTAGTCTGTGCCTGTACCCATTCCAAAACGTTACTCGGCATGATAAAACCCACCTACAGTAACCCTTCTTTAACATTTTTACCTGTATTTCCATGCCATCTATAAGGGAAATAAAATTAGTTTGTGATACAAATATTTATACGCTTCTCCATAGCAACAGTGCAGAAAAAAAGTCATAGCTAAATGCTGGAACACACATTCCTCTTCTGCTTCCCGATTCACTTATTTAAATAACGTCTGTATAAAACTGCAGCATCTTAATTAAAGTGACTTCTTCCCCTATTGTAAAAACACTACAAAGATACAGAAGACAGCAATTCAGTTCGTGATTCATCAAATTCAAACCTAATTCTCTTATTTTAGAAGGATTTTCTTACATTCTGAGTGTTGTTGTAATTATACAGGGATTGATGAGGAATGTAGAAAACTGGAAAGGTATTTTTATTCTCTGAGTTCTGCAGGGCTTGCCAAAGTCTGGAAAAAAACCAAGCACATGACTATTAATGATGACTAGATGGGAATCTGGCTAAAAATTCTGTACAAGCAGGACTACTGTCATTTATTTTTGAAGGCCCTCCTAATTTTAACTGAGCTAATCTTATGCTAGTATTCTCTTATGCTGGCAATCTTATGCTAGTATATTTAAAATATATGACGACCAAACCAACCTCCCAGCTTCTTCAGTGGGCCAGTGAGTAGAAAGACCTCTTAAAATAGCTTCACGTGCTGCCACGGCGCAGACAGCCTCGGCGAAACCAGTCCAAATGCAGTCACTCGCGTGTTTCAGGAAATGAATCATAAGCAATGTGAGAACCCCAAGAGCTGCATATTTCATTTCTTCTTCATAATTTCTAATACCAAAACCTATTTTGCAGTACCTGGCAGCACCAGGCTCCCCTAAGAGCTATCGCTTCTGCAAGCAACATGTGGTGGCACCATTAGACAGTGAAATTCTTTGCCAAGTTCAGGCTGAACAATTTTTAAATTTTTTCTTTTCTTTTACTGCGAAAGGAAACGTTCCTCTTTACTGGGAAAATATTTCTCTAGGACAACATATGGGAAAGGGAGTGTATTTTTTTTTTCTAATACCGAGAAAGGGAACTGACAAGGTACATTTTAAGATCACCTCTCCCCCGATGGCCCCAACAGGCGCACTGACAAACCCGTGGGACTGAGTTAACTACTCCTCCATCAAAAAGACAGTTCTTTGTAAGTTTTAAGCAGTATTTTAAAAATACAGAAAAAGAGGTATTAAAAACTTCTCAATCTACTTTTCAAACCTACCAGATACATAATGACAAAGAAAAACAACGCTCAGCTGAGGGGTATTAAAAGCCTCTGTAAACTAACCAGAGGCATAGTTCAGACACGAGCTGGCTCAAGAAACCCTTCTTTTCATTTATTACCAGCTGAGAGCTACTAGTGAAAGGTTTATGCTTCTGTTTTGCAAACTAGGTGGCTGGTGGATGACAACTGACCGCACGGTCCTGCTCCCCAGCCAGCGGGGCCCGGCTCTGCGCAGCACGTCGGGTCACGGCTCTCCCCGCCGCGCGGCCGTTACCAACTTCGTGGGCTGTTTTACGCAGCACACTCAACAACAGTAGCTTATGCATGCAATACGTAAGCGAAGCGTATGTTTAAACTAATATTAGTTGATTGTAGTGGGGCTATAGCGTAGTTTATTCTAAAATTCTGCTGGTAGGAATTGCTCTAAATATTTATCTGCTGTAATTCAATAGATTTGCTATTTCCATTTTATTAAGTTTAAGTTTCTTTGTAAAGCACACATAATATAATTAGACAGTACTTCCAGTAGAAATAGCAAAAATTCTTCAATGTGGTTTACAAATAGGCTTTACCAATTAATTAGATTTCACTACATTTCAACATTAAATTTTCGGAAAGCACTTCAATAAAACATAACCGATGCTTTCACACCACAAATACAATTGCATACCAAGCCTGGAAATCAGGCTACGTCCTCTGCGTGTTCACAACCAGAAACACAAATTTTAGTACACAGGGTATTGACTGCAGTTGTCAGCACCGGGTCACTCTGCAGTTAGAGGGTCTATGGGAAGTCTGATCTCATGATTTAGTGCTAGGAACAATACTACTTAATATATGCAAGTAAAAGAAATAGCTACAAACATGAACTAACAGAAACATACAGTGAAACCACAGACCTCGACTAAAGGAAAACCAGTTGAGCTGCCAAGGGATTTACCACGAGCAGCGCTCGGGCTTTGTTCGAGCCGCAGCCCCACTGGAAAGCCAGGTCGCTGCTGCGTGGCACGAGGAGAAGCGTCGCCCGCCTTCACCTTCAAACCCTGTGCACACAGCGCAGGGACGGCGAGATGCTCTGCATCCCGCTCTGCGCAGGAGGGCTGCTTTGAGCAAGAACGCTGTCCGCCCCGGCGCGAAGCTCCGTTCCGCCCCTGCGGCTGGGAAGCGTGCGCTGCCTTTCTTTCACAAACCCTATCTTGCAAATCCATCTGTGGCCTCCTTTCTGCACGGCAGGGTGACAGAGATAACCCAGCATTTCTGCTGTTACCAGCGCTCGTTTCGCACACGCTCATGATCTAACAAAACCCTCTCAACTCTCCTATATGGTTTCTATGGGACAGCCAACGTTTTATCAGGTGGCTAACAGTCTTTGCTTTCCTCACTTCTGGTTCTCTGTTTAATGTTGGTTTCTTGCGCTTGCTGAGCTCTGCGTCAAATGCTTAGAGCACCGTTATTTTCCGGTTATGCTTGGCCCTGGTAAGCCAGCCTCTAACTACTCTTAATTTTACCACTGTGTGTGTTAACGCCAACTGACAATTCAACCACAACCTGAGGAAAACAATTTTAAAAAATAAAAAGCATTTAAGAGTGAAAATCAATGAAGCCAGGAGTTAATGACTCACCGGCTTGGTGCTTTTCCATATACATACTCAACATACACATATATTTGTATATATGGAGAACAGACGTAAACAGCCATATAGTTAAATATAAGAAGATATAAAGGCAGATGTTTCTGATCGGCAGCTCCATCTTCCGCTTCTCCTGTGTTCACCATGTAGAACACAGCATCAGCAGTTTACTACTTAAAGAAAGTGTAGTGTTACGTGGTGTCTTTCTCACTTTCTCAAATTAATTATAATATGACAACAGGATGGATAGATATTATTCTTTCCTAATGGTGTACAGTCACAACAAAGGTAGTTTCTTGGGCCTTGAACTGTTTGCTGACAACTGCAAGAACTGTGTCAACTTCATCTGTAAGTACCAGTCAGTTACAGAAGAGGCAAATTAACACCTACTTTAAAACTGAGTAAGCCTCTTCCGCATCTAATATTTTATTCTGTGTAAAAGTGTAAGAGCTTAATTAATGGAAATTTGTTCTCGTTGATCATAATGGTGGAAAGTTGTGGTAGCTTCGGATCCAGAACGACAAACCTTCCCTCAAAGTTTCTGCATGGAGCATTGAACACTCTCTGCAGGGAATGGAGCTTAAGGACTTCAGGTCTGGGGTAACTTTTAAGCCTCATTTCTGACCCTGACCAGTTTTTCAGCAACCTCTTAGTTGCCATAGCTGGAGAGAACCGATGCTTGTTTACAGTAGCAATAAACAGCTTCTATACTACCGTACTCCTGTTTATAAATCCACACAGCCACAATATAACACGGAATGCTTATTTTCAGTAACTCATCCAGTCCAACCCCTTAAGTCTTCTTGAAAGCTATTGATTTCCAGAACACAGTTTCCCCCCTACTTAAGTAATATGATAGAAGACTTGTTCTTCAAGACTTGTAGGAACAATTTTGCAACTTCCTTATTTAGCAGAGCCAAGATCAATGGCCCTGTGATGCTGCAAACCAGTAAAAACACCTCTCTCTAAAGAAAACCCATACATAAGCATTAAACAGCCCAAATGCAGATTTTTGATGAGGAAGTGAGAAGAACTTTAAACTGAAGATAACAAAGAAACAAATGCTGAATTATGTAGCTCTCACGAGGAGGACTCTGTAAGCCATTACAATAATTTAACTTTTTGAGGACTGAAAAGTTACCAAGCACTGCAACTATTATTCTCCTTACCTCTAGGGCTGCATCTGGAATACTGTGCCTAGTTTTGGGGCCTCCAGTATAAGAAGGATACCGATAACCTTCACCAAGTCTAGCCATGGGACACAAGATGGGCAGGGAGTTGATGCACATGCCCTGTGAGAAAAAGGCTGAGACACCTGCCAAGATCTACAAGGAGGTTAGCAAGAAGACGGAGCCAGGCTCTTTGCTAAGGTGCACAGCAAGAGAACAAGAAACAAAGTGGTCATAAAGAAATAAGGGAAAAAAAAAAAAAAATCACTACAAGGATAACTAAGCACTGCAGCAGGGGCCCAGGGAGGTTTTGCAGCCTCTGTCCTTGAAGGTTTTCAAGACCTGAGTGGAAAAAGCCCCAAGCAACCTGGTCTGAATTTGGTGCTGACCCTACTTTGAGCAGGGGGTTGGACTAGAGACCTTCTGAGGTCCCTTCCTGGCTGAGAGATTTTTATTGTTGTTCCTGCAGGAATTGTGGCAGAGAAGTTTGCCTGGACTGTACAGATCTAGAGTGGGAATCTGCTACAACAAATAGCAGGTAACAGCAAAAAAATAATTCTTTCCTTTCTTGGATGCCTAATTCATGACAAAATACCCAGTTAAAAAAAGCTAGTGTTAATAAAACAGTAAGTTTGCAAAATTATTGAGTGCAGAGTCAGGAAAACTTGCAGAATCACATAATACGTGCCTTGAAGTATTGTGCCTGGTTAATAGCGCTGTGAGCCATAGCAGACAAAGCAACCCCATTTGTAGTAGATTTTTTCCAAGATTTTTTTCTGATCTACTTCATATTGTCTCTGATTTAAATTGCAAACTATTAATTAATACCCATTACAAGATTCTTACTGTATTAGTCACCCTTTGCTGCACCTTATTTCAGTTCAGTAGGTAGTACAAAAACGTGGAAATAACAGTAGAAGCCACATTAGATAGTATTTTCTTCAAAAGCATAGCTTACGTATTCTGACTCTCAGAACACTTATTTTTGTCTTCTTTTAGTTCATATTTTTAAAAATTCACTTCTTTCACCATATCTGACCATATAGTTGTGAAGTGAAAGATAAATACACCAAGTTAAACACTATGTCTGGACGCCTAACGAAGAGCGCGTGCCCTAACCGCGCTCAGGGGATGACAGCCCGGCCTGGCCGATGCTCTCCCCTTTAGCTTACGCAGTTACCTCTCATCCAATAAGCAGCCAGTCAATAGATTTTGGAGTCAGAAACTATTGACTAGCTATGTAAGCAATGATGCGAAAATATCCAAAGTGACGTGACCTTGACTGTGTCTCAGAGCAGAGGGATGGACTGCGGAGTCCTTCCAGATCTGTGCCTGTCAGTCATCCGCTTCTTTAATTTGGTGACCTGGGTCAAACAGACTTCACTACAGCTTAAGTGGGCAGTTTGTCCCTGGGTTAACAGCACATCAACAATGTTCTAATGATTTCAGGGTGAGCTGTGATAAAATTTATTTTCTCAGGAGTTTTGGATATTGTTAATTACCAGTTTGCAGTTACTAGTTACAATCAAGAGAAAATGGGTAAAACAAACCATTCCTCCTCTCTGACGTTTAACAAGTTTATGCACCCAGCAGGATGCCCCTGAGCACGCACTTATCCTTTGGAAGGGCAATACCCAGCACTTTCAGGGTTTAACTAGGCCTCTGGATGCAAACCCCTAATTTATGGATATGCCTGACACTGAAGCGTAACTGCAGACACAGCTGAGTTAGCCTTACACCAACTGTAACAGCAGTAACAGCCTGGCTAAGAACCAGGCTGCTCAGTGTAACACTAATTTACTCCTTAAGCTCCCACGCTTTGCCCTCACCCTGCCTCGTGGCTCGGGAGGCCCAGCTGAGAAACAGCGAAACCAGCAGCTGAGAAAATGCCAGCACCAGTGGCGAGGGACTGGAAGGCACTGGAGTGAGATAGCCAACAGCCCTTCCTCCCCGCGCTTCTGCTCCAACAACGAAGTGCCCGGGGGGTGTCAAAAAACACACAGCTCACTACAGCTTCTGAGAGAATACACATTTCGCTCTAACGCTTTCAAGACAAGCAAAGCTCTGTGAGCTCTCTACTTCCATTTTTTCCAACTTACGACTGGAAGGGACCTGCTGGGTTCTAGACACGAGCCTCCCTCGAGTGCATAAACCCACGCAGTGGCAGAGGTTTAGCCCTGAGGAGACCGTACAACATCTATTCCAGCATTACACGTGCCAAAACCCACAGAGTTTTTGCCAACATCCTTTAACAAATTCTACTGTACGAAAGGCAAAAGACTAGTTTAAGCTATTTAATGCCACAAAAAGAACAGAGGAAACATCAAGAGCGTGAACACATCTCCTTGTAACCCGTGCAACAGCAGGTTATAGACTGTGTGAAAAGCCGAGATGGTCTCTCAAAATGAATTACGGCCCACCCTCAGAAGACCAAAAAAAATACTGCGTTAATGCCATTCCTTTCTGGCCACAGATTTGGACGTTGCTGGAACCCAGGCACACAAAGCCCAATCCAAAAATTACTAATAACAACAGAAAAAGGCTACTCCTCTATACAGGATATTAAGTAATCTAGATTGGACTCCAGATAAGAAACAACGAGCCCAGCTTCAGACACTATTGTTATAAATTTCTATCTGTGATATAAATCTGATATAAAAAGCAGATAAACACGGAGGGCTGTGCTCTGTCCTGCTACCGCACACCAGCCAAAATGCCCCAAGTACAAAATTTCTGCCTGTCTGGTAGCAGGCAAGAAACTTCAGCCTAACAAATACGTCAGGCGACACCAGAGAAATCAAACAGCTGAACAGTATAAGCAGGAAATATTAAAATATACTTGAAGTATAAACCACATGATTAGAAATTAGACTTCCACACCAAGTGCTGGGCAGATACACAGCAAAAGCAACCACTCTCTTTAAGTAGTTTTTTAAAGAAGGAATTTGCCTCTCAGTTTATCTGCCGTATCAGCACGGAAAGCGAGTTCAATTCTAAAGTTATTGTTACCACAATATTCACGAAATAACATTTCACTGCAGTAAAGTAGGAAAAACTATTCAATGTTGAAATTATTTGGTGAAGAACTACTCTCAATTCTACCCAAGAGTTTAACAGGGAAGGAATCCAAGATCAGAAAACAGAGGGGACCTGCCAGGTCACCCTCTCTGTTTTCCTCCCCAGCTAGAGGCTCTCCTGCCCCAAGTACTTGCCCTTTACTTTATGATTTCCAGTAACATTTTCAGTCTTGTCTTTCTCTTCAAAGATAAGCTTTCTTGCACCTCCTGGGGGGGATCTGCTATTACCTGCTATTGCCTATTCACAGCCCAGTGAGAAAATAATCAACGTAAAGCTGGTAACCAATTGCTAGTTACAGTCATTTTATAAATATTCTGAAGAAATCAGTTCTACCAATTTTGAAGTGGATCAAAGGTCCCTTTGCAGACACTTTCAGAATGGCTGTGGCACCACGGACCGAATTCCTTCTTGCACCACCGACACCAGCGGCAAGGCAAACTCCCCTTCTGCCAAGCGCCCCGCTCCTTGGGAAGACTATGCACACGTGGAAAAAGAGGCAACTTTTTTTCCCCTTAATTAAACACTGGGCTAAGCATAAGTATGGCTCAGTTACAGGTATTGATTTCCTTTTAAAAATATATTTAAGTCAATATCTATCTGACCAGATAAAGTCATACACCTATTCAGATAAAGTCAATTACTCCAATTAGTTATGGTGGATTTATGGTTTGATCTGGCTCAGGAGGTTCTTGAGCTGAGCACAGGCAGAGGATGGGAAAATATTATGGGGAAATACATGTTAGCCTTGCTCTTCGCCCTATCCTAGGCATCTGCTTACTGCCACTCTGGAGCCTGGGCTAGAGAAACCCTTGATCTCACAACCCTTACGCAGAGATACACACGTACGCCAAGGACACATATAGCTTATTAAAGCTGCTATTTTCATTTAAGATGCACAACTGGATACAAACCATTACTCTTAGAGAACTACAAAAGATTGTCTAATAAGCATGTAGGAGAGTCAGAATAAACTTTGAATCAGCTTGCACAGATATTTTGAAAATGAGTAAAAGGTTGGTTTGGTAGTTTATAACTCTGCATTTCTTAAAAATGAGTAAAGTTATAACAACTGACACAGTCCTAAATTACAGGTATAACGATATTCATAGATTACTCTGCTATGCCTGTAGTAATTTTAAACAACCTAGCAAAGGGTAAAGGTCTGGTTTCCTTGAGGGCAATAGCAAAGTTCTCATTTACTCCAGCGAAGCCAGAATTTCCCTTTACGTGCTTCCCAGGTTATGAGTGCACAAAACGCTTTTCCTTTTTTCCAACAAATTAGTGGGAAGAAAACCTCTTTGCTACAGGTTGTTTGCTGCACTTGTTCAGCAGTGAAGAGATGCAGTGCTCGACTGGTAAAGCTCCTGTCCGTCTGTCTGCTTTTTCACTAGAAAAACAAAGCACTCCGGTGAGTTATATCAATGAGATGCTGTACTCCTCAGTACTGCCATGCCCTGGGTGCTCTTCCCCCGTAGCCCCCTTTTCAGAGCTATCTGTATTGCTATCAGAGACCCTAACAAAATTTCGTGGTTTTCTGCCTCTAATACCATCAGCAATTTCTTTGCACAGCTTCATGAAGTTATTTTGCAATAAAGAGCAAGCTATGGAAAATTAAAATTATATAATAGCTACTATTTCAGGCTGACGAAATTTGGATTTCTAAACAGCTTTGTAACACGAAGACAAACAATGATCTGTAGAGATGCTGAATATTAGCGTGTACTCTGTTTCTGAGATCTGCTTTAGTGCCTTGGAACACCCTACACTATATAACTGAGCAATTACAGAAAAAGATTTCTAGGATGAGGTTTAGATTGGAAAAAATGTAGGAATGCTTTCTGACTACTAATTTTATTATTTTCAAGCCTTGCCAACCCTATAATCCCAGTTTCTCTCTGTTAACTTAATTTTTGTGCAAAACAATACAGAAAGGCATAAGCAGATTACTTGTAAGAATTTATTTGAATAACATTGTAGTTTTTAGGTTTAGAACTTTATATTAAAACTGTTCCCTTCTAAAAAAAAGTGAATAATTGCAAAAGAGGGTAAGCATACCAAAATTGTTCTTTTACTTTTTCAATATGAACCTTGTGTCTATGTGGCCTTTCCATGCACAGAATAAGTCAATTTTCATATGCTTTGGTAACACTCCTCCTTATTTTTTCTGCTTTTTCACGTCTGTCAAATATTTTTGCTTTCTTTATTAAAGCATTTTACTCCTTTTCCTTATTTATTCCTTGCTGACTCCCTGTCCTGTGTTCTGCTGTCCTAGTTGCACCCTCTCCCTTAGATTTTTTTTTTTACTTCCAATTTCTTCAACCCGAGAAATTGCTCCCTTCTGCATCTAAATTCACTGGAAGGTAAGGGTCAAACTTGCTGGCAGAAAAACTGCCAAGAGGCCTGGCCCCGGAGGCTGGCAGCTCCCCGGTGGGAAGAGAGCCGCACTCTTCCTCCCACTCCCATCATCCTGCGCCGCTTTTCAGGAGCGGTGGGAAGGAAAGGGAGAAGAGAGCACTGCTAGCACAGCCCCACTTTGCTGCTCTGCTCTGAGGGCCTGGACCAAGCCTGGCAACAAACCGAAGCTTGGAAATAAATGTGTTGAACAGATATATACTGCTTCAGTCCAGCCTCTGTTCTAGGCTGACCTTCTTCTTTTGATTCAATGGAAATTAGAGCTAATGGTGCCAGCTTCAGCATGCACTGAGGGATTAACTATTGTGATTCATGCTAAATTGCCACACTAATTCTATCAGACCTCCAGGCTTTGCTTTGAAATGTTTCTTACACGTTGCAAAGTGCTTTTGCTGGGTACCCCGGGTTACCAGTACCATCACATTCCTATTTCTCAATTTTAATCTATCACAACAATAAATACATTATCTAGCATGCAACCACAAATATCTAAAATAATTTCTCTTCAACACATTAGCTGTAGCGTGTTAAAACTCTGTCTTATTGCTACAGAAACACTGTACAACATTACCATTTGTCAGAAAATTTATGTTCTTATAAATTTTATTCTAAGACCTTTATAAAACAGGTTCTTACATCTGTCAAACAAACCAGATTTTAAAAACCATGCCAGTAAGTGCTGTCAAAGGACTCTAAATAAATGCTTAAGACATCATATGATTCTGCATCAGTAAAGTGAGTTAATATCATCCAGTGAGTCACCTAGTTAATTCACTGTAAATTTATGTGATGGTATAAGACGGAAGGTGAACACACATTTCCACAGATCCTTCAGGGCAAATCAAATAAGCAAGCTGGGACAGGACAAATAATTACAAAATATTAACAAGCTGCAGAAATTCATTTTCTGCACTTTGAGACTGATAATATGTCAGTGCTCACATGCTCATGTTTCCTTTCTGGCACTGGAAACAACCAGAAAGCAGAGAGTGAAAATTCCATATACCATTATAGGACCAACAGAACTGCAAAACCCATGGCAGTCAGTTACATCCTTTCCTAAAGTAATAATAATTTACTACCATAGCAAAAGATTTCTTCAATAATCTAAAGCAAATGCCTCTAACATCCAAAAAAGGAAAGCCCATAATTTTCCATATTAATAGGAAATAACAGTAATTATTAGTGATGTAAGGAAATGTATCAAAGGAACAGAGTATGCCCAGTAAAAAAAATGGAGTTGTAGGCTGTGGTTTAAAATAAGCCAGTGTAAGTGTGCATCTACAAAAGAAACTCAATAGCATCCAGACATACGGATTCTCATTCTCTCTCTCTGTACCTACATACTGCACCTATACGTATATAAAAAATATAAAGAAAATGCATACACACACACACACAGAAGAACGAATAAAGAAGATTTTAACAATGCTAGTTTCACAGGAATGAGCAGTGTCAGTATAATGCCTGTATTTAAAGGGGCATTATCAACAATATTAATGGAAGGCCGTTAGGTTTTGGTTTCCATGTGTTGTTTTCTTGGGTTTTGTTACCTTGACAATTCTCCTCCTCATGCCTTCCTCGTTTGTAACCTGTGAAATCTCAAAATTGGCCAATATTGCTACCATAATATTATGGGGAATTTACACTTCAGATCAGCAAAGGAATTCTTCAGCAGACAGTATACCCTAAAGACTAATTAGCATTAAGCATTAATTTAAAAAATATATTACATATGTTATTCTATATTACTAAGTATTAATCTCATCTATAAATGACCTTCAAATAATTATATTTAAACTTTGCAATCTTATTAACTTTTGTTCAAAGAAACGTATCCCATTGAAACTGCGATCTGCTGAACTTGCTTCTTGACTTTGTTTGCTCCTTCTGCGACATGGGAATAATCACAAATAATATTGGGAAAAATATATAAATAGCACCTTAACAAAATTTTCTCTCTCATGGAATCTGCAGGGGTTCGACTAAAAAGAAGAAAAGAAGGCTTTGTCCTGTGTTAGTGAATGAGTGAATCTCTTTTCTTGATTTCTGCTGATCAGTGAAAAAATAGAAAAGAAAATACAACTCAGAATTACTAAGATCCATATAAATGCTCTTGTATTTGGTGTTTATGCAACAAACTGGAACCTCCACAGTGGCATTAAAAATAATCTTGTTTTTGAAGCACATGGGAAAATTCTTCCGATTCATGAGATAAGCTTAATACCAATTGATACAGAAAGTAAGCAACTGCTCCCATTAATAGTTACTGCGAAGTTTTAACCGTGTTCACCACACTTCCATACACTTCTCATGGAAACAACAGGACTGATCACTCCCGAAGAAGTAACTGGATGGACTAATTAATGGTTTGGTCTGATAATTTCAACATCTCCACGTTAAAAACAAGTAAGGGAAACTCTGGGTGTGTCCCACCTGCAGAAGAAAGGTGTCTTCTTACCACATGTGAGCCTAATTTACTCACTTAAGAGTTTCTCAACTTGGCAGACCAGCTAAATTCTGGGTTTGCTCAACACTACTCCTGTCTTTCATTTTCCTTAAGATTTACCTCACCACTAGTTACCAAATGTGGTAAGAACAGACCTTTCCATCTTCCCAAAGATGACCAAGCCTTTTTCAAGAGACAGACTGACTGATTAATTTGATAGCATCTCTCAAGTCAGAAATGGGAAGGACCAAGAGTCACAAGAAACATATCTATTTATCAAATTTACTGCTCCTTTGTATCTGCAGAGGAGTACTCTTACCTTTTGAAAGAAACCATCAGCTTACGAAGATGCTGATAAGAAACCCCATCCTTTCAGGGAAACAGACTTCCACAGTTTTTCAATTTATTTCAAACTATTCAAGCAAAGGGGGCACCAACACAGAGCTTCTCTTCAACAAATACCCAGCAAACCGGCTTTGTCTCAGGCAGCCCTGCTCTTCCAAGAGCAGGCAAAATTGCTGTTAAACACCTCGGGCTGTGTTGCTGCCCAATGTTTTTCGACTCTTCTTTTTCCTTCCTATGTAACCAAAAGCAGTTTGCAGGCAGAATTGTACAAAGCTTTTGGAACCTGATGGCCAAGCAGATGGCGACCTGCGTCTGTAGGACAGACATCCAAAAAGACCTCTGGGGCAGGAACTTAACACTGGTGCATTTTTACAGAGAGCTAATGCAACAGAAGTCCTAATGTGGGTAAGCCCTCAAAGTGCTACAGCTATATAAACACCGCAACATAAATAGTTACCTACCACACACAATTCTTTTGTCTCAGTGTCTGGCCTGAATCTTAAAAACTTGGGTTTGGTGAGCCTTTCTGGCAGATGTACCAATTCCTACATGAGAATTACCAAAATAGTTATGAAGACTTTTAAAATCCTGCAACTTTTTCCGATTACTTTCCTATCAAAAGCTATGGAGTCAGCAGGCACGGCTAAACCTTCAAAATATTTTCTTTGCATTAAAATTTAAACTCCTCCTAACACATCTTTGAAAGAACTACAATTGGTCACATCCCTGAAAGGTTGATCAACCAATTTGGACATCATTAGAGCAAGATCACTCAAAATACCACCACATTTTTTGCCTAGCTTTTTTAGAAATGGTTGTAGTATTATCTCCGTTTAGCTGGGATCAAATGTAATCGGCTTCTGTCCTTACGCAAAATCTCTAAAGAAAGCACTTGTTCTAGTATCAAAAACTGGTTTTCATCTCTGAAAGGAAAAATCCTTGCTTTATGATCTTGAATGTCTTTGTTGCTTTTCCCTGGGGTTTGTGAGTTTGGGTTTTTTCCTCCTTCCCCCCCCCGGAGATAATTACTCTCTGCACCTCTCCATCCTTTCTGCTCAGCTGCCCCACTGATTGATTCCAGAGTTTTCTCTGGGATATGTTCCTTTCTGGCTTGTCCTCTTCTTCCAGAATAAGCCAATACTCTACCAAAATTTCACTGTCTGACAAGGTAAGAATTTCTGCCCAAACAGGACACGTTTGGAGCGTTTCCTCCTCTGCTCTGAGGGACCAAGGAGAGGACACAGAACTGCAACAAACTCTTCAATTAGACGTGCACTGTTGCGGTATATATTGCTCTGGACAGCCTTGCTCCAAGATAAGAAGGTAGAAAGTACAGCTGTGGCCGGGCCCAAAGCAATGCCCCTGCAGAAATGACCTACCACGTACTGCTTGTTTCTCCACACACATTCCAGCTAGGTCTTCCAGGTGAAACAAAACTTGAGGCAGTGGAAAAAAATAAGTATGCTGGAATGTGAATGATACTATCATCGTCTGAGGAAGCAGATAAAAAGAAAAAAAGATTCTCCTAGGAAAAGAAAAATCTGACAAAATATTCATAGATTGGCTATGCAGCCCTAAAAGACTCAAGAACTAAAGCAATCTCAGGAAAAAAAAAAAAAAAGA
Organism: Platalea leucorodia; assembly: GCF_965183815.1. Taxonomy (NCBI): domain Eukaryota; kingdom Metazoa; phylum Chordata; class Aves; order Pelecaniformes; family Threskiornithidae; genus Platalea; species Platalea leucorodia. Next base: position 122,279,711 of record NC_138823.1, read on the forward strand.
AAGGCAGCAAAGCCTGTAAATGAGAAAAAAACTCAAACAAACAGGGCAACTAAACTCCTGAACTTCAGATTCTCCAAATGCTTCTTAGGAAAGCAAGTCTTTCTCTTCTCAATCCTTTTCACAGGATATATAGCCATAAGCAATGCACATTACACCTACTACTGGGTGAATAACCTAGCAAACTACAGAGGAGCATAATGGTCTGAAACAATTTCTGAAGTTTTACTTGCTGTCAATAGAAAAGAGAGTACTACAGTACCTTAACTTATGAAATATTCTGTTTGTTTCTACTCCTGCTTTTCCATTTAATATTAATTTATTTTACTAAAACTTTAAAATACAATAGAGCTTTAAAAAGTATTTGTCTGAATTTAGTGCTTTTGCCAGATATTTTCCTCCTGGCTTCTCTAAATCCCTTTTATATGAGCTGGCACCTTAAAAAGCATACTTTGGTGTGCAGAGCCTAGCAGTACCACTGAAACCTCCTGACAGCCTGCTTCTCGGAAGCAAAAAGACATTATCTCACCAACAGACCTGCTCTAAACAGTGTTCTCTCTTGCGTATGAGCTACCTATCGCTGCATGCCATGTTACTTGTAATTCATACAACGGCACATCAGAGAGAAGCAACGCTGAGAGTACATACAGGGAAACTTACTCTTTTGTTTAAGCATACAGCTATTTATATAACAGTATGATGCTTCCCATGTATATAAATGAATTTGTTTTTTATGAAAAATCCCTCTGAATATTGGAGACTTCAGTCTCTTATTAAACACAGAGCATCAACATAATATTGCTTCTGTAACACAGCAATACCAAGTCTGATACATACGCAATGATGTATATATGCCTGTCTACAGAAAGCTACAGTATATGCCCCATGATTTCAAAAAGTTCCTAGCAGAATATTATATTCAGTTGACAAAAACACGTATGTCAGACACTTCAGTTTAATACTAATTTCAGGAAGAGAAGGTTAACGGGAACTCCACTGTTGTCTACTTTCCAAATTACCTCCAAATACATTTTAGTACTTCCTAATCCGTCAAATGTACACCATCCCATCCTCTGTATAAATAATAAAAAATGGTTACTTTCAGCTTGGCAAATACACATTTCTTGCAGTTTTTACAGCATAGCATGTCATGACTTAAATACACTCTAGGCAATAAGGATCTAAAATATTCCCCACACTAACTGAAAAGGATGATGCATACTAATTAAAGACTGACATGCTCTTTGACCCTGTCTTTTCTTGAACACAAAATCTCTCACATCTCCCAAATGTCAAGTCTGGTTGCTTTTCCACAGAAGCGTATGAGACTTCAAATGCAGCAGAAATGCTGGGTTTATGATACACCACAGGAGAAAGAGCGAAAGAACAGGCAATGCTCGTATGATGACTGTTGTAGACATTCAGGTTAAAAAACCAAACCACATCCTTCATGAACACGTCAGGCCTCATTTGCTCCATTTAATGGGCTCCTTATTTTGCTTACATATTGAAAAAAACCCTCATATTAGTGTGACTAACCTTCTTGTGTTAATTTTTCTTTGTTTGATCACTTCACAATTCAATCATTTCATAGTTCAGCTGTTGTTTCAATGAGATGGTCTGTAACAGATTTGCTGGCAGTCTGAACTACATGTAGGTTCTGTCCAGAATGGCATTTTCCCCAGTCTTGTGCTAGAAACAAATCTCATTTAAAGAGAAAATGCAATGGTAATGAATGTATTTTATACATCCATTTCAAGTGCTTTATGATGTATCACCCTACCCTGAGTTTCCCAGTTCTCTAAATATCTGCCTTCCCCTCAGGTTTGTTCTTAATATTTTCACATTTTGTACACACACCAGGAAGACTAACGCATGCTATCCTTATGCAGTTTCACACTGTGGATGCATATTCGTAACGAAGTACGGCATGAATACTTTTTTGCTTATCCAGTGCCCAAAGAGTTTATATATGCCCTGTCCCCTCACGCTAGACTAAAAAGGACTTGGAAGTAGGTAAATGGTAAATTTGCATATCAACAAAACACTTCTGACAACTCCAATTATTAATGAGTATCTTCCTTCTCTCCCTTCAATGCCTGTCCATACGATCATTCACATTGTCACTGATTCAAAGCAGTATCCTCCCACATATTCACAGTTGATGAGGAGTTAGATTTGAGAGTCTTTCAGCTGCACAGCTAACACAGGACCGCCAAGAACAGCTTTGCTCCTGGCTGTCTCTGAAAGGGAAGAGTGTGGTAATACAGCAGCAAACAAGGGGGTTACTTTTCAGATGTCAGGATCACAGAATTTGCTGCGAGGTCAACACCGTAATTTGAACACTGATGCGTGTACCTGGGTAACTGCAGGCCAGTACCTCACGGCAAACTCTGATGACTTGTTATCCAGTTAGTCTCCCTAGTGATAGGCTTATATTAGTACCTTTATCTCAAGTAACCAAAACATCAAAATAAAATAAAAATCTCAAGCTCAAGTGTTCAAAACACATGTGCATCCACATTGTAATGGGCATCTGGACAAGCAAACAACAAACATAACCCCACATCTTGAATTGACAGGATGCATTACTACAGAATAATTATTAAATAATCCTTCCTTAAAGCTCAAGCCACTCTCTGAATTTCAGGGGTGGCCAACAACTGTCTCCTAAAATCTGCACCTTTCACAGTGACAGTATGTCTCTTCAAAGTCACCTGAATCAGATGTCTAAAGGGCAAGGGCCGTGGGGGAAGGGATCACAAAGTAACTTTCCAGCTACCAGCCAATTTCAACAAAAGTCATCAATTTGCAGAGGTCTCAAGGACAATAAGTGCCTCTTCATTTTACGAAAATTAGTAGCTGGGTAGGAAGGGAAATCCAGACCAACACCCTATCATTGAAAACACACTTGCAACTCAATTCCTTCTAGCGTCCAGCAAGTGGCTGCCAGATGTTGAATCAGGACGTGCACACAGATGTATATAAGTTCGGGAAAGAACATAAATCCTGAGGCTTCGTTAGTCCTGCTATTCATAGGCAGATTGCGTGTAACATGAGAACACGCAAATGGAAAAGTTTATTGTATAAGAAATCGGTCCAATCTTCACAGTATCTGCCCCCGTTCAGGCTTGAGAACAGTGTTTTCGTTCCCTTCCCTGCTTACCACCTGCGGTTATCGGAGAGTTCTGCCATTTTCACTAGTCTCTCAGCATACAGGTACTGAATTTTCTGATTTCTTTTTCGCTTTACCTAAGAAAGACTGCAAGACTCTATATGCAAAGGACTTTTTCGCCCTTTTTTGTCTCTAAATGAAAGTTACTGTTCTATTTGAGAGAGCAAGCAGGTAAAGAAATTTTAGAACATTTTTTTAAAGAATAAAATAAATGCGAGCATATGACAGAACGAAACTGTCAACGACAACAAAAAAATCAGAGTAACTACAGCTTACTGCTTTGATAAACTTGAAAACACTCACAGTTTATAGAAATTTAGCTCTCCAAGGAGCCAGGAGAATAATATCTGCCATGGCAACCAAACAGAGCAGTCTTCTGGCACTTTCTGAATGAGCATTTAGGAGGAAATTAATTCAATACTCCGAATGATGAAAGGGCTCTTGAGATCCATAACTGTCTCCCACAAATTACCCTTATTGTACAACTGGATGTTTAGAACAGATTGCACATTATCTATATTGAACTAGAGCTTTCACAGCAAATTTATATGAAACAGATTAAGCCCACATGATGTGTCACACTATTTTCACCCACTCCTTTCAGGGCATTTACAAAAATGGGTACTTTATTAAATGGATCATTGCAATTTTGCAGGATTTATTTTTAAGCTTATTTATATTTGGACGCTACCGTAAGCCTTTTTACTAGACAAGTCTGAAATTTCTGAAACACGTAAAAGCATAAAAAGCTACCAAAAAAATTTACAATATAGTATATAAACAGACAGCAGAAAGACTGCCACATAAATGAGCATTATAGTCTTTTTTTTTATGCATTTCATGCTATTTTGAATTTACAGGAAATTCAAGTGATGACATACCTCAATAAATAATTATGCGTTTTCCTACTTATATGTATCAAACCACTTTTTTTCATCAAATGCAGCATCTGATGAGCACCAGACAGCTCAATGAAGACAAGTGTCTTACAGAAAACATTTCAGAAGAGTATATTAAACATCTAGCTGCTTCATCAGAATCTAAATTACTATGGAATCTCACCTCCCAGAATAGAAGTAATTTAGTATTTTGTTTACTGATTTCCTTATATTGCAAACAATCACACTGTACAACATACAAAACGGAAGAAACTTGTAATAAATCAGGATTTATGGTGCAAGTGCATTTACAAACGATTACAGCATAAAAGAGCTAGTCAGCTAGTTTAGGAAAGCAGAAACACGTGTTGTCTCTTCTGACACCACTGCAAAGTTCGTCTCTGCAGTCTAGCAACGTTCAAGACACAGTACTGCACTTGCTGTATTAAGTGAATAGCTTTCCAGCTGTTTGCAGTTAGGAGTAACGCCTGGATTGCACAGATTGTTATGGAGGACGTACACCTAAAAATTAGTCTTAGCCAGTCTGATAAAAGTTACTTGAGGTTAAAGATTATAAACAGCATTGGTTTGGTTTTGTATTTGGCAACCAAAATGAATGAAAGGTGAACTTTTCAAAAATTTCTAAAGGCCATGCATAATTTGTAGTGATAGACAGTGGAAAATAGACACTTAATCCACCACCATTTCTGAAAATCTCACTTTTGGCTTTTGATTACATTATCATACATTATTTCTGCAAAATCCCTAAGTTCTTCACAACTCAGAATACATTAAGCAGGCAACAGAGAAACAAGAAGTAGTGAGTGTAATTACAATTTTGAAGATCCAAGACTTACGTAGAACTACCATTTATTTGCAAATGAGACAATTCTGAATTTACACTGCTTAAGTATAGATTTTGCTCTATACTGTGTATGGAGGAACCGTGTATCCTGAATAACAAACAGCATGTAAACGAAGGAACAGCGGTTAGGTTCTAAGCAGAGAAGAAAATATTCACCTTGCCACTAAACAGTGAAAATAAAAATAAATTTAGGTAAAGCAACCTCACTCACTGAACATCATCTACGTTATCACAGACTGAGTTAGGGATATTGGGGGGAATAAAAATTGCAGTGAAACCTTGAATAATGAACCAGAGCACAAGGAGCAGAACTGTGGTTTGGCAAGTTCCCTTCAATTTACTACTTCTCACTTTAGTCTCACTTTACAATCATTATATCATTAACAAACCTTCAGTCCCCATTTTGGTATTGACAATTAATGCTGTTTAAGTTTTAGAAGGTCTTTCAAAACATTAGGCATTTTAGGCATCAAACATCACCAAAAAAAAAAAAAACCTCAGGGCTAGACCTCTTGAGAGTAGGAGGCTCTCAAATCTAATGGAGTTGGGCTGATTATTCCAGCTGAAGACTTTTGTGCTTCTTGACTCTTGTAAAAAGTAATGAAGTGAAACAGATTTGTACATTTTGCCATTTAGACTCAACAGGAAAGCTACGCAGGTTTTAATACCTATATTTTACAAAACAATTGAGGCTTTCAAAACCATTATAGTAACAGCTCTCAGAGAAGTATATCTGCTGATTAATAAACCTCCAAAACAAACCAATCTTTTCCATATAAAGAGAATTAAATAGGTTACAGTTTCAAGTTTTCAAGTTAATATATTTCCATGGAATTAAAAACTGTAATTTGAGAATTGTGTCTCCAAGGATTTGCAGAAGCACTTACATTATTCGGTAAATCGCTTCTCCCCAATAGTACTGCCTCAAGATCATTATTTTCCAAATCTACTCTTCACTTCACAAACAAGGTAGACAAATCTCCAAAATGTGTTAAGACTTTTAATCTGCACATTCATGAAATAAAATGTGTAACTAGAGAGCAAAGAATCATTTGCAAATGTGAAGCCTGTCCCAACACCAAATTCCTCTGTCTCCATGCCAGTTGAATCTCTTCTGAGTCTTTATTATGCCTGCATTCATCCCTCCCTCTCTTCCATTAAAAAAACCAACCACCATAAATGTCACTGTTAAAATAATCTTTCTGATTTGTCCCTTTGACTTTATCATTCTCTTTGGCTTACTGTGCCTTTGCACGAAGCTAACTCCTTCTGACTTTCAGAAGTTTTATAATCTACTCCTCATCCACTTGCTCCACTCTGACGTGGAGAGCTAACTCTTCTCACCACTTTGCCGAAGATACGCCATCATTGTTTCCTCGCTAGCGTGCTTCTCCCTCAAAAATGATTGTTTGTTCTTTCATGTTGCCACACAGGTATGGAAAAGTTCTCCATGAGCATCTGTAAAAAGTATCCTGAAAAAAATCACTTTTGATTTATAAAGAACATTTCATAAAACTATGATCAGGCATTAGTGAGTCATCATGATCATGCCTTCCTGGAGGGCTAAGAGCTCTTCATTAGATCTAACTGTGATTAGATCTGCCAAAATACCTGATTTTTTTTTTTTTTTACCACATCCTCCAGAGCCTAATTTTTGCTATCATTCTAATATTGTAGTTTAATGTAACGGAAAGTATTAGATAATCTTAACTATAGATATTACTACTTGTCTCCCATAATAGTCACAGTGAGAAACTGGAAACGCGGTATGAACTGTAACATATTTAGAATATGGTGTTGGGGAGGGAATATATTTTGTAGGAGTGAGTTCTTCTCATGACTGAGTAAAGACGTATTGAGAGCGGTAATGTGGAGACATTGTGAAAGTTTTGTGGTTCCAGATATTCTGAATGAATGTAAACTTTAAATTTAGTAAGGTGTTCTCTGAAGCCAACCTTGTCATTTAAACACCTTTTGTGTCCTTAGGAAGAGGGCCGACTGTTGCCTTGGAAACAAAGACTGCTTTCTAGTGTGCTCATTTCAAGGGATTCAGTCGATTTGAAGTCAAATTTCCAATTGCTAATTTTATATCTGCCACAGGTGCAAAAGTTCTTAAGATTAGAACAGAAACTGTTTGCAATGCTGTTCTCTGACAGCAGTGTACCTCTATTTTTTTTTTTTTTTTCACTGCCCTTGGTGAACTGCATCATTCTTGTATAATACTCTGCAATTGTAGACTTTCCCTCTGCATACGAGGGTGATTATGACAATGGAGGAAACAAAACTAAAAGTGAAAATGGAAAGACCTTTAGGCAAAAACAAACAAACAAGCGGATACAAATAATTTTAGTCCTAGTGTTCTTTAAACTGATCTCAGATATTTATTAAAAAAATAAGCAGGATAACAAGCAAAAACACCCTATGCTCTATTTTTATGCATAGATTTTTTTTTATATGTATCTATGTTTAGATAAAGTATTGGTGAAAATGAGGACTACCACTTAAAAAGCCATTCCATTCATCCATTTCAGTCAAGCCATATTGTTTAAATAAAGCTTAATAAAAGACACAAATAGACACTACCAAGCAGGATCTTTGATAGGGATGATACATCTTCTGAAGCTCAAGCTCAGCCTTGTGTTAATGAGCCTCATTATTCATCCTCAAGTAAATTATGACATATCTAATTTTGTCCCTTACTTGGTTAAAATATAAAGGCTTTCATTTTCAGGCAGGATTTATATTATGGACCAAGTTCTTAGCTGGTGTTTATCCATGAAGATATTAATGCTTTACCTAAGGGAGACTTGTCCCAAGACACTCCACCTTCAGTTAACAGAGAGAGGTAGGTTCCTTCGTAGATTGCTCATATCTCAAAGTTAGGTTCCTGTTCTGAATTATCTTCCAGAGGAACCTCTTTTTCTGCTTTGTTCAAAGAGCAGGGGAGACTAGCATATCTAAAATGAATTCTCCCAGTATGTCCATATAATATTCAGTGCAGATATTTTACTTTTAATTATATTAGCTATGATAGCAAAATGCCAGAACTATACAAATACTTCCAGTAATACAGTTTTATGTAATTCCAGTATACAGTTTTATGCCGTTAAAATATTTTTTCTTCCTCACATGCACAGGGCTCCTTAACTTCTATACCTATCCACTGACTTCAACGATTTAAGGTGTATGGCAAGTATCTGTACCTGCAGATATATGAGGCATTAGGATTGTCGTTAGACAGTACAGAAATGTTGTCCTTTGTCCAATAGCCAAAGTAGCTATGTGAGTGTATAAAGGTGCACAAAATTTATCCAGCAGAGAGCATCTTCTCAAAGCAATATAAATGTCAAGCTCATCGCATTTGTGTAATGATGCTTTTCTTATTTTAATTGAGTCATGTTTGGAAAATAACATTATATTATCTCACATTGCTTATGGATTCACAATGTTACTGTAATCTTTTATTTTTTTAGTTGAGTAGTTACAAAGCACAACCACAGAGCATTCATTCATCAATCCAGCCTTCAGAAACTGTGGTTTCCACTCAGCCGTAAAAGAATCACTGGCTTGACCTTCTTAAATCTGCATTCTTTATTCCCAGTCGGTGAAATTAAACCAGACTCTACTCCAATATTCCAGGGCTTAATGCATCTAAAAATTTCTCATGACCAGCCTAGTCTTTCTAATCAAACTGCAGAAATTCTATCTCAAAAAGACATATGAAAGTTATTTTACAAGAGGTGGAACAGTTCATACAGATAAAATTATATTTCCACATAAGCATATTCAGTATCAGGGCTATAAGCTGCACATATACCCAGAGGGAAAGAATTAATACTTAAAAAAACCCAAACTGAAATAATAAATAAAAGTTAAATAAAGCAGCTACAGAATGATTCAGTATCACAATTACTATCAAAATTGTCACTGACAAGCTGATTCAGTATTACCAAAAAACAGTTATAAAGGACATATGGTTATGTACAGACCCATATGCGCATGCAGGTGTACAAGGATGTGTATACATGCACAGGAGTTAGTGTATTAGGAAAATAAAGATGTACTTCAAATAGAAACAAGAGAATTCACAGTTAACGTACATTTCAACATGATGACGAAGGCCGGAATCACTCATTTTTTCTACTGCGAAAACAATCAAACTGCTTCATTTTGGTATCAATGCGAAATTAAAAATCAAATGAAGGAACATCTTATGATGCACATCTTAAGTGCCATGTGCAGCTACCTTTCCTGTCAACTCCTCCACCTCCCTCAACTTTCAATTTCAGGTTTCAGCATTCAATTTTGTTTGCACCAGGCTTTCTTTCCAAACCAGTACATTCTGTTCTCATTGAAATGAAGGCCTTCGAGAACGGAGTATTTTGAGTGCTATAACCAAAATGCGTGTATAATGAGGGTAAATTAAAGGCAATTTCATCTAGTTGAGAGGCTGGGAGATTTTGTTCAAATACTGAATATTGTGATGAGTGAACAGCACAATTCAGAATAGATTCTTTTCTTCCCTAGTTCTTTGTTTGTGTCCTAATAAAATCAATGTAAACAAACTGCCTAGTGGAGCAAGGCTGGCATGGGTACTTAAATGACTTTTTTCAGCTTGTTTCTTTTCCTGGATTAATTCCATTGTCACTGTGTGTAGAGCTGTGGAACACTCATAGTGGCAAATAAATGGATGTTTTCAAAATACTCACTGTACAGGGACTTTAAAATGCCTAAGAGCTGATTAGAGTTCAGGGTGAACTGCGACAAGGCAAGGAGTACATTTATTAAATCAGGTTCATGTAACTCACTGCATTACAGCCTAACAATGTCTCTCCCACGGAGGTTATAAACATTAAAGTAAGTAAAACAAAGAAATGCAAAACTGAAAAGATCAGAAGAGTCTACACACCAAAATGAATGAAGACAAAAACCCTTTCAGAACAAAGCACAACTGACAGAGTAAGAAGAAAAGCAGGGACAAAATTTGAGAGAATAGGGCAGGAAGGGGAGGAGAACATTTTTATACCCAACAATCCCCACAAACCACATTTATTTCATAGTCAGGGACTCTTTTTGTCAGATAAAGGTAACAGTCTGGCTGCAGACTGATGTACAGAACTAGAACACTGAAATAACTCGTTTGCCCCTTGTTTACCTACAAACTAAATGTTAAAGAAGCATTATTTTACTTTGACTGGTTCTTTAAGTTATATAGTCATATGGATTTTGCTGGTGATACATTTGACACTCATGATCATTGTGGTCCGGCTGTCCTGAAGCCCCAGCTGGAGAAGGAACAACCAGCTCCCCATTTCTTTATCAATAAGGAATCAGTAAGATATAAACCTCTGTTGAGACAACGAATTAGAGCGCAGGCTAAGATCAACATACGCTATACATCTTGAAGAACAACCTATTACTTACTACAACACGTAAATAATTCTTCTTCAACTAACTGTCCACAGAGATCTCGCTCCCAGTGACTAGCAGTGGGTTACCATGTGGAGAGGAGGTGTGTGCGAAACGTTCCATTCAAACAGAAGAGGGACTGCAGGATGGCTTCCTGGGGCAATCGGAACAGAGATTTTCCTCAAGGAAAAGACACAAAACTCAGTTTGCGCTAACAAAGCAGAAGGGAGTGGCTCACAATGAGATCCTAGCAATTGTGAGGTGACAAAATGTGTTTTATGGCACTAAAGTAGGAAAACAGGCTGCAGCAACTTGCCAAATGTTTCTTTGTAGAGTTAACAGAAAGCTGTGATTGCTCTAGGACCGGCCAACAGACCAAAATAGGAGAAAGCTTTTCACAGGAGGCTCGTGATTAACATTAGACTGCCAACGGACAGAATTTCCTTCAATTTACTTAGCAAGTCAGTCTACAGAAAATTGTGCTGTTTGTTTCATGGACAAGAAGGTTCTGACCTATAGCTGAACTGCCCTCCCCCGGCAATGAATCGCATTAACCCAACCGTAACATGCCAGAAGCAACCATGCTGGATATGAATGCAGATCCCGGCTGTAATTCCGTGAAGCAGGATCAGGCGGAGGAGGTGATGAGGCTATAGGCTGCACTTACATACCAGCAGACTACTAGCACAATCTGCATCATGGTAATGGATCCTTAGTCATATCCTTTTTTCTTAGGATTTTCAAGACCAGTGTGATTACAGGATGCAACATCCAAGACGTACCTCTAATAAAACACGTGTTCAGTTTAGCTAGATGTTTGACAGGTATAGAGGCTTCTGCTTCATGTGGTGATGAATACCCCAAGTCCACAGCAAAGCGTTTCTGCTCCTGGTTTGTTCGGACAGTGACCATCATAGCGCTCTGCCAGCACTTGGCCTCTGGAACGCACGGAGAGGACGTGCCATCTGTGTTCCAGAGCACCTGGATGAAAACACGCTCCTTGCCAAGAACCCCGTGCCATTTGTACGAAGGTATTCTGCCACCTCCCCCACCTCTGCGTGAGTTTCCCAGAGGGGGCTGAGGGATGAAAAAGAGTACTCCTTCGCAAAGCTGAACTCAATCTTTCCAATAACTCAAGGAGAAGAGAACATCTTGTAGAGCTATCATCTGTTATCTTTTATAGTTACTAAATACAGGGATTTCAACCATTTAACCTGTAATATAAATTAAATCTGGCACACTGTCAAGAAGGTGCTGCAGCTATCTGACTGAAGCATGAAGAATCGAGCTCTTAAAATGTGCTTCAGAGGGTGGAAAATGTTCATCATCATCAAACACCTTTCGGTCTTGATCTTAAACTGTAATGGATTAAAAAGGCCTCAGCAGATTTTCCCCCACCTTTCTTTTTTTTCCCCCTAGAGAACTATCCATGCTTCTATTTGCAAGAGAACTGCAGTTAAATCTACAGAACATTTTACTAGCAGTATCACAAAAGCTAGCAAAAGCTGAGCTGCAATTCTTTTTTTCCAAATGCAAAGAAATGTTTATTTGGACTGTATATAAACAGCAGGTCCTTCCTGCTGGGCCTAACAACTCCCCATCATATCAAACACAGTATTGAAACATATTCCACTGCAATACAAGCTTTTGTATAAGATCTGCTCTTTCAAACCGATGCTCACTTAGTCAAAATAAAATTCAGTTAATTTCTTACGGGCATTTGATTTTGTTCTCCTTACAAATCATTCTATTACTTTCGAACATGCTCATATACATCATCTCATGCAAATGTGCTGCCACTGCTGCAGAAATAACGTAGATGCCTGTTTTTCCAAGCGTGCTCTCTGCGTTTCTGGGCTGGTTTCAGGCGGGCAGTGGTTAGTTTTGGACGAGCAGCCGGCGACCCGGAGCACCGGGGAGCACTTACGTAAGGTGCTTATACACCTTACGTAACTTCCACATACCGCCGCAGCCAAACCCTCTCCCGCGTATTTGACTGTCCGACAGCTCTTCCTCTCCAACTCTCACTATCCGTTTTTTAAGGAGATATTTAAAAAAAAAAGACCATCATTAGCAATCCTCCTTCCCCCCCACCAAGCTCCCCAGATTACAGACACTCAGGGCATCACGCTAGCTACCGGCAGAAACAGATGAGGTCTCTGGTTTTTGACATTTTCATGTATATCCCCTGCAAGTAAACCCAACTTTAAAAAAAATAAAATAAAAAAAAAAAAATCACACGTTGTGCACGCGCTGCAGCCCCTGTTTCACAGCGACAGAAACCCCTGTTTTTACAAGTGTTTCTTCTCATTCCTCAATAACCCAATCTTTAGCTGGGTGGATGGCAAATATTAGCCAAGGGCGTTCACTGAGGAGGAAGGGAAAGGAAATTTGTTGTGCGGTACTCATCTACTTAAGAAAGCTACAACTTTTGAAGAAATCTTGTGAAAAAACAATTCTTATCAATTGAGTTATTTTTCTTGGCTGATATCAATGCAAAAAAACAAGGCGTTTTGTTCTTAAGAAAATTAGTTCCATTTGTCTTTTCTAGGATAGTTATACAGTACATAATGTTTAATTTTTTCAACCACGTTTGCTTAGAATTATTCATAGCTTGCAGAAAACAGTATTTGTAAAATAAAGTCTTTCAGAAAACTAAATAAAACAAATATTTTTACTCCTAGCACAATGTTGTAATGGAACATCCTCATTTTGCACCAGTAGTATTATATTGACACTGGCAGAATACAAAAGTCATAGGTGATACTGTAAGTATAATACAACTACCATTCTTCTTAAGTGCCGGCCGTAAGAAACTCGAACCACTATCTTGTTCTTGCCATTGAAGCTGGGACCTTAATTGTGAGATATCCTCTCTTTAACCTTGCCAACAAAAACACAACACAGAATTTGAATTTAAAAAGTAGCATTTAGCAGTAGCATGCCTAGAAACACAGTCAGAGGATACAAGATAATCTGACCTAAAAAAGCTAAGAGGCTTTGGGCATTAAAGCAGACTCTTGAATGTTTATCTTAGTGCAACAGTTTTGCCCTCGAAGCTACCCGGTACGATTAATGTTTGCTGGAAAATATTATGCACACAATACATGAGTAGAAAGACAGTAACTCTTAAATGCATCTACTCCAAGGAAAGCGGCTGCCTATATTCAGCTGAACTTTTAAAAAACTGCCTATTGTGACTATAAAGATGCCTTTAAGAAAATAATTAAAGGCATACAGTAGTTACAAAGGAAAGATGTAATGCAACTGTTATGCAGAAAGCACAGGCTGCAGAAATCTGGCTACGCATTATGGAGGTGCTGGCGAGAACTCCCAAAGCAAAGTGCCCCCCTCGAAACGCAGGAGATCCCAAATGGCAGAAAAATTCAACCTCTTAGTATTGCTGAGCACTCCTCTCATGAAACAAATGCTTGACCCTTCTACACATAAATGCCTCTGATAAGGAAGCCAATATAGCTAATTACTAATAGACTATTTACTCTAAATGTATATTTTTTAATTAAATTAAAATTTTGGATGCACAATACAATTTTCTAAGAGTCACATATGAAAATAACTAAATATATTAAGCAATATAAAACTATTCCTCATTAATGCAATATTTTCTTTTTCTATAAAGTTAGTAGTTTGGAAGATAGAGCTTTAAGTGTCCCAGTCCAAAGTGACAGAAATGACCCCAGCTATTTTAAGAAACTAAAACAACATCACTTGCTATGTTGCAGTATAACTACATACTTCTGCATACTTCAAAGACACAACGGGCCATGAGATCAACCACCACAAACTCCTGCATATCTCATCTAATGGCAACTACCAACCTGACAGTTCTCAGACTTTTCAGTTTTTGGCAGATTGAACAGTTTTCCATGAGAAAAAGACAGGAAAGTACACCCAGTGCCTAATATCCTCCCTATGGTGGCAAGGAACAGATTGGGTAAGTTGATTCATGTACCATGCCATAGTGGAAGACCAGAAACTACAAGAACCTTCCCAGCTTGAATTTTCCCAAATTTGGTAATCAGTCTGGCTTTCAATTATGTTAGCAAAATGTTAACCTGGCCTCCAAGAAATGCACTCTTTGCACTCCAAGAAATGCTCCTCTTTGCACCAATTCACATTATTTGGCCATCTATACACAAACAGAGGAAAAAAGGAGTTAGCTAAAGCCGTGAAGCACATGATTTGATTATACTAATTGACTTAAAGCAAATTTACAAGCATCATTAACAAGCTAAAAACAGATCAGGCCGTCATGTTTTCCACAAAGCCCATAAAATAAAATTACGGAAACTCAAATTCACAGATTCCAGAAGCCAAAAGGACCTCCATGATAATTCAGCCAAATACCTCCTCTCATATGTAAAAGCTAAAGAATTTTTCCACCAAACATGATTAGAATATGTTAAGATGCCTGCAAATAATCAAGCCATGTCCTTAGCACTGAGAATAATGAGTTGTGTTTCTTGCCGAAGGACACTGTGGACCCCAGAGCTGAAAATGGTTCAGAGGGAGACAGAACACCACCATGGAATAGAAGATCCCTGAAGATTACTAAACACAAAGAAATTGCACCTCGCTTAGAAAAATCAGAGCTAAAAATGACTGGAAAGTAGGAGAGTTTTAGGAGGAAGCACAACACCTCGTTGCCATGCTTACCTGCTCTTTCCTAGACGTCTGTTTGTGGCTGCTGGTAGAGGTGGCACACCATCTTTGATAAACGTTTGGTTTGTCCCTGATACGCTCTGTTTCTAATCTAGTCCAACGTTCACCTATTTTCACAGATACAGAATTGTGCCTACTTCATGTAACGCCTAATTTCAGCCACCGGGCCACATTATGCTTTTATCAAGAAGGTTAAAAAGTCTCATGCTATCCTTCCATGCACTGGTAAATACACACATAACAAGGCATCTCTCAACCCTTTTCTTGACAAGCTAAATAAATTGAGTCTTATAAGACTCACGTCACTAAATAATCTCCCCTATATTATGGCAGCAAAGGTTACAAACTGCTGGTTCAGACTGTCACATAACTCAAGAGCATCATTTGTACATGTATTAAAAAGAACTGTTGATATTGGGACAAAATGCTTATAAATGTACCTATGGTAGATACAGACTTCTTCCCATACACACATCTTAAATCTGCATTAGCCAGAAAAAACTATCAGAGCTTAATCTCTGCAGTCTTCCCCATGTTCATCTCCTGCATTCTTGGTATGGCATCGCAGCTCCTTTCTGATCTCCTAATCTTATATATCAGATCAAAAAAGGCCAAAAGCAAGTTCCTTTGGGAATACAAGTGCTACCAGTCCCCTCCTAAGTAAGCTAGCAGGTTGCTTTGGTGGGGCATACACACGAAATGGAGAGAAAATGACCAGTCCCTTCCAACCTACACCAGTCTATGATTCTATGAAATCACAAACTCTTAAAGGTCACGTTTAAACATAGTCGAGGTATCAATCCAGATATTGGTAGACGGCAAAATTATTTAAGACAGCATAGCAAAGTTCTTTATATTATATTATATTATATTATATTATATTATATTATATTATATTATATTATATTATATTATATTATATTATATTATATAGTTCTTTATATTATGGATACAGCAAGTCTTAGAAAATGGGTGTTGACGCAGAACAGGTATTTGCTAATTATCTATGAACAAGTGGGTGGTCTCTGTTCTGATACAATAGACATACCTATGTCAGACATGATTACTTTTCAGCTAACACAGATGAACATATGTAGAGTTTGCAGAAGCTTTCTGATGCACTGGAGTTAAAACAAATAAACACACCTTTGTTGGACCAAGCTGCTTCACATCCGTCTGTTCACTTGGAAGGTTTTCCTCAGCACAAATTTTACTACATTCAATTTGTGAGTTATCACAAATTTTAAGAAGCAGAAAAAGAGAGCAAGTGGACAAAACTGAGCTGCCAAATAACATGCATAAATTACAAGGATGTAAATGAAATATGAATTGATAATTTGTTCTAGAAAATTATGAGTGGCACAAAAACCCCAAGCCAAAACCCAAATGCTGCCATACGTTCTTCAGCTTGTGGGACCTCAGTGGCTCCTAGGGGACAGTAATTTGACTAGGAGTCAACCACCGGCACCGCCTGCCAGACAGGTGTCCCCAGTAAGACACCTCAAGAGCCAGAGGCGTTCAAAGCCTGAAACCTCCTGCAATGCAGTCTTTCTCTGTCTAGCTTTGGAGAAGAAAGAACAACAATTCCACCCATCCTCAACTAGATGAGAGGATGAGGGAGAGGAAAGTTAATGCTTTAAGATAATTCATTGCTAACATTGAAAGGGTTCACAGGAAAAAAAAAAAGTCATCTTAATGGACATTACTAGTGCAGAGCAGTAGTTGGAGAGCTAACTGCACAAATTGTGCTTGTGAATTAAGTGAAAATGTTCTGTATCTATGTATAGACTGTTGACACTGTTTATGCCTGGTTTATTTGTACATATCTGTGATTATAAAAAAAAAAAGCTGTGGCCTACTAATTAAAATACTGCACCTCTAACTTATATGTTCAACAACCCAGACTGAAAAATAGGGAAAACAATACAGAATGAACGTAACAAGTGCTGATTTTTATCTTGTCTTTTGAAAAATCACCCCTCAATACATTTTCAACTATATCAACTCTTTAGATGCTGGGGGAACGTACAGAATTAGATACTTGAAAGCGTAAGAAGCAATGGCCCATGAAACCACCTTTACAAAGCACTCCATGATGAAAGTTTAAAAAATATTTGCACAAGAACTACTCTAACATACAAAAAGCATGTGCTACTTAAGTCGTATATACAACATATTAAAGTATTCATGGACACTGTGCAATTTAAACATAATTCACACATCTAAAACTTATTTTTCTTTTTATGTTATTCAGACAAGCAATTACATGCCATTTCAGAACACAAATTATCAATCCATGTATATAGCAAGGACTTGCCTATTCAGCGTGCATCTTACCCACCTCACTGAAATGTCAGATACGTACCAGAGTGCTATTTCTCATGCAACAAAAAGTACGAACATTCAAGGCAGCACCAGTAGGCATGCAGATTTTTTTCACGTTCAAAATGAATAAAACCCCAGCAGCTGCGTAGGCAACGTATCACATTTGATACTTGTTCTTAGAATCACCACGATCAGGCTGCACAGCATGTGCAAAGACTCAGCCATGGTTCAAGTGTCACCACTAGCAACACATGGACGTGAATCCGCTTATAAATTTTTGTCTCTTTTTCAGGAATTCTGTGGGTTCCTGCTTTTTGATCTCTAGCTAGTCTCAGAAGGAGTTCTCCCTGTAGGCAGGATGACAGAAAAGCCATCTTAAAAAAAAAAGAGTTGATTTTCTTTATAGTTGGTGAGGGGTAATCAGGTAATATTTAAACACCTAAAATTTGACTGAAATAATCACCTCCGAAAAGTTGAGTTGTATCCTGTTTGGTGTCTTCCTGCTCATAGAGAAAGCTTTCCAGAGTCAAGTTTAATTATTTCAATTAAACTAGCATTTCTTTTAAAGGCTTATTGTTCTCACTGGGATCTTTTAAGGTGGCATAGGGAAATGGATATTTAAAATGTGATAGGCATGTAGGAGTCCACAGCTGCTTACAACAAATACTACTTATTTTATCACCAAGTTCAATTCAGTTCTATAAAGAAAGTTTAATTATCAAATCATGGTAAGTGTAATCTTTTGGGATTCTTTTCTTTTGAAGGAATTTTAACGAGACAAGATTTCATTTTTTTCTCTCGCTCTAGTCCTTCACCTTCTCAGTAACAGGTGCAACCTTCATTCATCTGTCTGTAGTTACAGACTTCTAAATGTCCCGTTGAAAGCTGGTTACCAGAGATCTTGAAATCAAATCTCATTGTGCACTTTACTCTCATTTGTATGGGAAGTGGAATAGCCTCCTCCCTTGTATTCAAACCAGTTCACATATAATGGGGATCCCCTCTAGGTTCTGAAACTATGGAAGTCTGATGTAGCTGCAGTATTCTTACAGTAGGAACAATTTTAACCTAGTTTTTATCCTATCCCCTTACTCCAGGGCTTACTGGTTGAGCTCATATCTTGCCAATGATCTGGGATGTCAGGCAAAAAGAGAGGACTGAACTGAGGGACGTTCATTCCACCACCAGGCTCTCGGTCAGGATTTGAGAAAGGTAAAACGGGTTATCTTTCCAGAGCGACTTAGCTGCTACGGAAACATAACTCGATGGACAATTTTACCCCTGGCAATGGTCACAGGGAACGAATGGATTGTTGGAAAAGAAAATTACACCTGCTGGGAAGCTGGCGCATGGTTCGGTTTTGTTGCCATTAAGAGCATGCAAAAGTATCATTTACCACTATATTATACTCATATCTATTTAAAAGTTTATATTTATACTGTTAGCTCTCAAGGGCCCCATATTTAAAAGTTTAACTTATCTGCAAACCAGGCAGACTTGGTGTCATCACACCTTCAGTTGAAAAGTCACAAGTGGGGACACAAAAACCTTCTTCCCAAATGAATGGGCTTTTGGTTTTGCTTTTTTTTCTTAAAGAATCATAATTTATTTTGGTTTTGCTAACACTTTTATATTGAAAGCAATTTTCAGAAACATACTCTTGAGAAAGGTCCAGCATTAAGGAATTCATGTTTAAAATAAACTGGCAAAACTATGTTTGAACACAATCTGTTCTCCTATGACTGGGTGCAAGTCTTTTTATGCTTATAAAACTGTGTTAGGAAAATATAATGAATTTTACTTGCATTATATCCCTGCTGCTACCAAATACATGCAGATGTTACATTAAGACATGTCTGAAACCATTCTGACTATTCACTAAGGAAAAACTGCATTTGCAAAGTTAAATTAACAGGTTTGGACCCTTAAAAAATCTATAGTAAACAACAATGATTAATTAAATAATTAAATGTTGTAGTAATGGTTCTATTTTAACATCACCTGTGAGTTATGTCCGATTACACAAACCAGTAGAGCCCATCAAAAAAATTGCAGTGACACATTCTTGCTGGAAAAATGAGGTTATGTTAATTTTTTTTTTTTTTTTTTTTAGAAACAATACTATTTTTAAGGATTTTTTTTTGTCAGAACATAAAGCAAGTGTTTTATTTAATCTAATTCTGTTTTAATCTAAATTCAATGTTTGAGCTCCAGTTTCACCAGTCTTTCCTACAGCTTGTCTTGCAAATCTTTGATTATTTGAATGAAATCTTTTCATTTCAGCTATTTGCCTTTCCTCCTGTCTGACTGCAGCCTTGTGTTTGCTCAGCGTTGCTAGCGAGCACGGAACAAGCGTCTGCTTTTATTATCAGTGGCATTTTGAGGGTAGTGCTGAAGCTACAGGTAGTCCTTTTCTGAGCCCTCTAATTCTGGTAATTACAGCACTGAATGAGGCAGTAATCCACCGAGTTTGCTTCAGCGTCATAAAAACTGTCTTCAGCTCCCATTTTGCAAGATAAATAAGCAGGATGTTAAGCACTAACCACTCATACTTTCCCAGTGTTAAAGGGGGGGGTGGGGGAGAAAAAAAAGATCGTGTTCTCCCTTACCCCACCAAAAAAGGGTCATTTCTGAGGCTCACTGCCAGCTCAAGCAGCTATGTTGGCCCATCACACCCATGGTCATATTCTGAGACGCACGACATGCTAGGAAATGGAAAATATCATAGAATGGTTTGGGTTGAAAGGGACCTTTAAAGATCATCTAGTCCAACCCCCCTGCCACGTATGGAAATTGTCATTTGAATTGCGAAGTAAAAGAGTCAGAAGTTGGAAAATGCCAGAACGAAGTTTGCTCCCGTAGCCAGCTTTACCTGCATGTGAAAAAGCTGGCAGTTACTAATTAACATTCAGTAGAAGCTGAGCATTCCCATTCAGCTAATTTAACAATACTAAAGATTGAATTATTTTTTCAAAACAGCTGATTAGCACTGGTACAGCGCTCTTAAAGCCAGGTAAGTCATGAGGAAGTACTTTCCTACACATATCAGCACTTTCAGGCATGGATTCATGACCTGTTTCTTAGACTTTTGTTGTATGCAGCGTGGACTTTGTAGAGATTTATCACGTACACATTAAACGCCTGAGCAATCTTTACTCTTGTAACCAGCACCTCTTGTTCTCACCCCATTCCTACTGGAGATTTCATGTAAAGTACAGCAGCTTATCCTCTTACATTCTCTCTCTTTCTCTGGTGTTTAGGGAACAGTGTCTTTCCCACTCTCTGAATCCTTTTGGTTTGTGGAGTTCTAGTTAACCACCTATACATAAGTGAAGGTAATCTATTAAGAGTGCAAGAACAACAGCTGTTCTCTGCAAGAACAACAGCTTGAAGAGATGCAAGGAGCAAGCATAAATGCTGCCCCGTACAGAAGACCCTTAAGTTAGCTGTATCTCTTCGTTTTTCTCTGAGCTACAGAAAGCTGTTCTCGGAGAGGCTAGGCACTCTAACAGGACGGGGCCAAACGGGCCAGCACACTCAAACTTCTGGAAAGGCCGGGATTGGTGCCAGTGGGTACTGCTCCTAGGGGAAACAGCAAGGTCCAACCATTGCAGTCAGAAACCAGAAAGCTTTGCAACTATTAGAGCTGCTGCAGTGCAGTGAATTGCAATGTTAAAGCACTGAAATAACTTAAAGCAGAAGGTCTTTAACTGGAAAAACCAGCAACTTTTACATGCCAGAATACCTGTAGAAGGAGGAAGAGTTTAAACTTTCCCTATGACTGCACCTAGGCAAAGAGACACCTGCCTCTTTCTGTCATTGTCTCACCATCCCTTTCAAAAAGAAGCTAATTAACACGCTATCATGTTTTGTAGAAGCTTTCGGTCAATGAAGATGATGCAGAGATCAGTCACAGCATTCTTCATTTCTTGCATTTCCTGGAGAGGGAACTGAGACCCGAGACCCATTGTCAGGAAATGGATGACATTGCTGGAGAAACCTTAGTGAATGTCACACCTACTGTTGATTTGGAAAACTTGTTATTCTGCTGGAAATCATTAAGAAGGAACACTACTGACTTACGAACACCTAGATCTCACTCTAAAGCAACTGAAGAAACTATGGATATTCAGAATATACCACCTCCACTAAGCAGTTGTATGTAGATGGTACAACCACCACGGGAGATACTCTATGAAAGAGCGAAAGGTCTTTCTCCACTTGGCCCAGGCTGAATGACTACATTGCTTTATCTCACTCTGAGAAGAAATACACCAGGGAGGATAAAGGAGGCATATTTTCATGGCTGGTGTTCAATAAGCTTGACCCTTTTCATTGCTGGCAGTTGAGGAAGGATGACAACTGTCAATCAGCTGACCAGGCCCTTTGCTCACGAGCATGTTATCTATCTGGAGTCTCCTTCTGGTGAAGCATTTACAGATGGACACCAGATATCCAACAGACGGACACGCTTCTTCAGAGGAAGCACCGAAAGGCTTCACTTATCAGAAGGAAAAGGCATTCCTGTTAAAAGATACTGGCCACCAATGGCTAGAACACCTTAAGAAAGGAAGCTAGAGCACAGGGATGGTGGGATGTTTATAGATTAGGTCCCCTTGGAGGTAAGGGCTGAGGGTGGGGAGGGAACTGGGAAGGAATGCACAAAACAAAAAACCCTCTACAACCCTCCACATCTGCATTTCTGCTCCAGCTTAAGGACAGTGGTTTTGTTTTCCTCTGTAGTTCTTCTGAAAAAGCAAACTCTTGCACTAAAATTTATTTCTCTGTTGTTGCTATCAGGGCTATGTTTATTCTGCTGAGATCATGAAGGAGATGCTATAAGGAAAAACATCTTTATCCAATTTAGATAATTCAGATTTTTTTAACACAAAAGAACCACAAAGAACACAAGCATTTTTACATCAATAAGCTTTTGTTTTCAGAGCTAATACTGATGCTGTCTAGGTAGTTGCACTTTGTGAAAAGATATGCCATTCCCCACCATTTAAAACTTTATTTTTCCTTGAAAAGTGGCTACTTGTTACACACCACATTGGAGTTGCCACTTTCTGTGTTTCATGCTCAGAAGATAACCGCATGAATAATTATTTTCCCCCCAATTTGTCTCTCGTTTGTTTTGCCTGGGTCTAGTTTCAGTGCAGAAAGAAGGCGTTAACCTCAATCAGAAGAAGGTAGTACTGGGAAGATCTCATAATACCTGAAAACATGACTGTAATCTAGTCCACAAAATGCAAGTTATGCTGTTTAATCTGTGGTTGTCTTGTGTTTCTGGAACTTAGACCTTTTATAAGGACAGACTGCTGACCCATCTCCAACCATGAGGGCCTTTTGTCTATTCATTAGGCTTTGATCTGTGGAGAAGCTAAAATGCTTATCAGTGTAGCTTTCACTGTCACTGCCCCAAAAATGCTAGATAGTGTCCTCACACTAGTTTTACAGCATTGGTCCTCACCTACACCTATGGTAATTCCTGAACCACTGAAGAATTAATTGACTGTTCCCTTGCTGCTTGCAGACACACCTATACTTGGTCTCTCTTGCTTAAAATGGGAACTCGACCAAAGAGCATGGCACGCTTCTGCACTTGCAAGAAATAGATGCAACAGAGCAAAGTACTGCAAAGAAGCAAGGAGAGTCCTGGGCACCTCACCCCACTTTACTAGCTAGCTACTTCCCTGAGAAGGATCGTGATGTTCACCAGAAGAGGGTCCATCACCCTAGCAGCAGACATCACCCACTTCTAGGTGCCCAGCACCCAGGCTTCCTTCTGGGTGACAAGAAACTGACAACACTTTAAGGAGTGCGAATGCAATCGCTCCTGCTCCTCTTCCAAAACTCTTGATCCATTTTCTCTTTAGTCCCCTATTAAAGAGGTCACATTAATTTATTCTCTGCCTCAGCCCCCCCAAAACTATGGGTTTAACCAGCCTCCTCTACCATTCTTTGCACTAAAGGACATCAGGGAAATTTGAAGCAAAGTCTACAGATGTAGCACATTAACTTTTCCGATTTTGTCTTGAGTTACGTCAACAAACTTCGTTATGATACTCCGAGTGTATCATAACAAAGTATTTTCAAAATAGATCAAATTACCACAACCCATTCAACAGTCCACTTCCTTTCAACAGTCTTAACACAAACTATGTAAAGAAATGTTTAAAAGAAACATTTCAGAACTTCCTAAAAACCTTTGAGAACCTTCCTAGAAATCTTTGAGTTTGACAACTTCAAAACAAGACTGTCATTCCAATAGAAAATGATTTTTTTTTTTTTTTTAATTATGGCATTTTTCACCATATAGGAGGTTTTAACAAGCTCTAATGATGATCATTCATCTCTATTAGGGAGCTGAGACACTGTATTCCCTAAAATCCCTTTCAAATAGACACTAACTCAGTCTTCAAATGGATTTGAACACAGAATAGTTACAGTCCCACTGCACCAGGTTAAAAAGCAATTAGCTTAGCATTAATGAAAATGTAAAGGTGCCCACACTGGCTAAAGTTAAGGAGCCCAAGCATAATCAATACAACTGTTCGAAGCAGCTGTATTAGGAGATTTTCTCTCCATGCACTATATATGGAGCCCAATAATCTGTTTTGGCATCTGAGAGGTTTACAGTCTGATAGTGTTAATACCCTTCTAATAGCTACATCCCAAGACAGCAGTACTCTAAAAGCTCACATGGCAAAACAGAATGGCATGCATGTCTGGACAGCATCAAGAGAAGACTGTGATGCATACTTGCACAAAAGTAAATAAACCAGTTTCTCTGTAACATGTGATCCTACAACACATTTGCCTCAGACTTTTATCTCTGTTTTTTTAAACAGTTGTTTTTGGGGTTGTTGGTTTTTGCTTGAAAGATACAATTTAAATTACCGTGATGACTCTCAGTAACAAGAGGAAGAACTTGAAAATGTGCTTCTAAAATAAATGCTTCAGTAACTTTTTGCAGTGCCAATCTATTACTTTTAAATGCAGATATTTTTCACACAAAAAACTAAGGCACCAGAAAAAAAGGCCAAATCTCTGTATGTCTATGGGATACATAGCACAGTATCAATCAGAGGAAATCTAAAAAGGTGATAGTAGATACTTGTGTTTGAAGTACCTACTGAGGCACCTATAAACCAGCCAATATTCCTCCTAAATCCTGTAGGAAGACTCAAAGTATTAGGTGAGAACTGCCAGGCTTCTGGTTCTTACTGAAATTCAGACCAACTTTTAACTACTGAATTAATGAAACAAGCCTGAAGAGCAGGCATATATTATCGTAGGGAATGCACAGATGCAAGGATAGGAGATGAAGTCCTAACTGCTGAAATGCACACTCATACTGAAAGAGACCCTGTATATATTCCAGTTGGCACATTATAACCAAAGGTGACTGTATTCACTTGAGCTTAAGGTTCCAGTGGATGGCCTAGTTTTGCCTGTCTACAAAATGAAAACTGATAAGGAACAACTAAAATAGAAATGTAATCCTGTTCCTTTTAATATTACCTAAAAAGTACATGAGATTCATGACCAGCTCCTGGTAACTTCACATTGACATACTAGAGAAAGGCAAAATAAAACTATCAGGCATTAGATTCAATTGTAGTTTGGATTTTGTTTGTTATGGCTGACTACAGAAGACAGTGCTGACCTCAACAGCGATGTTCTAGCATCACACAAAACTGTGGGATTTTAACTAGAAAAGGCAGTGTATTGTTTACAGGCTCAGTTTGTCAAGAATTAAGAGATCATTTTGTCACATGCAGCTATGGTAGATGTTTTAAAAAGTAATCTCCAGTTCTACACAAAAAACACAGTATAAAGGAGGTTACACACCTGCACAGGAAGAGTATGTTCATGTAAAACCATGCACTGCAGCGTAAAAATATCTGAGCTAACAATAAATAGGTGAACCAGTCTCTGCAACTCCATGCTGGTTTGGTTTTTTTTTTTTCTGGTATGTAAGCTAGCTTAGAAATCCTATCTAGCATAGTACAGTTAGAAACTCCTAAAGTATGCTGCCATTGCAAAACCAGCTCTGTAGAATCCCAGTATCCTACTGAAGCTAATCAGATTCTTCAGCTCTTGTGATCTTCACCACTCTCTCTATGGAATAATTTGTTAAAACAGAAATTTTCAGTAGAAAAATCTAGTTCCTGATTTTCCGAAATTGCTTTGGAATGCCTGTTAAGTATATTGTAAAATATTACCTTATTTATGCAATAAAATGAGAATAATGTATGGACAGGAAAATAAGGCAACATTACCTTTCCCTCATACATACTTACTTCTTAAACTTTTTTTTTTTTTTAAGTTCAGTCTTTACAATTTCTGCTTATATTAGAGCTAAGTTAACTGTTTATTTGTGATGGTATTTCAGCAATAAAAGAAATCCTAGTGTTCAACAACAAATACCTTCAGGGGATGAAACTAGGTTTCATAGAGCCCAATGTCCTTTAAACGTGACAATATAAACAAAGTATGTTTGCACACACAAGGACAATAGATATTACAAGTTGCTACGTTACTAGCCATACCAGGAATTTCAAGCTCTCTGAAAAGGTTGACCATTTTCCTGGTGTTGACTCACATAAATTGGTGGGTTGAAAGGACAGATGAATTGGTTAAAACTTCCAACTCTCTGCTTCACTTCGTAAGCAGTGATGGATTAACAGAAAATGAAGCAGTATCTGAAATGCTACAGTTTACAACCCAATGTGTAGAAGTAAACCAGTACTGTTTTCTATTTATTTAATACCCTGTGCTGTGCACTGTACTACTCATGACTGTTCCATGCTCCACTTGGCCACCCCAGCTCTGGCACCACAACCTGTGAGGTACAGGTGAAACAGCTTTAGCTAGCTAATCTTAATATAATGGAAACAGGAATTTCAAAATCCCTGGATTTACGTATTTATCCACTTACAACAAAAGCAGAATCTCCCTAGTTTATCTTTCATTCAGGCCACCAATGCTTTTCACTGTTATATATGTCAGTTCCTCTTACCTGCTGTTTGAGAGCCTCTAGAGATTCAAATTCCAATTTGGCTAGTTTTATCTGGATCTCTCTTGGTTTATCCGGAATTACAAATGCCATGATAAACTTTATTGCTAGTAGCAAGTGCTGGAAAAAAAGTAAAAAGAAAAATATTGTTCTACAGAGTTTGAAGCATGAAGAGAACAGCATAATACTATTTCCAAATTTTAGTAATAGAGGTATAAACAATTATTTCTTGTGACATGTACAACATGGATAGCAAACTGTAATCACATTGAGCCTCAGCTAGTCCATATTTTTTCTATTTACAGTCATTCATAATTTGAATATAAACATATATAGTTTGGCTTATTTTCATAATAATCCTATTTTCACTATGTACTATAAATTTCTAATTCAATTTTGTATTTGTGATTCCACATAAAATAATAGCCTTTAAAACATATTATTGGTGCATAGAAATTAAATTATGACACCCAGCACACAGTTTCATAGTGAAATTTTTACATATATATATACACAAACATAAATGTAATTACATATAATTAGATGCAGTTATAACTACATACATGCACGCCCACATGTGCGCACGTCATGATACAAATGAAACAAGCACAGTGTAAAAAATATGAACAAACCCAGAATTTCTGCATTAGAGAAGTTAGTAAAACCTAAGAGAAATCCTGAGAAAGCATTAGAAGAGAACAAAACAAAATAAAATATGATCTTCAAAGAAGTGGGACATTCATGAACAGAAACAGAAATGGAGAAGCATTCCACATATAAGAGGCCAAATTAGTCATAATTTATCACAGAAGGTTATAATCTTATTTAAGAGAAAACAAGCATGAAGTTCTGTTGAACATAGTCATTGACCAGTCTTTAAATTTCACCTAAACATGCACCATTCCCCTCATCTCACCAAAAACAACTGTCAAACTGCCAAGGCAGTGGTTTTGTTTCTTCATTTTTGTCAAATATAATCTAAACAAGAATCATTAAATCTTATTTTATCAAGGGCTGAGCTAACAGTATGCTGCATGTTTGCACACAGGAACTTGCTCCTAGCTGAGAAAACCCTGACCAACATAAGGCAACACTTAAATACATGTGCTTAACTTTAAGCATGCACTTAGGTTCTGCTGACATGATGATACTCATAGACACGCTTAAATTTAGATTGCATGT
Source organism: Platalea leucorodia (assembly GCF_965183815.1). Lineage (NCBI taxonomy): Eukaryota > Metazoa > Chordata > Aves > Pelecaniformes > Threskiornithidae > Platalea > Platalea leucorodia. Next base: position 122,307,250 of record NC_138823.1, read on the forward strand.
CCAAGCTACTTATCAAATTTCCCTGAATTTTTATAAAATGGAACAGATCAGTGCTCCTTTCTGAAATACATTTTGCTGAACTATATGATCTTGATGCACTTGGGCACGTGAATAACAACGTAACAGACCAAAAATCCCCGAGATGCCGGAATAATGTGAGCAAGAAGCTAGCAAAACCACTACAGACTTCATGGGAGTGGTGGTGAAACTCTAAATAAGCCAATTCCAATAAATAAGGAAGAGTTAAAGTAAGAAATCAGATAATAGTATCAAGTAAGAGAACAACAACGAAGAGCCATACATGAAATTATTTTAAAAAATGCGTTACAGGAAAATAGTTAGTAGGTCTAGGGAACTAACTGTTAGTGCAAGGAATAATACTTTATTTAAGGAGGTGAAAGGAAGGCTGAAAATTAATGTAACGCTAATACATCATCAGTGAAAACCCGAACACAGATTAAGAGGTTAATGAAGCAATTAGTACTGCTGCTGTGTAATGCAATGGGTAATACCGCATTATTAAAAAAAAAATTACGTCAACAGTAAAACATTCTCCCACTCATACAGATTTTGTTTTCCCACTCAACTTAATAGTGTCTGCTGCTAAAGAACTTTTCTTGGAAAAAAAAACGATAGCAAACAATGTTGGTTTATGCTAGAAATACATAACAATAAAAGATATCTCAGAGCTATCACTGGAGGAATCTCTTAAATGGAACAAGGTAAAATGTTGAAGACAATAATAAAAAATAAGACAAACAATACTCCTATGCAGAATAGAGTCATAAGGAATCACAGGTTGAAGGGGAATAACTAATCTACAGATAAAATTTTGGTTTGGAAACAGGAAAAAAAGAGATCAAATTTGGAGTAACTCAAAACTAGATAACAGGATTAGGGTAAAATCTTACACTTAAGGCAAATGACTGGCAGAACTAGCAGAACCTGAGGGATTTAGACAGGGATATTTATCTGAAAAGTTACAATGGACATTTCAGTTGAAAAAAAGACTCAGCATCACAAACTGTAGTTTCTAGCTGCCCAAAGTCCTTTGGACTGGAGTTCATCTCACTTTGCTAAATAAAAGAAAAAAAAACATTGTATTTTTTTAATCATATTAAAGAGCAACAATCAAATTTTGGAACTGTAATTGTTCAGCCACTGCCTCTTGAAGAACCTTGAAAACATAAGCCAAGCTAGTAACTTTACACAGAGACTTCAAAGTAACTCCAAATCCAAACAATTTTTACGAAAATAAACCAAAATAATTTCAGGGAAATGTAAATAATATCATAGAGGACAGAGACTGACTGAGTTTTTCCCCATTTTTGATAGGGGTGAGGAAGGAACAGGAGAAGAGACATCTAGGGAAACTAGAAATAAAACCAACAAAAATGCTGCGGTTAATCCTGGAAAACACTGTATTTTTTTAAAATAGATTTAGACGGGCAACGTGTTTTAACAACTTCACCATGTGAAGAGTTTGATTGTTGTATCAACTGACCAGAGCCCAGCAGTTCAGCAGTATTCCAGAGACATGTTTTTTGGCAATAGGCTACCTGCTAGCCACACGTATTGAAAAATGCCTTTGACACAAACTAACTGTTTGTCAGAAAAGTCAGGTAGCTTTCATGCCAGCACAACTCAGAGCCTGTAAACACAAGGATGCAGCCTTAAACACGAAGGCAGAACCTCCGGTTCGGAAAGCCTTCAAGCCAGAAAGGGCCTGAAAGTTGGAGTGCAGATGGGGAAAGTCACTGTTTTTGCTTGCCCTACTGTCATCCTCTTTCCTAGGCATCCACGATGGGCCACCGTAAAAAAAGATGATTAGGTTAGACAGGCCTTTGGTTTACCTCTCAGAACAGCTTTTTTGTGTTCTTTTCCCTCCCACCAAAACAAGGCTTTATCAGTCATAAAGTGCTCAGAACTGCGTGGGATGTCTCTGTGCATAAGACTGTGATCTCAGAAAACACGTTGGACTTAACAGACAGCAAATTCGGTTCAGTCCCACCTCATAACTCCCTGTGAACCTGAAAAAAGACAGCCTTCCATGGATAACTTCTCCAGCTGTTCCTATGTGCAAATTAGGAGTAATATTAATAACACTGGGAAGCTAACTGGCAGAAATTATGAATGTGGGTCATATGATTCATGTAACCTCTTTAAAAGAAAATGTATCTAATTTTATTAAAAATTTATATTGCATTTTGGAATTGCCATTTGACCAAGGAAATGTAAGTAGTTATTAAAGAAAAACTCAAGAAAAAGTAGGGAGATGAGTAGTTGTCTTCATTTTATCGTTCATATTCTGTACGGATTTCTTAATCTTGTTCTAGTATAATTCCTGCAAGTCAGATCCATGAAAAGGAGCCATCTGCTTTCAACAAAGAATTACCTTAAAAGTACAGTATAAATCACCAGAATAGACAGCAAAATTCTCATTTGTAGTATAATGTTACATTAATGCTAGTATGAATATACTATAAAAAGAAAATACTAAAGTTTATGCAAATTTGCTACACAACTAGTGCAAATGTATTTGTCCACTACTAAAATTTCTTCATAGAGTTGGGTTTGGGTTTTTTTATTTTAGGGGTTTTTTGTTAAATCAGGTTACAAACCCAACTATTATTTCTAACTGCAACCATTAAAAAGCGGTGTTGTTTCCAAGAACATGCCCTTCATAATGATTACAAGAGGACTATTTCACTGCGAGCAAAACCCAGGATAACATTCACACAAGCTGTAAGCTCTCCGATGCCAACAGCAAAGTCCCCTCCTATTTTGCAATCTGCCAAGTGGGCACAGAGAGAAACAGCAATGAGTCTCTCCCCCTTGATAAATGCAGTGCCATCAAACTATTTGTGGTCTTGTGCCAGGTGCTTAGAGAGCCAGCAGAACTCTTCTGTTCTGCAAAAGCCACCGACAAGAGTAGAAGCAGCAGCTGTGTTTTGCAGCAGTGGGTCCCCAACCTTGTCTCTTCTAAAACAGAAAATGCAAATTAGGGTTAAATTCCTGGAATTTTGAACAGCTAATTTGATTTCTATAGTGGTCTTACTGCAGCAATTCCTGTCAAAATCTACTCAACTGGAAAAAAAAAAAAAAAAAAAAGGAGGGGGGGAGAACATAAGCAGTAGCTGTGTTGCTGGTTAGTTGATAAAGTACATGCCAAACATCAGCTTGGAGAGACTTTAATAAAATTTTGTATCAAAAGCCTATTTTAGAATCTAATATTTATAAAAACTTTCAATTAAAATCAGAAATCTGGACCTAGTCCACCCTAGAGCTGGTATGTACTATGAGATAAGACGGTCACTGATTACTCCCTCTGCATAGGTAAGGAACCCAACACGAAAGCCAACACCTGCGAATGGCACATCGCTTTGAACCTCTGTTCTCTGCTGGTATATGCAAGATACCTTTGCCAACGTAAAGGAAAGTGTCCCTGCAAGATCATGTTGCTGCGAGAGCAGAAGGCAGGGAGATCATTAGATTCTTTGCTAGGCCTCCGGATCACAGTATTCTGACATTAAACTAAGCTAAGATCAAAGCCTAAGAACAGACCAAAAAATAAATTTCTCTCTTTCTGTGGCAACAGGTTTTAGCTTTGAGAGTCTTGCATCTTTCTGAGAGCAGAAAAGAGGCGGGAGGAAAGCAAAAAATAATTCTGTCAAGGGAGCAACACAGGCAATGAAAAATTTCCATAAAGCTCAGGAAGTTCAATTAAATTAAATTGTCTTTAATAGACAGCAATAAAATAAATTTATGAGCAAATATTTCTGCAATATACATAAAAAGAAAGCATGACCAAACTTTCCTTCCCACTTTTAGACTGAACTGGCTTCACTACAGAGTCTTGCTAATGGAGCAGAATCATCACAGCTGAGGGACTTTAAAAAGGGCCTTTTTTCTGCTACACTGATAAATGCTGCTTTTAAGACCTTACATCCCATATATTATTATGGAATTTTTATAAAATGGGAATGGAATCTGCCCTAGTAAAAAAACCTCTGATATTCCTTTCAAAATTTCATTTTATCCACAGACATGCCCAAAATCCAGGGGGGGGTAAGGGAAACGACGAAAGGGTTGTTATTGCATGTTGGTCCTATTTCAAGGCTTCTTCACATCTCCTGTTCAGCTTGAGACTTTGTCTTCTCTTCCCACAGACATAGGCACGCGCACACTTACAGTCCAGATGCCTGCCACATCTGCATGCTCCATCTACCCCATTTATCCCCAAACCAGCATAACCCATCTCTCCGGCATTTCAGCCAGAATAAGCTCTCTCCTCCTCCCTGCCAAAACTCCAGGGAAACGCGAGGACCACAGTGCAGCCTTCCTGCCTCAGATTCCGTGCCTCCTGCCACTCCAGCACAGCGAAGCCTGTCTCGGCTCTCAACTGGAATACGCTCGGTACAGGTGAAATGTTTGTGCACTTACACCTGCCGCGCTCCTTGAAGTCTCTACAAAGCACATAAAGCCAAGACGTTTTAGAAACTTGTACCTGTGCCCAGTTTGAGCAGTTTTCTCATAGGAACATCATAAAGCACATTCTTTAGATCAGAGTAAGCCTTCTGTCAACCTTCGCGTTGCTGCTTCAGAGCATAGATGCAATGTGTCTTGTCAACACAAGAGTAATCTTATTTTTATATATTCATAAATATTCTGTATTTATATTTTTTTTATACTTATATGTTTTCTCCTTTCTTAAAAGGAGGAAGGCATTTATGTAAAAATGCAAAACTTCAAAACTCCAAACTCAAAAAACCCATCCAGCAGGGAGAGTTTCAGCCTGCCCCATTAAACTGTGGCTGAGATAGATGCAACTAAACATGTCAGAAAGCGTAAGCAGAGATGGCATTACCCAGTCCATTTACAACTTGTAACAGAACGCCCGTTCCTTCCTCTTAGATGATGAACACGCGTGCACGCACACACACGCACAAACCCGCAAAGGCTGCCCAAGGAAAACCGGCAGCTGCATTTCTGACAGAGCATCTCACAGACCATCAGGAGGGTAAGAGCAGATCTGAAATCTCCTATTGACCGTCCCAGCACGTTTGTGAAATCTAACCCCGCTCAACAGGGTGTTTAAGCTTATGTTTAGTTTTAAGCATATCTATAAATATATTTATGTTCAGAAAAACATTTAAGCCTGGGCTTAAAAGTAGATTAAAAAATAATGCCCAAGTCATTTGCTGAATCTGGGTCTTAAAATTCAACAGTTGAATCACAATACATATTTTATTTTCCTGGGGGTGGTAGGATGTGACATGTACTAAATTCACCTGTCTGAAGAGATGAATGCCGACTTGCACAGAGTCTCCTTACATTTACACTTCTGAAATGGTTTTAATTAGTCCAGAAATCCTGGTCTGTATTTTTATTACCAATCCACTATAAAACCTAACAAGTAGAAACCTATGCTGAAAAAAAGATACCAGGCTTAACATGCAGTTTTGAGGCATATTTCAATCATGAAGACAAGTATTAAGCTACAGCATGAGAACCAGGGTTTGTTTTGTTACATACATCAGCAGCACTGGCCTCTAGTAGCACTGATACACCCCTCTTTCCAGTGAAGTCTTGGCCTTATGCCTCGAGACTATTGAACTCATTTCTTTCAGAAGAAGTAAATTTACTCGAAATTCTACAATTGCTTCACATAACTATCACTATTGAAAAATAGCCAATTCCAGACCAGTGCTCCTGAGCAAGAGTCTAACATAAGACAACATGGAAGATTAAAAAAGAAGAGTAAAGATAATCTCTAAGGAAGCAGATTCTCTGGTCATGTTTCCAGGAAGTAACTGCAAAAGCAATGGGTTAAGCAAAGCAAAAAATAAAGTATTGCAAACTTCATCTCCTAGTGAGGGAACTAGTCTCTTCTGCCCTTACGTATTTTTGTACTCTCCTTCTGTTTTCAAAAGAGCTCTACAAGACCGGTTGGAAAGCAAGCAAAGCAAGCCAGTACTACTGCTGAAACTTAGTCCTGCTCTTGGAAAGCCTTAGGAAGTATTTAAACCAGATACAACTTTAAACACAAGTCATCAGGGGCAATCTGTTAAATAAATAAATATTCTAACAATGCACATAAAGTTGAAAGCACAAGTAATGCGATCAACTGCATAGTTGTGACAATTTTTTCGTCCTACGGCACCATTATACTTTCTAGTAACTCAATATCCTTTAAAAACAAATTTTCTAATTATTTATAGATTATTTCTTACTAATGTTTAAACCACAGCTGTTATACATCATATTCAGTCACTAATGAACTGAAGCAGTATCTGGTTTTATTAGTCTTTTTGAAAAGATTTTATTAGTCTTTTTGAAAAGATTTAGATGCCCAACTGTCCTCCATAATTTTCTCCAACAGTAGCAATTAAGGCGTGAGGCAGCCTGCAAATCTATAGAAATTTTGTCACTGACTTATCTGATGCTGCAAAAAAGCCACTAGTTCTTTATTTCTCAGCATTTACATATCTGTTCTTTTTATAGATCTTTTACACTGCTATTTTTAAGCCTACTTTCAGATTACTTTTTCAGGACTTTCTGAATTGGTTAAGTCCTTTTTGAGATGTCGAAGCAGGAAAAAAGCAGGGCAGGGGTTGGTAGAGTGTTTTATTTACATACCCCAGCAACACTCTCCCATCTCTCCAGGCAAATTGCCATTTTTAGGTCTATCACACAAAATTAAACATTCACCAGGTTCTAGAAACACCTGCTGAAAGAAAAAAAAAAATCTAAGTAAAAGAACCTCTGATACCAATCTTGTACACAGACTTCTGACTGACTGCCACTTGGGAAAAAACAGTTACCCTAATAATCTTGTTGTATAAACACAGCATAGTCTGTGACCCAAAATATTTTATGACACAGCACACTTGCAAAACTGTCTCTATAAAAGTCTCTATAAAAACACAATATACATAAATGAGTCTTTCAGAAATGTTCTAAGGCATGATTTTTCTCACATTTGTTTCATCCTGTAGTCAATTCAAAAGACGTGAAAAAAAGCACTGTAGGTGTAAATTTGTCATGTAGCTTCTAAGTATTTGCTAATGGTTAATTTTGCAGTAACCCAACAGTCTTGAAAGCAGCATGATAATGCACCCATCTCTATGTTACCATTTGATAATCCTGAAATATTTTGGCACAACCCTTGTCTCAATTTATGGCTAGCGTTTAATAGGAACTGGGATAAGAGTTGCCAAAAGCCAAATTAGCTAATGCTGAATGTAATGAACAGCAGAGCTTTGATCACGCTCTGAAATAAATTCTAAGTGAAAAGTGGAAAGAAGGATGCCCATGGAATTAAAATTGACAGTATGATTAATACCAAGCCGTATGAAGTGCCTCTTAGCTGATTGCTAACATTACATATTGGCTCCCATTGTGACAGGTATAGTTTATTGTCCAAATGCCCTAATGTTCCACATCAAGGAAGGAAAAAAAAAAAGTTTGCTATTGTCTATTAATCCTCAAAACTTATATTTCTTTCCACCTTTAAGCCATACATTTTTCTCTATGAAAAAAGATGCAATTACAGTGTATGTCATTGTAATTACACATTGTAAGGAATTCTGTTTGTCAGACTCAGAAATTCCTCCTCGGTTACACGACTGGATGACCTGGGATTAGCAAGGAGATATGAAGCATTATTTCTGCCAGGGGTTTGAAGCTACTCTAAGTCGGTTCAGTGATAAACAGAAATTGTCACCTACTGTAGGCATCACAGATTTCCATAACTCTGCTCCTGCCCAACCAAACCTCATTTGTCCTAGCCCAAGCCAAAGGGGACAGGTATAGAACTCCCAACTGAGTCTTGGACAGACTCAGCAAAGATATCAAAATGTACACACATGAAAGTAAACCCACTATACTTTAATAAGCCTTACAATGGTTTTCCCAAAACTGTATGTTAGTTCTGGAGACTGTGAGACAAATAACAGACTTGTCAATCTGACATTTTTCTTCAGTTCGTGCCTGGCAAAGGTGATGTTGCATCTATATGAGAATTTAAACTACTTTAAACATTGATGTTTTTGTCTGTTGCCTTGACAGCAAGTAACACAAAAAGTAACTGGGGTTTAGTTTTAAGAGTGAAGTTTCAGCCAGTTATTTTTCAAAGATGATATACACGCAAGTTTTTACCTTTAACTGTGAATAACAAGTTATCCGACTAGATGTGTCGCATTGTACTTAGTTATTTGCTTATTTCTCCCACAACTGCCTGGCTTTACATACAACTGTCTTACGATGCTTTCAAAGCTGATTCACAAGAACATTGTTCCTGCTGAAAAATCTGTTCACCTCAGAAGACCAAGATAAGAACAGTTTCTGAGTAAACACATTTAAAACAAAACAGAATACTTCACCACACTGCAAATGCATCTTCATTGAATGACTCACAAATTTAGTGGAATGTATAGCTTTATTTTGTGTATTCACCCTCTTATAACTGCCGTGCTTTACTCTACTTCTGTTTGAAGCTGTAAGTAAATTCTGTAGGACACGGCACATTTTTTAATCTGGACCAAAAGGTGAATCATGCAATGTTAAACAATGAACAAAATGTCATGGCCATGACTCATCAGAGAAAAATAATGGTATTGCGATATATCACGCAGTAAGATGCAGATTAATTGTTGTCTCTATTCCTGTGCAACTTTAATCAAAACTAAGTAATTGAAATGGGTACATTAAAGCTAGCTAATCTGAAACAATTCTGTAGGGAAAAATTAACAGTTTTCATACTGGAAACTCATCACCTGCATTTTTCCTGTAAAAACTAGAGGTTTTTTTTTTCATCAGAACAATGCAAAGTCAAATAATCCTTTGCTTTCAATAAAGGTCACAAGAAAAGCTTTCCATTCAGCTGGACTATTTTAATTAAACATTGCAGCAGGTGTTTGGATACGCTGCCAACTCCTGAAAAGCTTGCATAAAAACTATCTTTTTAAAAAAATAAAGACCTGTACATCCTCAAGCTCGCTTTATCTGTCTTTTCTGTGAATGGGTATTCACAAAATTACATACGATTTTCTCTGTTTTGCAACACAGTACCTGCCCTTGCTATAAAAGAGCTCTTCATCAAAGCTGCTGGAAGCTAGCCATGCAATTCTCACATCAACTTCTATGGCCATGGCAGATCTGTGCAACAGAACACAGCCTAGAGTTCAGCCTTAGCTGCGGTCCTGCTTCAACTTGCTGGGAACATAACTGGCCTGTTCAAGCTGACAAAAAGAGAATCTTTAACTGTGAGCCAAATTCACTTTTGAGACAAAATACTGCAGTTAATGCAGATCCCTTTGTAAGTCATATGCATGCAATCGAGTTTTTCAGCAATAACACACCTCCCAGCTTTAGCTCTCCGTGCACTCACATAAAAGCAGCCTATGAAACACTTCCAGAACTGCTTACGTTCTTAAGGAATGCAAAGCCCACTGAAAGATACAGACTCCAGAAGAGAGGTGGGAGGAAACAGAGAGTGGAAGAGAGGAAGAACAAGCTGTATGCTCCACAGTGGCAGTAAGTGACTCTATCGAGTCGTTCTGTCAGCTGAGAAGGCGAGTCAGAATGTGAATCCCAACCTAAAGACTCTCCTATACCTTGGGACACACACAGCTGCATCAGTGCAGTACTGTTCTTCAAAACTAGACTTCTATCAGTATAATCCAATGCTTACTGCTTGACAAATTCAGTGGGGATCTGGGACATCTCAAAAACCATCACATTTGAATCAAGAAGAGGTTCTCAGTTGAATTCTGATGTATGAGGAGAAACGAATACCAGCAAAAATGATAATACAGCAACAAAGACTGATATTCACTTATTCACTTAGTTTTTTTTCCTGAGACTGTAGTTTGGCCTTTGGAACTGCAAGCAGAACAGAAAAACAACAGTTTAATCTCAGCAGTGTAACAGCTTTGGCAACATGCAGTGAGCGCAACTTCTCATCTCCCTACAAATAGCAAGACTGAAAGGCAAAAAAAAAAAAAAAGCACTACTTACAGATTCAATTAGAATGTTAAGACCATTTGGGAGTCAACTTGCAGCAAGGGCTCAGCATCACTTTGTTGCTATGAAACATTATCACATAGGAATAATCAGCCATAAAATCCTGCAGCTGACTCATTCTCTGACTGAAATGATCTCAGCTGAGAAGGCCACTTTCAATTTGAAATGAATTAAGTAGCAATTCTGAACATGGCTCTGAAAGATGCCTCAAGCATCTCAAATGGGCAATGCTGAGATGTCAGACAAGATCTTGGACCAGTGACTAAATCTGAACAGGTCCTTGAGTAACTATAATATAACATGCAAGCAGAGACAGGTGGGAAGTGAGACTTTTCACATGTGAATCTCAACAGAGCTGACCAGTGCTATCACAGGAATCTGAAAAGTCCAGAGACTGAAGGAAGAAATCATATGTACCTGTGACCAGTCTGCTACTCATAATTAAAAGGGGTAACGTGGTACCAAAAATGACTGTGTCTCAGCTTCAAAACTCATTCTTGGATTGAGAGAAACCTGTTAAGAGGCATTGCCTCACTACAGGAGTAACTTCTAGCAGTAGTGATTTGGCCCTGCTGTGAACCAGGAGGATGGTGTTAAAGAAGTATGTATCCTGCAGACCTTGAGTCTTCAACCAGTCCTGGGTCTGCACAGATAGACTGAAGAAAAGCAGGTATTCATTTCCTGAATCTGGGGACCATTTGTATTTATTCATTTTCCTTATGACCAGACTGAAAAGTGATTTTCTTCTTTGAGTTAAGGAAATGCTGGAAATGGAAGTATTCTACATCGCCTTTCCTTCACCTTCTAGATGAAGCAAAAATGCTGTTCCTTTTTGTGCTAAACGCGGGTAAGGAGAGTTCTTCAGGAAAAATGAGAGAAGCATACGAAGAAAGACGAAAGGATGCACGCGTACAGGACGGAGCAAGCCTGGCGCACGAGGGCAAGGCTGCTGCTGCATGCAGAGCGTGCCTTGGAATCGGCTGCGATACACCACCACTCCTTCAGCTTCCCAGCTCCCGAATGGCAACGCCAGCCAGCATGCCTCCTCCAAGACCTGCTGTCTCCAAAAGCGACAAGATGACTCCTGGGGTGCAGAGGCAGGTGATCACCTCTAAAAATAGGCAGTCCTCATAAACTAATGCCATTTTTGTCTTAAAGATACACGTTTATAAAAGCGAGATCATTGAAGATCATAGCACTTCAAATCTTTTATCCAAACACAGGCTCCCTCAACAGTCACATGGATCTTAACTAGAAACAAACGAATAACAGAGTGAACAGGCAAAACACGAACAAAATTTTCAGGGTTCAAAATGTTACTTCGCTGTGACCCTGCCTTTTTCCCTTTGCAGTCCGTTAAGAGCTGTTACTTGAGAGAAGAAATCCCTAAAACCTCTTGGCCTAGATTTTTTTTTTTTTCCTTTTTTATATCCTTGACCAACTGTTCTTTGATAATCCAAACACACACATCCTTCTGTATAAAAGAAATATTCCTCATATACTCATAAAGGTTAAAAAAAAAACCAAAACCACAGTGGGAGAACCTGTCCTGGAACATTTGAGGGATCTGGCAGTACTTGAAGTTTTGTGGGGTTTTGTGACATAACAATTAAAGAATTATCTTCTAATGTAGTAAATTGTCACACAAAAATCCTAAAAGGTTAAAGTCATGTCAGATAACAGGCTCATAAATCAGTTCTGCTACTTCACACCCTTTTCCTAACATCTCATCTAGCATTTTTACCGGGAGAAGAAATATCAGTACGTCTCAAACATAGGAAAAAAATTTCTCAGTCAAACAGTATTCAAAAGTAAGACCTTCCAGCATGACACAAAAGTATTATGAGAAAAAAATTGAGTATATTTTTCTTTCAACCCAGAAGAACATTACCTTTCTTTGATAGTACTGAATGGTTCTGGGTTAGACAAGATGACTTCGCTGCATATAGCAATTTAAAACCCATTTCTATGATGAATCATTTTAGCATCACAGATACCTAGCTCTCTCAAGCCAGAAACAATGTCTTTACTAGTCAGCAGACATATACAATGAAATTATATTGTTTTGCTCACTTCCAGTGGGAACAAGCATATTACCCTGTCACCTCACACCTGAAAAGCATCTGGATCCTTTTCAGAATTGCAGGGATGCCAAATGTAAACTAGAGAAGTACCAGACGCTGTACTGCTTCTGGTTTGGTTTTACATGTTCAGGTAGGCAATGATTTTTTTTTTTTTACTGCCTACCTGATCTTTTAAAATCAGTTACTGTGTTTCAAACACTGTATCATTAAACACATTACACATGTATATCACCGTATTTTATCCTGACTCAGGTTTTTAGAAGTTTGGAGGTTTTCCATTGTTGTTTTGTGGGGAAGGGACTTTTTTTTTTTTTTTTTAATTAACTGTGCATCTTTCCATGTTACGTTTACTTATTTTTGCCTAACTTCTCTCACACAGACAAAAAGCATTATGTAATATGGTTAAAAAAAACCTGGGGACCACAGACACTCAAGATTCTTCTCAAGACGCAAGCCAGTCTTTAGCATCATTATTCTTCCAAGATGAACACTTGGACTTTGAAATCAGGTAAATTGTGAAAGTCTGTCAACTTGGGTTGCCTGAAGCGAATATAAAACATGCTTTAGAATTCTAGAATATGATTTCTAAAGGAAAGAATGTCATTACGGAAAGGTTTACTTAATTTTATTGGTATAACACCAAAGGAGATACAACAGAGGTTAGTTTTACAAAACAAACAAGATACAGTTGCATTGATCAGAGAAGTGCTTTGTTATCCTGCTCTGTCAGAGGTTTGATTCCTTGATCTCATTAAGGACGCACTTGGTTGTCAGTAGGGGTAATCTTTCTGACACTGCTTTGCTTTTGAGGGGCACAAATTTCATTTATCCATGGTTGGGTTAGAAGTTCACCTCGCTCTTTCTTTCCCTTCTTTTTATTCCTCACCATGCCAGCAATCTTATCTTCACATGGCCTATTCAATTTTTTTGTCCTTTGATTATTTTTTTTAAAGCTTAAATATATACAGCTGACCTTTATTTTAATTTAAATTCTCCTTCATACTTTTAGAATATTGTCAAACTTGTTATCTCTAGGTGAACTTGCTTCTGCACAGTAGAACTAGTCTTTTGTGCACTGTCAGCAACAGGATGTGCTTAATAGGATGAATTACTGGGCTTCTCTGTTCAATCTGTAACTTGCACATCCAGTTCTCAACATACTGCCTTTAAAAATGCACTCTAATGTCTTCTGTTGTGGACCAAAGCCCCTGAGGTGCTATATCTCCGGAGCCCTCATCTCCTGTCTCTATACCTGATGTTACAGTGAGAAAATAGCCGTTCACGTAGTTTATGTGCCACCCCGTGTAATCCAAAACACTGACGCACAAGACCGCTCATTTGTATACAACGCAGCAAACCTGGCCCATTCCAAACAGGAGATGGTAACAGTTTAGCATCTAGGATTATTACAAGGATCATAAAGATTCAACCATTAAGGAATTTCAATAAATAGGAAACCTAGGGTGACAGCTCACATTTTGTTTTCAAGTGTTGTGTGTGTCTTCTCTTTCTAGACATTTGCACAACAGCAGCATTTAAAAAAAGGTTCACTTAAAACTATACAATTTTCTGAACATATAATGCTGCTTGTAACATTACAGGAGGATCTGTTTTTCAGAACGCATACTTGTCTCTCTTAAATGAAGAGAAAGGAATAAAGGAAAGAATATTTGCTTCAAATCTAATACGTATTTTCTTTACACACAACATTTCTATACGCTTTCTGAAAGTAAGCCTGGTTAGACTGTGTCAGTGGGAGAAAACTGGTATTAAGATCAGGGATCACTTCCTTTTTTCCATAAGGCAGTAAGGAGTTGCAAAATCTGATTTTGCCAATAAAAACATCCAACTAAATACGAATGATTGAAAATCATGATGCAGATCAAAGCTTTGGGCTTGTTTTAATGTTCTTTCTTTTTCCGTGCTATGAGACTATGTTCAATAGCTTCACAACTAACAGGTTAGAAATGCCAACCAGGTCTGCTATCTGAAATGCACGTTGTTAGCCTCAGTCAATAATAGGTCCAGGAGAGATGACTGCACGAACTGCACTACCTCTGTAGTGCATCATATTTCTTCCTTTAATGCAATTAGATGCTTCCCAGTGGACAATCTATTCTTCAATGACCCGTACTAACTTTTGTACAGTTTCCTAAATAAAAGATCTTCTTTGCACAAAGTAAAGTTACTTTATGAATTCTGCTTTTAAATATTCACCTGCAAAGAAACGTAACGCCTTGTATCTGAAAGTTCTTACAACTCAGCAATACTCCATTATAAAAAACAGGTTTTTAAATAGACTAAAAGCATTTTCAAGAATACTACCTTTGTTTTTATCTTGAATGATTACCAACATGGTTTCCAATCATGAGGGGGCAGACGTGTTCCCTTGCTCGCTAACTTTACTTAAGCTTTAACAGTGCAAATAGCCTTTGCTGCCTATAGCCCATCAGCAGAGCATTCACTCTGCGCAGAAGCAAGCCAGCTGAGAGCAGCAGCCTTCCCACCAAGCGTACGAAAGTGTGCGGGGTGGGTCACGTGCTGCATGAAGATGGGTAGGAGCATACGGCAGCATGACTAACGTATAATTCCTAATGTGGTTCTGGGCAAGACCATTTTAAATCAGTCCAGCTAGATACCTGCGTCTTCCTCGGTCCCACACGCTCCACATACAGCGACAACTCAGACCAAGAGCTTGTGCTTCAAACACCACAGTTTTGGTCAATCACAAAGCCATTAACTGTCAACTCCAAACAAGCAAGAAGGCATAGATTTACCATTAGAAAAGAAGGATTAGTGCTGAACGGTGAAACACAATCTTGATGGCTCCTTTTTAAAACTTTAACACTAACAACAATCTTCCTTTTTCACTGCAGAACTCATTTAACTATGAAGTTCACAAGACAAAAAAAATACTGTACGCCACCTCTCTATTCCCGCTCTGAGCATAGAGGCAGGATGAGACTAAAAGTGGAACACATCTTCCTCCATATAACAGAATACCAAATATTACCAAGGTGGGACAATAACTTTGGAAATTAAAAATGAAAAGCAGTCCCCTGTCACCACATACCTCAGCGCATGAGTTCAGAGATAATATGCTGAAAACCAGTTTCTGAGAAAGTGTCAGCATGCTGTATTTTTGCTGGCACAACCAGCAGTGCTCTAGTTCTGAAAATCAGGTCAATGCTACTTTCGTACCTACATGCAGATGCTTGAAATCAGACACCTGTATTTTAAAAGTTCTGTCTTACTATACAATACTTGCAGTTTGTCCAAGTATTTGGGTCACTGAAACAAACAAGCACTATTAATAATTATCCTGAAATTTAACGCTAGACACTCAAAGTAGGATCAAGACTTCTTTTTGTTGAGCAAAACTAAATAAAAATCACATATGAGATTTTCTTTCATCTAACTTTAGTTATCTAAGAAATTGAGCATAGCCAAAGCTAGCAGACTACATATCCCCAGATGGCAAATCATTCCATTCCAAACGAAGGCAGGAATAACTCTCTGCAGGTGCCTATACGTCCCCCTTGCCCATACAGTAGCCTAGGCAACTAGCTTCAGGCAGATATTAGCTTTCATGTAGTTAAAGGTTAGGGGAGACTTATGTTTTCCAGTTTATATAAATTTAACAGTAAATGCCATAAAAATCTCATCAGTTGAATTCAGTAGGAAATAAGTGCAACAGTGCTTGAGTAGAAGAAATATTCCAAAAACCTTTCTGCAGAAAAGTCACCTCAAAACATTAAGAAAAAGTCTAAGTGTAAATTATGCAATATGAAATATGAGGTACAGTTTCTAGTTTGTTGTGATTACAGAAGCTAACTACTAAAATAGATTGTTTTGACTGCAAAGTGTTGTACTTAATAGGTTTATTCATGTGCAATGGGTGCAGACAGAGGTCTCGCATTTTACAACATCTCTTTGGGACTTTCACATAGCATTAATAATAATGTGTTCAATATTTTAATAAGAATAACTAAGACTTCAGAAAACCTTTAACTTGTATATGAAATGGAGAATATTAAGAGAAAATTTTGTGAAGTATTTTTATATAGATAAAGAATGTTGAGACTACAATACCGGAGGATATTTTAGGAAAGGTCTTCATACGTGTTTTTATGCGTTCAATCATTTTAAAATTACTGTATTCTGATTGAAGATCACTGGATTATTAAGAGATAAACCTTTTTCTTAATTTCTGACTTCTGCTGGGGAAAAAAAAAAATCACACAAAGCTGTATCTTCACTAACTCAGACACCGTTCTCAATACTACTAAACATGCAAAGAAAAAAAATTAACTTAAAATTTAAAGATACAAACAGCTTTTTTTTGTTGTTGTTTTTGTAGAAAATGCTAATTCCAGCCTTTACAGCTGATGAAGTCTCCAGATGAGAGGGAAAAAAAGGTGTCATGTATCAGTCACTGAACGGAGGCAGTCCAACAGAATGTACTGAATATTCCAGTGAAGAGTTACTTAAATCTGAATAAAGTACTAGGTCATAGGATACAGGATGCCTATTCCATGGCAGGTGGATGGTGAAGTCTAGTAAACCACTCCCTCTTAGGAATGAAAGGATAGCTAACAGCAACAGAAGGCCATATAAATTAATCAGAAGCACTGTAACCTCCGTAACCTCCTGGCTCCATTTGGCTAAATGCAGTAAAGTTCAGCCTTTCTGCTCCTGACTATCATAGCGCTGTTAACTGGACACCACTGGTTAACTGTAAAGTCTTTATATGAATTCATACGTTATTTTGACAGTTTTCATCATGGCTCTGTAAGCCAAGATCCTAGCTCACTGTCTGGTACATTGCAAATATTCGCGCATGCACCTCAAAAGAAAACCAGGAAGGACGCACTATTTTCCAGCTTCTGGGATGAAATTATGAAACGCTTCCTCATGTACAATTAAATTACTGACTTCATTCACTTTTCCAAAATATAAAGACCACTTGGCTTGCTCCATCTCCCTCGCCATCACCTACCTACGCAGGCGGCTCTGTTGCTGAGGAAATAACTGTCTTTTCTTGCTGGAAAGTGAACTTTCATCACACTAGTGTGAATCCCCCATTAGCAAACATTTAATCTTGGTTTTACTGGTTAGCAGCCCCTCAATTAACATGGCTAATGAAAACTCACTCAAATTACAGAAAAGCAAACACCCAGAAGTCCGCCTTCGCAGGACCAAGGCCCAGATAACAAGAAATTAATTCTAATTAAAAACAATTAAGAGACAAAGGAATTTGGGGTAAAAGCAGTATTCTGAAATTGCTAAGTAGGCGTTCCGAGATAATTTTCTTGTCAAATGTGGTCCAGGAATTCCAGATTACAATAGGTAACTTGCAGTATCCCCACACACTTCCACCTATCCTCCCTTTAGTCCACCTACTCTATGAACTCCCAGCGCAGACTAGTGCAGTCAGATGTGCTTTTAAGTGACACATTGAATTAGGAGTCTCATACCTTTTCAGAAAATTTAGGTCAATTTACCGGTAAAGCCCCCTGGCCGTTAGTATTTCGATTTTAGTATTTCCCATCAACAAGTCAAATGTGAACATTTTAAGCTTCATTAGCCTTCAGCAATTCCAAATGCCAGTTTCTTGATTACCTGCTAGGTTGTTACATACTACTCCATCTCTTAAGCTGGAAGAGGGATTACAGTAATACAAAATCACTTAGAACTTGCATCATAAAATAAACTAGTCATACCATGTGTTATAAAAGAGCAAAATTATTCTCCCTGCTATATTGCTGAAAAAAAGATGGAGGTTAATCCACTTTCCCAACGCCATGCAGCGAATCAGAAGAGCAGGCTACATTAAAATGCCGAAATCTAAGGTTCCCCATTTCATGACAACTCTATATTATCTTTTCAAGAACCCAGATGCACAACTACCCCATGTGGTGGGACGGCGATTCTTTAAGCAACCTAACCACTCATCCGTGACACCCCAGCACATCAGTCTCGTGTCCTAAGAATTCTAGGACTGTTCTACTTCTTGAGACTGCACATCACCTTTTTTTTTTTTTGGAAACATTTGTATATTATTAGCTATAACATTATTACTTCAGCGCCTAGGTAGTTCAGCTGGAGAATCCAGCCTCTGCGTGAGATGTTTAAGACAGTTATTTCAAGTGCTTCAGGTCAATAAGCCAATACTACTGCACTCTTGTAAATGAGGCCAGGAGTTCTCATGAGGTTTTACCAATAACTTCAGAAATATTAAATTATTCCTTTCATGCTCTTTGTCTTACCTAACACCACAGATTCCACTAACAAAAAAAAAAAAAAATTTTTTTTCCTTGTGTTCTAGGAGACTCTATGCAAATAAAACTCTGAACACACATCCAGCTGGAAAATGAAACTCCTTCTACATTGCCATCTTATTTATTGAATAATTAGAATTTAGAAATCAATTAATTTTCATATCAAAATTAAAAAGAGCAAGCTCACTACACAAACAGTAAAACAGTTTTAAATGGGTGTATTTTATTTTCTGATTCCATTATTTTCTTATGCAAATATTTTGACAGGGTATTTAGGCCAAACTCCCTCTCTCTCCCACCACAGCTCAATTTCTGATAATGAGCAGGTGAGGTCATGAACACTGGATTAGAAAGCAACAGTAGGACCTTTCCTACAAGAATGTGTTGTATTTGAGCTCAAACAAAAATATCTAAAGATATGAAAAGAAATATTGAAGAACAAAATGAAGATAACAGGTTAAAATGTTGCCTACATTCAAGTTCAATGCAGAGTGGAAATTCCTTTTTGAGTAGTTGCAGTCAGGTGCTCTGGTGGACAGGTACTGTGGAGGAGGAGAAGGAAGGAAGAAAAGAAGGATCTTATAGTCAAAGCAAAGACTTATTTTGGGCTCAGGCCTGCTCATCCCTTTCCACAAAATTTGGAAATACTACACATACTTTGCTTCTACAAATGAAGCTCTTAGCTACTTTATATGATATTGCGAAGTTATTTATCATTGACAATGTAAGATTCGTGGATGAAGAAAATTTGTAAATAAGAGGAAAAAAATTGTAAGATTTCACAGGCCAGAAAAGTTCAAAGGAAAAAAAAAAAATCTACAATTCTGCATTAAACTATCAGAGGGAAAAAAAAAGCATTACGGCTTCTCTTTTAACAAATGATTGAAGAATTAAATTCTAGTTAAGTTACTTTAAGACTTCAGTATGCATTTTTCAGTATGATGAAAAGCAGTAAGAGCTAATAAAAATATTTAAGTTTTCAATTACAGGCACAGAAAAAAAATGCAAGGTAAAGCTTAGAGAAGCAAACATCTTATTTTCTCACCCATGCACTGTCCCCAACAGTTACATTTTTTTTAAAGATTCACTTACCCTACCATAAGAAAACCCAATGTAACCACAGCCTTACCCATGTCACAGATGTATACAAATGTCACAGATATATACAAGCAACTCTACATGACTTCAGTGCAAGCTTCAAGGATATAATATCCAGAAGGCATCATCCCTTAAAAAGCACAAAGTCACTTTAAAATCTTGTTCTTTACTATGGCTGCATAGCCAGTTTGTCTACAGACAGGTAGCTCACAGAGGAATATGAGCACACCAACAGGTGAGACCCCAGCTGGAGTACTGCGTCCAGCTCTGCAGTCCTCAGCACAGGAAGGACATGGACCTGTTGGAGCGGGTCCAGAGGAGGGCCACAAAGATGATCAGAGGGATGGAGCACCTCTGCTATGAGGAAAGGCTGAAAGAGCTGGGGTTGTTCAGCCTGGAGAAGAGAAGGCTGCAGGGAGACCTTATTGCGGCCTTTCAATACTTAAAGGGGGCCTACAAGAAAGATGGGGATAGTCTTTTTAGCAAGGCCTGCTACAACAGGACAAGGGGTAATGGTTTTAAACTTAAGGAGGGTAGATTTAGACTAAACACAAGAAAAAAATTTTTCACGATGAGGGTGGTGAAACACTGGGACAGGTTGCCCAGAGAGGCGGTAGATGCCCCATCCTTGGAAACATTCAAGGCCAGGTTGGATGGGGCTCTGGGCAACCTGATCAAGTTGTAGATGTCCCTGCCAATTGCAGGGGGGATGGACTAGGTGACCTTTAAAGGTCCCTTCCATCCCAAAGCATTCTATGATTCTATGATAATAAGGGGTTTTAATGAAGTTTAAAAAAAAAAATAGAACAGAATATTTTTACTTTAAAATTTACTGATGCTCCCAAGATTTCCGTACTGTACTGCTTGCTTTAACATATTCAAAAGGTCCCTTACTTGTTAAACTTCTAAGACAATGTCGATGAGTGTATGAAGTATGTGTCTGTAATGACATTGATCAGATAAGAAATCAATAATAACACACCGATCACATCATCACTGTTAACAAGAAACAACTCAACAACAGTCAGTTTTTCCAGATCAAAGTTACTGTAAAATTTGGTAGAAATCAACTATCTCCTATGCGAGCAGTCTAGTAAGAGCTTTCAAAAAAACCCATACCTGCACAGTATACAGAACTATACTGCTCTAGCCTTTTACTTCTTTGATAAATGTAATTTAAGCTCTCACTTGCAGGATTTTTGAAGCATTAGCATGTCATTTGAATGCAGCTATAAGACTTAATTATTTCCAAGGTAGTTGTTCAGACTTAGTCAGTGTTTAATGGTAAACAAGCAACTCGAAGATTTTGTTATGTGGTACGTCCCCTTTAATGATAAAGCTAAACACGTTCCCTCAGTAGTGACAAATCTTAACAAAAGAAACCATCTGAGGACAGTGAAGCAAATTCTGAACCCGGCTATAAATAAGTTACTGTAACCTGGATACCACAGCACTAACACATGTACAGTCCAAATCTTTTTTCCCTCCTTCAAAAAAAAAAGGGGGGGGGGGGAGTTGATGGGGTGGTGGAGGAAGAGTATACATTGCTCAGGTTATTCAGCTGTGTGTTACAAACTGAATCATTTCATCTATTGCTCATTTTAATGTTGAGTTATTCTTCCAGTTTGAATGCTTTCTGGTTAAAGGCCTTTTCCTTTATATTTAAATTCTGCCAATCTGTGGGGAATTCAGCAAAGCTTTTTTATCTTCCCCTAGAGGACCTGAGAATAGAGGCATTTTTTCTTCCTACTTATTTAAACAAATGCAGATATTTATGATCTGATTTATCACCAAAAAAAACCCACCCAAAAGCAAACACCTTAAAAGAATATCACACAAGTCACAACTACATACCATAGCTAGAAGCTACTTCAACCCCTTTGACCTTGTCTTCACTGGAGGAAAAAACAAAAACAAACAAATAAAAAAACCCTCTGTGCTCAAGCAAATCAACCTAAGGTAACATCCTACTGAAAACAGAGTAGGTTTTCATCATTTAGGATAAAATGAATGAGCTCATCTGAATTAAGCAAAGACCAAGCCTTCATCTTAAAACCTTCTCAGGAGATAGTGAGAAATTATTACAGCATGAGCTCACAAGGTACCGACATGGTACATCCCATCCACATGTACACACTATGGATTCAGGTGTTTTGCAACCATTATCTGCACCTTTCAGTTCAAGAAACTGGGGCAGTGAGGCTAGTTCATGTGACTGACAATTTCTAAGCAGAGGATAACCAACAAGAAAGATAAGAGTCCTGGCCTCCTAAGGTTGCCTAGTACAGCAAATCAACATTGATAGGTGTGAAGACCAAGAACCTAATTATATTGCACATTATTTTTTGTAATTCACTTTCTGTCTCATGGCGTATGCTTCTGTAACAGGATTAATTAAGCCTAGGTGCCAGCACCTAGGACACTGCCTCTCCTGAAGCAATGGTATCAATTTTTTCCTTGTGTTAGATAATATGCCTTACCAACTTTGTCTCCCGTTCCTCTCATGAAGTCATCATCTTCCCCTCTCTGGAAGCACGCAAATAAATCACTGTTCCTCTCAGGCTAGCTAAACTGTCAATATTCCACTTCAGCAAAAACTGAAAGACTAATCTCTATTAGACATGATATATATTATCACCATTTATTAATTCTATTTTACAAAATTAGAGGTTAGCAAAGCCAAACAAAAATTAATAACCCACCAATTTTTTATTTATTTTTTATTTATTTATTTTCTTAACAACAGTTCCATTTTATGCTTTGTTGTTTTAAATCTTTATTTTAAAGAGAAGTACTGACCAATTTGAATACAAGTCAGCTGTCCCGGTACTCATGGTCAGCACTCAGGAGATCAGGTGTTCTGGTTAAGCACTCACTAGATAGGAAATGCTTAATTCATAGTCCAAACAACACCTACAGCTCCTCAGCCCTCTCAGGTAAAAAATTGCCCTGCTGGACACATCCACTTTACAGTCCATTAATTAAGTAGTTCTATATTTCAAGGATGGGGGGGGGGGGGGAGAAGAAGTGTCCTTCCAGGACATATTTCCTAACTATAAAAACACCCTATGTTAATATACATATACTCATCCTTCCATGGTATTGTGTTTGATATTCTACTGCAATCCCAAACTACATCTGAAGGTTTCATGTTACACCTGATTCTTTAAGTTAGTAACATCTGTATAGTATGCAGCAGTCCACTGATATTTTTTGGTAGAAGAATCAAAACCTTTACCTTTGATGAAATCAAGCTAGAATTCATAGATTTTCATGAAAGTGAAATCATACAAAAGAACTATTGGAGCCATAGAAGTATGACCCTCTCTTCATAAAAGAGTTTTTTTTTTTAAAAAAAAAACAGTTCAAAAGCTAATGACAAAATCGCCTGGAATAGTCTTGGTTGAAAAGATGGGCTGGGCTTTGTTCAGGGAAGATTCAGGGAAAGGAGCTTTTATTCCAGTGGAGAATTGCATTACAATTGTTATCACGTGTTTACCAGCAAACCAAAATACTCCTCATAAGAATTAGCATCTACCATCTCCTTTTACTTCATTCTTTTGTAATGGAGAGGTAAATACACATACTAGGGCTTTCTGAAAATGCATCCTTGGCATGCTATTAACACAGAACAGTCTTTATGAATTATTTCATAAAGTGTTAGGTATTATCAAGTGTTACAGATGCTTCACGACACAAGTCATAACATTAAAGAGGGAGGAACAAACAACTACAGAAATGCACGTATGGGATACAATCTACTCAGTTCTTTTGGAATTTATTTGTGCATACAGGCGTCAGTCACCTGAAACTATTTTAGAAGTTCACATTTCAAAATACTGTTTCAGTTTTACTTCCCCTCACCATGAATGGTATCAATGCTATGGGGACTTTTTTTTTTTTAAAAAGAGTTTCAGGCTGGCATCTGAAGGTACTTTAGATTTATAAGAGTGCGTCCTGTGCATCCACATCTAACATGTCTAAGAGGAAACACTGTCAATCAAGTCTGACTAGCAGCCATACAGGTCATGAAAGGAGTTGCATAACCAAACAGGGTGGGCAGAGTTATTGTCTTTAGAAAATAATACAGTGCAGCAGGTTTTAAAACAACAAAGCAAGTGAGGTGTGTGTAAAGTCATAAGTGAAAACATACCAGACTGAAGGAGAACAGAAACATCTACATACTTCAATCTTGGAAAAAATACTTAAGCAGCTGAAGGTCCCTTTCTTCCTTCAGAAAGACAAAAGAAACCCAGTACAATAGGGAATGACTGCTTGTTTTGTTTTGCTGCTCCGGTAGTTATAAATGCCACGTCTAAGGCACTGCTGCTGCTGCTTTGTTGCCATGAAGTGACAGCTGAGAAAAATGATGATGCTAGAGATATGTGTTACGAATATACAAATAGGTGAGAGCCAATTGATTCCCGCAGCCAAGAGTCTAGACTTTTCATTTAACAAGTGCTTCCCTCCTCCCCTTTCCTTAAATTCAGCAACCCACCAAACGTATAAAGTCTTACCAAATAATACGTCATACAATGTCCTTCTGGAATTCTTTTGGTAAATAACGGTGCAGAGATTATTACAGCCTAAACACACTCAGCAGCTTTAACAGCAGCATTGATCTCACTGCCATAAAAGAGACTAGCCCAAGGTTTCTGAGCCTACTGGGACACGGAACAGTCACCTCCAGACAGTCCTGCTTTGTGTGCACAGAATAAACTGAACTATTGACAATGTCACATTTGTTATCTTTTTAACAAGCAATTGTAGTGAAGGAATGTGGTGAAAGAAAGTGATAGCAAACATAGCTACCACACAACATAAAGAATAACTGTCTTGAGAAGTTGCCCATTAAAACTACTAAAAATTTTCAAACTACTTTAAAATACTATATAAGATCTTCTGAACAATGCTGAAATGTTGCATTTCCAGGAATTTGGTTATGTTGGCACATATACCTGTTACTGCAAAAATCCCATCATGCAACAAAGGAAAAGGGCTTAAGCTATTTCTTTTAAGAGAGAGAAAAAAAAAATATCTGCTTTTTCCTTCTTCTAAATATGAGTCAAAAATCCAATCTACAATTTACTGTGTATTACAAACTCACTTATTTAATTCATATCCAAAGGACATAGTTTCACATCTGTAAATAACGTGTTCTTGTAGTGTGTTGACATTAAACTAAAGTGAAAAAATTTAGCATGTGACAGAAATAGAGTATCAAAACTATGGTGCATTGATGCTATGAGCATCCTGGTAGTTGGACAGTGATAAAACTACAGTGGTTTTTTGCTTGCTTTCTAGGGCTTTGAGGTAAGCTCTCCCTGCCCCACACAGTATAATTGTTTCAATTGCTCCTGAGAAAATAAGAGGATCTCAATGATGGATAAATTTATGCTGACAATTTCCAGCCATTTCAGTTTTTGTTGTGTTTCTGTTGACTTTCTAATAATCCACTTCAATACAAATGTAGTCTTGCTTTTAGCATCCTTCCAAGTTAATATAAAATACAAAATTACAAGAACAAAAACGCCATAGATTATACAATGGCATATTAAAAGAGGCTGAACTATTTGAACTGAAATCAACGACTACTTGTCAACAGTAGTCTGCATTCAATAACTACATCGGTAGTTTTTAAGAGTCCTACAGTCACTGGAGAGCACAGTTGTATTATACTTACAAAGGTAAACTTGGTGCAGCCATCACAATAGTAAGCACCCACAAATAATAAAGAATCCCACTCTACGTGCTGCACCCAATCCCAGAGCCCCCTTGTATACAAATTCATGAATCCCAAAAGGAAGGACAAGACGACTTTCTGTCATAGTGGTCTCGATTATTAAGCCAGCTCTGGTTTCTGCAACAGAGCCATTTTGTTTTTCACGTATTTACAATCACAGCTAAGTTTCCTGAATGTCTTCATTCCTGAGTAATGCGTTTGTTTTTATGACACATCATGCTAACTAGAAAAGATCAGAAAGAATGAGTATACAAATAAACTACCTCAAGAAGGATTTGATATACAGGCACGGAGCACAATACAGAAGGTTTACACCATCACCGCCTGTTTTATGCCTGAGCCATAAGTTCTTGTCACTACTAACGATCCATTAGTGCCAATCAACTTGCGTTAGCATAAAAGGTATCACAGTAAGTGGATACTGGTTCTTGAGGACATTCTAAAACTTGGTTGATATAAAGCAACAATTCTGTTGTAGTTTACTTACAGCTTCTGAAAACATGTGACTTGATTTTACACAACATTTTGATTAAATACATGCACCAGCATGATATAAACTAAACAGGCTTAAAAAATGAGACATATGATAGAGCTCAAGGATACCAGCCTAGTGTGGTTGTACCTTTTCTGCACATGAACCATCTCATAACCACTCAGTACTGATAGGAATATTCAGCTGTTGATGATTTGGAAGAAAAGTGAAATAATTTCTGGAAAAAAACCTATGGTGCCTAAGCAGCGATAAATTCTGAAGAAACTAAGGTGCTGATGCAAAGGTACTACATCTCTTCATTGACTGCACACAACCAAGAAAAACTTCTCAGAGCAACTAAGTTAAATGCTGTATCTACAAATGTTCACAAAGATCAGGTACAGAACGGGGGATCGCTGTCCTCAGAAGGAAAAAAAAAAAAAAACAAGATTTGAGTACTGATTAATCATAATTTGAATATTATTCCTTGGACAGCATGGCATATGGTACTTGACCTGGTAAACAAAGCCATCTGGAGAAGATAGGAAGCAAAATTACTTTGCCTCTGGTACTGATGAGGCTAGTACTGGAAAAGCATAGGAAATCTAGTGTTCTCCACTTCAAGAACAACACTGAAAAAATGGGAAAAGCTCACAGAAAAAAACCAAACATATGAATGATTAAAGAATCACAGTGACAGAGTAAAGAAGCTTTTATTTACCAAGACAAAAATTAAAGGGTAATTGATTACAGAATGGAAATGAGACATCAAAGGGAACAGAAGGGTCCTAAACTTAAGGAGGCAAGGAAGAATGAATGAATGACAAGAAATTGAAGGTAGTCAAATGCAAAATAGGTGATTTTTCTTTTCTTAAATGGCAAGGATGATTTATGCTTGAAACAAAGTACCAAGGGTTACAATTTTTGCAACTTGTGTACAAGAATGCATAATTTTCAGCAATTTTTTTAAAAGGAAAATATACTACAAGCTCAAATTTTTAAAAAGCAAGAACTGAAAACATATGATGGAAGTCATGCCAGTGGTAAGACAAGTTGAGCAGCCTTCTGGCTTTAAAACCTGGCATCTTTAGAAATATTCAGTACAAAAACTACCGGAACAGTAATTTCTTATGTGCATAAAGCGTTCTATGAAAAATACCCATTTTCAAGGTAGACCTATACCCCTCATGCATAGTACTTTCACAAGTGCAAATGTGATCTGGCAATCTTGTAGCTTATAAAAGAAACCTGATATCATGTAAGATGTTCTTATTATAGCTAGTCTTATAGTCTACCCTGTTTATAATGTGATAAACAGTTCAAACCATTATGTTTTAGATTGCTTTATAAACAATACTTGTAAAAAATGTTCTACAGAAACTGGCCAACATAAGGCAAAGAACTAATTTTAAACCAACAAGAATAACTCATAAAGTAACATCTTCTTTAACAGAACTTGAAATGACATTTTGAAAAACATCCAGTAAAGTGTTCATCTGTGTATCACATACTGAATTTCTGTTTAGCTGAAAGTCAGATTTAAGAGGTTGTGTTACACATGAAATTGAGTCCCAAAGGACTAAACCAAGAAAAACACTGGTTATTCAATTTCCTTTCCAGTAATCTCATTTTACTTCTAACTTACTTAAGATCTACTGTAACTCCATTATGTCAACATAGCAAATACTGCATAGTCATTCACTACACACGCCCTACGAACAGCAGCAACAGAAAATTAAAACTGCAAAGCTGCATTTCTTTTTTCAGTCAAGTTTTTCCATAACAGGGAAAAAAATGTTTGTAATTTTACTGTAGTAGCAAAGGAACTTTCCTTCATTTTATGAGTTGAAAGTGTCTCAACAGATCAGCATGTCAGTACTATCTAAAGAGTTAGCCAAATGTATAAGGCCTATGTTTTCTTTACTTCAAAGAATAAAAAAAAGGAACAGTTAAGAATCATAAAAATAATAATACCCCCCCCTAGAAACAAGCTTGCTTATGTTTCAAAAGACACATAAATCATCTAATTAACACTGAAATAAACTGTCTTTTCTCTGACATGGGAAGCAGTGAGAACAGACTGAAAATTATGGCAGTAGAAAGGAAGCACTGGGATAGTAGCAGAATGAACAAACGGGCCAAGAATTCAGAGGCTCTCCTAGTAAATGACTCCAAAACAAGTTTAGTATTTCACTTACATCTTATAATAAATTTTTGAATAAGATATAGGACCTAGCAATCCTGTCATCACAAATGAAGTCTGATGATGCAGAATTTTGTTTGCTCTTTAGAGAAGAAAAACAGCTGACCCTGTGCTGCACCAATTTGGGAAAAGCCAGTTCTTCAGATGAAGTATATTTTCAGTCCAATCTCAAGAATGTTGTAGCACCCAAGAGCAACATTTCAGAGATTTATTTTGAAATAGGCAGCTGTTGAGGAACGGAAGTGGTGGGATTTTTTTTTTTTATTGTCCAGTTTTGTTTCTGCTTATCACCCCCTAAAAGGAACCAAACATCTCAATGCATTTGAAAAGAGGAACTTCAAAGAAAGGACATCATATCTGCAGAGAGCACTTATACGGAAGATAAAACACTTCTTATGATGAACTGTGTACTTGAGCATAGGTAGCCACCTTTTACTGAGAAGCTGAATACCAAGAAAAAGTAACAAAGGAAGACAAATTTATCAAACCATTCAAGATGATGTCAATCTCCAGCAGGTATCCTATAGCCCTTGCAAAATGAAATTATCTTGCAGAGGCTTAGAAAATAGTCTGAACTCAAATTCCACCTGTTCACATAACAGTAACATACACACACACAAAAAAAAATAAATCAAGAATTGCATATGTGGGGTTTAAGGGGGTAACATAAAAAAACAATTAATGTATCATATAGCTTAATGCAGTTAATATGCTGCTGTATAATAAATATTTAGGTATACCCTAAAGTCATTTTAACAAGCAAAGGGATCTGACATTTCCCAATATTCTTCTGAACTTCTATTAGTAAAATATGCAATAAAGGATGTCTTCAAGGAGGAGGAAAATGTGAGTGGATAAGCACCTATAAAGCGGATAAGCACCTAGGATGCTTTAAAAGACATGAGATTAACAAGACATCCTTTCTTTTGTCAGTTCCCAAATTAAGGCAAATGATATACTCCCATTCTAGGATTAACCAGCAAGCAGGTCAAGCTAACTGTTTAAGAGACCTGAGAACCAAAATAACGAAAATGAAACCAGTTAGAAGAAAAGGATGATAACCTCTCCCTACTTTGGAATGAGAGCAACTCATGAGACATACAGAAGTGTGCCTCAATATGCAATCAGAGAGGAAAAAAAAGATAAGTGAAAAGACTGGAACTCCCTACCAGAATTCAGGTGATATTGCATGCAGCTATAATTGGTGAAGGTATTTTATTTTGAACTTGAGAAATGTGACTCTCTTGTCATAGATGAATTGAAGATCCTGACAGCAATCAAGAATAGGAAATAAAGCATCTGTGAATGAAAATTGTAATTGGCAAATGCTGCTTCCATGAACAGCTTATTCTGTAGATAGAAACTTTTTGTGAAAGACTTGGAATTTGCATAAAGTCATCAAGGACCCTCCTTAAAATGCCTATGGGAAACTGAGCTATCTTTTCCTTTCAGAAGTGGGTGATAAGTTTGAGTCATCCATTCTGTTCTATATTAAAAGTGGCATTACACAACTGTAAAGGGCTTGCCATGTTTACTTTGAGAACTGGAAAGTAACTAGCAACAACCTTCAGGGGAGTAAATAATTAACACAAGAATAGCTTTAAACTTTCTCTTCCATTCTTCTTGGTTTAGTGGAAGGAGGATCATTCAAACATCTTAAAAGTATTTGATATATGAAGTGTCAAAGTATCTCCATGAGGTAAGTAAAGATAATTGCCCAGTAAGAAAATTAAGCCATAGAGGTAAGTCTCTCACCCTGGGCACTCTGGAGTGCTCCACTTTCAGGTTCATGCCATTCTGTGCTACTCCTTGTCTAGACTTCTCTCAGAACTCAAGAACAGGTTTATGGAATAAATCAGTCATAGAAATGACAGCGTAAAAGGAGATACGCACAAAATGATTTAACATCTGGAACTGTTCAATCCTTTGGAGATACTTTTATAGCAAATTTCCAGAGGTTAGTGCATGTAATCATTATGCACTATTTAAATAGACTAGTATTACTACTTTTCCATCTGGATTAGAACTCAGTCTCATTTTCTTATACAGCTATAAAAAGTTGTAAGATATCTGTTCAGTTTTTTCTTGCAAGTATTTTCCATATGTTCATTAATTCTATCCTTCAATAATTTTAGGTTATTACCGTTTCATAAAATGTAACTACTAGCAACGCAAGAAATCAATCTAACACATGCCTAAATTACTTGTTACATAGCCCCAACAGTTTACACTGGACTATCTGGATTAGCAGTGCATTGTAAAGATGCAGTGAAGTCACAGAACATAAGACACTGCTATTTTCTGTACCATTTCCTTCCAAGAAATCACCAACCTGCAGAGCCAGATGTGGAATTGCACTTATTTTGGTAAACAAGATTTTTTTTTATTAATAGCTTTCTTTTGACCAGTTTCACTACTGTCTACACACTACTGCATCTTTGGTTTCTGTAGGCAGTATAAAGGTCTTGGTCTGCATCTAGGTTTTTTTAGTAACCGTTTATCCTCTCTTTTAAGCCACAAACTTATGTATGAGGATCCTAAGATCTGGCATAAGCATTACCAGTGTTTCAAAAAAAAAAAAAAAAAAAAAAAAGGCAGTTTAACAGTCAGACACAAAACAGGGAGTTGTTGCCTCTACCAACGTTGACATTAGTCAAATAAAATTTAGGACCTCCTGCAGCAGTGTCTTTCCTTCAGCATCCTCTACAACCAACATCCTCTATGACATTTTATTAGCTACCAAAGTCTAGGAAAATAAAAGCAAGGGCATTTAATTTAGCTGCTCAACTATACTTTAAACGTCATATAGCACTGCAGAGTTGTACAGAAATAAAAATGCATATGTCTCAAAAGTCTCATCTCTATATATTGATTCAAACTAGGTTTTTTTCTGTTGAAGGACCCTATTTTCATATAGGGCAATCCATACGTTTGTCCACACTCCCCATTCCTTCTTTAAAACTTACCACAAAACCCTAGCTGAACTTTCCTATGGATAACTTCCTTAAATTCTTAGGTAATAATAAATAAATAGTAACAAAAATGGATGCATGACGCAGATGATTCCAGTAAATACATAACCTTGATTTACATATTTTCCTTTTCCAAACTTCTTACCTATTATCCATCTTTAAACATCCTGTTTAACTATAATGCAAACTTTTTTGAGAAAAATATGTATGAACTCACTAAAAGCAGCACCGTGCAGAAATGCTGAATATATGCAATTCTTACTGCCTTGCTGGGTGATACAGTGATTACCACACCTCAGGCATAAGCCATAGGCAGAGCCTTCCAACACCACACATAAATGAGGTTATCCAAGCATGTTCACTCAGTGCACTCATTTTAATCCCCAGCATCTGATAAATTTAGAATGGGAAAAATTATTTAATAGTTCCTTTATCAACTGCTAAGGGTAAACATTCCGATTTTAAATCGCAGTAACTGTATTTGTGTGTGAGTGTGACAGAGATGCTCGGATCTTTACAAAGATTGACAGGTTCAATGCTGGTCTGCGTTTGAAAGCAGACCACAATCCGTTAAAAAAAAAAAAATCCATTAAGTTCTTGTCACCTCCATTAGTCACTTTTTCCTATTGAAATAAGATCCATCTGTAAATTACCAGTATGCTAAAAGAGTAACATTAAAGTGGGTAAATGCACTTGATTCTATTGACTTTTAATTAAAATCAACTAAATTTCTATTACGCTCCCAAACAGCCCTTACACTATCTCATCAGAAGTTTAAATTGTCCTCCTTCTATCTTTAGCCAGGAGAGATGATACAGTTTTGAAAACAGAAAGAAGATAATCTTCAAGCAATCATACTTAGCTGTAAAATAGCCATGCAGCTCTTAGTAAGGCGTAAGGTAGTTCTTATGCCAAATTACTTTATATTTTAATAAGCACTGTAGCACATTTAGATAACAATGTTAAATCAATTGACCTCATGCTAAAGATACACATATTGCAATAAATTGTTTTCTTAATTTTTCTTGAATTAACGCATAGATAGTTAAAGCAAAAAATAATTGTCATCTGCAAAGACAAAACTCATGTGAAGCCCAACAAAGCATCATTCCAACACACAGAATGAAGTTTAAATTGCACTTGTAATTACTGAAACTCAAGTTTTATTGCTGTTTTGGGAAAATAAGTTAAACTAAAAATTCCCTATCTGTCAATTCAGCAGTCTCATAGTAGTTGCAATGGTCCAAATACATCTTAAAGGTAGAAACGTTCCAGGATGACAGTGCAGGCTGTGTTGTGTAAGAAGCATATAAACACTTCCACAAATTAAAATAATCAAATGTCTTTGATTTCATTCAACTTTCTGCCTGGCTAGTCCCTTTTTCAAAACAAAACCCCAAATACTGCATGTCAGAACACAGAACACCAAGCAGACAAGGAAATTAAAATGCTATTTTTCTATTTAAAAAAAGAAAGAAACAATGCAATAACAAATTCACAGTTCCTCGATTCTGCAAACTACCACTTATCTATTTCACTGGTAGCTTGGAGAGTGAGCAATTTTTAGAGACTGTCCCCTGCATTGTTCACAAAACACAGACACCAAACAATTCACTTTGTTCTCTGTTGCTCCAAGTATCGCACAGGAGTCTCTGCCTGATAGCCTGTGCCCGTTTACTTGAGCAACAGATGCCATAAATACATCATTGGGATCTTATTAGCTTCCAAAGAAAAAAGGCAATACAGTTCTGAAGCAAAAACCATCCACTGAAAAGTGTCACATATACAAAGAAGAGCTTTTCAAAGTACATAGGAGTACTCTGAATTATGTCACACTTGTAAATAAGGTGGAACGTCTGTACAATAGTAGTATATTTGCCCAAAAAAGTAAGTGATGCACTCTCAAGCAGTAAGTTATGCCACTCAAAGGCATAAAAAAGGCCTTGTTCCTTTTTGCTATTCACCATGGACAGCATAAGCTACCACTCCGAAAGCTCATTCTCCATCATTTTTCACTAGATGCTCACCAGTTCTGTGGCAACATTACAGGAATTATAGGCAAGATATGGCAATAGCCAGTACTGCTGTTGCAGGGCCCTGGTAACTACCAGATCCCTTATTGTAACACTCCCTATGTAGAGCAAGCGTTAACCAGAATAATTTAAGAAAACAGTACATAAAATCACTCTCTATGGATCTAAGGAAAGCAAGCTTGTGCATCAGATAAGATAAGGTATGAAGGCTAAGATATCTAAGCAGTGTATACAGAAATAGCCACAAAAACAAAGGCAGCTGTTACTTGGGGAACAGAGGGAGGAAGGAAAGTAGCGAGAGGGGTTTGAAGTCCAGCTCCATCACGAAGGAAGAAAGGAACACAGAAGTTCAACAAAAATCATTAAGCAAAATTAGAGGGAGTTATTACTGTAAATAGAGCTTTGATAAGAATAGACAAGCATGAAATTAATTTTAGGGCTGTCTGCAAGGAAGGCAGCAACTCTAAAGTTAGAAATTTTCAGTTTATATATGAAAGCACCATAAATTTCTATTTAACATTTGCACTTATCCTAAAAGAAAATGTATTTTAGGTAGCTGAATAAGAGGTTAAAGATTTCTTTTTGGAATTAATTTCAATGTATTTATTTGAGTATAAGTTTTAGCAGTATCAGCTTCACTTTCCAGACCCTGCAGAAGGTCACCATGTTTTGGGCTAGAGGATATTTTACAGCACTCTCTTCAAAGCCCTAGCAATACCCCGTGATACAGATCCAGTCCTCTCTCTTCACTGCATTCCCAAGAAAGCCACGTGTATTTTCTTGCCTTACATTTCACTACATGCTACAGAGACTACAGGAGCAGGTACGGGAGGAATGATCAAGCATTCAAAAAGGCAGTTTATTGTTTCTAACCCTATTACAAGTGGATTTTTCCTTTCAAAACCAAACCAAGATTGCCAAGACACATAAAGACTCCTCAGTAACTGATGTGTTTACGTTGTTATTAGCAACAAGAGAAAAACACAGGAACATCATTTATTACAGAGTAATAGCTGAAGAGGAATAACTCCACTGTAATTATTTACCATCTCCTTTCAGACATAAGCTACCAAACAGGGTCACAGCAAGGATTTGCCCACTCTGTTTAAGACAGGTTTTCTTAATAACTACATAGTATTTTTGAAAGTTTTCCCTTCTCTAAGATCACTGTCAAACTACATGAAAAAAACAACATACTGCAAGGTAGACATCTGACAGTATCTAGCACAATTTAATGCTTCAAAATATTTATACCACGCAGCTTTTTTTTTTTTTTTAAACTTTTGAGATGTGGGAGAGAATTATGTTATCACACGTTAACCATGAATTGATTTTTCTATTATTGAATACTCCTGCAGACAGACAAGTGGGAGAGACCACCAGAGGCCTTCCAAACAGTAATTTGTAACTGCTCAAACCACTATTTGCATGTCCTTTGTAATTTTTTAGCATCTGTTCCCTTACACACATAAATATATCCAAAAAAAGCAGCCAATGCATACTTCTGATCACATACAGATAGAATAAAGAATACTCTTTTTGAGCAACTCCTCTAAGCACTTTGTGTAGCTTTTATTACAAGCTATCCTTGAATTACTCCCTTTGACTGCATGGACAGGGTGGATAACCACGAACACAGTTTGTCACTATCTGACAAGAAACAGCAGCAGAGCCATTCCAACAAAGTTCAAAAATCAAGA
Source organism: Platalea leucorodia (assembly GCF_965183815.1). Lineage (NCBI taxonomy): Eukaryota > Metazoa > Chordata > Aves > Pelecaniformes > Threskiornithidae > Platalea > Platalea leucorodia. The sequence goes on from NC_138823.1 coordinate 122,341,862, forward strand.
AGAAGATACCAGAGACCAAGAAAATGGCTTGAAAGCCTGTTTTCTGAGATCTCAGGAAGAATCTCATGCATTTCGAGGAATTCAGCATTAAATGTACAAAAATGCAAACCAACCCCACGCCTTTTCAGAAAGCACTCCTACCCAACACTTCTGTATGCCATTCTGCTTGGATCCTACAATCTCCAAGCACCTCCAGCCCTTCCCCAGAGAGCCCAAATTTTCTTTTGCCCTCAGATGCATCTCACTGTGCACACTACCCTTGCTACCACAAACTTCGCATCAGTGCTCAGGCTTTTTCAAACCCGTAGTGCTCAGTCTCTGCTCAGTGGCGCTGCTTGGGGAGAGGCAGTCACTCCTGCAGAAGCACGGCAGCCATTTCCCTGGCTTCTTGTCCTTCGCTCCAAGTTTGTTCTCCTTTTGACTCTGCTTCAGCTCACTAAAACAGGTGTAACTTTTTCAGTTCTGCCTGCACAGCTCTCCATGAAAAAAAACCATCTGTCCTGTCTAAAACAATACACTTGGAAGAAGTTAGTGCTGACAGCAGTGTCAGACTGCAGCTTACTCAGAAAGCGCGTGGTGGTGAAGCTGTATCTTTGCCCTCACCTTCTGGGTCTCCTCAAACTAGCCCTTCTTCCTTTGCCCTACCCATCCAACAGCGGGTTTTAAAATTAAAGAATGTGAAAGCTGCTTTTAGAAGGTTATGAAAATCCGATTGTGCTACTTGAGAACAGAACATACAAACATCCAACATCCTGTCCCTGGAAGAAAGTGCAGAAGAAAAGACAAGTGGATAATGATAGCTTCCCACAGTGTACCTCTAAGCAAACCGCCGCTTCAGGACTCCTCATGCCAGAGGTTGTATCTGTATCTTTGGGTTAGTCTTTTTGTTCATAAAACATTTTGAAAAATGTAACTGAAAACGCATCAATTATTCCTTGCAGCCTGATCGCTGTGCAGCACTGCTAGAGGGAAACAGACCAAATAAGCTGTTTTCATCAAAAGGCTTTTTTTAACCCTAAAATTTACTCTATACATGGATGAAGTACATCCCTGACCGTGGGATCCATCCTAACAGTATCTTAAAAAAAATACGTATTACGTTTAAGCAACTATTGCAAAACAACTTTGACAGCACTGATCAAAGCGAGCATCTCTGTTTCATCATTAGCTTCCTTTACAAAGAGATGGACTTGCACAACAATGATTTTGTTCTCAAAGTATCTTCTAGATGTTAAGATAAGAAGACCAATCTGTGCTTTAATAAATAAATACATTAAATCTGAACTGCAGAGGAAGAGAGCAGCTAAATTAACCCCATTGGGGCTCCTGGCTCTGTTGTTTTGCCTGTTTAGTTTGTTTTTGTTTGCTTGTGTGTGATATAAATATTGAAACATTTGGCTCAAAATACTCCTGAGTATACACAGGAGACTTGCAGAGCCAGTTCGGTGTCAAGCAGAGGAAAAGAGAGCAAATGACATCCCGTCTGCTTATGTAATATTTTTTCCAAAGTTTGCTTCCCACAGTTGGGATTTAAAATAGCATCTTAGCTGCATTATAAAAGCAGAGTTATAAGTTCACACGAACCTTATCATTTACCACAAAATGAGTATGTATCAGATAATGAGAAGGAATAAATTAATTCCCCTGTACCAAATTCTAAACCCACCATTATACATTTTTCCACATACTTTTAGTCAACAGGAGAAAACATGCCTGCAAATGGAAAATGAAAGAGAATGCTGGTCTTTGCTGTATTATCTCAGCAGTTGGGAAAATTGCCTAAGCACAAATAAATGGTCTGACAACGTATGCGGGATCACTACCTACTTTGACACAGGATTAAAACATTTTTCTTCACTTAAAGTGTGTTACTAGTTCAAAGGATCAGTAGCCTAGTTTTACTGTATTGCAAAACAGTGTGACTATATAACAATGGAACGGGTCTTGTTCTGCGTGCACTATTCAAAAAGCTTTCAATATTTAGTGAAAAGCTGTTCAAGTGCTCAGATGACTCTCCTTTCAAGCTATTACAAACTCACTCATCTCCGTCAAGCAAAATCACTACTTTGCTTATTCTAGCATCACATCTGTGTTGCTGTTGATCATAAACAGATACCTGTTTAAAGTATTTTAAGTCAACTTTCATTGAGTTTATTTTCTGCACACCAAACATCCTGTCACTAGGGAAACATCTGTAGGCAGGAATGCAAATTATCAATTATGTCTGGGGAGGCATAAAAGAAAAAAACATAAGAATTTGCCTTTGTTTTTCAAAAACTGTACAATTAAAATATTTCTGAAAACTGGTTCCACAGTTCTGCTAGACTGAAACAGTTCGGGGTTGTTGGTTTTTTTCCTCCATTTAGTGTCTTCCATAAAATCCTCCAAAAAATATCCTTTATCAGAATTCAAATATATTTTCCAATTTAATGCTGATATGGACTAAAACCCCCACCTCCCAAACGATACTACAGAACTTCTAAAACCTTCTATTTCCTGAATACGGTTAAAATGCTAACACGGACAGAATTTAAAGCTCTAAGACTAAACAAGCAGAAACTGTTTTGAGTTCTGACTACCTTGGTAAATCAGCGGGGAGAAAGGGCAACTTCCGAAACAATGGAATCCCTATTATAAATGTTTAGAGCTTGACTAATCAAGAAGTGACACCAATATGGGGTAACGCGTACATTCATCGAACTAGGGTTACTTCAGTAGAATTCCTTGCAGATATTTTTATTCTAGTACAAGAGCAGATTATGCCTGTTAGAATTTTAGTTCATGCAGTATACTGGTATAATTAACGCACCAAATAATTATACTGGTACCATTTTAACTTCCTCAGGCTAAAACTCAGGAGGAAAAAAAAAAAGAAAAAAGAAAAACACAGCTGTCTAAATTTGAGGTAACGGTATCTGTACGGTTAAACTTTATCTCTCTCTCTCATTTCACGATTCTTTTTGGAACTACATACATATGTAACATTTCGGTTTATTCAATATTAGAAACTATTTAAAAAGAAGCATTGTAACAAACTTAGGATTAATTTGTTAGGATTTGTTACAAGTTCTTTTCACTTAACTATCTATATTTAGACATCCTGCATTTCAAAGTCATTTTAGAGAAAGAGCTATGAGGTAACTCCAGCTGAAAGAAAAAATAACCCTCTACTGAGCAAAGATTATGAACAATCCTGTGCAGCGTAACATTGCAAGTGAAGATATCGATATTGTATTCCTGGATGTACCCTAACAAGCTGTGTAACATACACCAAGTCACTAACTTCTTGATAAATATTCTAGGTATCTAATGGGGATCACAGTTGTAAGAACATACTGTTATTCAGAAAGAACCAAAAGTATTCCAGGCAGATGTCAGAGTTCCTCATACAAGGGAAACAGTTGAAGAACAATTGCTACAACAAAATAACATATATGAAAATACGTTTATTAAAATACGTGAAGAGCCCCATTCAAACAAAACTTGACTCATTTTGTCATGTGGTAACAGATTAGAAGTTATCAATGTGAAATGACAGACTAGAACTTCAAAAACTTGTTAAAAAAACTTCTTTTGAACTATCCCTGTCTAGTACCCCCAAAAAGAACATACTGCTATTAAGAACCCAAACTTTTTCTTTTTCTTTTAAGCTTATTGCTGAGAAGATGTCCTTTATTTGCGCAGGCAATCACCACTCAGCACTACAGTGTTAAATGCAGTAATGGATGTGCATTATTGACTTAGCAAATGTTCAGTGCCAAAAAAAAAAAAAAAAAATGTACTGAGTCAACACATTCAGAAAATAAAAGATGAAAGATACAGTTAAAAAAAATACTGCCAATTTATATTTTAGGGAGATAACTCACGTATGGACTATAAAATTATCTTTCCCATTATAAACTCCATTTTCATAATTAGCTCTGTCCCATAAAGTGGCTCTTCAATCCCACTTGCTATATTTTCACTTTGCTAACAGGCTGTAGACATACTACCTCTCCTTTTTATTAATCTTGGCTAATTAACCATCAGCTTGAATATATATACATCTGTCTTACAGACGGGTTTTTTTGCAGTTTAAACAAACTAACATTAGTATGTCACTTTGGAATAATATCATTGTTATGCAACTGAGTTAGCTAGAGTTTTAACACAATGCTCACAATTTTAAATGGGAAATAAAAGCTTATCAGTTAGGGAAAAATAGCCTGAAAAACCATTAATATACGAAACTGTATGAACTTCTTTTTTCCTACATTGGTCACCACAAACACGATCCTGTTCTATCTGCATAGAACTTAACAGATTTTTATCAACGTCAATATCATCACGATACTGAAAGTGGAACTACAGAATGCTTTAGTGACTGAATATTAATTTGACCCAATATTTGAAATAACTGATTTTGCAGTGAATATATGGAGGTTTCAATTCAACATACATGATCAAACTGCATCTCTAATTAAATACATTGTCAAAGTGTTGTATATGAAGACCTGACACAAAGTTACAAAATAACGTTAGGTATGAAATGGTATTGTAAGAAATTATCTCCATGTAACAACACACTTCAACTCTCAGAATTAATTTAAAAGATGCATCAGCTAGCTAAATTCACTATACTGCTTCTGTTCAGCAACTCCTACAGTTATTAACATCATGCAAATTACCCGGATCATGCACTGCATAGTGCCTCATTTGATGATAACTATACATTTTCCATATATTTCAGCATTCTAGCCTTCTCCAACTTTTTCTTACAGTAATTTCCTAAGAGTACTGGGATATTTTTAAGCTACTTATTCCAAGATGAGCTTCACAGAATTTGAAGGTCATGGGCCCCTGATCCATTTCAAGTTAGATAAGCAGATATATATGACTTATAATGACTCCTTTTGGCTGACATGGGTATAGGAGCACTCTCACAACAGATTAGCAGGGATGTTGCCTCTGACAAAGGAGTGGAAAACATGAGTGGAAACACGCAGCTAGATCCAGAAAAAGAAATCTGCCTATAGACTTATTGCTAGGGGAAGTGAGCCTGAGCTACGAGTCAACAACGTCGATCACCTTGGGCAGGGCTTCCATTCCATGGGAAGAAGATAGCATTAGCTGCAGTAAAATGACCAAATCCCAAGAAAGATATTTATACTGGCTCCATTATGTAAGTTAGATAAACGAGGAATTTCAAGTCCTCATTTTCCTTCCACCAATACATGGACTAATGCTTAGGTCTGGTAAAAACAACCTCATCCCTCAACTCCAGTTTCCTAACTCACAAATACTGAAATTTAATTTTGGTTTAAACCAATTTTAAGAATACATATCATATATCAATTGATTATTTTTGCATAAAAAATAGAGACATCCTTATATTGAACATTCTCCTCTGTGTACACACAAGAGAGCATATTGAAATTATCAAACTTTGTGATTATCAAATTCACAAAGCATTTACATTATTTTTTTCCTTCAGCTACACTTTAGTTGATTCAAGATATCTGCAGCTAATATTCTAAAATAAACCAGTTTTACCAAGCAACATGGCAATTCACCAGGAAACAAAAACCGTCATGCAGGGACAAGGCAAATCAGTACCTTCATTTACAATGTGTGAATCCCTCAAGCAGGAAAACCAATTATCAGATAAAAATAGATCAGCACACAGCCAGGACAGCTTCAAGCTCACTGAGGGCTCGAATGAGCACTGACCAAAAAAACTCCAAAAAAACCACGCACACAATGACAGAAGAGGTTAAAGTTAGGAAAGCATACATTTGGAAGTGCTTGCTGTCTGATAGGCAGCAGGAGGCAACAACACGGGGATGAAAAAGCACAAATATAAGAAAATCCTTTAAGCAAAGTAACATTCCCCTCATATCTCAGATACGAAAGAATTCTTCAAAAAAATGCCCAGCATTCACAGCATCCAGCATTAAAAAAGGCCTCTCCTGTGCAAAACAAAGGCAGTGTTCTGCTACATGGCTTCACAGACAGAGCTGAAACCTAGATTCAAATATGCACCAACACAGAGATTCAAAACCTGAAACCACATTAAAAGATTTCCAGAAGTCAGAGGTTGAAGATTCAGGCTATTAAGGGAACGTCTGGAACCTTGGATCTGGAGGTGGGTCTGGACAGAATTTTTATTTGGGAACATATATTTACAGCTGGCTAATAAAAAGAAAACTATCAATGTGTTAGAAATTAACACTCAAGGTCTCGCAAAACTATATATTCATTAAGAGACACAAATCAGTAACATTAAATCGATTCTGGATTTACTTTGCACTTAGAGTAAAATCTTGGCATCAACATTTACAATATTAAATTTATTCTTATTTTTGTTACTAATGTTTAAACTGTAAATGGTAAAAATTAAAAAGTGGGTACAGTATGGAAGTAATTTACTTGTGTAAATTACAGTGTATATTTCCGGAGAGATTTAGAAAGTTAATATATGCCTTAAGAATTATGCCAAACTATTAACTGATATGCGAATGTTTTAATAATTCCAACCAGAAGGGCTTTGATCTAGTCCTGTCTTTCTCCTACCCTTTGTACAGTTAGGCACCTGATGTCCCCTATCTACAAAAAGCTCCCAAGTATTGAAATGACTTATACACACATTTCATTTTTAACTACCTTTCCCCCCCCCCCCCAAATTCTCCCCCCCTCCTCCTCCCCCCCGCCCAACAGCTGAGGCTGAGAGCATGACAAGCTCTGTCTCTCTCCAGTTCATGGAAGCAAGGAGTATTAAGTCAGTATACAGTAGTGTCAGAAACTGTTGTGAGAATGAAAACCCCAACTAAACAGATTCTGGTTCGTCCTGAGCGAGTATTTCTGCAGACTGGAGCTGGTTTGGATTCCTACAGTTCTACATTTTCTCCTGCAAGCCACTATAGCATTGTTCCGCTACTTCTCTCAGACAAATAGATAAGCTTTCAGATGGGGCAACTCTCCTCAAGAATCAAATTAGGTTCATAAACTACAGTGGCCAAACCCGTGGGATGCAAGGTGGCAACAAGACAGAAGGATCTGGCATTTTACATCTCCTGATGGATGCAATCAATCCCTGACTACCTCAAAATGCTGTGAGTCCCTAAAATACATGACCATATGGAATTACCCAAATCCAGTTTGTAATCAGTACCCAAACTGTCATTTATATCCTTGATATAAGGAATATATGTTCTTTCCGTTTCCTCCAGCAAGATGGGATATTGGCCCTTCTGAATCTCTCTCTCTGTTTATTTCACAGCTATTTTGGAGTCATTTGAGCAAGAATGTTTATGTTATGATATACTGTGAGTAGTTAAGGTCAAACCTGTTTTTTTTCCCCCCCATCACCTTTTTTATTGAAATGCTCAGAAACAGTTTACATTCCTCTACTCTGTATTTGTAACTGTCTCTCCTGCTCTGAAATACCACCACAGGCATTGCAACAAACATATCAAAAGGTTATCTAGTTACAGCAGCTTTTCTTAAAACCCTGCACATCCTCTGCCAATGTGCAACCATGTAATCCTCATCGGAGGGCTGATTTTGGTCCTGCTTTATAGTTTTGCTAAAGACATAGATAGTGCTTCACCTCTAACATCATTAGGCATTTATTTGTATTTTCTCACTGTAAGTCTGACTTTAATGATACTGCATTTCAATAGGCAGTTTTGCTGGGCATTAAAACATCACTTTTTGCTGAGATAAAAGAAAGAGGATATTGTAATTCTTGTTTCCTTTTCATAAATTCCAGTTGTCTAAAACAAGGTTTAGACACATGACCTGGCCCTGGACCCTGTATTCACACGTTTGCCTCTCCCCTTCTCTCTAATAAATCTACGGAACCTCTTTCAAACCAGATTAGACTCTCTTCATGCACAGCTGATATTAAATGCATGAATAGGTAACACACGTTCAATACATGCTGGTCCTCAAATTAAAAGCACACCCCTTATAAGCCTTTTTAACCACGTCTTAGACATATTGCTCTTTACAAAGGTGCTGAAATATTTCATACAATGGATGTACTGTCATTCTTTTTATCCAGAAAGCTAGTGCCAAACAAAAACGTCAGGAATGGAGAATTACTGTTCTCTGTGCCATGTGTTTATATTCAGGTTGTTTTTACTTCCAAGCAAAGTAGAACCAAATGCTTTCTATTTACAGTGAGAAAATTAAAAATCAATATTTGTATCACAGCAGTTTGGGAATTTTAAGAATTCTCACTCTTAGAATATATTAAAAACATACAGGTAATTCTCACTGAGCTAAGTCTAAGAGAAGTGGCATCGCCAGCAATAAAGCAGAATCGGAAGGAGCGAGCTTTGCATCGATCAGCTCCAGAGACAATTCTGCAGCTGCCACAGCAACGAGCAGAGGAGCCAGCCAAGAGACCAGCAAAGCAGCCAAAGAAGAGGTCAAGGCTTGGGAGCCAGAACTTGGCATCCGGGTCTTACAGCTGTCAGGGACACTCATGAGAGGAGTCACTGTTGCCTACAGTTTTGGGAAACAAGAAAAAAACAAAACAAAACAAAACCCAAATCTTTATCTACAACTGTTAAGAGCCAAGTTAGTGCTGAGAGGCGATACATGCCACTATTTGTTTCGTCACAGCATTGTGACACCAAGCCACTACACCAAATGAGAAAAGTATTACCTGCACAGAAATACAGTTCTGTAGTGGTGCGGAATGTTAAGACTTCCAGAGAGATGGTTTCTTTAGGAAAAGAAATGTCAGTGAGTAAGACTGGGGGGTGGAGGGAATAGACAACTACTCTTTCTTTGTGTTTCAAAATACAAAATTTTGCCTTAAAAACATTTTTTTGGGGAAGGGGGATATTCTGTCAAATTTTCCTTTAAACTCCCCATTGTGTAATTACTACCAGCACCCGTAAGAACTCTGGTACATAATCAACAGTTTTGTTGCCAAATTGTATGTACTTTTTATTAAAAAAAAAAACAACAAAAACAAAACAACATCTCTAGAGATTACTGAGAAAATATGAAGCTGCACTGTCTACTTTAGGGATTCCGTACTTGCTAATGACAGACACAAAACTCAGAATGACAACTGCACATTTTAAGACTCATTAAATAGAATGTGCAGGATCTCTAAACAAAAGAATAGAAACCAGACCAACAGCTCCAGTTTTGCAAAAATTAATTTTAAGTGCATATGCATGCAAAAACCCAAAGCTAGTAGCAGTTTTCAGGAAAGCTGTCTCCACAGATTCTGTGCTGACAAGCCAAGCAACTGCCAAACAATGTTTAAAAACAAAAGTGAGGCTCTTGATAAGTGCCAAAAGAGATGTTATATTCTGCCATTATAACTCAGGCTTTATGAACAGGAAAAAGAGGATACTTGCACCGGGATTCTCATTGGCACTGTGAATGAGGCACATTCCGTACTAAGCAGATTCCCAAGGAAGTACCTTGCATGTCAGCGTGGACTGTAAAAATGAAGAAATGTTCAGCTGTGATGAAAAGTAAAAGAAAAGTAGAAACCAAGATAATGCAACTGGTGTCAAAAAATGCATGGCTCTGTCAAAGAGGTGTTTTAAGCATAGCTCAAATAAACAGCAAAACTCTTTAAAAACATGATTTGATCGGATATTTTCATTTATTTTCTCCAATGTTTTCTTACTTCTAATCAGCTTCTATGTCTACTTGTAGATTGAGATACAATCTCTCATTTCATTTTCTGAGTTTAGAACAACTAGGATTATCAAATTGCCAGTTCATAATATTCTTAACTTTGTAGTCTGATATCCATCTCTTCGATGTCACACTACCATATGTGGTGCTTTTCTCCGTTTTTCTTGAACCCTGTGAAGCATCAGAAAGCCGTCCCAAGGCAACCTTCTCAAGCACGTTTTTCACTGTTATACAAATAAGCCCTCTAGTGGTAAAACAATCGTGATACCTACCATATTCAGAGTTTCTATGCACCTCCTCTCCAGGATAAAAATCTTACTCTCACAATATCTCCTAACTAAAGTTTAGCCACTAACGGCCTATCTGCAACTTCTTTTGAAAGCTATTCATTGAAGATGACGAGCTTACTGTATCTTAAGCATGAGTGTGTGGCTTGGTTATTAAATCCAGGGATAAAAACATAGTAATCAACAAAGAATAGAACTGTCAACAAAGGTACAAAACTAATTTAGCATAATGTCACAGAATTCTCCAGATTTTACTAATTTTTAAAAAGTATACTGATACATAGATAATGAACTCCACCACGCACTAGCACTTAAACAAACCCTTTGATAACCAGAATCGTAAGTGAACGCTTGTGTTCTTTCCATTCTAAGCTACTGCATTTCCTTTCCCTTCCATAAGTGTATTTATTTGCTACTTTTAAATACTAGTCAATGAACAGGAAACAGAAACACCAGCAACTCTGACCTGTGTTTGTGGCAGTGATTTCCATTATGATTGGCAAAATGTTGCCAATGCATCAGATATTTTATCTCAAATAGCAACTCAGCTTCAAAGACTGCCAGACTTAACACTGTCAAATATTCCTAAATATTATGCTACCATTTCTTAACAGAAGACTAGCACACTATCCAGTTCTAAAATAAAATAGCTATATTTTAGATTAGCAAGTGAGTGGGACGTTTTTATCCGTACTTGTCCTCTTTTTTTAACACAGTAATCCAGCAAATGGTTATTACATGAGCAATGGCCCAAAGGGACTGTACCCGCTAAAAGAAATCTGTTTCACAGGTCAGTCATTCTAAATTGGTACATATTTGCATATACTCAGCAGTTCTAGTGAAACAGAATTATCTGGTATTTGGCCAGATCAGAGCTTTCACTATGTTTCTAATGACTCAAGAGCTCACTGACAGTACCTCGGTGTATTTGCAATCTCGAAGGAGACTGTGCTGGGAGAGGTCATTGACCACCTTCCACAAAACACGGCTTACCTGAGAACACCTCAGACTTTCTTTCTGTTCTGAGTAGAGGCGAGCACTGGAAACCGCGGCACGCCATCCGCTCGCAGAATAGACCCCTGTCTTTTCTCACCAGGATAAACCTGCAGCCTACCAGCTAGAATTTAAAATAAAGACTTCTTTGGAAATGCAAGTGCCAACAAAACCCTATCAACACAAAACACAATTAACTTTTTGGCCTACATAAACCTTTTTTGTGTGATTTTTGCCTATCATGCTGATGTTTTAATGCAGACATGCCCATGCCTTGATATAACACTAATTGGTTATAATTCAGAGAACAGTGGCAGAGGATGAATAACACATCTTGTTATAATTTGTTTGATAGCTAGAAACCAATTTCTAAAAAGTCAATGTGTATTTCGGAAATTCCTTGCGAAACCATTCACAAATGAAACCATAGTGCAGAAACACATATAATCTCAAAACGTGGGTTCAGAAGCAACAATAAAAGTAAATACTCTGACAAGATTGATAGTAGTTGTGTCACTCTCAAAACACTTTAAATCAAATAACTGAATAGGGAAGCACACAACTGACTGGAAAAGTCCTCCAACAGTAATCGTTAGCAACGGCTAAGCTGGAAGGACTATCCCGTGGAGGCCTACAAAGACCTGTGGTGGATCAGACCCTAGTTTCATGAACAATTTTGGTGATTTAACAGGAAAATCTGCTTAAGAACTGCGCATATGATATCAAGCAAGGAGAAGTCCAAGTGCTCTGAAGATCAAGATTAGAACTCAAGCAATCCTGAAAAACTGAAGAAATAGTCTTAATGAACAAGATGAGATTCAGTAAAAACAAACAGCTACACATTGGAAGATGTATAGCACCAATTCAGAAAAAAACAAAAGATTCAGTACAAGGTTATTGCAGAAGAAACAAAAAACCTTTTGACATGCTAAAAAGAGCATCGCATACAACATAGGATGTACCTGAACTTTTTTTATACTCAGAAATAGTAAAACTTGTGCACTTGTATGTGGTTTCAGGTATCATAATTTTAAAAAGTAGAGACAATCCTGGTAAGTATTTTGAAATAAAACGACCTGTGAGGAAGAGCTGAAATATCTCAGTTCATGCAGTTTAGAAAACAGAAGACAGGAACATAGCAGCTGGGAAGTCATCATGAAGGGAACAGTAACCAATTACTTCTCTGTACTACAAGTGGTAGTCAGCTTAACCTGCGCTTGGGAGATTTGAGTTAAAAGCTTTCTAACTACTAGATGAATAGGTTACTTTGGAAGGCTGAAAACCCTCATGCCAGGAACCTCCTATCTCCTGGGGCTGGTCAAGGGAGAGAAAAGCTAGATAAACTAAACTTAAGGGCAGGGTCCACAAAACACTTTGAATCTTCAAATCAGCCAGACTGGGGGAGCTGTTACACTGTACTGCAGCTCCTCCGCTTTCAAACAGCCACCCGTCTTCTCCTGATGAAAAATAGGGTAGACAAGAGCAGAAGGAGAACAACGCACACTTGAGTCCCATCCCAACAAAGTCAAGCTCTGCCTGAGGTAGACACCCAAACACTAGGTAGCCCTCTCAGGTTCTCCACAGTTTCGACACTGATTTTCCAGATGTAGCTATAATTCTACACATTAGAAAGGTACATATGACAAAGGGACAGTTTATAGCTATAGATGGTAGTATGCACAAAGAATCTAACATGAATTTACCTTTAAGTCTTGACTTTTTGCCAAAAAAAAAATCTAAGCTATCACTGTATGTTATAAAATGTATACACATGCATAAGAACATGTCTGCACCAGCAGAAATGCATCAGTATTATTGTACCAAGGCCATATCTCTAGACAACGCACTAACAGTAAATTACAAGACCGAAGGTTTCTCTTGTTTGAAATAGAGTCAGCAAAGTTGTTAAGTCTTCTCCCAAACTTTAAAAAGAAGCCACAATACAACTTTTTACATATTAGCTACAATTACTTTGTGGTATCAAAAGCAGCATCTGTCGCTTTTTATGGCCTCTAAGATTATGCTCCTATCACTCGCTGTATCTCTGCAGCTCAGATGTCTTCAGAGGGAAGCTGAGCAAAGCAAGATGCAGCTGCAATTGTTAATACAATGTGACATTGCAAAGGAAGATGGATTCCTTCCCCCTTTTTGTTCAGTGTTTCTATTAGAAAGGCAATTCTTGCATATAGCTTCCCTAGCTAGAATTTGAAAAATGTATCATCCAGCTGTATGTACTCTTACACTTCAGCTTCAGAAGACATTTTACAACATAGAGCTTTTGATCCATTGCTACACAGATTATTTTGTATTTAAACTGCATAACTACAGATCTCAAAGTTTAATCTACATTGCAGGGGGGCGGGAGGGGAGAGCAAGCTGCTATTACTGTTATTCATTCCACCTTCAGAAACAGTTAGGGAAGGAGGGGAGGAGACACGGAAAACAGACTAAAAACTCAGTGGATTCTGAACCTCTCATTTTAAAGATTTATACCAGAATAAAATTATTATAATACTATGACAGAGCATCCACATGAGGCGGGGCACCCCTAACATTTCTTCTTCAGTAACTGTTATTGTTAACTTCTCTGGGTAGTTAAGGTCTTAGTGTAACCATCACAGCACCTGAGGTTCCTTGGAAAGCCTGAGCAACTTGAAAGATTCATTAAAACAGAAAAACAAAACGGTAGAAGGCTCTGCCTATACTCAGAACTTGCAATTTCAATCACACTGATACAAAGACCATGCAGTTGTCAAGGAACTGCAGTCTTAATACTACCTAGGACATCAGAAGTTACGTTGTGCGCTACATGTGGCTTTCAAGATACGCACCAAAATAATCCAAACTAGAAGTCCTAAAATGGCAGAGCCACTCATTCCTTCTGACATATCCGAAGTCCGTTTTATTTGGCCGTGACAGGACCATCGAAGTTTAGGGACAACCAATCCATGAAGCTATTAACATAATGGTACCAGTGTCACTTTTCAACCTGCTGTCTCCATGGGGAGGAATACGGCCACATCCCATTCTCACTGCCAGCTCTGCTTTTGACTCTTTAAAGGACAGCTTGCAGTGAGAATTTAAAAGTAATTTTAGTCTCCTGGAATTACAGGGAGGGAAACAGAAACAGGAGCACTTAAAGGAACACACTACAGTCTGGGTTGTGGACTTCTTATTCATATGTAAGGAGTTAACCCTCAAATAGTCCCTATATACACATTTTGTGCTTTCAAAAAAACGTAATGCACTTCCCCAGAATTATTTTGTTAAACTGGCATGAAAACCACTGGAAAGATGTCACACTAATACTCATTATATCTCTCCTGCTTGCCCCTGCAGTTCCTATAACTATACAGGAAATAAAGCAGGACTACCAAATGCAACCAGTGTTAGAATAAACTAATACTTCAATTTTTTCCAACATATTATCCCTCAAGATGCATTAATAATTTATCTGTTACCAACTACTCCTGGTATAGCCATCTTTTTTAAAATGAAGCCTTTTAGAACCTAGAAGAAAAAGAAAGTACTTGAATTCAATAACTTCATTTGCTAAGCTGTAACAGTAAAAATTTAAACATTTCTTTTAATAATCTGCTTATTCCCATTTCACTGGATTTTAAAACAAGTTTCACTCAGAATTTGCAATGGTTATGAACTTCTGAAAAAAAATACAGTGAGATGCAGATACACTCAAGTATTGCAAACTCTATATTTCAAGTTTAATAAAAGATACCCTTATATTTGATATTGGTTTATCTGTAATCCCTACACCACGCGCACACACACTTTCTCTTGCACACACACTTACGTTTTATCTTACAACAAATCCTCTGACTAAAACTAAGCTTGATCAAACATATTATGGTTTATGAATTCTCAGCAGCTTCTGTTTCTTCTTTGTATTATTCACTGTAGAGATTTAGCCGATTATAGGCATGCATTAGAAATTTCCCATGACTCCAAAAGGACTGTTCAAGGTATTAGAACAGAAAGCAGCAGCAGCATACCAGGCAGCTTGCACACTGCCACAGTTAATGAAAAATCCCTTTGAAAATTACACATCACTACACTAATTTCTTCTGATCAGAAGAGTGAAATTCTGAATCGACACTTCCATCCAGTATAAGATAAAAATTCAGTGCAAAAATGAAGTAATTAAGCCCCAATTCTTTTGACATCTACTTTACGGCATGACTCATGACCATCTTCAGCCTGCGTTCAATAAAACATTTTCACAGAGACTATTAAAAAAAAAACCTTAACTCTATACTACAGCCTTTCAGTCCAGTACTGCATTTTCTCGCATAATTTAAGTACCAAAATAAATTTTCAGTTAAGTGTGCCAGGTGGTTCTCAGCACTTAAAAAAAACAAAATAAAGCAAGCAAACAAAAAACAAAGGGATTTTTTTTTTTTAATAAACCCAGATTTTCAAAAGCAAATGATGCTTTGGAAATTTTTCTAAAGAGGGTTAGGAGGGGAAAAACGCTTATAACAACAGATTTAGCTCATTTTTAAATAAGAGACTGTAGAACTCATGCTGCAAGTTTCCAATAAACGACTACTAATCACATTTCCAATACTGAGCAGGTGTGTAACAAAGTCAACAACATGAACACAAAAGTCGATCCAGAAGGATTAACACTCCAAACCAGAGTGTTAGAAGTTATTGCAAAGAAAATGTAATAAAAGAAAAGCAAATTCTTCTGCAATTTTACAACTGGAAAACATGTAAGCAACAAATTTACATCATTAAGACTCTTTCTGAAGAGTAGTGTTTAATCAACAATCCAGAGGCTCCAACACAGGTATGACTGGCTTTCTCCTGCTATTTGGAGACAGGTTTACTGAACTTCTGTTCTCCATCTCTTTCCCATCTGCAGCTGCAAACCCCACATTTTCTACCTTGGATTCTCTTACCTGCTCAGAGCCACTCATTTTCACTCTCAATCATTTGAGGAAACCAATGACGAATTGGATTTATTCTCCAATGCTACACACAGTTTAAAAACCAACCAAACCAACCAACCAAAACATACCACCTTAAACAAAGAAGTGATATAAAACTTTGGAGACGGGAAGAACATCACAGTCCCTGAGAAGGAAGGCTTCTAGTAAGAAGAATACAAAGAAACACTACTGCAAACTGCATCACAGATGTATGGAAATATAGTATCTGAATCCTATAGCTCTACCTATGCTCTAGGAAATGCCAGTATTCAGGCTTGTGCTAGCAGCTATGGATATCACATTTGCAGAAAATTATTTAAATAATTTAACTGAATAAACTAATATGTTATTTACAAAACAAAACAATTCAGTTCCCTGAAATGGTAAGCCAACCTTGGAATGGCTGTGAACCCAGGAGGCTTTGAATGTTCATACTCTATCTTGTCATTCAACAATTACTAATCTTAATCAAGTGGAAGGTAAACAATGAATATTAATAGGTATTAACTTGGCTTTTGTCTGGCCGTTGAACTTCCAACTGCCAGCAAGGAAGCTGTACATGCTGATCAGGCTTGAGCTGGAAATATCATATTTATACATTGAAGGAAACTTCTTTATGGGAAATATTAAGCTAAGTGGGTTTTAAAGAGATCTGAAAGTCTGATTCTCATGAAGTTCTTTAAAATGTCTTGTAATTGTCTCCAAAGCTCTGTTCTCTATTCATCTTCCCTTTTGAAGTTTTGTCATTTTGGCAGCTTTGCACAATCCCAGAAGGAACAGAAAAAAATATTCCTACTCAGTCTTCTCCTGCTGTTTTTCCAGGTTGACGCTTCTCAAGCACTTAATTAGCATAGTTACAGAATATGCTCTCTTCCAGGGAGAATTCCTAAAGTATCTCCCCCATCCAACCTTACTAGTATACGCATGGTTTAAAAATACAGTAGTATCTACCAGACAATGTTAAATTCATGAGGAATGGCACAATCCCAGAAGACACACCCATTTCTGCTTCTTACTGAAGGGACCCCAACGTGAGTTAAAGCATTGCTGAGATCCTTCTTAAAAGTTCAGGTCTTTCAGCTAACTAGCACCTAATACCTTTGTAGTTCCCTGTCCCTACCACCACCTGGCTGACAGCAAGAAGAGAGTATTCCCTTTTTGCTATCACTGTTTCTACTAAGACACCTCCCAGGTTTTCTTTCCCGGTGAGAAGGCTTCCTGTGCCACCGATGTCTTAACCTCCACTATAACATCACACCCACACTGGCAGTATCCAATTCAGAATTAAAAGTCCTCCTTACACAGAAAAGACAACCGAAAAAAGAGCAAAGAAAAGCTAGAAAAATCCAGGGTAGAACCAATACACAAGATGATTACTTAAGCTAAGAGTATATTAACATTAGTTGCTTAACTATCTTTTTACTATAAAATAATTCAAGTTCTTTTGAAAAAGTGTATAGGCCATTGTATAAAAGCATTGCACACTTTCATATGCGGCTCTGGCCAGCTCATTTTCAGTAGTGAGACAGGTCCTTAAAAAGGTTTACACTGCAAATCACCAGATCCTGGGAATTAATTTCGAGGAAGCATGACTACATCATTGGCTATACTCTTCCCTTGGCCTCTGCTGCAGAAAGGAGTCTGACCTAGATAGAGTCACGACCTGACCTAGCTCAGCCATTGCTTTGTGCATACTCCTAGTTCAACCGGATAAAAAAAATTCTGGTTTTAAAAAAAAAAAAAAAAAAGTAAAGCTGTGTTTCATACACTAAGTCTGACCTTTACAACCAAGACATGTATTTATTTAAAGATAAAAGTCACATTCTGAATTGTGTCACTCTGAAGTGAGGAATGAAAATTACTGTCAAAATACAATGCTCCAGTTATATTTTACTACTGTGTCTAATCTATCAACACATTTCAGTTATCAGGGTTGAAAAACTTGATGGAATACAGTGGTTTCTTGTTGTCCTACACATTACTAGACATACCCACATATTAACACATTTCAGTGTTTGTACATGGTTTGAACAGCACAATTCATTCATCTGTGTGATTATTTTTCAACTTCCAACATAGCAAATTGAGAATCTGAAAAAGGAAGTGTTCGAGAAAAGAACAGAAGATAAAGAGGAACAAATTAAAATGACTCACAGATAGGAAAATGCACAAATACTGTTTTAAATTCTGAGACTTTCAAAAAGCCAATGGACTATTTAAGGATAGATATATGTTAACATGTATTTTCATTTCTATGCTAGCAGAAAGCTATGGAATGCAACCAGCAACTACAAACTTACTTAGATATTTGATTTTTTTTTAATGTTTGTTTTCATTCTGACAAGCTTTTGCCATTAATCTTCACTATTCAAAGTCACCAAAAATCTACACTAAATCAGAATGAATATCTCAAAAGAACCATTAGATGGCAATAAAAAGATCTGTGATAAATTTTGATTTTGGAAATAAACATAATCTCTATTAATGTACAACCAGCAAAATTGTCATTTTTTCTAACCTCGTTGATATGGTCCCAGGAGTCTGGTTCAGCAGCAAGCACTTATAAAATTTTATACAGACAAATCCATAAATCCTCCCACCATCTGAAAAGGTTAAAATTCTCACTGAGGTGAGAAAAAAAACCCTGAGAACAATCTGGTCCCCTGTTACTCAGAAGAATAAACTTATCTAAAATATTTCATAACTTTATATTCAAACTAAACCTACAATTTCAAGAATCTTTTGCAAAGTACAATGTGTATAAAATGCATAGAAATTTGAGTTTGTTTTCATTCTTAAAGTGTTGTCAAACAGTAAACCAAAGAATCACTGAACTTTAAGTCTTTATACTACAGTAACCCTTAGAAACTTCCACTAAGTGTTATACCAACACTATTCAGCATCTTCTGGTAATTTTTGCCAGAGTTTCAGCTTGAAATTAAAATATCAAACTATTTTTATGGCTCACAATTGCAAATCTAGGAATAAACCAAGCTGCAGTGGCTTACCTGTCTACCATAAAATACAAAAAACCAAATTACTATTTTGTAAGATATTAAAAATGAAAACATACATGTCAGATTTTTAAAGGAGGACTTTTAGATATGATTTCTTATGTGTATGTATACATATTATGTATAAGTTTGCAGTTGAGGTAGAGGTATTCTTGAACAGAAACAATATGTTAATTGAAATCACCAGTGGCTTGGATTAACCTTTTTTAACATTCAGAATTAGTAATGCTGCAGAATTATTTTATGTATGTATCCATCAATGAACCAAATAATTACACAATTTACATAAAGTGCATTTTTCCATTTATCTGTCTGTATTTTCCTATTTTCATCACAAGTGCAAGCATAGATAGGTCTTGGCTTTTCTTACTAAAATAAAATATTTTCTTACTAAAATAAAATACCTGATGAATACGCTTGCTAAATATTTTCTCAAAAAGGAACTGTAAAGCCGTCAGTAAGGTTTGTACCTTACCACGAAACATTTCAGAAAAAGAGCCTTATGTATAACTTCCTAATTAATACTTATTCATTATAGCTAAATAATTCTTTTTTCCTATACATTTAACTATTAGACAGAAATTTAAACCACACATCAAATATTTACCAGTAAATACTACTCCTCACGTTTATACCTGAAAACTGACAAACTACTTGGGTTATAAACGAAACACCCTCATGTAGTATATATGCATCCATACAAGTATGCACATCAGTACGGAAGAAACACATTACCACAGAAAAGAATTAGCACATGGAAAGACAGATACCTGGAGACTGTTGCCAAAAAAATTTCAGCAGTAAGAAAGTTAACAGTTGTACAACTTGTCCCAGAAATTATTTTCTCTGATTAAAGGGCAAATAGATTGAGGACAAAGAAAGAATACACACTGCAACTAGCAGAAAGATATAAGGGGATAAGCCCACATGAAAAGCACTCCTTGTTTCTTTTAAAGTGGCACTGGCAACTTGGAAAACAGACACTGAAAACCTGGACGGGGCTGCTGGAGGGCCACCAAGACTACAGGGTTGAAGAACCTGACATATGAAGAAAGGTTGAAGGAACTGGGTTTGCTCCACTTAGAAAAGAGAAGGGTCGGGAGGGTGGGGAGGATCTAATCACAGTCTTCCAATGCCTAATGGGTAGTTCTAGAGAAGATGGAGGTGCCCTCTTCACAAGGATGCACAGTGAAAGGACAAGAGGCCATGGGTCACAAGTTGCTTAAGGGAAATTTTTCCTCGCCATAAGAAGAAAGAAGAAAGAAAAAAAAAAAAAAAGAAAAAACCACAAAACAAAACCAAAAGCCAAAAAAACAGTTCTTTGCCATGAGAACAATTAAACAATGGACTAGGTCACCCAGAGAAGTGGTGGACTTTCCCTCACTGGGAGTATTCAAGTTTTAGCTTAGCTTGATGAGGACATGGACAACCTAATCTAGGGTCCTGCTTTTAGCAAAAGGTTGGACCAAATAATCTCCAGGGGTCCCTTCCAACCTAGACTACTGTCTGATTCTGTATGTGAAACTCTGCAGCTACTGTATTTTAAATTAGTACCTGCCACAAACACAGAAATAATTTAGCAATAAAAAAAAAAAAATTACTTTATACACAGCTGTTTTGCTTCAGCTTTGCACTGTTATAATTCCAATAGTGTTAATGAATTTATGTTAGTGTGTATGCTGATTCAGCCTATTTTTCTGCATTTTTTTCCAGTTTCTTTACTATGTAAAGTTGGCCAATACATAAGTGTACTCTGCATATCTGCTAAATCCCAAACTCCTGAATTCTACACAAATAAAGCTGTCTTCTCCACACATGCAGAACACCATACCATGCAGAACCACGCCTCAGTTCCACCCTGCCAGAATGGAATCACGTTATTCCTAAGAAATATGCCAACTAGTACTGTTTCTTAAAAAAATACAAATAAAAATAAAAACCAGCTTTATCAGGGGGAAAAAAAAAAAAAAACAAATAGCACTGAAATCTGTTGCAAAACATTTAAGGATTTTTTTTTTAAAGGAAATAAAAGGAAAATACTATTTTTGATGCAACAAGCCACCTAAAATTGCTTTTGCTCAGAAAGTGGATTCAGAAGATCTTCAACTGCACTTAGGATGCAATACTTACTAATTTCCAAGTTTATCTAGAAAGCAAAGTACGATGATGCCTAGAACCAGATGATATATATACCTTCTCATCTACTAGAATCCAAACTGCTCGAGTCTGGTAGTGCCTCCCAGTTTCTTTGGCACGTCATTTCAGAAACAACTGTCAAGTTTACTGCTGAGCTGACTGAGTGTTGGGGCCATTACATTAAGAGTGCTCAGCAGAAGCTCAGAGAGCTTCTAGTATACACCAGGAGCCCTGTGATGAAGAAACGCACTGAATAAAATGGAACTCTAGAGAAAAGCAGATGTACCAGGAAACTCTCAACCACTTTGATTTTGGATCAGCTATCACTTTTGAACATAACACCACTAACTTTTCAGCTTTATTAACAAGCTATGATTCCTGCTTTCCAGCCTTTGATAAATGGACTGTCAGCTCCTCCTCACCCAGAAAAAACAAAGCTTAAGAAAGGGTTACTTCCCTTATTCCACTCCATACCTCTTACAGAACTGACTTTTAAAAAAAAAAAAAATAGATATATATTTTTTTTTTTATGAAGCTCATGAAGATCTATTTAAAATCCTTATGAGGACTCCATGAAATCAAATGCACACAGCCCAACTGTTTATTAAGCCACGTTTAGTACAAATATGCTAGTCCTGTCCTTACGCTAAAGTCCTCATTTTTATCTATACCAGAGCTGATTTACATTCTTCCCAAAATCAGATTTGAAGACTGTACAGTCAGATTTTATACTACAGCTATCAAGAGGGCCCTTCATTATTACGTAGTATTTCCAAGCTAATCCCCAAACGCCTCAATGTGACATAAAACATCCAGGCTAAGTGCACCTCTGCATAAAAGCTTTCCATTAGTTTACTACATTTGAGTGCTGGATACACAATGAGTTACTTTTGGAGATTAGGATACATTCATGTTAAGCTGTACTTTACAACTATTGCTTCAAAAGCACCCCTACACATGTACTGTTTTTTTTAAAAAAAAAAATCACTACTGAGAGTTGCACATAAAACTGATTTCTTGGACTCAGCTTTCAGAGTAGTCCTGAAATGGTTTTAACTAGCATTCTTCAAATTTATGAGAGTCTAAATTAAAAAAAAAATAGTCATCAGGAACAAAACTGTTTGTCAACAATTTTCAAAGAAACATAAAAAAGCACTGCAGAATTAAGGCTACACCTTGTTTTAAACCACTCCCCCAACTATTCACCAAATTTCTTCAAAGTGATTTCCTCAGCTTGTTCAAATCAGTGCAACAAGTGAGACGTGATCGGGAGCAGTTTCACACAAGCACAGACGCTTGCTTGGAATGTCCTACTTTGCACCTATGGTTCATACCAGAAGTATGTGTCTATGGTACAGCCTGAAGACCTAAACATACTATGGCACATATCTATTTTAAAATTATGCTAATAAGATCTTATTGTTTCCTGCTTTAAGGACATTCACCTACTACTCTGTTTGAAAACTGCACTTGCTGCACTCAGTTAGCATCCATCCATAAGTAAAAGAGGGGAGTGTCACGATTCTGCTCCTGGTTCAAATCATGTTGCCATGGAAGCAGATGTTGGATTGATGAAAATAGGTCAACTGTTCAAAAAAAAGATCATTGTTTTAATACTTTAAAAATATTATTAAATGTTATTATTTTAATGCTTACCATTATTTATTATGAAATGCTTAATATTTTATTCTATTTAATTATCATTTACTTTGCTGATACTAATGAAAAAAATTATTTTGCATAAATCTGTAAGGGCTGGGTACAGAATGCTTACAAGAATATCACACGCAGTCCTTCATTACGTCTGTACTGAGTGATGTTAAATGTCACCACATAAACATATTTCCATTTGAAGAGTATTAGTATTATTTTTAAAAAGCACCCACATTTTTGGAGAAAAAAAAAAAATCAGGACATTGCTAATACCTGTGCTTGGCTTTGTTAAGAACAGTGCTTTTTCTGTTTACCTTTGCATCGAACAGATACATCAATATCCAACTGGAGTCTCAATTACTAAATCTTGATAAAAATATTTAATGACAGCTAAGATTTTAAGTAGGTTACCCCATCAATTGAACACGTGAAAGCATACATAGCCTACTAAAATAAATTTCTTGTGTTCCTTAACATTTTCACACTGCCTGATGTTGGCAACATCGTATAAACACACCATAAAATTCTCATCTCCACCTGCAGCAAACACCAGAAAGTAAAATAAAACTCACCTCTATCACATCTTTTTGAATCTCACTAGGTGATCTAAAATGCATTTCTATCAACATCCTGACACATCTCACAGAATTTTTTCCTACTTTGACACTGATTTACTTTAGATGGACCAGGTTTGTCCTAGAGGTTTAGACGGATGTATTCTGTTTCTGAATTGCTCTTTACAACTGAAATGCACAGTTTAATCATTAATAAATACAGTAAAAGTGCATAGGAATACTGCTAATACATGAGATTTGTGCTCCTCTCCTAGTTTAGGGATCTGGAGAAAGACTCAGTGGTGTGGAAGTCCCACAAATTTAATCCAGCACAAACCTACAGCACTGCCGTGTGTCTTCCACACGCTCCCTTTCACCAGTGAACTGAGTCAGACAGCTTCTCCCAGATCAATTCCCTAATCTGATTCATCATGCACCAGATAAAAGAAAGTGCCAGTGTAACAGATAAGATGGGAATAAATACCCAGGAAGCTAGGGCAAAAATAGCCCCATCTCTTTAAGCTGCCATAAATCCATACTTCTGCTGTTCATAGTCCCATAGCGTCTAGTAATCTTCCCTTCTTTCTACCTTTTGTAATCAATGTTTTAACCTGAAATATGTACAACATTACTGATTAAAAAAAAAAAATCATTTCTGTAACTGGGAACATGTTTAACTGTCAACACAATGGAAACTGTCTTCAACAGAAGTGAAAATCATGTTTGTTGTGTTCATTTTCACATAGTTTTTGAACTGAAATTTATATATAAAGTGTATTTTACTTTGGAGAACTCTTTTGGACTTCATAACTTGTGTTACAAAATTTCTTGCAAGATCATGTGACCTGAGCTGTTCTCTGACTCTTTTAAAAAAAACAAAACAAAACAAAACAAAATCCAAACCCACACCCATTAAGTTGTTAAATATTGTTTAAAATGTACTGAAAGACTGTCCCTCAGGAGACTGCAAAAGTGTTAAATTTCACATTGAGCAGTTTTGGAACCAACAACATTCCGAATATTACATGGCTTGTTATGCTGCAGAAAAGTACTATAAGACTCATATGTTGGTTTTGTGTCTTTGGGTTTTCTCAGACAATAAAGAGTTCATAATAACACAAAAAAGCCAAAAAAAAAAAATCAAACCAGCATACTTAAAAGTATCAAGCATAGTGGATACTTGTGATTAAAACTATTTTTTAAATATACCTTTTCTGACAAGTACATTATGGGTTGCTTGGGGTTTTTTACTAAGAAGACCAGTAAGAGAAAACTTGACTTTTCTTTAACCAAATAGTTGCCTTTCTTCTCCTCTGCTGTGGCTCACCCAGCATTAGCCTCCACCTGTCCCTTCATACAATGTAGTTAATTATAGATCGGTGGTCTTCACTGAAGTTGCTTCTCGGTATAAGACAACATTTTTGCCTTTCCTTCCCTCAGTACTAATTACCTTTTCTCTTCAAACTTTCATCCCTTTATTTTCTTAATCTCCCCTTCCACAGCATTTTCAGATAATTTGAGATACACTGTTAAAAAGGAATTCCAAGAGCTACCTAATTACCATGCTGCAATTCCTGTCATCTAAAGGATTGCACATAAGCAGAATTTAAATTTAGAGAAGAAAAATACTGGTATTCTCCTATGGCTTACCAAGAAACAGAGGCCTGCCTAGAAACCACATAGCCACCTTCACAAATTAAAGCAGATAAGATGGGAACAAACACCCAGGAAGCAACGGCGAAAATAGCCCCATCTCTTTAAGCTGCCATAAATCCATACTGCTTACATTTAGTCATACAGCTTTCATAATACAATCTCTCTGGATATGTTGTCCAGTAATGAACTATAGCATTAGATTTAAATTGCCAAATTAGCTTTATATTAAAATACCTGACTGAGGTTAATGAAAGTGTTCACACACGCATAACAGAATACATCAGGCTGTCTGTAGACTCGAACTTCAGTAAACCAGTTGACACTCTGCAAACCTTAAGGCTTGGGAAATAAAACTCAAAGCAAGCTCATAATTCATTGCATAACCCATAACACCTATAAAAACAACAAGTATGTGCTCCTGCTGCACCTCTGTAAGGTGATGCAATTTAACAACTACGCACAGACAACCCAGACTTTTTGCCACAAGAAAAGTAATTCAATTCCTAAAATATCATCATTTTGAAAGTCAGAGCAATGCAATACAAGAAAGCTCCACAAGAAAGATACATCAAGGCAAAGTTCTACAAACTCAGTTGTTATACAAGATGCCCATAGTCATCCCTCCTTGCCTGAAAAGGAATAACACTCAAATGTTTACTACATAGAATTAGGAAAAGATGAAACCCAACTGGTGTTACAATCACTAGTATTTATACTCATCATACATACTTGTTTCAGATACGGCTTAAAGGAAACATCCATAAAGATATTGTAGGAAGTCTTTATAAGATATGCTGGGGTCACAAACCAAGTAGAGAAACATCCAGTTCACAAAAATATGGTTATTTTCCTTCTTGAAATAGCACTATTAAATTCTTGAAATACACAAAGCAATAAATATATAGTATCTTGTGAATGTATGGAAAAGTATGGCGTTGTTGCCATACATGCATTCACAGTACATGAAAACACAGAGAAAAAAAAAAGAAAGAAATCAAAAAGCAAAACTTTGAAACACTTGTTTGGTAGGGAAATCTTCATTTCCTTTTAATATATGGAGGGGAAAAAAAAAAATCTACCTCCTGGTATTACTTCCACTGTCGTTCATGTTATTTGCTACAAAAAAACCATGCACTGTTTGAAGGCAGACTTACCTCTACCAATGCCACAGTCAGAATAAGGTCCATTTTTGAGTCTGGAAAAAGGGCATTCACTTGCGGAGACATTCCGATCAGTATGCAGTTAGTGACTACTGATATTACACTCATAGTTTCAAAAGCCAACTGAAATAAAACACAAATATATTTATAGTTATGACCATTATCTCTAATTTACCAGTCCCCAAATTGCTCTGGACAATACCTCTCTCTTCATTAAATCCTCAGAAGACCCATTATTTTAACTTTTTATTTTCCTTCATCTTTTGAATTCTACAACATAAGACTTGTTCGGCAAGCAGTCCAGACTTCATCAGCTTTAAGAAAAGGCAAGCAGAAGAACACAACAAGGTTTGCAATACCACAAAGACCATCTGGCCACTCTGAATTTTTCTCCAATTTGATTTCTCTATGCATGTGTATATGTGTGTTTGCTATGAAGAAGTTAAACACTATTCTTCCACAATTCCATAGTACGGTAAAGACCTTGAGAAGTTATTTACAGAGCACTAACATCCTAGATGTAGGTAATGCCAAATCACCTCCTGGAAAACTTTGAATAGTCCTAAAGGAAGAAAGTGGACAGGAAAGCAGCCTTATCCCTGGTATCTTCATGACTCATAATCTGAACGCATAAAAGATTATGCACTCATGTACAGTTGTACTCCCAAACACAAATTTCTTTCAGGATAAAGGAAAAAACCACAAAATTCCTAGAGGAACTAATAGTCCCAACACACTGTTTTTGGAGGTTTTCTATGAATGTTAAGTAATAGGAAAATGTAAGGCTGGCTCAGAAAGCCTTTCTTAAATCACAACCAGTTATACAAGCTGAAATTTGTTGAAAGAGAGATTTACATTTAAACACATGCTATTGCACAAGTCTAAGTAGTTCTTGCCTACAGAGCTCCCACAAAATGCCTGAAAATATTACTACAGCGTGACAGTTACTTTTGCAATATAATGGTTACTTATTCCAAGGTCCTCTCTGGAATGAGAAATACTGACACGAAATTGTAGCAATTATCACAATGAATTAGCAAAAGTAACTTTCTCCTTGACAACAAGCTGGTGACTCAGCTCACCTGATAAAATAATTCCAGTATTCCTTTAACAGCAATCTTTCAGCCAATGCTCTAACTTCCCACATGAAACAGATAACTAAATTTTTAAGTCATTATTCTTAATTCACAAAGCAAATGTATTTCTACTATTAGTTAAAAACCTACACTATAAAAAACCCCACACGACTGTACCATTAGTGTTACGGTTTTTCAGCCTACTCCCTAGATTGAAACAAACTACTCTAGCAAAACCCAATGCTATTAATGTACCTGCAGTTATGCTTGGGACTTATGACCACAGCCTCATTTAACTGGTGGTCAATGCATCTACGTCATCAAGATATTGGCAGCATAGATTTGGACTGAGAAAATGCATCAGATGTTAAAATGCAATCAGATTATAATTTACACATTTTAATGACTTAATATTAAAATACTTCTCCTATAAGTCCACTTCATTAATACCTATGTACGTGTCTAATGAACATTGCTCAGAATACTTGGTTTGCATGTTTTTACAGTATGTTTCATTTGAGGTTTCCTGATTTCATCTCTCATCTTCGTTTCATTTCATACCGACGTTTACAACCCTTCCAAATTAAACAGTGCACTAGTTTATTGTGCCGTTTTTCTAATCACATGTAATGAAGACAAGTTGTTAAATAAAACTAGAATATGGATCATCCCCTAGAAATTTCCTCCAACTACTTTACACTCCTTATCAGGCCACTGCTATTACAGAATGCTACAGTCTCTGGACGCGACTTAATAGCCTTCTTTCTCTTCAGAAAAACCTCTGGTTTTGGAGGAGTTTTACAGGGTTATTTTTAGTCAGAATCAGTTCACTGATGCAGCGCACTCAGCAGGCTCCAAACTAGCTGCTGCTAGCATGATTGCATGGGCAAACAACTGAGGACAGAAAATCCTTAAGCCAGTGCTACTAGCATGAAATTCTTTAGGTAGACTACAATGTTCAGGTTGTGCAGAAAGGTCCTGCTCCTGCTCACAGATCCAGGTTATTTTAAAATTAGTCAGCTTGAGTACCAGTAATCACAAGGGCACACAGCCAAGCATGGCTTAGGAATCCAAGTACTTACCTATCATTCTTCATTTTTTTTTTTTTGAAACCCTTGCTGAGCTCCATGCTTTGAGATTGCATCAGATGTTACCATTTCTAAAATATGTTGGCTGTAAAGAGTACCAGGCAGTATCTGGCAGCTTTGCTTTGTTGCAGTTGCAACAGGACAACAATACATACATATACAAGGACTAAAGGCAGGATTTGTTTTCTTTTCAAAGGCAACTGAAAAACATGGGATCAAAAACCCCACAAAAAACACCATAGTTGGATAGATAGCATCCTCAGGCATTGAAGAACAAAGTACCTACTAATCTTTAAGAGCAGCTGATGGGTCAAACACATAGCTTACATACATTTGTTGAAATCTCTTTTAAAACAAATTCATAGAAGAAGAAACACACAAAAATTACCTGCCAAACACCAATATTTGCTGTGGGTTCTGCAAATGGCCGCTTGTAAACTCTACACATCTTTAAGGCATCAGAATATATCTCCGTGATGTTGTTTAACACTGCAAAGACAGCTGCCAGTGGATAAACACATGAGAAAAGACTCACATAGCCAAACTGTAAGAACAACTCCAGGTAGTCATCAAAAGTACCCTGAAAAACAGAGCAAAAATAAGAACAACTTTAACCCACAAAAAATACATGAAGAAACTCAGAATTAACGATACAGTTGTAAGCACACTTCCTCATCCCAAATCAGTTATTTGGGAATGACCGGTAGTAGAAAACTAAAACAACAAAAAATACGTCTAGTTAATTTGGAATTATTCAATTACTCAAAACTTCTTAATAAAGGGGAGGCGAAGGTTTTTCCTTTTGCCTAATGCATTCTCTGCAACAGTCACAATTCTTATCCTTATTGCATGAAGTAATTGCATAAACACATTCATCCCATTCAAGTTCCTGACTATCTCAGGGAAACAGTTGCAGAAGGAACAGTGGGGGATAGGAAACCAGCATCATGCATTTAAACTGGCAGAACATTCTCGTAAGAGCACTGTGACAAGAAAAGTCCGAGTATTTCAGACTGTCCATGAAAGACCTAACCAGAAAAGTAGGTTGGTAGATAGGCAACTCTCTTCTGGTATTTCTGCTTGTTTATTTCAAAATGGGTAAGCCAGAATTAGTGGCCCACTTGAAGGCTGAAATGACAGAATGCAGCACTGACATCTGAAAGGAACAATTAATGCAAACGAAAAGCCCTATTTTGGCAAATGCGCAACACATCTATCACCTGATCTTTAAATCAAGGACGTGGGTACTTAAATACTGATTAAGTATTCACATGTAGGTTATTTGCATATTAGTTTTGTAGTATTAAAAATAGTTTTCTATGGTTGCAGCAGTTATTTATGGAAGCGAAGAACAAAACCAATTCATTTTTAAAGAAAAGGTGCTCACTGAACAAAGGCTGGTGAAATACCATGAAGAAGTTAACCTGGGATCTAGCTATTTGCCCAGACCCACATATTTTCCTCTCTCTCAAAAATGAGATATTAAAAATAAAGACTTGACAGTAACTGAGGTTATTACAAGAACCATGTAAAATTGGTTTTGGCTCCATACATCAGACACATGGTTCTCTAATCATTTTTGCTGGTTATAGCTGTTAAACTGACTGCCTCTCCAGCACCTAGTGCTTTTTTTCTAGCTAAGAGAGAGAGGCAGTAGAAGCCTGCAAGCTCAGAAATCAACATGGGATGGTCATTAGCCGCATTCTTCATTTGATCTCAAGTTGTGTAGAGTAGCTGGTTCTGACAAATTGATCTGCAGGCCAGACCCTGAGGAGCTACCTAACTTTTAAAACCATTGAGATTTTTCCACAGAAATCTTTTTTTACAAACTCTGAATTTTAGCAAAGTGGGACGTTTGTGCAGGATCACTCACGGGAGTGGCAGTCACATATTTGTCCCTGCTATCACTTTCTCAGACAACTGTTGCAGGCAGGGAGCAACGCTTCCCTTCGTGCTCCGCCTTCTGGTAACTACACAGTATTCCCACTACTTCCTCACACCCTTCTTCTCATTTCCTTCTCCAGTACCTATGGACTTTTAGAACAGTAGAGTATGAAAATAAAAGGAGTATTTCCTTTTCTCCTACTCAATTTATGACACTTTGTGCAGGAAGAGAGGAGTCTGATAAGATGTTAAGCAAATTTCAGAGTGTGCCATTGTCAGCCGCAGAAGCAACACAAACTGTGGCATCAAGGAAACACAATCAAAGAAATTCAGGGAGAAAATGGATTAGAGGAGACAAGCAGAAATTTTTTAGAAAATTAATTTAAAAAATGACTGCAGGATGTTTTTACATCTTAAACTGGGTTAAGGGCTGGAGATTTGAAAAGTGAGAAAGAGGACAAACAAAAAAGAGAATTAAATGTTAAAGATTAAGTGAAGGAAGGAAAAGAAGAGCGTGAAACTCTGAATTCTGTCAAGACTCCTGCTAAACTCCTCAGTTACTAAACATAGTCAAATGCTTCCCCCTTGTGACAGATTTAATTTTAGAAATACTCTTTCCTGCTGACAGCTCACTGCTTGCAAACAAATCAGCGGTCTAATATTGTGTATTCACAAGCACAGCACAATTAAAATCTTTGGATTGAAAATAAAATTAAGGCCTTGAGTACACAGTACCTTGAACTGAAACTGAGGCTAGCAGTGGATACCTCCAAGGCAAAGTCATAACTCTACAATTGACCTGTTTGGTCCCCGTGGAAAATTATTCAGGGCAGAACGATACAACAGGTGCAGATACATTTGATCCAGCTCTGCACAAGAAGCACTGGGCAACGCAACTCGAAGACACCACACCGGCTTTGTACGTGCCAGCTGAGAATCAGAACTCAGCTCAGGTCTAAAAGGCAGAGCTCATTTGGTAAGGCAGACCAACGCCTGATGGTGATACACAGCGTTTGGAGCTGTGCTGGTCTGTTCGCAGGCACAGCGCTGGACTGCGCCGATTCACCAGGTCAGACACACACTAACCTGGGGACTTCTGCTGTGTTCTCTATTGTAAGATAGCCACGCTCTCTAAATCTATCTCTCCTCATATAAAATGTGGGAAATACCAGCCTTCCCAGAGGAATGTAAGTATTAACGTTTGCACAGTTTTTCAATTGCAAAGGTAGTATTTCTTTTTCCTCTTCCCATTTCATAGCACTTTATGCAGGAAGAGAGGAATCTGATGTGGTATTGATACCAAATTTCAAACTGCTATTCTCAACCTTTTACATAAAAGGTACACTATCTACATATAATTCTCACCCTGTAAAAGTATAAATCATACAGTATTAAGCCTCCTGTGACTATGCTTGCAGCATCTGATCAAGCAAGTTGTCAGCCAGTGTGTAAGGCCTTAACATACACACTAATGTTTACTTTGTCAGTTCCTTTAGAACTGCAAGAAATCAATTGCACGAAGTCTGTTAAACACAATTAAAAATGGCACTGGGTAGGAGGTGGACAGGAACGGAACTAGGAAGACAGAGAATGCCGGAGCTCTAGTTTCAAGAAACAAGAGCTTGCAGCAGTAGTACTGGTTTGAAGAATTGGTCTCTTCTGCCCTCTCCATTTCTGGCCCCACCCAGACAAGAGGGCACTCTCTCAGGCTACAGTTTAATTGACAGTTTAAACTACTATCACTGCAAAAACAAACTAAAACAGAAACAGCCTCCCCCGTCCCTATGACAGGCTACTCATCCTGGCAGCCTCCAGGCTAGCCTTGGAGATTAATCATATATTACACAAATCCTTCTTCCAGTGATACAGGGTTAGGTAGCTCCAGATTCAGCTGTTCATTCCTACCCCTTCATGCTGGTGTAACTGGGATGCTGCACTGCATCAGTTTCTTGATCCAGCGCACCATATAGCTGTATAAACACTACCAGCAAAATTGATGAAGCTGGAAATAAGCTGCTAGGCCAGACAACCAGGAATATTTTAGGTTGCACTGGCTGATGTCTCTGTCAACTACAGCCCAGAAAACTTTTAACTCTTTTACAGTAGTAAAACATACAAAATAGGTGCCCATTTCTTTCTCCAAGTTGACTTGTTCGACTAATGACAGGTCTGTATCTGTTTTCAGAGAACTCATGTGTTTCTTCATCCTCTTCTTATGTCTCTTTTGGAGCCAGTAAGGAAGCAAGGATTCTGCAAACTGATTAAGGATCTGCGAAGTTATCAGCAAAGTGGCCAAGCTCTTAAGTTAAGGGAAAAAAAAAAAAAAAAAAAAGAATTAATAGATCTGTGACAAACCTATGATCATTTCCAATTCTGTGTGTTCTAGTAATACTGTAAGTTGTTATACTATGACAAGGGGCGGCCAGCCTAACAAAACTAGCAATAGCATATGAAAAGTATAGCTGCTCTAGCTCCCATTCTTTGCTATGTGCTGAAAAGGACAAAATAGGAGTCAGATGTCTAAATATTTTGTGGATCTGGATGTATCTTGGAGACAGCACACAAAGTCCAATGAAGGGCAAAGATACACACTTAACCTATACCAACACCAATAATAGAGCTAAACAATGAAGTTTTTTCTATTTTTTTTCTTCTTGCTTTTTACCTTAAAGTTTAGGAAATGTCATGAATGTCATGTCTGGTATAGATCTGTGAAGTGTTTTGCTAGAGATCTCTTTAGAGGAACAGAGTTCTTAAGCTGAAGTTCTTGTTCTTTTGTCCACTATATTTAGAGCAAAAATATTTTCCTTATAGCCGATTTTCATACATTTGTGTTCAAGGGATGTTAACAACAGAAAGCTGATTTCAAATACCAACTACACATTATTTTTGCTTTTATTTATTCCCAGCTCCTCATTGCAATCATAAACGTAATCATTCTTCTATCCTCAAGAGTCTCTCATTAAGAAAAGTACAGAAAAAAACATTTTCTAATATAAAGGGAAAGGAGGAGGAAATTAAAATTTTCCAGCCTCATCTGTGTGAGGGAATAATCAATTTATTTGAAAACACTTTCTCATTTACATGGAATGAAAGAATTGCTCTACATTACTCTGTTATGATTCTGCAACTGTGCTAGCGGAACTGAAACATGGAAGCTGGATTTGTAAGAAAATATTAACTCCACAATGAATATATTTCATATATATTTTAGAAAAACAATTAAAAACTTAAGTCCTATTTCAATCAATCCTTTATTTTCCCAGATTGATCAACATTCTTAAGATGTTCTTGGAACTCACCTGCCTCAAAAGCTTCATATCAAACAGCACAAAGGCAATGTAGAAGAGAGATGCAAAACAATTCAAGAAGTTGAACTGCAATCAAAAATACTTGTTATTAGTACTCAAGCAAAAGTTCAAATGCAGAATATTATCTAACTTAACAGTAACCTTGATTAAACAGCTTCCATGTCTATTAAAATTTTCTTTACCATTTTTAAAACTTTGGTCAGAAAAACCTCATTTTCAATGTTGGTCCTACTCAGATTGTCATTTGAAAAGCTTAATGCTTTCCTAAAGCACAGTATACAAAGAAATGTGGACATTAAAAACATATCACCTTCTACTTAACTTTCATCTTTTGGCAGTTTCCCCACAGGTAATGCAATAAAAATTCATCTTCATTTAGAGTAATGATTTTTTTTCCCCCCCCAAAGAAATACTTTATCAAAATATATATGCATTGGATGACATATCTCTCAATACGTCCAACTGTTCCTCGATATATGTTAGTTGAGCTTTATGTTTAACCACTTCAAGAGGTTTTACGACTAAAAGAAACATTCCCTGCTTCTAAAATGAGACATAATCACAGTATTGTATCTGAAAAATCATAATCAAGCTCTGAAGTAGGAGAAAACTTTTCCTACTTGCTATCAGTGGTGGAGCTCATGGATGACATAGATAATATTGGGGAGTGCAGAGAGCCACTCATAGGTTGAAACTGAAAGTTGGGGGGGTCTACATCTGACTTTTTTTTATTATTATTTTACATAAGTTTCCTACAGGGGAAAAAGAGGGTGCTATTTTTTAAGAAAGGTAGAGACAAAGCTATAAATGATATGTACGAGAATTTTAGCTCTAAAGGTTACCAGTAACAGAAGGATAACAAGCAGATTAAAAAAAAAAAAAAAAAAAAGCATGCTGAGTTGAGCGGCGAAAATAAGGGAACTCTGGAAGAAAACTGAATGATCTTTTCAAAAAGGAAACAAGAAGATTAAGTCTCAAAATCAGCCAATATTGACAACGGCTTTTACTGAACATCTTACATGAGAATTCAAGATTTACAGCACACTTCCTTAGAATCAGTGCTGCATCCGGGTATACACCTAAAAGAGCTACCAAACATATATACGTACACACACTAAAGCTACTTGTTCAGAGACACAAAGTGAATAGATCAGTATATACTATAAACTGCACAGGAGCAGACTGATGGATATATATCTCCAGCCTCCTCTGACTGGTTGTCTGAATGTTAGTACAGGTGGCAGTTAATACATGAACTTTTTAAAATACGTGTTTACCATAAAATCTTGCAAAAAGTGAAAGGAATAGTTCCCAGTTGAAGACAGGGCCACATGAACTAACAGAAAAACTTACATCTATAGGATTCTAATGAAAGAACAAATCAATACAAATAAAAACCCAACTCTCCACTATAAAAAGAGGCATCTAAAACAGTCTAGCAGTTACTGCAACCACAACAGAAATCCTGTTTACTCTGATATTTGTGCTAGTATTTGGCCTTGAACAAAACCGTAGGTCAGTGAGGTAATGCTAGGAAAGCACTAATAGAACACATGACAAGTTCTTTTTTTAAATCACCTTAAATGCTGCTTATGCTTCATACTTACCACTAAAACCTTCAGAATTAAATGATTCTGATATGAAGATTCCAGCCTGTGATTTTCTAAAATACCAACAAAATTATTAATCAGTAAACCGCAGAAGCACTTACCATATACTAGACATTATTATACAAAGAGTAAACAGACATTTTTTCCTCCACTAAAAAATTACTTAACTAATAGTTTATGGGGAATAGTTCCTTCAACACATTATGGCAAAAAGAATTTATACTGTACCAGTACCTCACTTAACGTATAAAGTTAATTTGATGCACAATATTGACATACATATTTTTAGCTGCAAATACGGTATTTTTTCTACTGCAAATGTTTTTCCTTTTACATCTTTCTTTCTCAGAAGAGCTGTTTTATAACAGAAAAACCATCCATCATTCTTAACACTTAATAAAATGTGCCTAGTTATTGATTTTTCTTTGGCTGAAAATAAATGCAAAACTAATTAGAATACATTATGAAAAATAACAATACCAGATTTTATTCAAAACCAGTAAATGCTCACAGAAATACTGCCATCCATCTCCAAGGAATTTAGATCAGACCCTAAGCTCTAAAGCAAAACTAGAGTACATGAAGTTCAACTGATGCATTACTCATTCTAAAATTAAAATTTTCAGTTCATTCAAGATAAACTGTCAGAAGCTGATGTTTGAGGAAGGCTGGTTACCAGAGGGGGAGGGTAGGGAAGTGAATGGGAGATTTCCCATTTCTTTTTGCTATTTTGTCAGATTGTACCTTTAAAAGCCCTGGCTAAGCAGTAACTGAATGAGGAGGCAGCACGCTAGCGTGAGCAACACGCAACAAGGCTGAAAGGAGAGACCATCGCCTACAGACCTTGCTCAGGACAGAACAGCAGAGTTCTACTCTGACAGAGCATGAAGTTGGGCCTGACACAGGGAAGATGCACTCGGGGGACTGAATGCAATTTTTACTTTTTCCACTAACTGATCAGTTCTCATGGTAAATGGGTGCAAGAGGTGTGCTTAAAAATACCCCAGAGTGTTTCCTGTGCTTTGCCAGTTTAGCTGTTTAAGTCAGATCTTTGCTGAAAATATCCCAGGTGGGAGGGGAGGTAGGACAGTCAGATGCACTCTTCATCCTATTCACAGCATGGCAGCATAAACACATTGGATAGCACAGAAAAGGCACAAGCTGCCAGTGTAGTAAGTTACAGAAATACTGTTGCTGCTAAATACGAAACATCAGCTTAAAACCAAAACAATCTGGGTTAAAAAAAACTTGGGTTACCTGTAAAAGACATTTTAGTCTACCTGATCAACACAACTGGGCATTTTGCATAAAGACTTTTTCTTGCAGTACAGTGAAAAAATGAAATAAAACAGTCAGTTGAAACCTAGATATGAATTTAAAAGTCATTATTTAAATAAAACCCTTGAACAGTCATAAACAAATCAAGAAATTGCTTGGTTTTACTATTGCTGCTGTCAAGTTGAATTTGCTGAGCAAGTCATTTTGGCATGCATGACCAATCCCCACTTCAACACCTCTTCTTATTTTGTCTTCTGCATCACTCTCCCTTTTGCTTAATCTTTGTTAGGTTAATTTTCTGGGCCTCCAGCTTTAGTAACCTGGATTCTGTCTTTTAAATGTATGCCATATTGAGCTACACAAAGCACTTAACTTCCCATTAGCTTCATCTATTAGCTTTGTCTGAAATTGACTGCACATGTCTGTAGAAGTGCTAAAATTCAAAATAAACACTAACATTTCATTATCCTTATGTTAGGTTACAAAACATAAGGCCCAATCTGTTAAATAAAGTCACACACACAGGGAAAACGAGACCATCTATTACAACATTCCTCCTCTTCTGAGAGTGCCCAGCAGAAAATATTTTGATAGGGATGTGAAATCTCTTTGTTACACATAGAGCATACGCAAACACTTTCATATGGCATTTAGTTATGTTTTTACATTTTGTTCCATTATCTCAGTGCCTCTGTCCTCTGCACAGATACATCAGTAGACTAAAATGTATTCAGCAAACCCAGGCTGTGGACGCAAGCTGCCATTCACCTCTGAGCTCCCATCCTCATGACTTCACCTTGCCACTTCCCCCGGCTCTATGGCTGATAGAGCCAAACAAAGAGCGAAATCAGGGAAGGGGGACTTCTGCGCCAAAGGCGGAGAGAGGCTGAGGAGGAAGGCAGGATCACCCCTTCTGATGGCATGCTAGACTCAGACCAAATTAAACCAAACATGAAACCGCAGTCTCGGAACCCTCAAAATAAATGTAAGAAGTTAAAATGGCCATCTCTTTTACCCCACAATAAAAATCTACTTCAGGAAATTTCTTTAGCATTCCATTGAACAAGAACTCACAGTAATGTAGTCTACAAAGAAACAAATTCTAAACATCTGCGATTCTAACTTTAAGGAAGAACAAACAACTTTCTTACCCCATGATGTTAAGAATTCAGCAGCATACCGATAGATACGGTTCATAATTTCAATCACAACAGCATATATGATACTGGGCACAAACAGCATCAAGTTGCTGAAGTTAGACTCATTCTCTTCATGATAATCCAGAGCCCACTGTTCCAAGTCAAAGTAAATCATCATCACGTACAGTGAGAAGTAGAGGCAAAGGCACACAAATGGTAAGGACACCAGATAAATCCGTATCTGTCTCTTAATACTTGAGTACACTGGTTCCTCCCTCCCAGTGACGGGATTGATACCCAGGGCACCATGGAAGCCTGGTCTTGGTTCTTCAAACTGTCGTTTCATCAACAGCGTCCCCCAACGGTATGTCATGATGGCGCAAATCCGCTTCCAAACTTCCAGTATCACAGTGGACCAGAGCAGGTTGAATGTGGCAAACATCACGTATTTGTCATAGTCTTCCCATGCAAACACATAATACGGAATCCCAATGACAGCCATTGGAATCAAAGCAAATGTGAAGTACTCTAAGAAGCCAAAGTAGAGAGCGATGGTTTCGCCAAAGTAGCAGCGTATCTCATCTGCAGAGAAAAATGAATCAATTAAGACTACACTTAACATAGATGTCAATATAATATCAAACTTGACTTTACATTAATCCCTTGGCCCAGTTTTTTTTCCTAAATACCACAATGAATATTATTGCTTTTTTCTTCCTCCTTCTGCCACATTCCAAAAACTCAGAAGGTCATTTGAAATTTTTTTTATGTTATATACACACACACACATACATACATATATTCAGATGGTAGAGAAGTCAAATATCTCAATACTTATCATATCAGCATCAGATATCCAGAGGGGGAAAAAAACCCAAAACACTAGCACTCTTGAAAACTGAATCTATCAATGAATTGCTAGGATGGCATGGAAGACGTGGTATAAAAACAAACTTTAACAGTCAGTGACACCTAACTTCTGAAGCTTCTCACTGGTATACGCACACCTGGGAAACAAATTTGTTTCAGCCTGCTCAGGGCCAAAAAGGACTAATTGTGCTTTGCCAGCCTTCAAGGAACTAAAGGAATAGATGGAAAGGTATACTGAAATCTTAAAGATGTCAGCACACCCAGGCTGAGACATTCCCTTCAGCAATATTTGTACAATACTTACCTTCCACACAGGAGTTTCACTTTTATAGAGGCTAAATGCTAGAGTAGAAGTTAGGAAGGACCCTTGGTCTTCTCACACAAACTGAAGAGAAAACTTCTCCAGAAGAAACGCTGCACTTTATTTGTAGTGAAGTGAGTGTTCACATACCTAAAGGTTGATAGCCAACTTTGACTCGGCCATACCAGCTGTGACGAAGCTTTTTCAACTCTTCTCTGTCATGCAGTGGGAAAATCTGAACTAGAATACCACTGGTCAATAATCTTCTCACTAGGAAAAGAAGAAAAAAAAAAAAAGGTACCCACTACTCCTTCAAAGGACAGTGAAGTTGATATAAGCAAACAGGATACATTATGCACTTAGCAAGCCTAAAGTTACTTTGAAATAAATCTAGCATTTAAAACCTAAAAACAAATAAAATGTCTGCATGTTAGTTAAAAATTATCCATTATAGAAAGCAGTTCTACCTATTCCTACACTCTGCTGTCCACTGGAAAAGAAAGAGTAACCTTCTTACATCTATTAACTATTCCATAGGTTTGCAATATAATCAGCTGCAGCTTGAATAACAAAAAGTGCTACAGGTCAGAACTGAAATGCCATGTGTAGCTTTGCGGGGAAAGGTCTGGCTCTTGCATTTGAGCAAAGACAGGTATAACAAATCAAACTGACATAGCAAAAACAAAACAGTAAATTGAAGAGCCATTGTTGTATTAATTATGGGAAAGATACTAAAAACATTTTCGAATGATCAATTGATACTAATTCATAAATTACAACACATCTTCATTGCAAACAAACCAAATATTCCACAATTTGTATTTCATTTTGTTATGGAAAGCAATACTACCTGTGCTGATAAACAATTAACAAACTGCTCCGGAAGTACGACTGTAGAAATATTGAAAAAGAAAATAAATTCAAAAACAGGAGATGGGAGGCACTGGAAGTTGTTTGATAGCTTTTTACTATTTCCCATCAGCATCTACTTGACATAACTAGAAAAATACCTTAGCTATATGAAAAATTACCAATGTAAACTCATCTGACATCTACATTTATTTACATTTCTTGAACCACTGACATGCACAGATCTATTTCTTTGATGACCAACATTAATGAATAAAGACACTTATTAAAATGACACACAAATATTAAAAGATAAACTCTCCTAAGAAACTGTAGCATCTCTGCCAAAGAACTGGTTCCAGCTACCACAAAAATAGCACTAGCTCTCCTTGCTTCTTTCTCCCATGAAAAGGAAGAGCTCTTGAAGCAAAAAGGAGGATAAATGAAGTCAAATGAATGAAATAAAACTTCCTTCCTTCACATTGTAAAATGTATAGCTCCGGAACACTGTTACTCATTCCAGTATTTTCATACAGCGACAACCCAAGCATATAATTACGGAATTTTTTGAAAACAAATATTTTTGTTACTCATTATAAAAATAACGGGTGACATCAATATACATGAAAATTATCCATCTGAAAAGAACATAAGGCCAGAGTCTCAGTCCCACAGAAAGACTGAGGTTGGAAGGCCCTCTGGAAGTCACCTGGTCCAACTTCCTGCTCAAAGCAGGTCCAGCTTAAAGCGGGCTGCTGAGGGCCTTGTCCTCTAGGCAAGATCTGAAAGTCTCCCAGGACAGAGTTACCACAATCTCTCCAAAACCTTCTTCCAATGTTTATTACCCTCACTGTGAAAAAACATTTTCTTAATATCTGTTCAGAATTTCTCTTGTTGCACTGTGCATCCATTGCCTCTTGTCCTATCATTGTGGAGCAGTGAGAAAACAAAGTTGATAAAGTAGGACTTTAATGTCTAAAGTATTTCTCTTCATTGCAGGAAAATTAAGGGTTTTTCACCACAAACACTATCCTACATCAACACACTGAGTTACAGGCAACAAAATACATTGCTTACCAATTGATTTTCCTGGATACAGCTTTGCCTGAGGATATCCAGGGATCATTTTTTCATCTTTAGCTCTCAAATTTTCAAGTTCATGTTTGATGATATACTGACATTCTGCCACCGTAAGGAAATTGTGATTGTCATCTAAATCAAAAAGAAGGTAGTATGAAATTGTGCAGCATAGGAAGACAACCCTGGCAGCAAATAACTACCAAAAATGACCAGAATCAGAAAAAGAAAAAAGTCACAATTACTGCCCACCAATGTTCATTAGGAAAAACTCTACTTTTTAAAATAAATGTTTTGGGAAGAAGTTTTCTCTAACTGTCACATGTGGGCCACTGTGTTTTTGACTACTCAGGTGAACTAAGAGAACAAATCAACAAGGACACCCCTGAAGTACTAAATGCTGGAGGCTAGGCTAGTATACCAGCAAGTACTACACACTCTTGCCCTGCTGAAAGACTCTTAATTAGGCATCCACTATTTGCCAGTCTCAGAATCTCCGTACCCCTTTCTGCCATACAGTTCCTAAAGTATTTTCCTAACGAAAATCAGTAAGGTTTCAGGACAAATCTCCTTTTCAGCAAGCATTTCACACCAAATATCACGGTATCATTATGTTATATGGGCAATAAAGAGCAAGATAAGCTACTTGAGACAATTAGCTCTGATAAAAATACAGAAATAAGGTAAAATGATAAGAAACCTTTCCAAAAATCCCAAATTCTGAAGAGCTACAGCAACAAACCTGTTGTCAACCCCATCAGTTTATCACGAAGGAAGAAGAGTCTCATTTCCTTGAGATAACAACCAATTGATTATTTTTTTTCCCCTTAGGAATAAGAAACTATAGGGATGGCCCTAAATACACTAAGTAAGAAGCTAAAAAACAACAAATCTCTAATACAAAGAATAAGAACATGGTATCAGTTAAATTGGGGAACTAGAAATATTAGTAAGACAACACAGGCTGCAGGCTTTCTTTTGTAGATGACACATTTTTCACCTCCTCTAAGCGTGGTCAACTATTTTATCCTCTGATCAGATCTGGACAAAACTAAAATTACATTAGTGTTTTAAAAAAGAAAAAAGGCCAGGAGATACAGAAAAAAATATTTTTTAGATTTACAGTAGTTGGAGCTCCAGCTGCTACTAGAGACAGTCAGATTAGCATTAAGAATGTAAACACATGAAAGAAACAGAAATGGCACCTTTGCAACTGACAATTCTTCTCAAGGCTTCCTAATTTCAGGAAAGCAAGGTCACAAGAGACAAGACACTGCAACAGCTATTGCACACACTAGCAGTGTTGAATAAACTGGCATCAAACAAACCACAAAACTCAACTTTATTATTGTTTCAGACAGATCCAAGAACCTTTATACTGAAAATGTGGTGAAAGGCATCACTGAAACAGGCACATAAAAAGTACTCGGAAGACTAAGCTGGAACTCCAATATTTACCTGGAGAGCAAAATTAGTTCTGCCACTGTAGGAGGGTTAAATACCATGCAGATAGTACATTTAAAAGAAAATGTTACTGTGTTGGCACCTCCTCAAAATAAAAGAGGAAAAGGAACGATTTCGCTAATCATGCCCAAATTCCATTGAATGGCTCTGTAGTCTTATTTAATTATTTAATTCTGTTTGATGTGTAAATATAATGGAGAAAAATGTTTCTATTTTCTCCAGCTAATTATAATACAATAAGCCTCAAAACTGGCTCACAGAAATTAAATTCCTATGTTAATTCATAACATTGATTGTTAATCCTGCACTCACGTTTATCAAATATTTTTTCTTGTCCTATTTGCAACAAAAATCTTTCATACAAATAAGAGACTTTTCGGAGCATATAAAAGCATAAAATAAAACACAAGCAAAAAGTGAAAGCCATGTGAAAGAAAAAAAAAATCATTTCATTATATGATCTGAGTTTCCATAGGTAAAAATGAGTATTTTTTTTTTTCATGGCTTGTTCTTCCTATTTCTGTTCACTGTTACCATTCCAAGGAACAGAAAGAAACTGAAAAATTTAATGGTGTAATTGCTCATAATCTTTAGCCACAGCTTTGCAATGACAAAGCCCCCTCAAAATTGCTTACCTGCAAAGTCTTTGAAAGTTTTTCTACTGCTGTATGTAAAAGTTCTCATTGAGTTATCATTACATTCCTTCACCAAACCCACAGTTTCAGCTCCCAGCAACAGCCTTAAGTGAGAAGCTCCAACTAGATAAATATTTTCATTTCCATTTTCCGTGACCAATGGTTTAACCAGCAGTTGTGCACCTTTAAAGAAAGGCAAAGTAAGAAAGAGAATACACAAAAATTACATCTCAAAAGCCTAGTATTTTAGCATCCATCATGTTGGACCTAGCTATCAGGAGCGCTGAAGCTGCGTCTTTCTAAGGGCACAAAGAAGTAAGGCTTCAACAGCACCTGACGTGCGGTGTTCAGAACTTTGCAGGGTCACCCCCTGATTTAGCCCTGTTTCTGTGGAAGCGCTCACAGACAGTGAACTGGAACAATGGGGACAGTTTGGATCTGCTGTCATCCTCACATCATGTAAGCCACCAGTGCTTCTGCAAACAGTCCCACTCGTTTTAAGGAGACTAGACTTTTGAAATAGAAACATCCCTGAGTTATCTAACAGAAGCCTGAAAGCAAGTCTGTAGTCACAAATCCAATAGCCACGGAAATATTACTGATCATAAGATATAAGCTACGATAACCATAAATAATGCCTTTAAAAAATGAAAAAAAAAAAAAAAAAAGCCTAA
Source organism: Platalea leucorodia (assembly GCF_965183815.1). Lineage (NCBI taxonomy): Eukaryota > Metazoa > Chordata > Aves > Pelecaniformes > Threskiornithidae > Platalea > Platalea leucorodia. The sequence goes on from NC_138823.1 coordinate 122,385,174, forward strand.
GGCATTACAAATTAATTAGCCTAACTTCAATTCCTGGAAGTATACTAAAACAAGTAATGAAATATTGTCTTTGTAAGAGCCTACAAGCTAGCAAAAAGATAATTAAAATCCAACATGAATTTATCAAGATTAAATTGCTTCCTGCTAACTTAATTCCGTTCTACAACATGGTACAAAGTCTTGTGGACAGGATAGTAGATGTGATGCATCTTCATTTTGGCAAGGCTTACAACGTTCTCATAAGCAACAAGAGAAACATGCTCTACACAATATAAAAACTGCTATCAAAACTATGTTCAAAGACAGGTTATCAAGGTTTCACTGCAAAAACAGAAGGATTCTAGAGTTCAACAGGTGTGTGACCTTAAGCCAATATTTTCATTAATAACTGGGTTAATAGGGTTCAGTACGTTTTCATGACACCAGCATGAAGCTCTACTCTTACATAAAATTAAGCAACTTCAAAAATGCAAAATGGAGTGCGATCGGCTAAACAATAACTAAACCACATTACCTGAGAACTAATTTTCTGTATGTCTTATTATTATGATGACAGCCAATTTAATTTCAAAGTGTTACAGAAGATCATACTATACTCACCTCCATTTGCTTTTTTGTCCACAATTCGATCAGTGAACCATTGTATGGTTTCCTCTTTGGTGCCTTTTGCAAGCTCAATTACTACCAGAGGCCTGAAGTCAGGCTCAAAAGTATCCAAGAAAGACCAGCTTTCCGCCATCTTTTGAGAGCTTGCTAAGTACAAAAACAAAACAAAAATGCCAGTGTTAAAAAAATATTTGGTATCAATCTGAAAAACACAAAACTTTACTATAGTGAATTACATATGTCTGTGCTTAGCAAAGTGGCAGGTGCTCATTTCTGTGGACATACCGAAAAGAGCAGTTTGAGTAACCTCTCCAATTGTCACTTAGCAAGATGCTACCAGTCTTCGGTGGCATTTACATCCTGTTCTCTAAGTAGGAAAATTGTTGGTGCTATGTATAGTGAAGTAGCAGTGATGAGAAAGCAAATAAATAAATTAAAACAAAGTAATAAGGCAAAACTATCATCAAAAACAACAGCTTGTAACTTCCTACAGTGTATTTGTTAGCAAATGAGAACATTAACAGACGAAAACATTAGTCAAACAGATATCTAAAACCAATAAGCTTCTCCTGGTAAGTATGTGCAAACACATTATATTTTTAAGGAGGAACCTTCTCAGTTAATCTTGTGAAGCTTTAACCATACCAAGGAAACTTATACCACCTTGGCTAGGTGAGCAGGACATCTGTCATACAGATAGGCAAATTATGCACAAAGCACTTAAATGACTTGTTGAAAGATATAAAGCAAGTGTTCTGTGACAAAGTCCAGCTGCAAAGTGTTAAGCATTAGCATAGCTTTATATGTAAATAATCCAAATGATCTAAGTGAACCTTTATAGAATCATAGAATCATCTGGGTTGGAAAAGACCTTTAAGATCATCGAGTCCAACCGTTAACCTGGCACTGTCAAGTCCACCACAAAACCATGTCCTCAAGCACCACATCCACGTCTTTTAAATACCTCCAGGGATGGGGACTCAACCACTTCCCTGGGCAGCCTGTTCCAGTGCCTGACTGCCCTTTCAGTGAAGAAGTTTTTCCTAATATCCAATCCAAACTTCCCCTGGTGCCAACTTCAGGCCGTTTCCTCTTGTCCTATCGCTTGTTACCTGGGAAGAGAGACCGACACCCGCCTTGCTACAACCTCCTGTCAGGTAGCTGCAGAGAGCGATAAGGTCTCGCCTCAGCCTCCTTTTCTCCAGGCTAAACAACCCCAGTTCCCTCAGCCGCTCCTCTTAAGTCTTGTTGACATTGTGCCTTCAACTTTTACATAAATGATTCTACAGAGATCACTGTATCATGCTTCATAAAGCAACTTAGAGGTGTCGATATAAAAAGATAAATCTGGTAACCAACCTATTCAGTTTTAAAAAATTAAATAAATAAACTCAACCAAAAAACCTATCACAGACTGAATTTACCGAATTGAAAACTGAGGGGAAAGTTTGGTGGTTTGGGTTTGGTTTTTTTTTTTTTTTTTTGCTATCAACTTCACTGAAAAAAAGATTTTACCCACTGTCTTTAAGCAGTTTTCCCCCTTCTGTTCAAAGACTGAAATTACTGAATTTCTAAGTTGCTCCAAGGATGCAGTTCAGCTTTTATGACAGTTATACCTGTGTGATTCACAGAGAAATCACAATCTCCAGTATTTCATAGAAATTATCCTACAAAATACAGTGATACTGTAAACATATGCACATCATAATAAACAAGTCTATTTGCTTTTGACTGGAAAAAAAAAGCTTTCAAGCCAAATTCCAATGGGGTTTTCAGTTAGTTTCACTTGCCAGTTCACATGCACACAATTCTGCAGCATTCAGATTTACAGCTCTGAACTCAAGTAGGCATGTCTTTAAAAGAAATACACTAGATTAATAAAGTATTTAAAAACATTTTAGACGCAAATCTTCACAAGCAGAATGAATCAAAGGAAAACATAATCAGGGATAAGGCACTGTAACTGTGCTTGTCAATGACTGACTACACTGTCTCGACGAGTCACTCCACCTTATTGCATCACTTTCCATAATCAGTTTTATTTTTAAAAAATATGCCTGCCACATCGCGCACGCTGCAATTTCTGAAGAATTTAAAAAATGAAAAGCACTAGATAATTATTAAGTATTACTAGTTAACAATATTACTTCATAGAACAGTTATCTTCTGAAAACAGCCTTTGCATAACCAGCATGCTACTCAGCAAACTTGGCTCCTACCCTTTGTTCAGAATCACTGGGCTTGGTGTGGTGACTAAGTAAGATTTGTTCTTTTTAGGCTTTCTACTATTAAAAACTGGAACAGGGCTGAAGCGCTCTTCCAACTTGCGTTTGTGATTTCCTGCACCACGCAGCGGCTGGTTCAATGCCTACCAAGGACCCTGCGGGATGTAACTTGGCCTCTTCTGTCATACCCACGCACAGCGTAACTTATGACGGACCCCGAAGCGCGGGGAACCGCGAGAAGAGGACTTCTAACCCCCACAGCCCGCTTGCTCGTCAGGAAGCCGCCGGGCGGCCGCCCGGGGCGGTCTCCGAGGCAGCGCACCCCTCCGGGCAGCGGGGTGGCCCCCGGGCAGCCAGAAGCGGCAGCGCCCCTCGCCGTGACCGCTTTGAGGCGGCCCATAACGACGCCCTCCCGCCGCCAGGCTGCGCCTCCCTCTCCTTTTATAGCAACCAGGCGGCCGGGGCGGAGAGAGGCCCGGCCGGTGACTCACTCCCTCCCTCACGCCAGGCCGCGTTCCGCCAGCGAGCGCCGCCCCTGCCCCGCAGCCCACCGCAGCTGAGCCGGTTGCAGGCCCGGCCCAGAGCCCCCCGGGCCCGGCATCCTCCCCGTCCTAGCGAACGCCGCCGGGCGGGCGAGCGTGCCCGGGCGCTGAGGGGCGGCTCGGCGCTGGCCCCGCGCCACGGCGGGGAAGGCGCGGGGTGGGCGGGAAGGGGGGAGGCTCCTCCCCTCACGGCGGTGGCGCAGGCAGCGAGAGCCCCTTCCCGCCGGGTGACGGCCGCCCACTCCCCACTCACCGCCGGCTGCCGGCTCCACATCCGCAGGGCAGGGCAGGGCAGGGCAGGGCGGGAGGCGGGCTGCGGAGGCGGGCTGCGGCCGCAGGCAGCCGGCGCCGGCAGGAGGGGCGCCGGGGCGGCCCAACGCGCCACCGCCCTCCGGCTGCCGCTGGCCACGCCTCTCCGCCCCCTGGCCCCGCCCGCCGCGGCCGCGGCTCCTCCTCCCATTGGCCGGAGGCGGTGCTGCCCCGCCCCGTTCACGTGCTCACGGGGCAAGCGCGGGACGGCTGAGGTGAGGCTTTGACCGTTGGCCGGGGCTGGGTGTCGCCCGGCGGGGGTGGTAGCGGCGTCCGTCCGTCCCTTGTGCCATAATACTTTCAAAATACTTTTATTACAGTGTTTTATCAACACTGGTATGGACCGTGAGCTCTCGCTTCATCCTCTTTCCCCCCCCCCCACCTTTCCCTTCCCATGCTGTCTCCTGTCAGGCCAAATCTCCTTGTGGAGCTTGAGCTAAAAACACTGTGCTTCAGCTGGATTAGTTTTATGTCTAAACATCGTTTTCTACAGGCAAAAGAGGACACTTTTGCATTTTGATACCAAGATTTTTGTAGAGCATATAATTCCACACGTCCCTTCGTAGCTGAGAAGAGCAAAGTGACTGCGGAGTAGGGAGGGCTGAAGAAGAGGCTGGCCAGCAAAGCACACTCCCCTGCTGGGCTTGTGGAGGGCTTTTTAAATCAAGTTCTCTAAATATTTTTTGGTTTGGACAATATTAAGGCCTTCAGTGTTTCTTGCAAATCAGGTGAACCTACAGATGTGAACAATGCATACAGATCTAGAATGATTACAGAAACTGTCCCTCGCAGGTTGAAAGGCACCGGCTGGGAGTTGCGCGGTGTTTGCCTCTGTGGTTTATGCCAAGTAGGCACACACAACGTTGCCTAACAGCAAATGGCTCTGAGCTACTAAGAGTGGATTCATAACAGCTTACCAGGTAAGATGAGACTGGTGCAAATCAGCTGGCCACAAGGCAACTTCATTTTGGCTCATCCACTGGAACCGGGAACTGACCACAGGAAAAAGCCCCCAGTGTTAGAGGTTTTTTAGAGCCATACAGAATACAACCCCATACAGAATACAACAACTGCCAGAGGGTAAGCTTTATCCTTCCTCTAGCATCTGGCTATTATTCAACATGCACTTTTCAGCATATTTGGAAATACACACAGAATTAAAATTTGTAAATTTTACAGTGAAAAGTTTGGTGTGTATTCTGTAGCAAGTATAAAATACCACTTTCTGGTGATGAGTTTTTCTATTATTTATAGCCAGTGAAGCAGTGGGGGACTAGGGCACCTCAGAAAATGGAGATATGTGAATAGTTGAAATTCAGGTACTACAGGCTGCGGTGGGGAGTAGCAGACAGTCTGTATCAGCTAGTTTGGGCAGAATGTGTTAGTCAGACTTAAACTGTGTCTCAGTCTTGTCTAGCTCCCAGTGGCCTAACCATATAGTTATTCACCACTGAGTCTGATTGTGAAAACTCTCACTTCCTGAAGAGATAACGTGGCAATGACAGAGACAGGAGTTTAACAAAAGGGTTTTTTTAGATACGCTTTATTCTTGTGTTTTGCATGTTGCACGTCTCCACTTCCAATGCATCTCACGAGTATCCACAATGTCTTCATGGGCTTTGGTCTCTGTCTTTTAGGAGCCCTCTGGCTGACTTAGCCTGACATCTTCATTCTGCCAGTGGTCTACAAAAAATCCTTTTAAAACAATCTCTGACACCTTCATCACTTCCGAGCTTTCAGTGGGGACTTGCCATTATCCAATTACTTTGGCCCTGTGCATAGAGTCATTCAAGATCAATGTCTTTTCTGGTATCAATACATTGTTCTACTGGATAGGGTCACTGAATGTCAATATTCCTTGATGGGACCGTCGCATTTCCTCAATGTCATCTATCCACTAGGTGTCACATTCTTGCTATGCAATGAATTGTTAACTGTTACACTCTAAAAGGTTCGCATTTTGCTAACCATGCATAAAGGTTAGCACATAATCTCATGTTCACAAAAGGAAAATAGGATTCATAAGTAGATGGTGGATGTGTCTACAGAGTAATCTGCATACACATACACTGCTGGTGCAGTGGGAACAGTCTGACCATGACGACAAAAAGTACATTTCCTTGTGCCAAGCACAGCGTTCTAGTGACTAGACATTTTCCATTAGCAGGATTAGCTAATTTAACGATGGATCAGGTATGTCCACCCTAAATTGCAAGCTGCCCTATCACCATAGCTAAATATAAATCCCAAGCTCGTATCCATTTGTGACTGTAGTCATCTTGTGATTCTGTTAGCTGATTATAGCATTTTCATGGTCTGTCTCTGTCAGTCACAATGCAGACTGTAGCCAGAGTATAATGGATGAGCTGTAGTAAGGCAGAAAAAAAAAGAGACAAAAAAGAATCCATCAAAATTTCAAGAGCAGAGGATTTTTTTATTCAGTGGTTAACCCTCTTTTCCCTGGACTAATAACTACCATAGTACTTAACTAAATTAACAAGCCATTAATCTACTGTGAAGTGAAATTCTCTTTTACACCTGGATTGAACTATGATGACATTTTGGGTATAGTTCAGTGGCTAGCTGAGCCCATCCAGCATCTCACTGCTACTAAAAGGGTGAGATCTCACTCCCAGTCCACCATTACCATTTCCTTCTCCCTGTGCCCTCGTTACCAGCTCTAAGGTTCTGCCCCATACTTGCACCAACTCTGGCACTCACCAGATCCTTCTCCAAGCCCATTCAATTTACCAGCTCCACAGAAAACTACCCCTTTTTGGCTGGTTTTTCTTTGTTCTATTTTAGTGATTTAAATAAGCTCAGAGAAAGAGCTGGCACAAGGTAAGCACCTTTCCATACAACAAACCTTATTAATTCAAATGCACATAGACATGTGCATGGTATGACAACCATACTTTATGTAGTCACATAAATGAGATTAATATTGGCTCTTATCTGAAGTCACTCTCTTAAGATTTACCTTTACTTAGATTTTGAAGCATACTGGAACATTGTGTTATCGTAAGAGTAAGGAGCAATTAACAGTAAAATAGGCTTTTAATTCACAAGCTAATGACATATTGGTTTGAGTGTAAAATGGATGATGGGACATCTAAAGTTTAAGGCTAATATGGTAATTACATTAAATTTTTTGTAATTGAATTTAAATTGATCTATTTGTCAGAGTAAGATATAGTGACATTTTACCAATCTTCAGTGGTAGTTTTGGTCAGATTATACAGGATTATACAGGATCTTTCCAACAGTGTAATAAACATTACTAAAATGTTTTTACCATCCTGCAAATGGAGGGGAAAATATTTTTTGAGTCACATCTGGCACAATTTTTACATCCTGCCAGGAATTTTCATCTAAGTGTGTTCAGGCAGTCCAAGCATTGTTGGGGTCAAACAGTGGAAGCTTTGATTCATAAACAATGAATGAAATGAAGCTGATCAGTTTTAATTTGTAGAGTATAAGGAAGACACATCTCTTCCATTTCACAATGTGTCTACCTGATTAGAAACATCTAGTTTTATCTCAGGTATCTATTCCCAAATTAGGTCACCAAAGAGCAGAAAACCTTGTCCAGTCAAACAAAACAGAAATGGCATAAAAAGAGGAGGATCAGCCTGCCTAGGCTTGGAAGAGGTGAGAGAAACCACTCTCAAAGGAGCAGGTAAAAGGTAAAACATCCGCAGAAGATGTTAATCATAATTTATACATTAATTGAAAGGAAGTGAATTAAAAGTCATCAAGATTCAAAGTTCATTGCACCTGGGCAGAACACACTTGGTTTATTTGTTAGTCCATGGCTAGAAACAGTACTTCACAGTCAATTAGTTAATTGCCATGAGTTATCAGATAGCAGAATTTAAAACATTTTAAGAAAATGTGCAGTCTGGATTCACCAGTAGCCATGATGCTATGACTGGGGCTGTGCCTCACAGAGGTCCCTGGCTGCACCATCTAATGTAGCCTTTCAGTAGATTGTGTTTTTCAAAGAGCTGTTTTAATAATACCTCTGCCTGGAGGAAGATTATGCTAACTCTTGACTAGGCTACTAAATTACGGTCACAGCAGAAAGAGCTTAACCAAGGTTTGGGAGAGGCAAGTTCAGGAATTTAGTATTCAGTAAAAGTCCTTCCAGCCACTACCTTCAAAGTAACACTCTCTGAAGATAACAACGTGATAAATCCCCTTACAGTCCTACTCTGAGGGCTCTGAATTATGAATGGGAATGGCCATAGGAGGGCTGAAGAAGTTAATGATTTCAGTTCTCTTTCACCCCTTGTGCCTGAATTCAGCTGCTGTTCAGCTGCTGGACAATCACAGCATGAGGCTTTAAGGCAAACCAAAATCAGAGAGCAGGAATACCATCAGCCATTTCAAACTACACCGGATGTGCACATCCTGGTTTTTATTGTGCTTCGTGAAATATTTCATGTGATCGTACAGACAAATTCCTGAAAGTACCTATATAAAATGCAGATACCACTTCTTTACTTTATATGGTCTGTTTTACCCTAGCTTTTAAGTAATGTGAAGCATAACTTGGGAACTGGTCTTTTACAGAGCTCTTGATTATGAAAAGATGAGTTGTGTAAGTTTTTCTGGCTGATTGTTCAAACAGTCATAAATTGATTTCTCTAGGAAAATATATTGGCTTATCCAGTTAGGCAAGGGCTGTAGCACTGGGATACTGCTGGCAAAACAATCATAGATTTGACAGCTGTCCAACAGTTTTAAATCTAAAGACTCTGAGATCTGTTTTCCTTTCATACAGTATACACTGTTGTGTTGCATGATACATTTGCAAGTCTGTATATAATTTCTTTGTTTACTTCTATGCCCTAATATGAATCGTACATCTGTTCATTTGACTGTTCTCACCATTGCTTGGAAAATGACAAAACTAGTTAAATCCATTAAACTACAGATATCCTATTTCTGTTAATTGCTATTTCTAAGGGCCCAAGCTTGCCATTACTACCGATGTAGGTCTAGTTTACATCCTACATCTACATACTCAGAAACATAGCTTCCCCTTCATTTTCAGATGACCCCCCCCAATTGATGCATACAGGTATACACTTATCCAAGATTCCAAAAGAGAAGTAAAAATGGCAAGCCTTGAATAAATCACTCTTCATTTTTTGACCAAAACATAAATATAAAAATAGACTCGACTTTGCAAAATTATGGAACTTGTCCCGTTAGACACCACCAAGAACAAAATATTGAACTCATGAAAACAGTACCATTTGAAATAATTGGTGAAATACTGCAAAGCAATCACTAAAGTAATACTAGTGATTAAAGAAAAATTGGATGAGTCAAAAGAGAAGGTCTTTTGCTATGATCTCTTCCACAGGGCCAGCAAGCAAAGTACTGACAGAACAAGGAGGTGTGCATATGCTATTGTTAAAAGACTGCATGTGCTGATCTAGTTCAACATGTACTTTTGGTATCTAGTTAGTTCCTTGAATGCAAAATCTGGTACAGTTTTTCACCATCTGAGTCCCCGTGGGTCCCAGTGCTGTCATCAAATGTTCAGAGCATGGGGTAATAAAGATACATGGTATATTCTGTCAGTTCAGGGGAACACAAGGCACTCTGAGTGAAACTGAAAAAATGTTTAAGCTGACCTGTCTGCTATAGTCATACATTCAGAAATACCAGAGGCATAATGTTTGTAAATTTAAAGAAATTTTCTATAAATGCTAACTAATTAGAGACTAGTGTATTATCTTTATTAGTATCAAGTGGTCCACTTAAAATTTAGTACTGTAAGCCTGTACAGAAAAACCTTGATTTTATCAAGGTCATTGAATTTATCTTTTATTTCTGTAGAGTATAATTCTATAATCTGATTTGAAGCACACTCAGATGTATCAAACCTAATTTTAAAAAGTCTTTATTTTAGTGAAAATCATCTCCAATCAGCAATTAGAAATGCAATGTGGTAGAAAACAGGAATCCTATTTCTGTTCTCCTCATTTAGTTCCTTCTGAAGCAGATGTCTAGTGTTTGTCAAGATGGAATGGCAGAAGAGTGTATGTAGTATCTATCTGCCCCATTTTAAGCTGCAGAAGGGACTGCTCCTTCGTGCTAGTACTACAGTGAAATAAGCTAAGCAAAACATTAAATTAAAAAAGGATTCTCCATTCTTAATATCAAATGTCAAGTCAAATGAAAGTCAAGAAAAGATTAGCAATTAATATTGCCCTTAAAAATCTTTTTCCTGGGGGATCTGAAGTCATGTACTGAAAACAGAGTACGGAATGACAGTTCCGTTCGGGGTTTCTTTCTTTTTTAGGAAAAATAAATTGCATTTTGATATTATGTTACATAACCAAGAGTCTGCGTTCACTTCAGATTTGATGAGAGTGACAGGTGTCTGGGTACAGACAATCTCAGTTCGTCCAGCCTGGGTGCGAGTGGGTGTATTTAAAGCTGTATGTGAGTCACAGTGAGTCCCATTAGTACTGCATGTAAGGCCCTAGAGCTCATGGGAACAAAATGCCTTAATGTTACTGCAGTACTGGGGTAGATGGAGGCTCTACGTGAAGACAACAGATGAAGGCTTCTCTCTTCTGTGTAGGGCCATGCATTGGAGGTGCACACCCTGGCCATGTCGGGCTACATGTGGCAAGAACACACTCCCCCAGAGGTCACGTAAGGTAGGCAGCAGCCCTGGGCTGGGACACACGATGGCGTGGACCAGCAGTGCAGGCAGAGAGACGTACCTTTCTTGGCTCTTAGAGACAGTCACAGCTTCTTCCCAGGCACGTGGGACTGAAGACTCTGAGAGAAGCCATGGTGCTATACTAATAGCACCAGTTCCCTCTATGTCCTGGTTTCAGCTGGGATAGAGTTAATTTTCTTCCTAGTAGCGGGTATAGTGCTGTGTTTTGGATTCAGTATGAGAATAATGTTGATAACACACTGATGTTTTAGCTGTTGCTAAGTAGTGCTTACACGAAGTCAAGGACTTTTCAGCTTCTCATGCTCTACCGACTGAGAAGGCTGGGGGTGCACAAGAAGCTGGGAGGGGGCACAGCCAGGACAGCTGACCCCAACTGGCCAAAGGGCTATGCCATACCGTATGACATCATGCTCAGTGTGTAAACGAGGGGAAAGCTGGCCAGGGGGCCGCTGCTCGGGAACTGGCTGGGCATCCGTCAGCGGGTGGTGAGCAATTGCATTGTGCATCCCTTATTTTGTGTATTCTATTATTATTATTATTATTATTATTATTATTATTATTATTATTATTATTATTATTATTTTCCCTTCCTTTTCTGTCCTATTAAATTGTCTTTATCTCAACCCATGAATCTTTTTTTTCCCCCCGATTCTCTCTCCCATCCCAGTGCAAGGGGAGTGAGTGAATGGCTGCATGGTGTTTAGCTGCCTGCCAGGTAAACGTGCCTACCATGACACTGTACTGCAGCAGGGAACTAGGCGGTGAAGGCTAATGTTGAGGTGTGGGAGGATTAAATCCTCTATTGCTTTATTAAATCCACACCTGCAACAGTATCTGTGATTCTTTCTCACTTAATTGTGAGAGAACTTGTCTGCTCTTCTGGACACTCTGGAAATGCTGGGAAATACTGGGTGGCTGTCAGCACTCATTTACGTTGTCACTCTGAAGCCGACAGCTTACTAACAAAAGTGAGAGTAAGAAGCAGGGCTGGTCCTGTGTCGCAGCTGAGCCAGCTTGTCTGAATTGAAATCCCACCTCCAGACTAAGTGAGGTAGTTTCAGGTGTCCACAAGTAGTCACCACACAGGTGTAAGCGCACAAGTAACACACACAGTCAAGACCCTCCCTCAGGCACTTAAAAATGGCTGGTGGTAAGGGCTGAAAGGCTGCCCTTAGCAGTATATGACAACTGTGTTTAGAGGGATGGTTCTCCACATGCCAGATAGGTAGAACTTGCTGGAAATTAGGATCTTTGTGTGTCTGGAAATATGGATCTGTGCAACAACTGGTAGAACAGGCTATTCTGGGCCTGTTCCTGCTTAATATGTTTGTGTACTCTGGAACCACTGAGAATGTATGCAGCTGAAGAGCTTTATCAATCTAGAGAAGTTTGAAACTCACACTAACCTAGGTTTGAAACACTGCAATCTAAAACATTCTGGGCATTTAACATTCTTAAAAGCAGGAAGACTGGTAAATGGCAGAATTAGGGTAAGTACTGGCAATATTAGATGACATAATTACAGTACCTCACACTGAAGGTAATGATCCAGTTGGCAACACTGACATAGCATGCTGTGAGACTATAGATGCCAGCATCATCTAGCCAGAAGACAGACATGTTGTGAGTATACTTAGGTTTTCCATATCCCTTGCTTAGGCAACAGTTAATAAGAAGCAATATTGAGTTATCAGATACATTGGATTTTTTCCTTAATCATTAGCAAAGTAATCAAATACACATCCCTTTCTGACATTTTTAAAGCAGACTTTAAGATTCAAAGGTGAAAGGTGTTTTGCCTTCAACAGACAACATTTGTGCCTCATTTAGTTAAATGGTCTTTCAGGAGGTCTCAATATACTCCTGGGATTTTGTTGTATGACTGAAGTAATATTGTGTGATAAGTACTAAGAAAAACAACATGATAAGTTTGCCAAAAATGTTAACATTGATTAAAAAGATGCAGAGCTCTTATTGTAAGATGTAGTATTTTTTGTATAATATTATTTTAATGATTTTTTGATTGATGGACATTTTGCGGATTATTCTAGATATAAATATCTTCCTGCATTTTGTTATCTAGATCTGTAATGGTTGTTTTGTTAATTTTTTTTCTATTTGTTTGTCATGGGGTTAACATTTAATTGTTGATTTATTTACTATGTGTCATTATTCAACTCTCTGAGGCATGCAATGTAATAAAGCTAGTTCAGCAATTTGGTTTTTTAATTTCAAAAGCCATATATATTTATTTGCTATTTTAAATGTACATTTGGTACAAGACCATTTCAACAGCCTCTGAACATATTTAAATAAGGAGGAAAATGCTAAAGAAATGGTAGTTCCTTAAAAGACCAGAAGAAACAATACCTTAGCATTTAACTGACCTTTATTAAAGTTTCTTCCATGCTAGATACCAAAATGAAGTAAAAATTTAATCAACATACCCAGTACTGTACTGCAGTGTGGAATCTGCTCTTGCGTAACTCACACATACATGATTTTTTTTATGTGATTTATTTGTATTGATTTCACTAAGTAAGTTCAGCCCATGTAACTAAAGTATAAATTTTTGTATTTTTGGGGCTGTACATCAGTGCTCTGACATACCTAGGTGAGGAATTGGTTCCCCAGATAGATTCCTCCACACTTCTGTTACCTGAAGGCGTGTCAGCGTGAGTCCCCTGGGTGACCTTTCAGCTGCCACTCACAGGGATCATCAGCATCATCTAGTGCCACTTGACACACTCTTGGGTATCAAAGATATCTGCAGGGGGCTGGCAGATACACCACAAGGCTGATGATAGATCTGCAGCTTTATGAAGCAACAGCTGGAGGATAGGAGAGCTATACCACATAGCAACTAAAATGGTCCTAGAGAGCTATGTTTAAGCACCTTATTTAGCTTTTTCCTTCTCTAGTTAGGTGGACACTTTATTCTTTGTCTTTAGAGAGCAGTGTTCTGCATCAGCCTCAAAAGCCAACAGGTCTTTACACAAGAAGCTACCCATCAAGAACATGATTATATGTTACTCACTGGCAGGGCAGGGGAAGCTGAAAAGTCCTTAACTAGTGTAAGCACTACTTAGCAACAACTAAAACACCAGTGTATTACCAACATTATTCTCATACTAAATCCAAAACACAGCACTGTACCAGCTACTAGAAAAAAAAAAATTAACACTACCCCAGCCAAAAGTTTGGGTGTGCCTACAAACAAAATACACAGCATTAAACACTCACATCAGTGTGATTACTTAGCCACATACCAGTAAGCATATGGAATGTTTTGACAAGAATAAACTTCGAAAGTTTCCTCTTTCTTCTCAGAATTGCTCCATGTGTCCAAAACACCTGACACAGCAAAATCAAGATGTGCCTGTAGCATAGAGAGGTATATGTGTGCTATCTTTAATCCAGTTAGCATAGTTACAAGTAGCAGTGAAGATGCAACAGTGTAGGCCAGACAGCACATTATATAAATCAGAATACAACCCATACAAAAATCTAGCAATATGCTGTGAACCTTCTTGTTGTACATTTTTTCAGCTTCCAGCAATCAGTGACCAAAGGATTGAGATGGGGTTTGTATCTGGCTGCTATCTTCAATGGCAACCAAGAGACACCTTCCATTACCCTACCTACTTCCTTTTTTATAGTACCTTCTCCTCAGTCTCCAACAGCATCACATTCCACTGTTTCCGTCACATGAAAAAGTACTTCCTTCTGATTTTTTTTTTCATCTGTTATATGATTCACAGGATGCTCCTAATTGTTGTATTGTGAGATGATGTGAATGCTTGCTCCTTGTTTACCTTTCCACACCATCCATTGCTTTAAAGATTTTTCTTGTGCTGCTTTCCATCATCACTCTTCTAGGCCAAAAATTTTAACCTATTTAACTTCTCCACACACGGTAGCTATTCTCTACCTCTGAAAGTCTTTGCCACCTTTCCTTCAACATTTTCTTCTTCTAGTCTACTATAACTTTTTCAAAATAGTATAAGCAAAACTCCATACAGGAGTAAGAATAATTCAGCTCAAATTAAAATGCTTTCGTTTATTCCTGTTGTATATTTTTACTAGCCCAGGACTAAAACAAAAAGATGAATTCACATAAGGTGCTCCAGGAAATAACTTGCAGCTACAGCACACATACAAAAAGGAAATTGAGTATCTCCCTGTTGATCTATAAATATTAGTATTCCCATAAGTTATGTCGTGGTTGGCCTTTACTTGGCATCATGGTATCATTTTTGTAACTGATTGTAAAGAAAAGCAAGAATAGCAAGCTATTCAATGTTACACAAGATATATACATATCTATGATACACAAAACCACGGATCTGCAATCAAAGACAAAAGTTCTGCTGAAACCAAGGTGCCAGACAAACCAAATACATTTAAAAACCTGAAAAAATACTCAGTAACAATCCATTTGTATCGCACAAAGCACAGAAAAAAGCAAGATGAAACCAAGTGCCTCACTTAGAAGAGAGAAGCGTATCCAAGCAACAGCATTAAGACTCAAAAGAAATAGGTCATGTGAAGAGAAGCACTAAATTTAGTAATCAAGTGTATATTCAACAGCAAAGATAAAGAAGGGTTAGTGAAATAACTTCAACATCAAGAAAAATGAAAGAAATTAAAAGATTCCTGATCAGAACATTTTCTGAAGCTGGGAGACATTTGAGGCAAAAGCTCTGCACTTGGTTGCAACGGTGCAACTGAAAAGAAATTCCATGACAATTAACGGAATTAAATTTGTATGAAACATAAACTAACTCAAAGCAGATTTTGGTCCAATATTTTATTTTTGATCAGCTTTATCCCAGAAACTTGATAAGAGCTCTAGTTGATTGGGTCTCTGTGCACACGCAGATCGAAGTCATCACGTGTTAAGAAGTTGGTACAAAAGTAAAATGGCAAAACTTTTACTGACATGACAGGGTCTTGCAGGCAGCCATCAGGGTTTGCTTTTGATCCTAATTCAGTCAATGACAAAACTCCCCTACATCACGCAGAATCATATGCTTGATTTAATGAAAAGGTGTGACCACAGCTGCTGTTAGCATCCCATCTGGATCTAGTCAGCTGAAGAACCTGTTCACCAAGGAGCTTACCTGGAGATGTGAGTGACAGCTAGCTGTCTTGAGGCACAGATGTGGTAACACTGAAAGAATAACCGTTCCACAACCAGTTAGGAAAAAAATTATACTCTCTTCCTCCCCAAAAGGCTTTTACTCCATTTCAGAGACTGTCTTGTTAAATCCTCAAACGCTCATGGATGGCATTTGTGGTAATAGCAGAGTTTCTGCCACTTCAGATGCACCAGCTCTGCTGTTCACGGGAGCCGTTTCTCCTCCTGCTGAACTGCAGGTTTCCCCACCTTTGACCAAGCTCTGAACTCCGTGAGCGCTCCCTGCCCAACACAAAGGCAGATCATGCAACCACAATAGATAGTAGCTGTGGGACAGCTGAATTAGGACCTCAGCTGGAACTTCTTAGACTCACAGCATCCGGGAAAGGAAAGGGCTGCCTCCGTGAGCAGCAGGGTCACTCATCCTTTCCTCCTGCTTAGCTCAAGACTCAGCAGGAGCTGTGCTCCAGGGGTCCCTGCCTCTCACACCAACAGTTCAGCACCATTCTGTTGCTGTGGGAAGCAGCAGTTCCAAAGCCAGCCCTCTCCTGAAGTCCTGTGGGAAATACCAGTGGGAGAAAGACCCCTTTTCCCTCAGAAATGATGGCATATTTTCATCCAGAAGGAAAAAAGACACAAATGCAGCGTACATGCTGCGATATACCGCAGCACTTTGAACACTAAGATAACATAAATACATATTTGATTTTTAATATAAGCTCATTCCATATATTTGTTGTCTCTGGGAGTAGCCATTGACTTTACTCTGTGGGCACTGCTGAAAATAGTGGGCAGAACACAATTATCTAATCATGCTAAATTTGCCTTTATTTATCAAGAACCGACACAGTAAAAAATACTGGCTGAAATCTGGACAAGCATGACAAGGCTGGGGTAGGAACTAAGATATGTGATACAAAGGGTAGCACTGTGGTTTGACTGCAAATGCAAAGGCTGAGTATTGTTTGGAATGACAGGGTGTATCTGTGTGCCATCAGCACCCAGCAAGCAAACAGAAAAAAAGCCACAGAGAGCAAGAGAAGCAACAGTTGTATGTCACCAAGAGAAAGTCAAAAGAACAAACTGTAAGCAGACAATCTGCCTCGTGTTGTTTTATTCTTCCTCTTTTCAGGGAAACAGGACTTTGTGTACCTTTCCTGTAAATAAAAACAGTGCACCACAGACATAACTGGGTTCTCTGTCACTGCATTCCCTAATTTAAAAAAAAAAACAAACTTGCAAGGCTGAATCTGGCCAGCAACAGAGGCTACAAAGGAAAAGGAAAAAAAAAGTACTTTTAAACTGAGTTTAAGCCATTACTTATCTTGACATTGCCTTACAAAAGTGATCGTGATGTCAAAAAGACCAAACTCCAAGGAGAGAAGTATTTTCCACTCTGCTACTTCTTACTACTACTATTTGCTACCAGCTAGAATCAGTGTAAATAACAAATATTTCTTTTGGCCTTATTGAGCCCTAATGATTTATTATCAAAAGAGAACAAAAGAACAAACAACAATTAAAAAATTGTAACCAAACATGTTTACTGACTTTTAATATTGCTTTCAATATTGTCTTCATACATATAAAGCAAAATATTTTACCAGTAAGGGTAATTATTCTTTACTCATGTTGTATACATAAATAACTGGGACTCAACATGGCTGGAAAATCAGTTATTTTTATGAATCTGGTTGAAAACACTAAGAATTTATTCTTTTATTTCAAGTTTAGAGAAGTTTTAAAAATCATATTTTTAACAAAAAAAAAAAGCCTGCAGTATGAAGTTATTTCTCAAGAGTCATGACTGGAAATTCTCGGTTTGGAGCTTACCAGATAAGAAGTACAATACCCACAAGACACTTCCCGTATTTACCCATGGCCGAGGTTTGGACATTGTTGACCAGTTGTGTGTTACAACATATGTTTTAAGGTTAAAAAAAGAGATGTAGTTTTATGTAAGAAGAAAACTCTAAAACATTGCACAAGTTTTTATTTATAACCATCAGGGTTAGGATGAGATCAGGATTACACCAGAGAAGTTGCACTGTGTTTCATAGGTAAATTAACCTAACTAGGAGCAGGATTATGAGGAGAATTGTTTTGGGCTGAAACCTTCAACTAGTATCAAGTGGAGTGGCATGGATTCCAGGACATGAGATGGGACAATGTGTGTACTGGTGGACAGGATCCACTTTTTACCAAGGCCTGTAGTGATAGGACAAGGGGCAACAGTTTCAAACTGAAAGAGGGTAGATTTAGATTGGATATAAGGAAGAAATTTTTTATGATGAGGGTGGTGCGACACTGGACCAGGCTGCCCAGAGAAGTTGTGGATGCCCCATCCCCAGAAGTGTTCAAGGTCAGGTTGGACCGGACTTTGAGCAACCTGATCTAGTGAAAGATGTCTGTGCCCATGGCAGAGGGGGTGGAACTGGATGATCTTTGAAGGTCCCTTCCAACCAAAACCATTCTGTGATCCCTGCCCACCCCAGTCCATGCTGCAGCCACAGCTGGCCTTGATGACATTAGCAACAACAGAAACATAGGGTTGAAGCATCCTCAGAAAGTCATATTCACAGCTTCCCTGCCTCCAGCCAGCCCTACTACACCTACTGAATTTCTGTTTATGGAGGATAAGATATGTATGTAGCCTGTTCTTAAAGACCTCAGTGACAGATCCTGACCACACCACTGACAATCTTTTTTTCCAGTACCTCTACCCTTGAAGAACGTTTGTCCTAACGTTTAACCTAAAATATCCTCGTTGCAATTTCTGCCCATGATGGACACAGAAAACAGGTTATTTCCATCTCCTCAGTAACTTCTCTCAGATTTGTGGACTGTTGTCATTCTCCTACTCATCTTATTCTTCCCTAATTAACCAATCTGGAATAATTCAGTATTTCCTCTAGGCCCCTTGACATTTTGGTTGCTCTCCAGGTGGTCGACATCCTTCTTCACATGCAACATCCAATACTAGTTTTACAACTGCTAAGCAAAGCAAAATTTGCAAGCCGAGTCTTGCAAACTCTAATCCTCATAATACATCCTAGCAGGAGGCTTATCCTTTTTTGCAATAAGCCATGGTTGACTTACACCCAGTCTGTGACCACTCCAAGCCTGAGTTACTACTGTACAGAACTCCTACTTAACCAGTTTTACCTACCAGCTGATTATTCCTGCCTAGGTTTACAGCTGTTTTGGTTGACTAGCTTCCCATTTTTTTGTATTTCTAATTGAAGACTATTTTTTATTGTGTCCCTGTCCTCCGGCATGCTTTCTCCTTCCCAGTCTGATACATATGTGCATTCAATAAGCATTTTCCCTTTTATAAGCATTCCTCAGGTCACCAGATTCTGGATCTGTGCAATCCAACTTCATACACATTTCCATTTTGATAGAGAACCACCCTGTTACTCCGGTGTTCCAAAAAGCTTTGCACGCACCTAGCTGTAGATCAACATATTTGCTTATGGGAATCACAGGAAAAGTTACCTGAAAATCAAGACATATCGCATGTATAGCTCTCCTCTATTCACAAGATATGTCATCCTGTCATAAAGGCAATCAGATTTTTGAGACATGATTTCTTGCATCAATACAGATGTATGTAGGCACGCCTCTTTGCAGCTCACTTGCTTCTTGGAGCACTTAAACTTCTCTTGGCCTCCCCGTAGCTGACTCTTGCACACAGTTACACAACTTTCTACCGCAACTGCTGTGCGCATGGTTTCAAAATGGTGCTCCAGGGGCTCTGAATGCAAACCCACTCTGAGATGTCGTAAACAGCAGCTTGGTCAGGACTGTTATTTATTTTGCTTACATGACATGACCCTGGTGAAGTAACCAGTAAAACTTCTCTTACAACTCTCCCCAACTGCACCTCTTTTGTTCAAATGCCAGACTCACAGAGACTCATTTGCCCTACCCATTCATTTGAGGACCATCCCCTCACAGTCGTGGCCACAGTTTCATAGGTTTCCCAGTCCACAGACAGCCTGCTCCCAGAGCAGGATCAGACACGAGTCTTGGACGGGACACAAGAAAGCTTGCCCTCCTGCACAGCAAGAAAATGAAAGGACAAGAGGCTGAGACAGATTGTTTCCCTATGCAGGTCTCAGGCACAAGGACCATAGCAGAACACTACCCTTGCTTCAGGAAGTGTCTCCCGTATCACCAACATCCCTCACATCTTCCAGGACTTTGGGTATCTGTAGAAATAGCCTCCTTATGCTCACCAGAGGCAAAAACATGTTGGTTGGAAGACGTTGGCAAAATTCATGTGAAGGAGGACCTCCAAGTAGTTGAACACTTCCTGGTCAACCTATACTGATTTTAAACTCCCTTCCCACACCCAGATATGTCTACGAGACAGGATAACGTGGAGCAGTCACACTGAGAACATAACAAGCATGCTGCCATTGGTCTCAAACTGCCACTCCAGCTTGCAGGGGAGCAGTATGACGGAGTCTACAAAGCAGCAAGACAGCTAAAAAGTTGAACAAGGTGCCTGTGGGCTGCAGTGCCCCTGTAGACTGGGGTCTAAGAGTGCCCAGTCATATGAATCTCCAGACTCTACCAAAGACTGATATGGTTATTACTTTTCCTTTCTTCACTGATTTATCCAAGGCCGAAACACCTAGCTGCCAGACTGCCATAATACTGAGGTCCAGAACCAGGCAACAGAGGCTCAGCTGATGTCAGGATTCCTCCCCCACCTCAGCAACACCAAGAGCTCTTCCCCGAGAAACACAGATGACAGGACTCTGGACAGAGTTCCTCATTTACACATCCTGAGAGCTGTGTAAATCTTCAGTCCTCTGGCCCTGTTTGGGCTTCTGCTCAGGCTTAGCCGCAGCTAGCTCCAACACCTGCAGCTCCAATCCCTGAGGCAGCTGACAAACATAAGTCTCCTCCCCTGAAGAAGCATGGCAGATAAGCCTCAGATAAGTCCTCCAGTGACAGCAAGGCATGGATAGGAGCTCCCAGGGACGTCCTATGACGGCTTCAAGGTCCTCTTGCCATTGTGAACAGGTTAATTTGCAGAAACCAATCAGTTTCATTCCGCTTTTTCCTTGTTATCCTGATTCCCTGTAAAATGTCAAAATAAAGTGGCTCTCCTTTCCAGCCTGGGCTACCTGGGATGCAAGGCTGAAATCTGCACCTGGAAGTTATGCCTGAACTAAAACATGGACAACACATGGAGCAGACACTCAGAGGAAAAGGATCTGTGGGAGCAAGAAACAAAGGGCCTGCAGAGGCTGTATGGTAGTCAACTACATGCTTGCTGAAGCACCGCAAAGATGCAACTGATGTGAGTCCCTTCATTCATGAGCTGGGGTGCCATCTTAGCTTTTGCTACCAAATCAGAATAGGCATAGCATGCGATGTTCCTTTCATCAAGCTGCCAGTTTTATCACTTTCATATAACTAACAAGCATAAACAACCTCTTCCCCTCAGTCTGTACATATTTGGCCTGGCCGGCCTTCTCTATGGTTTTTCCTGACTGATTTTAGCAAGCCATTTGTGATGCAGTTTGGAGAAGTAGCTTACTAAGTGGGTTGTTATAAAAAATGGGGGTGATTGATAAACACTATTGCTCTCTTTTCATGCTTTATTAAGTCACAAGCTCTAGCTGACAAGTAGCTACTTCTGTTTGATCGAAAGAAGGATCACAAGCATAATACATATAATACATATAATACAGAAATTCTGTGTATTTGAAAAATATTGACATAGACAATAGTACAACCCCAAATCTTAAACAGCTAAGAACAATGATACTTACTGTGAACTGACCTCTAACATAGATAGATAGTCTCAAAGTTATTATGTGAAATCCAGAGTAAGCAAGATGGCTTTGACACTCAAACTTCTGTAATGTCATCTGGAGTCTTTTCTCTAGCACATAGACTGATTTTTTTCTCTCAGTCCAGGACAAGGAGGATTTGTGAGGTCAGCTGGATTGCTTTTCTTCTCCCAGCAAAGGGAACTTGTTTTTTCTTCTGATGCTAGCAGGAAAAGATGTTTGCCCTGAAAAAAAGTATAACAAAGAAAGCTCTAAGGATAACGACAAAGTGAGCAGACAGCTATTGTTTTTTTAAAGTTTTATTTTATCACTCTCATGGTGATAAAATAAATAGAGGAAAGTCTATTTTAGCCTTATATATGATAGATGATGGGATCTGAAAATAAAATTCTGGCTTATAATAGCAACCTCTTATTAAAGACATTAAACTAATTCAATAGAGGGCCAGATGCAAGTCCCACTAAAAATCAACACAGAGAAGTGAGATACTAAACAGCAGCAGGAACCATTCTCTTAGAGTCAGAGATATTTTCAGTGTCCAGAAAGTTCTCTGAAATACAAAAATGGAAAAACTCATCTGAACTATTTTCTTCTCATTATGATACAGCTGTCCTTCATTCATGTACACCACAACATCAGCCAGCTGATGCGTGACCCTCTTCTTTCTATCAGCATTACCGCAGCCATTTCTTCATGCACAGAAGTACAGCTGATTTATCCACGTTATCAAATCAGCTCTAAAGAAACCGAGTCATTTCTGTCAAAGGCTAAGAAAGTAAGAGGAAGAGGGACTGCTAAGTGGGAGTGGGCTACTTGTATATTTGCATTCTTAAACAAGTGTAACCAATTAGTGCTTGTGTGAGCACCACTGAATTAAAATCACAGAGAGAACTGTGTCTGAACACTTGCGTGTTCCCGTAGTAGGGCCTAAGTCTTGCTTATGAGGTTCTAAACTTACTATTCCACTGAAACTAAGACAAAAAAAATAATAGCATTCAGAGCTATTGTTTCAGGCTGTTTGCAAATTCTAGAGACCATCATTGCAAAATGTGCCAGTGATCATATACCTCTGCGTGCACAGATATTCACATTTTTGATAAATAAAATCTTTCAGAGCAATAATGAATAATACATACTTTCCAGAGAAAAATGTCAGACTGCCAAACCATTGTGACACAGCCAAACAAACTTTAGCTGAGATTGTGTCATCTCAACAATCAGTTGTTAAAATTGCAGAATGGTTTTAGCTGAGAATAATTTCAGCTATTACCAAATTAACCTTATGCCTTTTATCAAAGGATTTCAGAAACCAAAAGAAACAGTAATCAATCTTCCATCTGTTTTTCTAAAGCGCTTCAGCTCTGTGGCACGATTCAGAAGAAACGCAAGACTTAAAAACGTCTCGCCACTCCTTCCACTCGCTGCACCTTGCTGCTTTATTTCAGTTCAGGTTTGTTGATTGTTCCGTACGAATGCAGTTCTGATGCAGCCGAGTAATAGCGCAACCTACACCGTCGGGCTAAACGCTGTCTAAAACAAGGACCGCTCTCTCCTCTGGCATTCTCCTCCCCATAGGCCTGGCTGCACTTACGCCCTTCAGAAGACTTGAAAACGAAAATCGCAATGGGTGTTCTACTCGTAATCGTCTTAGGGACAGCTAATATTTGTTACGTCTAGAGCTCCTAATTTGCTTCTTGCATGTGAAAACAAAGTACCACCCTGAAAGCCTAGTGCTGACTACCGTCGCTGCTGCCTCTGCAGGCCCCGCTAAGCCGGCTGGCAACGATCTCCGTCTGTGGAGGGGCCAAGACTTTTGTTTGGGTTCCGCTACCCCTCCCGCTCTCCCCGTCAGCTGCCTGCGGGCACGGAGGCGTCGCTGCCCCTCCGCTGGGCAGCTGCCCGGTGCTGGGTGCCGGCCGTGCGGCGGCGTCTCACACCGCGGGAAAGGCGCTCCCGAGCGGCCGGGCACCGGCCCCGTGCCCCAGAGACGGGGCTGGCGGGGCGCGGCGGCTGCGGCGGCAGGGCCCTGCCGCGCCCAGCCCTCCCCCTGGCCGCAACCCGCGCCCCAGCCTGGCCGGCAACTCGCCGCCCTTCTTCGCGGGCGGGCTCCCCCGGCCTGCGCTGCTACCCCGGGACCGGGCCGGGGGACACGGGGCCCGCACACGGGATCGCCGTAGCCCTGCTCCAGCGCCAGGCAGGCGGCCACCTCCCCTCCCCGCCCCTCGCCCCGCCCCGCCCGGCCCCAGCCCCGCCGCGGGGATGACGCAGGCGACGGGCGGGCGGGGGGAGGGGCCCGCCATGGCTGGTGCCGCCGCTGTCGCCTTGTCCCTCGCTGCGCTGCCGGCCGCCGCCACCGCCGCCGCCGCCCCTCCGCTGCCAGCTCCCGGCCGCCGCGCCGCCGCCATGGCCGAGGAGGAGACGTCCAGCGAAGGGTGAGTGGAGCGGGCCCTGGGCGACCCTCGTCCCCCCCGCAGGTGTCCTCGGCGCGGGGAGGGAGCCTGCAGGCGCGCCCCGGCCCTTCCCTGCCGCTACAGGCTTCGCTCGCCACCCCCCCCCGCCCGCCGCTGCCGCCGCTCGCCGCAGCCCGTGCGAGCAGGCGGCCGGTGCCCGGTCCCGCGGTGGGCTCCCGCCTCCCCGGGCCGCCCGCCGCGCTCCCCGGCCCGCGGCGCCTCCGGTGCGGCCGCCCCTCTGCGGGCCCGCATCGCCTCAGCGCTGGCTCGGCGCAGAGGCGCGCTGCCTGCCATCTTCCCTGCCGCACGGGCCGCCCGCCGCGGCGGCTTCCCGCCCCGTGCGGACGCCGCCCGGCTCGGGCCGGCTGCCGGGACGGTGCCGCCCGCTCCGCGGGAGCGCCGTGCCCCTGCTGCTTCACCCCGTGCCTCCCAGCGCCCTGGTTGCTGGCCCGGCCGCTGTAACTGCACACCTACGTGCGTACGTACGCGTGTTGCTGTCGTCTTTGCTTTGTACGCGCTGTTACCATCAGCCACCCTTCCCTTGCACCCCGGAGCCCGGTATAGGCGCGCCTGTAGGTACTGCTGCCCCGTGCTTTTGTGTGCCTTTGCAACTTCACCTGTACATACAAATACCCTGCCTTCTCCTCCCATCCGTTCTATGCGTTCGCTTAGATGTAGAGCAGACAATAAGGCTTGTCAGCCTCTCTGACACTGTGTCATCATTCCTCTGTGTAATCCTTGAGATAAGTAGGAGATGAGAGCGCGCCTTTAAATTATAAACCTCTATGCTATTGCTCTGACTTTTCCCCTTTCTAGTACTGTATGCCTGCCTCATCTCCAGCTATCTCTACTAACCTTTTCTTTCCTTTCACTATGCCAAGGCATTCACACCTACCAAAATAACTCCTCTGGCTTAAATTATCCTGCCCCTGTTCTTAACATATATCCCTAATATTTGTTTGTAGCTACTTACTCACACGCTCGAGATATGACTTCATTATACATATTAGTCACTCTTCTGCCTGAAATTACATAGTTCCACACTATATGTTTTGTCTGTGTACGTTCAAATGGTTCTATAATAATCAAGTTACTAATCAGTGGTCTGCTCTTCTTCCATTCACATATTCTTTACTCATGTATGCCTTCTCATACCTTGTCTTTCAGGGTATGTTTTATTTCTCATCATACACTTCAGCTTCCAGTACAGACCTGTTCTTATACCCTTCCATTGCCCCCAAATATATTGTCTGCCCTCCTTTATCCCACTATAGAATAATACAGTCATCCCATCTCTGAGTCAGTTCACCAAACATACTTAATATGTGTGCTGGTCACTTAATCTCCCAGTTTGTTCCATCATATATCATGGTTCTAGTCCAAAAAAATACTCTATCAGAAAATATCTAGCTGTGCTCTAGTCATACATGTGCTTTATCCCCGCTGTCACTGGTGTAAATGTGCTTTGTTTGCATTGTTTACATTAATTTTTCCTGTTTCTCCATCCTTTAAATATCAGGCGGTGTATCTTATCGCTGATTGCCTGGCCCTCAAAAACTCATTTCTTGCCTTTTCTTCTCCATCTCCCTTCTCTCATAATTAAGTCTTGTGTTATTTTGAGAAATTCCACTTAAAATTCTGTAGCCACTTGCATGAAAATCATGCTGTGCATTCATGACTTCATATCAAGGATGTTACTGTTTGCGTGTTGTCATGTTATGTGTCTGTTCTGTTATCCTTCAAAACGACCTGCATTCTCAGTCTTGTTCTCTTTGTAGTCCTTTTTCCAACTTCAGGCTTTGGTATTTCATCTTACATATTTTGCTGCTCTGCCAGCTCGATCTGACCAGAACTGGACTATCCATCTTTTCCAAAATCCCTGTTATGCCTTTATCACAGCATTCTCTTTTCAAGTATAAACTTCAAAGGCTTCCCTTTGAAAGCACCATGCAGTTTCGTCTACTCCATAACTCGGTGCTCTCCTCCTTTCCTCAAACTTAAAATAGCTTTTTAAAATAATCTGCCCCTCACCCCGCCTTCTGCAACGTTACCCATTTGAAACTACGGTCCTCTTCTTGGGTCTGTGTTCTTTCTGACCCGTTCACATTCATAAAATACACATCATTTGTAACGCCCCTTGTTGATGGTTTATGGGTTTTCTAAATAAGAGTCTTAAAATAGCTCTGCCTCAGCCTGTTTTGTTTGTATGTTCATTCAGCGCATTAGCCTGAACTGTATTAGTGGTCTGGTTTGATCCCATGGAGCGCTGAGTGCTGCCGAGATGGTGCCAAGCGCCCTCGGCTTCAGTAGCCTGTCAGGATTGCAGGACCGTAACACTAGATGATCTGGACGTAGGGTTAGGAATCGCAGACTAAATTTTCAAAAGGATTACGACAGGTTCCTCATTCTGGTTTACTCAGCGGGATACCCTTTTAAAGGGGGTTGATTTTCAGGACGATGTCAGTGTCCCGCTTCTGAACAATCAGGCCATTTGATGTGAAATCTTTCAGAGTAAGCCCCCCAATTCACAAAAGACTTCTGAGAACAAAATCTCATCCTTCTTTTCCATGAATTCAGAAAGTGCATTAGCTTTGATGAAATGTTAGTGCTCCGAGTTGTTAGTGCTTTTATTGCTCTGTTTCTAACAATAGTCAAAATTAGCGTTTCTTCATCTTTCCAAGTTGAGCAAAGCTCGGTATCCAGGGGAAATTTATAACCAAGTGAAATGTGTTAAATATTTTTGGATTTAAAACTGTGGCAGTGAGAGGAAGAGTTCCAATATACCATCAAAACCCTGGATTAAATGGTTAGTGACAGGTGTCTACGAAGAATAAATATGAAGTTTATCGCTTTGAAAAAAATGGTGTGACTCAACTTGTTATGCAACGTGCTCAGTTTATTGAAATCTGGTAACTGTGTGAGTGTGGTGAAAACAGAGTCGCTCAGTTACTTTCTAGAAGATCTCAGCTGAAAGATACTCATGATATTGTCCTAACTTTGAATGAGAAGATTAACTAAACAAATGTTTTGGCTTTCATCGTAGAAGGGATTGCTTGGTTAACATGTGATCTGCTAAAGATTTCCAAACCTCTTCGCAGCTTCGGACCTTCTCTGCGTAGGTTTTAGATGTAGGCTTTTGCCTGTGAGGCAAACAGCCTAGTGTAAGCCTTTTGCCAGTATTGAATTCACTTATACTCACTCTGGATTCAGCAGGACTGCTTATGGCTTGTGATATAACTAGTCATAGCAGCTACTAAATATATGTATAAATACAGAAAACCCAAACCAGAATGCTGGGTTTTTCCCCCTCTGAGATAAGTGGAATAGCTTTCTTTAAAACAAAATTTTTAAGGGATCTGCCTTTATGAGCCTACATCAAATTGCTTGTGAGTAGCCTGTAGTCTCACAAAATAATGGCTTGGAGTAATAGGTAAAAAAATACACTGAAACACTGGTAATCACAATTATTTTTGTATTATCCTTCAAGCTTGTTTGTATTACAGAATTCTTTTTATAATTTTGAAGTGAGCCGTTTTATTAATACAAGAGGAATAGTTTATTAGGCTTACGTCTGCCTGTTAGTAGGATGGTTCACAGGGATATCATAGTGGTACGTTAAAGCATCATATTACAGCATGAAGGGACACTCTCAACTCAAAATTTTTGCTTGCTTTTTTGCTTCTTACATCATCTGGGTTTTAAAGCAAACTGAGTGGGTAGACTGGTGAAAGCAGGGTCCTGCTTACTTTTCTTTGTGAAAGGAGACTATTTCTAAGGGCCTTTCCTATAGCACAGGCGACAGACAGCAAGTCTGGGACCTGCAACTTTCATTTTTAAAGAGCGAGTGAGACGTAAGTGCAGTGTGGTAAGCACGTGTGGGAAAACGTTAAAGGACGTTTCCTTCCTCTTTTCTGATTTTGTCTTTTTCACTGGCAGGGTTGTGTCAGTCGTAGCTTTGGTGCTTAATGCCCTCTGAGTTCCATTTGTGTGCTCATCTGAAAATACGTGTATGAGCAGGTTTTCAGGCATCTACAGGATTGTTTCAAACAGTTTTCCTGTCCTTGTATGAATTTGGGAAGGGAAAGTCTGTGGTGATCACGAAGATCTCTCTTCTCCCTCAACATAGACTCAAGGGAGAGAGGGAAAGATGTTAAAATATAATAGGGGGGCTATCTTCTCATTCCAGTGGCAGAAGAAGGATGGTCATGGCAGTGTGGTTTTTGGCCCTGTCCCTGGACAAGGAAGAATCTCATCTAAAAGCCCCCATGAGAGGTTTGATTAAACACGATAGGAGATAGAACAGTAATATTCAGCTTTTCCCAGCTGGCAACTGTAGGCAAACATTATGGAAAAAGGTTAAAAAAATGCAGTGAGTATATAAAAGTAGATGATCTATTCAGCTCTTTTTACTTGGTTTTGACTACTCTTTGGATTCCCTTGCTTATGAGTATTCTTTGACTTAGGCTTAGCGCAGAGATTCAGAGAAGAGTTTCCTATTTGTTAATGTTTTTCATTTGCTTCACCCATTTCACACCAGTCCTCCATGGTTATGCATGATGTACTTACCTTTGTGAAGGGCATTTTTAGATTTCAGGTAGACCCATTTATACATTTACCTACCGCTTTCCAAGCTCCCTCAGCTTAGCAGGAAATAGATGACAGAATTGCTGGCAAGGAGTCGCCGAAGGACCACAGCCTTGGTCAAGATCTGTTCACGAGGTGACAGTGAGGCCCCTGGACTTTCTTTCACAGTTTAAAACAAACCAAGTAAAATTAGGGCATCCCATACATGTATAATTCAGCAAATATATTTGTGATTTTTCAGGTAATTCTCTAGTTCTTTTTAGTTCTTTATGGTTTGTAAGGGAGGTTGCCTTAGGAGACATCATCTAGAGGTTTGAATGCCACAGGCTGGACATGTCTAGGCTGAGAGGTTTTCTCCTCTGCTCTTTCTGAAACTTGTTCTTATATTAGACAATAGGAGGAAGGGCCGCACCGACGAGCTCCAGCGAGCTGTGGAAGGTCTCCCTTTCTCTTCGAGTGGCAGAGCATCCTCAGTTGCTCCTTTCCAGTGGCCTGTGGAAACACTGGTTGCCGCCTTCAGTGAAGCAGCATTCAAGTGCGTGTTTTCCACTGCCATCACTGGTCATGCAGGTGATCCCATGCTATGTGTGCTTCACACTTCATGTATGCAGTAGATGGACGTAAATTTTTACGGACACCGTCACTAGAGGATAGACGCTTTCAGTGTCTGGCCTGAAGGTTTCCACTGCCTTCCGTGGAAGATCCCGCTCTTCTTCAGTGATTACCTGGTCAAGTCATCTGCTGTGACAGAAATCCCCTATTAAAAAAAAAAAAAAATCTGACTAGATTTATCAGCCATCCAGCTCAAGTCTTTAAAGAAAAATATGAGAAGCAGAGGGAGGAAGATAGTAATTATGTAGTAGCTTTTAATTTACATTTAGGATGTTACTGGTGGCGGGGTAAAGCAGGTTAAAGAGGCAGCATTAGATAGTCTGCTACTAATTGTGTGGCTCAAGTGGAAACTTTCCAAGTATCAAGCAAAGTGTCAACTCTACTACAAAAGTTGTCAAAGTAGGATTAGGGTACCTGTGAGCGAGAGGGGTTGTAGCCCTAGTGGAAATTAAAATGCAGTCATAAATCCAGAGGGGCGACTAGCTGTGGGGTTGCCATAGTGTTGGTGACTATGGGTCATTGGAGAATGCAAACTGTAGCCAGTATTACACGCATTTGGGTATATTCAGGTTTTTTTAGAGCCTGCTAGGGGGTTGGTAGGCCCAGTTAGAGACCTACCCCTCCAAAAGGGACAGTGTCTGTGCCAGGAGGATCTCTGACTTTTCAGAACTTTTATGCAAGAATCTGAACAACTTTCCCAACTGGTAAATTATTAAAACATCTTTTCTCCTCTTCTCTCTTGAATAGTGGTTTATTAAGATTGCTTGTTGAGGAAATTTTGATTCTCGTGTTTCATAACGTTTGAGTATTTACTTGCAAATCTGACATTCTTTCAGGATAGGTTTTTGTACATGACTTGTATTGACAGCCAGAGAGAAGAGGGCATGGGAGAAAAGGTGAGCGTTTGCATTTGCATTGGCTCTGAAAGATCCAGATGAGAAGCTGCACAGCAGGAGAGAGGTCAGTGGAGAAGAGAGATTTGTTAGTCAGTGAAGCTGTGTAAGGGAATGAGGTCAGTCTGGAATAAGGTTAAGAGGGTAAAAGAGGAGGATTTTAAGTGACACCGAGAAGACATGGTGAGGAATGGCGGAGGAGGAAGGTGCTCTGAATGAGTTACAATACAAAACTCCAGATCATAGGAGACTACAGAAAGGAGGGGAAGATACAGGCATAAAAATGCGTTCTGTAATAAAAGGTGCAATAGCACCTATTGCCATTGAGAAAGTCCACTCATATTGAAGTGAGGAAGAGAAGGTTATTGCAATGAGGAAAAAACAGAAATGGGGTGGGTTAGTGCTAGCAGACTATTGTAGAATTTTTTTTTTTTATTACATGTATTAAGTGTCGTACTGACACTAAAGGCTTATTAATTGTATCGTACCTTTCTGTAAGGGGATGTTTGATGCAATGGCTTTTTAGACCCATTTAACTTTTTATCTATTTTTAAGACTACTTAGACTTCCTTGACATCTAAAGCATTTGTAGTGTAGGCATGTACACAAAACAGTCTGTTACGAAAAAGGCTATGCACTTCTTAGGTTTTCCAAGAAGTGGAAGTGAGGCTAGGTAGCCCAAAACGTTGAACAACAGTTCTTGAAGTTTGATGTAGGTAACTGTTAGTTGCTGTGGGTGACTATGATAAAGGAACACAACGTAGAAGCTGTTCTAATGATCTGCAGTGAAACAACCCATCTTCAGTGTGTATTCACACTCCAGTATGAGTGGGGTTTGTATACAGTGTGTTTGGAGCTAAGGGAAATAATCATGCTTTAGATAGTCTTTTATCTGTGTTTTTATATGGCTCCTTATGGAAAAATGAAAACATTCATCTCCTATTTAAGTTGTGATCTAAATTATGCATAATACACTATGGAATATAAGCAAAAGATAAGGAGGGTAGACTGTGGATAGGCAATGGTGCAGATTTGTGAGAGGTGCCTGTTACATGTGTGTTTTGTTCTTGTCCTGTTTGATGGAACTCAGGGACAGTCTGAAATGCAGGCCTCTGTCATGATAGGTGTGGGAAGGCTGACAAATAAGGTTTAAGCAAGGTTGAGGTTATGCGATATCTGAAGGGCAGCAGGAGTGCATTGGTGGGTGGATGACTAAAATGAAAGTGGTAGAAACTTGGGTAACATCTGAAGGGCACCAAGAGGAAATTTTCATTTTCTTTGTTTTAATTATGCTTTTCTTCACAAATCGTTAATGCAATGTGGTGTTTGTAAAAACACTTAGCAGCTGTGGCAATGCCAAGTTCTATCAGATGTGAGTTACTGTGGAGGAGGCAGAGGGATGTAGGTCCTCAGTGGTACCTAACCTGTGTGTTACACATGTGATCCCTGTCACAAGGTTGAGTAGTTTTAGTGGGACTGTGCGGCTCCCCCCTTTTGTCTGCATCTTTATTCTGTGTTCTTCCATACCCAGTCTATAGTTGCTAATACGATTTTTCTCCAGATGGTGTTTGATTTTAGCTTTTAAATCAAAATATAAAATAATGGGTCCTTAGAAGAGATGGAAGGAAATTAACCAAGGGCTTGCTTAGCTGGTTACTGTTAGCAGTTAGTGGACCGTAAAGTTTTTAAGGGGAAATGCCTCTATGTTAGAGAGTAAGTTAGGGAGGAGCAGTGTTTCTGAAAGCTTGTTAGAATTAATTAGTTCTCTGTAGTATATTTGTGGCCTGACTTTAACCTGACTGTGGAGAAGACTTTGTGACGTTTCGAAGGACGGTAGGACACTGCCCTTGTTTGGAGATGTGGAACCTATATAGCAGTGAACAGTTACAGGAATAAGTAATAGCTGTATGACCCCATGCATGGTTTCTTCATTATTGCACACATGCTTAATGGTTTCTTGCATTGGGTGCTAACACAGCTACTTTGTAAGCAGTATGAGCGTTACAGGTTGCAGGCTTGGGTGGCAGTCCATGAATAAACTTCATTCTTGTGGTATGTAGTGAAAAAGCACATGCCCTGAAACGGACACCTTTGGGTATAGCTAGAAAGCGGATGGAAGAAATGACAAAAACGTATAAAAAAGGATACATGTGGATTAAAAAAAATGAAAGGCAATACTAGGAGACAGAGAAGAAAACGAGGAGGGGACCGCAATGATGCAAGGTACACAGCAAGGCATACCTGTGGCCGAGGTTCAGCATGGGAGGGAGCAAAATTGTAGATCCTCTCCACTGCCTGAATGCTCAGGTTGCTCAGATGAATTGAAATAACACGGGAAACCTCAATATCACTAAAATAGCCAGAAAATGCTCATTGGTTATGGATTCATATTCATTATTTACATTCTCAGGTTAATTTTGATAAGTGATAGTCCTGTGTAGCACTGTTAATATAAATACAGACAGTAATAAAATTTGCTTCTGAATTTTTACATTAAGTCTGAAGTTGAATATTCTGAATACAGAGTTCAAAATGCAGTACGTACATGAAGAATGCATTGTTTTTACCTCTGACCTAGTGTGGCAATATTCTGCAATAACCTATCATGGCCTTTTTGTTGGAATGGGGCTGATGTACATTACACTTCCTAGAAATATTATGCAGAGGTTTTCAAAACAGTCTATTTTAATGTTACTGAAGTATCCAAGAGTTTCACAACATCTTGGAACATCTTGGCTCGAAACTCATCTAAACAGAACTTTATAGGCAGGGTTATAAGGTCATCTGGGGAAAAAATTTGTTTCCTTTTTAACCCATTCACAGCAATTTCATATATTTTTTTTGTTGTCACCTCATGAAAATGGTACACAGACATTTGTTAAAGGATTGAGGTTTTCTGTTCCCATGCCATATTCCTAATTCTTGCTTCTGGGTCTTGCCTCTTTAGTATGCTCCTCAGGGTCTTTCCCTGAGGATTACAACATTTTTGGTCTTTTGATGCATTATGAGGTGGAACATGGAATATTTTTCTTCCGATGTTTGTCTGCAACTGCCGGAGCCTAATTTTTGTCCTAGGAACATCTTATTCAAATTTTTGTTGTGGTTACTACATCTGACTTCTACTGTACATTCAGAAGCTCTGTCCCTGGATATACAGCCTTTGCAATAACAGTTACCTTACATAGATTGTGTATGCTTGAATGATTCTGACTGTATTCATTATTCTCAAAAAACCGAAGTGCTAAAGAACATGCTGCACTTTGGGGATGGGAATGAAGGACTACAAGGACTCCTAAAATTGGTTATGCTCTTAAAGTTGTCATGAAATCATATCCTGAGCCTTGTTCCTGAGACATCCCTGCCCAGTTAAATCCAGACTGACTGAGGTCATGATTATATGTTACTGTCTGTCAGTGGCAGCTGTGACTTAAAAGCTTGCTGTCCTCCACCTTGCCTCGCTAGTCTTTTTTTCCACCTTGTTAGCCCATAGGTCTGCTGGTTAACTGTTTGGCTTCTCTGTAGCTGGGTCTCCATAATTATCTGGTTTAAAACATAGTTTCTTTTAAAGCGGAATCATTTCACAAATCTGATAGGGCAGCCACAAAATAGGTGATTTGGCAAAATAAGCTTTTAGATCTGATCTGATCTGCTGGTAGCGAGGATGGCCTGAGATTCAGGCATTACGTCACCCAGTTTACTGCATACTGACACCAGCAGGAATAAAAATGCAGAAACAGGGTGCTTTTCAGAGTTGGACTAACACACGGACTTCTCTGTGTGTTTTATCTTTCTCGTTTTAAAAATTGGCTTCCCTTGACTTAACAGACTAACACTGAATATTAACTGCAGTCAACTCCTTCTGTCAAAGGTTTAAGTCTAATATATATTTATTTGCTGCATGTTGTTCTCAGTTTCATGCAGAGCGTGTTGCTTTCACATGATAAACATATTTTTCTAATTTCTTAAGCTTTCCAAATTTAATTAGGAAACTTGAGTCCTCTTTCATGCTAATCAGTAATGCATTCTGTCATTTTCAATTAAATATGCTTTGCTTTATAGTTCTTACTTCATTTTATAATTAATAAAATCTCACAGTTATATTCTTGTATATTATTTGAGCAGAAGGAGCATTTATCTTGGTCTTGAAGAATGTATTTTATTTACTTCTTTACATTAAAACTTTCTCCACCCCAACTTTCCCTCTCATAGCAAGATTTCTGCTTTAAACTAGTACCAAGTTTGAATGTGTAATTTTCTTGGATTTTAAATGATTGCAGTTGTTGAAATGCTAAAGAGACTGCTGGCTTGCCTGAAACCATATAGGAGAACTTGAACCTGTTCATAAAATGAAATCCACAATGATTAAGCGACATCCTAATTTTACTGGTCCGACCTTATCACTATTAGTCATTTAATATTGTGTTACCAGACAGAAAAATGTTATCAGATTTGATTCAGAGATATGCAGTTCCAATACATCATAATTTTAAAACTTCCTTCAGTTGAAAATAGTTGCCGCTTCTGTATCTCCTCAAGTTTACTTTTCAATTTACTGGAATTTTAGAAACATGTTTTCTTGTTCTTTCACACACTAGTTTGAAATAGGTTTGTTGCATTTTTCTCCAAAGTATTTTTTTTCCCCCACTGATTTGTTTAACAATCTGCATTCAAGAGAAATTCTCCTGGGAGTGAATAGAGAACGAGATGGAACTTGGATATAGTGAATGCTGGAAAGAAAAATATTTTTCTTTACTTAAAAAGTAGTTTTTTTGTGATGATAGTGTTGCTGGTAAATGTTAATAAGGAAGCATTAATTCTTGCCATAATCAGTCATGTAAATAGCACTCAGTATTCTGGTGTTGCAGGCCATTAAATTAATGAAATGGGAAAGAAAAAGTTTACTATAACTTAATTCTATCTTGGACATAAATTAGCCAGATGTAAACCTGCTACTTTTCTCTGACATTTTGACACACAAAGTCCTATTTGATTGTGTCATCCTTGACTGTTTCTTTTGCTTTGTATTGTTTCAGGTAACCTGTAAACTTGAAGTTTAATAACCAAAAAGAGAATTTGCTCTGAAAACTTGGTGGTGTTGACAATGGAAGAAACCACATCCTACTTACCTCTTAGGCTTTGTGTAGACTACTGCTGATGCTGAGGGAAATGTAGAAAACATTCAGTAAACAGACTCATTTCCAATGTTCCTCTTAAA
Source organism: Platalea leucorodia (assembly GCF_965183815.1). Taxonomy (NCBI): domain Eukaryota; kingdom Metazoa; phylum Chordata; class Aves; order Pelecaniformes; family Threskiornithidae; genus Platalea; species Platalea leucorodia. The sequence goes on from NC_138823.1 coordinate 122,420,272, forward strand.
AAAAAAGGGGGGAGGGAGATAATGAAAAGGGTAAAAGGGTATCTCTAGTTATTTCACTTAAGCATCCATCCATACAAAATCCTATGTTAGCTATAGAGTGTTCTTAGGGTGTTATAGTAGAAGTTTTACTCTTAAAATTGGCACTTTGCCCTAAATTTGATATGTTGACCTCTTGCCCCATTAAGAATACCTGGTGCTCCTTTTCACTCCTGTTTTCCCCATTCTTAGTATTTCTATAACAATTGAAGGGTCTGAGTGAGTTGCTTTTACCTGCAGGTAGTTGCTCCTTTCTTTTAATTATCAACCTCTTTTAGAGTGTTGCTTATGGACTAATGATAATATTTAAGTATTTAGCGTTTGTTTTGGTAAAACACTGGGCACTCTAACCTCAATTCAACAGAACACTTAAATATATGACTAGTTTCATTGAAGTACAATGCTTAAGTGTTTTTATGCGATGGAGTTACGTGAGGCCTTAGAAGAGTAAGCCTTATGATGCTTATTGTATTTAGATTTCAACACACTGGCAGTTCTGAATTCCTTTGCAAGCCCAGTACTTCAAAACTACTTTATGCAGAACCAAGATGGGAGAGTCTGAGCTGTCTTTCCATTAGCTTACCCTTGTTTTTCTCTTATAATGCAAGATTCTCTTAATTTGGGACTAGCTCGAGTTGATGGGTGTTCATAACCACCATGCCAGCTGGATAGCCCTGAAAATCACAATTCCATTCCTCTTGGTGCTGGGCAGAAACAGTACAACAAATTCTCTGCATTAATTTGATTTTGTTTTCTTCCTTGTAAATAGCTGGAATTAATTCTGAGAGTCAGGAGAGGAGAAGGTTAGGGTTTTTGAAAGATCAGCTTGATTCTAATAAGATTTAAGGGTAAAGGGTAAAGCTTGAAATGGTTTACCAGTGAGTTCATTCAGTGTTTCAGCTTTTTAAGTTTTTGAGCTTCTTCCCTAGCTAAAACCTTGGTAGCTTGCCACATTATCTTCACAAATTCAATTAAAAATAATAAACATGTTCATTTGCTGAGAGCAAGACAAAAACAGATACGCAGCTCTGTTGCTCGTGCATTCAGTTACATTCCCGTAATCCTTTGCTCGTGCATTATTGTGTAGTTGTTGTATACCCTGAGCACTCGCTTCCCTACTGATGTCATTTTTAAGTCCAAATAATCTTCACGACAGGAAAGTCTACTCCTCCACACTTCGGTCACTGATGCATGTTTCAGCACCTGTTTCTTGGTCTATATTGGGAGTTTTGGTTACCTTACTAACTTCAAAATTCTTAGTGAAAAGCCGATTTTTATATTCAGTATTGTAGAAAGATCTCTGCATGTCCTGTCTCGGTGGGTCAGCAATTTTTGACAAATCATCATGTAGCAAATGGCATTGCTTTCATTTACTCTGAGTTAGTGGAGTTCTGTTGCTTACAGGTTTTTCCTTTTGCTTTTTGGCCACACAGGCTTTGCATAGATTATTACAGCTAGCTCTACAATGGTGGTGTACATAGGAAAATAACCCCTGTTGAATGATGTTAAGCTTAATACTTCTTGTAAGCTATGCATTCATATAACTCTAATGTGAGTAAGTAAATTGTAAGCTCGAAAAGTGAGTGAATGAGCTCCATGTATGTACATTTATATCCCCTAATAGAGTTATAAGAAACTTCTGCTCAACATTCGTTGAACATCTTTATGGTAGAGCTTCATTTTTAAAATCCACGCTACAAGCCAGAAATCAGACAGACTATTTGGCTGTTTGAGTGCATGCCTCAGTGTTACAATAGATGTTTTCAATTCTTCAGTATTATTTAAGCTTTCATGAGCTTTTTGTGGAGTATGTCGAATTCGTAACTGGCTACAGATCCATCAGTTGTCTTACGCGTAGTCAATTCTCACCAAGCTAAATAGGATTGATCTAGCTGACAGAATGGTAGTATCTGAGTTACCTATTCGCCACATTCTTCACCCAGTTTGACCTGATTAGTGGAGGTGGATGGGTGGGTCAGGTTCACTATGTCTCTGCCTCAACTTGATCCTCAGTTCTTTTGAAGGTTACCCTCGCACAATTTAAGCTGTGCTGTGACAGCAAGTTCTTGATTCAAGTTAACATTCAAGCAGCTAAGGAAAATAAGTATTATCCTTAGTTACATTTTACACACTATGCAATTATTCTTTACTCCTTAGAGGTCTAAATATAGTAATCATTATTTATTTTTAAATAATTATTTTTTAATTATTTTTTTTTTTAATTTATTTTTAGCCTTTCTTATGCTTGGACCCAGGAAAATGGGACATTTGCTCTAACCAGCCAATGTGTTAGGTCCTGGCTGGCGGCTTGGCCCCTGCGCACAGCGGTTGCAGCTCCACATTGTCAGATGTCTGTGCCTGCGTCCCTTTTGTTTTCATTATTTATTGCTGTATTTGGTCGTCAGCATAGGCTGCTGACGGTCTCACTAATCTTCTAGCCTCACGCTAATCACCCTGACTTTCTCCATATCTAAGGCCATTCTGTGGGTGTCTCTGGGGCTTTTCCTTACCTTCTGGTCTCCTGCCCCAGGCGTGTTAGAAGAAGTGCCGAGGTGTGTTGGCAGAGAGGGTGACTTCTCTGAAGGCCTGGCAGGTCAGCAGCCCCCCGCCTGCTGGCCTCTGATTTTTCCAGCCTCTGGCACTCCATGCTTTTTCAGGTGGCTGTGAAAAGTGTAACTGACCCCAAATAGGAGATGCAAGGAAGCATCCTATGGCATCGTCCGCCCTACTGATTATTGCTTATTTTAGTATGGATATGCACGCTGTTTTATGTTATTGCATGGCCACAAACGAATATCTACAAGTTAAATTCCACTAGTTACGTGCCTTGGTAATTTGACGTGTAACGCCCATACGTACAATGAGTATAAAAATCATAGAAATTTGGGCTGTCGGTTGCTAGATTTATTTCACAGTTTTTGATACGGCAAGCAGCTAAGCCCAGTGGATTTCTTCACTCCTCAAAATACAAGATTCCGCTGCTGAGTTTTCTGTTTGTAAAAAGAAGAATGGAAACAGAGTGTCTGGGAAGCGGTAGGTGATGAGAGCAGAGTGAGGTCTGCCTCTTCTGGCAGTGGGTAGCTCACTTACAATGCAAAACTACTGCTGAAGTCTTTAGTTTTCTTTCATATCTTATCTCCATTGCTGGTGAGCACACTGTCTTGAAAGGCCCGTTGCTGCTTTTTTGACATTACATAGCTCTTTTAACTTTATATCAGAAATAAAAATGATAGGCCATGTAAGCAATTGATATTCTTGTGTGCATTCAGAAGACACATTTAGCACAGATGTACAAAAGAAATGATACAGCCACACTCTGGTCTTCCAAAGCTATCAGAGAAATGATTCAAATAGATTTAATAGTTGATTTTTCTCCACATGTGGTAAATCATTTTTGGAAGGGGGGGAACCAAAGGATTAAATCTTGAATATAGGTAACTAAATATTTTCTTTCTAAAATAGCTGTTCTAGAAAGTGATCACTTTTTTGACAGAAAGCCTTCTTCTCTTGCTCTTTTAGTTCAGCAAGTACAGAACAACTGAATTGCAAACATAATTTTTATTTTAAGCATTTCAGCTTACTGATTGTATTTGTCAAGCTATACGTGTATGTGATGTCTCTTCTGAATGAAAATCTCAGTATTTATAAACAGTGCTGATAACATAGATGCTCACTCTTTCTTTTGTTAGTTAAAACTTTCCCATTTGGATACAATTTTCTAAATATTTTTCCTTAGTATCCAGGTGTTTCCCTAAGACTGGGAAATAAAATCCTGGGACTGTGAACTGTAGTTTTCATTTTTATTTCATGTGGTCATATCTCTGCACTGTCTTCATGTTGACATGTTGCAGCTATAAATTTCTGGTAAAAACAAACAAACAAACAAAAAAACCCAACAACACAAAACTTTAAAGAAGTTTCTTTGCTAAATCAGTGGTTTTGCCAAGAAGAAACATTTCATATAGTTTTGGCTTGGGGGAAATAGTGACTGGATTTTGTGCTTCTGAATGAAAATGCCTGGTTGAGCATGTAACTAGCAGAAAGTTTGGCTTAGAAAGGTGGTGACATAGCTATTGTTTAATAATTTACCAGAGTAATTCATAACACTGGACACAATTAGCGATATTGTTAAACTCAGATTTCACAGTTCTTTCCTGCTGAAATTGCTTTTGGCTGATGCCAGCTTTAACCTCCTAAAAATCTTACTTTTAAATAAATGCGTAGATTAATGTGGAAGCAAAACACTTGGATGCTCATTCCTGTAAGATGCTGAGTTCCTCCTTCATTTCTTAGATTGCATGAGGACATGGCATGGAAGGACACACAACCGTCCCTTCCCAGTCCCTCAGTACACCATTGTAACGATTCCCACGGTCTGGTGGTTTAGGAAGGTTATTTACAGAACAACCAGACATCAGTGTGTTTCTCAGAGGAGTAAATAATACTTAATAACAGTGGGCAGGGGTGATTGGATGATTAATCCTTTTTGATCCAGTATGGTTTTGGTTTTTTTTTTTCTTGATATCCCCTAGTATGTTTCTATGAATCTGAACAGTGCTGCTTGTGATTGCATTGTGCATCCCCAGAAAACCTTCCATGTTGTATCATAAACTTAAGTAGCTATGCCGCTGGAGTAGCTCAGCCCCCTGAAAAGGTGGAGAGAAGGTCCTTTGGATAAAGAACTTGGGGCGCCAGATCTGTGATTTGTTATCGATGTGTTGTGTACATTCTGAAAAATTGGACATTAGTAACCTTATAGTCTTTTAACATTAGTTGTTGTACCACTGATAATCGCAGCGTTCAGTCCTGAAAAATACTATAACTGTCTGGAAAGCAGTTCAGTGTAGGAAAAAAGTGCTAAAGAAAGTTAGTTAATTGTGAATTTGGTGACCTTATCCTGTTCCCTATGTGGAAGGGTCTGGGGTCCTACAGTAGCAGCCTTTGCACTGATAGTCTGAGCCACTTCAAAAAGAGGTGAGAGAGGGGAAAAAAGAGGATTCCATCTTGAAAACAAGGGATAAATTAGTACTCAGGAAGAGCCGTACCCAATTGCCGCGTCCTTTGAAGCACTGTCAGTGAGGCAATGCTGCTAGCTGAGTCATTCCCCCTGCTCTCATGGTCAAGCTAGTACTACCAAGATAGTAACTGACAGCTGGAAAAGCAGCTTCTGTTGGGGAAATTGAAATTGCTGTTTTGTTTTCCTCTGGGACTTTCTTCCTGAGTTGATAATGAAGGCCCTAGGTTTTTGCTTTGCTGGTACAAACCTGCTTATTTTTCACTTTTTAAATTTATCTAGTGTATGAATCAGTTCAGGTTAGGCTGGCAAGCACACGATTTATTGCTCTTTTGTAAATAGTAGGTTCATGCACGGTAATGTGTGTGTGCAGGCAGACTTCCAAGAGTACTTGAGAGGCGGCTGGAAACCCCAGTGATAGATCCTGCCAGGCTTGTCGGGTCGGCGTGAGGGCTGATGTCTCCAGGTTCTCAGAAGCAGCCTGCTCTGACGGAGACAGATCAGTACACTCTGATAAGGAACACGCAGTGGAGAAACAGCGAGCCGTTTGAAGAACGCCCCTGATCATGACACCACTTTATAAAAGTCAGGAGAAGGTGAATTCCCTCCCACTGCACACTCCTGTCCTGCGTGGCCTGTAATTTACATGGGTTCTTTTATGAAGAGCAGCAGAAGAAATGTCTTCAAAGCATCAAATGGTGCAAAAAATTACCATCTTGCTCAAGAAGTTTTTATTCTGTATTGCTGTTGTAGGTTAGGATGGTTATTCAGCTGGCTTCCTGCCTGGTGTCCCACATCACTGCTACACCTTAAAGAGGCTGAGGACAAAATGCTAAAATGTAAGTCTTCAGTTTTTAAATAAGATTTATAGATATAGCTAGGTTTTCTATAAATTTACATTAAATATAGTGAAATAAGTTTTTAAATATGGCTTTTAGGCTGTGATGAAATGAACAGGTTTAGAAATAGATTTTCATTGTTCCCTTATTTAGATATTTGATTGTAGGCTCTCTCCTTTGAAAGGGAGCTCAGTGGGTTCCATAGAATGTACTTCATATTTTATCAGGCATGTCTAGCAACATCATTTTTTCCTACTCTTTTTTCAGGTATTGCAAGCACATACAGTAAACGCTACGTGTATATATCTAATGGAAATAAAATATGGACACTGACATTCTCTCCGGACCTTTCGCGTAAAACTCCACTTGTTCTCCTGCATGGGTTTGGAGGAGGTGTTGGAATGTGGGCTCTCAATTTTGAAGATCTCTGTGAGAACAGGACCGTTCATGCTCTCGACCTTTTGGGATTTGGACGTAGCAGTAGACCACACTTTGACACTGATGCTCAGGAAGCGGAAAATCAGTTTGTGGAATCCATAGAAGAATGGAGAAAGGAGGTGGGGCTAGAAAAAATGATTTTACTTGGACACAACCTAGGTGGATTCCTGGCTGCTGCTTACTCACTGAAATACCCATCAAGGTATGTGAAAATAAAGGAAAGAAGGAATTCCTTTTCTGTATTTGACTAGTGATTTTAACACAGATTTTATTTCATCAGGCTCTTTATGGATTATCTTTAAATAAATGACTGTTGATTTAAAGAAACTTGATGTTGAATTTTAAGCCCGAAGTATTAATTGTATGGTTTGTTTCCAGGTGAATAGAAATAAGTAGATATGGTAAACATGCTTTTCTGTATACTTTTCTGTACCTCTTTGTTTTCGTTCAGTACCCACTTGCCATGTTATAAGGCAAAATAGCAAAGATCACATTTATGAGTGAACGTTTTCTGACATCTCTGATCAAACATAGGTTTGTGAAGGGAAAATAGGCCTGTTCCTGCCAAACTTCCCATTATTATGGATAATATTGAAACTTCTGAATGTAATTCCCCTAGGTAATTTATGCCTATATGCTAGCAGTCAGCATGGTGCCAGCATGATGATGTAAAAATGATTTTAGTGACTGACTGATTTAAATTGTCTCTATGCCACTTCATATTTCTTCTTAGCAAAACAACCCAGCTGCAGCAGGCCTGTAATTGTATTTCATCAGCATTTTCTGCACCACATTGTGGCCAACAGCTAATCCATGTTTTTTCCCTTAAACTAATAATTTGTCTCTTTTTTTTGATATAGTCTGGTTATATAGCCCCTGGCGAGCTAGGATTCCATGAACTGAGGTCATTCTGTATCAAAAAAAGACATTGCTTTGTTTAGATACACATAGTAGACTCCTGTGAAAAACTGAATATCAGTTTAGCTTTCCGCATCATATGGCAGATTCTATAGCATACAAATCATATCTTATTCTTTTATATTCACATCAATTTATACCCTATACATTTCTCTGTTTCTCATTTGGAGATTTTTAAATAAATCCATACATCTTTTTTTCCTAAAACACTTTGCCTCTGTCTTTCCAAGTGGCTGACAGCTGGCACATGCTGCTGGAAATGATGTGTGAAAGTAGGTGTTTTTCTAAATCCAGAACTGCAATGAAGAAATGCAATCCTCTGCTCTAGGGATGTAAACCCGTTATCGTTTTGGGCATAAAGGAACTTTTAGCTAACTGTAGTTAGTTTCTTAGAGGGATCACTTAGAAGTTCCTTACCCCTTTTTCTGAAGTATCTATAAATGGCACTATCCTGTCCCTGTGGGATGGGATATTGTTTCTGCCCGGTACTGACTTAATTGAAAGTGACTCTTTGTTTTCGTGCCTCCCTGTGCTTAAGCTGGGGTTAATTAATTTGAGGGTGTGTCAGTTTGTGCTCTCACGTTACTAATGTTTCTCTGAAATTAAACTAACGCCATCAAATTAGCAAATTGACTGGTAGGATCTTAAGACAGCATTGAATCAAGTGATAAATATAGCACAGCTTTCAGCCAGGTTATCTAACAATGCATTAGAGGCTTAAGGGATTCTGGATACATATTGTTAGGAAAGTAGATCTGCTTCTTGAAGCTTAGATGATCCGTTAATTTACTACATTGTACCATAGTTGTTCGTGGGACATCTGAGGTTACTAATCCAAAAAGATTCCCATTTTTAGAATATTCCCGGGTGGTAGTGGGTCATGATTTTCAAATACTGCAACTTCTGGACTACTACTTTTGGAATTATTCTCCCGGTCAACTTCCTGTTATCCTGGGTTATGTTTTAGGCTTGATGACCAAAAGGAGAAATGCCAAATAGGAAGAAAAGTATTAAGAAAGGAAACATGAAAAAAAGCTTACTCTATTTTTAACTGTGTGTTTGCTGTGTTATGTTTAATGCCGTAGTTTGTGCACAGAACGTGTGGCTGTCCTGAACAGCTCCTTATTGCTTGCACTCCTTAGCCTCTACTCTCCCCTGCCTGGTTTGTATAGTTAAATTCTACCCTGTCCTCTCTTATCGTTGGTGTTTGCTGCTGTGTGCAAATATGTTCGTGGCTGAGCTGACAGCCGAGAAACATCTTCGTGAGGTAAATCCTTTTCAGCCCCTCATTTCAAGCACAGATTTTTGGTTTCCCGACTGATTATAGTCCAGAAATAGCCTTTGGAGTCACTTCTGACCATGTTTTAGGCACTAAGAGCTTTCCTGTATTAAATATCTAATCTCATGGCTTTGAAAGAGAAGGAAGTCATGAAGAAGACAGTAAAGATGATGAAGCTTGCATGGAAAATCACCTTAAAAATGCAAAAATATAGTTAAAAGTCACTTTTTCAGAAATCGGCAGCATCTAGGGCAGTTAGAGTAGGTGTTATTATGGGATTAAACAGAAATGGACGATTCCAATCTACCAAGATGAAATAGATTTTTTGCTTGAGGGGGACTCGCAGCATGAAGGGATGGATAGCGGCATGTGCTGGAGACTCCTACTATGCTCTCTGTACTGAGATTCCTTTGAGTAATAATTTTATAAATTGTCTCTCTGACGTTTCTTTCATGACCTAAAGTCAATAAATTTAGAAAACATCTGCTAATTTTGCTCTGCCTCTCTCAGTTCAAATTTTACTTCGATAAGATGATTTTTCAGATAAATTGCGTGTCTTCTTAGAACAGAGATCTTAGATGGCTTGAAGAAGAAAGACTTTTAGCAAGTTTACTTAAATGAAACAGATGCGATTATCTTCTTTTCTCTCAAATTAAACTGTTCCTGCAAATAGTATTGACTGAGCATATAGATTAGGCTATTTTTAAAAAGAGAAACAAGACTGGCCTTTTTCTCAAATGTGTATGACAGTGGGTATCTATTGAATATTGAGTTTCTCTTTGTGACATGAGCATCCAAGTTTCTGGTGTTCATACACGTGATTAGTTGCAATTCAGTCTCTCTATAATTAGCAATCGAAAGCAAAACCATCGATGAATCAGAAACTAGGTAATAAGCCACTATGATAGAAGTGATTAAAACAGGCTGCATAGTCCACAGATAGTACGTTTCTGTCATACTCGGTCAAAGAAAAATTAATGTACTCTAAACCTCTGAACCTTTTTTGCCAACAGGGTCAAACATCTTATCTTAGTGGAGCCATGGGGTTTTCCAGAGAGGCCTGACAATGCTGAACACGAAAGACCAATTCCAATCTGGATCAAAGCACTAGGAGCTATATTGAGTCCATTTAATCCATTAGCTGGGCTAAGGATAGCAGGACCCTTTGGTGAGTTTTAGCTACTCTTAAATACCATTTCTGTTTCTGTTAAACATAAACATGGGGCAGATAGCACATTAAGATAAGCTTTGTTGCAAGCCCATATCACCCACAGAGAAAAGAGTTGGAGGAGAAAGTGGGAGAGGGTGAGGAAAGATGAACTCTTTGGGACAGGAGGGCAAGCTCTTTCTATTAGAAATACTAGCATGATAGTTTATAGAAAGCTATTATATTATTCTAGGCTACAGTTATAGTGAGTCAGAGCATGTGGACATCTGTTGGGGAAGCCTGACAATCAGGCATGAATGTGAAAAGGTTTTTTTTCTGGTTGCCTCCGGTCACAGTCCATTTAGTTTCCCTTGCAACTGCAGTTTGATGGACAAACAGGATTTCCAAATTTGGTTACTATTAGAAGGCAGTCTCCCATAAACTCATTTGTCTGTGGCCTGAGTTTAGAGAAGTTAAATTGACACTGGGTTCTTTCCAGTAGCCATTTTCTTATTACTCTAGCAAATTTTGTGGGTCTCGCTGGTGTCGTGCATTACAGTGGCAGACTGTCCTTCATATTTCTACGTTTCTTCAACAGCACTGATAAGATGTTAGATGAACTTTATATACCCTAATACTAAGACTAGTTAGGGATGACCAAAAATACTACCATTTTAGTTTATGTGGGGAGGGGGGAGAAGGGTATGATCAAGTGTTAAACTCATCCTATGTATGCCTTCTAGAGGGGAAAGAGGTTATGTGTCTATTACTCTCTCTACTACAGGAGTATCTGGTGGAGAGGCTTGGAAGAAGATATCCTTCAGGCCCCTCACAAGTTACAATTAATTTACCTCTTCATCATTTTTAGTATTCAGTCTGAAGAAAAACTAGTGGCATTTCTAGGCTTTGTTTACATTTAAACCACATCTGTTTCCTAAATCTCTTTCTATAGAGTATATATTTTAATATGCTGATCTATTTGATTGTTTTCAGGAGTGTGACAAAATTAGCTTTTCAGACAAGCAACATGTTTTGTACAAACAGTTTTTTGTTTTGTTTTGTTTTTTTAAGTAAAATGCTGATTCGGTTAACAAAACAGCCTGAAGCACGTTGAGTGATAAGCACTGATTTCATGCCTTGTATCCAATAAGAAATGCATGCATAAATCAATCCATGTGGAAGCGTTCAAAGCTGAAGTTGTCTCCCTTAGCCAGTAAGCGCAGTCAAAACCATGCTGCAGAAACAGACCCTGTCTTGGCAAGGTTTCCCCAACCTAGTCTCGCTTATAGGTTGCTGTGGAGGGCAGTGCTTTTCAAAATTTTTCATCCATTTCTCACTCCACATGTTAAAAAAAGTTTTCCATCATCACCTTAATGAGCAATTCTTGACAGGTGAAGCATAGTTCTTAGAGAAGGGTAAGTTTAAACACTGTGCATCAAACCCAACCTGGTGAAGGCACTGAACCAAACCCAGGTTTCCTTCTACATGCACATGTGCTTAAGCTGCTGGGCAGACGTAGCTGTCTGGTCCTCACTATAAAGCTAATTGCTCTTGTTCAAAGGTATGAGTTAGGCACTTAAATGTGTGCCAGGTTCTTTGGGATATCATGATGGTATCACATGGATATTTAATTAGACCTGCAGGCAGATACTTAAACCTGGGAGAGAGACAGAATCCAGAGAGATCTTTTTGAGTGGTTTCCAGGTAGTTGATTTATATGTTTTCCTTCACTTAACTGGAACAGTCACCCAGGAGGCTCACAGTATAGGAGTTTCGGTGCTTAGATTGGATTTGTGAATTCCATTCCTAGAACTGAATGCGTAAAAATTCCTCAGGACAACAGTAATGCCACTGTGACCACACCCTGTTTGTGGAACTCAGTCTTCAATCTTAGTATTTCTTTTAGCATTCCCATAGACACTATGGAAAACATCAGTCACACAATTGAGGGTGTCTTCAGTAAACATTACGAGAATGAACCAGTGTGATTTCTTTCCAAAATTTGTTCCAAGGTGCCTTGGCTCCGTGTTTCATTCTCCCCTGTAAATTTCCAGGGAAGAACAGTTTTGCGATTGGACTCACAGACAAAACACTTTTTATCAAAACAGAAAGTGAATTCTAGAATTTGGTAACTTTCTGTCCCCTAGTTATTGGAAATGGGGATGCTGTGGCCTCTGTGCTGATAGCAGGGGAAGACACAGAATTAGTCTCTTTCTTCCAGATACTCTTATTCCAAGCCAGCTGTATCATTGTGTTCAAAAAAACCCCGAAGAGACAGACAGAAAAAGACAGAAGCCCAGCAACTGAACTCTCTATAGAGAAAATACAAGCAGCAGAGCAAATGGCAGAATGTTTGCAAAATCTTCATTGCTTCAGGACTTAAATCGCTGTTTCATAGGGGAATTATTTTCTCTTGCACAGTATTGGTTTTCTAAATTGATTTAAAGCATACATAAGGGCATGTTGCAATACTCTAATCTCAAGGTTACAAAAGCATACATCACTGTGACAAAGTCTACATAAATAGTACCAGGCCTTTGGCCAGGGTCAGGTGGGAAGAAATGACATCATCATAATTGCACAGATTAACAACAGTATTTTCAGTTGATAAACCCAAGTGGTAAACTGCGAGCCTCTCTCTTCAGGCATGAATAATATTCTTAGACTAAGATTAGCCTTTGGTGAGGCTCTTGTCCCAAAGATCCGTCTGGTCAACTAGAAGAGGCTTCTTCCTTAAAGAAGTGATTCAGAATAGGAGCTTAACTTCAGAAAGCCTGAACTGGCCCCTGAAGGGACCCACTTCTCTACTTTGGCTGTTGAGAGAGCATGGGAACAATAGCTTTCCTAGGTTAAATCTCTTCATTTATACCAGTTCTTGTGTCATACTCACGTCAAGATTTCTGCACCTGTTTTTCAGCAGAGACTTCTGTTCTTTCACCTAAACACTAGTTAGATGAACTAGCTTCAGAAGAAGACTGTTCTGTAAAAGGAGAGCACAGACTTCTCTAAGGAAGAAAAACAGCCCAGCTTTTTCAACAGTGCCTTCTGGTTCTGAAAGGCGGGATGCTTTTGGCCCCCACCCAGTGCTGCCAGAGCAAGGAGAAAGAGAGTGTTGGTATCATGTGACACTGAACGGGTGGCGAAAAGATACTCTGCTTAGCCCTTTTTCTGGTCCCCTTTGCATGTTTCTTCTATTCCTGCAGTGGCCTTTCTCGAACATTCCCCGTATGTATTCAGCAGGGATTGAATGCCCCTCTTCTGGTGCAGCACAAAATCCTTTAGAATATTTGTGTTCCATTCCTACTTGGTGTAATGCCATCAGGTTTTCCTAAGACATGGAAGTGGTGAAACAAAACATTGGTTTAGAAGTCATCAGGCTTAGCCACGAGTTTCAAGGGAACATGTTTGGAGGGTTGTAATGAAAAGCGTTAGGCAATCTGATGAAGTTGTCTATACTAATTCCTCCTCTAATAGTGTTTTCTGTTTTAACAGGATTAAGCCTTGTTCAGCGTTTAAGACCAGATTTCAAGCGAAAATACTCATCAATGTTTGATGATAACACTGTGGCTGAATATATCTATCACTGCAATGTACAGTCACCCAGGTGAGTATGAGTTTTCGAGTGTATGTTTTGAAGTCTATCTTTCATTTACTGAGTGCCTGCTACTCCCTCCAATGGCTATGGCAAGAGTGTGCATGCTTTTTTTTTTTTTTTTTTTTTGAAATTGTAACATTTATTGTATATTAATTGAAGAAAAAAACAGCATTGCACTTTTTCTGAATTCCAGAAACTGATAAATGTAAAAGCTATCCTAATTCTATGTTTCTTCTAAATGACCTGTGTGTTAATTCTGAGAGAGTTTGGGCACTAATTATTAATAAAAAAAATTGTTACAATGGTTTAATTTGCAAAGAATTTCTTAAAAAAAACTTTAAAAATAAGACATTTCATTCTTTTAAGTGTTATCACTCGGTACTGTAAAAACATAGGCTCTTTCTGTTGAAAATTACATGCAAACCCTGAATTTCTTAATAGTAAGAAATCCAGCCTCATATGCTATTGCACTCTGTGTTATCAAAAGGCACAGATACTCTAATTTAGAGAAAAGGCAGATCCAATGGAAATTTAATTGTTTTTACCCTTTTAAATGACTTGAAGTGGTGAAACAGCTTTCAAGAACATGACTATTCCTTACGGATGGGCAAAAAGGCCGATGCTGCAACGGATTCCACAAATGGATGGAGACATTCCTATCACTGTGGTCTATGGAGCACGTTCATGTATAGATGGCAATTCTGGCAGCACTATCCAGTCTCTGAGACCAAACTCATATGTGAAGACAATAGTAAGTTGACTTTTAAAGAAGTTTTTATTCTGTGGATTTGTTTAAATCATATCTATGTTTTTTATATCAACTGTGGAAATCCTGGCCCTTTGATTTAAAGCCTGGGGTAATAACTTCTGATTTCTGTAAAAGAGAGAGAGAAAACAAGTGTTAGATCAGAGAAAACCTAGGCAAAAGATATTGAGTTCCCAGAGTAAGAAGGAAATTTACTGTAGCACTAGAAGCTGAATTCGATCTTTGAGCAAGGTCATTCTTCTGCTCCTACAAAATATTTTGCTCTACAATGTGCTAATACAAGTATTTTTTGTGGGCACTGGTAAGTATCTGGGGTTTTGTCTGTGTTTTAAACCACAGCAGTCCTAATATCTGCATATACGTATGACATAGGAGGAGGAGGCTCTCATAAACTGTTCCAATCTGCCTGTATAATGTTTTTGTTTCTCTGAGTGTTTCTCTTTGTTTCCAAGAGAGTGTTTCGTACCTGGTGCTTAGGTTCTTGTAAGCCTCTTTCTTTAAGTCGTTAAAAAATACTTAGTGTTGTCTTCCTAGCTAATGCATTCTTGTTTAGAGGTACAGCATTCGTTTAAAATGCGTGTACTTGCAACTTGATGCGAATGTGCACGCTGCATTTTTTTGTCGATTTCTATAAAAACAAATGAATTTAAAAGTATTCTTCACACATTGTCACATCAGTCAGCCGTGATAATTGAATATACATATATGTTACAATGCTATGAGGTGATAAAATGTTTGAATACACCAGCTGTCTTCTTATTGATGTCTAGATCTATCTGGATGGAAGCGTACAATACGTGATGTCGATAGTATACTACAACAAGTCATTCAGATAAAATTTTATAATCTCGATATAACTGACATCAGAGCTGGAACTCAGAGAAAAGACATTATTATTGAACTGTTTACATGTGTTAAAGAGCACAAATAAGTTTCATAAATGTTGACATCCAGACTGAAAGTGTCACTTAACTGCTTAACCAGAGAGAAAGTTGTAACAAAAAGTCACTGTTAAGAAGCGTACAATAGATTGCTAGGATAAGCGTATACCATTCAGGCAGATGTTTCCAGTCTGGTCAATGGCTTTTAGAAGAGACTGTGGAAAACTGTATTGTATTCCAGGCTAAAATTTTGTCAAGCCAAATACAGATTCTAAAAGGTAAATTGGAGTGGTAGAAATTATAGGGAGGTTGAAAAAAACCATAGGAGGGAAAGGGTTCTCATGAGGCTGAGACATGGACTGGCAGTGCCATCCTTGGTAAAACGCACAGAGGTTCTGGGGTTTTATTATGTGGGTTTATTTCTAATTGATAGTTTGTGTGTTTTTAACACAACAACATAGCTATACTTTTATGGGCTTCAATTAGATACTTAAGAGGGAGTGTTTTAATGGAGGGAGGGGAAAAATAGATTTAAATATGAATTAATCTTGGACTGGCTATAAAATGGAAAGAAAATAGGTCAAGTACCTTTGCTGTACGCTATGATGATGACTTGCTTTGTACCAGTTTTGGCAGAGAATGAGAAATCAGAGAAATAGGGTAACCACCCAGTGTGTGGTTACTTAAGCCCTTAATTTTGTTACATAGTTGCTGTGAAATAATCCAGGTCACAAATGTGGGGTTTTCCCCCCATACATTGCATTACCTGGATTTTACTTGTCCCTGTTTGACACAGTAGTCGTTAATTCGGAGGGTTGAAATCTGCTTCCACAAGTCTAGAAAATCCCCAGCAATTTAAGCTTCCGAGTTCATCATTTATCCTAGCACCTTTCCATATCATTTTTGTGATGAGAGAATACAAATGATTTGAGGCTCTCTCTAACGCACTTACAGACCTAAACATTGACACTCAAACATTTACAGACAAACTTAACACAGAGCAGCCTGGCAGAGCTATCTGAGTGGAGAATGAGGGGGGTGAAGATGAATCAGAAGTTTGATACGTAAAGCACGTTCTCCTAATTTTGTTTGGCAGTGACTTGTGTCCACTTGAATGGTGGTTTTTTTCAACAAGGTGTGCAGTTGAATAAGCAGTAGTTTCACTCTCTTTTCCTGTGTAGCAAAGTTCCTTCAAGAGGTGACGCAAGCTTTCATTTTCCCTTATGTTTCCAGTCCTCCTTAGGCTGTATGATCCCACCTCCTCGCAGCAGTTGTGCTAACTGCATTAGCACGGGCTGGGTGCAGGAGACCAGTTCCAGTTTTGAAATTTGTCTTTTCAAGGAATAATGTGTCAAAGTCAGGTTCTTCACGTATCCCAGTATTTATTTATTTGTTTATTACATCCTTGTGATTTTGACCTGTTTCTTCACCTTTATCCTCTAGGCTATCCTTGGTGCAGGTCATTATGTGTATGCTGATCAACCTGAAGACTTCAATCAGAAAGTGAAAGATATCTGTGATTCTGTGGACTGACTGTCTTCTGTTCTTTAGAAAGTCATACCGTAGATAGCATTTAATAGCAATACTCTAGGAAATCACTAAGGAATGCGGAGCTAATGGAACAGGCTCTGTTTGCACACCGTTTCTTCTAAGAAGCCATTTGCACACTTAAGCCACTTAGTGCCTTTTTGGGGGGTATAGGGAGATTTGAAGCAAACTTTGTACAGCTTTGTTTGAGATTGGTCTTTAGATTATTGGCCTGTTACATATGAAATTACATATAACTTTTTAAACTGGAATTTTCTTCAAAATGTAATTGAATTTTGCACATGTTGAACTTCTAAAGATGCTGAATTCTCCCCTAACACAGAGAACTGTATTGATATAGATACAATGTATAAAATGCAATTTGGTTTCTTTATAAACGTTCATATTTTTTAATTTATGTTTCATAGCAAGAATATGAAATTGACTATAAATTTATTTTTGGAATTCAGAACGCCATATACAATATTTAAGAGGGTGTATTTTTTTTTTTAACTGGACTAATAACAGCTTATGAAGCTGATTTTGGGAGGGAGACAGGGTCAAAATAACGAGCAGTGTCTGTCACAGATATATGTGTGTTAGTTTGTAAGGAATTAGGGCTCAATATTAGGTAGTCTTTCTTCTGTTGGATTTTATTTCCATTTATCTCAAGGCATCTTTCTCCATCTGTGCAACTTTTACGGAAGGCTCGGTTTATAAGAGTCGATGATGTCACCAGCACTCATGCTTCCATAAATATTTTGATATGTAGATTTCAGTGATTTAAAATACAGAAGATGGCTTGTTAGTTACTCCATCTATTTTTAACACTTCACTGCAAGATTTGTTACTAGCCTAAACTTAACAATTGTAGCTAAGCTGACAAGATTTTGATCAGGGCTAGGGAATGGCCATCTGGATAGTGAGCATAATTCCCTTTTTCTTTAGGTAGAAAACCTAGTCCGCTTTTTAGTAGATTCAGGGTGGAGGAGAGGCAGAGGGAGACTATTGATGTTCTCTAATTGGGAACTACAGTGGGTTAGTGTATTTTAGTTAACACGCAGCCTCCTTATAGGTAGGAGTATTACTGGAATGAACAATACCACTGTAATAAATTAGAATTCTATTTCTTGGAGATTCTTTATATAGTTATATATTTTAATTGAGTATTTCAGTATCGGAGAGAATCCAGTCTCTGCATCTCTTTGAAATTGTAGTTTGACGTTAGTTCTTCACATGCTTAGTAAGTTATATTAAGCAAAATACTTTGTCACTTTAAAGCCAAATTACGTGGTGGTTTGTTTTTTAACAAGTTTACATAAAACTGTTGATCTGTTTTTGAATATTAAATTGACTACTGAAGAGTTCTACATACTTTTATATGTAGAGAATTTGAATTCATGATAGCACCATGTTAAAACTTGAGAGGAATTCTGTGCATTTTTTTCTCAAATTAAGGAACTGTTGCACATATTTATGATGTGGAAGGCAAGGATACCTATAAAATATTCAGTAAATACTCTGATTATGTTCCCAGCCGAACATAATCTCTCTCTTTCTGAAGGAGATATTTATCTATATGGTGCTATGTGAACATCAAACAGTCTTTGTGACTGTCTTGACTGGTAGCACTTAATCTTTAGCTTGTTAGATATTAACAAGCTGAAGAGTTTAATTAACTATCAATTAGCAGATGCTAGAATTTTTAAACAGAATTTTGGGTTATTTGCTAAAATCTTGTGTTCAAAATGGAAAATCAGTGTATCAATTATATTTTTGAATATAAGCTATAAATTATCAGTCATGCCACCATTTAGGTGGATGCCTTCAGTATGTGTTTTTTGCACCCTTTTCAGTGTCTAATTTGTATTTATCAATTTAAACAGGTGTTTTAATAGTCTGTAAAAACCTAATGCAAAAAAATATTCTCAGTCTCCTTCAAATAACAAAAGGTGAAACAAACCATTGGTATTTTCAGATAGCACTTACTGATGGGAATTCTAGATTCCATATCAAAAGATGGAAGTAGGGATAAAAATTGTACACTGAATGTGAATATTGTTTTTAATATCCCTTGCTTTTTCAGCTTATTGTACTAATAAGACTTACTGATTAAGTTTTGCACAATAAAAAAAAAAAATAAATGTTATGTTTGATTAATGTTAAGACACGACGTTGCTTTTGTAAAAATTGTGTGTAATTAAGCCCTGGAAATCAAAAGTAATTAGCTAAACCATCCAAAATACATGAAAAATACAGTAATGCTTATTTTCAAATGTCTCAATGTTCTTAGGTTTTCTTGTATTTAACTGAAACTGGTAAGCATTTGTCAACAAGTAGCTGCAAGCTCAGAATGCTGACTGTATATACAAAGATGATGTTTGTTGGTTATTTCCAGGCAGTATTAGATATTGCTGTGAAGGTCAAGATGGAATTTTGAATATCCTATTGTGTGCAACATAACCCCATAAAGTTACTTTAATAAACATCCTAAGAGATGCTGAACAGAAAATGAATGGCACATACTGGAAAGACTTGGGAGCTAGACGTTTTGTGAGCAATTACTGTCTAGGAGTAAGCTCAGTTTCTCCAGAAGTTCTGCTTCAGTGCAATTATGAGCTTCTTAAATGTACTGCGGCGAGCACTGAACACTGATGGTGCTATTTTTATTACAGCGCTATGAAATAAGACAAGAATCACAGGTATAAACGCACCCGAAGTTCTATCCCGTTCTAGCATCAAAATGAAGACAGCTTTGTACCAGAGGCTAGGGCATAACAAAAAGAATCCAAAATATTAATAGAATCCAAAATATTAATAAAATCCAAGATTAACCGTCTAAGTCTCCAGGACACGCTCCTCTTCCCGAGGTTGTTGTGATAAAATTTTATTAAAGTAACTTAGTAATATTTTGTTTGCATGGCTGAGTTCATCTTGTTACTTATTGAACCCTGCCAGATTAGATTTTAGTGCTGAAAAACTGATTTTCAGAGAAGTAATTTATTGATAAGACTCTATAATAAAACATTCACAACCATCACAAACAAGGTCCTCGTTTGTATCTGATTGTGAAATGGAAATGGAGAATGTGAATTCGTAGGCGTTGAGCTTGGAAAAATGGGTCCAAACAGGAGAAATGCTGTCATCTGGTTTCACTCGAATTAAACCAATGCTGGCATTTCTTTTTAAACTTTGTCTTTTTAAGGTTGCTACAACTGTTTGTGCTGAAGTGATGTGACAGTCTCTGTCTGAAATGCTCTCTGTGGTCCGTTGCGGTTCCTCAAATTCCCAGCCCTTCCAGATCACAGTTACTGAGCAAGACAAGATTAAATACAATAAAACCACCTGGAATCAATGTATAGGCAGACATATTCAGGATTGCCTATTTTGCTAGCATTCATTAAAATGTGAGCCTCCAGAAGCCTAAGGCTATTAGTGAACTGCTGTTTAGGTGGGTAATTTCTTAGGGCTCCTCCAACTTTCTGTCGTTTCTTTGGGCTCAAGTTGGCCAGTTCACCGTCAGCCTGTCCTGCGATGTTTAAGCATGGGAGCACACCCAAGTTGCCAGAAGCCTTCACCTGGGCATTTATTTTGTAGGAAACACGTGTGAAACTTGTCAAAGGGTAAGCCACTAAAGGTAACTAGACAGAGAGAGACATTTTAGCGGGACTAGTGAGCTCAGATCAGGACATGGTGGTGTGCAGCAGCTGCTTTCTGGTAATGGTGGCAGCAGGTGAAAATGGTTGGAGGTTTCAGGTTTTTCAGGCAGGTGATGGATGAACCGGCGCATAGAGCAGAGGCACGTAACTGGAATGACGACATACGCCACAAGGAACAGTAAGAGCTAGAAATAAATTGCGCAGCTGAAAACGGCAAAATTCAGCTGAAGAGCGGGGGGGTGAACGTTTGCTTCAAGAGCTGGTTCAGCTCTGGGTGAGGATAAGGGAAATGGTGAGGGGAAGCTCAGGGATGCCTCGAGGATAGAGACTCGAGGGCTGGCAACCAAGCAGAAAGAAGAACCTGGCTGACGTGCCTGGGGTAGGTGTGAAGGTCTGGGCTAGGGCAGAAGGTAGCCCGCTGCCAAAGGAGCGCCTGCAAGGAGGCCACAAAGCCCCGGGTGGACAGCATTTGTAATCCAGTTAAGTGCTGTAGTATCTTCTCGTATAATTAATTCCTCATTGCCTCCCTAAAACACTGAATCTTTGTCTTAGCTATAGCTTTCTCTCTAGGTGCTGGAGCTAGGCAGCAAGCTAACGTTTACATCTCCAAGCTCCCTTCTGCTCAGTTTTACGTGTGCTAGCTAAGGCTGCCCTCCCATAACACGGCTTACCGAGGTAAGGAGGGTGCCTGCTGCACCAGCTTGAGGGAATACTGTCTGGCAAGCTGGGACCTACGGTATGTGGGGCACTGTCAAGTTTTGGTATCCCTCCTTTGACTAAAGCTTGTCCTCCGAATGCAAGTGCTGTTTCACAAGCTGGACACCATTGCCTCAGACTGGTACTCATGGGAAACATTTAAAGAATGGCTGTCTCCTGCAGTGCCCAAGAAATCATGAGAAACGGTATTCTTACCAGTCAAAAATGAGCATGAGGCAGGGGGGACACCGGACTGCCTGAGGTAAGATGAAAAATCAAGATGTACAACAAGACTTGTCACTAAGGATCACAAATCCATCTTTTACAAGAGGAGTGGAGGGCCTTGGCTATATTCCATTTTGTCTCATTGTGTTTTGATCACAGGAATATCCTACCTTAAGATTTGGACGTGGTCAGCAGAATGTAGAAATATAAAATAGGGAAACATTTCTCACATGTATTTTAAAAATAAGAAACACAAGTAGCAGGAATGTACTGCACTGAAATTTAGACATTTTTGGATATGTACATAATTTGCGATAGTAATTGGCAGCAAGATGAAAGTGCTGACAACACTAAAAGTTAGGTGTTTACTTGTATTTTATGCTGCACTTGTAGAGGAAAGCTAACAAGATGAAACAGTTTGTTTGGGGAAGCAGGGTGAGGGCTGTGAGGTGGAGTGTGACCCCAAACGTACGCCAAGAAGTAGATGTGCTTTGAAAATGAACTACTGCAAAAGCAGAATCTCCATATATTTACAGGTCTATTTCTGCACTCCTGAAAATTCACCTACTTGATGTGTAAATGACTGGAGCTGTCTGTGGAGCGAGGTGAGGCTCGCACTTCCTTTGTAGCTTCGTGATGCTTAAATGCTTGCCTGATATCCAGCAGCCTTTCTGCTTTGACTTTATTTAAAGGCATTTGCATTCGCTCAGAGCTCAAAGCTAAAACGGAGGCTAAACAGCTCGGTGGATGCAAATCCCCCAGCTAGAGCACCCCTCTGAAAAGGGGATTATTGCTCATGTTTACCTGAGGTTCGTGTTCTCCTCGGTACCTGCCGGGAGCGGGGTTGATCTCCCTCAGCTCGTCCTGCTGGACGCTGAGCCCCTGTGTTTGACCACGTGCCGGCGGCCAGTTTTGCCTCCTGAGTGCCCCCAGTAGATGCTTCGATAAATACAGGGTTAAGGAAAATAACCGTTCTCCAAGCACTCTGCTTAGCGAGGGTGTGCAGGTGGAAGGAAGGCCCCGGTTGTGGGGTCGTGCGTGGGGGAGAAGGACCAGCACATGATGATTCCCGAGAGCGGTGGGGTGGTGAGCCCCATCCAGCCCTTGGCTCTGGCTTGTTCCCAGGCTTGCAGGCCCTGAGCACTGTGCCGCTGTCATCTCTGCTTGCCACATGCCCCCAACCCACAATTTAATTCCCCACGTCCAGCTGCCTGAGCTGCAGGATGAAACCTTTGAGCCCCTTGGGCATCTTAAAACGCTTCTGCCCAAGCAATCCGCTGGCAGTTAGCCTGCTCGCAGCTGAAGCCTTCAGGAATATGCAGCTGTTTCTGTAAAGAAACTTTGCAGGGTAATAGTGGGTGCAGGTAAGGCACAGAGAAAGCCGAGGAGATAACCAGCCGGCCAGCTCGTTCCCCCGCACCGACTACTGCCCAGCTTTCAGCCCCTTTCCGTGCCCTGTAACACACCTGGCACGCAGCAGGTCCCCCGCTCGGGGAACACCTCTGCCTGGCCCCAAATCCTCACGCTTTCCTTCCTGGAGAGCTCCCGTGCTCCAGCCCCCGTGCCTGTGGGTAACTCGCTGTTCTGCACGGGCAGGATCAGGCCGTGCTGGGACTCTGCATCACCCCGTAGCAGCTTCCAGGCTGTGTGGCACCTGCCGTGGTTCCTACCAGCAAATGCCCAGGTTGGTACCTGCCATGAGTTAGGGTCATGCCTTGTTCGCAGAAAACAAGAATTCAGATGTGCCACAGAGGCAGTTGTCACCAAAATGTTGCATAAACTGTTATTTTTTTTTAAATACTGGCAGATTTCAGCAGTTGGGGGACAGCAACTATTAACCACACAGCAGTGTTTGCCTATTGTAGAATGGCTATAGGTTTGTTTTTGAAAGGGATCTAAAAATAGTTTTTGCTAAAATACTGAAGGGTTAGTGACAAGCTGCATTTATTTTTTCCTGGCGATATCCAGAAACGGATGAAAATCCAGCCAGGTGAATGAATCCGACCTCTCATCGAGTCACATCTTTAGCTAATAGGCAAATGATTACACAGGTACTTCCCCTGGCTCCTTCAGTGCAATCCAGCTCCCAGCTGGGGCTGCGCGTCCCCCCCACCCCGATATCTCCACGCCTGCACCGTTGGCCATGCGGGAGGATGGCAGGAGTGGGGAGGGAAGGGGAGGCTCTCACCTCCTTTCCTCCATCAGCTGGGAAGCGGAGGCTCTCACCTCCTTTCCTCCATCAATTCTGCGCAGACCCCAGTAGAGGGGAGACGGTGCTCCCAAACCACCCCGGTACCTCCTCCGGGCTCCTGCTTCTGCATGGCGCTGCCTTGAAGGGATGAGCTGCACTGCAATTTCTTCTTCCACACCTGACAGATTGATACCTATAGGTATGGGCAGGGGTGAAGTAGGAATTTCATCTATTTGATTCACCCCTTTCATATGGTAAAGGGAGGGTCGTGGAAGGGGTGAGTGCGGTGTGGTCCCGTTAACCTAGACCTCTGTAGTACTGCATCATTGTTTTATTCATCCTAATGTCTTTTCACAAGGCAGAAATTAAACCCACACAGAAAGACTAGACATTGGAAAGAGGAGGGGGAGCACAAATGAACCTCCTCTGTTATTACAGACCGGCCCCAGAATGAGAATAAATGGTGATAAGAGGAAAAATAACTGCGACAGAATTATTAAATAAGGGGCAACTTTTAAAGTGGCTCCAGTCTGGCTTCTAATTTTGTTCCTGTAATTTGATTGCGGGTTTAAATGGGCCTGCTTAGACATTAGCTACTTGATCTGTAAGCAGTGCAGAAGTACGCGCTGGGGCACGGCCCCGGGCACGCTCTGCCCCGGTGGAACGGGCGCTGCACCCTGCCAGCCTGCGGGAGGGAGGGCTGCCACCCCCTTGGCTGCAGGGCGCAGGAGAAGCTCCCTTCGTTTCAGTGAACGTGTCACGGGTAGGTGCCGAGGCCCCCAGAGATGGGGAGACGGTGGGGGCTGTGTGGGGCGCGGGGTATGGGTGAGGCAGCCACGATCCCCCAGCCTGTGCCAGCCTTGCCTCTCCATACACCCTGCTCGCTCCAGGAGCTCGTAGAATCAGAAAAGAATAATAGAATTGTTTAGGTTGGAAAAGACCCTTAAGATCATCGAGTCCAACCGTTAACATGGCGCTGCCAAGTCTACCACTAAACCATGTCCCTAAGCACCACAGCTACAGGTCTTTTAAATACCTCCAGGGATGGGGACTCCGCCACTTCCCTGGGCAGCCTGTTCCAGTGCCTGACTGCCCTTTCAGTGAAGAAATTTTTCCCAATATCCAAACTAAACCTTCCCTGGTGCAACTTTAGGCCTTTTCCTCTCATCCTATCGCTTGTTACTTGGGAGCAGAGACCGACCCCCGCCTCACTACAACCTCCTGTCAGGAGGTTTCGGATGCAGCAGCCCGTCGCTGGCCCTGCCCTAGGAAAAGCGGCAGCAGCTTTACTGCTGCTTAGCTGCATCTCTGCAGAACGTTTTGTAGTAGGCTTACATGCGTGCATGCATGGGTGGAACAAAAAGGAGCTCGAAGAAAGCAGTGCTGTACAAAACAAGAGCAAAATTCATTATGGAGATAATATTGACCCATTAGTAAAAAAACAAAGAGAGATACGGCTACAGAAAGCTGTTAGGTGCTGTAACTGGCACCAGCAGCTGGGGCTGAGCGCAAGGGTGTCTCCAGGCTCCGTTGCAGCGTGCCGCCACTGCATGTCACTGTTAGGACAGAGCGACAGAGGAGGGGCGGGCTGAGGTCTGTGCAGCTCTGGTGTGGACAGACCCCGCTGTCCCCGAGGCGGGACCACCCCTGTGGAGATGGGCTGTGGGAACCCAACACCCAAGGCCCGTTGCCCCGCAGGGGCAAAGCAGCCAAAAGGCTTAGCGTGCCCTGCAAAGATAAATTGTCCCCAAAGTGACAGAAATTAGTAGTCTGAGCTACATGTTTAATTAAAAGGGTGGGTTTTTTCTTCTGAGAGGCACCAAAGTAGCACCTGGTGTTGATAACTGGGGACAGGGGAGTGGGAAGTGGCCCCCTGGCCATTCCCAGTCAGCCCAGTCCCTCACTGGGGCAACTGGGGCTGCACCAGCTGCTGCCGAGGGGAAGGGACAGTTCACCAGACCTTACTGGTGGGAACTGGGGCAAGGTGAGGCTGCTTCCCTCACCTTGGCCCCCCCACCCAGGACGGTGACCAGCCCATGGCGGGCAGCAGGATCTGGCCTCACTGCGACTGGAGCATGGGGCTGGCCGGGATGCCGAAGGGTGCTGGGGCAAGCCTGTCAGGCTGAAAGCTCATCCCACAGTTCAGGGGATTACTGCCACGGCCAAGCCCACGTGGGCGTTGTGCTGCTGGACGTGGCTGCTGGGCACCCACCTTCCCAGTCTGGGTGCTGATGAAGAAGAGGTGACACCCTGGCCCACGCCCACACCCTCCCCTGCCCCCCTCCTTCCGATCAGAGGTGGGAGCGTGGTGACAGACCGCACGAGGGATGACGTGTCTGCCCCAAAAGCGCTTGTTACCGAAACAGGGCGCAATTCATGGTTCAAGGGGAAAGTTGAAATGCCACTGTGTGTGCCGAGCATCAGTCATCAGGGGGCATGGGAGTAAGTAAAAGAGAAGTTCTCGCTCTCCTCACTCTGTGTGCTGCTGGACATCTAATGACACCCTCCAGAAACAGGGATTTGTGCCGAGGGGGCAGAAGCACATCAGGCCAGAGGGCTGTGATGGGAGATACAGAAGGAGAAGTGACATTGCTGCAGCCAGGAGCATTTTAAGGACACAGACTCCTGGTGGCCAGCAATGTTGTCACACATGAAACCATGTTTCGCCCACCCAACGCCTGTATTCATGCATGCCAGCTGCAGCTAAACAAAAGCATTGTAGTGTCCAGGTGGCATTTGAAAAGATCACGTGGGAGATGTCGGTGGCATCCTCTCAGTCCTTGGACTGGCCATCTCAGTGCCTGTAACATCATCTCCCTGTCCCACTGCAGTCCCTGCCCTCCCTGGTCTGCCACCACCGAACCAAGGTGCCCGACCCAGACCCTGTGGCCATGTCACATCTCTCTGCAGGAGTGGAGGTTGGGACAGGAGCGGTCTGGCAGCCCAGCACTTGCCGCAATACTGAGTTTCTTAGAATATCTCAGCCTGAAAGATGCTCCCCAACGGGGACGTTTGATAACCTTTCAGGCTGAGATGCTCTAAGACACTCAGCTGCTCGGCAGGTCCCCCCAGCACACGTGCACAGGCTGCTCATCTCAACAGGATATTAAAAAGAAGAGGTTATAAAAGCAAGGCGCGATACGAGGCAAGGCTTAGCTCGCAGCACCGACATTTATCTCCTCTCCGCAGCTCGCGTTCAGCACACAGGAAGCATCTGCAGCCCCCTCTGCCCCCTCCTCGTGCCCCCCCGGGGCTGCCACGCTCTCCCCGGGGGCTCTGGTGCTGTGATGGGGGTCGAGTACCTGGTCCCACCGGGTTGTTTTCTCATGGGGGACCAGGAGACCTGTTTCAGCTCTGGCTGGGGCACCCGGTCCTGCCTGCACCACGCTGCCTGCCTCTGGTCCTGCCTCCAACATGGACTGTGGCCCTGTGCTGCAGGTGGCTTCTCCCCAGCACAGACATCTTGCTCATATGTTGTCGCTGGTCTCCATCCCTGTCTCCTTTTGCTCCTGGCAGGATTTCCTGGTGGCACCCTGGACCCGGCTCACCGTGCCAGGAGCTGTCAGTGGTCCCCAGGTCCAACCCTGCTGTGCCAAATCCCCATCACTGGCCGAGCTGTGTTTACTCAGTTTCCCCAAACTCCTGAAAAAAATTCCCCTTTGCTATTTGATTCCTGCCAGCTCCACATCTGTTTCTGCAACCAGGGCAAATGATGTTCCCCATGACTTCATCAGGGAAAGAAAGATCAGGGATCACATCCCACTGGGCTACAGACACTGGTGATGCCCCTGGCCAGGGCAGGGTGTGGAGGGCGAAGCAGTGGGCAGTCGCGCGGGGCTACCCGCTGTGACATGAAATAACATCTCTCAATTTTAATATCAAAATAGCTGGCCGTATTTTCTCAATACGTGCAGGGACAAGTTAAGATAGCTTGCTGTCCAGCTCCTGATCCCAGTGATCAGGCACACATGTGCTCAAGATTTCTCTCTGTCATGGCTGCCCCCTCTAATAATTGTTTATTTCTATTTCCCCCCCCACCCCAGTCATTTTTTTCTCCTTTCTCCTCCCTTCTGGTTTTACAGTCCATGGATAGACAGGCTCACTGGCTATTTTTAGGTCTCTAAATTACTTTTCAGATCTATTCTAAATTTATCTCCCAGTAATCTGAAGTCTTGACATCGCAGGAGTGGGAATCATGTCTGCAAAAAAAGAAGGAAAAAGTTTAAAGCCCATCTTACTGGGCTGGACCCCTTTGCTGTGGCAGCCTCTTAGTCTTCCTCCTCCTCAGCCCTCACCTCTCCCACTACGTGTCCCCGCGCCGTCCCAGCCAGCTTCTGCCAGGGCGAAGGCTGGTTATTCCCGCCCGAGAAGTGGCAGGGGGCCAGGGTGCCCTGGGGAGGTGAGGGGTGCAGAGGAGCCCAGGGGGAGAGGGGGATGGAGGCAGCACCCCAGGGTCCCGTGTTAACTGGGTGCAAACCAGGGAGCCGGGGGGATAGCTGGGTTTGCAGCTGCAGTGCATTGAACCCCGATGGGTTTTGTACCTGCATAGCTTCCTGTGAGAAAAAAAAAAAAAAGTTTTTGAAAATTAACCAAGAAATTGGGTGTTCTTGAAGAAGATCATGCCGCAAGCCCAAGGCAAAGCTAGGAAGAGGAGGCAGGAGTCCCGGATCCCTGCTGCGCGATTGCTGCAGGTTGCTCTTATGCAGAGCTAAAAAATAGGAAAACTTTCAAATATTCCTTCAGGGCTGGGAGCCCTTTGAGCCGCTGCCAGCTCCTCCCTGCAGCACCTGAAGGATAAACCTTTTCTTCCCACTTCTAAATGTTTCACACCCCCCTCAACCAACTATCCAACCCCCAAATCCTCAATAATTGCCCCTTTCAAAAATCATGTGCCAATGATTTTATCTTCTGGCCTCAGACTAATGAAACCTCAGGCTGTCGGTGCGAGGCTGCATTCCTGTCACCCTCGGCCACAGAACTGTGAGGGCTAAATGCTCTTAAAAATAAACTGTTTCCTGCTCTGTCCTTCCTCCCAGCCAGTTCCCAGTCAAACCAGCAGGACAATGCGCTGGGCCAGGCGAAGGGGAGAGAAGGAGAAAAGGAGGGAAGGGGTTAACCCTCTTTCCATGGTAAAGCACCGAGGCTGCTTGCCAGTTTTCGGAAAAGCTGCAAGTCATTCTGCCAGGACGAGGAGGAGGTTTTGAAGTCTCTGGGATGCTCTCAGGAAAGTGCCGCAGTACAACCCCAGCCGAGCTGGCACGGCGCAGGGGGAGGCGGTGGGGAGGGGACTTACCCAAGCTGGGGACGGGGGGAAAGAGACCCCAAGCAGGAGCATCCTGGCAGGACTGCAAAAACGCTGCTGTCTTCAGGTTCCCTTCCTCTCCTTTCCCTCTCCTTTGGCCCTCATCCTTCATGTGTCCCAGCCCCAGCATCCCGGGCGCTGCCCACTCAGCCAAGAAATCTGGGGGGAGAGATGGTGCCAGGAGCCCAAGGCGGGAGCAGGAGCAGCCACCACAGCCCTGGCTCCCTGGTGCACAGCTCCCGTGGGGAGCCGTGAAAAATATTGCAGCTTTCAGATACCCTCTGATGGGAGATGTCTGCCAGGGGTGTGCCAAGCACTGCCTGCCTGTCCTGAAAGGAAGAGCTGGCGTTGTGCCTGGCCTCCTCTTCCTTCCCCCGGCCCCAAAATGCCCCTGGGCATCCCATGCCGGTTTCCAGCAGAAATGTAGGAGTTGATGGGATGTAAGAGGACATCTTGCTATTAACACCCATTTCCTGGGAGAAAAAGTGTTTTCTTGGAAAAATAAGTCCATGGTGCATTATAGGTGGAGAGAGAATAAGTAACCCACCAAGGTAAAATCTTGGTGGCAAAATACAGGGCTGCCTCCGGGCTGTGTCTCGGTGCGGTGGCTGCACCGAGTTGGTGGTGGATGCCCAGAATGATGAGATTAGATTAGGCAGAAAATAAACCAAGTGGTGCCACTTCAGAGCCCAAATTTGCAGGTTTGGGAAACAGAGGCAGCGGGGTGGAGGAGCAACGTGAGCCCACTGAACCGTGGAGTTCCCGTTTGGGGAAAAAAATCCCCCTCGCAACCGGATCCCACCTTGATTTTGTTGCTTGGTAGCATAAAACCTGCCCGATTAAAGGCACGTAAAACCGCCAGTGTAATTTCCTGGCTTATATTTTTATGTTTAGAGCATATTACATCCAGCACGATCCAGGCTTTTGAGGGAAGCTTTGGTCAATTAAGATTAGCTGTCATTTCGCATTTATTACCGTCATTTATGAATTCTCCTCCTTGCCAACAGGCAGAAGGAGAAGATGGTGCACGAAATAAATAGATAATTGACGGAGAAGCTCGTCAAGGCCCTGATTTCTATCCCCCTGTCATCTCTGGCTCAGCTCTGTCCTGTGAGTCAGCTCCGGAGGGCTCTGGAAAACCATCGCTGTTTCGGCACCGCTATTAACTCGCGTATATATTCTCCTGCCGGCACTTGGGGTGAGTCAGGGGGGCATGAGCAAGGGCTGCCTGCCAGCCGGGATGCCACTGCCCCTAACCTATACTGGTCCCAATGGCACCGAGCCTCTGCTGTACTGGGCATTGCTGGAGAAAGGAGACTGGGCTGGAGGGACCATGCAGCTGAACTGGCACAGGGGTTTCTTGCTATGACTGCTCAGGGTGAGACCAAAGAAGATGCCCCATGCTACAGATGGGTGGGAAGGAGGCTCGGGTATTTGCAGAGCACCCTCCTCACACAGCTCCAGCCTGGCACAGGGAGAGCGGGACCCTGCGGCACACGGCGTACGGGACTGGGTGGCACTTCTGTGCCCCAGGCTGCACAAAAAATGGCCAAATTGAGAGAAAGCATGGGGAATGTTTCAAACATATGTACTTAAATGGACAGTCCCAAAGGCCCTGTGCTCCTGGGAGCGTGTCAAAACTTTGTCTTTTTATCCCATTAGTCCCTGCCTTGCTTGTGCAATTGCATAGTAACAAAATGACCTTGAGAGAGAAAAATGAGCTACTCCAGGATGCTGGTTTAGATGATGAGAGCTTGTGTAACACTATATTTCTGGCAGGCCGTCACTCCAAAAATGTTTGTCCCTAATCAAAGGTAGATTTGAAAAAAAAATACTTCTCCCCTCTGCTACCACAGCACTATTTCTAAGGCACGTGTTATTAGCAGCACGTTGTTGGGCAAAGGGGTTAAATCTCTATGTCTGTTACGTTGCATGATGTGTACCCATCATTTCTGCATAGACCTGGAGTGAAGATGAAATAGCTCATTACTCATCAGTGGCAAACAAAAAGTACCATGAATCAAATGAACGGTCAAGGGGGAAAAAGGAAGATTATTGGGTGCCCATTGTTCGATGTCTGTCTTATCTCACAGGAACGCCAAGAAGCAAACAAGCCCCCCGCCTTGTGCAGAGCACCTTCCCCAAGCGAGGTGCTCTGCAGTAACCCGCACAGTAAACCCGAAGCCCTTCTGCATGGTTAATAATTACAGAACCTGCTGAAAGCAAAAGAAAACAAAGGCCATTTGACTTGGTACCTAGGGGGGAGGTGAGGGCCACTCTTTATGTTCCCGGACAATGGGTCTTGCAAAGCTCACAGAGGTGGTGCCGGTCAGGGTGAAGATGCAAAGAACCACTATCAGCCCACCTTATCTGGTGACCCACCGCACCAGCTGGGCAGGGTTCCTCAACGCCTGTTTGCAAAGGGTTGCCGCAGCCCGCTCAAGTGCAGTCTTGTCAATGAACAACTAACAAAAGGGCAAGAGCCAAGCTGGGCCCAGGCTGGAGGCCACGGGCCAAAGCTCACTTGGTACCGGCCCTGTGCATCCTTTTTCCTTGGGAGAGAGGATGCCACGGATCTCTTCCAAAGGGATGTGAAGGGAGTGGGACAACCCCCCTGAGGTCCCATCCCTCCCCTGGGTCTGCCCCACACCTTCATCTGTTTTTGAATGTTGATCGCAGTTTTGTTAGACCATCTTCAAATGTACATGTGGTCACCATGTTGTTTGTCACTTCTCACAAGGGTAGCCACAACCTCCCTCTCCCCACAGCAACAAACATTCACGCCAAAGGACTTAGTTTCTCCTTGCCTATCCATGTCCTTCACTTCAGACTTTGGTCCAGCACTGAAGTCTTTCAAGTAGCTGGCGACAGGACAAACTAAACTTGGAATTACACCTACTTCTTCTCTGAATCCTTTTTTGCAGTATCACCTCTTTGGGGTCACAAGAGACCTTCAGTTGCATGGGGAAGGACTGCTGACCTTGCTTTGAGTCACTGTCGTTGCTGATGAGAAGCTCCCACACCCCTTCTTTGGAAAAAGAGTTCCCACAAAGTACGGTCAAGAAAGAAAAACTTTCCCTTTGTTATAGCTGATGATTACATATATATTGTATATGATGATTGCCTTTAACCGCATGGGCTAGGACGACTCCCAATAGCAATGTCCTCTGTGGGGAGCTGTGGAAATTCGGTCAATACAAACCCCATGTGCCTGGGACTCTGTCCCGCTCTGTAACCCACAAAACACAGCTCCGCTGAGCCACCAAGGGGATCATGGGGCAGCTGACACTCGGGAGGGGTCTGCTGCAAGACCTCCGCTACCTCCTGTATTTCCCCCACCATGGTATGTGGCCTATGGTGGAGGTACACATTATTTTCAAAGCAAACTCCCTTCTACCATTTTTCCCTCCCAGAAACATGTCCTACTTATTCTTTCCACTCTCCCAGGAGGTCCTCAGCCACACTGGGACACATTGGCAGCAGTTTCCCTGTCCTCGCAGCTGAGCTCTCCCTCGGTTTCCTCCTGAAGCCCCTCAGCTCTGGATGACTCAAGGAAACCTTTTGCTTGCAATGCTAGGAAAATTCAAACCAAACTGGTGTGTTTTGCATGATGGAGATGCTGCTGGGAATTATGACATTTCTTTGCGCTTGGAGAAGGTGGTGAGTGACTGGTGCGGATGCAGCAGAGCTCTGGCAGAATTACAGCACTTACTCTTTTGAGTAGAGGATGGATTTTCAAATAATTTGCAAATAAATTGGATAATTTGCCCGAGTTAGAAGTACTTTGGAAAATACGCCCTTTCACAAATTTAGCAGCAGTCTGCAGGCTTCTGCCTTCTCATGAGTGCACCAGAGGAAATGTGTAAATGTTTCTCCAGCTTTCCCTTAGGGGCAAAGTATTTTGCACAGGCTGCATTCACAGGCTCTCAAAGGACTGCCCCTCTCCTGCCGTTGAGCACTGAAGCTTTGTCAGCCTTTAGGAAAGGAAAAGGCAATAACGTCTGTCCCAGAGGTTGTCCCGTTTCATAACAGATACTCCCTCCTGGGAGAACAGGGGTCATGAGTTGGCACAATTCATCCATCCCTTAGAGAAGAGGAAGGTGGAAGCACGTGCCTGCTCTGAAATGGGGATATTTGCCGGGGCAGGAATGGACTTAGTGCAACTGAAAACACTGGGAGCTGACATATATCTTTTGGAAAAGCACAAGGGCTGTGAAAGGAGCAGGAGGATGGTGGGTGTGGGGGCACCCACACGCCTGCATGGGGCTTGTGTGCACAAGGGGAATGGGGACAAGATGTGGGCAGGAGGACGATGGAGGGGCATGTGAGGGGACGTAAGCTGCAGAGGCAGCGGGGAGGTCTGCGGGGCATGCTGAGTTACCGGCTTCAGGAGCTCGGCTTTATGAAACCAGCTTAGCTTCTCCGCATCCCTGCAAGAAAGCCAGAGCTTACAAATGAGCATGCTCATGAAAGACCAGAAATACAACGGGTATTCTCCAGATTTAAGTCGTTACATTTCCTGTATACAATAGTGTTCTTTCTGCATTTCACAGTCACTGTACAGATCTGACATTTTCAACCTAGGCAAAAGAGGAAACTCCTCAAACTGATACATACACACTAATGCTAAATGCATCCATGGATGCATGGTTAAAAAACGAATGGCCAAATTGCACATGCTGCCATCCTCCTCTCCCCAACCCCTGCTATTATAATCTGAAGAAGTGCAAAGATAGAATAAAACATTTAAAAATTTGAAAAGTCACAGTTAAGGCATCCCCAGATCCCTGACTCTTGCCAGTGTTGATAGCATCAGAAAAAAATAAAAAAAGATTAACTAGATTATATTTTGGAAATCAGGCTCACCTAGTGCTGGACTGAAAACTTAGTTGAAATGTCATAGTTATATGATTACTTCACAGGGTCACTAAGGGGCAGAGTTAAGGTTTGTCTCAGCCTACCTAATATACAGCTCCTTACTCTGAATAAGTTTGGGTTTTTTCTTAAATTCAACAATTATTTGTGTTTACAGGATTCACAACATTTTGGTCT
The DNA here is from genome assembly GCF_965183815.1 of Platalea leucorodia. Taxonomy (NCBI): domain Eukaryota; kingdom Metazoa; phylum Chordata; class Aves; order Pelecaniformes; family Threskiornithidae; genus Platalea; species Platalea leucorodia. Next base: position 122,453,837 of record NC_138823.1, read on the forward strand.
GGCAGAATCAAAGCATGTCAATGATGTACTTTTTCTTAAATATGGTTGCTTGACCTTATCCCCCTCAATGTCACAGGCTTTTTAGTTTCCCCCTGCAGGGAATAGAAACAAGGAAGCCTAAAAATGTGGTCAGGGAGTTGATTAAAGTTATAGATAATATTTTCACACCTTTTAAGGTTTCTCTAGTGCAAATTCCCTCCTGCACAGGGGCAGTGGCCGGCTGCGAAGCAGCCCCAAAGCTCTTGCTCTTCTTGCTCTCAGTCATGGTTCTCCATTTCCCAGGGAACTGGGGTATGGGTGGATGGACTAGAGAGGTGCTGGCAGGTGGACATATGTCCTCGTGCCTCTCATCTATGGACGCACGTGCAAATGCGCATGCATTTGTCTGCATGACAGTGTAAATGAAAAAGCCTTGTTACCCTTTCCACCTCCCACCTCCTCCTTGGAACTGCTGCTGCTGTGTGAGCACACATGAAGACACCACATGGGAGGAAAATGGGATGAACCACCCAGAGGCTGTCAATATTCAAAAGGGAACACTATATGGGGAACCAGCCCACCTCTGGCTTTCGTAGCCCTTGGTGTGAAACGGTGGTTTCAGCCCTGCTCCCTCACACGCACGGTCCTTGCCTCCGCCTGTAAGCGATGAGCGTGATCCCTGTGCTGTTCTTGCTGGGGTACATCAGCCCTACGGGGATGTGGTGTTGTGTGGAGCCAGACACAGCCCCACCGCCGGCCCCACCGCTCAGCGCTCCTCTCCCATTGCTGCCCCTGCAGACTTCAACACATGCCACTGCACCCTCCCACCTCATTCCTGTTAAGGTAAGAAGCCACCCAGCTTCTTTTTGGTGGTCTTTCTCCTCTGGGTTTGGGGCAGCAGGTCTTGAGACTGCACCTGGGCAGGGAGGTGGGCAGCAAGAAGACAGGACCCCCCATCCCTGCTCTTTGCGTGTTGGAGCTGACCTCCCAAGAAGGCAAAGTGCTGACCACAGATCTTCTCTTCCTCCTCCTCCTCCACTTGCTCTCCAGCAGTAATGCACATGTGCTTTGTCCATAAATATATTATTTTGTGTTCCTGCCAGCCCAGACTAATAGGGCTAATGTTTCCTGAGGAGCAGCCCAAAGCTACATTAGCCGCAGATGTTTGATTGATTTAAAACAAAGAGCCCGACCGCCAAACTGCTCCATATGGTTTCTCTTCCTGTCACTTTGCCTGCAGGGTTATCTCTGAAATGCAATTAAGGTGCTTAAAAGTACATTTTCAGGAAGATGCAGAATTGATGAGGGTGGGTTTGCCGATGGGTGCCTCCAAATTGTTCGAGCAAGAGCGAGGAAAGTCATGCCCTACCCTTAGCAGCTGTACGCATGGTTTTCCACTTACATGAGGATCTTAAATAGGAGGGCAGGCCAAAAAATGCCCCCATTGTAAAGACTTTGCCGTAGATGTACTTTGCCAGTACTCACGTCTCCTCATATTCTGCTCATTTATTATTGAAGTCAAACGTTTCTCTAATTAGGTATTTACTTGGGAACTTAAGTGCTGCAGAGATTTCGTTCAGCCCCACCTCCCCTGCTCCCGCTGCCTGGGCACCGGAGATGAAACCCTGCTCTTGTGTAGCTCCGTTGAAGACCCGGTGATATTGCCAAGGACGAGCAGGGCTCTGCCTGTCATTTGCCATGAGGAGGGTGCCGGTCCTGCCTGAGCACTGGGGGACCGACACTGTGCCCGGAGACACCTGCACAGCCGCTGCAGACCCAGCGTGACAAGCCTGGCTGCTGAAACCATCCCCTGGTCCCCCGTAGGGCTGAGACCTCTGCTCCCTCCAACTCCCACCAGGACCACAGCTTTGTACACCCTGGGGGGCCTGAGGTCAGCAGGGGAAAGTTACGGCATCTTTGGTTTTGATGCACAGAGTAAATGTTTGTAGATGAAAAAAGTGTGCTCCTGTACGCCAGCTCTCCATGTTCTTAGTTCAGCTGGCACAGGCAAGCAGCAACCCCTTACACCACGTTTTTAAAGAACTTAAATGCTTTGGTTTCTGAAAACAGAGTTTTTTAAATCCTCTTCCATGAAAATTCCCCAAATAGGTGCCCGACATCTGGCATCTTAATCCATGTCTTGGTGCGTAAGGAAAGGAGGGTGTGATGAGCCACCTGTGGTGACCTGAGGGACTGCCAGGTCCCATCTCTGGACCACCAACAAAAAAATATCCACAGATTTGAGCAGGGAATCCCAAACCATGGTGCAGAATTAATTTCATATTATGGAAAACAGAAATAATTACATTGCAACAGGTCTGAAGATTCATAGCAGCAGTACATGTGGTAAATATATGGCAGCACATGCTGTAAATATACAGCAGCACAGGATAATTATCTGGTGCTCGACCATCTTCAAACTAGACCTCTGTTAACCTTGTCCTTACCTCTTTCAGAATTAAAATCCTAACGTAATTAATCATAGAAATTCTTGGTAACTTCAAGTATAATTGCTAAGTAATTTTCAAGCACATGTAATTACCATACCCGATTAATCTCATCATGAGTCTTAAAGCCAGGTTGTTTAATGGGCCTTAGATCTGAATAAACTCATGTATATATATATGTATATGTATATATATGCATGTGTCTGAGCCTGTTTGTATCAGAGAGAAGGAGAGAGGCCCTCAGAAATGCATCTTTCTCAGTAGCCTGCTTTATTCCCTAATTAGGCATTTGTAGAAATATTACCCTGGCTGCTGCATAGTCCTTAAATTCACATGTGTGATGGACATTATCCAGATCTCCATAACCATTTAAAGTGAAGTTTTTCACAGAAAACTGGTTGTGCAAACAACACCATATTGCACCGTGTTTATTTTCTTTCAAGGGCTTCCAGAGCAAATGTTCTTCAGCTCCAAACAAGAGGAGAAGCTTGCTTTCTTTTTTTGCCCATGCTGCAAAATCAACCTGAGATCTGAAACCTCAGCTATTTTCTCCTCTTGGCTTTCATACCTCCTCAGGGTAGGGAAACATGGATTAGAAGAGCCTACCCAGTCTTCGCTACCCTGGAAGATCAAGCAAATGAACTTAGCCACTTTCTGATTCATCCCTACACCACCGATCATCAGTCATAAAACAGCAGAAAGGCTCAGCCCTTACCGTGTTAATAGGTTAAACGAGGTGTACTGGCTCCCAGTACATGCAGAAGCACTGGTCCCCGCACCTTCATGGCAAGCACATCTTCACCAGCTCATGTGAAACTACCTGCTGCGCCCACAACATTTTGCTCCGACAGTGAGAGCAGAGGCCTGTTTCAGCTCCTGACCGCAGGATCCGGGCTGGCGGGTGGGAGAGGGAAATGGGGAAAGCAGCATGCAGGGTTTGGTCCCTTTGAGGGTGGGTGCAGAGCATATTGCAGGGGTGAAGGACCTTCCCGGTGGCCTCAGCAGTGCTGTGTGGGAAGTTCATTGGTGGGAGGCTCCATCCTTCTTGCGGATGCAGACCCACACCCCGCACAGCCGGGCCGGCCATGGTGGCAAACTGAATGCATGGGCAGGCTCCCGAGTGGCAGTGTCCACCCGCATCTGCTGTTCCCATGGGTCAAGGTCATTGCCAGGACCATTGCAGGACCAGTCCCTCAGGGCTAATAACAATGTGGCCATTTTAAACTGCTTGAGGGTAACATTCAACATGCAGTTTGTAAATTAAGAGAAGTTTTGCCTGAAAAGGTCTTTATTTGGAGTTTATTTACGTTATAGCACAGAGATTAAGTACCTAAGGCCTGTCGTGCTTGGAGAAGGTGTTAGAATAACTGGAGTCATCCAACGCAACACAAATTTCCCCCTAACACTTTGCCACAGCTATAATCTGAAGACATTTCCTCTGAAATGGAGATGCCCACAGGGACCCAAACACACAGCTCAGAAACCTCAAAGCAAGAAAAGCATTACTGGCCTGTGATACTCAGAACTGAGCAAGTCCTTCAGGCTTGGAATGCATTTTATAGAAATCAGTCCAAAACAACTTGCTAAAATGGTCAGGGAGCAAGATTCACTGTATGAAATTTGAGAAAAACATCTAAAGACCTCTAGAAAGATGACATTTTTTTCTCCTGCATTCTGCAGCTTCACATTTCCATACAAGGTTGAATCTGCAATTTCCTGCTGTTTCTCCTTTCTTCTGAAAAATATTCTTTAAAGAGAAGTGCCAGGAACATTGCCAGCCAGGCAAATGTAGTACGAGGCATTATTTGCAATGCGCCTCCCCAACCCCTGCAGACAGCTTTGTCCCCTGCCTTCTCGCCCTTGCAGACGTTGAGCTTGAGTAATACCTGTCCTTGAATTTTGCTGCCCTCGGTGCCTGCTGTGCCTCACGCCAGGATCCCTGGTCTTTGGGACAGCCCTGTTGCCTGCTCTGCAGAGCGATAAAGCCTGATTCTCCCCTGCATCTGTATCTCTGGGAAAGCGTTGCAGAAATCTCTGTGCGAGCATCTCCTTGCCACCCGGAGGAGCGGACGTGGCCCGGGGACCAGACTGCCGTGAGTAGCAGGAAATACAGACATGCCGGGAGGCTTGTTAATAGGAAATCGCCGTGGCACTGAGCCATTGCCCACTCTGGACCCTTCTCTGATTCCTCTCCAAGCTACAGAAAATTCAGCTGGTTCTTGGAGCTACACTTTATCTCCCCTCTGGGAGGTTTCTGGGTCAGCTGTATTAAAATGCATTTATTCTTAAGGGGGTCAGTAATCTGACACAATAGTGATATACGAGTGAATGGGGAGAATACATAAATTTCTAACAATGCAGGAAGAAGAATCCCAGAGTTTCGCTATCTGTTAAAAACGGAGCATGGGATCTGTCACTTCGTGTCACGACAGCCAAATTAAACAAATGCAAGCTGACAGGAGGAAAAGAAACAAAGGACTTCTATCAAATTACTTCCAGAAGAATATTAAATTATGGGAGCATTTGCTTTTGTGTTAGCAAATAAGTATTTAAATGGACCTAAAGTCCTTCATATTCTGAAAGTTGGGTTTATCTGCATAGCAGAAATGGATGCCGTGGACACTCGCTCCTGAAAGGGAAACGGAGGACAGGAGGTGCCTTTGCCGGAGGCTGTAGGCTGATGTGTGGATTGAATGGCTGGGAACGGTGTTTCTATGGTTGTTGAGATGAGGGAGGGGGCAGTGAGAACACCTGGGCATCTCGTTTTGGAGGCTGCTGAAGCAACAACTTGAGGGAATTACAAGAGCCCTTGAGACAGAGATGCCTTTGCAAGCAATAGCTCAACCTCTCTTTTTGTAGCACACAGCCGGTTGACTTTGCTGACCAGTAGCACGAAGAAAAGAAGTCCACTTTCTGCACTTAGAAGTGTCAAGAAGACAATACGTATGGCTAAGCCCTGACATGCTGGGGGCAGGTGGAGCTGCTAGCGCTGACGTGTGCCACCATGGAGGAGGGACTCTGAGCATTGCTGGCGCAGAGACAACAGCCTGGGGCTTTCTGCAGCAGAGCCCTGAGAGGCTGTGGGTTAAACACAGGGCATCATTGGGTGCCAGTCACCAGCCAGGAGGAAGCACCAGGAAGGAGCCATGGCTGACTGCACCGCCTGTCTGCAAAACACAGTAATGGCTCCACATGTACGTGGAGCAGGAGATGTCTCCCATGCAAGCGGGACACACTGGGTACAAGATAGATGGTTCGATGGAAGAAAAGGTTGACCCTATCACCCTTGCTGCATGCCTTAGCCTCTCTGGCAGGAGGCTCCAGGCACTCCTGCCAAGCACTGAGTAGGGTTAGGTGCAGGGTGGGTTGGAGGTGGCAAATCATTGATGGCCAGACTGCAAGGACCAAGTGTCCCGTGCTACCTCCAGCATCAGAAAACGAGGAGCAGCGTACACAGATGGGGACTTTGTTTAAAGCAGGCTGCTCAGGGATGCAAGCAAACGTAGAGCTGGCAGGACAAAACAGATAAAGATTGCACTCGTGGAGACAGATCAGTCACAGAGAATATTTCCTGCTGGAACAAATAGGGGTGTGAGATGTTTGCAAAGAGTACAGCAAGGGACAGAAGAAAGCCAAGTTTAAGCCATGTGAAAGTCCAACCTGACCCTAGGAAAAGGTGAGCATGGACCTGAAACTTCTTGATGATTGCAAGATCAAAGTGGTCTGTTTGACCAAGTCTGTGAGACAAGGACTACGCAAAGGCTCCTCTCATATGAGATACGGTTAGGAAAGACAAACCCGGCATTCTCTGGTGTATCTGACGTGCTGCGCTCAGGCGAGTGGTCAGAGCAGGCTGCAGCAGGACTGAAATGCGTCACAGTGAAACAGGAATGTGAGTCAAAACTACTTTCCCCTGTGCGCACAAGGAAGACGAAGGTGAAAGTGTCAGGAAACATCAAGACACTCATAAGAGAGAGAAAACAGATACTGAAAGACAGCTGTGAGCAGCGACAGATGATGACCACATGCCTTCCCAGGGTGCAGGTATCCGCCCACTGGCACAGCCCTGGGGACCTGCCTGTGTAACCCATGAACACCTCCAGCAGGAGGTGGCCCCAGCCTGGCTTGCACAGACAAGCCTTGGGAGCTCCAGGGTGAAGGTCAGTACCCAAGACCCAGGGGGTCCGTGCCAGGACAGGGGTGCAACCTCAGCACAGGGTGCTGAGGAAAGGCGCGTGCCCAGGGGAGCAGGACAGCACTGCCACAGGTTTTTAGCCACCTCCATCTCCCCCAGCAGTAAGCAAGGCAGGCAAAACTGAGAGCTGGGGAGGGAGGAGTGGGTGGATCAAAGCCCCTGTATCCCACACTCCTCCAGGGCATCCTGGCCAATGCTTCTCCAGCTATCTGTTTTGCAGGTGGTGCAGGTGCGGTGGTGCATCCCAGGCAAAGGGAACCCTTTTGCTGGCCTCCGTGGCCTTGCCTCCTGTGCAGGCGATGGGCGGATGGCCAAGGAGCAGCTCTGACCCTTCCCTGGCAGAGCTGGGAGGGCAGCGACTCCAGCAGGACAGGGACCTCCCCGGCGGGGGATGACAGGGCAGGAGCTGCTTGCCTCAGACCTCTGCACAGCAGCAGCTTTGGCCAAATTTTAGGCTTATTTATAAATTTTTCTGCCATGTAACCTCTGCCTGTGCAGGTCCAAGAGTGTCCCTGTTTAAGGAGACACTTTGGATCACAAGCTGATATGACCAGACCCTTATATCATTGAAGATTAAAGTAGGGAGGGGAGGAAAAAAAGAGAAGGCTGAATTCCTTTGTCGCATACCCTGCTGTAAGTCCAGAGTAATTCCATTAGATGTAATGAGCCTCCACACTTCCTTCCCTGCTCCCACTTGGGAGCAGTCATTTACTGCTGGCCAATTCCTGCAGCAAACGATGCTCCTACCTACTGAGTTGGCAAAACTCTGCTGTCCAGGGGACTGCAGAGAGGAGCAAAAGCTGCTGCCCTGCCCTGCCCTCTCCTCCTCCTCTTCCTCCTCATCCAGGGAGAGAAGCAACACTGCCCCTCTACTAAAGCATTTGGCAAGCCAACCTCAATTTTAACTACACCCAGGCTTTACATGCCTCTTACTAGTGCTGCCAGTCCTGGTTCCCACACGGATACACTGCTCTGCACCATTTTCCTCTCCACCTACCTGAAGGAGGTTCTTACCTGAAGAAACAGCTCAGCAGGGTCTTCAGGGCGATGCCAGCGGCTCTTCTGCGGGCTGGTGGTGGCCAGCACTCAGCTCTCCCACCCGACGAGCCAGGGAAGAGGGAAAGCCAGGGAAGGAGAGGCTTCAGTTCTGCTGAGAGAAGGTGGTGAAACGAAGAGGTGCAAGAGCAAGGAGCAGAGCAGCCTGACCTCCCCGAGGCCAGGAGTAAATGGGCAGTGCTTCAGGCAAACCTCAGTTTTCTAGACCCCAGGCAAACACTCTCCTGTCAGTCCAGGCATAGCCCACTGCAGCCCATATGGCGAGATACTGGGCGTCGCGAAAGCATCCTGCCAGCTGGGCAGATCTGCTCCAGGTGTGGGCAGAGAAGACCACGAGCAGCAGATAGAGGTGTTTAACCCTCCCGCTTTGTGCCCCGTAGGTCTGATCCCTGCAGGGTCGGTCCCCTGCATCCCCTCATCTCCCAGGGGGTTCTTGGAGCTTCTCCCCCCAGCCAAGAAGCCTGTTCCAGGGAACTGTGGAGCTATATATAATAACTGCACATTCCCATATATTAATTTGAGGACCTGGAGGAGGTGACAGCAAAGGCCCTATGGGGGTGATGAGTAGCTGTATTTAAGTCTATCGGTTTCACCAGAGGAAGTTTAGGGACCTTGGCGTAAGAGCAAAGCTGCCTTCAGCACTTGGGCCTCCTCTCTGCTTTCCTTCCCAGTACAGGGAAATATTTTCAGGCAAGTAAATCAATTCTTTTGTGCTCAATCCCACTGTGCATTTAAAGCGTCAGGGCTAGGATGCATCCCCGCTTGGCACAAAGCAAAGGGAGGAGATGTGATTCCCCCCGAGAGCTGTGCTTTGGGAAGAAAATCCTCCAGAAAAAAACAGCCCGTGCTCTGCTTTCTTCTGATGGTGCGGGCTGATTTGTGCTGTCTGTAATTGTAATCAAAGTTAATTTAATCCTGGTGTGGAGGTTGCTGAGCAACTGAAGACATTTATCCAGAGGAGACAGGGACTGTAATCATGTTGTCTCGAGTAAAGTTAGGAGGGCAGCCACGTAACCCTGGTAATGCCCAGTACAGAGAGCTGCAGGTCACAGGAAAGCACTGGTATTCGTGGTACAGAAGCCAAGGGGAAAGCACGAGGGTTGTGCCAAAACTATGCTTTCTACCCTCATTCATAAAGACTGGCTCAGATTGGGGACTGAGCCCTGTATGGATGCAATACATGAAAGCACAACTTCCCAGAGGATGAGCAGTAAGCACCTGCCCAGATGTGTTGCTGCAAGCAAAAAGGAGGTGCAATGCCAGGAAATGGTCAGTCAAGCCAGTTTGAGTCACAGGTGGCCCCCTGATGTCTCCTTTCCTCTGAAATCCCAGTGTTCCCTCACTGTCCAAGGAGCTATGAGCCCTCCTGCTCAAAACCGGGGGTGCTGAGCATCCTGAGCATCAGCAGCTGGCGGCCAGAGCCCAAGGGAGCTGCCCGGGGCAGCGGCGGAGCAGCCTCCCCCCTGCCAGAAGAGGTGAGGCGGGATGCTCCGGCACTGCTGGTGAAGCTCCTCTGCGTTCGCTAAGAGCCGGCCTCGCTCGACGCCTGCTGTGCCATCATCAGGGCCATTTGCCGGTGATGAGGAGATTTCGTGAGGCCGCCTCAGTGGGCATCCGCTGCTGGGAGGGGGCGGCTGCCGGAGGCGTCGGAGCTGGCCTGATTAAGTGCTTCGGGAGGGAAAGAAACCTGCCGGGGAGGAGGGATCCTGCCATCAGTGCCTCAGCAATCAAGGAGAAATTTTCCTCTGCTTTTTTTTTTTTTTTTAATTATTATTTTCTCCAAAAACAAAGTGCTTTCGGGGAATTTAAAGGCCTGGGGGTGCACCGAGGGCAGGAGTGGGGTGGCAGCCTGCCAGGGAAAGGGGCCAAAACGTGGTGGCATCCCAAGCACGTTGAGCGGCTCCTCACCCCAGCTGCTTCCTTCTGTCAGACCCCCTCCAGTGCGGCATTTTTTGGGAAAAGTAGATACCACAGAGTGTCCAGAGTCCAGCTCCTGCTGCGCTGGCCAGGCTGGCTCTGAAACAGCAGTTGCAGGGAAAAAAGGGAATTATTTTGCCTTTTTAAACTGACATGTCAGGTTCCTAGCAGAGAGGAGGAGCAGCTTGCTGACTTAGGAGGAGATCACAGCTTTTCAAAGCAGATCTGTGTTTGGGTATGCCCTAGTCACTAAAAAGTTGGACAAATGGCAGGGAAAAAAAAAAAAGATAATGCACCCAGCAGCACTATTGCTGCACGTCAGACCTCATGAACCAGCGACGGCTCAACCCAGCAGAGGCAGAACAGAGGCAGGCAAAGCTTAGTTTCAAGCGGATGTCTCAAACTTTTCAAAACCAAAACAGCCATAGGATTTTATTTAGCTTTTTTTCTTGAGCTGAAAATTTTGCTACATTTTCCATAATTTTACTCTTCTTCCCTTGCGTGTTGTGCCCAAAATAGGCAAAGCTGGGTCATTTGTTTCCATCACAGAGTGGCCATCACTCCCTCCGTCCCCCTGCACCGTTCAGGGGGATAAAGGCACTAAGTGCACGACACGTTGGGTATTTCCCTGCCTGCCACCTATGCCAGCACCCTCCAAAATGTGCCCGTCCTGGGGGGATGTGGCTCTTCCCACTGCGGGAGGCTTTGCTTCTGCTTGTCAGCCAGGGTGTTGGCCAGTCCCCACTGCTCGCTTGCTCTGATTCAGCTACTCAGTGGTGACGGCAAACCTGAGTTTGCCTCCCCTGGGAAGCATCAGGGATGCTGTGGGGATCTCCGCTCCTGTGCTAAGTCAGCCTGGGTGCTAAGTCAGTGGTGGGTTTCTAGTGGGGAGTTCCTCCCTGGGAAACTGCAGAAGGGAGGGAAGAGTAGGACAGTGCTGAGAGGTGGTTGTCAAAAAAAAAAAAAAGGGTGGGGGGAGAAAAAACAAATTAAATTTCCTGAGAAATTTTCATTTGGGAAAAAGGAAATGTGCCATTTTTAATCAAGATGCAGTTTTGATTGAATCTCATATCTCTTGGGTTGCCTGAGCTTTGCTTTCACACCCTGGTTTTGGTCGGTCCCAGTGCTGATGGTTCCAAACATGAGATGTTTTGGAGTGGTTCCTTAAAGGAAATGGAGGGATGAAGAAATAGAAATGACTTCATGAAACCCAACCGTCAAAGTAAAAATACCCACCTGATGCACAACCCGCACACCACTGGTGCCCTTTGGTCTGCAGGAAAAAGTCCATCTGAAGCCCCACCAGCTTTCTGCAGTGTTTTTGGCACCTGGCTGCCTGGCAAGCGGTGCTGAGAGCTGGGGGGGAAGGAGCTAATCTTTTCCTGGGGGTCTGAAGACTTGCACGAGCCCTGCCTATACCTCACGGGCAAGATTTTCCTGAGGGGGCTGAGAATACAAGACGTACAGGAATTTCACCCGGGTGGCAGGTTGGGTGGCAGGATCTACCAGTGTAGCTCATCCTAGACCTCTTTGGCACCATGATGCTTAACAGGGAGAGACATCAACCAGCCAAAGCCTTCACCTCCTGACAAGGAGACTCAAAGCCTGTTCCCACCTCAAGTTTACATTTATTCCCATGTTACAGGCTTTTTTTTTTTTTTTTACTGTAAAGGAAATATTAATTTCATGCTTGGCTTGGTTCTCAAGTAGGAGCCTTCTCCCTCCTGCATCACGATGTGGGTTTTTTCTCCATGTCAGGAGCTGCTGAGTGATTGCTTGCCTTTCCCTGCCCCTGGGGCTGAGGGGACAGGCTGCAGGCAGCGGGGTTTCATGGCCACCAAGGAGCTCTTTGGGACCAGCATGGAGGCAGCAACCCACTTCCACCTTCAAACCTGACCCCATGTGCTGACCAGTGACATCCCCATACTGGAGCCCCACTGCCACGTGCTGCATTTTGGAGAAATGCAGAGTGTTTCAGCTTTACTTTAAACCCTGTTTCCTATGGTAGAATCGAAACTATTATTTGATCGTGCTAAAATCTGTTTGCATTATTGGCCTTTTGTTTTCCTGAAGACTTGCCTCAAAATCTTCAAGCATCTAATGTGCTTACAGAGCCCCGGATGGTCCATTTGCAAAAATATCATATTTAGCTTTTTCTTAATTTTTCTGAATGGCATTTGTTCCTACCGCCTTTATAGCCCTCTGGTTTTCTGAAATTTCTTTCTTTAAGTAAGTAAGTACAGAGAAAGCAAATGCAGAAGCAGCAGTTTCAGTAGCTGGCTAGGCTACTGAAGATTTATGCTGACACACATGCTGTGCCTATGGCTGAATTAATAGTGCCACTGAAGCATTTGTATTTTCTGCTTTTTTTCCCTCTGACTTTAGAAATGGAAACACAGCAACACTTGCATACAAGGAGCATGGATGGAATGTGTATGGAGTTCATCTGCAATTTTTACTTATTCTCTAAAATAGGACATTGTTGAGGTTACTGGTCCAGAAACGTCATCCAGCTCCCCTGTGTTTCTCTCCTACATTGGTGAGTATTTGTTTGGGGAACTGGTCTTCACACCAGTTTTATGCCAAGATATTTTCATTGCCTTCAATAAAGTTTATCTTCATTCATATCAACATAACGGAGAGCAGAATCTAGCCCAGAATAAGGAACTGCCTAGTTCTTCTAAGCAAATATTTTTCCTCACTTGTTATTTTTAAGGAAAACTAAACCAGAAATATTTTCTTGCACGAAAAAAAAAATATATACCTTTCACCTCCATAATTCAGTATCTTTCAGAGCCAGAATTCAGCTTCCCACACAGCAACACGAACCACTCAGCGATGTCGAGCAGTCTATTTGTTGCTCAGATTGCATTTTGATGCTGCTCAGAGTTCCCAGGTAAGAAAATACACTCCATCATTTATGGCTGTGAACCACCGCAAAAGACCAATGCCTTAAAGGGAAAAGAAGGAAGGAAAGAAGAGATGTAGGTTGTTAAGTTAAGGTGGGGAGCAAAACAGATGAAATTGATAAAGTGGAAAGCTATATTATTCACTCCAAGGCTCCATTTAGTCCCTCTGCCCTGGTAGTTTCAGCAAAGTGAAACTCTTGCTAGAATCAATACTGCTATCGTTTCACAAAATTACAGTGGTTTGAACAGAAAACTAGTCATAAATCAACTTCATGCATGGACAGCTGGAGGAAACATTTCTTGCTTCGAAGGTTTGGGTGCTTCAGACCTAGTAAAGAGGAATTTGGCTGTCCAAGAATGCACATTTACTGCATTACTTGGAAATAGAGGATGGTGTTGCATATTCAAACAAGGCATGCGTCAAAATAGCAATGTGGAAAAGGCCGGTACCTCCATTTTAATCAGATGAGGAAAGAGTGTGTTTGATTTCAATGAAACTCGAGTGTTTGTTTTGGACATGGCCCCGTTCTCCGATGCTCACTAGGCATCCCTTCAGGCTAGGCTAAGAACGTGTCCTCGTTGCTTCTTTTTCATAGACCTAGCCTAGATCCTGTAGATTTTGAGGGATTTTTGCAGCTCAACACTTTCAGCTTAGTGACTCAGTAGACATATGGGTGGAGCCTTTCTAGTCATGGCCACTGGAAGGTGTCCAGCCCTCAGCTTCCAGGGAAAGGGACTGGACTTGGAGACTGACCTCATCTTCGGTATTTCAGGAATATATCCTTGAAGATCCTTTAAAGAAAAGCATGATAAACACAGCTGCTGCCCATCTTGGAAAGGTCTCACTATGCTCGTCCATGTTTTCTTGAATATCTCTGAAATGAACATTTTCTTCTACTTCTTGTTTCCCAACAAAGATATAACAGGTAACAAGCAATTATCTCTGCAGATGCTGGAAGCTTCACAGGTATAATGCACAGCGGAAAAGAAGTAGGGAGGGATAGTGTCTCCACGTCCGCTTCCTTGGTCTCAGCAGAATAAATGTCAGCCACAGCTCCATGGCCAGGGTTGGTTGGCCGATGCGTTAAGCCTGAGGGGCTCTTAGATGTCCCCATTGCTGCTGGGTCCTGTTTCCTCTTTCCCCGAGCAGCACCAGGGCTGTGGCCACAGCGACGAGGCAGCCCTGCTTGTGAAACCATCCCCAAACCCTGAAAACATCTCAGGTGTCTAAAACACAGCTGGTACGACAGCTCTGTCTTGAAGCAACAGACCTTTGGGCATGTTCATCTTTGCTCAGCTCCACTTGCGGTGAAAAGGCTGATGCACTGTGTCCTAAGTCGGTGCTGCCAAATTGAGGAAGCGGAGATTTCCTATTTGCTAATTTGTTATTCTATCTGAGGTAACTCGGTGCTTGTCTTCTTTCCTCTAAGGTACTTGTGAAACACACTTTTGTGCAATATCTAAGCACCATATAGTTATAATTATTTATAATGTTTTCCTGTATCTTGTGCATTTAGTGCACTGGAATTTTCTTTTAATTTTGACAGATATTTCTGGAAATTACTTAGTTAAATTTGAATTAATTAAAGAGAGCAATCGTAATTATTTGATAAATAGCATCATTAAATCCATTACACAATAAAATATTGCAAATACGAGCACAAGTAAATATTTGCAAGAGTATTCACACTGGATTTCCTCTCCTGGCATTTTGAAAAGCTCTTTTATTGTCTCACAACAGAATTGCCAAGTAGCTACAAATGTTCATGCATCATCTGCAAACAAGAGAGAAAGAAGGCTGCTGTTTAATAATATTTAATTCACCCAATCAGGGAAGGGAGGGAATAACATATGATGGAAACGGCCAATTAGATGGCATATGCTCTGACGATTAACACCAGCCAATTTGCTAACAAGACACAAATAATAATCCGTAATCAAAAATAATTCAAGCGACTGAGGCTAATAGACACATTTACTCAAACCATGACCTGTTCCTTATTTCACTGACATGAAAAAATTAGCTGAGTGTGTTGGGTGAGTTACTCATCATGAACAGCTTGATTGGCTCAGTTTCCAGATGTTTAGAAATTCAGAGAGCAGCAGGGGGGGCTGGGAAGTGCCCCAAGAGAGGCAGCGTGGCCCCGGGCAAAGAGGGGAGGGACTCTTGCCTGAGAGGCATGGGATCGTATGGAGAGGACCTCATGGGACCACTGCTGGGGTTGGTCCTCACCTTCAGAGTGGTCTTCTACCACCACCTCCCCATTGCCCCCTCCAAAAATGGAGGCAAAGAGGAAAAGTGTCTACACCTCCAAAGAGGGTCCAAAGGCAGCGGTGGCCCTGCAGGAGCAGCATCTAGCCCCACATCCAGCTGCCTGTACATGGTGCCCCTTGCCCCATGGGGTCTGTTGCTGCTGTCCCAGGCATGGGCACCCACCAAGAGAGACGTCTGGCTGCTCGCGAAGTGGGGTGGGAAGGCAACGACAGGTTTTTACAGCTTATTTCAGCCAAAGAGTCACACTTTGGGGCTGAGGCATTAGTAACAGTGAGTGGCCAGGATGCTTCCCTAATGCTTAACAAGTCAAGCTCCACTGCACTGGAACTGAGTCAAGGAGGCAGGAGCCATTTAATTAGACCAAAGCAACTGACAGCCACTCTGCTGTAAATCTTCCCTTGCCACCTTTGAGGCCTCTGGTCCTCTGCGTCTTAATATTAAAGGATATCTCAATGATGGGAGAGCAGGGAACAAACATGCCTCTGCATTTTGCTCTCATGCAGCAAGACAGCAGGGCTTGTAAGGGGTCAATTCACAGGCCACGGTAACGATGAGGGGCTCCTTTCCTTCCAATACTCAAGTTTCCTGGGGAGTTACAAGATGATGCTTTAACCAAAAAGAGTCAGTTCCACACTTAGCTGTCGTTTTATGCATGAGGAGGAGGGAAAACACCTTTGCCAGCATGTTTGTAAAACCTCTCTGCTGACCTGAACCAGGCCTTTCCGTAGGCTGCTCCATCGACACTGCTGCTGGCACAAGCACTGAAGGAGAAAAATGGTATTTGGATAATAATATACAGCAGTCTGGAACAGCATTGGTATCCTGCCTGATAGTAATGTGGGATTTCTTTTCCGAGTCTAGACGAATCCTCTGTGATTCCTCTGTGCCTGCCAAAGAAATCAGGGTAGGAGTATAAGTATGCTGATAAAATTTGGTGCATACTGATGTAAGGACTATCCTCCTCTACCATACTTCATCTAAGGTATATGAAGACAAATGCGTGCACCTAGTTGCGTAAAACAGAAATGGGCATTAATTTCTTGCAAGTTGCTATAAAATTGCATCTACTGTACATCAGGAGTGGATCACAGCGAATAACCTCCCAGGAGACAGAAAGGACTGACTCCTTCAAGTAAACAGACCCCTGACATGTCTTATCTTCAGCCAACGGGCACTCATTCCTTCAGATCCCATGTCCTGTCTTCTTGCCAGGAGGCAGAGTAATTGTTAAATATTCACCAATTTACATTGCACACTGAAGCATCGTCCACAAAAAGTGGCCTCATGGCTCACTCCTTGCCGCTGCTGAGTGGTCCAGGTCCTCCCAGCACTCAGATGAGCTGTGTTTCCCATGCTGCTGGCAGCAGCAGACTCCCCCTCGGCATCATTTCCACCTGCACACTCCTTTCCCTGCCGTGGAAGGACCAAGCTATGTGAGCGCTAGAGGGATGCATGCCCAGTTTCCTTCCAGATCCCTTCTTTTCCATAAGGACGTTTTCCTTCGCCGGTCTGCCTGGGTCCATCTGTCCCCATGGTTGACACCAGTGCAGATATCTTCTGGGGCTGGCCGCTACAAGGGTCACCTCCCGGCTGTCTTCCAGCTGCCTCCTGGGGAAGCCTTGAACAGCTGAGCTGGGTAAGGCGTCATCTTTAGCAGTGTTTGGGACCACAAGCTTCATGTTTCCTGGCCTTTTTTTGTAAATCAACTTCTTACCTCTGGCCTGCTGACAAACTCGCATCTCTTGGTTGGCTTTGCCGAAATTCTTATTTCCAGCTCAGGCTCTGACCCCACAGGATATGTAAGTGCATTTCAAGGTCTGGAGTCTCTACTGCCTTCCTTTTTATTCCTGTCTTACCACGACAGCACCCAGACCATGCCCAGGACACTACAGTTTGCAGCTGTCCAACCTTAGAAGAGCACCACCTTCCCCTCCCCGACTCACAGATGCTGCAAACTGCAGGCAAGGTGGCAAGTGGCAGCGATGCCATCCCACTGCTTGAGGGATGGAAGACCGTGAGGCTGCAGGCATGGCATGGCTCTGGTGCCCTTGTCCCTGTCCTGCTCCTCCCACCATGTGGCACCTCCACCAATACATTATTTTGATGCAGTCAACCTACAACACCCTTTGGGGGATTTTTTTTTTTTTCTGAGGCTCCTTCCTTGGAGCCAGCACTCCTCCCACACACACTTTACTTTTGCTTTGTTCCCAAAGTCATTTCCCTGAATTTTAGGAGCTCATGAGAGCTTCCATCAACTGAGGACATGAGGTGTCTTCTCATTATGCACTGCCACAGCTGCTGGCCGCTCGCCTACCCCTCAGCCCCTTCCCACAGTATCCTTCCAGCCCACAGAGCTTTCCAAGTGGTTGCTCCACCCACCCTCCCAATCTCAAAGCCCCCCTCTCCCAGCCTTGGCCCCTTCCTGGTCTCTCTCCACCCTTCCCCACGCCTCTGAGTCACACTCGCTCCCTCTCTGGCGCTGACCCATCCAGCGTATCGGGAATTATCTCTGCAAGTCACTGAGTCACTGTTTAAATGTGATATTAAATTTTCCTTTCAACCTTTAGCCTGTGCATTCCTCAACCCATAAAGCATTCAGTAGATATAATGCATTCAGGCTGATATATATATGTATATGAAGGAGGTGTACGACGTTGCAATGCATAAACCATCACCTCTTGCCGTTTCTCACAGCATTTTTTCCTGCTTGTTCACTGTTGGTCTTATATAAAATGATTTGCAATCAGCGTGTGGGTTAAATGATAACCTTTCAAGGCACCCTTGCTTAGGAGGACACAGAAAGATTAAGCCCTCTGCCTTGGCACAGCCCCTTTTTGAGTTCCTGAGGTGATACGTGCCTAATGCCTCTATAACCAGCTGTGCAGGGGACATTGCCCTAGTACCTGCTGGAGGCACATGGGGAATTGGGAAAACTGGCCTTGGCCGCTGCTGGAAAAACATAGCGTGAGCACCTGCCCTGCCTGAGATTTTGGCCAGCCCTCACTGCCATGGATTAGCACAGTCCCCAAGCTGCAGTATCATGAAAAAAAGAAATATTGCATGAAGGCAGAGAGACAGGCTGGAGCAGCCAGGGGAAGAGCTGCTGAGATCTGGCTCAACACACAGACCCTCCTCAGCCCTGCTGCCAAAGGCGGTAGAGGGGCAGCAGTGAGTGCTGTAGGAGATTGCAAAGGGGAAGGCACAGGGACTTAGGGACTCCTTACGCTGCGATGCCTGCCGCTCCCCAATGATTTTATGGCATTTCCCTGCCATAAGACATGGCAAAGCCTTTGAGGCACCTGAACAGTCCAGGACTGAGGTCAACTGCGTGGTGCAAACAGACTTTCTGGCGTGACAACCATTCAGTCCAGCCCTATGTTAAAATATCATATGTAATGGTGAAGGAGGCCTGCTGGTAAAATCACCAACAAAGACACTGCATCAAAATCTGCAGGGAGAAAGTTATTTTTCAACCATTTTCTATGGCTCACCCCATACAGACAGCTTTACAGTGACAAATTGTTTTCCCTGCAAATGTCAATACATAGCCAGGCTTTCAAGTGCAGATAGTCATCTTGCCAGTTTGTTTATCCAGAGACAGAGAGAGGCAGGGCTCTGCTAGCTCCGACCCCATAAGGCACCGCCAGGAGACCACACCACAGCATTTTGGATGGCTTCAACCTTCTCACAATATCAAAATTTAATAGGTCAATAATCCCAAGGGTGCTGGCCAAACCACAGCTCTTGCGAGCGGTGTCAGCATTTCCTGGAGGCATGGCAGAAGGTGGTCCAAGGGACTTCCCAACAGACAAACCATTTCGAGATTAGTTTGGGATGCAACGTCCATCATTTCCAGACCTGTTTTATTCAGGGAGGAGGGCATCGTCCAGATTTTCTCCTGGCTGTCCCCTCCCCGGTTAGCCCTCTGAAGGAATGGTCCGAGCAGCTGTAGTCACTAATTCTGCCCTGTGTTAGGGCACAAGGCATCCATCCTTTGCCACAAAGTACCACACAGTCAAAGCACAGCTCCAGCAGGCACAAATTTTTATTTTTGGTGGTGGCTCTCCCTGGGGGACCTGCAAGCCTCCCTTGCTGTGGTGCAGAAGGAGGTAAACAAGCGGGGAAAGCCTAGGCAAGCAGGTGCTCTTCTCTTGTCTGATGATTTGAAATAGTATAGGCAGTGCTGGCACGTATCTGAAGTGCAATCATTATATTTCCATAACTTTATCTGCAGAGGACATAGGAGTTACAATGCAATCAGCGCTATACAGTTTAAAGTGTAGCTGAGATGTATTATAAAGTCAGCTGCAGCAAAGAACATATGGTACAGCTTGCCACCCCACTATAGTATTTCTTCAAAAGACATTTTTCTTACAAAAACTAAGACATTATCAGTCAAATTGTAAGTAACCCATTTCCATTTATAGCGTACAGTCTACCCTCTGAGTCACACACACAATCAGCAATAGCAGCTGTGAGACTTCTAAAAGTTTGGGTTTTTTTTTTCTTTTCTTTTTATATTCTTGATTCTGAAAATGCTTCTGCTTGAGTGGTGAGTCTTCCCTCCTCTCCTTTGTGAAAGCTGAGCATCGCCCCGACTGCGCCTTGCCTTACCCAGACGGGCACGCACGGTCCAGCTGCTCGCGGTGCTTGGTGCTGCCAGCCACGGTCGTGCCTGGAAGAGCACATGGGATGTGCCTAAATGGGGGCACGTAATGGATACCCCCCAACCCAGTGCAACTTCGGAAGCATTTCTGCTGTGGCTGGCTTGATTTAGCACGTGAAGCCCCTCAGAGATTCGGGGGAAATCGCCTGAAACCGCGAATTATTTACTGCTGTTACTGAATCCTTCCTCCCACCGTCTGTGTCCTGTGGAAGAATGAAGTCTCCCTTTCCCCTCAGGAGCAGAAGTGTTCTTTGTGATGCTTAGCAAGACTTTGGTGCCTCTTGACATGGAATTGCTTTCATTTATAGCATGTTTGGTGTTTGCTCTTATTCCAATGTGTTTTCATTCAGAAGTCACTCTTAAGGACTCCGCTGAAAAGAAAAAAGGTCAAGGTTATTTCCTTGGGGAAGGAGGGCAAGAGGAAGGTCAGAAAATGATTTAACCAAATAAATAATGCGCTGAATTGTCAGAAAAGTATTGAAGCAGAGCAGATGGGCTGTGTTTGCAAGCTCATTTGCATCACGAATACTTTGGCATCACCCAGATTTTACATAAGCTTTCTCCTTAATATTTTGTTACTTCGTTACTGTCTTTGGGCTCCCTTACACACACACACTTTTCAAACAGATCAAATTCAGAACTAGTGGAAGGTGATGCAACTACAGTAAAGAAGGATTGTGTGTTTAAGAGGCTTGAGACAGTGCCTGTGACTGTCACCTATAGCCCTAGAGCCATATCCCACAGGGCGCATTTAATAAGGGCATTTTTATCTGAACCTTGTTTATATCTTGAGGAAAACTGGGGTCTGAAGCTTCAGTCCCACCTCATTTGAAAGGGGTTGTCTATTGTTTCCACTGAAAAAAAAAAAAAAAAGCATTATTCCTTGTTTAAGATATTAAAATAAGATTTGGCATAAGGAAAAGTGTTATGGAGTCTGTGATATTTCATTGTGGAGATAAAACCACAAAGAAGCATCTGAAAGAAGATTTCAAATCCACACTGCAACATTTTGCTGACTCCATCCTTGTCGTCTTCTCAGGTTGAATCAGAAGAATGAGGTTCCTGAATAATACTGGAGTGGCCACGGAGGGATGTCCAACACTCAAAAGTGAGAGGCACACTCCGACCTTCACCAAAGACTTCCATGCTGCAAACACTGCCCTCCTAAGTGTCATATTCTTCCATGATGGATAAATAGGTAAGTACTTGGGGCTGAAGCTGTGGGGGCTGGGTTGCAGGAGAGCCTTTGAGTACAGCACAGCAGCTCAAATTACAAATATCTAGGGATAGAAGTACACAAAGAGGAGCATGAGCAATGGTGAAAGCACTCGGTGTGGTACGAAGGATGAATACTCTTTCAGTGTTTGAAACTGAAGCAGATGTGAGAATCCTGCATCGTCTGAAAACTGTGGGTTTACTGCAAGTGGACACCAAAACTTTGGACTTCAATCCTCTCCTTCTTATTATTGCTTCTTGCATCCCACTAGACATCATCAGAGAGATGAACTCTACCAACAGCTGCACATATTTACTGGTTTATCCATCACCCTCTTAAAACTATCTGGGAAGAGATGGTAAATTGAGCCACAGCCTTTCAGGGTGTTTGTGATGCCTGTCAGTGTGTGGATAAGGAGAGCAGATCCACGGCTGCTTGTTGCATGCTATGCCTGCATCCATGCTTCACACTGCTGCAAGGTGTCCGGGTAGGCATCTGTGCCGCCCTCTCTGCTCAAGAGTAATGATAGCAACATACCTTGCTGCAGCCATTCATTTGTTTTTTGTTAAGAAAGTACTCAATGGCAAACTTGGCTGCTTTTCAGCACAAAAGATTTCAACATATAATTCACTGATTCAATAGGCTCCCAAACAAAATGAATCTTTCTTTACTGGGGAGAAGGGTGTCCAGTCTTCGTCTTAGCAGGCTTTTAACTTCTCTAGAGGTTCTTTTAACTTCTCTCTCTTCTCTGTAAATGAAGCTGGGAAATTATTTTTGCACTTGCTTGTGAGAAGAACTGCATGGAGTTTAGGTTAATCTCCACATGTAAGCTACTTTTCCCAAGAAAAAACAATGGTTGGATGCAAAGCCCCGTGTCCTGGGTTTAAGACCTCAAGTCTCAAATGAGATCATATGAGTTTTGTACAACTGAACCAGCACCCAAATTTGACTCCAAGGGAGGAAGCAAACTGCAGAAGGTACCATAACCTGAGCTACACACATGAACTGGTAGAGAAAATGGAGCTTAAACCAAAAGTTTCCCCCTTGCTTCCCTTTGTCAGAGCCTCTAGAGGCAGCTGATAGGCAGCGCCCTGAGGATTTGGTGCCAAAGCAAGGGCCAAAGCTCACCTGTAGAGACCCACCTACCCATGACAGCTTTGTAGCAACCGAGTGAATCTGCTCCCCCGCAGCCGGCAGCACTGAAACCTCTTAAGAGGGTGCAGAATTCATCTGGAATGGATCCAGGGATGGTCCAGGACACTGGGCTGAAGCCTTTCACTCCTGGCACATTTTTTTCCCATTTGCTGCTTTCTACCCTGTCTGTTTGCTCTAGCAGCTCAGGCAGTTGCCTCTCTCCCCTCTGGAAGAGTAACCAGCGTATTTCTGTTTGCAGACTTCTGGATGCAAATCCTTCACATGGCTGTTCTCAATTAGTTCTTCTCTTGCAAAGGAAGGGAGACAATATAATGAATAAAGCTATTTTGTGGAACGCAGTTTTAGTTGAAATATTTGCTGCTGTTGGATTAAGACAGCAGACCTTCGTTAGCGAAGAGATTAAGTTAGTTTGTATCTGCAGAATGGGGGTGAGAGGAGTAGTTGGAAACTATAAAGAGAGAAAAAAAGATATCGCAACTCCAGCGTCATGAATGGGGAGAAAGTTTTGCACTGCTATTGGCACATTTAAGTAGGTGCACGAAATAAAAGCAGCCCTCACTGCAAATGCTCCTGTCTTGCACTAAGACTTGTACTTGCACATCCTCTGGTCTGCAAACAAAAAAATGTCACACTTGCAGCAAGTTCCTCTTCATATTGGAGAAACAAATTTGTGCTAAGAACTTGCAGTTCTACTGACACAAAACTAAAAACACATGCAAAAAAACTTTTTAATGCCTTTCCCCAAAGTGAAATCTCTAGCCTAGCTTTTGTGGCTTGCTAGGTTGTGACTAGTGTATATTCTTTCGGCTGAATAGACTTTGAGGGATTCACACCATCTGAGAACCCAAGTCTGTGAGCTCTCACTTGGTTGCAGTGGTCACTGCAGAGAGACGGGTTTTATTCCACTTTGCACGGTGTTTTGACGGCTGAGCCCAGAGAGTGGTGGTGAATGGAGTCAAATCCAGTTGGCAGCTGGTCATGAGTGGTGTTCCCCACAGCTCAGTGTTGGGGCTGGTCCTGTTCAATATCTTCATTGATGATCTGGATGAGGGGATTGAGTGCACCCTCAGTAAGTTCGCAGATGACACCAAGTTGAGCAGGAGTGTTGATCTGCTGGAGGGTAGGAAGGCCCTACAGAGGGACCTGGACAGGCTGGATCGATGGGCCGGGGCCAACTGTGTAAGGTTCAACAAGGCTCAGTGCTGGGTCCTGCACTTCGGTCACAACAACCCCATGCAACGCTACAGGCTGGGGGAGGAGTGGCTGGAGAGCTGCCTGGCAGAAAAGGACCTGGGGGTGTTGGTCGACAGCCAGCTGAACATGAGCCAGCAGTGTGCTCAGGTGGCCAAGAGGGCCAATGGCATGCTGGCTTGTATCAGGAATAGTGGGGCCAGCAGGACCAGGGAGGTGATAGAGCCCTTGTATTAGCACTGGTGAGGCCGCACCTCGAGTACTGTGTTCAGTTTTGGGCCCCTCACTACAAGAAGGACATCGAGGTGCTGGAGCGTGTCCAAAGAAGGGCAACGAAGTTGGTGAAGGGTCTAGAGCACAAGTCTTATGAGGAGCGGCTGAGGGAGCTGGGGTTGTTTAGTCTGGAGAAGAGGAGGCTGAAGGGAGACCTTATTGCTCTCTACAACTACCTGACAGGAGGTTGTAGTGAGGTGGGGGTCGGTCTCTTCTCCCTAGTAACAAGCGATAGGATGAGAGGAAATGGCCTCAAGCTGCGCCAGGGGAAGTTTAGGTTAGATATTAGAAAAAACTTCTTCACCGACAGGGTAGTCAGGCACTGGAACAGGCTGCCCAGGGAAGTGGTTGAGTCTCCATCCCTGGAGGTATTTAAAAGAAGGGTAGACGTGGTGCTTGAGGACATGGTTTAGTGGTGGACTTGGCAGTGCTAGGTTAACGGCTGGACTCGATGATCTTAAGGGTCTTTTCCAACCTTAATGATTCTGATTCTAGGTATGGTGCAATCATGCAAAGGCTCCACAGCATGCTCGGCCACCGTCGTACAAAGCCAGGCTGTGCTGCCATTCGCGAGCTGAAGCCCAAGCTCAGAGGGGTCTGCCTTGTTCATGCAGGAGATGTCTTTCCTTCTCTTTTTCTTTGGCCTTTTTTTCTTCTCTTTAGCAGACACAAGACTTGTTCATTTCCCATTCCTGCCTGCTGAATTATTCATCCAAAATGTTCCACTGGTATCTTCTTGTCTGCCAGGGAGCTCATCATCCAACAATTCCTCTTCAGTCTTGACTTGTAATCAGAGCAATTAGCAACCCATTAAAGGTCTCAGCACGCCCATGGCTGCGGGGGTACGGAGTGCAACTCAGGAGTGGGCCCACTCCGACTCCAAAACTCGGGCAGAAGACCCACTGGCTACAACACACCTACAGCGAGAGGAGGTGTCGGGTGCTCAGAATAGGAGTTTGCAGTCAATACAGTGAAATCATGGAAATCAGCACATCGGTTTGGACTCATCTCAGCGGTGAGAGGACGAGGTCCCAGGCGCTGCTGTGGTCTGGCTGGAAGGTGTGATAAACTTCTGTGGGCACTCAGCCTGCTCCAAACAAGGTTGTTCAGCTCCCAGAAGTATGGGGCTTCCTCCCTGCATGTAACAAACCTTTTTTTGCTGGAAGGAGCCAAAAGGGAAAATGAAGGGCTGTCATTGATTCCCTCTGATGCTCTGAAAATGATAAAAAATGGTAAACAGACGACAGTGGAAAGCAGGATAGTAGGGCTGGGCTCTTCATCCCTTCAGTGGGCTGGGTGAGTCTGGTTTGGGGAAGCCCACAGTGTGTTTGCAGGCATCTGATAGTTGCTGCCACTCAGGACCAATGTACTCTGGGGCTGCAATCCCACTCTTCTGCCTCTAGAAAAGCACTTTACCCTGATTTCGAAGAGGCCCCACGATTCCTCCCTGTCCGTGAGCTCACCAGCTCCCACGGGAAGAAGGTGCTGAGTCGTGATCTCTCCCTACCTGCTGTCTGCACCAGTGATTGACTAACCAATATGTAATACGAAGTGGTGTGTGACCTCGGTGTAAAAGGTCAACATAAACAGCATCCTTATAAACGTTTCCTATAGAAAATAGGTACATGGATTTCCTATTTTATCATCCAATCTGTGCCAGGGGCTTAATAGGTCAGGACCAGAGCAATTCATCACCTTTCCCCCCGTCCTTTGCCTTCCTAATGTATTGGAGATTCTCTCTTGCACTTCTGGGCTCTGCCTCTGCTAATGTCTCTGGAAAGATAATCTGTAGAGAAAGAATGTGAGAATTATTAAATCAATAAACACTGCTAACCTTTCAACTGTGTCTGTCCAAGGAGATCTCACCGCTGCAGCAATCGCTTGCTTTAACAGATTGAAAGCAAAGTGTTCTTATTGCATATGTCAAACGAGACAGGAAAAACCATGCTCTTTCTGTGTCAGGAGAGTGGAGGTGTCCATGGGGGCTCACAGCGTGTTCCTCCTACACCCCAAGTCTGAAAGGCTTTGTGGCATTACGAGGAAACACAAGCTCTAAACCCTGTATGAATTTCTCCCATATATACCCTGCTGTTGTTATTGGGGGAAAAGCAAACGCATTTACATATAGCCAGATCAAAATAGATGAATAATGCCTAAAATTATTTTAACAGCTTTTGGTAGATTTGGTGGGGGTTTCTTGAGCAGGAAACTTCTGCATTTTTTTTCCAAATCATCTTCTGGAAGCCAAATGCAGAACAGCAGCATGTGCTTGGGCCTAAGCCTGCCAGGAGCTGCAGTGAGCTGCTGGGGCATCTTTCAGCTGCTTAATAGGGAGGGGATGGCTAAACATTTTGCTGTTCTCACGAAGGCCAAGGTCTCTGATAAGCACATGGCGCCTTGACTTGTTGTGAATATCAGCAGGAATTGCACGTGCTTATTTCATTACACGGTTTTAGTGAGTTTGTTTCTTTGGTCTGCACAAGAGGTATCTGTTCTCAAAGCCAAATCCCCAATGTGGCTCTGCAATAATGACTAGACGGAAGGATCTTGCTCATTCGGGCAATTTTTCCCTCCTCCAAATATCAACAGGATTCCTCAGCTTCCTGGAAAACACATGAATGAACTGTTAATAGGTCTTGTCTCTTGTATTAGAAAAAAACATGATATAATTTGTGTTTGAGGATCATCCCTGTTTACATGCCTGCAGGAACTGAAACTGCTTTCCAGAAGCTATTTTCAGATAATACCAGTGTACATTCCTTTGACTTAAAAATAGTAAACTCACTCTTTAAAACGCAGAGTGAAAATCTTTCTGTCTGTAAGAGCAATCGTACATATGGTTTTTATAGGAGAAGTATGACTCTGAACCACCTTTATCTTGCAGCGTGAATGGGCCAGGCTCCCATCCCATGTTTTGCGTACGGGCTCGTGCTGTACCAGTGAGCTTTCCAGAGACTGCAGTAGAGGGATTTTCAGGAACAGTATTATCAAAGCTACTCCTTTCGGGGAAAAGTACGCTGAAATCCACTGCAGCTCTGAATGATACAAATTGCAGCAAGAAGTGTTTGGGGTTGGGTTTTTTTCCCTTTACACATTCTGAGGAGCAAGCAAAAAAAAAAAAATTCCTCCGTGTGTTTTTTTTGGTAAGAGCTGGTACCACGAGAGTAATGTGCACAGTGAACAACGGCAATACACAACATCATTTCCATGGCACGGAGTCCTTTCCCAGCATCTGTTGGTACCAGCTGCAATGCACTACACTGACTCACTTTCCCTGGCTCAGCCCGGCTGTGGAAACACGTTGATATGACTTAGCATCGTAACTCCCCAAGACGTCTTAATACTGAAAAGATGTACCAAGCCCTTAGTCATATCCTGCACACAACACAGTATTTGAGTTCCACAGGCCAGGCCAAAGAAGCAGTAATTTGTTAAATTGGTGAAACGTCCAACAAAACGGATTAGTGGTCCAGCAGTAATGTAAGCATGCCAGATGTCTCTCAGGCTCGTTGGGAACAAGTTGATGGAGAAAGCTGCATCAAGCCCACGCTCAGCCTTGGTGGGACTTGCCCGAGCCCCCAGGACAGCCGCACAAAGTGACTTCCCCTTCATTAAATGCAAGCGCATTTAATGATTGCATGATCCCATCGCCTCTGTGCACTTAAGCCTCTTCCAAGCAAGCAGCAATGCCAGTACGCTCCCTCCTTCCTCCCCGCATCCCCCGTAGGAGACACCTGGTGCCGGTGCCCACCTCGCCGGGGCAGAGCCAGCCGGCTCAGCCCCTGGCACTGCAGGCAGCGATGGCGGGACCCAGGAAAGCATCCTCTGCCACCCGCTCCTCTCCCTGCCAGGGTGCTGCCCAAGGACACAGCCCGTTTCAGGGTGATGGACGTCGATGTCATAGCAGTGTCTGTCACAGACATATTGGTGCGGGCTTCTCTGACGAACCAGGCACCCTTGCAGCCATAAGAGTCGTCGGTTGGTCGGTCCGGCAGTGTGGCAATGAGGGTGAGGGGGAGGCACGGCTCATGCTGAAACCTTTCCAAACCTGCTGCCGAGCAGCAGCACCTCCAGAGACTCCCCTTCAAACAGGAGATCCACGAGAGCTACGTGCCAAGCTGCAATAAGAAACGGAGGCTGCGAGTTGTATAATATTTACATTTAATACAATCCACTGACATCTGACATTTTTCTGGTAAATTTTACGTGGACCATAAACATTTCTGGAGCACTGAGTAAATTTTAACTCCTCTGAAGGTCTTTTGCGCTGGTAGTATCTGCAATGAAATATTTCACTGCCTTCCCCCCCAAAACCTCATCCATCCACATCTGTCCCAGCATCAGGATCTGTCATGAGATTCCTTAGGCATCCTCGGTGCGCTGATGCTGCAGAAGTATCCCACTTTTTTGTTTTTTTGATGTGATATTCCCCACTGTCAATGCCCCCTCTGGGTGCAAACAGCGTGCACATGGCAAGCCCAGCTTTCCTGCACCCCAGCCCTCAGAGCAAGCAGCATCCTCCCTCGGAGGGCTTTGCAGAAGCTGTCCCCTCGGCTCCAGCAGTGCTACGCTTTCTTTTGATGATTTGTACACAGCTGCCCTGCCGATGTAATGGTGTCACAAAGAGACATCTTTTAAAAAGCAATAAAAATTCAAAAACAGGGAAAGAAAATTAATAGCTGAGCAACCAGCCCACCTCTGGTAATGAAACAGAAAGCAGATAGACAAGGAGAACTTGAGTCAAATGCAATGGCTCCAGGCTCCGTCTCCAATCCCTTCCCCTCAGACCTTGGAAGGAGGCCAGCAGAGCATCCTGGTATCTGAAACAGTATCCGACCCCAAAGTTGGGATCAATTTGCGCTCTGCAGCCTATTAACTTTTTGTTAATCCTCCCCACATTTTTTTACATCTTGCCTTCCATCACAGAGAAGGAGGATTTGTGCAGTGCCGGGGTGACTAATGGCAAGTCCCCCCTCGAAACCGGGGGATGTTCAAGTTACAGCCAGGTGCGGGCCTTAATGGGCTTTGGTGATGCTGCCAAGACGTAATTGCCGTAAATCAGTCTGAGCCCTATGGAGACAGTTCCCTGTGTTTTGAAGTCCATTTGCCCTTATTGCTTGTTCAGCTCCTTAATGCATTAATGATAAGATAGCATGGGGAATACGCAGTACAGCCGTCCCCCCCAAAATCCTGAAGTAATGAATCAATACTGCGCCTATCTGGTCTGACCGTGGAGGAGAGGAATGTAGACAACGCTTGATGCAGGGGAGATCTCTTTTTCCAAAGGTTTCTTTGCGAATCCCAGGGGAGGCTGAGCATCTTTAAGGACCATGGGGGCTGGTTTGCAGAAGTATCCCCCAACTTTGCACATGACTGCAGCATTCCTTCCCTTGCTGCCTGTCCGCATGGGTATATTTTTATTTGTGCCTACCAATGCTTTTCAAGTGCCTTTCTCGACTGAAATGTGCTGCATTAACAAAAAAATGGAGAGTATCACGGAAGGACTGGAATGCTTTTTCTTATGTCAGCCAAGCTCTGGAAATCAGGTGCTGAGTGGTACTTCGTGGCAAATGACCCAGCTCTAAATAGGCCCAACTCTTTTGACCTTTTAGAAGGTGAGGTTGTTGGGTCTCAGAGGTGAGCCCAGACAAGTGGAGGGCAACCACAGGCAGTGTCCCTGCAGGCAGCTCGGAGGGCTGTCCTGATGCTCACCGGCACCGTCCCCTGCTCCTGGGGTACTCAGGGGCCGTGGCATCCGTCGGCAGCATGGGGTGGCTGTGTGGGGGCCAGAGGGGCTGAGCAGCCGTGAGCCAGCCAGCGAAGCCAGGGGAACCGGCGCTGCCTCATTACTGAGCGACTCCCGGGAAGTTATTGGGCTTGCCCGCAGATGAAAGAGCCCTGGCATTATGCACTAGGAGTGGCTCCCTTTGAGCTGGCTGAGTCTTGGCAGGGCTTTCTCCCCTCCACCCCCCTGATTAGTGCATTATAACCGCTTGACAAATCGCTGGTGCTCTATTGACACGTTTACGCCGCTGCTTTCTTCTCAGCTAGTCAAGAGGATCCTGTCTGCTGGCTCTTGGGCATTGCAAACATCGACTGATGCAAGCGTCACCCTGTAAGAGTGGAAAAATTAGACATCCACGCAGAGACTATCATCCCTTTGATGCTGACATTGTTTTCATTCTGCCCCATCTCCTCCTTTTTCATGTAAAAAATTTAGAAGCAGGAAAACCCAGACAGAAAGGGCAAAGAGGTAAAAATCACTGCCTGGCTGTTCTTCATCACCTAGCGCAGATTAAGGCAATGAACAATTTCTACCCACCTAACGATTAGAGCAGCGAACAGCCTCTGCCTGCCTCAGTCCAATGGCACATCTCGTTCCTGTCCTTGTCACCAGCAAAAAGTAGGGGCTGGCCTGACCTGCACCAGCTGGCACAGCCCCAGCAGGAGAGCTGGGATGGATCTCAGCATGGGCACAGCCTAGCTCGCTCCCCTATCCCCTTCCCCAGCACCTACCCCCAGCCGGTGGGATGTGTGGTGGGCTTGGGAACCAGCTGTCCTCAGATAACAGTCATGAAGCTGTTTCTGTGGGGTTTTTTAGCTTGCCAGGGAGAAGGATGACCAGTCCAGGTCTGCTTAGTTGCCATCAAAAAATCAAATGAATAATGGGACAAAGTCTGGACCCCTGTATTTTTTCTCTAGCACAAAAGGCAGTCCCGACACCCTTGTTCTGTTTTCATTTTGAAAGATTTTTTAACCATTGCCTCTTGAGAAACTTTATGCCCTGGATCAATTTGTGTTCTGAGTATTAGTACGTACCTGAAATGACTCTGCAATCTGGTGTCACTGGTAATAAAACTTGTATTTATTCATTCTGCTATCCTTTACTAAACTGTATGCATTAACTCCTCAAAACACTGTGGACTAGCTAACTGGGTGGGTCCTTCAGCAGAAGTCCATGTCTTTGGAAGTGAAGGTCAAGAGTTTTGTTCCTGTTGCTGCATGTGTGCAACTGGCTGTCACCCAGGGCTGGCTCCTCCAGTGCGTGCCAACAGACCGCTACATCTTCTGCTGCTGCCAGCAGAACTACGTGAAAGACAAGAGATGCTATACAATTAGCAAGTGATACTTCTTCTTGCAGGGTACAAAGCAGAGAAGTCGTCTCGTCACGGTGTGGCATCAGCTCCCTTTGAGGTGTGACTCAGCTCGGAGAATCTGCTGTATCAGAGCACAGGGCTGGGGCCGTGAATGATGCTGAATGCAGAGGACCAAAGGGTTGCAGGCAGACTCTGTAGAGAAGGAACAAATAGCTTAGCTTCGTTTAAAAAAAATAAAGCCATAGTATTTAGACATAGAAAAGAGTTATAACTTACCCAGTGCACTCACTGCAGATGCTGATTTGTGCCTTTTAGTATATTTTCAAGTGCTTTTCTAGTCTAGTGCTAAATAACCCAAGATTTCACTGGTCCCCTTAGGAGAGGATTTCACAGTTCAGGAAATCTCTCCATAAGGAACCATTTCTCATGTCTCCACCTGAATTTTCATTTGTCCAGTTTCACCCATTTCTCCCTATTATATAGCTCCCTGCCTTGTGCGGCCCTGGGGATTCTTCTCATTCCTTAGTGCCCAATCCTTCAAGTCCTTGCAGTCAGCAATTACGTTCCCCCAAGATGTCATTTAGCTGAGTGATGTGTGTTTAGTTACTTTAATCTTTCCTCGTAAATCAGCTTGTTCAACCTTCTCTCTCTTTCTCATTTATGAGTTTTTCCCTCTCTGCCATCTTTCCAGTATTACTCAGGCATCTATAAGTGAATTTAGCATCATGTTTTCAGCCTTGTGGGGGAGGACCATCATTTTCTTGAACAATGAGATGACATTTACTATATGATGGGTATTTTCTGAGCTATACGACTCTCTACTACCACACTTCTTTTTATATCCATTATCACAGCTGGGTTTCTCTCTGCAGTACAGATTTCCTATTAATTACCCCCCACCACCCACTTTGCTCCTTAAATTGGACAACAGGTTCTGGAATAGGTACTAAACTGTTTTTTTTTTTTGTGCCCTACACCAGTCTGAGTATTAGAGAACTATGTGAGCAGCAGCAGGAGATTATTCGACATCTGCCTGTCTTGGTTTTCTTGTGCATCTAACGCCAGGCTTGCCCAGTATCCCATCTCCAATGAGGCTGAAAAATTTGGCAGTTCCTGTGATCTTAACAGAGATGATTCTTTTCACAGATAAATCCACACTTGTATTATTTTTTTTTTTCCAAGTGCAGAACTGAGACTGCAAAAAGGTCCACAGGTCGCCATTCCCCTCAGTTACAGGCAGCTGCTTCAAATAGATGCTTCTTCTGGAAGAGTCCACCAAACTTCTAATATATATTCAGGCAGGACAAGGCTCACTCCACCACTGTTGCAAGCACAAGACTTGTAGTACAGAAGACCAAAAGCTACACAAATAACAATATGCTTCAAGTAAAGAGCAATGAAGGACACTACTCAAGTCCTAAATCCCCACACCAGCAAGAAATTTGTTAGCTGAAGATGTCCAAATGAAAGATGGATCTCCATCCTTACAGTGTTTCTAACTGTTCTTTGTTGTGTTTTGCCCAGATGACTTCAGTTATTTCATAAATCACTGCAGCTCCACTGAAGACAAGCGAGGCACCAAGACATGCCCTTGCTCTGAGATGAGCGATACTGAGTTGTCACTGTTGGCGCGGAGAAAGAGGAAAAGACTTTTTTGATCCCCTGTTTGAAGTGGGAAGTCTAAACCCATGTACTCAAATCTCTGCAAAGGCATCAGAATAAGTGACCTACTCTTAATCCAGGCAATTGTAACCCCACAATTGTAACCCCTTATCTAGCAAAGCACATAAACACCTTACACATAAGCACAGTGAAACAGAAGCAGGTTCATAAATATTGATAGATCAGGGCCTACCTGTCAAAATGTGGTTGTAAATTTGTTCCTTCACTTGCTACACTGCAGTGGACTTCATGTCCATGTACTTGTTTCTTCTGGTCTGAAATTCTATACAAAGCATCACCATTTATACAGCAATAAAACCTGCATTTAAGCAAAAAGTGCTTTACATTTTACATGGACCAAATAGTTGCAAACAAGTATGATGGAAAACGTAGCTTATAACATGAAATCGTTGATGCATTGGCAAAAATGCAGCCCTTTCTGTGGCAATGCGGAATCATGGTCC
The DNA here is from genome assembly GCF_965183815.1 of Platalea leucorodia. NCBI lineage: Eukaryota > Metazoa > Chordata > Aves > Pelecaniformes > Threskiornithidae > Platalea > Platalea leucorodia. Next base: position 122,486,339 of record NC_138823.1, read on the forward strand.
ATATACATGTTGTATTGTAATTTGGGTTTCAGTAAGCCCAAAGGACATGGAATAACAGCCTCTGTCCCCTGTTGCAGAAAGGACCAATTTCTTTCTGCAGGAATGCAATCAGTAGAACAATGAAAATAATTCATCAGATTAAAGTACAAATAAATCCTGTCTTGACAATTGGATGTTATCATGTTCAATTTCAACTTAATTATTTTTGTATTTAATTACAAAATGGTTAATTGCTTCATTTTAATTACGTATCTCATTTAATTAGATTGAGGCTAAAAAAACCCGATAAGGCTGCTGCTACCCCACAACCCTTCCATTCTTCATTTTATCTCACACCTTATCAGTCGCTTTCCCTTGCTTTGCTGTTAGTTTCCTGTGCCAGGTCTCTCCCAAATCCCCTGCTTTGTATTTACCTCGCTTCGGCAAAGCCCTGGCGTACAAGCAACGTGGCGAGCCCAGGAGCCTGCCTGCTAGCTGCAGCAAAACGGTGTGCCCATGCTTGCACAGAAGCGTGTGCTGGGCACGAGGGCTTTGCCTCCACTTTCCTCCCACGTCATGGGGCCAGATCTTTTTTTTTCAGCCACGGAGGTTTGGCCAGCTGTGGGGATGGCTGTTGGTGAAGCAGCCCAATTTATTAATCCTTCCTCCAGAAGGGAGGAGCACACCAGTAATTCCCTGGGGCATGTAGGGGAACCACAGTTTTGTCTTTACTCAGGCTAATTTCAAAACCTAAGCATGCCCTTTGCTGTCTGCCTCCCCCTGCACGCTCATCGCTAACGTCTCAGAGTCGGAGGAGTGCATGTGTACATGCGTGTGTGTGTGTGCGCACGTGCGTCTCACTCTCACGCACGCACTCTGCCAATTGCTTCCCCAGCATCAGCGGGAGGGTGTAACTGCCCACACCCCCACGGAAACCCAGGGGAGCCCCTCTGCAGTGGAGGGCACGCTGACCGGGGTATCTAAATGCTGGCTCTCCACGAGGCATGAGGCCATGAAGGGGAGGTAGGAGGTAAGTTGCCTCCGCCGTATATAACAGGCTGGCATTCACATTAGCGACCAGCCCTTCTCCAAGCAGTAAATCAGGCAAATCAGGGTGCCTTGCTCCCGGGTCGGACAAGGAGGAGCCAAGCTGAAAGCTGCCTCCGGCTGCATTGCAGGGCATGGGCGAGCAGTGCCCACGGGGGAGAGACAGACAGCAGCTCCTCACGTCCCCAGAGCAGCGATAACTGGTGCATTGCCATCCAGCCGGCTTGTCCTGGCTTTTATAGTAACTTCTACTTCAGTGTTGACTTTAACTTTTGCATTAGAGTCTTTCTATAAATGTTGGCTTTTCAGTGTAGGCAGTGAACACTGAACCTCGGCATGAATGCCAAAGGGGAGAAATAGTAGAAAGGAAAGTCACTTTTTAGCATGCATTTTGACATGCTTCTTTTCTGCTTGTCAGCATAAAAAGGTATTCCTGAACTTCTCACGCAACAGAAGAAAGTCATAAAAGCTTATGAAGACACCCTCGGACTGAAACACAGCAGGAGGATGCTCAGCTGTTGCCTCAAAATTTGCTATATGAACTCTAGCAATTTTTTACCCCTACAAATTTAACACAAAAAATAAAACAAAAATAAACACAAAAATATTGGGCAAGGTTATTAAGACTCCAGCATCTTACCAGGAGCTCTGAGACCCAGCAAAGTCATGTCAGCCTGGTATTTTAGAAAACATGGCTTTTAGGTTTCTGTTTTGGTGGCAGGCTCAGAGAAGCATCGTCCCTCTTTCCCTGATACTCCTATCAGATATGTCCCAGCTTGCCCATCCCATGAGGCTGAAGACCCCAAAGGGAAACACCAGCCTTCCCACCCCGACCGGTGCCACCTCTGCCTGCCCTACTCCAAGCTCTTGGATTCCCCACACTGGTCAAAATTAAGTCAACAAGTCTCTTTGCATAACTAAAAAAATTAAAAGGCCCTTAAAATCAATGGAAATGTTTAGTATAACAGAAGAACTTAAAGTTTACTCTGTTAAGGGGTCCCCCAGCCCAGTATCTTACTTCCAATGGCAATCACGAGGCATAGAGAAAAGACAGACAGAAGCAAACATGCCCAGCATGATCTCCTTCTAACACTTTTTTCCGTCTCCAGCACTTACTAAGTGAGGAATTTCCAGAGTCAAAGGTTGCATTCAGCCATAGCATTCCTGGATCTATTTGCTGTATATTTGTTTAAAAACGTTTTAAGATTCACTTGTGGTTTTGGGGTCCACATCACCTTGTGCTAACAAATTCTTTAAATTCATAGAGCACTTGGCTAAAAAAGGTGTGGGGTTTCTTTTGGGGGGAGGTATGCATTTAATTTGCGTTAATCTGATGTCTACGTATGTAATTTTCTTTTAAGACTTGTAATTTTCAGTCTGATGATTCCATAGGTGTCTTTCACAAGACCTGGAAGGGTGAGTAATGGCCCCCCGTGAACCCTTTCACCACCGGTCCTGTATCTCCTGCCCTCCCCGTGGTCCTTTTGTGTCCCTTACTGGCAGGAGAGTCCTGCTCTGCTGTGTCTCTGCCTTGCAGAGAGGCTGTTTCCTGCTTTAGCTTTTCTTGCTTGCCTTCCTCTGAACCTTTTTGAGCCCTGCTATGCTCTTGTTGAGCTCAGGTGACAGGATGAGCCTGTGCAGTTTGACCTGCCGTCCACGCAGTTCTGGTGGGTACCCGGCGAGTGCGGGTGATTTGATGCAATGCAATTTGATGTACTGTATTTGTTTGAGTGAGTTTGTTTTTATCTCAGCCCATCTGGGTAATTCTAATTTCAGGAGAATCATTGAAATGTTTATGCTACGCTTTTGAAGAAATGCACCTTACATTGAAGAACTGGTCCACCTAAGGTTTATGCTGACTGAAGTCCTGGTGCTTCCTTGGCTTCCTGCTGCGAGAAGGGACAAGTTTTGGGGAGTTTGCAGTCTCCTTGGAAAGTGTCTGATGGCGAAGTGCTGGAGGTGGTTTTGTGGCCATGGGAGAACACCAGCAGCGTGCACTCCGCTCCCACCTCTTCCCCACCGCCTCTCCTATTCTCTGCTCCGAGACCAAGCTTAACAGAGCATGGCCTGGCATCCCTGCCCTCACAGCTTTCAGGCTTAGCAACTAAAACACAGGCAGGGCTGGAGTATTACTTGAGTAAAACTGTACCACGTAGCTCACTTCTGCCTCTTGTTGGTACTACCATGCCAGCTGTACACAGCAGTGGCACCCAAGCAGCAGCCTGATGGATTGGAAGTAAATATATATATATATATATATGTAAATATATATATATAAATACAGTAAAACTGTCTTCATCAAAGGGTAGTGGATGATTATAAAAGCATTCATGGTGGAGAGAGCCCACCTTTCTCACAGGACATTCCCCCTTTCCTCTGAAGCTGAGCCATAAAATAGTTTTTAGGTTTTAAATAGAAATCCCAAAGTACCTGAGGTGTCATCAGTTAAAGCTTTCAGAGAGGACCCTGGGCTAGGAGCGAGGAGAAGGCTTCTGGTATTGTGCCAAGAGATGGATATTTTTGTACAAACACCAGCAGACTTGCAAGGTGTTGGGTTTTGTCTATTCCTCCCAGAGGTGTCTACTCCTGACCTGGGAGCACTTTCTGGCTAAGACCTGTTGGAATTTCTTGTCTCCAGAGATAAGGTTACATCTTTTTTGAATAAACCTGGCCTTTAATAAAATGCCTGCCTTTGTCCTGCTGGCTAAGCCTGCCTGTAGGAGTGCGAAACAGCCGACTGTGCTGGTGGTTCCCCCAGGGTGCAGTGAGAAGGGGAACTGGGGCAGCGGCGGTGGCAGCAGCTCTGCCACCAGGCTCTGGCAGAGGGTCCCCGAGCTCCTTGCACACACAAGTGAACAACAATGAGCACAAAAGCCAGGCTTGAGCTAAAGTTGTGTTTTTCTCTGCCAGCTCCACACCTCCATGCTGGACTAAGCAGAGTGTCCAACTGCTCCCAGCCGATCACCGCTGTTTTGGTTCAGCCCATCCTGGAAGAAAGGAGCCAAAGTTCTCAATTTTTGACAGATGAGTGCCATAAAATTCAATATTCAAGGGGCCTTCCCTTGGTGGTTTAACCTTCCTCGCTTGTGACATAAACCTTATTGCGACACGCAGCTCAGCACAGGGTCAGGGACCAGCAAGCTGGTGTCGCGGATCAGAGGTCAGAATAACCCAGCGTGGCTCCTTCCCGCACAGCCTGAAACCGCCTGCACTCAGCAGCACCACGGCTGTAGCCGGGCTGGCATCGCAAACAGCCGTAATCCAATTAATTGATGTGACATGCGGGGGGAAACGGGGGGGAGGGGGGAATGTGGTGGTGTCATGAGAGAGTTTGAGTGAAACACTTTTTAGCCACCCTTTCAAAGAGCTCCTATCAAGTGTTTTATTTTTAATGCTTCAATTTGCTTTCCTCTTCTTGATTGTAATACCCTTCTTGAACTTTGCAAATAAAATGTGCTTTCCCTTTTGATTTTTGTCATCATCTCCCTGGCAAGTTATCAGACTTTTAATTCCAAGCCTCCATTTCCACTCCCCCCCCAACCGTAGACTACCAGCAGGGCGAGAAGGTAATAAAGTATTTCTCCTGGATTCCCTGCTCTCCAGTGAATCAGCACTATGCCCACAGCCCTAGGCAAGGTATATTAGATCAGTTGTACTGCCTCTTCCCTTCAGAAGAGGAATGAGATGTTAACCAAGGTCCAGGACTAGATAAGTCTATTACAACCTGGATTATACTAACCTCTCTGTCAAAAGTCTTCTTCAATTGAAGCAAGGTCATAACCCAGTGTCTGCAAATGCAAAGTGTTCCTTTTCCCCAGGCGTCTCAAATGACTGGAAGGAGAAGAGGTGCCTTTGGGAGAAAATAGGCAGTGCTGGAAACTAATACACAGCCCTTAATGACAACCTACAAGGAAGTCATAAGTGCCGAGATGCTATCTATATAGAAACCACAATCTAAATCAAAACTAAGGATGCTAAATTCTGGTCACTAAAGAGAATTGCAATAAACGAGATGCTCCAGAATAAGACTGGCCAGCAGAGAAACAGAGGCAAACTGGGCAGCTCGTCTCCAGGTCACGGTACCAAAAGGAGGACGGCTCTTCCTCAGGTCTTAGCTGCCATGCCTGCCCTGCCTCCCTGCTGGCAGCTCTGGGCAGACCCAGCCGTCAGCGAGGATCCCTGCCCAGGCAGCTCCATTAAAGACACTTCTGAGCAAGGCTATCACAACCGCTTGACAAGAAGAAAATAATCACAGAGTATCGGCCACTGGGAAGACCAGGCCAGAGTTTTAATTCACTTGGTAGTGGTGAAACTCATCTGTGACACTGGGGATGGTATGGGCACCTGGTACCCACATCTTTTGGGGTCAGCAAGAAATAGGAAATGATGGAGCCACCAGACAACACATCAGCCAGACAACTCCATGGGAGCGAAGCTGACCCCATTCCCACAGATAGCGTCTCCAGGGCTGGGGAAATGAAACTTCATTCTCGGGAGCATGAAGACATCTGTGAGGGCAGTTAATTGAACCAGTGTCACCGAAAATGATGTGCGTAATGACAGATAGTGTCAGCTCGTGCTGCTGTTTCAGTTACTGGAACAAATGAGAAGAGAAGAGGGCAGAAATAGAAACAAATGGAAGAGAAATTTCTACCAGATGTCAGGGATAGGGTTCTATTTTTATCTCTCCACTTTTCTTCATTCAGAGAATAAGCAGCCTGTACCACCAGAAAGACCCTGACCAGACACATGGCATTGGCACTGGTGCCATGCCGAGGTCCTGGCATGGTGTGTTAAACACCTGCCATTGCTTCCCTGGAGCATCCCGTACCTAACTGGGGAGCAAGCAGACACCATGCACAGGCTGCCTCGGCAGTGGGGCAGCACCAAGGGATCCCTCGGAGAAGCAGGACCGAGCACTAACCATGGTATGCCTGCACAACACTCGCATCTGGTGAGGAAAATGAGGTGAAAATTGATCTCTGCTGCAGCCGCTGGCTAAACTTCCCTTGATTTCTGAAAGACCCAGGTTTCATTCTGGGGATGTTGTATTTCCTTGGCTGACACTCCTTCCAGAGGGGATAGGCTTTCATTTGCCGCAGCCATCTTCACTCCTTGGGAAGGGATGTTGACTGCTGCAGCCCAGGTGTTATCTTGTTGTACCTCCACATGAAATATTAAAATATGACCTGATGAAAGATAGCACAGAAGTACAAACCACCGAGGACTCTGACTGTCTCGCTCTCACTCGCTGGCTGTGCTTTTCCTGGCAGTCAACTCAAAGGAGACGCAGCCTTGGTAGGAGCAGGATGCTCACAGCGTGCTCCTGAGCTGCCCGCGACCAGAAACGGGGGCATGTACAGGAACAAGGGAAAAGCCAGCTCTGCCCTGGGGTGGCTTTGCTGTGCATGGCAGAGGACAAATCAGCCATCCGTGATGGAGACTGGGCCACAGCACAGCTTGCCCACAAGACCCTGCCCGGCAACTACCACTGAGACAGAACAAGAGAGTGTCGAGAGCATCTGAGTGAAGGACCTCTGTGCTCTCGGTGGCACTGAGGGTTAGCCTATTTCTGGCTCGTTCTGTGATAATGCAGCTTGTGTTTTGGATGCTTGCTTGCACTTAAGCCTTTTAATCACTTGTTCATTAAGAAAAGGTTTTCAGGACACCTTGCTGAGAGGCAGCATCTCATATACCTCTGAGAAGAAAAAACAGCCACTTAGTCAAACACTCAAACCACTCAGATCCTAATGATAGAATAGTAATGAGGGTGAAGTGTATTATCAACTTAATGACAAACTAAGAGATTTGGCACCCGTAACATGGGTTCACTCGTTAAGCCCCATAGCTGGTTCCTGAAGGATAAGCGAGATGCAATTTGTAGGAGCTGGAAATTGTTTTTTGTGTTGGGAACTGGACCAACTAAATTGCGTTTTAAAAATGGTTTAGTGATACATTGGAGGAGTGGTGCAAAGTGGTGAAAAAAAACCCTAGGTCTTCCTTGTGGTGACTTGTGATGTAACAGAATCAGAAATCAAATTTACAGAGGCAAAAATCCTTATGAGGTGCATATTATTTCCTCTTTACCTCATGCATATCCATCTTGATGTGTAAATCAACATTTCCTAACTGATGTGCTGGAAGAACCAATAGTTTCAGGTGGACATGGAAGTAAAGGCAATGACTAACACCACCTTGTCCCCAGTCATCCAGGACTCACACTTAGGGCTGAACCCTTCCCTGAGAAGCTTCCCCTTGCCATTGCTAAGTGCCACCACTGGCAAAGCCGGTAAAAAGCTCTTATACAAGAGTCAGACCACTGCTCTAATTGGAATAGACACCAATTTATTTTTTTTCTGCCAAACCATCAGAAATTGAATTTATCAGTCTTTTCCTGTTCTTTTCCTGGATCCTCACTGCAGGGTGGCCAAGGTGCAAGGTACAAGATTGCCTGTCCTGCATTTACCACAGACTTTGCTCTGGCCGTGGGGAGATGGGGAGAGATGCCCGTGACACCACACCTCCATGAATATTGCATTTGCTAGGAACTGATGCAGCTTTACATACTTATATACACAAACGTATTGATCGGTCACATATAAAGTACAATCTAATGCAATGCTATGACGGGCATTGCCCACTGAAACGATTTGCAATTGCTTTAAAGGTTTCCTTTCCTGACAGAGTGAATAATTTCTAATCCATGTAGACACGGCCCATTTAGCATGGTTTACCTTAAAGAGTGCTTCTCAGCTTGGCCAAAAGGCAAACCAGCTCTGCTGGAGGCCCAGGGAGCCCGGAGACAGCTAGCAGCAAATCTGGGCTTTAAAATCTCCATCTCCTCAAATATAGTGTTAGTTTTGAGGTGAGTTCATCTCAGGTACTTGGAAGTCTGGCTCAACCATTTCTGGGCCATCCAGGTAGCTGTGAAAACAAACCAAGGCACATACTGCATCTTCTTGCATGTAGTTGCATGAGCACATGGGTTGCTGTTGAGGACCAAGGAGGATAGTCAGGAGGGGGTAGGCTCAACTGAAACGCTTCTTAAAATACAGATGAAATTGAAATGGACTCCCAGCACGAGTCTAAAATTCTTAGCATAACTCTAAAATGCTCAGATAACTGCATTTTTTCCAGAGAGGGTGTTTCAGTTTTGCTTGGACTGTGTGGTTTCAGAGCCAAAACAGACCTTGTGAAACTTCCCTGATTAGGGGGAAAAAAGCACATTTCAGTCAAACCCAGCCTGCTGCACCTACAGACATGGGCAGCTTTGGAGGAGCTGGCTTAAAGATGAGGCTTCAACTCAGGATCCCTGATTTTCAGTCCGAAAGGAACAGACGTGTAAATATACCCCGCTGGCTTGTACAACTCATCGTGGGGCATCAGCAGTGGCTCTCAGCAGCTGGGGATGGGCCTGATCACATGGAGAAATGCTGCTGCTTGGGGCAAAGCTGCTGTGGGGGGCACAGGAGGCCCAGGGAGCCAGGAGCATGGCCAGCATCCTCTCCAGGAGATGCCCTGGGTGGTACCCGTGCTACTAGGGCATCGCTGGCAGCAGGGGCTGAGCATGGGGAGCTGTCACACTAATACTTGTCTCCTGAGACATCTTCCCAGAAACATCATTGATGCCTCACAGCACCCTGTCATTTCTTGTCTCTGTGATCTACATCTTGCAAAACCCTGTGCGGTAGCAGAGGGATGATGTGTGTGCACACACTATTGTGTGCACACACAGGGGGCTTTTCTCCCGGCGGTGGGCTTTCTTTCTGGGTGTGTTGTTCCCCGACAACTCCTGGCACTACCTTTCCTTCTCCGAGCTCAGGTAGATGCAGCGCTACCCTGGCACAGCTCTGGGGCACCTCATCTCTTGTTTTGAAGGTTTGGAACCAAATTTGTCAGATAAACACAACATTACTGCTATTAGTAATAAATACAATAGACGGTAATTTCATTCGTTGAAAATGAAAAGCCATCAGCTTTTACTAAGGTTTATTTTTTCCCCTCAATCTCCTTCATGTCTAAATTCAGACCTCTCAAAATCAGCTCTATCTATTACGTAAATCACTTTAATAGAAGAGTTAAAAATGCTTCCCACCATCATGAACTACGAGCTAAGGTGCATTTATCCCCTGCATCAATGTTCAGCTTCTGCATACTCTACGAGGGTCATGCTGAGGTTCAGAGGTTGGTAGCATATGTAGGTAATATTTTAAAGAAAAATATATGTCAAAGAAAAGGTTTTTTTTTTCAGTTTCTGTCCTATTTGCTCTGCTGTAATTACCACTATTAAAATTTTTTAAATTGTATGTTATAGGACCCTTCTTTCCTTTCTAGTGCAGATCTGGCACCCTAAAGGAGCACCAGCCACCCAAGGCAGTTCCTCCTGCAGTGGTGGGATTATTCCTCATGGCGACTCTGAATCAGCTGTCTGAACTAACACTATACTCTCACTGGTAACCTGAAAGCACACTTTCCATTTCAAAAAATCAGATTAAAAATATTGGGTGTTAATACCCAGCCCCTTTGCTGGCGGCAGGGTGTGTGCATGGGGAGGAGAGGAGGACAGGGCACGCTGCCGGAGCACGGGGAGCCTCTCAGACCACCCGCTAGAGCAGCCTCCAGCCTCTAAATCCCCCTTCTCTGAGACCTCCTTCCAAAATCACAGGGCGTGGAAAAGCCACAGTCCAAGTCTGCTTTATGATTGATGTGTTGCTGCTCTTTTCTTCTACAAATAAAGCAGTGGAGCAATAATTAATGAGAAAATATTAGGATGATGCAATCCGGAGTGAAATCCCAGTTTAACTGGAGCCAGTGGGGTTTTTGCTTCCTGCGTAGCAAGAGTTCACATGCCAGCAGGGAAACAAAACAGAGGATGAGGCAGCAGTTAATTATTCTAGTGTTTTGCACTGTGATGAGTGGGCCAGGGACTCCTCTCCCAGCTTTCTCTTTGTACCCACATTCCTCCCTTGCTGCTGGAGGCATATCACGCTTACAGACCTACAGACAAACCCCCAAGATGGGACCCTGCTGCAAGATGCTGCAGCCCAGCAAGGAGTTTGTTTACGAAGCAGATTGCAACACAAGGCTAGTTCAAATGCCAGAGGAATTTTTACCTTCAGAGGCTGCTTTTCCATTTCTGGTCACCAGACATAAGATAACAAGAGAACAAGGGGAGGAAGGACTGCAAGGTAGATGCGCCTGGCACTAGGCACCGCTCCGCACTCTGAGTGTCGGTGTAGCAGGAGATACCCATAGAGAATTCGTTCCCCCATCTGTTCCTCTGTAGATCACTTTAAAAATTAACTTACTCTATTAAAAAGAAAATGTGATTGTTACAGTTAAGTGGCTGCAGTGCTAGAGATAGTTCATCCTCCCCCCGTCTCGAATTATATCCAAAAATGCACAATTAATAACACACTAACGTAGCCAGAAACGGGTGAGAATACGTTAAAGTTTTGTTATAAATACATTTAATTTTGTGTAATAAACAGATTTTTTTTTTCCTGGCCTGTAATATTGCAGAAGAGATAATTCCTCCCTACAGCACATTTCACACTTTCCTAGTTTGAGACAGATTAGCACAAATGACATTTCGTGCTCAACTCATCTGATTTTAGAAAGCACTCCTCCATCAAGTTACGCTACATTCAGATAATTATTCTATAAAAATATTCTTAAACTAATTGTATGAATGGAGCAAAAATGCGGTTACATCAGCTAGACACTCTCTTCGTGTCCAGCAGAAAATGTAGAGCACAGGGAGCTGCCAGGGTCCTTCCACCAGTGGAGGGAGCGGACATCTGACAAGGTCGGTATTTATGTACAGTTCACATGTAAGAATAAAATCATTAAAATCAAGGTAATACAAATAAAAATAGGTATTAATGTTTCAAAAATCTCAAAGGAGACTTAGAAATACATTAATTTTTCAGTAAGACTGAATCCATTGGAGCCCAGATCCTTCTTTCTAATAAATTCAGTTGTCAGACTCCGAGTCATTTACTGCAGATGCTGACAGTGCTCTATCAGTACCCACGTTAGGCTCTGCTATGGTAGGATTTTCTTTCTTTGTCTTTAAATTGATCGTGTAATAAAGCCTGCTGCTTGAGCAATGGGTCTTACACCAATTAAACCACTTAGTTTATCAAATTTCTTTTCCATGGCTAAAAATAATAAATGGCTATGGATAGCGCTTTGCTGTCTTCCGAGCTGATCTGGGATCAGTTCTCTTATGAGAAAAGCACTGCCTGAAATGAGATGTGAGCTCTGCCTTGTTACACTCCAGAGCACAGAACAGCGTAGTAGTGCTCCAGAGAGCCATTTTCCAAAACAGTTTCCTCGCAAGTATTGCATTGGTATCTTGGGCAAAGAGAAATGTAGAAGCATCTTTGTGACATTATCAGTAAATTTGACCTTTGAATGCCAAGTTCCTGTCTCCGGTTCACAGGATGTTTTCACCACTTTTGGGTAAGTCCTACATGAAGGTCTCCAGTAGTGCTTGTCCTGGCTGATGTTGTATTAAATCCTTCTCTAAAAGCTTCTTTGCAAGATGTCCCTGCAGTTCTGAGTTTCTAACTTATCTATTGGTATCACTTCGATATTGGTGGAAAAGCCACAAAGATACTAGACCTGTTGGTATCCTTCATAGGGTTTGCAACCTAAGGTGTGAGTAGTTTCCACAAGTTAAAAGAGATGATCAGCAGCCATTAGCAGTCAGAACAGCTTTTTGTTCTCCAGGCTGTAAATAGCCAGAGGTTGTGACCATTCCTTTTCTGTTTCAGGATTGTACCTCCATGCCAGTGCTTCACATGATGGTTCATCTTAAATCTGGTTAGCCGGTTAAACTGGTGCAGCACTTGGTGGTAAGTATCCTTTGCTGTAAGCAGTGTCTATACTGCAGAAAGCTGCACTGGCTCCCTGTTGGCTTCTGGGTGGCTTCTACAGTGAGAAACTTAACTTCAGAAATGCCTCGGCACTGATTCAGCTCGGGCAATGTCTGAAAGTTCACCCAGGGAAGATATTTGGCATCAAGTCTTCAACCCACCTAATGCAAAAGCAAAGCTCAGTTAACTGCCCCAAAGGCACACGGGAGGTCTGTGGCAGGACAGGCTTTGAGTCCGCTTTCTTAGATCTAAAAAACGCACCTCCTGTTAGTCTTAATCGGACTGTTCACGGTGTCTTTTTGCAAAGAACAGCAGAGGTGGCTGTTCCTCAACAGGCTGCAGATCCACATCCCTCAAACCCACAGCTCAGGGCAGCCCTAACTGAGGTGATCTGGATGGACAGCCAGCCCTGCCCCATCTGTTCTCACCTGCAGGCAACCTGCAGCCTCCCTTCAGTGCTTCCCCATGTTGGCTGGTGGATCTGGAGGTCCCCAGCTTCCCACAGCCACCGCTGCAGTGGTCCCTGTCCCCGCGCGTGGGTGCAGCCCCCCACCAACCCTCCTCCCAGACTGTGCAGGGATCGAGCTTGCTGGCCTCTTCACCAGGTGTCCACCCTTTTTGTAACAGAGCCCACATTTTCTGCAATGAATACTTACACAGGCAAAAAATGTAAATAGTCAAAAAATTCCCCCAAAGAAAAAAAAGGGCACAACAAGAGGAAAAACAGGTTTCATGGAGGTATTTTCAGCAGGTCCCAGTGGATCACTTCACTGCAGGCAACTAATTTGTGGGGCTTCGTGCCAGAGGGCAGCATCAAGTGCCACTGAGTTTCATACAGGTCCAGAAAAAGTTAGACCTGCATTTTAAATTATGGCAATATTCACAATGACAACAGGTTTGCTTTCATCACCAACCAACCTGCTCTGGGAACGTAAACCCTCGTGGTCCAGGACCTACCGCTCAGCAGCCAGAGGATGGTCTACGCGGAAACATCCTTGATGGGAGGGAAAGATTTTTCTGTAAAAGATTAAGTATCGCCTAATTTCATCTAACAGCCCGGACTCGGGTGCTGGCAAGCATTGGGAGGTAATGCAATGAACAGAGCTGGTGTCCTCCAGCCTTGGCAACCACCGCTGCTCCTCACCTGCTGGCCATTTCCCACCTCTCCCCTTACGTAGCCAGCTGGTTTCATGTAAGCATGTAAGCAGCAACCAGTTTTTATGCTATACTGCCATTTACACAATCATAGTGTGAAGACTATTTGGGTAATAAATACTGAGATGTTATGTATATGTATATAATACATTTGAAGCACAAACTGAAGGTATTCTTAAATGTATACGCAAATAATGAGTATTCTTCAGCTGTTTCTGAAAACATATGGAGAATAACTCTAATAAAGATGCGAGGGATAAAAATCCCTGTGAATTTTTAATCTGAGAAATAAAGAACATACTGTTAATACAGCATAATTGTTTCATTAATTATTTAAAATATATCTCCCATACTAAATTTGTATTTTAACAAATATCTTTTCCATTTATAAACTTGTAACACATTTTATGAATATTGCATACAGCCAGGAGAAACTTCCTCAATAAAAATAAGTTAATCCTTACGTATTCAGCCTCTTGATTAAACATTGCTATTTTATATCAGGATACATTTGTATTATTCATTATAATTTATGAATTTTCTACTTAGAGATAATGCAATTACAAATGTTTCTTGCAAATCTTTCTTACTCCCCTTACATACTATTTCATTTAAATATCATTCTGTTATTTACAATTGCTTCATTTTAATAAGAAAAGATGCTCACAACCAATTATTTAATTGAATGGTGCTTCTCAACACACTATTCATCTCTTTCAAAATAATTTGCATTTTGTGTATTTGGAGCAGATATCGGAAAACATTATCGTCATTTTGTCCAATAACATTCCTGCAACGTGCCACTATTTGGGGCAAGAGCTGATACAAGAATGGAAATCAACAGCCTCATCAGCCTTACCAGGCTTGTATCCTCCTTTATTAGATGGAATAAATATCTTACTGGAGACAGACCTTCAGCTGGCAATTACTTTATGCCCCTGAAAACTGAGGTGAAAATGTCAATTCAGCAGGGGCTCTTACATGTGCCTCATTTTTTCATGTTCTCAAAACAGTGGGCAAATCCACCAGAAACTCTGTCTGGGAAGGAAAGTTTCTCACCCCCACCATATCTCACTAAAGATATCCATACGGTGCTCCTTTTTATTCATTTTCTCTTCATTTATTTTTCCTTTTTTTCCTTTTTTTTTTATTTACATTTAATGAAAGTCCAGGTTGTATGAGGAAAACAAAAGGAGCTGAATAATGAACTAAAATCAACTGTAGGCAAACAGCATCTCTGCAATACAGCAACACCCTTCCACAGAGTTTTGGTGTGTTTTTTTATGGTGTGTTTTAGGTTTTTCCCCATTCCCAAATCATTAAACTACGTATGAAATAGTAGTTGCAGGAGGCTATCTAGCATTGGTTGGCAGAGGCGGTATTTGTGTCTTGATGCTTTTCAAAATACAAATGTCAGATTTTCATATAAAATATCAACATTGAAGCAATCATATTATCTTAGACCAAGGGGATGGGCTCAGACCTCAATTCTGCAAACACCAAAGCAGTTGGTGAAGTGTGTTACGTAAAATCTCCTAAATGAGTGCTTAATTTTGCATGGTTGTCTGAGCAATTGCTACCGCTTCCTATGGGCACGTGGCTTATGAAACATCTTTAATTATCTCACTATACTACTGGGTTTTTTTCTACTTGACCCGTCCCTCACTAATTGCTCCTCAAAATCCTGCTCGTCCTCATCATCAACGCATGACTGTCTCATTTACTGCACACCGTTCACACCCTGATCTGAAAGCAGAATTATTCATGCCTTCCTGGGCTTTGCTGCAGCGTGCGGTATCAGTGTTTCACAAACATTTAACTTACTCCCATGGTGCTTCTGGTGAGATGAATTATCAGTGGAGATGGTTATGCATAGAGAACCAAGACACACTGAGTGTATGGTCCAAACTACCCACTAATTCAGGGTGGAAGGTTTGAAATACCTAAGGCTTATCATTTCATAGTACATCATATTTTCTACAGCATTTCATATGCTCAGAAAATAGCTTCTATTGATTTCAGATGCGACTGTGCATGCCAAGTACTCCTGCAAGCCCAGTCCCGAGATTTCAAGCTGGGTGCCGCAACATGCAAATTACCATCTCTGAAAAGCTTGATTCCTGGGGCTTTCCACCATCACAAAGGGATTTTGTGGCAGAAAAAAAGCTAGGGTGAGATCCCAGGTGAGGATTCGGCTGCACCATAGAAGAGGCCTTTCTCTGCCCACAGCGCCATGTCCCATGTGCGACCCATGCTCCAGCTGATGTGAGAAATGAGATGCAGAGAACTGCTCAACTTGCTCCACAGCTCTGGTTCAGTCCGGAAGCAAACCCAGGCTGTGCACAATGCCCACCCATTGCATTCTACAACGCAGCTGTCCTTTAGGGAATACAGTTTGGCCGTAAGATGCTGTAGATGTACAACAGAGTCAAATGAGAGTTGTTCGGACTGCCTTAGTTCTGGCAGCTTTCAATGTTTGAGGCGTTTCCTTCATCAGCTTTAAGACAGTAGCTTTTGCATGTAGTCTTCTGCATTCTTTTTCTAAGAAAGATGTTAAAAAATTAATCCCATCGTTTAGCATCAGATAACATTCATGTGGTTCATTTGGGTTGGTGGAAACTTCCATATTCACATCATAAACCTGCAACACTGGAGCCAACCAAGTAACTGATAACCATGGTAAGCTTTTGTGGACCAGAAGTAGAAGAAGATGAGACAGGTGAGGTTCATAGATGATGCACGTAGCTGGGGAACAGCAGAAGTCATGGATTTGAGAGCCATTGCAAGCTGTGTATGACCGTCCCTCTTCTTTGGGGGCCAGCAACGGGAGCAAAGCTGCTGAGAGCACTGCAGAGAGACTCTGCCCCCTTTTTACCCCATTTATGCAGGCACTGCAGGTAAACATTGGGTGAAGTCCATCACCACCAGTGGCCCTGGGCTTGGGCACGCTCAGGTGGCCTGTGCATGTGTACTGCAGCCACTGAGGTCCTGGAGACGGGAGGTAGCATCGCAGCACATTGTGTGAGGTTGGTCCCTGGGGAGATTTTTAGCCATTCAGTAGGACAAGTAGTTAATAAGCAAATGCAGCCCACAATGGGGTTTTTTTTTCATATTCTTGTACTTCAAACAAGTCTGGGATGAAGATGGTAAAAAGCATGTCCTTGACACAAGGTCTTCGCTGCAAAAGAATTGCCAGCCCCTACCTCAAAGATTTAAAATTTCAGCTGAGAGATTTCAGCTTCATTCTGAGAAAAAAAAAAAAAATCAGTGAGCAGTAAACATCCAGCATAGAAAACTTTAATGCAAATACTTAATACTTTCCTATGTTCAGAAAGGAATGTTTTATCACAGAAAATACCAGGTCTTTTCAGTAAAAGGTAACGACCCCGATGCCTTCTGTAACTAGAATAACTTCTGTAGTCCTAAATAGTAATTTTAAATAATAATATTTTCTAAATAATTTTGATTGATTAAATAATAAGCCACAAGCAGGAATCTAGAAAGATCAATGAAATAGTTGCTAAGGACTTGATATGCAATCTTGAGCCTGTAAACAGGTGAGATGTGCCCTGTTTTGCAGCAAGAGGCCAACACCTTCCAGGAACATCACCTCAAAGTGATCATTAAAATCATTTTAATCTAATATTTCATCTTATACCTTTCTTCTTACAAGCGGCTCTCTGACCAACAGCATTAAGTTGGATTTCCTGTAGACACAAGGCACGGACAGATGCTGGCTTCATTGACAGGATCCCTCTTCCCTTCCTAGTCCCCTATTTTCATGCAGATTTGTAGAAGCTGCCTGCAAGACCTCTGGCAGATTTTGCTGAAAAACGTTCAAAAGTTAGCAGAGAGGGCAAATTGACACGATAAGGTCACATACACTTTTATTAAGGAGCTGGAGCTAGGAAGGCGTGTGCGTATATAATCGCCATATACAGAAGGGCACCATACACAGAGCACAGCTGAAACAGCTGGAGCTGCGCCAGTTGACATGAGCTGAAGATTTTGCACATCTTGTGCATTCTAGCCTTTCATTTGCGTGGCGTGCGGAGAGCCCGAATGGTTTGCTTTCCTTAAAGCAGCGCACCACCTGAAGTAGATTTCTAGGACATAATTGCTGTAGCTACTCCATGTATTTATTTTCTTCGCACAATAACTGACTCCAAAGCTTAATAGAATGGGATATCATTTCTTGCAAAATAGTGATGTCTTGCTAAATTATTCACATTATTTATTTGACAGATACTAATAACCGTTATTTGGTATTCAAGAGAGAGACAAAAATGACTATTTGTTACATTCCTCCATTATCTAATATTCATAAAACGTATGTGATGTAAAATGTCTTTCTGATGGATGTCTGTCTAGGATGCGTTTACATGTTTTGCTTTATTAAGAGAGAAAACAGCTATTGAAACTTATTTACAACTGTCCCCTGGTGCCCAGGCCGGCAAACTTCATTTCTAATCACTGAACCTCCATCTTCCACGTTGAGAAAATATCCCGATTTGGACCACATCCCACTCCCACACTCCTTGGCCTTTCCCTGTGTGCCTGCCAGCCCGCTCTCACGTCTGCTAAAATGCGGGCAATGGATTCGTGCTGTGACCCCTCCGCACAGGGCTGAGATCCCTCAGGAGGTCTCACTTATCCCGGAGGTAAATTGATGTTGACATTTGCCTTCAGAGATGAAAACCTGTTATATGAACGTTGGCTGTGTTTCCCACTCCAGCCGATACCCTACCACAAAACCGTACCATTCATAGGCTCGATTCATATGACAGAATGGGCTGCAGGCAGGATTTATTTTCCCATTGTCAGTTCCCATTGAGGCAAGGGGTATTTACATGTGTTAATAGACATTAGTCATGTAAATCCCCGGTTCGTCAATGGGAAAAAGGACTCTGAAAATTGTTAAATCTGATTTTCCAGAAGATTTGAAACAAGCCGCACTTAATCGTATGCTGCTATCACTACTCCTTTTTTGTTTTTCAGAATGTTATTCTGATTATTCAGATATAATGACCCAAATATATTCAGTTATGCAGAACAATGAAGAGAAATCAAGTGTCCTTGATTCCCTGACATGCTCCTATGGAAATAACTGATTAAATCTTTCAAAGCAATGTATTTTCTCATCTTCCATTTTAATCATCACATTATATACCACTACTGTTCAAATGCAAAACCAGAAGTTTAGCTTTAAATGCACACCCAGCAGCTTCCTTGTTTCATTTAATCTTTTTAAACCCCACAAACAAGTTATCAGCTGATTCTATAACCTCGAGCGACGGGCTTTCACTCTAATTAGCAAATGGGAGCAAACAAATCCCAACAAAGAACCGTTCCAAGTTTCCTTGCCAGTACAGCCCATTCAGGGCACAGCAGCCAGGCTGTCAGCTCAAAAATGGGAATTCCTCATATTTTCATGAATAACGTAGACATTTATTTTACTTGTAGATAAGCCCAAACCAAATGGATTTACAAGTAGGCTGCAGGTTGAGATTAGAGTTCAAAACCATTTTGCTAAACCTGGGATCCTTTCTCCAGCAGGAGATGCAATCCAATAAATACAAGAACAAAGTAGGAATAATCCACTGTACAAGCAAAAGGGTGGTCAGGCAGCAGTGCTGCAGAGAAGGATGCGTGCTTGAAGGGGCTTTCGACCCAAACATTAGTCCTGGTGGTGTGCTCTGGAACAGCTGAGACATGAAACCACCCCTCACAGAAGAACCAAATCCAGTCTTGGATACTGCTTGTATGCCTCCACTGTTGTCTTAGACTGCAAAATCTGGGGGCAAGTACACGCTTTTTTGTTTATTATTGTCTCTGTACATCACATAGCACTACGGGGTCCGTGTTAAAGCTAAGGCATTCCATCAGTGACGAAGATGATGATGATATTTACTGACTCCACAGCCCCAGTAGGAGACCCAAGAGATGGTGAGGTTTCACCTACGAGTGGGAGCCCCAAGTGGGGCATGTGGGAGCCACAGGGCAGGTGACTCTCCTCTCCCCCAGCCCCTGCAGAGCTGGGTCCAGCTCACCCACAAGGGTGAGAACAAAACTCCACCCATGTTGTCCAAACTACTGCTACAGAGATACATCTGCGTGCTTTCCTAAACACTAAGAAGACAGTTTGGTGAAAGACCTGTCATCAGCTTTTGGGGAAGCCAAATATGCCATGTCCAGAGGGTCATCCTCATCCACAGACATATAGGCTCTTCTGAAGGAGTCTAACAGACCTGCAATGCAGCGCATCCCTCCAGTATCAATCCAACCTATCTGTCTGGTCTTTTTTTCATCACACTGCCTGACAATTTGCTTGGTATGGAAGGCAGACAGACAAGACTCGGGTTTCCCAGAGCTCTTTTTTTTAAAAAGAGTATCCTATTTACCAGATCCATTTCCTGGCATATGACTGATCGAAGGTAGGGGTTACACATCGCACTTGGTAGTTCAGCAGTCTTGTAATTGAGTCTACTCGGGAGCCCAGGGTGAACCCCAGCTGCACCCAGTGATTTGTTGCTATTCATTTCATCCACTTGCTCTAAAACCTCTTCTTCTGACAGTGCAATCTGAGGCAGTTTCTCGCTCATCCCCAGTAGGAAAATGCTGGGGTGTGGGAGGCTTCCCAAGGCTCCCCTCCAGCGAACATCAGCACAGAGGGCTCATCTGCCACCGCTGTTGCTGTCCTGTCATCTCTAAGTGCTCCCATTAGCCTACAGTCATCTGTTGGCCCTAAGAGTTTGCTGGCAAGTGGCCTCCACCTGATGTAGCTGAAAAAGGTTTTATTATTGGCTTTTATGTCTTTTAGTAAATTATTCCACAAGATCCATTTTGGCTTCTTTTACTATGGTTTCGCATCTGATTGCGGAGCTCGTGCTCTTCTGCTTTCCCTGATTTGGACACAACCTACACTTCTTAAGGCCGTCTTTGACAGCCTTCTTTATCCAGCTGCTTACCTTGTGCCTGTTTTGCGTTCTTTCTAAAATATTTCCTGATAACTGGAAATACCTTTACTGTGACCTGGTAGTAAGGTGCCTTTTGAGATAACCTCCCCACCATCTGCAAGCATTTTACCCTCTTGGCTGTTGCTTTTAATTTCCTTTTAACAAGCTGCACACCCATATGTCGCTGGTCCCTGTGTGAACTGTGCACACCGGTTTCTCTCGAGCACCCAGATGCTCTACAGGCTGCGTTATTGCTGCACCTGGTGGACACCTCCACCAGGCGTGATAACCCATCCATCTCCTAAACAGTCTAAGGGTGGGCACTGCCTCCTTCCCACTGGCCTTCTTCCTTCACTCTGCTGTACCTGTAGTCCTTGGGGGAGGATTTGGGGAAGAAGGGAGGAGACTCTGTTTCTTGTTTACCTACCCTACTTTAATCTGTCTGGTATGGACTCTGGAGAGTGAAGGACTCTCTCCTTTTCTGGAGTTGGGGACTAAGACTCCTCTCACCCTCTTCTTCTCCATCGCTTCATCTCACTCAGCTGGAGCAAGTGAAGCGACTGAGGCTGCCCTACAGCGTTGTCCTGCTCCTCCATGGCTCCACGCCACCACAACCCAACAAATGAATGAGCCGGCAAATGGCCCCGTGCATGGAAACCAGCTGGCTCCATTGTGAAGTCTGTGGTCAAAGCAAGCAATTACCTCTTCTCAGCCTTTAGTTTTGACTCCTGTAAATTCTTCTTTTATGATGCCCGCTCACTAAATATTAATCTTCAAAATGCAGTGTCTCATCTCTTAATATGCACGTGACTGGACTCATCCCTGTGTGCAGGAGTGTTCAGTGGCTTCCTGTGCATTTCACAATCCAATACAAAATCTTCTCCCCACTCCTAATGACTTTGTGATTTATCGACTTGCCCACCTTTCCTCACTTCAGCTCACTGAGCTTTATTTATTCCTTTCATACATCAGTTCGGGGAAATAAACAGCACACGCATCTCCTTTGCAACCAAACAAATCCATGATGGTGATACAACGACAAAATCATCATTAAGAAAAGTCCTTCCAGGTACTCACATTCACTACTTTTTTGGCAGCTTGCATAACCAGGCCTACTAAACACTGAGTAATTAGCCCTGCTCAGGATTTCTCCCTAATGTCGTTATCCCTAATGGCACTGGCAAAGATTTTGCTTCATGTGTGGCCTTCATTGATTGTGTAATCACCAACACGTTCATGCACATCATCTCCTGGATGTTGGAAGAAATGTCTTGGTGTAAAATTAATGGAATTTTAAAAGCTTTCAGCACAAAATTTCTGGAAACTTGTTCCCTCATTATCTCTTGTGGTTATCCACAAAGCAAAGTATTCCTCTTTTCCTGAAAAGAGCTGCACTCTCCAGCTGTGATCCCAAGCCACACTCCCAATTATTTCCCTGACACCCAAAGACCTAAACCGGCTCTGAATCCACCAGTCCCACAAGGTCCCTCTAGGCCTCCAGGAAACCGTGTTTGTTCAAAGAGATCCTTCCCTGGGTGATGTGGACATGGCGCAATGCTCTCTGTGCGCAGTTCTGCTCTGGCTATTCATGCACTTCATGTACGCTGGCTGGTCTCATGTGTAGGAGAAAGAGAATTAAAAAAAAGCTGTTATATCTATGCCTCCCAGTAACCCCTCACTTTCACAGTACAACAGACAGTTAAAAAAAAAAAAAAACCAACTGGCCAAGATTAAATAAGTGTTAGAACAACTCACTGAACTGGCCTCGCAGCAAAGACTGGGTGAGTCAGCCTCAAAATCTGAGGAGGAGGGATCTGTACCCTGAAAAAGATGTGGTGGCCATGGGGACAAGCAGCGCAAGGTAAGGTGCAGTGAGATAGGATGGGTGACAGGGCTGACACATCCTCTGAGTATGGGATGGCTGAGCAGAGGCCCTCCTTGAGGCTTGCATATCCATATCTTGGCTTCAGAGGGCCAAAACTCGAGCAGCAGTGTCATTCCTATTAAGTGCTCTTTTATCAAAACCATTTGGGTCAGCCTCCTAGCCGATCAGAGCAGAGTATTGATGTAGGCAGCTCAAAACCAGACAGCAAGCCAAAAATAACTTGCAACCACATCTTTCTTTCAAAAAACGCCTCTGGCTATTTGACGGATTTTGGCTGTGGAGGTATTGACCACCCTTACACTGAACACAAGCCCCTTGGGATCCTCGGGATTCCTTGATCGAGGGATCAGATGGAAGCCCACTTAACCCTTGCAACCCTCCCTTGCTAAGTCCCGCACTGAGTGTACCACCCTGCCCACGTTTCCCCAGGCTGCCCTCGTGTACGCCACGCTTCACCAATGACACTGAAATGGTCAAGGGGACAAATAACATGTGGGTACGCATGGGGCAGTCCAGATGGCTTGGACTGGAGGGTCCCTTTCAGTAACATACAAGACATCTAGAAGCAGCAAATGCTCGTTCCTCCTAGAAAAGGGAGGTCTGCAGTCTGGAATGGGTCCTTCACAGAAAACCAGGGACCCCAATGGCTAAGGAAGAAAGGGCTATTTTATTAAAAAAAAATAAAAGTAACTAAGCACATCTGTATGCAGCACTGGTGAAACCAAACCGGGAATAGTGAGTGTACTTCTGACATCCATGTTACCAGAAGTATTTGGAAAAAATCAGCAAGCTCATAAAGAAGAGCCCCAGACCAACTGGACAGCCAGAGCGCTATTCTCTGGTGAAAGGCTGGGAGTTCAATCTGTTTAGCTCATCAGAAAGAAGATCAAGGAATGATTTGATAGACAGCAGATAAGCACTCTAAGGAAGGAAAAATACTGGGTATTAAAGAGCTCTTTTAACCTCATGGAGGAAAGGGACAGCAAGTATCAAAGACTGGATGGTGAGCTCAGACCCGTTCAAATCGGAAACGTGGCACACATTTTTAGCATGAGGGTTGATGGGCACTGGGAGCAAGCTGCCACAGAAAGTTATGGATTTCCTCACCCTTAATTATTTCAATGAATTATTAAAGTCTTTCTGAAAGATATGCTTCAGGCAAACATGAACATCCTGTGCTTCGTACAGAGATAAGTGTGTAACACAGAGGGGCAGAGGAAGCAAGAAGAAATGAGAGTAGCTTTCTGGCCTTGGACACAACCACCAAGACTAACCTCCTTCATGCTCTTAGGGGCCCTGGTTGCCCCCTCAGAGGAAGAAGACAGATTTTTC
This sequence comes from Platalea leucorodia, assembly GCF_965183815.1. Lineage (NCBI taxonomy): Eukaryota > Metazoa > Chordata > Aves > Pelecaniformes > Threskiornithidae > Platalea > Platalea leucorodia. The sequence goes on from NC_138823.1 coordinate 122,509,576, forward strand.
TGGATGGCAAGTCAGACCTGGGGGCCTTTTTCTGTCCTATACAGGGGGGCTCTGATGACTCTGCTCCTGGACTTAACTTCAGTGCTTGAAGACTTTTGGCAGCAATGCAAAAGGCAGGAGACTCTTCTTTTTGTTTGCATTTTGGATATTTGCAGAAATGTCTCTTCAATTAGCCTCCCTTTCTAACATATGTCCAGTCAGCTGCAACTGTTTGAATTATTGCCTTGTGGGGTTTATTTCCCTTTTTTCCATTAAATAATCCGCCTTGTATATCTGGCTCTGTAAAACTAGCATTATTTTACAGGACTTTTGCTGGTGTTCACTTGGTTACCCTTTAAAACTCTACTAACTACCAATACATGTCAAAACTGGTGTCCACACACCGCTCGCTGCTGTGGGATGCACTTGACAAACACTAGCTGGCAGCACCACATTTGCTGCATACATTAGCATATTAGCCTATGAAGTTATTCATACCAAAGTGCATTTCTGCTGTTTAGTTAAAATCCTATCGTCTTTACCCTTGCAAGGCTTTTCTTGGCTGAAGATGCAGTTGTTTTTGTCATTTCCTCGCCAGGCACAACACAAAGGCCTTATTGACTATTCTTGCTTGAGTGAAGGAAGATACCAAGAAGAGTTTTGCTTACTTTGTAGGCTCCAGTGCATGAAAGACTCACGTTGATACCGTTTTCAGCACAGTGGGAGCCAGGGCTGCTGAGAGCCTGGGTTAGTCATATTAATTTTTAATTCTATATTATTGCACCTAATACACTTCAGCCATTGACAAAAATAGTTCTTTGTACACATGTTTTCTATCCTGTTATTTCCACCTTTGGGCAGCCAGTGTCCACAAGCCTGTGAACCCGGAACTGCTTCTAGGAACACAAGTTTCCCCTTCCAAAAGGCTGAGAAACCTGAAGCTGATCCTCAGCACACTGAGGAGGAACCTGGCAAAAGGTGGGTCAGAGCTGGGGTGCAAGGCAGCAGGCGTCCCATGGATGCTCTCTGGGCTGAAACCCCGGAGAAGGCACCTCTCCTGCACAGGGAAGGATGCTTTGCACTTACTGCAAGCCTACTTGGGGACCCCCTGCGCTGCCCGGCAGCAGGCATGTGCTGGGGACAACCTCAGCTGCAGATCTCTGCTGCCTCTCAGACGTTGTCCTATATAATCCCCTGATTTATACATGAAATCCCCTGGCTGAAGCTGGGCAGCATTTCTGAACCAGGCTGGTTGGTCTGGCCAGGGAATCCTCTTCCAGCTGAGCTGGTGAGGATGCAGGTTGTAAGCATCTGTGTTGTGCAGGTCCCTCGACACCTGCATAAGGATGGGTACGACTCCTTTCCCATCAAAGGCAGGAGGGAAGAGGGAAGCTTAGCGTATGGCAATCGGGCAATATGGGCCATGTCCTGACCATTTCTTGTCATTTGCTTACTGGGATGTAGCCAAGTGTAACTTGGAGTTGGAAATCATTGATGTTAGCTCTGAACATGAGGACAGACACAAAAAGTCAGAGGAAGGTCCACATGGCTAATGGCAGAGGAGCAATGCAGGGTAGCACTCCTCTGTTAAACACACTCAGCCTCCACATACCGACAGCTCAGAGGGTACCTGAGGTTGAGGTGCTGCCTTCATATTTAACAGTCTTTGTGGGGACTTTGTCCCATCAATCTGCTTTGCAATCCATGTAATTTTGGAGGCACCATGTCCTGAGATAACAGGTGGGCTGCGTGAGAAGCATCTCCCCCTCTTTGCGTTGAGTCTCCTCCTCAAGATTTCAGTTGGTGTCCCCTAATTCTCCTGCTGGAAGAGCCACCACGGGCATTACAGCAACCTTCGGCCCCTCCAATGAATGCCACTGCCAGGTGGCAGAGGAAAAGGAAATTGAGACTGGTCTCTGACACCCACCTTTATTCCCTTTGCTGAGCCACCTCCAGCTTTGGCTGACAGTCAAGTTCTGCAACACAAAAATCCTGAGACCTCGTACGTGCAGCTCACGTGAGCAGCTCTTCTACTGAAAAAGCCCCTTGCAAGCCAGGGAGCTGGCCCAGGAACAGGTTTTCCTTTCATGAGAAAAGGTTGCAGGTTCAGGCTCTAATTTGTTTGATAATTTTTTTATTGTGCTGGCCAACATGCTGAAAAGAGATTTATTCATGAAAAGGACAACGTCAGCATCTATTCCCTGTGCAAACAGATGAGAAAAAAAATATCTGTAAACAGCAGAAGTAAGAGAGAAAGCATGAAGAGCAGCATACTAAATTACCCCTGCCATGAGGGTCACTTTGGAGCACGTTTTTATTTTATTTATTAAACAGCTTCTGCACAAAGTGTGTTTTGCTCGACTAAGGCATCGTACAGTGAATACTAAAATGATGCTGTAGCTCTTAAGCGCTGGGGGCAGGGGGAGAGCAGAAACACCCCTTTTATTCCTGGAGTTATTGTTTTATAAATAAAAGGTGCTGATGACACTGCGTGTACAACACAGATAGGGCGTAAAGAATCACTGCAGTGGCTTGATAGGGATGATCTGTAGATGAAAACCCATTAACGCAGACAGTAGGTGAGGCAAATGTGCTGAAATGTCAGGATGTGGAATGCCAGGAGCACAACCCTTAAAATAGTTGCACCAAAAATAGCTTCTGTGGACAACAGGAGGGGGGTTTGCCTTCATTTATTTCTATTACCAGCTCCTTGACACGCCGTCCCTCGAGCACTCCCGGTCACAGACGGAGCAGGAGACCAGGCAAAGGGCACGCTTTTGTCCCACACATGTGTGCCACTGCTGTAGTCCACGTAGGGACGGGAGCACTGATCAAAATGCAAAGCCCACCGCCCCTGGCATGCTGGGGCTGCCGCAGCCAGGGGAGGAAACAGTCGCCTGGAGCGGCTGGTAAATACGTTGGGCAAAACTACAGATCCCCAAATGCTTCAGAGCAGCTCTCTGCAAACAGCAGCAAATCCTCTGACAGAGCCCGGAGGAAATAAATTGAATGGTGCCTGCGAGCTGACAGGGTCTGTGCGAGAGGAGGGGACAAGCACTGATGGGTTGGCTCTGCTGGGGAAGCAAACCATGCCGAACACACCCCTATTCAATAACCTGAAAAAATCACCTCTTCCCAGTGTATATGTTACCTGCAAAGCTGGACCAGCCCTCAGGGACTGCAGGTGGTGCCCATGCAGTCTTTATCTCTCTGGGCGAGCACCGCTTAGATGGTTTTGGAGGAAAAGCCATCGCTCAAGGTTAAAATAGCACAAAGCTTCAGGGGGACTCCAGAGATGCTGAGCAGTACCAGAATGGCCTTAACAAGGGTTAAAGGGAAGGACCAAGCAATGCTTTTGAGCTGCCAGGTACATGCCCCAGCCACATCTCACAAAAGAATGAGACCTAGAGCTCAACTACATTCCCCCACCCACCTTTGGTTTCTGCAGGGAAAAAAAGTCCAAAAACCAGGTGTGTAGGCAAGAACCAAGTCACCACGTGTCCCCTGAGCACGATGGCCAGAGGACTAGTTATGCCAGACTTAGCTCTTGGTGCACACTATAGGCATGACCGAAGGCAGGAAGGGCCAGCCTCCAAGGAAAAGAAAAACAGAGAAGACATGAGCATGGGTGAAATACAGCTATGTCAGCAAAGTTTCACTTGCAATATGTGCAGTGAACATAGGTGGGAATTCAGTGCCTGGATTTGCAGCCAGCAGCTTGAGATTCAGTGTGATGACTCAGGACTTTCAGTTTGTCTGCAGGCAAAGGCTGCTCAGACCTTACTCAGGCAGAATTTCCATTTTTCACGACAAGAGAACATGTCTTGCTCTCCTAGCTCTTGTCCTGATAAAGCTAACATTGCTAACTCACAGCATCTCAGAAATTTTGTACACAATCATCATAGCCCTGAAAAGAGTTGTAACCGTTGTATGTTGGCTTTATAGTCACCTTTTCTGTGCTTAAAACAACATGTTCACACTCTTTTTGAAACACACTGATCTGGTGCTGTATCTGCCATATCTCCCTGGGATCAGGGGGTGAAACAGTCATTCTCACTTCCCCCTCCCTCAGGTACAGATGTTAAAGGCGACTCTTGCTCCTGATGCCAACTCTGTAATGTGGCCATGGTGTATTTCCAGGTACCAGCTGTGCAGCATCACCCTATGCAAGTCCAAAGGGTCTAACCTCTCCTTGAAGCAGAGGGCATCCAATGCATCCAACACCTCCAGTGCTTTGCTTACCTTTAGGTGACTGTAGAAGATGGGAGTAAGATTTATACCTAGGTCAGGTGTAATTAAATAACACGGGATTTGGAATAAATGAAGCATAAACAATTCACTTCAGGTGTTGGAAAGGACGAGGTGGAAGTAAATCTGAGCGAAGCTTTGACTCTAGAAAGAGCTGAGTGAACACAGACGTTGCGGCACTTGGGAAGGTATATGAAGGAGGCAGACTGTAGCCTTTGGAAGCATAAATCATAGGCTGTATCTATCTTCTCCAGTCATTAGGAAAAAAAAAATGAATGGCAGAAAAAGAGAAAGGAGAGGAGGTCAACAGAGAAGGGTTAAAGGTTAATTTCCTGATTGCCAGGATATGAAAGGTAATGGCCCCAGATGCCTGTGAATTTCCTTTCAAAAGAGGCATCATCATTTAATGCACTCTTTTACTACCGCTCTCATGTCAGCTTCCTTGTGTTCCAAAAAGGTCTTTTCTTCTGCCATTAATATGATAACAATTCACATACCGTGGTCTTCTGATGGACCTTGACATTTTTGACATGTTAGGTAAGGACAGTAAATCTGTTGGAAATATAACCTGCTCCTGCTGAAGTCAAGGGGAACTTTGCCACCGATGCCTATGGCGATGCAGAAGGTCCGATTCTGATGACTAATGGCATTAGTCACATCTTTACTGGAACCTGTTGTTTATGAATGATTCCAAAATGTTTGTTCAGAGAGCTCGATTTAGATGCAAACATTGCCAGCTTGTACTCCATTTTATGATATTGGGAGCTCTCTAACTCTGGTGTGTGTCACCCGCAGTCTGCAGGCTGCCCACTGCTCTCATTTTAAGTGAGGGATTTGCATTTTGGAGGGCAGGTAGCGTACAAAGGGCTCTTTCTTACAACAAGCATTGTACAGCATGGGAAAGCTGGAGAAGCAGTCTATGTCTAGGTTTCACGGTTGAAAGGTTACAAGCAGGTGGTGGGAGTCATGGTCTCTCCCTGGTCCTTTTCCACTGCTAAATGAATGGGCAGGCACATTGGAAAGGATGAGTATCAACGCCTTAGATTCAGCCAGTTCACCTCAGCCATCCTATAGAAATAATAAATTAATTTTTTATACCCCCTTTGCTATGGGCAATGGCCCCAGCTCCATCATTCCCTGATGGAGGGCAAAGGACGTGACAGGGGATGTCCCTTGGGCCACCCTGCAGCTATGTGGTCACATGTGGATTGGTGCCTCTCCCCGGGTTTCCCAGGTCCTGCCCCATAGAGGATTGCTGGACCCACATCTGCTGCAACAGGGTCCAAAAAAGGTCCTTTCTGGGGCTGAGGGAGGGAAGCGGGGGGCTGTCTTCTCCGCAGGCTCTCTGGGCAGAGGGGCAGTAGCACCTAGCAAGCCTCTGAAGGTCTGAGCTGCAGTCTGCTGCTTGTAGCACTGCTCTTACTCCAAGCACGTGGCCCCACATGGATACTAGGCAGGGAAATCATTTGTGTTACACCTTGACCTCTCAGCTAAGCTCAGGGGTCCGTTTTGTATATGCTTAGTTTGTGGTCACAAGTGTCTATGACTTAAATAGACATGGCAGAGCAAGGCAATATTATCTCTCTATTGCAGGGACAAAGGGCTGGTAGCGGGCAGGGCAGCAAGGTAGTGGTAGCCACAGCTCAGGGTAGGAACTAAAACTGAATCTACACAGTCTTGCCCCCACCACAACCACAAGCTCACCCTTCCTCTTTGTAAGGCTTTTCAAGTCAAGCTCCTCTGCTCAGAGACAAGAGAAACAGTCCACAGTAGTATAATGGATAAATGGGGTCTACCAGCTTCTAACTGGGGTAATACGGCACTTACCCTCTTCTCACGTACAGCGAATAAATCAGAGTTCACCTGCTGCTTTTTGGAGAGGAGCTTGAAGTGCCTGGGTGATCAGAAGGCAGCTCTGAACATGTCCTGAGGGTTGCCTGACGGCTGAACTACCGCATCTGCCTGCCCTCAAAGGATGTAAAAAACTGATGTACAGATCCAGTGCATGCAACTTATTTTTGTATCTTCCAACTATGCCAAAACAGTATTTTACACTTCAGCAGAGAGCTAGTCTCTATGTAAATGGGCCACTAAACAGAGTTATGCCATATTGGCACTTCTCAGAACATCAGGCACGGATATTGCCATTTTTCGGGATGTGGGATGTAAGATGAATAGATTTCATACCATGACTTCCAAGCCTCCATACTGGGACTTCTGATCAACTGCCCTATTCACCACAGTTATGGCAGTTATTTATGTTAAATAGATTAAAGGGTGAGCAACTTAGATTTGCTCTGAGTGATGTGTTGTTTCAGCTTCTTTTACATTAAAATTTATTTGCATTAGTGAGGAAATACCATACTCGCATTCCCCTGGGATAAAAATTTGCTCGTGGACTCAAGTTTATCTGTTTCTTGTTAGGGTAAAAATGTCTTCTGGTGAGGGGCTGAACAGGCTGGTTCCTGGTGACCATTATTTATTAAACCACTTAATTCTTTACACATCTTGCAAGGAGACCTCTATGGCAGAAGCAGTGGGGAAGACACTATCACCTCCCATAAAAATAATTCTAACACATTTTCAGCCCAGCTCTTTTCCCACTGAAGTCACCAACCTAATTCCTAGAAATGTATGCTATCAAGCAACTAGTACTTCTTTATGGACTATAAGTTGCAAGACTCAAACGTAATCAACTCCTTATGTTATTTGCAGCTTTGCTATTTATTGGGATTAGAGTCAGACTCTTTGGAAATACTTTCTAGCACTGCTTAGAGACTTTCAGTTTTCTGTTCGATGTAATTTAACCACTTGGAAGCTTTTGTTCAAAAATAACTCTCCAAGTATTCTTCTACCGTAAGTATGATTACATTACTACAGAAATTCTGGAAATTTATATAAATAAGATGACAAATCTTCCTCTGATTCAGGCTGCTTGTGTATGTTTTTTCTCTCTCTCTCCCTCCCCCCCGTATTGGTCTGTGCTACTGATGAATTAGTAGATTGGTTCTTATTTTGGTACAATTACCAAAACTTCTGTTGCCCCCCCTTGTAAGAATCCCTTAGGCAAGGAGGGAGAAGCTACAGGGGTATCATACTCAAGCAGGGATGCAGCCCTTGTTCTTCGGTGCCTTTGCCACGCTATGAAGCCTTGTGTCCCCACCACGGGCAGATGTTTCCTTCTGTCAGCTCTGCAGCCTGGCTGGGAACATCTGGCCAAGGGACAGGGAGAAGAGCTGGCAAAGGGGTGTTTCAGGTGAAGGTGAGCCAGAGGCTTTACCCGAGTACTGCCAGGAGCAAAAGAGATCAGAGTTTTGCATTACACTCCTTTTGTAACCTGCTCCTCTTCAGCTTTGCTGCTTCTTAGTAGCAGTAAAGGTTTAGAGTATCTGTGCGCCAGAAAGCTTTCCTAAATCAATAGTCTCCTGTTGCTACATAAATACCTAACTGGAGCAAAGATGTTTATTTTCAAAGTGGGAGATGTTGCTCCTGTGACAATGTTTTATTATAATGATTTTGATCCTGAACCTGCAATCTTTACACCGAGACAAGACTCCCCTTGATTTCAGTGCAAGCTTTGTCTGACTAAGGATTTCAGAATTAGCTCTTTGCTTTTATTTTTATTGAAAAACAAGCCTGCGCTTGACAAGGAAAACACAGTAAGTGGATCATGTCAGCGAGACAAGTTTCTATGAGAAATTTCTAGCAGGAAAAACACAGCTTTACAGTTACATGGCAATAAGTTACAAGGTTAAAATTTTAAGAATATTCCAGGAGAAAAAAATGCTAATGCACTAATGTGAAGGGTACCTACTCCATCAGGGCAAAAGGCCCAACCCAGCATATGCCTCTGGTACCTCTTCATCAGAGACTACACCAATGAGTAAAGGTTGAATAATAAGAAAATATTTCCACGAAAATTTGAAACATCCATGGAATTAAGCACATATCCACCTAAGGATTTTTGAGGGAAGATTGCACATCAGTCTGGCCATACTTTATGCCACCAAAGGGGCCCTGATCCCAAGAGGGCTATAAGCCTACCTGGTAGCAGCAGCCCCGTGCTGGCGTGCTTCCCTCCACAAGAACTACCTAAACCCACGCCATTTGCAGAGGGGAGCCACACGGCGCACAGACCCTGCAGGGAAGGGGAGCACATAAAGCTCTACGGCTAACAGTAATTGCAGAGGCTGGGAAATGGCAGCGGAGGGGCTGGGGTGGGCCTGCCCGGGGCGGGGGGCTGCCCACCAGCCCTGCTGTGCTGTGCAGGCACGCAAGAGGTACCAGGGGAGTGGGGCAGGCGCAGGAGGCTGGGGGCACTCGGGGTGGGACAGGCAAACACAGAGCCGGGGCTTCACTCGGTGCCCGACCCCTGCCCCCCGGCATTGTCGGACCCCAAAAAAGCCTGGGACAAAATGCCAGCGGGCAGGGATGTCCACTGGCTGGTCTGGCCCACAGGAGCAAATGGGGTGTTAGGGTTTTTTTCTGGGGGTGGAGAGGCAGTTTGGGGAGTCATGGGGATTTTTCTGTTTTAAACCAAAAATTCCCACTGGGAGCAGAGAGTTGTGAGCGTGTCGCTCAGCCCGCAGCCGCCTGCTGAGCCCTGGTGCGTGCTTTGGTGCCCTGCTGATGCAGGCGGGTGCTCCCAAAAGTTCATCCCAGCTCTGGCTTGAGCAAAATCAGGGCATCGGTGTTGCCGCAGGCACGGACCCAGCAAGGGGGAATGTGGGGACGCATTCTCGGGGAGGGGTGGTGGTGGGGTGCTACATTAAAGAGCAGCAACTCCGTTGCCCAGAAGGGGGGTACAGGAGCCTGGATTAGGTGACTCGGTGATCTCCGGCACCGGATTCCAAAGGTGGGGAGCAGTGGGGGCCACACGTTGGCCAAGCTGGCAGGGGGCAAGGCCCTGGGCAGGATCCCGTCCCCCTGGCAGGGTGTGTTCCCCCCACGCCCCGTGAGGAGGCTGCACCAAATACCGATCTTCAGAAGCGGAGGTGCAGCCAGCGTCACTGCAAAAACCAGCTTTCCGCTCATCCTTACAGCAGGCTGCCAATCCGCTTTAATGGGATTTTGCAGCCCCCCTCGCTCCTGCTTTTTGTAAAAAGAGATAACACCGGGGTCAATATTTTTAATTGAACTCATTCCTTTACAGGCGCGAAGTACCGGCGTCTCCCCTCCCCAGCCGAACGGGCGGCTGCCGGGGCGGCTGCCCGCGGGGCGGCTGCCCGCGGGGCGGCCCCCGGGCCCCCTCGCCCCCCGCCGGCCGCGTCCCCGCGGGACCCACCGGCCCGCCTCAAAAAGGCCCGGTCCCACCGGTTTTTATGCCCCCGCCCCGCCCCACGCCCGAGCCGCGGGTACCTCCGGCCGCCGGGGAACGCGATGCGGCGACATTGAGCGATCGGTACCGACGCCGGGGTGGGGGGAGGCAGGGCGGGGCGGGGCGGGGGCTCCCCCCCACCGAGGGCGGCACCCCGCGAGGCGCGGGCCGGCCGGTTTGCCCGCGGGTGGGCGGGCAGGCGTGCGGGGGGACGGGACGCGGGGTCGCGGGGGGGGGGGGGGGGAGGCGGCTCACGGACCCGGCGTTGTAGAACGGAGCCGTTCCCGATCCGCGCCCCCCCCCGCCCCGCCCTGCCGCGGCGTTGTAGCACCCCGCCCGGCGTGGCGCGGCGTGGCGTGTCGCGGCGTGGCGTGCCATGTCGCGGCGCTCCCCCCCGCCCCCCGCGGCCGCCGCCCGGCTCCGCAGTGTCGGGGGCTGCCCCGTCACCTGATCATCGCCGCCGCGCGCGCGCGCGCGCACACCGCACCGCCCCCCCCTCCCCCCCCTCCCCACCTCACACCCGCCCGCCCCGCGAACGCGGGCGGGGGCGGGGGTGCCCGGTATAAACGGCCCCGCCGCCCCCGCCCCTGCCTGCCGCCTGCAGCAGGGGAGGCTGCGAGCCGCCGCCGCCGCGCCGGGCCCGGCCCTGGCAGGTGGGCGAGCCGCGCTGCGCCGGGGCTGCCACGGGGTGAGTGCGTGGGCGGCGGGCGCGGGGCTCCGGGCCCCCCCCCCCGCCCCTTCCCTCCCCTCCCGGTGGGGGGGGGGGGGGGCGGGGGAGCGGCGCCGCCGCCGCCGTGGGAAGGTGCCGGGGGGGCGGCGGCGGGGGGCTCGCCCGGGCCGTACCTGTTGCGGGGCGTGGGAGGCGGCGGGGGTGCGGAGTTTGGGGTGGCGGGGGCGCGCCGCGCCCGGGGGTAGAGCCCCGCCGACCCCCGGGGGTCCGCCCGCCCGCCCGGGGGGGAGCGCGGGTGGCCGCCCGGGCCGGGGGGCGGGGGGGCAGCCTGCGCCCGGCGGCACCTGCGCTACGGCGGCCCCGGCCCCGGGCTCTTCGCGGAAAGTTTCTGGAACTCCTTGAAATGGGAAGTTGCATGGAAAAAAAAAAATTAAAAAAAATAAGAGCCAAACGCCCGGGGACCGGGCTCCCGTGCCGCCACGGCCCGAGAAGGATGCGCGGCGGGAGGCTTGGCTTGGCCGCCGGCCCTTCCCGCACCGCTGCGCCCTGCCGCGGGAAACACGCGTGGCCCTGCCTCGGCCCGGCAGCGGTGCTGCTCGGCTGCCGCGGGAGCTGCCCGCGCCCGGCCCGGGGGGCTCGGGTCTGCGCGGCACCGGGTGGCGAAGCCTCGCCGCCCTGCGAAGAGCCGCAGGGAAAACGGCTTTGCGGTGCCTGAGTTGCTGGGGTGCGTGGTTTTGTTTTGGTTTTTTTTAGTTAAAATCCCCCAAACTTCTGCAAGCATCACATTCTAGCTGCTATTTACCTCACGAGGATCAAGCAGAAGCACAATTAATTTTTCTTTTAAATTTTATTGAGAAAAGCTGGTATATGAGAGAACCTGATTCTGGTTGTCAGTGTGTTGGAAAGAGCAGCCGCTCTCCAGGAGCGTGCCTTTGCCGGACAGGTTTTGGGATGCAGGTGCTGCGCTGGCGTGTGCAGGAAGGTTCCAGAACGGCGGCGCCGCCCGTTCCCCCGGCGAGGCGGGAGCGCCCCACAGCACCCACCTCTCGCTAGGGACCGCGCGAGGGGAAGGAGCAATCGGGCTTCCACGCTGGTACAGCACACCCCTCGCTGTAACCCCGAGGGGGAAGACAACGTAAAGCTTCCGCGCCGGCTGTGCGTGATGAAGAGGAGAGGTCGGCTTCCCTCGTGCGGTCGTCGTTCGGCGACCAAGCTGTAGCTTGGCGCAGTCATTAGCGGGGAACCACCAGAAAATGCCTTTGCTGTGCTGCTTCTACTGAAGTGGTTTTGAGAAATCCAGGTTGCCACAACCTGACAGAAGTTTAAAACGGCAGTAGTCGATGATGCTGCCTTTAACGAGCCCTCTCCTCCTGCAGTAGAGCGCTAGCTCTCTTTGTAGCATGGGAGTTAACATGCTTTATGCAGCAGGACAGGTTCTTTTTGCTTCCTAACAAACTAGAAAAATTACACAAAATCAGCTGAGCGGGGTGACCTACTGGGAGGGAGATGAAGAAAGAGTGTTTGAGGAGACCTTGATTTCAAACATCACCTTGCGTGTCCTACCATTTGTCCTAACCAAGCAGGGTTATTACCTCCTGAAGGTGTGAAATGCATGGCGTAAAAGCTTGCCTTTTTTTTTTTTTCCCTTGCTGCTTTAGCAGGAAGGAAATAGTTATTCATGAACATGCATTTCAGGTGTTTCTTAAACATTCTTGCATTACAGCTGTAACATCAAGAGGTTAAAATACCTAGAACGTTTCTCCTTATCCCGTCTCTCTCAAACTGTATTTAAAATTAGAGCATCATTGGCAAAATCGTAGGTAGTTCTGGGGAAGCCGGGGATGTTTTATGGTTGAAAGTCACAAAGCCAACAAATAACATCTTCACAAATATACCTGGGTCTTGCAGGTCTTCAACATGGTTGGCACTGCCACAGCTACCTTCCTGCATGCAGCTCAGTGCAACGTGTAAGTACAAGAGGCGTTCCTATGAATTTTTGTGTGTGTGGATTTTGGTAGATTAATGTTCTTTTTCCTCCCCTCTTTAAATAGGCGGGTTGATTGCGACAAACGGGGAACATAGCATATTGCAGATGTTTTTTGGTTGGGAGGCATCATGGGTAATATCTGAAAGGCTCTGCTTTTCATACCAAAAAAAAATAGTAACTAGGAAAGAATTTGCCTATATTTCCAGTGCTTGCATCACCAGCATGTACTCCCTGTGAAAGACAGATATATTTCAATTAATTTGTGGCAATGTTGTGGCCTTTCTTGAGCCACTGAAATGTCGGAAGGTAGGTACCCCAAGGATTTCATTAATGCCACTCAACAGTCAATGAATAGATGAAAACTGCAAAGCAAAACTAAGGTACGGTAACAAATACAACTTACTTCATGTGAAAATAGTGTTTTTAATGTAATGAGAATATAAACTGTTACCAGCATGAAACACCTGAATATTAAATGCCTGATCAGAAGGGAAGAGTTGGCCGCATTTCACCACAGGTTAAGTAATTGCGGGTTAATAGCATTCTGTCAAATACATGCTGGGAAATATTAGTGTAAGAAGTAATGATTCTTCTTAATATGCCTGCATTTTACCTTGAAAATAAGTCCACATTTCTGAAAACTTAGTATTGCATAGATGCATGATGGCTGTCTGGAGATGTAAAATAGGTTTTAAAAAGATGCTGTGGAGGGGAGAAATAATGGATGCTCATAAGATCAATTTTTTTAAAAAGAGAAGGGAGGGGGGAATTGCGCCTTCCTGTGAAAACTGTGTCCCACCTGATTGTTTTCCCTTTGATACATCAGGCTAAATGATGCTCCATTTTGACTTGTGTTAACATAATACTGTTGTTGGCTAGTCTTAGTCACGCTTGCGTTTTAAAAGATAGATGAGGGCTACAAGTTCTTTTTAATTAAACTGAGTGTACATAGGGAGACCTAGGAGAATGTGATATTACTTAAAATTGTTTTGAAAACAGAAAATATTTTCTGTACTTTAGCGGTGTCTTCAGTATTTTCTCATAGCGTGTTCTTGGTATTTAATGTTAAGGTACGGCTGCCTCACATCAGTCCCATAAATAGTGATTAAGTAAATGTGACATTCTTTCATGAGAAACTTGTCGTTTACTATTCTTATGAATTAAGTGGTTAAATTCATGTTTGTTGAGAATCTTATAACTTGGATTTCATAAGTATAAAGTTTTTAACAGTCTTTTCGCATACTGTGCATTTGTGTAGTAGTGTCAATACATATGCATGGTGCAAGGAGAGAAAACAATATTTACTTCATCTTATTTTAACCATTACATTTTATATGTCATATGCAGATAGAGCGAGGTTGATGCGGGGGCGGGGGGGTGTGTGGTGTGTGGAAGAAATCCTTGTTCTCAAAATATTTTTAGGAAAAATAATTGACCAATATAGGCTTGCCTGTTTTTGCAGGGGAGCGGGTGCTTTGGAGAAGGGTTGTAGGTTGTTTTTTTTTCTTCTGGTAATTCTTCATTTTTAAAGAATTGGTTTCCTGGTTTAAGAAACCAGCAAGGGAGGGAGAGCTGCAAGACGTTATTACAGGCAAAGGTCAGTACTATCCTGTTCCTTCATTGTTTCATTCATGGGGTTTTTTCCTCCTCGTCTCTGACCTGCCAAAAGATTATTTGGGAGGGGAGGGAGAGAAGAAAGTGTGTTTTTAAGGTAGACACATGTATCGGAGGGGATGCTTAATTAGAAAATTGTAATACAGCCCTACAGCCTAATGGAGTGAGAAGATGACAATTCCCAGCCAGCTGGGTGGGGCACAATGCGGTGCTAACTGTAAGCCTTTTGTCTAATAAAAATGTCTGAAACAAAGTGATTGTCTGGCAGTCAGCATCCCACTTGACCTTTTTAAAGGCAAGAAAACAAAGTTAATGAATGTATCCGTCAGTCGCCAGTTGGTATGTCGGGATTTCTGTGCACGACTAGAGAGCCACGACTCTTGCTGCTTTGGTTCCTATCGCAGCGTGGCTATTCGGAGTTTGAAAGATTATTTGTGAAACAGTGCCTGTTGAAATTATTAAAGCCTTGAGCAAAAGAAAAGCCCTGTATACAGCTGCTAAACTACTTTGCCTGACTGTTTTTAAGGTTTCTTTTCTTGTCAGTGCAATGAATTAACTTCACCAGAGTTTCACAGGGTTCCTGGAAAATAGAAATCTTGCAGTTCCTAAGCTGCGCTTTAAGTCTCCTGTATTACTGAATAGTTGGAATTACTAGATAATTACAGAAAACCTAGTGCATTATGTAAGTTAAACGTAGGCATTGTTTAAAAACCTTATTTTAATGAGGTAAGATATTCTTAAATGCTAGAAAAATGAACTTGAGCTGTGTTAAATGCTGAAAATACTGCATGATTAGCATTTCATAAGCAGGATACTTGGAAGACGCTGTTACTTGTTAAGGCTCTAGAATGTAAAATCAAGTCTAATAATCCCAGATATGTGTAAGCAGCTATTTATGTTTTGCTACATTTGGAACAGTATAAATTGTGTAGCTTGTGCAAGAGTCTAGTAAGCCTGAATCTATTGGAAATTGTGTTGTACAAGAGTCTGATTGTTCTGATGCAGAAGATCATCAGTGTGAAGGGAATTTTATATGGTTGTGAGGTACCTTGGAAATAATAAAACTAATATTTGTGCTGGTTTGTTAGTCCATTAAATGCTTAATTACTTCCTTTGAACATGATTGAGGAGGTTCATTTACAAATTAATACTTGTTTTTAATGCTAGGTGACAGTATCACCACTGAAATGCAGAATTCTCTGTGGTTTACACTTTCTGTAGAGACAAACAATTTAATTTGCATGTATCGAAAAGAAAATGGTGGCTTCTCATCTCTCGGTGAAGACTGAATACAAAACTGATGCGGTGATGTCTTAACGCCGGGGGACTGTTTTGCAGAGAATAATGTATGCACTGAAGTGTCATCGTAAAATTAGACAAACTTTAAAATGAGCAGTGAACATTTTGAGATGCAGTTCCTTTCTGCTGCACTTAATATCTGAATGCTATAATGGATATCGGCATTAATAGAACACACTCAGGCTTATGTATTGTATTATAGATAAAACGGGGAATAGGCTAAAGAGGGGAAATAAAGTGCTATCTAGGAACGTATTTTTCTTAAGCTTACTGTAAGATATTCAGTGCTAAGATGACAAAGTATAAATGGTAAATGGTATATATTTATCATCTGTACAGTATTGATCTAGATGAAAAGGAAACAAGTAAAAATCAGCATTTTAAATAGAACTTAAAAATGAATCCCTAAGACTTTGAAACCTGTAATCAGTGTAAATTGGAGGGGAGGAGAAAGAAGGGATTGGGGGAACCGTTGGAGGAGTAGAGCACATGCTCTACTTCAGCTTTGTATAAGGAAGTAGGTATCTTGATGGAGAAGATAAAGCAACCACCTAAATTTACTGGATTTCAAATCAACTAGTAGCTCTTGTGAATTATATGGGGTATTTCTGCAAATCAGTGTGTTGTGTCTGTGCTTTGTTGGAGCAGCAGACCTATTTGCAAAGCTGTTTGTCACACTGTCGTTTTTATTATAATAGGGCTTATATGGAAATATTTCTGCAATGCATCTAAAGAAAAGACAAATGGCAGTGTTTATAGAAGGTGGCAGATTATACCGCAATGTGTGTGTAGGGAGGAGGGGGTTGGTGTTGCATTGTTTTCCCCCCAACCCCTTTACTAAAGAGGGATTGACATTATTTTGTTTAAATATGGTGCATGTTACATTGGACTAATGTAAAGATTAACACAATAGGGCCCTTAACCTGGTTAAGGACTCTGGGTCCTGCCCCAAGGTAAATAATGAATATGGTTTTGTTTGCCCAGCGGGTCTTACTGTGTGGAAAAATAGCTGGGAGTCTGTTCCTTTTTTCTTTTTAACTGCTTGTCTCGCATATAAATCAATTAAAATTAGGGGTGTTTTGGAAGAAGTTTGGCCTTTCTAACAAGCCAAGAGACTTGGATTTTGTTGTTTTATTTCAGTTGAAGGGCCTGATCCCATTTTAATATTTTTATACTTAGAGAAAAACCATCAATTTCAAGATAAAAAAAATAAATGGTGACCTCTTAACTGACATAAAGCAGCAATTGCTCTTGTGGACTTGTGCTGTTCATCCTCTGTAGTGAATGTGATCCTTAGTAATTCAGCCATATACTGTTAATTTTTGTGTAAACTTGAAATTTAATTTTTCTTAAAGCATAAGAGGGAAAAACATGAACGAGGAAGGCAGAGATGAGGAAAAATGTTGGGTTTTTTCTCATTAGAAAGACTGCTTTCCCTGCTGAATAGATATCACTTGTCCATCTTCCCTACTAAGGGGTAGCACACGAAGGGATGCAAGTCTTAGAGGATGATACAGGCTTTATGTGCAGGAAGGTGCAAAGCTGGACCCAAGTTCTTTGGTGTCCTGATGGGTCACACCTTCCCACCGTGGACCCCACCTGGTGACGGATAGGTCTGGCTGAGTTTTTGGCTGCTCTTTGTTCTGGTGAAAACTAGTGTTTGTCTCAGAGGCTGACAAATAAGAAATAGGTTATTTTAAGGATTTACTAAAATGTGAGTTTAAATTAAATGCTTCTGAAGACAGATCTAGTCTAGATTTAGACTGCAACTAAAAAGAAGTTGTAAATTATTATCTCTGTTAACTATCAAGGTAATGACACCACGGGCAATTTTGGAGTGTATTGAAGGAAAATGGCTGCCTCCAGTTGTCTCGGTTGTGCTTACAGCAGCAAGAGCTCTGCCCCAGATCCTTCATCGGTGCTGGTTCATGGTGCCGTTAGCCAAGCTGAGAGCCCTTTGCTTTGAGATGCACCTTGCACTTATTGCATCCTTGAACAGCTCTGTTAGCACAATCTCGGTGTTTTCACTCAGCTTGCTGGCATGCTATGGACTTTCACCCTGAGCTGCTTGACTCATCAAGACCTCTTAAAACAAATATTTGCAAGGCTGAGACAAAAGGCACTGGTGTCACTGCAGCCAGGGGGAACGATGCTATTGACTGCAGTTGGGCCAAGGCGTGCCCTGCTGGTGGTCATGTAGCAGCTGTGCATCTCCTTCCCCTTGCATGGTGTCCTTCTGAGAGAGGAAGGTCTGCAAAAGGCACCATAAGAGTCTCTTACTACCTCCTTTCCAATTTAGAGTTAGATAACTTACCAGAACAGGGTTACTATAGCCTAAAGAAAAAAAAAATCTCTATCTAACAGTTAGTGACTCATGTCGCACAGCTGCTTGGAGGCGATCGGCAGCCTCGCTATGCCACAGCAGGTACTAGAGCTTAGGAACAGAGGAGATGCAAGTCACTCTTGAGGACTTGCGGGTTTACTGGAAGCCAGTGGAAACACTCTTGGCATGCTGTGGTAGGTATTGTATCGGTGAAGGTGCTGGTGGCTGTATCTGAAATCTCTGCTGTTGACTTAGCACCAGGTCCAGGTGAGCCAAGGAAGGACCAGACAGAAAACTGGACAAAACCCAGGCACTTCTAGTGTGAGTTATGCCCTGCTTTCCCCCCGCCCCAGTCCGGTTATGTTACTGGTCCTGAAAGCCATTGAGGACGGGCACAGCCTGGAGAGCTTGGAGCTGGCACTGGCTGGGCAAAGCTTGCTGTTGAAGGGAAAGATGATGTTGCAGCTGATTCCAGAACTACAGCCTCATCACATTGTCCGGTGGTTCTCTAGCTAGGCTGTAAAAAACAAAACAAACCTGAACAACAAAACCCCCACATTTTCCTTCAAAGCTTCCTCTTTAAAAGTTAGAGGCACTGCCTGGTGACTAAGTCTGGGATTGAAGGCTGGATGTGCAGGGACTTAAGACAGCTCAATCTGTCACAGGTGCCAAGCCTGACCTTGGACACATAGATAAGCTTCCCTCCAGCATTGCTTTTCTGGTGAAGAACTGGGTGAGGCGGTGGAAATGGCGTTTATCGATTTCTTGCGAGTGTGATGTGAGACCTAATGTTTTTAAAGATGTTTGTGATTCTTTGGGAAGAAATGCAGTGCACTCCTGCTTCATGACCCCCTTTGTAGGGGTGAGGTGGGAAGTGTGGTTTGAATCTCCATTCCTCCAAACCTGCTCACCATGGGCTCCTTCAAAAAACGGGGACAGCTTTTCTGGATAAAGAGGTTGATCCCCAGAGCGTTTGAATGCATTATCCAGCTGGCTATCAATATTGGAGCCTGCTGAAATAAGGAGTGTATGGGGCTGCATGCCGCCTCCTTTTGGGGGAAAGAAGGATTTTTCCTTGTTTTATGTTTTAAGTGATGTCTGCTGGCCAGAGAAGTGTGACTGGGAAGCACTGTGTGCACCGTAGCCTGCGAAGGGGGCTTTGACACTGCTTGGAGCCGAGCAACCGCAGTGTGGATGGGATTTACTGCTGTGAGTGATGTGCCTTCTTCCCTCTGCGGTGTGCTCAGCAGGAAGGCTCCACATCTGCCTGTGGCTTTTGCCCCTGGACAGCATCACTTGCTGGATTATGGAGCCTGTCATTTATCATCGCTGTCTCTGACTGTACCAGGACTCCTGACAAAGCAATGGGAAGATTGGCTGTGGTCGGGAAACAGCTTTGGAGGGTTGGCAGACTTTAAGTAGGAAAGTGACTTCAAAGGAAGAAAAGGAGGTTGGTAGGGAGGGAACAGCCCCCAAAGACCTACAGCAACAACTTTACACTTGCACAGAGAGTTGAAATTTGCATGAAGAATGAAAAGTGGTATAAATAAGTGTGCCTGAGCACAATTAGAGATAGGAATTATTTAAAAAAAAAAAAGGCAGGAGGACGTATTCAGAAAGGTCAGCAGGATTAAGATTCCTGCCAGGGAAAGCCAGTGGGAAGCGAGTGGAGTCTTCCAGGGGGGAAGGCGCAGCATATATCGGAAAAGGGAACAGGTAGGCCACCTGGATGCTGCAGGGGGCTTGCTGGGGCTTGCAGCATGTCAGGCGCAGGGGACCCAGGAGCACGCTTCTCACCATCAGTGTACCAAGAGGCTGGTGTCCAGCTGGACAGCAAACAGCCTGTTTTGAGTGTGCAAAGGTTGAAAGGTAATGGGATTGACAGCGCATTCGCAATCTAAAAACTAACAGGTCCTGGTACTTGCTAGCTCAGTTCTATTCCCATTAAAATCTGCTGGCCTTCTGCTTTTGGTTTCAGCAGGTACAACTATTACACTGAAAGAAAATCACTTCACAGTGGATAAACTGTACAGGCTCACCATTAGCCTGCCTTAAAAAGGTGTTGAGCGCTTGTGTACCTGTTTACAGTGAGACCTGTGGTGCCCTGTACTGCCTTTTTTTTTTTTTTTTTAATTTTAGGGCTTGTCTACTCATGCAATGTCAGTGCTCTGGAGACCTCCTAGTTTTCCTTCAGGTACATTTTTAGCAACATTAAAGTGACTGTATAAAGCCCATTTGCCTAAATCTTCAGCAGGCTTGATTAGTTCAAAAGGTAAACAGGTTGGAGGCCACAAGCAAATTCAGCAAACCCTTCCATCAGAAACCAGAGTGCAAAGGGGCATCTAGCACGGTGCAGCGTGTTACATCGGCAAGTGCATCAGGAAAGCCTCTGCTGCCATCTGGTACCTGTACCACCCCAGTGACACATGCAGCACCTCTGGTCACTACCAGCAGTTGCAGGAGAGCAGCCACTGACTGTGCCATGTCTGTTCATTGTGTATTAAATCCTTCCAAGGCCTGGCCACAATGTGTGGTGACTTGCAGCAGAGCAAGCCTGCGGAGTTGGGGTGCGAGTCCCTCCTCCTGTACTGCGCTGTCTTTTCCACCAAGGTGCCTTAAAAGCCACTAATCTGCTGTCTTGTGGAAAGTGGGGTTTTTCCTATTGACTGTCAGCTCCTGCCTAGTCATGTCAGCGTCACATAATCTGCTGCCCGTGTGTTTCTCAGCTGCCATCTCAGTCTTGATGACTTCCCCTCATGGCTCACCTTGTTGGTCTTCCCTGGCTGCTGCTGTGCCTGCAGCAGATCTGGGTGCTGTCACAGGCTAGCATCCCTGTGCAGTGGTGCTGTGAATAATAGATGGTGCAAGAACTCATGTCTTCGATGTGTCCCAGAAGAGGTGCAGATGCAAGTTCGTGCTCCTTAGGAGCAGGGATTTCTGAAAACATACCCAACAAGCAGCAATGGCAGCAGCAGCAGAAGAAAGCTTCAGTAGGTATCTCCAGTCACCCCCATTTCAAAGCCGTAATGAGAGCATTTGGCAGTTGGTAGTCTAATATGTCCTGGGATATACAGATTTTTTTTTTTTTTAAAGCTGGCTTTGCTGGTTATTCAAGAATCATGTGATCAAAAGTTAAAGGGGTTTTATTTTTCTGCATCTCAAAGGTTTAAGTGGCAACAGTTTCTTTGTGCTGTTTGCAGAATCTAGCCATAGCCCGAGAGCACCGCAGCTTCCCTTTGGTGGTGCGTGGCTGGTGGATGATAACATATCAAATACCAAGGAACAGCTGAACAAAAGCTCGTTTTAAAACAAACAAAAATTCCTTATGCCAAACCTCACAGAGGCCATAGCATTGCTGGTTCTTAAACTGTTTTGCCCTATTGGGCTAGGATTGGAAAGCACATTAGATGCACATGCTCCATCAGGGAAATGGAAGAGACTGAGTAAACCCTCTACTCCTGCTTGCAAAAATAATCCAGGGTAAGTAAAGCCATTCCTTAACTCCACCGGTCCTGAAACTTGGGGAAAAACATCATTCCTGCTACTTATGTTAGGTCAGAGGGTGTAAGTTTGATGCCTCAGGAAACACAGAGGGAAAGGGCTGCCTTGTTGGCTGTAAGGATGCCTCTGGCTTACCTGCTGTTGTGGAGCTACCAAAAATGTAGCCAAGCTGCTGCTACAACCTCATGAAAAAGTTGGTGAGGGCAGTGTTAGAAGCTGTGGTGTTTGATTGCCTCCAGACTTTTGGGAATAGAAAATTGAGGTGATGCAGGAGATGTTTGACGGGCAGAAAAAGGAACGTGGGTTGCTTTGCAGGTACCAGTTTTCATGTTGTCTGCATCTTGCTTTACGTTGCTTATGTTATAAATAGGTCAAGTCAGGAATATGCCTCATTTATACAAATCTGCAAAAAACACACTATGCTTCTGGGTGTTGTGTAACTAACCTACAAGGGTTTTCGTTCTTGTGTCTGTTTCTGGAGGGGTCGGGCACTGTGTGTGATCTGCAGTGCTAACAGGAGTGTAGGTGAGAAACGAAAGGCAGAAGGGCCTTTGCGCAGAGCAGCGAGAGAACAACCTTGCTATGGCTCTTGCCCAGCCTGAGAGGAGTTTAACCTTGCGAACTCCAAGCTGTCGGAGGATTTGAGGGGGTGAGATGGGGAGCTCATGGTTTGGCAAATCAGCATTAGGGGTTAATGCCACCCAGAGCGTTTTGACCCCACAGGCAGGTGCATGGGGCTGGTGGGAAGAGGAGCCAGACACAGGGCTTCTCCTCTTGTTTTTGCATTTGTCTATCTTTTCTTTTTTTCTCGCCTGCCCTCGCATCCCAAGATTGATCAGGCTGGTCTAAAACCATGCTCCGGAGGCTGTGCCCTCTCCCATGACCAAGCAAGCAGGGTGAGGCCCCCCATCTGCTGGCAGCATCCCAAGGGAGGCAAGGGGAGCCAGGCTGCAGGGTACCAAGGCATCCTAGCTTGGGGACTCCCCACGCTGCGGGAAACACAGCTATGTCCGCAGCCCTTCTCCCTCCCTTAATAAACCCACGGGGGATTCAATAAAAGGTGAAACCCAACGTAGTAATTCTAGGGAATGGCTAATATTTTATTATTGGGAAGAAATTGTCTCTCTGTGTGAGTAGAAAAAAGGAAAATGTGGGAGAGAACGTGTTCTGTAAGGACGACAGGGTGTGGCTCAAGCATCAGTAACAAATGCTGGAAGAAAAAATGCTCTTTGTTCTGCAGTCAGGTGGGTTGACAACTATTCTCACCCATCCCTGGCATGCATAACACCCAATGCAATTAAAAGATTGGGGAAGGCTTGACATACTGGAAGTGCTGCAAATGCAGCAAGCAAAGAGATTCAGCCTAGAATCTGCTTCTTTTTTTAAACCATTAAGTTCCAAAGCTCGTCAGTATCAAATTCAGTGTATTTGTGTTTCATACAGCTGCATTGTTTTAATATCAATGTTTTGTGTGCTTAATGCTTCAAATGGTAAGTTAAAGCTCTCTAGCACTAAAATTTATACTGCCTTACATGCTACTAGAATTGGACCGAAGTGTGCATTAAAGCGTATTAAAAATGTGTACATCCATATACGCATGCAGTACAGCAAATCGACTCATAATGACAGCCTTGCTAATCAGAAAATAATTTCAAAGCTATTCCTTTCAACCTAACCTTGTTTGTCTAGCAGGTTTAATAACACTTTTTTTTAAAAAAGATTAAATAAATAGAAAATAAAAATACATTCGCAATGACTTTTAGATTGCCACAGGCTAAAGCAGTATCTTGAGCTTAAAAAAAAAAAAACTATTATCCTCTCTTTTTATGCTTTGTTCATTCTTCTGTAAGTTGGCTTGATAAAGTGACTAAAATGTTGGTGTTTTTTTTCCCCCCCCATAAGCATCGGAACTAAAACTTGGTCTCTGCAGTTGCTGGCAAGAAGTGAAATCCTTGCATAAGTGAAATACTATGAACTTGTTTGTAGAAACGCAAGCGGGAATGAACGTATAAAGCAACGGAAAGAGGATATGACCAACATACATCTCCTCTCTTCTCGTTTTAAGTTCAGGGTCAGGAATTTGGATGGTTACTTATTTTGTGTGTCTGTATAAATATATGTATTTTACTATCTTCTAAAAATGTCTTATTTCTTTTTCTGGGAGAAAGAGAAACCTACTTGCAAATTTACATCTTGTGACATTTCCTTACAACTGCACGCTGGTGTATGCACTGCTAGAGGCCAGCCCATCATTTCTTGGTAAAAAGAACCTTTCAGCTCAGTTACCTCCTGTAGAGAGCTAATTTTCCAGCAGTCAGGCTTGATCTGGATAAATAATTAGAGAGCGTGAGAGAGAGATGAAGATGATCGCATCAGCACTGTCTGTAATTCAGTTAATACAGCCAGACCCTGTGATTTCGCGTCTGCAGCGTACTTGCGTGGTCTCAAAAGCCGCAGAGGCAAGCAAGCAACAAAGCCAATCGGTTACATTTGTCTTGGAAGAATTAGCGGCACTTTTCATTCATTTGTCGAAAGCCAGCAAACAGCTGCAGCATGCATCTGCAACACGAGAAGGTGATTCTTGACACGTTCGCTCTCCCCACCCCCTCTCCGTATGCAAAAATTTCATCACGCAATTAATGATGGGGTATTGCCATCCTTAAGGATAGCTTTTTTTTTCTTTGTGGTTTGAGACCTTGCAGTGGTTTTATATTTGATTTAAAATCGGTATCTTGTATAGTGGAGTGAAAGCTGACTACGTGAAGCCTACCATTTCGGCATTTCACTATTTTTTAAAAAAGCTGGTCAAAATTATCTGATAGCAATACTAAACTGCAGGAAAGATGTGCCTGGTTCTTTGAGTAAGCGGTAGCATTTCACATGACTCTTCACATCAGTGGAAGAGATCCAGTTAAAGCAAACTGTGTTCTTGTGCAGTCTTTGAGGATACATTTCTCATTGATGCGAATTTGTTCCTCCTGCGTACGGTGCTATAAAGGGGTTAAAAATACATCTTTGGTTCACTTTATTCCCAGTGGTAGCTCTATAGCATTTATACATGGATCAGATTAAAATAGGTCAATATCTTTTGTGGAAGGTCTTTTGACACTTTGGTGCATGACTGCAGTACACCTACCTTGAGGATGAATGGACCCAGAGGAAATCCATGCATTAACAAAAACACAGCCTAGGGATACTTTAGGATCACATTCCTTTATTCATCAACTAAATCAAAGGCTTGACAGAGGATACTTTGTCACAAGTCAGTCTAAATAATACTTTTTGAGGTGACAGATAACTTTGGCTGAAGAAATAAAATCATGTATTTAGACAAGCGAGAAACATCTGAATGGTCTGGGTTTCTTCTGTTCTTTACACTGCATCATTTGCATTAAAATATATATGCATATGCTCTAGCTGAAATTTTTCAGAACCTTATTAAAAAAAATCGTGTATTCAGGAATTGCCTTATGGCAGGAAGTCTTTGTCTGCATGTTTGCTTTATTGCAGTTGTTTACTGCCTTGAATCGATTTTGGCTATCAAATCAGTATATTGAGGATGGCTGGGGAAGGCAGGGTGGAGGCGGGGGGTGCAGTTCTGCAGTTAGCAGGACCGAGAAGCTGTTTGCTGCCTTACGGTGTGTAGGGGTTTTTGCCTTTTTTTTCTTAAACTTGGAATTTCCATATTATAAAGAGGAAGAGGCTTCTTTTTGATATAATGGAGCCATTAACATCTATTAATAATGCAGACAGGGTAAGTAGCTGGAGTTGGAGCTCCCTGGGGGCCTCGTAAAACAGATGTGCACTATATCTTCCCGGATTTGATAGCTGCTGGGGTCGAGGGGGTCGCTGTGGTTCCTGTTTATTTCCTCTGGCAGCGGTTTTCTAATTTAAGCACCTCTGTCTCCTGGCTACAGTTGCCTGCTGTGATGTGGAGGGGGTGTTCGCGCATTGTCATGCCTGCTGCCGGAAAAAGGGGCACAGGCAGAGTCGCCCCTGCCTCCGCGCTGCCTGCCGGCTCGCTCGCTCTCGGCGCCGTCTTCTCAGCTGCGTTTGCTCTTCAAGGTGGTGGAGCTGGGCTCTTTTGTTGCTTTTTCTTTTTTTGCAAAAGAAATTAAGGTAAGCGTTTCCTCCTCCTTGTAGCCGCAGATTATTTTTTTTGTCATGGGAAGGAAGAAATATTTCAGCTTGTAAGAGCACGTAGTGTATCGTTTGAGGTGAGGTCTAGCCCCTGGTGGGAAACGTAGCTGTTGTATTCCCTTTTTCAAGATTATACTTCTCAGTTTTAATTGAATATATTCACAGTGCTGCCTCTGACTAGATAGTGCTGCATGTTCTTTCTATAGCTGCCTGTGTTTGAGAGGGTGGGGTATACCAGCAGGACTTAAAATACTTCGGTTTTTTATGCTATTTCTTTAATTGCAGATTACTCTGCAAAAGTATTGATAAAATATTAGTGGTCATAGTGTATGGTAAAAAGTCTTTATAATCAGCACCATATCAGATGTATTCGCATCATACAGGTTTAGGATTGCCTTCAGTCAAATGTAAGACATGAACGTCTGTCCCTGTGTGCACTTGTATTGCAATATAGTCTTGCTGTATGTGTTTAAATGTAGAGGTATGCATTTTGCTAGCTTGTCACAGATGTGAGGGGTGGAAAAAAATCCTGGATCAGCTCCGAATCATTTTCAGCTGGTTACACCAGCTGCGTATTATGGTTAAAAGTTTAGAAATGTGCAGAAAGGTAATGTAACTCCTTGGAAAGGAACAGACAGAACAGTTATTTCTCCACCCGTTTCATTCTTCCATTACTATATATGCAAATGACCATTAGCCTCTCACTGTGAGGAATACTGTGTTATATAGGGAAGCATAATTTCTGCTGTATATCCTACAGTAATACCCTCAGCTGAGAATCAGGTTGCATCTGTCTTATCAGAAAGATAAAGATACATCAGGTAGAAGGAAACAGCAGGGGCATGAGCAGGGTTTTTTTTGGAAGTGCTGCGTAAGCCGGTCTATGGGATTTCAGCAGGGAGCCTTCAGAATAGGGTGGCTGGACCTTACTCTTCCCCAAATTCATTGAGGACTTAAAATAAAATTTGCCTCTGAGTTATCACATGCTTAAAAACCCTTGCTGTACTACAAGGGTACTGCACTGTCTTCTTTCGATATACCGAGACACTATGTATTAGTTGCCTGTCCTTGTAAATGTGCACCCATATACCAGGTACTTCACTTAAAATGGTACTGTGGGATAGCTGCCAGACCTATATTAAATTGGAGTGTGAGCGGACATGTTAATAACTTGACTACCTGGCATATTTTAAAAGCATAAATATTTATAACGCTTGTTCCTCAAATGTTTTTCTTTCCCTAATAGTGTTCAAATCCAAAAGACAGAAAATAAATAATAAAAAATTTGTATGTAAAAACTTGGAGGGGGAAAAAGGACTTAAAAGCCAAACTACACTTTACATAAAAACTTTGTATTCTTTTCTCTTTTATTAGATGGAGGCTATACTTGCGGATAGTTGTATTTTTTAATGTATTGATTGTTCCTCTTATCTTTCTGATAGAATTCCAGAGTAACACTAGTATCTGTGAGACTTCAAATATAAATGCGCAGATTTTACAAAACATCTAAATTAAGTAATTAAGTGTGTGTAACTTTAAAATTAGTACACTTGCAAATAACTTTTAAAAATAGAGCCATTTTTCTTGGGAAAATTTGCCATCTGTTACTTCTGGGAATTTTGTTTGCCGAATAATATAGAACGTTTGCCCCTCAGTACAGAAGAGGTCAATTAGGCTCATAGCTGGCAGGTTCAAAAGAACAATAAAATACCGTGTATTTTTAATTATATACTTGAGTCAATGTTTTCTGTTGATATTTTGCAAATTTATAATCTGTTTGGTAAGGTCTTAGGAATTTATACAATATTTGTATCATTCAGCCCTTTTTTTTTTTATGAAATCGGTGCGTGAAGCTATGACTGCTGTTCGTGCTTAATGATTCCTTTTCTCCTGGCTCTATAAAATAAACCCTTCAGAATTCATTGAAGACCTAAACATTGACCAGCATAAGGAGAGATTGTGGGACTGAGCTATGTGTTTTGTAGTTTACCTACTGTTTGTTAAAACAAAACCAACAAACCTGAAAACATATTTTTTGTTTGTGGCATCAGTCGCTTATTTGGGCCCCTTTTGGATTATCAATGGCAAATTTTACATCTGAAATGCAGCTCAGATGCATAATATTTGGTGTTTTCATTTTAATGACTAATTATGGTTGAGATTATATATAATTCTTCTTTGCCCTGGTAAGAGTTTCTCTGTGAAATGAAGAAAGACTATATGGATTTTGTGGTGTTGGGTGTCCTTAGTGTACATTTTTCCCTTATTTTCCTGCAAGGGGAAAATATGCATGCAGATACAATCAGTAATAGGAAACGGTAATTTTAATGACTTTTATACTATGATTGTCCTCTGAATGATCAAAACATTTTTTTTTAAGGTAGAATAATAAACAAAGCTAGAACCAAAATTGTCCGCTTAGGGAACTTTGCTGAATATAAAAATACATTACTAGAAGTCAGGCTTCTGCATTCTTTGGGAAACAAAGGAAAGATCCTCTTTCCTTTGTTAATGGTATTTATCATCTTTAACTCATTAGTTGCTGAAGGCAGAGATGAAATGTTGGAGGGATTAGAGATGATTCCCTGATAAAATTTACATAGGTTCTTTGAGGAATGCCTGTGTGCTGGTATTTTGCAGATAAAATACATGCAAAAATACATAAGCTGCAGGCATTGCTCCTCCTTAATGTTCCTTAAAGAACAACAGATTTTTATCCTATGTTGATGTACGTGTTTAATGCCTTCTAGATAAAGAAGAACAATTGCAGGATTCCTTTTTATCTGAACTTTGGGTGCGCCCTTGTGTAAAATGGAAATGCTTTGTGAGGCATCCATGAGAAGGGAACTAAGTAGAGGGTGATATGAGGCTGCTTTATATGAAAAGCTGTGATTTGGCCTCTTCTGAAAATATATCATTATAATTTTGTCTGAGCAGTCTTAATTTTTCTGAAAAGTTAACCTTTTTTAAGTGATTGTCTGCAAAGCAGGATGAATTACGAGTTGACATAGAGCAGTATATGAAGATACGTATAAATTTATAGATCTTTCTTTAAAAGTTATCTCATTTTTCCTTTTTATTTACATGTTGAAGGAAAGGATACGTCCAAAATGTGAAGAATATTTTTGTCCTTTAGGTAGGTGTAACCCTTTTGTATGACACATAATCTTGGCTTTTTCCAAGTCCAGTGAGTTCTCCTCTCATTGAATTTTAAAGAACAGTGTTTCAGTGGATGCTTCACTGCATTGTGTCTTGCTTACAAACCCACAAATAATTTGCACAATTTTTTTTAATTTATTCCCATTAAATTATATGTACGTGTTCCTTCAACTTTCTATCAAGGGGGGAAAAAAATTTCTTCCTTCTAGTGACTCTCATGTTTTTGTGTGAGATCTTGCAAACCTTTAACCGGGATCCTTACTATAGCTGCTGATGATAACCTCCAGTGTGTTGATGTGAGGGGAGGAGCAGAAATCTAACAGCTCACACTCCAGACACCCACGCTGATTGCAATAGAGGAAACTCTGTACAGCAGCAAAACAGAATAGTAAATACAGAGTAAGAAATCATGAAAATGTGGCAAGTTATAATTACAAAGAGGGGACCTACATTGAGTTGAATACTTTTTTTCTGTATATGACTCAAGTGAGATTATTTGCAGGGGAAAAATCCTCAAATTTATGTATTGTATTTACTTTTCATAAATGTATGTTTCGTCTCTCCTGATTTCTGATTAACTGATCTCAAAAGGAGGGGCCCATTCTTCTCTGGATTGTGATTCTTGTTTCATACTCTTAACAGGACCAGGCACAAAAAGATGTAGCATTGGTGGTGAGAGCTGAAGAGCAGCAGTGATCCTCTGAGGATATAATTTTCCCCATCTCTCTATTTTGTTCAAGTCAGATGTACACAATTGTACATATATTTCTCTTTCTGTGTGGCTTTGTGCATGTGGCAGAGTGGCTGCGAATGCTCCTCGGAGTCTGCAGGGATCCGGCAGGCAGGTACCATGGGTGCGCAGGGACAGCGGTTCAAGTACCCTTTCAGTTTCCGTGTGCAGGAATTTGAATTACTTCTCCCAGAATCTTCCATCGGGGAGAGGGTTATTTGGATCACAGAAGAATATAAATTACTTCTTTATCGAATGTTCCTGGAAAGACAGGAGGTTGCATTTGTGTACAGAATAGGAGACAACTACTGATTAATTATGCTATAAACCACATGTAGCTTATAAATGTGCATGTGATAAATGTCTGTATCATGCACCCTTTTCCACTTTATCCTTGGGCAAAACCATTCATTTGTCTCCCTGAGGACTGCTGCAAATATTCCAAACGCCCATCCCTTTTAAAATAAAATAAAACCTGCCAAGGTAGTGGTTGGTTGGTTTTTGTTTTGGTTTTTTTTTTTTCCTTCCTTGCTGAAATGGTGAATTTCCCCCTCTGCAGGTCATGCCTGTTTACTTATAAGAGGTTTGAAGGTGATTGGCATGTTGTAAGCAGCCTGACCTGAAGGAGGGGGAGGCAGGGACCCCCATGCTGGCTGCGGGGCACAGCCTGTGCCTCTGCGGGAGAGGTGGGCACTGCACGGGAAGGGACTGGGGACAATGCTTTGGGTAGAGCCTCTCGTCTCCATCCCTTTCAAGGCCTCTGCTCTTTGTGCTCTGGTGGGAGGGGGAGCACTGCCTTTTGGGGTTGAAGGAGTTAAGAAAATGTGACTTTGTACTAACTTGCCTTCTGTGTCTGCATTTAGTAAGTTATGTTTTATTAGAAGGCAAAGTCCCTTTCCTGACACTGTAGCTGTTTTGCTCTGACCTTCCCTCAAGGGCACCTGTCAGCCCAAAGGTACGGTTTTCTTCCTTGAGGAAATAACATTGCTGTCCCTCCCTCCTGCTTGTTCCCCAGCACTAATTTCTGTGAGAATGAATGTATCATCTTTGTATGTTTAGACCATGCACATCACATAGGGAGATTAAACTACTGTGCATGACAATTACATGTACATGAAACTCTTCATTAGCCTCTGTACTAAAGGAAAGGAGAAAATAGATGTCACAGAAAAATTTCTGCCCAGTTTTGCTTCTGCAGCAGACGAGTGGGAGTGTTGAAGTACCTTTTCTGACTCCACAGCGGCAGCGTGTAGGTTTTCAGACAAACCTTATCTCCAGTGCTAGATGAACAGGGACTGCAGCATGCAACCAGGTGGTCCTAGTTGCATGGCCGAACAAGGAGCTGGGGTACCTCTTGAGTGAAGGAGATGTTTCTGGGCCTGAGCATCTCTGTGCATCTGCATTGCTTTGTCTGTGACCCTTTGCTACCTCTGCAGTCAAGCAGCAGAGCCTGATCCTTTGTGAGACCAGCAGAGGGGCTGGAAGTGCTCAGTGCGTGGTGAGAGAGGGCTCAGGCTTTGCATTTGTGTTGAGTCGCTACCAAAAGCCATGCTAAAAGCCCACTGCGGCTGGCAAGGCGACACATCATTTTCTGCTTGAACAGCAGAGGGGTTTTTCTCAACACTTTGCAAGCTCCTTGCTCTGTTGGAGTTCAACTTTGAACCATTTTAAATTCATAAAACATCTAGGAATATGCAGATTTTCATATCAAAAGTCAAATCCAAGAGCCTATTAAATACTATAAGTACTCTATAATTGGCTTGATTAGGCTAATATTAACTCCAAGTGACACTTCAGTGACATCAACTGTGACAACGGAAGTGACATTTCTGAATTGCCTTATTTTTAGTGAGAATGTTGATCATGGCTTTTTCAATTGTCACTGTGGCATAATGCTCATAGACCAACATATTTCTGGCAAGTGTGACACATCCCTTCTCTCCGGTTGCAGGGGTGTGGATGGTCAGATGTGCTGCTGCTCAGTAGGGTTCCTGCACTGACAATATGTAGCGATGGCATTTCTGTCAACAGAAACCCATAGATTTCTGTTAACCTCTTCAGAATTAAAAGATTTCTTGAGAAACAGTTCTTGATTAGGTATCAGTAATGTTTACTGAAGCAAGGAAGAAGAAAAAGACTGCCAATATTAATCGTAAAGCCTATGAAGCAATGGCTTCAGTGGTTGGAGCGTATGGTAAAAGAGCATCAACAGTGCAGCATTCTTTCTCTTTTTTTTTTTTTTCTCCTCAGCAGTGGACTATGTTTCAATTCTGCTGTAGCTTTCAAAGGATGATAGTTTCAAATACTTGGCATCTAGAGAAGGACAGTTCTTGCCACAGTCTACATCCCTGCTCCCATGTAGTTCTCTGACTCCCAGGCTGATACTAGATGTTGATAGTGATCTTCTCTGCAAAGTGCTATGCAAGCATTCACTAAGCCCCACTTTAGGTCTTGAAGGTTGTGTTACCCTCAATAGTATAGGCCAATGCTATTCTTTGAGTTCATGTTCTGGCAGGCTTCATTCCCAACAGTCTATGAAGGCAATCTCAAAGTGTCCCATAATCGAGAGCCAATGACTATAGGCAATCTTTTTATCAAGGGAAAAAAATCACCTAGTTTTGGTGAAACTTGTTCTCTTTTAATGATTGTTTCACCTCTATTTATAATCATGCAGAAGAAGATAGATGCAGAATCAATCTAATCATGAAAGAGATAGTTTAACTAATGTCTCATCTTGGTAGATCGCCATGATTGGGGCACCACTTCCCAAAAGATTCAGTGCAGACTTTTTTGGTTTGTTTGTCGTGTAGGAAGTGCAACATGGATCGTAGCTAAGCAGATGGAGTACTGTCATTGTCTCTTCTGACTGACTAGAAATAACCGTATCTGCTGTCTTACTATTCTGTTCTCTTCACCTGCTGTCTTAGCTTTGAAGGCCCTTGAGATACAGGCTTGTACTTTCTCGGTCTGTTCCCTGGACAGTGGAGCCTTAGTCAGTTTGGCCGATAAATTCTGCTGTAATATATGTCATAAGCCTGGGTAGGAACCTAATTTAATTACGTTGGCCTGTGCTTCCCTTTTGCTTCCTATCTTTCAATCATTGATTGGACTTTTATCCAATATCTTGTAAGTAACTTGAAGGAATGCATGTGTCTGTACAGAACCTGTACTGCAATACAAGATGTATCCAGCGCCTTCCAGTGTACCCAACCATACATGCAATAACTTAGCTTCATATCCAGATCTTAAATACATTTTCTTGCTTGATGTATTTTACAGAAAAAGAACATTTGCACACTGATTACTTTTCCTATATATTCCTGCTGTATTTCCTTTCCAATAGGCTCGTGGAAATTAAGCCCGTGACAAGTCTGTCACTACTAAAAATCAGAGATTCTTGTCTGTTGTTCTCATGATTACATGAGATAAAAATCTATAAAAGAGATATTTACTACAGATTTGATTTAATCCAATTACTTGGTTTTGAAAATGGGGCTTCTTTTGCACTTTATGGCTTTTGTGGTCTTAAATTCTGATATTGAACATTGCCTGCTTCACTGCCGTTGTTGATGCCAAAGCGTTTTATTCATAATTTAATGTTTTCTATATAAACATTCCAAAGCTTCCTTCTCCTTAGTGCTTTGGATATGACAGGATGAAATCATATGTGATTAACCAGGGCAGTATGTCTTGTTGCACGCCTATCCAATGACACTACCTACATTCATCTAATATGTTGCAGCTCTAAGGCTAATTATCCAAGAATGATAGTCACATTTAGTCTACTTGCGTGTGATGCAGAGTCTATTCATTGTTGTCGTGTGATCTTCCGGAAGACCATTTACTACAATAACTTTGTAATTTAAAAATTGTTTAATGGTTATCTTCAGGTGAAAAGGAGCAAATAACCTATTCTGTGCGTCCTACTTTATTTGAAATGTTTTTCTTGCCAAATCAGTGAATCTATCTCATGTTATAATGCAAGACTCTTCTCTCCAGTTTCTACCACAAAATTGTTAGCCTATGTTGTACATGTTTATAGCAGCCCTGATGTTTTGGTGAATCCAGCTTTCCTTTCAGCTTGATAAAAGCTGATTGCTGTAAAGTTTTGAGCAGCTGCAAGGATTATTATTATCTGCTAATGCCTGGAAATTTGTTTGCTATCCCAAAGTCAAGGGAATGTAGTTCAGTGCAAGAAAAACCAAAAATAGGAAGTTTTTAGCATGGTTTAACATTGTAGTGGATCAGCAGCCTTTAGTTTAGTTGTGTGCTGTTAGGTAGACATGGTTTGTTCATCACTTGAGCTTAAATCTAAAAAGGATTTTGCATGCAGCTCTATTTCTTTGTGTTCCTAGAAAAGATCATTAGATAACAGCAAAGTTCATGTGTGGGATTGTCTGAGAAATAAGAGCACCTAGAAGTGACCACCAACCTAGCAGAAGGCTCTTCTGAATTTTGAGAAGATTCTGAGTTCTTATTTTCAGGACTGACCTGTGTTTGGATAATGAAAGGCTGAGTGACTGACAGGTATAAACTCTGTACTGTATGCCTCTGTTATCCAATTTAAAAAAAAAAAAAGTCAGTTTTAAGCACTACTACCAAGGATCCTACTTGTTTGTTTGTTTATTTTTTTAAAATATCGGTAAAAAGAAGAAAGATAGGTCTATCTTTAAAATGACATGAAGAAAGAGAGGGAGAAGCACATGGATTAATGGTCACCTGGACTGGAACATCTGCTAGGTGTTAAAATGAAGTGCTTTTCTGGTTATTTCCATTGATCGGGGCTCACAAAGGGTTTTCTGTTCCAGCTGTAGCTCTGTAAAACCTCTGACCGTGCACACGATCTCCTTAATGTATCTGTTCAGTTGTCCTGGTTTTGCTTATATCTGAGAAAATCCTGTAGGAAATAGCAGTAGAGCTGGGCTCTGTGGTCATGCCCTAATACTTCACTTGCCGAATAATGCAAACCCTTAATTACAAACTCAGCCACATTAAAAAAAAGTGTTGCCGGCTGACATTTGTGCATGAATTAAATGTGTGATGCGTTTGTTGTGGAGGCATGAGGTTGTAATTAAGGTTTTATATGATATTGTAAAAGGAGATTAATGTATAGTGTGTTTCCTTATCAGTGGGAAGCAGGAACCAGTTCCCTGTGACAGTGCGGAGCTGGTCCCTATCCCCAGATGTGTGCCGTGCAGGCACGGGCTTGAGGAGCCCATCTAAAGGGTTTCCATTAAATGCAGTTTAAAAATGCTGTAGAGGCAGAGGTTGGTAACGTAGGAGTCAGGAGTGCTTTTGGGGCTTAATTCTAGGATTTCCTAATTTGCTGAAGTGGCAAAGTGCCCCCTGTCTGACCATAACACAGTGCCTGGGTACTTCAGCAGGGCTGTCTGGGGTACCTGGAGCCCCTTCAGAGGGGACCCCAGGGTCTTCCAGGCTGTGAGTCAGCGACGAGGGGTGGCAGTGGCAAGGTGGTCCAGCCAGCTCTTGGGCCAGTTGGGCATGCTGTGCTGCTCATGTTAAACATCAGGGAGCCATATGGGAGCACAGCTGGGCGACTTCTAGTAAAGTCCACTTTTTTTTTTTTTCTTCAGGGATGTGCTGTGGTTCCCAAGCTTTGCTGCTCTGCAGAGCTCACACAGAGAAATTCCTGTTTCAGCCCCTACCCATCAGTGGCCAGTTTTTCAAAGCAATTTGCTCGTACATCCATCTCCCTCTTCCCATACCGACACAAAAGTCTTCTATTGTTTTCTTCTTGCTGCCTTCTCCCAGCTTCTCCCTATATGAACTGAGCCACACAGCGAAGGTGGTTATAAAATGTTTTCTACATCTGTCCTCTATTGAGTCAAAATTATATTTTTAACTTCATCTGCAAGTCTTGCTCTTTATGTCCAACACAATGGATGTGATGGGCCCAGCCCTCTGTATGTGCTGTCTTGCTGTTCTTTCTCCCGAGATGGGAAGCCCCCATTTCCCCATCTTGTTGACATAATTTCAAGATTCTTTAAAGCTACCCACGTGCATATGTAAGTGGTTTGCTGAGCCGTGCATAATGTGGTCACTTAAATGCTTCTGGAATGCATAGGTATCGTGTGAAGATAATGATCCATATAAATGCATTTCCTAGCAAGAGACTCATCTATAGATGATGTGTGTGTAGGTTGCCTAAAGTGTTGGAGCTGCTTTTGCATTTTGTTCCTCTCTCCGCTTGCTCAGCTTTAGATCCCTTTTTTCAGCTTTATATTTTTTAAAAGGTTTTCTTTTGTTAGCTGCGTTGGAGATGTTAATTGTACTCACGGAAAACCGCAGTTAGGTGCATGTGTATCAAAAACCGCTACGCTCTTCATCTAGAGGAAAATTGCAGATTGTGTTCTTTAGTGATTTGAGTGGTTCGTTGCTGCCCAGTGGGAGAAGAAAGTAGAATTGTGTTTCATACAATTTCTACATTCCTTTTTTTTGTTTGTTTGAAGAAAAGTTTCAGGTTTTTCACACATGGTTCATCCTGGTTCTGCAGCCTTCCAGAAAAGTTGTTCAGTTCTGTTCACAAGGACTATAGAAACAAAAAAAGTATAGATTTTCAAAACTATTAATTAAAATCAGCTCCAAAATACATTTTTCTCTTTCTTGGTGAGACAACTGAGATAATTGACAATTTTAGGTGTCGGTTGGTGAGGGGTGGAACTTCCTTTTCCTGTCCGTATGTATAAAAGCATGCCTTGTCTTTGATGTGCCGGAACCTCATGGTCGAGTCATCCCCATGGCCCTCAGTCCTCTTACTCCGAGACTTTGCATCACCCTTCCTTCTGCTGCACAGCCCCGTCATTTCCTGCTGACGCTGTGAATCGCGCCCTTCGGATGCCTGAAGCTGGAGAGCAGTTTCTGCAATTAGTCAGCTTAAAAAGTAATATTGCCCTCACCGTGGCCATACGAAGACTGCAGTCTGATGTCATGGGTCAGGTCTTGGATCGGAAAGGAATCAGATCTTTGCTTAATGGGGAGCGTAGATACCGCCAGTATGGTCTTTTTAGGGCTTCTTAGATTGATCTCACATTAACTGTCAATCTCAAACACATTGACAGTGTTTTCTTATGTTAGTCTCCATACTGAACTTCTGGGAAGCCTGTCTTGACTTGTGCCTTTAGCCCTGTTTATTCATAAGGGCTGAAAGTTACCGCTGCATCTGTCTGCATAGTCCACATTTTGGGTATTGAATGAAAACACGTTAGCCAAAAGGCATGCTCCTTGTTCATTAGATGTCATTAGTCTGAAAGTGCTTCATTTGAAGCATATTGCAAAAAATCCCCAGAATTAAACCAGTTCTTGGTTGGGAAAGCCATACCTTCTCTGACCTTGTGTCAACAGAAGAGTTCAATGACTTCTTATTGGTATGTTTTAAGAAAAATCTCAGTATAGACATGCGAACTGGAGAATAGGCTAAGATTTAAAATAACCTCTAGAAGATATTTGCTCAGTTAAAAAAAGGGTTGTAATTTTTGATGCATATAATCTTGCCTTCATTTTGGAACAACATAACCTATGAAACTAAGCCTGTTGGTCACAAACTAATGCTTTCATAAATGTTTAAATTTAAAACACTATTAGCATAAATATGCTCAGAAACGTGAACAATAGCACAATTTAGAAAACCACATTAACATTATTAATCAAAATACTGAAGACAGACTGCTGACAACACTGATCTGTGTGCAGCATATTAGTGAAACAAGGCATAAGGTTTGTACTGTAAGATCATCTTTATACTGCAAAGTCAGGATGTATCCATCATGTCACTAAATGTCATTTATAATCCATTGTAGAATAAACTCCCGAGTTAACATTTTTGCACTGCAGGCTTCTAGAAGAAGCTTTTTAATGCTGTTCATGATTTGAAAACATTCATAATTTGGGATAAACATAAAAATACTAATAGAGCATCCCTATCAGAGTCTATGAATGAAGAGAATGCACTCCAAGAGAGTCCCTGCTACACAGCAGGTTATTGGGTTTTCAGGAGAGTAAATGGCTAAGCTTTTCTCATAGCCAGATAGCCACAAAGGCATTCTTCCTGGGGATGAAGTGGCATTGGCATGAAATCAGTTTGTAAATCACATTGTGCATCACGATGCTACTTCTAATTATTATACGTATTCTAACTTCCAAATAATCTCTTCTCCAGAGCCTTCAAATACTGCCTTATCTAGTCAAGCAAGACCTTTTTCTTAATGATTCAGCACATTCACCTGTGTAAAAGGAATGCTGTGACAGGGTTTTGCAACTCCTGAGCAGGCAGTTTTCCCCTCTACCAGTTGACCCAGGAACACTGAGCTGCTAAAATACCTAACCTTTCCTGCCTGGCAAACCCCAGCTGCATTTGTTCTGGTGCTGCAACATCAAACTTTTAGCTTCTTCTTGGAAATAAATGTAGCACTGGAAGAAGGTGCCTGTCAGAGAACAGTGACAGGGTTTTGGTATCTTCTTCTGCCGAGGGGACAGGGAAGCTGTGCTGGCTGCTTCTAGTCTGTCATGGTCTAAAGAGACTGAAGGGTTAAGGGGTTTGTCTCGAAACAAGCAGTCTTTGGCTTGTCTGCCAAGGTTGCCAGCAGTTTTAGGGGCAGGGGCACCGGCACCCATTCCCTGCAAGAGCAGTAATCAACCTGCTGCATATGATGAGCCACCAAACAGCTGCTGTGCACCGGTGACTTTTGGTTTCTAGCAAAGTGCAAGAATTGTACTTTGCTAGGTAAAAAGATGCTAAGTTGTCATCACACTTTTTTTTATCTTTATCAGTTCTGTAGGACGTTTCTTAACGCAATCTGTGTGAAAAGCAATAGCTGTTTGTCTTCCTTCTGTCTTGTCCCAGTATACTTATTATATCGTACCATGCTATATTTATGTCATCGAACATGTTCCTCATTTTCATTTTGGTCTGTAGATTCAGAACAGAATTCTGTCTCCTTCTGGATTTGATGCTAATTCCTTTAGTGAGCAAGTAAGACCACAAAATTCACGGTAAATGTTGTTATCAATGAGTGTTTGAAGGAAAACTTAAAATACTTGCCTTCAAACACTTTTGGGACCCCCGTAAGAGACACGGTAATTTCTACATCTGTACAAAAATGTTACTCAAATTATTGACATGTGGTAAAGTACTTTAGTGAAGGATTCCTACCTGATTTAATCACATCCATAGTAGCTTCCGTGTGATACTTGCAAAACAACAAGCCCTGAAGTTAAGCAAAGAGTACACAGAGAGGTGCATTTGCGAGTTCTGGCACCAGTATAGATGCTGGCACTTGTTTGACTCTGTAGTTCAGCCCTTGCAGTGGCCGTGGACTTCCACAAACCAGAGGTGGAAAACAAAGGGGATCTTACAGTGGTTAAATTACCGGAGCAAGCAAAGACACACAAGCACAAAAAGCCTTGTGCACGGGGCAGTGTTTGCATTACAGCCGGAATATCTTCACAGGTTCAATTTTTATACACTAATTAAGGAAACAGATCTTTTTCATGAAGCAGATTTGGAGTCTGTGTCTGCTCGTTTTGAAGTTGGTAGGGATTTTTCAGGTGACCATGCGGCTGTGTCAGAAGAGATTAATGTGATGCAAAAGAGTGCTTGGATTGACAGGGGAAAACTCCTGAAATTATCATTACCCCTTTTGGTGTAATGTTAAACCACAAGCAATGATTGCTGTGAATCATTAGCCTTGTTGAAGAAATCCACAACAATGTGAAGATTAGCTAAAAACATGCTACCTGGCTTTTTTGTAATATGTGTTAAGGTCCCAAGTTTTTTTTAAAAGGTATTAAATTTGGGTTGAAATACTACTTTGCAGTAGGACAGATATTTAAAAATGAGTTTTCACTTACATGCTGCTGAGCTAGGGTTCAATGCTCCCTTTTACAACTGGCTTCATCAATGTCGCTTAGGTCAGAACCCGGGCGTGTGGCCCCCATGTTACCTAGCCGTGACATCATTTTCAGTTGCAAAAGAAATACAGAATCTGAAATGGAGGAGGAGGTGGAAGGGACTGCAGGCTCTAGTCTATAATTGGAAATCTTTACTTTTATTAAAATGTCTTAGCAGAAGCTTTGTTGTTCATCTTTCCATGTAAGTGGATATATTCTCATTGTCTGCTGTTAAGAGGAATATTTTTAACAGCTATGGAAAGGTCCTTGGGG
Organism: Platalea leucorodia; assembly: GCF_965183815.1. NCBI lineage: Eukaryota > Metazoa > Chordata > Aves > Pelecaniformes > Threskiornithidae > Platalea > Platalea leucorodia. Next base: position 122,548,722 of record NC_138823.1, read on the forward strand.
TACACGTGTGTAATAATAATTTCTGACTTTTAAAGGAAATCATCTGTAAATCCCATTAGTTATCATTTTTCAATTTTCATCTTTCTAAGCATGATTTAACTTCAAGTGTTGCAGTTCTTAAATCTAATTAAAGAATTGCCTTTAGTTCCCATCAGAAAGTCGACCTGCTGTAGATTGTTTGATTGAACGTTGGAGATGAACAAATTAAAGCCCATACCCATTCTGGTATGAAAGAGCTACGGGCACGTTCCTTGGGTGCAGAGCAGGGCTGAACGTGGCTGTCCTCCCTGCAGGATGTGCAGACCTGATCTCGTGCCAGCAGGGCTACAGGAGGACCCGGTGGGACTGGCAGCAGGTGGATGGAGGAGGCACGTTTCCATCCAGCGCCGCTCTCCTGATGCCTTCCTGGGAGGTGATTCCTGCTGTGAAAGCAGCCTTAACTCTGCCCCTTCGGCCAGGGTCCTGGCGGGCAGCGGTGGTCCCTCTCCCCATCAGCACAGTGCGTGGCCTCCCCCTCCCCCTGCTGCTGCGGCCCCGCTTTGTGCTCTGCAATATCCAATAGCAGCATCCATGGAAACCGTCGCTGACGGTGGCTTGTAAAAGAATTTGTTAATTAAAAGATGTTTATAATAAAGTCACTATCTTAAATCCAACAGGGTTATTGCAAACGGTATCCCACTCTGCCATCACTCTCCAAAGCTGAAATGCAGCTGAAGTGCCCCTTTGTACCCAGTTCTCATCTTCTGTTATCTTAGCTCACAGTCAGAAGGGATGTATTAGTATTAAAATTTCTATAGCTGCAGAGGTGAGGGCTTGACCAAGCCTGTGACCATCCATAAACTCTGTTATCTGTCCCCCGGTTTAGCACGGGGCAAGGAGCCTCTGCAGTGGAGCCATTCCCAAGAGCACAGAGAAGATAAAAGGGGGCGAGCAAGAAGGGAATGAAACTCGATAGCCTGGAAAACAGAGCAGAATCACTGCAAAATGAATGAGAGCGCGAAGATCAGGCTAACTGTTTGCAGACTGAAGGGAAATAAAAAGCTAAAATCTCATTAGAAACTTGTGGGTGATTGAGCTGAGGAAATGCTACATGTGCTGAGTCTGGGGGCGTCTCATGGGAAGTAACAGACATTGTCTTTGTGTTGGAGGGCTGGATCCGTGCTATGTGTGAAACCGAACATCGTTTGCTGCCGTTGTGTGCAGGAATCACATGGTGCAGGAGGGTTGTGAACCTGAGAAGTTAGCAGTCTTTGCTAAAAACAGCTCCAAGTGTCACTTAACAAGCACCTAGATGGTATTTTTTAAGAAAAGGTGATGTTCTCTCTGCATGGAACAAAAGCAAGGAAAAAGTAGAAACCAGTAAGGGATGTCCTTCGGTGTAGAAGAGTTGATGCAGTTTTAATATTGGCCTCTGGCTGTTCATTTCCCTAGGGTAATTAAAGGTGACAGCCGTAAGGTTACGGGAGAGTCCGGGAGTAGATGGGCAGAAGTCTTGGCAAGGCAGCGCTTCAGGGTCTGTGAGATGCGAGATTCCACGTAAGCTCTGAGGAAAGGGTATTTGACATTCCTATGGACAAACAGGCAGATCAGTTCAACCCCTGCTGTTTCAAGGCATCTTTACTAATATTTTTTGGCAGTTTTCCCTTTCCATCAATGAATAGGCTGTGAGTAGTTCTTGCTAGCATCTAGTAGCTCTGGTAGCTGACATTCAGACTTGAAAGATTAAATGTATGGCATGCAGAATAGAGAGAATTAATTTGTTGGTGTTTTCTGTTCAGCAAGAAAGGACAAACAACCTGGACATTGAAAATGTCCTTTTTGTTCTTACATTAGTTTCACATATAAAAGAGTGTAAAATAAAGGCTGTATCTGAATTTTTCCAAGGAAGACTTTAACTTATTGTAAGGTCAAAACTTCTCAAATTGTTTCCCTGTTATTTCATTCCAATTCTTATCACAAATTGATCTTTTTCTCCCAGCAGAAATAATTGGTTCCAGCCAATAACAAATCCTCATCTCAATTTCATTGGCTTGTATCTTGGGCAACACAAGAGACAGTCTGTAATGGCTCAAAATATCCCTACTGGATAATGTAAGTAGACCACCAAATTAATCCAATTAAACTTTTTATCCTTTCAAAGTTAAAAACCAAGGATTTGGACACTGCCCACAAACAGAACTGAACATGCTCAAATCTTTTTACTGTATGTCATTTTTGCATGTTAACACCCACTTAAATGAGAATGCAGTTATCTCTATTGGTTATTTCTGTTTACTAATGTCACCAAGTAATTAATTTTATGGTTAAAGCAAATGTATTAAAATGGAGACCCTCATCCCAGCAATGTACCTGCAGTTAAACAATATTGCTCCTCTGTGCGTTGAAGATTCAAACCGGTCAATTTGTAATTTGTTTCCTGACCTCTAGTAGATACAAAAATGAACTGTACAGAGAAGGAAAAAGAGCAGAAATTGTATTGGCCTGTCTTGCTGAGTAAAGTGATGGTTGAAGAGTAATTCTCTGTGAACAGCACAACTTACTTTATTGCGGAATGAAACAACGTGCTCAGAAAATGGTTGCGTGCTCACTGTCTCCCTGGCATGGTTGTTTCCACATCTGACACCTACTAGTGCCACTCACAGGGGCCCTGATGGCAGCTGAAGGTTGCATTAAGAGGAAGGAAAGCGTTTCAAGCTGACTCATTTCAATAAGTGAACAAAATCCCTGGATCCTCTGACAACGGCACGTAAAAAGTACGTGTTTGTGTTTCTCCTTTGCTAGCAATGTGAAGTAGGGGTACAAGGGTTTTCACACTTCCCCCCCTCTTTTACATGATGGGGTTGGCGAGTAGAGGAAGGCGGCAGGGAGCTCCATAGCAGTGCCCAGTCTCTTTCGGACCACTGCCTACTGCAGGTGTGGGAACCTCTTGTCATCTTCCCTATAAAAATGAGGCTCTCAACCAGTAACAAAATATTCCCCAAAAGTGTAAAAACAGTGTGTTTGAATCAGGTACAAGTGTGTGTTTATTTGACCTCATTTTTTCAAACTAAACAGAGTTTTTTTGATTACTTTTCCTAAGATTTCACATTACTGAAGTGCCATTCAGCAATAGTGTTTCAGGTATGAGATATAGCAGAGAACTATTTTGCTACAGACTCCCTCAGCACTGTGGCCTGAAGAAGGGTTTGCTTTCCACATTCACTGTAAAAGTCAGATGCAAGTCGGAAGGAGAAAAAAACAAACCAAACCAAAAAAGTCCTTTTTGCCAGCCATCAAGGTTGTGTTTTGTGGAGAGCCATCCCTGACTGCTCCGCAGAGCTTCCGCCTCAAGCAGAGACCAAATCGCGTAGGTCTCATTTTCTGGTTCCTGGGGAGGTGCCGAGCCGCTCGGTGGGGAGCGGTCGCTTTGTTGTGAATGTTTGCTGGGTTGTTTCAAGTCAGCAGCTGGGGGTCAGGTTTGAGGGCTGGGCTGCTCATTTTTCTCCCAGCTGTGCTTGCTGTGCCTGCCAAGGATAGAGCGAGAGGCTGATGATGAAAGGTGGAGTTAAGCACTCCTTCAGAGCAGTCCCTGTGGGTGAGGTGGCCCTACCATGGTCTTCTTGCGGCTGTCAGTACTCAGCTTTCCCTGGGGACCACGGTTTCATGGAGGGTGCGGTTCCACGGGACAAGTGAAAAGGGTGGCGTTTAGGCAGGGACAATTCGCTGCCCGAGCAAGGGATGACTTCTAATGGGTGTCTCTTCTGTGATCTGAAACTTAGAAAATGTCAATCTAGATGCGAGTCGACAGTGATGTAGTGTTGCAAGACGATGACTTGCTGGATCTGAACAGTGTTGCACGTATGACGCATGAATTAATCCTTTTGAGGTAGGTGGTACTGATAAGGACTCAGCTAGAGCATTTGTGTGCCCACTTTGGGGCACCGCACTTCAAGGAAAATATAAGGGGGGCAAAGGTTAATAACAAGAATGATGAGGAATTTAGAACATAGCATGTAGGACAGCAAGTTGAAATAATGCAAGCTGTCACCGGGTCTCTTGGCTAGGCTGTGTGACCCTGGAAGGTGTAAAAGCCTGCTGGAGAGAGGGGAGTAGCCTGTGATGTGTCTGCTGTGAGTTGGATGAAGAGCAGTAAATTGCAGCAAGGAAAATGTAGGTTAGATTTTAAGAAAAAACTCTGCAACAGAGAAGAGAGCGAAGCACCCGAGAGTCTGCTTAGGACAATCCTGGGGTCTTCAGCACCAGGGGGTTCAAGGAGAGCTGCATAAATTCTCGTCAGGATCGGTCTAGGTCACTGGTATTGCCAACAGGGCAAGGGGATGGGTGGGGGGCTCCCTGCAGTCTCTTTGAGCCAGGTGGTTCCCTCCTCCTTTATTTTTATGGTGGTTAATAGGGGAAAATTATCACTGCAGGTATGAAAAGTGGGAACATGCCCGTGCCTGTGGCAACTGATCGGCACTGTGTGCGTGCAGGAGTGGAGGCAGGTGATGTGGGAGGGTAGCTCTCCTAACTTGCTCACCCCGTCCTGGCAATTGCAGATGGCTGCGTTAGGGGTAGCTTTGCTTCTCTTGAAGATATCCTCTTCTTTGCATGTTAATAATTTCTTAAATTTTTCCAATGCTTTTCATTATGGGATTTGTACTGATGGCTAAGTAGTATTTGTGCATCTGATATATGCGGCGTAGAAATAGTATCAGCGCATCTTCCAGCCTGGATTCTGCATTGCCTCGTTGGGTTTTTTTTGTCATGTGTCAGGTCACTAACATCACTTCAGTAGGGTTTTATAATTGCATTTAATATGTCACTTACTATGCGCGCCTCATCTGATTTCTATGGTAATAATGAGATAATTTATCTTTGCTGGGTTGCACAGTCAGTTCTGTGTTGATAATGCATTTAATTTTACCGAGTTACAAAATCTTGGTTGATTTAGAGAAGGGTCAGAGCTGAGATAATTTTGTATTTTAAAATACTTATCAACTCCAAACCCTTAATGTTAGCTTTTTCTTTGTCTTTTCAGATAGGGCAACTCTATCCTGAATTTTACTCAGAGTATTCATAAAACTTTTGTCATTTAACTGATAGAGGAAACAATGAGAAATTCTGTGCTAATGTTTATTAGCTGTTTAGGGCTCATTTAGGGGAGGATGAATGGGGGGAGAGAGAGCCAGCTTTCCAGTATCAGAGCTACAAAACAGCAAGCACTCCTACCTTACAGCAATAAAGGCACAGTGAACAAACTGGAGAAGGGGGGTTGGGAACATCTTCCATGATTTTTGTTTTTTTAACGTGACAGGAATATCTGGAGCTGTGTTCTATCATTTTCAGCTGAACAAGGGATGTCACTTGTAGGAATAGTTTTAGTTTTTAGCCACTTTTTCAAGTACTGTATTTCGCTCCTGTACCACAGTTTGCTTGTGAAGTTAATTGCTCTTTTATTTTACAGTGACCTTGACTGTGTTTCATATCTGAAGAAAAACGACATTTGGGTTTTCTAATTTAGAAGCACAAAAGAGGTTGAAAGAGACAGTGTTAGTACCTGATTCGCATGCTGAAAAAAGGTGGTTGTGTTAAATTATAGCCTGGTGAAGCTGGGACCAAAGATAACATTATTAGACTTTTGCAATAAATATGATTAATGGGACAACAGGGCTATCATTTGGGCCACCTCTTGTGTATATACCTTATTTATTTTCATGAGTAGGATTTCATCATTTAAATCAAATATGTGCATGCATGTATTTTTTTTTTAATCTCTCCCGTTCTCCTCTTATTTGGAGGTTTAAAATGTTCCCTGTCTAAAAATGTTCATTTTTTTTTTTAAGTCCACCCTGGCAGAATTTTTAGAAAATGAGGAACCTCTCCTTGCGTATCATCTCTTCCTCTGATTAAGATCTATGAGGCTTAGGACAGTACAGGTTATTCTTCATAATGCAAAAAAAATGTTGAGCTGTTGAAAGAGTAGTCAGTTAAGAGAGAGCTGCTATTTTTTTTAAGGCTATGAAAAGGTAGGATAAAGTGCTCTGGCTTGTGCTGAGCTCTCTGGGAAGAGCTGTCATGCAGGATTCCTCCTGAAAACCTTGTCCAAACAAATCATTTAAATACAGAATTGTTGCTTTACCAAAGCCTCAGTCTTGCAAGATCTTGCAAGATTCCAGGGACGTCCCAGTTGACTGGAGGTTAGCAAATGTGACACCCATCCAGAAGAAGGACTGGAAGGAGGATTCAGGCCTGTCAGTCTGACCTCGGTGCCAGGGAAGGTTATGGAGCAGATCATCCTGAGTGCCGTCACGTGGCACGTACAGGACAACCAGGGGATCAGGCCCAGTCAGCATGGGTTTATGAAAGGCAGGTCCTGCTTGACCAGCCTGATCTCCTTCTATGACAAGGTGACCCGCTTAGTGGATGAGGGAAAGGCTGTGGATGTTGTCTACCTGGACTTTAGTAAGGCCTTTGACACTGTCTCCCACAGCATTCTCCTGGAGGAACTGGGTGCTCATGGCTTGGACAGGTGTACTCTTTGCTGAGTAAAAACACTGTCTGATGGCCAGGTCCAAAGAGTTGTGGTGAATGGAGTTAAATCCAGTTGGCAGCCAGTCACCAGAGGTGTTCCCTGGGGCTCAGTACTGGGGCCAGTTCTGTTTAATATCTTTATCAATGATCTGAGCGAGGGGATTGAGTGCACCCTCAGTAAGTTTGCAGACGACACCAAGTTGGGTGGGAGTGTTGATCTGCCTGAAGGTAGGAAGGCCCTACAGAGGGACCTGGACAGGCTGGATCGATGGGCCGGGGCCAATTGTATGAGGTTCAACAAGGCTCAGTGCCTGGTCCTGCACTTGGGTCACAACAACCCCATGCAACGCTACAGGCTGGGGGAGGAGTGGCTGGAGAGCTGCCCAGTGAAAAAGGCCCTGGGGAGGGGGGTTGTTGGCCAACAGCCAGCTGAATGTGAGCCAGCAGTGTGCCCAGGTGGCCAAGAGGGCCAATGGCATGCTGGTTTGTATCAGAAATAGTGTGGCCAGCAGGACTAGGGGAGTGATCATCCCCCTCTACTTGGCACTGGTGAGGCTGCACCTTGAGTACTGTGTTCAGTTTTGGCCCCTCACTACAAGAAGGACATTGAGGTGCTGGAGAGTGTCCAAAGGGCAATGAAGCTGATGAAGGTCTAGAGAACAAGTCTTATGAGGAGCAGCTGAGGGAGCTGGGGTTGTTTAGTCTGGAGAAGAGGAGGCTCAGGTTATTGCTCTCTACAGCTACGTGAAAGGAGGTTGTAGTGACGTGGGGGTCCGTCTCCGCTCCCAAGTAACAAGCGATAGGAGAAGAGGAAATGGCCTCAAGTGGAGCCAGGGGAGGTTTAGATTGGACATTAGGAAACATTTCTTCACAGAAAGGGTTGTTAAGCATTGGAACAGGCTGCCCAGGGAAGTGGTTGAGTCCCTGTCCCTGGAGGTATTTAAAAGATGTGTGGATGTGGTGCTTAGGGACGTGGTTTAGTGGTGGACTTGGCAGCGCTAGGTTAGCTGTTGGAGTGTGATTTTAAAGGTCTTTTGCAACCTAAATGGTTCTATGATTCTGTGATCTTTCACATCTGTGCTTGACATGGATGTATTGTAGTGCGGAAGCCTACAACGGATCTTTCAGTAGTCTTTTAACCTCTGTTTGGTACGAGGGGAATCAAAGCATAGGGCAACACTCGGCTTGTGCTCACTCGTGTTTTGCAATGGCTTGATTTTTGTCAAGCCTGTAAAGAAATTTGGAGTCCAGCAATGATGCTTCCCCCTGCATTGCCTCTCCAAGTATGGATACAGATTGTATAAATTGCACGCTATTTTTAAGAATGAGATAAAGGAAAAAATATCCTTTCACGAAACCAAGAGTTTTTCAACCTTTTGAAAGCACAGACATGGTAGATACTGGGTGGACAGTGGCATCAGCCCAATGGATTGGTACGATTCGCATGCCTCCCCTGGGGTCAGCAGAAGCGTGCATTATTCTGACATGCTGTTTTGGGGGGGGATCTTTCAGAGCCTTAAATAGTCTTCTGTGAGCGAAGATCAGAAAACATTACTCTGGCAGCTGAGCTAGACCTATCAGCTTTTTTTTTCCCCACCTTAAAACACTGCAGTGCACTTTGTTCCCCACTTCCTTGCCTTGACTTCAGCCTGCAGGACAGAGTGCTGTGGCTTCGTTGTGTATGTCTGGTTTTGCACCAGCCTCCATCATATTTGTGTTTTGAAAATCAGTATATCTGTCAACTCTTCCCTGGGAAACAGCTGATTTCTTTGTTTTGACAAACCAAAGTAAAAGCTGAAAACAGAATAAGCACATTTTTCAAGTACTGGTATAATCTGATATGCTAAGAGGTTTTGTTTATGCTTATGTCTCTGACCAAGATGTTAATCGCCATCTCAGAAGCTGAAAATGAGTTGTAATGGCAAAAAAAGATAGATTTGGCCCATCTGAAAGATGAAATATTAATATTTTTTCCCTAAGGGCTTGGAAAACCCTTAACTGTTAGCAAGATAAAATATTTTGAAAAATGTCCTAATATTTAACAAATGACCGAAAGCATTTAGGGTACTCTTCATGTTGGTGAAAAAAATACCTGTTAAGCCTGTGGATCACGAGTATTTTCTGCTTGTAATCCTACCAAGAGGTGCTGATCAAGTGTGACCTGAGTTCTAGCAACAGTATGAGATGAAACAAGGTGACCGTCCGTCCTGCTTGCGATCCCTCTCTGAACTGCTATGACCACTGCATTTGGGAGTCAGGGTTTCACAGGGAGCAGGGGCATAAGGCTGTTGCTCTCAGATAATGTACAATGTATTCTTCATGTTTGTAAAACTCATTGGGGTTTTACTAAAATTGCTTTGGTCTGGGATTTAGATTGGTGCCCGGTGCCATGTCAGCAAAGCTGTGTTTGCTCACCAAACAGGTTTTTGCTGAGGTGGTACATCAGCTCTGAAACCCTAAATGTCAGTCCCTTTTCCAGCCCTTCTTGCGCAGACAGTAAAATAGGAAGTGCGGCTTCCCCAATGCATCATCTTCTCTCTGTCATCCAAGGATGGATAAAATATGTTTTAAAGGCACGGGCTCCCTCCTGGTATGCCTGTTTGAAGTTGGTTTCCCTGCTGCAAAGCTGGCTGCCTTTCCCTCGGCTAAAATCCAGTGCCTGTTTGGGAATTGTGTTAGTAAAACCAGTTTTAATCTCTGCACGGCTGAATCTCTGATGTCAACCTGGTAAAGGGTCTGTCCCAAGAAGAGCAGTGCATTGCGATCCATTCTGTAGTGAGTGCTGTCTTGTAGGCTCTTGCCTTTTTACGGGTATAATGCTGAATTTAAACAAGAAGCAGGAACAGCTTGGCTTTTTGATCCCTATGCTGAAAGACATCCTCATTTGAGGATCAAGGCAAGTCTGGAAATTCCTACATCTTGAGCTGTTAAATGATGTAAAAACCTCCAAAAAGAATATATACGCAGTGCAAAGGTGTTAGCTAAGTGCTGAAAGCAGCATAACTACATCAGTCCATGCCAGAGCCCAAATGAATAAATCTCCCCCCAGGAGTTTTCCTGGCGGGTCTGAGCTGGCTGACGAGCAGAGCTGGCTATGACCATGCCGCTCGCCCTCCCAGTTCTAGCAGAGCTTGTGCTTGGGAGTTTGCACTGTGGGCCTTTGCTCAGGCGAGAGGTGCTCTGATTTACATCTGATATTTGAAGGGACTGTCTCGGGGGAGGGGGGAACAACAACTGTTTGGAGAAACGCCGAGGTTGGGTCACATCTATTTCTACTCTCTGCTGTCTTGGGTAAAGTGGCTTGCGGCTGATGGATGTGATGCTTAATGGCAGTGGTGAATGCATACATATTTCCCAGGATGTCACTGGGGGGGGGGGGGGGAGAATCTAAACTGTAGTACTGTGTTTTCAAAAGGGCACGGCCCCCAAGCTTGTTACTGTCGCAAATGTGCATTTAGAAGGGAAACTTGGGTATTTCTTATTCCAGATACTAACATAGTCCTGTACCAGTAATGTAGAAACAGGCTCAGATAACTCTCCATAGGTAGCATCTATGTATTTGGGACTAGCCTTTTTTCTTTTGTTTTTCTTTTTTTTTTAAAGTGAAATATTTTTATTAACCATCTTTGTTTCCTCATATTAACTGAGTGAGTAGGTATTTGCATCTGGCTGGTCTGTGGCCGGTGTAAGAACTATCATCACATAAAGAATTTATCTGGGAACCACATTTAGCTCTCGAGTTGATAAACATAGAAGAATGTAGGAATTTCCTAAAAACTTCTGCATGATAAAATGAGGGAAGAACAGGAGGAAGTTCAGTTTAATTTCTGGCAGGTCAAGGTATAGAAATACTTACTTGTATGTGTCTTGCTTTGTAGCATTGAAGACATACAAATATTTTTCCTTATCTAGGATCCCTGTCAAATTATCAGCTTGGGAAATGAGATGTGCACTGAATTTTGACACCAGTGACAGCGCAAGGAAGGGATCGGTATGATTTTGGTACCAGGTGACATGGCTGTACCACAGTTTAGCAGCTGGCTTAGTGATCTCCAGGGTAAGAATTTCTTCCACTTCATTGCCAGCATCCTCTTCCGAGGAAATCAGTGCGGACTTTTGCAAATAGCTTTGTCCTTTCTCCAATAGACTGTGCTCTTAATAATCAAAACGAGTTGCAGGCATTCCATTAATTGTCCAGATAATTAGCTTTAGGCAATCTGGCATTTCATCTTTGTCTCTGACTTAATCTCAGCTAGTTTTTGTTCAGTTGCTGGCATGTGTAATTCCTCATCTATTTTGACATTTCTCTGTCGCATTAGCATTTGTCATATTTCAATTGCTCTAGACTCGAACAAGCTTTAATCAATCGTAGTGGTTTGCAACTTACTTATGCTACATAAAACACATATAGTTGTAACTTTTTGGGTCTGCTGATTTGATAAATGTGCGTTTTCTGTTCCTAATGCGCGCTCGCTGTCTTAGCTGGCTTGCCTTGTATTTCTCCTAGCGCCTCCACGTAGGTTGTTTAAAACCTCCTGTAAGAATTCTCCTTCCCTGGGCGTATGTGGTATTTTAACCTAACTTTGTTTTTATTAATCCCTAGAACGATGCCAGATGGCGAAACGCAAGGATATGCAATAGGGCTGCCTGTGTGTGCGCCCATGTGCGCACACACACGTTTTATCTCTGTGTGCATGAACGCACAGGGCTATTCAGTGCGATGGAAGGTTTTATTAGATAATAAAGCTGCATTTTAAGTTATGCAGGTCACTTCAAGTGAGGACTGAAAAAAGGATTTATTCAGCTCTATGCTGTATATGGCTTCATAGAAAAGCTGTTTAGAAAGCTCTGCTGTTACTGATTGGGAGCACTTATATTACCTTTGCCCAGAAGTTGGATGCCTTCTGCTTCTGGGTCCAGATGAAAAAGGAGAAGCCGTTATTCTGTGTTCATTGGGAAAACTGTGAACATCCCAGTTAGTTATATTGTTCCCAAAGTGCTAGTCTGAAACACTGCACGGGCATCAGGGGCTAGCCCTTAAATTTGTCACTGGTTCCCTGGGTGCTGCACACTTTGCATCTGAAACCAGTAACGAGGTGGAAAGATTTGGCAGTAAAAAAGAGGAAAACATCTTTCTGTTACATAGATTTTTTTAAATTTTTTTTAATTAGGTTTGAAACTGCTGAGAAATTTAGAAATTAGAGCAAGATCTGTTGGAGAAGTGTTGCGTGTGCAGAGGGAAAAACAGAAGTGTCTTCCCTTTTTGAAAATTGGGGGGAAGGTATATATGTGTATGCATTCATGTCTGCGCTACATAGCAGAAAGAAAAAAAAAATGCTCTTTAAATAGTTCATTTGTTCTATGCTTTACTGAATTTCCTGTCCTTGGTTTGCTTTTAAAGGGGAAACACTGTGGCTTCTTCCCCTAAGGCCAGAAGAAGTTTCCCCTGGTCTTTTTTTGTTTTGTTTTGTTTTTTTGTTAAGGACAGGAGCAGTCAGGCAGAGAAAACTGTATCAAGATACAAGTGCTTTGAAGAGGTACGTACCCTTGTGCAGCAGCGTAGCGGTGCAGCAACCACCGTCCTTGGGGCAGAGGACTCTTCTGAGACGTCCCCATCGGGGTGGAAGCACCAGCAGCATTGCATCTGGCATCCCGGTGCCGTAGAGCCCTCCTCCTGTGCGCTCGATCGTACTGCCTCGGACTTTGCGGATTAGTCAATCAATGAAATCATTGAGAATATCAAGGGTGCTACCTAACCCTCAAAAAAAACAAATGAATTTGCACCTTCCTACGGAGCCCCTGGGCTAACCGCCCAGTACGCTGTTGGAAATGCTGTACTTGGGACCTCACCAGGACCAAGTGCTGAGCATCCCAGCATCACACAGGTCCTTAAAGATCATGGGGCATTTTTCTCAGTAGTATCTGAGTCTTTTGTCCATTTCGGTGCAGGAAACCTGCCTCATGCTGCATGTCTTTGAGCGAAAAGTCCAAGGGGCATCAGAGCTGCTGTTTCAGCTGTGAAACGTGAGGCTGTGGCTCAGCAGTTCACTTTCAAAGACATCTGCTTCTTGGGAGGGGTGTCATGTGCAAACACTAATTTGGGGCGGAATAATATATATGGCGCTGATTTGACATGTAAACTAGATCAATAAATTCCTAACTTCGTGCACACAAGTATTCCTGCTTAAGTGCATTGTGGAGTTGGAACCTATAAAATCCATTACTTCATTGATATCTAGTTGCTGCGTAAGTCCCCTAAGTAGAGTTTAAGTGCAGTTATGCCTTTTGAAAAGATCCTAGTCCCCTTTGGATTGAGAGGAACAGGCTGCCATAGCTTTTTTTCCTTTCCTCTTTCTTCTCCCCCCCCCCCGCCCCCCCCCCCGCTACTGAACCTGATATGGTCTCTCTAGCCCAGGATACTGTATAATGGCTGGATTTTTCATGTTTAGGATTCGGTTTCTGAAACAGTGGTAGATTAGGTATTTCTAGCTTTTAGTAGAGTTAAACTGGATTAATACTGTAATCTGTTCCTCTTTATGTATGATTTCCTCTTCAAATACACTGGTGTTTTATGGCAAGAGACGTTATTTTATGTAGTCTTTTTAGAGCTTAGTACAAACTTATCAAAAGTTCCAGGCTCAAAGATTTTACCATAACTCATCTGATTTCTTTCGTAACAACATAAACCTCTTATCTGCTGGCTTACATGGGGCTTTGGTTGATTGGTTTTTAAAAAAAACCTGTTTTTCAAGGCCAAGTTTACTCTTCTTTTGGTAGAGGGATTTACCACCTGTTGTGCAATAGGTAGGTTTCCCCTAACTAAGAGATTTTTAAAGCCAGAAGGGGCTATTAAATTATTTAGTCGGTGTGACACAAGCTATAAAATGTGATTTAAACTAGGTATTTTCTGCAGCAAATCCCCCAAGTGGAAGTGAAAGCTCTTTCAGCTCCCTTGGCTGAAAAAGGTGCCCTTTCTGGTCTGCTCCAGAGCAACTTGGTCTCTCCTTGCATTGACTGAAGGAAGGGAGATGGATGAGGTTGCTTGTATACTCCTTTGGTAAATACGTACAGTTTGTTTTTAATAAGGATGGCTTTAAGTGGTGTGAATCCTTGTACTTGCAGATGACTCTTTTTCAGCCTCCTCACACATTTTGCAGCCGTGGGAGGAAGTATTTGAACACAAACATGATTCGGGATTTATGGAGACTGCTCGTGTGAGTAGAGTTATTCATTTGCATTACTATTTGCTGGCGTAAGCTCATGCATTATGCTCTGCCTTTTATTTTCCCTCCATGGATCCACTACCACCCTTCACCGCGATGAGCTTGCAGGGAAGAGTACAAGCATACGGTGGGATTTGGGTTCAAGCTCCAGCTTCAGCCAGGCTCTTACGCGCCTGCCTTTCCACATCTGGGCTAAGAGCTTTTCTCTGATTTATTGCAGGTGTTTCTGGAGTACGAGGTGAGCTACTGCATCTCTGCCACATGTGCTGGCTGTAGATAGGCATTTGTGTGAGATTACCTGAGAAATGGGTTAGGGAAACTTTAAAGCCAACGGCGGTAATCAGCATCCTGCATGCCCGGTCTATCAGGCACATCAGATTCACGGGAAGGACAGAAATACCGCGTGCGGGAAATAAGGGCCAGGAGTGACAGGCGGGGAGGAGGGAGAGAGACATTTAAGAACCATCCAGCAAGAAAATGGAAAGAGTCGGAAATGCATTTGCTGCCTGTCAAAAGTCAGAAGCGGATGCATGCTTATAAGAGGAGCCATTTTTTACTTTAATATATCAAATTGTAGATTGTTGTTTATTCTGCTGGGCAGAACATAGCATGGTGAGGTCCTGGGCTGTGATTCTTTGGTTGTTGTCTTTGTGGTACTCTCCTAAACTATGGTAACAAATGTAATAAATTAGAGTAATAAGATATAATACTACTTTTTTTTTTTAATGGGTGTGACAACAACAATTTGCCTTTAATCAAGAAGTTATATTCTCCTGAAATTTCATTTATAGGCTGTTTCCTAAAATTAGGAGCTTAGACTATTTCCTGTCAGTCTTAGTCTGCACTATTTCTCCTAAATTATTTAAAGGTATTAAAAATGCATAGCACATACACTGTACCAAGTTTAATGAAAGAAAAAATTGGTCCTGACTTTACATGGAATTACACATTAGCCATTATTTATTGTTGCACTTCATTTCATTTGGGAAACAGAATTAACTCAGATGAGTACTTTTCTCATGGACATTACTCAGTAATACCCCCTATGTTATTTAACATATTTTGTAGATCTACACATTATGTTACCAAAGAAAGCTCATTTTCCATTCAAATTGAAATGGGTAAAGTCACCTCTTTAAATTGCAAGAATTTACCATGATAAAATCTAGTGGGTTTTTTGGTTTTTTGTTTGTGTTTTTGTTGTGGTTTTTTGTTTGTTTGTTTTTGTTTTTTTTAAATCATGTGTCTATTTCTGTCTCCAGTCAGCCTGGTGGGAGTCAAATAAAAATTTAAGACAAATCCTTTCTCCTTCCTGTCCTCTCTCTGCCAGTCTCTTCTGCAATATATTTATGTTTCAAGGATCTGTTTTTTTGCCTTGAAACCATAAAAGAATATCATCAGCAACCTTGTTAAAATACTATGAAGTTAAATATAAGTCTCTTGTAAATGGTTGGCTGTTGTATTAGGTATCTCTGATACTTGGTACCTTCCTTTGAGTGGAGAGTCTAATAGGTTAGTAAATAGTAAAGCAATTTCAGTGGTAATTGGACATGTATTAACCTGGCTTGATACTTAAATACGTTCTTGGAAGAGCTATGTATCAGTTGCAGAAGGACATAATATTTCTCTCCTGATGTCATCCATGCAGATATAAGCAAAAGCTGGCAATGCTAGGGACTGTGGCTGAAGATCTCTGAGTAATAGCTGAGCTCTGGGGCTGCACATCACGGTTACGGGAGGAGTATTTGCACGGACAGATGAACGCCATTTGATTTGGCTCGTGTTTCCTCTCTCACATAGCAGCAATGCTCATGGGCTGGTTGCAATCTTCTAAATCCAACACTTCTTCAAGAAAAAAAAATAGGTCATTTAAACAACTGTTTACAACAAGGCTGTAGTTTTGTTGCTTAGGAGAAAGGCACTGGATGAGGTTGTAGCTCTCCAGATCTTTTGGACTTGTAAGATACTATTTGTCAAGGGGTGTCTTACATGAAGTTTTTCTTAAAATCTGTGACCGGCAGTGGGACAGTCCCTTTCCCAGCATGCACACCATCCAGAGCCCAGTCAGGCCCTGCGTCTCTCATTCAGCATCTTCTAGTGGTTGCTTGACTTGAGGGCTGATCTCCCTGTTTGCTGGGGGATTTGTCCCCTGCCTCCCTGCCGTGTTATCACCCGCTCAGGCAGCTGAAGCCTTGGCGTTAGAAATGGTCTGTCTTGTGGCAAGACATCCCCAGCCAGTGCTGATGGTCTCCACTGAGAAAATCTCAGCCAAAACAAGGAGTGACCTTGTCAGTTATGCCGGGTGCAGTAATTATGTACATTTGTATAAATGTCGCTAACATGTGCTATTGCTTCTAGATGAGCTGGTCCTCGCTTAGCAATAGCGCAGTACTAAGCCATTAATTATAGGAGTCAGAGGAGAGGTACAGCTGCAGATCTGCCCCGTCAGGATTTATCAGGCTCCATTTTGTAATCAATGGTTTATTAAACCATCACAAATTGTGCATGCGTTCTAGCCACGGCTGGCCGCAGCTCTGCTCGGATATTTCATCTGAATCAATGGAAGCAATCATCTGCTTTACATCAGGTATCGAACCTGTGTGGGTCCTCAAGTGATAAATGACTTTATTGTCTGGGTGGAATTGACTGGAGCTGATGCCGGGGGCGAGGGGGGCAGGCAGTAAAAACACTGAATTCCTCCATAACTGGTGCTTTTGTGTCTTTTCTTTTTTTTTTTTTTCCACTCCATCTTGCTCTAGCTTCTGCAAAGCAAATTGTGGTCTTTACCTCTGCACAGCTGAATCTGGTGCAATGAGGGGAGAGGCTCGTGAACCAGGGCAAGAGGGAATGTGCTGGAAAGCAAAAGTGAAGGGAGTTTGTTAGGCGTAAGGTGCATTAGAAGTCAAGGGCGTGATCAGAAGTGGTGGCCGCTGCACTGGTTGCAGCTCTGACTTCTCCAGAGCAGATGTCACGCACAAATGGTCCCAATGGGCTTTGGGGATGCCGTGGGGCCCTTTTGGCTTTTAGGGGCTGCTGCCAAAAGAAAGGCAAAGCAAACAAATGCATTTGAAGCAAAGCAATCCCTGAACCCCTGGAAATACCTCCTCAGCCCTTTTCACTAACGTTGACCAGGCAGGGAGTTGATGCTAAGGTCAACAGATCATAAAATTTCAAAGCACAGTAGCAATATCCTCTTTATTTTTCAAGTAAAAAAATATTCCACAGAGTCTTTCTCTGCATTTTTGTGGCAGTTGATTTGTTTTGGGAGATGGCAGGACATTGGCTTAATGTTCATTTCTGCACACAGGGCTCTGTTTTTAACGGGGACAGCATGTCCCCGTATATCCCTCTGAAATATGGGGCTTTGGAGTTCACAGGTTTTGTGTTCTCATAACCTTCATTTTTCTCTTACCTCTGGCCAGAGGTCTGACGAAGAAGCCAGAGTTGCACAACTTGCATTGCTCACAGGGTGTAGCCCCTATAACATAGGAGACTACTTGCCTAAGGACGTTTTGGTTTGAAACTTACTCCAAGGTCATCAGTCTTGCACTGTGTAGTCATTTCTGTTATTGCAATAGCAGAGGCTCTTCCTCACCCATTAATAGGATACGGTGAATAACTTCAACTGGGTAGCCCAAGACTGGAAAGAAGCCCCGTTTAGGGTGCTTTTCACAAGGCCTGTTGAAGTCCGTAGAGGGTGTCCTGTTTTCTTCAGTGGCCTTGGAGTCCATGGATGTTGTAAGAGAGAAATCTGACTCGGTGTGAATCCCTTGCTTTTGCACTGGGGGTAATTTCAGCCCAGACCTGCATTCTTGACAGCTAATTCACCCTCACGCAGGCTGCTTTACAGGAGCTATAAAATTTGCATGTTGTGTGAGGTCTGTTGTTGACATAATGAGGCTTTATTGTATTAAAGGGCTTGCTGCCAGAAATAATTGTTCAAAAGAATAAATAGGTTTTTATAAGCCTCCAAAACTAGCTTTTATAAGATCTGCATTAATATGTTTCACGCCTGTGCTAACAGTAATTCAGGCATACTGTTCCTCCCTTATGACCAGTACATACAGGAAGGTAGAGGACTGTGAGGGAGACATGGCCTCCTCTAAGACCTTGATATCCAACAGTGTTATACAAAAAAAAAAAAAAAAAAAAAAAAGGGCATGGGCCAGTGTATTATAAAAATACTGTGTTAAGTAAGTATTTACAGCCTGTATTTGCTAAACTATATCTATGATACTTTGTACTCAGCCCGCTGTCCTGAACTTAGAAAGGGGTGGAGAGGTAATTTTGTTTTTTCCTGGGAATAACTGTCTTTTCCAAATAGTTAAATCTGAGTAGGCTTCTGGATGGGCTGCTGTTGGTGGTGGTAGACAGCAAAAAACCAAGGCGTTGAATACTCAAGTGATTCCTCACCGTGCACTCACTTTCAGAAATATAGGCAAGATTTTAAACTAGCAAATGTAGCTGCAAAAGAGCAAATCTGATACAGCTCCACCTCTGCCAGGAATGCCTTGTTACGTGGCGTTACTGACCCTTGGTGTGGGCCGTGCAAACCTGCTCCCCAGCTTCCAGTGCCTGTGCGTGCTGCCGCCGCTCGCAGCCTGCGCCGTGCAGCACCCGGGCTCATATTCCTGTCTCTGCTACTGGCTGCCCTTTGACGTTGAGCAAGTCGCTTAACATCAGCGTGGCTGTCTTCCCGCTTCTCAGGGCTTATTTGGTGATGCATAGCTGTAAACTTACAATGTGGCGTGGAAACTTTCCTGAGTAGAAGCAAGGGAGAGAATTAATTTCCCACCGGAGCTCACAGTTGATGCTGCATGATGGGGTAGCGCCAGGGAGTAGGAGATAGATAGATACATAGCCATCTGGCAGCCGCGGCCCGCTCCCTACGTTTCTCTAACACCTTCAGAAGAGCTGCCTGGACCATCTGAACTCGACCTGCAGGGTGGGAGACGAGGGCAGTTACACACCTAAACCACACAG
The DNA here is from genome assembly GCF_965183815.1 of Platalea leucorodia. NCBI lineage: Eukaryota > Metazoa > Chordata > Aves > Pelecaniformes > Threskiornithidae > Platalea > Platalea leucorodia. The sequence goes on from NC_138823.1 coordinate 122,567,438, forward strand.
AGAGATAAATATTCACCTGTCATCTTGGGCAGCTGTTACAAAAACCCGCTCCCAAAGGGCAGCTGTGAATAGGTACAAAGCAGCATTTTCAAGGATTTGCATAGATAAAGGAGAAAAAAAAAAGCCAAACTGAGTGTTGAATTCAAGACATCCCTGCAGTTAAGTGTCAGCATAGAAACGGAAAAGCACAAATATACCTAGTCCTAAAGACCTGCTCCTGCCTGCTAGCGGGTGGTCTGTTCTGGGGGGAGCACCAGTGCAACGTGTGGGTGAAGAGGTCGGTTCCCGGTGGCGCCAGGCTTTTGGGGTGTATCCCTGAGAGCTGCAGCCTGAGCACGCCTTTGCTCCTGCCTGGGCTGTCCCCTGCGAGCAGGCGAGGACCACGTCAGTGATTCCATCGATGTCAGTGGTGCCCCAGAAGTTGACATCCACCGAGGAAGCTTTTCCGCAGTGACCTTAGTCATCGTGATGCTTACTGCCATTACACTTTCAAAAATGTTCATAGCTGAAATTCAGCCCAGGGTAAGTCAAGCTATCTGATTTACAAAAGGCAGACCTGCTATTTTCCCCTCTAAACATATATCCTAGTCATTTTTGGTGCTCTATTATAGTGAGAATTTATGTACAAGATCAAGTTCCTAACCGGTGACCAGTACACCTGTGTGTTTACTCTTAATGTTTTCCCCTCTAGTACTGCTAGTAATAAAAACTTAGTGAATATAAGAAATGTGTGAAGCTGCAGATGTTATATCTTCTTTCCATAAACCCATTTTCTGTATAAAAGAGGTCAAATCACATTAGGTTTTTACCATTGAGATCCCATAGCTTCAAACAGAGCTGTGTGAATCTGTTAAATGGAAAATTAAACTAATGTGTGCTTATATTGGCGCACTAAAGCCTGCACTGATTTTTCTTCTTTTTTTTGTTTGTTTGGGTTTTTGTTTTTGTTTTTTTGCATTAGAGAAGTTAATTATCTGATGATAAAAGTGTATGGTAAAAAATCATGAATGGAAAATGATTACTTTTAAACATTTTGTTGGACAGTGAGTTACACAAAAAAGCAGAGATTGTTGCTTCAGAGTTACTGTCTTGCTTATCACTTGGGTATTAAATGCATTCAAATTTATACTATCCAGTTCTTTGGTGTGCAATTTGTGTGCATGTTGATAGGGTTTCAAAAAGTGTTGGGTTTTTTTTTAACCCTCTGGGGACACTTTATGTGCAAGCCAAGTGCTTCTGCACGCATGATAGAGCGATTTCTTCACTCTGGAAAGTGCTGGTAGATAGAAATACGATAGCAGAGCAAACATTGACTTCCTCAGAATTGTTACTTGTTCAAATAAGGATACCATAACAAAATCTTACACGGGGTCAAAAGTGCTTGCCTCTGTACTCATGAGATCTCTCAATAAATTTTGGTACGTTTCCAAATAAAGGGCATAGTTTATTGAAAGTTGGTGCACGGTGTAGAAAACATACACTCCTGATCTGGGAAATCACTTAATTTAAACCTTAAATCTATTACTAAGTATTTTTCTAATTATTTAGGGCTTGTTCGTAGCTAGAATAGACTGGCAGGGTTTTATTTTGGTCAAAGGACTCATACTGACTTACCCTCTTGGAAAATCTGAAGCTTGATGGAGATGTTTTGGGTTTTTTTTTGAAAGCTTAGCACTTCATCTCATTGGAATTGTGTAATGCAGTGCCAATGGAGACTGAAATGTAAAGGCATATATATTTTTTATTATTATTTATTTTATTTTTTAAATCCCCTTATAAGAGGAAGAGTGGATTACTCATACTGTATACTGTTACACAAAAATCTATCACGAAAACTTGAACCCAAGCTAAGCATGTACATGTATATGCAGAGCCCATTTCAAGAGCAGATTCACAGCACGTATCAGTTTTAAGGAGATTAATAATCTATGAGTAATACGTATCTAAGGTACATAGCAGCAGTGTGGATTTGGAGATGGAGAAAATTTCAGGGAAAGGTGGAGGCTGTGTCCACACTGAAAATGTACTCATTGGGGCAGATCCTCTAATGGTACAAACCAGCACACGGTCTTTTGGATTTGGAAAAGGGATACTAATATAAAACAACGGAGCATCTAGTTCAATCCATATGGCATACAGATCCATTACCATGCATATAAGTAACCATTTCATACTTGCATTTTAAACTATTACTCCCTTCTTAAACCGTATGCTAATTTTCTTAGAGAAGTCTAATTGCTCTCTTTATATGCAGCTCCAAGTCAAAAGCTTAATTTATCCCTCCAGTTGGATAATTAAATCATACAATGTTCATCTCTTGTGACTCTTCCTGTCCCAGAAATCTTAAATTCTTTTCTAGCTGTCTTCCGCAGAGCACAGCTCCTGACAAAGCCTTCACCTCTCATTTACTTGTGCCAGTAAGACAGCAGTTTGTCTCAGTTCAGAAGCGAGGCTTCATTTTCCCTTCCTTGAGTTTCACTGTGTATTTCTTTTCCTAGGGAAAAAAAAAAAATCTTTCTCCCACACATAACTTCTTCAGGCATTACAAAACAGGATTTTTTTTTTTTTTTTCCTTCCCTGTGACCTGATTTTGCAAACCTGCAAGTACTCCCGTTTAAATCAGCAGCCCGGCTTGCATGCGGGTATGGTTTTGGAAATGAATTAACTTCAAAATCAAAAACTGCAGCGTGAGTTCCTGTGTAGTGCAGTATGTGTATTACAGTTGGAGCTAGAGCTGCAAGGGTGAAGCTGCTGCGGAGAAACGGGTGATGATACCCTGCTGCAGGGAAGTCCTGGGAGTCACTGATGCACAGCAGCAGGCTGCAGAAGTATAGACTTGTATTGGAAAATAGATTGAAAGTCTAGAAGAGTTTACGCTTGGTGAGGCATTTCTATTAGAATTCCTTCCTTCGTAAGGTTCAACCTTCTTGCTTCATTTCTTTTCTTCAGCATAAGAAGTTTTTGAAAGCTCAGCTGTGGGTCAGGTAGACCCGGGCGTGAGCAGTCCTGCTAAGGTCAGGAGGACCGTGCATGTGCCAAAAACGAGGACCTCCGAGTCAGCCTTGCTCAGAGATTTTGCAGGATTGCATCCGATAAGAGGGATCTCTGAAGGGCCTTCCCAGGGTGTGCTTGTGGGGTTATAAGAGATGGTACGACAGTTAGGTTGCAAAGTGGTAGTTCTGGTGTTGAAACATTGATTCTGATATTATTTCTTGGGTCTAACAGTGCCTATACCTGCAATCACGTTAACTTTGCTTGGCCGTTATGCTCTCGGTGGAACTGCTGTGTTGGTGCACATTAAGGTAAGGGTGTGGTGAAGCAAGAGAAGCTGACCCTAAAAAAGCTAGCTAAGGACTGGCTTTGTGCTTTGCTTTGTGTTAGGGTACTGGCTTGCTTCTGAGGTTTGACAGCGTAGCGTGTCTACTAGCAATGCTGACTTTTCTTTACTGGAACTGCAGATCAGCATCTTATACTCTTCCCATTGATTTTTAAATGCTTCACGTTTTCCAGTATGTTTCATTCGTGTCACTACTCAATATTGGTACTTAAACATCATTTAATATGACTACACTGGTTTAGCAGGTGCTGAGCTACTGCTCGCCCTCTTTCCCCATCTTCCCCAGCATCAGCCCCGTAGGATCTTCTGTCTCTGCTGTCCCCCTCCCAGCTGACTCGGGATCACCCTGCAGGAATTCCTGGTGGAAAAGCCAGGACATTTTTAGTATTTAAATTAAATGTGTATTTACTTGCCATGTGTCTGGTTTGGGTCACACAGCAGTCTATCTTGCGGTGCAGTACCTTGCTGAAAAACGACATCAGTGCTCCTGATGGCACTTGTAGCTTTGGCGTACACTGATAAAGCCCTGACTGCTTTGGGCTTAAATGGGACCACAGAAGCAATGGAAATTTCACTCTCCCTGCAACTGGCCGGAGTGCAGAGGTGGGAGGCATCACAACTACGGATTTTTTTCCCTTCCCTTTGATTTTTAAATAGCTCATTTGTCAGATTTCAAGTAACAGTCTTTGCTTTTGCAGATGTCGTGGTTCTTAAGTGAGCAGGTTTGAGTGCAAATGTGCTGCTGCTTAGTTTGCGGGAAGGTAGACCCTTTTTTGTTTTGCAGTTGGGTGGCCTGGTACCCATGTAGGCATTCTTTAAGCATCGCTAATGGTTCTTTAAGTGTTGTTTTATCTAAAACTTGTAGAAGACTGATGCCTAAAGAATAGACTGTAGTTGAAAGAAGGGGCTGAATTGCCTGAACTAGTTTCCAGAATAGTGCACTACATGCTGTGGGTCAGCGTTAGCATCTACAAGTAGATTTTTTTTGTATGTGTGTGTGTGTGTGCATGTTAGCCTTGAGACAGCAAGGAGCCACACAGGAGGAAGCACTGTGATATCGGGGCAGCGATTTTGTCAGAGGTCTTGTGTGCATCTTGAAAGGTCTGCTCCTGAGATTACCCAGATTGCTGAAGCTGCGCAGAGATGCGGACAAGGAATCCCTTTGAACACTGACCTTTTGCTTTTCCCTTTTTAGTGATAAAATATTCAAGGGGGCAGAAAGTGACCCATTTTGTGTGCTGCCTGTCAAAGTGAGCAGGGGAAGGAGAGTACAGCGAGGGCCCAGCTGGAACCCAGTGAATGCAAATGATTTATGGAGTAGCTGCTTTAAGCATTTCCAATTACTTTTGTCATCATCTAGTAGCACCTATTTATGGGTATGAGCTTAAATACATTGCTTAGAAGAAACGGATGGCACAGGCAGCTGCAGGACTGATATGCACTCCAGCATCTCTCTCTGTCCTTCTGCTAACCAGGTATTTCCTAATGATTTTCACCGGGAAGAGAAGCCCTGCCAGGCCACCCCTTTGCTTCTGCTTGGCTTTTCCTCACTGTATCACGGCTAAGCAAGCAAAGTTGGGTGCTTGGTGCATCCTGAGCTCAGAAATGCCTTGCCAGCCTTAACAGGGTTTTTTTCTTGTAGGCTGGAAAGGAAGGCAGTTCACCTGACCGAGCTGCACGTGAGCAGGGAAGATGCTTGATGTGGCAGCTGGTTACACAAGTGTGTGCTCTTCATGTCCAGCCCAGAAGCATCCTTGGGCTCTGCCTAGCTGAGGATTGTCTGAGCACCTTTGTGAACCACAGCCTCACCACCCCATCGGTGCGGAAAAGTGGCAATCAGCTGGCTCAGAGAGAGAGAGGAGCCTAACTTATCTAGGCGCGGCCTTTTTTTTTTTTTTTTTTTTTTTTTCCTTTTTCTCAAAAAAGGTGCCAGGGTATGTCTGGTGGTACACATTCTCCCAGGGACTGTTTTAGAGTAACCTTATGTAAAAGTGAATATTTCATTCCTCCTAGGTGTCAGAGGCTTCATCTGTGGTTAAAACCAAACCAAAATTTAAAAAAATGAAAAAAATAAAAAACAGAAAACAAACCAAAATGGGGGTGTTGGAAATAATGTCATCTTCAAACAGGAGTGAGTTTGCAAAAGGAGGAGGTTGGGTGGAGCTGACAGAGTCTGTAAAGTTACCAAGAAACACCCAAGGCAAAGGAATCAACCATCAAACCACCCATCAGCTCCCCATTTTACACTATTTAAGGTGGGCTTGGCAACTAGTTTGTGAAGTCAGCTAGCTTGGTGCACAGTGGGAGCTTTTATAGGGCTTCAGCATCAGTAAGCAGCACACTTACAGTCCTGAGAGGCTTGACGTTTTCCTCCCTAGTATGGCCATACGAAGAACATATGTAATTACAAGTGATGGTAATAGATCAGATAGAGATAGGATTTCTGGATGTGACTTAAAGGATGTTACCGGTATTCTGCCTTTATGCCAGAATTCTTGTCCATTTCCAGGAGTGAGAGCTATTTCAAGTCATCTTCTTTATCTTCTCTGCTGCTTTTTACCTTTTTTTTTATTAAACTGTGTCCTATTTCTGTTTAATGCACCAAAGAGCACGCATTACACTGATGACATAGCTCCAATTCATTAGCGGCATCTCTAGAAAATGAAAAGTGATCAAATTCCCTTGTCAAGGAGGACACTGATTTAGAGATCTCTTTTTTCTTAAAAATATAACCTAGAGATAAAACTTTAAAAGAACTTGCAACCCGGATAGTAATTATGTGCATTTAAAATGTAAGCCGGGACAGTTGGTTGTACAAAACCATTTACAAGCAAATAGCCTCCAAAAGACCACTGTACTATCTTTTCTTCACGGGCACTTAGGTCCTATATAGTAACTGATTTTATGAAATACAGTATGTCTGTTAACCAACAGAACTGAACCCTTCAGTTGCTTAGTAACTAATCCAATCCAAGGAGGAAATAAAAATAGCATACATAATTTTAGAACCTTTAGGACCTTTGCCAAGCAAAATATTCTCACTAGCAGCAGTCAGGTTTGTGATTTGAATGGGTTAGCTTACTAGGATAGATTCTATTTGTTTTATGTAGATAAATGGTCCTTGCTTTTCAAATCTGATTAATTACGTATCCAGGCCATTAGGTCTTGTAGCTTCTGTACTCTTCCACAAGTTTATTTAACTAAAAGTATAACATAACTAAATATAATATAAATAAAAATGGAAAAATGTTTTCGTTGCCGGCTTCTTTTCAGCCTTAATCTGGTTAAAAAGCTGAAGACTGCAATATAACTCAATAAATCATATTGTATTGCCAGGAGGAATGTCATAAGCATCTGCTTAATTCAAGTGTGTTTTGTTTTTTTTTTCCTGTACTCATCTGTAAAGCTTGTTGAGAGGAAAAAGGATATTATTTTTAAAAAATATATTATTGCCACCATTGGTGGAAATTGCTGTATGGTGCCATAGCACCACTTATTCAAGAAGGCAGGAACCTGATACGTTTAGTTTCTCTAAAAATAATTCTTTAGCTGACAAAATATGCCTGTTTTAAAATATATCTTAAAAAATTCAGCATTTGTCTGCATTTTTAGAGGCTTGCTCTGTTTATGCACATTGCCCATGCGTTTGACAAGTTTCATCCACGAGACTTTTGCAAATTACAGCGAGGATCTGCATTTTTTCCCTGCAGTTTTATCAGCATTGCCACTGGATAAAGAATTTGCAGGACTAAATCCTAACATGTGTGAATAGCATTGCCGAAGTCAGCTCTCTTGCCCTTATTCCTGAATAAGGTAGGCGGTACGGGATCCGATATTCATGTAATACATGTATTCTGAAGCAGTTACGGTGCATTGGGTTATCAAAACACATAGAGCGCTCCTTTCGCAAAACAATTTGAATACCAACTTCCGAGTACATGAATTCTGATTTAATTCTCCGCTCCTCTGAACCATACATTTGGGAATGTCTCAGGTACTCCTTAATCTCTTTCAGTTCAATAAGTATTTTAATGTAGGGCGAAAAGCAGTCAGATTCAGCTTTACGTGGCTGCTACATTTTGCTTGAAGAAGAATAAATTCTTTTAGATGTAGTGATTCAGCACGTTTTTCATTCCACTTTAGGATATCATCCTGTAGGGTAAAAAGCTAAATATAGCAAATACATGCCTTGCACTGTAGTTGTAATACCTTTTGCTTAATGCTTTTTTTTTTTTTCCTGGTGGAGTTTCAGGTGCTGCTATTCTTATTTTCAGCGTTGTAATTTATTAATACAGCTAACAGGCTTGTCTGAAGCAAATTAAGATTTTTCATCATTGTATGGTGAAAGAATAGCGTGCCAAATCGAAGAGGAAGTTTTTCCACTGGAACATCGTTGTAATTAGTTTATGTGCCTGAAACCAGGAGAGATGTAGTAAGTATGTCCGTGACAGAGCAATAGAGCTGCAGGAGTTACCTTGCAAGCTCATTGCGTGGCCCATGAAGATGCCCAGGGTGAAATCTCTGGGCGCGGCAGCAGGAGACGTGGCGTGGTCCTCCGTGTTGGCATTTGGGGTGATACCAGCGGGAAGGGAGCTCTTGGATGGAGCCAGTGCTCATCTGCTGCCTGGAGCTCCTGGTCTTTGCTGCCCTGGCAGCTTGCCCGACCTCAGAGGTCTGCCTGAACGTTTAGATTTTGTTGAGGATAAAGAAAATGCAAGTGCCATGGTAAAATGCAACTTGATACGCTACTAATTTTTTTTTCCCTAAAGAAGCTCAGAAAACATTGCGTTAATACAAGGATTTGTGGCCAAAATGTATTATGCAGTTAATTCAAGTAAATTGCAGTTACTGTGTAGCAAATAATTACCACCTGTTTCACATCTGCCTCAAATCCACTCAAAATACAGCAATCTAGCCATCATTCTTGTATTATTTATGTAGTTTTATTATTTGCAGTTAGACTTCTATTTACTTATCCCATTCACAACAATTTTTTCATGCTTTCTGTACACAGAATGGCAAATTTAATAACCTCTTTTGGATTTGTTTATAAAACCTTTCAAAATACGTTTGTAATGCATGACAGGGCTCCCGATACACCGCAGACACTCGGTGGCCTTTTCCATCGTGAACTGTGGTTGCGAGAGTGCCGCTTGCTGCCCTCGGATCTCACCGCCTCCGTTTCACCTTCAGAAATGGTTCGCATTAACCTGTCACACGCGTGGTCTCCCGAGCTTTGTCAAAGTCACCTTTTGCTCTGTTAAGATGGGAGCTCCCGAGTTGCTTGTTCAAAGCATTGGGATGCTTTGATGTTGGGATGGACAGAGAGGTAAATGAAGGATTTTAGCCTCACTTCCTGCAAGGGTGGCCAGGGATGATGGAAATGCAAAGGAAAGACAGGGACAAAAGCCAAATGTACGCTGCTTTAAAATACTCAAAACAGTCTGCAAGTGGGGCTTGGACTTTTTGTGCCTTGTGCGAATCATTTTGGCTCACAGCGAGATGTGTTGTCGTAGTGGTTTCTTTTGATACTGCACTTCACAACAAAATGGCGAGCGTGGGAAGGAGGGTGAGGGGTTAATTCCTTGCAGCACATCTAGGCCATCCCCTGAAATGACAGGGGCAAAACCAGCTGATCGGTGAATCAAGCCACCCTGCCTCTCTGGGACAGGAATAGCAAGAATCAGAAATCTTGCCCTCAGCTGTGCTGGCGTGCAGGGATGCGGAGGAAGGGCACAGGGAAATACGGCCAGTTACTTGCCTCTGAGTTTCAGGTCTTCTCCATTACAGCCAACTGGTAAGTATGGGTTTGCAGCTCCAATATTGAGAGCAAAACACGGTCCTCCATACTTTCAGTCTGAGTTAGGGTGATTGGCCTCCCAAGATGTATTTCTGTGGCAACACCCCGTCTCCCCTTACATTTTCTACCTTAGGTAGGAATTAGTTTTCCATACGGGCAACTCCGTTTCATTTCTGTAGGGCCCTCTTTACGTTAACCGCCCTCACAACAGGAGCGGCGTTCCCCTCCGCTAGAAGCATCCCTGCTCGGTTGCGATGCAGCGCTTCTGCCCAGCGCGTGCAGGCGAGGGAAATCTGGATGCACGTTTCTGTCCTGATGTGCTTCTTCAGGAGGGGAGGGCAGCAATGGGCTGGGATCACAAAATATTTATTGGCGGGGTGGGGGGGGGGGGTGGGGAATTAGAGCTAATAAAAGTTAAGCTTGGAGGATTCCAGGGGAATGAGTCAAACTCAGCAGCGCTATTACATGTCTTTGTGATACCTCTCAAAACTGCCTGTCAAAATCTCCCATTAAGGAGCATCGCAGATTAGTAATTATGCGCATCTATTAGCTAAGCATCCATTCTTTCTCTCAAACGCTTTGTGGCAATATCTGTCCAAAGAAGCGCATATCGCATCTAGGTGTCTGCTAGATGGCCGTAACACCTCCCCAGGGGAGATGCCTCTGATAACACTATATTAAAGACAGGGCTTGGTTTTGTCTTTTAAACCACTATCACACAAGCCAGCGCACAAGGAGAGACACCTATTATAATTTTGTAGACAAACGCTAACAAAAGCTGCCTGCACACATGCACACACAGAGAAAAATTCAATGTTAACATTGCAGGAGGCTGTGATGATGACAGGAGTACTTTTATTGTCAGCTCTGCTGGGGAAGAAGAAAAAAATACACCTTATTTGTGCAAATAATCCAAGCTTAGCTTCATTCCTGAGCATCCCATTTGCACATGTGAGTATGTTTTGTCAGCTATGTCTTTAGGTACAGATTCTCATCTTCAGATACTTGTGCTTGTTTGTGTTAAACAGATTAGTGCCATAATCACACAGACACATAGAGACATGAATATTGTAGAGTAAGAATCCCAAATACATGGTGGTTTTGGTGGGTTTTGGTGTTTTGGTGGGTTTTTTTGGTTGTTTTGTTTTGGTTTGTTTGTTTGTTTTGTAAAAATGATTGAATTCTCTTATGCTTAGTTTTCCTGATTATATTCTGTTCATTAACGGAGAGCAAGTCTGAAAAAGAACTAAGAGCAAAACTGGAGGCAGAGAATAATAAAATCCATTGCTATTAATTAAGCTGAAATCCTTGAACATGCCTCCTTCCAACTTGTTATCTTCCAGACCCTAGATTACTTCATTCTTTCGGTGACTACTGCTAGACAGACGCATCCTGTTGTGATAAAGGAGACCAGCTGGATTTAGGACTGTGGCTTCATGTTTGTGGTATGACCGACCATATGTGATTCTCTGTCAAGTTTGCAGCTTTAATGGGAAATCTCTGAAGTATTTGCACTTTGATTCACGTTTTTTTTCACTGGTTTGGTAACAAAAGAGGGGCTGGCTTTGTGCAGCTGGCTTGCACTGACATAGGTTGCAGTGTGGTCTCTGTAAAGGAAAGGGAAGCCCTTGTGTACTTATCCTTAAGAGTGGCTTTGGGCTGGTTTTTTATTTTGGTTTGTTCGGGGATGTTTTGGGTTTGAGGGGTTTTTTTTATTATTGTTGTTGGGTTTGTTTTTTGTTTTTTTTTTTAGGAAAAAATAGCTGGGACCAGAAACCACATTTCATTAGGGATATAATTTTGAATTCTTATGCTGATCGTGGTTTTTATCTGGCTTCAACAGAACTGAATAATTCTGTTAATTGTTATTGTCTTCCTGCCTGCTTTGAGAAATGTGTGTCTCCAGCTTCTGTAGGTCTGGGAACAGAAGGGTAGCTGCTTGTGAAAGAAGCATAACAAACAGCAGATAGAATTTGGAGGAGTTTGAGGTCTTTTTTTCCTGAGAAGGAGCACTGTCAGACCCCTGGTCAACTTCTCTGATATTTCTGATTGCAGCGTAATTTGATTTGAAAGTGTGTAAAGAATGGGCTTCCCATCCTTTTGTCCATGTAAGGCTCTACTGTGTCCACCATGTCTAACCCCCTTTGTTAAAAAATCAAAGCCTGTGTGTTTGTATAAGGTCACAGACCTGAATTTCTCATTTAAGTCTGTTGATGCATATATGTTGTTCTCTTGCACGTATGGTAATGGACATCTGGTATCTCTGGCTGGAGGGAGAAATGGTACACTGTGCAAACCCTGCCCACTAAACTCTGCTGGTGCGTCTCTGTCCTGACCTACGATATCCTTGCTGATCTCTGAGGTCCTGTCCCCAATGCTGAATATCCTTCCCATCTGGTGAAGACTGTAGCAGTGTTCCCTTAGGAGAGGCACCATGCCACAACACTGAAGAAAATCTCAAATTCCTACAGCTTTATTAGACCTGGCCATCATGTTACGTTAGCTCTCCCCATCCCTAGGGAGACTTGGCTGTTAAAGGTATAGTGGACAAGAGTTGAAGGTACCTGTGGCATTTGGCTGAGGGAAGGAGGGAGGAACTAGTATTAATATTAGTCTTTAATTTTATTAGAGCAGAGAGATGAGGAGAAGGACTCTCTCTTCAGTCATCAAGATTGAGAAAGTAATTGCAGCCTGAAGAGGGGTTTGCATTTATTGGTCTTCCAGACTTGAGAGCAGTACACGTAGGAGCAAAGGACAGCGATGGTCACACGGATATGGAGGAAATACAAGTAAGAAAATTCCCTTTCTTTTTCACTCTACGCAAGTTTTACTCAGAACGTGCAGTGAGTTTATTATCATTTTTAATGGGTTGCTTTCACCTCCGTTTTGTCTGCTTCTCTGAGCTCTCAGTGTTTCAGCCAGAAAAGTCAAATGCCACAGGAAAATCTCATCTTCTAAGATTTGCAGCCTGAAGGCAATTGGCAAGATATCAAAACTTTCAAGTCAGCCGAGTGTCTTGAAGTCCCCTGTTAAACAGGCACAGAGAGGAAGTGTAGATTAACACTCAATACCCAGCCCTGGGCTTACCATTTGCCCTTTAGTCGAACACTTACCACGTTTGTGTTTTATATTGCCAGTGGCTTGTGGCTGGACTGTATCTTCTCTGCACCTTATCAAACACTGAACGTTTGAACAGTGCCTTAATTTTAGTGATCAGTGTTTGCGAACAGCATCTTTTAGAGAGGGTGGCAGGAAGGAAGCAACTCAGATTTTTTCACCATGGACTGTCAAAACCCAGGGACTGAGCAAAGCAGGAAAAGCGGGGAGCAGCTCCCTCCTCCATTGGCGAGAATGATGCTCAGTAGCACTGGGTTACAAAAGGCAGGGGAGGTGAGATGCTTCTCACTGAATTGCTGCTCCTTTATGCTTTTCATCCAGGACTTTCATGGTAAAGCAGGAGCAGAGAGGAAGCATCCCAAGAGCGATGCAGGCATGTGAGCCTCTGCCCACCTCACAGCTGCAAAAATCTCCGTGCCGGTGGTGAAGGATGCACAAGTGCTCGATGGCCTTGCATGTGTTCGGGCGAATTCCTGTCCCTCTGCTGCACCCCAGCGCTGCGGGGAGGGAGGAGGAAGAGGCGAGGAGCTGGGCACCCAGATGCTGTTCCTGAAGCTTCCATCATTTTGGGTTAGGTGCCAGCACCTTCAGCCCGGAGGCTGTGCCTCTGTCGCACAGGGAGTGGGTGAATAGCGGTGAAAAAATCCAGACCAGTGATTTGTCATTTGGTTTTGCTGGTAATTCCTCTAAACAATGAACAAGCGATCTGATAATGGGACATAGATTTCCCAGATGAAAGCCAGCTCGTTATCACGTAGATGTGAGTATTTTCCGATAAAGAGTTTCTAAAATGGAGGCATTGGCATCCAATTGGCATCCAATTCTTTATGAAAAGCATATATATATATATATATGATTTTCATAAAGAATATATCTCTCTCTCTCTCTAAGTGAAGGTTGCATTATTTAGGTATACTGAAAGAAAATGGTACACTTAAGTATTTTGTGTAGATTTGAGATCCTTTTTCCTTTGAGGCAAAACTTCAATTTTTCTAGAGCTAAAAGATGTTTAAATTAAAAAGGAACAGTACAAAATAAAAACCATCAGCCTCTGTCCCCAAAGAGGCCATACAGCAGCAGAGCATTTAGCAAGGACCATGCCATTACCTGCTCCAACAGTGGGATGCTGGTGGGCAGAAGGACGCTTCCAGGTCTTCACAGGCCCTGCTGATGTGGCTGTAGTGTGGGCAATCAGGTAGATAATACCACGCCTGCATTTTATTTTAAAGTGCTGTTTTACTGTAAATCAGTTTCCTAAAACGTATGTGGCTTTTTTTTTTCCCCTTCTCTCAGACATGTACAGCTCAATACTTCTGAATATTTGATCATATAAGCATTAGACCCTAATCTCCAAGCCTGTAAAGCAGGTTGTGTGAAGTACCACAGAGTGAGCTCTGTCATGAATGATAGCAGCCCCGTCCTGCTGCTGCTCTGATAATGGCGGAAAGGCTCTAACTTGTCTCAATATTGCATTCAGCATGCAAATCTTTGCATTATTCCTTTAAATCAAAATGGGCAGTGACACCCTAGACTAGTACGGTGCCTATCAGAAGTGTACGTTTCATCTACACATGTCTCGGAGACTATTTATTTTCTCATTATAAAGAATGTGCTGGCCTAATGTAAATGTCAGCGAGCTCAATGCATTTTGTGCAATGAAACGGACAGATCTAAAACAGTAGCAAGAGTCAGGCCTGGCTCCTAGGAACTGCTGGAGAGCGCCTGCGTTCCCATTTGTTTTTAAGCACTCTGCGTTGGAGTCGCTCTGCCCGCTCGTTGGAGTCTCGAAGGGCAGTAACTGTGCACGCCTCTTGCCCTGAGAGGGCAAGAAATTATTCTTCGTGAAGTAGGTGAACTAGCAGGTTGTGCTGTGGGGGTTTCGGTTTGTTTTTTAACAAATATTTCCTTAGTCTGGATTTTAAACGTTCCCATACACAGCAAGGAAAATGCGAACGAGACGTCCTTCGTGAGCGGATGTGTTGGTGGGAAGGAGTCTCCCGTGCGCAAACAGGGCAGCGTACAAACTGTGCGGCGTTCAGTTTTGTTGTCTGCAATCAGTAACACTTGGCAAGAGACAGTAAAGCATCTGGAAGATTATTTTGAAGTACACATATATTGTTTTGGTGAAAACATCAGAAAAAAGCCGGACAATCCTTTTTCACCATGATGAATTTCACGATGATGACACGAAGTCCATCAGGACATCTAAAAGCAATCCGAAGTCCCCAGTGTTAATGATCAACATTGATTACGAGGTGATTTTTCCAACAGAGAATCAGCTCACTAAAAAAGCATCTTACCGTGCACATATAGCATGTACCAGCCTTTATTAAGGGATCAGCTGATTATTATTCTGCTACTGGCTTTTCTTTTCTTCTTCTACTCCCTCTCTTGCAGGAAGGCTGCATACAAATACAGCAATCGATTGAGAGGAGATGTACTTCCTTTACGAGATTAATTACAAACATAGGGATGCTGTGTCTAGCCCGTGTGTATGATTGATCTTGTAGGAGGAAATGCAATAGGAAACTAATGCTTCCTTTTATCCAGTAAGCAAAGTTCAGAGATGTTTACATTCTGCTAGGTAAGCACAGCTGTCTAAAGACGCGAAGACGGATGGACTGTCCTGTCAGCACAAATTCCTGCCAAGGTAACAGGCTACGCCGTCTCTGCGGACCTCTCTCCGGCCAGGGGGCTGTAGGGCCAGAACGGCTAATTTAGCAAACAGCTTAATTGTTTCACATTTTAATTAGCAGGGAGATCCAGGCAGAGGCGATGCACAACGGGAGGCAAGGGGAAGGTGGTGGCGGAGCGTGCTGGTGGGGCCGTGGGGCCAGGAGGAAGGCTCCTGGTGGTGCCGAGCGCGGGGCGGCCGTCGCAGGGCAGCTTTTCAGAAATTACAAGGGTTTTTTGTTTAAAACCTGGCTGGCGCAAGGAGCGATCTGCATATTTGCTGTCAGTGGCTTACAGCGTGTAGTTGTGGAAGCATCTGTAAAAAGTGCAGCGCTTAGCTGCCCTTGTTTCTATTTGTGTATAAATATAATCTTACAAACTCTGGATTTGGCTCAGGGTCCTTCTGAAAAGGTTCATTTCGTTCTTGGGCACAGGCTGGCACTTGTATTTAGGCTGAGAAACAGTGACGGATCCAGCGTAGTGACTCAGCCGCCTTCCTCGCAGTATTTTAAATAGTGGATGTGCTACTGCTGCTATTTAACTCCTCTAGAGCTGCTGAAATATATGGTGTGTTTAAAATACTGATACAACATTGAATTCCTACTCAGGCAGAGGAGGAGATCTCTGCCTGGGATTGGTTTTCTCAAAAGGAAAAAGAAATCAGAGGGGGCAGGAGGAGAAGGAGGGGGGAGCCCAAGCCATAATATCTTGTAACAGTGTAAAAATGCCCTTCACCCCAGGCAGTAAAGCAGTCAGCTCTAGCAGCGTGTTGACGGAGAATCCTGAAATCGATGCTGCAGTCTGCATTATATTTATACAAGCATATGCACTGCGCTGATGACGGGGGAGAGAAAGGGCTGTTCCCCGCGTTAAAATAATTAGTGTAATAAATACAGCCTGGTGAGCGCCAGAGGAAGCAGGGATCCTTTTGTTCACATCTCGCCACTTGGAGCTGCGTAAGCAAGTCTTGCGGAGTTAAGCTCGGAATTTACTTACCCTTTTATTCTCTGTCTCGAGGTCCCGAGCAGGATGCGCTGCTGATGCCAGAACTAACAAGCGACGCTGGATCTCCGCAGCCTTAGAGCAACGTCGAGGATTTCGGGGGGGGGGGGGGGTGTCTTTTCTTTTTCCGCACTCTGTCCACGCAAATCCTGCCTGATCAACATGGATCCGTTTGCTGTTTAGCAGTCAGTTTGCTAGGCTTGACAAAGGTTATTGCAATAATTGATGTTCCACTTCTAATAATTAATGTTAATGAGTCCACTAAACAGTAAACAAGACAACAAAGAACTGTTAATGAGACAGTCTTTACTCATTTGTTTAATCTTTTAGTAAGATAATGGGCGATAAATATATCGCTATTCAGCCATCTTCAAGTCCTTAATGCGTGGAGAGTGTTTTAAAAAGAGATTTGAGCTGATTTTCTACACTTCCATTTAGTAAATTCAGCTGACTGGGTAGGTGTGGCGCCTGAAAGAGTTGGGAGACCTATATAATTAAGTGCCTTGACATTCTGCTTCTGAAGGACACTGGCGGATATCCAAATGCTATGTTCTGCTCTCAAACCATTTAATTGAAACCATACAAGGGGGGGGGGGGGGGACAAAAGAGAGGGAGATCTTGGCAAAAACCTTATGTGTGGTTTTTCGCTATTGGATTGACCAGACAGGGCAACAAAGCTGATAAAACAGGATTAGCAAAATTGCATTGTTGGATATTATATGCTGTGTGACATGTACTACAGCAAAGGAATTTGGCAGGATTAACCTGCAGAGGATAAAGATGTACCAGACAAGAGGGCTGAATTAATAGACTGCTGTGACCAAAGCAAGGAAATCTATTTGCATGGGATATTAAGGGTGGTAATAACCTTGCGGGGTGGGGTTGCAGTTGATGTCCCGGGTCCTGCACTGACCCAGCGCCCGAGTCCTGCTCACCTCCCAGAAACTCGGCGTACAAAAACCAGCTCGTTGGCACAGTTTCTCGTTACACTTTCCTGTTTCTAAATATAAAAAAAAAAAAAAATGCTAATTCCTAGGCAGGATTATCTGCGTTATTGGGTTTTTTGTGCTGGGGTTTTTTTCCCCAAACTGAGAAGTTTATTTTCCTATTTACAGGAGATGAGATTCTTCTCATAATGCACTAGTGTCATCCTAATGTAAATATTTGGGTTTGGTGGTTTTCCTCAGGGCTTCTAGACCTGGCCGAACAGCACGGGGGAATGCAGTTCCCTAGTTGCTGGTTACTCAGCCCTTTAGGAGATCGGACACTTATATATGCGTAACTTAACTGAAATCATAAGAAAGCTTTCAAACCATGTAGCATTAAAGAACATGAAAGCTATTGCCAATAGATGAATGAATAAAATCACGCTAAGTAAAAATGGGAGAATATTAAAATTTCAGCTCAGACGTAAGACTACATCGGACTATTTGACCAAGGGGATAAAGAAGCAGAAAACCAACCTCCATCTCGGGTACATTAAGGGGAGAGAAGGTCTTAGATTAAGTGTTCATTTCTTACTTGTACAACATATAATACTGCGTTTTACTTGAAAAGGCTTTTAAATTGGCTTCTTCGGGGATCAAGCAATGCATATACAGTAGCCAGCTTTTTTTAAGTAGTCTGATACACTTCGGCACAGATTGCATGAAAGGTTTCAGAAGGATTTAAACAACCTTGAAAAAGGCTCATATCATTTGTTTTTCTTTTCCCACCCACAGTACTAGTGGCAGACTTTAGTGTTCCCAGGGAACAGAGAATGTACAAAAAGTATTTGGCATTACTCGGTGTGTGACACAATGTGCTTCGTCAAGTGTGCTCAGTGCCACCACAGGCGGTGAAAGATCTGCTCGGGGGAGACGAGTCACCTTCATCCGGCATTATCGTGTCACCCTTGATCAGCACCCGCCACAACACAAGTTCAGCTTTCGGGGTTGAAGGCTGAATAATAGATATGCATAAAATATAAATACATCGTTTTTTTCAGCGTGTGAAAATTCCAGAAACCACTCTTTAAATAAAAGCTCTGTTAGTACAACATGACCGAGACTTCACAAGTGTGCACGCACGCACGGGTGTCGAGAAATTTAGCTCCATTTCCTACAGCGATTAAGTTGCATAGCCTGTCTCTCTGGGATATCTTCTGTTACTGTGTATATTAATCGCTCTTCTGCCCAGGCACTAAACGTGACCGCGTCTCCCTTCTCTGCAGGGGAAAGACAACGCCTGAAGTTTCCTTTGGATTAAATTGGACTGTGGGCATGGATGGGGGGACGCTTCCTTTGTCAGCAGGGTTGGAAGTTTTGCCTCCACATCTAAGCAATTTCAGGAGAACTATTAAGAACCAGCGGTTTCTCCTGGGAGGTTTGCTAGGCTTCACATTGCTTGCTTTCTGTCCCGTTTGCTTGAGGACTCCCGCAATGGGTCCTCATCCCAGGGATAGTCCCGAGCTGATTCACGGAAACTCTGCTTTCTTGTGGATTTTGGTTGCTGAGGCAAGTCTGTAATACACAGGGTGAAGTTTATCATTTACTTATTTTTCACATGTGCCTAGGTGAATTAGCCCAATAAGGAGTTGTTGGTAACCCCTTAAGCACTACCCGACCATGCCAAGCAAGTTCTTGTACCACCCGTGCAGGATTTTGAGGGGAATCGGGGAGAAACGCGTGTCCGTTTCTACATTTTTTGTGTGTGCTTGAAAAGCTGCAGGACCTCCTAGACCCATGCTCTGCCCAAGGCCATTCCTGTAGTGCTGCAGGATTGCAAGACTCACTGCCTGAGATACACGCTGTGTGCAGGCTACGATGGTCAGTGTGTTCACCAGCGTCGGCCCTACGCAGGCAAGGGAGATTTTTTTTCCCTTGAGCAATACAAAAGCCTCAGAATCTGTAACTCCCTGCGTGGTTTTAAAGGAAGACCAGCTTTCCTGGTCAGCAGCAGGTTATGTCCCTCAGCTTCTGTGGGCTCCTGAGGGATGGGTATTGGAGGGGAACGGAGGGCTGCATACTGGGAAATTCATGGGTCCTAGCAGGACTTCTGTGGGGTGGGGGGTACCTTCCTGAATGCCAATACACAGGGCAGCTTCTGGGAACAGACCGTGCACACGCTGGTGTCCCACCCCCCGCGGAGGAGCGGACGGGGTGCAGGCGTGGGGGTTAATGGCGGCGGCGTGCTCGGGAAGCCAGGCGGTCCCTGGGGCACCGCTCTCCTTCTGACAACGCCCTGGATCTGTGAAAAAGCATCCTGTTTCTCCCGTGTCTCCGAGGGCTTGGCTGAGTTTCTAGGTTGCTTCCCCCGCCTGCGAGCCTCCAGCCCTCCTGAGATGAGCGCAGGAAACGAACAGCAGGAGCGCAGCTCTACGCATTACCGGCATCGTGCTGCAGTGCCCGCCTCTACGAAGCAGTAGATCTTGAATGCAGAGCGAGTGTGCCTTTTTCTTTTTTTTCTTGGAAACGTACACCCTTCACACTTTCATATTTTAAACAGGCAGGCGTATATAACCTGTGAGATCGATGGACCTAACCTTGTCACTTTGCTTTCCAGCACATGACGGGATGGAAGATGGACCCCGGAGGAGGGCAGAGAGTGGAAGAGCCCAACGGCAGGGAGCCCGGCCGGGGGACCCCCTCGGGTGCCGTGCAGCAGCTGGTGTTGTGAATCAGGCCGTCACCAGTCAGAGAACGGCTACTTCACAACACCAGGGTCGCACCGCACCACGGTTCGACGGCCGGCCGGAGAGGAGTGGAGGTTCCCGTGGGCAGGCAGGGGACGTGGAGACCTCCTGGCTGCCTCCACACGAGCCCAGACCTGCAAAGGTAATCAGGTGCTCAACTCCTATTTAGGTACCAGCCTCCCACTGAAGTCTGAAATAGAAGTTAGGCCCCTAAATATCTCTGTGGGTCTGGCCCCGAGACCCCGCCTTGCTGTGCAGTGCAGGGCAGTGCTGTCAGCCGTGCGGTCACTGCCTGCTTGCATGCTGTGTGAATGTTAAGGAACAGGTAACTTTTATTAAGCCGTGGAAAATAATGGGAAAAAAAAAAAAGCCTCTGCATGCTCCATGTGTAGTTCTCCCTGACAGTTGTGTCTGTGGTCCTTGCCTATGACTAGTCCTGGTCCCTCCCCTATCTAGACACATAGACATGTTACCTGTAAAAGATGCTGTATATACCAGGAAAGAAGCCAGACTCCTTGGAAATGACACTAAAACAGCCCTAGGTGTGTTGTAATGAATGAAAAAGCACCAAAAATAAACAGTAGAGTTGTCCAGAAGTGGTGCCAACAGCTGCTGTCCTTAAAATAGAGAAAACGCTTGATTTTGCATTGCTTAAGCAACCCCTCATAAATTATTAGGTGTAGAGGGACAGCAAAGCACACTCCAACCCACCCTGTCCAGAGGGGCCCTGTAACACGTGCAATGTGTTTCAGGTCTGAAATGCAAGCTCTTCCCTGCCTCCTCCCTCGTACCGTAACACCAGCGTGATGTTAGCTTGAGGGGAGCAGGTTACAGCAGAGTGCTTTCCACCCAAAACTAGGTCGTGTTCGTGGAGGTCAGCACAAAGCTGATGGACGTATACAATCCGTAAGCCAAACTGAAATGCTGTTCAGTTTTGATCTCTGAAAGCAGCCGTCTGCTTTTGGACTCAGAATGGTGTTTTCTCTGGTGGGTTTTCCCAGCTCTGGTGGGTTTTCCCTTGCTGCCACCCTGCCAGATAGCCTGGCTATATGCTCTTAGGTGTTGGCTGGCTGTTCTCTTGTATGACATAAAGCACTGGATATGTCTAAAGCAGAAAGTGGAGAAATGCAGAGAGCAAACAATCAAGGTAACATAGAACTGATGAGGGATTTTTTGAAAGTTTTCCTTGTTATCCTAACTCATCTGATAGAAGCTGGCAGTAAAAATGACTTAAATCCCATCCTGGATGTATGATTGCTGGCAGGGAGATAGACGTAGGGTAGAGTCAGGATATACACAAGATCAGAAATAGCGTGGGACAGCTGGAATTGCATATGAAAAGAGACAAAGGTGGTTATATTAGACCCATCCTAATATTTCTCTTCAGGTGGGCTTCCTACAGAAGTAACCCTGAACTCCTTTCACAGCAAAAAGTCCACAAGTGACGCCATGACAACCTAAGAGATGTATGGGAGGCTCACTCGTACATTAGGAGAGGACAACCTGTTGATGCAGGCTAGCATTGGCTTTTTTTCATTGATTAGAGGAAAAGCAAGACCGTGTTTCTAGTTCAGGCACTATGGCAAAGAGGATTATAAATTTGTCAACCCAACATGCAAGAAGTCTGTTCTATTAAACGTGCTCTCTGCTAACGCAAACCGTGTGCTCTGTGTGGCAGTCTCATTGTTCATTATAACCTTGTTTTAAAGCTTGATACCTTTCACTCCAGGATTTGTTTCATGGGGTAAAATACACAATTCTTTAGAAACAGGAGGCAACAATGAAATAGCCCCAATAACCCTTGCACACACACTGATTTACATGAGCAGCTATTCATATATAGAAAAAAACACCATTTCATTGTTTATTATGAACCAGAAACCCATTTGCCCCATTCGGCTTCTGTCAGTAAATACACATAACATTTGAAGTAGGTTAATGCTTGATATCCACTGGCGGGTGACCTGATAGACTATCTCCATACTTCTCTCTGAGTGTGGTATGTGGAGACAGGCCATTTTCAGTTCCCTTTGTTAAAGAATTTCTCAGGGACGTCACACTTCAGAGGTACCTTTGGGGCATTTATTGTACTCCCTGTTTCTAACTTGAATCCATCACACTTTATGCTCTTCTAAAGCGATTTCCTAGCAACTTAATGCATGCCATAATGTAGCACTGCTGCTGAAAATCAAGCACTCCTGCTTGTCATTAAGGAGCCTGATGATGTCGTTTTGTGGGGTGGATCGCAGGCTGAATAGCCGACCGTCAGCTTCAGGTGATGGAAGCAATTTCTGTTTGCTCCCTTCAGCAGTTAGAAGTACTTGATGTTAGCATGTGCCGTGGTGAAAGGTGAATGCACAAAATAAATCGTTCAATATGGGTTTTAAATTTGTGTGAGTGTTATTCTTAAATGAGCGCCTACAGTTCGTGTTCGTGTCAATCCCAGTTCTGGCTGCTGAGCTGGAAAAAAGGGGGCTTGCTGGGTTCCTGGGGAGCCCCAAAAATGGGAGGCCCTTGCTGTCAGTGGGTACGCCTGGAGAGCTTTCTGGTGCTTTCCAGATCCTTTCTCCTACTTGCGTAGTATTATCAAAAATGGTAGTTTACCCCCCCTAAAAATACCCCATTAGAATTGTTGAAAGGCCTAATTTTATAATCTTAATAAAACACTGTGCTCGGCAATAGGGGAAAAAAAGAGCAAAGTCTATCAAAGCCGAAATGCTGAGCTGTAATCTCTTGTGGGATTTTTTTACTTCTAAGGGGTTGTTATTCCAAAAGCGCTTTTTATATTTTAAGCAAGTAATATTTCGTTTCACCCTTGAACCGTTTAAAATCTAAATCTGATGGGTTTCTTTTCTCAGCACATCCACTTAGTACTACAGATGTTCTTCAATTATTTTGAATGGCTGTCTTTGTTTCTTTCCCGGGCTCGCCAGCAGTGCATGTAGCACTTCAGAGAGTAGCGTCCTTGTAAGTTTTGTTCTCTTTCCCCTGCGTGCAAAAGCCAAGCTGACAGGCACAGTAGGGCTCGGCATCTCTCACTTTCCATGTTCGCATGCACGCTGCTTTGTTATCGCGGGGTTCCTCATGAAAAGTGCCATTAGCGGATTTCCTTTTCATCTCTTTAATTGGCCCTCCTGAAATAGCATTTTAATTTCAAATTTTTGCAAACAACTAGTATGAAATTAAAATGCTATTTCAGGCAGCATCGCAAAGCAAACGGTAGGTGGGACTGAATTTTGGTACCCGCAAACCCGAGTCAGGTTTTATTTCAGTGCTGTAACAGCATCTCAATAGGAGAGAGAAAACACAGAAACAGTCTTCAGGCATCTTTACACAGTGAGCAAGAGGTGACGCCAAGGAGGAAGAAAAGGGGCTTGTTCACAGCTACCGTTTTAAAAACCAAAGTAGGATTTTGATAGGAAGGCTGATCAGATTAAATAACCTCTGAAACTCCCATCTGTTTATTCTGCGCTTGGTACTTTGAAATCACTTCTGTAGGACTTGTGCTTTATCCAGTACGTGGCAAAGAAAGCAGGAAAACAGAAAAAAAGGCAAAATGAAGAAACAAAAAGGAGTTGGGAGGGAAGGGGACGATGTCCCTGTAGCAGACGTGGAGGCCGTGAGGCCGGTCTGCCTTGCCACGGCCGCCCACCCCACCAGCAGCAGCAGCAGGCACGGCAGTGCCAAAGCCACGAGCCGCAGAGCAAGCGCCGCTCAGCCGACGGCACTGAGAGGACGATTATCTTCTTGTGGCTGAGGCAGATGGGAAATGGAGGTCTTGGGCAGCAGAGACGTTGTGCTCCTTCAGCATTTGATTTCCAGAGCCCTGTATGCGTTCCTGTAAGGCGATTGCTCTGCCACGCAGCGTGCCTCGTGATGCCCAGCTTTGTCGCCCTGTAGTAAATGATTGACAGCAATTTTTACAGTTCACAAATGCAAGTATATACATTAGATATGTATTTTTTTAAAAAAATCAGAGTCTTCCCAGGGTATAGTCAGGCCTCAAGCATGCACATAAAAGGGGCCAAAACATCCCCATTGTGCAATGAAGTGGCACCACAAAGAGCATAAAAATCACAAAGTAAGGCTAAATAGCCATTTCGCTCAAAGGTTGATGTAAACAACAGAAAAGAGTAAGCAGTCTCGGAAGATCACATAAATTACTCAGAGAAGTTTTACAGCTCATCCTCTAAGGAGATACTCCCTGCCTAAAAGCCAAAGCAATGGAGACTTTGCTGTGTCATCCTCCTTGTCTTTTTATATGGGAAATTCCAAAAATGATGAAGCTTCTTTGACCAATAGTTGCCTCTGTTCTTTAACAAGACTAACTACATATGCCTCAATAAATGAGGTTTTATGTTGCATTTGGTTAGACCTAGTCCTCCAGCCATGCTTTAGCAGGAAGGAGCTGCCTACACGTGCAAGCGTAGTGCATCCAGCTCTCACCGCCACAGACACCATTTTGAAAAAGATGTGCAAAACAGCCCAGTTGGCGGCTCTCCGATGCCCGCTTCACGCCAGGAAAACTCCTCTGCTCCCAGGGGGGCATGGGCACTGTGCCAGGGGCCAGGAGGGAGGCTGGGACCAGGCGCCCACCCCTCTGCCACCGCAGCTTTATCCCCCCCTCGCCGCTCCATCCGCAGAGCCCAGGGCAGGGGCTGGGGATGGGCTGGTTTGTTTCTGGGCTGGAAGAGCACAGAAAAGCAGAACTGGGAAGAGACCTGAGGTGTATTAGTATTTTGAGTAAGTGGCATCTCAGTGATTCAGCTAAAAATTTCAGTGGTTTGGGAAGAAAAGCCCAAATACAGAGAACTCTTCAGCGTATATCAAAACTCAGCATCCCAGTATATTGTCCCGTGTGCCTTTAGTGAAGTGGTTATTAAGAGGACTAAACCTGTATTTTAATTCCTTCCTTGGCACAGGGGTCTCATGCCCTGAACTCTTTCCACCGTGGCCTTCTTGCCATTTGGGATGTGTAGCTGCGGTAGCACACCACGTCCCTGGGCTCTCCGGAAGAGCCGGCAGCTCCTCTGTGTGAATAGCAGCTGTGGAATGAAGCGGCTGATAACACTGCAAATTACATTTCATTTCCAAAGCTCCGGCTGAATTTCGTAGCCACAGAGACGCCAGATCAGGTAGAGGTCTGAGGAGGCAGCACTTTTTGTGCTGGTTTTACCCTTCCCTGCTGAAGCACATTTCTGCAGGAGAAGCTGAGAAATTCCTGCAGCTCACACCCATTACGATAGCGAGGAGCGGTTGGATCGTGTCGGAAAACAAGCCTTGTGAGCTGGCGCAGAAAGTCCTCGGGCAGGCCAGGAAAGGCAGCGAGGCGGGAGGAGGGCAGTGATGGGCACCCACCCACCTACTCCCCTCTCCAAAGCCTCCCCTGATGGCCGAAACACACACAGGTGCCCACCACCCTCGGCTGATGAAAAGCGGGATGGTCTTCTAGAAAAGGCACTGCTCTCTCTGCGTGCCCGATAACTGGCCGTATTCCTCGCCAAATGGCAAAAGGCTTTAGCACTGACAACCTACAGGGGTTTTACATGACTATTTTTTATGATGTAAAAGTACTGGTTTCCATAGTAACGGCCACACAGGCCAGCACTTACCCCAACTCTGGAGATAGATACACTGCAGAAGACTCTTGGAGAATAAAAATCCCCGCGTGCCCCGGGAACTGCTGTACATCCGCAGGGTGATTCCAGGGAAAGTGCTCCTGCACTCCGTTACCTGTCCCTTCAGCTAGATTTCAACATATCTAGTTTATTATTTTATTGTTCCAAATAAACTTCTGTTGTTGTTCTACCGTGGGGACCTCCAGAGAGACCCGTCACACAATGGTAGCATCTCCCACGTCAGCTGTGGTGTGTGATGGCTCTCTGGTGAGAAGCAGCAGCTCTTTTCCTCCAGGAATGGTTTTTGATCTCTTCCCCCTTTCAGCTAGCCTAAACCCAAAAGTATTGAATCGCATTCTGGCAGCTGCGTTGCTGAAAAAGCCCTTCTAGTTTTATTACTTGAATTAAAAGTGTACTGTCTTCAAGCCTTGAATTCAAAATGGCAATGCCTTTGCTGCTTAATGACAAGGTAAGGGAAGCAGAGCCGGGGACTGCTCCCAACAGCACGTGCCAAGGGAACAGCATCACTCATCCTGTCATGAGGGAGAAGTGTCTGCTGTCAGGGAAAAGTAACCCAGAAATCCCCCCCCTTCCCGGCAATGCGGCAGTGAGCGTGCAGGCAGCTGCCTGCAGTGGGAGGTGGTGCATGCCCTGGTGCTGAGGGGAGAATAATCCCAGGGCTGGGGCAGCCAAAATGAGCTTTCCATGCTTTGGACTGCAACAGGCAGCGCAGTCGTGGGCAGCTTTGGCTGGCGTTGGCTTGTTTTAACCCATGTGAAAGAAAGCCCGCCTAGCTGGGGGGGGGGGGGGGTTGCCTTTGTAAACAAAGTAGTTGTATTTGTGCTAGGGAAAAGGGAGATGTTCACCAAAAAGCCTCCCCATCCCTGCCGGGATGAGCAAGCAGCTTTCCAACTGTTAACACAGATGCCTCCGGCACGGTGCAGCCGAGCTCCCCGCTCAGCCCCTGCCCTGGGCTGCCCGTGTCCCAGGCACCTCACAAATTCAGGCACCTTCACCGGGGCTGCAGCTTCATTCACAGGAGCTGAAGACTTATTCCCGCAAAGCCAAGACCCAGAAAAACACCAGATTGCAAAATACAGATGTTTCATAGTGACTGAAACACTCAGTGACCAAGAAAACCCTCACATGAGCTTTCTTTTTTAATAAAGCAAACTGCACTGCCTTGTCATGTGAATTAATATCCCCACAGCATGGCTTTATTTATTCCTTGCTGATGTTGCTTTTGATCACTACTAGATGAAAATGAAATCTTGGATGCTTCGGGGCTGCTGTTAGGACAGATTCAATGAGATGAAAACGCATCTCAGGAAATACCACTGAAGCCAGTTTTTGTTTTAATTTCCGGGGACGCGCAGGGCTCCAATTCCCCGGAGACAGGAGGAATTTCAGTCGAAGAAAGGCACACTGAAAACACACATCAAAAGTCTGTCCTTCCAACCCCCAGAAGCAAATGTCACTTGGAGGCATTGCTGTTATCCCCCTCAGTCACAAGACTCCTCCTTTTGAGGGCAATATTTGGGAATCCAAGTCCCTTTCTTCACAGGATTTTTGAAGATTACGTGATCCCTGAGCACAGACTACAGCCAGGGCTGTAGCACCCCAGCATGCTCCCTATGTGCTGGTCCCACAGCCTCTGTCCATCTGTCCATCTGTCTGCCCCATCAGTCCTGTCTCCAGGTTACTCAAAACCTCACTTTGGTGACTGACTTTCTGCCTGCTCGTGCCCTTGCAGGCAGGTCCCCAGCTGAAGGCATCACCCCTTGCTTGGGGAGCATGGGGAGCTTCTCCCCGGCAAAGGTCCTCTTCTCACTCTTAACATGGGTTAACCTTTTTCTTCTTGAGTTTCTATCCCCACATCCCCAACTGGGAGGTGCACCTGGCTGGGGAGGTGGTATGAACATCAGATAAGGCATGAGGTGCTCCTGTTACTCAATACTTGTAATTACACAACCGGCCTAAGGCAAATAGTGCCGGACCAGATGATTTATGCTGTGTAAATCACTGCTTTTAGCAACGTGCTCGGTTCAAACCTGACATCAATCAGTTTAACCTACATCTGAAGAATCAGGTCTCTTCTAATTTAAGCACATAAATGGAATCACTGAGTCTCATAGTTAGATCTGGTCAGGAAAAGAAATTGACTTTTCCCCATACATTCATATAAGGAAAAAATCCATATTTGGAAACAATTTAATTGAAAAAGTCAGACACTCTGTTATTGAACATAACCCAGATTAACAGTGACAAACTTAAGGATTTTCTCAGAGGGAAAAAAAAAAAATCCAAACCACTTCAAAATGAAATTTTTCCTATAAAAATTAGCATTAAGTGGGGGAAAGCAAAACTTCTGCCCACACCAGCCCCACCCCCCCCAGCGCAGTGGCAAGGATCTGGGTGCCCTGAGTGTCTCCAGCAAGGGCATGGGGGGAGCAGGCACAGCTCTCTCCTCCTGCCATTCCTGCTGTGCCAAGGGGGCTTAAAAGGCCAAGAAATTTGGCCACTTTGAGATTTTCTTTCAGCATTTCCCCAGCTTTCTCCATATATGCATCGCACATAACACAGTGGGGCTATGACACACAGCAGGGTTTTCTAAACACTCGTAATAATATAAAGTAATAATAAAAAGCCCCAACCATCTTCATCCGGCTGTCTCACAGAAACGAATTTAAAGAGCTCATGGTCTACAGACAGGGACAGAGCTTACAAAAATGCTGACGAAATCCCACTGCCCTGTTGCAAGGCAGGGAGGAGACCTCTGATGCTCTACAGCCCCTAACTGGGTCTCAACAACCCGCATCGCCATTTTGGCCCAGTTTCAATCTCGATGTTCACACCTCTCCAAAGACTTCAAAATTAGAGAAGTGAACAAATTAAGTTTGCTGCCACATCAGCCCAAAAAACCTCATAGCAAGGAAACAGACCTTGGCCCTGGTGTTCTTAGCAAGACCGAATTAAACCCTCCGCTATGGTCATGCT
The DNA here is from genome assembly GCF_965183815.1 of Platalea leucorodia. Taxonomy (NCBI): domain Eukaryota; kingdom Metazoa; phylum Chordata; class Aves; order Pelecaniformes; family Threskiornithidae; genus Platalea; species Platalea leucorodia. The sequence goes on from NC_138823.1 coordinate 122,595,655, forward strand.
CACTGGGGCTGTGTTTCTATGCACAGACCAGCATCAGGCATCTGCAGTATGAATATAATAATACAAATATACTGGTGAAGTGATTCAGGAACTAAGGAATAAAAAAACTCGTACCTTCCTCCTGTCCAGAACTGTAAGTTGGGAGGGGAAGAGATAGCTGAAAAGAGTCCCAGTGCCTTTGGAAAGCAAAAAAAGCTATCTCCTGTTCATTTTAATTACCCTGTGAGGGAGCACAGCAGCCTCAGTGAGTCCCCTGCTAACCTACGGTGTTGTTTCAGCGTAGTAAAATACAGCAGAACAAATACCAACCCATATGGGAGTTTCTGAAACTCCCATCAAGTCTTTCCTCTTTCCCCAGCTAACTTGAGCTCTCTTATATGGCCACAACACAGTAATTTCACCTTCATTTAAAGCAGAAAATACTGAAACGGAAACTTGGGGGGGGGGAAACCCTTCCAGATTGAAATCAAAACAAATCACTTTTTTGCATATTAATAAGGCTCCTGATTGAAAGTGTTCTAGCTGTTCACGCAGGAATATCAACAGTAGATGCTGCTAATTTAAGCCTGGCTAATTAAAAGCAAAAAGAAAAAAAATCACTCCCCTAGAAACAGCCACATGCAAGACACACTCACCCAGCACATTTCATCAAGCTCCGCTTATTATATCTGGATTTAGGGAAACAATCCCATGGCTTTTTTTCTCTCTTGCTGGGTGGGGCTTTCCCACCACGTGTTGCCTCCGGCACCCTGCCCCTCTGCGGAGCTGGCAGCGGTGACCGGTGGGACCCACAGGGACGTCCGTGGCTGCGGCCAGTTTGGGGCTTCAGCAAGGCATCACCAGTGGCGTGGGGTATCAGAGGTGGCTGAGCTGGGACCGTCCCTGCAGCAGAGCCTGTAAAGATTGACAGCTGCCAGGGTGCCGTCAGGAACACGTCGCAGGTGTTCTCTGTCCCCTTGCCCAGCTCACTGGTAAAACCATTAAACTGTACCAGCACCAGAACTGACCCCCTAACAACCAAATCACATCTCACCAGTTTGGCTACAAGGGTACTATGGGATATTGTGGCAAAAACCCTGCTAAAGTAGGGACAAATGGCATCCACCACCATCTCCCCGGCCACCAAGGTGGTCATCTCACCGCAGCAAGCAATGTGGTCAGGCACGATCCTGCTTCCCCCCGCCCTTACTGAGTACAGATCAGCAATTTCATTTGACAACGGCACACACCAATGATGCAAAAACTCAGGGGAAAAAATTAACGCAGGCAAAGCGTAGGAGGAAGGAGGGCCGTATCCTTGACTGCAGAGTGCTGGCGGTGTCCAGCGGGAGTCGGGAGAGTGGGTGGCAGCGAGATGCCACTTTCCCCAAGCAGCAGTTTTGAAGCAGAGCTGTTGTAGGAAAAGCTGCTGATGGGCTCTCAAAAAGCCACCGAGAGCTTTGCATTAACGGCTTGGAGGCATACGGCTCAGGCAGTGCTTATCTTCACCGGTTCAAAAGGGATGAGGGGAAAAGAGTCGGATCTGTAACCACTGGTTCTACACAGACTGAGGGTACCTGCTGTCGGGCAGTGCCCGTCCACGGCTGCTCTGCAAGGTGGCAGCCAGACAGACCCATTTTCTCACTACCCCTTCAGTAAGCATCCCTCTTCTCCCTGAGCTGGGTCTGGGCTCTGCAACCCGAGCGGGGAGGAGAAATGTCTCTGCAAGTCTGCTGTCAATCAGCACATTCACATTGAAAGGGGAAGAAGGGTTTTGTTCTCCTCCTTTTTTTTTTTTTTTATTTTATGGTTATTTATTGTAGCTTTTTGAATCTGCATCCCAAGGGCTTCTGTATGACAGAATGTAATAGTATTAGTCACCGTTTTACACATTAGGGAACATAATATTTAGCACTCATAACAATTTCCAGCTTCAAAGTGCCACACAAACATTAAAAATATACTGTATTTTTCCCTGTTTTTTCCAGGGATAGCTTGTTCCTGCCTGAAGCTGTACAACTTCTCTTTGTATTATCCCTCATGAAAAATGGGGCTTTTCTGTCGCCACCTCTGTCACACCAGAGGATGCCAGTTTTCTGGCCGTTCACTCAGAGCAGCTCTGAACAAAAGAGACTTCCCTGGCTCCCTCTTTTCCCCACCCCTCCGCAGCTTCCCTGCACCTACCACATTCCTGGCTACTGAAGTCCAAGTCCAGCATTAGACAACACCAGCAGTGGTCAATCAATCCTTCCTTCGGCAGCTTCTCCCATTGCCTGTAGGATAAAAACTACAAGATGTTAAATTTCTTTCTTCTTTTCCACTGACGCTTCACTCATGCTGCCAATAAACTCGTTCTCTGTACGGGACTAGAGATGCACATTGTAACCCACCCCACGGCCCCGTGGTTTGACTCTTGACAGCGACCCAGGTGACCTGCAACAGGCACGTTTGAACAGTGGAGGTCTGCAGAGCTCATGGAGGTAATGGTGAGGCTGCTCTGCGTCGTTCTGCCGATCAAAAAGACCTTGTCTGGTAAATCTGTACCCTGAAAGGAATGCTGCATGCATCTAACAGAGAAGTAATATCCATCATGTTTATGTGCAAATATCCAACTTGTGATATATTCTCATAACTTTCACTTGCATATTTGTTAGATTGGAAGAAATGCAATTTATATAATCGGTGACATAACGTTTTACATGCTGTGACATTCAGCATGTATGGCTTCTTGGTGCCATACAACAGCACATGAAAAGTGTTTAAGAGTTTGAAGTCTGTTCTCTTAACACCAGTGATTCTTCCACCTGCAAGAGTCTGACGCTTTTGCAGGATCTATGAAGTTCCTCCAAGTGTCCTGCAAAAGAGGACTAAGATAAATGAGCTTGTCTGTTATTCAGTACATGTCTGCATATATTACATTTCCAAAGCCTCTGCACCTCTGCTGGAAAACATTTGGGATCCCCAAATCAAAAAACACCTCTTAATGTTATGTCTCAAGAAACATTTTTTGATCCTTTGCATAACAAGTCTTAATCTTGCCTTCAATTTTACGCATTTAGACAACTGAGAAAGGAGGATTAAAAATACTGTCTCAGTTGGAGACATCACAGAGGATTTGTGTCCATTCCCCAACTGTGATTTGTAGTGCGATGAATTCTCAAGAACTATCTCAGCTTGGCAAGTGTATTCCTGGAAAAGGATGATTCAGGCTGGATGGGATCACTCTTGGGTCATCTAGCCTACGACCCAGTAGTCATTTCTTTAAAAAACAGTGCTGTGACATTGGTTGCATTGAAAGGTCTTCAGTGAAAGAAAAGCAAAGCAAAGTCTGTCATGGTATGTATGTCACACACGCTAGATTTCACAAACAGAAAATCCCAAATCTAAGAACAATGAAGCATATAAATATGCCAATTCAGGAGTCATAACAATCCACAGTTTCCACAAATTGCACGCATTTTTCTTCCACCAGCCCCAGCGTTACACGCCTTATGCATTTTAATGCACACTTGCAATGCAAATGAGTTTTGAATAACTCCTGTTTGTCAGCTGAACAAAACCCAAAAGTCTCAACCACAAAAAGTTTCTGCAGACTCAACAGATGATCAGCTGTGCTTCCAGCCTCAGCCTCTGCAGACGGGTCAGTGCCTGAGCTTTGGGGAAGAGAGGGCTGCAACACTGGTCCTCAAGCATGCTGCTTTGGGAGGGGGGAAAAACTCACGACCGGGAGTTTGTTCTCTTGGATTAAACTCCCTGCCTACACACAATTGCCAGGTAAGAGTGAATTCTGTGGCCCATTTTCAGAGAGGAATAAAACGTGCTGCCTAGCGAACCACCGCAGAAGCATCCGTAGTTTCTACAGTGCTCAACTGCAAGCCTGTAGACATCTCAGCTGAGCAGGAACGGGGACCAGTGCTTGTTCCTCAGTGCAGGCAGCCAGTGGCCATGTCTTTTCCACGGTATTTCAGCTGGTGCCTTTTGCCACTTCGTTAATTTTATTTCATGATGGGTGGGGAAAAAAAATCAGGGATTATATTTCACCAAGTGCTTCGTATAGTCACTCATTTGCAACAGATGCAAGCACGGATGGATTCAGTACAACTTCTTAGCCACACATCCCCATGAAAAACTCCCCAGCCTGATCATGGAGGCTCCAAGTTTCATATGTCCATGCACACATCCCTCCTCTTTTCCTGGTCGTCTGCAGGGACGGAGCCCTATGGCGTGGCATCATAACCCTTCTGCAGTCCCCAGGGCTCAGCCACCCACCAGAAGCTGCCTGTAACTTGCCCCAGTAAGGCTGGTACCCACTCTCAAGCTCTGTTTTCTCCTGTCAGGTTTAAGCAGTGTCTTGTCAAATGAATATGTGTATTTGATCACCTGCAAGGGGAGAATAAGAGGATAGGAAGGAAAAGACACCTCTAGGTTAGTTTTCGTAGATTACTATGAAGCGCGTGTCAGTGTGCACACAGTGGGACCAGTCCAGGGTGCAAACCAGCCGTACTCTGGGTCTTCATGGGGCTCTGCTTCTGAACCTGCAAAGTTGGAAGTTCTGTTTTGCAGGATGATTGAGCCTACGATCATAGGAGATAAAAACGGTTTGGTGCAAATTATGTCCTGTGTTCTCCCTGTTTAAAGTGGTTTTTAGCACAACTCCTACTACAGCCCTGCCTCCAGCCTAACTAGCCAGTCGTCTTTGTTCCCAGGCTGGAGGAGATGTGGTGAAGTAAAGTCTCTGTGTGAGCATCATTTCTTACTCCTCCCAAGCCTTGCTTTTTGCTCCTGCCACCCAGGAAGCTCCCAGGAGGCAACGCGATCACCTCGGCTCCGGTTCACAAAAGAATTATCCGGAGTATAGCCACATCCCATCAGTGTGAGAGTACAGAGGATTTCTGTGGAGAGGACCACTGGAGCTTTAATGTATGGGATCATGTCCATTCATATATGGCCCATGAAAAGACCAGCTATATGAACAGTCCTCATCTTCGGTTACACCTACCAAGCCCGTGTGGTACGGACTTGACCCAGGGAACCAGAGGCCCAGTGCAAGGTCACAGTTTTGAACAGTCTTACCAGATGGGCTTGCACAGTCCTCCCCCAAACCAGTCATGGAGTCTCTAAGATTTTGCAGGGCTAGGCATAACTTGCTGATATTTAGCTGGAGATCTTTAACGTATTTATTTAGTTACAACAGGCAGATACTAACACACAAATCTGAGCCTTCTCCACTTTTGGGACAGACATTTTCTAAAGACTTATCTGGATGCCTGCACCCACTCGGTACCCAGCATTCTCCATATTAACATTTGTAAATGATGCTTCAAAGCATTCCAGTTCTTTCATGGCAGAGAGATTTCTCTGAAAGGAAAACCAAGTCACCTACGATACATTGCTCTGCCTCTTCCCTTAGCAGCTCTCTGCAGAATCTGCATGTCCCACTGACAGCCAGCTGGTGAACTGCAGGCAGAAGTAACAGCCAGGTTTTAAATAGCATAGGTTGCCAATTCCAGTATGCAAAAAGTGGGTGCATAGCGGTACCTAGGACCTAATATGAGGTTAAATCGGGGTCCTAACCTTCCCCAGGCTCACAGCAGAAGCAGGTAATTCAAGGGTTATTGTCAAGAGGCTTTGCTCCAGGCAGACACTGATAGAGCAGCTGGAAGGCGGTGAATCTTCCCCGGTGCTGGCTCCTCTGCGTAACACAGCATCAGGGTCATCCAGGTTTATGCTGCAGCTCTTAAAGAGATGGTAGAAACTGCTCAATTTCTGTTTCTCCACCCAACCCACAAACCTAAAATAGACTCTGGATAAAGCCATGGCCTTGTAACCTCCTCTTGTGCAGACTGAATTAAAGCTATTGCTGAAGGTGCCCTATTGGCAAAGCTAAATGGCTATACATACTGTGTTCGGACAATGCAAAGAACTGATCAAAGGCACTGAACAGCTTTAGAACCGTCACCTTCTTCTCCACCTGAAGAAGGAGGCATTCAACCAGAGCCTGTTCATTCCCTGTGACCCAAAAAACAGACTCAGGGCCGCTAACTGAGCAAACTGAGCAGGAGAAGTAGGCAGCAAAGAGAACTTGGAGCGACTGAAGATCAGAATGGGTAGAGAGGTCATAAAATAAATAACGAGATAAGGAGCCAGACGTGAAGCAGAGACATCATGCAGAGCATCAAAATGAGCAATTGCCAGTGGGCAGCGCATCCATCACAAAGACATAGTACGTCGGAGGAACCTCACAGGTGACCAGGAGAAGCGAAAAAAAGCCCTGCGCTGCAGGACCCGCTCCAGGCAGGGGGCTGTCACTCCTCCAGCAGAAAATAGGAGTATAGGTGTGCAAGAGCCTTTTTCTGGGAGTCAGTTAATTTAATGCTGCTCACAGCATAACTGCAGCAAGAATGCAGAATTTCAAGTGTCAAGTAAGTAAATTTGCATTAAAGTAACTGCCACGGGAGGCTGTGGCAGGTTTGTGAGGGACTTCACTGGAAGCAGAATTAGGATGATAATCGATACAAGCACAGCCATCATTTTGCATTTTCTTGTAGCTGCCAAAGCCTACGATAGTAAAAAGCAAGGGGCTTTTTAGATTACAGAGTAAAGGCCTGCAGAGATTTCAGCTACTCTCTGAATAATGGCATGTGATCAAGTCCTTTTGTGAACAAAAAAAAAGAGAATTTCCCGCTACGTGCATGTAATTCCAATGCTGTGATAAGTTATTTGTTTCACCGCTAGTTAGATCACTGCACAGTGTTCAGTGGCACAGAAGGTTTTGGTCAATCAATGCATTTTTCATCTCTCATATAAATACTGGTTTGTGCCTTAACTGTGTTAGCAGCAAATGGATGCCTGACCTAACAAAAGCAAAACTAATTTTAGTACTGTGAATAACCCACTGTGCTCAAAAATTAACCACTTCCTTCAATTACACACACAACCAGGTAGCTGAAAAAGTCATTCAATATATTACGAGTTTGACTGCTTTTTTGGAAAAAAAAAAAAAAAAAGTAATAATGGAAAGAACAGCAGTTTGCCCATCCAAATGGTGGGGGGCCAGAGGGGATTAATGGGAGGCAACCAGTGCTGCGGGGGGCGTACCGAAGGTTGCTCCCCTGGTGCATCTGAAGTCAGCTGGGAAGAGAAAGGCTTGTTGAGCACCACTACCACAGAAAAGCTGAGGGCTGCGAGACTGAAGGTGTGATTACACCGATGAGCGGCCAGTGCAAAATATGATCACCCCTTCCCAGATAACTGCAGCGTATTCCACACTTCTGCTCTGAAGATTATGAGGCAAATCCTCATTTGGCTGCTGTGCCCAGCTAACCTAAAGAAATAAGTTCTCTAAACAGAATTTATCTTCCAAGCTTGATCTGCTTCAGGATGAGCCCAGACAATTCCCGTGGACTGCACGCAAGGTGGACTTGCTCACCATCTCCTCCAAGAGCCCACCCGCCTCAGAGCAAGCTGATACCCCCAAAAGAAACGGACAGGAGAGAAGGGAGTGCCAAGCGCCCGCTGTTCTTCCTGGGACACTAACTTTTCTATGGACGAGACCTCTAGATTTCAGAGGGTACTTACAGAAGTGAATGACTGGCAAGGAGCCAGAAGCTCCCTTTTGCATCCCAAAGCAGAAACCCATAGTTCGCTTTGGTCTCGTTTGGGGCCGGTGATGTGACTCGCCAGAAAACTCCAGCGGTTATCACAGAAGCACTCAGGCAAAAGAGAGACAAGAAAAAGAGGCAGCGGTCCCGCAGAACATCCAGACCAAAATGATGCAACCATCGCATGAGTTGCTGCTCGGGAAGCTGGAACCAAGCTTCCCTGCACTGGGTCTCGGAGTGTGCACTGCCAGCCCACCGCTACCTCCTTGAATTCCCTTCCAAGCAGGCTCGGGTAGTGCTGGTGTTTTGCTGGGGAGCAAGACACAGGGCATGCTTTGGCTTTTGGGTGCTCCAAGAGCATCTCAAAGACCTGAAGGAGCTTGAAATGGAGAATAGGTTCTATCCACTGGCAGGGCATACAGAGACCTGGCCCCAGGCAGGGTTAAAATACATTTTGCGTAGTGCTGGAATTAGAAAAATACATATGCACGTGCACAAAGTGTCTCTTGTAGAGACTGGCCAAGAGCAGATGGAGACAGGGAGAGGACAGGGGAAAGATGGTAGGACAGTGGCAAAGAAAATCCTTACCTTAAGCTGCCATGCAGAAACTGTTCAAAAGGAAGAGAAGGAGGTAATGATGATGATATGAGACCTTAGGTCAGGGAATTAGTAGGTTTTTTACCTCTGCTGTGTGTTGAAGATCATGGGAGCTGCCAAGCTGCTCCCTGCTGCCCGTTGGGCACACATGGGTTAGAAATGGGGGAGTGGACCTTTATGGTGGCAGTTCATGATGATAGGGAGTGGTAGACAGAAAAGGGGGATCCAGCTCGCTGATTTCTTACTGGTCCCAAGGCAATCACCCTGCCCTCTAACATGCAAAATCCTTTTGCCACGGGGTGGCAGGATTTCTGCGGTTTTTACAATCTTTGGGTTCCCTATATAGTCTTGGGGAGATCTAATCCCCCCTTTCCTAAACTAACTAACTCCTTCACTGCAAAGTCTCCTTCTCCACTGGGTGTAGAGCAAACCCTGCCTCTTTCTCTTGCAGCCCAAGTTAGAGGGGGTGACCGCCCCCTCGGTGCCAGAGGACAGAACAGGACACAACCTCCCTTACTCCTGCACCTTCTTGAATTTCTACCGGGAAGACAGAGATGAGCAGCAGAAGTTGTTTGTGCTCACTTCTTCTCTGACCCTGTGAGGGTGCAACACTGAGACACAGGGCTGAGACACTTGCAACATGTCCTGAACTTTGCTCCTCTACCAAGAAAATGCCAGACCCTGGGAAGATGCACTTTTCTTCCTTCCCCATCTGCTTTCACCTGCACGCAGTCAGGAGGAAAGATATATCTGAAAAATGGTTGTACAGTTCTCTTAGTAGCAAGTCCTGATACTATTCAGCATGATCACTGGGATTAAAAGGGTTTAAATTTTCAGCACTTTCCTCTGTGTACACTCTCTTTTGACAACGCAGCTATTTTGCAAATCTTTTAGCTATCTGGGAGAGAGGTGTGATGGACAGATTTGGCTATTGCCTTGTGCCCTCAGACAGGGCACAAGGATAAGGGGGGCTGTAGCCGATCTCTGCCTTCCCCCGCTTGCGGTGGGGTCAGCCAGATTTAATGCTTGCAGTTTGTTTGATTCATTCACCACGCTATCAGCGTAACCCAAGACAACATGGGTGACATTTGTTGTGAGCTGGCCCCTTTTTCATTAAGAATTGGCCTAAATCCACACGTTTAATGGTAATTGCTAGGCAGGCAGCACAGAGCAAATACCTTTTATTTCAAATCCAAGACAAGTCAGTGCTGGCTGATAGTTTGTTGGCGCTTTCCTACATTAATTAAGTACCTCTCATCTAATATTACACACGGTCTTTCTGAAAACCTCTAGTGAAAAGTCTATTTGTTAAAAGTGCCAGTTGAAGTCAAAACAACCTCCAATATTGCAAATTAGGATTCCAGATTCCAGGATGAGATCTATTAGTCTTTCCCTGTTTAACTAATTAAAAACATGGAGGGACAGAATTTGTTTTGTCATTCTTCTGTCCGTAGGACTCCTTACAGTAGCTAAGAAAAGAAAACAAAATTCCCTTCATTTATCTTAAGATATCGGCTGGCTTACCCATCTGTGAGCAAAGAATGTTTTTGCTTAGCTTGCTTAACTAAATGAATCTTGGTTCACTTGCTTGCAGCTGAAGACAAATTAGGCTGATTATATACGAAAGGGCATACAGTACATCTAGGAATTAAACTGTGACTGGGTATTTAGGATGAATGAAATGAATAGGCAGCAGCAGCTTTGCGCTGCTCTGAACAATCAGCAGTCCCCTTCTCTCGCAATCTTTTTAAAGCACTTTCAAAATAATCCTCGGTGTTATTCTTGTGTGTAAGTTGCTGGTTTGCAAGTATGGATTTTTAAAGAAACAAAAAAATCCCCGTGCAAACTTTTTCCCCTTTGGTATGGGAAGCATTACCGAGCTCAGCAGCTCGCTGCGATGCTGCCTTTCGTACTCAGCTGAGGAATTCCTGCCACGCCACGCTGCCGGGCTGCTCCGTGTACAAATTGCAGAGGCAAGCAATAGCATCGCATCCTCCGCATCCTCCAGCGCTTTTATTTCCCACATCTCTCTTACTCCATAGGACGCCGCAGAACGTATACTGTATCTGCTGCAAGTGCTTGACAGGTGGTATTTCACGTTCACTGCTCTTGGTGGTATGGGGAGTAGGCTGAAACACCGAGTTCTTCACGTGTCGATGGTTTTCAGTAATTAGCATATTTCAGCCCAAATCACAAACATCCTCCCTTGAAAAGAATGATAATTGGTGACAAAATCCATGGCATGCAGTTTCATCAAATGCAAATCTGGGCTAATAAGACAGACACTAGGCTACACTAGGAGAATAAAATGCACCATAATTTTGGTAAAAAAGTAATTTTTCCTAACGTCTCAGGCATAATGATTTTGGAGAGGACATTTGTAATTTTAGTGTTTACATGATAAAAGTGGGGATTTGAAATACACAGACAAAAAAAATCTTATAGGACTGTCCTTGTAGCACACCACTGACATGACCCCATCCCTTGTACAACTGCTTCTCAGTATGACTGGGAAAGATCCATACACCACAAACAAACTGGAGCTGTAGGTGTCCAGATCCCCTCTGAAACACACGTCTTCATTTGTGCTATTCCAGGTACTTGCTGAGGTACAGTAATTCCAGATTTGTGCTCTCTCCCCTCAGTATGGATTCAAAACAGAGGTGGAAGACTGCCTTTCTGGTTGTTTGAGTCCACACAGGCTTAGGTTGGTGCTAGCTCATTTGCAGCGCTGGTTTTGCAGCTTCAAAACCCAAGCACGGGGTCAGGAAGATGTTTGCTCCTCTGATTGATGTCAATAGGGGAAAGAAAAGCGATCCCTCTAGCAACAAAAACCATACATTTCTTGAATAGTGGGTGTTGCCCATATACTGAAATCAGATGAAAACTGAAAGGCAAATATTTGTGCCCAGGCAGGGCAAACCTCTGTTTTGAAAGCAGCTTCTGGGAAAGGGGGTAGAGGCTTGAAATTGGGGAAATTCCCAGGGAAACATCTCTAAACAAAGAACTACACCAAGGTGTTTGGAGCTTGTTGACCAAAAGTCTTTCTACATTATGATCATCTTAAGGAGAGATAGTCTTGAGGGGCACCTTGACTTGTATTTGCAACTACACGTAATTCCTCATGCATTTGGTATTGCCTGCAGATACACTGCTACCTCTCAGGTGCCTATGGGCGACTGCAAGACAGAAATACTGAAATTGTTTTACCCACTATGACACAGGGAGCCCAAGCCAAAGCGAATACTGAACCCAGGTCCTCGGGGTCTCAGCTCACAATTTCAGCTAAAGCCATCCTTTCTTCCCATCGCTCGTTTCCAAAGCCTGATTGTGGTTCCCATCTGCACCTGCTTTGCTGCAGCTTGGTACCCTCCCTCCCTGCCGACCCTCGCCTCTACTCCTCCCTCCCTAGCAAGCGGTGACTCGGTGGTTATGGGTGCAATGCCTCACGCCTCCAATGCCTGGTGTGGTTTCTGCACGCCATTTTAGCAGCATGGACAGTCATGGTAGGCTGACTCTTCTGCCTTCTCGTTTCAGCTGCTCTCACAAATATTCAGGCTATGGAGAAGCAACAGAGCACTTTCTAGACCACAGGCACAAGCTTTTTTCTCTTACTAAAAATACCCAAACTACTGCAGCAACTGCAGACCCAGCTACTCTGTCAACTGAAACGTGATTCTCATCTCAGTAAGAAATCAGAACAGAAGTTTTCTTTCAAAGACTTTCTGACTGCAAAAGCATGGGAAGCAAATATAACAAGTAAAATCCCCAGCCTGAGATAACATAGTTGATACAAGGCAGGTATGGCTTTTGGTCTGAATTGGATGCTGTCTTATTAAATGCTAATAGGTGCTCATGAATATAAGTTACCAGTTTCCTTTTATCTAATGTTTTTGTTTTCCTCTGATATGACAGGCTCCTGTTTTAGTATATAAACTTGCTTTTGATGTATTGATGCACCAAGAATTTATCAATCATGGGGAAACCAAGACAAATGATCATAATATTGGGTTTTTTTGTAACACAATTGTTGAGCTTTCATGATATAAGCATCATAGTAAAATGATTAACTACATACAGGAGTGCACATCCAGCTTGCTTTTGAAAAATTGCATTCCAAACACACACACATATATTTCTGTAACAGCCATATAAATAGATACTCAGTCATATCCTAACTTACAAAACATGCACTACTGGCAATCGGAGAGATAAACCCCTGTCTAACACTGAGCAGCTTTGTCTCTTCCCTCGCTACAATTCTCTACCATGTTGAAAACAATTTTGCATCTACTGCTGAATCCAGGCTCTGAAATCTGAAGGCTGTTATGTCACCATGTTGTACAATCACCGAATGCCAGATTAAAATATACACAGGCACCATATTATTCCATTATCGGGAGAGCACAAATACATCTCCTTTCAGATATTATTTATATGGCTTTAAGAAGCTGCATTTCTTTCCAGAAAAGACTGTTCGAGAATTTTCATCTTTATAATATAGTAATGTTACAGGTATCTAAGGGAAAAAAAACAAATGCAGCGATTTATTTTATACATATTTTGTATAGAATGATTAGCTGCTTAAAAATGAGGACAAAGTTACACCTGTCAGATGTGAACATTTTGTAAAATAACAGTGCTTTTCTTGGTGTCACGAAAAGATGAAATTTAATTAAAATTTTACAGTACTGCTGAAATACATTTAATGTAACAAAAAAAAAAATACCCTTAGTAACGTTAATAGCTAGCTTGCTTTAACAGCCATCAATAACTGATCCTCACAATGACTTCATGTGGCACAGAAAGCCACAGTATCCCCAGAAGTCTACATGCAGGGAAATTTTAAAAAGCAGTCACACAGCGAGAGATAAACCAGGATCAGAACAAAAGTAACCCCAGAAGCTCCATTTTTTTTTTTTAGCAGTAGAAGCGCACCAGTCCTCCTCTCATCTGCAGCACCAACGCTTCCTCGCGGAGCCGCGCCAGCGAGAGCTGGGCAGCTCGGGGAGCAGGCGCTCCCGGGGCTCGGCGTGGGTCGGGAAATTCCTCCTCTTTTCTGCTGGCTGGGCTGCAGTCACCGTGCTGGCGGTGCAGCCTGGGGAGCAGAGGAGGGAGATGCACTGCGGGGGCCCGGGGAGGTGGGGAGCGCCTGGGAATAACCCAAGCCACACTGGCCTTCTGCCTCACAAGTGTTTGCAGGAGTTTCTGCAGGTAAAATCCGATTTATAGACAAGCCAGAGAGCGTCCGTTTTCTACAACGTGCGAAATGAGGCTACATGGCATACATGTGAAATTAAACCTGCCTAGACGCGATGGAATTGCAGTCTTGATTCAGCTGCATCCTTTTCCATTGCTGCTGTATAAAGAACAGCATTTAAAACCTGACATTGGTCTTTTTAGACATACAGGGCTTCCCCAGACAGATGACTAAACAAATGCCCAGGCAAGAGGTGTAATGAGTATTTTCGAGACTGTCTTTGTCTAGAAAAGATCCCTGTGCACAGATATGAGCTGTGGCCAGAATTCCTAAGCGATTCACAAAAGGCTAGTTGTTAATAAACTACTGTTTCTCATATAGGGTCTTCCTCTCCACTGGAAAAACGGAGGGATTTACAAATTAAATATATATTTTTAGAAAAAAAAGGTTGAAAACCATGGAATTGGCATCACTGAGATGCGCAAACAGCAGGGAAGGACAGTGTCACGAACCAGAAAGACTGGCTACACCAGCTGCCTTCACCATCCTGACCAGTGTGTAACTGGGAGGCTTCCCTGGGGGACTGGCGCACAGAAGCACCAGCAGGTTCCTCGTGCAATGCATGGAAGAAGAACAAAGCCAGATCTAGGGCTTATTTTGACTAAAATTCATCTGCATGATGTGCATTCAGACAGGATACACCAAACCTCTCCTGAGCCCAGGTCTCTATGTCCCTAACGCTGAGCAGCCACGGTGCCGATGTGCGAGCCACAGCCAGCAATTCCTACAAGCCCACTGCAGAAAGAGTGAGCCATCCCGGAATGAGGCAGTGCAAAACTTTTCCCAGGATAAAACTGGGTTTACTCCATTTTGCTTTCCTACTTTACCTCATTACCTTTTGGTTTTATGTACATTTCCCAGTTCTGACTGACACTGAACAGAAACACCAGCTCCCCGCCACAGAAGCAAGAAAGCACAGACCGCTCCCAACACTCCTGACCAAATTTGCAGACTCACTCCTTCCCCAAAGCATCTAAAATATTTGGTTGCTAATTCCAATCTACCCAGCAAACCCTCCATCCAGGATTTCCTGGAAATGACCCAGCTATTTAGGATACCCAGCAACCCTCTTTTCTGGGAGGTTCAAGAGCTAGGAAAATAAATGTGTCAAACGAGGATTTTAAAGGAATAATTAAGGTAGCAGGAAACATGAGCCAAAAATGAAGCCTGTACCTACTATCCTCTAATATTTTCCCTTTCATATTATCAAAAGATCAAGTTCTTAAGCCTGCTGAACTCCAATGGCTACGAAAACCCGAGCTCAAACAGAAGCTGCTAATGAGAGGCATTTCCTAAAGCTGCTTTAGCAGGTGTTTCCTGCTGAAACGGGGAGGGTCACGAATGTAAATCTCATTTGGAAAGTTTCTAACCCCAGGGATAATATTCAGTGGTGCTGCCACTCTCACTGCCATCTGCACTAGAAAGTGGTTCAGACTGAACTAGATAGCACTTGATCCCACTGAGTGAGTCCAATTGTTTGCATTCTTGCACAAATGTGTGAATGGCAGCCTTCCGGCGAAGCAAATGCTGGGTCTGCTCCCTTCAAAGGCTTTGCCAGTGATCCTTGCCCTGCTGGCTTCATCCTTAATTGGCCTACACGGTGGGGAGCAATTAAAAATAAATGGTAGCTTGCTGCGCTGCTGTAAGGAGAAGTTTTGCGACTCCAGGCATGAGCGCAGCTACCTTAGTCCACTGCGTACGCCGTGCCCGGGGATTGGCAAGAGGGAAAGGGGAGAGACCTGGCTATTCTGAATAAGCACCAGCGGAAAAAAAAATCACATTGTAGGCTGCGATAAATCATCATTAGCCTTACGATTAAAGGCTTGATTGTCTGGGGCATCAGCACACTTTCCCTGGTGTTTCTGCGGAGTGTGGGAATGGCATTTCTGGTTATGCCGGTAGTCCAGAAATGGGATTTTTCATACCATACAAGACAGTATGCCCCCCCTTCCATACAGTCTCAACAGAGAGAGCAGAATGGCTCTTATCCACATGGAAAAATGAGGTTTCTTCAAATGAAACATCCAATACCAGAAGTTGTAAAACTATTCTTTAATGAAAGACAACTAATCTCAAAGAAAAGCAGTGTCCCATAACTGTGTCATCAGGCTCTCTGAAACTTTAATCATAGGGGGGAATTTTGAACCAGCGATTAACTCGCCATAATCATCTGTATCAAGGAATGGAGTTTCTCAGATAATTTCCGCTACTTATTAATGAAAGTCCGCTATAAGGATGAACAGAAAATCCCAATCATTTATGGAATTAAAGCCTGAATTAAAAATACAGACTTTCGCTACACACCAACCCATATTTCCATGACATTCAGAAGTGGATTAAAGCACAGAAAAAAGGAGGAGCTGAGAGTCATTTGATTTTCCTTTGTTCCCTGAAGATATTTGACACTGAAGGTGGTCAGCTTCAGCCAGGAACTAACCGGGTAACTCATGTCAGCAACAGCCATTTTATAAACACCACATGTATGTCATTTCCTAATGTTAGGGTTGCACATCATTTTTTACATCTTGCTGTTTTACTATAAAGCACGTCAATGCTTCCTGTGTCAGAAAGGTGTGGTACCTTCAGGGATGTCTCTTCATTTCATGGCGGAATAAAAAGGGATGAAGTCTGCCCTGAAAAATCTCCAGGACATCCTTTTCTCTTGCCTCTCTTTGTTGATACTAAATGGAGGCTAACAAAAGGCTTTACTCGGATGATATCCTAAACAATCTGTGATGCAGTTTTTCAGAGCTTGCCATCTCTGGAAAAAGCTACCACTCTTTTTAAGCAGATTCAGTGAGCATGGGATAGAGCTAGTGTACAGACACACATTTCTTGTTGCACCCATTTTTATGCCCAGTGTTTAGAATGAAAATCTAGACATACCTCTAAAAATTACTTCTCCCGTAGCTAGTTATGTGATGTTCCAGTGTCTGCAACACACATTGGGAGTGAGCCACAAAGGTATATTGGCTACGTACCAGCCCAGTTCAACCTCTGTCATTACAGAGAGCTCCCCTCTCCCAGGAAATGACCTACAAGAAGCAGTAGAGAAATATTTTTTGCAGTAGATTTCGTCTTCAGAGGGGAAACAGGTTCTATAAATCGGATCTCTGCATAGAATTATCTTGTGTCTTGTGCTGCAAGGTAGCAAACCATCTGAATTGCGTTCACAGCATATGATTTACTCAACTGCTGAACTAGGACATTTATGTGGGAGCACATACATTTGATATATTGTTGGTAGGCACCTCCAAAATTCACCTTCTCCAAAACTGCAAGATTTCAGCAGCAGTAGGATGCTGTGGGGGCTGTGGAGACGCTTTTCATGTTCTCTCCATAGAGGGCTGGAGAAGATAACATTATTCACAATTCTTCAACAAAGAAATGTCACTCATCCAAGGCACTTTCCTTTTAGTCCATTAATTTGTGATACAGTTTCTAAAAAAGAAAAAGTTTGAAATGATGTAAATCTCTCGAAACCAGTTCTGAGCAGAGAAACAGTGAGGGGCCAGTTGCTTAGTGATAATCACAAAGGCAGGGAAGAAAATACTGCAAGCCCTGCTATATCTGCACAGTCAACATGATGAAAAGGCCATGGCCTTGCAAGGGAAACAACATTGAGCTGCTTTGTTGTGTTGCCTGTGAAGATTTCTTGTATGCTCATTCTACTTGATTACACTCAACGTTGATCATCAGGTCTTTTGACTGCAGGGTTAAAAAATTTCCTACTAAATAATGTTAACGGTTCTAATATATTGTTACTATGACTTTTGTAACAAGGTCTTTAAAAGTCAGGTGGTATTTCAAAGCACAGGGTAATCCACAGCATTTTACATATACTTTGTGTTCCTCCCGCATACTTACAATACAGCATTTAAGCACTATGAGGCACAAAATATGGCATGAAAGGCTGCCCTAAAAAGTTTCTCTGCTCAGAGATAATTAGACAAATTCTGTGGGAAGACTTGAATATTAAAAAAATACTATTGCTAGGGCTGGGCTTATCAGCCATGAGGTCACCTTATGGGGTCCCTTCCTCATTTCTCAGGAACCTTGATCCCCTATTAGTCACGCCATGGGCCCCAGGCAACTGGTCGTACATAGGGCAGGAGGACGTCAGCAAAATTGTTTCTGACTGCTGCCAGTGTCCTCCTGTTGGAGAAATGCAAGCCAGAGCTTAGTGAACACTCACATTTTTTAGTGTCAATTCCTGAGTACAGTGCTTGCGATTACAATAGCAAAAATGGGATTTTATAAAACAAATACAAAAATTGCAGTTTTGCTCTCCTAACTGCCAAGTGCTTTTTGCATTTACAAGTCACTCCAAAATAGTAGAGTATGAGGTAATCCAAAGGTTTTTTTTTTCTTTTTACACCAAAAGCCTCAACAATTCCTTAATTAAGAATGGAAGAGGAGCACTGCCCTGGCCCATCTAAGAGGACTAACGAAATGAGGGTGCACGTTATTTCTAGCCTCAGAAGTATGCTGTATATTTATACAAATTATGCAAATCTTGAGGCAATAGAATACAAAGGCAACAGTGCAAATGAACTAAAGATTAATGCAAACATAACAAAAGGCTGCAAGGGGAAATTCAGATTGCACAGCACCTATGCATACGTGTAAACAGACCACTTCCACATTGCACAGTGGCGATTTGCAGTGTCCTCAGGTTCCCTCTCCCCCAATAAATGTTGCATCCCAAGTTGCATATCACAAAGTGCTGGCCAAGAGCTGGTACCCGGACGAGGAGCAGCCCTAAGGCACGTCCCTCGCTCACGGCCACCAGCGCAGCACCATCTGCTGGGAACACACACGCTTTGGACAAATCTTTCCAGCACCAGTGTTTGTCACCACCCCGTCTTCCTAAATACAAGACGCCCTGAAAATTTCCACCTCTCTGGTTCTTCGCCCTTCTTTTCAGCAATGATGAAGTGATTAATCACTACAAGTTAATCAGATATTGTTACTTGAGTAACTGGCAGCTCGGAGGACTTGGCAAAAAGCACACTGCGGCCTGCAGAAAGTTTGCATTTTAAGGTCCTATCTAAGAAGTCATTTTGATATGGTGGCCTCTAATCTCTGTGGGCTAACTTCACAGGCAGGCATTTTCAAGAGACTGGGACAGGGTTGCGATGCCAAAATGAAGCCGGGAACCTGAGGTGGGGCCCCTTGGACTGAGCAATGGTTTTGGGTGTTCAACCCTTCCAAGGAGACTGGTTTCAGACATTCAAAAGTCAGACAGAAAAGGCAAGGGTTAATTCAGCAGAAGGTGCTGCTAGGTGAGAGATCTAAGCTAGTGAGCATAGCACTGACTGTGTTATTTTGCCAGCGTTAAATCTGTGGCAGAATTAGTCACATTTCCACAGTCAAAACTAAGCTTCATTATAAAGTAGGACATCAACATCTTTATTAGCTATGAAAAACACCATGCATCCTCCCCACATTCACAGCAAGAGCCAGCTGGAAAATTTTGGCAGGCTTTTTTTTTTCTCTCAGAAATTTTTTTCTGCTCAGAAAAACATCCATTGGAGGAGTCTGAACCTTTGATGGAAATCAGGAAGCTTTCACCCTGAAAGGGTACTCCAGGACAGAATTTCTGCAACCTCAGAAGGGCTGGTTAAGGGTACAGGCAACACGCTAAGACAACCATACTGCTGCTGCTGTGGGAAATACCTCAATTTGTCCTTCCTCAGGGATCTCCTCACCCCATCCCGTTGTGCGGCAGAGGCAGGGCCAGAAAGACGTTACTGAAAAATGTCCAAACTTCTTGCTTGCAGAAGGAAACACTCTATTCAGTGATACTCCTGAGGGTTTTGCAGTTTTGGGGTGGGGCGTTATTGGCAAAACCTTTGTTCTTGGATCTCCTTTAAAAGCAAAACAAGACCTCCAAGAGCTAAGTATCCCTTGGTAAGATGTAGGTAAGAGTGAGTTGAACTAAATGATATTATCTTAAGTAAAAGATTGAGTAAAAGATACAAGAAAGATGCCCAGGAACCCCTGACGGAGTTGTAGGCATTATTCGGTATCAGCTAACCAGTGTGCATGCAGTAAAGTGGTTCAAGATGACAAAATATATCAGATTTAGAGATGAGATGCACTTAGGAGAGCCAATTCATCTAATTTGTTGAAGAAACTCTTTTCCACTCTTATTGGTAATCCCAGTGGACTGAGTTAGCACAGGCAAACCTGCTTGTTTGTTCAGATTTTCAGCGAGAACTAACTTTTTATTCACTGAGAATATCATCATAGACTGACAATCAAGAAAGGGCCATCCATTATGGTTTTCAAATAAATGCTTCCTGTTTACAGTTATTAACATATCAAAGTATTACTAGGTTTTCATCACTATCTGTCTACAGCTTTGCAAATTCACTACGCCGCTGTGTCATTTGCCCCACGATGGTATTTGCAAGCAGAGCAGCCATTCACTCCTGAAAAATCCAATCTACTACCCACAACCTATATTTCTCCTGAAACATTTTTTGATCCTGGAAAACAATTTCTATCATGAGAATTTCATAAAATAGCAGGGAAAATTGAGTGTATAAATCTATATAAATACCTAACTATAACAACCTCTGGCACTTTAATTCAACATAGTTTAGTTTTCTCCGCATAAAAATGGTTTCATTTCACAAAAGGTACATTTTAACATAAAGATTATTATAGTTTGAATAATCTGAATGACATTCTTGATTAATCCTTTTTTCCAACTACTTTTAGTAACTAAAAATGAACAGGAGGGAAGGTCACTGTGACCAACAGTGTTCTCCGAATCCAGCTGGAGACTGCTAGCAGTAGCTATTTACAGTTTTAGTAGGCAAATCCACAAGCCCCAAATATTTTTCAAGTGCTAAATCAATTAGTCAATATTTAAAGGCCATATATGATAAAATTCTTCGTTTAGTTGCCCCTGCAAACATTATTGCTGTAATCTCACGTGTACAGGGCACGGGGGCAACTTGCAGGCTCCACCAGCTGGTGCCTCACTCTGCGAGTCAAAGACACCCAGAATAATGGTCCCTGACCCAAAAGCCCACAGTTTAAATGGCAAGCCTCCCCAAAAGGATGACATAAATGAGGGGTTATATGAGAGGGGATAATAAAAATGTATAGGCTGTGCATTCTAGTGAATACTATTGCAGTGGATGTAATTCCTTTTCAGAACAGTATCTCTGAATCTCCACCCAATTAATGAGGCGTGCTGTATTAGTTTGCTTTTATTTCACATAGGCTATGTACTAATTTGTATTATATAGCTCGAAGGCTTCATGCATGGTGGAGCAGCAAGTAGAGGAGGAAGAAGAAATGGCCGTCTCCTCACAGAGCATGCCAGTATTTCTCTCTCTAAAGTCTCCCGCTTCTCCTTTTTCTTCTTCTCCCAAAACACAGAGGCTTGTATGTGTGTGAAGTCTGGCCGCGGTGGCAGAGCACAAACTCCAGCTCACAGGGCCAGCACGCACTGGTCGAGAAGGTTAGCTGTCGCTCTGAAAGAGAATAACAGATATAAAACCTGAGGTGAGGGTTCAAACATACCGGTTCTGGCATGGAGGGATTTGTTGTATGAATACTGGTTTTCATTCACACTGGGGTATGCCCTTAGCATCTACTCGCACATAAAAGAGGAAGACATAGGTGTCAGGGAAATCGTTGGCCGGCCATTGATTTCAAACAGCTCTCAGGCCATCTTTAAATCCTTGCGTTACTTTATTGAGAGAAAAACATGATCAAATGCCAGGAACACAGGCAGTCATTCAAAACGAAGGGTCAGCTAAAACATCGGCTAAGGCTTCAAAGCCCAAGGCCGGCGCTCCACAGAAGCGAGGGCAGAGCTTCCTAGCATCCCCCAGGCTAGCACCCGAGGGCTCTGCCTGCCAGAAACAGGTGCCGAACGGACCTGCCTCATTTTTACATTTTAGCAACGCGTCCGTTTGTCCTGCTAATAATATCCAGTTGAATCCAACTGAAATGACAGTCTCTGCCTAGCATTCACCGCTCAGGACTGCTGGGGACAAAAGGCCATGCCGGAGTGCAAGGGTGTTTTACTAAGAGATCAGGCAGCAACTTGCACGGGACCATTTCATTGCTATTTCTCCGTAGTTAAGCCATACCAAAAAAACCCATCGCAGGGCTCTACGCAAGCCGGCGCATAGCCCCTCAGCAGTGCGGTACGTCCAGCTGCACCGACAAATTCCAAAGCGAACATAAGGACTCAGCGCAGACCCCGAACTATTTACAATAACCTCCTTCCCATCTCACTCCACGGAAAACATTTATTTAGGCAAAGGGAAGAGAAGGATGAGGGTATCAGAAAACAGGTCTCTGAAAAAGCAGCGTCAAAAATAAATGCTGTGCGTAGTGCCTGATTTTTTTAATGAGGCAGCGATTTGTTAATTCATCTTTCTGTTTTAATAAATACAGCCTATAAAGTAAGGGAACATATTGTGTTCACAGAAGTCTGTAACTACACCAAAGGAAAGATGTTAGTTAAAAATACCCAAACAGATTCCTGATCAGAAATAATTATTTGTCTTTGGTTACATCTTTTCATTTCCTCAATGGCCAGGAACAAGATAACACCCCCCCAGGAAGACCACAAGGTAGATTTATGTGACAAACCACTACCTGAAGATGAAATGTAAATGCTATGGGACGGTGGGGAAAAGGCAGGGTACCTAGTGTATCCTGCGCCACAGGTAGAGGCTTCAGTTCAGCGTTTGCCTAGCCCTCATCACCTGAATCCCTGTAGGCATCACTCTTAGCCCACATACATAAGGCAACTGACTGATTTCACTTGTCTCTTTTCAGACTGTGGAGCACGCAAAAGGAATACAAATTATTACCTGGCTCTTTTCAAGGTTCAAAACAGAATAGGGAACTCAGACATATGCTGCAAAGATAAATAACTATTTGCGCATTTACAAGAGCAACTTATATACTTTTAATGTAAATGAAGATATCATTGATTTACATTTATTTATAGTTCTATTACACAACATAAATTATATGTAAAAATGATTTTGCTGTAAATTCACAGGGACCAAGGAAGAGATTAATTTATTGGAACAGTCCTGAAAAATCATTCAGATGCATTACGTATGGAAACATATTAATCCACATAGGGGTTAACACCACTTTGCAGCTACTAGCCTGTGTGCCCCAACTTTAGGAAATCCTCAAGAACAATATTTAGGGCCTTCTGGTCACGAAGCTCTGCTAGGCTAGCAAGCATAATTCCCGTGGAAGCTCTCTCCCCTCCAACAGGTCTCCTCGTAAGCAAGGTGTCCCCTGACAGCAAGTCCTGCCTGAAACCCTGTTCAAGAGCTTATAATCAGTAGCTCTGTAGGCAGCAGGACAAGACCTGGTACCTGACATCTCTCTGTTCTGTGGATTCTCTGATGTTTAATAAAGGGTGAGCCTTTCTTTCCATGGACAATTTCTCATCTATGTGGATGTCCATCTTCATGAAATATGCAGGAACTTAATAGCTCTGTGGTCTCTATCCCACCACAGTCAAATTTAGACAGAATTGCCCAATGTTTCATACTTACTCAGAGGCCAGGAAGGAATGACTGACATAAACAGGCACACAAACAGCAAGTGCAACACCATCATTGCAGCCGAGAAGGAAGCAGACTGCCTTGCTGTTCTCACTTGTCTGTTGAACGGTGACAACAACATTGCTATTAATTGAGAATTATGACTTATTGCCAGCCTTATTACAGGTGAGTAAGCTTTTGAAAGTAGAGGCTCCTGAGGTGCAAGGAAGGTACTTCTGCATAGATACAGTAACATCAGAGAAGACCTACTCTTCTTGATTTCTGCACCCTACGCCGTGTGAATGTGTAACCTCACTTCTCACCTGATCATCACAATATGATTAATGCAAAGCACTCCAGTTCTCATGTTGAGCAACATGCCAAATAAGCAGTGAAACTACAGTTTTAATTATCGTCATGAATAAAAGTCTTTAAACCATCCATGTACAGTCTCTGCTCAGAAAGTCTTCGTGAAACTAGCACTTGATATGGCTCATTCAACCATCCTCAGCCGACTGGCCTGGGCACCAGGAATACAATATTATTCACTTTAGGATTCTATCAATGTAATAGTAATATTATGCAGAAAGCCTACAGTGGAGTCATGACTCATAATGGGTTTTCAGAGCTGTTGTGAGTATTATATCATTAAAGGAGTTTTTAATCTATTTAGAGTCAAAGGAATTGCTCTAGGAAGTGGCAAGGCTGAAGGGCAGTCCAGCAAATAATTCCTCCTTTAACAGTGAAACAGCTAATTTCTTCAGTAATTACATATTTGTCTACACCTGACAGGTACAGAGACATTCTGATCAGCTCTCTGCAGTCACAGAGTTGCTGTTTGTGGGACATTGACTCCAGAAATAACACTTTCCATAATTACTTATGTGCTCAGTCTGACCCACCGGATGACAGCCAAGCAGAATAGTGGACACTCTTGCAGTTAACACAGTATGGAACCTGGGCCATCACAAACACATCAACAATCCTCTTGCTGATTAGAAAAATATTTATCTGGGCGAAGAGATGAAAAAGAAATTCTCCATCCCCAAATGCTGGTTAAGCAGCAGAGCATACAGGCAAAGAGTATTTAAATTTTAAATGAACCTATCTTCTCATACGCAGAATACAAATAGCTGAGATACCACTTAGAGGTTATGACCCAGCCACTCAGCTCATCAAAGTATGAAGATATGCAAGTGATGTCGATATTAACTGAAGAATTTATGCTGCATGCAACTCCCTGCTGAATGGGTGCCTTGCTTCAACTCAGCATCAATGAATTTTACCTCAAACCCTCACTACAGCACCTAGTATGTGCCTGGTTTATCTGAAGATCATTTTCTGTTGTTTTCAAATAGCATAATTAATTACATATGAGGAGGTAAGCAGATGAATGCAAAAGTAGGTAAATCTCTGGTCTCCTCTCCCCTTTCCTACACAGCAATTTGTTGCACACATGAACCAATAATGTCAAAACTCTTCCCATAGATTACCCTGGATATGCCACTGGGAAAATGTTCAGTGGTAAAGTCAGCATATGTTTTTAAATGGTTGTATGCTGCTTTGGTTAGGGGAAGCTTTAATCAGAACATTGCTCAATACAGTCAGCATGGCTGAAACAATTATGTTTCATCAACTGTAAAAGGTACTTTCATTGCTAGACAGTAACACTGTCTCAAAAAAAAAAAAAAAGAGGTAAGCAGCAGCCATTTCCTAGATTTGCAGCTCTAAAAGACTCACATTCCAGTTCTGAAAACATGCAGTAACTGCAAATACACTCCTCAGGTTCAAAACTATATATACAAACCATATAATATATTGAGGAATGTGGAGTGATCGGATGCTTATGGATGAATAAGGGGCCACTGTATGAGATTCAACAAAGCTCAGTGCTGGGTCCTGCACTTCGGTCACAACCACCCCATGCAACGCTACAGGCTGGGGGAGGAGTGGCTGGAGAGCTGCCTGGCGGAAAAGGACCTCGAGGTGTTGGTTGGCAGCCGCCTGAACATGAGCCAGCAGTGTGCCCAGGTGGCCAAGGGGGCCAATGGCATGCTGGCTTGTATCAAGAATAGTGTGGCCAGCAGGACCAGGGAGGTGACAGTGCCCCCATACTCGGCACTGGTGAGGCCACACCTCGAGTACTGTGTTCAGTTTTGGGCCCCTCACTACAAGAAGGACATCAAGGTGCTCCAGCGTGTCCAAAGAAGGGCAACAAAGTTGTTGAAGGGTCTAGAGAACAAGACTTATGAGGAGCGGCTGAGGGAGCTGGGGTTGTTTAGTCTGGAGAAGAGGAGGCTGAGGGGAGACCTTATCGCTCTCTACAACTACCTGAAAGGAGGTTGTAGCGAGGTGGGGGTCGGTCTCTTCTCCCTAGTAACAAGCGATAGGACGAGAGGAAACGGCCTCAAGCTGCGCCAGGGGAAGTTTAGGTTGGATACTAGAAAAAACTTCTTCACTGAAAGGGCAGTCAGGCACTGGAACAGGCTGCCCAGGGAAGTGGTTGAGTCTCCATCCCTGGAGGTATTTAAAAGACGGGTAGACGTGGTGCTCGAGGACATGGTTTAGTGGTGGACTTGGCAGTGCTAGGTTAACGGTTGGACTTGATGATCTTAAGGGTCTTTTCTATGAGTCTATGAATCACCCAAGGAAAAAAAGACACAGCAAGTTATTCTGAGGCTCCACAAAGTGTGGAGCGTCCACCTTGACGCTATTAAGCAGAGATTTTACGCCTTAATGGATGACCATAGCACAAGAAATTGAACCTAGGAGCCAGTCACTGCCCAACAGCAACAATAATTCGGATTCAGATTTGGATTCTAGTTTGCAATTGATCACTGTCACCATTCAAAGTTCAAGGCTCTCTCTACTTTTCCTAGGAGCACTGCTGAAGATGACCCTCCACTGTTTCTTCAGTCAGTCTGAACCACTGAGAAGTCTCCCAATACTGTGTTTTGTCTTCACCTCTCCTTTCTTCTTTTAAGGGTGATTTTCTGAAGAAATTTGACAATTTTTTGGTCTGATTTCTGTCTAGCACTCTTCTCCCTGTTTATCTACTGTTTTATTACATTCTCTCTATACCTTACCCCACTCCTACTGTTTCTAATCGTACGCTTTTCTAGCTCAGATTTACTCAACTTCCACTTCCTTTTTCCCTTTCTTTTTTTAATTTTCTCATTTAGAAATCACATTTCATAATCCTTTTTGGCAGCGAGATGGAGGTGTCATGTACTTGCTGGTGTGCAGATGCTTTCCTCGTAAGTCCAACATCTTTTTCATCCAGCCACTAAAAGAAGTTGATTCTAAAGGCAGATTTAGTGGTAGGTACATGGTTATGTACTATCTAGTTAAAGCAAAGATATGCTTTATTTAGAGAATTTTAAAATCAATTGAAACTGTATGTGTAGTCTCCTATTTGACTACTTAATCCTCTACTGCATCTGTGTTTTTTTAATCTCAACTTCCAGGTAGCTAGGTAGTTTATTTCTTGAACTCCTAGCAGTGGAAGTTTAAAAAAGAGCCACAAAAGAAAGGGAATAAAACAGAATACAAACCTACCACAGCAGTTCCCTTAATCTTAAAATCGATTAGTGCCACTTTCTGTAAGGTTCAGATCAGATGTGATCATCTGGAAAGTCGGTCTTCCAGAATAAATGTCAAGCAGCACGATTACCAAAAAAAAGGCAAGTGGTACAGATGACTTTCAAGCTTTGCAAAGCTCAGTGTGAGAGGTCCTTACCCCTATCCTTTGACAGAAACTGAAGGAGCACAAAATGTGCCAGAGGGAAACACTGATTCCACACAATCAATAATTTTGATTTTCATGCTGTCACAATTCAGTAGTAAATTAGGAATCAGAGGATCTACCAAGAAATGCCAGATGGTTCATTATGAAATACACCAGCTGTCTTTTTTCCTCCAATGTCTCATTTTAAACTGGTGGAAAATGAAGTTACTTTAATCTACCCTGTACGACTCTATAATAAAAACAGACACCAAAATAAAGGTTGAAATATCCAGCTACTCACTGGATTCACCTAGTCTACCATCATGACACCATGTAGTCTAATCACTCAGCTACTTCACAAAACAGGTCACGTATTTCCACTGCTCTCAACACCGTACTGGCCCTTGTCTAACGGAGTTCATAGTGTCAAGGTAGACAAGCAGACAAACATCTGCTACTATAAACTGGATCAACATCTGTACAGTTGAGCTACCAAGGACATGAGTCGAATGCGTACATTGTACCTCAAGTCCAACAAGGGCAGTTAGCACGATTCTCATTAGATGTCATGTCAAAGGTGGCTCCCACATTAAGTGCCTGGGAATGGAAAGCAAAGGCAGTTTTAGAGGGATATACATGAACGGCTTGAGACAAAAGTCCTTAGTTCAACAGATCAGCAACACACCTATTTCCAAAACACCTATGTGTTTGAAATGAAGGCAGGGGGTAAAGAAATTACTTAAAAATCCTATCTACGTTTACTATCTTTGGGTGCTACCTTTGCAAAACCAATAGTTCAGATCTGCTAATAAATAAATCCTTGGGGTTATAAAAGGATACTTTCTTAGACATACTGGACTAAAACTCATCCCTGTTTCATTTTGGTCGTATTATTTAAGGGATTAATTTGGCGCATTTTAGGAATGCAACAGACTATGCATGTTCTTCAGAGCTCAGTCTCAGTTATTACAGCACAGCCAAACTCTTTCCACTACGGTTTGCTGGAGATAACAAATCTATCCCTCAGCCAAGCATGAAGATGTAAGCAGTGCAAAAAGAAGTGGTCCAGGGGGACCTTTCTCACATTGCCTCACAAAAAACCCAATTCATTTTCAAGTTAATTCTTTTCAGTTCCCTAGCTAAAAAAGACGACTTAATTCCTGTTGCTAGATGAGTGTATTAGCAAAGTCTGAAATACAGCCCACTCAAAAATTTGTATGATTTGCTCACTTATGTAGCTGGTTTATGTGTTTACACATAATCAATCAAAATTTCAATCCTTCAAAAACTTTTGGAAAGTTACTCAAATGTATCATTAGATCTGCAGCCACAACTTCTCCACACTAGTAGTGTAAACTACATTACTTAGGGGGCTAAATGCACACGCTTACTCCTCTGAGAGAAGAAAGAAATAATAATTTCATGGACTTTACATGAATGTAGTCACACAAGTTCCTTTTTCCCTCTTGAAAACTGCCAGGCATCTCTGAGTGTACTGATTATTCTGGAAAAAAATGTTTTTAGGCACCAGGATTCCCTTTCTACTTTCAGACACTTGGTACCTCATATTTCTATTACAGTGTTTGTGTCTAGGATGAACAAGAAACAAATGAAACAAAGCAAGAGATCAGCAAAAGTTCAACTAGTTCTAAAATTTAGATATGGCATTGAGATACAGGACTTACAAAACTCAAGAGAAACAACAATTTATCTTTATTTCCAAACAAGGTATAATTTTAAAATAAAGTTCAAACATTTCCTTGTAGTATTACTAATTCAAATATTGTTGGAATGTGAAAATGACTCCTTTTTCCCCCTTAAGCTGTTTATATGATTTTTTAAAATTATTTCCACTTTAATAACCTACAGTTTTAATAAACACTTGACACAGAATTTCTTTAAATGATATGTCTATGTATTAAAATTCTCTCTTCTTTCAAGTATTTTTAAAAGATGGTTAAATTGATCCACTTTGCAAGACAATGTTTATACTACCTCTTTTTAGCAGTATTGTAAACTGAATGCAATCTGGTTTTTAACATAATCCACAGCTGCTTCAAAATATCCTTTCTGAGGCTCTAGCCCTTTTTTCAAAGGACTTTCATGAAGAATGTCTTTAATTAGTACTCATTTCAAGTACATTTTTTATTCATTTCATAAAAATCTGGTCTGAGTAGAGTTCTCATCATTGTAAATAACTGACTAAATACTCAAATCTTAAAAATTACACTGGAGAGCAGTAAGATAATTCATATGCTGTTCTTCCAGATTTCCTTTACTACTGCTTTTCGGCATATCTTTTTCTTTCTTGTCTTGCTATCTAAATTAAAAGACTACGTTACACACTGGAGAAGGTTATATTTGAACTGGAAAAGGTTAAATTTTGCCAGAGCCGAATGTTTTATGTAATACTAGCCTTGCAGAACACTGACGATGATAAATACTGTGCAGTTAGTTAACTCCCTTTTATTGGGTCCTTTCTGTCCCAAGGACCTGAAGCACAATACTGAGCTGGGGGAGAAACTGCCTAAGAAATCTGTATTTTTTGCTTTGATTAGCTTTAGTTAGCCACTTGCTGACTTTTTGTTGTACTTAAGCACGTATGTGCAACCTAAGATGATAAGCAAAAGAAAGTTAATGGCTTCCCAGCCTGCCTGTTCTTTCCTCATCTATGGAGGGCTTTTGCTGAAAATCCAGTGTTCTCTGTCTTTATTTGGACAACGATGTATTATCACTACCTATAGATGGAGAAACAGAGATAAAGTCAGTAACATGAACCGAAGTCACATAGCGAGCCAACGTCAGTTGGTAAAATATGCCTTTACTCTTCAACTTACATCCACAGTACTGCACTTTCTATAAAGTAGTGACAAAAAAAGCTTTATTTCTGTGCATGGGTCTCAAACTAGGATGCATGAAATGTGAACACCACCAAGCACTAAGCCAGGGTGAAATGAATTTGAATAAGGCACTTCATCGCTCAGAGACCACCTGTGAACAGAAAGGGACTGCTTGTACGACACAGTCATTTATCAACCACGTGCGATTTTGCTGATCGCATTGTTGGCATTAAAGTATCACCTTATGAAGTGTAATCATTTATGATTTTCATAGCACTTGTCATTTAGATTCAACCTTCGTACAACATTGTTTTTGTAAGCTAACTTCCACGTGCTCACGTTATCACGCAGTGAATGGTCCTGAAGCCTTGGTGTCCTCCATTTTTGTTGAAACTATCACCACATTCAAAGCCCAAACACCAACTTTGGCTGTTTTCTGACTAAACAGTCTAACTATTTGAGCTATTTGTTCCCTAACTCCTGTCTATGTGTTATTTGAAATACAAAGTTTCCGTAAGCTACGGTTATGTAAAAAAGCGTATCGCCCCTCAATTTTGGAGAGCCTCTGAAGTGCTGTGGACAAAGGAGGTAATGCTGCTTCACGGAGGTGGATGAAACACCTGAAGAAACCGGTGAGCCGGGCAGTCTGGGGTTTTTTCTACCCGACCCTCAGCTCTGGGCGAGTTGCGCATTTGCCGCCATTTGGTGCTGCGCAGGCAGGGTTTGGTGGTTCCACACAGGAGCCCACGGCTGCGGCCGTGGCCCGGCCTGGTGGCCTCTCACCCCTGGGGCACGGGGCTTCGGGCAACAAGGGAGCAGCACGAAGGCTCCACAGCCGAAACCAAGAAACCACCACCCGGCCGAGCTCTGCCGCCCAGAGGGGCAGCGTTCGCCACCCCCGTGCTCGGCACCGCCTCAGGAGAGGGGGTTTCCGCCATGAAGGCGACAAGACCCGGCAAGAGGACGAGCACAGCGAAGCCGCGGCGACCCCTCTCCTCCTGCCCGTGAGTGTCAGCACGCCTGGGCCCGCAGCGTCCCCCCTTCACCCCGCCTCGGAGCCTCCCTCACGCCACCGCCCTCGGCCGCCTCCCACCCTGCGCCTGCGCCGGCCGCGCCGCCATTACCGCCCGCGGAGGGCGCCCGCCTCTCCCGGCCAGCGGCGCGTTGCGGGCAGGCGGCGCTGGCGGGGCTTAGGCGAAGCGTCGAGGGACGGATCGGTGGACGACGGACGGGGCGAGGGGAGAGCGGGGGTGGCTTGGGCGGCTGCTGTGGCGGCGGGGGTGGCGCGGGAAGCGGCGGCCTGCGTGGCATGGGCGGCCGCGCAGCGGTCCTTGAGGCGGGGAAGGTGTGGGGCTCCTTCCTCCTCCCGCCTCCGCGGTGAGGGGCTGCTCCGGGCTGGGAGGGCGGGGGGGGGGCTCGCTGGTGGCCGTGGGCTTTACCCAGGCGGCCTGGGCTTGCTTTCCGTCAGGCTGGGCTCCCCCGGGGTGACCCCTGAGGCGTAGCCTGAGGGAGGGTGTGCTCCCCTCCTGGTCGGGTCTGTGCCCGCCCTCCGTCTGCCTGGGGTGCTGTTAGAGGTGCACTGGTGAGTGGATTTTGTGGATTTTGTTGCTGTCTCCAGGCTCCTATGATGCCGCAGTTAAGGTCAGGGAAAGTGGTAACTGCCAGCGAGGCGAAGTCGGCTGACAGGATGGTCACCAGCCCAAGCTCTCTGGGGGTCCGGGTAGGAGGTGAGCCAGGGAAAGGGTCGGTAGCCAAGCATAGTCCTCACCTGGCACTAAAGAGAAAACCTGAGCAGCCCTTATCTTCTTGTCTGCAACCTGCCGTGCTCTCCAGCGTTGCCTATGAGCAATTTGCTCCTCTTGTGCCCATGCAGAAGGAGCAGCGTGAGAGTAGCCGGAGACTCCCACGTAAAAAACAGTGCAGGAGGGCTGCCAGAAGCAACAAGGGTGTAGCTCTGCCAATTTCAGACACTGCTGTATGTGGAGATGGGCAGGCAGCAACCACAGCTGCAGCAGCGTGCGGGGAAGAGACTGTAAGGAGAGGGACAGGACAAGGTCAAAAGCTATTTTTCTCAGGAACTACTTTGCAAAATAAATTCTCAGCAGGGATTGAAAGGAAAGAACGTAGCTCAGAAGGACTGAACCTCTCAGGTTTCCAAGAGAGTTCAGGGAGCTCAGGGAAAAAAGGCAAATATTCCTTTATGGAAATAAAATTACAAATCCCATCCTCAGAGGAGGAAATTGAGAGCACAGAGAGACATGACGTTTCCTGTTTGCCAGAACCAGAGGTGCTGCAACCCAGAAAGGGAATGTGTAGTACTGAAATGAAAAGCACTGACTCTATAACAATACTGAATATGCAAATTCCAGATCTTAAGAAGAATTTGGGGACTCAGGAATCCTTGTCTGAACCAGAACCTCAGGAAGAGGTAGATACACCAGGGAAGTTGAATGGGTGTTCTTTAATTGGATCAAGAAAGCCAGGGACACAGGAGAAAGGAAAGAGATGGTTGAGCAAGAAAGGCGGGACGTCTTTGATGAAACCAAAACTACAAGGTCCCAGAGAGATGGGTAGGTGTGCCTTGCTGGAGCTGCATACACAGTGTCCAGAGTCCAAGAAAGGAGCTGTGAGTCTGAGGAAGAGGGACAGAAACACACTGGTGTCACAGCAGCTACAGGGTCTGCATAGCCAAGAACAGCCAACAGCCAGAGGAAAGATGCACAAGCATTGCATGAAAGAAGAGCAGCAGAGCTCAAAGCCTCAGAAAGGAGCAGACAGCCTGGGGGAAAGTGGTAAGCACTCGTGCCCCATTGTAGAAGTACAGGTGCAGAATTTGGGCTCCCAGGACAAGGGACTGGTGCTGCAGTAAGATCTCATTAAAAAGTGAAAAAACAGGAGATTATTTTTCTTTTGCAGATGTGTTTGTGTGGGACAAAGTCATGGGGGCAGGAACAAGTGGCCTGTACCCTATCTCAAAGTGACTGTTAGTGTGTGGCTGCTAACTTAGCTCAAGAACTGTAGAGATAAGAGCTAGGGTCTGCTTTACAGTATTGTGAATACCAGTCTTAGAAGAAAACAGCTTTTTAGGAAGATGAAAGGCTTTTCTTGAAAGAGAAAAGCAGTTCTTTAGCACAGAGGAGAGGAGACCAGATACTGTTGGGGGGGGGGAGGAAGGGGTATTGGCAGCAACAGGCCCCGAGTAAGAAATTTTTTTCTTTTTTTTTCTCCTCAAAAGTGGTCAGTTCACTTATGTGTAGAAGGTCAGGCACAAGCAGGAAAGGAAGCAGTAGTTTCAGCAAAGCCAAAATAAAATATAGTCAATTCTTCATTTGTATATTATTTGATTATTATTGAATATGTGCTGTCTTGTTTTAGTGCTTGCCTTTATAGGGTGCTGGTTTTTGCTTTCAGAACTTTTTGCTTTTTAGTCGCTATTCTCTGCGAAATCCTAAAAGATGTAGAAGCAAAGATTGTATTTTGGTGTTTTAAGGGAGTGTTGTATCAAACTGGAACAATTTGGAAGAGGATTTTTAAAAGTCTTTCTTTTTTTCAGGACAGTTGTATAAAAGACATTCCTTTTACTTTCAAAGTGGGTACATTCAAATGACAAATATTTGCTGTAGGTTATTATTAATAAATATTTTATCTAGAAACCATATTCTGAAAAACTGAGGTATTAAAATTGTATCTTTCTTACTTTGAAAACTAAGATCTAAAAAACCCAACATTCTACTAGTACATTCTTGAGTCCATTCTCCAGATGAAATTTTCAGATGTACAGTTTTTTACATAATCTGTATTTGCTTTTAAATAAAAAGTAGTACTTTATCAAAATGCAAGTCCTGCGGTGTTACTGGATCTTCTTGAACAGTCTGATGCATTTGGTTGGACTATATATCTGAAATAAACTACTATATTCTTATGAACAAGCTTTCCTAGTACAGAGAATCTACAGCGTAAACAAAAGATTTTAAGGCTGAGTGTGCAAACAGCATCTGCATTTTCATGCAAGACTTGCTCTAATTTGGTTTCCACCTATGTTTTAAATACACAACTTCCAAGGTCCTTATGACGCCTTAAGGCTCTGTTCATCTTCGTGTTTGTTTCTGAAGACAAAGGATTTGTTACTGTAAGTCTGCTAATACTGCTCATTTAAAAAAAAAATGATAAAACTTTACAGAAATGTTTTAGCCTTATACAGTGTCATGTTTGTTGGTAGCCTTGAATGTTTCTTGTTCTCTTTATAAAACATTGCAATAGGGTATTCTTTTTCCCTTAGCGTATTCTTTAATGACACTTCTTTGTTTTTTAATCAGCAAAGGAAAAATGGAAAGCAATTGAGCAAGACTCCAGTACACAGGCTGTGAAGAAGCTTAAGACAGATCGAAACAGGTCAGAAGATTCCAAGGAAAAGGAACCTCACTACTCTAGATCTCCTACTTTAGGTGGGACTCAAAGCAAGAACTTTCTATGCCATCCTGTAACAAAAAAGTCTGGTGTGCAGTATAAAAAAAGGAAACCCAGAATTGATCAAATCAAGTGCTTGCAAACTTGTAGTGTGTCTACAGCTGAAAAAGTGAGAAATGTACCTGCAAAATGCGATGCTGAACGTTGTAGAAATGCCCTAAGCCATTTTAACGGCTTGCTCTGTGCAACAGAAAAGAATCCATTTGTGAGATTAGAGGCCTGTAGTTACATCAATACATTTGTGAAGTCTTCAGCTAGTGGAACTACCAGCAGTTATAAATTAAGTGGATTCTTCCATGTAGCCCAGGATAAAAGAAAGCATGTTTTTCCTGATGGTACTGTAGAACAGGGTGATATGAATTGCAGCACTAGTAGAATGCAAAATGAGAGATCATCCATAAAAGGTGGTTTATTGTTTAATAAAGAAAAACCTCAAAATGGAGAAGGGTGTTTTTCATGCTGTCAGAGTGAAAACAATAAGTGTTTAAGAGGAAAAAAGTGGAATATTGGTAGAAAGCGTAGAAAAAAGATGAAAATCACTGAGAAATCAGCAGTGCAGAATATTTTCACAGATGTGGCTAATGAATGCAGTGAGTGTGAGTTACAAACAGAAGCGGCAGTTGCCATGTCAAGCTCCTTTGCAGTCTTAGGACTAAATCATAAAGAAATTACTCTGTCAGCTTCACATGATCGTACATCAAATCTTCACATAGGAAAAAATACTCGTGAAGCACAAAATATATCAGTCTGGAGAAAGAATAGTACCAAATTACTTGAATTTGAAGACGGCTTTAAGAAGACATCTGAGCCCTCTGTAATGGCTGAAGGAGAAAATTCAAACAGTGTGGCACATCATTCTGCTGCTTCAGGTAGCCTGAGAGTGCTAGCTCAGTTCCATGATGATTCCAATTGTCACAAAAGCAAGACAGATGAAAAATTGAAGAAAGTTAATAAGAAAGCGCAGCAGTGTACCTGTCAAAGAACAGTACCTATGACTGGTAAAAATGCTTGGCCTTTTGAATCTTGTGCCAGGACTTCTGAATGGGTGCATAAAAATCATGGGTCCATCTCAGAAGGAAAAAGACTTTTAAGGGCTGCCTTCAAGGAATGCTCTGATAAAGGCAATGTTAAAGCTGTAGGAAACAGTGCTGTGACTGGGAATTTGAGACAGCTGGACTTGCATATGTCATCAGCAGAAATTAACAAAGAATCTACGCATAAAATAATGGATCCAAATACCAAATGTCTGACTTCACTTGAAACACCAGAATCCTCTTCTGTGGATATTTATGAGACTTTGAGAATAAGGAATGAAAATGTGGAATCACCTGTTAATATGGATAGAAGTGCCACAGCTTTTAGCCATGATGATGTGCAAGAAGTTAAAGCAACCTTGAATTTTACAACAAAACAAAAAGATAAAAATAAAGGAGCTGTAACAAAAAGAAACCTGTCAATGACAGTGCAGAATGGTACACCTACAGGTAACACAAACAGAATAAACTTCAGCCATAAAGCATCGGTAGTGAACCAGACATTTTCTGATTTAAAGCTAATGAAAGTATTAAACACTGGAAACCTGACAAAATTCAAAATTCCTTTATGCAGAAACAAACCTGAATCCAGGAAATTGGAATCTGTCCGTTCATTTGAAAGAAAAACCTGTAGTCCACTAGAACTTCTTGACAGCACTAGTGTTTCAAGAAGGCAGAAAACAGGTGAAGAGACGTTTTTTGTAAATTCGGAACCACAGCCTCTTCCTATTGCAAGTGATGCTACATCTATAGCATCCATGAAGAAAAAAGCAGATGAGATCAACAGTAAGGACTTTCAGCATGATGGCTCTGAAAACCTTTCAAATGAGATGTCTGCGCTCCCTGAACATTTTTCTTTATATCCGTATCCTTTTCTTGACAAACTAGAGTCATCTGTGCCTGATTTCCGTGGTACTGAATGTGTACTAAAATCTAATTTTCCTGATCATTCTTGGAATGCAGTTGATCTCCCTGTTGCATTAGAAATAAATGATGATAGCAAATCAAGAGGGAATCTTTCACAACACAAAAGTCAAAATTTTCCAGATATTATTGAAGCTTACAAAGAAGATGTTCTTGTCATTGATGTGATTCAGGATGACCCTGACCTTTTTGGAACCAATAATGGAGAGGAGCTTGCACTTGCAGACTCTGAAAATTGTCCTGTGAAGGCGTCCTATACTAGCATCTGCATTAAAGACAAAAAGCAGGATCTTAAGCCTGAATATCCTGCTATCTCAGAAAACGGAGATTCAGTAGATGATAATTTTAGGTATGCATAGCATTCTTTTTATTACCATAATCCTAAGTACTTTGTTCTCATATCAGTATACTTTGGTTGTACTGGTCAGGCTTCCTTACAGAATTTCACTAATTTCTGGGTTGATTTTAAGTGTCAAAATTTGATTGAGGTATGAAAGTATTCTGAATGCAAATCAATTAATTTGTTCTTCATAAGAACCAGGATAAACTCTGAATTGAAGGAAAATGTAGTCCTAAAGAATTGGTTTAGACCAAGTGAAGTGAAATATGAAAGTAGAAACAAAGCTAATTAAAAGTGATATTCTTAATAAATAACTTAATATTTTTAAATATCTGACTTGAGATAGCAGATATCCCTTTGAGGGTAGTTGTTTAGTTGTAAAGTGGTATAATACTTAGAAATATTTTTTGCTTTCTAGGTGTAGCTTATTCTTTTGCTGGGTCTGTATGAGTAAATGGTTGTCTCTACAGTAATATTCCATTCTGCCATTCTCCTTCCCTGCTTTTCTTCTGTCCCCAGACATGTGAATATTTTTCAAATCTGTAATTTGACTAACACATTTTAGATGTTTATGATCCTGCATCTTCATTCAGCAAGTTCCTGGTGTAAATTATTAGGCATTAATGTTTTTCTGTGTTTTGACATGATCATAAAAGTCACTGAAGGGGGAAGAGAAGTTTAAAGTAGAAAAGAACTTTTGTAAAAGAGGTAGTAGTCCTTCGTGGGATAGATGAACTCGTCAACTGTCTGGTCTGTTTTCTCTCTAAGCTTTGATACTTGTGTTTAATAAATGAGTTTTAAGATTAAATTTTTCATCTTATGAAGAAAAACATAAAGCTTAGACAGAAATAGTACAAGATTTTCCTCCGAAGATTAGGTTTTTTATTGAAAGGGGTGTTTTAATTTTCTTCCTTTGCTCTTTCTGGGTGGCTTTATGTTATCTTATTTTAAATAATGTTTTAATTATTTTCAACATTGTACCATCTTATAATTACATTCATTTTTTTTTTAACTTTTTACTCTCCTTATCCTTTCCCCTTCATTAAACCCATGTGCAAAAGAGGAAAGGAATCTTCTTTGAGGTGCTGAACAGGTTTTTAGACATGAGAATATAAAACTTTCCACTGTTAATAGAATAACACTTCTGCCAAAACAAGCCTCTGAAGAACAGGGCAAGTCTTCAGTAGGAGCATCCAACTTCTTAAGAAGCAGCTAGGCTGTATCATAGTAGATTTATTAGAATGAGTATTCATTTTGTGTACGGTGTATATTATATCTTATATACACAGTATAACGGAATGAGTATGCACTGCGTATTACCCCAGGGTAATAATGGCTGTTCAGAGATGGTTTCCAACTGACTGTCCAGACAGCCGTTGCACAGAATGGAAGACCAGAACTTCTGAGCCCTTGAAACTCATGTATTGGTTATCATAGTAAAGTTTTGCTATTTGTATAAGTACTAACTGAAAATTTTGTTGGATCTTGTAAGTACTTTGTAGGGAGGAAAAATATTCCCTTTATTTAGTAATGACATTGAGTTAGAGTAACATCACAACCATTAGATAGACGAAGCCTGAGCTTGTTTGAAGTCATATTTCAACTTTCTTCCTGGTATCTGCTGAATTTGCTTGCCATCAGCCAAAGAAAATAAAAATGCATGGTTCTTATTTCTTAGAATTTCCCCTTAATTTGCTAAAGAAGCCAGCAAAATTGTCTATTTTTGCTTTTTACCTTCCATAATTTAATGCAAAGACCATTAGACGGTGACTAATCATAGTTGCTAAGTCAGGAACATATTAATGAACTGAATATGAGAATATTGAAATAAGGCAATAGACCTTACAATTTTATCAGGTAGCTTATGATATCACCAGATAATGGCCAGTTCCTACTGTTGTTTTTTATTTTGTTAGTATTTACCAGATACAACTGGGACTTCAACTTTGTTTGACCAACCAAAAAAAGTGATTATGCTGGTAGAGTTATGCTCACATCATACTACGTATTTTAAAGTAAAATATTGTTTCTGTTAATGTCCTTTTTTGTTACAGATATTCTAGAGTATTGTCTATGTTTTCTTGTTTGGCTTCTTATTTTATGCATACTCGGTTTTGCTTCATTGCAATATTAGTTTGTAACGCCACTTCAATCTGGCCACGTAGAACAGCGAGTCAGAACTGCACTGTTGTAAACCATCTCTAACTTGTATAAATATTAGTTTAGATGCATGTTTTGTTTAACATTTGGTTAATGTTAGCCATGACACTCTACATGAATGTAATCTAGGTGATTTTAAGTAGAAGAGCAATATAAGCACTTAATGGCTGCACATGGCGGTTGTTGCCGAATGTTTTCTTTAACTGCATCAATACATAGCTTTTGTTATGGTTTCCCTTCAGATTAATAGGAGTAGGCAGATGATGATAGGAAGAATCTGAATCTTTGCTAAAACTGTTTTAGTGCATGTATGCATGGGGATGGACTTCAGTACATGACTTCTTGTGTACTGGTATTTTAGTCTGGCATCGGTAGACTAAAAGTTCTCACTGCCCTGTATTTCTGCTAGCAGCAAGTTATTCTGAAAGTGTAGCTGGGTTGTTAAAAAGTTTTTTAAAATGTGTTGAGTGTTACTTATGAGTTTAATAGCAGTTAGATTGTAATTGTAAAGGAAACGATTGGTGCCTTAATTTGTGGTGTTCTTCCAGCTACAAAAATCTTAGATCTAGCAGCTTGTCAAAATGACAGTTGCTATAATGAAGTAATACTTTTTATTCAAGCTTCATTGTGAAACCAAAGCACTGAAACTGTGTGGAGGATGTACCAAATTGAGTCACTAACTGACAAGTATTCAGTGGCAACTATTAGCCCCTGTGGATGTGTGACTATTAGTGTGGATCCATTTTGTTTGAGCTTTGAATTTAAACACCAAGACGTGTTTAGCCAATGACAGTTTTCATCTTTGACTGTTTGTGACCTTAAAAGCCAGAGGGGTATTTTTAGTTATGAAAATTCCAGAATAATAATTTTTGGCTTCCACATTTCAGATAATGAGAGGACATGTCCTTCAAAAGCAGAACATACTGGTCACAACAGTGATTGAGGTCCAAAACTTCAAATAAGGCTTGTTTCTTTTTTTGTTTCTTTTTTTTTTTTTTTTTTAAGCAAACTG
Source organism: Platalea leucorodia (assembly GCF_965183815.1). NCBI lineage: Eukaryota > Metazoa > Chordata > Aves > Pelecaniformes > Threskiornithidae > Platalea > Platalea leucorodia. The sequence goes on from NC_138823.1 coordinate 122,635,141, forward strand.
ACAAAGCACCCAATAGCCAGAGGCACCTAACATCGCTACAGATATCTGACTTAGTTTCCCAACTATTGTAATTGCGCTTGTGCACGTGCCCAGAACTGATGTCTCTGAACAAGTAGGTTTAAGTAGGACAAGCAGATCTTGTCTCTTAATCCAGGAAGATTCAGAAAAGGCTCTGTGTGTGTATGTCCTGAATGGTTTGATTCAGTTAGCATGCTCTGACCTTTAGGATAAGTAGGAATGGTTATTTCTCTGGTGGTTGCTCTTTAAGAAGAGAAGAGCAAGTGCTGGACACTTCCAGGCATTAGTTGCCACTCATCAACGAGAGGATTGTGGACCTGCAGACTGAGTGGGGCAGCAAAACTCAGTTTTCACATATACTTCTGTTTGCCATTTTCTGTTGCCTACCCCTAAGTGACTCCTGACAGTGCAGGTTCTTGAATCAATCATCTGAGGTATTTATTTCCTCCCATGCACGGAATCTAGACACTTAACTCTAAGTGGCAGCCAGTATTTCTTTTCATCCCAACAGAACTAGTAGGTTCAGTGGATACCTTTGAAAGCACGTCAGCAGCCATTCGTGCTCTTAGGAGACTGCTGCATTTTACTGTTTTCCTCTTGAATAAGAAGCCTAAACTTGAATCCATTTTTCATATGCAAAATAGCAAACTGAACACTGTGGTTTGTGTAACTTGTGCTGTAGAGAGAGGTTTGTTTAAACTTAATCAGCAGCAGCATGCAAGAGCATCCCACATTCTGACATGCTCTAGTCTGTCTCCATTTCTAGATCTCTAAAGTGTGTTGACTTCTGGTTCTGTCTGCACTCCTAGATTTGTCAGGCTGGTGAGCAAATGCCAAGTACTGTAATAAATGTAGTTTTCTGTATGTGTTTTAGGCACCTTCTTTATAAGAACTTAGCTTCTGTAACTATTTCACACTACACAATTAGCAGAATCTGGTAAAGATTTGGAAGTGGCTTTTGACCTGAACATGAAGATTTCAGTCTCTTGATGCTGTTAAATATTTTCAGTTTCAAGCAATGTTTATGAAGATAACAGCTTTCTGGAGCTGTCTGCACTGCAATTTTACGAAAAAGAAAGTCAATTGTTGTTGTAGGCAAAAATCACTCAAACTTTGTATTTCACATAAAATGTGGGGGAGAGAGGCAATAAGCCTACAGAGAGCCTGCATCTAATAAAAATCCCTTTTTTCTCTGCAAACTTGCTGTAACTTATTAAACTCTGCTTCTTAAAATATCTTGTGTATATACATAGATATCTGTGCCTGAATGTTTGTATAGTTCCAAGTTACTTCTTGGGGAACTTCTTCCTTTCCACTAGGTTGTTGCAAATATTCATTGTTCCATTTTACTAGGCAGCTTGCTGTCATTATACTTGGTGTCGTTCACCAGGTACAAGCTTCCAAAAATCTGTGATGATGACATTGTTATTTTATATATTCTATATATAATACTTTAACATTTATTTTTACATTCTGAGCTTTTCTAAGGAGAAATACTTATTTTTTTCCCAACTTATCTTTAAAATAGGTGAAGTAAGTATCTTTCTGTGAATAAATGTTTGTTACCGTCTTTGAAATTCATTATTATGCAAATTGTGTTGAATATAAAATTACTATAAATCACATTTTGTAGGAACTGATGAATTGGCTCATTAGCACGGTATTTCCATTATTTGCTATACAGAGAAGATTTCCCTTCTCAGTATTTTAGGTAAAGGTGAAATGAGATAATGAGATAATTTTGGGATTTGAAATGTCTTCGTTTTACTTAACGTCTTTAGGTGTATATCTGTGGGGATGGACATAAGAAGCCAAAAGAGAGACTTAAGAACAGTCTTAAAACAGTGTTGTACGTAAGGATTCTGTCCATAGATAAAAGTATTACTGAGAACTTTAATTTTACATAACTGGTTAGATTAATTCTGCTTTTGTGCAAAATGGAAATCTTAAATACACTTTTTGTTCAAAACAGACACATTACCATACAAGAATCTGGAATGTCAAATGATATTGAAAATTCCTGTGATGGGGTGCTAAAAGGTAAGACTCTTTGGAGATTTTTGGAATGCGTAATCAAGAGAAGAAAGTAACCACAAAGATGTTCAGTGGCAAAACCTAGGCTCTCTACTTTCTGCATAAAATGAGGACTTGTCAGTTCAGTAATATCTTTTTATTGTAACAGCGATTTGTTCCCTAATGCGTATAAAATGGATGTCTTTTGAAATGGTACAGACCTGAGTCTTACAGGGAACATCTGCTTCTCTGTAGTACTTGTCTGTTGGTAGTACTGGGTTGTTTTTTTTTTTTTGGTTGTGCTTTTTTGACATCTCTCTGATACTTTAGGCAAGGAATTCTGTTAGTTGATGAGATGATAGTAAGACACTGAGTACTGTGATAGTATTTTGGCGTCTGACTCATAATCTCACTTGGTTGTTCTCTTGTGTTCATCAGCAGACAGAATTTTATAATAGTTTTTTTTCCAGGTTGTACTTTTGTTTTTTGCAGATGCTATGCCTATTCCTCTGACAAACTGTTTTGTTTCTTAAGGATGCTTATTTTTTTCAGAGAAGGATACCTCTGACTTAATGGTTTTTTCTTCCTGTTTTAAGCAGAACAGTCCCAACTAGGCAGCATCTGAATGTGATTTGTTTTGTTTTCTACAGCTTGCATACAGACCTACAATGCGAGATATGTCTGATGTGGAAGTTTCTCTTAGGTAGGTTGGAGGAACAGGATTTTGGCTTTGAACAGAAGCCCATTACTGACACATGGCAGAAGGCACACAGTGCTGAGACTGGTTTTGAAGGTTTTCGGTGTTTCCCGTTCTGGTGTCAGTTTGTCAGCTTGCTGTTAATCTGGCACTCTGGCATTATGTATTGATTTTGCTGCAGGCTTGAAAAATGTCTGTGACAGTACCTCTTGTGCTGTTTTTTCATATTAATGTCTTACGTTCATGTAGAAAGAGTGAGTGGTTTGGGCAGATGTAGCCTCCTGGAGAAAAAGGAGTGAATAGTGACTGTTTGGGAAAGAGAAGGTTTCATGCTTCAGTGATTAGAAGGCAAATAAAAGGTAATGGGAGTTAAGAGCTCAGTCACCAAGAAATAGACACAAGTTCCCTGAGGAAGAGTAGGGAGGAAGTACACAGGCTTCTGGTGATGTAAAGAGCCAGAGAGGCCTGTGCCATGGCATCTGCAGTACTGAGGTGATTGAAACCAAACCTGAGAGCAAGTCCTGTACTGTTTAGTAACTTCTGCATTTTCTTAGACTCTTTGTTGTTTTACTTAATGTTCTAACAAAATTTGAGGCTAAAAGTCTTTGGGTGTTTTTGTGGTGCTTAAAATAAAGAAAAAGGTTTAAGTAGGTCCTTCTTCCTAAATCTGAGAAACTTAGGATCACATCACACTCTTAAATTAATATGCACATGGTAACTTATGTTTGATGTATGACTTCTTAAAAAGACCTGTACAGAACAAAAGAAAGGTACCTGGGTTTGGTAATTACTGACAATTTATGTATTTATTTAGAAATACGTATCACTGCTTTGGTGTCTTACGTAGTGAGGTCATGGCTGCCTGTCTCAGTGGCTTCACAGTCTAAGGGCAACAAATACTACAGTTAAGATATTCTGGATGACATCAATCCTCTTCATCTTTCAAGTGGAAGTCTTATGTACGTTGTCTTCAAGCAGATGTGTCTTGTACTAATGATCATACAGAGACCAGTGACTATGAGATAAAAGCCTTTCTGATAATAATCTGATTCTTTCTTCCTGTATCTGGACAACGCAGTGCAGTTGAAATTCATTCATGTGATCCAATGAAATAGTGAATTTCTTTTCTATGCAGAGCTCTTTCTATTGTGCATAAACAGCTGCTTCAGAAAGCTGCAGTCAGGTGTTCTGTTCATTTCCTGTGGCATCTGCAAAAGGTGCTGAAATTTCCTGACACTGAATTCTTATTGACTTTACTGTATTACAGGAATTTGGAGTTTCTCAGTTATCTATATTTAGTTCAGGGTTGCATCATGCCATTCCAATTAACTTATCCCCTTCTCCAGCAAAGACTAGGTCTTTATTTGCTTAGCAAATTACCATACATATCTTTGGTTGTGTTTTAATAACAAAACTTACCTGAATCTATTTCTAAAATATTGAATTCAATGTTATATAAATAAACCTGTTGTACTGTTCTACAGGGACTATTACAGAATATACAGCTTGGATAGAATTTTAATTGCAGCTTCAGTTTAATATTTATTTGAAGTGGTTCGTGCTTTAAAGGTGAAATAATTTTACATATAAATTTCACATTTAGGTAGTCCTAGGAGTTCTTAAATGTCATTAGTATTAAGGCTTTGTAATATTTAGGAAATAAAAGCTTTGTTGTCTTGTAGCATGGGAAACACATAAAGTAATGTATTTATACATTTTCAGCTAAAGATATTAAAACCCACAACTCCTCCAGAGGAAGCAGTCCTTTGGGAGGTGTTACTGAGGACTTTCTTGAAGAAGGGCAACTGAGAGAACTAGATGAACTTTTAAAGAGTTTTGACGTGGATGAAAAGGTACTGAGAAATCATGCTTTCTGTCACTAAATAGTTTAAGAAATTATAGTCCATGTAATTGGATAATTTTAATTACTAATGCTGTTTTGTGAACAAAATTTTTAATTTGCTGTAATAAAGAGAATATTAGTGTTTCATAGATTACCGTGCCATTGACAATGTAAGTTTTGCTTGACAGAACTTGCTTTTTTTACCTTGTCACTACTAATTCATCTTCAAATTTGAAATGAAACAAGATATTGTTATATCAGTTGTTACAGTAATTCTGTATTACCAATTGTGTGAAAATTACTGTTCCAGTGAACACCTAAGAGGGCTACTGTGCATATATGACATTTTTACATAACATACCTCATTTTAAAAGTTGGTGTTAAATGCTTCTTAGCACACAGTCTCAGAAGGATGGGGTGGTGTTGGAAAGCTGGGGAGCTGCACAGCCATCATGCATCCGAGGATCATTCTGTGGCTCATTACTTGGGCAGAAGGGCCATTACATTAACATACGGACTTCCTGGCAATTCAGAGGGAATGTTAAGCCATTTTCATGCTCACTGACTTTATCTGACCCTTCTACCCTCTCTGTCCTCCTTCCTCTAGATAATAAGTTTAGGTCTTTTAAGACTTGCTGAAGTTTTTTACTATTTACTTCTTTGATAATGGACTGGAATTTACATCTCTCTGCCACTCAGACATAGCTGCTGATAGCATTTACTGTTTTCCACTACTTCAAGAGTGGATAATGGTTTTAACTGGATAAGTCAAACTGTAAAATTCACATGGCAACTGGTAAGTAATTGATAAGGTAATCAAAGAGTAGGGAATCAGTTTTCCTGGCAAAATCATTATTTAAAAGCAGAATAGAAACACTTTCTTCAGCAAATGGAATTGAGGCTGCTAATATCTGATTCACAAAGTGATCAGCACCATTTTGTTCCGTGACCTCTTAGAGAGGGTAAAAGGGTCTGTCATACAGTATAGGTTACTGGAGGTGTAGTACTTGTTGCAATATTGCCAGGTCAGTCCCAGTTGGGCTACTTCATTGTGTTATGGCTTTATAAAATCAGTGTCCTAATGTTTGCTTTTCTGTGCTGTGTTGGACAGTAAATAAGTACTGTCAGATTTCACCCAAACCTCAAACTTAACCAAACTTAAGCCACAAAATACATGCTACAGCCTTAAACCTATTCCTATTCCTGTATGTGGATGGAAAACTAGCTGTGCAGACCTGGGGAGGGAGTGGAATGGCAGAACACTTCTTGCAAGTATTCTACCGTTTGGGGTGAATTTGGGGTTTTGGTTTTTTGATGGCTTTTTCAACTAATAATGCTGTGAGAAGGACAAAAACTAACCATGGGGAAAACCCTAAAAATATTTGGGGAACTGGTAAAATGAAGTTTGGAAATCCGATGAGAGCATATCCGTCTGTAATTCTTTGGCTATCAGAAATTTGTGATATTATGTGAAGTTCAAGTTGCTTCATGAATAATGGAAAAAACAAAGCCAGGATTCCTTGACTTTGTTCTATATCAGTCCTTTCAGATTCTCACCCGCAAATATGTTAGGTACTGTCTTTTTTCTCCATATCTTTGGGGATTTTTTACCTATACATGGTGGTGTACAGCTGAGCAAAAGCCTTAGATTTCTCCTCAATACAGCTTTAAATTTTCATTAAACTTGATGGAATGTCTTTTGTGGGTTTCTACACATCTGTCAGGCGCAGTTAAAATTGGGCAGTGGGCCTAAAAATTGCTGGGATTATCAGTGGGAGCAACGAGAAGTGAAGACAATCATGTCACCTTTTTTCCAATTAAAAATCACTGTTTTAAAGATCACAGAGTATAATGGCGGCGTATCCATTTAAAAAGGTAGTGTAAGAGTAACCCTACAGTCCAAATTACAGTTTTTACAGTCAAGACTGTATTATCACACCTTCCAACGATCACTAACAGTTTTAAGTCTGTAGTGTAAAGCGTAACAGGCTTAGTAGTGCTTTGCTGTATCTGAAAGTACACTTTAAATATCTTCACAGTTCAGGTTTGCAGATGGAGTGCCTGATGTTAAACAAGAAAAAAAGGGTGAAGCTGAAAAAAGGTATATATACCATGTCCTTCATGTAACCTGTGATGTTCCCCAGTTACTGTACAAATGAAATGCGATGTTTTTACTGAAACACCATCAGCATTTTAATTCATTTTTTCTACGTTATTGTGACTATGTGATGAAGAAAATAAATATGTGTAATAATGTAATTTCATGCAGAATACAAGACAAGTATAGTCATAGCCTGACAGGACAATAGAGGTTATTTTGTTCTCTGGCTGGTGACAAAATATATCCACTTTATGCCAGTGTCGCACCTTGGCATCTCAATGTGAGTACAGCATAAGATACATTTCCAGCCACAATAGCGCTTACCAGAACTTTCTTTAAAAAAAAAAAAAAAATCAATGAAACTTCCAGGTTTCTTTTGTGCCTCTTGGAACTTTCTAAATTGATGAAAGAATTGAAAGATCTCATTCAAATTCTGGCTGACAAATATTTGAACAGCAGTAGAAAAAGGCGCTTAAAACCATGGCATGTGGAGTTAAGCACGTGCTTTACTGTTCTGCTAGCTTCAAGCTGTGCTTACGGTGTTTATTGTACATATGACTTAAAGTGTCAGACTTAGAAACTTCCATTCAACATCAGCCCAAAAATGAAGCAGAATAAGACTTTGTAGAAAAAGTATATTTAACTGATGGAATACTTAAGTAATTAGAAGAGAAATAACAGATATATCAGAGTCATTTTCACAATAATCAAGAAACCTTAGCTGGCATAGAAGAGGCTATTGCTTTTTTCCAGCACCAGTCACATTTCTGTGACAGACTTCAAGTGTACCAGAAGTCCATTAAATGGAGAATATTGCCTCTTTTCATTAATTCACTAGAGAGCTCCAAGCTCCTCCTCCTGCTAAAACACCCGTTTAAATTTACCTTAGTAGCATAAATAGTTTTTTATGCTATAGAATAAGTAGATTATGCTGAATAAAATGTTTGTGCAAGTAATATTGCATTACTTCACTTCCTTAGTTGAAATGCAGCACTCTCTGCAGTTAGAGAAGAGGCATTTATTCCTTCATTTGGAGTCAAACTATTTTCTCTAGTTTTACTCAAAAATGTTACCATTGCAAAGTTTCATCTAGAAGAAAACATAGTTACTGTTCTTATTTGGCAAACCGCTTCTAGTGATGCTGTTACTTAAAAAAAGAAATTGATTGTAGGGCTATATAGTTTACAGTTCCTGGCAAAATTGTGTGTAGTTTCATGTCTGGATTAAAAAGAGAGCTGAGATTGTTACCCTGAAGGTAAGCTGCTATGAAAATCCTATTGTGTCAGATCTGAGGCTGGCATCAGAAGGAAGCATAAAAAAAATTTTTACATAGTAACTTGAAAATTCTGAGTAACTAGATCTGCAGATCTTTTTTCCTCTGGAGACTAATACAATCCATTGACTAGAATAAAAATAAAGATTGATACTGAAGAATTTGGGTTTATTAGATAGAATTTATTCTTCTCTGCCGTAGCATTTTTATTTCAAACTGTATTAAAAACAGCCTGCAATTTAGGAAAGATTTTAATTATCCTGGCCATGAGAAGTATTAAATAGCTAGAATGGTCCCCTCATAGGAGATAGCAAGTCTATTTCTGTCTCCAAACAGCAAGCAGGCTGGGAGGGGAAGAAGATCTCATGAAAGGGGATTATTTTTTTCTGTGGCTTTATTTACAAATAAGAAAGAGATCACTAAGTATTTTGCTAGTAATATTTGTAGTTTATTTTGGAAAACATCACATTTTAGTAGTTTAATTATCTGGAACGTACATATATGGGAATAGTTAAAGGCAGAACAGTCTTTAATTGGAGTTCTCTTTGAAATCACCTAAATCTTCTGTCAGGTAGAGTCAGTTATTAGGAAAGAACAGTTGGCTCTTCAAATTTAATTTCAAAAGCTTTGTGGATTACTTCCTTGGCAGATATTACATAACAGACTACTGAAAAATAGATGCTTCTTCAGAGGTGACAGAAATCATCTCAGTCTTCCTGTGAGCATAATGAAAAAAAATAGAAGTGGTTCACGGGTGCCTTTTCCACTTATTTATTGAATTTCATATAATTATACTTTAGGACAGAATAATCTCCGCTAAGATCATAATCAGATTGGACCAGGCAGTGAGAGTAATGAAAGTAAAGTTGGGACTGCTAGCTATTTAAATTTACAGCAAGTTTTTAAGTGTTGTGTAAATTGTTGAAGAAATTCTCATCTTTTATGCCTTAATCCCCCTTTTTAGGTGTTTAGTATATGGGAGAAGCACCTGTTTAATTTGGTTAAACAAATTTTTATTTTTTAATACTCAACAGTGACTGTAAATACAAAGATCTTGTGAACTGTGAATTGCTATCAGGATTGCCATTGCATGCCCCCAAAGTAAATGTCCTCAGTGAAGCTACAGTGATGAAGCCCCGGACAAATGGTATCGTATGCTGTATTGGTAAACCCTCCAGCATTTATTTTTACATGTGTTTTGTTTACATATAAAATCGTAAGGAATTTCCTCAGTTCCTAAAGGCATTGGCTGGAATTTGTTTCAGTTTCATACATAGAAGCAAAAATGCAAGCTGTCGTGATAGGTTAGTGAGGTTGGTTGGGTTGGGTTTTTTAGCAGAATCCTATTTGGTAGGGTCAAAGAGCAATCATTCTGTCTTGGTATTTATGGCTCTCAGATGCTTTAATAGTACAGCAATGCCTGCATTCTTAGTATTTTGACACATTGTGTTTGAGCCATGTTATTGGCAAGTAACTTGTTCTTCTTTATTTGTGGTCAGAGAACGTGACTGCAGATTTTCTTGGTTGGTTATTATCTGTCAGCAAAACTTGGCTAAGGGATTTGCCCACCTTGCCGAAGGTCAGAACTTTGTTGTTTATGCCAATTCAAATGTTTGTGAGGCATTCACTAGACTGAATCAAGGAAATTATCTAGATTTAATAAGCAGCACTTCATTTTGATCTGGTGTATTTCACACCTGGGACAGGTACCTCTTCAGTGTCTCTGCCGCCAGAGAAATCGTAATGTAATGGAACTGTAGTCAAAGTTTCCTTCTCTTTTTCTCTGCACATAACTCTGACATTTAGCCTTACAAACATGCCTAGTTTTATTTGGCGCACAAGATAGATAGAGAAAAACAGGAATTGATTACTTATGGATAGATAGATAGTGCATTCTGTTTCTTTGCAACAGCTGTTTTGGGAATTAATGTTTTTAGATTTATTGGTTAATATGGATGTTTATAAGCATGGATTTCCTGAATTGAGATCAGTGGAAGAGGTTCTTGCTTAGTTTCAAATTATACTGCCAGTCTGAGCTTGTAGAACGATTTTATCATCATGTCATTTCACAATATTTTCAGGAAGTGCAAGAAACATAGATGCTGTAAAAAGCAACTGTGAAATATGTCTCTAGACTACAGTAGTTTGAAATTGCTCATGTCTTTGGCCTTAAAAGTGTATACACCTTCTGAAGAGTTCTTCTAAATCTTCCGTCTTAAAATCATTTGACGTGGTTTCTGTGCTAGGAGAGGGCAAAACAGCCTTTTTTTCTCCAGAACTGTGCAGGCAGGATTGGCTATTTCACTTTAGTGCCTGCTCCCCTACAAATCTGACATACAGTCAGCAAGGAGAGTACAAACTGTTGAAAGGACCTGGTCAGAAACTCTACGCTGTGGGAACAGCAAGAATCCGGAGGAAAGACGTCTGACCTCAAGTTCCCAGTGGCATTTTTCTGCAGCTAGTGGTTGACTGTTTTCTCAGTCTTTTTCCTGTCACTAAATTTATCCAATCCTGAATTTACCAAATTGCCCACCATCGCTGCACAAAATTATGCAGCTGTGACAGTACGTAACATTTAGATATTTAATTGTTCTACATTGTAGTTCTCCTTCCTATCCTGCGATAGTCCTATTTGTTTAGAAAGACGTGCAGTTTAAGAACCATGTAACTCGTGCAAGTCTCTCGTAGAACATGCATCATTATTGGATGCTCTTTCGTAACTATAGTTTGTCAGAAAGGGCCAAGCACCCTGCCTTTTGAATACCCCAGTTCTTTCAAGGGGCCAGATGGGAACCCTAGAAAGCAAGGCATTCAAAAGCTCTTATTTCTCTTTAGATATGGATTTGAAAATTTGAACTTTTATCTTCCATTAACATTATTCATTTTTCAGAGAAACAAATCTGTTATCAATAATAATTAAAGTTCTAAAACCAAATTTCTTGGTTAAGAAACCAGTAACTTACATTGGACTTAAGGTGATATTGCACTGCTTAAAACATAGAGTATGAAAGGCTTTATTTCAATTCAGGAAAAATAGTTTAAATTTATGGCTAGTGATGTTGGAATGCAAAAATTACTGATAAAGTGGTTTGGTTTTTTTTTTCCTTTTGAAATTAAAACTTCCGGATATTTTTATTCCATTTCTTTTCTTATCTCTGTAAGTTAGATTAGAAACCTTGGATAAAGTAGTGAAGTTTTTAATTTAAATGTGCTTATTCTTGAAGTTTGTGTAAAGTCTCACTTTTAGGATAATTAAGAAAACTAACTTAAATTACTGGCTTTAGATTGTATTAATCAAATTTTCATTAATCATTGCTGTGACTTGAAGGAACTATAAAACTAAAAGGAAAATAAGATAAATGAGAGTGGTTTCAGTAAGATTCATTTTATTACATTATCCATTTATTGCCCTCATCCTGATTTTTAGATTACAGATTTTCAGGAAAAAGTCCTTTACTGCCATTGCAAAATTATGGAGATTTTGAGCCATGGAAGATGGAAAAAAATGCAATTGTGAGTTGTTAAATCCTTAATGGTTTCTAATCCTTTGGCACTAATTTCGTTATGGATATTCAGACAATTCTCCATATATCTAGTCAGAAATTATGAATCTATGAATGTTTATGTTTCTGCTCCTCTAAAGATGTTACCACTGAGTAAACGCAATTTCTGAGAACAAAATCAATGATGAGGGGACAGCTATTCACAGTGGAGCTTTGTTGATTTCTATTTCCAGCTTAAGCAAAATCAAATAATGCTTTTTGCTTTATTGTTTTTGTAGAACTGAAAAGCAGACAAGGTTTCACATGTTTAAGACAGACTGCATTATCCATTATGCTGGGCACTGAAAAAGGGTAAAGGAAATCGATGCCCCGGAATTCTCAGACTGTTATCCAGAGCCATGCAGGAGTTTGTCACCTTTCCTCCTCCTCTCTGCTCACTGTCCATCTCATTTAGCAGTTCTTGCATTCTCTCTGTGGTCTTCAAGACAGAGTTTTGTTGTGTTAGACACTAGCACGACATGACAAGGGATTGATCTTGGTCTGCTTTGAAATGCTGCAAATACAGTATAGAGATGAGGGTTGTTTCAAAGGTTTAATTGTAGATCACATATTTTTTGCCTTTGTTTATAATTTGTAGGTATTTTGAAATTCTCATAAAAATGAGCATGTTTGCTTTCAAAAAATATTATCTGTCCTTTTTTTCTGCTTGTTCTAATTTTATTTTAGGCTTCTCATTCAGTCCAGCAGATCCTCGAGATGATTGAATTGCCCCGTAAATATTGCAGATTTTACTTCATGACTTTACGTGGGTGTGAAAGAGCAAAATGTTGGTTTTGGCATGTTCCTGAGCAAGGGGATGAAAAGGTAAAGAGATTTACTGAAGAAAGGAACAGATTGTAAGTGTGAACACTTTTTAAATGCTAAAACGACATCTCCTTTTGTTCATTTATATATGGAAAGGGAGTAAATTTCAGAGATTGATGGATCAAAAAAAAGTTCAGAAATTCTTCCTCTCAATGTCTTCTAAAGTTCTTTTTTAAAACAAAATGGTAGAATTTTGAACTAGTGGATGTTTTAAGAGAACAGACATCAGCAAAAGAGCAAGAATTAGGCTGTACAAATATATAGTAGTAGAATGGGGAGATTCTGAGACATTTCTATCCCAAGCATTGGAGACCTGTAAGCAAACCCAGACTTTGTATGTATTCTTAAAGTCAAAAGCCATCTATGGTATATTACTTTCTGCAACTTTTGTGCAAGAGGGGCATGTTTGTTTAAAGATGCTGTAATCTCCTTAAATGGAGCAACAATTCTCATAATATTTGCAAGGAAAAATACTTTTCCAGTGCTGGGCAAAGTAGATGTCTTTTCAAACCATTTAACAAAGAAAGTATGAGTCTGTAATATTTCCAAGAACTCTGCAAGGCAAACTGATTGTGCTGTCATGTAATAAGATTTTGGAATTGGCTGTATGAAACCAAGACTTAGGTGGTTCTGTAAATCACTTGGAAGCAAACAAAAAACATTAAAACAACTAAATGAAGACAAATGCTTAAACTTGTTCTCATCAGGTCTTACAAGATTTATTTCTTATCTACCATCTTATTGGTATGAGTACAATTTTCTCTTTGATGTCAAGAAGTAAGAAATTACAGAATGAAAAGCTAAAAAATAACTTGTGGTGAACCTGTTAGACATAAATACTAAAAAAAAAAAAAAGGTAGCATCTAAAGGAGCTTATTCATCTCCTTGATATCTTAAATATACTATGTCAGAATTTTTAAAATACATCAGTGTAATTTGGTTTTATTTTTCTTAATGTTTTCTCTTTTCCTTTTTATGTTTCAAAAAGAAGCTGTTTTTTTTTTCTAATGCTTTGTAACCCCTTTGAAAATTTATATGACAGCTTAAAAATACTAAGATGATTTGAGAGTAATTTTGTATGGGATGTTTTCCCTTTTCCTCAATTGTGAAATATCTTTGGCAGGCCGCAGTGAATATCAGTAATTTTCAGCTAGTTTGTATGAATTATCATGGTTTATAGTGCTTCATTATATACAGGCTCATTAAAGAATTAAATTATTTGCCTAAAACTATTAAAAATCTATTCCATTTGATTTTACTTGTGGTGCAGCACTCCAGCACACTTAGTGTTCTGCCCACCAAACCTAGCCTAACTTTCTTGGTAGTCTGGGAGTCTACTTTGAGTTTTGTTTGTTTGTTTATTTATTTATTTTTTAAGAACTGTCCATTTAAAAATTATAATAGGCCAAGCACCTCATGGTGGCACCAAAGTACATAAATGGAATACAGGTAAAGCAGCAACAAAGTCATCTAGGCAAATACAGGGGAAATAAATCTCTTTAGGAACTGTTATGCAGGCTGGTAATCCAGTTGCTTAGTGCTGTGTTTTCAGTGATGTTTGTTACCAGAATATTTGAAGAGAAATACCTTCTCCCATAATGGATATTCCTTCCTTTTCATTAAGTAACTGGTTGATGCTTTAAGGCATGACGTACTAGGATTTAACACTCTTCACAGTTGTGGTTGATCACATAACACAGCAGTGATTTAATTCATAAAAACATCATATGTGTTGAAAATCAGCACGCTCGAGCTCAGCAAGTTCTACAAGTGACCAGTTTTTATTTTTTTAAAAGATGCCTTTAATTTCGAACAGTGAAATCTCTTTTGTATTAGGCAAAGTAAACAAAACTATTAAGACTGTGTTTTAAATACTCCCTGAAGTATTTAAAGGGGGAGGATCTTAACAATGTGTATCAGTATCTGATGGGGGTGTAAAGAAGATGAAGCCGGACTCTTCTCAGTGGTACCCAGTGAAAGGACAAGAGACAGTGGGCATAAATTGAAATTACAGGAAATTCAGTTTGGCTTGAATGACGCTTCAGACTGTTGCTAGATAATAATTCCAGAGTTAAATAAGTGGTTTGAAAACATGTCTTTATGCAAACTGTATTTCTCTGATTTTATTTTAGCTTTGTGTACCTTGCTCATTAACTTTTTTTGGACTCGTATCTACTAAAGAAACGCTTACTTTTTGTGACTTCTTGCTTTCTTTTTCCTTGATCCTATGAACCTCTAACTAGAAACAAACAGGATATAAAATAGGAAGGTTTCTATCTTCATTAATGTCTTGAAACTTCAGGGCCTTGGGCGTATGCTTCTGTTGTGTTTTTCTTTTTAATCTGGCTTCCTAAAGAAATGAGACTTAAAGTCGCACTGTCTTTTTATTACTGTCTCTAACTGCCTTTAAATAATTTTTTAACCTGTTGGTCAGTTTTAGCCACATTTAATATGGAGTGTGTGTCTCAGAGATGCCACAGGGTTCATAAACAGAATCTCTTGTAAAAAGGATTCTGGTTTTGATCTCACTGAGTGAAGGGCTGCAGCACGGGGTTTTCCCTGAGTGCGCGCTGACTGGGAGATGCTGAAGGATTTCATAAATTCTGGTGCTTGTTCTGATTCAAGCACCTCTGTGTTACTGTAGTAGAACTATGTTTTACCGGACAGTCGGTTGCTTGTATAAGATACGCAGCCCTTTGTTATGGTTTTTATTAAATGGTCATGTTAAATGAGTTGTGGAATCAACTGATAGGTGACAGAATAGTGTGATCTATACTACCTTTTGAAAATGGGAATTGTCTCCTTCATGTACCTTCATTCAAAATGTATTATGGTTAACCCAAAATTTAGAGATTCTCATATTTTTACATGGTCTGTAGGTTCAGTTACACCTTTTAAAATTGAAACAACTAAATCAACTGAAGCCTCCTAGAAGGTGTAAATGGATAACACATTTAGTTTCTTTTATGAATGTAATGTAACATGTCCCATGATTAAATACTACTACAACTGGATTTTCCAAGCAATTTCACTAATACTTGGAACAGTCAGAGCTCCAGATGCAATCTTGGCTTTTTTTGGGAGTCAGTCCAAAGAAGGAGGAAAATAGATTCCAAAAGAAAGCAAACTAATTTACATACTGTAAGCATGTGCTAAAGTTTATTTTGGAAATGCCCTCAGCCACCTGGGATTGTAGATTTGGATTGAATGAGTTAACCCACTGCCAAGTGACACTGCATATATATAAATGATCAAAGATTCTACATGATCTTCTGAAAGGTATATCTCAGACTGTGGTTCAACAACAGTATAACACTGTTGCAAAATAAAAACAGTAAGCTTTATTTATATTCAACATACTTACATGTACAATTTTTGTGTTCTTGAGTTGATTATCTGAACAGGTTAATGGTTTTAAAGAAAGATGTCCTGGCCCCAAGCCAGCATCTTCAGCTTTGATGATAAGTCGTTTGCTGTGTAATAAACTCCGTGAGTGGGTCCAGTCTAATTTTGAAGTTGCATGTAAAAATAAACCCGACTCAATTCTGTAGTAACATAACTACTAATTTAGGGCGTTTTCTGTCTTTTGATTTTTCATTATTTCACAAAATAATATTAAATATGACCCATTTACGTTGTTGCACAGGAAGACTGTAAATGTTCCAGAGGTGACAAAGGGTATCTGAAAGGGTGGGTGGTTTTTTTCCTAACTTCGAATTCTAGGATTTAATCTCGGTAGTCTTTATTTCTTCATCTGCAGAGATGGAGCAAAATGTGTAAGTATCACAAAGCTGACAGCTTAAGATGGTAAGACAAGAATGTTCCAATACCAAACAACATATTAAAATATCTAGGTGTGGATTTTTTTTTTGGTCAAGTGGGTCTGAGGTGAAATGATTCATTAAGTCAAGTTAGTTCTGAGTTTTTTCTTCTGTGTCCTTATGAGTGATTCTTCATGACGATCAGTGTTACCAACTTCATTTCTAGATGATTTTTTGACTTAGTTGGTATGTTCATGTCATTTTTGTTTATCATGTTTTCACTTTCACGTTTTTGCTTCCCTGTCTCTGTTTGCATACAGTCTGCCACATTTATACTAATTCCAAAGTAACTGTATTTTCGAATTCCTTTTTTTGTTTGCTATGAGTATATACACACCCATGCATGCAGTTGTGGTCCCAGCAGCTCCTTTCCCAAACATTTCATCTACATTATTATTCTATTGGATTTGCTGTCTTTTTGACAGTGCCTTTGCCTACAGACCCAATTACCTTCTTATACCTTTTGTCAGTATGTATGGGTTAAATAGAAGCAATGTAAAGCTTGTTTCCTTATAGAACTTACGTTTGTTGGTAGTTCTTTTGTTTGGCATAAACTGAGGTAACATTTTACTATGGATTAATTTTTCCTCTTTTTCTAGATTTGCATGGAAATACTTAGGACATACATTAGTATCAAAGAATCAGGCCTTCTAAAACGTGCAGGTATGATATAGTAGTAGTTTTTTATGTATCTTTGATACCTAGCTTATTTAAAGTAAATTAAATAGGCTGTCAGGAGAGAAATGGGTGCCACTTCAACAGTGAATAAGAAGTTCTGATTTTGAAGGAATACATCCAATCCATGTGTTTTCATGTTCCAGCTTCCTGTTGAGGCTAGGTATTTATTAGATATGCAGTTATCTCAGGAGGTTGTTATAAATTTTACTTCCACGGAAAATTAACTTAGCCTGAATGAAACTAGACTTGAGAGTAGAATGAGTTACTGGGGCAGGGGGTAGGTTTAACAGAACCAAAATTTTCTAAAGGCACTGTTGAACACCCTGGCCCAACATGACAAATCCAAAAACTTTAGAATTAAGGTCTTTAAATGAAGTGCTCTTACAGCACCCAAACAGCTTCAGTTTAGTCCTTTCACATTACCATTTATGCAAACAATTATGATTAACACATTTTAGGGACTGTAGTTGATTCAGATCCATCTGAGCTTTTGAGTTCAGGCAGAAAGGGCTAAATTTTACTCTGCACAGTCATTCCTTTTGTACCTGTCCTGAGCAGTCTTTTAAGTTTTTGAAAGCTTATTAGTGTAGCACAATGTGAACGTGGGATCCAGTTGCACCCTGTCTAGTAATGTTCCCATGCTGAAATACTGAGCGTTGTAATGCAGATAATACTGGGTACCAGCAGGCTACAGTACATGTCTATCAGGGCTAGCACTGGAACGGGTTGTAAGACCATCCACCATGATAACACTGCATGTCCTAGAGCTTCATGTCTGGAAAGGCCTTACTACCTTGATGCGCTTACCAAATCTAACCTGGGTTTGTGCATTTCTGCACAAAATCAGCTAAGCTTTCTTGAAACCTACAGGGCTTATGGTGTTCGGCTCAATGACAGGAGATATTTCAGAATAGTCAGTCTGAGTCTAGTAAGGTTAGACTGTATTCAGGGTTAGACTGTATTCAGACTGGATCCTGTCACCCATTTTTGTCCATGTCTCTGTCCCATAATATCCTGGATAATTAAGGGTTGTTACACTGCATTTAAAATTTAAGGAAATAACTTCTTTAAATAGTTAGCATCAGTTACCCCAAAGTGAAATTAATTTACTTGCTTTTTCAGTCCAAATATTTGTGAAGTATTACAGAGAAGTTACTCCTGGTGTGGATTTTGCTTTTCAAGTGCTGAATGATCTTCTGATTTCTTTGCTCAAGAACTGTTTGTTGCGGGAAGTATTTCAGATATTGAATGTAACTGTACAAATCAATACACTGGTAGGTGACTTGGTAATATTTTTTAAATCTTTGATCCTTAGTTTCTTAGTTTTTTGAGTACTATGCCATTTGTAGTAATAAGTTTGGTTTTAGTGTGCTACTCAAATCTTGGGGGGGAAAAAAGAGCTATTCAAAAGTTCCTGTTATAAAAACCCTAAGCTTTCTAATTGAACAGAGTTGCAAAACTGATTGTGCTTTTTTGTCTAAATTAGCCAGCTGTAGATGTTCTTCTGAAAGTTTTTGAGCATGTGGCTTCTTTGAATATAAGAGACGCTGTGCCTACATTAATCAGTACCTTTTGTAAGGTATGAGTTTGATTGTACTACTGCTACTTGTTGGAATTTCTGAAATACCTTGCCTGTTTTAAAACACAAACATATCACTTTAATATTATTTCAGTACTGTTTTATGAAAGTTATATTGTGACTAGCTGAATTTGTGGTACGGGTTTCCATTTATCCCTTTTTTTTTTTTTTTTGACTTTTCTTCCCCGTTTGATATTACAGCTCATTGATGCTGGTATGTTCCTAGAGTTTGAACATTTTGACTGTATTATTAAGTTCCTTCACCAATTGCAAGTTTCCAGTCAGGAAATAAATATTGTTTTGAACATAAAATCCAGGTATGTTTTTAGGGAGCTGTTTTATAATTATATCTGTCTAGTTCCTTCTTCAGGTTCTATTTTTATAAATTTATGTAAAAACTTTAAAAGGCAATTAGAAAATGCAAATTTAGTGGTTTGGATGGAAATACTATCATATCATACCTAATTGTATTTTAAAGTGCTGTCAATCTACTGTGCTTCAAAAGTCAAGGATTGTTAAATCAAAATTTAGATTCTGACCACAGTTATGATTAGTTTTTTCCATATTGATCATCATTGTACAATCTGTTCCCAGCTGTGCTGTATAACTGTTGTCAAATTAGAAACATCATGGTTTAATATATCATTTAGGCCTGCATAAGCAAACACTACTTCAGCAATAAACAACCCTTCTAGGCAATAAGAGGATTAGTTATAATCTGAAGTAGTTTTCTAGTTTCGTTTACTGTGCGGCTGCATAAACACTTGTGCCAACACAACTAGGGAGGAGGGTCATTTTTTGAAGGACTGCTGGATCATGCTGGGCAAAATGTGAAATCACAGCCCAAATCTGTTCCAAAAGTGTTGATATCTCCCCATCACTTGCACAAGATTGTGATCGGTTTTTTTTTTTATGTCGTCTGCGTCATACACACACACGCAAGTTGAGAAACTAAATTTGCGATTCATAAAGCAACCTTTGATTCTTAGAGGAAACCAAATATGCAGCATCTACTGTATGAAAACAAGCCATCACTGTTTCAAGTGAAAGCACTGTAGAAATTATTTGCTGCTTTTCATACTTTTCCATTGGAGTACCTTTTAGCCACGGCTCTCAGTGTTTTACCAGTGCAACCTACCACACATGTTGGAGGTAATTTTTATCACTTTTCAGATCAGGAATCTGATTCACAAAGGAATGACCCCTTCCAGGTTGCCTCAGTACGTATGTGTTTTCAGCACAAACTGAGAAACAGTCTGTATCTATGAAGACTGAGCAGCTGTGCTACTTCAGCTACATGTGTTAGCTCAGTCATACGTAGGTTATGTATCACGATAGCATCGCACTGGGTAGGTGTATCCATTGTTTCAGTTGCAGCATCAGAATAAAGTGTTATGCTGCTAGGTATTTGAAGCTGAATAGCACTTTCTTTCATGTAATTAACTTTTTTCTTTTACCTTTATGTCACAAATACATACAATACAGTTCTGCATTTACTTAATGGATTGCAAGTCTTATACCTTTTCAGTTACATTTCTACTGAGACAAGGAAATACGTTCTTTGAAAATAGCTCTGCTCAATTATTTGCTTAATACATGTACTGACTTCCCTTGGCATGATTGTAAATATCTGTTTTCAGTGTCCAGTGTGTATAGTGTGTAGTAAATAGGATCAAAAATCACATCAGTTTTTAGTTCATATATGATAATTTGTTGATCACTTTCTGCTAGTGCATAGCTTAGTTCAATAGGCTGTGTTAAAATTAAGTATTAATATTCTTTTTCTTATGGAAGATTTCAGGAAAGACATTTTGAAAAGAATTGGCTTTTTGACTTCAATTTGGCAGTGGCTGAAATTCAGGTACAATATGTGCATTCTTCAAGACTGTTGGAATACTTAAACCATGACTTCTTTTAAATCTACAAGAAATAGTAATTTCTCCATCATTTAAAATTAGTGGGCTTTATTATTAAGTATATTGAGATTATGATAAAATATTTTTATGCAAAGCCATGTTTAGGAAAGATTAACATGCAGGGGAAAACTGTCTTTGGCTTTTCTGTGATGTCAGTAATTTAATTTACATACTTGTAGTTTTTATCTTGGTTTTGCATCTAATTCAAAGATTTTATAATTTTAAGCAATTATTTGCTATGTCTTACATTTGTTGTGCTTGTAATTGATAGTGGTACATCATTCCTCAACAAAAAATTATTTAATTTAAGCAGGTATTTTAAAGAGTAAGAAAATATTATAAAAAATTCTTTAATTGGACACTTGAATCTTTCATATTCAAGGGCAGATTACTTATTTGGCACAATTATAATATAGTTTACATATTACCACACTTACTGCACAGATCCTGAGACCAAAATTTAAGAAGTGAAGAACTAGGACTGATTTTTTTACTCCTTTAACACCAAAGTCATCAAGTGATCTGGCAAGCAAAAGACTAATTCATATAGAAAATAACCATCAATTTGGCATGCATCGTGCAAAAAAAAAAAAAAGACAGTAAGATACTGGATGACTGCCAGTTCTTAAATAGGATGAATAAGTTATGAGCTTTCTCAATTGGGGTCATGACATAAATGGAAAAAGGATTTTAATTTCTTGAGGGACAAAAGTTATTAGCAGTCCATGCAAGTTAGGCAACATGTAACTGTGCCATACTGAACACAGAGGTTCTTGGCAGTGGCGTTTCATCTGCATCTTTTTTCTGCTTTAAGTCTATCCCAGGTGTATCTCTTGAATTTTAATGCACTTTGTTTGGTGTTCTGGAAGCAGGTTCACTTATATTTATCCCTTGCCTTATTCACAGCATTGCAAGGAAAAAAGTGATTGGACCAAGCTGGGAGCTTTGTATGTTAATGCGAGAACTGGATGTGAACATTTTGATGATCTCCAGAAATTATCTTTATGTATTGCTGAAATACTAACCAGAGATTCTGAGACAGACAGACCAGGAGTTCCTTTTTGTGATTTTGCTGATGCAGGTAAAATTAAGATGCAAGAAATGCTTTTAGTTCATCCCTATTCTTTGTAGAGTTTTTAAAAGAGGTAAAAAACCAAATTCATGTACTGTTTTCTGAATACTAGTTAATTTTATATGTTACAATATTCAGAATTTCTTGAGGTGCAAATACAATCAGGTAAAATGCTCAATAGAAGCCATTTTTTAGTAGAAGTAAAATCCACAGTGCTTACACTTAAAGAAAGTTCTGAAAGAAGAACATTTGAGTTTTGTGAAATCAAGAAGAGAAACCAAAATTGGTGGTCATTAGGACAATGGTGGTCAATAGGACATTAATAAGAATGTCCTATTCTCAGGACAAAGGCAAACGTATTTAAGTATTGCCATGTGAAGTGTCACACTCTTTATAGCATAAATAAACTTCAGAGCTGTAAATACAGCTATATATATATTTGTATACTTCAGAATACATTGAACAGGGTTACATCATGTATATAATTTGTACTTTTTTTGTTGTTGTGGTTTTTTTTTTTTTTTTTTTAGTAATTTGGATTTTCACAATTATTTTATTCTGTAAAGAACCAAGAATTTCTGCAAGGGCTGGGTACACAAAATACCTTCTAGTTTTTCAATAGTTCTGGCAGGTTTTCTTACCCCTTTCCTCCCTATGCTTTTTCATTTACATGTCTCTATCATTCTTCCTGATAAGCTTAGAGAAAACCGAAGCTCAGTGAAGTGTCAGTGGGATATTAAAGCATTTTATAATGGATGACTCAAATCTTTTTCAACCTGTATTAACTACTAAAACATGATGAATATTTATTCCAGATATGTGACATGACCTTTCTGACCACAGACTTTCATATTATAAAACAGCTATCACAGCTTCCAGTTGTGACACAGACAGAAGATTTTGGTGGGGCTTGGAACTTAGTCTGTCGTCCCGAGAGCAGTGGTCTCCAAACTGATAGGGACCTCTATCAGTAAAAAACTTTTTACTCACTCCCCCCCTATTTATTTATTCATAAATTATATACCCATACTACTGCACTAATATATTAAATACATTATAAAACGTACACAAAAATAGAAATTAAAAAGGTGAGACAAAGATGAAATAAACACTACTTTTTAAAATATTTTACTTATTTTTATTTTTTAATAGTACAAAAAATATTTTCTTCCCAGACCTGAATGGATTGTTGTCCTCACACCCCACTTTGGAGACCACTGCTCTAGAATACCAACAGTGCTTCCAAAGTGGTTGTATAATATGGTTGGAAAAACTTGTCATTACTCAGTTCTGTAATTGGCAACATTTCTTCATGGTGCCAGAAAATGCAAAGCTTACCTTACAAATAATGATGTTAACTAAATTATGCCATTACTTGTCCAAGCATCTTATGGATGAATTAGAGTACTATGAAATAGTGTCTGAATAAATTACAGTTATTTACCCTACTTCTGGTGTTAAGAAGTTACTACTTTTAATGGCAAATATTTCAGAAAGTATAGTTCGTATTTTCACAATGACTGTTTTTCAAGTGTGTAATTTCTTTAAAACTGCATTTACATGTAAAATAAAGAAAAATTTTTTTTTTCTTTCCAGTAATAAAAAATTCACGACATAATGAAGCAGACAGAATTTTCATTGGAAGGATTGGCATAAGTGTAATGTATTCTTATCACAAAGTACTGCAGTGGATAAAGGTATACTGGACTATAGGAACCCGACTGGAAGAAAAGGAATGAGTCGTTTCTTTTCTAAATGTTAAACTGTTTTTCTCTAGTTGAATGTCTGGATCGGCCACCTGCCTCCCCACCATCTTAGTACTTCTTTATTGTCCAGCTCAAAGCATTTTATTGTGCCTTTCTGAGCAGTAATCTTCTGTGGAGCCTGTCATAACTTTGTCTTGCAACCTAGAAACTTGATTGTTCAGGTTCAGCTTTTGACTTTTCTGAGCTAAGGATGAATCTGGATTAGGAGACAGGTCTTCCCGAGATTCTGGGGCGAGGTGCTGATGGGATTGTTTCCCAGAAATGCCACTTTCTTCCATCTGGCAATACTGCTGTATTCTGAGACCTCTCAACTCAAGCAGTATTTACAGAAGTTTGAGTGGGCCCTTTCCTGCACTGGTACTTCTGAACCTGACCTCAAATGGAATGGATAAGGCCAGGAAGACAGAAGAGAAGCATAGCAAGGCTGCTGTTGCACTCGGTGAACTGCTCATTCCCCAGAACATTACTAGAAGTGCTTTTCTTCCATTGAATCTAGGGTTCTAAGTTCTGTGAATCTTGCAGAGAATTGGACCTCACAAAGAAATAGCCTTTACAATCCTTTCTTTGCTGTCAGATATTACAAAGGGACAGGGTTAAGAGACTAGACCTTTCACTGGATGTTTTATACTCTTTAGGCCTCATGCAATATTGATCATAAGTTCACTGCAGCAAAATCCATTTCAATGTTAAATTTGTCTTTTTCTTCCTGGAAGGGACCAGTGTATACCAAGCTGGATCTTCTATATACTGCAACATGACCAGTGACAACATAAGAAATTATATAAACCACCAATGATTTTGGAGTGTATTTTGGTTAGTGATCACATTCTGAAGTTACCTTTGTGTCAATGGGCCTGATTCTTACAGCTAATAATTATGCTGTACTGGGATGTTCCTCATCCCATACAAGATGATTTCCAGCATGTATTTTTATGAACAAAAGCAAACACTCTCCTTGTCCCCTTTTGTCTCTTGGGGTTTTTTTGTGAATTACCATTGAGGAACCCTTTCTAGTTTTCATCAAAGGATTAAAATGTCTTTTGTACTATTGTCTCTAGGGGATAACGTTCAGGAGTTCTGTTAGGTATAACATGTGCACTGCTCAGTCTGTTTCCAGGATCAACCCAAGTCCCAGGAGGTATTTGATAGAGGTGCTTAGTCTAGAGGCAATACACCTGTTCTGATGAATCGTTAATTTTACAGCATCAGCTTGTTGAGTTGAATGGTCGTTAGGAGGTCCCTATCAAGCTGCAGCATCGTGTGGTACTGTTCAGGAGTAAAGGGAAGGAGAGAGGGTCTTTGCGTCAGCACTTTCTTTGTACTGCACTAGAACTTTTTGAAGTATTTTTGTTCCACAAAACTCAGCAGTTAGAACAGTTAAGATATTCCTGGTGATAGAAGAGGTAGTCTAAATTTTTGGCATTGAGGAGTGGTCAGTGCTCACATGCCCATCAAAGAGCTTAGTTTGGCTTGGGTTTTGGCCGTCTTCTTCAGCAGAGAGAGCATATATTCAGTGTTTGTAGGGAAATGCCTTCATACGTTTTAGCTGTTTTCCAGATCCATCTTAGGGGAGATCCTGATATTTGGGTTGCAGGACCTCCGATATTCCAAGGAGGTTCATCTTCATGTCGTAATTTCAGAGGTGCAAGGTGTCAAAAGCATGTGTAGTGTTTCTCTTGTATAACAGGAGTTACTAAAAGTAGACAGTTCTACGATATTATGATTTTTTTCATGTCTAGAGCAAAAGATCATTGCTGCTTTGAGAATGTTGTGTTAGGTATCAAACCCACTCAACAGACTGCTCACCAAGATCCTCAAATAGCCTTGTAGACAATCTGTGTTGACCTTACGGGAGTGTGAATGAGGCTGTGCTCTGAATGATTTTTATCAGAACTGGCAGGTCCCAAATTGATCTGTGCTTCAGGGATGAACTAGAACTGTCATTCCTACCTCTCTCCAACCAGTTTCACTCCACTATATGGATCGGATAAGTCCCTAATCCTGTGGTTATGGGCTGGTATCTGCTTGATCCCATGTCTTGTTTCTTCCAAAAAGTGGTACAGAAAATAGGATAGTGATGTTCTTCCTGCTGTGCCCAAAGTAATTTTGGCTTTAGGACATGCCCTATGCCATTTTATGAATATGTTGGACTGCCTAAAGCTCTAGATGTGCCTTTCAGATCACTTTCCCTTCATGAGCATTAAACCTCTTTTTCATATAGCTTTGATGCTTGGTGGCTCTCAGGAGTAAAATATGTATGCTCCTTTGTCCTGAAGAGAATATTCTTTGTAAGAGCTAAGGAAAGTTCATAAAACAGGTGTGCTTGGAAAAAACATGCAAATTTGAAACATATGAATAGGTCTTCCATGGAGACAGCTCTTCAGGCAACACTAGACTACTTTCTGGGTATTTACTTATAGAGGCTCCTGCAACATTAATGCTCTTGGCAACTATTTCATCCGCTCCCCATTTCAACTATTTCCTATCTTGAGGAACTTTGCTATGGTTTATTTTTACCTAACTTTTTATTACTTGAGAGGATTGGTCAGAGGTTCTTGTCCAATTAAGGATCTCATTCCACAACTGCATTTTAATTGGGTGCCCTTCCTTTATAGATCATTTGTGCTTATGGCTTCATGCTTTCCGTCTTTCTATAAAGACCCACTTCTTAGTGGCCCTTCCTTTTGCTAGAAGGATGGAATAGATGCAGATCCTCCTTAATTTTGTATTTTGTCTCTGGTGTGCACTTAGATTTCGTGTTTCTATTTTGCTGTCAAAGTTTCACCTGAGTCTTTCTGATATGTAATTTTTCCCTTCAACCACATACATCTACAGTTGAATGAGTCCTTTACACCTTAAATGTTAACTGTAATGATGTAGTTAGTATTCTCTTATGGGTTATGCTGAGATAAACCAGTGCAGATACCTGTAGGCCTTCAAAAGTCTCCAATTTTGAGAGTATGTCAGTCCACAGTATGTACGTGCACATGCATAAAGCATTTTCAAAAAATGAGCTTCTTAATAAGTAAGTTTCATTTCTGTCAACTTCTCTGTTATCCTAAACCTCCCTTTCCCTCTACTTCCATGACCCTCATTCCACCACCACAACGTGTGCACACACATGACCACAATTTTTAGTAAGCCACCTCCCCATTGATGCACCCATTAAGCAAAAGCTGAAACATGTCTAGTGGGGAGTTTCGTTTGTGTTGCTTGATGAGCAAGGTGCAGCCAGACAGGACAAGTGCTGAATCCTGCTTGTCCTTGTCTTGCTGGGGGCATTAATTCGATATCCCACCTTGACTCGATCATCATCTTTTTTAGATTGGCCAGATCTTAATTATCTTTGAGGCTGCTACCTTCCATCTTTGACTGAACAGACCAACCAAAAAGTTGTTAAGAGGAAGCTTCTGTAGGAAACCAGTCTAAACATCAACCTGATGATAAAGTTGGTTGTTACACTGTTGGCCAGACAGGCCCAACTTTTTCCAGCTTATTGTCCTGCTGGGTACAACTATCAGTGTTTTTCTTGGCTTATGCTGGAGTAATTATTTCAATTTAACAATTATGCCTCTGCTGCAAAATGAAAACTCTCTGTATGATCTTTTTAGAATTTTATAGGTTGTGTAGTGCCAAATGGAATCAAAAGAGTAAAAATATTAATATACTAAAGTAAGCAAATACAAGTTAATTACAAAGTATATTAAAAATACTATATAGGAACATTATATAGCAAAAATAATGTTATGGGGAATAGTGTGCTGGGAACTGTTCAACAATGGGTTGGTGGGGGTTTTTTGCCTACACAGTCAAAAAACCCTTACTATTCTTTAGAAATTTTACTATACTTTTTTTTTCCTGACTCAGTTTGGATAACTAAACTGATGCCTATAAATCTGTATCACTGAATTAAATCTGCTGTATTGTGTGTAAATTCACTCTGTGTTCACTGATACCATTGCTTTCTCTGACCTTCCCCCTTTCCCTTCCCCCTCTTATGCTAGGGAAGGAAGGTTTTGGATAAATTGCATGAGCTACAGATACGTTTTACAGTCTTGAAAGGACTTACAGGTGCAGAGAGGTTAGCATCAAGATGTCAAATTGTTAATAAAGCTGCAGAAATTTTTCTTAAAACTGGAAGTTTGGATGGAGCAATATGGGTATTGAGAGGTAAGTTTGTCTTATGAAAAACTGAGTTTTGACTTAAATTTGAACAGTCCCCTTCTGTAACAGATTTCAGGTAAAAGTTACAAGCTGGTCTATGTTAGTAAATAAAGCTAATAATACTGGGACAACAAAAATAAAATGTGATCCATCTTACTGGTTAGTAGTATTCTTGATATGTATAAGAAATATTATGACTAATACCGAATTATTTTCAGAAAAGGTTTCACAGTAGTCTGCCATCAACACCATTCTACTCAAAAGCCTACCATAATAAGGGAGAGGTGCAGCTTGGAAAGTGACCCTACCCCGTGTAGATTGCCTTTGAGCCAGGTGACATTCAGTGTCAAAAACTTTCAGGCTTGGGTTAATGCAGTGTTTCTTTACCCCTCACAGTATCCACATCTAGTAAAATAGCTTCAGAATAGTACCATATTTCTGCAATTAAATAACACATAATTACTGGCTTTTTGGAATTCTGATCTGTTGAAAAGAAGAAACTTGGAAGTATAAACAAGAATAGAAGGTGTTCTATAAAGTAATATTGAGGATCTAAAATTTGCTATTCAATTTTATATATGTATACATATTTATATACACACATATATATGCCGCCATCAGTCCATTTTACTACCGTGATATTTAATAAAAGGGGTTATTTACAATATAAAGGTTCAGAGAATCCATCTGAGAAGTACTGGTGATAAGGAACAAATTATTAATAACTAGAACAGCATTTTCTGTGAAATTCTGAAATTTGTTTTCTGCTACGGTTTACAGTATATTCTTAATGGCCAAAAGCCTCAGCGCCCAGCAGTTTCAGTTCATAGAAATAACGCTGCGCTGTTGTTTGCCACAGAGTCAGAGTGGACCACAAATGTGCCATTGTGGCCCTGTGATAAAATGGACATCCTCAATCGACATAATCTGTTATGTATACTAGTGCACAAATACTTGAAGAGGAGTTTATACAGGCAGGCATTTGAAGTTCTGCAGAACTTGCCAGGTTTTCAAAATCATTCTGGTAAGTAAAGAAAAAGGTACTGTGTTAAGAGCTAAAAATTGAAGAGATGATTCTGTACTGTTCTTTTTGTTTGTTTCCCAGCTAAAATTTGTTGAAGAAGTAAGATGGTTTTAGACAAGCCCATTTTTTTTTTCCAGAGAGTGTAGTGTCAGTTAAAATGTCTTGTATTCTGCAGCTCTTGCCGCACGTGCGCTCACACAAATGCACGAACGCGCACATGCACAGAGTTTATACACCTGTCCTCTTTTTCCAGTTGGCTCAGGTACACAGGGCAACAGGAAAGACCCACTAAATTTTTAAGGATCATACACAGTCTATACAATAAGATAAAATAGGGATATCATTGGGGCGATTCATTTCATCTTAACGTCGGATGAATGCATTGGTTTTTTCTATAACTGAGCTAGCTAACCTAGGCTGCTTTTACATACCATGTTAAGAACTGAGTGTTCTTTTGGGCTCAATTTATCTGACAAATTTTGGATGTGTACTTCAAGATGAGATGCATAGTTGCTTAGGCTCCACTGAGGAAACCTCAGCCGATTCCTGTGCATAGGTCTCAGTCCTACGGCCAGTGTGTGTTTTTAGGTATGTTAGGCGAACTTAGTTGTAAGACCATCTACTTAGAGAATCCTAAAAGGATCTAATCCTTTGAGGCACGAGGTGGATACAAGGCTGCTCAGTCCTGCCAAGAAGGGGACAGTTGAGAGGAAGTGGACAGTTCAGAGTAAGAGTAGAAGCAGAATTTGAAGCACCAAGGTGATTTTTATTGGTGCAAATTTTAAGTCTGGGAGATCAGGTGAAGATTTTATTTATAGGCTTGGGCAACTGAATATATTTTTATCTGATCCTGTTGGTTTTGGCAGCAAATTATTACTTGGACCTTAACACTTGTCTTTCACAATGTGAATGAGCTAACTGTATGAAAAGACTTTTGATGAATAAAGCATTATCATAAGTTATCTCAACCTTGTTCCATTTTGCTGATAAAAGCACAAGTCCTGACTTAGGTACTGACCGAGAAGTGATTCTTCAATTAGATTTGCATTTGACTTAATTCAGTAGTTAATATTCTTCATTTCATTTCAGATGCTGTAGATGTTTCTCAGTACAGCTGCCTTTTTAACAAGCTGATAAATGCCTGTTTTGAGAGCAAGAACCTTGGGGTCTCATCTTCTGCAGTAGACTTCATGCTTTCAAAAAACATAGCTATTGATTTTTTTTTGCTTAGAGGATTAATCACAGCTTTGGGAAGAAGTTCTTTGTGGTCTAAAGCTAGGACCTATTACAAAAGTAAGTTGCTTCTTAAACAATATCCTTCCCTTATGTTCTTTGGATAACATATGCTCATAACAACTCAGTATGTTGGGGAGAAATGGGTAAGAGTATACTTTGTAAGAAGAAAACAGTACTTTCTGTGTCACTATCAGGAATTTATTTGTAACCAAAATGTTTTTTGGGAAATAGTGACATTTGAAAATACGAATCAGTGCATACTACCTGGCATGAAATAAATGTAATTCTGATAAAATTAATTTTTTATGTTCAATTTCAGAATTTCAAAAACGTAAACCCTGAAATGGTTAAAAAGTGCATCATTTTTGTTCAGAGCTGTGGTGGTAAAATTATTAATATTTAAGATTTGAGAGGTCTGGCTAAGAGTTTATCTTAACTAAAAGAAAATTCCTTTCAACTAAAAGCTAACAGTCTGTGATTGTTTTCAACTCCCCACTTCTGAGCTAAGATAATACCGGGTGTGCCAGTCCAACTGAGTCTACCAAGAGCCATCTCTCCATATTGGCACATTATTTACTGTTTGGTTCCATCTTAGAATTGTGGTGGTTAGCAAGCTACTTAAGGAGTCCATCCCTCCCAGGATGGATACTTGGCTTTGTTAACATTGGAAATGATTGGTTTTCCTCACCTCTTTCTTTTTCTCTGAAATGCTGTATAGCTTGGGTCTCTGGGATCCCTTGGCAGAGGACAAGGGAGCAAAGGGGCAGATGCTGTTCAAATGTCCTCCCACTGTGATCATAGTTAATAAAGCTTCTGTCTGACCTGTCCTGAATTGTACTTGCATTATTACGCACTTGGAGTCCCTGGATTTTTGACAGAGCTTTTTAATCATTGCTGATAATATTCACTGATGAAAATAACATTAGAACAGTGAATATTATGAGTGAGTACTGTTGACTGTGTTCTGAAATCAGGCCATTTCACAGCTGAAATAGTAAAATCGATTAAGAGTTTGGGGTTTTTTTTTTCCACATTCTTAGCCACATACCGAAGAATACAGAGCTATGTTCAGTATTGGTAATCCTAATTCTTTACATTTCTGCATTTACTCTCAGGTGCTTTATCGTTGGGTTGCTACCCACCACTGCAGGGAAATTTATATCACAAACTTTTGATGATTCCGTCTTACCTGTCTGAGGTTGAGATGCTGTTGGCCATGGAAATATTTCTTGTTTCAAATGCCAGTGATATTCAAAGTCCAATGGCTACTAGTCAGACTCTTCAAATAATACTTAAAAGGTTTGTTGTCAGATGTGCACCATTTTGATTGTATTTATCCATGTGATCATGTAATTAATGAGAGGTCTTATTTTCCATTGGCTGGGAAAGAGAATGCTTGGTTTTAAACTCATTTTTAATCCTTGTTTCTAAACTGGTTATAGAACAGTAAATGTTTGGGGTTTTTTTGTTATTATTTTTACATGTGTGTAGCAGAAAAGTAATTCTTCCAGAGTGATATTGGCCTGCGTTCCCTAACTGAATGTGTCTACTGCACTAAGAGCATACACTGTTTTCAAAAACAGGACAGCTTGATATCTTGGCGTATAGTTTCTTGTGTTATGGTTAAGCAGTGGAGTAGAAGGGCACAGTCAAAATGTTACTCCTTTCAAAAAACAATTCTAACATTTCTTGGCTGTGTTTTGGAAAGTGCATGATGCCATTTTATGTGATTCTCTTTACAGGGGGTATCTCAATATTAGATTTGTTAGATTTTTTCCCCCTTTCTGTGAGGCTTAATACCTTCAGATAAAAATGTGTTTTGTTGCTTTTTCCTTTTGTCCACAAACCACCAACCACTGTTAGTTGATTATACCTATAATTTATTTTTCAAGACACCATTTTCTCTGAGATTGACTGGCTCAGCATCAAAATGTGAAACTGCATAGAAAAGCTATATTTGTTAACAAGGATGAACAGGGGCATCTCAAACTTGAGTACTCTGTCTTCCTTCCCCTCCGCCCTTCCCAAGGAATACATCTCTTAGTTTTGTTCTTTTGATAAATGAGAAAATTTTTATCTTGTTTTCATGTGTATGCTATTGTACCTCTGCTTGTTTGCTTAAAGAGTAAGTTCTGCTCTTGCAAAAATGTAGGCATGTCACTTAGGCACATCCTTATTGCAAAAGGGATTACGTGCCAAAAATGAGTAATCCTTTTGGATTCAAGCATGTACATGAATCCTTGCTATATCCAGTTCATAAAATGGTTTACATTCCTTTACTGAATTTTCCAGCCCAGAGTCGAACATTTTTTCATGAAACACGCTGTGAATATTGCAGACCTACTTTGCACTGGCATTAAATCCTATTACTTTTCATTACCATAAAAAATGTTTAAAATATACTTTTTCTAACTTTTTAGTTCTTCAGAATAGTCAACTAAAATTTATCTAGAAATTAGCATAATCTCTTATAAGTTAAGTGAACACAAGGCATTATTTTAATGTTTTTGTCATCTTGTTGCCAGTATAAAGCATCAGGCAAGTGACACAGGGCCTGTATGGTACCTAATTTTGTATCGGTGAAAATTCACTTACAGATGTGAAGATCAGACAGTTCAGAATAACAGTGACTATCAAGCGGCAGTGGAGAGACTGATCCTGGCTGCTCGTGTATCTGATCCAAAGCTTTTTCTTAAGCATATGACAATGAATGTTAATATGGAAGAAGTTTACAGCTTGGAGCTTACATCTGCTCTAAAATGGCTTCAGGAGAATATGAAATGGGCTGGGAAGGTCTGGCTGTTTCAGTAGTCATTAAATACTAAAGACTTTTGGTTTTTAATGGTTAAAGCAATCATTGTTGAAAATAATGCAAATTAATAAAGGCAGTTGTCACTGTGTTCAGACTGTGCCTTACTGATTTACAGCAAGGCTTCAATTTCAAGTTGCGTCTTTAAATACTTATATTGATGATAATGCAGATAGTAGCACAGAAAGAGTAATTTTTTCCCTAACTATATAGATTGTCACACTGACTTACATAGATGTTTTGTAATGGCATCATTAGATAATGAGGAAGCTGAAGCCTCAGAACCTACATTCTCCTTTTTTATGGAGAAACTAGCACTGTTACTCTTCTCCCAGCAAGTGATGGTATATATGTGCATTGATTGAGTGTATCTACTGTTCTTGAGTGAGCCGTTTTCCACATTGCTTCATAGTCTGTAGAAGTAATACATGTTTCCTTTTGTCTTCCTCACGGTAACTTGTGAGGATATTGTCCCATCTGTGTGCCCCTTAGATCTTAATTTCCTTACTCCAAAAACCCAGCAAAAAGCACTGAGAATAAAATAACTTCAAAATCCCTTGAGACTTGCCTGACTTAGGATACCTTCCTTCACAGAACTGAGAGAGTCTACGCAAGTTGTTCGCAGCTGAAGGTTTAGTTTTGTCTTGATAATAACTTGTATATGGCCTCACATTTCTATAAATGCATACTTCCACTGAAAAGGAAAACTTGCTTTCTACCTTGATTGTGCTCTTAGAGGGAAGTGGTTTTGCCCATTTTTTAGTTTCTGCCAACTGCATGATGAGATGGAGGCTTCTAGCAAGCTGATTCTAGCATTCCTGGTTCTTCAGGAATTCTTCTTTTTTTCCACCTGAAAATCCTGAATCAGATTCAGAGCATGAATTCCTTAAGTCACACTTCATCTACTGATCTGCAGCCTGAATAAGAAGAACCAAACATTTCATATCAGAAGACACTTGTGGCAAATCCATGGGACCTCTGTCAAAGTTGATACTTGCTTGAGCTCCCCACTTCTGTAGTGTTAGTTCAGATCTCCAGTACCAGCCTTCACAAACATGCCAATAATACAGCTCTTTTGGGCCTGTTCTCCATCCTCTGTAGAGCTTTTTGTGCTGAAAATTTCTGCTCTCTTGGGTATAGAAGTTAATTTTTTTTTTTAAGGCTGTTCCATCATAAGTGAGATCAAGATGGTGGCCTAAGCCCTCAGTGTTTGAAAAATCTTGCCCTCCTTTGGGGCAGCATGAGTCTCTTCCCAGTTCCAGCAGCATTATTGCAGGTGTGCTTTGTGCCTCTGAATCATGAAAGCCATCAAGGCGCTGGATGGTTGTGGAGGGTTTTGGAAGGGTGTCGGTGTTTTTTTGTTTGGGGGGGTTGCCACTCCAGTCTTCAGGTTCATGCCATTAGTCTGATGTCATTAATCTGATCAACAGTTGTTAGATTCCTGACCCTTTTTGATACCACTGCTCATCCCATCTGTCTGGGAGCTGCTACTGGAAGAGAGAGGATTGAATCTGATGACTGCCAAGATCACTGCCTTCCTCCTGTGCCACCTCTACAGAAAACTGCAAGGATAGAGGCTCTTGTGTTTTCACAGGGCATCATTCTTCTGTAGGGATCTCATCTCCTTTCCTTCTAAAAAATAGTAGATTCAGTACTAACAATCAAATGGCATTTCTTTAAAAGCCCCTTACCTCAGAATTTCTCTTGAAGAACAGTTGGCACTAGTTCAAACAGACTTTGGGTTCCACCACTGGGTATTCACCAAGATGGCTCTGCCATTCGTAAGGCGATCCACCTGGTCAAATCCAGTAGCATTCTGCTGCTTTCGTTTCCCAGTAGCTTAAAGACTGGATAAGAAGTGATAGGGTTTCAGGTGAGGGATCTAAACTGATGTTCTTCCAGCCACTCCAGCATTAGTGGCAAGAGCAATTTTGGAAGGTTTCAGCAAACTAAAACTGGCAGCGAGAAACTAAGTCATTTTTGCTAATTACTTTTTGTAAGATCCTTTGTAGCTTAATCTTCCTTGGAATTAGACAGAGGCTATCTGAACCTCAGCTAAATCCCACATTTCTGTAAGCAGTACCAGATGTGACTAATACTTTGTTTGAGAGACGCAGAAGGACAAAATTCTCTTAGTAATCTGTATGGCTTCAAAGCGTGGGATGCTAGAGGCAGCATTATTTTTTCCATTATCAGCAACCTTGAATTTTCACTTAGATCATCTGCAGAAAAAAATTCCAAATGTTGCTTTATTTTTCAGACAGAGGTTAATCATTGACCTTCTAGCTTAACTTGGAACTGTGTAAAATCTGTCCCATGTTTTGGTTCCATCTCCTGAGTATCATCTTCAGCTGATAGGATGAAATCTCAGTCATGTTTTACATGAACAAGCAAAGCAAGCTCCCCACGTGGTTGCTCAGAAGTTTTGTTACAACAGGTGCCTCTGGTATTTCTGTCAATATAGTGTTTCTCCCTATCAGCATGATAAACCAGTAGGCAATTTAAACAACCTCACTGTTAAGTCCCGTATTTCACATTTTTGTATTGTCTGGGTCCACTTGAAATACCACACAAATCTGGTCATTTTGATGTGTATCAAAATGCCAGAAAGGTTTCTTGAGCAACATTCTCAGTACCATTTTGGTGACAGAAATTCCATGTGCTAAACAGGACAAAACTCCAATGTGGAACGGAAACGAGCCTGGAAAGATGAAAAAATGTTCCAAAGAATAAAGTTAAGTACAACAGAGACAATGCAGTTTTGCAGAGCCAGCCACTCAGTAGACAATATCCATATTTTTGCTTTTCCCCAGGTATAAGTTACTGTTTCTTAGTAGCTGAAAGAACTTCTGTGTTTGAGATTATGCAACTCGTTTGATATATTTGATTTTTCATATAGGAAATAATAAAAGGTATGCTTACCTGTTTGCAGGCAGAGACAGAAAAATGTGCAAAAAAAAACTTTCCTGTGCTGCGCTCAGTAGCTACGTCTAGACAATGCTCTGCTCCTTCAGTATGTTGTTAGATGCACGAGAAATTCTCTTTGTGAAAATCTTTCTTCAGTTTTCACTGATGACAAGGAAGGCTCTTGGAAAGATTACTTTTGTTAGGAATGGACAGTTTCTTGTAACTAAAACAGAATAATGTTGTTTGGAAGACTTACCACAATTTTATTTCAAAGGATTGATAGTTTTGAGAGTTTCTTAACCCACATCGGGGATGGAGGTGAGAAGCTGGAAACAGAAGCTTGATAGTTTTACGCTGTTTTATAAAGAGCAGTTGGGGGGATCATTTTGGAGGAGCTGTTAAGATGTTAATAAACGTTTTTTATTCTTTATATGAAGTATCCAAAATATCTGTGAGTCAGTATTGTCATTAAACTATTTAATTCTGTTCAGATCCCTGTAATTAATATTCTTAGGTATGCAGGAGGATAGGCAAATGGCAAAGTAGACGTGGAGAGTTTAGTATCTCATAACTACTACAAGAATCTAGAGTATGATATGCTGTATGAGGAGGTTAAGAATGTGTGAAATCAGTCAGACTATGCAGTTTTTCACCACGCCATAACGCATAATGTAGCAAATGCTCATGAATAAATTGGGCTGAAACTCCCAGCTGTGGACGTGGCCAGCTTCCAGTTTTAACTACAGACTCGAGTGGAGGCTACAGCTAGGCCTATGGGCTGTGCTCAATTCGCAGAAGAATCCTCATGGATGTTAGCCAGAGTTTCACATGAGGAGAAATTGTAAAATTAAATGTCCCTGGTGTAGTAATCGAACTTTAAATTGCCAAAATCTTAATGCCATACTCCTCAGCTTAGTAAAATACGGCCACGTTAAGAGCAATTACTAGTTCACATTTTTGTCCTTTCACATTCTCCGGATGCATCTTGCATCTTTGCGGGGGGGGTTTTTTGGCAAATCCCAGGTCTACATTTTTCAGGCCTAACCCCTTCTGCGTAACTCTTTTCTAGAATGACTAATATGATGACTAGTATAAAAAATTAATGCTGACGTTATTGGCCTCAGAGCTTCTGTGCCATTGCATGTGATGGGACTGGAGAAACCGATGCCACTTTTTGACCATCTGCAGACTGAGGACCAGAACAGAAACAAAGGAGCGAGGAGAAAATGGCTCAGTTGCCGCTTGTAGC
Source organism: Platalea leucorodia (assembly GCF_965183815.1). Lineage (NCBI taxonomy): Eukaryota > Metazoa > Chordata > Aves > Pelecaniformes > Threskiornithidae > Platalea > Platalea leucorodia. Next base: position 122,671,674 of record NC_138823.1, read on the forward strand.
AACTTTATGGTGATGCTTAAAATTCTCCTTCTGTTAGGGAACAAGAGGTAGTCAAAATACAAACTTCTTCAGATGTTAATTTTATCTGGTATAAAACAAGCTTTGCATTCGGAAATGCCTATGCCGCTCTTGCTGAGCCAGTGGGATGTATCCTGGGAACTGATAAGAGAATAATGAGCCCAGATAAAGCCACAGTACTACTGCCACGAAATATTGTGCTCTTACTTATAAGCAATAAGTGTGGAGATCTTTAGCTAAAAAGCAGGAATTCATTCCTGTGCTGGGGGGGGGGGGGGGGGGGGGGGCAGGTTGCTCTGGCTGTGTTGGAAAATGGGTCCCCTACGCAACGGACCTGGTATCTGGCAGTGTCACCTGCTGATTACCTCTCCCAATTTATTTTATTCCTCACTGAGCTAAAAGAAATCCCGGGTGAAATGAACAGCGCACTTTTCTGTTGAAGCAATTAAATTTATTTTCCCATCTGCATAATTATGCAACCAATTTGCTTACATAACTGATGGCTTCTATCAGGAGGCAAAAAACATGCTGCACGTTATGGAAATTATGCAAATCCCCCAGGGGTTGTGAGAGTGTTAACTTGATTTAAAGCCTCACTAAACTACGGATAGTTCCTAAACCTCATCAGTCCTCTTTTTAACCTTTTCTGCCTGGAAATGCAATAGATTGCGTGCAGACCACTCCAGTCCCTAACAGTTAACCCCTCTTTGTTCTGAAACCCGTCCGCAATAGGCGCCTTTGCTCTGAGGTTGCGTGTCTCTCCGTCACCTGCTGCTTGGCACCAACTGCCTTGGAAGAGAGGGAGATGTATAACTGTGCGTATACACGGAGCGTTAGGAACCGCAGGAAAACAGCTTTTGCTTTTCCCCGTGGGACCGCGGGGCTCACGGTTGGCTCTTTGCCCGTGCGGCGTTTTCTTGCTGCGGAACAAAGGACGCGTGTAGCGCACCTGAGCGCCGGGATAACCCCTTCCCGCCTCCTTGCAAAAACCGCTTCTCTCGGGTTTCCCTTCTGCGTCCCCGGGCGACAACCGCGGACACGCTCCGCTGTCAGAAGCGGCCGCCACTGAAACGCGAAGGGGCCGCAGCGCTGCGTCCCGCCTCGCGGCTCCCGGAGGAACGGCTGCGATGCCACCGGTCCGGTTTGCCAGAGGGGCTGCAGCTTGTCACCAAGCGCAGCACCAACACCTAAAGCACGACATCAGCGGCTATCGAGTGTTCGTTCCACCCAGCCCCCCGGCCCCCACGCGTGGCCTTTTGCCAAAGCCGTTGTCGGCCCCGGGGGCGGGGGAGCCCTCGGCGGCCCTGAGGCGCGGCCCTGAGGGGCGGCCGACGGCGCCTGCGCGGGGGCGGGCACGCGGCCGCCACGTGAGCGCCGGGGGCGGGGCGACGGCGGCGGAGCAGCCGCTCGCGAAGAAGCCGCCGGGGTCGGGAGCGCAGGCGCGCGCTGTCCCCGGGAATTCCCTCGCCCGCCGCGGCGCTGCCCCGCCCCCCTCCCGGGGCCGTCGGCGGGGGTGGCTGCGCCGGGCGATGGGGGCCGAGCCCCGGCGGGCGCTGTCCGGCCGCGGCGGTAAGGGGAGGCTGGGCTGGGGGCCGCGGGCTCCTCCGTGAGGGGGGACACCGGGGGGAGGCCGCGCGACCCTGCGGGGGGCCGGCTCGGCCGTCGCCAGCGTCGGCGGCCGGAGGAGGGTGCGAGGCCGAGCCCGCTCGGGTGCGGGCTGCGCTGAAACCGGGCCGCGCTCTGCCGCTGCCCCCCCCCCTCCGGCGGGTCCGTGCGCGCGGGGCGGCCGTTGGCGGCGGCGCGGGCCCGGCAGGTGGGCGGCGGGGGCCGGGCGGCGGGGCCGCCTCGCTCGGCTCCTCCGGCGGCCGCCTTGGGAAGGCGGCGCGGCAGGCGCCAGCTCCTGCGGCCGCGCCTCGGTGCCGCCGTTCTCCGGTAGCCGAGTCCCGAGGCACCTGCCTGGGCGCAGCGTGCGGCCTGGGGCGGTCAGCATCGGCGGGCCCGGCGGCTGCTGCCCGCCGGCGAGACTGCTCGTTACTCCCTGCCTTTTTAATTGGGGGGGGGGGGGGGGGAGGCGGGGGGGAATGGCCCGTGACACCCGTCGCCAACAGTTGTGCCGTTAGGTAGCTGCAGGAGAGACCGACGTCCTTACCGTCAGTGCATTTTAAACTGAATTCTATCAGGGCTCTGCTTTAAATAGTAAGAACTATTAGTGGCTGGATCACTAGAGCTTATTTTCTTTCAAGCAGTGCATCAATCGCTTTCACCCAAGCTCATTTTCACTGTTATCTTGTTTATTTTCATACTGTTTTCTTCACGCTGCCTGAAGGGTCAAGCGCAGGTAAACAGCTGAAATAGATAATCTCGGTGTGAGAGGTGAGGCCGTAGCGTGCAATGTCCTGTTTCCAAAGGCTTTTGCAAAATGACTGCAACATAATTAATATTTTGTTTTGTGTTAGCAAGCACATCTTTGAGGTGAGGTGCAGGTGAAACTTACTCAAACCCAGGAGATCTTATTTTTTCACTAAGCAATATAACAATTTCTAAACGGTTAATAGAGCATTTAAAACAAGCAACAATGATGCTTTTGTTTAGTTATATAAAGCATCACCACAGATTAGTGAGATTCTTGGATTTTTTCCATCCTCTGTCCAAATCCCTGAAGCTAAAATTACAGGGGAAAAAAAACTGTTTTATTACCAGAGAGCTTGTTAATGTGTTTAAGTTAGTTTATGATTAAGACTGTTGTTAGGGACACTAAAAATGAAATTATTGTTGTCTTGCCCACCTAGCTGAAAATCAGAAGACAAAAATTATAAAGTATTTTGGGGATATTTTAGCTCAGCGTATTTTTTTCTCACTCTGTTCACCTCTAGTAAAATATTTGGTAGACAATTTACATTCTTAGTTACGTATATTTGTATTAGTAAGATGCACTTCTAAACCAGTGTTTTGCAAAATAGTCATAGGAACTATCACGCTGTATTGGAAGAGGGATGGTATTTCTCTTGTAACTGCTTATCCCAGGTGCTTTAAAATGGCATGCTTACTGGGAACATGTTATTTTGAAAAGTGCAAAGAAAAGTATATTTAAAAAAAAAGGTGCATGAAAACGCATGAGAAAACATGGCCAGTAGGGAGCTTCCCTCATAATCCCTAATAATTAGGTATATGTTTGCACTCTGACATGCTAAGTGGTTTATCTCCTGTTGGAAAATCCTCAATTACAGTTGCATAGTGCAGAAGTTACTGGTGAAAATTGCTGATTTGTTTTTATGAATGCCAGCAAACTTTTGATAAAGATTTCCAGGCATTGTTGTATGACAGTGTCTTTCCCTTTGGTTTTAAATTGTGTCCCCATAAAATAGTTGGCATGTAAATTTTCAAGTAGGATCATTTGTTTGAAAGTTTGGGACTTAGCAGAGTAGAAATTTGTGGAATTCCACGAGCTGGTATGTGTTAGTGCTTAAGGAAAGCTTCTGGTTTTTTTGTTTCTATACTTAAGACAAAAACTGAACATCAGGAAGAGTGGAAACATTTTAAACAAATAATTGTTTCGGTTTCTTTTCCTAACTGGAACATCTTTAAATACTTATCTTCAAATCAAAATATGGTAACAACTCTTAATATTTGTAAGACTCGCTGTTTGTAGAAGAAACTGAAAACATACTTATGCAAAACTTTAGGGTTTATGTGTGATTTCTCCATTTTGTATTACTATTAAAAGTTATCACCTAGGATTTGGAGAATGCACTGATAAGTAACGGGGGGAAATAATCGTGTCCATTACTAAACAGGATTTTTTTTTCTTTTTTTTTTTTTAAGTGAGTTAGTGGATGGCTGAAAGTTAGCTTGACCACTGAGTTGCTGAAATGTTTTGCTGCTTGAGAGCCGTGAGAAGGTATGGCATGTTGCTGACCTAATTTACCTTTAGCGTATGTTTAAGTGTTTGCTTATGACTTGCATATATGTAAAACTGGTTTGATGTTTTTGTTTAATGCTTGTTTCTTTGGCTTTCTCATCTTTACAGCTTGAAGCTTTCAACAGAGCATCCACAGTTGAAAATCCCCAAAAGCCATATGCTTGTCCTCGAGTGAGATATTAAAAAGGCACTCAACAAAACAAGGGTTTTAAAATAGCTTAATTATGAGAATGTGGTAGTTTAAATCTGAATATGATATCCAATATATTACTGCATTATTGAGTTATTAAAGCTCAGTGTTTCAAAATGAGTGAATATGTCTGTAATAATGAGCTTAATTTAACAAAGCTTTTCAGTGCCAAAGCTATAAGCCAAAAAGTTAAACTTCAGAGAGATGTGAAGAAAAAGTAAAAAGAAAGCTGGAGGGAATTATTCAATCAATAAATTAAATCTATGCTAGAGTACAATTGCATAATGTGTTCTAGTGGAGATTGTGTTTCATATCTTTCATGAAGTGGAGACGGCTGTCCTCAAAGCGGTTATGACCTTGATTTTAACACGAAGCCTTTCTCTGCTCTTCAAATCTGGATGAAGTTCTTGGGACAATCCTTGCTCCTTGTGAGCGAAGCCATAAGCATCTTTCTTGCATTTTCTCTCTCTAAATTCATTTTAATTCATTTATTTTGTCACTTCACTTGAAGGATGCCTCAGAGTTCTGTCTTTCACCTTCAGTGAACGAATTCTTCCTTCTGTCACGCAGACTAATTTTGGCCTTTGAGCGTTTCTCTTTTAAGCAAGTTCAAAATAGACTTTTGGCTGGAATCCTGAGCCTTCCTACTAGCATGACGGTGTTGTTTAGATACAAAACAAGGGAACTGAAGTTAACCATACTTGGCTATTTTTCTTGTAGAATACCAGATGGAAGTTTATGATTAATAAACTTGGAAGCATGATTAATAGTTTCCAGGTATGTTGGAACTTTTTTCCTAACTACTGGAAACAGCATGCAACGTAGCTCAAGAGTGGACGTGGGAAATGGTGTACGAATAAGGTGAAGAGAGAACTGAGGTCCTTACTTCCTCCTAGCAGCTGGTTCTGGGAGGATGTGGGTTTCTTGCATGGCTGTTTTTATCAAAACTGCTATCAGATAGGGAGATGGTTAAGTTACTATTCTTTTTCCTTTGCTGGAAAGAATTTTTTTCCTTTTTACGGCTTTGTGTCCACTTGCTACCCAAAAAAAAAAAAAAAAAAAAAAAAAGAGGGAGTGAAAATTTCTGCTGGTTTTTTTCCTCAGCAAGATGACTATTTTGGTGTTTCTGGATACAAAATGGTAAAGCATATGACCAAGTGGACTTTTATCCAGTGTGCTTTGCTTCCTTTCTTGCCAGGTCAGGTAAAGGTTTTTTTCCTGCATCATTGAGCAACTCTGGCATGTTCTTGTCATTGAGAGCTTTTGCTCTCCATAAAAACATGATATTGCTGTGGTACTTCACCATCTCCTGCTGTTTTGAGTATGATCATGGGCTATAGTGATGACTAGTCTTGGAGTCCTTCTCAGGTGCAGCCAATAAGGAGGTAGAAGTGTTTGCCAGTAATATATTTTGACTTTTTTAATTTTCCATTTAATCCACACGCATGAAAATTGGTTTTAGTCATAACAGTTTGAAATTCCATCAGTCATCTTAAATTACAAATTTTCTATTCCACTTTTCTACAAAAATGTCTTCTGTTTTCAGCAAGCTGACTTTTAAGACCTACTAATTAAATATTTGCCTGCCTCTTAGGCAGAAAACATTAGCTTTAACCGCTTCCATGTTTCTAATAGAAGAGCTGGAAAGGTTTACGAAAAAAGGTAAAGTAAAGGTTACTGCATCTGCTTGACAACTCAGCTGTTGCCATTTACTCTGCCATTTGCAAAAATGAAAAATACTGCTTATTGTCTGAGCACAAATCTGGGGACTTTTTTGGAATTTTTTTAATTAGTGAAAGCAGTCAGGAAATAGTCTCACGCGTTTCTGCGTCCAGGACAATTATTTGGTCTAGGATGCTGGACAAATAGCTCTTTGTAAAACAGTCTTGCTTGCTATTATTAATAAAGTTAATAGTTTTATGTGAATTGGAAGCAGCTTTGCCTCCAATCTGCCATGTATTTTCCTATTTGGGGCTTGCAGTTTGGATGAATGATACTGTGAGGAGTGAAGCAGCATTGTATTGCTTACCAGAGCAGAATCCCTGCCCTTCTGAGTTGCAAAATAAAATGAACATTAATCAGAGAAGATGGTTGGTCCATTGAATTTGTGAGCCTGTGAAATCAGCTAAAGGAGAAATCTGTTATTAAATATTTACCAATTCATGTTTTCTTGCTGCTTTTATATAGACTGTCTCTTGGAATTAGTTTGCTAACCTGAGTATCAGCTTTGAGCTATGGCAGGAAATTTTGATGGTCTTTAATTCAGAGCTTCTTTTTCCTTCCATTTCAGTCTTCTGTTACACAAGGGTGCTCTTTGCAGAACTGTTGTTTAATTTATGCATAATTGGAGGTATTCAGTCTTTTGTACTTTCTGAACTTCCTAGAACTTCTTCAACTCAACTCTTCCTTCTGGTCTTAGGTGAAACAGTCTTCTTTTCCTATCACTGAAATTTCTTTTAGTCCTTGTTTTCTTCTCTTTCAGTGAAGATCAAAGGGCAAAAAAGTACTGTCTTTTTACTTGATGTCTTCTATAAAAGAGTTGTTTGGGAACGTAGATTAATTTTTTTTTTTTTTTTAAATGGGCACAAGTATGTGCACCTCAGAAACTAATGCAGAACTTCTTTTGATTGAATTGTGATGATTACTCCTGGGTAAAATTTAATATTCTTTTGGCACTGCTTGAAAAATATTGGGCTTTAATTTGGAGGTTCAAAAGTATTTAAGGGTTGGCTTTTAAGAGCAGCTTCAGCAATAGCTACAAAAAATACTACTAAAGCTAGTCTTTATCATTCGAACTACTTGACTGGGGAATTTTAATTTGAGCCTGCTTTGAGAGAGTATGTAAATAAAATGTATTTATTTACATGTCTTTAGCCATTAGCATCCACCGTCTCTTGAACCTGTTGGATTTGCTGCATATAAATACAGCTTTGTGAGTCCCAAGTCCCAGCGCTCAGACTTCTAATACCAATTTTAGATTATTATGTTTGCAACTGTGAATGTTTACTCCTTTCTGTCATATTCTAATGCAATTTATATTAGTTTGTCACTTGATTGGTTGCATCACTCATAAACATTTTATTACTTTATTAGGTTATGTCTGGAGAAGATACTGCTACAATGCATTCTTCAGTCAAGAACTTTGTCAGGAGCTGATGCCATCAATGCTCTCAGACCTTTCTATTTTGCTGTGCATCCAGATTTCTTTGGCCAGCATCCCAAAGAGAGGGTAAAAATCTTCTAGTGTGCTTTCTTTGTAAACGTGTCATGTATCAAGGATGGAAATTTTCTGGTTTTCCTGCTGTCAGAGAAACGAAAGCAGTATTAGAATTTAATATGGTTGTTACCAGAGGAAAAAAAAGATGCACTTTCTTTATTTTTAACAGAGATAGATCCCTTAAACATCCATTATTTATTAGTCATATTTTCTGTTTATAAAGAAAATACTGAATGCTTCCAGTCTAATTTATAGTACATATTACTTGCTTTATCACTTTGAAATGCTGTGTGTTACATTTGAATCAATAGATTTCTTTACGCCTGAAAGCCTTAGAAGTGGTGTTTTGGAATGTACAAGAATGTACAAGTATGTGCATCATACAATTTATTCATGCAAGATAATTATTCATTTATGCTGGGAATATGACCTATATCACTACTTGTTAAGAGCAGCTGGCAGTTTGTAAAAACTAGTTCTGCATGTAAGATTTAAAAGGTTTAGATGAAAAATGGCCAAATTCATCATCTATAATGTGGGTTTTGGTTTTTTTCTTTTTTCAAACAGGAAGTAAATGAAAACTCTCTGAAGAGGTTAAATGGCTACTTGGAGAATCTGCAGAAACCAGGGTTTCACTCCTTTAAGCCAACTCAGCTTACTTTTTATGTAAGAGAAAGAGAACCAAACTCTTCTAATGTTCAAGAATCCTTCAGCGCTTCAGGTGCTTTTATATCGTGCAGAACGTATCTTCCTGTATTTAAATTCTTTCAGACCATTACTTAGCCTTGTGCAGTCATAATGACTTTTCAACTGAATAAAATCCTGTCAAACCATGAAAATATGTGTTAGATCAGACAGCTAGGACCATCCCAAGTAATTAAACATCTTAAGCTTTAAAAAGCATTGAAAGAATGAGAAATTACAAAGTTGGGGTCAAGTTACAGTATGAGGAAGTAAAAAACATAAGTTGATGTCAATGATAATTTTTCTGCTTTTAATACTGTCGTCATGTTTAACTGGAACAACAGTTGAGTCCTTGTTTTCATTGCAGATAATGTGTAGTGCACAATGTCAGGGTGCTTGTAGCATCAGTAGGAACGTATTCTGTAAACAGAAGCTGTATAATGTCTGAAGCTTCTATTTACCACATTGTCTCTTAGCTTTGAGACTACAGAAGGTATTGCCGAGTTTGGAATATTGGTTTTGATTAATTTGATTCTATGTACTTGTCTCTGATGTACCAATATGCCTTATCTAACAGATGGGTTTTGTGTTCTATATCCTGCTAGTCAAAACACTTGAGCAAATTGTGAGGAACCCTCGTACTAGAAAACAAATTCATAGTTTTTTTTCAAGAAAATAGTAGTGTTCTGTCCAGTCTACTTAAAATAACAGTTGAACCAGCAGCTGTGGTCTGCAGTCTGATACTAGCTTGCTTTCTAATTGGGCAGTTAGGCCCAATAGCTAAGAGATGGGACTTAGTTTTAGCCAGTGTGAAAGTGTAATATTTTGTTCTGAAGCTTCTGTTCATAGCCTGTGAAGAGCTATTGTAGTACTGCGTTTCTACGGTAAATGATATCCAAAGTGATGATCAGTAGTAACATGAATTGTGTAGATCTGTTGGACAAAACTGCCACTGCTAAAGCAAAAGCATCCTTTTTTGGGTTATGCTGCATCTGTAACTAGGTTTCCTATTTGTCCAATGAGTCAGATAGTTAAAACAGCTCTATTTATATTTTTGCACACATAACAGTTTTAAAGGTTAAACTGCACGTGAATTTTGCAGTATTGAAATAGCAATGTCATAATAATTTCCAACTATGTATGCTTTGTTTGGGTTCTTGTAAGATGAGAAAAATGTGAATGCATTTTAAATAATTCTAATTGAATAATGCTGATTTTGTGGGACTTATATTTTATAGGGTTTCGAGCAGTCAGTTTTACATTACATACTAGGGATCTCCTGAGCACAGTGTTAGATATTCTCAACTCCTGCAGTTTATCTACGGAGCATATTCAAAGTTTGAATGTGAACTCTCAGCCTCACAAGGAAGCAAAAAGCACAGTGAACAGACCTATCAAATGGGATAAGACTTACTATTCGTTTACTGGATTCAAGGATCCTGAGGAGGAACTAGAACAAGCCCAGAGAGTGGAAACAACTTTAATGTATGTAAGGCTTTTATTTAACTGATATTTTGTAACCTAAAGTGGTCTTATTCTTATGCTGAGGTTTTTTTTAAAGGCAATCAATAAACATTCTGAACAATACAAAACTTTATTGTCCAACATGTAATTCTGTCACGCTTTTCATAATTAAAGAGAGTTCAAATGAGCTCCTGGGATGACTATAGCACCAGCTAAGCTGAGGCATTCTTGTCTTTTTACCCAGCATTCGTGTTTGGTCAATCTAGTTTTGGTTGATCTAGTTTTTCAGTTTTGTGGAATATTGGGGGCAATTCAGAAAGAGGCAGAGGTTCCACTTGCTCCAAATAGCTCCTTACCTGTTACAGGACTTCTGTAACATAAAACTATATGGTTATTAACTTTATTGTTAGTATTTCACTGTCATATTCTGTTGGGGATGGGGTGGGAGATAATACATGAAAACTAAGGTTAGAATGTTTTAATTTGCCAGATATCTTAGTGTTGTGCTTCTGATCTGTTGTTCAGCATACCAACCTTAATATTTAAATTGAGGCATTTATAAATACTGAACTTGCATTAAATACAGCGTGTTATGTTTTAGGAGTTGGTTGTTCATAAAATCTGTATGTGCTCGTTTTGGGGAAGGGTGAAAAATACTGCCTTGAAAAACTTTTTGTAACAATGAAACTTAGGTGCCATTTGACATAAATGCGGAACTGTGATTGTAGTATCTTCAGAGCAAAGAATACCCTTCATCCTGCCTAGCACCTTGCAAATTAAACTACTATAATATATGCTACTGTAAAACACTTCTCTAATGTGTTAAATCTCAGTTAATATTTTTACTTATTTTTATACGTTTACAAGAAATGCCACAAACAGTTATATATTAACAGTCTGGTTTTAATACCTAGCCATTTGGCACTGGGCCTCTCTTTTTGCTTCCAAATTTGAATTTTTTCACTTAGAATACAGTACGAGAATGGGAAGTATTTGTTTGTAAAAATAAGAGTGTGAAAAGAAGTTTATGCTATGAACAAAGGCTAAATCTCTTAGAGTAGCTTTTTCCTAGAAACAGAATGATCTATTTATTGAAAGTTTTAGATGTACTCCAGGAGTCACATTTGCCTGGTTGTGATTATTGACAAAAGAACTAAAAACTTGACCTGCTTAATCTGTGTTCATCCCAGCTCTGTAAGAGTTAGCTAACTTAGCCCTTTGGTACCACCTCCCTTATTTGATAGTCTACTATGAGATCACTTTGGTGGTTTTTTTTGTTTTGTTGTTTTTGGTTTTTTGTTTGGTTTGGTTTTTTTTTAAAGGCAGATGTGTGGGAATTTCTTTCATTAAAGCACCAAGTTCTGAAGCTGCCCCCCTAAATCACACTAATCTGCTGCTCTACACCTTTCACACCTCCAAGTCTTAGGATTGTAACACTGTCAGTGTCTTGGTTCAATGTGATTTCTTAACACACACACACACACACGCCCAAGACATTAAGTGCCAGGTTTTCCTTTGTAGATACCTTAAGGTGAAGAATTTTAACAATTTCAGTTTCTGTCCTCACTTTTAAAAAAATTACCTTGTAACTTGAAATAAAACGTTGAAGTTAACAGTAAGAATTCAGTTAGTTGTACTGTTTGTATGAAAGATAGTACAGCATACCTCCACTGTTGGGTTTTTTTCCTCCTCTTCTTTCAGATCCTGGCTAGATGATAATGAAGCAAGTGCAGTAAAAAAGCTGAAAAAGAGTTTGCCACTTAGAAAAGAACTAGAACGTTTAAAATTTGAACTCTCTCATCAACTCCAGCTCTCAGACATCAGGTAATAAATTAAATCAGTTGGACTTGCATTAAGACAGTTAAAGCAAGGAAGTATTGTGTAATGCTATGCTGTGAGCTTTAAAGGCTTATTCCAGCAAAACAGCTATATTTTGTATATGTAAAAGTGTTATTGCACTGAGTAATATTTTTCTAGAAGAATTCTATTGGGACAAAAGTTTCCTATTACAATCTGGTCAAAAAGACATAGTATTTGTAACTAATAACGTAGGCTCCAGTTGAGGCAAACACATAAGCACTTGAAATGGGACCTGTGCGTATGCATTAGTTTGGGTGTTTTGCTGGATAAAATTGCTCTTCCTGAATTCAAGTGAATATCTAAAAGGTAACTAGATTGGCAGTGAAATGCCACTTTGCACGTGGTACATACTGACATCCTGTGAAGGCTTAATAAAAATGTTGTTCTTTCTAGTGTCTTGTTTTCCATACTCCAGAGGAGGAGGAGGAGATTTGTTTTCTTGAAAAGGCTGAGTACAGTTGGTGATCTTAATTCTTCATAATGTTTTCTGGAAAATAATTTATGATCCTTTTTTAAATTTTGTGCCTTCAAATGAGGATGTTCTGAAGTGGGATATTCAGGATGGGAAAATGGCAGTGAGGGTATTCAACAATGGAAAAATAAACTTTGGGGGATTATTTCAAGGGCTAGTCTGTTAAGTTCTTCTTTTAACCAGGAAAGAGAGCTTCTGAAATCATGCTTTTTTTCCTTTCACCCTGTAAAAGACCCTGGCTTTCTTTAAGCTAGTGTTCACAGAGGTTTGAAAAAATAACAGGGTCATTGGCTTTATTCCATGTATAAGTTTAGGACCGCTGAAGAGAAGGTAGGATCTATAAGTCACCTTTTTACATTCCTGCCTGGTGCTACTGAAGGCAAAGTGATATTGCTAGGTAACAGTAAATAGTTATTAGAGTGACTTGCATTATAATAGATTGAATTGCCTCATAAGTGCTGTGGCATAGTGCCATTCTTTGCATCCCAAAGAGTGTTTTTTTGCCAGTTAGGTTTCCCTAAATGAGGTGATGTAGGTTGACCCCAGCCAGCAGCTAAGCACCCACGCAGCCACTTGCTCATATACCCGCAGCCGGATGGGAGGAAGAGAATAGGAAGAGCAAAAGCAAGAGAACTCATGGATCAAGGTCGAAGTTTAATAGGTGAAGTGAAGCAAAACTCTGCCTTCAAGCAAAGCAAAAGGAGGAATTCATTCACTACTCCCCATTGGCAGGCAGGTGTTTAGCCCTTTCTGGAAAACAGGGCCTCAGCATGTGTGATGCTTGCTTGGGAGGACACACACCATAACCACAAGGTCCCCCCTTCCTCCTCCTTTCCCTGAGCATTTATTGCTGAGCACGACATCCTACGGTCTGGAATATCCCTTTGATCAGTTGGAGTCACCTGTCCTGGCTGCGTCCCCTCCTGTCTTCTTGCCCACCCCAGCCTACTTGCTGATGGAGGGGGGCAGAGTGGGCAGAAAAGCGAAAACCTGGATGCTGTGCCAGCACTGCACACACTAACAGGGGTGTGTTACCAACACTGTTTTAGTAAAAAATACAAAACACAGTGGTGCTATGAAGAAAACTAGCTCCATCCCAGACAGACCCAGTACAGTAAGGGAATGGTCATTTCCCATTTTGAGACAGTTTTATATCAGCTAGAAGTTTATAAAAGGTTGTAATTTTTCAATACACTGGGACAACTTTACAATTGAAATGCTTTTTGAAATTTAGTTAGGAGTTTTTTCTGATGTGTTTGTGATGGAAGAGATATCAAAACTATGTATATTAAAGTCACCAATGTAACACCTGGCTCCTGTATGGTTTAACAAAAATTATTCCACTGTAAAATATGAATATATGTAGCAACTTACCACTGGAATCATAGTAATGTTTTGGGCTAGGAACTCAAAGGGAAAAAAACAAAAGAGACAATGTCTTTATATACAGTATTTGCTCCTCTAGACAGACATTACACAGTGTACAAACAGAAACTGCATGCCACATGACTGAACCAAATACTGGGTTGTCTGTTGCTATTTGCTTACTAACCCCCTTCTTATTGGGGGAGAGATTTGCAAGTTGTGTTCTGTCTACCAGGTTTTATATTTATTTTTCCTGTATCTGGTTTTATCCCCTCCCCCCCTTTTTTTTTTGGCACTCATTTTAAGAAAGACTGAAATTTTATTTAGGCTTTTTATCTGTTCAAATAGCATATGGCACAGACAGCTTTTCAGTAGGCCTTTGCTTTTGTTACTGTTGGAGTGCTATTTTGTTTGAGTTGTTTGTGTTGTAAAGCTTTCAGCTGCATCTGAATTTCTGTGGTGTTTTTTTTTTTAATAATGTTGAGAATGAAACACTTTCAATTATGTTTTTATTTAGGTGGCAGAGAAGCTGGGGTATTGCTCACCGCTGTAGCCAACTACACAGTCTAGGTCGCTTAGTCCAACAGAGACCTGAAGTATTAAAGAATGTTAAAGGTATTTCTGTTCCTTGTTTCATATATCCTAATATAGTATTGATTCAAAGATGAGCGTGAGTCTTCTGCGGCAAGGGAGCTCTAGTTCTTTTCGTGAATGCTTTTGATAACTGCAAAAACAAACCTGCCAGGCTTACTGAAAAGCTGGTGAGAACTTAACATTTTAAGCTACTGGGTATTTTTTAAAGTGACCTTTCCTTATAGTGTATTCGCTACACTCAGCTTCTATGTTACTTCTTAATAAATGCAAACTGGGTGAGTTGAAGGCACTAGGCTTAGTATTAACAATGAAAGTAAAAAATCCAGACTGAACCTCTGAAAGGGTAGAGGTAGCAATAGATTGTTACCCATGGTAGATTCAAGACAAAAATGAGAGTAGCTCTCTAAAGAATCAATATAAGGAGGACTTACTAGAATACCTTTAAAATTGTATTGGCTTCTCTTATCATGCATGTTCCAGAAAATACTTAGATTAAATTCTGAATTTTCTCAAGAAAAAGTAAAATATTCTGTAAACCTGACCTACCGTTCTTCTCATACAGCTGTTTGACCTGTGGCAGTAGGTGTTTCCTCTAATCGTAACTGCACATTTTATGCCTGTCTGCAGTTACTCAGTTTTGAGTGGCTTTCATTTGAGCGTTCACCTAATCCTTTGTCAAAAGGCAGAGCGGGTAGGACAATAAGTAGTAGTTTTAAATTGTATCAGGTTTCAAATTAGTTTCTTTACCTAAGCATACTAAGGATTTAAAGTGCTAGAGAAGTCTGTCTTGTGAGCCTGTTTTAGTCTCCATCTTTGAAGATCTTTAATAATATACTGGACAAATACCTGTCAGTAATTATACAGGTACAGTTGATCTTGCCTTGGGGTACAAGGATGGACTAGATGCCTTAAAGTCAGTGTTGCTCTTTCTTAAGGATTTTGGAAAAACTGATTTCTGAGAGCAAAAGTTTATATTTAAGCCTTGTCTTGTAGATTAATACATCACACTGAAGATTGTTGGGGAAGCTTATTTTGATAAATAGTTGCCTGTGCTTTTACCATAAAGAATTCTTGAGGATCTTTGTACTTTACTTAAAAAACCATACTGGGACTCAAAACTGATTTGTTTCCCCCAAAGTAAACCTAGTATTATCCTTTTATGTTGTCTCTATTCTTTGTTTTAAAAAAGAGCAAAAACCTAATGTGAAAGCATTTCTTACAGCTTGCATGTTGCAGAGAGTTCTGTGGAAGTAGTGTTGAATGGCTGTGCTAATAGTTCTTTGACCTACCTTTAACTTATTTAATATACTTTAAGTATATAGCATATTATAGTATATAGGTTGGACTTGATCTTTTCCAACCTAAATGATGCTATGATTCTATGTTTCCTACTGTATACATGATTTGTACAGATTCTTTGAATATACTGTCTGCTGAGATTTTTCTCTTATTTTAAAAGTAATCTTTGTAAGAAAAAGTCCAGTTAAGAAAAATCTATCAAGTTTAAACAGAGAGAAGGCAAATGCTGGGTAAGGTTTTTATGAAAAAAATTCTTGAACTGGAGTTTTCAAGAATCACTTTCAAATTTTGCGAATAATGAAAGCACCTACTCGTGTGTGTTTGTGCTGCAGAAATCTGTTGCTTGTGACATGTTAGTAGCATAGTTAAGCCTTAAATAATTGTGGGAATAATTGCAATAACCCAAATTAGTCAAGAGCTTTGTTCAATCTTTAGGACGCACGGTGGTATTTACAGACCGTTCAGGTATGAGTGCAGCAGGCCACATAATGCTTGGGACCATGGATGTTCACCATCACTGGACCAAAGTAAGAAGATTTCAAAGTAAATGATAATGCCTCTTGTTATGACGTCCTTTTTTAAACTATAACCAAAATATTAATTGGTGCAGATAACTGATGAGTAATTTAAAGCAAACACATAGCTACTATGTTTAGCATAACTGTGTACATTGCATTCTAAATTTAATCCCGTGATATACTAACAACAGTCTTTATCAGATCTTCTACTGCTGCTTTCACTAACAAATCAGTCCTACCCCTGATTAGACACAAAGAAAACTAATTTGTTATGCAGTGTTCTAGTCTATGCAGTGAGCACTGGCAGAATATTTCATGATCCATAAAGAGCTCATTCCCATTTTTTTGTAAAAATGGGACTTAGAGGGAGTTGTGAAGTTATCATTTCAGTGAATGGCTGCTAACCAACCTGTCACTCCACTTTGTTCTTTTAGGCAGATAATGTGAATGTTACAGAAAAATATATTTAGAGACTAGGCGAATTCTGCTGCTGCTTGTGTGAAGTTCAGAGTTGACAAGCTTTCTGGCATCCTAAATGATAAAGTGTTATATGCAAAGGACACAAATAAAATATGTAGTGATATCAGTATGTCACTTCAGGAATTCTTCTTGAATCTTTGTTGCTGAAATATTATTGATAGTTCTATCAAAAAATATTTCTTTGTAAAGGAGATAATTGGTGGCATTTCATAGTTGGGAATTTCACCCAGGTAAAATATCAGAATATTCTATTTCTATGTTCCAGTCAATGAATAATAGGAAAATTTAGCACTCAATCCAAAGCTTTCTCTGGTGATTGTTTGAATTTTTGCCTATATATGTTTCACTGAGGGAGAAAACAAACCATGATTTGTTAATGTGAATGGTTTACAAAGAACTTAAACAGAGAAACTAGAATTTAATGCAAAACTTTCTACTCTGAGATTTGAGTGTGTTAATAGCCATTGGAATAAAAGTGTTCTTCTGATTAACACAGTCTTCCTTGAAAAGGGAAATGCTTCCTCTTTCTAACCTTTGCCGAGGGGTTTTCTGAAGAGGTCGTATATCTGCACAAAGTATTGTGCAGATGGGACAATGTGTGTAGTTAGTTGTGGTGATGGTATTTGCTTTGGAAGACAAAGGAGAGGTATGTATTTGAACCTGAAATCAAAGGCTTTTTATTTTAAAATGCACTGAAGATCGTGTTAAATGATACGCAGAAAAAGTCAGTGAAAATCTTCATGAGGTTGGTTAGCCACTTGGTTTTTAGAGAGCAAAATTTTTTTTGTCTAATTCTAACACATTTTAGAAAGCAGTCCTAAGTGCTATTACCTTCGTTACTAATTATTAGAAAAAGGAAGCAGTAGAATAGTGTCCAAGTCAGTCTGTAGAATGCTTGGTCAGAGGTACGCTATTTAGAGGATTTTTGCAGTTTTTCTCTATAACAAATGCAAATTCTGAACGAAAGGATTTTATTGTGCCAAAAGCTGTTCCGATTCTACTAGTCTCTTGGGTTTCGAAAGAGATTATTCCGAAATCACTTGACTTGTTCCAGCAGCAGGGGTTTTTTTTGTTGTGTTTTTTTTTTTTTTTTTTGTATGGAAAACTATGTTATAGTAATAACTGGGTAGATGATAAGTAGTGACTACTACTACAGACTTTCCCTTTTCACTTGTTTCCCTGTTCTAGCCTTCTCCCTATCACACCCTCTATGTCTCAACTCACAAGTCTGATCACTTCTTAACCTTTTCTGGTATGTTTTGTAGATTAGAGATCTGGTACCTTCCTCCTTTCTTCTCTCCCTTCAGACTCAAGACGAGCTAGGTTATCATCCAAACCCTTGGAAAGAACTAGTTCCAGCAACAGACTTCTCTTTTTTGAGAATTGGTATAAATTAGGCTGGCAAAACCACTTTTGACTGTTCGTGGAATAGCTCTACCACTACAACTGGGGCAATAAACATTTTATGTAGGCCTCAGATTATGATTTTTTTTTTTTTTTTTTTTAAATCTGAAACTATTAATTTCTGTATATATAGAGAAAGAGGACATCCATCAATCTTGTTATGGCTTATTGGTGCCTTTGTAGTATAAAAACTGAAAATACTTACAAGCTTATTCCATTGTAACTTGCCTGAAATGTATATACTTGATATTTCTGATTTTTGATATTCTTTGATTTCCCCCTCGCCTTGGGTTCCATGTTTGCATTGTTAAGTGTCTCTTTTATAGTTTCTTGTTATTTTATTTCATTTCTTAAAGTTAAGTTTTATGCTTTGTAACATAGGAAATGCTTGTTTGTGTGTGTGCACAGATTTTTGAGAGATTGCCAAATTATTATAAACTTCAAAAAAGGCTGCTGTTCTTGGAAGATCGGATAAGCCAACTTCTGGGAGGCATACAAGTAATATATATCGAAGAACTGCAACCCCTGTTGACTCTAGAAGAGTACTATGAGACTCTGGACTCCTTCTATAATAAATTACGTGACAGTAGACTACCTTTTCATCCTCGCAGCCTGCGAGGCTTGCAAATGATTCTGGAGAGGTAGGTATTTGCGGGAAAGGTTGGTTTGTTTTTGTTACACTGATTATTGCTCTCACTAAGAAGAAAACTAATATAATCTCAGATCTTTATTATGTTGAAGTCTTTTTGTTTCTAGAGGTTTTAAGTGCCTTTTTATGGGTTAAGAAGGAATCAGATTGACTAACTTGAATGAAGAAAATCCTGCTTAATTTCAAAGTTCTGTCTTTATCTTACAGTGTTGTGCTGGGTTAAATCAAAAGTTTTGTGCTGTTAGGTCAACACTCAGCTGTGTATGGTGGTGCTGCTGTTTATATTTTTTTAGTATTGTTGACAGTTGCTTTTGAAATGTACTTTTAAAAAAGTTTTATGGATGACACTTCTGTATTCTCATGAACCAAACTTGATTAATTTTTTACCAATTATTCTGATTGTGATTAATTGATATTCTTTTATATTCAGAATTCATTCTGAAAGTAATTCATGTAAATACTTGCATAAAAAAAAATGATACCTTGTTTTTTACTTTTATCATATTTCATTAGTGACAGATACGCACCAAGCTTACATGAATCTGGACACTTTACGATCCCAACAGTCTGTGATCCAGCAACCCTTCAATGGTTTATTTTTGCCAAAGCACAGGAAGCAAGAGAGAATCTGAAAAGAAAGGAAGAGTAAGTGTTCGTGTGACTTGATACATTTGGCTCATGAAAATTTTTGCATGTTATGTGTTTTATTTGTAGGAGGAGGAGAACTTTGAAGAATGTATTCGTGCTCTTTTGGTGGGGAAAAAACCCTTCTGTTTATAAAATAGAACTTCACCCATCAGCTTTACCAAGTCAACAATTTCAGTGTTCAGTGAACATAAACAGTTGTTAGAAAATACCCATCCTTCACCTTGTAGAAACAGTTGTACTTTACTCAGAAATAGAAGATCTTTGCTTACAAGACATAATAATTTTTTTACAACTACTTCCTCAAAGGACAGGTGGCTTTTTTTTTTTTTTTTTTTAAGGAAGAGACCTTTTTATTGAATAAGAAAAGCAACAAACTTCTATTAATGTTACTTACATTGTGACAAGAAAGCAGTAAAATCTAAACTAAAATAACGGAGACCGACTAGAGAATTATTATTTCTAGTTGTTTGTCAGTTAGTTGTGGAAAAGATTAGTTAGCACCTAACAAGGGGAAGAAAAAAAATTGGGATAGAATGATGAGAGAAATACCTCCTTGGTACTCTTTCACAGATGTGAGTGAGATGAGAGAGATGACAACAGTGAGTCATGGTACCATGCTTAATATTAAGTCCATGACTTGTAATAGCTATCAGAACTGTAAATCTTGTTCTTGACCTTGTATGTTTGTGTCTTCAAGGATTAAGAGCATGAAGTAGAGATACTGGTTTTATTTTGAATAGAATACTGTGATAGGTAACTGTGGGTTACTGTCCTTTTAGAGGTTGTTACTGCAAGTTTATTTTTCTGCTTTGGAAAGCTTTTAATGAATTATCAAAATATCACACTGTCATGAGTGTATACATGATGTATAGATCCAGATATTTTTTTGTGAAGGTTATTTTAGGCATGAGTCTTACTGAAGGCTTTATGGTTTTAGCTCTATTAAGACCTGATTACTTGGGAGGATATATTTTGGAGATGGACTTTGGTAAAACATGGAGGTTTGTTGGAATTTTACCATAACCCTAGTCCAGCTTTGAAGTTAGATTATTTTTGCCATATAAGTTATAACTGCTGAATAGCTCTCTATGTAGCTGTCCATATGTGGCAGTTAGGAAAGTATTGTCTGTAGAGGCTGGGAGGAATGTTGTAGCAAATGTATGCATTTGCCTGTGGGTAACTCATTCTCCAAAAAAACCTCACACTACCCCACATTATAAAGACACTAATGCAGGAAAAATGTGGGGCTTCCCTCAGAGTATAAACAGCTGTGTTGTAAGATGTAACTATGTAAAAATGTACGTATCTCAGTTCTTCTGTTGTGTGTTGGATGATTGCTGGTTTGTATAAAACAGTAAAGAACTATACTGGATCATATTGAAGGTCTGTCCCCATCATCCGTTAGCTTGCGGAAAGGCTGTATGAATGGGGCAAAAAGTACGGTGGTGTTTTTATTCTGTATTCCTTCCCAGTTTCTGACTGACTGCACTTGAGAAAATACTTGAAGCTGGAAACATTATCTCATGTTAAGAGCATTCAATAGATCTTCTCCTTCCCTCCCTTAATTGTCTAATTATTATTGGAGCCAATTTACACTTTGTGGCTCCAAAATATCCTGTGGCAGCAAATTGCACAGTTGAATTATGTATAGCATGTGTACATGAAGGAGGGAAGAGGTGTTCTTTGTTTTTTAGACCCATGGCCCGATGATTTCATTTGTCATTCTCTTGTTCTTGTGCTGTAGTAAATACAAAACAGTCATTCTGTATTTATCACCTCTGCTTTTTTTTTGTGGGTGTGTCATATTTCCCCTTAGTTGTCTGTTGAAGCTGAAAACTCCTTTTCCACTTAATGCTCCCTTGAACAGAGCCCATTCTGATTTTCCTTATCCTTCCATGGTTGTTAAAGGGGCCCTGAGATAAAGAAAAATATTTTGAGACATAGTGGATTTACTTTGTACATGCAGATCAACGTTTTACATGCAGTAAATAGCATAGTGTAGCTGGAATTCTGTATGACCTGATGCACTGGGGAGTTCAAATGCTGCTGTTCTAAAAAATTGTCATATCTGTGTGGATAATGTCAGTCTTCTAGTAATGCAGGATTTAGTGTCAATCTACTTCTTCCCTTGCTTTTGTAAAGTATCGGTTTTGTATTGTGATAGAGGTGTAAACCTCCTTGTGGAAGTGACTAAAAATAAGCCTGCAGTTCTCACTATGTGCAGCTAACTTTGTCCTTTAAGGAACCCTGAGGTTTCAGAACAGGAAAGCTTGGTGCTCCGGTGTTAGAGAACGTGTTCAGGAGGGTGGCGCGGATATGGTCAGCAGAGAAGGCAGGCTTGCTCCAGGTTAACTCACTGGCTCAGTCATCCCTGACTGCTGGGCTGGGCGCTTGCACAGCGATCAGAGTGCCTCAGCAGGGCGTAGTGTCATGCAAGTACATGGAGATCCCATACTGAGCTCTGGAAAGAATGGCGTTCAGCCCCTACAGTAATGTTTTCACATGAGTCAAATAGTCTCAGTAGCTCTGCCCGTGCTTAGCTTGGGCTGATTCACATCCCAGTGGCTCTGCAGATGTGCTGCTGCTTTGTAGCTCCTCCCCTGTTTAGCACAGGGTCCGTGTTGCAGGCAGCAACGGGGCCATTTCTATAAGCAAGCTGGCTCTGGAAGTATAGCCATGTTAATGTGGCACAGTGCCTGAGCTAGTAAGGCTTGCTGAACCTGAGCTGTCTCTGCATTAGATGATCAATCACAGTTCCAGTGACTCTTAATTAATTCTGCACGTTAACTTTATTTCTGAGTAGCTTGAGTTTGCCATGTGGTGTCTTGTCAATCTTTGGAGTGAATGGAAGAAATAATCTGTGAGCTATGAATTCAATATTCATAGAATCATAGAATCATTTAGGTTGGAAAATGCCTTTAAGATCATAGAGTCCACCCGAATCCATATACTTCTGTGATTACTAAGTTATTAACACATATAGTGTGCATCAGGTGACTGTACCTGTCATCCATTGTTTTTGATGACATGCAGAGTACTGGTCTTAGTTAAGAAGACAGAGTAGTTACTAACATGATTTTATTCTTAAAGCTTACACTTTCGAGGTTATTTAAGTACTTTAATCCCTTACATTAAAAATGGAGCCTCATAGGATTTTTATTTTGGTATTTTTCCCAATTACCCTGGTGAGCAAAAAAAAGTCATGGTGCAGGCTTTCAAATGTGACTCTGTAGGCATGCTATTGCCCATAGTCATGGAAGCATGTTCAGTCTGGCCTCTGAGGTAGACAGCAGTAGCAACCTGCACAAACATCTCACCTGTACCATAGCTGTACATGAAGTGACACCTTTGTTTACATGCATATAACCTACAAATATACTTATTTCAAGGGTTTTTTTTTAAGAGATTAAGTTCTAATTTTGTCACTGTATGTTGTCTTCATTTGCTAGGAGGATGATTACAGAAAAAGAGCTAATCGATACTTCCACTGAAAAATTTTCTTTGGATCGGCTGTATAAGGAACCCAGTGTTTCCAGTGCACAGATGATAGATTGTTGTAAGCGACTGCTAGAAGAATCGTTGCCGTACCTACAAGGCATGCACCTTTGCATTTCGCATTTCTACTCTGTGCTGCAGGATGGAGACCTGTGTATACCTTGGAACTGGAAAAACTGAGGACATATCTGATAGTCAGATGAATTGTTTATTTTCTGTAAGAGGCTATAAATATGAATGTTTTTAAGAGTAAATTATTTAAATCTGTATTTTGATATCGGTGTTCAACCCATGAATTTTCTTCTAACTGCTGCTGAAAAAGGATTGGAGTCCTAGACAATTTGCACAATGCGCAGTATTGCCAGTTCTGGGAAAGACATCTGTACATTCTCCATACTACTGTAGGAGTCCCAGTGTATGGTAGCAGTTGTGAATTTTTGTAGCGAATTATGAAAATACATTAAATTGCAAGTCTGCAAAAATGTGCATGTGTATTTTTAATATACATGAATATTGCCGGATAGATCACCTTAAATCAAGAGCGTACTACTCAAACCAGACATTACATGTTATCGTAAGGGATTCATTGAATGCAGAAGTTGAGCGCATAACTTATCTGGTGGCAATATTGGCATTTCATGTTGCTACCTATTACTGAATTAAAAAAAAGACAAGGGAAAAAACATCAGAGTATTTCTACTTTGCAGAAGAAAGCAGTACGTTGACTTGGTCTCTACAGCAGAGTTTCATATGCTGGTCCAGTATTGTTGCCTTAGAATTTCGAAATGTGCCAGTTGTACTGTCTGCAGTTACCTTAAAGGAGATGTCATTCTCTTTTTGTTTTCCGGCATTTGCTCCATAAATACAGACAATCCTCTTCGCGTACACTATAACAGATTGCAAATCCCATTCACAGCACTTAAAACCTGAGTAGTTTAATGTGACGTCTAAGGAAAGAAAGCATTGATTTGTGTGGGATTGTCTGCAAGAGTAAGTACTACTCAGTGAGAGCAAGGAGCTTGCAGTAAGGCAGACGCATGGATCTCTACTGGTACTTTATTCCTTAAAAAAAATTAAATAAAGTGTGAATGTATGTCAACACTTTTTCATTGTAATACATGCCAAGATGCATTTTGTATTTGAGTTACTACTTTGCAAAATATCTTTTGAGAAGAATCAACTGCTTAACGTTTCTGGACTTGAATTCACTTAGTTGTTCTTTTTTTGTTGTTGTTGCTGGCAAAAAAAGAAAAGGAATTGTCAAATGTTTACTTGCCTTGTATTTATATTTGTATTGAGCAGGGAAATTGTTGTGGTTCTCGTTTTCTCCTGTCAAAAGGCTCGGTGTCAAGTTGTTTATTATGTTGCCAAACTTAAAACAAAAACCCCCACTGTGATCTCAGGCATGTCCATTTTAAAACACTGAGACAGAAGCTGTGACTTTCTCGAGCCTTTAACTCAGCTGAATTACTAGCAGTTCCTGTACAGGTTCTGAAGATCAGCTGATAGACTAAGCAGTTAACTTCCATTGCACGTTACTTCCCCTCGCTCCGTCTAGCATTGGTGATACTGTCCCTGTCCCAGCTGTACTAAGTGAGCGAGCCAGTCCTGTCAGCTGTAGCCCGGCAATATTCCCTGTAACGGCTCTTGGAAAGCAGGGTGTCTTCAGGAATAAAAGCTGAGTGTAGTAATTGTTTTTTCTTGCTTCAATTGAATGACTTCTTACAGGTCTTCAGGCAAGAAGCAGCTGTCCAGTTTGACTGTAGAGGAGATTAAAAAAAAAGTCTGAAGGAAGGTGAGTAGACTCAAGCAAGGAGCCTCATGCAATTCTGTGAGGGCTGACGCTCATGTCGCAGAAAGCAGTGACTAGACCTAGGGACTTTCTCTTTGTGGCATAGAGAAGACGACCAGAACTGGCTGGAGGAGGAGACGTAAGCTGCAAAGAGCCTTTGCGCAATAGAGCACGCGATGTTTCTGCAAGTAAAATGGGGCAGTGGAGACCCTGACCTGGAATGGGGATCAGAGCAGGCAAGAGGGAATGGTGCAGAGTTTAAACGTGGAAGCAGTGAAAATATTTGCTGTTAACCATTTCCAGTCTGGGATAGATCTGAAGATTCTCTCCCAAGTAGCCAAAATCCTCTGGCAAAATGTGTCAGCCCTCAAAGGGTGGCACAGCACCCTGCGTTTCTGGTGGTTACCTCCAAGCTGGGGTCTTGGGTCTGTGCGATAAGGCAAAGACTTCCAGTCCTGCTGCTGTCCCAACAGAGAGGTGGTCAGCTCAGGGGGGTGGTCCTGCCCTTTTCTGTTAGGTTTTGTTTTCCTGACCTAATCTCTAAAACTGCTCAAAAGTTGAGCAGTATAAAAATTAAGGTTGTGTATAGGTCAGTAATTCAGCATGGTCAGGTCTGGGTCTTAACAGTTATTTTGTAGTGCACTTTCTGTAAATGGGTGTTACTGCAGAATGGTCGAGTTGACTTTACAAACATATGGGCCTCCCAACATTTTTTAACGTATTTAGAAAAGCAGTGGAAAAAACTAAAAGGATAAACTTAATGTGTGTGTTGTAGGTATTTATTTTAACAAGTTTGACTTATTTTGAAGATTGTCCCAAATAACAGCGAATTGTCCATTTAGGTAGATGTCTATGGGTTAAATCTGTTAAATATTTTGCTTTCTGACATTTTAATGAGGTGGGAAAAAAAAAGGTTTAGAGCTCTGAAAAGCCTTTTATCACAATGGCAGAGTGGAAAGGGACAATGATTTGAAACTTTTGTCTGGTTTTAAACTGCGCAGAACACCTCCAGTTCTGTTCAACAGACTGTGCTATCAGCTCATTGTGGAAATAGATTTGAATGAATATTAACATCTACTGTGGTTTTATTTAGTCCAGAACTCCTGCTTGCTCTGTGGCCACCAACCAAAAACATGCTTGGTATGAAGTTTCAAAAAGTATTCTCTTTAAAAATGAATCCTAATATTAAATTAGGTGGAGTTGATGTCTTGCTGTTTTAATCATTATTGTTTGGCTTAGATTTGAGTTTTTCTCCTCCTGTTTAGAAATTTGCAACAAACGTTTGAAAGATGAGTAAGAATCTCTACCCGTGATCAAAGGCTTGAAACGTGTGCTGGTCATCCGTCATGAGTCAATAAACCGTGATGCCCAGATCGTGTCATTCAGCCTCTGAGGATGGTTTAGTATTCTAGTGCAGCTGCCAGAAGGAAATTCGATGCTAGATTCAGTGCTAGAATAAAAGAGATGGGGACTTAGGACAAAATTTATCACCTTAACGAGTTATTTTGATGCTGTTTAATACTGTGACCTTGAGATGCACGCATTGGGAAACAGCAGTTTTCATTTTGTCAGGTGTCTGCGTAACGTTTTACCAGATCGTTTCTGTATGAATTCCAGTGTTACGGGTTCCTGCCTGTGTTTTAACAGCTTGACTTTTATTCTTAGAGCTGTATATGAAAATTGTATGAAATTGTGTGAAATAATGCCCATTTTGTCATTGTTCCTTTGGCTATTAACTGCTGTGAGGCAGTCTCAGGGACTAATAGGCTTGTATTCATATTTTGTAAGACATTCAAAACGTTGGTAATGAATCTTGAGAAAGACTTAAAAAGGGAAAATCTTCCAGAAGATTAGAGCTGATGTATCAAAGCATATCCAAAATTTGTCAGAATTTTTCATGGAGCACATAAATCTCATCTAGTTTGTGTACATTACAGCTAAAAAAAAAAAAAGTTTGAGGAAACTGAATTTTAAAGCTTGTTAATTTAAAGTTGTCTTTCTGAGGATATATAGTACTTGTCTGAACAAGGTTATCTCTGTGATTCCTTGGACATATGCATGTACTATATGTTTGTAGTACGTGTATCCGAAGATGAGACTTTCCTCATATTTCCTTATAAGCTTAACAGTATACAGATTTGAAACAGAGCAGGGCACTTTTTTTAAAAAAAAAAAAAAAGGCAGCCTAACTGAGAAGGAGAAAACATAACTGTAAATACAGTAAAAACGTTAATATTAAAAGTTCAGAGATGGAGATTGTGCTTTTCTGTTGCATATAAATACTAGAATAATTTTACTTTAAAATATGAGATTAAAAGCTGGGATCTCAGTTCTGTGCATGGAAAAAATATTTAGATATCTCCCTGGAAGGCCCTGTTAAAACTACAGTATATACTGAAGTAACAGAAAAATAATCTTGTTTTGCAGTTTGTCCTTTTCAGCTACATATTCCTTACACGACTGCTTAAATGCTGAATAATTTAGTACTTCATTTTTGCTAAATCCTCCGATGGGGCACTGTGTGTCTAAGTAGCCAGACTGATTGATTATGATCTCAGTGATGTCTTTAAAACAAAAAAGCTTTTGAAGATATTTTATTTAGTAGAGCTGAAATTTAATATTTTCTTGCTAGCTTTTATATTCTGAAAGTGTCTTTTCTGTGATCTTCTATTTCCATAGCTTTTGGCTATTGTGCGGCTCCATATTTTAGCAAGTTTAAATATTTTTTTAACCCTTTTGCTTTCCCTAACATGTTTACCAAAAGAGCACAGGTTTAAATTGGCCCCACCTATGCTGTGGGCTGTGCTAACTACAGACCCCCCAAACATGCCTTAGATTGAGCTGCTTAACCTCCTTGTAAACTTCTCTTGGATTTTAACAAGGAATAAGATTTCAGAAAAGTAAGAGTGGCCGAAGTTTGTGCCAAATGTAACGGCCGCAACGGCAACATGAAATGGTGTTTAACATCGAGGTTAGATGAAAAGAGCAGGGTTATAACTTTCTTCTTAATTTAGTTCCAACATCCCTGCCTAGCTGCTCAGGAGAACAAAAGGCAATTTGATGTCGCTTAAGATACGAGTCAGCTTTAATTTCTTTTTGATTGTTTCTCTTTAATCATCTGCCTTGTCATTTGATTTTTATATGTTGCAGGGGCATAGTTGAGCAGTCCGCTAATGCCTGTGGTAGCTGCGTGCGCCCTCTCTCTGTAATGGGATATTCCGAGACCATTTGCTAAAAGCAGCAATCGGATGAGAACCTGATGTCCTCCCTCAAGACTGCTCTGTGATCCGGCGGCCACAGTTCAAGATCAAGGCGTTTCCTTGATAGTGCTTTGTCCAGCCCACACATTATTTTACCCATCAGTTTGTCATGCTCCTGGGAATCTCTTGTTCTGGGTTGGTTTTTTTAAGGGGATGTTTCAAGTTCATTGAGTCAGTGGGTCACAGTTGTAGACTGAGTTTTTGAATCCTGCTTGTGTTATAATCCAAGGGCATGGGTAACTCCGGTTTTCAGCTTGCATTGATTTCAGACAGTCCATCGAGACAGAGCGGTAACTTCTACACAATCGCACAATGCTCAAAAAAAAAAAAAAAGGCAAATCCCTTGATTTCACATTTAATTAAAATTACTAGAAAGTATTTAACGAGGAGCACTACATCTGACTTTAATTTGATTTCTCTCACCGATCTGCAGCATTGTACAGAGTCCGCATCATTTGGGGCTCACCCTGCTAGCAGGGATCTGCGAAGGTGATGTTGGCTCGGAGAAGCAGAGCTGCCAAGGGTGAGGCGGTGCTGTCTTCCTCAGGATGGCCTGCGCATCCCGTTTGCAGCAACCGATTGCAGCAGCCTCTCCGGTGGGGTGGCCTGAGGAGCCCTGCTCATTTTAAAAAAGAAAAAACGCAAAAAAAAAGAAAAAACCTCCACGAAAACAGAAGTGAGGAATGGCCGTTCTGAAACTGCTACCTGGTTTTGTAGCAGCATTGAGAGAGTAACAGCTCATGGTGTTATGAGCAAATTCTCTGGTGCAGTTTTGCACATTTCAAATAAGGGAAGATTCCTGGAGGATGGTGCTGCTGTCTTCAAAATGGACAATCCCTCTAGGCAGGTGATATTTAAACACAGGGCCGTTGGTGTATGGCATGATCAGATGCACGTTCGTCTCTGTTTAATCTTTGAGCTTATGAGACCTTTCTCCAAAGGTCACAAAGTGTTAATCTAAATGTGACTAACCAGTTCACAAAGGTTTTAGCAACAGGGAATCTTGTCTTGATCAGTATTTGTATGCCTGGAATAGCTGGGTCTCTGGCACTCTGTATTACCACCAAAAAAATCAAATCAATGAATCAGAATTTAAAAGCCTGTATGGTTGCAAATGTTGGGTTTGTTGGGTTTTTTCACTGCTTAGATCTTTGCTGACCTGGTATGACAGACTTTGGAGGGAAAACAAGCTGTGCTGTAAACTGGGGGATGTACATGCATTCTGGTTTTAGCCAGAAATCTGTGCTGAAGCCCAAGATCTCCTATCTCGATTTTAAAATGGTGAAAAGTGGGTGGGACAAAGGGCCCTGCAGGTCTGAACCCCTCCTGGCCAAGGTCAGGACTTAAAAAAAAAAATTTATTTTTTTTTTCCTTGCTACTGTATGATTCTTTCCATCTTTGCTGGGTATGGAAACCATAACTGTAATCTTCTGGCAAGAACCGCATTTCATCTACAATTTATGGTCTGGTCTAAAAATGAGGAAAAGGAACAAGAAGGTTTAGGATTGCTGCAGCTTGGCACTTACAGTTTTTGCCCACCTCCTTCCTAATGCAATTTGTCATGGGCAATTCAGAATAGCCGATCTTAAGAGCAGGTTCCAGCTGAGATTTCCAGGTATAATTTAGTAGCATATCACTATCTGGGTGGCAGCCCTTTGAAAGCCATGGAGACCTTACTGCCTTTGCAGGTATCTTCAGATGTCTTCAACAAGTCCTAACAGACTTTCTCAGCTCACAGGTCTCTCTTAGAAGCCTTGAAACTTAATTATATGTCTTAATTTGAAAAATCATATGTGGAAAGATACTCTCTCATCCACGTAAAGCTGTATAAGGCTGTATAGTGAGTGTAGTATGTCTGCATAGCTGGTTGGCACTAGAAGTTCCTTTCAGAGAAAAGGACTGCTGTTCTGGCTAGGTACATGTGTCCTGAATTTCTCCTTCATCTCATTCTTGGTAGGTACCAATGATAGACACTTTTATTCTAAATGTCTTGTGTTCAGAAGTGGATAAGAAGAGGGTGCGAAGGGGTTGGGTGTTCAGCACGTCTCTGTCTTCCTCCTTCCTCACCTCCATTTGTCGTCTCAAGCAGTAGTGCCGTTGGGCAAAGGCTTCTCCGCCTTGAGTGAACGTGGACCATTGGCTACAATGGTGACAAAGAGTTTGTCAAGAAATTACAAACCAGGGTTTCCAAAACTGCTTTCAGCTTCTGACGAATTAAAAGCTTCGCTGGGTACAGACTGTCACTGTGTCTTAAGCCCTCGTGCTCTGTTATAGCGTTACAAAATGTACTCTACGCTACCTGCATTCAAATACGTTCTGGCATGCTGCTCATCGCGGTGGTAGTCTGTAGAGATTCTATGCAAATGCCGAGTCATCCATGGCACGGGAGATTTGCTAACCCCTCTCTTCTTTTTTGGTTTAAAGTTTGTGCTGGTTTTGTCATTCTTTCATTATTACCTTCCCTTATTATGCTCATTTATTCCAAAGACAAACCAGCCTTTCTTGAGGACGGAGTTAATATTAGGAGAAACGCTACTATGCAGTGACTAATGGAAGCCTAGATGCAGTTAGCAATTATTTAAAATGGGCTTGATTTCCTAATGATTACTTTGTTCTGTACGAATTTATTTTGCAGACAACTTATTATACTGAATCCTTCTTGGATAATGAATTTGTGGAACATTTTCAGCATCACCCTGAGGCAGCAGCAGAAATTGCCTCCGCACTGACCCCATATGATAAATAACTAAAATGGATAGGATCTTGCATGGACCCTGCACGCTTGAAAGGCCTGCACAACTCCTAGCTTCTTGGGGGGGGGGAAAAGTGACCGTGTAAGTGAGGAGAACTGCGCTGGAGAATTTGAGCGGTATCATCGTGGTGCAGTGTTAAAGTCATGGAATATGTCCTTAGGTAAGAGGCATAAAAAAATGATACGTGAAAAACAAATTGGAGTAGCTGTAAGCTCTCCTAATGTTTCCCTTTCTGCTTTATTAGTCATTGTAAACCTCCTGCTACCTGGGTTATAACCTTGGGATTATTCTTTATACGATGAGCATATTTAGAGTGAAATTTTGTGTCCCATAACTTTAACCATAGCATACATTATTAAAAATTAATTTAATGGTCCTCTAGGATCCAACTCTGGAGGTAGCAAACAAGCATCTCGGTTATATATTGTCTTCAATTATTCATTAAGAACTATGGGGATTTTCTCGAACATCTCTCTAGCGAACCTCAGAGCTGTTCTCCTAATGCCAGCAACAAAGCTCTGCTAGTTAGTTTAACAGAAATGGACATGATTTCCCTGTTGGGTTTCTCTGTTTGAACTGTGTAATATTTTATCGCATTTAATAAAGTTTATTACAAACGTGACTTGGTATGAGAAAAATCCTGGTGGTGAGGCTAAAGCATCATTTAATTTTGAATGGACGTTTTGCCAACAAGAACTTTAATATATCACCATGTGTGTGAGCGTAATAAATAGTTTAAAACACAAATTACACAGCATCAGTATGGATAATTTTCTTGTACACAGAGCCGTTTTCTCAGCAGTTTGCATTCCCAATTACATTTCTTTTATCTTTGATGTTATTCTGACCTGGACTTTGTAGTTGTTGCTGATTTTTTTGTTTGTTTGTTTGAAGCAAACCTGTTTTCCTCAAAGAAACTGCTTAATTATGGAGCTGCCAGCGCTGCACCCTCGCTCTGGGAAAGGGTCTCATTGCACCTTGTACACCAGCAGCGCACCAGTTGCACGAATGTACCAGGGTCTATGGGAAGGGTATATCTAGGAAAATGTCACCAGTTGGAGAGCCAGAGTTGAACTCAGGGTGGTTAAAATAGCGTAACCTCTTGTGTGGATACTTGTTCCGGTATTTAATTTTCTTTTTGGTTGTTGTATTTCCTTAAACATATACTCTGAACCATAAGTAAACTAAAAAGTATATTAAGTGTTCCAGAAGTGAGTTCCCAGTGGAGAATTACACCAGAGTTACCCAAGTTAAATGTACACTTATAATGCTATCACTTTTGTGATGACAAGCCCTTGTGTGGCTTCAGCGAAGCTGTTTCTGATTTACACTGCAGCCAACGTGTTTTAAAATATTTCCTCATTCCTAAAGGATTGCATCGGAGTTCAGTGTTTCTGTAATCCCTGTTGGATGCTTTGCATCCAGAAATCGCTGTTCAAACAAGAGTACACCAAGTGTCCTGGATTTCTCTTTGTAGATTTCTAATTCCTGCTATGAACAGGTCAAATGCACAGATTTTGTGAATTTTTTTTTTCCTTAACATCTTATTTTGAAGACTAGAGCTTGTCTCCTGTAATTTTACTGTCCTAACAGGAGGGCGGCACAGAGGGAGAGGGATGTAGGGGGAAGACAGATTGGTACAACGTTCAGCACAATTACAACTGAACTCTCAACAGAAGCAATGTGCCTTTTCCTTCCCACCACAGAAGGTTCAGAAGAGAATACCGTACCACAAACTTCACCCTGGCGAACTCCCTCTGCGAAGGCAGGCACTGGTGTTGGAAACCTTGGCAGTCGCTTGACTCTGTCTTTTCATCGTGCGGAGATGCGGCTTTCCTGCGGGATTCCTCTTGGAGAAAGGTGCTGGCCACTCTGGAGGGGGAGCGATGGGTGACACTGTATTGCAGGCTTGAGGGGAGCTGATCGACCGCTGTCTTCATCGATGCAAAGGCGGGAGGGCTGGGTCGATGGCAGGATGCAGCCTCCCCCAGCAGCCGGGGGGGAACCTCGAGCTGCTAGAGGCAATGCTGGTGTGTCCTGCCTGGTCAACTTGCTTAGGCGGATTTCTGGACCTATATTTTCTTTGATAAGCCAGATTCGTATTTTACATTGGTATGATGTAAGACAACCCCCCACCACCACCTCCCATGTGGTGAAGGAGTTTTTAATCTTCCTGGCCAGACTGTGTCCCTTCCAGCTATAGAAATGCTCCTGCCCTTTGTATAGGGGCACTTATCACCTCCTGGGATGGTAAATGTCCTGCTAATGATAGTTCCTGTACTTGCTTTACTTGTGACTAATTCATTAACCCATTTTGAGATAAAAATGTCATTTTTCAACCAAGTGGAGCATCCAAAGTACTGCTTTTCCACACATACGTTTTCCATTTCCTTTATATTTCAGGCATGCGTGAATACGTATTTATTTGCTAATCGTACCTTACAAAGCCATGCAACTGGGGCAATGCATGCGTGCAGCATGCTCCTACCACTCAAGGTGAGGAAAGCTGCTGAGTAGTCTCTGTGGGGACAACAGGGCCCTTGGCTTAAGTGAACACCTAGGCCAGTCCTCATGTATACCCTGCCTATGATTCATTTCCAGACTTTCTGATTTTTAAATAGCTGGATCCTCTGCTAAATGTCCACCAAACGAAAGATGAGGGATGGTATGATGTGATACGGCAGCTCAGAACAGTTCAGCAGGCTCCAGCCCGGAGCCGGAGGGAAGGGCTGTGAGTGCAGAGGCTGCGCTGGGACCGTGGGGACCCCCAGTCCTACTTCCCCGGGACCACCTCCGTTCTTGTGCAAGGGGAAGGTTTTAATGATCCTTCAGTTTGGTCCTTGTGGGAGGAGATTCGTGCATATTATTGGATTTCCCAGTCTCCACCATCTCTGCCACCTTCGGGAACAGCATGAACCAGCACCTGAAGGGCCTGTTGATCTGCACAGAAAGACCAAGAAAGCAAAGGCATTGCCGGTGGTTTCTGACCATCGTTCAGGTCACGAGCTCTGGGGGGAAACAGCGCTTGGTCCTGTGACGTACATACGGTGGAGACCAGGTAAGGATCAGAGTCTGTCTGCAGGACTTGTGGAGACCTCAGCAAAAGGAGAGCGTTTCACTCGTCCCTGCAGTGGTTTTTTTGCAGGTCCCCTTCAGGCAGCCTGGCTGTGAGGGACAGTGCTGCTTGCTGGTCACGTTGGTCATCAGGACGCTACATCTGCTGTTACATCTGCTGCTGCTGAGGGTCACGGGCCAGCGATGCCTGGGGAGCACAGGAGCCCAGAGGCCCACAGAGAGCACAAATATCTTGGCAGGGTGAGGGACTGGCTGGTGCAAAACCTCTTGCCCAGAGCTGGGGCTTCCCATGCGGGGGAAAACACTCGTCCTCTGCAGGGAGCCCAGCCAGGAGAGCTGGAGGCTGCCTGGAGATGGGGCAAGGGCCACCGCAGGCAGGGAGCGCAGCATGGCTGTGGGCAGCTGCTAGCAGGAGGGCTGCAGGCAGCTGCTTTGCACGGCGCTGTGTGAGCGGGGTTGCTGCGGCCCTGATGAAGCTGAGGGCTGTGGACCAGCACCAGGGATGCTGATTCCTTGCTAGGCCGAGCCAGGGCACGTGGGGTGGCCAGGCTCCTCCTGCTCACCAATTGTAAAAACTATGTGTCAGTCTCCTGGAAATCCTTCTTATAATGGAAATGCTTAGGTTTGGTATGGGATAACTATGAGAACTGTAGTCATCCTGGTATGGAGGGGTCGCAGCTGAAAAGACCACGCTGTCCCCACCAGCCTGCGGCTGCCCCAAGCTCTGGGGATGGGGCTGCTCGTGGGGCAGAGGGGGGGTGAGGGTGCTCCCCCCGGTTGCTCACACTTTATCTCGAAAATGTTTTAACAAAGGGGAGGAGGGGGTGTGAGACCTGGAGCTCTGTCCTGCCAGAGAAGCAGCCCCGCCAGTGCGATGAAAGATATTCCACCGGGGGATTTCTGACACACGCTGGCCCTACGTTTCTGGTATTTATTATAGAGGGAAGGGAAGACAAAAGCTCAAGGGAAAACAAAAATCTAGGTCTGCCTCAGGTTATTATAAACTGAGAATTGATAGGCGGTCTCAATTGCCTGTTGCTAAGCAGCCAAGAGAATTGGTTGACCATACCCTGGGCCTTTAGGAAAAGAAAAAAAAAAAAAAAAAGCAGAAAGCTCTGTGTATGTTAGGGGTATATGAAATAACATGTAAATATCATATTAGCATACAGATCCCCAATAGTTTTTTTTGTTGAATGTGTTTGTGAGACATTGCTGCATGGATGATGTGAAACAAGTCAGGCCTTGGGTGGGCAGGATGACTTTTGCTTTAAAATAAAAAGAAAGAGAGGGAGAAAGAGAGAGATTCTGCCATGTCAGTAAGGCCAGTCAGCACTTGCTTGGGTTTTGAAGGCTCCCTTTAGGGTGTGATCTTGCATCCCCCTGAAAAGCTGCGTGCTGATGGTCACTGGGACCGGTTCCTAGGGATCCAAGTCCCTCCTCTCCCAGCCACTGTCACCAAAGTGGCCTTCAGCATTATTTTTTTTTCAAAACACCAATGTATAAAACAGCACAAAGCACTGGAGAGCCGCGACCCCTCGTTCCCATCGGCGCTGGTCCCGGCTTGCTTTTGGAGCTGTGGGAAAGGCAGGGTGCAAAACTGGGTGAAGTAACACCCGCTCACCAGGTCCCAGCAGCCCGCGCTGCGGCCCCTGGGGAGGAAGGGAGAGCCTAGCCCCACCTGGGGACACCCCCCATGCTGACGGGTCCTGCTCAGCTGCCGGCTTTCCCCCTTCGCGCTCCTGGCAGTCGGGTAGCTGGAGTGGGAGAAAACTGGTGTCTGCCTGGCAAAATAGTCTGCCAGAAGGTTATGCGGGTTTTTTTGTTATTTTCTTATTGCTCAGCTAAGCTAAAATGGTAAAATAAAATAGACATTATGCTTGGTGAAGGGGATGCTGTCTTGGGAGGCAGCTTTGCTGTCACCACCCATGATTATTTCACCCCCTTTTCCTTGTTTCTGCAAGTGTGATTTTGCCCATCTTAAGTGGAAAAAAACCCTGTTGGTTTGCAATAATCAGTCTCTAAATCTATGATTTCTGTCTTCTGCCTCTGACATCCCCAAGTCGTTTCTCCACTCCGGTACCTTCCCAGCAGTCCCTTGCTCACCAGCAGTGCGCACAGGGTTATCTCAATACGGAACAAACATCTGGAAGCGGCTGTGCTCCTTTGCACCAAACCGTGTCTTTCCCCCCACCACCCAGAGTGAATCCCCTTGGAAGCTGCTTGTGGCTGAGCGCCGCTCCCTGTCCAAACCAGCTGTGGCACGTGCTCCTTCTCCTCGCACACACCAAGCAGACGGGGCGAACATCACTCTGCAGGGCATTTGGGGTGATGAAAGCGCCTCGGTACCAAACCCGGCTTGCTCAGGGGCTTGGAGTGTGCACGACGGGCACGTGGGGCCATTGCTGTGACGTGCAAAGAGGGGCACGCACAGGGGAGGGAAAGCAGCGGAGCCACGCTATCCGGCAGGGTCAGGCCACCCCTGCCCCCCCTCCTTCCCCAAGCACGGGCCTAAAAATAGGCGTAATCAGGTTTCAAAGAGGAAAAGAAATGAAAAGGTCGAGTGTCACGACCTTAGACATGCTCTGAGGCTGCTTTTCTCCCTGCGTGGCTCGCCTTCGCTGGGCCTCCCGCCAGCGTTTCCGGACCAGAAGCGGCCGGGGCGCGCGCCCTGGGCACAGCCATCAGCTGTGGCCTCTGGTCGGGGGGTTCTTCCTTTTTATCCCTCCCCGTCCGCCTTCCTGCCGCCTGCAACCGGCTCCTTCCTCGCCTGGGGAAAAGCACTGGCGGGTGCCCGGGGCTCCGTCCCCGGCTCCTTGCTGCGGTTGCCCCCACGCCAGCAGGGATCCTGCCAGAGCTGCATTGATTTTGGGGCGCTTGAGCCCCGCTCCGTGCTGGGTGGGTTCAGGGAGGCACCCATTCGCTTCCCTTCGCAAGCCCACAAGCATTGGGTTTCCATGGCTGGCCCATGTGGCTGCGCTGCTCCGTCTGATTTTGTTCAAATCGTAATAGAATAACGTGGCACGTTTCATGCTGGGAACTCAAGACCCGGAGCGGGGAAGGCAGAGGATACAGTGTCTTTGCAATTATGGTCTCATTTTTCCCAGCTGGTGAGAAATCCCTCCATCCTCCTTTGCTCTTCCCCTGCTCAAATAACATCTGAAACTGTTGGGTAATTGTTTTTAGTGCGTATGCGGTCTGTGCAGGTATGAGTCAGGACTCATGCTTTGCCTTCTTTCCTTTTGGTGCAGTGAGGAGCACACAGTCCACCCTCTGGGTCCAACCAAAGAGCCACATAGACCATCCTCTGCCTCTGCCAGCAGTGAGTCTGCCCCGGCAGTCTGCATTTATGAAAGCTGCAGCAGAAGACACCATATTTCACCGTTTGTCAGCGTGTACCGGGCTGGCACGGTAACAAAAACCTTTCCTGTGTTTTCCATTTGCAGATCTTCACGTTCCCTATCGGGAGCATTTTACTCAATGGTTTGATTTTTATTGCAGCAGGGGAATGTAATAGCACAGCAAAACCAATCCTTGGGTGCTTTCAGCTCAGTGCGTCCCAGGGGCAGACAAAATCTGCACCGCATCCCGGCTGCTGCCTGCGGATGTAGGAGCTGGTGAAGCGCGATTGCTGCAGGCAAAGCTCCGATAACACATTTCTTCTGCAGAGGGGAGAGGGGGGGTCTGGGTTTCTGGGGATGCCATGCAGCATCGGCGTGGGAAGAGAGCCCCTCGCTGTTTGCCAGGCATGCAAAGTGCTGCTGCTCCCTCCTCTTCAGGGCTGGGGGCAAGAGGGCAAAAAAGTGACACGTGAAATAAACCTCAACATTTCTGAGGTCTGAATGGTTATTCTAACCACTTGAAATATTCAGCACTGTAGCACTGCGTCTTCAGCGCTTTGCTGTCCCCTCGCTTTGTCTTCGTCCCCTGCTTTTATCCTAAAAAGCTCCAGCCGCTGCGTTCCCTGCGCTTCCCTCTCGCTTGCCTGCGCCTCAGCCCTCCTCCTGCATCCTGCATACCTGGGATCCTTCCTTACAAAGTGCAGCGGAGGATTTCAAAGCCGATTGTCTCCATGCCAGTCCACCCAACCTCGCCCAAAATAACCGTGGCACATGGGGAGGTGGTGGCTGTCGTACAGAAAATAACCGTTTTCCAGGAGCAGCGAGTAGCCGTGCGCACGCTTTGCACAAGCCGTCCCGCCAGCAGGTAGCGTCCCGGATGGATGCACGGGGGCCTCTCTGAATTCCCCCTTTTGCTTGCTCCTGCCAGGGCTCAGCTCCCCACACAAACCCCTTTCCCCCTGCCGAGGCCTCAGCTCCACTTTTACATCCTACACAGCTGCCCCCATCCTCTCCCGCTGTTGTGCTAAAGCTGAATGACGTTCCACATAAGTTTCTCATGAAAATAAGTAAATAAAACAGTTATCTTTTATAAAAAGAGTCAGTGGAAAACAAGAATTAAAAATAGTGAAGAAGGTGGTAAGTTAAAACTGAATTGGTGGCTGATGAGCACAGGATTGATTTGTTCTGCTTTTCAACTAAATATTTTTATTATATTGATACAGTAGATCAATGTATCAATATGCCAATATACAGATCATATATTATACATCAACAATATAGTTGTACTTGTTTAAATTCCAAAACGTTAATACTAGAAAATCACTCTGAAAGGGTATGTTCAGAATAATACCGCCTTTTCTTTCCACAAGAAGAAATATCTACTAAACAGGCATATTCTCTGCTTTAAAATGTCCATTACATCTGCATTTTTCTGCTTCTGTACATTTTAAATCCATTCTGGGCACGTGCCTTCCTCCGTAACCATGTGTGGAAAACCTGGTGCCTGTCATTTTAGGGGTTATTTGCTTCGTCTGCAATACCAGAATCTGCCATCAGAGGTGGGATTTGCCTCAGGATCCTTAAAAAACTTCAGCTCGGCAAATAAATCAAAGAGCTGCTTTAAAAAAATTGAAACCAAGCCCTTAGAGTGGGAAGTTTCCGTGTCCCAGATGGGATCTGTCATGCAAATTGATGAAAAAGTTTCTGTAGGAGACTGCCTCAGCCCAGCCGGTGGTGCCAAGTGGTACCTGGAGACGATGGGTGTTGCACAGGATCTTAATGCTCCCAGTTAAGCACAAGTTCGTGGCCATGGGCATCCTCAGACCTGTAAGGTGTCTCCAGGCAGCAGGTACCCCTGCTCAGGGTCCAAAAGGACGTGTGCGTGCCATCGTCTCTGAAACATCCTACATGACCTGGTGGAGGAAAGGCGAGGCGGTGTTATGAGACCGCAGGTTTAATGCACTCGCACCCTCTTGACCTGAGGTTTGTAAAATAAGATTCATTGATTATTTTTTTTTGTTCTTCATACCGATCAATTCTCACTAGAACTATCAATGCCAATGCTCTTTTCCCTCGCTCCCCCAGATCTACCTCTGGGACATGAGAAATAAAGCCACTCGGTGCCAGACCACGTACAGTCCCAGGGAAGGACGTGGGGGCTCAGGGGGTGCCGTTCCCCCGGGGCTCCCACAGACCATGCCTCAGCTGACAGGGACATCGGCAGCAAGACCCCTGCAGGCTCCTGGGACCCCCCAGGGACAGCAGAGCCCCGAAGACTTTGACGAGTGGTTTTATGGTCTTGAGCACTGCATCTGCTGGCTTAGCACGCCCTGGCACACCCCATGCCACTGGTGAGCAGGGAATGCTATTTTGGGGATCGAAATCTTGCTCTTACCAAGCTGGGAGGGCTGTCGCAGGCTCACTCTTCCCACCAGAGTTGAGGGGGGTCATCCACCAAACTGCGTCTTGTCGGCCACATGACTGCCGAAGTGCATGAGGCTGTGTCAGTGCTGGGAGTCACAGGATTACCTCGTGTCTGCCCCCCCCCCCCCAAAAAAATCTATGAATTTGTACGAGCATAGATTGCAACTTCTCCTAAAAGTCAATGAAAGCTTTTCCCAAAAGCTGGCTTGCTTGTGCAAGGAAAACTTCCCTCTACGTCTGTCTTAGCTGAGCACCTTGAGCAGCTTGTACACCGGCACCGAGCCTGCCTGAGGAGGCTGGACCCAAACCTCGTGATGCGCGACGTGACTTCTCCAGGCAGACAAAGAGCCGCGCTGGCGAGCCGAGCTCCGGATGTTTTTCTCAAGGTTTTTTCCCACAGCATTGACTGACCTTTGCCAGACCCTCAGGTGTTTGCCCACAAGCAGCAGCAGCATTGCAGAGCATGTGGCAGGGGAACAAGAACACGGCAGCATGCGGTGCTGTGGGTTCTGGTACATGGAGCACGTGCCTGTGGCATGCACCGGTGTCAATCCTGTATCAGGGTTTCTGACATTCAACAGAAGCCCAACATGCTTGTGCCCCATCTGCTTCGAATTTCTCCTCCAAGCGGCACAATTACACGCAGACAGGGTCTGTGGCCTGAGCTATGAATTGACTCTGTGTACCCTGTAGCTCAGCCCAAGGCCCGTACCATGAGATTGTCCCATCTCCTCTTATTCATCCTATGAAGGAAAACATGTGCTGGAAATGAAAACTTCCTGAGAGAAGCCTGGTTTAGACAAGACTGAAAATACTGAGGGATAAATCACACTGGCTAAAGGAGAATTCGGCTCACTGCAAAATATTTGTGAAAAAAACTGATTCTTCATGCCATTTTGGCATGAACTCCTTAAGCTCCACCAGCCTCCCAAGCTATGAGTTTTGCATCAGTTGTCCTTGAGAAACTTCATATCCCAGCAGCCGAGTGGTGCTGCAGAGAGTACAGCCATTGCTGGGGCAGATGGAGTTCAATTAGTTGTTGTGTTGCAGCCTTGATTTTCGGGCTCCTGCTGCCTTGCACCTCAAGCAGGAGGGTCAGGAGCCATCAGCCCGGGTGCAGTTTCCCTACTGAATGGTTTGTACTTATAGAGCAGCAAATTAAAAGCAAACCTCCAGGGCCAGAGGTTTGTCTTTTGAGGTTGTGTCCGCACAAAGAGCAGTCGCCATTTGAATTCCTCCTGGCTTGTCAATCACGCTGCTAATCCCTCTACACCTGGTTTTACCCATAGCAAATACAAGTTATCATTCTTCCCAGTCCTTGGCTAGATTGGTTTTCTCCCTGGGAGGGTATATGAGGC
Source organism: Platalea leucorodia (assembly GCF_965183815.1). Lineage (NCBI taxonomy): Eukaryota > Metazoa > Chordata > Aves > Pelecaniformes > Threskiornithidae > Platalea > Platalea leucorodia. Next base: position 122,711,950 of record NC_138823.1, read on the forward strand.
ATGTCCATGGGCAGTTACCAAGCAGCGATACCTGCACAGGTCATTTGGCCATGTTTTCATGCCCTCCCAAAGGCGATACAGCTTTCTCATGTACGCAGACCCTTGCTCAGCAAACTAAAATGTGACTTGGTGTACTTAGTTCCTCATGTTGGTCCACTGGTCGGAAGCTGGAAAGGATCTGGTAGTGAACTGTGCTTAGGAGAGGAACCAGGGAGAAATACGTATTTTGCATGGGTAACTCTTCCCAACCCTTGATGGGCGAGATACCTCCGAAACATGGAGCTCACGTTTCTTTCTGCTGCTTTGCCATTTCTTCCAGCCTGCAGAAGTGGGATTCTCTCTGCTAATGTCAGGCACCCAGAGGACATCACTGGTTACCTGAGACTGTATAATCAGTGAAGGGATCTGCTCTTTCGAGGTATGACTCCTCAGGAACCCGGCACCTTTGCTAAAATTGAGAGCCAAAGCAGGGTCATCGTGCTCTGGCCTTTTGACATGGACACGTTTGTAATCCACAATGCAACAAACTGATGCCTCCAAGGTGTGTCCAATCCAGCAAGACAGACCTGACATATTTTAACAAAAGCTTTTTAATTACCCCTTGGGAAATGCTGATTAATTATCAGAAGAAAAACTTCTCAGCTGGGCATGCTCAGAAGGTGCAGAGCAGCACCCAAGGAGGGTGGTGAACGAGCCTTGCTGAGCTGTTCAAAGTCAACTGGGGTTAAAAAATGAACAATACGTAGCAGAAAGTAAAAAATGGCAACAGCGGGTCAGATTTGGTGTGTCTCCTCACCCCAAACCTCCCTCTAGCAACAATGAGTAGCAGATGTTCAAGTAAAGATGAGAAACAGGGTAAATGCAAAGTGACCTTCTCCTTATACGTCCTCCTGGCTTTTGGCACACAGTGGTTTGGACAAATCTGTAAGTCCCAGGGAAAAATCATATGAGAGATCTTTTTTAATTCTTATTTCTGCAATGCATGATTACAGGCTCTTTGTCCTGAATCCACATGAGCTCATTCAGCCACTGCGCAGGCTTTTCAGAAAGATGACATTATCACAATAGCCAGATCTTCTCCGTGGCTTTCCACATGACCACTGTGGAAGGGCAGCCTGCCAGGCTATCTAAATCCAGCCAGGACACCTACCAAATACCACTCAACAAGCCACGTCAACTCCAGTTTCCTAGTGGTTACATTAATGGTTGCAACTCTGGCCACAGGAGGAATGGCATGTACTCCTCTGCGGCGTGAAAGCAAGGCCACAATGTTGTGTTGCTCAGTTCTCCAAGGCTAAAGGGCCATTAAGGTCTGCCAGGATGGCTGCAGCTTGGTCGAACATCACAAAGGTTTTGTGGAGAAGGGAAATGCCTAAAAACATAGGAAAGAACACTTTGTCTGTGCGGAGGGCTCTACCCATGGTCTGGTGGATGGGTTTTGAATAAAATGGGCTCCTGAGAGCCAGTTAATGTTCACCCCGCACATGGAGCAGGGAGGATGCCTTTGCAAAATGCTCCATTTCGGCCACAGGCTTTGCACAGCAGAGGAGAGGGCGGGTTGTGAGTCGTACCCCCAAGGAGCTCCCGTCCCCGTGCCCTCGGGGCATCCCAGGGTGCACCCCCAGGCATTGGCCCCCTCAAGCCACTTGGAGAGGCAGCAGGGCTGCAAGTCAAGGAGAGGACATGGCCACTCTGAGGGGCAGTCCCAGGCTGTAACCCACACCGGAGACCGCCTGCTCGCTTCCACGGGCTGAGCTGGTGGTAGGAGAGAAAGGGAAAACTTGGGGCAGCCTAATCCAGCATTAAAGTCCTCACTAATTCTCTCCTTCCTGAGGACACCTGAGCCGCGGGGCTGGTGCGGGGGGGCTGGCGGCTGCCGTCCCAGTTGGCTCGAGCAGCTGCAGCCATCTGCAGTACTTGTCTCCAGCAAGGTATGGTTTCTGCGAGATGGGCGCCCCAGGGTTGGATTTCTGCTCCTCAGGGGTCGCCCCAGACCTGGGAAGGGAGGGATGCAGCTTTCTGGACAAAAGGAGAGGGGGTGTTACATGTCAACATCTCTGGTGCCAGGTGGGAGATGCTAAACCTCTGTGTCTCTCCGATAGAGTTGCTTGGGAGGAGGGAGAAGCATGGAGCAGAGCTCTCCCCTTACCCCAGCAGTTTGACCTGCTGGGGGCCAGGAGAAACACAGATACTGTATTGAAAACCCTGCAAAGGGCAGGCAGAGAGAAGGCAGGGAAGTCCTATCCCATGGTGGGAATAGGGCAGGTCATGTTGTAAGCAGGTCATCTAGACATTTTATCCCCGGTTGCTGCCAATAACAGAAGAAATTCTTGAGTCTGCGAAAAGGTGAGATGAAAAAACTCAAGTGGTTCTTAAATGTATGCTTATAAAGTAGCAATGATCTGTGAATCATGGCTTTCCAGCTTTGGATCTTTATAATGTGGCAATGCACACACCCAGATCCAAACTAAAGTAATATAAAGTGACCTGAAAAAAATTCAAACTGATGTAAAACCTAAAAAAGAGAAAAGATATAAGAATAACATGCTTTGCATTTCCTTGTCCTCTTGGGTTGTTAGACCCACTGAGGCTGAAGCAACTTTCAAAATGCATAAACAAATCAAAGAACTAAAAATAACACAAAATTATTAACTCATCCAGCTGTATATTCACAAGTGACTCTTACCTTTAAAATAAAAGGATCAAGATTGGATTTTTAAAATCCTTGCTATCTTATTTAAGTACACCATAGACTGTGGTGAGTATACATATCCATATCCTTCATTGACTTTGCTTTCTACCCTTCACACTGATTTTTTTCCTCCTTATCTTTATTTTCTGCTGCTTGGAGAATGAAATCAGCCTGGCCAAAGAAGCTTTCTGGTTCTTCTGCCCTTGCACAAAGTGGCTAGGCCAGTCTTCACCAGGGCATGACCATCCATCTGGAGGCTCTGATCAGCCCACGGGGCAGGGGGTGAGGTTCAGCCTGGAGGACGCTTGCGTAGGGCAAGGAAGGGGAGCAGGGCATGGGAGTGATTCCCACAAGTTTGGGTACCAGCTCAACTGCAGGATTGCTGAGTATCCTCAGGGAGCTCCTGGGCTGAGTCTTGGGCCTAGTCCTGGGCCACAGTCCCACATCCGTAAAACAGGGATAATGTTTTCAAAGCTTGCACGGCTTTTGGGAGGGTCGTGACTATTAATGGTCATGAGAAGCTCCACCATGGCAGAGCTGTGGACCTTATAAGGGCTGCTGTCTCTCTCTTGAGAGAAAAGGCTTAATTAAAATCAGCTGTCTCCACTGGTGTTAAAATTGTTATCACCATTCATCTTTCGGCTGCCTTGGTGCAATCTTTCTCCTTTTAGAACTAAAACTGCATTTAAAGCTTTAAACTGCAAGTTGACCGCCACAGCTTGGCCAGATTCCTTGAAAATAGGGGTTGGAGCTTGCTTTTGATTTTCTTCTCACTCTCCTGGCCACAAATGGGCTTGAAAACATAAATACCAGCCATGAGCATTCAAATAAAAATTACTCTGGAGTCCGAGGAAAAATGGTACCATTATTTGGAAGCCATACTACAAACTGCTGGCTACCCTCCGTCAGAGCGATAAAACGCGGATAGTTTTAGTGAAGAAGTAAAATTAGTTCCTGAGTTTCTGGCCTGAGTTTCCTACCCCTGACTGCTATTCCAGACTGCAGTTTAATTCAGCTGTTTATGTGAAGACGCCCTATTGGGATAAGGCAGTGAATCTAGCCAATGTTGCGGAGATGAATGCCTTTATTCTTCTTGAAATAAAAATGGTGTCATGGGATCTTTCATGCCTCCCCTCAGACAGAAGCTTGATTTAAAATGTCATCTGAGGGATCACATCACTAGAAGCACATATTACTTCCTAGCTCAGTGCTAGGGTGTTGACAGAAAGCAATAAAGTGTCCTCAGCCATGACGTGCAGTTAGACGTCGTGCTCCGAAGTGCGGCTCAGCACCCAGGCACCTGCGCTGCGGCGAGGGACAAGCGGGCTCTTCGGTCCCTGGACCATGGTGGCAGGATTGCACCCCTTCGCTGGAGATATTTTTCTATTTGATTTGGTATAAGTATGGCTTTGTAAAGAGCTAATGAACTTGAAACATCCCCGCTGCAGCATTTACTCAGCTTGGCTTTTGACAGCGTAATTTATTTGTCCTCATCCATGCTGCTATTTTCAGACACAGTTAGCACTAGTATTTCAAGTGTAAAGATCCTTGCTAAGCAGAAACTTCCCCGTAATTGATCTTATTTAAACCATCCCTTGAAATGTCTTTGCTTAATGGTGTCAGCAACCTCCACCTGACATCACTGGACATCATAGACCCCCATCACGCCCCCAGGACACCAAGACGCATAGGTGGCTGCTCCTGCCATCAACCAGGAAAGGTGGAGCAGCAGGCACCACCACACCTTCATCCACCCGCTGCTGCCGGACCATCTCTCAGTCCAAGCCTCCTGACCCAGCAAAGAGCTACAAAATCTCCAGGAACCATTTGTTTTTGCCACGGTCCCCACAGAGTTTCTCGATGGGGGAAAAGAAGGGAAGTGTTTCATGGTTAAGAAGGTAAAAGGGGGAGCGTGTGGAGGAGCGAGGCTTTGCTGGCTGGAGTGGGATTGCCCTGAGGAGAGCAGGTCTGTCGTGGGCATCCAGACCGTGCCTAGAAGCGGAGGGCAGCCCAGATGTGGTCCACTTGGAGATGCACTTTGAGATGAAAAGTGCTGCTGTCAGCTGTTTGTGACTCCCCAGGCTTTGGAAAATAGCCAGCCTGGGGGGGTGGAGTGCATTGCATGGCCAGCTACGCTTGCAAGAGTGAAATTTTCACTGAAGTTGCCAAAAAACTTTTTGACGTCCTGCCCCTCCCGTTGCCTGGTGTGTTTAGGAGAGGCGGGCAACAAGCAGCCAGGGCATTGCTTAACAAACACTTGGCCACGAGGTTAAAAGCTACTTTAGCCACAATGTGAAAATCTCAGTTGCACTGAGGCTACTACGAGGAGTAGAGCTGTCTCACCACCACCACCACTCAGAGTGCTCAGCTTTCTGCCCTGGGAGCCCATGCCCTCTGGAGCAAACCCCTTCTCTGCTCCTGCATCCATCCCCAATCCCTTTGTGGGAATGTGCTGTGTTGAACACCAGCTCAGGGCTACTTTTTTGGCATGGGGTCTCAGAGGCAGCTCTGCTCTGTGATGGCTTCCTCAGGTGACCTCCAGAGATGTTTTCAAGACATTTCAATTCATTTACCTGAATAGGTAAATTCTCCTGGAAAAAAATAAGTGCATTCTTCAGTGATTTGCTGTCTTTACAATGAAGGCAAGAAGTAAATAAAATAAGCAAATGGGCACGTTTGTGAGGCGATTAATCTCACAGGGAAGAAGCTGAGCTAATGAGGTCAAAAAGACTCCTCAAGCATTTATCACATGAAAGGGTTTAATGGCAAGGCACTAGCTCCTCAGCACACGAAATCTAGAAATCTGGTTCAGTTCCTGACCATTTCTGCAAGCAGGGAAACCTGCTGGGCAGGGAGCAACAAACTCATGGTTTTCTGCAGCCAGGCTAAGAGACACCTTCCCTGCCTCTGCCTGCCCCTGCGCAGCACCGCTCGGTCTGCAGGAGCGAAAGGGCAGCTTTTCCTCTGGGTCCGGTCCCAGGAGCAGCTTCTGAGCCCAGTCCCAGGAACAGCCCCGTGCGAAGCGTGCCAGCAGAGGCTGAGGCAGCAGGCTTCCCTCTTGCGCTCCTACAACTGCTGCTGCTGAAACACAACCCTCGTTTTAAATCAGCTGCAGTGAAACGGAAGGCTTTGAGAAAACAAACTCCCTCCAAACATATCCTTAACTTCATTTCCTCTGGTGGCCCTCCTTCTTTCTGGGCTAAGTTTCATGGGTCACTTTGTATTTTATTTTTTTCTTCTTCTTCTAATTTTAATTCTTGTCCCACCAGGGGTGTTCTTTCATAGGATCCCAACCACGAATTCTCAGATGGCAATGAGAGCTGAGACGGGGACTTGCCTGTGTTCTGTCTGCTTTTTTCTTTTCTTTTTTTTTTCCTAGGTTTTAAGCTGAGTTCTAACATATCCCATATTTTGTTCATTTAGGAGGATTCTTTTACACCACAAGAAAAGTAGATTGTCTGCCTGGTCTGTAATCATGCTAAAAAGATTAAAAACAATAATAAATACAGTTTTTTCTTAATTTTTTTTTCCACCAAAACTCCACTTCTACTGAAATGCAGCCATTTGAGCACCGTTTATTTAGCACATTTCCAAAACCACAGCTGGATCGTCCTTATCAACAGTCTCTTCTTACAAAGACAGCAATGTTCAACACCCTAAACAGGGGCAGGGTTAAGATCGGCTTGCCCTAGGAGTTCAGCTGGAGTAGAACCGGCAGAGCCTGGCATCGTTTCTGTTGGAGCTGTCTTCTGGATCAGACCCGGAGGAGGAAGATGAGTGGCGGGCTGCCTCCCCGCCTCCAGTTTGCTCTCTCCTGGCTGGGCTTGGTGGCCCATGGGCTCCCACGGCTGCATTGCTCCAGCTGCTTTCCTTATCTACAGCAGGCACCACCCGTGCTTGCTGTGGGCTTTGGGGCTGGGTCACACAAACATGCAGACCAGCACTTGCTAGGCACAATTAATGTGGTCTTTGTTACTCTAAGGCAATGGATTAAATTATTTTTGCCAAAAATCTGGTCTTAAGTGCAGTACTCCCAACCCAGGCGCAGCAGCTCCACCGAAATGCCACTGACTGGGATGGGAGCTAAGTGACAGATTTTCATCTCCTCTTCCATTTCTCTTGTTGGCGGAGAAAGCTGAGGTTTGCCTCGTGCAATCCAGCCCTGGAGCACCGCTATCCCCAGCTTAGGAGGACTCCCTCAGGACAAAACTGACGGGCGGAGAAACCCTGCTCTCTGATATTTGTAATAGCAAGAGAAGGGTCCCAAAGCGTGTAGCTCCCTTTCTCCCCTCGACACAGCAGCAGCAAGCCCAGACCTTTCCTCCGGCTTCCTCAGGCCTCTGCCACTCCTTCGTGTGCGTGGTTTTTTATTTAAAAAAAAAAAAAAAAAAAAAAAAGCAGTTTACAAGTCCTTCCCAAGGCCGGGAGCGCTGGGCTGGAGACCCGCCTCCCTCCCGGCGGGGCTCCCGGCGGTGCCCCGCTCCCCGCCGAGCCGAGCCCGGACAGCGCTGGCGGCCGGTCCCTCTCCGCAGCCCGGGGACGGGGCGAGGGGATCATCCCTGTGATGGAGTCACCAGCCGCTGGGTGCCACTCTTGTCCTGCCAAACCCCGCCGAAACCGCCGCCGAGGAGGGAGCCGGCGGCAGCCGCCGCCGGGGCCGCCCTGCCCGGCGGGGTGGGGGAGCCGGTCCCGCCCGGCCCCCGGCTCCCCGCCCGCCGCCGCCTCCGCAAGCAAACCTGGGCAACCGGGGACGAAAGCAGCCCCTCTCCTCCAGACGGGACAGGCAAAGCACTTGCGGTGCGGGGAGGCGTTCCCCCTCGCTGCCCCAGAGCACCGCCGGGTTCACGCCTTGTGCTTTCCGCCCGCTGTCTGCCTCCCGCGCAAGGCTGGGCGCAACGCGGGCGCTGCCTGCGCTGCCTGCGCTGCCTGCGCCGCCGGGGCGTCCACGACCTGCCAGCCCCACCGCCGGGGACAGGCACAGGTGGCTCTGCCCAAAGGCCCGCGGCGGCGGCCCCCGTTTTCCCGTCGTTTCCCCACGGAAAATGCCGGCTGTGGCATTAGGCAACGCCGACCCGGCGCAGCAGTCGACCCATGCGCCGAAGCCCTCTCAGGGTTATGCACGATGCAAAGCTGGAGACCCTCAGACCAAGCTTTTATAACGGTATTTAGGTGCTTTACTCCCACTGGATTCAAGGAGAGTTTGACACTCAAATATCTTTGTGGATCTGAGTGTTAGCTTGCACTAAGAAAAGGCAAAAGAGCAAGAGAAGTAGCCTAACACGGGTTTTGAAGCTTTTAATTTGGCAGCAATATTTTACGGCATATTTTTGTAGAGTTCATTTTGTCCCTCTGGTAACACTAGCTACTGCGTTTTTTCATGTTTTTTATTGAATGGAATGAACTTTTACATGGAAAATACTGAATTGTGCAGCATCAGGATAATACTCTAACATCTTTTCACATTACTTGTGGACGTTTATTTTTAAGCTGGCAAAGAGCAGATGGGCAACTATCGACAAACACAGGATAGTGGCAAGAGCAGCTGGACAATGCATTAGCTCATCTCTATTTAAATTGGGACTTCAATATCAGAAGTCACTTAAAAATGGGAAGCAACTTCTTTTACTGCAAGCATCAAATAAATCTTCCTGTGTTCATCATTGGTGAAGTTCAGCAACCGGCTGTACTCATGGACATTTCAGAATATTTACACTGACAGTTTCCAAAGAAAAGAAGAAACAGGACATGGGAATGACTCAGTAAGTACAGACTTCAGATGTAACATCTAGTGAAAAATTCATTAAGTACCTACCTACCTATCTGGTTGACCCCAGGCCCATTAATCCCAGAGCGAAAGCTCTGACAGCTACCTCTTGGTGTGGGCTTTCGGAGAGGTCTTTCTTCTCCCCCCACAAAGGAAGCCCCCATCCCGCATGTGCACAGCAGCCATGTCCCCGTGTGACTTTTATATCCACTGGAGATTGATGGACCGAGATCTCCACTGACTTGTGGCCATTAAGCTCTGAGATACCTTTCTGTGTGGCTGCCAACTATGCTCGGTCAGAGGAATTCCTCCTGGAAATGTGTATATTGAGGGAGTGTGGATTGTATGGGGTTTTATATGCTACAGGATTAACCTTTACTCAGCCTGTATGCTGGGGAGGAGGATTTAAGTGATGTGCTGGAAAACGTCCCCTGAAGACACTCATTTTTTTCCCTTCTTTCTTATTTCACCTTAAGCCTTCTTCAGGAAATTGCTTGTGGTTTAAAGGTGAGATCTCTGATCTACCAGCAAATACGTCTCCAAGGGGCCCGAATCTGCATTTCACACACAAAAACCACTTTAGCCAGTTCAGGTGTCTGTCAAAGCACCAGAGTGTAAACCAAGGTAAAGAAGAGATGTAGAGAACAGATAAACACGCTCCTGGACCCACAGCAGATGAAAGAGCCTGTCTCCAGGACTCAGCAGGAGCTCTGAAAACTGGGATACAGCACTAGCGAAACAGTTTGAACGGCCAAAGAAACAATGATTTACCTGAATGAAAAATTGTTGAAGGTTAGGTATACCTTTTCTTGAGCAACACTCTATGTTACTGTTTGGGTCGTTTGAAGTTTTGAAGGTTGGATTTCCAATATAGTCCAAATATAGCCTGAGTGGGAGTTTGGCCATTTATCGCCCTGGGAATATAAACCAGACCACGGACTACCCCCAAACTGCTCGTTCTTGTAGGGTAATCATGAACATGAAACAGGTTTACGTGCTTCAAAACTGAGCAGCCAGTACTTAGCAGGGCAGGCCAAAGAGCATGTATTATCCCAAATCCTGCAACGAGCTGTAAAGATTTCAGTTGTATCCAAAACATATCATTAGGCCTTCCCTTGATTTTTGGTAATTAGAATCTTCCCAAATATCTCTGAGCGTTTTCATTACTTCGTAAATTTTCCCCAAATAGTTTAGACAAATTATTTTCAGCAGATGGCTTGTTATGAATAGCTTGTGAATTTTTCACTTTGACATCTGTACTGTGTTTACTGGGTGGTTTAATCAGTTCCTGGGCTGAATGACTGAAATGTTTGCAAGGGAGGAAAAATGAACACAGGATACTAAATAAGAAACAGTGTGTTTCAAGGACAAACATCTTCAGCTGACTGTATTCACAAACACTTTCAGAGATATCCAGCGATCGCTGACTGCCCTGTGGATGCTGTGATGTATGTATGCCTGCAAATCCAACTCACCTCGCTCAGCCCAACATGTAATTGTGAACCTCTTCACATTTTTTAGCAGCCAGGTTATGTAGTCAGAACTCATTAGCAGAATTTTTGCTCCAACGAGTTATATTTTAACCACATGCCCAATCCTGACTGTCTCGACACTGATGTGGAGGTATTGTTAAGCAGAGCTGCATGTCCAAACGGGCTACTTTTATCTCCTTGCTTTGTCTTTCTCAAAATAACATTGGAAGATAAGGTACACTCTTTCTTTGATCACTAATCTCCGACTCTCGAATGGTGACCACAAAGGATAAGTATGCATTGAACAGAAGTCCTAATGATCAGCACATGATTACAGTTTCAAGGAATGGGAAAATTAAAACAGAAAGCAAAAACCCCAAACATGGGGGAGGCTGGAGAGGAGGGAAAATGGGCTGGTATAAAAAACTTCAAATATCGTCAACAGAGCAAAACCATAAAACAAACCTATGCATTTCCTGATGAGAATTAGCATATTCTTGCTTTAGTGGTGTCCTCTCCTACCTAAAGACAGTTTAATTGATAAGAAAATCAAAGTAATAGGGAGCAAACCATTGGGACAAGATTGTCTCTGTGGTACGTTCATATGGTGCATGGTACAAAGGGGTCCTGGCTCCTAGCACTGCCATCATGCAAATATTAAACAAAAATAGGGCTGGGGGGGAGTGGCAGGAGGTTGCGAGACTGCAGCACCAGTGGCAAAGCCATCTGCAGCAGCGCAGGCTGCAACACGCTCCAGGCTCCAGCCGTGCCTTTTCTCACGCCAGATGCTGCTGCGCCCACCACCTCGGCTCACCCCCGAGTCCCCAGCATGTCTGGCAAGCCACGGCTGGCCTCGGGTTTCTTGAAGGCTTGTGATTTTCTGCTCTGAGTTGCCATCCAAATGGTAAGTAATAAACGCTTTAATAATTCATAACCAGTCAGTAATATCTTAAATAATTTAACAAACAATTTGTCATCTTTCCTTCTGATAGAAGATGCTGGCTGAAGAGCGGCTGAGAAAGGTTTCGTGTCCACCCCAGCCCGAGCTCAGCCAGGTGGATGCAGCCTGCAGGGGAGTAACGGGAGCCCACCCCAACCTCGGGGGGTGCGAGCACAGACCTGCCGGTCAGAGGAACAGGGGGAGCCACGTTCAGCAATCTTCTCCTGTAAATGTTCAGCATGCTCAGAGACATATTTCTGGATCCATTCCCCTACCCACTGCCCTCGGTGATGAGACACAGAATTCCTGTCTCCCTTGTCCCTGCTTTCCTCCTGCAGAGCAGCGCAGACCCTGGAAGCCGCAGCTCCTGCTTTGCCACCCAAGCTGCTAAAGAATCACAGCAGGTCTAAGGCAGGCTGGCGAGTCAAATGGCCCTTCATTCCCATGCAGTTTAAACAGCAAGTCCCAACAAGATGGATGTTATCTTCCAAAGGCATGGAGAAGAGCTTGGAGCAACGCTTAGTTCAGAGAACCACCTCAGAAGATAAAACCCCAAGTGAAGTAAGAGACCAAACACCCTTGAGTCAAAACCAGTAGTTTTACCTGGTTAGACTGTAGCATGTATCTACAGCATCACATTAAACACAAACAGCATGCAGTGAAGCCAGCCAAGCTCTCCAGATGCTTAAAATCATAGAAGTGCATAAGATTGTAATTGAGCAAGGCACATAAGGAATACAAGTGCTGTCAGCTTAGGCATAAAGAATATGTAATAAGTTGTAGAGAAGCACTCTTTTTGTTATGTTTTAAAAGAAGTCTGTGGTCTTATTTCCAAGTAGTTCCAATCCTGCTGATGGATACGATCCCCTGCACACGGGCTTTTTTAGGAGAAGATGTTGCGTTGGCTCCAGTGAAGTTATGCTGGCAGAAAATGTGGTTCCCTGCAACTTCACTGTTCCCCAAAAGGCCCTTTGGCTAAGGCATTTGCCATATCTAAATATGTACTTTCATTTAAGAGGTGTATTTTCATTGAATAGTGGCCACTCCGCCATTAAAAGCATTTGAGACGACCCCAACCTCACTGCGAGCACCGGGCTAGAGCAAACAGGCAGACAGCCCGCTGGAGCACCGGTGAGCGCCGAGAAGGGGGAGCAGGACGGAGCATCAAAGGGCCGCACTGCCCAAAAACCACACCAGAAGGAAGCGCGGCCCACTCCCACCGCCCCAACATCCACACCGCGCTAGGAGGGCGAGAGCTCGGGCATTTTGCAGGGCTTGCTCCCAGGAAACAGTCTAGCCCAGAAAAGCAGAGGAAACTCAAGCGGCGGCGTTCTTGCCCTGCAAACACATCTGTGGCTAATCGGCATGGCACAGTGTTTTCAAAAGCGCCGAAGCAGGACTTAGGAGCTTTACCCATCCCCAAACAGGTGTAAACTTCTACGCATTAAATCACTTTGAGAATTCCCTCTGAGCTTAAAAGTCACTTTGGTGACTCATGACAGGGAGCTGCTGTTTCTGGGCCTTTTTAATGGCAACCCCAGGAGAAAGGAGAGCAGAGGGAAACAAGCCTTTCCTTGCACGGGAGGGTGCTGGTCCACAGCCTGCGGGGAGTCCCCTCACACGGAGACACTTTTGCCGAGACCCGGCTGGTCCCGGGGACCCCTGGGCTCCTGGAGACAGCCCCAGCCCAGCGGGAAACGGCTGGAGATGGCAGGCAGCTATGCTGAAGCAGTCCTGGAGATTTCTTTGAACCAAAGGACTTGGACTTTATCCTGTAATGCCTTTTCTGTAACGAGTGACATCTAAATTATCTCTCATAGCAGCTAGTATGTGTGTCAGTGCTGGCTCGCTGCTGCTGTTTGCAAATGAAAACAGCTTCTTTGGGAGTTTCTAAATGATCTCATAAATATATGTCCTTGCTCAGGGGTCTGCTCACCCACAAACAACAACGCAACGCTAATTAACTCCTCGGAAGTGCTCTCCCAGCCCTTGGTTCCTGCTGTCTCTCTCCAGCCCTGCTGATGTTTCTTCTTTGATAGATTTTATTGTGCTCAGGAGAATCCCAACGTTGCAGGCACTGTGTGACGGCAGGGCTGTCCCAATGCTAATTCCCGTTTGATGGCTGCAATAGTTTTTGACTTCTTTTTGAAGCAGTCCTTCCTCCGCCTTACAGGTTTTTCCCCTCAATAACCCCAGAACCTTTTTTGAAAAGGTACAAGCTGACACAGTTGGTTGATGTCAGGAAAACTGTCAGTTACTGTATGGGCAGAAATCAGCCTTCTGGGAGATGCAATACATTATTCATCATCTTCCGAAGATCATCTAAAGGTCAGGCTATTTTGGCCTCAAGGTGGGTAAGATATGCATTCAGCCTTATGGGCTGGCTACGGTTCCTATACCTGGAAGCCTGAGGTGTTACGCAAGGCGCTTGCATCAGAAACCTGAAAAGCAGAGATGGCTTCATAGCTTTGCAGATCACTGTTGCCGGGATCAGATAGCTATTTACAGGTTTTTGGAGACACCCTCGGTCTACCATGTCAGGAGAGAATGAGCACTTCAGGCTTTGCAAAAAGGTAGCGCTCTTCTGTTTCGCTGCTGAGGAACTACAGTTTTTACCAGTTTTTCTCCTAACTTTTGGATCTGTGCAGTCAAATAAAATTCTCACAAAACTTCATCTTAAAGGACAAATACATGAATTCATTTCAGAGCAGCTACCTGCCCGGGCCAGCGTGGCAAGGTGCCCAGGGGCAGTCAGGGCAGGGCAGATGCTGCCTCAACTCTCAGCTCCTGCTGTCCGGGTTGGGTGTTTTAATTTTCCTGATATGCCCGGTTTCCTAGGGGTGCTCAGTGCTCTGGGAGTTTTGTTTTGATGGTCATGTAGCCCGTCATCCCCCAGCCATGCTTTTGGCCAATATTCAAAGTATCTTTGGGAGGTATTTAACAGTACGGGAAGTTTAAAACATTTCCATCTTAAAAAACAAATATAATTACCCAGTTAGGTGGAAGATTTTAGGGTGCTGTATCAAGCTATATCAAGAAAAGATAAAAAATCAATTAAAAAATATAGGTTTTCCGTATCTGGGATTTAAAAAGACAAGGACTGAAAGACAATCAGTTCCAGCATACCTATTACCAAGTAGAAATGCTGTTTGCATCTAGGAAATAGAAAGCATTCCCTCATACCTCCAGAAATACCACAGTATTTTCCATGTGCTCTGATGCTGCCTTTGTTTTTACTCATGAAGACAGCCGCATCAGAAGGGCTTAAAATGGACCAGATTCTCATATCCAAGTTTGTGCCTCCCATTCACTCTGCAGTACCCATGCAATTAAAAGGACTAACAAGTACAAGCAGAAGCGGAAACACGTTAGGCTACTAACTGTAGCAATGGTGTAGGATAATGCGTCATCTTCTTCCATTTGAGGAACATCTGTAAACCCAATACAGTGATTTTTTTCAATTTTTTGAAAAATAGACTGTAACACCATGGATTGGTCATTGGTCAAACTGCAAAAGTTCTGCAATCTTAATTGCAGTCATTAACTGTCACTGTCCCCCAAAAGCAGTACTCGGGGCTCTGCTGGGCTGCCGTTTTCCAGGCTGCGCAATGCTCGCTGTGATGCCGCAAGTGGTGGCTTCTGCAGTTGTAGCTATCACACTGCACAGGATCTTCACTTGCTCCTTTTATCTTACTTAAAGGCTGCTTTGTACACGCATCAGCTTCAGCCAGGTCTGTGTTTGATCGATGCCTGATTTGAGGTCTGCCGTTAGCGTCAGCTCACACACTATCCTGTTTGGATTTGGTCGATGAGACATAAAACATGATATTGTTTCTGCTGTCTGCTTGGATAAGTGCAAAGCACACCTGGCCATGATGGAAAACGCAATACACACGCACACACACCACTGCTGGTGAAGGGCATTAATATGTCCCGAATCCAGACTTAGAAACATGCTGAATAGTTTGGAGTTATGCTGAGGATCACTCTGCTGTCCCCCACCATCAGGTGCAGACAGTAAGAGGGGGCTGGGTGCCAGGAGGAGACCTACGTCATGAATTACCTGGTGCAGAGTTCAGCTGGTCAGGCAAGAACTGTAATGAGCTGCTCTGTATTTTAAATGACATCTAATTTTCCGGCTTGCATATGGGGCAGGCACCAGCCCCACCAATCTGTGATGTGCCCGGGCACACAGTGTTCTACCTAGCTGACCCTGACAACGGACTTGGAAAAGCCTCATTCAGTGCCGCCTTTGCCTCACTTTTACTGGCAAGGTCTCAGCCCAGTTTCACAGGCTAGGGGAAAGAGGCACTCCCCACACTACAGGAGGGTCAAGCTAGGGACCGGAGACGTAAGCTGCATACACATAAGTCCAGGGGACCAGAGGGGATGCACCTGAGGATGCTGGGGGTGATGGCCAATGTCACTGTGAGGCCACACTCTCTCATCTCTGGAAGGCCATAGAAACCAGGAGAGGTCCCTGATGACTGGAGAAAGATGCCTGCCTTCAAAAAAAAAAAGCAGAAAGGCAATCTGGAGAAGGAGCTGGTCAGAGTCAACCTGGTGCCTGGGAGAATTATGAAGCAAGTTCTGAGGGACTCTGTGTCCATGTCATGAAGGGCAGGAGAGTGACCGGGAATAGCCAGTATGGGCTCTCCAAGGGCAAAGTGTGCCTGACCAGCCTGCCTGCCCTTGTGATGGAATAAGTGACCCACTCTGCAGGGGCAAGGAGGGCAGTGGGTGTTGCTTTCCTTGGCTTTAGCAAGGCTTTCACCACATAACATCCTCCTATAACACCCTTGTAGCCAAACTGAGGCAGGATCGGCTGCATGGATGGACTAGAAAGTGGGTGAAAAACTGGCTGTGTGCTCAGGCTCCAGAAGGAGTAGCCATGGATTCAGAGTCCATCAGGAAGCCAGTTACCAGCTTTGGGGTCAATACTGGGGCCAGAACCGGTTTACACCAGTATCACCCACAACCTGCACAATGGGAGATAACACATCCTCAGCAAGTTCCCAGACAATGTCAAACCATGAGGAGGTCATCACCCTTAAGGGCAGGGCTGCTATTCAGAGGGACCTGGACAGCTGGAGAAATGGGGCAACAGGCACCTCATGAAGTTCAACAAGGACAAATGCAAAGTCCTGCACCTTGCCTGGGATAGCACCCTGCAACAGTCGGGACCTCCTGCCTGGGCAGCAGCTCTGCAGAAAAGGACCTGGGGGTCCCAGTGAGCAAGGGGTTGAACATGAGGCAGCAGCGTACTCCCTCAGGGATGAAGGCTAACTCCAGACTGGGTTGGATCAGCAAATGTGTAACCAGCAGGTTGAAGGAAGTGATCCTTCCCCCGTTCTCAGCAGTAGCGAGACTGCACCTGGGGTACTGTGTCCAGTTTGGGGTTCTCAGTGCAAGAAAGACATTAATATACTGAACAAGGGGAACAGAGGGTCACTAAGATGGTTAGAGGACTGGAGCATGATGTGTCAAGAAAAGCTAAGGGAACTGGGTTTATTTAGCCTGAGAAGACTGGAAGGACAAGAGTCAGCAGTCACGAGTTGCAAGAAGGGAAATCCTACCTGGACGTAAGGAAAAACCTTCTTTGTTGTGAGAGGTGGGTCAGACACGGGAGCAGGGGCACAGAGAGGCTGGGGAACCTCCATCCCTCTATCTACATCCCTGAAGATTTTCAAAACCACCCTGGTAGCATTTTCTCTGCCTGCTACCAATGCAACAGCCACTCTTGCAGGGACTAGAAGAAGTAAACGTTTTTACTTGGCATATTCTTAAATGCGTAGCAGGAGACAGAGCAACAAAAAGTGCCATTTACTGAGTGAAGACCTGAACACCTCTTAGAAACAGAGAGGCTGTGACTGGCCCAAGGGCAGCATAAGGGCAGGAAGGTGAGTGCCTGGGGCTGCAACAACACTCGGTCTCATCACCTTGGTATGGGACTTCATGAAATGATTGAGAAAGCTGCTAGTGGCCACAGTTTAGTTGGAATTTGGCCTGAAGTGAAGTCAACAAGAAAGAAAAAAGCCTCTAACATCAAAGCTTTCCTTTCAGGGTCAATTTACACCCTCAAATTGTCTGTTGTCTGAGTCGATCTAACAGCTCACTGATGAACAGAGAGGGTTTGCTTACCTCCAAGGACCCCAACCCTCTCCTGCTGGTCCAGCTCCGTGGTCCCACCACCTCCTCTGCTCAAGAACTCATCAGCCCCTGCTGTCAGCTGCCTGGGGTGCCCAGAGATGAGCAGCAAAGAGCAGGAGCTGGAGGGAAGGAGCAGGACTTGCCCCTTTCTGAAGTGTTGAGCTGTTAGATTGGCTCAGCCACCTCCTGTCACCTCCTGCCAAAGGGCTCGGGGGGCGGGGGAGGGAGAAGGGGCTAACCGAGCCGTCTTGCTGCAAAAGAAAATCCTGCCATTGGAAATGCACAAGACCAAATTTCCCTAACCTAGTGCTGGCAAGATCACTTGAACAGGCTCAGCGTGGAAGGGATTCCCTGGTATGTGGTGGCCGCAGATGTAGCAGCGGTCCTCCCTGACCGCTTACCCTCTCATGACACTGGCAGTGGCAAGACAGGCACTGGCTGCCCTGCTTGGTCTCTGCACAGCAGATCGCAGGGTGTATTTACCACCCACAGAGGGAAGGTCACTGACTCTGTCCCCTCAAGTGCCCAGAAAAGCAAAACCACAGTTCCCAGATGGATATTTTTCCTCTATCTACTTAAGGCCGAGAAAGCAGGATCTGCAGCTATCTGATGTTGCCCTGCATAGAGACTGGTGAGGGGAGATTACTGACTAACCATACGTAAAAGAAGCTAGCAACATGCGTGGGTCAAATTGTCTTTCTGCTTCATGCATCACAACCTAGAAGGCTGCTTTCCTACCGCTGCTGCAAATCAATCCTTCAAAAGTTTCCTGGCTCGGTCTCCAAATCACTTATCTTTGATTATTTCTAGTTCCACTGTATAGCCCATCATGTCTTGAGGCCACGGGACAAAAGCCAGGAGTCCTACAGTGCAACTGCTCACTTAATTCCTTGGGTGTCTTCCCTGCTGATACATAGCAGAGATTGGCAACTAATCTATATATAGTACAGCACCGCAGCCGAGACACAATGGCTGCATTCAGCGTGCATACATGATGATGTCAGCAATGGCTGTTTAATTGCATCATGGGAAGTAAGGGGAGAAAAGAATTGGAAGAAAAAAAAAAAGAAAGGGGGCCCCTGGCCCCTCCACTTTACATAATTTCCTTCACCACCAGATGGGAACGCATGGGAATGCTGGCCCCGCATCTCGGGAGCTCCCTCCCCGAAGCCTGGCACAGCCACATCTGTTTCCCTGATTTCCTACGCTTCTGATCTTCTTCACCTGCCCTGCACCCCACCACCTTGGGCGAGCTTCCTGAGATGCTGCTACCGCCATTTGATTTGGCTTCCTGAGGCTCGCTCCCTCCTTCCTTATTTTTACTTCTTCGGCTTGCAGTAGCATCCAAAGGCCAGTAGCTGTGAAACACTGAGGAAGGGTAGGGTCTGCACTGCGGAGACCACACAAGCCCCTTGGCTGCTTTTATTTAAACAAATGAGCATCTGTACTGCCAGGCAGTGGTTCACAAAAGGGGCTGTCAGGCTCAACGCAACTCCACTGCTCTGCGGCTAGCAAACAGAAGATATACAAACTTCTCTTCCCAGCAGCCATCCATCATCGTAAATGTACGTGGGTTTTATTTGAAAGGAGAGACAACACTCTGCTTTAGTAAAGCGAAAAAGGGAAAAGATCCTCGGAGTGACAGTGTTCCCCTCTTCGAGACCTACAGCATCAGCCAAACCCCGGTGTTCTGGCTCAACAGCTTTAACATTTCCCCAAGCCCCTGCCTTCCCTTTAAAGTTCCTGCTCCTGCGAACAGTACCCGTGGTATCCTCCATTTTAAGAAAGCTTCCCTTTGTCTTATCCTCCAGCCTATTTATAGCTCCTGTGGCAGAGGTATACTGGGAAGGATTTACACCAGCAGGCACAGGGCCCTTCTGCGCACAGAGAGGAGGCACGCCACAAAGGGACATTTAATAGCCTCCAACAAACACGTGGTGCTCCTTGGGGTGCATTTTCTGGGAGAAGGCTCTCACCCAAAGCGTTTCGGCCACATGTTTTCCCAGCGGCACGTGAGAGTGGCTTTGGATTGTGACGTGAGTGATGGGCTGCTTTTGTAAGTCCACTTTTACGAAGGACCGTAGGGATGCCATTGGGGTCCCACCTAGGAGAAGAGACAGCCGCCTGCTCCCACTGCCAGGGAGAGCTGCCCAGGCAAGAGCTTCTCCCTTCTGGGCTCCCTGGTGGAGCAGCGAGGAGGGGAGAGACCTCTTCACGGGTCATTTCATGATCCCAGAGACTTTGCAGAGAAGTCAGGATCTGAGACTCCAACCTCCTGCATGTCCTGCAAGCGCGCAACAGCCTCGTCCTGTAACCTGAGTCTGGAGGAACCGCATGATGCAAGGTAGCAAAAGCTTCCTCTGAGGCCATCTTACAGCTTTCCCTACAGGAAACGCAATTATAACCACAATAAATACTCACATGAACCAGAACTTTGATTATCACCCTGCATGACTGCTTGCTTGTTCATTCGCTCTCGTAAAGGAGCGTACTCCCTTTGCATGTACTGTCGCTGACCAGTGTTGGTTTCAACATATAAAGCCTAAATATTTCAGGTCCAGATTAGCTCAAAGCCTGTTTCCTAAGGACAATGCAGAAATACCTCCACTTTTCTCTCTCAGCATTCAATTTATACCTCTGGAACTTGATCAGAGCAGCTGCAGGAGAGAGCAGAACCTGAATGTGGGTCAGGATTAGTGCTGCACGTAACACAAAATCATCTGAGGGCACGTGCCGCTTTCCAAGAGTCACAGTTTGCCGATGCTCAAGGAATGACATTGCATGGCCCTGAGGGAGGAGCGGTCTGTCCAGGTCCCCCAGGGAATGATGAGGAGGCAGAGGGGGACAGGCAGCACTTGGATGCAGACAGCCTTAAGATGTAAATGATGTCTCTTTGCAACCAGCCGAAGAGATGGAAGATACTCGTGTCCCTCTGAACAGGCTACACAAGCGCTTCATCCTTCCCAGCACAAGGTCAGCCATCGCGGCGCTGCAGTGTGTCAGGGGACACTCACACGCCCCAGTTTAGGGGCTGAACTGGGTGCTGGCAATGAATAGCTGAGGGTGCCAGAATAGCTGAGGGTGCCAGGCTTCGCAGCTCCTGCAGCTAGATCTGGAGGGGAACAGCTGCCTGTGCCCAGAGTTTACACAGCTGTGTGGAAGTGTTAGCAGCTGACAAGCCATTCTCCGTTAAGCGTTAGCATATACCTCTTGCAGTTAAAAGCACTCCCCCAGCTGAGTAAAAGGATCTTGCGGATGTGAACAAGAGCGAAGGTAGGGCGGACTTTTGAGTTACAGCCGAGTTAACTGTGCGGAGAGGATAGCTGCGAAGTGAGGTATTGGAGCAGCAGCAGTGTCAGGAAACAGGAGGCTAATAACGAAACATTTGCAATGATTAGCCCATAACGTTGGCACCTGCTTTCTACCTCCAGCTGCTCAGAGTTTGCACTTCTTGACCTGCAGAGCATGGTTACAAGACATGGCTCTTCTGCCAAGCTTTTCCTGAAGGGAGAAGTGATCTGATGAGAGATTTCACTGAAGGTGAGTTTGAGAGCCTTTAATGCTACTCCAGCATCGGTTTTTGCACGTCTTTTGTATAGTCCAACACTCAGACAGGGAAGTCACTCCCTTGTGGGCCCAAGTTTGGATTTAGACCATTCTTAATGGTAGGCATCACATTTGAAAGCTGTGACAGGGTTAGAGCAGAGTCAGGGTGAGAAGAACAGACGTTTCCATCTTCTGGCCCTGAGCCCATCCTGGGGGGCAATAGTCACACTGCCATCATCAGAGATTAAAGCCAACACAGGTACTTAGCCTAACAAGAGATCTGATTGAACAGATGGTGAATAGAGAGAGATTTGAGAAGTCTGGAAGAGGAAACTAGTTTTAGAGATGCAGTCATTGGGAGGTAAAGGTGCTAAAAGTCCTTGTGATGCTAAATCCCACTACGTGGTTAGAAATCGATGATTTTCAGACAGAATTTCTGAAAGGAAGAAGGAATTAATAAGGATGCACAGGAAAAAAAGGAAAGAAAGGTCATTTAGTTTCCTCTCAGATGCATACCAAGTAGTAGGAGAGCTAGAACGAGGCTTAAGCAAAAAAGGTGCTCTGGGAGACTATCGATATAAGTGAAAAAAACCCTTTCTTTAGCACATCCAAAAATGACACCTTTGCATCAGTTGCCTGCAGAGCTCCGTGCTGTAAGGCAAGACAGTAGGGATTTACTTCTCTCCAGGACCAGAGAGTAGAGGATCGATCCCTAAACCTGATCATGTCTCTGGGGTTAAAAGTAATGTCAGCTGCAGTGCTGGGATCTTGAATGCAAGACCCCTGCTTCCCAAAGCCAGCCCTTGAAGGGTGTAAAGATGCGAAGTTGCGCACCATCAAGATCTATAGATTTCACTTGCATATGGGTATAGGGGAGGCTATCTCTCTTCTCCTCTGGATCCCATCACGTCCTAACAAGCACATCTTTAAACTCAAGGTGACCCTGCTGTAGGGGAGATGGATGGGTGGAGGAGGGGGTGTCAAGAGCTTGAATTAATATGCTGAGCAAGTCAGTTCCCAATGATTTATACCATGGGGACAACACTTAGTGCTTCTTTGCTCCCCAACCCTCCACCCTGCTCAAGATCCAGCATAGCATACAGGAAGCTCAGCAACACATGCAGAAAGTTGAACTTACTACTGTACTTACTAATGGATCCAATGACAGATATACGGTTGAGCGAGAGTCAGTATGCAAGAGCAGGCATGGCAAATTTGGAATCTGAGGCAAATTTAGAAGTTTGTGCTCGCAAGAGGAAAAATGAGGAAAGGGGGGAAAAAAAAAAAGCACAAATCAGCGCTAAAGTGGCTGGACTTAAGCGGCACAGTTGTCCATGGAGTACAGTTGTGGTGAAAGCCAGAAAAAAGATGGATATTCCTCTGAGTGTAATGAATAAGTTGCTAACAGCGAGCTAAAAAACAACAGCAAAACTTTCCTTTTCCATTTATCTGGGACTATTTGACAAACGTGAAATCCCCAAAGACTACACCAGTATCAAGGTCTTGCTGAAGCCCTTCCCGGTGGATAGACCTGTTGGAAGTGCTGCCTTCCTACCTTGATTTACTAGTCTAATTCTTGAGCGTGGGAGGCAAAGATCCAAGCAGGATGCGATGCTGTGTCTATTGCCTCTTTGTAACTGTTTGTTAACAAATAAAGAAGGAAGGGGATTCTCGGGTGCACCAGGACAGGGAGAGTTTTAGGTCTTTATAATCCCTAGCAAATATTATGCAGAACTTGAAGCAATGAACCACTGTCTTGGCTTGTCATGTCTGCGGACCTCTTTGATATAGCAATACTGGAGATGGCAATGTTTTCTGGATCCTTAGGTGCAGAACAGTAACAATGACAACAGAAGTTCAGCCCTACACGTTTATTACTACCTGTGCACGTTCAGGGACTTGCACCAGCTACTTGGCTGCTTCTGTTCACAAGCCCTGCCGAGCTTTGAGCTTGCACACTGCCTTAGCGCTCAACATAGCAGGGCAAACAGTATCTGGCTGCTGGACTATTTCACGCAGGTGGTATAGGGGAGAGCTCCTTCTGTGAATGTTTGCCTCTAAGATTACAGTAAAATATCCCCAAACCCACAATTACTGTACCTGGTTCTATTTAACAAAGCTTTTAACCTCCGGACCCCTGGCTTTTCCAGCTGTATTGCTTTTGGCAGGAACACCGTTCTGTTTGTCCTGTAGTGCTGCTGGCGGAAAGCAGATGCTTTCCTTCAAGCAAACGAAGCTTCCAAGTACGGACAGTGGAAAGCACATCCTGACATTGGAAGCAGATGCTAGAGAATGACTCAGGTGCAATCTTCTGCCCCAATGTCCTATTTTCCACTGAAATAAAATGGGAAAAGGAAAAAAAAAACCATCATATTTTCAATGCATATCTTAGCTGCAGTGGCTGGGCAGTTAGTCAAGGACAGACAAATGTTGCCAAATAGAGATTTTCCAACTAGGTGGAAGTTGGCCCGTATCTTCAGAGCTATTTTGACGCTCGTTAGGTGTCTCTGAAGATCTGGTCGGTCATGCCCAGATTTTAGCAATGTTAGAATGTTTTAACGGTTAATGTTTTAACACAGCTCTGATGCGATCTTGACACAGTTATGATTTCAGCATGGTTTAAATGACGGGCTTGCCTTTAGTACAAATTACACCGTTTCAAATTCAGACCAGCAACAGCGTATGAGTGGAGGACAAAAGAAAGATGAGAGAAGCGGGTGTGAAAAATACTGGAGAGAAGGGAATAAATGCGAGAAACCTCAGCAGAGCGACACAAAGGAGAAGGAGCAGAATGCAGAGAAATGCCTCAGAGGCTCACGTAAGCAGTGCGATTTCACTTATTTGGCACAGAGGGACAATAGCCCCACTAACCAGGATAGCTATTGTTCTTTTGTTTTTAAGAAACAAAAAGGGTAAATGCAAAGCACTAGCTTCCCAGGGAAAAATCGTAAAAATAAGTTCTCATCCTGCTGTCTACCGAGGAACCAGAAGCCTCTCGTACTTCAGCTATCGCCCTCGCGCTGTTATTCACCCACGTGTTCATCGGCTTAGAAAACAAATGAAATATATTGAGGCCTTGCTCTATCTGAGGACAGCTGAGGCTTTTTTTATAGCAGAACAAGTTAATTGGATCGAAAAGCATCGAGTCAATACACTAAGCAGAAAAATGCACAGTGCTATCTGCCGTGTAGTTGAGGACACAAGTGCTCCAGCAGCTAACGTTTCAGAGTGTAATATTGGCGTATTCCCTTTAGCTTTATTTCGGCATTTTTCGTAACGAAGACAGAAAGCCATCCATAATCTGAGGAAGCCTCAAAATGCTGCATTCCTTCAGCGGCGGTGGAGGGAGAAGAAAAGAAGGACTTTGATTTGGAAAGACAGAGGTGCTCAAATATGAGGATGACAGCTGGGGAATAAGGACCCACTGTTCAGGGACAGTGAATTGCTTATAGCCTTTTACAAGCTCAGGGAGGGTGTAAGCTGTAAACGAGTTTCGGGAGCTTTGGCACAAATACAGTGGATCCTGTCAGCGAAAAGGACCTTCCGCAGAGGATAGGTAGCCTCGTGAACCCGTTAGAGCCATTTGAAGCATGGACGCGCAGAATTCCCCTCTTCAGCCGGTTAGCTGGAAAGCAAACAGCTGTCACTGAGGAAGGCAGGGGTGTCAGATATGCCTGGAGACAGGCATCTGGGAATTTCTGCCCAATTAAAATATTTCTGAACGCAAAAGAGGACGGTTTCTACCGAGGGAGCTAGTGGAAAGCGTTATCTGGGAAACCCAAACAGATCAACCGCGCGCTTGTTGTTCGGGGAGTTACCGTTCTTCACAACTAACTGGTTTCATCTGGGAAAGGATCAGCTCCACAGCATCATAACCCTCTGCGGCAACCACAGGACAAACAAACAGAGCTGAAGCAAGGCTCGATGATATTTAGCAGAGGCTATTCAAAGCTGCGGTGGGTTTCACCTGCGCGCTCAAATGTGAACATACGGATACGTACTATAGAGACCACGGCCCTCGAGCCAAATCCTTTAGTGATACATAAGGCAAGTTCCCAGCCGAATATACTACTGAGGGGCATAATAAATATTCATGCTTGTTTACAACTTCATCTACGTTTGTTGCCCCACGGACTTCATCAGCGATCCCCATTGCTTGGTCTTGCGTAAGGACGATAGCGCTCTTGAGGTTCTCAGCTCTCTGAGGGGCTTTTGGCGGGCGACCCTCGCAGGCAGGGCTCATCGCCGGGTGTCCTGCCTGTCAGCGGAAGACAAAAGACGTCTTTGGTTTTAAGTAGATAATTTGTGTTATTTGGGTGTCTAAGGCCTAAATAGTGTTAGTTATTTGTACGTCTAAGGCCTAAACAGAGGAGGAACATCATTCAATGTATTTTAATAGCCTGTTTTCCTTTTCTGTGGTGTTTTTTGAAATTTATTATCGTTACTTAACACTAATTTGTTTTGCGTTTATTGTGCTTATTTACAAACGCTTTCGTTCACAATTCTGCATGCATCTTTTCCAATTTTTATTCCTTTTATCCTATTTTTTTGGCTTTCCAACCCCTGAGTCGGTTTCACGCTTTCCAACTTTTCAGCATTTCCAGTTCCCTTGTTAAGGGTACAACGCCACGCGTCCTCCCTTGCTAGCGCAAGCCCCGCTGAAACAAGAGGGTGGCCGCTCAGTCGTGCTGCAGCTCAAACTTTCCTTTTAGCAGCGGCTGGTTGCGAGGCGTTTGACGAAAACAAAGTAATGGTTGCGTTTTCATTTCAGTTCGGTCTCGCAGCAGCGCAAATGGCATCGCCGCTAATTTTTTTGCTAACTTCATCGCGTCAGTTTAAAGGAGAGGAAGCGCCTGCCCGTGGCTAGCAGCAAACCTCGGGCTCGCCCTCCCGGGCACAGCAGAGCCGGCAGCAACCGCAACGGCGCAGAAAGCAGCCGGGGCTCACCCCTCGACCGGGCGTAAGAAAACAATTTATCGAGCGACTTAACGTTTAAAGCTGCATTAACGCCCTCGATGCTTTCAAAGAGGTGCGAGCGGGGCTCCGGCGCTGTTCAAACCGGCAAGGGGCGAGGGGGGCCGGCAGTCGCCCGAGCCGCGGCCGAAGCGCGTTGAGCCAAGGGGGGGGGGGCGGGGGGCGTCCCCGGTGCCGAAGCCGGCGATGTTCCCAAATGGCGGGGGGCGGCGGGCGGATGGGGGCAGGTCGGGCAGGGGGAGGGCGAATGTTTCCTGCCCGCCGCCGCCGCCCCCCGGCCGCCCCCCGCCGCCGGGCGGAAGTCAGCCCGCGCCGTCGGAGCTTAAAAGGCTCCCGCACGCCGCGCCGCCCCAGTGCCGGCGGCCGCAGCGGGGCCGGAGCCGGAGCCGCCAGCAGCCGCAGCAGCAGCAGCCCTGCGGGCCGCGCCGAGGCCAGGCGGGCCATGCGCTGCCCCCCGCCCTGAGCCTGCCCCAGCCCCGAGCCGGGGCCGCCCGGCTCTGCCCCTCCGCTCCCCCGCCAGGCCAGGGGGAAGGCGCCCGGCGCGATGGCTCTCCCTGGATCCCACGCCGCCCGGGACGGTGCTGCCGCATCAGTGAGTAATTCCTGCTAATTCACTCCCCGGGGCCGGTGGGCTCCGGCTCGGCTAGGTCGCGGGGGAGGCGGGCGTTTTGGTTTTTGCTGCTCCCCCCCCTCCTCCCTCCCCTTCTTCGGGTTTTATATTATTTTTGTTTTCTCAATAAAACACCACGCGAAGAGGCGAGATGACAAAGGAAATGTGATCCTAGGCGCTGCAGGGGCTCAGAGCGAGCGAGAACCGGAGAGGAGGAGGAGGGGGCGAGCGTAGCGCTCTCGGATAGCATTGCACAGCGGCTCCAATTTGTGCGAGCGAATATAATACACCCCCCATGAATAATTCAGGGCGGCCGGCGGGGACCTGCCGCTGCTCCTCTGCCCGGCCGCGGCCGCCGCAGCGTGTGCGAGCCGCGCCGAGCCCGCGGTGCTGACCGGCCCGCCGCCGGCAGAGCCCCGCAGCCCCCGGCAGGGCCGGGAGAGCCCCCGAGCCCCGCGTGTGGCGGGGCCGCTGCGGGCCCCGAGCTGCCCTCCCCGGGGGAGCCCCGCTTCAAGGGAGGCGTCCGGCGGGAGCCGGGACTCAGGCGAGAGGGGACTGCTCTTCCCAGCCGTCTCCGGAGCCCTTTCCTTCTTCCCATCTCCTCCTCCTCCTCCGTGTCCCGCCAGCGTGAGTCCCTGCCGGTGGGGTGGGCACCAACGCCGCCCTCCATCCCCACCCCCCAGTCATGCGGTGGTGGAGCAGGCGTCGGCGGGGGAGGACTGGAGCCGGAGAAGCCCGCCTGGCCACTGTGTTTCAGTGCCTCTCTCTCTCCTAGAGCTGCTCTGGATTGCAAAAGTGGAGGGGGGAACTGAAACGAAATTTCCCCTTCCCCCCCGACAAGCACAGGTTTAAAGGAAAAGAGGAAAAAACCCAACGCCCCAAGAAGAAAGAGCGAAACTTGAGTTAAGCCCCTGCTGCCCCCCACCCGCCTCCTCCCCGCCCGGCCAAGAGGGACTTGCACTGCCGCCCCGGCGCCCCGACCCCGTCCTGCGGCCGTGGGAACCGGAGCCGAGCCCCGGCGGAGAGAGGTCCGGTCCCCGCTGGGTGCGGTGGGGATCGGGCGGTTGGCGCCCATGCACTTTCTGTTTGGGGAGAAGACGAGTAACCAAACCACGTTGTCAAACTGCTGACCCGAGGGGGAAATGAGAAGACTGTGTGAGGTATTGACCCATCAGGGAATCGATACGATTTGTCTAATGCAACGGGGGATCGGGGGTTAAGCACATGTGAGGGAAGAGAGGATCCATTTGCTGAGAGAGAACGGGACAGCTACACCTTGATACCAAAAATACCTCCCCCCCGCAGCAGCAAGCCCGGCAGCGGCAGCAGCGAGGTACGAGGCGAGGATCCAGCTCCCTGCAGACCGCCGGATCGATGATACCGTATTTGCAAAACCGGCCGATCGATCCCACTTGGCAAAACTACTGATCGATGCCAGCTTGCTCGTAAGCCGCTTGCAGAACTACCTTCTCCAAACGCCCCCCGTCTCCTCTCTTTTTTTTCCGCCCACGCTTTTATTTTTTTGGTGAGGGAGGGGAGATACGTTTTTGCCCCCCTCCCCCCCCACCGTGGAGTCGGGCCCATCGCAAATGGCTTCGTTTACCGAATCCGACTTCCAGATCTGCCCGCTGTGCAAGGAGATGTGCGGCTCGCCGGCTCCCCTCTCCTCCAACTCCTCCACCTCCTCGTCCTCCTCGCAGACCTCCAGCTCCTCCGGGGGCGGCGGCGGCGGCTCCTCCTGCGGGGGCCCGCCGCGGCGGCTCCACGTCCTGCCCTGCCTGCACGCCTTCTGCCGCCAGTGCCTGGAGGCGCAGCGGCACCCCGGCGCGGGGGACGCGCTCAAGCTGCGCTGCCCCATCTGCGACCAGAAGGTGGTGATCTCGGAGCCCTCGGGCATGGACGCGCTGCCCTCCTCCAACTTCCTCCTCAGCAACCTGCTGGACGTCGTCGTCGTGGCCGCCGCCGCCGACGAGCAGAAGAACGGTCGCGCCGCCGGGGCCGGCCCCGCCGCCGGCTCCGGTGCGGGAGCGGGAGGCGGCGGCGGCGGCAACAACCGCCACCACGGCCGCCCGCCGCCGCCGCACCGCGCCGCCGGCTCCTCGCCCGCCGCCGCCGCCTCGGCCGCGCCTTCCTCGACGTCCTCCTCCTCCTCCTCCTCGGGGGGCGGCGGCGGCTCGGCGGCGCTCCTGATGCGGCGGCCCCACAGCCGGCAGGGCGAGCCCCGCTGCAGCTCCTGCGACGAGGGCAACGCCGCCAGCTCCCGCTGCCTCGACTGCCAGGAGCACCTGTGCGACAACTGCGTGCGGGCGCACCAGCGCGTCCGCCTCACCAAGGACCACTTCATCGAGCGCTTCGCCGCCGCCCCCGGCCCCGCCGCCGCCGCCGGCCCCGCCGCGCCGCTCGCCCTCAGCCCGCCCTACCCCGCCTCGCCCTACAACATCCTCTCCGTCTTCCCCGACCGGGCCAGCTACTGCCAGCACCACGACGACGAGGTGAGCCGGTGCGCGGCGGGACGCGGGAGGGGGCGGCCGCCTCCCCGCCCCCGGCCGGCGCCAGAGGGCCCCCGCCCGCCTCGCACCCTGGCGGCGGGCGGGACGGCCCTGGGGGGCGGGCGGCGGCGGGGACCGGCCGCGGCGCTGGGGGTCGGGGCTCGGGGGTGGGAGCGGGGCCGCCGCGCCCCTCCGGCGGCCGGGGCGGGAGCCGCTGGCGGGACGGGGGAGGGCGTGCGGCGAGGCGGCGGCGTCCCCGGGCGCCCCGCTCGCTCCGGGCGCCGCCGCCCGGGAGGAGGAGGAGGAGGAGGAGGAGGTGGTGGAGGTGAGCCGGGGGGGGCCGCTGCGAGGTGCGGGAGCCGCGGTCCCGGGAGGCGGCCGTCGGTGCCTGGGGCCGCCCGAGCGCTGCCGGTCGGAGGGAGCCGGGCGGGCGCGGAGCGAGGGCGAGCGAGACCCGGGAGGTGCAAGCAAGGAAAACGAGTCTGCCGGCCCCCCCGGCCCCTGATGTTTCTAACGCAAAGCTTAAATTACTTCGTGGAATCTGCTTTGTACCGCGTTCGGCGCGTAACCCATCCGAGAAAGAGAAAACGAATAAATAGAGAAGGAAGATAACTGTAACGAGGAAAGGACTCTCCCCCCCCCCCCCCCTTTTTAATTGAAAGTAGCCAGAAAGTTAGCAAAGGTGTTCACCCTTGCCTGTACCAGCTACGTGTCCTGCTTAACTAGCTGCCTCTGTGGTGCAAACGAGAACTCGTGCAAAAATGGGAACTTGCTTTAGGTAGTCTTCACTTAAAACGCTTTGCTGGCAAGTTTTGTTTCTGGTGATCCCAAGTGTTGTTTCACAGATCTAAAAGAGGCTGCGGCTTCTTCAAAACGTGCTGAAAGTGTCTTAAGTTTCATTGGGACGGAGTTTCTTGCTGTGACAGTTTGAAACTTAATTTTTTCTCATCTGAAACTGGAAAATGGCGGTCTGCTGTCCCCCCTCCTTCTGCTCTGGGGGTCAACGCGGGGGATTTTGCTGGAATTTTCCAGTAACTTCAGTGTTGGAGGTGGTTTCCTCCCAGTATGAAATTGGACAACACCACAAAGCGCTTCAGGGGAAAAGCCTGCCTGAGGACAGGGTAGTACAAGAGCTTTCTGTGGGATGCTTGCTTAACTGATAGGTGAAGGCGTTTAGCCTGGTGAAATGTGGTGATGCCTTTGTCTTCCGTTTGCAAGGATGCTTTTCCTAGCTCGTCTAATGCTGCTGGACCTCTGAAATTTCTAGAAAGCTCTGGAAGAGCTTTTCTTATTTCTTAAAGTTGCTAGTGTCAGAGGACAGAAAGCATGGATTTTGTGGAAGAAAACCCTTAAAATGACATTTGTGGGGGGTGGGGTGTGCTTGAGGGGCAAGGAAGTTTTTTAAAAACAAACAAAAAAACAACAAAAAAACCCCAAACACCTTACTGGCAATTGAGCTGCTTACGGCTTTTTCTGGTATCTAAGTATCTCCCTGCTAGTGGGCTTATTAAAGAACATACATAATACTGAATGCCAGCATGAAATGAAGCATGATGTTCTTAATACGCTAGAAAAGCTATGTTTCTGCTTCTGTTTTGGAGTATAACTTTGGACTTGTGGTATGGGCTAAAAAGCTTCTAGTTCTTGTGTTCTCGGTATTGTAAAGCTTCTTGTTGAAATGTGTGAAATGAAACAAAGGGGGGCTGTTGGCCGTAGTGTAGAGTATCCAGCTTCTAAAGCAGATGTATTCTCCACCACTTGGTGAAGAGTAGCTGGGACAGGAGCTCCAAGGTATTTTGTAGACTTAAAAGCTTAAATTGCAAAAGGAAGGAAGATATTGTAGCGTTGCTTAAACTGTACAGCTCTTCTAGAATTAACTTCTAAAAAAGCTTGTTAATTTATTTTACATAACTAATATTTTATTTTCAACAGTGTGCTTTGAAAAGAGTACATGTCTTTGAGAATTGGTTTTGGGTGTCCTTGTGTCCTGTAGACCTAGAAATTGTTTTAAAACAAGTGAGCATTTTCAAGCCTTCAGCTCCTGTTGAGAAAGGCTTTTATTCTGCAAATTAATGATCTACTACTGTTCTTGATTAGTGAGTTTTGGTGGTTCCTTAATGTGGGTGTGCCTGATCAGTATTCGCAAGTATTTATTATTCACTCAAGGGGAAATGTTTGGGAGAGACTATGACTGTTGGGAACAGTTTATACTGTAAATCTTTCTCACTTTCGTTAAAAATGTGGGCGAGGTGTACGATTTTTTTGAGAGAGGGTGGCTGCAAAACTGTGAGGGTTATTGCTTGTTTAATTCTAAGAATGCTATTTACAGCCTCATAAAAGGAACGATAATAGACAGGCAGCCTTCCAAGAAAGTACTTAAGTGATGCACTAAGTACTTTGTTTGGCTGTCTAATAGTGTAAAAACAAACCTAAAATGCAGAGCTGGAATGGCAGCTTGGAACCTTAATATTGGTAGTTACAAACTACCAGTTCTGCTCAGTATGTAAGTGGGAAAAGCTGGTGTAGGGGCAGGATATTCCCTCAGACTAATGTCATGCAGGTAGGTTTGGGCACAGGCAGGTCTCATCTGTAAGCTGCTGGAACAGTAGTTCTCTCGGATAGGGAGTTCTCCTTCCCCAGGATGTATCCTCATCATCCTGTTTGAGGTAAGTTGTAAGGAGTTTGAGTCTGACCCTGTCCCTGGGGCTTTTCTGGGCCAAAGCAGCTGGCTCCCTTGTTTTCTACCTCCTCGCCTAGAACATGATACTCCTGTCATTCCAGCAACACAACTTCACTTCTTACCTTTTTGGTTCTGTTTCTCTCTGGTGTTTCTATCCCTCCTCCTGGAAAGCACTGCCCGGTCCCCACAATTTTCCCTCCTCCCGCCCCCATTTTGAGACTCCCTCAAGTGAGGAGGGAAATAGCACTGTGGGTGGCTACTGACTGGGTGTTCCAAGTCTCAAAGCAAGACTACAGATAAGCGTTTGCAAGACAAGATCAACGTAGTTGCTCATCCTTTCAGTGCAGAGAAATGCAGATTTCAGCTCTTCACCACCATGTCTGGAGCAGCCTCTTTTTAGTTGAGTTGGTTCTGTTCTCAGTTGAGCCGTTGACTCCTGTAAAACAACAGTAACCGGTTGTGTGCGATGAGTACAGGCAGTCACTGACAACAGAGAATATTGACGGTTGCTGTAGTGGCAAACATTAAAGAAAGTGGAACCCTGGGCACTGCTTTCAGGGTGGAGAGTGCCTGCAAATACTGCAACGATGCATGAAAGGAAAGGAAACTATTCCTGCAGAAAAAGCAAAAGCTAGTCTTTTCGTTGTCGCAGAGCTGCTGTTGAAACCTGGTATGGTTGCTTACCACTTGGAACCTCACTGTCTGATGTAAAATGCTGTCAGGGCAGCAAGGGAAACGCTTAATCTGTCAGATGCTTCAAAGCGTTCTCCAAGTGTAGCAATATTTGTGTTGCAACCCTGAAAATTTTATTCTGTGTGACCATGTTTGTTGTGTGGATAGAATTATCAACATTACAGTAGTAACTAGATGTTATCGTCATAAAAGCCACTAGAACAGGACTTTAAACTTGCAAAAGGTTTTACCTTAGTCTTATCCATAATTAAATCAAATATGCTAACTGATAGGTCAAAGTGTGCTTGATTGTCTCATCTCTCCGACTGAAAGAGCACCTCTTTTTCTTTTCATAGAATTCTTAATAATAGGCTGCAAACCAAACCAGA
Organism: Platalea leucorodia; assembly: GCF_965183815.1. NCBI lineage: Eukaryota > Metazoa > Chordata > Aves > Pelecaniformes > Threskiornithidae > Platalea > Platalea leucorodia. The sequence continues at coordinate 122,744,328 of NC_138823.1, forward strand.
TGCTTAGAAAATGTTGGAACAGCTGTAGGATACTTGGCTCGTATAGATAAACTACCTGGATTCAAAGGACTTTGCTGTTGCAGAAAGTGAAAAAGGTGACAAGTCTCAGGTTAAATAACGTGGGGTTTCCTTTATGCCAGCTCTCAGCTACTACATGCTTTAGTATCACTTGGTGATAACAGTGGTGGATGGCCAAATCACTTCAATAGCAGACTTCTAACACTTTCTAGGGAAAGTGCAGAGGTGCCAGATTCAGTCAACTTAATGGTCTGTGACCCCTTAGTTCTCATATTGCTTTACAGATTCCATTTTAGAAGTGGTTCACAGACTACAAGGCAAAAACCCTGTAGCAGCACAGCTCCCCCCCGCTGCAAGAAAGGATTTCCAAGTTTTTTCCCCTTGCCGTTAGCCATGCTGTTCCTTCCTTTTGCTTGCATCAGTTCTGGCTTTGGTCAGATTCTTCATTGATCAGATTAATTCACAAACTCAGAAGTTTCTTGCCAGATCAGTGAGTTGAAATGGCTCATGGGGTTATCTGTGCATGTGGACAAGACTGGCTAAAATTAGATTGCTATATCGAATTCTTGGGTTGCATATATTCCTGAATTGATTGTCTTTTTAGACTACAAAAAAAGACACTTCTCCTTATTTTGTCTTACAGACCGTAAAAGATGCAACTTTTGAAGGCTTGTGTATGTATGGAAGAAGGCATTCAAACACATAACTGTCAGTTGAACTGGAAGCTTGGCTAAATTTGCTGATTGAATTCATACCAAAGCTGCTCTAATGTAGGGTACAGCTCTGGTTTCACAATAGGGAGCCAGCTGTCTTAACATCTCAGGGCTACTCAAAGGAGGGGATCTCACTTCTTCCTTTGTTTTCACCAGCCTTGGTTGTGTGCGCTCAGGAGATGCTTCTGTGAGCCAATTTAACTCGCTTAACGTGGTAGAAAACTTTTTTCCCCTTCCTCCTCCTTCTAGCATTGGTATAAGTTTATTTGAATTGCAGAGGAATCTGGCCCAAACTGAACTGGTATGAGGGAAAAGGAGGAATAGTGTGGCTAGGAAGGAAGGGCGGGTTAGATATGGTCCCTTTTGTGTAATGGCTTGCTGTCACTGCCTAATACTGAGCTTTATTCCATGGTGCTCTTAACACTGTCCACCCACATGTCTGACCAAACCTGTTTGCTGTGTCCCCATTTCTGTGTCTCTTGCTCAAGGGCTATTTGTATGAAACTGCAGTATGTGATGCAAATGTGATGCAGGCTCTTGCTGCTCCTTTTTCCAATGGTTAGGGGTTTTTTACCTCCTAACAAAATGATTAAAACTTCTAGGAGTGCCTCCTGGAGGCACCAGTCTTAGTAGGTAATACTTTACTGTGTTGCAGCTGTCATGGCTGCTATAGCTTCAGCTTTATAGGAGAACGTGCACATGAGCTAGAGAAATATGTACTTCCAGTATATATAAGAAACTGTGCGTATACTTCTTTATACTGATGCACCCTTCATTTTTCGTACTTACTGTGTCTTTTCTCTTCTGGTATCAAATGCACGTGCAGTTATGTTGGATTCAGTTACTGACACTTGTGTTTTCCTTTCTAATTTTTTCCTGGTGAAGAAAGCAGGGCAGTGAGTTATCTTGTTCATACGTGGTCTATGTAATGTGGACTTAACATCTTTGGAATGATGAAGGGTTTTAATAATCTCTAATTTCACACTTCTTTTGCTTACAAATAATGTTCAGATATCTGGTGCTAAACAGGTCACCTCAGATTACTCTGCCTTACTTTCCTTTCAGCTGCCCTTTCCTCAGCATACCTTTAGCTCCTGGCTCTTCTCTGTATGTAAAAGTATTTTATTTAACTGCTTCTCTTTTGAATGAGAACTTTGCTGGGCTTGAAACAGCTTTAAAACGGTACTGGACAGAATCAAAGCCTCCCCTCCTTTCCCCTGCTTTGGTGTGACTAATGTTCAAATACTCTCAATGTTTTAAGGTAAATGTAGCAAAGTGGTTTGGGTCTTTTTTTTTCCCGGTGATAATCTGATATCATTACATTACCGGCCTAATTAAACATGACTTCAGGTAGTTTCTAGTGAGTAAAAATTGGATGAAACATAAATGCCTTGTCTGTTCAGGAGACTTTCATGGACTGTTTTTACTTTGAGAACATCTTTGAAAAACCAACAGTATCAATGAAGTAGAAACCTGCAGGCTGCAGCATAGACTTCTGAGGTTATAACAACTTTCTTGAGAAAATAGGACTGGAGATATGCATACAATAAATAAGCATGAAACTATAGTCTACTGTATACGGAGAACTTAATTTCCTTTAACTTGATGTCTTGAAGTGTATCTCTCAACTTGGAGAGAGGGTCTGATTGAATTTTGCTTCGATGTAGTGAAGAAATCTTGCATCATGTGTAGGAGTTTCTCCTTTCAGCTAAGCCTTTAGAGCCTGTAAACATGCTTGCTAGACCATGCTTCCTTAGAGGAAAACTACCTAGTTCCTCTGTTTTAAAGTTAAGGTATCATTCCTCTTTCAATACTGTCTTGACCCTGTCTCTTCCTAGCTCTCCTCCCATACTGCCTTCCTTCCTGCGAAGCTGTTGGTGTCTTTCCATCAGACAGAGAATCGTGATGTGTTGAGAGCACAGATCTTGAGCTGTACAGACAATGCGCCATATGCAAGACTAATGTTACCACAGATAAGATTTCACAGAAGGGGTTTATTGTCTTTAGCTGTAATCCACGTTCAATAGAGCGGTTACAAATATAATCTGGATCATGATTATGTAGTACATAATTTTTAGTAATGCTTTTACCCTACCATTCTAAGTCTTAATTAAAGGTGTAGAAGTACTGGATGGGGACGGGACTACTGCTTGGCAATGCAAGTATTAGCTAACGTAATGAATGGACGTCCCTGATCCTAAAATATATTAGGCATACGTTGTTGTTTTAGCTGTTCTTGTCATGGGCTCAGCTGCAGCTCCTTCCATGGGCTGTTTTCTACTTTCCCTGGCTGTGCTTGTTGAAGGGCTATGTGGGTGGGATAGGTTTGGTCCTCTTATCTAACAGATTATGCTTATGCATCCAAATCAATTCTGAAAGTCACAGGACTGGAACAAAAATATGTTAAAGAATCAGAGCAATACTATTTGCTAAATGTTTTCTGACTTGAGTTCAAAAGCTTCTTTACTATGCAATATTACTTCGGACAATTTTATCCCTTCCTCTTCCCCTTCCCCCTCCCATGTGAAAGAGGAGCAATTGTATGTGGCTAATAAAGGACTGGCACTTCTTTCCTAAAGTTCTTTTGACTCTAAGCTACTTCTTTCTTCCTCTTCTTTATCAACACTCAACAAAATAACAACTTTTTCAACTATGGAGTCTGTAGCTAATAATCTTATTTAGGAATTAAAAATGCTGAGCAGCTTTGAATGCTCTAGCTGTTTAACATGAAAAGGAGTAAAACTCAGTACATACAGATGAAGCTCACGAATATATGTTCTGTGTCGTCCTACTGTGCTGCCTCTTGGATATGTGTGCAATACTGACACTTCCTCACAAGAATTACTTCATAGTTACGTGTTCAGCTGTAAGAAATAAGAGCTCCAATCCTGTCATTTCACTTGAGTGTTTAACATGTGTTTCTAAAAGCTCAGATGGTGAGCTTGTTGGATAGGATGGTGTCTGGTCAGCAGTTTTTCTGTGTATGTAGGTGAAATATTTTTGAAGTGACTAAGATTCAAACTGGAAACTTTGAATGAGAAGCTTACTGTTTTATGATTCTGCATACTTTGTGCTATGCCTCTGTACTGGTGCTGATTTGGAGAAGATGGCTTACCTTCCAGCAGTAGGTAGGCAACTTGAGGAAATCTTTAAGCTTGTCTCACCAGTAACGGGTGAAAGTCGCTTTTCAGAGTTGAATATTTAAAATTTTGGGGGTGGTGAGGTATGTCTTCAATGCTATAGTGGAAATGGTCTTTACTGAACAAAGAAACATGTGAAATATCTTAAACTTGTTTCTGAAACGAACAGATTAATCCAGTCAAAGGCTGCTGTCCTCCTTTTGTTACCTCAGTAGTTATGTCTTACTCTTGTGGGTTACCACAGTATGATCTTCACCAAGACGGTACAAGTAATCCCTGAGGCTGCTCTCAGTACCAGTACTTTCTGGGACTGTCAAAATAGTGACTGCCTGCCCTTGGATCTCAGTGGTTTGCAGGGAGAAGTGTCCTTTAGTGAGCTAAAGGTAATAGCTAAGCTTGTATTGCATCATTTTCCCTTTAATGTTGGTCTCCATGCATAACCAAAATATTTAAAGGTATTTTGTCAAGTTTGCTAAACCTTATCTTTTCTAGTTGTTTGCTTGTATTACATGCCCATAACATAGGTTTGGGGATAGCCAATGTTGTTATAAACTACCATCTACTGTAAATATTTCCTAAATATTTCCTTTCCCTGGTTAAGGTATTGTAAATGTACAGAACTACCAAATGCTGTGTTTGGCTGGATTAAAAGGCTGCCAGGGACCTGAGATTCAGAAAACAAACTCAACAGGATTCTCGGATGGTAATGTTAGAGCCTGTTGCTGTGTCTTCCTCTTGTCCCATGTTGTCTTGGGTTTTGTGGGTTCCATTCACAAGTTTAGGTACTCGCTGTCCAGAGTGGCAGGCATATGCTAGAAGGCTAATTTTATACAGCCTTTTGTTCAGCTGCTCTTGGTTAACAAAAGGCAAACTATTATTTAGGGGGAAATGTCAGCTATCAAACTTCAAATCCTCCCCCTCTTCCCTCCCCCTTCACTTCAGTGGTTCTTACTGCTCACACCATTCACACTGTCAGACAGTTAGGTGTACAATATCAAAATCCCTAGCCTTGAATCTTTGGTGCAAGCAAAGCTTGAAAGCTGTCTGCATTATGGATGCCTCTAAGCTTTGTAATCCAACCTAGTGCTGCGGCGAGGGAGTAAGGAATACCGAGGGACTAGGGAATGCTGCTCTCCTCTATGAGGGCTGGTAGTGTGGTCTGTGAATTGCCAGTCAACTAGTCGGTACTGGTCCCTGTTGCCTGATGAGGTTACTATTCCTGATCTTCTGTAACCTTGAGTCATGCCACGTGAGGTGATTGAGGGTGTAAGAGAAAAATCAGGTAGGTTCTAGCAGCTTGCTGTGTCTCTGTGGTTTGGAAGTCAACTATATATTTCTAAAATGTTGTAGTAAGCGCACGTATATGTGAGGCAGAGTCAATCTGTTGCTTTGGGGAAAAACTCCTTAGACAATGGGAAGACTCACCATGCCTCCAAGCCTTCTCTTGCCTCGAAAAGCAATGCTGGTAAAGAGTTAACTTTCACCCCCCTGCAGCACACCCCGCCCCCACTGCTATATATGGTGTGCCCAAAGGCACTGGAGATTTAATACATTGAAGTTGGAGCGTGAAGGGGGTCTGCAGGCTGCTAGACAAAGTCACTCAAATTTCAAGAATACTTGATCCATACAAGGATGTTACTTGAGACAGGCATGACTTCTCGGTAAGAAACTGGTTGCCAAATGAGCCGGCTGAGCGTGTCCTCAACACGGTTTTTGTGGCTAGATGAGCAAATTGGAAACCAGATTTTCTTTAATTGATGACTGATAAGTAAGCCAGCCAGAGCTGTTGCGAGAACCATCTCCCTTCGGAGAACAATGCTTATTTGTTAGGGGAAAAATGACAATTGTGATTCTCCCACTGCAACGCTTGCAAGTTATAGAAACTATTGTGCAGATAACTAAATTCTCTATTGAATCATATTGAATTGACTGAACACTAGACTGAACGAATGGCAAATATAACTTTCCCCTTTCTAGTTACTGTAGATGCAGCTGTAATGTCACAGTGGTGTACCAGCACAATGCATTTGGTGTTGGCTTCTGTTAAAGGCTTCTAAATGGATGGGCAAATATTTTGGGGGGGGGGGGGCGACTGTTTATTAAAAAAAAAAAATCATAACTGGAAATGTCAGGCAGGGGTCTGGAGTGGATTCTACCCTGAAAGAGATAACGACCAAACTAACAGCAACAAAACCTTAGGGAATTGGAGAGGGTGAAATGCAAAAGAATTACTGGAATACTGAGGTCCCAGTCTTCCCAGAGCTGCTCTTGTACTTAATACAATGGTAAGGGGGGAAAGATGTAATACTCTTCTTGCTTCCTCCCCTCTTGTACTTAATACAATTGTAAGTGTGGGGGTGTGGAATTCCCACCCTGCCCTCCCCCAATATCATGGAAGCATTGGTGAGATTAGGATTAGTAATTAGATTAGGGTTATAAGTGGTGGCTGTCGACGCTGTCCCAAAAGGTAACAGCACACCCTTTCTTAGAGTGAAGGTGGTGTCTGCTTTCTGCTTTGTAGACAACGTGTATTTTAATTGACAGTACTGTTTTGTGGTAGCTGTTGCTCTCTTCTAGCATTATTTTCTCAAGGACTCTGAGCCTCTTCCTAGAGCAGAGAACTCACGTATGACCCTTGAGCTTTCTGTTGCTGAAGCACGGCTCCCTTACTTGGGTTAGGCTGTAGGGTGGTTGGCGAGATGGTTGGTGTGGAGGTTAGCGGGCGGTTGGCCTAAGCAGGCTGGTGGGAGTGGAAGCAAGCCCGGAGGGTCTTGAGCCGATTTCCTCTGCATAGCTGGCAGGCTGTCGGAGGGCTGTCTGCTCCAGACCTGTAGGCCACTCTTGAGAGGTGCTCTTCCCAGTGACAGACTGTGTACAAATGCACACAAATGTGATATACTCGGTGGGGTAACTTTTAGACAATTGTGGCTTGTCAAAACAAACATGGTTTTATCTTCATGTTATTGCCTTTCTGGCAAAGGTGATGTTATCCCATCTTTGCATCTTGTCAAAAAGTAGTTCATTAAGTACCTCTGAATCTGAACTGTTACTCTCTAAACAGTAGCAGCTGTGTCAAGCCAGCCTAACATCTTTGTCTCTGTACCAAAGACAAGTGGAAAACCTCTCCAGCAATGTTCATGTGAGCCTGAAGCGGGGAGCGGGGGGCAGCAGCTTCCATTCAGAGTGGCTTACTCTTGAAATAATATTTTCAGGGAGCCAGTTCTAGGTTTTGATTGCATGTGATGCTGCTAGTTAAAATTAAAATTTCTCTATGATCCAGGAAGATAGGCCTTCCAGAGAACTATTAGAGAGATTCTGCTGGAAGTTCTGAAGCACTATGATTAAAATTAACATAATGTGTACATTCATTTCCCCTTGCATGAGCCTTTGGCATTGACTGGATATAGGTAAGGTCACTGTGTCTCTGCAAAGACCGGAGTAGTTGGGTTCTCTGGCTGGCCACTTAAGCTTGTAGTGGCATACTATACACTTGGGCTTGGGTTAGATCCAAAGGCTCTTCTTTCACCTGGATGCTTCCTTGTCAGTTCTTTCATTACTTTTCCTATGCCTCTGAGTCAGTGAAGTGAGTTCAAGTAGTACGTGCTTACTGACAGTATTTCCTAGTGTTCCTATCTTGGTCTCTTGGCAACAATGTCAAAAAAATTTTCCACATTGAGAGTAGAAATGGGAGAACCTTAATTTAACAGTGCAGGTGTTAACGTTAAGCTCGCTTTTACACACTGGAGCAAAAAACAACCTTGAACTGTTCTTTCAGTTAATAGCTTCATTTTCATATCTCAGTCCTTAGATGCTGCACAGCAATTGAGTTGTATTTATCTACAGAAAGGACCATAATTTTTATAGTCGTAGAAGTCATTTAGGATGTTAAACTACTCATTAGCTTTGTCTTCATTGGTTTCTGATTGGCTGCTCTAGCCACAAAAACTTTGGAGGACTTACTCAGCCGGCTCATTTGGCAACCAGTTTCTTACAGAGAAGTCGTGCTTTTCTCAAGTAACATCCTTGCAAATACAATTCAAGGTTAGCATTTTCAGTCTGTATATGATGTCACTTCTGAAACCTATTCTTAATGCCAGTTTATGTCATTCAGCAAAGAACAGGGCTGCTAAGGAGCTCAAGCTGATGAAACCCCTCAATGGTGTGGACTCCAGGCAGGGTCGGGGTATGAAAAGCTGTATTCATTATGGGGGGAGGGAAGTGATATAGTGTTTAATAGGCAGGCAAAGCAAGGTGGCTTACGCAAAATCCAATTAGTTGCCTCGCTAGCCTTGGCACAGGTATCCCTTGTCATCTAAATCTGCATTTCCTTTCTGCTTCAGCCTCCTTCAGACAGTCTGTGTTCTGTATCTGGTCCCTTCACGTTGATTAGCATCAAGTAGCCGGGTGAACCGGCTCAGATCTAAGAGGGAGGAAGGCGATACCAGGCTGGCTGAAATGATTAGACAATGGAGGTAGCAAAACCCCTGCAGCCGGAGATGCTGTAGGGAAGAAGGAGAAAAAGTACTGAAGTTCCCTTTGTCTTGCCCAAACCTCTTCACCTCTTCTCCCTTCCCTAGCTCTGCCTTGGATCTAAGAACCCAAACTTTGAAAGGGAATTAAATAACTTGGATGCTCTGAATGAATTTTTGGTTAAAGCCATAGTTGCACGTTTCATTATAAAGTATTCTTGTGACTAAACATTTCGCTTTTAAATTAAGTCATCTTTTTCTTGCTAGTGCAAGTCACTGTCTAAGCATGGAGTGTGTGTTCATTCCTCTCAGCTGTTTAGTAATACGCTTTTTCTGTTGCTATTCATTTGTCTTCATTATATATTGTCAGTATACCTATACAAAGATCATTTTTATATAGTATTTATGAGGGTTTGGCTAGCATAATAAGACTGACTTATTTTTTTACTAAATGAAAGATAAATCTTGACAGCTAATCAATCTGGGAATAATGTATTGAACCAGTATCCTGTCAGAACTGTTATTTTGTCTTCACCAATGTTTAATACAGCTGTTTCAGAAACAAATATGGAAAGCTGTATAGTATATAGTTCTAGAGTAACTGGTCCACAAGATGTCCTTCCATTTTAATTTATATCTAAAATTATCATGGGGAAGCCTTGAAGATGTCTCGTTTTATACTCTTTAACATTAGTTTTCTAATACAAGCAACAGAAAAAACCATGGTCTCGACTGAAAATACCATATAATGCATGAAACTTAATATCATCTTGGCTAGAGGAGAAGACAGGATTTTATCAGTGTTTTTATTCTTTGAAGTTTACATTCATCTAAATGCCATCCAAGGAGGAAACATAAAAGGAAACACTTCTCATAAGCTAGGGGATAGATTGGAAAGAAGCGTTGTGTGTTAAAACAAACACCAAAATAAAAAAAAGTCATACTTCCCAGCTGAGATTACTGTGTGCTATCCAAATATGCTGTCAGCAGATGAGAGACTCACTGAAATCGTATGCTGTCTTGGAAATCATGTTTACTCTTCCAGGTATGCCTCAGCATATGAGAGAACAGTGTTACCTTCTTGCAGAATTCAAGCGCATTTGTATATGGCTTACCTGGGGATGGAAACCTGACAAAGTACTCATGACAATCAGTATATACTCATTGTAACTGTATTCTAGTAGTCTGCTCTTGTCGAACTGACAGAATTTGGTTTATTCCTTGCTTTGAGAATGATTATCTCATTCTATGTTGTGGCTTATGGTTTTTACTACAAAGCTTGCTGGTGTGAATTTTCCTAAGGTGTGTGTAAAGAAATAGTTGCCACCTGTGTTAGTGAATTCTCATTTTTGAAATAGATTGGTAATTTTCCATTCGGCTCCTGTGGCAGAGATCTGTTGATGGACAGCTGTATAGTCCCTTGCCTTAAGGAGGGAAGTAGGGAGAAATAATCCAAGGTGACTTCCACAGCTGTAAATCTAGTAACTTGTTTCAGATGCACACATTCTAATGAAGTAGCGCATATTTTTGAGCAGCATGATGTGAAAAGATCTAAAATACTATACTTGTGATCTAAGAAAGGAGACTCCTCTTCAGAGACCCCTGTCTGACCCAGGCAAACTGCTGCCAGCAGTTCACTAGGAGCAAATGGCTGTTGTTGAAAGATACTCTCCTAAATCAGTGAGAGTCAGAATATCGTGGTGTGTGGGTTGTTTTTCCCCATTTCATGTATCTTGTTTTTCTCCAAGCAGGGGAGATATTCCTGCCAAATATGTATGTCATGCCTCTTTTTCTGCTACAACTAGGTAGAAATGCTTTCAGAATAAAAGATCTTTATAAATCAAAGTTTAAACAAAACAAAGAGAAACAAAACCAGCCAAACAAATTCTCAAAACACCGAGCTCTCATGTGGCCAAAGAAGCTACTTCTTGGAGTAAGCTGACTTGTTTCATGTTTGATCCCATATGGAGTTACGGAGGGAAACCATTCCTTGAGTGCTTTTGTTAAATAAAGCTGTTGCCATGAATTAAGCAACACTGCCCTGGAATGTTTCTGATCATGGTCTTGCAGAGCTTGTGACCTTTGCACTGAACATGTGAACTGAAACTTCATCTTCCAGTGTTCAATAACCATGTTAAAAATTCAGAGGTGAGGCAGTCTTGGGATTTCCTTAGGCTAGCTTAAATGCCAAGTGAAATTTAAGTACTGATTTATACAGTTACTCTTCCTTTTTGTAAATCTAAGTCAAATTAGAATAAAGATTTTAGCTTTTTCAAAGCTGAGCATTCTTTGTCAAGTTCAAAAAAACCCAACTGCGTAGACAATCTCTTAAATGCTTTCATTTATTGGAATCTACTAAACGGTTAAAATATTGCCACCTTCTTGTCTAGCAGCATCCAATTACTGTTAATCTGGATGTTTGTAGTAGTATACTACTACTGCTACTTAAAGCAACTGTTTTAACCAAGAGCTGGAGGTAGCGCCTGAAAATGCTATTCAGTTTAACTGGGCTGCAGCTGGAAGGGAGAGAGCAGCAGTTTAAAATCTGTGCCTCTTGCAATATATCACTCTTTGATGCCACTGGACTGCCTACCCTACTAGAATGCTATAAACAATTAGTATTTTTCTTGTTTACCAGATAGAAACACTGCCACCTCTTGGCTATTCATTGTCCTGACCTTTTTAAAAGTACTTTTTCTAGTTTCTTGTGATGTTTTCGGATGCTGTGTTTCTGAATAATCAGGTGGTTGTGTGGTGAAAGTCTTAATATCCCATACTGTAGACTTTAGATTTTTGTGTGGAAATCTTAATCATTTACTGATTCTACCCTGGAACAAAAGGAAGAGGGGGCACTACTTGGTTCAGTGACTCTCAACTCTTTCTGACCCGTCTCTGTGTATACCTCCCTTAAAAATATACTAAGCTAAGATGGGCTTCTGTCCTTGCTAGATGAACTGACAACAGTGCTGGCATCTGAAAGTAATGTCTGGCACAAGCAGATTCAGCCTTTACGCCCTAAAAAGAGATTGACAAAATATTTCATACTGATCTTAGTTTTGACTAAATTCAAATAAACAATGTTGATCAAATACTGAATTCTGCAGAGCTGGGGAAAGAGAGTCATGTTAGGTTCTGACCATGTTTCTGATAGCAGTTTTAGTGAAGTTGGCTTGAGGAGGAGTTTAAAATATTGCAGCTTCAGTATTGCCTGTACTGTGTGGGGGTTATAATAATTAACCCTTAATTCCAGAAGACTTCCCAGTTGAGAGGAAAGTTAGTTCTACCCAAATGCCTTTTCTTCCTGTAAGCAGCCTTGTCTTTTCCTATAAACATCCCGTGTTTTGTTGGCCAAGTGTTTGTTGGTTGTGCGGTGAACTTTATTCCTGAGAATGCACAGCGGAGGGTGACTTCTTCAGCCCAGTCAACCTGCCAAATATGAAACTAGCTTTGAGGAGCGCCCCTGATGCTGGCTCTTATTCTAACAAGCCAATCCAATCCAGCGGGGTGCTGGGAAGATGTCCTCTCACTTGGGCAGGTTTTAGGGACAAGTCTGACTTGCCGCTTCTTGGAGGATTTTTCCCATAGAACAACTCCGGTGCAAAGCAGTAACACCCATATCCCAAAGGGCTGTAATACCAGTTAGTGCAATCCCCACCCCAAGCAGCAAGTTTTAGTGGAATGCAGAAACTTGAGACAAGAGACAAGGTGCTTGTAGAACACGAGAGGACTTCAGTGGTTGAGTGAGATTGTCAGGATGCTAATAACATCCTGACTTCTATATTGGCAAATGGAATTAATTTCTTGATGTGTAATTTAAGCTCCATGATGAGGATAGAAGATCTGGGTTTCCAGCATCTGTTCAGAAGTTGCAGCTCAAACCCCTTTCCCAAAGGTAGTCTCTTTCTTACACACCCTACCCTGGCCTCAAGTGTCGGGGTGGGAGGTCGTGGTGCAAAAGTGACTTTGCTCTGTTGTGTCCCTATTGTATGCACCTCTCAAAGATCAGGCAGGTGTAAATCTAGTTTCCTGTGAATAAACTTTTGAGTCTTTACTTCTGGGATGGTGGTTTGGAGTATCTTGTGGGAGCTACTTAACCTTATAGAGCAGAACCTGAGTGACCAGCCCACGAGAGAAAAAGGATGAGCCTGGCTTCCTCATCAGTTGTGTGTGGGGGGGTGGTTCTGGGGTGCCAGTCTGTGCTCCAGTGGCTCTTAGTTTTAGTTAAAAAACTGCAGTACAAACTAGAAGACAAGCTGGAGTTGCTTAAAAATTTGCTGTAGTCATAGCAAATAAGATTTTACCATGCAAGCTATATGCTTCCTTTTTGCAGATTTTAGAGTGAGGAAATAAAAAAGGATGAAAGATACTATACAAGCTTTACTAAGCCTTCTCTCACATCTTGACTTTTTGTCAGCACCATTGGTGGTCTAGCTTTTGTGAATCATAAGGTTTAGAAGAGCTCTGAAATTTTGTTCTTGGATTTAAATGGCAAGTAATATGACAGTCCCAGAGGTTCCTAAAATATTTTTGTTTAGCAGCAAAAAAACCCCATGTTGTGTTTAGTTTTAGTGGCATACAGATTAAAGGTGTATTGTGCAGCGTGCTGATGCTGTGTCATTAATAAACCTGCTATTTAGTGTCTGTATTCCAGCATCCTTACTGCAGAGTCAGTCATAGTGTATAAGCAGTAGCGACTGATTTTTAAAATGGAGGTTTGCTGAGGGGAGGAAGGATTTGCAAATAAGGTGCATCTGAAAATTACTGGAAAAAAGTAATTTACTGGAAAACAGTAATTTTCAGAAGTGCTTTTGTAGTGGCAGATTCATTTGGATAAAATTAACTGAATAGTTTTGCCTAATTTGTGATAGAAGTGAACAGATAATGGAAATTTTAGAATTGCTTGCAGCTATTATGATGGCAAAGTATTTTGAAAGGAAGAACAAAAACCTACCTAAGATTTTTTTTTTTCAGTCTTTTTGACAAAGCTTAAGAGTTTTTAACATCTCAAAACATGTTTGACCTCCCCACCCTTAAGCCATTTTGACACTCTTTACCATTGCATTTCAACAGGAAAGAAAGATCCTTTTTATAGCCAAATGGCTTCCTCTTCTCTTCTCCCTCTTTTCCCTTCCATCCCCCACCCCAAAGTGCCTTTCTAGTGCTCAGGCTTCAGCTGCTGCCTGGATACTGGCTACATCTGTCTTGTTTAGATGGTCCTAAGGAAAAACAGCACAGAATGTGACTGGAGGGCCAACAACAAGATATGTTTCTTTTCAAATTTGAAAGGAAGCCCTGCACTTGCTTCTGCCTGTTTCCCTAAACTGTTTTTAAATCAATCATGGCTAGGGCTGGTAAATGCCTTCTCTTCCCTCCCTCCCTGAAATGGTCAAACTCCAGAACATTTGAAAAGTCTAATGAGTTAAATATGGTGGTGTTCACAGGACTGTTTCCCCTTGTACAACTTCCAGTTTGATGAAATAAACTCTTTTTATGGGCTCTTTCTTTGAGACAGCCATTGGGAAAAGTTTCAAAGAGGATAGTGTTGCTCTGGGTGGAATTTGGAGGTTTGCAACTCCATAAAATGCATGCATTGACAGCAGACTGGGCTTTTGTACTTGCATTAAAAGGGACAGCATTAAAAACTGATTTTGGGTCTGAGCAGTGCTTGATGTTTTGTGGGGATTGTAGTGTAAAAGATGGTGACTGTCAAGGAAAGAATAATTATGTGGGGCAGATAGAGGACAGTGTAGTTCCTATTTTGGGGGAATTTTCTGATTTTTTTTTTTCCTTAAGTGCGGGATGAAGGCTGGGACGATGACAATCTATGCCAGTCAAGAACGGTGTTATAATCTTGTGGGGCGGTGGTTCTGTTTTTTAAAGGTTAATCAGCTTGGGGTGAGGGGGAGCAATGCGACTTGATCCTGTTCGTAAGATTCGGCTATAGTTGAAATGGATTTGCCCTTGTGACAGTATCTTGTTACACACAAAATAGGAGGAGACTGTCTTAAAACATCAGCATGTTCTCATGCATTTACATAGCAACCTGTGTGTGGCTGGCTGTTTCGAGGTGCTAGCTTTTGGTTACCCGTCCCTTGACCACCCCCCACCCTGGATAATGTGTATTATAATGAACTGCAGGGAACAGAGGAGAAACAAATAGCAGCAGAAGAAATACCTCTTTTTGGAACTCATGTTACCCCTTGCTTTAATAATGGTTACTACTACTTTTATCTGTTCAAGAACTTATTAGCCATTTCATTTTTTAATAGGCTTATACTGCAGCGAATGGCTATAGACGTATGAGCTCTATTTTATTGTTCCCTGTGATGTTTTAGAGTCATGGAATAAGGACAAAATAAGTATGTAGGTTTAGGAGATGCAGCCTAAATAGTTTGCGTGTTACTGGTGTGACAGATGTGTCCAAGAACTTGGTCCATTAAGTTTTGTGGAAACATTGCTGGAGTGAGACTGTGGGTTTCATTTCAGCATTTCCTCTGTAGTAACAGTGCTTGAACTTTGGAATCCACTTTCCCGGCTTTTGTGTGGGGAGGCAGAGCAAAATGGATGTTTGCACTGAACTCAAAATGTGCACTGAGCTTCAGATAACAATTATTTGGCTTTTTAACATCCTTGTATTTGGCATGTTGAACCAGCCACACAGGGTTGTCCAATGTATTTGTGCGCGAGGTGCAGAAAGTAACCTGGTCAGCTCGCAGGAGCTTTCTTTCGCTAACCATGTGTTGCTGAAAAATGGCTTGTGATTCTGTGCAGAGATGCATAACCTAACCCAGCTCGGAGGCTGCTCCGGCTGGTGCTGGGGAACGAAGGTTCTGAAGCCTGTGCCTGGGATCTGCTGTGAGGACAGCCTCCACCTCAAGGCAGTCTCTCTTAATGCACGTTGCAGAACTTGTTGTAGAATGGATGGCTTAGGCCTAAAACTAAAGGAATGCTTTTGAAATGTGCTTCCCTATGAAAATGTGGATTAAATAGGGAAATGAATTTGCAAGAAGTAAATTTGGTAACTCTGGCTCAGTTTCCTCCAGACTTGAAGGGGTAAATTTCAATTTCATTCCTTGATTTAATAAAAATTAGTGGCCTAACATATGTTGATTTTTCAGCAGTCCTGAAAGAGGTCACAAACTGGAATAGGCTGTGCTCGCTTAACCATGCCCGTACTGGTGGGATTTAAGTGCTGGCATAAACTGACATGTACACTAGCTGGATTTTTGTCTTAACCAAAAGAGCTGTGGAGCCCACTGAGTCCAAACACACTTGTAAATAAACTGTAGCTTTGTCTTCAGACTGCTCTGGGAGAGGGGTGGGTTTCCCTAGCTGAAATGACCTGCTAAAGTGAAAGACCTCCCTATTTTGAAACCTGTGTGCTGTTTTACAGTCTGTGCCTTTCCCCTGCAGAAAAATGGGGGGTGGGGGAGAGGCATGCAGATTAATATATTAAAACGATTAGCCCTTGCTTTTATTTTCAATTTAGTAAAAGTTGAGAGATTTTGAGTTTCCGGCTTCCCAAGACTGTGCTGTGAGGACCGGTCTTGCTGCAAAAATCCTGCACTTGGCCCATAGCTCTGTGTGCAGCCCTCTTCCTGCGGGGTGGGGTGGGAGGGGGTCTCGATGGTGACTGGGGAGGTGGGCCCGGAGGATAAATGTTCACTATATACTCAGAAGTGGCATAGGACTGGGGGGGGTACGCTGCGGGCATTAACGATAGCCTGTGTTGGAAAGCGCTAATACGAACCTGCCATTTTTATTCCTAGTCATTGGAAGCTGATGTTTGGCCTCTCCAGCCTGCCCCGAACGCCTCCAGCTCCTCAAAATGGAGGCTGTTTGCTGATACAAAGGCAATCAGCAATGCTGCCGGAGGGCGTTCCCTCCCCACCACTTTGCTCCCTCAGGCTGTGGTTCTGCAGTGGCCCCGGCGAGCGAAGTGCATGCTGCTGCGGGGAGGAGGGGCGGGCGGCCCCTCTTGCTCGCCGGCTGGCCGTTCCCACCACTCGCTTTTACATCCAGGCACCGGCTTTTACACCTGTAGTAGTACTCCGATTGCTTCCCCAGCATCGGTATGACAAGCCGGATTAGGGAACTGAGCTGACTTGTGAGCAACTTCATAGATTATGGACAAATTCAGGGGAGTCGTTCAGCCAGATCAGTTCTCTGATGGCACTACAAGGTGCTAATCCTTGTATGAGGGAGTTGACTGAACTGGGGGGGATGCTGATGGGATGGTGGCTCTTTAATGGGAGGGTTTGCTTGGGTCAGCCTTGAAGCAGTTCTGAAACCCCTGCTGCATGTTTGCAAACACAAATCTGTGAGGTCATACTGTGTGCTGCATCATAGAATTGGTAAAGGCTTTATGTAAGTTTGTAGTCTCTCTGGAAGTAGAGCTGACTTCCCCTGACTGCTTCCACAGTGCAGTCCTGGGGACTTGTAGTGCTGGCTAAACTAGAGGGGAGAAATGGTGTGGGATTGGGATAATTACCTGAAACTGAGAATCGTTGCATTGCTTCTGTTTGGCACCATGAAACCACAGTACTAAACAGCTATCTCTTACAGTAAACCTTGAACTACATGTGCCTTCAAGTCCAAAGTGTTGCCTGCAGTGAATTTGCTTGCTCTTTTTTCTTCAGCACGTTAAACTATGCCGCCAACAGAAGAGCAGTCTTTGTCAAGAAGAGACATGGGTCCACTGAGTGAGCTGCACGCAAAGTCAGTGTTACAACTGGAATCCGTAATAGTGGGTTCTTCCCTCCTTCCTCAGTTTACTGAAGCCTTCTGCAAATACGGTCTTAGAATGGAGCTCTTAACACTTTCAGAGTTGTTAAATTGTAATCCTTTATCTTTCAGATTCGCTGCTTGTGTCTGGCACCACAACTTCTCACCTGGCTTCTAATTCAACACTTGTTTTTTGAATCTGGCTTTAATGAACAAATGTAACTTTGGGTTAAGGGAAGAATATTAATGTACAGTGTAACTGGGGCTTCTGTTCACTGTAAGGGTCTTTTGACCTGCTTATTAGTGGGGGCATTGTTCTGGTAAGCCATTCCAGGACCCATCCTGCCAGTCTTCTGCACAGGATTAATCATTTCCTCTTGACCTCCTGCTCTCTTTTCCTAACATGTTGCATTGATCAGAATCCTTAACTCGCAAGTTTGCTCCTGTTTTTTAAAAATGGGAGGAAAAGGAGGGGGGAAGGAATGCAAAGAAATTAGATATAATGTCTGCTGTTAACATTCTTAGTAAGCTTTTTTCCTTTTTTTTCTTGACTCCTCCCTTCTCCCAAGAAAAGAAATCCCTTCCTGGTATGTATTAGCTCCAGATCTCAAGCATCTTGAGTGCCTCTGTTTCACTGGAATTACATTTTTTGAGCATGCAACTTCCTGCAAGATCAGCTTTGCTTAGAAAGGTCACATTTAAACCTTTACCTAGCTGAGGCTTTCAGCTACTGATCTGCCAGATTAGAGCACTATATTAATCTTCTCGATCTGCAGTATTTCCATCATAGGTAAGGCAGTGTCAGGAATACTGCATGTGACTCTTAATTTCCCTCTTTTTTTATGCCAGCAGAGGAAGGTATTTATGAGATCGTACAGAGTACCTCCTAATAGAGAAAACTCCATGTTTGTCTTTACTGACAATATCTTTGTTATACCTTTAAGGCAGCTGTTGGCTTTAAGGTACAAGGGTCTGCTGCCAGCCAGTCCCAGATTATATCAGTAGCAGAAAGGAATACTTGTTCTGTTCAAATCACCCACAGGTCCCTGTATTCCCCTGTTGCCTGTGGATGGCAGCTGAGCCAACCTTCCCAGGAGCAGGACCTCTCTAGACTTCAAATTTCACCTCTGCCTGAGCTAGTTTTTCTGACCCACCGTGTCCAAGCGTGATCGGGCTTTTGAGAAGGCTGCTGGGGCTTGTGCTTCCTTTTCTAGGGTGCTAATGGCAGCTCCAAGGGAGAGAGTTAAGCTGAAGAAAGCCAGTGGGATAAAAGCAAAGGTCTGTTTCCTTTTCTCATAGAACCTGTTTCTGTGAGGCTGTGTGTTGGAGGTAATCTTCCACTCTTGGCCCTTGCTTTTCTCCAAGGAGGAAGGAAACCAGTGGTAGGACTTAACATCTCCTGGAAATAAAATCATTTAGCCTGCCTCGTATCTCTGAAGAGAGTGATGCTGGGTGATAAGCTGTTCTAGGTTCATGGCCTTGCTCAGATCAGAGGAATGTGCCTGCTCCCAGGAGCACTTTGTGCTACACTGAGCTACCTGGGGATTCATCTTTGCACCCCAGTTTAGGCTGGGAGTGGCTCCAAAGGGGGCTGAGCCATGTGACTGACAAAGCACAGACCTGAACGCACATTTCTGAATAGCAGAAATGACAAAGCTAGAAGCAGACCATGAGCTGGAGAGTAAAACTGGATGTGCTTCTCCTATCAAAAGCAAACAGATTGGCAGCTCTGCCTCTAGTGAAACTCATAGTGCTATGGAGTGAGACAGCTGACAAGAAAGCCCATCCACTAAGCCCATGGAGTCTGAGATTGAGACACAATAGTCCTTTGTTCTTGGAACTGTGGGGGTTATTAGCTTTTATTAAGTACTGGTTTTGGAGGAATCTCCAAATTCCATTTTGTTTCCTGCCCCGAGGTAGGGTTATGGGATCATTCTCCCAGTAAGAAGGCTATGATGGCTAGTAATGTCTTCTCACTTCCCAGAGCAGTGTGTTGGGACCAAGCAAAAAGACCACACCACAGAAAACACATTTTTGTTGCTTTGTGTGCATCGCAAAGGATTTGGAGGCAAGAGGGTCTTTTACAAGAACATCTCCGTGGAGCTGGAAGTGGGCCTGTTGCCTGCTTGGTAACAGACAAAGTAAATCAAACCACCTGCACCGAAGGAGGGTCTGGGCTGATAGTTCTGGCACTACGCATAGGAGGTTTGGGGCTAGGTGAGGGGAGCCATACATCTTCCCTGCTTCTCTCAGAAGGTACTGTGGGGTGCTTCAGCCATGCCCAAGGCTTTGTGCTAAGTAGTTGTTTTTAGCTGCTGTTGGCCACCACACCCGAACATCTCAGGCTAATGTCCCTGGCTTCTGCTGCTGGCTGTTGTGCTCTCTCCACCGGCTCCCCTAGCATCTGTCTCCAGTGATAAGAGGCAGAGTAACAAAGATGAGGAGGAACATGCAGTCACAGAAGGGGGCCTCTTTGGTTGCCCCTTCCTTCTCCCTACCCTTCATTGTAGAAGGCTACAAGGTTCCTTATGTCATTAGGTGATATCAAATGGGCCCCTTCAGTTGGGGTGTGGCGGGGATAGTTGCATAACACTCTACCCTTTTCATGTGTTATCTTGATGGACTGTATGGGCAGTTATTACCCTATTCAATCAAAAAAATGGCCTATTGACTTATTTCTGAAAGTTGAGCTGTGTGGGCATACGTAAAATTGTTTTCATCATTGAGAGTGGATGCTTGCAAAAATTATTACATTAGTGATTCTCTAGGAGCTTCTTGTTTCAAGTTTTAGGGTGTTTTTCTTGTACTGTAAACTTGAAGTACTGCTCTGGTACATTTACAGAGATGAGAATGGAGGTCTAATGGATTTTTTTTTTTTTTCCCCCTCTAGTATAAGCAGAGAAGATATTTTTGTTTCACATGGCAGCCAGAATAGGGCTGAGGCAAGATCGGGGCTAGTCAGTCACCTGGATGATTCCCATCTTGTTCTGCTCCTATGCCATGTTCTGTTGAAGAGCAAATGACTACCTGTAGTGCTGGTTCAGCATTTGGCTGCTGGTTATGGTCCAGAGAGTATACTTGAACCCCTGAAGACTTCTAGGGCATAGTCTTGTCTTATTTCTAGCTCAAACAATAAACAGAACTATCTTTTCAGGAAAGAAGGTATCCAAGTAGCTGGATTTCAAAAGTTTTTTTGTGGCAGAAGCTGTGTCAGTGTAGTATCCAATTCCAGAAATAGCCTTATTATCCAGTCTGAAACAAATGTCATTTGGTGACTGGCCTGTTTATATGAGAACAGTTCTGTGTGTTATTTTTTTTAAACTGGAAATGTGAGGAATAGCTGTTTTTAAGCAAGGCCTCTTACTAGCTTTGTACATCTTACACCCCTCTCAGGACCATGGAAGGTAGTGCAGCAACAACCATAAGAGTTAACTGAAGTTGTAGCTTGTGGACCTGATGCAAGCTTTCGTCTTTCTCTCTTGGAGGGAAATTTGCAGTGGTAAAACCTGTCCTTTATCTAGGAAACACTGGACACATACAGGCTGCATGAAGTGAGGGTAACACTTCCATAGTGTCTCTGTAGTGAATTTGAGCTTGTGCTAGTGTGAGTAAACCAGAATGCTAACCGAGCAAAAAAACAGTTGTTTTTTTTTTTTTTTCCTCTGAAAGGTCTTGATGAGGAAGAAGTATGTGTCTTCCAAGTCTCCATAATAGAAGGCTTCTGGTTACTTGTTTTGCTCCTTCAGTGCTGCCTGCATTGGGTACCTGGAGAAAGGATGAAGATCCACTGCCCATCTGTGTCTCTTAATTTGCCAACTGGGTAAACTTTGAAGTTGCTTCCTGTAAGAAATTACCAGTGTGGTCTTTCAGTGTTCTGTTTTGGTAGTATTTGTTATTAAAGCAGACTTAAATATTCTTTCACTGGTTTGAGCATTATAACGTTAGGTTCTTTGGAGTGAGAAGTCTTGCTTCCTGTGGTTAGCTCTGCGACCTGTATCAAACAGTCTGTATGTTCAGAATGTGTTATGTTTATATTGGCTGTGTGATCTTGAACCTTTCCTAGAAAGAAAGGGTGTGGGAAAAGAGGTGGTTCTGCTCATCCTTACTCACTGAGGTATTTAAGGGTGATGTTCTTTTCACCGTGCCAGCGAAAATACTGATTGTATTTTAAAAAACCCCCAACACATCAGGTGGCTAGCAGTACAAGGATGTATTTTCACTCAAGTCATTAATGCCTAATTGCGGTTTTCTGAAAATACTCCTCCTCCTCTCCCCCTTCCCACGATTAGGGGCTGTGGATACTGCTGTGACTCTTCTCATGGGAAGAGCTGGTAGAGACTAATCCTGGAACACTGGGGCACAGGATGGGGAGGGGGCTCTTTATGTTCTCTTTGGACAATTTGCTGCTCCCTAAAACACAAAGGAAAGCAATAGCTTTTAATTTTTTTTATTGCCCTCACAGTAAAGCGTGGGCTGGTTGACCCTCTTAGACTAAGGAAATTGCTTAAATATGCACAGAAATGTCTTAAATGCACCTAGAAATATCTTAGCAGCTGACTGCATGAAAACTGGTTTTGCATGTGTGTGCATGTGCTCAGCTGCTAATGGAGGATCAAACATGCTCTTCAAATGTACCTTGGCTGTGTCGGAAATCCCTTTGATACCTGTGCTGCTCTTTGCCAAGCAGCAGTAAAACCAACCCCTTTCTAGGAACTTGGAAGCAGCCAGGCCAGAACTCCGCACGTACAAGGCAGACATTCAGCAGGGCAGTTTACAAGGACCAGTCGGGAACTATTACCAGAGGGCAGGAGCAGATGAAATTTAAGATCATGGAGGCTAGAGAAAGACAAAATAAGAAACTGGCCTTTGCTTTCTGTCTTTGCTACCTCAGCTATGTGAAAACGTGATCGTTAATGGGGATACAAATAGACAAAAATGCAGTGTTCTGGTCCCTTTCAGTCTAAAGAAGCATGATCTCTATCTCAGATGTATTGTTTTAAAAATACGCAACTAAGTAAACTGCTTTCCACTGTAATTTCTGAAAACTTAAATCATTCCAGGAAAGAAATACAATATTCTAGTATTCTCTAAAGTGCATTCATTATGTTCTTAAATTCTACTTGCTCTCCCTGCTAGATGAATGATTCAAATGCTTGTGTCTTTGCTTTCAAAGTTTGATAATTTCATATTCGTTATTTGCACTTAGAGCTTCACAGTGCAGATTTGGTCTGGAGAGATTAAAGAGTTAGTTTTGATCTTTCCCTGCAAGACCTTAAACTTCTCCATCCCTCCCACCCACCCCTTTCAAGGATAATATTCCACTGTGCCAGATTGCCCATATTGCCACCAGAAAATTGCTTGGACCACTTCTTACAAAATCAAAGGTCAACTCCATGCCTTGGTGGCAGCTGGGAAACTAATGATTTAATGCTGCTTTGACCTTTGGCTTCCTAGTCTGTTTGAGTCTGACCCAATGTTTTAATTTTCCAATACTGCTGGGCAGTTGGCTTTTGTCTGTTTCCAGATGTAACTTGCATACTGAGGCCTGTTACTGAAGTGAGAACAAAACAACAAAACATCTCAGCCTACAAGGGGAAGGAAAAATAACAGCACCTAATTTTTTTATGCTACAAAACACAGCTGTCCAGTGAGACTGACTCTTCTACAGCTAACAGGGTCAGGTTTATAATAACAAAATGTGAATATTTGTCCAGCGTTTACATCTAGACTTAAAGTATTTTAACGGCAGTCTTGCTGAAATGCCTTTTTTTTTTACAGACCTGTAAAAAGTAACTGAGTAAAAACAGTAGCTCTTTCCCCTTCTGCCCTCAATCTCTCCAAATCAGTCCTTCTCCTTCTGCCCTCACTCTTCAAATCAGTATTTAATTTTTTTTTGAAAGAAAAGTCAAATGTTTGATCTAATACTGGAAAACATCAGAAAAATAACCAGTTGGTTCTTAAATGTATGTGCTTGCTGTTGGTGGGGGAATAGAAGTGTGAAGTGAGATGGAAAGCTTTTAGTGTGATTTAGGAAGTTCCTTTTTTTTTTTTTCTTTAAAGCAGTGGGACATTTGATCAAGAGTACTTTGTCATGGGTTTTTGGTGTATATACAAGGTGAATATTGCATTAGGTTTTTGCAATACCGGTAGTTTTGCAGCCATTGCCAATACAGTTTGAATTTGCTGTTAATGGTGCGATAATGGTGGGGAAAGCACCCTAAGGTGAGTAGCCTTTTCTTAATGAAAAGACTGCGGATTGTTTGGGAAGATTTCCCCTTGAGTACTGATGCATATGGAAGCTCCCCCTTGAGTACTGATGCATATGGAAACTCCTCCTTGCCTGAAAGTGCAAATCTCCGGTTTTGTCTGGTCTGCCTGCCCATCCCAAGTACCCATCGGACTTGATTCCTGCCCGAACTACGCTGCAGCTCTCAAAGGTCAGCTCGTACCCGGGCTTGTGTGAGAGGTTAGTTTTGCAGAGCAGATGGGCCCCTAAAACTTTTATGGTCTCCAGTCAAATCACCTCAAGCTGTAATCTCATTAAATCTTAAGTGAATCAGTGGGTCTGGTTATTACTTGAAAGCAGAGTTACAGGAAGCGATGTTCCTGATGCAGTAGGTCTGTCTTGGTAGTAAGCTACCAGAGGTACTTGCCTGTGTGTGGCTCTTAAAGCCGCTCTGTTACTTTGATAGCAAAAGTGGTATGCGGAGTGCAGCAAGTTAACCTTTCGGTAGAGGACAAAGGTAGAGATGCGGCTTTTTCCCGAAATCCTTATTGTGTTAACTTACGGAGTCTTGGTTCTTCCCTGCACTTCTGATGGCACACCTATTACACTGTCCCAATAAGCCGTTTGTGTCTTAGAATAAGTTAACCTGATAACTTATTTAGGAACTACTGCAGCAGAGTGCTTAGCACTGTGCACACAGTTGCTGAAAGAACCTGTATGACAACACTGTCCAAAAGCCTGGCCTTCCCCTTCTTTAATTCAGCATATTGTCTTTGGGAGTTCCTGTGCTAGAAAGCACGACATAAAAGAATATTCTAGAGGCCGGCAGGTAGCTTCCTTGAAAGTCTTTTGACCTAGCAGATGTGACTCAATAGGTTAATTGTCTTGTGCTTGGAAATCTGGTTAAACATGTTTTGTTCTTCTGCCTGGATTGCAGAAAGTCTTTGTCTCTTTTTTTTTTTTTTTTTTTTTAGAGAGAATAAATCTAATCTGTGACCTCCTCAAACTTTCTTCTTAGAAGGCAGGGAACACGTAGGACTAGTTTGGCAATACATAAAAAATTAATGATCATGGCTTAATGTGTAAGACTTGTGTGTACACAAGAGTGTTCATAAAAACTTGCTGCTGATTGTCCAGAGATAATAAGATTTCTTCTCCCTTGCCTACCTGCTTCCTCCCTCGGGGAGGAGACACAGACCGTACCTTGTGTAAACCCAGCCTTTTGGTGAACTGGTGTACCTAAACTGCAGCCAAACTCCTGCTGGTGCTTGTCAGAAATAGTGTGTGTAGATGTTCATGGTGTGCTTACACATGCTTTCACTGTAAGAATGGTCTCTTCCTTAGAATTGTATTATATATGACAAGACAACGTGGGTTTTATAATAAAATAGCTTCTTTTTGTAGTGAGACTAGTGAGTATTTTTCTCTTCAAGAACTGGGCAAGGATTTAACCTTCTTAGCCATCCCTTCTTCCTTTGGTAAAGTGAGTCACATTTGACTCTTCCCCTCTAGTTCAGCCTGGATAGCTTTTCTTCCCTTCACTGATGATTGAACAAGCCATTTATATTTACATTTATCCTGATTCAAAGCTCAAAGAAGGCTACAGTTAAAATTTAGGGTAAAGCTAACTTGTCTGCACAATACAGAAGCAATCTAAAGCTAGCGTTACATGGAACGGTTGATGCTGCTACTAAAAAGGCTGGTGCTTTCACTGGAGGATTCAAAGTATTTAAGCATTTTAAAAATTCAAAATGCTTTCAAATTCTTAAAATGTCCTTGCAATATATCACTGAATCATGATAGGGTGGCACCAAACAAGTATAGTTTGGTTAGACCAAAACTACAATGCTCTACAACAGAGTTTATTTGGTGGCAGTATGAATACATACATACACCATATACTTGATCCACAGGAGCCCCATGGAATGGATTAAATATAGAGCGTATGTATCAATCATAACTTAAACCTTGACTAGGATGGAAGATTGCCCTCACTCCCAAAACTGAACCTGCTACTCAGTGATGGTGTCTATGGCAAAATGACAAAGTGCAGTTATTAGTGTTTCTTATTCATTGTCTATAAGCACCTCAAATCTACCCTGCAGTTTGAAGGAGCTGCTCTACCTTCAGTTTTTACTTAATTGAATGTTCATCCTGGAATGCTTATCTCTTCCCACCTCTCCCAAATTCAAAAGGAAAGCAATCTTAAGTCCTCTCCGTGAGGAAAAGAGCTGTTATAGTAGGACACTGTGCAGCATTTAAGTAACAAAAAGGCAGAAAGTTTGGGCTTGGATTGGGGGATAGAATAAAAAAACTCACCACTTTGTCGTTGGGGGGGCGGGGGGGGATGACACAGGACACACATGGGATGGGACATAGGCTTTAAACGTGCTTGTAGCTGTATTTCACCAGTTTGGAAACAAGTGTGGGGCAGGTAAGTGATTAATTTAGAGTTCTGATACTTCTGAGGTTTTACTTCTGCTCTGTTGCCAGAGAGGCAAACAGCTAGAGATATATGAAGACATACTTAAATTGTCCACCAGGACTTGTCTTAAATCTTCATATAGAAATAAAAGATGTCTCTAATTTTGTGTTAATGGCTTGTAAATGAAGGTTTATCTGTTGTGCTTACTGTTCTATAGTGATGGAGAAAAAATTGCTGAGTAAACACTTCTGACTTCCCATAACATATCTCCTTATTCTTAAGATGTTTTTCTTTTATGATTTACAGTACTTTTTTTGGCAGTAACTGCAGAGCTGTGTCATTATATGATAGATGGACAAGAATTTACTCATTCACTCGCAAGGGATTAAAGAGTAACCTGCAGTAATGTTTGTTATATGATTATTGAAATGCCCTGTGGCTGTTAAGACAGCTAGGTCTTCCAAAACAAATATTAAATACTAGAGTTCAGTTGGAAGTAATAGCGTGCTAGCACCCATAGGATAACACTTTCATGAGGAGTCTTTCATAAAACATGACTGCATAATCCTCCTTAAAATTAAGAGGAATTGTAACAAGCGTATTAATCTGACAAATTTAGTTTGGCATTCTACTACAAGCAGCAAAGCTTTGATCCTCAAGGACAACATTGTTTCTCTGAATAAGATACTCTGGTGTATGTGCCAAGTCCTGTGCTGGGAACAGATAATGATTATTT
Source organism: Platalea leucorodia (assembly GCF_965183815.1). Taxonomy (NCBI): domain Eukaryota; kingdom Metazoa; phylum Chordata; class Aves; order Pelecaniformes; family Threskiornithidae; genus Platalea; species Platalea leucorodia. The sequence continues at coordinate 122,770,779 of NC_138823.1, forward strand.
TTGACATGGATGGTACAATTTGATGGTGTTAGCTGAGGAACCCTGATATAGTGTCTATATAATATGCTTTTAGAAACTACTGCCTGGGTTTGGAGCAAACCAATTTTTCTTTCAATGCAATCCAAATTTTGTTTTTGCTTAATTAAGATTCCTTATTTATGAGGAATCCCAACTGAAACCTCAACATGTCGTAATTTTTCTTCCTGCTCTGAAACATGTGTACTTAAGCTAGTAAAAAATTTTACACTTGCATATTTTTAGTGTGTGAGCATTTGAGAGGATGAGGGTATAGTGGGAGAGCTTGAATGCTTTTTGAAAAGATACCTTCCAAATGTTCATGTTAGCCATTCTTGGGTTTCAGTGAAGAGAAGTTCCTGCAAAGGCCTTATTGCGTAAGGACTTGGTATGTGGGTATATAGTTGTTGTGAAAAACAGTGTTTGGGACAGAGTAAGGCAAGAGGAGCAGGGAAGGCAAAGAACAGAGTGGGCCAATTCAGTGCTGCCTTTGTGCTTTCCACAAAACCTGTTCCACATAAGCAGTAACTAAAAACATTGCAGTATAAAACACTTGGAATGGGTTTATATGTCAGTTTTCCCAGACGACCGTCTTGCCTGTATTTCCTAATAAAAGGCTATAGTTGGTCCTACTCACTTTGACCTGAGTTTGATGTGCATATGGCACTGGTGGTAACTGGACTTGTTTAATAGGCATGGATTGTTTCGCAATTAAAGAAGGAAAAAAAAAATTAACAGCTCCTGCTGTGGGGTTTCAGTACCATGGCTGTTCCTGTTACAGCTTTCCTTGGAAGACAGAAGAGGTGCAAGGCAGAAGTGGGAGGAACAGCAGAACCGCACGGTTCCCATCAGACATCCAGGCTGCGGTGGCAGCCAATGCCTCACGCTGGGGTGGTGGAGGAGAAGGAGAGGAGGATGACGCTTTCTTCTCCCGTTGGCCTCATGTGCTTGGCCAACTGGGCAGTTTCCCACTGAGAAAATGTGTGAGGAAGGAGGAATTCTTTCCTGTAATATCCCGGGTGATCAGCTTATGCCTTAATGCTTAAATTTGTTGCTGTTCTTTACTCCACGTAGTTCAAACTGCCATAGGATCACTATGGTTCTGTTTCTAAATTTAAACTGATAAGAGGTATTTAATTTTTTTGTATATCCAAGAGTCTAAATCTTACCACAAGGAGTCATTGCAAGCAACCTAATCCCTTCAGTAATTGCTATCTCTGTAGTGATATTAGCTTGCATAATACTAGGTAAATCTCTATTGAAGAGCCGATACTGGAAATGGGGGGGATTGGCAGGGGAGAACGATGGGGACAGTGTGTTGTACAAGTATGTGGACTGAATTGCCTACCAGGCTATTACAAAAACAGGAATTACCAGAGAGGAGGAGTAGTGGTGTGAGAAATGTGAATTGCTTCATTTTGCTAAATGTATATTAACAACCATCTTTGTTGAAAGGGTGTTGAGATTTGTTAGTCTAAAAGTTGATACGTTTTTTCCCTTCATCCTAACACAAATGCTCCTTTTTAAAAAAGGTAGATGCTTTTCTAATTCTGTAGAGATTATGTAATATTATTAAAATTACTTTTAAATGAATAATTGGTACAGAGACAAACCTCACCCAAATAGAGTATGCACTTGAAATTAAAGATGTTGAGTTACTTCATACTTATGGTTTTACATTAATGGTACTGCCATATAAAATTGGCTTCATCTGGAATTTATTACTTTTGAGCACTGTCCTCTACTAGTTGTTTTTGACTTTGGGTTCTTGTGCTCTTCCCCCTGTTATTGGCAGTAAGGCCACACAAACGAGGGGGAACAAGTAGACAATAAAGCTGCAAAGTGAGCTCAGAATTCATAATTGCCTAGTTTTCTAGTATTTTCTAGCTACTGTGGTTTGAATTGCAGGTTAAATTCACGTGTTGGTTAAACTGTGGGAGTTTTCAAATGTGCACTTAGAATCTTTTTTCTCGTAACAAGTAAGTACTAGATGATGTAACTGAAGCATTACACTATGTGAAAGAATAAGTGCAAACTCATCTTCTAAAGAATGTTTTTCTGAACCAAGATTTCTAGTACTGCTTAAAACAAAAAACACAAAACCCTGCCAACCCAAAAACTCCACATGAAACAAAAAACTGAGGTAGAACCTATCACAGAGTTAAAATAGGTAACGCCGCAGTTTCTCTGGATAAATGTGTTCTTTCTCCTCATACTCATTTTTTCCCCTAACAATTGAGCATTATGAATTTAAGATGTCTAGCCTGATAGGCTTTCTGACCCCCCAGAGAAGCCCTCTAAAAATATTAACGGGAATCTGTTGCACCAAAGTAAATTTTCTTAGGTAGTGGTGGTTTGACTACAGACTAGCTCTATAAGAAAATTAATCCTACAAAAGACCTGTTTGTGCTGGGATCAGGAAACCGCTCTGGCAAACTGCACACAGCCCATCAGCTTAAGATGTTGTTTCACAATTGGCTTGTCTTCGGCACGAGGACTAGCTGGCCCTTGAGTGAAATCCGGGAACTTTAGGGTTTGTTTCTCTTCCCACTCCCTACCCCCAGCAAATCAAAAGGAATAAGGTTTTTGTTTCCAGTATATTAAGAGACAGAAATGTTTTCTAGCTATTTGTTTGCAAGGCATATAATAGCATCCTTGCGGCCAGCTTTCCATGTGAAGGTCAACAGTTGCCAAGGACCTGAATGGAGGTAGTGTTCTCTGCAGTGGTGTAGGAACAGCACGGAGTAGAGGAATATAGAATTTTTTTTTTTTTGAGGTGAGGCCTATACTGATGTTAGTCACAGAGCAAGATGCAGGAGCCTTGAGTGTACTCCTATTCTAACTCTTCCTGTGCATAGAAGGAAAATTTCAAAAGCTCCAATGCGGAGCTGTGCAGGAAAAGGGAAGATGTGTTACATAAGGACTTTGTAGAGATGTTGAAGTTCGTTGGTTGTCTCTAAGAAACAAAGTGCTGTGCTTTGCAGCAGCAGAGCAATCGTCAATCCATTACAATTTACAACATCACTGAAACCACGGGCAAGCTTTGGCTGAGAACTGTAAGACGCTCTAGCTTTTCAGAGAGCTGAAGAGTTGGGGAGTCTCAGTGAAGGATTTGCAGGGACTTGCAGCAGTGACTTGGAGAGATGGGCTTGAAAGTGGAACTGGGTCCTGACCCACTCTAATGCCTGCTTCCACAGCAGGCTATTAGCTTGCTCGCTTGAACTGTTGAATATTTAGATCCACCCACTGTCCCCTGTGCCAAGACCACCCTGCTGCTACTCGTGTCATGTAGATTTGGCACAGAAGCTGCATTTAAACAGCTAATGAGTTGCATGTTGAAGCACAGGCTGGTCTCCCCTATTGAAATCTGTAAAAGAGCTGACTTAGCCAGTGATAAGTAATCTACTAGCTACTGATACTATTGCATCTTTCCATAGACTTTGCTGCTTTACCTGCTCTAGTGCTGAAGTGGATACTGTGACTTAAAAAAAAAAAAAAAAATTGCAGATTTTCTTACTGCAAACAATTTCTTTAAAAGAAAATTGCGGAATGTGGGCTTACCATTATGCAGTAATTAAATGATAGCCCACTGTGGGATAATTATACCTGTGCCACCTCAGTATTAACATTAGAAGAGTATTGAGCCTTGTTTATCCTGATTTAAGAAGAATTGGAGTGATGAGTTAAGGTGGATGTGAGATGTTCGTTCCAGTCCATCAATAACAGGAATCTTTGAGGTAGTACATTAGATCAGCTGGCCAAGTTACCTTGCACCCAAGAGCTTTTAAAAAGAAAGCTAGCTGATGAGATGTTAATCTTCAAACAGCCGGGCAAATTCCAGGTGAGTGGTGTAGTGCTCCTTCCATGTTTAGAGTGGATGAACAGGGGGTACTGCAGCTGGCAGAGGTGCTGCTGTGAGAAACGCTTGGGATGCTGCAGTTCCAGGGCTTCAGCTGGGTGGCTATAACCAGGGGCTACAGTCATCGCATCAAGTTTTATTTATAAGATTTTAACTCAAAACACAGAGGCTGCAATTTTCTAGTATGCTGGAGCCAGCAGATCCTTAAACCAGCTTTGTCAAAGGTGTGAATTCCTGTCTCCTAGCCCCAGTTTGCAGCCTGTTGTCGCACCATGACAGTGATGGTGTGGCCTTCAGAGTGAAGTGGATTTGATTGTCACTTCTAACCCAAGTCCTTTGGAATTTGCAAATGCTGTTTGCATTGGCAAGACAATTTAAATGGTTTCTGCTCCATTCCCAGCTGACTGCTAATACTGTTGGGTTTTTTGTTTGTTTGTTTTTTAAAACTTGATTAATGGAACTATGTATCTTCCAAGAAACCTTTGCTTTTAGCCTAGGTGATTTGACTGACCTAATTTTGTCATGTTGCCACTCTCTAAAATATGCAGCTGTTTTTACTGTCTCCATGACATCACAGCAGGATTGAAGAGGGTAAACATCAAGAATTTTAAGGGTATGGTAGTCTGTTTGGTTTAGCAGCTTATCAGACTCAACTCTGGTCTCTGGTTAGATACTGTTCTTCCAGTTAGAACTTGAGATGAACGCTATCAATGAGAAGATTTACACTGATTTCCAGCTGTGAGGTTGGTGTAGTACCAGAACTGAACCATGCGGCTTAGTGCTGTAGCTCAGCTGATACTTAATAGATAGTTGTCATCATCTGTCTCTGTGCGCTTAGTTATGGGTTGTTCTTCCTCCCTTGTGCCAGCCCTACTGCTGTTCTGATCCCAGGGTCAGCTGATTGAATAAACCATTTTCTAAAATTAATTTTCTGCTGTTTGTAAAGACCCCCAACTCTCTTCACTGAGACTGGAGGGGCGGTGAAGGGGGGAGGAAAGGAGGAAGGCAGGAGGTATAGGGCTTCCTCTTAGAGTGGCTGTCAGTTTAATTCTGGAGTGAAATGGCAGCCCTGTGCTGTGTGTGGTTCACATGGGGAGCAGTGCTGGTTAGATTGGGGGGGTTTATAGGTGAGTTTCCTTCCCTGTGGTGCTGGGCCTGTGTGGCTGAGAAACTGGAGCAAGGAACAGAACCCACTGGAGCATCTGGGGAAGGAAGGGTATTGATACTAGTGCTGGAAAACAATGTGTGTGGAATTACAGCTTTATTTCCTACAAACAGACTTGCATGAGTCTTAAAGTCATGTGTTAGCTGGGTGTTTATTATTCCATGTGGGGGTAAGGCAATCAAGCTGAATTTAACAGAAGGGCAGAATGATCCTCTTGTACTTGATGAGCTTGCAAATGGACCAAAACCCCTCCCTGTTCATCCAAGTGGCAACGGAAGGTAATAAATACAGGTTTCGCTAATCCCACTTGTACAACTTTCTGTGCATACTCCATGCCCTATGTAGTATGGGCTGTAATGCTTCAAGGTGCCCGTGTTCTTATAGAAATTTTATAATTGGAATATTGACCTGAATTTGAAAATTAACTCTTGTCTGCTGTGGAGACCTTCTGGAGTTGGTGTACCATTTCCCATTACCACTGGATGCAGGGAGAAAAATTGGTGTTAAGCCAGTCTCTTCCACACCAGAGCATTAAGTCAAAATACGGATTCTAAGAGTAATTTGATCATTAACTGGTACACAGAAGCATGAGGTTTAAAAGTATCTCTGAAAGTGAAATGTTTCAGGTATACTGGGAAATAGCCGTAGTTCTGAGTGTATCACATGGCTTGCTCATATCTTCAGTCTTTATATTTTGTATGTAAATTTCAAGAGTTATATCACTGCAGAAGTTGAGGTTCCTAAAACTCTGATCATGGTGTGAAGCAAGTTAATTGTCACAAATTGCTCTTAAAACGGAAATGTAAGGACCGGCTTCCTACAGAGTAAAAATATTACCTCTTTCCACTTAAACTTGTAACAGTTATCTGTTATCTGCACTAAACTCTGAACCAGTCATCCTGGGTGGTGTATTTATATGCTGTTTAAAAAAAAAAAGAAATAATCGCTGCATATGTGATGCAGGGAAGCATCTTTTTCTTTCCAGTTCTTGGAGGGGGGGAGGGGGCGATACCAAAACAAACAAAACACAGTGCTGAGGGAGGAGGACCAAAATTCATTAGAAAATTAGTTTATACTAAATTCATAATCATCTAAGCTTTACACACTACCTAACAAAGCCACTGGTGTTTGAGTTATTGCCAAGGGAACTAGATAATAAAACACCTTTGGTAATGGAAAACTTTAGACTGACTATGGTAAGTATGACTTTCTTGGTCATAAACTCAAACTAAGTTAACTTGCAAATGCTATACTGAAACTTTTCCAAAAGCAGAAACCAAGAGGCTACTGTTTTGTCTGTAGATTTTTTTTTTTATTGTTGGTTAAGATTACAGGGTAGCTTTTAGAGCATCAGACTTAACATTTTAAAATAATGTGACCTTATGTGTTGCTGCCTTGTACAAATTCTTAACACTGTAGGCTTAAATAAAATCATTGCAAGGCACTGAAATGTCATGACAGAAAACAAATGCTTAAACGTGGTTAAATTCCACATGCTTTATTGACAACTGCGTGCGTATGTGCTGTTAAATGTGCTCTGAAATGAGAGAAATCAAGTGTTAGCAAGCTGGGAGGAGAAGGGTGCTCTGAGTATTGCTGAAGGAACATTTGTTTAAACACAGGTTAAGGATAAGCCTCCTCAACTGCTGTTTCTGCTGAATTTGCCTCTGTCGTGGTGCCTACTACATTCCATTGCTTTTGTCTGGGCTTGGTATTTGGGAAATTTTGGTGAGGGCTGGAAGGTGGGGGGGCATGCTGGAAGCTGGTCAGCGGTGAGGAGAGGAGCGCTGGTGTGGGAATTGTGGAGTGGGGTCAGGGTTTAACTTTAGTGGCCATTCATCAGATGATGATTGATTGCTGTGCAGTCCCAGGGGACGTTTAACAACATCTCCGCCCATCCCCCTGCCCCCTTTGAAAGCAGATGGACCAAAAAATGGGGAGAGCGACACCCAGGAATTCCTGCTGTTGTAAAATGTTTTTACGGTGCACTGTACAGCCTTTCCTGAAGCAATCACATTTATGGCCTTGCTGTTGTATTTCTTGGGCTGCTGTGGCTGTAAAAGATGAATAGCCCTGTAATATGGTTCACTGATTCTGTTTAAATTGAAGTAGGCTCCCTTTATTGTTTTGTGTCTAAAATTGTATGCCACCAATTCAGGAAATATTTCCTGTTTGGGAAATAATCAACCCATAGCTGATTTATTTTAAAATAAATCACTTTTAACTATCTCTGAAACTATTCCCCTCTTGCTTCTGATGTCTCTCTTAGTTGTAATTTTGGTGGAAATTCTAAAATACTAATTAATGTAGTGAAGCAGTTCTTAAAAAAAAAAAATAAAAAACAAACTACTAAACTTGCTTATGAATCTTTTTTCCTCTTACTAGATAGTTACCAAAACGGGTGTTGGAAAGGCACCAGTTCTTACCTTTAAAAACAATTGTATTTTTACTTAATTACTACAGAAACAAACAATTAATTAAATGCAATTTACACAATTCTGAATTTCTTTGAAAGGAGAAATCTGTCTCTTCTTTCTTTTCATTTATCTTCTTCCTTGCTGCCTACCAGAACACTTGTGTGGTTTAGAAAAAAACAGCATGTTTGAAGGGTTTTGTTTATAAAACAGTTTTTCATACATTTGGGGAAATAGTGAAATTAACAGGACAATAGTTAATTTACAGCTTGATGGATCTTTTGACTGTATCATCTCTGCCTCTTCAGATGGGGGGGGTGGTTCTTGAACTACTGTGTTTTGGTGGGTTTTGCTTTTTTGTTTTTTTTTTTTTTTTTTTTTGTGGGGGGGGGGGTTTTTTTTAAACTGATTATTATAAGCTGATCTCTGTTATGGAAGACTTAGTATTACTCTTCCTTCCCACTACCCCTGCCCATCCACGTTTCAAGACCAGTCTTGTTATTTGTCACTTAATGGGCATAGAAGGAGCAGTATGTTGCTATATTAACAGTGCAACTGAAATTTGGGGTGGCCTTTTCACGTTGCTGAGTTTGGAAGAAGGGGAGGCTCTGCCAACCTTTTGGGTACACCACAAGTGCATCAAATCTGAATTGTGAACACAGCCTTGTCTTGTCCTACTTCAATAGGACAATATATTCTTGGTGTGAGTTTTTGTTTTGTGGGGGTTTTTGTGGGGTTTTGTTTGTTTGGTTTGTTTTTTTGCACACCCCCCCTTCAGGGAATTACTTGTTTTGGTAGAGATTTTTGGCTTATTTTCTCCCCCTTCTATTTAGAAACCGGCATAGAAACTTCATCTAGCAATATGTGACCTTTGTGGCCATGACCTAGGGACCGGGATGAGAGCAGGTTTGAGCTTAACAATAAATGCCTGGTTGTGGTTGCAAGCGCAGGCAAGCTGGCTGCTGTGCTCCAAGCTCCATTAGCCAGGCTGGCACAAGCCCCCCTTGCTGTTGCACCCTGCACAGCTGGGTACTTTCTAGTTAAATTCTGTGGGAGCATAGTCCTGGTGCTTGGCAGAGCAGATGTACAGCCTGTTGGATGTTCCTGACACTGGGTATGTGAGAGTGACCACGGGAGCAGAATTGCCCTTCGTGCACATCTGCCAAGTTGAGGGTTCTGTTGTGGTCTTGGTGTCCAGAAACGAGTTTCTGGGGGGGTTCCTAGTTCATCTTGAAGCTTGGCTGGCTCTTCAGGTTCGCTTCTGGTGACTAGATCCCTTCTACACTGAGAGCAGTAGGCATTATGCATTTGTCCTTTCTCCTGTGTATTTAAAGTAACTTTTAAATAAATGATGGAGATCAGTCCATCGCTGTCTACTTCTTCCCCTTCTTCACCCAAGCCTGTTAACTCTTTTGCTCTCAGACTTTAAATCTAGGTTGTTTTCATTATTTTGTTGACAAAGAAACAAATATGAGGTTTTATCATGGCTTTGTAGGTTTTACCCAATTCCCCTGCCGCATCCTACGTAATCTGCATATTTCTGAAATAAGATTATGGCTCTTGTCTCTCTTCATTTAAATTCTGGAGTGATGTTTCCCACCACATTTTGGTGGGTGGCAAGAGGCAGCTTAATAGCTTAAATTTAATTTCTCTTTGGTTTGAATGGCTGGATGACTCTTTACCACTGGATGCTGTTACCTTGCAGCAGGAGTGCTTGGGTGACAGGACTGGTCTGTGGTGTTTTACCAAGCTTTTGCTTCTGGTGTTCAGTATTTTGGAGGACTAATAACAGATTTAGCTCGCTTCTGGACTTCTGGTCATATGGTCACCATTTTCCTTTCAGCTGCTCTGCTTGATTGAGGCCCCAAATCCCTGCTGTATGTTTTTAAAGTGTATCGGATTCATATGACTTAACTTGATACCCTGTCTTGGTTTTCATTCTCTCTCAACTTCTCAGTTGTTTTAAGTGGAGTCATTCAGCAACATGTAATAAACATTCCCTGTAATTTCAACAGCAAAATTACAGAACTGCATGAGTAAGTGAACATTGTATACAGATTTAGACAACCACAGCGTAAAGACAAGGAACCCTCTAGTTGAGGAAGATGATGCATTTGAATAATGCGTTTCAGAGGCAAGGCAGCTTTTTACTTTGTAAAGACAGAGGATCTGAGGCGCTGCTTGAGGGTTTAGTATTTGAACAGAAGCAAACCATAACAGTCTGTTCCAGTTTCCCTACAGCAAAACTTAACTTTAAAAAAAAAAAAAAAAAAAGGGTTTTAGTAAAATATGACATGTGTGCACAAACACACACATACCCCTTTGAGAAATTAATCCATATACTACTTCAGCTGTTGCGCTTATAGGAGCTTAAAATGTCACTTTATGCAGCACAGGCAATCTGAGGAAGTCACCTGTCCTGTTCTCCCCCTTCCTTTTGAGGGAGAAGGGAAAGGGGGATGTTATGCACCATACCACAAACTGTTAGCTGGAATCAGGAGTGGCTGGATGACAGCTGTGAGAAGACAAGCATATCAAACACTTGTCCAATCTTTGTTCTGCTCTTGCTCCTTTCTGAGGTAGATTTCAAATAGCTGGTGATGGAAAAATGGTTAGTACTATGAAACCTTGTTTGCTGCCATTGTATAGTGGATTTTTGACTCTTCCATGGTAATGTAGATTTTCTAACATTAACAAAAATAGTGTATGTAGCCAAGAGCAAGACTTTGAATACAGAACTTTCTTGTGTTGAAATGTTGTGCTCCTTCACTTGTGTCTTTGAAAACAAAACAGCTGATTTCGGCTTGCCTGTAGAAAACAAGACTTCCATGGAAGATGCTATTTCTATGTGCTGCTTCCCTCTACTGGGTGGAATGGGTACAGTTATGGCTGATGAATGGATCCAACTTCCTAGGCTAACATCTTGTGTAAGACTTTCATTGTGATTTGAATATAGGGTTTTTAAGAGTTGTCTGAATAGAATGGGGTTTTAGTGGTTACCCAGAGTTCACTGTAGCATTCAAATGCTCTGATGGGCGTGCTAATGTTCCAGTCTTGTTCTCCTTCAACTCAAGCATCTCCGAGTGTCACTAGCATAGAAACACTATGTCATAGTAAAGGTTTTGTTGCTTTGCTGTTGGGAGTGGCAGAAGGGAGTCTTGCCTAATATTATCACTACCCTGAACATAAGGGATTTGCATATTTTGAAAAAAATAGAGGATGGTTCCTGGGCACGCGTACTTTGTTTTCCCCTTCTGGGAGGTGGGTGTGCTGGTGCTGCAGTTCTCCAGTGCAGTGATTCTTAAATGACCCACTTAAGAGAATGTGGTATTCGCGTATGCAGGAAAAGTCTTCACCTGAAACTTGCCACAGATGACATCTCCAATCTGCAAGTGTTGGCAGATGGCTTCCGCTCTTAAGAGGAGCTGATGTGGACACTCTTCCTAGTATTGTATTGCAAAGAAAACAACGACACTTCCATCTAACTGTTAGAGTATGATTTGGAGCTTACTGGGAGGGATAGCTCTTCCTCTGTGGAGAAACTATTGTGAAGTCTTTGCCTATTGCTACTGCCTCTAACCACCTCCTTTATAGTTAAGCTGTTGGATTGTTTTCATCTTGGCGCTATTTTCTCTTTAATCCTTCATTGATAGTGATACAGATTTTTTTTTTTTCCTAGGTACTGCATTTCTACTGTGATACCTGTTCTGTCCCCATATGTCGTGAATGTACCATGGGACGACATGTGGGTCACAGCTTTATCTACCTCCAAGATGCCCTCCAGGACTCCAGGACTCTCACCATTCAGCTGCTGGCAGATGCTCAGCAAGGACGACAGGCTATTCAAGTAAGATACTCCCAACTTGAGTACTTCTATTTCCCCCTGCTTCTTTCCCCCACAGCTTGTCTGTTACAGGGCAAGGTGTCAAGGCAAAAAGCTCTCTGCTTCTGCTGTCAGTCTTCTCACCCCTTCTGTTCTCTCAGATCTCTGACAGAAGTGGCTGTGGAGCTGAAAACAAAGTGCTGTTTTATGAATTTTGCATTCTTGCAGCATAATCCTGTCATGTAAATCACAATATAAATGAAGCTATGTACAAATGCACTTGAGCATGAAGCATTTTGAAGAAAGTTCTGATCTTGTATAGCAGTGCCGAGCCTGGTTTTGTTTTTACAACTGAGACTTATTTTCAGCTGTCTTTCATGCCTGTACAGCATCTAGCACTGTAACTGCCTATGACTCTGGTTATGTCTTCAGTGTTGCCACCACATATAAAATACTAATCAGCTGTTGGATTAGCGTGAAACTTCTAACCTGCCTGTGCAAAGTATCTGGAGCACATACAAGGATTACTCTGCACACACAGATGCACGTTATAACTGCCTGTTACTGCATTCTACCTCAGCTGTGTTTTATAATGCAATATGGATACCAGGCAAGGACTGGAAGGAAGGTAGTATGGTGCTTCAAACTACACAAGAAATTTAGCTAGGGAATAACCTGCAGGGATATGTAGATAGCTACTTTTGCTGAATAATATCTAGTAGTAACTGTTCTATGATACTAGCAGTAGTTTTGCCTGTATAAGGAGACTTTGGATGGGGAAAGCATCACGGGAAGATACACTGTATCTTCTCATTTTGTTAGCCTCAAATGCTCTACATTTGAGCTGGATATTCTGAAACTCAACACTCCTATGTGATTTAACTGATAAGATTTTTTTGAGTAAACATTGGTAGAATGCCATGTATAGGAAGTAAATTTACTTTCTGAATTGGGTGTGCTTTCCTGGCACGTGCATGGTACAAGCAATAATAATTAAAAAAACCCCAAACAAACCTGTTGTCCACCCATCATTGCTTGTTTCTAGTAGATGAGGATTTGAGCGGGTCTCTTAAATTTCCTTACTAAATAAAATCCATTAAATCTCTTCTTCCATTGTTGTTGGCAGTGACCACTCCTTCAGTCTCTTCTAGCTCACTTTCCTGCAGCGCTGTGGAATTCCTGTGTACTCTGGGCAGGCTACTAGACGTAGGGCTTGTGTATCTTGGGGACTGTTTTTTTTCTTGAAGTTGGATCCCTTTCTGTGATGTGACAATCTTTCTGCCTCACTGCTTAGTGAGAATAAGCTATAACTTTTAGCCTGTCAGATGGCTATAACTCTATTAAGGTTGTTCAGTGGGACAGGAGCAGGTAAATTTTATCTCCTTAAGTCTTTGCACCTGTGGAATGAAATAAGTGTTATGATGATGTAGATATTAGTGTTGTTGATGTTTCCCTTTAGCTTGTGATGTTAACTTGTTACAACAGAACAGCAAACACCAAATTTCTGGAGCTGGATGGCTAGTTTAAAACTCCATCTTAAGACGGAATCCTGCAAACCTTACCTTCTAGGATTTGTTTTAAATTGGATCATAAGGCTCTTCAGCAGTATCCATATTGGAACATTTTAACATGTCCCCAAAATGAGCAAGAAGAAAGGGATTATACTAGCTTATAGAACCTCACTGGTGCAGTGTTCTGCATTTCTCCAGGCTGTCCTAGACAAGGGCTTGTCTGTTAGTAATTAAATTACTGCTTTTGACCTCCAGGGCTCTTAATCATCTAACTGGTGTGGATAAATCATCTAAATCATCTACTGACTCGTAGAGTAGAAGCTAGCAGAACATCATTGAGCACCACTCTACTACTTTTGCTTTTGTGCCTGCTTGCTTCCTGCTGGGTTTATTTTGCTTATTCCTCCCCCATTTTCTTCTGGCTTTCATGTTGAAGCCTCCTACCGTTGTGGTGAGCTGACTAGTTTCTGATGGTACAGGTAAAGGGTGGGTGGTACTGGCTATGCTCATGTAACTCTAACAAGCAGCTGAACTGAACTTAGTTTGTGCCGTTTTGCCCTGGTCTAGCTACAGCCCATCCAGCTGAAGAGGCTATCTTGGAAGTGTTGACTGGGCAGCTTGTAAAATGAACCATGCTTTTCACGAAATGAGTTGTCTTATTAAGTTTAGTGGGCTTTTTAATCTGGACTGCTGTACAGATAAGGGTGTAGTGAGCAAGCAGATCAGTGATAAAATTGAGGTGGTGGTAATCTGTGTGTGCATATGCAGGAATGGGAAGACTGTACAGCTCAAGACAGCTGCTACCTAAGCAACATCAGCAACAACTAGAAGAGCATGGGATGCAGTTAAAAGCAGAGGTGCCTGACTTGGATATTGATGCAGTGAGCCTGCTGCATAAGAAAGTTGTCATGGAGCAGAGCTTTCCTTGTTCTTGGGACGATAGGGCTGTGAAGCTGTATATTTATCCTAGGGAGGAGACAGCATGTCAGCATGAATTTAAAACAAACTCTAACTAGCCTCTAAAAGAAATTTGCTTGAGTGCTTTTGTTAAAGTTTGAAAACAGTCAACAGGGAATTAAATGCCAGTATGAGCTGCAATTTGAGGAACATAAACTGAGGCTTGAAAAGTAATATGGGGTAGTAACACTTCTTAGGGGGACTGATTCATACTGCTTTACTGGTAACTCTTTCTTAATATGCTCTGAGAGTGATAGCTCTCTTGACGTGAAATGTTGAGGATGAATGGGGAGGGGTAGTTGAGAGTAAAGGGGAAAAGGTGGAATTTGAAGGGCGTTGCAGGGGAGAGGAAATCAAGCCATGAGTCAACTGGCTGGAGAGTATCTGGTTAACCAAAGTTGAAGGCTTTTAGGAAGAAATGTTTATTTAAACTCTTCCTGTGGCTTTGGAGGAAAGATTGTTTTTCAGACTTTAAAAAAAAAAAAAAGTGAGTTGGGATACATTTCAGCCTCTTGATCCATTGAAGCCCAATCTAGTCTGTCACTCCTGAAAGGTCCAAACCTCGCTTTTCAAAGGAGTTGAAGTCCCCTGTAGGAAATAGTAATCCTGGCAGCAAGAGGCTTGCTTTTTTCCTCAGTGAGGTTCTGCAGCGATGGAAAGCTTCCCCTGCTTCCCTGTGCCACGCTGGTCCTGGCCGGGATCATGAGTTCCTAAGCATGTCCCTAACATGAGAATTTGTGCTCATGTGCCCGAGTGGTGAGCTGATCCAGCTGAATCCTACCTTTCTGTAGGATTACTTTTTGGCTGGCTCAGCTCCCTGGCTGGCTCACAGCATTGCTACAAGGATTGTCGATGGTGCCAGGGAACAGAGCAGAAATACCCAACTCTGTTGCTTGTAGGACCTCTTTCTTGTCTCAGTGGAAAGCTATGCTCCGTGCTGGGATGCTTTTCTGGCCTTTTCAGAGACTTGAATTGATTCACAGGATGATATGAAAGCCAAAGCTGACATTGGATTAATAGGGTGGGGGGAAGCAGGACTGCTGCCTTTCTGTATGGTGGGGGAGTTTGTCTCGCTGCCTTGTTTTACCTCATGGAAGCACACACTTAGCTGTCGTCTTCCAGATTTTTTTCCAAGGACCAGGCCACAAACTGAACGTAAATCTGTTATGATGAAAGATAGATGGCTTCTTCAAAATGTCATGTTCTTAAAATACATCTATACATGTGTAATTGTATATATATGCGTGTGTGTGTGTAATCTAATGCACTTGCGTAACAGTAAAGCCTTGAGTGCTTATTCCTATTTAGGGTCAATTTCCAGGTGGACATATTAAAATACAATTTGATCTGTTCATGTCAGTTATCTTAAAAGTGTTTTTATGGGAAAACAAACAAATTCTTTCCCAGCTGAGCCTATAGTTGTTTTTGCTGGGATGTTTGACAGTACAGGCTTCCACATTTAAATTAATGCAGTGAGACTGGTCACGCACTGAACATAGAGGGAGCCGTGCTCTTATCTACCAGCCTGAAAGGCTTAGGAGTTGGTGGTAAGGCGGGTCAGCCATTAAGGCAATGCTTCTTCTCTCCCAGATTGTGGAGGAGGTGGTATGAAGTAGATTAACACTTTTATCCTAGGGAAGGGGGGAGGGAGGTACTGTTAAGAAACTTGGCCGGTCAGAGGAGGGAGCTGATCTGTTGACTTGAGCCTCTGCCCTTCAGTGGAAGCTTCCCTGTGGGTTGCCATATGGATCTGTGCTGCCGGGAGGTCGATACCCGAGAAGGACGGCACCGCTGTGCTGCCAGGGATCCTTCTGGGGTTGTCACATCAAGGTAGCTGAGGCACCCTTGTGCGTGGCTTTGAAGTCAGGCTCGCGGGTTTGAGAATCCGAAATGAAGCTTTGTAAACAAAATGGAGTCAATTGTGCTTTTCTAAATCTAGGACTTATATTGACAGAGGCTGAATTTCTTTGTAAATCTAGTTGTTGTTTTGTGTTTTAGTGAGTTCCTTAGTGTAATGTATGAGCAGATGGTTATTGGGAAAGAAGGATTTGACGTGTGTCACTGTCCAAGTACTGTTCTGCCTAAAACTTTAGGCAAAAAGTCTGTTCTTGCAGTACAAACCAAAGTGATTGTTTGTCGGTTCCTGACATGAGTTAACCTAGCCTCTAGCCCTCCCTCCATCAAAGCGTCTTTTAAAATTCTCTTTATGTGAGAGTTTTTCTTTAAGTGAGATTTTTGTGTTTTACACTTTTTAGGCTGAAACCTTTAAATTGGTCCAACTCCTGTGATTTGTGCTATAGCTGCACCAGTATTACTAGAAAGCCACTGCTAAGCCTGTTAGTCCTAGTATATTTACTACAGCTATAGTTTGCATAGGATCTTCCAATTAATTTTTCTAGTATAAGAGCATTAGGAAGTTTATGTCCAGTTCTTGATGCTGGAGAAAGCTGGCTGTTAAGTCCTGGTTGTTTTATCCAGCTCTGAAACAGTGATAAGTAGTTGGAAAGGTTCTTTGAAACAAGCCCTCTGTACCTTTTTGATACCATAAGGAACTGAAAACAAACTATTTATGGATGGAACACCTTTAGCATTTGGAAGAGGGCTGATTTGAGATACATGGAAAGATTTCCTTAAGGTTTTTTTATATTTAAAGTGTTTTTAAAAGCTAGAGAGGGTTTGCCAGAGAATATGCATCTCAAAGCTTTTTTTTTTTTTTCTTCTCTAAGTAGGATTAACTTTTTCTTAAATTCCTTGGTATTTAAAGTGTAAATCCTCTGTATTGAGATAGGGAAGCGTGTATTTAAGGTTCTTTAGCCATTACCTGTGGTCCATTCACCCCTGAAATATCGAAGGCTTCCTTGGAAGAAAACAAAGTTTGCTTTCAAGTTTGGATTTTCTTTCCAGAGGTTTGCACCTTCATTGGAAAACTTAGACTAGCAAACTTAAATATTGGAATTAATGCCTGAAAAATTATACCTCCCTCCCATCTTTGGATGGATGGAATTAACAGTCCTAAGGACCTTCTCAAAAATGCTCATGCAAGCTAGCGTTGATGGGTTGCAATACAGTTACCATAAGCAGCCTTTACACATCTCATGGTGTGGCCACAGCGGTGTGTTGTGCCACAGTTGGTTCAAATGGATAATTTTCTGAACTGAATTGATAGAAGCTAACATCATGGCTTAGTATCTGGATTAACAGGCTCTGCTGTTTCAGAGACATAAGTTAGCCTCTTTTAAATAGCTGTGTGGACATACTGATTTTAATTTGAGTGTTGGACTGTGGAAACCATGCAGTGAGGGTATCAGCACCTTTACAATAGCTCTGCATTTCTTGTTTGTAATCTATCAGAGCACATGCTTTGTAATGGTTTTTTTTTTCTCCTGGAGTGCTGTATGCTTCTGATAATTTTTCATTTAAAAAAAAGCAGCACTAGCGAAAATTTAGGAGTAGTGATCTTTCTAGAGCATCACATTTAAATATTCCCTAGGAATATTGAAGTTAAGATTAAATGGTAGAAAGCTTTTTGTTAACTTGAGGCTCTAGGTCCTAATGTCCAATAGAAGACAGGAAATGTGAAAAATGGCTGAAAACTGCCAGTCTACAAAATGGCAAATCCTGATTTGGGCCCCTCTGTAGTCAGCCCAGATACCCAGAAGTGCAGTCAAGTTCTACGGTGCTACTTTGCTACTGCTGGCTCTTGCAGTCAGTTTCTTCATAGCTTTGTGTTGTACCATCAGTTGCCATGTCAGATCCACTGTAGCAAGCTCATTGCTGTTTTTTTTCCCCAGGTGGTTAAATGTAGTTAAAGGGGAGCTCACCAAGGTGCCCACCTAAAGGGGGATTGCAAAGGACACCTGGGGTCCAGTACGACTTTACTCTTCACCTTTTACTCAAAACTGGCTGGAGCATGTAGGAGCTGGCCAGGCATGCCTGGGTCTGCCACCTTGTCCTGGAAAGGAGTGTTTGGTTTAGCATGTTGTATGTAGGCACTTTATGTAGGCGTGTGTTTATGCAGAGCTGGGTCTAATAAGATGTAAAACGCTGTATAAATTATAGGAATAGCTACCTTGAGGTGTTAAAGTAGCCTTTTGAGTTTGTACAGAATGTCCAGAGAATAAAAACTGAGGCCTGCGCATTTAATAATCCTCATTAAATCCTTTGAAATCTGAAAGTACAGGTAATACTGCATGCCACTGTCCTCTTCTGCTAAAGTGTGTGTTTTGAACGTTGTTTGTTGCTATTTGGGTAGGTGTATCGAGAAGAGTAAGAAATGCTGAAATGTGTTGGTAGCAATAGCTAGTGATGGATGTCTGCATTGCTTTCCTTCATGAAAACACGCTTGTCTGCTCCACTGGAAGCTCTGTTTGCAAGGTTTCCTTTTGTTGTGGCCCTCTGGAACATATCACCTGCACAAACACTGCCATTACTTTAAATTTTACTCTGAGGAATTGGAAGTACCAGTTTCAACCCTAAAGTTTACAAGATACATTGCAAAGACCTTTTTTTTTTTTTTTTTTTTTAAACACGAGGCACTGGTGGCATCTCTAATATCATGGCGGGTGTATTGACCATCTTTGGGCCCCTGGGAAGTCGCCAGTGAATAGGTACAGCTGCAAATACACGATTTTCTGTATCAGCCACCAGTAGGAAATAAAATAGTTGTTATCCATCTCAAATTCAGTAACCCAACAAGATTCTCTGCTAAACGCAGGCCTTGTCTTCTGTTTCCCAAGCATGTGAACTGGCTGACCATCTCACTCACTAGCACTGGAATAATTATGACGTACTCTGAGGAGAGTGCATCATAAAAGCTGCTTTTCTTTGAAAGGGTTTGTTGTTAAAAAGATTGTGTGGTGCCTGACCAGGACAAGAAATGCTGCTGCTTAGCATGTTTCCTAAAAAGCTGACCCCTCTGAAGACAAGTTCTGCACAGGAAATGCCTGCAGAACAGCAGGAGAGAGTTATCATGGCAGAGCTGTGATATCTTGCAGTAATCAAAGAGAACAAGGGATTTCCATGTAAAGAAAGCTCCTGAAAGTTGTACTTAAAGCTCTTGGCTTTTGCTTCAGATAGATAACTTGCCTATTTCTGTTCCTTCCCCACCATACCACTGCCTGCTGCCCTGTGTTTGATGCTGGTCCGCATTCCTAAGCTGTTCTAGCCTGTTCTGGCAGAGTGCAGGATCATGTGAATTTGACCAAAACTTTGCCAGTGAAAATGTCCAAGTGACAATTTTTATGTTTTAGCGTTCCCTTTGTTGGCATAAACTAGATGCTGTTGAACTTGCCAGATCAGACTTTGAAAATACTAACAAGTAATTCCATAAAAGATAACGAAAAGCCCTGTCTGACTTTCTAGACAAAGCTCGATCATATTGGGTAGTTCATACATCATTGGTGGTTCTTAGATTGGTACATACTCATATACAGAATTAAACTGAGGATACTTTCCGTAAGGCCCTGAATGTACAGTAAAGCCTTTAAATGACACTTTTGCCCACTTACAAGCCTGCATTTCTGAAGATTAAAGATGTTTTCTACCGGAGCATTCCCCAGCTACCTAGTCTGAAACAGCTCAAGTTTTGAAATGGACCAGTTCTTCAGACCAGAGTGAGGGAAAGGTGTTGTAAAGTCTATCTAAAATGATATATTTAAAAACAAATACCCATGGCTATTTCCATGGCTTTCAGTATGTAATGTGGAAAATGAAGGTGAGTTTGAGTTACATTCTCAGCTGTCAACAGCTTGGCAAGCTGCTACAGTCACGTATAGCAAGTTGGTAGGGGTTTGGATGTCTTGTGTATGTTGCTTAATATTAAAATTCTGGAAATAAAATATTGTGGTGTGTTATGCTTAGGAAGAGAGAAAAAAGTAAATGCTTGATGGTACAGTCACAGAATCACAGGATGGTTGAGGTTGCAAGGGACCTTTGGAGGTCTTGTCCACACCCCCCACCCCCCACCCCCCCGCTCAAGCAGGGCCACCTAGAGCTGGTTGCCCAGGACCATGTCCAGATGGCTTTTGAATATCTCCAAGGATGCAGACTCCACAATGTCTCTGGGTGACCTGTGCCAGTGCTCAGTCACCCTCACAGTGGAAAAAAGTGTTTCCTGATGTTCAGATTTGTGTTTCAATTTGTGCCCTTTGCCTCTGGGCCTGTCACTGGGCACCACTGGAAAGAGCCTGGCTCTGTCCTCTTTGCACCCTGCCTTCAGGTATTTGTATACATTGGTAAGATCCTCCCTGATGAGCTTTCTCTTTTCTTGGCTAAATACCTTCATGTACCATCATTTTGTTCTAGAATTTTGTAACTAATAAACTAGTATCTTTTTAACCTCTTAGAGGTTTGCAGCCTCACCTGCATGTTAATGCTGGTTCACTGTATGACAAAGGTGTTGAAAAGATTCAGGTAACTGATGCTATTGAACCTTTTCCATTAGGAACTGTGATCCTTCAGATTTGCCTGCTCTTTATCTTGTTTGGTTTTATGCCCTTTTCTGTAATATTTTGTGAAACTGGGAGCAGTTTGGGAAGGATTTTTCAAGGAAACAATTTTTTTCTTTGAGGGGAGAAGAGACGTGTTCCTTCCAGATGCATTCTGTGTATTTGCAGAATGCTACTACAGAATGTTTTAAAAATACTATTATTATAAGGTTATATTAGAATTTGGTCTCTATCCAAGGTGTGAACATCTATATGACCGCTTTTTAACGACAACCATCTAATCTTTGGTTTTTTTCTTTTACCTTCACATTCTGTTAGGGGTATTTCTGTGCAGCTCGGGTGCATAGATAAAACAATCTGTTCCCTGCAGTGTCTCTTCGTACTAGAAGCAGAACCATCGCACAACAACAGTCTGAGCTATTCTGAAGGACAAGACAACCTGGGTTCTCTATATGTAGGAAAACATGAGTATGACTTTCTGTGTCTCTTGCTTGAGTCCATACTAGCTGCTTGCTGGAATTGCACAGGGAATTTAGTCCTGTGGTGTTGGTGCATGGTACAATGAAGGTGTAAACTCCATGTAATAGATGTATTTAAAAAATTATGTCAGTTTTCAGGCTCTGATGTATGAAATAGGTAAAGGCCTGGTAAAAAACAAGAGCTGTCACTTTACACCTTCACCTGAAGGCGTAGCAAAATGTAAGCAGCAGTTCTCTGATGCATTTCTAATTGGTTTGGTTGAGCCCTAAGTGTGTTGCCTTTTTTTTTCTCCCCAGCTGAGTATTGAACAGGCCCAGGCTGTGGCAGAGCAGGTTGAGATGAAAGCGAAGGTGGTACAGTCTGAAGTCAAAGCAGTGACTACGAGACATAAGAAGGCCTTGGAAGAGCGGGAGTGTGAGCTGCTCTGGAAGGTATGTGCCTTACATTTGTGTTTTGAACTGCTGACGAGTGCCTCTTCAAACTGAAAACATGCTTTTTAACTAGTACATGGCCAGATTCCGATATCCTCCCAGGGAACACTGAATTGAAACACTACAGTTTACTGTGAACTCATTTTTCTGTAGGTAGCAGGATGCTGGATTCTGGCCCTGGTTGGTTTTGTGCTGAAGGTATCTCTTAATCTGAGAAACAGGTTGGGTTTTTGTAGGGACTACGGTATCCTCACACAAGCTCAGCCCCACGGATAGGGTGGGCACTCCCCCTGCTGGGTCAGCAGCTATGCCTCGCATCTCAGTCCTGACCGGAGAAGAGATCGCTTTTAAAACACCTTGTTTAAAGAATGTCTTTAAAACCTGTTTAATACGTTGCTGTAGCAGGTATGTAGTATATGGGTTTTCTTACATGATCCACTTCTCATAAACGAAGGAAAGGAGCAAAACTCCAAGTATATGCTGTGTCCTTTTTTTTTAGAAGGACTAGCAGAAATTCTGCAAGACTAACTTTCATTGTTCCCACACCTAAAAACTTAACTTTACTCTCAATCAAAGTAGTGTCCCTGTGATTTTTTTGTTTAAAGTAGTAGAAGAAAGGAATATTCTCCAGCAAGAGTATCTGCACAATCCCAAACTCCTGCACTCACTTCGGTCACAATGCACGTGTGGTATTTTGAGAGGAGGAAAGGAAGTAACAGCAAAGTTTTTCTTATTCTGGAAAGGTAACTTAGTGGTCATGGCTCTTCTGCTTGTTTAGCACAGATTAGTTTCAATTGGCCCTTTGGGTCCCACTTGTAGAATTGAACGGAAACCCACTCTCTGCTGTTGGATTAGGTCTTTTAGATCAGTGAGTCACACTGACTTGTCCTATGACCACTTGATTGCTAGTACAGGTATAGGGGAGCAAAAATGTGTGGTTGAGATAGAAGTTTAGGAGTAACTTGAGAATGCTCCTATAATATGCAGTCACACCAGATAAAGCGTGGCAGGTGCTGTGTGGCTGCTGCCTGTACTAGCAGAGCCAGGCAGGATGGCACGTACATGTGGTTGGTGAGGCACATGCTGCCAAGAAGCAGTGCTATCCTGCTAAAGTACTTCTCCCCTGCCTCTTCTCTATCAACATTGATTGGAACAGTAATTTTCTGGTTTAATATCTGTTGCCAGCAAAATGACCACTCTGGTAAGAGTTTACTGTATTGGAACTACTCTAGCTACGGTGAGGCTAATCCCCTGAAAGAGAAATTTGTTTTTCTGTAGTTCTTTGTAAGTGCTAGTGGCAAGATTAAAAAAAAAAAAAAAAATGCACTTTATCTAGTTACTGTACTTCTAATGCTGCTTTTTCTGAGGTATTTGGATTGAGGGAGATGAGTTCGCTTTCCACTGCTAGCCTTCCCCAAGAAGCTTGGCAGCCTTCTCTTCTGAGGTATTCCTAGTACAGGAGAAGTAAGAGCTGCCCCTAAGCTACTCTTATCCCAAGAGGCTGCATAAATGCACTTTATAGGAATGTCTGCACTGAGAGCAAGTTCTCTTCAGGTTATAAAACATTATTTTAAGAAGGAAACTTGGTGGTGGTGGTAAATTATTCTAGCAAAAAAAGCCCTCATGTGAAGCAAGTTAGAGAATAATTTTGGGTACCAAAGCTGAGGCCGAGGATTAAGCTCAGACCTAAGATTAGTAAACTCTTTTGGAAATCTATTGGAGGAAGCATCTCTGACTTTTTTGACAGTCTGGTAAAACCTGCATGCTTTAACTTTAAATGAAATAGCATTTTTGTACATCTGTTATCTAGTCGGTGTATAACCAAGGAGTCTTCAGACGGTGAGTTGTCCCTCATTAAAATACATTGCTGGTATTGTTCTGCAGCCAAGCAGGTATTCTGACATAAGGAAATGTATTTTTGCAACAATAAAGCAATTACATGTTTCATTAGTTTTACAAGACAGGTGCCTTTGCCAGATGGTCTAGAGTGATTTTTCACAAGATAAACACAGGCTTATATAAAATAGTTACAAACAAACCATTTTTGCTAGAGCTTCAGTCCCCGAAGCAGGGACTGGCAGCAACCTTCTGTGTTGTTTGAAGTGACATTATAAAGCATCCTGTTGTGTAAAGCACTAGCTCGGCATGACTGCCAGTATTTGCAAGAAAATATTAAAATAATTGGACCCTAAAAATCCCTGGAGATAGATGTCTATAAACAGTTCTGGCAGGCAGGGGAATGACAAGAGCCCATCTGCATCAGCTGGTGCTGGCTCCTAGCCCCAGCTTTGTGTGATAACAGCCTACCTTCCGAAACTGGTCTCCGTTCTGGTTAGAGAAGCCTCAGCCTTTGCTCTTTCTTGAGAGCCTGCAGTAACCTCTGTCCTCCCTGGAGTCTAAATAAGATGAACCTTTGGATGATCTGCCAAGTACCTTGCAACTAGAAAACAGAATAGCATTTGAGGAAGCAAATCATTCTTAGTAAGCAGGTGACTCTTCCTTTCAAATGGCACTCTGCAACAGATCTGCGGAGTAAGAATGTCTGATTTTGGCTGGAGGATGGGAGAGAATAATAATCCTAAATAATTATTTTCCTCATTTCTGCTTCTCTACATCACTGTTTTTAGAGGCTTGTTCTGCAGTTCTGTGTCAGCGTGCTGCAACAACTGCACAACCGGTTTTTATGTAGAAGAGTGACATTAGGAAATGTTTTGTGTGTTACGGGTTGTCTTTCCTGATGTAAGTGTGCTTTTCTGTCCCGTGTGTCGTCCCCCCCCCCCCCCCCCCCCCCCCCCCCAGGTGGAAAAGATTCGTCAAGTCAAGGCTAAGTCACTGTACTTGCAAGTTGAAAAGTTACGTCAGAACCTAAATAAGCTGGACAACACCATTAGTGCTGTTCAGCAGGTCCTGGAGGAGGGTCGTACCATGGATATTCTTCTGGCTCGGGACCGCATGCTGGCTCAGGTGCAGGAGCTGAAGAATGTGAGAGGCCTTCTCCAGCCGCAGGAAGATGACAGGATCATGTTCACTCCCCCTGACCAGGCATTGTATATGGCCATTAAATCAATGGGCTTTGTCAGCAGTGGGGCTTTTGCTCCTTTGACCAAAGCCACTGGGGAAGGCCTCAAGCGTGCACTGCAGGGCAAAGTGGCCTCTTTCACAGTGATAGGCTATGACCATGATGGTGAGCCTCGCCTTTCAGGAGGTGACATGATCTCTGCAGTGGTGATGGGCCCGGATGGAAACCTTTTCGGGGCAGATGTCAGTGATCAGCAGAATGGGACCTACCTGGTCAGCTACCGTCCACAGCTAGAGGGAGAGCACCTGGTATCTGTGATGATGTGCAACCAACACATTGAGAACAGCCCCTTCAAGGTTGTGGTGAAATCTGGGCGCAGCTACATAGGCATTGGGCTGCCGGGGCTCTCCTTCGGCAGTGAGGGAGACAGCGACGGCAAACTCTGCCGCCCCTGGGGGGTTAGTGTAGACAAAGAAGGCTACATCATTGTTGCTGACCGCAGTAATAACCGCATCCAGGTGTTCAAACCATGCGGGACCTTCCATCACAAGTTTGGCACGCTGGGCTCCCGGCCGGGCCAGTTCGATCGCCCTGCCGGCGTGGCCTCTGACATCTCGCGCAGGATCGTCGTGGCTGACAAGGACAATCATCGCATCCAGATCTTCACATTTGAGGGGCAGTTCATTCTGAAGTTTGGGGAGAAAGGAACAAAGAACGGGCAATTCAATTACCCATGGGATGTGGCCGTCAACGCAGAGGGCAAGATCCTGGTCTCTGACACAAGGAACCATCGCGTTCAGCTGTTTGGGCCCGACGGCGTGTTTCTCAACAAGTATGGCTTCGAAGGGGCACTCTGGAAGCACTTTGATTCCCCCAGAGGTGTGACTTTCAATCATGAGGGCCACTTGGTAGTGACAGACTTCAACAACCATCGCCTTCTGGTCATCCATCCAGATTGCCAGTCAGCACGCTTTCTGGGCTCGGAGGGCACCGGGAACGGCCAGTTCCTGCGCCCGCAGGGAGTGGCGGTGGATCAAGAGGGGCGCATCATCGTGGCCGATTCCAGGAACCACCGGGTGCAGATATTCGAGTCAAATGGTAGCTTTTTATGCAAGTTTGGCACTCAGGGAAGCGGCTTTGGTCAGATGGACCGTCCTTCAGGTATAGCCGTCACCCCTGATGGCATGATTGTTGTGGTCGACTTTGGAAACAATCGAATTCTCGTCTTCTAATCTGTGTTTGAATTGGGAAGAAACTGTCTCAGGGAAATTCTTCTAGGAGAAAATGAAAAAAATACAACGTTAATTCAAACCTACCTCATCTTTAATTTTTTTACAGATGAATGTACTTATCTTTTCTGCAGGGAGTGAGCCTGTAAAGTTAAATTCTATCTACCTCATTGTCCTCCCTTCCCTCCCCGGTTTCTCGCCCTCTCCCCATCCCCACACACTCACAGTTCAGAACGTTTTACCTCTCCCCCCGATGGGGTTTCATGCACAAACAAGTGTTGCTGTGCACATTAGGTGGTTTGTGTGGTGAGTTCTGTAGACTACGCCAAAAAAAAGGCTTTATGTAACTTTTTTAATGGAGAATATTGGTAGTAGGTGTTTGTAGAGAATTTGTGTTCTTGACCATACTGCAGTTCTGTGGGTGGGGGCATGGGAGGGGGGACTTTTTGTTTTTTTGAATTGCTGCTGCAGCAGAGAACTTTTTCCTGTTCTCCTTTTTATACCTCAGTGTGTTTGATTTACTGGTGAGCACAGCGTCTTGTTCCCAGACGGCTTTGAACGTTTTGCGAAAGTGAGTGGGATTCACTCGCCGGGAAGAGCAAGTTTGCATCTTTTTGGCATTTCTGTGTATTTTTTTCTGAAACACAGTAATCCAACAGCACAAAGTGAAGCTGATGAAAATGCACAAAAGTTCTTTAAGTTTAAACCAAATTGTTCATTTTAGTGGCTTAGTGCCATCGTTGTAAAGTTTAGATAAAAAGCAAGGCTTCCTTTAATGTATCCTGTCATTGAGTATTTCTTTTTACCCCTTCACCTGAAAGCTAAATTAGTTTTAAAGAAGTTAGTTTCTTTTATCAGTGCGCCTTATCTGGATAACAGAAGAGGTTACAAGGAGCATTGAAACAGGGAAAATCAAACCCTTTCGATTTACTTTCTTGTGAAATGACTAGCTTTTTTTTGCCCCTCCCCATAGACTTTAAGGGAATAATGTTTGATGGATTTGTTAGAACAGAAGTGATACCTTTTTCCACAAGTAAGAAATAAGCACAGATTTGGAGATTCAGGGTGCGTTTTGGAGAAGTCAACAGGTTTTTTGTGTTTGAAGAGGATTGCAATAACTCTATCAGTGACAAAAATATATTTTTTTTCATCTTCTGGCTTCCCCAAAGAGCTGGACTGAAAAATTTGGGAAGGTTTGCTGCAGTTTTTAGGGTGGGGTGGGCCTGTGGCTCCGTGTATCTCCTGCTACAGATCCAAGTGAAAAGTTACCAGTACCAGCATAAGGCAAACTGCATCAAGATGAAACTTTGCTGCTTTTTTCCAGGGCAGTACCAAAGAATTCTGTGTAAAATAAATGTATATGATCCTTAAAAGCTTGGAGGCAGGGGGAAGTGTGCCCTTTCAGGGATATAAAAAAAGCTTTTCTGAGAAGCAGAAACTTTTTGGGAGAACAGAGATCTCTCCAGCAAAATGTGACTTTGAGTCCCTGGAAATATTTGGTGTTATTCTTCAATTTCTTGCATTCCAGGTTAGCTGTTGATGCAGATATGGTCTCTACAGAGCTGTTGCTTCACCCGCTGGATAAGGCCTTTAGTGGCAAATAAGAATGGTTAAAGTAGGGAACAGAGGGCTTTTTCTGTCTCTGTGAAGGAAAAATTTGTGTATCAGTACTCTTAGGCTTGGAAATGCCATGGGATTTACCTTACTGTTTGCAAGAGATCTCTGAAACATAAAGTCTGAAGAGCCTTAACCGTCCTCCAAGGAAAGGGTTCATCTCTCTGCCAGCCACCATGCACAAAAGTGACCTGAGATTGAAAGGCTCTTTACAAGTTTGTGAGAAATCACAAGGTGCACTTTCCTTCTTGCTGCTTTTCCCCTCCAAGGAGTGTTAACTTTCTGGGTTTTCTAGAAATCCTGATGATGTGTGCAGACAGATAGCTGCTGCTTAGAGGAGGCTTAAACTAAAGGACCAGAAAGAGACAGACAGATTCATGAGATGGCAAAACCTCTTTTGAAAGAAGGGTGAAAAACACCTAAAACTAAGAAAAACACCTAAACTAAGTAAGATAAAATAACTGTGCTGCCTTTCAGCCAAAGCCTCAAGGAAGCAAACTCTTCAAAGCAGTGTGTTTCAGTTAGGCTTAATCTTAGGATAGCATGGTTTAAAAATAGTCTTTGAAGGATAATCTTTTATACAGATGTCTGTCATTAAATTTGTGTGGCCACTCAATATATGGGTATGCAAGAAAGCTAGTTTACCTTCAACTTTTTCAAGTTTTGCTTGTGTACATGCCTCCCTTCTTGGGGGTGGCCTTACAGTTGTGACAGATGTCCATGTTTGTCTTGTATTATTCAGTCCAAGAATTATTTACAATTTGGGCTGTGAAAACTAATAACCTGCAAGATCTAGATACCAAAGAAAACTGGTTTTAAAAGCTTTAATATTTAGTTTGCAGTGTCCTTGCATTTATCCTATCATGTCTTAAAAATGCCAGGTCTCTTAATATCTCGACCAGAGTGGCTGACAGTGGTGGAGTATGCTAGAAATGCTCTTGTGCTTTTAATGCTTGTTGGGTTCCCCCCTTCTCTAGGACAAGAAGGGAGTTGCTTTCCAGGCATTAAAAAAAAAAAAAATTAAGTGTGCATTCAGGATTGTGTTGAACTGCAGAAACCTTTTTGTCCCTCTCCAGCCTGCGCCACGTAGAAGGTGACAGACACTGAAGTTGCCCTTTGCTATTTTGTATGGAGCCATTGCACAAAGCCCCAGTCCAGCTCTGTCAGGAAGAGGAACGACTTTAACTCTTTCGAAGTTGCTGTCTAATTCAGTGGGATTTGCTGACACACCAAACCTCAAATGTTTGACCTCATGTGTTGGGGAGCTTTTTCGTTTTAAAAACACTACTATTTAGCTACCCCAAATAATTCCTTGTCTTTGTCATAGATAGTGCTAAGCACGCTTGGTCTCATTGAAAAGTGGTAGTGTAGCTTATCAAATGGAGTGTTTTATATGCAATGAAAATAAGTAGTGATAATATACAATGCCAACATCAGATGCCCCATAGGGGCTTTTAAAAAGTGATACTTAAATGAGATTCAAAAACCTTGCTCTGTTTTTCCACGCATGTTCTCAGGCTATGCATGTTCTCAGGTTAATGCCCCAGTATCATAATATACATGGCGCAGAGAGAAAAAGCAAGGCTTTGAAGCTGGATTGCAAACTGAACGAGCATTCGGAGTAATCTTCTGAACTAGTGGAAATGGCCTGGAGAAGGGTGAGGTGAGCTTGTGCCTCTTTCTCTTAGCTCTGACATTGGGGAACAACAGATGTGGGTGACAGACCTGTCTACTAGACCTCCCAAAGGAATTTCACTATGCCAGGTTAAACCAGTGGCTTTTGGTAAACTTTTTGCTTGACGGAAGTTATCAGCGGTCAGTATGGCTGGTTTGGATTCAGCCTATGAAGCAATCTTGTCCTTTCTCAGAACTATTTAAGCAGGAACTTCAGTAGCAAACTGAAGCAGACTCAGTACTTGATAATGCAGATCCTTCAGATAATTCGCTCCTTTTTATTTAGTACCTTTTGAATATAACTTATTTAAGGAAGCCCGTAAACCTTAAACTTCTAAAGAAAGCAAGGGAAGGATGGAAACACCTGAAAACTAAAGCATATTGGGGCCAGACATAACCAAGTTGGGAGAAAGAAGAACAAGGTACTTGGATGTGGCATTCCCTTGGAATTGCAGGAAAATGGGCCTGGTCTGTTACGTTACAGTTAAACCAAAATTAATTTCTGAAGAGAGCAGGCTTACAGGCTTATCTTGCCATAACTTTTGATCATAAAGTTTCTTTGTTCAGTTCTGGTTTAAAAAAAGAAAATTGTGCCAAAGTTTTTTGTTTGTTTTTTTAAAGGAGTGTAAGCCAAATGGTGCCAAAAGGTAATAGGGTATTTAAAAGTAGAGATATGTAGACAAACAGTTTGGAGCTGTATAAAAAATGAACACTGGTACTTGCGTTAGACAAATATTGTACCTTTGGTCTTTGAGTCCTTGGGAGTTTGAAACCCAGTTTGCTGTGGTACAAAATGCACAACTAGAGATGCCACTATCTTTTTCTTGAAGTTCTACCTCACTTTGCAGAAGTAAATCATCTACCTCAATTTAGCATCAGACAGGTTTGAGAAATAATTGAGAATCTGCCTGGGGGAAGGATTCATCCTGCCTGTTGGACAAGCATTTTAATTGAAACAGAGATACAAAGTGTGTACAATGTGGGGACTGCTTGCTTTTGTTTGGTTTTTGCTGCCTGCCCATGGAAATATTAAGATGCCCTTGCTATAGAAAATCTGTAAATAAAACCAAATGTTTGGGCAAACTGGACTGAGATACCTGAAATGCTTTTGAGTTTGTTCTGTTTTCACTACGAAGTATGGAAATGTAAACTTTTTTCAGTATTATGACACTACTAGCTGACAGGACATACTTCATGCTCATTTGCAGTGTTCTTATGTCCGCAAGACCTTTAGGTCTTCTCTCTACAAGAGAAAAACTTTTATGCATGCCTACAAATATGTCCTGTTTGGAAAGACTAATGTTACGATTGCTGTAAACACAACGCTATACCGAATGCTTGAAGGGAATAAGATCCTGATTTTTTTTTTTTGACTTGGTGATTGTATTAGCAGCTTTCTTGACTCAATGGGATTTTTTCCACCATGACGAAGCAACCAAGTTCCTATTCCTGGAGGGCAGTTTAGGTTCAGACATTCTCAGGAGAGGCAGTTTAAAACCGTATGTTGGGATTTTATGCAACTTTAATAGTGACATGCAACATGCCCCTTGTTTTACCTGTGGAGTAAAGTTGCAGAAGCACATTTTCAGATTACTATATTGGGGAAAAAAAAAAAAAAAATCTTTTTTCCTCCCCTGCTCATATTAGGGGGTGACAGAAGTGGGTACAGGAGACCCCTAATAACAATAGGCTGTGTTGGGTTTGGTAAATGTTATGGTGGAAAATGTACATTGATATCTCTAAGTGATCTTACGGGTTAACGAGCCAGACTGGCATCTTTTTCCATCATTGTTTAACCAATAATGGTTCTAAAAATGCTTTGTGTACCTGCATGGTCTTAGACCTTCTATTAATGATTGTATCAACTTACAAACTCAGGTAGATAATTTTTTAAGCTCTTTTCATAGAGCCTTACTGACTGAATGTTAAGTGTCTGTGTAGTGATGTAGTTAAGTAACTTCCTTTTGAACTACCAGACTAGTTTAAAAAAAAAAAAAAAAGTCCTTTTATAGGTTTGTAGAGTACTTTTCAGACAATGTAGTAGTTTTTCCTTCAGAGGGAGAGACATCTGTTTCTGGGTTCTGTTTTTAGTTTCTTTTTCTAAAACGACTAAAAAAGTTTTTAACTAGTTTGTAAGGTGTGTTTAGTCACCTGAGTTGGTGGGGGTTTCTTACTGTACGTGACTCTTGTTTGTACTGTGCATTACCTGTCATGCACTGCCCGGTTCGCGCACAACTCGTTGGAGTAGTGAGGTGTTGAATACACTGCCTGCAATTTAAGTCTAGTAGAAATTGGAAGCCTTGAACAAAATGGAGGTCATCCACATGAAACCAATGTCCCAAATGTGCATTTTTCTCCCCTCATTTAATTGACTGTAGACATATGGCCCCATCTTATAGAATTTCATTACCAGTACATAAGTAGCGTTGCCTCTGTGACAGGTTTGCATTGGGATCCAGAATAATTTTGTCAGTCCTTGGATCCTGGGCATCTTGAATCGTTTGGTTCTGTAGTTTTCTGTTGCAGTTGTTTCTCTTCTGTTTTTAGTGATTAATCATGCTGCTCTCCTAATAATAATAAAAATTCCTCAGCAGGACAGACGGTGCTCTGCTTTTAATGAGCTGCTCAGAGCTTTTATATCTTACTTGATAATGAAACAGGCTGTGACGAGAACTTCCATGCTCCAAAAAGGGCGTCACATTTCTACTTGGACAACAAGTGACATTTTTAGATGTCGGATGTTGAATACCACAGAGAAGAAAGCATGACAGGTTATGTGCAAACTTTTACGTAGAATAAGCGAGCAAAATGTTAGAACCCTTGTGTTAATGGAGGCTTCTGAATGTATCTTTGTGGTCCATAGGGAAGGCTGAAGGATGTAGCAAGGAGACGATGTATCAGCTACTGGCAGCCTTAAAACAAAGTCAGTGTCTCTCTGGACTTTAAAATGTTCCTATGCAGTTTATTTTATTTTTGTTTAATCAAATAAATGTGAGGAGTTTTTTTCATGGCAAATCTGTGTGTGTGTGTGTGTGTTTCTGTGTTACCCAGCCAAAGCCTTCTCTTCTGTCAGGATGAAAAAAAAAAGCAAAAGCTTTTGCCTGGATTTGAACCTGGCTGCCTCCAGGTGGTGACTACTGAAAACTTTAACCAGAGGCACCTGTTTTGAAAGGTGAGAGGATAAATGTTGGGGTGCTATAGAAAGAAGTGTGTTTTGGGTTGGTTTGTTTTTTGTTTCTTGTTTGGTTTTTTGTTTTGTTTTGGTTTTTTTTGAAGTAGTTTTGATGCAGTGTCAAACTCTTAGTTGTCTGGTCTATTTAAAAAAATAAAAAACAAAAAACAAAAAAACCCCAAAACAACAAAACAAAAAACAGAACAGCCTCACTGTCATAACTGGAGGAAATGGCTTTGATACGGGACTCACCACCTGTACTCCATGCAGCTTTTCCAGTGTTTTGCCAGAAAGTTCCTGGTTTAACCTTGTTAGGTCCATTTCTAGGCTTCCATTTCTTCACCTTTGCAATTGCGAATGTAATGCTTTTTCCGAGTGGTAGCGTAAAGCAAAGCCCCCAGAGCATTTAATAGTGTATCTGGCATCTAGCAGAGCAGACTGCCAGCAGAAGGTGGGTAAGCAGAAAAGGTGCTCTTTTTCCTTGCTACTTTGGAAAAGGTTTGAAGAGAAACGGCGAGCGTGGGGAGATGCTCTTCAGCAAGTAAGGTTTGAGAATTAAGGCCACTGACTGAATTCCCAGCGTGGGTAGAAGCAGAGGTGGATTCCAGTCTCTGAAAGTGCTGGCTGCAGTAGTTCTTCAAAGCTGAGATGCTTTCTGGCCCCAGCTGTGTGCAGCTGAGAACTGCTCAGCACCATGCTTTGCTCTATCTATCACAATCCTTGACCTCTTTCTCCCTGCTGGGGCAGCTGGCAGCATGGCAGCAGTACAGAGATCACTTGAAACAAGGGAGGGAGAAGACCCTGTGAAGGAGGGGGAAAAGGCTGCTCAGGTTGAGTTTCAAGATTAGCAACTTGGCCAGCTTTGTGTAGTACTCTGTATTCCCTGGGCTTCTCTGTGCTCTCTCCCTGAAGACAACAGAACCTGGAAGCTCATTGAGCACCATGAAATAAATGGCTCTGGCCAGTTCTTGCACCACAGCCATGGTCACTGTCAGACACTTTCTTGCCGAAATGTTTAGGTCCGAGTGCCTGCCGGCATGGGGGTAAGGAGGCTGAGATGGCAACAGGGCTACTCCGCTTATGGTGCTTGGGGGGAAGGAGAGTGCAACCTGGCTGCGGGGGAGAGGAAAGGGGAGGGCAGGAGGAGACAAACCCAAACTAGTAAGTGTGATTGACTTTACTAATTTACACACAGCCCAGCCTGTGCTCCTCCTGCTCCCACTGCTTTTACCACAGGACAGCTTGCAGTTTTACTTGGCCTTCACCTCTTTACTATCAGAGCCTAAAAGCAACTGAGGGAAAAAGTAAAAGTGGACTGTGACTCTAGGCTGGTACCAGAGAGGGAGATGTGTCCTTGACTGCTCCCTTCCTAGATGTGTTCGATATTTATTTTTCCCCTCTGTTAGCAGTAAAACTATGCAACCCAACAGCTGAAAGTCACCACTGCTCACCCCTCTCTTCAAGTAGCAGTGCTACAGGCAGGGGGAAGGAAATCCCAGAGCTGCTCTGGTCACTGCAGCCGCCTCAGGGCAGAAGAGGAGTCGGTGTGAGGGGAGAGCTGGGCTGAACGCCTCTGCCTCGCCTGCAGATGGGGGCATGGGGGGAGCAGCAACTGGGTCCTTCAGCGAGCCCGGAGGGGAGCGCTGGGTGCCTCCGGGGGAGGCTGGGTGCCTCTGGGGGAGCCGGGCACTGCTGAAGCAAGGCCTTAGCAGCTTTTGCATGTGAATGCCCCGCATTCCTGGGGGGGCGGGGAAGGGCAGGGAAGAATCTTCTCCATTCAGGGCCCGGGACCACACAGGGAGCATCTTTAACCTTTTTGTATTTAATCAGTCAATCTACTTTGACTTGAGGGCTGTATCAGCTCCCTTTCTCCCTTCTTTCAGAAAGGTGATCTCCACACACTTTTCCCTGGCTTTTATTCCTAATACTTTTAAACTGCTTGCCCCTACCTAAGGACAGAGTGGGTGCCACCTACTACAGCAACAGAGAAGTTATTGAAGACAACAGCTACTTGGTCATTACTATGAAAGCCTTGAAAAGTAGCAAAGCCAGTTACCGTGCAGAAGAGGGAGTAGCTTTCTGCCTCATGATGGCATGACACTCACGGCTTGTACTCATTCTACAACTTGCATATTGTTTAATAAATTTACGCCTCTTCTTCTGTCAGTTGTGGCTTGTTTTCTTCAAGATCTTGGGGGCAAACCCTACCTCCTGCTCCAGTTACTGAGAGCAGGACCTGCCTCGCAGGTGGCCACCTGGAAGCGTGACCTTCCTGGTGGTGGCCGGAGGCAAAGTACCATGCCAGCAGCACGGGCGGTAAGGTGTTTGTTAGCCCGGCTCTGCCCCGAAGAGAGCTGGGCAAAGTCTCAGAATAGCTGAAACGACACAAAACAGCCCGGAAGGGGAGATGCTGTGTTCCATGCTGGGCTCTCATTATTTTATGCCTGGATTAAGTCCCAAGGCAGTTTGGCTCATCTCTTCTCCTATGCTTATGGTAAGTAATCAATCAGAGGGTCCTTGCTCAGGCTGTTTTCTTACAGCCTCTTGGTTTGTGCAAAAACATTTGAAATGAAGCAGGATTTCTCTGAAGTGGAAACTGCATTTCAAAAAAAACCCACCACCCCCAAAATAATCCTTTTTCTTACAGCCAGGCACTCTTCCACTGTACCTGCACCATTACACCTTCCTTTAGGATAAAGGAAAACCAGTGAGAAGAAAAAACAAATAATCACCAAAAAAAAACCCCAACACAACCCACCACTATCCAGCTAAAGCAAGTGTTCCCCAGCGCTGGTCCCTTCAGAGCACCCACTGCCTGCTGCAACCATTGTGCCCCCAAACTTGCCGCACTGACAAAGGTTTAGCAGCCGTACCAGGTTTTGTCCTTGCTGAGGAGTCAGCTCTTGCACCTTTCTGTTTTGGCAAACTTGCCACCTCTTGAGCCCATGAGGCAGGAGAAGCAGGCAGAGCCCCTCTGCTTTATAGCAGAGAGGGACTGCAGGCAGCAGCCGGAGCCACTTACCAACCAGC
This sequence comes from Platalea leucorodia, assembly GCF_965183815.1. NCBI lineage: Eukaryota > Metazoa > Chordata > Aves > Pelecaniformes > Threskiornithidae > Platalea > Platalea leucorodia. Next base: position 122,805,618 of record NC_138823.1, read on the forward strand.
TCAGTCGCACCCCCCCACCCTGTAGCATATCGCAAGGCAACAGATGCACCCTGCTCACAAGCCTTGGCACCAGCTCCCTCTCCCTCACACTAAGACTGCCAACTGGAAAGGGGCACAGACTGGCTTTTTGTCAAGGGTGGTTTGTCCTAATGATGTACAACCTAATGAGCGTGGCAGGGTGCTGCAGTGCAATGCTGAGAGCTGTTGAAGGCCTTACTGTGTCCTCACACCGCAACCTTGTCGCTCCTTGTGACCTGCTAACCCACAGCTGCCAGTTTTAAGGACAAGAGAAAGATATTTGAAAGACACTGCTACCACTGGGCACTAGGGCCTTACCCTGTTAACACTGGAGCTGTGCTATTTATTTGCACGTAAAATAATCTTAAACAAGGTAACCAGAACAGAACCCATAGCAAAGTTAGGCAAAAGCCTCTTTGAGCTCACATGTCAAAACACAGCAGCCATAGACCCTACACCGCACAACCGCTATTTCAGCAGGACTGCAGTTCAGGTAAATGGTATTCTCCTTCCAGTCACTTTCCTCCCATCTATTCTCTTCAAAAAGCGCTGAATTACACACCAATTCTTCTTGGTAAGTAAACTGCCACTCACATTCAAAACAGATACCAACCTCTCTTCCTTTATGAAATAACCTTTACAAACACCTCCAAGCCCGCCTTTTTGTTTACATGTTTTTATTAAAAATTTACATAAATGAACACACTCCAGCAATTGGGGTATGTGGGTGTCCTAGGTTAAAAAAATATACAAAATCCCGAGCCCTCCTGGGCAGGGCAGCAGCAGGTTGCAGCACAACCTCACTTCCTTTGAACAGTGGTGAAAGCTGGCATCTGAATGGGCTGGAGCGAGTGGACCGGCTGAAAAACAGGCTTCTTCCGCATGTCGGAGAGTGTTTTCACAGAAGGGAGAAGCTGGTTTCTCTTGATGATCTGCAGTGCCAGCTGCGTGTTACCTACGAGACAACTTTCGATTAAAAAAAAATAAAAAGTACCTTTGTATGACTTCGGAGTTGTCAGAACAGAGCTGGCAAGCCAGCCCTGGGCCCAGGCCACGTACACTAGCGGCCTTCCACTTCAGTGAAATGCTGACAAGGACATTAAAAGTATTAGATAACAGTAAATGTGAAACAACGGTATTGCTTGATTCTGCCTATTCTTAGCTGGAGATGTGGACCTTTTATCTCAGAGCTGGAAGATGCCAGAGCACCTTCTAAATTCCTGAAGGGCTCCTCTTCTCTCTCCCCCCCTGCACAGTGCGGCGCTAGATCTCGCCCAGAACACTCTCACAATGTGACCTTACAGACAGTAATGCACATGTCAAGGGTGTATTTAAACAGTGTTTTTAAAACAAGAAATCTCATTTTCAACTGTATGCATGGCCTATCAAATAAATAGCGATATACATGGAAATATTCTTTGTTAAAAATTAAGCCTATAAAATTGTAGGAGAAAACCTGCTATGTTCTGACAAGAACATTTCTCCCTCTTACCAAATACTTTTCTGTCACTGAAAGTTTTAGTTTCAGAAGAGATGCACCGTTTTGTTTGCATTTATAGAACAAAAAATGTTGTTAGCTCCTTTTGGTTCTATACTTAGAAAGCGGCGAGAGACGTAAATCCCACTTTCTACTCTTCTGCTCTGTACTTCTTTGTTGCAGAAGGGTTTCCGAAATTCCAGCTTAGACACGCCTTTATAAGAAAACTCTTGTAGAAGTCTCAATTCTGAATACAAATGCTGAAGTCCTCTGCCTGCCTGCAACGCAAGACACCTCAAGGGGAAGGGGCACACCGAACATTTCAGAACACTCGGATATTAAGCCCCAAGGGGTGCAGGTCCGCAACCACGACAGCTTCAATGGTGCAGCTGCACCAGTCTGCGCACGCTGCAGAATTCAAGTGCAATCTTTCCAGTTGCCCTGTTATGTAGACGTTTTTTCCCGTGCAAACACAGCGAACCTTCAAAAGGAAGGATTTTGGAAGAGAGAGTTATCAATATTACAAGCTTTGTTACAGTACTTGCTACGTAGCCCTTGACATGGCTTCTTTGGGAAACCTGGACTGCAGTTGTCTTTTAGTGAAAAGCCTTTCAAGCCTTCTTTATAGTATGAACCTCCTCAAGGGTTTTACTGAGCCTATCCATGACTGCAGATTTCTGCACAAAGCATAGAAGACTTCAGCTCAGAAGATGAATGTTTAGGTAAAGTCTGGAGTGCGTACAAACAGGACTGCAATAAACAGTGGAAACGAAGGTGCGGATACATGGATCCACAGCAGTGTAAAATGGAGACAAGGCCTAAAGGGTGTCATTCAAAATACTGACACAACTCTACAAAGAGAAGGAATGCTGTCGACCGCCCTCCTCCCCTTGTATCCCAAATGTAGGTCGACAGAACATTTCAAAACTTAAGAATTTGTTTTAACATTTTGCCTATGAGGGCTAGCTGTAAACTTCAAGGCAAAATCCAAAATGTTAAAAATACCAAGTTACATTCACCATTGCAGCTTACATGTTAAATTAGGGATTTTAATGTTGGGGAAAAAAAATGCAATTCCTTACCATTTTGTAATTCAAGATATACAGCCAGCAGAATAGCCTCTGGAGGGATCTCTTTGGGGTGGATCAGTGAAGCAGCCTTATTGAAAAAGAAGAAAGGGGTGGGGAGAGAAAGTGCTTAAGAGAAACATCCAGCTCAAAGAAAGAGCCTCTTGACAAGACTGCTCCCATCTTCTTAGATAACAAAAACAAAAAACGATTCATAAACTAAGATACGATTTTCCAAACTAATGCACTCTATTAGGTTTATGCATGCAAGGAGAGACTGAAAGATTATCTGCCTTGTGAGACTGTTTCACGCTAATTAGCAGCACCATCTGCTGTATACTTAGGTTAATACTAATTCTTGGGCCAATCTACTGTGTTTTCCTGGTGAGATGACAGGTGAAGAAGGTAAGCTCCACTGCTCCAAAGTTCGGAATACAAAGTTAACAAGGATCATTCATTAGCTTTCCATATACAAATATTTTTCAGCTATGAAGTCAATGAAGCTGTCTTCTATGTTAGCTCCAGACCTAACTCCCTGCTCTTGATCTACAGCACACTGGGCACGTGCCATTGATTTAATTTGGCTTTTAAGGTCCCTGTGCTCCATCTGAGAGGTGTCCAGAGCCTCCAGGACAACATGGCTCTGCCGAACTGCCTCCAGACATCCCAGACAGGTCCCTGCTTTCTGTCTCACCAGCTTCTACACCCAGAGTCTCACCATGTATCACCAGACTGCTTCTCATTCCCTTCAAACAGAAGGGCCTTCTCCACTTTTAAATCTTAGTGGGAAAGGGGTGGAGAAAGCAAGGGGTGGGGGACGGGGAGAGCGGGCTACCAGGCCTTTGAAAGTTAAATATTATTTCCCTCCTCCTTATCCTTTGCCTTCCTTCTTCCAAGGTCACTGAATATCATCCATACTGGTATTTAAGTACCACACCAGTGGTTCTGCATGGTAATGCCCAGCCATGAATAGAAAGAAAAATGACGAATAAGAAAGAATTTCTGTCCCAACCTCTGAAACTTACTATTTTCAACTACATTTCAAATGTGAACATTTGATAATCCTAGTACAAGGATGACTCCCATGATTTCAGTAAGACTGAATCCTGCAAGTCCACCTTTTCTATAAGTGCCCAGTCCTGGAAAAATGCACATTTGACTCTATAAATTTGTACAATTAAATTGTAAATTGATCCATTTCCTGAGAAAGAGAGGACATACATATTTGCACAAATGACGACAAGGTAACAGGACTGATTCTGTATCAAAAATGGGTGCAAGAAGATGATTTGCTACAGGGATACCTGGTTGTGGTGCCTGGTATCTGCATCTTTTTACAAGAAACAGATGGTGGAGATGCTCCCTCAGAAGAAACCACTTAGTTAACAAGCTAAATAAAAATCAGCTGATCTGGCCATCCACAAAACCACAAAGAAACCATCCTACACAGTGTTTCACATCTGGCAGTTCAAGATTCAACAGCCAGTAGTAACATGGGGTCTGTTCTTCTAACAGAGAGAGAGAGAGTGAGCAGCTCCTGACAGACCTGATCTCACCAGGAGCTCATACTGGGGACATAGTTTGACCACCAATAACAGAGGACCCTTCTCATCCCTCTATAATCTGCACCCCATAATCCAGAATCTGAACTCTCCTTATAGTGTGGTAGGAAGTAGGTAACATAAGAATTAGGAAGACTGAAATGCAAAGGAAATCGCTTCCCTCAGTCCTTAAATAAAACCAAAATGCCAAAACAAACAAACAAAAAACCCTACAAAAAAACCCACGCCCAAAGACCCACCACAGCCAAGTTCTGGAAATACCCTATTCATCAATCCCTGCTTTCTCCCTTTATGCAAAGCTTAGTCTCTGGAAGCACCCTGTACTACTCTGGCTCAGGAACTCTGAACTGCGACATAAGTTTCGTTGTTTTAGGAAGTGTTTCTCAGATGCTCTTCAGAATGGAGAACTGGTAATTATCCAATTTTAAAGCTACCTTAACAAGCAGTTTTCAGCAATTACCTCAAATCCCTCAGCATTTCAGCAAATAAACCTAGAATCTCACTCATAAGTTAAACACTTTGTAATACTTTTTTAGCCTTTATTCTGTTGCTCTGTGGGACCCCACTAGCCATGGGGGCCATGCATCTTGTTTCAGTGAAGGATATATGCTCTCTTGCTCCCCCTCATACAATGCAACTGCACACACAGAATAAATAATGTGTGCATACAAAATAATTAATGTGTGAGGCTTCCTAAAAGCACTGGATTTATTGTAGATGCAGAAACCTACTATACTTTACATCCACAGATGGCCTTACACTCCTTTGGGCTTTACACACGTGCTACAGAGCCCAAGCACAGACACCTGCCCAATCCTAAGAGGCCTCAGGAGGAAAAAGTGCAAGACAACCGCCTTAAGCAGTTAAGAACTTCACAGAAGTTGAACCTGTTCACCTATACAACTACTACGAAGTAATTTGGAAGACTGCTGTTTCAGTTTGCAGATTGACAATGAATTTGATTAGTCTGCCTGACGGACAGGAATGGCTGCAAAAAAGAGAGACAAACATATCATCACTGAAAGAGATTGGTCCCAGCCATAAGAAGGACCGAATGACACAGGCTAAGTGGAGAGTTTCAAAAGCAGTACTTGAGAATTCTTGGGGCAAGAGGCAGGCAAGAAACATATCTACAGCAGAACTGTAGTTTGTTCTCGCAGCCCTAAAGTTAATAGCTTAGATGGCGAGTTATTAACTGATTAGAGAGAAGTAAACCCAAGGCCCTCAAAAACTTTCTCCTCTGAAATATAACAATAACTATTGGGCCATTAAAAAAAACAAAATAAAACAAACAAACAAAAAAAAACACCTTAGAAAAAGCAACATGGCTTCTTAGTCATATTCCACTGTTTTGATACGATCTAGGGGAAAAAACACACTTGACATAGTGGTACTGAACTATTTACACAAGGAACAAATTTAGATTTCATTTATTTTTTGTTACTAATATAGGTTGGTTCATAAAGACAGAAGAGAGCCGCCATCTCAGCAAAGTCTGCAAATAAGCCTGGGCTATGAAATCACCAGGATTTGCTGTGATCTAAATGGCACTTTGAAGGAACTATGTTTGTCCCTAAAGTTGTCTCGAGATCGTTTTCCATACCTGATGAAGACACTTTCGAGCTTTGTCATATTCACTCCTCAAGCAATAAGCACTTCCAAGGTTAAACAACATCATTGTTCGTGCAGATGTGACTGAACTGGGATAACACTGTGGGGTCTGCTTGCCAGCTGCAATTAAAAAAAAAAAAAAAAATTCTTTTTTTTCTTACACTTTTATTCCAAACTGGCCAAGTAAGTTCCTATACTCTGCTGAATATGGTGGCTGGTACTTACAAGATTCCATTGCCTCATTCTCTCCTTTGTCAGACCCTACAAAGAAAAAAAAAACACAGCAAAACCCATTATGTTCCATGAGCTTTTTGTATTATTTTGTAATAAGCTTTAAAAGATACAAATTTGCTTATTTCTTCATGGTCTGACATTAAAGAGGGAAAACATATCAGTTTGCTCAAGAGTTTATGCCAGTTAAGACTTCCTATGTTCAATGTTTTGCTTTTAGATTTGCAGACGAGTACAGTGAAGTTTAAACTGCAGACATGTCACTGAAATCAGAGCTGCTGTAGACTTAACTATACAGACAGGCTCTGAAGTATTTTTCTGTTACAGAATACACACTCCCAACTGGAAGCACTGCAAGAAGATTAAGATACAGATTAACTAAATTCTCCCCACTCCTATCTCTCACCAAATACAATAAGTAGACTTCACTGGTACTCCAAAGCCTGGCTTAGAGACTAAAAAGCTGGAAGAGAAGGTATGAAGCCCAAACTTAACCATAATTGCACACTTAACAAAAGCAGCTTTCAAAAGTTACCTTCAAGCAAGTCAAAACACTACAATATACAGTTCTATTTATGTTACACCATTAGCCACTTCAAAGAAATGACAAACATGCAAAAGACAAACCAAACACAAAGTAGGAACTAAAGCCAGGAAAACAAAAACACAACAACAAAAACAAACAAAAAAACCTCCAAACAACCTACGGTCTTAAAACAAGATGTCTTAATCATCATTATATTTGTATATAGAAAGTTACAGCAGGAAGGCAGCTGAAAGCATAACCAGTTCTAATGAAGTGTGGATTCATTAACCTTGATCCTGCTCATTTGAAGAGATCCCGAGGGAAACATCAGTGACATTCTCAGGGTTCAAGTGAGTGATGGCATCAGATATTCTGTCTAGAGAGATCAGAGCTTCTGCTGCATACAAATGCCCAAGAAACCTACAACAGCAAAGAGTTAGGCAGAAACGTCAGCATAACAACCCCCACAATTTCTTATGTAAAACAAACTAAATGCAGTTTTTAATGCAAGCACATGAAAAATTAATACTCGAAACACTTGCATGGAAGTTACCTTGCTTATAAAGTATTGTCATAATACCTAATTCTGCCATTTACTGCTTTTAGGCACTAATGTTGTAAAAAAATCTGCACCTGAGTAATGACAATTCATTCATGCACAGGAATTGCCATTCCAGGAAGACAGTACCTTGTTATGGCTTTATCTGAGACTTAAAAAAGGAATCCTTACAAAAACACCCCAGGATATGGATACATCTATAATTTGAGGTGTTAAGTGACTTTACATTCAATAAAAATCAAACTAATTCTGCAAGATATCTGCATTTCTAAGGACAGCAGCTATACGGGCCTCTCCATGGGGCACAAACACCTTTCCAACTGCAGGTTTTGCAAAAGAATTAAGCAAGTCTGATGTTTGACATGTGTAGTTCAGCTCAGCTAATCAGCAGCTTTCCTTTTCAACTTTGGAACAGAAGGAATCCTGTTGATCGAGAGCATAGTTAGCTTGCAAATATTTAATGTGAAACAAAAGTTGGGCAAAGAAGTTCACGCTTGTTCTATGCAGCTGTATACAGTACACTTCAAAGTGACTGTATAGTTGGTTGTAATGAATTACAAAACATCAGGTAAAATATCAGCCAATCATCCAAAATAACTTCTGCAACTTCGATCTGATAAAGCAAATGTAACTTTCTATGTGTAACTTATTTTACTTAAGAGAACAGGAACAGTTCAATATTCCCAATCTGCACAAAAGCCTGGTTTCCTGGACCAGGATATATGGTGCTCTGTCTTTGCAAAAACCGGTCATCTGGTATTTCTTGCATTACATAATGGTAACACTGCCTTCACAAAATTATGTGTTACCTTGCAAACTCCTCTAATATCTTGCATATACAATGACTGTGCAAAAAGATGAGCTTCTGCAGTAGTTTGAAGCACGGAAGCCAAAGAATTTAATTGGCATGGACCATTTTAGAGTATGCTGCCAGAATATAAAAATAAGCACAAGTTAGTGTGCTTTCCTCAAGTACATTACCAGTTTTGAAAATTATCATTACTACCATAAAAACCTTCTACTATATTTTATCCTGTGTATGACACAGGAATTAAATGCACAAACAAGGTCAGAAGGATGGGGCTAAAGCTGTCTTTTTTGGATTTGCAGAGATGTATGAGAACTGGTGGGTAGCAACAGAATGAGCTTTGAATATGTTTCAAAACATACAGTGCCAAATGAGAACTGAAAAAGAGAAACTGAAGAATGGAACCTATATAAGCAACAGCAGCAGGCGAAGTGGCAGTCCTGCACACCCAAGATCTGGTACCCTACCAACTGAGCAAACCTTCCCCTCCGAGGCTGCGGTTTCACAAGCGAGCTGTCAGCAGCGCGCTGGCTTGGGCTGGTGTTGTCCACCCCCAGCTGCTCATTCCTGCCCCTTGTGCTGTGCCAACACAGCCCCACAGTGAATCAGGACAGGAACCTGACGGCCCTGCCACTGCATGGGACCCATAGCTGGAGATTAACAAGTAGCAACAAAAGCAGTGATAGATTCCGAATTACGTGGAATTCATACCCAAGCGAGGGGACTCACGTTCCTGCGTGTCAATGAACATTTAGTCAGGGCTTCAACAAGAACAGGAGCGGGTCAAGCAATTCTTTGCATCAGATACAGAATTGGCAAGCAGCTACAGACATTGGAAGCTTCAACTCAGAACTCTCCAGCAAAAAGCAGGGCTGAGAAAGAAGAAATGACCACATCAGACTTACTTAAGAGACCCTGACAGCTTTGGTTGCTGAAGGAGTTTATCTGCGTGATTCAATGCCATAAGGTTATCACCCAAAGCCAGAGCCACATAAGCACTACACGCAAGTATTGAGCACCTGGAGGGAAAAAAAAAAAAAAAAAAAAAAAAAAGAAAAAAAAAAGAAAAAAGGGAGGGGGGGAAAGCCAACATGTTAAATTCTGTGATTCCAAATGCAGCTGTTAAATTTCTTTCTTGTTAAGCGCTGAAGAAATAAATCATAAACTTTCAATAATGTCTTTGCATCAAACTATGAAGTGAAGGAGCTAGTGTTTCGTTATCTGTAGTCTCAATCGCATTCTCTGAATTAGCAGACACATACATTGTGTTCTACCAGTATAAACCAAGGACCACCATGGTGTGCTCAGTAAGATTTTGCAATTTTGACCATAAATAACAAATTAAAAAAAGATGGATCGCACCACATGTGTCTTTTTTTCTCATGGACGGTCTCCCTTTCTCACCCTCTTTTTATTCTTTTTGCCTTGCACTCTCATTTGTACTTCCCTGCCCTCCCCTTCTGCTGCAGCAAAGGGTAGCAGATTTGTAGATTTTTATAACATACACTACAAACACATAGTAGCAATCAATTAAGTTGTAACATATTTCACTCTTACATCCTACAATGTTTGCACACAGGGAGACAATAAACGCTGGAGAATTTGGCATTTCCAGTTTTGTGTTCAATTGAGAGCTGTAATCCGCTGCCAAGACTCTGATTGATATGTGGCATTTTGTTGCTGTCACAGACTTTCTTATCTTTCCAAAACCACAAAATCTCTGACAGTTCCTGTAATGAAATCTGAACTACTTTAATTTTCCATATTCAAACAATAACCCCACATCGGGATGCCATCATTAGGCCAAGCTTCACACTTTGTAATAACTTCCCCCACCTCCCCAAACACAGCACTTGGGGATATTTTCCATGTCGTAAGACATCATTCAGCGCAGGCTGCCTCGTCCTCTGGGCACGAGCCTCTGCCCGCAATGCCTTGCTGTGAGCACGGACTCGGTCCTTCTCCAGGGAGGAAGAGCGGATCCTCGTAGCGTGGTCTCATGTTGGGAGCGGTGGGAGGAGAGCCTTCGACTCTCCTGTCGGTAGGTGGGCTATTACTGCGCCAACCTTCTGGCAACTGTCAAGCCCACTTTCGGTCCAGCAGTAAGTCATGTAATTCGTGGCAGGACCTGGGGTGCCTTTATTCCCCTTTCCCAGGAGGCATGCTCCTTAATTATGCACAAGCGGGATAAGAAACTTCAGTGTTTCTCCCTACCCCCCACTTCCTCTCCACCGTGCCCAGATGTCACATCGAATCTGAACACATACAAAAGCTTGAGAGAGGGAAAGGAAAGTTTCCCCAGATCAAGTCCCAAACCTAAAATATTTCTGAAAGGTTGCGACCGGGGAGGGGGAGGGAAATCTCTGTAATAACAGCCTGCTTCTAACTAGCCTCTTTTCGTCTCTGCCTCAAGCAAGCACAGCTTTTAAACCAGCAGAGATGCTAAGCATCACCAGCTAAATACCCTTAGACACAAGTCAAGGCCTGCAGAGTTCGTTGCTGCTGCCCTTTACACCAATATGGGTCTTCTATTTCCCACAACTTTTTAAAAGCCTAATTTTATTTCTGGAAGTGTAAATTCAAAACACAAGACACACTCCAATCACACAATAGGTAAGTCCAGCAAAACTGAAACCTACTCCTCTGCTCTAAGGACTCGTCACTGTTTAAGCTGTGTAAGAGCTGGCAAGATTCTTCAGCAACAGCCGTCTAAAGAACAAGGAAATATTCAGGTTTTCTTCCCTGCAGTACTGTTCTTGCACACTTGGATCCATTGTTGAGCCGGCTAAACCAAACGCTCAAGAGAGCTGACAGCTAACCGGAGCAGAAGAATTGCACCACAAGGGAAAAGACAAACTAGTTTTTCACCCCAGTCAGGATTCTGACAAAACTCCACAGGTCGCCTTTGAGCACGGCAGACTTCCAGCATCACTGAGCCTCTGCATGCCCTAAATAAAACTGCCTTTGCACTAGGAAAAAGAAAAATGTTTTTTTAAACTGCCAGATTATGTCAAACAGCCTCTTGTGTAGGTCTAGGCAACAAGATTTGTCAGCCCACACCAACTGCAAGTTTACAGAACCCAAACTCCACATCTGACTTGGCTTATTTCTCAGGCAAAGGGCGAGCCAGAGCAAATCCAGTTCTTCAAAACCGACTATGAAGGCACCAAAAATGGTAGTTTTAAGAGAACACCACTAATCTGAAATAAATTAAAATAGCTAACTATGACAGTTTATATCCACTATTGTGCTACTTTTTATATTTCAATGCAGACAAAACAAACGAAGATATTAAGAAATACGGAATGCAGATGGTGCTTACTCAATGTGGAAATTCAGCACCAGCAAAGGGGAGATGGGGGAGAACTACGCAGTGGCTGACAGTGAGGAAGAAGAGAGTGAGGCGGCTATGGATGACAACCCTTGTGAGCTTCCAGTATCATGACAGGGCCAAACAGACCACTGCAAATCTTTAAAGCAGACAAATGAGGCAATACTGGGTAGGCATGGAGAAGCTGCAAGGTATACGGGTGAGGAATGGGGGTCGTTACACTATTACCCATGAAATTATTAGCAATGCCTGTGATGCTCCTGGAATACCATATACAATACTAGGGTATGCACACTTCAAAGATACCGAAGTAAATAAAATGAATAAAGCATAATGATGGACTGGAGATGGCCAACAGAAGAGCAAAAAGAAAGAAAAAAAAAAAGGGTAAAATTGGATCACATGCCTTACAGCAAGGGCTTGCAGTTCAAATCTATTCAGGACAAAGTGGCTGATCAAACTATTCCTTTATCTCTAGCTGCTTTGAAGGGCAAAATTAACATTTTCACACAAAGTTGTTCAAACTAGGGAGGAAAAGGCTACAACAAGGTCTATTGCTATCCATCTCAACTTTTACAATAAAATCCACAGAATTTTCCAAATGTAGCACTGTAGTCTACCAGAACTCCTTTACTCTTTATGTATCCTAACAGTGTTGGGTTGTTCTGGCGTGGTGAAACATACCACAGGCTGAGAGCAGAGCGGGGGAACTGGCCTCTCGGAAGATGAGAAGAAGTGAGGAGCAGAATTATTTAGAAGAAACTCAAAAGAAAAATCTGGAGTTTCTACTTCCTATGCATAAATTCTCAGCAATGTTTGGTGTCCTCAGACTTCTGCTTGTTGCCTTTAAAACCTTGCAATTGAATTACTATTTATTATGAGAATAGTCTGTTCAACTAATTTGTGCACAAGTACCAAACAATACATATGACACATAAGCCTTTTCTAGATGGTATTTTTAATTTTTAAGAACTATTTAGGGGCAAAGTCAGTCAGTCATTTTAAACTCTTATTAGGATGTGCAACTGTACCAAATCATGCAAAAAAGCATTTAAGTTGCCCATTTCAGTCCTAGAAGCAATAGAAGTTTTTTAATCCAGTGACTTAACAGGGAAAAGCTGAATTGAATAGACACCTATTCCTCAGGATAATCCTTCCCAACATTCAGAATTTTTTCTTAATTTTCCCTGGCTAGACAAGAATTTTAAATTTTCTCACTTAGCTCCTTAGTTAGCAAGACTACAGGAATACACTAACATTTGAGTATAACGTATTTTGCTTTTCACAGCTATCTGCAGAAACCTAGAAAGCATTTTAGCAGAACCGCTCTCTAGGGATGTCTAGTCCTCTGGATTTAACCACCAAAGCAAGTATTACAAAAAAATAAATCAATGCTTTTCCTTTCCCTATATGATGTTCTTTACCAGAAGCAGTGTAATTCTTGCTAAACTGATAAGTTTTTCCTAACATGTTGTCAGGTTTCATCAGCAGATAACAACAGCTGATTGTGAAAGAAAAGACTACGTATAAAAAAAAAAAAAAAAAATCACAATGTGACACCATGTAATTTTGACATGTGGCAACCACATTTTCAACAGCCAGAAGGAAAAATAAAACAAAACAAAAAACCACAACCAACCCACATCACTGTTTTTAATCCAGTGCTTTCTATTTTGAGTAGCATGCTCTTGTACCACTTCAGAATAAATAATCAAGGTCTCAGTAATGTCTCCTCACAGATTCCTGCTAAATTGCTTTTAAATGAATACAAGTAGATTTGCTACACATAGTGGAACAAAGTAAAGGTTAAGCTGGTCATTATAAAAACACAGGTTACCTGGGGTTAGGCTGGAACAGAGTGTTTACCCAAGAGTTTAAGTGGGAAATTACTGTATGCTTTGTCATAATGGAAACTTAAAACAGATTTCTTTTTTCTAAACAGGTGCAAGCTTTATAGTGAGAGAGATTTTCAACGGGCTGGCAGCCACCTGAAATAATTAACATTGCCAGCTAATGATAACCTTGTTGGGGAAAAGTAAAGAGGTTCCAGATAACATGATACTTATTTAGACACATGGGAGCTACTCTGCTTGGAGAGCACTCAGACTGCTCAACAAGTAGTTTAAGGATCTTTGAGAACACGAAAAAGTCTACAGTCAAATTTTACAGTCAAGTTCTTCCATGGTGAAGAAGTCAAATGCCTGGGAAGAGGCAATTTTTCTTTCTGTTTTGTGCAAACTATGGGTTTACTCCTGCTGAAAGGAGCACCGTTCTTATCTGAAAGCAGAATAGCTGCTTTTACCACTTTTTTTTTTTTTTTTTTTTTCTTCCATCTAAGAAGCATATAATGTTGTGGGGGCTGAATTCCAAACTAGCCTTACCAAGGCCTTGAAGGGAAAAAGGTACCATACGTTAATTTCCACCCCTTCTACCAATCACAATAGCCACTGTCCGGTTTTTAGCTTTGTTGTTTATGAGACTTTATTTTTTTTAGTTTTGCCCAATATATAAGGCCAAGCCTATAAATCTACCTTCTGAATTGAAATTCAGAAGGACTGGACTTGAAGCCCAGAAGAAAGGAAGCACACACATTTGAAAAAAGGCATCATTAGATTAACAGCTACAATTCAACGTTGCAAGTGCCTAAAAAAAACAAGCTAGCAATGACTCCAGAATCATGGCTCAGTTTAAGAGGGGGCTCATTTAGTGGCGAATATTTTATATTATTTACTTGCCTTAAATTTTCTAATTCCTGTTTCTTCAAAGGCGAAGAAGGTGGAGCTGCAATGAATTTATCCCCTTCATGACTTTTATTGCTAGAATAAAAACAGTGTATTAATCATAGGGAGTGACTATAAATAATCAATTAAAAATTCTCACAGTAATGAGCATTTGATATTTATTCACTCTATTTAAAAGGACAGCAAAAATTCTATAGCCTAAAAAACAGGGAAATGAATGCAGAAATTGAGGCACATGCTCTTATCCTAACAGTTCTATTTGAGAAGGAAGAAGGGGGACATTTGCTGGGAAGGATTTGACTGACAGACCAAACAACCCACGCCATTCTCCACAGCCTCAAGCTATTTTTGAAGTTTGGTGTAGGACAAGAACTTTAAACTGGAGACACGCAGAACTTGCTGCATTTGTAGCCTCTCTTCTTTTAGCCTGTAAGAAAAGCAGTAAACTAGTTCTCTCCCTAGACATCTTAAAAACTAATTACATAAATATTCTAGAAAGATAATCCACAAAGTGCTACAGCTTCCTTTAGACTTCTAGCTGCCCTTTATTTTTATTATTATTTCAAAATGTCTTTTTTTTTTTTTAATAAAATGCCACTTTCTTAAAGTTACACTTGGCTTTTTTTGGGCTAGCAGGTATTTGCTCTATTGAAAAGGTACACAACTTTGCTCTTCAATAAGCTGAAAGACAACCTCCTTCTGGAATGACAATGGAAGAGAAGGTTAACAGCTGCACCTTGGCAGAGAGACACTAGGGTTTAGAAACAACAGATTTAAAAAAAAAAAAAAAAAAAAATCGGAATTGAAACCAAGTCTGTCCACCTAAAAAGAACTTTTTCATCGATGTTTTGTATTTTTTTATTACAAACAGGTAACATAACTCCAACTTAGACCTTCAAAACAGATAGCAACAGACTCCAAGGAAACCTGTACTCAACACTGTTGAAGCATATATATTTCATGCCTTTGCCAAAAATTAGATTAAAGAATTACCCTTAACCACTGAAAAGTATTGACTGTTCTCTTGGGAAGAACAGAAGAATCTGTCTCAGAGTCAGCCTGCTCAATTAGTGGGATTTGCTTTAAAACCATCCTGTTAGTGTGATTTTCTTCAAACGCCTTATACCTTTTACTGTTCTCTTCCAGAAGGTCCCTTGTCAGAAGGAACAAATCCTTGGAGAGCCTTTCAGAATGTGACACACAGATTTAAGAACAGCCTGCTTTGTTGCTGGATATTTTGAAATTGGCAATGACCACTGGGAGATATGAGGGAGTCTTTTTAAAAATTTTTTTAAGCTGAAGAAGCATCTGGTTTTGAAAGCAGAAGCTAGTAAAGGATCTTCCTGTACAGGGCATATTTTCTTTTCCTCACTCCTACAAAAACAAACACCCCACCAAAAACAACACAAAAAAGGAGGTCTTGCCTGAGTAAGGGCCACCATTTATTTTTTCATCACTGCCACTCAGTTGGCCCCATAAGCTTAAAACTGAAGTCTCATTTAAACCAGAGGAGCTTCAGCTCAACGGGCTGCATACAACTTGCAAGGGGAAGTTAGTTCACAACCTCCAACCTCGGTAAGCAAAAAAGAAACACCTCCCTCCTCCCCAAAGTTTATAAATCATTTGGTCACCTGACAGGAAAGAGCGTCATTAGGAAAAAAGGGTTACAGAGAACAGCCTTCAAATATTGTTGCAGCAGTGGCAGCCACCGACTCCCAGCCCTAGTCTATCCCCACACAACCTCAGAATATATGGAGATGCACCTTGTGCCTACACAACACAGCATATGTGCAGTAAATCCTGCCACATGACAAACAGATCTTATCTTCTTAAAATTTATCTGTACTTGGGTCTGACAAAAAACATTGTGTTTTTTCATTACTCTCTAAGTAGTTCAAGTTCTAACATAGCCACTTTTTCCAGACTAGTTATTGTAACTCTTCCCGTCTCAAAATGGTCATTAATGAAAGTGCAGGCTATGTCCAACACAGTTAGTCTTCAAAAGGAAGTTTGGAATGCATCAGGATTGACGTAAAAAATTAAAACACCTTCCTGCTATTTAACATTTGACATACATTCTCTACAAGTTACTTTTTCTGAAACTTTAAGGAGAAAAAAAAGTTATTTTTCTTAAACTCCTTTTTGTTAAATGCAATTTATTAAGCAATAGCTCCATGCTGCTTTCCTGCTTATCTTGTAAATCTAGTTTCCCATTTCTAGCCTAAAAGAAACACAAAAAAGCATACTAGAGTTGATGAATGTCAAATCCGATCATGGGGAAATGTTTACAACTGAGTTGCTAGACATTTATATATTCAATCAAGTACACGGTGCATGCGCACACACACATAAAACCACTGTAACATGTGAAACTTCACTTACAATTAGAGAAATACCAATATGCACGGCGGGAGGGTGTGGGAAAACATAACGTTTGCAGCACAGAAAAAAAGATGGACAGTGAAAAAAAGAATTTCACTGTCTAATTTATTAAAGTTGCTAGGAATAGTAGGAATCAAATCAGTATTTCATTCTTAAATTAGCATACTAGCAATTAAAACTACGAGCAGCTAAACAATTTCCTTGGATACCCCAACACTGCTAACAGAATTTACAAATATGTTATTTTTTTCCACTGGCCAAACAGGATAGGTAGCAGACACAGACTGTCAGCCCAGAGTTACTCTGAACAAAGAGAAAGGTTTACATGCAATTCTGTTTACCTGCATGCTTCACTGCTTTCACTGTTTTCTGTATTTCCCCCCAGCTGATTACTAGTTTTAGATCCATTTTCCTGCTTTGGCTCCTGCTGATCTTCTGGCAGTAGCAGCAAGGCATTTCTTAGACAAATCGCTGCAAATTCCATACTGGCTACAGGTATTGCTGAGGACTGCCCATCACTTAAAGAGACACAGAAGTTAGCCAGTGAGTAGCAACCCTACTAAATTAAAAAATAAAAGCAGAGCTCCAGAAAGATCTGAATGCAGAGAAAATTTTATCCTAAAAAAGTTAAATCATGTTTTAATATAACACATTTCATTATGAAGACGTATGTATCTTGCTATTCTTATATGTGGAATATATGGAAAGTACACCACGATGCCCAAATAGAGTGAGCAGATTCAACTACATAATTGCAAGAAGTTTTCTTGTTTTTCTTGACTGTACTTCCTGAAGTTTTAAGATAGAGCAACTAGAGTCTTCCTGCACTTTTCTAAAGTGGATTACTGAAAAAATATATTTTTAAGTGAGAAAAAGAGGACAGATTGAAGTAACTGGAAATATAAATTTCAGATAAATCAATTTTAAGCTTTAACGGCCTTCTTAGTTACAATGAATATACAGTTAAGCCCTCTGCTGGCCATCATCGAGGAGGCATCCAAATGACGTTTAAGTAGGACTCATCAAGCATTTTAGCATGTCTCTCTTCACTACATTAATAATTCCAAAATAAACAGTTGTTCCATGACAGTTTTAAAAACTCCTGATAAACACATACATATCCTTAGCAAAGCTATAATAACGAAATAAAGAGCCCATGGAAAACATACTTACTTATAAACGACATTCTGTATTGACTGGGATGCTAGGACTATCTTACGGTGGTAGCCTTGACCTACTATAGATTGCACAATTCCCTTTTTGCTGGGAAGACCTTTAGTCTCTTGTTCTGATGTCTAAAAGGAGAAAAAAAAAAAAAAAAAAAAGGAGGAGGACTAAAATATCAAGGCTGTTGAATGAGAGCTTGACAAAACAAGTGAAAGCTGGAAGAAGAATTTGAACCCTGCTAAAACGTAAGAATTAATAGTTTATATGGGTACAGTTTTAAATCTTAAGTACAATGAAGGATCAGACACCTTCTATTGTCTTTGTGTTGCAGAGGGATTTTACTGCACACAGTGTAACCACAGATCAGTTCTGACAGCTTGTCTGATAGCCTACTGACCTAGTTTCCTCTGTTTTGAAAGCAAAAGAACAATGAACCAAATAGTATTAAAAGAACTGCCAGGATATCTAAAAGGAAATCATATGATCAGCCAAATAATATTCAGAATTGGCACTGTAACGCTTGCCATCTTCTCTCCCTGCTTACACAGCATTCAAAACACTCTCTGAAAAAGCTGTCCTCAAACCATTCCACGGGGAGCATGAAGCTGAACTACAACATATGCAAAGTAACATTAATTTAAACTTGTTTAACAGATTTTTGAGTATGCAGACATTCTGGGGGTCAAATGGACTTAAGGCACCCTAATTGTCAGTCCCAAGAATTAGCTCTACACCATATTTACTGGGGTTTGTTTTACCATGAGCCATCTTAACAACTTCGTTGGTAAGTGAAGTTAGTGACGAAGAATTGCAGTTGTAAGGAAAAATTTATCCTAGATCTGTATTTTAAGTATCTACGGCTTTTCAGAAAATTTATTGGAATCTATTGTGAAGAAGAATATTGACACTATAATGGCATTCACTGTGAAACAGAAAAAAACCCACATACAATTAGTTTGGATATGAAGAATATATTTCAAAAAATGCATTAAAAAAAGTGCAGAAAGAGAATCTTCTTCCATCTATATTTTATAAACTAAGATACTAAAGCAGGTGAAAGTTAGCTTCAGTGAAATTACTTTTCTGTATGGTGTTGAGAAAATAAATATGAATCCATACTTAGATATCAAGGAATATTATTGCAAATTGAATTGCAAGGTCAATACACTATAGATTTTAGGGACTCACTTGTCATGTTGCAAATCTATCTTATAATTTAAAGACACTTCCCCTTTGCTTTTAATATTAGCAGCATCCAAAGTTAATTTTTTTTCCTCATAAGATTACAAATTTAGGAAATAGCAAGCTGGCTTTGTGACATGAATTCAAGCTCCCTGGTACACCACACAACATCCCAACTGTAGGAGGAAGAAAGCTAGGCTTCAGGAGCCTGGCATGATCTACTGCTTTGGCTAGTCTGCAGTAAATAAAGAAGTGCCCCATAAGGGTCTGTATTTCCCTTTTCCAGACTGCTAAACACTGTCCTTGTAAACAGAATCCTAGCTTTGTTTTTTGCCACAAACCCTATGCTAATCCCATATCCAGCTTTCCCCCATATCCAGCTTTCCACTAGAGATGATCAGCTGTGTCTTCTTTATCTATGTGTGACCTGTAACCAGCAGGATAGACACAGAAAACTGCAAAATCAGTATGATCAAAGCTATTCTTCCTGCACTCGCTGTGCTTTATAAAACTAAGTACTCGGAACTATCTGACAACAGCTAGCAGATACACAATCACAGTCAGTGTGTTTTTGCCCCAACACTCTTGAAGCTGCAATGCTGTGCCTGTGAAATGGGGATATAAGCAAACCTCTCCTATAAAGCTAAAAAGCTGTGAATATCTTCCTTAAATTTTCTGAAACAGAGACACCAAAATAATCAGCGCCATTGAAATTCCCAAGGGAAAAGTTATGAATTTTTGTATTTGGAAGGATTTGGATAGTGTACAGTAAATAAAGGTGCAGAGGCCACCCAGAGAGGGAAAACAGAGAGAATTCGGAGGTGGGAGAGTGGGAACAGAGTGAATATAGCAGTTTGTTCAATTAATCCCACTCATCCCGTGCACTGAGTGAAATGGGCATCCTGTGGAAACTGCATGGGATCATGCAATTACAGATTACATCACCACGCCCACACACACGAGGGGTGAATTACAGGTTCACAGGGAATCAAGTACAGTATCTCTTAATTTCACAGACATATTATTTTGGTGCCGTTTTCTTTTCAAAAGAACGAACGATCCCTGTCCCCACTACTCATTTGAATTTTAACACAGGGGCTTATCCTAAACAGACATGGATCAACAGGTTGAAATCACGACGCCCCAAAGGACATGCAATGTGCCTGCCATCAGCAGGTTTCCACAAACTTTGCCAGCAGAGATTCAGCTCCCCAGGGGCTGTGATCACGCCAGCTTCAGATGGAGAAGGCTGATCTCGGCTTCCTCAGCCTATGCCACTTTTGTGGTAGCCACACTATAGTCTCACCCCTCTCAACCTCCAGCGGCAGTTGAGTGAGAAAATAATAAAACTTTAGAGGAGTTTTGGCTGCCTGAGAAGAAGGAAGAACACATGCAAAGATTTCAATGGAAATCGTAGCACATCTTGTTATCTACATCGAGCTTAGTCTTATGAAATGAAGGCAAATCTGAATTAGGATAGTGGATTTACAGTAGACAGAATTAAACAGGAAGTGTTTAAGGACTTTATATTACTTGTACATCAAGAAAACTGTAAATAATTAATTGAGAACATCCCAGGAAGGAAGCTTCTCTTTAACAAAATACTTTTAGTAGTCCTCTAAAAGAGTCTTTGCATCTTCCAGTAAAGTTCTAGGACACAGTGCCATATTTTGTTTTTAAACAAGATTATTCACCAGCTGATCCAATAACCATTTTCATTAAAACATCAAAAAAATAACCTTACTGTCTGCTAAAACAGTAGCAACATACTTTCAGTCATACCTTTTACACACTAGTATCTAGCTGTAAAGCAGAGACAAAAGATCTCTACTGGATAGTTATGTTTTCTCCTACTACTCCAGCTAAAACTTAAGCTAGAAACTCATCATTTCAGAGGCTGTAATGCAATTCCTAGAGTCTGAACATAAAAATCCAAGATGTTTCAGCCAAAAAATTTTCCCCAAAAAAGAAAAACCCCTTCCTCCTCAAAGCATCAGCAACAACAGCTACCACAGTTGTTTCTGTGCATTGAGCCTCAACGCTATCAAACCTGGAAGAGCAGCCATGAAAAATTTTCCATCCTTGGATACTAGAACTGGTCACCGACTCAAATCTCATCTTGTCATTTCTGCAATCCAGGAACAGAAATCCTTGGAAGTACAGAACTTAGTACAAAGAAAAGATCTTGTGCAAGTTTAATTCCTCTATTCACACAAGAGACAGAATTACCTGTGGGGTTTTTTTGGTTGGTTGGTTTTAATATATACCATATATATGTATCCATATATATATGTGTATATATATATATATATATATATATATAAAAATAAAATACATAAACCCCAGTTTTTATATATATATATAAAAATAATATATATTATTACATATTATATATTTTTATATATTTTTATTTTTATATATATATATAAAATACATAAACCCCAGGATTTTTCTACCAATATGAAATGAGTGTGGAAAGCGGAGGCATCATAAAATATCCATAAATAGTAGGTCAAACTGTTAATGTTAGTATCTACATTTTAAACAGAGAGCATTCACTACAGAAAGAACGTATTGCTTCTGGAAGTGATGCCTCATTAGAAAATAATACAACTTTCTCTCCAAATAATATCTTCATGTTTATTTCTAAAATTATTTCAAGACAAAGTAAGGTAAACCATCAGGTGACTTAGCAAAATCTAAGGTGCTTCAAACCAATTCAGGATGAACCATTCAGATTATGAGTTGGAATGCCAAAGGGGTGTGATGGTAAATTGCCAAAACAAAATCACGTTTAACCAGCCTCTCCAGCAAAAAACTTGTAACGTTATAGAAGAGCTATAACAGCCACTTAGGTGCTTTCTCACGCCATTCTTTTGAAGAGCCTACTCAAATTCTTCTGATCTTAGAAAAGTCAATTAAACACTGAGTCTCAAGACACTGTTTCTATGGTAGTTTTCCTCCACTTGTTGCAGCTTCAGATTAAACATGCAAACACACATATACATAAGAAGAATGAATCTGGACTTACACAGATGTGTTGCAACATCAAGCCTTTAAAATGCATAGTCCAACTCAAGGTATTATTTCTTCCTTTCTGTGATCAGATGTATTTAATAACTACAATGAAAATAAGGAATTTGCAAATCTACTTACCCCTTTATTGGCAGCAATGCAGCATTCTGCTATTCTCAGCCAAAGACGAGGGTTTGAGTGATAAACCTGGACTGCCTCAATCAGGCATTCGAAGGCAGCTAAGGGCCTCCCAATATGCAAGAGCTGGATTCCACAATTGTAGAGTAACTCATAACGTTTGTTAGTCAGTAGCGTACACATGGGTCTCCCCGAAAATTTTTTACCTGCAGAAAAGGACAATATAATATTAGATGTGCAGGTCAGGAAAGCTGAAAACATAACTCTGGGAGGAGAAGGGAAGCTGTGGGAAACACCCAAAATCTACCAAAAAACCCCTTTCATCGCAGAAATTCACTAGCCTCCCTCTGGAAATAAATTCCTTCCACATCAAAGCTGTGATTACAAAATTAATTGTATTCTTAATGAAGGTTGAAGTACATTAAATGCTAACCACTTATGTTCCTTGTCACTCAAGGTAAATGTTATATAATACTATTGAATTCCAGATTCATGAGAATACACATCTTTGTTACTCATAAATTCCAGAAGAAAGCCACTTTGCTGTTAACAAGCATAAAACATTTTCTGTCTTCACACTGGTAGCTAAGACTGCACTTAGGTACTGGGCCAGGGGAGGAACGGGAAAAACAAAATCTGTGATAGTAACTAGGTTTTAAAGAAAATAAGAAATGGAAAAATTATCACTTCACTATGAAATCATTTACTTGGAAGAGAAAAAAACCTTAAGTATTACTAACCAAAGCCAGAAAACTTATTAGAATGTTTATTTTCTTTTCCTTTGGTATACTTACAACAAAAGTAGACTGATAAAACTAGCCATAAAACTAAACAATAGCTGAACATTTCCCATACAAGTCTGGGAATTGTTCAGTAAGAAAGTCTGAGAAATGTACCATCCTCCAAAGGCTAATTTAATGGTATTGCACTGCACATCTTCTATATCTTCCAAGTTAAAAAAAACATACAAACACCAAACAAAACACATCCTTCAAGTCCTGATGATTCTACCTACTGTCAGCAGGACTATAACTAACATCTTTAATGATGCATAACGGGCCACAGAAACTTTCTTTTTGTCACATCTACCTGACTGATGGTCAAAGACCATAAACGAGAGAGAAGTAATTGCCCCAGCCTCACAGCACATCAAAGAAAATGGCAAAAAAAAAGAACATTCTTTTGTTCTATTTCTGGCAACAGCAACTATACTTTGAAATCAAGTTACAATCAAAATTCTCACCCTCTTTATCCTGTCCTCTGCAAAGAGGTGAAACAGGAATTTTGCTGATAATTACTGAAAGCATCTACCCTCTGTTTTCTTGATTCATCCACCCCTATTCCACCATTTATTTTCATGTCTTAAAAGTCTTACCTGGATCTGAGCTACCCGTTCCTAGCTGTGCACACGCATTATCGTTTTCTTGCAAGGCTTTTTTAAAGTAAAAAATTCCTAAATTGTGCTTTCCCATTGCAAAGTGGATGCAGCCAAGATTGTTCCAGAACATACACCTTAGGCATTCACCTGAGAGAACAGCAGAAGACCATTTTCGTAAACTGAAAAATGTCATTGAGCCCACAAAATGCTCCCACCACTCTCTCATGGGTCAGCAGCTTATGGCAGTTTACTAGAAATATTCTTCAGCGAGACGTTCATGGATTATGCAGTTACATCCCTGCCTCACAACCATTTTAAATAACCCGTGTTTCTGTATACCACTCTAGTTCTCTTGGACAGTTGACCTGAAATGACCTATATATAAGCAGCCACAGATTTCCAGATCTTTAAACATAAAACTTTAAACATAAAAACTGTCAAAAAGATAAGTTACAGTAAATTCTAAAAGAAGTGTCAAAATATGCCACAACACGCATTATGGCAAATATTCTTAATGTTTTTCATTAAATTTATCTGTAAATAGAGTTTACAAAAAGTTTACAAAGTTTATAAAAGAAGTTTACAAAATTTACTCAGTCTTGTGATTCCCAGGGTCAACTCTGCAACTTCTATAATCTAACTGCAATCTATGCAGCAATATTTACTAGATAAAAGATCTTGCAGCAGTAAAGAAATTCAGTAGTTTTACAGCATAAGTATTTTTTGAAATCCTAAGTCTCTACTGACACAAGATACAGCTTTCTCTCTGGACTTTTCAACTGATGTTTTAAATAGCCAACTAAAATCTCAAATGTATGTAAATAACATCGTATACAGTGAGTGTGCACTCACTGTATACATTTATAGTAAATAAATAACTTTTATATCTAAAAAAAGTATACACATTTATGTGCTGTTATATCTCTGTGCATGCGTACACATATACACTTTCTAGATATAGAAGTAACTTAAAAAGGCATACAATAGGAGTCAAACCTTAACACTTCATGAAACATCTGCTATAGTCTCCTCTCAGTACAATCTGAAATCTCATTTCTAGATCTAGTACGTTGCCTTTTGTTTCATGTCTTGATTTAAAGACCCACATATAAGCCTTGGAAATATTACATTTACACCTTCACAAATCCATTTTCTTAGATGACCACTGCATTCTCTAGAAGAACGTTCAATGAAAAACTCAACAGTGTTATGTGAAGGAGCACAACAAGAAAGATGAAAATATATCCATCATATAACCCCATGACATTCAGGGCCTACTCCCTTAAGTAATCATTTATATGCTTAAAATTAATATCAATGAGTAGCCCTGTTATACTACACATTTACGTACTTGCAGGATGAAGGTTTTCTATTTTACCTGTTTTCATGAAGCCTGGATGTTCAGCAATGTTTGCACTGTTTAGAAGTTTCACCGCTTTACGATAATTTCCCCTCAAATATTCAAAATTGCTTTTAAGAAAGAGAGAAGGAGCTGACTGTGAAGGAGAAAACAATAGTTAATTATCTCTTGTTTTATGATTTGTACTGCAAGTGTTAAATCACTCCACAAACAGCTTGCTCCTGCTGCCATTTTAAAAATACATGGGCTTAGGCCTTAATACTTTCATGAAGTAGCATTTCTTCGTTGAACACGCAATTAACACTCACCTCCTCTGAACTACAAAACTATACATATTTTTTGTTACTGCTCTAAAATCCAACATTATGGTAAAGAACTCTGTCATGGCAATAGTTAAGCACAGAGGATCTCTTTTTTGTTTAAGAGGATCTTTCTCCAACCTGTCTTCTAGTACACTCCTCCCCATGCTTCCCTCCCTGCGGAGTTCAACAACTTCCTCCTGGGCTGTGATCTTCCTGGTCTGCCAACAGAGACCTCATGATCCAGAAGGATTTCTGTCAAACTAGCAGCTGTTGAGACTGGCAACAAAAGGGAAGTGCTCTCCTCCCATTCCCTGCTCCTCAGTTAATGTAGAATTTATCTGGGATGGTGGACGTAATTCTGAGTTGAGAACTCCTATATAAAAAAAGAAACTGCTTTCTAGCAAGAGGTAAGCCTCCAAAAAACTCCAACAAAACGAAAAAAAAACAAAAAACTGAGTACCCCAGAATTAATCTTTTATGAACTGGTTTAAACCACCAATGACATCAAAAGTTTGCAATTCCCATAACATTTCTAGTAAACTAAAACTTGTTTTACGCTGCTGAAATTACAAAGCAAACTGACCCTGTTTTGGTATCATTAACAGTAAAGTGCATTTTTCTGAGCAACTGAAAACAGCGTAAATAAGAAAATTCTACATTAATTACACTGGCAGAAAAGAGACTACAAACCCAACTGACTACATAAAGCATTATTTCAGACATTTATCCTCAATAAGACCTTTCTTTGTAAAGACAGTTATCAAATTCAGTTTTAAGACAGAGGACAGATCTAGATTAGAAAAACAATAGCCTTAAGAATACTTACATTCCCAGCTGTATTCATAACAGACTTGATCTCCCTTTTGCATGCTTTTAGTGACTTCATCTGGATATAGGCTCTCACCTTATACTGTTAAAAAATTAAATTTGTTAAATAAAAAACAATAACTTCTGCAGGTTTGCAAGATGAACATACCTAGAGGTTTATTACAGACTATTTTATATACATCTTAAAAAGCTGTTCAAAAAGCCTTCCTAAAAAAGAAATTCTATTCAGACTTTCCACAACAAATTTATAGGCTTCATATTTACAGTAAGCAGACGCACGTTTTGTTCAATGGTCAACAGCTACTCTATTTTCAAACACTGAGACACTTAAAATGACAAACTAATTAAAATAATCTGACCTCTTAATCCCAGACATTTACCTATTAAACTGAAAACACCAATAAGTGAATGCTGATAGAGAAGCATTTTGTTTCTTCACATACTTTTCCACAGAACAGTACAGTGAAAAAGCCTCAGCTGATTTAGACTTTTAGAGGTCTAACAGATATAAAGTCAGTGCAGCTAAATGCAGTTTAAAAAAATTATGATAAAGATTGCAGGGATTGAAATTGGGTATTTTTTGTGTTAGGTCAGTTTTTCCTGTACATGGATCTTACAAAAAGGAAGAGTTAATTCTTTTGTTTTACAACATGAAATTCAAGGAGAGACAGAGTATCACAGTTCATGCTGAACTAGATTTAAAGCAAACGGCAATTGGTTTTAAGAAAAACTTGAACTGATGTTCTTGTATAAATCATATGCAGACACTTACCTGATGTATCTTAGATTTAGCAACTTCTATTAAAGCTCCACTTTCAGCTTTTTGATTCGAGGAATCTTTATTTGTATTATTACCTGACTGAGCATCAAATAAAAAAAAAAAAAAAAAAAAAAAAAAAAAAGGTGGTGTTATTAATAGTCACGTTTTTAATTCATTTTACAAATTCTTTCATAAGCTATTTTTATCACTCTCACATGAAGAAATAAAATAACCATTTAATAGTCAACAAATACATATCCCACCAAATATTGTAACTTGAGCTTAGCCATCAAAATCCAAGAACAACCACACCAGCCTATGAAGAGCAGAATTCTATATTAACACTGGTGTTAACGCTATGGTGCTCTGCAGTTGAGGTATTTTAATATGCACATGCTAGAGCCTCCCTTTGATATTTTCTTCAGTAGAATTACTATATACTTAAAGATGAAATGTTATATCTTAAGTGTGACATTCCATCAACAGGAAAAAAAGACAGAATTGTCCTCTTTTCACTTCCAAGCAGCTACTCATTCTACTGATTTTTCCAAAAGACACATACAAAAGATTTCACTTGAAAGCATGCCTCACACTTTCAGATACTGTGTAAAAAAGATGCTTGATTTCCCATACTATGGTATGCAACCGCAATTCCTCTCTCACACCAATTAGGGTCTCATATGGTCATAATCCAAGACAAACAAGAACTATGTATTGTTAGACCCTGAAGACAACTGTCTTTCCAATGCAAGTCTCTGACTTAAGAAACATTTCTTAGCTCCCTGGGAGTAAAAGAAAAGGGTGGAAGAGAGGCAATAAACAGCTGCTGTATACAATTAGCTCAGTTACTAACATGTATAAGTTGCTCTCTGAAGTTACAGGTGATCTATCATAGTTTTATAATTATATATTTTAAAAGAGTAATTTTGAATTGAGTTAAAGCATACTTCTGGTAAAGACTTAGTGGCATTCATGTGATTTTAAGCTTACCTCATTTTTTCCATTCTTGCTGTTATTGTTGCCCTGTGAAATCATTTTTTCCAGAACAGCAAGCAGATGCAAGGCTTTCTCAGCTTGGTAAGTTAGCAGGTATAAGTCTACAAGCAAGAAGCACACAGCCTGGGCAAACTTCTCTTCTGTATAAAGCAAAGAAGTAAAAATGATTTTACAGCTCTAATACCAATCCTTTCAAACATGACTGAAGAAAAAAAAATTACTATAAAAGTGCATGTATGCAACATTATGAGAAAAGTAAATATAGTACATAAGAAAAAAATTGCAGACATCTACACAATGCAGATAAGTACATATACTGGAAAAAAAAAAAAGGTAATTCATTCAAAAGGCATCAGCGTAAAAGCATAGACTAACGACAGCTTAACATGTATTTCATGTTTATAGATTTTGAGAACTGGTCTAAGCAGATCAGCACCAAAGATCTAGTGCCTAAATAGACAGATGGAGCCATATGCATATGTAGAATCCCATAGAACCTGAAAGGATTCCGTACAAACACATCTCAGCTTGGCTGGCTTCACAGAGTAAGTCCCAAATAGGTATACTGAAAACTGTGAGGAATTGAAGGAGAAACACAGTAGCATTTACTTAATTTACTGAGACACACACACACAAACATCCTTCAGCCTCGTGACCTCTAAAATTCAACAAGGATTATGAAGTTATTTCATACAAGTATAGCAATTCCACTACACAGGGTGCCATTGCTCATAAAAGCTGGAGACTTTATATTCAGATACAAGCACATACAATTATGTATGACCTAATGCAGGTATTTAAAAATGCAAGTGCCCTAACAAATACACACCCACCCATGAAGTTGTATGATGACTCAAAATACCAGATCTGAAATAATTTAATTAGCTTGTACATATTATTTACATAAATACCTTTTAAAGTTGTCAAAAATCCATTTCAGTTTCATTATACTTGTCTGCTGAACATCTCTGAAGTACCTTCCCCCCCAATGAAATTGTTGGCCTTGATATAAGTAAAACATATTCTTCATTCCAAAGCCTACCTACTTTTTTAGAACCATATTAGGCAATTTCACAAATCACTTGTCTGATAGTGAGAAAGACTGAATCGTCTTTCTGTAGTTATTGCATGAACAAAACTCTTCCTTCTGTCTACATACCAAAAGGCTCTATAAACTGGTACAGCTTCTCCCCAACTGATATAGCTTCAGTATACTGACGCAGATGATACAAAATAACAGCTTGATTGTAGTACAGCATACTATTTTCAACATCATCCAAACCATCCATTTCTTCAACAGCAGAGTGAACCTGAAAAAAACCCCACTCATTTCATTAAATTTTCAATATCTATGATTTTAAAAAGTGTCAAATATTTTCAAAAATAATCCAAAGGTATTAATCTGTCTAAAGATAGGTCAGTAAGAGTTACAAGCTAATAAACTTTATTGTTGTTCAACATAAATCCAGCAAAAAATGTACAATTGAGAAAGCTGTCAATTGAGTAGTAGTAAAGTAACATTTTTCACTCTTTTATTATTTCACAAACTATTTCAGGTTAAGGAACTTTCTGTTGAAAGAACATAGCAGGTCTTTCTATGGTTATAAACTCTGAAACATTTAAGATTCAGATCAATTTCAACAATAACTAAAAACATAACTATAAAAATAGTTGTCCTAAATGATTAAACAGAGTCAGAGGTTTAAAAGTAATATTACTTTCTTATTCCTTTATTAAATCTAGGGAACAAGGCGCAGAAGCTTTATTCCTATTTCACTGGAAGATCTCACTACCATTAACAGTACTCAAAATTAAGTACCATGTCAATATGTTTGCATTACCTGGTTCTTCAGCTGGTTAAGGGTTTGTCTCAAATTGTCTGTTGTAGTCTGGTTGCTTTTACAGAACTCCGCAACAGCAGTATTCAAAGTTATTTTGTAGTCATCTTTGTTTATGTCTTGAAGGGTATTTAGGTGTTGTAAACAAGCATCATAATTTCCAGCCTGGAAATTGCACACATACCAGAAACAGGCATTAGAAGATACAAAGTTTAAACTAGCAGGCTACTAAGTTTTAATGAAAGTATCCTCTGTAAGTTTAGAGAGTAGAAAGTAGTATTGCCTTTACCAACAGCAAGTGAAGCGAACTAAATGTCTATACACGTACTTCATTATTTATGTAGATTAATATGTATGAGAAGTAAGTCTGAAAGTTGAGGTCATATCCAAACTTTAAAAAGAATTTTGTGGAGGAAAGACAAATGGAGTAGTCGATTATTATAAACAGATGTTTCCATGAAAAGTGTTATTCTGATTTCTCTTCGTATTATTTTGAGTTTCAAGATTCTTTATTTCCTCAGTTTTCATAATCTTTCCTCATCACATGTACACTGAGCGGCTGCAGTTGCTTACATAAGTCCCAGCCCATCATTTTATATTCATTCTTCACTTCATCTGGAGAGACTGAGTTACAAGTCTGTGGAAATCAGCTTAAGACAGGTTGGAAAAAGAGGGTGTCACTTTCCCAGTACAGGTTTAAATAATATTTTTACAAGTTTTAGTTGTGCAATGAGGTATTCAATCATCTAGGCATGCCTAAACAGAAACTAGGACCCAAGCATGATGCTCTTCTGAGGTGTGATTTAATCAAGAAATCCCTATCTTTCACCGCAGGAATAGGCAAGGACTTCAGAACAGCTCACCTCTTTCTGCTTTCAGTTTTAGTCTTTTCTGTGTTTGTGCAGGAGGAATTTAGTGGCATCGAGGAATGAAAGAGAACTCCAGACTCTTTCAACTATATTAAGCCTAAATGATCCTGCACTCTCTACCGTTCAATTCCTATACAGGAATAATCACCTTCACCTCTTCTGTATCAGGGTTACTTCCAATCTGGTCAGTCAGATAAGCAGATTCGTTTCCATCTCTGTCAATGCTTCGCAATCAAAAGCTATGCTTTTGTGGAGTACCACGACCACTCTCCGTTTCCTCCTCCTTGTTTAAGTGCTGTTCCACAGAGCTTCTCCTGGGCTCCTGCCTAACTTCGTCTATTAAGGGAAGAATTACAACAGAGAAAGGCTCTGTGGTCCTTCTGCTCTTCCCAAGAAAGTTGCTATTCTGCGGCTACTCTCAACAGAATCATCCCAGTCCCTTCAGCCTCCTGTGAAAGCACAGTTACACAGTATACAGAGAGATGCAGCAGGACATTGACACGCGGTATTTCCACAACTCTTAAGTATCAACAGCACGGATTGCCTAGCAATCATGTGCATAAACACAGGGACGTGCAACTCAGCTGCCGGCATGCTCTTTAATTGAGACAGTTCATCTCCCAATGATTTTCTTTATGTGTTCACACTCAGAGCTTGTCTTCAACAGGAATAGCTTTCAGATCACAGCAACAAGGCTTCTAACCATGGCTGGACTAAAAACCTTGAACCCTTAAATGCTCAGCTTATTTTGTGATGTTTTTTCCTCAGCCAACAGTCCTTTACTCTATTAGATGGATCTAGAATATAACAGACAATTTTATAGTAATTCTATCAAGACAGAAATTGGAAGTGCAGTATGATAAAGCAGCATGCAAGGCAGTCAAAGCTATTTAAAGCAACTCAATAGCAAGCAAAATTGGCAAATAAGGCACCAGATTAATTCTGCTGACATCTGTCACCACCTCACAACATCATAAACTTAGGGAGTTCTTAAAGCAAGAAAGAGAGATAAACAGGATATACTGCACCAGTACGAAAACTAAAGATGAAGTTGTCAACAGATCAAAAGTATTTTAGGCATGTAGATCTGTGGACAAGGTGGAAAATAGGCAACCCTTTCCTATGCCTTCAGTTCTCAGGATTAAATGTCAATGAGCAAAAATTTATTGGAAAAGAACAATTGAGCTAGAAAGCACTCAAGACATCAGTGACCAGCATCAGCTGTAGTCAGTTTAAGGACCAACTACATGCACTTCATGTAGCAACATTCCAGACAAAATAAAAGTGAGTGAAACACACAAACAGGAATCTCAAAAGACAGCATTTAAATTATTCCTCTGATCTATTTAACACATCCAAAGTTGAATTATGCAAGGCATTGTGGAAATAGATAATAACTACAATAACTGAAAGGAAAAGCAATTCTACTTCCTGTCATTTCCTACACTAAATAAAATTAGGAGACAATACAAAGAAAGAAGTAAACTGAAAGACCTGGTACCTGAATTTTAACGCACAAAAAAATCTTCCAAGAACCACAGAACAGGTAGCTAAAACTGCCTGTAGGTATTATGTGTTGAAGAATGTGTTTTAATGCAAAGTGACAGAACAGTATACAATGCTTTTTGTGAAAGAACATAGCAAGATGCTAAAATGAAAAAGGCTTGTTTGGTTGCTGTTTTAATACACATGGCTCCTTTAAACCCTTTAGCACAACATTTTTAGCTTAAAGCGATTAATTCTTCAGAGAGATCATGCATTTCCAACGCTGATACAGAATAGCAGTCTGCTTCTTCTAATTAACTCATTATACAGCTTTTAAGGCTACTAAGTTTTCAGAACCGAGATTAAATGTGCTCTTGCACACTTCATTCAAGTATCCCCTTCAGTCTTCTCACATCATAGCAGACAGAAAATGCATATGCTGGCTTTATAACAAAACTAGTGCTACCGTTAATATAATATCCCATTAATACCTTTGGAACTGTGCTATGAAAACAGGAAAAAAAAATTATATAAGCCCGTTCAGCAGTTATGTGGTAAATTGGAAGTCTCAGAGTTTGGCTTTGTCTTACCAGAAAAGCTTGTAATGCACTGCTCGACAATTCCTTTTCCTGATCAGTAATCCCAGAAGTGCCTGCTCCTTCATGTTTCTCGGTACCTTGATCTGTAAAGTGGACAGAAGATTACAAGAAAGTTTGCAAATGTGATGACAGCTATTCAGCTTAAAAATTTTGTTTCTTCCCGTTCTCAAGATCCTCCTGCCAGTACAAGTAACTTTCCAGATAACTGCAGCACTGTCTCCCTACTACACTAAAATATCTCAAGTTAGCCTATACTCCTAGTGAATTTCTCTCCATAAAATGTAAATGTAATAATCCTAGCTAAATTACTGTGCTCAATCAATAACCAAAGTCCTGTAAGTTAACTGACACTGCATACATTTGAGATTTCTCTTTAAAGCTGCAGCCATACACCAGGATTGGCTTTCCTTGCACAAAAATTAGCAGTGAAAGCCACACATCATAAAATAAGTACCACACTGGGTTAGATGAAAAACCCATGCATCCTGTATGCTGCTTCCTAAACAGCATGCAAGGGATGCTGTAGAGAACAACACAAAAAACAGAGCAAACGCTGGAACTTCCACCCAGCTCCCTGCTTTGGAAAAATAAGTCTCCCTAAATAAGAGGCTGCAATCAAACCACCATTGTTAATAATCACTGACAGACCCGATACATTTTTAAAAACTTTTTATACTTTTGTACTCTTCAATATACTCCATTAAATGCTATCTAGTGATTATACTGCAAGACACAAGCAAACGCTGCCTATTCACTTTTTCAGCCTCACTCCTGAACTTACAGATCTTTCTTTGAACCACCTCTCCTCTGAGGTGAGCAGGCAGTTTATTCTGCATCTTCCTCACACATTTTTCCCCAGGATCTTCTCCAGTTCTACTATATCCTTTTCCAGATTAAGACAGCAAGAACAGCATGTAGCAATTATGATGGTGGCCACTTGGAGCATTTATATAGTAAAAATCATGAGGTTTTAATTGTCTTAATTTCATTTACATAGAATTCCTAACGTTTTACCTTTCAGTCACTGTTGAGCATATTTTTCAGGAAGGAGTCTACTGAACCCATCTGTCATCATGTAATTAAGAATTCAGTGAAGTTGCATTAAAAACTACAGTACAGACATTCCATGTCAAAGAAGCTGGAAAAACCCCCACCAAACCCTTCCTTGTACTGAACACGAACTACTGGAGGAAAAAAAAAACCAACCCAAAACACCACACCACCACCACACCAGGCAGCTTATTTCTAGAATCATTAACCCATATGCTAGAACATGCAAAAATCATTTAATGTTTTTGAAACAAAGACTTTATAAACCAACAATGGTTTCCACTTCTGCAGGTAGTTCCTTGATTTTCACAGTGGAAGCCTTGCTCTAACCTACGTTTTGCTCTCTTAATAGGCTAGGCAGGCTTTGTAAATTCAATGCTTCTTTCTCTTCCTAGAATTCAAGGATGTAATACAAACTCTGCTAACTTTGTTTTCACTTGGAACAAATGAAAACACTCATCTGTGAGCTCCCCTGCAAAATTCATTCCTCATCATCACCATTATATCTGGATCATCTGCTACTAACTGACTATGAAAATTTACAAGTATGATAAGATAGACAACAACAGTAAAGGGCAATCAAATGTCAGAAGATTCATCCACAGTAGGAATAAAACAGACTTAGTTATCTATTCGTAGCTTGTGCTTGTTGCTGGGAAGACAGCAAGACCTTCCATTGCCCTATGCAATAACACATTTGAGCAAGAACTATAAATATTTGGTTGTGACTTTCATCCTGCATCAAGATGCCAATGAAGGTGAGATTTTAAAATCTCTGCAATCTTATACCCGCAAGTTACCCACTGTGATTTAGACAAAATTCAGGATTCAGCAATTTCAGTACTCTGGAGGGATGGATCCCGAGGGGCCTACAGAACTGCACGCACCTGCTGCAAAATCTGACTGTGCGTAAGGGGTTAGATCAACACCACTTGCCTTTTCCTTGAAAGGGAAAGGCAGGGGAGAAAATTAGAACACAAATAAGCTCAGAGAATTTTTCATGTGCCAAGGTTTTCTGCAGCAAAAGCAGAAAGGAATAAAAAGCACCTCTCCTTCAAGCTAAATATAGAATAGATCTGATTTCTGCTCTGAATCTTGTGTGCAGCTGAACGGAAA
The DNA here is from genome assembly GCF_965183815.1 of Platalea leucorodia. Lineage (NCBI taxonomy): Eukaryota > Metazoa > Chordata > Aves > Pelecaniformes > Threskiornithidae > Platalea > Platalea leucorodia. Next base: position 122,840,014 of record NC_138823.1, read on the forward strand.
GCCATCACCCTCCAAGGATCTCTAGAACAGCAGCAAACAAGTAAATGCATTTTTCCCTCAAATTTTCATGCTAACAGTTACGTTATCGGCTTTACTTGCTCAGCATGCCTTTCAGATTATGCTAGTAAATCTTGGGAGAGAGACTTGGGACTCTCAAACTTTTGAAGTTGATAACGCTCAGTCTGGTCAAGAGGTTCCTCACATACAGGTTTACCTAGCAGAGTGCCATCAACTACTGAGTACATTACTGATTACTGCCATTGTACGCAAGTTTGTAAAACAAGCATCTCAAACGAAGGTGGAAGTCTGAATCCTGAAGTAAAATGTCTTCACTTAAGTGACAGATAAACCAAAGAGACTGTTGTCTAAGTTCTGTAATAAAAGCACCATTCAGATAGCTGTTTGATGTATTTCCTAGGGAAAAATCAGGACAGGTCTACAGATTTCACTATGCCTCTAAGCCTGCCGGTATGTTAAAAAAAAAAAAAGAAAAAGAAAAAAAAAAAGAAACTGGGGAGTACTTTAAGCAAAAACAGAGCTGTCCCTTCTCCTATAAAGTCAGTTTTATGGCTGTAATCCTATCAACTGCACCTACTACGACTCAGTAAACAAAGCAGGTTTGCGAAACCTGAACTGGAAGCTTATCAAGAAAGAATAAAACTAAAGTCCAGCTGACACAGTTCACAGCATAGCTCTTTCCTTTGGAGGGGGAAAAAAAAAAAAAAATAAAAAAAACCACCACAAACACCAAACCCACTTCAGCTACTCTCTATCCTTTTTGCCCAAACACCCTTGAAACCTGTTAAAGAGTTAAAGGTCCTTCTAATCTACTGTAATCCTGCCACTCTTGTTTAGACCAGGACCTACTGCTTCAGTTGATCTTTATTATCGAGAGATCTCACGGACAGGAGTAACCTAAAAGCAGGCTGGCCCAAGATACCAGAAAGAATCCTTCAATTCCACTTAAATGGGAGGAAGAAAAAAGTAGCCTTGCTCTCTTGGCTGCAAATGGCTATCAAGTACTTGCAAATAAAACTATTATTTCAATATATCTTGAGGCATTTGAAAATGAAACAGGCAGGTGCATCGTTCCCTGGCAAAACATACAGCATGCCACTTGCTCACTTGGATCCAGTGATCTCTGGCATTCTTGCAGAAGCATGTGGTATGGGTAACAGACGGCACACCAGCCACTACTGACATGCTCCGATCCATACGGTAGCTACAACTATCAGCTGAAATATCTGAAACAGTGCAGATTCTCTGCTTTACAAATGACAGGACTCAATTTCTCCCTGTAAATTGTATTTACGCATGGACCTGTTTGTTTAACCTTTCATTTTGTCCAACTTTCACAAGTACAGAGCAACTCAAAAACTAACACTTGTCAGGCTAGTGATGAGGGGCAAAAGGGGCAACCTGGAAAAGGATGTAAAAATCAGCTGCTCAGATTTTGATCTGGAGGAAGCTGCTGCACTGAGTTTGAAATTAAAGAAGCAAGTCAGGAAATTATCTTCCTAGGTAGCAATCCTGGGGCTGAGCAGCAGAAACGCTATGTCGCAGAGGCTTGTTTGCTTTGCACAAGCAAGCAGTTGCTCCTGCTGGAGAAGTTACATCACAGTGGACAGCAGAACTTTGGGAAAAGTTCTCCTCTACGAGAGGAGAACAATGAAAAGCATGAGACTGCCACCTGAAAAGGGAGATTGCTCTCTTCTTCAGCTTGCTGCCACATCATATAAGCAATAAGAAGCCACATCGCCCATGTACACATACCCGAAGACACCTGGAGAGTGACTGCAATCATTATCCTTCCCATACCTGTTCTCCATATCTCCAAGGACTGATGTTCCTGAGCTCTCTTGTTCCTAGGCCCTGTAAATTACATCTTGCATGAACTGTGCTGTTGAATACCAGCGCATCTCTGGAATTATTTTTTTATTTCCAAGCTCTACAGGCAGGGGGATAATCTCTTCCTTGGAAGGGGAGGAATCTATCACATGACTCTTGCTCCAAAAGCATTTTGAAGGGTATGAAGACCAGCCAGATTGTTCAGTCTTTTTAAGATAATGACAGTTTGTGGCACCAAGACTACATTTTTCTATGAAGCACCGCGCTACGAGTATAAACACAATAGAATTCTTCAATGCTGTACAATAAAAAGCAAACACTTTTGAGCGGGAAGTTATTTGTAACTCCCTGCTATGAACAAGTACACTACATAGAATATCTTGCCGTAGCTCACATCTCTGATTCATTTGGGCACACGCTTTTCTTTTAAGCAAGTACAACTGAAAAATTCCTTCAACACTTCCAAGAACAACAACAAAATATAAAAAACTCAATGCCATTTTTTTTTTCCTTGTAGTTTAGGAAATGCTTACAGTGCTTATAAATAAACACAGGATAGTTTAGTACACATCTCTCAGTAATTTGTCCCACAATAGTTTTCAGAGTTTCATATTTAGCATCCAGAGAAAAAATGCTGCCACCACGTAAAACCAACTGGAAAAAGAACAAAAACGAGGAGCACAGGTAGGTCCCTTTGGCTTTCCTCCACATTGCCCTCTTCTCCGTCCCCACTGGGCTGCATCTGCGGGAAGGACCTTTCCTGCGAAGAGGACTTCTTGCATGAAGGGTAGTCTTATGGGAGATGGACGAGCAACAGCTTATCAATGCTAATGAGTTACACAGCAACCGTACTTCAGATTTATTTCAAGTGTTTACCAGAAAATGATTTATTTTTTAATCTCGGTGATTTCTCTCTACAGTGTCTTTTCAAGCCCGCCTTTAGGAAAGACCCACTCATCCCCTGAAACCAAAGCGGCAACTCAGAGGGAATCGACTGAACTCCAGAGATTAAGTAGCAGCACGAAGCATTCAAATCTCCCCAGCACCCTCCGAATGCCCCAGTTTAACAAATTAACCCAGAAGCTCAACTTCTGTGGCGGTAATAGGCACCCACCCCCGCCAATACGTCCGGGCCAGGAGGGTGCAACAGCTCAGCCCCCCTCGCCGAGGGCACGGAGGGCCCCGTCCCCGCACGGCCCAGCCGGTGACCCGCCAGGACACAGGCCGGCTGGCGGCGGGCCTCGCCGGCACCTCACACCGGCCACCTCGGCCGCCGCGGGGGCACTACTTCCTCGGCGGAAGGAAACAGCACAGACCGGGACAGGCACCCTCTCTCCTTCCGCCCGGGACGCACCGGCACTCACCGCCCCCCGCGCGGGAGCGTATCCCTCCGCACCAGGCGGCCCAGGCCCGAGGCGGACGCGGCGGACGGCGGCGGCTCCCCTCGCACTCACCCGCAGCCTTGTCCGCCGCCATCTCCCCTGCCGCGCCGTGCGGCCGCGCAGTCCGAGCGCGCCGATAGAGCCGAGGTTCCCCCCGCTGCGCCGAGCGCTGACCGCACCACCGCCAACCGGCCGCTGCCCCCCGGGACTACTTTACCACCGCCGCCGCCCTCCGCGCGCCGAGCCCGCCCCGCCGACTGCGCCACTCGCTCCTATTCGCCCGCCGCTTCCGGGTTCCCGGCGGCCTCGCGACGTCCGGCCGTTGCCGGGGGACCGCGCATCTGACGTCAGGACGCCGCAGCGTTTCCCGCCGAGGGGGAGGGGGAAGGGAAGGCGCATGCGCGCCGCGTCCCGCCCCGCCCCGGGGGCCGCGGGCGCCATGTTGCCGGTTGGCGGGCGACCGTTTCTGTGTGGGTGCTTTCCGGTTTTTCCGCGGCACTGAATTGATTGGCAAGCGTCGGCCGCTGTCTCGAGCGTATTTTGTCTTTTCTGCCCGGTCCAGAGGTGCCGGGATCCCCTCCGGAGCAGCCAGTGCCGGTAGCGGTGACCCGGCGGCTTCCTTCAGGCGTCACCAGCTGGTGTCGAGGAAACCCTCAGAATATTCACTAGCTTATGTGAATATTGACTGACTACCGGGAGCGCTGCTAAGGTGCTCACGGCCCAAGTAATGAAGGCAGAGAAGGCGGCCTCCTGCCTGCATCCCGAACTCCTTCCCAAAGGGACGCCCGAGCGCCGGGGGGGCCCCGCTGCCGCACCGCCGGTTTGGGGGGCCCGCGGAATTCGGTGCGCGGGGGAGGCGGGAAGTAACCCTCATCAGACTGCAGACTGCAGTTGGCCTTTCTTACTGTTGTCATTAGCTTTGTCATTGAAGAGCCAGACATGGGACAAATGACATTTGCAGCGTTATAAAGACTCCTCAATGTTTACGACTTGGATATACAACATAGAGCATTTAAGCATTCCCCTTTGCTGAGATGTATCTCTGTAGGCTCAGCAGCCATATATTGTTGACTTTCGGGTGGGAACCCTGTGGGTGAGCCTGGAGGAGCCCTCTTCTCTTCCGAACCCTGGGAGGAGGCTAGGAGAAAGGGCCCCAGGGGTGTCCCGTCGCAGGCACCAAAAGGCTCCCTGTGTTTCTGTCCCTTGGAGTCCAGCTCCCGAGACACAGGGACAGTTACCCGTAATTGCCGTTCTGTGAACGGGAGGTTTCATCATCGTGCTCCCTGTGTGCTTCCTCTGTGTCACAGTGGGGTTCCTGTAAGACACTGCTTCCATAATTTTGTCATCTGTTAATATGGGAACACTTTCTTGTGTTATTTCTCCAGATGTGGTTCTCCAAGACTTGCCCCCCTCCTCATTTATTTCTGTTAAACATCGACTTGTTTTTCTACTTGCGACAGTAAGTGCGGACACACCCGATTCTGATCAACAGATTCTGCATTACATGATTTTGACCTTGTTGCCAGGTGGACAACATTTGTTAAGAAAGACCAGATCTGAGGATGAAATTTGTCCTTGGGGAAGTCGATGTGACTTAGTGGAAGCAGGATTTCTTCTTACGAGTCTTCCTGCGGTAGGCCTCCAGCTACGATGCCTTCCCTAACTCTACTGTCAGGCACCTCAGAGAGGTTAAGGTTTGTAAGGGAAGGGGATACTTTGTTTAACAGAGGGATACAGCTGGAAAGAAAGAAACAGTCTTTTAGACACACCAGCTCTGAACACCTTTAAACCATCACAGCTTTTAATGAGCCAGGCCCTGTAAAACGAAAGATTCTGAAAACATTATTTCAGGAATTTCAAGAGCAGCGTGATTCTTTCTATTTTGTAATTGAAATTCTGAATATTCCAAATTATCTTTAATGACTTCTATTAATCACCACTTCTCCAATTCGTCTTGCTAAACTCTGATCTTCAGACTTTCTTTTAGACGTTTATATATATGAAAGAATCCTGCAATCCTTATTGATAAGTATCTTACTCCAAGTCTCTGAATTTGTTGTATCTTTTGTAAGAAATAGCGGCTGGCCCACGCCATTAGACTGTATCTGTATTAGAGAATATCTGCCAATAAAGTTGTAATAGGAAGCCCTCCTAATGTGTAGATATTTACTAGTGTATTTATTTATTTATGCTGGCATATTATTTATTTGTTTATATGTGTATTTATATACACATACATACAGATATGTAAAAAACATGCTGTTTTGGTAAGCAATAGAATCTATAAAGGCAAAAGCACTGTACTACTAGTGTAACTGCGTATTCTCTCCAACTTTTATCAAAACAAGAAAGTCACCAAAAATCCACCCTGAGCGACAGAGCAAGAATGTCTAACGTGGACCTGATGTGAATGTAGGCCTCCCTCTCTCTCAGGCTTGGTGGAGTGTTTATCGCCGGTATCTGAGCAGTAGCCTGCCTGTTCTGGAGCACGCCGCATCAAGATGGGCACCACAATGAATTTACTGTTCCCTGCCGTAGCTTTTCTTTAACAATCATCTCGTCAAAGCTCATTCAGCTTCAAGTATGGCAGCCTGGTATCCAGCTTCTCATCTCTTCTACATCATGACATCCAGAGGACAGTCATAAGAGTTTGCTGTATCCATCATGCTGTGATTTTACCGCAGGGTTTGTTTACCTGAGGAGTGCTTACAGCAATCTTTGGTGTACCTTGCAGCATCATTTTGCCATGTTTGTGGCTTGTAGGTCCAAAATATTTTTTTTTCCATTTCTAAGGTACAAACAAAGCAATTTTTGTCAGCTGGCCTTTTTCCTTTTTTAGTATGGATGATTTTAAAAAGGAACTTAACACGAATAAAATCAGGTCTTTTCCCCCCTTCTTATTAATAATGAAATCTTTGTTGCTTATGTGTGTGGAGGATACCGAAGGAAGGAAGAGACACATGCCCTTCATTAGCGTTACAGTTCACGCATACAGTCATGTAATCAAAAATGTTATTGACGTTTTTCCTTGAAAAATATTGTGATAGCATCGCTACCTTCCTCTAAGTACAGGGGAGAGAGTTTCTTGACTACATGTATGTATAATTTGCATTCTGCCTGAGGTATAGTAGATCTCGCCAAGTGAGCAGATCACAGAAAGAGTCTCTGGTCTCAGCGAGGCAGGTACGCCATCTGCTGTGGAAGATACAGAATAAAATCAAATACCATTGGAGAGAATTAAAAAAGCCTGTGAAAAAAACACTTCTCCTAAAATGTTACCTCTCCTGGAGTTTTGGTTTTTCAGGAAAGAAATGACCACAATTCAGGCGTTTAGCCCAAAACTCAGTTTGAAAAAACAAACATGGTACAGAGATGGGCAGATTTTTCTAGGTTTCTTTTGCCCATTTCTAGGCTACATCAAAAGAAGCCAGAAAAAGCCAACTGTAATTTGTAACGTGCAAGGGGAGGGGGGGGAAGTTTCAGGAGGAATAAAGCGTATCTGCTCACAGAGAGTAGTCCCAGCATCTCATTCCTCCCGTGTACAGTACCTTCCTTTAGTAGACCAGATTCAGTACAACTAGGCCAGGGTTTCCTCTCTGATTTCGGCCTCGCAAAGCAAACTTTTCAAGGCTCTATTTTAAGTTCTTGCAGACTCAAAAGCAGCAAGACAGCAATCTCCTACCCGGCTTTGCAGCAGTAGATGTAGATAACCTCTCCACTGATCATAGGAGCAAGACCTGGCTAGTGGAGGAGAAAATCAGGATTTGCCACATCCCCAGTCACTGCCAGACTATGGAGGAGAGAGAAGAGTATGGCCAGCCCCAAAGGGAACTGTGAAAGTTACAATTCTTTTGCCAGATACAACAGTATGGAAATCTCAGCATCACTTTGTTTGCCTAATAGATTCCAAAATACAAATTATTTAATGTAAGAAATACTTTCTCTCCTCTTAATAGGGCTTCCTATCCTTTGCCACTCAAAAGTTTAAAAGCTTTTAACCCCTAGGTGGTACTATTTAATAAAGTAAGGCATGTTTAAATACTATTTCCCCCCTACTGATGGAGTTCTTATTTAAAATGTAAACTAGTGTAAATTTTGAGTACGTTGAATGCAGCTATTAGTCTCAGCTTGATAATCCTCTTTTTCTGAATCTGTCTCTCAAAGGCAATAAAATATACTGCTGTGAATCTCATTTAAATGCAGTCTTTTTGCTTTCAGAGTGCTGTGGAATATATTTTCCTGGAAAATTATGGTGCATCACAAACTATTACAGTTTTTGTTCTGTCTGTGAGCAGCGAATAAACCAGCATAGGCTGTGTTTCCTTTAGCAATTCACTTGGAGCAGCAGGAGTAGACTGACAGCTGCAAACAGCTGGCGCTGAGCTCCCTCACATCTCCAGCATGTTATTTTGCATCAGGTGGGGACTGGCCCAGTACCACACATCTCCATTCCACATTTTGAAACTCCCTGAAGTAAAGCTATCTCAGAAAACTTTATTTCCTCCACCATGGGACTTCTAGGAAGCAGCAAGTTCCCCTTTCACCTGTCTCCTGCAGATGTTTCACACCAGCCTCCACTGTTTACATAAAAACTTCACAGGTGAAAGGAAGCCCTCTAATTTTTCTCACTCCTGCCGTTTCTGAGTGACACTGTTTTACTTGTTTCAGATCCTGCTCTTCACTCTGATGCTGGAACATGCATTGCTTGGTGGGGCAGGGGAGGAACGTCAGCCTTCACCCTGCAGCCACAGTGGCAGTACCAGGAAAATACCTTGAGTAAGCCCTTCTTACACCTTGCTTTCACAGACAAAAAAAAAAGAGAGGCAGAATATCTTTCTGGTAGTGCTTACCACTGTGACAGCTTTGCTCGCAGTCAAATAGAGATGCTGAGCCTGGGAGACAAGCTTAGACAGACAGGACCTCAACAACGTTGGGATGTGGAAAAAGAAGCAGCAGGTGTAAAACTTCTGGGTGCAGGGGGGGCACCACTGAGAAACAGAGAGAACAATCGGAGCATAGGGGGTTTGGAGGAATGATGCCACATTGTCCTCGATAAATTTCTGATTCCCCTTTTGAAAAGAGGTACTCATCTTTTCCTCACAATATAGCACCTGACAAATAACTCCTTCATGGCATCATGTACCTCCCCCTTCCCTCATTCTACATCTGCTCTGATTTTCCTTGCATATGGTATTGTTATGTATTTTCTCTCCATTTGGCTCTCATGATAGCTCCATTATCTTTCTCTGTTAACGGGTTTAAATCCAGGGATTACCCAAATTGTGCTATGTTTTAAGACTTTCCTAGGATAAGAAACAAAAGATTGTTTTATAGAATCTTTGTCATTTTTCCCTTCTGGTGTCATCCAGAAGAAATTTGTGCACCCAATTACAATTACACTGGAAATGAAGGTAGTTGTGGTAGGAAAACTATACACACACCATCATACATGTTGCGTTGTTTACTTTCCTGTAGAGAAGGCTTGCCTAAAGCTTATGGGACTTTGGTTTCCACTTAAACGCTCAAATTGACAGAAAAGCCTTTATTTCAACAGAAGTCTACTAAGGCCCAACCCTTAATTTGCAGAAGGGCAAAATTTCCAGTGTTACACAGTTAAGAGCACAAGGATCAGGTCTCTCAAACATTTTGTGATAACATCAGTGCCTTTTAGCACAAGCAGGAACCGATTTATTCATAACAGCAGGATGTCTGCATGACGTATGTGTTTATGTCCAACGTGTCAAGCGCTCCTTTATGCCCTTCTACATTGCAGAGCACTTTGACCCTTTCTGAGATGCAGAAATAGAAAGCAAATGTACCTGTGTCGAATCAGAGGCTTTGAGTAAACGTTGGTTCTTTCAGCCCAATCTTAAGAATTCTTCCTGTGCTGGCCTAAGCCAATACATACACTTTGTAGGGAAGTCCAACACTTGTTGTCCTTGGTATTGCAACAGTTAGGAAGCTGGAGTTTATTGAGAAATTATGTTATGTCTCCAGGCAGGAATAATCAATAAATCGGAAAAGAAAAGTAAATATTTACTAATTACTTGTTTATGGTAGTTATTATTCTCAGCATTTCTCCAGACATTTAGAAAGAGATGGTTTCTCTCTTGAGAAGTATAAAGGAATTCTTTTTTCGCTAAAGATACAAATGAAGTATTTTGGTAATAAAGCTTCTATGAGATGTTGCAAAAGCCAAAGCATGTATTTAGTACAGTTTTTCTACCTTCAGGTAGCGCAGTAGAATCTTTGTGTATGTTCTAATTATGCTTCCTTTTTTTTAAAGTTCTTACAGGTATTTAAGTAAATTTAAACTATTTTTTCCTCCAAAACTGTTAGGAACTTAAGAACATTAAGATCGAGTGTATTTTTTGTCACACAATTTGCTGAAAGATGGTAAGACTATTCTGATGGAGTTGTTTTTTTAAGAGATAGGTTTGTTTATCTATTATTTGCCTAAAATAGCAGGCCTATGTAAAACTTGCATGTAAATGCTTTCATACTGCATATCTGCAGATCATATGAAGATATGCAATTTTTTTGTTTGTTGTGAAAACCAACAGGAAATACCCTGTTGGCAGTGACCATTGTTCTCTCGGTGAGACTGTAAGGTTCTGATTCAGGTGGTCTCCAGTTCAAGCCGAAACCTCAGTATTTAATGATACATGATTAAATACAAAGGTTTCCTCTTTTTTTGGATTAAATTTTAACTTGCTGTGTTACATACCAGGAATAAAATACTGTATGTGATCCTAGATGAATCCAGGACAAAAGTCCCAATCCATATAATGTTTTCTTTACTTACAAAGATCAATGGAGATTTTATTTTGTTTCAATAATTCATGTTGACTCTTCAAGTTCCAAATATATTTGACTGTAGTAGTAATCTCTGAAAGCTATTTTAGCTTCTTTCTATCAGTCCTTGCTGCCTAATCTAAGTCAGTTGTAAATGCATGTGGCTTCAAAGGAAGGAGAAAAAAAGCATTATGAAAATAGTCACATGTTCCCAAATGTTAAAAAGATGGAAAGCTATTTAAAGGACGAAACATGTCTCAGGAGCTATAGAATCACTGTGGACTGACATATGGTAATCGTATGTCAGCATATGCCTGTGCTGCATCCACAGCATATATCCATTTGCTAAATTCTATTTGTGTCCAAAGTTGTAGCAAGAAGATCAGGTTCCAATGCAGTTAAAAAAATGTAGAAGCATGATGATACGTTTAATTTTTAATTTTCTGTAGAAGCAATCTTGCACATTATTTATTCTTTCCTTGCTCTTTTCCCTGCCCTCAGAGACCATCCTGACAGTTAAAATAAATTTACCCATCTCACCCCATGTTAAATTCTCAGTGTCAGGAAAGATGAGACCAACACTAAGTTTAACTAGAAAACAGGCACTACAGACTTTCTGAAGTTTTTACTTTTTTTTGGCCTTTATGTGAGAACAAAGCTCCCGACCTCTTCAAGTTGCAGGGGGAAAAGATTCAAAAGATGCAGTGCATACAAACATGTGGAATTAGGAGAGGGGAAACAGTTTCAGCTCCCTACTCCGAATCGAATCATTTAATAACCTAACTGCTGAGTCATTGTGTGTATTTGTTTCTGGTTTCTAGACCAGAAACCCCATTCTAAACCTGAGAAATCTCCCTTTGGAAAATTTTGCTGAAATTAATATAATTTTAGTTTCAATGAAATAGAAATATTGGAAAAGTGCTGGGAAATTTCCAACGCTAGTCAGCTGCAAACTAGCTGCGAGATACAAGCTAACCCCAATTCTCATGTTACTTCCCAGAGAAACTTTTCTTCCTCCATCCCGAAGTCAAGGACAGCTGTCTGTTCCAGTTTTAGGGCCCATATTAGGGCTGATAAAGTATGTTTGACTATTCTGGCAACTAGAAAAGTCGGTTATTATGAGCCGCAAATAATGTCAACAATTAACAGTAATAATAGTGAATATTGTGTAATACTTGATGGGTCTAAAGTTCCTTCCATTACTCAAGTGTAAATGGAAAGCGAGTGTTTTACTTGAGGGTACTGCATGATTGTGAAATAGGTTTGAGTGAGAAGGGAGACAAAGCTGTAGAACTTCCAAGTGTAATACAGTGTTGTTTGAGTTACATAGATAAAGCAAACGGAGTATGTATTTCCTTTCTATGTGGAAACAAGCAGTGAAGAATTTAGATTTCTAGTCAGTAGGTCAGGGAATGGATTATACTCTCAAGATAAATCCCAAATAATTTTGCCAAAGTAGTATCACTAGATTGACACTGCTATACTTGAGATGAGAAATTCACCCACGTTTTTGAGTCTCAAGCATGAATGAATGCAGCAGACCAGTGAAGCAATCATTTAATCGTTTGCTTTCATTAAATGGGACACAGGATAACTACATGTGTCAAGAGCTAGAAAAATGAAAGCTGCTTTTAACATGCATAGGTCTTGGGATTAGACAATCACCAGAATTTCTGCCCGAGGGTTGTTGCACTGAAATCTATTGAAGGTTATTATGATAACCAAACATGGTGGTGGTGGTTGAGAGGCTGTGTGATGTTAACTGCGGTTTCTGCTTCACTGCGTTACCTTGTAACATTAGCACACATTTTACATTCTGTGAGGGGAACGCTTCCCACCTCCTCTCTGCCGCTGAGAAACAGTGAAGAGATGAGATCTGACGCTTGAAAATGCTGTAGTGCTGTGACCTCGCCAGGGTATAAGATGGTCTTAGAGGATGCAGAAAATTCAGCTGTCTGCAGTATTTTTGCTTTGTCCAGCTGGTGTCCTACCATCTCCAGTACGATCTAAAATATAAAGCTGTTTCCAGACAGCATTGCTTTGTTATTCACTTGACTTTACTACCCTTGTCAGAGTTAATTGGATTTGTGACATGGTCAGATGTTTATTTCTTGATTCTGTTGTCCCTTACCTTAAAGGACACATATGCCAGGGGAAACTACAGTACATCTAGCAAATGCTGAAAACATGAAGAGATACAGGGACATGCTGTCAAAATTTTTAGGAACTAAAAATTTAAGGAAACGCGTGCTTAAAATATTTTTTTTTTATTCTAATCTATGCCACTATTGTCACTTAGCTCCTCATTTATCAAGATAATTAGAGCACTTACAAATCTATTTATTTAAATATATCCATAGCTCTCTAGACAGTCTAATATCACACTCATTAGTTTGGTCATGCATAAATGCCCAACTAAATCTTATTGTAGATGAATGCTATTTTGCAGAAGAATGCACATAAATCACAGAAATATGAGGTTACACTTCTGGTAAAATCTATTGGTTTATTAAGTATTAGAAAAACCTATACTGTTTATTAAAGCCACTGCCTACAGCCATGATTTTATTATACTTTCCGTTGTGTAACAACTTTTATGATATGAGATTATGGTCTCAGGCTATAAAATAGCAATTCACTTCTAAATCTTTGCTACTATTACTAATATAATATTCTGTTGTAAACGTTTTTAAATACAATGAAAAACAGGTATCAATAACAGTGATAAACATTAAATTATTTAAATCAAAAGCCACGAAAGAAGAGGACTTCATCTACATGTACTGCAAAAAGCATGAGTTTGGGAGCAGATTCACTACAAAGGATTTATTCTGAAATGCAGTCTATCTGATTAGAGAAGTTTTGGTTAGACAAGAGGCCCATACATCGCCTTTGAGAATACATACACACACACACACACACACGCTCACACCCAGAGCATACCACTATGGAAGTCACAGTGGATACAGTCTTTTCTTTGAGTTTGGAACAAGAGTAAATCAACCACATTTCTGGGTACAAAGAATGTATAGAAATAGCTGAACATTCATTTGTATGTCGGCATGAGCTAAATTTCATAGATTTTTATATATTAAGAGCAATGAGAGAGGGAGAGAGCGACAGATTGACAAAGCAGTTAAGCATGGGCTTAACTTTAAGTTTGTATCTATATCCTCATGAAGTCAACAGCTATGCAGTTGGAGCTATGCCACTATGCAGCTGAAGATACGACCATCATGGTCTATTTTATATAAGCACATTGTTATTAAGTTTGTAAGCAGAAATGGAGTTCGGCAACTACTTTTAATCTGCAAATGTGAAAAACACGTTAGCAATATTTTTATATTGACTGGTGCAAAAGAATAAAAAAATCAAAGAGAAACTACTTGTCATCATTTCAGCAAGAAACAGTGCGTATGATTTATCTTTATTTCATTCTAATGTTGTTATTAGTATAGCTCCAATGCTTTCAATACACATAGAGCCAGAGTAGCACAGAGGCAAATCAATTGAGCTTGGTTTCATTTTTGACAGCTCGTTGGAAGCATCTGCTAAATGCACAAGGCCAACCTTCTCCACCCCAACATATTTTATTAGCTGAGAAACAGGACAGGAATATTTTTTATTTTTTTTACTTATAGTGCTTCCATCCTTCGCACTGATTTTGATGAGCCATTGGTCCAATCAAAGAAGGTAACATTTGGTTCTTCAGTTCTTGCACTGCTAGATAACACTGTATAAGCAAAAAGATTATCCACCTAGATTCTGAAACCATTATTCTACCCAAATAGGAACTTCAGGAATGGACTTATTAACTTTAGTGGGGCAAGGTATGAAGTAAAGTTACTAAGTAAAGTTGCTGAAAAGTTACTAAACTGGACAAAATCTATCAGAATGTCATCTTTTATAGTATCCCTGTTTCTATTTGACAAATTAATGATAAGAAGCATTAATTATCTTATGCTCTAGTGTATTATGTTAATTAAAAATTCTTCATTAAATTTCCTTGAGGGTAATTATAAAAAAATGTATCATCTCCAGGCAACAGTCTATAAAATATTTGGTGTATCACAGTTCCTTCATTACATTAACGTGTCTCTTTCAATAGCATTACTTCAGTAAAATAGAGATTTATTTATTTATATGGCTTCTAGTAGCAATCTACAAGCAATAGCTGGAGCAGAAAAAGTAGTTCTTCTCCAACGATGCCTACTGTTGTGGAATTGATTTATTTTTGGAGTAGAGCTCTGTTAGGAAAGATTAGTTTTCTAATAAGCTATTTAAAATGCAGTGAACTATTAAAGAATAATCAGAAAAAGAAAGCAAAATTGCTTTGTGTGCTTCTATTATTTATTAACCTGTGTGAGTACTGGTTAGCACTTACTTTTATACAAATATGAAGAGTTACAATCCCCAAAATTTCACTAGCATTGCTCTGTGCTATTAAATTGTACTGTTCTCAGCACTAAAAAGATAAGAGAAAAATTGTTACGGTCAACAACCATATACACATTAACATGAAGTTTATCAGCTTTTATTTATTATTACAGTCCTTCCACAATACATTGTTAATACCAAGGGTGTATTAACTACCATGAATATCTAACTGATTAAAAAATTGCATGTTAGTCCACAAGATATTGCTGAGGTCTGGTTGAATCTAAAATAAGATTAGATATTTGTACGAGAAAGAAAACTTCTGTTAAGATAAAAAGAAAACCCAAAACCCCAACAAAACCTAATGCTCTGTCAGAAGCTAAATTCCAACTTAAAAAGCAACATTCCTCTAGACATGCTGTTGCATTTTGAGTCATTTCTACATGAACCTTGGAAGCAGGACTGCTACAAAGTGATGTGTTAAATGCATACATCCCTCTTTTCAGTTACAAGGTCTTCCTTAGTGACAGGAATAGGATGTCCACTTATAAAACAATTTCTTGGAAAACTACCAAAAGCTGGCACAAGATGAAACACTTCCAGACCTGAAAGTTCCTTAGCCTACCACCCTGCCAGGAGGCTGTCTGCACAGTGCATCACCCCACGACGATGGGGACCCGCTGGGTGGTACCCGAGAGGAAGTCCATCTGGCCACCCGCTCTGGAGCCTGCAGCCCTGGAAGTGCTGCCATCCTTGACGCAGAGGCAGCTGCAGCTTTTGGAAGGCTGGGCAACCTGCCAAGTGGACGGGTAGGTGAGCTGGCAGGGAACCAGCAAGTTTCTGGCAAAAATCTGACAAGCTTGGGTTCCACAAGATTCCTTATTTAAAACATAAGTATGCTAGTTTCTTTTCCTACCAAAGTACTGAATAGTTCACATTAGGAAGTGCATTTTTTAAAAGTCCATTTTCGCCCTCCAAAAGATATGCTGAGTAAAATTTAACCTGATGGTTTTTCATGAAGTTCAGATAAAAACACACATTAAGCAATAGATGCCTAATTAGAAAAATTAGCACTGAAATAAGTAGAACTATATAATCTACTTGGTACGTCCATGTCATCTATTGCCTGCATAGTGCAATACGGTGCATTGTAGAAATTCTGCATCTACTTTTAAGAGACACTGCTGAAATATCACAAGCAAGGTATCTGCTTAACTGTGGCACTTGTTCAGGTAGGCTAGGGCCATGCAAGGGCAGACATTGACTATAAAAATGGTTTAAAATGTTATCACTCTCCCAAGTTTTTGTTGACTTCCCTTAGCTAGAACTAGCAAAAAGAATAATGTGATCTCCTGATTTAGCTCAGTACGAAGTTGCCTCAGCGCAAACTTTAATCAGTCTGCAAAAGTATTTTAGACATAAAGTAGCACATATTAATGTTAATGGAGTTATATTGCTTATTGTACCCAAGCTAGAACCTTCAGCTTGGATTGTGCAGAGTTTGCTTACACATTTAGAGGAGCAAGAAAATCTACAGCCCTTCACTGCCAAATAGCATAACAATTAAGTAATTAAGTATCAACTACTTAGCTCTTGGAGTAACTAAACTCTGAAGAAGTTTAGCAGCCTTTCTGTGTAAAACATTATTTTGGGACTGAAGGTTGAATCCACGCGGATGAATCCAATTTTCTTTCTGCACTTGTGTCAATGCTTTACGCTCTGACCAGGTGGCTGGCAAGCCATGACCCAAGTACGTATAGCTTTACAGTCAGGAGTTCATTATAAGTAATTCTGATAGAGTTGGCCCCTCTGAGTACCTACATCTCACTGCATTTGGTTTTCAACATTCCTCCTTCATCACCTCAGAACAAATGCAGGATTCATGTACCCACCTAAGTATTATTTAGCCTGAGGCTTATCAGTTGGGAGCAAAGTAGCTTTATACCGTGTTATGTTCCTTCAGCTCTTAAAACTGCTAGAACCAGTTTCAGCTGTTATGTACACTCTAACTTCTGATTTTTTTGCAGGAAACTAAAGAAGCTATTAAGGAAGGCAGGAATCACTGTAGCAAAGAAGGATCCACATCAGGTATTCTGTCCTTTGCCAACAAGAAAATATCAGCATGTATGATACCCTTTTGCAACCTGGAATTTCTGTTGTAGCAGTACAAGACGTCAGAGAGAAAATACCTGGCAAAAGACAATGAAAAGTGGAAAGCCTTGTCTCAAAGTTTCCATTTTATATATTCCACAATTTAACTTCTTTGACCAAGGAAGAAGGTGAAGGCCAATTCTTCTTCGCTGATAGCCAGCAGGAATAATAGAGCATTGAGGTAGTCAGTACACATTTTAATGTACTGCTGTCTCATGCACTCTCTGGAGCACCAAAAGAAACTCTGCATTCCTTGTAAGGCTTCCACTATAGTGAATCTCATCTGTTTGGCTCCCTTCCTAATAATATCTAGCAGCATCCAGCATACATGATCACACTGTATTAGAATATAACAATAATACTGTAAATGTGGAAAAGATCCACATTTTCTGAAGCCAATGACTGCAGCTAACAAAAGCCGTATCATACATAAAGGACTGCACTGCAGGAACTGGTCAGACCACCTCGTGTAACTCATAGCCTTTTCTACAGAAAAAATACCTTAATACCTTTATTTCATGCATCAGTCTTAAGCTGAATTTCTTTTTCCACCTTATTTGTCCTTGGTCACTGGCATTTTTCATGAGACAAAGCAAATGCTGATTCTCTATGGGTTGTAAGGGAAAACAGCTGCTAGTTATAACAGGGGTTTCGAGAGCACTTGGTCAACCTGAATCTTCATAGAAGGTTTAAGTACCTCCAGACTCTATTACATCTGTCAAAGCAGCAGCAAATACAACATAAAATGTAGAGCAGGTCCAATTTTTAGTGTGTCAGTAGAATCAGCCTGCAGTTATTTTTAACTGCCTTGGAAAGCTTAGCAGGCAGATACAGTTAATCCTTTAAAGGATTTGCAGGTATTCATAGCTTAATAAGTAAGCATAGTGGATTAAGCCAATAGAAGACTGTAGACAGTCAAAGACAACCTTTACATGCTAACATTCAAAAAAATAAAAAGAACGGTTCGTTTTATATACTTTTTCTTGGCAATCACTCTCAGTCACCAGTATGTGCCAGAATCCCATACTCTGATGAAATAAAAATGTTAATTAGAGCCATTAAACTCAACATATGTGATAATTAAATCATCAAATAGCAATGAATTTCTGTTGTCTTGTTTTCCCATTATCCTATGAATCCCTTGAAAAGCAGAACTACATCCTGAAAATGAATTAAAAATGCATATACTTATTCAATAAATAAACAATGAAACTAAAATGGTAAAAATTCATTTTAGGAAGAAGAAAAAAAAAAGGATGAGTGATTTTTATAGGTCAGGTTTTATATTGCTTGTATTCTTCATAAAGAAATATTCACACTAATTATCAGGATTCACTGATATAGGCTCAATTGAGAGATCTGAGCCCTTCCATATATTCATAAATGACGTGGAAAAGTACACACGTAATAAGACAAAGAAAAAAAAAAATCAGATGACACAAAACTATTAGGCTGAGGAAATCTAAAGCTGGCTATGAAAAGCTTCAGAGGATGGTTCAATACTGAATGGGTGATAAAATGCCAGAGGCTATTTGGTGTCAGTAAATGTAATACACCACAAGAGAGGAAGGGAAAATACACATATATGTATATGCATGGGTGGGTAGCCAGTATCACGAGGAAAGGAATCTGAAAACATCTGGTGCTTAAAGAAGCAAACAGAAACTTAGGAATTATTTTAAAATTAACAGAGAACAAACATGAAAAGTCTGCCCTGTATACATTCAGGCCATAGACACATTATGAATACTATATGCAGTTTTAGTCATTCCATTATCAAAAAGGTTATGGTAGAATTAGAAAAATATCTGAAGAAGGATATGATAGACATGTATTAAGTAATGAATTTTATGAAAAAGGTGAGCAGTAGGTCAGCAGTAACTATTAAACAAAAGAGTCTCCTAGCCACTGAGGGCTAGAAGAGCATGATGGAAAAATCACTGTAAGCATGACTGCCTCCGTACAGTTTTTCCATACGTATTACTTACTAAGACAGGTTACTAGGTTAGGTGGACTTTCAATCTGGCTGAATTCATTAGTTCTCAAGTCCTCACGACTAGAATGACTGAAATCAGGATGCATATTGTTTGGCATATTTTTACAAGAAATTTGTCCAGGACCTCCCTGGTTCTATCACTGTTATTTAAAAAGAATCAAGGTTAAACAAAATTGTTTCATTAACTGCACAGCTGAAGAAGCCTAATTCCCTGCACATTTTTAAGGTTATGTACTCTGGCTACCAGAGAACCTACTCCTTTCACCACTTAACTCTGTTAACTGAAATATATGTATACACAATAGTTGAAATATACGTACAAACATAAGAGCAGATTATTACTCCACAAGGTTATAATTAGGACCCTGCTCTTCCCCAGTTATTCAATAGTGGAATTTATTGTTGACTCTGCCACTTGAACGGAATTGTGAGACATAGGAGCATAGGACTAGAAGGGAACTCCTGAATCACTGCAAATGATCCACTTTTACACTTGCAGTCGTATCACTTAATCCCTTTCAGAAACTGACAAAATCCCCTTTTATAACTACCCAATCAGATGGCAGTCTCAAAGCGTTTCTGCCCTGGCAGAAAATTCTTTTTGATTTTTAGACTCAATGTATTCCTGGTCAGTCAATTAACTTATGTTCTTCTACTAACACTGTCCCTTAGTTTAAACAGAGCTTTACCTCTCTGGTGGTACTTCCAGAGAAAGAAAACATATCTTCTGTTAATACCCATTTTGCCTGGCTAAGCAAGTCAAGCTCTTTTACAGCACATCTATCTTACAACATGGTATGCAAGTGAAGATGTTCAAGCTGACTGAGACACCATGCCAGTCAGTGCAGCACACTGCAGACACTCTATACCCGCATGCCCCAGGTTCTGAGAGCTGTATAGATACGTTAGCACACTCCTTGACAGTCGATGTGCCCTGTCACCAAGACAGCCGGTCTTCCTCAACATGTATTCAATGCCAAACTAATGTGGCTGTACCAATTCACTTCTGGAAATAGTTTAGTGGTGGTTAGATCAATTATTTCTATACCATACTTCATTGTGTAGTGTAATTCTGCTCCTAATCTCACACTGTACGCTTCTAATCCCATGGATCACCATATTCTTTCTCCTCACTGACTCTGTACTGATTTGCCTTTCTGGAATGCAGAATTTCCGTGGAACAGACTCTAATTTTTTCATACATATCAAAGTCCATGATAATCTTTGACATGCAAACTGAAAAGATTTTCAGAGTTTGCACTGACAGCTTTGCTGGAATGCTTAGTCCCACAAGTCAGCACAATGACTCTGAAGCTTAGTGACAACTCTATTATGAAAATGATATCACTTCTTATCATTTTGGAAGAAACATCTCCTCAATACAGTAGTGGCAGATAACTGGTATCATCATCACTGAGTTCCCAAGAGATGCCTAAGAAGGGAAGAAATGCAGTTAAAACAGTAGGAAATAAAGACCGACAGAATGCTTGACAATGGTTCTGCGCTTTTTTTTTTAAGAACAGTCTATCTTAATTTCTCGCACGTTCCAATCTTTCCCCTATACAATCCACTTTGCTTAGCTAGCCTGGACATCTTTCTTTCTTCATGGTTTCTCTGGCTCTGTTCCACACTGCAGATTTGTTACTGCGAGTCACTCTTACTAACACACACTGCACAGAGAACGTGGTTGCAGGAAGCCTACTTATCTGACTGAATGCTTCACTGTCATATTAGCACTTCTTTTGAACTGAGGGGGGGCAGGGGTCTCAGAGTGGGAATGAGGGCAATTGCTTGGACAGTGGATTCTCTCCTAACACAAGCATGAAGGGAAGACCAGCACAAAGATCAACATAAATTTTAAAAAAGGATTTGAGGGCAGAAAAGGGCTCCAAAACACAGGGACGTAGGAAGAGTTTTATCACAAAGCAAAGAAAGCATGCAAAGCTCCAGGATCCTGTGCTGGTTTAGGCTGGGATAGAGTTAATTTTCTTCACAGCAGCTAGTATGGGGCTATGTTTTGGATTTGTGCTGGAAACAGTGTTGATAATATAGGGATGTTTTCCTTATTGCTGGGCAGTGCTTACACAGAGTCAAGGCCTTTTCTGCTTCTCACACCACCCCACCAACAGGAAGCTGGGAGGGGACACAGCTGGGACAGCTGACCCCAACTGGCCAAAGGGCTGTTCCACACCGTATGACATCATGCTCAGCATATAAAGCTGGGGGAAGAAGAAGGAAGGGGGGGACATTCAGAGTGATGGCGTTTGTCTTCCCAAGTAACCATTACGCATGATGGAGCCCTGCTTTCCTGGAGATGGCTGAGCATCTGCCTGCTGATGGGAAGTAGTGAATGAATTCCTTGGTTTGCTTTGCTTGCAAGCATGGCTTTCGCTTTACCTATTAAACTGTCTTTATCTCAACCCACGAGTTTTCTCACTTTTACCCTTCCAATTCTCTTCCCCTCATCCCGCTGCGGGAGGAGTCAGCAAGCAGCTCTGTGGTGCTTAGTTGCTGGCTGGGGTTAAACCACGACAGATGCTAACTGCCCAGAGTGACTTAGTGGATGAGAGGATGAGGGGCATTCATGTTTTACAGATGAATTAGAAATGGTGAGAGGAAAAGGGCTGTGAAAGACACAGTAGATTAGAAGAAAGGACATACTGAAAAACATTTAAAATGGAGATTTTTTTTTTTTAATGTGTGGCCTTCTGCATAATTTAAATTTAGTTATTGAATATAACCACATAGCAATAATAGCTGTATATGCATATTTATTCTTATGAAAGCAAGGCAAAATATTACTAGAGTTGAATATGCAGACTATATGTATTTACCACAATATGAAACCACAAAATGTTTATTTTAAAGTAACTTATAATGGTTAAAACTTGCAGCCTTTCACATATATTTTGGAAATCCATAACACATATCTGAAATCAGACTATGTAATTAGAGATCTGTATTTGCTGAGCAGAGGAAGCAGGGCAGTGGCACTTCCTCATTCCCGTTCTGCCATCACTATAGATGTCCTATTGGCGCTGTACGTGGCTTCTGTGTTCCTGACATGTTGAAGCAAGGGATGAATAAGAGGAAACAGCCTGCAGAAAGTCTCTGTGCTTGACTATCTTTTCACGCTCATTTTGCGTTGCTGCAATACCTCTGGCTTAAGAGAGGTTTCACTTGATTCAGTTCAAGTCAAGAGAAGAATCAGCCCCAAGATGTACCTCACCACCACTGAATCCCTACGCCTAAGCAACAAGCCCTTAACGTTCCTGACTGGCATTTTGACTGTCTGTCCAAATGCAAAACAAAGCAATTGGAGATGTCAGATGCAATCTGAATGTAATGTGATGTGAACCAGACAAATTCTTCAACTGAAGTGCCACTGTACATCTCTTTCCAAAACATGGAACATTGCATTAATAAACATCAATACTCATTGCAAAGCCTTCAGAGTACCTAGCTAAAATAGTTTTACTGTATTCCTACAGTCAAGGGTCAGCAAGTTTCCACCGTAAATCATCACCTTAAAGACAGATGCTAAATTGGCAGTTTGCAAAGAATTTGGAGAAAATAATTCAACCAAACCCAGCAACCCCCAATGAGAAACAGAATGCTGGACAACTATCAATAAACACTTTTTTGACAAAGAAATCTGAATTTCTTATGACATATGACATGTTGAATAAAACAAGAATCTTTCCTTTATTTTCTTTGATACTTCTACTCACTTGGGTATTCTTGCTGTGAATCAGTTTCATAGCACAGTGCTTCCCTGAAGTAAGATTTGATCCTTTTTCTTTACACTGGCAGGATTCTTACCAAAGTAATGAGAAATTGTTTTTATTAGCCATGAGGTACAAGATTTATTCTTTTATTGTGAGTAAATAAATATATAAAATATTGTGTTATTTTTATTTTATTTTTATATGAAAGCCTGAATCACATACTTTTAAATGCAGATAAAATTAACATTATTTTAAAAGACCAGTTAATCCTCAGATACATCCATAGACCTGCTCCCATCATATAGGGATTAAGAGTTAAAGAGGCCTTTCACTTCAGGTGGCTTCACTGAGCGAAGGGCAGGGATAAGAACCTGGGAGGGTGCTGTGAAAGGGACAAGAGCGGAGCATCTGTTCCTGTGTCGATTTTTCTGTCCTCCCACACATTAAAGGGAGAGATGCATATGAAGTGTGTACAGCGTTTATTTTTAGTCAGTCAGGCAAAGGGCCATCACATGGCCCTGTCCCATTACTCTGTTTATCTCAAGGACAGCTACTAATGCCTGGTGCGGAGATCTGATTTTCTCTACTCATGACTAGATTTTTTTCCCCCACCCCTTACTTTATAAATGTTGCCTTATATGTTAAAAATGTGTCTGGACAATACATCTTCTTGGCACTCTGGGTGCAGTTCTGCTAATTGTTTTTGCGCATAACATCCCTTAATACAACATAATGATGGATTTCTTCGGGACTTAAATAAAAGCCAAAAACCACCAAAACAACCAGGCCTCCTTCCACTCTAAAGAACCTTTATAATTCTTTTTACTGAATATATTATTTCTTTAAGGTTTCAAGTGAGAACCCTTACTGCCAGTATTTCCCCTCTCATCACATTAATAATTTTTTTTTAAAACATCCTAAGGCACTGTGAGGCTATTCTAAGGCAATTCTCCATATTGCTAATTTCTGTTTATTTTCTATTTGGACTACATTTTTCTATCAGTTCACAGAGAGTAGAGCACAGGTTGGCCTTCTATGCATAACTTGATTATACTAACCAAAGTCATCCATTTACACAGTTCTGAGGATGAGGATGACTTTAACAGGCAGTTTTATTCAAAAGGACATCATCCTTACCAGAGATATTATTCACAATTCACAGAAAGAGAAATATGGAAAAGAATATCTTCCTCCAGCATATGAAACAACATATCACTTAGTTAAAATTGCAATTTCTAACCCAGTAGTTTAAGGAATTATATATATATTTCTGAACTCTGTAGACCTTCAATGACTACACTTTTAAATGGAGGGAATCACACTGGTTTGTGTAAATAAATAAAACATATTCCAAAGTTTTTGCTTTTTAACAGATAGCAAACTGAAAACAGACATGTCTTTTGGCAAGAAACAAAACCTGTAACAAAACAAGTACTCTCTCCTGTGCAGAGGCAGGATAAAATGGGAGTAGGTCTCAAGGTCATTAAGCCACTGAGACGATGAAAACCTAAACCCAATATATTTAATACAATACTCACGTAACTAGAATATTTCTTTCCAAGCTAAGCACTCTAGAATGCTTACTTAGATGGCAGCTAGAAATGCTCAGTGTCTTCAAAGGAGGACTCTGAATTTTGCAAACATTAGCCCCTTCTAAGGTTTTTATAAATAGTTTCGGAAATACCACCCAAGGACTGGGCCAGAGGGAAATGACCGAATAGAAACCAAGTCCTGTAGATGAGAGATTCTCAGACCACACAACAGAGCAGTTAGGTGACAGTTTGGCAACCCCTGCTTAGAAGAGCATGTTTACATAAATTATTGCAAGGTAGCCTGAGTACAGGTTTAGACTGTTTTAGCTACTCTGCAGGAACTGTCTCTATGAACACTCTTATTTTGCAGTAAATGGACGATATCTTACCTTATTCCTCCTGAAGACAAGAGCAAATATAAATTTCTTCACAGATACCTTGAGACAACATGCATGAAGTAGTATGCCATCTGACAACCAAAAAGCCAATATAAAGCAAACCAGCTACTTGAGAAGCAGTCACTCAGCTCCTTGAGGTAAAGAACTGACTAAAGGAGCAGAATTGTAAATAATGCACAAAGAAGTCCCTGCTGCTGACTGGCTCTACAGTAATTGCAGAAATTATCACTTGTGTATATTTTTTCTGAATAAACGGTATTGCATTAAAAAAAAAGAATTAACTAAGACATTTCTCTCTTTGAAGAAATGATCCTGCTCAGACCAAAGGAACAATCATACTTCTATCGCATGGCCCTGAAAGAGCTGAATGTGCCTTGAGAGGGAATATACCTGGTCTCCTAACGGAACGTAAGGGCATGCGGCTCTTGGCTGATCACATTCTGCATAGTTATCTTCTATAAACGCATAGCAAGCACATATTTTTAATTATCAGCCAGACATGTAAAGCACATTTTAAACCCCATTGATTCCAAGCAAATTTAAGGGTGTACTTAAACATATGTTTGAGGTGCTCTGCTGCATCTGCCGCAAAATGGTAACAAATTTACATTAAAGAAATAAAACACCACCTCTGTGAAATAAACCAGTCTTTGTCTCCTTTGCAGCAGGCCATAATACTCTGCTTCATAAAATTAGTTAGCCCTGCACATTCTTAAAAATTTCTAGTGCAGTATGTAGAAAATAAATTTAGAAATAAGTGGTACATTGCTGCATGATCTGCAGAGCTTATATTACCAACACGCAAAAGACAGTATTGGATGAATAACAAGACTTATACTTGGTCAAAGGAAAAACAGAAATGCGATACACAAAACTGGTCATAGTCTAATATTTCTTATGGATTCCTCCCATTAAGTCTCCTGAGATGTGTTTGTTATTCCAAAGTATTATCCATACAGTTTATATTAACAAATTTCAGCATACAGCTTTAAATATTAATTTTGTGTCTGTTATCCATTTGCAATTTGTGCTATTGTCAACTATTCAGCTAAGTCATACAATTTTTCTATTTCCTGACAGAATAACTTGAGTATCGTAAACAAGAAAATAATCAGTAATTCACTTTCAAGATTAAGTTTCAGATGACTAGCTGTTAATGCTACAAAAAAGGCACTTTCAAAAATCATTATCATCTTATCATGAACGCTTTCTGAATATTAATTGCGGACAAATTCAGTTCAACAAATAATGGCAAATCACACTTGCCTTTCTCTTTCTAAGGCCTAGTTTTGTACTTTCTAATAAACTACAGCCAAAGGCAACAAAACATCTTGATGGAAATTCTACGTATTCTGCTTCTTCATTGCTGCCTTTTCAAAGAGATGCTTTCTGCACAGTGATCTACTAGTATGTATTGAACACTGGGACCTTTATGATTTTGGTTTCAACAACAAGGTCAACATTGCTAAGAAGCCAGTTTTGCCTTAAAGGCAAATGTTCTCCAACAACCCAAAATGGATCTTTTAGATGTAATTGAACTATAACAATTCATTTCCATAGGCTTATGAAAAAAATGCCTTCTAAATTCACAACCAATTTTACAGTATTTGGCCACTGACAATACATGCAGACAGAGAAGCTGGCCCATTACTTTTTGGATTTCATACAATGCTAACTCAGACAAAAGTTTTTATGTGAAGAAAGACAGCCAACAAGGAACTCTATGTTAAGAACAAGCAGAGGGGTACAGAATAATCAAAGCACATCAGAAACCGAAAAGGCGCAGCATATGAGAGAAACCAAGACTCTATTCCTGCGATGGCTAACCAGCACAGGAGGTGTCTTTCCCTGTGGGTCCCTCCTTGGTCAGCACAGCATAGCTACCTCACAGCTACACAACTCCCTCTCAGGGTCTGCACTTTGGCATCACCCTAGGGCAGCTCACAGAGGGATGCAGATTATGCCTGTATTAGGAAATGACGTTATTTTGCCAGTGAGATGTTGTCGTAGTTTGCCCTTACGTATGCATTTAGTTAAGCCATTGGAAATGTGTTTTCAAATTAAAACTGTTGCTAACAATCAACAGCTGAAACAATGTTATTTCTCATCATAGTTGATGGACCCGATTCTTCATTATCTCTGTATGTCTTGTATAGTCATACCTACCTCTGCAAGTGTAACAGTGACTGGGTATAAGATACTATCAAATCAGAATGGTAGTTTTAAGTAAGAAAACATACTTTAAACTTATAACTTTAAAACTTACACTTTGGTAGTTGGGGAAGACCTTATATTTAATGTGCCTGGATAAATAGTTACAGGTTGGGTGAGGTAGAAGAAAATGAGGCTTTTATGTTTGCTGGGCATCATTAACATCAGTTCCTGTTCACGGTTACCTTTTGGAAAAGGCTGCATGGAATGGTTGTTCCCATACATTCACAAGACCATTTTACCAGATAGAAACTTATTTTACAGGGGACAAAAGGAAATAATGTCTTATTAATTTTTTTCCCCCTTTTCTATGGTTGCTTCATCTTCATTACAGGCTTTTCCCATATTTCCTCTCCTTATCATGCTGCACAGCTAACTCTATGAATAATTTAATTGAGATACTGTATCAGCATACTGCACAGTTGATGAAGACTTGATTCTCTCAACATTTTTTGTTTCCATCCTGATTTTTTTTTTTTAACCTAACCTGAGAGTATGATGACCAAGCATTTCCGTTTTCACCTTCTCCTCGGCAGCTCCCGAGAGAGAAATAAAATGGAGAGGAGGCAGAATAGGAGGGAGTGATTGCTTCTGGTAAAGGTAGCAAATATACCACACAACCATCATCAGAACTGTCAGGTGTGACAATCTGGTAAGTGAATCCTCAGAGAATTTTGATTGTACACATCTCTTTCAAAGGCACACAGCAAAATCCTCCATTACAAGAGGATGAGACAGTGAAAGCCACCTTAAAAAGACTCCAGAGTGAATGAATGTCATGGGAAGGAGGAGGGAAGAAAGAAAAGAGGTGGTCTCTCTTTCACTGTGAATAATCTTTGGTAGATTTACAATCATCAGATTTTTTTTTTCCAGCTAGCAACATTAGCCTCTATAAAAGCAGAAGAGCAGGAAAATTGCACTGTCTTTTCTGAACATCAATATGTTCCCTAGTCAGCACAAAGCAATATGCTCTTATTATCATTCTTCCATGTAGCCTTTTATTTTCTACCACTTTCACATATTTAAATATTACTTGCTCTTACAGACATTCTGGTTTCAAAAAAGTCCTAGGGGAATATCATTTACATACCTCAATTTAATATAGTTCACATGCAAACAATATGATATGAAACATCATTTAAAATAATGAGCAACATGAAGTAGCTTAAAATTCTTGTTACTTTCAGTGCCTTTGTGAGTGAGGTGTTAAAAGCTAGTTCATTGAATTTTAGAGATTTTCCACTTTTTAGTAAAGCTTCACAAAAATCTCAAGACCACACACCCAGATAAATAGCAATCTATTTGTCAAATTGTGTTAAAACCAATGTTATCCCTTGCGATTGAAGTAGGTAGCTAAAGTTGGAACTCTTGGAAGTTGTTTCAGTTAGGAAATGTATTATAGAATCTGTCGGGGGGGGTTGTTTGGTTTTCTTCCTTTCTTTTAGAACTGCAACTTGACCTGCAGCTGAGCAACCTAACTGTTCACTGTCACTGAAAGGGCATTCCCATCCCACTGCTTTCCAAATTCAAACTCCTTCTTCCTTCTGCTCTTCCTTCTCTCCTTACTCTCTGGTCAGTTCTATTCCCCACCCTTTGTTCTGGCTCTGCCACTCATCAAACCCTTTCCATAAGCCAATTCAACTCACTAAATTGGAAGACTTCTGCCATTCTGGTAAACAATTTTCTGCTATTTTAGTGATTTAAATCAGTTGACCCAATAGTGATGAAAAACAGAGATAACAGAAGACAGAAATTCACAGCAGGCCATGTGGAGAGAGGGGAAGAGATAGGAGCAGAAACTCCCTCTTTCAACTGTGGGAAACTAATTTGCTCTGCTGTCTTGAGAAAACTTAGGGTTGCAGAGCAAGTGGCTTTTTTTGGTGGCTTTTCAGCAGCATTCCTGTATTTAGTGGTCACTGTTTACTGGATGACATATCTCCACCAAAACTTTACCAGTTTTCTGCATCTACATTCTGTCTACAACAAAATACTTCTGACCAATAACTGTGCATCTGTTATGACAAGTACCTGTAATTCAGTAATTGGCTACTGTTGTTTCAGCTATTTTATACCTAAAGGACCTTACTGAAATTTACTTTCATGAATGGTGACCTACAAGTTCCAACACCTGATCTCTACCAAAACAACATATGAAAGGAATGTCCACAGTTTGGGTTGCAAAGCAACAGAAAGCCATTGAGAGAAACACGTGGATAAAAAAATGGATCATTTTTCTCCTATTTTAAAACACTACTTAAAAAGCAGTCTTCTCTGGGAAAAGTAAAAACTAAACACAGCAGCAAGAAAAAACTTAAGTACAAACTGGTGGCATACATAAGTTGCTAATGCTGCCATTACCTTTCGATATATCCAGAGGCTCTGGGAACATGCATCCTTTGTTTGAATGAGAGGCGCACAGGGAGATGTCCTGTGTTAAGTTTTTCCTGAATCGAATAGACAAAACTCATCCGCTGAATTTTTATGGATTTTAAAGTCATTCATGCGCTACCCTAGCAAACATGTTACCTCTGTAAATTGAGGGAAAAGAGCTGACATGCTTGCTCGCTGCTTCTGGGACTTCTAGCAAGAGTTGAGTTGTGAAAATGATGGTGATTTGACCCATTTTTTTCCAACTCTAAAGCAACACTTATGAGAGAAGAACAAGTAATGGGTAGGCCTCTTGGAGAAGATAAGACCACCAAGTCCCCTCAAAAAGTCACATCTCACCCCTAGCCACACTTACTTTTCTTGGATGCAAGGTGCTTCCTTCAGGGCTGGGGCTGCCTAGGGAGGGAGCAAACCCCACAGCAACACCTTACAGCAGTAACCGGCACAGAGGCAGACGACGGCCGCTTCACCTCAACTTCACCAGGGTGGCCCTGCCCGCGGGGCTGGGACCCGCACTGGAGGCAGTCCGAAGGAAAGGCAGTTGCTCCCGCAACTCACGGCCTCCCTCTCCTTTCCCGGGGCGGCTGATAAAGACCCGAGAGGACGGCGGGAGCCCCCGGTACCCCGCGGCCTTTGCCGTGGGGAGGCGGGCGTCGACGCCCTCAGAGGGAGCGGCCGAGGGGGAAGCGCTCGCGCACGCGACCCCGGCGGCTGCCTCCGCGCGCGCCCCCGCCCTGGGCCCCGCCCCCCCGACCTCCCAACATCCGGGTTCCTGTCAGCCGCCGCGCCGCCGCCGCCCGCTCCGTGTCTCAGGGAGGCGGCGGGGCAGGGAGGAGGCAGCGAAGATGGCGGCGGCGGTGGGGAGAGCCGGTTCCTTCGGCTCCTCTGCGTCCGGGCTCGGTTCGGCTGCCGCTTTTTCTTCTCCTTCATCCGCCGCTACGGCCACGACCAACAACAACGCGGAGCTGCGGGCAGGCGGCGACGAGGACGATGGGCAGAACCTCTGGTAACCGCCCGCCCCGCCCCGCGGCCGGGGACCGGGGCGCGCGCTGACCGTTACCGCCCTGGCAGCGACTCCTTGCCCGGCGGGGGAGGCGGGGGGGAGGGCTGGCTAATCCCCCCTCCTGGCATTCAGTCCCTCTCAGTCAGTGAGCTAAGGCGGCGAGGGGGGGGGCTCCTCCCCTTGGCGTTGGCAACTCCCGCCCTGCCCCCCATGCCTTCTTCCCCCCAGGAGGTGGGGAGGGTGGGGGGCCGGGAGGAAGCGGGACACACACACCCACACACCCCCTCGCCCTAAGCGTTGTCGTTTCTCCGCGCCAGGTCCTGCATCCTCAGTGAGGTGTCCACGCGCTCCCGCTCTAAGCTGCCGTCGGGGAAGAACGTCCTCCTGCTGGGTGAGGAAAGCATCCCGCGCCCCTTCCCCCCCCTGCCGCACGCAGCCTTGCTCCTTAACCCTCTCTTGGGCGCCTGCACCTTCTCTTGTTTAGCCCCCAATGGCGGGGGGTGGGGGGGGGTTGATGGTGGCAAGGTGCTGGCTTAACCCTCTCGCTCCTTCCCTTGCATGTTTTTGCTTCATTTTGGATATCCAATATCCAGAGATGTTTTAGATATCCCACTCATCGTAGGTACCTGGCCATAATACCTTTACTATCCTTCCCCCACCCTAGTTCCTTAGGTAGAGATGGTTTGGAAGGGTGGTTTTTATTGTCTTTCTCCCCTGATGAGGGTTGATTTCGGGGTGCGTACGGGTCCTTCAGCCTTTTCTGAGACCTCCCTCGTTCGTGCAGCCAGTGCTGCTTGCTGGTCCGTGTGGTGTGACATACAAACACAAAAATTGCTTCCGTGGCCCGTACGGTATCAATGACGGCTGCTCCCTGTTGGCCGGAGGGCGGGGTCTGCTGTATGGGCGTGTTGGTTGTGTCCTGCCCACATGCACCGAGCTTGTCGGCAGCGATATCATCAGCAAGTTGTGCGGCGGCATCGTTTACTGCTGCTGGCTTTCATTGTGTTCTGCTATCTCCACCCAGTGCATTAGTCCAACCTTGCGTTTGGCAAGGACTAGGAGTTACAGAATGGGACTTTGATAGGGTGATAATGAGGGATCTAGCTATTATTCAGTGTTGAGGAAAGAGGAAGAATGATGTCCAGCAAAATCTAACACTTCATGAGGGAGGGGGAGAAACGGATGCTCTGAAGTGTGTGTGTGTTTGTATATTATTGCTGTTATTATTAGTGTTTTTTTTTTTTTTTTGGTTGAAAGACTATTAAATAGTCTTACTGGTAGACAATTTAATGAATCCAAGTGGATGAATTTGTTAACTAGCCACTTCTTCCCTCCTTTGCCGACCTCCCTGTCCCCAGAAAGAACTGTGTGTTAGTATTTGGAAACACGGTTAGAACCCAGTAAAGACATTCCTGTGGACTCTCTGCACGCTATGATTCTATGTAGTCTTGTGGTTTGTACTCTTTTGAGGTTTTTCCAGTCAGGTTTTTTTCCTCTATAATCCTGAAGCAATCACTGCGACCCTTTTCTTCCTGTTTTGATAAGCTGACTGGTGACTTCAAACTATGAAGGAGAAAACTGCACAAGGATGATGGGATGGTCTCGTGAACCTGTTACAAGACTTACTACCCTTTGTTGCTTTTTATGT
Organism: Platalea leucorodia; assembly: GCF_965183815.1. Classification (NCBI taxonomy): domain Eukaryota; kingdom Metazoa; phylum Chordata; class Aves; order Pelecaniformes; family Threskiornithidae; genus Platalea; species Platalea leucorodia. Next base: position 122,871,471 of record NC_138823.1, read on the forward strand.
TATGTAATTAAGTAGGATATTGAGATTGGAAGTTCTATTCATATTAAAGGAAAGATTTCATAATGATTGACAGCTTTTTATGTGGTATTTTGAAACTAAATTGGATGATTGTCCTTGTTGAACTTGGAAGATTCTTCTTCAAGCTGTGATCCTTGTCAAGAAGATTACACTCTTGTTTTTCCTCTCTCTTCGTAGTCGGGCAATCCTTACTACTCAATAAGTGGAGACTGTGCTTCCTTCAGAACTAGAGAGGGCACCACAGAATGTTTCCAAATGCTCATTTAGTGTGTGATGTTTAATCTGTTGTATAGGAATCTTCATTTTGCCCGTTTATGTAGAGCTTATAGAATGACTTACTGTAACACATTTTTTTCTTTTTTTGATTGATGCATTTTTTAAAAGATGCGCAGATCTGTAGAAGAAATTCTAGTTCTTTCATAGGAATTGTGCATTCTAGACAGCCATGGTCCAAGGAAAAAAAAAGTTGGGCAGGTATTTAGGGAAAAAGAGCATCAGATCTGAGGCCAATGAGGATTATGGCCATGTTCTTTGTGAGAATACCTAATCCATGTATTACACTTTGCTGTTCACTTGCAAGTCATGATGCTGTTCCTTGAAGCACACTGGCACAGGAAAAGGAGAGTTCTTATGTGTTCTGTATTGGACAGATTCAGTATGTGAAGTTCTGTCTCTTCAGGTTCTTGAGCTGTGCGTTTGCAATTTCTCTGTTATCTCACATTTCCTCTATTTTTAAGCATTGTTCCTTTAAATAGTTTTGTATTAGGTTTTGTTGTTAATGCAGATCACTTCTTGCCATGACTATTTTCAGTTTCATCATTCTTTGAATACTTCTAAGCAGGAGTTGTAAAGCTGACCGGGGTCTTGATGGTTCTCACTCGTTTTGTGGTAGGCAAATATTTGCAGTATAAATAGTTATATTGGTCAAAACTTCACAGCTGAAACATGATATGTAGTGACAAATGAATGCTTATTTTCAATACAAACTGCATTAAAAACAAAATCCCCTAAGCTTTCAACACACCCCCTGCCCTCCCCCAAACCCCACAGAAGAACCAGCCAGAAAAACCCAGCACTTAGTGTTCTTTTGTTTGCTAGGACAAATTTTATAATTTGCCTACAGCATTTATATTTTTGAAACACTGCATATACTTGTATGCCTGGTTGTTCTGGGAACCTGGCTGTGTCTGGCATGCTAATTCTGCTATTTCTGTATTTATTTTTAGCTATGTTAACATCTCATTTTTAAGAACCTGGAAAGCAGTTCAAGACATCACAAAAATAGCTAAAGGAAACTGGAATGCCAAATGTTAATCTCTAGATATGGCACATAGTTTTGTGAAGTGAAGGTTAACATATAACACTGGTAATTCTATACTCAAAATCAGCCAAAAAAGTTAATTAACTTTTATTAAGTTTATTAAGTTTTATTAAGTTTTAATCAGCCGAAAAAGTTAATTAACTTTTATTAAGTTTTATTTCTGCAAAATTGTTTCACTTGCAGATGTTTTTTCAATAACTATTTTTCTGTGAAGACTTTAAACTTTAATTGGCACCGCATGTAGCATAAAAGCATTTTTCTGTTCTTGTATGAAAAAATAATAAAAATGCAAGCTTTCCTAAACTTTTCGGTAAGGCAAGTATGCTCTGATTCCTAGGCAGTTCTGTCATAGTGACCATAGCTACCTCATTTAGCAAACTATACCAGCATAAAATGTAGGATGTCCCTGCTTTCTTAAGGAAATACGGTGTGCTCAGTGACATTTCTAGCTACGTTTTGCAGATAGCCAAAGGACTGTGTTTTTGTTGTTATTGCTGGGCTTGTTTTTTTTTTTTTCTCTCCTGGACTGTCACTGCTTACTTGTGTCATAAAGGTAGCTGATCAGAGGAGATGCTCTTTGTCAAGTGTGATGAGAAGGTTGATGCTTATAACTGGGAGCTCTCTTGTTCATTCGCTTCCTGATACAATTATAGCTGAACCAGCAAGTGGAATAGAGGGAGCAGCTAAGAAGTCACCATTGCAGGTTACAGATGGAATCCATGGTGCTATAGAATGTGTGAAGGCTGGGATTCAGAGACCTGAACAAATGATTTATCCAGTAACCTGCAGCATGCATTCAAGCAGTAATGTTCAAAGTTGTTCCAGGATGCACAAGAAAACAGGCTCCCAGCTTGCAAGTGAACTGAATAGTTGCTTTCTATCTGGCTTTGTATTTCATACATTCCTCTGTCTGTGAAGCATAGTAGATTCTTTGCCTGCAGTTCTGATGATGTTACACCATCCGGTGACACATGTACACCTGACTCCGTGTCTGTATTGCACACTTAATGCTGCTACTGAATCACTAGCATTTTGGTTTTCTTTATGCATTTTACCCCACTTGGTGCTAAAAGCTTTGAGTTTAGTGGGCAGTGAGTGCTCAGCTGCCTTGTGTCCACATTTTCTCTTTACCCCAGACATCTCACTTTTCAGGGCCAGGCCTGTTTGTTTGAATCTTTGAGCTCTCCTCCTGTCCAGTGGCTGTCAGCATGCTTGAGACGAAGTTTCCACACTCTACAGCTAATTTACAGGTACACTTTTCTGTGTGTACATGTATTGGGAATGGCTGTTATTGTAGAAGATGGTACATCTTGAAGAGCAGTTTTAGCTTGCTACTTTCTTTTAGTGGACCCGTGGAATATAGTGAACTTCAAAATTAAGTTCTGATACAGCAAACTGTCATGAGAGTATATAAAATCAATATAAAAATCTGCTTACTTAAATTTGTACTCAACACTACAAAAATTACTTTTCCACTTTATTTTTTCCTATTCAAATAGCTGAAAGTTTCACTGTGGTCATTTTGTCATTACAACTGATGAAATACTGCTTGTTGATACTGTCCGTATTGTTCATCTCAAAGGTTTCTTAATTTTCTCGTACTGCAGAAGTTAAGTCAGATAGCTTCTTTTCCTCCTCTTCTTGCAACTTCTTCACCTTCTACAGACGATGAAAGCCTCCCAAATGTAGGCAAGTTTTGTTTCAGTCAGCAGAGTTATACTTCTGAAGAGTTATACTTCAATTGTTTTGATGGGGCATTGACCTAGATAAAATTCTAATTGCTTGTTTTGCAGCTGCATTTTTTTAGAACCAAGTAGCACTTCTTCGTAGTGTCCTTCCTGCTATAATACCTTTCCAAAAAGCCAGAATTACATGGATGCTATGTGGTAAAACTTACTTAGAACAGCGTGGGAAGTTCTGAAATCCTTGAATTGCATTTATTTTAATTTGTCTCTGCTTTGCCAGAGGTGCTGCTGATTACTGGATCTATCTCTGAAATAGCTCCAAAGGTGAGGATCAGTGAAAGGAATTGTGCTTCTGTGTTCTCCAGGCAGGTTAGTGGCAGGAGTACTGATAAAGATGTCCCTTTGATAGTAACATGGGATTATTCTATTTTGGTGGTGAACCTGGGTAAAATACGCTAGATTACTTACTGCTGTGTTAAAGGAAAAGGCTTGCATTAGAGATGATGCTGTTCATATTCACTATGGAATTCTCTGCAATATTTGGCTTTCTATGACTGGGTTTTTCCAAGCATAAGTAACACTGTGACTACTGTATCTGTTTCCACATCTATTCTTGTGGTGCAGGACTTGACAAACAAAAGGCATGCTGGAACAGTTGTCTACAATCTGCTTCCTATCATGTTGTAATGCAGAAATGCAATTAAGGTGCTCCTCAGAAAAGTTATTTAATTTTTCAGTGCCACAAAGATACCAAATTAATCATATGTGAGGGGAAAGACTTATCTGGTGGAGTAAAATAAACTTAGAGAAGAAGTTCTTTGTCCAATGAGTAAATTATAATTTAGTGGCAACTTATTTGAAGACTTGCTATGACCTACTTATTGTGAATTTCCATGTTGTTTTGAGGGATTTTAGAGAAGGATCTCATCAGCATAATCAATTTTGTTCTTGAGTTCTCTGAAAGCAAACTAAATTTGGCCTACTTTGATTATTTTGGTCTTGTTCTGCAAAAGGCATTCTTCAATTACTATAGTATGTGTAAACAAGTCTCTTTCACTACTATGTGGCTGTGGAAAAGGCAGTTATTAGCTTGTGAGAAGTGTTTCATCTTGAAAACAGCAATAGTACACATGTGCTTGGTTCTAGTAGGAAGAAGACTGTTATGTCTCCACTCCACTGTATTAGGATTCAGGCATTCCACGTGGTCTGGAATAAGGATTGCTCTGTGATTCTGGGAAGGCATCTTTGCCCTGTTCGATAACTCTGGTTTGGGTTTGATGACTTTGTTCTATCATATTTAAGTGAGGTGGATTTTTTCTATTAATAAAAATATTCAATATTTTATGTTAGAAATGTTAGATGTTGTGAATTGTTCTACCCAGAAGCTGTCTTTGTTTTGTGAAAAGTATAAAGCTAGTTCACAAAAATATGCCTTTTTGGTGGGGCAGAAGGCGTTAATTAGGACCATTATCTCCAGTTTTGCTTGGCCTGGCTTGAACATATTTTTTAAGATATGAGTTTTATAATTCCCATATCAAGCTGAATTTTAATTGATGGTTTTAAAAAGCAAACAAAAAAAACTCTGTCAAGGAAACCAGTAGGAATATAGATGACGCACAATTAAGTGCATCCAGGGCTTTTCAAAGAGCTGTTGGAAAAAAAATCAGAGCCCTGGGTGGAAGGGGGGCAGACCAACAATACTGATGACACAAAAGACACATTCGCCTCTTGCTGCTTTGCCTTGCCATATTTTAAATGCACTTGACACTTTACAGGGAAGAAGCACTTTAAATAAAAAGTCAAAACTCATGTCTGTCCTGGAGATAACACATTGATTTCTCTTCCATGTACAGACTTCTGTGAGAAGTAAGGAATATGTTAAGACAAGTGAAAATCTACTTCTGTTTTCATTTTCTAAACTGACAGAAATGTGGAAATAGCATGAGTAGTAAATATTCTTCATTTTAAAATGCTTCATTGAAAGTTTAGATAAGCTCTGTAATAGAGAGCCTGAGTTCTCTCTAATGTGATAGTTTATGGTTGAACAGTTTAAGTAGCAGCTCATAGATAAGTGCTTGCTTGCTTGCATGCATTCACAGAAGGCGATTCATTCACTTCATTGCCCATCCTTCCCATCTATGGGTGACCGTTCTGCTAAATTCTGTATTGTAGCAGAACATTTAGTGATACTCCATTCTCTGCTCAGTAAACATACTTTTTGCCTGGAGTAGTGAGAAGGGAGGAGGCTGGGCAGGATTTTGTATTATGGCTTCCTATATGTTTGAGGGCAGGAACAAGAAGGACCATCATCAAACTCTGTTTTGTAGACAGAGTAGCACCTTGGACAGAGAAGCTTTGAGGGGCACAACCCCAAACTTGAGCTCATCAGAGGAGTGAAGTGTAGCAGTGTGGGGATAATAATGAAACGGCTTTTGTCTAGTTGAGTGTAACTTTCCATTTTGTTAACAAGATGGTGAAATACTGTGTGTAAGCGGATTGGTTTGGCTTTGTTTCAACTGCTTCCTCGCCTGACTTTTCTGCAAAATTGAATCTGTTGTCCCTCTCTTACTTGTCTTCAGCTTTGGTTATAGCACTGCTTGCTGCCAGCATTGCTTCTGTTTCTTCACTGCAGTATCAATATGTAACTGCAGTTTGATGTAATGGAGAATTTTAGTTCTTTAGGGTTGACTCTGGAAAAGGAAGACCTTTTATGTTACTTGCAAAAGCAGGATACAAAATCCTAAATTAGCAACGATCTGCTTGATTTTTATTCTACCTTGCAATTCTGTATTGAGAATTGTGTGTCAGAAATGTTTTGCTCTGTGAGCTTATGTATGGAAGTCAATTGTTAATTTGATTATCACACAGTTAGAAATAAAGAAAAAGCTAAAGGATTTTCCATCTCAAACTTTTGGAGAGAAGAGGAGGATGATGATGACGACTCTTTTTGAAGGTGCATGAGGGTCCATTTTATATATTGCTTCAGTAGCACTTTTAAAAAAATTCTGTTTCCTAATATTAATATGCAATGATGTTTAAGTCTGAGGAATACGAAATTTCCCTTTTGTCTGAAACTAAGCAGCATTGCTTTTTCATATACTTTAGTGATATCCAGAGACAACAAAAAAGATAAGTATGCTTAAATGTCTTAGGGTTTGTAATTTCAAATGCCATATAGTGTGTGTGTACAGTTATTGAGAAATTTTTTTTTTTAAAAAAAAAAAGCACATATACTTTCATATATGTCCCTGGTAGTACTTAACGCTAATTGCATTACTATGCTGTACATTATCCATCAAACCTAAAATAGCTAATAAACTTTAATTTCCTCACAAATATTTCCCCCCCTTCTCTGTTGGAGAGAAGCTTTTATACATACTAAAGGCATTAGAGTAAAATGTTTGAGTTTTGAGAATTCTTAAAAGCTACCATTGCATGCACTTAAAATTAATTTGCTGATGAGATTTGTAATAACTATTCAGGAGTTTTAGATAAGCACTAGTTTTAAGATTGATTTGTATTTTGATATTCTTGCTGAAGAGTAACTACAAAGCAAAATTATACTGCTGCTCTTTCGTAGCATGACTTGATATATTCAAAGCGTGTTGACTTTTCAGGTGTTTTATATTGAAGACTTTAGGTTGGAAAAAATAATTTAATAACAAGGATGCAAATACATTTGCAGCTGTCACCATTTTAAAAGGCATATGCAACGTACTAAAAATAGAAAGTAGAGGTAGATGGAACCTCAAGTCTTATTATGTTCTCTTGACCAAGGCAGTCATCTTTTCCTAACTTTTTATGATGAATTGTGTGGGCAAAAAGGAGGAAGTCCTGATGTCATATATGATGGTCCTGGTTTTACTTTCTGACAGCTTTTTCCATAATATTGACTCTAATTTGGCTTAAATCTGTTGAGAACTCTGGATCTCCTGTGGAATAGGGCACATTCAGCTAGGCAACTATCGTGCACCCTTGCAAGTGAGTTGTCCTTTTCGTAGGCTACTTGGTTTATGCATTGCTAACTTGTTTTGGACCACTTGTCAGCATTGCTTCTAACCCTTTTCTCCACAGATCTTTTGGTTCCTCTTCTATCATCTGCAAACTGTACTATTCTCTTCATTTACCTGAATAATTAATGAAAGTGGTACCAAACCCTTCAAACTCCACTTATGCATCATTCTGGCTTTCTAGTGAACGATGAGCTCTGCTCTCTGCATGCAGTAACTTGTATGATGCAGTTATGTAGGTCAGTGATCCACCTCCCTGATCTTGGTGTTTTGAAATGGGTGGATATTTGCTAAGGAGAAGGGAGTAGAGAATCTTCTTCACAGAACAGATTAAAATTAACTAATTCCATACTGGAAGGCTGAAATGACTACTGTGCGTACATATGTGTCCAAAGGTACTAATTTTACATCAAATCAACTTGTCTTATGCTGTACCAATAAAATGTCTTTCTGTGTAGGTTCTGACGATAATTACTGGAAAACTTGAGGAGGGAAAATAAAATTTCTGGCTCTTATTTTGCCATAAGACATTACCTTAACAGTACTGAACTTCAGTTTACTTCAGGCATTTGGAAACATGGGGGTGGGGAGAAAGTCACACAACGCACAGCCATGATAAGGGGCTTGTGGGACCTATATTTCAAGTTTCCCTGTTTTGTTTAGCATGGGTGCTTTCCAACAATAAAGCTGCATAGATATTAGCATTTGTATAAGTATGTTTTAGTTTAGACTGCTTAAGTGTATCTTTTGTCATGTTTAGAACTTCTTATAACCACAGATGTTTCTTAGATTTAAGTTGCAGCAGCTTTTGTTAAGAACTGGTGGATGTACTATGCAGAAGATGCTAAACTTTCCCAATGCAAACAAGTTGTAATCTTTATTGCCACCTATGTAAAACAAACTAGCGTGCAAGAGAACTTAGAGGTCAGCTGGTCTGAGAAACTAGGAAAGCTGTTAAGTGCAACCCCTCTTTAAAAGGAATAACAAGTCTTGTTTTTTCTTACCTTTTGAGCCTTCTGCTGGCACAAATGAATTGAAGCTGCGTGTTCAAAAAGGTAAAATAACAGAATGAATCATACAGAAATTGTTGGCAAAAGTAATAGCAACTTCAGTGGCATAACATGTCGGTGCAGCAGCTCTTAAAGTCTCCACAGTTATTTGTAGATGACAAATTTAAGAAGCTTGGGTAAGTACTTGGGTGAGGGCAGAGGAGGAATTGTAATTCACCCCTGGTAAAGAAGCTTGGACTCTTCACTTCTTGGGCAGAACTTTTATTTAAAAGAATATTCTCACAAGAGGAGGAAAAACTTGGTGTATGAATAGAAAATAGCTAATTTTAAATAAATATTGGAAAGCACAGCTATAACTGTTTTCTTAGGTGCATCTTGATATAATAAAGTCAGGGACCTAGCAAACAAACTCTTAAATGTTGAAAAAGTTAAACTGATATAACTTCATTTTTCACTTAACTTTTCTACACCAAACCAGGTCTTAAACTTCAGTTCTGGTCTTATTTTGCGCGCGCTCACGCTCTCTTTCTCTCTCTCAATGCCTTTCATTCCATGGAGTAAAATCCCCTGGGCTACTTAGATAGAGTAAACAATCTTATGCTTTCTGTTAGCTTCTAGACTATTAGTGAAATCGGAACCTAAAGCTGAACTATAAATTGAAGACTTGGTGCAGTCGTCTTGGGAAAGACATGTTGAGTAAATTCAAAATCAGTCTATCATATGATTTTTTTCTCCTCTTTTCTGTGGTTATATCTGTAGTCTTTTTAATGTAACCATAACATTGTGTATAAGATAATGGTCAATTCCCTTTAAAGGGAAAACTTCATCATTGTGTTTAGCAGTGAAAATTACTGTCCTTGAACTCCTTTCTTTGTTATGTAGTTAAAAGCAAGTGTTTATACTACTCCCGTATAGGAGAGCCTTGGGGGGGAAAAAAAAAAAATTGTTTGGCATAAAACTGATAAGGTACTTCTTAGGAACCTGGTTTTAATCTTAATTTTATAACTTGTGAGTGAGTTCCAAGAACTTCCTAATGTCTAACTGTTATGTGCCCATTGTACTGCCAAATTAGAGTGGCAAAACCCCGCTTCGTGTCCAAATTCAGCTTGGTTACTCTTTCAAACCGGAAAAACTGCAAGTGAAGTTTTCCAGCTCTGTGACATATGGTTAGGAATAGAAGCTTTTCAGAAAGAATCTCTGGAAATAGTTGAGGTATTTACACCGTGCTTATGCTGTAAGGTTCACTGGTTATCCGAGCTCCCTTTGGAGGGGAGAGAGTAGGAGTGAACGTATCTGGATTGCAGGCTTGTCGCTGTGTGTGTACCCAAATACACATGTATTGTAAGACAACGGACTTACTGTTTGTCACCTCTTTTTAAGGTTTCTTTATACCTCTAATGGAGAAAAGACTCAAACAAACCAACCCATAAAAGCTAAGGAAATAGATCTGCTTTACTGAGCCTGGCGTTGTGTGCTGTTTGATATGAGAGAGTTCTAAATAGTATTCTTCTGACTGTACTATGAGCTTACTGTGACTTGAACTCTACGTCAGAAAGACTTCGTTAACACTTTGGTTGCAGCTGAAAGACTGAAATTGTTTGAGGTGTTTAACTACTCCTTAAGGTATCTTTTTAAAGATACATAAAAGAGCCTTTTTCAGATAGAATAATTAGTGGCATAATTGCATTTATCAATAATTAGAAATGAGATTTGAAGCTGAGGCATGCCCTTTGAACAGATGGATGAGTTGGGCAAAGCCCACTATATTTCAAAACTTCAATGAGCTCACTCACTCTGTTAGTATATGGTTTCCTTCTTGCCCCGGATGGCTTTTAATATGTAACTGTGATTAAAGATTGAGTGGTATCTAACTTCTGTCTCTCCAGGTGAAGATGGAGCAGGTAAAACTAGCTTAATAGGAAAAATTCAAGGAATAGAGGAATACAAAAAAGGAAGAGGAATGGAGTATTTGTATTTAAATGTGCATGATGAAGATAGAGATGGTAAGTTTGTATTTCTAATAATGTCTTAAACCAGTTTGAAAGCAATGGTTCAGTAGTGTGATATTTGGAATGACAGTGGGATGTTTTTCTTTCTTTATAATTTGCAGGAGTCCAGCTTAGGCCATGAGTGATTTGTATCATGAGGAAGTTTCTCAGTGTAATTCCTTTAGTAGATACCATGAATGACCACTTAAGTGGTAGAGGAGGAGAAGAACCAGTCAAAAGAAAAGGCTGAAAAGAAAAGACCAGGGAAGCAGTCTTAGCTGCAACATTCTGAATGGATGGTAGGCAAAAGTGCATTCCTCAGGCCTAGAGGAAAAGGTGCCTAGGCTCTTATCTTCCATCTCAATTATTGTAGCAAGTATTTATCTTTTTGAACGTACAGAGAAACCTTTGTCTTGGTGGTATCAGAATCTGCAAGACTATGTATCATGCATTGATGGGTAGGAAAATGTGCACAATGCTAAAGGACATTTTAAAAACAAACAACAACAACAAACCCCAAACCACCAACCCAAAAATTTGAAGGAAGGAGAAAGTAAAGTAGAAGCTGTGGTTCAACTGGTAAAAAAGATGTTTAAGATCCAGACCGCAAATACCTGCAGTTATGGAATGGATAATTGATGCTTATATATGGAGGAACAAGGCACTGTAGAGGTGCAATGAATTAGCAAGAGGAAGTACTTAGAGGGAGTGGCTTGTGAATAAGGACATACTGGGAGCTGTGGGGAAAAATAGGAACTCTTGTCCGTGCTACAAGAACAAATATAGATAGAAGGAGAACCAGAAGAAGTTGGCCTTTTTTTTTTTTTTTTTTTTTTTCTTTTTTTTCCCCCCTCCCTTCTTCTTTCCCTTCTGAAATCATCTGCTTTCCTGACTTCCATGTCTGGCTTTTGGTCTCAAAGATGACTTGACCAGTGTTAAGAGGATTGGGAGTTTGGTCTAAATGTCTTTCTCAGAACTTCTGTAACGAGTAATAAAAACTTACCTGAAGGCAAAATGTAATTATATTAAGCTATCTAATTTTGAATCACCAGCTCTTCATTTACTGCAGAAGCGTCTCTAAATATTGGAGTATGCTGTTTTGGGGGGGAAAAAAAAGGCAGTGAGATGGTCTATTTGTCTGGTGATTGTCCTTTTGCAAATCTGAAGAACAACTTTCTTGCCTGCTAACTCCATCTAAATCATTAAAAACTTGCAGTTCTGCTCCAGTTTTCTGAAGGGCCAAGGTACATTCTGTTATTTAAGAGTTATGTAGGCATATCACTTTGGAGTTTTGAAGGGGAGATGGCAGTCCTTGACAGCTGAGCAGACCAAGGGTTGAGGAGGGATGGCTGAATTCACCCAATTCCCCCCTTCAAAGTTGCATCTTGAAGAAAATGTTTTCCCTCTCTAAAATGGTGAAGGTTAATTTTGGAAATGTTGAGTACTATCTCTGGATTCTCACTTTCAGGTAATGTATTTAAGATCTTCAGTTATCAGCCATTAAACACGAGAGTTTGGAAGATGAGGGGGGTCTCCACAAGCTGCAGTTTGCTGTGTTGTTATGTATGTTCAATTGACTGATAAAACGTGTCATCTGCTTTCTTCCTTGTATTTTACATGTCTAAAGAAGATTTAATAGCCATTATGTAGTGGACTGTTTCAAGTAAGTCTCATAAAATGTTTTCCTTTTTTTTGTAGACCAAACAAGGTGTAATGTATGGATTTTGGATGGTGACCTGTATCACAAAGGTCTTCTTAAATTTGCAATGGAGGCAAGCTCTCTAAAGGACACTCTAATTATGTTGGTAGTAGACATGTCTAGGCCTTGGACTGCACTGGATTCTTTACAAAAATGGGCAAGTGTTGTAAGAGAACATATTGACAAGTTAAAAATTCCTCCTGAAGAAATGAAAGAAATGGAACAAAAGTGTGAGTATTCTGCAAATACATAGGAATCCATTTAAATCAAATATGCTTAATGCTTGCTGCACCATTTAATCTCTCCATTGCAGTCTTTTTCATTCTTTGGAAATGTTACTTAAAATTAGGAGTTATCAAGCAAGTCAAGCTTCAGATAAGTCTCAAGTAGCTATATGAAAAATACTAGTATTTCTTACTAACAGCCATACCTTAATTTGGAGGCCAGGGGGGAAGCTTTCAGAATGAATGCAGCTGGGTTGAATTTACAATCTTGCTTCTTACAGATTTTTCTAGATAAGATTCTCCCAAGTGAAAAAACTTCTTAGCTTTCAATTTTTTTTTTTTTTTTTTTTAAAGGCAAGTTACTGCATCAGCTTCTTAACCGTTCCTGTAATTAGTCAGTGTAGAGAATTTTGGACCTGTTCCCTGCCTACTAAATGTTTAAACGTTGAAAGGATTGATGACAGCTTGGGACCTTTCTACTTGAAGAGTTTTATCATAATTATTATTGACACTAATACAGCTATATGTTTGTTTTGGCATGGATATGATATAGCTCTATCAGTGTCTTGTCTTTTTAGATTTTAAACATGCAAAGCACAAAAGATTTTGCAGGATTCGTTAAACTATCAGACTGAACTCACTAATATCACAGCTCCGTATTACTTTTGTGTTGCCACTGTATTTCCCTTGGGGTACCAAAGCATGAGTCTTTCCCGTTCATGTCTTAGTGAATTACTACAGGGCAGAGCACTTGGGAAAGCTGTGTGTTAAGATCAAATAGCATGATTAAACCTTGTTTGTAAGTCTGAAGTTGCTCTCTGCAACTGGTACGTTCTTAACTGACTGCCAGATTGCTGAATAGCTTGTTCAGAAATGCAAGTTGTAGCCCATAAGGTGACAGTCATAGATAGTCTGGAATGGCGGGGGGGTGTTGGTTGTTTTGTTTATTCTTTTAAGAGACAGATTCTTCTAAGAAAAGTATCATCCTGGAGAATTGTATCTTCCATGAGAAGAACTTGCCTAGGAGGAAGGAGCGGAGGTTTTTGGGGTGTGGTTTTTGGTTTGGTTGGGTGGGGAGGGGAGACACAGGATGGAGTGTTAGTGTGTGCATGTATTAAACACCCCCCCCCCCCCCCCCAAACAGTTTCAGCATAGGATTTTACTGGATGGAAGTAGTGAGGACACTATCTCTGTTATGAAAAATGTGTAGGCTGATAGTTTTGCTTCTTTACTGAGTGAACAGACTAGTTCTCTCTACAAAATCCAGAAAATTTAAGTGATGAAGTGACTCGAGAAAAGCAGCTACTCATTAAAACTTTTGTCTGCTCTCTTGTTCTCTTATTATCTGGTCTAATTCTTATAGATATTGATGGTCTGCATGTTGGCTGTAATAGAAGCCCCGGACACCATCCAGATATGACTGGAAGCTGGTTTTGTTTTGAACCTCCTGTGATGTGGCTTCACGCATTGCTAGGCGGGCAGCAGCTTGACACTGCCAAGAGGAGGAGGGAGGAATCTTGCTGGCCTGACTTTTGGCTACATGGTCTTACTTTATTCTTGTGTCAGGCTCAGTGTTCCTGAGAGGCTCCTGCAAGCTAATTTAACTTGCTGAGAGGACTGCTGTGGGTTTGTGTGTGTAGTTTTCTGGAGGTGTGCTGCTGTGCTTGTCTTCCAGTTCTAGCAACTTAACTCCACTCAAAGACAGACCCTGTGAGGACTAAAACTGCTACGGGAAGGTGTTAGGGGATACATAGCAGCTGTGTGTGAAGGGTTGGAATAACTCCTCCTGTTATTGAATTCAGTTGTGTCTAACGAAGCCTTGTGGCCTGGTCATCTTAATTGTGTCTCTGAGGAAGACCTGAGATTGTATTCCACAGTCTTTGAGCTGTGATATGCTACATCAGTCCTCCTTTTTACTGTTTTCTGTACTTGTATAAAGATTAGTATGTCATGATCATACAATGGGAATTTTAGGAATCCACTGGAGGACTTCTAGCACTGGAGTAGTGTGATTTTTATTTTGGCATGCATTATCCCAGAACAGACAGGATGCTGCGTAGGAAAGATTCCCTTGAGTGGCTGCTATATCTTGGTGAGAACTCTGGGTTTAAAACATGGTCAATTTGGGAGGCTCTCAGAAGCTCCCAGACGAGACAGAAGTACCAGCATTCCCTGAGTAAGAGCTTGAGTTGACTATTCAAGTAGAGATGATAATCTGTGCATGTCCTTTGCTATTGTGAACTCCCGGATCTGTAGAAAAGTGGAATAATCTTGGCCTAATACATCTTTTCCTCCAGGGTGTTGAAATAAGTCTTGCTGTGTTAATTCAAGTCCTGCTTTTCTAGATAGGAACCCAGAGGGCTTCGATCAGTGTAGTGAAGGTAGCGGTGGATTAACAAAAATCGGGACAAAGCAGTGACAATGTACTGGAGTAGTTGGCTGCTTGTGTGCATGATGCAGCTGAATTGTCTGCTGCCTGATTTTTTTTTTAGCTGAATCAGGATGTGCTACTCAAGGAAAAGTAATGGGGGGGGTTGGGGGGGGGGTAGAATCCTGTTTCTGCTGTGTGAAACAAGACGTGATGTGAAAGGTATGGACATTTTATGCCTAATATTGCATCCCTGCTTGTAGGAATAGCAAGTGACTGTGTAATATTAGAGGCTTGGGTGTATGCATCTGAACCTGACAAGAGTTACACTTGTAACTTTATCTTTTTTCTAATTCTTGTTATATTCTGACTTACCCTCCTTGCTAAATTTTAAATTAGTATCTGATCTATTGTAAAAGCATACCAAATATCTAATACGCTATTAACTAATTATAAAGCTAGTTAATAACTAATATTTGTGTATTCTATTCTTTTTGCTTATTACTGCTGTAGATTCACTGTACAGAGAGAGAGAAGTGTGGACAAAGGGTTTTTAGGTAAAACCTGGTATAGAGTAGCAGCTAAGCAGTATGTGTAAGGCTTAATTCTGTTTATTCTAGCAAACTGTTCCATTAATTTTGCCAAGAAGAATGCAAGGAAACTTATGTCCCTTAGGAAATGTATCAAGCAATAGTAGTTACTATTAACTGCCTAGTGGTTCCACAATTATAAAATAAAAATTGGTTAATGCTGTCCCTGTGGACAGTTTCATCTGATCGTGTTCTGGCTGCTGATAAAGCAGATCTCAAACTTAATAGTTCTTTCTTGTGCTGCACAGAGCAAAACAAATAGTCAGCACTTGGTGCATGCTCAATTTTTTCAACATAAAGAAGTAGTATTATACAATCAACAGTGCTAGAGATCAATGGCAGTGGAAATCATTGTTGAAATAATAAAGTAGCTGATCTTTTAATATAACTTTTTTTACTTTCAGTGGTAAGAGACTTCCAGGAATATATAGAACCAGGCGAGGATTTTCCAGCTTCTCCACAGAGAAGAAATACTTCATTACAGGAAGACAAAGATGACAGTGTGATTTTACCCCTGGGTGCAGATACACTAACATGTAACTTAGGCATTCCAGTAGTAGTAGTTTGTACAAAGGTTTGTTTCACATTTTAGGTTTTTTGTATGTTTTATTTAAGCAACTCTGTCAATTGTGGATTCGGGGTGGGAAGCCCATGGTTCCTAAGTCATTCTGAATACCTTGGATAAGAATTCTTTAAAAATGGTTAATGTTGAAGGTTGGTTATTTTCTGGAAGCCCTGATTGCATGTAGTTTGGGAGTAGTTTTTCCTTTAGTTATACCAATTTTCAAGGAATTGAGGAATACCTCAGACCTGGTTTTGTTCATAGAAGTGAGCTAGTCAGTAAGCAACTAGAATTCCCCTTGATCTCCACAGTCCTCCTTATTCTGCAAATAGTGTTCTGGTAGGGTTTGGGGTTTTTAATATTTCTAATCTTTTTATGAAGATTAATATATTTGAGGGTTTTAGTTAGTGAAGTGCTGCTCTATTAACTTTCCTCAGATGTTAGGATGTTCCTGTGATCTCTTTTGGTTTCTGTTAGATGTATAACCATATTCTTAGTCTAAAGAAAAAATGGTGCGGTTCTCTTGTGGCTGGTTTTGTTTTTTTGTTCCACACCCGCCCCCCCCCGCCCTGCCTCTTCAGTTCTTACTGGCATTAAGCATACTGCATCCGCAGCCTCTGCTGGCCCCCAGTGAAAGAATAAACCTTTTGATGCGTATGCTATTCCTTCACTGGAAGGCTAACCCTCTCATTTGAAAAGCACCTTTTATTCTCACCTGCTAGCTCTCTGTTATTCTTCTCTGCTCTCCCTTCTCCCCCTCCCTTTTTTTTTTCTGCTTCCACATTCCTTGCTTTTGCCTCCCTTTGCAAAGGGCTAGTTAGTAACTGGATAAAAACCACTGTGCCACTATGTCCTGTAATACCACAGTGTATAAAAAATACATTGTGCAGAAAATGGTGGTGTCGTTCGTTGGGTCAGTCTTCAAAAGAGAGTTTGAGTTACTGCACTGGAGGGGGGAGGAGGAGTGAATGAAAAATGGCAATCAGTTTAACTCCTAAGTTAATGCTGACCACAGTACGTGCACATCAAGTTATATATTATTTTTTAAAAAATTGTCTTCCATTATGTTCCTAAACTATCTCAGCAGGTTTTTGTTTTTCTCTGCACCACCAACCCCACTCCATCCCCCTTGCCCAGTTATGAACTGGACGTGTAGCAGCACAGTTATTTCAACAGATAACTGAAAGTGGCATATTAATTTTGTGTTTATCTTGACAGTGTGATGCCATCAGCGTTCTGGAAAAAGAGCATGACTACAGAGATGAACACTTTGACTTCATTCAGTCACATATCAGACGGTTTTGCTTGCAGTGTATCCTTTAACACATCATAAAGATGATAATGACTCAATTAAATCTTTGCATTAATTATGACCAGCTTAAAAGAATATGTGAATCTGTACCAAAGTAGTATGTAACTCCTTTACTGTAGCTGGCAGTCTGCTTCAGCTACCCCCTAAGACAATGTTGAGTTAAATTTTTGTTTTCTCTCACATTTTTTTTAATTTTTTTTTTTTACAGAGCTGCAAGAGTCTAGCATGTCCCCTTACCATGAATTTCTTTACTTGCCTTTATTTCCATATTTAGGAGTCAGTTTGCAAATCAGCACATCTTAGCTGACAAGATCCCTAAACCAATAACAAGATAGTTCATTTAAGTATGATCTTGCTTCAGATGCACATAAGGCACGTTATTCTTTTTGACCAAATATGCAGTCTCTTCAGTGTTCAGTAATTCCACAGGATGAGGTGATAAGGGAAGGCAAGAAGTGTGAATTGCTGTAGGAAAGATCCACTGGCTTCTCTTGTGTTGGTACAGAGACAACGCACATAAGCTGTCGCTGTGCTATTATTTTTATTTTTAAACTTCATTTTTTAAAAAGAAGTCTATAAAATACTGTTTAGTGTTGTTTAGTCAGCTAGATGTGCCGAGATCTAGATTTCAGATGCCAGTAATACGCCTACATTGTGTCATCATCATTTATGCTGTGGTAAAGGGAAGTTTAAACGCTATTGGAGAGACAGCAGTTAACAGATGGAAAAATTAGTTCAAGAACCTGAGACCTCAGTTGAGTACCAAGATGGCACTTCCTTCAAAAGGCTTTCAAGACCTAACTTTCCAAAATGGAATTAGGGGTAATTGTAATAAGTCTTGTGGATGGAGGAAGAATATGAAAGATTAGTACAAATTAGGCTCTCTGATTGTATATGCCATGTACAACTTGGAATTCTGTTCTGAACTTCACCGAAAGGGAACTGGATCCCATTATATGACTTTCTTCTAGAACTTGAATTGCATGCATGTAGAAATAAATTAGGGGGTTTGGCATTTTTATAATCCCAAAGCAAAAATTACTCATAACTTCCCTGGCTGCACATAAGCTGTGTTAATTTGATACTGAACCATGCTGGAATACTAAGCGCTCTCTTGGTCTTTTAGTGACTGATACATGGCACAACTCGTTTGCATTCATTTTGTTCGAAAGCAGATCACTGTATAATGTAAGAACTGGCTCCCCTAATTTAAAAACGCAGGTGGGGAAGTGGAAGATCTTTGGCGTTTTTGAAGCTACTAGTGTTAGTGCTGTAGTGTCTGTGTTGCAGGATGTGATAATGACAAGATACAAGGATGAAAATTATTGTTCACTAAAAGCAGAAGACAGTTTTGGAGGCATCATAATGAAACCATTGGTATTGTGGGCTTTGAAAGTGGTAAGAGCCTGTACTTTACTCTAAAAGCAATAGCTGAGTTGGCCTAAAACAAATGCAGGAAGAAAGATTTAAATTGCTAAGTAGCTTATTTCAAAAATTAAGCGTTGGAAGTTGTTTAACCTATTTAATTTTGTATTCCCCCTCTAAATTCTACAAAGTAGATAAACTAAGAAAAAGGGTCATTTTACTATCTCTTACTAACCACTAAACCGAGTTTTCTTTAACAAGTTTATTCAGATGGGGCAGCACTTATTTACACTTCAGTAAAGGAGAACAAAAACATTGATTTAGTGTATAAATATATAGTCCAGAAGTTGTATGGGTTTCCTTTCAATGTTCCAGCTGTTGTTGTGGAAAAAGATGCAGTATTTATGTAAGTCATCTGCATTATTATGTCTATATGACTACAAAATGTATTTGTGCAAGACTCTAAAACAGCATTTAGAGCCTTTTTTGTTTATGCTTTTTAAAGTTCCATTTAACATTCTTGTGAGTTGGAGTTTGGTGAGTGCCAGTGGATTGAGGTGACAAATACTCACTGCCCCAAAGAGAAATGTTAAACCCAGAGATTTTGCTCTTCTCTGTTGTGGTGAACCAATCTCTAACTAGCTGTACTAGTCAATAACTAGCTTGCACAGCAGAATGGGAGCTATGACAACTTTCCTGGCTTCCAGATCTGTGCAGTTGAGGATTGCCTACAAGAATAACCCGAAGTAACAATAGAATTTAAAGCCAAATAATCCTTTATCTAGTCCTGCAGGTTGGGATAATGACAAGAAGATAGGAATATTGCACGAGAACTTCCAGACACTAAAAGCAGAAGACAGTTTTGAAGATATCATAATAAAACCACCAGTCAGAAAGGTAAATTGAGATGTTTTGGCATTCAACTTCTTATCTATTTATGTATCTGTCCGGTTTTTGGTTGTTTCTCTTTCCTTGAGACTTTGCTTCCAGTTTATGAGTGTGATAAACCGTGTGGGTTTTTTCTTATATTGTCGTTTTATATCGTTCTTACAGTTCTTCTTTAGTTACCAAAAAATCATTATGTATTTTTGTTCTGTATAGCTCTTTTCCAGCTTACGCCGTTTTTTAGTCTGCTGTTGTTACATTGTTCAATACTACAAATATACTTGTTTTGCTTTTGATACATATTTGGTATTGAAAAGTCTAAATGTCCTTTAACTGTCGGTCAGGTTGAGTTAGTATTTTTTAAGAACACTCTGTTTTGCTTTGAGTTGCTTATAACTTCATAATGCTTTCTGGTGCTATTGGAGTATTTAAAATAAGAAAGCTTGAGAGAGTGTAAAATCAAAAATAAACATGTGAAAATGAGTTCTACGTATATTCAGTATATTTTCTCTCTCATACTATTGAACAAAAGGCTTTGACAGAACTACCTGAAAACACATGTGGGACTGTTGAACAAAACGCCAGCAGCAGTGGGCCCCATGTGTACAGAAGTTATTGAAGGCAAATATTTCTATGGCGTTTCCTAACAAAGCTAAGAATTTGGAACTGATCATATTTCCAAGTGTGAATTATTTTAGCTGAGAAAACTAACACTATGTCCTTTCTGCAATCTTTAGGAAAAAATCAAGACATATATAGTAGTATATTAAATTATAAGCGTCCAATGAAAATACAACTGACAGGGGTTTTTTGCATGCTTATAAACTTCAGGCCTGGATTATGAACTTTCATATTTGCCATGCTTGTTTTGGCACAGTTTTTGTGGTGAGCTTATTTGGAGGGAGAGTGCTTACAATTTGATGCATAGACCTGGGATCTAAGATGTCTGCGTCCAGTTCATATACAAGTCTGATGCAACACAGGTGCAGAGTCACTTTTGCCATAGTTACCTACGATAATACCAAGGTTGGGCCTCGATAAGTTGAGACACGTGAGCATGCTGCAGAGTATGTGCGCCTGTGAACATTTCTTACAGATCCCGAGATCTATTGCACTTTAATTTAGCTTAAATGGAATCATGAGGTAGCGGTCTTAAATCTAGAAACTGTGGTCTGCGGTCAACATAGTACTTTACACATTTCCTTCATTGTTGAATGCCTTGGTCATATTCACGGGGAAGTATAAAAGGAAATATATTTCTTTCTTTTAGTTGAAATCATGTTAATGTTTTTGTATTGCAGTTTGTTCATGAAAAAGAAATTGTAGCAGAAGATGACCAAGTGTTTCTTATGAAGCAGCAGGTAATTTTCCATCTATAAAACAAGCAGCCAGTGTTTCATTTAACAATTCTCAATACAAATTGGGGTTTGTATTCTTAGTTACTGTAATACCTAACGCTACATGGGTTTGTTTGTTTTTTGCAGTCACAGTTGGCGAAACAACCACCTACTGCTGCAGGAAGGCCAGTGGTTAGTAATAAAAAATTTTAAATATCATCACATGAAAATGATTTGGTTCCATATGTTTAGAGGGTTGCTTGTTTTAATTGCACTATCAAATATTCTTTGATACAATTTTTTTTTTTTTAACTACATGGTGTTTAAGTCCACATCATATACTGCTCTAAAATTACGACACTTCTTCACAGCTAGTCATGACAACTTGTAGTGACAGCAAGGGCTAAATGTCGTGGCTTTACTTTTCATATGTTAGAATGCATTTAAGCAGTTAGTTGACTCCCCTTTCTGTCCCAAGAGTGTGCCAGGGAGCAAACTACGTTGGTTGAATTGCCTTGGTGAGTTTTATGTCCTAAATTTGGCACTCTCTCTCTAGGAATACTAAGATTCTGACATAAAATTAAGGTCAAATGAAAACTATGACATCATCTCTATCTACATTTAAAATACAAATAAAATAACTAAAAGGTAACACAAGTTTAATGGGGAGCATGTGATCTTATAAATGTAGTTTTACCTTTCTAGATGAACTGCAGGTTTGCAGAAACATGACTTTTTATCCTTGAAGTGATGAATAATGCTTTTTCTCCTGGGCTGCATTTAGTCCTTTCCACTTTATTGGTGGTATGTGGTGTCTTTCCAAGAAATTTTGGTGTAGTTGCTCTATGATCTAATCAGTGCAATTTTCATTACGGTCAGGGGCACTACTGAGTAACAGATGGATTTTCAAGTTTCTCACTGACATAAAATGAAAAGCTAGTATTTTTAAGAATGTTAGAAAGGGTAAAAAAAAAAAAAAAAATTGTACGCAATCACCAAAATCTAATCCTGTGTCGTTTCTGTTGCATGGGATACTATGTTATTAAAAAATAAAAGATTAGGAGCTGTGAGAACAAAAGGCGTAATTTCACGTACTCTTAGATTACATGAATCAATTCTGTAGAAGATTGACTAGTTCAGCTTCAGGAAATTTCTTTTTTTTTTTTTTTTTTTTAATTGCATAGGATGCCTCTCCCAGAGTTCCTGGAGGATCTCCTAGGACACCAAATAGATCCGTAACATCAAACGTTGCCAGTGTTACGCCTATCCCTACTGGGTCAAAAAAAATTGATCCCAATATGAAAGGTACCTTTTCTTATGAGGGCACAAATAGAGTTGGGGAAGTAAAATAGCTGCTTTGCCTGCCGCCTTTAGTGTGCTTATTGAGATTGACTAATACACAAAATCAGTATTTACTTAGAAAATCTGTTTGGTTTGGGTTTGTGTTGTATTTTTTTTCCCCTCTCTCCCCTTGTAGCTGGAGCTACTAGTGAAGGAGTCCTGGCTAACTTCTTCAATAGTCTCCTGAGCAAGAAAACTGGTTCCCCTGGTGGCCCCGGTGGTGTTGGCGGCAGTCCGGGAGGAGGTGGCGCTGGAGGTGCTGGCAGCAACTTACCACCATCAGCAAAAAAGTCAGGTACGATTAACGATAAAAGATCAACTCAATCTGAATCGTGAGTGGGGGATCATTCCTAGTAGTATAGTTTTATCAGAAGTATGAACACTACTATATTTAACTGAATGTTTTATTGGATATAGTTTTTGATTTTGTTTTCATAGCAGTTGAGTATTATCTTTTTATGGCTCTCAGAGAATCAAAGAAAAACTTTTCACTTAGCTGTTTCAGCATGACTTGTGTCCACGACTTCTTCATTTTTCCTTTGTTCGCCACCATCCCAATAAATGGCTTATGCTATATGCCATTTTTAATATTATTCAGATATATTGGGACTTAACTTCAGGTTGATTTTTGTTCTGTTTTGTTTTGTTTTTAACAATACTGTCAGTGTTAAAGTAACTTCGAATTGTCTTTTGCTAGTGATCTAGCTCTGATGTGATGAAGGTTTTGGTTGATAGAGTTTGGTGACAGCCTATAAAACTACTTAGGTATTTTCTGTTGATAGCATTTTTTTATATGATGTGATTAATAATTAGTATTCATCTAAAAATGTCTAATAGTGACTGCTCTAAATCTAGATGCCAGACTACTTTGGTGCTTCTTGCTATTCCAGATTAAAACGTTTCTGTGTGAAGGAAGAACATACCTATACAGGCATCTTCCCTCCCCCCTTCCCCAGCGGCCAGTAACGCAGCGCTGAAGTGGGAATGCTGGTGTTTCATTGGTACTTGACATGAGTGTTTACATTTATATAGTAAGAGGAAAACCACCTCCCTTCTCACTAACATTCCGCGTAGGCTGACCCTGAATTCTCTTTTTACGTGTGTGCACTTCCCTTTTTTAAATGCACCGCTCAGTTGGCTGAGCACAGTTTATGGGTACTTCCTGACGTGCCGCAGGCAGGTTCAGCGGTGCTAGTTTGAACAGCCCGTGGCGATTGTTCAAACGAATGCAGCTGACGCAGTACGAGAGGCAGAGAGCACCCACTGAAAAATCCTGTGGGGAGTGGCCGCCAGCGGGTTTGGGTGATGCCGGGCAGACAGAGGCAGCGCTCCAGAACAGTGGTGTGTCCGAGGCTGTGGCAGAAGCTTCAAGAACAGAATTAAACTACTGAGGAGGAAAAAATGTTCTCAGAAACTTCCTGCTATGCAACAAATGAAGGGTTAGGGTGTAGCCAGTTCAACGTGGCAAAGGACTAGATTGTCAAGGAATGACTGTAAATAAAAAATGTTTGGCTTAGATGTGGCCTCTTCACCTTCCTCAGTACTTCCGGTCTTGTGCTTAGTGTTACTTATAATCCTCGCTCTTCCAACCTGAAAATGGGCTGTTAAGACAGTAGCTTGGGATTTGAGAATTCCTTTTCCCCGCAGCAGCTATGGGAAATTCCTCTGCTTATTAGCTGCAATATTAGCCGCTTTGATGCGGATGCGGTAGTAGCTTGCTTTAAATGATTTGAAGAGCAGCACGGCACATCTGGCAACAATTAGCGTTGTGGATAATTCCTGTTAATTTGCATCTTCAGAGAGGATGCTGGGACATGGCTGAAACTACATGTGTGTCCGAATTGTCCTTTAAGCCTGAGGTAGCGTGCACACTTGTCGTGGCGTTAGACTCTAATGTTCTGCGCTGCCTTTTCCCATATTGTCTTCTCCATTCTTGGGATAGAACATGGCAGGATGCAAACCTAGACAGGGGAGTAAGAGTTAAGAGTAAAACAATGCGGGGAAAAAAATGGTGTGTTTTAAGCTTGGATCAGGTCTAAGTGTGACTGCGGAAATATTTGTGCCGCTCCAAGTTAGGGAGGAGGCGAGCGGGTGAGGAGAGAAGGGGATTTGCCATCTGCAGGTCTGCGTGCGCCCATGAGCAGCGGTGTCAGGTTTATGCTGACCACGTGCGTAGAACTGACTTCGCTGGGCTGTGGTGAAACCTCTGATTTACATTCAGAATTATTTAAAATAGATCCGATGCAGAAAATTGTGTAGAAGCATTCATAACTGCTATCCTTAATAGACCTTTCTGTATTTTATATTTTACATTAACTCTTCATATACGGACAAATAATATATAATTATGGAAGTTTCTTTGAGAAATTGGACATAGAGAAGGATGTGACTTTCTCTCTACTGTTTCCTTTCTGTTTCTTTTGGGTTTTGGCCTTAGGCTTTTACTCTGCACTCAAAGTGTGCAGTAACAATTTCTAGGATTTGTCTGATGCAAAAACTGTGTTTTTCTGGTTTTTGCTTTTTTGTTCAGTTCGACGGGTATTTCTCGAAAGTGAAAGATACTATAGGCTTTCCCAAACCTGTTTTATAAACGTGACTGAATGATACGCATTTGTTTTGTAGGTCAGAAGCCAGTTTTAACAGATGTTCAGGCAGAACTGGACAGAATTTCACGAAAACCTGAAATGGTCTCTCCTACAACACCTACATCTCCCACAGAAGGTGAAGCATCTTGAAGACACCAAATAAAACCAATTGTTCAGTTTTCTGGGATAATTCAAACTTGCCTCTGCCTCTTCCTTCGGTGACTGGAACTAAAGAACTGAAATATCTTTCAGAACACAAACGGTTGATGTCTGTCTTTCTTTCATGTGTGTTGCCCACCTTTACAAAAGGGCGCTGTACAGATGGAAAACGGTTATCACGTCATGTAGGAGTACTGTTCACAGTGCAAGAATAGCAAATTTAATTTTTTTTCTGGGTTTTGTTGAAAAGTCAGTGTAATTCTGTAAAATGGCAAGTATGTCGACTTAAGTGAGAGGGGCTGCTTAGAGCAGGAAAACTGATACACACCACAGGCACTTCGTTTGTATTGATTTCCCACCCTGTTAGGCAAGTTTAATACCATCTTAAATAGATCAGCCTCTAAAGGAGAGGCCTACTACTAATTTTTGGAAGAGAAAATTAATTGCACAAAACTATAGCAACCAAAACAAACTCCAGTTACACTTGAACACTTCATTTGGAGTATGGTTAAAAAAATCTGTTTGATCTCCTCCGAGACTTACACTGCATTCAAAAACCCGAGCAAAAATTCATTCCAGGTATAAGACTAAATTAGCGGCCAGGTTTTTTTGGTTTTTTCTCTTTGATTAATTTCAGACACTGAATAAAAGATGTATAAAGAAAAAGCAGAGGTTAAATGTACAGATTATCAGTATCCAGATTTGTCTATATATATATGGCTCGGCCTTAATGTCCCCCACCATGTTTCCCACGTTAGTTACGGTTTAAAATTGGTCATCCAAACTGTAATCAGTTAATAAAGTATTCTCTGCATTCAAATTTAAATAACTTTCATTGAAGCCATGATGTTCTTGTTTGTTTACAGTTAAATCTAAGGATGTGGTGTGAAACGTCTTAAAAGATGCTTTTATGTTTTACCTCTCAGTGAATAATATCGCTGGTAGATATTTAAACTTCCTTAAAACACTCTTTCTGGAAGGAAGTGGATAAGTCCGCAGTGTTTGTTCCTAGGAGTAAAACTAGCTTATCTGCCTTGGGCGGTTTCTGCTGTAATGTGTTTTAAAGGCACGCTAGTTACACTGAGGATCCTGCTGGTGACTCCGCTATAGTGTCGAAGAAGTAGCTGACCAAGGTTAGGACTTAAGCTTTCAGTACACAAATGTCGAGCATCACTTTACTGTTTTGTTTCGGGTTTGTGGTCGCTCTCTACTGATAGCCACAGAATAGTAAGTGTAAAAAAAAAAAGTATAGCCCGATCAAATGATTACCAAGAGACTTCTTCAGTCAGTTTTTCAGGTTTTTAAATCAACAAGTCTTAGGTTAATTTCTCTCTTTAGAGAGCTTCTGAAGCACTGAAGAAGAGAGGGTAAATCCTCTTTGTTTTGAACATAGTGGTACCGTCTCCTCCAGTTCCTGCATTCTGTGGTGGTTCTAGTGAATTACCTCCGTATTTTAAAAATACCTACATTAACTTAAGAACAACATGTCTGTGGTTGCATGTTGGATCGCTGGAGTTCACAGACTTGTGAAAATTGACTCAGAAGATTGAATTGTGGACTGACAAGTTTCAGCAGAGATTCTTAACTATGGCTCAGTCGTTCAAACTGGAGTCCTTAAACTTTGGCTTGCGGCAGTGATTCGGTAAAGGTGGCAGATGGAGAAATGCATGACCTGCTGATGAACAACTGTATAAATAAATTATGTCTTGAAGAAAAAAAAAAAAAAAAAAACAAAAAACCAAATGAAGCTTCCAGTCACGGATGCATGGCATATGCATCGGTATCGGAGCAGTTCTCTAGATTCTGTAGGGAAACGTCTTGAAACAGAATTTGAAATGTGCCTGAGAGAAGGGGTCCTGCTCCGGTCGGCACCCGCACGCTTCCTCGTGCAGCTGCGGTGGCGGGTGGCGGTAGGGTGAAGCTTCCCGGCTTTTAGGGCAACGGCTTAAACTGGTTGGTACTGGCCAGGTGTTTGAAAGAAAACTTGAGCTCCTGCAATCTTTTAATTTAGTTCATTTGAGCATCTGGCAAAGCACAACACCCTTTCCGAAGCTGGGAAACTGGACATGTAATATATTAGGAGTTACTGCACGAGGTGCCCTTTTTTGCAGAGGCTGGGACGGGGAAAACCTTATTAATGACTCATTATAATTTCACTTCTTCAAACAAAGCTGGCAAAATGTCACTTCTGCATATTTAAAGCTTCTAAATGTATTTCTTCCCTAAACCCTGATAGCTCTTCGGTTTTGTTGTTTTGGGGATTTTTAAATTATTACTTACAAATTATTATTTACAAAAAGGCAGCCTCCCTACCCTGCCTTTTCATTCTGTAAGACTAAAGTAGCCCGCTTCCCTCCTTAAAGTTCAGATTCTCTTCACGCTGCTGTCATTACCTACCTACAGCCCGCTCGCGCTGTTTGGGGAAAAGGAAAAAGACTTTAAGGTATCTTTACCACAAAAGGAAGACGTCTGAGAATGCGCTGCTGCGTAACCCGAGGGCTTTGGCTTCCCCTTTCCCTCTGCTGAGACCCAGACGGCGGGGCTGGTTGCTTTGTCCTCTTGAGTTGCAGTTCCCCCGCCTCCCGCTCGGATGCGAGGGGACAACTGGGGTGGGTGGGATGTCCCAGAACCATGGTGCAAAGGGAGCCTCTGTGCCAGAAGGCCCTTTTCACGCGACGCCGGGCCGCCGAGTCCGGCTCCCTCGTCTCCTTCCTTCGCCATCAGGTCAGGCACCAAAACGAAGTAAGAAATAAATGGGGTAAAACAATTTGGCAACAATACTTCGGCAGGATCCTTTGTTGTGCTTTCATGCCCTAAGGTGCAGGTGGGTTAGGTTTGTGATGACCCCAGTTCGAAAAAGAGTAACAGCATGAATAACTTCCTTAATTTTGCTCCGAATCGCCCTCGTGTGCCTTTAATACTTCAGTGGTGTTTGGTACAAAGTTTCAGTCCAGCCCGCACGATGCAGAAAGCAAAGAGGGAATACCAGAACTGCAGGAGATGATTTTTGACGAAGAACGATTAATGCTTTTCAAATGCTTTGCAGTGTGAATACTGCAAAAACACTACAAAATAAATAAACCAAATAAATTCCTTTAGACTTACAGGGCTACTTCTGTGTAGACAGGGAGCTGATTAGCTTCAAACTAAACTGTTTTGGGGGAATTTCACAAACCTCCTCTTCCTCCTTCTCTCTACCATGTTCCTACATCGGTTCTTTGAGTATCCTGGTTGTAATAAAGCTGTTCTGCAGATTTTAAGCTTGACAATTTTGAGTAAATGGCCACTTTATTTCCAGACAGTTCATAGTTTCCAGCTGAAAATGGCAGTCTCCGAAACGTGCACGTGACTTTTAGGTTATGTGGGCTGGCTACCAGACCACACGAACCCTAACTTTCTAGCGATACATCTGAAACGCAAGCACCAGCCTGCCGGGCTGCAGCCTCTTCTTGGGGAGCAAACTTAATTTGCGGTAGGACACCTGCAGCCGCAGAACTGTTGCCTATCGCTGCCTCACGGCCTCGTGCTTCTCTGTGCTGCGCAGACGCAAGCGGAAAACACTGACGAGAGCTGGCCTAACCCTGCGTTTGGGAAATGTGGGGAGTTGAGGGGTTTGGGTTTTTTTTTCTCTTGTGCCATAAGGGATACTCAGGAATAGCTGTTAAAAATGCTAATTCTTCATCTTCAGCTGTTTAAAAATCACACATTCTAGCATGTTGGGATGGTGATCGGGGTTTGTGAAGTTTGGTTGCAATACTGAGCCCAAAAATAGAGCCTCAAGAGCTGAAGAAGTTTCAGCAGATGCCACACGTTCAAGTCTTTTCTGAGCTCTTTGCCGCAGTACTTGGAATATTCCCTTTGCTAGCGAGGCACCTCTATTTACCTCGGACATGGGGCTGGAGTCACCAACGAAAGCTGCTGAGGTGCTCGTGTGGGAACACCAGAACGGAGAGCAGGGGAGAGCCGTGCCTCCGACCGGCTGACTTCAGCGGAGCTCCCCAAATCGTGCAGTAGCGATAAACCTCACCGCCCTTCCAACGAAACCCAGGCCGGCTCCTTCAGTGGTTTGGGCTTTTAAGCTGCTTTCCCGTCCCTCTCCTTCCTTCTCCCGCACCCTCTGAGAAGAAGAGCAAAAACCCCACAGCCGCGTTTACGAACACGGGAAAAGGAGACTGTTGGGGGGTGAGGTCGGTGGAGGCCTGCTGCCAGTTCCGAGTGCGAGGCACTTGGGCTTTCGCATCGTACTGCCACAGAGCCGGTGCCAAAGAGCCACCGGGGCGTCACTTTATGAAAACAACGATGCAGCCCCGGCAGCTACAGGTATCTGCCTCATTCCGCTGGCTGGCATTTGGTCAACTGCTTCAAGGAGCTCCAGTCACGCTGCTTTGTCAATCATTTCAACATGAGCGGCAAGGAGCGGTAACTGTCACACAGCTACACCTGTAATCGCCCCGAAAGAGGCGGCTTTCTCAACTTAATTGGTATTGCTTTTTGGTCGCTACGGTGGGTATCTGTGGAGAAGATGTAATGAGGGAGAAAACCAGGTCGCTCGTGACCCGTCTGCTTCCGCCGGTCTGCCGCGCTCTGCCCGGCTGGCTGGAGGTGTTGGCGTGGCGCGGGACCCAACTCCAGGGCCGCTGCTCTGCCACCGCGCCCTGCCTTCAGCTCTGGTCCCGCCGCTCCGGCAGAGGCCGCGGCGGCGGTTAAGACAGACTTCTCTTGTTGGAAAACTCTGTCAGGTGTAGCACGTAAACAGAAGGAAATGAACAGACGCACCTCTGGAATGGGATTTCCATTACGTCACAGCCAGCTAATTACAGTTACCTGCGTTACGCAGGCTTGCTATTTATCGTAACTGTTGTTTTGATTTGCATTCCCTCTTTAAAGGGGAGAGACTGAACTTGAAAGACGGTGCTGATGAAAAGGGTGAGGAACACCTGCAGTTTGTGTGAACAGCAGCATTTGTATGTTCTAACATAATGCCCGAAGTATTTTTAAGCTGTCAGGCCCTATGCTGTTGTCCAGTTTTCATTCCCACTCTATCACATGATCTATAAATAAATATATAATAACTATATATATAAATAAATAAAGTGGCCTAAATAAGTTAGGCTTTAAATGGCAAGCTAGCCTTTATAATTCATGCATCACTGTTACGTATTTCCCGGAGAAGGCCTGAACAGGAAAAACAACTCTTAAAGACAGCAGTAACTAGAAAAAGGTTGCCATATAGTTTATCCTTTGTAGGTTTGTCTTGTGTTTCTGTGACTCCTTGAAAAGCGGTCTCTCCTCAAGACAGTTGCCTTCAAGACTAACATCTGTGTTCATAATCTAGTAATGCTGCATTAAGGCACTGGGAAAGATTAAAAAGGGAACAACTACAAAATAGCCTAAGATGCTACCAAACACCTTAAAAGATCTGGCAATTGCTTCTATCTCCGTTAAGTCCTGTCTCCCTCAGGCCACCACAGAGCCTAGTCACGCGCTTTGTGGCTTTGGAGTTATTCAGCCAGTTTTGAGATATCATCAAGGAAGAAACAAAACAAAAAGGGAATTTCCTTCAGAAGAGAGATGCCAGCCTCTGTAACGTAATCTTATTTATAACATACTGATGTAAAAAAAAGGTAACGAAAGCACCAGGGACTCGTAAATGTAAATGTACCGACTACACCTACCTGCTCAGTCCTGCAGCCTGGGATGCTGCCAGCGCAGCTACCTTAGACTCATCCCGACCCCAGGCAGAAGCTAGGGCACACCCACGGCGACACCTTACTTATTTTAGCGGAAACTCCCGTGCCTTGGGAGTTACAGGACTTGCCCTACTTATTCACCCCTCGAGCCAGTTCCTGCAGCTGAACACTGCTCACGGCACAGCCAAGGCTGTACCACCCTGCCTGGGGACCCCACACGTTGCCTCGTGCTGTCTCACCGGGAGAGGTTGTGTGTACGGCCTGCTGGTACGCGTTCAGCACGGAGCATGGCCCAGCTGCTTTTACCCGGCCCGTGCTACTCCGTCCGTCCAGTTCACGGTGGCCCTCGGCAGAGTTAAAAACAGCACCTACCTCGTGGGTGACTGTAGCACGCATCCCTCCACTTCACCGCGCGGTTCTGAAAGCAAGGCAGCGTCTGAACAGCCTGCTCTGTGCCCTACGCACGTATAAAGCCATGGTTAAGAGAGCAAATTGCCGTCTTTTCTATCAGTAGGTTGTATTTGACTGAATTTAAGTAAGTGAAGTAAATCTGAACTTGACTATGAAGGACAGTAATAGTTCTATAGTTCTGTGGATAATACATTAATAATATAAAAGTGAACGTAACCACTTTTGGTTAGATACAACAGGGTTGATCTACTCTTATGTCTACTCTTGCGTAGGCACCGAAAGCTGTAGCTTCTTTTTAAAGTTGATCTGGGTAAAGGTATGGAAGTATATTAGCAGAGACTCAGGGATACTAGTGTTTTCTCTCATTGACAACAGGGAATGGTTGGGGTTTATCCCCAGTTGGCAACTGAGCACCACAGAGCTGCTCGCTCCCCCTCCCCAGTGGGATGGGGGAGAGAATCGGAAAAAAAAAGTTAAACCCGTGGGTTGGGATAAAGACAGTTTAACAGGACAGCAGAGGAAGAGAAAATAATAGTAATAATGGTAAAAGAATACACAAAGCAAGTGATGCACAATGCTCACCGCCTGCTGACTGATGCCCAGCCCGTCCCTGAGCAGCGATCGCTGCCCCCCAGCCATCTCCCCCCAGTTTATCTACTGGGCATGACGCCATACGGCATGGGACAGCCCTCTGGCCAGCTGCCCTGGCTGTGCCCCCTCCCGGCTCCGGTGCACCCGGCAGCGCAGGGGAGCCTGACAAGGCCTTGACTTCATGTAAGCACTGCTCAGCAACAGCTAAACCATCAGTGCGTTGTCAGCATTATTCTCACCCTAAATCCAAACCACAGCACTGTACCAGCTACTAGGAAGAAAATTAACTATCCCAGTGGAAACCAGGACAGGAGCGTAAACCGGGAAAAAAACCCTTCTGATACGGCAATCTGGTGTGACAACAGCAAAGTAAATGATCTTGTAAACTCTTCGAAATAAGCACCCCTTACAAAACCGGGAACAGCCCCCGGCCTGAGGCGGCCCCTGGGCACGGCCCCCCCCAGCCCGGGCCTGAGGCGGCCCCTGGGCACGGCCCCCACCGGCCTGAGGCGGCCCCTGGGCACGGCCCCCTGGGCGAGGCCCCGGCCCCGCCGCCCCCCGCAGGCCGCCCTCGGCAGCCGCGCCCGCCCGCCGCGGGGGGGAGCGATGGCGCTCGCTGCCGGAAGCGCCCTTGTCCCGGCGGGGCCTGGGCGGGCCGCCGGCGGCCCGGCCCTGCCCGGCCCTGCCCCTGCCGCCACCTTCCCCTTCTCCCTCCCGCCCCTCCCTCCCACCGCCGCCGCCCCTTCCCTGTCGCTCTCCCCCAGCTGGCAGCCGGCGGCGGCGCGGCCATGGACAACGGCGACGTCTACAACCCGACCACCGAGCCGCAGGCCAAGCCGCCCCGCCGCTTCTTCAGCTGCACCCTGCGGCACCTGCGGGGATGGCGGCTGCCGACCAAAGCGCTCCAGGCGGTGAGTCCCCTCCCCTCCTCTACTCAGCCCGGCGGGGAGCGGCGGACGCGGGAGGCGGGGAGCTGTTGCCGCCCGCCGGCGGGCGGGCGGGCGGACTGACTGACTGACCGACCGACCGACCGACCGACCGCCTCCGCAGGCCGCGGCCGCCTCCCCCGCCCCGTGGCCGGGGACGAGCCGCGCCGGGCGGAATGGCGGCGGGGCGGCGGAGGCCGAAAGCCCCGCCGAGGTGGCCGCGCCGGGCTGTGCGGGCTGCGGCCGCTCCCGCCCTGCCGGCCGCCCGCTTTGCAGCTGCCCCTGCGTACCGAAGGGGCGGCTTTGGGCATGGAAGGGAGCGCGGTGCCACGGCCGCCGGCCTTAGGACAACCCCCGCCGCTTAAAAATTAAACTCTTCACCGGCAAAGCGCAGGCTCCACCAGAAGGCCCGGCTTCAGGCGCAGCAGAGGCAAAGCCCGGCTTTGCTCTTGGTCACTAAAGCTTTGCGGAGTTGTGGCTCGGATGGAAAGCAGAGGCGGTGCCTTACGGTGCCGCCGTCTCGGCGGGGATTGCGTTGTGGTGGGGAAGGAACAGGCTTGTTCCTTTTTCGTGTTCCAGCTGCGGGCGCAGGCGCTGCCATCGGGCGGTTGTGCGAGCCCTGCAGCCGAGGTGCCGTGGTTCAGGGGGCTGCCGTCGTTGCGGTTTAACACCAGAGGGAAACCTGACGGGGAACTCGGTATTTTCTTCTCAGGGCCGCGTTGGATGAAAGCAGGAGGTAGAAGCCTTGGGTTGACCCTCAGGGTAGGGCAGCAGAACCGGGAAGCTCTTGCTGGGTCATCAGATCCAGACCTCCCTCTCCTGCCACCCGTTTGTAAGCGGATCACGCTGCGAAAATCTCATTTCTCCCGTGATTCATGGGAGAAAATTGCACCAGAAACATGCAGTGGTGGTGGTGGCCCGCTGTATGAGACACTGCGGTGCATCACTTCATGCTGGGCAGTCCTGTGCCCACCAGGACATAAAAGGCTTATATTCGGCTTGCTTTTTGCCACGTCTAACGTTATTCCTGAACGCATTCAGCAGCCGGGCGCCTGATTCGGATTCCTGCTTGTTCTGCGCTCGGCTACGGGCTTTTCCGAAACGTGCCAGTGGGACTGTGCTGATGAGGACAGGAGGAGCTTCATTTTTAAGTGCTGGCAGGGAGGTAGTGAAATCGAAAGTGGGGAAAGGCAGCTGACTGTAAATGTGTGTCAAAGTACATTTTCCAGCCAACAAAGTGGCTTTTTAGTCAGATGTCTCACGCTCACGGGAATTGTAGGTGGTTTCCAGCCCTTTCTCATTACTTCACCATTGCAGAAAAGAGGACATTTGGTTTTTAAACTTTGTCTCGCACACGGTCAAAAAACCCTTCAACCATAAATGTAAGATTCTTGAGTGCTGGTACAGATAATGGTAATGCTGCCAAAAATGATGTTTCCTAAGAGTGCTTAAAAAAATCATACCCAAGAGTGCTTTAAATAAATAAATATAATAGAACATAAACTTTTACTTCATCTACTGGAGATTAATAAAGTAAGATCTGCTGGCTGTTGCTCCCAAACAAGCAGATCATCTATATAAGTGGTTTCACTGGCTAAAATAAACCATTACATAGGCAAATTTACTGGTGTACCAAAGTCTTAAACTGTTTACCTGAACAGATGCATTATTTAAAAAGCTTTCTGGGTAGGAAAAAGGAAAATTATGATTATCCTAAACAGGATGGATAGCTGCTTGATATGCTCCTAAAGAATTTATGGCCTGTACTGTCTTTCAACAAGAGAAAAAAGAAAATGGAATAGCTGTTCACCCTCCTAATTTCCAACAGTTTTTTCCCCCCTTTTTGTTTCCCTGTACCAAAACGCACAGATCTCAAGAGTTCTTGCTCAAAACACTTTAAACAAGACCCAGAAATTACTGAAGGTGGAAGCCTCAGTATCACCAGTAAGAGAAATGTTCCTGTTTTGGGAAAGTGTTGATTTTTGGAAACGGCAGTGATGGTGACGGTCACTAACATCTATTAGCCTTGTGTTACAGTGGTGACTGTGAGTTGTTATTGGGATTACGCACTGATAATCACTCGCGTGGACTGCTAAACAGGGTATCGCACTCGGAAAATCAGCGGTCTTCATCATAGAAGTGATCGAGTATTTTACAAAGCACTCTGAAATCACCTGCAGAAAACTGGTTTCTAGACCTCGGAAATGCTTTTCTTCTGATTAATAATGGCATACATTGTAATATTAGCCTGCCTCATTAAAGCTTTTTGGGCAAATGAAATAAGGAAAATGTAACTGCCAAAAGGATGTTGGGAGGCATACTTATTGCAGGGGTTTTGAGATTTTTTTTTTTTTAATTATTATTTTTTTTTATATAGGTGGAATGTTTTTGTTAGTCCATGACTGGTTCAAATTCTGTGCGAGGATAAATGGCACAGCACATATTGTGCCAAGACTGAGGTAGCAACAAATTCTTATCTAAAGCAGAAATACTTGTCATCAACTATTGTTTGACTTGAACAAAAATGCCCGAATTGGAAAGGAAAATTGCGATTCAGTCTTAAAAATCTGTTCTTTTTCTGAGCTGATCACTTCCTAGAGGAGCCCTGACTGGGGAGACTGCCAGAATTAATATGTGCACCCATCTGAACTAGAAGATTTGTATCGGGAATGCCACTGCTGAGCATTTTCACAGGCCTGTTGGAAAGTTCATTGATCTGCTTTATTTTTGTAGCATTCTATTGTAGCCTTTTCACTTACTAAATCTAGAAACTTGACACGTGTAGAAACTTCCAACAGTAATTTCAGTATCAATGAATAACTTCTTGCTGGTAAGGGACAGATGAAGATGTTTAAGTTCTGGTGTACGTATAGACAGATAGGACTAAAAATTAAAGAAAAAAAAAAAGAAGTTAAAAACTGCATTTCCAAGGCTGCTTTTGCATTTACAGCACAGAGGAAGGCAAGCAGCGCACGCATATGGCGAGGTGTGGGTTTTCCCGCCGTGCCCTGCCCTGCCTGCCGGGTCACCTCTGCCTCCCGGCAGCGGTGCAGGGCTCCGGGCGAGAGGGAAGGCAGGTGGCGGTGGCTGCCTGCTTTTCTCTTCAGGTGTTACCCTGGGCTTCAGGGTGAAAGAAAATCTGCCTGGAAGGTTTAGCTCTCAAGAAACTGAGGAGCTGCCTCTCCACTTGTTGTTGGCGGCTCAAACAAAAGCAGTAGTGATGTTCTGGGCATTGGCTGCTAGGGATTCTCCATGGGATCCGTGTGGAGGAGGCAGATATAAAAACAAAACAGAAGGAGCTTTGGCTGCTTCATGTAAGCCTGTAGAGGTCTGCACTCATCCCAGGACTAACGCTGACGGACGAAGGTGGATCTCCAGCAGAACAGGTCTTGGGAAACTGAATGAAATGTGGAATCTCCCGGCTTGTTTAAAGCGGCTCATGTATTTGTACTGTATCTAGTAGTGGGATGTTACTAAAATGCAGATGAATAATAGAGATTATAATCTTCTGGCTAGTAGTAGAAAAAACTTCTTGCTATCTTATATAGCTGTAACTGTATAAACTGAAGTTAGGCACTCCTCTTTTAGTGGTATTTAAAACTACTGTTCTTTTGTAGTAGGACAACAGAGTAATCCCTTTTGTTTCTCATAGTGATATCAAGAAGCAAGTTAAACCCAAGCAGAACTCTCTGTCAGCTTATAAATGTGCTGCTGATACATTACTTTAACCAAAGTTCCTCAAGCTAAGGCTTTTTTAACAAATGTACTTTATTTTGTTATTCAGCTTATTAATAAAAAATTGAATAGTGACTTGGACAAGTCCCATATAGGACTCCACTTGGTAAATCTCATTCATTTGACACTGAACCCTTTATAGCTACTCTTTGAGTGGGATTTTTTTCTAGTTGTTTGTACACTCAGCAGAGAGGGGTTTTTTCAGGTATTTAGGTCATCATATGGTTATCTGGGCTTACAAATTCTTTTAAGGGCAGGTTTATTTCCTTTCTGTTCTGTTTCATCCCAGGTGAAAATGATGGCATTCAGTTTTCAGTGCTGATAAAAAGAGCTAGAACAATACATGAAAACGTATTTCACACTTTAGCTGACCCTGTGAAAAATGTGAAATTGAAAGTCATTGGCTGCAGCTGTAAGCAAATCTTTAGAAATGAAACAAAACAAAGCAAAAACCTTAAAAATTGGAAATTGAGAGTTGAAAACATTCCTTGGACAGCCCTTGTAGCGACTGTTTTAGGTGTGAGGGCTGCTGAGAAGTTTGCCTTGCCAGCCGCTGCGGGAGAGAAGGGAAGTATGTGGAGGCCCGATAGTAATACTGCAGTTTCGCAGCTCCGGTTCTTCGCCTTTCTGAGATCCTGTTTACTTTATATGATTGCAGAATATTCAAAACACAAGGCTTTGAAGTGCCCTTCTGAGGTCTGGCATAGTGGGGGAATTTATAGTTCGCACATGCTAAATTGCTGTTTTTATTTTTACTGTCAGAAAACTGAAACTGAAGGCTGGTGGTTGTTTTCCAAGAATAAGGTGCAGATGAAGCATCTGCAGTCGCTAATAACGGGAAAATAACAATTCTGAATTTTAGAATTTTTATTAAAAATAGGGTCATCATCCTTATATCAGTCTCAATTTTATAGCTGAGTCCGATTCAAGGGACCTGAATGGTTTTGTTTTAATTTGGCGAACTCCTTACTGCAAGGATCTGTAATCCTGTGTCAGCTTTATGGGATGAAGGAAACTAGCAAGAAGTGGCCAAAATGAGAGAACATTTAAATAAAGCAATATTCTTTCTTGTACAGTAAAATAGCAGAACATCCAGCAGCAGATGTATGGTGACTGTACAGGAATTAACTCATGTTCTTTCCTCAAAACATACTGTGACAGGAAGGTGAACATGAGCTTCTGCATAAATCAAACAGTGTCCAACATGGCTTAAACATAGTTTAAGGTTTTGGTTCCTACAAGTACAGCTGAGCTTCTGTCCTTACTGGGTCACAAGCACATGAGCGATTAGCTACATGCACTTTCTCTGAAGTTTATCAAGGGAGGTAACGTCGGCTGTAAACTTTCAGGGAGGTAGCTGACTCTGTCGGTGCCATCCAATTTCCCCCTCCACCCTGAACCCAAATGCATTTAAAATGAAGTGCAGTTGCCAGTAGTAAGCAATGGCATTTTTGCTCGTTCTGAGCGGGCTGTGCGCTGGCCACGCTGCCTGCCTCGTCTGCTTCCAACTGGCCATCGCACAAAACCACAAATCAGGAATCTTGACTGTCTAATCCAGCAGCCTGTGCTTGGCAGCGGGTGCTCAGCTTACCTGAGTGTAGTTTATTGTCCAACTTTAACAGCAAGTGTAAACCGTGTCACTATATAATTATTTCTGCCTCTAAGAAAATAGAACTCGGAAAAATTCTGCGCTATGTAGATTGAGGATTTTCCTTACAGCTGTCTTTATTAATGTTCATATCGGAGATGTCTGTTTGCTGAAGATTTAGAGACTTGATCCAACTCAAGCATGTTACTTGTTTGCAGATTCTCTCTCTTCTGGCTGTTATTTGTGAAGAAATTGTGGAGGATTGTATCAAGTGTGGAGGACTTTACTTCTTTGAATTCGTAAGCTGCAGTGCCTTTCTTTTGAGCCTCCTGATCCTGTGTGTGTATTGCACTGATGCATATGAAACACTTGGGGAAGATAAAGTACAGAAAGTGGTAAGGGAAGTTTTTTTTAAAACAAACCATTTCTTGTAAGTGCTTAAAGACTACTGTGGAGTAAAAAGGCTACGCAGAATGAATCTGCTTTTCTTCTCTGTTTAAAGGGTAGATTAAAGTAGCTTGTAGTTTAAAAAGATGAGTCAACTTTGAGAGTCCCTTTTATATTGACAACTTTTCCAAAATTGTCATGTTGGTTACCTGCAGGATTTTAGGATTTGTGTGAAAGTCTTTCACACAGACTAATACTACTGCATAGTCGTTGCATATATGTACATATACAGAACACAGTTTACTGCTGACATGATACTTGCAACTTGCCTGTTTACCCTATCTGTTTTCCTACTGGGTGTAGCCTACCTCCTTATTGGTAATAATCATACTTGTTACAGTTCCTGCTTTTATATTTCAGAACATCCAGCAGTGGCACAAAATTGCTCTGTAAAGTCAGTGAGAATATTATAGCGTCTTTTGAGCGTCCCTTCCTATTTGTCTTCAGAGCAAACAGTCGGGTTTTTTACGTGAAGGTACAGATGAGGGAGTGTAGCAAGAGATTTGAATGAGCACATTTATTTACCGGTTTCTGGTTTCCTAGATGTTTTACATAGGGAATAATGCTAGCATGGTTGACCTGAGTCAGAATTTGATTGTGAAATAAGTTAGATGAAATGAATAAAATACTTAAAGAAGACAAAACCAGGGGAGTACGTAATGCAGACTCTCTTAAATAATTGATAATGTTGAATGTTGTTTGGAATATAGTTGTAGAATGTATGTTCTGAAGCTCCCATTAGCATCGACGTTTCAAAGCATAAATTCACTGGCAGATTAACTCAGCTGCTGTTACGATGCTTGTTCTTTTTCAGGTAGTATATCTACAATTCTATAACATTCTTTTTTTTATATTTGCAGAATGTGTTTGCCATGCCAGCCATAGGTGCCTTTTTTCTGTTAGCGTCAATAGTGCTTGCTGCGACCAGCTCTGGGTCTGCTGTTGAAACTGCTGCATGTGTAAGTCTTAAAATTGCATAATTTACTTTGCAGTTATCTTGTATGTTCATTTCTTTGCCCTCTAAACCTCACTCAGTTTGCAGGGAAGAAACTGGGCAGGGAACAGTATTCAGTGCATTGCGATGTTTCAGGAGGAATTACCTATTTCAGACCTTCCAGAAACTTCCTGTAGGAAATCCAAAGAGCAGGCATTCCTCAGGATTGCTCGAAAGCTCTGCGTGCACTTGCAGCTCGCCAGCGTTGTCGGCTTGCTTCTGGGTTCCTCAGACTTCACTGCCTTGGCTCCGTATTATTCCCTGTCATCTGTCACCGTTTCGACGTTGCCCTCTCTCACAGCTTCCCCAGTTCTCTGATAGCCTGTCTCTGAAATGCCTACTTTTTTCCTCAATTGTCCGTTCATAATGCCACCCCCTCACAAAGTCAGCAAGAAACCATGTCTTTTGCCAGGCATTATAAAGCATACGTGGAGAATGTTGACTTGCAAAGGCTGCAGTAAGAGCAGCAGTTTCCTCAGTGACAGAAATAGTTAGAAGAGCAACAGGGCATGGATCTCCCAGGGAACACTGAAGAGGCTCAGGGCAAGGCACTGAAGAGACTTTGGGATGCTGTGGATGTCGTAATTCCTCACTCCTTTGGCACTTCTTTAGAATAACTTGGGAATTGTGAATACGTGAGTTTAAAAGATCAAATTTTGATTTTATTCTTGAATGAGAAAAAATTAGTTAGAAAAGAAAGCAAAATAGTTCTGTTCCACAGGCAGCACAAGCTATTAGAGGTACACGCTTTTGTGTAGTCATCTTCTGTGATGTTGATTTATTCAAACCTAATGCTTTGAGTATGAAGTCTTTCCGTTTTTTTTTTTTCTGGCGCTGGAAAAACAAAAACTATTGTGCTTTGAGACTTACTAGTGTCAAATTGCTTTGGGGCAAACAGTTGTGTAAAATTTAGGTAAAAGTTAGAATAATGCATGTGTTTCCTTGTTTGAAAGAAGCTGCTGAAAGCAGCCTTCTCCTTATCGCTATCATACCATGACTGAAATGTCATTAACAAAATGTCATTTCATCCCCCCTTGCTGACCTGGTAAGGACGTGCTTAGGCTCTGCAGATCTCTCCCTTCACCTTCCATGTGTTACTCTTCTTCACTTATCCCTTGAATCAGCAGCCATCTCTTGGATAAATACTCTGCTATACCACCAATGCCATGCTGCTTTAATAACTCATTTCTGCAACAAAATGAGTATACTTTTACTATTAAGGGCTGTTTAGAACATATTGCACGGTTCAAGCTTGATTAAGAGAATGAGAACTGTAAAAACTTTTGCATTAAATGTGCTAGAATTATGGTTTCTGATCTGTTTC
The DNA here is from genome assembly GCF_965183815.1 of Platalea leucorodia. Lineage (NCBI taxonomy): Eukaryota > Metazoa > Chordata > Aves > Pelecaniformes > Threskiornithidae > Platalea > Platalea leucorodia. The sequence goes on from NC_138823.1 coordinate 122,911,636, forward strand.
TAATTTAAATGGAACCACTGATTTAAGGAGGACCGTAATCTTAATGTATAAGCGTTATTAATGTATGTAACTAGTCCAGCAAATCTCTCCAAACAATGTTAGAATACTGTTAATGTTTGTACATTTTAAAATCATGTATTCCTTTCACTTTCACAGGTGTTTGGATTTCTTGCAAGTGGTGCATTTTTAGCTGAAATTATTATAGAGTATTATTGTCGGAAACAAAACGTCGACCGATGCACTGAAAATCCTGGCAACGCTCAGAGAGCCACAGAAAGTCGGCCACTGAATAAATAAAGCTTTCTCGAATTATTTCTTTTTTTTGAATGGAGAAAACTAAAATGAACTTTCAGTGCACCGTAGGTAACAACTTCTGTCCCTTCCTTCTAACCAATTTTCTACGCATTGCTCATCACAAAACTTTATAGATCCTTAGGTCAAGTAATGGCATCTTGAGCATCGTGTTCTAAGGTAACTGGTCCTGCTTAATAACTGGTCCTGCCACCTGTTCAGGTGACAGACACTAAAAAATCTTGTGTCTAAATAGAATAACTTAAGGACAACAGTGTGCTGATTTGATTTTTGACAGAGGTGACTAATAAAGGTTAATGTGTGATGATAAACTCTGAGCTATTCCCTAAAGACATTTTCTGTGTAAATGGACCAGATACTTCTGTTCCAAGTTATAAATTAGTACAGCAGAATTTGTTCTTGTACTTACTGGTCAAACCGAATGTAAAAGGGATACCTGATTGGAGCCTTACAGAAATGCTTATCCTTACATAAGGGGGTTTGTTTTGTTTTTACTATTCATATGTCTCAGTTCTGTCCGTGGAGACCAGTTCAAGGGAATAGCGAGCGTAGGGGTTTTATGGGGAGGGCAATGTAACGGTATATTAAGGAGACAGTTTTGCACCCCGTGGTCGTCAAAGTTTGGACTTGTATGCCAGAATCTTCTTTCAGATTGTTTCAAAAGCTATAAAAGTTGCAGGAAGAAACTTGAAAAGCCAGCTGTGAGAGGAAAAAGATGAAGAATAAATATTTTCACGAAGTAATGCAAAAAGTGGCAATCTGAACATCAATGGGAAAGACGTTACAGCACGTTGGTACTATCCTGGTGAATATTACTTGCAAGGTTAATACCATATGCAGCTTGTTTATGCATAGCAAATGGTTAAGTTTTGCCAGAATGGTTATGAACCCCACCATTTTCTTTGTTTATAAATATGGCACTAGCTTGAGACTTCTTGCTGCTGACTAGGTCAGTTGGTAAAGAGGTAAATAAGCACTGGTACCCTTGATTTGTCTTAAAAGCAACAGGCTGTGGGACTGCAAGAAACACTACTGATGCAACACGTATCAGACAAGCGACGGACATATCGGAGCAGATGTTGACGGCTGTAAAAGAAATGAAGTGGTGAAGAGGCATTTTTTCAGAGGTCAGAGGCAGAAGCAAGACTGCTAGACCTCACTTAAGAGGAAAGTCTTCAAAAGCAGAGCAAATTGCTGTAAGCCAGGAGATGTTCCAAAATACCAAAGCAAATGAGAAAAAGCTGATTATGCAAAAACAGTTCTTGTTTGGGTGCTCGTGACATTTGCCGTGTCTTCCAGGCATTAACTCTATTTCATCAATACCCTAGTGTGAGAAATTTATAGTCCTGTAACCTGTTGTGGCAGCATTAAGATAAGCCCTCCAGAAATTGGCTGAGCAAGCTGTATTTGGAAAAGGATGAGGAAGCTGTCGTAAGACAAAGGACCGTAAAAGAACGTCAGAGTTTTTTTCCAATGCTGCCGCTTTCTGATGAATGTGAGTTTGTGATGTTCTCTCTCTAAGCTCTGAGACTTAAGTCTAACACTACACTTAGCTTGGAGGATGTAAAATTTTGACAGGTGGTGTGAAGCATCAAGCTTAAGCTGTAGCTTGGTTTCAGAGCCATGCATATAATACTTTCTTTCACAGAATTTTCTGCTTTGTGAAGAAGAAATGCTCTTTGGACTGCCTTTTTTTTCCTTGTATTTATTAGTGTCCATTTGCACTAAAACCTGATCTCAGTCTAGGTGTACAGAGCTTGCTGTAGCTGTCTCTGAAAACTGGGTAGATTAGAGATGTTTTGTTTACAAGCAGTGTTACTGGTGATATGAAACTTGCCTTAATGAGAAATCTCTCTGCTATGATTTGCAGTGTCTTTCTTTGGGGATTGTGTCCGTATCTATGATTAACATTCCAAGGGATTTTTTTTGTTTTTTATTGCCCAGGCTTCTACTCAATTTGTTTTCACAGCAAAATGCCTGTAGTCCCTAAATCTCGATCTGTAATTAAAAGCTGTAAATATAGTGTAAGAGTAACACTGCACTGCTGATATTTATTAAGCAACGCAGCACCATGATGGGACTTTTATCTTGAGGTCATTTTTCTTGTAATTTTTCTCAGTTTGAAAATATATGAAGAGGGTTCTGGGGTTTGGTTTCTTTTTCTATAGACTTTTCCCCACCTAAGTGCTTTGTTACTGGTGTCCATTCCTGAATTGGAGATAGTGGTACTGAGAAGGATCTGTAAAGTTCTCTCTCTGCCTTGGCCTCCCTGTCCATGATATCTACTGCTGATACTTCACAGAGAAACTGAAATACAGAGCGAGTTATTTTCATGAAAAGGTGCCACAAGGAGTTGGTGTCAGAAGAAGGTGGCTCTGAGTGAGATCTCCTGACTCTCATGATCTGACTGTTAGGCCTTTTGAAGCAAATACTGCCAACCTTTGCAGAACGGTTTGATGGATTCTACTAGGACACTATGATACATCCTGGCATCCCTGGTGTGTTTTGGGTTGTTAGTGAGGGCGTTTTGACATGTTTTTCGTTTTCATTTTAGTGTTCCAAGTAGGTAGTTTATACCCAGTCTCTCACCCACTGACTGATCCATGTGTAGATCTGAGGATCAGATTCCATCTCTGACTGAAAGGGACGCAAGCGTTGCCGTCGGCTAATGAAAAGGACAAACGCTCGTCTTCGGGAAACTGGTTAGTTGTTTTCCCGTATGTCACAGAAGCTTGCTAATAGGAAGAGTCCTGCTATTCTTCACAATACCTATTGCTCCATTCCAGATACTGTTTAGCTGGCATTAATCTGTCACGTAGTAGTTAAATACTACAAGCAGACAAGTCACATACTGGTGATAGATTTAAGGCAATTGCTAAATTGTTGCTCCCAAACCAGCTGTTGGCTAACGAAGCAGTTTCTGCATGGTGGTACTATTAATCCTAGGCTTCGACGCACAAGGTGTTCTTTTTTGTTCTGTTTTAAAATAGTTGAGAGGCAGGTTTGCTAGTGTGTATGGTGTTCTCTGCTTCTGCAAGGTTGTTTCCTTAAGCTTCATCAGCTTCCTAAGATAAAGGGGCAGGTGTGTGTCCCTCCCAGCTTCTCTGCCCTCCCAGGCTAGGTGCGGGGAGAGACTTGCTTGCTGCCACGGCTGAGCAGACTGGTCTCCTGCAGTCTTGACATACCCACTTTGATGCTTCTGACGTCGGATCCAGGCTTTGAGTGTCTTGTCTTTTAATTAGACTGATCCCAGAGAATGGCGTTGGAGCTGGATTAAACATCTGTTTTTGCAGGAGCTCTGCGTGTGTGGCTGGATGTCTCTTACCCCTCCCGTGCTCTGTCAGCAAAGCGGTCTGCTTGTTTCCCAGCCTGCTTCTGATGAAATCAGCCTGCTTTATTTAAACCAGCTCTTTAAATTACTTACATTAAGTTAGCTGATTTTGACTGAAGTGGATTAGGGGTTGTTCAGGAGAGTGGTAGGAGCTCTGGCAGAAGTGCTGTTACAAGCAACTGTCTTAAATTTCTTCATCTGTTTGCAAAGCAACCATCTCTGTAGCATCTTAACTGGTAGTAACACGTGTGGAAAGAAGCAACTGGCCCAGTATGTCTGCCTGGGGATTGTCTTCTCCCTTCTTCACCATGGTGCTTGGCAGTTGTGTTGCGAGCCTGCTCAGACGCATTAAAAGCATTCAGCTTTTCCAGTTGAGCCCGTCCAAAAAAATACTTAAAGGCTCTGCACCCGCTTTCAGGCTTTGTTTACGGTGCCTTGAGAATCGGTGCAGAGGATTCTCCAGGACATGTGAGGACTTGCTGTTAAGTGGCTGGACTGTGAGTTTCTGCTCTGAAGACCTATGCGTGCATTATGCCGATTGTGAATGTTACTTTTTGCGTTTGGCGTTGAGCCCACGCTAAAATCACAATGCTACCAGTGCCCTTTGTGTTCTAAATCTGTGAAGGAACTGTGCCTTACTGCTTGCGCTCTGCGCTTAAAAATAGCAGGGAAGGGTTGTGGTCTGTTAGAATCGAGTTCTACCTTTGCACCCTCCAACTTGAACAAGCAGTGAGCTATCATCTCCCACAATTCTCGGAGCTCTTTACAAGATGTTTTTGCATAATGGCCATCATGGTGATCCTCATTTAAATTTGTGCAATAAAAATACCAAGCTTTCTACACTGAAGGGAAATAAATACTTTGTGTAATTTTTTAAAGGTTTTATAAAATTGTAATGAATCAAGATGCTGGTGGTGCTTTTAAGATGGAAGTTCATCTTTGTTTTAGTCTATTTCTGTAAATGTAAGCAGATCTCTAGATACTAAATTTTATGCTGTTCAGAACTATTTATCACTTTTAATACCTTTGAGAATTTAAGTGACCTTTAATGATTATTAAATCAGGATGATAATACAGTAGTTTTATATATATAAAATAAAAATTTTATACAGTTTTGTTGCCTTGAATTTCCATTTAAATAATTATGAAATACTTAAATATTTTTTCCATTCTAAACCTGTGGTCGTTTTTAATGTATTATGCTTTTTTGGTCTTAAGAAATTTCTAAAATATTTTGTAAGCATTTTTTAAATAAAATATTAGTAAATAACTTGAGTGTTTCTCGTTTCTGCTGCTATGATTTGGTGTCTCTATGTAGTTCTCCCAGAGCCGACCACAGGAAATAACATCATTCTTTTTTCCTGGTTTGGAGGAAAGAGCTCGCATTGTGTTTGCCTGTTACCAGGGAAGAGGGTCCAACTTGCAGAGCTGGATATTCTCACTGCAACTTCCCAGGAGGAAAGGTCCAATAAGGTCAGTGTTGCCTCATACCACAGGGTCCAACCAAACTGCTTTGCAACAGCCTTTACACCCACCAGGGTCTCTAGGTTACTGTCACAAGCGCAATTCAAGTGCTGCTTTCCTATTGTCTTGAGGAGTTGGAGCTGAAAAAAAAATGAAGTGGCAGACTTGTTGAAGGAAGGAGCACAAACTAGCCAAAAGGTGTTAAGAGCAAATAATTTCTTCTGGCATAGAAAAATGCAGGTGACCGAGTTACTTGGTTGAGGGGGAGCCGCTGGATCCTTTAAAAATGTTTGTCTGATGATTGTCAGTGGTAGGGGGCGAGGGAAAAGAGGGAAACCTGCACGCTTTCTGGCAGGGTAGCTTTTTTGTTTCAGAATCCTACAGATTGCTTTTTACCTGGTGGTGATCTTGTGAACAGGAGGAGAATGGCACTTTCTTCATTGTTGGCACTGAAATTGGAATGCCATGGTATATTTTTCTTTATATCGTAACATTAAAGGTGAAATTGCCTCTTTGATGAAGCTGCCAGAGATGAGTGTAACCGTAAGGATTCATATGGGAAAAAAAGGTCTCTAATGCTTTTAATTACACTTGAAAACTGGATGCAAGAAAACAATTGAGGCAAAATGTTATATTAAAGGGGTATGTCAGTGGTGGATTCACACAGCATGAGAAAATAACTCGGAAGTCCTAAGAAAGATTAATGAAGAGTTAATTTGGAGCATGACCACATGCTTTAAGTCCTGTTACTGCCAGAATCGTGATGACTCCTTTCTCAGGAGCGTAATCCAAGTTACCTTACTGTAAATTCTGGCAATGGCGCAGCAGGGCAGAATCAAGGCTGGTGGTCTGCGGCTTGCCTTGGCGAGCGCGCCGGCACCACCTGGTCGCCGCCGCCTGCGCAGCCCTCCTTGAAGGCACCTACGTGTTTCCTTGCTTTCGGGTGGGCTTTCTCCTTCCAGCCAGGAGCACGACCGGCCGCCTGCTTTATCGCACAGCCTCCTTCGTGCTGTCGTGCAGGAAGCAAGCGAGGGTAACTGCTCGGCTGGGTCGTGGGGTCGCCGAGTCGCTGTTCTTTGCCTGCACCGCAGGGCGCAGCGGCCTGCGCAGGGATCTGCCGAGAAGCGGCAGGAGAGGAGTTTGCCCACGAGAGGGCAGAGATGATCCGGTGATTGAAATGATGTGGCCGGGAGGACTTCGCCCTCTTCCCACCGGGATTTTCGCTGGAGTTGAAACACCCTTGCCGCCTTCTTTTGTCAGCGTGGCTATAAATTGAACTGTGCCTTTTAGTGATACTGTTTCCAATCATTTTCTTATTTCTCAAAAGGTAGCCTGGAGGGTTTTTGATAATAGATCAATATTGTCTCAAGAGATACTTCACCTAAGCAGTCTGAAAGAGTTTTACTTTTATTCCTTTTGTTTTGTAACCTGTCAAGAGATAGATAGATATTTTTTAAAAAATTCCTTTTTATTACAAAGCCAAGCTTCGGCTGCACGACTACATCTGCACCTATAACACTCTACTGCAGCTTGGAAGATTTCTGTGGTCAGTATTACGCTGTGGTTTTCGGTGAAAGTTCTGTGGATCGTGGGTAGAAGAAAGGAATGGGGAGTATCTGAGCATTTTCTGGACTCTCAGGAAGTTAAATGAAAGAAGCTTATAATCAAAAAAATGCAAATTATGCATGCTGGAAAAATGTCAGGGTTCATAAACAGAAATGTTGGCAAACATAGCTGTAATGCATGCCAGACAGGGCTTCTTGCAATTCCGGTCCTCGCCAGGCGCCCCAGCGAAACTTGCTTTGACCAGCCCGTGTGTCCTGATCACTCATTCAGTTTGTTTCTTATGAGCTATTATCTCTTGGCTGAATATTAGAACAGGACTGGGAAAATAACACAGACTTGGCTGTTTTGAAGTTGGCAAGTCCTGAGGTGAGAGTCAGGGCTTCACAAGGAGGTGACAGCATAGCCACATTCTTCTGTAGCGTGACTCATGCACAGCCAGATGAGGACAGCACACAGCACATAGCCAGTCAGGTGTCTGCTGCTAGATGTGCTGCATGCAAGCATGTAGTATTCTGCAGTGCTAAGTTTGGGGTGTACTCATAGGCCTCATTTGGACTTAAAATATTGTAAGACAAAAGCATGACAAGTTTTTTATTACCACATGCCCTACCCTTGCTTAGAGAACGGTGGAACGTTGCTCAAAATAACGCAAGTCTGTCTGCGCTGCAGCTTTCCTTTTAGCTACTTGCTTTGCACCAGCCGTCACTCTTCCAAAAATACCAGTGCAGACGCGATTCTGAAATCCCTGTTCATGTTGAGCTGTAGGTAAGGAACAGTTAATTGTTCTGTGGTCTCTGCACGCCACTAACCAAAGACGTGGAGCTGCTGCCCTGGTGGGAGCAACAAGGCATCCTCAGAAAGGAGGACAGACTCTCACCACCTCTATTTTTATTGTTAACACAACACCCATTTTCACTCTCCTCTGCCTGCCTGCTCCGTTTCAAAGGCTGCAGGTCACTGGTTAGTGATACTCACATCATTGTTAAAGTCCTGCTTCCCAGTCCTGTCCCTCAAACCTACACTGAACCTCCCTATCGGTGCAATTCATAGCAACAAGCACTTTGGCTAAAGCTCTGCCTGCTGGTTTCTCAAAACGGCTGGGATAGACCTCCATTGCCACTTTATCTGAGGGGGTACAATACAGCTCTAGAAACAACTGTCTCGTTAACATAAGCCTGTCTGTTTTCTGCCTCGTAGTCCTCTTGCTCAGAAAGGCTTGTTTTATGAATGAACAAATGTTGTCCTTGACTTGATACAGTTTTTTAATTGTAAATGCTTGTTTCTGGCAATTGTGCCTCTCATTTGAGGGTAACAAGGGCATAATTATTCAGCTCTCATGCATCACAAACTGCTGAGCATGAGGTATTAATGGAGTGCTTTGCTGCCACCATGGCTTAATAGCTACAGCTGCAGCATTGTGCTCTTGTTTGGCTGGGGTTCGTGAAAAAGGGGGATGCAGATCATTAAGTTTTATGTTAAGAGTGATTTACAGATGTAGAAATAACAGTAGACTGTGTTAAATGGACAAAGTACTTCTGATTTAAAAGGAGCCATTATACCAGCAGAGCTGCGATTCGTACTCGTGGTGGTACAAAGCCACCAGCACCGGTCCACCTCGTACAACAACCCCCAATAATCTCAATAAAACGAAGTTGTGTTAGTGGAATTGTGTGTGCTGGCAGGGCTGTACTGGGGGGCCTACCATCACAGCTGGCTAGCAGATGTAATAAAAGGATTGCTGGATGCTTTTGGCTAGTTACAGACTTTGAGGTGATAGACAACTCCTAGCCTGGTCTTTTCCCATCCACCCAGCTATCTCATTACTTAAGTGCTGAGATGCAAGTGCTGGAATTAAGAGGTGGGTGTTGCCCCAGCTCCACATGGAGCTCCACAGTAAAAGGGGTATCTCCTCAGCCTTACCCTGAGATGTCCCAGCTGGGGGGCCAAGCTCCCCCGACTAGCTGCTGGAGGAAGAGGCACCTCTAGAGGGTGAATCAGAGGTTTAGGGTAACTCGGGCACTCTGAGTCACTGCTGTGATTCACTCTCACCCTTCTCTTTCTTCATTGAATATGCAAGGAAGAATGGCTGGGTATTAAGGCCAGTCCCATGCAAATCGCCTCCAAGACACACTGTGCTTTTCCCTGGGAGAATGGTACTTACTCTCTTTGGGCTGTAAAAATAGGTGCAGGATGAGTGCTGTCTCTAATTTCCTACTCCTTGTATGCCTAAGAGGTGCCTCTGAGTCTGCACCTGTGGGTTTTTTCTTCCCCAAGGTTTCTAGAGTCTTGCTGCAATTCCTCCTATGCCGAGGGTTGCTTGTCTGCTGTTGCTCTTCCTGTGCAAGTGCGAACATGTAAGAAAAGAACAAGTGGTTCAGACATACTTAATTTAGCAATAACTACGTTAGTGGCTTGGGAATATTCACCCCTGCGGGGAGAAATGCCCCACCACGCTGTTTAGCCTATCACGTCATCCACACTTCAAAAGCTGGCATATTCTTATTGTCTTTCTGGTAGCCCCTTCATCAGCCACAGAAACACACAGGTGTTTCCTTCGCCACCACGCATTACTTTTTTTCTACACATACCCACACATGCAAAGCACAGAGCACTCGGTTTGTTCCTTTTCTTCTGTGCTATTCCCTCTTTTCCCCAGGTGCTTGGTTTGCCGCAGAGCTGCCTGTCTACCTTTGCACGGTCCCAGCCTGTAGGCACACCTCTCTGGAGTCACAGGCGAGAGGGGCTCTGAAGGTGACATACGTGGCTCCAGACAGGGCTGAAATCATTTTAGGGCCAGTCAGAGGAACCTGGGGGCTTTGTGGCACCGAGTGTTGGCACTGGGACACCTGTGCCTTCCTGCGTTACTGCACGCTGCTAGTTGAATTTCCTGTCACAGTGAGGAGGGCAGGACTGCTGCTCTTTTGCTAATGCTTTAGAGGTTGCAGTTCATTCCTTTCAAAGGGTTGCTTTGTGCATTGCTGTTATTCTAGGTCTGGAAACACCTAAAGAACAATATATGAAATCTACAACATCTTGGGCATTTTGAATTTAACTCAGTTCAAGCCAGGATCCACAAAAATCCATCTTAATTGAAGTCATTTTATCTACATCCTAATCCTTTCTTCTGCTTCAGAAGCTCTGGCCTTCATGGCTGGCTAGTGCTCTGAAGGACATACTCTGCTCAAATACAGGTCTCACCTGAGAGCTGGTTAGCAGTTACCCAGTGACAAAACTGCTTTTGAAAATATTTCTCTTATGCGCCTTTCTGTAAAGCTGTAGTTCAGCAATATGCAAAAAACAGGTGCTGCTGGAGGTCGTATCATGTTCAGGAAGCGAATGAAAACATTAACCCAAGTAACAGCACTGTTCTGAGCTGCTAGCTCAGGAAACGTTGGCTAGCACTGCTACTCTGCAGCGGCCCCTTGATTTTAGCTTCTTCATCTGTGCTTTCTTTTCTAGCTCTGCCCTCCTTATTCCACACCACCGCCACCCCAAAAGGCAAGGTCCCTCTCAGCCTCCTGGTTATGAACCCTCCCTATCACACTACTGTCCCACTCAGCACGCCACCAGCAGCCACAATATCATGCCTTCAGCTACTCAACACCAGCTTCTTAAAGCCAAGCTTTCACAGCACTAAGCCAGAAACATGCCAAAGATTTCGCTATCTAAATTCCACCTCCATGTAAAACTGAAAGCTTGTCTTGGCAGCCACGTTGCCCTTGAGGCAGGAAACTCCTGTGGTGCTGCAACTTTTTTTCTCTCTCTCTCTCTTTCCCCCCCGCCGCCCCCCCAACTTTCAAGCTTCCTACCTGCATGAAGTGCTGCTTCTGGGCATGGCCAGACAGCTTCAATTGCACTGTCAGAGCAGCTCAGACAGAAGTTTGGCAGAGGGCAAAATGCAGACACAATTTTTTTGCCAACTGCCCCAAGGCAGAGGGGCTGGTCCGGGCAGGTGATGAGAGCCTGTTTGATACTTACTAAATTGGCAAGTCATTAACCCAGTAAACCAGTGCAGATATGAGATAATAAGAGGATAAAGCTACTTCATCAGGTGTTCATAAATATGGGCTTTTTTTTTTTTTTGACGCAAGCTCCTGGATGATGGGAACCCACTACATACCGGTCAGTCCCTAGTAATAAACAACGGCGCATACTTACCATACTGGCCGTGAGAAACCCGAGTGCTGACCCAGGGGACTAGCTGAGGCTGATGGACTCTGGGCTCAGGGACAAGCAGAATAGAAACAAACTCTGGAGTGGCCAGCTGTGGGTAATCATTGACCTGTAGAAGGGACAGGCTTAGGAAGGAGCAGCCAACAGCACTTACTACTTTTCCTGTTTTCCAGCTGCCGTTGTGCTGGAAAAAAGTAATCATCCTTCTCTAGGAGAGGAAGATGACAAGCAACAACATTACTTTTTAACCTGCTTCCATGTAGTGGCGTTAAACAAGCTCTGGGACCAGGGACCAAAACGAAGAGCTGCCTGTTCCCAGCAGGCTGGCCTCGCAAGTGTGCAGCCCTGTGCATCTGCGGAGGAGCGAAAGGTAAGCCAAGGACATGGCACCTGCACCTGCGCTCCAGTCTGAAAACTGAAATGGCCTAAACAGGAGGGTTGCTTAAGAATACCCTAGAGCTTTGTGGTGAGGGCCCTCTCCTGCCACCTGGGTGTAAATCTCTGCAGGCAGAAAGAACAGGACATGGGCCTCCCACAGACCCTTTCTCTGGTACCTGCTTCTCCCCATCTCACACAACCAGCAGCACCTCCTGGATGCCAGCCCAGTGTCCAGCTCATCATAGAATCATTAAGGTTGGAAAAGACCCTTAAGATCATCAAGTCCAACCGTTAACCTATCACTGCCAAGTCCACCACTAAACCATGTCCTCGAGCACCACGTCTACCCTTCTTTTAAATACCTCCAGGGATGGAGACTCAAACACTTCCCTGGGCAGCCTGTTCCAATGCCTGACTGCCCTTTTGGTGAAGAAGTTTTTCCTAATATCCAACCTAAACCTCCCCTGGCGCAGCTTGAGGCCATTTCCTCTCATCCTATCGCTTGTTACTAGGGAGAAAAGACCAACCCCCACCTCGCTACAACCTCCTGTCAGGTAGTTGTGGAGAGCAATCAGGTCTCCCCTCAGCCTCCTCTTCTCCAGACAACCACCCCAGCTCCCTCAGCTGCTCCTCGTAAGACTTGTGCTCTAGACCCTTCACCAGCTTCGTTGCCCTTCTTTGGACACACTGCAGCTCCTCGATGTCCTTCTTGTAGTGAGGGGCCCAAAACTGAACACAGTACTCGAGGTGCGGCCTCACCAGTGCCGAGTATGGGGGCACTGTCACCTCCCTGGTCCTGCTGGCCACACTATTCCTGATACAAGCCAGCATGCCATTGGCCCTCTTGGCCACCTGGGCACACTGCTGGCTCATGTTCAGCTGGCTGTCGACCAACACCCCCAGGTCCTTTTCTGCCAGGCAGCTCTCCAGCCACTCCTCCCCCAGCCTGTAGCGTTGCATGGGGTGGTTGTGACCGAGGTGCAGGACCCAGTAGGGCCCAGCGACACGTAACTCCAGCCTTCCTTGGCTTTCAGGTGACACTCAGTCTAAAAGCAGGTCTGTACTTTCGCCCCTAGCCAGAGGGATGGCCAAGGCCACTGGCCAGCACACAGCCTCTCACACTCAACAGCAGCGTTTTGCTCCACGCTGTCTCTAAGAACAGTGGAGCCCTGAGCAATTTTAGGTTAAATAGGGCACAGAACATGTGGCAACTTGATGCCATGTTCCACAGCCCCTGGGTCAGGTTTAGTGCATCCTCCCACGGCTTTAGCAGAACATGAAAATGCTAGACACAGGGTACGAAGAGTACGTAGGAGGCAAGCAGAAAAGAGATTTTTCTATCACTCCAAGCAGGTCTGCCCTTTAAGTACTGATACAGCCAGAAACTGTTGATATCTGCCAGTATTTCTAGTAGTGTATAGTATGCTCACATTACTTCTTCCTCTCATAAGCTTTCTACTAATGTTTGCACCTGCTCTTCCTTGTCTCCTGCTCCTTTTTGTCCTAATAAGCTCCTAGTCCTCTTCCCTGGAGCATCACTCAACACCCCTGCCCCCTTACAATTCATCAAAAGTTACCATTACCCTAGTGTCCTGCTATCCCCTCTAAACCCCACATAGCGATTTGTTCCCAAAGCCTTTTAGGAGCAAAGAACCCATTCCTTCGTAGTTCACACAATGGAAAACACAACCATTTCAGAGCAACAGAAAAAGCGTGCAAGCTGTCACATAACCTGCAGTGTCTTCATCCAGCACTGTGGTCCTCAAGCTTTTCAAAGCCACCCTTCCTCTTTTTTTAGAAGTTTCATTTCTGCTTCTCATTTTCCCAGTTTCTACCCGACAAAAGCACTATTCACTCTCTAACTTATCTCAAGGCCCCAGAGCTCAAACATCAGGGTTTTTTTCTGCAGTATTAAACAGCTTGTACTACCTACTTTCTTCTCCCAACACATACATTTTAATTTTCAGTAAAACCGAACCCCAAACTCCACCTGTATTGGCTTAAAGGATATACTACACTCATCTTGGAGCTGAAGAGGGTGGACAACTTTTGGGTAGGATAGTCAGAGACCAGCAGATCCAAACACAACAGCAGGGGAACAGTTTTTTCTGTGGCTCCTACCTCTTGTCCTCCAGTTACAGGATATATTCTGACAATCCCCAGAGAGAAAGTCACTGCTCTAGTAGAGGAAGGAAAAAAATGAGCAAGACAACAATCTGATTCTCAAAGCTGTTACATCATCCAAATAGCAAACATAGTTTATTTCTAAAACAGCTGGAATCCCATATTTGACAAAGTTGCAGACAGATGGAGCTTTCAGAACCAGGTCAACACTGAAGGAAACTTAAAACACTTTTTCTGGCAGAGCTACAGTAGTGCGGTGCCAAAGTCCCTGCCAGACAGAGCTGTCATTCAAAGACCCCCAGTAGAGCTGGCGATACCAGCAAAACCTGCGCTTTCCTTGGTAGACATGTTTCACGAGGAGGATGTGGGGGAAGCGAGGAAGCTTTGGTAGCAGAGATGTCAGTTTTCCAGCCTGACAGCATCCCGCTCTAAGAGCATCTGGTGGGTCTATGGGCCCAGCACTGTCATAACAGCAAAAGCTGCAGGCATACCTTAGACCTGTAGATAGGCACAAAAACCAAAAGGGAACTTGTAATTTACTTCTCTCGATCCAGCATAAATAAGTGCATTTGCAGCAAAACATATTCTTTGGACGATCACAGAGCATAGTTCAGAAATTCTTTGGTTGTCAGACTGCATGAAATTCCCCCTAATTTTTTTTAACCCCCACATGGTGACAAGTGACAGAGTGATGTGGGAGGCTGAAAAAAAGATGCTAGTGTAGTGCCAGGAGAGGGGGCACGATTCCAGCAGAGAGGGGAAACAGCGTTTTCTTCAGAGCAAGCTCAGGCTCCAGCCCCAGTCCTTAGCAGGTGTTTCTCCCCTCTGCCACCGCAGCGCTGAGGTGTCAGCTGCATTCACGCTGGGTGCAGCAGAACATTCGTTTCCCACAGGATTTCCAAGAGGTGTTGGAAGCTTGTAGGAAGGTGCCTACTATCTATCTGAGGTGGCATCTCAGGAGGTGAAGGAGAAATAGAGCACTTTCCTCTGGGGGAACAGAAGAGGTTGTATCCTTAAATAGCTACCATGTCAGTCCAAATTAAAGTCGGAGTCCTGGTTTCCAAAAACTGTAGTTAAGTCAGTCTTGGCAGGAGAACTGGTGATCAAGCACCCATTGCAAAAAAATACGTGTGTGTGTGTGTGTGTGTGTGTGTACCTTCTTCTGCAGGTATTTTCACTCAAAGTGCCCAGAATGAAGCCTCTTGTCATGTATGTCCTTTGGACCAGTCCTGTGCTGGCAGGGCAAGGAAGCCTGAACCGTCACTGACTCTGCTGACAGTGGATTTCTAGCTGAGAAGGATGTCTGTTCTTTTAAGCCAGAGAGCCTTTGAGGTATGCTCAATTCAGGTTGTTAAAAAGGAAAAAGTGACCCATTTCTGACCAAACACAAAATATGTCATCTGAAGGTACAGGGCAGAAAAGCAGGCCAAAGTTGGACATTGTAAAGAACTAAAAATTAGTCAGTATGAAATTAATAACATTATAACTGCCTGTTATATAGTTTTATTTGAATAATCCTCTACATTAATGTCAAAGCAGTTTATCTTGGAGTGAATATATCTATCTTCATCCACAAACAGCAGACTTTTGCACTTTCAAATTGTTTCCTGCTCTATGTTACTGTATAGGGCATATATGAAAAGGAACAGCAAAAAGAATCACAGAAACTGTGCACAGTGAGGAGGGGCATTTCTACCTTTCCAGGTTATCTGCTCAGTTATTTTCATTTAGTTACTCAAAATTTTTGACACTTTAGCAGTTGGCCAATTTCTTTTGTCAAAGAGTGAAGAAAAAAAAAGTCGAAGTAAAGCATGAGAGAAAAAAAGAAGGTGGCAACAAATGACAATGTATGATGACCTGCTATGAGGCACAAAAAGAATTTTCTGAGAGGACCATTAAATTACTTAGCAGTATTGACGCAAAATTTCAGAAAAATAGAAAAATCCGTATCAGGCCAGAAAATGCTTTTTTCCTCCAGATTGGACCTGGTAAACTGTATAAATCCTACTTTTTGCAGAAACCCGTTGCACCATCATGCAGTTGCCCTGACAGAAGAGACCAACTTATAAGTACAAGTTCTGCTTCACAGCTAGATATGAAAGGGGAAGCACCAAGGAGGAGGGGCCTGTGCTTCCCTTTTTCCCCGCAAAGAATATCCAGCTTACCAGAGATGGAGTGCAAAAGGAGAGAAAGACAAAGGTGCCAAGAAGACACTGCCTCAGCCTCGAAATTACAGAGAACTTCATGACGATACCAGGTTGGACAAAACTGCACTGTTCTGCCTGTCCAGGCTCTGGGCAGAGTCTCCGAAAGCATGAATCCCAGCAGAGGCAGAGGAAGGGACAAACCACATGTAAGAGAGAGAAAGAAGCACATTGCTCCATTCACAATGGGCTTTCCATAAACAGTTAGACCCCAAAGAGAATAATTTATAGGGAATGCACAGAATTTTCTACCGAACAGGTCTTACAAATACCCATTTTACAAATGAGTATTTGTGAAAAGGAAAAAAAAAAAAAAAGGTCCCACAAAACATTAAACACATATTCTTGGGTATGTATTTTCCTGTATTTGGCAGAAGGGAGTTTTTAAGAATAATCTTTGATTGTTAATAACCTGTAAAAATTCATGGAGAAAAAAACCTGATTTCATCATGTACGGTTGGGGCTAGGAGGGACTGCTTGCAGTGATGTATTCAAGTTGCAGTTCATAATTTTTGATGCTGGTTGAGCTGATGTTAGAAAAAGTCCACAGTTCTGATAGAAAGAGGTAACAAAGACTAGGGTCAGCTTATCCAGGCACAAATCAGTTTGTAACAGTTCCTTCATTAAACAAATCATCCTTGGAAGTTAAGAATCAGGTCAGAATTTGCAGGATTTCCCTTCTGTAAACAGATGGAGGAAATCAGAAGCAATTTTTCCATCCATCTGAAAGAAGAACCAAATGACTTTCCAAACGAGTTTTAAATGCACTTATTGCAAATAGCTGGAAATGACCACAGCCCAGCTTGTGAGACAGAAGTTGTTTTTCTCTGTAAAGCTCATAAAAAGCAGTTTCTCCATTATAAACTTCTTGGGGGGGAAGTGAGGGGAGCAAAAAACCTTTGGTTCACAACATTGTTTTGCATAGGCATTCAAGTAGATCTTCAAAAGCTACTGGCTGTCCAGGCTGTCTCCTCAGTAGTGGACGCTCCTCTTTGGTATCCTATTTTGTAAGGCAGACGTCTTGCAGGGATGAAGGAGTCATACAGATGCATCTTTGAAAAGGAACACAGTGTCAACTGCGTTGCTACGAACAAATTCATCTACTTTACTAAGGAACACACAAGAAACCTTCTTTTGGTAGGGGATGGGGGAGAGTGAAGAGAAAGCACTGATACATTTACTACTTGCTAGAAGCAAGTTATTTTGCTCTTGTAGTTAGTTGTTAACAGCTGTCAGTAGCTGTGATACATCTGTGTTGACAGAAAATACGGAATTATTGCTTTGCAAGTAATTTTGGGTAACAAGGAACAGGACATTAATAAATCCTTCCAGGCAGACACAGCCCTGTGGCAGAAAATACAAATATTCATTTTAGGCAAGCATTCTGGCAGTTATTAAGCACGATACTTACTTGTTGACTGCGTGATGCACGAAACCTTGTAGGATGACCATATGCTTAAAACACAAAGGATCGTAGCTAGGAACCCGAAAGTCTGGATGAGAAAACACACAAACCACAAATACTTACAGACCATTAAATGACACATATTCCATGAATGCACAGACACTCTTGTATATCCACCTACATATTTTATGATGTTAATAGACCCAAAAAAATGATTTCTTACTCCATTCTGCCAATATACTAAAAAAAAAAATAAAAGTTTCCATAGTGTAATAGCAGCTTATGTCTTGTCAAAACAATGACTGAAAGACAGACTGAGAGTCATATACAAGGGGGGAGAAAACACTAGACAGCAGCATAGAGTCTCACCTTCTAGACTTCTCACTAGGATTCTGCAACAAAGAAAAGACTTTTTCTAACACCTCTGATTACTGTTCGTTTACTGTCCTATTCAAACAAGTCCTTCCCTGACATCTGCCAAATAAACAAGTCAGGTAAGCTTTCTAGTCTGTTTGCATCATCAGGACTAAGTTTCTGAAAGCAATTCTTTATTCTGGAGGAGTTGTATTTCAGGTCCTGCTGCTGTGAAAATATTGTTGCCTACACTCAGAAGTCATGCCTCTCTCTATAAAGCCCTCCAGCCAACAGTGGCAGAGAGTATCTTCCAATAAGTCAGCCCAGGATCCCAGTGGGTTTTAGTTCAGGAGACATTATCCTGAACAGGGCTCTGTTCAGGAGCAGGTGGCGTCAAAAGCCGAAGACTGGGGTGAAATCCTTCCAGTAACTTCTAGCTGTTACAACAGCCATTTGTCAAAACTGAATTGTCTTAATTCTTCCCCTAAACACATTAGTTCCTATGAGTTAAAGCAGGAACCTTTGGTTTCGACTCTCTGACAGGACAAATACCCACTTTAGTGCTCAGTCTGGAGTCTCACAACAAAATATTTTTGTTGGCATTGTGTTACAGAACATTCACTGAAATGAGCTAGAAGGTAGTTCACCCAACCAAGACACAAGCAAGGCAAGTCTGTAAGAAAATAAAATCACAAGTAATAGATTTCCAATGCCCTACTTAATATATATTGCAATTTAAAAAGTGTCAAGACTAATAAACACAGTCTTACCGCTCCAGCCACAAGTCCAGTCAAATTGTAACTCTTGGATGCTGCTACAATCGATGCAATGAGAAGCAGAATTGTACCGATTAAATAATGAAGAAACTCCTGTGAAGACAACCACAGCCTGCATCAGTAGGGAAACTTATCAGGAAAGCATTTCAACATACCTCATAATGAAAACAAGTTGACAGAGGTTACTCAAACCACCAGTCAAAAAAAAAAAGCTGGGGGGGGCGGCGGGGGAGGAAGGGAAAAAAACACCTTGTGACCTTACTTTCCTCATTTGTAACCCTGTTTCGGGTAATCAAGATCTCAACCCTTGCTTTTGCTAGAATAAGTTATTTCCATAAGGAAGCTTCTCTGGCCAGTCCATAATGCAGCAGGCAAATTAGGCACGCCATTGCCTCTTTAGAGACACCAAATAAAGCAGTGTACACAGGCCACTACTTTAGAGGAATCCAAGGGACGGGCAAAGGTGCGAAAGAATCATCAAAGGCTAAATTAGGTGGAAAACCAGCCCTTGGCAGAGCTGGGAGAGTGCCCCTCTGGAAAAATACTTCCCAGCTTTAAAAGGTGTCAGTGCTGAACAACCTCTTGAACCACTGCAACTTTACTGACTGCAAATCACACCCCTGATTGCGATGTAGAGATCCTGCCAGGAAACTCAGCCAAACACTAGCTGTAGTTTCCCAAAGTCTCTTACAGGTCTTCCTATTCTGTTCTAAAGATACTAAAGTATGTGACTGAAAAGGAGGTTGGTTGTAAAAGAGCGGCAATGGCCAAGCATCACATCCCATAAAGCTATCTGAAGCTGAGCAGCCACAAACTGCAGTGCCATAAACTCACTAGTGACTCTGGAACATTTAGGAATGATTAAACACATGACAAAAAACAAAAGCAGCCTATGCAGAAGTCAAAATGGCATAGTCCTGTTACAGCAATGCACACATTAAATTCTGCTTTGCAAAACTGTCATTTATTAGCTTATTTCAATCCCTGCATCTGTATTATCTCTAGATAAAGAAGTACCTTCTAGAAACAGATAGTGGTGGTACACATTTGAAACAATAAAAAGGGGTGCAAGTCTAACTATATTCTTCAGCTAAAAAGAAAAAGAAAATTAAATTTTTCTCTCTGGTTAGAAGTGGATGGATGGACAAACCATTACCTTAGATCCGTAAACTACTTACATAGCTTCCATTAAACACCATCCAACCACCTCTTGGATTTCAAAATCCCTCTATATCTCTCCACTTGGCTTTCCCCATCCCTCTGGTCCTTCCTCTGTGGAGCTAACATATCACTATCCGTAAGGGAGACATGTTCTAAGAGGTTATTGAAATCCGTCATCCCACACTAGGATGCAGGACTCTTCTGTTAGCTGACCTGAGCCAAAGCTACTGAGGAAGTTCAGGTCTCGCATTTTCTGTGCTGCTTGTTAGCTCCCTGCTAGGATATGAGAGATGGATGTGCAGGGGAAATGTGGGAATGAGGCAGGAACATCCTGCAGGATATTCCAGGAATGGCCAGGCTATGGCAATCAGGCTGAGGCTCCTATTTCTTGCTATTGTTTAAGTTACCTAAAACCACACCAAAGAGAGACACATTTGACTTAAATAGCGCTAGCAGACTTTACTTTGGGACAGGATGTAGTACATGAATTCTAACGCTGTTATTTGGTAATCTAGCAATCCCTTAGCTGCTATAAGTGACCCGAGCTAGGAGCCATCTGCTGAAGGCTTGATAATCGGTAGGTTCTTTTCAATTGTCTCAGAATAACACTACTGCCTTCCCTGGAGTAAATCTGGATTTGTATCTGTGTAAAGGAGGGCAGGATCAGATCCAAATCAGCTAAAAAACTTAAAATTAGAGCATCTGCTGAACTGAATACTAATACAAAAGCAACAAAAGGATTTGTATACAAGGCAAAAAAGCAGTATGTGAAAGACAGCTTATCATTGTGTGATAGCACAAGAAAATGGACTAAGTAATTGAGACATCAACCCACAAGAGAGGGAAGGAACCCAGACTTACTGCAAGTGGCCAGCTAACACAAGTGAGCTTCCTGTAGATTCTGAAAATGTGGATAATGTAGAAGAACAAAATCATAACCAAGTCGCAGATGGCGACAATCTGAAAGTAGCTGTATGCACTGTAATCCGTCCACGGAGAATTATTTACACTGATGAATCCAACCAGCAGTGAGATCTGAAAGATAAAAGGCACATTGAAGATTTTTACAACGGTGCTCAGAGGGCCGCGGAGATTATTTTCAACACGACAAAACGGCACTTATAAACAGAAGACATATCTAATGTAAATTGGATGGTCCCAACAAAATAGAGGACAAAGTAACAAGCATGGTAATACTATTTTAAAATTTGCTGCTACATGAGCTAAAAGAACCATTAAGAGTAGGGAAAGAGCCAACTGCTAGAAGGAAAGCAGCAGTTTCAGCCTGAAGAATCCAACCTAAAGAAGTCTCTGTGTACAATACAACAGGTCTCAAATAGAGAAGAGGCACTGAATGCCTGGAGTTACACCAGCAACTGAAGCATCTACAGCCCACAGACTTTCAGAAGCAAATCACTGAAAGCCGTAAAAATTAAGGTGCCCATGAACACACGTGCCTTTACTTTCATTTTGTTGGAGTTCTCACATATGAAATTGGCAGACCTGGCTGCAAATGAACTAACAGTTTTACCCTTCCTTTTCTACCACCTACAGAGCAGGAGTATTAGCAGACTATAAGGTAGTATCATAGCAAATAATATAAACATTTGGAGGAACCGATTAATTCACCCCACCCCCAATACAATAGTTATAAAGCTTTACTACGTTAATGTTGTCACATAAAACTATAAAGCATTATTGTACAACTACTTTCAGTTGTAGGCTTGCAAAGGACAAAAGCAATTTTATTTTTTTAATCTAAAGTTACTTGTTTATTTTACTAATCTTGCTGATTCTACCACCCTGGCTAGCCTGGGTGATAAAAATAAATCTACCAAGGATACACCCAAATATTTTCTTATTACAGACTTTGTCAATGCATGCTTTCAGCCTCTGTGATTTTTAGTTCATCCCAAGTCAGCCAGTAGCAGTAATGATTCACATTTTAAGTGTTTCTCCAAGACATTAAAAAACTATCTGAAGAAGCCAAGCACTTGAAGACTGCACCATCCGTTCCTACACACTTATCTTCCAAACTCCTAACCAACTGCATCCATTATCAGAATAATTTCCTTAAGATTAAAAGGAAAAAAAAAACCACACCACCCAAACAACATAGCTTAGATTCTTCCTGCTGTGGTTTTAACTGAGTTTCACCTGCTCAGTTCTAAGTGGACAGGCTAAACATACACATCCTCAAGTGCAACCAAAAGCTCTATACACATATAAAAACTTCACAAGAAGTTCACAAGAACTTGCACTTTGGCCAAACTTCATCCAAACAGCTACATCAATGTTCCAACAGTGAACCACCTCAAAAAGGTGGCTCCAAAAAGAAAAGTCAGTGCTCCAGGATCCTTTCCCACACAAGTGGCTAAGCTATTGTTAGATCTGGTCCGGCTCCATTATTTTTATTGTGGTAGCCCAAAGTTGATATCAGCATTGTAAGTGATGTTCAGCCCAAGCCAGTTACAGGCTTCTGTGCTAGAATAAGCCTACATCTCCTCCCACCTTTGAAACAGATATAGGGTAGGGAAGAGAGGACTTTGAGGTGCAGGGCTGGATCATGTTCAACGCCTCTCAAGAATGGAGGTTACATATGCCTTTAAAAATGCATGGTATTGCTCAGTCCCTGTCTCCCCAAATATGTTCCTGCCCTCTGGTTTGGGAGAGTAACCACGCTGGCTCAGGCTGCCGCAGAACATCCATCTTGGCTCCCTGAATCTTAACATCAGTTGAGCACAGAGTTGTATGACTTAGCTGTTGAATAACGTGAACAATCAGAAGGAGATCAGCAGGTCATTAACCCTATAATCTATAACACTTGGAAGTGATGCAAGACACAGCTACCATTTTCATGAGAAGATGAAAATGAAATTTAATGAAATTTCGTTCTATAGGAAGAGTCAACAAGAAGTCATGGCAAGTATTGAATCTTGCTCTTGGATAAAGGTGGCATGAGGACAACACTTCTCTAACCACCAAAGGCTAAAAGAGGCCTCCCTTATTCAGGTGCCTTCACAATAATCAGTTCTCAGTTTCAATTACACTGTACAAATCAAGAAGAAAGTGCTAATTCACAGCAGTACTAAATCTGGCTATTGGCTTATTTCATGCTTGAACCATTATCAAATTTTTTACTGTGTACAAAGATTAAGAAGGACTGGATCCTTGAAGTACAACCACCATCCAAATAATAAGACGCACTGGTAAAAAAAAATTAGTTTAAACCAGTCCTAGTTCTTTCAACTCCATTGCAGCATAAAAGTGGTGGTTTTTTTTCCAGTTAGAAGGTATAAAAATTTGAGAAGCAGCATAAAGAAGAATGTGAGCCATACAAGGACAAGATCAGGAAATTCATCTGAGGTGTTATATTCCTCAGAAATAAGAAGATACAAGGTACCAACCATTCAGTGAAGAATCTGCTCAGCTCCTAAGAACAGGGTAGAAACATGGATTTGAACAAACATGCTTTCCATTTCAAGAGTACTTCACAATTAAAACAATTCCAAAAACAATTAGTAAAGATTCTCCCTTCTTTGATTTTAGATGTGCCTCAGCACATAGGTAGGAAGAAACCACTGTGTGGCAAGAGGTATTTCTTTCAAAGATTTCCTTTCTTAGCATAAATTTCACAACATGAGATTTACACACAGTTTCTAAAGAGGGTCCTCTGACTGGAGGCACATAATGCTATTTCACAGGACAGGTACAAAAGGGGACGATATCAACAACTTTATATAAAGCTATACCATGTTTGCCACACTATATTGCCTGCATGGCTAGCAGGTACAGTCAGAGTTTAAAACTCACCTGTTGAAAAGGAATGCTAACAAATGTAGGAAACAGAGCCACATAATATTATTTTTCCTTTAGAAGTGACGAATACCAAAGTTCCTTCACGAGATATCAGTTTATCATGATATACTCGGTGATGACTGTATCTTTTTTGCCCCCTGTGATCCCTGTTTCCAGAGAACTTGAAATTGAGTGATAAAATGATTAATACATAACTGTCCAGGATACAGTTCAACATATATCTTAGAAGTCAGTTTGTGGCACAGAGAGAGAGAAAGAGAAACGAATGGCAAAGCAATAAAATGATCAAATGTTATGAGTGTTCTTTATGCAACTGTGCTCAGGGGAGTAGGTTAATAAATCTTGAAAATAAAAACTAGAGGCACAAAAAAATTAGAGCACTGCCATTTCCATTTCAATATAGTATTTCACAGACTGTGAGAGCAGCAGACATATAACCCATAGCCAGCAAGCCAGTCAGACCAGCAGTACAGGTCAAATGATGGTCAGTCTTGTTAGAAGATTTCACTCTACAAAATATATTCAGGCTTCAGACCTGTATTACAAAAGGGGTGGGGGGGACATTGCAGGACATTGCTATTTAAGTGCCTTCTAGTTTCTGAAAAGCAAAACAAAGAACATATGCATCAATCAACTCCAAGGAGAGATTTTTGGATTTCAATAAAGTTCCATATTTACTCTGTTTCACAGAAGCTGATCAGCTTAAACTAATCCACTTCTTGACTTTCCACTGAACCAGGTATTTGATGTGAGTCATGAAGCGTGTTTAGGAACACTGCTATAGATCAGGAACTATCTCGCAGTGAAGCCAATGTGAACTAAAGGCAGTCAGCAATTGCCAGGAGGCACTCGACAGCTTACCAGACAGAACAGACATCACAAAAGAAAGATGGTAAGAGTCTGCATTCTCATCTCTATTTTGAGCTGGAGACGAGGCAACCACATCCTCTGCAATGTGCCTGTGGAAAATGTTGGCTCTTGAATAGGACTGACATAAGCTCCCAAGCCTAAACTCCATTCTGATTTGAAGTGAGCATGGCTCTACCAAAAATGAAACATAATTTGCTCTTTTCTGATACGGTCTTCCTTCAAAAGCCAACTCATGGCCCCTAAAAAAGGGTGAACAAGTACAGATCTTTCAAGGATGTTAATGGAAGATAGGACATGGGCTGGGAGATCTGATCTTCACAACAAAGAAGGACCGGGGGTTATGCTGCTGCTGCCTTTAAGTGATGAGGGCAAGGCTCAAGCCCCTTTTTCCCCTGTGCCATGACAACACTCACTCAATGTGCCAGGCATGGGCCAGGCCGACCAGCCACACCCCAGGGCTGGGGGGTGAGAGAGGAGCTGCAGCAGGACAATGTGTGTCCCAGCCATGCGGGAAATGTAAGGTGTGATCCAGTTACGTGTCTCGTGCTCACAACAAGGATCACAGAATCAGAGAATAGTTGAGGTTGGAAGGGGCCTCTGGAAGTCATCTTGTCCAACCCCCTTACTCAAGCAGGGACACTTAGAGCCAGTTGCCCAGGACTGTTTCCAGCTAGGTTTTGAATATTTCCAAGGATGGAGACTCTACAACCTCTCTGGGCAACCTGTGCCAGTGTTTGACCATCCTCATAGTGGAAAAGCATTTTCTGATGTTCAGATTGACTTTCATGTGCCCACTGCCTCTTGTCCTGTCAC
The DNA here is from genome assembly GCF_965183815.1 of Platalea leucorodia. NCBI lineage: Eukaryota > Metazoa > Chordata > Aves > Pelecaniformes > Threskiornithidae > Platalea > Platalea leucorodia. Next base: position 122,936,386 of record NC_138823.1, read on the forward strand.
TGGGCACTATTGAGAAGACTCCCTCTCCCTGTCCTTCACTCCCTCCCATCAGGTATTTATACAAGTTCGTGGGCTCCCCTGAACCTTCTCTTCTCTAGGCTCAACAGTCCCAGCTCTATCAGGTTCTCCTCACACGAAGGATGCTCCACAACCTTCAGCATCTTTGTGGACCTGTGCTGGACTCACTCCAGTAAGGCCATGGCTCTCTTGCACTGGCGAGCCCAGAACTGCACACAATACTGCAGATGTGGTCTCACCGGTGTCAAGTAGAGGGGAAGGATCCTGATCCGCTGGCAACACTTCCCAAAGCAGCCCAGGATGCTGTCAGCCACCTTTGCCATGAGGGTGCATTGCTGGCTCATGGTCGGCTTGTTGTCAACCAGGACCCCAAGGTCTTCTCTGCAAAAGTTGCTTTCCAGCCAGTTGGCCCCACGCCTGTACTGGTGCAGGGGCTTACCCTCAGATATCCTCAGATGCAGAACTTTGCATTTCCCTGTTTAACCTGACGAAATATCTCTTTGTCCAGCCTGTCAAGGTCCCTCTCCATGGCAGCACAACCTTCTGGCTCATCAGCCACCCCTCCCAGTTTTTTATCATCTACAAACTTGCTGAGGGTGCACTCTGCCTCAACGTCCAGATAGTGATAGAAGATGTTGAACAGTACTGGCCCCAGTATTGACCCCTGGGGTATACCACATAGTGACTGGCCTCCAAGGACCTTGTACCACAACCCTCTGGGCCTGGCCATTCAGACAGTTTTTAACCCACCTCACTGCCCACTTACCTAAGCCATACCCTGTCAGCTTGTCTATGAGGATGTTATGGGAGACCATAACCTTACTAAGATCAAGGTAAACAACACCCACTACTCTCCCCTTGACCACCAAGCTAGTTACCTCATTACAGAAGGCTGTAAGGCTGGTCAAGCATGATTTCCACTTTGTAAATCCATGCTGACTACTCCCGATCACCTTCTTGTCCTTCAGGTGTTTGGAAATGCTTTCCAGGAGGATTTTCTTCATCACCTTTCCAGGGCCTGAGGTGAGGCTGACCAACCTGTAGTTCCCTGGATCTTCCTTCCTGCCCATAGAGATGACATCAACCTGTTCAGAATGGCACACCTTCCTTCTGTACCTCTTACGCTAGAGAGGATAGGGAAGGACTGGACAACAGTGATAAATTCTGTTTCCCTGTGCTATAAAATGCTACTTGAATTGTTCCCTAAAAATGCTGTTCCTTTTTAAAAAACAGCTGTTTTCCTCCTTGTTTCTTCTTGTCCCTGTCGAAGAACAAGCATCTAAAGTCCATTGGTCATTGATTACACTCAGTAAAAAACAAGGAAGTCAATCTTCCACTGCAGGAAAATTCAACACATTCTTAAGAAAAGGAGAGGAATCATGCCTTTGTATTATGAAGAGATTATACACAGGATGAAGATTCACTTTCCAGTTACTTCCAGTGCAAATGCACACTGGAGAAAAGGCCCATGGCATTAGGCCCAGATGCCATTGTACTCCTCATTTCAGATGGTTTAGATTCCACCTAACTCCCTGCACTTGCTCTTGGCTGGCTGTAGTACTGCAGATGCAATTAGTTTACAGAGAAAGCTCAGCTCCAAACATCCTAGCTTCACAGGACCAAGAGAAAGCCAGCAACACGATCCTCAGCCTCTCTTGTGGCTAGATCCTCCTGTGATTTCTAGTCCTGTCGCCAGTCACATGGGCCACCGTGAAACTGCCCAAGAGCTGCCTGCATCTCAGGACTAACAGGCTGGACTCCCCTTCACTAACACAATCGTGCTGGAGGGTACCAGCACCTGGACCAAGCCAGCAAGTTCAAAGCAGCTTACTAGAGAATCACCTGCTCCAAGGAACAGGCAGGCAGAAGAGATTACAGATGCAATTTTCCTCACTAGTGCCTTGAAGGTATTGAAGGAACCATAACATAAGAAAGGACTTGTTTTGCCCCCCATGTACCCATAGACCAGCTGGCACCACGAAGCATTTTCTGATCATCTGGTAGAAGACTGTAGTTTGTCTGACCACAGAACAATTTTATAACCCAAGAATCAATCTGTGCAAGTGCTTCATATGATCTTTTTCTACTGTCCTGCTTTAATGGATGTAATAAATAAAGCTCTGGCTTTATTACCAATACTTAATTCTTTTGTAACATTTGGAGAGAACTAAATTTTCCTCAGACACAGCTACCTGCACAAACATAAATCCAGCATGATCTCCAATATTTACAACAGCCTACTCTAAAGGAAAGCCTAATGTCCTGAGCATTAGAGATACATTTCCACAGACAAACACTGACAAGGGAGGAACTGAATGTCACTGGCTCTTGCATTCTGACCCCAGTTTTGTAACCATCTTACTGTTTGAACTTCAGTAAATCACGTATTTCGCCGCTTCAGCTCCCCCATTCGCCAAATGAGGGCTAATAAAGACTCCACATGCATTGTGCTAAAGTTTTTCACCTTCAAAACACTTTAGATGTGTAAAATAAGGCAAAAATGTTGAGCAACCTCTAGGTCAAGATCACCATTTTCTTTCATAGCGTGAATGAGAATAGATGCCCACAAAAAAAAAAAAAAACAAACAAACCACAAACCCCCAAAAACCCCCAAAACACCAAACCCACAGCGTCTCCCCCCAGAAAAGCCCAAACCAATAACCAACAGATCACAGATGTAACTGACAAGCATGGGTGAAAATATGTGTGGGAATGACCCTAAAACATCCAAGGAGGAAGCCACAGAACAAGTAGAACAGTAGGAAAAGGTTAGTCTTTTGGGGGTTGCTTTTTGGTTGATGTTGCCATTACACCACAGAAGATAAATAAAAAGCGAGAATCCTAGCTCACTGTAAAATGGGAATTAGTATTTATTTCCTGACTGTCACTTATTTACTTACAGTAGACTTTGATATCATGTGCTGCAAAAAAGCCACCATGCACAAGACATTGCAAATAAACTGTTTTCTAACTGGAAGGGCAATATTTAAAGCCAAGACTACTATTCATCTTCTTGACCATTCCTGACTGTTCTGTACCATACATTATCACTTGCCCGTATCCAGCCGTTCTTTCACAATTCTATTAATGACTGCCCAGTAAGGGTTACCCTTTTCCCACTGTGCCTGTACAACACCCTGTACAGTGGTGATGTACTGGCTGTGGCCGAGGTAGACTTAACTGCCTTCGCAGCAGCTCACATGGCACTGTGGTTAAAACAGTGTTGATAACAATCAATCTTTTGGCTGCTGCTGAACAATGCTTGCACAGCAGCAAGGCTTTCTTTCTCTCTTTTCCCTCCCCTCATCCTCAGGCAGGCTTGCAAGTGGGCAAGACATTGGGAAGGGACACAGAGAGGACAGCTGGCTCCAACTGACCAAAGGGATATTCCAGACCATATGATGTCATGTTCAGCAACAAAAGCTCAAGAAAAGGAGGTATAAGGGGAAACATTTGTGGTTATAGCATTTGTCTGCCCAAGCAACCATTAGCCATGCCGAGGACCTGCTTTCCAGGAAGTGGCTAAATGTCTTCCTGCTGATGGGGAGTAGTGAATGAATTCCTCCTTTTGCTTTGCTTGCATGTGCAGCTTTTGCTTTCCTTATAAAACTATCATTATCTTGATCCACAGGTCTTTTCGCACTCCTTTATTTTCTCCCCATCCTGCAGGAGAGGGGAGCGAGTGAGAGGCTGGGTGAGTGTTTGGCTGCTGGCTGGGGTTAACCCACTGCAGGTGGCCTGCTCCTTGCCTGGGACTTCTAGCTGCTGCAGTAGTACAAAGAACAATATGAAACACCTTCACTGCAGAAAGGAACTGAATGTGGGTTTTGCAAGCCCCAAGATCATACCCTGAACTGACAGGCTGAAACTGCTGTTTTACTGTGTAACTTTTAGCTATGGATAATAATTTTCTTTTTCTATATAGAAATAAGATGTGAAATGCCAGCTAAGCTGCAGGGAGGAAAGATAATGTCAATAAGAAGCAAAATTGCCTCAAGGTGCCCAGTTCTAGAGAAACACTATAACTCTTATCTCAAAGATTTACCATAATACTGTGACACACACCTTGTCATGTATAATCCACCCAGCACTGCATTATCTTTTCATTGAATTATTTTGCCATGAAACATACAACCACTTTCTTGCTTTTCTCAGAATATCTTCTCTTCTTTCTTGACTGTACTCCCCTCTGCTACACTCTGCCGTAAGAAGTTGTACTACGACTTTTTGTCTCCAGTGTTTCCTTTTTTTCCCTGCTCTTTATTCCCCTTTCCTCTTCTTTCCCTACGTTACACTCCATATTTCTTCTCCTTTATATCTCTCATTCTCTCCCATCTAAATTTCCCTCTATACATGCGAGCACACCATAATTCTCTCTTTTAATGTTTCCTAGCTACCTTCCCCACTCCCTTGCATCAGGACATGCATTGCAATTAGCTAACTAAAAATTAGCACCATTTAGGGGAAAAAGGTCAGGGGATGGGATTCAGCATGATACTATACCTGTACAAAGACTGTAGGCAGCAGCTCTGGCTTACCAGTCTCCAGCTGGTAGTTGGCAATACCTGAAAGTGCTTTGCTTTTCCTTTCCATCCTTCTCTGACAATTTAACCCCCTAGAAGACAGAAACAGCTTTTTTTTTTTCCCCCCGGATGCTGTCAAACAGCATTGAGAGGAGATTGCTGGAGCACTGATGAATCTTTGTACTGCTTTAATGTCGCTACTCCTGAATCTGAAAAGAGGAGGACCCTGAGAACTATCCATGAAATCGATAAAAACTGGTCGATTTCCACTCTCTTAAAACTTACCCAAGTCCTAGTACAAGCAATAATAAAAAAACTGTCTGTCTACAGATTTGGAGCAAGGGACACCACTGACTCATATCCAGTTTTATCACAGTCTTTTAAAAAAAAAAAAATATAATAAGAGCTAAATGCTTTCTGTATTTGAACGAAAAAAAGTCAAAGTTTCCAGCTTCTGACACCAGCCAAGATAGTAAGCGCAATTTTCCATCCCTAAGTGAGCCAGTCAGGACAACCATGCCCTGGAGAAATGTCACTGACTGCAGCTGTACATTTCCGAATGTTACACCTCAACACAGTGAAGCAACGCCCATATATTATTAAGTACATATTTCTGGACAGAATAGAATAATTTTTTTGAACAGCTTCCCAAAACAGAAAGACGATCGAAGAGCAGGCCAAGGTTACAATTGTAGTTCATGCAAGACTGGTTCAGCTAATTTAAGCAACAACGTTGACTGCTGCTGTAATCGAGATTTCCTTCTTCCAGGGCAGTGTTGGAAATGGGAGCTGTAACAGCCAAACACCTACTAGAAAAGGCAGATAAAAAACCCAGTCCATTTAAAACTTCACTAATGACAGATGAAATCAGCTGCCTTCAAGTGCATGGTTCTGTGAAGCAGTCAGTCTTTGGCTGCATAATAATCTCTCAGCCCCTGCGTCTGGGCAGATTTCCTTCTTGTCTGGCTGCTTTGCTAAAATAAGGAGGCTGCCTGGCCTCCGATAAGTGACTTTTCTTGTGCACGCCCATCCACAGGCTATTTATTGAAGATTATAATGGTGGGAGGGTGAGAAAAGGCAAAATAATCTTATTCAGACCCTCTATGACTCAGATAAGAGGACAATCCTAAATACAAGCAAGTGGTATTCTTTATTAATAACAAGTTATATATCTGCTCAAGTACAGGCCTTGGTGGTAGAAAAGGATGTGGGGTAATCACAGAACCAGCATATGCATGACATTATTAAAGAGCCCTTGTTACAGGGTGTTAGCCACGGTCATTAAAAAGGCAATTCTTTGTAATGACCAGCTACAATTAAGTCCAGTGTATGCAATACTTCAATTCCACAACTGCCAGCTTAACTAGCTCCCTGCCTCAATCCCCACAGCTGCCTGTACCACCACTGCACCACACTGGAAGACACCATACAATCCTGTATGTTTTTAACTGAAAGCTGAGGACTTTACAGTTATATGGCAAAGAATATGCTATATTCTTATCAGGCAGTGAATTAATTTAAAAAAACCCATAATGCAAGTCTGTTACCAACAACCACCTCATAATTTTATTTCTTTTCTCTCCAATATTAACAGATTTGTTTTAAAAATCAACTTAAAACATTTCAACTGTAAAAGCACTATCAGTAAGTTTTTCCAATCTACATAAAAGATGCACACACACAACACTCAAAATACTGCAGCAATGTAAGTGATAATTGAGTAACATTGCATAAGTGCCATATTCAAGTCAAAAACAATTCCCCAAACACATAAAACTCATTGCAAAACAGTATTGGTGGCACAGCTGACTGCTAGCATGTCTGCAAAGGATAGGAACAGAATTTTAAACACAGCAAATGCCCTACCAGGGCTGTAACTCTGGGAAACACCGCTGCTTTCCCTCTAACTCTCAAAAAGGTGCTTATGCCTTTCTAGACACCTGCAATGACTGAAGGTACTACTCTGGACAAAGCCAGGAGACCCCTATACCTTGCAAGCACATAGCTTGTCCATCTACTAATGAATTACTTCTCTGTGCAGGCAATAGCCCCCATGTAACAGCTAGCCTGCCACCCACTCCTGTGGTCTCTACCGTCTCAAATCAAGTCATAATCCCCAAATCATAGGTGAACCTGCTGTTTCAGGTAAAAGCAGGGACACATCCTCTATAATTGGTTTTCTCTGCAGATGCACAGATACAATCACTGGCTCTGCCCATGCTTCTCTGCCCTCCTCCCAGGTAATGTACTGGTTGTGGTGCTCACTAGGAACCCATGTCCCACACCACCAAGCCCATTTAGAAAAATACTACCTGATTGCTGCAAAAAGCATGCATGCACGTGGCTCCTGCTGTAATTCACTCCACTGTAGAAGACCATCTATCTTGCATGGTAGGGAGAATCCCTATATCACAACTCAGAAGATTATAGGAAGTAAAAAACTTTGTAAGAGACTCGAATCTCCAGAGTCCTCTAGTAAAAAGTGGAGGATCTGGTGATAGCAACCAAAAATGTAGGGATTAATATAACCAAATCTGTGCAGATTCAGAAATTGCACAGCAAGCTGTGATTGTTACTTCTCCCCTCTGCAAAGCCAACACTTCCAACATCTAGATCCTCCTAGACTGCCATGTTAACTGTTCTCTTGCTCTGGTAAACCCAAGAGTCAGACAGAATGACAGGAGAAGACAGTCCACAGTGTAGGTAGGTTTCTGTAAACAGGGAAAGACTACCTCAAGCACACAAGGTGCTTCTGAGGCAAGAAAAAGAAATGGACCAGGAGAAGAGAACTGTAGGCCAGCAAAAGTGGGTTTGGTAGAACCTAAAAATTAAGAGGTTTGAGCTGTCTTAAAGAATGGCAGGAAAGTGGCTCTTGATGGCAGAAAGGAATCCAACAATGGTGTACAGGAATATACATGCTCATGGAGGTACAAAGACACCTAAGGTATGTAAACATTGCTGGAGAACTTTGTCCTTTGAGGCTGTTGCTGCAAAAGCAGAAACAGAGTTCACCACCCCTGGGTCTGGAGAGGGAGCCCTCCTTGGGGGCAGGAGATTTCCCACCTCACCTGCCATACTTCCTTTTAGTCAGCTGGGAAGAAGAGCTCCTTGTAGGAGCAAGGCACCTCCGAAACCACTGCTCTGAACCATTCTCAGATATATTGTTTAGGTTGTTTGTATTGTTTGCTCTCTAAATAGTCAGTAAAGTCCTATATTGTCAGTAATATACGATACAGAAAGAGCTTAATCCTTACTTGTGAGCTATAGAGCTCTTGTAGATAAAGTTCATGGCTGTCTAAAAATGGATTTACCAACCATGCATGGCAATACCACCTACAGAGAAGGAGCCCACGCTGGCTGACTAGCCAAGCCTGGCTCAGACTGGCTGGCTGCTTAAAGCCCAGGGTATGCAGCATTTATTATTAACAAACACCCACAAACTCTGCACAGCAAGCTGCGAAGTTTCCCCCTTGACCTGGATATCTAATACATATCTGACAGCACACTGCTACTTAGAACTCTAATAGGAAATATAACACAAAACCAGTACCTCATGGCAACAGTCATTCTAGTAACCTATCAAACTAGATGCACAAAAAATAAAAAGCATGTGCAATCTCATCTTCCTGAAAGTTGTTACCGAGATAAGGAATGTCTTGCGAACCACTCAGTAAAGTGTCAGTGCCTATGCCTGCTAACCCTCAGAAAGCAATCTGTTCATCACTCGCCCTTACAGATGCTGCTCACAACACAACCCATTCTCATTGTCTGAGGCATTTATTGCTTGACTGATTCAAATCTTCAGTTAACACCTGCCGTATCTCTCCCTGCTCCAGAGAACACCACACTGACATCTGGCAGTCGCACAGACAGCAGTTAAAAAGTTCATATCTGTCATCTCCAGCAAAGGCTTTGTTAGCCATGGCAACGGAGCCTTGAGCAAGGTCTCCTCGAATAAGAGGAGGACTTGCTTATATCACCGAAGTCCATGTTGTTAGCTGTGCTGGCACTTCATAATTTTTATCAGAAAAAACAGGTGAGAGTTCCTGAAAATGCTAACATCATGACAATTTCCAGACCAACCAGCATCATCACAACCTGGCTGCTGGATCAGACCAGGCCTTAGCACACAAAAGAATGACCTTTTCTAAGTGCAAACACTTGATGCTCGGCAAGGTGCCAGAGAAGTGAAGGGTGATGAACGAAGGGGGGAAAAATGAGAATAGATGAGATTCCCCAGTGGCACTGTCGCAGCTGACAGCTTTCAGTGACCACCTGGAGACCGGCAGGCCTCTCAAACACACTGGGACAGCACTCCCTTGTCTACTAGGAAGCTTCACTCAAGCGATCTACAAAAAGCTCAATTAGCCAGCAGGTGACAAGCAGCAACTGGGGACTGCGTTTTTCCCAAACAGATGAAAGAGCTCTTGAAGTGGCCTTCCCAGAGTGTGATTACAGACTTGCAGGAAAGTATGCTAAGTCATTCTGTAGTTCTGCAGCTGCTGCTGGTCATCTCAGGTTAACAGCATACTTCTCTCCCAGCTGTCAGTACTTGTTTCTTGAACTCACTAATGGCATTTAAAAAAAAAAAAAAACAAACAACCAAAAAACAACACAAAAAAACAAACCAAAAAAAACCACCAAAACATTCTAAGAAAATTCCCCCTTGAAGCAACTTCTCAATCTTGTCATCATCGCATTTCCATTTTCCTTAAGGGAAGCTGTGAGCAGGAGAGGAAGCCATCAGCGTTGCAGCTGCTGCCATTGTTGCAAGAACAGCAGCCAAATGTGCTTTGGCTTTGAAAGCTGCAGTCACCTAGCTTTGACCAGTCAGACACATTTGTACTCGCCATTACATTCATCAAATTACCAGCATCGCAGTGCAGGGGGTTGTTTCAGCCGTGATGATCCCTTAAGAATCTGAGTTACGCAAAAAAGAGGAAGCTCACAGGTGAGTGAAAGAAAATCATAGCAATTTTAGAGTTTGATCTCTGTGTACAGAAAGTAGCAATTTCTGGCTGCTGTATACTTTACATCTCACCACAGAATAGGAGGACAAGGCCACGGCGCACATGACGTGACAATAGCGCAAAGGAGACAACTCAGCCGCAGTACTGAGCGAGTACCTCACAAGGACTCCCCAGGGAGGGGAGCGGAGGAAACACTTACTCATAGTAAGCAAACACTGTCTGGCTTCGGGGGACGATACCCCATTACCCCGGTAATGCAGAGCAGGTACCTAACAGAGCCTCACGGTCAGGTATACTGCCCTCACTGAGGTACAGCCATGGCTTTACTGGATCACGATGAGACACAACAAATTGTTCCAGCATCTACAGCCCTGGAACCCAGCGAAGGATGCTTAGCAAGATGCTCTTTATCATTTACAGGTTCCAAGCAGATGGAGACCGCACTTGGAAAGAACTGATCCCCTGCTTTCTGTTTCTCTGTGGCAGGAGAGGAGGATGTTCAAAGGGACACCATCCCCAAAGAGAGTGAAGACAGGGAATACACCGCACTTGCACATCTTAAAGGGAAGTCACAAAGCAGTAAGAATCCATGCTTTTCACCACATCTTATTATCCACGGACACCATGTACACCTGATTAAGATTTTTAAATGGCATTTGCAAATCTAACTTCCTGTAAAACAAATGTGCCAGGAAACCACTGCCAATACTTCACTCTACTCTTTCAAGCATACTAAACACATCTCAGGTGATGTGGTAAATTTCTAGGCTTCATTTCCTTTTTTTTTTGTTTCAGAAAATGTATTTGCTAACCCTTCTTCAATCACCTCTATACGAAGAGCACTACATGCACTCAGGTTGCTAATGAAGATATTGCAACAAATCCTAACGGACGGGTCAAATGAGCAATGAAGAGTAGCTCCAACTTTGTGCTTTTAGGAAGCCTCTTTTAGGATACAAATAAAACATTCACTGACGCATTCAGAACAGAGATTCCCTAGTGTTTAACAATGACTATAACTGTCTTTTTACAAAATGTACTGGAGTTGATTTCTTAGCCTTCTAGAGCAGTTTCAACATTAGAAAAATTACTAGTTTGTTTTTTGCTGAAAGAGACAGAAATTAAAACAGATGGCACAAAACCTTCCCCTGCCCAAGAGAAAAAGGACTACATTCTCAGCTTGTGGTTTGAAGCACATGGAACCACTTCAGGCTTATGTATTTCCTGCCCTTATACGCCAGACACTTGCTCTTGCTGACAGTAGTCTCTATGGCTGCACTGTTCTCTAAAAACTCTTACGAAAAAAAGAAAACCGAAGGAAAGCTGAAGTAAAGCTAAATCAGTTCCCCAGTTTGGTTTACTGAGTAACCTTGTGAACAGCTGCATCACTTGTGAATGGCTGCATGGAGGTGAGACAGAAAGGGAAAATTCCATAAACTGGTGATGCTTGTGAAGTTTTGTCTCATCAAATAAAACTGTGTCAGCTTACCACCAAGCACGCCTTGGTTAACGCACAGAGAACACACTGTTTGCTCCCACCTCTTACGCAAATACCTGGGCAGAAACTCTAAAACGGCCACCCAGAGCAGAGGCATGGAAAAAATACAACTGGCCAAGCCAGCCTGTTTCAGTGATCTCAGAGTGAAAATAACAGGACTTCCCAGACCTATTGGTTTTAATTACTAAGCTTGGACATTCCTCACTCAAATGCTCCTGCTTACTTTGGAGCCATCTGAGACTTAGATAATTTTTTCTCTCTTTGCTCAGCATGCCAAGCAAGGTCCTTTTACTGCAGCTTCTAGCAGAACAACAAAAATAATTAGCAGCTACAACACATAGCTCTGACCTTGGCCTGAAAATAACTTTGCTGCTAAAAACATGTCCCATTTCTTATTGCTTAGCCAGTAGTTTATCACACAGTTGCAGACTAAAGACACCTGCACATTCTGGGGCAGGGCGTGTCTGTCCTCAATTATTATTTTCTTTGCAAACATAAAATGCCTCCTGCATGCCTCAAAATAAGACTTTTTGTATAATATGTCATGACATCACTGATAGCTATTACAGCATTATTTTTCATGTTTTCTGTTATCAGCCAGATGGAAAGTCAAGCAGAACACAGAACTGTTTGAATCTAAGCTTTGTAGGTTAGCATCCAGCAACTTTCACGAAGCTTGTTACGTCTGGCACTGACATGCTGCTGCAAAGAATTAGATGTTTTACTTCAATCACCTCCATGGATAGAAAGATGTTTCAGGTTCAAGAACAAGTTAGAAGATTGAGTAGCTCTCAAATCATTCCAAGTATCATTTGCTTTTGTGAATTTCCTTTTCCTGTATCAATGGTTTTGATTAGGAATTGTTTTCTTCCACTAACAGATTTTGCTTTCTTTTCATATTTTAACTTCTTCTGAATTTAGCTCCCCAGTAAATTTGTCTGATATCCAACACATTCAGAAATTGATCTTGGCTCCAGCAACCTAACTGCCAGCATTTTCTAGCTTTCAGTGTTAGACGTATTAATATTCTCTTGAATACTATTATTCAAGTGTATGTTAGTACACAAATAACCCAGAGAGGTTTCAGCACACTCCAAAGTTACTCAGACTTACAGACTGTCTTGTTGGCTATTAACTTATCAAGTATGTCATTGCTTTTGTCAAGACATACTTTGGAAATTAAATAGATACTCAGCAGAAAAGCTTTAACTATTGCCTTAGTATTTTAACAAGTTAAAATAATGTTGTTAAGTCAACATTTATTGAGTTTATCCTTTTTTACCTTGCAATTGTTTGTAAATTTTTCTTCAGCCTTGACAAGATCATTTTGATTTTCTTCTTTTCTGCCTGGTGAAACTGCTCTTTCCTGGTTCGTATTGAGCTGAAAGAATCAGTGCTGGTTTTAGCTTAAAACACCCTGTATTCTGAGGCTGAGCTTAACTGTGCCAGAACTATTGTCCTCTCAGTAACAAGAGTGTCATTGTGGGAACAATCGCCTTCAGTCTGAACTGGTCAGTTAGCTTGGCCCAACCTGAAGGAGGTGAAAGAGGGGCAAAAGGCCATGGGCCACCTCTGCACCTCTCAGAGTCCAGAAACAAGGAACAGTCCAAGAACAGTTTGAGAAGCCTCAGAGACCTACACAAGCATGTCCTGTGCCGTGATGGCTCTCCTACATGTGAGCTCTCAACACTTCTTTTCTCTCTTCAGTCTGTATTGGTCACACTCTTGCAAATCTCTGCCTCAGACACTTTGGACAGATGATACAATCACAGCCATTCCTACCAGCCAACTGCTGAAGATGGTAGGATACCTGTATAGGCTCCACTGTCCAACATGGGCTGTGCCAAAAGCAGGACCTAGTCTAATACAGTGTCTGTGGCATCCTCCAGACTTCAGTTGTGAAAATACAAAAGGCGCATAAGGGCATGGCTCCACAAGAAATTCAGCTGAATAGACTTGTTTCAATCTATGAACACTGCCACTTGAGCCACCCTGGTGACAATACGGATGCAAATTCATACCACTGTCTCTAATGGCACAGGATGCCTCAAAAGGCTTCCAAGAACCGATCTACTGAGAATTAGTAACATAGGTTCCTAAAAAGTCTTACAATAAAACAAGCCAGCGGTAGCATGGACACAGAGCAAACGTGCTTCAAACAAATCAGCACAGTTAGTGTAGCATACTGAAGATTGCCACGTGTGTTGATTTTGCCAAGCTCGCTAAAATTCAAGTTATTTAACTTCTCAGGTATAAGTGTGTTGTGCACACTGGTACATACCCACTCACACACTTACTTAGTACACTGCTGCTATAGAACCAAGGTGGCCACAACGGAATCCTGCATGTATCCCTGTGAATATGAGAGATCTCGGTAAAACTGCAAGTACAAAGAAAAAAAAAAAGAAAAGAAAAAGCAAAAGCTATATTAATCACCATCAAGTTAAACCAGTTGAAGTGGGTTAGATGTTGAAGATACTTCATAACTTCCTGTTAAAGTCAGAGTGTCAATTCAGACTGGATTTTGAAAATGGAGCCCCTACTAACATTAGTAATACTCATGCATGCAAAACAGCTTTCAAACTGTCTTACTGCCATGTAAAATACACAAGCCTCCTCCATTTTATTTTCAAAATATTTGCAGACCATTCCCTAAGCATTAGAAAGCCATGAACTCAATGCATAAAATGTATTACCTTTTCAAAGCTATAATCATTCTGCAAGGTTAAAGAAATTCTCTAGCAAAAAAGTAAAGGAATTTTTGTAGGCTTACAGGCAAGAAACACATTTTTTACTTTCTAATTTCATTCTATGCTAGACACCACAGCACTTAGAATTTGAAGAGAAAGCACTGGTAATATTTAGACATTATCAACAATTCAGTAATCATCAGATTGCTGCACCATCTCTTCATCTTGTCCAAGATCTGAGTTTCAGTCCTTGTGTTATGATCTTTCTTACAGAAGAACAGCTGTAACATTATCTATTTCCTTTGTATAATTTCCATAGCATATTGTTGTCATCTATTAGAATTATTTCATGCACATATACATACAATCAAATTTTCTTTTAGGTTGCAAGTACTGCAAACAACCCTTAACGTTACAGTAAATGATGAAATGCTTCTTTCTTGTTCTCTCTCATATCGTTTACTTCTTGGTAAAATGGATTGACGAAGAAAGAGAAAACAGAAACAGTAATGTTTCCTCTTCATAACCACAACCATTCAGAGGCCCACTACACAATTTAATGTGTTATACTTCTAACCCAAAAGACTTTACCCTTGTCTTCTGTCCACAAATTGTTCTCCTTCTTAGTAAGACTACACACAGCCACATTAACACTAATGCAGAAATGGTTATAGATTTACCATAAAGAATTATTTTCAAAGAAGGACACTGCAAACACTTCTTATTAGAAGAACTGAATACTAATACAAATGGACCCATGGATACAGTGGAAATACTGTCTGAGAAGAGATAAAGGAGAGTTGCAAAAATATTTAGCTCTCCATTTTTTATTGGGTGCAGGAGTTAATCTAGAACTAACCTATCCTGGTTATTTCTGCACACTGCAGCACAAACGTTTAATTTTCTTAGGGAATTATTTGTGAAGAAGACACCATTGTGATACCATATTAAAAGAAGTTCATTTGCCCAAAGTTCCTTGGATACCCGAGGTAACTCCTACTGATGTTATTTACTGGCAAGCTGGAAAGCAGAAAAATGTAAGGAGGTGAAGCTGAAAGAGTGCTAAGGGGAACTAATTTACATTTTTTTAGCTTCAGTTAACGTCACCGTAGAAAGCCACTAGTTTAAATTCTGATGAATTTGATATTGAACAGCATTGATAAAATATTACTTTATGTGAAGTATTACATAAAATTACATAGATTTACATACATTACATAAAAATATGTAAAGTATACACACACACACTTTATACCTGTACCAAACCCTGAAATTTCAGCACAAATAAGCATGCCTGTGCAAGCTCTAAGAGTCATACGTCATAGCTGTAGTGACACCACAGCAGGATGGAGAGCAGAGGACTAGGTACTTCTAGTCCATAAAAGGACCTGTTCTTTCCACAGTGGTGAAAGCAAAAGGATAAAGAGACTTTTAGCTCATCAGCAAAGCACAAGTCTACCGGTTTAGGACTACACATTCATTTGCAATGTAGACACACGCTCAAAAGAATGTCGTTTGTCTCCTGAAAAGATACTCCAGATCCACACAATGGTTTGCGAACAACCCAAGTGAAGAGAAGGCAGCAGATGACTTTGTATTCCTACGGAACAGAATTCATAGTGAGGGACAAGCCCAAGGTCTCAGAAGCACAGCACAAACGCTCCGCAGGTGCAGGTAGCCATGCCCAGTCACATTCCACTACGTCTCTTGCTACCCAGGCTCATTTCTAAGGGCAGCTGATGGCTATTAATCACCTGGAAGAAACTGTGCGGCTTTTGAAGAGAAACTTTAGGATTTGATATTACTCCACAGTAACCTCGAACAAAATGATTCCTAACTTCTAATGTCAATTTAGGACTCTGGATGCTAATAACTTACAGAATTTTTAAAAAAGGACTAGACAAATAAAGGCAGGGGGAAAAAAAAGGCATTGGGGTTTATAAAAAAACAAAGGCAACAACTGCAGCATAAAATGTTGTTGAGGCATGAGTTTTTGCAGGATGAGAATATATGTGAGGAGGTATTGCTATGTGTTGTCGTCCATGCTCTTTCCTAGCCATTATTTGCTGCCATTACTGGAATTAAGCTGACAAATAGCTCCATGGACAATTATGTGCCACAGAAACGAGAAAGAGCTTATCCATCTGTTAATCCTCTCCATACCTGGATGGAGCACAATTTCCTGCATTGAGTCAAGTTAAGCCATCAGCTCAAATCCAGATTTCTATAGGTTTCTTTTGAATTTCTGCTTTCCAGCCATACATCTCCCAGATCCCTCCCTGGCTCACTGGGTCATGGCCTGGAGGTCTCCAACAGCCAGGGCACGGAGCCAGCCGGACTAGCAGTCTCAGCCATGGTGCCCACCCTTACCAGCCCACTGTCGGCGCTGGCACTCGGCCCCGCTTTCTCCAGAAAACTTACCCACTCTAAGGAATGAGGCATTCCGCTGGGGCACGATGTGCCTTCCCATCATGGCATTACCATTATTATTATTATTAAAGGCAAAAAGTTGTTAATGCTAATCATTACCATTAGCTACCATTATCAAGATAATACTACGCAGCACTTGGAGCAAGGAGCGTTACTCTGGGCTCACGCACGTCCGTCTGAAGAGAAGCGCGCGTTGCTGCCCGAGGAAAACGCAAAGGCAGCTTGTGACAGACCTCAACGCTTGGCTTTGCCAGAGGAACCCGGACTTTTCTTCCTCCCGCGAGCTGCGAGAGCCGAGGAGTGAAATCGCAGCGGCCGAACTGGCGATGAGCGCCCACCCCGGCACCCCGCGACGACGCTCTCCAGACCCGGCGCCAGAAGAAACACCCAGCCGGGGTGACTGCGGCGCCCGCCCGCGCGCGCCGAGGGCCCCAACGGCCCCAACGGCCGCCCCCCGCCCCGCTCGCCCCTTACCATCTGGGCCACCTTCAGCATGCCGGCGCAGGAGCGGAAATAGGCGCCGTCCATGAGCTCCGCGTCCGAGCCCGCTGAGGAGGCGGCGGTGGCGGCCGGTGGGGCCGCGGGCCCCCCGCTGCTCACCCCGGTGCGGATCACTCGCGCCCCGTGAGACATGGCTCGCTCCCGCGCTCCCCTCGCCGCCGCCCGGCCCGGGACAGGGGAACGGGACGGGACGGGGCTGGGCGGGGCGGCGAGGGGCGGGCGGCGGCGGCGCCCCGGGGCTGCCAGGGGCCGGGCGGAGCCCGGCGCCTCCCCGCCCGCCCTCGCTCGCTGCCCGGCTGGCGCGGCCGCGGGGCGGGGGCCGCGGAGGGGGCGGGCGAGGAGAAGCCGCGAGGGTTTCCCCTCCGGCGGGGAAGGCGCCGTCGCTCCCGCGCAGGGAGGTGGAGGAGAAGCCGGGCCCGGGACGACGCCCGGCAGCGGGGCCCGGGAGCCCCGCTCGGGCAGGCAAAGGGCAGCAGTGCCGCGGCTCCGACCCGCCGCTCCCGCAGCGCCTTTCCGGACCGGCAGCCGCAGACGGGACGCCCGGCCGTGCCCCCCTTTTGCAGCTGGGTTACATGAAGATGGAGGCCGAAGCGAACGTTTTCAAGCAGGGAGAGGGACGCCTCACTGGACATGGTGGGGTCCCGGGAGGGGAGCTCCACGCTGAGCCGGCCACCACAGCGGTTAGCGGTGTTGCTCCATCGGTAAAAGACCCCTCGGCGTGTTCAAAAGTTCACCAGCGATGTTCTCGGAGGGGAGCCGCTCCGGTGCTTCGCAGTGGAGGTACAGCTGCAGACAGCGGCTTCCCACACAACATTTATTCGCACCAAAGACCCCCAAACCTTCTGATTCACGATCTCGTAAAAGATAAAACACTTGCACTAAATGGGCAGTAATGACTGTCCAAATGTCTCAACCCCTTTGTTCGAATTAAATCATGCAAAGATACTAACAAAACTCAGCAAAGGAAGCTATATATTTCCTCAAGTTTAAAAATAACTTGTTTTGCTTTCTGACAAGTGAGGTCACAGCAGGCCTCCGAGCTGGGCATATGCCGCTTTACTAGAGTAGTAACCCCATCTGCTGCTGCTCTGCTCTGCAGTTAGGATGCACATTCAGTTCACATTTAGTATTTACTAGCTCCTTCAGCAATTGAAACTGTCTTAGGAGGGAAGACAGGTAAGTTCAGATGATCTCCAACACAAATAAGGGGCTAGCGTAAGTAATTTACATGAGGAAGACAGTGTTTGCCAGTGTAAGCGATGGCCTGTAACAGACTAAGCAGTGCATGGTTTTGGGCTTCCATTAAGCCAGCTAGTAATTGCAATAAAAGATATTACCTGTCCCACCAAATTTTATTTCATTTCATTAGATATCAAAGCTACAACACTGCCCATCTACACAAGAGTAAAATCCTAGCTACTAAGGAAGAGTTTTGGGGTTGTGTTTGTTTGTTTTTTAAACAGGTGCTTTTTTCCCCTCTTCTTGTCAAGTTCAGAAGCATGCACACGTATAGGCTTCTTGCAAGCCCTGTGGAGGAAGGTCCTAGTAACTTCTGTACTTCCTATTAAGAAATATATTTTTCTTACGCGGTGATTCAGCTTCTTTAGCTCTTAACTTCCTTTGAAAGTGTGTATATGTCTGGGGCCCTGCTGATCTGAGTTCAGCCCAGTAAAACAGAAATATCTTTAAATTAATACAAGTAGCATAACAGTCATATTTTCTACTCAGAAATACAGGCATCTTCTGTAAACCACTGGCACAAAGTCAGTCTAAAACACTGCTGAATTTCAAGTTTTTATTACAGTTCTCATGCTATTTACTTTACTCGTTAAGTGCATCATGTATGATGATGATAAGAGGTACCGACAGCACCTTGATAAAGGAATTTTGATGGCCATAAGTTGACATCAAGTATCCTTATGTATGTGGGTGACTTGGATTTTTCAGAGAGACTGTCTGAAACAAGGTATTTATAATGTCAAATACCTTTGTTTTGCAAGTGGATTAGCATTTTGTTCATTCTTCTAAATATCCGTATTAAGAATTTCACTAATGATTTCTTTTAAATAAGGTTGTTCTTTTAAGTGAGGTTTCTTTCAATCTTAGGCACACTAAGCAATGCCTGCAGCCACAAATCTTGTTTTGATTGTTATATGATAAACCACAGCTAGCTTATCTTCTTTATCAATATTAGAATATACAAAGGTATACATCATAGTTTGCAAATCAGTGTTTAAGACTAATGAGCTGGAAGAAACAGATAACCTTTTGGGTGCTTATGCCTTTCTTCAGGCCTGAAATAGGGAGGAGCAAACTTCCGAAGTAATTCTCAACTTGCACTGATTCCTCCCATGTTAACTAGATCTTCAGAACACTTGAAAAACAGTTGGTACCTGGGGAACAGCTGAGAAATGAGACACATAAGAAAGAGCATGGGAAGTAAGATAATTATCTTTCTAAAAGGAAAGAACAAGGCAGATACGTTATGGTTTGTGGAAAAAAGCAAGGCCAAGCATAAAGCAAACTTCTGCCTAGTATGTGTTTTTTTAAAATTCAGAATTAAGGCTTGAACTCACAGATTTGCCTTTGGAAGACATTCCACACATCTTCCCTTGAGGATCAGCACTGAAGACTCAGAGAGATGGTAGATATTTTGCCAGAATCATTCCTCATCTGGCAATAGTGTGGTTTTGTCCTTCACTAATGGGTTTATTCTGACATGTAACAGACAGTTTCCATGACAGTTTTTGGTAAATGGGATGAAACATATTACTCCCTCTTAGCTGTACTCCCTCTTACCACCTCTATCCACAAATGTTGTCTGGGTTATGACTTTAGGCCAGACCATCACAGTTACCACAAAATCATGAAACATTTGTGCAAACATAGTCACGTTCTTTGGACTTAAGATAGGTACATCAAATATCATTTAAGAAAGGAATTCTATTACTACAAAAGCATTTTTACTGATGAGAAATCACTGATGAGATTTTAATTCTGGCTACATTTCTAGTCACATTTTATCAGTTGACATTTGGATCATTTTTATGCCTTTGATTTTTTTCCAGCAATGGAAAAGAGCATATGGGATTTTAATGACACATTTTATCTGTGTAGATAAAAATGCATAGTTGGTAGCCCTTCTTCCTTCTCACAACTGGATAATTTTAGCAAGCAGCAGACAGCCTGACCTTTGTTGTACAGACCAGATGCAATCTGCAGACAAATATAGGCTTTTAACTAGTATCTTGGCTTCCCTTACACTGAAATCCTGTGACTCTGGCAGATAATAAAGAACAAAACAATGTGATCAAGAATAGAATTAGCTGGCTGCTGATAAATCTCCTTTACTGCAAGGCACACACGTAAGTAAGCACACACCATTTAGTCACAGGGAGAAATAACATTTTTTTAAGCAGTAAGATCTCTCTACTACCATATATAATTGTCCAGCTAAGTTTTTGAAGACTGGAAGAGAGTCCAAATCTTCTTAATCCAGGAAAAAAGATTTACCAGTAGTTTTAAATGAGGAAAACTTTAAATATCACAAAACAATCACGACCTCACGCTCTCTAATACATAATTCCTGGAAAAAATTCCTTAGGTAATTTGTATTTCAAAGTCATCTTCAAAGGTATCTGTTTTGAAAGTCATAATCTTCTGTCATACTTCTGCTTGACTCAAAGATACTTAAATATGAGCATCAAATTAAAAAATTCATTTGTTAAACTAACAACTCACAGATGATGCCAGTAGACAGGAAAGGAGGGAGGAAATTCTTTCTTTCTAGCACTGGCATCTTGACAATTCTTCTACGGATTTAATCTTTACATCATTGAATAGGATTTAGAAGCCCAGATTTTAATTAGGACAGATTAATGGCCTAATCTGAGGAGAAAAGAGAAAAACACAGTCCCCTGAGAAACAAAATATATTACCTTTTAGAAGGCCTTTTGTGATATTCTCAGTAGGTTAAACACTGAGCACTAAGGGACTGTTGTCTAGACTTATGCCTTGGAGCCTGCTGGATTTTAGAAACCTGTTAAGATAATGTGTTTCAGGTGCAACATTCCTTCAGCCAGCTTCAGACCTACAGTAACAGGTTCCAAAAGCTGTCTCATGACTGTGAGAAGCTGTTAGAATATGCAGACTGACGGGATCATTAGAATTCTTAGTAGCATATATTTAACTCTGAAAAAGAAATTAAAAAAACAACCTTCTACTCCCAGTTTACAAAACATGCACAGTTGGGTCAATTATTTATTTATTTTTAAAGTTTTGGGTGTTTTTTTTTTTCCGTGCACAATGTCACTTTTTGTACACAATAATGAGACAGTATCAATCTTAGTTTTGATTTGTAGCATTCAGTATCAAAAGTATACCTGTAACATTTAAAAAGTTACATTTACAAAATTCACACAGTCTGAGTAAGATTTATTAAAGCTTTAGTAATAACATCTACACAATTTCTAGAAAAATACCACATTAAATTTTAAAAGAAGCAGTATGAAATTGTATTATATAGTACAAAGTCAGTGTTAGATGTCTCTAAAGATGATACTGTATTATAAATAATCATTTTAATCTCAGTTTAAACTATATTGTGTCAATTCTAACAGAAATGTTCAAAAAGACCTCATCCCTCTTCCAAGCTTTTGTCAAAAGAGTATAATCCTCAAGATATTTTATACTACAGAATTCATTTTAACAAAATATTTACTGCAAAGTTCGTGATCGCCAAGATATAAAGCTAAAGTACGTATTTCCAGCATAGCAGGAGGTAACCACAAAGGCAAAGAACTGTAGAGAGAGGGGAAAAAAAAAATATATTAGGAAAAAATATATATTTGCGAGCACTGTCATTTTTATGGAAAAAAAAACAAAACAAAACAACCAAAACCAAACCAAAAAACCCAAACAGCTATGGCATTTGGAAAAAGGAGAAATAGCAGGCTGACTAAAATGGCACTCTTACACCTCCTTGTACTTGTGTGGCCATCGCAGTCAACACCCTGTAAGTAAGCTTATATTATGCGTAGAAATACACACCTAGAAGCAGATAAAACATGGCATGTTTCAGCTCATCTCTCCACATTATACTGCCTCAGTATGGATCTCATAGATTGGATCCCCACCAATCCTATACTCACTGGCTGCAACATCGATTGCTGGTGAAGACTGAGGGATAGTCCGTGGGACAGCGTGAGCTCAAGCTAACGCTCCTGCACTGCTGCTACGCTCCAGGAATTGCCCACAGCCCACCCGTACCTCAGTACGGCACACCGTGCATCAACACAGCTTGTTTACAGAGAAAGCTGGGACCCAAATGCGGGCCCAGACATGTTCTCAAACAGCGGTACCGATTAGGTTACCAGTTCCAGAGGTTCTCTACTGATAAATAAACGTATTCCTCAGTGCAAATAACAGTGACAGCAACCACGCTGAGATACCACTACATTGTCAGAAACTGATTGCAGAATAAGCCTTCTGTAGCAGGCTAGATTTATTTTAAAGATTAAAACTACACAGTATCAGCGGTGTTGCTTCTGCAGTCCTTGCAGCATATGCACGCAGAAACCAAGGAACAGCTGTGAACTATTTCAGTTGTACTGATAAAGTCCAATTCAGTGCCAGCGGTTAAGTTCCTGTTAATCACTGCATGTTGTTCAAAATAGACTATGTTCAAAATGGTCTTATGATAAGACCAGAATGTTTTGTGCTGGTAACTGAACCAAATAAAGCTGACACTGCAAATAGGATTAACACTACTTTTCTTGGAGGTGAGCAGTGTGATAGGACAAGAGGGAACAAACGCAAGTTACAAGAAGGGAAACTTCAATTAGATATTAGGAAAAAAAAAATATCACAATGAGAGTAATCAAACATGGCAACAGAGGCCCAGAGGCATTGTGGAATAGCCATCCTTGGAAATACTCAAAACTCAAGCGGACAAGGCCTTGGTAGCCTGATATGAGTTAGCCCTGCTTTAAGGGGGGAGAGAGTTGGACCGGATGACCTCCAGAGGTCCCTTCCAGCCTAAAAATATTTTATGATTCTACCAATGTTTCTTGCTTAGATACCATCGTTGGCCTGGGTAGGCACTTCAGCTCTGAGAGCAGCATGCATACAGGCAGTAAATCTATGCCCTCCAACAGAGGGCTCTTGGTGAGTCTTGTCTAATGTCAATTTAATCTCTTGCACCAAAAACTGTAGATGATGATGATGTAAAATATTATTACAACAGAAAATTGTAGCATTCTTCTTTTCCAGTAACTTTGTTTCTTATGAAATAAAAGCTCCATCTAAAATCTTTCTAACAAAGAATGACTGTTGGGGATAGATGACTTGCTGAATTCTCACAAACATCCATCCATGAAACCCTTAATGGGTTCAGAAAGCAAGAATCTACATTTAATAGTTTATTTCGACAGTGCATTAGATAAACACTATTAGGAGGTATTAGAAGAGATTCCAAACATCCCATGAGACACTGAGCATTCATGCATTTTGAATAAAACCTCAATCAGCATGGAAGCTTATCTAGCAGCAAGCAAGTTCCTGTCAACAGCAGTGGCTGGGTAACAGATCAATAGTTACGAACTGCCAAGGGGAGAAGACCCTGAACACCAGTGAAGTGACAAGGACGTAGTTATCCAATTCCCAAGACAAAAAACAGAGCAGGTGTTCAAGTCTCTGTGTTCATGGCTGTCTACAATAAGCTTCAGACAGAAGACAAGATTTGTGAATAGTCCAGAGAGGACAACTGCAGAAGCATGAACAGTCAGCAAAGTAGCCATAATTCGGAATTACTCTATACAGTTGAATTTGACTACTGTTGCCACAACATGCAAAAAGTGCTTTTACAACTCCCTTAACTTAGCTAGAGAATACGTTCACCTACTCAGAAAGTGACAAGACTCTCTTAAAAAAACCAAAAACTTGTTTTTCACCCACATTGACTGACTGCTTTGGATTTCCAAATCTAAGTAGTAAGACAGTAATGTCAGACTAATTAATGATTTGCATCAACTTTAAAACACTGGGAAGTTACATGATTTTTCAGGTATTGCCCACCCAACTCAGAAGAAAGATTATCAAAAGTTGAGGCTGTAACAGGAAGATCACTGTAGAAAGAGCAATACCACTTCAGGACCTTCCCAAAGGTGCTGTGTACATGGCTCAGCCCACAAAAAGCTACATGCACCTTATCCACATGCGTGCAAAGTTAGCTGAGTTAGTTTAAACTGCTTTTGAAGTTGTCCAAGTCCATTGAGGTGACTTGGTGCCCACCCCATCAGTTTTTTCTACTCTGATGTGCAGGCTATAACATCTGCCAGAGAGCTAGTAATAAATGGGGGCAGGAGAGGGGAAAAGCAGCATGATCTTCAAAACATTACAGCCTTTTCTGATGTGACTGTCATCTCCTGGTGGAATTTCTAGTCACCTCCAAAAACTATGAACTAAATTACAGCTACCTATAGGTTTTGTGCATGAGCATCTATATCAGTCTGCACCTTTTCAAAATCCAGAACGCATGCATTTCAACCTGCACTTCCAGCGACCCTCCTTTTGATGTAACTCTATTGGACGCAGAACTGATTTAAACAAAAAATGAACTCACTGAAGAGGCTGCCCAGCTGTTGTAATTGTGACCGTCCAGTTCTTTGGTAACTGAAGATGCATCTACAATGGCAGCAATGAGGTACAAAATGAAGGCACTTCCATTAAAACACAGACCCTGTTGAAAAACCAAAGTTTTTAGTAATTAATAATAAGTAATAATAAGTAATTAATATGCACATGCATTTGTTACCATTTTCTATTCCAACATTACAAAACTCTCCTCTGAAATATAATGTACACGTGCAATGTACACAAGAAACGTGATTCTTAACTATTTTTACCTTCTTCCAAGTTTCTATCTGTAAGATTAAAATTTAACTGCTTATTTTGAAGATCGATAAACGTTAAAGCACATTTTGGACAAACTGTTCTCTCCGTCACACTAAATCCAGAAGAGTCTTAAAGCTGTTGTACTGTGATTTCCCAAAGGTGAAAGTAAGGACAAAGTTTGGTTATCACAATCCAAGTGTTAGGCAGTAAGAATGTGACGCTACATGAAAAAAAGAAAGAAATAAAATAAAACTGCAATTTGATTGCATTTCTAATCTACACAGATACACTGTAGGAATCAATGACTCATGGCATATGAAGAATATTTATAAAGCTTCCAAAACTTTGTTTTCTCCACTTCCGACGGAAATAAATAGGGTGTAATTTTTTCAGTTGTATTCTTCCACCTTTCAGTACCTTTCCCTTCTGCCTGTTTTTGAGAGGAGAAAGAAACAGATAAAACCAAGGAGGAGAACAGTCTGAATGGACTACATGGGTCATCATTCCCATCCACAGCAGATGCTGCATTTTCTCTTCCAAGGTGCAGAGCTAATCTCTCAGGGTACTTACATTTATTACTAAGAAAGAAGCAAAGCCGATAACGTTGATCTCATGTAACACCACACAGTTTGCTTGGTTTTGCATGTGAAAGAGAACAAGAAAGGAAGGGAAAATGGAAGTCTAAGATGATGAAAGACAGATGAAAAAGTATGAGGGCTTTTTTAAAAGTAAGTAATTTTAATACTTTGTCCTTTACTTACTACTTGGTCATGCCTATAGGAAGTTCATACTTACTAAAAACAAAATTTCCCCCAAAACTCCACCCTCCTACTTGTCTAAGGCATATGACTTTGGCCATAAAATATTCTTTTAGTTCACTAGTGCCATGTTTAAGTAGAATACCTGTGACATGCTTTGCACCTAGTTACAATTGCAGGAATTAGTAACTCAATTAAGACCAGGTCTTAATGTTGTACATGATCTGCTCCCTTCAGCTTCTGGACCCATGCTTGTACCCCAGAGCGTCACACAAATATCATAACCCTTAACTCTGTTGACCCAGTTGTCTCTAAATGTTGCCATACTGGTGGAGCTCCAACTTATTAATTTCCATGGTGTGACCCAGTGGATACTAGGAATATATACCAATTATTCATTATTGAATTCACTAGTCACCAACTCTGGCAGAATCTAAAAAAGAGCTGCAGCCCAAGAAGAGAAGTTCAAAGGCAGTGACAACAGCTGTATCCACATCAGCAATTCCCTCAGTGCACCAAAGCGTCGATCAACAGCCTGAAGTGGTTGGTACGGAAGTTCCTCACATCCATCTCCAGGATGTTTGGTTCTGGCAGAGTTTGCTTCAGACTGGGTGGAGTCTGGCCCACTGCTGCACTCTCCTGTGACACTCAGGGTTCAAAACTTTCTGAAGGGAAGCCATTCCCCAAACACGTGCTTTCTCAACTGCAGGCCCCTCCAGAGAGCAGCATGCTGTGCTGTCATCTGTCAATACGTCAGTCTTCTGGTCACCACTGCCTATATGAGACTTACCATACAAAAAGCCTTACAGTTTTCAGAGCAGGCTGAAGGGCATGCATGTCCTCCGGTGGTTCCTAAGTCCTTGCAACTTCAGGGCATTTGGAAAAGAGCCACTTACCCACCTTTCTGCAGGGAATCATGGGCAGTGCCTCAGCACTCAGATGGAGCCTGGCACTTGAGGTTAGATTCGAACACTTATAAATGAGTGGGGTTTATCTCGCCTATATCAGTTGATCTAATAAAGGTATTATCTCTATCGACAAATTTCACCTCTCATTTTATCTGGGTGTTACAGTAATAAAATATCAAACCGTCAATCTTAGGATAAGATGCCAACTATTGGCAGGTTCAGGTGAACTTCTGTAAAGCGCTGATTTTCAAACTCCAAATTTGATTGCCTAGAGTATTTGTTGTTGTTATTTTTAGATTTCCCATTCCAAAAAGACTCAATTACGCTGGAAAGCTACAAATCCCTGCGATATCTTGTCATGTAGAAAAGAAAAAAAGCACGTAATTTTTTAGAAGTGCTGCTCTGGGAAATAACACTGTTGGGGAAGATGGAATGCAATGCAAGCTGATTGGGCCTTTACTGCCAATATATTATTCAAACCAAATGGTTCATGCGAAATTACCATCTGCTTCTTAAATTCAAATTTACCAGATTTTAAAAGCTTCCATTGATTGTTTCAGCAAAGAACTTGCACTATTAAGGAGAGTCAGTTTTGAAGCATGTCCTTTGGGTTAATTTGCAGTAAAAGTAACTGCATCTTAAGCAATTTGGTAATGTGCTTAACCTGCAAAAAGTGGATTTATGACAGAGAAGTCCAGATGTAATTTTGGATACTGCAGACAATAGGCACAGTTTGAGCTAACTGTTGCCTAAGGAGGCAGAGCAATAACTAGCAGAGACTGAAATTCAGGATACTTCAGAGAATAGGGGGAAAGTGGGTGTAAACTCACTCACTCAAAAGAGGTGTGTGTCATGCTCTCTTGAATGAAGACATTAACAACATTTCTCTGAAAAGAGACCCAACATTCCTCTTAGCCAGCCAGGAGTGGCAGAGGTCCAATTCAAAGGCTGTTCCCAACAGCTCTTTTAATACCTTAGGGCAAAACAAGCTGGAATGCAAGCATCTTTTATTTATTTTGCATTTATTTTCTCTTCATAGTACCCTTTACTATAAAAGGAGACTACCTTTTGGACCTACATTTATGTGATCTTATCTACAATATGTCTGGAACTCAGAGCAAGAAATACACTCAATATGAAGCAGAAACAAATCAAATACTCCAGCTTGTCTACCACATAGATCGGGGCAACTCATTTATGTGCAGCCGTTGTCTGATAATAGTGTTAAACTGATGAAAGAAGGGTAATGACTAAAGCTGTATCCAAATGGATACAAAGATGCTTCCCTTTGAATGTACTTTACTTACATCTAATGCAATGGGGGGAAAAAAGAAACAACACAACACACCTTTGAATGTACCCAGACACATTACTGCTGTAATTGAAAAAATCCAACATTTCTATAGCAGTGTTATAGCCTTAATGGTAATTGCTGGTCATGAAACTTGAAAACAGAGAAGCTATCTGAACATAATCCTGGTTGTTCTTATTAGTAATTGCTATAGCTGGCTATTTATTACAGCAGCAAATGGGAAGATGAAAAGAAAAGAGTATTCGATTTTAGTCACGTACACAATAGAGCTGATAAGCTGTTTGCAACACAGAAGTCAAATATATTTTACCATAAAATTAACAGAATCCTAGTCAATAATCTTTAGCTAGTGAAAAAGAAAAAAGTAACAGTATCTCACTGTATCAGACAAATGCAAAGCTAAAATTTATAATAATTCCTGGATGGGTCACAAATAGCCAGTTGGCTGAGATGACAATGACTTTTAGGATCTATTACCCTGAACACCAGCCTGTTATGAAAAACATGTAAAAATATACCGTTGAGAGGTACAGCTAGCCAGGTTTGTTCAAACCACAAAAACTGGATCTGAATTTTAAGTGCCTGTGGAATTTTCCTGTAATTACATTAGCTGTTTATCTGATTTGCATTAAGCCTTGAGCTAAAAGCAAAAGGATTACATGGCACATATTTTACGTATATGTAACACTAATTTTCAGCACCATTTTCACAGTAGGCCACATATGGATTGCCAGACTGGTGCTACCTCTGAACCACCTTTGCTTTTACTTCAGCAGAGGAAGACTCATGTTTTAAGACCCAGGGTCCCACGTCCAATTCATGGTGTTGATTCAAATAGGGATTTCTGCTGTTTAAGCCATACGTCCAGGTCTGTTAGCTCAGAGGTAGCAACAGACTCATTCTTCATGGGATGTAATCACTACAGGGAGAAAAGAGGTCACTATGCATAAGTATCAGTCACATGCACATTATTAAAAATCAAGTCACTACATCAACCGCTGAACAAAATGGTGAAACATCATAGGAAAAGTGTTTTAAAAGTATCTGGGTAGGATGAAGGTTAAACACTGCAGGTATGCAGTCACACAGTAATTAGGGAAAAATCTGCAAAAAGCACAAATACAGTTGGTTAACTACACTCATAGAATGCATAAATATTTTATTCTCTTCATAACCCAGCAAATCTGAATCAACAATGAATAAGTATATTTACCACTGTGGTCCATGGCACCTGGGGGATCCTGGTATAGGTCATTGTCATGTAGATGATCAGAAAGAAGACTGTGAGAACCCAGTAAAACACAGCTACAAACATCACCCAGCCAAAGGCTGGATATAGAAAGTATTCTGTTCCAGCAATCAGGGTCCACACCAGCAGCCCCAATACCTGCAAAAGTTATGGAGAAGAAAGAAAACTGTTACACAATCTTAGACCTCATACATTTGCTCTAGGTCAAGGAATGATGCCACTGCCATTCACATAACCATTTGATGAGCTGAGCTGGGATGCTACACTGACAGAATACTAATCTAACAAAAAAGAAGGACATATAAAACTGGTTTTGCTGTGGCAGGGCGTCACAAAGGGAAAGGCAGAACGAGGCGTCTTGGTGTAGATTTAGCTCACCTTTAACTATTATGGAGCCATACTTGCAGTGGTTTTACAGCTAGGTCTCAAAAGGATTGCTTATTACAGCCTACTAGCTTACGTGCATGAAGGTAAATACTACTACTTTGCAGTCAGCAAAGTCACTTTAGAAACAGAAGCCTGTAAAGGACCACTGGGATCTTCAGGTCCCATCTGCCACAGTCACAGGTAACTTGAGTAGTTGGGGTCTAGTTCAAAATGGTCCACACCTGCTCTGTGGACTGGCAGGCACCATAGACACAAAACAACTCCTAGGACCTTACTAGAAAAGGTAGTAGTAAAATATCAACAGCTACCACCACTGTAACATGCTGCTGGACCAGAGCAGGTCAGGTTGGGAATGTCATTCCATTCCACAGTTCTTAAAACATCTCCCAGGTGACCTGACCCAAAGTAGTAGACAAGAACTCACACTCAAGCAAAGCCCTCAAGCAAACCAGTCTGGGGAAAAAACTCCTTCCTGATCCTGAATCTGGCAATCTGTTCACATCTAAGACATGAAGAAATACAATGAACCAGATATTTTAAGATACGCTCTCCAGTTTTCTTTAGTGTTAGGTGATCTCCAATGCATTAAGAGGGATGAGGGGCAAACAAAACAGAAGTCAAGTCATATGCCACAGGAAGAAAAGTTCTGTGTTTTGCAAGTTGTCCAGCAATTAGAAAACTCTTAATTACAAAAAGAAAGGGTTATTTTATACCTTAAAACCAAACAAAAAACCCAAACGCCACCACACACACTTTACTGGAGTCAGATGTGGAAACTAAAATTCTTATATTTGAAACAAGGCTCATCTCTTTCTGCTATCTGGACTATGGTGAAACTGCCTAGCAGTGAGAAATGGAAGGAAAACAAAATTAAAGCAAATAGCAGCACACTTAACAGAAAACAGCCATAGCTAGACAATTTAAAGAACCTTTTACCCCAATATTCTGTCTCCAGCGGTGGTTAGTAACAGATGTTTGAAGAAACACATTAAGAATAGATGATGCAATAGTAATATTTCCTTGGACTACCTTCCTCAGCTCTCAGGAGTGTGCAGTGGAGGGACTTCCTGAGCCTACGGTGGTATCTTTGTAATCAACAGCCCCTGACAGAAGATGACAGTTTTGCTATATCTTCACTTGCACAAGAGCTAATTCTGTTCCCATGCAAGTTGTTGGCCATGGTCTCATTTACTTTTCTATTGCAGAACCAAACATGTAAATATCAATGATAAATCTCTAAACATTATATACAAGACAAAACTATACTGTTAAACAAAAGTTCATTGTAATCAGTCCTGCTAACTTTCAGCGGCTACCTGGTATGTTTATTTTGTCTTCAATTCATCCTCCAAATTGCCACCCAAACTTAATTCAGCTCTCACTTTGTTGTTTTGTGTGTTCACAGTATATTCCTGTCTATTATTTGTACATTCATCCACATCTGCACCATGCATACATAAAACACCGCACAAATGTCTGTTCCATATTTTTTTTTTGGTCTTGTAATAGAGAAGGTACATAATGGTCTTTTTAAGAGCACTTTTTCCATGGTTTTCACCAATTCAGCAGTTTCTCTTTAACAGGAAGCCCTAGAACCTGCTCAGACTGGGATAAAAATTCCTACTTTCCGTATCTTACCAGGGGAGGGCAGCATTGCCTCACAAGAACAGTTAAACTACCCAGTTAATGCTATTTGAAGATATGCACTATTCTTTAATGCAAAGTTATCCGTTCAGCAATGCTTCCCATAGTTAATTTTAATTCTAGTTCCAACAACATTTTAGTAATAGTAGCAATTCAGTTAATAATGCTTCAAATTGCACTAACTACCCATGATTAGATTAAAAACCAACTCAATTTTAGTGTAACAACTGCTTTAAGATTAAACAATCTTGAGAGACTGTTTAGCTAACAAAATATCATTTTCTCAGGATACAAAGTTGCTTTTCATTGTGCCCATCCACTTTAATCCAAATTTAAATTCATCATTCAGAAATTATACCAATGAATAAATGGTCTCATGCTTGATAAATAATTATTACAGATTTATCCTAGGTCTGAATATCTAGCAAAATACCAAGAACAGAAACATCGAAGATGAGACAAAGAAAACAAAGAAATTAAACATCATTATACACCATAACCTATGAACAACAGTGTTGGTTTTTAGAAAGCTTTTAAAAATAGAAGTAGACTTTTTCATAAAAAGCACAAGACTATGAAAAACACTTAATACTAAATTCAACACAAGTAAGATTGATAAAGACACCTCAGCTTATATAATGGATTATTTCTGGAAAGAATAAAAACTTCACAAGCAGCAAATTATTAAAATTAAAAAGGAAGATTTTGAGGTTACAGGAGACCCCTAATCTTACATTACCACACAACGAAGCTAGCAAGACATTAACTAGAGCACTGGTATTCTCACTGGTCACTGTTTTTTCCAGTTAATATTCTAACCTGGTGTTATCACCCCTCTTTCAAGATCATTTTAATATTTAAGCAGCTGTACATCTCACATGTATTCCAAAGAATTGCTTTTAATGCACACTTTTAGCCAGCCCGTACCAATGGCAGAACAATTTATCTAAGCAATTGAGATGCACCATGGGTGTTACAGATTTATATTCTTAACCAGTTCTTGGTTCATGTGCATCGTAACTTTGATGGGTTGCATATTAGAGCGCATCTGACATTTTCAGTTAGATCCAGATACTCTTACTGCATATTACTGGAGCTGAAAAGGTCAGATCAGCTCATGGTCAACAATTCACTCTGTGTGTAGTTAAATGATATGGCAAATGGTTTTATTGCATATGTAAACATATGCAATAAATTGATTTAAAGTTCACACTGGCCGTCGGCATCTACAAAATACCTAAGGAGTCAAAAGGAACACAGACATCTAGACGAGTCTTTCTTGATTAGCTTGTCTTCTCAGCATGTTAAATACTGAGATAGCTTCTGTGGTGTTAAAAGCCTGTCTCATAATATTCTGACTGTCCCTTACATTACACGTTTGCTGTTCAACAGATCAGTACAAACTGGATGACACTTGTGCATCTGCTTGAGCCAAGAATGTCGCTTTTTCCTGCTGATTTGATAACAAACCTCCCCACTGGGAATAACCGGTGGGGAGTTCAAATGCCATCTCAATGAGCATCTACTGTACAGAATCTGGCAAGTGAGTGATAGGTATGCGATACCATAAAGCAAAGACCAGCAACTGCATGCGATACCTGGGGAGTGCCCACAGTAATTCAGCATGTGCAGACAGTACACAGCTACCTTCACTGCTTCAGATCAGGTGCAAGACAAGGGAGAAAGCTCCCCTCAGTAACTGGGAAAGGCCTGTATCTCGTTATAACCAGGTGTGCTAGATTGTATTAGTAATAGCTAAGTATTTTATTTTAATTTATGAGGATGTCAGAATATGCTTATTTAGAATTACAGGAACATACTACAATCCTGTCAAAAATGACTCTGAGAAAGGGAGGAAAAAGCATCAAGACGACCAAAGAAAATAATGCATGTGGCAGTTGATGAGAAGGGATGCTGGGTCCTAAGACTGCAAGGGCTCCACCAACTGGGCCCACTTTTTCAAGTCAGATGGGAGATAGGGATTTCACTCATCAGTACATGATAAAGGCAAGCAAATTTCCCTTGTTTATTGCAGTTGGGCATCTATTTTGTGGTCATTTGGCTGCTGCTTTATCAGGTACCTCTACTACTAGAATGCATTAATATGTCAAATGTGCTAATGCATACTTCAGCATTTGGCAGATACCATAAAAAGGAAATAACTTTGTAGCAAAGTCCAATATTATTGAGTGTGCAGGTTTAAAATTAGATGCTTAATTGCATATTCAAACCCTTAAATAAGTGCCATAATTTTTCCACAGTGCCGAGAACTTTAAAAGTATCGGACTATTTAGTCACTTAAAAAAAAAATATAAAGGCTTTGTTGCCTAGTAGATGAGACACATCTTGTCTCATGTCACTGGTACAAGTCAGCAGGTACGAAAGCAGGTGTGAGCTTGAACCTGTGTATCCAGTTTTGCTTTTTGAAACAGCTTAAAAACTGCAGAACTGAATTCGTACTTGCAAACTGTATTTAAAAAGCCTATGATGCAGTGACTCCTCTCCAGTGATGCTAACGTTACAAATTCTGCAGCATTCATCTTGACTGGTTAACTCAGCAACACAGTTAAAAATGTTTATGCATCCCTTTCAAAGGAAAAAGAACTTGGCAGAACTGACAGGGAGAAAAACTATTTGGCATGTTCGCCTGAAGCTTTTCCTGTTCTTTATCCTAGAGATGCTTCCTAGGACCATTTCAGTTCTCTGTATGCATAAGTATCGTAGGATTTATACAGAATTGCTACTGGCACAGATGGAAATTATGCTAGAAGGAGATTAGAAGAGTTGTGCATTTGCAGCAACAGTTGTCTCCTGTATGCAAGCCACCTAAACATGGGCAGAATCCAGCAAGTAGAAAGCAAGACATCTTGCCTCTCCTTCCTAAGAAAGGAGATTTATGACTAGAGGAAAGAGAGACCATTCTAAATTATTGCACATCATTATTTCACTACTAAATCACAAGTTAGGAGCTACCTCAGCAGCAGCACAAGCAGCCTATGAATGTCTGAACCTCCAGCCTTTTCTTCCCTTGGCTACTCTCTGCAGGCAAAAAAAACCCAGGGAGTCTCTTGCGTGCAGGGAGAGCGCAAACATTTCTCATGCCCGCTGCCTAGTTTCTTATCTCACCTTTCATGGCCCTTGGGAAGGCAACGTTGTAGATACTTTTCCTTGGGCACTAAGAGGAAAAACAAGGGTCCCTAAGGGCAGCCAGACCAGCAGTTCAGTACTATAGGGGCTCCTCTTCTTTGATGTGGATTAGTCAACCACCCCTTGGGTGTTTTGTAAGCATTTGGTAAGATTAACAAACATTCTTCCAAACCTATCATGACAGGGATCATACACCAAAACGCAGGATCTTATACTGCGAATCAAAATATCCGGAGGGGTGGTTAAAGAGAAAAAAAAAGAGGGGGAAAAAGGGCACTCCTCCTCTATTGTTCCTGTAAGACATGCCCAGGTCAGTCAGTCGTATAGAACAGGCAGAATTAATTGTCTTATATTTGACAGATACAGAATGATTTTTTTTTTTTTCCTTTCAGCTACGGCTAAATGGAGTAAATGTTTGTACTGCACTTAAATAATGTCTTTAAATCGGAGGTTTTGTGCTCTCACACACGATCTACAAAGTGACATACAACAATTCCGCCTTTTGCCACTAGAGGGAGCACAATCATTGCCTTTTTTTTTTTTTTTTTTAAAAAGAAAACCGCTTTAGAAGGGGGCACTTCCACAGGCTTCAGATGCCCAGCAGAAACATCAAAGGGGCAGTTTGCATAGGGTGCCAAACCCCTGCAGATTGAAAGGGAACGCTTGAAGAAAGCGAGATGTGTGTATATATATATATATATACACACACACAGAAATCTTTCACAAGGCTTATGCTAAGTTAGAGTGCCTCCACAAAGCAACTTTGATAGGTTTACTTTCATACTGGGTACAACAGCAACATCAAATGTAGGTTTATCCACAAACTACTCGAAATAAGGATCATTTGTTTGTTCTACTTCAAAAAAAAAAACAAAACAAAACCCAAAAAACAAACCCCACCAAAAAAAAGCCCACCAAAACCAAACAAAAACAAAATAAAAACCCCCAAACCACAAAACACTTCCCCACTATTTAGAAAATTGTATTTTAATGTCCATGCAGGAAAAACGCCTCAGAAAAAAATAAGGCGAAAGCCTACAAGTACTGAATAAGTCAATCAAATATCAATCCAGACTACAATACAAAATATAAAAATCTTGTTTGTGCTGCAGTTGTACAAAAGGTGTTTTTTAGGATAGATTTCCTAAGAAAGAAAACTACTGGAAGCAGCACGTGCCAAAATACGCTCCAGAAGTATGTCTTCACTAAAGACTGAACTCTCTTACTTAAGAGTTTAGTCCAAATCCTATTACAAGCCACACAGAAAAACCTCCTGACCCAGGCCTGCAATGAGTCAAGGCCAACTAGCAGACATTTCATTCAATAGGAAGCGTGCCTATTCCGGAGTGAGAATTCAGACCAAGCCCTTCAAAAGCTGACGAACCTCCAGTGCCTCTCCTACAGCTCCACGGAGCTGGGAAGTCCTCCCACACCTACCCCAATTCCCCAGGAAAGAGTCCAAGAGTGCCTTCGCCTAAAGATCTGGGGAGCAGACCTCCCCACACCTGAGCCAGTAAAGCAGGGCTAGTCCTGATGTTCAGACCATGACGCTCATTATCCAGATCAGCCAAGCAGTGAGGATGTACTGAACTGGCCGCGGCATGCGTAAATAAGGGTATCGGCTTGCACTTACAAAAGGATTCATGCTGAGAGGCTGAGTCAGCTTGCAGGAGTGCCCAAGAAACTATAATAAAGTCTCATTGGGAAGAGCAGAGAGAGGGAGGCAGTCTATGGCAAGTGGGAAACTTATTTTTCTGATCAGAATGGGTATTGCAATATTGCAGGTGCTGACTAGGCACAAAGACAACAGTACCTGAGCAAGATGCAGTAGCAGACCCCAATTTCGTGTTACCTTAATGAGTCTACCACCTGCTAAAATGAATAAATCACAAAGGTACTCCTTTTCTGGCTTCCACTGTTGACTCCACTGACCACACTGCAACTCATGCGTGAGGAGCCTTCTATGATACGATGCTCTGTCTCACTGCAACTGACAGCTAAGAAAAAAAACAACTCAGGGGTGGGAGAGAGTAAGGAAACCATGCTGTCCATCCCCGCGGCGTATTACAATGCTCAAACGTTCTTCACCTGAGAAATAGGCATGGAATGTGTGAGACCAGAGCTAACACCAGTAACACAGACCAAGAGGAGGTAGCTTAAATTAGAAAAGCAAGAGATGTTTTCTGGAAAACACAGACTGTCACATCTCCCATCAAAACTGTGAAATCACTACAAAAGAGTTTATTTCTTACAGTTTCTCAGGAAGCTTTGTCTGAAAAAAATAACTAGAGGTAGGGTAGTGGATATTCAGAAGGTAAACAAGAAATAAGACTGTGCTTGGGTTGTAAATTTTGTTCCATGTGATCAAAAATTTCACAAAGGAAGATTAGAAATTGTCAGGAAAGGAATAAAGTAATAGAAAAACTCCACCAAACAGAACATATCGCAGTGCTTTATAAATCAATGGCGTACCCACGCATTGAGTATCTTCTGTTCATTCCTCTCTCCCATTTCTAAAATGACACAGGTGGATTATGCAAGGCACAGAAAACGGCTCCTGCAAGAAAAGAAATTTAAGATTGGAAAAAAGATGAGTCCAATTTTCTATTGAAGACTGAGGGAGGACATGATAGAAATCTGCAGAATGGCGGGTGGCATAAAGAAAGGAACAAGGACTGAATTAGGACTTGCAACACAAGAAGTATCCAGCTAAATTATCAGGCAGAAAGTTGAAAAACAAACAGAAGGAAGTGGTATGTAAAAAAAAAAAAAAAAAAAAATCAAGAAGAAGGAAAAAAAACAACACATAACCAAATTACAGAATTCGTTGCCACAGGAAACATCATACACACTCCTGGAAGACAGGTCAGCCCTGTCTGTATATAATACGTATATACACAATAGTCAAGATGCAACCTTCAGCTCTGCAAATTCCTAAATGTTCAGTTCACTAGAAGCTAGAGAACTATAGCAGAGAAGGATCTTGCCATATGTGCTCCTTCTTACACTCCTCCCCAAGTTTTCAGTATCACTCCTTATCAGAGCCTGAATATACTGGACTAAACAGACCACTAACCAGATCCATTACAACCACCGTTACTAACTTCTGGTTTTAATTTGCCTTACTTTCCTGCAGGAGACCCTGGCAACCAAGTACTGGAAGCTGCAAAAGTGTTAATAGAATAGGATGGGATGACTACATGCCACATCAATATACCGTTTTTTTTCTAAAGTAGGATTATGAAGAATAATGCCAAGCAACGGTGAAGAAACCAGCTTGAATTATATCATCACAAAATCCATCTTCTCAGCAGAGCAGTGGTTAATCATTAACAGGTCATTAAAATGTGTACAAAGCATAAAGATTGGTCCTTGTCCCAGGGCACTTTCCACATTAAATGCTTTAAGGTTTTTGAGGGCTGCATTCAGGAGCACACTACTGTTTACTAATGCCTGTAAATTCTAACTTAACACTCATGTTTTGCCTGAGGATCTGCTCACACAGAGACATTTGTATAGGTTACTGTGCACTACGCATGTATTATCTTATACACCCTTGCTAACACAGGGCTAGCCATCATTTTAGATACATACCCATAGCAGAAGGCACAGCCTCATCTTCGCCCATAGCATTTTATTATCTGATGAAAGTACCTTTATGCACAACACAGCGCCATGGGTCCGTCCCAGGTCAGTCAGGAGAAAGACCTGCAACCAGCCTCAGAGCTGCTGCAGCTGACCGGGAACGCGCTGGTTACTGCTATCAGCGGCTCCATCGGGGCCACAGTTTAATGTAAAAATAAAGAGGGGTGGTGCAAAACGCCACCAAAGACAAACAGCCTGTCCTAAAAAGCACTTACCTCTCTGGAAGGGCACCCGGTGAAACAGTTGGAAGGCAATGAGTTCCACAGCGCTTAATCTCTAAACGTGACCCCAACACAAGGAGACCGTCTGGCCTCTTATCTAGCAATCACGAGGGATGCGAATAAAAGGAACGCTGCTGCTCCCTTTTCCTTCCACTTCAGCAAGGCCTGGCTGCGGCAGGGATTACTCCCACCACCTGGCATCTCCCAAACAGAAACACCTTGCTGTTGTGCAGCAATGCTGTTGATTTCACATTCACTGTCTCCACAGTTTCCTGACAGAGTTGGGAGAAGTGGTACTGCTACAGGCAACACCACAGTATCACGGAGCTGCGAATTACTCCCTGGAATTCCTGCTACGCTTTTCTCTTCAGCAGCAGAGAAAGGAAAATGTGAAGTAATAGCATATTAGATCCAAACACAAAATAATCTGCCTTTTCAGTTACTTTCTGAGGAAATTTTAACTTAATGCTGCTTTCAAGTATGAATTTTAAAGCAGACAATTACAGAGCAAAATAGTCCCACGGAGACACACATGGCACAGGATACATATTTCTTTGTTTCCTAGCAGTTGCTTTTGTGCAGCTTCTAGAGGTAGGGTTTTGGGGGAAAAACTTGAAGATTCGGTACAAACACCATCAGTTTTAAAAATAGCACATAAATTCCATACTCTGATCATTTTTCCCTTTTTAAAATCCTGGCTATAAATCATCAATATAGGTGAAACTACAAGGTTAACTGTTTTTGTATTTAACATTCAAATATTAATGCATTTTGGAGCTCTGAGTAAAAGTTGTAGCTGATTTCTCTGAGAAGTAACATTCACAAGTTGGTCCTTTAAACAGTCCTGTCCTTGTACAGGCAGTACAGAAGCAAAAATACATCCTATATGACCCACATGAGACGCAGTAGTAATTCATTGGGTTGATTTGTAGTAAGTCCTATGATCAAACTCATACAATGCTGTATGATTTCACTGATTTCAATTTTAAAAAGATCTTCATACTATAAAATTGCAGGCGGATTTGAGAGCTCATATTAGTAGGGAACATCAGCTACTTGGTGGAAGGATTTAAAAGGGCTCGCAGTGCTTCTTTGCTTCAATATAAATTTAAAAAAAAAAAAGGAAAGGAAAACCGTACTGGCAGGCTTTTTGAATTCTTATTTTGACATCTGAAGCTGAGATTTGGACAAAGGAAGAAATTTCCTCTCCTCGCATTTAACAAGAACTTCTATGGATGATGAATTTCATCTCTCTTGTCAAGACAGAAAGGGTTTCAGGAGTGCAGCTGCAGTTTAATTGCGGGATAGGGTCTGCCCCCTCCCAGTTTTTGGTTTAGGGTTTTTGAGGGGCATTTCTTGGGTGGGGCAGATGACGAGCTTAAGATACTACCTTTTGCTCATGCAAACGTAGTGACTGGTTCACAAATATATGGGCTGCAGGCTTTCAAGTCGAGTAGTAGAGACATATTTCTGGAGGTAAAGACCATGGTATAACCCTTGTGCTCTGAATACGATTTCTCCTTTATAAAGCACATGTACAAACTGTGAGTGTGCAGATTTAACCTGCTGCGTACACTGAACACATAGTTGTCTTTGATACTTTTGGAAGTGCATTGTAAGGAAATTATTCTCCTTGCACAGAAAAATTAGAAAAAAAGACTATTAGCTTCAGTAATCTCTAACTCAATAATCTCTTTCTACTTTTTCTTTTATTATTTAAACTGGAAAAGCTCAGAAGTGGATTCTGAGCTAAAAAGATACAGGGTCATATGTGTCTGTGTCTTCCCCAATGTGGCTATTTATTATTATCACTACAACTACCGTTGTTTCTTAATGGAACATGATGGTAGGAAGAGTTTGTTCTTTTGTTCTAATAAATTCAGGAAAAGAGGTTTGAGTTACCTATGTGTTCTTCTACCTTGATCTTGCCTCTTCTATCTACACACAAACTCTTCCTCTGAAAGAAGTTTAATAGCACTCTATTTTCCTTTCTCCCATCTTCCCTGAAAGGACAAAGTTCCTGAGGGTAGAAGAACACCAGTTTCTCAATAAATGGCAATGATTTGTGCAAGTTACTTTTAACATCTCGTGCATGTGTACATGCAAAACACACACACCCAGAAAGAAAGTAATTCTGCCATCATTTGTATGTTAATAAGGTGAACTATTTTTAAAAGAGAATTCCTAACAATGGTTACTTATGAATTATGACGGATTATTTATGTAGTCCACTTTGTTTAAATGTTGTCTACGTTCTTCAAGAGAACAATGCTGTATACAGCTGCTTTATTAATAATGTCACAGGCTCTTTGTTGCTATTTTTACATCTCCATCTTCCTGTTAGGCCATGTAAATAGAGATGCCTATAATTAGCGGACGCACAGCATTGTTTCACAAATCTTAGCTGTTACATTAAAACAGAAAGCTTATTACTTCTTTAGGAATAACTTGTATTTTGCCCTATAGTTAGGATACACAGTCATAAAGCCAGATACGATGCAATGGAAAAATCAAAGACAGTTTCTGCTAAGAAAGGCTACTGCTGCATTCTACATCCATTTAAACATGAGGAAAACATTAACTGCTCATTCAAAAAACTTTTTTTTTTTTAAATTTTTAGAATGAAAGTATCTTTTCATTTCCAGCTGACCACCACAGAAATTGCTGCTGTACAATACAAAATTTTTGCTCACTGCGAGACAAAATCCTCTGGTCACCAAAAGTTGTAACAGTTCCCCTTGCCTGACAAACAGAAGACATGAGAAAATAAGTCTGCATCCAGATCTGTTGTTGTCCGCCTATTTAGAAACTTATTGTACCTCTTGACTATTTCTGTATGGAGTTCCAGATATAAAGGTCCAATCCCAGGAGCCATTATTTGTGTTTTTAGGTAAAGATGAAGGATTTTACAAAGACTGATCCACATGTTGTAGAAGTACCTCATTGAAAAAATCTTTTTCCTTCTCTGGAAAAATTGTTTTCTTTCCTGAATACATTTTGCATTAACAACACAGAAGAACAGCATGCCTATAAAAATTTAACACTTGTTATGTTTTTCTGTGTTCACAGACTTACAGTCAGAAAGGACCATTTTGACCAAGTGTGCAATGCTATAAAGATTTCAAGCTACAACATGCTTTTTGGAAAGAGATGACATCTTGGCATAGACATTGCAATGATAAGATTCATCTTGTCTCTAAACAAGCTGCCATAATGCCTATTACTCTCATTGTTGAAAAACCTCATCCTCACTTCTCATCTGAATTTGTCTGAAGCCAGTTTCCAGGCATGTCCTTTTCTGAAATCTCCATCTGTCACCGATATATCAAAGATAACTTTCTACTAAGAGCCATATTTAAAATTGTTGACAAGACACAACTGAACATGAGAGAATCACAAATATCAACATTGCTTCTGACAGTAAGCTATGCTTCCCCCCACCCCCTTTTCTTCCTTCTCTTTTTTCTTTTCACAGTAGTAGTAGAAACAGTTTACTTTGAAGGAATCAGGATCAGGGCAATTAAGAATTAAGTTTTCAATAGAGACCTATTTAAGAGTTGTTACCACTGTCCCACAATTAATGTTTGCAGAGAAGTTTAGGGTACAAAGGCAACTTTAAGATGAAGAATTATATGCAAGTGAAAACATTAATGCCAAAGAAAGAAAATTAATTGGACAAACATTTAAAAAGACACTGCGGATCAGTCATGCTTTTAGAGAAGTCTTTGCTACCGTGCTCCGCAACTTTATTTTTAAGGTTCTGAAGAAAAAAGTCCACAGGTCTGAAGTACTTCCCACAGCCTGTCTGCTCTCCATAATAAATACTCAAGTGGTCCATGCAGCATAAGAGAACAAAGTAAAAAGCTCCGTGGGATACCTGACACTCAAAATTCAAACTACCAAAGTCATAAATTAAGTATATATGCCTGTGTGTCAGGCAGGGTATAATGTTCTCCAACCGCTTCAATGGGCCTTGTGTAAACAAAGAACAGAACAACTGGCTACAACTGTTGGCTTTCTAGTGCAAGGAAAAGAAAGTCTCCAATCAAGAAAAAATATTTCACGGCCTGAAGACATTGGCTTGCGCAGATTTAAATAAGTAAGCAGAAATGATTTCATGTCCCTCAGATGTCTGCTCTGCTTTTCTGCCAGAGGGTGCTGCCCTGCAAGGGTGACTGCATACAAAGCTGCTCCTGAATTACCACACTCTACTGCCCAGTGTAGCCGAGGTAAACAAACCACTGGTTTGGGTTATCATCATACCCTGAA
Source organism: Platalea leucorodia (assembly GCF_965183815.1). Classification (NCBI taxonomy): domain Eukaryota; kingdom Metazoa; phylum Chordata; class Aves; order Pelecaniformes; family Threskiornithidae; genus Platalea; species Platalea leucorodia. The sequence continues at coordinate 122,978,449 of NC_138823.1, forward strand.
CTGTGAACTGCAGTGAACAGCAAGGCATGGAGACCTTTTCAGCTGTCTGTGTTTAAGAACTACCAGCTTGAAATCAGAACTTCTGTATTTGCCTCCTGTAATACATAAACACAGAAAAGTCAAGAAACAAGGAGGAACAAGTCCTCCTTAGCTGCTGCTCTCACTGCATGCACTTACGCTTCACTCTCCCCACAATACAGCTAATAGATTTTGGGTTTTCAAGCATACTCAATTCCATTTCTCTCTCTAAATCTGATTTTCCAATACAGTTCACAGATGTCAGAACTGTTGCAAACTACAGGGATTACTATGGATTAGTGGATCTCCCATGCCTGAAAGAGAAGTGTTAAGAGCAATTACACTCCATAGTGCAAAGGTATTCCCCACACATTCTCCTTCCAGCTCTTCTGCAGGCGTAGCATTTTCCTCTGAGAGATGAGCATGTTGTTAGCCTGAAAACTAGTACAACCCCCAAACATATCATAGAAGCACAGAATAGTTTGGGTTGGAAGGGACCTTTAAAGGTCATCTAGTCCAACCCCCCCTGCAATGAGCAGGGACATCTTCAACTAGATCAGGTTGCTCAGAGCCCCATCCAACCTGACCTTGAGTGTTTCCAGGGATGGGGCATCTACCACCTCTCTGGGCAACCTGTCCCAGTGTTTCACCATCCTCATTGTAAAAAATTTCTTCTTTATATCTAGTCTAAATCTACTCTCTTTTGGTTTAAAACCATTACCCCTTGTCCTATCACAACAGGCCCCTTATCTAGCAAAGTGTGCCCACAGTCCTAGCACAGGCTAGAATTTTGTCCTAAAATTCAGGCAGATCTCCTCAGCACGAGATCAAAATATTGGTCTAAAATATAAGCACTGCTTGCTCTCCACCCCCTCCAACCTCTCCCCATCCCCTGCATTACAAGAAGCTGAGTCAGCAGATCAGGACACGGGCTCTGTCTCAGGGCATGGTCTCATGCATAGGCATAGACTAAACTGTGAAACAAGAGGACAAGGCTACTACACCATCAACCACTGGCAGATGAGCAAGGCGGATAACTAGAGGGCAGTCACCTTGTCAGCCTTCAGCACCAAATTTGCAACTGCTTACCAGCCAACCGCTTCCGCAGCGCTCGGGTCACAGTCCGTCATGGTTTAAGGTGACGGGAACTGTGACTGGGTCAGCTGCTGGTTCAGTGGAGGTGGCCACGACCTGACCCGGCAGGCCGCTGGCAGCACCAATATCCAAAAATGCAGCAACCGACTTTGTCAAAGTCTATCTGCATCTGACCTGCAATTCATTAGCAGCAAGTGATGTAGCACACACGCCAAAATTATAAGGAGGAGAGCTCTAGGTAAGGTAACAAAAGCCAAGGAGCTGAGGGGTTACAGGCTGAGGCTACGCTCTGCTCTGGCAGCAGGCTCTCTTCCCACCCAAGTGGTTCTTCTGAAAAACCCAAGCCTTTTCCTGTACTTCTGTTTATATTACACCGTCCCCAATATACACAACCAACTAAATTATATTTACTTAACTAACTTCCACACCTTTTCCCTTTCTCTTTCCTCAGATTTGGAGCACAGCTTTCTTCTGCCCAGTATTTTCTTCCCTAGAATGACAATAGGGCAGATACAATAAAGAGGTGTTACCAGTCTTTGTTCAAATACTCTTTGTTCAGTATTTCAGCTATTTACCTCCTGCTTAGAAGTTCCTGTTTTCCCACTGAGGGGGGAAGGGAAGGCCGTCTATGGCGGCTTTTTGTTTAAAAAGTCTGTGTGCAGTCAGAGATACTGAGCACATTTTCCCTCCAAAGCATGATATTACTACTTTCAAATCAAAGAGGGAAAAATAAAATCGAAGAGGGAAAATTCCTTAGAGAACTCAAAAAATCTGACTACAAAAGTAGAATTTTGCAGGTACCCCTTTCTTCCAGCTACCAACTATTCCTATACCAAAATGCTCAAATCCATACACATTGAAAACTCAGCTTGCTGTCATGAACTGTGCACAAACACAGAGGCACGTAATGTAACCTCCTACCGCCGACAATATTACAGGTCTTAGCAAGTAAAACCAAGAAAGCAGAAAGGAATTAGGCCACTGAAAGACATCACTAGCTGGAAGCTTTGCTAGTTCACACAAAGGGAAAAGGAAGAACACAGCGTGCATAGCGATTTGCCTTTGATACAGAAGGCATATGTCGTTTAATAATCCAGTGATAAGGCAGGAAAGCCATGGGACGCACTCATTTGTTGGACTGAATAAACATGTTTAGATCGACATTTGTGATGAGCTGTTTTGACATCTAGGATTTAATAGTATCATGAGGTTACGATGATGTGGATGTAACAAAACTACTAATGCTTCATCACGAAATAAGATATCTGCTTGTACTGTGGGACACATGACTATCGGGAGCTTTAAAGAAATATGTAAATTAGACATCTGGGTTATAAAAGGACACGTCTGAGGAATGGATCTGCACAGCCTCCGCTTTTTATCATCTATCAGCTGCTCTGTTCAAGCCAAAGAAACAGCGCATATGAAACAGAATAACAAGTAGGTTAACTGTGCCTTTAATTTTCCCCAGAGTCAGTTTTAGCACCGTAGGTCAACACAAAAAAAGGTAAAAAGTGTTAATTAGGCTCCTCCTAATCTCAGTCTAATTTGACAGCAAGTACTCCACACAGGGGTATTGGAGAGGAAAGGTCTTAAGGGAGGTGATCTCTTTTATTAGACTAATCCATGGAGTTGGCAAATGAAACAAATGGGGAAAGCTTCTGGGCATACACTTTTCTTCAGCACTGAACGGAAGGAACAACAGAGCCACCCCTTTAGCAAATACTAACAAGTGGATAGGAAATGACTATCGGAAAGGAGCTGCTGATCTTTAAGAGCCTGACAAACAATATAAGCGCTGATTAGCCTGTATAGCCTTTGCGGTAGGTAAGCTTTCATGTTATTTTTATTTCATGTGCGGATATGTCAGCATGACTGAAGTTAATGGGAAATTTGCAACAGGTTTTAATAGCATCAAAAACCGATTCATTATAACCTTCTCTTCATAACAATACTGTTTGTGTACATTAGATCTTAGTCTGATTTTGTTCCCATCAACTCATCTGGACTATCTGCACCTCTTCTCAGGGTCATCTTCTTGTTTGTGTACATTGTCTATGTAATCTTACAGAAACAGCAACCACCATAAGTCAAAATTATGTGTTCTTTTAAAATACACTTCTCCACCCTTTTTTCTTTACACCAAGGCCTAAACTGAAGAGGCATTTTGAAATAAAGCCCAGTTTTTAAAGTGAAAAATTACTTCAGACATAGGTTGGTTTGGGGGTTTTCTGAGGTTGTTTTTTCCACTGTTCAGCTTAACAAGAAAGTGAAAATTAGATGTAACCAAGCTTAGAGAATTCCATTTAATTTATTGCTGTGTACTCTCTTTAATTTTAACTTGACTTGGTAAAACACCTCCTAAGAGACCCCATCTCACCTTTAACACATTATCTTGACTTGCTTACTTCAGGCAAACATTTCTGAGATAGTCCTCTGTTACTGCACAAAGAGAATGTCGAGTTCTTTGTAGAAGTGTCTGGTCATGTTTTGTGATTGCCAAAGTCTAGAAAGAAATCCCAAGTTGGAACAAAATGTTTGGAAACCTTATTCTCATGGCTAAGATTCCTACCCTTTTTGCTGAGAAGATAAACAGGGAAAATTCTTTAAATATACCAAATGGAACAATGAAGATGTAATTAATAACATAAAAAGTTGTCTATTGTTATTCCACTCTTGGTAAATCTCATCATTCAATTATAGTCTATAGGCCTGTGTAATATGTTCAAAACTGGTTTTATACATCTTCAGATGGAGGTCATAATTCAAACAGAAAACACACCACAAGAGAACCCATCTCTTCAAGTAGGTCATTACTTTCCTCTTGCACACTGCCTTTTAAAGTCAAGTCTCATTAATGCAAGAATCTACTCAAAACAGTAAAATAAGGATTGTGGTTTTCAGAAACTAAATATAGTGGTTTCTCAATGACAACTATCTTTCTGTCCAGTAGGAATTTTATATGGCATCCAGACTCTGACATTAGCACAATTCCTGTGCATTTGGAGAACAGAACACCAATACTGTATTCATTTGTACTGTGCTATATCTTAGTAATATCAAAGGGAAGGAGAAATATTTTCATCTTGGAGGTCAACCAGCAATCCACAGTAGTAAATAACTGTTGTAACTGTATTGCACAGTCCAATGAACATGGCTTATGCACCCAGTGAGGCTTTGAAATATAAATCAGAAATCCCAACAGGGATCCTGCTTTTCCATGTATCCTGAATTTCTCATATTGAAGAACTTTTCAGCCTTTTTCCAAAATCCTTCATTGAGGTCATCACAAGATAGTGGCAGGTCTGACAAAAACCAAGTCCGTCCAACCTGCTCTAGGCCTACGGCTTAGCCAAAAGCATTTGTTTAAATAAAAGAAAGCACCTGCCACAACGCAAGAACCAAAACATGTCACAATATTCACCAACAACCTCCTAAATCACTGTATCACTATAAGTATTTCTAATTCTTCTAAAATACTACAGCATTTTTCATAGTTTTGTCCACCTACAGCTGTATGAAACCATTAAAGATGGATGTCTCATACTGAGCGCAGCCTGTTCTTTCAGTTGCTTCACACCTTCTCACAAGACCCCATTTTGCCAAATTCTTATTCTTCTATGTTGATTATCTGTGTCAAGCCTGAAGAAGAGCAGTCTGGATGAAGATCGTGCAAAACAGGCCTTCAGCAAGTTGCCCCGAGCTGCTGGGCAAGGAAGGCTTGAAGGAGCGAAGGGACAAAAAAACCCCTGCAACTAAAAGAGTTGGAAAGATAGGACTTGCGACAAAGAGGCAGGAGAGTGTACAAGAGAGAGACAGGCGCAAACATATGTTGAAATACTTTCCGTTAAGTATACAACAATGCTGGAAACAAAGTTCTTCACACATCTTAATTCTACCATTAGTTAAGTATACATTGTGGTACAGTCTGTAATTACATGACCACATACCTTCCCCGTCCCCACACCACCACCTGCCTGCAGCAACCAAAGGGAGAGCCTCCTTCAGAACTAGTGCCTTTACTATTTCGCTTTCTCCTTGTTTACTTGTTTACTGTGGCCTGCAGACTTGTTCCCAGCGTGCAACTCAGCGCTTTGTATCCACATGGGCTCCTTAAAAATACTTTGTTATCTGAATTATCTCACAGGTCATCAGTAAACTATTGAACACATCTCTGTGAGACAAAGAAGTATGGTATCCCAATTTTACAGACAGTGCACTAAAATTAAGGTCAAAAGTACTTCTTGCCAAATTTCACTGGAAAACTTTTTTCCCCGCAGCACTTAACATGACACTGCATTTAGCTGCTTCAGAACATAGCTCCTATTGACTTCAGCTACAACTGCCAATAATCATTTCTTTTGCATCTCAGACCCAAAGTCGGGGATCCAGAAAACAAGGAGAAAAGCCAGCACACTGAAATGCCAGGCTTACTTGCCTTATCTAGCACCCCATAGGAACACTAGTGCAAGCAGAAGATAAGAATCAGATTTTCCAAGGAAGCAATTAGCCGGGGGACCATCCTTTCTCTTTGAACAACCCCTTTCCTTACTCGTGACATGCCTTCCTTCAATGCTGTATGCACAATATCCCAGTAACTCCCAGAAAAACTCTCCTGTGCAATGCCAGTGACAGAAGTTTCTTGACAAAAATAACGCGACCACGCAGGTTTTGACTGCACTCCAGTGTCTGCACGCAATCCAATACCAAACCAACACTGCCAGGGTGAACATCAATTCTGGTGCTTCTTAATTTCCAAGGCCTTCAGCTATAATAATGTTTTTTTAATGGTTTTGTATGCGCCTATACACATGCAAGCTCTTGAAACAGCATATGATGTTACTGGCAGCCAGATACATCGTGGTTTAGAAATTAAACTAAAACCAAAACAGTGCAGATACTGTCATTTTTGGGCGGATTTTCCCCCTCTAAGGACTGAACAAGAGCACCACCTTCCCCAGCACATATCACAGTTGTGCTCCGAGCCTGTTGAGGACAATTGTGCATTTGTTTATGCTTTCCAATCTACAGCAGTAGTAGCAGGCATCCAACCAGGATTCGCCCTCCCCTCACCCGATCCTTCTCAGAGTCTACCCTACCATGGCTGTCTCCAGTTGGAGACAACCAAGGCTGATTTTATCAGTTGAAGTGTCATTTTAAAGACACATTGCAGCGCTTTTCCTTTTGTTGGAGGCTTTTTTGCCTGTTCCCCTGTCCCCCAGTGCGTAATTACTGCCTGCAACACTCTCTGTGCCCCCGTTTTTAAATTTCTCCTATGGTTCCTCATACTCCTCTCAAAACTGCCACGTTCAGCTACTACCCACGGCAGGAGCTGCAGCCTTGCGAACAGCACTACTGTTGAATGAAGAGAACAGATGCTAAAATACCTATTAAAGGGACTCTTTCATGTAATCACTATACACACATACAAAGGAAAAAAAAAAAGGGGGTGGACCCTGTTAGTGGCTGTACAGCTTCCAGGCTAAATAAATGGAGTCCGTGTGAAACAGTGTCACCTTTAATGTATTTAAATCCAGGCCTGGACATAGCAGTCACATTTAAAGCTGATGATACAAACGACTCTTGTTTTCAGGCATGAAGCAGAGGTTCTTGACAGGTTTCCTTTCAAGTTGTGCACATCACACCATCAGCTAAACACAAGCCGTAACTACTCGACTATGATCAGAGAAGCTGCTTTCCCCACATAGCCTCTTCCCAGTCCTACCTAGCATTTTGCAATACATTTATTCTTTGTAACTAGATGATATATCCAAAGACTAACAACACCTTGCTGATTATTACCATGCTTACTTAGTTACTCAGTTCTACAAAATCTGATTTTAGCGCATCTCATATTGGACCAGAAACATTGTGGCTGCCCAGAATAAACTGCTGGGACAGCATCCCTCTAATGATACCAATTTGTTGAAATTGTTTTTGTTTTGCCTTGAAGATTTTTGTCTCTGCAAACTTGTGGTTGCATCAGTGTCACCCGCACACCCATACCTTGCAAAAACGAACAGTGTAAACACTCAATATTGTGCTCTAACTTGGCAAAAATGCAGCCATGCCCAGGACTGATCCAAGTCTGTGTAGTGAAGTGATCTGGCAAAGCCTGGATCCAGTATTAATGAATGTGGAACCAAGACCCCAGCCTCTTTCAGTTCACTATCATAAGCTTAACACCAAGCCTTCCTGGGACCAGACCCAGCTCCCACTGAAAGCAGTGACTTGATTCTTTCCTTACTCAGTCCCTCCTTCACTGGAGTTTTACCAGTCTTGTACCTCAGCCACTCCTTTCAGAGGCAGGTGAATCAGTGCCAGCAGCTTCCACAGGAACTGGCTCAGGCCACAGGAACAGAACTACCTTGCCAAAGGTCTGATGGATGCTAACATCTATTTGCTATTTGACCCTAGAAAAAGAGGGCTTGGTCACACTTTCTACTGCTTTTCTGGAGTTGAAACAGGAACAAGTGCAGAAACATCACACTGTTACAATATGTACTTTATCCAAAAGAAAAACAAAGCTAAAAAAATACATACATACACACACATATATAAATAAATAAAAGCAGGACCATTAGAAACTGACTACATGGCACTATTATTCCCAGGAGAGAACAGGAAAAAACAGCAGGCTGAATGAGAAGGCACTCACCAAACAAGGGCAGCACATCATAATTGCCGCTACGCTTCCCATTCAGAAGGGCTCAGAGTCCCTGAGGGAATTTTTCTGTGGTTTTGAGAATTCAATTTTTAAGAAGAATCCTTGAGCCACTGCTGCTCTAACCCTGCCGGTTACTGCTACGCAGTTGGTGCAGGACATAGGACAGAGCAGACACATCCGCAGGCTCCCCAGGTATGCAGGAGCACTCCCAGCATCCTAAAGCAGGGAGTGAAAGGCATTTGCTCTTGCTGTAGAAGCAGCACTTTGTTAATGGTTAAGACTAAGAGTCAGAAATTTGGGGGCCGTATATGATTTTGCAAGTCTTGTGTGAGTTATAGTCAATTAACCTTTTTGTCTTTGTCCTTTTCCTGCTTGCATTCCTACTACACTGCCAGCAAATATACCTCTTCTTCATACCTGGCATGGAAAATGTTTTTTTTTTTTTTAGATAGGCATACACTACTTTAAGATCCTCTAATTTGAGGTCTTAACAGTGTGTAATAAATCATTCCAAGGAGAAGGCAGGAATCCCAATGCAGAAAGAGGAAAAAAAGAATATAACATGAGAGGAGGGGAAAAAACAAAAACAAACAACAAAACCAAACCAAAGAGAAAAGGGACACAGACCTAAGTCCAGGATTTGTATTTATTTTAGGACAAAACGTAGCATCAAGTGTCTCCATCATTTGCTGTATCTGACAACACCACTGCCTTCACAAGCAACTCAGTTCCCATAGTACAATTACCCAGGGATGTGGGACTTCTGGGTGAAGGGCAGGGGTGAGGAATGTCTTCCATATGATTTTTCCCGGACCAGCTGGCATAGCTGGAAAAAGGCAGTTTTCAGGGATGCAGTCCCAATCTCTTTCCAACTACACCATCAACCTTTCTCCTCAGACCATGATGGTTTTAGCCTTAGCACTAATCCTTATGAGTCACACACCCAGCCACAGCATCATACTAAAGCTAAGCACCTACGAAGCTGTACTTATTCCATTAGGAATAATGGGAGGACTGCACATTTCACGAACATACAGACATAGGCTACTGAAGGCCAAAAAAATTATTTAAAATTAGCTTCGGGTTATATAAGAATTTTTTTCTCAGGTACAAAAGAAGGTAATTGTTTTCTAGAGTTTGGGAGGGGTGAGGAAGAAGGAATTACATTATATTCACTATCCACCCAAGAACAAAGTTGATGTTTAAGTATGTCTTTAAAGCATTCTTCTCATGAAGAGATAATGACATTTCATACATGTTCTACCTTAACCTTGAGGTATTGAGAATATTTTGCATTTTTGACCTTTTGTAAAATATCTGCTTTCAGTTTGAGAGGCATTTTCACCCTCTTACCACGTCAGTCCTAATACTGTTTCTGTCTGCACTTGGAACATGTTCCAGACAACACTTTGCAAACCTTCTGTTTTCTTGTGTCCCCCAAACAGCTCTCTTTTCCCAAGGAAACGCCCTGATCTTGTCCAGGAAACCAAAGACCTTTAAAGAAGCAGAACTTTAAACAACAATATGATCCTAGAGGAAGATGGAAATCATATAGATGTGTGCATCCACTACACTAAGGATAGTTACACTAAGGGTTAGCAATGGAACAACAGCACCTAAAAAAGGGAGAACAGAAACCTGACTTCAGTGAGAGTTTTGTCTGATCAAGAGCAAAAGAAAGCTTGGACTTTATATTGTGTATTTTCTTACTCATGCACAGGAAGATGAAGCTACTGGATGAAGTGCCTGACTAGTACAGGACACTTCTTTTCACTCAGTAATTCAAAGTGAACTGTTTTAAGACCATGCTTACATACACCTCCTCTAGGCAAAGCACTTGTTCAACACATTAGAAGGTGCCTCAGTGTTGTCAACTACATGTAAGCAGACATGCTACGACTGGAGTAAAAACTGCATTATAAGAAGAAAAAAAAAAAAATAGCAAAAATCTCCCAAGTTCCTGATAGAAGAGAAAGACTTGCTGCTACTCAGGAGAGGAAAGGGGCTTTATGAAACTCCCTCTGTGTTTCTGAGGTCTGTCCAAGAACTGGGGGTGGAGGAGGAGCACGGGATCTATACACAACACTCTTACCTGCAGTCAGAGAGGGCATAAGACTACAAGAAAAAGGTCAATGCAAGGAGAGCTTTAAAAAATTAAGCATAATTTTTGTCTTTTAGCTTTTCAACAGTAGGTGGTCCCACTGTATTACTTCTCTTTTTCTTAACATTGCTATGATTTTATTGCTAACTTAATTCAAAACCTGAATATCTGTAGAAGATTTTGATGCATCTCTTAGGGAAAAAAATGAAGGAAAGCCTATTGAACAAACATTTGGACATGTCCAGTTGTTCTGGTTTTGGTAACCTCAATATCTTAAATCTGACATAACTTTCAATGTCTATTTAATATTTTGAAGCTCACCACTCTACTAGAATAAACAAATTCAACAAGATTTCTTTTCTCAATTAAGCCTTCAAAGGTCTTACGTTTGAAGAATAATGAAATAGTGATCAAAATTATTTTTATTGTCCAGAAATGTAATTTCAAACCATAATTTTATGCGGTGCCAATGATGTAAATAACCTCCTATCAGGCTTCTATTTCAAGTATGTGTCTTATTCTGAGCATTTCACTCTGAGAATAAGCTGCATAGAATAGCATGAAGAAATGCAACTGTAATTATAATTTACTAAAATTTACACCATCGCAAGCCTTCACTTGCAGCAGCAGCATAACAACCTTCCAAACCTTTCCAAGCTATGTAGTATGTGTTTTTATTAAGGACAAACAGCCATTACAAGTCTTAAAATTAGTAGGGCAAGTTTTATTAGAGACTGTATCTAGCAACATACTGGTGTGAAGCAACACTCTGAAAGAATCAATGTCATTCTGCTAGAAAGTAAATATTTTTATAACTACATCCATAGCAACCACAAAACTCTCCACTTCTGCAAAGTGATCCATAACGCTTGACTTTAGAAGCTGATTTAAAGCTCTGAGAAGGTGTCACTAGCCATCATTTATCTTGGCCATAAAATTCCAAAGAAGACAAAACATAGTCTTTCTGGGCCATCATTGTACAGAAAAGAAACACTCAAAAGACATCTCTGGAAATTGTTATACTTGCTTCTTTTGAAAATATAAATCCTCCTTGGGGCGGGGGGGGGGGGTTACACTATAGAAGTAAGTATCAATTATCTTCTATGGGATATATTTTTACTGCAGTGTCAACTCAGTTGATGAACATCTGAGTTAAAGACTATGTAACACCATTTATGTCTTACATATTACTTTCTGCCAACAGCTCTCAGTGTGCCTTACAAAGATTTGTATCTGTATTCCATGAACAGAGAAGTCATTCAGAGAAGTTAGAGAGATGCAGATAAATTCATTGTCAGTAGTCACTGGCCAACTAAGGCCAGTGAATCCAAGTCTCCTGAGTCAGAAGCCCCTGCCCTGTTCAGCAAGCATCATTACTTTTGTATATAAATAATTTAGATAAAGTGCCACACACCTAAGCTGTGTTTTATGCCAGTTCCCAAAGGCCTCTCAGAAATCCAGTGGCATTTTCTATTCTGCTCTTTGCACTGAAACAAACTGACCCCAGTTCTTTCCCAGTAAGGGGCAGGCAACCTGGCACGCTCTCTCGTCATGGAGGCAGAGGTAGAAGGCAATGGAAATCTGTCAGCACCAGGTAATTCAGCCTACACTTCAGGCTGTGGTTCTGTGTTCATTCATACTAGATGTGTGCAGTGCTAGACCACACAGCATTACAAAATTAATCTGAACCAGGTTTGGGTACATGACTCCATTACTGCTGAATATGCACAGTCAATCTCATCCCAGATTTATGCTGGCTTTAAAGCAGCTACATAAAGGCCAGATAATACCTGATCCATCATAAAACCTGTCTTTATAAAGCTAACTCATTTTGAACAAATTGGAAACAGCAGACTGAGTTAATAGCAGACCAGTGTTTTGCAGCATTGCAAAGAATCTCTTAGTGGGAATCGTTAAGCTGAATTTACTGTGCCATTAAACCACAGCCTCAGTGCAGAAGTAGGCTGGTTACCAGTGCATGTGGAAATCCACGCGGCAGTTAATTCATCTTCACAGTATCCAAATTCGGGAGGTAAGAGCAAAACCTGATCAAGATCCCTCACTTAAAGGACTGAAAGATTTAATTGATGTGGTGACTTTGTGCTCTTCCATTCTCTTTGGTTGAATAATAACACAGATTTGCCCTTTGCCTATAACAGAGAAGAGAGCTCCGGTCTCAGAGCCAGGAGTCACAGACGGCACTCTGCACTCCTCTTGGTGCATGCACGTCTACTGACCGACAGCAGCGATAACCAAATATTTACGCAGCCCCACCGTGCAAACTCTCAGAACATTTAGCGCTGTTGTTTAACACCCCTAGCTTAGCTTTAACATAGCATCCTAATGAACACAGGGTCTGGCAGATCAGTAGCTGCAGTGATAACAGATACTACTAAAAACACTCTTCTTCCCTGTCCATCTCACAGGTGTCTCCAGAGCAGGGGCAGCAGAAGCAAAGTATGCTCTTGCCACAGCTGCTGCACTTCAGAGCTTGATGCTTTGAAAATGATCTATCAGGCTGCAAACGCCTGAGACTGAAATACAGACACACATGAGTTTGTCCCGTTTACAGGTTTGCAAATCCTTAGCAGGATTGTGCTGTGGGCAGGGGGATCAGTACCAAGGGTCAGAAAGACCCTGAAGAGCCAATCTGTGCAGGCAAGCCACAACTTTTATATATATAGGATGATCAGAACAAGCAGGAACTGACTGATTTAGGGTACACAACTCCATTACTGCAGAATATGCAGAGCCAATTTTGAAATACAGATCTTGTGTAAAGCTAGTCATGCTCTCTTAAAGCACATTTTCCCTCAGAAAAAAAAGGACATACAGAACTGGTGGAAAAGGTTTGACCAAAACCAATGCCAAACATATACACACACACACACACACACACATATATACAAACTCACTTATTTGACTTTAATAACTGGTTTTATTTCAGTTAATTCCATATCAAGGTATTCACTAATACGTTTTTCTTTTCCTTTAATTTCACAGAAGAACAGCTACTCTACCTGCTTTAAAATAAGTGGGGTTAAGAACCAGAAGTATTTCCTCAAAGGCAGTATCTAGCAATACTCTGCTTCTGTAGGACCTGCCTTATTGCCTTCAACTTCCTATTAAAACTGTCCTCCATTCTCTCAAATACATCATCACAAACCAGCGTAAGTTCATCTGCATTAGAGACTTCTGTCAGCTCCTTTGAGCTGGCCAGGAACCGCACATCTTCACACTGTTGATCAATAAAAATACATACATGGAAGGCGGTAGTGCAGACACAACTCTACACTAGCCTACAAAGTCAGGTAGCATTGAGTGTCTTTCTGAAGCTGGTAAACGTGTTCTCAAGTACTTATGAAACTTGAGGCGAAGCTGGCTTTAAATGTCAATATTAATGAACTCAAGCATCTCAAAATGGTGGCTGAAGAATCATTTTATAATTATTCCAGGAGTCAGGAATGGCTGACTGGAAGCAAAGTCCCCCTAAAAACCATCATCACTGTTTAGAAAGGTAAGCTACACCAATATCATCACCTGTCAACACAAACTAGAAAGCACACTTCCAACAAAGAGTAAGCAAGAGCCTGACCATGCCCTGTGGCCGTGTAGCTCAATATAAGTGCAGCTGATGCAGTATTTGCAGTCAGGCTGAATATACGACATTCCAGCAGGGCTCGGGAAAAGCCATGGGCACCTCTCTAACAATCTACAGTGGGATCACTCTTCAGATAAAGAGCAATAAAGGTTCATAATTGTGTTGTAATTAGTAACTGAAGAGGAGTGGAAAAGCAAGCAGCTTTTCTTTCAAAAACTAAGACTCCTTTATTCACAGATCTACAACTTTGACAGGGAAGCATCCCCTGTATTTAACAACTGAAATAAGCCTGCAACCACCTACCTACTAAAGATCGCCAGAACTCCCAACCATGCCGGCATGCAAGGCACCAGCCGGTAGCAGGCTCGGACTTCACACCCTCACCACTACTTGCCCGCGCAGCAGCTGGCATCTCAGTGCGCATCCTCTCTCCGACGGCACTGCTCCTGCCAGAGGTCCCACACCGCACGTCAGCCTGAAGCTTTGCTTGGTTATTTTAACTTTGAAGTCAGCAAAACCAACAGTCATTCCACTGCTCTTGTGAAGCACAATGTTTTCAAGCCTTGAAAACGAATCCGGTCAGATATGTTAATCCTTCCAGCATCATCAAAGCAAAAACATCGCACAGGAAACTCAAAAAATTAGCTGGGGCAACCAGCTCTTTAAGTTCCTTAACTACCAATAGCGTAGATGAGCAGACTTGAAAGAAACGCGTTATTTTTAAGCGGAGATGCCGAGTGTCCACTGCTTAACCCAGGGAGAGCAGGCAGGACCGCCGAGGGATCCCGGCGTTGCTCCGCTGCCTACGACTAGGACAAGTGACTGAACCCCGTGCTGCCCGGGGTCGTTTACACCTTACAAAGCACCTGCAAAAAAACAAAATCGCTACCAAAAACCAAAAGGTGCTAGTTCCTATCCCACTGTGCACAGGTGTATCTAATCACGAAGAGCCTAAGGAAATGTTTTTTATTGACTTACAAAACGAAGATAAGTCGCCTAATGAACTCTCACGTCACTGTTACCTGTGCGCGATGAAGCACGAAGCACATACAACCAACGCAGTTAAAGAAAAGCCTCCAAAAGTCAGTTCCCGACCTGCCAAAACTCCTTTTTTCCGCCTCGAGAGGCGACGATACCGCAAACTCCGCGGGAGGCTAGGGCGGCTGCCTGTGGCCCCTACTACTTTTGCAGCTGTCCGTAGCCTGGAGGCGGGAGCGCTGTGCCCCCCCGGTAAAGCCGCCCCCGTTTCCAAGCCGTCCCTTCCCTCCGCTTCCCCCGCCGGCACGGACCCACCGAAGCCGCCTCGGGTGATGAAACCGAGGGGAAAGAGCCCAACCTCCAAACGGCGGCGGGAGCTCTCCACGGCGGGGACCCCAACACCGGCCCAGCGCCCGGTGCCGGGCCGGCGCTCCCCCGCCCCTCCGCGCGCCCCCCGGCCCGGCTCCTCCCTGGCCGCCGCCTGCCCGGGGTCACTCACGATCTCGGTCACCATGAGGAGCCCGGGCAGGGTCCGCAGGAACTCCCTGTCGTAGGCGAGGGTGCTGGAGCTGGCCGACAGGTTGGCGGTGAAGGAGCTGCTGGTGGTGGTGACCGTGTGGGAGCGAGGGCGCGGCGGCTGCTCCTGAGGCGGCGGCGGCGGCGGCACCGGCGGCTCCATCGTTGGTCGGCGCCGCGGGGCTGCCCCGCGCCTCCCGGCCAGCCCCGAGCCCGGCGGCGGGGCGGAGGCAGGGGCGGCGGCCGCCTGACGGGCGGCGGGAAAGGCGCCGCCGCGCACCGCTTTGTGCGGCCCCGGCGCCGCGGGCAGCCCCTCGCCTCGGCGCGGGGGGGAGGGTGCTCGGCGCCCGGCCCCGGGCAGAGAGGCGGGTCCGGCGGGGGGCCGCCCGCCCAGGAGGCCGCCCAGCCCTCCCGTGCCTGCCCCCGCGGCGGGAGCGGGGCCGCCCGCCTGACGGGGCGGCCGGCAGCCCACTGAGGGTGGGCGCCGGGAACGGGCCGCCGAGGCCGCTGTGGGGGACCCCGGCCCGGGGTTGGTGGTGCGGGGGATCCCCAGCGCTAGGGAAGGGCCCTCTGAGGGGGCAACGCGGGGCCCCTCTGAAACCATCCCCTGACCTCCCGGCCTTCTGTACACACAGAGGCCTTGGGACCACCTCCGCTTGCGGCGCGGCCGAGGAGCCAAGCCCAGCCAGCCGTTCTCTGGGAAAACACCCCGCGGGAAACCATCCCATGGCCTCATGGGCGAGCACGTTTTTGGGGCTCCAACCCCAGCCGTCTGCCATTGTTTTCCATCTAGACTGTCACTGTCACAGCAAACATTGACAGGAGACAAGAGGTTGACGGGTTGACAGACAACATCTCCAAGCTGGCGCTGTGGGTTGTCGTCCCCGCTGGCTGCCATCGCTCGTCAGCGGCACGCTGTTGGGAGAGGAACCACCGCGAAGTGCCCCAGGCAGGGAACGAGAGGCTAGGAGACACCCCAGCCCTCTTAGAGCTGGAAATGGGGATTTAGCTGGGATCTGCCAAACAATCAAGAGTCTCCATGATGCAAAAGACTTTTTAAAACCCATGAAAGCACTGAAAATGGAAATTATGAGGTCATTATTGGCCTACTACCCGACAGCGTCGAGCTGTTCCCTAACCTATATTTTTTAGTACTTTTGCAATCTAAAGTGTCACCTTTTTTAAAAAAAAAAATCATTTCCAGGTCATTTAAAGCTTCTAAAGTGATCTTCCATTCCACAAAAAATATGGTGTCTCAACAGTAAGCAAGCAGATTATAGTTTTTTTCAACATTCAGGAATTCTCGTTAGCAAAGAATTTGCATGTTGCAGCTCAGTAAAAATGAAGTGTTTTCCATATGTCTGGTGGCTATTGTCCTCGAATTGTTTACTGCTGCTCTCCTACCGGCTAACAAAGGATGGATTTTGCAGTATTACCTTTCAGCAAGGGATTGAATCAGCTGGGGAGGGAGGAGGATGATGGCAGAGTTTCTCCCAGGAATAGGGGAAACGTGAATTACCAAAGGAACTGGTTCCGTGCATGATTGTGCCTCCGCTCACAGTGTAAGAGAGTCACAGCACAGGCTCCATATGCTTCTTGGAATGTGTGTCTTGGCTCGGGCTCTGTGGAGCCTTTGCGTACTCATAGGCACTGGTGACTTTTTTATTTAAGATGGCAGAAGAAATGTGGCAGATTTTTGTAAACTTGAACTGCAGGTCATCAGAATGAGATGCCAGCCACTCAGTGTGATATGATATACAGATCATACCATTTCCTTGTGAGGAAAAAAAAAAAGACCATTATCAAAGCACACACTCAAACCATTTAACACAACATCTCAGTCGTGAATGAGGAATTTTACACTTTGGCAAAACCATCACTTTTTGTGGAGTTACCAACATTCTATATTGGTTGTGCTCCTATTTTATCCCTTTCTCTTAAATAAGAGCTGAGATTTTGAAGGAAGAGAACACATCTGTGCATTGGTCTGTTTAACGACCTGCCTCAACTGGCTTGCAAATAAAAAGTGCTTTATCTGATTGTTCAGCACTGCCAAGCTTCCTTCCAATGCCAGAGTCGCTTTGAGATGCCCTTGTTGCTGTTCACGAGGATCCTTTATAATGCAACAGCATTGATTTTCTCCTCTGAGTGAGTCCTGTCTTTTCATTTTCCCACCTATAAGATCAGTAAGTAAAAGTGAGTAAATGTGGGGCTAAAATTCATGCCAATAGCAAAATTAACACAAATTTCAAAATGGTTCGTGTCATTGACATCACTTTCCTGTTGAGAGCTGATTTATTTTACACTGGATGTATAGTCTCACCGTGTTTCCAGGATATTAGTCAGTGGTCTCAGTTTTGATACATAATGCTAAAACTCTGTATTTATTTTGCTCTCTAAACTTCTGGAGGTCAGCGTTGTTTCTTTCAACCATCACAATCAAAGCAATAAATTTCATTGCTTTTGGTCTGTACATCTGTCATTTGAGCATCCCAGGTCCCGTGGAAGAAAAAAAACAAAAACAAAAACACAGCTAGGGAAACATTTGTTTTCTGTTTCAACTATATTAAATCTATTAATATAGCCTAAGTTTTCAATGTCTGTTGTAGAGGTCTAGTATCGTGACTAATTCAACAAGAATTGGATGGCTACATTTCTGGGCTACTTCTCTGAACACTGGCTGCCACTCTGACTTCCTCGGTTAGCACATTTTTCTCCGGCAAACATATTCTAAGAATGAGTTTCACTAAAAAAAGGGGCAAACACTCCAGAAGCTTTTCTATATCACTGATATTCCAGGAAGAAAATTTCATTCTTTAACTTGACAACATAATACTTTACATTTTGAAAGTTAATTGTGAAGCTCTAATTTTTTGTTTTGCATCCTTGCACTGAAGGCTAGAACTGGCAAGCCTGCAGGGACCATCTGAGCTTAGCTAGATTTTTTTACATGTAGATAACATCAGAAGCAAAATAATTGAATGCTGCTGATTGAACAATCAACCTTTTATTACAGAACTACCAAGAGAGAAGAAGGTGGCCCATTTTCTGTATTTTAAATTAACCTTTCAAGGAAAGGATCAGTGGGGCTTTCAAACACCAGTCAAGATTGTAACCTCTGTTTATCAACTACTATAATGAAGTAAACTGATTAGAAAAAAATACGTAATTTGGTGAAGCCTTTCAATGTAAATGTTTTAGTAAAAGCAAAGTAGCTGATGGAAGTATTATCAGGTTTCTAAGTAAAGGGCTTATTCCTGAATGTATTGATACTTAATTTACAGATTCTTCCATTTAAGCTGGTTTGGTTCTCAGATCCTGAGGTTATCAACATTTTTGAGATTACTGATTGAGCTATTTAGAACTACCTTCTTAGCAACAATCTGACCAACTGGAAGTGCTAATTAGACTCACAGGCCCAAGGAGCAGAGCTGACTGGAATTTCCTGAACTGGTTTTCTGTTTTTGAAATACAGCTTCCCTTCCCCCCTCCCAAATCCTAGAATTTTCAAATGTCAAAGTTATTCAGACTTTTTTTTAGGTAAGTAAGTAACCCGAGTAAACATATAAAAGGAAAGGTGATTGAGATTTTTTGCTGATCATCAGCAGATTTCAGTCAACAGCAAAAATTTACTGTTTTTAGACCACCTAGGAGTGATCTAAGAAAGCTAAGGGAACTTATTCTAAAGAGGGCAAGAAAGGAATTGTATTTTCCGTGGAACCCAGGTCATACGTAAGGAACATGGATTCGTGCCGGATGTCCAGGACAAATATTCTCACCCTTGACATCCCACTGTGCTAATCTGAGGATGAGATATTTTTAGTTAGCATTAAATCAAGAAATGTTTGGAATATTTCCTAATGGCTTTTCGGAATCAGCAAAATGTAGGCTTTGAGCTACAAATGTATTTAAGTAAATGATTAATAACATATATTACTCTTCGGCGGCTTACGACTGTACGGAAAGCTGATTTATAGTAACCCAAACCAGAAATACTTGATTTGTACTTTGGTAGTGACATGTGCTATAGACATGCCTAATGGTCAATCAAGGCTAATGACCCTGTATATGAACTGGTATTTTGCAAAGTAAAGATGGTTTTCATGATTGAGATACTTGGATCTTCTAATGTTGCTGCAACAGAGAGAGAATAGATGAGATGCCTTTATTTTCAAAATGGCTATTATTCTGCAAATCTGTAGAGGATCCGTGTTTATATGTGGGGTTACTGAACATGAGGCTTTTTTGGTCTTGCAGCTTGGGCACCCCAGAATAAACAAACATAAAATCAATACCAATTGAAACTACAGTTGGAGTTAACGACAGTGCATGGGATTTGACCATCAGATACATAAGTTACTAGCCTAATGCTGGAAAATGCAAAATTTAGCTGTTTGTTTATGTTCTGCACTCATTTTCTCACAAATATTTCTTTCTTTACATGAAGTTTATTTGAATTATACGGACAAAGGCCTGACTATGGACACACAGACATTTTACCTGCCAAAAAGCTGTCTTAGAACATATGCACTGCCATACAGAGAATTAACTCCATGCTGTGAACAGTCATATACTGACTTTAAGATTTTTTTTTTTTTTCCCAGTTTTGAAACCCATTATCATGGCACTAAGTAAACTGGTGATAGAGACTGTGCTAAGAAAAGAAACCACAAAGTACATAAGCCATGTATTTTCTGTGTGTTAGCCTTTCACCAGCTGTTTTATCTGCTCTGGGAATCTCCCAACCCTGAAAAACACAACTGTGTCGTAGATACTGTGCTGAGGAAAAATTTCTTACTTCTCCAGAGCAAATTTGTACTTAGAACACTGTCCCTGCACGCTGTATGCATATGCTTAACTTCAGGGCAGAGAGCACATCTACTCAAATTAAGAGAAGAGTGCGTAGTGAGAACTGTGAAGTCTATGTACAAATCTCAGAATGGGAGTTGTGGTTTTCATACTTTGGGGTCAGGGACCTCAGATCTGTGACACACCTGCAAGAGTATGCCCATATTGTATTTCACAGCCTGCTTCTCAGCTGCCCTCAGCTGTCTTTCTCTACAGTGGGCCTGCAAGCACAGCTCCAAGTGCAGCTGGTGGCCATGTCTTCTCGCACGTGCAAATCACGAGTCACCTGAATACTCAAGAGTGTCTGGTGTCACGTCATGTGAGGAATGAGCTTATTCTGCCCCTGAGCATGTCCAGGCAGGCTGTCCCTGGGGCACACTCATAAATACTTTCATTGGGGTCACCAGTCCTCCGTAGACTTTAAATATTACTATGGTACAAACACATACTAGTGATTACAGTACTTGACAATATAAACGTTTCCACTGAAGACATGTATGTTTTTTTTACTTGTTAAGGATGGTGCTTGCCTAACTGTTTATGTAAATCACAGCAGGTAATGTTTATACAGCACCCGAGCCCAGTGCAAAACAGCTGAAGGAAAAGATCACCTTCAACAATTGTCAATGCCGTATTTGTTTTTAGAAAATTGATGAAAGACTGGACAATCCCACTGTGGTTTTATCACAGCATCATCCATGTTTAGGGAGAGCGTTTACAGCCACCTCAACTTCTGCCATCATCTTGCCTGCAGGCTTAACAGACAGCTATCTTGCTCTGCTGTGGTTGGTACAACACCCTGAAACATGCCTGAGACCTAAAGCGCACCTTATATTATGCTAAATTATTAGGAGGTGACTCACGCTTGCTGTGTGCGCATATACACAGAGAGAAGACATCCAGTAGCTGGCAGGCAAAAATCTAACCAGATACCATGGCTGGAAGCTGAAGTTGGACAAAGTCAGACTGAAAATAAAGCATCTTTGTTGTTTGGGGTTTTTTAACTTATCTTTTTAATACAGCATACTTAGCTATTTGAATAATTTATTAAGTAAAGCAGTAGACTCTCCATAATTTTAAATCTATAATTCAAAGCTATGGATTTATTTAAAATATACTCTTTATCAAGCTTATATTGACAAATTTTGTGGTCTGTATTATACAGAACATGGCAAGAGACGACCCGAGTGATTTGAGAAACCACAGAAATAAAATTCCAATTAATTCCATAAAGCTCCAATCTTGTTAATGCTGCAGTCACCCAGCTGTACAATATACACATAGTACCAATGCCTGACACATCACCTCCTTGTCCTGAAGCGGTAGCAGGATAAAGGATCTCATGAATCTCGCTGGCTGGGCTGTGCCTGGCCAATAGTTGGGCAATGAAAGCGCTGTAGGGGGAGAATCAGTTTTATGCAGGTGGGCTGCAAGGTTTAAGGGTGGAAAATCCTCATCCGGAGAAAGAAAAAAAGGCCAGTGGGCTGACTGCAGGATCTGCTGAGAAAGGAGGCAGCTGGCCGCGGCGAGGTACCAGAGCGTACATGCTCTGTCGCGGGGGGCTGAAGAGCAGGAGAGGAGGAGGACTGGGAGCCTGGCAGGGCACTGACCTAAGTCTTGGAGAACACAACAGGGGAAGGAGAAGGCAGAGAAATGCAGGCAGATGTTTTACTGCTCCTCATTCATACTGGTTTGCACAGCCGTCCTGTTAATATGGGATAAAGGCTTTTGACATCTGTCCATTAACTGAAGGAGAGCAAAATGTTAACAGAGGAACACATTATACCACATAATGGTCTGAAACCTCCAAGTGACTGAGCGATATGGTATCGGTATTTTCAAATCAGCAATTTATCTTGGCAAGTAGATCAGTGCCAAAAGACTTCTATGAATACAAAGAAAAAAATGACCCTATTA
This sequence comes from Platalea leucorodia, assembly GCF_965183815.1. Classification (NCBI taxonomy): domain Eukaryota; kingdom Metazoa; phylum Chordata; class Aves; order Pelecaniformes; family Threskiornithidae; genus Platalea; species Platalea leucorodia. Next base: position 123,000,190 of record NC_138823.1, read on the forward strand.
TTTGTATTCATAGAACAGTCTTAGCCCTGAAACAAAAACAAAAACAAAGAAACAAATCTCCCTGGCACAAAACACAGTCAAGTTCACCTCAGAGCAGGCCACAGAGGTGCAGGCACCAGTGTTTTAGAACATACAGAACAATGCTCATGACTATAAATAATTGCTGGATGCTTTCATAGCATTAGTGTTACAGATATGCACAAAGCCAGCATGCAAAGCTGCTGCTACCTGGTTAAGTCTTGTGTCAGTGCATGAAAAAAAATAGCTGCAGCGATGCAAGGCACTTAGTGCCTTCTTCGGATCTAGGTTCCTGAAAAACAACTGTTGCAAGAGAAATAGGAGCCTGGAGAAACAGGAGATAAATAGAAGAGAGAGTGATTTTTCTATTACGGCTGCATGTATTTATGGGGAACAGTGTGTGTTGCTTGTTGCAGGTCTATCAAAACCTGCTGGGATTTTTAAATGAATCAGAAAGCCAAATTTTGTTAAAATTTCTCAATTCACTTAGTCTGCTTTGAAAATTGCAGGCTTTGGGCTGTGTGAGAACAGTGCATAGTATCAGACTACAGCGCAGTCAGGGGATGGATGATGGGCTGCCTTTTGGAGGGACTGGGATTTCCTCAGAACAAAGGCTTATCCCATTTACGACATGTCTTGAGAAGGCTTATCCTGTCAAGTCATTTATCACCCTACTAACTAGCTACTGAGCACGGATAATGCTTCTTTGCTAGATCAGTGAGGGAGAAGAGAATTTCAGAAGAAAGGAAGGTTTTCATTTGGGGATTTTAGGAGATTGGGAGAAGAGCTGATAGGAGTTAGGCTATCTAAGCTCTTTGAACCATGAGAAAAACATACCAAGGAGGATTTTACTAAGTGCTTGTAGTGCAGCTAAAATACAGCCTTTCTACTGCGGGCAACCTCATTACCTAGGTATTTAAATTACGTGAATTGCCACAGCCCTGTGGTTTGCAGTATTAGATTTGGAGTAAGTAGAGGATGCTCTGAGATGGATGTGGCTGTAATTACTAATATTGAGGTGAATTAAGTCCATCATATATTTGTGAATATCTGGCTTAATGCTAAGACAATTCTGACATGAGATTTGTTATAACACAGATGTCCCCATAAGCCCCACAATTAAAAAGCTTCGTTTGCTGTGAACTTTGAGGTTGGCTCACCTTAATGTTCAAGAAAGTTCAGACTCCATTGGAAGTACTCGCTGCAGTGCGGGTATTTGTAAGGTCAATCTACTCCATGTAGCTTTTTTCTACTAAGAGGGTATCCTCAGTTAGCATGTTTTCTTGGCATTTACAAGAATTTGATATCTTTTGGTACTCCTCCACTTTGTCACATTCAGCTGGAATCGACCAATTGGTTAAAAGACTATGAAGGAAGATGAGGACAGGTAGTGCGATAGCTTAACCTTCATCTCCTCAGCACATCAGAAAACTGGTTTTTTATATATATATATATATATTTATATATATATGTAAACATATGCAGACACACACAGAGACATATCTATATAATTAAAAGAATGTCTTCTAGACCCAGACAATTATTTAAAAAAAAAAAAGTAGTCGCGAAATATATCAAACATATAATCTTACAAAAGCAGTGTAGTGCTCTGAATATGGCAATCAAATAATTTCTTACTTGCCTTCCTCACAAGGATTCAATCAGAGGCTCAGGAAACAAGCTGTATCAGCGTGTGCAACTGAAGGTCATGCATCAAACTGCTGTGCTTTCTTTTTAAGTGATGTTATGATTACTATTTCAGTGAAGTACTAATCAGGGAGGTCATATTTTTGTGATTCATTGTTCAAGCAGGCTGTAAAAGGAAAAACACCAAAGTTAGCAAAGAGATATTTAAACCAGGTGTTAATGAAATCTGAGATTTTTTCTTGCATACAAGCATCCCTCTTGTGCTAGAAGCCTACTTTTCTGCATTGTCTGAATTCACTAGTGAAGGATTTCTTGGTGTAATTCACAAGTAAGAGAAATACGAGTAAGGGAATTATTTAAGTTCATCAGTGCTAAAATGCAGGATTTAATAAATTATCTTCATAAATAGCAATGAACAACACTGGGATATTTTAAGGGGTATTTCAAGGTATCTATCTAATCAGAAGATGAGTTATAGGTGACATCCTCCAGCCTGAAAAAGTACTCCCATCTGTAAAGCAACTGCGTGTCAGGCAACCAAAGAAACACAGACAGAAAAGGCAAAAAAACTTCTGGTGAAGGCACTTCTACTACAAAGACAAGTATTCAATCGTGTCTTCTTATAAGACCATAGAACGGGAGCTGCAAGGACGCATGACAGCTGCCTCTCTAGCAGCGGGGAATGGAGGGGTAGCAGGCCCCCAGCCTACCTCATCTGAGTGCGAGTGGTACAGTTCAGGCTCACCTCCAAATCTGGGGAAGCGAAGAAGAGGCAGGACTTGAACTACATCCCCCACATGCTTGCTCTGGATGTATCCCTGCCTTGAAAAAGAAAACATTATTTCACAGCATTTCATTAATGTGTTTGAAAATAACTTTTAGCAAGCATGAGCCATAGGATGAGTGATAGCAAGAGGCATAGTCTCTCCATTAGCACTGGACAGAGAAGCATCCCTTATCCTGTGTGCGTGGTAGTGAGTCCCCTGACATAAGCTGTGCTAAAAAAAGCCATCATCACATTATAATCGGTCAACAATACTGGACTAAAGCAGATGCACTAGGCTGTGTTTGCTCAAAGGCAGGAGAGAAAATAAAAAACTTGCCAACCCAAACCACCACCAACCCCAAACACTTCAAATTCATATTAAAATGCATATGGAGATCGGCTATTTCTTGTGATTTTCCTACTGGATTTCAATATATTTTACTAATCATCTCAAGGCAGGTAATGCTTTTGAAAGCAAAATAATCTTTGCAAAACTCTATCTAGCTATGCAAAGACTTGTGACTGGGCAAGCCCAAGAAAACTGCCTTGAATAGAGATAAATCGTATGTTGACACTAATGCTTTAGAACTGAAAGCGGACTTGAAAACTAAGCATTTTCCCTGTTCAAGTGTTGTCTGTGCATGCACATGCATCTCCTTTTTTAAAACGTGAATTTAACACACAGAGGAAGCAGTCCCAGGGAATGAAGTCGCCTGTTCTTTAGGACACGTTCAGTCAGCAGCCCTGGGAACTTCCTTGTAACAGCCCAGCTGAAATGCTTTCATCCTGACTCAAGCAGGCTGCCTTGAATAGTTTAGGTTCCCTGCTTATTTACCCTATAGCTTCTGCAACAATAAACCACATATTGTCATTTTTAGCAATGCGTTCGAGAGGGACTCATCCAAGGCCTGATTACCTGGTGCAGAGTTCCCAGTCATTATAACATAATGAGTTTTAAATCAGTCCAGTCCAACTCAGTAATTAAAACAACGTACCTGGAGCTGTGCTTCTCAAGTTTTCCCATACCGGGCCTTTCCACTCTATTTCCTAAAAACCATCCGTCCATCCAGTCTGGACCTAATTGCTGTTCCAACGTTAGAAGAGCAGAGATGTTTAAACCTCCCAGTATTTGCTTACCACTCCTTGGATGCTCCCCTGGCTCAGCCCACATGCTGACACGACGGGTTCTGTCTCAATGCGATCCTTCACAGAAGTGCTTCTCATGCCCCCATCACCATAGCATTTGATAATTCGCAAATCATGTAACCGAATCCCCTGCTCTTCACTTTAGGACTGATTACAGCAGCAATGAGAAAAGCAGTGTTGCTGGCTTTGTGCCAGCGGAGAGCTTGTACACAACACACAAGTCCTCAGGTGGAAGGAAAACCAGCGAGATTTCCAGCCCAGTTGTGGGTCAGGACCTATTTTAGATGGATAAAAACGCATCAGGAGTCAGGAGTGTCCCTGGAGTGTTCTTGCTCAATTTCTATCATTTAACCTCAACCTCTGGTAACACCAGGCTACAGCTGCTAATAGGATTATAATTATTTTGTTGTTAAGATCACATAAAAAACTTTAATAGCCAGGGTTCTGGATACCTTGCTATTACTAGAGCTCCCACTTCTAGCTCTGCAATTGCAAGAGAGACAGAAGAAAATTCCATCAGAATTTCAGGAAGAACATTTTGAGGAGCTTTGCTTTGAGGGCCTATCTCTCATTACTTAGTCAGACCTAATCCTGCTTACTTTAGCTCTGAGAAGAATCAGAAACTGATGAAGAGGTAGACAACACTTTGGATTATTTCTCGCTTGTTAAGTGCAGTGTGTGCAAGAAAGAATGGGGGGCTTTACCCCAAGGAGGCTGCAATTATTTCTCTGACCACCTCTTGCCAGGCTTTCTCGTGACTATCTCTGCATTTTTCTGAACTCTCATCATCCCACTGCAAAGTGAGTAGAGTCCGTATTTCCTCTGTGTAACCTGTCTGGAGTGCATGAACAGCATATTTTTCTCATCTCAAGAGTTTCCCATATCTTTCTTGGAGAGTGGTACATGGAAGGGAGGGGGAACTTCAACAGCAATTGTTACATCTCGGTGCATTTCAGTAATACCCAGTGTGCTTGTGAAATCTCTCTTGCACTTGAGCAACTGCTAAGCTCTCTTTTAGATTTTAGTTTTGAAGAGAACATCGCTGCACTAAGCTGTTACCATGAAGCCGTGCCTGGTACAGAATGACAGGACAAAAGAGGCTCGAACCAACTCTCAACAGCTTTGTCTTCACTCCTCCTGTATTTTAGTGTATGTTCTTGCATTACCAACTCTTGCACTGGTTAAAACTGACTTGGTCTCACTCTATTCTCCGATGAGTGCAATATTCTGAATTCTGTTCCCTCTCTCCTCGACACGTAGTAGATACAGGTTACACTTAAAACAATTTACCTGTAGGGTAGGCAGTCCAACTTCATTCCATGCTCTTCTCTCATTTCTAATCTGATTGCATTCGGAAAGCTAATTGTGCCTGCTAGGAAACACCTCTGCTTCTCGACAGTGCCCAGCACTGTCGAGCCAACCACATTGTGTTTTAGAAGAAAAGCCACACCTGGAAACCGCACATTCTTCTGCCAAATGGTTATAAGCAGCCAAATTACAAGTTTTTGAATATATCTGTGAATAATGTATAGTCATGTATAAGTTGGAGACAAAATTTCTGAGAAAAAAAAGTTATTTGAATAAGTATGATAATGAAGTACAGTACACGTAAGTGTAGGATACTGTGGCTCTAGGGTAGGAATCCACTAGAATCAAATAAAGCAGCTTTTGTGTCAAAGTTTAAGGACTCTGGGTGAAGAAGATCATTGCTAGCTACCAAGATTTTGGTGTGATCCTGTATTCTAGAGACTTAAAGCTGCCTGAGCAACTGAACCGGGGAATACCACTAAGAAAAACTCGAGCTTCTGCTGTTTTAAAACAGTGCATATATGAATAAAGATGCAAGAGGCAGAAGGATTAAACCCAGCAGCATGAAAGTTTGCAAGATCGTATTCCACACTTAACCTCTCTACTGGGCAACAAACATAAGAAAAGGCTAAATGCAGATGGCAGTATGCTGATCCTTTTTTTGCCGTGCTGGGTAAAGCTCTGGGAGTAACAAAAGGCATTCCTTCTCTATAGTAGCCTACAGCCTGAAAAAAACGCAGCTGAAGAAAACCAGAGGATAAGACTAAACACAGACAAGGGATGACTGGCATGACTAAGTGCTACTGCAGTTACCACCTAACTCGAAGCTTGGAGAAAATTACGCTGATGAAGTCTGCATTAAAAAAAAGAAAACAAAACCAAAACCAAAGCATCTCTGTCACATTCAAATGCACCTCGTCACAGTAAGTGAAAATTAGAAAAATCCCTAAACTGGGTTTAAATACACCACTAAAACCACTTGTACGAAAACTGGGTTTTAATCCAAAGCACAGGCACAGCCAAGGCTGTCTCTGCACAGCTATCACAGTACAGAGCAGCTCGCTTTGAGTTCACTTTGCTAAAATGCTTTCAAGTGAGTATTTTGAGTCTTCAAAATCATGTATCACAAAACACGTTGGTTTATCCTTGATGCAACAATATAGGGAGTAGGTACCACAAAAAAGAATAGCATGTTAAAAAAAATGGCTTACAGTTACTGAGAAGCTGTGATGCAAGGATTTTGTGTTTGAAGTTTGCATTTTAAATACTAGCTAATGCTTCATACATGTCTCTATATTACTATTTACATAGATCAGGAACCCCGCCAGTGCTTGCTAATAGATTTGGCTTGCTTTCCAGTTCTCTCCAGCCTTCAAAAAAGCAAACTAAAAATCCCCAAGGCTGTACTTTCTGAGCCTACCACATGCCTGTGCTCAGTAATCATCAAACTGAAAGCTATTCACTAAGTCCTCAAAACAAACTATTCAGAAAGAATCTATCACACTGAGAGCTGAAGTATGTTTCTCTGACAAGAATGTGACACACTCGTTTGCGATTTTTAAAATGGGGTTTATAATGAACCTGGATTTGGAGAAAGAAAGAGCAAACTAGTTCAATTAATGTTATTATTATTTTCACCTAAACATGGAATATGCACTATTTTTTACAAACGTGGCATTTCAGAGCTTCAATGACTGGTAGCATAGATGTGATACTGTTCCCCTAAAACAGTAGCAATGCTTTCAATTAACCCAAGCTGATTTACTGCCAGGTAGGATGGTGTCCTGGTTTCAGCTGGGATAGAGTTAATTTTCTTCTTAGTAGCTGGTATAGTGCTGTGGTTTGGATTTAGGATGAGAGTAATGTTGATAACATGCTGATGTTTTGGTTCTTGCTGAGCAGAGTTTACACTAGTCAAGGACTTTTCAGCTTCTCGTGCTCTGCCAGGTGCACAAGAAGCTGGGATGGGGCACAGCTGGGACAGCTGACCCAGACTGGCCAAAGGGCTATGCCATACCATATGACGTCATGCTCAGTATATAAAGCTGGGAGAAGAAGAAGGAAAGGGGGGACATTCAGAGTGATGGCGTTTGTCTTCCCAAGTAACTGTTAACGCGTGACGGAGCCCTGCTTTCCTGAGGATGGCTGAACACCTGAGAGCCGATGGGAAGTAGTGAATGAATTCCTTGCTTTGCTTCACTTGTGCGCGCGGCTTTTGTTTTACCTATTAAACTGTCTTTATCTCAACCCACGAGTTTTCTCACTTTTACTCTTCTGATTCTCTCCCCCATCCCACCGGGGGGGAGTGAGCGAGCAGCTGTGTGGTGCTTAGTTGCTGGCTGGGGTTAAACCACGACAGATGGTCTGGAAGAGATCTATGCACTAGCTTCACAACCAAGCAGCTTCAAATGAATGGATGGACACGGCTGGTGCAGAGGCAGCTGAACATCGGTCCTGCTGGTGGCCTTGCTAAAAGCCCGTGCAAAATTCCCAGCCCCTTACGAGGCTTACCCATGCACGCAAATATTCAGTAACAGGTAGGTAGGGGCTTACCTGTATAGATGAGCATGTGTGTGTGCATGTACACACACCCACCTTTTGATATGAAGAACCCTTCTTAAGGTTCAATCCAAAATAGCAGATACAGGTGCAGCTGCATAAAGACGAGAGGGAAGCTGGAATAGATATGAAGAAAAGCTGTAGGGTGAAAGACACGAAATGACTCTCATCCAGCTGAGAAAACGAAACAGGCAGCGTAGCGACAAGAAGCAGTGCTAACATCACAGAGTGCAATACGGATTATACTGAGCAGACTGGGCAGTTACCCCCACCGAAACAATCCAGACTGCTCACAGGTCAGAGCTGTGCTTTATCTATTATTCACCAATTCCTTCAGCATGAGTTACCAGAAGGACATACATTTAAAAGCAGTAATTCATGCTGTTACTAGTAACTTACTGAAATAACATACAGTTCCCAGTGCTCCCTACAATTACCTTTCACAACATCGCTTTAAAACATACTGTAGGTAATAGGTAAATATAACAAATAGGTAAATTCAATTTAGACGTGGGGAACTCCGACAGAGATACCATTATGCTGGGCATCACCCTACTGTTCTCCTCTTAAAATCCAGTTCTGCAACTGCTTTCAGTAAGAGCAGAACTAGACTGATAGATGGAGGGTATCGGAAAGTCCCTACCCAAAGCATATTGGCAGGAACCTGAAATCAAGTTAGAACAGACTGATAAGAGAACTAGGTTTCATTTAATCTGGATGCCAAACACCTCTCCTTTGCACATGCTGGGATTGCAGGCAGATGCTCTTCTGATCCATTATTCAAAATAGAAGTGTTACCTTTTAGTGCTCAGATTACTATCAGCTCATGGCAAATCACAGGAGAAAACTCTGTGGCCAGGAGACAGGCAGCAGAGAAATAGTTTTACGCTTTCTAATAATATGAAGTGCTACGTGTTCGGGGACGACATTTTATTTCAGCATTAAGCAGCCCCTGTGATACCTGTGTACTTCATTCATACGACTCCAGCCTTACAATGAAATCCAGGGTGGAAGCATTATGAAGAAGCATCAGCACAGGCCATTGAAAACGGACTTCTCGTCTGCCATGTTTCCCGCATCTATCTCGGGGCTGGCCTGGGTGTTATTTACAGTCAGACGATCAAAGACACCCAGCCCGCAAGCACCGATTTAGCAAGAAAGCACCACCCCTTCAGAAGATAATGCCCATATGAAAGAAACGTATCCATCCTAATTCTCTTGTGATGGTTTTTACTTTCCTGTTGACTCAGACTTACTAGAATTAAAGGCCCTTTGGATGGTATGTTTTAGATACCTACATATTTATTCTACTAGTTGATTTCATGCACCCTTAAAATAAATACAATTTTGAGCTAAAAGTACAACAAGAAATGACCTAATGGGTGAAACTCTGGCTTAAAATTAGGAATAAAATGCATCCAGTCACAGGTTTGCCAGGAAACCACCTTTCCCTGTCTCAGTATCCCTATTTGTAACTGAGGAATTAGGACATGGCTCTCATTTTGTGAAATGCTTTGAGGCTTTCTGGTAGACGGTGCATTATTCTGTTCATCAAAAAAACCATGCTTCCTTTACAGTATGGTGCCCCACAACTAAGTAGTAGACCTTCCTCTCCCTGGTTAAACACTTGTGACAGCTCCCACCCCTTCAGCTGAGGTAAAAACTGACAAAACTGAGCACAGTGTGCTCTCATCATTTTCCAGGCTCTTGCAACTTCAAGATGCAACAGAAACAAGGATTGCTGGATGCACATTACAGGACCCCAAGCGATGCTGAAAAATCTCACAGACCATATTGTCCAAGAGCTGAGGTGGTGGCTGTTGCTCTGCACTGGGAGGGACTTCGACAACAGGCAAGACAGGGCCTCGGGCAGAGGTAGTAAGGTGCTGGGTGTTTTACAGCAAGCTCGTTCTCTCACTTCCAGTGGATCCACAACGCATGCATCTGGTGCCGAACTATAACCATCTCCAAATACCTGGAACACAGTGTGAGACAGCTGCAGTCATACAGGAACCTAAGGAAATTCAGAAATAAATGGGAAGAAAAGCAACTGCGGAGCAGGCGGAATTGGTCACTTACCCACCAGTGCCCTCCAGTGGCTCACAGAGCAACTCGAGGAACCGAAGACCTGTTTCAGGGGTCAAAGACGCCATTTTCATTGAAATTGTTTCACTAATGGACAGAAATGAAAATGCTGACATCTGGAAGTCAAATAGCTCTTTTTAAAATTTAAGTTCTTGCATGGCAGTCTCATATCTGCTATCATTACATACCATATCCATAAAAACCTACATTCCATCAAGTGAATAAAATATTAATCGCAAGCCATGTAAAATGAGACAAGAGAAACCAAAGTGATTCCCAAGACAAAAATGTTTATTTGTGCTAACTCTTCAAACGCGTATACATTCACAATCTTTAAACAAAAATCAGTACACATGTCTAGGGCAGTATGTATCATTAGAAGATAATGTCTTCCTTAGTAATTAACGTTCATAAATCAAGAATTAGTTACAAATTTACGATCTTGTATGCAAAAACCTTACACAGTGGCTAATGTTTTCAGTAAGACTATCCCAGTACCAGGCAAAACAGTGTTTGTAGAAGAGGATTCTGACCATTCGGTTCCAGTATCATATCACAGTCTTTTAATGAGCAGTAAATATTAGTGGGGGAAAAATATCTAGTGCCAAGCTGAATGTTCTCAAGCACTGAAAAGCAAATACAAATGGTGAAGTATCTGTAGAAATTTAAATAAGTTATTTTAGTTACTGAAACATCACTTTTTGTCTGAAAAGAACAAGAATATAATTACAGACCGGAGGAAAGAATTCCATAAAAACCTTTTCTCTGGATTTGCCTTAGAATAGGCTTCTGTACAAAACAAGAACAATTAAGATTTTGGGGTCTCAGTGGTAGAAGTAGTATTGGAATAATAAAGAAATAATCTTAAAATATATATTAATTTACCACATTTAGCTCATATAGCCCTTTATGTATCTTACAAAATGCTACTGTTCTACATACTGCATGTAAAAAGAAGTTTATATATATATGTATATATACACACATATAAAGGCAAAGCCAATCAGCTTGGCATTAAAAAAAACAACACAAAGCATAAGCAGACACACTGAAAGTTATGCAGTAATGAGGAGTGTATGCTCCACGTGTGCGTTAGTGTAACAGTGCTTCCAATCTTGAAACATCCTTTTAATTGTCTAACCAGAGCGCTTCCTCCAAGTCAGCTCTACCAGTAGCTTCCCCAATTGCCACAAACATCTGATGTTACTTAACTTCTGGCCATTATCTGTTATATTTAGCACTGAATCAGAAATAAGGCAAAATAACTTTTCACATCCCTGAATATCTGAGGACATTCACGAGATCTTCCAAAAATTAATGCAAAACGTTATAGGATCACAAGAAATGGTACCCTGAGCTGAAGCATCTTCCTGTTTATACAAGGCTGCCCCAATGCTCGCCTACTTCAGAGTAATCCAGGCTACTTAAGTATGACAATTATTACCAGGCACCCGCTTTGTTTTAGCAAGTTTTGAATGACAACTTAAAGCTTCAGGATGGGTTTGTGCTCGTGATTTCTGGTCTAAAAACACCACTGAGCACAGTGAACAACAGTTCTGATACTGCTCAGAGGTTTGGAGTGGATATTCAGAGCGGATGGGCATTCTTCTTGAGCTCTGTAAATCTCGATGCTAACCCTTGTCTCCCAGCTTCAAGAACGAGTCTACTCTTTATGTACCTAGCATATATTTTACCAAAAAAATTACAGTTTAGTATACAAGAAAAGCAAGGCAGATTTCATTTTCTTGCATCAACCTTCTTAAAAAAAAACAAAACAAACCCAAAAAACCAAACCCCAACCAAGCCAACCCCACCCCTGAACTCCATAAAATCACAAATTTTCCAATAATAAATAAAATTAACCTCCCTGATAAAGCAAAGGTGCCTGAAAAAAACCTAGTTGAGATACCAGGGGAATAAAAGAGAAAGATGCCTTTGAGAAGCTTTCTGGGAGATTGGTCATAAAGGACTTGATCCAGCAGCCATTAAATTTTTGTCCAGTGAAAGAGTAACTTCAGAAGTCATCATTTCTCTGGGGAGGCTGGTTCAGGACTACAGCCCAGCTGACATGTCAGTCACTAGCAGGCACTGAAATGAATGCAGTCATCGTACTGGCACAGAACCCTTTTGACAACACAAGTATAATCTACCAGGGAATTCCCCAAACGTTCCTTGGAGTGTTGTGTGGAGTGCAACACTTTGTAGCTGATAGTTAAGCTAGAAACACAGCATGACAATTTTGAGCAGGGGATACCCAAGAGTATCCTTCCCCACCCACCAAACGATACCAGAAGAACGACCACAGGTACAACACTAAAATGAACCCTAGGCTCCAGGGTTCAGAATCCCCAGGTCAGCATCTCCCACTTGTTTGGGGGAATGGGATTCTAGAAGAGCCTAACTCCTGGGAACAGCAAGGGAGAAACAGAGAAATACAAAAATGCAAGGATTAAAAAACAGAAGGGGAGGTAATGATCCCCCTTCTAGTATATTCCCTTTAAAACAGTGTAATTAAAAACTTTAAATTCACTTAGAAATTGGTTTCAAAATAGTCTGACAGTTTTAAAGACTTTCAAAAATCAAAATATTCTTCACCAGAGTTCATTAAAATATCCCTGTAGCCCCCTGAATAACTGCTACCACTTGTTTTGCATTAATATTGCTTAAATTAATATAATCATAAACATGCAAAATGTTAAAATTTCAATGCGTATACAGAATAAAACCAAGTTCTAATAGAAAGACTCCTAATATTTCAAGGTTACAGGCTCAATTCAGTCTCCATCAAAACCAGTGGGATTCTTCCCATGGTGTCCAGTGGATTTTGGACTAGGCCTTAATAAGAGACAACAAAACATTGTGTTTTACGGTGTAGGAACCCACACAAAGTACACTTGTGTATATACACTAGATATGTAGTGCAATTTTTGCATTGCGCATCTTAAAACAGTTGTATTTTAGCCAGTAAAATGACAATCACCAAGCCAACACTGCATGCTATGTCAAACTAGGCTGTAAAACAAAAAACAATACCCATTCACAGACATTCATGTTGTTCCTGTTGCCTAGTGAGCAGCTTTGAATGAAGCTTAATGACACATCCACTTGAACCCAGACATAAATTTGAAAGGCAGAGAGCTGCATTAATACGATGGCCTGATTGATTTTATATGTGCTCTGGATGACTTTGAAGGCAGGATATCATCTCTCTGACCGGCTTCCCTTCATAGCAGATCTGATACACAGCAGTGAATAGTGGAAACCTGAGGAAACAGGGTGGGGAAAGCAAATGCAGCGTAAGTTTATTCTGTAACATTTTCTTAAATGAAAGAAAGAAAATGGAGTGAGGAGAGGGAGGGGCAAGAGAGACTGAAAAAATCCATTTCTTTTAGTATTTGTCAAGTGCTAAGGCTGGGCTGAAAAGCACTGGATAAATACAGAACCTACATGCATCTCTAAAATGAGTCACTCTCAGAAGCCTAGCTAGCTATAATGGAGCCTGCAACATTCATTATGTATGGCACAACCATTAAGTGATCTAAAAAATTAAAAAATAAAAAACACTTGCATCTTTCCTTGACATTCTTATAGCAGTACTCATCTATGGTTAAAAAGGATGACTGGCACATCAGTTATGCATTATCTCTGAGCAATAATTTGATAATACAATTGCAGAACACAACACAAAGAGACCCAAGAAGAAATTGAAGGTCAAGTTTTTAAAAAGAGTCCAAAATTAAATGTAGATTTTGAAACACTAAATTCTATCTCTTCTTTTTTTTCTTTTTTAAACTGGCCACATTTCCAACAACCCTCAAATTATTCAGGCTTCTCTGATAATTTGAAGGCTTGTTAGAGCCGAGATGCTTTACAGAAATTTACATTTGCTTTCTGTCCATCCTGGACAGTGACAGCCAGACAACTCCCATTTTCATACAGAGCCTGGTGAATTTTAGGGATTAATTATCTTTTCACCAGAATAAACATGCCATTTCAGTGTGGCCTTTTGTATTGATCAATTTTGACCAAACACACTACGTTATTTTGGCTGAAATAAAACATAAGGAGCACTGGAGATGGTGAAATAGTTAATTTCTGAGTGATTCAGGATACATCTGGACTAGGACTTTCTCCTCAGGAGAGTGGTCCCATCAGTCACTCTAAAGCTTTCCCTGTAATGCAGAAATGCAGCACTGAGCAGAGCCCCCAGCCAGTACTGAGCACCATATCGGCTTGCCCATACACTCTGCCAGCATGTGTTATACTGAGGTAACTCTGGTATCACCACACAGCTCTGAACTAGACTCCCCAAAGTGAACCAGAGGTCACGAGAGAAGCCGTGAGCCATTCAGGAGTACCATTACAGCATGGTGACTACTGCGCTCGCAGGGGCAGATGCAAGATTTGTACTTGCCTGAATGCAATACTTTGCGTTACTGGGGGGAAAAAAAGTGGGGGAATGGACATGCTTGTGAATTTAGTCCATTGTTTCTGTGGCTTTTATTATTGCATGCTACATTTTGAATTATCTGAAGCATTTTAATGTCCTGCTATGAATGCATGTCCATTTCTTTCGGTTTATTTTTGTGGAGAACAAGACAAAAATAGCAGCAATAGCAAAAACTATTTCAGGTCAATCCAACTGACTTGATTTTTGTTTTTATTTCATCGGTGGAACCAAAATTAGCATATAGTCACATAGCTGCTCTTTCAAATCCAATGCTACACTGTATAGGTTGCAAAACCCTTATTAGGAAATATGCAGAAAAAAATTTAATAAATGCAAATGTGTAACATGCCTCACTTATCACTGATTTTGTATAATATATTGGGCTGCGAGAAGGGGCTAAATTTGCTTTTACTGTAAAAACTTAAACACTGAAATAAACTTTGTTATGCCTATGTGAGATTTTATAGGGGTGGCCACAAAACACATGAGCCTTCTGAAGCAAAACCAAGTTCCACACAGCTTTAGATACAGTACTGGCAGTTACTTCTCAGTGAAGAAGCACCACTACTACAAACCACATCTTGATACATAAGTCTTGCTGTTTATAACAGAGAACATTACTCTGCTGTGCACAGGTCTGCCGCACTTCACACAGCGAAAGCAGAATCAAGGCTGATTGCAGGCTCATGGCCAGCAAACTCGAAATGCATCTTACGTCTGAGCACATTAAGAGGACTAGTTCTACAACTGTTGAAATGAAAAAATCAATTGCACTGTAAATATCAATAGGCATCAACCCCGCTACCAAGGCTCTTCTACTGAACTTTGACTTCTGCATGTTTCTACATAGCCTTGGGACTCTTTTTGTAGGGTGAGAGTACGAAATTTTACTCTTACTAGACTCTTACCTCTTCACTTTGAAACCATGGCTGTTTTACTGTGTTTTGTGTTTTAAAGCAGTAGCAAGAGAGTTTTCGAAAAACACTTTGAAAGTTGCTTTCAAAACTCTTGTTGAATGAGACCTTTTATGCAGAACTGACACATACATGTTGGTATAGCAAACAGAAATTAGCAACTCTCTGTTTTCCTATCTTTCATTAAAAACACACCCAAAGTCTTCTATAATGCACTCTATTTGTTCTAAGATAGAACAGGGAAAAAAAACAACCAACCAACCAACAAAAAAACCCCCAAACACAGCATCCTGTCTCATTTAGGGAATCATAAACAGCAAAGACTGAAGCCAGCATTTTAATTAGTTTTTTTTCTGCAGTTAGCTTCATTACTGTACACTGCAGAGACAGGTGCCTTACTCCCAAAGATAGTATTAAAAAAATAAGCAACTTAATGTAGCTGATCCATTAAAACTAGACTTTAGAAACTGCTTTGGAAAAAAAAGTAACAAGGCTTGGTCTTCTGACTGGCAATCATTTATTTTCTGATTTTGCCTCCTCTACAAACAGGAACGGATAGAAATAATGCATCCCTTAATCTCATAAGGAGACAATTGTGTGTGTGGCTTTAGGAATCATACATGTTCTGACTCGAATACAAATGAACAAGCCAGGACAACCCGCTTAATTTCATACCACAAAAAAACCCTGACCTACACAAGCAGATGGCAGGTTTTATCCTACAGCAAACTGGAAGTCACATTAGGAAAGAACACTGCAGTATCTAAGCTAGAATCCATGTGGATAGAAGCAGACGCTCTATTCAGCTGATCAGCTATACAGATCCTTAATAACAAAGATCCTCTCCTTGGAGATAAGCAATGAATTTACTACTATGAAATGAGCTGTAGAGCCTCTTCACAAGTCTCTTTAGGAAGATCAGCTTCATTTTCATGTATTTTATTCTTTTCACATGTTAAAACACACTCTGCTATGCTTTTCTATGATAGCAGGAGGCAATAATACATTCTGTAAACACAAGAGCATTCACAAATTTAATGTCACACTATTAGCTCTATCTACAGCAATATTATTTTGAGGTTTTACTCACTCCTCTCTGTGATTTTTAACTGGGGATTAAGCTACTCTTATTACAGTGATTTTCTTTTTGGCTATTACCTTCATGAAGATATCAAGACCAAAAATGAAAAAACAGTTATGGAGATAAAAAAGGGGAATGTGGAACTTGTTTTATCTGTTCTTACTTACTTTTCCAGCATTCCTTTCTGCTTGAGGATGCGATATACTTCTGCAGAAGTCTGTGGTCCTTGCAGTTTCTGACCATTCAGCATTTCTTGCTCCAACTCTTCAATAGACTAAACAACAGGGGGGAGAGGAAGAAAAGGAGAGCTATGATAAAGTTTTCGTAAGCCTGACAATATCATCTGGATAGGAAAAAAAAAGATGTTAATGAGGGTTTTTCCTTTCTCAAAAGTGTACTTGAGTAAGCATATATCATATTCTCTTATATTGTTTGCAAATATTCTCTTTCTTAAATCTGCATCTCCCAACATCTTATCCCTCCAGCTTTTTTTTTTTTTTTTTAATCACCCCTCCTTTTTAACACCTTTACACTCATTCTAGCCTTGTAACACACTCAAAAATGAGAGGAAAGAGAAGGGTACTCACTCAGTACAGCTAGCATGTCTCAGATAACTGTACTATTACTCCAACAAACCAGGAGTGCTAGTACTTCCAACAATGGATTTCACCCAGTGAATAAGGTACCTTTCCAGTTTTAACAAACGCTTCTGCTACACGTCGATTCCGGCCACCGTAACATGTTGTGATGAGATCAGCAACTCCACAGCTCTCCAGGAAAGTGGCAGTAGACACCTGTCCTTTGCAAAAAATTCTGGCAAAGGCAATCATCTCCATTAGGCCAAGGCGAATAACAGCAGCTTTGGTATTGTCACCACAGCAAAGGCCATCACAGAACCCAGCTCCTACTGCCACTATATTCTAATGAGAAGAGAAAAAAAACAAATGGGAAATGAGTCAATTATTGCTTACAGAATCCCAGAAGACACCAAAAGACAGAGTGCAGATGTCCTTAAGAACTGCAAATACTTTATGAATGTAAGGCTAGGTTGTTGTTTTGGTTTTTGTTTTTTTTGGAGGGAGTTTTTTGTTTTGGGGTTTATGGGATAATCTTTAAAAAAAAAAAAAAAAAAAAGACAAGTCTTACGTTACTAAGTATTTCCAAGGATAAAAGCATGGTTAAAGCTCTGGAACAAGTTGCCCCGGAGGCTGTGGAGCTATTGACTATCTTCAAGAACAAACAGGTTACACTACACTCAAACAAGGTTTTATCTAGATTGAGCTGTTTCTGCCCTGAGGTAGGGGTAAAGCTAGACTGACATCCCACAGCCCTTTTATCCATATTTTCTTTACGATTAAAGTAATACTGAATCTAAGAAATATTTATTGACTTCCATGCTGACATGCTAAGGGACCAAACTCAGCCAAGCTAATCCTATTCAGCCCTTTTAAGTATGCAGAGTTCCTGTAACAGTAATAGTTAATCAAGGGTTCCCAGAAGGTTCATGACACAGGAAGACCTTTCCTAAGCAAAAAAAGTTGATTTTTTTTTTTTTTCCCCCTTAGACCTGGTCACAGCCTTCTACAAAGAATGTATTGTTTCTTTGCGAACAATCAGCTGTAGAGTCCCTTCTTTGGTTTACAAACATAGAGATTAGTTGAGACACATTTGAGTGAAGTGACTATAAAAGCTATATTCTGGCCTGGGAGTCAGAGACTAGCCATGGTTAGTTTTCCCCTACCAAAAAAAAAAAAAACAACAACCCCCTACCAAAACAATCCAAAAGAGATGGCATTCTGACGTATTGATAAAGCAAACAAGAAAGCAATAGATGTAGTAATACCTTTCTGCATGCAACAATAGCAGCAGTGACCTCAACAGAAACCACAGGACAATCAACATTATGGCACCTAATGTAGCACCCGATGCAGGGAAAAAAACCCAACCAACCAAACGAACTTTAACTGTTGCTAAAGAAACAGCAACAGTGAGAAATTGCTAATGAA
This sequence comes from Platalea leucorodia, assembly GCF_965183815.1. NCBI lineage: Eukaryota > Metazoa > Chordata > Aves > Pelecaniformes > Threskiornithidae > Platalea > Platalea leucorodia. The sequence goes on from NC_138823.1 coordinate 123,018,170, forward strand.
AACAAGCTGATTAACAGGTGGTTTTGTTTTGGTTTTTTTTGAACTGTAAGAACCAAAAACTGCAGGCAGCTGCAGTGCTGTGTGGCTAGTCATGTCTAGGCGACTCTCAATCAAATGAGGTCAGAAAATGAGCCATTGCTTTTTGATCAGCTAGCTGAGGTCTAAAGGTGACCTTAAAAATTGCAGACATATCTCAGCATCAGACCTGAAGCAGCAAAAGACGATCACATTTTTAAAGCTGGTGCTTTAGATCATCTTGGCTTAAATCTTGGCTGTGATGATTCAGTCAAGGTATGTTTTCATTGGACACCTCTCCCAGACCAACCTCACAAGTGTGGTTCATTTGGTGGCAAAGCAAGAGGAAGTCAAACAGGTATTTAAGAAGTTTTCAGACAGGATAACCCACTTAAATGGAATCTGCACATAAGTGAAGTCTGCAAGTGTTTAGCACTCAACTAAAAACAAAAACATTTTCGAACAACCGCTGGGCTTTTTCCATGTACTTCTTGAACACTCCAATACTAAAGCTTCCCCTTCCCTCCAACTTTGCCTGCTTTGACTTTCCTTTCCACTTTGAAGAAGCCTACCTGATCATAATTTACAGTATGATGCGCCCTATGGTATTTTGTTGTCTACTTCCACCTTTGCAATATTTGTCTTTGGAGCAACAGAAATATTGTTCTAAGCAAGTCATACCAAGACTAGTTATGTCTGAGGAAATGGGGTAGGGAAGAAGAGAAGTTGTGAGTCTGACTCTGAAACACTAAGCTCCTTGTTTGTACAATGTCTCCATTATATGTTCTTACACATAGTTTGCAAATAATGAGGAAATAAGACAACTGATTATGCTCTAGAACACACACCCACATCTAGGAGACTGTTACACCCTGGACTACATAACCCTCAGGCCACAACTATGAATTTACAAGCTCTACCATCTGGTTTCATTTAAATCCTTGACGAATCTATGACAACTGTCTTGTGTCTAATATTCTGTAAAGAACTGAATTATACCACATTGAAAGTTACACCTTACTGAAAGACAAGCTACTCCTGTTAAAAACAAAACAACAAAAAAATCTCACAAAACTTGAGACTGAGTCATCTTTCTGTCCAAAACAAGACCAAAACAGGCAGCTTGGTACTTGAAATCTCTGGGTGCAGGCACTAAGTCGAGTTCATTTCAGGAAGATGCATAAGCAAAACACAAATTACCACACAGGGCCTAATGGCACTAGCACTATAGCAATCCTCTGAGAAGCAGACTGGGGTGGGGGGAGAATCGTGTATCAATCTGGCCAAAACATCTTTCTGTACCTGGTACGGTTGATCCTGAACACTGCCACTGCCAAAGCCTACACCTGAAGTTACAAGAGTTCCTGCAAATGCAATGGGTATATATTGTGCAAAAGGAGAGAGCCCGTATTTTGTGAGCTCCAAGACTGACTGTACTTGCACACACAACATGGGGGTCTGACAGCTCAATAAGCAGGACGACTTTAGCCTACAGACAAACCTGTTGTTCCAAAGGCTTGAAAATACTGTCACAACAACCCCAAAATGGCTGCAACACAGTGTTTCTCTTGGCCTGAGGGATTCAGAGCTCTCAAAACCACTTCACACTTGAACAAACACATTTCCCCCCATGTCGGCATTAACAGCTTTTTACATTAAAACATGCATCCTGTAAGCAAGATGAACAGGGTGTTTTTATATTGCATATGGTTTTAAGCTACTAAAATACTTTGCACTAACAGGCGAGTCTTTAGCTGGTCTGGTATCCAGAAGCTGGTGTTAGTCCTAGTTATTCCAGAACATGAGCAAGGACTGGACTCAGTTATTTTATCACCGGGATAGTGAAGCTATACTCCAGAAAAGAAATGTTGATGCCAGGCAGTGCTGACAGTATGTGTCAGAGCAAAGGAGAAAAAGTGTCTTTTACTTAGACATGACCTGCTGCAAACATGCCAGAGGTCACAAATGCAAGGTCAATAGATGACCAAGGAACCAAGGTTAACAAGTCCGCAGACTTTGCTGATAGATTGTTCTCTTACACAGTCAGTGCTCAGAAATAGCCAGTTTACAGTCCTATTCTGTTTACAGTAAGTTTGTGGAGTGCTCATGAAGACAGCTTCAGAGGCCATTTCTGAGGCAACCATTACCTCTCCATAATTAAACAGATCATTAGAGAACTAAGCAGAAACGTTAATTCACCTGGGACATCCAGCCTTCCTTGTGGTAGTGTCACAAGCTCAGCACAGCCTGCTTTCCCTCTTACTTAGACATGAACTTGGAGAAGCTCCTTGCTTCACACCATGGCTGAGAGAGGTCAAATGAAGACTCAACAAATCAAAGACAGTATCAGCAGGACTGTCAGAGAGGTTAAACATAAACTGCTTGCTTGCTCCTGGCAAACTTGAATGTAAATAATGGATTTCATTTCCACTTAATCTCAGGAAAGAGTAATCACAATCAACTTCTACAGTAGCTAGACTCACTATACAACACGCTTTGCAGGACCGCCTTTGTAAGTAATAATGCTGGGTTACATAACCTGGTAAGCAACAAATCATTGTTATACTTCTTACTTCTTCGCTTAAGGCTAAGCTGGACCCGTAAGATTTAGAGATGGGCCTGAAGCAACCTGAAAGGCAACCACAGCTGCTGCTCCTTCTCCTTCCTACAGTAACTGTCACCTCTATGTCGGTCCTTGGCTGCTGCCACTTGAGGGAGTTTAACTCTCCAGACCCCTGAACAAATACATCAGGCAGCTAGAGCATGGCCATTTCACCATATCCAGAGATTAGATTCTCCCTTCTCCTTCCCTCACACTCACCCCTGTCACCACTGCACTGGGTAAGTGATTCCAGTACAGTTTACGCCCAAGAATGCAGCTACCAATGTTTATATTGCCTCTCAGGTATGCTGCTATGTTCATACACCAGCTCAGTCTTGCCTCACGTCCGTGCTGTTTGATTGTAAGACCACACGCCGGCGCAGGCACTAAGGACTCTTAAGGACACCTCAGAGGTGATAACCTTGGGTCTGTGCTACTTTACAGTACCACATCCATCAGCACCCAGGAGCACATCCGTACGTATGCAGAGCTGCACATATTACTCTTACAGTGGTGTCATAACCTTTAAGCACTTCCTAGGAAGGCCCCTTCATTGTCTGGCAAATGGCAGCTGGAACTTGTAGGTGGCCTTGGGTCAGGCTGCCTGTAAAGCCAACTGGACACCTTGAAACCGAACTATCCAAATTTGAATTTTGTTAATTTCTGACCTCAGCCCTTAGAAAAGGTCAACAAATACATGTGAAATGTGCTTCAGTCCTCAAAAGAAAAATATCCTGATAGAGAAGAACATGCCGAGCACTTTTCGTTCCTACACCCAACAACTTACTGTAGACAGCTGTTATTCCTCACTATCATCAGATTTTGTAAAGTGACTGCCATTGCCTATTCAGCTAGTCTCCAAGCTGATGCAAGACTGCAGTTTCACTGCACTGATTTCTGTACTTCAGCCCATCTCCATCAGCCCATTGTCACAAAAAATAAATATAGTAAATGAAGTGGATATTCAATATATATATGCATATATATGTATATAAATAGCAATCAAGCACATGTTCTTTCATGATCACCCAGCTGCAATACCTATTATTACAGTCTGAATTCAAATATGCTTCAAACACCAAATTTCAAACCTAAAATTATCATTATTGTAAGGGAAAGCTGTGCTCTGTTACCCTTCTGTATTTTTTCCCAACCTTTCAGCAACCATCCACATTGAAAATCTTCCCTCCTTAGAAAGGCTTGCAGAAATAAAGAGGGAGGCAAGTATAGACTTTTAACAAGATCTAGTCTATTATGCCAGAAATACCAGAAAAGTCTCCTTTTCCCAAGCTGGTATATATAGAAAAATGCAGAAGCTCGGAGAATATACTATTTCTCATAGTGTAGTATTTCTCATCCTTTACATACCAATACAGGAGTTGCTTTTACTATTTCCACATCCAAAAAGACAATCGGGACTGGCATGTGTGCCTGCTTACTTCTGTCCTCTGAGCTATAGCTTGCAGTGACGTTGCTGACATTTCGAATTGGCACTGCTATAGAAATAGAGTAGAACCTCTCTTTTTATACCGGCCTCTTCACACAACACTGTCATCTTCTGAAACAGGAATTTCCTCCTTCCAGCAAGTTAAATAATGCTATTTTTTACTATTTTTTCATGAAGTAACTCTCCAAGTTTAATAAAGTAACTGTCAGCTGACAGAACCTACACTTTAGATTTTTCCTTAAAAACAATCACATGAAAAGATGCTTATTTTTCACATTTTTTATTACAAAGATTATCAGATTAATCATAAAAAAGCAAAGTGCTTGTTGTTACCCTTAGCAAACAATTCTCCTAATAATAAGAATGTACAATTTCTAAGAAAAAAGCTCAAGTTTACATCTCACTATTCACATCTGAGCTTTGCATTTTGCTTTGCACGGGCAATAAAAACACACTCATCTGTTTAATTTTAGCTTCTTCATTTTCTTTCAGAGGCATACGTGTTCCCAATGCATTCATAAAATTTTGCAATGTTTGATTTAAAAACAGCTCAGGAAATTATTTGCATGCTGTCAGCACAAGATTTAGGATTGAAGAAGAAAGGGTTTTAAATGAAAAAGTACTTTTAAAAATATGATTTTAATAAAATTTTCTTTGAGATTAAGGAAGAGTTGTATGTTTTAAAAATATCACCTATACTAGCATGACTGATCTATGCCACTTAATACCAGTGCATGCCTTTTAATCAGGCAAGAAATCCATAGTATTTTTAAACAAGTTAATCTAGCCTTAATTCGCTTTTTGTTTAGAGCTCATACCATGCATTTCTTTGGAAGTCTCAGCTCAGTTAATAAAATATACTGCAATCAAAACCAAATGACCAGACCACACAGAATATATACAGCTTTTTAGAAATGCAACTAGAGTTCAGTCTGCAGGATGCATGATGAATAATGAAGCAGGAGGGAGGAACAAAACAAGGCTACAAAGAAAATACACAAGTTTCACCTCAGTATCTTTCCAGGTCAAGAACAACAATTTACTTAACTTCTTCTGCACTTCCGAAGAGATACTGGTATCTTGCCCAACTTGGACCTTTACAGTGGAGTTTCAGCATCTGCTGACTAGCTGCTCAGTTTGATGGACACACTCATCTTTAGTGCCCTTTCACAAGATTTGTCTGGAATAAAAATTACCTGGGACAGAACTCCTCTATCAAGCAAGGATTTAAGCTAGCCAGAAAACATCAGGCTAAGCAGATTTCAAAGAAAAATAAATCTGTCAAACTTTTTGACTAATTTCATGGGTCTATACACGGGGATTTCTTTCCTGCTAACCTTCCACAACAGCACAGCATTTTAAAGCAATGGCTGTGGAGCCGAATTACGAGCTCCACAATCTTGTGAAATTGCTATAAATACAGTAACTCCAAAGCATGTTACACTAAAGTGTATCCCAATAGCCCAGTGCACAAACCCATGACCACCTCCTCCCTCAGGACTTCCAGGATGCCAGCTCTCAAACTAAACTTATCAAGAAAACCAGTATGCCAAAAATTCTATTATAGCTATGAATCTACTTGCCACTGAGCAGCAATCAGAACTCCTTAGCTTAAAGACATCATTCATTGGCTTGGAATCTTTGCAGGTGAATGGTGTAGTTTACACATAATTTCAACAGAGAAAACAAAGCACTACAAAATAATTATCCAAAACGTAAAAAAATAAAAAAGTAAGCCAAATTATCTAGTAAACCACTACACCCATCAGAAATGCTTCCATGATAGATATCGGATAATGTGAACTACAGTACTATTGGCCAGGGTGCCAAGCGACTAATGCCTTCCTTTCACAAAGGGCCTGTAAATTAACCTGAAAAAAATAGCAATAAAAATATGTTTAAGCCAGCCTTTGCTCCCTGTCAACATCAATTTTGTTACCAAAAAAATTCCAGATGAGTAACTGTCTGAAATAACTTTTTTCCTATTCAGGTCATTTCTGTATGTGGTTATCCACACGAACCTTATGCAGTGTATGTCCACAAAACATAAAACATAGGAGTGCTCACATTGTATAAGTCAATGAAGAGGGGAAAAGCTTTGTCAACAGACACAAAGGATTAATGCCAACTTCTTTCTCCCTTTCTTTTTGTGAACACTGTTGCAAAAAGAAAGAGGGAACTAAAATAGATTTAGAAATATGTTGATCAGTTAGATGAAATCAACACTTGTTTCGTGACTGTGCGTAAGCTAAGTGAAAGATGTAGAAAGAGAACTTGGGAGATGGTGAGACAAGGGTCTAAAAGCCAACTCTCAGAACATGCTGCTCCCTAATTTGCCATCTGGTTCTTCTGAAAGTGTTATGTAGCAGTTTTATATATTATATAAAGCATAATAAACTTAATTCTTTAAATGAAAATACCCTCTTTTTTCTACAAGGATCACCGTTCCTTTGGTGTACCAACTGCAGCCTGTTAATCTTACCTTCAGAGCACCACAAAGCTCAACCGTATCTGCATCGTCTACTACAGTTATTCGGAAGTTTGGAGTCTGCAGGAGTTCTTTGAAGAGAAGGCCATTTTCTAAGATTTTGCTGCCTGTTGAGACAGAGAAAGGAAGGCTAAAAAATGAATAATTTATTTGGCTGTTATTTAGCCTTTCCTGTGCAAGCCAAAATACTTAAAAGCAGAGATAAGGTTGTTCTATCTTCAACCTAAACAGACTCCTGTTTTAAGTGACTTAAGGATATGTCTACATTGCACTTACAAGCTCTGCACTGAGTTACTCTGGACTTCTTCATAATTCATTGTCTGCTCAGCAACAGATTCTAAATAAAAATTCCATTAATTCTCTATACTCCCTCTTTTTTGATCATTCTCCTTAAAAATAACAGTTAATAATAAACCAAAAGTGAATTAAAAACATAGCAGGTGCAATTCTACTGATTATTTTTAAGGCTTGCATTTCAGAAACATACCTACTGATGATAAAGGCATGTCAAGGATGTTTTATTAATTGAGCCTGCTGCCACTGACAAATGTTTCTAAGCACTAAGAGGTAATTCAACCATTCCAAAATAAATTCAATGCAAAAGCTGTTAATGAGAGGTTACAAAGCTAAAAATGCACAAAACTGTAAAAATGAACACTGAAAAGATAACATGAACTCTGTGCTATTACGTATGACTGTATGCGTATACACACACACATGCCTATCTAGACACTGTTAAATCCAAGACTAGGCACATCTTTGTGCTACAAAGGTGCGCAGACATCAACACAGAACTAAAACCATGTCTAGCTTTTGGGGGGACTAATTATTTTGAGAAATTAAAATAAGATATTGATACCTTAAAAAAAAAAAACAAAACAAAACAACCCAAACATGCATAAAGGTACCATCTATGACCATAACACCCGAGCTGGAGTACAGAATATATAATCACTTATCCATATAAAGCCATGCAGACCCAAGAAAAATCTTAAGCAGAGTAATAAAACAAAGCAGTTTGTTATGCAGAGGGTGATAAAAAGCATGCTTAGTATTTCACCTGCTAAGGTCACAATCCTAGTGAGACTAGCTAAAATTGCACACCTCCCTCTCCCTCTATTCCTGGTATTGTCCTAGTACTTTTGGAAGTGTAAACATTCCAGGAAATTCAAAATTAAAATAAGAACCCAATGGTTTCTGATAACAGCCAGCTAATGTTGAAAGTGATAAAATTTGAGCTATTTGTTGTGCAACTGTGAGGACAGGAGCATGTTTTAAAAATTCTTATTACTCGGAACAGTACCTATTGTGGTTTCACAGAATTTCTCTGCTGCCACCTCATTGGCGATGTTAGCTCCCATCAGCACACTGATGTCTATTCCCATCTTCTCTCGAATAATGTCAGAGATCAGTTTGAGTCCCTCCGGGCCTTCATCTATTCCCTGCAGCCAACATTAAATGGAATTACTAAAAAGTCATTCATGAGACACAGTAGAGAAGAAAGCACATCACAGTTAGTCTTGTCCATGGGTGAGAACTGCAACAAGGCCTATTCAGATAGAGACTAAAGATGACACACTTGCTACCAGTGAAACTTCTGCTATTGTCGTGACTCTCCAAGCTGTCTTCTTTTCATAGGAGGTAGCACCTTAAGAATTAGGACTAAACTCTAGATGATGGTAACAGTTTTTATTCCATGTTCAATCAAAGACTTGATTCTAAGAAGTGCTGAATATTCAGCTTTGTTAGTTCAGAATCTCAGCTGCTTATTATCAGTGTATCCTGACTAAAACCAGCGAAGCATCACCAATCCATCAGTTGTGAATCAGGCCTCCACTTGCATTTGAAATTGCACCAAAACTCACAAAATGGCATCCCAATAACTTGTTTTGTGAAGAGGTATCTGAACTGAAATATCAGAGACAGATTCCCTCGTGTATAATACCAACAACTGGTAGAAACCCAGTTTAATCATTTTGAATACTACTACAAATGGAACAGCCACTCACAGATATGTAGAAAGCAGAACAACTGAGAATAATTTAACTTCTAATGATATTTTTAATCTGTATTTATAACGCACTCTTTACAAAGTGTGAAAGTAGGGGCAGAAATACAACCTTAGAAAAGATCACCCCAGAGATGAATGCTGCAATGGAGAAGAGAATCTGGTACCCTGAATTGCCTGAACCAAGAACTCCAAATGAGACCACTGTCTTCTCACAAAACCCTTTTCTCCTAGCCTGCTCCTTTTGGGTTTTTAGAACAGGGGCATGGCAGAGAAGGTACTGCAATGGTCCTTCTTTCCCACAGTATACCACTTTTTATACAGTAGTATTTTTTAATGTTGGGGTGAATTATGACTTAAAGGCAAAAAGGCAGTGTGATCCTTTACTACATCCAGATACACATATACGCACACACACACGCTTGTATGTTGCCAGTAGTGACATTTCAGGCAGGCAGTAATTTGCATTTCCACAGATCAGAGGTGCTATTCCTCAAATAACATGGTGCAATCAAAAGACATGCATAAATGCCTGTATAAAACCAGCCAATTAAACTACAGACAACAGTGCTTGCATTTCTGCATTATTTTTCAATTTGCATCACTTAATGCACAGCTCTGCTCTCATTTTTAATAAGTCATGCAGAAAGAATCTGAAAGCAAACACACACATATACATGTTGTATTTTTCCCCTCACAGCGTCAAAAATGTCCCCACAAAATAACTGTAAGGCCCCTCCTCCTAAGCAGGCAATTAATAAACAGAAAAGCATGCACACATTGGGAACAACTCCAAAAATATGAATACGTACACAACAATTATTCATCCAAGTGAAAGGAGATCAGAGAGGCTTAGGTGCCAAATTCAACCCGACTATGAAACAGGTGCAACTTCTGACAAAGTCAAGGAGAGCTGCACCTGTTTCTTGTAGAGTTAAATCCAATACTGAATGACAAGATGACAGGAGAAAAAACAAACACCCCTTTCCTCCCCCAAAAACCAAGGCTCCAACATGGGAATTTCCACTGGGCAGAAATGATCCCCAGGCAATGCAAGTCCAATTCTGCGGTCTTACTGCTTGCGTCCTAGCATGCCTGCCAAAGCAATCCCTGGGACCTGTATATAGGTAGATGAAAATGAGATTGATGTTGAGGCTGCCTGAAGAGTATTTTGAGTGACCTCCACCTATCCTGCTTCCTGTACTCACTGCTGTACCGCATCATAAGTTGTATACGGTTCCTCCCCCCAGACTCACACAATCATTTTTTAGGTTTTCATAGACACCAGCGATCAGAACTTATGTAAAGCAACACAGCTGCAAATGCTTCAATGGGAACACAGATTAACCAGCAGAGAAATGTCTTTATTTCTCAAAGACTCAGTTTTGTTATCAGACGTTAGGCTCTGCTTGAAGATTAGACTGTCAAAAAAAGAAAAAAAGAAAAAAAAAAAGACACACTGCTAACTTGCCAAGCAATTTAGAAAGCATAGAAACAAGACGTCCCACTAATGATATTTTTCAGAGCAGAACTGCACTTTAACTGCCAAAGTTAACACAAGCCACTTTAATAGCATTAGTGTTGAGCATAATGAGACCACTAAAAATATGACTTTGATGAAAACAGCATGCATAAAGAAGCTGCAAAAGTAGAGGAAAGAATGCATTCCTGCCTCTACTACTTAGTCTCATTGTTGTGTTAAATCTCTGCCCCTTCTTCTTAAATGATACTTTTAATGATGCACAGTTATGCCTTTTCATAAAAGCTAACATGTACTTTGCATTCTCCTGCAAGAAAAATTAAAAGGGGCCTTGCAGCATTTCTTTCAAAAGACCGCCCACTGATGCAGTGTCGCAACATGGCAGTGGGAAGCTGCCTAGTAATCAACTCTGCTCTGCATGGCAGGTGTCACTATTTTACTTACACTACGCTTAAGTACAGGCTTTTTGTTTTGTTGGGCTTTTTTTGTTTGTTTGGGGTTTGGATTATTTTTTTTTCAAAATAAATACCCCCTCTTTTTTTTTTTTTTAAACATAGCCATTAATCAACATTCCATTAATCAATACCCAAAGCAGTAATCCCAAGGGAATATAGGCCCTGACTCCGACTTCAGATATGCTGACATAAACCCTCATTTACTCCACCGATTTTGTAAGAGTTATTTCTATCACTAAGGACATGAGAACATAAATCACATTTAGCAAATTAAAGGAGAATAAAGTTTATCTTGAGCTTACAGAGGAAAGAAGCATAAACAGACAACTTCAGAGCAATAAACTTAAGGGCATCTAGGACAATTGTGCGGTTTTGATGCTAAGCATTCAGCCTTATTTTATCCTTCTACAATATGAAAAGTTTTTCTACAAAATGCAGCAAGTGCACTTGGGAAGCATTACTTTTTCATACAACTCAGTAATATATCAGGTCAGCACTGACAAAACAATACAGATTTGGTAGGCTTAGTTAGCCAAACTAAAGAGACAGGCTTTCAGTAAGTAGCAATAAGGGGTTTTTGTTCTTTTTAAGCACAGATCCATAAATGTATCATTTTCCAGAAATGACAGTAAGCAAGGGAATGTGTGCTGAGAAGATGGCCTACTCTCAACTAAGTACAAAGCAACAACAAACCAGAATCTTCCAGACCTTGTGGGAATAGCTTATTCTTTGCAGCTAAACACACAGGGAAAAAGAAAAAAAAAGAAGCCCATCCACATTTAAAAATTCTCCTGCCACCAAAACTACAAACACTCCAGTGAAACACTTCCTGTGCCTCTGGCCCCTCCTATCTCCTATGCTCGAACTGTCTTTTTGGACCATGCTGAACAGACTCTCTTGTTGCAACATAATATTTGACATGAACAAGAGCACTATCCTCTCAGTCACGTGAAATTCTCTCAGCAGTTCTTAAAATGATCAACTCAGTGTGTGGGATGTGCGTTAACAATCAAAGCATTATGCTTCTGCTCTGTTCTTCATCTAATGATGCCTTTGGAAACAACAAATGAAAGATTGGAAAGCTTGGTGGTGCAAAACATATTCACTCCCTCTTTCTTTTTAAAAGTCTTGTGAACAGCCTCATTCTCCTCTTCCTGCAAGCACTAGCCTAGAATAAAACACTGCATAACAATCCACTAACGACTGAGACAAATTCCAGTCTTACATCTAGGAAGGTGTAATGGAACAATCAAGTGAATAATGCAAAAAGACTTTTCATATCAAAATACCAAGCCATCTTGTTTTAGAAGATTCCATGACACACTGTCAGTTATTAATGCATAGTATTTATTATACCTTTATAAGAGTTATACCGAGCGCTTTCTTGGGTATTCGTCCTGTGATTTCGTCGCAGACTTTATGAATGAACTGATGAGGAATGACAAAAACCAGCAAGTCTGCATCCTGTACAGCTTCATTAAGGTTTGGGACAGCAACCTGTGTAGTTACAGGAGAGAAAAGCCACGTAACTTCTTAAAATTAACGCTACACACAAGTGTTATCTGGTTAAGTAAAAGCACATTTTGGTCTTATACTGAATGCTACAAACTACTGTGCTTCATCATTGAAAATAAGCAGTAACATAAACTTCCTAGAAAAGCAAAAGAATTTAAGCTTTCAAACAAACTATTTTATGTCTTGAAAGGGGCATCTTCACAGCCACCAGCATGGTTAGTGCAATGAAAATTCAAAATGTTCTGTAACATTCAAACAAGTACTTTGAGTAAGAAAATATAAAATAAGAAGCTGCCTTCTTTTTGATAAAATAATCTCAATTTTTGATAAATTATTGCATGCAGAAAAGTTGTTTCTTTACTTAGTTCCTTATACACTCAAATTTCTTCTCCAGGCCTCTTACACCTACTAGTTTGTATTCTCTTTCTCTGTACTCATAGATTTTGTTTACCCTTTAAGAAGGTGATCTACTTTGAAGTCACTTGCCAGACTGCACTTTTCCTAACACTTGATGACCATCTTAAAATAACACTAAGGTTTAAAATGTAGCAATAAGCTCGACCTATTGATAAAGAGAACAAACCTGAACAAGCAGGTAGTGGACAGCAGAAACACCGCACTTGCTGAAGGCTAGGGAAATTGGATTTCAGCATTATTGCTAAAGAGAAAACTGCAATGCATGGCAATTCATGTTTTTCCTGCCCAAAATCTCTACTGAATTGTCAGCTGCTGCAGCCTCTTCCTGTAAGGTTTTTGGGGCAAGAGTCACCACCAGCCCACCCACCATCATGTTACACCAACACAGAACAGATGTGGGGTCCCACTGTTCTGCCCTGGCAATGCTACATCTAACATGCTGATCTGACTGCACATAGTTGAAACGCAACCGAGAACCAGATAAACTGCAAATGGCTTGCAGTTTGCTCGAAAATACTCTAGCTCTCATCCTGTAATATGAGTTTCAGAGTACTTGAAATCCCTTCAGTTCTCACTGACCTTCAATTCCCACTGACCTTCAATTCCCACTGACCTGCTCCCTTCCAAAGTTGAGGCTAAATTTTTTTTTTTTTAATAGGTATGGTCAGAGCTGTTAATCTTGCTCTCATTTTCACATTTGCTTCCCTATACAGAAGCTGAAGTAACGTAAAGACAACAGTGAGACCAAAAAAGAGTTAAAAAAAAAAAAAAAAAAGAGTACAGTGCGTTGGATTTACCTGCCTGCATAATGGCATAATTTTACTTGTTCAGTCTCTGATCTCATCAGTAAAATAGCATACAGTTTGAAATATTATAAACCCTAAAGTTGTTAACAAAACAAATTTCTACCTCCAGTCACAGCATGAGCAATATTCCCTCTGCTCCATAACTACAATTTAGCTTCTGAGTCTTACCACATTATCTGGCAGCTTGTATCCGGGGAGATATTTTACATTTTCATGTTCATTGTTTATGATATCTGTCAGTTTTCTCCCATTAATATTCTCCTCAAAGACCCACATCTTCACTGTGGAAGCAAACTTTTGCAATTTCTTTACATTATTGCCTATTATTTTGGCAACCGCAGAACCCCTGCAGGAAAGAAAACAAAAATATTTTTAAAAAATTATGATTTTGCTCTAGAAGAAAGAGATTGTCTTTAAAATAAACAGAAATTCACAGGTTATTGGACCAGTTACTATGTAGCATTTTTGATCTAGTAAAACAAGTGGAAAAACAGACCAGTCATTCACACCTGCTGCTTTCTCTCAAACAAATATATCTAGAGTAGGTTGGACTGAAGCATTTACTGAAAACGTCCTTACTTATTTTGTCTGCTAATTGGCTATCCAGTGAGAGTTTGGGCTGTATTTCCACAAATCAAATGGATTATATCTTCAAAGCAGTGGTAAAAGTGACATACTCAATTCTAAAAAATGGATCATTATCACCTTTAATAAATGGGAAGCTTTCTTTGCTAAGATGCCTGACCCATCAATTGCTGTACAATATTGATATGCATTTAAAGCCAAGAAGCATTTATATCTTGCGTAAGTACTTGTAAGCTTTATGGTTATGCTGCCAACCTCACAGAATTTAACTATTGCAAGAGCATCCTCTGAATCTGCAGGCAGACAGTTCCATTACTGTTAGCCTCATTTTCTCCCCAAGAACAGCACACAGTGAAACCTGTACGACGGTGACCAATTTTACTACTCAAATCTCTAAGCAACAATGAAATTAATCAGAATTACTGCAGCTACACAAAAGGAGAGGAACAAACGCAACCTTCCCTTCCGTTCCTAGCCTGAATGCTACATGGAAGAAGACGACGCAATTTCATAAAGCCTGTTAACCTAACTTCCTTTCCTGGGACAAGAAGGCAGCTTCATAATTACTGATAACCTACTAAAAATTTAGAAATATGTGAAAAAAATACACAGTACAGATCTGAGGCTTACCTGTGTGCATGTGTGGAAACTGCACACTTTATTAAGAGGTAAGAACACTTTAACTTTACAAATCTAGTTATACTCACACACTCCCCTAAATTTATTATGGACATTGCTTGTAATAAACTCATAGCTGGCAACTAAACCAAATAGATTAATTCTGCTCCAAGAGTTTTTAATATGACACAACTCATTGTGCCATAATAAAGATGGGTGCTATCACAGGCCTAAGGTCACTTTCTAAGTAGAGGCAGAAAAAATTATAGTATCCTAAGTAGACCTTCTTCAGTTAAACTGTAAAACTGTCTGTCTTAAACGACACAAATTTATTTCTCTAATAGCACTTCACACACTACAAAGTCCCCTGGGTTCAGGGAGGTGATACAGAAGCCACAATTGTCAGCCACCTCTTATCAAGCTCATATTCTAGATCTGCATGCACACAGAGTGTTTTCTGCTGCAATGGTAGACAACTCACCAGCTCAAGCCCCAGATTTCAGATCCACACAAGCAGGATGAATTACATTCAACACAACACAGGCATGTGTTCCTCAGAAAGTGCTTTGAGTTCCTTGAACAAAAGCACAATTACTACTGCAGATTTATATACGAAGTCTGGATCCTGGTAAATCACTGTCTTTGGTTTTGAACTTTACTACACATTCTCTGTGCTTAGTGTTGATAGAGAAAGACAGAAATAACTGATTCAGCAGCTGTCCAACTGGGATTCTCAAATAGTTTGCCAGCATAAAGTTTGGCAGCACGTACTACTTGAGTGAGACATTAATTCCATTACTATTTAACACTTAAAATGCCTTACCTGTCTTTTTTTCAGCCTTTGAATGTAGTATTAAAAAAGTAAAGATTTGCCTAGTCTTAGTTACTGAATTCAGTAAGATTCTCCTGACTGGCTTCTCTGTTTCCTTGTTTCCTGTTATGTTGCAACAACTGTTGTAGGACTGAATTAAGCAAGGTCAAACAACTGACACCGAGTCTAAGACTGCTCTGTGCAAGGTGAAATACCAGCTCCCCACACCTGTTAATCCAACAAGCAAGCCTATATTCTCTTCTGTGCCCTAATACACCTCAGTGGGTACTCTGAAATTATTTACTGGAATGTCTGGCTCATCTTGTATACTCCTGACACATTGCAAAGCAAAGGAATGGGAATTCTTGTCAATTTATTCCTAGCAATAACAGTTCTAGTGTGAGCTAGGTTGCAAGACTTGGTGCCTGCAGCAGCTCAATTACACAAGAAAAAACAGTGAAAGATTCCTTCATAAATGTTAACCCTGACATGCTCTGAAGGATAGTTAATGCTATTCAAGTAATAGAAGGTAGTTGCATGCTAAACAGCAGTTCTCTTCCTTGCAATGACTATCAAAAGTACGCCCAAATACAACCACATACACTTATTTAAGACTTCTGAAGAACTGTATCTGATGCTCACTGAGCAAGACCACCCACTTTGTCTCCTGCCCTTCACTGTTACAGTGTATCTCAGTCGGTCTGCTTTCCCCTCATCACCTTAAAAGTAAAGCACAAAACCCAGAAACTCCTAAACTTGCCCTGATACCAGCATCAGTGGAGGTCGCAATACGCAAGTGCAAATAATACTATTAACTCTAGCTCCACCACTTGTCCCTATAAAATCACCTCAGTTAAGCCACAGGTTTTACCTCCCATTTTTCTACAGCAAGTTCCTAGCCATATGAACCCCTCTGTCCTGGTAACTTCCCACCTCTTCCCAAACTCTACAGTTTCTGTTCAAGTTGGGCAATCAGATTAACAACAGGTTGTAGCAAAACAGGGATAAATTCTGGCCGTGCACACCTTGTTAACCTGCCCTGGAAGCGTTATCAGAAAAGCAGGCTATAGTACATGTCCGAGGCAACGTTTGCAGTGTTGTAACTGAATCTGGGCACTGTCCTTGAATCCTGAGGCTCCAAAGACATATTCCCAAGGTGTACTCTCTTCACATTCAAGAAAGCTTATTTTATCCCCTATCTTAAAGATCCTAATACAATCACTTATCCACCAGCTGAGCAACTCTAAACGGGCAAGGCCAGCAAAAGGCACAGCTCCTGCTCTCGGGTGTCGAGTGACCCTTGCCAAGTCAACTTCATTGTTAAGGTGACCTTCCCCTGAGCAAACTGACCAAACAAGTCCGACTGGAAGTAGTTTATCATCCAAGGTGATTGGTTCAAGCCTTCTAAATGGTCACTGTCATGCCAAGATTCTTTAGTGGTTTTTTTTATCCCAGATATAGGTTAAAGGGCTGTGACAAGGCAAAGAGCAGTTACTGGCACTTGTGGGACAGAATCATCTCACACAGAACCCCAAAACCCCACAGCATCCGAACTGCTAAAGATGCCAAACCCCACTCAGTTCAACTACTTACGTGATTAGAATTTAGGCAACAGCTGTCACATGCTCCAGTGTTCCAGGTTTCAAAAATATATAACCCCAAAATATCAATGATAAGATGCATATAAGTGCTTCAGTTTGTTTCTATTTACCTGCTTTCGAGCATTAAATGCTTCCACTTTAGGACCACAGGCCCCAGTTCAAAAAGGCACTTACACGCACACAGGTACACAATTCAAATTAAGTCCTATTTAGTTCAATGGTTGCATATGTTATTGAATCACAGTGCTCTTTGCAGTCAAGATCTGGTGTCTGCCACCCCCATCCCTTGGACTCTGAGGAAGAAGTCACCTACCTCTCCAAGAATTATTGTTTTCAGAAACATTCGGGGAGGGGGGGATGGGAAAGCTGTTGCACTCATTTGCAATTCAAAATTTTTTATTACTTTGGTTTCTGCTTTCCTGCTACAAAAAAAATTGCCACACTGCTATCAAATATGAAATCAGTTATTTGAACACGTTTATCCCCAAAAGAAAGAAAAAAGCCGATGGCCGGTAACAGCATTCTCTCTTTCTCTCAGCATCACAGATATGGGCATTTTGCCACCCAAATATCCACCCCGTTAGGCAGGAGCTTTTCTTGTTATTAAACTGATTCAATGAGGTGAAAACAAAATATATATGAACGTGGTTATTGCTAGCAGGTAATATCCAGAAATCCTTTTGCTTCTGCAAGTGTGTTTCACAGTGAATCAAACATAAATGCAGTCTAACCTCCTGTAAAACTTTTTGCTAGATTTCAAGTATGGACGAATGGCAACAATACTCCTAAAAGACTGATAGGTCTAACCACATAATTTCCTTCTGACATATATTACAATGCACAGTATCTCCCTGTTCATCTTACAAGCTCGTGCAAGGAAAGCAAGAGATGCTGCACTGAAATGTCAGCCATTCCCTCAACAAGCCATCACGAAGAAAAACGCAACGTAGCAGTTGCTGATATTTTTAACTATGCAAAACAGCACCAAAAGCCAATTGCACGGAGGGGGCAGGCGGTGAGCAACAAGTCTAAGATCAGCTTGAGAAAAGGCTGTTAAGTTTTCTTTAATAAACTGCAGTACCTTGCTCTACACGAAACTCCTCTGAATTTAGATTTAGTCTTAAAAAAACAGAATGTTATCAGAAATAACCTATGCTTAGCATTAGTGATTAAAGTGACAAACTGTGAAGTATATTTATATAACGCATCGTACTTAACTTATTCATTGTAAATAGGGATCCAGGGTAGAAACAGTGATCAGGAATGGTAGAGAAACTGAAGAAGCAAGCTAAAGGATTATTAACATGATGCTCCTCTTAGAAAAATGATTAGTAAATCTATTGCTTTCAGTGGACACAACAGTAAGTTTATTTAAGTATAATTATAAGCTAGTGATAGATGCAGCAATAAAACCTTGTCTCAAGCCTTCAGTGTGCCTCAGCATAACCAATTTGAAAAAGAAAAGGTATTTCAAATAACCTAGCGTCTCACAACTCTTCTTTGAACTACCTGGGAACACAGCTAACATAGGAAAACCCCGAGCGATACTTTTGGAGAGAAGCAGACTTGTTACAGAAGCCTTACAGGCAGCCCCTAGTTAGCCATGACCTGCTGGGGAAACAAAAAAAAAAAAAAAAAAAAAAAACCAACAAAAAAACCAGTATCTTTAATGTCTACGTCACCTGAGATCGGACAAACCACACAACAAACACCAGGTTAAAAATACCCTAAAATAACTTCTTCACAGAACAGATGGGTGCCTACAAGCACGCCAAAACAGGGCGCTCGATTCTGCCGCTTCTCCCCCCGTTTACCTCAGGGCAGCACCTCTGCCGCCGAGGGAGACCGAGGGCTGGAGAAGCCCAGCCGCACAACGCCCAAAAGCCCGCCACAGACCATGCCCCGCTGGCAGCTGCCGGCGAGACACCGCCAGCACCGGGGCCGCCGCCGCCGGGGCGCGGCTGCCCTCACAGCCGCCACCCCTGAGGAGAGAGCGCCCAGGGAGCGAAACCCTCCGACTGCGGGCCGGGGGGCACGGCGCGGGAAGCGACGACAAGGCCCGGGCAGGCACGGCCGCAGGGAAGGTCAGGCCGGCTCCGCCGCTGAGGTGTCAGCCCTCTCGGGGGCTGCCGCCGCACTCACCAGTTCCCCGAGCCCACGATGCAGACCTTGAGGGGCCCCGCGGTGAGCGCCATGGCAAGCGCCACCCGCCTCCCGCCAATGGCCGCGGCGACGGGCTCCCTGAGGCGACCGCCTCACGCTCCCCCGCCTCCGCCGTCAGGGGGGCGCTGCCAGCTCCCGCCGCCCTGCCGCTTGCCGGGAAGTGTAGTTCCGCCCCGCCTCGCTCGCTCTCTCACCCTTGCCGGCTCTGCGGGGGGGGCAGTCCCTGCCATATCCTTATTGTCACCGTTTCCTACTCAGCTAATACCATACATTTCAGTCATATATGTCACGACAAAACTCTGTTGCTCTCTCCTAGTGCCGGAGCAGCGCTGAGTAGCTTCGGAGTAAGTCTGTGAAGCGCCCAGATGTGGAGGAACCGACGTATCGAGTAATAAAACAGGTCAGGCCCCGGTGGGGGGGGGCGGGGATCTGAATGAGAGAAATATCAGTGTTTTCAAATACTCCTTTCCCCTCAGCCTTTAGCCAAAATCATGTTGTTCTCCACCCCCCCATGCATCTCCAGGGGAAAAAAAAAAACGCAGATGAGCTGTTGGTTTGCTAAGGTGGTTTTGAGTCATCTGTGATAAACTTTTTTGTCAAAGGTGTATTGCTACTGACACCTTTAGCTGTATTTAATAATAACCTGGAAGCACTCAAACGCAATGCTCTTGTCTCTGTACAAAGATGGTGCCCCCCTCTCTTTATTAGAATAAACTGTGTATCAAGACAATACACTTCTGAGCTTTTTGTTACAAGGAGCTGAGGCAAACTTCTTCTCTTGTACCTTCTCTAAGTGGCTTGCAACGGGCCTGATGTTGCTAGCTGTTCCTGAAATGCTTCTTCAATTAGAGGCTACATGAGAGGAAAAGTTGCTCCAGTTCAGTTGCCTTTTGGGTCATCAGAACTGAACTGGTGTGAGCTGCTCCCTGGTGTTCTCCTTCCTGTTTAAAAGCGGGGGTTTCATTTACCCCATTGCCGGTTTGCTATCACATTAAACTAAACCAGAAGAGAGGGAAAAAAAAAAAAACCAAAACATGGATAAATGCAATCTGCTTGCCCTAGTATCTTCATTTCCACTGGTAGCATTTCCTAATGTGGATAAAACCTTCATCTCCTTATTGTTTGAGTCCTGTGAGGGAGTGTTTTGCTTGTGCTTGCCTTAAGCATCCAGAGACCAGGGTTGAGAATATCCAGCCTAGCTTTTGAAGAATTGGAGAAGGGGTAGTCCTATAAAATTCAATAAGGACACAAGTGACTGGAGTCTAAATACTTAATGAAATAGGGGAATGAAAATGATGCCAAAAATACATACTTAGTGTAAGCACTTCAGGATCATTTTGATGATCTGGACAGAAAAGATAAGTCTTTACTTATGTAAATGGGAAATACTAAAAATACAGACAAATTATAATTTCTATAGATTTTCTCATAAAGCTGACAGTTCTTCAACAGTCTAGAAGGCTATGGCTCATCAGTCTGCAGCATTTTATGAGGTTGTGTGTGTACTGCTGTGTTTTACACAGAATTGTCGTTGTCTTACTGGCAGCCTGCAACCTGAACTTTAACATACATCTTCACCATGAACTAAACTGCAGTCTAGTTAAACAGTCCAAGTTTATACAAACTCTGTTAACAGCCAAAATATAATGTAAATACATATTCATCTTGAAGAATCCTCAGATGCATTGCAGAAGTACATTGCAGAGGCCTACCGGTACCATTCCAAATAGAGACTTTTACCTGTGAATAGAGTATTGATTAATTTGCGTTGCCTCCAAGGTAAGAACCGGCCAATCCTTTAAATAAAAACATTGCGGACAATGGAGAAGAAAGAGCAAGAAAGAACCTTTCTGCTGTTAAAACAAGTGCTACCAGATCATTAATGTTACCAAGAACACAAAAATATTCTTTTATGCCTTATCTGCAGACTCTGACTGCCTGTGTTCAGGCATCCTAGCTGTACTGATTGAAGATACTGTCCTCCCATCCTAGAAGGCTATACCGACCTCAGCTGGAGATTTTAATCTTTTTCTCAGTGTTGGCAGAAGAAATTACTTTTTGCATGTTAGTGGCTTGAGTTCAGAGTCTGGCATCTTACCTTATATTGCTAATGAGGTGGGTTAGGAGCAAAGGCAATCTGAAAGGTAATCTCAGGGAAATCAGAATAGTAGCCTCTTTTGTAAAAGAATACATCCTCACGGTGCAGCCATGACAGCCCAGGTATAGTCAAGGAACTGAAGTCACAGATACTCACGTGCATGTTCCATTCCCCTGAACCTTATAAAGCAACCAGCCAAAGGGACGTGGCAGACAGCTCTGGGTTCTAATAGATCAAGCCTGAATTGCCTGTTTGTCTGAATTATAAGTGTTAAGGCCCTCAGATTCTGGGCTTTGTATGGAAGCAACTAAGGCAGGAGCAAATGTTCCCTTACGCTAGCTTATGCAGCAGTATGAGCTCCTCTGACAGGGTGAGCAAGCACCTGGGTTTATTAAACCATCACTAAGATTTGATCTATCAACACCCCAAAAGACTAAGTCAATATCAACTTTATCTAGTGCATGTCAGAAAGCAGATGGTTTGGTACCCATAATTCCATTACAGAAAAAAAAAAAAAAAAAAGAGGAAGATTGATAAAGGAAATAAAAATACATTTTGGATGGGGGAGAAAGTAATAAACAATGAGATCATTGTTCTTGTTTTACATTTTCCTCTGTATTTAACTGGTTTAGTGGTCCAATGTCAATAGAGATAGATCCTTTTTTTTTTTCAGTGCTTCATTTGACTTTACACATGCTGATGAAAAAGACAGCATGGATTAAGCATCCATTAAGAAGAACAAACACAGCTCACATAAGTGCAGTATAAAGCTCTGAGATTCTCTGCTTGCATGTTCTAGACTACTTATACGCAGAGTCACTGCACTTACAGCTTAATGTATTAATCTATTCTAACGGTTCTAGATATTGCTAGGATGCCTGTTCCTCTTTTTCTAGGAAGTTCTCTATTTGTCTGACATCCAAGCATTTATCAAAACCTGACAAGCTTCTTTCAAAACTCAGTACCCAGAGATAATAAGATATGTCAGTGCTAATCTACAACTGCAGAGAGTCCTGTACAAAGCAGAAACATCTGGCAACTAGAAAATGCAGGAGAGCTACGATAGTTTAAAGTATTTAGCTTTAATTGCAAATTTCTGAAAACGATCCTGATTACCTACTTGGAAAATTTCCATTTAATACGCTGATTTTCTCATTGAATAGATTATTATAAAAACCATTTTTTTTAGGATAAAAAGCATTAAATAACAGTTTCCTTTAATTTTATTCTTAGCATTCTGTATAAAAGATAGGAATCTGATTTATATATAATTAGGTAATTATTGCACTGGAACATATTAGGGTCTTGAAACACATCTTGAGTCATTCTAAATTCTGCTGATTTTGTAAGAATTTCTTTTGCACGCATACTATTTTGTGAGCATGGGACTGGCAAAACTGTGTGATTTCTTTAGTAGTATACTCTTTAGCCTAGCTATGGATATGGATTAGGTAGCACAGCTCAGCCTCTCTGAGTACATGACCTCAAAGGGAAGAAGATTAAGATAGAATAATTAATATTTTCTTAAGACACCTCAGTTTCTAAACCATCTTAAAGACAGACATGAGGATGAGGTTCTGCCTAAATTAAACAAACATAGATGTAACTGAATAATAGAATTAAGAAAGTGCTCTTCATGTCCCACAATCTTTGACTTTTTTGAAGGGGTACAGAGTCAGAAGGAGCTAGGTTTGGCTTTTAGGTTTTGGGTTTTTATTCCCAGTGACTGCTGGGTAGCTTTAAAGTCCCCAAAAAGAAATGCACATTAAGGCCAGGAAATGCTAAGAGGCACAAACATTTTACCTTCCATCCGACTCAGACTTCCTCCCCTTCGACTCCACTCCCTATTCCTCCTCATCTTTTCTTCACATAACCTGTTTTCCCACCTCTGATCTGTGCTCATTTTGTCAGCTCTCCACTCCTTTATTCAAATGTTTCTCATGCCCATTCTCACCTCAGACTTCCCAGCCTTGCTCTACTTTGTCTGACTATTCTGCACTTTTGAGGATAAAAAGTTAATGAGGAAAGTGTTTTGAGGGCTAAAAGCCATTTTACTTTTCCTTACGTTGAGGCAAATGTACTCACTTTATTTTTAGAGAAGTACCCACCTCATGCAAGGTTGACAGCCACCTTCAAAATAAGTCAGGCTTCCAAATATATCACCTCTCTATTCTCAAAGAAGAAAGAATATTTGCAGCTTTGCTTGGAGATCATATTGCATTTTGACAGGCCTTACAAGATAAATTCAATTTTAATCTAGCTGGGAACCTAGGTCAAGCACAAATTATAAAGCTTAATAGACAAGGAGAAATATGGAAAATAAATGTCTCATTTTAGCTTTATAAAGACTTTCTCTCTGTATCTTACAGATTCTGCTGATACTGGTTTTTCCTCTGCCTGCCCAACATGGTGTACTTCTTTCAGGTAACCTGTTACTGATGGTCATTTGTTACAAATTATTCCATTAAGCTTTTGTGTTACATCATTATTGCTTAAGGTCATAGCATGATAAACCTTTTGGGTCAGTAAAAAGGCCATCCTCCCCTAGTTGCTCATTCCCCTTTCTGCACTTTCTTCCTGCACCTTGTGTTGACACACAAGTTGTTGTTTGTGCAGTCCATGCAGAAAATCAAATAACAGAATTAGCTGTGTTTATCTGCTTTTTCTAGCTTAAAGTGTTTGTTGAGCAACTGTCTCAGCCCATAGCTTGAGAAGTCAAATGTCTGACTAAGCAATTTACTGCTATTAGATTTGTATTCTGGAATACAGAGTCTAAATATAAAACACAGAATTATGTGGGCTGAGGGCAATGCACAAAAGTGATTTTGGGAAATATGGGTGTCTGTCAGGTAAGTGTTTCTTGCCTACAATCTTTAGGCAGTGGAGAACTATTTTTAGAAGAATTGTTTGTCATTGCTCTGTCCTATATATATACAGTACTAAAAGATATTCCTTGCAAAACAAAAAAATAAAGGCAAGCTTTGCTCTACATATGTGGAATTTTTTTCCTTTTTTTTTGAAAGGCAGATGGCCTCAAATCATTCCTTTCTTTTCTATCTTCCGCTCTTATCTTCTTGAAGCTGAACTAGTCTTCATCTCACCTTACTCACTGAACCATTCTGATGGCACGCAGGGAATGCTTTCTTTCTAACCTTTCCTCTGCAAAGCAAATAATAACAGAGACCTTTGTCTTTGGAAGCTAGGAGAATGGTGATGGTGTAAGAATGTAGGCCTAGTTCCTTGCTGTTTAACAGTCAGCTTTGATAAAGCGTTCAATTTGCAAAGCATAGATCAGTATCTCTGATGTGACCCTTATAGCTGCTAGAGACTAACTAATGCCTCCGCTCTGGTGCTTATTGCAGCTATGTCCTGCTCTCATCACTGAGTTCTGCTTTGCAGATAACTCTTGCTTGCATAGTTGCTCTGCCTTCCAGACACTGCAGTGACCCGATCTCTTACAAAACTCTAAAATGAGCCTTCCACAACTGTGCAACCCCAGTCCACAGGGCTATAGCTACACAGGGCTATTATCAAGCACACACTGAGTATAATTGAGGTTTAGGAGGAGTGATTTGGAATTACTTACTGTTTATCCCTATTTCAATGGAACTCTACATAAAATTTTGGCAAAGTTATTAGTCAAAAAAGGTCTGGATCAAGTCTCAACATTTTCCTGCAGTCTGTTGACTGCAGGGGGATTATTGAGGTGAAAAAAAAAGCACAATGAAATTAAAATCTGGATCTTTAGATAAACTGCACTGGCTAGTGTCCATGTGACAACTGTTCTCAGCTAGGAACAAAAAGAATACCAGGTCTCTGTCTGCATGTGCCATTATCCCATGGAATGCTGCAATTAAGAAAACCTTGCTTTACCTGGAGTTGGAATGGTTTGTGCCTCTTTGTTTATGACTGTGATGCCACAGATGACTGCAGATCTGCTGCACACGCGTTGACAGCATTGCCTCCACATTTTAATATAAAAGGGTTTTGAGTGGACTTGCAAGCTCTTAACAAGCAATAGTCAGGATTTTCTTAGCATTGCTGTTTACTGGTTTCTTGGATTGTGAGGTACAGTGCTGTGTGCTAGCATCATGCTGACACTGGGCAACTCTGGAGGGGCACTTGGCACCAATACATTGTTGCAGTGAAGGATCTGATGATAGTAAAGAGGTGTTTAGACTTGAAGTAAAAACTGTTTCTAGCTGGTTAAGATGTAAAATGACTGGCTGGTCAGTTTAATTATGGAATCGGAAGTTCACAGATGTAACCGACATTCCATGATGGGAAGCACAGCTAAGTGACTGGACACTCTCATCCATAATGGAATCTGATGCACTGTGCAATGATCTGGAATCAGGATAGATCACTTACAGTCTCTCTCTACTGTGCTCCCATGACTTTTACTACGCCTAGAATGAATTTTAACCGGCACCCAGCTACACTTCCAGATCGAAAGTTTCTGGAAAGACAGTCCCAGTGCTTTCACTACAAGTTTTTAGTAACACAAGATGTGAAGTTTTGGATTTCCAAAATAAGGATTGAGACAGTGAAAGCAGTTCCATTAACACAGCGAATGTTGACCTAGATATGTATGCCTTCATTTCTCTCCGTATATCAGATATTCAGTCTTATGCAGTCCGAAGAAAACATTCAGATAAAGTTATTGTAGAAAGATGTATTGACTGATTTTTAGAAATAATTGTGCCCAGCAATTCCTGCTAGATCAATGATATGCTTAGCTGATGCTCTCAAGTTGTGTCTGTTTGTTAGTTTAATAGTGTTTATTGACATAGACTGTGTGAAATTTTATGCAGTTCCATAATTGATTTTTTTGTTGCATTCAAATTTGATTATATGTCACTGTCATTTTTTGGAACAAATGAGTGAGCTGTCTTGTCTATCAAGAGAAACTGAACGGAGAAACTGAAACTGTTTTTCACAATGTAAGCATTGTGAAGCAATAAACAATATAAATTCACTGTGAAACAGTCAATGTAAAGTACTAAAATCAGAAAGTAACTGTTGGTTCATTTCAAGCAAAATGAGAGCTTCAGTGTGTATGGGCTCGTGACCATTTGATGTAGCAAGGAGAGTAAGAAATATGAGAAGGGTACTCCATTTTTAAACGGAAATGAATAGCTAAAACGTTTTTTGCAAAACGTTTTAACTAAGCTGCTATCAGGGCCCTTGGTGAGCCCACAGGCTCTAGTTGCCTTGACCAGCCTGTAACCATCCTTTTCTGTAAGCCTCCTCTGGAACCCCTTCCCCATCTCCCGGGCTTTGGCTGCCTCTGTTCACAGGCAACTATGGTGTGGCACAACTGTGTAACATTGGATCAGACTGCTCTGGAAACAGCTAGGTCAGGAGAAAGAGCTGTGAGAAACCTCAGATGGGACCAGGATGCACTTTTCCATCCATGCACACTTCACCCATTGGCTCAGGAGCTGCATTTCAGCTCAGGCCTTGCTGTCGGTTCCTGCCTGAACTATGATGTTGCATGTATGCGATGCCTGGCCTTGTACCTTGCCAACCCTGGACTTGCCTTCCTAACTTGTCTCCCTGGGTTGACCTTGGACGTGCCAGGTGTCTGCAGGTTGTATGGCCATCAGTGGACTTTTGGCTGAACGTGGTTACTGTCACCGCACTCGCTTTGCTCTTCTTGCTCAGGTAGTGCGGGACTACACCCTTGTTAGGAAGGGCATTGCTCCCATCTGCTTGCCATCCTGGCTTGTCCTCTTAGCTCACTTTCCTTTGCAGAGCAGCTCATTCTTGCTGTTTCCTGACAGCTAAAGCTAGAACTATTTTTCTACACTAGCTTTAAAAGCTATAATGAAGCAGGCTTATATAAGATTCACTTTTAGCACAGCAAATGCATAACTGTTTTCTTAGTTATGTGGATTCACCTGTGCCGATCCTGCATTGCTGAGAGTAGGAGCAAGACTAACAACAGAACAAAGATCAGCTGCACAGAAAGGCAATTTACTTGTGTTCCTGTCTGATTTCACTCATTTGAGCAGCCGCAGAGCCAGTTTATTTGAGTAAAGTTATGCAGGATTAGGGACTAGGGCCATAGGAAGTAACAATTCGTACATGACTCACTCATACAAGGAAGATATGTACAAAGGGCAAATTATTCCAGATTGCAAAACTATTTAAGACTGGAAGTGAAAACATGTTCTTATTCCCTTGTTGTAGAATTGGAGCACATCACTCTATTATTATGTGAGATCATATTAAAAATAAATCAGGTAGGATAAACAAAATCTATATCTATAACATGTTATATCTTAAAAATACACTCTACATGCCAAGCAAAACTAATATGGTGTTTAGGAAAAAGCAGCTTACTACCTCTTCATGCAAAATGTAAAAACTCCAAGAACTATCCCAGCCAATGTTTCATTAGCCACAAAATACATAATAGACATAGAAACACTGCCTTAAGAGATTCTTGAGAGACTTAAGAGAATCCACCTTATCCCATGGCTCCACCTGGGCAGTCAGGCTGGTTACTTAGTTAAATCTCAGGTGACATTCTCATAATGGGTAGTTCTTTATAGCAGGAAGAAAGTTTGCGAGCCTTTGAGCTGAGTACCAATCCAAGCTGGTTATTGATGAAGACCAGGTTGTGGGGTATCAGTTGTGTAAAGCCACACAATCTGCAGGCGTTCTACTATGTGGGACTTTCAGGGTGCCAGTGATCCCAGGAAAAAAAGTATAGGCTACAGGAGTAAGAAAGCCAAATTGTACTTGGTAGTTGCATTGGGATAGACATGTCATTTTTTGGCCCCTCTGTCTTCACTCCTTCTATCTGCACTGTAGAGACCCTCATTCTCTGTACGCTGACTTCGTGCTATTTTAGCTTGTGCACTGTACAGACCTCTGCCATGTTGCAACTTACAGAAACATACCGTGCTGCTATGGATCTGCACAGGGCACGTATATTGATTGCCCTGCGCTTGTCTGCTTTGTAAGTGGCCACCACATAGACTACAGGAGGGGCAGCTTCTGATCTCAAGACAGCAGAGCAGCTGGTTGTTTCCTGTGTTCATCCTTTTTCTAGATAGTAGGTCATAATAAGTGGTCCTATAAAGGTTTAAAAATGCATATTTTTGGACATCAGATCATTATTTAAGTTTTAGAGCATTGTAACAGGAGTTTGTAGTGAGATCTTTTCTATAAACCCCATTTCCTATTCTTTTCCACCCATAGTGCTTAGTGTATCTTCAGGATGTAGGGCAGGTCTAGCATTGCAGGCTAGTCACCTCTCTGTGATGGAGGCAGGACAGCTTCCCTGCTGCCTCTGGTTGCCGTTAATGAGATGCAATCTTATTTCTCACCAGCAGCGGGCTGTTTTTTTGCCTTTACCACTTACATTCGTGCTGTTCCATTGCTGTGCATCAGAAAACAATGCAAGCTGTGCAATCCTAATGTGTGCAAAGCCTCTCTGCATTGAGTGTGACAATCTCAGTAACCTTCGTGTACAGTATGTGCAGCCTAATAGTACCAGCAGCATCCAAACCTGGTTATCAGCATACCAAGCCGGCATGGAATGTCCCCCGTGGAACTGATCTGCCGCAGCTAGTTTGTAACTCAAGGGCATAGGGCTTTATTTATCTTATCTGCAGAGGATAAAAAGTCCCATGAGGGTGTTCCAACTTTCTGTTTTGTTATTCCGTGGTAGAGTCTATGCATATTAACCTCCCGAGTATCGACAACTAGGACAAATTTAGCATCCAGAGTAACTGTGACTGATTTCAATGTTTTTGTTTAGTTGGAAATCATACACTTGCCATAAATTGTGAAAGGCCTGGGGGTTCTGAAACAGCTTTCAAAGATGGCAGCTAGCCAGCTTTAGTGCCAGTCTGGTAGGGTCTGACTATGGAAACCAAAGCTTTTCAGTGTGCTTAACATCATTTGATTCAAAGAAAAAATCATCAATGCCCAACAGTGTCCTGATTTGCAAGCACAGAAATGTTTTCTTCTATTAAATTTTAGTGCCTGTTAACACTTGCGTTAGCAGATACAACAAAGCCTGGTAACAGAAGAGAAGACTCCCGAACGCAACTTTATAACAGGAACATGATATTAATCAGCAAAGAATGACTTTCACTGGAGATTAATCTAGTGTGCTGTGAAGGAGGCAGCTCCTTTGGCACTAGAGGGAGTTGCTGTTGCCCGACAAATCCTGTCCCATGCAGCTAAAGTTCAAACATATGGGGACTTTAATGGTTTACAGAGTTTGTATGCAAACTGACTGAGCAAAAGACCAAGATGGAGACAAAGGAGGCATTAGACTGAACATTTCTGAACAACATGTGGCACAAAATGAAGTTTACAGCCAGTTAACTTGTCAATTTTTATTGCAATTCTTAAAATAAGTAAATTATTTGAATTAATCTCCCACTTTGGACCTAATTTAAGTCTCCACCCTTTATGTTTAAGGAAGACTGGGATGTTCTTCATAGCAAAACTAAAAATCTGTAGTTTATGGATAGCTTCATTGGTTTTAGCAGCTAGCTAAGGTCCCTGCGCAACACAGGCATTTCCAAAAGAGCTCTGAGTTCCAAATTCCTGAGTGATGCCTCAGTTGGTTACTTGGGTGTGGGAGAAGCAACAGGAAAAAAAAATCCCTGTGAATTTTTAGAAAAATAATGATGAACTATGGTGATGTTAGCAATTTCATCACTAGTTTTGATTTTCTTTAATTTTGGATAGAAAAACTTCATTGCTTGTAATGCTTATGGATATTAATGTGGTATTCAGACCTATAATAATGTTCTAGAGCCTGAAGTATGCATCCCCAAAGCTCATGCAACTTGGTTGCTGTGGATAAGGTTGTGCAGGCATAAATGATGGGAGTATAAGATGCAATCATGTTGATTAAGAAACAGGGTGAAGAAGAGTTGAGCTTTGGTCACTACTGATAGGGATAAAGTCCAGTAAATATTAGTAGATAGATATCAGTAGGTATCACTAGATATCAGTAAATATCAGTGGATATCTCTCAGTAGAAGAGTTTTAATTTTGAATATGCACAAGGGATAAATCAACTTTTTTTTACATAAATCCACTTTAGAGAGTCAACAGCATGCCACAAACTACTGTCTCGAAAAAAATAGCTGTCTTTTTATGTAGAGGAGAGGCTCTAGCACTGTTTGATAGTCTAATTTGTATTCATTTGGTTAAAGAGGAAAATTCTTTACAATTATTATCATGAAGAGACTGTCCTCCCTATAGTTATCCCCATCTCTGCAAACTTGTCTCCTCTGCTCCGATATTCTAGTTTATACCTAATACATAAGAATGGATATCAGGATGGTGTGAAAAACATTTGGATTGAAGAATAAATTAACACAGTAGATAATGAAGCCTCTTCTCATTTGTATTTATTTTCTCAACTGCTATAAAACTTTCTGCATCTTTTAGAAGAAATATTATCAGTTCTCTTGGAGATTCAGATCTTCATATTTGCTGCTAGTAGAGATGATGCATTGTCTTTCTTTGTCTGTGCACCCATAAACTCTACTGCATGACTAATTAATCTGCTGTAATAACAGTGAACTTAGTAATGTAGTTTATGGCTTCGCTTTCAAGTTTGCAACAGTATTTAATTGAAAGTTTGTGTGTTGGCCTTGAAGGCGCTAAAATGTGCACAACACATGCATGCTTTGACCATTCAAAATTCATCATCAGTAACGCAATTAGAAGTCTTCTGAAGTGTGTGAGCTGTCCAAATTATAATGAAATGGAGAATTGACTTTGTAGTCATTAATTACCACATTAACTGGGCACTTTCTTGCACCTTTAAACCTTGGAGATTTTATTAGAACATTGGATTAAATAAAAATATGATTTAGTCTTTTCTCAAAGGGAAAAGTGAAATACATGAGCTTTTCAGGATAGGCTATTGCAGCTGTATCTGGAAGATTTTGAGGATGCATTCAGTGAAGAAAAATCCTTGGTATCAGCCATGTTCCATGAGTGTTCCTTCCCTTTGAGGAAACAGAACAAGTTCCCTTTCTAAATATTTGCTGAATTCTTTGGAATCCATGCCTAAGTGGAATATTTTTTCTATGATGTTTAAATGCCTTTGCTCTTTCGGTTCTTCTGTTTGCTCTGTAACTCCCAAAATAATGCATTCAGGTTCTCTTCTCATGCTATGTTAGGCCAAGGGGAACTTTCCTGGAGGCATGAAATGTGAAGCGCTTGAGCTTCTCCAGCTCTTTTCTATACATTGTGAGGACTTCTATATTCTCTAGGAAGATGTTTTCATAATAACCTGAATTATGTTGCTTTCCCTTTATGTCCTTAGTCCAAGGACGTTAGTTACTTTTAATCCAAAAGTTGGGGCTTTTTTCCCGTTGACACTGTTGTAATATAGAAATATAGCCTAATTAATATATTATGTCTGTGGGAAAAGATAACCACTGTGAGATCTAGGTCCTATTGTTTATCTTCTATTATTAGTGGCATTTTATTAGAAACTCTGCAGTTCTGGCAATACATTAGTTTTAAGCGGGACACTGGTGCACAAAGCAATGCATTTCCCATTTGCTTTCTAGCTGACAGTCCATTCATCTTCTGGTACAACTCCTGTGAGGAATTAATCAGACTTAATGAGGCCTTCATCATCTCCTTTTTGAAGTTGTGCACTCTGCTGGTGCACCCTTGCAAAATGACATAATGTATTGGATTTTTTGCTTCTCTTTCTACATATGTTTTGTGACATGTTTTCCTACATCGTGCTGGCTATCACAGAATGTAAGGCTTCTTGTGTTATTTTGCTTGACTTTGATTTTGAGCTTTGTATGCATATTCCTTATTACCCTGAGGATGTGAGCTTCGTACCTGAGTCATCCTTTTTACTGACACGTTGAATTTTCAGTCATGTCTGCTGAATTAGACTGCCATCCATCTGCTAGAAGCCTTGTTCTGGACTGAGTAGATCTTGAGCTAACTCTAAATAATATGCTCAGATTTAATTCTAAATCTGCCAGTCTTTTAAGTGTTTTCTGAAGGTTTTTAGCTGTGTCCTACATTTCAGTAGTCTTTTCCTTTGTGAGAAAACAAATTTGATTTTTCAGTTTTCATTCAGCCACAGATACTTCTAATGTAATCTTGTACCCCAGATAAAACCACATTTTTGTGTTTCGTTTTATGGCACAGCTATTGTACTTCTTACATTTCTATGCTGCAGTTTCATTGCCTCCTTTGACCTATATTAACAGAAGATGCCTAAACGTACCATGTATTTCAGCACCAGCCACCATAAAAAGGCAACATTCTCAACGTCATTTTTTTCTTTTAATGATACCTATGGCTTTTGTTTAACAGTGTTTGAACTTCCTTCCATTGTCTGTTGTATTTCTAGAGAGTTAGAGCTGTGATTGAGCCTTTAGGATATGTATTTTAATTTTATTTCTGATGTTATGAAACATTACATAGACTCTGGGACATAGGATGCATAGTAGAGACCAACTACGTTAAGTGCTTTGATTCCAGTTGGGCTTGAATTTCTCGATCTTCTCTATCATATAGCACAAATTTCTGGGGCGCAGCTCTTCACAAAGTGTGCCGCTAACAGTGCAGAGAATGTAGGGGAAGTTCAGAAGCCAGCGAAGCAGGAAGGTGCGTGCTTCCTGGTCAGTCCTTCCACGTGTGCTTTCCTGGGTAGCTAAGAACAGTATTAGTGAGAAAAAAATAACTTCATTCTCAAAGGAAGAAACATCAATTGCATTGCGCTACAGACTGTAAATGAAAAATGTGGTGCCTTTGTTCTATGTTACAAATGGATATTCATCCCTTTTTTGTAAACTGATACTGTATATTGATTGATGTTTATTTCTACCTCCCCAGTCCAGGCTGAAGAAAACTGCTCTTGGCCAAAGAAAAAGAAGTTGGTAACCTTAGCTCTCTTGACTTGAACTAATGTGGAGAATTTTCCTGACAAAGAGGCTGATGCAAGAGTATTTTCTACCCTTCGCTCACTTTTATTTTTTTCTTTTAGCAAGACTCAAGACTGAGGACTTGTACTGCATTTAAACAACTTCATAGAATTTCCACTTTTAAGAACTGTGCTAATTTTACACTAGGGAAATGTTAGGAAAAAACAAAGTGGAAAGAAATTGCTTTGTGTATTTCTTCCCATATTTATTAATTAATAAGGCCATTAGTACCTCTGAATACATAAACACAGTTCCTATCCTCTGTGAAGAAAATTACTTGAGCGCAAGGAATGTGTCAGAAGTGTTATGCATAAAATTTGTGTAGATAGGAGTCTTTTTTTCCCTCCCAAGTACTAAACTAAAGAAAAATAATCTTAAAACCTATGGCATCAGGGCATCAGTTTACTTTCATGCAGAGAAAGCTTTTTTTTTTCCTTAAACCCTTCTCTTTTCTTGTGCGATGGCTTGGGTTGGCTTGCTTAGATCTGCTTCCCTTTGTAATGTTTTGCTAAGATTCAAATTACCCTGAAATGCTTGCTTATCTCTCTCTGTGGTTGATGACCTCTGACTTACTTCTGGTGCACTGCATCATCAAACAACATCAGCTTTCCTTCTGAAGCTCTATGAGAGTGAGAAAATCCTGTGGTTATGTCAGGAGACTTGTCTTCTATTTCTCCCTGGGTTATAAACTTCCTGGCAGTTAACTGCCAGGATTTTGACACGTGTGGTTTATGTGCAGCCTCCAAAGACTGCATCTAACGTAGCCTTTTTTGGCAAACTCCCCATTACCCTCTTAGGCTGACACTGGAGCAGCTCCACCTCCACTGGGAATTCTAAAGTAGACCAGCCGCCTGTGTTGCTATCAAAGTGTTGTCTAAACTTGGTTAGAACAGATCTCGCTGGCAAAATAAGGCGATAGCAACTGCCAAAGACCTTGCTGGTGCTCTGAATGTGGTGTGACAGTCCTCATTGTTGTTAGCAAAGAAAAAAATCTAAAACTCTTTCAAACTGATTCTTGTCTTTGTTTCTGCCTATAAGCCCCATTCTTCCCTGTCAGCAATAGAATTCTACGCCCTTCTGTACTAAAAGCAATATGAATTTGATTTCTGACATGAAGGAATCTGGTATCAGATTAAATTAGTATACGGACTGTGTTTTCCCATAAGACAACCCTATTCCAGTTTATGAAGCACTTTCTGTGTATAAGTTTATTTATAGCTTTTAGATGATGATTTTGTTCAAGCAGTCTTCTGAAAAAAAAAGGAGGTCCATGATCTTTTGAAGACCTTTCCTGTTCCATTTGGTATTTATACTAAATCCTCAAATCCTTTCTATTTGTTTTTCATGAAGTGTTTTGAAAATTATGTGGAGAAATTATAGAATTTTAAAATCTGACATCACATTAAGTGAAGCCTAATTTGGATGGGGAAAGTTCTTATTGAGACACTTCAAAGCTTTGTTATATTATTTGTTTAATTTTTTATTTCTGATGACAGTTTCAAATATTTGTGAGAAGATTTTTGTTTTAGAGATCCAATGCCTGTCTTGTCAGTTAGGGGTTGACCTCTCCTGATCAGGATTTCAAGGTCTCCCAGAATTGGTCCCTGTTTTTCCCCAGCAGGACAGTAAGATTAGACATTCCTTTTTCATTTGACACAAACAGGATGTCAGAAAAATTAAAACAAATTTCTCCCATTGCCTGTGTGTCTTATAAAGAAGGAAGAAAACCATCTATGTGTGCAAACCCCTGGATTCTTCATCTTATTGTCATTTCAGGCTGTTAGTGTCTGGAATCTGTTTTATCAACTTTCATAACTTTAATGCGATCTCATTTTCTGAAAGCAGAGCCCTATTTTTAGGCTGTAACACAGTATCACCATAGTAGGGGGAAGTTTATGATTGATTGAAGCTGGCAGAGCTCAGAGTTTAGAATGTCTGGATTTGTGAAACTGCAGCTAAGGAGTGCCTGTTCCAGGCATCCTCTGTGGAAAAGACCAAGGTCAGGAAAGGTTAAACTGAAAAATGGCAGCTTCCTGAACTTGTAGTTTGCTTATTCTAAAAAATTAGCATTTGTTTCTACCTTTGAAATCACAGCAAATACTCTCATATCACGCCATGTATGAATGCACATTCAGTTTTGCAGAATAGGCTCTCAAAAGTCAAAGATCAAAGGCGACAGCTGAGTTTTAGAAACCAGAGAGACGAAATCATAATTCAGCTCTCTGCATATTTGAGGTTATCTCCACTGGATACTCCTGTCAAGGCTGAGAGTGATATGAGAGAGCAAACATTACAAGCAAGTTCGCTGGAGAAGAGGGAGAAAAAAATACAGCTGTCCTTTTCTGTCCGGCAACCAGAAGAGGATTAGATAAATGACCTTGTCAGGCTTTTATAAACCTCAGTTTCTACTGTTCTTTAGAATCAGTGAAGATAACAGTCAATTCTGTGCTGTGGGGTCCTGCTGAACATAATGTTGCCTCTCTGTTATATCAGCATTAAACCTGCAGACCACAAAATAATTAGCCCAGCATTTGTACGAATTAGGCAATATGCAGCACACTCCTTTTATGTTGTTTTTTTTTTTTAAACTAATCTTATTTATTGCAATATGTAAGAAATTTTTGGTTCATGTGTTTTTCACAAGCTATTACAATTTGCCTGTTATCAGCCAAATTAAAATCACTCAGTCATGAACCCTGGCAAAAAAAATGCCATCCCTAGCTTGGGATAATTGCACACATCACACATTCTAGAGTTAATCAAAGTATAACACCCAAGACTATAAACCCCCAAACTGTAAAAAAAAACCCAAGTTTTACTGCCTTTTACTGCCTTTTACATGCTTATTGACTGCTTTTATTGGTGAGAGCTAAAATTTAGAACTGAATGGCAAAATATATTTCAGTAGTTTATTGAATTTACGAGAGATTTATTTTGATAGTAAAAAGCAGTTAAAATATAGATAACATGATTTCCTCTAAGGTTCTTGCATTTTGTCTTAACATTACTCATAAAAAAATAGGAAATCTCTATAATCTTCCCAGCTTCTAAAACATTGTCATGAAAAAGGGAGTGAACATCATTGTGCTTGTTTTAATACGAGGTTCCACAGTTTCAGAAAGTGTTTCAAACATACTCTGTCTTTTGTCATGTCTATATATTTCAATCACACATATTGAAACACCTACCAGTATTTTTTATGTAGATTTGTAGGTAAAAAAGGAGTCAGTCGTGTTGCATTAGAAACTTGTATTTGTTTCAGTTAGGTTTCTGTAGATGAAACTGCTTGCAGAATGGAGTCTGAAATTAGTAATCTAAAGTACTTTCTGCATAAGTAGTTGTTAGAAAGTTTTATTAACTGAATTTTTCTCCCTTTCTCAGTGCCAAAAAATCTTAAATGTTTTTATTTTTGCTTTTAATTTCTAGTGCATAGTTCTTTCCTTTTTTTTTTTAAATTGTCATCCCATTGTGTGGTGGATTCTAACACTACCTAAATAGTATTTTTAAAGATGATGTGAGTAAAATAGAGCTCTGCTGTGGGTGAATAAGGGGATTAAAGGCTGGTCCAATTTGAATGAGACTGATTCTTAAGCTATAAGATACTGCATGCTATTATCAAACAACTGTACAAATTGCTGTTGGTGGGGTATGAGATCAGAGCCCAAGTGGCATAAGCTAGCATTATGTAATCAATAAATATACACTCTGCAGTATAAGTGCTCTATAGCAATACTTTTAGGATGTAAAAATGGTTTTGCAAATTTGGCATAAGATCACAGGTGCATAGATATTTAGAAAGTGGATGGACACTAAGCTGTGTGTTTTTACAGTGATATACAGCCTCAGGCCTTATGAATAATAAATGTTGAAATCTGACAGATTCCACTGGAACTACTCAGCTCTCCAAAAAAGGGGGACAAAAGAGAGCTTGAGCACTGGTTTAAGATACCATATAAGAGAGCAACACTGAGTAAACTCAGCCTGGTCTTGAATCTGAATTTGACCCTTAGTGGGCTAGCGTACTTTTCAAATCTCTAAATGGTTAACTATAGAGCTAGAAAAACAGTGGGTAGAAATGCCTGCACGCTGTTAAGATTTGGTTTATTGACATTTATCTGTAATTCCACATCAAACCAGAAAGGGTTTCTGTTATCCCGCAGGTTAGGCTGGATAATCTGTGTTTTCTTCTGGCCTCAGTGTATGAATGAATCTATTTTAAAGAACTGTATTTGCGACTACCTACAACAACTGTTCAAACACTAGCTGGCACAGAATAAGGCTGTTCCCACTAGCTAAAATACACAATATATAGTATCAGTGATGTTTATGCTCACTTAGTTTCTTATGCTCACTTAGTTTCTTTATGGACTGGCTTCCTCTTTGTTTCCAGTTGCAGTTCAAAGGGTTGATTCTAGCTATGCAGAAAATAGCTTTCGTCATGGTTGTCGTACACATCACTTCCTCATGCACATTTAATGACATCCAATGCAAATATATATAATATGCATAATATAAACTAATATTCTCTCCAGATAACCATCTCAAAGTTTGTATTCCAAGGCTCAGACATTTTGATCAAGTTTTGTTTAGACTGGTCTAACCTGCAAATTACAGAGCAGTGCACTGTAGATGAATAAACAAGCTATGAGAGTCTAGCTGTGGCAGCACAAACCTCAGTCCAAATGAATTTGCAATGCCTCGTGGTAGAGTAAATTACCCTGCACGCAAGCCTCTGCTTCCTGGGCTCAATTGTTTCTGGCAGCCAAGGTAGTCTGGGTACTTTTGCCATATGCTGTGTCTCTCTTGACTGTTTCCCTGTCACCAGCTTTAAGTTAAGTGAGGTTTAGGCGGATGGTTATGCTGGTGGATGAGAAACCTGGATGAGAAGCTGCTGACAACAGGATGAAGTGTGGCAAAGACGCATATTGAGCATACGTTGCAGGCTTACAGGCACCAGGGAGGGAGGATAAGATGCATCCTGATTCAGCAAAGCTAATGCTGTTGGCAAACTGCAAAGTTAATGGTAGCTTCTCTATGTTCTTGAAATCCTCAGGTCAGAAGTGTTTTACTCATGGATGACACACAAATCTAAGTGAAACCATTATATAAGATAGAACATAGTATTGCAATTCTTGTACTGTGTTATGAAAAAGGCTAGATTAGAGGAGTCATTGCTTCTTTTAGACCTTCAAGTCCAGGAATGTATGGAAGTGGATCTCAGGAAGGACCGGAGGACACGCTGCTGCTGTGCACTGTTCCACCTGTTGCATTCACCCTCTGGCAGTTGCTGTAGACCATTGGGGAAGCATTAGTGAGAGCAGGCTTGGCGCAGGTGTGACTGTGGCGTGAACTGAACTTTAGGGATTGTGTCTGAGTCATTCCAGTGCAGATATCTGTAGACAGTGGTGACAGATGTGCACAGAGGTATGTTTTTGCCCTCAGTATTGCCTACAGTTTAGTGACAGAAGGCTTCAGTCTCCAAAGCATGCGAAATGAAGTAGTGTCTCAGGAGGACTGTACAGCAAGAAGGAGGAGGTGGTGAAACTGAGCGAGCCTTGGAGTATTTCCATGGAATAGGTTCAATGCTTGAATGTAGACCAGGCAGAAGTAGCTTCTGTAGACCGTATAGTTAAATTCCTCCATATGATTATGATGGTAACAATTTGTGTGGAAATCTGGTGGCAGGAGGAGGTGGAAAAAGAAATTGGAAAGTAATTCTAGAAAACTGTTTGCTAGGGGAGCATTAAAAAGGCATAGAAACCCAAATCAAGATGACCAGGAAACAAATTGGCAAATGGATTATGAGCTGACCTTGTCCTAGAAGCTAAAACTGTGTAGCTTAGCAAAGGATGGAGAAATGTCTCTGTTTCCTGATAATGGCAAACAGTATTGAATTTGGTATCTTACCAGATGTTTTGCTTTCTAAAAGGTGGGATAAATAGTGAGTTACTTTGATTGTTTTGGGTACTTAATGAAAGAGGCAAAATTTCAGTTTGGTCAGAGAGTGAAAGTGACATTCTAAAGGAGGACTGTAACATAGCAGCTGTGTTACCTTGGAAACAGTGAGAACCTTCATTAGGCAGGTTGCTGTTAATAAATAGCTAATTAAGAATACTTGTAACAAAGCATACATCATGCAGTATTGTATCAGACTAAGTCAGTGTGTATTACCCTGAAGTCTAGCTCTACTGGGACAGACCATTAGCCAGTTAAAAAAAAAAAATACAGGTTCAGTCATTTTGAAGAACATGAGTAACTTAAAATAAATGAGGATAGGGGCTCACTGATACCAAGATTGCTATGAAAGGTTGTCCAGCTCTGTTAGATTGCAACAGTACGTACATCCTGGAAAGGGAAAAGAAGAATTACACATTTTTTTGCTTAAATACAATCTAAAAGCTGCATAGAGTGCCAATGTTTGACTCAAAAGGACCCTTGGTTAACCAAGGAGAAGGAATCCTTAGTATATGGAATGCTACACTATTGGTTAAACCAAAGGTCTATCTAGGCCAGTACTTTATTCCTTCCACTAGTAGGTGCTTAGAGAAAGACTCAAGAAAAGAGCAGGGATTATTTCGTCAATAAACAGTTTTCAGTAAACAGTTTTTTCAGTAAACAGTAAATAGTTTTCAAGGAGGCAGAAGTTTAGGGCCTTCCTGAACTTTGAATACATCCAAACCACTTTGGTCAACCTTGTTTAAAGGTTCTTCAAAAACAATTGCTTTTTTAATCTTTCTAGATGTTTAGCATCCAAAACCATCTCGTAACAATGAGTTTTACAAGTATGAATCATGTGAAAAAGTATTTTCTTGTGCTTGTTTTAAACCAGCTGCTCCATAGTTCTTGTTTCATGAGAAAGAGTGAAGAATCATTCCTATTAACCTGAATACTGTTTCTTACACTGGTTGTCTCTTTTCCAACTGAAAACCTTGTTCAGTTAGCTCTCACCTCATAGAAAAGCTGGGGTTTATACCTTTTCTCTTTTTACTCTGTCCTTTTTGAAGGAATATTATAAATACAGAGTACACAGACACTGGCTGTACTATAGATTTATATAGCAGCATGCTGTTATTTCTGTTTTCCTAATGAGCTCATCACAGCTGTTTGCTTGATTACCCTCGAACACTGAGATGGGGTTTTCAGAAGACTATTTAAAATTACTCTAAGATCTCCTTCCTGAGAGGCTATAGCTAATTTATAGATCATCATTATGCATGCATAGTAAAAACTATTTTCTCCCCATGTGCTTTACTTTGGTTTTTAGCAACATTAAATTTCAGCTGCCATTTTATCAGTGATTTAGTCACTAGCGTGAGATCCTTCTGCTATTTTTTCACTTGATTCTGGTTTTAACTATGAGCGAATGAAGGGATTGTGATTTAAGAAGATACTGAGTAACATGGATCCCAACTCAGAGTAGTGGTTTTCCTCTATTCAAAATGTGGCCATTTATTCCTGTGTTTTGTTTCCCAACTATTAACTAGTTTATAACCTGTAAGAGGCCTGCCTTCCTGTGATGAACACATCACAGCAATCCTTCTAGCAGCAGCGAACAATGTTTTGGGATTTTGTGAAATTCTCCTGGGGACATAATATACTTACAGCCTGTTGTCCCTTCCATTTCAGAAACTCCCTGATGAGTGCACCATTGTTACTTGAGTTTTGTTGTATAGAAAGGTATGGAGAGGCTTCTCTATACCTGTGTAAGGCAGCTTCTTTTCCTGACATAATTCTCTTGCAATAAATTCTGGGGAAGGCAGAAAAAATGATATTCATTACCTATAATGTAGAACATATATAGGTAATGTGTTGCAGTGGCTGATGTGATGACACTGTTATTTCATTAAAGCATTTTGTTCCACTGGTCTGGGCTGTCACTGTAACTGATTATGAGGAGAAATGCAGGGGTCTCATCCCTATCTCCAGTGAGCAGGGTCTGAGCTTCCTGAAGGAGCGTGCCTTCTTCATTCCAATGTCTTCTGAAAACTGTGGTCATCAGAAGCAGTGGAGTTGAGCCTAAGAATGAGGATTTTCAGATTGTGGTCATGGAGTTTCTTTCCATAGTAAACAACAATTGGGGAATTTTACACGAACACCTTAAGTAATAGCTCTGACTTGGAAAAGTAGTTACTCTGCAATATTTTGTTTTAAAAACTAATTGAGTTCATAATCTTTGTACTGCAAGAGTTGCGCATTAAATGTTCCACCAATGAAATACTAAATTAAAATTCAAGTTTCCAGACTGCAGTGCCTCAATATTTAGCTACAACATGAGAAGCTTAACCACCCAAAATTCAGGATCAGGTTGCCCAACATTTCAGCTACCCAACCACAACACATATGGTAGGATTTTCCAGAGAGAAAACTGGGAGAATCTAAGTTAGCAGCCCTCCTCTCTATGCTGATTTATATGGGGAATGTAGACCTCTAACTGTGCCTGGATTCGGATAGTTTGAGTATCTTCTGCGGTGCAGAACACAGGGGGTACGATACTCAGTACACTCGGAAAAATCTCCAGTACACAGGACTGTAAAACGTTCCACAGGGTTAAAGCGGAGGAGCTAAGCTCAGTTCATACTTTGTCATAGACTCTCTGAGCTCTTCTCTATGTCAGGTCTCCAGTTATAAAATAACAACAAGAATAACTACATCTCTGGTATGCTGTGAAGATACATGTTGTAACAAAATCGAGGCACTTGGCTAATGCAGGATGGCCACAGAAGTGATTTGAGGGTACGTAACCACATGGCTTTGTACCCAGCTGACTGTACAAGGGTCTGCTTAGCTTTTTACAGTGATCTTGAGGTTACATCCTCTCTTTTCAGGAGATGTGACTTAACCCACAATGATATTTTTTGTAAAGTCTGGATGAATGAAATGACTGATGCGGTGTGTCGATATACATTATGAACTGAACTGAACTGAATTCTCTCAGTGCCAGGAGGCACACAAGGCGCGAACATCGTTCTTCGACTTCGATCGGTCTGCGGCTGCGTGCCGTGCCGCTTCCCAGGAGTTCCAGCCTGCGCCATTCCTCTCAACCTCCACCATCCGACGCCGGGTCCTTTTTGGGCGACCCCGCTTTCTTCTTCCCTCTGGAGTCCCAAGGGCCACAGCGCAGGCTTCTGTTGGTTTTTTCCTCAGGACATGACCGATCCACTTCCATCTCCTCCTCCTCACTTCGTTACCGATTTTCTCCATCCCCGCCATTTCTGATGCTCGTCGTTTCTGCAACTTTTTATTTTTTTTCCGGGAGGAGGTAGTTGGCCTCCTGCCTAACCCCCATGACTTGGAGGGCCAGTGGTTTTTCTGTCAGGGTGGCCTTCCCTTAGGCTGCGTTGGTTCGCGGCACCTTCTTCAATTTTATCCGGTGCACCCTCCAGAGAGGGATCCCCTATCCACCACCCAGGGGACGCGCCTTCTAGCCGTGCAGCCCCAGCTGAAGGGATATACATTATGTGCAGCAGTATATGCTGTGCGTTGGGCAAGACTGTTGTGTTCCTGGCTGCTGGGCACACCACCTGCCTCTCAGTTTTTCACTGCGTAGGGTCACTGCCCCGTGCTGCTGGTGCACTGTACCACGGGCAGTCGTCTCCTTGGTGCCACGGCCTGTGGTAACGGGCAGCGATGTGCATCAGCCTGTGCCAAGAAACCCCCTCTCCGATGCTATGCTTTGTGCTCCGGTGGGCACAGCCTTTGCGTCAGTCATACGCTTCACGGCCTGGGCACCCTCCTCTCTGGTGGCGTTTCTGCGCGTACACCCTGCCTAGAGCCACTGCTTTCCTTGCTCCCCACGATCGCGCGTGTGAGGCCTGCAAGGGACCAGGGACGGTGCTTGCCCAGCCCTGCGTGCGGGGCTCCCCTCTCCCCCCGCCACAAGTGCACGCAGGGCACCGGCCCCCACTGTCACCCTCCTGCGTGCCTGCGGCTCTGCGCGCCCGCCCCGCACCCCGCGCGCTGGGCACCCTTTCCTTTGGGGCCACCTCTCCGTGTCACACGGCATGCGGGTGCGTGCCGCTGCGCGGGCACTCCCGCCTGCCACCTCGCTGCAGCATGCCGTCTGTCTGTACGGCATGCCTTTCCCCCTTCGCTGCGTGTCTCCCTGTCCGTCTGCGTGGCACCCGCCCACGCACGGCGGCCTGCGCGGCTACCGCCGCCAGGGCAGCGCCCTGCCCCCGGCTCGGGCAGGCGGGGCGGCCGAGGGGGCGGCGGGCGGGAGCCCAACGAGCCGCGGGGCAGCGACCGCCGCCCAACTCCCCTCAGCAACGGGCGAGGAGGCGGCGCGGCGGTTCCCTCGCCCGCCGCGGCCCGGCCCCTTCTCCCTCGGGCGCCGCCCCTCTCCGCGCCGCCTGTGAGTCAGGGCTTTGCCGGGCACGGGCGGCAGCCGCGGCCGGAGCGGGCTGGCAGCCTCCGCCGCCGGGCTCCATGGAGAAGGTGGCAGCGGTGAGCGAGGGCGGCGGCGGCGGCGGCAGCAACAGCAGCAGCCGCAGCAGCAGCCGCCCCACGTCGGCGGGCTCGTCTCCCTCGTCCTCCTCCGCCAGCCGCGGGCTGCCGGGCCGGGCGGCGGCCGCGGGGAAGCTGGATGGAGGCGGGGGGGCCGGCGGCGGCAGCAGCAGCCCCGGCTCGGCGGCGGCCAGCCCGGGGGGCGCGCAGGCGCCCGGCGGCGGCAGGCGGCGGGAGCCGGTGCTGGAAGGGACGCTCAGCAAATACACCAACCTCCTGCAGGGCTGGCAGAGCAGGTAAACGGCCGGGCCGGCCCCCGCGGCGCTGTGGGGCCGCCTCCTCCCCCAGCGGGCGCCGCTCCTCGCCCCCGGCCGCCCCCAAGATGGTGTCCGGGCCGCAGCTGGTGCCGCCGCCCCGGCCCGCCCCTCACCGGCCGCCGCGGGCAGGTAGGCCGGGCTGTGCCGCCAGCCCTGCCCGAGGCCAGGCTCCCCTCCCCTCCGCTTTCCTTCATTTTGTTCCACTCGTTTGTTTTCCCAGCCGGAGGAGCGGCTGGGGCGGGGGGGCGGCCCGGTGCGGGGGTCGGCGGGCGCAGGGCAGCGCGGGCGGAGCGGTGGCCCCCGGCGCCGCCGCCCCAGGTGCGGGCCGGGGCAGGGGAGCAACAACGCTGCGCACGCTGTTCTCCCGGCAGCCTTCCGTTTTTCAGCTCCTTTTCTATCACGTTAGCCCTCTTCTTCTGTGAAGTTATCTTGGGTAACTAAAGAACGAAAAACTAAGTGAGAGCCTCCCAAAATAAATGGGAAAAATGCCACGCTTGTGATTATTATTATTATTTTGCTATGGGGTGGGACAGAGGAAACAGTTACCTGTGTGTTTAATAAGATCTGTTGCTATGTCCTTCCTGTTTGACAAGTCTTAATTTACGTTGGTACGGTGGCAGGCCGTGGTCCTGCAATTTGTTGGGTGTGGACAGGCTGATGTGCATCAGTGGAAGTCCCGGGGGAGGTCTGGTTTTGAACCTAGTGTCTCAGTGCAAAATTTTTTACAGAGTTGAAGCCAGACTGTGGAATTAGTAATGCCATATTGGGATCTGTTGAAATCAAGAGAGGAGATTTCTTATTAAGTGTTTTACTGCTCATTATTAAACTTTGTTTTCTCAGTGGATGGATGAGGATGAGTATCTAAAACTTGACTTTTTAATGTAAGGCATCACAGCGATGGTTTTGAAGAGAAGCAAATGCTATGGAGAGAACATTTATAGGACTAGTTATAAACAAAAAGCCCAAACCTTTAATAAACAACAAAACCTGCCAAACCTACCAAAACTTGCTGTTGCTTATATTAAGTGATCCCAAGCAGTAAGAACATGGAAATGGCTGGGTCGTTGGTGTTCTGAGAGCAATTTTAGAGTGTTTATAAGTGACAGAGTTAAATTGCA
Source organism: Platalea leucorodia (assembly GCF_965183815.1). Taxonomy (NCBI): domain Eukaryota; kingdom Metazoa; phylum Chordata; class Aves; order Pelecaniformes; family Threskiornithidae; genus Platalea; species Platalea leucorodia. The sequence goes on from NC_138823.1 coordinate 123,063,105, forward strand.
GAAATTTCGATGATGCTATGATGCTGACTCGTGTGGGGCTAAATCAATGGTAGGAGTACTGTAGCAGTACTTTCTGAAAAGTTTCAGGAACTGATCTAATTCCATACACTGGAGGGCATGCATAGGTACGCCAGCTATGAGTGATCATGAACGTATCTGGTACCATTTGGATACACACTCATCTCCATAAAACTAGACTGCTTCAGTGTAGACATAGAGAAGGCCCTATAATGTCATTTGGTTACTGCAGTTCTGTGCTAGATTCACATTAGACTTCTGTGTTTGTTGATTTGTGCAGTCCTCCTGTAGTTTTGCTTAAAAATCAAATAAACACGTTTTGATAACTAAAATGTAGGACTAAAATGCATGACTAAAAACTAAAAGTCCAACCCCCCCCCTTTTTTTTTCCTATTGACACCTCCGTCTCTTTTGTAGAAGTGGTAACTTTTTACTGTGAGTGATTTTAAAGGTCACTTTCATGTAATCTGATTAAATGACAAAATAGATGTTTTCGCTTATAAATCTTTGGGTCTAGAACTGCGTGTTTGTTGTATTTGGGAACAGATTAAATCTTTGATAAGGCTGACAGCTTGAAGTAGCATGTATAATCTGTGTATGTCCAAGAAACTTTTATCTGAAAACATCAGGGAAAAAAGAGAAATGTCACTTATTGGTGTTGCTACCACAGCACTTGGAAGTTAATGTCCATTTATTTTTAGCAGTCTTTTTTAGTGCTGCTTTATCATGCTTTGTCTATTGCCAATTTTATTTTCTGTAAATCTGGCTCTTTGAGCAAGTGGTTTATGACGACACACAGCTCTTAGGCTAAGTAAGTTTAGTTTTTTCAGTTATTCCATTCTGTCAATGTATGTATCATTTGTTTGGGATGGGGAATCTGATACAAGTTCTAAACAGAACAGTGGAAACTTGAGGCTTACAAAAGTTGGTCTTATTATAACGTCCGATAAATGAGTAGTGATCCGTGGGTTCAAGCATGGTTGTGTTTGGCCTTCTGAATATTTGTCACGGAGTATGTTTTCTGTGAATCGGAGCTCGGTCTCTAAGGTTTGGTGACTTCATAGCTGGCACCTGCAAATCAATCAAGAGTGTATGTATTACTGAATGATCATACAAATTAGTTTTGAATTTACTTTATTTGAAAAAACACAAGATTGTTTAACGGCATGATCAATACCACCAGATGGTGTGAATATAAATAAAATGGAAAAATAAAGCAAGAACTGACAGAGTTCAGTCATCATGGATTTGGAATGTTCTTTAAAGCTCTTTATCCATTAGCCTAAATAATTTAAATGTTTTTAATGTTAGCTTATGCCATGTGGTGTTGAAGTTGAAAGGCTTTCCTAGGTTATCCAACACTTACTATGCAGTGTAGCCTCTATAAGTCTAAAGAAATTATTGCAATTTGAATTATAATAAATTAGTGTCACTTTTAAAATCAGTTTAACAGGTCCTTTAACTGTTCTTTAACAGGTTTATGCACAAGACAGTCTTATTTTGGATGAGGCAAATGAGTATGAATACTGAAGCATAATGCCGTGTTTATAAGCATTAACTGAAGTAACTGAAGGCCTCAAATTCAGTCAATCTGGAGAGCTGCATTGCTGCTTATTTTAAGAATTTGTGAGGTTTTGTTGTCTATTACTAAAGAAATCTATTCTGCTCTAGCAGGTTCAGGAACAATCTGATTCGGAAATGAGTGAGGTTCTTCGCCTTCATAACAAGCAGAAGGAAACACTGCTTTTTTTGTTTGGTTGTTTTGAGGCAGTTTGTTTTGTGATAAAGATGTTAAGGCGGCTGGGCATCTAGTGCATCTCCACCAAAGTCTGTAACTTTCTCTGGATTTACACAAGTATGAATTCAGAGAGCGGAATTTAATCTAAAACACAGACACTTTGAGCTAAGAACACTTGTGTCTGGCCTGAGACATCCAGGCATCTGACTGTCTTTACTATGAAATTACAAATAATTATGTTATCAGAATTGAAGGACTGTTACAAAACATTTGTATTGGGATTTACTCGTTCTATGTGTTTGGGAGAGTAGTAGCTTATTTTAAATGAGTTGTGTGGGTTTGATGGACAAATATGTCTCTGTAGAATTGTCTCGTGCCATGCAAAACCTATTTTGCATGAGTTAATTTGATGTTAATGAAATATTTATTGCCTGTGGCATTATTATCCTGTTTTGGAATAGATGGGTAAAACGTTGTAAAAAGTCTTAAAACTCCATTTGCCCAAGGTAGTGTGAAATTCATGTGTGGTCTGCCTCCCTCTCCCCGCTTTTTCCTTGAAAATGTTTTTAGTACTTGTGCTTGCAGGGTTTTGTCCTGCAAGCTTGTATAAGCCCCTGGATCATCTGCATTTGGGCTGGGGCTTAAATTTGGATTTGTAACAACAACAAATAGAGCCCTAGCTGATGGATGTTGTTGTTGCTTTTCTGAGCTGAACTTCTCTGTGTGAATTGTTTTATAGCCCAGGTGTTTTCTAAAGCATTACTTTGGCCTATTCCTGTTTCCTCACTCATTTGAGAAATACATCGTCTTACCAGTCTGCATGAATCGTGCCCGATGAACTTCTTGTGCTTGGGCACCACCAGACTTCTTTTGGGGGTTAGCTGCGTTCCTTGGATGTCAACAAAACATGTACTTTGGGGCAATTTGGGGATTTTTTGCGCTCAGTCTCTTTACTGGGCTTCACAATGCTGGGATGTGGTCTGTTTGCTTGTGCAGTTGCAGAGAACAGTTGCAGTCTGACTGCTGCCACCACAGAAAGGCCCGCCCTTATATCCAGTGTCCCAAACAGCAGTTAGGATACTGCCAGAAGAACCAGCAGGCTTTAGTGCTACTTTAGGGACCTTAGGGACCTTCTTTGGCTCCCAGAGGTTATGCTGCTCCAACTGTAGCTGTTACAAGAGGGTTGCTTTCTAAGTATGTTGACAAAATATGTCAACACTGCTTTGTGCTATAGCACCTACAAAAATCTGCGTGTAACATTTTTTTATTATTTTTTTAAATTTTATATGTATTCCAGAGAAAGAGATTGTTACCTCTTAGAAGGGGAATTGATGAAGATACTTCAGACAAAGTAACAATCCCCCTCTCCCTCCTTCTGAATTCGCCAGCCCATCTTTTGCAGAATTTTGTGATTGATGCATCTGCTTGTGGAGCTTTGGTGTAGTTAACACCTCTAATAGTTGCTAATTCCTCAATGGTACCAGTCAAGTTGTTCTAGCAATGAATCACGCCCCTTTTCCAGTGTGAAAAATGAGTAGATGGTTACTGAACAAACTATATGACTATAGTTGTATAGGTATACCAATATAGCTGCTGGGAGGGAAGTCTGTCCTAGAGAAATAAATTGCTTTTTTAATATAGAATAAACCATGCTGTCAGGATTCTAACAGTAGACAGTATCTGAGAAGGAGAAAATAACCATGTGCTTGTTTAGTGTTTGTGAAGTTTGCTGAAATGGGAATTTTTTGTGTTCTTAGTAGAATCAGATTAACACCAACCCCTCCACTGCATATCTTTTTCATCTTAATGTGTTTCTGGGATATCTATATGGGACTTTGTGTAGTGTTGTAATATCTTCCAGGATTAATTTGCAGAGTTTGGGAAGAGGGAGACTCTGTTTTAAGGAGCTGGAGACACAAGCTACTCTCTCTCTTCTGTCATTGGAAATCTACTCCTTAAATTTTGGAACCTTGATTATAATTTGTTAGGAATTGTGGCCACTTTAAATTTTCAAGGCATTTTGGTAATATTGGGCTAACATTCTATTAAAGATTTTACTTGCAAAATAGATTTTACTAGAAACTGAGTTGTCCCTTCATATGTAGATTCTGTTTGTAGTAGGAGGCAATGTGAAAAGGAAGAAAACTACTTAAAACCAACATGTTTTAGTTCTGTTGAATAAATGAACAGCATATTTTCCATGCTGAACACTCAGGAGTCGCATATCTTACATTATTGAAATCAAGATTTATGTCATTAGTTTCACATAAACTTGGAATTTAAAATGTCAAAAAATCAGTTATTAGTAAGTTCTGGTTTGGATTAAGGTACTAATCTTTTTTTCTAAATCCTGAAATCTGTTTTGCAAAAATAATCACATTCAAATGCAGGCTTTCTTATTTTTCCTTTTCTCCTTCTTTCACTTTTTGCTGTTGAAACTTTTTCCCTGTATCGTTAAGGCTCACTTAAAAAAAAAAGAAAACAAAAAAATAAGGTTTAAAAAAAAAAAAGTAATGTCTTTAAATGTATATCCCTGTTTTCTTGTAGGAAAATCAGACCTTTCAGTTAACATGCGCTTTGTTTAGTTAGTAACTGATTAAACCTAACTGATTTCATCACAAACTGGTTGATGTAGTTTGAATAGCTTTTGCTGTTGCCTCTGAACCATCTCTGTTGGGAGAATGGAGAAGGCTGTTCAAACAGTGAAGTCGGAGAAAGAATTTTAACAAGGTAAGAGGGAGGCTGAGAAGTCCATCATTCTCTGCCCTTCAGTGATGCTTACAGGAAACATTTGGAAGAAGACAACTTTGAACCTCAGGCTGAAATTGAAAAGGATGATCTTGTGGTTAAGGAATTGATTTGCACTGTGGAGATGTAGGTTCTGGTTGGAGAACTGCCATGGACATTTCTCTTGTACCCAGGCAGGTAACCCAAGTTCTTTGTTCCTCAGCTGCTTGTGTCACATGGTGTCAGGGCTGCTTATGCCTATGCAGAGGATAAATTTATATAATGCATAATAATCTAATGCATAAGATGCTTGGTGATAATGTAGGAAAAATCTGTTTAAAACAAAAGTGACTCGGGCATTTTCACTCAGGCAGTATATTTGGGATTTGCAAGCACACTTCAGAGCTGAGCAGCAGTCTTGTACCAGAGGGAATGAAGTGACAGGCAAAATAGAGCGTGGTCTTCCCTTCACCCAGATGTCACACTTAGCTTTCAGACAGTGAAAAGAAGTGGCAGTTGGCACTAACACTGAAGCACTTACTTACCCTTATCTGGGTTTTGTTATTACTAGCTCATTTTGCTGCTGGCTTTTTGGATGGTGATTTCTGTACTTAGCAACGCAATGATAAATGTGGTTAGAGGGAGCACACATGCACTTGCTGGCTCATTTAAAAAACCCCACCAGTTTATGAATATGGATTTTGTTCATGTAGGAGAAGTGACAGTAAGCTGTTAAACTAAGTAATGTGCCTGGAGTCTTTTTATGAGTATATAAGAAAAGTATTCAAAAGATTTCCCCAGTCATTTTATATTTAAAAACAATTGTTTAATAAGAAGAATGTATTTGAGCTTTAGCTTCTCCTAATGTTCTTACTTTGTTCTTTATGATGTATTTAAAAGGCTGAACCTTCTAAGTGAAAAGGATGCTAAAAATTGCCATAACCATTGGTTTTTAATGTAAAATTATATTTGGTAAATATGTATTATAATGAATGATGAAACAAAAAGCATTGAATTTGGCTCAACTAAAATGCTGAGTTTGTTTCTTTGGTCCTAATACACTTTCACAACTTCATTTTCAAGTATCTTGGCATTTTGCTTTAGATTTTGTAGACTTTTGCGGATATTTTACTGAGCTGTCTGATTACTTTTTGGAACCTAATCCAGGGAGGCAAAATTTGCTTAGTATTTAACTATTGCATACAAAAACGTTTCAGTAAACACTATCTAAATGCTACTGCACTTCTCTTTCCAAGATGGCATTTAATAAGTAGGTGATTTAAAGCTGAAGAACATAGGTCCTTAACTACCCAGTTCTGTAGCACTAGCCATAGAATTTGTCGTGGTTTCTGTTCCACCTAGAGTGGTGTTTCTCTTTGGATATATATCTGAGAATTTTTCTTCCAGTGATAGAGGATTCTTCACCATAGCTATGGGAACAATTTGCCCAGCTTTAAACACTACTTAAAAAATTGCCCGTTGTTCTTAATACGTTTCAGCCTTTGACTTTTCACTGAATGTCATTATGCTGGTTGTATATGAGACTGAAGATACCTCTTATCAAATTTAATTTCTATGTGCAGTCTTTTTGGGCAGGCTAGGTTATCTTTTGTCTGTATTTGGAGTATCTAGAGCAGTGGAGTTTTCTTGCTGCTAATCAGATCTCCCAGTAATTTTAATAATTTATGATAATTCTGATTATTATTTGGTATTTCAATGTTTTTCTTCACATGTGGACACCAGAACTGTGTACAGTTTCAGTTGTGGTTGCACTGGGGATCAAATACAGGGGTAATGCATCCCGTTTCCTCCAACTCAATATTTCCTGCTTGAAGTTCAAAGACAGCTTTTTAGGTCTCCGTCATTATTTTTTGAAAAACTAGGTTGTTAATTTTGCCTCATAAGTTTAACTGTTAGTCTAATTACACACAACACTGACACCTCATGTTCCCTGGTGCTGCCTGGGTTCTCCAGACAGGTGTATCTTCATACCCACACTCTCGTTATTTCCTACTTGCTTTGCTTAAGCCATCAGTGGCACAACACCCTGGTGCTTGTGATGCCGTTTTCTCCTGGAATCCGGTATACTTCTTGATCCGGTAACATATGGCATAGTACTACCAAAATGAGTGCCAGAAGTGTCAAAATGAAGAGTGGCACTTAAGTCTCCTTTTTTGGATGGGAAGGTGATGAAAAGGAGTGCTGTGGGAGCTGTCTCCCTGCAGTATGCTCTCTCCATGGTTACCATCTTTTGGCATATCCCCAGTGATACTTCTTGGCCTTTCTCATGGTGTATGCATGCCCCATTTTTGAGGGGGTAAAAATAGTAGTTAATTGTTTGTTTACAGAAGACAATAATATAAAAATATAGTTGAGGAAACTGATTATTAGTTGGAAGAATTACTTGGACAAAATAATCAGTAGTTTTCCTTGCCCTGAATTTCTATGAGTCAGTGCTTTTCCAGGTGAATCCTCTATCTTGTAATTATGACTTTCTTGTCACTAGATATATGATTTTATTTTGACAGTATTGGAATGCACGTTGTTTGCTGACGATAGCTTATTTTCATGTCATCAGAAATCTTTATGGAAATTTTTTTTCCATCTAGGTCATTGCTAAACACTCCAAAGCCAAGAACTGATTGCCAAGGAACCCTATTAGAAATATATTCACTCGAGGATCCTCATTTAGTTATATTTTGAGGCTGGCTCCATCTTTTAACTGTTTTTCAATGCATTTAATGTGTCTTGTTCATTTTCTTATTGTACTTAAAACTCAATGCTGCCTGCATTAGAATATTGCTTCAATGCTGTTAGTATTATGAAGCAAACTTGTGATATCAGAAACCTAACACATTTTCTGGAGGAAATTTGTTTTTAGTAAATGCATACTGATTGGTGTTAATTATCTTGCTTTAAATATCTTTTGTTTGTTTAAAAATGTACTGTATCAGCTGTTGTGTTATTTTATTGAGCGTTGGGTAGGCTGAGATGCCTATGCAGTTAACTAGGCTGTTGCATTTGTAGTTTTTAAAATGTTTGCACAGTGTAGTTTCCTTCAGTTTGGGAACTTTCCCATTGCTTTTGGTGGAAAGGAGTTGGATGCACCAAGTATTGATGAACCTTAGAGTTCTGAATCATTCACTGTATGCTTGGTGAAACCTAACAATTTTGTTGGTAGTATCTTTCTGATAAAATTACAGTTTATAATTTGGAGTTCTATTCTTCAAAATAAAAGGCTGGACTACACTGATACGTAGTATTAATTGCTGTATGCTTGGTGCTTGTTTCAGGACCCATCCACAGGCTGAATGTGGTTGCTATTGTGTATCTCAGTGCACCCACTCAAGAGTGTTGTACACCATTTACAGGTGCCTTAAGGTATTTGACTGAAAAGACCTTAGGCTGTCAGTTGGATGATTGTAAGTTGAAATCCCTAAATTAATATTTTTCTGTGGTTTTGAATAAATTAGTACTACAAGTTCATATATCAAGTGCATATTTCTTAGTGACCTGGGAAATAGCTTTGCTTCAACTACACAGCCTTTTAGAGATTACCTGTTGCAGTATTAAGAGTTGCGCCTTATGGTGTGCCTTTCATCAGGTTGCCAAGATTTTTTTATAAAGTAAGTCAATAATGATTATTTGATTAGCTTGAGAATGGACTTGGAGCACAGTTAAGAATTGTGACGGGACAACTTGTCTAGGTCATTCAACAGTATATTTAAGAGTTAGAGGAAGTGCATAAATATAAGTTGGGGGTCTGTGTTGATAAAGCTTCTGCGTTTACCTTATGTACAGAATTGTGAACCACACTGCTGCACACTACAGCAGTGTGGTTGCTACATCTTTAATTGAGATAGAATGATGGTTTTATGTAAGGGGCATGTACACACTGTGGGAAAAATCTATGCACTGGAGTCAGAGTAGTGTGTTTAACCTCACCAGGAGGGAGGCGTGTGTGCTTTTGTAGCTTTGGAATATGGAGAAAACCTTCCTAGTAAAAGGTGAATAGTTTAAGCTAGTACAGGCAAGACTGGCCATTCTGCTATTACTCTCCTTACATTTATAAAATAAAAAAAAGGGGGGGGGGAGGTCTGTTGCCATTATTTGGAGCTGGCAGGGAATTGAAGAAGAGTTGTATCAGGTTTCTCCATACTGCTTTTATCATGGTGATAGGAGGGAGATAATGAACTTGATAATGAAAAAGATACCACAGTGTAGACAAGATGGAGAAGCAAAAAATGTGTTATTCATTGCTGCAAGCATTTGGGCATTTTGCACTGGCACAAAAACCTCTCCTGAAGGTGGTTTGGTGTTTTGATTTGTGTGTGTGTGTGTGTGCGCGCGCGCGCCTTATCACAGTAAGCTTTTTATAGGAGCTCCTGCTTTTGAAAATGGAATAAAGATATTTCTCTGTCTCTCTGGAAGGTTTGCCTTCCACAACCATAAGGTGTAGTGTGGGTTTTGTGGTTTTGTTTTGGTTGTTTGTTGTTGTGTTTTTTTTTTTTTTTCCTTCTTCCATTGCCTGTGTTTTATCTTACCTGGTTAGTAGGCTTTGATTTTGTGACTGTTGAGTTCATGCGTCAAACTTGATCTTATTTTTATTATGCAAGTGCAAGGAAAGAGTAGCTTGGCAATAGAACAAGGGAGGAAAGAAGAGATGTAGAATGGTGGGAGAGGTTTAGAAAAGGAGTTAAAGCCTCTGGAGGAGGACTCATGGAGGGAAAGGGAGCCCTGGAAAGGGAAGAAACAGAGGTGAGAAAGTATATACTGAACCGAAGACAGCACAAGGATAGACCTTTCCCACTTTTAAAAAAAAAAAAAAAAGTCTGGAAATCATGTAACATGCATTCAGAATGAAGTCTTGGAAACCCAAGAGAGACAATTTGCTCTTATTTATTTTAATACTGCCATTAAGAATGGCACACAAGAAGCAGAGAGGAAATTACAATTTTCTAAATTGCAGAATGTGTAGTACAGTGAGGATTTTTCTGGTTTTGCTTTCTTTCCTCTGCCACCTTCTGTAGCAGAGCTCATTTCAGGCTAGTAGATGACTGATGTGAATAGCAGCCAGAGGAAGCTACTGACAGTGTCCACCTGGATATATATTAATGTGCCAGACTTACCTTTGCCCTTTTAAACATAGTATTGCTTATGTGGGAATTCAAGCATATGTGATGATGAAACTGTTTTCCTGTTAAAGGTTATAAGCGTTGTTTCTTCATTTCTGGTTAAAACAGTGAGGATCTGGATTTTTGTAGAACAATGTTTTTAGAAATATATAAATTTATAAAGCAGCAATGTAATGCACAAATGTCTTTGGAAGTAATTGTTACTCGTAAATCTAAATACGCTTTCTTCAGAAGGATCATGGCTAATACACTGTATATCTCACAACATATTGATGAAACCACCCTCTCATGGACTCTGTGGACTCTATACATATGTTTCTAAGAAACAGTGTTGACAAGATAGTCTGTTGTGAAGATGCCTGCATATCAACTGTCAGGATAAAGACCAAACATAGAAACTTGAACTTCTCATTTCAGTCAATGAATTGATAGTCCTAAGAGTAAAGGCAAGGCAAACTCTATTGGACTGCAAAGTATTGGCACAGAAAGCTGAAAGCTTCCAACTGTCCTAAGACAATGCAGCATGTAAGAAAGGTCTGGTTTCTGCAAAGATTTGTTTGAACTAGCTGGGGTGGAGAAGAGATGGACATGAGCCAGCAAGCTGATCTTGCAAGCAAGATCCTTACTTTGTATATTGTATTTTCTTCCATATGATACGTAAAGAAAATACTGCATGGTCTTGGATATGTTCATTCTTTCCAACCAGGAACTTTTAGACTATGCATTTTAAAAAAAAAAAAAAAATTCAAAAGCTAGGAAGAACAAGCACAAAGGAAGACATAAAATTGAGAACTTCAAAAATTCCCAAAGCAGCACCTTAACTTGCCTTTTGCATTTTTTTCTGCTATGTAAATATATTAAAAATATATGCAGCTCACAAAAAATGGCATTAGTATAACATAGCTAAGTTTTCAGCCCCTTGTATATGAGAGTGGAATGAATATTACTTGTTGAACAGGTTCTGTCAGTGAAGTAATATTTTAAATGAAACTTGCCATTGGGAGAAATGGCAACATTCATGAGGTTCAATTTTGAGAACCTAGATGATAAATTATCTGCATCTTGAAAGTGAAAAATAACAGCTGCTATAAACACTACAGTAAAAACACAGAACAAATTTAAAAACAGATGTTTTATTCCATCAACTTGCACAAAAATTACTGTCCAAACAGATGTGTTCAGAAAGCATTTGTCTGCTAGAAAGTATTTGGTAGTCCATGTATTCACTTAGAATATATCATAATAATTTGTGTCTAGAACAGCTATAGAGAATATACTCTCAGTGAATTATATGAGAAGTACAGTGTGGCATGAGGGAGGAATGAAGAATTGGTTTGAGGACTGCTGTCTCCTGGCATCATGTATATGTGTTTCTCTACCTAGAAATTACCTTTAAAATTTTTGTGTTGCTTTCACAGGTGGTAATCAGCTCTTCTTATTATGTGTTTCTTCCACTTAAATTATATGAGTAATGTACATATGTCCACAAGCCAAAAATAGCTAGACGAGTGTGAGGCAGGTATCTGGAAAAAATCAGGAAGCCAGATTCTTGAATACAGAAGCTTTGTATTGGCATTATAACTGATGACCTAGATGGATGAAGACAAACACACTTCAGATGAAAAGGTGTTTCAAACTGTTTTACTTGTCTGTTTTGTTAGAAATGTTACTAATACTTTGAACACACCATAATATATTAAAGAAAAAAAGCCATCAGTGAGCTTGTATCCTTGTCAGTATTGCAATACATTACTCGGTAAAAAATAAAATACTTACTAATACTTAAGTTATAGCACAACTGTTCTCTTTTTTAAACTTTTAACACCATATTTTGTGGTGATAGTGTTTTCTTTTTTAAAAAAAAAAAAGAGGTTTATTTTTCATCTGAGAATATCATAGGTACTTTACAAAATTTGAACAAGCCTCAGATGTGATGCTTGCACTCCTGAGGTTAGAGGAAGAGGTGCTTGATCTCTAACTAAGCCTGTCTTTCCTCATTACATCATTGCCAGGTGTAATGTATATGTTTTTCTTTTCTTGGTGTAAAACTGAGATCCACAAATAGCTTTCATTGATTACAAGGTGGTTTTCAAATCTAAACATTAATCTTTCCGTTTACAGGAAGGTTATTATATCTTGAGGTGTCTTATTCCTTGATGGTTTTAGCTGTGGACTAGAAAATAACACTGAAGAGTTGCTGGCTCCTGGCAATGATTCTTGCTGAGGACAGGGCATTGCAAAACAAGGCTGAGCTATGAAGGTCTGGCAGAGAAGTCAGTGAACTGTGATACAACCTCTATAAAACTTTGCTGACTCAAGGCAGCTAATTGAAAATTTATGCTACAGTATCCATTGATGGGATGTGGTTATGCTTTGAACCTCATTGGATTGCATTATTGTAATACAGCACAGTCAGTATCTTTATTTTGATATGTTCTTGTTCTTAAAAAGCTGGCTTCAACAAAATAGCTTCTGAATATCGAAAAGATGTCAACTTGAAATTTAGTTGATCTAAAAATAAGCTAGGAGTAGTTTTGGATATACTTGAAACTTTTTCTGCCATTTTTTTGAACATATAATGATAATAGGAAGAACTTATACTTGCCAGTCCTTAACATAATGTGTACTGAGAAAAAAAAAAAAATTACATAGTGTGGTAATCTTTACGAATAGAGTTACTTCCTGTTGTGGAAGATCTCTCTGTAAAAATTCCATGGATTTATTTTAAATTGACTGTGAAATCATGCTGTACTTCCCTTCCATCTCCACCCTTCCGTTGCCAGTGCCTCTATTGGTTTGTTCAAGCTTTTTTGAACATCCTAAGGCATTTCTGTAATTCCGTTTTCTGTTTGTAAAAACTACAGCTATAATTGATGTAAGTCCTGTCCAGTTAAGTCTATGTATACATTTTATTTAATGCTTACCAGGCTTCATACAGTACGTCTGCAATTGTTCCACACCCAGTAAGGAATGCAGTTTAGTGTGCCAAGTAAATTCATCATCAGGGAGATAGTGAAACGCAAGGGATCTGAAGGTTGCTGATAAAATGTGTGGTATTTTTCTTTCCCTTTTTTTCTCTTCTCTCTCTTTTTCTCTCTCGGAGAGTACTTTAAACATGCTTTTGAGGCTAATTTCAGAATATCCTCTTCTCCTAAGTCCCAAATCGCACTGGTTAGGGGAAGGTTGGTAATTTTCCTCAGAAGTGAAAATTGGGGCCCTTGACCAGGGGGTGTTTCTGTCTAGCTGGGTCTCTTTGCTCCTGGAGGCTGGAATACCAGAAACTTCTGATTCCTTGATTTTCTTCTGTCATTAAATAACTTACTAACAGGACTGCTAGTTTTCTCCTCAGTTGTTATAGTTTGATAGTAAAAACCCTAGTGAAAATGTAATTATGCTGGGAAAATAATGACTTCACTGGTACTCTTATGCTTTTTTAATTAAGGTACTAATTTAGACTTGATAGTCATAAGGAGCTATGAGAACAGCCAGTATCTTGAAGCAAAGCTCTCAGATGTGAGTACAAACATGAGAATCAGTTGCAGACAGTAAGCAATTCATAACTTGTTGGTCATGGCAGCCTTGTTCAGCTGCTCTGTCCTTCCCAGGGGGTCAGAGGTTCAAATTGCAAGTTTCATTCTGCAGCTTTCTGGTAATCCAGTGCTTTTCCAGCCTTTATGTCCTCGCCTGCCCTGTGGTGCTTACAAGCCGTAGGTGGGTGATACCCGCGTTTTGGGACACTCTATAGAGTGTTTCGTTGTGGTAGTTTCTGATGGCTGGCGTCGATGGCTGCCCACAGCCCTGCTTTGGTGAGCTCAGCGCTACGTGGCCTGGAGTTCATCTGTGCTCATGAGCTCAGACTGGTGTTGTTGAGCTATGCTGAATTAATTCACAGCCCCTGGGCCCAACGGCAAAGGACAGCTTGCAGGTATGGCATAGCTTACTTCATTCAGTGCGGTGGCTTAAATGTTGTTGGCCAAAAGAAATCCTGTAATATATACTGTATTTTTGCTATGCCATGGACTAAAGGCTGGCAGATCGTTCAAACATAGAGAGAGCTCTGGGCTCCCTGTAGCGTGCTGCTCCTCTCAGTGTGGGATAAGTATTGGAAGTGTCTCCCTATGCATGAGCTTTTGTAGAGGGGTCAGATGATTGTGCAAGCTGGTAGGAGGCTGAGGTGGGCACTCCTTGGGCACCGAGGTTCTGGTGGGAGTCCCTGACTTGAGGGGTGAGCCACGGGAAATAGCTGGACCTTCTAGGCAAACTGTAGCAGCTTACAACTCTTAGCCTCCTAATGTAGGTTCTTATCTTTTCTCTGTGCTAGTTTTTAAATGGAACAATTAAAGCCTTGAGGAAAAGGGCTGAACGGATGCGAGCTACAGTCTTGCTCCTTTTTGTGCTGAACAAACAGGTTGGCAGTTGAATATGAAGCTTTTCTATAGGATCAGATAAATGGTATGAATCCACCTGTCCTCCTTCCCATGTTCTAAGGATCTCTCTCCTTTCCCATTTATTTGATCTTGCTTTTGATACTGCGACAGCAAGCGTAGGGGGAGTAGTGCTGTAGGAGTTGGACTGAAGAGAAGAAAACAATTGAAAGTGTGGAGATCGGATATGAAAATGTTACATGTGCTAAAAATTAGAGATGGCTGAGCTGTGACCTCAGGTTCCAGAGAGGAGGCTAATGACATGAAGCCTTTTTGGGTTTTGTTCCCCTTGAGCTTAAAAATTGATTTTTCGGAAGTGACATTTGAACAGATTGAACACAAGAGGCATGGAATAGGTGTCTCAACTGAGGGAGCTAGAAAGCTTAATGGAACTGTCAGTAGTAACAGAGAAAGCAGGTGGTATGGGAAAAAATATAGTGCAGTTTCTCACAGATTGCTTATATGAGATGGTGTCAGGACATCAGGAACAGATGTCTGAGAGACTGAAAATACTTACTCTACTCATGCTGAGTTTTAACTTTCATAAAATAATTTGCTCAACTGGAATTATTTATTACAATGCTGAACTGCATGCTTTTTTAAAGGAAACTATCAGAATTATGAAACTGTAACAGTTCTGGAAATGTGAAAACTATGGGATCTCTGCTCTGGCAAATTATTTATTTATTATCTCCACTTGTTCTGTACTTATATTTCTTGTTTGTGTTTGTTTTTTGTTTTGTTTTCATTTTTGTTTTTTTTTTTTCCTAATAGCATTGCCATCTATTAGGTACTTGGACTAATTGTGATGGGTCTGTTCTGTTTTAAAGTGTATTTTACACTTATGAGTTGGTTTATTCTGCCCCCTTTCTGTATGCATTTGCCAACACTGGGTTCAGAGAAGTTGTGGCATGTTTATACTGCTGAAGCAAAAAATGACCACCTTATGTCTTTCCCTTCAGGGGAAAGAAATTCTGTTTCTTGAAATCCCTGCTACTGAATTTCTTCCTGAAATTCTTTTTCTGCATCATTTCATGCTCTGTCGTTGTTTCAGGGACTGCATAGTAGGCAAGCTGGCTATTGCAGTTCTAACAGCAAGCATGGGGTTTACTAGCGGAGTCTAAGAAAATGCTTAAAACTATTGCTGGTGTTTTAGTCTGTTATTAAGGCCTTTTTCCTCTGAGTGTGTTTAGGTTGTGTTTGTGTGTTTTTTGTTTGTTTGTTTGGTTGGTTTTGGTTTTTTTTGTTTTGTTTTTTTTAATGGTGCTTTTATCATACTGTCTGCTTGTCACTGCTCAGAATGAAATGAAAAGCAGAGGGGGTGCCTTGTCAAATGCTGCAGTGCAGGACCAGTGTGAGTACTGAGGAGTGTGGTGAAGGCAGGTAGTAGGGTACCAACGAGCACTGCAGAGCAGGAGTGACCTTCAAATGTCAAATCTCTGTTAGAAGACAGGACTTACAGTTTGTGCTCCCTAAAGTGAAGGAGTAATTATTCTTCACAGTGTTTTCTTTTGAGAAATAGTGAGGGTTTAGAAATGGCTGTTAAAAAAAATGCATCTCTCCATAGTCCTGGTTTTCAGTTGGGACTGACATTTCTTTTGGGATTTTTTTTTTTCCCTCCCTGTTTTTTTGCTTGAGCATTTCTGATTATAATTTGGGTGTCTCAGACACAATGAGTGAGAGGAGTTATTTTGTTGGGGAAGGGGGGGAATAATGGTATACATTCTGAAGCCCTCAAATCAGATCTTGTCTGTTTGAGGTGCCAGATAAAAGAAAATAACAGCTAAGGAGCAGCATCTATTAAGACTGTTTGCAAACAGTTGATAACATTTGGGAATAAACTGAAAGAAAACTGTAAACAAGTGGTTAAATAGAGAAGTACTTAACACAGCATTGATTGTTATCATAATTAGGGACAAGGAAAAAAGCTAGAAGGAAGAGCTTTTTGAACTGCACTTGAAGGAAAGACATAAAAATAAATTTTAAGTTATTATTGAAGAGAACTTAGTGTGTTTATAACTGCTAGTTGAGGCAGTGGTTAAGCTATAACAACACCTTCTTCCAAATCTCCCTGTAGCGTTTCATTGTTACGACTTTGGAGGTTCATGAGGATGTTTGTAATGTAGCCTAAATGTTCAGGCACTAAAAATAAGATTTGGGGTTCTAGCTGGTGCTAGAACAGTTAAACTTCAAGTTTAATAGAAATCTCACAACCTGATGTTATTTCCCGTCACATAGTAAAAAGCCTGCTGTTTTGCTATAATATATTTAATGCTGGTCTTACCAAAAAGAGGAGAACACAAACCTGACCTGAGAGAATCTATAAAAATCTGAAGTTGAAGTAGAAGCAGACTCTAAAAGATGTTTTATTTGTCTCATTAAGTTAATTCATTGTTCCATGGTTTGATCTTCTACAGGCAGGTGATTCTGCTTTTTACCATTGATAAGCAGTGACATTGGCAGCATGTTTAAAAGAAATTGGTTTTGCTATCATATTTTCATTATTGGCATTATTTCTTTAATACCCATGTACTAGTTTATTGCAAAAGTGAAGAACTTAAACTTCTTTTTCGAAGCCATTGGTTCATAGTTGTTCATAGCTCAGAAGTTCATAATTTCAGTTATGGCAAAGGAGCTCTTTATTTGTGTGGGAGGGTGGATTAGATCAGCAACTTCTGAGTTGCTTTTATAACTAGCATGATTGTAACTATAGGAATGACAACAGAAATTATGTTAAGCTTTTAAGAAGTTGCTAGTGAATTTGTGCCTTTTTGTAGAGCAGACTGATTGCCTTTGTGTTAAGAATGATGTCAAATTATATTTAAAAGTACCTACTTGCCAGCTGATCAGCCAATATGTTTCTTCTCAGTAATTCAGTAGGATATAACAAGGGATTTGATGGAAACGTATGTAACATAATGTAGGAGGCTCCTGAAAAATACCATTTTTCATAATTTTAAAATGGAAATTGATGTAATACTGAGTACAGTGGAAACTAATTTGGCAGGACCGCTGGTGTTCAGTGGTGCGAATTGTTCTTACTGTCTGTTTTCTTTGACCATCCGTCTAAGATTTGTATTAGTGAAGTGGTTGTTAGTGTGGGAGGGGCTGTGTTTTCAGCCTGGGAGAAAGTTGTTGCATGTAATTGCATAAAAGATTACTTTCCAGGAGTTTGGAGTAGTTGAAAGTTGATAATGGAGCAGCAAGTGAGCTTCTCTGTGTGCTGGACAAGCTGTCAAGTCAGGACTGCTATGTACGATGACTAATGCGTGTGACCTTGTCATGGGTGAGTAGAATGTACCTCACTCAAAAGAGAGCAGCAGCAATACGTTTTATTGAGTTAAAATAGTAATTTGACAGAGTTCAATAAATTCGATGGAATTTAACAAAGTTTAACAGTGGTTTAACAAGGTTCAATGAGTTGGATGGCAAGGTCCACCTTATTAATTACGGCATGGAAGAAACATACAAAGGAAAATTGAGTTAGAATTGAGTTAGAATGATTCACACAGAGACTGGAGATGTAAAGAATAAGGAAGACCCTCCCATTGAGTCATGAGATTCAGAGTGGACCCCCTTGCTTTCTAAACTCCTTATGGAGCCTAAGTGCGGCTAGGCCCAATCTTAGTCTTGGACTTGGACAATGGTTTATGTCTAATGGAATTATCTAGACAGTGTTTATAATAATATTGAGTAGCTACATGGATTAGTAATGTTGCATTAGTATTAGTTCAGCACGCTATCGGTCACTTACCGAGGATCCGTTGCGGGTAAGGGATCTCTCTGCTTTGGGTAAGGAAGGATCTCTTAGTCTCTCTGCAGTCCAGGGAGAGATCCAAATGGGCCCATCCTGATGTTAATATTTATGCAGTAAAGTAGTTAGCTGCTAGTCAATAGTATAGACAAGATAGATGTCTTTTATTTTAGCTCTGGTATCTTGTTCTGTACTTTGGTTGTCTTGCATTTTTGGGTTTCACAACCACCTTTCGAAATATTTTTCTGAGGCACCTTTACTCACTTGTACGTGAGCCAGGAGCTTTCCAGCTCACAGGTTCGCCACAGGGCATGAGGCCTGTTGCTGCTTAGTTAGCCTGAATGAAAGTATGGCTAGGGGTTAAGTGTATTTAGTCACAGACCTACAGCTGAAAATATTGGCCGGTGCTTTCCTTGTAATGCTTGTAGCTGTAGAGGAAATGGATCTCTTTCCTGCTGGATGGATGACTCTGCAAAGTTCCTCTTCTACCCAAAGGCTGACCTGACCTGGCTGCATTATTCTTTAGCTAACTACAACTCTTGTTATTGTATAGGCTATACTGGGATGCGGTGCTGAGTACTGCTACTGGCCAGTGATGGGAACAAAGAAATGAAGATGACAGAGCAACAGTTCTGATGTGACACCAAATAGGGGAAGGCTAATTCGGCTGAACTAGGTTTTTAAAGTGCAAATCAGCAATTGCTCCTTGAGGAGGCAGAGTGAGAAATTACAACTGATTTTCACTTGTGCTTTCTAAGGGCAGCTTTTTTCACTTTGCCCGATTATGTTAATGTAACAATTTACTGAGGTTTTGGGGGAACAATTGCTGTTTATTTTGCACCATTGCTGTGGACTGTGGTGTAAATGTGCAAGACATTGTATTTCTATCTAAAAGTAAGCGATTTAGAGATTAAAGGACTCCTATCTGATGTTTAATTCTCCCCCCCCCCATTTTAATTCACTGATCATAAAGGAATTGTATGTATTGAGGAATACCAGAGCTACTTTATATATTTTCTTCAATAAAGTAGTTCTGAATGGAATTGTTCACATAGAATGCAAACAATTATAAGAGGATGTCTGTGCTGATTTCCTAAGTCTTCATCCATGGAAATGCATCAAATTTAAATCAGGTTAAATATAACTTTTGGAAGGGTTTTAGCTCCTAGAGGAATGTGATGTTCTTTAGAGTCTCATATTAGTAACTTGCACAGAATTAAATATCTCTGACTTTCTTCCAAATAACAATGTTGGAAAAGTAGATTAGGAGAAGGAAATTTAAAGTTACTGCATAGTTAAGAGGAAAAAATGAACACGGATTATGTCTCTTTGTAGGCTTTTATAATGATTTAGTAGTTACGAGTTATTTTGCATGCTCCAGTTGTTGTCTGCTGATATAATTAGCATGAATGTATTTTGTGGTTTGGGTTGAGCTGGTAGATGGTGTCTGAAATGACCTCTTTTGCTTTCATGGTAGCCCGTACCAACTGCTTTCATGAGAGTAGCAGATGAGCCACTGTTTCACCTTCTTACTGCTGAATGGGGGAGACCTTCTCCCAACTGTCTGTTCCTTCTATATTTTTTTTCCCCTGGTTTAGCAAATTGAATTAGTTCCCGCTAAGTGTGATGAGCACTAGAGAGGACCCAAGGGATGGGATGTGACCATGCAGCAGGGGAGGAAGGAGGGAAGAAGAGCGGTGGTGAGCCCTAAATTTGGATGTGGTTTTACAACGAGCTGAGCTGTAGACATGAGGTGAGGTTGACTGTGCTGTGTTTTGTGAAGAAAATCTAAGATATGTATATGTAACCCAGACTTGGCAGTAAGCCTAGCACACCAGTTTCTGAGGGAGAGGGAAGTGATCATTTGTCTGAGTTAACACTTAACTGAGGCCTGTTTCTGATCACTCGTTTACCCCTCGTGCTTCTTCCTCATTCATTTAACCATTGTAGCAGAGGCTGTGAGTCAGTGCCATCAGCTGCTGTTGTTCATGATGTGGCATAATGATACGCTGTCATCTGCCATCAGTCCATCAGTTTTAGTTTCACTGGGCACAGGACTTTGGTAGGGTTGGTTGTTTGCTGCTCTGCAGAGGTGATGATCTCTGGCAATGAAGTGGAGGGGAATAGACAATGGGAAGACATAACAGCTTCTCCTGCCACAGCATGTATTAGTGGCACTTGTGATTTGGAGCCTGCAGGTATTCAGTAATAAATGTAACTTTTAATATTTTTAAATGGTACCTGTCGGAATTTTTTTCCAAGATTTGGAATGCAAAAATATGTTCTGAGAAAGCATGCACAGAAGATGGAATGCTTCTACAGATTCATGCAGATTTCTGTGTACTTTTGAATATTTCCTTGCTTGCTCTACATGAATGAATTTTTGTTTCTTTTTATTTATTTATTATCTTGCAGTAGTGTTTCTGACACGTTAATCTTCCAGGAAGACTAGGGAAAGCTGGAACTAATATCTTGAGGCTGATAGGACTGACTGGAGGAGAGCATCCTAGGTGTCTGTCATACATCACGAAGGAACAAAGAGGGTGCTTTTTCTGCCTGCTGGTCACCTTTAAGCATAGCAGACATGATATAACAAGATCTGTACACAGCATGAGAGTGTTGAATGTACAGAATATAGTAGATTTGCATTTCACTTGTAGGTTTACTTTTTCCATATGCATAGGTTTTTATATTAGCAGGTGGTAAGACAGAAGTCAAGAATATGGTATAAGAGAGAAATGAATGAGAAAAAATGGTACTATGGTTATTCCTCTGTAATTGAAAAATAAACCCCCAAACCTCAGATCGTACAGCATCACTTATGATACTTAATAGTGTTGGAAATAGAAAAGAACAAATGAGAATAACAGAAGCATCAGAATTATACTCTACAGTTTTATTCCTGTTGATAAATACAATGAAGTGCTATGTCATTAAAATAGCCCTCAGAGGGTATGGTTTAATGAGGTTTCTTGAACTGAATTAAGAGCACGTTGTCAACAAAAGGGGGGCAACCTCCTTGCATGCTCCTCACTCCCTCTTACTTCGCCATGACTCTGATGTTCTGTTGATCGCATGGTAGTAGAATTCAGCTCACTAAAACGGCAGAAAAATAACCTGGCCAAAAAAGATGAAAAAATCTTAAACTAAATACATATTGGGTGTTGGTATCTTTCTTGTTAAGTACTCCAGCTTCAAAGTACTCCAGTTACATTTTTGCTGCTTCCGGTATGTGCTTGCTTAGTCTATTGAAATGCTCTACGTAGCTTAAGAGATTGATAGGAATGTACTGTCAAAGTGTGGTTTGATGTTGGCTTTTCTGTCGGTCGCCTAATAAGCCTTGGAAGAAGTAACCAACTAATTCTTTTCTTTAAGGATATGGTCAAGATGCTGATGAACTAGTTTTGGTGAGAAGTAGGAAAAAACCCAATCTTCACTAACCTAATAATTAGCCTACAGTACATATAGTCCAGTGCAGGAGAGTGTTTGTTTTGCTCTGGATGGTAGTTGGAAGTCTAGCTAGTAGAATGCTTTATTCTTGACTGTAGTGTCAAATGATTATTCAGATTTCTATTTACTTAATTTTAGGTAAATTTACTGAAAACCTTCTGGCACGTCCTGTTGCCAGACTATTCTGCTGGTCTACTCCTTCATCCCTCTGCTTCATTTCCCTTGTAAATTGTCCCTCATTTGTTGGCAGCAGAGTGGTCATAATAAAACTGAAGCTCTGACACCATAAACCATGACATGTGTGACTGCTTTAATTAATTTTCAGGAGCATCTTTCTATTGAAAACTTTTAGGTTGGTGACATCTTCTTATTAAGACAGTTTATGAATCCTGTCTAACCTTTTATATTTCATGTTTAATAATGAAAAATGAGGGAAGAGCTAAGTAACAGTGAAGACAGTTCAGTGATTTAGCTATTTTGTTCAATAATTGCTATATACAAAATAGTGCTGATTTTATAGCATGGAGCTTACAATTCAGTTGCATGACTTAAGATACGTTTCCTGTGACTTTGGGGTTTCTACAGTCTGTCTTAAAGCAACCTTGATTTCCAGTAATCAGTAAAAATGAGTTGGAAAGAACTCTAATGGCCAGTTTGCTTGCATTGACATTTACTCCTTTTTATTTATATGCAGGTCAACTCCCTAAAGTTCCCTGACTTACCACTACAGGCTCTTACTGTTGTGCATGGGACCATATTCACCTGTGACGAACAGACTCATTAGAGTTCACCTACATAGATAATTTCCCTGGCTTTTAACTTGGAGACATGCAACCCAAATACTTTGGGCTGAGATAACAGACTCCTTTTGTCTGTGTAATTGGCTCAAGGTATGACTTGAATGATATTCCTTAATTTCCGTTCTCTCATTGTTAAATTGAGCAAAAAGCAGCACTTAAAGTAGCTGAACTACTCTACAGCTACTCTAATTGAAGCTAGAGTAGTCTTGTAATTTGAGCTACTTCTATTTGCAGTCTGTTCTGTGGTCTGATTACCTGAATAGTTTGCCTGATACTCGCACCTGGAGGTGTTCAGGCCATCCCTTGGTTTGTCATCCAGCAACTGTCTCTTCCTCTACTTCAGCATTTGTGCTGTTGTTCCAGGGTCACTCTCTGTGCCTTTGTTATTTGTTTCATTAATATTTCAGTCCCTGAAAGTATTTTATCTCCAGGTGAAATCCTAACTAACATCAGGTCTGGCATAAAAACTCAGGGTCATATTGGTTGTCTCATTGCTGAGTGCTTTTCTATATACGGTCTGTAATGCTTGGCAGCAAAAGAGAACTCTAAAAATCTGCAGATGTTTGATGTATGAAGGTGCCTCCCCTAGATGGGACATAATATCCAGTAACAGTAGTGCTGGGTTGAGTTAGGGTTAATTCTTACCAGTGAGGAATACAAATTGTTGGAGAAGAGGGAGGAACAGTTGGGAGGCACAAGTCAGAGAAACATAAAGCAACTTTACCTCTGCAAATAAGGGTTTGATTCATCATTGGTACACCATAAGAGGGAAGTGATATGAAAGTTTAGGATGGGGGCAGTGGAAGATATTGTGTAGTAGACGTGGGTGTGTGTGTGTGGGGGGTTACTGCTTCCTTTCTACGTTTTCTGTCCTTCTAGTAATAGTATCCATCCCTCTTAACGTAGTTCAGAGGGCAGACTCTAGTTGCCAAAGGTGAAGGAGAAGGGTGTGGGGGTATTTCAACTGAACAGATGTTTTTCGTTCAGCAGCCTCTTTTGAGGGTGTATATGTTTGGGATCGGCAAAATTTAGTAGCTGCAAGTTGTAGAGAATTTGGCTTATGGATCATAGTATTTTGAGATAAAATTGTGATTTAGACCTGGCTGACTCACACAAATTCAGTGGGATGTGGTTTTCTTTAAACTCTGTTGGTGTGGTAGTGCTCAGGAGTTCCAGGCTCCCTGTGAGTGTGTGTTGCGGGGGCGTTACATTAGGTGACTGAATTTGCTACTCCCTCATTATAGTGCATGAGAACCAGGCTGTCAAATGGATATATTTCATTCATTTATGGGTGTTGTAATAGCAAGTACCAGAAAGACCAAGCTAAGGTCACTTCTTCCTTTTTCAGTCCATGAAGTCTCCTGCAGAATGTGGCAAGTAGCAGACAGAAATCTCTCTAAAATGCTGCCCTTGGTCAAATCTCACTTCATTATTGATCTGTCTTCATATATAACCTTCCTGGAAATGTGTTCTCTCTGTGTGCCTGCATGTCCCTACTTGAAGTAGAGACTGTTGAAAGAATAATGTGTAATAGTGTCAGTCACTGTTGGACTCATTAGTGCTCTGAGCAGCTGTGTTCACAGTGGCTGCATTCAGTGCTGCCTTCTTTTTGATTGCTTTCCTTCAAATGGGTCTGTGGGATGCTTGCGTTTTCTTAGTGTGTTTAATGTACGTGGTAGAGCCTTTGGTTCAGCATTTCAGGCTTCCTGAATTTGTTATTTGGCTTGTTGGAGAGTTGCATTTTTGGTATGTTAGGCCATCTTCTAAACTGTTTATTTCATACTGTATTTTGTAAGTACTTTGTGGAAGATGAATTGATGCTAGGCACTAAGCAATTTTTGATGTGAAGTGTGCTTGCCAAACCTGTCAGATCTTACAGAACTCATTGCAGAAAGTGTCAAGCAAAAAAGTGACATGTTTTATGGAAGGTCAGATGTTTCTCTATCACTTATAATTTTGGTGTGGTTTGTTGTTACAGAAAAGAATAAGAAATAAGATTCTTGGCATGGCTGGCATAGTTTTGGGAGACATTTAAAACTTTGTGGTGATGCAGCTGTTTGCTCTGCAGCAGTTTTGACAACTGCTAATGTGAGTAGAGAGAATTACAAATATTAATACAGAAGAGCTGCTTTCGCAAGCTAGACGTAGTTGAATGTCTCATTTTATGTATATTTTTTCTTTATTTTGGGGAAGAAACTCAGATTTTTCCAATTTTTAGTTATTCCCCCCCCAATGTTTAGTTGTTTTTTTTTTTTTTTTTTTGTAGGTGATTTGTTATTGTAATGAAAGCAAATGAGTCATTTTTTCTCATTTACTTACTAGTTCTCACCTAGTTTGCTTGTAGGTCCTCCTAACAGTTGTTTCTCTGGATAGACTTAAGGTACTTCCCAACTAGAATATTCCTTGACTAAGCAAAGTGCGTGCATTCTACTCCTTTGCATCCTCTTGGGATGACTAGGTGAAATCTAAACATCTTAATGTAAAACCCACTTTAGCTAGATTTTGGGAAAATAGAAGAAAATTAAGAGCTTGATTTCCGATAGCTGCCATGTCTACTGGTGGGTTTTTTTGGTTTCTTTTTTGCTAGTTGGGACAGACCAATACTGCATAAAGACTTGGAGCAGAGAAGCAGTTGTCCATACAGGCTCCAAAGTAGGTCTCTGTAATTTTACTTTCTCAAAGGAGCAAAGTCTTGTTCCTGGGTAAGGTGGAAAGGTGGGACTGAGAGAGGATAAGCCAGACAGCTTCCTTCATTTTGGTGCCCAAATGACTGCAAATGAGTATCCCGTGGACCTGGCTGCAGTGAGAACCAATTTAGCAGCAGAGTCTTGCATCATACAGAGCACTGCCTTCCCCTCAGATGGGGAATGGAGTTGGTGTGTGTAACCAGTTGTCTCGTGTATGTTTCCTGTGTCTTGTTTTAGAATGACATAGCAGTGTGTCCTTCTAAAGCTTAACATCCTTTCATTACACGCAAAGTACTAGAAGTGACATGGAAGTACTCTGTTCTTGTTTTGGTTTAGATCTTGGTTGTTTTTCTTATGAAGGAAAATGTATTTTCCTATCTGGAAGCTCTGTTTTTAATCTGTGACCTGAATCGAGCTGGATAACAACATTGCCAGAATTAAGATTGCACCAGCCAATTTGTTCCCCCAGTTGTGTCACTGCTTGCCTTTTCTCTCTGATCCGCAACACAAAAATTGGAGTCTGCTTAATTATTAAGTAGTAGTGAGTTTAGAGCAAATGAAAAGGAAGGTGGCAAGGACTACTAAATGACACAAAGTAGCGTTGGGCGGGCAGCCAGTTTGGTGGGCTGTGAGCAATAAGTGCTGTTTATGGTATCAACCTCAACTATGTACCTTTTGTTTATGTGCTTGCCCCTAAATTGCAGTTGTTACCTCTCAATGCGGCCATGTTGTGCTAAAGCATAGGTTAGTTTGGTGAATGTACTTTTTCACAAATCTGTATGAATTCTAAGCCTGATAGGTAAAAATGGATACATTATTTTTAAGCCTATTTTTCCTCCTTCAGTCCTAAAAAGCAACCCCTAAGCAACTCTGTTTGAAATTAGAAAACTAATATTAGTGTTTATACTTACTGTAGTCTCTTTACTTAAATAAAATTTGGGCAGCATGTTAGTGCTGACTGTATAGAATTTCAGACTGTTGAAAGTAATTGGCATGGCAAGCCGAAGTTGATGAACTTGATGAGCTGGTCAGTAGCAATTGTAGCTTCTGCAGATGCTGAGAAAGAAGTGACATTTTGGTTCATTGTTCACTTGACAAAACAGGAAAGGAGATTTCTCTTAAGATTTTATTTGTGTGAGTTCTGTGGATGTTAAAATCATGAAGGGCATGATGATCAGAAACAACCAGTCCATCTATTAGCTGTGGATAATACTTCCTTTATTTCTTATCTCCATTTTAGATGTGGAACACTTCTAAATCCAGAAAATTGTAGTTCAGCTTGACTGATATGCAATTATAATAATGCAGAGAAATTACTATTTTAAAAATCCAGTTTTCATTCAGAGATGCTCAAAGTCAGTAAAGCTTTTAATGAATACTGTGGTTCTTACATTTTCTTATGTTAGAAAATAATAAATTGAGGAACCTCAATGCATAAAGAATGTTAAACAGTTAACCAAAATGTAAGTATGTTCTCCCAAACACTTGTCTTTAAATTACAACTTTAGAGATGATTTTTAATAATAAAGTCCTTGACTGTCAAATGTATATGCCATGCTTTATTGTTATTGGCATGAATAATTCCATTAATCTTATGGCTCAAGCTAAAAGGGAAACAAAGAGTTAAGCAGTTGCATAAATGTCATCTCCAAGATGGCCTAATAAGATACAAAAATTTTCATTTCCTAAAAATGAAATATTTCTATATGACATCTCATTCAGTTACTGGAACCATAAACTTTGCTTTTCTTTGACACAGTCATTTACTTTCTATCCCATAATTCTTATCTAGTTTTTTTTTTAACTACATTTAAAAACACAAAAAAGGAAGAGAATTGTAGAATAGTTTGATTCCTTATTCTTGAAAATGTCCTCTTTTTGAGGATTATGGAATCACTGAAGAACATGCCCTGGCAGTCACCGGAGGAAAACTGGAATGGCGTGAAAGGAAAACACATGTTTGGAAACTCAGAAATGTTGAGAACAAAGTGGTAGAAGGAGAATGTAGTGAAATTCTTCTGCTGGTGAGCTCCTTCTGTTCTTGAGCTAATTTGATGCTGAAATGTGTGGTGGAGCATAGTATTTGTCACATTGTCTGAAATAATAAATTCAGCAGTCTGAGAAGGGAAAACAGATGAATTGTTACTTTTCTAATATGATAGGGAAGGTGATGTTGCCTGTCAAGCTTTTAAATGAGGGTGAAGACCTTGTGCTGTTTCAAATGAACGCATTTTATCTGAACAATTTGCATTTTTATGGTTAAAGCAAACTAAAAAGTAAATCATAAACTACGTATTGCGAGACTGGTTTAGGAGAAGAGGTGTCTGTGGAAGAGCTAAAGTGATATTTAAAGAGAAAAGCTCCTCTGTGAGAAAGTAGCTGGGAAAAAAATCTCCAAAAAGCTGAAAGCAAGGCTAGCCTGCTGTAGAAACCCAGCATGCCTCTCCATCCAGAAGTAGTTGCTGTGTTAGGTCATCGTATGATGAAAACCATTGTCTTGTTTGGAGATCATGGAAGATTTTGTCTTTAGTCCAAGGATTTTTCTATGCTACTGTGTAGTATTTGGGCATCCATACCAATTTGAAACAGATGAGCTCTGGGATTAGGCACAGTCCAACTATGAAGCATGGATTCCAATGTAGGCTAGTTTATGAACCCAAGGAATTAATTAATATAATTCCGCTTTCCAAAAGAGGGGAGTTTTTTAGCAGATTGAGTCCATAATTGAAGATTTGACTGGGATTGCAGTTGTCCAGTTGCAAAAGTCTTGATTTAAAAAAGCCTCTATCGCATTACGAATTCAAACTGGAAGTTGTACAAAATCTGGTCCAGAAAACTGACTTAACTGGGGAAGAAGGGTGTGGGGAGGATTCAAATCACTAGGAATACATTACACAATGGAAAGATTTGGCAGTCCTACCTTGAAAATATCTTGGGATTACAGAGTAGTGAAAACTTATTTTCAGATGGTTGGTTTCTGAGACGTGTTCAGAATAAGGGGAGAAAAGAAGGAAGTTATTTTAAGAGGTGTTTTTTCTGCTGGAAACATACCTTTGGGTGCATCGCAGACTTCCATCCGAGTGACAGCTTCAATGAGCAGTGCACCACGCTATGGATGTGCAATTGAATGTTTAAATGCCTAGAAATGTTTTGATTTGTCTTTTATTTTTTTTTAAGTATGCATTTCCACTGGAGAATATGGAAATGCTTAATTTGACTGGAAATGGGAAAATGAAAATTCTTAAATCCAGTGAGGTGAGTAAATTACACAGGAAATGTTAATATTGTGTGCTTCTGATATTTTTGGGTGTCTTTCCCCCCCCCGCCTCAAACTGGGATGGTGTTGGAAATACCAAATTTCCTCATGGAAGACCTGTATAGCTGCTGTTCTCTGTTGACATGCTCTGATGGTAGACCATTTTCACGTCCTACTATACCACCAGCATTTTATCACTTTTTAAACCATAGTCATTGTTTTTTCTTAAATTCTTTTTGAATGGGGAACTAATAATAAATTATTATATCATTATAACATTAATATATTATAGTTACTACTATAATAAATGCTTATATCAGTGAATGCACAATCCAGTTGAAATAGTTTATTGGTACAGTGTTTTGAGTCTCTCTCTTCGCCTGCAAGAATTCAGAAGGCAACATAGTTATGCTTCCTAATATGTCATACTTGTTCTGCTTGAATTTTTTTTTTTCTTTTTTCTTTTTTAATGGCTGTCAAGGTGAATGGATAAAGAGGATAGGAATGAAACATGATGAGTGTTCAATTAAGACAGTTACAGAGTTTATAAGACTTAGGGTTTATTCTGAGAGCGCGCTGATTTTGAAATATGACAAGTAAAATAGAAATAAAGTGGCATTAGGCCATATTGACAAACTCATGAGTAACTTAAAAATTCTGGTAGCGTCAGACTTTTGTTTTGTGTGGTGTGTGGTTTTGGTTTTGTGTTGTCTTTTTTTTTTTTTTTTTTTTTTTTTTTTTTTAAGCTTGATAGAACAGCAATAAAATTCTGTTTTGCCGAGTGTGGCTGAATGTTTTATCTTGTAATTGATATCAGTTGGTAATGCATCTGCATTTGGTTGGAATGGCAGAGGGGACTATCCTGGTGAATCCCAGGAGCTTGAGGGAGGCTGGGCCAGAGGAGCAGGAAGCCTGTATTCTCTGAATGGATTTGAGTTTAAAGTGAGAAATCCATTGGCCAAGGCTTTTCTTTTGTGAAATGGCCTGCTTTTTCTTGCTTGTAATTTTATGCATCTACTTTGAACGGTGCTTAAGCAGTTAAAACTCCTTAAAATGTGTTAAAGCGGTAATTTTCTAGCTTACCATTAGATGGACTCTTTTAATGAACATTAATTTAAAAAAAACCCAAAATGATGATTTTGTGCAATTTTGGAATAACTGAAAAATTTTAGCTGTCTTTTGGAAGTGTCTGTCAGTAACAGTTATTTCATCATTTCTGCATAGCACTAATTGTATGTCTAGTACGACATAACTTGACTCTGTTCCCTCCTACCTGACTGCTCTCTAAAGAGTATGCTAAGTTTTCATCAATATTAATCTGTAAATTACAGAAATACATCATCATGGGTAAATGTGTGCTCTGTGAGCAAGGCCAGTAGAGAAATACAGGATAAGGTGGCAAGATTAATCAGTTTTAGAGAGGCTAGTGCTGTTATTTCCCTGGTGTGCCGAACAATTGACTTCTGTTAAAAGTTAACAGTGAAAAGATATCCCCATCCTTTTGATACAGTTACATGGGGCTGCTAAAATGGAACACGTGCCATTCTCTTACTTCTGTTCTGCTTTATATATATATAATGCTTTTCCATCCTCAGTTAATGAAAGAATCTGGTCTCCATTTCTTGTGTATTTTTGTGATGGTCTGAACTGGGTCATCACTTGGTCTGCGATGTAAGAAAATGTCTTTGAAAGCTGCTTCTGTTCCTTGTATCTCTTTCTATTCCCCCCCCCCCCCCCCCCCCCCCGAAGTCTTGCGCTGCTTGATTTGGCATTTAATTCCTTATTCTTTCTCCTGGCTTCTCCTATCCTTTTAGTGGTTTTCAAAGTGCGTTATCCCCCTGCTTCTCTTGTGAGACTACAGTTAGTTGTCTGTGCAGTTTACTCCTCTCTATCTTTTTCTGTGATACCACTGTGTGAAAGGTGAAGAAGGGAGTTGTGCATCAAACCATAAGTCTTGAAAAGCAAATACTTGGTTCTGTGTGATAGGAACAGTGTCATGAACAGGATGACTGTGAAAAGTTCCTGAGCTCTCCAAAGTCACAGGAAAGCTATTTTGTTGACATGACCAGTTTTTGTTGGGCAGTTGGGACTTATGTTTCTGTAGATAATTCTCTTTTCTCTTACGACTTTCAAAGTTGGCAGACAGAAACTGATGCATCTGGGACAACAAAGAAGGCAAAGCAGGTGATGTGAAGACTTGTGAGATCTGGTTACTTTTTTCTTAAGATTGCTGCTTGAGTTGTGCTAGAAACACGTTGCATGCTTTTACAGGCAACTAAGACGTCATCACAAGTACTGAAAACTGAAGGTACAAGGCCAATGATAATGTTCTGTTCTTCTGATACTATACATAAGATAGATCATGGTTGGCTTAGAAGGTCAAGTTAACACTACTGCCGTAGCTGTGATGACAAGGATGTGGAAGGATGCTGTCTCTGCATATGTGGATTTGCAGAAGTCGCTGCTCTCGGATGTCATTATGCTGGTAAAGGTGTATTCTGTACTCGAATGGCTGGTTTCTGTCCCTGGGGTAGCATTATGGCAGTGCAAAGCACATCTTTATGGAGCTTACAGTCACTCTGGGAGTGCTTTGCTGGTCTAGCATGCAAAACTTTCTGAGTTGAAGTGCTCTTAGTGTTTATGTAACTTAATAGATTCTGTTCTAATAGACTCAGAGGAACTTTTTTCCCCAAATCCTTTGGTCTTGATAGGAGAAGGAAAGATGATTTTTCTTGCCTTTTTTTTTTTTTTAACTGTTGTTCCTCCTTTTCTTAATTGTAGAGCTGTACTACAGTAACCACAATGATGACTTCCAAGGTAGTAATTGATAAAAGATGGCCTGATAACAAAGGCTGAAATTAGTGATTTGTACCTGAACAATAAAAGGACAATGAAATTATAATGAGCATGGCACAGACTCAGAATGGACATAACTACATATAAAGTTTAGTACTTATTTGCTAAACCCAAAGAGATTGCTGAAAACTTGTCAGTTGGATGGAGAGAAATGCTTGCTCTAGGGCTAAACTACTGTAACATTTTCTAAGGGGCACAGGATGACTTCTGTCTAGTGCTCTGCTTTTTCTCCTGAATATGTAACAGATGTCCCTAAAATGGACAAGAAAAGCTGACAATGAGTGAACTGAAGATTTACTATGGAATGTGCAAGGCTGATTTTTTTTTTTTTGGTATGTTTTGTATGTTTTCCAATGTTGCTATTTTCACCTGCAGTTAAGTGCATCATCTCTCCCCATTAAGCAACCTGAAGAGAAAAAGCATTCTGTAGGTGGGAGAGCAGTATTGTAAAATAATTTAAAAGTCAAATGAAACAGGAAGGTTATGGACTGGTGTTAACACAAGTCAATAAGGTAATCTTCTGAAATTTTGGCAATTTCCATTTAGGGCCTCCTTATTTTTAACACTAGTATTGAAACCATTGTGATGATTGGCATTCAGCTTGCCATCTCTCTAGTCCTTTTTTTGTGGTGAAGGTAAACTCTGTAGAGAGGTGGTGAAGAGATGCGTTTCATGATGACAAAAGGAAGGCTTTCCATTTGTTTAGTGGGGGAAGGGATGCAGAGGCATTTATGGGAGATACGGGAGATGGAGTCAGGGCAGAAGTGAGGGTTAGTGATGCACTAGCTTAAAATTACTTGGGACATGGGGATAGTCTGTGAGTAATTCAAAGAGAATTTGATCTTTGTTCTGGTGTGGAGGTGGTGGCAGTAGAATTATGCATAAATGTGGCAAACGAAGGTTGCCCAAGCAAAATGTCTGAAGCTCTGTAAATCTTAGGCAATGATTGCTTGCATCATGTCCAGGCTTATTTAGCTTGAATAAAGAGATGAGTGCAAGAACACCAAGAACCTCAACGGGCTGTGAAGATAATCCTGGAAAAACTCCATGATGGGAAAGGTTAGAGGTGTTCTGCATGTGGGGATACTGAAAAAGGGCTAAGACAAAATGCCACCTTTGAAACAGAGTAGTAACTTGAGCAAATTTGGGCTATACAAAGCTACAGAAGTCTGAATAATCACAGTTTCTGAAATATTGTACACAAATTCATATGACCTATGCTAATCCTATCTAGAGAAACAATAGGAAATAATATGCATTCCAAATGCCCATGTTGGTGGTATTAGCCGAATTTTTAGAGCTGTTTTTTTGGTAGAAGCTGAAAGGGTAACTTGCATTTGTGTCATCTTCACTCTAGTCTGTTGTGAGTCATAGCAAACTGTCCTTCATGTGAGCCAAGAAGTTGCTGTCTCCTCTTGGTAAAGAGTTAAAGTGTTAAATAGTTTTGTGTAATAACATACATGATTTCCACAGGGAAATGAAATTTAAGATCTGTGCTGTTGTGAAAGATAGGTTTATTTGGAGTTAAAAAAAAAAAAAAGTTTATTTCCTACTCTTGAGACTGACACACTAAGTTCAAAACATCTTCACTTTCATTTGGTGCACTTGGACAATGCAATTAGTTTATTTTTGTTTGTATAATCTTGCAGTCCTAGCAGTTGGTTTATTGTGGAATGGCTTGTGTTCGTCAAAACCGAGTGAATGAAGATGGGTAGGGAAGGTTGTTTTGTCTTTAGCGAGAGGAGCCTATTGCCCCTTCCTGTCCCCACAGAGCTATACTGGAGCAAAATTTTACCATCCTACAAACAAGAAATGTTATTTGGCTTAGTAAGTTTAAATGTGAATAAGAACTCTGATTTATTTTGAATCCATTTATTTCTAAGTGTATTCTGGTTTTATTATATAAAACATTTTCTTTCAACTTCCTGAGGCTTTCCTCAGAATCCTGCAAAAGCAATCCAAGAATAACCAATTTAGGAATTAGATCATCATCAAACTCAGTAGCTATCATTTGTGATTTATTTCTTTAGTCCATCAGTTGTCACTTACACATGAAAATAAAGTCCTGGAAAAGTTTTCAGGCAGAGTTACTACTCTCGTTCTTCCTTTCCTCTCCACTTGTCTATGCTTCCCTTCTTCTTTTTCCTCAATGTACTGTGATTCTGAATAACTTTTTTTTAAAAAATCTTTGTGGTTACTGGATTTTCGCTGGCTGAGTATTTCCTGATCCTAAATATACGATCAGCAGTAAAAATGTTTTTTCCGTGTTAGAATTTGTTAGCAGAATGACCAAATAGAATTTAGACTTTACTTCTCTCTACTACTAATTGTTTTCTTGTACATGGATGTTCATACTTCCTATCTAGTCCTTATTGGGAACTGAATGTTCAATTCCCTTGGCCAGTGTTCAAAATTGCACTCAACATCTGTATGTGAAATACTATCACAAACATGAAAATACTATGGTATCTTTAATTGTGCTCATCCCTCTGCAAAAGCAGTGTCACCTTTTCAAAAGACTAGTTGTGAGGAATTAGCATGTCTTTCAAGGTTATAAATGGAAAAAAGAGGGGAGGGGCCAAAAAAACCCAAAAGAAGCAGTCTCATACTTCTTCAGTGGAACCTCTTCAATTAAAAACTCCTTTCCTTGCTTTTATGTCTTGTATGTGAACCTCACCATTAATCTGAAAGAAACATGAGTAAAGTAATAGCTCACACATGCCCTTAAAAAATGAAACCTAATCATCAAAATAACAGTACCTTACAAAATCGAGTTATTACAAAAATTACTTTAACCTCATTTGTTTGTTTATGATCTTGAGTTAAGATCAATCTGTGCTCTTCTTTGAGTAAATGCATGAAAAACTCTTTAGCAGAAATACTACACGATTGCGATTTCTTTGAACAGGTACTTTGTGCTGGACTTCGAGACGGGGATTCTGCAGTATTTCGTGAATGAACAAAGTAAAAACCAGAAGCCACGAGGAACCTTATCTTTAGCTGGAGCTATAATATCGCCCAGTGATGAAGTGCCACATATGTTGGTGGTCTACTCTGCTAATGGAGAGATGTATAAGTTGAGAGGTACAGTGCTGCTTAAAGTGCCAACTGAGTTGTTCTTCTCTCCTGTTCCCACTTCTGTGCCTCTTCTTTCATATCTCATTTCTCTTTTACTTCCCTATACTGTCAGAAGGTAGTGGTTATACAGCTATATTGTTACGTACTATATTATAAAACGCAGTGGAACAGTAATCTGCAGTTAAATGTGTGTGAATTTACAATATATAGACTTTCAGGGCTGGAAGATAACTCAAAATGCTTTCTATAAGCTGTTATTGTGGCATTTTGATTGTACAGTATGTCTTGTTTGCTTCTGAGGGAAGAAAAAGCTGCTTTCAGTGCTGTCCACAGCATAGCATTTCATTTCTAATGCTGTTCTCCCCTGACACCATCCTGCAGATAATGTGCATTAATGAATCTGCTGATGAGTCGGAGAAGGAAAAAATGCCAGTGGAAGGCTGTTAAGATACTCTGTTCTTGTCAGTCTTGGAATAATTGAATGTACCTTTAACATAAAATTTTGCCTTCCCTTGCTCCCAAACGTAAGAAAGACAATATAGGGTATGTAAGAGTTAATTTTGAATATTTAAAAAAAAAAAAAACCAAAAACAACCAAACAAACAAAGCAGCAGGATTCTGATTCTAAGGTATTTTCAGTATGGTTGATTACTCTGGGTACTTTTCCTATCAAGCAAGTTTATCAGAAAATAAACTGGTATAAAAAAAAATGACATGTAATACAGTGTAACAGAAGTTTAAAATTATGTTAGTTTTATTCTGACCACAGTTTTATCAGCTGGCTGCAGGACAGAGTATGCAGGACTGCCCTGTGGTACAGTGTGTTGCTGTTTTGTATGTAGAACTGAAACACAAGCACAACCAGGGAGAGTTTCTGTTAAAATGTTTTGGAATATGCACAGCTAGAAATCAGGAACACTTGTGGTTTCATTATCATGCTTTGCTCATTACTTGAGATTATCAAATACTTACACTATGCTGCTTTTAATTTCATGAGATCTATGAATTTGATTCAAATCAGTAAATAATTTTTATGCTGAGTCAATAACCATTGAGATACTTAATAGCAGGGGAAGTAAGAGAAAATATTTACTGAAATTATCCACTCTGTATTAGTATTCTTAATTAGGATTACTCTAGTAGTGGTTTGTTCAAAAAAAAAAAAAAATCCAAAACCAAACCTCTTTCCTAAATATACTTAACTGATATTACACAGAAGCCACCTGATATAGACTGCAGACAATCTTTTCAATAACTTTTAAAGCTGTTTTTTGAAGATGTGTGGGAGAATTTCTGGTTTTCATTCTTGTGTCTTTAAGTTGCATGCGAATGCAGGTTTAAAGAGAGATTTAGTTGAACTACATTAAAACAGAAGTACTTAAGTATCTGGGGAACTGGTAGCTTGTTTGGTAGCTGATTGACATCCTGAGTGTAGAGGTTTTACTGATACAAATGCTACAGTGTGGCCTTTGTCCTTCACAAAGAGAGACAAGTAAAACAAAAGTGGATTAAAAATTTTTTAAAAAGTCATCTTGAGGTAATTCTGCTTTTAATAACACTTGGAGGAGATAACCATGAAGAAGCCTCATAAGCTTATCTGTTCCAACTGGCCACGGCATCTTAAGTTGAGGTTTAGATGTGTTGTACTGAAGAAGTTACACGTACTTAATTTAAGTAGCGTAAATTAGAATTTATAGTGTGTCCTAACGAATAAAAAAAAAA
This sequence comes from Platalea leucorodia, assembly GCF_965183815.1. Taxonomy (NCBI): domain Eukaryota; kingdom Metazoa; phylum Chordata; class Aves; order Pelecaniformes; family Threskiornithidae; genus Platalea; species Platalea leucorodia. The sequence goes on from NC_138823.1 coordinate 123,098,750, forward strand.
TCCTCCTCCCCTCCCACCCCGTCACCTTCTCTTATGCAAAAAAAGAATATTGGTTTATGTGTGATTCCCTGCGTTTTCTTCTTTCTGTTCTAGCTGCTGATGCAAAAGAGAAACAATACTGGATAACTCAGCTTCGATCCTGTGCCAAACATCACAAGGAAGGTAATTCTAAGGTAAATAATTAAGAGGGAGAAGTAACTATTATGTTTTAACTGGTGTAGGTGAAGAACAGCATGGTCTGCATGATAGACTGGCTGCTGTACTTCGTGGGTTGATGTTCAGAGGTTTATGACTAAAAGCAGCAAGTTGGCATTCCTCACTAACTGGAGCAGACTTAAGTTAATTGGGCAATTTTAATAAATAAACATTGTCCTATTTATGAGAAATTAATGAAGTGCATTTTGGATAATGTCAATACATGCTTAATTGAGTGGCTGGATCAACAGCTTATTAATAAATACCTGTGTGATGTCCTGATTAGTATTTAAAAGTGTTAACTGATAGTAGTTCTATTTCGTTTTATAAAATTTAATGGCCCTTATTATAGAAGATTCAGGTAGATATTAGCAGTGGTCAGTCTTCAACTTCTTTACCAAATCTGATCATATGAAGATTTATATTATTTATTTCTCTTCGGAAATGATGTCAGAATTTTTGTCCTCAAACAGATCAATATCTTGGACAGGTAAAAATCCGTTTGGACTTCAAAAATAGTAAAATGATGGGTTGAGGGTGTCCCCTGCCTCCAAATAGAAATGACATGAATCTGTTTAAAGTAGAACGCACTTTGAAAGTGGGACGTATTAAAAGCAAACAAACAACCCTATTAGAAATAAATGATTATTGTATTTATTTTATGTATACTTTTGGTGTTAATGCTAAGTCACTAAAAAAAAAGTCCTGCTCTTATCTTCATTCTTTTAAGCACTTCTATTGATATCTTTACAAAAACAAAAAAGATTGCTTTCCTCATGACTAATTGTTTGCTATATTAAAAAAATGCATATAACTGCAAGCAGAAAGGATTCCTCCCTGCCCCAAGATGTTGACAATATCAGTCTTGTGTTAACTGCAGTCAAAATCATGATCCTGAGTATCTTTGAAAGTTGGACTTTGAAAAGATGGATGATATTTTGAGGAGACTAGCATTCACTGAAGTGTGTGAAGTAAAATCAACTTTTTTTCCTTCTTTTTGAGTGATGTGGACTTGTCAGGAAGGAATTATAGTATAATTAAAATCCTTTTTGAAGGAGAATAAGTAACTTCGGTGTTTCAGTACTCTTTCAATTCTTATGCATGACAATTAAATATGGTTTTTATATAGCTGTGGCCCAGTACTGTTCAGAAAGGTGCAACTCTACTTGATCAGAATACTCTTACAGTTGCTGTTGATTTGCAGCTCAGGGGCTTCCTGTGCTAGATAGAGACTATAACTTTTTATACTCAATTGCCATCAATGAATTATTCCTCAATAAGTTTTCTCGTCACTTCTTGAACCCATTTAAATGTTTAGCATCTACAATGTATTGTGATGACGTAATAGAACTGTTGTTCTATATATATGATATCAGACACTTGTGCAATGGAAAATTGATTCTTATACTTCTACTCTCTATTAGTTTGCTAATATTTCTTAATAGTGGATTTGTTTTTTCTCCTTTTGCCCGCTCCTGATAAATAATTCTGTTGAGGTGTCTATTTTAATACCAAAACCTCATTCAAGAGTGGCAGTAATTGAGTTGAAGCTGATCTTTGTGTAAGTGAAGTTTGGATCATTTTTCCTCCTTAGGTAAAAACTGTTGCACTTAGTAATAATTTATGTTCAGAATTTTTCATACTGCCTCTCCATGTTGAGCTCCTGCAGTAGTAGTATCTACATGTTTTGATAGGCTCTGAATTAATTAGTATGTCAAGAGAAAAATCTTGGTGTTATAACAGTGAAAATGTCCAGCAATTAGTAGTGGTCCAAAAAAAGCAACTAGAATTTCAGGAATTATCAGGAAAGGAGCAGAGAACAAAAGGGAAAATACTTAGACTGCTCTAACTCCGTCAAATACTTCTCTTGAATACTTTTATCAGTCCTCTTCCATTTCTGAAACAGAAACATTGGAGTGGGGGAAAGTACTTTTCATCACTTTTGTTATTCTTCTGTACAGAATGAACTCTGTGTGACAAAACTTGACTACACTGGAGTCTTTTTTTCTGATGATGGGAAGGGAAAGGGCAAATCAGGGAAGTATAGTGTTAATAAGTGCTCTGGAGTGGCTGAATAGGAAGTATTTGCTAGCTGTTAATATCGCTGTGGGGGAGCCTCAAAGAAAATGAGCTGAAAACAGGATCAAAATAACAGGAGATGAATGAAAACTAGGATGCTTTGGATGCCAAAATTGTGTATAGGTTTGAAAAGTATGTGAAAGGCAAAATGTTATTAGATAGTCTTGACTAAGTGAGTGGGAGGCTATTAAATACACAGACAGCATCTGTCCCAGACGATGTAATGTGCAACTTTCAGAAACAGGAAGGTCTTAGAATGAGGAGCATCTCTCTAGACTTGTTCTTATACTCTTGCATAGTGACTTACCACTGCTGTGGCTTTCCTCTGGGTCCTAGGCTCATCATGGAAGAAAATAAAAGCATTTCCTTGACTGAGAGGTGGCGGCCATACATAACTGAGGAACCAAGCAAAAGATTATTTCAAACAGCAGGAGAAGGGTTCTTGCATTTTTCTTGGAAGACTGATCAGTTACAGAAACTTGGCATAGGATGCTGGAATATAGATGCGTTTTGGTTGGTACAGTCAGCCATATATTTTAATTAGCTTGGATCCATTTAATATAAAATAGAAATGCTTAAGAAAACTAAAATACATTTCTTAGTTCTGTGTTACAAGTGTACATCTAAAATCAGACTAGGTCACTTTTCACTTGATGTGTTTGTTAGTGAAGCACTCTTAATTCTCCACTTTTGTAAGCCACAGAGCAAATAAAGATTTTATATCTTCTGTATTTTTAAGCTCAACAGTCAAGAAAATAAAATGTTGGGAATTCGTGTGTCAGATGAGACCACTGATGACTCTGCTTCTTACTCCAGAAGTGTACTGTACTGAAGCAATGTTGTGCTTACCTGTTCCTAGGAACCTTTCTTATGACAAGATTTGTCTCTTGGTTTTCAATATACTTTTTTCTTTTTTCCCCTCCTATCTTCTCAGGGTTAGAGTATTATCTGAGAAACAGATTTTCACTGACTTTAGCATTGCATATAGTGCTAACTTGGATTTCACCTACAAGTAAGTTTTAAAGCTTCTCTCTGCTTTTCTCTATAAAAGCAAGTGATAAAAAGCTTAAATGCTACAATGATACAGACTTTGGAGATCAGATATTGGTTAAAAGGGAGTGATGCTTCACAGACATTCCAGAAACTAGAAAAAAAATGCATTTCTAGAACTTCTTTTTTTCTTTTCCTCAGAGTTTCTTAACTTCAGAACTACTGCCTGGTAGGAGATAAGGGAAGCAAGAACTGCTGCATTTCTTTGTGATTTTTGTCTTTCTCTTGTAGATGAAGGTACTTTATTTTTTATTAATAATTACTAGCATGGGAGTGGAAACATACTGTTTAAAATATGTTTAAAATATTTTAAATTTACATAAAATAGCGTGCTGTTATTTTAGCCACCTTACTGTTTCTTTTGTGTTGGGCTTAGGGACTGGAATTACATAGGGAGGTCTGTAATGACACAGAGAAGGGTATGTTTTTTACTTCCTTTTGCATAATTGAGGACTTGACAAAAATCTGCATTTTTGGGTTTTGTTAAAACAGCCCTGCCATTGATAGGACTGTCATGATGTGATTTGGAATTCTGCGGGCAGCAGGGCTGGATTTCTCTCTTCCCCCCCCTCCCCGTACTTGAAGGGTTGTAGTAAGTGATAACTGCAAGTTGTCTGTCTCTCATAGTGCTATCACGAACAGGCAGATAGATACTTATGTGTGTTAAGCTTCTGGAGTTTGAACAGAATCCAAGCTCTGTCTCTGCTGGGAACAGGCACATTTCTGCATCTGGAAAGTTGGAGCCCGAGTGTTTGCTCCCAGCTTCTTCTACAGCTTGAATTCACCTTTTTCACAGGAAGAATGAGAGGCAGAAATTTCTAGCTACTTTTTAGGCATTGTACACTTGAGAAGGAGGTGGAATGGGAAGTGTAAAATATGCAGTCAGGGGTACATTTTCTCTTACGCTGGTGGTATATAGGTTAACTGGGGAAAAATAATGGGATAACCAGGCAAGCAGTGGGAAGGTTCCCAAGAATACCAGTGAAGCAGCTCTTAGCTACAGGTGTTTCGTCTTGGAGAGAGAACACGTTTTTGAAATCTTGAATGGATACTACTGGAAGGAGATTCATAGGAAAACATGAGAATTTGGAGAATGTTTTTCAAAGCTGAAGCAGTGTCACTATTTCTGTGAAATATTCATAGGAGAGCACTCCTTCTTCCTGCACTGGATCCAGATCAGCACTAGTTTCCTTTCTTTTTCGGAGCTACTGCCTGCTGCAAAATGCTGCTGTATGACTTCCTGTCCTTGCTGTCTTTAAAGCTTCAGTTGGGGACTGGAGTGGTGGAGGAAATTAAGCAGCGCAGCGATTTAAAAAAAAAAAAAAAAAAAAAAAAAAAAAAAATTGTATACTAATGACTAAATTCATTTGCATCCTAATGAATGATCCAAAGGTGAGCTATACAGCTAACAAGTGGATGTAACACAAGCTAAGTCTGTTGCTTTGTTTTAATTAAATTTTACATCTTAATGATAAAAAAAGCAGTAAAAGGATAATGTTCTCTGGCAAATAATTCCCATGCTGTAAGATAGTCTTAATGTTCTTGGTATTCCCATACAAGTCTCATTTCGCTTAATTACAGATTGCTCAACCTCCACAGAGTGCCAAATCACACTGTATTGGAAGAAGTCTTCTATATCTGGATAGGATTGCTGGGTTTTTTTTTAGACTATTCTAAGTGAATATTATTGTACAAGTTTTAATTAAAGCATTAGTCAAATTGGAATTTGGTGATATAAAATGCTTCCAAGAAGAAGTAGGCTTATGCATAATTTTTGTGGTAACTTCCAAGAATAATTTTATATCTATAAATTGTCACAAGCTTGTTAGTTTTTCTGTTTCATACCCCTTTTTTCTTGACTGTTTAGTGATGGTGGCTGTAAAAGCACTACTAGGAACAAACACATGGGCTTTTATACCAGCTCTTAATTCCAATGTGTGGATCTGTTGCTGGATTGGCATATAAGTCTTCTATTTTTCAGTGCATGTCAGGAATGTGGCAGGGAAGAGAAACCTTTGTCTTCTGAAGTAGCTTCTGTCTTAAATTGTGCTCAGATGGTAATTTCAGCTTAGGTTTGTACTAGAATAAGGAGGTAGACTCCCCCTTGTTCCAGCTTCTGGTTTGGAGCTGCACAAGTGAACTGCTAAACACTGGATGGTGTGGTTTCATGTTTCAGCTGAACTTGTCTGCTGATTCCCTGCAGCTGTAAATGGCAGTCCAATTCCCTTCCGTCTACTGCCACCTTTTGCGCGGGCTCTGTTGTGTTTCTGGCCCTGTGGTAGCTTAGGCATCAGAAGCAGAAAAAACGGCATCCTGCTAAAAAGGACTGGGTTACCTGACCAGCTCACTGAGGAATCGGATGAGCACTGATGTAGGGAAAGCTGGACTCTGCTTCGAGCAGCCCCTGGTGGTAAAGCCCTGCTCTCTTCTTCCTCCTGGATGGAGGACAGCTGAAATGAATCTGGCCAAAACCTAACCTTTCTTTGGTTTAGTCGGAGGCTCTGTATTTAAAACTGAGCCAACCTGATGACTGCATGCCTCTGTAAGGACTGTCCTGCTCTCTTTCCCCTCAAGCAGTGTTCCTAGTGCCTGTTATAACCATCATCCAGCCCTTTGGAAAGGCAGTTTGGGAGCTAAATCAGCGGAAAATTCTGTATGTGTGTCTATGTCTCTGTTTCTCTTCTGGTTTAATTCCCTGGAGTGGCTGTCCATGAGGTCGAATGGGCCTCAGGCAGCATGGAGAGATGGTGGAGGAAAACATCCAAACCTGCCCCTTTCAGTGGCAACTGCAGTAGCAGTTTAGCTGTAATGTGAAACAGCACCTGTAGTAATACCTGAAAGTTTGAAGTCAACACTTTTATCAAATCATTATGAGGCAGATGTGTGATTTTTCTCCACAGCTGGAAGAATGGCTGTCATAGACCTTTGGTGGCCATTCTTCAGTTTTATCAGGTTTCTTCTTGCCTTATTAATGAATGGCCACAGAGATACCTTTAAATTTCTAAATGGATTTTTTTTTTTTTTTTTTCCACTGGGTATTTTTAACATCTGCATGAGAACTGTTGCCATAAAGCCAGACTAGTGAAAGTTTCAAGTCTTTGAGTGTTGTTTTGGTTCTTTTATGCACATGAAACCTCTCTTCCTTTTGAGCAAGTTCACTCTTCCCTCCTCTGGTATGCTCGTCTGCTTCCTCCTCTCGTCCTTGAGCTATAGAAGCCAACTGAAGAATGGTGCTTCTAATTAAAACATGCTTTGGAAATCCTTACAGTGGTGAGGCTGAGAAGGAAGCAGTGCTTGGCTGTAGATATGTGTGTGTTTGACACCTTTCTTTTCCTCCCTTTGGAAGCTGCATGAAGATAAGAGTTGCTCACAGCTCTCTGCTTTCAAAATCCTACAGAAATGGAAAAAAAAGTCCATTTAGGACTGAACATGAGCTTGCTCAAATGATTCTTGACAAAGAAAAGATTTTTATGATGGAATAATTATCATAGCCTTTTGCTTAAAAGCAGACACGTGTATTGCCTTACTGAAGATAATGAAGCACTATAATACTCTGTCAGAAAAGTTAGTAGCGTAGATGATGCTTTACACAAATGTGCAAAGCATATCATAGGCTGGTCCCTTTGCAATGCTGAAGTTTGGATGTTAGGCAGATTCAGTCATTTACATTTTAGTATTTGTGAATGATCGTAATGTAAATTAAACAGATTTCTGTCCGTATTTTTCTTTTCTCAGTGTTTGTTTACTTAGGATGCATTGGAAAAGAAGTAGATGGGAATTAAAATACCGCATGGTGGTGTCTCAAAATCGTAATTACTTTCTGATAGTGTGTGACTTCTCATTGCTTTAAAGCTGCACGCAGGGATTGGTTCTGTGCTATATATATGCAGAGGAGTAAAGGAATGTCATTTCAGTATTTATTATTCTGTAGAAAACATCCGTGGCACAGTGCCTGTGAAAATGATGATTATCAGCCATAAACAGATATGACAGTTCACTTCAGAAATTAGTTTATTGATCTCTGGAACATTGCATTTACTTTCCAAAATAAACAAAACTGTTTGCTTCTGGTAAATGGTGAAAAACGCTTCAGCTTCTTTGTGAGCAGGAAGGGCAATCTCCAGGGAGAATGAGTCATGAAAACATTAGTATAGTTGGAACTTACTGTTCTACAATTACATTATTTTAATTGTTAGGATTTTTGATATCCAAATGGAAGCATTCATTATGCTGCTTTTTCATCTTGGAGATGGGCAGTCTACTAAAATAAAAATCTTAACGCAAATCTGTGTTAGCTAAAGCGTACTTTAGCTAGTTTTAGGTCGTAAAACCAAGATGAACGCAAGTAACAAATTAATCTTTTATTAGCTTCTTTATTATTCTGAGCAATGGTAAAGTGTAGCCTCAGGAAAGAATATTTGTAATCCTTTTGGGATGCTTCAGCTGGTGGATTTCTTGACTCATTGTTGGCACCATGCATTACTAATTGTTGAAGAGCTTATGTCTTACTTTCATCAGACTTTTCACTATCTTTTTATGTATTTATTTGCAAACCAGAAAGCACTAGGACCAAAGAAAAGGAGATATGGTAATAGAGGGGCAGATCAGTCATACCAGCAGCACTAGGGGGAAGAGCGGTGGATTAGGAATAAAGATCCATCAGTTACTGTCATTGCTTTGATTTCCTGGGAGAGTGGCATTAATGGCTGTTGTAATATGATGTGTAATTAGAGTGCTTTTAGCTGTGGAAAACATCACATAGGTTTTAACATTTTAACAAAATTGGAAGATTTTGATTTTTGCGCAGCTGTGTATCGATGCAAAAGAGATGCTTGTCATTCCCAGTATTCAATCTGACGAAGTTCTGCAAAAGAGGAGTCAAGTATTTGGCTGGGACATAGGTGTTGACAATGTGTTGTAAAATTCAAAAGTGCATAAGGGGCTGAGTGTGTAGTTCCTGGGAGGCCTCTTCTGGCAGTGGCAGGAAGAAGCTGTCAGAAGAAATTAGCTGCCGCCTCTGTCTCCTTAGATGGAGCAGGCACAGTGCTCTGCTGCTGTTCTCTGTGGCATTGAGGAGTGGAGCCCCACTTCAAAGGGGTTTGAGTGGTTGTAGAAACTGCCTCCTCTAGACATTCGCCTGCACATTGTGTATGACTGCTTTTGCAAGTTGTAAGTTGGAATTTTTTACATTTATCATTAGGCCTTGCCTAAGCATAGCTTCATGGGTAGCCACAGGTCCTGGTGCTGAGGTCATTTAGGGTTTGGATGTTACAGACATCCTCTAAAGAATAATCCCAAGTTAGATGCTAGAGGGTTTGTGTCGTGGGCTGGTGGAGTTTTCTGGCACATTGGTCAGGAACATTGGATGGATGAAGGATGTAAAGGGACAGAAGACGAAGAGGTGAGGAAAACTTGCTTAGAGACCTGTAGGAGGTGTTCAAACCAATGTATTTGGCTCTGATATTTGGCACAGACTGTGGCTGTATGTGCTAATTCAGGATTGCAAATCTTCCTGACTTGGTGAGCTGCATAGGATTGGTGACTATCTTGTGGTGAGAGGGGAAGAAGAGGACTCCAGCAGAGGCTCACCGGCAGAGGTGATCTCTCCCTAGACATGCGCTATTGCAGGGCAAGGCATGCAGCTGAACGTCAGGCACACCAGGCAGTGTGATATGGTCAGCCCTTGCCAGGCTGTGAACTTCTATACGTAGAGATTTGGGGTTACCTAGTGTCTCTGTAGCAGCCTTCTTGAGCACCACCCGCTACTGAAACTACAGATGGGTTGTTCTTCCTGATTTTCGTTCCTGCTCCACTGATTCCCAAACTCCATGTCCTAAATGACTGTCTACCAACAGCCGTTGCTGTGAGCTGCCACATGCCTTTGCAAAAATTAATGAAAAGCCATCTTAAATGCACTGTGATCCCATAGATTGTTTATTCTGCCTCAAGTCACAGTTTAGGAGTGTAGTTGATGTAGCCCAGTGAGTTATGGTATGAACTAGAGCAAATCTTGCAGGAAAAAAAATCTAATCTGGATTAAGAGACTCCTAAAATGATGGGTGTATCTGTTTCTTGGACATGTGTTCATTACTTATTTGTGGTACAAAGCCAATTAAAAAAAAGAAATGCGGCTAGCTAGCAGCTTTTGTACTAATAGTTCAGTAACAAATTTATGACTCCCAAGCATAAGTGGGGTTTGGTGAAAGGCGTATCATGTTAGGTAATGTGATGAGAGAAAATGTGAGGTGTGAGCTGCAGTCAGGGTGTCTGTTGTGATCCATGGGGTCAGCTGCAGACAGTTCACTGCAGTTTGAAACACTGTCTTAAGGAAAATAGCATTGAATTGCTAAATAATATCAATGATATAGATATTAACTTAGAATATATGTGCATTTCAATTCATGAACGTATTCCTCGATGTGTGCATGTTAAATGAGATTATTTTAGTGGCTGTTTTTTCTGAAAGCTGACTCTGTCCTAGAATTCCTTCCCGATTCTGTATCTAAACAGAAACAGTGCATGGATCTTTCCATATTTGTTTTATGTTCCTTTTGTTATTTGCAGATCTGTAACTCCTCTCCCCCTGCCAAGAAAATCAAAACACAATAAAACTTCACTTCTCACAGAATGTTGTTTTCTTTCAAGCAAAACTAATGGCTAAACTCACTGTTTTACATTGCTGCTGTTTATCTGGGTTTTAGGATCAGTTTAGCTATATGAAGGTGGCAGTTGTATATTTTTAATATTGTGATCACATGATACTAGAATGTCAGTGATTCTCAGAAGATTTCATTCTAAAACCAAAATAACTTTAATTAAACTGGAAGATAAGTTGATCTTATGCTGAAAAAATGAACTTCTCTCGTTCTTCCTCTGCAACCTCAATTTAGTTTAGAAGTATTCTGATGCTAGTCAGTTAAAAAAGAAACATCGGTAAGTATATTCTGCTATTATATATCAGGGATAGCCCTTCTCTGTGAAACTTCTATTTAAAAAAAGGAAATCCAATCTCACCCAGTTTCCCTCATCCCCTTCCTTCTCCAAAATAACTTTTCTTCTGGCTCTTATTTTAATTGTAGTTATTTCTAAATAATGCTCTTTCAAATGGAAGATGAATTAAAAACCTGGCAACCTACTGTGCCCTTCTGACAAATTCCACTCCCTGTGCCTTTTTTTTTTTTTTGCCTTAGAGTCAAATGCAGTTTTAATGCAATTGTGAATTATCAGCCAGGATGGATAGTTTTTGAATGCCTGATTCTACAAATGCTTATTATTACAATCTTATTAGTCATGGTAGTAAAGTATATATTCATTGCAGAAACAGAGTCAGACCATCATTCTTGGAAGTGTTTGTAAATATAAGTCCAGACCAATGGAATAATGCTTATTTCTATGAGTATAGGAGCTCTTTGCATGATGGGAATGTGATAACCCATTTTTTAAACCTTCAAATGCCTCAAAAAGTCTGAAGTCTAGTTTTGTGTGGGGGTGGCAGAGGGATCATGTAACTTATTTCACTCTTCCTTCTTGGCACTGCCAGATAATCTGCCTTGTCACTTACAGTCAGTGTAGTGGGAACATGATGCCTGACTTCCAGTGCTAGTTGGAACCTCTCCACCTTGGATTTAAAGTCTTTTAATGAAATTACCGCAGAATTGCAAAGTTTGACCTGTAAGGGATAAGGAGAGAGATTGTACCCAAGTGATATTTTTGCGCACTTGCCAGCAGACTCAAGAGTAGTACCCCACATTGATGATAACTGTCTTAGCAGTGTTGAAGGCTGCCATTGTTACTTGTGCAGGGTTTGTAGGAGAGGTGAAATGGTATTTCACCCATAGGGCTGTGTATTTACCTCACTTTCTTAAAGTGCTGCTAAATGTCACTCTGGAGTGGTTTGTGTTTCATGAGGTAAGAGTGACTCTGTTTCAGTTTTAACCTTACAGATGCAATCAATAGTTCAAACAGAAGGGAGAAGCTTTTTTATGTTGCACTTTTATATATGATGTCCCACGGTGCTCTAGTGCACACTGGAGCTTGATTGAGAATTGCTCTTCTAAAGAACTCCAGGAAGACTCTGGTTTGAGGGCTGCAGAAAACAAACCAAGATGGCAACACCGACAAACAGTTAGATAAGAACAGAGAAAGTTCTTGAATGTTCAGACTGATTTTATAGGTTGTATGTTAAGAGTAATCACACTGCAGATACTGTTGGAGATTTATTTCTGGCCTTTTTTGTATTTAGAGTTTATCCCAAGCTTACTCCAAAACATCTTGACTGTTTAAGCCATGTTTTTTTTTTTTTTTTTAAATGTTAACGTTTAATTGGTGTGTGGATTGGCCTTGCCAAAATTGCAGCTCCTCTAATGTTGAAAACAGCACTGCACTGTTTCAGAAGTTCACCAGGTGAAAGCATTAAGATTTTTTTTTTCTTCCTTGCTGTTCATACCAGTTTGATGAATTATAGGTCAATGGCTTAATAAAAAATATTTGTGTTAGCATTGTTATTACTTTGTCTGCAAAATCCTTCCTAATCTTTCATAAAAAGTATGGTTGTAAGAACTTAGCAGCATGTTAATATGTAATGAGTTTGTGAAGATTTTTGCAAAGGCTGATTTCAGACAATCCAAGAAACAGAGGCAATAGCCACAATGTTTTCAAGAAGATCCCTGCTGAGCAATGCAGATGGTTCAGAAGGGATAAATCAATCCTGAGCACAGTTACACCTCCAGATTTAGGTTTGTGAGGAAAGTAGAACAGCGCAAATCTGTAGCCTGAATTGTAAATTATTTACTTGTGTAAAGGTACTGATATCAGCATCCCATTGCTTGTTCTAGAGCATTTCATCCTCGCGAAGTAGAAGCTCATCTCTGCTGCCACCTGGAACAGTTAATGCTGCATCTCCTAGTGGCCAGAAACATATGAATCAAAGTGGGCCAACTGTTGTAACCATCACACATCACAAATCACCTGCAGCTGCTCGAAGAGCGAAGACCCAGCGTTCTGGTCAACTCCATGAAGTCAGAGAGGTAAGAGATAAAAATCTGCTGTTTTGCTATAACTTCTAAATACTTATTTTGCTTTAGAATAAGCAATGAAGTCTGACAAATTAACAATTCTCTTTGTTTCCTATTTTATGTTTGATTGCTTTGTTTTGATCCCCTCACCGAGCAAAAGGCAGTCTTTAGTTCAGGTTCAACTTAAAGTCTGGTGTATACAGGCTTTTTTATGCCGATGTTAAAATTAGTGTGTGCACATGCTTAGAAGAGGAAGTAGCTTGGCCACAGCTCCCAGACTTTGCTGTGGTGCTGCGGTGCTGGAGGAGCATCTCTTTTAGCTTTCAGATTGGAAAGAGGGCCCTGAAGCATTTAAATATGACTAGAAAAAAACAACTTGAATAAGTCTGATGAATGAATGTGCAAGAAGGCACAGCTCACCACACTCAGCGGTTTGTTTCTATATGGCAATAGTCTTAACTTTGTTGTCAAGTTTCTATTGCTGGTTTTGTGATGGAAGAATACTTTGTCCCTATTAAACACATGAAAAGCAAACAAGAAAGCATGTTTCTTTCAAAGCATGTTTACCAGGGTTTAAGAAGTATAATTCATATACTGATTTAAGTCTGTCTTCCAGACAACAAAAATAATACAGAGTTTCAAGCTTAAATAGTACGGCAGACTTTCACAGAACTCACTTTCATCTTTCTTTCATCCCTTATTATTTTTGCTTTGTCTGAATTTCTTGCTATTCTCTAATAGTACCTTTGTCGGTCCCCTTCCCACCCCTTCTACCAAAGAAACTGTTGGCAGCCTAGCTGCTTTAAAGCATTCTTTTATCACATGGGTTTAAAACGTCTACCACAATCCTTCAAGTTGCAGTCTCCAGAGTCTCAAGAGTTTACGCCCCTAAATATTTTATAAATGGAGACCTTCCATATTCAGAATTTGAATAAATTCTTAGTGTGTGCTCACAGTGAAGACTCAAATTACACATGCTACATGAAGAATGAAGAATGCCCGTTTTTATTCTAGTAACATTAAAAGTGAAAACTTCCCTTATATCCTCTATTGTATTAACAATAGTCATTGCTTGCTCTGAAGAGCACTGTCTGTCACCCACATTTTCTTTACATTATAGAAAACACACACCTGTTTGTTTCTCATGAGAATATCTTGTCTTTGCCTACCAGTCATCTCCCCCAAGTTGTTTCTACCTTACTAAATGTATTTGCTCTCATAGGTTGAATTCAGAGTGCACCTTAAACCTATTAATAAAATAAACAGAGGGAGCTGTTGCAGCTTTGTCAAATGAAGCTGGGTAGGGCTGAAAGGAATTTAAAAGAGAGAAATAGTATATGTGCTGATCATAATAAGTTGGGAAGGGAAAAAGTCAACAGATGCAAAGAACTACACTTGGGAAGGAAGAAATAAATACTAGCCTATAGTAAAACAGAGAATAAGTGGCGAGGTATTATCCCTGCAGAAAAGGCCTGGGGGTTTCTGACTCATTTCTTTGCAGTATATTGCAATGTGATATCATTCCAAAAAGGTAAATATTACAGGACTTCAATGTGTAATCATGGATGATAATTATTTTGCTATGTTTGATGTGGGTGATACTTCAGCTGCAGCACCACATCCTGTGAGAGTAACTTAGAGGGCTGCATTAAGAAAATCTTAGGCATTGAACATATGATAATGATTGAAGGTTAAAAGAAATGAGTGTTTTTCAGGGAGGGAAAATGGTACTAAGATGAACAATGCATAAGAAAGTTTTGTGAGGAGGCGTGTAAACTTTACCCTTTTGTGTATTGGATTTTTTGTGTGTGTGCTTGTTAAAGAGGAGCATATCAGTGGAAAAATCAGTCCTTCTGCCCTCTTTCCCAGTCTCATATAAAAAGTGGCTGCTTGACTGATCTTGTTTCCATCTTGTGAAAGGGTAAGTCTGTTTTTCCAGATTAAGGAAGCAGGCAGATTTCATTTCAATGTCATGCTCTGTGCGTTTCCTTCTCCCCCCTCTTCCAGAGTGAATGCAGTAGGCTTGGGTATGCGCTGCCTGTTTTTTCAGGGAATATTCTTGTTCCCTATATAAGTCAATGGTGAGTGTTAGATCTACTCTCCCTTGTTAAATTTGTGAATAAAGAGATCGGTCCAGAGACCTTCAAAAAAGTGCACTTAAATCTGTTCTAGTCCTTTTTTTTTTTTCAATCTGAAGCAAGGGGAAATATGAACTAAGATACAATAGGCGAGAGTTAATCCTCTCCTCAACACCCAAATCTTTGCTTTTTATTTGGAAGTTGTTTGGTGTGATTTGGATGAAGGGAAGAGACTGCAAAAGGATTATAGATCTGTGTTAGTGTTCCCATTATACAATGAAGTCACCGAAGCTTTGACATGCAAGTAAGCTTTTTTTTTTTATTGTACTATAAATAGGACTACGTTAATTTTACATCTTGTAAATACAGTAGTTAAATCAATGGAAAGAATTGATGTGCTTCTGGAAAACTAGAAGCAGCATGTATTTTTTAAATTTTAAAACAATGTTATGGTAATACTATGTTATATATGAGATATACAATATTATATATGAGATCTGTGAAAAACAGGAATGCTGCAAAAGGGGCATCCTTCACTTGGGACGTATGGTCTTCACTAGCTTGGACAATATCCCTGGGAAGTGCTGAACTTGAAATTGCTACTCCAATTCTGGCTCACTTTTTCTTGATTTGGTCATGTTATTTGCAAACAGTGAAGTGTATCTCCATGTTGCAAATAGGACAAAATGTACTCTTATATTTGACATAATGCAATGATATTTGGTAATACTTGGTTGTTCTTTTTCCCCTTTTTTCCTTTCATAGTAAGAATAAACTATACATTGTTTCCTTCTGTTGTTTGTTCTGGCTGACTTAATTTTCTTTTTTTTTTAGACAGCATAGAGAACTTCAGTGTAAAACAAATTATAGCAAAGAGGTCTATTTAGAACCAAACTGATGTGCAAAATTCTGTGAAGGTAGTAAAAGCAACTGCATAGGTCTCCAGAAAGACACATGTAATAAGTGTTTCTGTTGTGAAATTAAAACTTGACCTTTTTTGAAAAGTTTGGTAAGTTGAAATTGAGCGTGAATTATGGAGCTTTTGACTGCTATGAAAACTTTACTTTTAATACTCAAGCTACTTCTGTATAGCATTGAATTGAAAAGAAACTCAGGAGCATTACTTTTCATCATAATGTCTTTTTTTTTGTTTGTTTAAAATAATACTGTTCTCTTAAATCAGATTTTTGCTTATATTAACTTGATGTTAATAATCCAGTCCACACTGACTTATGGAATGTTATATCAAAACTAAAATTCACTGTACTTTAATTTGAGAGAGCTGATCTACTATGTGTTGCATTTTATGCAGAATTATTCAAGATCCTACCTCTTTATTTGGGCCATAACTTATCATTAAAGGGGTGCTTTCAACTGATTTTTGTAGTAAGGGATTTTATGGCAACCTAAGTGTGTGTGGTCTTGAAATTGAATTCTGTTTTTTAAACTATGCATATTATTATCCTCAGAGCAATTTGTGGTAAGAATTATACTTGCAGAATTCTTTACTGTGGGCAGTTAAAATTAACTGGAACATAAAGCCAAGTGGCCACATCACACTTCATATTAAATTTTAGCCGCCACTCAACTAATACTGGCACACTTCATCTTGGAATGGTGTTTATTTTGGCTGAGAATGTCTGACAATTGTACAACCTCTGCCAACGTTACCATTGTTGTTAAACAACCAAGAACTGCAGTGTGTGAACATTTTGTAGTAACTTATTTACATAAGTTTAGAGAAATTAAATGGAGTTAACCAAAAGAAGTCTAGAGAAATTTTTTTTTTTTTCATAATTTTAAAAAGTCGATAGAGGAATTTCTGATCCCTTTGAAATGTGGTGTTTGTTACAACTTGTGATACTCTACAGTGGACTAGCCATCAGCATGTGCTTCTGAACAGCTGGTACAGTGGGATCCAGATTTCATGGGCCCTCCACCAGTGTGACATCCATTTTATGTGCCAGTGGGCAGTTCCAGAATTTGGAAAGGACTGCTTTTTGGTAAGATGACAGCCCCGCTGCTTCTTGCATGTCCTTTGCCATATATAAAGATGGTTACCTTTTGATTCCTGCAGGCATTATGCAACTAGCTGGTAGTTCTTTGCTTCCTCCCTTACAATATAGGAAAATCTAGGACTTGAACCTAGGGCTTCACGGAGTGAGGTTTTACCTGCAATTTTGTGGGGCCGCAGTTGTCCAGTTTTATGTGGGTACTGGCAGAAAGCGATACTTCTATCTAGTATCTAGCGATACTACTACACTTGGGGAATTTTCAAGTGAGAAGCGAACATCTTCACATCGCTGTAATATTTGGATAGTAAACTTAGGAACTGTGACTAGCTATTGACAGAGGAAAAGGATGCTGTTGTCTGTGGAGAACTGTTGTGTTACAGAATTACAGCACTGCACAGACAGCATTGTAGGTGAGCAAAGCAGATGCAGTATTTAAACCACTCGGAGACATTCAGACTTGCAGGACTTTCATGTATGTGAACACACGAAGACATAAACTAAGCTGTGTGTTGATGGTAAAACTTTGTAATCGGCGTTTAAGCTGGTAGTAGGGGAAAAACTGATGATTTTTGTTTCATGCTAAATTTTATTTTTCAACTTTGAAAATGTCAAGTTTTGCTTTTTATTTTTTTTTTATCCTCCTTTTGTTTTTCTGGAAGTATGTACATAAAAAGGTCAATGGATAAGAAGAGAAGCAATCTAATGCCAATTCTAGCAAAAAGAATGCTGTAACTCTTGATGTTTGGCATAGCGTGGAGGTTATGTGATAAGTAAGGGTGCATGTAAAAAACCTGTTGATTCGGATCTTTGAACAGGACATCATGCATAAACAGTGTGAAGTATGCACAAGGAACATGTAAAACAATCCTGCTAATAATCGAAGTGTTTTTGAAAGTAGGTGTATAATTTTGATTAATTTGATAAACTTCTGTGTAAGTAGAGAGAAGTGCTATGTATTAGATCTATTGCTTTCACTGACAGTTCTCATCTCGATTTTAGAGCATGGGAAGATGAGAGCTAGCTTTGAGACAAAGATGAGCTGTGCTGTGCTTTTGCTGGGCAGATTTAAAGATAATTGCCTAAAATCATGTCCGTTTTCCCCTCTAGACATGTTTTAGTATAAAAAGTAGCTTTGTGATGCTTTCTTTGTGGGAGTTTGTGGTTGACTCTTTAAACTAGAGTCTTCCCGCGCTTCAAAACTAGTATTGTAATACCCTCTAGAGATCTCTTAGTTGGACTGACCAGGGTGGTTTCATCTTGGTAGTTTATAGATACTGCAGAAAGTGTTCATAGCATTTCACTTTTGAAATCTAAGTATCCTGTTTTCTGTCCATTTGGTCAAATAATATGGTGGTACAGGGAGTGGCAATGTTGGAAAGGGAAGAGAAGGAACACAGAGGAGGAACTTTTGTTAGGTATCGATCTCCAGTTTTTCCTGGGCTGGTATTTAAAATATCTTCCTCCCACGCCCCACTATCCATAATAAATTAGAAGTACAGGGTCATCCTTTTGATCATCTTCAATCAAGTGCATCATATCGTATACAAAATAGATAGTCTGTAGCTATAGATGGATGTTGGTCATCCAACATCCAAAATGAGATATGTTACTTAATACGTTACATCTTAATACCACTACCTCTGTACTTTATATGTATTGTATGTATTACACTTTCATTTGTCTGCAAACTCATTGTCACAAATTTTTCATTTTCATTAGCAGGATGTGGAAAACAGGAACTAATGTTTCCACTCTAAAAAAGATAATGAAAAAGTGCTTGCAAAAAAAACCCAAACCAAAACCATAGCTGTTTCTCTGAAAGCAACGATTTCTTCATGGCAAGTGGTAGTGAAGAAAAGACAGCAGGCAGCCTTTGAGTCAGTTCTGTGTACACTGAAGTCAATAGAAAGAGCAGGAGGCTGTAAGGCTTAATTCAGCTGTTTGGTATTTATTTGGCATAGAACGTGCTTGTGTAAGTTATACTACAGCTATTTAACGGTGCTTAGAAATGCTTTTTGAATTGAGAAGTATTGTAGTACAAATTTGCGTTACAGGTATGTTTAACAGCTTAGTTACAGCTGAGCTGGCTGTTATTCAAAGGGCTTCTCCCAGCTGTGTTTTAACAGGAGCCATTATAATTTGTTTAGGGGCATTAAACCTGTAACAGTATAAACCAGTTTCAAACCTAACATGAGGGCTAAAAGGGGCAGCTGCAGATATTATCATTGCACTTTCTTCTGAATTGATATTGGCCCTAGTTCTAGAAATGTGTGTTCCTCATACAGTATGAAAATACCAGTGCAAGCATGCGAAATCTTCTTCTGGCTCTTCAGCAATGTTAGTGTGATTGGCTGCTATCCATATCCTTATAGACAAAAAGCGAATTTAGAGCATATAGGAACAGATGAAATTATTTGGTATATTCCGTGGCAGTTTCTTTGGAGGCTATTTGACTTGTCCGTAGAAGTCTCATCTCCGACGTGTTTATTCTGCCTTAAGTTAGTACTGCGAAGATCGATTAAAAAAACCTCTCCTCGGGATAAATGGCATGCTTAAATCTCTGGGAGAGTCAGTCTAGTACCTTCCTAAGTAGTAAATGTACACGTACTTATAAAAATAATTCACTAAGTAGCATTAATTGTCTCACTTTGGGGATTAGGAAATGTAAATTATTCTAATACTATAAAGCAATAATTATTAAATCACATAAACATGAGCTGAATACTTTTGTGTCCTCTGAGTCTTTACCTTGCCTTTGCAGTACCTTTGAGGTCGCTAAGAGTGCATGTAAGTTACACCTTCCTAAACTACACCTTGTTGTGTGCATTTGATTTTGTATTAATGCAAAGGTTGAGTCATCCTGGATTCCAGACACCCAGACAAGGAGAAATAAGTTTGCTATGGGAATTGTAGAGCAAATGTTCTACTAAAATTACAGCATTTGTCCATGCAGGTTATGTCAATAGTGAACCTGGTTCATTATTTCTGATTTTTTTTTTCCCCCCTCTAAATCTGAAAAATATAAATGATGCAAACATGGCTTCTTTTCATTGATTTTTTTTTTTTCAGCCTGTAGTTTAGTAGTAATTGAGCATGTGCAAAGATGAGAATTTTCAATCATTTAATAAGTGGCAATTTATAAATTAAGGATAATACAGTGTGTATGACAGCTACATTCAGAGTGCTGCAGCATTCATTTTCTTAAGCAATTGCAGAGAAGCTAAGATTACTCTTTACATTTATTAAAATATTTCATTAAATTTTAAGTAAATGGTAGGTTCCAAAAGGAGCTTGAGAGAAGTCAGATTTGAAGGGAATTCAGTCTCCAGCTTTTGTATACCTTCAAAACTGTCCCTTAATTTTTCATGTAAAACAGAATTCAACTGTTCTGTTTTATATAGATATATAAAACAGCATAGCATATCATACACTTACCTACATTTTTTGAAAGCTACAAGGCTGTTTTCTTTCACAATTAGAGCACAAATACAACAGTAGTTTCAATTTAGAGTTGACAGTTTGAAAATGAAGCTTTAAAGAAAACGTACTTCAGTAAATCTTTTCTCAGATTAGGGTATCATATCTCCTGGCTGCCTGTTAAGTGGCCTTGCTTTCAGTGCAGGTGTCTGAGTGGCTGGCTGGTGCAGCAGCGATCTTAGCAAACCCTGAATGCAACAAGGTGCACTCACCTTCTGCAGCTCTGTTTCTAATGGAAATTACTGCTTCCAAGATACATGGGCTATTTTGTTAACCCACACTTAAATGCTATTTTCATTAAATTAAGTAGAAGATATTTTTGAATGTTCTCAGCGGTGGTAGCTGACAATATAATATTAGGTGGCTAGCCAAGTTTCAAATATTAAGTGTGGAAAGTACTTACGTAAATGCCTTCCAGGAGAAAGTAACCATAGAAATGGCTCATACATTTTAAGCGTGCCATTCAGTTTACATTATTATACATGTTTATCGAGGGACTTACTATAATCTTCAACTCCTTGTGTAACACCCAAAGTGCTGCATGCAACACTGAGAAATACAGGAAACATTTTGATTTTACAAAAAATGGGAATAGTAAACACTATAGCTCTTGTCTGCTATTTAACAAAGATCCCATCTCTGGCAGCTTTTGCTGCGTGTTCTAATCGTGATCTTCATCTCTAATGCTTGGCTTGCAGGTTTTGAATGCTTTAGAAACTTTGTGTGTGTTACACAGATGCTTTTAAACAGCTGCTTACCTGCTTCTTGGTTGTAATTCTGATTTCTGACAGTATGCTTTTAAAATGTGGCTAATAACATGATGGCTAGCGACATTTCATCCAACAAGCTAAACTGAACTATATCTGCCTGAATTTGACATATACTTTTAAGTAGCTTTGTATTATAGGTGCTAGATGTATACCTGTAATTGATTAATTATTTTTAATTTTTATTATGGTTCATGTATTTGACTCTGGCTCAGAAAACATAGTCTTATGTTCTTGCACATACTGCTTAGCATGATATTCTGATGCTATCTACTGTGTTCTGGGATGACTGCTTGCAGTTTTTTCTCACAGCGATCCCCAGTTATCCAATTGCATTTTTATTGGTAGATCTAGGCTGGCAGACACAAAACACATAATTTGTGGAAAAGTTGCTGTATAAATGCAATTCAGCCCTATTGCAGTTATGTCATAAATTGGCTGCTCAAAATCACGGCAGTGTATGTTGAATCACTTCAGTGCTGTGAAGTTAATGATGTCAGCTTAAACCGGTTGACAGTCAGCTTTGGGACGTGGGGAGAAGTCAAAGGGGTGAATTTGGAATGCTTTGTCACGAGTCACAGAGGTATGCTTTATTCAAATCTCAGGAATGGTAAGGTTAGATAGTCTTGATAGTGACAGTTCCCTTGCTTTTCAGAAAACATGAGGTGAATAGACTGTAAGAGGGGGAAGTAATATCTACTTTGATTGAAACTCAAGGTCATTCGAGTGTATACTGCACTCCTGAGAGTTGTTTAAATGACAGAAATAAAATTCATTTTACTCTTGGATGCTGCAAGCCAGGTGGCTAACTGGGAGGGGGGTGAAAGGAAGTATAAGCATTGTTGGGAAAGGGAAGAAGCACTGAAAGTCTCCATCAGAAATCTGGGTAAGTACTATATGGGATATGGGATATTGGACTACTCTGAATGGCTGTATGTGTGTTTATATATTCCCAGGTGGAATGGAATAATTTTAAAAAAATCTAAATTTTAAAAAAAATTTTAAAAGATTTTTCATTATGAGGGTGGTGAAGCACTGGAATGGGTTGCTCAGAGAGACGGTAGATGCGCCATCCTTGGAAACATTCAAGGCCAGGCTGGATGGGGCTCTGAGCAACCTGATGTAGTTGAAGATGTCCCTGCCTATTGCAGGGAGATTGGACTAGATGACCTTTAAAGGTCCCTTCCATCCCAAAGCATTTCATGAGTCTATGATTCTATGGGAGGAAGAAAAAAAAAAAAAAGTTAGAGTTAGGTTTTCTAGCAACATGTGTTCTGAGAGAAACCTCCTCATCCTTGAAGCTATGTTGAAATGTGTAATTTATGTTTCAGTGCAACATGGCCTTTTCTCTTCTGATTTCACTCAAAGTAAAAAAACTAGGTTTTAGCAATAGTACTCTATATCACAGTAAACAAACAGAATTTTCCTATGATTGCTGATGTTGACTTAACGACTAGCAGCAACCTTATAGGTGCTCTTTTGAATTCTTAAAATTCACAGATGTCCCTTAATTGCTGATAATCAAAATATGCTTTCCAGCTCTGTGCTATAGCTATTATCTTCACCAAAGTGATGCTTCTGAAATGTGTAAGAAAAGCTGCTACTCAGAAGAGCTCATAGAATAACATCTGCTTATGGTCAGCCTTTAATCACTAAAACTAATGACTTTCCTTGCAGATTTTGATATAATTTTTATAGTAAAATTGCGTAAGAATAATTCCCCACAAGATGTTTTTTATAAGCTGTGTTCTCAATGCTGCATTCTGTGATTTAAAATATAACAGTGTGATTCCTGCTTGGCTGGATGGCAGCCAGTTGCTGTCCAAGATTTACTTGAACTTGCAAGCTCCTTCCTTTTGCTTCTCTAATTTTCAGTTCTGGATCACTGGAAGCAACTCAGGGCGGTGCAAACAACCTTGGCAGCCACTGTCTGCTTTTTCTCTTCTCTGTGGTTTTACTTCAAGATCCCAACACCCTACTTCCCTTGAGTTGTCTTTGATAGTAAATGGTAAGTCTCAGTAGGTGACTATTAGTAGGGTATAGTTAATATAACAGTTAGATTAGCAAATGCTCAAGAGAAGAGCTCACCTCTTTCCCTCTAGGGTGAACCTAGCAGTTACTAGTTATGTTTTGGTACAAACCTTACACTGGTAGCAAATGTCATGCATTACCTACACATGTGTGGAGTGTCCACAGGGAGCTCTAATGCAACAGGCAAAAAAGAAAATCTGTCTCCTGCAATAGACCCTGATCCCCGGACATCTCCCTCCAGTGGCAAAATGACCAGTGCTAGATTGATACTCATCATTTTGCAGAAAATGTATAGCCCACTCGCTCTGATTTGTGGGGAAAAGTAGTGCTTATTGATGCAGTTTGTCTGAATCATGCTCTTTCACTTTGAGTATTTATTATGGCAGTGAGCTCTTACTGAAAAGCTTTATCTTCTCCCCTGAAGACTTGTGGAGTAGCTCCATGAAACACTTAAGATAGCTGACACTATCAGAAGAATTTTATTTTCCTCCAGTGTTTCAGTACTTCGGTTTGTTTGTAAATCTTCCTCTTCCACAGGTAAAAACCTGAAGTTTATGTTGGTTTGGAAGGGAGAAGTGTTCTCCTCTTCAGATCTTAAGCAGCAAGACAGGATTCTCAGAATAACTAGCAAATTTTGGGAGGATGACAGGAAAAGCTTTTTTTTCTTCACCCGCCCCCCAGCCATAAAATGTGAAGCTGTTCAAGGGAAGCTGAATATTTCAGGGTATTGATTAAGATTAAAAGCATTCTCTAATTTAGAAAATCCAAGATTGTCTGTCTGCTAAAACATTCGCGGGCAAGATTTGAACTTTTTGTCCTAGTCTATCTCTGTGGACACAAGGTCTTTTCTGTAATTTCTCCCCCCCCCCCCCCCCCCCCCATTTCCTTTCTATCATTCACTAACTCATTTCTCAGGTGAGGAGAAGGACAGATTGAATACAGAAAGTATACATTTAGCCTTAAGTCTGGAATTGTGGTCATAAAGAAGCGTGGTAAGGAGTCTGCCTGAGGTAGCAGAGAGAAGTATCTGGTTTGTTTTGGTCTGAAGTGGGTGAGCTGTTTTGCCGAGATTTCTGGAGGCATTCTCAGGGATCCTGTCAGAACTGCTAGATCCTCTCTACTAACTAGCATGTGTGTTGCAAGGGCTGCGAACCTCTCTCTGGTGTCTCTCTATTTGTGTGATGTCTAGAAGTGGAGTTCTGTAGAACCTCACAGTGGACAGTCAGGTTGTCCTTGGGAGTGTTTTGCATCCAAATAAAGTGTCTGCATAAAGCCCCGGAGACCATTGACAATTACAGATGTCATATGCTCTTCAGTATTTGAAGATAGATCTGTTAAGTTTATCCTGTCTTTTGTTTTTCTGAACAGAGAGATGCTTTTGTAAAACAGATAGTTAGGTCAGCTCCTTTTCTTGCTGAGCTTCTGCCTGTTTTAAAGCATTGAAGGAAAGGAAGAGCTTCCTCCCGTATACCTGAGTTGCAACAGACTGAGAATTTCTTAGGAAGCTAGATTACTTTTCCTCCTCTGGTACTGGAAGGAATGTTTAAGGCTTCCAGACCTGTCAGCAAAAAAACCTCCCTTCTGCCCTTTTTGTTCCCTCCCCCAAATCCAATAACCTTATGGGCTAAAGCAATAGTATGCAGACTTACATAAGACAAAGTCTGATTATTGTAGCTGTGCCACTAACAGCAAGGGAGCTTGGAGGTGTGACTGATAAGCTACTGGATAGCAGACCAATGAGTAAGAAGTCTCTAGTCCATCAAATGAAAATTCAATGTTGACTTCATAAAATAGAATGATGTTATGTTGTAAGGATATGCAGTAAGTGTCCAAGTTACAGAATTTAAAGATATAAAATAGGAACGGAATGTGTAACGAGTGGCGCATAGGAGCATGTCTAGTATATGAATAAATTAACTAGCCAATTTAAAAAGTGCATGACAGGAGTTCTTAATTAACAGCTGCTCCCTGGAGTGTAAATCCTGTGCTGAGGTCCATGGAGAGCCCATAGTCCCTGGAAGTGCTGATGGCGACCAATGGAACAGCAGCGGCGTCAACGGAAGCAGCAGATTGGAGAGGGTATCTAAGAACAGGAAACAATTGAGCCAGACTGCCTCCTCCACACCTTGCTTTCTCCTGGTTGTCTTAGACTTGGCTTTTAGAATCAGTCCTAATGACATTTGCCCTCTGTTCTGTAAGGTTTTCCTCACAAGGAGCCATGCTGCGGAGCATGCAATGAGAAGGCTGAGCAAAAAAAGCCAAAACAAAACCTCAGAGGAAATAATGTTTTGTTAGCTGAGACAATGAAGACATGTAGCAACTGGCTTTTCAGTTGTTCCCTTAACAGAGATTATGTGGATTCGTGGTTAGGGAAAAGAGAACAAAATAGTGTGTGTGTGTCGGGGGGGAATCTTGTTTTCGTTCTCCTCCGAGGGAAGAAATAGAATTCTGAAAGCAGAGACAAGGACTGAAAAGAAAAAAAAATGTGCCTTGGTGATTAGCTGCCATCCTGATTGTCAGAGGTATAGTTCTGTTTGTTCCGTCACTTTTTGTGTCTCTGTCTGCAAATTACATGCCAAGTGAAAATTAACTTGCTCCTTTGAAGCTTCATTGGTAGGATGTATGTCTCTAAGCCTTAATAACTATTATATAACAAGTCATTCCAATTTTAATGTTCACTGTTTGCTTCTTTAAAATAATTGAGGTCAAGCTGGCTGCTAGCCTGAGGAGACAATAATGGAGAATTACGTGCTTATTCTCTGTAAAGGGAGGGAAGCAGTAATGAAGAAAGGACAATTGATATGGATGTCATTATCTGGTTCCATCTTTCCAAGATGCTTTCAGAATATCTCACTTGGAGTTCTAAGATCCTTTCTTAAAATATTTTTTTTCTCGTTAGCATAGTAATGCTCAGAGAGGCTACTGTGGGTCTTCATCCAGACTGAAGCTTTGCGGATAGAATTCCCTTCTGTTCACAGCTCAAGGCAGTTCTTTTTGGTCAAAAGCTCAGGTTTTATTGTAAGCAAAGTATACAGATGTGTTACTTGTGGAACTTAAGCATGTTTGTGGTCGTCTGGTCTTGTACGTGTTTCTACCCTAGGCACTTTTAAAGCTGAAATGCAAAATTCTCTTTATAAGAGATTTGTATTATATGTTGCAGTACTTCTAGCAGCAACCTCTGTGTATAGCTCTTCACTTTAGTTATATATTAAGCTGTAATTTTGCCTTCCTAACTTGCATGCTATTGATGGAATCCCATTAAAAGATCTATGTGATGTGACTTTACTGAAGAAAAGAAAAAAGTCCATAAATCCTTATCAGAAAATTTCTTTTTGTCAAGTAGTAAGAGGCACATAGCAAGTGACCTTGAGTAGTCTGAGAATGCTTTTCAGAAGTCAAGCCAAGGCAAAAGTTCTCTTGCTCTGCAGTGGTTAGGTATAAATGCTTAACTCAAATGCATTAAATTGGAAAAAAAAATCACTTTCATTGCAGTTGTAGAAGTTACCTTAATTTGTCAGACTTCTCAGTCTGAGAGGTATACCTTTTGAGCTGGTGATTAACAGTATTTACAATAGTCGTTTTGCATGTGTGTTTATGCTCTTTCCTTTTTCAGAATAAATAGTTGTAAGTGGGAAAGTTTCATGGAAATACTAAGTGGGAATTGTGAACTTCAGCTGAATTGGTAGCTAGTGTGTCAAATTAATGACTGGTATGATTGCTTTAGTGACATTGGAGTTCCAGGTATCTATATCTTACATTTTGATATATACTTGGTACATGTGTATATATATATATTTATTATACTTTTACATATGTTGGTTGTCTGTTTTAACTTTTAATTTTTACAGTATGACAGTTTGTGTTGTTGTTGATGAAATAGAGGTCAAGATTGCAAGAGGAGTCCTTGCTCAAGGTCAGAATTGATGACTATATTAGGTTTACATGGCGACCCAATGTACTGGGTTTCCAATGACTTAGAAGGTTTTTATTTTTTGTGTGTGGACTTTCTTCTGTCATTCATCTGCTTTTGCTTTTAAGAAAAGCAGTGTTCTGCATTAAAGAAAAGAAAAAACCAAACCCCTGTGGTATATGCTTGTTTAACGAGAACCAAGGTCCTGACTCATATATTACTGAAAACTTACTCTAGGGTGGTTTGAAAAGCTGGTCTCTCCTTGTGTCCTTTCCCAATGTCTTCTGAAATGTTTTTCTTTTGATACTATTGTCTAAAAGCAAGAAACTAATATTTCCAGAAAGTGTATGTGTGTGTGATAGAGAGAGAGAGATATTATGTTTTCATATAACACTTTATTTATTTTTAAAAAAACTCAAACCAACCAACCAACCAAAAAAACGCCCTAAAGAGTGAAGAAGCAAACTGACTGTTTCCCAGCCTTTGAAGGCAGTAAACTTCTTACAAGGGCAACTTGACTTATAGTTGGTAAGAAAGTGATCCGTGTTGCATTTCTGTTGCTATTTAAATGTCTAAAGCTTTTCCCCCACAGCTGTTTATTTTTATAGGTGCTCTGGTTTTCATATAAGTACTGTGGTGTTAATTTTCCCATGTTTTTAATAATTGTTTTCAACTTGCATGCAGTCAGTAATGGAAAGGATTTAAAAATAAAAATCACTGCATTAAATCTTTCAGAGGAATTGCCTAGAGATAAGGAGGCAGACAATGTGCTGCTAGTGGTGATGTGCGGAGAATACTACAGTAGAGAAAAAGAGTTATTAACTGATGGAGTCGAATGTCTCCTCGATGAATGATTTCTCGCATGTCACAGAGGAGCTTGACAATACAGAATTTCTGTGGGTTCTCAATGCTAAAAGAGTATTTTCCTTTTTCTCTGGAATGTTTTGGATTTTTTCATACATGTAGGTAGGTGTATCTTAATACCTACTGTAAAAATAATTCAGTATGTGTGAAGAGCAATACCAAAAAAGGAAAATACCATACTTTAAAATTTAAATTGCTCATGTGTGTGTCAGATTGTGGCTGGGGAGGTCTGAAGAATCCTCCTCAGGTTTTATATTCCACAAGAAGGGTAGGAAGATCTGAAGTATTTAAATAGTTATATAGAAAGACAGGATTGGTGACACTCCTTATTTTCTTGGCCGGCTCCACAAGGCCATGTATGACAAAGGGAGAGTGTCTGCTTGCCCTTTGAGGTAATATGGCTGATGTCATTCTTCCTTTGCTTCAGGGAGCTTGAAATCACTGTGTCTTGGGAGACACCCCTGAGACAGCTGTGGATCGGGAGGTTTTATAGATAGCTTAAAGCTGGCGTTTGCTTTAAGTTGTTGCAATGTGCTGTGTTAGTTGGGTGAAATCCTGTAGGATCAGTAATTCTAGAAAGAAGGATATTCTGATTATTGCAATACCTGTCTGGGCTGGACAAACAGACTTAGGCCTGTTAGTCCTGGAGTCTGGATAACAAGAGCATTTCCACTGTAAATAAAATTATGTCAAAAGCAGTCATGTGCTCTTCCATTTTGGTGTGGCTATTCAGTTTTCTTCCTTTGAGGTTTCTATTTATCTTTCTTTTAGGATGGGAGGAAAAATTTTTAACAGAGAGTTTATTGTGATACTTAATAATTGGGAATATCTCTCTTTCTAGTTTCAGAAACAAATTGAAGCCTTAAATAAAAAATGATATTCAGGTTTTGTAAGATGATTTCTCTGCATGGGAATGATTAATATATCATCTAGTATTTTAACAAAATATTGAATTACTGTAATTGTTTTCTTTTAGCACAGAAAATAGGACCTCAATTTTTCATTATTATTTCTTAAATTAATTTTAGCAACTAATTTTAGCTTGTTTACTGTATGAAAGAATGTTCTTTCTTCTTATTATGTCTGAAATACATTTCTTTGTATTCCTAGGGTATCTCATAGCTTGTTCTGCCTATCTTTCACCTACTGTGGGGGTGACCTTGAGAATAGAGTCATTTCTACTTACCCATTTGTTTGGGATCTTGTCACATAACTGTTTCGTCCCATACATCATGGCTGGCAGTGCGTTCACAACAGGGAGGTCCAGGAGGTGCAATTCCAGCTGCAAAGGAGTAGTTCGCAGTTGCTGTGGCTGGGGTGAGTAGGAAGAATAATCACACAGGATTTTAAGATCAGCCAGGGAAAGGACGAAGCAGGCAGCAACAGAAGCTGTGAATTGGCTGTTTTGGAGCAAGCGGTAGAGAGCGAATGACCGATGGAGGAAAACATCAGAGATGATTCCTGTTGAGTTCAGTCTTCTGTGAGGGAGTCATTGGGTGGCAGGTTTCTTTGAGGGTAGCGCTATGCGGAGGAATTGTATTGGATTTGCGTGGCAAGGTTTTGGCAGCAGGGGGGCTACAGGGGTGGCTTCTGTGAGAAACTGCTAGAAGCTTCCCCTGTGTCCAATAGAGCCAATGCCAGCTGGCTCCAAGACAGACCCACTGCTGGCCAAGGACGAGCCCATCAGTGACAGTGGTAGCGCCTCTGTGATAACATATTTACGAATGGGGGGAAATAAAACCTGCGCAATTGCATCCGGAGAGAGGAGTGAGACTATGTGAGAGGAGCAACTCTGCAGACACCAAGGTCCATGAAGAAGGAGGGGGAGGAGGTGCTCCAGGTGCCGGAGCAGAGATTCCCCTGCAGCCCGTGGTGACAGCCATGGTGAGGCAGGCTGTCCCCCTGCAGCCCATGGAGGTCCATGGTAGAGCAGATATCCACCTGCAGCCCATGGAGGACCCCACGCCAGAGCAGGTGGACCCACCCAAAGGAGGCTGTGACGCTGTGGGAAGTCTGCGCTGGAGCAGGCTCCTGGCAGGACCTGTGGACTTGTGAAGAGAGAGAGGAGCCCAGGCTGGAGCAGGTTTGCTGGCAGGACTTGTGACCCCGTGGGGGACCTGTGCTGGAGCAGCCTGTTCCTGAAGGACTGCACCCCATGGAAGGGACCCACGCTGGAGCAGTTTGTGAAGAACTGCAGCCCCTGGGAAGGACCCATGTTGGAGAAGTTTGTGTAGGACTGTCTCCTGTGGGAGGGTCCCCATGCTGGAGGAGGGGAAGAGTGTGAGGAGGAAGGAGCAGCAGAGACGACGTGTGATGAACTGACTGCAACCCCCATTCCCCATCCCCCTGTCCTGCTGTGAAGTTGAGCCAGGGAAGAAGGGGAGGGGTAGGGGGAAGGTGTTTTTAAGATTTGGTTTTATTTTCTCATTACCCTACTTTGGTTTTGTTTGGTAATAAATTAAACTAATTTCCCCAAGTTGAGTCTGTTTTGCCCGTGATGGTAAGGGGTGAGTGATCTCTCCCTGTCCTTATCTCAACGCATGAGCTTTTTGTTATATTTTTCTCTCCCCTGTTCAGTTGAGAAGGGGAGTGATAGAGTGGCTTGGTGAGCACCTGGCGTCCAGCCAAGGTTAACCCACCACAAGAATACAAACAATACCTGAGAATTTCTGGCGGGCTAAAAGGTCTGAATCTTCAAGGTTCAGGAAAAGCTGTTAATAGAGAACACGTAATGTGGTTTGCTTGTTCTCCTGCTGCAGGCTGAAGATGGAGAAAGGAGCAAACCATGCATATGAGCTGCTCTCTTCCTAGCCCAAGGCTTCCTCTTACTGAACGTTTTGCAGTTAGGTAAATACAGGCCTACTAATGTTGAACATATGCACACATATAATTCCTTTTAATACATGTAGCCTTGATAGTTCTGTCAGTTTTTCTATTTTATATCTAGCATAGAGCTAAGTTTCTGAAGTTTGTGTGCATTTATGGGAATATGCTGTTTCTTTTCCATACTACAAGAAGTTATTTACAGGTTAAGAGGGTGTGCCAAAGCTGAAACAAGAGTGGAAAGAGAAGTGGGTTGAGACCTGGTGAGGAGACGGGGGCAAATAGTCTTTGCTGTTGTAAAAAGTAGAGAACTACTACTTCGAGCTGTCTGTATTTGCAAATGGGGAGGATGGAGAGCTGTAAGGTACTAAAATAACCTTGTGTAAGAGCAAAGTAATTCAAAATTAAGCAAGTTATTTCACTTTGGAAAAACCAAAGTTACAATTTAAGTTTGCAAAGATCAAAGCTTTTCATTCTGGTTTTGAAACCAGCTTAGAGTGCTGATAGATGAAGCACTCTGCCTCCCCTTCCCCTGAGACAGCAAAAAGCAGACCCACAAGTAAGATAGAGGATTAATGCTATAGCTGCATGGCCTAGTGTCTGTCCTGTTAAGGCTTAATGTGTTTAATGAGTTTCGTCTAGCATGGTTTGGTGTTTTTGTATTAGCTCCTCTTTGATTTACATTTTTTAGAACAACCACACTTCAACTCTCTTCAAATCTTTGACAGTGACTTTTTAAAAAAAAAATTGGCAAGCATGTAAAAAAAGTTCAGTTATTTCAATAATATATGTTATTTTCCTTCCCCTTTTGCCACAGAGTTGTTCTGTGACTCTCTAGAATAGAGGAGGTTCTTCTTTTTTGTTCTGTTCATTCAGCACCTTAAACAGAGTGGTTTTGATGGGTGCTCGAGCAGTAAATATTCAGCAGGTTCTAATACTTTGAATCCTACACAGAAGTTGCCATTCCTGGTGTCTTCTGCTGTGTCAGGTCTGTAGAACAGCTGCTGGTATCACAACTATAATGTGAAGCTAAGTAGCATAGAAAGGATGAATCAAAAACGCTTCTTTAAAACTGTCTTAGGTCAGCTAGAGAATAGTTGACTCAGAGCAATACCTTGTTTTGGGTAAAAGGAGAATAAATTATTGATTTTACTTAAGTTTCTCATAATCTAGGAAGAATATAGTTGATAAAAGCCTGTAAAGCGTTGGGCTAGGTGATGACTGCAAACATTCAGTTAATTTTCCAAATGTTTCCTAAGCCCTCTGGCCAGTTTATCTTATTCTCCTGTCTTAGCCGCAGAAGAATATAGTTGTCCTTTATTACGTGGGAGGGGAAAATGGAAATGTTTGACATTTTAAAAGTTTTATTTATTTCCTATGGAAGCAAATCTTTGGAAATGTAAGCTGTTTCTCACAAAAAAAAAAAAAAAAAAAAAAAGGTAGGAAAACTAGCCACTTAGAAATGAAAACAGATTTCTGTTGCTGTGAAGCATGAGAATGTCAGGTTTTCAACTTCACACTCTTATTTGGGATGGGAAAAGGAGGGAAGCAGTTTTCCATACAATTTATATTGTGCAGTCTTCCCAGGAGAAGATGATCTTTTTTCTCCTAGCCATTCTTTGAGTTTGCCTCCCTGAGCTCTCCTCCCGAGGGAGGAAAATTTGCATGTGTGTGTCTGTGGTGCTCTTGTTTTTGTTTTAGCTTTGAAGCAACCCTCTGTCTGTGCTGTGGAGCTCAGTTACACGGTGTGTGACTTCTCAAAGCAGAGCACTGCCTGGGGTTCTAGTAGTTCCCTAAAGCTGCGTATCGAGGGTCTGTGTCACCTTCTGACTGATCTTGTTTTCTGTCAAAGGGAATTAAAGTTGTGGCTTCTACTGAAGCTTTGGCCTCTGTTTCAAATGTTGACTATTAAAATGTCATTATTGTAACCTTCAGCAAGGCATTTAGCTAAATTTCCTTGTGAACATTGCAACAATGGCTTTTCACTTAATTCTACTCCAAGTTGTTTGCAAGGATGGGTATTTGTGTCTTTGAGTTTAGTTTCCTTTCTTGCTTTTCAGTGCGTTCGATGTATACTTTTTTAATCAGTCTATTTACGACAGTGTAGGGACACTACAGGAAGCACACCATACTTTGAAAATATAATACTGATAATAAAAAAGCCATGAAGTTCATAATACATTTTTACAGTATAGTAGCTTGGACAAATAGAGCTTGAATCTTTGTTGCTTACGAAGTCTTCAAGTATTTTTTCTGAAAGCTTTGGATACCTCAAGTATGAACCTATAAGTTTTTGCAATAAGTTTTTTGCAAGGTAAGTGTAAGAGAAGAGGCTTGTCATGTGCATGTATAATTTCCTACAGGCTGTAAAAACGGAGGGAGAAGTTTTAAACATCTCCTTTTTCTTTTGGCTTTAGGAAGGATTTTGGAAGCTTGCCAATTTGTTTAAAGAACAGCCTGCTCAAATAATTTTGGTTTTGTCTGCTATATAAGCATGCATTTCATCTTCATCTGGATGGTCCAAATCTAGAAACAGATTTTCTCCCTGTCAGCTGGTATTCATATCTGATAGTAAATAAGTACTCTAAGTGGCATCCTATGCTAATGTCTGTAAACTTACAAGTTACCTTATTTTATAAAAACAAGTCCTTACTGATGCTTGAGAAATGAAAAATGTCTGTTCTTAAATTGTGATTAGATATTCTATGTAGGAAAGAAGGAGGAGGGTCAACGTAGCTTCCTTGGGTGTCTCAGATCACATATAAAGGAAAGAAAATCTAAGCCTAAATTAATAATGGAGAAGAAAGTAGAATTTTCATACTTTTCGTTATGAAGACTTTCAGAAAGTATGAGTCACACTATTAAACCTTCTGTGAACCTACTATTTTAAGAGACGATTTTCTCTAACATAGTCTTGACATTTTTACAGGCCTTTGGTAGTCTCAAGCCCTTCGTTTTTGTAGGTGAGTATACGGTATGTTTGGATCAGAACATTAACATCCATTTGTGGTAGTTCTTCACATTTAGTCACTATATCAACCCATAAGAATTTAACAGCTATATAATGATATTTCCTATGACAGTAGATGTTTTTGGACCTTTACAGATCATGAGCCAAGTTGAGGGACAACAGAAGAATCTTGTACAAGCCATTGAAGCTCTCCCAAGTTCTGGACCCCTTTCTGCCTTGGATCAGGACTTGCTGCTTTTAAAAGCTACCTCTGCTGCCACCCTGAGCTGCCTTGGAGAATGCCTGACTCTATTACAGCAAAGCATGCATCAAGTGGGACAGCATCATAACAGGACACTGTCATCAGGTGAGCACAAGCTCTCTTGGGTGTTATTTTATGTGCCTTGGGGTTTTTTATTATGATACTGAAGGAGGCAAAATTAACCATTCCTCAGAGAGGCAAGTTGGGGTGAGCAGCTTGTAAGCTTCTACAGCCTCAAGTATCATATTTTTTTTTCTCTGCCTAACAAAAGATGCAAAATCTATTGAAATCAGAAGAGAGGAGGAAAAGAGATTGTCCTAAGTCATCTCAGGCAAATCAGGTTCTGAAGACAGCAAGACAAACAAAAAGGGGCATGGAGAACAGGTAGATGAGCCTGTATTTTTAATGACAGTACAGAAGCTGCTTGGTTGTTTCATTTTGCCCTTTTTTTTTTTTTTTTTTTAAATTGAAATCACCATACTGATTTGTTTGATAAAAATACATGTAATATTATGCAATGCTACCATGAAAATCTATTTCTAGTTTTCTACATGGAAGGATGCTGCTGAGGCAGATTTATTCCAGTCTGTTTTTTTTCTTTAAATCTGGAAAGAGTTCTCCATGCTGCTATTTAAAAAAAAAAAAAAATCTGTGGCAAATTTTTATAAGCCTAAAATGTCAAACAGCATGATTCTGCATTGAGCTCTGCAGACATGAACCTCTCGGTCCCCATGTAGCTCAATTTTTTCAGTTCACCCAGTTCTACATCTCTCTCCGTAATGTCAGAGGTTGGACCTTTAGCTTTCTGAAAAGGTATTCAGTGTTTTTCCATACACGAACTGCACTACTTAGTCTAAGAGCAGGAGCAGGACTTAATATAAGAGGAGAAGCAGTAGCAGAACTCTGGATATGGGACGACTTTTTGTTTTCTTCAGGTGCTTCAACAACATCCCCCCAACCTGTCCTTACTTTGCAGCAGGTTTACTACAGGGCAGGATATGCCCTCAGGGCTGCTGAGACAGCTAGGTAGGAAGCCCTCTGAAGAATTCCCATTGTGGGGAGAATAGAAATGTGAGAGGGTCAGCTGAGAAGTAGGCAAATGAAGCAAAAAGGGTTCTTGGAAAAAAACAGTGTAAAAACTTTGACACCTATACTATGGTATATCATGACTTTTCCGCATCCAGATTCTGATATATTTCAGAAAGGAACATAAATAAACAAAACATTTTCTTATTTTCTGTACTCTGGTTTTCTTGTAGAAAATGCAAAAAAACCTTTGCACATATCTAAATAGTAATGATAAAGTGCATTTAATTGAATTCTTTGATATAATTTCATTTCAAAAGAGAATGGTTTGGAACAAAGATGAAAAGCATCCTTCAAAGAAAAGTCACTTTCTAGTTTCAAAGTCCCCGAAGGTTGTTTTTCATGTCCATGTGATCTAAGTGAACTGTCAGAGATAGACGACTTGAGTTGTAAATGTCCTTGAATCTGTGTCCAAATAATCTTCTGTTAAATCAGTGTCTGTATTTTGACTTGATTAATAATTTTTG
This sequence comes from Platalea leucorodia, assembly GCF_965183815.1. Lineage (NCBI taxonomy): Eukaryota > Metazoa > Chordata > Aves > Pelecaniformes > Threskiornithidae > Platalea > Platalea leucorodia. Next base: position 123,133,818 of record NC_138823.1, read on the forward strand.
AGGATCTGTGTACAAGAACAGAGAAAAGCAAGCATAACATTAGTAGTTGCTGAAAGGAAATCCCGTATTTTTTTTGAAAAAAGTGGAAAGCCACGGCTATAAAGTACGTAATAAAATTTAATAGGTGTTTTTGTTTGTTCCTCCTAAGACATTAAACTTGTACAAGAATCCTTTCAAGAATCAAAATTCTGTAGCACTGGCTCACACCAGCATCTTTGGTGTAACTGTGAGAACCTGAATTCAAACAATTAATTCTTCAGTGTGTCTGTGTGCTTATTCTTTGGTATGTAATTTAAATTAAAAAAAAGGAACTAAAAGCTGCTGAAATATTTAGCCTCTTCTTCCTGACTGAAAGAGTCTGTGAAACGATTTCTTTCCCCCCCCGCCTTGTTATGCAACACAGTTACTTGAAAGAACCTGGCCTATAAGTCTTGATTACTGGTTTTCCTACACACTTAATCTTGTCCGGGCGTACTTTTATAGACTTAACATTTCTGATGAGTCAGTAGAGTTTCAGAGTCATCAAGGCTGCATAAACTCATACTTAATCAGACTAGTGCCTTTAAATAATCCTCTAGCAAACTCTAGTTCTGAGAGATGATATATTTAATGTTGATTCTGTGTCCTCCAGGTGAATTTTTTTAATTTCATACCCAGAAGGTGCAACCAAAAGATGGCCTTTACTGTTACCTGTTGATACTGTCAGGTGAAAATGACTTTTATTAGTTTAAAAGCCGTATGTTCCTCTGATAGGAAGTCATGAACGCCTTTCCCATGCGATGTGATGGCACTGTGCAACTTATTGCCAAATGTTTCCATCCCAGTGCTCTCATTACCTGCTGCATAGTGTCCAAGATGCTAGTGGGCATTGTGGGGCAGGATCCACAGAATTTTGTAGAGAGAGACAAGATAGGAATTCCATAAATTATTTTCTTGCTTCTAGCCTACAGTTCATGAAAGCAGTCCAGTCCAGCAAAGCAGCACAGTCCTGCTCATGTGGAGTGTGAGAAATAATCAATGGCTTGGCTTTGGTGATTTGAACTTACCCTTGAGTTCACCTTCCTTCAGCATCAAAAGTTCTCACTATTATGCCATAAAGAGAGAGAACTGCCTGAAAAGTAGATATATATCTACTTTCTCTGCTTTCTCTGTACCTTTGCTCTGCTTGTGTCCTTGAAGTCTTTATGGCCGATTATGCAAGGATTGCTGACTTCTCTGTGCACCATAAGCCTTGCAATCTTACTGCTTCTAAAGCAAGGACTTAAAGTAGCTGAGAGTTTCTGACTTAGTAATTACAGAATGCACTTGTGAAGATTATAATTAAATAGTATCTATTTTAAACAGATTCCCAGACTTTTATTGTTTTAAACAGAAAAAAAGTCTCCTTTTGATGTAAAATATTTTCATTGCTTTGTTTTCCAGTAATGTGAGTAGAAAGAAAGCAGCTTGGCATTCAGTTTAGTGGAATCTTATCCAGAATGTAAGATTGTGTAGGTCTTGACTTTAAATAATTTTATGGCATCCTTTGTCATTGAATAGTTTGAGGATGACGTGATTTTTCCTCTTCATTTTCATATTTCTCACAAGCTGTCAGTCTTAGACCTCAAGTCTACAAGCAGACATGAAGATTAAACTGAAGTCTTCAATCTTGTCTTGAAGGGTAGTCAATACATGTTTTATTTCCACTCTAAAGCTTCAAGGAAGGGTTTTTGTGATTGTCTTTTTTGTTAGTGCTCGACTTTGGAAGTGCATCAACAAGAACAGTCAACGAAGCAAAATCCTGTCTGTGTTTGTACTTTCGAGTCAAAATAATGTCAAATAATGTCGAATTCATTTCTAGCTGTCGTTATTAAAGGTATGTGCATTGATCACTGGCTAAATTCTTTGTAACTCTTTTCTTTCATTGAAAAATGTGCTGGAAGTGTTGCTTACATAAAGTGTGAGTTGAGGATGAGGGATTGCATCCATACAAGCTTCTTTGGGTTTGGGAATTTTGTTCTTTTTGTAGGAGGGAGAAAAATGTCAAGGATTTTCTTATTGGCCAAGAATGTCACCACTGAGGTACATGTAAAGTATTTGCTAATCAGCATTAAGTGCCTTGTGACAAGCTTGAGTTCATTTAGCATGCAAACAGGAAACAGATGCCTTTAAAATAAAAATGTGGAGAAGAAACGTTTGTCTTCAAACATTAAAACTTTTAGTGTTATTTTTTCTGCCTGTGTAGCCTTTGGCAGAAGAGTATCTCTAGAGCCTATTGAGTGCTATGGTTAACATCCTTCCCTCCCAAACTGTGAACAGAGCAAACTTCAGTGTTTGTTTTAAAGTAGCTTTACCAGCTTATGTTGTGTTTTAAGTCTGCTTTTTTATTTTAGTGTTTTGGCAGACAGAATCCTGTCTTGTAGTAGCAGCCTGCACAGATAAATTCATTCTTTTAGTCTGTGTTTCACATTAGCCATTCATTTACTGAATAAAGCATCTCCCTGATAGGAATTCCCTCCTGTATTTTTCTGTTTCTCACTTGCCCACTTTTTGAAAGTGTAAAATAGAATGTTTCTTTTTTCTGAGGATTTTTTAAAAACAAACCCCAAACCCTCCCTCAGTATGGATTTTCTGAAGTTCATTTGAATGTGCAAATGCCACTTATTTTGGCTCCCATGGCAGCAAATGGATTGAAGATGAAGGGGGGGGGGGAATGTACTCGAACTTTATTTTATCAGGTTCTCTGCCTTCTTTTTGGAGAGAATAAATGGGACAGGAAAGACAAAATCTAGATGCTTTCAATCTGGTGACAAATGACAACTAGGGATTCTCCTGCAGCTGAGATGGCAGGAGGAGAGAAAAATGAGCAGAGTTGTCCTCTTTCTTGCTTAACCCCTCCCCACCCCCCAACCCCCAAATGCTTGTGGGACAGGGAAGGGTGAGGAATGATGACAGGGGAGAACGTATTCTTTGTTACTGGTGTAATTTACTAAATTTGGCATGGTCAGTCAGGTCTCCCTTAAATGCATCATCGCTAGACTTGCTTCTGTCGAGAATAACCAAAACAATTTGCTGTTCTATCTAAATGCTAATACATTACTCCTCATATGTTCTTCTTTCTTTGGAAGATAACGTTATTTTCTAGTCCCCACACAGCATTAGCAAATACGTTGTCTTTCTAATCTGCAAAGCAGATGTGCAGCTGCCACTTGTTGTTGCTGTTTCAGCCTGCTGTAGGATTCAGCGGAGAGACAAAACTGTCGCATCCACCCCTGGCAGGGGAAGGAGTCCAGATCTAATCTTGGCCTCTCCTTGAGGCCTACCACTGCATTGTTAAGGGGATATTTGTTGGAGTATAGTTACAGTATATTGTGAGAGTTCTATCAATAGATGTTAGCTTACAATTGTGCCGGGAAAAAACATAAGGGTTTTTTTTTTTTTTTAGTCTATAAACCAAGACCAAAGGCCTTAAAAATAGAAAGGTTTTCATTATAGAATTGAGGTAGGTGTTAAGCATATTTCATGTATCCATCATCATGCAAAAATGTAGTTTGAAGGTACATCAGGTATCCAGAGAATCAGAACCAACAAAAGAAAATTATCAACATTGCTTAACTGAAAAATCTCCTGTAAACTGCCTCTTTGGGGAGAATTTCCCTCCCTCCTGCTCTGTGTACCTATGAAAGGGAAACACGTTTCTCCTGAGGGCATTTGTGTGGGATACAGCTTATTGTGCCATCTGAAATAGATGGGGTTTTGTGAACTATAGCATTGCTATAGGGAAAGGAGAGTGGGCTGTGTCTGGATGCTGTACTTCTCTTACGTAGAAGCGTTCTCGTGTGCCTTGGTGGATTTGTCTGCTGCATGTTAATCACAGTGGAAATCGGTGTAAAGGATAAGCAGGAAAGAAGCTCATTTTGGGGTATTTTCTATAAGAACTCTCATTTTGTCTGTACATATGCACTGAACTTCCAGAGGAATCAGGCTTGGGTTTTCAGTACTGGAACCACAGAACCAACACCATGCAGGTAGAAGAGATCTGGCTGATTTTACTAGTAGTGTATTTGGTACATCCTTTCTTATTTTTGCATAGTTTACTGCAGAAACATGTTTTACTTTAATTAGTGTAGTGCTTTGCATAGTCTTAAAGGAAATGTGAATGCTTTTATATAATTTGTGACTGCCTTTCTGGAGAATTTCTTTAGAATTATGAAATGTATCAAAATAAGACTTGAATTTACTTTTCTGTCAGCTGTCTTTGGCTATGACTGAGAACAGAGCAAAAATCTGGCTTAAAAATAAAACAGTGACAGCAATTTCTTCTTATTCTTATCCAACTCTGAAGATAAACTTTCTTTCTCATAATATATTTAGTTTTTATGTCCTTTGTTTTATTCTTGAAGTCTTTAAAAGAACAGGAATTGAACTAGTGATAGAAAATTTTGAGCATCATAAAGTGGCAAAGATGGCAACTCCTGAAAAGTAGGCTGCTATATTAGATATATGGCAACTCCCTTGGGATGATATGAGAATGCTGACATCTCAGAGTAAGATTTGTAGATTAAAGATCATCAAAGGTTCCCTGATGGCACTTTGAAACTAGGCATGGAATTTTTTTCAACTTGTTCAGAGAGCTGACTTTTTATTTATTTAGGTTTCTGTGGCCTATGACTAATATCTTTTACTGCATGTGTCTCTTTTGTGAAGTAGCCAAGTTTCAGGCAGAGAGAATTTAACAGAACAATTTTTCTCATATGCAGAGGTGTTGAGGAAACAGATGTGCTTTATCCTTTGGACCGTAACTCTTGGCATCCTATTGGTGTTGGCTGGGTCATAATGTGTTGTTAAGATCTATTTAAAAATTGATTAGGCTGACAAGATTTGCTGCTTTGTGAGGGTAGCATTGCCCTTGGGACAGGTGGAAAAACATGCTCGCATAGCTCTAACAGTTTCTGTAAGAGAGTCTCTAAAATGCGTGGAGCAAGATGAAGTAAATAGTCTTTTTACGGTGAGTTTGTACTAAAGAGGAAAACTAGTATAGTGTTTTTAAAAATATGTAAGTGATGGTGAAGTAAATGTTCACACTTAAAAATTTCCCCTGAAGCAAGGTATTTATTCAAGTGTGAGCTTTTTCTTGTGCTTATTTACAGAAATTAGATTTAAAAAAAAAAATATTAATTAAAAAAACCTGTTTACAGTGAAGGCCGAATAGATTGTGTGTGTAGAGAGAAAATGGATAGCCCAAGGAAATGATTGGATGACTTATTTTCAAAGATTGGCATATGGAGAAATCAGTTCAATTTTTTTTTTAGTCTCTCTGTAACAGGAAAATAGCATCAATAATCCAATATTCAGCTGTTTGACAGGGAGAAACAGAAAAATAGACTGAGATTTGTTACTGCAAAGTAATGAAGAGCGAGAAGTATAGGCATGCTCCATAAAACTCTTTGTGGCTATTCAAAAGTGAAACAAGTTTATTTTAACTTTTTTTTTTTTTCCTCTTTAGAATCTGTACTAATTAACATCAAAAAGAGTAAACATTTTTTAACTGTTTAGATATGTGAATTCCCTCCAAGGAACCAACATTTTAATCTGAAATTTTCCAATTTAGTTTTATTGTTCTTGCTGATGATACGCTTCCTTCCTTCCATGCAGTGAGACTCCATTTTGAATCTGCCAAAACAATTCAGATTATCCTCTGAATCAGAGCTTGTTTTGAGGGATCTGGGGTTATCTTTTGTTCCTAGCAGCAAATTGCTCAAGACCTGAGGAGCAAGCAAAGAGACACTATGACTACAGTCACTGTGCTCTTCATCCCTTGCCCTGTTATACCAACATCCTGTTTTAACTCCATCTTTGGAGTGGGGGCAGATGTTAGCCTCCTGATGCGTAGGACCAATGTGTAGAGCCAATCCAAGAAAATGACCTTTTGTCTGATACTTGCGTTTTCTCTCACATGGTTCAAGTAACTTGACTGCAACTTGTAACATCTACTGGCGTAGTCCTCAAAGTCATTGAAACCCGAAAAGCTTTGCAGTATGTGACCTGACAGCAGAGCCACAGAGATGCTCTTTGGCAATGAGAAATTTGAGTCACTGTGTGAAATTTACATTTAAAAAACCAACCAACCAACCAAAAAACCCAAACAACAACAAAAAAACCCAAACTGTTGGTTACTCAGATCTTTGAAAATAATTTTATACTTAACTGTTTGCTTATGCTTTCTTTGGCAAAAGATGGTGCCACAAAGTCACGCTAAGCAAGTGGACCTGAAATTTTGTCATGTCATCGTAACTTAGTGCCATTTCAGATAAGAGGAATGTTCTGTAATTATTTTATCTTTAGAATTTGGTAAGAGGTCAGCTATAGGATTTGTGGCCCATTTTTTAATAGTATAAGTGTTAATACAACATTACCTCATCTGATCAAACCATTTACTTTAATTAAGAGGCAGCCTCTAGTAACCCCTGCTGATATGGAGAGGAAAAATTGCATGTTCTTTAATGTACTTTGTGTGGATTTGTGTCATCTTAAAAAGTTGTCGGTGATGAGAGACGGAGATCCTCCCTGTGGCACTAATTGTATTTTCATATACAAATGATGTTAATGACTGAAGAGCTGCGATTTACTTATCCATATCTCTGCATTTTATAGCAGCATGTAATTAATAGCTGAAATTTAAGCCCTATGCTGAGGGCTACTGATTTGAATGTTGACACTATGTTTTAGAGCAGTAAGGGAGGAAAAACTGTGCAGTTGCCTTAGCTGATTGTTCTTTCTGTCTTGGCATCCTTAAATACTGGCCCATCCTGGAAATCAGGTGCCCCCAGAAATAAGGGTTGTTCTGATGTCTAGTTCTGTTTGATTCATATTTAATGTGTATCTTTCTAACGAGACCTCTTCTAAACTGTGGTCTTGGGACCAGTAAAGCATTTTAACACTTAATCTAGAAAGAGGTTTTAATAGTACAGACAGAAATAAAATACAGCTGCTAAGCTTAAAACTCTGATTTCAGGCAGGAGAGATTAAGGGTTTACTTGGATAACTTCGTAACTGTGAAGATAGTGGACAGAGAATAGTTGCTTAATTACCAAGGTGTGCCAGATTGTATAATCTTTATGTATAATTCTATCTGGTGGTAGGAGTAACATTTAAAAATCTTACTTCATTGACTTTTTAAAAAAAAAAAAATTATCACAGAGAAATTGGTATAGAAGATGCTAGAGTATTTTTGTTACTAAAGTAAAACTGTGGATGGAAGCAGAGAACAGATAGTCGTTCATTTATATTAGTAGAATGGTGAGATGAATGGAAGAAATCTGTAATCTTTCTCTTGTAAGTTGACACCCATTTTCTGCTTCAGAAGGTATCCTGGGATGGCCTGGGCCCAAGTCGCACTCCACAGACCAACTGAAAAATGGTGCCCTCAGCTCCTTATCGTCTGCTAGTGCCAACATTACATGGGCAATAGTACCATCTGCAGCCCAGGATGGACAGGCATTGCAACCGAATACAGAGGTAAGCATGCTAGGTCTCTGTCGGCCATTTCTCTTGTCTCTGAGACTTGACAGTGGTTAGGTGCAAACCATGTACAATAGTGGGTGCTTTTATTAATTACTTATTGTACTTTTTTCTTTATAGTATCCTCTTTGTTTCAAATTAGTTGTGAAAATGCTAGGTTTCGTGCAAAAGTGCACTCTAAAAATAGAAAAATATGTTGACGATATTCCTGTGTGCGCTTGCTTCTCTGAGGTACTTTGGACAGTGGACTATGGCAAGTGTACAGTCTCTTTTCTAGTCGTAAAAGCAGTTAACAGACTGTCAGTACACATTTCTATCTTCTGGTGGCAGAAAAAGGTGTTTGTTTTTTATGCTGATTTGAGATAGACAGGAGACACTAGGACCACAACATTTGCTTGCTACTTCCATGTTGCTGTTTACTCTTGGGTGACTCTTGAGTATAGCTGACTATTCTTTGGGTTGAAAAACTGTATTGTTTTCTGACCCCTTTTCCTGTTAAGTGGTTATGGGCAGAACTTGTCCACATCATCCTGCACCAGCCTGTTGATTTGTGCTTTTGTGGCATTTACTTGGTAAAGGGCAGTTCTGAAGCATCGACTCTTTGAGGAGGCTCACAGCTGCGTATCAGGCATCTCATGCACTGAAAGTCTCTCACCATGCCAAACATCTCGAGCTTCTACTGTCTGCTTCGGTTACCAGTGCTGCCCACCAGGAAAACACTTCACTCTGAGGCCCCACAGATTGTAGGGCACCTGGAGCACGTGAGACCTGGAGAACTGGGAAGAAGTTTTTGAGAGAGCTGAAGAAACCCTTTTCTACTAATGAATGCTCTTTGGCAATTGGAATGGCTTAAATTAAATTATATCACCTTTAACAAAATGTGTAATCGCTGGGGACATCAATAAAGCTGTTTGTTTTTCCAGTTCTTTCGTAGTATCTTGAATTGAATATAGTTCAAAAAATCCAAGGATAAACCAGATTTTTTTTAATATTATGTGTTACTTTGGTCCTCTTCCAGATCAGTCCTTAGAAAGTAATTTCAAATTCTGTTACTCCTAGCGTCCGTTAATCACAATGTTTAAATTACCCGTAATTGCTTTTTATTAGGAAGCTGTGTAATTTCTTTTTCGGATAAGCCAACTGCAGTTCTTATAGTGTGTTTTTAAGACCAAGAGGCTATTTAAGAATATTGTTTTGGGAGTTACTGCTTTACTCACTGCTACACTGCAATTTGTTTCATTAGTTTTTTTCAGATGTTTTTATTCTTGACCACCTGGTAAAGCCCAATGGGATGTGGAAGCATGGGCTTTGCAACGAGAACATAAAGAGCAGCACCTGACTTGACTTATCTCAGGGTATCATTTTGCAGTTGAGTTGAGCCATTTATGACTTGTTTTAAATTACAGGTTTTTTTAAAGTCCAATCTCCTCCCCTTTGCTTGCTGATGAGAGATCCTGAGCTGCGCGTGTGGCTTGAGGCACTGTTTTGCTTGTGTAACTCATGATTTATTGAGAAGGGAGTACCCTTGAAGAGATGGACATAAACAAGGGAGGATAGCCGTGTTTGTAGTACAGAATCCTCAGTGCTTTGTGGACAGTCTTCCTGAAATCAGCAGCCTGCATTTGGAGGCGCTGGGGCACTAGCCCTTAAAAAAGAAGAAAAAGGGGAAGAGAAAAAAAAAAAAAAAGAGAGAATAAGTAAGATATTTAAGTTATAAAAAGCTCAGCTGAAGATTGGGTTTTCGGCAGGAGCAGTAAGTGGAAGTTTGTGGATTGGTGGAACAACAAGAAGCAGCTGGACTCCTGTGTGTAATTTTTGTTATGGTGGTACAGTTTATTAAGCAGAAATTTGGGGTTGCCCTGACAAAGTAGCCTGAATGAGGGTTCATTCCTGGAAGCTCTTTCCAAACCTGCATCTTCCCTTCCACTGAGTCCTTGTGTGCTTCAAGTTGTCTGAGATTGATACTGTTGGCTCACAATTTGAAGTGCTCTTTTAAATGTAGCTGATACATTTTTCGGTTTTGATCATTTTGATCAAGATATCGGTGCCCCCTTGGAAGGCTGAAGCACAAAACCCGAATTGTGGAAGAGGTGAACAGTTGCATCTAACATAAGTTGGAGCTTTTGTGTTTTCATACTCATCTTCAGATCAAGCAAGTTGTCACGCCCTGCTACAGAGGCTTCACCTCTTGGCTGCTGTGGTCAGATCCTTTTCTGGGAGAGGAGGTGAAGTTTTCCCGGAGTGCTGCAGGTTCTGCCCAGCTGTCCAAGCTGAGCGAAGTGTCGTACGGGAAGCTGGAGCTGCTTCTTGCTGTTGTGACTGGAGAAAGGAGGGTGAGAGGACAGGCTTTGAAGAAGAGAAAAATCTTTCGGGCAATGTAACTGTTACCCTGCTAAGGACGCTGTCTGAGCCAGGTAGTTGCTCAGGAGATGATGTCTGACACCCCCCAAAGTTATCAAAGGTGTTTGACTTAACACACTTTAACAATTCTGTGTGCAGGATTTAAGTAGATTTTTAAATACATTCTGGCCTGTTGTGTGTCCAAGGCAGGAGCCTAGGTTTGGCACTGAATAGCCAGTTCATTTTCAAAAGTATAAAAGCACTGACTGGGTTAATTACTTAGTATGTGTAATTATATATAAAAGCAACTGCAAATCATCACACTCTACTTGTTTCATAGTCTAGATACATTGTTGTTAACAACTGTGGTGGCATCAGCAGAGAATGAGAAAATGAATCTAGATGTCATTGTCTGACAAATTTTTGACATTGAAGACCCTGATTTCTTTTTTATTTATCTGGTAGCTTCTTTCAGATGTAGAAGAAAAGAGGAATCCACAAGTGTCATTCAAATGAAGCTTATTTATCTTAATGATTTTCTTTTAAAAAACCCCAAACTAGGCACTGGATGATCCTCATTTCTGAAGAAGTTGGTAGTGTATTAATGGGGCTTAGCTTTTAAAATACACCTGCCAAAAGAAGTGAGCCTTGCTTTTACAGAAGTTACGAAAAGAGAGTGCTGGTTCCTCTATCAGTGCTATCAAAATTAATTCCAATTTCTTCTTTGACTGGGCCTACGTTTTTATTTTAAAAAATCTGTACTTTCTATGATATAACCTCTATCTCTTAGTCAGAAGCTATACCCCAGAGGAATGGGAGAGAGCTTTTTGGCTAATGCTCAGCATAATATTAGTATATGTACCATCCAAACAAATTGTGAATTGGCCTGTAGTCTGAAATCGAAAAAAACATTGAATTACTACCCTTGAGGAACAACCAACTCAGCTGCTTATATTATAGAATGTTATTTAGAAGGAAAAGATAATTTTAGGTACGTGGCTCAGCAGTGATTTTAAAAAGGAGAGAGATGTTTGTTATGTTGCAGAGGGGGGCACGACTGCTGAGGAATCTCTCCCGTGTAGCAGGCTGCCAGTGGCAGCAGTTTGCTGGCAACATGACCAAGTGGATGAATGTGTTCAGTGATAGCCGTGTTAATTCTCAGCGCAGCACGCCGACACTTTGCAGTAGCGATTTAAGCAACATCATTAACAAACCAATGACTGCCGTGTTTTTTGTATGTTCATGAAGACGCATGGATCTTTAGCATTCTCCTCTGGAATAACAAGGCTCATCTGATGCAATTTGCTTTGAATGCTTAAGCATTCTTGAGGGATATAGCAAGTTCTGGAGTTGAGTTTTGATGCCGTAGATAACTAAAGTAAAACCTTTCTTTTTGGTCTGTTGCACTGTCAGGGTTTCAGGAATGCAGAGTTTCTCCCCTGGTGAAATAATGTAGCAGCTTAAGATTCTTCTCTTGAGATAATGTGTTGGTGTTTACTTGCTTTTGTTATTTAGGGTGTATCTTGCTTCCAAATGCAGGGATATCATTTGAGATAGTGCTTAAACTAGTTCAGAAAATACAAGATTTTGTGGCAGAGATTATTTTCTTCTGTATTCCTTACCTATTTTAGCATGTCCTTTCTTGATGTTGCTGTTTTGTCTTCCCAGATGAGTTTTCTTTTAGGGTTGTGATGTAGGACAGCATGAAGCTAAAGCCTGTGATCTTCACTGAAAGAAGTAACCCCTGACAGTGAAATGCCAGATCAAGCACCTTTGTCTTTTCTTTTTCATACTTCCCCCCCCCCCCCCCTCGGTATAAGCCTCCAAGTTTTAGTTACGTTTCCTTTCTCGGATTTTTTTGGTCTGTTCACCTGAAACATCAGGTGGAAGCAGGGATAAGGGTTGAGCTGAACAGAACTATTCTCCATCTGATGTGAGTTGATGTAAAATACTTTTGTGCATCCCCTAGTGAACTACTTTGGACTTTTTGGTGTAAGCTATGTTATAACTTAAAGGTATTAATTAGGGTTTTTCCCTTAAAGCAGAACAGGACAAACCTGGTATGGAATATGCCAGAGTACCCTCTTCAGAGCTGTGATGTGAACTTGGTCTGTGTCCAGTCTGCAGTAAACAGGACCCTGCTTCCTTCATTTAAGTGTTTATAATTTTGAAATTCCTTTCAAAAATGCTGAAATTGATTAGTTTTAAAATAGTGAGTCTCACAGTAAATTCAGTTGTAATAAACTTGGTGCCTAAGTAGAATAAAGGTGTGAATCACTTCCATGTGTGAGCTACTGTTCCAGTTCAACTAATTGTCATTGTGGGTGTCAGAATTCCCCTTCTAAGGTGACAAAATGTAACTGCAGGCCAAATGCTTCCCCTGGCAGCCAAATACAAATGGGAAACAGGCTGTTCTTAGTGGGACCTGGGAGGGAAGGAATCATTTTCTTTTGATCTAACAGTTAAGAATTATTACAAAAATCATGCTGTAGCTACATCTGCGATTTAGCTCTCTTTATGTGATTTTTATGCCTTAAAATGCCATGCCAGCTGATTCTTTCCATCCTGTGGATCTGGTATCTGTGCAGTCTCTCTACTTTCCTGTCCTTAACTATCCCTTGCTTGTGTGCATGAGAAGCTGTACGCATGCTCCATATTCAAGTGTCTTTTTAATAGGATTGAAGTTTTAGCTCTGTAGGATTGAGGCTTTAGCTCTGATTATCTAACTGCTAAACCAGGTTTTAATTGTGATAGTGGTTGCAAGGGCAGTCAAGTCCAGGTTATGAAAGATATTTTGGTTCCCTAGATGATCTGAACCTTAATGTTTTCAACTGTAAGAATGAACTGCGCTATTTACAGGAGGTACTGAATTGTTTAGTTCTTAATTTTAAAACATTATGTGTTTTTGTCCAGCCTCTTCAGGCGATAGTCACTTTCAAGCTGAAGTTGTTTTCTATCTGTAGGTTAGTATACATCCTAATATGATGATATGTCATCCTTTACAGAGGATGCAATAGACTTTAGAGCTATTACAGAATGTGTTAGAGATGCTAAGAAATAATTTTAAAAGTGCTCCTGCAATTTTAGAAACTAAGATAGATGCAAGAAATGATTTCTAATTCAATATTAACTTTTCTTTATATATCTGTGTCTCAGCAGACTTGCCCAGGACTGTGGCTTGTTTCCTAGTGTAAATTGTTCCTAGTGTTTCCTAGTTCCTTTTTGTACGTGACATAAATCTCTGTAATTGATGTTGGGAGATCAGCTTAGCCATGAACACAGAGTACTAGCCACAAGTGCAGTAATGGAAAGAGAACAGATCAGGGTGGGAAGGTAACATTTGCGGTATTACAGAGAGTTCCTTTTCACTGTTTAGTACAGACATTACAGGATTTCTGAATGTGCTCTGCTTTTTGCCTTCTGCATGATTAAGTACTTTTTGGGCCGAAGTGCACAGTAAATGGCCTGTAATGACTTGGATAGATAAATTAATCTCTAGGCAAAGATGGTAGCAGTTAATCCATTTGCTAGCAGACCATCTAAAAAATCAAATCTGAGATAATCAATTGAAGGTATATTTAAGGATAATCAAGGGAAGGTGTATTTAAGGATTAAATGTACTATTACACTAAAAGCAGAATTAAATGACCCTAAGCCTGCTACAGTAGCACTGACAATGACTAAGATAATCTAGCTAATTTTGATTTTATTTTTTTGCTAGCTTTCAGGAATAGTTACTGTGTCAGCAAACAATCTCTAGTAAAACTGTTTATGCAAATAATTAATAAAAATTCAGCTCCAGCCAAATCCATTGCATTTTGTTGAGTCACTCCCACCTCCAAAATGCATGTGTTCCAGCTGCTATCTATATAATGTATTTGAAAGTAATATTCGTTCTACTTAAAATAAAAATATGAAGCTTTAATACAAAATTTGCATTTAATTTGAATAAACATGAGGCTGTGATTCATGTGGCATTACATAATTACTAGTGAAATTCAGTGAAAAATAATCATTGGAATGTAAAGAACTCAAGTTCCCTTGCAGTAAGGCTTAAAAATTGAGTTAAAGTGGATCAATTGCTTACTCTGTTCATTATAAAACCTGTGCCCTCTGCAAAATGAACTCTGAAGCCAATGTTAATTTTATTTCAGGATTGTGCACTAATTGATTTGTTGTGTGCCAATTGATTTGCTTTGTGCTGTCAGTTTTATTTCTTAGTATGTTTATATATGTGGGTTTGGCAATACTGCCCATTAGTAGTCTTACCCATCTCGTTAAGACTGTCAACAACCTAGCTAGACTTCAGTAAGCTGGGCTGAACTCTTCTACGACGAGTATTTGTCTCAGGTTGGAATTGCTTTATCTTGCTTAGTGAAGCATCATCCAAAGTGGCTTCAGCTGTTCCATCTGGTCTTGCTAGAAAAAAAATAGGGTTTTCTGCTTGTGATGATGAATTCTAGTGATTCTTCATTTGAAAAGCCCTGAATGTGTAAACGGCTGGGATGAAAGTATTTAATTATAAAGCTTTGTCTCAGAGGAGGATTTGGAAGGAGAATATGAAAGAGGCAGGACTCCTCTACATTATAGTGTAGAGAGACCGCACAGTCGTCTTCACAGTCTGAGATGGACCAAGCGATTCATCAGGCTGAGAACAAATCTTAGAAGCTTTTCAAGTACAGTATTCCACTGGCCTCAAGAAGTTAGCTGTATAAAACGTGACAATCTTCTAGGCTTAATTTGTTTCACGTATACATTGAATGTTCTCCCACAATGATTTATAATGATTTATTTTTCTTTGGAAAGACTTGAGCCTGTCTATTTATTTATTTATTTATTTTTATTTTTTGTGTGTGTGTGGCAGCAATGAGAATGTGTATGGTGGATGGGACAAGAAATTGCAGGAAGAGTCAGGATGGTTTAATAAGCGTGTTGCCTTGAGGAAAGATTGTTAATACTGCTTGTATTAACATGTCTTCACCATTTCTCTCCTCTTACAAATATGCCAGGATGTGATATTGCACACAAGAAATAGCACTGCGAGAACTGGATTTACATATAGATTAGTATTGCAAGAGCAGATCACTGTAAAAGTTAAATTTGTAGTTGTCCATCTTTTTGTGCCCTCTTTGCGTATGCAAATGGTGTATTATTGACTAACATGGTAGTATCTTTCTGCCATAAATTTGCTTAGCTAGCATACAAAGCCACATAAAAGAGAAGAGAATTACAGCTGGCTGAATGACTTCAGTTCTGTTACTTCCTAACTTTTCAGCTGCTGGGCTTTGCAAGCAGAATCATTATGGAATCACAGAGTACTCCAGGTTGGAAGGGGCCCCTGGAGGTCCTGCAGCTCAACGCTCTGCTCCAAGGTCAGCTTGCTCAGGGTCATGTCCAGTCAAGTCTTGAACACCTCCAACAGTGGAGGTCCCACAACCTCTCTGCACAAACTCTTGCAGTTTCTCTAGGGATTTTATCAATGGGAGCAAAGGTTTGTTTGAGTATGGTGCCTTTCCTTATCAGTGTGCTGTACTGTCTGGTGGGTGACTAAAATCGCCTTCTGGGTCCCTTACCAAAAAGTGTTTGTCTTTCCCTTCTTTGTGGGAGTATGAGGCAAGTTGCTCCTAGTTCTTCAGGTTTCTCCCCAAGGGTCTCATTGTAGAGAGGATCCCTTTTAATACAGGGGGATGTCTAGCGAGTATAGCCTTCTGCCATACTTTCTTCCATGTTAGTCTCCCTCACCAACCTGCAGCTCAGTGCAGTCTTTTGTCTTTAGCTCCCCTAAAGTTATAAGCAAGTGACTTTCAGACCCCTCATGATCTCTGAAGTCCTGCCTGGCCAGTGATGGGAATTTGTCCTGCCGCACTGTGTGGTTTGTAAGCTTGTAAATCCTGAATAACTTATTTTGGATAGTGTCAGATGCTGGATTTATAGCCCACTTGCTTCTAAAAAATTTGATTCTCAAAACAAAACTGAGTATCTTTCAGGAATTTGTTCTTCACTAGTATCTGTATTGCATTAGGAATAGGTTTTGTTAAAATTGTTTATGATGTGATACTGTATTTCTTGTGGTTTTAGGTTAGCATAAAATTTACTGTTGTGATTTATGCTAGCCTTCAAGTTTTTTTTGCTTCAATTTAGGACAAGTCCGTGGGGCTTTTCTCTTTGTGCATTTTTTTGTAGTCTCATGCTGCTCTTCTTTTCTGATGATACCAGTGATGAAAAATATTTATTCCCAGTTCTTACTGAATTTATGCAATACTGCAAAGTCCTCTTGTGTTTTAGGATTTAGATTGAACACTGCTGTACTTCAGTAGCCCTCATTTCATGAAAGATGCTCAGAAGATGTGTGGACTGGTGCTGGTACTTAATCTTTTCCTGTGGAGTTTGTGCTTGAGAATTAGCTGCTTTTCAGCTACTTTTCAGAACTGACTACCTTAGGTTTATGAAAATAGAAATTTGCTAGAGGAATTGTCTTATGAAGAACATATGAACACGTAGGGAAAAAGTTGTGCAACAAATGTTATTTGGTGCGTAACAGGATTACAATGCTATAGGTAACCCAAATGAGGATCTCTGTTTAAAAGGATGCTAAGTCAGCGATTGATTCTTTATTCTTAAACATAATCACTTTCATGGTTAGTTTCTAATATTTTTTCTGAAGGCTTACACAGGCTATACTGCAATATAAACACAGATGCCCTTTGTTTCATGTTACATCCATTTTTTCCTATTCTTTCAACGACAAACCAACCCTTTTTAGTCTTCAGTCTCTTATGTTATCTCGTCCTCATCACTGCTATACTGTTATGTTTACCCCTAAATATGGTCACAGGTCAGAGTTAAACACATCTGCAGTGTAGGAAAAGGAAGCTTTCTGAGCTTGTTCTTTAAGGATGAAAAGACTTCTGTTCTCAGAGATACTACTGCAAAACATTAACAAAAAAGCATTAGTAAAGCTCTCAAAACAGCGAATATCTGGATAATGTGCTTGCCTCCAGACACCTCGCAGATTGGTTTTGGTGGGAAGGAAAAATATTGCAGACCTATTTGTCACCTAAGATACATGTTTTGTGATTATTTTCTTTGCTTGCATCATCTATATGTCAGCCTGTCTATATTTACTAAGTATTAGGATTATGATGCATTTCCACTTTGCTTGCTTGCTTCGCGGTGAAGGAAGGATCTCCTAAAGAGAGCTAGGTATTACTTGGTTCAGTAGATGACTCTGCTGTTACGCATTGTATCCAATTAATCTTGTGTGATAGACGGATTGCTCACATTGCCTCACTTTGATCCTTCCACTTGTCCCTTTCTGAACATTTTGAGATTTTCTGAACATGCAGTGCGTTTAGCATATTCAATTAAAAAAAAAGCCAAACAACAAACCACAAAATATATATAAATTATCCATACCCAAAAAATTAGATGTTCTAATCATTGCTAGTCCTATTTTGAAGTATTTTATTTTCTCTGGAGACCTGAATTACCAAACACAAATAATAAATTTGGTAAGAAATTAATTTCTGGGCACTTTGTAGACATTTTGCTGATGCTTTGACCCCACTCTCTCACGTCCCAAACCCAGATGCAGCAGTTACTTATCTATCCCGATAGATACGCCTGAATTATTTTTCTTGGTATACATAGTTTAAGGTAAGTAGAAAATCTGACTATTGTGCCATTTTTCCTTCATCTGGTTGTGTGAAGGAGAAACTAACCATCTTGCCAATTGGATCTGTATGTAGATGACAGTGGCAAAGCAAATAGAAAGTGATATTTTTGCTTGCCGTAGTGGTGTTGTGTGTCAGTTATAGTGTGCTCACTTTTTAATTGTAAAATCCTTCTCATTTGATTGTCATCCTCTGTTACTTGCTTTGATATTTTAAAAGTTATCTTAACTTTAATTTTTGTTCATCATTGTTATATCTAAGCTATAATGACTGAATGCTAGGAAAAGTGTGGCTGTGAGTTTGTGTGTTTTGGGGTTTGAGGGGTGGGTGGGTGGGTTCCCCCTTGAGGTGGTGGACTTTTTGCATATTCATACTACGCCAGAAATTTTCCCAGCAATTAAAGCAAAAGCTATTGACAAAGGCAGTAGAGGAGACAGCTCCTATGAAATATTCAGAGTAAATGAAGAAAAATCAGCTGAGCTGAGCCACCTATTTTGCTACCTTTAAGAGACCTGTTTCAGGATGAAATTGGGATGTATGGGCTGTAATAAGTTTTGCTTTCTAAATTTTCCATTTAAGCTCTGCTTTGGTTCTGAGCTCGTTAAGTCTCTTAAAAAAAAAAAAAAAAAAATCAAACCTTGAACACAGAGGAGCCTTAAGTCTCTTTGAAAGTCACCAGAACTTTGGTATCCAGGTGCCCACATTACAATGGGTGTAAGGGATGTTGGTGTGTTTGAGGTTTTATCTTTGATCTACTCTTTCTTTGCAATGATCAGTCACGGGGCTACCGGGAGCAAAGCATAAATAGGACTACTGTAAGGTGGAGGCCAGGGCTCAAGCAATGACCTGAGTTCACTCTACCACCACTTTTCCAAC
Source organism: Platalea leucorodia (assembly GCF_965183815.1). Classification (NCBI taxonomy): domain Eukaryota; kingdom Metazoa; phylum Chordata; class Aves; order Pelecaniformes; family Threskiornithidae; genus Platalea; species Platalea leucorodia. The sequence continues at coordinate 123,152,207 of NC_138823.1, forward strand.
CCTCTTTTTTCCCTTTCTCTGCTTACATTGTGTAATGGTGTGGTGGTAAACGTTGAGAAGAATATTTTCTGTTTTATTTGAACTGTTCTTGAAAAGTAGGAAAGCTTATATAAAGAGATACAGGAGCTTGTTGGATATTAAAAAAAAAAAAGTGTCACTACCTTATAGTTAAGCTTGAAGTTGCTAATCTGTAAATGACAGTGCATTTGGAAGTTAGAGGAGAAGTGCATGGATGATGATAATGATTTCAGTCTTTACAGTGGGTTTGAAGTAAATGTGTTTGACTTTTTGTTTGTTTTGTTTCAAGATTTAGGTTGAAGTAAACTGAAATTTTCTATTTAGTTTCTATTATATTAATTTCAATTTTCTATATGGGAATTACTCCTCTCACAAGTGTTTCGTGTTTGCGTGGCAAGGTTTTGGCAGCAGGGGGGCTACAAGGGTGGCTTCTGTGAGAAGCTGCCAGAAGCTTCCCCTGTGTCTGGATAGAGCCCATGCCAGCCGGCTCCAAGACAGACCCGCCACTGGCCAAGGCTGAGCCCATCAGCAATGGCGGTAGCACCTCTGTGATAACATATTTAAGAATGGGGGAAAAAAAACCTGCGCAATTGCAGGTGGGGAGAAGAGTGAGAATATGTGAGAGGAGCAACTCTGCAGACACCAAGGTCCGTGAAGAAGGAGGGGGAGGAGGTGCTCCAGGCGCCGGAGCAGAGATTCCCCTGCAGCCTGTGATGAAGACCATGGTGAGGCAGGCTGTCCCCCTGCAGCCCATGGAGGTTAATGCTGTAGCAGATATCCACCTGCAGCCTGTGGAGGACCCCACGCTGGAGCAGGTGGATGCCCGAAGGAGGCTGTGATCCTGTGGGAAGCCTGCGCTGGAGCAGGCTCCTGGCAGGACCTGTGGAGAGAGAGGAGCCCACGCTGGAGCAGGTTTGCTGGCAGGGCTTGTGACCCCGTGGGGGACCCGTGCTGGAGCAGCCTGTTCCTGAAGGACTGCACCCCATGGAAGGTACTCATGCTGGAGCAGTTTGTGAAGAACTGCACCCTGTGGAAAGATCCCATATTGGAGAAGTTTGTGTAGGACTGTCTCCTGTGGGAGGGTCCCCATGCTGGAGCAGGGGAAGAGTGTGAGGAGTCCTCCTCCTGAGGAAGAAGGAGCAGCAGAGACGACGTGTGATGAACTGACTGCAACCCCCATTCCCCATCCCCCTGTGCCACCAGTGGGGAAGAGGTAGAGAAAATTGGGAGTGAAGTTGAGCCTGAGAAGAAGGTAGGGGGTGGGGGGAAGGTGTTTTTAAGATTTGGTTTTATTTTCTCATTACCCTACTTTGGTTTTGTTTGGTAATAAATTAAACTAATTTCCCCAAGTTGAGTCTGTTTTGCCCGTGATGGTAAGGGGTGAGTGATCTCTCCCTGTCCTTGTCTTGACCCATGAGCCTTTCGTTATATTTTCTCTCCCCTGTCCAGCTGAGGAGGGGGAGTGATAGAGCGGCTTTGGTGGCACCTGGCATCCAGCCAAGGTCAACCCATCACAACAGCATGCTAATATGCTAGTCTGTATATAAAATAGTTTAATAAGTGCAACTTACTGGACAAGCTACATTTGAGATTCAAATCACTGCTAATGAGGGATGGGTGCAGTAAGCTGGCATGTTTTTCTATCAGGTGCGTGCCACAGTTGGTAGTAAATGCAATTAAACATTTTGAAGGTATACATGCTGGAAGAAGAGAAGACAAGTGATGCATGCAAGTTAGTGCAGTTTTGTTGATTCTGATACAGTGACAAGCCTTGCAAGAAGCTAATAGCTCATTATATATTACTACTTTTGGCATATTCTTACTGTATCTACTTTACAAAGAGAATTCTAACTTGGGTATTGAGACTGGTGAAAATCTTCTGGGGCCAATTTGTCACGTTAGTGTAAATGTGCTAAAGCTCTCTGACCTTACAGAGTTATATTTAATCTTACACCCACAGAAAACCTGTTTGCAAGCTCTCAAGTTACACGAGTGCAAGTGTAAATGATGCTTGCAAACCTCTATCATGAACGAAGGGAATCTGAAAATCAAAATGAGGCCTTTGACTTTTATGTGTGCTAGTAGAACTAATTGTAATTAGATGACTCTACAGAAAATATGGCAATCCTTGCCTAGTCTGAAAATGCTAATGCTGTTTAATCTTGCTTCTGAACAAGGCCTGCAAGTAATTTATTCCATCTTTCTCTCAATGCAGAAATGTTTCATACAGTGTTACTTTTTTAGTATCTTTTGCAATTTTTTTAAATGTAGAAAGACTTGAGGACTACTTCCCTTCTCTTGCTCCTGACTATAGTCCTTTTTGTACTACATAACTTTTTCATGCCTTAATGAAAATTCTTAGAATATTTTGGTGTAATTATATGAAGAATTGCCTTATGAGTCCTATACAAGTCCTCAGCGTGTCCCTGTCAGGATACATGTGGTCTCTGCTTATTACTATGATGGAGAAAAGGCTGAGTTACGCAATGCCTTCTTTGCCTCTGTCTTTACTGGTGACATCAGCCTTCAGGAATCCCAGGCCTCTGAGATGAGAGGGAAAGTCTGGGGGAAGATTTACCCTTGGTGGAGTAGGAACAAGTTAGGCAGCACTTAAGCTGCACATACATAATTCCATAGGGCCTGGTGGGATGCACCTGTGAGCATGGAAGGAGTTGGCCAATCTCATTGCAAGACCACCATCTACTGTCTTTAAAGGGTCATGGTGTTTGGGAGAGGTTCATGAAGACTGGAAGAAAGCAAATGTCACTCCTATCTTCAAGAAGGGCAAGAAGGAACACCTGGTGATGTTCTGGTAACATCTGGGGAGCTGCAGGTTGGTCAGCCTCTCCTTGATCCCTGGGAAGGTGATGGAGCAACTAACCCTGGAAAGCATTTCCAAACACGTGAAGGACAAGAAGTTGATTAGGAGTAGCCAGCATGGATTTACAAAGGGGAAATCATGCTTAACCAACGTGATAGCCGGCTACAATGAAGTGACTAGCTTGGTGCATGTGGGGAGAGCAGTGTATGTTCTTTGCTTTGACCTTGGTAAGATTTTTTGACCCTGTCTTCCGTAACATCCTCATAAACAAGCTGACAGAGTATGGATTAGATAAGTGGGCAGTGAGGTAGATTAGAAACTGTCTGAATGGCCAGGCTCAGAGGGTTGTGATCAGTAATACAAGGTCCAGTCAGAGGCCAGTCACTAGTGGCGTAGCCCAGGGGTCAATACTGTTCAACATCTTTATTAATGATCTGGAAAATGGGGCAGAGTGCACCCTCAGCAAGTTTGTAGATGATAAAAAAAAAAAAATGGGAGGAGTGGCTGATGAGCCAGAGGGTTGTGCTGCTGTGGAGAGGGACACTGACAAGCTGGACAGAGAGGAATCTCATCAGGTTCCGCCAGGAGAAGTTTAGATTGGATATTAGGAAAATTTTTTTTCACCAAGAGGGTTGTCAGGCATTGGAACAGGCTGCCCAAGGAAGTGGTTGAGTCCCCATCCCTGGAGGTATTTAAAAGACGGGTAGATGTGGTGCTTAGGGACATGGTTTAGTGGTGGACTTGGCAGTGATAGGTTAACAGTTGGACTTGATGGTCTTAAAGGTCTTTTCCAACCTAAATGATTCTATGATTCTAAGTTCAACACAGGGAAATGCAAAGTCCTGCATCCAGGGATATCTGAGGGTATGCCCCTGCACCAGTACAGGCTTGGGGCCAGCTGGCTGGAAAGCAACTTTTGCAGAGAAGACCTTGGGGTCCTGGTTGACAACAAGCCAACCATGAGCCAGCAATGCACCCTCATGGCAAAGGCGGCCGACAGCATCCTGGGCTGCATTAGGAAAAGCACTGCCAGCAGGTGGAAGGAGGTGATCCTTCCCCTCTACTTGACACCGGTGAGGCCACATCTGCAGTGTTGTGTGCAGTTCTGGGCTCCCCAGTGCAAGAGAGCCATGGCCTTACTGGAGTGAGTCCAGCACAGGTCCCCAAAGATGATGTGTCCTTCATGTGAGGAGAGGCAGAGAGAGCTGGAACTGTTCAGCCTGGAGAAGAGAAGGCTTGGGGGGATCTTATGAATGTATATAAATACCTGATGGGAGGGAGTGAAGAACAGGGAGCCAGATTCTTCACAGTAGAGCCCAGTGACAGGACAAGAGGCAGTGGGCATATGAAGTCAATCAGAACATCAGAAAACACTTTTTTGCTGTGAAGATAGTCAAACACTGACACAGGTGACCCAGAGAGGTTGTGGAGTCTGCATCCTTGGAGATATTCAAAACCTAGCTGGACTCAGTCCTCGGCAACTAGTTCTAGGTGTCCCTGCTTGAGCAGGGTGTGGGACAAGATGATCTCAAGAGGTCCATTCTAACCTAAATGGTGCTGTGATGCTGTATGTTCCTTTCTCTCCCCTGCCCCCAACAAATTAACAAGATGAGATCCACGTTGTGCTTGACAGTACTGTTGCATGATGTGGCTTGTGAAGTATGTTGGAAGACCAAGCTCTGAGCCTTATAACTGAACTAGTTAAATTTGCAAAATTAACTTGTGGAAGAGGCTTTGGAAGAGCAGAGGCAGGTTTGCCCTTTGACAGAAACATAGCTTTTAACACTCTGATTCTATCCCGGGCTTGTCAAAGCGTCTTTTTCCTGAAGACATTTTTTTAAAATACAGAATGTTTCCTTCAGAAACAATTTCTTTCCCTTACAGGTTTCACCTGTTAAAAAAAGAATCAGCATGTTTTCTGATGAAGGCTGCTGGCTAGAATATCCGTTTCGTATCCCAGCAGATGACCTCTCTAAATTAATCAATCCCAGTTCTAATGAAGTGACCTGTTTAAAATAGATATCTGCCAGTGTGTGTTTTCGTATCTTTGGCCTTTAAACTTTGAAGTGAATCCATTCATGGGGTTTCTAGAAATGATTTGTTGTTTCCCATTCAGATTTTTCTGAGAAATCATGGTGCATCAGCCCAGTGTTGGAAACTAATTTTGATCAAAATGATTTTAAATATAAGCCTCTTTTTGGTGCTTGTTTGTAACTGGTTCAGTATTTGATTCTCAGGGTTAGCACCTAAGCCTAGCTGTGCTGTTCGTTCCCAGGCTGAGCTGCGCGCAGCTCAATAGGTTTTACATTATGCTCTGACCACGCAGGAATGGAGCAAATCACTGCTTTCCTACTTCAGCTTTGCAGTTATATTTTGGGGGGAGGGGAACGTATGTAATTCAGAAAAGCTGCCATTAAAGGATAATCACTCAACATAATCTTCTGCGTGCTACTGCATGCTTATGCATCGGTTACTACTAAACCACATACTATTTCTGTTGAAAGAAAAAGAATTAAAAACCTGGTTGGACTTTATGACCCTTTAAAGATACAGTAGCTTTGTATTTTGTGGCTCTATGTCCACACGCCCTATGTTGTGCTTACCTGGTTGTGTTTTTAAAGAAAATACGCATTACTTAAAAAGAAATGTCTATTTTCTGTGCTCTTAAAAAGTAACTCAGTAATTACGTAGAACAACTAATGAGAAGAGAGGAAAATACAGAAAGGATATTGCTTACTGAAGATGACTCCTGTTCAGTTCCTGTGACATAAATTGTAAACTGCTACTTAAGTTCTTATTTTCTTGGAAAGTGAGAAGAGGTGCAGACAACTGATGTCATTCTACATGCTCTGAAAGTCACTAGTATGTTGATAACTCTAATAGTAGAGTTGGGGGATTTTTGGTGCCCTTGCACATGCTCTTAAAATATGGGATAGTTAAGATAATTAAAATTATACTCCTTATTGCGGAATGGTCATTAAACATGCTTGATCCTAATGTTACATTGTACTTATCCTCCCTGATGAGCAGAAAGTCTTTCATTTAAACCAATGCAAACACTACTTTCCTGAGCACCTGAACTGTGTATAGGGTTGCTTGCCCTCACCATGCACGTTTTGTAAAGTAGCAATGAGAGGCAGTTGCTATTTTGTTAGCGACACTTTGAAAGGCATTGAAAAACCTAATACCTATTTTAGCAGGAAAGAAAAAAGGATTTCTGTCCGTGGCTGAATGTGCAGTCTTCAGGGGAAAAAGAAAATTCTTCATATATGATTTAGCCCATGAACTTGTCGACGTGTCATTTGTTTATTTTCTGATGCTGTTAACTAAAGGTTACGGAGCTGTTACATGTTCACTTGAACGCTTGTTACCTGCTAGCATGTTCTCCCTCTCTCCCTCTCTCCCTCTCTCCCTCTCTCCCTCTCTCCCTCTCTCCCTCTCTCCCTCTCTCCCTCTCTCCCTCTCTCCCTCTCTCCCTCTCTCCCTCTCTCCCTCTCTCCCTCTCTCCCTCTCTCCCTCTCTCCCTCTCTCCCTCTCTCCCTCTCTCCCTCTCTCCCTCTCTCCCTCTCTCCCTCTCTCCCTCTCTCCCTCTCACACTCCTGCACACTTAGGCACACACTCGTGCCCCCTCCCTCCTGCCCCCAGCCCACCAGGATATCCTTTGGGAAACAGCAGCACCATTTCCCAGTCGGAGCTGTGTGCAGTTAAGCTGACTGATCTCAGTGCCATGTGACTAGAAACGCAAGGAGCAGATTGACATCGGATGCACACCCTCCAACTCGTTGGATAGCCAAAAAAAAAGGAAAAAAAAAGAGCGGGGGTGGGAGCGAGGAGGGGAGGTTCCCTTGCTTTTTTTCTAGCGCTATTAATTCCTGCTGGAGCTTGTTTGCCGCGAGCTCGGTTCATGGCAGTAACAGAAGCGGCAGTGCTTATTCGGTAGCTCAGTGCTCTCAATGAGGTCAAGCTGGATCAAAGGGAAACCTCCTGTGGAAGCATCTACTGTAAGTTCTGATACTGCTTTTTCCACGCTCCTTCCAAATGAATCGTAGCCTGCACAACTGAGCCAGGCTTCAGTGCTTTATGTCTCCCCAGCTGATAATTTTGTATGAGGTTGTCAGGTTTTATGTTAATTGAAGTTGTCAGTAAGGTGTCAGTTGGATAATAATGCTGTGCATTTTGGGAGGGAAAGGGCTTATTGTTCTACCCTTTTATATTCTGAGGAAGTGGGAAGAAGAAAATGTGGATTTGTCCTTTTGAAAAGCTCTAAGCTGTTCAGGTTACAGCTCACCAGATTCTGTTTTACATAATTACATATTCTACTTTCTAAATAAAGTAATTGTAAAGTGTCTTTCAAATGTCCTTGGATTTCACCAAATAACTATTCTTTTGGGAGTAGTTACCTAAACATTTATTTAATTAAAAAAAAAAAAAAAAAGAGAAAAAGGAAAAAAGAGAGAAAAAGAAAACACTTTATTCAAATCTTGGAAACATCTGTAGTAACTAAATTTAAGAGACACTCTCCTAATACAAGCTGCTGTTCACCTGAGGGGTCTCTAATGTGATCATTCAGAAATATTTCTTTGAAACCTAATTCTGAATATCAGCTGGCTTTAATGAAACTTCTCAGTTGCAAGGACTTTCACAGTGAGATGAAAAATCTCTCATTTTACATAATGAACTAGCAGTTTCTGCAAAAATCCTACTTAGCATGAAGGAATGCTAACTTTTGCAGGTAGTGCTGTCTCATTTACAGCATGGAAACTTTGGGGAATAATGAAATACTGGACCATAAATGTTTCAGCTATATATCCTAACTTTTTCTTTAAAGTACAAAAATCTTACCTGAATATATATCTGGAAGGCTTGCAGAGTGGTTTCAATGGACTGAACAAAGTAACTACCACTTGTTTGCATTATCGTTAGTTATATCTTGTAAACCCTGAGGGGAAATAAAGAATCACAAATCATCATTCCTTTCTGTTGTAAAGTTCCTCTTGAAAGGGGATGGCATAATGTCTCTCTCCTGATCTTCAGCTAGTATGTCTGGAAACCGGGCAGTATTGGCATTATTGTGCTGCGAAGCAGCAAAATGTTGCAAGTGTCATAAAGATTCATGGCATTCCCTTACCCCCCCAAAATCTAATGTCTTTGTTGTTTGTTTGTTTGTTTGTTTGTTTGTTTTTTTCCAAAGGTGTGTACTTAAAAAGACGACTATAATTGATCTCCTTCGGTTAACAGTTCTGACTTTCTTAGATACGTAACTTGGAAGTTGGATAGAGGGAAGGAGAAATATAGTGTGAAATCAGGTCACGCAACATCTAGGTGTGAAGTATGAATATTTGCTGGAGAGATTTATGAAGCAAACTCTTAAAGACTCATTTTTCAACTGTGTACTTCTATTTAATAAATAGAAGATCTGTTAATTTAATATGCTGTGATTTTTGTCTGGCAGCACTGCAATATAAATATGAGAAGATAATGTGTAAATTAGCATCTGATACTCACCACTCTTGTCCTGAGGATAGGATCAAAATGCTCTATGAACCCATCACTGCATTTTTTTATTTTAGATTTGTATCTTTTCTTGGTTTTAACAGAGGCTGTCTTTGGTTGCGTTGAGACAGCTCCGTTTTTAAAAATACATAGTGAAAAAGACACTATCTTTTTGCACAGATGGTTATGTTTCTTTTCATTTCAGCATTCAGCTTCTGAGTTGATCCTAGTTGAAGATGAAATGACAGATACTGAAGATAATGAAGAGGAGGATTTAGGAGTCATGGATGATCAACGTAGTGTAATTCTCCATCTCATCTCTCAGCTCAAACTTGGCATGGACCTTACCAGGGTATGGACATTGTATCTCCTCTACAATTGATCATTCTTTTTTCTTCTTCTCGTCCTTCTGTGTATGTGAGCGTGTGTCCCCACATGCACGTGTGTGATTCCTGTGAGCATGTTTTGCCCTCATGGACAGTGAAGTTTGCGTTTTCATAAAGGTGTGGTCCCAGAGAGCCATGGAGTGCTGTCTCCTGCTAGGCAGGCTTTCACATGAAGTGACCACATCAGATATATTAGAGGTGGAGGGGACAGGGTCAGGGGGAAGGGAGAGAGAAAAGAAGAAGAAAATAAACCTCCAAAATGCTTAATTTTTTTTTATAAGTCTTAATAAGTCTTTCAGAGCAACCATATGTTGTGTATGTATCCCACATGTATGTTAAGTCAGGGTGCACTGAGCGTTTGAGGAACTGTAATGTCAGTTTTAATGGATGAAGGAGATAAGTTACTGCTTTGTGGATTGGATTCCATTTAATTACTTGGCAACTTAAAAAAAAAAAAAAAAAAAAAAAAACAACAACAAACCAAAACAAAAAACAAACCAACACGATGGTAAAGAAATTAGTCTTCAATGTATCACTGTTCTTGTCTGTACTAAGCAGCTCACCAGTTTAACCTTCTATGCATCCTTCTGGTCCTGGATCCAGTGTTGTTATGAGTTTATCCATACTGATATGATCAGAGAAGTTATGGCATCTGGGAAATTTCCCATAAGTCCTTAGAGTTTTGGAAATGTGGTAGATGTTCTGGGAGCAGGGAATGCCTCTTTTTGAATAGTCCTACATTCCAGTGAAACCTTCTCATGGGACTTAATAATCAAGTGGATTTTTGTAAAGATACGGAATACCCTTTCCTTCCACAAAGGTTTTCTCCTTTAAAAAAAAAAAAAAAAAAAGGCAAATAAAATCCCTATAACCCACTTCCACAACTAAGAAGAGCTCAGTCTGACTAACTCCCTCCACAAATAGAAAAAAAGTTTGGAATGACCAGAGAATTACCCTTGTGCATGAAGCAGCTATGCAGGAGACTCTTCTCATGGGCATTTTGATATTCTGAAGAGTTCATCTGCTTTCCTTTTGATCTTACATACTAATCAAAATCTATTTTTACTATCACTTTCTTACAAAATAAGGCTTTCTCAATATAGTCTCTTCTGCTTCCTCGGGAACAATTGACAGTATTTAAAGATACCTACATTTTTTAAGACTGAGCAATCCCGTGATCTGTTGCTAAGTATAACTCTTGAATAGCTGCACGGAAATGCTTTGTTCTAAATAGAACAAGTTTCATCATTTCATTTGTGAATAATTTATACCTGTCAGTTCTTAGTATGTCTGGGGTTATGTACAGTTCATTTTTTGGTTTTGTCTTTCTTAAATTCCTCAATTTTTCATAGCTCTTCCTCTTTTCTATGTTGGTTTGCTGAGGCTGTCTCAGTCCATAATGTTTAAACTAGACTAAGATTCCTTATCTGTTGTTCTTGTGTCTTCAAAACATTTTGTCTTTGGTGATGAACAAGATTTTTCTTCCTTGATTTCCACTGTCATCTTTTTGTCACGGTAGAGGAGGCAAAAACCCCAAAGACACACAGTTAATGTAAATAAGAGACGTGTAGACACTTATAAGTAGGAAGGTAAATATATATGCTAACCTATTTCTTACATAGTGTTCTTAGAGCACAGTTTTTGAGGATAGTGATGAATATTATCAGATCTATAGTATGGCAAAATACTAGCATGCATGAATGTGTGTATATAATGCCCACAGTCTGAAGAGGAACAGGCATATGGCAGAGTTAGATCTATCTCTAGTCTGTGAGTGATGCACGAATACACATATGATGAGTATTAATGAGACATGCCACATGTGCACATCACTTTTCTGACCATTTTTCGGATTTAAAAAAAATAAATTACAAGACAGCTGGCTGCTTTTTTTATTAACTTTGCTTCCTGACATGAGGCCCTTAGGGCCACAGACGTGTGACGATAAAGCTTGGTCTGTTGGCTGCACCTCTTCTTATTTTTCATTATTCCTCTGAAAGTCAGATGCTAGTCAGCTTCTGCTGGAGGTGGTTGTGGCACAGTAGTTGCTAATATCAGAGGATGTTCTATATGTTACCATGTTTTCCTGTGCCTTCTTCCCTAGGGTTGTTTATTTGGTTCATTTTGTGAGCTGTGGCTTGTAACATGATAGACACGTGAACAAACAGCTCTTCTGAGCCCTTGGTGGCTTTTGGTTCTGGATGCATAATCGTTACCTTCATGTACTGTATCAGAGGAAACATCGTCTTTTCCTTTTCCTATGGGATGTGCTTGCTTATGTTACTGTTGGCCTTGCCTGTGCTGACGTGAATTTCCCACAGTGATGATAGCCACATTTAATGTTGCAGAGGTGCTTCACTTTTGAAATGTGCCATGCTGCCATGCCTTTTAATGAGGGGTTAAGCAGTAAAAAATCTACTGTGAAGGAAAGCACCTGCAATGAAGTAATAAATCTGCATGGGGATTTGCTAGAATAGGCTAGGCTCTGTGGTGGCCAAATAGACTTCAATAGCTGCTAGAGAGAGTTGGGTGGGGGAGCAGTTCACAGCAGCAGAACAGTACAAAATTAATGCCTTGGACTGGGCTAGGACTTTAAACCTCATTTAAAATTGAAATTGCTAGGGAACAAAATAAGTTTCTAAATTGTTTGTTCTATGGACTTTTAAAAAATGAAAAATAGTGCCACAAATCACTGACAGCCTGATAAATGTTGGCAAATGGCATCTAATGGATTGAAATTAATGCTAACAGTTTGTACAGATGGGTGATGACTCCCCCGCATTCCCTTACGTTCCCTACGTAGTTAATATGTGCTAAAAATAAAGGGCTGCCATTCTGTGTAGAAGGGCTGCCAGTAATTCTGCAGAATATCAACCTGTTGTAAATTAATATTGTAGTATGTTCATGATGTCTTAAGTTTTTAATTTGCTTGTCAATATACTTTTACCTTGCAATTTTAAAATACAAGTGGGATGAAAAGAGCCTGTTTTATTTCCACAGTGACACAGATGACAGTGGAATGCTTTTGTACCTCTAAGAGAAGGACATCTCAGCATGGTGTACCTTGGTCAGATTTCTGAAAAATGTAGGCAGTGGTGCTGACACCCATGTTTTGCCTCACAGTAAATAGCAGGGGGGATAAATACCTCTGTTTGTAAGAAGTCATGCTCTTACTTTTCTCAGTTGCATTCAGATCTAATTAAGTACAGGTGAATTCAAACCTAGGAGGTTATGGCCAAGCTTTGAACCAATATATTCTTTTGAACCTCAATGAAAAGTGAAGAATGCCTGAAGAATGCCACACATGAGGTGTGAGAGCGAATAAGAACAGAGATTATTCTAACATTTTAGAATGCAATCAGGAGATTTTTTGCTTCAGACTTTGGCAACTTGGTATTTATTCTAGAGAGATTCTTTTGTCCATTTGGTTGCCATGCCGGCTTTTTCTCAGAGGAAAAAAATTAGGCAGTTTTCACTTTTTATGCAAATACAAAAAAAAAAAAAAGTTGTAGTCCAAAACCAATGTAAAGAACATATGTCCTATGGACAGTGCATTCTGCTTGGCTGCAGAAGAGTTGAAAACCTCATTCCTTTTGAAGCTAGAGTACTAGCACAAGTGCATGACAGTCCAATGCAGGCAAGAAGAATGCCATACACTTCCAAATTTGGTTATTTCTATTTTGCTTATTTCTGCAGAAATCAAGATACGGCCAAGTAAAAAAAAAAAAAAAAAAGACTTGTGTGATTTTTTTTTTATTTTATTTTTTTTTTTTTTTAAATTATGTTTGTGGTAGTTGCATATTGAAACTTTCAGGCAATGAGATTAGTAAAAGGCAATGTTTTGTAGGCATCTTTTGTAATACGGGAGTTGTCTAAGCTTAAAAACTCAAAATATTTTTCATATGTAGTTCTGCCTCCTTTTGAGGGAACAGTTGAATTATTCTCTGTTTTGCAGTGGGTCCTTTCCTGCTATAATTAAGATGTAGTTTCCATTTTAGTTGGGCTTTTAAAGCAAGATAATTTGAGCTGGAGTTCAAGCTTTATTCAGATTTTAAATTGATTCTTGAAAATGAGTAATAAGTGTCCACTGGTTCGGAACATCTCATTTAATGGCTGTGTTGGCATAGCTGTGTTAAGTATGTAGCTGCAAAGCACACAGCTAGTGCTTGAGAGAGTAGATATGGGGGCTAGATGATCAAGTCAACAGGATGAAACCACAGCAGTCTTAATGTTGTACCATAAAATTTGCATCATTTTAAGTATGGTCCACAGTTTTCTTTCCTGCTCCTCCATTTGTACTAATAAAGGTCACTCTTTTTAGAGATAGCCGCTTGGACATAATGAGATGCAGAGTGCTGTTTATTCACATGAGTTTCCCTGCCCTTTCAAGTCTGTGCAGTGAACTCATGATAGTACTAGTATTTCGAGACACAAGTGATGGGTTTTTTTTTTCTAGGTTTTGCTGTCAGACCTTGATAACCTGGTCTTTGAGTGTGCAATTTATATTAAAATGAGATCCTGTATTGAGGTTCAGTAATGCTGAATTGCATTTTTTTAAGGTTATCTTGGGTAATGAGTATTTGGTCAGGATGAGAATGTTGCAAGTAAGATGAAATTGTTTAAAGAGCTAAAAATACCGTAAGAAAATCTACTGCCTTTCCACTTGGCCTTTCAAAGTTTTAGATTTCACTTTTAAAAACCAATCTCCTCAGCCCCTCGCTATCACACCAGCATGGGGACTGTAGGCTGTCTCTAACACTCAGCAGTTTGCCACTCATAGTGTAAAATTAAGTCTCTTGCATCTTTTGGGGCCTCATTAGGTTGGTAACAGAGACCATGTAGAGTCCTCAAGGCTTACAGAGTCGAGTCACAGGAATATTACAGATGGAACTTTGCTTGATTTATATCTAAACTTGTAAAAGTTATTAGCCTATAAAAAACTATATGTGTGTAAATAATATACAGAAGAAAAGAGCGAATGAGCATGTATGTTACCAAATGGAGTAGTGATCTGTGGTTTTTTTTGCTGTCGTGGTATGTTGACTTACTGTGTAGGTAGTAAGACTGCATTTGAGCCATTGTGACTGGAATTTTTTTTCATGTTTACAAGTTTTCCTTGAAAAGAACTAAATGATGAATAAAAGTTTGACAGCTGCTATTTCATTATCCATGGGATCCAAAAGGACTGAACTGTGCTTTGGTCCCACTTAGAATAGCAAGCTGGGGCAGCAGGGGGGAGAGCAAATGTGTTTGTCTGAAGTGTGGCTCCCTGCCTGCTGTAAATAACCCTTGCTTTTGCGAAAGGAAAAAAGTAAACGCAATGAAGAATTAAAGAGGAAAGCAGAAGAATTGCTTTAAGAGGGGACAGCTGTTGGTCTGCATCTGTCGTCATTGAGCCACTTGGACTCTAGACATAGTTGTGTGTGCCAGCAGTTCCTTGCTGGTCATGCAGGAGCAACCTCTCAGCTCCCCGGGACGGTCCTGCACAAGGTGTGGAGGGTGAGGGAGAAAGAATGGAGAGAAATAAATTATTTTAGGTCCTGTAGCCCCTGTCTGTCTTGCAGTGCACTCCAGGATGTTTCACTGAAAACTTTAACAAAATGTTATTCCTCAGTGGGTGACTTTGGGAACATCTGCGTTGCTAGATGAGCCACTTGAGACTGCATCCAGATCACTCCAGTGCAGACTGCCTGCTGCTCAGTCCCAGATTTTTTCTGCCCCCCCTGAAGCATCTGTAGTCCCAGGATATTAATGTAACAGTTTGCGCAGTTTTTGTTTGTTTCTACTTGTCTGGAATAAGGTGAAGATGTGCAGGGGTCCACCACAGTAGTACAGTACGATCTCAAATTGAGGGGATGTGCCGTGTGCCTGGAGGTGACAGGAGAGCCTAGAGGTGGCAAGGGATTTGACCTGGGAGGTGGGAGGGGACATGACACATAGGATGACGGTGTAGGGCAGAGGGAATCAAACCTGGAGGGCTTTCCTGCCTCTTGGGAGGAGTCCTTGGCATGGTTTTATCCTTGAAAACACGCCAGAGATTCGGTTTTGGTTGGATCTAGTTGACTTGGTTCGTTAGAGGCTACAAGGGACCTAATACGTACACAGTGGGTGGTCAGGCGCCCAGGAGTGAAGCTGGGAGCCCAGTTGTTTGACAGAATGGGTAGATGTACCCCTTGCACTGTCCACCACTTACAGGTTGGTGATGTGTATGTTTACATAAAGTACTCGTCTTCTAGTGGTTTGGGAGGGTGTGCCCTGCCCTTTTTGGAGGGTTATGATTAGTTGGGTTTGTTGATGTTGTAAATTAATTTACATCAAAGTGTGGTTTTATGTCCTGTAAACAAGGAGAACAATAGGTGGTTTGTTAACTGAGAGGAGAGGAAAAGGCAAATTTCCATGCCAGCCGACCAGCCCATTCCTATTGTGTGAGCTGCTGTTTAGAATCGTAATGAAATAGGAAGCAGCCTGTGTGGCTATCAAGGCTGCTGCTTTTTCCTTTGCTCATTATTTACACTGCAAAGAAAATGAAATTGCTGTGGCAGGGGAGGAAAATATGCTGTCCTGAAACTTGGCAGGGCCAGAATTGCAGCTGTCTTAACTGTTCTCCCCCCCCTTCCCCCGTGGTAGTATGATCATGGGGAAATCATACCTGCCTTTGTCTGCTTTGCATACAGGTAGTGCTTCCAACATTTATTTTGGAGAAAAGATCCCTGCTGGAGATGTATGCAAATTTCATGGCCCATCCAGACCTGTTTTTGTCAATTGCAGCTGGAGCCACTCCCGAGGAAAGAATTATCTGCTTTGTGGAGTATTATCTAACAGCTTTTCACGAAGGCCGAAAGGGAGCGGTTGCCAAGAAGCCCTATAACCCTATAATTGGTGAAACGTTTCATTGCTCGTGGGATGTGCCTAAAGATAAAGTGAAAGCATTCAGAACTAATGGTGCCTCCATGGTTTCTAAGGACCCCACCAAGGAGTTTGGCCAGGACCAGTCCACTTGCTACAAGCTGAGGTTTGTAGCTGAACAAGTATCCCATCATCCACCGGTATCTTGCTTTTACTGTGAATGCAAAGAGAAGAAAATGTGTGTGAACGCTCACGTATGGACCAAAAGCAAGTTTATGGGCATGTCAATAGGTGTTTCTATGGTAGGTGAAGGTAAGAAATGTGCTTTTATCTTGTTTTTTTGAGCGAATGTTGTGGGTGTCAACACAACAGCAGTCCAGAGATTTTTCCTGCTTGCCCTCCCTCTGACCTTTCATTTGAACCTTGTGGCTATTTGCTTTAGTGAAGTTTGGAATTAAAACTGTAAGGTTCATAAAACTTTTTTCTGTGCAGACAGAATGCAAGACACTCATTATGTATATAAACGTGTGCTTATATTTATGTGAGACTGTTAATTATATCTGAAGTACAGTCATATGTTAAATTGTAGTAGCAAATGGCTACTGACAGTGTATTCTGTAGGAACGTTTTTATTTGTCTTGCTCGCTTTTAAAGTAATAGGCGATTTGGTATGGGACAGTTCAACAACTGGAGCAAAGCAATAGGAAAAAACATGTTTTTACTTAAGCCTAACGTTATTTTTTTCATAGTTTCTGCAAAGAATCATGGTTTCTGTAGTGTTTACAAAGTTAGTGTATTATCTCAAGGTTTATAGCAAGTCACGTAGTCAAGGTATAAATTGTGATTTGCTATATCATACATACACGGTCTGCTTTGTGGTAAGTCATTGCTCAGCATGAATTCAGAAATACAGGGAATCATAACGAATTCTTAATGGATGATCTGAACTGATAAACACACCTGTACCAGTATCATTACTGACTGCAAATGTATTGATGTAATGTTTCTAAGCAATTTAGTCAGTCCCTTTTGCCATTTGAGGGTAATTGCCTGTGTATGGTTTTCAGTGTTTTGTCTTAACTAGTTTTTAGACTGTGGTCTCAGAAGCACCAGGACGACTTACAGTAAATGCTGCTTTTTGTCATCATTATGTTAAATACTATGATATTAAAGTAGTAAAAAAGTAGAGTGGGAAATGGAGTGATTTCGTTTTGCTTATTAATAACAAAACAATTATGGTGAAAACATACAGATATGTTCTGCTGTTTCTACTAGCTAGAGCTAAGGAGCAAACTCCAAGAGAAGAAAGGGCTACAGTAGCTTCTTTCCTGATGGCAATATATTCCCTTTTTTGTAGAAGAGCCATGAAACTTCCTTACTGCTGGATTTGGTATGGTTGTGATAGTTAAAATCTATAACAGCACGGCTGTTTCTTTCTTCCTGTGATTTAGGTATTTTGCTTTTAATACAGAGTGAAGGAAGTTGGGAAGGGAGCCTCAGAAGGGAAATTGGTCCTTCTGTCTGTCTCCTGGCTGTACTACTGCCAGCCTGAGTCATTGGTTTCACTTGCTGCATTTTTCCCGTACATATTCATTTCTAGTACTGTTTTTCTCAGTGAAGAGAGGTATTTAATGGAAATAAAATTAAACACAAAGTCACTTATGATTATGTAGGAGTAGGGAAATTTCTTTTTCTTGTTGCTCGTGAACACAGTTCCCTGGGATTGGGGGTGTCTACTGTGGGGATTATTTAAGACTTCAAAGTCCTGATGTGTCCCAGTTTTGAGAGAGAAAGGGTCTAGGAATTAACCACTTCCCTACCCCAAGGATTGTTTAATGTGTGTTTGTGAAAATGAGTTCCCCCCGCCGCTCCCCCCCCCCCCCCCTTTTTTTTTTCATGATCTTGGAGATATCCCAGGAGTGGAGGCAGGCTTTGGGGAACATCTACAATGGTGAACCTTTCTATTGCAAGGTTTGCTGCTGTCTTTATGATGGGCATTTTGGGAGGCAGTTTGGGTTTACCAATTTATAGTTATCATTTGT
Organism: Platalea leucorodia; assembly: GCF_965183815.1. Classification (NCBI taxonomy): domain Eukaryota; kingdom Metazoa; phylum Chordata; class Aves; order Pelecaniformes; family Threskiornithidae; genus Platalea; species Platalea leucorodia. Next base: position 123,169,813 of record NC_138823.1, read on the forward strand.
CTTTTTTGTTCATGTAAGCAGTGCAGAAGCGTGCAGCTTCATGGTGACTGCATTTCTGGGAAGTGATGGAGAAACCCCAGTGCAGCCAAAGCATTTCTGTTGCATGTTGAGGACTGGCAACAGGCAGCAAGAAGTTGTACCACTGAAGCTTTTCTACCATCTGAAAACAGCCAGCCTAAACCTGATAGCCTTGGTTTAAAATGTTTGCTTCGCAGTGTGGTTTCTTCACTCGAAACTACACTTTCTTCAATTTTTTTTTTTTAATTTATTTTAGTCCTAGGGAAGTCTTCCTAATTAAGTTGATGTGTAGATTTGTCAAGCTATGCAAAAATTAGAATCTACTGCAGACATTTCTTTCTCATGTGCTGCATAAGTATAAATTCTGTATTAGATTGAGGTCAGCATGAGTACTGGGGAATAGATTGCCAAACCAAGAAAAATTAGCTGCTGGATTTACAATGTGGAAAAACTATGTTGGTACATACATGTCTGGTAATGCAGAGCCTAATAATTTTTTAATGTGAAATATAATTTGGAGGATTTTCTTTGTATTCAAGGACATTTTATGCATTGCAGCATTTCAAATGGGGTGAGTTAGTCCAGCAAAGAGTAGATTGAGGAAAGACATGCTGTTAGTCAGAAGGTATATGAAGGTAGCTAAGACAGGTAGAAACTAAAGTTAGCCATTTAGGAGAAGCTTTCTGACAACAAGGTTGGCTAGTAAAGTTGTAGAATCTTATTTGAAACTGTTAAAACTAGATTAAGCGAGTTTGTCAGGACTGATTGAAGGATGGCATCTCATGAATCATAGAAATCCCTGGGTTTTGTTTGTTTGTTTGTTTTGCTACTGTGCATTGGATGACCAAAGTAATAATGTGTAACTGTTGGTTTTGTGTTTTTTTTTTTTGTTTTTTTTTTTGTTTTTTTTGTTTTTTTTTTTTTTTTTTTGTCTTGTCCCCTTCCTCCTCTATTTTTGCCCATTATGAGCATTCAGCCCTTTTTCTGGCTGTTGCTGGAGATTACTTACGTACATGTGGGTGCCTTTGACTTTTTGTTAGATCAGTAAGGATTTCAGATTCTGCCTGATGCCACTTGAAAGGCAGTTTCCTTGATATCTTTAATGTACCTGTGCCCATTCTGAGACTTCATTTAAATAATTCTGGTGTTAGTATAGTAGTTTCATTATACTGTGCATTCATTCAGTACTATTTGATGTATGTAGGGAAAAAAACCAGAGCATTAGAGAGCTGCCATTAATGTTTTGGATAATTCAATGTTAGGAAGTGACCGTCTTCTTCCAGTTCAGATATTTATCAGAACAGTTTTGCTTGACCTGTAACTTAGTTGTGACCTTAGTGTTGAAAAAACTGTGATTTGTTTTGAAACTGTGCTCTCTATTGAATAGTTTTGTGTGTGGCCTTCAAACAATTCAATGAAGCTTTTTCTACTGCAGTGGGCTATTTACAGAAATACAGTAGTACTGAATTTTTGGCCCTATACTGTGTAAGGAATATGCTGATAATGTTTCTGTGGTGCTTTTGAAGCATATTTTTTTAACTTGTCACAATGTCCTTAGATGTATAGAGCATGTTGCTTTTTATGCTTTGTTGTTAGAAGCAGCAGTGGATATCCTGAAATAGGATGTCATGGCAGTACAAAGGCTTCTATAAGAATTTAAAGAATTAGGGGATTTGAGGACAAGTATGGTCCTGTCATCCAAAGGGTACAGCTCAGTATCTTCATTGTACAATTTTTAGTGTATGTTGCACCTCAAAGTGACTGAAGATTTTTTTTTTTCTTTTTTCTATCTGTGATTTTTTGTTTGTTGATTCAAAGTAAGTGTCAGTTGCAGAGATGCAGAACGAGTAGGAAAGCACTGCTGGAAATCTGTGTGAGAAGATGTTTTATATGCTAGCCCTTCATCTGTGGTTATGAGGGGTCTAAATCTGGCTTTCTAATGAAATGTCTCAACTTTTTCTTCACTATATAACAAAACCCCCATTCTTCAGAGGAGTCAGCATTGAGTTTCCTCATGAGAAAGCTACCCTGAATAGAAGAGAGGGTATTTTGCATAAAAGAATTCATGTTGCGTGCGAAGTCCCCAATTCTGGTTAATGTTAATTATGTACTAATGAGAGAGTGAGGGAGGAGTGTAATGAATAGGATTACATTAAGATTTAAATTAGCAAAGGGATGGGAGAGTCAATGGAAATATTTAATGTTTTTTAAGTGGTCCAAAGAATCTTCAAACAGATCCTGGCTGTAGGATGAGGATGCCTTAGTGGAAAAGGCGGTGTTGAGCACACCTCAGTGTGGGCTGTGCATGTTCCTTTTCTGCTCGAGTGTTGTTCCAAAGCAGCAAAATCCAACAAAAAGCATCACCTTTGATTCACAGGTTAATTTTGTAGACAGCATAAAGTATGTTCCAGTGGATTGTTCTGTATTATCAACTGGCTAGTTATGTCTTGTGTTTTCACTCCTGCTATTTTAAATGTTTTAAAAAATAGTGAGGTATAGGCTTCCAAAAATTATTTTTTAAATTGAAATCAACCTTGAAAAGATTTCATAGTTAGGGAAAAGGTTCAGTGCTCTTTCCAGGGTAAATCTAAATTAAAGTAATGAATGCTTTTTCTCTTGTGTGTGTGTTTTTTTTTTTTGTTTTTTTTTTTTTTCTGTTCAAATATGTGTATGTGTTTATAGATGTACAGGTCTATAATTTCTATTCCTGAGGCACTAGTGACTTTTTAATTTACCAGTCCCAAAGATTGACTACTCCATGCAACTAGAGCTACCTAAATATTTCCCTAGTGCTAATTTTTGTATTAATATTTTTTAGCCCAGTGGTTTCAGAACAGTTTCCGTACGGCATGGCACTCATTACTTAAATTAGCAAATGGCTCTAGTCTTTGGAAAATGAGCAGTGCAGCACAGCTCGTTGGAAGGTTTATGAAGCGATAACAGCCCTGTTCTGGCATCTCATGTTTTCCTGTGCCAATCTGCGTGGCTGGTGATGCACTGCACTCCTGGGGGGTTCATCCCATACATAACTTACTCCTGTTTGTGCCGTGTTAAGAATAATGCAGACAGTATGAAGAGCCTGTTAAAATAGGAAACTGCCCTCGGCCGTTTGTGTCCCACATACCATTTGTTGTTCGGATTGATCTCCATACAATCAGTGGGAAGCATTAAATTTCACATGCCTCTTCTGCAGCTTATTGATCTAGAGTCTCCTCTGGGTGTTTCATCAATATGTGTCACTGGAAAATCAATTCACAAAGCTGCAGCATCAGCGAGGGACATGTAACAGTCGAACAGGGAAAATTATACGCCGTGAACATCGCTTCCTTTAATGCGGCTGAGGAGTCGTGGAAAGGAGCATGTCTGTGAATACGTTGCCTTAGTCAAAAGCAGGAGTAAATGGTGTTCAGGACATTTCAAGGGGGAATTTAAAAATTCCGCGCTTGTTTATAAAAAATTCACCCTTCTCTCTGGGATTTTTTCTAATAAACTAGATTGCTAAATCCACCGTTCCTCCCAGAGTACTTATCTGGTGCATTCTTCCATGCGTAATAGCTGCCTATAAATACTTAAAATTTTTTTTTTTTTCCAAAGGAATTTGCAGTTTCTGAAAGAATTCTTCGATGTGAGAGGAGGAAACGTTCCTGAAAATGGGAGAGTCTTCTGCAACTTTTCATGTATATTTACTTATAGCCATTTTTAAACTAAAAATGAATAATCCCTTACAGTGGGGAAGCAAGGGAAGAAAAATAGCCTGCATATTTTCCAGCAGGTATTTTTGAAGATCAGTCACAATGTAATGATACTTATAAGCAGATGTTAAGAGTACACAACGCTTTTAAAAAAGACTGTTAGATTTTAGGTTTTCTGCCTTTAATATCTCAAGATGTAAACTCGGCAGGGTAGGGCATGAATTCAAGTAGTGGTAGCAGTTACAAATGTTGACTCTGTCATTTTGGCTTCCTTTTCCCTTAGAGAGCACGGGTCTCAGTTCAGACATGGCGCTGCAGCTACAGTCTTCGTGGTGCTTCAGTTAAACAGGGTTTTGCATGCGGACTCTGGAAATGACGGAATGCAAAACTAAGAGTCACCTTAATACTAAAAGTAGTATCAAGATGTGGATTTTTCACATCTTCCCTTTATTCTTTTTTAGATTATAATTATTGATCTGGAGTCATATTTTGAGTGAGATACCACTTCATTAAAAATGTATTTATTCAGGTGTTTAAGGAATTAAAAAAATATGCTACCAGGTGCTAAAAATACTGCCAAGAGAGCTGGGTTCAGTTTTTAATATCTAACCTGCTGTGGTGGTTAAATATTTACATTGAAGGTCACTGCTGTTATTTGCTGTTCACTTTTCAGTGTGCTTGGCAGCGTTCATTAGAGCTCTGCGTCCCTCCCACTCGAGTATGGAGGAAAAAAGCTATCGATCCCATCAGAGAGACAGAAGCAAACCTATACTAACCCAGAAGGAAATTGTGTTTATCAGGGCAGTTTCCTCTCACGTGGGGACATGCAGTGACAGTCAGAGGAGGATGGCTGGGCCCAGGGAAGTAGGAGGCTCTGGAGAAGCTCACGTGAAGGTGTGGTTCATAAATGCAGTGAGGTTCTCCCCTAGTAGTGAGCACCAGACCTGCCCACCCTACTGCTATTAGACCTTTTGTCTTTAAAAAAACCAAACAAACACACACAAAAACCTCACAACAACAACCCCCCCAAAACTGTCGTGTTGGAAGCTGATGCTTTCAGGCGGACTGTGCTTTTTGACTGTGTGAGGGTTGTGTCTGTGCTTAGACCATTAAGACTGGGGAAATGTGACCTCGTGGGCAGCACCAGAGGCCATTTCCCGCAGCTGGTTGCTGCTCCACATCTGTTGCCTATGACTGTAATGAAGAAGGTGGAGAATAAATGGTAAGGGGAGGAGAAAGGAAAGCTGACAGACTTGAGTCTAAAACCTGTTGTAGTTCTCTATGTGGAAAATGCCCAACTGCAGACTGTCAGGTTTCCCTTCTGCGTTGGATCAGTAGCCATTAGCTTTCTTTGATCCTTTTTGAATATCATCATCTCATTAAAAGGCTTCTTGATTGTTCTTTATTAATTTAATGTTATTATAGCATCCATTTAATGAGTTTGATAAGCAGAGTCATCTTTTTGAGTAAAAGTTCTTCCTGGCTGCGTGTCCCAGGTGAGTTGGGTAGTTCAGCCTTCCTGCAGTGTGTTCAGCTTGGTTTTACCTGCCTGCACGGAGCTGAGGAAGCTTGAGGCAAAACGTGTGTGTGTGTCTGTGTGTGTGTTCCAGCTGTGTCCTGGCTGTTCCCTGCTGGTGAGGGTTCAGCACATGACATGAGGAACTTGTGACTTGCCGAGGCAAAATGATTAAAGGTCCTTTTAAGACATTGCTTTTCTCTGTTTGTGCTTTTGCACTCTCCAGCTCCTTTGTGTCAAATTTGCTGGAGTAGAAGCGCTGGCTGTGTTGTTGCTGGCAGGCTGAGGTTGCAGAAGTCCTGAGAACAGCTGGATAAAACTATTCCCGTTTGCAAAAGCTGTTTTCCTGTGGAACAGTTTCAGAAGGCAGAAGTGACAACTTGCAGAGCTTCCTGTGCCTGCGTTTGGTTCTATTAATTGGAGCCAATATTTAAGACGATGATTCTGTTAGAGCTCTGTGCTTTTAAATTTTGATGGGTTTTAGGTTTGTGTTTTCATACAGCATCAAGGGCATATTTTTATGTTGGCAGTAGTAGTGCCTTGTTCCTATTTAGTGCTTTTTCATCATTACATGTCAGATCACTTTGCAAAATTTGTGTCGTTATTCCCTTAAACAGATAGACAAGCTAATGAATACAACTACCAATGTGTTCTTCCTCTGTCTGCCCCAGGGTGAAGGCAAATTGGCTCAAGCTCATCTTGTTTCTAAACAAATACTATTACTATGTCAAGATAATTTTCTTGATCCCCCCCCCCCCCCCCCCCCCCCCCCAATATTTCTGGGTTCTAAGTGCTTCCTGTGATGGGTTATTTTCAATACCTGTTGTGAAAAATTATTTTCAAAGCTGTAATTTTTGCCTTTAGGCAGTTACTAAATGGGACACAAAAGAGTGTAAAACTCTAATCAAAAATATACTACAGATATTTGGCATGATGTAATTCTGTATGCAAAGTTTAAGGAGCTCTTTACCTGGTCTTATGCCCTGTTCTTTGTCATCCCGAAGACCAAACTGCAGCTATGGTGGGGATAGAGCTGTATCCTTAACCCCAGGGGAAGCCAAGATCCGATCAGATAGGCGACTTTCTTTGTAGTTCTAAATAATCTTGAAGAATTACTGCTGCTGCGTGCGGTTGGTTTTAGTTACATCCCCGTAGTGCTGAGGGTGGAGGAACCTTTGCAGAATGAAATAGAACTGCCGGTAATTTTCTCTGCATAGTAGAGACATTGGTCTTGGTGGTAATAGAGCAGTGGCCCTGGTGGCCTTTCGTTGATTATGCAAGACTTTTGCAAAGGCTGTGTGGGAAACCAGGCATTTGGAAATGAAGGAGCAAACTTACAGGAAATTTCTAGATGACTTCTTTAAGCGTGTTTCCTAGTTGTGTCCCGGCGGACCTAGAGAGAGCCTTTCACTCCCACCAACTACTGCATCAGTAAGAAATTAGTGGAGAGGACCTGGTCGTGTCTGATTGAATGGAGAACTGAAGAGTCCTTTGGCCACGCCCATATTTTTTCTGGAGAGCGATTATGATATGACACTGAGTGAGCATCTGAATATTCAGTATGGCTTTTTGCAAGGAAATGTTATTTTTTTTTTTCCAGCTTTGACAGTTTATTGCTTGTCAGTAACACAAAATAAGAAGTCCAGTCAGATTTTCTGACAAGCCGTTTGGTACCACAGAGGACCCCAGGGTACACATTCAGATTGTGGGCTTTTGAAAATGTTTGTTTGAAGAAATGTATTCCAGAGGGCAGACTTTTTGTCTTAGCAGACAGTACCCTCCTTCAAGGCGAGTTGCATGTTGTGCTCTCTGTGGAAGCACGTTTTGATGACGGTAATTGGTCAGTGACTGTCAGGTCTTATCAGTGAACTTTCATCATTTCACTTCTAACCTTCCTCCTACGTAGGTGTTCTTTACTTGATGGAACATGAAGAAGAGTATGTTTTCACCCTGCCTAGTGCCTATGCTCGCTCGATACTTACCATCCCGTGGGTGGAGCTTGGAGGGAAAGTCAACATCAATTGTGCCAGAACGGGCTATTCTGCTACAGTCACGTTCCACACCAAGCCATTCTATGGAGGGAAGGTCCACAGGTACGGGAATGACTGTCTTGTTTAGCTGCTGCTGGATTTCAGTGGAAAGACTTTTGGGCATCTGTTTGGTTCTTCTGTGGAAGTATTTTATAGACAGATACCTGAATTTCTTTTCCTATTAGTGTCTGAGATGACTTACCGCTTTAGAGCACAGTTTATTGTAGTTATACATTTTATGTCATTTAACTGAATTGGACATATTTCTCTCATTAAACTAAACTGAATGTATTCTTCCAGGCTTTGTTGCTTGTAAAAATTGCTGTAAGTGCAGGATCAGAAAAATGTACGTAGAAAAGGCAGTATTTCTGCTGCTTCTGTGTGAGTCTTGTAGACGAACCGGTGTTCCAGGTGGTCCTCCTGTAAGAGGGAGAGAAACGAAAGTGTCGCTGCCCATAGCGGTAGCTCCCTACTGGGGCCTTGCACTTCTGCACTGAAATTCCAGATGATGAAAATATTGTTTATGTGTCTTTGGTTCCCCTTTATTAAGGGTGTGAAGAGGCACTGTGCAAGATAGCTGTCTGTCTTACTTCCATGCTAAAGCTGATGACCCAATCATTCACGTACACAGACCTCTTTCTCATTCTGCTGCAGACTGTAGCAGTGTCTACGAGAAGGCTATGCTTCTGCATGGTTACCTCCGTTTTATTTCAGTTCATCTAATTATTCTTCCATATGTGTGTCAACCATTTCAGTATTGTGTTCAGGCAAATATCAACATGGGCTGTTTTGACAGGGGTTTTTCTAAAAGGTGTAGATTAACAATTGGTGCCATCAGGGTGAGTGAAAATTGGGGAAGGTTGTGCTGTATTAGTTTACAGATTACTTGACGTGGCTTGCTGAAGCACATGTGTGCGTGTTCATAGACACACACACACACGCACGAAACTTCTCCCTGCATTTTGGTTTTCCAGTCCTACCTATCTATTTTGCTCACTCTCAGACCACTTCTTGGACCACTGAGGTAGCTTTAATCATTGCCTCTCAGCAGCTGAGAAGTAAACTTGCAGAGCTAAAGAAGGAAATAAAGGTACCTGAAATCTTTGACATAGGTATCTGACAGCATTATGTTCAGGTGTGAAAACAACATGTGTACTGAAAATGTCACATGAATGTCTGGAGTTGTGTTTCAGGCTGATGAGGTACACAGTTCTGGGTTAAAGCTGAGGTTGGGTTACTGCTGTACTTTGGGAGAACGTTGTCCAAAAGCTATTGCTGTGTTAGCAGAGCTTTCTTGGGTTGAGTCTTTCTTTTTGGAGACAGCGTCAGTACTTTGCTTGCAAAATTGCTTTGTAGATGTAGAAAGCTGCTTGTAGCCTTAGCTGTGGCAGTGCTTTCATATGCTGATAATAAATGGTACCTGTTATTTCTGTGGGTTTTTTTTCCTTCCCCCTTGAATTAGGGTTACAGCCGAAGTGAAACACAATCCCACTAACACCATTGTATGCAAGGCACAGGGAGAATGGAACGGTACGCTGGAATTTACTTACAGCAACGGAGAAACCAAAGTGATTGACACTAACAAACTGCCTGTTATCAGGAAAAAGATTAGGCCGATAGCAAAGCAAGGCCCGCTGGAATCAAGGTAAGGGCAGAGGTGTTACAGTGTTCTCCTTCTGGACCTCGGACGGGAACAGAACAGGGAAGCAAACTGCAGTTATAAATGGCATGGTTCAAAGATGCCTCGCTTCCTGCAGCACGTTAATCTAGGCACAAATAGCTGAAGCTGTGTATTGGTGCTTTGGAACATAAATTACGTTATAGTGACGTATACATCAATTTTGTAGAGGGGGAAAAATGCTTGTATGTGTTTTAATGAGCATTTGGAAAATGGTAATGCAGTGTTTTCACCTGCTTTTTTGAGTGACTGTAACATGGTAGTAAAATTAGTTTATTTCAAGTAATGTTGCATCTTATAATTTACACTGGAATTTCATGTTTTATATATTTTAGAATGCATATATATGCGTAAAAATATGTAAAATGTGATGCAGTGTGAAATATAAATACACACACACACACACACACACATATGTGGTTTTAAGGCTCTGAGCACCCACGTCACATGCCGAACTCTGACTAGGTACATTAGAAAAAAACTTACTCCGTTATTCACAGGCAATAACTGATGATGCTTATCTTCAGAAAAATCAATATTTTTATTGAATTTAGGAACATTTTATTGGAGGATTTAAAAACATGAGTTAAGCTTCAGTTTATTATCTGTAAATATGTTCTCTTTATTGTACAAAGGTGTGCCTTGAGTCGTTGTCCAGGGTCAGATACCATTTTCCTACTTTCCAGATGTGCTTGCTTATCACAAACTCATTTTTCCCCTGTAGTTTAGGAACAGAAAGGTTGGAGGAAATCAGGAACCCAGTAGCTCTGCAGTGTATTTATTGTATTTTTTGGATACTAGTAAGCAAATTACAACTATCCAGTGTTTCTGCAGGATATGCAGTGTATCAGATTGTAAACAGAAACTCATTTAAACACCCCTGGAAATACGTGGAAGCTGCAGTCAGTTTCTTCTCAGTATTTTTCTGGGCCACGTTTCTGCTAGGCTAATGTAGTGGGAGAAGGCATTACATCTGAATGCGGTCAGTCACGTGAAAAACAAGTTTGGTTGTAGGCTGATAATTACTGTTAACTGGGAATATAGAGTACAGACCTAGAAGGGCTCCCTGGAATCAGTGCATCAGTTCCTCCGTTAAGTAACCATCAGTGTCCCAATTTAATGTACTCTTGCCTTTTGGCTAACATGGCCTTATAATTAAAAAAATTTAACTGCAAATAAACACAGAATAAACCCATGCCATTTAGGGGTGGATCATCAGTAAAGAATGTGAACGGGAAATGATAAAAATAAATCCGTCTGCTTTGGGGAAAAAAGCTCAGGTTGTGAAGAGTCAGGAACATGAAGAAAGCTATTGAGAAAGCTGACTTGCATGGCAAAATACTGGGAGTTGAGCAAATCTGAAAATCTGGTGCACAAATGCGATGCATGCCCTAGGAGAGTGGTGGTTCACAAGCTGTGTGACTTGCAAAACTGGCATGGAGGACATGGCGTCAGCCTGCCTCTCCCCCTGCTGCTGTCTAGCCAGGCACTCGGCTGCGGCAGAAGGGTTCTCACTCCGTCGCTTGCGCTCCTTCTCCCTCCCGCAGGCACCTTTGGCAACACGTCACCAATTCTCTGAAAGAAGGCAATATCGACGCAGCAACAGAACACAAGCACCGCCTTGAAGAGAGACAGCGAGCAGAGGAGAGGCAACGTGCGGCTCTTACAACCCCGTGGAAACCAAAATATTTTGCCAAAGAGGTACTTTCACGGCCCTGTTCTAAAGACCCTATAGCGTGTTTCTGCGTACAGGAGGATGCTAGTACAAATAAATTTGTCTGTGGTTTTTACCATGGGCTAGTGTTGTTATATACAACTGATGGTTTTAAATTCTGGTTTTGCTGGAATCTGGCTCTTAAAGAGGAGCGATGGATTTTTCCATGTCCATATCGTAAACTTGTTTACTTTCCTTCAGTTAGATTTATTTTAACCTGAGGTTTTTGGCCTAATGTTAGGCCCTTAAAACTATGTTTCTTACCTTAAAATCCACAGCTTAATTTGCAAATGCTGTGTACTCACATCCCCTACTAATCGTGATCTCGGCCTACTAAAGCGAACGCGATCTAGGGATATTTGTCCAATAGGAGTAAGTATGGACATCTTAAACGCAGTCTTGGGTTTCATCTTCTTGAAATGAAACCGATTTTACTAAGTCCGTCTTTGCCCTTTCTTAGAGGAAAGGGAAATAAGACTGACTGAGGGAATTATTATGTGACTGTGGTGTTACGTTAGCCGGTATGTGCAGCTATTTAAACCAGCAGTTCATCTGTTGCATCTTCCCATTGCTTCTCTGCCCCTTTGTAATTTTTTCCCTCCCACCTAGATTACCTGTAAATTCATCAAGCACAGAATTTTCAGGTGACAGGGATGGGTTTCTTGTGTTGATTAGTATTATTTTAGCTTTTATGTGGACATACACGGGTCCCGTATGTATAAATCTTGTTTGTAAACTCTCCCTAATTTTCTTGCAGGGCGATGGTTGGCTGTACTTGAATCCTCTCTGGAAGACCCATTGACGAGATAGAGCAGTTGCCTCGCAACTTTACCTTAAAGGCATTAAAATGATATGGTATATAACTTCAAGATGTCATTGAATAGGTCCTGTTATCAGAAGATACAAACAAGAAGCTACATACTGTGAATGATGCATCACAAAATAACCACAAGCTCAAGTTTATTCAGGAGCCATTTTGTGTGTGTGGACTCACAAACACACACGCGCACCTCCATATGTACACACATACACGCACGCAGTGTGTATGTGTCTGTGCGTGTATTATTTACACTACACGTAAACAAGTGGAAACACTAACAGTGATTGAAAGACCTTTTCCTCTAAGTGTTAGGGCATAGAACTCTGGCTGGACTCAGCTGGGGTTCCCCGAGTTGTGTGCTTGCAGGATCAGGCCCTATGCTAGTATTTAAGAAAATACTTTTTTTATTAGTACTGGTTAAGGTTTTTCTATTTTTCACTTTTGCCAAAAATGTTTTGCACTTAAAATGTGATGTGTCACTTAATGGCAGTCATTCTGTCTAAACAGTCATGGAGTAACTCACTTTGACATAAGAATGATACACTGACAGCGCGCTCGCTCTTCGGGATGCTGATTTAAGAGCATGTTTCCTGTCACTTACGAGTGTGAATTTTCTGCCGTCTCATAAGAAGTAGCAATACCTTCTCAAGAACATTGTTCGCACTAACCCGTTCTGTCCTCGCTTTTTTGTTCGTTCATACTTCCAGCTGTTCAGTAGATCTCTGGTCACCACGGAGCCAGCTGCTCTGGTCGTTTTGATCTTGCTGTGTAATGTTCTCTGGCTGCTGTCACGCCAACGCTTTTGGGTTACGTGTTCCGCTAAATCCCGTCTGGCAGACGTAGCTGTGGTGTTCCAGCTCACTCTTGCCTCAGCTTTCCACCCCCACGTAAGAGAGGCGTAGGACGGCGTTGGGCTGTGCCTGAGGCGCCGCAGGTCCCAGCCTTGCCTTTTAAGTTCAACCACTGCTGATGCGTTCACGCTAAAATGCCGGGATGTGCGGTGAGGCGGGAGAGGCCGGGTAGGAGTCCTGTCCCGCCGTGCCGGGCGCGAGCCGTCCCAGCAGCCGGGAGGCAGGTTCCGTGCACTGCTCTGGGAAATTAAGGCAGAGCTCGCCTGGTCGGAGCCCTGAATCCCCTAGTACGGCCCCAAGCAGCCCTGTGTTCTGATTTCTTTTGCTTTTGCCCCCGTCAGTCCTGTAGCTTGATCTTGCTTTGTAGGGTAACCACTGTGACACTAAGAAAGTGGATTCTGAAAGCGTGTTAAAGCTTCGTTGCTTTTTAGGTCGTATTTGTTGAAAATGAAGATGTTTTTGAGAGAAGTGACAACAAAAGGCACACGTGAAATGTGCTGACTTCTGCTCAGTGCTGCTTTTTACAGTGCCCCGTAAAGAAACCACTATATTTCTAACATACAGTAGCATGGATGCCTACCTTTCTGTAGTACTGATTCATTTTGTGCCTTTTGTCCGCTTTCTTAATACACTAGCTTATGCTTTATAGATATTACACAAATATATTTAGGTCAAAGCACTGCTTATATCTGTTCTTGTGCGTCCTGCATTTTACAATTTTTTGTTTGGTAGATTTTAAAATCTCTTGAGCAACTCAAAAGGCTAAACAGAGGTGTGTACACCAGGAAACAGGCAATTAGTTGTTCATTCGGACATAATATTTAATAGCTCTTTACATTTGAACTTCAGATCTCTATTTAATGAAGGGGTGGCTCCTTTTCCTCCTAAAAGCTATTTTGTCTGCTTGTATGTACTTTTTTTGCACATCAAAAAGGTTCATGTTATAAATAATTTAAATCCTATTTTTTAAAAAAAAAGTGGACTGTGTGAGCTTGGTTTTGTAAACACTTTTTTTTTTTTAAAGGAAAAAAATCTTATTTTTAGGAATAGTTGATGTTATTCTGTAACAAAACAAAAATGATACAGTCATAGTAATCACTGAACTACTACCAAGTATCATCAGGAAAATGAGTACTTTATCAATCACCTGCAAGAATTAACTTTATAATGGATCCACTCTCGTTCTAGAGGTTAGTCTGATAAGTATTCATACAGTTTGTAGTATCGTCACAAAGAGCAATTGAAAAATGCAGAATTAAACACATGGACCATCGTCCCAGAACTTTGACTTTCACACACCAAAGAACAAGCCACATACTCACTCTAAATAGCCATGGGAAACCTCTCTCTGTCAGGCATGCAGGCCTGCGCTCCTGAAAGAGTAGACCTCTTTCAGCTTCGATGGTATGACTGTCGAGGCTACAGAGATGCTGTAGCCGTTCTTTTAAGGAGAAATTTGAATAATTTTATGCTTGTAATTTATTGAAGATTTTTTCTGTCTGCATGGTTGGTTGTTTCTGCATGCGGAGAACATTCCACTTGTGCTCTGATAAATGTTTTGTTTTGTTCTGATGCTGTGAAGAATCCCCTGATGCCGGTTACCACTGTTTCTTTTCCAAAGCAACTTGGGAGAGGCAAACATCAAAATGGTCCTTTCTGAAAAGATCCCATCAGCGAGAGATTCCAGAACAAGATTCACAAGTGGCAGTTTATTTTTCTGGTAGTTCCGTGTTCGGTATATTTTACAGGACTGAGAAGTAAATATTCATAAGCCTTACTCTGTAGGTTGTTCCAATAGCTGTCTTGGATTGCAAGTAAATATTTTCAAGTAGCCAATGTACACTCTGAATTGTAATGTAAAAACCTCCATGTACTTCAGTTTTTTTGTGCACACCTGTAGAAAGCCTATGCAACCTGTTTCTTTCTTAAATTAGAACTGCTCAGAAAGAAAATTTATACCTTTTACCATTTAAAAGATGCTCTGGCAGGCTCTTCTGATTTGCCTTCCTTTCGGAATTTGTGAATTTAAAATGACAACGCTCATGAATAAAAGATTTGTTTCATTTAGTAGTGGGATGCCCTTTCTCTTTCCGTTGAAGCATTAGTTAACTGGTGCCAGTTACTCGGATGTCCAGGAGCGGTGCGCCACGCTCGGGGCGCCTGTGAGCTGTTTGCGCGGTTCTGATGGAAGTGGCTTGTCAGCCCGGTCCTGGGTCGTTGCGGGGTTTTCCTGCCCCGTTCCTACTGCCAGGCAGGGCGTAGGTAAGTTTTTGTTTAAATTGGACCGCGCGACGCAGGGAAAACAGGGCCGGGCAGCATCAGAGCCTTCGGAAAGGCTGGGCAACACGTGCCTTATTTTGACAAATAAAAAGGAATAGGTTAAGGTGTTCCCTTGTTTCTGAAAATCATGTTTCATTTCACCTTTGTTATTAACAGAGCTTCTTGATTAGATGCCTCTTAAAATACAACTCTCAATTATTGCAGCATTGGATGTTTGCACGGGGAGGAAAAACATGCTTAAGAGGCTTCGTGGATCCTGGTCAACGTTTTTCAAGTGTTAGCTAATGCAATTCTGGTTTATTTTAAACATTCATCCACAGCGTTGGAAACTACCGTGCCAGAACGCTTTGTTTTTACGCAAAGCGGAAAGCAGCGGGCTGTAAACAGGGCAGGGAACACTTCCCAGTTGTGCTCCTTGCATTGCTTCAGGCCGTGTCTTGGAGCCGTGCATACGTTTGGTTTAAAGACGTTATTGAGTTTTAGTCATAGCCAAATATGATTTATTTTCAGTTTTTACTCGTAGTGGGATTGATATGTACAGCAGGCTGAGTCAAAGCTTTTAACTGGTTTTTCAAGAGTAAATCTATCAAGATATTTAACTAATGACTTTTCTACCCCTCTGTTATGGAATTACTTCCACAAGTGAAAAAATGTTTTCTGGGATTGCCAATAGTACTGCCTGCCCTCGCCGCTTTCAGCAGTAATGATTAAGTGATACAGAACTTTTATGCAGTACTGGCTTCTAGACACGTGCAGTTTTAGTTCCTTAGCAACTGACGACCAGAGCCTGGCTTAAGCATTTTTTTTACTTCAGATTTTGCTGTTTGGTCGCAGTTGAGCTTCAAAAATCTTCAAAGTTTGACCTGGTAGAACAACAAAAGGATGGCTGTAGCTAAGGAAATAAACTAGTACGGAAGGTATGTTTGATAATGATGCAAGAGGCTAGTATTCTTTGCTGGTACAAGCGTGGTGCAGTTCTCGGAGAGGAGGTGGAAGTCGGCTCAGCGGAGTCATTCCAGGAGGCAGGTGGAGAAGCAGGGTAGCCGCTGTGGCGTGCCGGTTCCCGGGGACCCACGGGAGGCGATACAATGCCTGCCAGTGCTTCTTTGTTTTTTCTAAGCAGCTGCCTTAGTGACTCAACTTTTCATTCCATTTAAATGCAGAAGATAACTGGCAGAAGCCTTGAAGTCAAGTTAGATTTAAGAAAGCTCAGGTAAGTGGTAGGCAACTTTAGGCCCAGGCTGGCTGAGATTCCTGTAGCTGGCTTATTTTTCTTTCGAATAGCTTTAAAAATGCTATAAAAGTCAACAGGATTCACTTATTTCTTCTCTGTTAAAGAGAACGCTGTCAGCTAACTGTAAAGATACCTAAGGATGGGAGGGCATCCTTTTATTTCCTTTTTTACAACAAGGCTGAGTTACTGCCAAACCACAGGCTGCCCAGCAGCATCTGTTCTGCTGCCTTTCAGATGTTCTTCCAAGAGTCAGATCGCTTATTTCTTACCGACAGTGAGGGGGCAGGATGCAGATTTGCTTGGAAGAAGCAAGATATTACACATCACATAATCACCCCTTCTGCTTGTGGGTAAGCAACTGTAACAGCTTGAGCTTCTCCAGATGCTGGAAGGATTCACTGCCAGCTGTGTGCTTGGGAAAGATGGCTGCTGTCCTCTGAAAATACTACAGGCACTTTCATTTCATCACAACAGAGGCCTTACCGTCGGCTTCATAAATTTTAAGCTGGAAGGATGTTCAGTAGCTGCTGTGGCTTCATTACAGCAACTTCATGAGGTCAGCAGATTTGCATTACGGAGTTCGAACATCTTAATTTATCACTAGGACTATAAGCAACATGTTATCAAGGTAATCATAACAAAACTGACACAACACCCTTAACACAAAACTTGAATTAACTTTATTTTCCCCTACAGTCAACAACTGGTCTGCATTGAGCTTTAAAGCAACAAAATAAAATGAAATCTCCAAACGACAGGGGGCCAGAAATCCAGATTTAATTACCTTTGTGAAAATGTTGCAGCTGTAGTATTGGTCTGTGTAAACCACTGGAGTCAAAAATGAGTTCATAAATCAAAAAAATATTCTACACCTTGGGAAAGAAGTCAGCAGTAACATTCTCACAGAACACTGTAAATTTACATTTTCTTCATGAAAGGTACATACTATTCTGCATTTTACATCAAATTATTGATGCAAGTTTTGTTTCTATAAAAAGTTACAACCTGTGGCAGGAAAACAAACTGCAAAACCCTTTCATTTTAATTAAAGAAAATTTTCAAGTCTGTATAAAGTTTTCCTATAGCTGGAAAGTGAACATGTTCAGTCTCCATTTATATTTTAGTGCATTTAATCTGACAGTTTTCACCACTTTTTTTAGAAAAAGAAAACAGTATAAAAGACAGACAAAGCAAACAGCACTATAGCAGGAATTTCTTCAACTGATTTAAGCACTCTAAATAAAAATGCAGAGAAACAGATTTCCAGAAAAATTTTTACCCTCACAAGAAAGGCGCAGTGAGGGGGGGAAGAGGTTTGCGAATCCTCTCCCTCCAACAGCCACAGAAAAGGGTTTTTTGTATACCTGTCAACCTTTTTCCCATGAAACAGGCTATACTTGTTTTACTGATGTAAACATTTACCTAAAAGAGTTTAATTTCTGTTCTGAAGCACCAGCCACCGCACGGTGCTCAGCTGTATCTTCCTATAGCATTCATTACTGTCGTTTTGGATTTTTTAAGATACAAATTTAGCCCTTGTACCTACGGTGTGCAAGATTTGCCTTGTCTACCTTATGAAATGACGGTGTAAGGCAGCAATGCTGCAGTCCCATGTTAAACAAAAGCAGCTTGTCCAGTCTAAACTAGCATCCAATTCATCTGTCCTGTCATCTCTTGTGAAAACTGCAGCGTTGCTTCTTACACTCCAGGTCAAAACCAGCCTGCAGCAAGAGTAAAAGGACACTGAAAGAAACCACTGAAGAATAATCATGGGAGTAACTTATTTTGAAAGTTTAATTTCAGAGAGCTCTGCTTCCTCCTACTTGTTGAAAACAAGTCATTTTTAGATTTCCCCATTCCAGTTTACAAACTGCTGCTATTCAGCTGAACAGTGTTTTCCAAAAAAGATTGACAAGTATGCATGTGCCAAGGACCAAATTACAGGGTTCTTTGGTGCAGTCAGTCCAAATTCTCAAGATTTGAAGGATAATATGTACCAATAAAAAAAAATGCTGCTAGACTTGGATAGCAGCTCTGTCTTGCTTCACATTACAAATCTAAAACAGCTGTTCTCAATAAGCCAATATTTTTAATCAGACATTGCCTGAAAATTTTGTACAATAATCTGGACCAATGATGGTTCTGTACCCTCATGTTGCTGTGAAACATGACTTGAGCTAAAGGCAAAGACTGGTTATCTCAAGGACAACTGCTTCGTATTAGCAATCAGAACAGTGTATTTAAACTGTCTTCCTGTTGGGTCTCTTGCCTTTCTTTAAAATTAGTTTATTCTTAATGTAGCCACGCTTCCTTTTGGAGGTCTAAAAAGAAAAACAGAATAAAATGTATTAGTTAACGATTTAGTCTTGACCACGGTTTAATGATGTGCATTTCAACGCCTGATCTTTAGATTAATTTTAAAGAGCTTAAATAATGGTAAACCCTCAACTAGGTATTTATCCAGTTGTTATTTTTAAAGTTGGGATTGTTAATTCATGCCCGACATCTGCTTTTGCGCAAGAGGTACTTTTGCAAGCCCCATCTACCAGATCTGTAGAATTATTTTCAGAGCTTGTGCTGAGGCAGAATTAATAATTACCCAACATGATAAAGCTCTAATATGCCCAAAGAGCAGAAGTGGTGGAGAGTGTTAGTTTTGTTTGGAAATACCTTCTTGCATCTTTTGCACTATTTGATTCTCGTAGAAGTTAGCAAGATGAGAGAGAGAAATATTTGCTCAAAGCAGCATTTTTCAAAAGTAAGAGAAAAACTGAATAATCACATTTTAGTCTTTAATCCTCTGCTGTCGGTCTGTAGGCTAGTTAGTGCTTCTGCTCATGCGCCCTTATCAGCATATTTTAGATTTTTTTTTTTCCAGGTAGTAATGGGGGAAGCATTAATGTTAGTCGTGGGTAATATTAACTTCAAAGTTGTATAAATACAGTTAGCTCGTGGCAGGTAGAATTGTACATTCAACATGCCTGCCCCAACAAATTAGTAGGCAGCTCCCACACTTGCTGTACTTTGCTGTGCTTACCAGCAGGCTCTATTATGCCAATTAAACAGAACTTTTCTCTTTTTAATAACAACAACAACAATAATATTATTATAAAGTGAGATAGACACAAACTAATACGTAATACTCAGACATGTTATATCTCTGAGCTTGAGCAATGTCGTTCTGAACATGGAAGAGTGACAGGAGATGGACTGAATTTCCAGTAAGGAAGCAACTGCTGAAAACCTGGGGCTACTAAGGAGCCCTCAGAACGCATTTACAAAGTCCTAGTTTAGACATTCGCCCCCTGCTCTTCGCTGGTTCTCCGATGTCTTAATGGGAAGTAGTGCTCGTTTGTACTGCAAGAGTTAGCCATGGATCAGAATTTGCATCAACTTGTATCCTGTCTTTAGACAGAGAACCAACACCTCCACAGCTTAAGTGGGGTCAATGCACCTCTCATTAATAAATATAGACTTGCTTGTCACTTAAGAGCAAAAGTTACACTGTAAGTGTATGACAGGCACAGTAAAGCTTATAATTTCCTTTTAAGACAAGTCTAGCGTCAGTGAGAACTCCCAAATGCCTTATTTTATGAACTTCCATCAAATCACAAAAATCGGCGTCTTTAGCCTCTAACGTTCTTTACTTGCATTTCCATGACACAGCGTAAGTTTACTGCCTGTACTAATTTAGTTTGTTACACATTTGTTTCTGACAGGATTCTGGAATTCCTTTTGCAACATATATTTGAATAGAAAGAAAACAGATGTTGTAAAGGAGAGGGCTGCTAAGATTCTCCCCAACTCCCCTGATAACGCATCTTTCGTAACAGGCTGAAGTAGCATACCACTGCTAAGATTTTTAAAACCATGAAGATGACTTCAAACAGTAAGCAGCCAGACACTAAAGTTCCGTGAACAAAAGTTTCATATTTAATTTATTTCATACAAAATTGCCATTTTTAAACTTCTAGGCATCACTACTTTCAAACAAAGTCAGAAAGCAACTTCCACATTATTTACTTAGTGAGCCATAGTTACTGAAACATGAATTGATGTACTTTAGAGATTATACTTCCAGTTACATGAAGACTTAAGAGTTGTAACAGCCAGTGACACACTCTATTTCCAGTTAGCATTCTGCCTAAAAAAAATCTAGCCTTGTGTCTTCACATGCTTTTAAGTTAAGCAGACAGTAAATTAACAATTATTACCAGCAGGCAGGTCTGATATCGGACACTAACATGAACAGTATCCATAACATTCTGGCCAGTGGAAATACATAATTCACCAGCTATGTGATTCACTGTTAAAAATAAACTGCCACCTTGTCACCCCTTTCAGGTACTTCACTGGGAACCCACCTTCTTTGACAAATACTTCTGTTTTGGTACAATGTTGGTTACTCTAGGTTTATGATCCAATGTCTCTCTGTTGTCTAGTTGTTTCACCTTGTATATTCTAACAAGCCAGTGCTCTGAGGTAAAGGCTTCCTCCAGATGTTTAAATTTAATGTCTTTGTTGCCTATCTCAGCATTGCGCGTACGATCGAATCCTGGGGGTGTCCGAAAATCCAGCTATAAAAATTAAAGTTGCATATTAGTTCGAGACAAAACCCAAACCACCCATCACTACCAACTGTGTTATTTCATATCACAAGGCAACGCTTTCAGCTGGTGTAGTCAAAGGACAACACTTCTCTCGCACTGGTTATTGCTACACAGAAAAAACTCTCAGTTCCTTTTTGCGACTGAGAAAGAGACGAACTCATTCTTACTCCTACAGATGTCTCAGGAGACGGCACTTCATGTCTCAACAGAAATACCACATCTGCATTCAGAGGTGAAACTACTCAAGTGAAAGTCTGAGGCGCGGCAGCCTGCGGTAGCTTTTTAGCATAGCCGCTCCCTTGTACTCTCTCTTCTGTCGTGGGGTAATTTGCACTTTCATGGTTTTCCACACAAGTCTGAAATAGTTCACGTTTATGTTTTATCAGTTAAATTCGACCCCCTCCGTGTTATGAGTAAGATCCACTGGCATCGATTTTAGCTAAATAAAGGATTCTTGTGCTAACACATCAGAATGAAGGGCCCTTGGCAGCGGGGGGGAGAATAGGAAAGAAAAAAGCAAACAAGGCAGATGTAGCTCCATACACGTGCTTGAGGATCCCAAAGGGCAGTGACAACTCTGCCCGAGAATTATGCCCTTATATAATAAAGTGCCGTGTTGTTTAATACACTGATGCGACTTGGATAGAAATCAGGTAGTTTCTGACAGATATTAAATAGTCAATTAACAGTTCCACTTCTGTGTTGCTATTAAAAAAACAAATCTAAAGCTCTCCACAACGTAACAGTTCATGCTTTAGGAAGCGCACTGCATAATGGAATTAAGATGCTCGTCTGGGGCAAGGTGAAAGACAGCAAAAAGCTACGTACAAGTGCAGGTTAGCAGCGGAAATGCTTTCTTCTAAAGGTTATATACAGTAGACCATGCCTAGATGTGCTTTAATTTGTAAAGCTGACTCTTACCTCCGATTCTGCTACTACAAGCAACACTCAAATCTCAAAGATGGAAAATACATCAAAATAACCTTTGTTTTCTCACATTTCACTTAAGATTCAAGTAGAAGTTGTAGCACTAACCTGCATCTCTCCAAATCTGTAATAGGACATTTTATACATGAGGCAGTTCAGCAGAGTTGGAGAACCTGCCTTGTCTACCCGGAATTCTCCCTGAGGGGTAAAGTAATCGCTTTCCTTTAAAAATAAAAGAAGATACAAAAAGTCAATATAAACTAAACCCCTATTTAAGGTCATTTCTCATTCCCTTCTCCACAAAAAAAACCTTCATAAAGAATCTGAACTGACTTTTACAGTTTAAAAGCTGATTTAAGCTAGTCTTAAAACAGAAAAGGATGGTGCTCATTAAAGGTAAAATAGTTACAAACTACCTGCTTGTAACCCAGACCCCAACTGACCAATCTTCCTAAATCCTTATTTTTGTGCTAGTACAAGTTTTGTCACTTCACAGTAAGCAGTTACTGGAATACTGATCTCAAAATGTATAAGTTAGTTGGGCATCTATCAAAATTATTCTTCAGAAAGGTGAAAGGCACTCTATTGTTAATATACGAGGTCTGCAACGTTACCATAAACTTCATATGTGCACAGTGTTTAAACAAAAGATTTCTGCCATTTTCATCTCCAGTACAAGATGAAACTATGCACACGGGCTACTCCCTTAAGCCTGTGCTCAATATCTAGAAGATTTTGTTAGGCTTAAGCAAATATTACTACAGCCTTCTGCAATCTCTGAGATGTTTGAATAACCTAAACTCTACTTAAGTCAATATTAACACTTTAACTTGTCTCCCAGTATTACAGAGTTTGAGGAAATTTGTAATGCCAACCATTTAAACAGTCTGAACATTCCTTTTTTAAAGTATGATGGTGCATAGTGAGACACACACACAAGAATTGCAAAAGATATCCTGTACTTTTACTATCATGCAAAAAAAGTGAAGAGCTTCTGAGGTTACTGACCTTTCAAAACCATAAATATTGAAAGAAACTGGGCTACAGGCCTCTGCACTCCTACTGTTCTAGGAAAACAACCCATAACACGTATTTCAAATAAAATTGCAATAAGTAGTAGAGATTTCCCTCCACTGTAATGAGCTCTACCAGAAAAGCAACAACATAAATGAAAGGTTAAAAAAACAGTAGAGATGAACATGCAGAAATACAGTATTCGGCCAAGAACGCTTCAGTTTTCCTGCATTATGTTTCCACTTACCCGAATATCTTTGGGATGTTCCCCCTCTGCTATTCTCACCATCCACAAGAACTTATTAATATCATCACCAGAGTAGCCAATCACACCACCAAAAATAATCAAAACATAATCCACATCCAGGCTTCTCATGATCTCGTATGCTGCCGACTCATTTGATGACATTGCCTTTCCCACCTGTATCACAGCAAAAATATCTTAAATATCTGCATAGCTGCTTATTGAAGGAGATCCACAGATCAATATCTTGCCAGACTGAAGCCCAAAAATATATACTTGCCAACCGAAGCCCACATTTTCATTCTAGACAAAGAAAACCCATTGTATCTATTTAGAAACTCAAAAGCCCAACCTAAATTGAAATATTTTTCTCCTCTGTAAGAGGACTGCTGCCTGTTGAAATGAGTGTTTTGAATATAAAATGTAGCAATAAGGGTTTTCCTTTTGTGGCACTTAAAGACTTTTCAAGTCATGTCTGTATTACCAAAACCTTAGTGTTGCAGAAAATACCTGATTACAAATTATTTTTAAAGCTTTAGACACAGCCCAAAGTGAATGAATTACTTGAAATGTTAGTAATTTCTTGGGTTTTTTTCCCCTTGAGCTCTGTCCTTCACTAATGAAGCAGCCATGCTTCATTGTACTCAGCAGCATACAGGCACCCTCAGCATTGAATTCAACGTCAGTTTATGCAGAGAAAATGTCAGAATAGAGACATCCTTGAGTTAAAAGCATAACATAGTTTTGGTCTTGAAAAACTTTTAAAAGCTGTATCCAGCACCTCTTCCATACTGGCCACTTCCCACACAAAGAATTCACTTAGGTCAGTAACTGGCATTCAGTTCAGTAATTTTGTTTGCTATTGAAGCTCTTGCACTTAAGGCATAATAATGTATTGCTGTAGCAAAAGGGAGCAACTACAATCTAAATAATATTGCATCCAAATTGGTAACATTCAGTTAAGAACGTAATTAGAAAACGCTAAGCTTCGGCTGCAATCTGTCAAAAAGAGCGAGAACCTCAGCCTCTTGGCCATGATCCTAATCAACATGAAGTTATTTGGCAGATTTCCATTTCTGTGCAGGAAGAAGTCATCTGGCAAGCGTCTCCAGGGCATGCCTCATTTAGCGCACAAGTTCAGGTATTCGCCACAACAGACATTTATTGCTTGGGTTCCCCTTTATGGAGTGTTCATTCCGAAATGGAACCTGACAGCGCCAGCAGTCATACCGGAGAGAATTCTTTATTAAAACCCATCAATGCTAATTGCTGTAATGTGTATGACTACTGTGCCTATGCAACACAGAGGACTTCCACGGTCTCTCTGTTCATATGATGCACCTTATCCTGCAGGGATCTGTTGGTTTAGATACAGTATCTGCACTTCTACCTCTTGTAGAAGAGGGAGGGCACATAGAGCTATGAGCGTTGAATGTCCGTCTAAAACACACTAACACTGTCAGGTCACCAACCAAAATGAGAGAAAAGTGCCTTAGTACATGGGAAGGCTTGTTGACTGGTATTAGTGCCAACAGTACAATTTCCCAAGCTTGCTTTCGGCTGATGTGAGTTCCCTGCCCCTGTCAAAAGCACATACATATGATCCCCCCCTTCCCCAATACGCGTTTTTTCAGGACTTTGTACGCTCAAAGCACAGCTTGATTAACTTCTTGATTTTGACAACTGCTTGTCTGCAGATCTGTTCCAACTGCTGTACTGGGTACTGATACAAGACAAGGAACTATCCTAATACATTCCTCAAGCTCTTCCCCCATTCTGCCCATGTAGCATGACATAGGTCTTCTGGGACGAAACGGCCGCCGAGTGATGACAAGTGAGTACACAGCACCTAGTAAGACTGCAGCCCAACTACAATATAGAGCATTCTTTTGTTTCTGAAAAAGTTTAAGTTGCCCAAGGTGGTGCCCCTGTAACCACAAACAATGCTAACACCCTGCTTTTAAGCATGTGCACAAAGCTTAAACTTGCTCTTCAGAAGTGACAGAAATTAAATGTACAGATGTTTTGTCTAACTGCAAATTTGAGAAGACAGAATCACATCAAATCTGCAACACTTCCACGGCTATTCATAAACTTTCTCTAACTTCCAAGATGCCTGAAAATTTGTTGCTTCATGTGTGTAGTTTTCATAGTGCCAATTCAAAACCCAGTTAGCAAAGACAGTGCTGAACTGAAATGATCCCTATTTGGATAGTTACATTAGATTTTGTCTGTCCTCCCACAAAGAAGAGAAACTGTTTGGAAACTCCAAGTAAGCAAAATGGAAACTCCAAAACAAAATTGATCCCTTCTAGCCTCAAAAATCTTTTTACTTGAGTTCTAATACATGCAAAAAATACATTCCTTCCACCTCTATGTTTCCCACTCTATGGAATTTTCCCTTAATATCTATTGTACTATTTATCAGCAGACATTTACAATTTCATACTTGACTGCAACGTAAACATTTTGGTATTTCTACTCCACAGAAAACTGCCACCCTTACCAGGGCTATGTGGCTGTTGTTCCAAGTATTGTTATCAACCAAGGTTGTCCGGTTGGCCATTCCTGCTATCTGATAACCATAGTCCCACCACGACATCACTCTGGCGTGCTCGTCTGTGTTTTGTCTCAGCCAGTAGTAGGCTTCTCTGAAGTCATCTAGGATATTCCGAGTGCTGGAAGACAGAGTTCATTTTATTCACACTGGTACAAATACTAGCAACAAATTAACTGCACCATGATAAATCTGGCCTCACAAATAAGGGTTTTCTTAATGCATTCAACTCCCTTTGAGGGATTCAGTCACCAGCAGCCGTAAGTTTGAACCCACCCACCGGCCAGAAGCTGAACTGCTTTTGAAGATGTGATTAAATGCATTTCCAGTCAAATATATATTCATAAACAAGTTTTCCCAATTGACTCAAAAACTTTCT
This sequence comes from Platalea leucorodia, assembly GCF_965183815.1. NCBI lineage: Eukaryota > Metazoa > Chordata > Aves > Pelecaniformes > Threskiornithidae > Platalea > Platalea leucorodia. The sequence goes on from NC_138823.1 coordinate 123,195,377, forward strand.
TTTTTTCTAACCATCATCTTTATTAGCTTTGGATAGGATTATTTTTATGTATTTACATAAAATATTTCATGCAATGTTGTATCTTTTCGAAAATTAGAGTTATTAAGATTTTTTATTCAGGTGACAATTCTGCCTTAATATAATTAGAAGTGATTAAAAGAAGGTACAGCAAATTGCTAAAGCAAAGGAAATAGAAAGGCTTTTGCCCTTTAATTACTTTCAGGCCTGTAGACCTTACTTACCCATCATGGTTGTAGGAAGCGAGAACAACGCTGGGGCTGGAGTATGCATTGCTAGTTACCCAGGTACAGTGGACAGCAAACATCATCAACAACATCAGCATCAGCATAGTAACAATGTTTTTGATATTGGGACCTAGTCCTTCTTCTGTTTTTTCCTGTTCAGATACGTGCTTTCTCACTTTGCCTGCCTAAACAAACACAAATACATCTGTTACAGCAACTTTTATCACCCTTGACAATGGCACCCATGCCTTTTTCTTCACCACACGCACCCCACAAATGCTACGGGATACTATACAGCTAGACCAAGTTGTAGCATAAATTAACTAAGTATGCACAAGAATATTTTGACAACCCGGCAACTTGTAAAAATGGATGATTCCTTGAAAACCTCTTTCAGAAAAAAAAAAAACAAAACCTATTATCTGACGGTCAATGCACGACTTCCTTGGTTTGGTTCAGTTTGATGATGCCCTTTTATAAGGCAGGGTGGGAAAGAGAAAAGCACAGATATTTACTGTGAGGAAAAGGGGGAAACACAAAGCTCACGCATTGTCAGGGTCAGTATAACAAAGCCTAAGAGAGAAAAAAAACTCGTACCTAATACCACCTTCTTTAGGAATAAGGGAGTATGCAAGTTCATGTATAGAAATAGTTTTCTATAAAATTAAAGTATTCTTTAACTGCACCATGTCTTAGAGGAAATACAAAAGGGAAACATGGAGACATTTGGTGACGCGGAACTGCTATAAGGAGTTAAGGAGAACGAGCAACTGTCTGCCATTGCTTCTATAGAAAGCTGGGTCAACACTGTACGCTTCCTTTAGGTTGAAGGCTCATCACCAATGAAGCTAGAAGGAACCACTTCTACACTGACACTGATTTTTTTTTTTCAGGACATCAGTTACACCTTATTGGAGAACATCAATACTCGTTCTAAATTTAAATGCTAGTGATTCAGACCTCTAGTGGCATTTAAAATATTCTGACCAAAAGAAAAAAGAAAAAACCCAAACCAGTAAAAATAAGCTGTTTTCTGACTTTTAGCTTTTGCTGCCTTCCCTCACCTTATCATACAGGTTGCCAGGGTTCCTTTTGTCATCCTCATCACTGCTGTCCTCTATTGGTGGATTTTCCCTCTTCATATCATCACCCAAATAACGTTCAAAGACATTGGAGAAAGCAATTGCAGACAGCATACAGACCACTGGAGTCAAAGTGAGCATCAGACGAACCATCACACCAGCAAAGTAAACAGCGCTGATTGCATAAAGAGCAACTGCAAAGAAACAAATCTACTGATGACATTTCGAAAATAACACTCACTCTGACTGCACACGTACATGCTCTCCATAAAACCACTTCTGAAATTGGGTTGAGCATCTGTGTGTATAAAGACTTGAGTATGCATCTTGCATTTCATTGCTTTTTAATTTACAGAGATACAGTTCAATTAACGTTTATCCCTTTTAAGCCTCAAACCCTTCCTGAAGTTCGTCTCGACAACTGTTAACAATAACACAACCCCATTTTCATAGTCATTAATAATGTGTCAGAAGATACATTATTAGTGAAATTTAATATCACACACCGAAAATACTACTGGAATAACAGGTAGTTTCATTTTACTAAAAAGGCCAAACAGCCCTAGACCAAACAAGTTATTGAAACTGAAAAAGCAAAAGGAAGTGTTAGAATTTCACGTAAATATCAAATTTTAATTTAAGTTAGAGATATCTGTGGACAGATTGGGGGCTTGTCTACATTATGATTCCATACAGACAAATACGATATTGTGAGCCCTATTCTGAAGCAAGTTTTGCTGAACAGTATTATCTCCATTTCCCACCCCCCCAAAACAAAACAAAACAAGATTTTCAGAATAGTAAGGAATATTCAGAACACTTTTCTTAGAAGAAAAAAAAACCCAAAAACCAACCAAACAACAAACAAACCTGTATACACTGGTTAGGAACACCTATTGTTCAAGTAATAGTGGTTATTCCTTGCCTGCTGCAGTTCAACAATACACTTTTGTGAAAGATTTGCCATGGAAATCGTGAAGGGACACTGATTTGTCAGATTACATTACCTAAATATTTTCTACTTTGTAGCAAAACAGTATGGCTCTCCATTCTTGCTCATAGGTCTCTTTATGCTGACTGAAATGGATGATGCAGCAGCAGGAGGCTGAAAGCGAGTTGCCCAGCACTGGTCTTGACTCATCGTAAGCCACAGAGCACAGAATGGCCCAGAGTCACTGGATTTAACACTGTAAATGTTCCCACTGCCCACACACCTCTTAGGTAATCCTAAGAGGCAGCTATATTGGTCTGCAGCCTCCTGTCCCGGTAAAAGCCCAAGACCTGAGTGATCTTCACTCCTCCATATGGGCTACAACTTCAGATTACATCCTTACAAGCCTCATCCATAATCTTAAAAGTCTGCTTTCACAGTACAGCTTCATACAAATAAACAATTTGTTGTCACTGACACAGGGAGACCTCACACCTCTGGCTAGGCTTGTGTCTTATCTAGCACTTGTTCTACAGCAAGTGATTCCGTTCACTAAAATAGCAGAAAAACGGGAAAGAAAAGGCATTTTGAATCATCATCTGTGACGGGATGAGTGCCAGACACCCAGGGAAGGGCTGGTTGCCTTGCAGCCTGCGTGGGGAAGGGGCCTTCCCTTTGCACTGAGCTGTTCAGACGTGTGCTGTGGAACTGCACCCCGATGCATGGTTTGCAAGTTCAGCATGCGGAAGAACATGCGACTCCAGCCGCAGAACAGAACCATACCGACAAATATTTCGATCCCACCTCTTGGGACGATACTCCATCACCATTTCACCAGTCTCTGCGTTTTTTATAAATGGTTTTAAAGACTGCTGGGTGCAGGCAACTTTTCATAATGCTCTTTAAACACATCACTTTAAGATCTTTTTTAGAACAAGCCATATACCAGCTTTGAGCAAACAAAAACAAAATAGCATCAAGTTGAAGACAAGATTTTTCAAAACAATTTTTAAATATTTTCTCTTACCAAAGACTCTTTCGTCATTGATGTTTTTGATACAGAACCACAGCCCTGCTGGGAAAGTACACACGAGAATATGCAGATCAAAAAAGAAGGAAACCCATGTTGTAGGCTGATGCTCAGACACAGAGGCAATGATCGGGATGTGAATTTTCGCATACCTTTTTTAAAAAAAATTCAGTTCAAATTATTTGGAAAAGATAAAATTATTAAAACTTGTAAACATTAGGAATTCTGAAATTCATTTCAAATTAAAATGGCAAGTGCTCTATTCAGCAGAAACCTGATGAAACTTTTATACCAAAAAAAGTCCCCAGGTCTTACTGTATTTAGGAAGTATTTGGTGTATAGAGTTATTTAAAACACGAATATAAAGGATTATTTCCATACTAATTAAAAGAATGAAAATTATGGATGTTTTGTTTTATTATGGCTAAATATGAAGCCAAATTTACCAAAATAAAAACATGCAGCTATGGAAGCCCCATCATTACATTTTGAAGAGATAACCATCCATGCCAGTAAGTCTCCTAGATTTTCAGCATTGTATTTAGAAAAATCTCTTCTACACAGAATACCTTCATTTTCTTAGTACAGAAAGTTACAGTATGAAATGCCAGACCAGTTACTGGTGCCCCCATATTCTTTTAGATGTTGAAAAAAATCAGGCCTTGTCTACACTTGGAAATACATGTCAACTAAACAGCACGTCAAACACTCAGTGCAGACAAGGACAAAACTGTGTTCTATATTAAAGACAGCTATACGTACGGACCTAGTCTGGGGTGCTACATGACCAAATGGTGAGGTATGTCCTTTTCTTCACTGAGATCTAGTTCTCGTTCAAAACTGCATTCTGTGTTTTAACACAATATGATTTTCTAATGTAGACAAGCCCTCAAAAGTATAATGCTTTGTATATATATAGACCACGTCATTTATAGGCAAAGAACATCTATATGTTCTTCAAATAAATCTGAAGCTTCTTTACAGACATCTATTCTACTACATTTATTACAGAGTTGGTATAGAATCCTGTAGGAGCTGGACTTCGGAGCCTGAAAAAACCTGAACTGCAAAAGTTTGAAGTTCTCCTATCCCTGCTTTTAATCTTAGAAAAAAATCTACCAATAGAATTTCACCTTAAATACATTTATCTGAGAAAAACATCTTCAGTTTTATTCCTATTCTTCTGGCTGGCTAAAGAATCCAACATTGGATTTTTAAAGGTTAACTAAAACAAAAGGTTAACGAACACGGGCTTTTACCCGTGAAAACACACGTGAATAAACCAGAATTGTTCAGAGTAGACATCTGTATACACAAACCAGATGTATGAACATAATTAACAGGCAACATGCAAGATCATATGTGCAACATCTTTTGTGATTTCATGCAATGCTGTGCAATGAAAATAGTGTAAGGCTCTTAGTAATTTTTAAATGTGTCCTCAAGTGTTGGTACAGCTTTTGGTTATTTTATGCTAAGAAGCACTACAATTTCATATAGAAAAACATAACGTTACGTATTCAAAGACTTCCAAAGAAGCAAGAAATTTAATAGACAAATTAGTGAAATGGTTGCGAAGATCATGAAACATTACTACAAATGCTCTCTTTAGATAACTGATTAAAGCCCCCTATATTCTCCTTGACTGAAACACTAAATGGATTTGAGGATGAGGAGAGCAAAAGATTATTAGTTTTCAGTAGAATGCTATCGATATCTAAATCCTTATATCTTTTATCCTTACTTACCCAGTGTCCCACAGCGAATAAAATCTGCCACTCCAAGGAGCAATATAACCTGAAAAAGAGAAGGGGGAAAAAAAAAACAAAACCTTTTGCTGCCCAGGTATTTAAATGCAATAATTTTTCTACTCCCTCAAATTATAGCACAAACCCAAAGAAATTTCACTGAACTTGTAATATATGTGAACCAGACCTACTGCATTAGGCAGGCTATAAAGCCTACCAACCATGAAGCTAGTTTTAGAAGAACACACTCTTACAGGATCACGTTAGACTCGTTGAGTATCAAGACACGCACACCTCCAAAAGTCAGAGCAATGCAATAATAAACAAAATATTTCTCAAAGAATATGACAGGTAGCAACCTATGCTCTGCAGAGAAGTATGAGAAAAAGAAAACCCTAATTGATAAGAAAGTACTTAACTTTTCTGAAACGTCTGAGCAGGAAACTGGGAACAATCTATAGCCAAAACACTAATACTCAGTGAAACACTGGTTTCCTATTGTTTCTCTACTGATGGATCTACATGTGGCATGGAACATAAAAGCTGCTACTAGACATGCTGATAAGCTTTACATATTTTTTTTTTTTTAAACAAAGCCTTTAGATACTTGAATATCATAAGACGAAAAGAAACAGTATCATTATCAGATGAAAAATAAAAATTATTATTAGTAGTAAAATGCTTCTTAAACTTTATTTCCACTTTCCTTGCAACTGTTTCAGCTCCTTCTGAAGACAGATACAGACAAGCTGAAATAAGAGAAAGTTAAATCCTTTCATTTATTATGCAAGTCTTTGTGCATGACACAGTCAGTCTTCTCTCTATCTGGTATTTAAAATTAGTATAATCTGACTGAATGTTTTAGTTTAATATCTAGTTTAGACGTTTAAATATTGTGGTTAATATTCTCAACAAGACATATTTTTTCCTTCAGTCTTTGGATGCAAAGTTTGCTCCCAAACCACTGCAAGCACAAGAAGAAGGAGTTGCCAGCAGATTGGGAACTACTGGTTATGGTCTTCTCTGGATGTACCCAAAACATGAGATTAGATGGCCTTCACCTGAGGGTGCTGAAAGAGTTGGCCAATATGAGAACTACCCACCATCTTCACCAGGGTGGCAAGGGAGGCCCCTGGTGCCTGGAAAATGGCTAATGCTACACCTCTAGGAAAGGCAAGAAGGAATATGCAGGAAACTACGGGCCAGTAACCCGAGTCCCTGAAAGGATCACGGAGAACAGCCTCCAATAATACATTAGTAAGTGCTTTTTGAACCATTTTCCTCACTTCCCATTTCTCAGCTGAAGAAGAATGGGCTGAACAAACAGAGCATTTGATGGGTTGAAAATTGTCTATCCTGACAAGCTCAAAGTAGCACTCAGTGGATCGGGGTCCAGCTGGTGGCTAGTAAAAAGTAAAAACATCCCAGAGGCCAAAACAGTGAACCGTGCTAAATTGAAAGAGTGGCTGACATGCCTTATGGCAGGCAGGACTTCAATCCGGAACCTCAAACCCCTTCTTCCAGGTGCTGCACCTGGCATACAGGGTCCAGAAGTGGGCACCCTTCTGCAAGACGATTATTAAGAAAATAGAGAGGGATCAGAGTGCTGTGAGATGGTCAGGAGCCCAGACCGCACAGCATACCAGAAGCTGTGGGAACAAGGTTTGCTCCGTCTGCTGAAGCAGTGGTACTGATCGGTGTATTTCAGAAGTTGAAATCAACACTTCCTAAGAACTGCAACAAAAGACATATTTTGCTGCACACTGAGATTAGCGGCCAAATTTTGGTTTGACATGCCAGTTTGAAAATTTTTGCTAAGTATTAGTAGGACCTGCTCCTACGTACTGAAAAGCGAATCATAAACCATCAAGTTTTAGAAGACTTTCAAACAGAGATGCTAAGTATTCTTTTCGAATAATGGTATTACAATTAACAAAAATAAAACTGCTATTAAACAGTCCAAAATGTTAAACAACTGATATAAAAAAAATTTACTCCACAAACATTGCTAAAAAGAAGTACAAGAAAGAAGTTAGTTAAAATAAAAACAAGTTATGTCTCAGGAAAGTGTTTTTTCCAAAGTAAAACTCTGACAAAACAGAACTGTTTTTGAGGTATAAAATTAAGATCACACAACTTAAACCAAGTAGAAGTCAATTTTTGCATGGGTAACATACATTTAGCTAGGAAAATAAGATTGCTTTTTCTTCATCAGGGGAAGAAAGTATGGTATTAGATCACGAACGGAGTATATCATGGAATCAGAAGACGGCAGTGAGGCACCTGGGGATGGCAACCAAACAAAGACAAGCTTGGTTTTGTGCAATTGGGTAGAACTGCCTTGAAGACTGGAGGCTGAACCACAGAAGTAAAGTAGAACTTACAGATTAATTCCAGTCATACAGAAATCAGATTCAAGTATTTCAGAAAGTAAGCATCTGACCTTGACCTATCAACGCTGTTCAGAATAGATTAGCTATACGTATCTTCATAATATGCTTTGGCTATAGTTATGTTCCTCATCCAGTCTGACTTCTTACATCATTATGTGGACTGTGGATAAACCCGAAATAGTGGAATGACGCTACAAAGTTTTTTGGTTTTTTTTTTCTGCAGCCCAGAAAGCACAGTGAATTCCAACACACAGAAACAGAGAGTAACATGGGCACTGGTTTGCTGTGGCATTGCCAACAACTGCTTTAGACTAAACCATCTGGTTCACCTGCTCCAAAGGTAAATTAATTTCACATTTATTTACCTGTGTATGTCAAATAGATGACACTCAGGAATACAATACCAGCAGCTAGTGAGACACCCAAGAAGAACAATGTCTGAAATTCTTGCTTGGTTAGTCTGTCTCTCAGATACTGCAAAAACGCATACGCCTGCAGCAGTGCAAAAACACCTGAAGAAAGATGAAAGTTTTTGTTTAAATTCTCAAAAGCACTAACAGCTGTTAAAGCAACTGGCATGCTTCAGCTATATTTGAATTAGAAAAACAAATGTAAGGTACACCTTTACATCTGAAAACTACTACAAAAATCACTTTCTGACAAATAGCCTTTAATACTTAACAGGGATGATACTTCCTTGCAATGACAGAAAATTGCAATGAGAGAAAATACTCTCCAAAACATTCTTTGCTTATTATATTGAGAGCTCCAATACCCACTGCCTCTTTGCTCCCAAATTAAATTGGGGTAACAGAGAGAATCACCTGAAAACTAGATTGCACTGGTTATGACAAACACACAGGTTAACATACGTAGACCCGGTAAAAAATTAAGACATAGACCCCAGGCAAGACACAAACAAGGCTAACACAGAAAAATATGGAAATTAAGCTACTGAACAAAACAGGAGGATTTAATGAAAGAAAAAAAACCAAACCCAAGCATTAGGTGATACAGACAACTGATCTATATAAAGCTAGCGTTGAAACACCAGAATTCACTGGGTAAGCACTCCACACACTCAAAAAGGCTGTTCAGAGTTTAACATTAAACCAGAACTTGGACACGATTTTTCTGTTGTTATTCATTTCAATGTATATAATCAGATCAATCCAATGACTAGTCCATTCAAAAGTGAAAATTCACTGGTAGCTGGCAGAAGAAGAAAACAGAACTCAAGTGTATGGTCTTTCTTCAATTTAACAATAAATATGAGGTGCACAATGTTGAAATTCACTAGTTCCGAACACCTAGAGAAAGACACAAATTCTATTCACTAAATAAATGTAAAACTCTTCAGATGCAAAATGTGGTTTGATAATCTTTACTCTTTCCATTATAGTCAGATTGTTGAAAAAAGTCTCCATTTTTTTAAAGCATTTTTCTGGTAAATTTTCATGATATTCCAATTGCTGTCCCAAATACATTCTGATAAGTGACTACACATAATAAAAAACTTGAGGAATATAATAAACTATATCACACACACAGTGTATGCAGTTAAACCTAGGAGTCTTAGTAGAGGTTACTGCTGTCAAGAAATCAAGATGCCTGACTGTTAACAACTATTGAAAAATCAACTTACTTTAAAGAAATAAAAAGAATCAAACAAGGTTGAAATCAGTTATTTACTAATCAGGAGGCTGATATTTAATTTAAGTCATCTGTATTTAACCCACTTTGAAAAATTACAGAAGACTATCAACTCTAAAACCAAATTGCTCAGTAAAAACTATTTACCAATAAGGAATGTTTCAATTGTACAATGCTTGAAGGCAACCATTATATTGCAAAACAGTAGAGATTATCAATGTGTAAAATAAGCGCTTGTCAGAACATGTACCTGATCCAGTGTCACGGAGGCATTTTACCTCTATTAGCTCACACAAAGAAGGATAATATGTCAATTGGAAAGAAAACTTCCCTACAGACACTAAATTGTACCTCTTTTTATTTAACAATTTGGTTTGTTAGTATGTATTCTTTCTAATACAAGGAAACAAAGCCGCAAGGGTTTGAGGTTTTCTTGTGCTAAGCAGGCTGTTTGGAAGCAGACATTTAATTTTCTTACCTGCAGCTGCCATGTGTTCACTTGTTCTAATTGGCTGAAATCCCACAAAAGGTATCTGCATCGATAATATTAACCCCACAATGTAGAAAGTGCTATATGCTAGGAAAAAAAAAAGAGTGAGAAGAGGGGAGGAAGAGAAAGGTGGGAAGAAAATGAATACACGTTTCAAAACACATTGCTTCCATAGTAGAGTCCATCCTCCCCCAATTTCAGTGACACTGAAACAGAACCATATCATTCTAAATATTTCGGCCATCCTATTTATCTTTTCCTCCTTCAACTAGAATAAACCTGCTTACAGCATCCAATTTTAGAGAAAGTAGCAAAGTATTGTTGTTCCTAATTGCGCTGTTTTTCCTCCTAGGGAAATAAACCATCTACCTAAGACGCTCTAGCCTGGAAATAGTTTTCTCTTCCTATCTTGTTTTCATGGGTCATGGGTGGGGGAAGAGCTCTCAGATAACAAGTGACAAAAGCTTTCTGTATGAGGAGAAATTGAAGGGACCAGACCTCAAAGAAGCAAAATATTTAAGAGCCCACTACCTATGTAGAAAAGGCAAAGAGGTATGCTTGTTCTTTTATTAACACAAGAGCAGAGGCATGCCAAGAAACTGAAAATATAATTTAAAATTAATATTAAGCACATGTATTAATACATCTGTATCAGCCATGTGGACTCATAACTCCCCAGAAAGTAGAAGCCAAGAGCATCATTAATATTAATATTAATAATATGAATTATTATTATATATGCACTAAGATTCATATACTTTATTTTGACAGGGTTTTGGTCCTCAGTATTCCAGGGTGAAGAAGAGAGGGGAGGAGAAGAGAGAAATACCAACTCTGAGGCTGATTACATTTGAAGTAACCAGCCAACTTAAAAGTCCAAATGAAGTTTTGTTCCTTCAGTGGCAAATAGCAATAATCCACCTCCCAGATTTTTAACTGCTCCTACAAATCATAAACCACTGTCGTTGTTACGGCCTTGATCTCATGAAGAGATCCCTGTTCTCATACAACCCTTTACTAACCTCCATGAGAACAGGTTTGGGGAGCACATCATGTACCAGTGGCGTTGTGTACATAGCACCTGTGTGGTCTCACTGGGGGATTATGCTCCCCGCGGTACTGTAAGCTTTCCAGAAGTCACAGAAGTGACTGTGATGATACTTCCAACCACTTGCTGTCCTCTCTGGTATATTCTTTCAGGCATCTGTAGTGCACTACTTGGCCTAACTACTGATCTATTCTCTCTTACATCACTGAAATACATTTTGCTGTAGGAAGCTCAATTTTTGAAGAATTCACTAAAACATAAATCATTTACTGTACCGTGAAAGTGTTGCAACACTGCCATCCTGTGGAAGTTCAATGATTGGCATAAATCACTACATTTCACATTTGTTACACCATTGTAAATCATAATTTTTAAGCCTTGTCCTGCAACTGTACTTTTTATACCCACTTTTTCCAACCCATCTCCATCCCTTACTCCCACTTCTTTCAAACAGCTATCACATATGTCTGCCTTGGTATTGAAAAAAAACTGGCAATTTACAGAGCAACACAATTTTTCTAGGAACTTACATACATCAAGGTGATATATCATCACAAACTTTCCGTGTTCCTTTACATTCTACTGTGTGCACAGTCTTTGCAAAAACAAGAAGTTAATTTTGATTCCTGCAAGCTACTCTCATGGTTATAACTTGGACTAGGTCAAGAACAAAAACATTCTGACCTACTGTGGTTAAATTCATTTTACAAACCATTTTAGTTGCTGTACAGTGCACAAACACAGGAAGAACCTACTGAAAAGTTCTTCAGAGAGCACAATCAAATACTGGACCACACACTTTCAATTAATGAATTATAATCACCAGAAATAAACACTAATGACCTGAAGTTTTAGAATACTGAAGTAGTTGATATAAATACATGCCTGCTCACTATTTAAATTATAAAATCTGATACACAGAACAAGGAATTATTGAAATTTAAGTTTTAAATTCTGGAGGATCCTTAAGTGGTTTTGTTATTAGATATTTTGAAAAGTATACAGAACTTAAAAATTGTACAGGAAAAAAAAAATCAGACTGAAGTGAAAATTACCAAGTTTCTAAAGTGTGCAAGCATGACTTAAATCTATATTGGTACCTTTCCAAATATAAGACCATTTACTTTTTAAACATATGATAAACTGCAAGAGAAACTACAAGTACAATAATAGAAAATAATATAAATGGTTCCCATATCTGAATAAAGATGTTTTTACCTATACAAGTGCTGCTAATACACTGGAATCATAAGCACTTGTTCTTAATTATTAAGCTAGTAAGACCTGAATGAATGAAAGATACAGACCACTGTCAAGACAAAAAAAAAAAAAAAAAAGCACAGCTTAAGCTTTCAAACGTAGGTAGCATGATCACCATCAATGCCAACTGGGTCAGAATTTATCTGGCTGATAAATTTATCTGCCTGCAAGTCATATTTTAAAATTGGCAAAAAGTTCACGTCCTGGGAAATTTTTACTCATTAAATGATTCTGAATTACACTGCCAGGCATATCAGATCATATCGCATTAACCTTTTCTTTGGTGTATGAACACCCATATGAAAAATACATACCAGGAAACGATCACCAATTTTAAAAACTTGGTGCTACCAAATATTGTTCTCTATGTTTACATTATTATGTTAGAATAAACATTCATCTGTTACAAAAGTTAAGCTTGGGCTAGTTTAAAATAAAATTAAGCAACTGATCAAGAGATTAAAAACCTCCAAATCCTCGGCAATAGTAAAATGGATGCATATTTTACTAGCTACTGTCAGCTGCCAATAGCTTACAAAAGTTTTAGCTGCACATCGGTAGTTTTTTGAGAACGATGAGACTGCTGCAGGCACACTAGCAACTGCATATCACAGAAACTCCAAAAATATCTTTATTCCCGCTACTTCAATGAGCTTTTGTAAACTCTTCTCCCTATCTGAATAGTTTGGAAGTGAAGCACACTTTAATTTCCTTCTAGAAGCGCTTGAACATTCTTACCTGTTTTACAAAAACATCCTGTTAAACAAACTTAGAAATCACATACTAATGCGAGACGTACAGACTTCTCTGTGTGTAAGGCTTCCCGTGAAAGCTTAAATTAAGCCCGCCGTTGCAATGAAACAGCAGAGCAGCAATCACGTTTTCATTCTGACAACTCTGATGAAGTACACCTCCCTCACAGCTGAAGGGCAATAACATCTCAAAACACTGTAGCTATTTGCAAAACAAACGTCTGCCAAAACCTTTAATTCATATGAACCTGCAGTACTATTTTCCCCAGATGAGTTCAAACACTAGCTCATTGAAAGCTGAAAAAGCAAGAGTGCTTATTCTTTATTGTTTCTGCTTACCACATTGCTTCAGGATTTTATAATTAGTAGATTTAATTTTCTCTTGCCTAACTCACAGAAATTGGAAAATGAAAATATTCAATGAAACAATTTTAAAAGCACACCAAGATAAATTTCCCCTTAAGTTATGAAGAAGTAATCGATGAAGAAGTTAAGTAATACTAACATTAAAAATTAAAGGTGGGTTAGAGCTTTTTTTTTTTTTCTTTTTTTTAAAAGAATTTCCATTTCTGAACTACATAAATAGATTAACAGAGAAGCATGAAACCAATATTTATAGTTTTGGTAACAAAAATATAAAACTGAACTTGAGTAAACTGAGTAAATATTATAGCATATAATGGTTCAAATATCTATGTAAATATAGTAATTTCTCCAGCAGGCACTAAACAACAGCATTAAAATAATTAAAAATACAAAGATAAAACAGTATTAAAACAGGTAACAAAAATGTATTTACAAATATGAAACACCCTGTGATACTATACTTCAACTCATACTATGTTCTCAAACTATCTATTGTAAAGATTTCACATTAGGGAGTCAAAAATGTTCTAGCTAACTTGTAAACCTCTGAATACCCAAATTGCTTATTATTTATTTCATTCACACACCTACACCATGGTCAACTGATTTAACTGGTAAAGTCTCTGTAAAAACAGTTCAGAGAGTATTTAAATGTCAGGCAAATCAATTAAAAAGTTAGTCTCCTAAGATCACTATTCACACATTCCTGAAACTGGAAGGAAGGCTGACCCATTAACCCAATAAAATTGTAAGGATTCACGTGGAGTGGACACTCTTACACTACTTTTTAGTCTAGGTTATATAAAACATCCATGGCTGCTTAAAATTCCCCTATGTCTTTCTTATACATGTCACAATCTACTATATGCATAATTACGGCTCTACAACTTCTTAAAAATAGCAATTGTTAAACACTAGGAAAAGACAAAAATATGAAACATTATTACAGACGCACACATACTATATATATATGTAAATATATATATTAAAAGGATTCTACAAATATCAAACCATCCAATTATTTTTTTTCAGTGCACGAGAAAGGAAAAAATTAATTAGCAGCTGCATATATGAAATTTTGAAAGTGTATGTTTTAACTCCTTATTTCCGTGTTGTAGAAAAATAACTGACTATAATCAGTAATCAAATTAATAAAATGCAACCTGATATGCAATTACTTAATTCCCACTTGATACAAAACACATCAGCATAATTAATGTCATGATTCGTACAATTAATCTCATGATTCAGCATTTGAGAATGACTGTTCAATGAACAAAACTTACCGATGTAGACCCTCCTGCTGTATCTCTGCATCAGCAAAAGAACAAACACATGCAGTGGAATAAGGTTGATGATGAAAACATAACCACCCCATGCAGAGACCTATGAGAAATGGAATAGGAAATTAGATCTGAAAATATCTGCAAATTCTTAGGATAGCTGATGCTGGATTTATACATCCTGATGGTCTAACAAGAAAACACAAACCCCATCTAGACAAGCAGTCAAAACTACTAGTGATACCACCAGAATCCTTCTCAATATTTATTATCAAAAAAGAAAAAAAACAAAAACACCAAAACCCCCACATATCAAAGTATTAAAGACTTTTGAAATGGGCTGGTAGATTTTCAAGGCTATCCTTCCTCCTCCTCCCAAGCTAATCTGGTCACCCTAGCAAACAAGAATGTGATGCTGGGGGCTTTTCCCCATGGAAAATTTAGCACCATGCTCTGCACTTTTTGGTGGGGACAGGGAACAGTATCTCCAGCCAGACAGGAGAAAGGGAGCAAGTTACCGTCTGGGAGCAGAACTCCTGGAGCAGAGCGGCCAATGCCGGTTGCAGTGTAAGGAAAGAAACAAAGGGAAGGGGGTGGATGCACAGGGAAGCAGGGCTGAGCACTGTGGAATGGTGTGCAACAACATCGTGGATATTGTGAACCTGTAGTAACAGCAGCACTTGAGAAGCACTGGTATGATGTACTTATAACTGGAACACTACAATGTTATCAACATCTCACTGATTGCTGGTTTAGATAAAGATTTAATGAGCTATCATTACAACGTGTTATCTAAATTTCTAACATATTTAGAAGGGCTAATGTTGACTAGACAATCTGTATTTTAACACGTCCTCTTTTCAAAATTACAGACTAGACTTCTCCCATATGTAGCATGCCTACCCTAGATCTTCATTTTTAGAATGCACTAGCTAATGTGGTTTTCACTTTAATTGTACTTTAGGGCTTAGAATCATGTAGATATTTTTAAAGCTCTAGAATCCAAAAAGAAACTCAAATGACTATGTTCTTTAGAACAGATTCTAAAATATGGATGAGGCCAAGTACTGTTTTTTGATACTACAAAACACAGCGTTTCAAAATTTGGGGTAACTGATTCAGACAATGTGAAACAAGTAGAATAGTAATCTTCTAAATCTTCTAGAAGCTCGTTTCAGATTATCATGATCCTGTTGCCCAATTACTAGCATGAACTATCATGGTTTACACAGGCAATTTTATTTATTGGGAGAAAATACTATATGAAGACAGGTAAGACAGACTAGAATGAGAACAAATGTGCAATTAGGACATTGTCACATTTAGGGAAAGGTTTGAATGAAGCAGGCAGCAGACAGTTTGTATGGACCAGAGACCTGCATCTCTAATTATCAATATATAAAACCAAATCTAAGCACTGAAGATTGTACTGAACTGAAAATGCACTTTGGAACTTTTCAAACAAAACTGAGGCATCCTCATAGATCGGCAAAAAGAGTGGAAACATGCTATTACTCCTACAACGATTGCTTAAATGTAAAGCTTTGTTTTATTTTATCTCCTCGTCATAAAAAGCTATCTGAAGCAGAAGTTGCTGAAGTAAAAAAAAATGCTAAAAATACAAATGCAAGAAAAAACCCTTCTCCTTACGGAATGCAATGCGATGCTATCAGTCAAATTACCACAGTGAGTTAGGTATGTATTTTAAGCAGACTGAGGTATCAAGAAAGATTTCTGTCAGTCCATGCAATATCCATTTCTGTTTCAAGGAGCTGTTCCCCAAACTCCCCAGGCAAGGACTGACTCTTACTACCTCAAAATTGTGATTTGATTTAATTTTCAACTTACACAGAAAACATAACTAATTCCATCAGAGAAAGACAAATGAATACTATATAATGAATAGTACAATTATGCTTTGTCCGAAAAATTTACCTAAGCAAAATGTCTAGAAGGGCATCTTAACAAAACTCTTTCCCAAAGGGAAATACGGTATATGGAAAGCCACCACCAGGGATGAAGTAGGTACACCCTGTAAGCAATAAAATTCTATCATCTAATCACTGAGGCTAAGCTATGGACAAATCTTAACCTTTCACCAGTTGACAGCACTTGAAAGGAAAATAAAAGAAAAAACATTAATTTACATTCAAGGATTGAATGTCACGATGATGACATTGATTCCGTATGTTCTGTCACCAGGCACACTACTCTAGATCACATCCCCTCCCTCTCGTACAATCCCACAGACCAAGACGCTAGTCAGACTAAGATGGGAAGAACTTGTTATTGTGTTGATTTTTCAGCAGTAAAATTGCAAAAGTGTCATATTTGTTATCTGCATATTTATGAACAGCACTTTAGAGGATCTTGCCAATAAACTGGCACAATATAAAAAAGACTACGGCATATAAATATAACAATTCAAAAACTTACTTGCCCGATTTTGTACTGCACATAAGTCTGTACCAAACCTACAGGATGTCTTCACTGGAATGCTATATAAACAGAATGCTATATATAAAGAAGTAGCTGTTTACTTAACAACTTGGCAAAAAGAAGGAGAAAGGGGGGGGGGGGGGGGGGAATAAATGTAGATAGAGATAGCTCTCCTCCTTGGTGACATATACAGAGCTGCTATTTGCTGTATTAACAGCAAAAATCTCCCAGAAAACCTACTGAACATTAAAGCTAGAGGAAAACTAGGCAGCATCCAGATAACCTCTGAATTAACCTTGTACTTTAAATTAAGGCATGCAAAACAGTATTTTTTTCTTGCAAGCCTAGCTACCTGACTGTAGAAAAGTAATATTTGAGACCTCAACCTTAACCAACACCAAGCAATTAGCTTGACTATCCCACCACTGGCTATTTTGAGGCTAATTTATTTTTCGTATAGCCACAAAAGAAGTTTATCAGTTAGGGGGGAAAAAAGGACCTTTGACTGATTCATACAGGAAAATTCCTCAAGTCCAAGGTTTCAGAAGATGGAGGAGGGGGGAAACCAATTCCCTCCATTTTGCTATTAGTTTTCTCTCCTCAATTTTACTACTGTTTTTCCCCTCTGTTAGCCCTCAGGAACATCTCTACAACAGCCTCCATTTTCATAGACCAAGAACGAAAAGGGACTTTATGATCGTTTAATCTGACACTGAATTCATTCAGCAGTTCTGGTGGTAAGCTTTACTTTATGGCATAATTATACCCAAAGAAATAGCTTTCAAAGTTATATAAGTTATATAACTTTGTCCATAAGTTTTAATAATAACGACACACAGACACATGAATATCAAAATTCTACCTTAATTCACCTGCACCAAACCAACAATCCCACTGAATCAGAGTACCTATTCACAGCATAGGATAAATTTGTAAGTAAAGTTATTATACTTAAAGAGTTTTTCCAAAGATTGTTTTCATTGTGTTTATTTAAATACTTTAAATTTCAAAATATTTATTATGTCTTTTTACTCATATATTTAAGGTTTTAATAGTAATATGAAGCAACAATTTTATATTATGGCTCCAAAGATTAAAATCTCCTTCTTCTGTTCTTCATCAGCATATGGATTACGTAAGCCCTACTCAAATAGTTTAGCTATTACATATATAAAAGACTTACCATGTAAAAGTAGGATAGACAGCAGCAGATTGTCCAAAAGACCGACCCAGTTTTCACAGACTTCACCTTTAAAAGTAACCAAGTATTCATGAATGACAAACAAATACTGGACAATATTCCAAAATTTCATCCCAAAACAACTAGGGAACTTCTTTAGCACATATCAAATTATATTTGTATGCTACTGAACTGATGTCCATAAAACCAAACCACAAGTGCAATTCATTCACACACAAAACAGCTTATACCTATTTCTCTGGTTAAAGCAGAGGCAGGATGCAATGCAACTCTCTGCTTCATGATCTGAGGTAGAAAAGCAGTTGCAACACCTCTGTGCTACTTTCTCTGAGACATTACACAACTTTAAAATTCTAAGTGTAGACTATCCATGGCTGGCTTTGGCTGGCATCAGACCCAACTCTGCAATTATAGATAATAGAGCTACTCTGTAATTTTGAAAAACTCACTTAAGGTTAATGAGAGCATCCAGATACTACTAAAGGTTTAGCGGGATCCATAAATGCCCAGGAGTATGGTTTTGTCCAAAACTGATGGTGGTGATTGTGGTGTGGGAAAATAGGAATGAGAAAATGACATTAAATAAAGCTAGAAATTAATCTATAAAATATATTTGATTCACATATAATTCTACAAGAGTTCATGCAAACATTATTGCACTATGCAGTTTAGTTAAGTATGAGTTCCATAAGAACAGATAACTGCTATCATCTCAGTTATTATAAAGTAACAACGTAGGTTGGTTCTATTATTGTTATCAAACACACTATACCTTTACAGCTACAGTTTATTCTAAGTCCAGATTTAAAAAACCTGCATTTAAGTAACACCAGTCAGTCAGTCATGAAAAACTTGAATTCCCTTCCATTATACTCCTACCAACAATATCCCAAGTTCAAAACATTCTAAAGCTAAAAAACGTGTGAGTATGCATCTGCCTATGAAAAGTAAAACTCTTGACAAAACAATGGGAAAAGCTGTAATGACCATGTATGTACACGGAGACACTCAAAATAGAAAAGTATATGCATTCAAGGAATGCACAAGGGGCACTACCATACAGTGTCTATGCTGAATTAACAATATAGTTATGCTGTTTGTGATACTTCCAAAATAGATGCAACAGTCCAGAAAAACTCCATATTGCCTAAAATCCTTCATACAGAACTGCATTACAGATGCAATTCTACCTACAGATTAAGGAGTGACAGACAAGCTGCACTAGCAAGTAGGCAAATTAGAAGACATCAGGCTACTTTTTTTAAGTATGCAAGCAATATCAATATCTTGCTCTGGACAGCTTTGGGTATTTAATTTGGATACTTAAGTCAAAGCCTAGACCCTCCATACACTCAACAGCTTCTCCAGAACACAATTCAAAGCACTTTACATTCAGAGTCTACTGCTTTTCACCAGCTAAATAAGGAGGCTGAAGTTTGATGCTGACATAATACTAATCCCTCCAAACTGAAAAACAGAAACAACCCTTCTGTTTGCTTTAAATTTATAGACTTATCATTATTACTACTACTATAGGACACACATACTTCAGTTGAACAGTGCTTTTACATAGCAAACTAAAGAGCATGATTATGGAGTGGTTCAGGTCATGTGACTTCTCAGTACTTGCCTGATCAAGAGCCAAGGGGAAGAGGGATGAGAGGAAGGAAAATAAGAATTCAATGGATTCTAAGAAAAATCAGTCATTTGGTTGGAGGAGGAACCAAAAAAACCTTTCCAAAGCAAAAGACTCAGCAATTACTTACCCATAAATAGTATGTGAACTGCAGTGCAAAAATAGCTATGCCTTCATTGTCAAATGATCCTGCTACTGATCGGGATATGTAACCTGGAACTATGGCAATAAAACAGGCAGCTAAAAGCCCTGCTCCCTGGTTCCACAGTTCTCTGGTGAGCAGGAAAGTAGAAATAGCTGTAAGGCCGCTAAAAACTGGTGCTAGGAACACACATACATCTCTTATATGGACTGTCACGTTAAGCATATTTAAAATCCAATGTATAAGGCCTGCTGTCACCATCAGCCCTGGGTATACCTAAAAGGAGGGGCGAGAAAAACAAACAAACAAAAAGAACCACTAGGTTATTGCAGAAAACAATCATAGTAAGGTTATTTGCATATAATTTGCAACAAAACAGTCATTTCTGAAGCTGATATAAGCAGTGAGCAGGTAAACCTAATGGAATGATTTTAATATTACTTTAATCATGTTTTGACAACACTGCTGAATACCAGAGGTTCTTTAAATTTTATCCAAATGTTAACAATTACATATAATCCATTTTGTAAATGAATAAGCAGCATACAGATAATATCCTACCTTGCCTGACATTTATCATATAATGACAATTTGTTGTTAAGGTATGGAAGCAGAAGCTGAAGTTTGCAAGAGAATTTCAAACTAGTTAACAGCTTTAAGGAAAGAGCAAACCCCAAAACCCTAAGACAACAAGAAGAAACCCAACAGCATTTCCCAGCCCTATCCATTTTCCTTCAAAATATACCATGCCACTCTTTCACTTCTTGTTACCCATGGAGAAAGAAAATGTGCATCAACAAGATTTTTTTTTTTTTTAAAAACTGAAAAGTTGACAGTCAGTTGAGTATTATATATTTGCAAGACAGAGTGTAGACATCTTTGGATGTGAAGGATTAAAATAAAGTCCTATAAAATTGAATTAAGATGTCCTCCAGGAAAGGCAGCATAGACTTACACAAATCTATTGAACCCATCATAGAATATTGGAGAACATTAAAATATTCTTAATAGGAATTCTGCCCTCCCACATTTATCAACATTAGAAAAATCCATATGTACTAGAAAAGTTAATATGGGCTTCACCTGCCTTAGTTTCTTTTGAAAGCTAAGAAGGGCGTTGTACTAAATTAAATTAACAGATGACAGAATGTTCCCCTGCATATATCCTTGAGAGACGATTTTCAAGATAGACTATTAAAACATAATATACCATGTGACTTGCAAAATAATGTATGCAATCAACATTTCAATTCTATTTCATAAGGGTTTTTACTTCATCTAGGACAGGTATGGAAAACACACATATATAAGTTACATAAAAAGAGTCTCAAGCATCTCTAAGATACTAAAACAAAATGGTGATCTAATTGTTACAACAAACTTCATAAATGCATTTAAATGGTATGCACTATAATTAAAAAGTTTTAATGCACTTTCACACCTTAAGTAACACATGGCTGTTAACTATTCTACTAATAAATGATATTTGCATTCTGATTTGACAATAGTTTCACACACCTTTCCTGTCTTGTAACTTACATTGACACCAGTCTTACCTGCTCCTGATGTTTCATACAGGTCTCCCACTGATTTAATTTCAAAAGGTCTTTCCCCAGTGAAATCCTAACATTTTCGATACAGACACGAAGTCCACCCAAAATACACCACTGGATTAAAACTTATGCCTTAAGAGATTTAGATAACTGTTTTCAAAAAAAAAAAATTTGTTTGCCTTTTTAATTTCATGTACCAGAATTACAGAAGTCATAATAACCTTATTTATTACTATTAGAAGTTCATATGTAAGGAAGTAAAACTCAGTTCTGTATTTCTTGTTCACAGTATGCTGTTGGATAAAGACTAAAGTATGCTGACTTACTGTCTTAGTTCCTGCAGCTAAAAATTAAAAACATCTTGCTACTTCCTCTGCAGCAGTTTGACAATTAAAAGCATATTTCATTTAATCTCCTTTTATCAATGTTGAATTAGTATTGAAAGTTCAAAAAAAAAAACCCAAACAAACCAACCACTTACTACAAAGTCATCTTTAAGTTATCATGACAATACTTACAGTTCCACCTACTATTCTTCCCAGTGGATACCATGCTCTTTCATCAAACCAATTTAAAAATTCATAAAACCCATGGGATGCAAGATGATGTGTTGATCTATAGTTAAACCTAGAAAGAAACAGAGGAAAAGAAGGGGGGGGCAGGGGGGAGAGATAAAAATCAAGAACTTAAGTTTTAAGCATACCTTAAGTCATCTGTTTTCTACAACCTAGCAAGTAATTAAACTTTAGCATCTCATTTAGTATACAAGTATAATGGTCCTTGCTAAATCTATAGAGTTTTAAAGTAAATTACTAAGCTCTCAGGTACAAACCACTATATTTTGTTCATTTCTACAGCCAGTGCATATATACAGATGAAATGTCACAGATTTGGTTTTTTGGTTTTTTTGTTTGGTTGTTTTTTTTTTGTAAACATTAAAAAGTTTTCTATCACTCTGACAAACACTCCTGTCATTTTCTGCATTCCTTTTTAAAGCTAGTTTTCAAATGTAGTCTATCAACCAATTATTCACCACATCCAGAATACCACTTAAGCAGAATTAAGATCATGGAAGAATCAATGCAAAACTCCCATTCTGAGACAGGATAGCTACCCAGTACATCTGCTGCTGCTCTATTTCATGTAATGTTGAGAGGTGACGTAATGTAATAATATGCAACACAGAGAATGAGTCTGGTTGTTCACACTATCAAACTAACAGCCTAGACATATTCCTTTCTTTCAGTCAATAAGAATCTACACAACGTAGAATCTATGTAGATGAAGTTTCATCTTCAAAGTTTTTACATTCTCTAAGCTGCAGAAAATTCCTTGTAGAACAAAAGTCCTCCCATGCATACCTTCAGTTCAGTCTTCCACAGTGCCCATATACCATTAAAGAACATTGATGGATTGCCATCAAGGCATTAGTCTTCTACTTTTCTGGTACATGATTTTTCCAACTTCTCAAACTTCAGATAGAAAAACCTTTCAACTATTAGAAAGTCCACTAATTCTTCAAATTAGGTATCAGCCTGCTGTGAGAACTGCAGGGCATGTTACCCCAAACTGCAACTCTCTCATGATCAAAAGCCAAACTAACAAGGTTACAGGTATTGATGCTGTAAAGTTTTGTAAAGAAAGTTTAGGCTTAGAAAAGCCTGGGTGAACACCACTTCTGAAACAAGCAACATCCACAAACCCAACTCTCCTAATAGATATTCTAATTGAAATTTAGATAACAATGTGAAATTCATTAGTTAAAGAAGTATTAAAGATTATATTAATTAGTTAAGTAGAAGTTCAGATGACTAAATGGAATACAGTAACAGACAGCAGGTTAGATGAGCAAACCACCATGAAAGACTTCCAAAGACAGTTAGTATTCAAGACTAGAAAAGCTTATGTGTATTTTTCATTTTGTCTATTTCATGAAAGTATCCACTTGTATCAGTAACACGCATCACTTCTAACACAAGTTATAAAACTACATCAAAATCTTTTGTATATCTAGGATTCCCAAAATATCACAGGTTTACTTTGAACTAATTCATTTCAACAGAATAAAGCTAATGTCATTCAAGACTGTAAGACCCATCAAGTTCCCACTTGTTTAATCAGTACAACAAGTCTAATATCTGAAGCGCAACCACACAGAGGTCACGAGGAGATTTCTTCATCGACACAGTGAAAGAACAAAAAGAATTTAAATTCAAGTCCAGATGTCAGCAAACTTGCATGTTTCCACTGACTGAACTATCACAGCAGTCAAGTGACATTAAAAATAAGTAAATAAAAAATAGAGTGCAGTATTTTCAGGAACACTCTTACATGTTAAATAAGCGGGTATATGGGATACATTAATAGATGAAACTGTGGACTTTCAGAAGTAATAAGTCATGTTTATATAAGAAAATTCATACAAACATCAGTCATTCTGACCTAGAAATCTTTGTATCAAACAGCAATGTGACATTTGTTTCTAATAAGCCTGCAACTATTCCCATTTGACTAGATTTCTGAATATTAATTAATTCTCCAGTTCTGAACTGTCAACTATAATGAGATTTACGAAATGCTATACCTGTAAAATTAGCCTCTTATCTTAGTATAGCAAGGTCTATTGTTAATTTGTTTAGTGCCAAGTGCCTGCAGCACGGTATGAGAGAAAGCAGGAGCTCCATGTTGCACAGGATGCATACAATCCAGCCAGCTATGGACCGGACTTAAAACGCACCAAAAACCCAGCCAATGTTGTTACCCTAGAACTTGAAAAAGGAAACAAGAAAGAGATTTACTAACATGGATTACTTTCAAATCTTTAAATCATGACTCAAACTCACAGAGGCTACAGAAGTATGACTAATGTTTACTTTTAGAGTATCAGAAGATTAGTTAAAAAAATGAAATAGGCAAGAAGAATACATATTGACATTCTCCTTGTGTTTTGAACTAGTAAAGCTTCGTAACTGACTTCAGAAGGACGCAAACTGTCTTGTGCTTTGGCAGCATCCCATTAAGTCTTTAATAAGAATGAATTACCACCCAAAATTGAAATGCAACATAACAGCATTCTACTTCTACCACTTAAGAGGTAAGAATTTAATCTTTCTTCCTAATATACTTTTGGATTGATACAAATCTATTAACCCCTTCTTTCAAGAAGTGATTGATTCTTTTGGCACAAATGAAAGCATGCAGAGACAGCAGAAATTATTAGCAATACTATAGGTACGTCAATTTTTCACTGTGAGAAGACCTATAGATGAGAACAAGAAATAACCCTTCTGACCACAGAAACCTGAAAATGTATTTAGAAGCTTAACTACAGCACCTCACTTTGGCTTAAAAAAAAAACGCTCACTTCACCTCCCACTAGGTAACCTGCAAACAAAAATAAGTTAAAATGTAAATATAAGCATATACATACATAAGGAGAAGCTTGCTGAGTAATGCTGCATATCAAAGACAGCTTCAGGCACTGACAAAGTGGCAGCAATGGGCAGTGCACCAGACAACAGTATGGTATAGCAATCATATGATGCCAGTATTATGTTCTGACACCGCTTACCCACTTCATAGCACTCTACTCCTTTAGGGACAAGCCTGAACCTTGTAAAATTGTTTCCCTTTCAGCCAGAACGGAAAGAGCCGCTAACAAGCAGTGAGTATCGCAAACCGTAGTCACACAACCTTCTTACTAACTTGGTACTTTTCAAACTGTGTTTGAAACGCAGCACAGTGGTATTGCATTCCTACAGCAGTACTGTCACAGTATCTACAACTATCTATAGGTTTCATAGGGGTGTAAAACAGACCTGGGAAATATCAGAAAAAGTGTCACCTTTGCCTATGCCTGCACTGTGGAGATTCAGGGGCTGCAACTGAGGGAGGAATCAGAACGGAGACAAGAACAGCCAGTGCTGGGTCAGGGCTGCATTTCAGGCTTGGGTGTCACTGCCTTCCCCGCTTCTTCCATCTCCAGCAGCGCCAAGAATAGGTGGTATTTAGGAGGTTTATCCAACTCTCTTTCGGACTGGCTAGACATTAGCCAAGGAGACACAGGAACTGGAGTAAGCTACTGGTTACAGTGACTAAATCGGATGCAGTACGATGTGACAGGACCAGACTGAAGGAAAGGATCCCTTTTCTCCCACCCTCAACCCTCACACCCATCTGATCTTGAGGTATGGGAACTGTTCACCCATCTCCCAAGATTCCCTCTCATCCTCCCTCATCCCTTTGAGGCAAGTCAATTTCAGACAGACCTGAGAAAAATAAAGAACAGAATTATGTGAAGCATACGCTTAATTAAAAACTTAGCTTGAAAGACTGAGATGAGTACTCAAGTTCTCAGTCCATGTTGTGAAGAAGATACAGACTTGCTAACATTCAGCAGAGAAGAGCTCTTAGGGATCTGACTGACTAACACCAGTAAGCGTTGACTTTTCTTATTTTAGCTGACATTCTAGGAGAAAAAGTAATGCTCTGCTGTTCTCCTTGCCTCTTTCTGTCAGGTCTGTAGTTTGAACTGTCTCCTCCTCTGAGCTAAGCTTTAAAGGAATCATCAAACAATCCTAAGTCTTTGCACATTTCAGAATTCAAAGTCCCAACCACCAAATTAGGCTGTTATTGTCGTTTGAACCTTTTGGGGGATGCTCTAATGATCACAAAAGCGCTCTATGCACGGTACCATTAATTTTGCACCACTATTACAGACACCTGTATTAGTTGGTTCAGTAGAAAACTGAAGATGAGTTAATAAAGGTACAGTTCTCATTTTCAAAGCATATTTCAATTTCAGCATAGAACGGAGCTCAAGCAGCAACAGCAAAGTACCTGAGCATAGGCATAATAATGTAGCAACATTAATTTGGAAAGCTTAACTAGGCAACTTGCAAAATAAAGCCTGTAAAGTTTTCAGTTATACGTTATGTACTGTTAATCTTAACTATCTGTTCATGCCTGGGTTTGATTTTTATTCCACCCTATGAACTACTTTTTTGATGACACAAGGTAAAGCTGTAAGATGATTAGTTAATGCTATTCACAGCCATCACTTGCTCTATCCAGGAGCTATAGAATTCTCAACCACTTCCCAGCAACAATTACTGCTATATTTATAAGGAGACTTCTTTGGCTTTGACATTCCTAAGTTTAGTATTTCCTTGACAAAAATACTATTTAAGATGAACATTCAAATAAAATTCAGCCTACAGAGAAAGTAAGAACATATATGATAGGAGCACATGTACAGCAATGCAGTTACTTCATCCAGCTCTTAACAACATTTAAGACAAATTACATTGATGGCAATGGAATTCACTTGACCCTCCCATTACAACAGAGCGCAAGATTGGAGCGTTGCTTCTTCTGGAAATGTTGTTGACTGTCTAAAACCCTATGAATTTCATGCTACTATTGCCCCATCATCTAGATCTTTTATCTGGCATTTTATAGCCATCTGAGAATATGTAATCTCCTTACTAGCAGTATCTGTTGAAATTTTTCTAAGCCTGCAATTATAAAGGCTTCTGTGCTCTAAAAGTCTTCAGCTGCAGATGCACAAAATTTTCACATCTGCAAATTCAGAAAAATGATATGATACAAACTAACTGTGAACATTATCTGAGCAATTCTAGGAGTCAGTTTTTAATGCAAATGTAGATTACAGAATCTGCCATACAGCATCTAATTAGAGACAGCAAGTCTAGATTCTTCAAGATAGTCGCAGATTGACTCCATATCCGACATATTTTTTGCATCCAAAGGAAGAATTTATTCAGTGCAACACATTTATGGAAAATCTAATGAGAAAGTTCAGTAACTTCCACTGAAAC
This sequence comes from Platalea leucorodia, assembly GCF_965183815.1. Lineage (NCBI taxonomy): Eukaryota > Metazoa > Chordata > Aves > Pelecaniformes > Threskiornithidae > Platalea > Platalea leucorodia. Next base: position 123,222,469 of record NC_138823.1, read on the forward strand.
GATTAAACTTATATGCAGTATTCCATATTAAATTTCAAAACACCTGCTTGACTACATATTCTACTACAAGCACAACATCCTGAAAGACTTATTCTGAAGTCTGCATCTACGAATAAGCAATTACCACAATGAGTTTTGCATATGTTTTTTAAAAAGGAAGTACAGTACCCCATCAATCACATAATGAATTCAATGCACTACGGCAGTATTTCTCATCATGAAAATGCTTACTTCTATTGAGTTTATAACCTTGGAAAAGTATGTATGGAGATTGAAGCCAGTTTCAACTAATCAAGATCAGAATTTTGCACCAGCAATACGTGTAGGCAAAAGTACTTATGAGAGGTAAAGAACCTTTCCTACCACCCACAACCCAATACCAAGGTTTTAAAGACCTCACAGTAAGAATGGAGAAAACATACACGGAGCTCTACATGTGTAAGAACCAGCAAGACGGAGGGTGGTCCTCCATTTACCTCAGTCAAACTGACATAACTTTGCAAAATGGAGAGCAACCAGGCAATTTTAGTTCAGAAAAATCTCAGGTTCCTTTCTTTTTAACTTAAGCTGATGTCAGCAGACTGGTTTTATTAGGTCTTAAAACTAACACAAACACGAAGATACACTGCATGAATTATCCCTAATTAGAACATTTTTATATCATCCAGTACTTATGTGTCCACAAATCTTTTTTCTGGAACTTCTCTAGATGCACACCTACCACAGTTCTATGTGGAAGATGTTATCACTTTTGTGGTGGGTTGACCTTGGCTGGATGCCAGGTGCCCACCAAGCCGCTCTGTCACTCCCCCTCCTCAGCTGGACAGGGGAGAGAAAATAAAACAAAAAGCTCATGTGTGGAGATAAGGACAGGGAGAGATCATCCACCAATTACCATCATGGGCAAAACAGACTCAACTCGGAGAAATTAGTTTAATTTATAACCAATCAAATCAGAGTAGGATAACGAGAAAAAAAACCAAATCTTGAAACACCTTCCCCTCACCCCTCCCTTCTTCTCGGACTTAACTTTACTCCCAATTTTCTCTACCTCCTCCCTGCCAGTGGCACAGGGGGACAGGGAATGGGGGTTGTGGTCAGTTCATCACACGTTGTCTCTGCTGCTCCTTCTTCCTCAGGAGGAGGACTCCTCACACTCTTCCCCTGCTCCAGCATGGGGACTCTCCCACAGGAGACAGTCCTACACAAACTTCTCCAACATGGGTCCTTCCCACAGAGTGCAGTTCTTCACAGACTGCTCCAGCGTGGGTCCCTTCCACAGGGTGCAGTCCTTCAGGAACAGGCTGCTCCTGTTCCACGGGTCCCCCGTGGGGTCACAAGCCCTGCCAGCAAACCTGCTCCAGCGTGGGCTCCTCTCTCTTCACAAGTCCACAGGTCCTGCCAGGAGCCTGCTCCAGCGCAGACTTCCCACAGGGTCACAGCCTCCTTCGGGCATCCACCTGCTCCAGCGTGGGGTCCTCCATGGGCTGCAGGTGGATATCTCCTACAGCGTTAACCTTCACGGGTTGCAGGGGGACAGCCTGCCTCACCATGGTCTTCATCATGGGCTGCAGGGGAATCTCTGCTCCGGCGCCTGGAGCACATCCTGCCCTCCTTCTTCACTGACCTTGGTGTCTGCAGGGCTGTTCCTCTCACATAGTCTCACTCCTCTCTCCAGCTGCAATTGCGCACGTTTTTTCCTCCATTCTTAAATATGTTATACAGAGGCGCTACCACTGTTGCTGATGGGCTCGGCCTTGGCTAGCAGTGGGTCTGTCTTGGAGCCAGCTGGCATGGGCTCTACTGGACACAGGGAAGGCTTCTAGCACCTTCCCAGAGAAGTCACGCCTGTAGCCCTCCCACTCCCAAAACCATTCCACGCAAACCCAATACAAATTTGCACACTTAACTGGAACTTCTGCACCTCACTGGACAACAAACACCCAGGAGTCACGAACACATTAACTCTACCCAGTCTTTCACAAGAAACATGGAACATGTTTGCACAGTTCTTACTGAAGTTGATTTAAAAAGAGTATTATTGTCAAGTCCACCAGAAAGAAAAAATAAAAGCTTTGGCTGATGTAAAGTTTAATATTGTCCTAATTCTGTCATTTTTATGGGGTTCAATAAGGAATTTTTGATGGTTTAGTCTTTATGATTTTATCTCAAAATATATGAATATGTAATTACTCTTTGTATTCTGAGATAAGCCTCAACTAATATCAAGTATTTGGTGAAAGCTCCCAAGAGTGTCCTATCTTTAGAGAGGCCCAACTGACCTTTAGGAGTTTTGTTGCAAGTAGGGCCGTTTGAAAAGAGACATACACATCCTGCAAGTTGACTGTCAACCAGAAGTCTAAAGTTTGATAAGAGAATTGGCAGCGGTACTATCATTCTGAGTTTCCTCAGGTTCAAAATTGGCCATGATCCTCCTTTTGATTTCACATTTCCTAATTCTAAACAAACTCACTCAGAAAAATGTGGCGAAGACTCCTTTGTTAGATGAAGGATAGTTAGTGTGCTGAAGTAATAAAATGGCAGGAAGTTCTGCAGTGATGTGGCCACCTAACTTCAGAAAAGATGGAAATTCTGAGTCAAAGGGGGAAGAAGTTTCCATTCCTGGAATCCAGCCGAGCAACGAAAACTCCTCCTGTTTGTAACACCATTAGAATAATCCCTGATGGGGAAGAACAGTAGAAAGCCCAGGAAGAAAAAAAAGCTGGATGGCACAACCAGAAAGGCACCTATTTTTTCAGGTCCAACATTCAACCATGCTCAATGGAAATCCTGAAGAATACCAGAATGGTTATAGAATAACCATTAAGAATAACCATTAAGAATATCAGAATGTCCCCAATGTGTTTAAGAAGGATTACAGCATTCCTACTGCCACTACTTGGCATGGTATTTTCACTGCCTGCAATAAGATGTCATGCTTAGCAAGTGCTAAAATCAGGAACCGCATGCTGCCAGTAGTTTAACGATACGAAATTCTACAGGGAGCATACAGTCACTCTAACTTCTTCAGAGAGCCCAGGGCATCTTCAACGTTTTTGCTAAAGAGCTGCAAGCTTTTTAAAGCATTCCATGACCACAGCTTATACTTTTCACACAATATACCACATCTGAAGCCACAATATGCTTCCCATCACCACTATAGTGGGCGTATATCTGCCTACAGTTTCAGATACTTCCTCTGATGCCTATTAGGCTTTTTCATGACTTTTTTTCTATCTTGCTTTTGAACTATTCCACGTCTCAAGGCAAATTATTAAGAAAAGAGTTACTTTTATCAATACTAAAAGACATACTTCACCAGTGAAATCTGCCATTCATAACATTTAACAACAGTTTAGACCTAAGAAGAAAGCAATGATGCCATTTTTTTCTTGGGACAGTCAAAATTCCCAAGAGGTTTCAATGATAAGATACAAAGAGAATAATTTGAAATTCCTAGAGGTGAAAATCAAATGCTCATTTTCGTCTTTACTGGACATATACTTTGCTGCAGATACTACACTATGACCGGAGTCAATACTGATGGCAATATTGGTTCCGTATCTTTTGACAGCATCAGCTTCTTGAGAGGCATCACTTTTCTGCTCAATCCAGTATTAACTACCAGAAACTCAAAAGGCCCTATAGCGTTATGTATGTTTTTTTCGGAGTGCTATTGGGCCACTCTGTGGTGCGTTAGCCTTGCATCTTGCAACTCTGAAGGCTTTGCACTGAATTCAAGAATATGTTCAAGAAGGATGTTTCTTCTGGATGAAACAGACTCATGCTGCACTTGTTCTTAACATGATGGAGGCAGCTTAACTTCAGGACTTTCAAAGTTAGAGGCTGGTACATGAGGATCTGGTCGGCAGAAAGGAATTCAAAAGGCAATTAGCTGAATAATATATTTTCAGCAGCAAAATATTCTTTCCGTGAGAAATGTGATACTAGAAATCGATGGGCCGAACATGACTGCTTCACAAGAAGTGACTGGGAACAGTGGACGGCTAGCTCCCAAGCCACTTTTTTCATGGTCTTCTACTATAGAACAAAGCAACCTGTAACACCTTAACAACTATAGTGGACTCTTATTAAACTGATCTTAAGCATACGACCTGCTATACTGTAGCAAGATCTAATATGTACCCAGAAAAGAACACTAATTTTTGTAATAGCCTGAAACATGGAGTAAAATAAAGGATATTTCTTATTCATTGCAGATACTTTAATTATATTTTAACTATTTGGGAGTATGTGGCACAGTCATCATCTCTATTACATAATAAAGCCATCGGTATGCTACAATGCAGTGGCAACTATGGAAGCACTAGCTACACCAAAATGCAGTTGAACCAACTTTACAATCACTTCCCATTAAGCTAAATTTAAGGAATCAGTCTGCATGCAAGGTGGCCTGGCAGACCGTTTCTACCCTGTAAAATACAAGACATAGTAAAAAGTACACAGGACCCTTAGAAATGCTCTAGATCCCCAACATCCCATAATCATTTAAGCAATGACAATCTTATTTCTGGCACAACATTTAAACAGTTATAGCACCATAGAAGAGCTTTAGCAGAAACTATTGTGTTCACCCCTCAATAACCAACAGCCTGTTGCTTGAACTTCTGTGTAACATTAGAAAGAGTAAGTCCAGCCAGAATCAGACATTAGATATCAAGCCACTCTGTACAGATTATGTCAACATAGTTTTTTGTTAGCTCACAGAAATTAAAAGAATCTACAGTGTTGTGGTTGCATGTCAGCAGTCTAAGTCAGTTTAGCAAGCTAAAATAAGGTAGTGTTTCATCCAGTATTCCTTAAATATTTCCTTTTTAGTACATCTCTTAATGCACCTGCTATTCTTCCTCCTGCAACTAGCTCAGTTACCTGAATTCTCTGACTAGGCTTTCTTTCCATTGTCCTTTCTGTATGTAGATTATGTTTAGTCCAAGAAGCTGGACCTCTCATAGAGCACCTGTTCAGCTCCATCTGTTGCAATATTGACTTACTGACTTTTTACTACAATGAATGCTGAAAAAATAAAAATTAATGTTTCAGAGTGGATCATACAAAGCACCATTAGAGCAGAAACAGACAGTCTATCTAACGTCAACAATTTCTGTCCAGTTATTGAGGCCGGGTTAAAGACCTAATTTTATCTAACTTAAATATGTCTGCTCAAATTTTGCTTAACCCTTCAGTAACCTGACATAAATAGACAAATATTGCATTCATCAGGCATGTAGCAGGGATCAGGCAATTTTCCACTGTGGGTATGCACGTATATAGATATACATATGTAGCTATCTGCAGAACAAGCCAAACAATATGCCTAGGGTTTGCAGAAACCTAGAGATAGGTCTAATTATGCCCTAATCAAATAAAGCTGAAAAGAAAAAGGCATGAATATAGCCCGAAGTACAAAGGGGGGGGAGAGTGGGAAAGGAGGATTCATAACTCCAGCACGCCTTGTACTGAATTACACACTCACCCAAATTTAACTGTGGCAGTTATCCCTCAACTGAGCTTTGCTAGTTAAAAAGAGTGCAGAAGCACTCCTAATCCGCTTCTGTGCCCGAATCAGACAAATTGGCTTGAATCATGGCTAAAAAGCAAACCACTCTGAAAATGATCTAAACTCTTTCACCTGAGTTTTTTCTGAGGCAGATTAGGAGTACTCACATGATCTATTAATACAGTCCAACAGAAGGGATGGTGGCCTCCAGCTGAGGGCAGAAAGACCTCCAGCTGTTTGCAAAGTGACCGCATGTTCTCACACTGGAGGAAATTGATGTGGGAATAGGATGTCACCAATAAAATAAACAAAGACCAGGAAAGTAGATGACAACAGAAAGTGGTCTTCATCCTTTCCTACAATACACAGGCTGGAGTTTATCTTTCTAACTATATTCTGCATTCTTGATCCACTTTCAATGCCTGATTCATTCTGAAATAAGTATGGCTAGCAGAATTTAAAATCAGTTATCCACTACATTTATTTTATATCTTGCATTCTCTTTCAAATAAGTCTAAATAAAAAAAAAATGCAAGTTTTCACTGAATTTAATTCAACCTGCTAAGAATTGTACTCAATGGTTACCAACATTTCTTTAAAGACTCTGCACAAGAAACACAAAATTGTAATAACAAAACATTATTTGCTTTTTATTAGGTATCCTCACAGAAACACTACAGATTAAGTGTACTGCAGTGACTACAGTGCTCAGCATTTAAGACAGTATTTATAATTAATATTACATTCCTGTCGTGTACAATGTGAAATTAAAGTTATATGTTTGTTTTCTCATTATGTGATGGAATTTCTAGTATTGCTTAGTCCTACTATGTTGTAGCTATCAAACTATTTCACTGTGCTACTCTATCACTTTAGTAAAATCCAATTCATGTTTAGAAGTGACCTTAACAGGGCTTTTAAAAAAAAGAAAATACAATAAAAATGTGGAGGTGGGGGAATATTGTTAAGATGAGCTAGGCTTAATATTACACACATATGCTTTGAAGCCGTGATGCCCTTCTGCCACAAATGCTATTACGGAAATACTCATAGCCTACACCCACCATTGTCTCGTCTATCATATGTCCAGGAGCATGTCCTTTCCAAAACACATCACTCCTTGACCAGCTGGCTACCTTAGTATACAGTTTGGTAGCTATAGCCCTTCTATCTTATATTAATGAACAGTAAAAAGGATTAGTTTAATTTCTAATGCAATTTTATTGAATAACAAGTAGTGCCTTCCCCTTCTCCCCATTGCCATATAAAATGGGGTAAGGTAAAATGAACATCTGGTTGCTCATGAAAAGGAATGGGGAAAGGAGGATACTAAAGCAAGAAGATCAGTTGCAGTTCCGGTGGTGCTGAAAAGAGGTGTATTGCAGGGCATATGTGAGAGCTGCTGGGAAGGACCTAGCAAAAGTTCTCAAGGGATAGTTCTTCAGCCACATAATCCTAAATCTTCTCTCTCCTCACTCTCCAGACATGAATTAAAATCACCTGTTCCAGGACCTTTCACACTTCAGTCCCCACCAGACCATATGCCCTCTCAACTCTCTCTCCACAAATGCGCATTTTAATTAGATAACTAGAGTTAGCCTTCCAGATTCAAGAGGGATTTGGCTCTAGATCCCAAACATCCCATATAACCATGTAAGCAATGACAATCTTATTTCTGGCAGGACTTTTTAACAGTTACAGCACAGCAGAAGAGCTTTAGCAGAAACTATTGATATGTTTACCCCTCAATAATCCATGGCCTGTTGGTTAGAGAACTCACAGACACTTGAGATTGGATGAAGGTACAAGATGTGCCAATATAGTAGCTCACTGCCACTGGAAAAGGCGAGTTTCCCTTTCCCTGCATCCAACTGCAGATCCTGACACCTGTGCTTATCAGATTTCTGAGAGTTGCCTTAACTTGTTAACACAGCAGAAAACTATCCCAGGAAATGTCCAACAGATGATGGGAAATTCAGGAGAACAGATCCACTTGATTAGATGCAAGTAAGGCCAATTAATACTGGTGAAGACAAGCTTAGCAGCACCTTGTCATATTGTAGGTATTCAGAGTCAGGTTTTACTCAAAACACTCTGAACCACCATCTTATCAGCCATAGTAGCTTCCTAGAGGTTCTCGAAGGAACCTTCGGAATCATCTTCCATGTGTTTTCCAATGAGCAAATTACATTCACGGGTACTCCAGCACAGCATATTAGATAATGAGATAGAAGACAATACTGCTTAACTTCCCAGGTAAAAGGACCATTCAACTAACATTTAAAGCTGTTCTGTGGCTTTTTCTTCTTGAAGATAGCCGTGAAAGAAGACAGCAGGTGACACTGTATAGAACATACTACCAAAAAGCAAAATGACAATGTGCATAGGTAAGGATGTTGTGCTGAAACTAGAGTATGATGGAGGCATAAGGAAAAAGGGACCCTGAAGCTGACTAAGCAAAAGTTGGAAAATAAAATTCAGTGATGAAATAATTACAAGCATGTCATTTGACACAAAACATAATCCAGTTTTCTCCCAAGCAAAAATTGGGCTTTGCTGTGGGAGGGTGGGGGGAGTGCTGGTGAAGTAGCAGTGGATTACAAAATTAAAGCGCTAAAAATTCCTTGGCTCCTGAACATGTTTAGCCATAGGAGAAAAATTACATTTGTCATTACTAGCTGACCTGAGACATCACAAATTAAGATACTGTTGCAAATGTTTAAGGTAGTCTCTCCAGTGTCAAAATCCATTTTCTATTTGGCAAATGAAAGATTAAAACTGTTACAGAGTAAAATGAATTGTGAGACATATGCAACAATTTTTCAAATATTGCTTCAGACATTTGACATTAGATAAATCATTCTAGTCACCTGTGTAAGATAAAATAGGCAAAACACAGGCATTACACAACTTTGTGGAAAACTCAAACACTGCACTGGCTTTCACTACTCTTGTTCTACAGTAAAGCAAGCCAAAGAGATGCCCATTTACTTCTGTTGTTAACATCAACATAATAATGCCAAAGCTCCGATTTTGTTTCGCTGACTTTCTAAATGAGAAGAATTGCAACTTTAAGGCATTTTACCTATTGCCAGAGAAAGAATTAAAGGCATTTTAAAGGCCTTTAATACCCAAATGATAAACTTTAAATACTTCAACCATGAAGATGAAACTGCCTTTTACAAGATATACATTCCAAACAATATTTACGAAATTCTAGGTTATTCAACTGAACTTCCAAATGCTACTTGGGATAAGTTTAGAACAGGAAGGAAGCATATTTGACATATGCAATAGACTACAGGAAAAATAAAGCTGGATAAACATAAAAAAAAGTATTCAGGACAAGTAGGCTTGTTTTGTTATGTTTCGCTTCTGCACCAAGAAAATGCATTGCTGTATTTTCAAATCCTCTGGCTATAGCACACAAGTATTCTGTTCAATGTGTGGTCTTCCGAGTCAGCTGCATCCTCAAACAGGTGCTTTCCATACCTAGATTTCCCTAAAATATCCATCTATTAGGAAGATCGGAATAAAAATAAATAAAATCACACTCCTTGGAGTTAAAGAAATTAGCTACCATTTATAGTGTAACAATTGCAAAAAATTCACTCAGAGACTGAAAAAAATTAAGCAAAGAACTCACAAAATGTAGGCTGCCCAGCCATGTGTGCTAGAACAGTTTAAAATTACATAATTACATGCTATTTTCCCCCTTCTGCAAAATCCATTTACTATTCAACAAATAGGATAGATAGCGCCCATGCATACAGCGAGCCACTCTTTTTAAATAAATGTAAATAATACTGTGTAAAACAGTCTAGAAGATAATAGCAATCCCATTAAGAACACCACCAAAAATCAATAATCAAACCAAACTCGCATCCTCAGTTACAACACAGCTTCCCAAGGGTTTTTTTGTTTGTTTGCTTTAAGCGAGGGAAGTTTTGAAAAGGTGTTTTGCAATTCTATCTTCATGGAATATCAGCTGAACAGAACTCCAACATGCTCTTTACCTACCAAACTAACATAACCCATATAAATCAATTGCCGTAGAAAATGATATGATAAGCATTGTAACACCCGGAAGTAATTATCATTACAGTCCACATACCTCGGTCATTTATATTAGACGGCTCTTTAAAAAGTAGTGTCTGATACTGGACTTGGGTCTCCCTTAGCAGACAGACATTTTAAATACAGTTTCCTGCTCTTACAAGCACTCATGGACAAGCACTCAGCTATTCCTGGTTTAAAATAGAACATTTGTTTTTCTAAAGCACAGGGATATTGCCTCACTTAATAGCAAGAACTTTCAAAGTATAGGAAACATTTAATCCTCCATATGCCAAAGGAGCTTTTACCCTGGGAAAGCAGCAATAAGTTGAGAAATATAGAAGCTGATCTATTTCGGTTGTAACCATGTCCTTAAATTCATTCCTCGGGCTGCTTCAACTTAGGTAAGGTGTGGTACAGCATTAGGGTCGATTTCATGGTACCTCTCAAGCCCAGACCTACCGGCCACCCACATTAAAAATACCTCAGCCTGAGCCCCAGCAACCGCTCAGATAATGATCACAAGCTCTGCTCAGCTACGGGGCCGGAAATTAAGTCTATCCGTTGGACATACTACGAAATTTACTGCAGACGTAAAGCACAGAATGGCTATAGCAATGCTTGTCCTAATACTTATCCTAAGTTCACTTTGTTCTCCAAGCAAGTGGCAAGACTGATGGTTAGAAAAAGTTTTGCTAAAGGAGTTAATAATAATAAAGACATCTGCACATGCCCCGCTACAGGGTGCAGGCTCCACAGGCTCTGAAAGCAGCAGCTTTAATGGCTCTGCTAAGCAGAAAGAAGCCCTCAGGATTAGCCCTAAATGTCAGTACAAATGTACCTCAAAGGGCTTGCAAGAACGGAATTTTCAAAAATTAAGGAGGAAGCTCGGCAGCACATGCACAGATAGACATTAAATGGGAAATAACCCAACTGAATCAGAAGAGATCCTTTTGGAACAGCAAAGACACCTCCCTAAACCCCCAAACCCTTTAAAAAAGCTATTAATACCTATAGGATTTTTAATTTTCCTGCTAGCTTTACTGTCCAAAATTTTTATTCTCCCCTTCTCCCACCAGTTCAACATGAGACAGATTTAAAAACATGAGTATTAGGATTATAGGCTGCCAAAACCAAAGACTATTAGAGGGAGAATTATGATAGGAAGCAAAAGGTAACCTTTATAAACCACCCTAACCCTATGTAATCAAATCAAATTTCTGTTTAAAAAACAGAACATATTAAGCTGCTCAAATAATAGGATATCTGCCAAGAAAAATCCATTCAAGGATTTTCATCATAGCATTTGCGCTAGCTAGTCAAGTGTTTGTGAGTATTTGCTGAAGACCGTTTAAAAAAAAATCATGGTATTAAAAGCTGAACTGGCCAGTTCAGTTCGACCCGGCCTACATAAAACATTCCGATACATTTTCTTTTTCAAGTTTCATTCTGCTATCCACAAATCAATAGAAGGGTCAACACTTTGCAAGCATTCTGTCTCACCTCCTATGTTTTCCAAAAGAAGACTGTAGGGATAGTCTCTGCACTCAACCATGCTCTGCACCTCTTTTATGAACACTGGCCCTCCTACCGTCTCATGCATAACCCCATTACCGCGCCCACATGAGGTCTGATGAGGTTTCCACGCCCATTAAAACTTGTGCAAGTGAGGAAAGAAACGCTACCTGCTAAGTAAAGATGGTAGAAACAATAGTACAGGTGGAGCAGAGGTTTGATTCTTACATGAATGTTATTTTATGAGGCCATATGCTGAACCATTTTTCAGCTGTATCAGTCTAACTGATCAAATCTAGCCTGAGGTCTCCCCACTCACAAACCATAGTCTCTGCTACGCCTTCAACTCTGTCCAATGTTCTTTTACCAGATTGTCCTCCTTCCATTAAATTTCTAATATTTACCTATTTCTGCAATTTCCTAATTAGTAGAAAAGTTCAGTACAGTCAACTACACATCTTCTTGACTGTTAACACCATATCAACCTTCTAGAAAAGTTTACTTAGCTTCAAAACAGCACCCTCCAAGTACCTAAACAAGGAAAGGCAGTTCAAGTCCCTGGACACACAGGATTTATTATCTTATAATCCAGAAAGCCCCAAAAGCCAGAGACTGACCTGTGCTAACTGAGTTTCTTGACCCATGTCATATTGCAACAGAAGTGATCAAAAAAGATGCCTGATCTGGGTCTTCCTCATTAAAAAGGGGGGAAAGGGAAGACATCTGGCAGGCTATTCTCCAATAACATAAAAATCTCTAAACTTGCCCTTCATGAACACACAGGGCCCGCTAAATCAGATTTGGAGACTACGCTAGAATAGTCTTCCTACTATAATAAAATGGCAGAAAGGAGTTTAAGCTACCTGGCTACCTGAAATCCTGCTAAAATTATTAGTATTACTAGAGCGTAAACAATTTTCATCATTCAAATGTAATATGCCTGTATCTTACATTTAGAAAAAAGTCACAGAATACTTAATCCAACTGATCATTAACAGTAAGCACACATTATTTAAAAATATATTCCTATAAAATAGAAATAAATAGAATACTTCTCCTTTCATTGAATCAAAAAGCTTGTGAATGAAGATACTGTAGTAAGTTTTTAATAAGAATCTCATGACATTTGCAACATCTCAAAATCAAGCCAAAATGATTATATTCAAGCTGGGCTGGAATCAAAAGCTTTCCCAAAGTCTGGAAGTTGTCAAAGATTACAAACAAAAGGCAGCGTTTGGGAATAGAATCCTAAAGTGAGTGGGAAATGTTTCCTAAACAGATCCACATTCATGTACTCACCTTCAACAAGATTATATGATGGGCTGAAAGCCTCCAGAAAGACAGCAGTTTGGAGATGACAGTGGCTGCCACCCCTCGAGAAGAACACATTTACTATGCAATCTACTGTCTGTTTGCCCAGCAAGAAGAGTCACTAGCAGGTAAGCAATGGCCAAATGAACTATCTGGGTGGGCCACATCTGATCACAGCCTACAGACTGAGCACTGTTAATTGAGATTATCAACACTATCATCCTCTTTACATGAATTCCCCCCCGCCCCTTACAAACACCAGCTTAAGGTACTCTCATTGACTGCTAAATACCCCTTCTTTTGTCACTCCTGTTGCTCCAGTGTCTTAACATGCTCTGTTTTTATATGTATGCATGTCTCCACCCTATCACTCAATCCCAGTTTACCCTCTAAAATCAGTTGCTATTTATATTCCCTCCTAGCATTCATATTCTTCCTCAAAAATAAGAAACTAAACTGCAGTATGAAAACTGATGGTGGGCAGGCTCAAGGAACTAAAATGTTACAGTATTTTGACAATTTACCTCAATGAATCAACTCACCATGAGTGCTTTAGAGCAAGCACAAACAAAAAAGCAGGACTGCACAGTGGGTGACAGAGGAGAACTCCTACTCCAAAAGGCAACCATCGGATCAGCTAACTACAACACAAACCCACAACCTTACTCTCCCCCAACAAAATCAATACATTTACACAACCTCCAGTGTTCGATCAATTCCATACACCACTTCTAATGTTCACTTGAGTCACACTTTGTATTTTAATGAAGCTTTCATATCATATTTATAGGTGTTAATTTAAGTCTTCGTGAATGATAAAAGTTCATAACAGCTCAAGAATCCATCTAGCAAACATGATTTCAGCCTAGCAAAACCTGTCTTTTTGGCTGTGGCGAAGATAAAATCCTAACTTTCTTTAACCTGTCTGCCTCTGAAATGCAAGCAATGACACCAACCTTATGTTTATTTTCACCAGCTCATCCCCATTCACCGAAGTCCACTAACGGTAGATGATGGCATCAGTAACGAGAAAGTGGATTGCTATCATACATATAAACCATACTTCCCACTAGCACAATTATCTTACCTCAGTGAGGTATGATAAACAACAGTCACCCTGATGACAGTTAAAAAGCTGGTGGTTTGAGCGATCAATGATGTCAGTTTGGAAGAGGCAAAGACGTATACGAGACTGCAGTAGTGCTGTTCAGTACCAGGAATGGGCAGGCCAGTAGGAGACAACGTTCCTGGCAGTAGCAGGTAGGCAAATGTAACTGACAGCGATCGCACTGGTGCTCCATCCTGCACGTGCAAACTGGTACAGAGAGGGTCTTGTTCTCAGGCACAAGAGCTTCTGCATTCCAGCTTAACCCAGCACTTTCACTCCTAAGGTAACCAATGTTAATCTGGTGTTTAGCAAGCTGTTAAAATTCTCAGGGAAGGACAAAAGTTTGATCTAATGACATGGGATATGATTAATGATTCAGATACAGTTCTCACATGTGTGACTTAACGGTAAGAACTGTGCAAACAGAATGAATGTTACTATCTTGATAGCACTCCCTGAAGACTACTGATGTGCCAAACGTTGTTACCATTTTAGTTAGTAGCAGGATCAGGATGCAACGGTCTTGCTAGATATACCTACCTTACAGGGATACATACATACACACACATATATAAATTATTACATATATAGAGATATATATGATACGAGCAGCCAAATGAAATAGCATACGGGCATGCCGGAGCTGTACTTTAGACAAACCAGTGCACAGAAAGTAGTCCCTGTCCAAGGACTCCATAATTTTGGTTGCCTTGGTTCAGCATCCGTGTTGGCATTTAAGGCAACATCTGACAGAAAGAACAACCTCGCTTGACAACTGAGTTAAACATGCTGTTGTACTTTCATGAAAAGCTCTCACTGTGCATTTGTGTGCATGTAGCACAGAAATTATGCTCTTGGTCCACCCAGCTACCAAACCAGCCAACAGATGAACCAAGTTTCAGACATGAAACCTGTCCATCCCAATGTACCATCACTGTCCATGTTTCAAGTTCTTGGGCTGACAATGAAATCCTGAAGTTAAACGCTGGAGTCCTGTCAATAGCACAGCTTAAAAGTCAATGCTGACTGACTTCACGTATCGGCTCACCTGACCTAGGAGCTGCCAAAAATTACATGCCTTTTTCAGAGTCTCTGGACCAGCTCAAGTATCGAAAGCAAACAAGACATGAGAAATAAATCAAAATAAAGTGTCAATACTATAGAAAGAGGTATTCAGCATGGAAAAAAAAACCAGTAATCCTAGTAATGATGGACAGGTTAAAAGTTTGTAAGTGACAGTGTGGTGACCTCAAAATACCAGTTTGTTTTTTCCTCACACAGGCATTGTATTATAACAGAGATCAAAAGCTGTCCTCTTTCTACTGCCTTGGCCTATTGTACTACATTTGGGTCATTTCTGGAAGAAATGCCAACTGGAGTAAGTCTCAGAGGCTAATTTTACAAAACAAGCAAACCTCCCGCCCCCAAATCAAAACCTAAATTTACTGTCAGAAATGCAGCTTCAAAGGGACGTTAGAAAAAAGTAGTATCTGATTCAATTAAAATGCAGAAAACCCAAGGCAAATCTCCCTTTCTTCCTACCCCAGATCTCCTACACTTAGTATGCCCATACCAGAAAACTGTATTCCTAAGTAAGTGAGAAAGCTTTCTACACCTCAGAGGCAACAATATTGTTCCATTCAAAACAATAATAGATTTGCCTAATGCTCCTCATTTTATCAAATATACCTCAGCTTCCTCTCTTGATCACCAAATGAATACTAGAGAATAGGTGACACATCAAGACATTGCAAGATATCCTATACAAGCTTGACAGAAAAAGCCAAAGAAATGGAAAAAACTACGGAACTGTTCCACCAGCAAAGACTATGGCCACTGTCCTGGGAAAAAAAAAAAAAAAAAAAAATTAAAAAATCCAGTTTACCTGGACAAGCTGCTAAAGAAGTGGTTAAAAAAAAAAAAAAAAAATAGAGCACTGCTTCTAATCTCTTTTCATAAGCTCCTTTTCCACATTAGATTCAGACTTGTAAGACCCTTATAACTGTGAAAAACCATTTCTACCTAGCTACTCAACAGTATTTAGGAGCAACATAATTTTTCCCTCTTTCTACCAATATTGCTGCTGCAATAGAGAAAGTCCTTTGTTTTTCCACCGTTTCTACCATTTTAGGTTCTCTTTCCTACTAATTAACTTAAGTGCATTTGCCTCTACCATTTCTGGCATGCAGCAACATGACACTGGCATGATTCTTGACATTGCAACTGCTTCTCACAGACCTGCATTAAAATCAATGAGTTTTGTCAACTCCATCTATTCTCTAATTAGCAAAGGTACATACAGCAGCATAGGCAGCAATGCCTTCTGTTTGTATACTCAGGAAGATGACTTTGCATCAACTTACACATTGCTTAAACCAGAAGTTTATCTTTACAACCATACCATGGCTATGAACTTAACTCCTTTTTTTATGTCCTTCAAGGCTTAACAACAAAAGTTATGCAATTCAACCCTGTAATATTTCTATTTATCTAACAAGGATGATTACAAAAATCAGATAAAGTTGTAAAAAAATGTAGGTCGTATGCTTAATAAAAGAAGTTTCCTCCATGATAGAAAAGTCTTTTTGCTTAAATTTAGATTAGAAGAACCTGAGAACTACTCCATAGTGTACAACCCCGGGTTCATAGCCTTATTGCAGATGTGTTTAACTGTGCTCCCCCCGTTGTTAACTTTATTAATTGAAAGTTTGCATTCCTTCCATTCATTTGTGCTTGCAGAAAAACACTTTAAATTATGGGCAATTACTTGATGTTTTGAAGATATTTTGAGATATTTGGCTTTCACATCACAAAGTGTGTATTACTTCAGACAGCATTTAAAAACAAAGCAATTCCTTGTTCTCTATCCACTATTCTGAGCCATGATTTGTGAATGGATTACATTGAGGGGGGAGCGAGGGGGGCAAAAACCAACCAGAAAAGAGGAAGTTGTGCTTTTGAAACTATGAAAGTGGAGTGCATGCTTTGTAGATAAGTACAATTTTAGTGACAATTTTAGATTAAGTTTAACACAGAGTATCTACCGTGCATTTCAAAACGAAGCATCTCCTTCCTTCGTGCGATTAACAATAAGACTCGAGACATAAAATTTTAAATTAAAAACAGAGAATTCATTATTCTAAAGTCATCTGCCGCTTACCCTAGTTAAAGCTGTAAAAAAACCCCACGGATTCCTAAGATGAAGTAGCTACTCGTATAAAAATTCATTGTCACGTTTTTGCATTAAAAAAACTGCCCCGCAAGTCCTGTCATCTTTCACTTCGCCTTGCTGCAAGGAACGAGTGCAGCATTTCTTGATCTTATACATAAAATGGTTTCAGTCCTCTCCAACAGGGAAAAGAACAGACAGCTTCTACAGGAGGGAAAGCAATCTTTAGAAAAATCAAGATGCGTGGGAAACAGCAAAAGTCCTTGGGCTCAGAAACGCAGCTTTGAAACACCTGGCAGTAAATCAATGTCACCCATTTCACTGTAATCCCTCAAGTCACTTTCACGAAGATTACTTCCTGCAGCGCATTCCTCGCCCTCCTCCCTCCCCGGCCGAGAAGGGCTCTAGGAAAGACCACTCCGAGCAGCCAAGCCGCGACAGAAGGACCCGGACCCGGCCGTCGGTCACCTCTGGTACAACTGTTTCGTTACGAGGGCCGTCGCCGGAGCCCCCCGTTCCCGCCTGGCACCCCGCTTCCCTGCCACAACTTTCCCCGCGCCCCCTGGCAGCGCGGCGGAGAGTCCTGCCGCAACTCCGCCGCGCCCATCCCGCGCAACTCCGCCGGATCCGGGGGAACGGCCGCCTCCCCGTCCCCGACGTCTCCCCGCCGCCGCCGCCGCGCTCCCTCCCGCCCTGCGGGGACACCAAAGCGCCCGGCACCGCCGCCCGCTGCCGGCGCTCCCCTTCCCCGCCGGCCGCTGCCCCGCGGCGGCGCCTCACGCCTGCACCCGCGCACCGCGACCCCTCGGGCTCCCTCCGACCGGCCACCGCGTGTCCCGTCCGCACCGCCTCCCTCCCTCCCTCCCCCCTTCCCTCCCAGCGCGGCCGCGGCTCTCGGCTCCCTCCGCCCGGCGGCCGGGGGAACAGGCAGGGCGCAACTTCGCGAAGTGGCGGAGCGGGGGGCAGGCGGCGGGGGCCTCCCGCCGGCCCCGCGGCCGCGGCGGGGGAAGCCTGCGGGGCGCCCCACCACCTCCGCCGCCGCCGCCGGGGCTCACGGCGCGGCGCCCGCCTGAGGCGCGCCCCGTGAGGGGGCGGCTTTCCCGCCGCCCCGTCCCGTCCCGTCCGGCGGCGGCGGGGACTCACCAGGGGTCGAACTCGTGGATGATGCTCTCGAAGCGGATGACGGCGAAGAGCCGGGAGCTGAAGCCGGCCAGCCAGGCCAGGAAGAGGATGGTGAAGGAGAGGAGCGACTGCCAGCCCGCCGGCTGCGACAGGCCCCCCGACAGGCCGCCTCCGCCCGCCGGGGGGCCGCCGGCAGCCGCCGCCGCCGCGCCGCCGCCGCCCGCCCCGGCGCGGCTGTTGAGCAGCGCCACGGAGTTGGCGGCGGGTTTGTGCTTGTTGTCGGGGGCCGAGTGCTCCGCCATGTTGTACCCGGGGCTCCCTCGCAGCCTCTCCGCCTGGCGCGTGCGGGGAGGAGGCGGAGGAGGGGTGGGGGAGGGAGCGGGAGGAAGGGCAGGGGGAGGGAGGCTCGGCAGGGGAGGGGCGGAGCCCGCCCGCTCCCTCCGCGGTCCTCACTGACTCCCCGCCGCCGCCGCCGCCGCCGCCTCGCTCAGCCGGGCTCTGCCTCCCGCCGCCGCCGTCACCATCCCAGTGCAGCGCGGGGCGGGCGGGCGGGGCGGAGGCGGGGGGGGAGGCCGGTGCGGCGCGCGAGCCCGGGGGCGGGGCCGGTGACGGAAGGGGGAGGAGCCGAGAGGCTGGGGGCCGGGCTCGAGGCGGGGGGCGGGGCCGGCGGCCGCGCGCGCGCAGGCTGAGGGCCGAGCGGGAGAGCCGCAGGCGCGCGGCCGGCGCCGGGGGCTGGCGGCCGCCCCGCGCGCGCGCACGCGGACCCAGGCGGGAGCGGGGGGGAGGGGGCGGGCGGGCGCGAGGGCTCGTGGCTCGGGTACCGCCGAGCGAGCGGTTTGACATTGCCGCCCTCCAGCGCGGGAGGAGCTACGGGGGGAGGGGCGGGGCTCCGAGGAGAAGGGGAGGATGGCGGGGGGGAGGGACCAATCCCCGCGGTAGCCCTTCTAACAGGAACTCCGTGACGACCTGTCACAGAGCGACAGGTATTTAAAAGAGGCGGGGCGAGCCCAGGCAGCCAATGGGGGCGGCGGGGGTGAAGGCGTGGCAGCGCGCTTGGGGTGGGTTGCGCTCACTGCCAGCCATTGGGGGGGGCCTAAAAGAGGGGCGGACGTGACTGGCGGCGGTTTGCTCCAATCGGAGCGAGGCGTGCGAGTCACGTGGGCGCCCTCGGGAGCAGCGATCGTCCCTGGCGGCCCCCGGCGCCGTGCCAGGGCGCTGCAGTGCGTGTGGGCGGGCGGGCGGGGCGGCACCGCTCCCGGCGTGCGCTGCGCGGGGGCGCCCGAGCTGCGCGGCGCGGCGCGGCGCCTGCTGGGAGTCGCAGTCCGCGGGGTGGGGGCGTGCCGCAGCCCCTGAGCGCGCGAGGGGCTACGCCAACGGTTGTAACGGCTCCGGCAACGGTCGCAAGGGCTTTGACGCTCCTTGCTTGTCAGGAGAGCTGTGTGGCGCCGCTCGGGGTGGGGTGTGCCTGGGTGGCAGGAGGCAGCAGCGGTGCCAGGCGTCCCCAGGGAGCCCCGGGGGCTCATCTCCCTCCCCCGAGGGGGCCCTGGGCTGGCGTTGCGCGCCGAACGCCCGCCTCTCAGCCCTCGAGCCTGCTTTTGCTTGTCTTGCATGGTAGGAGCTTACTCTTCGATGGTGTGTCTCCTCGGGGCTCACGCACCTTTGAGCCGTTTGTTTGAAGTGTTTAATTACCCCTGTGGAAATCGTGTTGGCTGCCAGAGCTTGGCCCTCAGGCAGCTAGGAGGAGTAGCTGGAGGCAAGGCCCGGCTGAGCTCTGGGAGAGCTTGTTGCCCTTGCCCTGCTGTAGCCACCTGTCTCTGCTGGGAGCACTTCCAGTCTGGTACAGAAACGGGCAAATGGAAGCCTTGGCTTTTTTTTTTTTTTTTTTTTTTTTTCTTTAAAGTGACTTTTCTTTCAGGAGTTTTCATAATGAAATGCTGTTTGGGATTCTTGTAACTTCCTCAAATATTTTGTGACACCTGCAGTTATAACAACCACGTGAAGAAAATGGAAAGCTAGTGAAGTTTTGCAGTCGTGCTTTTTGAATGGTCCTGCTGACCTTCATTCTATTCTGAGATGGCAGGAGACTGCCTGCTTTTAGAAAAAGTATGATACTAAGCACAGGCAAAAAACCCAAATACATGGTTGTTTGCACTGTTTACACCAACAATTCATTTTGTGACTTTTATGTAGGGCTGTATTTTTGAAATTAAATAGCTTGGGTTTTGTTGTCTGAGCTCCAGGCATTCCCTTTGATACACAAACATGGCTCTTCAGAGGTCCTGAAGATTTGCGGTTCAATTTCACTAATATTGATGGGGACTACACTGGGCCTTAGGTGGCTAATATCATTCTAATTAGTCCTTGCTATTGTCTCTGGTTTTATTTTATTTGCCGGAGGAAGAAAACAGTATGTTTCACTGTAAACAAAGTGGAAGCCTTTCTATTAAAGATGTTCTTTTACTGGAAAGCTCTGTTTAACAGTTTGTAATGAATGGAACTATTTTTCCTCAATCCTTGCATTATTTAACAGCTGTGACTTCGTCACCAGGTTTGAAAGCAGAGTTATTGTATCGTAAGGGGTCTGCATGTTTTAAGATGAGCACTTTGATATACTGTTGCTTCTAAAGGACTTCATTTTATGTATTCTTTTAGAATAAGGCTTAGGAAAACTTCCAGAAAATTTTGAGGGTCAGTTTTGCTGAATCTAGCTTTAAAAGGCTATGTTTTTTGTTTGTCGGTGTTTGTTTGTTTGCTTTTTAATAGTGTATTCTTTCTTGTTAAAATAGGCCAATAATATGTTCAAGATAAACTAGGTTAGGCATTTGCCCCTTTTCTAGTGTTGTCAATGAGGCTTTTTTAATGAGCTGACCAACTGGCATTTCGAGTGAAGGATTTTTTTTTTTTTTAATTGGCTCATGAACAAAGAGCAAATGTGACTAGAAATTTGCAAATATGAGATGTTTTCTAACATGCATTGACTGATTTTACAACAGGCTCAGTCCTGGTCTACTTTTCTGAAATGGCAATGTGGTATTTCCATTCTCACAGTTGGGATCCTGTCTTTTGGTAACATCAGTTCAAGCTTAATGATGCAGTAGAGGAGCTGCTTTAAATGGTAGTGTACCTAGAATACCTTTGTCTTTTCTTCCCACCCAGCCCCAGCCATTTTTCTAGATGTTAAGGAGCCAAAAAGGACTGATGGTGCATATCAGCTGGAAAAAAATGTATATATCAGAACTTTTTTTTAAATGTAGAATGTATTATCAATGTTAACTTTCCTTGACTGGGAATCTGGTTTATTTAAAAATTATTGCAGATCATGGTGTGGATAAGGTTATATGGTGTTTACTTTAAATTTCAGTGCTATAACTTTTACATCCAACAGGGAGGTTATATCATTCTGACTATACTGACAGAGTTAAATCAGACAATTTTTTGAGCATAGACAAGCCCAGACAGAATGTGATTTATTTGAATGCTGACTAATGGTAAAGTGTTTCTTTGTCATTGGTAACAAATGATATTGTTGCCTATTCATTTTCAAACCGTTCAAAAGTCTGTACTGTTGAATACCTCAGAGCTTGGGCAATGAAATTTAGTGGCAGCGAAAGCACAGTTCTAGTAAAAGCTTTTATTAATGTTTCTGTAAATATATTGTTTGAATTTTTGTATGACATAAGATTTAGTAGCCTTACAATAAAATTGATCAAACAAATGCACACAGATGGAAATTCATAGACTCCTGTAGTTAGATGGAAGGATTCAGTGATTTTGATACTATACTGCCATCACAGCAATGGAAAGTACATTTCTGTAGAGGAGATGCAAAACGTGTCTACTGAAAACTGCATTCAACCAATGCTAATAGCTTGATGAGGAAAGAGGTTTTTAATCTCTCCCCCCCCCACCACCCGTCTTTCCTCTCCTGTCCTCTTGTGTTCTTCCATTTGTTTTAAGGTAATTTGGTTTGATTTGTTCCACTGTGTGTGGCGGTGTTTTCTTTGAACACAAAAACCCACAAAAATGTTCACATTATTGACTGAGGAGTTGACATTGCGTAGTGATTATGAACCATTTTACATATAGGAAATCAGTTTCCTATTCTAAGCATGCAAAATAATAGCCAAATGCCTTAAGGAAAAAAAAATCTTATTTCATTTTCAAGCTTCCTTAATAATGGAATTATTCAGGGGATAATGCCAAGTGCAGAATTCACATTATGCTTGTACAAACCAGAGCATCTTGAAAGTTGTGGAGCTGCATACACGAAAATGTCAGATGAGAGCTCCTCATTCCTCAACACAGCTACCACGTGTCACTGGTGTTCAGTCTGCTATTGAAAGAACGGCGAACGAAATTTGTGCAGAAAAAACTGCACATGGGTGCATCTAGGTAATAAATTATTAATCAGAAGTACAAACTGATGGTGGGAACAATTAATACTTTTCACCAAACTATTGGCAACAATTCAGCAGTGTTTATTAACAGGGGTAGGTACCTTAGTTTGGAAAGCCATTTGAAGAGCAGCGCAGGTTTGAGGTGAATAAACAAGTCTCTTAAACAGTCCTTCCAACTTTGTGGTCCTGCAGATGAATAAGTTACTAAGTTTGGTGTTAAGATTTTTTGAGGATGCCTTTAGAAATTAACGATACAATACTTCCTAAATTGAAGGATATTGCAATGTGAGTAGGACAGTTGAGCATAACTTGATGTCGTGGAGGATGCTTGTTTTCACCTATGTGCTCAGATGATCATCGTTTACAAATATATGACAGTGTTTAAATGAGACAAAACATAATACTGTTGCACATGATTATCCTTGAGAATCTGAAGTTTAATGCATTTAAAAAATAACTATCTATTAGTCTCCATAGAGACAAAATGGCATGAGTTTAAAATAATTTTAAAATCAGTTTAATTAAGTAGGTGCAACCCTTTGTGGACACGTGTAAATCACTTAAGCCAGTTGCAAACGGATACAAGATTGTCTGCAAAAAGCTTTGCACCATGAAGAGCTTTGCATCTGTGTAACTATAAGGAGGTTTTTAATTGATTTGAATTTATAAGGAGGTTTTTAATTGATTTGAATTAAAATGGTGCAACTGTTGTGTTTAGACAAGGCCTTCATCTAGCATTTAAGTCAATAACAGTAGAAACTTAACTTACTCCTGACGGTGTTGTACTGGTGATTTCTCCTCTTCCTTTCCAATAATTTAAACACGTGTTGATGTTCCTCCTCTGCTTCTCCTGTCTTAATTATCCTACGTAATTTCCCTTTCCCATGACCCGCACAGTGGTAGAAATCACTCTGGTTTGCGTGCACAGACCTGCCAGGAATCACAACGCTTTTTTCTCTCCCTAGGCAACCCCTGGCATATTCTTCTGCTGCCCGCACCTTTTGTATCAACCTTGTCTTCACTTCTTGTAAAGAAATGTGGCTTTTCCCTCTGGTGGGCTGGTACCAGCTCTGCAAGTCCCCACCCATTGTTAGAAAAACTGAGGAAGGGGCACACTCTGGGCCTTTCTTTAAATAAATAAAAAATACCATGCTCACCATTATACATGTGTATATTCTTACCCACATGCGTAAGTGCTGTGCAACATTTAAAACCTGTGGACCTCTGAAATACCTTTCTTGGTGTTGTGTTTTGTCATCTCTAGTGTTTGCAGGCATCTTAACCAGAACTTGCTGCTTCTTGGCAAATGCTGCAGCCAAGTGTTTTTGCAAAACTTTGGGGTTTTTTTGTTTTTTTGTTTTTTTTTTTTTTTTCCTTCTGGTAAGGAGGAATGTGCTGCCTTGGGAATGATCAGCAAAAAATAAAATTTTAGAAAAGGCCGTTTTCTTCAGGGACATCACTAAATGGCCCTTCAAATAGCTGAAGAGTGATGTTTAGCATGTAAATGCTAAGTCCCCAGAAGTTATAGATACTGGGTCTTATTAAAATACTCTGCTGGAACAACAAAGCTGCTAAGGAAACTAGCTGGAGGGTAAAGCTAAACTCTGGGGAGTGGAGTGAGAGACATATCAATTTAAAATATATGGGATCTATTGCAGCTTAGTTGCAATTAAGGTGAATTTTGTCACTAGATTGAAGCAAGAGAGGAGACCAGAATACAGGAACGAGGCATTCTGTGGTTAGCTGTTAACACCAGCTGCATGTTACAGCATCAGAGTAAGACGTGTGGAAACAGCAAAGAACAGAGAGGAAAGAAAATTATTTTTATGTTGTTGTTTAAAGCCTGTTGAAATCGGTGGGAGTTTTCTGTTGGTAGGATTTTGATCACCCTTGAGTTGTATTCACCTTTCATCGCCTCCCTCACCAGAACATTCCGCACAGTTCCTGGTAGCAATTGAATGTAGGGGAAGGGGAAGAGAGTATTGTTTGCACGTTGTCTGTAAACTATTACCATAGTTCATCAAAGCTTAACTCTTCTGATTTTAGTTTGGCTGATAAATTCGAGCAAGTTATTTAAGTTGGAAAGTTCCTCTACAGTATCAAAGATACTTCAGTGCATTAACTAATTCAGTAGGAAAAAAATTGAAGATCGTGTAGTATGATATCAGCAAAGAATTCCCCATGCCTGAAAATTTCTCTGTAAGTACTGTGCAGTATCTTTCCGTAATTGGGTTTGTAGTCTAAATGTGCATAGCCTTGAGGAAAGATAAGTTATTTTACAAAGGATTTTTTCTAGTGCTTTTCTGTTGCTAGCGATTCAGAGTAATTGTCTCCTTGTTGTTTTCTAGACTGTAGATATTCTTCTAGTCAACTGCTGCATTAATAACTGCATCAGAATTGCAAAAGAATTTAAGTCATTTTGTTGTGGAATGAACTGTGCGAAAATGCACAATGCAATACAAAACAGGAGCTTATGGGTGCTTTGGGATAGTGTAATTTCAACCCATCCTCACATATAGATCTGAAGTGAGGACTCCATCATTGTCGAGAAGAGAATTCAGCAATGACTACTTTATGACTTTATATGACTTGAATTTTTTTGGCTGCCGCAGTGGCATCAAATGATTAGAGACTTCAAAAGTGGAAAAACTGCTGTGTTGCAGAAAAGTTACTAAAAGGCTTTTAATGACTTCTGTCCACATGTGAACTGAGACCCTATGTTCTGTGATATCTAATCTGTAGGCCTTCAGTTCTTACCACAGGAATCTCTTTTTGTAAATGACTGTAGCACTCGAATCCCAGATTTATTGTTATCCAGTTGAATTTATGGCATGTGTTTTTGATTCTTTTTTTTTATCGTAGATGTATCTGGAACAATGAATCTTAACGTTTAAAATCCTATCCTGAGGAAACTGATCCCACAATAATTAATCCTTACTGCTAAACGTTCTTTTTATGCATCCCTCCTTTAAATATTTGTTCCACTTCTGTAGGTCTTAGGACACTGAAATCCCTATTGATACTTTATGCCAGTTACTGATACGTGCTCCCAGACTTAAAAGCCCAGTTAGTATTTCAAATGAATTTCCTAAAAGAGAATTTCTAATTGCTAAAAGAAAGCAGGCATGTAAACCTGAGGCAAAAATAAAGATTCTTTTCTTATTTGACTATATACGAAGTGCTGCTGCAAAAACAAGACCAGAGGATAGACTCTCCAGCCAAAGCACCCAAGCCACTGTTCAAGGCAGACACTTGGAGGACATAGTGGGTAGGTTATGTGACTATTACATGACTATTACAAATGCTGATTTAATAACTCTGTTCCCCTGGCACATGCATACAGCCTGCCTGCCCCCTCCCTTTTCCCACCTTGTTGACACTATGCCTCATTTTTGCATGGAGCCCGTGTTGCATGAGACCAGCCAAAGTTGCTGAGAGCTGTGTCATAACTCTAAGGTCAATATTGCTCTTTCCTGAGCTAGAACAGATGCACATTGGTTATGCACAAAGGACTATGTTCAGTGTTGCTTTAGCTTCTTTGTGCCACGGAGATCACACAGTAGGAACAGCCAAACTGTTGACCTTCAAAATCATATGGGTGAGAGATGGACAAATCTTCCAGCTGTTCCCTGTACTGATGCCTAAAGTGTGCACCGTTACGTACAGTATTCAGGATTCATCCTGAGAGCCTTTTCAGTCCCGTAACCTACTGTGTCAGACATGCATTAACGGGGGGGGGGTGGGGGGGATGGACATGGACAGATGCACCAGGGTGGCACCGGCATCCAACCTGTATGGCAGCTTCCCTGCCTGCTCTTGTCCTCTGTCATCTAACAGACATACAATGTCATAAAGAGCTTATCAACATTAATTTGAGAGGGATGTATTTTGTGAGTGTAGTTGCAGTCTTCCAAGTGCATGGTATAAAGTTAGTGTCTCACAGGCTGCAGGGAGTGTCTGTCATGGAGCACTTCTTCCCCTTCCTCCTCCTCCTCTTCTGACCTTGGTGTTCCCTCTGTTGTTTTGACCTCTTTTTGTTCCTTCCTCCTCTCTCTAGCTGGCGTTTTCTTCTCTTTCTTAGATATGTTCTCATAAAAGTGCCACTAACTTGGCTGATGGGCTCAGCTTTGACCTGCGGTGGGTCTGTTGTGGAGCTGCCTGGAACAATTTGTGTCCAGCATAGGGCAGTCCCTGACCTCTTCCCACAGAGGCTGCCCCTGCAGTCTTCCAGCTACCGAAATCTTGCTACATACACCCAATACAGGTTTCCAAGTCCACACAGGCAAGCTGGATAGGGAATGCAACCAAGATATCTGCACCACGATACCTTTTTGCTGGCTACCAGACATTTTTTACTGTACTCAAAGGTCTTTTTATTACACACTATTCTTGTTTATACCACATCACACATTCAACGTTATGCTTGGAGGCTGTATGTATTTATGGAGTCACACAACTTTTTCTTTTGACATGATCTTATTAATTTCAAGAATAAATTCAGGAATTTCCAAGATAATGGGCCTCTTTTTTTAAGGAAAATACCCCCATTATCTTGGCATACAAGGTTCTTCAATTTCCTGAATCAGTTCTACTTACATCTCCTTCATGTGACTTCTACCTGAAGCACAGATACAGTCCATGTTTTTTATTGCAGGCAGATGGTAAGATTTGTGTGGAAATCCTAGGCAATTTTTATTGAGCTGTTAATTACTGGCATTTGAATTATTAGGCGTGGTAATCTTTTCTTATTTCTACAACAATTATCCTTCTTCTGGAGAGAAAAGCAACTTGTATTAGTCTGTGACTTTCTTGTTTTCTTCATTAACTCATTGTGTTAGGTAACAACGAGGAGAAGGCAGTGTTCAAATGCTTTTTTTAACAACATTAGATTAATTTTGTCAGGCTTGAGAAAAATGCAGTGTCATCTCATTGTAGTCCCTCCATCCTACTGTGGCCTGTAGCTTAGTGTGCACTGTCCTAAGCTGAACTGTCAAGTAAAAGTTTTATGTGGTTTCTTCTAATGTGATAGGAGAAAATTTTTATTAATACAGTCTCCACTGGTTCTCACACCTGGAAAGTAGAAAAGCTCTGAATATTAAGTACAAAGACTGACCATCTTTTACTTAATTCTGTATTTTAGTTGAGATAGAGATATGCTTCTGAAGATCAGCCAGATCCTCCAGAGTATTATAAGCACTGTCTGTCAGTATAATACAATTATGTTTTGGAGTACTATAGAGACTCCTAAAAATTTGGAAATGCAAGGTCAAACTCTGAGTGCTTTTAGGTGTGCAATCCTGAATCATATTAATTTATGATGGCAAAGAGTTTTCTCTGTCACATATTAGAACCATCTGAAGAATGACAGATCCCCAGTAGGATTAAAAAATGAAATATCAATATTTTAGTTCCTCTGTCTCCATATAGTAGTATTATCCTTTTACTGATACAGCCAATACCATGTCACCTAGTTTCTTGGTGAGGAAGCAGTAGCGTTAAGCTTCCTAAGCACTAGTGCAAGGTAAGTCTGTAAGAAGTGTATACGGTAAGCTTTCCTTTCTTCCAGGATGAGAGATATAATCATATTTTGTTCATTGAGAAATGAATACCTCTCAATACAGGTTTTTAATTTGGTAATTAGACATTCTTGTGCTTTGTCTTAAGTTCGTTTTGTACTCTCATCTTTCCTAACCATCACTTTTTATTAACTGTTGGGAAGCTACCCTTTTGTATATTGGGAGATTAACTGTAATTAGATTCCACCTCACTAAAGCACTGCTGTGTAAACCACTTCACCTCTTGTTTAATTGAGAAACTGAACGTGGAGAGGCTTTATGTTAATAAGGAAAGAATTACTATTTAAATTGGCCAGAACAGTATTATGGCTCTTCTAAGCCTCTTAGTACATAGTTATTGGCATTGCCTCCTTTCCTGTGCTTATATAGTCCTTATTTTCAGGCATCTGCAAGGCTTCAGAAGTGGTCTGGAGTTATAAATAATAGACCAGCAGCAGAGTTGAGATGTTAAGTGTTTGAAACAAGCTCATCAGTGTCTGTATGTCATGAGCAAACAAACACTGGGTGTTTTCACCCATGTATCTAGTCAACTCTGAATTTTTGGAAAAATACAGTTTCTTAGGCCTAACTTACATATTGCAGAGCTTTTTCCCACTGGAGGAATAGACACATAGGGGCCAGTTCTTTTGGTAACAACGCTGTTTACACATTTCAGACTGCGGTCAGTGGATCCCCATCATGGCTACCTATAAGGAGTTTGCAAAAGGAAGCCCAATACCAATGACCTTAGATTGACTATGGAGAAATACATCTTCATTGGAAAACTTTTTAGGGTATAAAAATTGAAAAGGACTCAAAACAGCTATTGTGTTGCAATGTTTATGTTCTTGGTCTAGTGCAGGGTCTCCTACTGTGAGCAAGGAGCTTCCCCGGTCCTGTCTGCTGATGAATAGAGTTTACACATAGAGTAAAAGAACTGTAAGGATGCAATAGTGTATTTTACTTTTTAGACGGTTTTGAACATCTGTCCCTAAAACTGATAAAATCTAGGTTTCATAGGGCTCTGAAGAAGAGTATTGCAGATTGACAGATGTCTTGGTTTGATGAGAGATGAACTTCTATCCTTAATCCATTAATACTAAATAGTCCTAAATTTCCTGCACTTCATCTGTGTTGCAAGTGATGACTGACTGTAATACCTGAAGCAGAAAGGAAGAAACCTATGATGATAGTTGTGGAAGACTTTACTTCAGTTGTAGAGAGATGTAAGAAGTATTTTAAATCCTAAACTTTTATTCTGTGACTGTGGTGGAGGGAAAAGGAAAATGCCTGTGCCTTAAGGAGCACATATGGAATCCTAATCAGCAGGAGCATTCCTGGTGCTTAGCTACCTGGTTAATCTAAGCAACTTGCCTACAGTAATAGAGTTAAGCATTTCTTGCTGTGAGTTTTCAAATTCTTTTGAAGATAGAGTTGCTTGGATTCTGACTGGGCTGAATCCATGACAGAAGAACGGGGACTATGAGAGGGGGAAAAAAATGTAGGCTTTCCTGTGAAGGTTTCTGTCTAGGTGAGGTGAGGTGCTGCCAAAGCACATTTATGGTGACATATGTGTTAGACTTGTGTCTTTTGTATCATGTCCATCCTAGAAGCCAGGAAGATGCTGCTGCTGCTGACTGTTAATCAGGATCAGAGTGTTAACTTCTTGCAGAAGCACTTGGGTTTAGGTATTGGATCAAGAAAGCATCTTTGACGGTTTTCTGGGTATACTGCTTCAACAGTTTTCTAGCTATATTGTTTCAAATTTCATTTTTTCTGGTAAAATTAACAGAAGAGTTGTGATCTAAAAAAAAAAAAAATTGCTGTGCTCCTTCTAGAGATCAGGTTGCCTTGGACATTTGTAGTTTGGTTATATGTCTGGATATAACAAAAGAGGCGGATTTGAGGATTCTCTCTAGCAATGGATAAGGTGAGGACATCCATGCAGATTCTGGATGATGGGAGAAAAGTTGCTTGCAAGTTGGGAATATTTTTATAAGATCCATTTTTATAAAATCTATTTTGGCATGTTTTATTTGAAGACTGTAATTTTAAAATTGTTGAAATGTCTAAGCCTTAAGTTGAGCACTTAAGCTAGTATTTCTCTGTAAGCATGTGAATAGCCCCATTAGAGTGCATAGAGCTGATCTTATGCAGAAGTGTTTTGCTGAATCAAGTCCCTAGAGAATTTAATGCACGCAAAGAAAAATATATCTAAATATATGAGCATTGTTCCCAGGTTTGGTGGAAATATTTTTGCTTTCTATATGTGCTTCTTAGTATACATTTCCCTTGAATGCAGTTTTAATATAATTCTGCTGTTCAGCAACCCATATGCAGGAAGCATGCCATAAATATCTTTCCCTTCCCTCCCTCCCCCAAAGTTGCATTTGGTTAGTGTGTCATGCCATATATTGATGTTACTATTTTATTAAGAATTTATAAAATGCTGGACAGTAAGAAGATAATTTTCAACAGCCTAAGGACTGGATTTGTGCACTGTTCCATACTGTTACATAAGCACAGAGAAAGTGCAAGACATCACCTGCCCTCCTACTCCAATCCAGTATAATACTAGTCATTGTGCTCAAGAAACTCTATTATCACTCTGCAAACAGCATTAAGCCACTGTTGTCAGTAAGAATTATTCATAATTTGTTTTGGAAGAATCAGCCCACAGAAGTGGATCTCAGATTTTCATTTTTGGTGATGGGGGTGTATATGCTTTCAAGAAGGTGCATGGGATGTATCCTGAGGGAGGTGAGCGTGTGAGGAACCCAAAGTTACTCAAGGCTCACCCAACTGTAATAAAGAGTAGCTGATAGGCGTAGCCAGTGCACAGCCTGGTTACTGCTCTTTCTGTCCTATATGTCTGTATGGTTCCGGTATATGATCCTTCTGTTCCCTGTGGACAGGAGAAAGCAATAGCTGGGGCTGCGTATCACCATGGGGTCAGCCGCAGCTCTCTGCTGTGATAGGTGAGTAGCTGGGGTCATGCAGAGCGTTATCTGCTAATGTTTCCAAGGAAGGATTTGCAATTGGGCTCCAAGGAGTGTCTCAGACTGCACTCCCTGTTGGGGCAGGGATCAATAACTGAGGCTCCCTGTGTGGTCTGTTTTTTCTTTTGGCTTGTAGGTGGCCTGAATTGCATGGCAGAGCAGCTTTCTCGTAAGTGGCTGGAGGTGGAGCTCAAGGTGACAATGTTAATTTTAGGCATTTTGGTAAATATCCCAGATTAGGCTGGGAAGGCTCCAGGCCACTGTGTCCTTTGAGGAATTCTCACTGATGTGATCAATCACGTATTGCTCTAACTTAACTAGTAGACTTACAGCTCAAATCGGGCTTAAATGCTTGTTGCGTACCCTTTGTTTACCTGTATGACTTTGCTGTTTCACTTTGCTCTGGGCATAGAGCAAGTTGTGTTGGATCATGATCAAATGTAAACATGTCAGAAAGTGTAATATTTTAGAAGTGTAAGTATGATACAGTACTTGTGAAATGGTACTTAAATCTAAATCATTTATTTTATTTTGTTGCAATTTCAGAATGATTACTGGACTTGCCAGACTTCTCAACCTTATTATCTCCTAGAAAGATGAAGGACAGAGTTTTCATAAGATGCTGTGGTTGTCAAGAAATATTTGTTTTATTGTTTAAAAAAAAAAAGTCATTGGTCATCTTCATGTACTATATGAATCACAGAATCTAGAGATAGGAAAGACCTATTATGTTATGTAGTCCATTGCCTTGCCACTGCAAGATGGTTCTCTACCATAAACTTCTCCAGTGCTTTATGCAATTTGGTTTTAAATATCTCTGCAAATAAGAGGATTTTGACTGCTTCCCTAAGGAAGTTATTGAACAACTTATCCAAAACTATTTCATTATATTTTACTTTATATTTAGCATACATATATAGATAGGTAGATGGATATAGATATATTTTAAAGGACAGCAAGTTGTTATATGATGTTTTCTGGGCTAGGTAGAGAGAAAAAAATTATTTTCCAGTCCAATGCTATATATACCCAAGTGCCTTAGCAAATGCTGAGGTTTTGCAATTATGTTTTCATATATATTTTGTTGCAGTAAGGGGCCCCCCTGAAGAGTGAGAGAGGATATACTGTTGAAACAAATTCTTTCAAATACATCGCGATTAAAAAAAAAAAAAAAGCTTCTCCTATTACCGTGACTTCTTATCACAGCCATTTAATGTACTGCTAATTGCAATGACAGGTAAACAAAAGAGTAAGTAAAATGAGATTTGTAAATTATATCTTTTTATTTTAAATTCACAACTATATGTCTTTGCTACTGTCCTTAATAATTCTTGCTGCCAAGCACTGCAGATCTTTACAGGCATTCCTTCTGAACTAACAATGTTATCATTGAAACAAATTGCACAGGTCTTGTTCTTTTAATCTCTCTAAAAGATTAAAGATCAAGTAAAGAACATCATTATAGAGGCACAAAAAGCTAACATTCACTTTCATTTTGTTTCGCCCTTTAATGAAACTCTTACTGTTCCTGCTAGAAGATGCAATAGAAATAATTTCTAGTGTTCTAAAACGTTGTAGCACATCTATTTGCCCATAAATACAATGATTCAGTCACCTCTTTGGGACAACTTACGTGATAACAATGACTTGCTGTGTAAGAGTGTACAATGAGAGGATGATTAATAGCAATCTCGGAACTGAAAACAGGTCAGTTTAAGTAAATAAGCCTAAAAATATAGCTTGCAAAAGCAGTTCATATCAAACTAACAATAGTATTCTAATTTAAAAATTGTATCTCTATCTTTAAAGATTTTAAATAAAACTTTTATTCATTTTCTGAATGGCTAGGATCCCAATAGGTAAAGGACTTCCAATATTTCTAGTCTTGGTAATAGACTAGATAATAATAATTCATGGTTACAGTTTGGCAGGCTTAAGTTCCTTAATTAATTGTTTCTTAATGAAATAACATGATTGTCTATGTAGCTGTAGATCAGTTCATGACAAAAAAAGGGATTTGAAACTCTTACGGGCTTCATCCCTTAATTACACACAGCAAGTTCCTGATGTTTTCCCTCTATAATGATAAAGGCCTTAACAAACAGTCTTGCTCCTGTCCCTTCCCAAAAATACTGATGGGACTTATGCCCATGCTAAAATGTTTTAAGCACTTAATGACTTTTAAAATAAGTTGGATTGGACATTGGTCTACGTTCCTTTCTAAGGACTTTAGTTTTATATGTAGGATGCCCATGGGGATATTTTGCTTAAAGAAAGGAAAAACATGAAATGAGGTAAAAATAAATCCATAAGAAAATAGTGCTCCCACCTGAGGAGGCTTTTACTACTTTTGCTTGTTGAAGTCGCTGAGCAAAATAAGGAACTGAGCAAGCTTGTCGCCCAGGAAGCTAAAAATAGAAGTCTTCAAAATTTGTGTGGCATTCTTGAGAATAACCTCTTGGACTGGGATCAGTTTCTTGTGAGAAGTCTTCCCACCAAAGCTTCAGATGACTGAGGAAGTGTCATGTATTTCACTAGTTAGGAATTTACTGGATAACCAGCACGGGTGGGAGCCAAAATCACCCTGAGCAAATGTGATTAGATGCTAAAAACATTACTAAATTGTCATTAATCGGGCTTTCTGTCCAAATGGCAATTTCCAGAAAGTAAAATCTTATTTCCTTTAAGAATTTGTCTTTGTCTCTTTCCTGCTCTCATCCTGAGCATTTTTTAATTTTTAAAGCTGATGAATATCTACGGTCATCTCTCATATCATACATCTACACTGCAATTTAGTGGTGCAGCTATAGCTCCTCAGGATATATCTGAGCTGACTTTAAAACAGCTAGCTTGGGTACCAAGCATAGCGTAGCCAGACAGGGGCCTGGAGCTCCATTTAGGCTGTTTGATGTATTTAGGCTTTAACAGTCTTTACTGAGATTCATCCTGCTTTGGGATGGACTTTTGTCAGTCACCAAACAGGTTAGTTAAGTCAGCTTGGATATGTACACACAAGCTGTGCCTGCCTAGTGGCAAACCAGCATATTCTTTATTCCAGTCAAAGTTGCGTAGGGTAAAGAAAGGTCAGTGTGTCCAGACTCCTGTGGAGGGAATAAAGACATTTGCAATGTCGAAGTGGTCTGTGGTGGCTTAAAACCGAAGAAATTACAATACAGGAGTTACATCGCTGCCTTGAGAGTTTATAATATTTGATTTCTCTCCCCAACAGATGCATAAATGACCGAATTCTGACAGAGCAATGGATTGGGACAAATCAACCTTAACAGAGAACCTTACGACAGTCTAGAGCATTCAGCCCAATCCCCAAGTTGTTTAGCATAAAGGCAATCGGGCAAACCAGTGCCAATTTCTTATATCACTCACACCCTCCTTAAATTACTTATTACAAGTTTCCATTTTTATAATTTATTTTTATTACCATTGACAGAAAGATATTTTTTCAAGCAGGATGTAACAATATTACAGTGTGCTGCCCTTTGGTCAAGACTATATTTTATTGTTTTTTCTTGGTAGTAGTAACAATAATAATATTTAACACTTTTATAGTACCCTATGTATTGAAAAGAGCTTTGCTGCCAACAACTTGATATCTTCTGTAAGCTAGCTAGATATTGTATCTCCATTTTAGAGATAAGCTGAGATAGAAGATCTTTAACAGCCAGCCTTTGGAAAGTATCCATAATTGTTGGTCTTCGAATTCTTTGTTGTCCAGCTCTAATTTCCAAAGGTTCCTGGCACACCTGCCTCTTCTGTTACCTTCAACAGGGGAATCAAGTATTAATTTGAAAATAGGAACTGAGGAGGATAATTGACAGGGTGTCTGCATTTGAGTAAGATGGCATTTCCGCATATGTGCATTCTGTTCTTCAATCTCCAGCTGTTTCATGCCATACCCAGCATATGCTCCACCCATCTTGCAGCTGCAGTCCCACTGCTGCAGAGCTCAGCAGGCCAGCTCAGTCTCTAGAGACTCTAGAGAGTCTCTACCCACTCTACTTTTCCTTCCTTCTCAGTTTTCGTCCTTCAAGCATCTCTATATTCCTGCTTGTTATCTGCTGATTTATCCACGCATTCTCTGTAATTGTAGTTCTTTCCTACCATTCTTCTATTTGTACATTCCTATGCTTGCTTGCAAATGGCTGAAGAATCTTAGTGGTGTAAGTGCAATGAATTTACCAGTCCAAAAGAATGTTAAAACTAAGTTATGAGCAGTGTTCCATCATATATTACACCCCCCACTTGCTACCACCATCTTTTGTATGCAGGAGTTCACATTTGGTTCTGCTTTCCTTCCCTCCTACACTTAGATTTCCTCCACACACACACATGTGTTTTCCTTTCTCCAATCAATGGTAAGATTTAGTAAATGGGTATACATTACTGCTTAAATAAAACCACACTAAAAATCCACTGGTGTGTTTGTGGGTGTGTAGATGTAACATTCAGAATGAAAATACCATCAGTTTTATCCGTTTATGATAAATTTTGTAAAAAAAGCCTGTCATAGGAGTATTTCTAGTGCAGGAAAAGAGCAGAAGGCAGCATGAAAGACTGTCATGTGGGACCTTGTGGTACCTGTACTTGTATTTCACAGTGGAAGGCTGATGAGTTTGGTCTGTGATATTTAATATGCATTGAAAGATGCTTGTATTTTTAGGATTTCTGGAGGTGCTGCTTGTATATCAATTTATCACATAGGATAGCATATGAGGGTTTTTATCAGAGAGTTTTAATCAAAACTGGGTAGAAAATAAAATTGGATAATCCTCTTTTTCATTTGGGGGGATTTTTTTTCAAATAGTTCATCTCTTCCAATGTTGGTTTAAGCAAAAAAAATTCTGATCTGAAATGGGCTTTTGAACAAAGGTCTAATTTAAATATAGATAGAAAAGGGCAACATTTTTTCTTTACTGTGGTTTAGTGCATTCCAGCAAAGTCTGCCAGTGCATGTTGATAATTATTTACAGAAAAATCCGGACAAATTTCTGTACCTCTTCTCCCAAATATTTTGCAGTGCATCTTGAGAATATAGTCTTCCAATAGCAGTTTAACAGTTAAAGCTGTAAAACGTTTTTTTTTTTATTAAAAGCTTTTAATGTTGACTTTCATAGAGAACTTTTCTCTTTTGAATTTTGGAGTGTGATGTGTAGTCAAGAGAAGGTACTTGGAAAGGACTCAAGTTCAACTGCACAAGCTGTTTTTTGAGAGGATGGAAACTGAAAAAGTTTTCATCTTTACAGCAAAAGACTTTGCTTTTTGAAAAGCCTTATGAAAGTCTTGTCTGGAGACTTAATACTCTTGGCTAGCATGAGAAAGCATCAGGGTTATTATTAAGTAGGTAGGACTTTCCCTATAAGACTGTGTTCAGTGCACTGGAGCTACTACAAATACTTGGACATCAATTAAAAAAAAAAAAAAGTTTTTGCTAAATCTTGCAAGATTTAACAGGTCTTTTTACACATTTAGCAGAAACGTGCCCCTGGGAAGCAAGGGAAGAGGAAAAGGCAGAGAGGCTTGCCTAGTTTCAGACATCATACTTGGGTCTGTAAACCTGCAAACAGATGAGATCTCTGAGCCCATTTAACAGTTTGCTACTGCTGAAAGGAGGATTTTGGGTTCTGTTCTCTGCTTCCTCTTCTGCCCTCCCTTACTTCTGCCCCATAGTCCAACCTCTTTTTTACAGGCACTGTTACTTTTTCAACCACTGATGATTCAGCTCATTAAGTCAGCAGAAAGCAGGGTAGTTTTTTTGCTGAACCAGGCAGGCTTTTTGCAATTTTGTTATATTTGTCATGGAAGAGTCTGCACAAATACATAACGAAAAGACAATCACAGTCCTGAAACACATACAGTATTTTAAAAATCAGAAGGATTTAAATATGTGCTTAAGCCAGTATTAGTTCAGGGCTCAACAAAGAAATAATTGATTTATCTTTCCTAGTGGAAAATAAAATCAGGATATTCTGATGGGCAACAGCATACCAGAATTGCAGAACCATGCTCTCTGAAGTTCTGCAATTCCTGTCACCCTAGAATAATTGAGAAGCAGGGTTGCTTTTTCATTTAAAGGTCTGCTTGGATGTTAGCATTTCACAAACTCTGGGGAAGTCCAGGTGAAATTGGCATCCTCTTCAGTTTTAAAGCTGGCACACTTTCCTCCCCTTAACCTCTCTGTTTTTAGCCCTTAGTGTTTTCCAGGAAGTTCAGATTGCATTCTTTATCTTGTTCATAAATGCAACCTCCCCAAGCTTTTGTTGGTTTGTTCAGTGCTCTGAAATAGGCGAGTTGTGTTTCCTTTCTATTGAAAATCATGATGTAATGGGTAAAACATCAGGAATTATTAATCAAAATGCTGAAGTCTTCATTCCATAGTGGAAAAACATAAAGGTGCTAATCTAAGCTTTACTATAACTCCATTACAACTTTTTAGTTTTTCTGCTCTTTTAACAGCTCTGGTAGCATGAATGTTGTTTCAGACCATAATTAATGATGATAATGAAATGGCTTTGTTTTCTGGTACAAAGTAGCTTTTTCTTTTATTTTTTTCAAGTGAGGAGAAGGCGCCCTATCAATCTTGATTTTTTGAAACATGGTTGCTACTGAATCAACATGTTGTACTTTATTTCTGCAATTATACTAAGACATCAGTAAAATGTGATCTGAAAATAGTAAGCCTCCCAAAAGGCCTAAATTAGACATAACATCCTTGTAGGTGCATGTGTTCAAAAGTAGGATATTCTAAGACCTACATTTTAATCTAAACATGAGTTTGCTATTAGCAACAGAGGTCAGGCCTTCACAGATTATCCTGTGCACAAGGAAAATGTTGCACAAGGCATAATATGGATTCTTTTAACCTTGGCTACTGACAGTGGTGAAGACAAAAGGATTCAAACAAACGGTTGACCATCTTTTAGCCTGGTTCCAGCCTTTTTTTCACCTCTAACTATAGAGATACTATCTGAACAGCAATAACTACAATCCATCTGCAGTGATGTGACGCTCATTACTGCACATGTCATGAGAGGGACTTAAGGAACCATCTCCTTATAAGGAAAACCTATTTATAATGCCTGGTATTAAAATTTAAACGCATATTCTTATATTATACCTCATAAGGAAAAGGGAACCTTGTATGAGGGAACGAAGTCTTATGCACACCCCAAATATGAGTATCTATAATAGCATTTGTTCTATAGACAGTAAAAGCACAGAAGGAGCTCCAGATGCACAATAGAAGGATGACAATGGTAAATTAGCTTTATTTACAACAAAATAACTGGTGCATAATTTGACTCAAATATCAATAATATCATAGAGCCATGTAGTTCCTTCCCCTCTGAAAACAGGATATCGAACATCCATAAAGCAGAAAGGTCAGTAATGCCATTTGTCCCATTGGCTTTCTAATACCATACAAGAAATAGATTGGGTAGAAGTTGTCAGCCAGGGATTACATAGATTACAGAAATGGAAAACAAGAAAAGAGTTTTGGGTTTTATGTTGCTCTTTTTGCCTCCAGCGGTTGAACCTGGAAGGAAAAAAAGAGAAAAGAAAGCTGCTTTCTTGACATGTCAGTAGTTTACAGATCTTTAATTATAAATCCTAACCTTGGCCTAAATGCCTTCCAAAATGGCTGGAGTTTCCTAAAATCTAGAATCTTGGTGTAAGGCTAGCTAAACAACGATTACAAAGCAAGCAGTTTTCAATGTGAGAAGTATAGAAGGAGCCTCACTTGGGTATTGTCACAAGAAGACTTATTTGAGAGCCTGTTACTATATCTTGTCCTTCAGTATGCAGATCCAGAGTCATTGTGATTACTTACTGTTGCCTTTGCAGATGAACAAGCTGTGTTGCAACTGTTTTTAGAAATGTTTTGTTGCCATTAATTTAGCAGTCACTTTTCTTTTTGTGGGATTTCCTCATTTCAGAACTTGAGACTTATCTGCACAGAGAATTCATGAAAATTAATGTGAGTCAACTGAAGATGTGACTTAGAAATAGATCAGTTAAACGTCATTTAAAACCCCCAAGGACCTTCTTATCCAGAATTCAAGTGGTCCTAATTTAATTTAATTTACTTCTACAGTGAAGTTAGATCATTCAAATGTAATTCTAAAGGAGAACATCCACATTAGGGTTTAATGCAGTTTTACAGCTTCTCTTTAAAGTAACATTTTTAGTTAATTCACTTTCCTGATTGTCCCCATATAAATAAATCCCTAATCCCACAAGTGTTTTTAGTTCTGGCTAATCCTTGACACTTCTTAATAAGGGACTGCATAATCCAGATAATGTCTATACCAATTGCTGAGCTGGAAAACATCCAATTTCCAGTTTCTGGTGCATCTGGTTAGACTTGGTCTCTGACTATTCAGCTTTACCAGCAAACGTAGGGCAGGTGTAAGACAGGCTAAACCTAAGGCAATAGGTTTTTGTTCCCCAAGTCAACTAGCTGATACTAATACAATCTGACTCTCATCTATTAACCAAGGTAAAAAGCTTTTAAGCTGATCTGCAGGGGATATCTTTAGCATCTTCATCCAAACTTTCCCTGAGGGGTGAACCATTTGCAGTTAAATGTCACGCCTAAGAGGATGCTTGAACCTTGCAGTAATGCTGAAGTATAATTATTGGACAGAGAGCCTGAGAAGTCTGTGTAAGGGGAGATTTGGATTCCATACTGGATTTCTTAGGTGTCAGTCAGCAAAGGCTGCCTAGAGGATGTATAGGATCAGTATATGTTTCAGCAGGCAGCTCAGTACCTTTGGCATTTAGGTAATTTTAGGTGCTTTGCATAGATTATGCTATTATATATTTCTCCAAGAGGACTTAATGCTGATAGGAAATTATACCATTTGATGTGATGTTAAACATAATCTGAACTGTTATGCCTCTGTTCTGTTTGCTTTTAAGAGGAGCTTTGAAGCAAAGACACAGAGATGAAGTACAGATACAGATAGTGATGACACTGTGGAAGTAGAGTGGCCTTTATGCTATGTAGAGATGTGAATTTTAGCCTTGTGACAAAACTGTATGATTGATCCTGCTGTGTGTGGGTCCTTGGTCATTTCGGTTCAGGAGGTGAAAAGTAATGAAGTGGGTTGACAGATGCATCGTTCATTTGTATAAAATCAGCCTCAGAAACAGTGCTCTTAACCATGCTGGCCTTATGAGCTGCCAAATTCAGAATAGACTTTTGAGCTGAATTGCTTTTGGATGCTATCAACTAGATCTCCACTAACTACAGTGGGAGTGAGGACATCTAGCTCACATGCAGAACCCTATGTTTAGATGTCTTAATCTAGACGCAAGTCCCATCCTCATAACTTTTTACTGAGCATCAAATGGGTTTTTTTGGTCTCTGGATCTGTGTACAAGCTATGACATGATGATACAGTAAATCCAACATTACAGCTCTTAGTCTTGGATGGAAACCACCCTGGCCACAGGACAAAACAACCCCACTCACATGGCTAGGTTAGACTTCTCTGAAATTTTTTGGTGGGCTCTCTTTGCTCCTGCTGACTTTACACCAGTTGGGTATGGATGATCTGTATCACCCCAGTTTTAGGGCGAAGCAGGTGTTTCCGTAGTGACATACACTTATCACAAAAGCATGAAGCCAGTATAAGCTCCAAGTTGTGTCATCTAGCAAATTCAATTGAACTACGGTTACATGCCCACAGTTAAGCCAGAAGAAAGGTTTACTGCTATGTGACCTGGCAGTATGCAGAACTACAGCCTCATGTCCCACTGAAACAGGAGTATAGGTATTTCCTCGTGTGCGTGTGTGTGGGGGGGAAATCTTTTGAAAAGCTTCTGCTAATTACATTTCTGTTTTAGATCTCAGTCAAAAGAAGGCAATTTCAGTGGCTGAGTACCTACTACCCTTGTTCTGAGTTCATAGTAGTGCAATAGTATCATTCTTCCTTCAACACCAAGTTTTCCAAAAAGGTTTCCTATCCACATGTTTTAAAAGGCCCTCAAACCTTAGCTTCTGAGCTCTGATAAATCATAGCCTGAGGTGGTCTGGTTGGAAAATGAGAAGCCACTGAATAAAGAAAATGCTGAAATTTCACTCTCCATAGGGATTACCAGTTTCATTAGCCTCAGTGAAAACCACATTTCACTAAATTTAGAGCTGCAGCAGAGCTCAATACTGATAATGCATTTAATGTATGCTCTGGGCAGTGAAGTTGAAACTATTTTCAAGTAATTTTCTTCAGTGTTGGATGCAGCCATCCTGTAAGTTTCCTGATAACTTAGAATTTTTCTTTCTCAGAACAGCAAGTGATACTCTTCCAAAGCAGCCAAAATTCTCCATGACAAAGGTGTATCATCATTTCACATAGTGTCATGTTTTATCGCCATCTGGTAATATAATGTCACAGTATGATAGCACATGCACTTCAAAGATATGTTTTTTCCCAGTTCTGTACTCATGTCAAATACTGTCGAATGATGTAGAGGCTTTTAATTTTTTTTC
Organism: Platalea leucorodia; assembly: GCF_965183815.1. Lineage (NCBI taxonomy): Eukaryota > Metazoa > Chordata > Aves > Pelecaniformes > Threskiornithidae > Platalea > Platalea leucorodia. Next base: position 123,263,729 of record NC_138823.1, read on the forward strand.
CACATGCATCTTAACTCCACTAAACTAAACACAGTTCAAACATGTTGGGAAGGCAAAAAAACCCAGATGTATTCTCCTTAGAAAAATGAAGATGTAGTTATTGTGTATTTATACAAGGCGACAGAAGTGTGCAAACAAGACAGGAAGTGAAGATATGTGATACAAAGCAAAATCCTATGGCAAATATGGTTTGTTTTCTTCATGGTATTGTGAACTGCAGAGTATGGCACTCTTCTCTGGAGAAGACGAGGCTGAGGGGAGACCTTATCGCTCTCTACAACTACCTGAAAGGAGGTTGTAGCAAGGTGGGGGTCGGTCTCTTCTCCCTAGTAACAAGCAATAGGATGAGAGGAAATGGCCTCAAGCTGCGCCAGGGGAAGTTTAGGTTGGATATTAGAAAAAACTTCTTCACCGAAAGGGCAGTCAGGCACTGGAACAGGCTGCCCAGGGAAGGGGTTGAGTCTCCATCCCTGGAGGTATTTAAAAGAAGGGTAGATGTGCTGCTCGAGGACATGGTTTAGTGGTGGACTTGGCAGTGACAGGTTAATGGTTGGACTCGATGATCTTAAGGGTCTTTTCCAACCTTAACGATTCTATGAATTACACTGTATTATGGGCAGACACCTGACATTTATCTCACTTTTGATGGCATCAAGTGTTCAGTTTTCTGGCCTGAAACCTTTGACAATTACCTTTGACACTGTACAAGTAAGCTCAATTACGTAGTAAATATTAATTTTCCAGTAGTTAAGGTGATGTGATTTCATGGTCCATGACTATGGCTCTTGGTGACGACAGTGATCAAGCAATAGTAAAAGTAAACAGAAGTTTACTTGAATGTTTGTGTCTGCTCTGGAAAGATTATTTTTAGCAGTGTGTTTTAGACTTCTTCCAGATTAAATCTGCAGTTTTCTAGGACAAAAATATTTGTCTCTAAGTAGGTTTTTGGCTATACATTTTAATCAATTTGTCTATGTGGTAGTATACCAATATTTAAGAATTTGGATATTTTAAAAAATTCCTTAATGCAGAGCACCTTGAGCTATTACAAAGTGGATGTTACATGTTCCATCGGTACTAGATGAGCACCTTACCTACTCTTTATTTTAGAGTAATTAGAATAAATGTAAATGATTGCACAGGGGTAAGACATAGAGGAGTCTGGCCAGATAGAGTTAAATATCTGGTGATATAATTAATATGAGGTGATAGAATTAATGTCTGGTGAAAAGATGACTGTTTTCAATGTTATGTGCTACATTCCACGTGGCTAGGTAGTAACTAAACACTTCAAGCCTCTTGCACACTTTTTCTTTAAAGGTCACATTTGTTACAGGGATTTTTAGCAGAGACTTGTGTTTCTTAACAGGGACTTCTGTTCCTTGAGATTGATACAACAGGAAATTGCAGTTCTTCCCACATTACTAAACAGGTGGGAACATTGCACAGAATAGAGATTTACTATAGAAAAGATGAACTGACCTACTGTATTTTGCTTTCTTGCTAGGGTGCAATTGATTTTGCAAGGCTTAAGGGTAGCTAGAATTAAAGATCTTAGAAATAAATGTTTTTGGCATTGTTGTTCATTTAAACAGCAGGATTATCTGGAAATTGCACTGCTGAGGTCCCTACCAGTTTTTTTAGCTTTTTCCTTTTTTTTTTCTTCCCCCCTTGATGTGAAGGAAATGGTAGCCAAGAAATTAAATTATACTAGAAGAGTTCCCATAAAACACATCATAGGAGCAGTATGGAAGTCTGTGGTCAAACTAGGAATCAGATGATACTGATAACACTTCTGTCTTGAACCCTGTCATTTATGGTTCACAGGAATTCTGGTCCAATAAGCAACAACTAGGGCACTGTTCCATATTTAGAATCTTGCCTAAATTCAGAGGGATGAATTTTAAGTGTGGAGTTGGACTCTAGGGATGATGAAGAGCTGAAGAGCTGTCTAAGAGAGGGTAGGTCTTTTTGGGTGACAGATGCAATCCCTGTTTCCATGAGGCCTAAACACTGAGGAGTGCAGTGGCTCACTGCTGGGGATAATTTGGTTTTTTAAGTTGATTAAAACTGTAGATTTAGTGGCTGAAACAGTGTTTTTCAGATAATTGCTGGAACGGAGCCAATGCAGTGTCTACTGTGAGCTCCATATGGTAGATTATAGATTCTACTAGCAATGGATACAAAGCGAAGGTGTTGTTTAAAGGATTTTGGAAGAGGAACTCTGTATTCTGCTCTAGTGAATTGAACAGCAGAGAGTTTTTCTTGCGTTCCTTGACCTCTGTAGAAGAATAATGACATAAGGGAAAGAAATGCACTTCTTAATATAGACAGGTGGACCTCAACTGTCTTCCACTAGCTGGGAGCTAAGTAGAGCCTTTTCTCATTTAGCAGTTGTGGGGAAAGCAAACCCCAGTCTGTAGTGTAGAGAATTACCTGTTGTCTACTAAATTTCCTAGTAGCTTCAGTTAGATGTTTCTTTATTTTGTCCGCTAGATTATGGTGAAGTGTTACTCAACAGATGCCCCATTCCCTACTAGAACTAACTTTGTAGTGCAGTGCAGGGTTGTCATATCTGTGGTCTACTCCCCAAGGTGGCTTACAGTCTATATAAATATTTATGAATCATCTTTACCTCTGGGTCTTGGCCCTCCCAACTGTGTGAGCTTTCCACATTCTGTTCTATCACACTGTACTTCCTCCAAGGTTTTCCTGACCCTTATTTTCCCCTCACCGCTTCCTTCCAGTCAGCCTGCTTACCTTTACCCCTGCCTTCTATAACTCTGATATGCAGCCTCCTCCAAGTGTAAACTTGCAAGGATGAGGACACAGGAGGCGAATGTTCTTGGCAGCACCAGAAATTATTTGAGCATGTTTTTTCCCCCTTTGGTGTTTTCTCAGAGGCAACCCCACTTTGATGATAGTGCTTTGCTTTTGAATTCCCTGGCTGAAAGGAACTATGAACCAGAACTTTTGCAAAGTGCTGTGAGATGCAGGTGAGTTGGGAAACTTTATATGAACAGCCAAGTGTTACTAGTATTAGTAGAAATAGTTAACTACCATTTTTCAAAAATAGCACTCATCATTCTTCTGTGTAATGCACTTGGTTGTGTCTCTCAGGAAAGACAGGCAGTAAGCTAATATCTTACCATCTTTCTTAGGAAGCCAGTATAAGGAGTTGTTTTCAGTATCTCTCCACCATGTGGAGTTTACTACAAATTAGTACGTTTTCTCCCTGAAATAGATGTATTTTCTATTGTTATTCTGTCACATCAGAGCCTGTCTGTTACTTGCTGCGATACTGCTAATATTGTGGCACCTTCATTGCACTGCTCTCTGGAAGAAGATACCTCTTGTTTACAGTGTTAAGATGAATATAGGAGAAAGCCTTTAATATGGTGTCTTAGGACAACAATGACCAGAATACTTTTGCTTCAAAGGCTTTTTCTTTTGCTAGCTTTGCCAGCGTTCTTTATTCAATCACACTTTTATTTATGAATAAAAAGCATTAGTTTACAAAAACAAAAAACACCTGAAGATGATAATTGTTGCAAGGGTATAGTGGCAACATAAAAGTATTGTTTCTAGAATGCTAACAAGAAATGAAAATGAGATTGACGAGGGTTTGCAAGTAAGATTACTCTCTCTTGAAATGTTATATTCTTTTCTTTGCCAATAATGCTGACTTTGTTGGTCGATTCTGAAGTGAAGATGTGATTAAAGTGGGTAAGAGCCCATTTCTGGGTACCTTCCCAACGCCAGAGAAGAGAACAGAAAAAAGGAGAGGAATGGGGGTCAGAGGAATACTTTCTACAGACCAGCTAATTCCAAGTAATCTCACTAGGTTAATGTGTGGAAGAAATATTTTGGAGATAATGTAACCTTCTACTGTTTTTGTGTTGCTTTGTGTTTGGTTTTTTGGGGTTTTGTTGTTGGTTTTTTTTTGTTTTGGGGGGGGTGGTGTTTGTTTGTTTTTTTTAATTACATCGAACTATACAGATACTATATCACAAGACAGTCTGTGTTCCAAACAGATTTGAATATAAGGTCTTGAGTCTTTTATACCATCCTCATGACAGGGCCCTGGAACTCTTTGCAAAACTGGAGCCTAAATGAAGAAAAACAACAAGCTAAGGAGGACAAATTTGTGGGTAACAGTCAACAGAACATGTAGAGTGATATTTGGCCATGTGACCTACTTGTTATTTATATAATTTAGCAGGTAGATACAAGTATATCACAACGGTTAATAACCTCCGGCCATACCTACGCATTGTATGTGAGCTGGGTTTCCCCAAAATGCTTTGAAACCTTGAAATATTATGTTTCTGTTACAAGCAGTTTTCCTTGAGCTGGAGCTTGAGCTCATGCATTCCATTTGGCTTTGCAGCAGGACTCAGTGAGGCCTTCGTGGAAGAGCCTTCAGCCATCTCATTTTGCTGACCTCCATGACATCATGCCATCCTGAGGACAAAAATGTTGCAGCATCCTGCAGTGCATCCGTGTAGCAAGTAAGCATAACCTTATGTGCTTTCAAAAGTACATGAGGTTTGTCTACGAGGTGCACTAGTTGGGTTTCTGTAGAGCTGACCCTTGAACAGGCTTTTGCAGGAAAATACTGTGGAGAAGTGACAAGTTCAGCTTGAGCCTGGGCTTTAGGCTATTTCTACACAGTTGCTTATATACAGCTAGTAAACTCAGCTAGCCACTTGTTTAGATGATACCAGTTAGCTGACAGCATATTATCAGCACGAAGCTATAAGTGAAACAATCATTTTAAAGTTCATACTTTCTTAAACCTTCTGACTCCTCACACCATATTTTTTTTTTGGCATTCCATTTTATCTGTTCTGTTCAATCATGTCATCTTCTGTAATGTCATTGTTCTGTGCTTTGCCTGTCCTGTTTGCTCTAGCTGTGCTCAACAAACCCCTTGCAATTACAGTTCACATTAATGTTAGAAACTGACTTCCAAAAACCCCATCTTTTAAAAACCACTGTTCATTATAAATGACCCTGCCTTGTTTATAATTTAGAAATCAATTTCCCAAGAGTATTATGAACATTCCAGAAGACAAAAAGAAGATCTATCCGTAGAGCTGATAGAAGCCAGTATCAGTGAGAAAAAAAATTACCTGTCCAATTGAATATATATGGATGTTGATAATAATTACATGATATGGCCTGCTTAAAACTGGTCATAATCCATCACTCTCATGACAAAAGAAAACCACTATGATCAGCGTCAGAGATGATGGAGTTCTATTGCAAAACGTTTATTTTTGAAGAACGAGTATTCATTTTTATATAAATTTGTGTGAACAGCACACATTTTAGTATTATGCTAAACAAACAACCCCAACTTCTCCGTGAATTTTAATTTTTCCTTCAGTTATTCACAGATCGAATGTTTGCTCATTCACCCAGTCTGGGTGACTAGGAAGGTGTTTTTCCTTGTCTTTCATTTGCTGCCTAGTGAAGGGCTAAATGTAGTCAGTGTGTGACATGCCTATTCAGTGTGCAACATCTTGTCATGTAGTGTCCCTATGAAAAACATGTACGTTCTCTACAGGGCTGTACCCAGTTCAAACAAGGTGTACTGCAAGCTATGGAGCTGCTGAATATGATGCATTGTAGGTCATTGTTTAAGAAGATACGATTTGAACTATGTTCCGTAGCTTTATGCTTTTTATTATGTTTCTAATTGGCTCTTGCTATCTGAAAACCTAAATCTCTTAAATTTCCCTTTTACTGTTTAGACAATTTGGCTGCCTGCTATTACGTGTCTATAATTGAAAGAGTTGACATTTATATGCTTGCTGGGGATGCACAAGTGAAAGGAATCCAACATTTTAAAACCATTCAGCAGTGATAAAATCAGATAGATCCACAATAACTTATGATGTGTATAGATTTCACATTCCAGACTTCATGCTGGTGTTCTTTTATTGTTGTTTGTACCTATATAGCTATCATTTTCGTGAACACCTCTTCAATTGTATAAGCTATTGGGCAGGAAAGCTAATCTGGCAGAAAACATGGAAGCACTTGCATCAATAGCCACCTTTATAAAAATGTTTATCATTGGAGCTGAGAAGATTTCCCATTTGTCTATGGTTGAGAGTTGTAAAAAGTTTCCCTCTCCTGAGAGAGGGAAATGGCACCAGGTCATTACTGCTCTTCACAGAAACGCTGTGGGGAAATACTTGCTCTTAATATTTCTTGACTCAAGCTCTAAAAGTAGTTTTATAGAAATAAGTATTCTGATCATGTATCTCCAGTAAATTAAAATCACAGAAAAATGCTACAAAATAGAAACTGCAAGTGTGCAGTGTGCAGTGCACACTTCAGTGTGTCCTTAGTTATCATTTTTTATGACCTGAGGTAATCTGAGTGAATTTCAGATCAGGGTATATGAAATGAGATGAATAAAGGTCTGTTCTTGGAAGCTGTTATTCATCAATCAATTAACTCAGGAAATTTTTTAAAATTCTAATCTTCCTGCTTCAGCTATATTGAATTAAACTGTGACACCCAGGCAGTTAAATTTTCTCCTTGAAATATATACTTTGATACAGTATTTGAACATCCATCTGCTTTCTGAGGTGAGCAGATGTGGCCACTTCTACTGCAGTGTGAAGTAAGAAAACATACTATGTCTCTCCCTGGAAAAATGCAATATGCCTCTACATATATATTAATTTTTCAGTAACACTGAACATATTTGGATGAATGAAAATTAGCTGGATTTTCTTAAAGGCAATATAATCTTCATTTTATAATTGATGCCATATCTTGTATTTATAGCTGCTTGTTTAATTTTTAAATGTGAAATGAATCTTTCATTGCTGATTTACACTAAAGAACACAATGCTTTAAGCACAAGGTCTGAACTGGCTTTCTTTCTCAGATTTGCCTGAACTATTACAGGATGTTTCTAGGTTAACACAGGAGTTATTGACTAAAGAGCCCTCTACAGTAGATACCACATTTTAATGGTAATGTTTTAATGTCCTGTCAAAATATTGTGATATATTTTGCCATGTTTAGCTGCTTAAGTCAAAAACCATAGGAAGAGCTTAGAGTTTATTTTTAGTAGCTCGTATGTTTTAGAACATCTCTATATACATTTCAATTTAGAAATAGTAATGTTTAAATATTTAAGCTAAGGTCATTTTAAATGTGCCTTTTATCCTTACTTTGTCAATACTGTCATAGTCTATGAACAAAGAGTAAATTTGAATATATTCAAGGTTTTTCTATCAGCATAATACACTGCTTTATTAGGCACAGACTTTTCGGGCATCCTATACACATGACACAGTCCAAGTGAGATAAGGTGTTCAAGACCAGTGATGGATTTAAGCAAAGCTCGTCAATCCTCAAAATCAGTAATTTTATCTGCATGTACCTGTATTATATGTGCAACATGAGTACAAAGTTTTGAAAATTTGCTTTCCTAGTAAATACATAAAGTTGCCAGAGCTAATACTTAGAATTCCCTCTTTTGAGAGGAATTATGTTTAACATAGATTCAGTCTTGCTTAAGTGAGTACCTAAATATAAAGGCAAGCTGGAAAAGACAGATTTATTGGAATAACAGCTGCCACCACTACTGATAAGTGCTCAGCATCTGACTTCTCTAGCTGCTGTTAAATCATGTACAATTCCTTAGGCTGGGAAAGTAAATAAAGATAACCGAGTACAGCAGTCTGTTTGAAACCAGGGTGAAGAACATAGGTTGCAGGGAGACCTGAATGACCACACGTAAGCTAATCCGCATGCACATGGCTTTGGTGTTAGTTGCAGTCTCAGCATCGGTGTAAATAGTTTCCTTATTAAAAAGCCAAGTTAGTGTTACAAACATGGAGTCCTCTTGTATTGTTGTCCAGTACATGATGCAGAAACATGTCGGCAGCAATAATTCCAGAGAGACACACCTCCCCCTTCAAATATGATTAACTAGAAAATAAAGCTAGGACTAAAGTAAACAGATGGCCTGGAGGGACTTTTAAAAATGTGATGGTGGATTTCCAGACAAAATAACCTACACAAACAAGGAAGTGGTTAAAAAAGTAATTGAGTATATACGCAAAGGAATAAAGATGAGAAACTGACAGTAAAGGTTTTTTTACTATCCTTTTGGGAAAAGAAGGAAGAGAAACAAATAAGATGCTGTTGTGCCTGAAACACTGGAAAGACTGATAAAAGTACTTAATGAATAACATGACCCCACTGAAGGAGATCATGGACAAGAGGCTGTTGTGCTGTTTTTGTTATTTTCTACTTAAAACCAAGCAGAAGAGGAAATAATTATACCAAGAGCTGAGAACTCTTGTAGCCTCGTGAAACTCTGGAAACATTAAAGATTCCTTGTTAATGACAGATTTGTATGTGGGAGACAAGTTTCTCACAGGATAGACTGTCAGGAGACATACATCCAGCGCAACAGCATAGCTTCCAATAACAAAGACTGTTGCACTATCCAGGGAAACTATCAAAGCAATAGTGGATACTAAAAAAAACCCCAATCTGCTGGCTCAAATTAAAGAAAGCCAGGAAGTAGGAGACATTGAAGCTGATACTGTGATCTAGGGCAGACATCAGAAAGCAGAAGGGGGAAAAAAAAAACCCAAAACCAAACAACAACAACAACAAAAAAACAACCCAAAACAAAAAGCCCAGTCTGTGGGCAGGGATCAGGACTAGAAATACTTTTAGCCCAAAACTGGAACTACCACAGGAGCAGTAAGCAGCAGTGTGGGTAATAAAGGAAGCCTACAGAGGAGATGTCTGCCATGTGCAAGCAATCCCAAAACTAATGTACATATATTCATGTCAAATAATGTTTGAAGCTATGTTATTGGACTGGCAACCAATTAAATTCCAGCTGGAATACAGTAACAGCTGATAAGTGAGATGATTGATAAGTGATTAGATAGAAGAAGGGTATCTACCAAGTGATGAAAGATAGTCAAACCTTTCTGAAGTCAGTGGGGTGAATACATACTGTCCATAAGAACCCCTCCTCACCAAATGATGTGTTATTTGTTAGAATCTCCAATAGTCCAAATGCAGGTGTACCTCCCGCTGTTGAACAGCAATGAAGTCCTTGATGGAAAAGAGAAATGAAAACTGTCTAGAAGCATCCAAATAGGAGACTGATAATATATTTTCAAGGAAAAGGATGCCTGCAGTGCAGCGTTATTTTAGAGGTATATTCCCATGTTTACTATATGAGACAATGAAATGTTTTTAAATGCCTCATAGAAAGGAACAGGCAAACGTACCAATGAACTACCGTACTGTGCACAGTAATTACAGCAGACTACAGTGGTAATCTAGCTCCGCTAGAAATGAGGGACTCTTCAGGTAACATCAGAACCTGTACTGAAGTCACACTGAAAAGAAGTCATTAGCCTTAGCCAGAGACTGAGTATGTAAGATCTGCTTTAGGGTAAAAATACTATTTTAGGTGAAGTCAAGTATAAATTTTGGTATAATAAGGCAATGCAACTACCTTTACTGTTATCATTGGGCTAGCACTGCTGGCCATGAGCAGCTTTAAGTATCTGTCCATCTTCAAAGGAGTTCTAATGTCAATTGAAACACTCACTAGAAAAAGTCCTAGGAGCAGTACTGATGACATTCTTGAAGGTAAACGAGGCATCAAGGGACAAGCAGTGCGGGTCCATGATATGAAGGTGCAGCAGTTTATAAGCAAGTACTGTGAAGAGTATATTAGCAAAAACATGGGCAAGCAGAAGGTCAGGGGAACTGAACTCTGTAGGCTTCTAGGAAATAATGGTCAGGCCTTGAGACACTATTAAGAATATGTAAGACTGATTTATGCGTGGGGAGCCAATGATCTATGAGTAACTGTCTCCCTAGATACTGCATGCTCTTACAAATAGCCTTTTTGACAGGTTTTAACACATAGTGATGCAGCATAAGAAAAGCCATGGGTCCAAGAACAGGCATTTGAAGAATAAAAATACTATAGCTGAAGTATTTGCCTGAAGTATTTGTCCTGCTGGAAACCAAGGACGCTGTGGCTGCTATGGCAGCGGCTTGCAGAAGTTGTTAGTATCAAGAGACACAAAAAATGGCTATTAGAAAAAGAGCCACAAATGGACATTTTCACCAGCTCACCTCTAGGTACCAGCATTGTGAGCAGTCTCATCAGAGGAGCCTCATTCTGAGTACACTTGGATGACTGAGTGTTGTGAAAACTCCAGAACTACAACATGGAGCAAGAATCACTACTAGTAGCAGATACTGAACTGGCTTTCCCAAACACAAGGTACACATCTCTGTGAAATGGATTCCAGCAATGGACTACGTTATTGTATTTGCTTCTTTCCTTGAGATGCGTATGCGCTTGCTCTCTCAACACAGCACTGTATTGAAAGTGGGGATTAACAAGAGTAAAAAAGTTTATACTCTGGCATTCTGGCAGATTGTGAGGAGTAAGTACCACATGAAGCTCTCTCTCATATGAAATGATGGATGAGCTGTGTGGTTAAGACATTTTGTTTATAGAGAATTGGGTCATAATCTTAGGACTTGATATGAAATGGACAACATCTCATATATGAAATTATAGATATCATTAAGACGGGTTAGAAAGCCTGTCTGCTTGGCAGACATAAATATCTAATTGAAGGCATATACGTAACTGGATGATGAATTCAAAGACAGTATGCAATACAGTCTTTACACATCTCACTTGTGGCAGAAGGTGAGAATAGACTTTACTACTGGTAACAGTCACCTATAAGACACTACACGCATTTCTGGGAAGTGCCTGTCTGAAGGACATACAGGCAAGAGCTCTGACTAGGGAGCCCCAGGTGTGTTTTGCAAAGTATGTGTTTGGCCTGAAATTACTGTACTCAGACTGGTCCATACTGCACTGCAGCTGGATTTAACCAAGTCAGCATCAACAGGACTTTGAGCACAAGGGCACCTTCTCATGGATAACACAAAATGATGGTATGGCACAGTTGACAATCAAGACGGTCAGCAGACTGTTGATTTAAAACAAAATAGAAAGGAAGGCAAACAGACAGGAAAAGGTCCCGACAGATAAGCAAGAGAGTTCATGAGAGCAGATTAGGGAATGCCAAGCTAAACAGACAGACCAGTGTGATAGATGAGTGAAGGTCTTCTCATTGTGCCCCGATGATTGGGTTTGGGCTCTTGGAAAACAATGGCATAAGGCAGCAGTACAAGATATGGTTGGATACTAATTATTTGAATAACAGAAATAAAATTGAAGAAAAAACAAGATTTCTGAGCAAAGCTCAGGAAACAACTGTGCTGACACAGGAGAGACAGAAGAAATGAAATAAGAGGAAAACAGAGAGAATACCAGGGTGCAGAATGCAGGGAGCTACAGTTCGGAAGCCTGTACTCCAACAGCAGCTGATAAAGTAAGAAAACATTAATGGACATTAGAAAAAAAATATTAGAACTGCTTGCACACCCTGAGAAGTCCTAAATAAACAGCAGCTATATTCAGAGGAAAGACTTCACTGTTACTGTGGACTTCCTATTGAAAACATCTACACACACAGGGGAAAAAAAGAAAGAGAGGATCCTGAAATTTAGAAATAAATCAAATGTATTATAAACATCTTACATAAAGCAATAGTAACCTTCCATTTTGAATATGCATTCAGTTTGGTCACTTTATTTCACTTAGGCTATAAGTGAAATAGGAAATTCAGAGAATAGTAATGAAAACTATTAGAGGGATGGAAAGACTTCCATACATGCAGAGATTAAAAACATTAGGGTATTTACGTAAGAGCAGAGATGAATAAGAGGTGAAATGAAAGAGGTGTATAATTATTAATGGCTTATAGAAGGTCAAGAAGGTGTACAAATTTAACTCTCTCAAGAGTGCAAGAACAAAGGCTTCATAATGAAATCATAGCCTTTCAGCTTAAAACTGATAGCAGGAAATCCTTTTTACATAAATGTGCGTTCACTGCCTCAAGATTTGAGGCAATGAACTTCAATGACCCTTCATTAATAAAAGGATCTGACATTTCTCACTACCTTGGGTAATCATCCAATAATATACGATCTGAATGTTTAAGAATCCTTAATGTATTGATCCTTACAACAGGCTTCTGAGGCAGGAAAATATTATCATGCTCCTAATCTACTGCACAGAATTGACACCGAGGGAGCACTAGATGATTTGCCCTGGACTGCAGACATAATCTCTTGTAAAGCAAAACTGAATTTTAGTGACCTGAATGCTAGATTGGTACCTTAATATGTGGACAATTTTTTTTGCCATTGTTTATTTATGTTGGTGATGCCCAGTCTTTCTGGTACAGCTGGCCATGCAGCTTCTTATGAAAGCACTTGAGTCGTGTGCCATGGCTCTTCCATGGTCACATGGCCAGCACATAAAGTACTGACCAGAGGATTTGCACTTGCACAGTAAATTAGATTAATCCTTATGGCACTGGATTTACTGAGCATGCCCAAATCAATGAGACTGAGTATGCTTGCTAGATCTGATGCTTCCCAGACAGCAGATGTCTGTCCATATCTATCAAGGAAAGCTTTAGCTATTCTTCACTGCCACCTCCAGAATCATTGATCTATCCCAGTCCCCACTGCTTGCTTTCGCAAGAGCCTTTCACTTCCATTTTCCCATTTTTCTGTGACCGCTATGGGCTGGGCTGCTGGAAAAGAAGACCGGGCATAGAACTGTTCAGGTGGCTGGCAGCTCCCTCCTCACTTGTGCCTCAGGAATAATAAAGAGAAGAGAGCAGCCAGACTTGATCAGTTGTTTTGAGAAGTCATATACGGCCCATGTTTCTAGATGGGCCTTTCCACTTTACAGGGACGTTTACTACACAAACAACAGTACTGCTAGCTTGTATTAGAAATAGTCAAAGGAATGGCTATCATCCAGGATGTAAGTTTTCAGGATGTTACCTCGCTGCTACCTGCCAGAGGTGAGGAAGGAACTTTATGCATCAATATGATATCAAACAGTTCCTTATCAAGGAAGAAATTTTAAACTGATGCATAAATTATCTGCCTGTGGCTATTGTGGAAGACAGGATAACAGATTGAAAAGACTATTACTTTGATATAATGCAAAAATTCATAACTGTCGTGGTTTAACCCCAGCCAGCAACTAAGCACCACACAGCCACTCGCTCACTCCCCACTGGTGGGAAGGGGGAGAGAACTGGAAGGGTAAAAATGAGAAAACTCGTGGGTTGAGATAAAGACAGTTTAATAGGTAAAGCAAAAGCCGCGCACACAAGCAAAGCGAAACAAGGAATTCATTCACTACTTCCCATGGGCAGGCAGGTGTTCAGCCATCCTCAGGAAAGCAGGGCTCCATCATGCGTAACGGTTACTTGGGAAGACAAATGCCTCCACTCTGAATGTCCCCCCACTTCCTTCTTCTTCCCCCAGCTTTATATGCTGAGCATGATGTCATATGGTGTGGAACAGCCCTTTGGTCAGTTGGGGTCAGCTGTCCCAGCTGTGTCCCCTCCCAGCTTCTTGTGCACCCCCAGCGTACTCACTGGTGGGGTGGTGTGAGGAGCAGAAAAGGCCTTGACTCTGTGTAAGCACTGCTCAGCAATAGTGAAAACATTCCTGTGCTATCAACACTGTTTCCAGCACAAATCCAAAACATAGCTCCATACTAGCTGCTGTGAAGAAAATTAACTCTATCCCAGCCTAAACCAGCACAATAAATAAGATATAAACCAGTAAAAATGCAACAGTGAGCTATTTGGAGGCTATTTGGACAAATGAATGAAAACCCAGGGGTAACTGTTTGGTCCTTCTGCTTGCTAATCCTGGTCACAAAAAGATGTTACACAAATGCACATTTTTTGCCTCGATGGTGAGAACACTTTTTTTAATAATTTTTTTTTCTTTCACCCTAGAAATTTTAAAATATGAGGCTATAACAAGTCTTTGAAGGCATTATGTGTGTTGGCTCAGGGTGAGAGAATCTTTCTTTATGGAACTGCATTATCATGTAGTAATGATAATTGCCCGTCTTGCAGCACACAGTAAATATATCACTCTGTGGTTGTTACTGATTCTTTCTTTGAGTGTACAGTGGTACAATGCAGTCTTCTATAATGGCGTGAAAGAGAAACCATGCAAACAGAATTGCTATTTTTTTAATCTCTCTTCTGTCTCTGTGATCTTGGATCTGCATAAAGCTGTAAATATAAATCTAAAGCTTTGCTAAAAAAGCCTGTTAAGATACCTGTGCTGTTGTGAGACTTTTTTTTTAAAAAAAAAAAAACTTTTTGCTTCTAGTTCAGAACTGTCACTTTGCTTACAATAGAGACAGGTTAACAAAGACTGCCGATTTCAACCCAAGAAAAAAGAATTGGCCAAGACTTCCTGCAACTTCAGCTTCAGAGCTCTGCTGTTACATCAACCACAACTCTCATGCTTTTCCTAGTAGCCTCTCTCCACCTCTTCCTGTTTGTGTCTTCCTTTTTTTTTTAATGGGTGACTGGAATTGTCACTGGTGACCAACGCCTTCTATAATGGCACACATGATTCTCTGTGTTCACAGAAAATACCTCAAATAATACATCCTGATTTTGTCTCCGTTCTTGTCACAGCTGCATTGCTCATAGTTGTTCTGTGATCAGCCCTTAAGCCTACCATGATCTGACTGGGAGTCTAGGCAGCTGAACAGCTGAAATTGCATCACATAGAGTGGGATGTATGTGTGCTGTACTTGCTCTCAGATAAATGCTGGTGCAAGGGAGGAAGGACATTCTAATTTCCTGGTAAATGTGTGCCTCGTAGCCAAGATAGGTCCTTTTCTTCAGTCATTTTCCACTAGTGATTTCCTACATTTATTGCAGAAAGATTTGCAATTAGGTCCTCAAGCAAATAGTGTTGCAGTCCACGCTCTTTTTTCCATTACTCCTGTCCTCAGATCATTCCAATTTTTCTCAGCAGTGACTTGATTTTGTTTTGTATTGACAATGGTTCTTTGCTTTGTGTCATCATACCACTCATTTTTATGCCATGATCATGAAAGAAAATTTAAAAAGAATTGGCCCTAGAACTGATCCTTGAGTAACTACCATTAAGCTCCCTCTGGTGTCACATTGCCTCTTTCAATACTGTCAACTATCCAACACTCTATTTCTCCTTTAGCAATAGCCGTCTAACGGTTCCTCTTTTACCTCTTTCTTCTCTAGCATTATTTATTAATTTTCCACATAGCCCTGTTATCAGCTATTTTACTGAAGTCCAGACAGAGGACATCTAAGGATTTTCTTTTAAAGCCAGCTCTAGTTAAAAAAGAATGCTGTCAAGTTTAGTCTAGACTCATCTACCTTTGAATCCATTTTGTATTTATTTCTGTCTACCAGCATCATCTGTTTGAAAGCACTGTGTTCCACTGAGGTCCAAATAGTGCGGTAACTGTCTGGATCATGTTTTCTGTCCCCACTGCTTCATTGCTGTTACCTATTCATATGACAACTTGAGACATTTATTAAAATTATTTTCATGTGAATGCATTTTCTAAGTCTTTCAGAATACCAGCTTGGACATTGGCAGATACCGTATAGTTCATGAAGCCCCCTGAGTTTTATTTCTACCTCCTCTGTGGTCATTACCATCTCATACTTGCATTCCCAGTGACCCCAGGTCAAAATTGTTGCCCTTTCTGTAGCCTGATGAAGTATTAATTTAGTTTTGGACCTATTCATCTTGTTTTTCACCCTTGACACAAATCAGGGAAACTGCTAGCCTTTGAGTCTTTCGTGGCTGTTCCAAAGGATCCAACCCACGGAGCATTTTCTCATAATCTGGTAGCTCTGAGAGCATTTCAGCCAGTTCCTTTGTAACTGAAGACCCAGAAGAAAATCCCTACCCCAGGAATAATTTCCAATTATTCTAGCCAACACAACTTTAGCTCTTAGTCAAAGCCTTTTAGGTACTCAGTGCATATATATATATATATATATACACATATATAAAGAAAACAAATTCCTCGATTCCTGTAAGTCTCAGCCTGAGGCCTCCTGATCCTTTTTTTTTTATCACTTGTTATCACTGGAATTTAACTGGTAGGTAAGCTTTTCGAAGACATGCCTAACCTAGCTTTTCTTTCAGTGGCTGCTGTCTTCAGCCAGGTTTTTAGCTGTTAGCACACCTAAGCACTTCTGCTTATCCTGCTCTTGGCCCCTTCCTCTGAGCTCTGAGTCAAACTTTCCTCCATATCGTTTTCCGTTGTATTCTAATGCTGAGGTGTTGTCTGTGGTTTCTTGTGCTTTTAAAATGTTTAATTTCTGTTTTGAAAGTTCTCTTTGGTCTGAAATTGATGTGTTGATAAGAGCAGCTTCCTGCGTTGCTAAAAGGACTGAGCTGGGGACTGGCTTGTGATGGCAGGATTTTACCTCATCAGGATCAAACTTTGCTTTTGCAAACCCTGATCTGGTTTTATGAGTTCAAGATCCCCATTAAAATAAGTATCGCAAAGTAAGATAAACCACCAGAATCATCATTGGCTTGGCCTCCTTTGCATTAGCTGTCCAGCACTGTTAGTAC
Source organism: Platalea leucorodia (assembly GCF_965183815.1). NCBI lineage: Eukaryota > Metazoa > Chordata > Aves > Pelecaniformes > Threskiornithidae > Platalea > Platalea leucorodia. The sequence continues at coordinate 123,280,313 of NC_138823.1, forward strand.
CTTGAATATTGCACCCTTGTGTCACCAGTTTTGATGCACAGACTTCTTCCTAGCTTCTGTGATATACGTTCACTTCCCTTGTTCATCTTAGCAGAAGAAATGGGTTTGTTTTATTGGCCTCAGTAGCCTGGAGTTCATGTCCCTCAAAGAAACATCATTCTTCACTGTGATTTAGCACTTCTATTTGTTGGTATGCTAAGTGATACAAAATCTCTGTTGATGCACTGGTGCTCCGTTTGACATGGCAATACGATCAACTGTGTACATGTGTCTAAAATAATATTGCAGGAAGAAATACAAGGCTACAGAACATGGAGTGTTAAATGCAAAGGGTACCTTGTGGATCTGGGGAATCACACAGTAGAAGCACAGCATAAAAATGCAGATAAGATCTCCACCAAAATGACTGAATTTCTTCTGCACTGTGATGGACTGATAGTTGTGAAAAAGACCGGGTCTTACATGGTCAAATAGACATTCATAACATGTAAAAGCCTCATATTTGCCAACTAAAAATTATGATATGTAGGCATTATCCAGAAACAAACATTTCTTTTGAATCTGACCAATTACTACTGGATTTGAAGTGAGTTTGGGGTTGTATTGAGTATGAAGTGAGTATAAACTCAGCATCTCGTGTAAGATTTACAATAAGATCCTTTGGATTTTGCTTTGGAAGAGCACTGATCATGAGCAAAGATAAACACCTGAACTACATTTCAAAAATTTAAAAAAAAAAAAAAATCACAACCCTGTAATGACTGCTCACTTGATAAATTTCCTATTTCATTCTGAAAACAAATATGGTGTTAACTGGGAGCATCTACATGTTTTCATTTGGGTTCAGATGAAGCTGGGTTTTTTTTCATTTGCAGGTAGAGGGGGGGAAAGAAAGAAATGTGGCTTTTACACTGTAAATGTTATTTTCAATTTGGGGCCAATCCTGCATCTTTATTGATGTGACTCATTAACAGGACTCCTTTCACAAGTCAGGATTACTCACTCAAGTAAATGAAGTAAAATTAAGCCATTATCTTTTAAGGCTAAATTGCAAAACCTGTGAATTAGACACTTATAACAGAACCATTAACCATTTTTAATTACAGTACAGCTACCAGCCACAGCAGTAGTATATGGTAATACATACTCATTTTTTTGCCTGCTGTTTCAGTGTGACATATCATTATGGAAGGAATATTTAAGTCCTATTTTTAGATTTAAAATTTTGCAGACAGAGAACAACCAAAGCTGGAGGAGCTGTGTGAACAGCTCTCATGTTATTTCAGGTGGTTTGAACTGAAAACACAGTAAAAAGTAATTATGTCTTGTGGTCAGAGGGGTAATTAATGGGGCCCAGAGGGACTCAAGGTCAAATGCTATGTGGTGTGCATCTGCCACATGGCCTTAGAGCCAGAGAACAGTCTCTGGACTCTTTTATTAACATTATAGACTTAGCCAATCCGATTAGGTGCCAAAAAAGGATTTGGAGGCATATCGTGGACCTCTAACAACGAGACAGTTATGACAAATTCGGTGTATACTGTCCAAGACTGCCAGATCTGTTTCTCTGTGCAGCCTACTCAGAAAACTGAGAACTCTGTTTTGGGACCGCAGATGACCAAATTAAGTACTGCTCCAAACTTTCCTTTTACAGCCAAGTCTGACAGACTGTCGATAATACATACTGTGAATAACTCCTGAATATAGATTCCTTAGTAGGCTCTTAAGTCCTCTTTGTGCACTGTGATAGGCAATTTTAATATTCCTTAAAGTGTCTGTCTTTCTGTCTGTCTTGGATGACTGCTTTATTAAGAATATATTATAATCTCTGTGTGGAAGGAAACTAATGAAAAAAGGTATCAGAAAAATATATTCATCACCATGAGGATGCTCAAGAATTCAGATCATGAATTTTCTGATGAAACATTGTTTTACAAAAAAATCGTCACTTAGTAAAAGTAAAACTTTCTGCAGAAATATACTCATTGTCATGAAATGTCTGCTGCGTGAAAGCTTTCCAGGTGCAGAGACAGAGGGAAAGACTCAGCCCTTCTATCTTGATGCAGTTGATGGCACTTATCTGAGATATGAAAGACTGACAGATCAGGGGCATAAGTTGGTTTAGTTATCAGCTCTATAGAGTTGTAAGCTATAGTAAAAGATGTATTACCGTCATTGGCAGGATGTTGACTGGGAGGTGCTTGCTCTTGCATGCTTCTCTTTCAGAATTCTGGCTTTTGAATATTGTCTAAATTAATGATCTTGTAACTTGCTCAGAAAATAAATCCACTTCCATGAGAACTTAAGTAAAACACTTGGTTTGTTCCTGTTTCTAAAGATCACCTATTTTAGCTCCTTGTCTGATACAGAAGTTGTTTCCTATTTTCCATTTTCTCATATGATTTTTCTATAGTAGGTTGTGTGGTTTTTGAGTCCCAGATGATGTAAATTATTTTTCATTTTTAATGAAATGAGAATTCTTGCTTTAGCATTATGGACTGCTAATAAAAAGGAATATAGTGAGATATCCTTTTAAGGTTTTACTCAAAAGGAGAGAGGCTTTGCTGTCACAAGATGGAAAGCTGCTGGATTTTTTAAAGTAAATTGCAATTATGTGTGCCAAAAGTGAAAAAAAATCTACCACTGCCTTGTATAAATCAAGGTTATAAAATTTATGAATATCTTCTGAATATACATGGTCATTTTTTCCGTGGAGGTGCATTGCTATGATTCGCCTTGACAGTGTTCTGCTGAGGAATAAAGAAGAGAACTGAGAAAATACAGGGTGACTAAGAATCTGTACAGCATTTAGAACACAATAAGGAAAATCTTTCATGTATTGGACTTTTAAAAATGCACCTTGAATCGGTGTTCATTTTTTTAAGTTAAAGATTTTCCTCTTCTAAAAGAGACAAATTTAAAAAAAAAACTTTTAAAAACCACATAGCTCCACATAAAGCCTTAATGAAACCTCTCCATTTGCAAATTTCTACATCAATAGCCTTTATAGCTCTGTTTCCTAATTCCTTATTACCTGGCCATCAAAATGTGCATCTGGATCTATTAAGATCCATAGAATTCCAACTACATCGCATTTCAGGATCTGTCTTTTTGGTTAGGTGAATGGCTAAAATAGCAACCAAGGTGCTCGACACATAAGGCTAGAAAGCCTCATTTCATGTTCATTGTTGATGGTGGGCGAAACACGTTCATATTATAGGATCTGAATTGTCCTGGGATATTCAATGTTCAGGTTGTCCCAAGCATCTCTTATCTTTCCCACTGTGTTTTGGTCTTGTAATTGGGGAAAGTTGTACAATCACGTGGTGCTGGTATTCTTCTCGTTGCTTAGAAATATGTGACATTTTGGAAATAAGAGAATTGTAGATTTAAAGCTACTTCCACACAAATGTTACCTGAACGAGCAGTGCTTTTTCAGCAACAGATTGGACTCATACAAGTGCCATGTTAGGTTTAGGAGTCACATTCAAGTGAGATTAAAATCCTCTGATTGTTGAATAGACTGCTAAATTCAGTATAATGGTAACAAACAGGGTATTAACCAACTGTAATGGGTTGACCCTGGCTGGATGCCAGGTGCCACCAAAGCCGCTCTATCACTCCCCCTCCTCAGCTGGACAGGGGAGAGAAAATGTAACGAAAGGCTCATGGGTCGAGATAAGGACAGGGAGAGATCACTCACCCATTCCTGTCACGGGCAAAACAGACTTGGGGAAATTAGTTTAATTTATTACCAATCAAATCAGAGTAGGATAACGAGAAAAAAACAAATCTTAAAACACCTTCTCCCCTTCTCCCCAGGCTTAACTTTACTCCCCATTTTCTCTACCCCCACCCCCGCCAGTGGCACAGGGGGACGGGGAATGGGGGTTGCAGTCAGTTCATCACACGTTGTCTCTGCTGCTCCTTCTTCCTCAGGGGGAGGACTCCTCACACTCTTCCCCTGCTCCAGCATGGGGCCCCTCCCACGGGAGACAGTCCTACACAAACTTCTCCAATGTGAGTCCCTTCCATGGGGTGCAGTCCTTCAGGAACAGGCTGCTCCAGCGTGGGTCCCCCGTGGGGTCACAAGCCCTGCCAGCAAACCTGCTCCAGCCTGGGCTCCTCTCTCTCCACGGATCTACAGGTCCTGCCAGGAGCCTGCTCCAGCGCAGGCTTCCCACAGGGTCACAGCCTCCTTTGGGCATCCACCTGCTCCGGCATGGGGTCCTCCATGGGCTGCAGGTGGATATCTGCTCCACCGTTAACCTCCATGGGCTGCAGGGGGACAGCCTGCCTCACCATGGTCTTCATCACAGGCTGCAAGGGAATCTCTGCTCCAGCGCCTGGAGCACCTCCTCCCCCTCCTTCTTCACTGACCTTGGTGTCTGCAGAATTGCTCCTCTCACATATTCTCACTCCTCTCTCTAGCTGCAGCTGTTGTTGCATGGGTTTTTCTCCCCCCTTCTTAAATATGTTATCCCAGAGGCACTACCACTGTTGCTGATGGGCTTGGCCAGTGGCAGGTCCATCTTAGAGACGGCTGGCATGGGCTCTGTTGGACACTGGGGAAGCTTCTAGCAGCTTCTCACAGAAGCCACCCCTGTAGCCCCCCCTGCTACCAAAACCCTGGCACGCAAACCCAGTACACCAACATTAGGTATGCCTCATCCCTTATCACCTATTTAAAGATAAAAGACAGTGACTAATACCATATCAAGGAAGAGTTCCACCTTTCATTTTTTATTTGATTTCTCTTGTGTCTCTATTGAAATATCTCAGTATAATGCCAATGAATTACACTCTTTATACTTCCACTTTAGAGATACCAGTCTAGGATGTTGCTGATTGTGTTGCAGCATTGCCCTGTGTATACATCACTACATTTTTAGAGGAAATAGATATGGGATAGAATCTGATTATTTCTCACCTTGGTATGTAATGCTGTAGAATAGAGTCAGTCCTGCACTGACAAAAAATGAGTGCATGTAAGCATGCACCTCCTTCCTCCCACTTCATTATCAGTCACATTTTTATACTAGAATTTAATTTTATCCAGGTGATTCTGTTTTGCATTTCTTCTAATCATTTAGTCTTTCCACACAACCCTGCTCTCATTTGTCTACAGTAATAAAAGCAGGTAAGAAAATGACAACACATCTTCAGAACTTTGCCTTTTCATTTGTTCCATACTGTATGTTATACATGTTTCATTACTGAGGTACTGTATTGGCAGATTTGTAACTTCTTTTGTTTGCCAAGGTAAGGCACAAGGTGATCTATTTTCTGGAGAGATAGTACTCCTGAATGGAATGCAATCTAGGAAGCAGGCATGTGACTTTGGAGCAGTTTTCAGTTATATTTTTAAAACAGTGGCCAAGCACAGCCGTTCTGCATCCCCCTTTTTGATTCCATGATATAACTGAGTGACCCTGAGCTAATTAGTTAACCTTTGTGTGCTTTTGTTTATTTCTGAAATGCAACTATTTCCTAATTTCCAGATAAAGGATAATGCTTACATCTACATCAATATTTGTACAGCTTTCCAAGGTCTTCAGAAAGAAGTTGCCAGTGTTATTACTATTTTATTACTCTACCTTTTTAATTATGTAACTGTACTACTTTTTACCCTTTGAAAGATGGATTTTACTTTGAGATTTCATAATTGTCTCCTATGACACCTCTGCTCTGAGAATTAACATCTTAAGAAAAGAAGGAATTTTACTCTTATTTTTAAGGAAGATTACTTAAAGGATTTTTGATGTTGCATGTAAAAAGGTGAATCATTTGGAAACATATCTAAATTTGAATATGATGTTTGTTTGAAAGAAAGAAACTGCACTGGGGTAAAATGTGTAAGAAATCACAGTTTTAAGCTGTTCTTAATGACTTCTCTTTGGGTATATTATTTCCATTAGTTTTTAATTAGTTCTGTGCCACCAAAGCTTTCCCATTTTTTTCCAAAGGACCCCTTGGTTCATTCAGTACACAAGATGAGCCTGCTCTGGGCTTTAATCAAAACTGAGGAGCAATGGAGGCTGTTGCCTCTGTATAGTCTTTTATTGTGTCACCAATCCTTTTTTTGTTCTATTAGTGATTCTGGCTTTTCATGTCCACTGTTCGGTTTCTTTTTTTTTTAAGGACTGCTGTGTATAGGACATTCTTCCATCCCAATTACCAGCCCATCATTCTCTGTTCTTTTAGACATCTCATAGAGACATCCTCAAAGATGCCCCAAAGAAGTGATTTTATAAAGAAAAAAGGATAAAAAAAATAAAAAAGAAAACATGAACTTCGTTGCTCCTCTGTTTTTCTCACTCTCTCTTCCCAGTATTAAAGGCTGATTCCTGGTCTAATGGGGAAGCAGCAATGTATCGCTGATTTCAGGGGCAATGAACCAACTGATAAATGTTGAATGTCTGACCTACTCTCTTTCAAAAATGTTAACTGTAGCACATCAGGAATATTGATGTCTTAATGAACAATAAAAGAATATGAGAGGAAATCATGGTTCTGGTAAACTTAAAAGCAGTGGATATTGTGTACCTTGACTCCAGTGAGGCATTAGACACTGCCTCCCAAAAGATGCTCCCAGAGAAGCTGAAGTATGGACTAGATGAGCAGGCAGTGAGGGGGATTGAAAACTGAGTGAACAGCTGAGCCCAGAGGGTTGTGATCAGTGGCACAAAGTCTAGTTGGAGGCCAGTAGCAAGCGATGTACCCCAGGGGTCAATGTTGGATCCAATACCCTCCCTTGAGGTATTTATATACCTCTCTCGACCTGCTGGCAACGCTCTTCCTACCTCAGCCCAAGATACTGTTAGTCATTTTTCTTGCAAGGGCACATGGCTGGCTCGTGTTGAACCTGGGGACAAACAACCCCATGCACCAAAAAATGCTGGGAGCCACCCAGCTGGAAAGCAGCTTGGCAGAAAAAGACCTGGGGCTCGTGGTGGACACCAAGTTGAGCATGAGCCAGCAATGTGTCCTTGCAGCAAAAAAGGCTAGTGTATTGTTGGGCTGCATTAGGCAAAGCACTGCCAGCAGGTCAAGGGAGGTGATCCTTCCCCTCTACTTGGCACTGGTGAGGCCACACCTGGAGTACTGTGTCCAGTTCTGGGCTCCCCAGTACAAGAGAGACATGGGCGTACTGGAGAGAGTTCAATGAAGGGCCATGAAAACTATTAAGGGACTGGAGCATCTCTCCTATGAGGAAAGGCTGGGAGAGCTGGAACTGTTCAGCCTAGACAAGAGAGGGCTTGGGCGGATCTTATCAATGTAGCTGAAGGGAGGGTGCAAAAAGGACGGAGCCAGGCTCTTTCCAGTGGTGCCCAGTGCCAGGACTAGAGCCAATACCCACAAACTGAAACACAGGAGGTTCCCCCTGAGCATCAGGAAGCGCTTTTTCACTGTGAGGGTGACTAAACACTGCCACAGGTTGCCCAGGGAGGTTGTTGAGTCTCCATCCTTGGAGATATTCAAAAGCCGTCTGAACATGGTCCTGGGAAACTGGCTGTAGGTGGCCAGAGGGCTTGGACAAGATGACCTCCAGAAGTCCCTTCCAACCTCAACTCTGATCAACTTTTTGATTAAGTGTTTTAGATGCAAAATAACATGCAGATTCAAAGTACCTTGAAAAACATAATATCTATGATTTAGGGCAAATTTTCAACATAGTATAGGAGATTTTTAGGATTTTCGTTAGTGTGCACGAGAAAATGCTGTTATATCTCGAAATGTCACAGAGTGAGTTTACCTCTAAATATGCTGTGACAAATATAATAAAAAAGGTTTCCAGACAGCATACCAGATGGATGTCAGAATTAGATGTATTCTTGTGTGTAAAATGAGACTGCCCTCATATAAACATTTTTGTGGAGAAAGTGGTAATAGAAATGTGAAAATAATTGAAAACTGAAATACAAATGCAATATACATTACTGGTATTATTGGAACTTCATGCCCTTTAACTCAGAAAGAATCTTTATAAAATATTGTGCTGAACTGTGACAAGACTGAAGTTATTAAAAAGGACCAATTCCGCATTAAGAATTGAATATTTTTGTGGGAAATATGGAGTGAGAATCTCTCATTATAAGAATAGAGTGGACATGTAAAAGGACATTTAGATACCCCTGATATCTGAGCACAGTTATGCAGAAATCTGTGGTTAATTCAAGCAGCACTGTTCTTATATTATTACTAAAGTAGAGCACTAAAAAAAAATTCTACCATTGCAGATAACTGAATTTATTCCTAAAGTACTCTTTGATGTATAATTAGGTAGATACTGTTATATTTTTTTTCTTTGAAGGTTCTTAAGATATGTTATCTTGCAATTCAGCTGACTTTATAATGATTTATTGTACCAAATGAAATTATGTAGTGTAGAAAGATTCTTAAGGTGCTAAAAAGGTGGACTAAAACTAGTCTCCTGTGCTAGCCACAGTTTTCAGTGGAATCTTCCTGTAAAAAAAAGTGAGAAATATAGGAATAAGTTGTTAATGTACTCAAGAGAAGTCAAATGAACAGGCCAAGAAACAAATCTTGCATCGATTTTAAGAGGAACAGTAGAAGCACAATTTGCCTCCATAAGGGATATCCACAGTCACTTGGAATATCACTTTAGAGGATTCTTTCTGTTCTTGTAGGCTTTGTTTTCCCTGAGCCTGCCTGTGCCATAGCGGTTTGTCTGCTAGTAAAGTGTATGCAGTAAACCAGCTTGCTTCCCACAAGTTATACTTGCATTGGTGAGTCATAATCGTCCAGACCCGGCTCGATGAGGTGTTGGAAATTAGACATAGAATCATAGAATCGTTAAGGTTGGAAAAGACCCTCAAGCACCACGTCTACCCGTCTTTTAAATACCTCCAGGGATGGAGACTCAACCACTTCCCTGGGCAGCCTGTTCCAGTGCCTGACTACTCTTTCAGTGAAGAAGTTTTTCCTAATATCCAACCTAAACTTCCCCTGGCACAACTAGAGGCCGTTTCCTCTTGTCCTATCGCTTGTTACTTGGGAGAAGAGACCGACCCCCACCTCGCTACAACCTCCTGTCAGGTAGCTGTGGAGAGCAATAAGGTCTCCCCTCAGCCTTCTCTTCTCCAAACTAAATACATGAAAATCTGACCCAGTCTCCTCTCTTACTTTCTGATTTTACAGTAGGATTGAGAGATTATTCTCTGTGGTGAATGCACTTCTATGCACCTCCTAACAATTTTGCTTACCTCTGTTGAATTTATACACTAGATGAGGGTGTGCTAAGCAATCCACTAGTCCTTTCCCACCCATGTCACCAGTTGGTATGGTCTTTATATTTCCTGGTCACGTAGCAGGGTACTGGCTGCCTGACTGTGCTGCCCACTCCATAGTTTCTTAAGAGGAAGAGTATGTGCAATGGAATTTAAGGTTAAAATATATACTATTCCTACTGTTGTGTGTTAATGCTAGAAGAAAAGAAGGTGAGAGAAAGTCAACCTGTACTTGTGTGGTGAGGTCTGGACTGCTCCTATAGTGCAGGCTTGGACCATGGGATTATGTTGATCATAATGGTCATTTTGGAGGTTTTGTTGATCTTTTAGACACCCTGCCATCTGGTAGAACTAGAACTTCATTTGTTGCCTGTTGAGAAGCCATTCTCAAGAGAGGAGAATAGATTTGATGTGCTCACAGCAGCATGTGTTTCTGAGGGCACACGCTGCTCTGCTCTGTGCCAGCTGGAATTTCCAAAGTGTTAGAGGCTTTGTGTTGAAGTACATGGCAATTGTATACAAGTCAAGAAAACGCAAAGACAGAAATAAATGTGGCTGAGGTCCTCTTTTGCCAGGGCTAGTGTTTCTTAGCCAAGCAAATATAGTAAAAACCATGACTCACCTGTCTGCCCTAAAACTGGGGAAAGATCTGGGGAGCAGTTCCAGTTCTAAATAAACAGTTCTGCCTGTATATCTTTGACAAAAAGAGACTGTGCTCTGATTTCAAACTCTTCAAAGCACTTCCCTGTGCCTACCAGCACGGTTCCCTTCTTCAAATAGCACCAATTCATCACATTCACGAGTGGATCATCCTCTCAGTAGTGGTAAAGTCATGTGGTGAGAGATAGATGGTGTTACTGATTTCAGCAGAAGGTGCCAGGCTCTGACTGTTTCAAAAATCTAAAAATTATGTCTATTTTGATATATTAACATAGACTTAGGAAAGTAACTTTATGGGCCTGTGTTTAAAAAAAAAAAAATCTTTGGACCTTTGTTCCTAATGCTGTTATGTTTGAAGAAAGTTAGTTTAAAATAATCCCTTGAGGAATCAAATGCAGATGTTAAAAACAGAGAGACACAAGCAACCTAGCTTTGGTTTGGTCTTTTGTACAGCTTGTTCATTGTGATTGTATCTTGGTATAAATCCTTGTCATTAAGTGCTCATGTACCTTACAGGCAGCATTTGATGTTTTCTTCTGAATGGATTGGATTGTTCTGGTAGCAGATACTATAATATTTATAATTGACTTTGACAGTGGATTATGTGGAACTGAATGTCCTAAGGCATGAAAGTAAATCACATCAGCCTCAGGTTCTCAGCCATTGTGGCTTTTGCTGCTTTGATATTCGTGCTATAGATTCCTTCGCTTGTTTGGTTTGACATTTACCTGCTTGTTTGCCTTCTCTTCCCCCTTCTTTCCTTTACACTTCTACCCACTCGCTAACTAAATTCTTCCTTGAGTTTTAGAATTCAGTGGCACCTCAGGGAAAGGCAGAAATGACTGACTACAGGGAAAAAAAAGAGGAAGAGAAGTCCCCTTGTTCTGTTTGCAGGCAGTGCAGTTGCAGTGTTGCAGATGAGAACTAGAAAGTGAAATTGTAAGGAAGCAGGTGATTCTTCTTTATTGTTTTTTTCTATCTCACTACTGAAAGACTTAATAGCAGTTCTTTTCCTCTGTGGCAACTGCACTTGGTTGAAGGAATCATGCGGGACTCTCTATCCAGAAATCTGTGCTTTTCCTTCTCTTTTTAATTCAGTATCAGGGCTTCTCCATTCCTTGGGCCTTGTGGGAGATTCACTTCTTTCACACTTGACAAATATGCCCGTGCTATGTCTCCTCATGTTCTCATTCAAGAATATAAAGATGGAGTGGCTACATCCCTTCATTAAATGCCTTCCAACTTCTTTAGAAATCCTTTGAATTACTTTGTTTTTGACAGCCATGATCACATTGATCCATTTTCACCTACTGTTGGTGAACATATTCCTCTGCATGAGCCTACCTGTGTTGTCATGCTGGTCATTACATCAGTTGCCAAACAGATTAAGAAAGGGTAGCAGCTGTCTTCAAAGGCCTTCAAGTATGTTAATATACACCCTAATCCAGGCTCCAGTTGTGTCAGTGACGAAGGACAGTTCAAACTGAAGGAAGTGCACTATCAAAGTTACAGGTCAAATGACAGAGGAAGAGGAGACAGTGAAGTTTTGCCTACATTTACCTGAAGCCAGCTGCTAGTCCCAGTTGTGCTGGAGCTATAGTACAGATAAATGTCTTTACAAGTGTCCTAATTTCAAAGATCTGCACAGGTGCAAAGTGAAGGAACCCTCTGATTTCTGTAAAAAACTTCTGTAGTTATGCCTGCCTGATCAGGTGCTAGGGTCATATCAGTCCTCCAGTCATTTTTGGACCAGTAGTCTTGGAACACCTCACACCTGCCTTTCAGGAGAGTCTGATGGCCAGTCACTCAGAATGGCATCTGCACCAGCAGGTACTGGAGGGAGAACAGCTGTCTTTTCAGATTTTGTCTTTTCAGACCTGCCACTCCTGCTGTCAGAGTCCTTAGTTGCCACGAACTGTGAAGGAGCTGAGTGTCCTTACATCAGCCTTGTCTTCACAAGTAAACACAAGGAGTTGCAGTGTGTGTGAAGTGCCCTGGCAGAGAGTGCCACACAAAATTGTGACATTTTGTTTGCCCAGGATTCATTTGCAGCTGCAGCAGGGGCCACAGAGACTGCAGTTTAACTGCTAACGACTGAAGCAAAACCCCCAGGTGTCTACTTCAGTAGACAGACATTCAACGAACACAAGTTAGAGGAGGCTCAGTGCAGTGGTGACTAGAAGAAACACAATGGATTTTGATGTACCTGAAGTGAATGGGATGATCTAATGGTCTCCTTTGGTTTAAAAATTTATAAAGTCATGAAATATCTCAGTGCTATTCCCTGATGGGATAAGCTTCTGCCTTTTGCATTTCACTTAATGCAGTGAAAATAGGAAGAGCATACAAGCTCTATCGTGAATCAGATTTTTTTTTTAATAAATTCAGTTTTATTAAGCTAATGGATTGAAACTGTAGATATACTGTCCATATTTAAGTACAGTGGGACCTTTCTCAATTTTCTCTGCAAATTTTCCATGGTTAGTATGAATTGCTGAGAATAACTAACACTGTACATCAGCAATAGTTTCAATAGCAGCAAAACTAGAAGTGTTGGAGGATCAGCTTTTATCATAGCACTGAGAATGTTGCTTTATTTTAGAACCTGTGCCAGCACTTGAATCACAACAGCTCAGAATGACCTTTCTCCCTAACCACCAATTTACACTACCTATACTCACAAGGACGAGCTGAGAAACTTTTTAATGAAAATAAAAGATATCTGGAAGTTTGCCTCTGGGAGAGAAGAGGAATTTGTGGGCTGACTTTTGGGGAACACCTCCCCCTAAAATTTCTTAGCCCTTTAGAAATGTTTTGGCCGCCTATGAAGTCATCAGTGAGTATTAGTAGTACATGTGAAATTATTTATTTTAGATGTTTTTTTAAATTGATAATATCCCTTTTTACTAATGAAAAATGTTAAGAATAAAATAAACCTTGGCCTTCCTCATATCTTACGATAACATATGGAAGGAACAACAAAAAATGGAAAACTGAAAAAATGCGGAAGGGGCTTTTTGTTGCAGCGAGAGGAATTTCTGTTAAAGTTTTCTTTCAGATTTTTGGCCTCAGTCTTGCAAACTGCTCTGAATAAGCCATGTCCCCTGTCAATCCTGAGTCTAATTGATCTCAAGTAGTCTCAGCAGGGAGCAGTTTCCTGGATCAAGGCCTTGTTTATTCCTGTGTGTGCTGAGATGTTTTTCTCTGTCATTTTAGTGTGAGCGATTCCCAAAACACTGGGATTCCTGTAATGGATGAAACTCAGGCTATTACTTCTTTTATTTAGAAATCAGATTGGACATCTTGGACAGTAATATTTTTCTGTATATCTTGGCGCTTCCAACCAAAGCAATATACCTGATAAATCTCTTTTGAGATGTTCCTGTTCCTGATGTTAAAAGAGGTTGACAGTAAACCCTTTGATACTGATTTGCAGAATCATGAAGAATTTACTAATTTCGTTACTTTTCCTTTATGTTGTCTTTCCTAGGCTTTTAAATACGCTTCTTTTAATATGTATTGGTTTTAAGGGAGAGTTATGATTTGGTGTAATTAGCTGTAGTCCTTGAGTCTGAGGAGCGAAAGGTTTTACGTTTATAATTTGGATTGCTAAAGCTGTAGAAATATTTCATTTCTTCCAAGGATAATAATTAACTCTTTCTGCGTTACCTGACAGTATTTCCTCAGGTAGGATTAAATTTCAGCCAGGAGTAAATCAGATATTATAATAACCTTGCACATGCAAATATTTCCACCTTTGGGTCATTTGCAGGTGCAAAAGACTACTGCTACTCAGAGCTTCTTGGCAAAAAATAGAGGTCCTAATTGGACCTTCTACTACCTTTACCAGTATTAATTTTGGCCTGTCTGATGAGAAGGTTAGAAAGTCTTTTTAAACAACTTTACAGGTGAGAAAGTCTGCATAGTTGTGGTATTCTGATCCATCATTCTGATTTAAGAATCCATTAGTTTAATTTAAAACCATTCCTAATCAATTTAAAGCAAATTAAAATAAACCTGCTTTAAATGTAGTGGTTTGAACTGAGTTACATTTAGTCATTTTAAATGCGCACTTAGTCAAACGGTGCTACATCTTATAGACGGTTCTGTAGGTTTCCATCTAGGTAAAGAAAATTGGCACCAGTACCTGTTAGTTTAGGCTGACATAGATCCCTGAAAAATGCAGCAACTGGAACAAAATACAGTTTATCCCATTTTAGTTTGGTCATTTAGTTATTTTTCTTGTGCAGAAGTCAGACCAATTTTACTCTGTTCTCACGTTCCTCATCCAATGCAGTGCCTTGATAAGATATCGCATATCAACTGATCTACAGTGACTGTGCATCTGTCAAGACAGATGAGAAATTATTTGAATTAATTTAGGTTTCATGGAAAGATGGCTAAGCTAACTTTGGTTATCTCGCTATTTGTTACAGGCTAAGAAAACTGATATGGACCATGGCCATGGATCAGCTGATACACGGTAGCCTGTTACCTTATTGTAATTTGTCTGTGTGGCAATTTCTGAGAGTTTCCAGACAGCTTATTTTGTGTACCTGAGTAAATCCCTTTGAAATGTTAGCCTAAATTAAATAGAAGCTATTTTCTTCTGTTGACATGCACATATCCAAATTAAGCTACACTGTTTTAATCCTTCTATCAGTCTATTATATCTCTAAATACATACCTTGCTTTACATCACAGTAATTTGTGTGTATGCACATACCTCTAGGAGTTTGCACTGATGTAACTAATTTGATAGTTACTATTAAACTTGTGTTTTGCCAGTTTTTAAAATCTAGATGAGCAAATAAAATAAATGAGTAATTTGATCCTGATATTGTCATAGCTAGCAATAATAACATTTTTGTCACCATTGTGTAGAACCCCACAGTAGATAGAATTAGAACCTGTAGATGTAAAGAAAGAGGAAATTAAGTCTTCTGGTTCATGTTTATGCTGTAGCCCCGCATGCAAGGTGACGACTAATAATTAAATCAGGTAATTAATAATTGTTAGATTAAAACCAACATTGCCACTAAACTGCAGAGCTTACATGGTATGCTTGTCTGCTTTTTTACACAACCAATGCTAATAACTTACCTTATTGCTAAAAATGGATCTATATACCCTTTTGTACCTAAATAGCTCGGTTCTCATCTTGTTTTCTTTCCCTTGGTATTTCCAAATATAAAACTCAGATAAAACCTTTTATTTTGCCCTGCTATTATTTCCAGCTTGAATGCAACAAATATGCAGACATCATGTGGTTTCCCTAGCAAGTGGCTATGATGAGCTTGGAACTGTGTGAATAGCAGTGATAAACAGTTGTTGACTTCTTTGGTTTTTTGTGTCAGAATTGCGATGTACCCCATAGTATGGCTCCAAGATTTTGTTGCAAAGGAAAAAAGCTGAGACAGTGCTGCATTTTTAATGGCTGAGTCACCTGCCTCTGTCCCAACACCAGAATCTCATTTTAGGACTCCTCTGAAATTCAAGTTTGTTTGCATTAAAGGCCTGCAGCCTGAGTTAATGTAATTTAAACTATTATAGTAGCTGATAACAGTGATTTTGTATGTAATAGTATTTGAAATTGCATGGTCCCTTTGATTGAAGGATTTCAAAGTGTCTTAGAACAAAATATTTAATTAACTGTTACCTCAGCATTACCAGCAGCTTTGCTTGGAATAGATTATGATGTGCACGCCTAGAGAAGGATTAGACAGTAGGTCATGAGAAATGTAATCTTCTGAAATCATTGCTTGGTTACAGTTCTCTTCAGCCCAAATATTTACATTTCTAATGAGGGGAGTGGTATATCACTTTTAGCTCAGAAGAAAAAATACCTCAGGTTTGTCATTGTTATGGCACACAAGGGAGTGATTGCTCTGCATGTATAAAAAAAGGTGAATCTGAAGAGACTTTCTTGTATCCTCATAAAGGACAATTATACAATTAACATTAGAAATTTATAGAACAACTACACATTTTGGTACAAAAGAAATAAAATTATAATGTAAGAAAGATATTATGAAGTGTTGTTCAATGCCAAGAAGGAGATGTCAATGCATCATAAAAAAAGATTCTTCGCACTCCTAAGTTGCAAAACACTGTTACTCATGACATCCCAAGGTATATAAATGTGATTCATTTTTAAGCTTCTGTTTATTACAGAACCATCTATTAGCATTTAATGAGAGTACTGTCAAGACTATGTGGGAAATAGTTTATATTTAAAGGCATGTTGCAATTTTAAACATTTTAAAATTAATAATTCAACATGCTATTATATCTTGGTCCTATAACTTGTCCTGTGCATGTGACTTTTCTGCCTGAAGGGAATCCTGCTCAGTTCAGAGCAGCCCTCTGGGGGCAGTTGGATTTGTTTGTCTGGGATGCCATCTGAAACCAGGCCAAGAAATGTGGGCTTAGCACTCCAGGCTGCTTATTGATCTGGTGACTGTGTTGGCTAAAAGAAGGGAAAAAATATGTGCATTTTTTTTCTGTAGGCTTCAAGTGTCTGTCTCCCTTGCTGGCTGCACCTCTGAAAAGTCAGGTCTTTATCATTGTCCAAGAAGAACTGTCTCCTTTTTCTCCTGGGACACTTGTGACTAGACTAGATGAGGATTTAAGAGAACTGGATTCTATTTTTAGGTCTAATAAGTAGCTTGTCAAGTCTTGATGAAGGTACTTCACAGCTTTTTGCCTCAATTTCCTTATCTGTAAAATGGGCATAATGGTATCGGCCTCTTTCATGTGGTGCTTTGAGATGTACTGATGAAAAATGCTGCTATGACCTTTTCTGTAGCTACTATGTACTCGTAAAAGGCCTGATTCTGTTAGATGCTACCTGAATGGTAATGAGACCTCTTAGTGCTTAGTAATGCTTAATGCTTAATGTTCAGCATGTGCTCAGTACTGTACAGAAGTAGGTCCAAATAATGATGCCTTTTTTTCACATCAGGTTTTTCTTTATTTTGTCCCATTATAGGACTGTGTTATATTTTCTATTTAATATTTTGGAAGTCTTCAGCCAGACTAACAGGAGGGCATTCTGCATGGGGTTAGGTTTGCATTCTGTTCAAAAGAATTAAGAGTGCAGCTGAACTGATGCCACTATTACTTCTGATGTTAAAATACGTATGCTTTCTCATTGTTTGGGTCTAAATTATCCTTGAGTCTTGTGCATAATAGTTAATTCTGACTGCAGCAATGCTCACTGATACTAATGAGTGTGGGTCTGATGCATGACAGGATGCCTTTCTGCCAAAAAGCCACTCATACCTCCTGCAGCTGCTGTTTTTGCTGTTTTTGCTGTTCAGCCTGGAAGGAATTTTATAGGCCTGTTCTTCCTATTCCCCAGAAACTACCCAGTGCTTCAGAAGAGAGATGAGGCTGAAACTCATTCTAAGTCAAAATGGTGACATATTAACAGGATCCTATCAACAGCTTCTTGAGATGAAAAGATATTAATACACAAATATATGTAATTTCTCTCTGACACCTCCTGTACCCCATCTGCCAGACTGAAGTACTTGGTGCACTTGGTAGCCTGTTAACATTATAGATAATAAAAGGAAACTGCTTAATAAGTTTGTACTCCATTTAAGTAAATTGCAAACTGCCCTTTAGCAGTCAGCTAACAAAGCTTCTCAGATAGCTGAAGTAATTTACTAATTCTGGTATGGAGAAGGTAGCATGAGATTTCTCCTGTCCTAAGGTGAAGAACGTTTATTCCCAGATAATATTGCTTTGTTGACTGCATATGAAAATAATGCTGTCTTATTCTTTCTGAAGTTGTGGGATAAGGTGACCATAGTAAGGAATCCAGTATTCCGTCAACTCCTTATATCTGCATAGATAAAGAAAGAGTAAGACTGAAAAAGGCAGCAATCTGATTAGTTAGAAATGGGTATAATTTGTTTTGCTGTAGGTCAACAGTTGTCTAGAGGATAACATCAAAAACCTGTTCTACTTTGCTTTCTTTGGTCTTGTGCTGAAATTGATTTTTTGCTACTTGGCCCTTTTCCCAGGGATTCTTGGGAATTTAGCTCAAATGATTTGGTATGCTTTTTTCCCAACTGAAGAGTGAATTGTTCTAGGTGTACAAATTATACTTGCTTTATTAATGATTCCTTTACATGACAGCGTACTGCCTAAAGGCAACAAATCAAGACTCAAGTAATTCTGTTTAGAACTCGGTTGTTTGATGAAGCTGCATCCTTTATTGTAGAAGTGCCTAATTTTATGCACCGAGCAAGTGAGTTATTTCAGAAGGTTTCCAGAATGATTTCTTTAGGCAACAAATTAATGGCAAGTGTCATAAGAGTCAACAGCAAGGAATGGAGGCAATCGGTGCAAATATTGAGCAATCTGAAAGAAGCTAATGACAAGGTATGGCTCAGAAGATAATACATGAAGGGTGCAAAAATTTTCTATGTAACTCATAAAGAAAGATACAATTCTTAATCTTAAGAAACTGATTTGTTACAGGTTTCCTGAGTTGTTGTGCAATCAGTCTTTCAGAATTTTATTCTCAGATCTCACATGTGGCCACCTCTGAGCATGCACAAAATCTTTCTTAATCATTTCTGACTTGCTCTTCGGTTTATTTCTTATAAGCTGATCTATTAGGTGGTAACTGATGAGAAGAGGAAGAAAGGGTTATTTTAATTTAAATGGATCTCTGTGTCAGCAGGGTTTGGCTGAGTAGATCTATTTATTATTAGGACCAACAAGTCAGGTGGCTAAGAGAGTGTCAGTGTTGTTTTATTTAAAATACACTTTAAAATACACACAGCCTGAAATCCTGACTTCATGATTGATTGTATAGCTGGGGGCTTGCATGTTCGGTGAGTTGACCTCACTACCTGATCTGGAGAGCTCAGCTTGAGACAAGGTTCAGTTTACAAGATGTTTCAAAATTAGACTGGACCCATGTTGTAGCTACACAGAGATTTGTGAAGGAAATTGACAAATGAAGAGCCTAGGGATAAGTATTGAATTCTTGTTTTAAGAAGGAGTAACTGTGTTCTCTCGCCTGAAAACCCTTAACAATACCTTGTGAAGTTATCTGTTTCATGGACCATTACGTTAAGAGAGGCTCCTTATGCCTTAATTTCATGTTTATATTTTTGTACTGATTAATTATTATAGGTGACAATGGCCTTTGTAAAGAATCATTAGCACAAAATGATGGTTTGAAATTGCAAGCCCATAGGTAGAGATGCTTCTTTAATTGCATCCAAAGCACATTCTGCTCCCATGAATGCCCATTAGCAAAAGCAAAGAGGAGCAGTGGTCTGATGGTCAGAAGCCACTAGGGCAGCACCACACAGGTGTACCACGGGTAGCTAAGATGGGGATTGGAGGCAGCCTAGCCATGTTAGGCCCACACATGGCCTGGGCTCTGATGAGAGAGGCTATTTATACCCTGCTACAGTAGCTCTGCTTCAACAGAATCTGTTGATTCTCTGGTACATAAACATAGGAGTGACAGTGTGGCGAGTATGCCTCTGTCAGGAGAAGCATTCTTCTTTGTTTTATGAGCATCGTTTATGATTGTAACCTTCAATGTAGAGAAGAATATCTGTTTTAGAGTAGTGCTGAATGCATCTGGGAAGCAGAAAGAGGCCAATCAAGGTCTCAGCAAATGTTTCCACTGTGGTAGAATAAAAGGATTTCTACCAGCAGAATCACTGATTTTCACATGTTCCCTGCTCAGCTGCTGATAAAGAAGGGGAGGCAGGGGGCAGAGATGAGAAAATTTCAAGTAGAGGTAGAAGAAAAAGAATAGTGTTCCAATACCGTAAAGGAGACATACCCATAAAAGAAGAGGAGGTATGTCCAACCTACTTCTGCAAATAGAAAACAGCTGAAAGAGCTGGGGGGCAAGTGAAGTGTTGTCCTTCCTCAAGGACACAGACCAAATCCAAATGCTCCAAAGGCAAATGTTTTTCAAGTATTTGTGTTTTTTTACAAACATTGCAATGCTCTAGCGCTAGCTAAAATTAAAGTACATGTCTGTAGGAAATTCCTTTGAATGTCTGTTTTATTTTTTTGGAACATGAACCAGAACAGATGCAGCTAGGTGTAATTCTGGGAGAACGTGCCTAACAGCAAAGTTGAGCTGGGTTTTACTGCTGGTCCCCGGCCCTGGGCAGTTGGACTAAAGGATCCCTTGCAGAGGGCTTCAGACAGGGTTTCTGTGTCCAGAAATTTGCTGGAGAGACCCAGAGTAAAGACCGTATTTGGAATCTTGCCAGATCCAGCTGGCTTGGAAATGTGTGGGATGCAACTGTTGGGCCCAATTACAGCAGATTGATGATTGTCTATGAAAGGGACTCAGCCAGGACTATGACAAATAGTAATTTGACTTTCCGTTACATTTTTCCAAAATCTTTAATGGGAAAAAAAAATACATATGTAAACGTTTGTTGTCTCAATAAAGAGCTGAAGCCATAAATAAAAAAGATAGTGTGTTTGTGTATTTATTCTTTTTTCATGGGGAAAAGAGATGTTTCCCTTCCTCTGATATTTCCCTCCACTTCTCAGCTTTTAACAGTTTCAGAATGGAAAGAGAAGGGAATCCTAAAGTGATGTTAGAGATGATCAGTTCAGACTTCTTACTATTTGCCTGTCGTCCATCTGTCCTGGTCCCCAGAGCATGCTATTTGTTATTGATGGAAATGGGTATGTTTCCTGCAAGCAGTTCAATTAAGACAACATATTTTGGTTTTATTTGCATTTTTCTCTTTGAGAAGTCAGCACTGTAAATTAATCTTTAACATGTACTAGGAGTTAGCCTTTAAGGAGGATTCATTTAGTTGATATTTTTGTGAAGCATATTTTTAAAGAAGTATCTTTGAATAGTTTTTGACCAGACTTTCCTAAACTTTCTATTTTTTTTCCCTTTTTCCCTGGTGTCTTTGAAATAAAGTGCCCTGTTGCTCCTTCAGTGATCTACATTTAAGGTCTTTGAGTCCTAAAAGAGAATTGTGGGTTTTGCATTAATTTATTTAGGAAACTCAGAGATTTATACCTTCATGAAAGGCCCATGTCTTCTCCTAGAGAGCTCAAAATCTCCGCTAAACCCAATCTTCTGTTTAAAGGCTTAAAGCCCTGAAGTTGGTGTCTCTGCTCAGAAGAACAATATCTCTGCCCTTTCTATGATCCTTTATTGACTGTAGTACATTATTACAGCTAGTGAGTTCTCTCTGATAAATATGGTCATAAGTAGTAATATTTTGTATTTTCAATTGGTGGCTGTTGGCAAGCAGATTCCATTATGTGTTCTTAGCTTTTTGGCTATTGTCAAGCTAGCTTAGATTCTGATGATTTACTACTTTGTAGGATCTATCACTTGCTTTTATAAGCTTTGTAGAGAAAAAATGATATACTGTAAAATCTATGCTGAAAGAGCAGTTGGAAGGAAAAAGAAAACATTCGGTTTTCTAAATAAGTATATGTTTTGGGTTTCTCAGAGTGTGATTCTGTCAACCTTCTTCGGGCAGGAGACATTTAAGTGTGTTTTGTACAACTCCACGCACATCACTTAGGCAGGCAATGTATGGATTCTTATTCACACCTGTAAATGTCTGTCATTAGACACTAATTTGTATTATAATGGCACTAGTAGATCAAATTGGTTCCTGGACTCCTATTGTATTTTCAAGGCTTGCTTCTGTCTTTGTTTTTGTGTACTACTGATGACACATCCCTTAAGGATAAAGGTATTTTAATAAAACTCTTTAGGCAGGAAGGAATTTTGGCACCTGCATCAATGCTGGTAGCAGAGAGCATCTGCACTGTTTGCTGTGACCATGCAGAGAAAGAGTTGACTTCATTACTACAGCAGTTATGACTATAATTTCCCTCGACTGCAGTCTACTTTCATTTAATTTGTGCTTAAGGGCCCTTCACATAGAATGATTTCTGCTGGGTGAAAGATCTTGCTACAGCTGAGAGGTCACAATATAATACACTCTATTGATTGTAATGAATACTTGGTGTTGGCTGTATACAGGATGCATGAAGGAATCCATTTTAAGTCCTGAAATAAAAGTAAAATGTAGGTTGATTGTATCTACAGTTTGCAATTGTATTCATGGAGGCTCACTATCAGGTATGAGAGGTCTGTGACCAGCTTGACTATGCAAACTCATCGTTTTTTAAGTTTACCTTTGCATAACAGCCTTTTTGTGGTATTATCATTGCCTGATGTAAATACAATCAAAGCTCTACAGAGGGAATGGTTGTGTGACCGTTGGTGCTTTGTTAAATTCTGGAAAAAAGATTATTTAATGCAATGCGCAAAACAGGATTGTAGCTCCCATGGAGAAAAAAAGTATTTGCTAATTCTAACATGAACACAACCTTTTCTAACAGGCAATGTGTAAAAATAAATCACTTCTCAATGGGAAAGAAATCAAATAGTCTACAGGTGTCTTCCCAAAAGACAGAGAACAGGAGGATGAGGACAAGGCTATTCATTCCTCTCATTTCTCCCTTTGTTCCCGGGACCTATTGGACCATCTGTGGGTTCCCTGTGTGCACAGGTCACAAGCTCTGAAATTGTTTCCAGGTAAAAATCACTGCTTCTGATTTAAATTAAATTCTGTATGCATTTATGAAGGAAAGAAAAGAACTGACTGTCTGGGCAGGCTGCAGGTGGTCAAAAGCATTCTTACTGATGAAGTGTTCGTTATGTTGAGCAATACAGCTGGAGACAATATGATCAGTTTTGTTTGTACAACCTGACAGCACTTGGTGAAGAAGCAACTGTGCTGTTAGATATAGAGAATAGGCACTTGCATATATAAGATCACTGCCCATTGTACTGCATCATACTTTTTGACATGACTAATGTGACCATCTCATGAAACGGTATTTTTTTCCCTGTTTGATTCAGTAGCCCTACAGAAAACCCATCTCTATATCCAGGAGTTAACATGCTAAAGAAGACACAATTTTGCATATATTTATTTGTTAAAATCCAACAAAGTCCTACTTAAAAAGAGGAAAAAGAACAGCAACAAAACCTCAAAACCCAGACCCAACCAACCTGGGACAAATCTCTAATGATATAAATTATGCAACATTGTTGACTTCAGAGTCATGGTACATCTGCACACTATGATGGAATTTGTCCCAGAGGATTTGCCATACCAAATTAGACTTCATATCAATCTACTCTACAAACTTGTCTCTGAATGTAGCCAGCACCAGATGTTTCAGAGGCAAGGTAGAAGAAACCACCTGGTTCATATACAAATGAGGCTAATGTGTTTTTTACATTAGGTGCCCTCCTGAGCAGTGGTTAGATATAGGTTTAAGGCTGAAAGCAGAAAAATATATTATTATTTCACAAAATTTATGACAACTAGGTATTTTTGCTGTTTTTATAAATGCAAGTTTGTGTATAGTTTGTGTATATTAAAGCTCTTTCAGTATCAGTAAATCTTTCATCTCTGGCAAGAAGATAAACCTGTATCTCCAGAGAAACCACATTTGTGACACCAGCCCCATGACAATACTAGAAGAGGAAGTGAGGACGTTTGGAGCTGTTTTTAATTAGATCTCACATACAGAAAGAATGTTTGCATTTATTTATTTAATGTTTTACAATAGCTGTAACAGAATATGAAACCCTTTCTAGACTTTCTGAGCCTTCTGTCAGTAGTCCTGCTTATTTTCATGCTCATCAGAATTAATACAAATTCAGTGAGACTATTGAGTTTCAAAGTGCATTTTGTATGATTGTGGCTTAGGTCAGGATGGACTGAACTCATGCATCAAATACTATGCAATAATTAGATCTGTGTGAAGAAGTTTGGATATTTATTGTCTCTGTGAAAGAGTGTTTATTAATGCATAGAAGACTACAAAGTTACAGAAATGGGATTGTCTTTACTTCCACTTTAGCTACTCACTTGAGCAGCACTTGTCAATAGTTTAGAGGAGTATGGCATTAAGTGTGCTGGTTTGGGCTTCACGATCTCGGTCCCAGGAATCCCTGAAGATCCTCCAAGGTCAGGTATCCCCAGAAGCAGAGTTGTGCTGCTCCCTCTTTGGGATGAGGTGAATGAGTTTTACAGGTTGGAGAGCATCTTCCAGATTGTTTGAACTTTGCTGGACAGAGGACTGTTGTGAGCTTTGGCTCTTCCAGTGTTTTAGCGAGTCACTGGGTAAATAGTCTTGCATAAGTTAGTTCTGCTACTTCTGTCAGTTATAATTTTTTTCATAACAGCCGTATAACTGTGCTTTATCTAGCAAAAGTTACATTCCTAAGAACTACATAACAACACACAGAAGGTCAAACTGTGGGCTTCCAACATCAGCCTAATTACTCAAGTGGTGTCAACTCAATAGGCCAAGATATCTTGCATTTACAGAGCAGGAAAAAAAAAAGCATCATATAATTTGAGTAAGTAAAAATCACTGCCATATAAGATGTACCGTATTTAAATTGGGGAAAAAAAAGTCAGAGAATATCAGGTAGAGTGGCAGAGCTGAGACTCATTCTTTTCCGTCTCTTTCCCCATGCATTAAGTGCAAACTGATAACTGCAAAAAACACGTAGCTCATTGGATTTTCTCTTATGTCACCAAAGGCAGGTTGGCTGGTAGCACTGGCTGGGTTTCATGGTTGATGTGACCTTGCTAGTGACAGTGTGTGCTGCCAGTGCTGAGGAATCATAGTTCATCAAATTCAAGAGATGGTGCCATCTCAGGACTTATGGCCTGATCTGAAACCATTGGAAAGACTTGTATTGGCTTTGGTTGCTTTAGACCAGGTCCTAACACCATGAGAAGTTTTCTTATCATCTTGTTTCTTAATGACACTCAAAGGGAGAATTCATAGTATTAGCTATGGAGGTCCTGAGAGGGTTCCCTGTCAGTCAGGTGATTTGCACATTGCATCTCTGAGTTCATAAATTGGTATGTATGCCAGTCTTCAACGATTAAAGAAAAATGTCTAACTAGTACCTAGTTTTAACTGGTTTTGGCTCTTAATGATTCCTAAGGCAGTTAAACTGAGAGGTATACAATGAAATTGCTCTGAAACTTCAAGGACAAATAATAATATTTAAATTCAGCTTTAAAAAACAGGACAAAATCATTGTACTGAGGCTTTTTCCCCTCAGTGTTTATACTGCCATTTCTTAAGTTGCTTTTTGACAGTTGGATATTTATATCCAACTAATACAAAACTAAAACCAGAAAGGCTGGTTGTCCTTTTAAAAGGCTTTTCATGCTTCTTTTTTTTAAGCACCTGTAAACATCAGGAAAGTCAAGCCTGGTTTTCAGTTGTTTTATTGGAAGACATTGTTTAGGTCAAACTTCATGATGGCCTTGTGGTCAGGCAGGGATCATATCCTCCATTACATCTAGTCTGATTTTTTAAACTCATAGCTTCTGTTTTTCTCCTGTGCTGGCCCTGATGATTAGAAACTCCTTCCTTATAAATATTAGAAAAGTTGCGTCTTGTTTCTCCCTCAGATCTCTCCCTAAAACTGTCTATTTTTAAGCAATATCCCCAAGAACTCTGGCAACGTACTGGCTACTGAGGTAATGAGATTGCTAGTGCACAGAAAAATAAATGTTTGGGACCCTCATTGTATGATTAGCAAACATTCTTGTACATGTTCTTGCCTCACAGACTACAAGCAAGGAGGCAACTGGCAAACAAAGATGAGATGGTGTACAGAAATGGTGTTACCGATGTATTATGAAGGCAGAACATGGGTTGCTTCAAAGAGACACATAAGAGGTGTTGAGTTTTGACTTATCGGAGATTTGTCACATGTCAAGTTCTTCATTGTAATACTCCTCTATAAGCAGAGGAAGATGAACTGTTATGTGTTGGTGAAGGTTGAGAGTTGTTTTTCTTTCAAGATCATATTGTAATTTGCATTAAAAAATCCAGTCAAAGTACTATAGGCTTGAATGATTACCTATGAAATCATAATCGTCCATCACAGAACAGAATAATCTTACTCATATCCTTCTAGAACAGAAAATTGGTCCTTGAACATGCTAAAGGTCTACACTACCAAAGTCTTTGAAGGAAGAGACCTCTTCCAACTCACAACTAATGAAAAGTAGAGTTGAGCTCTACTCATGGGGTAGCTGGCTGAAGGCTTGATCTTCCATCCGTGTGACCTGGGATCCAAGCTGTTCATGCAAACACTTACCAATGCAGACCTGCCAGGCAGCAGGTAGCCTGGTGGGAGCTGATTGATTCACAAGAAAAAGTCAAAGCTTTTCAGGCCTGCAATATCTGATGCATTAGCCTAAGCCTAAAAGAGACAGATCTTTCTTATCTCATACAATAGAGCTGAAATTCAGACAATAAATATAGCTTCAGACCTCCCCATCCCCCTTGTGCAAAGTAAGTTTCATTTTTACACAGAAATGAGGGAAGTCATTTACTGCTGGCTTGGGTACAGTGCTCTTGTTATCAGACTAGAGTCACAGCTGCTATAGCAGAGTGTAGCAGAAATGCATGGAAATATTATTAACTTCCAAATTAAGCACAGTATTTGTAAGTTGCAATTGGGAGTAGAGGATTTTTAATTAGGAATCTTGACAAGACTTAAATGAATTGTTTTTGTCCCAGTAAAAACTGTGGCCTTGATAAATTTCTGTTACTGAAAAGCAAGTTAATTTCCCCTGTTCAATTCTTCTTTCAGTGGCTGTTATACATCATAGAAACTAATTTATGGGGGAAGCACTGAGCGGGAATTGATGATTATTTTAAGAATAGCTCAGCACAAAATTACTCACATGAGTAAAGGAGGCTGGGATTTGGTTCCTCATTCAGACTCCACAAATGCTATTATCAGATACTTCAGAGGCTGGAATCACTTTTCCCTCATATTTGTGGCATACAAGAATGTAATGTAACCTGGGGGTTTGCACTTCATTCTAATACCATTGACTCACAGGAGTGCCGGCATCAGTTTTGTGCTCTGACATTTCATGTTTAAAAAAAAAAAAAAATTACAACTGGTTTTCCAGTTCTAAACACGTTAGCTCTTAAGCCTATAGAGAGATGTTGTGTTCTGCTTGCAGCAGGAAGCAGATACCACCAGTAGCTCATGCCACAACTGCTTACCACCACCCTTTGTGTTGTGAGAAGCCATCACTTATTCAGGGCTGCCAGCAATGCCTAACCCTCTTCTATCAGAATGAATCCAGATACTCTACATTTACGATGTAAACTGTTTATGTTCATGTGGTTATTGTGGATAAAGCAGGTTAGGGAGTGCATAAACAAGTAGATACATGCTACCCTGCACATACAAGGCACAATCTGCTTGTTTCTTTCCTTCTGTCAGATTCTGTTACCATAACCATAATACTATCCTTTCCTAATAAAAGCTGATGGTTTCCCAACTACTTTTCCCACCTGGTTTTCTCACCTCAGTAAAGCAACTCCAGAAAACGTTCATCCAGGTGGAACTATCCCAAGGCATTCACCTTTTTCTGCATAAGACTTCCAGACTGACACCTGTTAAAGCCACCTGGCTGGATGATTAGAAGGAAATTTTCAGTGATCCTTGTTGGAACTATCACGATCACAGCCCATGGCAGTGTTTCTCCAAGGTTGTTGTCAGGGATTTGGAAATGGCACTGCCACAAGACAGACACAGGGATCAAGAAGTTCTGCTAGTTTGCAATGGAACATTTGCTGTAAAACAATTCATGGCACTCGCTCCAAATAACAGACATGTGCTAGGGAAAGCCCAGCACAGATATCTGGAGAAGAATGGACCATTTCTGTTAAGGATTTTTTTTCAAATGGTGTATATGTTGAAGGCTTTCCCAACAGTCCCTGGGCAGGCGTCATTCTGATGGCCAACTCCAAAAGGCCAGACCAGGCTGCTACAATTATGCAGACTTTGCAGATTCAGCCTCTGCAAAAGCTTATGGTCTTCTGAATACACACAATTCCCAGAGAAGTCAATGATTTCAAGGGCAGCCTTTGGCCTCATGCTGTCATCTTCATTAATTATGCAATTCAATTTAATTAAAGTGGTAAAGTCACTTAGGCAATTTTGAAAAATCACACCTTAAATGAGTAAAATGGAGGAAACAAACATATATATATATATGTATGTATATAAAATATATGGTGTACATACCTATAGTATATGTCAAAAGATAACATTTGCAGTTATGCTACTAAGGATAATTCCATTTTCCCTAGACTGTTAGACTATGTTCATCCCTGTGGCATGTGAGAGCCTTCCGTTAGCGCATTAAGCCGTATATCTTACACATCTGTTACATGCTTATTCTCAGTTTCTCCTTCTAGGAGGAAAAACTTGTCCAATTAGGTCTCTCATTTTGGTGGACCTGAGGGATTTTATTTATTTGTTTGCTCTTTCAGTCTACATGCTTCTACATAAATATGGTAGATAAGGAAAGATCAAAGGACTTTGCCTTGCACTTGAAACAGAAGGAACAAAGGTTTGCCAAAGGCTCATTAATCCATCACTGATGCTGAGGTTTCCAACTTACCCTCTGTTGCTTTGTCATATGAAGCCTTACACAGGGCACTTGGAGTGCAGAAGGAGTATGCCCTGAACGCCAGCCAACTGAAAGGGTACAGCTGAGGGGTAAACGCTAATGCAGCTGAGGGCTGTGAGATCTGAAAATAGAAGGAAAATAATTGCTGCTGATGTGAATTTCCAGGCATACATGCGAGAATATGGGGATAGAGCCAAATAGGTTCAGAAAGGGTCTTAACTAACACCTGCCTAAAATGCAGCCTCTGTCAGGCACAGAGGATCAGTTTTTGTTTAGATCATCCATTCACGTACTTTAATATAGCATATACTGCCAGCTCTCCTTCATAACCCTGCTGAGCTTGGGACTCATTCTCTCTCTCTCTATTTCTCTGTGTTATTCTTCATCTCCTTCATAGCAAAATTATTCTGACTTTCATCTCTAACTCATCAGAGTTCTGGTTCTGGTACCTTCAGTGTCTCAGTGTTTTCCATAATGTCCAACCCAGAGTAAGGATGAGGACTTGCACAGTTATTAGAAGACCTTTTACTCTCTTGTGCTGTTTAAAAAGTTATACCTCTTTTTGACATTACCTAAGATGTGTCCTCGGCAAATACCCTGTCCTACCTTTATTTGCTCATAGTTCATAGCTCCTTGTGCTACAGTGACAGACTTTAAAGGAGAATAATTTCTTCTATCAGGTGTCAGAGAAATCTGGGATCTCTGCTTAGTGCTAGGCAGTTACACAATGCATGATTGCTGTGATGCTGAGTAGGATAATCAGCTTTTAGGAGTGTGTGACCACCAGCGGAGTGCACTGAGTTGCACGCCAACTTTTAAAAGCAGTGAGTCAGCAGCTGGTCAGCTTGACTCTGGTGCACTACAGGGCAGCTAGGTGGTCTGACAGACTGGTCGTAGCGTGAGACAGCAAAGTGTGGGACAGCAGTGGGAAGACTGCCAAAGTCTAAAAAAGGACATCTGACATACAAATGCAAACGTATGATGACCTTTTCCTTCCCCTGCTTTAACTCATCATGAAATTAATGTAATGCCCTTTTGGAAGAGTTTCTGCAGTTGGCAGAAGCTTGCTAGTTCACTTGGGAGAACTCCATCATGAGGCTGCAGGGATTTCAACCTGAAAACAAAATACCAGAACATCCCACATGTTCACTCTTTCCCCTCCCATCTGATGTAGACCAGCCCTTAGCCACACCAAAATATGCTACACGGAATTATTGGGTGAGCAACTGAGTTGTGCTGATTTGATCTAGTTCCCTCATCTTACAAGCCAACTAGCTTGAGTTGGAAGCCTTTCTCATATGTATGGTAAAAAGGAGGTTTGTGTTGTACACAGGAAAGGGAGATTTTGGAGCCACAACCTGATTTAGTTCTGGTGTAAAGATAAATCCTTTCTCGCACTGTATGCAGCCTGAAAGTGACTTACACAGAAGTCCATCTCTTACCACTGTGATCCCTATTATGGAAGAAGGAGCTTTGCCTGGCAGGGAGTGAGGACCTCTGGCCACCTTGCATTACACGGGTTCTAGACGAGGCTTCTAAAAAGAACAAAAGTTCAAGGTTTTATCAGGAGCAATTTTCCTGGCATGTTTTGTCAGCCATGAGTTATTTCTATTGCTTCTCTGAGCTGGTGGGAACTGATCTATGAAAGAAGTATAGCTACATTTAAGCAGTACTAGACTCAAACAAGTATACACTGACTTTCATACAGTTCATGAGATGAGCTTAGTGCTGCACTAACTTGCTAAATGCAGATTTAGTTCACATCTAATTCACATCTTCCCAGGACCTCACTCTCATTCCTGTCTGTCCTTAGTAAATCAGTATCTTACATGTATGTATTTAACAGGTGAATTCTATCTGCCTGTGTCAGATGTGAGATGCTTACCTTCCCCAAAAATTGTTATAATGAGATATATTTGCCCTCAATGTAACATTTTGTGATCTTAAAAGGCCAGTAAATTATACCACAGGCACTATGAAATATCCTAACTATATAATTTCATGCAATTTAATCAACATCACATAGTTTTTTGAATATAATGATTTATTTTCAAGCAGTCAATGATTAAAATCTATTAGAGAACCCATTTAGATTTGTTTTAGTACTTATTTCACTTCCACACTCCATGAAAGATTTAAAACATTGAAGTATCTCATTTCAACGCCATTGTACTTGTGCTGCTTGTTCGACAGAAAATGCAGTTTTCCTAAACACATTTTTCTTTTATCAACACTTATGATTGATTGACTGAGAATCAACGGAACAGAACTGGCTGCCAAAGCCTTGCATCCTGTTGTGAGCCACAACTCTGACAGTTTGTGCTTTGAAAGTGTGTCAGCTCTCCTTCCGAATCAGCAGTAAGTCTCACTAGCTTCCCCAACGTAGTAACACAGGGCCACATATTTTCTTTTACCTCTTCCAAACGTGTTAGGACGTGTTAGAATGCAAATCAAATTACACCTCCTGAGGGTCATAGTGGTTGGAGGATACGTGCCGAAATAGGTTCCCAGGCATTCAACAGCCACAGCTGGTACTGCAGCCTTTTTCTTGCTGTGGGGCACAAGGAACATTGTCTGCTGGCAACAGCAGCCTAAAGGATGTCCTTGGGACATCCCCCAAAGTGTGTTTCTTATTACAAGCTTGGTTTCTACCTGCATAAAGTCTTTTTGGTGTCTGGGATCAGAACATTCCTTCTAATTGACTGAGATGGGCTTTCTGTCTGCTCCTGGAAGTACAGGCAGTCTGCGTTCCTACAAAAATAATAGATTTGCCCAGTTAACAGGAGAGCTCAAAAGAGAGATTGTTAGGTCTTTTTTGTCTTGAACCCTGAATGGATAGGCAAAAAAAAAAGGAAAAGGAAAAAGTTGTTCCACTCTACTGACTTGAAACATATATGGCCATGAATTTCATGAGCTTACTAATGTGACTGTCATGTCTCTTACACAAAAGTCATCATTTGCATTTTCCATTTAAGAACTTGATATTCTTTATAAACTTACTTGAATTCTGTAAAGAGAGCTGACAGTTCCTGAAGAGAAAAAAAGCCACATTATTATTATGTCACTTCTAGAAATGCTAATGACAGGATATGAAGGACAGCGTAATTATAGTGTTGCTCTAGTGATTCTTCGGTTAAGGTTTTCTCAGTACTTTAATTATAAACTACTTATTTCAGCAGTTTAACTTTCTAACTTCTCAGTCAAACACCCTTTGGGTTTGATTCACACTTTGCAGTGCTTGTTGGTGTAAAAAGAGCCTCCTCTAGTCAAAGTCGAAGTCCCATGCAATCAGGAGCACTCACCTCTATGGAGGACAGCTAGACTGAAGAGAAGGACCAAAGAAAGAACTGGCTTTTTCTGCATGAGAGCCAAACTGTTGTTGAGAAGTGGGTGCACTGACGTAAACAGGAGTGATAAAACCCTCGGAAGAGAAGTCTGGAAGAGAGTTAGGCATATATCAAGCAAACTTGACAGGCCAAGCTGAAAAGCTGCAGAATATGTAAATCAGATGAGGTCAAAACACAACAAGAAAAAGACAGTTCTGTAACTCTCTAGCCAGCATCTTAGAGACCTGCTACCTCAGCATATCTGAACTTGGGGATGGATACTTAACACAAAGAAAGAACAAAACCTTCAAAAGAGCGTTTTCTTGGATGCTTGTCCAGCGGTCACAGTTCTCCATATTCTGCAAAATGATTTTTCAGTCGTTGAATCCATTCTCAAAGCTTTGGTCAGGGAAATATACTTTTCAGGCAATGTATACTTAAACTCCATTGGGATTTATGTGCAATGCTTTTAAACTCATGCCTAGGTGAATTTATGAATAAGAGCTGACTTACTATGTGACCAAATACTTTCCTGAAGCGGGGCCAAGAGAAGGGACAGATAGTTCTTTCTGTTAGGCTCCTTAAGAAAGAAATCTAAAAGCAGATCACATCCTTTGAACAGGACTGCAAACTTCTCAAAACTGCAAAGCACAAATCCAATGGTTAGTAAGAGTCCTTTGTTCAGAGATCAGCAATTTGAGAAGCCTGATCTGTAAAGCCTCAAAGACCTCAATAGGAGCTTTTAATCATTAGTTTCTTTATTTACTGTTGTAAGTGTACACTGACAGTTTTGCCTGGAAAGCTACCACTGCTTGTCCTTGGTGGGGAAGAACATGAAGGACAGAGTTTTAGCTTTTGTGATAACACGGTGTGATGTGATTCATTGCAAAAGTGATGGCATGAAAGCTGGGGAGTGGGATTGAGGGAGGAGAGCAAACACAAGCAGTTCTGCAACAGTTTGCAAGAGTTTGTGAATAAGAGTGGGTATTACCTTGATTTTGTCTCGTCATGGTCTGTTGACAAGTCCTTCCTTCCCTCCTCCCTTGCTCACCCATCCTTCTACCTCAAGCAAAGGCTTTGGGAAAGTGGAAGCTCTCTGAACAGTTTCAAATACCTCCTTTCCTTAAAAACCATTCTCCTTGCTCCTCGACAAGGGAGGTAAAGCTGGGTTCATTCTGAGAAATGACAAAGTTCAAGGGAAGGTTGAATCTGTATCAGCTTTGGTAACATTCATTTTTGCAGGACTGTGCTACAGCTGTTTTTGTTTTGTTGTGTTGTTTTGTTTTATTTTCCCTTCATTCTCCTGCTGTGATATGCGGTGCTCTGCTGTGGAATTGGGAGTGCATTTGCGTGCCTGTGTGTGGGGAAGTAGCCAGCATTCAAAAAAATCTTAACCAAGATTTATGAGGCAAATTATGTTGTTTGTTAAATACCCAGATGGAAAATCAGAAACTCTAGACGTGGTGAGTAGTGAGGGTATCAGCAAAAAGCTATGATTCAGACAAATAGAAAGCCTCATGATTTAATTTAAAATGAAATAGTGTTCCCTTTCATGAATAACAAAAGGTTGTTTTGTGTTGCATGTGTCCCCCCTGCCGACACCCTTCCTGAAGCTGAGTCCTGTATTCTCTATTTTCGTTCCTTTGCTACAGGTATAGGAGGTCCATAGGTGGCTTAGCGAGGGGCAATACCTAGTGAATCTATAATGATACTGATAATAAAAAAAAATATTCTGCCACAAATTATTGCAATGAAGTTGATTTCAGACTAGGCATTAGCTGGCTTGGGGAGAAAGACTGAGGAGCTGGGAATTGTCAATATAGAGCTTCACACCCTAGTAGGACCCCACAGTACAGGGTGCAAAAGTCTAAGATCCCTCCCTCCTCTCCTTTCTTCCCGAGACTTTTAGGTCCTCACAGGCTCACAAGGGTGGCAGCACTGGCATTCATCCTGGGTAGAGGAAGAAGAGCTGCTAGCTAACAGGGAGGCAGAGCCATCCCAGTTCCCCCAGCTGGCTGCTGCTGGGGCAGGGGAGCTCATCTGCCGGTACTGCCCCAGGCTCACAGGGGCAGGAAACGGGCAGAGACACAGGTAGGACTGAGTAGAGACACCGTGGTAGTATCAGCACCTATTAATTTTCTGATTATGTGATACTGCATATTTTTTGAATCATGATACCGCTGTGTCAGCAGTGGTGCCTATCACTGAGGTCGTTATGCTGTGACTCACTGTTGTCTCATAAAGCATAGGGGAGCTGAACGGCAGTGTTATCTGAAAATGTTTCACTTCCAACATTGCATTTTTCAGCAACATTGTCAATGTTTCTGAAAATGATGTTATCCTTCAGTTCAAAGGTTTGCCTTTTAAACACTGCTTGTTGCATTTCAAATAAAAATGACATTCACCAGCATGCAGGCCTTTAAGCAACTGAGATTCTTCTGGAAATGTTGACCTACCACTTTTGTGTACTAGTAAGAACTAATAATGTTGTCTTTGTAGGAATTCCAGCTGTTGAGGGGAATCATGCGGCAGGAGGACTGCTTAGTTTTGAGCATTTCTATTCCAGTGCTGCAATGGCAAGTAAAACAGCAGGTAAACATCCGTATTTGGTAGTCTAGACCAGCAGTGAAAGGTGGGTAAACTGCATTTATCATTGACCTGTCTGCCCATCCTCTGCTCCCTGATATGGACAATGATGTTAGGGCTGGGTGTACTACATCTCAAGTAAACAGAAAATTAAAAAAATAAAAAGCAAACAAGTAAGTACCATTGCAAGTGGGAGGTGTTATTGGTCCAGACAGCTAGAGTCAGTGGCTTTTTTTGGCTCTGTTTCTCTCTGAATTGAATACAGGGTGCTTAACACATATGAAGTTACCCACAAGTTTACAGTATGTGGGCAGCAAATGAGAGCCTGCTGCTGTATTTTATTATTGCTTTGTGCTATGCGTTTTCTCCATGGTATCTACTTTTACCTAATCTTAGATATTAAATCACACTACCATCAGTTAACAAGACCTTTTTAGAAGGCAGAATGGAACGACAATTTGGTATAATGCAGATGACTCTTCTAAAGTTGTTTTCTTTTTCTTTCTTTACTCCTCTGGGAAACGTCCAGCATGAGTAGAAAAATTCAAAGTACTTTTCATTTCATGAGTCCATGCTTATTGCCCTGTTGTTTCACTCTGCTGTACTTTAAAGTGAGAGATCTGAAATTCTTTAACAAAATAATTTAATTAGAATTTTAAAGAAAAAAACGTGATTTTTTTTTTAAAGCTTAGGTATATGGCATTAAGTACCCAAATCTACCTTTATATACTTTGATACAGTTTCTTAATCTTCAGAGCTACAGTGGTATGAGGACACTAATGGAGCAGATTCTCTGTTACTGACTAAGAGGAAAAGAGGCTGAGAATTTTTCTCCTTGTGTGATGCAGGTGAAAGTGTTACAATACAAGCTTCGGTAAAGGACAAGAGTAGAGATAAATGCAGTATTTGAAAGAGAAGGAAAGGCATTATAAAAAAGACCTGAACCACCTAGTGATGTGTTTGTTCAGCAGAGCTTTTAAAAAGTGCACTAATGGCCCATTTTATCTATCACCCCAAGTCAATGAAAAACGCCCATTGACTTAAATAGATATTGGATCAAGTGCTGAGCTTTTAGGAATAATTATACTCAGTATGCTGAAGTTCCTAGTATTTCTCTTCAGGCTGAATGCTGCTCTCTCCATTATGTGCCCTGACTTCAAACAAACAAACAAGCAATCTCCTTTTCCTGCCCGTGAAAACTGAAGCCGTAGTGCTCCTGCTACTACTCCCAATTCAGCTTCCAGATGCTGAAGAAGCTTTTTCAGATCAAAGCAGTAGTCTCAACCCAGCAAACACTGCTGGATGGGAAAACCACATGTAAAATGTGTCTTTGTTCCATATAATCTTTGCTGGATGGCTGAAGCACAGCTGGTGGGTTTGAAAACCTTTTGACTTCCGAAGGTGTGTTTTTGCTTCTTGCCCTCAGACCATTATGTTATTTGGCCCAAGAAATGCCATAAGCCACACTTCCCTCTTCCCAAGGAATCTCTTTTAAGTACACTGGCAAGAAGGGTGACCACCATTCAGTCCACTACACCCTCACCTACCTTTTTTGCTAAACTGTTTGAACCATTACTTGATTTTGTCCCTTCGTGGTAGGGCTACTGTTAGTTTTATTTGCTACTATTGCCCAGTTTGCTCTGTAAAAACTACATAGTATTGAAACCCTCAGGAATATGTTTTATCATCAGAAACCAATCCAAATATCTGTAAAGGCCAATGAAGAATAAATAAGATGGTGGCTGGGAACATAACTGGATTCCCACCATCCTGCTCTATTATTATTATTATTATTATTATTATTATTAATTTTATAATTATATATAAATATATAATATAATATAATATAATATAATATAATATAATATAATAAATATAATTACATATAATATATTATATAATTATTATATAATTATATAATTATATTATATTATTAATAATATATAATTATATAATTATAATATATATTATATAATTATAATTAATATAATTATATTATATTATATTATATTATATTATGTTATATTATAATATAATATATTAATATAATAGTAACAACAACAACAACGATGATAGTAGTAGTAGTAGTAGTAGTAGTAGTAGTAGTAGTAGTAGTAATTGAAAAATCCTAGTGCAAATTCTTGCCATCCTCTTGTCTCAGCTAAATACATGGATGAAATTAAAAAGCATAAGCTGATTCTGGATGGCATGAATTAAAGCACAGGACACATCCCGCAGTTTAGCACCCACTTTGTAAGTTAGTAAAGATACCACCTCACCTCATGTAGACAATGGAAAACTCACACCAAAGAGTATGTGACTAAGATAGGGATATCTTACCAAGGTAAAAAAGGAGCTTGAGTGTTAGGAGGTTTGTGCATTATCTGTGATGATCTCTTAGCAAAGTATTAGTACCCCCACTATAACGCCTTTTGGGAGTCTGAGTATTTTATCAGTTTTTATGTTTATATCAGCTCAGGACTGGATAAGAACAGAAACTGAACTACTTATCCATTTTCTCTGTTTTGAACTTATCTCTTTCTTAAAAACACAACCCTTCTATCATAAATAACCCAGAGAAGCGAACTAATAGGTGGATGAATTATAGAGTCATAGATTCATAGAATAATTTAGGTTGTAAAGGATCTCTGGAGCTCACCTGGTCCAGCATCAGAGATATCTGGTTCAGAGCTGCTTTTTCTATCTCTTAGTAGGAAATGGAGTCCCATGGGTCACTAGGAATGTCTTTTTGGACTCTCTACATACCTACATTTCAAATCCAGAAGGAAAAATAAGGCTTATGATTTAGAAAAATTAGTTTAGAGTCCCCATACAAAAAATTTAAAATATTATTCTCTGTGCAAAATAGTGAGGGAAGTTTTCCTTATGCTTGCTAGGGAAAAACCAGCTGAGAACATATTTTTTGTTCTTATTTTCAAGATGGAAAGCTTAATGCACAATGGGTTATTTATACTGACAGATTCGTACTTAAACAAATAAGCTGACCATAGATCCCTAGCCTGGAGATGAGTTACTGCAAATAAGCAAAGAACTAAAAAGCATGTAAGTGAAATATCTAAATACAGGAAATCCTTGTGAAGTGCTCTACAAAGGTACGTGGTAAAAGAAACTAGCACAGTTGTGTTCGGAGGTGAACCTGACAGCAAAGAGACTAAAGTAATATTTTTTTACCAATTTGAACCCAAGGACCTCAAAGCTCTTTGTTCTCAAATAAAAGGTTAATAAATCTTGGCCATCTCTCAAAAGCTGTTGTGGAATGGGACAGTCATTTGCTGGCACCATTACACAGGATCATGAAATGAGGTGGTGAATATCATCATGAACTGAAAACCAATGTCATATTAAGATAGGCAGGATATTATTATGTGCTATGTAATTTGGCCAGCATGCCTAGTTTACTTCAGCCAGTATTTTGATGGGTTCCTTGCAAACATTCAGAGCTCCCGTTTTACATATCACCTGTGCTAGTGACTTTCCAGCCACCCTTAGTGCTCTACCCCTACTGCTCTGTCCCTGTGTCAGGCAGAAGTAGGTTTCTTGCATGACTTCCTGACGCACAAAGATGGCACTTAAAAAGCTTTTGAATAAAAATAAAATCATATTTGCTGATTTTACCACCAAATATTGCATAACAAGGCTCCTATACTTGGCTCCCCTGAGCCATCAAATTTCTGTTGAGCCTGACGCAGGTGGCCAAAAGAGGCATGCAACTATGTGGTGTCTCTTGAAATGACATGACGTTGCCCCGACTGTTGGCAATTCAGAAGAGAGCGCCTGCTCTTCAAAATGTTACGTACTGTAACAAGAGTTTGAAATCACTTTCTCCCTCCTGCCTTTCAGGTAGAGATGTACTGAGTTCTTAGGAACAAGTATAATTTCTTAACCTATTTTAGAAGAGCTTGCTTTGATGTTCCTCTTTATGCTCTGTTGCGTGAAATTAAAGAGAAACGCTATTGTTACTTTACAAAAGAAGAAACAAATACATTCATATCTGAGGATAAAGAAAGCTAGCTTTGACAGAATAATTATGTACAGGTATGTTAGAAATAACAAATTATTAACTTGTTTATAGGTGATTGTTGCAAAGGAGATGCCTGCATCTACGTTCCCCATTTTATGTTATTAGAGGGATTTTTAAAATCTTAACTGTGCAAGTCCAGTGGCAGCTTCAGAGGGGGTCTTTGCCACCATCTATTGGTGAACTAGAGGAAAAGGCAGAGTGAGCTGACCTTGCTAATGTTCTGTACCGTACCAGTGCAAGCTTTTGCTCCATTTTGAGGTTTTGGAGTAACAAATGTTTTTTCTTCTTGCTCTCGGAAAAAGGGCAACAGGACAGTAGTTAAGCTCTCTGAGTGAAAAGCTGTCCTAGCCAAACCTTAACAGCTGGCCTGTGATCCCACCCACCTCTCAATGAAGAAGAAGGGAGCTCTTAAGTCGCAGAGAAGAAAGTCTTTCTAATGTCAAGTCAAGTCTCTTGTTAATTCATTTTTTCCTGGTCTCTGGCAATGGGATTGGGCCTATTTTCTTTGCTAGTCTCAAGAAACATCCCACTGATACTTGAATAAAGCCCCATTGCTGCTGACAAAACTTGGAAGAGTGCTGTAATTGCTAGCATTTCTGCACAGTCCAGTGAGAGGGGCATCTGTGAAAGGACATCCCTTACAAGTGAAATGTTTGCAGAGTCAACCTGTGCCCCTAAAAAGACAGGCAAGAAGACAAGTGAAGGGAGCCAATGTCAGCCACTGAGCCAAAAAAGTAAATCTTTAAAGAAGTCTCTAGACATGAAATGAGTCTATTTTATTGGATTCATCAACACTGCTTGCATATGCAAATTCCTCATGAATAAAGCTTTTGTAATGCAGGCTCCAAAATGAATTCAGGTAGAGTCAGTGACAGCACTGAATGAGCACAGAGACAGTTTTTAAGAGATTGCTTAGTTTTCAAATCAACAAATTGCTGTGGTTCTACTTAATCCATCAAAAAAGGAAAAGAGAACAATCTGGCAGCCAGGCGGGAAGATATAATGGTAAAGGACATAATGTTCCAGCTATTTTAGGACCCATTTACACTATGAAACTGATGGCATTAGAGAACAGTTGTTGAACACATTTGGGGAACAGCTGTGTTATTGCTATAGTGTAAAGACTAAAGTGTGTATAGACCTGTAGGGGTGCTCAAGAAGAATAGTTTTTTTTGGGGGGGGGGCCTCCTGTTCAGCTTAAAACCATGTTCTCACTCAATTTCACTATGAGTAAAGAAAGACTAGCAGAGTCAAATGACTTCATGAACACTATTTCCATGAAAATGGCAGCAATTATATATGATAACTTTGATAGCTGTATCAATCTTTCTTAAATAAGACTAAATAACATGGATCAAAAACGTGCCTTCGGTGTTCATTCACAGATATTCTGGTCATTGTTTAGGTATCTCTGTTCCTTGAATAGGACACTTACTTTCCCTCCCTCCTTCCTTTTCTCTCGGTGGGGCTGCCATTTTGCTTATGCTTCAGACTGGACCTCCCACAGAGAAATAAATTGAGAATAAAGAAATGCATCTCATCACAAGATGATATGAGAAAGACTTTCAAAGTCATCGTGAGGTAACTTTTATTCTCCTAGAAAAGATTTTGTTCATAGTCTCACTCACTTATCAAAGCCCCCCTGCCAAACCTGACCTGCATGATGTGTTCAAAGTCGGCATGTATTAATTATTTTTGGATGAATAACTGAACCAGAAGGATTAATTACTTTGCAGCAATTTTAGTATGTGTCTCATTGGCTTATCTGTCTGTTTGCAACCATATACATGTGCAGATGTTGGAG
The DNA here is from genome assembly GCF_965183815.1 of Platalea leucorodia. NCBI lineage: Eukaryota > Metazoa > Chordata > Aves > Pelecaniformes > Threskiornithidae > Platalea > Platalea leucorodia. The sequence continues at coordinate 123,320,518 of NC_138823.1, forward strand.
AAGTATTTGCTGTAGCCAGAGAACAGTGAGTGGTCAGTGATGGTGAAGTGATGGCAGCTCAGGTCTGCTGGAGTGCAAGAGCGCTCGGAACCATTTTCAGGAATGCCGAGTTAAACGATCTCTGCTTTTCCTCCTGTCTCAACACGAGAGATATGACTACCAGCTCTCTATTGTTATTACATCTGAAAATTAATTTCTTTCCCTTATTGGATTATTGGCACTTTCTGAAAATAACTGTTAAAGTAATGTCATTGACTGCATGCTGCTGAAGCATAGAAAGTGTTCCATTGACCTGGAAATTACTTGGTAGCTGCTTCTTGTAATTAGGGTTTCTTTTGTGTATGTGGACAGCACAGTTGCTTGCACTAATTGTGCGTAGGCATATTGCACATTTTCTACTCTGCCATGTGAATAAATGTCCAATTTACATAAACAATGGTGTCATTTGCATATGCAAATGGGGATTCAAAATCTACACAGGAGCTGAACTTCAATTTATGAAGATCAGAGCAGGCGTTCCATCTCTGCTTAGTCTATATTGAGACAGCCAAAATGCCACTGCAACTTAATCTTGAATCATATTTCTTGCATTTAGAGCTATGCAGTCTAGGACAATTTATATCTGCTTTTTGTTATTTGTAGTGATTTGAATGTCTTTATACTAGATTATGGCTTTAAATTCAACATGTTCTTACTGTGCTATAAATTCAAAAGACGAACACAGTTCTTGTTCCTGAAAACCAACAGAGGAAAGAGAAACCAAACAAGAGAAAGAAACTACCTGAAAAAGTGTGTGGGAAGAGGGAAACAAGTAGTATATATGTTAAGAAACACAACAGATGAAAAAATTTATCTTTTAAGAACACATGTGGTTGTAGCACTAACACAGGCAAGGAATCTTAGTAGGGTTGTTATGACATTATTCCTTCAAATTTACCATTCTTCACCCTCTTTGCAGTATCACATCTTTTTTCACTTTGAATACTGTGGTGAAGAAAGCATTTAGTGCCTTAATAACCTGTGGGACAGACCTAGAGGGCATGCTTGCTTTATACTGGAAAATCTCAGGCATTCATTTTCTGTTTCTCACAGGTCCTGTTCAGTCTCCTTCTGGGGAGGGCAAAGAATTTAGAATTCCCTGGCTGCAGTGGCTCTCTGGATTTACTACGCTGAAAATTACCTAGTTTAGGTAAATATATTTGGTTTAGTAAAATAAATCAGAAAAATGTCTGGGATACTTGTCTCTTTTTCCAACAGCCCCTGTCACAGATGTTCCTATGGGAAGAACAAATTCTGCCTGAATAAATTAAAGTTGACCTATTATGATTTAAATTATAATAGTAATAATTTCAGTAGTATTATTGTCATTGCAGAAAGGCTCTGGGTTTATTGTGCCTAAATTTGGGGATTTCTAGCTTTCCTGCACTTAGATAAGTCATTGTATGGACAAACACTGTGGTGCCTGCTGGTTTCCCATTGTTGACAATACTTTAAAATAAAGCTGTATGGAGACTTTAGTTTGCTTTTGCTGTCTTGAAAAAAAATTACATTTTTGGCAAAACACTTGAAAATGGAACATTTAATTAAAATCAGTTATATTTTGGATTTGAAAATATTTCCTTTTTGGCTCATAATTTCCTTCCTTCACAATGGGACTATGACAGCCTCATCCCATGTGAGAGAAGGTCTTTAATGATGGAAGAGAAAATCCAGCTAGGGGAGAATGGGAGCATTCGGCAACCAGTGTATGACTTCCATGAGTTATTGTAATAAAATATCCAAATAAAATAGGTTTTCATATGTAAACCAGATATGGAGACCTTTCCAGGTTTATGATAGTTCATTTTTTATTTTGCACATGAAGTAAATATTTTCTAAGACAGGAAATTTTTTAGTAAGAATGCTGTGTAGCTGCTAAAAACTAGATTAGCATCACAAAAACTACATCTAGGAATTGGAAGAGATTTGGAATAAAAATTGAGAGAGTCTTATCAAAACTTTATATCTAATTTTATTCATTTTTATTTGGGTCTTTTAGTAGCAACAACACATAAAATTCCTTTTCCTTGCAAGGGTCTAATGACTTTTCCTGGTGTTTCTACAGTCTTTGCAGGTTTCTTAGGAACTCAACAGAATTGTTCATTCTTCAGTCTGTGGGATGGCCTCTCATCATCCACAGCTCCTCTAAGGACTTCAACTGAATCTGGATCTTCTTTGTCTGATATTACCTCTTCGAAAAATTATGTTAATTTCTGGATATACGAGGGATGTATAATTATTGAGGCAATATTCAAACTATAGAAGCTTAAAACTTATCAGCAGTCCAGTCATTCATGAAAATTCACCTGACCTGAGACATCCAATTGGCAAAGGTGCTTGGGGAAATCATAGCAGGAAACTAAATCAAAATAATGTTCCAAAGTGGAGATGCTTTTCTGACCAGCAAGGGAAGGATTAGAAAACAAACTGGGGTTTTGATTTTATATAAGAAAGTTAAATTAATCAAATATATTTAATTCAGAGGGTTTTCTTCTTGTTACATGCTGCCTTGTTCAATTGAGGCTCCCCCATACTGTAGCTCCTGACAGTTCTAGCCTTGACATTTCTAATAATGCTTTCAATACCTCCTGAAAATTCCTGTAAGAGAGGATTTATGTGACGAGTTAATCAAAGCAGACTATACAGCAGTGTGTTTTCATCCCAGATAAATATCCATGTTCCATTACTGAAGTTGATAAAATATTTGATGGACAGCAGTGACCTGCTGCCTACTTGTCTTATGCCACTGGATATTTATTTTTTAAATCCAGAATTGTATGAGCAGGTTATATATTCAGATTTCTTCCTAATCTTGCAGCTGATTGCCTAAAACCTCCCATCTGTGCCTTACACTGGTTGAGCGTAGAAGCACTTGCTTTGATAAAATAGATGCTGCAGTGATTCGACGTAAATGAATTTTTCATGCAGACTGTTTCTGTGGGGCTGCTGGCACTAAGTTCCCATGAAAAGCACATGCCTGGCAGAACTGTCATAACCCAAAGAAACCAAGACTGCAGCTGATGAGGAACAACGTACGGTGAGTAACAAAAGCTCGTTTTAAGGTAAGGCTCACTTGGAGAATGGTGGCGCTCTGTCCAAGCCAGGCAGCTGCACACTGTGAGATACAAACCCCAATTACTTTCACAACCAGCTGGTCCAGGGTGTCTCCCACTATATGAATGTTGCAACATTACACAATGTAAGTCAGGAAAAAGACTAGCACACTAAATCCTCTGGCCTCTAACATAGCAGCTGTTGCCCCTCTTTCTTCTTGCTACCCCAGCTGATTTATCTGCAGTACTCTCAAGTATTCACTATGGATTGGGATGCTGAGAACCAAAGGCATTTATCACCACTGAAGTGAAACGAGATTTCAACAGTTGCCTTGATTAACAAAAAAGGACCAGTTTATGGTGTAACCAGTAAAGCAATGTAACCATATGGCATTCAGAAATGTTACTTAGGTTATGGCAGTATTCGCCTGGCTTCTTCTATAACCTCTCCTTAAATTATGGAAACATGGAAAAGAAAGATAACTTTAAATTTCCCAAGTGTGATGCCTCAGGCTTTGCCTAGAGTCCCAGGGTACTGCTCATCCATCTGCTCTTTGCAAGAGAAATGCTGGTTTGTGTTTGCCACAGGGAACTATTTTCCAAGGCTTGGCACCAGTGATACCAACTGCAAATAAAGGTCATTAGCAGTGTAGCAAGAAGTACCCTTCTGCATTGGGTCTCCTAAAAATGCCTGCAGGTCCGCAAGGATCATTGTCACGCTGAAATTTTTACTGTCATCTGCTCAGTTCAGTGGTTTTCCCCCAAGCCACCTTGTAGCCAATTTCAGACAAACTTAACTGGCTGAACAAGGCCAAGCAAGAGTTAGGGCAATACTGTTGCCTGCCAGTATGGAAGGAAATGTTACAAACACACACACAAAAATTCAGTTAGTCTTAATAAGTAGGTAGCCATGCTTGTCCTTTTTCAACCAGAGCCTAAATGTGTCTGTGTTCTGGGCAGCCTCCCTCCAATGTCATTTCCCACTTATTTTCACTGCTTCACCTTCAAAGTTTGCACTCAGTAGCCAATAGGAGTCTCCCTCTTCTCTGTAGGAACTTAATCTCCCTCTTTTTTTTTTGAAAGCTTTGGTGTCTTCAATCACCCATGGCCCATGTCTTTGAGAATTGAGGTTTGGAATAAAAATGTGAGGGCTTGATGACTTTTTCTGGAGGCAGGCATTGAGGGCTAGCCTGCTGGCTAGCTACTCTTGTCCAGGGTGGGCTGAGGAATTTATACATTAATACCCTGCTGGAGCTATTAATGTCACATATTTAATGTTATAGAAGAGATGAATTACACATACATTCTCTAAGTTCATGGTCTTTAGTATATTACCAGCTTTCAAAGGAGATTACACCTGACACATCAGTGATGACAGCTACTGTAGAAAGAGAATTAGTTCAATATGCACTGCCCACATTTGCCATTAGTGTTTGTGCCTTCAGTGTTACACAGTCCATCTTCCACTCATTAGTTAGAGCCTCTGATTGCATTTCCTCAGGGCTTCCTTTGGAGAACAGCAGCTTCATCTAGCCAGGACCTTTTGCAGAGACCTATCAGTAGAGATGCTCAGTGGAATTAGTACACCATCTTCACTCTCAGTTGGTTTACTCCCTTCTGCGGACAGTGCTGCCCATTTGTGAGACCTAACCATTACTGCCCTCAATCCTGTACTGAATGGGGGTTGGAATCACTTTTCACTACCAGCATTTCTATTTATTTAATTAATCTTTGGATTTATCTGGACTACTATCACTGTTCCCCTAGACTTGTAGTCCTATATATTTATCACACAATGTTTCTTTAGGTCTTGTTTGTAGGGACTTTGCCTGTGCTACACAAATTACAAAACCTTTTAGCAGTAACATTAGTTACAATCTTCCTTCATCCTTCTATTCACTCTTTGCACTACCTTTTTAAGAGTTAAATTAGTCAGGGAATTAATTTTGTGCCAATTTTGTATAGAAAGCCCTAAGTAATGGACTAACCAAATAATTAAAGTGTTAACATATATCTTTATAGTATTAGATCTAACAAAACATTTGAAATGTGGGAAATACAAGTGATTTTAGCCTCTTGAAAAGTGCAGTATTCACTCAAGTATATGCTGATTTTATGAACTGGAAATTTAAATACTGCTTGAAAAGACCTCCCACTGAATTTATTGACCTGTCGTTAGGAGTTTGACATGAGAGACATCACCTCCAATTAACCCGGAAATTAAAAGCTTTTCCTAACATTTTAGATCATGAAACTTTATGCAACCTTCTTAAAACACACTGGAAGGGCTTAATTGTGTACCGTAAGCTGAGAAGGTGTATAAGTATTTGTAAGACTGGATTTTTGGATAATAAATCCTTCAAGGCAGAGATTTTATATTTAAGGTATATACTTGTACATAAAAGCTGTTTCAAAACAATCTAGAATGATAATTTAAAGCATGCCAGCTATTTTTGCACAAACTCTTCATGTGGCCACTCTTAATCCAAGCAGAGGATCTTTCTGAAATTGCCTCAAACTAGTTTGGAAGTGGATTAGTATAAAAGCATCCTTAGTGGGGAATTAAAGTGAGCGTAGAAAGGGAGTGACCATGGAGCTGCTTTTGTGGAGAAGCTCTCACCAGGCTGTTTTCCCACATCGATGCAGCTCATCACAGTGGGGTCCTGATATTGACTGGAGCTTTTCTCTGCTCCTGCACCACATAAGCATCCATGACTGACAGCACTGCAGACTATTGAGTTGTTTGAACTGTTTATAGTTGCACTCCTTTTTTGAAACATAATAGATACCTCTTTTAGGTAGATTTCCTCCCAGTAGCAAGCTGTCACTTCCCAGGTTTTGTGCTGTGGTGAGATGAATACTTAGAAAGCAGGACACACTTGATTTTATTCATAAGCATTGCACATGTGATAGAACACCCCTGCTCCATCTAATTAAGCAATAATTCACCATGGGTAGCAGTGTCTTTCAGAGTGGTTATTGACTGCCTCAGCTGGATTGCTGAAAGGCATAAGGCTGCAGGCCACACAACTGGAAGAGCAGTAGTCCTCTGGGAATTTATTTTCCAGAATGCTTTACTAATATGAAGTAAGTAGTTTTGTCCTGTGTTAAGTTTCGCTTGCTTATGCAGTGTTTAATATTATACACTGAGAGTAATGCCTGGCGTCATGGAGCACAGCAATATCTCTGGGCTAATGATCTGAGATAGAGCCAAGACAGCTGAATGCAGTCATTTACTGCTCCAGGTGTGTTACCTGAATGAGCTCTATTGGCCCTCCTTAAACTGTTAGCAAGGCCACTAGAGCTAAACTTTGCTGGAGGATATATAGAGCTATGACCAGGGATTTACTAGGGCTTTTTCTCTTTCCTGCTTTTTTGTTTAGATTTTGTTGAATGTAGCTTCAAAATCAAATGTAAGAATGAAAGATCGGAGGGTAGGTTGAGTGGAGAACAGAAGCCTCCACAGCCTGTGGAAGAGGTGAGAAAAGGGCATATTGAACCATCTGTGAAGAGAAAGAAAAGAAATTGTAAGTACTAAAAAGAGCAGAGGAAGCAAAGGGAGAGGCAGGAAGTAGGTAGCATCGTTAAAGAAACACAGAAAAGCTGAGGGTGAAGGAAATATGGTCATAAGAGATGCTGAAAAAGGATTGCTGGTAAGAAAAGTAGGCCATGAGAAGCTGTACAGCTAGTAAGATTTGTGATGGAAGGGAGGGGGTCTGGAAAAGCTCTGGTCAGAAGCAGCGTTGATAATTTTGCAAATTTGAGGACCTAGAAAAGTAATGGAAGAAAAGGCTCAGAAGCTCCAGTGAGTTACCTATAGGCACAGGCAGGAAGCAGGCTGGTGGCTGTGGGAATTAGGCACTTCAGGGAGCTGTTCTCTAGTCCTTAGATGACAGGAAAAGGTGGTAGGGCTGATCAAAGGAGGAAGAGAAGAGCTACTGCTAAGAAGGAAGAGGGTGACTAGGAAAGACCTTCACACAAAGTAGCTTCAACGTCATCCAGGACTTGCATTGAGATTTGATTCTTGTTCATATATCTCACCAGTTGTGTTACGGGTTCACAGCTATGCCAGGGTAGATTTTGGGGCAGTAGCTGAGTAGTTTGGGTTTCTGCCCTTCCCTTGAAACAGCACAAGAACAATCTGAGTGAAGTTCTTTGCATTGCTAAGCCCCGTGCCTTCGCAATCACAGGCTCTGCGGTCTTTCAAGCCTGGCACAGAGAGAAGCAAGAAACAAATCATCTTCCCTTTGTGTCTTGAGTCTACATTCTGTTAAAATTTGTGAAAAGTCATAGTGTCCGAGTTGCTTAATGTAGCAATTTCCTATATCTTTCTTTCTCTTGCTTAACTTGGTCTTATAAAACTTTGTGTGAAATCCCATGTTGCATTATGTTGTCTGGATATATATATATATATATATATATACAAAAAAATAAAAAATTTGAAAACATACACAAATAACAATTGTGGGGGAGAATGTGCATTGTGAATTATCTGTCTGTATTGGCACTTCTGAGAGGTTCTCCACTCACCCTTATTCTTTCTTCCTTTTGTGGAGAAGCTAAATACATGTAAAACAGAATACTTAGACAATGTCATTAATCATGGATTTCTTATCTCTTCCCTTCCATTCCAAAACCAAAGTAGATGAGCGGGACAGTGGCAAGGCACAAGATGGTGATGGAGATATTACATTATCTATCACTTGCGTTTAAATATGGCAATATATGGCTATAGTCCACTGCAGACTGTGAGTATTTTTTGTTGTTGTTATCTGCTGTATCTGACAGTCAGGTAATATTATGATTAAGACATAAGATTTTATTACTATATTCATCATGGAGTTTGGCTTTTATGGTCCATATATTTTGTTTACAGAGTGTGTGTGTTTTGTTTTGTTGCTTTAATGTCTGGCTAGTGGAAAATGCGTCTGTTTCCAAGTCAATTAAAAAACCCCAACAATAACACTTGCCTGTGTGTGTGGAAGATAGCATTTTTTATTGTCATAAATATGCCTTAAAATAGAAAGTCTTTTCAGTGCTAAATTTAGGGGTTTACCTGTTTTTACCTGACCTTTTATAAGTTTAACAATGTTGGAGAATGCTAACCACCCAAAACTACTTCTTTTCCAGGCTTGTTACAGCCTTCTAGGGTTAGCTTGCTGGATGAATCTATTCAAAATTGTAAGCAAGGTTACTCTCATCAGTTGGGACTAGGTCATCATGACTTTGTTACTGTGGCAACTGGCTTTAGTCAAAGAGGGTTAGTCAAAATGTGGATCCGTTGCATCCGTTCTGCTCTTTTAGAGAACACCTAGGCAGAGTCTAATGTGAAAGAAAGCGCCGTGCAGGTTCAGCTAACCAGTGATGAGGCATCCCCCAGGCCTCGTGGTGATGTCCGAGCTCACAGTAGAATTAGAGGCTTTCTCCCCTCCTGCCTGCCACAGCCAGTGGCTGGTGATGTTTTTAACTGGCTAGAGAGTATATGGTAACGTTCAGGTAGGACAGCGACTGTTCAGTCAGATGTCGAGTGGGTCATATACCCCTCTGAGCTGTGAAACGTGTCATTAGCTGTGCTTTGGGCATCAGCTCATTGGCTTCATGACATGATAGAAAGAGGAACGCAGGCTGGGACCAACATGCCATGAATGGGTTTGAGATAGTTTTCCTGCTAAGAGTAAGTCTAGTTTGGTGGAAGGAGAGTACAAATGCATTGAGGCACTGTGCTGGCGCTGTGTAGCAGAGTATGAGCTGGGATCGTACGCTGTTCAGATGCTGTCTGAAACCTGTCAATTCCTGCTGTCTATTTTCTAAGTACTTCAGTGACATGGCAATTATATGCAGAGCCATACTGAGATATTTCTGCTCCTAGGGCAGAATGGCATCTGTACCATATTCTCATGTTTTTCTGAGTTTTGCTTTAGAGTCTGCACCTCCCAGTCCCTCTTCCTGAAGGCCAGAAGGAACATTAGCATGGATTCAGTGTATCCTGCCCCAAGCTGCTCTTTTCTGCCTGGGTTAAACAGTTCCTCTGGAAAGTGGCTGGCCCCAGTTGCACTCGGTCCTGCCTGCTGGGGTCAGTGGAGATGTAAGGCAGGGAGAGTAGCAGCCCTTCCCTGAGAGAGCTGGGAACAGCGAGAAGTGTGGAGGCATGAGTTCTCCCTGAAGCATAACCAGTTCTCTTTCCAAAGCCACATTTTCAGGTGAGAACTGCAGGTAATATTTGGGCTGGGTTGGCAACAGTAGGGCTGTTCTCTACTTGTTCCCTGAAGCAAGGTTGTGATGCATGGCTGACAAGTGTCACCAAACCCAAATGAATAACTGCAACAGGCTTGACTTCAGCCTCTTTTTCCTGGAGTGAATTACCATTTGCATTTGTGTCACTTCTTCAAATTTCCCCTAATCTAGTAGTAATTTCTGTCCTGAGAAGCCCTGCAAAATAATCAATATATTTGACCTCCCTTTAGGTGATAGATGGAAAAATCTTTGAAAATACTGAGCAAGGCTCTTACCAGCGTCATCTCCAGGTGATGGATCGGTGCCCCAGGGCCATCTGAAAGTTTCTACCTCAGAGCATCTACCCTGTTTGCATATCAACTGCTCTAGAAGGAACTCTTGAAAAACCTGGGTATGAATGATACCAATGCTAATATAAGGTCAGAGAGGAAAGTTCTGTATTTTCTTCCTTTTGAAATCCATTTTCAGTACTTTCAATATACGAGTTCTGCTGATAAAACAAGCTGACCCATAAAACCTCCAACCATTATCAGCTAAAAGCCTCTTGAGCAACAGAGCATCTGGTGAGCCTGCCTTAAATTAGTCTATTGTACTTAGTGCACACACGGCCTACTCTGTAGACCACTGAAGGTGATTAATCTCTTGTTTTGCAATGGAACTGCATTAGGTAAGATCACAATTTTTTTTTAATGAGGTTTAGCCATGGAGATGCTAACTTGTATCTGGAATGTGCTTTTTAACCGGTTCCATCTAGATCTGCAAGCTCAGACTCTGACAATTGAGATGAAAGTGGGTTTGTCTGCACTGGAAAACTCAAGAATCAGAAGTAATTAACAGACTTAAAGTGGATTAGTTAAATCAGATTAATTCCTGGTCTTCTTCCAAAGCAAATTAAACTAAACCAAGTTAAGGCCACTTTCATTCTGAGTAAAAGCATCCACTTGCCAGCTTAATGCAGTTTAACTAATCTTCTTAAAAAGTGAATTTGGATTACTTTTCCTGAATATTCTCCCACACTTAGTTCCTTTGCATTAAAACAGAAATGGCTTCAGCAGTGCTTTCTTCAGGGCTTTACGGCATGGTTGAACCTGACACTCAAGATTAGATCCTGTGATTAATACTTGGGAAAAAGTGCCTACATGACTGCTAGGAATAAAGTGAATGGATCTTTATGCAGTTTTATGTGCTGAATTGAAACAGTTCAGGTTACGCATCTTCCATATTGTCAGTGTTTATACTGTGGATGCCTACAAACAGGGCGACAAAGGCATCTAATTTTAGCAGCAAATTGGATGGAAGAGTAGCATAAGGGCAGGCAGGTTGAATCAGCTGAGTTCTTATTGTTCTAGGATCACAGTACTCTAAAGTTGTTCTGATCCTCCTCATGTAATCTGATTTTCTGCTGTTTAAGGCTAGCAGGTGAGTTGTATCTTAAACCCTGCTGAGTGCTGAATGACTGGGAAAGTTTTGAAGCTCCCCTCTGTTGTGCATGTAGACTTTGAGCTGGTGGCTGCCCAGGTGGAGGGATCACTGTGTGCCCAGCTCCATGGCTTATTTATGAGAGTGGCAGAACCTTTGTCTCCTGCGGTTTCACTCTAAGGAGTGTGGCTTTTTCACTTTTTGTTGGTCTGATCCCAATGGAGACAAACTACTAGGAACTTCTACTTTTGATGGTGCCAGCCTGTGGCAAACCTCACCTACTGTGACTTTGCTTAGCTATGTTCTGGTTAAAAAAAACCTACAGTGCTGTGTCCATTTCCTTTGTTTTGTTTTGTTTTCTTAAGTCAGTCATTTAAAGCTACTTGTCTTACTTTAAAAAGGAGTCACGTGTATTGGGTATGAAGTTTAAAATTACTCTGTAAATTCTTCAGCACAGTGCGTATGTATCTGTAGCATGCTTATTGTAGAAAACTTCTGTGTGATGCAGTTTACTGACTAGAGCTCAGGACTGCAGAATATCATAACCTGTATTTAAAAACAAGTTATTTTCTTTGTGTGTTTGCCTCTATTTGAATATCCTGCTACAAGACTGCAAAATATAGCTCAAATTCAGCAATTGGTAGCACCAGGGTAGAAAGGGGGATCTTAAAAAACTCTATCGATTTTTAGTGGGACAGAGTGTAGTCTCAGCAATTTGTCTGTGTGCTGTCATTTTCAATATCAGCACCTAAAGTCCTTGTGATCTTTCTGATTTTGATGGGACTTGTCATGTGAAGAAGTTATGATTCTTGTCAACTGAATTATAATGCACAACTACACTGCTGCTTTTTTAAATCTGCTAAGCCATGATTCAGAAAAGCATCCTAAAGCTGTCCTTCCTTTATTGACTTCTATCTCTTTTGCTGGACATGGATTGCTTTTGATTGTAAGAGGGTTTGAAAGGGTAAGATGCCTGCCTTGTGAAAATTTTTGAGAGAACAGGTTATGTCAGGGGTATTTGAGCCAGTCAGGCTCAGAAGCAGGATGGGCACACCGTTCCAGTGTGGTGCCTGAGCTCATCAGACGCAGCTTCTTGACCTGATCTAGTCATCATACACAGCTCTGTGTTCTGCCATTTAGGTTTACTGCCTTGAGGCTCTTGTGTGTTACTTCATTGCATAGTGTAGATACACCTGAAGGAGATACTTGAGCTACCAACTAGATGACTAGGCAATGCTTGGGTAAAGATTTTTGAAGATGGGAAATGGCTTTATCTTCAGTAACACCATGACCTCTTTACATCACTCAGGTAATGTAAAATGAACTTAGAATGGAGGTAGGTATAGCTCATACTTAGGTAAATTCTCTTCTGTCTTACTGGTGGTACAGGAGGGTGTTGGTGTAGAATAATTTTTTTTGTTCCTTGGCAATAAAATATCTTTTTTGCAGTGGCTGTTAAATAAATAAGAAATCATAATAATTCCCACTTAGCAGACAGTCCAAACAACTATTTTCTCATACATCTGGGTTTTTTATGTGACTGTGTTTGAAAAGACAAAGTATCAAAATAGGGAAATCTTTCTTCCTTGACAACAGGCCAGGTTTTACTCAAGAAAAAGGCAACGCACTTTAAGTGTTGATCTGTGGTAGTTTCCCCTAGCCGATTTGATCTGATCTGTCACTAAATCCCAACACTTTGTAATGTAATAAACTCCCAGTCTTTGATTGTATCTGACACCACCAGAGGAGCACTGATCAGAAAAATCTTCCTTTGATTTTGCCTGGGTAGTTGATCAGATGCAGCAGTGGAAAGGAAGGAGCCGAAGAACAAATGAATGACAAAAAAAAGTTCACTTTTTATCTCTGTCAACAAAGATGTTCTTTAGAACTACAGACAACACAGTCCTTTTTTTATTATTAGAGTGAACAAAACCTTTCTATATACAGTACCTGCAAATCATAGAATAATATGAAATGTCTTTTAAAAAAAAAAAAAAAATCAGTGTATACATGGCAATGTGGGATTTCCAGTGGGTCCTTCTGGTATATCATCCTCCACAACTATGCATGTGCAGTCTCCTAGGCCTTTTTAAAAAACAGATACAAATTTCAGATCTGTTCAAATGCAAACATAGTGTTTATGAGCCTTTTGTGTTTAAATCCTATTAGAGCTAGTTGAACTGAACCAAACTGTCAGACTCCTCTTGAATCTAAGAATCCAGGCACTACTCATAGCCACAAGTCTGCAGGCATACTCTTGGGAGGCAGATACGGTATCCTTTTTGGTATCTCCATCCTGAGAACAGAGGTTTGGACAGCATAAGAGCTCTCATTCTCAGATTATTGTTGGTCCTTCATGCTACTATTATAACATGGACAAACTCCAGACTCTTTCTTTATCTTCAGCAGTGTGGGGGCTCTAGCTATGGTATAGGCTTCTCAAGCATTCAGAATATTCTGGGTTTGTCCAGGATCCCACCCCAAGGTCTTCCTCTTTGAAAGATGGTAAAGTTGCCTATGTGTGTCCTGAACTCGCAGCATACTCCTGTGTCAGTACAGGTGCAACAGGTTTTAGATGCCTCAACCATCTGCAAACCTGAGCAGGGTTTGCACACTCTTAGTCAATGGATGTTTTAAGAACAACATGAAGTAATTGTGTATTCTTCTTAGCTGCATTTTTAAATAGAAATATTTCCTTGAGTTATGGATTTGAGCTATAATTTTTCATGTTGCCTTCCGTATCCTCACTGTTCCTGTGACTAGGATAAGTGATTATTAGCGCTATTCTAAAGTAGCTGTTTTCATATCAGTAGCAAGGCTGAAGTGAGAAAGGACAGACACATTAATTATACAGCACACTTTATTTCCAATGCCAGCTCCTGCTAGGGCAGGAAATTTTTCTGGTTGCTCCAGAGCCTCAGTTTTGGCACATGCACTTTTGGAAGTGGAAGCCAAGGTATTTTAGGAGTTTCTTGTTCATTTAAAATAAAATGTACAGTAATTAGACAAAGCAACCAGAGCCAAATGCAATGCACCACGTATGAAATACTTAATTACAGAGGAAAGTTATGTGTTCCAATTGACAGAGTAATCTGTACTCTAATTTACTTGTCTTACAACTCATTACATCTGAGATATTGATTTTTCCAGTAGATGGCTTTATAGGATAAATAAGTGCATTTTATCTCAGGGACCTTGGTTTGAGTCTGATCTGTGAAGCTCTGTCAAATGAGCTTGGAAAGCTCAAACCTCTCTATTAGGTGGTGTCTGTGGAATAATCAAAGCAGACATACTTCAATAGTGCTAGTAATTTGTAAATAAAGGGCAGACAGAAATGAGTCACTTAAAATGGTGCTGCTTTTGAGACTTAAAAGATGATGTCCTCACAGGTAGCTGAAGTGAACAGTGATTAGATTTTAATTACGTGTACCTTGACTTTTAGGGTTTAATATCTCATTTGTTTTAATTACATCATGTGAAACTTTGTACCATGAGCCAAAAGGGGGAGCAGGGGGAAACCTGGAGTCATTAAACCTTGTCCTGATCTTTCATAAAAAGTTGAATACCTTCAGAGTGTATTTCGCTTCCTGAAGTAGCAGCTCAATTATGGGTGAGATCAACTGGTAACCTTGGCTGGGGAAGCATGAGAAATGATTAGCCTTTGCAACATTTCGCTAAAGCACTGTAGTTGCAGAAGTTATTATAAATCATATTTTTCAGGAGTTTTCCGTATTTGTAACTCTTGAACAGATTGGCAAAAGTTATTTGTGCTAAGCAATTCAAAGCAACAAGACCTTCATTGATATGTATTATGCTCCTGGTACTTTGTTTCTGGTTTGGTTTGTTGTTGTTTTATTTCCCTCTTTTACAAATAACTCCCTGGGATGTTATCTTTTGCATTTAACTCACCCCCCCCCCCACCCCCCCCCGAAGTAAATAGTCAATTTGTTAAGTGTTTGTTTACTAGTTTATTAGTGGAAACATTATGCTATTCTGTTTCAAAAGTAATACAGGGGTTGCTGTCATTGATCAGACTTGAGATCCATCTAGAGCTGCATTTCCAGAGACCAGCAGTAGCCAATACCACATTTTAGAGAAAGATTAAAATCTAATCTTTCATGAACAATTTTGCAGTAATATCCCTATACGCAATAATATCTGAAAACAAGCAGGTTGGTGTTACTGAAATGTATTTATTTTAGGTAGCTTCAGATGGAGAATTTCTTGTGCCTGCAGCAATACCTTCCCTTTTTAATCCTACTTAACTCTTTATTTCAATAGTATCTTGTGGAACGGAGGTTCATGTGTTTTATCGGTTTAAAAAAGTCAATTCTGTTCTAGTGTGTTTCATTATTAGCTAGGATCCCATTGTTGCATTTTTCTATACGTTATTTTATAGATCTGTTGTATTCCCAGGGTATTTCTTGCTTTCCAAACAAGAATTATAATTCTTTTTGTTGTTGTTGTTTTTAATCTGTTCCAGTATGGAAATATTTCTGTGTGTCTAATTGGTTTTATTGCCCTTTCCTGTCCCTTACTATTTCTGCTCTGTTTTTTTTGTGAAATTGGATGACCAAATGGAAATGTGACTGTACCATTGATTTTATATAATGGCACTTTGATATTTTACAGATTACTTGTTATCTGTTCCTTAATGAAGGCTAAAAAGTTATTTGGAGTTTTTGTACTGCCACTGCTTTTCAGAAAGATGTCTAATTCTTTTTCTAAATGGTTATGGGTACAAGCCATCAGAGTATGCAAGGAGTTCATCTTGTTCCTTCCATTATTCTGCATTCAGCTCCATTTAAGATGCATTTGTTATTAGGTTATTCAGTTCCCTAATTACATTAGGTTCCTTAGTCACTGGTCATTCTTTAAACTATGTGAGCTGGCAAGAAAACAAACAGGTCCTCTCTCCCTTCAAAAAAAATAGTTTTGCTTTCACTGTATCCTGAATTTTGGATCACTTGTTTTTTATGTTATTTCTTTTCAATTTTAAAGTCACATGGAAAGATGCCTGCTTTTGTGGAGTGCCACTTTTTTTCAAGGGATGTCCTCACTTAAAGACTTGAGCCCAGGGAATAGAGTGCAGGCTCAGAGCCCAAATTATTCCAGTCCTATGATCAGTATCATTCTTTGACTGTATGTAACTTCTTTCCTCCACCTGATTTTTGTGGCAGGTTTGAACTGCTTGTCTTTTCAACAATTTCTTTATAGGAGGAGACATTTTCTGAAGATGTTGTCTTGAGGCTAAGTGGCATCTGGATTTTATCTAATTTTTGCCTCTCTGTATCAATTGGAACCTTGTTTAGTCCAGTGGCTGGAAATCTTTTTGGATGACTGCTGTATCCTGCCTGAGTGCTGACTTGTCCCCACCAATATCTAGATCTTTCCCTTGATGCATAGTGATGTGAAGCATCTGGCATCTGAATTGGGTAATACCAGCAGAAGAAAAGCTTCTCATTCATCAAAGGAACCTTGGCCATTTGAATAAGAAGGTATGATAAGAGGACTACTGTATGCTTTCAGTTCTGATTTCCAGAACAACCCAACTTGTGTAGTGCAGCCCTGAGGCACAACAGCTTTAATATTATTTAACTAGTAGAATGGGCCAATATTGTAATGAGATCACTAAGGATATCATAAGGATATGTCTACAGGACCCACAAGTTACTAGGGCTACTGGAAGCAACACAGTCACCTTGGGGTATAACCTTGCCAGAGACGCTTAGCCTTGCTGATGTAGCGAAACGAATAACTCAAGTGTTCCTGCATAGCCTTGCTCTGGGCTGCACGTGTGCATCTGCATAAACTGCAGCAAATCACTGGATGGTCCCTAAACTTAGGAGCTCTTATTCATTGCTTCAGATTTCTTTTTTTCCACATGGATACTTGTTTTCTCCTAGAGTATAAAATTATTAAAACTAAGAATTGGGAGCAAAGGAGTTTATATTTAGAGTATAGAAAAGTCTGGAGCTTATTTAAGTGGTCTTGATCAGAAAAAAGAAAAACACGGCTGCCTTTCAGCCAAACACTTGGATTTATAACTATTCTTTTTCATTTTACACATGATCATGTAAAACTGACCTGCATGCCTAGGTGCAATAGACCAGAAAGACTGACTGGAATCTTAATGAGACTAACAGAGCTATAAAGCCTGTCATGCTGATATTTGTGTTCTCAGTGTCAATGCTACTTGGCATCATGACAATTCCATTTTTATCTGTTCATTTCTTAAATTGCCTAATTGCTAGGCTTCAGCAGTATGCAGAAATTTAATGCATCATTAAAAGATCACTTAAGAAAGATTTTCTTAAAGAGATTCTTTTTTTCCTCTTATGCTTCTAAGTCTTTCAGCTTCTTAAACTTTAGACTTGTATCTGCAACAGTTTCAACTGGTTTTGGACAGTAACAGTGAAAAGCCACTAATTAAAAGTAAAGACAAAACAACAGAAAAAATATTTGTTACTATGTCTTCACACCCTGCCCAGTAGGCTGGGATGCTTGAGCGCTTCTTGTTATTGTTTTTGCTGCATTCATGACCTCTGTTCTTGATTAGTCTGAACTTCCTTTTACGCAGTGTAGAATAGTTAATGATCTTATTTGCACATGCCAAGATTTTGGCACTTCATAAAGTTTTTGCTTTCTCTCTAGTCTTTACTCCTTCACTTTCCCTGCAATCAATTTAATTCTATGAGATATATTTCAATCATCTATATCAGTGGTGAAAGAAATACTATTGATTTCTGTGTGCAGTCATTTCAGTAGTTTCTTTATGAAGCATTATGCTATCAGAAGCCGTGGTAATAGGGACCTTGCAATGAGAAAGTAAAATCTCAACAAGACACAAGTTCTGACCCTGTGTGCTGTTTCCATAACAATAAGATGGAGTACGATCTTGACCTTGTCTCAGAAGTGCTATTTTTGATCTTAAATTCAAACAGTGAAGCTAATAAGAAAGTAGATAACATTCATACCATGTTGAAGCCAAAGGAAGACATACTGCTTTTTTTTTTTTGTCTCATTCCTTGAATCTATAGGTTTGTTTGGTTTTGGTTTTTTTGGGGTTTTTTTGTTTGTTTTTTTTTTTTTTTAGATGAAGTATGTGGGCTATCACCAAGACCCTAACCTGCATTTTTTTTGAAATTTTTTGGTCAAGTTTTGTCTAGAGATTTGCTAAAACCTATCTAACTTGGGATAAGTAGATTAGTAGGAGTTGCACAAGATGGTAGATCTCTCAAACTGTACTCTATGGACATGTTCTTGTGTAGGTTATGAATAATCTGTTGTCATGTTATTTCTCTTATTTCTAGTCCATACATGATGTCTCTTAGAGCTTGTCTATATGAGAAGTTAGTGTGAAGGCTATGAGTATAAAGTGCAATAGGTATGCCGTGCTGTCTCTGAGACCATTCAAGTATGCGCTAACAGCACATCTAATATGAGCTGGCTTATGTGAGATGGAGAAGGCTACCTCTGGCTTTGTGCAGAGTGTCTGCAAAGGGAATTAAAATTGAGTGGCTACTGTGCTGAGAACTTGTACACCTTGTACTACACACGCTCAGAAAAGCCTCACTTTTACTGACAAGCATTTTATTTTGTGTGAAGTCAGTCAGAAACTACGTTGTCACTGGCACCAGAGCAAGACTAAACACCCAAGAAAATGGAGCTGAGAGTATATCTGTATTGCGTGCTATATTTGTGTGTAAGATTAGAGTGGCTGGAGTGAAAGGTTACTGTGGGTTGCTTTCGTACCCTAGTTTTTTAGAATGCAGTGTTGTACAGGGCAGTGCAGATATTTGGTGAACAGCAAAATGATTTGAAGGAGCAGGGAACAGCAGGAACAGTAATACTTACCAAAAACTGAAACTGTGCACTGTGTATAGTGGAAAGAAATAGCACAGATACCTGATAGAAAGACACAGAGATACATTTGTGTAATTTTATTGTCTTCCTAATATTCTCATAACACTTACACAAAATATTCTTGTGAAAAGTTGAACAGGAGTGATTGTTAAGTAATCAAGAGTATTTCTGAGTCTGGGTTAACTGTGTAGTTATATAATCCAGAGCCTGCTTACCTTGAAAAGATGTGCCTACTGATTTGTCAGGGATCTGATCAAGTCTTTGCATTACTGACACTTGGCAGACTGCTGTATTAGGCTCTATTCTACTGAGGTCATATGCTCAAAGTTTCTGTGTGTGCCAATGGACTGTAGTACTGTTTCTTCCCTTATGCCTCTGATGCCTTGCTAGCTTAGGTCAAAAACTGGCCCGAACATCTCCAAACATCTGCGTACCTTTAGCACCCTTTCTCACAATTTCAACTACATGTGTACCTTGGGCTACAGTATAACTCTTCAGGGAAGCTGGGGTCAGCGCTATGCATATGCCTTTCAGAAGTGCCAGTACTCTTAATTGCATGGGAAAAAACAGAGCTAGCAAAACAATAAATCCTGGATAGGCTTCTATGCCTCAATTTTCTTATTATTCTGAAAAATCCTTTGGGCTCTTGGATCAGTCCCTCTGGGATGGTCCAGAATTGCTTTCTCGTAGCTCATGACTGGTCTCCTGAGCTGCTGAATCTTTGCAGCCTAGCTCCTCTTTAAGCCCAGTCATTCCTGGAGCTAGACCAGCATCCCTGCTATAAAAGAATGTTCCTCTCTTATCTCCTTCCCAAAGCTTCCTCTTCATCTCCCCAAGGCTTCCTACATTACAAACCTCCTTTTTAATGCTTGGTTTCTCTGGCAACTTTCCACTGTGCAGAATTCCCATCTTACAGACAGATATGTACAGCATTAAGCATCCTCCATGAGTTTTCTTGGTAGAGACAGATAGATACACAAAGACACAGAGGCCTTTCACAAGGCAGTGGTTGTCTTTGCATTCAGTTCAAAACACTGCACAGAGTGTTGTTCTTGGATTCCTCAGATCCT
This sequence comes from Platalea leucorodia, assembly GCF_965183815.1. Taxonomy (NCBI): domain Eukaryota; kingdom Metazoa; phylum Chordata; class Aves; order Pelecaniformes; family Threskiornithidae; genus Platalea; species Platalea leucorodia. The sequence goes on from NC_138823.1 coordinate 123,340,199, forward strand.
CACTTTTTTGGTGTGCAGTCTTTCCTAGATGTTTCTGTACATAGGATTTTTTGCAGTCTTAACAAGTGTAGTGGTCAAAACAGGAATTCATAATACTTGTATGGGCACTTTGACGTCCTGTCATCCTCCTTTGCCTCACTTCCTTTACATAGAGAGTGCCTGTACACACACTTACTGGTGTACGGTACTTACTTACACACACCTGCCAATTTTAACCACTCTGTACCTGTGTGTGCATGCAAGACAAAAAGAGGGAGGATCAGATCATGTAGAACACAAGTCGCTAACAACACAAGTTATTTTACTTCTTACCATCATTTTCTCAGGAAAGGTCTCGGGGGTGGGGTGGGGGGTGGGGTGGGTGTCACAGATCATATTTTATTGTATTATTTCTACCAAGCCTGAAAATGAGATGTGACCTGTCAATGAAGTGTCTGGTTATCAGGAAATTCACATTCTTCTGTCTTCTGAACCCTTATGTTCATCAATCCACGGATTTAGTAGTGTTGAGGTCCTGCAACATAGTTAATTTCACACGCCACTTTACAGTGACATTTTCAAGGCTGACATATCCAATATATGTGGTCTTAAAACTCCTGTGACACTTCAAAAAGAAAGAAAGAAAAAAAATTATTCCATAGCTCCTAAAAAGTGTGAGCTGTATGCACAAATGAAACAAGGCTCTAACACAGGTAACAATTTAGCTTCTCGGACAACTCGCCATCGCCACAACACACACCCACACACCCACCCAAACATACACTACTGACTTCTGTGGTCTTTTGTTTCCCACAGCATCTTTTCCTTGTGTTTCAGGAGGGCCCTGAAACACCTTTCAAAGGAATGAAATACGCAAGGATCCTACTCTCTGCTGTACTTGTTTCTGACTTTACTTTTCCTTGCCACCATAGAGCAGAGTGAAGCAGAGGGACAGTGTGGTGTTCAATCTTACTTCCCCATATCCATATGCAGCTGGACGATCTAATTTTAGGCCTGTCAGCTTTCGCAGTGATAAGTTAACAATATAGATCACATATAAGCTGCATCACAATGATTTTTAAATGAGATTTATTCATTTAAAGTGGATGATAAATGTTCCTCTTTTATCAGACTCTTGCAAATAAGATTAAAGCAAGATTATTTTCCTGGAATAAGAGAACAGCTGGCACAAAGTTAATGCCTCTAGGTCATACTGTGCTTGCCTGACCTTGCAGAGATGTGTAACAACAATGGGGATCATTCCGGTAGTTGTACTGCTTCCTAAATCCTGTTTGCGTATTACAACCAGATGCTACCTGGAGTACTGATATGTTACGAGTTATGTGATCACTACGAGATGCTTTGGCAGGAACAGGCAGTGGCCAAGATGGCACAGTCTGCCCTGGCCTTTCAGGGAATCGTGTACCTGCCAAGTCTTTTCCAGAAATGTGGGAAGCACTGCCCAGTGTTCCTTCAGCATTTTAGAAGCCCTACCATATTGTAGAGAGTACCTTGAGTATGCTCCCCTCAGGGTTAGCCCATTCTGCTGGATGCTTGCCCTCAGTCTCTTTGGGATTCCAGGAGACATCCTGATCTTTTTCTCCCAGTTCAGATCCCATGAAATAGCATAAGGGCTGTGTTACAGCCCATTGCAGGTCTCAATATGTAATGTGGCACAAAAAATTTGTGTTGCGTGTCCTTAATATGACGTGAGAGGATGGGGAAAGCTGAATCTATGTGGACTAGTCAGTATTACATATGCAAAGTAGCTCCTGAAGTGAACTATTCTCAGAATTTGTTTCAGAGGAAAAAAGTTGGTTCAGTCTGAGGGACTGGGAGGGGAGCTAACTCCTCATTATCAGTGAGAACAAAGGATGTTTCCCCTGGATGAACTATCTCAGACTACAGGATAAAACTTTTCCTGATGTTCTTTATTGTATTCAGGCAGTGGTCCTGGCCTTGTCTCTGGAGCTCTCTTGGCAGGAGGTTGGCTGTACTGAATAAGGTAGCAGGATTGCAAAGGGTTGCCCACATGATAGAGAGAAGGACTGGAAGGGTCAAGGGAGAGCTGACAAAGACACTAGAGTTCTGTTTCACTGACTTCCATAAATTCCTCCCTGTCCTGGATCCTTGCAGGTGTGGCAGATGGAAGGGAGGTTTTATGAACTGATAGTGATTCCTCTCATGTCTTATTTTGCTAATACATCTACATTTCTCTCTGGTGATTTTGATCAGGGGAGATACCCTGTGGTATATGTATCTTTAGCTTTCCATTTCTTACCTGTATTACCTCTATTTACATAAGAAATAAAGTCATACAGTTGACTTGCCATATGTCATTGGTGAATGAGCTTTGACTGGCATCCTTACTCTAGGGAAACAACGCGACTTTGTTATGCAAAGTACATGGTTTGTAATCTGGTGTTTCTCCTGCGCCACTTTTCTTCAGCATCTCTTCTATGACAAAGAAATTCAATCCCCATTGCTTGATTTTTCTGCTGCTTCTCAGACATTATTTTTCTAAGAATTCCTAGCTATGAACCTGTCTACAAAGTCTATAGTTGATGGCATTTTGCCTCATCTGTCACAACCTTGCATGCTCTGATAAATTAACTGTACTGGGCTGTGAAAAGTAGTGCAGAGTAATAAGTTATTTTATTGGCTTCTTCCTTTTGATCTCTGATTGCTCTATAATCTACTCTGAACCTAGTGATCTGAGCATTCTTTGTTGCTAAAGGTAGTTGTCTATTTTAAAGTTTTTGGTCAAGTCCAGTGTTGAGTGCCAGGCCAAATAGTGGGCAGAAGAGGAAAAAATAAATTCCCTGCTCTAGTTTGAGGTGGTGCTCTAGAGGTCATCTCCAGTTCAGTAAGTGAAGTCACTCCTGCACCTTCTACAAAAAGAACAGAAGAATACATGCATTACCAGATCCTCTAGATCTGGCGATAGTTCATCAGTTGTCCCTTAGCATCCCTTTGTGTAGTGATGTGTAGCACATAGGAAGATTAGAGTGCTGAGGTGTAAGACTGAAGATTAACTTCGACTAAATTCTCGTGCAAGACCCTGTTGTCCTCTTGCAGTAAGTACTTATACATATATATCTATATAAAATACTATTTTGGGGCTTTTTTATTTTGAGGAAAAAAGGAAAAGGATAGTCCCTCATGAAATGTGAGGTTAGTAAAACACCTGAAAGCATTAGATATTTTGAAATACGTATGTAGACATATGTCTATAAACAGGCTCTGAAAACTGTTGAGAACAAAATGTCCTGCTGTGCTTCTGTGCCTGGTGCCTACAGAAAGAGTTCAATAGAAATAGTCTGTGTTAATCTTCTGTGCTTGGACTCTGAACTCTGATGTTCGACTCCTCAAAACATATGTGAAACAAGGCATATCAGTGATTCTACCGAGCAGACAAAAATCAAAGCCTGAACAACAGAGAAAAATGTTCTCTTTTAAACCACTCTTCAGCTTTTCTGGAGAACAACACTACAGGACTGGCCTAGAAAGAAAAAAGCACTTGGAAATTTCAGAGTGCTCAATGTCCTTGCAGTGCATGTGAGCACTGCCGTTAAAGGCATGCTGAAAATAAACTCCTTTAAAAAAAAGGCAGTGTTAGCAATCAATAAATTCATGAAGACAATAATTTATAGATCAGAAATTGAGATTAGAACAAGATTATAGATCTCATATGATCATCAGGCTTGACAGAACTCAGTTGACTTCCAGGTTGAATAAAGTTTATTTAGTAATGTTTCTTCTTAATAAAAATTAAAAGACATTGTGGGCTAATCTGAAGAAAAAGTATGTTGTAATCTATGCTCAAAAATAATTTCTAAGAAATTGATTCAAGCATGGAGGAACTGGTTCTCGCTCCATTCATGAGATAAAAGAATGCACTGGTGGATATGGTAAGATGTCAGACTTAAAAGTGTAACTCAAAAATAGGAGACTGAGTGCAGTATATTCCTCTGTGTATTGTGTTCTATTTGGTTTTCCTTTGTATGTTTTTATCATTATACCTATAGCTGTTAATTTGTGAGATGTTTCCTGTGAAAATGTGAAAGGAAAAACATGAGAATGAGAACACATCTTTCAGTGCAAGATGATTTTTAATCTATTTCACATCATCTCATTGTTCATTGGTGATAGAATTGAACCCAGCCTCCAACTCTGATGTAAATTTGCATATTTATGTTGGCCAGAATTTCATCCAAACCAGCCTTGAATTATATAACTGATTCCAGTGGACCAATCTAACCTCACAGATTTGACCAGCTTTGGGCAGGGGTGTGTGTGACTCTGTACATAATTTTTGAATTTTTGGGTCAGAAATGGCTTAGCGGTGCATAATAATAATTTGTTTTATATAATTCAAATGCTGCAGCTGTTCTATGTTGTAATGCTTGGCCTCCATCATATTGGGTGGATAACGCCAATAAGCAAGCACCTTTTGACTTCTTCAATTACTCTTAAAAGAGGGGGATTTCTTCCCTGGCTGCTTAGGTCCCTGTCTCCTTTGGGGCATAGCAGCCAATTAAAAACTCATACAGGGTTCTAGCTGAGGCCTACATTGCTTTGAAAGGAGCCCTCGATTTCATATGAGATGCCTACCCCTCCCTTTTGGTCTTTTAGTTTTAAAATCTTTTCTCCTGATCCTGATTATAGACACCCTTTTTCAACTTTTGCTTATGGACTAAACAAACATGATGATTTCAGTGCTTCCGAGAAGGAGGAGGGAGATGGTGGTAGAAACTGAGGGCTGTCGCATCTCACAGGTAAAAAAGGACTGCATGATGTTAGGGTAGAGAATCAGGGCATGGGATGGAGGAACTGAGCCCAAAAGGCCTTTAAAAGATACTTAAAAAGAGCAATCCTTGCTTCAATGAGTTTGCAGTCTAACAATGCGAATTAGTATGTGAAAAGTGAGCTACTAGTGGTGACAGAGAGGAATTCTGGTTGATCGTTGCATCTTTGTGCAGCAGAACAGAGAGATGTAATAAAAAACAACTTTGAGGGCTGGGACCAAAGGGATGGAATACGAACAGAATAAATGGTGCAGGTGAATGAACACATCCTGTTAATTTCAAGGTATTATTTTAGTTTTCTTGTCTTCTATGTATGAGTGCTATTGTAAGTAGTGAAGAGAGAAAAGAGCAGATTAGATGGGTAGATGATAGCAGTAGGAGGTATATTTGCAATGGGATTAGGAAGAACAAAATGGTGCTGTTTGGCCTGATGGAAGGGATATAACATTCTAGGCATGGGGAGGAGTATGGAGAACCATTAGGAAAAAGCCCAGAGGTTGTGGGTTCACAGAGAATGACAAAGGTGAAAAAAATCCTGAAGCTACATGGAAGTGCATTAAACGGAAAGAAATTTTAAAGGGTGGTGTAGTGAGAACCATGATATAGGCAGCCAAAGCAGCCTAAAACAGGCTGAAAGTGAAGTCGTGGAGTTTCAACCAGTTGTGGAATGGGACTGTGTCTGAGGATTCGGGAAGGGATGGTGAGCACAACCGGAGAGCAAAGCAGAGAACTTGCTTCAACAGCACCACGAACAGGAAAAACTTGTTATATGGCTGAAGGAGATGGTAGGAAACATAACTATATGGGAGATGTGAAATAACCTATGATTGTGATGATCACATGAACCCCAGTTCATTTCTCCTACCAAGCACGTAACATTATATCTTCTGATTTAAACCTAATTCTGTTTGTATATAGCTATGATCTATCTAGGGGAAAGCGTAAAAATAGGTATCTTAGGGTTAATATTGTTAAGCCTTTGGGGTCAGGCAATTCTTTTGTTCTGTTGATTATCTGGTCACCATTTGTAGTGGTGCCTTGTTTGCCCAGAGAGTATTGCACTACTTTCTCATATAAATATATAAAATACCACAGTTTTATGTCCAAAAAAAGGTCTGTGATCAGCTGGATAAGTAACAGCTGAAGCAACTTTTCTGATGGCAAGTTTTGATTGTGTATGTCAGCTATTTCCAGTGAGAGGGCCATTCAGATGAAACAAACAGCATTAGTTTACACCAAGTTACAGCTTTCCATAATGGATGCTTTCAGTGCTAGGCATGCTTGGTGCATCATCTACTATTGAAGTAATTAACAAAGTGTCTTTGCACTTTAATGTCTCTCAAAGCTCATTTCATGGCACAACTAATTTGACAGCTGTCTGAATTACAACAATGTGTGTTAATATTATGTTTTCTTAATACTGGAATTAAAGTTTGTCTTCCAGACCAAAATTACTGTCTCAGTCTGTACTTCACAACACTAACTTTGGCATCGATAGTCTGATAAATTGCTCAAAACAATTTTCAACCAGTCAGAGCAGATATGATTTTCTTCACTTTGGATGAATATCAAAAATGTTTAGATCTCCATCCAACTGCTTCATCTTGCCAGATATTACTTGATAACACGATGTCATTTTGTAGTGACAGACCATAATTTTGTTCGTATTCCAAACATTGCCCTTTATAGGATATAGAAGCAGTGCTTGAATGCTAAAGTTCACTTCACAACTTACAATCTAAAATAGTATCATAAACTCGCATCACGTAGAATATCCTAGTGAAGGGTTATTTAAGGAATAGTTTCAGAAAATATGATGCGGTCCTATACTTTTTAGATCCAATTTGTAGCTTATATAAATTCTGATGAAAGCGTCAATCACAGACAGAAGTTGAAAAGCAGCTAAAGCAATGGGACAGAGCTCTCAGGATCCAGATTTTGGTATCAGCTAGTGATAATTCACAAGGAAAAAATTTTCTACAAGTAGAGTTTATACTAGATTTCTGAAATGAATCAGCAGAACTAAAGATCATTAAATACATAAATATAAAGGTAATTTGTCAATAATATATCACATATTTGACAAACATGAATTCTCTCATATCCTATCAGGTGCATTTTAATTTCAGTCCTCTCTGTTAACCAAAATACAGTGATTCTTCTGCAGGAATCAAAGTACAAATGTTCATGACACTCTTGCAAGTCATTGACATTATTAAATCCTGCATTTTTAAAAATAATTTTCCATCTTTTACTTTTCTTCCTACTTCACCTTTCTGTTTTCTCTTTTAGTTTTGACCGATGTTGCAGATCCATTCCAGAGCCCTGCATGTTTGTGCTGATGACAAGAGAATGTCTATACAGGCAATTTTCTGAGCACTCTAAATATAGATGACAGGACTTGACCATCTGACTTTTCAGAGATTTGAAAGGGATTGGCCTTCCAAAGAGGGGGAAAAAAAAAAGTAAAGGCAGCTGAGTCATACTTAAAATCATGCTGATATATTTTAAGAATCCATTTTTCCTTTTTTTTTTTTTTTCAGTCTTTTATCCAAGATACTTTATCTCATGTATTTCATTTTCTACATCCAGGCAACAGCGATAGGTCAGTCTTTTGAACACTTTTCACTGCTCTGTTGTGTTGATTGGCAAGAATTTATTTTGTAATAGTTACTACTCAGAATAACATTTTCTTAAATTTTGTTTAGGATCAAAAAAGAGTATTGGTTGACTATACTTTAGAAAAGGGCAAATACTGTAGGGCAAGGACTACACTTTAACCAGAGGGCGAATTTTTAGGACTTGCTTTCTGTTTTTAATGCATAGCAATTATATAAAACCAGAGAGGAGAAGTCCCATGTAGCTGCAATACCTTTGCATATCATGCTTTCATACAATAATCGCCATTCTAAGAGAGTCTTTCTCTGCTGTTGCTACATCTTGTTGTCTTAGCTACAACAGTTCTTATTACAGGTAATTTACAGAATAACTTAATTAAATAGGTGGTATTTGTTACACAAGTTAACTGTTAATCGGGGCTAATTCTGTGCTTAAACTGGAATGTCCTGCCAAGACCTATTCCAGTCGCATACAACTTGAACATAGAAATATCTTCATACTCATATTAACTCAGGACATCCTTTTTATACACAGTTTTACCCTGCCTCTAGTGGTGACTACATAGCTGTCCTGAAGATCCAGGAGTTCACTTTCAAAGAACAGGGGAATACCTGGAGGAAATAATATGTACAATAACTCCTATTACAGCAGCACAAACGATCAGAGTTCTTTTGTGATAGGTGCTTTACATACGTGAGGGTGGAGTCTCTGCCTCAAACAGCTTCCTGGCTAAATAAGCAAAAGTGAAAAGAAAAATTAACTATTATTGTCCTCACTGACAAGAATTAAATAAAACAGCAGTTTACTGACTAGCTTTAGGTCCTGCAGAAAGCTGAGGCAGTGCTGCTGATTGAACGTAAGCATCGCCAGTTCCAGTGCAGTGCTTTATCCAAAAATAAGTCCTTGTTTTTTAGACATCTGAGTGAGAAGATCCTGCAATATATCCTAATGTTCCTTTCTCTAGAAAACATTCTCCTAGTGCTAATCTTAATCTTACCTTTTTTTTAAGACCCATAAAGCTTTGAACTTATATTAAATTCTTGGAAGAAAGACTGAGAAGTGGTTAAAGGTGGTATATACAATAACTAAAATACTCTTGAGAGTCAGTTCAGTTTTATTGCATTTAGTCTGCTCAGCCAAGTAATATATATCTAGTTCCAGGTACTTGCTTCTTGTCTTAGTTTGTATAGTGTTGGTAGGAAATTGGCACCATAGATATTCTTTACAAGAAGGAATGATGTACGTCCCTACATAAACCAATTTTGAACAGCTCACAGGAGCTGCAAAATGCTAGTTAATTTTTCTTTTGATTTTCTGCAGTGTTGATGGTAGTTCCCAGGATATTTTTTGGCTGACCTTGCAACCTGGAACATCATGGGCTGGTGTTATTTCTTGCAGACCAGTTGACAGCCTAAGTTTGGATGTGTTATAAATGCGTGAACACCATCTGTAGGTGTACGTTAGTGCAACTCTTGTGTCTTTTCCCTCCAGCATAAAGCTTTAAGTCCCTTGGTTATTCCTGCTGTGGTTTGCTGAGGGCTTGATAACTAAAGGAAGATGTTAAAGAGGAGGGAACAACTTTGTCTTGTCCCCATTTCAGTCTGAAGAGACCTGTCAACACACAATTCAGCAGACCCTTTGCTGTGAGGGAGGGATCCAGGGAAGAGAGGCCACACTCTGCCTCAGTGTATCACCTCACTTACATATCTTTTGCTGATGAAATGTAATATCCCATTCAACCTGATAACACTTTTACACTTACATTCGAAGAGGAAGACGTAGTTTTCTGCCATCAGACTTGATAGAGGAGATATAGCAACTTTCATCAGGTTGTCATGGGGAATTTCACAGCTAAACCACCACAGCATGGAGCACTACCCGCTCTGATGTTAGCTAGGAGCTGCTATGGAGCACAGGCTATCACAGTCATATAACGTTTCTGTTACACAAATACCTGAAAGAACCAAATTGGGAGCTTAACATATTTTTTGCAACCTATCTATCTGGTGCAGGGCTTCAATGCAAGGCAAGTTTATTGGTGAACCTTGTAAACTTGGATCAACTTGATTAACACTGTTTCCTCAAAAGGAGAAGCAGTTGCTCATGCCAGTCCCATGTTTGACCTCAGCACTGGACAGGTAAAGAGTAAGTTAAGTTATTACAGTTTTCTGCCTGATTTTATCTGGGCTCTTCTAATGAGCTGACCATTGTGTTATCTCATCACTTAATAATTTAACAGAATTAGTAGCAACTACCATATGGGTGTTAGCTGGAGGACTGTGACTCTGCCTTATGAATAAAACAGGATATAATGCAGGTCAATCTTGGTTATTGGATTGCAGTGATTTGTAGGTTCTCTTGGATATATATGAAAATAAGATTGCCCTTAGGACAGCAAGGATATTTTAAAATATTGTCTAAACCCACTTATACATACTGAATTCTAGGTCCTGATGCTTTATCTCTATATTTTTATATGATGAAGGCAAGCTGTCTTTACAATTTTGAGGAAACATTATTATACTGCTGTATAAATCCACATTAGGCTTGGATCTTAAATGCTTTAAGCAGTTCTGATTCCTCCATCTCAAATAAAATGTAATATAACTTAAAAAGTTAGAGAGATGAATAACAAAGATAATCACAGGTATTGAAAAATTTCTGTAGTATGAAGAAGTTAACTATGCTAACACCGTTTAGCCTGGAGAAAAGTTGACTAAGGGGCAACACGCTAGAAGTTCATAAAGCCTGACATAAAGAATGTGAGTAGAGAAACTGTTCGTTGTCCTTTCCAGTGTAAAACATAGGAGACCTCAAATGAAAAACATGGGAGACCTCAAATGAAATTAGAAGGTATTAGTTTCACAGCAAGAAAAGGCACTTCTGTGTGTGATGTGTAGTTCAGTCAACAAACGTATCGCCACAAGATGCTGAAAATTTTTATGGTTTTATGGATGAGTTGACAGATTCATGGAAGAAAATCCAAGGAGGGCTGCATAGCAGAAATCTCTTACCTCCGCCTCAATAAACTGCAGGAAGCTGGAGCAGTATTGTGGGTAATTTTTTTTTTTAATTTTTTTTTTTCTTCCACTCTGCTCTGGGCAGAGTGGTACTGGCCAGTGGCAGAGTTGATGGTATGGCAGAGATCCAGCATGGTACAGCTGTTCTTTCCATTCTTGTGGCCCAGAATCAATATCACTGCTATGACTGTGAAATTTACTCTGTTTTTGAAGTGAAAAGCTAGATATAAATTTCACTTTCTAAAGAAAATACACTTATGGAGACTGCATTTTTTTTTTATAGCTAATTAGAATATAGATAGCTGTTCTATGATTGTAGAAGAAATAATAGCAAAACTGTGAAAGGCTGAACTGTACAGGCACCTTTTCAAACATGCCCTTTCAAATGTTTTGTTGTCATATACAACCAAAATATCAGCATTCAGCGTTGTCTGTGTTCCCAGACTGGATCTGCCAAGGCACTTAGATGAGTTAGGCATCCACTTCTTCCCGAGGTTCAGCAGAAGTTGGCATCATCTTTGACCTTCTGGAAATCCTTGCCTGAATGCCTGTGTACGGTGCTGTGTCTGCAAATTAGAATCATATTATTTGGGGCACTGGTAAGAAAACTTGGCCGGATATCTTAACAAGGCAAAGATTAACATTCACCTGGCACACACATGCTGGAATAATGAGTGTCTCTTCCTCGCAGAGATACAGATCTGAATAGCAAAGGCTTTCTCCTTTTGTTTGGATTTGCTATTCACCTCTGCTTTGATTTTATGTTCTGTAAAGATATTCCAGAAACATTTTTCTCTCTAATGACTAGCTAAATATAAAGGAAAGACTAAGTCTTAAATCATTCCTCTAAAACCCAAGCTATCTCTCTGAATATGTTTCTGGATTAAATAGCTTTTTTTCCTGCAATTCATTTTTTTCCAGTCCTGTTAAGTCTTTTGTAGTAATTCTAGAGGTACAGTGGCATGATATGCCTACCCATCACTAATTTTCTACATGGCCAAGAAATGTCGGGGATTTAATACTGGCAATATCTTTGGAGACCAATTCAGATATAAACTAAAAAGAATCCTGGTTTACAATTGATTTTAGTGAAGTAATTATTTCCTAGGCATCATTATTGTATACAGTAGGAAATGGGTACAGCTATTTCCTTAGAATAAAACAATTTGTGAGGCCTGTCATAAAAGGCTAAGAGAATACCTTCTTTGCTTCACATACCTTTTAACTGCCTCCATAAAATTTAAGGAATTGCAATAAAACTTGGGAAAGTGCTTTCACTGGTGAGCTCTATTTGACAGTACTTAGGAGATTATCTTGTGCTCAAAACCAATTGGAATGTTTGCGCATAAGGAATTATTTAAAATTATATTTCTTTTCTGGCCTTTTTCTCCTTAGCTTAAAATATCTCTCTCGGTCTGTCTCTCTTGCTCTCTCTCTTTCTTTCTTTCTTTTTTTTTTTTTTTTTTTTTTAACAGAAAGATCTTTAAACAGTTCGCTGCCTCCTTGGCATTTCTTCATTCTGCTTTTCATTTCATGTGAAGTCTCCTGGGCTCTGACCAGTTCAAAAAGCAACTTTGTAGTTTTCTACGGTAAATGACTGACAGTATTGGAAACTATGCTTTTTGTCTGACAGACAACTGCATTCACACTGCTAAGCATTTGGACTGAACTTTTAATTTAACCCTACCGACTTCTTTTTCTCCTTCTCTCAGCATTGTCTGTATTGTATTTCCCACCATGGCAAAGTATCTTCTGTTTCTGAAGCAGCTGCATTTTTTTCTGTGATCCTAAATCAGCTTTGGTGCACAGTTTGGGATCTGATGAAGACGTGCTTTGTGTATGTGCTGTTGTATATAATAACCTGAGACATTCATATCAAAGCCAGTTAAAAGGTGGCCAATGCCAGTAGAAATGGAGCTTGTTACACTTTGATAGCTGGTAGGTGACCGATACAGTGTCAGTCTATTTACTAATGAAACAAAATGTGCTAGTAAGAATATCAGTTTTGTGGAAATTGTAAGTAAAACAGCTAAAGGATGAATACAACTGGAGCTTGAATAACTCTCCCATGTTAGTGTCTCTGAGCCAAAGTTGTAGCATGTTGATAAGATAGTTTGGGTATTTTTTTGACATGCTCTAAATACTGTTGTAGTATCTCACCTTAGCAGAGTACTGTGAAGAGGTCTCATTAGTTCGTATGCTTAAAATTACACACATACTTCGGTGCTGCCGGTCCACCCAGGTCCAGATAAACAATGTTGATGCTTAACGAAGTAAAGAAGCCAGTCCTTGGTCCCACGTGAAAAGTACGGGCAATATGTAACCTTTCACAAGTACTTGATTCACTTTAATAATTGGGAAATGTGAAAAGGCAGAAATCTTTTAAATTAACAAGGTGATGAAATATTTGTGTATATATAAAATAGTATTAATTTAGTATCTTGCACAGACAGCATGCAATATTTTCATTCCAGTATAGAAATTTATGGCATTTGAAAGAAATTATTCTCTCTTACCCATATGTCTCTCTTCTGCAGCACTCGATTTTGAGATATGTATGCATTAGAATCTTAAACACTGTATTATATTTGTATAAGTTTTATCTGTGCATGTTGCAAGTAAGTGTATAAATGTCTCCTGAATGTTGTCAGTTACAGGTCATATCTTTCTTCGAAACGAGAAGTACGCTAATAGTATTTTAGAAGTTTCAAGTTCAAATACATAGTTCACAGAATATGATTCCAAGATGCCACAAACCTCATTAAAAACCCAGCTTTATTTTGTTTCTATATCTGCTTGCCTAAATGCAATCTGTAGACTGCAAATCTCGCATCTACTCTTGTTATATCAGATATGTTTCTAGTGTAGACTATAGAATACCTACACAGTGCCATGCAGGTCTTTTTTCTCTTGTGTGTCAAAAGATGGCATACAATGCCAGCGATGAACTAGGCTTGACCATCCTCCATTATGCTATCCTTTTACAGTCAAAGGATGACAACATATTCCCCTATACTTGTACTTGTCGGTACTTGCATGGCATACAGAATGATTCTGTACTATGCTATAACTAAGCAGAAAGCCCAGTTTATCTTGAGATTCGTTTTAACCACAAATGATAACTCTTCTCAGATTGTGGAATCCTGTGGTGTGCTTGAGATGCAAGGGTGTGTGGGGAGCCGAGATGCAAGAGGTGAAAACCTGAGACTGTAGTCTAAAGCAGCCTCAGGAACACCCTTTCCAAGCAAACATGAGCAACTCAAAGGAAACAGTGATGACTGGGACTGGGAGATATTGTATTTATATGCATACTTGCAGTATAATAAATATGGTATGAGGTACCATACACCATACAGTCAATATTAATAATCATATTAGCTATATTTTGTTATATTAGCATGATATAGTTGTCTCTTTATACATAAGCCTGATAAGGACTTGCACAAACAGAACAGGTTTTTTGCCTATATGCATAGTTTTAGTAAGATATTTAACCAAATAACCAATAAATGTATTTATTAATCATACAGAGCAGGTGAAGGCTAGCTCCTTTTGTATGCAGCTGCTCTCATGAGCCTTCTGGACACAGAACATGAGTGAAGATCATTAAAGGGCTCACAGACTGCTTAAAAGGATATTACCCTGTTTCTGTACACTGCCTATTGTAGAGCTCACACACCTCAGAATACATTATTACTAAATTACTTATTGATTCTGAATAAGGCATGTCAACGCATCTGCAAGTCTGATTTTATTTATGGGGTGGTTCTGAAAGAACAATGCAATTGATGTATCTATCTATTCAAGCCAGTGGAGAAAATTTATAATTCCATATTGCTTTCTGTAGTGGTTTAAAAATCACAAGTCAGTGTTTGAAACTTTCTTTTTGTATTTCTGCATGTACTCTTTTTTAGCTTCAGCTGACCAAATATTAATGTGAAGAAGGTCCCTATTCACCCTATCTTTCTGATCTCCCAAGTAACATGATGTAGTACATTTGTTTTCTAAGCAGCATACTATAAAGACTGCAGAAGCCACTGTAGATTTCAGAAGGTTCGTGGCAGTGCTGATGATAACATTTTGTAGACTAAACCTATAATTTATTAGATGGAAAGAGCAGACATAAGAGGCAGTCTGAATTGAAGAGGGTGCTGGGAAGTGCATGGACTTTTAGGAGAGGGATATGCTCACCCACTTCCCCATTCCATGGCCAGCATTTTTTCCATTATTTAAATGGTTCCCTGTCTCTGGCTGCCACTTGTCCTTTCTTCTCCAAGGTGCTTGTGTTTAATTTCTTAGCTTAGATTCTGTGGACTTTAAAAGACTGAAGGGTTTGTTAGGAGAAGGAATGGCAAAGGACAAAGACTGGAAGGAGAGGGAATTTCAAATAGGCAAAATTGTAAGGGAAGCAGGGATGATGAGATGATAAGGAAATTAAGACCTTTTCATTACGAAACTTTTCATTATGAAATCTTGTCACTTCTTTCCAGCTTAGTCTTCCTGAGATAGAATCTACCTGTTCTCTTGACATTCAGTCCTCTTCAATAGTGTCATTGATGTCATTGATGTTTTCTCAATAGCAGAAGAAATGTCTCCCCGGTCTTCAGTTCTCTCCATTCAGCATGTGACTGCAATTGGGCTTCACATGGCTGTGAATCTGTAGCTTGTCTGACTGTTATGATAATTGCATAGACCATTTCTTTGACTTTCCTAATGAACTGGCTTATACAAGCTCTCTGCTTTCCCAAAATCCCATAGTTGCCTGCAGTTCCAAGGCATTGTTTTTGCTGGCAGGTTGCAGTGTCCCTTTCTGCCTAGAATGTAGTAAGATGAAGCTTTTGCCGTGTCTTAACTGGTAGGTACCTCCTTGTACAAATAGCATGATTGTTTCTGAGCCACATTCGGCTTGCACCTTGTTATGTTTGTGGGAGAGTTTATAAGTAGAAATAAAATCTAGAGCTACGTTTATTTCTCTCAATTGGCTTCAACAGTTGTTGGTTGTGCATTTCTTATTTTGTCTTGTAAAATAATGAAGCTTTTGATTGACATTATTACACCAGGAAGACTAGAATTATGTTTAACTCCACAGTGAATACGCAGAGCTATAGACAAAATGTACAGCATTTTGACTATTTTTCATTACCTTCATATTCTCCCATCCTCGAAGAAAAGTAAATGAAAAGCAATGAACTTAATTTGGAAGTTGTAAGGTGCTCATATTCTATAGTGATAAGGACTTATAAATAACCAGATAACATAAAAATATATACCTACAAACATTTCAAGAATGTTTTCTGAAGTATTATTAATGACACATTATTTGTAATATTAATGAACTGTTGAAGATAATTTTTGTCATATCAACTTATATATTGCTACTATTATGCTAATCTTAATTGATTCTCTTATAAGAATTACAGTGGCTAATTCGGTATTCATAGTACATGAATTTCTTCATTAGCAATTATTTTATGGCTCATTTTAACTGTGAAAGGACATTTTCACTGCATTTTCTTTTCCTTTCTCTTTCTATCTTTTTTTTTTTTTTCAGTAACACCTATATGGAAATTCATCATGTCAAACTTCCGGAGAGCTCTGATTCTTGTCTCCCTCTTAGCCCTCAGCCTGTTAGCCAAGCAAATGTGATTCAGAGATCATATTGTTAATCCTCTGTTGCAAAGCTAGTCTGCATGGTGCTGCTAAGCTACAGATGTCTAAGCATGAAGGTCTGCAACGTACTGAAATGATGTTGTTGTCAGAATTGTTATTAGCACTGATTTCTGCATTTGCCTCAGGAGAAGTTAGTGACAGAAGGACCAGCTGACAGGCAGCCCATGAAAACCTGTGTCTTCTTATACCCAAGTGTCTCTTCTGGTAGAAAGTAGTCTTGTCCCAAGTAGACAGGGAGATACACAGCATTGGAAGCACCTAAAAGCGAGCACACCAAACTGCTCACCGAGAACTTCGTGCATGGGAAGGTGTCTGCTATTTCTCTCTATTGTGGATTGTTTTTTCGGTGGTGGTGATGGTGGGAGAACTATCATTTTTTGCAGCTTACATAAGTAAGTTTGTTGTAAGGCAGTGATATTTGCTGGATATAATCCGAAGGGCCAGCATTCGTCTTTTTTGCAGGGTGGTGGGTGGAAGCACATTTTCCTTGCTTTCCCTTGCTTGGTCTGAGTGGACCTGTTGTCCTTGCCATGTGTGCAGTAGTAAATGGAAACACTGTTCACTGATGAATGATGATGCTTTATGGTGGTAAATTTGACTCTTTTTATTTTTTTTTTCTGCCTTGTCCTGTCTTTCATCTACCTTCCCTTAAAGCGAGAGCAAAAGTCAGAAACATTTAGCTGATTGTGATTTTTTTTTTTTTTTTTTTTAAATGCTATTTAGAATACAGGTTCACTGGCACGTATGTGCAGTATATACTTCTGGTAAACAGAAATGGATCATCCACATATCAGCTCATTTTTCCCAGCAAGGAGATTTTTGAAGACTTAAAGAGTTGAAAAGAGCAGAGCAGGCGAAGCAAGGGATTGTTTTATCAATCCCTTTCACACTAAGCACGTGATGTTTTTCCGAGCAGTAAGAAATTTGTTTTCAAAAGATATTGTCAAGTTCACTGAGATTCATTGACTCCTGGTAGCAATATAAGCTTGAGACAGTAGTGACAGGCTTTCTTCCAGGACACTGCGTATCATACAAAATAAGCTTCCTTCAACTGGAATGATGCTTGGGTTATGGTAGCACTGTGAAAATCAACGGCCATTTAGATCAGCCAAGCCAGAAGTATGCAGGATTTCTGATCAGTCACGTACAGTTCCTCTCAGCTTTGCTGGTGATAATTTCCATAGGCAATGTCTGCAGGGGGGTGGGATCCGGCAGCTGAGCATCCCTGGCTCCCTCTCCAACCTGTCCTTCCAGGAATTGCAGAGAGAGCGGAGTGCTGCAGCAGTACTCGGGCACTAATTATTTTTTCCAGAAGTGGCTCATTTGGCCTTTGATTTTGAACTAACAGTTAATAGATGGGCCTGTTTCAGGACTGAGTGTGTTTTACAGTACTTGGCAAATGACTGCCTGACTCACAGGTATGCTTTGCAATTGCAGTGATATAAAACATCTCTCTGTTTACTCTCTTTATTCAGGATATGTGTTCACAAAAAAAATACATTTTTTTCAATACGGTGAGTGGTGTATTGGCATTGATAAGGTGAACTTTACAGAAAGTAATTGGGCAAATGTTATTATCACTGAGTTACAGGCAGGAGCTGTGTTTGCATTCAGCTGCATACGAGGTACGCCTACAGGGAGGAGCAGCCTGAGGCAACCTGGTAAAGTCTGTAGGGGCAGAGAGCCTACAGTATGGACTGGGGCAGCTGGAGCATGTAGGGGTCCATGGCTGTGTCTGTACTGCAGAAGAAACTAGGACCAGGGAATCAACTGTTGGGGCTGCTGACTGTCCCTCATGCTTAATACTCGTTTCGCAGCCTGGCACCGTTTTGTGTTGTCAGGACCAGTTTTGTTTTCCTTACCCTCAAACGATATCCTAGGATGCTTTGCACCTTCGAGACTTCTGCTACATCACAGAGTGTGCAACCTATAGCCTCAATTTCGTGCTGATAAAGTGTTATTTTGATGAGTTATGACACAGCCATCACATTATTCAAAATGCTCTGAACTGAGAATAATATGCAATGAAATAGTGTTTATGCATTCAGGCTATGAGACGACTACAGGGGACCAAAGGGAAACCCTGGGCCAAATATTAGGTAGGATGGCCAGGCAATGCCACTTGGGGCCTTGAGCTTTATTTAGCAATATGTATAAAGTCTGAATCCTCAGCTTGGTGCATCTGAGCTGATGTAAGATGCTGTCTGGTATGAAGTGTGTTATCTGCAGTCATTTTTGAGCAGTCAAATGAAGGTGGTAAGGTGGGCAGATCAAGGTGCTCACTGCTGCTTCTGAAAATACTCTGAGTTAAGCTGGAATCTCATAAACTGGTGCGGGAGCAAGAACTGAAATTTAGGACCTCCAGACTCCCAGTCCTTGTGCTCCTTGTCTCCAGAAAATGCTACACTGCAATACAGTAAAGGAGAAAAAAAGCATCCAAAGAAGGTAAGATTATGGTTCCTGATGACATACTGTTTCTGTCGTCTCATCAGTTCAATAGAGAATTGCAGTAGAGCAGGACTAGTTCTGCTCTCTGGAGCCTCTGGGAGTTTTGACTTTTTTTTGCAGTTGAAGTTGGACTGATTTCTGAAGTAATAAGAAATTTAAGTCAAATGCATTACTAAAATTATGTGTTATGGATGCATGAGGGATTAAAGAGTTTAAAAACAGTGATTTACTCAAGTCAGCCTTGAGGATCAAAGCTTTGGCTTTACTGCTGTCTCAAGGTGGACGTAGTACCTCATGGGATAGTTTCATGGCTCAGTGCAACACAGATAATTTGGCATTCAAAGCTGTCAACAGCATGGATTAATAAAGCACTTACAGTATCTTTAAAGTTATTATTGCAAGCCAACTCTCATACCCTTCCTGTGTGCAGCTGTAACTGTTTGTTTCTGAATGCAGTTTCTGCTTTTTTTTTTTTTTTTCTTCTTCTTCTTTAGGGAAAATATCCTTGAAAAGATGGGGATAGGCGATTAAAACCAGCAGGAAATGTATAAGGGAATTGTTGGTGGTCTAATCAGGGATTTAGAGACTCCAGCAGGGGAGAAGTATTTTATAAATTTAATACGAGGGTAAATAGTATTATCATCATTTTGCAAATCCAAGAACTTATTCAAGATCATTATTCATAGCCCAGGAGTTTTTGTGTTTCTTTTCTTAGCTAACTGCATCATGCCCCTGTCTCCAGCAGAAGGGCAGGAAGATGCATATAAACTGAACTTCTTAGCTGGGATTATCTCATAAGGCAACCTTAAATTTTGGCAGCAAGTCAAAGGTTTACAGCGCATCAGCAAATGAAACATGAGGACAGTTCATGGTACTACTATCAACTCTCTCTCTATCAACTTCCAACAAGCAGAGGTCAGAGTAATTATCTCCTTGTCACTTTTGGGGTCTTACTTTGTAGCAAATGAGGCGATCAAACTGTGCTATGGAAGAGCATTATAACGCTTGGGTAGTTTCAGCACAATGCAGTTCCCTTGCAAGGCTCCGTGGCCCTCGCACAGCAAGCTCCTGGCCTGCTCTCAGCTTGCGAGGAAATGATCTGATGGTCAGCGTGCCTCGTTCCTCTCATTCAGCCTTTTCCAAAGTGGGAAATATCTTATGTGCTTCCTTGCCATGCACTTGCTGGAACAGAGTTCCAATCCTTTCAAATGTGCCTCTGAGGAAATTAACACACCGCATATTGAACACTGTACTTTGCATGGGTTTGGCGCCTTAAGCAGAAGATGCTATAGACAGACCAGTGGAGTAATTGACAGATGTATGGGTAAAATTTAACTGCTAACTTCTAATGTACATATGAACATTTAGACAAATTGAGAGAAAAGGCAACATGACTGCCTAATTATTATGAAAAATGGTATTCATGTTTTGCACAATTATGACTATATCAAGCCTATTTCAAGCAACTAATATGCAGAGCTGATTCAGGAGAGATTAATTGGTGATATGAACACTTAAGCTATATAATTTACTCTGATTGAAGAGGCAATACTAAAATGTGGCATTAGCAGATGTTGGATGTAGTTTTGCTCTGAATCCATTCACTGAATATGCTAGGTAAAGCTCCCCTTATTCTAAACGATTAAGTACTCTAATCCCCTAGATTTGACTTGCATCTGTGTTTTGTTTCTTTGAATTATTCTCCAAATGCTGTTGCTGTAGCGATAGCCAGTTCTGTGATGAAATGAAGCACATTCCAGATTCAGCTGGTAAGGTCTGTATGGGGGCCCTTTGGCAGGACCGACAGGGTGCTTATTAAAAACCACCTGATCCTTTCTGTTTAATATTCAACACCATATTTTCTTTCTCCACAAACTCACTGGTCATCACAGGGCATGTCTCTGGGCACTCCACTAGGTGCTGTGAATTATTCACTGCCACTCTTCTCGCCCCAGAACAGAGAAAGTGCACTTTGTGCATCATGCTGGCCCCAGCAATTCCCTAAATCCACATTTTCCGAGAAGGAAGGGAAGTTGCAAGCCATCTCCTTAATTCCATTGACAATGAACTAGTTAAAAAAAATACACTCCTTCACTCAGAATTTCATCTGCAGTGTGGATGCCCCTGAAAATTGAAGTGTGAAATAAGGGAAGAGATAGACGAATTATTACAATATTCAAATACACATAATAAAAACTGACTATGATCAGAGTTCAGTTGGGGGCTGACTTTTTCTGCACGGTATAGTTCTATTTCATTCGCTATAAGCACAGAAATTACACCTGGATGCCAGCATACATGCTATGCAAATTTGCCTTAATACAGTAAAGTCCTAAAGTATTAGCAGAGCAGGATCCTATAAAAGCTGTGTCCAAAATGCCTAACTATGTGCAGTTAACACAGATATTAAATTGAATGCTCCTCTTACTATTATAAATGACTGCTTTGCTGTCTTTGTCAGCAGAGTTGTGGCATTCATCCTGTCACTAAGAATAAGAATAAGATGACCATCTGCATTTCTGCAGAGTGATGGCTACCCAGAGTGAGTTCAATAAAAGAAAATTATGGCTTTGTGCTTTGCTACAGCCAACAAATCATGAGCAGGTCTTGTACTGAGGCAAAAAATGAAAAATAACATTTTGTGGAAAGACTATTTATAGGGTACCAGCTGAGCAGACACTTGAATTGTAATACCCCCAAAATGAACATCATGCAAAGGTGATAAGTAATGACCTGTTCATGAGGAATTGAGCACGCTGGGTTGTTAGGGACACTGGTGGATATGTGTCATGGGAACACTAAAGGTATGCTGGTGATCTTTGTGTGAAACAGTGACAGTACGTGAACACCAGCTATCAGGCCATTTTCTGATCAGCTTCCATTTTCTTCCTTCAAAATAAATCTCTTTAGTGCTAGTTCAGCATATCATTCCTCTCCCTTCTCTCTGACCTGGGGTCTTCTGCAGCAGCCTATTCCTTTAGCCTGAAAGACTTGGTCTGGTTTAACCCCAGCCAGCAGCTGAGCACCACACAGCCACTCGCTCTCTCCCCCATGGTGGGATGGGGGAGAGAATCGGAAGAGTAAAAGTGAGAAAACTCATGGGTTGAGATTAAGACAGTTTAATAGGTAAAGCAAAAGCTGCGCACAAGCAAAGCAAAGCAAGGAATTCATTCACTACTTCCCATCGGCTGGCAGGTGTTCAGCCATCCTCAGGAAAGCAGGGCTCCATCATGCGTAATGGTTACTTGGGAAGACAAATGCCATCGCTCTGAATGTCCCTCCGTTCTTTCTTCTTCCCCCAGCTTATATACTGGCCAAGACGTCATACGGTATGTGATAGCCCTTTGGCCAGTCGGGGTCGGCTGTCCTGGCTGTGCCCCCTCCCAGCTTCTTGTGCACCAGGCACAGCATGGGAAGCTGAAAAGTCCTTGACTAGTGTAAACACTACTTAGCAACAACTAAAACATCAGTGTGTTATCAATGTTATTCTCATACTAAATCCAAAACACAGCACTACATCAGCTACTAAGAAGAAAATTAACTCTATCCCAGCTGAAACCAGGACAGTCTATTCTCTGTCTCCTGGAAATCAAAGCAGGTTAAAAGATTGCCTCAGGGACCCCTCAGAGGTGGTATAGGCCTTCTTTTTAGGGTTTGAATATGCCATATTGGAGACTGGGGTTCTCTGACCAGATATATTGCTGTAAAACCTCCAGTTACCTTATTTGTCAAGTAATAAAAGCCTTTCTCAGTGATGGGGACTCTAAAATCCACTGAAACCGAAGCAGGAGTTTTTGGTCTCCTGAATCAGCTCTTCCTAAAGGCAGTTGATTTCCTGGGTTTGTTTACTCTTCCAGTCTACTTTGAGTCAGTGACTGGAGCTCTAATGCTTTCTTCCCCATTTCATTATCCTGAGTAGGGGGTGCATTACATTCATGGCTTTGCAAATGAGCAGAAATATGTACTAAATGAAGATGGAGTAAATGCTGTGGAAAGTGGGTTTCTAAGTAGAGTTTTGACTGCCATCTCATAAATATTCATTGGGGTCTATAATAGAGTCAGATATTTTCAATATAGTAGTAAACTAAATTATCATTTAAGATCTGTTTGTAGCCATTTTCTCACATTAATAGGTAATAACAGTTTAAGACCAAATTTTGATCTGAATTTAGTATGAATAGCTTCAGGGGCCACCGATGAAAGCAGGTGTAATACAGATCATACTGTGGCTCCAGACATTCAGAACTGTACTCCTATCTATTTCTTGTTCAATTTTACAGTCTCTGCTTAAATACCGTGGTGATTGTCAGTTAGGAAATGCCTCCAGGTGGATTTTCCCAAAGGACTCAGCATGATGTCAATGGGAACAGTGCTTTGGAAAACCTCAGCTTGAACCAATATCGAAAAGGACAATAATCACTAGAATTCGGTTATCTATAAACACTATTAAATGCACCGTAGGGGAAAAAGGGAGCGAAGGGGGAAAATACTTTTTTTGAATCTAAAGTTGTTATTCTTTATTGCTAATTAATGAATGTTGGGACTGTATTTATTCTCTAAAGGACCACTAGATGTCAGCACGTATCTAGGCTAGCACAACTGGAGCAACAACCATCTGGTAGTAAAAAAACCCCTCTACCCTATAACGATGTAGTTTAGATAGCATACAGTCACTGGCCAGAATAGTTTTGTTTGACCTCATAAAGATTTCAGGTACCTAAACTGTAACAGTGACTGTTTCGGCCATCGAAACAGGGGGACTTTTGTGTATGTTACTGCTTGCACTCGTTCTTGTTTTGCAAACTAGATTCGTCGTCACCTGTATTCTGCCCGTTGTCTTTCAGGAAGCACTTCTCATGTGAAAGTCTACCAAGTGCAGCTTTATAGTAAGAACGGTTATTGGTTTTTTATCTAAAGCTTTCATGGCCAAACTTATTTTAAACATGAACATGACAGCTAATTCTGTTGAAAGTGGGGAAAACCAGAAATCTGAATAAACCTTTATACATAATATTCATAGCATAATACAATGTGCAACTGTTCTGTGAGATCGGGAAAGAAAACCCTAGTGTATTCTGAATGTGCTCAACTCACCTGTATTGCACGTAAGAAATAATGAAAAAAAATTATGTTATTATGCATTCGGCCTATTTAAAACGCATAGACACACTTCACTGCTTGCATTATTTTTAAGTTAGATTAAAAGCCTTCTTGATCAATTTTGCCACCCAGTAGTAAAGATTAGTATTCGGCCATATATATATATGTTCATATCCTCTGTATTCATTTACATATATCTAGATCCAGTGTCAAAACAAAGAAGAGTTTGGGTGATTTTGACAGGCAATCCATTTTTCCTAACCATCCGTGTCTTCAGGACAATTGTGTTTTGGAAAATTAGACATATAAACTGGAAACTGTCATTTAAACAGATTTTTTTTCTAATACAGTGGAATCTGGGGTCCTTAGCTATTCTAGAAATTCAAAGAGACACTACTTCAACTGCTGCTAGCAGGAGTTAGGGGACATCACATCACCACTGAATTGGGCTAACTGTAGTGCAACCCCTGCAGCGCTATCAGTTGATTAGTTATGAATAAAGGGCTCCATGCTCCTTATTTACCCCACTTCACCAGAGGCAGTCAGTTGAAGCATGTGAGCTAGCAGCAGAACAGCTTACTTCCCTCCAGAGACTATTGGAACTGCCCACTGAAGAGCAGGTATGGAGGGAGCCTGGGGATTAGATGCTTCAGTGGAGCACCTGAAGTTAGCTGGGGTGAATCTGGGCCTATAATACGAAGTTACTATGAAATGAATTGTCTCTTGGCCCATGAGTCATTTATTAGCAGTAAACCCCCCATTTCCTTGCTTCCACCATGTCTCTGCTGTGGTAGTGGCGCTGCGCATATTCCTTGCACTGAGTTACAGGTTCCTGTGGTCTCTGTGGTCCTGTGCACCAGATACAAGGGACTGGAGAAAAAGCAGAGAGACTTTGCAGCGGTGCTGGGTGGCTTCCTTCACCCTGCCCTTGGATGTGACGTGGTGTGAGGGGTCAAGCTCTGTGGGGACCTATTTTGCCCTTGTAAAAGTCACAACCATCCGATTTGCACTTAGCATATTTTGCCTGCCGTCCCAGCATCTGCCAAGGGTTTGCACCGTATCTTTTCAGTACGCTACTGGTGGGGGGCAGAACATTCAGCAGGTTGCCAAGCTTAAGTGCATTGCAATAATCAGCCTCTCCCGTGATGGCCGCATTGGTCAGAGCATCAGCCTGTGTAAGGAGGTGCTTCATCTTTGCAAGATCTTGTTGAGGATCTGTGAATTTTTACTTGGTAGCACTTCCTTCATACTCAAGTGCTGTGTTCAGCTTTGTCCCATTTTAGTGAATAATTGTTGGTTAAAAATAAAACCAAAACGGGGTTTTTTTCAGTCATTCTATTTTGCTGCTTAGGGCAGAAAAATATCTCCCTTCCTTCCTGAATGAAAAAGATTATAGCAACTGATTTTGCATTCACATCTCTAATGAGATGGAAACCTTTAGTCTCCAGTTCAGCCATTGAGTATAAATAAAAGGTATAAGCTCTATGGGGATCTGTTTTGTCCAATTCCTGACATCAGTTGCTTTTCCTGCTATAGGTCTATGTTTATTCCTGGAAGAACCCAAAAAGGATAATTTTGAAGCAGTTATCCAAGATGGTGGACACTGGGATTCAGAGAAATAAGGTATGTGTTTCTAACAAAGAAGATAATTAATCATTGGAAATCATTTGTGTAGAATAGTGGTGGGTCCTTGCTAATTTTTTAAATCAGGATTCAATATTTTCTTTTGAAAGATTTGTTCTAGTTCACTTGCACATAATCATTGGACTTGATGCAGGAATTAATAAAGGGAAATCTTATGGCTCTTAATATTTTGAAGTTCATTAACCATTAGTCCAAAATCATCAGTTCATTGCTGAGAGGAAATAGTTTAATAACAGTGTCAATGTACAGTCCTTGCTTCTCCGTGCCAAAACCTTACTAAAAGGGAATTATAGGATCAGAAATGGATTGATTAATTGTATATTATTTTTCTGAAATGAGAACATTTCTCCACCTACATGATATTCTCTTTCTATTTATGGCGTTTTATTGTTCTGTGCATCTTGCAAAGAGGCTTATTTGCTCAAAGTAAGGCTAGTTTCATCAAATACCCATCATGGCCACATCTTTTTGGACAGGTCTGTTTGGGGATGCAGTGTGCTGCCCTGTGTGTCTATAAACCCTGAATCTTTGTGTGTCACAACAGTCATGGGCTTAGAGTGCTTTCATGTCCTAAACCAGCATAGGAACTCTGAAAGTTGAATGACTGCACTAGTGAATCCCTAGTTATTAATTCTGGAGTAGTACATGTAGCTTTAAATGATGAATCAGACAGAATGAAGTTGGCCATTAGAGTGCACTTGATGTTAATTGAAGCCATGACTTATTCATTTGCATTTTTCCTTCCCACAAAGAATGTTTAAGTGAGACCCTTTGCTCCTTTTAAGATCTTGAAATCTGTGTCTAGCTATATATCAGAGAAGCTACTGATCACAATGGTTGATCAGAAGGTGCTTTGATCTGATATCATGAGCATGTATTGCAATTTGAACTTCTTCAACTTGAAAACTGACCAGAATTTTTGGGCAGCCTGCCTTTCTGTGGCACAGTTGTGGGATACTGTGGCCAACGGTGGGATACTGAGATTGTTCTGGGTCACTGGTTACACTGCATGTGAACAGTGTCTCCTTGCCCAAGGTCTACTCATCAGTCTAGTTATTCATCATGCACACATATTGCCGAAGTAAAAGGCAACCAAAGTCAATTTTCCGTATTTCTCCTATTTTATTTTTTGTGCTGAAGATAAATAAAGACCAAGTCGTGATGAGCACACCAGTAGACTGGTTACTGTAAATACATGCAATAAGTGATAGTCCTGGGCTCAGGAAATATTCAATTTACATAGACCAGGTATCTGAAGAATAGGAAAGGAAACCATTGCAGTACAGTGACAGAATTAGTTGTACATTACCCAGCAGCCAGGGGCCAAATAGAGATCCTATCTCCACCAGGCAGGAATGGACTGGCTGGAATTCCCCAAATATGAAAGCTTTGCAACAACAGAATGTCTTTATAAAATGCATCCTTTTTTATACCCTAGAAAAAAAAATCCTGCAGTATTGTGTAGTAAGGATATAATTTTCAATCAAGTTCTGCAGCTTGCTCAAAGGGTCTTCACTAGATTTTTTTCACTTTTCTGTTAGATTCTAACAGACTATATAAACTAGAGATTAATCTGGCCCATTAAATATGAAAAGATTATCACTTTTCTCATTTTTCTCACACTTTAGAAGTGAATTACATAGTTACATTACAATCATTCTGCTTAATTTTACTTTTCATGTCATTTTTCTCCCAGCATCAATTTTGTCCATATTGCAGCATTCAGCTCGGGACATATCTCACTGTAGTCCATTCTCTGACCAGTCGAGCCTGCAACAACAGGGAATCTTACTTAATTGGAAAGATGCACTGACGCAGAAAAGGTACGTGTAACTCCTTGCACTAGCTATACCTTTTAAAAACGCATCATTACAAAGATGACAAACTGTCATCTATTCTTTGATCTGAAAGATTTTCAGAAGCTGCCAGAGTCAGAAAGTAGAAGGGCTGAAGCCTAAAATGCCTTCCATGTCATGTTATGGAACAGATGTGTAAAGAATACAGAAAGCATCAGGTGAGAATTTTTAGAAGCTTTTCAAAGCAATCAGTGAAATCTGATTTAAGAGTACCACTTCATTTTGCACTTAATAGTGTTCTCCAGATAAACTGTATTCCAATATGCTTCCCAAAGTTAAATAATACAGCTACTGAGATAAATAACAGCAGAAGGAGACAGTCACAGCAAGTTATAGGCTCGGGGAACAGCTGTTTTCAGCTTAGAGTTAAAATGAAATGGCAAAAATACAGTGCATTATTCTATACCAGAGTGGCCAGAGGTTTTCAGCAAACTCCACCGTACCTGAAAGCTGTCAAATAATAAGGAAAATTAATCAGACAAGAAGAGTGGTTGGAAGAGTTCAGTGACCTGAACCCTACTGACACAACTTCATTTGAAACTGAACCTGACTGACACTGGACTGTGCTTAGCAGAGAAGACCAAGTGTAATGTGACATTAATTTTCCACTTTCTGAACTTGCTTGACTGAATGCACTGGAGCACTTTAATTCTTTACGCTCCCATCAGAAGGTTTTAATGCAAGAGTCCAGTGGTAGCCAGTCCCTTCTGTGGCCTGTCCAGTAATGCAGTGTGAGCTCAGGCAGTTCATTCCTGGAGTATGGTCCAAAATTTGACTGTGCTTGGCAGCTGGCAGTTGTGACCTCTGCCTAGTCTTATTTTCCTTGATCCCGATACCGGAGCAGGTTTCCAAGTTATCAACTGCAAGAGCAGCATTCTCCTGGAGAAGGAAAGCAAACCTCAGCCTAAAAAATACAATAGAATTACCTCAGTTTACACCTACTGAGAAGCATGCTAAAGCAGCTGTAGCTGATGAGCCTCTGTATTCTTAGCTCAGATTCAAATCATAATCAGAAACAGTTTTAAAATTTTGAATAGTATGGGGAGAAAAAGATGGAGATATGATGATATTTCATCTGAAAGGGTCTTGTAGCTACAGTCACCAACTGTTTAAAGATTTCACCATTCATATATCTTTTTTAACAGTCAGTTTCTTTCAAAACCTATACATTTTAGATTTGACACACTTCAGGCAGAGAGGTGATATCACCACGATACCATATCCCAAGCCTGAAGAAACACAAATAATGCTATAAAAGCTGCACACATTTTACCACCATCTCAATTTTTTACTGCAGAAATGTTGATTTAGTTAGATCTTTAACTGTCTTTTCCCTGTAGTATCCTCAGCATCCCAGTAACAAAGAACCAGCTGCTTTTCCCAGCCTCCATTTAACACTCAAACAGGAGGAGTCATGCTGTGCCCAGCATTATCGGGGCTCAGGAGGAAGAGATGGGAATATGTTCAGCCTACTTTTAAGGGTTTGCGTAGCAGCTTTGGAAATCAGTGGCAAGATTCACCCTGGTGTTAGGAGCTTGTATATATAGGCATCATTGCTCATCTAAAAGACAGTTTTTAAAGTGTTCTCCATAGCTTTCTCCTTCTACCACAATAAAAACCACAAGATGTGCTCCACAGAAATTTGGGGGCGGGGGTCCACTCCAGATATGATCTGTGCTCATTTTAGAGCCTGTTAAATGTTGAACAAGGCAAACGACTCTGCAGTTATTTTCTGGGACTATGGTATTGTGTTAAAACTAATGACTCTGATGGATGAAGGATATAAACATGACATTTGATGAGGATCTGACAAGCACACCTATCTTTGTTAAACTTAATGAGCTGGTGTTGTTAATGGCATTCTGAGAATGAGAATTTGTGAAAAGGAAAATGATTCTCTGTATTTGTTGATCTTTTGTAAATGTTCACTCCTAAGCAACACACTCAATATTCAAGATGCTCTGCTTTGTCATTCCTGCAGTAGAACCTTACTTAGGCCTAATTCATTTTTGGTTTAATCTCCCTGCAGTTGAAAAGATGCATGGACTGACTTTGGCTCATCATCCCTCCCACTTATGCCGCTTATGTTAGGTTTGAATATGAACAAGAAATAAGTGTTGTACAAAAGGGATACAGTGTAATGACAATAAATACTGTGTAGCAGAGGTTTGGGTTTTTTTATTATTATTAGGGCTAAAACGATAACTGTTTTCCAGAAACTTGTTTAAAATGACTATAAAATAAATGCTCTGCTCAGGAAAATGATAGAATGCAATTGGAATCAAAAGGATAATTTCAAGGGGATAAAAATCACTGCAATGCTAAATGGAAATGTCTGATGTATTTACAAGGAAAGACATTAGCAGTATGCTGTCTGACATTGCTTCTCATTGCCCAGTATCTCAAAGTCTAACTTAGGAAAGGTATGAAGAAATGGAGAAGATTTGTAACCCATAAATTGTGGGGGTCAAGTGTGTTTATCAGAGGAGAGAGGAAAACCTGATGTATTGTAAGTAAGTATTCTACAGAACCGGTAAGTGAAAGTAAGCTTTTAATAAACATCTGCCAGAAAGCACAATGTTGAAATACACGTGGTGGTAAACATTTTGGAATCCATAAGTCATTCTGGGCTGTATTCCTATAAACTAATGAAAACAATTTTGATGTACGTTTGACTGGTGAGCATTTGGCCACCCACAAAGTCATCTGCTTGAAAGCATTGTCTTTGGCATTGCTAAGTGCCTATAGCTCTAAACAAGCACTTATTAGAAGTGAATCCAGCATGGAAGTGTGTAGGGGAAGAGAGGTAAAGACCTGGGGTACAACTTAAACAGCATTTTTAAGTAAGACAATTGTAAAGCCTAAAGGCTATCTGACATTTGCCTGAACTGGCAAATTCTTTGAGGTGAGTAATGAGATGTAGGTGAGATTGGCTTTTTCAAACCGTGAAACTTGCAGGAGAGTGACTGTGAGGAGAATAAGACCCCTTTTTGTGTCTATGTTGGTGGCAACAGTGAGAGGATATATCTTCAGAGGGCTGTGATGCTGTAGGTAATGGAGCTGAACACAGTGCTCATTGAAGCCTAGCCAAAAACCCTGTTTGTCAAAGACACCCTGTTTGCAAATATTAAATGGATATTGAAAGCACGGTTGTGAGCAATTTGTATTTTTAGCAACAGGAAAGCAGGATAGAGAACTGTGGTGCCAAGATATAATATATGTAATATACACTTCTTCTGCAACTAATTATTATTTTCTGAAACTACTGCAGAGTTGTATGCTACCATGACTGAAAAGAGGGAGCTTTGTACAATGTTAACATCAGGAGATATAGTTCTAGTCCCAGCTTTTGCAAGAAATTAGAATCATTTTAATTCCAGTAGTGCTTAGCCTCCCCATCAACACTGGATTGCCTTTTAGACTGCTTTGCCCTCTTTTAAAATTGCTAGCCTAAAAAGATCAAAGTGCTTCGCAGGAGTTCAGGAAGTAGACGCCTACATTTAATTTTACTACTGTGAAAACTGAGGCAGATGAGTATGGTAGGCTGATTTTCTAAGTACTCCACTCACTTTAATGTGTCCAATAAGATAGGTGTCAGCATATGAAGTAAACAAGAAGCAAAAGCATCTATGACACCAATAGGCTAAATTTCTGGATTCACAGCAGAATACCAAAGCTTGCTTTCACAGAGTATTTTATTCTCCTCTGTATATTTTCCTCAGCAAGAAGATTGCATCCCTGTGGAACATACATAAACAACTAAAACAAAGATCTACTGTGGGTTGTTAAAAAGTGCCCAGATCTGATTTCACAATTACAAGGTCTGGATAATTTTGTGGCCTTTTGAAGGCTGAATATAGAATATGCAATCTAGAAAAATGGGTACTGATGTACCGCAAACATTAATTGGTGAATGTGTTGCCAACACAAGCTTGAGTTTTCATCATGTTGCTAAAAACCAGGCTCAGGGAGGGGAAGCACTCGAGAAATCAAACTGACAGTGTGTGAGATATCCTACATCATCAAGGAAAGCTGGCGAAGCAAAGTGAGTGGGCCGATGCGATTCCAGCTCCCGGTACCGCTCGCTGGTGTCCGTCGGAATGTGTCAGACGACCAAATATGAATGGGCTCCGGTGGGAGGGATGGCCTTTTCCTTGCAAATATTTCTTCAGCTCTTATGTTGCCCCTCAGCAATAATGGTTGGCTTTTTATAGAACACTGTCTGATTCGTCTGCAACCTTTAGGTATTTTATTGATTTAACATTTCTTCAGAGACGCAGTGAAATATACGACCCATGGACAATGTGATTTTTTGAAAGCCAATGCTGATGTCAGGGATATGTTGCCTGGTTCAAGCTCTGCTGTCTCTGGAGTTCATTAGAAGTTGTTTTAAATATGCTTTCTACTCTGTTTATGAACTACATTTCTTTTTCCACACTTGGTAAAGGTGCTGTTTTACACTGCCTTCGGTGTATATTTCAAACCCACTTGCTGAATTGAGTCATTTCACGGTGAACTAAGCTGAATGTAAGAGAAATATGCCTTGGTTGGGACACCGTGGTTTAGTATATCAAAGCAATAAAGAGCGAGGAACAGGTTGGGAGAACTTTCAGAATCCATTTTATTTATTACTTAAAAGTAATGAAGCAAAATGTAGTTATTTGTGCCCTCTGAATGTTAATCTGCCCAGCTGCTGAAATCACAGTGAAAGGTGATAGCAAGCTCTGAAAGAATTGTGTGTAGCTCGTCTGAACATAAGGCTAGTTGGCAGGATACTGAATCAGAAGCTAATGAGCAGGCAGGGCTGGGATTTTGTGTGTGATGGAAGTGGGTTCACCACATAAGGGTTTCAGAAATAGATGCGCAGCTCTGAACAGCCAAGTTTGTGTTGAGACACGGGCAGGCTAACTGTGAAAGCTTCTGAGCATGCAGCAGCCACCACTGACCATTTGATGCCAGTGTCTAGATGTAGCTCTAACTTTAGGTTTCTGTTTCTGAAAACTCGAGCCCAAGTCTTCAGGGGTTTTTAAATTGTGCTGCACAGGACAAAGTGTAGCAGAATAGAAATAATGGTATTCGCTGCCCTTTGGCAGATACTTTGTAATACCGACATGTCAGGCTGAGCATCCTTCAGCTCCTGTTCCTGTACATCTGTATGTATCAAAAGAAGATGTGTCTGAAGGAGCTCTTACTTTCTCCCTCCCCTTCCTCACACTTCCTTTATCTCTCCAGGCATCCCCACAGGTATTAGCATTGCAGCTGCTGCTATTTAGCCAGTAGTGCTGCACAGTCCCCATTCTTCTTTTCCATTGTAGAGATGGAGCAAGATGACATTTGATAAGCTTTGAGTTGCTCCTAGTCCACTGAAATATTGAGCCAAGAAGCTAGACGACGACGTAGTATGGCAGCACTCTTCCACACCATGCAGGGGATGGTTCAGTGATGGTACTGCATAAGCGGGCCAGAAGACTGGAGTCAGTGCTTGCTGGATTTGGTGGCGGAGGCAGCAGCAGTTGCTGCTGGAAGTGAACACATGATTAGCAAGATGTGGAAATAGCTCCATGTAGAAACAGAGGGATTGCCAAAACTGATGGGGCAGTTTCATGCTAGAGCCAGGACTAGTGTAATACAGACTGAAAGCAGCTGGCCAGCTGGCCTTTCGAAATTCTGGTACAAGCTGTAAATCAAAAGGTCCTCTTACATAAGCGGACCTACTGTAACACACACGGCTCATCTCTGAGGAGCTCTAAATAGCCAAGGCTGGAATAACCCCTGTGTCACTCCAGGTTTCTGCTGACACATGATAAAGTTACACTGAGGTGGAAATGCCATGGTGAATCAGACTGGAGCACAAACAGTAATGACTTCTGCGTGTTTGCTTAAAGCCAGGTGATAGCTGGTTTTACAGAAAAGCAGAGTGTAAGTGAAGTCTTCCTCATCCTGCTCTCT
This sequence comes from Platalea leucorodia, assembly GCF_965183815.1. Taxonomy (NCBI): domain Eukaryota; kingdom Metazoa; phylum Chordata; class Aves; order Pelecaniformes; family Threskiornithidae; genus Platalea; species Platalea leucorodia. The sequence continues at coordinate 123,373,292 of NC_138823.1, forward strand.
GCAGTGGCCAACTTTTGTAGCCAGTGAGGACTGCATGCATTGAATAGCTGGTGGTGGTTGGACTAGATTTCCCAGAAGAAAGTCTGATGAAAACAAAACTGTGGTCTCTACCCATCCCTCCTGCGCAGGCAGCAAAGCTAAGGCACATGAAAGGCAGTGGACGTTACAGACCCTCTAAAGTGGCTCAGAATTTGTCTGAGGACTTCTGCGGCCACACGCACCCTCCCCCCCTTTCTAACAAACCTGGTGTCTTAGAACTGATTCTGATGTGTTCATCTTTAAAGCAGGAAGCAGTGAGAACAATAAAATTGAATCAAAGAGTACTTGTTTTAGCAAGTAAATGGATAATAGTGACATTTGACATTCTTACGAGACTCTATTTCTTGAACATTTGCTTAATTATCTCCCCACTTTAAAAATTCTGTTCAGATTCTAGTTTAGCAGTTCACCACATAATCAGATTCAGCTTTTCTGAAACATTTTATTATTATTGTTGTTGTTGTTGTTGTTATTGTTAGAGAGTGCATTCTCTTGGAAATGTCAAGTGTGTTGTCAAGTATTGTACTAATTTCAGTTTCCTTTGTCACAGCCCTGGACTTTATTAAGAAACTACATACTGTGAGTAGGTCATTCCAGTAACCGCCTCCATCCTAAAGGGCAATGGGATCACTCGGATCAGAGGCCAGAGAATTTCTGTATAGTTACAGGGATTCTCTTAAGGTCCTTTTTAACTCTATTTTCTGGGTTTCTTGGATCAGCCATTTATGGCAAAGGTATCTTTGCACTCCAGAGACATGCTTTTGGCAATGAATCTGTCACACCTAATTATAGTTGTCAGAAGCTAGGCATTCATCAGGCTCCCTCCTAAGTTAATGGAGGAAGAAACAGCATCTCCAGGAGGCAACTTATCCCCCAAGTCTGTAATACTTAGGATGAGTGGAATTTCCCTCTGAAAAGCCTGCTTCTCCCAGCTGATAGAGGAAACACACAGGAAAAATGGCTTAGACTAGACATCCAAGATCTAGACAGCAGAAGTTAGGCAAAATTAGGCCTGCCTGAGGGAAGTGTCGTTCTGCACCTGACAAGTTTGTGCAGGTTCCAAAAGTGACAGGACAAATGCATGGCCTAGGAAATAAAAATATATCATCAATGGTTCAGGAAGCTGTAAATTGCTGATGGCTGGCATGGTACTTTGGGACAGCGTCGCTACACATTAACTCTGTTCTTGTTCACTTTCCCAAGCATCCCATTCTGGCCCCAGTCATAGAGAGGATTCTGGCAGGAAGGACCTCTGGCCACGCCTGCTGTGACTGCTACTACATTCCTGAATTCCACCTACATCAAATATTTCTTAGTGTTCACTCAGGTGTAGTCACAAGGGATAGATTTTGTGTGTGTTTGGAGGACTAGTACAAGGACTGTGTATCATCTGAGTTTCCTTTCTGCTTCAGATACTCCATAAACCATGTGCCATCCCTCTGCATGAAGTTGGCATTGAGTCCACAGAGTGTGAGTTGGTTTCCTGAATGGATGAGAAGGCAGGTGGCAAGCCAAAAAAAGCTAGTTTTCAAAGCCTGTGACTGGAGAATGAAAGACATAGATGTGTAAAGAAATATCCATATTGTAGATCTAGACACACATTAATGAGTGTGTGTCCTAAGTATCATAGCAAGGTTATAAGCTGCTGCTTACACACAGGACAAATCTAGTTTGTCTAGCTCAAACACTGGCAGTTCAAACTCCCTCTTAATTGCAAGATTTATGCCTTTGCCTTTATCCAAAGGGCTGATCTAAAGGAATGAAAGAGTAGTTCAGTCTCTTAAGTCTCCTTGCTTCTTGTTCTCATTATCGTAAAGGTAAAGGTGCCAGTTAGAGTTGGTCAGACATGTTTATAATTAAAGCTTTAAAATTTAGTAGTGAAGCATGTCTTACACTTTGGCACCTTTGGTTGCTCCATCAAATATTGTTTGTGATCTTCATAATGAAATGAATATGGTGGGGTGCTGAAATACTTCAAATAATTTGTCCTCGGGGTTTCTTCCTCTTGATCTCCATTTTTGTTTTAAAAAATTGCTTTCCCATGGTGCAATGTTTTGTGAAGTCCTGGCAGTGTCACCCAGTAGTTCAGAGATTAGTCCTGAGTCATCCACAGGATAAGGAGTCGCAGGTGTATGTTATGCGTGGCTGGAACGCCTCTGAATTTGCCAGCGTCTCTGCCCCTTGTCCCAGGGCCAGTGGAGAGTAAGGATGGCTCATTTAGTGTATTGGTGGCAGGGCACCTGGACTTTTCATTCATTCAGAACCTGGTTTTCCTCCTTTTGGAGTTTACTAGTCTAACAGAGTGATTTCATGTTGAGGCTTGTCTCCCAGCTTCCAATTTATTCCAATTTATCTTTAAAAAGACCAGGGAACATTTTGGTCCCACTGAATTTGGTAGGAAGAATCTCAAAGGTACTCCAAGTAGAGCTACAAACGTCTCTTCTCTTGCACCTCTGACTTCGTAGATGATCTTGCCCTTTCCCCTCTTCCTCTTCCTGCCTCCTTTTCAAATACACTCACGTTTTCTTGCAGGCATTTTGTCCCCTCAGCAGTCCCACAAGCGCTTTACATGCTCTGTACTCTGCCAGTAAGTGCCCACTTGGTGGTGGTTTGTGCTGGAGTAGTTTGCTCGCTACCCGGTGTGTCCTGGCAGGTGGGGTGTCCTTCTTCAGAGGGGTGAAGAAGCACCGCTGTCCTTGCACACAGAGATCAGTAATTTCCTTACCAGTGGAGCAGTGGCTTTAGTGCTCCCTCATTGCCTGCCTACTGAGACTGACAGTTCAGATTATTGTGTACATTCAGAGAGATCTAGGAAGAACATAACAAGTTCCCGGTGCCTCGGAAGTTACTCCTTTTACAACACTGATTCTGCTAGATAGGCATATGCTGTTTATAGGAAGAAAATGAATCAGTATGTGTTTGTTTTGAGAATACAACATCGTAGAATATATTTAATTTCATTGCAATGTTATCAACATTGATAGCAAATATATTTAAGGCAGAACAGAAGGGTAATGTATTTCTTCTTTTTCTCTTATCATCTTCATAACGTTTTCCTTTCTATTTGGTCCTGCTGCTATAGACTGAGAACCTTTGTGCAAAGCACGGAGACAACTTCAGCTCTCATCAGATTACTCAGTGCCTAGCAAAACTGGATTTTAGTGGGCGCTTTATGTCATGTTGGAAAAATATTATTTTGTGCTGCTCCATGGCAACATTTTCACATTCAAATTCTTGAAAAAATGTAGTTGCATGCTGAGTGGATCAAAAACCGGATCTCACTTTTAGAAGATCTATGAATCTTTTCATAATGCCCTACTGAAAACATTGATTATGGTTGTATGTCCAGCAAAGTTAGCATACCTTTTTGAATTAAAACAAATTATGAATCTTTCTTGAACCACACTTGTTTGAAGTAGCACAGGTAACCCTGTGCACATGATACTTTTTGGATAGTATGTTTCTGCTCTGTTCCACCTAGGCAGTCAAATGGAATTGAAAGGAAAATCCTCTGGAATAAATATAAAAAAAATCCACATAGCTTTTATGGCTGTGCCTACCAAGCAGTGAAGAGGCACAGCAGGAATACACTTACCAGAAAGTATCCTGTATGCTAAGGGCACTTCTGCAAATGCTTCAGAGGAATGTACAACACCCCTCTGTTTCAAAGCCTTCATTAAAACAAATATTTTTCTGCTTACCTGTGGCATTTCTGCAGTTTTTCAGAAAAGTATTCATATTTATCCTAACCTCTTGGGATGAAATTCAGCTCCATTGAAGAGCCAGGAAAAGGTATTGACAACACTTTATGTCTCACTTAAAGCCTTGTTTTGAAGGTTTAAGTGCAATTTTCTACACAGGGATGAATTTCATTCTCCAGTAGTTCTAAGTATGCTGTTAAAATTGGCTATATGTCACACTGAAGGGACAGCTCATCTCATGGTCCCTGTGATGTTCCTTAACCTTTTTTACACATACAGTATCTATAAAATGCCTTTACCCAGAGCACAATTGCATCTTGCTTCCTTCCTTCCTTCCTTCAATAATAAATAGGCCATATTTGGTTGGTCAGAACAATTATTGAATTTTAAATTAATTCAGCAAATTATGTTGGCTGAAACAAACAAACAAACAAACAAAAAAGAAAAGATAGAAATGTTGACAAGAATAGTTCTGATATTTTCCAAACATGAGTATTTCAGCGTTAGAGATTTGATTCAGAAAGGAACTTGGATACCACTTGCAACAATAAAGAATTTTCTCCATGAATAGCCCATATTCCAGTGGTTCTTGCTTGGGATTTTAATGAGGAAGGTTTAAATCCAAGCTGAACCTAAATCACAACAGTGGTTCTCACATCTTGGAAGAGCCCGTGCCGCTCATCTCTAGGACGTTGTGTGCTGCCTCCTCCTGATGTAACGTTTTCACCGCACAGTAATGCGGAAGCATTTCTTGCAGCAGAGAAGAGAGGCCAGGTAGCTTCCTTTACAAGTAGGACTTGAAACCACCCAGACTGATTCTCTTTGCCCCTCTCTTGTCAAACAAATATTGGAATATGCTCTATACTAAAGATAATATTCAAATTGAAAAAAGAAAGGTTTAGTGTTGAGTCAAAGTGTTTTTTTCCATTTCTTGGTTTGGTGGCTGAACCAGAAAAATTGGATATTTTTGCTTTTTGTTCATGACTAGGAAGAGCTTCAGAAGAATATGCTTTTAGTAATGTACATATTAAGTATGTGCACTAATTAATGTGCACTATTAAGTGCTAGAGCAGGAAGCATTAAGCAGGTTAAACCTTCGTTTAAATAGAGTATATTATGCAGACATAGCTATTTCAGCTGCAAACTCCCACCAAAGGTAAAACTGATGTAAAATCGTATAGACTTTTAATTAACAAGATATAGCTGAATCACCTTAATGGATTGTGGCAGTAATAGAACTGGCCTGTAAAAACCTTTTCTGAATCATTTTCCAGTTTTCCAGGAATCTGGATGTAGTAAACAAACCAAGAAGTGGGCCTGTTCAAATAATTAAGATAAAGCAAGTACTGAATAGCCCTCAGCTCCAGGTTCAGTGAGAATTCTGTCATTAAACAACAGGCTGGAGGGAGAACTATTAATATGCAAATGGCTGGTCATCCTCTGCTGCAGCTGTGGCATTTGGCAAGAATAAGGTTGGATTCAGTGCCTGAGAAAGGGATCTGGTAATGATAATTATTGAAAACCAGCTGTGCTATTTCCTTCATTAAAATCCTGCTGCGTGGTAACTTTTTGCAGATTCCCAAGAAGCATTGGTTTTCATACAGAACTTTATCTTTGTTGCAGAATCAATATGTTTCATATTGTGGCCATGGAAGTTTGCTGAAGTAGGAAAAATTGCACGGCTTTTGCATTTTTTTTTTTTGTTGTTGGGGAGTGTATCCTGGAAGATACCTGAAAGTATGTTCCTTAATATAGCCTAATTTTCCCCCTATCCAGCCTCTAGCCCCAGCATTTACAGCTCTCCTCTGTCCAGCAAGTCCAGTATGTCTAAAATTAAACTTCTGATAGCATTTTGGGTAGCGTGTCTTACAAGACTTCCCTACATACAAGGTATCCTCTTTTTAACAGTTGTATCAGCTATCTTAGGTGAAGTTTACTATATACCAGCTTCTCCTTCCCTGCCTGTCACCCTCAGGAAACAACATTAAGGGCTTCTGCTTGAATTGTTACCATTTCCATTGGCTTGCTAAGCACATTTTAAATGTAGGCTGTCATTTCTTTCTTCGCTTTCTTTCTCCCTCCTCTCTTTTCCTCCCTTCGTCTCCAAGTCCGTTTGCAGTATGTTTGTGGAGTTGTTCTTCAGCTTCATTAGAGCATTGATTTTTTTTTGGTTCATTTATCTAATTCCCAGTCAAATGAGGACATGGTACTTGTAAATCATTTAGTTTCTCATTAATCTCTTCCAGTGCTGGCTCCATTTTTCAGCTGTCTTCCTATTTACTATCTCTAGTGAAAAATATCCAGTGTTCCCATCGCTTGTCACAGGTAATGTCACGGTTGCTGTGGATCCATTGGCCTGAATAATCAACATGATTTTTTTTATTAGAAATCAAAATATTTGCTGTTGCTGTAGAAAGCTACATCTTAAATCTCATGCAAGGAAGTTCACTAAATGAAATGCAATAAACAGAAGATCTAAAGCCTGCTGTGTTACTTTGTGCCAAATCTTATTCATTAGTTTTTCTTTAACAATAGCTGTAGAATTTTAAGATGCTGTTTAGAAGAGCAGAAATCCCGAGAGCTGCATCCTTATGCCTTGATACCTCTCTGGCAGAGATCCCATTGAGATGAGAGGAATAAGGACTTCAACATACACTTGAGAGATGTAAGTATCAGCTTAGTCAAACCCACAGATAAAGAATTCTCTGCTGCTATCCTCTACTATAAAACACTGGTATGACATCAGACTTACAAGCTGCTTACAGGTAGATTGGCAGGCCAGGCAGGGTGCCTGCTCATATAGCAAATTAGCAGGAAAATAATTTTCTCCTGAAATGACAAAGTGCTTTTCAGGACAATAGGTGGTAACTCCCCCTTCCAGGTCAGCACCAAACAGTGCCCCAGCAGGGCAGGAAAGAGAATTAAGCTAAATTCCATGTTGAAGAGAAGGGTATCGTTGCCCATAGCCATTACATTAGTTTTATTGTTGAGGCAGAATGGGCCTCACCTTTAATGTTCCCTGGCCAAATCTATCCTTCAGCTGCATGAGAGGAGTAGACTGTTGTGCTCCATAACATTGCTCTGTTCTATATGACAGCTTTTCAAAATGGCTTTCATTGCATTTCAGAGATGTTTGCATCTTATTTCTGTATAAGCGTATATATGCTTTGTGATCTTTAGATCATTAATCTCAGCCACTGTTATTATCTTATTTTGAAAAGAGACAGATTTTGCCAATAGACTCTTGGTGTCACTCATCCTGACTTTTTCCATAGGCTTTGTGCAGTAGTCACTGAAAACAACTTCAATGCCATGGTTATTTTAATTGCCAGTCAGTGACTCATCTTCCTCTGACTGTGATGGGATTTAAGGAGCGTTTAATGTTCTCTGCCATGTAAGGGGCAGTTACTTAGCCAACAGAATGATAAGCATCTTAGACTTACTATAGATAGAGACGTTAGGCTGATAGGAGGGATTAAAACATGTACACATTTTGTATTTGAGACAGTAAATAGTAAATATTGCCTCTTCAAGAACAGAAGTCCTATGTAGGGAAAATCAGGCCACAGCATTCATGTGCCAAAAATGAGGAGACGGAAGAAATTGGTGAAGCTTTATTTGTAAGTATGCATTGGTTAAATTGCTGCCCCTTGCTGATCGGTCTAATCCTTTTAATGAGGCTAGGTAAGCAAAAAGGAGACAATAATGATGCTGACGACTCAGAGATTTCTCTCCTGAAAGAAAACAAGCAGACGATGGTTGTGTAAACACTACAGAACAGTGACTCTCCAGGTGTCTTTTTCACCTGTAAAATGGTTGCTGGATAGCAAGCTAACCAAACTCAGAGGCTCCCAGTGTCCCTGGGTACAAGTGCTAGAATACAAAGAGTGTGAGATTTGTTATGCTTCAGCCACCCTTCAGCTTGCAGTATGCATTTTTCTTAAGCCTGGATTTGTGTTGGTCCTTTTTTTTTTTTAAAGAATGATGCAGCAGCACAACAGCTCAGAGGCTAGGACGAGCACACAGAGACACTGCACTTTGTTCTGCTCTGACAGATGGGATTCAACCCATCTTTTTTGACGAAACTGCCCTGATCTGAATATAAGGGATGGTGCTTCTTTTACACCCCCTCATTCTGTTTTTTGTAAAATAACTAAAGATTTGAGGGGTATGCTTTGTATTCGGTGATCTCCCCATGGAAAGTCCTGGGACACCATCCCTTCACCAATGTGGATTTCACTGTCTATTGTAATTTTTCATTGCAAAATTTGTAGTCACTTCTATTGACCTGGGACTGCAAACGCCCTGGGGAGAATCCTGACCACTAGGTGACAGAGTCAGGTTACTTTCCTTCACCCAGTGATCTTTTAATTTTTTACGCAAAGTGAAGCAGACTCGGCCAGAGAGATGGTAAGGACTCCTGCCCCATAAAATAGCCAGACGCTTGTTGTAAGAGCAGTTTTTTGGAGAGGCCAGTTGAATCCCATCAGGCAGAAGATGGCTTTGAATGTGTGTTTTCTGCCGCTTCATTTGCTGAATTTACCACTAGATTGTGGTACAAAAGGAGGAGCGATAGTTCATCTGTTAGCTGTGCTTCAAAAGGCAGGAGTAACACTCTTCCTTTAGGCATGCTGATAGACCACCACCTGGATCACCCACCAACGGCAACACCAACTGGTGGGACCCAACAGGGCTTGGCACTCGATTGCCAAGGGATGTTAAGTACCTGTGTGCATGGCCAGAAGTACTCTAGATACTTGGGGAACACTCACGTTTACACTTGAGTCCCTTGAGGGACTTGAGGATTTACATACCAACTGGGGAAGGAGGCAGCCAGCAGTTTTATGTATCTTAGCTTCAGGGTTGGGTGGTAAATACAGAGACAAGTGAAATGTAGATGCACTAGCCTTTTTGTGCATCTGCTACTTAGTAGCTTTATCACTTGAACAACGTGGCCTTCTGCCATTGCAACCTCATGCCAAGAAAACCACAGTAATGTATGTTTGGTGCCAGTTGTACGAGTTACACAAAGAAAATTAGTAAGAGAAAAGTTTAGAAAATCTGAATTATTTCTGCAGGGGATTTTTTTTTTTCACCTGCAAGGTTTAATTAGTAGGACTCCAGATTGTAACAGTGCAGTGCTTGAAAACATGTTGGATTGCATTGAGACATGTGCTTTTTATGGGATGCTTTCATATGCAAGTTTTGATGATATAGTGAAGTTGTTGGAAAATCAAGCAGCATATCCTCTGACAGCTCCAGCTCATGCACACTGCTTTGGATATCGGAACCCATTTTGTTGCAGGCCAGAAAGTTTCACATTTGACTTCTTTTTCTTCATACAGTTCTTACAACAGTTTTATTTTTTGATTTGTCACTATAGAAATCTACATGGCCTTTACTATAATCTTGGATAGTTGTAGCAGGCTCAGTACAATGTATGTTCAAATGTACAAGGTAGGCAAGAATGTCACATGCAGCACAGAACATCTCTGTGCTTTGCCTGGGGAGCTGTTAGCCTGCTCTGCACAAGAAAGCAGAGCAGAGCACAGTGCATTTCACAGTGCATAAGGCTAGCTGAGCACTTGGTAATATTTTTCACTTTCTATCAATACCCTATAAAGCAAAAATGTTAGTATACATATTTCTAGGCAACAGTGCATTTTTGCACATTGGTAAATACCATAATTCTCTTTTGCTTGTCAAGATGTGCTACCTACGAGCGTGGGGCTTCAAAGGAGGCCATTTAAAAACATAATTTTCCAATCTGGATTGGCACTTACATGCCCCCATAAAAGCGAGTCATTGAGACTGCAATTTTGAAATCCTGCTAAAAAAGCCAGTATCTCTCTCCTGACGTGTCTGTGCACTTACTGCTGGAAACCAGTTAAACCAAGGGAATATTTATAGCACCAGTGAGAGAATAAAGTTGGTCCTTTAACTGTGACAGAGCCCATTTCAGTCCTGTCAGCTGTCTCCTTTCTTAGCTGAACATCAGAAAGCAAGTTCCATTGAATGGTGGCTTCATGCTGCTCTCTGCTGCTAGCTGAAGCTTCAGTCAATGTCAGTGTGAGTTGGTTATTAGACCCTTCTGTCTGTACTGGCTGCAGCTCCTCCTCTTGATCCCTGATCTCTTGCATCTAACATCCACTTGCTCTTTTGATTGTGTAATGCTTCATGGAAGTTTTCTAGTCCATCTGTGTGTAGGAGATTTTAAGTATATGCTAATTTTATTGTAAATTATTGACAAGATGGATACGGAAAGATCTGTTTGTATAATGCTTTTGATACTGGAGAAATCCGATCAGATGTTTTCCATCAAGGAAGCCTCTTGTCCTGTTTTTCCTTCTTTCTGTGCTTCATTGTGAGTGTCTCCTGCTTGGCAAGTGGTCTGAGAAACTGAGAACTAGCCCCCACAGTGTTCATAGCTGCAAATACATGAGGGATATGATCAAGTTTAGGCAGCTCAGGCTGACTCATTACGTTGGTGTCTGCACGTTTGGCTCTGGTGACTATCACCAATTCCTTCCCTGCCGGTTAGGGTGGGGAGGCCCAGTGAATGCCGTCTGAGACATGCTCAAGAGAGCCCAAAGAACAGCGTTTAACGCGGTTGGATATCATTAATTAAAACCGTAAGTGCATTTCCTTCGCTAAGCCTAGTAGCAATCCTTCTTTGACCTTTCAGTTATTGTGGGTTGGTATTAGGATTATTTTTAGGATGTTATTAGGATGATTGTCATTAGGATTAAGGGCCCCAAGCTCTTTTCCGCCTAAAATGATAATGTGTTCTTTTTATTTTAGATTAAGGAAATCACAGACCTGTCAAATCTCATGATTACTCAAAGGGTCCTGCCATTGCATCACATCTCGTTCTCCTCACCTGCTCGTCCTTTGTCTTAGCCATCCACTATATAACACCCTGCTCTTTCTCCTGCTTTGTGGAACCTGGTGATGGAGGATGTGCATGACCAATGTGATCTGTAATTTGCCTGTGGTGGCACCTGGTGCATGGGTTGGTGGAGGGGCAAGGCCACAGTGCTACCATGAAGCACAGATATGCTCTCTCATGAGATCCAGTATTTGAAAGAGACTTTCAGAACTTCTTCAGTAGGAGCCTTTTGCCAAGATCTCTCCGTGCCACAGGCTTACCAGATCCACTCCTCTATCACACAATGAATATTAGGAATGAAGCAGCTTGCAAAGACTACAAAAAAACTAAACCAAAACACACCAATCTCCTTTAGTGAAGGCTATGTGAATATCTTCCTTAATAGACAGAAGTGACTCTGATATAAAATGTTTCCTATGCTAGGAGTCTGAAGGCACAATGCACAGAAAACAGGTACTTTGGCTGCATAAATCACAGAACTTGAGAATATTACCAGTGTCCCCTATACAGATCCCTGTTGATTATCTGTGTTATAGAGAATATAGTTTTTATTTCCCTCCTGAAAATTGATCTTGTACACACTTGTCTGACATATGAACTTTCAAAAAAAATTTGATTTATTTTTTTCAGGTCCAGAGGCTGTAGTGCTGAGACCCTGAGTTCCTCCAGTTAGCTGCCAGAAATTAAATCCAGGCTCTTTGATTCATGACCATGTCTCTTTCCCATTATGCCTGAGCACTGATACCCTAAACACTAAATTCTGGGAATTTGATTCTGGTCTTCACAGTCTTGGCCTCTCCATCTGTGTGCACATACCCAATGGGTGCTATGTCCTTATATGCTCTGAACGGGTATCTCTGTTTAGGGATTCCTGTCTGATATTTCTGGGACTTGGAATTTGCTCTTTTGGATTCTCTTGGCAGAGAGACCTGAACTTGGCCCTTTGCCTGCTTCCTTTGGCCTTTAGCTTTTGCAATGGTATGTTCTTCTTTCCTGAGACCTGTCTTCATCTCAGCTGTCTGGGAGAACTCTGTGACTTTTCCCATCCTTTGCCCTCTGGTTTTGCAGGGACTCTGACCTGATTGTGGTCTGCACAGGTCACTGGTATTGCAGGGAATGGTATTTCTGAGAAACCTTGCTCTTGATATTCTTGGGTTTTTTTCAATTTCCTTTCCAAGTACCCATCTTAGCACCTTCACGTTTCACTTGGCCTCAATTTAAATCACATGCAACTTCATATTTTGCCCACTTCACAACATTTCATCTACTTGATGGTGTTAAACCAATTCAAAATGTCTCACAGATCCTTGATTCAGTTGTAACATTATGAAAATATCGATATGGAGAACATTTCCTGAAGAGGGATCAAAACAAAAGAGTTAGATACTCTCTTACTATTGTTTTAAAAAATACTGAATATTCACATTTATTGCACTTGGGCATAGATTGCTGGAGCTGAAAAATATCCTTGTTAGATTAAACATTGTGGAAAAAGTTCACATGAGATCATCAATGACTCCAAAATACAACAGTTAATTTGCATTTCCCTTCCTCTTGAAAAAAATGTAATTTGGTGATCTAAACTGTGATGATCTGAAGTCTTTCAGTAAAAGTTTTACATTTCCTGAGCAGTGTCAAATGACTTCCATTGTTGGAAAATGTTCTAGTTTTATCACACCTAAATATATACCTATTCTCTTTCAGAGAACTTTTTTTTAAAAATAACACCTCTTGACCACATGTCAGTTATTAAAATTGTTACAGTCTCAGTGAGGAGACTCACTGAGCTCAGAGTGAGATCAGAGCGCTTCATCTGGTAGATAAGCACACATGTAAGTGTACTGTGAAGCCTAAGACACATCCAAGGTTGGCTTCCCTCTCTGACTACCAATGGATTTGACACAAAGCCATCTAAAGGGCTTTCCAGGTGGCAATTAGTGTGGCAATCTGGCCTTAAGACAGGCCTCTGCTGCACAGTAACATAAAGATTGTGCAGGGCCAGTGTCTCTAAGGCTAGATAAGATGGGCCAGGGAGCTTTCTCTGCCTTTAGGCCAGGTAGTGTAGCCTAGCTCCTGTTCACATGGCTAAATTCTCTTTCCCTCTTCAAATATGATGACTGAGCTCAAATGGCTTAATAAGGACATACCAATATTGTTCCACCCCAAAACCGAGCCCACATAGGATGTGGGAGAGTAGGAGTCAGCATGGGTGAGAACTGGGTTGGGAGCTTGCTAGCACCTAAATGGCATCGATGATCAAGGTCCAGAACTCAGGTCAGTACACAGTCTTGCTTAGTTTACAATATATAGTTACTAAGATTGAACTTCTTGAGTATTTTAAGTGCTATTGTAACACATTGTAATGATGATCATGTGATGGCAAGGTCATAATGATGACAATTAGCAACAAGGCTGACCAGCAAGAAAAAGAACCTTTGCTATTAATGGCTAAAAATTTCCGGCAATAGTAAAGAAACTTTTTTGTGAAGAAAAAGTGTGAGTACTTACTCCACTTACTCCGTTGGCTTTGAATTGGTTTAATGTTCTGTGACTATGAATGTGTAAGTGGGGTAAGATTGGAAGACCTTTGCTCCCTCAAGGGAAAAAAAATGATGACCACACGGTGCCTTTGCCTTAGAAGTGTTGGCCAGTTCAAGTCCCGAGTAGCTTCTTTTTGGACCAAAATAGTTTATTCCCATGGAAACTCTGCATTTGCACATTGCTGCTCTGAGCCAAGTCCTTTCAGGCTTTTGCCTTGAGGTACTCTGTCCTGTACAATTCTGATCACGTAGCCATAATCCTGTGCTTTGGTACAAGCCTTCCTTTTCATTGCTAAAAATGCATGTTTTCCAGCTCAGTTATAAGATGGCCTAACAAATATATTTCCTGTAACCTCATTTATTTTTTTAATGGTCAGTGCAGCTGTCATGGTTTAACCCCAGCCAGCAACTAAGCACCCCACAGCCTCTTGCTCACTCCTTGCTGGTGGGAAGGGGGAGACAATTGGAAGAGTAAAAGTGAGAAAACTCATGGGTTGAGATAAAGACAGTTTAATAGGCAAAGCAAAAGCTGGGCACACAAGCAAAGCAAAACAAGGAATTCATTCACTACTTCCCATTGGCAGGCAGGTGTTCAGCTATCTCCAGGAAAGTAGGGTTCCATCACACATAACGGTTACTTGGGAAGACAAACGCCATCACTCTGTCCCCCCCTTCCTTCTTCTTCCCCTAGCTTTTTATTGCTGAGCATGATGTCATATGGTATGGAATATCCCTTTGGTCATTTGGGGTCAGCTGTCCCAGCTGTGTCCCCTCCCAGCTTCTTATTGGTGGGGTGGTGTGAGAAGCAGAAAAGGCCTTGACTCTGTGTAAGCACTGCCCAGCAATAGCGAAAACATCCCTGTGTTATCAACACTGTTTTCAGCACAAATCCAAAACATAGCCCTATACTAGCTACTATAAAGAAAATTAACACTATCCCAGCCAAAACCAGCACAGCAGCCCAGCAACAAATGTCAGAAATTTCAGTCTTTCAGTTGCAGAGGAAAGAAGCAGAAATTCAACCCATGGCATGTCAGGGATGGACAGAGAAGCACAGGCCTAATTAGCATTCCCTAGGTGATTTTCGTCCAGTTCATTTTTTTATATCTTGACAGCACAGTACTGTTTTCATAGGTCTCTGATCTGAAAGTCGTAAGTGTCAAAATGGATCAGTGTTCTCTTTCTCTGTGTCGTGACTGTTATCTTAATTTATTTTTCTGCTTTTAGAAGAATAATGATCATCCACTCACTTGGGTTAAAATATAAAGGCATCTGGGAATTCCAGGTCATATTTTTTGCTGGAAAATTCCACTTAAAATGTTTTCTGATAAACAATGAAGTTTATAATATCTTTGAAATATGTGGGGGTTTTTTAGTAATACTTGATCATGTGGAGCTAAGTTTTATAGGAAGAGCTATGAGGAAAGAGCTTACTATGGTACAGCTTTGTGTGTGATTGTCTTTGGCCCCAATCCTGCAAATTGACGTTTGCAGAGGGACTTCTCTGAATGCTGTGTAGAGGCACTTGAGGTCATGGAGGATGTTTCTGTATCATGTAATGCAAATCAACACATAGACCTCTAGGGTGCTATTGGCCTGCACTCACACTTGCAGATGGTGCAGAGATGCTAGCTTCAATCAAGCAATACTGCCGAAGAGCCACTGGTTATGGTCAGCTGCAAAAGGGTTCACTGAAGTGAGGCCTGGACTAAAATGGGTGGGAGTCAGTGGTCTACAATGTGCCATATTGAAGACTTTTGTAACACTTTCAATTCCCAGCTGAGTTGTTCACAGGAATGGCCAAAGTGTTGTCAAATGCATGGGCATAGTCCTGCAAAGGGGTTTGGCTTTGACATGGATCTCCTCAGCCAGAAGAAAAAGGTCCCTCCTCCACTCTCCATCCATACACCGAGCCTGTACAGTTTAGTAACAGGTAATAAGTAGTAAGTAGCAAGTAATAAGTAATAATTCCTTCTGTCAAGGGGGAGGCTCCTGGCAGGCTTGTTCAGAGAGTGAAGAATTGATCTATTCAGCCTGCCCCTGAAGAAAGAAGAGGATGGGAGGGTGCCCCACTGGGAGACTGCAGAGCACAGTCCTAGTGGTGAACCTGAGCTGGATGCAGTGAGCAGTACAGCTGAAGGAGTAGAGAGAGGCAACCTTGCCCACAAGCTTTCTTCATCTGGAGCTAGACTGCTAATTTCCTTTCATCACAGGTAGCTCTACTCAGACTATGGCCAAGCAAGGGAATGTGACAAGTGCTAACTTATCACCCATTTGGTGAAGCTGCTAGAACTGTGTGTTTGCAGTTAAGACTAAAAGTCAGTTGTTAAGAAAACAGCTGCACTGGTTTACGCTCTTATAAAGTCTCTTTGCTGTTTGCTCCCCTCCCTCTGCCAGCAGTTACTATTCCTGTAGGAGACCTGGAAGAAAGAAATGTGTACCCATGCCTCCACCATTCCCATTCACAGTCTGTCACCTTAGTGGAAACCCACATTCTTTGGTATTGCAAGATATCAGGTGCATTGGGAGATAATGTGATTTCGTTTTAAACTTGGTGAGTGGGGTTTAAACTAACACACTTCATGTTTAAATTAACTTAAATTTTAAATTACTTTAAATTAATTGAAAATCATGCTTTTGGTTAAACTCATGTTACTTCATTGTGAAGTTAAATCCTCAGATTCATATCTGAATACTCAGAAATGTGAGCTGTTGTGGAGATTTTTTTTCTGTATCTTGGAATTAAGCATTTTTTGCAGACAGAAGTAACAGGTTTTGGTACTGCGCCACCATAAATGTATGTTACTTCGATCTTTATTGCACCAGATCAAATGCTTCTATGCAAACCGCAAAAATGAAATCCAAGAAAATTGCCTTCATTAAGGTATAAATGAAACCATTTGCTGTACTTACAAAGACATTCCCAACCTGCTTTTGGCATAAAAAGTGTCATTTACAGCCTATCTTGGCACACACATCTCCTGCCTCCCAATTATGAATGCCTTGGGGTGACCAAGTAAGCAATAATTCCAGCTGCTCCTGACAGAAGAAGACAGTGCTGCACTGCATTTTTTTCTGATGACTGTATCTTCCCAATGAGCTGAAACGGGCTTTGCATCAGCAACATCTGCAACAACAGGGATTTAGAAAGTGGGTCAGGTATATTGATGGATTAGAGAAGGAGAATGGATGAAGGAGGGTGTGTGAGAGCACATGTATAAATGTGGATCTACTTTTGTCTTCATATTTTCCTCCATATACCTAGCTAATTGATTCAGGTCCTCCAGCAGTAGTCACAGAGGGGGTTTACAGTATAAAGTGCTTTACTCGGCACTTTAGTCACCATGGCTGAAAAATCTGACTCTGTTACAGTAACTAGTAATGCATTTTCTTGACTTGTGTGGGGACAGCATTTCTCCTTGTAATTCCTAAACTAGTTCAGGGCAGGATCTAGGTAACACTGATTATACTATTTGTCCTCAGCACTGCTCTTTACTATTGGCTGTGGAATTTTGTATGTGGCAGTGATGATAGGTTGCTTGAGATTAAAAAATGTCTAAAATAAGATGACAGATTTCAGGAGGGAAAGGACTAAGATCTGCGGACCAAGGATTACAATCAGCTAGAGAAAGAGGTAAATGGAAAACCTGTGTTGTTTTGAGTCTGGTGTTAATATATCAGGCAGCCGGGTGGGAGGACGTATTGTGAAAACATCTGCAGTGCGAAGTTTGATTCCCTGGGGTGAGAAAAGAGATGGTGGAAGCAGCAGCAGCTGCAGTCAGACTGAGAAATCTCTGCTTTTGTTGTTTATTTTAACAGCAATATTGAGCTTCTGTTGTGTTGATGGCTCTGGAAACTGTCTAGTTTTTTTCTTGCTGGCCAGGCAGGGCAGATTTGGAGCACGCTTCCTGGGAGCTGCCCATTAAGTTGGCTAACGCATAAACTGGAAGGGCCACCTAAAGGGAACAGGGATCTTGAAGGAAGCACCTCAGCCATCAAATTTAGTCCTTTGCAGTAGCAGGCAGCCCTGTGATAAATGTTTAGTACAGATAAGTCAACAGAAATGCTACTCTGTGTATACCCCAGCAGCCACAGAACACTTCCCCTAAACTTGTAAGAACACAGAAGTCCATAATAAAAAAGGCAGAACCACAAAAGCACACCATACCACAGGAAAAGAGCAGAAGAAATTGGGGCATTGCCAGTGTGTTCAGACTCTAAAGTATCAGGAGAATTTGTCCCTTAAAGAAGTCTAGAAGATCCTACAAAGTAAACAATCCCTCACGCTATTGATAGAGACCAAAACCTTCCAAGCCTTCCCTGCCAATCTGCTCCAAAAGAATTTTTTGGCCCCAAACCTGGTGACCAGCTTAACCCTCAATGCCTGAGCAAGATGCATCATGATTTGGACAGCTCTTTATCCTCCATGTCCATTCAGTTCTCTCACTGGCCTCTATCTTCTGAGACAGCTAACGAGGTTCTCTGTTAGTATCAGTTATGGATATAGTGATAGTGAGACACGCTAGAAACCGACTGGAAACAGACTTTCAGACCCATCTTATGTTGACCTTTCACTCACCATTACAGAGATCTTGTCAAATCTCGTAAAAAAATATTCTGAAAGTAAGCTAACTTTCTTTTTATGTTTGTTTGTTTTCCTGTTGGACCTTCCTGCAGGGTGAAGGAGAAGGGGCTCATTAGAGACTAGCACAATCTTGTTGGTTTCCTTTCCTATGTTGCCACCATATGTGTCTATCTTCTTTTTCACTGTCGTTATCTATAGTAGCAAGGATCAGGTAGAAAATCTGGCCTTTCCTATTCATTTTTATAAATTAAACACCTCCAGGTGGGACTGCTGTCAAACTAAGTTAACTTTTAGAGTCTTTATCATAAACAATGTCTCTTAACATTACCCTATGAGGTTTCAAGACCACTAAGGGCCATATGCTTCTAGCCTTTAAACAAAACAGAAGAAAGCAGATGTGTAGACATTGTAAATGAGAAATCAAGTGAAAGCTTCAGCCCATTCTTTACACCAAAAGGTTGTACATAACATTCTGGAGCAGGGCACAGCAAAGAGGGGGCTGTTAAAGAGTCCATTAGTAGTTATGTTGTCCTGGGGCAGAAACTGGTATTTCAGCACACAAATCACCAGGTACCTTCTAAAGAGAGAAACTGAACTCTGAGTTGCAAACCTTTGAAAGTCTCATGCATAGTTCCCGATAGGTGGGAAAGATTGTGTTTCTAATGCCTTAATATACCAGAAGTTCCATATTCTTTTTAGTGCTGAGTAGATTCTGGAAAACCCTGAATGCAGTCCTGTTACCATTTTGCTGTAACCTTTTTATTGAATTGATTTTTTTTACTGGTAAGGGAGAAATACTAATTAACTCTCTCCATTTTTGATAGCTTGCCTTATTATAAAACTAATTAGTGTCTGGCTTTTATTGTTGTGAGAATTAGAAAACTGAAAAAAGCCTCAGAGTAACAAAATTAAAAATATGAGATTTTTCTAATGATTCTGTGCTGGGTCAGACACTTATGTATTTCTTCCAACAAACTTTTATTTTCTTAGGAAAGGAAAAGAAAAGAGAGTACTCTTTGGGATACTTGAAGTTCCGTTACTGCACCAGTTCTTAAAACTAGCCTCTGAGAAAATGGGAGCAGTAAAGTCTAAAAGATACTCAGGGCTAGAATTGTTAAGCAAAAAATCCTGTTTGCTATCAACAGAGGTTTCTGCTTCAAAACTAATGGCACGATTATTACCTTCATCAACCAAAGCATCCAGAATGGAACAAAAGCCCTTATTGCCACTCTGCCACTGCAAATAAACTGAGTAAGAAGGGACTAGGATTAAAGAATATATTAATGGATTTGCAGAGAAGGGTCAAAAATAGTAGCAGTGTTGTCTTTTGATGGCCAAATACTGTAATAAAAAGAAAATGGCCTTAAAGGGTCATCTTGAAAAACTGGAAGTAATCTGAGATACCTCATTTTGTTATAGTGGGTCAATTTATGTTAGGGGATCATTATATTATTGAAATTTTATTGAAAAGTTCTAAACTATAGGGATTGACCTTTGAAGAGGAATCAAATAGCTACGTGATTAAGAATTATCTATATCAATATAAGTAGCCATATTTTAAAAGGCAAAATGCTGATTTCAGCTACTGATTTAGCACTTCTAAATACCAGAGGTAAGAGAACCTGTTTCAGTGATTGTGTTAGTTTTTCTATGTCTGAACTGCCACACTAGCACTAAAACTTTGTCTAGACAAACCTTTAGAAATGGGTTGCTTATGTGCAAGATGCAACACAGCTGATGTAAAATTACATATTTTGGGTTTTATGTTGCTGTTGACACTAAATGTTTGAAGATGGTTATGATTCAGGAGGGAATGTAACTGGTTTTAATGGACCACAGTTGGTTGTGAAGTATATAATTTAATGGCATCTTTATCCCTAAATGTGTTATATACCACTCTGTATTGCTTTACATAAGTAGGCACTAAAAGAATACGTTAAAATGATGCATTTTCTCTTTGTTTAATTTTTAACAGTATGTATGCTTATACATTTTAGGTTTATATACTTGTCAGAGATTCTCTATAGTTCGGTTTATTTGTAAAATGGTACTGGCATCTTTTCTAAAACAAGGTGGAAGTTCATTTTGATTTCTTTCCATTGCACTGCTGGCCTGCCTTGCATTTTGTGACTCATTTGGCTCCATTCTTTCTGATATGCCTGTAGAGTAAGTCTTTGTATCTGTATTCTTCTGTGTTGTCAAGTACAGAAGACGTCGCAGTCTTGTCATCTCTACTATTTTGAATATAACTGGTTAAGTGAGCAATCACAGTCGGCGTTTCTTTACCTGTTAAATCCAAAGAGACCCCAAGAGAAAAGACATTTTGGCAAAGAATGCCTTACAAGTTTGAATGGAGGGTGTCTCAAGAGAAAACCAGTTCTGAATGATTAAATTAAAAAAATTCTTGGAAATAATGAATCCTTCTTCCTGCCTGAGCAGCCCAGTACCAGCATACCTAACCGAAAGAGCCAGGACTTTGAGCAATTTTCCTCAAGTTGCAACTTTTGGTTGGCAGCTGACTAAGTTTTTCTCTAATTTTCTTCCCCCCAAAATTC
This sequence comes from Platalea leucorodia, assembly GCF_965183815.1. Classification (NCBI taxonomy): domain Eukaryota; kingdom Metazoa; phylum Chordata; class Aves; order Pelecaniformes; family Threskiornithidae; genus Platalea; species Platalea leucorodia. The sequence continues at coordinate 123,393,601 of NC_138823.1, forward strand.
TCAAAAATACTGTGTGAATCGCTGTTTTCAGGAGACCAGTTCACATAATCCTAACATCTAATAGCACTCCCAAAGTGTTTGATGAGGAAAGAAATAGCAGTGCACAGGCTCCAGTTCAGCTATTCAGTTATGAATGTCTTTGCCAAAGTGAAAATGTGGCTGAAAACAGTCAAAAGGCCCTCTTGTTGAAAGTTCTCCTGTTGTTTGTTTAGACACTGCCATTTCTACACTGGAAACTCTAGTTTCTTTTTTTATTAATATACTGTTTATATTGCAAAAGGTCTGTAGGTATCCACGTCAAAACTCTACTCCAGAATAACAGTTGTGCTACGCTCATTAAGTACCACATCTTACGTTATCAGCTCCTTCCTCAGGTAGATCTGTCCTAGCTTTGCCTCAGCTTTATCAGCAGAAACAGCTGGTGCCTTTCATGGGCGCCTTCTTTGGAGGAAGCCATCTTTCTAGTCCTTAAGAAGCAGAAATGGGTTACAGCATTTCAGCAACAAGGATAGGCTTTTCTCCTAGTTAGGGGCTGGGATTCCATTTCTTTTTGCTGTGTAACAATTTAAAATTACTGGCTCATTCTCAGTCTCAAAACATGAAATGTACTCCATGTGCCGGGCACTATGTTGGATGCAGGAGACGGGAGTTCAGATCCTCAATCTCTCAGGAGTCTAGTAGGTAACTTTCAGCAAGACGTTGGCATTGACTTGACCTTTCTGTACACCATATTGTCTGTATGCAAGCTGTTTTCTTTAATCTAAGAATAGCGACTTTTGAAAAGTTATGTAAGAGCTGAAGATGCTAAGAGGGGTGAGCTGCTTAGCATAATTCTTGTCCTGAGAGGTGCTTATATTTCTTGTTTATCTCCTTTGATCTCAGAGAAGATGCTTTGTCACAAACTAACCTTTTTCCTCACTAGAAAATTGTTGCTGGAGAAATAACTGGAAAGAAAAAAAAATTGCAGACATTACTTATATGTACTGTACTGTGCCCCACTCCCAATCATCTCTGCTTCTTGGTCTTAAGTTTGAATTTGCAAGGCCAGCTTGTTGCATACGTTGCCTATTTGTAGCCAATAATGTAGTTCAGTGTTTTGAAAGCTGCATGAAAACAAGATGAATCAGCACAGCCTTGAATTGCAATTGAATGTGTGTCCATTGGAAGTAACTGGTCACTTTACTTTCTGCAGGGGGGGCCTAAATATTAAAACCACTTCCAGTTATCACAATAACAAGGTTTGGCATAGCTGTGCTTTTTAACCAACAGTGTACAGACAGACAAAAGGGCCATTGAATTACTTAAATTCTGCCTCTGCTATCATGAGAGAGCTGATAGAGGCCAGAAGTGCCTTCTGGTTTCATATAGCTAATACTGTCCAGAAGAAGTTAGTCCTCTCCCTATGTCTGCTTCATTTCTCCTGAAATACAGGAGAGTAGTGAGCCACCTAACTGAAATTGGTTCTTTAATCTAAATGCAGTATTTACATTATTTAAAACATGTTACCATTAAAAAAATACTTTGTTCTGGATGTGGGCTGGTGACATCTGTTTGCTTCTTGCCTGTGCCTAGTCTCTGTATCCCAGCCGTGACATCAACTATTACAGTCCCTGCTTACAGCAATTTCATTTTACCTCAGACTTCTTTAGCCATAACAGGTCTTCACACAAATACAAGAAATAGTGCTCATTGCAGTGAAATTGTACAAGGTCACATCAGATATGAAGATGGCTCAAAGAAGCTTTTTTTTTTTTTCTCCCTGAGTGCAGTTTCATGATGCTTGATGTACACTGTACACAGAATTCTACATTTGCCATGCAAGTGAGTGTTGGAATCATTTCATTTGCAGAACCCACAGGCTCCTTCTTTGCTAAATAACACTGCTCAGTATGGTTCTGAAATTGCCTGCTGCTTTGCATCCTTCTGAATATTATGTGGTCCATGACTTTTGTTTTGCAACAGGAAAGAATTAATATAAAATCTGTTTTGAATTGATATTGAATGGGATCTTCATTCTTTTCCTGAAATTTACAGAGACAGAAAGCTCATGCATTAGCCCTCCTTACTTAATATGGTTTCATGCTCTGAAAGACGATGTAGACGTGTTCCACTTACACTCTGCAGTATCTGTATCTGCCTCCAAATGGTACCACACAATGCCCTGCATTGGATAGTGTTAGACCTGTCTGAGTGCATTTCTTGGCTCATGTTACCTTCTGGTGGCTGCAAGTTACAAAGAACAAAAATCCCGATTTTAGAAACAATAGTCATGCCTTTTATTTTATGGCTTGCTGATGTGACAATTACAGCTTTTGCCACAAAGGTATTTCAGGATGGCATTTACTTAGCCTGCTCAAAATTTCCTAGTTTTTATTCTTTTGGAAAATCGCAAGAGATTTTGTTTTTTAGGTGGGGAACAAACATGCTTTGGGGAACAAACAAGCTACTTTATGGGGAAAAACAGGTATATAGGGTTTTCTTAAGATTCCTGACACTACAAAATGTGAAAGTGGAGAGTTTGCCCCTTCTCTGCTTCATCACCTCTACTGCTGTGCTCTTCAGAATTTATTGGCTCAAGAATATCTAGTGAAGCCTGATTCAAAAGTATCTATAAAAGATTTTGGAAAAGAGCCATTGTGGGAGAGTCTAATTGATGCAGCTGATGAGTGAAATCCTGTCTTTTTACTAATCGCATCTTCAACTTTTGTAATCTTCATATGTGGATTTTATCTCCTAACTTCCAAGATAAACCAAGGACTGATCTTTGGTCTGTTCTGCCAGCACATACAATCATCTGTTACAGCCCTGTGCATGATAGCACTCCGGCTGCAGCAGTGTGTAGCTCTGTGTGGGCCATGTGCCAAATACCCAGCCTTGAGGAAGAGTCTGCAGCTTGCCTTGAGCATTGTGTTACTTTTGCTACTTCTTTAGCAGTATCCAAGCTTGCTAGTTTAAAGATAGCTCATACATGCCCACACTATCCACAGTGGCCGCAGTAGAGCAGTACCTGGTGTTTCTCTAATTTTTCTCTATCCCTCCTCTGTGATCCTCTTTCTCTTTCTATGCTTAAAATAGAATGTTAAGATTCTTGCATTTAAAAAATAAATAAATAAAAAAGCTATGTGCACTTCTAGTATCTTTTTGTTTATTCAAAAACATCAAATATAGACATATAATAAGGATGAAAACGCCTTGCTTTTATTAGCCATTTTTCCCTAGGCTTCTCTCTCTAGAACGCAATGAAACAGGCAAATGTGAATTATATAGCTATCAAAAGATTTTGGTAATGTTATAAACCGTAAGAATGAAGCTTGTATAGTCTTTTTCTTTGTAATCAATGAGATCTTGAGATAAAATTAGAGTCTGAGATTTGAAATATCCTGATTTTTTACAATTCTTGAACATGATTTCCTTATTGCTTCTGCTTCCTCTTCTGTCTGCCTGATTCAAATAGCAAACAGAAGCCCTGCTCTAATCAGTTGATCGTCCTATTTTTCATTTGCTGGAGTGATTTAATCCCTCTGAATTACAGAAGGGGCAAGTGACTTCATAAACCTGAGTAATGAGATTTGTTAAGCATGATTTTATCATGAGGATCTTTCCTATAGCACATATCTACCCCAGGAAAATATTTGATTAAAACGTAATGGGTGAAACAGTATGCTGATTCCCAAATCCTGCACGTTCCCTCCTCCTATGAGGTTTTAAATTCTTTTGCCTCCCACCAAAATCAGCATTAGAGAAGGGATATGACATGATCTCATTTGCCAACATTGATTAAGGGAGAATGTACAAGATGTATCAGTTATTCAAAAATAGTATTACAATTTTGAGATCAGGCACCTCAGGTAGTCTACCCTTTAATAATATATGTTGCAAGGCTTCTTTTATTAAACATGGGAATAATAACAGTCAGATCTGTAATTATCATTATTGACTTGAATCAACAAAAGTCAGTCTTGAAAGGTTGCATGTTCAAGGGTTATAAATAGCCCTATTTAGAGTCCCTTACACTTTTTTTCAAGAAAATATAAATGTGATTTGATTTGAATGCACAACATGGGTGTCTAAACTGGGTCCATAAAACCACGAAAGACTTGCCAGCAATTTAAGTGAACTTCTGTTTGAGCAGCAAGTGGGGATAAAGCTAGCAACATGAGGTTGCCCCAGGCCCGAGTGGGATGTCCAGCCCAGGCCTGCAGTGGAGTGGTGGTACCTCTTTTCAGTTACTCTGACTCTTTTAGGCTGTTGTTGTTGTCTCCTGCTCATCCTGCCCCTCGCACCACCAGCAGGGACAGCAGTGGGTTCTGGTATTTGACAGCTCCTTGCCCTGCCTCCTAAGGATGCAGAGGCTTTTGCTGCTTGTGAACTGCTCCCCGTGCTTTCCTCCATCTAGACTCTTCCTAGCATGTGTGGCCTTTGGACATCTGAATATGTGATGTCCAAAAGAAGATATGGCCTATGTGTGTCTCAAGGGAACGACATTTCATCACTCTGATATGCAGAATATAATATCTGGAAAGTGTCCTGTAGCCATATTTTGCTGCTTAAATTCAGTATTCCTTCTGCTGGCTTTGTTGTCTTTGCTGATGCCTTTAGGGTCTGAGCCTCACCTACTGATATTTTGTAGTTTTGAGCCTTGATGTTCTGAACAATGTGTTTTGCCAGCCAGCTAATGTAATATTGTTCCTTTGAAGGCATCAGATGCTGCAACTTGAGAGCCTAACTACTTCTTCACTTTACTGTATAGAATGATCAGTCTTCACCTTTGGTTGGCCTCCAGTACCAGAGCAACATTATTCCTCTAGGCATCAAAAAGGTAATGAATGCCCTTCAACCTCTTAATGCTTTTTCTTCCCTGTCTCAGTTACCTGCACCAGACTACTACTGTTTGAGTTCCATAGGTGATGTTGATACCAATAGAGGTAACCATGACACTTCAATTATTTATGCCCCAGGATCTGATTTTCACAAGCACAGGGATCCTGCAGCTTTTGTTTACTCCATTTGGAGTTGGGTATTCTTTGTAATTCTGAAAATGGAGACCACAGCGTCTCCTGGGGAAAAGACACACAAAGAGCTAAGACCCTACTTTATGCACCTTTCAGGTTAGATTTGCAAAAGTATCTGGTAATTTTGAAAACTTCCATCTTTAAGACCATCTAAAGAGCCTGGCATTTTTCTAAATAATTTCTAGAAGCTAGAACTATTCACTGGGTGCTAAGGTTTGCATACCAAAATTAGGCAAAATCTTTGAGTCTCTTTTGGATAAAATTGTTTTCTTGTTTGGAAAGCACCCTTGTTTTGAATTTTGGGGTAACAGAACTGAAAAAATGTTTACATGCTAACTCCAAAGTGAACTCTCCCTTTCCCCACTTTATTCTTTCTTCCTTCAGTTAAGGAATGTATTATTATTCTACTGTTCTGTTTTAACTATTTGTTTACAGCCATTGGTTTTCTGCATAATTTAGAGGAGGTTCCTTACTTGATGAAAAGGTTGTGTCTTCATATAACAAACTTCAGAGAGGGGGACAGGTCATGAGAACGGAAGGGGCACTGAGGTGAACGTCAACTTTATAAGCAGAAGAGAGAAGATGCAGGTTCACATTCTGGCAAATACAACAATTTAAGAAGAATGTTAGTTCATTAATGTTTAAATGTAGTTCTCAATAGTTTATGTGCAACACAATTCAGTTGTGTTGTCGTGGCTGCTTCCAGAGAGGTAGGTATTACTTGTCAGTGTCAAACCTTTTAGTCTTCGTTGCATACCACAGCTCATTATGGGGGATCATATTTTCAGGTGAGGTAACTTGATTCATTTATACACAAGCTGGGCAAGAAACCCATAAATATTTAAAACTGGTGTATATTTACCAGTATAGTAGTGCATATAGAATTAGTTGTCTGGTTTGTCTGCCAGCGTTTCAAAGCTTCCAGTTTAATTATCATGTTACCTAAGTCTGATGGCCAGTGTTTGTAATGGATTCATGCTTCTGCTCTTTCCTTCGGCTTCTCCTTAAGCTCTTCTGAGCTCCTTTGTGACCCAGGTGAATTGAAATCTTGTCCGCTTAATGCACTGACAAATGAAAATAGGTGAATAATGTTGATTGTCTTTTGATATTTCATACTCTGCTTGCCAAGAATGTCTCATATGCTGCAATCATTTAAAATCCTACACACTCGGGATAGTCATGTTTTTCATAGAGACTGGTTGGAGTTGGTTGACAAAGAATATCATCTTAAGCAGGTGCTCACCAGTAGCCATTCCTTCTTATATTTACTGCGTACAACAAGAAATAATGAAGTAAGATCACAAAGGACCATTTAGTCGTATGATCTGATCTCCTTTGTATCCTATGTCATTAAATTTCATGCATGTACAAGTATTGAGGGCACTAACCAGCATTTGGCTAAAACTTGCCTTCCAGAAAGACATCTTGTCCTGGTTGGGGGACATAAAACCATTAAGAATTTCTTAGTGCCCTTGTTAGCTTGTTCCAGTGATGTATTGTCACCTTAAAAAGAAAAATTTTGTGCTTCATTTGAATTTGTCTGACTTCAGTTTCTACCACAGCTTCTTGTTATGCTATTTTCCGCTAGGTTAAAGAGCTCTTCAGAATTCAGTATTTTTTTTCTCCATAGAAGTACTTATATGCTGTAATCAAGTCAATCTTTTTGATGCGATAAACAGATTGAGCTCTTTAAGTCTCACTTAGCAGCATTTTTCTTCAGTTCTCAAATCACATTTTCAGCTCTTTATCTGCCCCCTCTCCAATTTTTCAACATTTTTTTTCAAAACATGGGCAGGAACACTGTATACAAGATTGGTCTCATCAGTGATATATCCAGAGATAAAACTGTATCTCCCCTAATTCCTACTCCCCTGATGCAGATTAATCCTTCCTGTTACCAGTGTGAGAGCGAGCGTTTATGATGAGTTGGTGACTACAACCCCTAAATCTCTTTCAGCAAGTGCCATCTCCCTCTCAGTACACAGCACCTACAATCCTTCACGCTTGTTACAGGGATTTAGTTATAGCAGATGTATTTTGTTTGACAAGGCCCAGTTTGCCGCTCAGTTCAGACTACTTCACATGGTTGCTTGGTCCTTATTACCTTCACCCTTTCTCTCCTCTTTGTGCCATTTTCAGATGTGACCCTGTTTTCACAGAAACACACCCGTTCGATGAAGGTTCCTCACTGTCAGCTGCTTTTTGTCATCATTTAGGCAAGTCTTAGTCAATTTAACATGTGCTTCAATGATATCATGGGGTATGACATTTTCTTTCAGGCTGTCTTAAAGGTCTAAATCATCAATATGCGCTTAACCAAATGAGCAATCTCATCAAAGAATGGATTTAGAGAAGTTGGATTAGACTTGGTCTTCATAAAAAAGACTGGAATTATTTCTATTCCTTTCTTTGCAATATTTTTAAATTAAATCAGTTATTCCCATTATTATCTGGGGTTCTGATGTTGGCCCATATTTTCCTGTCATTGCAATTGCCCTTTTTGACTACTAGTATAACATTAGCACCCCTTTGGAATTTCACAAGTATTCCAAAGTTTACTAAAACAGGTGAAAGAGCCCAAGTATCTATTCTGGAACTGGGAGTAAAAGCTATCTAAGTTTGCTTATAGGAGAATGGTCATGATTTCTATCTTTCTTAATTACTAGCAGGCTGGAGCAGTTCTTCATAGTCCCCTTGAGATCCTTAAACTTGTTTCTTTTGTAGCACAGAAGTACTTATTGAACATATTTACATTTTCCACATCAGCACAAACCCGCTTACGAACTACATTTACTGATGGGCCAGAATCACCACTGGGTTTTGTTTTATTCCTAACACACTTAAAATGTCTCATTTGTCTAGCTCTTACAACCAGTTTTTTCCCTGCCTATTAACTTCCCATATCAATTTTTGATATTGTAACTTGTAATTTATATCAACTGTAATTGATATAATTTCTCTTTGTTTTCCATTTTATTTCTAACTGCTACCTTTGAGCTCTTATGGGAAAGTTACTGCCTTCTGTGATTGAAAAATCACAGTGGTTTGGCCATTTAATAGAGTCTTTAAAAGAGGCCCTTTTTTCGGTGTTCTCACCTTTTTGCCTTGTCAGTTCCTCTTACTGTTTTTCTCAGTTTGTGGAAATTAGCTCTTTTGAAGCAGCAGAAATACATAGGTTTGGTTGGGGCCGTCCTTTATTTACCCACAATGAATGCGGTCAGGCCGTGATCACGTGTTCCCAGGCACCTACGAACTTTTAATTTAGTGATATCTACCATTTTTATCTATCGCAATGAGGTTCAAATGCTTGTCTCCTGCAGTGCAGGGTATCTATTGGGCTACAAAATTACCTTCTGCAAATTGTAGAAGTTATTAATGACTTAATAGAGGCTGCAGTTGAAGCTAGAAAAGGGATACATTTGTTTCCTCACAAACAAGGAAAATTAGGATACTAAATCTGAAGAAATGTTTGATTCACGCCTGAATATTTCACCAGCTTCCAAAAATCTTTGCCAAACTTTAATCAGGCCTGAATGTTAGTGGAAGACATGTGCTTTTGGGGGCTTTGCTAGTCAATTTTTGGACGCTTTCAGACCTTCTTGTGACAACAGCACTAACGCCTCTTGTCAAAAAGAAAGCTTGTTTTCATTTTTTTTTTAAAGGTAGCAATTACGAGGAAATAAAGGGATGAGAATTAAGAAGGCCTGTGTCGCCTTGAATGGGGCTGGTGTCCTGGAATAAACTGGAATAAGGAGGTCAGCCACAACTCACTCGGAGGCCTTAAAATAGCCCTTAAGGGCCGGCGGTGCCAGGCCGGGCTTTGACGAGCAGCAGGGCGCAGGCAGGGCTGGCCGCGCCGGCTGCCGCCGCGCACCCCCCGGGAAGGGTTTTGAGGCACAAACCCTGACACCCTGTCACAGGCAGCGACAGCAAGGGCCCCCCCCCGACTTCGGGAATAAGGAATAATGCTCCCGGGCGTTAAAAACCTCCCTCCTTATTTATCGCAGCCTGCCCGCCGCCGGTCCCCGCAGACGGGCAGGGAAACCCTGCGGGCGGCTCCCCCCGCTCCGGTGCGCCCGGCCGTGCCCCGTCACCTCCACCCCCGCCGGAGGAGGCGGCTGGCGGCGGGCCAGCGGCGCCGAGGGTATTAATAGGCGGCCCGGAGGCAGCGCCCGGGCGGCTGCGGGTGTGCGGGGCGAAGGCTGCGGGCTGGGCTCGGCCCCGGGCGCGGCACAGGACGGCTCGGCGCGGGAGCGGCCAGGGCCACGCCGGGGAGGTGCCTCCCCTCCTCTCCCGTCCCGCACCCGGCTCCCACCGCGAAGGCGAGATGGAGGGTAAACGCCGCCGGGGCTAGAGCCGCCTCTCTCCACGCTTCAGCGGGGCTGCGGACCCCCGCCCCCGCCGCGCCTCGGGCTGCGGCCGCCGGGGCGGCGCGGTCTCGGCCGGGCGGAGGGGCTCGGGGAGGCGGGGAGGAGGGAAGCGCCTGGCTCTCTGCCCCGCTCGGGGCTTTCAACCCCTTCTCCTGCCGGCCGCCGGCTTGCGGGGGCTCCCGGAGCCTCCCCGCCGTGGCTACCACCGGGCCCGGGGAGGACAGGGACCTCGGGGCGGAGGAGGGAGGCAGGGTCGGTTCGGGAGGGGTAGGGCTGCCTTCGTGGAGGGCTCCCGCCGCGTCAGGAACTTCCCGGGTAACGTGTGGAGATGAGCAGAAAGGTGCCTGTTGCATATCTATCTATAACCTCCTTTGTTAAAGTGCAGCAGTAATATAGCCAGAACGGTTTAATAAGGTATAGAGTTTACAACAATTATTATAAAAGCGTTGCAGCACAGTATTTTTGTGGAAATAAGTGATCTTCAAAGAGTGGTGGCTTTTTTTTTTTTTTTTTTTTTTTTCTGGCATCAGAATAAAACAGGCATGGCAATACAGTGATTTGCTTTGGAGCAAAAGGTCTCGGAAAGGGAGAAGTTAATCCTGTTTTATAAATGTATTATCAAGTTAGCTTGTTTACCTGCATTAACAGGAAGGCCTTGCATCATTATGTAATGAAAAAGAAAAGTTGACCATATGTTTATGAAAGCTGGGAACATGGAAGACCTATGGCAAATACAATAATGAGACTTCTGTAGAAGCTTGGAAAATGAGAAGAGACTAAATTGTGGTATGCTTAGGCTTTAGGTGTGCCGTTATTTGCAAGGTTAAGAAATGAGGAATTCCTTGGTTTTGTGAGTGGAAACTCGTTGCTAAGTCAGAAAATAGTAAAAGTGTTTGCAGATGGCCGTCCCCCCTCCCACAAGATCGATACTCTTGATAAGAGTTTCTTCGCTTATCCCAAATTGGGAATCGCCTATGAAAACAGTCAAAAAGGCTTGGGATCTAGTAGGTTTCCTTTAGTTTTACCCTAAGCATGGATGAGACACTAAAAAAGTTTTTACTTCGAGGTTGAGAAAGTCCCTTAGCTTGTCTCTGAAAGTTCAGTGTCTTACATTCATGGGTGACCTAAGTCATTAACACTCCATTGGTGGAAAATCTTCAAACAAAATAATATATTTGAAATTGAGAGACTATAAGAACTCCGGAAACTGAATATTTAAGGACAATGATTCCGTTTTTCTTAATTTGCTGTAAATTGAATGAGCTTTGTAAAGTTGCATGACAACTCTAGTATGCAGTAAATATGTTCTAGTGTGCACAGTAGCTTAAGGCTGTACTGTAAGAGTAGCAGCAGCAGTACTGTATGAGTGGCAGCAGCTCCAAAAGTGATTCCCTTCAGATGCAGTTTATCTTAATAATCTCTCCCAAGACAACACCAAAGATAAGCTTCTACTGGTCACTAAGACTGAGATCCTGGTGTTCCGTTCAGTTGAGTAATAGCATTCTTGTTCAAATATTGCCCAAATTATGCTACCAAAAGTCTAATTTCCTTCCAAAACCATTGGCTTGTGCTGGTAAGACAGAATGAGTCTAGTAATAACATGATCCCCACCCTTGTTGCTGCAGGTTTTTCAGTCCTTCTACCTTCCTTATGAGTAGCATCTATAACTTATGCCTCCTTTCCTCTCATCAGAAATTCTTTAGTCTCCTCATCCCCTCTTCTTCCCTTTACCTTTGGTGATTTGCTCTGTTTTCTGTCTGGTGAATGAACTTCATGTCAGTGGGGTGGTGAAGGAAGTTGGGCTGCACTGTAGCCTTTGCTGGGGATGTTGATTGTAGCCTGATTATTTGTGGATTTAGGTGATTTGGGATCTGGAGGAAGATTTTGCTCTTTACTCAGATCCATTGGAGAAATGAGGCTCCGGTTCTTGAGGTGGTAAGGTCTTCGCTACTTCCTGAAAGCTTTTTTCCTAGCAAGGTTGCATCCACACTTAAAACCAGATCTTTCTGGGTTGGTATGTGCAGTCTTTGTCCTTTCAGTACTGATTTTGTGTGCTCTTAGCTGGATCTTGTTAAGGTTGTATGGGAAGACATTTGGGAGGCACTTCCCTGTTGCAGCAGTGGCGTTGTGTTTGCTTTGCACAACTGGAGCAGCTGGCAAAGTGGACACAGTTGCAGTGAAGACTTGGATGTGTTTCGCAGTGCATAGAGTTATCCTTGCAGTGGCTGCTGTGGCTGTGAATGCAGTGGGAGCACTCTTGGGTGGTGACATTGATTTTTAACACCCTTAATGTATCTGCCTAATTTCTCTCAGACATTATCACCACTGTCCACAAGGGCAGCCTTACTGACTGTACAGGGATGGGTAAGAGGATTCTTTAGGCTATGCCTCCACTAACACAAAAGATAGCAAAATCCCACGTGTGAGTGGGCACCAAGTTGTAGATTCCTATGCCTAGCTGCAGAAACAGGTCGTGACTGCATATATCCTTCAGTCATTTGGCATCAGGGTAGCTTTCCAAGGTTGTTTTGGCAGGAGGAAAGCCCGGAGAATTCTGTATTTGGAGAAAAAAAATAAGTGAGATATTCTCTTGTGGGCCATAAAGGCTGAGTCTGTTAAGCAGAGTCTCAAGCAACTTGTTACTAGCTCATCAGATACAACAAATAGAGTCGGAGCTGGAAACCGCAAGAGGAAGGGAGCAACCAGCATTTATGCAATATGTTGCTTTTTAACTTTTTAATTGCTGGCTGCTCAATGTGTATATGTTAAGTTTGGGGCGTTATGTGGTTTGCATCTGCCAGCAGATGGGAGATGAGTCAGCAAACATTTCTTTCATGTAAGATGTTGCTGTGTTGCCATCTCAAACAGGTGTAATGTGAAGCATGGTAAAACATACTGGAAGTTAGAGTGACTTTAAGGCTCTGGTAATGTGACACTTGGGTTAGTATTTTGGTCAGAGCAGAGGGATAGGATCTCTCCTGTGTCTTAAAATCTGATCTGATAAAAAAGATACTAGGATCTTTGCTAATATCACTTCATCAGAAGAAGGGAAACATAGGTTTGCAAGAAATGAAGTTTGCATCAAATAAAGCTATTTTGTGTGAGTGCATTCATTGTGCTTTAAAATTAATAAGAATTTTCTTGGCAGTTAATGAACATTTAGTGAAGAAGCTTAACTTGACATTTGAGAAGTTCAATAAATTATTTTTTCTTTCTTGATTAAGGCATCTTTTAAGCTGTCACTTATACAAGCAAGAATTGTCACTTTTTAATGCATTGGGAGATCTTGTTGCATACTGATTCAGCTATTATTGCCTATTAAACAGTTTAGATTTCATGAGCCTTAATTTCCCTGCCCTTGGTTATTTTAAGCAGCCTGCTTCTATAAAGGCCATTCGTATTTCCATAAGCATTTATTACATGTTCAAGACACAAAAAAATGGACACATTGAAATACATGTCTTTGTATTTCTCTGACTTACCCCCCTGCCAAGGTCAGATTTGGCATAGTGAAGCCTAATGTTCATCCCAAATGTTTACAGAAACTACCTCTTCAGGCTCTGCAAAAATCAAAAGTTAAATTTCTTATGGCCTTTTTTGCTTTGTCTCATGTCACAAACTGTAGAGGTTGTTGGAGGTAGTTGTTTGTAAAGCATTGATAGCTCAAGGATACTAAGCAGGACATGGCTAAATTGGAACCATTTCCCACCTTTTTTTATTCTCCTATCTGTGCACACAAGTTGTCTTATTTTACCATTAATGGGGTTTGTACATGTGCAATGAGGGAATAATAAATATAAAAGGCAAATGGTTGTTATTTGGTGGCATGTCAATGGAGGTTGTTTCTGTTGATGATTATTGTTAGGGCTAGTCTTAGGGTAATAAAAGGTGACTTTGACCTGGTTCAAATGTATGTTTATCCATCTCTATTACTGTTTCTTGAGTATATGTGATCTTGATTTTTTTAAATGAAAAACTTGTCAAATGTCAGCAAATAGAGGTGTCTTTAAAGAAAAAGTCACTGGACCAAAGGTTTTTCAGTGCCATAAATATGATGAAGAAAGTGGTTCTTAGTGACCAAGTTTTTTTGTCAGCGAAGTAGCAATAACTCTACAAAGTAGCTGGTTAAATCTAGATAATTTGGAATAGCTTTTGGCTCTAAAGCTTGGATGTCCCTGCCCTTTGTCATGTCTCACCTTATAGTAAGCTGAAAAGCCTCATAATTATGATCTTATCCATTGGCAAGTGTCGGGGTTTCAACAAGAAAGGTTGTCTCATAAGCAGCTTGGTGTCCCTCCGCTAGTTACACTGCAAGACAGCTTGTGTCTCATTGAGCTTTTTAAACTAATTTTTCTCAAGCTGACCTGCTCCCTTGCCAGGGCCAATATATCATGTTAAAAAGCTGTTGAACCTGCCTGAAGGGGAAAGAGCAAGCAACAAACACTGTATGTACCTGGTATTTGGTTGCAGTGCTGATGCTGATCTGAAATGACTGATTAAAGTTTTGGCATGGTCAAAAAAACCCCAGAATAAGTTATCCATCTTCTGTCTTCCTTAGAGGAAAAATGGAAGACTGGGATCATGGGTGAAGTCAGACTGCAAGTGGTGTGGAGACTCTGTTTGGGCCTCTTTCAGCTGCCTTGCCTGGGCAGGGATCACATGGTTTCATTGGTGAGCCCTAGCATGCATAGCATGGTCAGATCTGTGCTTCTACCAGGCATCATCCAGGCTGTTGCCCTCAAAAAAGACTGCCAGTGTCTTCTGCTGGGACTTGCCACGGTGTATTGTCACCCAGCAGCTTGGCCTCTTGCAGCTCAGGAGCGGTTTCCCAAAACCACATAGGAAAATCAAGGCAGGCGTGACCTGGACTGATGGGTCCAGAGCCCTGCTGGGTCCCTCATCTGTATGACTGGTCTCTGCTGATCTGACCAGCAATGTTATAATAGTCTGTGCAAGGCAACTTGCTCCATTTTGAAAGTGGATTGAACTACTTTACTATATATAATATGCTAATAAATTATGAATGTCTTCGTAGGAACTAGTTCAGAGGATGTAGTGGGCTGGAAAGTTACATCCCAATTTACTATGCACTAGCTTCCTTGTGTTAGTAAGTAAGGGTGTATCTCAGAGCAATGTTGTAGACATGAATTAGTGCGCAGTAATTGGCAATCCTTTGTAGGAAACAGAAAATATGAAAGTGTTTATGATGTTAAGAAAAAGTGAGAAGAAAAAAGTTGTTTTGACTGTAACTTGAATGTAGAGGTAAAACTTCCTAAAATGAAATTTAGACTTTTCATCTGTTTTTACATTTTAACTTGCATTGAATCCCATAAAACTCAGTTTTAGTAAATTACTGCTTTCTTAGTTGATTTTTGAAAGACTGGAGATAAAAATTGTTTTTATGTTATGACTAAAAATATAGTTCTTGCATGAAATTACAGGCTGTCATGGACTCTTTTAAATCAAGTTGCAGGAATTCCATTTGGGAAAAAAAAAAAAAAGTATTTTCACTTCAATTTTTTCCAGTGGGAAGCAGCGACATCTCAGGGATTCTTTATATTCTATGTGGGTCACACATATATTCGCCACTTCTGTCTGAACTCAGCCTCATGAAGTTGTTAACTTTGCTATCCCATGCACAGTGCCTGTGATTGACTTGGATGTTGCAAATATATTCACTTTCCCCCAGAAAAAGGAACATTCATTAAATGTTCATTATCAATGTGCAACTTCTAATTAAAATAAAAGCCATTTTGTTTCTCAGATGCTCCCTACACTGTTGGCAGATGTTAAAAATTAGAACATGTGAGCTGAGAGAATCTCATTGGGGTCAGGGAGTTGGGATTTCCATTTCATAGTTGGCATCTGTTGATTCTTAGCTTCTCATCAAGGTGAATTCCAATTCTCCACAGCCTTTCTTCCTAATTGGAAATGTTACAGAGTGAATCATTCCTGCAGTTACTTGGTTAGAGCATTGAGAAGTCATTATTGAATATTAACATCAATTCCTCACGTTTGGCTGCAGAAAAACTCCTGTTTCTTAACTTTTGTCTGCTTCTTTTTTTTTTTTTTTTAGCATATCCTGCCTAGTACTGTTGTGTATAGCAAGCACTTGGCACTCGGTGAATGGGCACGACATGTCACGAGCATTCAACTAATAAGTGTGTCCCCTTGGGACTCTGGAAACCTCTCTGAAAGCAGAACCTCTCTCCTAGCGCAGACATTGCATCCCCTGTCAGATATTCGTCGCTGGGGCTCCTCTCCAGGTTTCTCTCTCTCCTCCCAACCTTGCCTTTCAGAATGGGAAATTCAGGTGTGGGACGGAGAACAGGACCCGTTTGTTGTAGTGTTGCCAGTTCAGTGCTAGCAGCATGCTCAAAGAGTCTATTGAGGAGCCTTTGAGCCTGGACACAAGACTTTTGTTTTCCTCGGGTCCTGCTCTGTAAAGGTCACGTTTGCATTTGCACAGTCAGAGGATTCCTGGGGTGGGGTGGGGGGGCTGTTGCAGACCTTCTGAAGGGAAGCACCTAACTTGTTCCCTGTCCACAGGCTTGATCCATAAACCTGCAAAACAGGAACATATAGTATAGGGACAATTGCAGGAGCCCTACCATACCCGTGCCTACTTTTTTTTCATGTGGATGGCTTTGCCAGGACACCAAGTCAACTTATACACTGGATTCTAAGAAACCCGCATCTTGTTTACTCGACATGAGGCCTGAGAAATCAGTTTACTAGGAAACAATGTATTTTTGTTTCTAAAGCCACTGGAGTGGCTTTATTTCAGTCATAGACATACAGAAAGCGGTGATTAGAGAAACAAAAGTGTCTTTAAAGGTTATGTATACCAAGGGACTCAAATAGCTGCATAGTACGGGACAGGTTTGTGGTTTAATACTTTGATACACGATATGGCACCACAGTAATCCATTAAACATGGTAATGTGGAGTCTTGACACTGAAGTTCACTTGTTTTCTTTTGCTGGACACAATGAAAGAAAATACTGAGGTATTCTGAAAGAACCATGACTAGATCATACAGAATGAGAAATTTAAAATCTGTTTCTGATTAATGTTGGCAATTATTATTGCATTTGTTACAAAGCAGAAATCAGCCTTTATTCAAAGCCAGCCTTTTGCATTCTCTTGAATAGTCAGTGGTGTTAGTACAGTGTAAACTGAACAGGATTTGGCTCTGGCATTCAAGCACAAGCTACTCTTTCACAACCACCTCCCTCTGTTTCTGCCTTTTCCTTGTGAGCAGTAAATCTTTCTGGGCATTTTATTCTGCTCTCCCAAATGTTGTCAGAATGTGCCAAGTACAAGGTTCCAGTTTCTTTTTGTAGTGCAAGAATTTAGCAGTGAAAGTTTCTATATGTTTATGGAAAGACAGATGCAGCTTTTAAAATACTTGGTAGTGCTTACATAAAGATACAGAAACATCTGAAAAAATGTTTATTTTTCTGTAAATTATTTCAACTCCAATTAATTTATGTTTTCTGCTGGGAAAATAATATTGATTATAAAAATGAAATGCTGGTTGGAAATCCTTAGGCTTCTGTAATAGAATATTTGATTCAGGATGAAATGTGAGAATTACAGGCTTGATTCTGCTGCTGCTGAAGCCAGTGGATAAATGCCCAATTGCCTTCAATTGGAGCAGGATCGAGTCTTCTCTTTTGCAGAAGAGTATCCTGAACAGTCAATAATCCTTAATCTCTGATTTAAAGCACTTCCATTTGGTAAACTTTTAGTTCTGTTTCAAGCCTGGAGCCATTTGGCTGAAATTGCATTTGATATATCTTCTGGAAGTCTGTTTTCTGAGTCTGTTTCTGTATTCTTAAATAGAAAAGAATATATTTATTGCAGCCACATCTCTAGATTGTTTGCCTATCGTGTTTGAAAATGAAAAAGGTATATGTGACAAGATGCTGTTTCTATGAAGTGAGCTCCATATGGAACACATTCCCTCAGTGTAATCAGGTGTGTTTGAGACAGATATGTAAAAGGCCCCAAATTCTTGGAAAACAATGTTTTGAGTGTTTGAGGTATGATTTTGTTTGTTTGTTTGTTTTTTTAAAGAGGCAACATGAATGATCAGCTCATAAAGATAGTCTGTGTGTTTCTTTGCTTGGATGCTGAACTCTGAGGTGTTAAAGGCATGCTATTTAACTTGGGTACTGTGACATAAAATGTGCACCTTGAATCCTTCTGGAGCTTTACCCATCTAAAATATAATAAATGGGTCATAGGATCTTTTAAAAAATGTGATAAAGAGAAAAAACAAATCTTACGGAAATTCAGATTTTTGTCATCTGCTTAGTTTTCCTCAAGGTTTTTACTGCAACCAAGAGGAAACACATTTATTTTTCAGTAAAGAAGAGTTTGGAATTCTCATAAGAACTCCAGAAGTCAGACAGTTATAAGTAGAAGATTAAGTATCACAGGATTTGCAGTAAAATCATGAGGGATGGGAATAGTATATATATCAAACAGTGGTTTGCAAAACCTGAAGACCTTTACCTCAGAAAATGTGTATGTTTGGGGCTTGATTTAGCTGCTGATTGTGAAATAGTTGTTCCTATTAATTTCCAGTAATAGTCTTATGGTATGTTCCAGGGCAGAATTTAGCTCAGCAAGTTCAGATTGAAATGCTAAGTGAGAACCAAAAAATTGAGAAAGTGGTAAATAATTGCAAGGTGTATTATTTCATGAAATATAATGTGGGTTAAGTCCCGCACTCTTTGCTGGAGCCTTACACAGGTAAATTGCTGTTAAAATGAAGCTCTTTTCTCTCCCTTCCTTCTGACCCTTTTGCTTTGCTTTTCTCTTTCATAGAGGCCCAGATGTGTTGGGACTAGGGGTAGACTATCACCCATTTTCCAGTGGATATTGTCTTCCTCAGGCTCCACAAAGTGTCCTATGGAGACTATAAAATTGTGTGTAGAGGCGAACAGACCTGCTTCAAACAGGGAGCTGTTGTTGGACCTATCACCCAGCCCCCTAAAGACCTGGTAGAAAAAGTAATGTAAAGTTCTACTTTTGCTTTTCACAGAATCCCTTGAAGAGATCATTGTAAAGTCATGGAAGTGCTAGTATCACATCTCTGTGCAAAAGTGTCAGAAATAGACCTGATGGAGACAACAACAGAAAGCTTTTGCACAGCTCAAAAGGTAGTTAGTGAGTTCTCTTGCTCCGCTGTCTGTTCTTGTCTCCTTCTGATAACGAAAGGAAGTATCAACGTCTGTGCTCTGCGATAGATATTAATCTCCCATATAGTTTTTTTTAGATCCTGTTCTCTTTCCCATAAAAACAAAACACCTTTGACATACATGGAGATGGTAGCATCTCCAGGTGATGTTGAGGCTGAGATTCTTTTTTGTTTGTGTTAAACTCTGGTTAGTACTTAAGGCAGCTATTTATGCATCAAATAACTAACTCTCAATCCAAAAATAGTTCCTGTTCTCTCTTCCCAAAGACCTGATGCCTTCCAATTCCTTGTTAATACCCGGTGTTTTAAGTCTTGTAAAGCTGACCTACTAGCTTCTGTTTTCAGAGAGAAACCTCTAAGACTTTTTCAAAGCTGCAGTTTCTGTACAGTGCGTCTGCTGTGGTGTGCTGGGAAGCATGATGAGAATTGACAGTTTTGACGTCTGTGATTTTCCTTCTTTGCCTGTTGAAGATGTAACACTTTTTACCTGCTTGTTCCATACCTGTCCCACAAGAACATTTATGCCTCTCCTATAACAATGTGCTGAAGGCTACTCTGTTCAGCAAAATTTAGTATATGGCCCCTTTGGAATAAAAATAGAAGTAATTTCAGAAATGCAGAGGGTGAGGGTCTCAGTTTTGTCATCAGCATTATGGGAAGCCTGAGGTTCCATCTCATGTTAGAATTTTATCTTGTTTGTCATATCTTTCCTGGTAAGTGAAAGTGAACAGAATAGCTTCTCTGAGTCATCAGTAAATAAAAGCTCGTGGGATTGACAGGATCTTTTTCAATCAATGGACCTCGAAGTCATGCACCTTTCTAGGCAGCATTGTTGTTCTTCTCTATCCTCCTGTGCACAAGGAACTGTAATTATGATAAGCATGATGAATGTGTCAGACTGCAGTGTCTGCAGTCTCCTGGAAATTCAGTTGTTTGTTTATACCTGTGAAAAAGCTACCTTTCTTCTGTGCTTTCTAACTGGAGCAAAAAGTAAAGCAGAAGATAAAGTTGTTTTGGGCATAGAACATTCTCGTTTATACATCTTTACCCTTCCACCATCTTCACTGTAGATGAAGATGACCTTTCAAAGTAATGCTGCCTGACTTCATAGATCTTAGCTATTCTAAGGCGAGATCAGTGGGCAGATGCTGTCTGTAACCCAGATAATTTGGATACGGTAGTTACCGCTTCTCCTTTCGGCGCTATACTGTTTCAAATGTCTGTTCCCTTGATATCTCCAAATGTATCGCTTTCATCTTTAACCTCATGTTGATTAAAACTGGAGTCCTGATCTTGCCGTATGAAATCAATACATGAAATAGATACATGGTTGCCGCTATTGGCCAGTGTCGTATAAGCCTCTTGGGTGTGCTTTCAGAAGTAATGTAAAGGAGGAAGTAGCAATGTGTTTATGGAACACATCAGGAGAGTACATCTTGTGGATAAAGGTGAGGGAGAGGAAAGAGATCATCGTTGGAGAAGTGAATAAACAAGATACTCTGCACAATAAATTACTGTAATTAGTGACTGAGGGCACTTAATAAGATAAGAGCAGGAAGGAGAGAAGTACAGGTATATTGACAGCCATCTCAAAAGGTTTTATCTTCATGGAGCATGGGTCAGTGAAACACTTTGCAAAGGACACAGAAGACTCAGAGCAATGGGACTGGGTGGTAGGAAGCAGCAGCATAAAGATATGGGAAATGAAGCTGAAAAATATTTCATGAAAAAAGGGGAGCAGGAGGGATGACATGTGGAGGGAAACACTTTCAGCTAAGAAAAATGCCTATTATCTTGCCCTTTATTTCTGTTTATTCAGCTGTATCTTGTTCTAGGCCAGAACTGTATTATCCTCTGTGTTTGGAAGATGCCTTGCATGCTTTTGTATACTACAGAGAGCAGTAGATACCATACAGTAGGCTATTATTACCTGCATAATAACAATCTATGTTTGAAGTAACACGTTGGGTTTTTTGTCTGTAAAGATTCTTCCACCAAAATCTAGGATTTTTGTACATGTGAAAAGTCCATGTGAATTTTTTCCTTAAGTTGACTAAATCTTGAGCAATGAAATAATATTTTTTTTAGTTTATGATTTAGTTGTCCAAGCCTTGCTCTAATCGTGAGTTATTTATCTTACAGTTGGTGTTTGCAAACAGGAGATGCTCCAGAAGAAGAATGCTGTTTTCGTGGATGGGGTCATCCTAAATGGTCCGATAATGGACTCAAAAGCAGGAGAGAAGTTTGTGGAAGAGGCCTGTAAGATTATAATGGAAGAAGTCATCCAGAAAGCTAATGATGTAACAGAAAAGGTAAAGCCATAGAGTGTTGTTGAGAATTCATAATGGAGATAAAGAACAGTAAATAAATTTTTTTCTAAACTGTATTTTATTGCATTTTAAGTAGCCTCAAAATTGCTTCTAGTCTGTGCCTGGCTCTGAAATAAAAAGACAGACTTACAAATTAAGAAAGATCATATTATAAAACCTTTCAATAACATAATTAGCATACATATTTGCCAGAAAATAATGAGTTTTTTCATCTTGGAGTACAATGGTCACTTTCTTTGAGATGACAAATGGGTGTAGTGTTTTTCTTGTTTGAGGTGGGGGAAGTTATTTGTTTGCTTCTCAGGGGCGCTGGTATTGGAGAAGGAGGAACAGTAGATGTGGTCCCACTGTGAAAGAGCAACATTTTATGAGGTTGCAATGGGTTTCTCTGAACCCCTGCTTAAGAGTCTGTATGGGAAGAGGAGCTGCAAATGAATCACGCTTGCCTTTGGGCATGCACTGGTTGCTCTCACCCCTTGGCAAAACAGCATCTGAAAATGCTGTGATTACAAATCCTTAGCTAAGGACAGAATTAGACCCACAGACCTCTTGCTTTTCTGCCTTCCCAGCATTCCCCACTCTAATTTTTATGGTCAAGCAATGCCTGAGACACCATAAAACCAAGATCCCATGAGACCAGTTTACCAGAGATATTTTCTGGTGGCAAGCTATCCTGCAATGGGCAGTTATGTGAAACCAGTGCTGAATGTGGTGCTTACCTTCTACCTTTAAAACCCCTTCCTCTTGGCTAACCTGTTCACTGCTGGTGTCTACCCCCTCCCCATCACTAGGTTTGTGAATGGCAAGCCCCCGAAACACTGAAGCAGATTCTTGACCTGGAAATGAGGGACACTGGAGAATCTCATCAGAAACTCTTGCAACTCTGCCGGGATGTTATACAATACAGCGTCAAAACTGGTAGGAATGTGATTTCTAGTGAAGTTATTTTGTATGCTAACTTAGGAAGACAAGATAATGTTTACAAAGTTCTGTCACCTTTCAGGAAACCGGGAGTGTGAATGTTTGTTTTCTGCCTGCCTATACAAGTACGCAAACATTTGGCCGTGTTTCCCTTGTTTCACTGAATGCTGGCCACCATAGGTTTGACTAAAATGTGTGATCATGGCAAACTAATCGAAAACTAATTCCTGTAATGCCATTGACATTAGTGGTAGATTCTGTCATTTTGAAGCCTTGTGAAAGTCACCTAGACAGGTATGATAAAACAGTCTAGCAAAACAGGCAGGAGAAGGACTGTTGTGTGTGATTCCCTGCTGTCTGAGTGGTGGAGTCGCCAGCACTGCCCTCATACGTTCTTACTGATGATTACCCTACATTTACTATTGTTCTTTTTGAGCAATAGTCTTACAAGGTGTTAATTTGCTGATAGGCAGTAATTCCTGTTCCAGACACTGTGAGAAGAGAGCCTGCAGTGTTTCAGAGACAGTACACCACATCTCTGCAGGATTAGTTCTCTACAGCTAACCTTTCTGCAGCATGTGTAGTATAATTCAATCTTAGCGAGAAGAGATGAACAACATCTGTTCAGGAAATAGCGCTGTGGATCAGTAGCTCAGGATTTCAGATGTGTCATAGCTTAGGCTGTGTTTTGGAAGGCGAGAAGGACATTTGATACAGTTAGTTGTGCATTTTCAGGGCATGTACCCTGCTACAGTCACTGTTGCTACAAAGCAAAACCGTAAAATAATTTTGAGAATGAACGCATGCCTTTGAAAACCGTAGAAAAGTAGCAATACTGATCTACAGGGGGAGTGCACTCATAATATGCAGATATAATTACTGAGTTACTGGAAGGTGTTCTGTTTATTTTACTTTTGGAAATTGCCTTTAGATTTTCATTTGTTACACTATGTCACCTTAGAAAAGATACTGTATATAAAAATATGCTGTGCAAATGGTCTTTAATCTAAGTATAAACATTTATTGAAGCCCCAGATATAGAATAAATGGAGCCATACAATTTACCTGGTTTTGCATGTAAAAGTACTATGCTGTGGATTAAAATTTAGGCGGTGATCCCACTGCTGAACTGACTTGTTTTTATAGTCAGCAGTAGTACAGCATTTTCTCATAATTAGTTATATCAGTGTTTCAAGGCAGGTAAACAAATCCTCTTGTCATTTTAAGTCTGCAGCAAGTTCTTCCAAGCTGTTATACTGCTTCTCTCTCTCAATACTGAGACTTCAGGGGGAGCACAGGCACAGCTGTCTGGGATCAGCAGGTTACTGTATTTACACTGCTTAGCAAAATTTGGCCAAGCATCCATCGTGGCCTCTCAAGACCACTGTTAAAAGCCACTGTGTATACTCAATTGTCAATCCCTTTTCTTTTTTTAATTTGTAAGGTTTGCGAACAGCCCACATTCATTCTGTGCGCTACTTACATCTCTCAAACCTTGTTTTGGGACCTGAAAGTGCTTATTAAATTTACTTTCAAAGGACTGTGTAACCTAAGAAAAGGGTAGTAAGTCCAGAAAATACTGAGGGAACAATGGAGTGAATTGTGGTTTGCAGTGATCAGTGTTCAACTGAGAGGGCCTGTGATATAGTCTCTTTTCGTGTATATCCTGTCACTGCCTGCTTTTCATCTGTATTTTCAGGTCATCCAAGATTTTTCAATCAGCTGTATGCTGGAATAGATTATTACTCGTTAGTGGCTCGTTTCATTACAGAAGCACTGAACCCGAGTGTGTAAGTGTAGTTCTTTGTCCTCTTGATGATGAATTAGCATGCTTTTTGGAATAACAACTTTTCTTGCTTCCCCCCACTTCTGATTTCTGTTTTCAGTGTTACAGAGAAGGTAGGAATTGTGCAGGAATTTGGGAGAGAAAACAGTCTGGATTGGCTAAATAGCTCACAAGAAGGTTGGCTAATCTGATGAGCCCTTTTCTTCTAGCTTGTGAGGTGGTGCTCAAGAGGAGAGACCTTTGTTTTTCAATGCTTTTAAACATAGACTTTTATCTTACTTAGTGCATAAAAATGAATTAATCATCAGACTTACTCAGTCGTTCATTTCCTTTGAAGTATTCTGCACAGAGTTGAATGCAAATGGTTACCTGTCTACTGTTTACTTGCAAATGTAAAGCCCAAACAAAAAGTAATTGTTGCTTGCAATAGATCATTATAGCTGAAATTTAAGCGTGTGACCTATATTAAAAGCAAACTCTGATTCATTACTTTGAGAATGGAAATGTCAATGTGATGCTATCAGGAGATAAGCAGTTGCTCTACTGGGTCAGATCCATAGTGTTTTTAGTTTAGAGTTCTGCTGATGGTGATCAGCTTCTGATAAATTAGAGGAAGGTGCAAGAAACCTTTTATTTAGTTTTAGCAATATTCTGTGGCATGAGTTCTGTAGTCTTGATACCAGTCATGATGCTTTTATTTTTGTTCAGATATACATATGAAGTATCACCTGTGTTTCTGTTGGTGGAAGAAGCAGTCATCAAGAAAATGATTG
Organism: Platalea leucorodia; assembly: GCF_965183815.1. NCBI lineage: Eukaryota > Metazoa > Chordata > Aves > Pelecaniformes > Threskiornithidae > Platalea > Platalea leucorodia. Next base: position 123,418,004 of record NC_138823.1, read on the forward strand.
AGTTCATAGGCTGGGAAGAAGGTGATGGTATATTTAATCCAGGTAGGAACAGTTCAGATTTCAAGCTGAGTCATTATAAACCAACTAATACCAGTAATTTCATAAACATTGGATTCGTGTAGAATATTTGAAAATGCATGCAAAAATCCAGTGATGCACACACACAACGATTTAATCCAGGCTTATTTTACGCGTGTCTAGTAATAATTCTGTGAATCTGATCAGCGAATGAATGAAAGCAGTTCTACATTAAATATAGTTATGTGGAAATTAATTGTGTGTAACTGATGCCCTTCCTGACCTTATTAACAACAATACCAACAGCCTCATTGGACTGAGTCAAATTGGTTGACAGACAGGGAGCTGGTTGACATGCTAGACACCAGCCAGTGGTGCCTGAAGGCGCTGATCTGTGTATCCTGCCTACCAACTGTGGGAGCCAGAGTTTATCTTAGTGGGAGTGTCATGAGCTTAATTTCTTTGAGTTTTGTTAGTTTTTTTTAAATGTTATGATAAGGCCAACCAAACAAATATTTCTTAAGCTTCTTGATAATGTTCAAATGCAAAAAAGCAGCGTAAAGCAGCGTTCCAGCCCACTGTATTGAAATAATGAAACATAATTATATTATTCCACCGATTATTTGGATAACAAATTATTAGGCTAGACGTAAAGCTTTTCTATCTAATTTGGGGGTGAGAAGTTAAATGAGTATATGGATTTAAACGCCCCTCCAAAACCAAAACAAAGTCAGTAACTCTAGCCTACATGTAAGTAGTAGAAAAATAAACTAAAAATCCCCTAATTTAAAAAAAAAAAAAAAAAAAATATATATATTCATGGTATGGATTTTTTTCAGGTCAGATTTGATGTGTATTTTCAGTTGAATCCTTGCTTTTGTGGCAGAATTGCTTAATTAAAACTTTATGAGATACTGTCAAAAGATAAATGAATTCTACTTTTTTGTGCTAGTTTTATGTAAGGGTTTTTCTTATTATTTTGGTTTTGTTCTTCTAAGTGAATAAAACCTGTCCAGATCCTTACCTTGCAGATCTTCCAGTTCCCACTCACTGTGTTTTATTTCTAATGGCTTTTTTCTCCCCATAATACTCTGAGGGCTGGTTGCCCAAGAGATCTCCTAGGCTCTGTACGGTGCAGCCACAGCTGAGCTCAGTGCAGGCAGCTGAGCTGGCACTGCTTCAGTGTAAATGGGAAGGAACTGTTGCAGGATATTCTCTGTTGGGGAGGACTGTTTGGGCACAGTTCTTATTCTTCAGGAAATATCCCCAAAGAGCATTCAAACACGCTCTGTTCTCATGCATGCTGCAGAGCCCAAGGTTCATTTTATGTCTGTAGGCTTTTGGGGAGGAAATAAGCTATGATGGATTCATCTATAGGCTAACTGTATGGTTTATTTTTTACCCTAACAGGTCAAGCACTCAGATGCAGGACAGGTGCTAGGACTGTAGCTAATGTGATGTTTGCATGTCTCTTTCTGCAGGTGGCTCTGTTTCTAATATGTATGCTATGAACTTAGCAAGATACAAATTTTGTCCCGAGATAAAGGAAAAAGGGCTTTCAGGTTTGCCAAGACTAGTCCTGTTCACTTCGGAAGAGGTAAAAATAAAATAAAAAGCTTTTTGAACTTTATTTTTCAATGGCTGTAAAATTATATAATTTGCATATCTGATGGGGCACTGGTACAATAAATTTGTCATCAGTATATGATGTGGAATGTTAGAGCTAAGTGGAGAAGTCTGGTGGTAAATTTCCCTGCAGAAACTTCCTTGCTTCCGGAAAACAAACACAGATGTTCCTGCTCTTGGAAGCTGCTGATATAAGAATAGGTTGTATGTGGGGCAAACCTGAAGCAGAATGCATGTGGCGTGTTGTGGAGGTCTGCAGCATTTGATTTCCCACAGCATAAAGTCTAGCAGGAGCCATAGGTAGGTTTTGGATGTCAAAGTTTTTTTCTGCAGGTTTAATTTGTACTAAGCTGAGCACTTGTGGACCTGTGAGATGGTCTCTGCAGCTCTCACTCTGCCCTATGTCTGAATACAGATTGGTTGTGGTACAGAACCAAACCCACCATAAAGCATTTTGGAAAAAAATGCTTCATATTTAGACAGTTCTTCTTTAAATAATTAAAAATATGTGGCTAGTTTTAAAGTTTTTGAATAATATCTGCCCAAACTGCCTGTGGGAAATTGAATTATATTCATACATTTATTCTGAAGCTAATTTTTTGAGGCTTTTTTCTCTTGCCTGTCCATCCAAGTTTGAGTTTATCATTTGATTAGTACAGAGTTGTTATTAATTCTGACTTCACTATATAAAGGCCCCAATGGAAGTGAGAACCTTGTTGTACTAAGAAGTATATAGTTGCTAGAATAATTTTAGCTCTTAAGTTTATGCTCCAAACAGTTTGCAGTGTAAATAGATGAGAGGCTTATTTTGAAGAGGCCCGAGGGATGAAGGCATTGCATAAGTTGTCCAAGACAGCACATATATTTTGGAGCTGAATCCAAATGTCCCAAATAAAGGGATTTTTTTTTTTTTTTCCCCCCCGGCAAAATATATTTAGGTTTTTTTCTTTCTGAAAAGTGTGTATATGAAATGACATGCCAGTTCATACCTAATCCAGCACATTACATCTTAAAAATAGCTAAGGAGGAAAAAATGAGGTTGAAACATGTTCCGTCAACGCTTTTGAAGTGAAGCACATAAAATTTTTATCATGAAGTAACATTTTATTTCACTTCAAGATTTAACTAAGACATATACTCTTGTACTCTAAAACAAACAAGCATTTAATTTCATGACAAAAGAAATTTTATTTGACCCCCAGAGTAAATTATTTTGATGCCTTTGCTTCACCAGAAAGACCAAAACCATAAAACATAGAATTGACCAGGAAAAATAAACTGGTAAATTATTTGTAAGGCAATGTGCTTGATCTTTAATACTTTACTTGATTCACAAAGCCATGTTGTCTTTAGTATTCAATAACCACTTGCTCTAAAACTGCCACTTTTAGTAGTTAGATATTGTGACTGTTGTCGAATATCTCTAGTGTTTATTCATGGTTATGAGGGAGGACATGAGCATGTTCATATACACTTATTTTAGATCCACCTGTACTAAGTCCAGGTTACGTTACCTTTTGGAATTTTTGTTCAGATATGTCATATTGAGAATATATGTAATAAATAGCCCACACTGATGATAAGTACAGAAATGCTTCTTTTATTTAGCATTTTGTGCCTTTTTTTTTAACTGAAGGGTACCTGGAGAAGCAAAATGATCCTGGAGAAGTTAACAACCTGTGCTTATCTTTGACGTGAATCAGGCAAACAGTGTTGGCGTGGAGAAGCCATGAGGCTATAATGAACTGAGAGTATTGATAGGGAGTCAAAACACATGGCTGCTCAAGTCACTTGTTTTATTTTAGGGCTTGGCTTTAACTCTGTGTTCAAATGAAATTATTTTGCCTTGAGTTGCCAAGTCCCAAAGTTTCAGTCTGGCACTTGGCAGACTGAAAGTGTTGCCTTGCTGTAGAGCAGGGGAATGCATGGACTTGTCAGTGACTTAATTTTATGTGATCTGGGGCTATGTATTTTTTTGTATGTTCTTGGGTAACATGAAGGTGTATGTTTAACGCAGGGCCCACCCAAGGTTCTCGCATGCTCTGTTTGGCCTCCAGGAATAAAAAGGCTCCCTGTTCCTGCAAGTAAAATGCTTAGCTACTTAAAATTATGGTGATACACAATGAACACTGTTTATGCTACTAGTCCGTAGTTCTCTTGCTGGACCATTACAGAGTAATTACTCTTGAGACAGTAGCAGTAGTAGATAAATTGTTATATCCCACTTTCTTGAGGCATGATTTGTGGCTCTGTGGGAGCTGAATACAGTTGTAGTTATAGATGTCAGCCCACCTTTTTATCGCTTTTTGCTGTTTGAGTCCCATCTGAACTTTATTCTGACCCAAGAATGTATTGCATTGATCTGGAAGGTAGAAATCTGCTAAATTTGAGGTAACTGAGGGTAGAAGAAGATGTGTAAACAGTTGAAATGTACATGCTGATACGAGCAGTTTTTTTGATGCAATGAAACTAAATTCCTCCCCAGTGCAACTTGATCATGAAAGTAATAAAGTGAGAGAACACATTAACTCACCATGTCGTCCCCTGTTGAAATTACAACAGACAAAAATGAGTAATAAAACAATCTCATAATAATGTAATTGCTTTATGCAATCATGTTTCTAGGAAACTTTTCAAAATCAAGAAAATACAAATTTATCTTCTGTTTTAATGAGCACAGGGGGAAAGTACCTTGCCTTTGCAAATGTTATTAGGAAATGAAAACTATGTCTAGCTATAGTTAAAACAGTACAGCAGCACATCTTTAAATGCACTGTTCTAGTTTGAACTTGTGCTCAAAGGCATTAATTTCTTGCTACAAATGACTACAGATTAATAATGTGTCCAAACAAACAAAACTGCAAAAGACATGGCAAGAGTAATCTGAACTCACAGTATTTAAAATTATGTATATAATCTAGATACAAATAATACTTTTTCTCTGGATATTTCTTTGTCTTTTTTTGGAAGGGGAACTGTGAACAAGTGAATTAGTTGACACTGTTGTGACTGGAGCTGCTAAATGTTCTCTGGTATATTTTTTTTCTTAAAATGATTTGGTGTAATTTAGCATAATGGCTTCTAGTAATGATAGTGGGGAAAAAAAAATTCTTGTATGTTTTCTATCAGTATAATTGAAAGACTACTTTTTTCATCAAAGAAAGCATATTCCAAGTCTATGTAGTAGCATAAGTCTTGTCCCTTTTCTGTCCTACTGAAGACCTGACAAAATTTTCCAAGAGGCGCAGAAGTACTTGTGGAGGCAAGAAATAATGTATCTTGCAGCTTGTTTTGTTTTGGTATTCCCTTTGTTCTTCTCTTTCCCTCTGCTTTTTGGTATAATCTCTCAGGTGCTCAAGCGTCTTTTATCTTTCTCCCAGTCTCCCGTACCACTTTTTATAATAAAATGCATGATTTAGTGATTGCCTGTTTACTAGCATACTGAATTTGCAGGTCTACTGCTTTCTCAGTTTGGAGCAATCAGATTATTACTGGTGATTCATACCTTTCATTTGAACCTAATGGATAGAAATCAGTGATGGAGGCAACTTGTATTTTAAGTGATTCACTAATCAGTTGAAAACATCTCCAAACTTCTAATGAACAACACACAGCCACTCTACAATCATTATGACCATTATTGATGTAATGTAAGACTAATTATCTACCTATGTATCTTGTTATTCTTGTAACAGTCTAAATGAAGGATCCCTAGAGGCTTTCTGGATGTGTCATGTTACAAAATTAAACTTTCTTAAAACTACCTGATAGCATCAGGTAGTGTCTTTGTATGCCTTTATTTAAAAAGTGGGTGATGGTGGAGGAAACCTTCTTCTCAAAAAGATGATGAGCCCTTTGGGATGATCCATCTCATCAAAATAAGCGTGACAGGCTTTAATACCCTTAATATATTCATGCCCACACATTAAAATGTTGTACATTTTTCATAATTATGTTCTGCAGTAACTGCATTTGTGTGAACTCTCTGGAAGAAAATGGAATTAATTAACCACCTGGCTTCACCTCCTGTATGAAAAGTAACAATTCTAGACATCTTCATGGTTGCTGGAGTATGCGTTATTTTAACTCTTCAGTAATAATGTGAAAAACAGCCAATTTTATTTTTTGAGAAGAGCAGTGATAATCCGAAGCTTGGATGATCTTGATTCTCAGAAGAACTGTGTAGTCCTATGAAATGCTGCATACTCTCAAAACTGACTCCATTGCTATGAGTGGGTAGGCAGTTGGCACGCTGCAGGTTATTCAGACTGGTTTTGACATCTAAAAATATCTTCAGATTAAGAAGGTTACTGTATCTTGAATTCCTAGACTAATCTTGAAGATGGATTAAGCCAAGATCAGCATACACTTATTCTGGAATAAGACAAAATGTTCTTATGCTTGAATAACACTATCCACAGTAGAACAGGTCCTTATAGAGGTGGATGTTGGAAATATGGTAAGATATACCTTGAATATTTGTTTAACAGAAAAAAGCTTGTAAAAAGTACAGAGTGGCCTGTGGGCTTGAGTATCTTTCTCACCAGAGCCATTTTACCACATTCTGATTGAATAAACACCCATTTCTAACATCCTTTGAGCAGGTGAAGGGGCCTCTTTTACACTCACTTCACAGGCTTCAGACACTAATGCCCTTTATTCAGTACAAAGTGAAAAATGGGCTGCATGTATCTGTACTCATTCAAAGACATCTCTGTGATGAGACTCAGCTAAAGTTCTTTGCTGAAATAGTAACTTCATTTTCTGCAAAATGCAGACAGGTCCAGACTGGAACCTTTTGCAAAATCCATATTAACTTCTGAAGATGTGCTGAGTCCTGTCTAAAGTCCGCTTGCTTTCATTATGGCTTCTAAGATTTATGTTCATGTGAACAACCTTCACAACACTATGATTTTCAGATCCTTTTTCAGAGGTAGGGCTTTGAAAGCCTTAAAGTCCCAATTGTACCAGATCTAAAGGCTTTGGTAAGTCTTGGGACTTGACCTCTTTGATCCTATGAACAGAGTTGCTGGATCAGGCCAACGGTCAGTTTAGCATAGTATCCTGTCTCTGGCAGTGGCTAACAGCTGATGTTTAGAGAAAGCATATAGAAAAATTACAAGGATAAAGTGGTAGAGGCTTTAGATATATCATAAGATACATCCTAATTAAGAGTCCAGTTTCCAAGGACTGGCGCTTTTGGACTTTCAGACCTATTAGTTGCTTCTAGGCTGTTGAGTTCAGTAGCCTTTGGACCTTTCTTATGTATTTCCTAACTCTTACACTCATTGATACTTTTGACTCAGTTCTATTAAAACATTTTGAAGCAACAATTCTTCCCTGATGACACTTCAAAATTTCTACTTTTCATTCTAATGCAGAACCAGCTTTAAAAAATTGTATGGATTAGACCTTTTATATTTTATTTTTTTTTAAGCCCACACTTTAAACATGGTGCATATATTTTTTTGTCTTATTTTCCTCAGCCTTCAGTGTGTGTCAGTTGTTAAATACAAGATAGTCTTAGTGCTGTGTAGCTTTGTGAGTTTGCTTTTTGTGTCAGGATATGCTGTTGTCATGACTGTTAGCTACTATTAAATTAATTTCAGTGTCACTGTTCCCTATGCTAAGGAATTTATTTCTTTCATTTTAATTGCATACTTAATTTTTTTTTTCATGCCTCTCTTATTTACAGTGTCATTACTCCATGAAGAAGGCAGCCTCCTTCCTGGGTATTGGTACAGAGAATGTTTACTTCCTCAAAACAGATGAAAGGTAAGCAAGCAAAAGCCATGGCTGTGGTCTCTGAGCCTTTTTAAAATGCAGTAGTGCTGTACATAACCAACCTATTTGAATGTAACTGAAAAAGTTTTAAATCTGTGTCCCTTAGAGGTAAGATGATACCTGAGGAACTGGAGAAACAAGTCCAACGGGCCAGGAAAGAGGTGAGAGGGGGAGAGAGAGCATGAAGGAGAGGAGGAGTGTATGCAGACTGTGTGCTTGTGTCTGAGTGAAAGGAAGGAAAACTGAGAGTGAGTGGAATCTTAAAAATAGGGCAGTTAATGTAACAGTGTCTTTCTTACAGGTGCAATCTGTTTGCCACAAACTTGTGGAACAAGCCAAGACTTCTAGGTGCTACACTCTTACAAGGGAGAAAAATTCCAGAGGGTGTTTATTACTAATAAAAGTCCTGAGTACAACACTGCTCTGAAGTATTTAGCACGCTTCTTCTAGGATTTCTTTTGTCCTTGATCCTTTTTTAAATGGATGCAGTATTTGTTTTCCTTAAATGATAAACAAAAACTGTAGGTTTTTCAGTTAATTACAGCAGCTATTGCTCTATCCTCTGCAGTGAGCAAGAACTGTAACATGTGTGTCAGTCTCTAAAACTATTATACAAGCTACAAATGCTAAATTTGGTCCTTTCTAGTATTGTATCAAGAGTGCAGAGATTCCATCCTGTGACTCTTTTCCCCCAAGGACTTCGCCAAGTATAAAGTCAAAGGCCAGCATTTGGAAATGTACTGGTGTGTGTATTCGGACAACATTAACATACATTCCCACAATCTTTAAGACAGCACTTACTATAGTCAACATGATTTATTTCAGAGAGCTTGGAGGACTGAATGTGAATTCTAAGGCACAGATCATCTTCTTGTGGCTTGGTTAGCTCACCTTATTTCTCACTTCCAGTTTGTATCAGAGCAGTAGGATTCAAAGCTCAGCCTTTAGTCCACGATCTGTGAATACCAAGTCAACAGGTGCAATGTCCATGGTGTGGACGATGCCTACCATGGAATCCTACCTTGGGAAACCTACTTTTGTGTCTGATTGATAGAAGAGCCAAGGCAGTGCTGTCTTGTCATGCACTGGCATGGGCACAACAGCTTTCGCTAAGATCTGATTTAGATACATCTTCTGCCAAACAACCATCTCTTCTTTGAGTTTCACGCTAGATAGTGTAACTATTAATACATGGTGGCCCTAATAACCTAGCAAACTCTCTTGCTTGCCTCTTTCTGTACTTTGCATTATTTGTGGAAGACAACCTGTACTTTACTCATTTGAGCAGGCTGGGGGAAAAAGGACTGAAATAAAATGGAGCAAGAAGAAGCAGGCTGACAGGAGAATGAGTTCTTTGCTCTTGCAAAACCAGAGTTCTTGTTTGTTGATGTAATAATAAATTTAATGGCTATTTGAAAGAAATCATCTGGCATTTACGATTTAAAAAAAAAAGGTCAACCTCAGTATGGTGCTCTGCAATTTAAAAACAAATGTTCTATATTAAAAAGCTCAGCTTTACAGGAGAACACTATTTCACTTGCATTTTAATGGAAGTTACAGGTTTATTGGAAGGTTTTCATTTTATCAGAGCTTCAGTAAGTGTGTCTGTCCTTGATAAAGTGCTACTTTACAACTTTTACAGAAGGACACTTCAGTGAATTACAGTAAATATTCTAATGACTCTAGACAACAGAGGATGTATTTGTTAGTGACAGGAGCACAAAATGATCACTGACTATGAATAGCAAGAGTCTGAGGTCTTTTTTAGAGAATTTAGTCAGGAAGATTTATTTAACTACATTGTCAAGAATAAAAATTTAATTCCCTTTGTGGGAAAAATGTAACAGTAACAATCTTTGGAATTTGTAGAGATCCTAGACTGGCCCCCATATTCAGTCATGTTACCTACTGGCTGCTGGGGGACCTTTGACTTTGATGTAACTGCAGGAGAAAATTGGCGAGAACACTAACAGAAACTAAGTGCAGCAGATATATCTTTGCCTCACTTGCAAGTGTTTTGTACTTGAGCTTCAGGCTGGTTTGTAAGTTTGATTGACTTTTGTGGTACGTTGTACTAGGAATGAATGACCAAAAAGTTAATTATATGGGATTAATTTAAATTCATTCCAAGGTTACTTTTCACTGCTTTAGCAATTTGTAAAGAAATTTTAAAATATAAATAGATCATAATTACGTACCATTCTAACAATACTCTACACTGTTAAAGGAGTATAAAACTGTCAGAGTGTAAATGTGAATCAACCCTGTTTGTCTCTGTAGTAGATGTTTAAAAGTGGCAACAATTTTTTTTTTTTTTAAAGAGAGATCAGATTTCAGCTGAAGTGAAGATACATAAAAGACTAGTGTAGAGTTTGATTTTTTTTTTCAGCTGATGTCTGATTTCAGTGAAGCTACATTGAGTGACATCAGCAGAGACACTTACATCATCTGAGAGATTTAATTCACTGCAGATGAACTCCAGGGATCCCAGATTATACAATTTAATAACATCTTCAGTTCGTCTTCAGTAACTATATTGTTGTGCTGCGGGCCAGGTGCAGAAACGTGCAGAGGAGCTCCTTCTGCATGTATTTGCCAGCAAGTGAGACCGCACAGTTGTTGCTAGGGCTGGTACCCTCAATTTCATGAAGTTGTTTCAGACTCCACCAATTCTTTTCACTGTTTCAGTTTCTGCTCCGAAGTAGGCATAGGCACATACATCTGCAAGGGTAGGTGCCAGCTGGTATATGTGGCCTAGGCTGCTATGGTAATTGCACCCCTGGTATGAGTTGAATGGGAAAGCAGTGAGCAAAGCCACTGAAACCAAAATGGATGGCTTGTGAAGATTGTCTGAGACTGCAACATGACAATAGTTTTCATTATTCCACCTGTCTAACCTTGAAACTGTCTGAAAGGTCTCTCTCCTAATATTCAGTTACCATCTACAACCCTTCCTATTTTCTAGACAGAAATAGGAGCAAGACAACAGTGCTTTGCTGTAGACCAGGCATTGGGATCAGGTAGCAATGACTGTCCCAGTCACTGTCTGCGGCGTGCCAGTGCTGCCTAAGGCAAATCATGTTCCCTAACTGAAGGTTCCTCTTCACCAGGCGAGAATAGGGACATTGTAGAGACACAGGTGGAACCCCTAGAGGGATGAGCCCTTTCCTTGCATGGGTAACCTGCTGGCTGAGCTAGTAGCTTTATTTTATTCAGCAGAATAGCAGCAAATATGGTAGTAAAATGTGGAAGACTGAGAAATTACAATCAGTGTATAAAGAGAGATGTCAAATATCTGGTATGTTTTGATCTTGACAAAACTAGCATCTGTCAAAGCAGTCTGAAGCTGGTGAAGTCTGCCCTGGGATGGTGTTAACTGGAAATGGAAAATGCCTTTTTTTTTTTTTTTTTTTTCTTCTTTTTTTTTCAAAAAGAGTCAGCACTTTTAAATGCAGTACCTTCTGCTGGGAAACTAAAATGTAGACTGTCGCATCGTTGTCCTACATTCCTAGACCTTTTTATACTTTAGCTCTGCAGATATACTGGAGGAAATAAGCAGTGCAAGTGACAATTTTTTGTTTTGAATCCTATTGCAGGGGTCAGCACCATTTCTTGTCTGTGCTACAGCAGGCACAACAGTGCTGGGAGCGTTTGATCCTCTGGATAAAATTGCAGATATCTGTGAAAAGCATGGCCTCTGGCTTCATGTTGACGTGAGTTTGTATACTGTGTATTGTTGTTTAGCATTGCTTTTTTATGATTGCTATTTTTCTTTAACTGTTGATGTTTCTTTGTAGAAGTAAGTTGGGCTCTCCTAACTTTTTATTTTTTTGCATAGCGAACAGAAATACATTCTCATTTGTCTCTGTTACATGTGCCGAAAAACAGCAAATAATTTGGCTGTGACAAGCTGTCAAAGCTATTTTGTCATTGTCGGGTTATATTTCAAAATTATTTTAAAATCAATTTCTTCTTCTTGCTACCTCCTAAAAATGCTTCAAGGGTGATTATATACAAATATAACTTTGGATTCTTTCCACATTCTATTGGAGAATGGACGCATTAGAATTGTAGTGTATGGTTCATACAGGTTAAAATAAAGGTATATTTCTGACTCAACCAGTCATAAATTATTCTGTTTCATATTTACAGGCTTGAGTTCCCTGTAGATCTCCTTGCATTTTCCTAAATTGTTCAGAAAGTTTTCTTTTCTCATTCCTTTATAATTTTAGGTTTAGATGTTAAAATCCATTCATGAACCTTTTTGGAATAATCATTGAGCCTTTTTATTACCTGAAAGAGTTAGCTCTAAATGTGTTTTTCTAAAACTAGATCTCTTCATATTTTCTAAAATTGCATTCTCTTTATAATTGCAATGCCACAAATCCAGAATGGCTAGATTAAAAGCAATGGAGCGACGAGAGAATCTGGAGCAACATTAATGGAGAGTTTTAGACCTGCTCTAAATTTTTGAAGTGTTTGCATAATGTTGAGTATCTAAAGAAAAATCACATAGGCAGCGATGTGTGTTTCAAGTAAATGTCTCACAGACGTTAATAAATAAAGTTGCTGTATGTGTAAGTCAAAAGAGTTTTCTTATTGACTTGGAGGCAAAGATGCAGAATTTAGCCCTAGTATTTAAAGTGCCTGCAAAGCCTCATCGTGACTGTGTGCTGGGGAGAATGACACAGATGATTTTCAGCAGAAGCGCAGCGTTCACATTAGGCGGTAGTCTCTTGCGTGCCTGCGTATAGTCGGTGGAAAGAGCAACGTATTCAGAATCTGTGTTGCATCTTAGGTGAGTTGAATAGACGTGGCTGGAGCCATCTCCAATGGCTGTAGGAGGACAATGAGTAGTCACCTAACATACTCCCTGCAGCTGAATCACTAAAATTATGTGGGATGAGCCTGGGCCATATTCTGAACTATATACTTCATAGGCAGTTGATAGTGTTTTGTAAAGAATTAACTTTCTTCTTCCAGTTTTGCCTCATGTTAAACTAAGGTAAAAATGTCAGTGAATATCTTAAAGTTAATTTTCTGTTTGAGCAGTGACTGTAGTTGTCAGATGTTAATTGATTCCTAGTAGAAGGACAAATGTCCAGTAATAAATTGGGTTTATGGTCTGGAAAACCAATTGTTCTGTTAAGATGTGATTCATGTTATGAACCTCTCAGTGGTTCTCAGGAGTTCTGTCAGTACTTTTTCCATCTTTTCTTTCACCCTCTATGAAGAGTTGAGTGGATGGCTGTTCCTTTATTTTTTGTTTAAAGTTTCTAGCTGTATTTATATGAGAACAGGATATGGGGAAAAGACAGAAAGCTTTCCACGTAAGTGACATCAGGCATACATGTATATACAAATGTGCTATGGTAAAATGAGCAGACTGTAATTCATAATGTGACCTTTTTTTCACTCACAGCACCATTAGAAATAAGCTTACTAGAATAATATGTGGAAAGGTACTGTGAGACCACGCATCTGCCATTCAGAAACAGTGTACAAGAAGCATAGTGAAGAGTTGGATTTTTTTCTTTGTTTTTAAGCAAGCCTACCTCCTTCTAGCCTTATAGGCAAGAATATAATATTTTTGAGAGCTTTGAGGATCTACGTTCCTCTGAAAGGCCTGGTTTCTTGTTGAATGATTTACACGTTATGCAATCATATAACATAAATGCAGTTATTTATGAGTTACAGCAAGTGAGTACTGCTGTTTGGGCCTGCTATAACTTTGGAGGAAAAAAAGATGCAGTACAATTAAAGCAAAGATTAAAAAACAGGGGAAGTTCTGTCTAATTTAGGACTTTTTGTGTATCTTTCATGGGAATCGGGATTATCTACTGCAAATGGCCTCAAGAGCTGTTTATAAGAATATCTTATATGAATGTCAGTGGTGTTATTTCCAGATTTACACAGATGTATCTCATTTCAGAATATTTTCTGATCCCAAAGATTGATATGTTTGCCTTAGGGAGACTCTTTTCATTAAATATGAAATGATAAAGCTCATGATTCTTAAGAAGGGCAAAAGGGAGAACGTCAACATAAAATCAGTGGGTTTCAGGAAGATAAATTTCAATAAAGTCAGAAATAGTAGATAAGCTCTTACATGGAGACAAACCTGAAGAGGAAAAGGGAGTTAAGGAAAAAGTTGTTTTAAGAAGATGATACCAATAAGCCCAGGCTGTCTCAGCAGTCAAGCCATTCAACAGCCTAAGCGCAGAGACTATAACCAGGCTTATTTTGTGCACATCACAGTATTCATACACACATTCAAGTTGCTTATTGCATTCTGTCATACATCTATGATGCCTTTCTTAATGACTTGTTTTGCATCATCAATATGCACTCAAGCTCCAGCACTTATGTATGTCATGTATTGTGTTCATGTAGCTTTAAATACTATGTATGAGTATTTCTTCCCTGCTGCTCCTTACTTTGACTTTTTTTCCTATGGCTAGACCAGTACAGAAAATCAGGTTTGGCCTATTAGCCTGTGCTTAGCTAGTTAGTTTAATCACACTGTGAACACTGTGATTCCCATCGTTCAGCTGTAAGCAGTTTGTTGCATATGAAACACAGTAATTTTCTCATACCTAGTGACCAATTACATTGCATGGGATACAAGTGATAATCTTTGTGTTTTGAGCTACCCTGCATTGCTGTCATCTGGATTTGTTGTAAACAAAATGTGTCAATCTAGTTTGATCAATCTACCTTCCTTCTGTAGTCTCGTGGATAGAGGAGAAGCAGTTAACTTTATTGTGTCTTTGCAATATCTCATCAGAAAGCCAGAGAGACATGCCACGCTGCAGCTGTGGTAGTGAGTGAAAACCTGGCTGGAAAATCATACCCAGAGAGCAGTTACCAGTGGTTCAGTGCTGAAAGGGGAGAAAATTTTGAGCAGGATTCCACAAAGGTCCATCCTAGGTTAGAAGTTATCTGGTATTTTCATTAATAACTTGGATGAAAAAGAATACGCTGACTAAATTTGAAAATGACATAAAACTGCTGCAAGAGGCAGTGGGAGGACAGGATTAGAAATCAAAGAGATCTTGACAGTTTGGAGAAAAAAAGTGGAAAAACTAGGCTACAGTTCAATAAAGATAGAGCTCTAAGTTTAAGCTGTAATAATCAACTGCGCAAACACAGGCTGGGGATTGTTGGCTAGACAACAGATCTTCAGAAAAAGATCTGAGGTTTGCAGTACATCACAAATCAGCAATTGTAGGCATTTTCAAATAGGGTTAAATGTCTTTCAGAATTGAATAAAGAAGATACGTAAAATAATTCTCTCTTTCTTCTTGGTGCTCCATCTGCTTTATCTAGATTGTGTCCAAATAAAAAGCTACATTTCAAAAAGGGTAAGGACCTACAGGAGAAACATTAGAAAATAGTAAAGCAGTGAGGATAAACAGAACCATATCTAGAAATTATGACCAATGAGGAAAGATTGAAAGCACTGATGTTATTTAAACTAGAAAGGACAATGAGACAATACGTAATAGTCTACAGATGCTTTAAAAGCTGCTGCAAAAAGGAAAGGAATAACCTGTTCCTCTGGCCACTGCAGGTATGACAAGAGGTAATACTGTTTAGGACTGACATTTTAAATCAGTAGGGTTCTTACTGTTAATCACAACTTAAGTGGCTAAGTTGTGCAGCCTCCACCATAAGAGGTCTTTAAAACCAGACAAAGCCAGTGATCCTCTGTCTTCTTAGGTGCCTTCTTGTTGGTTTTGGGTTTTTGCCAGCCCTGGATCCTTAAGTGCTTGGTCTTTGAACTGGGTAAAGAAGCATGGAGCACAAATTAATCTTATAGTACTGAGTCTCAAGGAGAGATTGAAAGGTGGTGAAGAGGCCTAGATCTCCACTACTATCATGCCTCTCTTCCAGATCTTCAGCAGTAATTTTAAAAACAAAGGCAGAAAGCAGTGCCAATAGTGCTGTGGAGGCAGCAATTGCTGATGTCTCTCTGCACCTTATTTTTCACTTTGATACTAATCACAAGCTAGGTGTGTTCATTGATTAATAATCTCTAGAAAAGTGTTTGACAGAAATGAGACGGATATGGCTGATCCTGCCTTTGGGGGTGGCACACTGTTGGGACGACCTCTTGAGGGCCTTTCTAGTCCTGTTTTTCAGAGACAGTGTGAAAATGTCAACTTTTTCAAATACAGACACCTTTGGATGCAATTTTTTTAAAGATTTATTATATTTCAGTGGGTTGCTTATGAATTATGAAAATCAGGGAATAACTTAGTGACTATTTTGACTTTATTGAATCATAGAATGAGAAGAGTAAAATCTGTCTGTGAATAGGAAGATCAGTTTGATCGTCCTCCCATAACATGGCTATTTTGGGCTAGCTGGAGAAACCCAGTTTCAGTCATGGTTCTATCACAGGATTACGGTGAAGTTTGAGGCAAATAAGTTCATGCCTTAAGTCCCACGTGTAGATTGAGCAGCAGCCCTTTCCTTAGTGAGGGTGTTGTGAGCATGACAACATAAAATATGATGTGGTGCATTAATGTGCTGCATTAATGAGAACGACATGTGTTAAGACAAGTTATTAACCTTTTATTTCCCTTGTGAGCTTTTACTGTTCCTGTCTCCCAGAGATAACAGGTCTTATTCCTAATGTATGGCCTATGAAGCAAATACTGATGCTAAATTCATGGATCAGCTATCACATCTGTTTCTTTCAAGGAAAAAAAGGAACAAAAGTCAAACAAGCATGCGTTCTCCATGCTTAGATCAGGAATCTTCACATCAGTGATTTCTTCTTCATTAGCCCAAAATGTATGAATTTTTTTTTTAAATAAGCTGAGTCCAGGTGTGTTTGGTGGACTGATGCCCCCTGTGTGTCTCTGAGGAGCCTTTCTTATATCACAGGAGATTTGTTCAAGTGGATTCTGCCTGCATGAACATTGAAAATCCTTTTTTTATATTTAATAATTATTTTTCAAATGCACTGTATGACATGTCTACCATTTTTTCCATGTTCTCCCCACTCCACCCCCATGGACAAATATTATTGTTTGAGAACTGAAAATTCATAGTAGCTGGTGTGTGAAATCTGATCCTTGCATAATTCATGGATGAGAATCACCTTCCCTGACTCCAGCTGCCCAGAAGTTAAACTTGGGCAATATAAGCTTGTTACCTGGGTTCCTTCTATAGTCCATGGAGAGAGATATCTGCAAAAGGTGTCACCCAAAGACAGGTGTCTAGAATAGATAAGATGACACTCAATAAGGAGTTTCAGTGGAGATCTCCTCACTACAGAGAAGGCCTAAATTTCTCTTAGACCACATACCTACTTCTTAGATGACCTGAGGGAGATGTGGTGAGTCTTACTCCATTTTAATGTCAGTTGAATTGCTGGTAACAGAAATGCTGCTATTGTCTACTCACTGACTTTGCTTTTCATATCCAAACTGTGTGGAAAATCTGAGCCTGAACTTTGCAATTGGCAGAGATTATCATTCTGTGCTCAGTTTCCCTTGTGAATGTCTTGCAAAGGAAACAGCTAGCAGGAGGAAGATATGCAAAATGGGGCTTTCTGCTCCCACTGCTTAGGTTTAAGCTGGGGGACAGGAAGCACCTCTGATTCAGTATCAGGAATGGGCCTGCTTATTCAGGGACACTTGAGTTCATGCTCTTGCTTACACAGAAGGGACAGTGTAGTTTCTGGCTCACATAGTGGCACAAACCTTCGGGTCCTCCATTTGAGGCATAGTCCCAGGCTGACATCTTTATTTCAGTAGATGATACTAAAGGTAAAATTTAGCCCGCTGACCATGTAGTAAATTAAATTTTAAATGAGATAAAGCATCTTCAGAAATTATTAGTTGAAGCATTATCAAAAGAAATATTGTAATACATGCAATACAAATAATATTGTCTTGGCTCTATAAATGTTCCAACAGGCTTCTTGGGGTGGCTCGGCTTTGATATCAAGGAAGCATCGCAAACTTCTTCATGGCATCCACAGGTAAGTCAGTTTAGTTCATGGACACATTTACCAGGGACTGAGATGAAAGTTGTATGGCCTGTTGGCATCCAAGAGAGTTGCATTTTCCAAAACACGTATTACTATTAATTGGAGAGATTTCTGAACCTATGGGTGGGGGGAGGGAAAAGATGGGAAACGTGATTTGTCTGCTTAGATTGTGTTTGGCCATTTTTGATTCTCTAGTACCTGTGATTATAGGTGCAATTTCCACCTCCCTTTCTCCATTTATAAATTTCACAGGGCTGATTCTGTCGCCTGGAATCCCCATAAAATGCTGTTGGCAGGAATCCAGTGCTGTGCTTTTCTGGTGAAAGACAACTCTGTAAGTCTTCCTGTCCTTTTTTTTTTTTTTTTTTTTTTTTTCTTTAATGCAGTAGGCTGTCATTGCTGTAATATGGAAGTGGAAATAATTAGAAAGCAACTGCAAGTCAGTTTTACTACACTGCAGTGCAAAGGCTGAATGATATTATTTTGAATTTCACCACAAAATTAATAAAGGGTGAATAAGAGAGAGGGGTCAAACTGATCCAAGTCACTGTACTCACCAGTGGTCAAACTTTGCAGCTGGTGCCCTTGCTAGTTAACTCCTGTACATGATTTGCATTCAGAATTGAGTATTTTGTCACCTGGGTCTGCAGCACTTAAGCACTGAGCTCATCAAAGCTGTCAGAATAGCTGTCATCCATTGGGACTGCAGCAGTACTGCATCTCTGTTTAAAGTAGGCAGAGCTCCTCTTCACATCCCCTTACGTGGGTGCACCAGAGTGGGAAAGGAGAGGAATAGGAGTCAGAGCACATGCAGGTAAAGGTGCTGAGCCTTCTTTCCTCACTCCACTAGTTCTTCCTCACCACCAAGGTGATTTAGGCTTTCCAAAAGCCATGACTAATTAAAAGGTGTAGCAAGCAAACAACAGAGCTCTGGTCTCAAGTGGCACAAAAGTGAGATGAGTCTATAATGTGGTAAAAGTCCCTGCTTATATCTTTGTGGAATTCTTCTATCTTAATAAAGAAACCAGTAAGAGGTTAGTTATTTCAAGCCCCATACCAAACTCAGCCCTGCTAAAGCTTATGTCCATTCTCCACTATCAGGGTTGAATTCTAGCTTATACTTCATAGGTTATGGAACCCCTGAGGTTTGCATCACTATTTTGTGGCCATGGTTTGTAAATCACTTTTATAAATCTCTGTCAAAACAGCTGATAGTTTCCATTCAGCTGCTGGTGGTTAGCTGTCCATATAATTGGTTACTAACTCCTGGTAGTAAGATGAAGACCTGATGAGGACCAAAGATGCTAATCAGTGCTCTCTTGGAGAGCTGATTGCTCCAAGGCAGGGGTGAGACATGGCAGGACAGGAAAGAGAAATGTGCCTCGTCATTTCCTTAGATTGGAGTCCGTGGGATTAAAGAGGATTAGATTCCAGGACTACCTGTCCATCACTTTATTCCAGGATGAAAAACAAGTATAATGAAGTTATTGACTAAGATTAATATGGTGTCTTGATTGGAGGCTTGGGAAGAATTCAGTGCTATATTTTTAACTAATTAGACCCAGTACATAGATATAGCCTCAGGTAATGATTAAACTACTTGGGCTGCATAGTGGAAATTTCTCAGGAAGAAAGAGGAAAGAAACGGAGAGGAATGAAATATTCTAGCTGCCCTGGCATTTAGAGTCACTTTACAAACACTATTCCAATTTCAGGACTCTGGCAGCCTTTCTGTATTCTCCTTCCATGGAGTGTAATGTCTGATAGAGCAATCCTATTCCACTGCTAAATCACAGCTGGAAATACTTGTAGAGATGAATTCCAGGCCATTGAGGGGTGAAAACACAAGTATTACTGATCATACAATCAGATCCTGTTGTACAGCGAGACACATTCTGGAAAGTAGAAGACTTCTCTGCATGGGGAGGAGAGCGCATTTTACTTTATCTTTAATTCCTGGAAAATTGGTACTTCCATGTTTTGTGCGTGTGCCAGTGCAGTCTTTATATGCAAATAGAAGAACATACAAATTTGAGTACTTTCTTATCAGCTTTTTAAAGTGTTGGAATATAAAACTTCAAGAAGAAAAGATTAAATGCATCTTTAAGACGCTTCGGCAGAAAGGCCTTGCTTCACTTTGATCCTGTCCATACCAGATCTGGAGCAGGCAGCTGGACCCAGTTTCCCATTAAAAATGCTATTTACATGCCAGTAAGACTATGGAAGAGTACGTGTATTTGTTCCTCACTTTGGAGATTGTTCCACTGCTCCTAAATTACATAAATACCTATGGCTGCAGATGAAGCATACATTTATATGTGAACATAATTCTTTCACACTGTGCTTAGGATGCTTCAGTGGGAGCTGGAAGTTTGGCACATATTGCTCTGCTAGTGAATGTTCAAGGACCTTCAGGTAGTTTCTGAAGTGGTGAATTCTGCAAGAAATCAAAGCAGGAAAATATTAGGCATAGACATTAAGTCCCATTTGTGAGTCAAGCCCTAGCTCCCTTTGAAGGTCTGATTAAAGGAGTTTTGTTGTCCTGTCTTCCCATTTGCTTTGAGGTCCATTTGGAAACAGTTTGTCTCTCTTTCCCCCCCACCCCCCCCTTTTTTTTTTTTTTTTTTTTTTTTAAGGTATAGATTGTTTAACAAGCCCAAGCTTGGTATTTTACTTTATGTATGAAAAGGTAATCTTTAGAAGGAATCACCACCTTTCTAATGTAACAGTTAACACCCTGATTTTCTATTAAGAAAGGTAGTAAGTGACTGGTTTTGTTTGGTTTGGGTTTTTTTTGCCACATAGCATCAATAAAGCTATGTGGTTTAGCAGTGTTAATAGGCTTAAGACATGGCAGCTAGGTTATTAGCATGAATCTCTGAATCTGAATTCTCTCAGTGCCAGGAGGCACACAAGGCGCGAACATCGTTCTTCCACTTCGATCGGTCTGCGGCTGCATGCTCTGGAGTCCCAAGGGCCATAGCGCAGTCTTCTGTTGTTTTTTTCCTCAAGACATGACCGATCCAGTTCCATCTCCTCCTCCTCACTTCATTACTGATTTTCTCCATCTCTGAGTTGATGCTCATTGTTTCTGCAACTTTTTTTTTTTTTTTTTTTTTTTCTTCCCGGGAGGAGGTAGTTGGCCTCCTGCCCAACCCCCATGACTTGGAGGGCCAGTGGTTTTTCTGTCAGGGTGGCCTTCCCTTAGGCTGCGTTGGTTCGCGGCACCTTCTTCAATTTTATCCGGTGCACCCTCCAGAGAGGGATCCCCTATCCACCACCCAGGGGACGCGCCTTGTAGCCGTGCAGCCCCAGCCGAAGGTATTAGCATGAAACATTGTATTTAAATATTTTCCTATACAGGTTTTTTAAAAAAAAAAAAGGATAAGCTGCAGTGAAATGCTGATAAAAGAGTATCTTCCAGCCTTAGTGAAAAAAAATGGTAATGATTTCCAAATAAGGTAGAGATAGAAAAGAGAAATACATGTTTGACTTGATTAGAAGGGAGAAGCGTTTTCACCAAAGGGAAAGAGAGATTGGTTAATCCTCTGTAAAAGTTCAGATCAATGACAGTAGTTCTTCAGTGCTTAAAGCACTCAAGAAATGCACAGCTATCCCTTTTTCACTGCCATACCCTGAATAACTTTCATCACTTCTGTAATAAGTGACTTATCAGAAAACACTCGTATTGCTGTGGTGTGAATTGCAGTGACTGTTTAAACACAAAGCTAGATGGACTGATATTCTCAAAACATTGGTGAGTCACCTTTGTTCTTATATGTTCTTAAAATGCTTTGAATCAGTCTTGGGTTGTACATGCAGCCTTAAGACCACAGAGCTACTCCAATTTGTCCTTGCTATAATCCATATAAATGTGAATACTATCGCTGTATAAATAAAGAACTAATATTTATCACCAACGCCAAAGTTCAGTGACTCGTTAGAGTGTTGCATGAGGTTAGGTAATTAGCAATCAATTCTAGGTAATGAGCAGAATTTTCACTTATTAGTTAAAAATAAAGTCTCAAAGAATGTAGCTAATGAAATCCCAGTTTAGCACAGAATATAATTGATTGAGGTGATCATGGTAGCTATCTATAGTGTAATCTCTTCCTCATCATTAGCAGTATCACAAAGATGTCTACTTCCCCGATTTCTTTCCAGGGCAGCTGCAGGAAATACTCTAATCCCATTGCTTTCTGCTTGGGGTTAGTACCACTGAGAGCTCCTTCTCGCCTCTTGAAGTGAATTACAGGCCTTTTGCATTGCACTGCTTTTGAGAATTTTCAAGTATGCCGTTCAAAAGATTATCCTTATTGCTTCAGATGAGGCAAATCAGGAAGATGTTTGTTTTGGGGAAAAAGATGTTTTGTTAATGAAATTGAAATTCACTTTTAACTAGCAATAGAAATGGAAAGAGATTAGAAGGCGTGCTATAGGTAAGTATGTTCAGTGAGAAAAATATGTTGAATTATGAAATGAGCTCTTTTATATATTGTTTTCAGTATCAATAATTATTCATTTATTTGACATTAATTAGAACACACAACAGCTATCCATAGACTTCATCAAAACCAAAGGCTATTTGAAACTTCATAGTGGACTGGGGCCTCCATGAAAATAGTATTTCCATTTCCCAAACTTCAACAGCCCCAGTATAAGGCAGAGCCCTACCATTAGTCTTTGTGCAAAGGGCAGAAAGATAAAAGATGCTGAAGAAAGGATCTCAAACTTGTCAAATGGGGCAGTTCTAATGAAGTTTTTGCAATTCTTCTGAACAGATGGAGCAGCTCAGTTACTGTGTGGAAAACTGTTGGGGTCTTCTTGGGACTGAGAATGTTGAGTTAGAAAGCATATTTTTTTTTTTTTTTTTTTTTCCCTTCTACTTTTCCATCATTTGACTAGGAAAACTGAGATGACTTTTTATGTCTTCAGTATGTTTAGGTCTATTACTTTTGAGATGTCAGTGATCAAGGAGTAATTGCTTTCTTGAAGATAAAATTTATCTTGGATTTTTTTCCTCTTCTGTTATCCTCCCTGCCCAAACTCTATTCTGCAACATTCCCTTTCTCTTCCCTTCTCTTTCTCTTCCACCTTGCTTCTTGCATTGGTCTGGTGTATTTCTTTCTTTGTCACAAAGTCTGATGTTTGTTTCTTCTCCCGTCTGCTCTAGTGAGGTGCTGGAGGATGTCATTGTACTTGCCTCTGGAGATTGACAGTAGGCAATATCTTCAGCAGGATTTCTTGAGCGTGTTGCGTTATTAGTAAGATAAGCAGATGGAAAAGGATCATCAAGCCAGCACTTCTTGTCAGCTTTGGATGCACCAGGAGAGTAGGACAGTACCCGCTTTTTTTTTTTTTTTTTTTTTTTAAATGAAATATGTTCCCAGGAATTTGAGTTCACTCAGAGATATTGAACTATTTGTTCTTGTTGCATTTTCACTCTAGAGCATTTGTTTTTAAGCTATGAAACTCTGCAGCTGTACTGTGATCTTAGGTGAACTTCTCAGTCTTTCTGTAATATTACCGAGTTTAGGTTTCTTGTGACAAACAAAAGTTATTATTTCTCAGACGACAAGCATGAGGGGAACTAATATCCTGTGATGTCCTCTACTGTGCAGCTGTATTATATTCTGATAAGGCAGAAGATAGTCCCACATTGATCAACCCTGCTATACACTCACTGCAGAAACACTGTGCAAAATTTTAATGTCAGTAAGGGACAAAGCAATTAACTTAAATATGTGGATGTTGCTGCCTTTTTTTTTTTTTTTTTTTTTTTAAATACCATGTCTCATAAACTTGTATTTCCCCTGAAAATCAAGGTATGGAAATGTAAATGAATAGGGCACAATGGCTCTACAGACATCTGCTCCTGTTGTGCAGCTGCTACCCAGAGAACACAAAGCTGTAGAAAAACTGTAAAGGATGGATGCTTCAGTACTTGACTTTTCTTTGGTTTCTAATGTCATCTCTTGCCTTTCTTTTTCTGAGAAAGTTGGAAAGTAGGTGTGAGAATCTTATATACTGCAAAAAACTGCACCCAGCATTGGCTTTCCAGCTACAGCTATCCTGTGCTGCAGCAGCACATTATCACTCTGATGACTGCAGAGGGAGAGCAGCTGCCGCCCCTTTTTTTCCCAAGCCGTCAAGTAAACTGTCTTTTCACAAGGCTGAATGTGCTGGTCCTGTGGCTAAAGAGTTCAGACTGAATTTGCTGTCCTTTTTGCAAGCCAGTGAATTACAATGGGATTGACAAGCCCCTACAGAAGTTGTGGAGAAACCTTTGGTTTCTCCTTTTGTGCTGTATGAATAGGTGCACAGGTTGGTTTTTTGTTTGTTTTGTTTTTGGTATTGATGGAGGGAATTGAAATGGCTAGGAGAGAGGGAGACCTAATCTGTATATGCCAGTGGATTATTTCTCCTTTGGATTTTTTTTGTCTTGACCTTTTTTTCTTTATTTTATTGCCAGTTCCAAAGTTACCAATAAAGTATTGTAACGTAGATCAAGAATTGTACCTCTGTTATGGGAATATGACACTGATTAAGAATGATGTCAGATCCTGTCTGTCATTTTAAAATCAGACTTGCAGCAGATGCAGAAAAAAAAGATGAAATGTGAAATTCTTTTTCAGTTGGTTTAAATTGAAGAGTGATGTTGAATTGGAAAATGAATTGTGCTCTCTGAGATACTGTTTAGCAGCTTCTCTTATGCTGTCCACTTCTGTTCCTTGGTCGGTTCTGCACAGACGACTTCTGCTTCAGCTGTCACTTAAATACATGTTTTCAGATCTGAATCAGATGCTGTAGCCATTTTTTTAACCTCATCTGAATTTCTATTCTAGTATTATCTTATAGATTGTGGTTTATTTTTCTTACCCACTCTTAATATCACTGACAAATCTACAATGTTTTCTGTCTCCTGGGCTCCTTGCAGGGTCACCCTCATCTCTGCTCTTGTAGCCTGCTTTCTGCCAGCCCTTCTCTACTTCGTAGTATTACAGAGTATACTTCAATATTTCATTCTTCAGCCAATGGCCAGTCCTATGCCTCTTCTCTTCCCCTGCACCTTTAAACATATAACAGTCTCTGTGCTTTCTGTTTCCCAGCTTTGTTCTTTGCTGGAACTTGCCATGTTACTTATTTATCTTTGTCTGTTTTCTGCTGTTCATCTCTGCCCAGGTAGCCTCTCGGAAGTTGGAGGTTGGAGATTGCTGAATAAAAATAATTTCATTAACAAACCATAATTAGGGTATGCTAAAGTACCTTTTCTGAGGTTTATTTTCAAATGTTAAAATTATCTGAACTGTGAAAAGAGACAAACATTGGGGCTGTACTTATCTCCTCGTGGTGTTTCCACTCAAACAGTCAGATAGCCTATGCTAAATCCTCAGTGACTTTATTTTCTGGTAACGGCTAAACATTTATTTCTTGGGGCTAAAGAAAAAAGTTAGTTGCCCACCTGCAAGTAACTGTGCCATATATAAAGTTCTTCGTTTGAAAAAGAAAGAATAGATTGAGCTATGTGTGGATATGTTGTTCTTCCAATCTATAGACTGGAGCAGTGGACATAGGCTACTCCTTCTCCTCCCTCTTTCCCACCCATGTAGTCTTTGGGCAACTGTTTCTGTAGTACCCGCTCCCATGGTTTCTTGAGATCTGAGTCAGAATTCCTCTTCAACCTGCAAGTCTTCAGTGACATTATGAAGAAAATAATAACAAAAAAGTTTCCTTATTGTCATTGCTGACTTCACTGAATTCAGGTTCATCCAGGGTTCTTAAACCACACCATAAGCTTTGGATACTTTACTGCACATCCAGTTCTGTTTTACTAAGCAGTTGGTACAGACAGGAAAAAAAGGCTTTGGCTTGTGAAGATAAAAAGGTTTGAAAATGCTTATCATCAATCTAAGTCTCTATTGTGTTTCTCATAGGGCCTCCTGAAGAAGTGTTACTCTGCTAAGGCCGCATACCTGTTCCAGCAGGACAAGTTCTACGATGTCAGCTATGACACTGGTGACAAGTCCATTCAGTGCAGCAGGCGTCCGGATGCGTTCAAATTCTGGCTGATGTGGAAAGCACTGGGAACCACAGGCCTTGAGGAGAGAGTAAACAGGGCACTGGCTTTGGCTAGGTACCACCTCGCAATTTTGAATATGTGTAGTCTGTTTAATTGACTGAAATGTTGATGCTGCTGATACTCCATATCCTGGAACAGACCACATTTTTACTTTTGTCCCCTCTCCTTTTGTTTGTGTATAGTAGGAGGAACTAACAGCAATAATAATTAGTGTCATCACATTTGCTACAATATTTAATAGTAATTATTACTTTTAGCAATAAGAATAATGTTGGTAAAATAGAAGTCTAAATTAGACTATTGATCTACATTGTTTAACATTTATGTTGTCTGAACCAGACATCGGACAGGTTTACCAATACACCCGCTTCTAACTTGTAACTGTGTCTTCTGGTGTTAATGTAAAAGCACCCACCCCTATGTGCCAGGCTCTGAGCTGTGTCTAGTAAGAAGTGAATTAGCCATTCTTCTGTTCACTTCATGCCTCATGACTGAAGAAAAGCAGAAAGCTGATGATGTGGGGGAATTCGTATGAGGACGCTGTTAATGTTAGGATATAGTAGAGGTATATGAAGTCAACTTGTTCTGAGATACTGCTTGTTTTTTCTCCACAAGTTTGCTGAAGTTCTTAATGCTTACAGGATGTTCTGTTAGGGACTGAAGCAACTTTTTCTTGTGATCTTCCCCTCGCTTGCCCTGTTCAGTTTTACTAAGTTTTTGGTCTTGCAGAACTGAGTTTCACAAGTGAATTCTGCAAAATTTTTGCTAGAAGGTATTTCTAAAGTGATGGTGATCTCTCAGTTTCTGGGAAGAAACTTCCATACACAGGTTGTTTTGTCTTCTGATAGAAGAAATAATATTGAAGTAAGATAATGGCCCATTAAAAACAATTCACTTGAAGTATCATATTTGTTCAGAATTAGTACAAGATGAACCACAATGAAATCTTCACCAGTTCCTGGGCTAGCTACACACTACCATAAGTCAAATCATTAATATTGAAAAACAGTCACCCATATCATATTGCCATTTTATTTTTGATATGACCTACCAAGTCAAAAGTAATTGAATGTTTACTCCAGTGCAAATTAAAGGAATAGTCTCGCTTTAATGAAGTCGCTTAAAGAAAAGGTAAAAATACCCATGACCTAAACCCAGAGTGGATTAGAAAGGAATAAAAAGAAAGAGGGAAAACCACAAAAATCCAAATGAGCTGTGGCTTTTTTCTCTATTTTATTTCTTCAAAGCCACTCAGTGTTTGTCTGGTTAAGTGTTCCTTAATATCTTCTGGTTAAATTGCACCTTGTTTTTGTTCTGAAGCATTGTACTGTTCTGGGTTTGTACAGAGTAAGTAATTCATTCCACTATCAGTAGGAGAATTCAGCCCTATCAAGGTCACTGCCCAAGGTCGTTTGACTGAGAGTGTAGTGATTAATGACCTTTCTGGGATCAATACTCTCTTTAAACATTAGGATTCAGCTGGCAGTGCTTCTAAGGAGTGTCTCTTTTTGGGGGGGGTGTTTGTTTTGGTTTTTTTGTTTGTTTGTTTTTTTTGTTTTTTTTTTTTTCTTTAAGAAGAAATTTAATTCTTAGTCATTATCTGATGAAGTATATTCTTTACAGTAGCTGCATTGCTATCTTGAGTTTGCATGGATGTGGGCACTTCGCAGCTGAGGCATCAGGTTTACTGGGCACTATGCCAGGTTTCCTAACTACTCAACAGCTGTGCAGCCTTTCTCCTGATTTGTTACAGTAGGTTTTACTTTGATGTTGCAAAGACAGTATTTCAGTGTTCCTGAAACCAGACTTGGATTAATTCTGGAACTAGTCCATTGACTATAGAACTTAAGAGCAAGATTACTTTTTTTTTTTTCTCCGTGGCCAGGCAGAGCTACAAAGGTTTTAGGGTAATTACAGGCATGTATTTCTGTTGCATCAAACTTTGCTTATTGGCTAGTCCATTAATTTCTTCTGGTTCTGGAGAAGAATCATGTTTTCAGTGTATTAGATGTCTCAGGAACATTGTGATGCTACCTATTTGGAAAGGCTTATTTTTAAAATACCTACAGTAGAGCATCCTGCTGATCACTTCAGAAAAGGTTTTGCTGGGTTTTTTTCCCCCCAGTTATTTTTGATGCAGGGATGTTGCTTTATGAAGTACACTAAAAAGAAAATAGAAGTAAACTGCTTTTAGAATACAACTATAACCACCTCTGCGTTTTATGCTTCAGCATCTTTGCAGTTTTTCTGATTCCTCTTCTGACACCCACTCTTAGCAGACATATGTCTACTTTCATGGCAGATCTCCACCCCTCATTTTCTGCAAGGCTTAATCATAGCAAATACCACTTCTCTGTGCACTCCAGTCCTCACTGAGACTCAAGCCTTTCTGACGTTCTACAACCATGACACGATAATAAAACTCCACTGTCAACTGTGGAAAGATGCACAGAGTAAATTGCTCCACTGCCATCAAATGGTCCTGGCAAGATAAATCATGGCTGATGGATTTTCTAATGGCTGCCTTCTTAGGCTATTGGCAATGTAGTTAAGAACATGATTAACGATGTTGTGAGCTTGACCGACATCAGGTATCCTATGTCAGATGGTCGTATAAAAACCAAGGCACTTGTGGTAAGAAGGAAGGGTATTAAGCATTGTAAAATAGCTTTAACAATTCAAGACCTCAAAAAAAAAAAAAAAAAAAAAGGTGATCATACATAGGTTTCTTTTTCATGATTTACTAAAAAAAAAATAGAGGGCCACTGTCTTGTGAATAGCCTGCTGATTTTGCTGAATGTTGATTTTATGGCACAGACCAGTATCTTCTAATCAACAGGACAAAAGCACTGAGCTTGTTTTACTTAAGACAATTCCCCTACAGAAATAGGTTCCCCCCAACACGCTCACATGATAGCTAGCGTCCTACTTACCTTTCAGCATGCCTCTCTTTCAACCTAAACAGTAGTGTGGGCATTAACAGCCATGTAACAAACAAATGCATGCAGTAGGATCTAAATGGTCGTGGTAGAAAAGACCCAGAACCTTGACTTATAGTGAGAGGAAACATCTCAACAGCACACAGTGCAACGCAGCCCATAGAGCTGCGTGCCATGGGAACTGGCACTGTACCACAGCAATCATTTTGCAGGGATGTGTGCTAAGAGGTAATGAGTCACACGCACAATACTTGTTAATGATAAACAGCATGACAACTCCCCATGCTCTGTTTTGAAAAATGTATACCATCTAGGGTATTGTTTACTGCCTCCCTAGCTAACCTGTTTCTGCAGCACGTCTGCCGAATAGCAGGCGTGGCAGATACAACTGTGCTAGATGTGTCCCTGTGGGGGCAGGTTTCAGGCATGTGGATAGAACCAAGGGGGGTTATTTTGACAATATTTTTCTTCCTTAAGTAGTGGATAAAAGAATTATTTTGTGATGACCAGTAATGCAGTTGCAGGCAGGAAAATGCCAAATAAATGCAACAAAAGAACAGATTTGTACACAGTCAGTAGTTTAAGTGTCTCAGCTTTATTAGTTAAACAGCAAAATCTTCATGTAGAAGACTAAAATTCTGTTGAAATGGAAAAGCTGTGTGAATTTGAGGTGATTTCTCTGGAGATTTCCTTGGGAAGGCTTTGAGGGGGGAATAAAGAGAGAAGTCCCAGCTATGTCTAAGTGTCCTGTTTGCTTCAGAATTTCTGTGTGATGTGTGCCATGGCAAAGTTGAGGTCACGTTTTAAAAAACTTCTATAAATTGAAGCTGTTTGGATCCAAAGGTTTGATTTAAACCTGTTTTCCCATTGAAGACTTCTGTGTTTTTCATACTGACAGGTGAAAGAGAAAAGAAATACTTGTTTCAATGCGTAGGATGCCCAGGGATTATTGTGCATCAGCAGTGGCTCATTGAATGGAAATGTGCGCTGTTGTGTACAGTATGGAACAAGGCAGCACTGGGAAAATTGCTGAGCTTGAAGTACGTGGAAACTTTTAAATTCTGAGCTAAACTAAGAGGTCCTAGTGACAATAGTAGTGCAAGAAATGTCAGGGTGACCATGAAATAACATGGCAGCACAGAATCAGCACTTGAGAAAAAGAGATGGAGGAATTAATTTGTAAAGAGCAACATGAATGGAAATTTACATTGAGAAAGTTCACAGCCTGATGCAAATAGGATCAATTTGTGCCATGTGGCTCCACTGAAAATCTGTGCCTGAGGACAGAATTTGGCCTCTCCTCAGTGCTCCTTGGCTGGCAGTAGCCTTCATTTGTTTCCAGGAACTGATAGCTACTGCATTTTCACAGCAGGTAGAAATGAGGTTTAACTCTATGGTTTCTTTAGAGGGAAAAAAAAGAAAAAGAAAAAAAAAAAAAAAGAAGGAAAAAAAAGAAGTGTATACATATTCAAGACCTTTTTTGTTGTCGTCTCTATGTATTGTTTTGTTCTATGCTTTAAAACTCTGCATTTTTAATTACAGGTATCTAGTGGAGGAAATCAAGAAAAGAGAGGGATTCCGGCTTCTTTTGGAGGTAAGTGAAAATGGAACTGAACTTTTGTTGGGGGGAAGGGAGGTGTCTATTGTTTTATTTTGTTCTTTTTAGCCAATTGCCAATTTGTATTTGAAGTATATAATTTAATAAGTTTATGTATTGGAGATACACAGATATGATTGAACACACATAACATACTCTGTATTCCCTACAGTCACTTTACCTATTTTCCTAGCTTCTGGGCTTGCATTGCCTCAGGGGGTATAGATGGAGCACTTTTCTGTGAAAGTGAAGAGTCTGGCTGCAGAAAAGCAGTGCTTGCCAGACTTACGGATAAGAATATGTGTTGGATGGAAGAAAATTTTAATCCTAAAAATGGACTTTTCATCATTAAAGTCCATGTTTTTTTCCTGAATTCTCTTTCTATACCCATCTTCCTGAAAGCTACCCAAAAGTTGTGGTTTTCACCCATCTTTGCTAAACCTGTCAGGTTATTACCTGTTGGTGATCTTGCTTAGGGGAGAGTGACTAAAGGGGGCAGAGTTAAGCGCTATTTTTCCACCTATCCTCAGCTCTTTCGTTAATAAGGCTAATATCTGGGGATGTTGCAAAGACCTGTCATTTTCAGAAAAACGGTCTGCATTGTTGGATGTGTATGTGTATGAAAGACAGCTGGAAGAGAGCACATGGAGGAGGAAGGGAAACGGAGTAAGTGCCACACATGGAGATTTGGTTTACACTTGCTGATGCCATGAGCATTCCAGGTTAGGCTAGAAGAAATATGAAATATAAAAAATATTTTATACTATTCATACAATATAAACTTTTCCCTTTAACTCTGAAAACTGCTAATTTGAAAGTGCATGCTGGGAAACTTTACGTGGAGTGAAGAATTCTGGGCCAGCAACACCTGATGGGGTTACTGAAGTGGCAAGTCTGTTAAAAAGCTCTCCATTATTGTAGAGCTTAGCAGAGAGCCCAGATCCACTGTAGATGTGACCGCTGTTGGTGAGAGCAGAGACTGCTGTTTAGTTCCTGCAGGAATAGGACATCCGGATTAAAAGTCGGATTGGAGGGAGTGCTATAGTATGGGCAATAAGAAGGAGGTTGAGCAAGGGTTAAGAAGAGGTTTTCAGGAGTGCAGGAGGACAAGCAGGGAGAAATCAAAGAAAGACTGCTGGGAGGCAGCTAGGCCCAGTTATGGAGCCCTTTCTGAAAGGAAGTTGGACTTCGGACAAGAAGCTCAGGAAGATGATCCTCTGATACGTGCAGTGAGGAAAGCCCTGTAATGAGAACCACTCCATGGCCTGGAAATGCCGCTCGTGCTTGAGTCATCTTGAACTCTTCTGTGGTATAATTGCTTACCTGCTTGGACACGAGCGGCGACAAGATAACCAGAAATAGAGCGAAGCATGGCTGGGGGTAGTTAAGTTTTTCTAGGATAAATGGTATTTTCAGAGGGGGATGATGTATTTGATGTGTGAAAGGAAACTGAGATAATCAAGAAGGCAATATAGGCAATGGCAATATGGTAATATATGCCATCTGTCTACTCCTGCCATCTGATTTTAAACAGTTTTAAAATAAACCCTGTAACAGCAAGCCAGTGCTTGCGCTCATGAGGAAGTCTCTGCCTTTTCAGGTCTGTGTTTATGTGTGTACTCAATGCATGCTCTTTGGGAAAAGAAACGGGACTTTAAGAACTGAGCTTTATTTCATTCAGTGGCAGCAGGTGGCAGGTTTGCAGCTCTGTTCCTGCTGACAACGATATTCTTCTTGATGATTAAATTGTATTTAATGCATTCTTTGAAGCGAGGCGGAAAATGATATGAGCAGTTCGCAGTGCCCTTTCATGAAAGAACACGTCTCAGCTGGTGGGCTCTCCTTGTTCAGGAGACTGCCTGGGATTGTAATAGCCTCATTCACAGTGGGGCAAAGAGATGGTGTGACCCAGCTACCAAGCTCCCTTTTAACTTCTTTTTTCTTTCAACCAGTACTAATGAGGATGGCGTGTGGGAGGGGAGAGGGGTGTGTGAGTTCATAATCTATATTATAATCTAGACCCCAGTTAAATACTGTGTTGCAAATAATGCAGATCAAAATTGACGGAGTGGTTTTATGGGTGCTGTTGGATGGGATTAGAAGGCACATTGATTCCTTGTGCTATTGCTACCTGTAGAGGTAAAAAAAAAAAAAAAAAAAAAAAAAAAAAGTTCCAAATTAGCCTGATTAGCCTGGACTGGTCTGCTGGGAACATTTTCTCAATCATATATGAAACAGAAACCTCATAAGCACAAAATGCCTTATTTTATAATGCATGGTGAACAGCCATTCTTGGTGGGAGTCTTGCAGCTAACTCTGCTGAATTTAAAGGCAAAATTTCTCTGGAGGGAAGCAGAGATGTGGAGTCTCAGTCTTTGCTCAAAGGGCCTGCTTAGATATTGGATAAGATATATCCAAGATATGGCACGTACCCTGCAAGGGGTCCTGAGATTCTTATAAAATGTGGAAATTGAGAAAGCCAGCATTAACTCCAGCATCATGTAGTGGGCTGTTTGATATACGATATAAAAGGACATTGGCATTGTTCAGTAGAAAAATGACTAGGTGGGCAAGTGTTAAATGGTGACAGAAATTGAGTTTGTGTGTTTTGTGTAAAATGCCTCATAGGAAATTTCCGTTTAAAAAAATACTAAAAAGAAAAAGTATTCTTCTCTTTAAAGTTGCTTCAATTTTGAAATCTGTAAGTTACGTCTCTATGCTTCTCTTACGCTTTTTTCCTTACCAAAGTTTTTAGTGAGCAAAGCACAGTTAAATATGTATATAGGAAGAAGAAATGAAAAAGGAACCCCAACAGGTTTCTTTTTTCTGGCAGCAGGAAGAGAAGTGGATGATATGAAAACGATTTCTAGTTTCAAAAAACGGAAACAAAAGGTGAGTTGGAGAAGGAAGTTTTAATGAAAAGGGTAAAAACTCAAAGGCTTTTTTTTTTTTTCCCCCCGAAAATAAAGCAGAACTTTTTGATGAGCTATAATATGTATTCCTGTCCCATTTGTTACATCTCATAAGCCATCACTTGTTCTCTTGTTTAGCCGGAGTATGCAAACGTTTGCTTTTGGTACATTCCACCAAGCTTAAGAAAAATGGAGGATGGACCTGAATTTTGGCAGAAGCTACACCAGGTGAGTGTCACATGAACAGTGTTGTCTGTAGCTTACTGTTTTATCTGTGTGCCAGATAAGAATGTGAAATAGCCATTAGCTTTGCTCACCATTAACCTATCAGTAGCATGGGGATTTAATCCTTAAATAGATGTTGGTAGGATTTAAGTTTGTTCTCTGTTTAGACAAGGCTAATTAATTTTTTTCTTAATGTAAGAGATGCAGGCATTTACAAGTATTCAGCTTACTATCAAAGCTGTTAGCAGCTGGCAGAACTGAGAGAAGAGGAACAGTGTTGTCTGCATCTCTTGTCTAGACAGAGTATTCATTACCTGTTTCAGACACTTAACACTGTCCTTGGAACTTGTCTTGCATTATCTATGATAATCTATGGTAATGCAAGTGAGGAAGTGCTTCAGAATGCATTTCTGATGTTAAACAACCCGTAAATGATGACAGGAATACAATGGGAAAAACTTCATTGGTGAGCATTTTGGTAATTCTGGCATCCTGGTAGAAAATCATGAACATCTTGAAAAAAGCAGCAGTAAAATTTTGAAGTTACTAGTGGGGAATCAGTAGATAAGACTTAATTAAGAAACCAATAGACACTATGGTATTATGTTTTACTGAATAAGCTATTCTGTGAGGAACTAAATTTAATTCATTGTTTGCTCCTCTCTGTAGCAGCTTTAGTGCTCTGCATTTATTTTTTCCTAGTATTTGCTACTAGAATTTAACTAGAACATAGTATACTATATATATACTATATATATGTATATACAGTATGTATACTGTATATACATGCTATACATACTATGTATACATGCATACTTCCTATAATGTTTGTTCTCCTTTCAGCAGCTTTCCTTTCACAGGAATTGTTTTCAATTTATGCTGGATGCTGGTGTCTTTAGGGGTGAGGTTTTCCTTAACCCTGTTTGTATTGTTTTGGAAAGTATATTTAACTTTTGCGGTACAAAGCCACGCGTAGCCACAGTGTGGACACAAGGGGTTTGCATTTACCATGCTTTCACAAAGCATGGATGGGCTACGATCCTTTCATATGGGGCTTCCCTTCCTCTTGTTAGAGTGGAAGGTCTATACATATATACATATATATATATATGCATATGTATGTATATACACACCCTCACACAGAGGTGTGTAACAGCTCCTCTACCCATGGAGGAGTGAGGATTTGGAAGGGAGCAATGGGAAGGCATAGAAGAAATAATGCTACAACTACCACCTTTTGATTTATGTATCTAGGGAAGGGACTGAGGAGGGAAGGGATGAAGCACAACGAATGGCTTTGAGCACACACATTGTGAGTGGCTTTTTGAGTGTAACTTACTGGTTCTTTGCTCTGATGCTCTATGGTGTTTCCATTCAAGGTGGAGAATAGACACCTGGCTTTATTTTAAGTACTGATATAGATAGACTGACCCTGGAAATGCAGATTTCCTAGCCAGTGTTTTGTGGGAGAGGACTTGGAGGGAAAGGAGCTTGCGTGCAGTTTCTCCCAGAACTGAACACTGCTGCCGATCTCAACAACTCCTTTCAGAGGCAAGGTGACATTTTCTTGCTTCTTATGCCTCCTCTGACAAAGTACTAAGAAAACCAAAATCCTAAAACATAACCTATTTCTCTCCTCCTCACTTAAGCCCAAAAGAAAACCTACCACAAAACAGACGAAAACTCCCTAGCAAAGCAAGGCACCGAACAGTGCAAATTTCTCTCTTGAGGGATGGGGAGAGGAAACAACAAATGATGATTATTAGTTGCATTGCTTTAGGCACTGCTGGGAAGTTCTTCGGCATTATGGAAATGAGCTTGTTACACAACTAAAATATGTTATTTCACCTCCCAGATTCTCTACAGGGACAGGTCTGGAATTACTTTCCTTTTTGGATGCTG
Organism: Platalea leucorodia; assembly: GCF_965183815.1. Classification (NCBI taxonomy): domain Eukaryota; kingdom Metazoa; phylum Chordata; class Aves; order Pelecaniformes; family Threskiornithidae; genus Platalea; species Platalea leucorodia. The sequence goes on from NC_138823.1 coordinate 123,453,093, forward strand.
AGGGCCAGTTTGGGGTGCAACATGTATCGGTGAGCAGATGAGACGACAGCACTGGGTCACAAAAAATAAGGCTGACTTGACTTTTCCAGCTAATGTCAATTTGTTCTAACACTGCTGATGCAAACACCATAGTCATTATATTACTATTACATTAATCAGTACAAATATATGGCTGGGCAAGAAGCAATGCATCCTGATCAGCAAGGTGTAAGTGATAAGAAGATGAAGACTGGAGAGGTTGTTGCATTATGCCATCAACAGGCAGATGGGGATGTGTACAGTTTCTTGACTACAAGTGCTTCCTGAATATTCCCATCATTTCACTAAAATGAGCATTAAAATGTTTTAATTCACAATTTGTCTTTCCACACAACATTTTAACATCACAGTTATTCTGTTTATCCAGAAATCAATTTTGCTTCTTGGTGACCTGCATATCTGACAATAATTAAGGAAATGTATGTGTTAAAAATCCATTGAGCAAGTAATTGATTTTATTCAACTGCTTGTTCAGCAATATTGTTCAAAATAACATGCTGTCTTCTAAGGTTAGTTATGTGAGTTTTAGTGCTGGTGAAACTTGATAAGCAAATAGCTCTGATCTCAAGCCCTCAGCTTCGTGGAGAATTTGCATAGTCCTATGCAAAATAACCCTGAAGGTTTTCTGCTGTACTGGCTCTTCTCCAGCTTCCATGGCCCACTTTTTGTGGAAATGTGTCAGGGCTGACTGGATTGCAGCATGATATCTGATTCTGATGTCAGTCTTCTAGCTGTCCTACAGAAACTGTGTCTCTCAGAAGCTTTTTTTTTTTTTTTTTTTTTTTTTTTTGTGGTACACTGTTTGTTTGTTTTAAATTCTGGGGCCTTGGACTTCAGGTATAAAATTTGCCCTCTTCAGAGTCTCCAACACGCAAACCAGAAAGGTGATGGGAAAGAGTGGCCTGAAGGATTTGGGCCAGCCACTAACTGGTCATTTGAGTCATTGCCTGAACAACATGGTGCTGGGGAAGTACAGAACAGCATAAATGGTACATTACTCTGTTACCCAATGAAACTGGGAATCCTGTGCACATCCACAGTTTTACAACACTTTCATCTTTTGGGATTACAGCAGGATTTGGTTGTGTAGTGAAACTGGTTCTACATACAGTACAGCAAGGCTTTGGATGCAATTGGGTGGTCCAAGATAGCCCTGAACAGTTTGCAGTACACTGAGTGCATAACAGACAGCATAACCCATAAAGGAACCTGTGACGTAAGGTGTTTTTCAGTGATGTTCTTCACAAGTGAAGAGGGATTATTTCTTGTAGAAACCATACAAATGGGCACTCTGGTAACTGGGGAGCTGCTGTACGTTCAACTAGAAATATTTGTAAGTGGTGTTATTTTGTCGTTGCAAACCGGGGGCAGTTGTCTCTGACCTGGAACTGGCATAATTGACGGGATGAAGGAACAATTGCTTTGCCAGTACTGTATGTGCCCCCTAGTGGTATTTTTGCTCCTCTTCCTCTTACGACACAGTAAGATTTACTTTGTTTACTGCTGAGGGTGGTCAGTGCATCACAGTCACAGTGAGAAACGCGTGACTGGAGATTACAAGCCAGAAATGGAAGTGACAAGAGAAGCAAAAAATTTAAGCCCAGACCATTCCAATTTTCATATTTTTTCCATTACTGCAAATATCCATGCACATTCTTACTTGTAACAGTCTTTTCTTTAGAAATTCAAAGGTCAGCTTTCTCGGCTCATGCTGGAGTGTTTCCAGATGACGCAGAATGAGCTGGTCGTTAGTAATACTGTCTTTGGAAAGCCTCCTGGCAGCACAGAGGGTGCTAGGGCACAAGGAAAGGTTTGGAGGGATGCGTCTAGAACTATTGCCATCCTGTTGCTAACCCAGCCTGTCAGCCATGCCTTGTGCATTCTGGATCAGCTTATAGTCTGCTCAAACTCAGTGTGGTCTGGAGGACTAAGAAGGAGACACAGAAGTAACCATCTTTAACAGAGCCCTCCTCCTGCGGGAGCCTGGCTTTGCTGAAGGATCCTGGAGCGTAACTGTAGGTAGACTACTGCATATTGAATACTGCTTAGTAAAGAGGGCTAGTGGTATATTGCAAAGTACCACTTTAGACCTCAAAATTGGGGTTATAAAAGTGTCAGTAGGTTCCTGGTAGGTCTTTTATGCTTTACTAAACTTTGCCTGGTCTATAGTTCTAAACAACATATGCTGGAGTATCAGATTTCCAATGGTTCAGTAAAGCTTTTATACGTAGTTGTTAGCTCCAATTACTCAAAATTCTAGCATCTTAGTCTCGGACTCTACTTGTGTGGTGTGTTTGGGGTTTTTTTGTTTTGTTTTGTTTTCTTCCTGCCCTTTTGTGGATTTTCGGCCAAATAATACAAAATTTATTGGTTGTATTAGAAGGCTCAGGATACAATTTCATAATGAAGCCTGTATAGCTTGGAATGTCATTTTTACCCCTCACCTCTCCCCGTTAGTAAAAGGTAACCTTATTCCTGCCTTCCCCCCGCCAAGAGAAGAATATAGCTGTCTGCTATCTGAAGGCATATTTGTAAAATAGCCTGTCATGCTGACTGGTATTGTGATACATTTATATAATGAGAGGTTTTATATCAAAGCAGAAATGTAAGGAGGTTGAAGTGGTGTTGCCTTGGCAACCTCTGAATCTTGTGGTCTTTGTGGTATAAATCAAACACTAATCAAGGACCCGATTCAGTATTCTTTATGTATTCAAAATACCTATTGACTACGGGATGAGGTTTGAATGGGAAGGGAAAACAAGACCTCCAATTGGTTCTATTAATAATGTTTGCCCTGTATATTTTGGAAGAACAAGAGAAAAATGGCATAGATTATAACCACAACATTAAATGCAGCAAGCCCAGGTTTATGCACAAGAAAGGTCCCGAACATGTCACGGCAAGTGTATTGCTACCTGGGGTTTGTGTGCAAAATGTTGTTACTTGAATGCCTGGCATTCTTGTGTACTATACTTTGAGTTTTTCTTACACTTGAATGAGAAAACAATTAATATTTTAATGTGTGTGTTTGAAGAGTAATGGTAGAGACCCCTTTCTGTGAACTTTGCTTACATGAGTAATTTTTATGGTAACAAGTAGCCTACTGACTCTAGCATCTAGCTCTGTTTGACATGGGTTTCTGTGGAGGGCCGCATCAAACGACAGGAAAATCAATGGTGAGATTTACACAGAAGTATATGGGAGTTAGATTGGCTAAATCATTGTGACTGGCAGATCTGGAGCTGTTCATCAGTCATTTGTGAATACTGTATGTTGATCTAATTGTTTCTGATCCCATGTGGTTTCTTGTTGCATTGAAATAATGTAATCATGTAGAAATGCATTTGGAAAAGAACAGAAAGAAAAAGAGTGGGTCAAGTTCTGGGTTGTGGTTTTTTGTTTTGTTTTTGTTTTTTTTCCCCCCAAAATGTGAGGATTGTTAAGAGATGGTGCCATCCCTTAACCTTTTGCTTTCTCTTAAAGCAACTTACAAATCTGTTGTGGACTTCAAGAAACAAAAATCTAGAAGTGGAAGAGATTGCTTTGGCAGGTTTGAACGAAAGACCTTCCAGGAGGACGGATTGTCATTTCAGCAAATCAGATAGGGACCTCCAAAAGGGTTGTCTGAAGAAATTTGGTTTGTCGGGAAATTCCTCAGGGTCAACAGAAGCTCCAGATTCATCCTATATAGCTTGAGGCAGTTACCCAAGGAAGCTGCTTGAGGAGTTGGCACGGTTTCCTTCAATTTTTAACATGGAGAAAGAGAAGGGGAACTCCCAGATCATGACTTAGGCAACCTAAAGTCAGAAGCACCCTTGGGAAAGACTTGTCGGTCTTCATTATTCAGGAGGGGAACCTTAGGGATGCCAGGATCCTACCTCGGCTGCTTTAGTTCATAAACACAAGTAAGAAGAACCCAACACTAAATCCTCTGCATGCTGTATGCTGTTTTAGGCCTCTATTTACAGGATGCTGGAGGGAAGAGCTGCAAAATCTCCTCCTAATTCAATGGGTCCAGCTAAATTCTCAGTATTGTGTTCAAGAGGGACAGAAATGCAGCATTCTTGGAGAGGTGAGACCAGGAGGCTTGGTGGAAGCAGGGCTGTAGGCAAAGACCTTAGGGGAGAGAGGCACAGTAAGCCCTGAAACTACAAAATGAGTAATAGAATAATAACCAGAACTTATGTTGTAGTGTGACTATTCCTCAGCGGAGGATGGTGCTCAGAAATTTAATAATAAAATAAGCAGTCACTTGTTAAAGTAACATCTCTTATTTTGCAACTAATAGTACATAATACACAGCAGCAGATGAATAAAATCTTTCTAGTTTAGCTGCATATAAATGACTGTTATTGTTAAGAAGCGAGATCTGAGCTCTGATAAATGAGAAGGAACAGTACAGTGGAATATAATAGCAGAGGAAAATTATAGCAGTGTTTCAACACCTTGTTAATGAGGGATTTGCACACTTTCCCTTTTAATATGATTTTTTTTTCTGCAGTTTTATATAACTCATGAGTACAAAAGTGTCTGTAGCTGTTAATTAAAAAAGATATTTAGCATGACTGTTTTAAATGTCTCTTCTGTAGATTTGAGTTGTAAGAACACAAAAATAATGTGCCTTTTTAAAAAAATTGTTAATTCAAAATAGAGTACTTTGGGTTTTGACTGCGTATCTGCACATAACTGGAATTTATGGCTTTATTCTCTGTTATATTTATTCTTGCATGAGTATTGAAGTAGTAGTGCTAGACTAAGGGGCCAAATTCACTGTTAAAGTTTCCATCAGGAGAAGTAGGGATCAATGCGTTTTACATTGATGGTGTCCATCTCACCTTAGCATTAGACCCAGGTGCTGGCAACATTTCAGTATATATTTTACACTGGTGGGGTTGTACACTGGCTTAACTTTCAGACACATATTATGGTTTGTGAGACTGGCCTGATCTCATGCTTGCTCCTTGATGGGATGACTGGCATATCAGATGTGTGTATGGGAATAGAAAGGATGTATATTTGTATGACTGTATTGTAACCTACAGTAGATGTAATAAGGCAAGGCAAAGATGTGAACTGCTTCCAGCCCATGCTTTCTATAATAGCCTTAAGTGATATTTTAGTAATTCATAATATGGCAATTGTAGAGACTTTTGTTCTAGCTCTCTGCTTTGCCCCTCTTCCAGACTGGCTTTTCAGGAGTGGGTAGTACCAGTTGGGCTCCAGTTAAAAGAATTCCTATTCATGCAGAAATCTTTACTTTTTTTTAGGTCAGTGGTACTGTTTCAATTGAGGCAAATAGGCAAGAATCAACATCACTAAATTACCTTCCACTTCATTTTAACCATCTAAGTTTTGGCCTTTAGATAGTTGACTGTTTATATTCTACGCCTCAGTCCCTTCCCAGACTTGTAATATCAGGTGATATCTTGAATTGTTGGTATTTACATCCCATACAGCAATAATAACACATCTGGCAGCAAAACATTTCTATTGTAAGAGCACTGTTACACAGCTGTTAAAACTACCCCTCAATTCTCGGAACAAAGAGAAGAAACCTAAATGGCTTTGCTGCTGTATGGTTTACCAGATGAGAATGGAGGGCAACTTTTGTCAGAGACTTACCATTGAGCTGTGCATGTTCAAGGCCCACTGGGGACTGAGGTCTATTGATCCCTAGTGCTCAGCCTACAGAAATGATTGAAGCTGTGGGGAGGGAATCTGCTGCAGCTCCATATGTTGCATTCAGGCTGAACAAGGATTTCGTCTTCCCTGAGCCACCTGCAGAGCAAGATTGCTCAGATCTCCAGAGGTGAAGTAGGTTTCACACTAGTTGTTTCTTGCCTGAAATCCTTTTAAGGGTAATGGAGGGTCCAATCATTTCTCCATGTGGTAATACACATAATGGCATGAAATGAAGCTGGAGGGGATAGACAAAGTGGAGAAAAATATTGTGAGGAAATAAAATCATGAGAGACTGATAGATTCAAAGTAAAGGACCCAAACCTTCCAGGGAGATCAATGGAAGAGGTATTTTCATCACAGTATGTAACACTCTCTGAAAGGTACCTTAGCTAGCTCGGGTACTAGGAGCAGTATGGCCACATGTAGGTATGGTACTTAATTCAGGTTAAAAACTCTCTCACTAGGACTAGTTAGTTAACATGACTGTTCTTTCAGGACCCGAGTGAATCACCTACAATAGTGTGGTATGTTTTGTGTAGATATACTCCCTTCTTATAGGGGAAGCATAGGTTCCACTTGTCCAATGTCTTAAAAATTTTGCATACTGGCTCGTTAAAACCTGAGAGTCGTTCTAGCTTTCAGTTCAGATATAGAAAACAAACAGGCAGATTTCAAACTTTTGCACTGTTAAAAGTTTCACACATAATAAATATTTCTGTTTACATACAGGAAGCATCTAAAAAGCCTTATTTTCTAACTGAAAGATCACAGAAACAAAGGCCATGGGGATTCAGTGGGACTGCATTCTCCGCTTTATTGCCAAAGATTCAATTGACTAAAGGGTGCTTAAGCACTGCATAAGCACTTCTTGCTATTTCTGTGTGAACAAAGACAGTACTATTTAATTTGTGTGGCTTTCAAATAGAGACAGCATGTTACCCAGGGCAGTGGACATTTTGCATCCATTGTTATGAGACTCACAGATTGTAGAAGGACCAAAACGGTAAAACTAAACCCCATTTCTTTTCCAGAAAAGTGAATTTGGGGGTGGATTAAGTGGAAGTGGCACGGTTCATATAAATTAAGTAGGCAGTTGGTGACATACCTTAGAAAATGGTTCTCTCTGTGTTTGTGAAGACTTGAAAAGGTAAGATATCTAAGTGCTCCCAGTTTAGAGATAATGGTCATCTTGATTAAAGGGTTATACTAGGGTAAAAGTGAAGCATTGGAATGATGTATCCTACTATGAATGACTAAGGGAGAAAAGCAAAATAATGATCATTGCTGCGAACACAGGAACAAAGAATAATATAGCATTTTCTGTTATTAGTAGCCTATCCTTATGCTAATAGGGAAAAACAGCTAATCTGAACACTAAATCAACTCTATGACATTTTTTAAAAGCAAGCATTAAACTATTTTCAGAGTATAGGAAGCCAAAGGAAATTTACATTGAATCTGTCCCACTAGTTAACCCTTGTTATATATTTGAAAGGCGGGTAAATTAATGATGAATTATCAATATTTTACAGATAAAATAAGGAAAAACCAGCATGGACGTAAAAGCCTCTATCATCTGTTTTTTGCATTAGGGGTACTTAAACATGTCATCCTCACTTGTACCTCATCATTTCCAAATAGCATAATAAAAATAAGCACTTTTTACTTGGAGTCATGTTGCCACACAGAACAGTATTACATTTTTGTTCATTACTGCTATAGAAATGAAAAAATACATATTTTGTAATGCAATATTGTTCATATGCACTTTTTGAATATAAATATGTGTGTGTGCTCATGTGTACATGTGTATATGATTATGTATTTATATATTGAGATCATGTAAAAGAAAATTATTCTTGAAAAGGGAGAGGATGTAATAAGGCATAGTATTACTGAAGTAACTAGATTCTTAGAAAAACTTGTTAACAGAATCACAGAACAGTTGAGGCTGGAAGGGACCCATGGAGGTCACCTTGTCCAAGCCCCCTGCTCAAGCAGGGACACCAACAGTTGGTTGCCTAGGACCATGTCCTGGCGGCTTTTGAATATCTCCAAGGATGGAGACTCCATAACCTCCCTGGGCAACCTGTGCCAGTGTTTAGTCACCCTCACAGTGAAAAAGTGTTTCCTGATGTTCAGAGGGAACCTCCTGTGTTTCAGTTGGTGCCTGTTGGCTCTGGTCCTGTCACTTGGCACTACTGGAAAGAGTCCGTCTTCTTTGCACCCTCCCTTCAGGTGTTTATATGCAATGATAAGATCTCTCTATCAATCAGTCTTCTCTTGTCTAGCTTGAACAGTCCCAGCTCTCCCAGCCTTTCCTCATAGGAGAGATGCTCCAGTCCCTTAATAGTTTTCATGGCCCTTCATTGGACTCTCTCCAGTACGCCCATGTCTCTCTTGTACTGAGAAGCCCAGAACTGGACACAATACTCCAGGTGCGGCCTCACCAGTGCTGAGTAGAGGAAGGATCACCTCCCTTGACCTGCTGGCAGTGCTTTGCCTAATGCAGCCCAGGCTACACTAGCCTTTTTGCTGCAAGGACACATTGCTGGCTCATGTTCAACTTGGTGTCCACCAGGGCCCCTACGTCCTTTTCTGCCAAGCTGCTTTCCAGGTGGGAGGCCCCAGCATTTATTGGTGCATGGGACTGTTCCTCCCCAGGTGCAGGATTTGGCATTTCCCTTTGAAATTCATGAGATTCTTGTCAGCCCATTTTTCCAGTCTCTATTGTCTGTATGTTCCAGTTTCTTTTAAACATGGTCAACATTTTTGCTATCTTAATAGTCTTTGGCTACTTTTAGGAAAAAAAAATGAAACAAAGAACCCTTCAAAAGCAAACACAACTTTATACCTCGCAAATAAACACTTTCTAAGAAATGGTGACCTCTAAATCTATGGTTTATTCTTTGACAAAAATACAGTATGCATTCTTAGCCTATTTACAGTCAAATATTTTCCATTCTGAGCTATGGCAAATTGCTGTGCCCTTGACGTATTTTGTTGGTTTCAGCTAGTGCATCCGGATTCCTGACTACATAGTACTTGTTTGCCCAAACAGCATATATTTTCCTCTGCTTAAATAGGACTAATTACTCTTCCTTTCCTTTGCTTCATTTTGGAGTTAGAACATACTGACTAATATTTTAAATGGCCTTTTGTGCCTGCCTGTGAAGAGAACTGCTTTTTATAAGAAAGCAGAGTTTGAAGACACTCAACACAGTTAATTTAGTTCTGGTTGACCCTATTGACTGTGTTCTTGCAAAGCAGCACTGTGCTCCTGCATATCTGTGCACCTCTTCATTATGCTCTCTCAGTGCCATATGCACATTAATAACCAATGATGGAAGAAAAAAAAAGTTTGAGTTACAGGCTGAACTCCAAACTACAGCTTTTCTGAAAGTGTCATAGATCATGTTTAATAGCCTGTGGATCAAAATGAAACCCAATATACATCACAAGGGAACTCAATAATTGAAGCATCCCGGGAATGTCTAAGTACTGGAGTCTTGAGGTCACTGGAAGCTTCATACTGTGCTCAGTTTTTACCTGAATAAAAGCTGTCTCCTCCCCCCATCATCTTTTCTTTTTGTAACAAATGGTAATCATATTTTAATGCACTGACTGAAATGATTTTATCTGGCATTTTGGGGAATAATGAACTCCCTTTTCTTCCGCTTCCACCTCCTAATTTTCTGTGAAATGAGAAAAACAGTCATTGAGAGGTATTAGCATTTCAGTGTCTCCAGTACACTCGACTCACGGCTGTCTCCTCTCTGTGCTGGGTGGCTGCAGAATGGTCCCACCGGGGCACTGAGCATGCTCTCTGGGTCTGTGAAGCTGGTCTGCACACCAGCTCTGAATTTACTGCTTTCATATGAGAAGCCCTGGGGGCTCTCTGAAGGATGGTAACTGGTCCCTTGGTGATGAGAACGCAATAATTTGCAACCCTGGGGCTGCACAGGTGGTATTGTGTGGGTATGGGGAGGATGTATAGTTTTGTCTCGGGAAAACAGCAGTCACTGAAGGGTTTTGTGGAATTGGTGCTCTGTGGTTTACACAGGGGATAAATTCTACTCCTATGTGAAGGAGGTGGAAGAAAGGTTGACTTTTGCAGCATCCTACTGACAGAAAAAAAACTTGGAATGAAACTGTAGGAAGCCTGGCCAAATTGAGGCCCTTGGGTCTTCCTTGAGTTGTGATCGCAGGGCTGCATCATGTGATTGTAGCAGCACTGGGCTGGTGCGGGGTGTACTGGCTGATCCAGAGCCCTTGGGGTTAGAGGCAGCGAGGCAGCCGTGCAGCCCAGGGCAGTCCCACCCCACGGTGGGCGATGGTGCTCCTTGAGGACCATCATTGTTTCGCCTTGTGCCTGTAAGCTGCTCCTAGAGCTGCCCTTCCTGCAGCTGTCCAAGCTGTGGCTCCCTGTCCCTGTGAGGATTTTGGTATGCAGTTCAGAGGATCAGGAGTTTTGTCTTTTCTGATATACAGTGGGAGTTTGAACTGAATGGGGTTGATGACTGAGGAATGCAAATGAGGGAACAACAGATGATTTTTAGGTGGACACTTGCAGTGAACATTTTAGGGTGCACTAGGGACTGATGAGGTGACTGCCCAGCAGACCCTCTGCCTTATTACGTGACGGTTATATATATTCCTTAACCTTGCTAATGCTTGATATTTTGGTGCTGAAGGATATATGCAGGATAAAAGTAACATCTGCCTCTCCCATTGGTCCTTTGCATAGGGTGAATCTCATTGAGAATGAAAGCAAAGAATGTGGCCAAACAAAAATTATTTTCAGCAGTTGTTTAATTGTTACTGCATGATTTTTCTTGCTTTTGCACACAGCAAAACTGTGAAGTGGAACGGAAGCCACCATTTCTTGGCTGGCACCTCTTTAATTGCAGCCTTTCCCTCTGCAAGGGTGTGGTAACAGGAGCTTCTTTGAATGCTTTAAATATTGTATGAAGGTACTTGAGTATCAGAAATTGCAGGTGGGCTAAATGACGATCTCATGAATGAATAATGAATGCTAGTGTCTGTTGGTAGTGGCCTTTTAAACGAACCCTTTCTACGCTACACAATAAAGTTTCCTTCCAGTTACAAATCCTTCTGGTGGCATCATGACCATTCTGCCCTGCCAGCTGGTACCTGCTGTGGTTTCTGAATGAACCAAGTGTTTTCTAGTATTCTGTTAGTTTTGGCATGTTCAATAAATAACAGCAATGAATTGGCTGTAGTGCAATAATAGTGATTACAAGATAAATAGCACAGTGATTTTTTTGGGGTCATTTTATAGGGAATTGGACAGAAGGAAAAAAAAATCTTTGCGTTTCACCTTTAATTAATGGACCCCTACAGCATGAGTTACTATGTATTTGATGAAAAACAAGATTAGATATCTTTTTCCCTTATCAGCCAGAAAACAGAAGCTGCTTAACAGTATAAGCCTTTATTTTGCCTCAGAGGAAAGGTAAACTTCCACTGTAGTCTAAAACATGGGTGACAATTTCAACACTGGTTTAGCCTATCTGGGGAAATACTTCATGGTATTTGTTGTATCAGGTATAAGTGGGGAGCTCCTATGTCATGCAGAGTTGCAAAGGATATGGGCATTAGGGCATGTGCAATGTTTCTAGAAAAGAATGACAAACATACCTGGGTTACAAATATTTGATGAAAGAATTGTTTAGTGGCTGTTTTAGGGTACAGATGAAACATTTATGTCTTTATGCTTCTGCGTATGTTGGATACCTTATGTAGATTTTGTGGAAGAGTGGTAGTGCATGGAAGTGTCCTTACTTTGTTCCTGGTAGTCCAAAAGATGCATTTTTTTGGTTGCTGGAATAGGAGTGAAAGTAGTACAGAGGAAAGCATGCTCTCTGCCAAAGGGCAATGAAGCTGTTGTCCTTTCCTTGCCGTTCCCTTCTTTCTCTGCATTTCCCTGCTGTTTCCTGCAGCAGCAGCTCTTTACCAGTACAATGTTTGTGCTCTTACTCTCTGAACAGACCATGTGTGCTGGAAGAGATGCATCTGGACATGGGATGCAATTCCTCCCACCTTTCCCTCTTTTGGGGAGACCAGATGAGCCAGCTGCAGTCGGTCTAGAGATCTGTGGGAAGGCATCAGCTGGCTTTACCTTTTTCCCTTGAAAGTACACTTAAACTGAACTGAGCCTGCCGGACAGGAATGTGTTAGCCATTGTTTAACAAGCTTTAGGTTGCTGGATTTGATTTATAAAAATAAATGAATAAACTAATTTACATGTTGGCAGCTGATTTGCATCTAGCCATAAAACTGGAGCCTATGATCAAAAAGAACTCAAGGACAGAACGAATTACTTGGCCACCTCTGTATTTTGGGGACTTTTCTCTGGGTAGCCTGGCAACTTTTGTATAAGCACATCTTCTAGAAAGGCATCTATTCTTGACTGGAAAATATCAAGGAACAGTAAAACTACCATTTTCCTTGGCACCTGCTTTCAATGGCTAATTAGCCTTCCTGTATGAAAGGAGATTGAGAAGGGAGGAAAAAAAGGTGGTGAAAAAATACCTTTCCACACTAAAATAGCCTTCTCTACTCTGTTTTTCCCTTTTCACATGCTCAGAAGCTATCATCAAGTCACCTCTCATTCTTTTATTTATAAACTAAATAAATAGATCCACATCTTTAAGTCTTCATTAGCCATTCAATCATTTCTGTGGCTGTCATAAGCATCCTTCCAGTTTTTCTTTATTGTTACAAAAAAAAAAAAAAGTGAACATCTGAACTATGCATTGTTTCCAGCACCTGAGTTTCCACTACTGCATGTGGAGATAATATTGCCTCCTTAATGCCTGTGCACTTGTTTACAAAATCGTAGATGATGTTAACGTTTTTCTTCTACTGTATTTCTTTGGGAGCTCAAGCTGCCGAGGCTTTGTAAAATATAAATATTGTGATGATGAATGCTGAAATGAAAACTTCTCTTGTGTGTATAAGTGACTATTTCAAGAACACAAGAAATTGTCAAAATGTCTTGGGTTTTTTTTTTCCCCACTGGCCCATGGAAAACAGACTGACATGCCAGATTAACCAGTGGTCCTAGGATCTGGGGATTTGTGTTTAAGAGCAACCCTGACTGTTTTAAAGCATCCACATAAATGACCTAATTACAAAACTTCGTAGTCTGTCTCTTGACAGAACTTTTTAAAGCTGATTTTGGCTCTGATGTAGAGTGAAAAGAATTGCAGAGAAATCCGTTTCTTGCCAGGAAGGATTCTTGGTTTCTGATATGTGACCTGGAAGCTCATATGAATTTTCTTTTATTGTGGACTGCTACAGTCTTTTCAGAGTCACTGCTTTTAGGCTAGTCATTCATTCTGAGCTGTCTGTAGTTTTTTTCCTACATTCGCAACTTACCTTTTGGCTGTATTAAAAGCCATTGCTGGGGTGGGTTTGAGCACTCCAGGTCTGTCTTCCTCCGTTTTCTCCCTTTGTGAGTCTCTCACTCGCAAATGGTATCAGCTGTCATTTATTGACTTCCAGAAAACCAACAATGGCAGTTAGCATCAAGGCTAATCCTGATCTCTGTGGAGCCTCACTAGCAGCAACGTTTGATTGATGCCCTATTTACTACATGTGGAGATATGCTAGTTAGTCAAATCTTGCTTAGTTTTACTTTATTGCTATTGTGTGGTCCTAATTTTTTGTGCTGTTGCTGTGTGAATTGTTCCTGCTATTTTTCATCTAAATGGCTTGTGTGAGGCTTTCTTATTAATGCTCTAAGTGCAAGTAAATCATCAAGAAAACTTGTAATATCAGCAAAATAATGAAGGCAGGCTGACCCAAAAAAATGGTGTTTGGCAAAGATATAAATGTAACTGAACACAAAAGACTAAATTTTAAATCTGTTTCTATCAATTTTAAAATGCCTATGTATTCTTACCCTTTAATTCATTATAAATTAAATCCAGACCAAGTGTTTCTTTTTTTTTAACTTTATGTTCATATTGGCTTAAGCATCCTTATTTCACTAGATCCATCTCCTTACCACTTCTAATGCTGGTGCTTGTTTTCTGAAATTTCCATGGTATCCCAAAAATTATCCAAAGATTCAGTGAGCCTTTTTTAATCTTGGGTATAAGCCATCCAGGCCTGTAGATCTAAAAATTTGCCCTCAGTAGATCTTTAACATCCCAATAGCTTCTGATGGCTTGGAAAGTTCATCAGATTTGTGGTAGGAATCCCTCCATGCAGAAATTGAAAGCTTATTGAACACTTCTGCCTTGCCTGCATTTCTAATGATTAACCATAGGTAGGACTTCACTCGTCCCTAATGTACATACTAAGTGTTTCTTCTTTACTTAGTCCTGTCAGTCAAGGATTTCCTTTCCTTCTGATAAATTTTCTCCATGTCACATTTGTATCGATTGCTATCTGAGCTGTTTCCCCCTTTCAACTTGTTAAATATTGCTTTGCTATCTTCACTTTGCCAATAAACCAGCATGGGCTTTTATATAAAGCTGTCTTCTTTCTTGATTGAAAGATTGCAGCTTTTGGCCATCTAATCTCTTCTTAAAGAGCTTTAACCTTTCATCTATATTTTCCGCCTGAAGTTTTTTGGAAATTAAGTCTTTTGAAACACCCTTTGTGATTGGAACCATCCTTTTCCTCTGGCTGCAGTGAGTATAGTCAGGTTGTGATCAGTTCACAGAGGGAAGTGCTGATTTACAGACCAACGATTAATTTCTCTGTGCCACGATATGTTTGGAAATGAAGATGCATCGTCCTGGGTCCGCACCACCACTGCTGGTGAGTTGGGACAGGATGCATTGCTGTGCAAAACTGATGTTGTATGAGATGGGGACTGTCTGGGCATGCTAGGTCAGCATGTGTGATAATGGGATGGGGCGACTGGGGAAGAGAGGGAAGGCACAGACAGTTCTGGGTATCCGTGTGTCTTAGCTGCTTGAACGATGCCTCGGTTTGATTAATATCATGCGGTTTTCTACAGAGACCCTGGATGTAGCATCTGTGCTTGTGAATCAGGTTGATTTTCACAATCAACACTAGCTATGTGGTAGTTGTGTTGACCTGGAGGGCTCACTGCTCAAGCTGCCAAAGCGCTCTGCTGGCAGTGGCTAGGGGTGGTGGTTAGCACCTGGCTGTAGGACCTGCACTGCATGCCCGACTCTGGAAACCACGGATGGGAAATCTGTAGTGCCGGTAGCTGTGTCAGGGCTCAGAGCTCTGGTCCAGCCAGATGAAGAGCTACTTGTGAGGATTACAGCTGGAACATGTGTTTTTTCCAACAGAGGTTTTTAAGCCGTAGCTAGTAGTAAAGCCAGCTGACCATTGGGGGGCACCAGAACAACAGTAATATGTTGGAACTGCTAATTAGTGCACACGCTGTTAATGTCTATTTGGTGCAGTCAGGGAAAAAACCCTATGTTTGAGGAGGGGAGGAAATTTCTTCCAGTTCTTAAATCAACATGATTTCCTCAGTAATACTACCAGCTCTGTTTTGAAGGCATGAGCTGTTAAAGAATAAACTATAGCAAGCACAAATTATCTCCTACTCTCCAGGCAGCACTAACTCACTCTTTCTTTCTTTCTTTCTTTCTTTCTTTCTTTCTTTCTTTCTTTCTTTCTTTCTTTCTTTCTTTCTTTCTTTCTTTCTTTCTTTCTTTCTTTCTTTCTTTCTTTCTTTCTTTCTTTCTTTCTTTCTTCCTTCCTTCCTTCCTTCCTTCCTTCCTTCCTTCCTTCCTTCCTTCCTTCCTTCCTTCCTTCCTTCCTTCCTTCCTTCCTTCCTTCCTTCCTTCCTTCCTTCCTTCCTTCCTTCTTCCTTTCTTTCTTTCTTTCTCCTTCCTTTCTTTCTTTCTTTCTTTCTTTCTTCTTCCTTTTTTTTTTTTTAATCTTTTGTATAAAATTATGTATTGCTTACAAAGTTTAGACTAGAAAGTTATTTTGAATAAGATATTTTGAATAATTATCACTGCAAGGTCAGTGTCTAATAAAATATGAAACTGCTTGTAAAGATTTTACAGTTCTCTCCTTCCTAGGCATTTGAATGTCCTATACGGGGTCTGAATCCAGTAAGGTTCAAGGAGTTAGTATACAGTTTTAATAGCAGTTGAGTGTTGTTTTTTTGGATGTTTGGTTTTTTTGTTTTTTGTTTGGGGTTTTTTGTGTTGTTTTTTTGTTTTGTTTTTTTTTCTTTCTGAGTGACAATTCAGCTGATGGTCTGAACTTCAGACATGAAGGGATACCTAAAGACATCCCTTCTGGCTAGTTGCTCTATGTGGATTTTAGCATGGGTAGATATTGTATAAGAGTTACTATAGGCTTCTGGTAAGTCATTATGTCAAAGTATCTTTGCTCCTTGACCTGGCCTCACAAGGATTAGCAGGAGTGTGCCTGCCTTTATTGTGGGGAAAAGTAGTATTTTTCCATTTAAAAAGAAGGCTCTTCTGCTGTCTACATGCAAGTGCTTCTTCCAAGTGTGTCTTTTGTAATCTGCAATTCCTCTTGCTAATCTTTCATGAAAATTTACACTGTTATTATTTAATATTGAAGGCATGACCCTGTTTCAGTAAAGATGTATTTTCTATTTTGTTTTAGCCTTTTCAGGTTCCTCAGTGTGAAGACATTGAGTTCCTGTGTGTTGAGTCACAGGATGCTTTCTGAAAGACAAGGCTACTTGCTTGGCCAGTGCTGTTGGAAAGCATTGTACAAGTTATCCTGAGTCACCTGCAGTGATCAAAACCTAAAGCTGCCAGGGACTTTCATCCCCAATGGTATTGGCAGGCTTCCTTTGTCCAGTTGTCTTACTGATTTACTGGTCTTGAAGTCCCCATTGTGTGTATCGATGTTGAAGCACCATCACAATGTGAGTTTTTGTTATAACAAAACACACAATCCATTTTTTGCATGTAATATTTCTTACAATCTTGACTAAAAGTCAGACAAGAATGAAATGAATGTAACATTTTGACACCTGGAAAAGACACAGAGACTTGATGAAAGGACTCCTTGCCTGAAACCATGTTGCTTTTTCTCACTATGTAATTTGGCCTGAAAAAGATACTACTTCCCTGTGCAGGTCTTGCCTTCCTTATATCCCTAGACCATCACAGTCACAGCACTAGTAGAAAACGGTGTCATTATGAAACATCTGGCTTTCATCAGGCAGCTAGGGACATCTGGAAATTCCTGCTTTTTCAAGTTCACTAAGCCTATCTGATGTCTTCTAAAAATGATGAAAAGAACTGTTAATCCTACCGTTGCTTGACTTTAAATCGGGAGGTCACTCCTTAAATTTGTGCAGTTCCTCAATGCATGCACTAGATGGTGATCAAAAGCAGCCCAAGGTGTACGCTCTCTTCTGCTTACCAAACTCACAGTTGACAGTGGAAAATGAAGGCACATGAGACTGACCATTTTTCCTGCCAAGCTTTTCAACTATTTCCTCTGTCCCTGAATGATTAATCTATTTAGCAGAATCCTCTTAAAGATTAAGGTAGAAACAAAAGTGTTTAGTGGTGCTGCTAACTTCATATCTCCTGTTGGAATCAGTTGTTTGATAAACACATAGTTAGTACTTTTGTCTGTGTGATCACCAAATATTCATAAAATATCCCATAACTCCAAGCTGGGATTAGTGTTTTTTCCACAATACAGAAATTCAAATATACTGGTTCTTAAAATAATTGTTAGGGACTGAAACCCAGGATCTGAATGTAGAAATTGATTACTGGTGGTTTGTACAAGGTAGTAATGGAGAAGGGGGAGAACTACTGTGAAAACATGATTACAGATTTTTATAAGATTAAAAACAAACCAAGGAGAAACCATTTCCCTGCTGCCCACCCTGAACTTATAAAAGCTGCTCTAATCCAGTACCTTGGGAGTACCTTGGGCTTCAAAGGGAAAGATTGCAAGACGTATTTTGGATTCTATAACTGGAAAAATGAATTCAACTGAGGAGAATCAGTCAAAAATATTCCTTTTACTAAAAAATCAAGGTATAATTTTCAGGAATGGAGGCTGATAGATGGATTTAGACAGATTACGGACATGGGGAAAGCTAGTACAATACTGTGTAGAGCGATGGTAGGTAGAAAATATCAAAGGTGCAGTGTTTAGATA
The DNA here is from genome assembly GCF_965183815.1 of Platalea leucorodia. Classification (NCBI taxonomy): domain Eukaryota; kingdom Metazoa; phylum Chordata; class Aves; order Pelecaniformes; family Threskiornithidae; genus Platalea; species Platalea leucorodia. Next base: position 123,470,946 of record NC_138823.1, read on the forward strand.
GTAGACGGGAATGTACAACACACAGGACTGTACGATAGCCATTATGGGCTAATAGCGTAGTTCAAATAAACAGTTGAAAGGAAGAGGGTGTCACGTAAATAGTAAGTCTTAATAGCTAGGAGACTTTTTTTGTCCTCTGTGTACATCTGTAAGTAAGGCAGCAGAAGCCTGTCTCAGGACTAGTGCTCTGAGCCACTCTTGTGCATACATTCTTCCTCTGGCAGGGTTAAAAGCTGGTGGAACCAGCCCGTTTGCTGCTCCAGTGGTCGCACAGGAGATGGCTATGGCAAAAGATACCGTGCTGTGGAGCCACCTTCACGTGCGGAAAGATGGAGGAGATATGACGATGCATGGAGCAATGGTATGGCTTAAATTAGGCTTAAAATGAGAGTCCTCTGTTTTTCTTCCTGAGCAGAACACAGACACTCAGTACTGAGGCCTTATCCCAGAAGCTGGATAAAGAGATTCCCCCTTGGGCAACAACCTCAAGTTAAATATTTGTAACTCTTTGTGACTTCTGTGAGGCAGGCAGTGAGGGCACAGATCATCAGTGGTTATGAAGCTGGATAACAGTAAAAAAGTATCTGCTCACAGGCAATTGCAGGGTTAAAAAGAGCAAAACGAAATTTGATGCAGCTACAACATGTTTTACACTAGTGATCCATGTAGCAATGAGGAAATGCATGGAAAAGCAAGATTCCAGACAACTGAGTTGATGATATGATTCATACACTGACTTTTTAACTCAGCACTCAGCCCAGTTATAATGAGAATCATCTGAGGGAAGCAAAATGACAAGTCTGAAGCTTGTAGGAGGGCAGTAGCCTGTAGCAACGCTAGATGTGGAGAGTCAGTTGCTCTGTAGCACGTTGGAGAGTTGGAGGTTGTGCCATGTACTAGATGGAGTTTTTTCTTTGGCTTGTTTTTTGTGTTTGTGTTTTTTGGAGGAGTCTACTGCAAGTCTGACTTTCATTCTAAGTTGGTCCTACACAGCTGCATGTATGCGCTTGCATGCGTGTAATATATGCATGCAAATAATCTGTGCATACGTGAAAAATGGATCTGTGCATGAGCACATAGCCAGCTTGGCAGCAGTGCACCAAAGGGATTTGTATGCATTAAATTTATAAAAACTGGCTCTGAACCTATGAAAGGAAGTAGCATCAACACAGCAAAGGCACGCCCTTATTATGGTGTTAGCACGTATTCTCACAAATATTCTTAGTTAAAGATGGCTCTTCCTCAAACAGAATCAGAACTGCAAACCTCACATTGTCTCATTCTGTGCATTTTAAGTTTTTGAGCTCAGAGAACTTAACATACGGTAGGATAATGAGGTAAAAGCATTTGTGGATTTAATCCTAGTCTGAAGTTCCTTTTCAAATTCATGCCAGATGAAGCCAGATGAACCTCCACCCCAAAGGCAGAGTTTTCTCGTGATCAGTATGCGTGTGTGGGACCAATGGGATGCTCCTGGGATCAAATGCAAATGAGTTCTTATGTATAGAAAATGATTCAAAGCGCACGTCCCCACAATTTCAGTGAAAATTGGCAACCACAGAAAAGACTTCAAAGCAGTGGCAATTCAGTGCAATGTCAGAAGGTGGCTGAATTCAGGTGTCCTTGGGACCCAGGGGGCTTCCTTTTTCAGCGCAGTAGATATGAGGTCACTGTGGTTCCCTGTCCCCAGGTCCAGTGACTACACACAATAGGTGCACATGTGCACACGTGCGTGTACACGCACACACAAATTACACAGTATACCACAGCTGGCCACATAGATCAGCACAGAGAGCAATGTCTTTACTGGCACCCCCATAAACATGTATAACGGTCATACAGATATGAACAGTATGAATCACCCAATTCTCTTCAGCTGATAAGGACTGAAATCTTGTGGGGTAAGTATGTGCACATTATGGTCTCTCTGCTAGCAAGTCTTAAATACTGAGTCTGTCCAGCTGCTGGCACCTTGATCTGCAAACCTCTCAGGTTGCAGGCACTCAGATCTCTTATCCTGTTAGCTGGCTTGTCCATCTTGAAGTTCACTAGTGTTCACACATCCACAAAGAAGAAAGAAATAGGATTTAATAAGAATATAGGATAGTTTGCTGTGTTCAGTGCAGGGTTCAGCTAGGTGAGTCTACTGACCAGCAGTCTGTTTGTATCTGACTGCCCTGTTTATTTTCTTTTCCCTCTACTTTCCCTGCACTTGTTCCTCCCCAGTCCACCTTGACCGCTCTCTTCCCATACTTTTGGTCCTTCACCTAAGCATCCCATAATACATTTTCTACAGTCCCAGAATTTCCTTCATAGCCTAGAAACAGCAGAGGAATGTGGGATTTAGATATCTTTGATTTGAGATAAACTGTCTGCATTGACTTCATGTTACTTTGCTTTAGCCGTCTAAAACTTAGGCAGAGGTCTTCTACTGAAGCCCATGGAGGAGGAGAGAAGCTTTTCCAAATTGAGCCCATCTATCTTAGATGCCTGCTGTAGGATGAGGTGAATCACTCTCTGGAGGTGCCTCATTTTCTCCGTTAATTAAAGGCAAAGCCTAGATGACTAGCTTAGGCTAGATGTCCAACTTTTAGACTGCCAAAATGATAGCAGTTGAATCCTGCTTTCCACATTTTACCTTCAGTGCTGGAGGCCATGTCTTTGGGTAACACATGATGTACAGTTCAATGCACTTAACAGTTCCTCTCAAGCTATTAGTCTCTTTAGGTGTGAGACTTTTACAGAAATAAGCAACTACCATCTGTAAACAATGCAGGTCCTGATGGAAAAATACTGTCAAGGATCAATATAAGTCAATATACAGAGCTGAAACTTGGGAACTGTATCCTGTATTACTGATGTGTGTGGCATAAAGAAGGTAGAACGACCAGGATTTGATTTTCTGTGATCCCTCGTGTCCTCGCTAAGTCTTCACCAACAGTGAAGTTCACAGCAGTCACCAGCCCTAGGTGTGTGCTCTGAGTGCATGGAGGGCTAACCACTGGAGGAGCTGTCATCTGCACTGCAAGTGGGGCACTCTGCACTGCACCCTGATGCCTGAGTTCAGCTGTGGTTCCTTCAGGAAGGAAACCACTTTGACCCAAATGGTGGCAAGTTTGTGTGTACTCTGCAAGAGTATTTGCAAGACAAATTTGCACTAGGAGTACCCTGTCCTGCTCACTAACTCACTAATGTACCTGAGTGATGCCTAGCTTTGGCAGAGAGTTGTGGTTAAGATCTTGGTTGTTATTTCCTTTCTGTGTGCCTCAGTTCCTTCCAGAGATTAAGATCAAGATGATAGTATTTCCTCTTATCTATGAAGTACGTTGAAAAGTGGGGATGGAAAGCACTGTAAAACTCCAAAATAGAAGGAATTTTTCACTTATACTTAGGAGTATGACTCCTTTTTCTTTTCTCTTTTTCTTTTTCCTGACAGCAGCTAGTTATTGATTTGTGTCCCTGCTCCTTACCTGCCTAGTGCATGAATAGTAGATGGATGTGGCTTCAGGAGTATCAGGTTTTGAAGACAAATGAGAAAGTTTAAAAAATGGTGTAGCTTAAACAGAGCTTTTGATTCCTTAGCTGTGTTGGTCCTGGCAGAAGAATGGAAGGAAGGTCTACAGCAGCATGAAGGAAGAACCCAATGAAATGTACAATAATATAGTCATGGTAGAGAAAAATAAGTATTTCTATCCCCAGATATTTAATTTTATTGGAAATTATATGATTTAATTATCAAAGCACAGTAATTATGACCCATGCAGTACTAATGACTATTGGCAACAAGGCTCATGAGGACACACAATCTAATTAGCTTTAATGGGATGGATTTAATAATACATTGGATTAACATCTGTTAGAACCAAGTATCAAGATTTATTGTTCTCTGAATAAATATTGACCTCTTGCTCTCAGGTCAATAAATCTTAAGCTTGCCTCCACTTAAATGAGTATCTATTTATTATGTTAGCACTCTTCTGTTTCCTATCACCAACTTCAGTAGAAGGAGAGGGGAGCTGTGCTTCCCTCCTGCTGCATCAAATGCTTCTTTAAGAAATGGCATGAAAGCATTGAATTTGCAAATAGAGGAAAAAAGGGTTGAGGCCTAAACTCTTTGTCCTTCCTTCACATAAAACTGCCCTTCCTTACTGTTGCTTGAGAAGCAGAAATTTCAGAAATGTTCAGAAAAAATCAATGGTTAGTAATGCCACAGAAAAAGTGTGTAGCTTTCATCATCTGCTCAATTAAGCAGCCTTTATATTTTGTGTGATGTTGTGAGTGGTGTCAGAAATATTTGGGGGGGTGAATGGGAAGAAATCCTGCTCCTTCATGTGCACTGAGATACAAAGTTTTCTCTAGGACTTCAGATTTCATTTTGTGCTACAGATATTTAAGCACAGATTCCTTTCTAACTGTAGGCGTCTCAAGAGGACTGAGATGGAATATGTTTCTTTTTCATGCCTACAAGGGAGGAATTTCTTGTTACTCTCCAAAGGGGTCAGTATGGTCAGAAATATCTACAAGTCTTGCAAAATGTCTTATAACCGAGAAGAGTTCCTCTAAAAGCAGTAGAAAATACTTGAGATTGATATCCATTCAGTAAACATTTAGACCTTCCTTTCAAATTTAATAGACTTATAAGGAAACATGTGTTAGTCTAACACTACTGCAGGTGAATTCAGCTATAAAACTCCCAGTGACTTCAATGACACACTTCTGTAGGTGAATGTTGATTAATATAGAGAATTTTTGCCTGAGCCACTGATCAATCGGAGACTTTATACATTTTGTAGGAAGATTATTTGTATTTATTGAATTCCCTGGAACTTTTTTCATAAAGGAAGTGAAATCTAGCAGACTTTAATGGATGAGTTTTATATAGTAGATCGTAACTGCTTTCAAAGATCAAAAGATTGGTCTTGCACGCGCGCTCTCTCTCATAAAAATATATATGCTGGTGCAGAAGCTTCACAAAAACATGCAAGTTTTTCACCTTTTTTCACCCTGCTATTCTTTTGCTTCTAATTGTACAATTTTTACCTTTCTGATGTTATTTATAGGTAGCTGTGGCACTAAGGGAAATTGTGGCATTTGCCATGGTCCAGAGTGAATACTCGGTCAGACTGGCGAAAGAGTAAGGTTCTCGAAACAATTTGGTGTACAGGATTAGAGGATTTAAGCTGTGCCTCTGAATGCTAAGCCATATCTATAGGGGTGTAAGATAGACCCGAGGTTAGCAAATTTTTTTATTCCATGTATTCCTTTTCAAGTAAGTATATTGTTACAAATCTCTGCAAGAGGGATGCTAAATTTTGAGCCCAGTGTGCCTTTCCCCCTCCAACTGTCCCTAAATTATCTAGGGATTGACTGCAGTCTAGTTCCATTTAGCTAAGATTTTTATTAGTCATAATTACTTATATTGTGGTTCTTTAGTTTACAAATACTTTTAGGTGCAAACCATTGTTTTCCCTTCATTTTTCTACCCTTTTAGACTGCAAGAAAATTTGCAAATTTTGAAACCCTAGGGATCGGGCTTCCTGATTGTCCATGCATGTAAGCACAGAGGTTTGTAACATATGTTGCATTTAATGTGTGGATTAAAAAAAAAGGGAAAACATGCTCACTGGGGATGAGGAGAGGAGGAAGGCTGAGCTGGAATGAACATTGTCCTGGGACAAAATGTACCTGAGGAAAGTGCTCTTGACTTTGATAGGGCTCCATGTGGCAGGGTTTGGTGGCCTTTATTTTGTGTCCAGATTGGGCTTTAAATAAATGGTCTCAGGTAGGCAAAACAACTCTAATAACTGAAAGTTAAGACACCATCCCCTCATCCACCCCAAGAGACTGTAAGCAGCCTCTGAGAAGGTCATTATGATGTTTTTAAAGGAGAAAAAAAAAAGACAGAAAAGATATCTAGTTTTGTTGCAATACTAATTTTTTTTACTCATTACTGTTCTTTGATCCTTACTGTAATGCAAGTACAGAAGGTGCTGCTACCTTATGCCAGAAGCTGACTTGTGCAAGTAGTAAATAATATCTTAACAGTTGGAAATCATTCCAAATTTCTGAAGCGACATTCCTTTTTTTACACCAGAAGTGTGTCGAGTTTTTGAACTTGTGTCACCATGTAATGTAATCTTCCTATGGTAAAGTGCTCCTCCCAGCCCCAGACATTCACATTGCACTGTGATTTCTGTTTTCCCCCGATGGAGTAGAACAGAAGCTCATCTTTATGCATACAAATTAAAATGGATATTTTTTTTGTTAGTTACTCTTGCTTTCAAGATGACAAGCTACCATTTCATCCTGGATGGAGAAGGGCAGCTTGTCTTTGGCAGGGTTGAAAGACTGGAAAACCTAGTCACTAAAATGGGAACTTAACAAAATATTGCACAGAAGAACCTCGTGTATTGCTATGAAAGCATTTAATAGAATTATTTTTATAAAACCAGTAGCACTCAGCTTGTGTTTAAACAGATCAAAGCACTGGATTCATAGCATTGTGTGCTAGCCTTTGGAGTTTTCTTAATACCTACGCTTTCCACACAGCTTGTTAATAAGACCTCAGTAAAGCAACACAGAAATGACAGCAAAATAGTATGAAATCCACGTGAATTGTCTTGAAAAGCCACATGTGCTGACAGAAGACATAGGACTGTGCACCTGGAAAACCGTGTTGTTCTCCAATGTACATTTTCGTCGTAAGTAAAAACATACACAAACATCTTTAAGTGCTGATTCTGTTCTGGGTGCTGTCTGTTCTGGCTCTTCCTTTTCAGAGGCAAATACCATTAGTGTAAAAGCCTTTGTCTGAAGGCTATTTTTTGTTGTGTAAATAACCGGCTAAAGAAGTCATTTAAGGCAATAAAAATCCAAAGCTAGCCTGCCATCTCCTATTAGTCAGGTCATTTTCAGTGGTTTGTTGGGTTCATTAATGTGTCTTCTGGCAAAAAGCAACGGGTGAGAAGATGATCTGCAAAATATGATAGCGTAGACATACTGCACAGCTCTGAGTTGAAGGTGCATGGAGAATGTTGGTATTGGGACAAAAATACAGCAGCATCTGTTCTCCTTTGATATGTTAGTTGCTCCGAAGAATGTGGAAGTGGTTACTGCTATTTTGACAAATGCGCTTAGTTCTCCTTTTGTTGCCTGGTGTGGCACATGGGGAGCACTGGCGCAATAGTGTACGGCAATAATTTATTAGTGGTTTAGGGATGTGGGCCCAGAACAAATTCTAGACAAAAGAAAAACATGTTTGGGTTTTACGGAGAGCCTTGGCTACAGGAACAAAGCTGTGATTGGGTGTGCAAATATTTGGTATTTCGATTGTCCCGGTTGGGGTGACAGCTGACAAATGGTCTGAGTTTGTTTTTAATTATCACTAAAAGGGAAAAAGCCTGTTGTTTTAAAGCCAGCAACTGATGTTGCAGCACAAGGCAAGAAAAGATATTTAACAGCGGAGGATATACTTTCTCAGTGTTATAATATGTTGAAAGCACTATTACTTCCAAATATTTATAGTATTTTGCTAGTTTTGAGATTACAACCAACCAAGGAAAGTGTTTTGCTCACTTGTATTGCATCCAAGGATCGATATTAAAATGCCAGCTACTGTTCTTAATACTGACTGGTATCATTGATATCGAAGTTATCTTCTGCAGTCACACTGGGAAATGCAGCAGATATGCTGTGACAGATGTTTGAGAGACCTCTTTGGCACAGGAATTATTTAATATATATCATGCTAGTGTACAGAGCACCCACAAGGTATCAGTGCCGATTACAATAGATGTATGTACGCATAGAGACTTCACTGCCCTGAAGGGTTATGTGCCTCCTGTGAAGGGAAAAAGAAACCTGTTCCCCAAAAGAGATGGACTGATTTTTCCAAACAGCCTCTGGCAGGGTTAGGGACCAGTCCTATTCATTGAGTCTGTATCCAGTACTTCAGCCACTGTGCTATCATTTAAGCAAGATAAGAAACAATATTGTGAAGACCCACTGAAATTAATAGCCCATATGTAAAAGTTTAAAATTGTGTCCAAATACTTCACTGAATTGTTTTGTTTTGTTTTTTTACTTTTTTTTTTTTTTTTTTTTGTGGCAACTGCTGTACAATGGTTGTTTTCTTATGAATATAGATTTATCCAAACTGGTCATTTCTTGCAGGAAGCATAACTTGTCAGACTTTGAATAGCCAATAAGTTGCCTTTTAAGTAACAATCATGAACTTCCAAATGAAAATTTGCCCCTTCTGGGGTAGCCAAAATAGATTTTTGTGGTCAGATGAGAGAGACTGTTCTGTACAAACTTGTCTTCCACTGCAAGGAATAATTGAGGCAAGAACACAAAATGTGTTTTCCATTTTTGTGAAATCATGAGAATGTGATCTTTCCATTTTGTCAAAAGGGTGACTTTTTTTGTCTGCTAGCTACAAATCTTCAGCCAATTTCTAGTGCAGTATTCGGTACCTCGGAAAGTTTCATCAAGGCTGTATTTGAGGAAGAGAAATAGTTTGAGCTGCTAATATGCTCCTGTCCTTCCAACACCGTCTAGCCTGCTTTTGTGGATCCCTAGAAAGGTTATTGATTTACTGCAAGTGTGGCTTTCTCTGGTAAAAGCCGAAGGCTGTTTGCAAACTGCCACCTGAAGCAGACACATAAGGAGGAAATTTAGATAATTGCATTCTGCCTCCATTCAAGTCCCTGGCAATTTTGAAATGAATTTCAGGAGGAGCAGAATGGGGTCCAGTGGCTGGGAGTCGCTGTTGCCAGCAGCTGGAATAGCTCTTCAGCTTTATGTTGCATAGATGTTCAGTGACCTGGGAACCGTCCAAAAGATTTGGAAAAAATGTTTCTGATAGCAGTTGCCAGTATTAACACCAGTTTTTATAGGCATTCTAACTTTGTAGCACTTGCTGGGCTAGCACGTTTAGAGTCATCCATACTACTAGAAGCTGTTCACAGGAGATTTCCAGCCAAATTTTGCCGACAGAACAGGCAGTCCCATGAATTTTCTCACACTTTCTGTCTTTTCTGGGGGCCAAAAATTCTACAGATGTTTCAGTTAAGCAGTGTCAGCGCTTTTGATCCCACATATTTATGGTTGTACAAATAATGGATTTTTTGGTTTGGCCATTGAATTAGGAAACTGGAAGCAGTTCTTGGTTTTAGTTGACCAGAAAGAATTTTTGTTTTCAGACAAGCTAAAATGCAGCAGTTTGCTTAGGTTTGGTTTCCTCAGTCCTTTTCTACTCACTGCAATAAAAATGGGTCAATTTCCAATTGAATTTAAGTTTTAATGGAAAACAATGTTTTGAAACAAATACTCAAAATATTTTTCATTTAAAAATTTAGAAAACCTTTAGGCTTTTCTGGTTTCTGTATTTTTCTGGCTAATGCTATCTTTTCACTTGGGCTATTTGTCAAATTCACAATTTTTTTTCCCCTGAAGCAAAATATTTTTGTAAATTCATTGCTTAGCAAAATATTTTTACCCAGCATTGTTATCAATTTACAACTCATTCCTGTTCCCTTAGTGTTTAAATATAAAATTTGCAGAATGTTGCTTTTAAAGAGTATAGCCTCTAGCCTACAGTTTGGAAAAGCTGTTGTGATATGTCAACATCTGGTATGACTAGGCTAATATGACTAGAGTCTGTGACAATGACAGCAGTACAAGTAGCATTCAGGTAACAGAGGTACAGTCTTAGAGGCACAGAAAATCATTTGTGATGGGACAGTTTGAAAATACTGGATTAGGTCTAAAATGAGATCCTTTACAGATTAAGGGAGGGCACAGAGAAAGAAATTCATAACCAAGGCTGGACATAGTCTTCCATTATCAGCAAGGTATTCTGCAGTTGTTCAACCTAAGCTTTCTTGCACTTTCAGCATATCTGTTAATTGCAATTGTCAGAGACAGCATTAAAGCAGAAAAATAAAGGGCTAATTAAAACCAGTAGGTGCTTATTTCTTTATTTAAGCAAGAAGAACAAGGTAGCATATTTGTTGGGAAATTCTGCTTCTCTTTAGGACAACTTATTTGGCTCTCCATACCCAGCAGCATTAGTGCAGCTGGGGTTGAGGAGTCAGTAGATTTACCTCCAGTGAACAAAAGAGCTACCTTACTCTTTTCTGTCCCTTGTCATCAGGAAGCATCAGCTATTTTGGACTAAGTATAGGACTTGAACTATAAGCTGGTAATAGTGGGGTATGTATTTTAGAAGTTAATGGGATTGTGTGATTTGAAAAACTAGGCACCTGGTTATCTTCTTATGATGTTTGGGTTTTTTCGTTTTGTTTTTTTTGTGGTTAGAATAAACTTTTACAAACTAATTCTAATTACAAATGTCCATACTGTTCATCAGGAGGCACCTGACAGTGAATGAATTCCAAAGCATAACACTGTGCCATGACTAATGGGGTGGGAACTTCTCCTATTTAACAGAGCTGCTCTGGAGATTTCACTTTACACGAGAAACCCACGTGCTAGGAAATTGTTCTTTGCTTAAGAACCAGGCTCACATAGCTTGACGACGATGAGAATGGTTTCGGAGACCTTGCTAGCTGGAAGAAGAAGAAATTGTCTCAAATAGGTCTTTCATCAAGTCCTCTGGAAGGGTTTTAAGTGTCCAAACTTGGGAACCAACTCTTGGAGATACTAGGTACATGCTTCTCCTGCTGAGAATGTGCTCAACTCTATTGGTGAGTCAGTCTTTAATGGTGGTTGCTGAAGTGTGTTATGCAGTCACAGCCTGAGCTTGGTGGAAATTCTTGAAGTGTTGGAGAAACTTGCATTGAATACCATTGATGAGTCAATTAGGAGGAGCACCGTGGTTTTTAAGGTATTGCCCTGTGGTATGATTGTGCAGAACCACTCTTCTCAAGGATAATTGAGATATGGAGAGGGAGATATATTGCTTTCCTGATCCTCCTGGTGCGCTAGATACTTCAGCTGTAGTGTCCAACCTGGTCCTGGCTGCCTATCACACTGCTCTCTGTATGTGTACGTGCTGGGAAGGAACATTGGCATCTTCCATGTGAACATCTATGAGGGTCAGCTGTGGTCTGGACTCTTGATAGAAATAGCTTAAACTTTAGGGCTAAAACTTTCTGTTGTTTGTAGTGTGGCTGAGTGCTGGCTGAGAGTGGGAGAAGAGATTATCCTGTCACCCAGGTAGATGGAGAACTATGTCATTTTTGCTCTAGTTTAAAAAAACTCTGCTATTAATAGTAAGGGAAGCACGAGGTATTACAGCCTCTGTGTAAGTCTGCACGGGGAGACTGTGCTGCACCTATCAGTCCTCAGGCAAAGCAGTTTCCTGGGCCTCTGGTTGCACAGTGCAATGTGAGCAGCTCTGCTGCAGGATGGCCTTCCACGCACTGCACCTCCTCCCCACCTTCCTAGGTGGAAGAAGGGCATGTCTGACAGCTAATACGCAGCTGTAGTGAGCATTTGAAATAATAATCTCCAGGATGGATGGGCAGGAGAGGCCAGTGGTGGGAAGCAAGAGGTGAAGGGAGCAAAGGAGAGAAGAGGACTTTGTTTTTAGGATATGCTACACTTAAAATTCCAAGACTGCTTCACTGACAGGCCACATAAAGAATTAGATTTACAATTTGAAGTAAGCTCTGTAGTAAAATAATTGGACTGGTAAAGCAATCTCACTCTCACTAAATTGCTTTCCGAGGAGCCTATCCTGAATGAGGCTGTGCAGCTCTTTCTGATATTTGAGCATCCTCAGGTCTCATTGACTTCAGTGGGAATTAAACTCATTGAACTGCTCACTAGGCAATTAGTTCCTTATAGGTCTAATTTTTCTGCTGCAAAGTGGTAGCTGCCTTTACCTTCAGTTAGCAGTCATACCCTGTGCTCCTCAAGTCCAAGCCTTAGCGTGCATGTATCATTTAACAGTTCTTTTGTGAGACATGTACTTAAGTATTTGTGCACATATTCTGTTCCTTACTGCTTTCTGTGGATAGGATCCCTGATAGTTTTGTTACACTGACTGCATCACGTTAGCAAACAGAACATGCAAAATACTTGATGGAAAGTCTTTCCAAAAATAATCCTGTCAAAAGCCCATAAGACAGTTTTATGTTTTGTTTCTTTTAGGTAGGAAGAGTTTGTTTTGCCTTCAAAAAGGGATGGATACACTTCAAATTAAGAGGACAACTTCATTAGCATGGAGGATGAATAATAAATGAGATAAGGAAAGTGAGCTTTTTCTACCTTTCCTTTCCATGAGAGAAGACCTCCTGAAATGCAGTGTATTTACAGTCCTCAAATTACTGAAGCTCTAAATGTTTTTGCTTTCATGGTCTCCATTTGTGCTACTGCACATTTTGGGATGATGGATTGTGGAGCACTGGGTGTTGAGATGAAGAGAATCAATAGTGTGATACAAAAGATGAAATAACTCTGATGGAACATCAATAAAGGCTAAAAGTTGCCATAGGGATTTGAATCTTAAAGAAGAGTTTGAGAAAGTATATTAAGAAGAATTCACTTCTCCGCTTGCACTTGTAGTGTCTTTATTCCATGAGCAGAAGTCACTTAGGGGTTCTTGTCAAGCACAGAGGTGGAGAAATTTTTTCTTTTCTGTATGTATACGGTGCCCCGTACAATGCCTCCTGGACACGATGTCTTCTGAGTATTGTCACAGCGTCATTGCGATCGCGGCCTATACCTGGCGTGAATAAAAATGGAAGATTAGAGCTCTTAATAGCCTCGTGTGCTGTTAAAGGGTTCAACACATGCAAACTGTAGGAGAAGTAGGAGAGTTTTTATCATTCCAAAGTTATTCACTGTTTAAGAGAACAGGTGTTGCAGGTCTGTTCACTAGCGTGCATAACCAGGAGTGTTCCCAACCAAGAGTTTTTCCATTTGACTCCACCACTGGCAAATTGTGCAAGAACAATTATGAAAGGCCCAGATTTTGCCCTAGTGTTAGCACTGCACAGTACTGCATTCAGCAATTTGTTAGGATGCAGTTTGGAATATTTGGTCTGAAGTAGAGAGGATTGTTTGACGAGTACATAATTTTCGAGGCAAAGAAGGCTGTCTCATGCAAAATAGCTACCATCTCTAAGCAGAACTCTAGTGTTTTGTTTTGTTTTGTTTTGTTTTTTCTTGAGTATGGACTAAATGAGGTTAATCTGATGTAATTCTGAGCTATAAAACAAGAAAACTGAGGAATCCTTGAATCATTTGCTAGGCAGACAGAAACCCAGGTGGGTGATGGTATAGGGACATATTTGATTACTTCTGTTTCTAAATGATGTACGCATTGCAGATACACAGCAGAATTGTGTTTTCATTGGTAGCTTTCATTAGGATCTTTATGCAGGAGGCGCACCTGGAGCTCCACGTTAGATTTTATGGATTTTATGGGAAAAGGTGCTATTGAATGTGACTGAAGGTATCACAGTATGCCTCTTAACATTTCTGTTGTAATTCAGTGTTCCTGTCCTCATTGTTATCTCCTTGTTTCCCAAATGTTTATCAGAACTACTTTCACAACTTATTTCTCACCTTTTGCTTGCAGCAATATGCAGAAAAACAAAATTCTGATTGCCCATTGCATTCTGAAAGAATATTCATTGCTTTCATATACATAATTCATAATGATGTCACACTCTGGACTTCAATTAGAATTCTGACTCTATCACTCTCATAGTTTAAGAAACAAACACTAAATAAACCACATAGCTTTGTGACAAAGATAAACCAAAATCAGAGAGGCAAATTAAGTTAGAACCATAAACACTTCTCCTCTGAATTCAATATAAATCTTGAAACAGTGGTAATTTAGACATGTACCACTAAACAGATATGGGAAAGCTAGGCTGTTAGTGTTGAAGACCTTAGCTGTTTCTAAGCAAACTGCATGGGACTTGCCTACTAAAATGTGCCATGTAAAAATAAAGCTATTAAGGCAGGGTTGGCATCATCATTTTTCTTTTGCAGATCAGGTGGTAGTTTCTGGCAGTAACTTTTAGAGCTGAAACAAATTAATGCAGAAATCAAGGTTAGGTCATACACTTATTTGCTCAGTTCAAAGTCAAACCGTCACAAAAGGAAGAACAGGAATGCACTGTTCTGAAATACGTTAGTGTTATTAGTAATATATTAAAATGCAACACATTTTTAAAAATACTGCTTCTGTCAAAATACTTATTTATGTTGAATTCTGTCTTCCAAGGAATAGAGTACTTAATCCAGCAATGCATTTAAGCTTATGACTGATTTCAAAGATGAGAACACAGAACAACTCACACGCTTAAAGTTAAGCACAAGATTAATTGGACAAGGTTAATAGCCCTGCTGGGAGGAGATCAAGTGTTCAGCTATAAGGACCTGACTCTGCCAATCTTACTCATGGGTTTTTTTGTGCAGTGAGACATCTATGAGATTTCATCCCATTCAACACAAGAGTGGTGTAGCCAAATGCTACTTACGCCTTAAATCTAAGAGGTGAAATCTTAAGCTCCAGGATCAGGCCTTCTCCCTTAATATTTCATCACATTGACTTCTTTGGCAGCTTAAGTTTCACAACAGTTCAATGGAGTGTCCTCTAGGGAGAGCGACTTTGCAGATGTGGAGAAGGGCTATCAAGGGCAAGTAGTCAGGTTTAGCCTAGTTAACACAAGGAGAGAAAACCCACCTTTTACCAGTTGCAGTTGATGTTCTTCCTGAGTTCAAACCTTTGATCTGAATCAGGAAGACTAGGAACCTTAACCCAAGCTTTCCCATGTCGCAGATGAATGTCCCAAGCAGCAGGCTTTTGAGGGTTTTAGATCTTGCTCTGATTCTGCCAGGAGTCCCAGAACCTGAGGTTCTCAGTGCACAGTCTGCCTCTAAACCTGCAGGTCTGAGCTTTAATGTTTCTTGGGGCAGGCAGTGGGAAGACTGGCAAGGGGTGCAAAACTCAGACACTTCAAAAAAACTTCGTAAGTCACAAAATACAGTTCCTGCCCAAATCTGCTGTATTTCTAAGTGTGACATCAACCCTTTTTTGTCTCTGCTTTCAGGTTGCTCCTATAATTAAAGAAAGGATGATGAAGAAGGGCAGCATGATGCTTGGGTACCAGCCTCACCAGGGCAAAGTCAACTTCTTCCGCCAGGTGGTGATCAGCCCGCAAGTTAGTCGAGAGGACATGGACTTTTTGCTGGATGAAATTGAACTGCTTGCTAAGGACTTGTAGCTGTAGCTCCACAGCACCAGGCGCTGCTCACGTGATATTTATGGTGAGAGAATGGCAGCAGCGTTCTGGTGCTATTTTGTGAAAGGTAGTAAAAAGCTTGACATATAGTTTGGAAACTGTCATTTTACAGAGTGATGTTGAGAGCTTTGCAGGTAGAACACCCCCTTCACAGGAAAGTATTTGCTGATGAGGGCTGAGAGTGGCCGGGGGCAGGCCAGTGCTTGCAGCACCACTGCCACCATTCTGGGAAGTGTTTCCTTGAGAAGGGAGCACTTCTGAAAATGGTGTCTATGTCCCACGGAGGGCAGCTATTTACGGAGTGCCTGTGCACAGTGTAGCTCAAACTGGTCACTTACACATGCAGGTGATACTCCTCTGAAGTTACTGTTAGGAGTGGACTTAGCTCGGTGAGCTTTAAAATATATTTTCAATATTTTAGTGTGGTACGTGTTTAAAGGTAGAGGCCTGGTTGGTAATTACACTGATAAGACTGAACATCGTGGACTTGTATGAAGCGTTCCTCAAGGCCCCTAACTAGATGGATTGCCCAGGTTTTCCACCATGAGCACATTCAACGTGGGGTTGTACAGTCGCCGTCCTCGGAGGTTTGCAGGACCCACCTGCACAAAGTCCCAGGCAACCAATATTGACGCTGCTTTGAGCAGGTGGAACTAGATGACCTATAAGGTCCCTTCCAACCTAACTGATTTTGTGATTCTATGAAATACAATGATTGGGTGCAGTCACTGTTTGCCAATGTTGCCCACCCAAAATACCACCACCACTTTAGCAGAGCTGAGAATACTGGAATAGCACTTAAAACTTCTTATCTCTTTGTTAAACAGAGCTACATGTCATTTCTGAACTGCTGTTCACCTTCCTCTGTTTTTAAAGTGTAAAGATTTATTTGGCAGCTTTTAAGATGCACTTTAAAATTATAACAGAGAAAAAATAAATATATTTACCTGAAAGATATATATTTTTAATGCATGGTGACTGTATATTGAATATAGCAAAATTACATATTTGTCATTGTCTGTCTGTATTTGCCTACAGATTTGAGATGACTCAATTTTATGTTATCAGTGTATAATTTATATTTTGGCACTGAGATTAAGGTGGTGGTGATCAGTGAAACCCTGCCTGGGATTTTAGGATATGAACAGTCTGAGTATTTTTGGTCAATCTTAAATTGCAAAATTAAATTCTAAACTTTGTGTTAAGAATTACAGTTTACTTCTGATCTGTTTTTATTCTATAAAATGATCCATTTTATGACGATAGAAATTTATTTCTTGGGGTGAAGTTCTTGCAGCAAACTAATGGAAATAACCATGTCTTCCACCTTGTAATCAATGCCTACTTATCTTCCATGTTTTGATGTTTGTTCCTTATTCTGTATTTGAGGTCACGCTGACCAATATGAACCTTTCTGCTCTAATGTTTTCTGTCCTGCTGAAAGCTGTCTTTAAACACAATGATTTCTTGTTTTCATTTCCTACATTGTACTAGGATCCAACATTGCGTGACATTCCTACTTCTGATCTCCAGGATTAAGATATGGAAAATTTAACAAAGTCGTGATACCGAGGAGGTCACACTATTAGAGCAGTAGATAGGAGCAAGAGTCACTCTGCAGCACTTGACAGATGCCTTTAGCGGTGTCCTGGAAGTGAATATTCTTGTGCTATTATAGTGAGCCACTGGACTTTAAGCCAAAACCCACATTGATATTAACATAAAAATGAATATAATGATGTTGTCCCTGGATTTTGCCCTGTAATACCCACAGTTCACTTTATCATTTATTGTCTTGTGCTTCTGGCTATACCAGCTGGGAAAGCACTTAACTAAATTCAGGGCCCATAAGGCTCATTTAGCCTCCCAGCCACACCGGGTGGAGTGCAGAGTACGCAAGGGGTGCTGGAACGATGGGATGACTTGCTGTTGCTTCTCGAGTTAGATAGGACTGTTACCCCTTCTCCTTCTCTTTTTTTGACCTTGAAGGGAAAGGCAGAATATAGCGTCAGGATGTTTTGATTATGGTCCAGATTCTTGGTGAGTACTTGATTTTTGATTCAGGGGGGAGCTATGTCACCTTCTGTCAGCTAAGAATTTGGTCCATGCTGTTTTGTGACACTGCTACCATTAAAAAAGTGTTACTGTCTTGTTTCTCGTCATGTTGTTAGTGCATTTCTGTTTCCAGCTACTGTGACACTTGCAGCCCATGTCAGACTGAAGTTATCAGTTCCTTTCTGTAGCAGTAGTGGCTATAGTATTTTTAAATGAGAGCAAAATGGAACTTTTTTAATGTTTGCAGAAAATAGGTCTCCGATCAACATGTGCACTGATTTCTTCAAAGGTATAGGTTAACCTTCCAGTGTGATGTGAGTACCTTATCTCATCTCCTTATATTTTCTATTATTGCTGACCCCTTATCCGGTCCCAGGTGCGCAATATGACGGTCTCATTTCAGGACTAATGTCATTTTCTCATACTTACCTATTTAGGACTAGTATGTACAAAATGTCTATTTTGTAGCTGGTGATTTTAATAAAAAGTGAAGTAAATGACACCCTTATAAATAAAGGTTGTGTTTGTCATTTGTCAATCTAAAACTGCAGACACATATATGCATGAGCTCTCCAAATGGAGAAACAACAAACTGCCAGCGCAGCTTTAAAATGTGAAACCTAGTCTAACCCTGCTTCAGGATGTGGTTTATCTGTGTGCTGTGCCCATATCATCTTTAATAAACATCTTGGATGAAAATGTGTCACAATTTATCTTACTCCTCCTTTCAAATGCAGAAGTTAAATCCTTTTTGCAGAAATGGCCATTTTATTTATTTATTTGCTATTCTAGCTAGATGGGATTGGCCCATGAGCTCACTATAGTAGTTACCGAGAAGTGCCATCCCTCAGGATGCTAAGCCAAGTTCTGGAAGTAATGAGGTACGGTTATAAATCAGTATAAGCTGATCCACTGGCTCTTTCAATCTTTTTAATTTCTTGTGTCTACTTTTAATAATCTTTTTTCAGCATGGAGTTTTAGGAAAGGAAGGAAGTATTTAGACAGAAGGGATACTGAGGCGGTTTTTAGTCTCAGTTGTGTGGATGCATCTTGTGAGAACTTTGGGCATTTTGTGCTGTGTCCATGTGCAAAATCACTCACAAATCATTGTGCCTAGAACAAGCAGTCCTGGTCTCAGGACTTCGAATACGATTTTCTGTGATAGATTAATACAAATCAATACAGTCTGGTTATGTATGATTTCAGTTCTTCTAATTCTCACTGAGTTAACTGGAAACTCTTGCTGGATTGAGCCCTGAGTTTTATCGCTGGGATCTTTCATTTCAACACCAGCAGTTTGGCACTCAGAACATCGCAGTTATCTATTCAAGGTTCATGCCTAGAGATTCAGATTTATCTTTATTTCTGTGAGACTGAATCGAAATGTATTTTCATTTGTATCCTTCAATGATGCATTAAGATGCTTTTCAAATATCATTTGACCCTTAAAGGACAAGTAATGTCCTTTAGGAGAAGCCTGGTAGAACTGGTAGAGTTGCATTCCCAGAATGCCACGTAAGAGTGTGTAAAAACCTGTTATGTGCCTGCCATTTCCTCGTACACACAGATCACAGCATTAGTTTATATTCAAATAATTTTTATTTTTAAATCCTTGGGTAGCATGATTGGGCTTACAAAACCGATACGAAATGTTGAAGGCAGAGGAGAAGAATAATTCAGAAATACTAAATGATAAGTCTGCTTTCTCCTATTATGTCACACATGAGCTCTATGACAAGCCAATGGTGAGCTGAAAGTGTCATTTGAGTCCCCTGTTTTCAACAGCACCAAATCTGCGCAGCCTCTCTTCCCTGCGGCCTACTTCCATGGGCTTTCAACCGGAGAGGGAAGTGTGTTCATCCTGGAAACCGCTTGTAGGTAAGGCCCACTCACACGCCTGCCCTCCCTCCTGTGGCATAATTGGTAAATGCTATAAATCATTTGAGCTTATAAGCACTGTGTCTAGTACAGTAACTGCTAAATATTGCTACTGTTACATCCCGAAATAATGCAATTGCAC
Organism: Platalea leucorodia; assembly: GCF_965183815.1. NCBI lineage: Eukaryota > Metazoa > Chordata > Aves > Pelecaniformes > Threskiornithidae > Platalea > Platalea leucorodia. The sequence goes on from NC_138823.1 coordinate 123,490,251, forward strand.
ACATTCATTATGTCTTAATTGCACATGCTAATTGCAGGTTAGATGCAATCAAAGCAGCACTGCCTGGCAAATGCACTGTGCAAACCATGAGAAACCCTGGTGGAAGGGTTTTCTGTCTTTAAATTGAATCTACTCTCCCACAATTACATGTTTTTGCTTCAGATGTACAATTAGATGTTATTACTCTAATTCTGTAACTACACAATAATCAACCAAAAATTACTTTGAGAAGCAAAACAAAACAAGGAAATTTGCACAGCAAGAGGTACAATAAAGAGAACGTCAAAGGTTTCGAGGCAAACCCACAGAAGGAAACAATGGTCGTGCGAACGATTAACCTCTGCTAAATCCATTGTACGTGAACGTGCGGCATGGCTGTGCTGCAGGAGTGGAGCGGTGAACCGGTACCCATCGTGGGGTCATCAAAGAACTTGCATATACCCCGACACCGCAGCAATCTGCCCCAACATAGCATGGTCCATCCACTGATCCTAGACAAGCCCTTTCAGAAGGCAGGACGCTTTGTAGTACAGTAACAATTTTTGTTTGTTTTAAAGCATTCTCAATAATAAAAGTGATACTGAAAGGGTAATCTTGAAAAAGTCCAACAGAGGTGACCACTTTAAGCCTTAGTAGCTCATGTACAATCAAAGCACAATGGATCACATTTTTAAAATTCATTAAAAAAATCAGTAAAATCTTTATTTTATGAAGGATAAAAGCAAATAATAGAAAGCGAAGGACATGGACCCTTAATAGTTCTGTCAAACACAGATGTTCTGTTTTGATGAAATAATTTCTTTCTTGTGAGTAACTTGGAGAGTGTTAATTTCTGCAGAGCTATTTAAAAATGGAAAGTATGATGAAAGCACTCCCCATGAAATAGCAGAGGGCCATGAAAAATAACATCTGCCTTTGGGACTGTGCGGTCTATATTGTCCTCTGCACAGCACTGTTCTTCCAAGAAACTTTCACCCAGCTCGTCATTCTGGGAAGTGACTCCTCAAATCTGGCAGGCGCTGGCGCTGGCAGCTGCAGCTTTGTGCATCTTGCCTCTTTTGTGCCAGGTGATATGGATTTTTACTCTTGCTCTGTTTCTGTGCCCTCTCTCATGCCTGGACGTTTTTTCAGAGGGAGTCTTCCGGTATTTGGCACCATAGGAAAAATGTCAGAGTAGCAGAAGGGGGAAGATTGAAAGCTGAAGCAAAAGCAGTGTTCAGGTTGGTATCTTGAAGTGACATTTTGCCTTCTCTTTCTCAGCAATGGATTTGTCTAATGCTCAGATGACCATCACTCACTGCTCCCGTCAGAACTATGGTAACACCAAGATCAGGACTTCACTGTGCACTGTACAACATGGGAAACCAATTTAGCCTTGGGACAATAAATAAGACAAAGGGTGGGAGAAAGAAATGTTGGTTGTCCTATTTTACAGAAGAATGATGCCCAAGGAACTTAAAACTTCTATTTTTGTGAAAACTTGCAATGTGGATTTAGAAAAATTGTTGAAGGAGTCACTACCAGAAGACAGCCGTGAGTGAAAAATGGGACATAGTGTGATATGGGCTTAGCAGAGGGAGATGGTGCTAGGCTAACCAGAGAGCTTTCTGGGGAAAAAAAAATTATTTTCTAGGCTGGACTCTTACAGTATTTGATGTGGTATCATTTGGGAAAACGTGCGTGAGATGGGAAGCAAGATGGAAAAGGTAAGGTAGGTAGGACTATCTAGTGAAAGATGAGGACGACTGATGGAGAAAGGAAGATACCATTCAAGTACTGATATTGATTCTGGGCTAATCTAGCTTCATACTGTCATCACTGACCCTTTCAGAAAGATCAGACTTATGTTCATGACATTTGCTGATGAAGCTATGTTGGAAGTTTTAGAGTTTGACATGCATGAAGAACTAGGTGATTTTAAGAGCTTGTGGCAGGGGAGACTCAGTCAAACAAAGTGCAAAATCTTTGGGAACTTGCAAAAAGCTGCAGGAACTTTTTGGTTAGAGGTAGGATGTACTAAACACTTGGGAAACAGAAAATTGTGGGCATAAGTATTATGATGGCATAAATAGAAGTGTATGAGCTAAGCCTAAATACCATATAAATAAAGTCAGCCAGCCAAGAAATTTGGTGGTAAACATCAAAGCAGATCTAGTCTCTCATCTGGAGCATGGCAGCAAGGAAACCCTAGCTGGGCAGCACTCGGTGGTTAGTCCAGGCCTCTATCCCCCAGCTCTGTTGTCTCGAGCTGCGAGCAGTGAACAGTGAGAATATTAATTGGTTTTACAGAGCCAAAGAGCAGCGCTGCCTAGTCGTGTGCTCCATCTACTGGTGTGTCCTCTGGTAACCAACTTGTGCCACACACAGGATGTCTCTTCCAAAGAGCCCTCTTGGACATCTCAGATGTGGCAGCGGAGGGAATTGGAACTAAAACTTCCTGGGATTTTTCAGACAAAAATGATTTGTCAGAAAATGTTGCTTTAGGCTTTAGGCATTGGACTAGACTGCTTAGGCATTGGAACAGACTGCCCAGGGAAGTGGTGCAATCACAGTCCCTGGAAGTGTTCAAAAAACGTGTGGATGTGGTGCTTAGGGACATGGTTTAGAGGTGGACCTGGCAGTTAGGTTAACGGTTGGACTCGATGAGCTCAGAGGTCTTTTCCAACCTTAATGATTCTATGATTCTATGACTTGTTTGTCCTGTGAAAACATTGGATTTCAATGGACTTTAAGGAAATACTTGCAGACCTGTGATCATTTCTTGTCATCCTACCTAAATAATGATGGGAATGTGTTTCCATGCTGTGTAACCCATGACAACACTAGTGTGTTTGGGGCAGCCAAGCTGAGCAATGGGGAGCTCAGGGTGCCATGAAAAATGCACTTCCCTGACTCTGAGCCCCTCAGCTGAACAGTGATTCCTTACTCTTGCTCCTTACCAAGGTTAAAAATGGACTCAGGAGCATGCAAGCCGCTTTTAAGCTGTATGGCTTCAGAGTGACGAGTTTCCAGGCTTGATTTTATTCTGAAGCAATCCAAATGTCTGGGTATTTTTAACAGTTTCCTTTCCGTGAGAAATATCGATGTTCTACAGTGAGTTACAAAAGAGGATGTCCTGCCCCCGTGCCCCAGCACATTTTGGAATTTCCCATAGAACAAAATTTCCAGCTTCTGGACCACCCTGAACTCAGATCTTTGGAGACACAAACTGAACATAGAACTGCAACCCCTGTGGCAGTAAAGGATCTCCAACTGCCATTGAAACAATATGACCTCCCTCCTGAGATAGGATCAGTGATACCAGAGAACTAGCGTCTAACCTTTGCCTAGTCTATAATTCATGACCAAAATTGCTGGACATCCTGCAGCTTTCCCATGATGTTTTCTTAATGGATAATCTAGATTTTCCCTGCTTTGCTTGATCTCTCCACCATGATTAGGGCCAACACATATTTCTCCTCTTTGCAACTTCTACGTATTCAAGGAAAGATTATTATCTTATTGCCCCTTAACCATCTTCTTTTCTAGTTCTGAATACAGTCACTCCTCCCACATTTCCTCAGAGGCCACTTTTCTAAAAGTCTTCTGATTATTCTGCTGCCCAAAATAAGACAGAGCAGTCCTCTGAAACCTTGTCAGGGTTTAAAAGAGAGGCAGGATTAGTTTGTACATCTCTCAGCCACCACTGCTGCTTGTACATTGCAGTGTGATGTTCACCTTCTTTTGTAACAGCAAGATGCTATTGACTCGTTAAGTTTGTGATCCACTCTGAGCCCTAGAGCTTCTTTGGCCAACAACTGCTCTACATGGCTTTTCCCCATTAGATCTCTGTATGCTTAATTACTCCTTTCTAAGTGTCCCCACTAAAGAGGATCACATTTTTTCACCAAGCACAACATAGCTAGCTGGTCAAGGGAGGTGCTCGTCCCACTCTATACTGCACTGGTGTGGCTCCACCTCACGTACTGTGTGCAGTTTTGGGCACATAAGGAGGACATCAAACTATCAGAGCGTGTCCAGAGGAGGGTGACCAAGATGGTGAAAGGTCTTGAGGGCAAGACTTACAAGGAATGGCTGAGGTCACTTGGTTTGTTCAGCTTGGAGAAGAGAAGGCTGAGGCGTGACCTCATCACAGTCTACAGCTTCCTCAAGGTTGGCAGTGGATGGGGAGGTGCTGATCTCCTCTCTCTGGTGATCAGCAACAGGACATGAGGAAATGGTATGAAGCTGCATCAGGAGAAGTTCAGACTGAACATTAGGAAAAGGTTCTTTGCTGAGAGGGTGATTGGTCGCTGAAACAGGATCCCCAGGGAAGTGATCACGGCACCAAGCCTGTTAGAGTTCAAGGAGCGTCTGGATGACGCTCTTAGTCATACGGTTTAGTTTTAGGTAGTCCTGCAAGGAGCGGGGACTTGGACTTGATGATCCTTATGGGTCCCTTCCAACTTGAGATATTCTATGATTCTATGATTTATTCAATCTGTCAAGAACGACTTGAATTGTCAGCCCATCCTGCAGCACACATGCAGCCTCTCACAGTGCAATACAGTTTGCAGATTTAATAAGCATATATTTTAATCCATCACCTAGGCTATTATTTAAAATACTGAATATGGGCTAGACCTGGGTCACTGTGGAACTGTACTCAACATCTCCTAAGGACCTAGCCAGCTTTGCATCCGCTCTGTACTTGAATTTAGACAACATTTCCCTAGTTTGCTAATAATATCACTTGAGGTGATGTCAAAAGCCTTTCTAAGCTCAAGCCATATGATATTTATTGTATATCTTCTCCATTTTACAAGAGCTACTGCCCTGTAGGAAAAAAACCCCACATGATGAATCCATGTTGACTGCTACCCTCTTCTCATTGTTTTTCCAGTTGCCTTCAAATAGTTTGATTCCTCCCACCCTCTGTAATTTCCTGAGATGCAGGGACCTGAACGGGTGCCCTGCTTCTCTCACCCCCGTTCAAACGGTAAGTACCACCACTGCCCCTTTTGCAAGATGGGAGCAAGCTGGGTGATTGCAAGAATCCTTTCTGGGGCATGTTGCAGCTCGGAGAAATTGGTCCTCAAGTAGTTGAACCTCAGGTTGGCTGTGGATGAAGCTGAGGCTGGAGGGTGCTGAAAGGTCTGGCAGGGCCACGTGCCCAGGTGCTGATGCTGCAGGAAAGCAGGGGTCTGGGAAGGGGAGGATGGATGACCATCAAAGTTTCTCCTCAGTACAGAGCCATGATGTGGCTGGGATGTGTGTTTGGATTTGGAGTTGGACAAGCACTCCCATTTTGTGCGGGAGAGTCAGGGTAGTCAAAGACAAGCATGAATGGATCTGAGACTGCAAGGATGAGTTTTGTCTAGATCAGTCAGGCTGAAACAATACAATATACTAAGTGTTTTCCACCTTTTTCTTATCCCGTGCTAGTATGAGAATTAATCTTTTATTGTCTGATTGCAGCTAGAGAGAGGACTAATACAACCAAACAAGTACTAAACATTTTGGCCTTTCCAGCCACCCTTCTTTTCAGTTGTGCAGTTCTTCTTGAAGGGATTTCTTTTCTGGTTTTTTTAGTTTGGTTGGTTGGTTGGTTGGGTTTTTTTTGGTTTATGTTTTATGTTTTTCTTCATAAAAAATACCCATACTATTTAGTTTGCTGTGTTTCTTTAGAACTGGAAGACAAACAAAGACATTGCTCTGGTCCCAGAGTATTGAGCCTGATGAAGCAATCATATAAGAGATATTTGCATAAGACGTTAAAAAAAAAAAAGCCCCGTGCCCGATTAAGAGCCCTTCCCCCATAATTATTGTCTTAATGAAAGAACTACATGCAGCTCACAATACCTATAATTTCGTTTTAATTACTCCTGGAAGACAATTAAAGCAGTTATTTAAAAATGCAATTCTTACCAAAATGGAGTCACAAGCATACACAAGGTATTCATCAGAGCATTTAATATCCTCAAGTTAATAATTTTATTATTGCCAAAATGTGTGGCTCAAGCAAGAAATATGTTGCTATGATGGCAAGACAAATCATTCGCTCTACAGCATTCATACATTCCAATTGCTAATGCATTGGCCGCACATACAGAAAAGGAGATTAAAAAAGATGAACATCATCATTTGACCTGTCTGACCCTGTATCCAAAGCTTATTTCATGCATTTGTCCATGAAATAAATTTCCATCTCTTTTAGAAGCTAATATGATTGATTTTGCACATCAGGGCAAGTAGTACAAAAACACAGAGCTCCAGCCTACTCAACCCATGTGGCAATCAAGACTCACTAAGGATTGTCAGAATTCTCATTGGAAAATTGAAAGGCAAAAATTTCTTTGTAAAAATCCATTTTATTTCTCACTAGGATTTTTGAACCTGATACTCTGTATCGTTAGAAGCAATGTGAAGACACGTAAAGAAAAGAACAACCACTCTTTAAGCTAGTCTGTGATCACTCTCCATATATTGGTATGAAAAGCACATTGTCCGTACTAAAAATCTGCCTGTAATCCATAGATGTAATAGGTCAAAGTGCTGAAGTCAAACCTATTGACCTCAGGATGTTACAGCGGGGTGAAGGGATGGTCTTACTAAATGTCTCTTAATGTGAGCACATGAAGGCACATGGAGTAGGCTTCATCTCTCCAAGCTTCAGCTGTCTGACCGTTTGCTGCTGGTGCTCAGACTCCCTCGTGGCTCCCTGCGCAGCCCTGATCCCACCGGGGAAGGGCCTGCCCTGCCTTAGGAGCCAATTTTTGGCCAAGCTGCTGATGTGGTGAAGGTCATGAGACTCTGCAGCATCCATCGCTCGCTCTGGGGAGAGTTTTCCTGAGAATGTTTTACATTGAAAAAAATGAACCGTCTTCTGCCAAAATGTTTTCCTCTAGAACTAATAAAACCAAGTTAGACTGTTCCCCAGATGAGGAATGAATTTTGTCTGGTTGTGTGTCATGGATACAATAAACAGTTTATACTTGGGCAAAGGCTGTGTTTAAGTATGGCTGAATCCTGTTTGGTTTACTGTGATTAACCTAAACAATTTATAAATGGATGAAGTAAGTTAATTTAAATTCTTTCTTCCATTTCCTATGACTTTGTTAAGATTAGGTTCTTAAAAGCAACCATTCCAGAAATTATTGCAAGACAAGCAAATTAATGTTAACATTCCTACATTAAAATGAAATTGCCTTAATTTTTTTTCCTTATTTAATAAGGCTTATGTGTCTTTTCCAGAAGTACTCAGGCTACACAACCTGCTGCTTAATGGGAGATGCCATTAATGCCTTAAAACATGGGAGCATTTCACTACTATGCCTTTTGAAGCATTTCAAGAAAAATTTCAGCCTAATCCCTTGCAAGTTGCTTTTGCAAACTCCTCCTCAGTGGTGAGGCTGAAGTGTCGGTGACGTTGTCATGTTACAGAAATACTGCTCCTGCTTCTCATGTGGGGATTAGATGAGCAAAAGGGGTTGTAGCCACAGTACATGAGCAAGTCTGTGTTTAAAGTGTACGAGGCTTAACAACTGGAAAATTAAAAGTCTTGGTATGAGATTTATGTCCCGTTCAAAACCTTTTAGCTAATTAAAGGTATGGCCTATTTTCTTCTGCCTCCAGGAGCACCGGATGGCTGATGGAAAGCGAGTATCATCGCAGTTGAAGAGAATCGATACTCTGGCTTTAATTTCACCAAAGGAGGAAACCTCACCTTTCCAGAAATAAGGCTGGATTCAAGTAGCAGCAGTTATCGTCTTTCACTTGCTAAGTGCCTCTCTTATGGATGGGCTGCTCCTGAATACGCTGTCTGTTAACCCACATGCTGCAAGTTATAATTCTCCTTGGTGGCAGCACCACGTGGCTGTTTTTCTTGGTGGTGTGTGCTGATGGGCTTTGTGTTTTCTTTTACCAGATCCTTTCGCTGACAGCCTTTAGTTCAGTTTTGTTGGATCAAAGCTGAAATACTGTTTTTGTGATTCCAGGCATTCATATACCCTGTACAAATGATTTTGCTCTTTCCAAAAATAGTGTTTTTTTTTTAAAAAAAAAAGGATTCTCAAACAATTGTTGCAATGATGCCCTGAAAAGGCCCAGAGTAGGCCTTGTATTTTCATCTCGATCTCTGAAGCAATATGACCCTTGCCACTTCTGAGTCTGGGGAGGCATTTCTTCTTATACATCATTGCCAAATGATGTAGTCCCAATTTAAAAGATCGATATTTTTATCATCTTATTTTACTGGGTAGTCATAGCATAGCCAGCCTCACTAGATTAGTGCAGAGATCCTCTCAGCATTCACATACATGTATAAGGAAGTCAGTAGATAAAGAAGACCAGCCTTTAAGTGCTAAACATTTGCAGCCACCGACAGACAGATGTTTATCTCAGGAGAAGTCTTCTGTTTGAGAACAAGAAAGACAGTTTTCACCTTCAAGCAAAAGCAGGAATTAGATGCAATCAATACCTTCTGCAAAACATTTTCTAACCTTAAATGGTCTCCTACAAGGTTGAAGTGTGAAGACCCTGGCATATTTCTAACAGAAGGAAGTCTATTTCTGGAACGCTTTGTGTGAGACGGAAAGTGCTGGGTTTGGGCTTTGTCGGGGGGGGGTGAGGAGCCCCACTTCTGTAACTCACCACACAGCTCTGATAACATGTCCTGCATCCCATGCCGGTTTAGCTCATCCTAAATAAAGCACTCCCCTAAACTCTGCACGCAGCCAGCCTGTGGCTGAGGCATGCTGCGAAAACCATTTCAAAGGTCCTTATGTTATGCTGGCAGGCAACTGAGCCGTACACCACAGAAAACCCTGCTGCAGCAGGGGTGTAAATGTTGTAGGGGCATTTTCATTCCTGGCTCAGGGGGTGGGATTCATGGAGTGGGAGGTGAGAGTTGAGGGTGAAGCGGGGGGGGGGTAATGCAAGTCACTCGTGCCCGTGGAAGCTTCACCCCAGGGGGTGCCAGGAGGGGACAATGTGGTCGTCTTCTCCTTCTGGAAACTAAGGAGACAGCCCTGGTGCGGGGAGCCTCACTCAACCACTCATGCTAGAGCAGGAAGCCAGTGAGCCTGGCCTGCGACATGACCACTATCTCCATGCAAGTTGGTTAGAAACACATATGATGTGTATTTCTTTTGGGCTTTGCTTCCTCTGCTTTGCTTCTACCATAAATAAGCAAAGAGCCTTTAAACAGCAGTATGCAATGGTTTTACTCAGGTGCTGTTTCTGGAGGAGGACAGACCCTGGAGGTCAGGACAGTCGCTGTTGGGGAGAGGAGTGGGCCAGGGGGCAGAGGGTCACTGGAGGAAGGGCACGGCTCCAGCCCGAGCAGAAGTGAGGATGAGGTGCCCTTCAGGGGACTGTGGAGGGCTGAGCCTGATGTTTAAACCCCAATATCTGATGCAGGTCTTGTTCTGAAACACAAATACCGTGAGTTGCTTTCATGAGAGAAAGGCCAGCACCCTGATCCAAAACCAGAGGCAGGAGGGAGTGTGCTGTGCAGCCCCACTTAGGCACCTGAAGGTGACTGGAAAGAAGAGAGGAGCAGCAGGGAGGGCAGGGTGGCAGCCTGGGCTTGAAGCCACGGATGGGTGAAAAAAGAGCCGGGTGAATTGCTTTTTGTTTCTTCTTCCACAGGAGAGCCTTGCTGCAGTGGAGGAGGAAGAGGGGGAGTGCTTTCAGCTGTGAGTGGTCCCTCCTGTGACACACACGAGATGGCTAATCTGGGAAGAAATTCCAGGGATCTTTGCTCTACCTGCTTTCACATGGCAGCACGTTTGTGAAACAGGCGTTTCAGCAGTGACAGTTTAATCATGCCAATTTAATCAGGTGACCATTTTATTTTTTTTAAGAATTCAGCTACATAAATACAACTGTCTGAAGAGATTGGTTTATCACCATTATAACAGAGCAAATAATTCACAGCAGATAATTTATGAGCTGCCTTTGTCTCTTCATGAAGTGATTAGATGGTGCTCAAGGCATTCAGTAGTCAAGAGTTTTAAATCTGTTTCCTGGGCTCGATCCTCCCAAGAGCCTCACAATTTGGTTGTATTTCAACAATCCACTGACTTTGTCCTTAGCTTTCTGCCCATGAGCAAGGTCTTGCAGCTGCCGGAGGCCAAAAATAGGTGAGAGCTGCCAATATCTCAAGGCACTGTGAGGAAATGTTGTCTGGACAGCGGGGCTGGGACACCATGGGCTCAGGCCAACTGGGTCTTGTGGGTCACTAACCCAGTAGGACACAGGTGCCTGAAAAAAAAAACCAAAAACGCACCAAAATCCTGGAGTGAGGTGCAGCACTTTGACCCAGGACGAGACTGGAAGTTTTGGCAGCCCCCCAGCAAGAGCCTTCTGAACATGCACATGGTGTGCACCCACTTGCATGAATATTTGCCAAGTAATAAGCAGCATGAACACAGCCAAACTGCATTCAGGAACAACAAGCAGACAGTCTGGAACAGAATTCGCTCCATTTTCTTTGTGGCCAGAGGGAAAAATTGCCATAGGCAGCGTTTTATTAAAAACATAATGCCAAAAAAAAAAAAAAAAAGCAAGCAAGAGAGAAACAGGGCTAAGGATCAGGAAATAAATTAATCAGTGTTCCTCTGGAAGCCAGGGAAGCCCTTGGGTCCCAGCACAGCTGGCTTGACAAGAGGACAATATTGCAGGTGCTCTGCATGTGGCTCAGTTTGTTTCCAGGAGCATTCAGAATAATGATGTCTACATGGCTTGCTTTTTCTTCCCCCCCCCCCCCCCCTCCTCAGGAGCTGGGTCATGATTTTTTTCTTCTTTTATTGTTCATGTCTGTGCCAGTAGCAGTTGGGATGTGAAATCCCAGTTGTGCTGGGAATTGTGTGAACTGGTAACACAGAGGCCCTCTGTGCTGGGAAACTTTGCCATCCAGTTTAGACCATTGCTTGGTTCAGAAGTAAACCCAAGGACTGCCTTCTGCATTGCACAGCTGGAGCCTCCTTGCTGTGTATCCTGGCCATAAAATGGTGAGTGACATGCTAATTAAGAGCTGCTCACAGAAGGATGTTGAATACCATATTTAGGATAAGAAAGGTGGGCAAAAGCCTTAATTGAAAACAATATTAAAAGGATATAGTGTACTTTATTTCAAGGATATTGTGTACTTCATTTCAAGACTGAAAGGTCTCTGGAGTTTGCCTGCTACAGTTTCTTAATACACTTTCTTTTTGCAACACTTGTTTGCCTCGTTATGCCAAAAGGATTTTGCCCTTGAGCCAGTGTAAACAATCTGTCAGGGCCTGAAGACCTTCACCAATATGCAGTCAGTGGTGGGGACTGGTGAGGGGTGGCCACTGCCACCAGTGCACCAGCAAATGCTGGGGCTGACCACGGTGATGCTAGGCTTGCCTAGGGCTCAGCAGGGTGCTGCTGGAAATCATAGAGGTGTGGGCAGTCAGGCTTTGCATGCCTGTAGGGAAGCTGAGAGCTATTTTTCTGTCTGGCCTTCACTGAAGGAACAGCCGAGAAGCAAAGGCTGCACTGTTAACATTTGCTGGGAAGGGGGAGGCTGTAGAGCATCCCACCGTCCCTCAAGGTTAGAGCAACTACAGCAAGGCTGGTGCTGGCAGCGCTGCCTTGCCGCTGGCGGGGGTCCTGTCTTGACCCGTCCCCACTGCGCGCTCGGCGGCAGCCCTGCAGCAAGGCTGCCTGCAGGCCCCTCCATGCTGTCCCCAGGCAGCTGGTTTCAGCCGGCTGCGAAGCATCCTCACTCTGCAGCTTGATTTATAGTCTGGTAATATGGGGCAGGGGGTAGCTGGCTTAAAGGAAGAGCTGGTCACCTGCAGCTGTCTGCCCAGGGGGGCACCGAGGCAGGGCCTGCTTCACAAAGCCCCCGCTTGCCAATTTTAGACTGGATGTGGCCTCTGTGCTTTGCACCACACCTGACATTGGCTACGTGTGTTGCTCTCTTCAGAGCACCAGGTGCCCAGAGAGGCTGTGAGATCGTTAGCGTTGAACATCATACTCAAAATTCAATAAGGTCTTGAGCACCTTGATCTAAGGTTTTGAACAGGAGCCTGGACCAGATGACCAGCGAGGCCAGCGCCTGGACTGGAGGACCCTGCCACCTCAGTTATTCTGCAATTCTGCTTCAACTCATGAACGAAGACACCTGGGTAGCTGTTTTGGGAATCCCCACTTGAAGGTTCAAAGGGAGATACTCAGCGCAGCCAAGCATGAGCTCTGGTGGAGGTTTTGGCACCAAAATACATTCTCTGAAAAAAATGGTGTTGCCTGCAGAGTCTCAGATGCCTAAATCATGGACTGCATCCTCTGTAAAGGCTTAGAGTCAACCTAAGTCACACTCAAGGCAATTTTTTTAGTGGGGAGGAAGGTATGTATCTCACTCTTTGTTTAGTAGTGCTTGTGTTCTGCTTGTCTTCCATGGGAGGGGTATCAACTTAAAAAGGTGAAAGCTCTGAGTGGAGAGCAATAGCTTTAAGGCACAAGCACATTAATCATACACTTCTCAGTGACACAGATTTAGTGGGCTGTCTTCTGGCTCACTTCTTTAATACCAGCACCAAAACGACTGAGGTTTAACTAAGGCCTTATCATAGAATCATAGAATCATTTAGGTTGGAAAAGACCTTTAAGATCATCGAGTCCAGCCATTAACCTAGCACTACCAAGTCCACCACTAAACCGTGTCCCTAAGTGCCACATTTACTGAGAATTGAGCGACCTAAAAGTAGGAGAGCATCAGCTGTGAACCCTCTTCTCCCTCCCCTCCCCTGAGACTAGTGAAGGTTTCACACTGCAGGGGCTAACGGGCCAGCAAGTCCGGGTATCCGCTAGGGCTGTTCTGCTGAAGGGCGGGGTGGAGATGGCGGGAAGGAGTCGTGAGCAAAGCAGGGCACATGCCACGGCCATCGGCCATGCTGAGCATGACATTCAGGCCCCTGGTGGGAAGGAATGGGCCTGAATCATTTTAGGATAGGGTTCATTTTAGGAAGAGCCCTCTGCCTGTTCTGGATGCTCCAGAGGTGAAAGACAAACTTGAGTCGGTGTTATTTTATTTGCTCCAATAAACATTTGATTTATACAAAACAAAACAGTCAAAAAAAAAAAAAAACCAACCCAAAACTGTTTACAAAGCAAGTTAAGTGCTTGAAACATTTGATATACAAGAGTATATATTGTTCACATTCCTATTTCATACATGATGTACAGGTGAAATATTCCTTAAAAGAATAAAAATTTTCCTTTACATGTAGTAGTAAAAAAAAAAAAAAAAAAAAAAAAAATTAAAATGTCAGTATTGTCAGGAACTACGGGCCGCCGTTCCTTTACCTTCGGGGTGGATGGAGGAAGAGACAGGGGCCGCGCCGTTCCCTCTCCCCCCGCCCGGCTCCGGGCAGGGGAGGCGGCGGCGCGGCAGCAGCGCGTCGCTAGAGGGCAGCGGGCCCCGCCGCCAGCGGCCCCGCGCCTCGGCCCGCCCGCCCTTCTTTTTATTTTTTTATTTTTTTTAACAAAAAAACCAAATCCCCCCTAAAATTTTACCTAGTGTCCTCTGAATTCCACTGCAGTTGTTGAGGTTTTGCCCCGCTCTGTTTAAATATTTCTGAGTAGTTTGGTTAAAATGCAAAAAGAAAAAAAAAAAAGGTGGATACAAACCCATTTCAAATAAAATATTTGTCATCATAAATCTTAACTCCTATTTGAATAAGCATGTTTCCTATTGATTTACATGGCAATGTCTTCTAGAGAAATATCGATGTTTATGTCAAAGGTGTTTAATAAATGGCACCAGGTACATCTGTACAGGACTGGTTTGTGCTGGCTGCATTTCTAATTTCCAAGGCTGGCTTACGTGCCATGGAGAAGAAAAAAGTGAAAAAAATCACTGCAAAACTCCTGAAGACAAAATTGTTAGCATTTATTAAACACATTGCTGTCATTTATATAGGCTCAATGTGATGTCAACAGTCTTAAACATTTTGGAGAACTGAAAGAATGTAAGCAATGTCTGAGGGATCCTTTGGGAATAAATCATCTTTCTTGGGTTTGGGGTTTTTTTTCTGTTAATTGCTGACTTGCTGAGGGCAGCCCTATATGCAAGCAGTGCTGAGGGCAGGATATGCCATTAACCTAATGCTGCGGAGCTTTCCCTCACCTCCAAAGTCCTTTTGCAAAAATAAAGGCGCTGGCTGTTGTCTCTTACTTTTCTCTAGAAAGTGCGGAACAGAGTCAGATTGTGGTGTCTCAAGCAATTAGACATGCTGTACGGGGAAAAAAAAAGTTTGTTCTTACAGCAACACAATCAAGGTAAAAGGAAATAAAAAAAAATAGTACTGCCCGCACTCAGAATGCACAGCAAATATAAAACATCTGCTTGGATTATTGCTGGCCCTGTCTTGTTTTGTATGGGTTGGGGATGGGGGTGGGAGGAGGGGAAAACTCAACCCACTGATATTTTGCAACCTGCTTGCAAGCAGCGTGAATTCAAAGCAATAAACTTATAACATTAATGACCTCTGTATGGAAACACACACGTGGGAGGGACCAAACCTCCTCGCACTCCCGTTCTGGGACACTATGAAGACACCGGGGTTAAGGTGAGAGGGCAAAGGCATCCCTGAACCTTCCAAAATGTGCTGCAGACAGGAATGCATAGGTAGAACTGCAGAGCCAAATTGGCCTGCCCGCTGTGACACTGCTCCTGCAACTGTCAACTGCAGGGCCACAGCTGGGTGGTCACAGCACATGCTTTGAAAGCCATCTTCTTGTTGCATATTATCCCTATCTTTTTGGCAGAGCGCTTAGTGCACAATTGCTGGTGTCGTGCTATGCCAGTCTCCCCAGGCTCCTTCCCTAAGGGGAGGGATCTCTAATGCACTGGTGATTTCCTGGAAGCACTTTTTTTTTTTTAACTCTTTTTTTCAGAGCATGGCTGTTTATAGATATATAGATAGATATATATATACATACACACACATTTTTATATATATATGTATATATATATAAAAATAGCAATTTCATAGTTATATACAGGCATTAATAAAGTGCATAATGTTATTGGCTATTTTCAAATCTCATTTCCTGAGGAAGTGCTAACATACATAGCTCCTCCTACGACATGATGCTGGCAGCCAATGCTAGGGTATGACACCTACTCCCTGGCTTTTAATTCCCACGAATACATCTCCCTGTCCGGAGCCGGAGCCTAAAGGGAGTAGTGACAGCCTCAGTCCTCCAGGAAGCAAGTCAAGGCACCGATCGAGACTTCTTCCTTTGCCAAGGTGAACGCATCTAGGAGCGACTTCCCTCCATTTCGGAGCTCTTGGGTGTGCGCTACTTGGCGGTGGTCACGGAGACGTCTTCGGGGATCTTCTCCTCCGAACAGCTTCTTCCCGAGAGCTTGTCATGGTGCTTGAGCTCGCTGAAGCGCTCCGCAACGCACTGCGCAGTGAGCCGGGCCTCAGGGTCATGGTCCCAGCACTCAATAAGAGTCTCGCACACCATCTGAATGCCCTGCAGAGAGCACAGAGAGAGCAGCCGTGATGGGGCCAGTCATCGCCGAAGCCCGCGCGTGAGAGTTGCTTTAGTGCCCTCTGAAGTTCAGGGGGTTAATCACGGGTGTCCTGGAGGTGCTTTATGGGCTCTGCTGCTACTGTCATGGGGGCATGCTTCGCCTTTTTTTTTTAAAAGAAACCCTACTACAATATTTTCAGCACTTTAGTTGGTGCTGTCATTTCTGGGCATATGTTCTGATACTTTATAACAAGAAAAATGTTGCTTTGGAAAACTGCTATAGAATCAAGTAGGGTTTTTTTTAATGAATATGATCAGAATTCTTCGATAACGTGACTTCCCGCTCAACCCATGCCTTTGCGTGCCTGAATTCTCCTTGGGTTTTTTGAACAAAATTCTGATTGCCAGCAATATCAGCCTTTTCATCAGCCCTTTATGAATTCCTTGCAGACTAACTGAATCTATGTGCAAATATGGGCCACAGTCCCACAAACACTTAAACACGCCACTTACAGATGTAACTATTTAACCTTCATTTCAATGCTGATGCACATGTTTACAGGAGCAAAAACCAGTTGCATCTCTGTAATGCATTTTATAAACATGAGGTATTTGCCAGGAAATTGTGTGCTTTGCTTTATGACACTAAAAGCCCATTAAGTAGGATTTATCTTAAACTTCTTATTTAAAAAAATAACATTTCACAACACTGCATTAATTGCATAATTTACCTAATTGGTGATGTTGACTGATGTCAATGTTAATAGCAGAACGTTATTGTCTGTACACAAATAACATTAGTTTTCTGCTGGCATTGAAATTACAAGCAGTAAATTAAATTAAATATTAAACATTAACTTGAAATCAATAGTGCAACAAATCTCATTTGGGGGGGGGGGAATTGTAATATGTAAATTCATTCCAGAATTTTATCACGATGAATAATGAGTTCATTACAAAAACACGACTGCAGAGGAAGGAAATGAATATGGAAGAGCCATTAGAGTAAGAGCAACTTCTATGGAGTTCAAAGCAGATCCTCAGCTGCTGCAAACTGTCACGGCCCCGCAGAAGCCGATGCGTCACTGCATTTTAGATGGCGCAATGTGAAACACTGAAGGGATTCAGACAAAGGGAATTAAATCCACCTTCATTAAATGTCCTGTGAGTGTGTTATCAGGCATCCATTTCCTGCCTTAGACTCTTCGCTGAACCCTGCTGAAGCCAGCTGTGCCAGTCCCAGTGAGACACAAGCACAGATGCGTGGTTCTCCCAGTCTGTGGGGTGCCCTGTACTGGGGCAAACTGAGGTTGGGGTTTTACACGGGGAAGAAATCTCTGAAGTTGAATGCAGGACACCTAGGTCCAAATCCGTGATCGTTTTACTGGCTATGTAAACCCAGAGGCGATGAAATTCACAGTGTATCTATCTTACAGCTCTACTCCAGTATCTCGAGCTGCAGCTCTCTGCACACTCAGGCTTGCTGCCACGAGAGCAGCTGCAGGCCTGCCTGATGCCTGAGCACCACGGGGATCCCGAGCCCGGTGCTTCCCCTGCCCAGGCACCCTGGGCATGCCGGCACACCTACGCTTGCCGCTATGCCTGGCTGTGCATGAAACGAGCTCCTGGACGCTCCTCTCCAAGGCATAATGGGCGGTACTGCCTGTTTCTACTGCCACGTAATGCCGCAGTGCCCGCAGGAGTAACCTTGTGCTGAACGCAGACAAATCTCTGGGCTGCCTAACACTGCCCCAGGCCTGCTTTAAGTGCCAATGACTCTTGCTTTATAGGGGCTTTCAACACCTTCTATTACATGTACATCATCTGACTCTTCCCAAATGCAGAACTGAAATATTTGCTGACCTTGTCTGCCTTTGCATTAGCATAAGCAGTATCTTTCTTTCATATCCAGCAACAGATTGGTACTAAGTTAGATTTCCTTTTGCTCTTGAGAAAACTGTGATTATCCTCAAGTTTGCTGACCACAGATCTTCCTGTTGTTCTTGTTTCCCTAATCAGTTCTGCACCCTCCTTTACTTTAATTTTTTTCACACGAGACCATGTCTTTTGAATACCCCAAGAAATCTTCTCACGCTGTTCCTAATTTTAAGCATTTTCTACTATATATTTTTTATCTCCCAAATGATCTGGCTCATGAGTCTTTTCTGTTTTGTTAATTGGGCTCTTCTAAAGTACCACCTATATTATTACCTGTTTGGACTTCATTTTGGCTTTGTGGAAAACAAACAACTGCAGTCAACTCATGATCCCCTTTACCAGCTCATCCACAATTTTTATAAAATTTCTGCAACTAGTTCTTTTCTATAAAGATGACCGTTAGTATAATCTCTCCTTCCCAGCTCAACTTGTAATTTAGAAGATGGTTGTGTGTATGGCTCCTAGAAACGTCAAAGGCTTTTTAGTACTCCTAACATCAGATATCCAGGTGTCCCTCAAAATACAGCTCTGCTCCCTAGTTAAAGCATCCCTCCTCAATAACCCTGCTCATCACAGATGACTACTTAAGGAGCAAGTCCCTGTCATCCAGGAAGGGGCTGCACTTTGCCATAGTCATCAGGCGGCAGATGCGTTGTTCTTGGTTGGAAAGATGATTGATTTTGGACGCTCACTTGGCCTCTCCTAAGTCGGTGTTAGACTGTGATTTTAACATCTCAACTGGAATGAAAAAGGGAGTGTTACATTGCTTCTGATGGAAATACTAGCTGATCTTGGTTGCCTGGGCTTTTATAAACGTTCATAATGCTTCCCTTTTGTCTGTAAAGACCACTCAACATATTTCATTGACAAGTGGAACAACCAAGCCTCACTTTTCCTCTGAGACGATTCTCATTTTATCTCTTCTGATAAAACTGCTCAGAGCAAAGGTGAAGAAATGCATGCCTTTGGCTTGTTTCCATTCCGTTTCATCTACTGAGAAATCAGGCTGCAACTATCGCCTAGGAAGTGCAGCCATGGTGTCCATGAATGGGGAAAGCTGACAGAGGGCTTCACGACATGCAAGGGAAATGGACTGCTAATGCGCAACCTGAATAAAACCAGACCGGCTTGCTGAAGACTCATTTCCCTTTTCTTAAACCTGTCAACAGCTGGGATACAACTATGACTGCTCTCCATGATAAAGTACTGAGATTTGTTCTCTCTGCTGAAGGGGCCCATGTGCAAAGTTCTTCTCTTTGACCTTTCAGAGTCTGAACAGAGTGTGCTTTAAGGCCCTAATTATTCTGTGGCTGTCTGGATGATTGTCGGGTCTCAGGTTTCCAATCTTTTTGTTTTGATCACTTTTAGATTACACTGGGGGGCAGCAGAAATCCCAGGGCTTTCGGGTAGGCACAGTGCAGAGCACTGTGGTGTCTGAACCACGGCAGCACCGATGTCACCACATGACAGAGCTCTAACCCGTGCAAAACAGAGGTCCAGCCTTTTGGGCGGGACACTGAGTTAAGGCTCAGGCCTCAGGCAGCAGCTAAATATATAGCGCAGCTCCCAGCTGCTCACATGTGGTGCTCTTACCTGATGGTTAAGCCAGGAGCTGGGGATCTCGGGTCGCCCTCTGTCTCTTAGGACATTGTCCTTCATGCTTTCCACGCAGGGGTGTTCTCGCACTTTAGAGCCAAACGGGGGCTCGTACTCTTTCACTTCTGCCAAGAGAATAAGCAAACACAAGGGTATTCAGCTGGGCTGCGCTGGTGCCAAGTGTGGAGGGAGCTGGCTGTTCTCTGGAGGAGTAGGAGCTACTGATTAGCTGCTCAGTGCCACTGTTCTGCTTGACCAGCTCCAAACAAAGCAAAGCCAGTTGGCATTTTCAGAAATGTTTCAAATGTGTTTCTCCCACGCACCCCCTCCCTCCCCTCTTTGTTCCTAGCCAACTAAACAATTTTCATTTAAACCCTTCAGGACATAATCATATTAGCAACAGTCAGAGCAGCAGAGTAACTTATAATGGTTTGTGAGCCTTTCAATCTGTGCTGAGGCAAAACACACAGGAGCTTCAAGGTGAGTTTCCCTTGAGCCAGGCTGGTTCCCCTTAGGTCCCCTGGAGTCCACACACACTTACCGAATATAAAATAAACTGAAATCTATCTAGGTCATAATAGATGTTAATGTGCCAGATTGCTAGGAGGAAACAGTTGTTTGAAAAGGACAAAGATACAGTAAGGAACAGTGCTGGAAGCTGCCATGCTGCCCTTGCCTATTACTGAGCCGCGTTCCTTCGTAGAAAGTAGTAGTCTGCTCTTATTTTAGGCCTCTTTCCCAAAATGGGTCAGTTTTGGCCCATGATGTAGGGGGCACAGCTTCCTGAAGGGGCTGCTGCCATTCTAGTTTTTGTTTGCATGTTGCATATTTTCTTTGCTTTTCTTTGGAGAGAGAAAGGAAGAAGCAGACATATGGGACCTTTGGAGAAAACTCAAGAAATCTCTGAGAGCGGAAATATTATAGTAGATGCTGACACAGTGTAGAAAATGCTGTGGTTTCTTTGGGAACAGATGGAGACTTTACTCACAGGCCTAATGACTTGCTAGTATTAGATAAAGATTTATGAAGTTGGCCTGTTCTTCTGCCTCTTACTTCTTTCTAGGAATTAATTGAGGGCAAGAAAAACTGAAGTGTAATCTACAAGGCAGTCTGAAGAATGCATGTGAGTGCCCAGAAGATGTGTGAAAAGAGATGAACAAGACGGAAGACATAGCACTGTTGCGTAATGTTACGAACGAAGTTCAAATGCAGTGTCCAGTGCTGCTCACTCCTCTCAAGGGGCATTTTACGGTAAAAAGAAGCTCCGAGAAGGGTGATAACAATGACTAAAGGCCCAGAAAAAAATGGGAAGAACCTCTAAAGCTTGGCTTTGTTTACTTTGGAGAGAAAGGTAAGGGGTCATATAATAAAATACTGAAAATAACTAACCAATGATCAAGATAACACAGGTCAGACCCTTCTGTCATGTCTCATGATAAAAACAAGGTAGTATTGAACATAACTAAAAGGTGGACTTTTCTCCAAAACCTTAGAAGCAGGCTGTAGATCTCACTTCTGCGTGATGGCCACGAGATGAAGACTTTATCAGGCTACAGAAAAAGAATTTCTAATGCTTAAAATGAATAGCCAAGTTACGATAACAAACATTTTTGAAGGGATAATAAACCTTGTGCTTCAAATGTTCAGCGCTTACAGATCCAGCTGCAAACAACTGTGTGTGCAGTGCAGCAGATCACCCCGCAGATGCCTCCTGCAGAGCTCTCCTCCCTTCTACCGAACCATCTGGTGCTGGCCACTGTCCACACAATGCTCTGGAGAGTGGCTGTAGTCCCGAAACACAACTCCTATCTTCTTATACGTAAATCACTTTCTTTAAGACTTAAGGGCTAAAGTCTGCTTCGCTTTCTTTCCTCTACAAGAAGGCATACCAGTTTCACCCGCATTAATCTGACTTAGAGATTACTCACCCAAAGTAAATTTACAAGACTTTAGCCCTAGAAGTTAATTGGGAAGTTGCCATCTTGCTGGTCAGGCCTGGATTGCTATGTAGCGGATGCACAATGATTACAAAGCAGATACCTCTACCTTCAAAGCTAACCAAAATATTAAAGTTTGCTGGGAAAATTTAAATAGCATGACCTAGATGGCCATTTCCTACACCATCTCCATCAGTCATGGTTTGATTGTGGTAGTGGTCATGGACACCAGCCAAGGCTCTAAGATCTTCTTGCCGTATGAGGAGTCAGAGAAGTCCGAATGTCCAACATAGGGAAGCTGCTGCTGCGGTGCTGACCTGTTCCCTCTCACTGAGCTTAATCCAAAGGCCATTCAGGTTCATGAGATGGTTCAAGTGGGGGAAGGGAAAGCCTTCCTGGGGAACTGATAGGTTTGTAATACATCTTCCCTGTTTGAGAAATTCTTTCTATGCTATGAGCATTCCTCTTCCAAATATAGAGATTGAATAGGTTTTTCAGGGTTTTTTTGGGGGTTTTTTTGGTTGTTTGTTTTTTTTTTTTTTATGGTAAAGAAAGACAAATTGAGGCCAGATACCAATTCACTGTAATGACTTTATAGTGATACAGTTGTGCCTTCCCTCAGTTTGAAAACCATGGAGCATCTTCTTGCTATTTATTACCTTGCTTCTCCATCCCTTAGAAATAAAAGCCCACTGAATCCTCTCGCAGTAAATCATCCTTATGCTGTGGAATCTCAGGTGTCAGACACATTTTGCAGTAATAGCTGGGGTTATTCATGGATCATGTTGACGTGCTACAGTAGATGTAACAGATGTCAGTTTGAGGTAGGTTAAGATGTTTGTGCCTAGCTGCTTCTGCACGGCTGTATACAGATGCTGAATTTATTTTTGATGTCTTATATGTTTCTTTCGATTGTTTTTAGACCAGTCAGGCACTAATAATGACAGCTGGCTGAAGTACCATAAATACCTCAGGTACCATGAACTACAGCACCCTTAGTATTCAGTAATGGCAGAGTTCCTTCAACTTTAACCTCCAGCATTTAATCTTTATGATTGTGAGCTACCTTGCACTAATAATCACTGTACCTCTGGTTTCCTTTGACACTGGCCTGGCCATAACTCTCAGAAAGGCTGGGACTGGACTTTTAGCCCCAAACAGAGACATTACTGAAAATCTATTTGTTGTGCCTGATGAATGCTTCGGAAAATTTGGCCGTGGGTTCCTCATGAAAAATACACCTTGCCCATGTAATCTCTTTCTACTCTAAGCTCTTTGCAGTGAGATTCTCTTCCTTTGGGTCACAACAGCATACCCGCAAACCCTGTCGACATTCCATCATGTGATCTGTCTTACTGATTTCTGTGGGACAACTTCTCATGCTGGAAGATGAAGGCTCATTTGTAGAATCCAAGCAGGAGTGAGGTGAAAGAAGGCCATCAAAAATCAGCCGTGAAGCACACTCCACAGCAGTGGGCTTGTTTTTGGGAACTTTTAGGTCTTTTTGAAACGCCCCTCCCTTTAGGGTTTACAGGGGGAGAGCCACAGAAGGGATAAATCCATCGATGGTAGAGCTACTGTGACAGCTCATGCACACACAGAGGTTGTGTGTGTGCGGATTGTGTCTTTCTTCATGCTAGATGAATTTGGGTGGTCGATCTACTTAGCTGTTGCACAAAGGGATAATAATGCATAAAGCAGAGGCTCAAAAGCCATTTCATGGCCAGGCTTAAGGAGCTGTCAAATGCTTACTTCACATTTTCCCTAGGTTTCCCCGTTCCACTCCTTCAGAATATGGATGCTGGCTGGGAAGGGTGAGGGTGCGTTGGGATGGGTGAACTCACTGTGCAGTTTCCCTTGCACAGACATGATTTAAGTGACTTCACATCTGATGATCAAAGACATAGCCACTCTTCCAAAGGTTTGGGAGTGCACAAGCTCTGCCATCAAGGTACAGTTACAGGCTGCTTAGTCAATGTGTGCTGGATCCTGAGGTGGGAAAGTAGAGGAACACAGAGCACATCAGCACCCAACATGGAGCGTAGCGCAGCGATCTTGTTGAAGCGGGCTTGCTGAAGGACAGCACTTGCTACCTTAAATGTAGTACTGTGGTGACACTTAGAGAATTTCTAGGACATGACTTACTGTCACGGGGTGACACTGCACTGTGTGGATGTACCAGCTCAGGGTTATATGCCACCACAAGCCAGCGCAGTGCAGACATGCCCTAATGGGGCTCCACTCCACAGGAGAGGTTTAAATCAGGCCCCAGCTGCAGCCACCTCAGGGCCCAATGCACAGGCACAGCCCCACTGTACAGGCTATCAAAATGGCCCCTGCCGCCAGAAACTGTTACCTCTCCACGTCAATATGATGAAAGCTGAGCATTTTACAAGGTACAGGATGCACAAATGTTTAGTTACCAAAGCGTGGCTCTTGGCTGACTCTTTCCTAGTAAGCGTAAGATTAATCAGTTATTTTATTCACATTAAACACAGCCCTGGTAAAGCAAGGCTGCCATTTCAAATGAAGCCCTGCTGCTATACCGAAGCCAGCCACCACTCCAGGCAGTACAATACTGCACGAGCAATGTCGCCATTTTCTGTGGGGTTTCTCTTCTCCCTCTTCACCAACCCCGTGTATCCAGAAGTTCCCGTTCCTCTCATTCTCCCCTGCCACCCCCAACAGTCCCTCACCCGTAGCAGCTCCGATACAAAACAGATGGTTTTCTTTTCTTTCTAGGAGGCTGTCAGAGAAATTACACTTGCCTCAGTCGCCGAAGCTGTGTCGCTCTGAAAGCAAGTGGTTGAGATGAAAATTATATTTCTTGCAACGTGCAGCATCTGGTGCACAGCTGTTGCGCTGAATGAAATACCAAGTTAACGGCAGCGTGGAGCAGTTGAAGTTCTCCCCAAAGTAGTATTGCTGAGTTTCTAAATATGCCTCTTAAATTATACTCCGGTGAAAAATCAGTCAAACTCGATCCTTGCCTCTGTCTCTCTTTCCCTTGTGCCCCATTTCTGCTTCTCCATATTTAGCACAACAAAGTAACAATGAACAGCGTGGCCTTTCTCGAAAGCTGATCCCCA
The DNA here is from genome assembly GCF_965183815.1 of Platalea leucorodia. Taxonomy (NCBI): domain Eukaryota; kingdom Metazoa; phylum Chordata; class Aves; order Pelecaniformes; family Threskiornithidae; genus Platalea; species Platalea leucorodia. Next base: position 123,514,312 of record NC_138823.1, read on the forward strand.
CCTGCTTATTTACTACGGCAGCTTCACAGTATGGATTATGCTGCTGGGTATTTTTGTTTAAATGTCTGCTGACTGAAAAGGCCTGGCATAGCATGGAGACTGTGTTTGACAAAGCTGCTGTAGTGAAAGGACCTGCCTCCATCGCCTCCCACACTCACTGAACACCTGCACGCTGACAAATGAATCCTGAGAGCTCCCTTTGTAAAAGAAATGTCACTGTACCTTTACATGGCTGAATGGCAATTAGCCACCCCCCATGCTTCCCTCCCTAATTAAAGTTGCTAATGCCGCTGCCTCAGCTTAGACTACCACTCCTGCCCTCTAAACTGCCACAGGTTTCTCTAGTGTCAGGGAGCTGAGACCACAGTCAAGCCTGCCCTGCAAAGACGGTGCCTACATCTTTTAGGCTCCTTGGGAAAGGCTGGCTGCAATCAAGTCAGCCTACTCCAGCTTATACGGGAGGTCATTCCTCTCCATGCCTAACAGTTTAGGAAGAAAAGAGGGGTTTGCGTGAGCGGAGGCAGCTCCTTGGGAAGGCTGCGAGGAGAGGAGGGAGTCTCACAAGTGACAGATGGAGAGAGAAAGCAGAGGGGGAGCTGTAGTCATGAATCACTGTAAGGGTATTTCACCAGCTGGTTGCAAAGATAGCCAGACTGCAAGAACCAGGGGAAAATCTAAGAAGGAAATGAGAGAAACCGTGCAATGCTGCTGCAGCTCAGTACCAGTGACAAGTTAAGGGAGCTACATCCTGGGAGCTGTATTTAACTGCTCTGGATGAAGACAGTAAGTCCAAGTTCCACCCCACACAGATCTGCCCAAGTACTCCTGTGGTTTTGCTGGGGACTTCAGGCCCTGGAAAGATGACTGAAATAGGGAAACGAAATTCAAGAAATGTGTTTCTGGAGGTGAGGATGACTGAGGGATGAAATGAATAGGGAAAATCAGGATGTGGGTGGGGGTTAAGCTCCACCTTGAAAGCAAAGGGGATGCTAGGCCAGAGAAATCTTTCCTTTTCCTGAAATGACTTCAGCTCTTCTTCTCAAGGTTATAATGGGTCAGTCTTTTCTAGCTAACACGCTGGTGATTTTCCTTCCTTATGAAACTCCTTTTATATCCTCTTTTAGGCAGTTGCCTTCTGAGAACAGCAGCAGTAAGGTTTGCTCTTGCCACAATCTCCATTTCACTGTACTCAGCAAATATGAACAGGAAGGGACTCAGGCATCAGCAAAGATAAAAGACTCCACAGTGAACAGCTCATATTTATATTAATAAGGTGAGTTCCTGAATGCAAGAAACAGAGAGAGCTCAAGAGACAGGGCAAAGATCCCTTTTCTCGGGTTTTAAATCTCCTCAGCCACATTTACAAAGTGCTAATGAAAGGCTGAGGTTGTGCCAATGCATTTAGAAACAGGCATGACCGCAACAGTTAAATGTGGATAGGCTTGCCTTGGAATATGCCAGACTGAGGTTCAGTTCCTGAAGCACCAAATGTTTTTTCCCTGAAATGTTTGACTAGAAAAGATTTTTTTTTCATGCTTTTATGCTAGCACTAGCTGTTTGCACACATACTCGCTTTGTAGCTTTCCTGGCAGGGTGCAAACAGGGGCAAACCCGTTGCCCACAGTCCAGCCCACCCAACAAGACTAAATGCTGGTCAGACATAGGAGGAGGCTGAGGTGGAGGCATTCCTCCTGCCTGCACACGGACGCCATGATGCAGCCACCCAGACACTGTGCAGAGTGGCTTCAGAGACCTCCAGGGACACCCTTGTGGTATCCCACGGATGTTAGTAGAGAAACAAGGAGCAGCTATGCACATCTTCCCATGGGACACTGGTTTCCCTCCTGTACGTTATGTTCCCTATACTCTAGTGCTCTAGCCTGTGAGATTGTCCTGTCTCTGTGGCAGCCCTTCGAGATGCAACTATGCCAAGTCCGATGAAAAGGGAGCCTCTGTGGTTTTGGAAGAAGGGTAACAAATCAAATCATCATCACATATCTACTATAATATCCACATTAGTGTTACCTTTTACAGCCCCACTTCTTAGACTGCCTGTGAGAGCCATGGACCATGCAGCAGTTTTTGTTAGAATGAATGTTAGACAATACCACCAGACTGAAGAATTTTATACATAACTTAGTCTCACTTTAGTCCCTGAAGTAAGGTGAAAATCTTCAAACATGGCAATATGTAATGCACATATCTCAACAGCAACTTTTCTGATTTCTAGCACATAAGAGTGCTGCACACTGGGAATTCTGGGGCAGCTTTAGGCAGAGCAGAAATGGAGATTTTGTTTCAGTGAACAAACTATGAATACGAACAAGCACAGCAGCTCTTCCTGGAGCTGCTCTGATAGTCAGTTCCAATCATTTTTATTTTGTTACTGCACTTCATACAACAAACATCCCTTGATTTCTCATATGGATGATCTCTTGCAACATCACAAAAAATGATGAGCAGCAGCTGGGGATTTTAGGAAAGCAGGAAGATTTCTGTATCACTATGATGGCTCTTACTGAAACGATCAATTAGTAAATGTGACACTTAACTGGCCCTCATTAGTTTTCAGAATTAAAATTCCATGAAAGTAAATGGGAGGCAGTTATCACTTCTTGGTCTTAATACTTCAAATTGTCTTATATTGCCAATCATTTTGGGTGAGGTCAACCAGACTGAGTCAATCCATGGCTACTCAAGATGTTACAGGAAAAAAACAGACATTAATTACCTTTAAACGTGGTCTACCTTACAGGAGATTTATCCTTACACCATATTGAGAACCAATTTTCTCATGCTCTCAGGTCCTTCAAGCCTGCTCAGGCACATGTGCATCTCATACTACTGAAGGCCTGTTAATTTACAGTATCCAGGTACACTAGAACAATTGGCGAGAGTTAAATAGAATCATCCCCTCCCCAGACAACCACAAGAGCATGTCTGTCCAAATATACCTTAGAGAGAAGAAAATGGATGGCACTTACCTCCAACGCCGTTACAGCGAGATGTCATTTCCCAGAGGACCAAAGCCATGGAGTACACATCTGTTTGTTTGAAGGACTCCATGTTCTCCAGGTTCATCCTGGATTCCAGAACCTCAGGGGCCATGTACCTTGCTGTGCCAACCTACAGGATAGAAGATCGGGGAGAGCTCAGGAGCTGCAATTGTAATTCATGTTTTGGATTCTGCTGTGATTTAACTTCAGATTTCACAGAAACAGTACCATTTGACATGTATCCAAAAATTCAAGCCATACTTGGCACAGGTCATATTTTCTGCTGCCAGGGGAATCTGGCATTGTCCTGACTACCAACTTACTTGTACCTCCCCTGGTAAAGAAAAAAAAAAGCCCTTTTTAGTTCCTTAAGCAAATAATTTTAACACTAACAAGCTTTCTCACTCTTTGGCTGTTCACAGATAAACTCTGCCCTTTGGGCCTGAAGCAATTGCTGTTGTCCGAGTGTCTTTCAGATGAGCAAGAAACACATTGTATTCTTTTCTGCTGCATATTAGGGTCTTAGCTGTTCTTTTCATGGTAGGCTTAAAAGGAAAGTGGTAAATGCAGGCCTGGCAGAAGAAAGCAAATACACAAATACTGAATGCAGAAGCACACATTTGAATTGAAACCAAAAATCGGCCCCTTTGTTTGAAAAGCCATTCTCATAAACTTTATTCATACTGAGCAATTTTCAGCAATGATTTCAGCAGCTTTGCTGAGATCTAGATTATGACATTGCATTACAGAAGGCAAAGTTTAAATGTCTGGTTTTATCATGAGAAAGGATTTAAGGAAGAATTTTTGGATCACTCAACAGTTGCTCTCAAATTATAAACTCTTCACAGGGTAGGTATAGAAAATTTATCCCCCTTGAAAAACTGCAAACATAATAAGTCTTTGATCAGGCAAAGACAGTTTCAAATTGGAGACTGGTTAATCACAGAGATGAACAAGCACCAGTGGGTGATGCAGTAGGACCTGTGATTCAAATGAGCTATTTGTAGACTGCACTACAGCAATCACTCCAGAGCCCAGCGGCAAGCAGGACTGCAAAAGATCATTTCAGTTACTGGGTCTGCAATTGCAGGCATCCACATAGTAAATGTACAGTCCCTGAGACAGCCCTACAACATCCATTTTACAAGCTTCTGTAAACATCTTATCACCCCAAGCTCAGGGCAAATGGGAAGAAGTGCCACAAAAAGTGCAATGCACTGTAAGAAGACAGCAGGAAAGATCAAGGACATAGCTTTGTCATAGGACTCTGCAATGGCAGGGAATTTCTGCATCAAAAATATTCAAATGGTTGTATGATCAAAGCCTTTATAAACAGAGGACAGAAAAAAACCCTGTGTGATCAGTCCCCAAGTTAAATTCCCTATTACATGGTGAATTTAAGGCCAAGCATGTGAGCAACAGCCATACGCTGAATGGGTACTTGGGACACTCATGTCTCAGCACCACTGAGTTGGCCAGCATCTCCCACTCCTACAGAACATGAATGTATGGAAACTCTGCAGCAGAGGCTGTTCCTACCCCCCATCTGTTCCCCAACACAAAACTTCTTCCCCAAGCAGATCCCATCCAAAGCTTAAGATGGGTTACCTGTACACTATGGCCCACAGTCCCACACCCCCAAATCCTGCTGATTTTAACAAGAGTTAATGGTGGCTAAATACAGATTCTTAAGCATGGCACAAAGTGCTGTTCTGTTCTGGCATTTCACATTCTTTGCAGCAGTGAAAATTATTCTGCAGCTTTGCTGGACAATGGAGGATCAAGCCCTGTAACTAAAAAGTACTGCGGGAAATGCAGAGAAAATTTAAAATGACTTGAAGAATGGTATCAAATCAAACCCATTTCCAGCCTGCTTAGGATTTATCATGTGTTCCACTCTGCCTGTGTCCTTTTATCTGCAGATTATTAGGTCTTTGGGTCAAAGATACTTCTCCTGTATCTTGCAGAAACCTGAGCCTTGAGTCTCAAAGGCATTTAAACTCCAGCAATTCAGAGTTGGTTGCCCCTCTGGAGTCTGGATATGCTTTCTCTTTGCAAAGACCAGGCTGGTTTCAGTTCTTGCTTCTCCAAAACTTCTAGTGAGGGACCATCTCTCTTCCTGTGGTACATTATTGTTTTTGTGACTTTTGGATCTTTTTTTACTGGAGAACTTGCGTTTCTTTCAGCTGAGTAGATGGGAAAGAAGATGGCTTTGTAACCACAACGACTTGCCTTGAATATTACTAAGGCTGACCAGAGAAATGGTAAAATACTTATCCTCTTCTATGTATTTCATTGGAAGCTAGAGGTTTCTTTGATTTAAGATTTGGATCAGCTCCATTATATACCTTCAAAGATTGAAACTCCTGGTGGGAAAGGTTTGAGTCAAAGGGTAAAGTTTAGAAATTATGCATAAGGCAAATTCTGGTGCAAGACCCCTTTAGCAAAAGCTGCAGCACTGAAGTTGGCACGTTGGGGAATTTGAGTGGGTGGTGCTTGTGTGCCCAGAAGAAATAAGGTGGAGGTTGAAGTGGAACCACTTCACACCATCTTACTCCTCATCACAGAGAAGAATGACACTAGCTGGATCACCCTCAAACAGATTCAATGAAGCTAAACAAAGTAAAACAGTAGGCCTCAACACCAGTGCCCGAGAACACTGATGCCAAAGCAGTAACCTGCTCTGGGCAGCACTGTACTTTGTCATCAGTGTCGGTGTGGACTGTGGAAGTGGCAGTATCAACACTACCCTCCTACTTCCAAGTGTCTGTGAGCAATGCCAGAGAAATCAGCTTAAAATATGGGTTGGCTTTAAGCAATCAAAGTGTCTGTGGGGTTGAGTTTCAGAGCCCCTGCCTTACACTGCCAAATACTCTGTTTTCACTTTATTCCAAATGCAACCAGTCTTATGACTTACAATATGGTATGACTTCCCTGAACTCCAAAAAGTTCTGGCATGCTGGAGAGAAATGATATGTAATTGTGAGTGGTGTTCGTGTTATTTTAAATATGGCTTCCTTCATTATCATTACTCCCGGTGCTGGTTAATAAACCCTCTCAAAATGAGATCGAGACAGTTGCCTCTCAGTAAGGAGACTTTCAAAGACAGATCTTCGTTAGATAAACAACAGCAAAGCTCTCATGAACTCAACTGTCCCTGAAAATGTTCTAAACCAAAATATTAGTTCCATGTGAAGTAAAAGTCAGTGTAAGCGCACAGGCTTGATGGGACCTATGCATGAAAATAGAAATATAAAAATACATGTGTAAATATATGCATAATTAGATAATTATGAATTAATTAACAAATGGTCTGAATTTACATGGGAATTTTCATTAGAAGAGCCAATATATAGAGATCTACTTGAAAAATTTAGTCTTCAAAGCATTTATAAACATCCTCCTGGCATCCTTGTGAAGCAGATCAGTATTATCCATGTCACTTAATTGAAAAAGCAACATCAGGGCAATTATTTTTATTTGAGATTCTTGCATTTGTTCGCATTTGGAGAAAGTGCCATAATCTTAAACATATTTTTGGCCTTTCAAAGTTATTATCTATCGCTCTAGTTATCTGCTGACGCCTCTCAAAGATAGAAGACTGACTTCACATATGCTGGGGTACACCAGGAGTGGGTCTATGCACACAAAACTGTAATGCCATCAGGCTTGAAAACTGTGGCACAACCTCTCAATGTGAAGCACATCCTTATCCTGTGTGTGTGCACTGCAGCAGCACCACAGTCACTAACAAGCTCATATACACTTAGTATGAGTGTATGAAGAGAATGGTTGCATCGTATACATATGCAGCTCTCTGATCATAACAAAACCTTCATTGCATATTTCTCACTGTTGCTTTAATGTTAAGTTTAGAGCCTCTTTGTTTATAAATATTGTCACCTTAATTTTTTAAGATTTTAAGTAAATATGGCAACATGGAATTCTTCCTCTTTTCACCCCAGGAACTGACACAGTAACTATTACAACACCCCGCCCCCGCCCCCCCCTTCAAACTTTTAACTTACCTGCCCACTGTTAGCCAGGTCATCCACAGAGAGAGAAGGGTCCAGTCTCAGGGATAACCCAAAGTCACAGAGACAGCAGGTTAAATCATTTTTCACCAGGATGTTGGAACTTTTTAAGTCTCTGTGCACGATAGGTGTTTTGGGGCGACCACAGGGTGTGTGATCACTGTGCAGATGGGCAATCCCTCGGGCCAAGGACCCACCCAGTTTCCAGAGGTCCTCCCAGCTGATAATGTGCCGTGTGAGATATTCCTGCAAGTTTCCTCTAGCATGGAAGGCAGTGATCAACCAATACTGTTTACCAAGATCTGTCTTACGCTCCTCTGCTGTCAAGAATTGGAGGATGTTCTCGTGCTTGAGGTTTACATCTGAAAAAATGTCTTTCTCAGTTTTCCAGGAAGCATATTCTTCATAGGGGAAAATCTTGACTGCCACAGTTTCATACTGCTCCGATGTGTTTTGCTTCAGTTTGGCTTTATACACTTCAGCAAACCTTCCTTTGCCAACAACAATATCCAACTCAATGGGCAGCAATTCTGTGTTGTGGTTGATGTTGTTGGCACAGGTAGAGCTGATGTCTGAGCGGTCATCATCTAACATAATGGCACAAACATCACTGCAGTCCTTATGATTCCCGGGCTTAACATTCTTCTCCCATGCCTTGTTGAGCTTTCTCTTCTTATGAGTGCGGTAGGCATAAAAGATAACAATCACAGCAACAGAAATCACCAGTAATGGGACAAGACTTATGATTGTGACTTTGGAAATTTCATCTTTCTCCTCTGGCTTATGAGGCTCATCTGTAAAGAACAGAAGGAAGGCATACATTAAATGATATAATAGCTTTATGTATACAGGAGGCTGTCAATAATTATAATTTTTATCCAGAGTGCAATACATGATCTCCTCCACTAACAGTAAATAATACAAATTATCACTGCTTTCTTACCTCAAAATGTTGGTTTGTATATAGGTCTCCACTTACCAGGACTTCCCTGTCTGCTTATTTTATAAAAAGCCAGAACTGAACGAGCAAGAACCTAATGTATTTTAATAGGTTTGTCCTTCTCTCAGGCTCTTAATATATTATGGACAAAACCTTCGCTTTCCTGAATACAATAGCCTAAGTCTCCTGCACTTAACTCTGTCAATGTATCCTTGACAGATCTGCCCCTTTAACGAGCAATTACTGGAACACATTAATTTTTCTAAGAACTGGATTGATAAATAAATAGACAATGCAGCATGTGAATTTCCACTTGCCCAGTTATCACTCCAGATCCAGTATATTTCAGTGGGATCCATGTAAAGACATCTTCGGGAAGCCTGTCCGCACAAAACTACCACAGGCTAATATTCAGGCACAATATGTATGCCTGCATACACATCTGAAAAACAAAACTCGTTCTCATACTTTGATGTATGTGAAAGAGTGTTGCTAGAACAAATTCAAACACCTGCGTGTACACAGGTGTTTGAATCCTGCAGGCACAATCAGGCATGTATGGCACATCTGAGACCTGTCACCCCCCATGTACTTTCTACATGGATTTATGTAACTGAAAACATCCTCTGTGTCCCCCTTGCTGGCTGTACACTGGCTGCTCTGTTGTAAAGCAGCTGACGGTTCACTCCAAACTCCTCAGCTGGTGCAGTCCACAAACTAACATATTCTTAGGTGGACCACACAGGGATAGGGAATAGAAGAACAAAAGACACATATTCTAGAACAGGGAGATGTTCTGGGGATGGTACAGAGCATTATTCTAGAGGCGAGAGCTTCCCTGTCACCTCTAGATGTGACCTTTCTAGTTCAGTCTGGGGTATTTTTTAGGGAAGGTAAACAGTTTAAGAGAGAACAGTTTTATGCTGAAAATAGATTAAAGAAGGAAGGTCAGAGTTTATCTGAACCTGATTTGATTGGAGACACAGAAATGTACTCTCCCAGCCTATTTCTTCCTTTGAGTTAGAGCAAACGTACTATATGATCTTTCCATGAGGGAGGGATTGATTGGAAGAAGCCCCGAATGGACTAAAACAACTGAAGCTGCAAGCAGAGTTAGGCGAGTAGCTTGTGTCGGCAGCATGATGCCAGAGACGCTCTGGCGGATGCTTACAGCAATGTCACTGACTCAGATTCTGTATATCAGGCCAAATAAGCCAATAAGAAAAAGAAAAGTTTAATAAGCTCTGAAGGGAGGTTGCCACTAACTACATTAGCCGCTAACCTGTTTCCCCTACTCTGTGCCTCTTAAAAATTAAGGTGAGCAATGCTGAAAGTGGTGGGCAAAAAGAGTTTACACTTAGAACAAGCAGTACGTCTGACCCTCCAATTTCACATATAATCAGTTTCCCATTGGAAACACAGTTAGCTGGCAAGCAGCAGGACCCATCAGCTATTCAAAAGGCAGGTGATGGACCATCTAAAGAGTATATTCTTCTTTATTTGGAAGAAGGCCTGAATCCTGAACCAGGATGTGCTTCCTCTGTTTGAAATGTTCATCAACCAGATGTAGAGCAAGTAATTCAATCCCAGCCTCTCACAAGGTTTCAAGGAAGAGGAAGTGCCTTTCTAGCACTGACATTCCCAGCTAGCACAGGTCAGTGGCATTCACTAGCAGCACCTACAAAGAATGTATTTCCTTCATTTATGCAAAAAAAATCTTTTAAGCCTATCCCTTCTTCCATACCTGTGCAAACCACAAGTCCTTATTCTCAAGTGATTTCCCTTGGCAACAAAATGTTAGTAAATTTTAAACTTTTTAACTTTTAAAGAAAAAAAATACTTAAAAGTTCATCACAGATTACAGGCACCCTTTCTGCTTCTCAACATGTTGAAGAGGGGAAAAAAAACCCCAGTTCTTTTATGGCCCTTACTGGAGGAATATATGTAGGAAGTCCAATGTCACTGTCAGTAAACAGAAGATTTGCATTGCTTATTCCCATGTGCATTCTTCACTCTCAGAAAATCTGCTTTATAAAGAACTTGGGAAACACCCCAGTGGAGGAGAACTGACTACGTTGTGGGGTGGCTGTTTCGGAGTTTTGGCTGCAAGCAGGCCACAACTACATGAACACAACTATGATCTGTAACAATCAGATAAAATAGTTTTGATGAACGTTTGGGGTGCTGTTTTGTTTTTTTTTTCTTGACCACAGAAAAGCATGCTTGAAGTTTGGACTCTGTTCTTGGAACTGAGTAATATGTCATCTATATCATACGGTATACTTTTAACAAAGATGAACATGCCTCTTTAGGGCCCTTTAAGCCCTTTTTCTTTGCCACAGAGCTGCAATATGTAGCCTAGATATTTGAAATACAAATGTCTTTCTAAATGAGGGAGAAAAAACCCAAGATGTATTAGTTCTCTTTCCAATTTCTCCCCATGAGTCCAAGCAGTAGGAGGTAGTTGGGTACATATTCAGCTTTAACTGAGAAGAAACTCACCCAAAGCCGCTACTCCTTGACTGTTATGGCTACCTGTCTGAGGGTCTCCAGTCATTCCTGTAATGCCCTAGACCAGGCTGTATTATTTTGGCCTAGAGCTGAGAAGTCTCCGGCAGACTTCACAGCCCCTTTGGCTCTTCCTCTTTTTGCACAAGAGAAAGCTCTGCTTGCGGTGCAGGGGAATTTCTGGGTAGAAGAAACTGTTGATGTTGCAAATGTCACTTGAAAAAGAATGAAAAAATTTTTTTAATCAAAGCAGAAGCTGAGCACTTCGGCCACTTCCCCTGAGCACTGTATCATCCTGCACCCCTGCTGCAGAGTGACACATCCGCTTCAGCACCGTCCCTTGGAGGAAGTAGGGAGGCAGGGGGTGAAAAGTATATGGCTGCACATCCCCACCTGAAGCAGCAGGGATGAACGGTGTGCTCGTTTTCAGTTTTTAAGACACTAGACAAGTCCCACTCAAGGCTTGGGAAGTGCAAGAATGAGCACCCAACAGGGAGAACTGGGAGTCAGTACTGACAAGGCTGAACCCTGAGCTTAAAAGAAGGGGACTAAGCTGCCTGCCAGCAGAGTTATAGGGCAAAGAGCTGGTGGCACTGAGGGCTGGTCAGAGCAAGGCACTTTTGGAACTGCGTTTGACTTTGACTGCTGGTATGAGCAGAACAAAATCAGCCCTTCCAGCACAAGCTAAAGTTGGGGTACTTCTCTGTTGAATCTGTGTAAAAAGACAGGGCAGGATCAAAATTCAGAGCATATCTGTATGTTTGCATAGTGGCTAGCCAACATTTTCTGGCTTGACTACAGGAATCTAAGAATAAATATGTTCATTTGCTTATAAATAAATACCTATGACTCAAACCCCATAATTTCAAAAATGGAAGTGCAGCTTCCTCTTTCTGAGCACCAGAATGAGCAAAAGCTGGCTGCACAGGCAGGCAAGGAAATGGTTAAATGAAACAGCCTTTCAGGTTTTGCAAACATGGTCCTAAATAACTTCCCCCACCCAGAACTATTATTTAGGTGGATCAGTCCTTTCTTAAGCTTCAAAAGAACCTATTAATATAGCATAACAATAGAGAAGTTGAGCTAAAAGAAAGCTTCCTGTCTGCGGTTTAAACTAAGCACAAGCCATCTGCACAACCCTTAACACTACCCAAGCCTTTAGGGAATAGGGCTCAGGTGCCAAGGAAAATGGAAAGGCTGTACAGCCCCTGTTCAGTCAGGAAGCTTCAAAGCACAACAGTGCTTTGCCTGCAAATTCTTTAGGTTTGACTGGGTGCCTTTGACTGCTCTTCGCTGTCACCGAACTTTGGAAACAAGAAATAAAACAATGGCAAGAAAATTAGGACCCGCACTTTAATGCACAGGGCAGCAGAAATGCACAGCCAGTCCTGACAGAATTACTTCAGTGCTGTTTGCTGCTTGTGTGAGTTCTAAGGTTGCTGCTTATTCAACTGCTAGTCAAAGCCACACAGCAGGGTGAGAATATATTCGATATTGGCAGAACTCAGGTTAAACGTATCGACACTGATGTACTGTAAGCTTGTCTAGTGTCTTAAAACCCCCCAGAAACACACAGTCACAAAATATGGGCCCAGAGCTGGGACTGTGATCTAGTTATTTTGCAAGCTCTTGAGAAACAAAGCAGCCCTTTGAGCTGACTGGAGGACGACTCTGTTTTGCAGCAGTTCTGAGGTTTCAAAGTTCGGTTTCAATTCCACACTGGAATGAAAACTAACACTTTTTGAATGTTTTTTGCATAAACAGAATTCTGTTCAAATGTTGCAATTTGGCAAGAGATGTGAGTGCTGAATCCCCACCAGTGAGGGGACTAGTCTGGGGTATGGGAGCTCCAAGTTCAAGTCCTGCTCTGTTTGGTTCAGGGAAGAGCTTTTCATCTCTGATTGATTATTTTGAATCAGGGAAATGTGAGTTTGAGCCTTACGTGCGTACCAATTTCTGGGCAAGACACTAGGCAATAAAATATGGAAAACTCTGCCCATCTCTTTAGCGGTACTTTCTGGATGAAAACTAATTCCCTAAAATGTTTCATTTTCAGTGAAATGAAGTTCCACTCTGAGCAGCTGTTTGGGGTAACTTAGTTCATCTCTATTGAAGAATTCTCAAGTGACAATGAAATTCTGTAGGTCAGTGTCTCATGCACCTTCCCGATTTTGGTCTTTTTAGAATTCAAATGGCTTGGAAATCTCCAGCAAAACATTTTTAGATAGGAAATGTTGATTTTCAAAACAGAAACTCTGCTTCTGACATTCCTGTACTTTTCCCTGAAACCCCTATCTTGAGGACAAAAGTGGTCTGAAAGTTGATAAAATTTTTATGTTTAAAAACTTCTGCTAAATTTACAGGCATTGTTTTTTGGGCTTTGTGGATGGGTGTGGGGACCTTTTTTATTGGGGGGAACACTATTTCCTTAGGGAAATTGTTGATCCTGACACAAAATACTTGGAAATAATCAAACTCAAATGCTGCACCTAAAACTAACCTGCATTTTTTTATCTTGGCAGTTTCTTGGAAGCATTGTAATTTTCCATCCTTACTGGAGATGAATAATTTTTTTTCATCTTAATAGTTTTGTGGGGCAGGAAATCAGTTCCACCCCTCCCTCAGCTCTATGCTGAACCATCTGATGTCAGACGACAGAGATTAGTAGATTTTAAAACCAGAATGGCCTCTATCTTGCTATCCAGTGGAAAATAAACCCTGACATTTCTTGTAGACTTCCCTGAAAATTAAATTCCTGCAGCCAGTTCCTCAGTTTGACAAGAGTTTTTTTGGACTAGGTAAACAAAGTCTGTCAAGGTGTGCTGGTTTAGGCTGGGATAGAGTTAATTTTCTTCACAGCAGCTAGTATGGGGCTATGTTTTGGATTTGTGCTAACAACAGTGTTGATAATACAGGGATGTTTTCACTATTGCTGAGCAGTGCTTACACAGAGTCAAGGTCTTTTCTGCTCCTCACACAACCCCACCAGTGAGTAGGCTGGGGGTGCACAAGAAGCTGGGAGGGGACACAGCTGGGACAGCTGACCCCAACAGACCAAAGGGCTGTTCCACACCATATGACATCATGCTCAGCATATAAAGCTGGGGGAAGAAGAAGGAATGGGTGGATGCTCGGAGTGGTGGCGTTTATCTTCCCAAGTAACTGTTACGCATGATGGAGCCCTGCTTTCCTGGAGATGGCTGAACACCTGCCTGCTGATGGGAAGTAGTGAATGAATTCCATGTTTTGCTTTGCTTGCGTGCACGGCTTTTGCTTTACTTATTAAACTGTCTTTATCTCAACCCATGAGTTTTCTCATTTTTACTCTTCTGATTCTCTCCCTATTCCCACTGCAGTGGGAGTGAGCGAGTGGCTGTGTGGTGCTTAGTTGCCAGCTGGGGTTAAAGCACAACACAAGGCCAGTAACTTGCATTTGAGCTGTACATCTTCATCTTTTAGTCTAAAGAGGATATTGCCAGGGTATTCAAAACACAATATCTGCTGAAGCAGCCTCCTGGAGAGGCACTAGCACCAGTAGCTGGCAGGTCTGCCTGGCCTGCTATAGGTGCTCAAAGATAGTGGAAGCGACAAGGTAAAGCCACCTCTAGAGCCTGTTTCTAAAGCTGTCTTTCTAAAGCACTGCCATCCTCATGGCTCAGAATTTGGGCCCTAAGGATGTTTGCTCAAAGGTGTGAGAACTCACGCACTTGACCTTTTGGTTATTTCCCAGCCTGAATGTTGCTCTACAGTCAACATACGGCTGGCAAACCAGGCCCAGCCTTCAGAGCACTTAATGCAGGCCATTGCCCAGTGCCACCACCTACCTCTTTTCCTGAGAGGTAGCAAGGCAAAGGTATGAGCAGTTTTGGAGAGCTGTGGCACACTCGCTGCTGCTCTCCCCTGGGGGCCAGCAGCTTTGCCCTTGGCACATGACTACTCATGATCGGCTGATCGGGACTCAAGACATCTCTGTTATGCCCGGGGAAAATCCCCGGTTATGTGACCCAGTTATACGGGCTACATGTGGGAAGAGTCATGCATATGCATCCATCACCTGATGGGAACGGCTGCATCTTAGTCACGGGGGCGGGAGGCAGGCAACTTGATCGCCTCTGAATGGCTTACTTCAGTGAAAAGGCTGGGCAGCAATGATGTAATGGATATTTTATCTATTGTAAGCAGAATTTCATTTTTCAACTGATTGCCAAGTATGCTATTCAGCACCCAGGAGGTTTAAGAAACTCTTAAGCTCTAAGACAGAACAAAATAGTTTGTTGCTGTTTTATTCCCTCACTCCTGGCTAGAAAGTGTAATTCCTTGGTTTGCTGGCAGAGCACCCATTTGTTTAAAATCTCCCACCCCTGGATGCATTCCCTTCTTATCTCTCCCGTTCTAACAGGTCACTTCACTGTGTGTACATGGCATTTCTCACACATTTTGACTTTTGTAGCTGAGCTTTCCTAATCAGTGATACGAAAGCCGACATACTCTAACTTTACATGATGTGACTGTGTTTCTGTGATACATGCCTCAGTTATACCACTCAGTGTCTGCTGCTGTTTGCTGGTGGTTTTCTGGAACAAATCAATCTCTCCAGTTTCAATATGTTCCAACAGATGCCACACATTAACCACTATTTTTATTCTCAGCCTGAGTTTCACCCCTCCAACCTTTCCCAAAATATTATGTTGCCAGTGTTAGTTACAGTTTGTTTCTGTCTGTAATTATTAAAGTCTCTTCCATGACAACCTGATAAAAGGTTGGCCACATTCCCACACTTATTAAGCTCTCAAGTGATGCAAATTGTAACAAATATGCCAACCAGACTGGAAGAGCTCTGCCTAGTTTGTTTTTACACAAATCTGTAACTTAGCTCTGCATGGTTATTTTCCTAGGAAGCAAACAATATAAATAATACAGAGCAAAACAAAATTTTGGCTTCTTTTGCCTCTTTCCATTCTATTTCCTTTCTATCCCACTAAGTGAATCAGATGTTCAGTATTAGCCTGTCCTTTGGTTACATGCAGCTGCAGGCATTGGGTGGGACTCTGTGGCTGCAAATACCTAAGAGGAAACATAGAGAACAACGCCAATATACAAGCGGTGAGAGGCTCTGTGCAACGTTATGTAATGCTACTGACCTCTTTTATGGGGCAGCTGGAAGACAGTTACCTTCTGAACATGTTACTTGGATAACAGAAAAACAGATTAATGAAAGCCTTTGTTAAAATCCACTTGGAAGCAGTCCAGCTGTAATCATCTCCCTTCTGCTGTTCCTTGAGCACTGGACAACTCATCACATGAGTATTTATGGCCTGGCGGCTGTTTGTGCACAGGTCTTAAGTCTGCTTTTAAGTCTGAGATCCTCCTATGTAGTCAAGTAAAATCACTAACGCTTTGACTCTAGTAAGGAGAGGAAAAGGAGAGAAAGAAAGGAAAAGACAGGGGCAACATGTTAGAGACAAGCGAGAGATATCAAGTTAAGGAAATTCTAAAACATTATCCAGATCTCCTGCAACCTGGGCACAGGACATGGCATTACGCAGGCATGCTTGCGGCGGTTCAGGCAGCAGAACAATACCAGGTCTCCCAGGTAACAACCGTACACAGTGAGCAATCACAGCACTCGACACACTGCAAATCCATAGGCTGTAATTCATTCGGGCAAATGACTCAGCCACAATTGATTAATCAAATACTTACGTCTCGTACACTCTCAATTAGCAAACTTAGTAAAACCATGATCGATGTGAAGATTGTTAGCGGCACAACACCCTCCCCTCCTCTGACACACTTCCCCAATTAGCTTCATTATTCTCATAAACTCTTGCTGACGTGTCAGTCATCTCTATTGCTAAAGTTCTGATATTTCAACTATCTGGATGATTCTGGTAATCATTAAAACTTGTATACATTGTTGCTGCTAAAGGTTTCTCCCATATTAGGACTGGGTGGGGTGGGAATGCCCAAAGTAATGACCTCATCCTGGCAGTAGGTGAGGAATGAACAGAGACTACCTGAACAATCCAACAGGCACCTCAGTTGCAAACTACATGGAGATCTGCATAGCATGGCAAGACAGGTGGGGATGAAAAACGATCACCATGTAAATTATTAGAATGACTCTAAACCAAATAGGGCTAGGCTACAGGTCTGCAAATCCTGTTTCCGCATTTTGAGATCTCTGCATTTTTGCTCGGATTTGAACTCGATGTCCGGGATAACAACTGCATATATAACAACAACAGTACTTAAAGGATTCGTTTTCCTGTCTGCAGTCTCCAGTGCTGGGGTCACCGTTTTGCACGCCACTGAATGAATGTGTCTGAATGAGCCTGCACAACAGGGAGAAGTTGCACTGCATAGCAGGTAGGTCATGCACTGAGTAACGTGCAGGTATTCCATTTGCTCAGCTACAATGAGTGCCTGGTCATCTGCCCACGGAGAACGGGTCAGACGTGAGGGTGGAAAGAGCACAGTCCTACTTGGTCCCTTTGGGTAAACAAGCCTTGACCTCAGCCAAATAGCTTAGGATTGTTAATAAAGAAGAACTTTGTTAGGCATTTGTCATGCTCGCACTGGCTGATGAATAGAGGTTGTGAGATGGTGTGGCGAAGGGAAGACTGAGGAACAAAGCTGCCCAAACACCAAGGGAGGCTTAGAACTGTGCAAACAGCTACAGACAGACCTGGTTCATCACAACAGGTCAAAACACAAGAGGGCAAAGCAAGATGCAGAAGATCCATCAGACTCAACTAGACATCAGAGAGGGAAAAACCCTGGTAGTCCAGTCCTGTACTCATCTTTTCCATGACAGCAGGACTAGGCCCCTGTCTGCCATCTAGCCAACTTCTAGCCAGACAGGGCCTTTTTCCCCCTGATTTTGGCTAATCTTTTCCAGTGGTTTTGGTCATTGGCTTTGCCTTCTGGTAACACTGACATTAGACATTTGAATAAATAATAATTAAATCAGACTGGCATTGAGTTTTGCTGTGAGAAGCATTTTTCCACCAAAGCTGCTTGCCAGTCACCCACAATTTTGTTTGGCAAAAAAGAGAGGAATTAAAAAATAAACACAGAGTAGTCAGATTTGCAATGGCTACCTGTCTCCTGTATATTATTTCTCCAAGGACTACAGAACATTGTTTGGAGTGATTCTGCGCACAGTATTTTCCACTAGCTGCCCGTGGCCTGAAATGCCAGGGATCTGAATCAGGGTCAGAAGCCCCCTGACACAGCAGAACTACAGGCATGTTTAGGCACATGCTTGACTGTGTCTTGCTTATTTTGCAGATTGGCAATTTAAATGAAAGTCAATACAAGAAACAGGCATTTGATTTGGATGTAACTACTTCAAACATTTCCAAAGCCACACTTGGGTGAGTCACAACACCTCTCACTACCCAAAACCTTTAGATGTTTGTGTCTAAAAATGAAGTCAGGAGGTTTACCCTTCACAGTCAAGACTGATACAAGCCAACAGTGCTATAAACCAATTCTTCTAAAAGCAGTAACAGCTCAGCTGTGAATCACTGAAATGCAGTGACTAACCTCTGGTGGAAATTAGAACTTGTTGCCTTACCCGCAATTTTCTTTCTTACCTCAGAAACACCCAGAACAAACTAAATCTGGTCTGCCTTAAGTGTGCACCCAGGAGGAAGAAGAGCTAGAATACTGATCATTTATAGCAATAGTTTGAAAGGAAAGGCTGCGATTATCAGGTGAAAAATTACAATCTTTTTTATTGTCTCAGTTTCTGCTAATAAATGAGTACAATCACTTTTTGATCAGGCTTTCTAGCTTTTGTCCGCTCTCTAAAACTATAGGACGTGCAAAAACACTGCAAAAATTCGTGCTCTGGTGTACAAGAAACGTAGAGAGAAAAAAAGGCAGGAACAATGTACAGAATAGATCTGGATGACAGTCATTCCAAAGGCAAAATTATTACAGGCTATTATCTAGTTGTCTGGAGGAGCCGTGGACCAGCTGGCTGTGATGTTCTGCTCAAAGTTAAACACAGACAGGAAACCGCATGTCTGATACTGTAAAAATCGTTTGTCTTCCTGCCATGGCTAACCAGGCAAGCAACCCAAAGGGGCTGTTTTCATTTAAAAGAAACACTAATCCACGACAATAAAAAAGGAATGACAAAGCCTCAGTTCTCCCCCCCTTCCAACTGGAGTTAATGCTTGTGTTTGTGAATGAACTGGAAATAGTACAAACTGAAGTTTTACATTAATTTTTATCTGTAGTTATTCACTTCCTACATGTGAATGCAGGGCACAGTTTTCATGAGTCACCTAGAGTGCTTACAGCACATGACCTAGAAGGAAAAGCTCCACTCCAAACAGTGAAAGGAATTAGGGTAAAAAGACTGGGTTTTAATCTGTACTACAGCTCCTTTTAGGCTGCTCGGGAAGTGCGAGGGGGGCTGCAGAGTTGATGGGAATGAAGGCAGCTGGTGTTGAATTTATAGAACAGTTTTCATAAACATACACACAGAAGACACACATTTGTCAGAGCGATTGTATTCAGCTACGTAGCTCCAGGAGAAACAGCTATAACGTGACTAATTTATAACAAATTAGCCCAAATCCACAAGGGCGTGGTTCACTTTGTATAAAAACTCCAGACAGTCGACACAGTAAGATCCTTCCACTGAGAACACATTCTCATCGATAAAATCAAGGCAATCTGTTAGAATTAGGTTCTGGGTCTACCACCTGTGCTCCCATCAATGCCAGCATTTACTCCAGCTCCTTTAAAGCCCACCCAAGTAAGGGTTGGTCATACAACCATGGATCAGCAGTCAGGTTGTCTGGTTTCAAATCAAGCTTGAGGAAGGGAAGAGGAAGAAGGGAGGAGGTGGCACCAGATATGGACAGCCTGGGCCAAGGGAGGCAGACTTTCTAGCTTGCTCTTGGCTAATCTGGAAGTGAGATCTAGAAGCCACTCACATAGTTGTCCGCCTCAGTGCAGTCACGCACTGTTTCCCAGGAGTGGAAACACAATTCTAACCCTTCGTTATCTCAGATAATGAGGATTTGGTTATATCCTTTTCTGAGGAACTTACAGGTGATAAGGATGGGTTCTGCGCGCCATACTCATTTAGAAGTGTGTGCACACAATGTTCTCCACAGGAGGCCTCACACTCGCCTGCGAGAGACCTGACTTAGTCTCAGTAAAAGAATCATTGTGGTGTTCTAGAAGTCACTTTCTGGCTCAAACAGAATCCAATGCATAGCGTTAGGAGCAAGGCCTGTTGAAGCCTTAGACTGCAAGCCGTGCACTTTCACCTACGTACACCGACCACATGCTGAACTCTTACCTAGCTACATGAAGGAAGGCCCTGAAACCGGTGCAAACCAGAAAGATAAAGTAGCCACAACCATCGGCAGAAGCTGCAACTATTAAGATAAGGAATGTCCTGCCTGGAGACAGGGAAAGGATCCAATAAGGAACAAGAAGACCCCAGACCCAAATATTACTATTGGACCAAACCGTCGCATGAGGGGAGTGGAACATAAACTGTAAGGGTATAATTGCCCAGGGATTTCTTTGTTCGGAGTCCCTCTCTGGAGGCACCTAGCTCGAGCTGCTCTTCACCACTGTACCACTCCATAAATTTGCCTGGCATATGCCATGTCGGAGACTCTGCTTTGGGGAAACCTAGGGTCAAGCCTGAGGGGAGAGAAAGTGCCCAAGGGTGAGTGTGTGTGTGTGACTGAGGAGTCGAAAAGAGGCACCCATCAGCTCACGGGAGCTGCCCACTGCGAAGGGACTCCGATCCTACCAGTTAAAGTCTCGGGCGGTGTGTGTGCGACTCCCTGGATGGTACAGGAATGCTTGGGCTCCTTTAACAGTGGGATCCAGTAGGTAGGAGAAAATAAAGTGAGGTGTGTGTGTGCACACGTACACATTTGTGTGTGCAGCATGAGGTCCACCAGCACTGTACACAGCTGCACTGCCTTTACTATATTTGCAGTGGCCTACATAGGCATTCATGAAGTAGAATGGGGACAGGTTATGCACCCGTGATTTGGTCTACACTCAGATTTCACTGGTTTAACTGAATTCACATACATGTCCTTGTGCCGTAGTAAGCATGAGGTAGCATATCCATCAGTGAAGGAACCTTCTAGCTACTTCACGCCCACCACAGAACAAGTGCAGATGGTCAGTTACAACAGAGAAGCTGACTTTTAAGTGCATCGACTTTTAAGTGCAATGTCTTGAGCTGAGTATTAGACTTACTTCAAAAGGAGGACAGCCTGGCAGGAAGAAATACCCTCTGAACACAGAAAAGAAAGGTTGAGATTTTACAAGACTTGGAAAGGCCAAAATATCTTCCGCCACTAGAAGTTTTCCTCTACAAAATGTGATTCCAAAGTCCACTGGTATGACACAGTTAGTATTACTTGCAAGGTATAGCCTAGGAATGCAGTGTAAATTATCAAACCTACCTGATGGAAAAATGAGTATATCATTGCATTCTTCACCTGTACAGGAACACATGAACATCAATCCCCCATCTTCCTTCTTTTCCCTCATCGAACACTGTTCTGAGCTGGAGTCATCCAACATGTGACCATACAGTGTTTCCTGGGGATCATGGCATATTGTTTCTAATGTCACATTTTCATCATTCTGTCTCCTAAAAATGAAAAGGAGAAAATTGAAATCAAAGAAGGAATATTTTACAAAGGGAGCAGACAGGACTGCGCCTGCCCAAAATTTGCTCTTTTGAGAACTCAAATGGGATTTGAAGAGTATCATATGTTCTTCTCTAGCTTTCCTGAATGGGGTAAATTTGGCTGTGTCTGGGCTCCTCACATGGGAGCATCTGTACAACGGCACAGCTATTCCTGTATCGTATTACCACTAAGCTCCAATGAGTGCCTTTGAAAATCTCACCCAAAATTATTCAAGCTAATGCTCAATGAACCACCGTGAACTTCAGAATATACTTTTGGTTTTTGTGGTCACTGTGCAGACAGTAAAAATCTGTGGGAAATTATGATAGAAACTGAATTATTTCCTCAAAATCTGAGGGATTTCTAGTGAGTTGGCCTTTTCATTTTGCTTTTGAAACCTACTTTCTGCACTGAAGGAGTTATCCTTACAATTTTTTTTTTTTTTTTTTTGTAAATAAAACCAATACCAACCATAGAACTGGTGCAAGCTACAGTTGCTTCTCTGTCAGGGAAATATTTACATCTGATAATCTGGACCATATTCCTGTTTTGTCCTGGTCCACAGATTTCATTTCATTGACACAAGACTCGGAGGCAAAGAGGACTTTAAATACAGTTCTCAACTCATTTGCCTTTTGGATAAATTGGCATGAAAAATCCATAATGTATCTTAAATTGCACTACAGCCAGTTTGTATGGCAATAACAGACACTGACCACTTACTAAAGGAGCACAGGACAAATATGGAACAGCACACTGAACTGATCCTGCATTTCAAGTGTCTACTTCCAATTATGCTGAACATCTCTTCAAGTCAATGGACACAACTAATCCCTCAATAAATGAATTAACGATGTCTTTCTGTAAGTGGTTCTAATTATGTTCCTAAATCAGCAGCAATGTTGCAAATAGCTCTGTTCCTTTTGTCCACCTATGAACTCATTAAAAGTGTTTCTGGTTTTCTTTGGTAGGATTGGCTTACCATTTATGGAAGGGCAAAACTCCAGTTTTCAGACTGGAATGCAAGTTTAGAGTCAACAAATCCTAAAAAGTGTTACAACTCATTTTCATATACTCTTGATTTCTTTGAACCTAGACATACGCTATATAAAAAGCACCTCACTTACATCAGAGTCACTATATACACAGAAGTTTTTTTTACCATTAAGAGAAAGTATTTCTACCTATACACGGTAAATAAGCCTCTTGTGATAGATCTACATGATCTAGTTCACTCTGAAACCTGAGGGAGAATTGCCTTTCTTCAGTAAATGCCACCACAATCCTCTCTGAGTCTCAAATCTGTTTCTACTCTAAGGGCTGTGGGTGGATGCAGCTTAATGGTTTGAGCAAAAACATGCCTCTTTTCCAATAACAGCATAAGCTGGAACAGAACTGCTTTAGAAGAAAAAAATCCCCAGAACATTTCATATCAGAATTGTTGTTAACCTCAAGCAACTCTCAGTATGCTGAGCAGAGATATGAGTTGGAAGTGAGAGTGCAAAGCCTGGTGAAGTAGCAGGGACATTCTGAATATCAGAGCAATCGAGGAAAGTACTAAGTAATGATGAATGAGGGCGTGCTCCCCTCCCCACCTGTATGAAAAAATAACTTACCATATAGCGACACAGACTTCACTATTCTTCTCACAGATAGCAGTGATGTTGCAGTTGCTCTTGCACTGACGTTGGTTTGAGCAGGTTGTTACTTTAATGTCACAGAATTTGCATAGGTTCGGGATTTGCAATCCATTTGCCTTATTTCTGTCTACAGGTGACATAATTTCAGCTTAAGAAAAAAAAAAGAGAAGGAAACTCAATAATGGTAGATTATCACATTGCTTTATTGCTCATTATCAAGATAAGGTTTTCATCAGCAGCAAGCATTCCCTCCCACCTTAAATTAGAAAATCTTTGATCTTTCACAGCTCCCAATTTTCTTTACATCAGGGTGAGTGCCACAGTGTCAAGACCAGGTTAATCAAAGTGAATTTGAAAAGTAAAATCAACTTCCATTGACTTCAGAGGGAGCCAACGTTGCTTTGTAATTTGCAGAATCAGGCTTATTCTGAGTCCAGTTTGCACTGAAATAACTCCTCTGCAGTCACCCATTTGCATTATTCACAGGCAGCATATCTGTCCCTCAGGTACAATATATTACATCATGGTCTGTGTGCCAAAGTAACTGTGGATACCATAGTGGGAATGCATGTTAGGTGGGTGACATCATTACGACATGGATCATGACGAATTTTACAAGTTTGTCTTTACTAACCTGAGGCATAATCTAGGCGTCATCCCTAATCTGATTACTGTTCACACAGAAAAACACAGAGCTGGAACTGACTTTTAACTTAAGGTAGATAGTCTGCCAGAGGTTGTGGGTGAAACTCAAGCTGGAAATGCAATAGGGCATCTGTGCAGCTCATGTAATCTGCTACTGGAGTCTTCCTGGGCTAACTCAAGGGGACTTGAACTCAAACTAACTTGCAATGACAGTCTGTCTCATAGAAGTCTACCTTGACCCAACAGCTACATTACTGCACCCAGGTAGTGAAGAATTAACTTGCTTACTGGTTCCGAGTCTTAGTCTTCACCATCTGCTTCAGTGTGGCAGCAATAAGGGAAGAGATTTTTTTTGTCCCAGTGTATGAATTTTAGGAAACATATTTTTAGTTCAAAAAGTATTTTGAAAAGCCAGCGTGACTACAAGCAACAGAAAATGCCAACATAAACTTTTTTCTAAAGCTAAAATGAATATGCAACTATCTGAAGTGGAGCAGACTATCTACAACAGTTTCAGTCTGACTCACTTTGTAATATATTTGGAAAAGTAGGTTGAACCACTTTAAGGAGATACTGGGCTTCATATAGCACAGCCCTTCTCTTGTAGCCACATGCATGTTAAAACTATGTTCATATTGCTCTCTGTGGCCAAATGTCGCTAGTCAACCGGTAACAGGCTACCAGGGATTTGTAATTTCCTCCTCTCTCCTCCATTAGCTGAGAAATCAAGTTTTTCCTTCTAGAACTTCACTATTTGCTACCATTAGAATATTTTATTACAGGAATTAAATATGCATGCTTTTTCCAAAAGGAAATAAAAAAGCCTCTTGCTAACATTTTCAATGGATTTCTGAGCCACTGTGAGGGACTGAGAGAAAAGTCTTCCCTCTTCATCCAAATCACACATCCTTCTCATCACTTGCACGCTCTGGTTCTGACCTAAGGTCTCTGATCTTACTGCCATTGTAATCAGCGGCAAAACTCCCAAAGATTGTAATGGTATAGAAGAAGCTCCTACACAGAGGGAAGGGTTATGATGAGCTCACTGGGAGCACTTTACTTGGGTGTAGAATGCTGGCAGTATGTTACGGGCTGGCTGAATTTTAAGCCCTAGGTAAACATTTCTTGTTCTTAATTATTTGTGTTGCAAGAACTCCCAAAAGCCACGCAGAAGAACAAAGCCTCATTGAAGCAGGTGTGGTAGGAACTCAAAAGGTCTTGAATCTAGTGTTCTATAAAATACGTGTTAATATAAGCATCATTATGGCAAATTCCTCCTCTCTTCTGGATGGTACCTCTTATTTACCACATATTGAAGAGAAACCAATAGCTGTATTGATTTATCTGGGTTCCAGTAACGATAAAAACAACGTGATAATGAGGGACTGTCCCTCTACCCACTAAGAGAGAATCTATGGGCCTAAAAGCCTGGATGAACAATACAGACAAGTATCAAGGGAGAGATGAAGTGACTCACCCAAGTTCACACAGGAAACCCGTGGCAGGGTGCCAAGCGGCTCACAACCGAGCACAGGGGAAAGACATCTGCTGCTCAGACTGCAAAGACTTTAGCTGCATCTACACTGCTTTCAGCTCTGAGCTCACATGGCTCTGTGTTTCACTGGGCAGCTGTGTCGCGATGGGTGCCACAGACACGACTCAGTCCTCTCTAGTGCCCGCAGCACTGGGGCCAAAAGCCACATGAAGGCAGGTCCTGGCTCATTCCTGTGCCGTCCCCAGCCATGCCAGGTTCTGCCAAGACTCACCCACTGGAACAAACATATGAAAATATGTTTGGACCTCTTCCAAGGAGGGATCTCCAATCCAAGCAACTTGATTTAAAACAAACAAACAAAAAACCAAACAACAACAAAAAAACCAAACAAAAAAACAAACTCTCTGGAATGCAGCAATCCACTGCAAGGTCACAAACCTTAAGTTTCTAAGTTACAGCGGTAGGCCTTAGTTCAATTACTAGCAAAAGGCTGGGTAGTTAGGCCCAGCTAATTTCTGAACAGGTTAAATTAATGGCGAAAGCTAATGGGGTTTTAGGACTTCCAGAACTGACTACACTTGAATTTTCTTCCAAAACTTTTTGTAATAGAGGCTAACAGTGCAGTGCCTCTCTATTCATTCCTCTGGCAGTTCAAGGTACTGGATAAACTGCCCAGGTGGACAAACTTTCTTCCAAGCTTCAGCATCTGATTTAAAGTGAGATTGCAGTTTACTTTCCTTAATACTAGCAGGTCTTGGTGTGTTGTTCATTAATACAGCTCGGCTTTGCCCACTCTGATAATGCAACTAGTTCCAAACTAACCGGGTTAAAGCCAAGTTTGCCTTTCCCCTATCAGACTGATGCTGAAATCAACCGCTGCAAAGGGCCTGAGATTAAATCTGGAATCAGATGTGAACCTTAACATCACTCTCTTCTGATCACAGCCTGCTATTAGACTCTGAGGACTTAGAAAGCCAGGAAAGATTCATCTCCTTCCAAGTCATGTGAACTCAGACCTGTCTCTAATCAACAAAATCCTGCCTGGATGACAAGTTGGTAGGGTTCTTCCTTAGGGACGTGTATTCACTCATTCCCTGAGGGGCCCACAAGCAGTGAGTGGTTCACGACCAGCAAGACTGCCCCTCTTTTTGTAGTCACTTGAATGTCCATCTCTAAAAATGCTTGAGTATCCTGTTGCGCACATCATACCACATGAGCCAGCTCCTCAAGGTTTTGTCCCATTTGGACAACCGAAGTCACTTGAACACTGTGGACAGAAGCAACTTTTCATTTTGCATGGAAAAAAAAAGTGGATATAATGGGAAAGTCAACAGAGAAAACACAGATTTGCAAATCTGAAGGAAGCCATCCTAAAACGTGTGCTTGTCTCCTAAAATGTGAGTTTTGCCATCTATTCTCTAATGTTAGTTTTCTTATTTTGACTTCTACAGGAAGCCTAATTCTAGCTTTCCTTGCTTCCTTGTCCATGGAGAGGGCTCCAAATAAAAGACTGCGGTTTCTTTGCTATGAAGCTTTCAACCAACCAGTTCAGCATAGAGAGTCACCGTGGTTAAAATGCATGGACCATGCAAGCCAACATGTGGGCTGGATATTATGGAAGGGACATCAGAGCAGCCCCATAGGAAATATCAACTCCAGGGATTCTGGTGGAGCCAGAGTTGCAGGACAACATTTTTACTCTATGGTTCACATCTTTTTTGTGATTTCTCAGGACCTTATAAACAGTACGCCTCATCCAAATCTACTGACTGTCTTGAAGTTGTTTGCTTTGTGTCTGTTGTTTGTAGATGTGTAACTTTCATTGAGGCCTCAGGCTATAGTTTACATTCCTCTTATTTTTCAGTATCATTACAGAACTCTCAAAAGCCAACAACATTTAAACAAAGCCCAAACCAACATGCTGTCTTTTTGGGAATATCTACACTGGAAAACTTTATTTATGTCTTAGGATGCATTTCAGAAACAGCAGCCAATTTCTCTTACTCCTATCTTGTAAAAATAGTTACTGCATTTCTCTTCTCACATCCAGTGCCTCTGGCACATGTATACATATAAAATAGCACTGCTGAGCAGACAGATCTCATCCCTTTAAAAAAAAAAAAAAATTGCTGAGGGAGATGTTGGGATGGGAACTCAACTACTCAGCTGCTGTGAAAGAATTCCACCTGATAGGAGAGGCTTGAATTTAAGACTTCACTACATCATGGAAATCTGCAAAGAGGAGGATGCCTTTATCAGAAAGCCTTGGAGGGGATTGTCCTTGTTCTCCCAAAGAGCACAGCTCTATGACATCACGTCTCAGTGGCTGGAAAGCACAGTAGCAGCTATGAAGAATGCCCAAGCTGTATTATCTTCTCATCCAACAGAAAGACACCAGGTTTTGCAGGAACAGTACTAAAGACAGCATTTTTTTCTATTTTGCCTACCAGCCCCAGTACACAATCTACAACCTCAGCAGAACTTTGATAGTGATGAGGACACTGCCAGCATCATGAAAGTGGAGATGTGATGATGCAAAAGCACATTCTTTCCCTCAACTGCCGGAGGGAAGGAGTCAAGGAAAATGAGTGATCTGAGCTTTGCTTTTAAGACTTGAATATATCCTGATGGTTATTCTTAATTATATTGATTATGTTCAGTGCAGTAATACAAGAAAGAAAAGACAGAACCATAATCAACCCCAAGGATTCAAAAATCATAAGTTACAAAATCACAAGACTAGCCAGAGAGATCGTGGAAATAAAGGAACAAAAAAAACCAAACCCAAGACCCAACCAAAAACCAACTGCTGGGTTCTCCTTTATTTGCTATTGCTGCCTGGACTCTTAGAGTGCATTTGAGTCATGTTTTGAAGCTTTGGTCATAAGCAGGAGGGTTGGAATTAGTCTAACTTACAAAATGAAAAGATAAAAAGAAAATAAATCACTGAAATCCAGGAGCTTGATCTTCAAGAAAAATGTCAGCTATCATATGACTCATCATAAAATCACAGGAGTTGGCAACACTGCAGATCACCTAGTAACTCCCATGGCAACACCTTCAGGGGTAACCCTATGAAATATGTATTTTCAATTTCTCAGTTACTGCTGCCAATTCCGGGCTTAACATCACCACGAGTTGAAATGGAGTGTCAGTCTGTGACACATACTTCCATACTCACATAGTTCATACTGTCTTGGACTCTGCTTTGGGCTGCAGTCCTTTATCTCAACTATGGTTTACCCCAGTCGGATTACCATGGGCACAGGACTTTTGTGACTGTTTCTATTAAGATTAACAACAATGATTATCAAGAGTGCTGAGACAGCCTCTGTAAAGGCAAATATGAGCTATCTTTTACATACAACTAAAATATGTCAGAGGAAAACAGGTTCCATAAATGTTTAGCTCACCAGATATTTAACAGTCCCTGTGGCACGACTCCAGAAAACCACATTCCTACAGATTCTTTTGCAGAACCTCTCTGCCTCGACCTGTATCACAGATAGTCACAGATCACTGACGTCACCCTGGTCTGCGCCTAGCAACTTACTTCCTTTTTTCCCTCCAAAGGTGTTTCACCTCTTAGGTTTCCTTTTGATCTTCAGCCTTCCGGCCTAGCACAACAGCTGCCTTAGTCGGTGCTTAAAGACATGCCTTTAAGTGTACTGATCGCACCTTTGTTTGCAAAGTGGTTGGGACCTTCGTGTCGCTTTCCTGCCTGATCAAACCTCATCGGGGCTCTGCAAAGGTTAAAGACCAAAATAACTTCCTTTTTATGAACACACTTCTTCGTGAAGTATTTGGAGGAGATGCACGTCATGGCTTCTCCCTGTCACGTAATGGCTCTTGCCCGTCATATGAAATAAAGCAAGTCACACCTATCGGATGGCAACAATACAACTGTTAATGCAACGAGACACACATACAGCCTGCAACCCATCCTATCACAAACCAGCCACTATGAGATGAAGGGAAAGAAGGGTCTGGTGGGGCCCACAGGCCTTCAAACAGTTTATGTGGGCTACGACCTGCTCTTCAGCCATACCCGAGAAGTCCACTAGGAAAGAACAGGGCAGACTAGGTAAGCCGTTCTGACAAGCTAGACCTAGCCAGAAGTAGTTTGGCCACCCCCAGCTGAAGGAAGGCCGAAACAGAAGAACTGGTTCACAGCAGGAAGGCCACAGATAGACTGCACTGAAATCTGGGAAACCACTATTTCCCACCTACCGGCAGGCAAGGAGCAGAGGAAGGTATGTGCAGAAGGAGAAGACAAAAGGAAAAGGAGCACGAGTTAGAAAATGTCATTTAACTCGTCTCTGCAGTGGAAGTGCCTGGCTTTTAACAGCAAGTGGAACTGGCAAAACTTTGCTTTAGGGATTGCTGCAGGCACTGACACAGAAACAGAATCAAATCTGGCAGGAGCTGGGGGGAGGGACACAACCAGAGAAAATAAGGGAGGGAACAGCTGGAGATCTTGAAGATAAAAATCATTCTTTTATTTAAAGCATTAAAATAACACTATTTTTATCCACTACTTCCAAAATGAGCTAGCATTGGCAGTTTTAATCGTGGGCTGGGCTCTTCTCGCTGGTACAAGGCATGGCAGCAAACTGCCTCAAACACACCTAAGAACGGAGCTCGCTGCCGTGACTCCTGACTAACATTAGTGCAGGTGTGAGGAGACTCCAGCTCAGCACTTATAATAGAAGTGTGAACACATTCTGAAAACAGGGAATAAAAATAACATTATTGCGATGTTTCAAATAATGAGATGGATTTTTACCTGCAGATTTTTAACTCGCTGCTCTCTTCCACATTTTCTGGCCACTGTTTAGCACTCCATGGTAGGTGGAACAAAAGAATACTGTCTCCAGGCAAAAAGGCTGAAAAAAAATCTAAATGATGGCTTCCCACAGGGCACTCAAAAGGACATTTCATCTTCTCCTGATTTTAACCCGCAGCCTCCCTAACACAGCCGGTAAACAGCACACAGCACTGGAGAACCGTATGTGATATAACACGAAGATCAATTTATTCAACTATGACTACAGGGTCTAGGGTTTTTTCTGCATAATGCATTAAGTTTGGAATTTACCAGAAGCTGTCTTTGGTGTTTAACTCCTTCTGTGGCTTCAGATATATAGTGAGTATCAAGTACAGCAATGCTCATCTGGTTCACAAGATTAGGAAAAGCAGCTTTCCTGCTTTGTTGGAATAAGCATGATTCATGGTTCAGGACTGACATTTGCATAGCTAATTCTGACCTGTCCATTAAAAAGCATATCCTACAACTTCACCTCCTTTTGTATTCTTGCCTGCCCAGTGAAAGCCGCCATTACTTCACTTGAAACAGAGCTGAAAGAGTATAAACATTTCAGCTTTGTACAAATATTATTTTTCCAATTTATATGCTCTGAAAGCAGACAGCAGTCATTCAAGCATTATACAGTTATTTCTGTGACACAGAAGGAAGCAAAGATTTTTGCATGACAGAAGAGTCTCTGTGGCAAAACCCCCAACATTTAAAACATACACAATTAGGAACAATTCTCATTCAGAAAAACACAAATGTGCCTCCACTCTCAGCTACAGAGCCTCACCAGAAAACCATGTAATTGAATCTTCTAAGTAGGTTGAATGGAGTTTCTGAACGCATTGTACCTCTCCCTTCAGCTAGTTAAGAAAGCCTGTTTACAGAAACATGCTTCTCTCCACTCCTGCCCCCTCAACAGTCGCACCACCACCACCAACCTACTTCAAAATATGATAGGGCTCTTCATTCTTCATAATGGTGTTGGGGAAGGTGAATCATTTGTCCTGAAAGAGGCACATATTCCCTCCAAAAGTTTAGTTTATATTTCTTCCCTTTATCTCTCACTACAAAAGAAATGAGGAATGTCCACCTTAAAGAGTCATTCAACCCTATTTTCAAGGGCCTATTCATTAAACTCCCAGTTTCCAACAGGGAAATTCAGGAGTCCACCCAGTACAGGTGGTACAGTACTTTAGGACATTTTCTAATAACGTTATGCCCAAGCTATTTCTATTAGCTGTGAAGTATTCCAGAGACACATCCTGGGTCTTCAGTTTATCTGCAAGGCTACTGACTGTGCTCAGTGCCACATACAAACCGAAAAATCCATGAGATCATAAAAAAATGGATCATATTCTTAAGGTATCAGCGCTGCTTACCTAAAGGCATCCCTTTATTACTTACTAACAGTCCTAAGTGTCTGTCTTGTGATATCTGCTTAACACAAAGACAAATCTTGTCTGCTTTTTTAGGAGCATCCTCACGGGACAGGCTACAGGTGGGAGGAAGGCAGAGAAGTTTCGAAGTCTATGTCACAGGGCAAATGACTGCACCTTCTGCTAAACTTCTGGGCAGCAGAACGCAGTAGGATCTACCGTAGGGGCAAAGAGGCTAACTTCAAAAGTGTTATGAGCTTCCTGCTGTATTGTATTGCCAAACCCTGCCGGCCTTCCCATGGGGAATTGCAGCTGTGGTACCTGTGATGGACAGAGTAGGTGGGCACATGGGTACAGTTCCTACTTCTCCCTTACACAGACTACTGTCGTGCCGGCTCATCACCGCGACACCAGGGCGGGCAGCCACACGGCATGCTGCGCAGATGGAGTCCTGCCCTCAGCTCCCACAGACCACTGCACAACCAAAGCCACAAAGAAATCAAAAATAGTAACATACTTGCTTGGCCAAACACTCGCAAATGACACCCCTACAGGGCTTTACTCATATTTAGTATATGGTCTTGTCATGCTTAACTTTCTGAATGGCTTCAAGTAACTAAGTGCTGGCCTGGCATACACACACCACCATGTGAGTTTAACTGATTAAATTAAAGGGGTGGAGGTTTTACGGCTGTGCATGTGGATCTTCATATCCTTTTAAAGCTGATATACCTCAGTATAAGTTATATTAGGAACAAGTCTAGCCAGTGTCAGAATTGAGAATTACTGCACACAAAGTTGCTGTGGTTTACTCAATTACTTTTAAATCAACTATAAGTTCAAGAGGTGTGAATTCTGTATGCGGAAAAAGCTTTCATAATATTACTTTACTATCTAACTGCAGCATTTTCGACAGGGATAAGGAAGGTTAGATAGATGTCAGAAAATCATCTCTTCCAAATGCAAAATGGTAATGATTTAAAGACTGAACTCTACGCTGGCAGCATGCAGCAACTCAGGTGGCAAAAAGCCAAATCCTTCTCCTGAAACTACAGTTAACTCTTGCTAAAGTTAACTCTTGCTACAGTTAAACTCTTGCTAAATGTATGTCCACTGGGCTCTAATGTATTCAAAAGAGCAGACTAAGATAACTAAAATGTAGAGGAAACTCTGTAAATAATACCTAAAAGTAGCTGCTGTACCTTATGAAGAGTTAATGCAGACAAGCAGATGTTTATTAACACTGTTCTTTCACTCAGGAGACTGGCAGGCACTTGCAAACCCTCTCTGGTCTCAGAGAAGAACCTCCAGGAAAGGTCATGAAATATGTTAGTTTGGGAGGAGATTTTTGTTTGCTTTTTAAAGCAGTGAAAATGAAGCACAGACATTAAGACTGTGACAAATCACACAAAACAGGAAATTCAAAGTTACATCTGACTCCCCCAGGTTCCCTTTGATACAGCTAGCTTGCTTTGTGAATCAGAAAAAGTATCACTCCTGTATTTGCCATTTCATGCTTTTATTTTTCATTTTATTTGCTTTTAGTAATATCCCCTTAAAACTACTGACACACTTTCCAGACAGGTTTTGGAAGGCATAAGGCCATACCCATCTTTCCTTTCAAAAGACTCCTGCCACATGCAGCTTTCCAGAGCCCTCAGTGGATCACTCCTTTGGGGATGCCACTGCAGAGCCTCCTTCACGCTCACAGACCTTTTTCGTTTTTAGTGTCGTTCCTTTTTGGTGCAAGAAAACATGTATTTTGAGAACAACAATTGTCTGCCTCATGGAGAAGTCCTCAGACCATTTTAAGAAAAATTACTAATTTGTTTCTTAAGCATTGTGAACGCAGAAGATCTTCCCTTTTCCTTTTCTCTCTAGTGAGGCCATACAGAAAACATCGGCACAAACAGCTTCAGTTTGCAAAAAACAGCAGTGCTGCTCCTCTGCTCTGGTTATTTGTTCACATCCCTCACTGCACTGTCTCCTCCCTCACAAGAGGAATCAGACCGCACCTTACCACACCTCCCTCCCCCTCCAAAAGGCCAGTTTGACCCAGGACAGCTCTCCAGTCTAGACAAATATCTGACTACACAAACACAATAAAGAATGTGGTATGAGGAGCGGGAACCCACGGCTAGGGTAATGCAAAATTGTATATTCCAACAGCAGCAGCACTGCTGAGGGCAGAGAAAAAAGTCTCCGTGGATCTACGGCTGCAGTTACTTCTGGGGCAAGGTCAGGGTGCCCACCGCACCAGGGCATGGGGGACCTGCTGTCTGCTGCTGTCTCCAACCTGAGCGCAGTCTGCTTTCAAATGCCACTTGCCCTGAGGCAGGAGATGTCACAGCCCTTCCAGGAGAAGAAACAAGGGCTCTGCAGTTATTCTTTTCTGCCAGGCATTGTCACTGCAAGGGCAGAGGGGACTTGCCTAGGACTCATCTGCATGGGCTATGACACTTTGGGGAGCACTCCAAGGATTGATGTTTCTCCCCAGAAATATTTGCAGAGGCACCTCAGGATGGGCCCCATAGCTGTTTAAATCCACTATGAAAGTAGATGAGAAGTTATTTTGACTTTGAAGTGTAGAAAAAGTATTTTTAGCATCTCAAGTCAGTTAACAACATTTATGGGAGACATCTGAGAAGACAAGTATTACTCTCTGTGACTCTTTCCTCAGCAGTACACAGACCTAGCAGATGTCTCCTCTTCACAGGATGCTGAAGGAGTCAGAGCAGTCTTGTTTTGAGAGTACACTTTTTTCAAGAGACAAGACTATATAAATGGGACAGATAGTACTATGAAGCACAGATATCCTCTGTCTGAAGTGAAACATCTGATTGTGCAGCAGATCTGTCCTGTGAACACAAAAATAAAATTCAGCCAGTCACCCTAATTCTGCCTTGTTTCAGGGAAAAAGTCTGATGAACATTTACCTGAAACTACCACTAGTCCGGGAAAATGCTCTGTAAAACCAGACAGACGAAAGTATTGCCTGAGTTTCAGCTTTTGCTCTGAAACTTTTGCTGAACTTTAATTCCCACCTCTGATTTCAAAGGGCTTGATTCTGACTGCACTTCCTTTTCTGTAAACTAGAAGCAAGATCCTGTAGACCAAGGAACAAAACCTTAGTCAAACAAAGCCAAACCTAAATAATGGATTTGGGATTTTAAAAAAAGTCATAAGCAGTCTTAAAATGTAACACAGTAATTGGAATGGGCTGCATCTGTTCAAATATCAGGTTAAGTGTCACATTCACAAGCAGGAAATACTTCATAATTATGAAGCACAAAGGGCACAAATAGCATAAGTAAGACATAAAAAGATTTTAGGTACAATGGCGTGGTTTGGAGTACATAAATTGCAGTCCTACTGTTCAGTGTTTTATTTTTACCTACGTGGAGGAATTCAAACTAGAGTTCCTCGATCTTTTTCCATGCACAACTCCATATTGCGCCTCTGTACTGGCCCTTCACAAGTGCACCTTTTGCGTCAACTGCTGGAGCATGTTCAAGTCACGAGTTAGGGGGTGCTTTGTGCCTCTGACTAGGACCCACACATTCTTTAAGCATGATCTCAGCAACCTATACAGCCAGGATTGGAAGTGATCGAGCAAACTGGCTGAAGCCACAGCTCTTAAGTCCACCCTAAGCAAGGATGGGCTCTGCATGGGGAGAGCCTCTATCTTGTACAATAGAAAACTGTATGTGTGTACGACAGTTGCTACTGAACCAGATCAGAACTTCTATGGTATTTTATAACACACTAGTAAGTATGGGGAGAAGCTGTGCGCACACAAAGACTCACAGCTGCCCATTCAAAATAAGCATTTAAATGGATTAACCAGACAACTGTGCTTTCAAGCTGGCAATCGTTCCACAGTTACATGATTCAGAGGGACTTATAAATATTTGTTTTTCCAGACAAAAGGAGGGTATTAGTGGGACTTTTTAAAAGTGCATTCACTGCCACTAACCTTCCCTCCCAGCCATAAACAAACAAACAAGGAAACAAAACAAAAACAAGGATGTGTTTAGGGTGCAAAATTTGTAGTCACAGTTTAAGACTTGGGGATTTTGGTTTAAGCTTAATATAAAAGACAACTTACTAATGTAAAGAGCATAAAAGACCTCATTTTGCTTAGCTTTTCAAAGACCTCTGAACTTGAGGAATATGTGAGAGATCTGGAATTTAAGTTAAGGCACATCCCCTGACCAAAGGGCGCTCCTACTATGGTACAAGTTTACAATATCATCTACAGATTCTGGTAAAACAGAATCCTATGCAATTTCTTTCTCTAGACTTGAGTATAACCCATCCTTCCTAGTCTATTTGAAAAACTGTTTCCAAATAAGAAGTCTCATTTAACAAGTCCACATCCTTTACACACACAGAGGTTTCTCTGTCAGTCACTGATGGGTAAACATGTTTATGCGGAAGCTCTGTCCAGAGCTCCTTTTCACTGTAAGGAGCCATTTTCCCCCAGGAAGATAATGTTTATGAACCATTCTGTCCCCACACAGCAAGTTTTGAATGACAGATTCAGAAAAACAGTATGAAAGAGAAATGACTCTCTTTCATAATCCATCAGCTCAGCTAAAACAGTAAATCAGAGGGAAGTTAGACTCAAATGTAATCCCTTGGGAGTAGAATCACTTTGAATGGATTTGGGGAAAAAGACACATCTTTCTCAAATTCAGTAGCTTGGATGGTTATATTTGTCTCTGTCAAGTTACATGCAAAGAAGCACAATAATAGAATTTAATACCCTGGGGATATGTTCTCTTGATAGATGCATCTAACTTCCACAACCGTTAATGGGAATTATATACTGAGTATTGAGAAAAGGGCACATGCATGAAAATACACACTTCTAATGATATTCAACCTTAGGAAAACTTTCTTTTGCTGACTTCTATTGCAGAAATCCTACTGGTGTGGCATGCTGTTACAGAGTTATCAGATTTCTTGGTAAAGAAGTCTCTCCACCAACAAAGCAACATCTCCCTTATCTGCCAAGGGTAAATTTGCTAACATATCCCCCCAGGTATTGGCTGTTGCTTTTAATGCATTTGCAAATGACTCCCTCGAGTTACCTTTGAGACTGTGAATCGGTAGCTGGCAATACCATCCTGCTGAAATAAAGGAAAGAGTTGTCAGCTACTTCATTTCTATTTGAGGCTGAAATTTTACTGCGCTTAAAGGAAAATAAAAGCCATGGGTGAAACATGCCCATTCTAAAATAAATAGGATTTTTACTCATAAATACATCCCTTGAAAGTTCACTGAAAGGTCTTTATCTTTGCTATTATTTCTAAATCACATGTGCAAAGAATTCATTCACTATACTATAAAACGGATTATTTTAAGGACAGTCTTTTCCGCATGTGTGCATGGTCCAGCAGGTAAGCCCCCACATTAAAAAAATCAGCCCTGGACACTAAAAAATCTGCATGTAGGAATACAACAATTCTCTCTCCATGCAACAATACAACATTAGCCACTGCTTTCGGCAGCCAGCCCCCAGCCGGGTCGGCTGGCGTTACAGCATAAGGTGAGGACATTTCCTACATTAGAGGCAGCTCAGTGGGAAGGAACTTGCCAGTATAAAATGTTTAGTCTACCTGCCTGAAGATGTGTGAGGGACTGCAGACTATTCCACTTTGTTTATGATGAGGCAGAATAAAATTGTAAATAAACTCAGAATGTGAAATGTACACATGGAGTTGGATTTCTAGGGTTTTCCCCTCCCAGTTGCTCCTGATATGGTCATTGTTTCCGTAAACCCACTCTTTCAGGTTCTCAAGCTATATCTTAAGTCATTCTCAAGACCATAATCTTTCAGCAGCATTCCAAGACAGCATATACACTGACAAGCTTGATTAGAAAAAATATTGCAAAAAAGAAACTGATTTAAGTGTCTACAAAACAATTACTTCTATTGAAGGAATTGTTTCAGGGAGAAAGCTGGGAAGAGATAACACAGAAACACAAGACCAAGCCTATCAAGCAGCAGCTCAGAAGCAAACCTTCCATTGCCTCTTAATTTTCCTCTGAATATCTCAAATTTCATTCAATTACTTCAACAATTTTTTCTAACAAGTGAAAAAGCAAAATATGATGACACTTCACAAACTTTTAAATGGTGCAGTTCATTTCTGGCAACAGCATAACATTTCTTTATCCTGCTACAGCAGGACAGAAGATGTTTACTGTCACATGTATTAGGGTAAGATCTTCAGCAGATGCTAATCTGCGATTTCTGAGTGCTGCTATGTCAAATTATACTAGCTGATGTTTAACAGTTTAGAGTCACTGAATGTTTCTGGATATTGGTCATATAGCACATCATCATCCTTCATCTGGAGGGCACTTATTCAACTGTAGAAATCGGTAATAGTCAGCAGGATGTCTAAGGGCTTCTATGAAATGCCTTGATAATTTTAATCAAATGCCAAGTGGATTAATAATTATGTCATGAAAATACTATTTCAACAACTGTTATTGAAGAGGCTGTGCATAACATGGCCGTAGTAGCTGAACCACTCAGCATCCTTCTAAACATCAGGAGCCAGTTGCATGCTTCGTTATGGTTTCTGGTGTAACTGTTCAGTGACATGGGCAGCTCATTCTCTAAAGCTGTCACTTTGGCGTTTTTCATAAATACTGCACTCGTGTAGAACACAATATGTTTTAAAAAGCGTTCTCACAAGACACAAAAATTCCAAGCTTTCCAAACACAGTAATAGCTTAGGTTATACCAGAGGAAAGTGCTCCGTAGGAATAGAGACATTTTTTTAATTCCTTGGATGCAAAATTTTATAACTCATGCATATTTGAAATATCCTTGCACAGGATTAGTTAGCAGAGTAGCTTAACTGTTTGTAACTTCTGGAGATGCTAGCCCTAGTTCTGAGAGGGACGTGAGTGATACCAGCCTGGTGGTGGCAAACTGCTGCATCACAGATTCATAGGTTACAGGACCTCTATGTCAGGAAGGGCTGGGATGATATTCCCAGTCTAGTCTTCTGCAAGTAAAGTCATTCCACTCACCTAGTTTTGCAAAGACCTAACTTCTCTGGGTATATATTTAGCAAGCAAAACCCTGTCTTGATTTAGAGATTTGCACTGGGAATTCCATCACATCCCTTGGCAGGGTTCTAATCATGAAATTACCCTGTTTGTTAAAAATGCACACCTTGTTTCTGGAGTGATTTAGTTCACCTACAGCTTTTATTTGTTGGAATGAATGCTTGTTCACCTTTCATAATCTCATCCGCTGCAGAGGCTAAAATATCAAGTTAGCACAGCTTAACACCTTATTCTCCATCAACCAACTGTGGTGAACTTCCATGTGAGCTCTCCTACCCACAGCTTAGCATTCTGGCAGAGCAGATTTAGCTAAGTTGCACTACCTTACATTTGCCTCGAGGCAAATGCTCCCAATTACTGGTGTTTATGTGATGTGTGGTATCTTATTAAGGCATGGCAAACTGCCTGCATATCTGACCAAATCTGTATTCAGCCAGGGACTAGCAGCTGTAGGTACCATTCCTAATTCTTTTGTTCTTCATATGTTCAAAACCACAACAGTCTGTCATTTTCAAAAAGGCAGGCAATCATTAACATTACGCTCTTATCTGAAAATGCTAAAAAGGCAGTATGGTTCCCTAAACAAACAGTACCACCTCCTTCCTAACCCACTGCAGGCCTAAGGACAATTGAGTGGAAGTTACTGCCCTGGTCAAAGCTATCTACGCCTCAATTTCAAAAGCACAAAATGGAAACTTAAAACAAAATCCACCTTTTAAAGGGAAGAGTGATACTTGTACAAGTAGTCTAACAACTCATGCTAAGCAACAGCTTGGAAAGGCAGGTGTTAGTGTTTTCTATTTCAAGCTATGTGGTTACGATAGCGGTAAATGTGCCCTGTCATTAACTTTCAAGGGTAAGGTACTTCAAATAATTAGTGGTTTGCTTCTAGCATTTGCTACCCACCTTCACCCATGAGAAGGCCAATACGTTTCTGACTTCAAACCACCAGTAGGTATGTGCCTGACAATCATACTGCAAGTCACCAGAACAAAAAAGCCCAGTTAGGGGAAGTGCAAGTTGGCTGAACCATGAATAATATGTAGGTAGACAACTGAGGGAAGAGTTAGGCCTTAAGTGGTCAAACTGAAGCAAGCTACCAAAGCTTCCTTGTGCTTCACCATTCCCTGGCAGCTCCTAGCACAGAGCCTTTTAACCTGAGAAAGACAGGGGAGAAAAAAGTGCTAATTGTATCTTACTGAACTTGGCAAGATATTTGAGGCTGATGAGAATTTCTGGATGCTCTAAGGGCTTTAATCCAGAATTTCTGTTGAGAAATTACTGTCTTTGAACCTCAATTTCCCAATCACAATAGAACAGTGTTGAAACAATCTCTGTTCATTTCCCGTAAGTTATATAATTGTCTATAGAAACTGTAATTAACACATCAATGTATTATTTTTTTGACACGTTAAGCAGAACTAGTTGAAACTGTGGAAATTCGGATACAAATAACTGTACTGAAGTTCAACAGTGGCATCAAAAACACAATGGATGGCATCGTGGGAAGCTGGAGATCCGGGTTTGGGTCTCCAGAGACTAAGAGACTGAGCCCAGGCTTCTCACTTCCCAGCTCACTGCTTTTGCTCACTGCAAAAGCTGTTCTCAGTTACAAGTCACCAACACGTCTTGCCTCCTCCTCCCATATAAAAGAATGAGCCTGTAACTCTTTTCAACACGTACGGAAGGAAGCTTCATGCCTAATAGAGATACTTTGATATCTTCCTTCTACAGTCAAGTGCCTAGTTTTTAAACAACTCAAAATCTACATGGGATATGCCTGGGCCCTCATTCTGAATCCCATGTTCCTGGATTTTGGTGATTTAATTTGAATCACATTTTTATCTTCCTTTATACGCATTAAAGACAGGGGACATGTACATATGGGAAGCTCTAGGCTGCTTCTTATTGCACTAATATTCATGGTACCAGTGTGGCCTCAGGGAAGAGTGGGAACAGCAAGACTCCCAGCCAGGCAAAAATTTCAAGGCAAAAGTATAAAATGTGAGAAGTAAGGAGTGTGTGAGAAAGGAGTTGAAGGAGAAGGCAAAACAATGATGAAGAAACACTTTCTAGTTGTATTCCCTTTTCCAGAATAGTTCACCAATCTTTTCCTGCTGAACATCTTCCTGTTTCTATTACCTAGAGACAAAGAGAGAGCAGATATGGCTTTAGTTACAACCAGACAATGTGGTATTGCTGTTTACACGCAAACTTGGGCTACGCCAGCTTTGCAAGCCTGATGGCCTGGCACTGTAAATACCAGATGAGAATACTACAAATGCAATAAAAGGATCAGCTTCCCACATTTTTGACTTAAGGCAATCCCTTGTGGTAAAGTTGGGTGAGGAAATGGAAGAACAGACTGAGGGGAAGAGGGGAAGTTCAATAGCCCAGAAGCACGTATTGCTGACCTAGTTACTTTGTGAAAGCTTCAATAAAGAGGCTTACGAAGTCATGACTATTACATGGTCCTCTCTGATCTTTTCAGGAGGATGAGAAATGGTTGTTTTCAGTTTAAAAAAGAAAAAAAAGATTCTGTATGTAAAGTCTCTCTTTGTTGTGCTGTGAACTCCCTGGAGAGAATATCAGTCACCCTGCAGGGGCTGGAATAATGAATGAATCCATCAGGGAACAGGCTTTCTTCTCCTCTGACATGCTTCGGGAGACCACCCACACACACGGCAACCCTTTCTCTGCAGAGTGCCGCCTCTACAGCCCTGCCCAGTCTCAGCCACCAAGGATCCTTCCTCTCAGAGTCCATCACTGATGGAGTTTAGATACTCTCAGGCTGAGGAGTGGCATGACCATGGGCCTCCCACTTTCTGGGCAAAGGCTCTAACCACTGCAGGAAAAGGAGGCAATGCAACCGTGAAAATCGGTAATGGGAACTGTGGGGAGGTATAAGGTACACAGCAGGGCAGCTGGCCAACTGCCACAGCACAGTCACTGCAGAATCATAGATCTCCTTGTATGCAGGAGACAAATGAGAAGGGTAATTGCTGCATGCTTGCAGGCAGAACCAGCCAAAGGAAATAAAGGATCAGCCACCACCTGCATATGACAGCTCTTCTCTTGAAATCTTCATGGGTTCCTGATCACAGATTGACAAATTTGTGCTGTTCAAAACCTCATTAAATTTTTCCCATTAGCGAAACACACAAAGATTTACTTCTTCATTCCTGTTGTCTTCCCATGAGTTTCTCAAGAAGAATGGGACGCCCTGGAGTCATGACCCGGTCATGTTACAGGAAAGCTTAAGATAGGTACAGAGCTGAGGGGGGAGCATCCTGAGAGCAGGAAGCAACCAGCTATCATGAAGTCCAGAAACAACTCAGCGTTGGTCAGATGCTGAACTCCTGCACGTGAATTTATTGTCATTCCACCTTATCACTATTGATAACATAATGAAAAAGGTACATCCTTAATTATGTATATTTTTACAATGCAGCCCATCTTAGGGTAGAAGATAAAAAAAAAGAAGCAGCAGCCTATGTAATGTGTTGCTCAGCATAACAGAGAAAGGCTACTCCACGTTAATTAGTAGCTTTACAGTGAGTTGAAGTAAAATAAACTAACATGCAGCTACAGACCTCCCCTTAGCACTGGCCTGAAATTGCACAATGGATACTGACTATCTAATGAAGGAATATTTTAGGAGTCTAGCCAGTTAGAGAAAAATCTGGAAAGGGAAAAAGTCTAGTTACATCCACCATATTTCCCCAAGCATGCACTTTAATGGACAGAAGTTATTCACACACACTACTTTCCTGGAGCACTCTAAGTGCACAAGGTATGATAAGTCCTGATATAACTATGACTTCAGATTTGCTCCAGCCACAGAGCTCCCAAAGAAAGCATATGGAAGTTAGTCAGGACAGCCAGGTAACACTAAAAACAGGGTAGCAGTCAAAATGGTAAGAAATTTCAGCTCCCTTTGAGCACTAAGACCTTTGTTAAACTGTTGCCTAAGTATTACAGCCGTGTTATCAAAACCACTGCTGTTCTACAGCTTTATGTAGTGACTTGTCAACAGAATCTGAGCTACTAATTAGACCTCA
The DNA here is from genome assembly GCF_965183815.1 of Platalea leucorodia. Taxonomy (NCBI): domain Eukaryota; kingdom Metazoa; phylum Chordata; class Aves; order Pelecaniformes; family Threskiornithidae; genus Platalea; species Platalea leucorodia. Next base: position 123,556,609 of record NC_138823.1, read on the forward strand.
AGGATCAGACCAGATCAGCATCTCAAGAAACAAAAGAATCCTGGACAGCTGCTTCTGCTGCCTTCCCTGAAAATAACCAGAAGTGATAATCCATTAGTAATCACCTGTGGTCTGTTTCAAAGTTCACCCTCTTGTACAGCAACATTAAAAATGTACTTATATTAGTTCATGAGATGAAATCTACAAAATTACCACATTATCATCCAAAAGCCCCAGGCACCACCTAACCGTGCCAACAGGTGCCGTATATGCGTGATGTGCTTACTCCCATTCTGGGCTGCAGAATCCACAGCAGGATTAAAACTGGAGGGAGGTGGCGCACCTGCATCTCACATCTAAAATATCTAGACTCAGGAGAACTACAGGTGAACTCTTGGAAAATTTAACTGAACTGCCTTTTCTGTCTAAGTCAATAAAATGAGTACCGGCCCACTTATGACCCTTCTGGGTGAAACCTTAAACAAAATTAAAAACCACATCCACATTCTGAGGAGGAGTTTGCCCCTTAGTCCTCATTTCCCATTCTCCACTTTGCTTCCTTATTAATTACACCAGCACTAGCAGCTTATCAGTGACAAGGCAGCTTCAGTTTTCATACAGCTTGGGAAATGTATACGAGTGCTTTTGAAGGAAAGGTCTCGATGAGAAATCATCCCTCTTACGGACTACCTATCCCAAATAAATTCATCTCCATCCTCCCAAATTCTCCTCCCATGATTCTTCCTGGGCAAAAATCCTTAATGGTACATTACAAGAAGTTTGGAAGCATCTTCTTTCCCTCGACTGCCTGAAATCTCTTCCTAAAGTTCTGAGGACTTCAAAATACTGCAGTCAAATTACTCTTTTGCTCCAAGAAAGAGGACTGGATCACTCTGGCTCCTGTAAGACTGATATCACAAAAGCCCCCTCAAGGGAATTACATCTCATAACATACAGTTGCCTATTATTTATTCCACGGCCAGATTCTCAGCTGGTATAAATCAGGGCAGGTTCCTTGCCTTCAACAGAGTAAAGCTGATTTATGCCAGCTGACAGTCTGGCCCCGCATGCGTTCCACTTGCACAATGCTAGTTTTTAAAGAGGCCCATTAAAGTGCCCCAGGCACATAAGAACCACACTTGGGTCTTTACTTGGAAAATGTTGCTCCGAGCAGTAAGACTGTGAAACCTTCCTGCTGCTCTGCTGTTCAAATGCACTTGCTTTTCTAACAGAAGGAAGTCCCTAAGCCCTGACAGAGCCACCACAACCTTGAGAACAAAAGATGGATTTTATAATGTCTTCTGCGTAGATGATTTTTTTTAACTGAATTTAACTGCTGAATTAAATGAAGCCCACAGGTATACCAATGCAATGTTTTGCAGGAACCGATCAACTGCACAGAAGGCAGAGGCTATCTTTCAAAACTTGTATTATTGGTGACTATAAACGAGCCAGAAAGAATATGGTGTGCCTTTCATACCACTGGCTGAGCTTACAGCTTTGGCTGCTTGATAAGTCTTTCTTTTTTATCTTAAAACCTCAGATGTCTACTTACGGAGCAGGGCAACAGCTCTTTTGCAGGCGTAGGCCGAAGTCCTTGGGTACAAACAGAAGGTGTACAGGAAATAGAAGACAGCTTTCTAATATCTCTAGTTCCAGATTACCATTTCAAAGGCACAATGTTAACCCTAGGTGTCATTGTAGTGGTGTATCTGCTGGGTTGTAAACTGAAGGATGCTTTAAGTGTGAGGAAGCAGACTCCTCTATCTGTTCCTGAAATTTATTAATTTCAGTCAAATTTTTGCCAAAATACTATTCTGGATGAGTGGAGAACTAGAATCCTGGAATCAGACTACCAGGACTTAGAAATAAAAATTGTGGTCCCTTTGCATGACAGAAATTTCTGAATACAGCTTGTTATTATGATATGAAACAAAGACTAGAAGAAGACACCAGTCATCCAGGGCACTGCCAGAAAACGAACACGTGGCTACAGGTCAACCTAAAAAACACTGTCAGGAAAATGGTTTTCCTACCCCACTGAGTGCTGTAACACTTCATACATTTTCATATTCACCACCAAAGTGAAAGCAAAATCATTCGAAGCAGTGGATGGGGGGTGTTTGTGCATGCATCCACGACGAGAGTGACAGCCCTTCAGTATCCTGGGGAGAGTGGATAGGGGGAGCTCTAGATTCAACTGCGCACCCTATGAGCCAGACCAGGCACTTGATCCAGCCTTTCTTTCCTCCCCAACCAGTGATTATTCTAATTATTGATTAACGATGATGTCTCTCTCTCTCTCTCTTTCTATATCAGAAATTCCATCCTGGACTGGGGGGGGAGGTTTCCTGATGAAAGTTTAATGGAAACTGGTACATTTCCACAAATTGTTTTAGTTTTGACAAATCAGCATTTTCCCATGAAAAACAGTGTCAAAAACTCTCAACCAGCTCTAATTCTAACCAGATTAACTCAGGGATGAATGCCAGCAGGAAGTTCTTGCTAAATACCAGTTGTTTGAGCAAAGGAAAACTACTCCTTCCCCAGACGATCTTCCCAGAGGTGAAAAGGCTTTAAAACTCATATGAAAAAAAAAGGACAGGTAGTTCCAGCTGTAACAACCACAATGGCATTTAGAGCAAGACAAAGAGCAAGGAAATGGCATATAAAAAAAAAAAAAAAAATGCACAAACGTGGACAAATCGACAACTAGTATTTCTCCTGCCACTGCTAATGTTATTGTTTCTTGAAATCTGAAACAGTCGCTAAACTTCGCAGCAATGCAAACAAATGGACATTAGTCCCCGACTCAGGAATCCGTACGGACTGCAGGGCAAACTCCTTAATACATGCTCCAATTTAAATTCTGCTTAAATCCATAGAAGTTAATGGACACAAAAAAACTATGGCATGCCGTCACCAACAGAAATAGAATGAAGCAACTCCTGGTGAGATATGTTAGCTCTAACTACTAGTTTGGATGAGTTTTTCATCAGTCGATGGTGTTTGAAGTGGTTTGCTCTCTCTAAATATCTTACCCTAAACATCTGTACACTAACTAAATCTGTGTTCTTTCAGGCAGTAGGATATAAATGGTTGTACTCAACCAACGTCAGTGCTGCTGCTCTGTCGTTATGCCAGAATGAAGACATACTGTGAAAAATAACCGTTGAAGACTTAGCTGGGCCACTGAGAACCCAATCTTGCAAATACTTAGTATCAACTCATTGCTTACAGTGGCATACAGGTCAGCAGCATTTGCCTTAACTACAAATGCCCTGCCCCAGTGTGTATGCCCACTCCTTGCTGTAAAAGCAATCTATCCCCTGTAGTAAGAAGTTTCTCCACTCTTTCTTAATACAAGTCTTACCACTTCCACCTGCCAGTGAAGTTAAACTTCAAAAGGACTTCTAACTAGTCTGTCAAAAACAAGGCATATTCTTTCTGATTTATTTTGGTCTATTTTAACCTTCCAGAATTATGGTTCATAAAAAAGCACAAGTATTTTGTCATGACCTTTTATTTTATTCTTGATTATTAGAGTTTTAAAACCAGTTCCCATTATCCTATAGGAAAAAAGAAGTGAAAAACCCTCTAACTCCAACAAAATTTAAGGCTAAAGACCTATTAAGTAAACCAAAATCTCAGCACTAAATCTCTTAAGACTAGGACATAGCCAAATTTCTTTCTCACAACAGGACTGGCTCTCTACTACTCCATGCTGGAAACCCCATGTACTCTCCAACACCTGCACAGAACTGGTTGGTATCTTAGTCCATTTTACTGAGTTTGCAATGCTCTGGCGACACAAACTAGCTAATATCCCTGGGATTTGCCTACCTGGTTAATGCTCCCTGAGTCAAAGGGCTCCTATGTGGCAAAGGAGACACAGCACCGCTGGTCTCCCATGCGCCTCAGGACATCCCTTCGTTCCTCTGCTCACCAGGTGCCAGTGGGACCGTGGGGACCATGGGCAGACCAGGACTGTAACAACTCACCTCCCTCCTGCTGAGCCCAGGATCGTGGGGCCACAAAGGTGGCTGGAAGCTCTGACTTTCACTGTGCCACCAAAACTCAAGTGTAGCCATGCCAGCCAGTGTGGAAACTGCACGGACGACTTTCAGATCAAAAGCTGTCATTGCACTGGTGATAGTATTTCATACCTAGCTGATACAAATGCACCTGGTTATGCAAAATCCAAGAGAGTAACAAGTTGGGCCCAGCCAGTTGGTTTTGCTCATTCTTGCAATACCGTAAGTGAGGCACAGCTCTTCTGAAGTCAGAGGAGTGACAGTGATACGAAGTGAACGCCAGCAAAATTCATATAGCACAGACATACCTTATTGAGAAAAAAAAGTTCCTATGCCACAAATGCAAAAATATCATCTTAAAAATATCCTGCAAAGGAAATACAAGCATGGGAAACTCCAACAACTGGTGCTACGGTGATACTACACTCTCTTCTTTCTCCCCTCAAAAGAGCAACTCCTTTCTAAAAGCCTAGTCCTGAACAAAAAAAACCAACACAAAAAAAAAACCCAAAACCAAACCATGAAGAATTTTCCTTCTGGTAAGAGCCTGACACTGTCTTTGCTCCTAAGTTCAGAATTAACCTTGTCACAATGACAACTTTTATCAGCCACTATTATATGAAACTGTAACAATTCATCCCAGAAAGGAGTATTTAATTTAGCCAAACAGCATTGCTTCAAAATGTAGATCATATAAGAGTAAGTGTTTATAAAATATAAGTGAAAAAATATTATGAATATGAAAAAATCTGAATTATTCCATTGCCCTTTTTTTGAAATTACTTTTGAAACTGTTTCAGGAAACTTATATGCTATAACTCTACGTAACTCCACTGATGCTAATGGAACTATATTCATTTGCACCAGCTTAAGATCTGGCTCATCATTTTTTAATAGAAACCATTCCTATATGGAATTCAGCACCTGAATATTATAGAAGCGTGTTAATGCCAAGGAGCTCAAAATAGCAATTTAAATAAATGTGATTTTCAAAGTCTCAGGTATAAAAGTCTTAGAATTCAAAGGTACCCCATGAATAGAAGAAAATGCAACAATATCTCTGTTCTCTTCCTACTTCCCTCCTGAAATAGCTGGAAATTTGCCAGTTTTAATGGGGGGCAGGAATGCATTTTCGATTTGATCATGTTACAAACATGTTCCACCATGTTACGAAGATGTTTGTTCTCATACTTCCCTCTTGCAAATATCTGAAGCTCTAAATTTGATTTTGTTACTATAAAATTAACTGCCTATGATATGGCTTTTAAAAGATAAGGAGACAGTAATGCAAGTAGAGTTTGGCTGAATGGAGAAATTAAGTTCCTGATGTTCAGAAATGAACAATTATTACACAGATTATCCCAAAGAACAAATTTCTGGTTTTGATACCCCAAAGATAAATTACAGATTCATATTCACTTGGACACAGCAGCATAGATTTCTTATGTGGGCAACTGCTGGTTTGCACTGCCATTTATTGATTAAATGCTCACTATAGCATTCACAATCATTCCAAAAAAATAATACCTTGTCCCTTTAGTCTATGAAAAAAATATCAATTACTTGTGTGTAGTATAGGACATGAGAACATCTTTTTCAAAGTAGACAATTCCTCTTGGACCTGCTCATGTATTTGTTTTTTCAGAATCTTTATGGGAATATGCTATTCCTGTCTAATATTTTGCTGTGAAGAATGTTAAAATGAAATTTTAGCTAGGGCTTTCACCTCTTCACCAACAAGAGCCAGCTGGTTAGTAGGCATACCTGGGAAGTGAGGTCTCCTGAGACTGGTATTTCTCCTGCCTCATCCTCACTGAACTGCTGAGCTATTGATTATTACAAAGTAGCTCTTTTTTCTGTTTTGTTTTTCCCCAAACATTTGGCAGCTCTAGTTTTCATTTTGATGCCAAATAACAACTAATATCCAAACCTCACAGTTTCTGCCCTCACAGAACTGCTGTTTTCTGACCAATTCTTCCTGTTATACACACAACAGAATCCTATGGTGATTATTAAAACAACTTTTGGAGATATAGGATAGATTATCTGACAACAGGTCTACTCAGCTTTAGTTACTGTAGGGTGTAGAAGAAGATCAGTATGAAAAATGCTGAATTGTAACCAATCTATATATCTTTTTTCCTCACTGGACCTACGACAAGAAAGAAGAACAAATTCTTAAGCTATGTCCATTTTTAAAATCTACCTGTAGTTTGAGACTGTCTATACTGTTTGAGTGAAAAAAAAGCATAATAGTAAATAACACAAGGTTAACAAAAGTGGAGCTTTTTCATTTAAAGCATTTTGCAATGGGAATCTGCAAAAAATTTGGGGCTGGGGTCAAAATAAAAGCCATCACTAGTTGAGTATGATTTATATTAATCAGAAATAGTAAAAATATGTCTCAAAATCAACAAGAAGCTGCACACCTCACACTTAATATCATTTTGAGCCCTGGGACACCACAGTGTCTTATTCTTAAACTGTTTTTTTTCATCTGCCCTAAGCTTCCATGAGTAACTTTGCAGGTATGTAAAACCTGTTGACTTTGACAGGATTATTAATGAGGCATGAAGTTATTCATACTCAACGTAGCTATTGGCAGTAGCTATACAAGAGCTATCTAGTTTATGTTGTTATGTTTTAGCAACAATTTTGAGATCGTTATTGACCACGAATGGACCACAAGGGAGAACCAGAGGGCACAGAGCAAAGTTTGTAGAAGCTCAGGTGTCTGCACATCTTACCTGAAGACTAGAAGTAGACATGATATCACAAGACATCTCAGAAATCTACCTAATTCTTCAAAACTGTTTCAGATGTAGTTGTGCTGCAATCTGATGTTCTCTTTTTAGGTTCAGCAGTTGCACTGCAACACGATTTAGGGCCCAACTTTGCAGTTACAGATGTTAGTTCACATATGTGGGTTAGTACGGGTAGGAGTGAGATCGAAAGCTCCTCAGGGCAGGGACCTTGTTTTTGCAGCAGCACTTTAAGCTCTTTGTACATTCCAAATTATCCTATGAAGAATATTGCAAGCCACAGCCTCAAAAACCTATCTAAGGATGTCTTGGTTAAAACAGAATAAGGAATGTAAAGTATCATTAGAAGTGAATCAAACAACATGAGCACTAAATGCTACAGGAATGACTGCTACTCTCAGTCCAACTGCTCACAGTCACGGCTTAATTCTGCTGCAGGCAGAAACTCACATGCAAAATAACTTTTTGGTAAGCAACTGCTGATCCCCGCAGCACAGGCCCTCAGCTCTGGGAGCCGCCGCGCACTGGCTCAGGCCATGTAGCGCCCGCGGCACCTTCTAGCCCCTCTCCCTATGGGAGTGCAGGGCGAGCTGCTCCCCATCCCAGAGGGCAAGGCAAAAGCCGCGCCGGGGGCTGGATCCTGCACCCGCGAGCACGCACCGAAGGGGGCGGGAGGCGCGGGCCGCGGCCGGCTGCTTCCCCCCGGGCCCGCTCCCCCTGGGCCGGCTGCTTCCCCCCGGGCACACGGTGCGGCCCGGCACCAGGTGCGGGAGCTGCCGCAGCAGCTGCAGGGCCGGGCAGCCGCTCCCCCCGGGGACAGCAGTCGGCTCCCGAGCTGCCCTCTCCGGGCTCCTCCGGCCGGACCGGACCCTGCAGCATTTCCTGCCAAAGCCTCTCTTTTCTCCCCCCTCTTCCCTCCACGGACGGACCTCGGGTTTTGCCGCGAAGCCCCCAGATTCCCAGTCCTTTCTTCCCCGCTTACTTTCCAGCAGGGCAAATAAACAAACACGCTCACCCCTCCCGAAATGTTTCCAGCCTCAAAACTTTCTTAGCAACCGCGTCCCCCCCTCCCGCGGCGGACGCCTGCCTCCTGCCCCGCTCCTGCCTCCGGCCCCGGCAACTGTCAAGCGGGAGCGGCGGGCCGGCGCGCACTTACCCCGAAGCAGAGCGGGGACCGAGCTGCCCATGAGGACCCAGAGGGAAACGCGCAGAAGCAGCCGCCGCAGGCTCCTCGGCCGACGGGGAGTCATCGCGGAGCCGGATCGGCATAGACGGCGAGGCGCGGGCGGGGCGCGGGGGGCGGCCGGGCCGGCCGGGCGGCGGGGGAGGCCGCGGCGGCGGGGCCGGCAGGGCGGCGGGGGAGCGGGCTGCGCGGCTCCGCTGCTCGGGACTGCGGGTGACTCACTGAAAACTTCACTTCGGCGCTGCAGGGGAAACAGGAAATCTTAAACTTCCCAAACAGCTGGGCAGGACTTTCTTACTCTTACAGTAGTTCCTTCTCCCCCTTCCCACAGTCACCCCCTCCCCTGCGCTCGCCCGTTTTCTTTCTTTCTTCTTTTTTTTTTTTTTTTTTTTTTAACATGAAACCTCACCCAGTTTCGTGTCAATCATCTGCCAGAGGCCAGCCCCTCTCAGGTCTGGCTCTCCCACCACAAGCGCGCCGGGGCCAGCCCCGACGTGCAGCCCGGATCCCTGCGCCTGCCTCCCTCCCGAGGCGGGGACCGGGCACAACCACCCGCCCGCGCTGCCGGGCCCCGGAGCGGCGGCGGGGCTTGCGAGGGGGCTCAAGGTCGGCGGGAACCCTCCAGCTCGGACAGGCCCTTCTCCCCACGAGCTGACAAGGGCCCAGTCCTGTCATTTGGGGCACGGGGGCTTCCCAGATCTCCGCCTTGCATCCGTATCCCTGTCCTTATCGATGCTGCTGCAGCCTCTTTCCCCCTCTGCAGACCTGGTATCTGAAAGACGGACGTAACCCCCAGATGAACTAAAGCAGGGGGCAGGGGAGGTTGAAGTCAGGGTAATAACAGGAAACGTTCACACAGACGAGCTGGGCACTCAGCCTGCAGATGTTGAAGCTGACTGCAACAATTGTCACCTGCCTCTTTTTTTGCATTTTGCTCCCAAATGGGCTGGATGCACACCACTTAGTCCCAAACGCTGCGTATGTGACACAGATGAAGTTCATCTCCATTCCCCTCTAAAGCAGATTTAGCTTTCACCGGAGATTTTGCCTTCTCCAGAAGGGAGAAATTGCACATAGGACTCAGGGAGTATGACCACACCGGTGATGCCAGCTTTGCATGGCCCAGAGAGAGACTATAAGAACCATTAGACTCTCAACCTGAATAAGGCCTGAGCTTTCTGCCAATATAAATCCAGCCACTGCATAGCCAGCAATTGTCTTGAGACTCATTTTTGGTTCAGAGAGTCTTCCTTCCTCTCTGAGTTAAATGTCTGGGTGTTGATTGAAAGGTAAACTGATGCACATGGGAATAATTTGAGAATGCCTGTTCAAATTTTGGTTTTTCACTTTCGTCTTGGTTACAACACTAGGTAGAGGTACAGATTTGGGTATTTCAGAAAAAGGGCTAAGGCCTCAGGGGGAATATACGTAATCATGCTCTGAATGTCCCAGATCAACTCTGTATGAATTTAGAAATGTTTGCCTAATGCATTTAATTGGCCTATAACAGACATAAAAAATCTCATTGTGATTTTATGTAAATTTAGTTTTAAAAACTCCCTAAATGCATATTTTCACTGTGCAGTCCCAGTTTATGGTGCAAGTTCTCATAAACCTCTCCAAGAGCGTTTTCCTCTCCCGCACCCCCTTTAAATACAGTCAAGATTCACTCAGTCGCCACCTTCCAGAGGTAAGAAAAATGTTGAACTCCCCTTTCAGCACAGACTGGAGTGTTCTTATCAGTTCCTGTGCACCAGCTCTGTGCTAGAAGCTGGCTGTGTTTTCAGTAATCCACTTAAACAAAAGCATTTCTCAACCCCCATCAGTATGTATCCTGTATGCTGTATTCACTTCTCTCTCTCCTTGTAGCTGTCAAGCTGCAGGTGCCAAAGAGTTGCTGTTTGCTTAGAAAGTTGGCTGTGTGTACTGAAATCTTCTGTTAGTTTTGGTGACTAACTTTCAATACGAAAAGAAGCTTAAAAACCGTTAAATACAGATTTAATGTTACTATTTGAACTTGTCACAGTCCAGGCGTGACTTGGCAACCTGGCCTCTGCCTCATTTGCAACTCTCTCCCTCACACAAGTGCTATGGCTCTTGTCCTACATGGGCACCTTCTGACCAGCCTCTCTCATCCCGGGTCTGGGAGTAGGAGAAGGGCTTGCAGGAGATGGAGGCCTTGGGGAGGGCTGGTCTCACATCCCTGACTGCAGCCTGGCATCACAGCCGCTCTCTCTCACATGAGGTGATAAGGCGCATGTTACCCAGTAAGTGAGGAGTTTGCTACAAGTGCATTTCAGAAGTCTGCTATTTCCATTTAAGCATTGTTTCTATTTCCACAGACACATCATGCAGTGAGGATTGCGCTACAGCTGCACTTTGGATGTTCAGAGAGCCCATGAGAGTGGTAGGTGCTACTAGAAAGTTTTTGGGTGGAAGGAATATATCTTACCTGGATGTCCTCAGTGGAGGAGTAACTGTCACCAAAGGTCAACATGGAAGTTGAAGTAAACCCCAGTTCGGTTCACAGATTTGTCCCAGACAGGCTTATTAACAAAAGCTCACATCCTGCCTTTTTGAGTACTATAAGCTTCCCTGTTAGGGCCCAAATGCAGCTTAATCAGGATTTCCTGGACAACCAAAATATATAAAACAGGAGTAAGCTGGTAATTTCTTCACATTTCCTTGTTCATAGTTCCCAGTTCCCTATTTGCAGATGGCAGTTTATTACTTCTAGATTGAAACTGTGAATATTTAACCTCAGCCTGACTGAGGTAAGAAAGAGCCGGCTTCGAAGGCTGCAGATTAAAGCTGTAAATAATTAACTCCAGCCTGACAGGGTAAGGAAGGGTCAGCTCATTTCAGTTCACTACTCAGGAAGGCAAAATATTGAAGCACTGAATATTGTGTTTTCTTTCTGAGCCTTAAAAAGAGATACCGAGAACACAAACAAGCTAGTACCTCTTGTATCTCAGGGCCTCCTAGTGAAGACAAGCAAAGTGCTTCTTGCTGCAGTTTTAGGTACAGCTTTTTAAAACAGTTCGTAAAAACTACTGAGTACAAATGATCTCTCTTTAGTATTCCAACGATTTCTCAGCTTGCAGTATCATATTTCTGTCAAAATCCTATGCGAACTACAGCGTTACTCTCACACGAAGAACGCTTTCAAGCCTCCACAAAACTTGCATTGTTACTAAAAACTGTTGTTTCACTGTATAAAACACACATTTTTAACCCAAAATCATTCTACCCACAGCCAAGAACTGCCGATGTGCCCAGTAAAGCCATTATTTTGATTAGTTTATTAGCTCCAGTGTTGCTTTGTTTAAGAATCCCACAACAAGCTACTTCCCAGATCCACTGACTCAGAATGAAATAAGGCCTATATGGCTGCACTAGCACAACATAATATTCATGCCTATATAAAGCTGACATATGTGGCTTGGGGTGAAGACATCTCACCCTACTTTAGCTGTCGGAGTTAGGCTCGGAGTGAGGTTCCAGGAGACGGCGGAGACAACCTAGCACCTTTCCTGCCGTCTAAAGGAGCAGTCTCATTTGTTTGACTGTAGTGGGTTAGTCCCAGATCTGGTTCAAGGACCAAAGGATGGAAGACAAAGGCTGGATGAACAGAACTGCCATTATGGTGGCAGCAAGCTATTAGGTCACCTACATTACCTCAGTCATCAAAGGATGGAGAGGAATCTAGATATTTTAAAAACCTCTAGACACATAAGCTGATGACAGAAAGCATAGTTAGCCCAGACATCTAGTTTTTAGGTATCTGATGTTAGATGACATGAAGCCTAAAGAAAATGTTCTTTGAATTGTGTACATGATATAATGTAAGCTACAAGATGCTTTACTGACTGGCAATCATTGGAATTGTTGCTTTTGATTTTTGTTTGGAATGAAACAAGGCAATCGGGTACATAGTATGCTGATATTGCCTTGACTAAACTATAAATTACATAACTGGAATAAGTAGTTTGACCAAAATAAAAACATTGATGACTCTGAATAAGTTTTGTCATAACTACTTCCAAAAGAAAAACAGGAAATCTGCATTGAAAAGTTGACACATCCCATTTTGATGTTTTTGGTATGAAACAGATTGGTTTTTGTTTGGAAGCACCCAATTAGTTTTGAAATTTTTTTGTTCTCTCCATGTTACATGTAAAAACAAAACATGGGAACAACATACAGCACTTTGATTTCACTGCAATGAAGGAAGAGTTTTATTTTCAGGGAAATTATGGCATTTCCATTCAAATCAAAGTCAAATTTCATAACCCTGTATTATTTGCAACCCCAAACTTCTGTTCCCCGCAGTGCTCTGTTCACAAAGCTGACATTGGCCCGCTAATTTTCAAATTGAGGGTTCTTGGCACGCAGTATTGGCCTTTCAGTGTTCTCGATAAAAGCTCTGCCTGTCTTGTGCATCATTTGCTGAAGAACACATAGTCTTCTTTGGAGTAGTGTTAAACTGTTGTGCCTTGTATCACTGCTTGCATCGTATTTCTCTCTTAATTTAGGTTAACATAGAGCACAGAATTACAACTACTATTAAATGCAGTTTTCTTCTTTTGCATAATCACTGGTTTCAACTTGTTACTAATAATTTGCACCATTATGAGAACACACGCAGCCTCAAGCAAGGACATTTACAAAAGGTTACATTCATTGCAAAATGTTTTGAGAGACTCATAAAAAGTGTTTGGACTTAACACAGCATTATGCTTATCTCACAGATATAATCAAATTAAAACATCTGTTGTGTGTAATCATCCATCAGAAGGAGGCAATCAGCTTGTTATCAACTCCTGCATACATCAGAGGCAACAAGAATAATGTTATCTTCAAGATTTATCTCAGTAATGCTTTCTGTACAAATCTCCTGAATGACACTTAGCAAAATAAAGTTTTGAAATATTATTCAAATTAGCACTAGACTCTCAGGGCACTGCTGTTCACGTCATCTCTGACTTTTAGCTGAAATGCAAATCAACCATTTTTAAGCTTCACTGAATTGGCTTGTTCTGTGTTTACTGTGTATGTATAAATACCCCCAATAGTGAAAACAGAAGTATGTTAGCGTCAGAAGAGATATCGTTCCCGCAGTGCTTCTCGCCCTGCCAGAAGCAGGAAGCACCATTAATTTCACCACACAACCTTTTACATGAAGAATTCCATGCTATTTTTCCAAAGCAAAGGACACTTGGAGAATTTTGTACTGTTTTCTTCGGTTTCTTGTACTTCTTACAGTGGGTATCTGAGCTGGGGAAAAACCTTGCACATTTCCATAAGCATGTTCTGTCTTTTGTCTTAACTCTTTTACATGTACAAAGAACTAGTAAAACTAAGTCTAGATGAAGTCGCATTTTTAAAAGACATGGAACCAAATTACTACAGATATGCTTGGGCAATAATTTAAGTTGCTCAAAAATATGGTTACCCGTGGAATCTGTCTCCATTACCACATAATTTGTAGTATTTATTATCATCAAAGCTTGTTCTTTTAGGCTCTTCATTAGAAAGAATTTGAACATTGGATGCCAAGCCTCAGAAAATACCTGAAGCTATCAAAGAACCTAAGTAGCATAACACAGCGGCCTTTCTGTTCCATTTTTCCCACTGGAACAAAAGGGAGTTGTGAATCTATGATAGAGTATATCCCTAAATCTAATCTGAAAGAATCCAAATACTTCAACTGCAAAGCCCCAGAACCAAGGAAAGTATCCTCCCACCCCACCAAGCAGAAGATCATGTCTGTGTTATTCAGGAATGCAGTACACTGTTGATGATAAACTGACTCATTTGACCAGGATCTTTAAATAAATTTATTTGCAATAGCACAGCTGTTCCTCTCAGGAAAGAAATGCATGGTTCCATAATTTTTATCTGCAAGGCAACTTTATGATCTGTGGTCACAGGAGGTGGCTACTGTGCTTTAGAGGTCAGAAGCAAGCAGTACAGGAGGATTCAGAATGCCTTGGGAGTTGGGTATTGTTCCAACAGAGCTGACCCTGGAACAAATGGGCTAACTGTGGATTGCAAATAACTCAGCTAATATAATTCACTTCTGCTACTTTCCTTTTCTGTGACCGAGACCATTACCAAATTAGCCTGTGAGCCCAGTTTTCAGGCTGTGCACAGTCTCCCACATCTTCCAGCTGGTATGACATCTCCCCAGCTGGAAGATGCTCTCCGTGCAATCCTACCAGCCCTGAATGTTGGGCAGGCATTTCCCTTCACAACTCAGGCCAGACTAGCCAGGCTACCATCGATAGCTTCAGTTCTTGGCTGGAGCTGTCTAATACTGGGCAGTAAAAATTACATAGTGCTCACTCAATAGGTGTGAAGGATACCAAATCCATCTGGTAGATTGGGACAAGCCTTGGAGGCATTAAAGACTTCTGCAAGGATCAGGGAGAGGTTTTTAATCCACAGCCTCAGTGATATTCAAGGCTCTTTGCATCACTATAACAATATAGGGGCTATTAGAGAAAGCTTTAGTGCAATTTACACCCATTTTATTACCCTTTTACAATATTAAAGTGTTATAAATAGTCCTTAACGTAACTGAGAATTAGATGCTTTGCAGTTAATAAAAGATGCATGATTGACTCCACCGTCTATGGAGAAATAACGCTATGCTTTTTCTGTCAATTTGGCATTTCTGGAGCGTCAATTCCCCAGGTTCTACGTCCAGATATTGACTGCACTGAGGGAAGAAATGAGCATTGCTGGTTTAAAGTCAGCCTTCCCTTCTATACAAAGGTGCATAACATTTCTCACTCAACTTTGCCCTGTCTGTAAGAACATTTTCATGTCTCTGGTGACCTATGGGTGGAGAAAGTAACTTGGTAATTCTCCTGCCTACTACAAATCGAGGTGCAATTGAGGCTGATGAGGGATGAGAGTGTAAATGAATATTTGTTGTCTCTTCACAGGCTTAAGGACACATCTTGTCCAGTGCTACCACAGTTTGATCTCTGAATCATGCAGCAGTTGGAGCCCTCCTGTCCTGAGGGACTGCTGCCCATCTAATATAAAAACGGCTTGGAAATTGAGGAGTTTGTAGGCTTTATGGTGAGGTAAAGAAGACAGCCAGGCAATGGGGTGGGATGTCATACAGAAAAGTGTAGTCATGATCATTAGTGAGTGAGGAGATCCATTAGTGATTTTAAATCAGACTGAATTTTCTGAAGAGATTTTACAGTACTTGCTATTTGATGCATGTATTTGCTTGCATAAATATTAGCATAGTTTTCATCTCAACCTTTCCCTGATAATTTTTTACTGTGATTCAAAAATAAGAAAAGATTGAAAAATCAACTTCAGTAATCTCCATAACAAATGAAAAATAATTTACAGCTGTCTGCATGATGTTACTCTTGTATGATTTCAATGTTTTTCCTTTAAAGGGCATGCTGTTCTGAATTGGCATGTCTGTCTTTGCTTCATTTTGTTGCCTTTTTTTGCCTCCTTTCCTTGGGTTCCTTTCCCTTATTTCTCCTATTCTCTAATATCTCTTTCCTTCTTTTCTTTCAGTTTATTTGTTCTGAGCGTTTTAATCTATCCCCATCTACTTTTCCTCTGGGTGTCAATTACAGACTGCTATTTTAAAAATAAATCCTTTTTTTAACATCTTTGCAATCACTGCTATTTCAAACTGTGGTACTGTTAGACTTAACAAGCTGCTTCTTCAAAAGTGTGTCTGCTTGTGTGTTTGTGTGTGCACATTAACATTTCGATCAGAAGAAAATCCTATCAGTTTCACAACTAGCAACAGCCACACTCAGTTAATTTATCAGTCGTAAAACTTCTGCGTCTAATATAGTGTCTTTTAGTCAAAGCCCAGAATAAAGGGCATTGTGAAATGGTAGTAGCATAATATACTTCATAGCTCTTTTATTTGCCCTGTTAACCACAATGAAGAGTCCCAGCCCAGGCTGGTCTCCATTCCCTTACCACCCTCAACAATTTCTTCTAGCTATTCTCAGATGTGCTGATAAGCTGATACATAAAGCCCTGAAAAAAGCCACAGCACCGAGGTCCACTTTTTCTACCACTGCAATCATATACATGTCTGTGGAGCTGGCAGGATGTAGCTGAACTGGGGCTGGCACTGCAGAATGAGCTTGGCCTCCTGTGCAGAACCTGTTTCCACTCCTCTCTGATCTGCTCATGAAGCTCGGTGGCATATCAGGGAGTATCGATCCTGTTTTCACTTCAAAAACGTACTTATTTTGCAGCAAGGACACAAGTTGACTCATGTGAGAGCTGAACATCTGCTGCTGCTGTCCCACAGTTTGCCCTGGCTGTGAGCTCTTCCACCCTTCCCAGGGACTGGATCATTAGCTCAGATGAATGCTGCACCGAGACACACTCCCAGACTTGCTTGACACACTCTCCCTGGGAGACCCAGAGGGGACAAAGGTAGATTAGGCTAAATTACACACTCAGATCCAAGTTACTAGAGCCTATGCTGCGACTGCAGTTAAGACCCTTCTTACATGCAACAAAACTAGAAGGTAAAACACCAGCAGGCTTTATCATAACCCAGAGTCGTAGCAGGATGTTTCAGTCTCGGAGCATCTCCTTTCTGTCCTGCCTTCCCCCCTGCCCTTAATGCATTCCCTCACCTGCTCCTTCCAGTTCCTGAGTCCTCCCTCTCAGTCTCCCCGCTGCTATTTCTAGCCTCTCTGAGTTCCTGCCAGCTGCCACTGCCTGCTTGGCCCACTCAGCCCACTGCCCGGCTTGCTGGGCAGCAGCCCTGGCTGGCAGGGTTTGACATACTTGCTTTGGGTTGCTGTGCCCCTCGAAGGAATGCTGGGGTATGTGTCCCTGCCTATCCGGTATGGATCATCCTCCATGGCTCTTGTGGAAGCTTTTACATGGTATTTCATGTAAAGTTTCTTAAAACCAATAAAGATTCAAGAAGAAAAAAGCAATCTGAAACACCCACTGGGTCATTGTTGAATTTCTTTCCTTACTTAGCTGCAGTGGGCAAAAGAATTTAAAAGGTAAACCTGATTTTTAGCACTGAATTGCTTTTAATACTGCGATTAAAGTTTGCTGGTGCCACAGTCATATAATCATTGACAAGAGTTTTTTCATCACTGCCTTTCTACATCAAAAACATTGAGTAAGTGCTGTCTTGGACTCTTGAAGAACTTGGATATCTAGCTGCTGCTTATTGATTAGTTTTGATGTTGTTCATCCTCTTGGGTGTTGGTGAGAACAATAAGAACCTGGCAAAGAATGAATTTACACAGATAGCTCAAGTATTGTTCCTTTCCTTCCCCACACCAAGCCAGACATGCCTGTCAGCCCATTTAGTACACAAGCTCCAAAAGTCTTCAGTCAGGCAGAACATTCCCTGAAAGTCACAATTCCTTCCATGTGCCATGACAAATGGGGCCAGCTGCGGTCATGTTGCATGATACAGCTGGAGCATGGAGCCAACTCCGTTGCCTTCCTGTTTTCTGCTTACTGTCCACCCACCTCCTGGCAAAGGAAGCCATGCCTTTCAAGGGGCTTCACTGGCAACCAGAAAGCAGGCAGCTCATGGAGGTGACAAAGGGAGCAAGGTACCATTTTGCGTGTTCTACACAGACATGTAGACCTTCACCGCATTGAACTGCAGTCAAGTAGCCGTAAGTGTAACTCAATTTATAATCTTCCACGAGAGACAATGGCTGGAGGTAACCACTAGAAGGACCTGAGTCTTTTTTTTTCCCCTGGTGTTTTTTCAAAAAAAATTTTTTTTGCATTGGAATAAACCACTCGGGCTACAAATTATCACAGTTGCACCATGCATGCCAACAGCCTGCACCTCTCTCCAGGGAGCCATATGAGCTTTCTAAGAATCAGAGGAAACCAAATGATTCTCATAGACTAGGAGACACACTACTTTTTGTGAAGTGCTCAAAGATCCTCAGCTGGAATGCATGGTGGAGAAAGAGACCCCTGGGAAGCATAGGTAAGTTTTTCTCATGAGTGATCATTATGACCTAAAAAAATAGTGCCCTTTTCTTACAGCACTGAGCAGATTTTTAGACGAGGATGTATATCTATTCTTATTTTGGTTGTTGACTTTTGTGTGTGACACATGAAGGGACAAGATGGAGGCTAACTCATACCTCTGTGGATATGTTTTCTCATGTGCAACATGGAAGTAATAATTACTACCCCACAGTGTGGATGAGACATATATTAGGGTACATAAGGCATACTTTACTTCCCAGGTGGAAAGCACCATAAATGATATACGTACTTCATAGCTCTAGTATGTTTTCTTCTACATGGCCTTCCAGCTGCAAACATTCTCTTTGCAGTGTTCATGTTGATGACTCTTAAGAAGACACCTGCAGTATCAAATGTGATTCATCTGGGGCATGCTAACATCACCACTTGCTACTTGTAACTTGGTGCCAATCATAGACCGGCAACGTAAGCTTCCAGGTGTGAAAGAAGTGGTGACAACTGAGAACTAGCAGGTGCTGATAGAGTGTGTAAGCCAATATGCGATAAGCAGGAACCGGCGTGAACTTTGGTTTCAAAGCCTAACATGTATTTTGCAAAGGCTGCATTTGCAGCCCGAGACAGGAATTAGAGGTTGTTTTGCAGCAGCCGCAGAATAACCTTCTGCTATTGTGCTACAAAGGATGCACACCACTTTCAGCTTTTGCAAACCAGTTTACCGCAGAGACTTCCTTGTGGGCTTACCCCTGCTGTGTTGATACTATTGTACACAGGCAGCTAGGCTGCTCAGAGTATGCAGCTGGTGGGGGGCTTTCTGCCTCCTTTTACAGCAGGCAGCCATTTCTGGCCTTCATCTACACCATTTTAGGAGATGGGCCCCAAGTTGTAAAGTCTGAATCTGGATCCAAACACAATTTTCTTCAGCATTCACAGGAGATCTCATCCTAGGTTTGGGCTTGCTCCATTCAGATCAAAGCCCAGATGCAAAGCTTGTCTTCCAACCAAAACTTCCTCAAAGCTTCGGGGTCTGGGGTTGTAGTTCTAGTTTAGCTCAATTTCTAGATATTTTTGAAAGCACTATATGTAGAAAATTTAAGACCAGACCTTTGTCTCACTGGAGTCAGTAGAGTGTTGCTTTCTTGACACCCATTTAAAAAAGGGATTTAGGTCATATAGGTAAGATCAATGCCAACTGGAGTTTTCAGGAATTTTCCTACGTGCCTAATATTTTGTCGCCAATCAGACACCTTAGGTCTGTAGATATCTCCATTTTGTGATCACATTTTATTTCATTAGACACATGGCCTTCTCTACTTAGTATTAACGCAACAAACATGCCAAAAAAAAAAGTCTTCGTTTGGTTTGACCTCGTACATTCTAGTAGTTGCTTCTGGGGTGGTGGGTCATTTCCTCTAACAGATTTAGCACTGAGATAGGATAACAGATGAGAGTGGACCACCAAGCCTACCAAGGCAACCATTTTAATGTTTCTGCCATTGTGTAAAGCCAAGGTCCGACCCAAGCAGGTGAGAGCTGACGGTGCGCTGAATGGCACAGAACACCGGTTGTCCAAAGGAGAGGACAGCGATGTACACAGAGCACAGCACTCCTCAGGCTCTCACAGGAATTTTTAGAACAGTTTTTGCTCTTAGCTCTATATTGGAAAGGGTTTTGGAAAACATCTTGCTCTAGGAAAAAGAGTCTTTCTAAAGCATATGTTATTAGTTATCTTTGTTTGTTTGTTTGTAACAAAATTAAAATTGAATGGGTTGTGCTCACTGAGCAGCATAGAAACAGCAGTTGGCTTGAAATGAAATGAGCTCAACTTGAACATGCTCAGCTTCAGATACATGTTAAGCAATTTCCTGGTAAAAGTGTGATAAAGATTATTTGTATAAACAGTCGCTTCTCCAGCCGTGTAGAAAGAAACACTATCAGTAGAAGAGGGTGGCTGTGGTCACTGTTAAGCAGTCTCAGTGACCTCTGATTACTAACCTAGCACTCCTCCACAACACTGTACGGTGCTCCTGGACTGTTGTCAGCCTCTGAAACACACCAGCGGTTTCTGTTCAGTCTGTGTGAAACTTTGTTGTGTTGGATGAAGGAAATCTTCATATATCTGAATTTTATTTCAGAGGCTCAATAATGACAGCAAGTTTTTAAGTGCTGAGAAAAGCAGCAAGAGCAAAAAGACTCTACCAGACTTTAGAAATCAGAACAGAGCCCTGGGAAAATCTGCAGTTGCAGCAGTACCTGTCACATCAAGCTACTATGCATGTAGGCTAGGCTGTCTAAAGAAGCAAAGAGGAAGAAATTCATGCGGTTACTTATGGTCACTTCTCAGCTCTGTTACTGCTCTTACCATGTGAGTAGAGGCAAGAGATTTAAGATTTAAACACATAAAAAAGGGTTCTGCGAGGAACAATCTGCTAACTGTCCATGTCACTGGACAATAAGACACCTGGAATACTTCCACATTTATGAAAGGGGCAGGGAGCATTTTTGAAGGGGTCAGCCTCATAATACAACAGTGCTGTGAGGCTCACATAACTATGTGGGACGCTTTCCAGCAATTGGGAAGTGGGCAGAGAAATACCTGGGTAAAGTGAAGTCCATTGTTACCAAGGTTATGTTTTTAACTCTTTCCACATATTGGCTTTTCTATAAGCAGAAGTTCCCTAGCACTGTGAAATGCTTCAGGCTTTTATCCAGAAAACAGCTTCATTACAGTACATGCACAAGTCCTTAAATAAGGGAAGAATTGAATTCTGTAAGAAATCGTGATGGTGAATTGTTCCCTCCAGAGAAACAGCAGTGCACCCCTGTGCACCCCTTCCAGAGCCATGAGGACAGCCCTGTGGGCAACCTCTGCAGAACCACCCCCAGCACCACAGGGCAGAGGGAGAGGCGAGCCCCTTCCTGCCAGTGAAGCCTGTCCTTCAGTTGTGCATTGCCTTTTCTAAGAGAGTTAGTGTCTCTACATCTTCTACCGCGAAAAGACTGTTCAAGCTGACGGCAATACTTCAGTATGGGTATGCATACAATTCATAGAAAAATCTTTCCTTACCTTAACATTGAAAGAAAAAAAAAAGCAGATTTTAAAGTTCTGTGAGCTGCTTGATATTTGGGAACAAGCCAATATTTAGCTCGTTTTCTCTTTCATAAACCATACCTTGTCCTGCCTTTTACATCATATGTCTTTCCTTTCCTGTACCGTACCTTCCAAAAGTGCTTTAAAACTCTTAGTATGTGTCATTTCTTTTAGCAAAGTAAGTTCAAGCAAAATAATCTGCAATAAAATTGTTTTAATTAGGCAGAGAGTTGTTGGAGAGACTACCAAGGGAAACGAGAGAAAAAGTCCCACCCCTTTTTAACTGGGTGGAGAGATGTTCTTGGAGAGTTACGTGCTGAGAATTAATTTGTAGCATAATGTCTCGGCACTGTACAATATTTTGTTTGATTGCTGTGGCAGCAGACTTATATACAATGGCTTCACAGAGAGATTAAAGCCAGGAAAACAATTTTTACTGGTAAGAACTAGAAAGAAATGGTTCATCAGTGACAATAAGGAGTTCTTCAAGGACTACCAGTTTACACACGCAGATTAGCAAGATTTTTTGCAATAGTGCCATCTGGCCTTCCTTTGGAGAAGAGTGCTGTACACATATGACTTGTTCAGATGGAGCACTGCACAAATGCGTTGTTTAAAACTGACTGATATTTGTAATGAGGTTAGTGTTCAAGCTCAAGCACTTTTGCAACTTGCTTAGCACAGTTAGTTCCACAGGTGACAGGGTCTCAGTCTCTGAGCTGTGGCAAAGAATAAAATACGGGCAGTCAAATTCAAAGGTGTCCAACCTTCTTCCTTGAACAAACCATGCCTTTCTCAGAGGTTCTTGAATTGTAATCAGAACCAAACAGATCAAATCAGTGTCTTAAGAGAGAGATCTGTGGATTTATTTATCTTCGCTAATGTCAATCTACATTAGAGAATCGGGATTCAGTGTGAATCTTTCTGGGAAGGGTGAAGGCATTAGTGCTCCTTTAGCTCAACTAGCAAGGTGCTGCTTTTAATACTAAAGCAAAATACTAAACCTTTTCCCAGGGACTGTAACTATTTTACTGTTATTTACTCTGGGTGACTTTATAATCTCTAATGTCAGTGATCCTAAACTACTGAAGTCTTACCGGGTAGCAAGAACGCTTGCACTGGGAGCGTGAGCAATTCATATTGCTCAGCTGATCAGGAATGTTGTTTTCCTTCAGTGCAAGCTACAGCCATTGGATCCATGCATTCATTTGTTGTGACACCCCTGAGAAATGACTCCTCTGTGTTGCTGTTCCACAAAGGAAGGAAAACGGAAGCAGCAAATATAGCAGGTTTCCCTGATCTGAGGAAGCTGCAGAAAAAACATTCTTTATGGTTTCCCTAAGAGGATCTGTTGGATCAACCAGCTTAGTCCCATATTCCCCAGGAGTTCCTCTTACCCATAACATTAGAACGGACTGAGATTAGGTGAAGGCTTTTTAGAAAATTTAAAGAAATACATATTTTGTATGCTTTGAAAGGGAATGGAATTTCATTCCCTAGGCATCTTCCATTAAAATAGTTTAAAAATATTTAGAATTTTCTCAAGCTTGTAACTTTCTGGTTTTACTGCCACTTCTCTTCCCGCTGCACACCCCATTTTGCCCCTAAAATGATGGAATGGAGGAATACTCAAAAACACACTAAAGTTTAATTTCAGGCTGCCCTGAAGAATCTTCTCCAGGTTTGAATAAAACAAGAATATGATTTTCAAAATAATACCACTTTCTCATTAAAGAAAATACGCAATTTATTTTTTCATTAACTTCTTAGGTTTTAGAAGCACGGGCAATAACTATGGTGACTGTTATTACTATCCTGCTATAAAGAACATAGCAGCTTTTATGGCAGGGTTCAAAAGATTAATCAGAACAGCTGGAGATAGAAAGAACAACATAGGTAACTGTAAACAACTTGCGCCATTAACTTGTTTTCTTAAGTTATTTTTCTTGTTGATGTTTTCCACATCCAATAAAAGTGATTGTATGTAAATGAAAAAATATGGCATTGGAACTGCCGTATATTCCCACCTTCAGAGACTGAAGAACAGTGGCATTTCCTTGTTCTCATCAGAGCTTTTTCATCAATTATTAGTGTTCACTGTTACAAGGACATACAAATGAGATGAGGACATTGGTGCTAGCTATTGTACAAAAATACATGTAAGTACAATGAGAGTACAGCTATCATCCCAAAGGGTCGTAGTCTTACGAGGCTGGATGAATGGCGAGGGACAGAATGACATGTCCATGGTCATGCATTAGCTGTATTGTAACAATGTCCAAGGTCTCTACAGAAGGATGGTGATGGGGTAGAGTCTTCTGTGCTAAGCAAAATACGAAACTAAAATGAATTATTTGAGTTAAACCAATGCTGTGTCTCCATGGACACTGTTAGATAGCTTTATTCCTGGCTTATGTTGTTATAGATTAATTCAGAGTGGGAATGCACCTTCACAAGTAGGAGAGGGCCACCTAGAATAAGACTGAGAAGTCTCCATTGATTACCCTCATCTGGAGAAAATACCAGGAGAAAATCATACATAACCAATGAGCAGAAGCTCAAAAGAGATGCCTTTGAAATTAGATACTTTCTTTTAAAAATTGTGAGGATGACCGATCATTGGACAAACTGTTGCAGGCAGTGGTGGATTCTGTATTTCTTGATGTCTTCAGACTGAGAAGATAGAAGTTGCAACAAAACACAAGTTACTGGAGTAAGTTAGAATAAAAAAAAGTGGGTCACACTAAATCAACTTAGTCCTTTCTGGCCATAAATTCCAGGAATCTCTGAAAGAGTGTGAGAATAGTAGGAAAAGTGTGGGCAGCAGCTCTACCTTTCTAGCTCCAGCTGCTTCCTCTCACCTGCTGTGGGCTCAGAGCAGAGCACTTCTGTAATCAATGGCTACAAGGAAAGCGAGGTTCTTTAGCTTTCTTGTTTTGGACCAATCTTTCCTCCTCTCTGAGCTTCTCTGCCATTTGTACCAGGCTCTTTTTATTTGTATAAGTTTGGATTTCTTGTAGAAAGTCCTCCATGTATGGCAGAAAGGAAGAGCCATGGCTTCACCCTCAGGGGGTCTGCCTTGGGACAAACAAGTTCCATCTGGCAGGGATGTAGAAATTTATGCTGAGGTATTTCTGTGAATTGTATTAATTAACCTCATACCAAATGCCTTGTCTAAACTCTCTGGGCTGCCCATTCTCCACAGCAATAATCCCTATGCATGGGAAAAATGTTCTTCCCATGAATGGCTCCCACAAGTAATGTTATAGAATCATAGAAGCATTTAAGTTGGAAGAGACCTTTAAGATCAAGTCCAACTGTTAACCTAGCACTGCCAAGTCCACCACTAAACCATGTCCCTAAGCACCACACCTACACGTCCCTAAGCACTACACCTACCAGATTGGTGACGGAAAGAGAAAGTGGGGGAGAGCTTTACAGACACACAACTGCTCTCTTGCTATACGAACAGTCAAGGCAACAACCCCTGACTGGTGTGAAGGAGCTTTTAATCCTCCTCTCCATAGAAATCTGTTAGCCACAAATTTACAGCTGGCTTTCTGTCATATGAATTCCAGTCAGGTCTATTGCTCAGTTTAATTCAAAGCAGCTCCATTTCCCAACTGGTGCTTCACAACTTAGGCTCCAGCACATCTCCAAAATCTGAGTCTGGTCTATACAGACAGGTAAAACTTTTGGCCATGGGCCTTATAGGTCTACAAGATATTCCACAATGAAAAAGGATGGAGGGAAGACAATTTGCTCATGAATCTTCCTTGTGACGGGAATACTGACTCAACAGAGATTTATACTTTGAAGGCCAAAAGCATTTTTGCTATGCAATCTATATACTCTTGCATGCATTTTGAAGTCTTGGCCTCAGTGCAGTAACAGTCTGTGTATGCTCACCTCCGTCTAAGCCTTCTGCATCAGCCCTTACTGTCCTGCTCTTCCAAGGAAAAATAAGCATTTTGATGGAGTGTTCCTTTCAGTTTAGTTTACTTTTATTCACATTCTTTACTATCGTATGAAAACCACTTTCTCTACAGTGGTTTGACCTGTACTCCCTTGGATTTAGTCACTTGTCAAAATAACCCTAAATGTTAAACTATTTCACTGTTTCAGAAGCAAGCTCTAAATACCCTCCTTCCACCCTCCTGTTTTTTAATTCTAAATGAAACAGTTGCCTTTACTTCACTAATTCCAACATTTTTGTTATCACATCAGAAACATAGTATCTTAAGAACCTCAAATCGAATTTGAAGCAGCCAAGATCATCTCAGTATTTAAATATATCAGATATGTATTAATATATATCTGATGTATTTATATATTAATATATATCTCAGATGCATTTTGAAACAAATTGTATTCCACAGATAGCCAAGTGAATAAACCACATGAACTGACTTTTGCCCTCAGGAGGTCACACTCGTGGAACTTCAGAATTCAAATTGTTTTAAAACTCAGAGTACTTGAAAACCTTTATGGCCTCCCTTGAAATAAAAGTAACAGAAGCTGAAAAGAGCCTGAAGGTGAAAACAATGAGCTACTAAGACTTAAATCCTAAACAGAACAAGGTACTATCTGAGTACTTTCCACAGGACAACAAAAGCAATAGTGAAGCCCCTGGTTGCCTGGATGGGATTCTTTGCATATACTCTGTGGGATGAACATCCATTAAGTTCTTTTTGGTGCGGGAAAGCTGGGAGAAAGGAGGAAGGGATTATGGACTAAAAACAGCTGTTGAATTGTGTCATATATGGTAATAAGCCCCTCAACCCCC
Organism: Platalea leucorodia; assembly: GCF_965183815.1. Lineage (NCBI taxonomy): Eukaryota > Metazoa > Chordata > Aves > Pelecaniformes > Threskiornithidae > Platalea > Platalea leucorodia. The sequence continues at coordinate 123,582,434 of NC_138823.1, forward strand.
CACCCAATCACATAGGGAAAACTGCAATATTTCATGAAGATGATCAGAATCCAGCAGAGCATTCCACAGCAGGATTACCTTGGCAAGAGGTGCAGACACAGCAAAGCAAAACCAGATTCATATTGTGAGTAGTTCTCACACATTTTTTCCCAAGCCTCCTGATCTAAAGCACGTCAGAGGTATGCAGCTGTCCCTGACATTTCTTCAGTTGCTTTGAAAATGATGGCCAAGGCTGTAAACAGGTACTGAGAGAACGTGGAAGCCTGCTGAGGGACTTGAGTTCAGACATACTGTGCTAAAAGCACCTTACACCATGGAAAAAGTCAGCAGTCACCTTCTGGATCTGTTCACAGGTTTTGAATTCCACTCCCGTTACAGGAGTTCAGGCTGTAGGTGACAACTGCATGAATCACTGGGGTGAGATGCCCATCTATAAGGAAACGACAGAGTTTCCTAGTGAGCTGAAGGTGAGAGAAAACATTTCTGGAAATTGCTGCAAATTTGATCATCCAAGTCCAGTGAGAAGTCAGCCATAACTTTGATGAATAAGGGCTGTATATCTTTGATGAAGGGTGGTGACAATGTTTTGGCCAGCTCTTCAAAGTGTTTCCCCTTTCAGCCAGACACACTTTGGTCTTGCCTGGATTCAGCCCGAGCTGACTGTTCTTCATCTAGATAGTTACTAGTAGGCATTTTGACATGGTGGAAGTGATGGTGGTTGCATTGCTTGACACTTGGTGTACAAGAAGACAAACAAGACGAGGTAAGCTTGGGTGGACACACTTTGCAGTAACTGGGAGGTAACTTATATTAAGGCAGAATTCCCTTCGAGGTTATTTCACTAACACCCTGGCAAAATCTGTAGCCATGTCATGTACTCTGGACACTTAGCAAAAGGTGCCAACCCTCATCTCCTGGTACGAGCTCACCTGCAAGACAGAACTGAACCAGAGGAGTTGGGCTAATGGGGATTAATTGGCAGAGCCTCCTAGTGGAGACCTTCTGTATAACTCCTCATGACACAAAATACATCAGAAGGCACCCTTTTCTTTGAAATAGCTATGCCTACGCTGTGTGGTTGGTAGGTTTTTAACAGGCTGTGCTGGCTAAGAGAGATTTTTTCCCACACTTCTGTCCTGTATGAATATGCATGCAAAACACTGCAGTACAAGCTTGCTTTTCAGAAGGGCTGAACATCTCAAATGACCAGATTTTCAAAAGCCCCGGGACCCATGCAGGAACCAAAAAGAAGCTTTCCAAATGGAATAAAACAAAACCCCCTTTGGCTCCCATGAGAGCAATAGGAATCTTGGACAGTCTGTGACTGAAACGGCCCAAAGGAACTGAGCTCCAAGAATCTGTCCCTGCATGGGGCTACTAAGTCCTTCCAGAATACATCCTTCATTGCTGCAGCCCCATACTTAGGTATGACAAAATCACCACTAGATGCATTTAGCTATTTATAGGATATTGATGAAACTAGTGGGTTCTCAGATAGTAAATCTGAGACTGCCATCTGCCCAGTGTTCCTGCTTTCTCAGTGCTTGTGTACTGTTCTTTGATTCTGCCTAATGCACATTCTTGTTGCCATTGAGGTCAAGAGGAGTTTATTGTTACAGGTGGCCACAGAGATTGTACCTACAGAAGATGGTAAGTTGAGCACCCATAGTGCACAGCTGCTTCATAATGAATCAAAGAAATAAAAGCAAGGAGAGGTTTAAGAACAACAAAAGATATACTGGTCAGTATTTCTCCGCATTATACTTCTGCTGAGAGGGTGTGTGTGAAATATAAATAACAGCGTTCAAGAGCGCTAAATAAACTCTTCTTTTGCTTTAGCTGAAGATTTGCAAACTGAAAATAGTGTCCCTTTTGTATGAGGAAAAATGCTCTAGATTGGAATAGTTCAGGAAAATCTGCACAAACTCAAACTATTCCCAAAGACAGAGAGCAAGTCCCTGAAAAATTTGTCCCTAAATTCACTATGCTGATTGCACTTGCCTACTACTTCATTTTCTCTCCCTGCAGTTCATCCATATTCTTCAGACTTGCAGTCCCAGGATAATCAGTGTTCGCTCCTCAAGAAACTGCTCATTCCACAGTGCATGTAAGCAGTATTCTCTGTGAGACTTAGGAGTGTGCCGAAAAAGGCAAGCTGTATGTTCAGTTGTTTGGTGGGCAGAAAGTTAGTCAATGGCTGCTGTGTGCTTCCAGTTTTGGAGGTTTCCTATCTTTGTTTCACAACACAGCCTGGAATTACTGGATTCAAATAGATGTCCATACTTCATGGATTCTTAAAGAACAATTTAATACTTAAAGCTGAGACATTGAACCCCTAAGACAAAGAGCACTACTTTTATTTATGGATAGATTTTTTGCGAATATCAGATAATACAAATTGGAAACCAGAACTATACCATATCAGTAATTTATTTTACTTGGTGTTTAAGACATATGTAGGCAAGAAAGGGAGAAAAATGGGGGGACTGAACAGATGATGGGGACTTCAATATGTCTGTTACATTTCCAGAATTCCTTTCCCGGTAAGACTTTGAAATCTCACAGCTGCTGCTCTTTTGCTTGTATGATTATTTCTCCAGCTGTGTGGAAATGCTGCAAAACCATTTTGTGACCTGTCATAGAAAATATTTTGACTCAACAATCAATGACATAGAAGTTCTTGCTAAAGGGCATTGCCTAACTCTGATGTTAGAGTGGATAAAAAAAATATTGCAGATTCTCAATCATTGTACTTGGCACTGAGATATTTAGGATGCTTTTTCCCAGAAAAGTTGCATTCTTTATCCTTTTAAGAGTTTTGAACCTAGTTCATCCTATCTCCTCTATGCTTTAAAGCCCTAGTTAAGGAAGGGGTTAAAAGGTAGTTAAGGGGGAGTCTTTCTCCTTCAGTGAAGAGTGATTTCTGGCCCTGTACTATGTTCAGGGATAAAAACCCTGCAAATCAGAAAGAATTTTTTTTGAACAATACACTTTATGGTGGCTATCCAAGTACCTGAGAAAATGAAGATGGAGGAGAGCGAAAAGTGATCTAGGAGAGCTATGAGGAAGGAAAAGTCTGGGAAAGTGCTACAGAGAAGTAATTCCAGTTGCTTTATAAATGCTTCCCCTGATGGTTCCAGGTTCTTTTGCAAAATGTCTCAGTTATCAAGCCCCGCAAAGAGACAGTTCAGCCATTCCTCAGACAGAGCTGCCTGACTGCTGGCTGCCTGGCAAAGTGGGGAGATGCTCAGTGATAGCAAGTGGCTGCTGAGCTGCCAAGTAAGGCCAGTGGTCTGCAGCATGGCGGGGGACAGAGGCAGGCTCACTTCAGCTCTCCATGTTGCTGTGAGACGACACCAGAAGTCTTGCTAACTCTGTTTTCATTCAAATCTTTCCTTTTTTTTTTTTTTGCTTAAACACTTCTTGCTTCATAACCAGTAGGCTGTTGTTTAAAAAACATTCTACTTCCTCATGCTTGCCCTGTGTTAGCACAAGTTAAAAGAGCCAAGCTCCCAGACTCTGTAGCACAAATGTGCATCATAGGCCTTGACAATGCTTGACAAAACAGTGATTAATCCTTCATAATTACAGAAAAAAAGGAAAAAAAAAAAAGAAATGTAGAAGGAAGCCTGACTACTTGTCTCCTCAGCCAAGTGTTTGTCTTCTATCATCTTGTGATACCGCCCCACAAGATCAGGCTATGACCTAAAAATGTTGCTTCTCTTTGTAGTCAGTCTTCAGGGCATAAGCTCATGGTTGGAGAGATCAAGACGGAATCCTGTCGCACACATGAGTACAAGAACAACATTATATACCTGGCTAAGTGCACAGCAATGTTCGTTCACTTATATCTCAAAATGTTGGCTGTGTCTGAAGGCAGGAAACCAGGCTAAAATTAATGAATTTTTTTGACAGGAAATTAGGCAAAACTACTGCTGGTAACAACTGCCTACAGATTTCCCAGCCTGCCTTTACAAAGATATTGAGGAGGAGATACAAAATTTGGCAAAGGAAATGATTTTCAGACAGATGGTTTCCCACCTCACTTAAGGCTGTCTTTAAGAAGCACCATTCAACACTTTCACAAAAATGGTGCTGCCTAGCTTTTGCTTCCCATAAGAAAAGGCCCCCAAGGGTCACTTCTTTTGACTTCTTCCAGTAATACTTGCACATATAAGAAAATCCCAGGGTGACAGAGTCCAGACTGACAAGGCACATTCTATGGTTACATTGGATTCATTTCTTAGAAAAACATCACATTTTCTGTAATTTGTTTCATAATCTGGCATTTAAGGTCAACTATTTACCCTGAAAAGAAAAGAAAAAGGGCAGCCAATTCGTGGATGAATTATACTGAATTCATTGGAGTTTATCAAGATATTAGTAGGTGCAGAATTAGGCTGTTGCCACTGTTTTCAAAGACCTATTTGTCTGAACTAGTGCTGTGCTTCACAGTTACTCTAGAGGGTCTGTCTGGAGTTAGGGTCCAGGACACTAAAAAAAGGTATCAGAATCTGACCCGGTGGTGCTCTTGTTCAGACTTTCAGTTTTGCACCCAAAACTCCTGACTGGGCTGCATTTTCACTGGAACTCACGTGGGAAAAGTAAAGAGAAACAGGGCTATCAGAGACTAGGAAGGGACAACTGGGAAATGAGGATTCAGTGCTTGAAGTGGGATAGAATTCTGAATGCATTTCCTTCCGTCAAGCTTCCTATGAAAAAGTAAGGTGGGATAAGCCAGGATGTGGATTCAAGTATGGGTGATAATTTGCCTCTCTTTTTTCAATATGCCAGCAGTAAATGTGGTTTATCAAGGGATAAACCTTGATGTGGCACAGTGACCTACTCATCTTTCTACAGATCTTAAGTATCAGAAGTTGATACTGTGCAAAAAATTCACAAGCGTAAAAATGGCTGGAGCTTCTCAGGAAGTCTATATGCCAGAGAGGAGCCATTTGACAGGCTGGCTTGTGCCTGCAGACTGTGTATTTGTCACTAGGAGAATAAGTTGTTTTGCCAGAGAAGAGGAAGAGGAGCTAAAAGGAAACAATTCAGTTACCTAAACACAGTCAACAAGTTCAGTTTAGATGTCCTAGAGTATCTAAGACATCCTCATATGACACAGGCCCTATAAGACATTTCAAGACAGACAACTGAAGGCCTTAGGGAATACCCTAAGGCATTGAAATGTCTCTGGACACCTATGTTTAGATGAGTGAATCCCACCCTCACAGTCAAATAGAGCAGCGGAAGGGATGTAGTGAGCAGAGAGACATCCGAGATGGAAAGACAAGCCCTACAGAAGACAACCAGAGTATACCCACAACAGTCTCTGCTAGAAAACTGACAGGATTAAACAGCTTATTATAGGAAAGGAAAGACAAGATAACAGTGGAGAAGAGGAAGAGGGGAAAAAAGAGAAGAACAACTTTGTTCACAATACGGACAATCTAGCAAAGGGCAAAAACAGGCACTAGAGAAATATGTCCTGGAAAGGGGATATGAAGGGTAAGGAGCAAAGAGATAGGGTAGATCTAATTCAGAGCAACACGTACAATCCACCAAGTTCAAAATAGGTGAAGTAATACACTCTGCTCCATAAAACTAGTTTCAAGTACTTTCTAAACAATTTCCCTTGAAAATGATAAATCACTAGTTTCTACAGTGATGCAGAACATGCTTTCTTAAAACTTTTCCTAATTCTTCCATAAGATTTCAGAAACCCTCAATTTCTCTTTGTCACTTCCATACCACAGCTAACATGTTCCCAGACAATGAAATTAAAAGGACATGAACCTGACAGTCTTTAGGATAAAGGAAGAAATCACACAAGAGGGAAATGGACGAAAAATTACAGGTTTTTCATTTTTTCCCCTGAACAATCCAGTGGGCAAAATTCTCCCAGGAGTTCTCTCTCTGAAGTAAGGACAATTGCAGTGCTGTAATTAGGACAGAAAGATTACCAGTTGCCTCTAATTACATTTTGATTTCTACTATTTTTTTATGGTTCATTTTTCTTTGAAAGCTATTATTCACTGGAATGAGCCTGAACAGCTGTGAGCCTTTGTTGGTGATGTGGGTTAGGAAATACCACCATTCGAACTGATTAAGTGTGCACATTCCACTTGTCTTTATCTCATTAAATTGTAACACAGAATACACTGTACACACTGCAAAACACACAGATCACACACGTACTTGTAGGAAACTAGCACTTGATAGCTAGAGACACCAGGCTTGCCTAACCGTCACCTGGGATTAATTCCCACATTGCACAATACATATCAGTTTCATAGACCTCATAAAACTGGGATTAAGATTTCAACCCTATATTAAGGTACATGACATATTTTCAGGTGTTTTAAAAATGAAAGAGAGAGCGCAAAAAAAAATTTCTTAGGAGAAAATGTGGGGCACAATTAACATTACAAAAACCTCCTTATCTAGGCAATATGGTATTTTGCCCAGTGCTCTATGTCAAGAGGCAACAAACTATCTGAAAGGGTTGCATCAGGATGTAATTTTCTTCTCCCAAAACGGAGATTAAAACCTGCCTAGTAAAAATACACCAGAATCCAGGCCATGTTGCACCTCCACGAGAAAGTTTTACCGATGGCATCTCAATTCTTTATGAGACAATGGTTTTGAGCTCAATTTAGATTTAAACAGAAGCAGGGAGGTGTTGCCTTTTACAGATCTCTCTTTTATGATGTTGCTCCTAGCTCTAGACCACATAGCATGAAAAAATGCCTGTGTGCCGTCTTTGGCTTTCCTGCCTTTCTTGTTGATCTCTGTTGTGGACTATTGCAGCTCTTAGATCTATTCTTGGTAAATGCAATGACTCAGAATAAAGTTTTATTGTGCACTGTATGTTTCCTATGTGAATAACAGAAAAAAACAAAATCCTGATACACTCCGTATCCCCTATGCCATTCCTATGCTCGGCTTGCTGCAGCGATAGGGACTAGTCAAATATTAACAATCTTTAAAGCCTTTGCAAATGCCAAGGCTGTTTTGCCTCAGGGCAGAAATTATAAAAACATTTTCTTAATGAAAAAAAATACTTTAAAAGCCTGATTGAGTGCCACATATATGGAGGTCAGGTTATTCTCCAGTGAACTGCACTAAAAAGCTCAAAGCCTCATTTAGTAATGCCCAGCCTGCCTCTCTTAGCCTGGGTCAGTTGCCATGGCATCTGCACAGCTCTTTAAAATGAACCAAAAGCCAGTGTAAGCTACATCTGAGTCAGCTCAGTGCCTGACCTAACAAAAAAACTGTTGCCTAAAACTGGGCACTCCTGGTTGCTTTTACATGAAGCATACTAGTTTAAGCCAGATGATAACACTGTCAAGGCAAGATGGTGCATGTAACAGTTGTGAGCAATAAAATAATTAATTTAGCTACTGCGCTTGTCAAAGAATTAGAAAGTGCCTTTGTATCATAACACCAGGTGTCAGAGAAGCTGGCAAATAAAAACAAAATAATACACCAATGCTCAAACACACACGTATTACCCAGAGCAAAAGGACTCCACAGCCTTTTTGTATTGGGCAAGGGTTAAAACTTCAGTTTTGTCTTCACTCTGATGTTTCAAAAAATACACAGATAGGAAGCATAGGTTTCCTAGGAAGGAAGGAGGTGACAGAGACTGTGGTCACACAATTAGTGCTGATGTGGCACATTTACCTCCGGTCAAGTGATGCAGAGATGCCTGTTCAAGAGAGGACCATGTTCACCTCCAAAGGGATGTCTGGGGTCTCTTTTTATTAGCTGTTCATTTCTCAGCATGTGTGGGATCTCATTCAATGACCAGGTTTATTATAGATTTTGTAAGGGCAGGAAAAACAGCATGAGAAACAGAGGCCAACAGTTATGTTTCTCAGGCCTCTGATCAGCCCCTGTCAAACTCATTTTCCTGCCAATAACAGCAAAAGAGTGTAGTGCTTGAGTGCGTAATAGTGGGAGTGAGAATTTATAAGCACATGGAGAAGTTCCTCCTAAACTTTTAGGAGCTACTAAAGATTTTGAACATCACCTTTTACTGTCATGCAAAATACTGGGCATCTCCTATTTCAGTGCAACATACTGTCTCTTCCTAAAGTAATCACTGTTAAACCTTCTTTGCTATACATGAAAGAGAAGGGGAGTTTTGTCTTGTAAATTGTCATTTTTTTACAGTATCATGGGTGTGTTTTTTAAATCTACCTGAACTCACACCTATTTCTTCAGTCATTCATAACTGCTATAGAAATAATAAAAAGTGTACATGGTTACAAAATGGAAGTAGTAGGGAGTGTCCCTGGGTCACTCGCCCATGCTCCAGACTCCAGTTTTAAAAAACAGGGACTGGCCATATCCTGCTGCTAGTTCTGCTTCTGTTACCATTTGGGTCTAGAGAGCTAGAGGTGAGTGACGGCATCTGATAAAGAACTCTCTTTTGCTGCCCAGGTCCTCAAAACCACAGAAAATGCCCTAGCCTTACAGCCAGGGCTCAAGAAGGAAAAATGTCACAGGTGTAATCTATCAGGTTCATAATCCAGGGGGAAGATACTCACATGAGGTGAACCAAACACTGCCTATTTGGCCCTGCAACACCCAAGCCTTCTGCACGCCTGCTAATGGAAAAAGCACACAGGCAGATGCATGCAGGTTCCTTTGGAATGCTCTGCCCACTGGAAGAGAAGAAATCTGCCTTTCACATGAAGTCATTTTGCCAGTGTTTTGAATAGTATTTTCCGCGTGTTTTTTCTATGAGATCAGCAGTCATGCCCTACTGTTCCACATTATCAGCCTTTTTTTTCCACCCTGTGTTTTACATTAGCAAATCGGCCAGCTCTGAGATCATATTACGTAAGTTTCTTGTTTTCTTTTTTCAGTTTCTGTGTTTCTCTAGTTAATAGGAAGTGGCTCTCCATTATGGCCCAGAGATGATAAATGGCTTCCTTTCCTCCTTTGCGTGCGGCTCAGCTACGAGCCCATTGTTCCTTGAGCTGCTCTTTCCCAGTGCTGCCAGCCCCAGGCCTGTTGTGCTTCACAGACCAAGAACCACACCAGGGACAGGGCAACCATGTCACGAATTTGTTTGGCCCTCACCAGCCGGAGGCCCTTGCAACAAAGAACTGTTTGCATAATATAAACGCGTTTACTGCACATGATAAACTTTGACCCGTAATTTTGGCCCTGACTAGAAGCTAGATCCTCCTGTAAGTAGGGGTCATCTCACCTAACATTAACCTACTGAAAGATAGCTGTCTGAGCTATTGATCTGGTTACTGAGGCTTCCTCTGTAATCAGTGTGGAGGAGTATTTAACCCATCCGAAGTGGATGACTTTTCTCAGGAGGTGCCTACTTGCCACTGGCTATAGAGTGAACTGAGGCTGCTACTAAATTAAACATCTACTTTCCAGATGACTGAAATGATATGATAGGAATTCCATCTTACATGGTTTGCTGCACCAGTTGAAGCCTGATCTATGTGCACAAATCTCTTCCTCACACTGTAGCCTAAGACATTCAACACTACTTCCATTTTCTATTTTGAAGCTGTTGTATGACTTTCCTTTTCTTCTCTCTCATTAGTGGAACTGGTAAATAATTTGCAACAAATCACATACTTCAATGAAATAAAAAAATTGGAAATGTTGAATCATTATTGCCTTATAATCATTAAATTTCTTCTCAAAGAAAATGTGGACAATCATTTGGCTGTCTCTGCTATTTGAGATGTTACGAGGGAGTGATCATTTCAAGCCTAGCAATTCTTGCTTGCATATAGAAGTCTGAAGATAATTTCAGATTTCAGCCTGGGAAACAAATTCTTGTGTCCTGCAGTTATTTTTAAAACAAGGCTGGAATAGTTAGAACTAGATGGTGTCACAGAACAAAACACAATTGTAACAACTGTTAAAATGAGATGCCTTATTGGCAAAGCTCAGGAGACAACAGCCTGTAAGAAAACAGTCTACATTACATACATGATCTTCTCTTAGTGTCTTCACTGAGACTCTTTTCCTGAGAGTCCTGGCCACAGCACCCTTCCAAAGAATCTGGAATCTCTTTTACCTTCCTAGCATCGTCTTCATGTCTTGCTAGAAAGTGAGTTGCCTTCCAATAGGCAATTCTAATGCATTACTTCTTTCTTGTCCTTCCTATGTTTAAATTTTTTTATTCATATTTCTGTTCTGCGTGGGCTGGGATTTCCAAGTCTGTGTTCCTTGCAATGGAACAGACTACTTAGTCAGCTGATATTCTCTATCCCATATGTTAATTGGTCACAAAATCCAAAGGTTAGAGCTCTGGACATATTTCAGCTAGTGAGATGAGTAAAGGAAATGGGATGTGTCAGAACTGATACTTGGGTCTCTGGCAGCTGAATACTACAGCAGCACGTGCTGGTGAGAGATACTAGACAGAGGATCTGTTCCACAGAGGTGTGCTGGTAAGCTGATTTAGAAGCCGTGCCTAGACACAGCTCCAAACAAACAGGGACCTGAAAGCTGGCTCCAACTCAGCAACCTGCTGACCATTCAGCTAGGCTTAGAAAACATTTTGTTCTAAAGCTTTTAGTGATTTCTATTTTCTACAGGAAAATATCCACTGATTTTATTATTATACACCTTGCACTCAACAGAGGAAAAGATGAGGTGATTTCTTTGCAGTCTGAACAGTTGATTTAAATACTGAATCCTTGTTGGTAATTTGGCAGTGCTACTGATAAACTCCCACAAATTTCAGAAGCGACTGTTCAGAGAGGATGACAGGCATTAGCATGCTTGGCAAAAAAAAACCCACACTGATTGCTCAGCACATTCCTCCCTGTTTGCCTTGTCAGGTTCTCTGGAGGAAGCATGTTGTAACCACACTCACAGAAATTCCATTTTGGTTGCAAGATCTTTGCCCACTCCCCACTCTAGAGAAAGCTACACCATCATTGGAGTAAAGTTACATCCAGAACTGTAAGGGAAGTAAAGTATTCAGGAACATTCGTCTTTCAAAAAGTCTCTGTAAGAATGGCAGCCAGTGTCTCCTGAGGTTTAGACCTTCTTCCAAAATTTCTGTTGCAGTTTCCAAAGCTCTGTCTCCAAGGCCCTGTCTGACTGATGCAAATCTGTAAGATCACATCTGTTTAAAGACTTTCCTTAAGAAAAACTACACCATTAATGCACCCTCCCCAACAGGAGTACTTACTAGCTAAAAGAAGCTTCTTCAAAAGTAATAGTTTTCAGGAAACCCCAGAAGCGGAAGGCAAGATGTTTGAAAATACATGCCTAGTCCAAATTATTAGGGAACCAAAAATTCCTTATTGCCTTGAACAGGAATCTCCATCAGCCTGACCAGTGGTCAGATGCAGCAGGTCCACCTTCTGGCTAAGGAATCCAGAGATTTACAGGATTAATAAAGTAATTCTGAGGTTTTTAGGTCACTAGCCTTTTTCTGGCCTACTTTGGTAATGACTAGAAAGCATTATCATCACTGAAAGTGACTGTGTTCACATTGATGTCCATGGTGGGTTTATGCAACTTGAATGGAATAAGTTTTTTTTTTTTTATGGAAAACGATGATGGTCTTACTCTGTTATCTGAAGAAGGCAGACAGCTCCAACATAAAGAAATCAAGTCAAACAAGAAATATGATCATAGGTCAGAGTGGAAAAGCCCAAACATCAGGAGTGTATATGATCCGTGGCAAGACAAATGAGCATTCTCTAGGCTTGTCAGTCTAGTATCCTTCACAAGTGTAGAAAAAGTCAAAACAAAAACGAAAAGGAGGCTGGGAAAATTTCCATCCTTACTATTGTAAACCATGCACAACACCTGGAAATGCTTAGGATTCCAATAACAACTCAGAATATAGCTTTTTTTATGAGCAGTACTAGTATTCTTCTCTCTATTGTTAATCTGAGCAACATAGCCTGGCAAATACTATAAACATTTCTGGAGATATTCACTCAAATTTTGCTTCACCCAGACTCAAAGCATTTATATTTACTTTCTTGGGTTACTTTCTTCCCTGGGGACAGAGCCAGCACCAGAGTAAATGTCACCCTCTGAGAATATTAAATGATTGACAACTAGGTTATGTCTAAAAAGCAGGAGAAAAGAACACTTATCTAATGCAACTATAATGCCCCTGTAATACTCAAGTATCTGTGTCTACCACTGACAAGTGTTTTTGTAAGTAAGTCAAACACCAAAACTCAGAATTGAATACTTGGTTCCCCTGGATCCATTGCACATTTTCTTTTCTTCATGTTCCTTTGTTTCATTCTTTAAAACAGTTATTACACAACATATATAACAATTCATTAAGGACTTACTAGAAAAAACGTACTGTGGATTCTCCCCCCAATAATAGTATTTAAGTATCGTATCTGGGCTGGGCTCCCCTGAAGTGATGCTCGTGCTTTGTTTCAGACAGTCAGTTTTTCTTCTAAAGCTTGCTGAAAACTTCTGTTTGCAGCAATGCTCGTAATAGCACAGTCTAATAAGAGCATGTCTGCTCAGACCTACCATGCCACCCTGTAGTGTTTAGTTGTGTCCTCCTGCTCTCCTGCTCATCCACCCCTTACATTGGGACAAGGAGGCATCTGATGCCGGGCTGCCTGTGTTTGTGTTGTGTTCGCACAGTGCCTAGTCCCACAGCATCCCTGTCCATACGCCTAGGCTCTCTAACCTATATGACATACAACAATAAAAACAAGCCCTGCCTTCTACTTACACATAAAAGGCAAAGAAAAGTAATGGAAGTAGTCACTTATAAAATATTCACTACAGGAGAGCTTTAAAGTTAGTTTTGAAGACAGGCGGAGTCACAACTCACTAGAGAAGCCTAGCCCCTAGAGAGGAGCCTGCCTCTAGCTCAGGCCAAGGTGAATTTTGGGTGGGAAACAGGACAGGCTCAGTGAAACAGGAATATTGGCAGTTACAAAGGACAAGGGTCAGTCCTTGTCAGTCCACACATTTTGTAGCCAGGCCAGCTGGATTTGATGGCAGCCTACTCCGGCTACCTGAAAATTCTGTGCCAGACAATTTCAATAGAGAATGGAGATTTTTACAAAATGAAACACAAAAAAGTTACCACCCACACTGCTTGTCTTCCTGCAGTATTTACCACATGATATTGTCATTTGCTGCTTACAGGGTACGACAGGTTTCTGCACCTATGCCAACTTGCAGAAGTTACAAATGAGAAAGGTGAAGGTACTGGTAGCTCACTGTATAGCAGGTGAGTAAGGGGGTGAGTAAAGAGGCAGTATGGAGTTGTGTCACGGGCACAGTAACAGCTCAAGTGAAATAACTGGCAGTACGGATGCTTACACAGTCACTTCAATGGCCAAAGGTTCTGAAATGATTGGAGCAGGTCACATCTGAAACTTTCGCGTTAGCCTGTCTACACACCCAGGAAAATGCAAGTGCTTTGGCTTCACCCAGGTCTTTTTCTTTATAATCAAGAGCTAGAATTGGATTTGAGATGAAAGCCCTTATTCTGGAAACCAGTTTCGTGCCATAGAGCACTCTCCATAACCTGTGCCAAGGCTGCATGAGTGCAGGTCACCTGCAGCTGCAACTCTGGTATTGGACTCCTAAGTACTCGTTTAACAGCCAAACATGCTGTGACCATGTCTTTGAACAGGGCTTATTTCAGCGTAGCATTAAAGTTTAAATTTCAAAACAGCATATCCCTCAGTTAATGTTTCCTTTAGCCTTTGATGTCTGTTTACTGTTCCACATACCTGTTTCTATTTTAGGTCAAAGAATGTTTGTAGGTATCTAAGAGTATACATATCTAAGAGACTATTTCTGCATGGATAATACAGAGGGTAATTTTAGGTCTAGAACACATACTGAGAAGTGGACAGGCTGCCAAAAGGATTATAAAACCAGTCATGTGTTTTTCAAATCTAAAGGACAGGCTTCAATTAAGCAAAGCTAGGTTCAGCTGTAACAGAAATCAGTGCCAGGTAGACAAGGCTTCTCCAATCCCTCTCCTGCCTCATGCACCCTTCCCATTTTGTTTTGTTGGCCAGCTATGAAATGAACATTTGTTCTGAACTTGCAGAAACCCCTGCAGCATGACGGTCTACGGTAAGGAGTTCTAACGTAAAGGGTTTCTATATAGCTGAAAGGCTAGTTCGGTGCAAGAGGCATGTCAGAGGCTGGCCCATTGCCAGGAAGATAACCTACCAGTTGGTATTCTGGAGCTCACTTGCATTAAACAGGCAGGAAGATGCTGTGTATTTTACCATTGTATAGGCTCTGACCTTGTGCCAAAATAAGCTCCTGAAATGGACGCACAGCGCAGCATCTAAAACACTGCACTGTCCCAACTGCGGTAAAAGGAAAACACTTTTTTCCCTGTTGCTATGTACTTTGGCAGATATCCCATCCAAAGAATTGTGCTCAAAGTACTCTGGAAACACCTGCCAGGAGACTACTTGGGAACGTTGTTTAAACAAGCGTACCTGCCAACTTTCCAGCACTGTTGACTTTGCAGTACCAAAAACGCGTCCTATTTTAAAACAGACTTGATGGATAACAGGAACTGGGCCATAAGGACGAAGCACAGAATGTACTTAAAAATTTGCTTGTAATTTTTGAAGCTGCTCAGAGTAAGTAACTGTCTAATGTACAGACATTTCAATATGTAGCAGTACATGTGGTTGGACTTGAGACAGGAACACATACGTAATAATGGTATGTGTTGACGTTGTGTGAGGAGAGGAAGGATATGTTTTTCCTACAGTAATTTACTCTAAAAGGGCTTCCACATTATTTTATGCTGATAAGACATCCTTTTAAGTGTGTGTGTACAATATTTTTAGTAAAGCTATAAAAATTTGCAGAGGAAAGCTTTCATATACAGTGTTTGTTCTTGGGAGAGGTCATGCAGAAGCAGAGGTAAAGGCAGTAACCACCTGCCAGATTTGTGCACTGAAGGGAAGAGAAGGCGAAGAAAGACAGAGAAAAACATCCTTTTTATACATAGAGACTTAGCATGCACAAATATACTGCCAGAGCCAGAGTTACCAGGCAATGATGAAAATATAGTCTGCTTCACTAACATTAGTCAATGTACAACACATTCCAGATCTTCTAATGGGGAAACTGAATTTCCTGCCATCGCCACAATTCATGTACTTCTTCTATTCCCCCATACAGTGTGTTTATTTCCAGACATGGGTAGCTCAGTGTCCATTTACTTAAATCCCATCTGGTCCCTTTGAGGATTTCAGAGATCTGTTCACACCTTTGCTCTTGACCCACTCCTAACATGTCCTTGTGTTGGAGAATTTGAATCCCATAGCAATTTTCTAGCAGTGAAGCACTGTGAGGTTCTCCCACCCCTCTCCACTAGTTCTAGCAATAGCCTCACTCCACATACTTAATCTCTCCAGGAAACTTGAGCAAACACAGAAAACGGCTCTCTAAAGGATCCTCTCAGGCACAGGGAGGAGGCTCAGACTCTCTGAATCAATCATTCACACTATACAAGTCCAGTCATGCAATAACTCCAGGAAAGGCTGCATTAGAGTTCTGCTGACCCATGGATGTGCCAAAATGCTCAAATCCAAAGTTGCAGTTAACCCCCCAAAACACGCAGCCATTTAGTGAATGTCCATCAACAGGGCACATGGCAAGTTCTCTCAAGCTGTTTTACATTTCTGCTAAGCGTTTCACATTGACCCACAGGAGTAAGGAATACATCTGCCACTTGTAATGAAGTATTTTGTGAATTTTAAAACTCTGCTCTAACCAGCTAAAATCCACTAGTTGGCTGAAATGTTCTTTATGTCCAGATAAAAAGAAACTGTCTGCTGTGTCAGCACAAGTATATAACTCCATCCTGAAATATTTACAGCCTTTTGGGGCTGCTTTTCTCCAGCTGAATCCAAAGGAGTTTTGCCCAAAGACTACTGCCTTTGTAGGTCTATCTATATCCAGCTTCTCTTGAATGTCAATGGAAAGACGCTTGTTGACTTCAGTAGGAGCTGGATCAAAGTCATAATTCATGAGACAAAAGGCTCCAAAATTTAGCTGCAGCTATTCCTGCACTAATCAAATACTGTTTTGGGTAACATTTGTTGCTGATCTTTCCACTGCAAAGGTGCCTGTGCCATCAGAACAGAGTCTCAGCTGTTATTCAACAATTTAGAACACATTCACAAATATTAGACATCTTTTCTTCACATAAGGTGCTATAGCTCTATTACTTCATCTTCCTTGTTGCACAGGCACAGATATCACTAATGATTAGAGCAGGGTGAGTATTGCTTGACCAGCTCCATGGAGAACACTGAAATGCAGAGCTCTAAGCTTGGCTTGAGGACCTTTGGCTTTTCTTTTTGCAAGCATCCATCTTTCACGTGCAGTATACTGTCAAGGACAGAATTGATATCCCCAAGAAAGCAGCAGACCCATGAAGATGTAAAAACCTCCCAAATCCTTAATCAACCACTGAAATTCGTAGATGTGTGGCAGGGACAAGTAAAGCCAACAGAATGCCTGTGCTTGTTTAGGTCATCTTTTTTATTCTAGGTAGTGGGATTGACTTAGCTTTAAATCTGGCTTCCCCTTCCTAATGTGGCATATGTGATTCCCTTCGCTGCCATTGCAACCTCGCCCTGGGTAGCTCAGTATATCTTCCCCCATAGTGTTTGTTTGTTTGTTTGTTTACTTTTGTACAGGAACACTACAGCATTTGCTCTGTTTTCTGGCTTCTGCCTCATCAGATTGTCTTTTCTTCTTTTGAACAATATAGAAACCAAAAACACAATTGTGTTTCTTAAAAATATTTTTAGGGGTAATACTGCTTTAAGTAAGATATTTATTTTTAAAAGCCTCTATGGTATTTTAAAATATTTAGTTTAGTGCACAGAAAATCTATGCAGTACTTTGATATTTCTGCAAGGTTCAGATCTCTGACTTCATGGGAGGAAATTTTGTTTTAGTTATTATGAGCTCTTTTATCCATTGTCTAATTCTTGTTTCCTGTATTTTTAAGTATAGGAGATTGATGAATTAAGTTGATTAAAATCAGAAAAATGTTATCTTAAAAAGCTAAACATAATTTCTGAGGTGAACTGTTCTATACATAAAATTCTTAAGCATGAGATTTTTGCAGCACTCTGACACTGAAATGCTGTCTATTATAAGATATTGTGCTTACAAACTCTGAAAGATGCTTGAGATACTTGGCTCAGATTTGTCTTCTGTGTGTAATGAAACCATTTAGGCAACACGATAACAGATACTAAATTACTTCAGCAAATATGACTGAGAGGTGGAGGCTGTATTCAGTGCTATTTGCGATGAAGATCAGAAACTCACCGTTCATATTGTGCCTATCAAGAACTCAAACAGCTATTATGTTTCTCATATTAAATTTTGCATTTAAAATTCTCTTATCTATGTCTGAACCTACAGTGTGGCAGTTGTATGCGAAGCCCTTTCCTTAAAAATAGGGCCATTTTTTTTTTTCCTAAGAGGAACACTATTTTGCAAGCAGTCACTGAAGACAGTTGTAATATTTCTTGATAATTTAGTCAGGAAAAGTTTAATCTTTCACGTAAGAGCACACTGAATTTTCTGAGTGGGGCCTTGGAGAAACAGGAGTCTGGGAACTAAAGGCATCTAACCAAAAAGCCTCTCTAACCTCACCAGAGGTTTTGTGAGACCAGTTTAAGAATTATGAAAGGTTTCCCCACTTTATTGCTGGGGTGACAGTTTTGCTCCATCACAAATGCTTTTATTTTCCTTCCCCCTTCTTTCTCTCTCTACCTTTAATAGTTGAGATGGAGCTACTAAAGATCTGGTCACTTTATTCAAGCAGCAACTAGACCCTAGTGTTCCTTTCAGAATTGACTGTACTTGAATTTAGCCATAAACCCTAAGTCTGAAATGCTGGCTGAGCTTGGCAACTTAAAAATCCTAATAATAGGAAAAAACAGATTCAGCTAGGAATTACAGAGCAAGTTGCTGGAACTTCACCAAAAACTAGTGTCAGACCTGTCTGTGCTAGGCAACTGTCACTGCAAGAGACTGTAGAGCCTTTTGGGGTAAATAGGTCAGAGCAGGGTTGCTGCCAGTCTAGTGAGAACCTACGACAACTTGCTCAGCATGGCAAGAAGGAAAGAATACAGAGAGTAGCATGAGGAAGTGTGACACGTTGCTGATGAACAGGCTTTTCTAATCCTAAAACAAAACATTGTTGGGGTTGCTCCAATGTACACTATTGGCTGGTGTCTAATGTTCACCCTACATCATTTGAGAAATCTTTGAAGGACAGGATAAATCTGCACTGGACTTCATATCTCCATAGCAAAAAATTAAGATGAATGGGTGTAAGAACCAGCTACCTTGGTCTTATGCCATCTGAGGACTTCTGGATATTACACACAATTTTGGCTGGACAGCGTGAGCTAATTTCAGCCCCCTCAGTAGTAAAAAAGGAAAAGAGCCGTGGTAAAGAACCTGTTATGTTTTTCACTAAATTATTAGAAATAATAATAATTAAAAAATACTTTGTAATATAGCCCATAGAAATGCAGTGATAAACAGCAGGGAACCAACCATATGTACACCGCAAAAGTAACTTTCTCCTACACTATTACTGACTTAGTGTTTTTCTACTCAGGCCAAGAAGCAAAGCAGCAAAGCATCAGGTCCAAACCTGAGCATACATCTAAGGAGCACTGGGCCTAGACCAATATCCCCAGCCAGCCAAATCAAGTGAGAAGAGCATACATGTGAAGGGACCAGCTCTCACACCCGCCATGTACTGTTCTCCTCCCCATCGCCTGCCTCTGCTACTGGTTGTGCTCATGGCAGGGTGGCTGTGGCATCTTGAAATAGCAGGAGGAGAGAGGGAAGGAGGGAGAGGGAGAAGGGGATCATGTGGCAGTACCAGCAGCAGACGCCTTGTGGGTGCAGGACTTGCCGGATGGCATCCAGACAGGGCATTCCCTTCTCCCTGCCTGTGGCTCTGATTGTGGCATGTAGCTGAGGTGACATTTTGGTGACTTCTTACATGCCTGACAGTGTTAAAGAGTTTTGCTGAAGTCACAACAGTTTGTTCTTCCATTGAAAAGTGCTAATCAGGTTCTTTTCCAGCAACTAGCTCCAACAGCATTGGCAATCACCTTTTCATTTATGGCCGCTAACCTGCTTTCTTAAAGTACATTTTATTTAGTAACCTGCTGTTTTGTAATGGCATCTGTTCCATTATGATGCAGGTGCAGATGCAAAATTTAACAGTTTTATTTATTCACAGATTTTACATCTTTAGCGCTTCCTCTATTTGCTGCACTCTGACAGGCAACATTATCATAGTTTACTGGGCATAAAATACTAGTCTTGAAACAATTCTGCCCTTTTTTTAATGAAGATACTAATGAATGTGGAAAATGTCTCAAGTTAATTGGTTCTTCTCAGAGGGACTGGAATGGGGAAAGGAAATGACAAGGGAAATAGGTATAAAAATAAACCATTCTTGTGCTCTAAATTTCCTGATCTCCCGGAATTTTTCATAAGCTGAAGTAAAGGAAAAACCTCACAGCTGGTGCATTTATGCATTTTAGATGCATATGAATAGGAATATTTATGCTTTAAAATACCGACATAATTTTAAAACACCATTTTCTAATTGCAGCTGATATATGCTTCATGTGTTTCTTGGCAGTTTCATTTGGAAAAGACACAGGGACCTCAAAAAGTGTAGGATTTCATTAGGAAAAAAAAAAAGTAGCACAGACTGCTGTATATATTGAGGCACTTGCCAAGGCTATGGGCAATCACAGGAACAGATAGGCCAGCCTACTTCCCCCAAGCTCCACCTCTATGAACTAAAACCAGGAACATTTGCTGCCTGGGACAGGACTACTTTTTTGAAGAAAGCCGTATGTGCCTAGGTAAAAAAGAACAGTATGTGCTTAGGCTAAGCCAATCGCCCAAACTCATTTTCCATAAACAAGGCTCTGCTACGGAGACATAATTCTGTTTAATCCTGTCTGGATGACTTCATTTGCTAAGAACTCCAGAGCTTGCCATAGACCATGTGATTCACCCAGCTCCATTCACTCTGGAAAGTGGCTCTCCTTTTGACTCTGAAGCAGCAAAAAATCATTTATCAAAGCAGTAGAAGTACTTGTCCCAGTGGATCATGAATACCCTAAAACGTGTATCTCTCTTCCAGGAAAAGTCTTTCTAAACCATTGTATTTCATTGACTTTTATTCTTTTCCCTTTGTTTTAAAATAACCTCAAAACCACTTCCAACATGGATTCACAGTTATTTAGTGATTCCAGCTACCGGATACTGTAGTGAAGAGTTTCATTCTGAATATAAAAGAAATCCATATTTTGATTTCTTACCAATGTTATATTTTAGGTGCGTATTACATAACTGCTTCATGCAGCAAATAATTTTTAATTAACTTTTATGCATATCTTTTTTTTTTTTTTCTTTGCTTCCTTTCTGCACCCCCTTACTCACAGCATAAAATCTTTTTTCCCTTCCATAAAAAAATTATTTAAACACTTTTGGAGTGAATGTAATGCTTGCTGGCTTGGAGCAGAACTAGAGACCAAAGGCCTTTTTCTGCAGCAAATGTTGAGTTCTGACAGCACCACAGCAACCTTTCCTGACACTATTCCTCAAGCTCTCTTGGAGTTCAGTGGGTTGGGGATGAGGCTAGGAAGCAATGGCTTCTCCATCCTACCTCCCCAGGTGACTCCTCTTAGCTCCCCCACTACACATCCAGTAGCAAAGCAGAACAAACTGGATTTTGAGTGCCTTTACGCCTTATGTCCTAACTCTCTGTGAGCTAGCTCTAGCATGCAGACAACATCTCAACTGAGAGGTCAGGACTGACTCCAGGACAGTGCAGGTTTTGGCCTTGAAGGCAAGGCTTTCAAAGCTGCCAACGAATGCGAGGTGCCACATGGGCTTCTCAGGCTGAACTTCTTTCTACCATGTCCTTGAGCGAGAAAAGCAGGCCAGGGAATAACAATCCCTTGAGTCTAGTTAAAAGATTCTGGCTTGTAGTGTGGGAAATGTCTCAGTGCTATTCCATCCTGAATACTGCTTCACTGCACTGAACAATCTGTGTAGAATCTGTTTCTTAAAATACAAAATGGATGTGCTGATTGTAAATTGTGGATCTGTTTTTATTTTATTTTTACTGAACTTAGGAGTTTGGCTACATGATTATGAATAGGAACTGAGAAAACCACTAGAACTATTCAAGGGTGGACTCCAGCAGTAATCAGAGGGCAGTGACTATTAATGTGAAAAAAAATCTGATCTGGAACATAACTGATGTGAAACTTGGCAAAATCTTCAAAACCTGAATTTGTCATATCTTTGCTGTGCAACAGAGTGCAGTGCAGGGGGCCCAGAGCTGGAACAGAATAAGGTAGCTCAGAAATATCCACCGTGGTGCTGCACCAAATACTGCTTTGAATGGCTTGACTGCGTTTTGCTAATATAAATTCATTCATGTTCACAGTTTACACCAAGAGGCCTAGAGCAAGTTTTCTGTTAGTCTTAATCCATTGTCAGGTTCTTTTAACAGATCAGGAAACCAAAACAGATACCATGCCTTAAATCTGGAAAAACCTGTGATCTCTTCCAAACAGGAGATACTAAACCCTAGATTGAAACAATTTGTTACTCTCACACTTGGACCACAAATTCCTGGAACTGAAAAACATTTTCCAATTAAAATTTTGTCATAAGTGATATACTAACCTTAAAAATTTTAGTTTCTGTATTTTTTTTGACCAAAAAGAAAAAAAAAAAGAAAAAAAAAAATCAGTGGAAGATTTCAAATCACCTTCTGAGAGCTGACTAGGGTGTATGGATCTGAGGGTCAAGTTTCTCAGGAAGGGATGAGGATGAAGAGCAAACATAGGCATTGACTATTAGAAACAGCTGAACAGAAACAAGGCACAGCAAGTAAGGTGCTCTGCAAAATACCAAGATATAGTCAGCCAGTGCTAAGGAGGTCTTGTAACATAATGTATATTCACGTTAGATATTGGGGGGCGGCAATTTTCTTATGAGGTGCAGTATACCGTAGCTTACTTAAAAGTTTTGTTGTTTCTCCTGTTGGCTTTGTATTAATAAGGCTTTCAGAGTGTGTTTGAGTTTTTTATGACCCCAACTATTTAAGCTTTGTTGGTGTTTGTTTGTTTATTGCTGCGCAGTTGAGCTGATCCCACATTGTGGGACAGTGTCTCTTGCAGAGAGATCAGTATCTCATTTCTGCATTGCCTCCTTTTGCAGGCTTGGCTTTTATTCCATTTGCTAATCTCACTGAGATTGCCTGTAAATCATTCCCATCGGGGCTGTTTTTCTCATTTTCTTCTTTTGTTTCTAGGGTATTTTCCTGGCTGCCTTCCTCTAAGGAACAATTCCTGCAGCCAGGCCAAAGAGCTTCTTCAAAAGAGACTTATTGAAATGCCTCTAAAAACTGAAAGGAAGAAGACAAAATATTCAAACTTGAAACTGTCTTACTCAATACAGAAATAGTGAAAGGGAGTGAGAGGTGGAGATGCCTTAGGAACTAAGCAGCACCACCACAGGGTTGTACTCAGTCTCACAGCACACCAGCCCTGCTGCCCTTGTACAGGTTGGCATGCAAGGAAGTGCTTAGTTATTCAGCTGCCAACTCTCCCTCAATGTCACAATAGTTAACTTACCTTCTTTTCAGATTTTACAACGCAGACATCCATACCTTCAGATAGCCTATATTGTCTAGTAACTCCATAAAGCACCATGCTCTCTCACACACTAGAATTACACGCATATACAGATATGTATACATATGTATACATGTACTGTATGTATTTTTTTTTTTATGACAAATACTGTCATCAATATTATTAGAAAAGGCTACAGCTTGGAAAGAAAAATGTTACATATTAAAATGTGAATTACATACTAAATCTATCTCCTGCTACATGAGAATTCGGAAGAGTTCCCCACCCACAGTGTCACAGGCTGAGCGTATTCTGTGCAGAAAGATGTTTTTTAATCAGGTTCTGCAGGTGAAAAAAACCCAATAAAATCTGTTTGTCTTTTTCACACCTCAAAAAATGAAATCTGTTAAAAAAAATTAGTAACAGATGGAAAAATAAAAGACCAGATTTCTGAAGCTTATGAAAAATAGTTACAATTCCCAGTTAACCCTGCATTTCAGTGGCAAAAAGTATCAGACTTGCCTAGGCATTTTGAAACTCCCAACCAAAAATACTACAAACAAGATATGGTCTACGATCAAGTCATCATCACAAAATGGACATTAGGAAGAGAGGAGAGAGAAATAGTTTTTTTGTCATTCAGATGAAGTGTTTAGATATAATGCACATGAGTCAATCCAACTCCTCACTGGATACTGAAACAGGGACTCTGGCCATGATAAGCTGTTCTTCAGAACAACTTAATTGGAGTTAATAGGCTGGACCTTGAAGGGCTTGCAGGAAAAAACTCTAATGGTTTGTCCCCTAATTAACTCTCCCAAATATGTTGTCCAAAATCCAAATTTTAAGAACTTGGACTACTTTATAGTTTAGCTCTTTTCTCCCATCCAGCTTGTCTTACTGCTTGAATAAAAAAAAGAAAGCAAAAGTCAATTTTTGGGCTAATAGTATATCTTCAGGACAAAGAGGGAGAGACCTGCATCTTGACTAAAATTTACTTGTCACTGGGGTTGTCTCTCTGCAACTCTTGTGAGTCTACCACGAATCAGCCCAGTTAAAATATCATGCTATACATCTCACTCCTTGCTGCTGCCATGACATTTTGATTTTAGGAAGAATAATGTCAACCCATGTCAGCTGGGTTTGCTTGGTAATTTCTTTTTTCCTTTTTGGTCTGTGTGTGTCTCACTTTCCCAGTGTCTTGCTGATGGAAACTCTTGTACTTTTGCCTTTTCCCCTAATATTTCCTGTAAGTCTCTTTTTTTAAATGACATTTGATGTTGCAAAACAAATGAGAAAAGGATATACTGTAAATACCACATTTCAGTTAAAATTATGTGCCTGGAAAGAGCTAAGGCCATTTCATATGAGAAGTGAAACTGTCCCAGTCCCACAGCTGGACTAAACATTGATGAGACACAGAGCTCTTAGCAATTGCTGGGGTAAGATGAGGTGCAGTCCCTAGACATTTTCCTAGATAACTAGAATGCACAGCATTGCAAGTCAGAGATCTCCCCTCCATCCTTACCTCTCCAGTTTGCTTCCTTCACCTAAAACTGATCCGTATTGCCCACAGCATGGGGCTTTTATCAAAAGGATTCAGCAGAGACAGGGCGGGGATCCTGTTATGGCAGGGTGTGGTTTTTCTGTAGTTGAAAATACTCATCCCTCCATTGTATTTACAGGAAAAGAAAATCAATCTTTTGAGCGTGTCCTCATCCTAACCCAGTTGCTGCACATACAGATAAGAATGAAATCCAAACTCCCCCCCTCCCCTAGGCTTCACCTAACTGACTGTAAACCTGCAGATCTGCCGTGTACACTGAGATATTACTTGTGGTTTAGGAAGAGAATCCTCAAGGAAGCAAAATCTTTACAAAATCATGGATAAATCTGGATCAAAGTATTATAATAGATTTTAAAACAGGTATCTGAAATAGGTAATAGTAGAAATTAGGCACTATTGAAGGCCAATAAGTTAAAAAACAGATCAAAACCCCACTGTAAGTTTTATTCTAACTCTAAATAATCCTTATTGGGAATATGGAAAGCCATATAATCCCCAAAGCTGGTCCTCTCTCTCAGCTTTGACACAGGACTCATGCCCAGACCTTTCCGTTCCTGACTTTTGCTTGGCTTCCTGCTATAGATGTAAAGCAAGAGACTACAGAGCCTCACAGCAGTGGGGAGAGGGGGGGAAAGGAGCATGCCCTGGGGCTAAGCTGCAAGGGGCATCAAAGCTGCAGTCCAGGTTCATCCTCTGGCAAAGGGAGATGCTGAATGAATAAACTGGATGCACAAGAGCTTTGCGGGACTCCCCCCAGTCCCGGACCCCAAGAAAATTTTTCATTTTTTTAGTACTAACCATAATTGACAAACTGATCCCAGTTTGTCCATGGACTACACCTCCAAAGGTCCTTACTCCAGCTCCACAAGACTTCCTCCTCCTCACGTTTCACCCCAGATGACCCAAGGGGAGGATTTATCCCATTTACTGTACCAGCTGAGGGGCAAGGAGGAGCGAAGGAATCCTCCGCAGGTGTTAAGGCTTTTTGTGCGGGCTCCACTGAAGGGTTGGTGCACACCAAGAGACCCGCCTGGCTCAGCAGCCACAGCGCCAGGCTGCGTCCCTGCAGAGCGCTGCTCAGATTTGAAAAGGCAGCGTAATTTCTGGACTCCCATGTGGCTTGCCCCGCAGAAAATCTTTTCTCTCATGGGGGCCCAAACTGCATAGACTTAGAGAGAAACAGAAACCAGATAAATATGGAAAGAGCAGTATGATTCTTACTCTACAGAAGCTGCAAGAATACAGTTCTCCTGGTCTGTCATACAGCCACCACAGCACAGGGGTTAACAGAACTCCTTGTTGATAGATTTTCCTGTCTATAGACTTGTTATTTCAGGGTACTAAAAATAGTTTCAATGCTAAAAATAAATTTTAAAGTGTTCTTAGCTTATTCTTAATACTTAAAAAGCTATTTGAGTAATTTTTTTTTTTTTTTTTTTTTTTTTACAGACGAGGAAACCAAAGGGAGTGATACAGTTCAGGTATTTTCTCAAAATGGTGGAAGAATTATGGGGAAAGCTCTTATATGAACTATGTAATGGTAGGTGCATCAACACAGCTATGGAATAAAGCAGATAGATATGACCATTTTTGACAGCATGGTCTGAAAAAAAAAGTTGTATCATGACTTTTCTACTAATTTTTTTTTTTTAGAAGTTATAATGATGCCTTTTTTGTATGCCCCCCGCCCTCCCCTGCTTTTTCCTTTCCAAAATGAATTATTTTGACCAAAATATGACTTTCCCATGAAAAAAATTCCTTTGGTCAAAAAGGTATTTTCGCTTTTGTTGAAAAAATGTTTCACAAACACACGCAGAATAGTTCCAGTCAAGAATTCGGTTTCACACTTACAGTTAATGCTACCACATTATTTCCCCTCACACATAGTGCGTACAACCATGAACAGCATGGTTATGGCATATGGAAAATATAGTTTCATACTGTTTCATAGAGCAGCATTCCTCACCAGAACTTCACTACCCAGAATATTAAAACTTAAGGCACGATAAGGTAGAAACAGCCAGGTAAATGCTACAGAGCCAGAAAACAAAGCTGGGAGGACTTTTTTTCCTGAGGCACTGTGCAGATGGAGGACAGGCAACGTGCTTGGCAGAAATGAAGTCGTCGCATTTTTTAAAGTGTGGGAGGAAGCTTAAGTGAAGGTATACAGCCAAAAGGGGGATGAGAAGATGGAGGGAGTTGTCCTGGGGAACAAACATGCCTGAAAGCTTTTAGTAGCACTGCCTGACTTGCAGACTCAGCAGCCCAACATATAGCCCATCTATAGTGCGTTTAATAGCACTGGTGTATACATTAGTGACAGCCCCTGGAATACAACCCTTTTTCTGCTCTGCTATCATGTTAAGCTACCGGATGGACGTGTTTGCATAAAAACATTAAAATACAGCATTGAAAACATGCAGTATTTACCAGGAACTGTCAGCTCTCTATCTCCTACAGCCATTTTGCTTCCTCACATATACATATATTTACATCATTTTCAAAATGCATGTTATTAAGCTGACTGTTATGGCTCCTCTGGAGTGGTTACCATCTATTATGTAAACATATCACTGCTACAATTTATAACACTCCTGTTATTTACTCAATAGAATGTGTAACCGTTCCAAGTGAGCCATTACCGTCTGCCACGTAAAGTAAATCCATCTTCAGCTGCTTTTGCAAGCATGAGTTATAACGACACTTAACATTTCAATAGTGCCATACACGTTGGAAGATCTCAGTGCGCCTTATAAACATTAATGAATGAATTTAGATTTAAAAGCAGTCCCATGTGGCAAGAATTAGAGCTAAGCCAATAATTCACAACCAGGTCCTGATTCAGGAAGAGGCTTAATCACGGACACCGACTTCAACGTGGCTGCTTATGTGTTGGAAGCTTCACATGTGCCCAAGTTCCCAGGTGACTACGAATCTGAGGGGTCCACAGCATTCATTTTTCATCTCTTTCTGTTTGCAGAACATGATCAGCTCACAATCTTAACACAGGAGGTCTCTCTGCAAACCAGTCTTAATTCTGTAAGACATTTGGTTTGAATTTCATGCACACATACACCACACCCCCCCACACCCCCGCAACCACACAGTGAGTTCATTCTTTTCAGGTTCCTTGTATTTTGTGCTAACTCTTCCCAGAAGAGCGTTTCACCCGTTAGTCACCCCACTGCACGGTGTTCTTAGAAGTGCTGGGGGCAGGCAGACGGTAAAGTCAAGCAGAGCTTTCCTCAGCTGGGCAGCAAGGACACAGCTCTGCAATCAGACATTTCTGCTTGCTGGAAGTTTGGAGTCTTGAAAGCGGTTAACAGAGAGAAGACCTGCAGGTGTCCAGACCAGAATGTTAAAAACCCACACGTGCCCACTGCAGGACAGTGCAAGGACAGGGACATGGTAGGGAACAGTAAACAAAAATCACTTCTGGTTACTGATTTTTTTCATTTGGAATCCAAGCTTTTGCGTTTCTTAGATATGCCATGACCAGACGGTATTGCCTGAACTTATTTTCTCACAACAGCTCATCTAGGAATAAGGGAAATGGAAGTGAAATTTCATACTAACTTCATTAGGAACATAAATACAAAAAGTCAAATTGTCCTCTGAATTACACTGGCTACTGAAACACTAAAAGCAATGGAGTCACAGTAGCACAAATCGGAAGAAAATAATGTATTTTTATTTGATTTAACTAAAAAAAGTCCAAAACTCTTGATAAAATGTCCTAATAAATACAGTCCCTATAATAAATAGTAGTGAATTAATTTAAAAGGGCTCATGAGAGACATCAATTTTGATACTGTTAATGTATGCTCCTGTAACTGTGAACTGAGGTAGCATGACCTATGCATGATAGCATTTTTCTACGAGAGAAGGCATAGTGAAGTCAGTCAAGTTTTTGCACTTTAAGAAAAGGAAGAAGTATTTAAGCTCTAAAAACTATCCAGGTTGCTAGTGATGAGTTATACTGGGTTATATTTTGTTCTGACAAACTGTTTCTAAACTGCATCAAAACCACGTAAATGTTCTCTAGAACATATATACTGTGCAACTACTCTAAGTAGCAGAAACTGTACAAGCCTACTTTTGATCATGAACAAATTTTAGAATTGAAACTCTGGTACCAAAAGTATTTTCAGGAGCAAATTCCTACACAATTTGGTGCACAGATATCATATTATTTACTGCGTTTCCAAAGGTGCCAGACCGCTGAAAGTCTCCACGAACACCATTTCAGGTTCATATGCATATATATGTGCCTTCTTAGATCATACATGGAAGCCAGGTTGCACGTGTATAGTGCATCAAGTAAACACTGGTTGGAGAATTGACAGATGTGCTAAAACAGTGTGTCTTGAAACAGCTTGACATTCTGTGGGCTGGCAAACCAACTGCAGGGGAAAGCAATGTGTAGCAGGAAAACGGCTCACAGAAAGGTTACAGTTACCCCCCCCCATCATATCCTCTTCTGTTATTTACTGCTGCTTATAGCTTCCCATTCACCCTGCAATGATACGGGAAAATGCAACTTCTGGAAAATTGGTGGAAGTCACTCCCTTAGCACTTAATGAACCTGGTTCTTGTCTGGCAGCTGATCGACCTTCTGCACCTCCATTTAAATCCATGGAGCTTAGTTTTGATTAACACTTGCATAACCAAGGTGAGCATCATTTCCATAGTCTCTCACACCTGATATTGAATTTTCTGCAGTGACTGAGCAGAGACTTCCGTGTAAGTAGCACTCCTTGCATTGAAAGCTGAATTCTGGGCTCCATGAAGTTGATGACAAAATGCTCACTGCTTCTAATTTTTTTTTTCTGTTTTTTCAAGGATATCTAAGCAATTTAGAATGGACAAGTGCACAGTCTTACAGTACAGAGAGACACTGACGTGACAGATGAAGATGAATGATACACTCATAAAAATAGAGAACTTTGAATATCCCTTCTTCTGTAGATTTAATTTAAGTCAGATCCTTCAATATTGTATGGATGTGGTTTATATTAAAGAGTTTGAGAACAATCCCTAAGCAGTGAATTGAACACTTTATCATTCAAAAACGTAATACAAAAGCAAGTTAAAAATACAAGATATGAAAGACCTGGGAAAAAATTAATGGTCATGCTCTCATAGCTCCTAATGATAAATGATGTCTCACATGTAGATTGAAAATCACTTGCCTTTTGCTTATGATGAGTTTTTCCATTTTAGTTTACTGAAATAGAAAAAGAGGACCTGAAATATTTCTAATTACAGGGAAATTCTGAACTGGAAAATATATCTCATTTCTTTACATGCCTCTTATTGGTTTTCTGAGAGATACATAAAGTGCCAATTTGAAATCCAGCGGATGTGGATGGATTCCAACTCCCTCCAGATAGCAGTGGTTTGTATGCAGCTGGGCCCTGTGTATTAGCAAACATGGTTATCTGAAACGTAAACGTATGGGTCCTTTGTACTATTTCTTTGAGCACAGCAAAAGACATAAGAAAGGTTTACGTTTGATCTTTCAGCATGAAAGGTACTGTGGGACTAGGCGAAGGAACCTCCCCCATCAGCACAGGTTGTGGGAATGACCCTATTCCAGTGCTTCTCTCAGCTCCCACTGTAATGGCACTCCTCTAAAATGGGAACAAAAGACACAGGCAGAGTAGGGAATGCTAAAACTGTATTTTCTTTCTCACGGCCCATTAACAAAACATACTTTAGAGAGGTCTCAATTTACAGTGTGAGCCAGGCAGACCTAAGAGCACAAAAATACAGGAAAATCAAAGAAGTCGTTTAAAATCTCTCTCTTTCCCCAGTCTCGATACTAACCACAGTGATTGAAATCAAAGAACATGGTTAATGACACTGCCAGCAAAGATTTTCAAGTTAGAAATGCTGAACTTTTTCATTAGGCTTCTTTGAGCAGTAGTTGAATCAGTTGACTTCCAAGGGTCCCTTCCCAATTATTTTTTTCTATGTTTCTATGATGGTTACATAACAATAGATCTACCAGTGAAAAGAATCAAGTGACATCAGCTTTTTTTTTAATCCATCTTCTACTTAGGAAACTAACTTCATGCATTTCAGGAAGTAAAGTTCAAATGAGAAGACACAGATCACAATAACTTTCAAAAGACTAGCTTCCAGAAAACTGACCTCCTCTTACATGTGTTCCCATAATAGTGAAGAGATTTAGAGAGTCTATTTTCCTTCCTTTTGCAATCATAAAACTTCAGACTTAACACTAAGGCATCCCTGAGTGGTGCCTTCCCATTTCATTCTTTCCCAAATGCCTTTCAGGCCACACAGCACTTTAACTACTTCTTTTAGCCATGTAGTTTTGCAGCCTTGATTCCCAGCACTATTCCCCTCTGCAGAAACAGATCGTGTTCCTGGATGAGAAATTTCAAGGGCATGTCACATACGCTGATGATATCTCATTGTGCTTTCCACACCTATTTTGGGCACCATCAGATTTGCCTCTTGACTATATTTAATTGGGTTTTGATATCCTCCTGAAAAGACTATGGTTGGCATTATTTCCATCCAAATTCAGGGATTTAAGTGAGGGCCTGGAATTAGGAGCATATTCACCATCTGTATTCAGCAAATGGCCTTCTGGAAGTCCTTAACCACCTTCGCAGACAGAGCATGCAGAACCTTAGGTGCAAAGTGTCAGACAGTAAAGAAGCTGCAAGGTTAGAGTTGATTATCCATTTGAAGAAAATGCAATGGAGCTAATAATCCCGTGTGACCACCCAGATGCTTGCAACTAGGTTTATTTGCATGTTTCATGGAATCAGAGTGCTTGAGATTTAACAAGACTAGTAGTGAGCATGTCAGGGAATAACATTTTTCTTCCATTTCTGTTGCTGCACAACTACTGGCTGTAACAAACATTAGTGTTTATTTACTAGAATTTGGATTTCACATTCCTACTAATCATACTTTGCCAGTAGAAGGTGCAATTGTTTGTACTGAACGATGCACACATTAGCCTACTAGTCTTGCTCATGTAAGCACACTACTGAATTTTTCTGCCAAGACATTGGCTTTATCGGTATACAGTAACTCAACATGCTTTGGATTTGTTGCCTGTAGTTTTGGCTTGAAAGCATAGTTTGAGCTTCTATCAGCTCCATCTCTTTTCACATCAAATCCATTAGAGTGAATACAATGGCATGAGGTAATCACAATCACCGAAGATGAGATTTGGCCCAAAACTGATAAATGGTCCAATCACCCTATAAAGCTGCACAGTATTTTTATATGACAGTTTTCTTTTTGGCTGAATGGAGATGACTGTAAGGAGAAGTGGCTTCCTGGCAAAATCTGAAGCAAAGGCCAAAGTCTGATGACTTCATATTTGTAGAAGTGGCTCCAGGTAAATTTATTCTTAAAAGCATCAATTTAATTATTGCAGTTACAGCTTTTTCTAAGGAAAAGAGAAATACAGAGGTAGAGTAGAATAACCAATGAGAAATGGCACCTTTATTTTGGGGAAAAATATCTGTTTCAAAATACCCAGATTTAAGGCTTACCCAGAAATTACTTCTGTGGGTTTTGAGGCTCCTAGAAAGTGCTTAGATGCCTGTGAGATGCAGAGAAGGCTCTACTATCAGTACTGAAATGAGTCACTCCCTGGTTCTGATAAAGGCTGAAGGAAAGGGTCTTTTCATGGGATCTGCAAGACTGCATTTTTCTCTAATAAAGGTCGTTACTGCCTATTGACTAGTAACATCTTTGCACAGAAATGTGGCTAGGTGGTAATGGGATCCACATTGGAGAGAGCCCCCCATACAGGGACTCTATATAGGGGGTCTCCACGTGGTCTGAAGAGCCACTGCTCCCCAGCTCACTTTAGGATAGGCCACACCATGGTAAATATTTCTGGGAACTTAAAGACCCCCCTCAAAGTGGACTGTTCTGGTCATATTTCCCTGGTCTTGAAAATGAAGTTTATCTCATATCATTTTCTTTATAGATTAGAACTGTAATTAAGGGGCTGATTCTGCAAAATACAAGCCTCCCTGTGCCCCACTGGTTCCATCAGTATGGACAATGCTGAGGGTCTTCTAGGCTTTATATGAAATACAAATTGCTCCAGCTGTATTGCCTTTACCACTAGGATCCCCAGGATTAAACCATTCAAACCTCCTTGTGGAACAACCATTCCCACTTTGCCCTCTTTATCAAAGTTACCACAGACACAGGATTGTATAGCCACTGAGTCTGGGTCTGCTTTACAGCATGTCTCCTAGAACACCACTTTGGCTGTATAAAGTGTTGATTACTGCACTTCTAGGGCCCTTTGCAATATAGGGATAAACGCTTTGCATTTTATTGCTGCCAAATATAGAGGACTCTCTATAGATTGTACAATATCACTGCAGCTTTTTTTTTTTCTCTTCTAAAAAAATACATATATATGATAAGAAGAGAGGCATCATCCTGCAAGGATCCTGCCAACTGATTCCATATCCACTTTTTTTCCTTTAGTGCTTCTGAGAAAAACAGATCAATAGGAAGGGGGGTTCTGGGGAAAATCTAGGGTTTCACTTTGGAAAATGGGGCTCATCTCACCTAACTTCACCTATCTTGAAGAAAGGCAATCCAAAACTGTCACACAGGACTACTCATCCTCTCTTAAGAGAGGTGGGTTGAATTACTCTCAGGAGCTGCCTGCCTCTGTTCCTCTGTCTCCAGACAGAACTAAGATAATTCATGTAGATTAAGGGGCAAGCCTTAAGATGGCTGAAGTTAAGACGTAATTAATATGATCCAGGTATTGAATCCCGCTTCTTGCATGAGAGAAAAAAATGTAAATTCTAGTGAGTAAATGACAGGCTGTATTTTCCTTTTAATGCAGGATACAGTTTCAAGGAGCTTTTTATACCCACTGTTTCTAATCTGGGATTTAAATGATGAATTCTTGCTTCCTTGCTTGCCTAATAGATTTTGCTCTTATTTACAAACTGAAAAGTCTTATGCTCAATCCTAATATTTTGTAAACCTAAAGGCATTATTATGGATATGAATAGACACCAGAGAACCAGCCTTCAGGCTGGAAGGAAAATGAAGTTCTGCAGGGCTGAGGGAATATGGTCTGGCAAGTGAAACAAGGCAAAAGAGAGGAAGGCAATCTTAAAGATGCCTGCTGATAAATACTTTTGTGACCCTGTTAAGCGATCATATTCACTCTGGAGTCAGATTTGTGCAAGTACAAATCTAGGAAAAATGCCAAACAAAATTATTTCAGTTTGGGGAACTGTTTCTCATGCAGAATACTAAAAACATAAAGTACCCCTCCCCAGCTTTCTATTTTCTATTTCTCTGGCATTTTTACAGAAAGCATTACAATACAATAGTAGTGGCGTTTTCGTAGCCATGACGGCTGAGCAATATTAGCGTGAGTCTGCCTGCTGCTTCTCCCACACACCAGAAGAAAGGTTTGCGTGTGTGAAGACTTGTCTGTGTTCTCCAAGTGTTTCAGCTGGTCTAATGCAAACTATGGCCTCTCCCTTCAAGCTTGAAGTTGCTTCAAAGAGAACATGCAGACACCTTTAGTGTCAGAGGTTACTGAACAAGACCAGGATCAATGCTTCCCTGCAAAAAGGCTTAGCAAGAATTGAATGCACATTTCAATCCAGCAAGCAAAAAGGCAGGAGCAGTGCTGGGGGAACACAACAGCAAGCACAGAATGTGAAGAGGACTTTGGGAATAACACCCGACACCTGCAGCCTCACTAGCAGGCAGATATTCAGCTTTCTACAAAAATGACTCATATTAATTTGAAAGTGTAGAAGAAAAGCTTTGGCAGCACAGTGAAAGAGGCAAACTCTCCTTCCATGGAACCAAAAGGCTGTTCTTTAGAAAAAAAGCATATTCGATGTCATTTTAATTTCACCAGGATCATTTCCTAAGATCAAAGATGACAGATCAACATCACCCTCTTAACAAGTGCTGTTGAAGAGCTATAGCATCACTCACTGATAAACAGATAATTTCAGATCTGTTAAAAAGCTCTAATTATTCCAAGTCATTTATGGACGGAAAAGGTGACAACGGGATGTTAGGGAGGGGGTGGCAAAGATGAGATTTCCAAAATGCTCTGCTTTTTCCCCAAAATTCTTTTCTGTAATTTCTGAGAGCAATGCTATTTCTTAATAGAAGTAGCAGTTGAAAAATCCCAATGTGAGAAAAGTACAACATGTGGGCAAGGTTTGGCAATACAGATGACTGCATCCAAAACTCACACCTCTTATGATTTGCAGGCAAGTCTGCATCCCTGCATTCATTACAGCTACAGCTTATTGTGATTTTGGCTGTCAAGGCATCAGCACTCTGCTGGTCCTGGATAAAAATAAAATGACATCACAGAAAAAAGACACTTCAGATTGCCTCCAGCTATTCTATCCAGCTCCCATAGTTCCTAAGGCTGCAATGCTGTGGCCTCTAGCAAGGATATTCCTGAGAACACCACATTAAAAGTTGACGTTTCTTCTCTGTAGGAAATTCTAGACTTTTTTCTTCCTTCTTTGGAGTAAAAAAAAATAGACATTTCAAGAGTTTCCCATGAAAGTGAAAAGTTCGCAAATATTTTGTTTCCAAATAGCTAAAATGACTGATTTTTCAAAAATGTTGAAGACACTGAAACTGGAGACCATGACAGACTCTTACTTGATGCCCAGCTCCTAGGGTAACAACAGGGAGTCAGAAATGGCAAAGCCCCGAGAGTCCATGGGCGAGGCAGCAGACTGGGAGTGTACGAATCAGTGTTCCAGCTCACTGGCAAAGGTGTCCAGAGTCAGGTTTTTACACAGAGCAGGCTTTTTAGGTGGCTTATTTAAGTCCTGCTTTCCACATGAGCCACCATCAAAAAAGAGAAAACAACATCTCAACCTCTCTTTCTCCCAAATATGGAAGGAAGACTCTTCTGGGCAGAATGAAATGTTGGAGTTTGAGAATTTGTGGTGGTTTTTGGTTTTTTTAAACTTTAAATTTAGGTCAATTTAAGAAAGAAATGTGTTGACTCTCTTTTTCACTCAAAGTATCTGTAAATTACTTGTATGGATATAAATAGCTATTTTTTCAGGAAAAAAAAAAAGGCAATTTATATCTGGAAAATTTCAACAGTGTCTACATGAAAGCCCTGAAAGAGGCCCTCAGCATGAGCTCTCAGCTGCACAACAGTGGGCCAAACTCCAAATGGACCAAAGGCTCCTTGGGCTTCTGGCCTCCAAATGCCTGTGAGAGTTCCTGGCAGCTATAATAACCCATAGAAGTCCCCTGGTGCTGAAGAAGTGACTGTTACCGGGGTCTACAACCTCCTGCCAGGCAAACAAGCATGAAATGATGAAAATCTCCTTACAGTTTGCCGTCAGTTTGCTAACACTGACAGAGTTCCACAAATCATTCCAGATGTGATGAGTCACCATTTTCTGACAAAAAAATGGTTTGACTGGAGAACATCCAACCCATTCTATTCTTGGGATGGCTAGAAATTCTGTCGTACTAGACTTCCTCTTGTTCTTTGACCTACGACAAAACACGGCCACAGCTAATGGAGCCCAGAGCAGCATGCTTCAGTTTGTCGGGCCTCCAAGCACATTTCCCACGAGTATCTCATTTCAAGAAGTACCACTAGTTTCAAGCTAAAAGCACCTTCAGCACTGCCATATAAATGTGCTATCCCTTTCACTGTGACTGCCAAAAATCTTCACCCTCAGAAACAGAGTTAAAGAGCAGAGATAACAGAAAGACCAATTTATATTAAAAGAATTCATCCAAGTGCAGTTTACTTTTCAGAATGACTGATTTTTTTAAAGATCCCTAAATTTTTTCTACAACTGAATCTTGGCAGATGGAGAGGCATGTACAGAGTCTTACAGTAAACTGGAAGAAAGTTAACGATCCCTTGAAAATCAGGTATTTCCCAAAATGTGACTTTGACTAGCCTAGGTACAAGCAATACTGTTTTCTACCCTTGTTAGTAAGGTACCTACCCTCATGTGACTTGTTAAGTGTTGCGCTTATCTGTCCATCCAGTTCCCAATAATATGCTCAAACAAGCATGGCAGAGTGACGGCAGTCTCAGAGACATTAAGTTCCTAGCAGTTTCATGAAGGCTGGGTAGAGTCAGACTATCAGTGCCTCCCAAGAGGGAAAAAGGTGTAGTGTTTATTAGATACCAGAAAGTCTGCAATATCAACCCCCCCCTGTAAATGACTCCACTGTTGGTAAGGCTTGAGCAAGACCTTACCTCTTGGGCTGTGAAGTCAATCACAAAAGAAATTTGTAAGAATCAAAGTGTCCTTCCCTTTTGATGCTTACAGAAAAAAAGGGTTTTTCTAATAGAAGAAAGCAAGACAATGTTACTAGAAGATTTAATTTTTTTCCAACTTTTAGCAGACCAGTCTTGGTCATTCACTGCTTCTTCTTCAGTACAAGGATTAATGCAATTAGAAGTTTGACAGGTTTGGGTAGTTACAGACTTGAAGTCAATCTGTCTGAGACAAGGTGAAAGCAGCTCACACAGGCAAAAACTTGGCTATCTTTTAACAACTCAGTCAGCCTAACAAGATATCTACCACCTCCATACTGAAGCATTCTTCAGTCATTATGTTGGCATAGCTTGCAGCAATTTTGAAGGAAGCTTTGTAAAAACAATAGATGGCAGAATAACTGTAGAATTTTGCGTGAACAGCAATATTGTCACCTGTGTTGACTCTGGTTTTGGTAAAATAAAAAGTTATATGAAAAATGAACATTTTGTCATTTTTTGAAAGACCATTGGCACAAAGTCCCCTCCATATTTTAGATGAAGTGATGCACATGCTCCTACATTGCACAAAGGAGAGACAGGGAAACCTGGAACCTCCTGCAGCAAGCAAGAAGAGGCCCAGAGCAGATACTGAAAAGACCATTATGATTTAAATCATTTTATCTAATTTGGAGAGCAGAATGTTTGAATTGCTAAATGTTAAGAAAGCAAGCAAACCATTCCAAGATCCTTAAGCGAATTACTGACACACAGTGTAAAATCTGCAAGGACTCAGCAGCAGTGTAAATTTGCATTTCCATAGTCATCCCTGCTGAGATGATCTCAGATGAAACAGTGGGGTCCACGTATATAATTTAGTGCAGAAACTATTCAAGCCTGCTCTAGCGAAATGTGTAGTATAGTCAATTATTTTTATGCATCCTTATTTGCCAAACGCTGATGTTCCCTAAAAAAAATTCTAACCAATTTAGCTTCATTCCTGCCAGGAAATTAGTATGAAATGACTACTGG
This sequence comes from Platalea leucorodia, assembly GCF_965183815.1. Taxonomy (NCBI): domain Eukaryota; kingdom Metazoa; phylum Chordata; class Aves; order Pelecaniformes; family Threskiornithidae; genus Platalea; species Platalea leucorodia. The sequence continues at coordinate 123,619,995 of NC_138823.1, forward strand.
CTTTTTTTAAGAAGTGTTGTCTTGACTATTCTGATGTGTTTAACAGGATGATGCAGTGCAGCAGATGTTGTTAGGACCAAAGCAAAGAGAAGAAAGTAACAATCAGGACTCTGACCTTATGCTCTTGTTTAAATCCATCCTTGTTTAGCAGAACATTTAAACACCTGCCTTGCTGACTCAAGGGCCAATGGGTATCCACTGCATATCTAGTACTTGCTTACACAACTCTCTTTTATAATGTCCAAGTACCTCTCAATTATTCACTTCACAACACACTTGATCATGAAATATTCATTCTATCACTGGGGAACTGAAGCATATACGTTTCCCCTTTTTGTGGTTTCCACCTATGGCTGGGTCCATTGCCTTGGCCAAGGGGTACACAGTAGCTCATGTTGTCCCTGCTTTTGCCTAGCCACACCCAACACCAGCCAGTCAATTCCACACCGCACACCACACAATGCAAACCCTGGCTCCACAGCTGTCCCATACACCTCCATTTTTCCTCTGTCAAAGGCATTTCTAGCACATGGCTCACGCCATGCACAACACTTGTCTGCCCTGTGCTTGACATGGCAGTTTCCCTCATTGGACCTTAGTATAGATCACATTTAGTTTCAATGGCATTTTTAAACTCCTCTAGATGAAGCCACTCCACATCCCTGTAGGTGACCAATATCACAGTCATGAACTCACCTATCTCATGTGGCATAGATTGAGAAACATTGGCATAAAGATCCCATCTCTCTTCCAGGTCCCTTGTGGTCCCTATTTTGGGTTAAGACATCTTAAAAAGGTTCTCTAAGCATTAATCTCTCTATGCTATTGCAGGAGGTCACGTATTGTTACGATGCTTTCTGGAATGACAGTGGATGACCAGACTGGTTGGAGCACCAATACCAGAGGACCCTCCTGCCCAGTGGAACAATCTTTTTTCAAATCCTATGTAGCTGCTAATTTTGTCCAGAAAGAGGCCTAGTTATTCCATTCCAGGTGGAATCTCAGGATTGGGCTAGCAAGCAGACGGCGCATACAGTCAGGGAAACGAGATGCTGAAACATAGCCAGGAGTCAATCACACTAGTAAGTGCAGTGGAATAAAAGCAGATCAAGCAGTTGGTACTGACGATCCTGTGCAAGTCATTTTGTGCATTTTACTTCAGACTTGAGTTGGCCTGAATTCCCAGACTGAATGTTCCCACAGTTCAAGGCAGCTCTCTCTAGGTAAGGTGTCCCACAAGCCCAAATGGGCCTCATAAGACTGCACAAACCAGACACCACCAGAAGACCTAAACATTGCAGCATTTACTGCCTTTCATTTGCATATGGCAATAAGGGATTTGTGACAGGTCACCAGATATAGGTCTATAGCAAAACTGCTCATCAAATTCAAATTTCAGTCTAACCACTGGATTATCCTTTGACCTGGAGAAGAGGGTTTAAAGCTTTATCAGTGTGTAGGTGGCAAATGGAACAAGTGGTTATCTACACGCACAGAGCAAAGGTAGAAAATATGGTTAGCAATGACATTTTAAGCCTTTCTGTGAAATGATCCATTACTAAATATACCTTTTCTTTTACATACCATATCTGAAAGGGGGATTATGATCAAAATGTCATTTTTAATTGTATTTTCTATCCTTGACTTTGTAACATTTAGAACAAACTCAAACTCTTTTCCCCTAAAAAAAGAGGGGCTGTACTCTTCCCAGGCATATAACATAAAACAAATTATTTACAGCTTCAGGAGAGAGATTTCTTTTTAATTAGTGGTATAATTAGTGAATCCTTAGTGTCTGCTTTTACAAATAGTTAGTACTTTGTAAATTCTTGTAAATCTGATTTTTACATGATGATCTGAACGGTAGCCATGTAAACCCAAGCAAAAATGAGCTGTTTTACAAGACAGACAGAAAGGCAGGAGGAAAACGTATATAAACTTTGCCATTACTTCATTTAGGATTTGGTACATATGGTCCCACATGGAGTTTAGTACACAAATAAAAAACTGTTTAAGATACTACTTTTACCAATACACATGTGACCATAGAGAGCACGAACAGGAAGAGATGTATGTGCTGTGCGGCAGACAGTGTGAACAGAAGGTGAATTCCAGAAAAACATTTTAAAGGAAATGTGTCACTTTCTGCCATTCAAGTATGTTTATTTTGACTCTAGGAAACTTAGAGCTGATGTAATTTTATCAGATTTTTTTTTTTTAGTAATCTGAAAACCAGAATCCCTAATTTCAGCACTAATTTTACTGTAACTGAACAGAATTAGACACAAAGAGCAGAATATTTTTATCTTCTGACGTAAGGACAGAAGCTGCAGCTGTTTCAAAGGTACTAAAACTTTTGCATCTCTAATCAAGGACAATGGTGTAAGAGATTAAGAACTTAAGAACTTAAAAGGTGAAGCAACCAACTGCATTTGGGCCACTTATATGAGAAAGGGACGCTGTTGTGTTCCTCTGCATTTTGGACTTCTTGATTAAGAAAGTTTTAGAGCAAACTCCTAGCCTCCTTGAAGTCACGGCACAGCTGCCTGGACCCATCCTGTATCAGAACTGCCAGCACAGTACAGTCTGGTAGCACCAGATTATATATTAGGGAGTAAAAGCAGGGAAAGGAACTATGGCCGTGACTTGTGCTCCTAAATCCATCAGAAGTTAGGCATTTTTGCAAATATCCTTCATAATAATTTATATTGTGCAAAGCAATCAAATAATTTCCTTTAGCACTGAGACTCATTTGAGAGGGAATCAGCAATCTTGTAAAGCTTTTTATATTGAGACCTATGCGATTTTGTTTGGATTTGCTGAAAAAGCCCAACTGAAAAAAGCACCAAGGTTATTGACAGTGTCTTCCCTCCTTTGCCAGTGGCAGGAAGTCTGGGGCAATGAAGCATTTTAAATTTCAAATCTTAACATTTTCATGAAGAGGGAATATGCCAAGACATTAGGGAGAAAGCAGTTCGTACATCAGCAAGAGCAATCTTTGAGGCAGAGCAGTGACTATTATATATCTGAAGTTAACCATTTCAAGACACACAACTATCTCCTCCAAGCACAGAGTGGCTGTCTGCATTTTATGCCATCCTGAATGTCTAAAGAACAGGCACAGCAAAGCAAGCATGGCCTGCAACAAAGAACCAGAAGGAAAAAGGTTTGCAGGAAAGAGAGAAAGTAGCAATTTGACAAGAATCTGATAGTTTAGACTCCTAAGGCTTGAGGATGTGTCGAATTATCATTTTTTTTCTGATTTACGAGACATGGACAGATGTTTGAAGCCACCCTCCAAGTCAGCAGGAGTTTTGCTATTCACTTCCAGAGGATAAGGAACTCAGAACCTCATCACATTAATTCTTCTGGTTCTTTAGATACAAACTTCTGTTTTGATGTCTTTGCATTGCATTTCTAGGTGAATTCTGTTTCAGGTCCAGACAGTATTGTCAAAGTAGTGCAAAAGCAATATTGCTACACTAAGGTTATATATTTTTAAAATTTCCAGGTGGAGCTAATAGCCCAATCTACTGATTCCAAACATGACACAAAAGAAAACAGCTTTTATTTGTATCATTATTGTTAATAGTGGCTCGGGAATCCCAAGCGATGGGCATCTATTTATAATTTTATGTGGTGTCAAATATTATTAGGGAAATACTAATGCTTGCTGCTTTGCACCTGCAAAAGTCTCTATTTTGAAAAAAGACTTTTTTCCTCTGTCCTATTACCAGACAAAATGTTCATTGGTAAAATTACCATTTATGTGACCATAAAATCAGAATCAGGATCCAATTCATAAATTCCTTTGAGGTAGGTAAATATTTTTTCCATTACACAGAAAAGGTAATGAGTTGTGTAAGCTGAGCGATTTTCCCTTAAAGGCACATCATTAGAACCAGAGAATTCTTGTATTTCATTTTATTCATTTCTCTACCATGTTCTATTTCAAACTGGAATTCTTTGACGATTTATACTAGGTCATGTGTGGACAATATGACGGTGAAGTTTATTTACTTTCTCAATTTTTCTTCCTGTCTCAATTCATAAACTGAGTGGCTTTTATAGCTTTCTAATAAGGAAGGCCAAGCAATTGCTTGATGGCTATGAAAAAAACACAAATCAAGATTTCAACATCAATTGAAATTGAATTTTCTCAAGTTATCTTGTCTTCAGTGTGTTAATTTTCTTTAGAAATATATGTGCAGTTGTCTTCTTCCTTCCCCTCCCCATCTCAGCCTATTCTTGTCCTTCCAGATTTTTGCACTTCATGTGACAGGGAGAGAAAAGAACACACAGATACTTAAGGTCATCTTCATAATTTTGTACTTTGACAACATCTCCATCTACTTTCTCCTTGTTTCCTCTACAGAACTGACTGAGAACAACTCACTTTATTATGACCAACACAAACAGAGACATGTCATAGAATCATAGAATGGCTTGAGTTGGAAGGGACCTTAAAGATCATCTAGTTCCAACCCCCCTGCCATGGGGGGAGACACCTTCCACTAGACCAGGTTGCTCAAAGCCCCATCCAACCTGGCCTTGTTCAGGATCACACCGACGGTGGTGAAAGCCAGTTTTCTTCCCTAGCACAACACTGAGTCCACCCTATCTCGCTGCTAACTGCAGAGCTGAGGTAACTACACAGTTTTGGTAAATCAAAGTGAATAATCAGTTCCTCAAAACTAAATAGGTATTTTCTAATGAAATATAGGCTTGCTAGGTTCTTCCAGCTAACCTTACCATCTCAACATCATCAGATAAAACTTTCTGAAGTTGGTCTATATTCATTTCAACACTCTCTTTTTATTTCCCCCATTCTAGTAATAAGAGCATCTAAAAAGCTTTTCCCTTATAAACTAGCCACTAATTGGAGACTGCTCTTTGCCTTAAGGCGTCTTTTTATTTTCCCTTCCCCTTGGCCACAAGAATGCAGCTTTGGGTGCCTGGCCATTAACTTGTCTCTTCCATCTAAAAAAAAAAAAAAAAAAAATATATATATATATATATGTATCTGTTCCAACATCCCTTTTTAAGATATTTCTGCCCTTTGCTAGCCATCTTATTCCATTTGGAAATGGAGGAATGGGGCAAATAACATTTAACATCAGTAAGTTGTGCTTTGGATACTTCACAGCTGACTTAGAGTTTTATTTTCTAAATGCTTACAAAGTTTTACCTCTGGAAGGTAGAGTCTATTTGAACACGTTAAGCACTTGGTTATTTTCACTGACAAGATCAATTTGATACCAAATTAGAAACTGTCTAACCTTCAGTAGTTTGAACAAAATGAGTGTTAAAGAGATAGAGCCTGTATTTGTTGAACTCAAAGTGAAAACATTTCTAAACTCCAAGTAACATTCCTGAGCTCACTCATACTCAGATTACCATCAAACATTTGATCTTGTTCAACAATGTAAGAGAATCTCAGTAGCCTCTTAGAGAATTTTCCATAATGCAAGATTGATGCTAAACTTGTATGTGAAACCTCAAGCTGCTCCCTTAGAAGACTAGCACAGGAGTGAGGCCAAAGAAGCTGTAACGCTTCAACCATTCTGGGTCTCAGGGTTGTTTCTAAACATGATGTGAAAAAATAGAAGTTGTTACTCTCCCCAGTGGGCTGCTTTAACTTCCAGCGCTGGCAACATTATAACTAGGCTAGGCAAGGAACTTGGTGTGTTCCAAATCAGAACATCATAAAAAAGCAAAAGCAAAGACAAAAAGTGAATTTTTAGTTAACCAGGAATATTTGCAAATGAGTGGGGTGAGGTGTGTGGAAATCTGCTTTTTGTGGAGCATGGCTCCTTTTCTTGAAAAGCTTTCTTAAAATATTTCTTCTTTTAGATAACAAACTCTCCCCTCCTTCTTTCAAGAATATTCTGGACAAGAAACTCCAATATTTTTGTGCTCAAGTCAACATTTACAAAAACGGAATTTTGACCAGCTGTACATACAAGTATAGCCCTGTTCCCAAGAGGTCAAGTGTGATAAGCATCTTACAGTGATTTTTAGCCAGTGCACATCCTGTATCTTTCAACACAATCAAGCAAGCACAACTCATTTTTTATCAATATGGTTTGGCTGAATGTTTCTGGAGCAATGCTGTAAGAATGTGCCCACATCCTCAAGAGCCTGGGTTTTAACATAATTTGATTTCTGAGAAGGTATGGCTGAGACTGATGTAAACTGCACTACTGTTCCTGCTGAGGGATTTCTGCAAAGCAGTTTTCTCATGCATTCTGACTTAACTGTGAATTATTCTTCAGGAACGGGCCTCATTCAGAGGTGCTGAGAATCCACAGTTCCTCTGAAAGTTAGTGAGCTAGTGAGTTTTTTGCACATCGCTGTAGGATGCTAACATTTTGAATGCTGCTTCAAATCATACCTACCTCAGCTGACTGTGTTTTCTGCTCTAATTTGGGATTTGGCCAGAGCACAACATTCACTTCAGTCCTATCTTGACATCAACAGTTACTTACATTTCTTCATTATTCCACTTTTACCAGCTGGCCTATTATATTACAACATGTCACAAGGGACTGTATCAATTACATGGGGTTATACTACATCTGTGAGCATAATGTAAAACCGGGGTTGGGAGAATGGGGTTTTCTCACAACTGTGGGCAAGCAAAATGGCAGGTTTAAAAGAGGGGATGCTAAACAGTAAATTGGAAGCCTAGAGATCTCCTGATTTATGAATTACTGTTATGGGAATGAGTTATGTTACCACAAACATATACCAAGCAAATATGCAGTTAAACTGCTTGAGCAAGTCAAGGACTCTCTTTGCTTATCTATCCAGAGGCACTCTGGAAGCTTAGGCTTAATGTTTGAAGTTGAAAAAAAATAATCCTTAAAAGCTCTTCAAATACTCTATTGTGTAAACCGCAGTGAATAGAATTCTACTTCTAAATGAAAGCGCCCTGATAGGGTGGGGGAAAAAGCGCTCAACTTCTGTATTGACTTCATATCACTGAAGAGGCTGTCAAATTCTCTAGGTAGATAAATCCTGAGCCAGAATAAAATGACTGTGCCAAAATGTCTCCCTTAAACCATAGGGTAGCATACGACAAAAGAAAGACTTCAACAAATCTGAATTAATTGCTCTGAAAATCACTGTTTTCCTTCTATTTTACAAATCATGAAGCTGTATTTATATTTTGTGAAGGTGTATTTCATGCAGTAATACTTTTATGCCCATGGATATTACTAAACAATATACATTTGGAGAGAGAAACCAACACCTGCATCTTCTACGTCCATGGGTGCAGAAGAAAATGGTACAACACATATGACTGTACTGTGGCATTTAGTCTGCTACTATTCAACTACTGCTGTGAAGAGAGCTTTTGAGAAACTAAAACAATAATGTTATTATTGTCACCAAACAATACTGCTCAAAGAATCAGTGCTATATATAAACTCCTGAGAATGTTTTCATCAGGTTGGGAAGCCAAGTCTTTGTGAGGCTGAAAAGAAGTTTTAGTAACTGAACAAGTGTCCATTCTGCACTGCATTCCCCAAGGGTTACAAAAATGGCAGAAGGCTACATAGTTTATGGCATATCAGCATTTTTTTCATATGCAGAACTAGAAAAATGAAAATATATCTTTGTTTTATATGGATTTTCTTTAGCCCTCAGACTACTGAGCTATTCTTCAGATGCCTTTCACTAACAAAGACAACTTTTAACAGAGGATTGGGCAAATTCCTCAGGCATTAGAAGCATGGTTGATTAAAAAAGCCTGCATTTAGTAATTAAAACAGTGCAACTAATCCACAACTTGAAATATTTTGGAAGCATATCATAGGGTGAATAACACAGCTGTCAAGTAAAGAAGAGCTCTTCTCATAAAGGATCACTTCACAATATGAGCATCTCCAGATCCCCTCCAGCTATAGTGCACTTTTGCATAGTTGGAGATTTTTAATATTACTTAATAACCAACATAAATCACAAAATTTCATAACAGTGCAAGATTTCCTAGGTTGGTTTAACACTTACAGGGAGCAGCAATTTGCTGTATTATCCAGCTAGTGCTTACATGCAAGTGGTTTTGATTCAAGCAATGTAATGAAGGTGGGGTTTATATATTGCTGGTCATCCTTTTGTAAGAGCTTTGCTATTCCATATACTACATGGCTTAAAACTTTAGATTATGTAATTAGTCATGACAGATGCATCAGGAGGAGTGTGGAACCCCCAAATTGATATGAAACAAGCCTCAAGGAACCAAACACTGTGAACTTAATAGTAGGAAGTCCCCCTTTCCTTTTCTGTTATCTTGCTGATGGACATGGTCTGCTTTCCTCACATCTGTACTGCTTTATCAGAACACGCAAGTCTCACAAAACATTTCTGGCAGCCTCAGTAAGAGCACCTGCTATTTTTCAAGCCTGAATGAAGTGAAGGTATTTTCTTATGTAGATTTTCAGTCAAGAAAGTAATAAGGGAATGTTACTCACATTTTTTTCCCCAAATTTCTGTTACTTCAGTCAGCAAATATGTTAATCTCTCTCAATTATGTTCCTCTCTATCAGTTATGGAGGAAAAAAGGTCTTGTTTGCTATAGAGCAAAATAACGAGGATACTTATTCTGTGGCAGGCTTTTCAGAAACCATGACTGGGGCCACAGTCACCAGGAAAGCTGCTTTACTTGTGGCTACCATCAACCATAGCTGGCTCTCTTCATACTCATTCACTCACTCTTCACCACAGGAAGGCAAACTTGCCACACTGGAGGTATTCAAACCTGAGGAGCAGCCATTACTCCCAACTGCAAGAAAAGGGGAATCACAAGCGACGGGAGTTCCTGTGTGTACCACTGATGTCTGAGACAGAGATTGCTCAGCACCACCTTACCAAGCTACCAGCAGGTACTACTTTGCCAGTTCTTCTCTTCAAGTTGCATCAGTCTTCAAAGACCCTCAGTCACAAGAGGAAAAATACAAGAAGGTCTTAAGGCTCACATGGAATTCAGTCCAAGAGATAAGTAACACATAACTAGCTAGCTCATCTAGGCCTGGCTGGGAGGAGAACAAATTACTCAGTTGTGAACAGGAAAAACGTTACAATGCATTTTGGGGGGATTTTACTTTCAATATCTTTAGGCGTTAAGAATAAATACAGAAAAATACGGGAGATTTCATTTCTATTATCTCTGTACTATGCATATTTATGTAATATACTACAACTGACAGTATCTGCTAGCACCTTCCTATTTAAACTAATCGCACTGAAACTGATCCATGTAAATTACACAGCCTCTTAACAAAGGGTGCATTACTGCTTACCTTTACCTCCTACAAAAACAGCTCTGCAGATATTCTCAAATTACACAAGAATACAAATGCACATAATCAAATTGGATCACACTAAGATGAATATTTCTGCATTAATTAAAAGGCACTACTAAATCCCTCCAACATTCCCACAACCCTTCAAAAGAGGTGAACACAGTTTCTCTGAGAAATTTTCCGTGCACTCCCAGTTGTCTTCTTGGCACTCAAGATTACAAAAATGGAAATGTAAAATACAGAGCTGATGGGATATAGAACTATAACACAGTGGTTATTTCTAAAGGAATAATACAGATGAATCACCAGGCTCTTAATTGCTATTAAATTTAACCTGGAATTTTAAGAGTAAAAAAAAAAAAAAAAAACAAACAACCCAACCTTTTCCTCAAGATTACTTTTAGCCCATTCAAAGCCTTATCTCTGTTACAGTATCACAAGAGAAACACAAATTGCATTGCAATATGTCAGTAGAAAGGTAAGCATGGGAGGTCCTAGCTGGTATCAGACAGTGGAAAAGCTTAATTGGTATTTATAACTGCAATAGAAGATGATTGCTGATCTTGGCTATTACAGAGTACAAAATGAACACTTTCCTCCTCAGCATATAGTAAATTGTGCCTATGCATGTTTCTGCATATATTATGTTGATGACATTAAATAAGAAACCCTCATTTCAGAAAAAAAAAAAAGTATGAATACATAGACATATCTGAGAGAAAACCTCAAGAAGTTGGTGGTTGTGGGTCATCTTCGTTTGTGCACATTCTCTCACAGCCAAACAAACTGCATTAGGATGTGCCTGCTTTCACATCACTATGGAGGTTACACAGCTGAACACTGACCTCCACATTTCCTTTTCCTCAAGACGGGTGGCATGGGAGAAGGCTCTGTTGGCTTTCACCCAGGTAGAGACCGCCTACCTCCAGGCAAACAGTTGGCTGGATGGCCAGGGTCAGAGGTTGACTCTTTGTCCTTAGTGACTTGATTCAGGACTTGGCTATTACACAGCCCTTATATTCTCTTCCTTGTCTTTTCATGAAATTTGTTTTGGAAGCTGGGACTGAATCCTTCATGTATATGAAGTCACGGCAAGCTTTGCTTTTGGCTTTGGTGGGAGCAGCATCCTGTGTGAGCACACTGTGAGCTCTATCTCCCTTTAAACTTGCAACATGTCAACACATTTTTGCAGCTCTATAGAAAGTACTGTAATCTTAAAACAGATGCTTGTTGTAGATAAGCACAGAATGGCATATTCTGTGCTGATTCTAAATCAAAACAGCGCTATCTCTGCAAGCTATTAAAAATACTTTGGTTGTCTTCACCAGCCAGCAGCAGTGTAAGGGATATTCTGCTGCTAGCTTGGAAAACGGTCAGCCATTTGTTTCCTAGAGCCAATATTACCTGCCTTTCTCATATAATAGTGTTCACAGTACACAAGGAGGAGGAATGGAAAACAGAGACTTCTCCAAACATTTCCATTGTGTGCTCATTTTAATCTCTGGGAACCATCAAATAAAGAGAGGATTTTATTTTGCACTCTGATTCCCAACTTGCTTTGTTTTTAAATCAAAAAAGAGTCACTACCGCTTCACTCTGTGTTCAAATTCAGTGACAGCTTTCAATGCATTATCTTAATTAGGCTTCCAAATTTGTTCATAAGCTGTACAGGTCACAAGGAGAATTAAAAACAAACACTGGTAATGTATTTCTGCATTACTTCTACAGGCAGCTATATTTGACTTGCATCCAGAAGCAAAGCTAGCAGGATCCACATGACTGGAAAGGGCATCAGTGAAGTTTCACATGGTTTAAGCTTCTGGAAGCTCTGCTCTGAACTCTGCAGTGCCTCTGTTACTTTGGGATTTGTATGAGAGATACAGGCGTAGTAACTCTCAAACACCACACAGGTATTAGAAATTAAAAGCTCACCCCTAAACTGCATAAATTATTTAGGCAGTGATAATAGTTGTGTTTTCAATACACATAATAGATTCCTCCTTCGTGTATACTCCTGGAGACCATACGTTAATAATGCCTCGTCTACAATTTTCATAATTATCAGAAATTTTGCCCTCATTCTAAAATTTGCCACCCTACTGCCCCACACCCCCCAAGTCAAGTTTCAAAGCAAGGGCTAAGATGTAATTTCCCCTAAGGTTGTGGTTACGTCAAAAAGAATTTTATAATTATTACAATATTCTGTGCCTTCCAGGAATTCAAAGACAGGCAGTTTTTCAGCAGTTATGAGACAGAACAGAAAACTCACATTCCTTCCTCAGTTTTTGCCATCTCACAGCAAAAACATGACCAAAAAAAGAGATACATCATCATGATTCAATGGATCTATCAGTCAGAGCTAAACACATAGAACCAAAGTTTATTAGTGATTAGTTCCCAGCAACCCATGCTGATGATTTTAGCTCATCAGCAGCTCGGGGACAGAGAAGAGCCAGCCAGAAATACAAACACACACACTTTGATTCCTTCCTGGATTTTCTGTGGAAGTACAAGCGCAATGGCTTTTTCAGATTTGCTGACTTCTTAAAGTATTTAAAAAATGCTTCATCAAAAAATACCATTTACTACAACACAGATAAAAAAAATAATTTGAGGAGGCTGCTATCATCCACGTGAGCAAGCCGAGTGAGTTTGTGGACCTAAACTATGAATTTTCAAACTTTCGAGTGTTCGATGGCTTGTGAATTTAATCTTAATTCTGAATTCCCTGGGCTTTAAAAATCCATGTATAAGTACCTTTCTGCTAACTACAACATTCTTGTAGGAGTCTTACTCTGTAATTTACTAGTGTTGACACTGAAGCCAAACTTCTTTCACTTAAAAAACAGGTTTGTTAAGGCATATGCCATTTCTGGTACCTTTTGCTTTAGTGCTTTGCTCTCCTTTTATGCACAGTGAAGACTTTTACACAATGGTGACTATCAATACCTTTAATCCTGGCGATGCTACAGGCAGAGAAATGAGATTCTTTCTCCTGCTCCCCCAGGCAGTTCTGTAGGGTGGCAGATACGACGTGCAGAGACCTTGCACCAGCTGCTGCAAATTTTCTGTGGACCAATTAACAGAAGACTTCACTGTACAGAGCTGTCAATCTAGATCTTTTCACAAGTGCTACAATAAACTTCTGAAAATGACTGTCCCAACTAAGTTATTGTAATGTCAAATACCGCATGAAGTCCTGTAAATGTTAGAGTAGCAGACTGTGGTCGGGACACCGGCTAGGGGCTCTGAGGTGAGATTCAACCTCAGGGCAACCATTTGACTTTTTTTCTCTCTCCATTTCTCAGATGCTATTGACCTAAATACAGAAGAAACTGAACACAGAACTGTACTCCACTGGAAATTACAACTATTTTTTTTTTTTTTTTTTTTTTTTCTAGTTTACAGTCAGTCTGCATATCACGAACCACCAGCAAGTTCTGTTACATTTGTTAATTGCCTTAAAATTAATTTTATTATTTAAGTTGCCATGATAACCCTGTATGTAGCCAGGGGAAAACCCATTCCTTTAGGAGACACCTGAAAGATATTTTTTACATGTTTTCAAGCCTGCAAAGTGAGTGGTGAATGCTTGCCATTCCAAATTATATATAGATACAGCCTGTACAGTCTTTTCTGTGGTATTGACTGTGAAACAGTCACCACAACGTTCATCTTAATAAATAAATAAATAAATATTTCAAAATGTATTCAGCCTCATCATTCCATTACAGTGAAGCATTCCTGCATTGACTTATCATTTGTCCGCATGATTTCTCATTTCCGACAGTGGTATTTCCTTTTGCGATGAAATAATATTGCTATTATTTTCTCACTGTAATGTAGGGATCCATTTTACATATAGCCCATTGAAACAATTCTGGTCTTTATGTTAATGAACATTCAGGATCACAAAGTTCACCCAAATCATTCTCTGCATTTCTGTAACATTATCTGCAAAGTAGTCTTTGTGAAGAACTTGGAAACATCCTTTTTGTGAATAATGAATTTGTCAAAGAAAAGTAATGATAAGGCAACTGAAAGTATTCTACTAGTCACAAAGTTTTTCAAATACTTTTGATTAAAAATTTGCAGAAGTGTCAAAAATATTTAAAAGTTCCATTTAAAACATTTAGTTAAAAATTAGAGAAAAAAAGCAAAGTAGAAGGGCTAAAAAGTGATTAAGAAACATCAAAAACACATAAAGATTTGAAGACCTACCCTCTAAGTATGGGAAATACTAATATAAGAATGCATCCTGCGGAAAAGTCCATAAAAGGAAGTAGTAGTCAAAGAGTGTTACTTAAATACAATTGTTAAGTATAAAATAAATACCCTTGTTAAATATAATAAATTGTTTAAATAAATTTTGATTTTTTTTTTAAAGTTAAAATTTGTATCTGACAACTCACAGCTGTTAAGAAATACATAGTGCAATTTGTTTTGCTGGATTACCAGAAGCATTTAGTTATTCATCTTGCAAAAATGGTTTCTATTTTTTATTATTTTAGTTTGAGACAACAGAAATGACTAAGCATCACTGTAGCTGAAGAAGCTACAGGATTTTCATGTTTTATTAAACAAAGATTCATAAGAAATAACACAGATTTGGAAATTTAGAGAAGGGCATTAGAAATCTAAGGTTAATAATTTTTAACTTTAGTGCTATCAGGAAGAAATAAAAATTTAATTTTCATAAAGCTACATGTTACCTTTCAATTTTGATATCTCATTCATCTTTTAATCTTCCCAATCTTGGAAAAAATAGTATAATAGCAGAAACAGAACATTTTGAGCAGCAGGGAGTTTGAGAGTCATACTTTTTCACTATATTCAGTTGCAATCAGAGTATCCTGAATGAAGATTTGCCTTTAGCAGCCAATACACCAGCTGGTCCTGGGATACTCAGGGTCTGATGGTCTGATCATGTATTTAGATGTGTACTAACTTACAAGGACCACTAAGAGTTTCATATCTGCAATAAAAAAATATCTTAAAAAATGACTCTTGCCCTTTCTACTTTCATGGTAGGTAGCATAACGATGAAAAGAATGAAATGGAAAAGGTATCTTTTAGGGCAGAAATCTATTGGGAGATAGTTGCATATATTACATCTCTCAGCAGGCAGCCAAATCATTAAGTCTGAATAGAGTTCCTTGCTGCTGGAAAGAAATTGGTGCAGAGAAATCTATCCTGCTTGCATTTTGATTCAGTTCTTAGCATAAGTGCAAGTAGCCTAAAGATTTGCCTGTGCCCTTCCTTCCCTCCAAGATAGCAAGTCCTCCCGTGACAGCACCTTCTGGGGTGACAGGGTGAAAGTGCTGTGCATCACTTTGGGCAGGGGCTATCCTTCAGTTGAGGCAGGTCTCAATATTGCAACAGAATTGTGCCAGGCAGCGTAAAGAACAAACTAGGCTAAAACTTGCTCCTTTGATGCTGTATGTTGTTGATCAGACATGCTCAACAACAGAAAGGAGGAAACGCTATCTAGAAATATAGGGAAAACAGCCATATATACAGAATCACCTCATCACCTGTAAACAGTCATCAAAGCTATCATTCCGCCAATATACCAAGGCAGTTAAACGCGGGGGCTGCAGCTGCCTCTGGAAGGTGCCAAGAAATGCAAAACAGTTTCTCTTTGCAGCAGCTGTACACAGGGTAAGTAAAGTTTTATATCAAGAACTCCAACCAACTTTCCCACAGTGCTATTATTTGCAGGCTGTTTTGGAGGTGCAGCCTGATGGAATGGAAGGTGCAAGAACCTTGAACAAGAAGCAAGTATGGCTGCGAACAAGCTAGACTCCAGTCTAATGGTCTTCTACCCTTTTCTCCAATAGTGGCAGAAAATAGCAGCAAACATAATTTTCACTAAGGAATCTGAATTATTTTTAAGTTCACTAAGTTTCACTTCCTTGGGTGCAGTAGGTTGACAAATGTCAGCAGCAATATTTAAAAAGAGACAGCAGATACAGCAAGAGTGTCAGATTACATAGAAGCAGTTAATGTTCAGTCCCAAAAAGTTTCTTTCCTCCACACCAAATTAAATCAATGAGATTGAAAATTAATGTTAACTCATTTTCCATATTTTAAACAAACAAATAAATCCTCACTAACCTGTGAAATGCAAAGTATAACAAACAAAGGTCTGGTTTAAGCACTACTATACAAATAAAAATGAACACATAAGCCTCCTATAGAATACTACAGAAAACCTGCTATCCCAGCTTTGCAATGTGCCTGGCTATATGAACAGTGACTTAATTACTAGCAATCCTTTTCACATGCTGCTAATTAGTTTCAATTTGTATTAAAAGCAAAGCACCCCTTAGAAGCATTTTTCAGGAGGAAGCCCTAGCTATCTATGATACCTGAAGTGTGCAGACAGTGAGTTTTCTGTAGGTGCTTCATACAAGAATCAACAGGTTAACAACGAAGATACTTACCTAATTCTGAAGCCCAAGCTTTTGGGTCAAGAAGCAAGTTCTATTTTCAAACTGTACTTATAAAAGTCCTGAACTGCAACTTACTCATATCCTAGAGCTGTTGGTGACTCAAAATCAACTTCTTCTGAATGACTGGCTCTGTGTAATATCAAAGCAGAGGTTCTAACAGTCTCAAGAATAAATAAAGTAGCACTTTCACTTCTGTGAAAGTTAGAGTGCTTTGTGCCTGTTGCCAGAACTCTGTCCTGTATAGATAAGCTTGGCTGATATGATCCTTACTGATTTCTGTCCATGTCACATAGAAGAGTAGCATTATTTTAACAGAAGAAAAAAGGAAAAGGTAGGTATTCTCTGAACTATCCTTTTTACTTTTGATAACTATTATGATATTATTCTCATCAAAACATAGAATTGCTACAACCAGTCATGGAAGTCCTACTTTGAGAAATCCTGTTTCCTCAAACTTTGCTACACATCCTGCATAGTGACTTAAGGACACTTTCTGTGTAAATACAGAAATGGTAACCCCTGTGAGGATTTTATGCCCTTGTTTCCAGACAAGATTCTAACCGGTCCCCCTGAAGCTAAGCAAGCCAACTGAGGAAAAATGTAGTGCAGACCTATAGGTTCTCCCAAGGCTGTAGAAAACCTCACATGGCTTTTCCAGCTGACTTTGCAGTTGATTTATAGGCTGTCACCAAATCAGCGGTCAGAAGCTGACACAAAATGTCTTCTGCAAGCTTTGATTCCTTATTCATTATAATGTCTTCTTCATTTATATTCTATTGAACCAAACAACCCAGGATTTCCTCTCCCTTTGTTGGATAGCTTCCTGTCCCTGCAGCTGCCTTCTGTGATGTCAAAACATGAGTTAAGTGTTGCCCGAGGATTATGTTGCCCAAGTCCATCCAAATAAAGCAGATTTGAGTGTTTAATCCTTTTAGCACCTCTGAATATCTGAGTTTAAACAGCAAATCTCCTGTAATGAGGCAACTCCTCCCCTTCCCCAGACAACTTCTTGACAAGTAAAGATTCAGTACGATTTGCCTTGAATCTTACACATTGCAATATATTGAAAGTTTCCTGTTATCTTTTCCCCTTTACTGTTGCAGAAAAAGACTTTTACTGCATCAAAGTCTTATACAAGCAGGTTTCACTGTAGGTATAATTACATATCATTCTTGCCTTCCCATCTGAGCTAAATCAGTTCTTCTAGTGGCAGAGTCTGTACTCTGACTCTGTATTTGAATAAAGCATCAGTTGTATTGAATGTGCTGGAATTGGCAGATGGTTGGTCAGTCTTTCAGTTTGATATTAATTGCTTCTTTGAGATCCCTTCCAGAGAACTGAGGACAAAATGCATAGTGTCTTATTACATTAAGAAAAAAATCACATCTGAAATTCTTTGATGGAAGATTCATCTGCCTGGCAGACAATGCACTTTCTCCTTAAGAGTTGAAAAAACAACTAAAAAATTCCATGATTCAAAGATTATCTCATTTTCTTCCAGCGAGTAAAAAAAATCAGACATTTTGTTTGGAAGAAAAAATAATTTTTTTATTACTATTTGAACAATACTTGTAACTGATGAACAGTTGGTTTTTTTTTTCTTCAGGAAGAAGGTCATGTAATTTGTTCATTTTTATTATTATTATTATTTAAATTCCTCACCACTCATTTATGAACGTGTTCAGCTGTGTTCATGTGTGCCTTGTAATGGCTCATTTTGAAGACTACAGTAGCAAGCAGTGGCAGCATCAGGTAAAATCAAGAATATTTAGCACTTGTTTTTAATGACTGGACGTCTAGAAGATGAACTAGACATCTGGGATGAGGGCTATAGATCTGCTCTTCATGTATTATGATGGGTCCAATGCTGGAGCCAAATAATTTTCTTCAGGTATAGAAGGTACTCCCAGGAACTATCCAACATACTTGTAATTGTATTCATACTTCACATCAAAGGCAATTTTTTCCTCAATATATTAAATGTATCTAGCACCTGAAAATCATTATGTATGATTTAATCTCCAATTCATTAGTTCACAGATATGTAAAATGTATGTTGCATTATTTATTCATTGGCCATTAGAAATGCATAAAATAGCTGTAAGCTTTTTAGAAGTGTGGCACCCGTTCTTCTGATAGTTATGTATTGCTATTTCCATCATAACAATTATAGCAGGTGCCAAATGGCACCTATTTCTTTTTGATAAATGGTATCTTATGCAGTATTTAAGTAAGTAGTGTGTCTGCTCACCCTAAATATTTTTTAGGAAGAGATAATCAGTTAAAACTGGAGGCTGTCTACTTCTGCCACTGTAATGTTGTACCAGATAAGCATGCTAAATGTCTTGTTTCAAAGACAAGTCTCTCTCACATCAATGGACACAAAATTCCTATGCCATTCCTATGTTCTTCCTTCTGCACTTTTCCCTGAGTCCTCTCCACAGTGATGTTTTCTTCTTCCATAAGCACAGCGGACACTCCAGTTTTCTCCTCCTCCTATCCTACTTTTGAAATCGCAGTGGATAATACCTGGACCTCACGCTCAGACACTACAAATCATGTATGTTTTAACACCTGCAGCCTATTTACAGGCAACTGGGAGGTACAACAGTAACACACCTGCTGTTTCTAATTTGAGTAAAATCCTCTGCTGAGTCTCAGGGCTAGATCCTGAGCTAGCAAGAATCACATTAGCTCCATTAATTTTAAATGGACAATATAAATTTACACCAGCCAAGTCTTTGACTTCAGAAAGCCACAAGGCCTCTTGGCACCTCATATGCTTCATCTGGAAAGATGGATAAACCTGGGACCAACTCTAAAAAAGAAGAGATTTTGCCTCTAAGCTGAGCTTTCTTAGGTAAACAATAAAACTGACCTAGTCGTATATTGCTGCATTTTGCTCCACAACTGCAAAAATACACATTAACCAGATATTATTGACATTGGCTAAGGCTCTTCGCTTAATATTTTACTACAGTAAAATATTAAGCCCACATGGGAGAACCAGTGGAACAGCACTGACAGCAACTTGGATACTGTGGGCTCACCATTCATCGGCTCACATGGCTACATGGGAGATAGGCCAGTCCGGTTCAGAGGAGAGCAGGCCTCTTGGACCCTGTCTGAATGCTGCAACCTTGAGCTACCTCTGCCCAGGTGGATATCACCATCATTGGTCCTCTTTCCTCTCATCTGCTTACCCCCAAATTAATTCTGCTTACAGTTGTCCTATAAGAAGAAAGCAGCTGACACAAAAGAATTCAATGACAGTCTTCAAAGCACCAAAACAAAGGCAGCAATATTAGCCATCCTTGCAGCTGGCTCTTAAAAGTTTGCTGGGCTCAGCCATCATTATTATGCTTGTAGACAGAGTGTACAAGCTGAAAAACTTGTGATGATGACATCTTCAAATAACTCCTGTGTCATTATCATATGGTATTGCATCAAGTCTCTTTGGGAAAAGTAGTTTTGCTGCTCTATGTGTAGTAGCTCTCTCTGTAAAAGGTATCATGCTTTTCCCATTCAGACCCACAGATAACACATTCCTGTTATGCTTTTGACAATGACTTCAGCATCTCTCTCCTGCTACCTAAGTACACTGACTCCAATAACAAGCCAGGTACCAAAAGCAAAGGGGCTTTAAGAATGAAAATCTTTATTACAAAGATAAGGAAGATGTTCCCTAGCTACAATTAATGGAGGCACACTGGAGTGATGCTCAAGAGTGCTGCTCAGACATGAAGCAGCCATACCGCATATTTGGACACAGAAAAACAAGGTGTGACCTAAGATGCTGAAAAGCTTTAGGTAACATGGTGAGATTCTCAGGGGGGCTAATTAGCCTGGGCTTAGGGCTGGGCTGATGCAGCTCTGCTGCTTCCATTTCTGAAGCTAGTGTCTGCTCGCAGCTGAGTTGTTATGTGTACAGAGCAAGTCATCCAGGGTAGCCAGGTATCTCTAACATGGCACTTCATCCTATCGTATACAAGCCCAGAGAGCTGCACTGAAGCTGACAGACACTCAAGTGGGAACAGTAGGACACAATCACAAAATTCTGCTTGAAGCTATTAAAAAAGGAAAAACTATCATATCAGCTAACTTGTTAATCCTGCAGGTAAGATGGCAAATACAAAACTATGGAGGAGTTAAGAGGAAGGACTCTCTTCTTCACAAGCTTACCTGTCCCATCCTTTCAGCAAAATCAAGCCAACAAATGAACAAGTTGTTATTATCAGAGAGAAGATCTGCAAGGAATATTCCTAAAACAGAAGAAAGCATGTTCAGCCACAGCAGCAAAAGAGGAGGCTGACACACTCAGCAGAATTTCTGAGCTCATGAATAAAGACAACAACTGAGTGAGAAGAGAGCCAAAACTCAGAGTAAAAACTACATAGCAATATTCACACCTCTAACGAAGCCAGGGAATTTCTGGCTCTGCATCTTTTGTGCTTTAAATATGACATTTTTGGCATTTTGCCTCTTTGTGTGTGTGTGTTTTAGTAGTAAAAAGAAATCCTACCTTGAAAGAATGTTTCGTTTTGCTTTTTCCAACGAAATACCCTGCTAACAAAGTCTGAGGTCAGGGCCACATGAGCATCAGAGAGTTGGGCTCAAAGATAAGCAAAAATAAAATTAGACCAGAGTGAATTTTAGCTCCCTGAACAGTGTCCTGCCATGCACACAGGTTATCCTTTCCATTATATAGGTCTCCAATTCAGTTTTAGGCATGCTGGCACTTCTATATATTTGTTTCTGGAGGTACTTTGGAGCTAAACCATAACTGAAGTCTAAGTCACTTCTTACCAGCCCCATAAATTTGTTAGATAAGAAAATGCTAAAATAATGTGAAAAATTACTCCATCAATTCCTGCTGCCTTACAAAATATCTTGGCAGCCTAATTTTATTTTTTTTAGACCATCTTGCAACAAGTTTGCTGGAAACATCATGTTTGGACAGATTTACTGTTACAATTTTTTCTAGCACAACACTTGCAAAAATTTTAGCTTTTAATAAAGTCCGGATGGAAATAGTTACACACAAATGTCTGTCAGTGGTTAGAAGTGGAGTTGCTCACGGGCCTGTCCTGGGTCTGGAGGAGACAGACTTACCCTCATCAAGTTTGCAATGACCTGAAATGGAGGGGGATGGGGGGGTATGCAGTTGACATGCTCAAGGGCAGGGCTGCCATTCAGAAGGACCTAGACAGGAGAAATGAGCTGAAAAGAAACTCATGAAATTCAGCCAGGACAAATGCCCTAACCTGTGTCTGGGACAGACTAACACCCACCAGGAAACAGACTGGGATTGCCTGACTGGGGAACAGCTCTGAGGAGAAGGGCCTGGGGTCCTGGGGGACAGCTGGGTGAGCCCGAGCCAGCAGCCCCCTGGCAGCAATGAAGGCTAACAGCACCCTGGGCTGTGTCAGCAGGAGCACAGCCAGGAGATCGAGAGAAGCAGTTTTTTTGCTCAGCATTTGCTTGACCATATCTGGGATACTGGGTTCAGCTCTAGGTCCCCCAGTACATAAAAGGTGTCAATAAACTTCAGTGAGTTCAGCAGAGCACTCCAGAGGCAGCCAAGGCTGGAGCACTTGCCCTGTGAGGAGAGGCTGAGGGAGTGGGGCTGGTTCAACCTGGAGAAGGGATGGCTTCAGGGGACCTGCTGCCCGCAGTACCTGCAGAGGTTATCGAGAGCAGAAAGTCAGGCTCTTTGCTGAGATGAATAGTGGCAGAACAAGAGACAGTGATCATAAATCAGAATGAGGTGTTTTTTCCTGGATATAACGCAAGTAATTTTACTATGAGGATAACTAAGCAGCAGAGCAGGGGCAGACCTGGCGCGACAAAGCCCTGAGCAATCTGGGACTGTCAATACAGGCCTCTTGTGTGTTGCAATGTATTCTCTTCCTCTAGCACTGTTGCTTGTCCTACTACCTCAGCTGCTCCAGCTGCACATTAATTCCTTTGGAGGGGATGTAGCTGATGAAATATGTTAGTTTAAAACAGAATTTGTAAGTAGCAAGAACAAAAGAAGCAAGTTTGGGAAGGAGGCGTAAAAACTATGCTACAGTGCTGAGGCAGCAGAAAATAACCCCTGTATGCCTATACGGTTAACAACTGAAATGATTTGTACTCTGCGGTTAGATTAATGGACATCAACTTTGATGTATGTTGGGCATTTCATCTTTTAAAATGAATTTTCATGAGAGAATGTGTTTGCCCACTCTATATTCATCAGTGCTGATGATTTTGCTCGTTTTCTTCAAAGGGCTTTCTTCTTTATAGACAATCCTCCCATTGACAAGTGAAGAGGAATTTGACCCACATCCTTTAGTTTAGTACTGACATCTAAATCACTGATGTGGAGTAGGCTGTAATAATTTCTGCTTTAGGAAGAGGTCACGAAGTTACAAATATAGATGCCTCCCTACCACCACACATCACTAAAGACTATTACCCATATACCGTCTGGATCCTCTAAGGAGATTACGTTTGAGTGTTAAAGGAGAAGGAGGCACTGAACGCATTTGGAAACCTGTGAATTACAGAGTGGTCAGAATGAAAAGCTAGAGATCTCACCGTGGCAATGAAGAAGCTTTCACATTATGAGTTTAAAATTCTGTTTCTTCTGCAGTCCACATCTGGAAAATGCCAGTATATATGCTTGATATTCTAAAGACCTACTGGTGTGCCATACTATCCCATAACAGTTCATTTCATCCACTGATTTTACAGATGTTTCCCTGTGGAACTTTAAGACTGAACTGCTGAATGTCCTCTGCCAGCCCATGAGGAGTTTCTCTCTCCTTAAGCTGAGGATAGCTTTGGGATTTCCCCACCTTGCGGTACGGTGGGCGTAGGCTCCTGGGTTGCAAGTGAGGTGTGTGGTGCCCATAGTGAAGATACCGGCTGCAGAGCTGTCATTGCAGCACAGGCCGGTGAAGGGAATTTCCTGTCTGAGTCAGCCAGAACTCTCCCCGGGGCTTTTCCTGTGGTACAGCTCCTCGGCAAGCTCAGACCTCAGAGTCACAGCCGGGCCTTATCGGATGCTATTCTTATCACTGGTGTAGGCTAGGAGATACGGCAGCAATATGCAAAGGGAAAATCCTTGTGGTAGCTACCAATACTTTCCAGACTAAAACTCGAACCACTAACATTCAAAACATAAAGGACTGATTTCAGTCTCTGAGTAGCTCAGTTAACTTCTAGGGAATTATACTGACCTACCCAGAGAGAAGTTTTCCCCTAATCCTGAAAGCAGTTAACACAACCAACCACACACAAGCTGTGTAGGTTGTTGATTTTCTAGCTTATTTTGCATGTAGACTAACTTCACCTACTGAATTTAATGAGTGTTGATTCAATTTTACGGACTGTTATTTCTTCAGGGGCCCCAAATCACATAAAAATCCCATAAGGAAAGAGTTCTCTGATTCCAGGTGGTAAAAGCTAGCTGTATCTTCATTCTCCACCTGCTTTTCTTTTTGTTAGGATCATGTACTTTATTGTGGTTTTGTCAAAAAAGTGAAATACAATTTGATAGTTATGATTTAAGTAACAAAGAGCTTGTGGGTTTGGATGTAGTAACCAGGACTGTCTGTAAAAGTAGAGGTTTGTAGAAAGTGGTTTAGTATATTCAGTGAGGCTGAGCATTCTAGTTCTCAGATTTACTTGGACTAACTTGGAAAATTCAAGCGTTGTTTTCCTAATTAGAGTTTCATTTTTTGGTCTAAAACATACATAATAAGTGGTCTGGGCTGTTGGCTACCAGTCTCTGCACTCTCCAAACTCTCAGACAGCAAAATATTTTTTTCTCAATTATGTTGAAATTAAACAACATTCTGAAATACTTGCACTTTTGCAAGTGTTGATTGTAAGGCAGAGAACAGGTAAATCTGAGAAGAAACACCTGAGTGTTCCTCCTCAGATGGCTCTGTAATGAAGAACATAAAGTCTCTCTCGTTACTCTTCCCACTGAAAGAGACCTCTAGAAGATAAGGCTTGGATGCTCAGTTATGAAGTTTGGAAGACTAAGAGGCACGAATATGGTGTGGAAGGTATGCATTGAACAGCCTTATGGCATGGTATGCTTTAAGTAAACAAACACTTCTGAAAGAAACCCAACAATCTTTGTGTGGTATAAAATTCCCTTTGTAATGTGGCTAGAACGCTTATGCTAAATACAAATCAATAAAACACGAATTCCAGTACAGAACCACTGAAATGAGCCCTGCCTCTGCTTAGTAAAAGCAATGCTCATATTTGAGAAACTGAAAACTTTTCTTCTCAGAGAGCTTCCAATGCTCTACTGTTTGTTGCAAACAAGGTAGAGCAATATAGCTATATGGGATGCTGCTTGCAAACTGAAGAACCCACAAAACCTTTGTTCTTTTTTGTGCCTGAAAGTATTCCCAGAGATATAACACTGTTAGGCTCTGCACTTGAGCCTGCCTCTATGCTATGCTATGACATTGCTCATGACATTAGTGAGACCTGCTTTGCAAAAAACTTAACAGAGAAATTGAGCTTCAGTTGTGGCCAAGTAATTATGAAAAATGTTTTTCTCTTGCACGGAAAAGAAAAAAAAATAACAAAGCTGTGCATTCCCGAGGTTATGTTAAGATGCATTTGTTTCTGTCTGTCTCTGCCTGTGGTAAGGTAATAGAAGCTGTGTTTTTTGACTTATCTTGGTACTGCAACCTCTTGCGCTAGTCACCTTGCTAAACAGTGGAGGTGGGCTTTCAGATACTGTGGTGATCAGTGTGCTACATAGAACCACCTTACCCACAACCATGTTCTGCTAATATCTATGCCCAAGCACTGGTAGAAGCAACAAAGTATTTCACATGGGTAACAGCAAGAAAGATCTGGTCTGTAAGTACCATTCAAAGTAAATCACAGCCAGAGGTCTTTTTCTTTAGAAAAAGAAGCTGTTTTTAGAAACTGTTCCTTTTCTCTGGAGTTAGGTTGTACCATTCTTGCCTTTGTTGGAGTCAAAGAAAAAGAAATATATATTATTTCCTCACTAGCTGTATTTACAATAAATGACAGTTTTGCTGAAAGACAATAAATGACAATTTTTAGATTTCTCCAAATACAAAAATTCAACAAGTTCGGGCCTTTACTTCTTTTCCTGAAATATGCTGCATTCCACAGATATAACATCTACCCTCCATTTTCTTGCTGATGGGAATTATGTCTTCCTTTGCTTTGAGCCATCCATCTCCTCTTTCTGTGGGCTGGCGTAGGTGACTGACCATATAAACAGACCTATCCTCAGGTAGGTCCCCAGCTAGCATAAAAGTAATATATGTAGCCTGTTTATTTTCTTCTTTGGGTTTGCTAAGGAACAAAGTAAGTTATAAAAATAACTGGATGAAGTAGGTTTGAGTTTTCCTTTGAATACAAATGAAAGTTGTTATTTGCATGGCATTGGTTCTTAAATTCTCTTAAAAAGTTGAGTCATCCGATTGAGGACAAAATTCTACTGAAGAAGATTAATTCCATTGCAATGAATCCCCCATACTTAGTGGGAGCTGTGTTCATTACAGATGGGATACTTGACTGTACAATCGTTACCACTGACATCAGTGAAACTACTTAAAGATCCATGGGCTGAGGACTGCCTGAAGAATTGGACTGGTATTTGTTCTCATCCTCAGGTAGGGCCTGATTCTGGTTTACAGGAGCAGCATGACTTTTCTGACTGACCAGAGGAGGAACAGGATGGAGCCCCAAGTTGACACTGCAATTAATAGTAACATCACAGCGATGCTCCATCTGTTTCATTAAAATGGATCCTGAAATTATAGCTATAGAGCTGCTGCTCCTCACTTCAGCTATATCCCAGTAGAGGTATCCTGAAGATTCAGTAGCTGAAGAAATAAGTAGAATCTAAAGACCACCAGGTCTTTTGGTGGTATATGCTGTTGCAGCTCCACTGAAGGGCAAAAGAATCAGCAATTCACACCAGCTGAAGCTCTCCAGACGAAACATTTCTTGCAACCTGGAAGGAAAGGCAGAGCCCATATGTCACAGAGCAGCCTCAGAATCTTTCAGTTACTTTTTATTTTGTACACAGGGAATGTGAGGGTACTAAGGGGAAAGCGGGAATGAAGGGAAGAACAGAAATCAAATCATGATGATTGTGCTGAATGAAGAAAGAGCTGTGAAAAACTGAGTCATAATGAAATAACAAATGGAGCAGCTGGGGTGGGGGGAAGCCCATCATGTTTAGTGTCTCAGTAATGCTAATTAATAGGTGAAAAATGTGAAACAGGACGCAAAAAGCAACACGTGGCAAATACCAATGAGGTAACTAAGGCCATTTAGTGCATTTCCTATCAAAATTCAAACACATGCAAAAATAGAACTGCAACAATCCATGATAGAGCGTATAGTTGTTGTTGATAAATTCCGTTTCATGCCTACTGGAAATTACCAAAGTACTTTTTGCACAAAAGAAACTTGAAAGGTCTGTGACTGTGAATATTTTACTCAGCTTGAAAACACTCCGAAACCTGTTAGCTGAAGGGGAGGTGCAAGTTTCACACTGCTCCAAACCTCACTCGCTGAGCTGTAGGGCTGTGAGCTATTTTCTCACAGAGGTGAGCGTCATTTCTGTGGAGGGACCCAGAGAATTTCATTGCCGTCCACTCTTTGTTAGGATCTACAGTAACATCATCTGCTGGGGTTGCCCAGGATTATTGTGTGCCCTGCTTCCTTAGATATCTTTCATATTTGCAAGCAGCTATGCTGCTTGGGAACCCTCCGCAAATGTATTTGCGTGAGTGTATACTTGTGTGTGTTTGTGTGTTTGCCAATACGTTTGGCACAGACAGAATGCATCTGGCTCAAAGAAACTACAGGATATCTACTCTGACAGCATTCCAGTATTAGTAATGACATTCAACTGAGGCAGACATATCTATGGAACAATCATGCATTTGTCTGGTCTTTTGAATCAGAGATGCTAACTTGAATTGGAAAGGGCAAGGCCCTTTCAGAGCGCTCACGAAGCAGTTGGGAGTAGGAGATGTAGAAGGCTAAGTTTTTTTCCATCTTGTTCTTTGGAGCCTAAATATGCAAGAACGGAGCACAGCCTGAGGGAGGCTTTGCTCATGTCTAAGCCTCTGACCTCAAAATGGAGAGCTTGGAGTCAACGAAGTCTCCCTGACAACAGAGAGGGGAGAAAATGGAATTGGCACTCCACATTATTCATTTCTTTGGATTACAATTTCATTCTCAAATGGGGAATAAATTGAATCAACAGTGATAAAGAAGTGATCTCTTGTCCACTGCAAAAACCATACATACATATATACATATATACATATATATCTCCAAAGAACGGTGAGACAAAGTCTGCTTGCCCTTGGGGGCATGACAGGCAGCTTTTGGGTGTGCCAGGGCAGGAAACAGCACTTATCCTGTGGCATTTTGGGGTCCTCTTTGAGCCAGGAAATGCCATCACGACCTGCAGCAGATAAGACAGAGTTCTAAAGAGGGCTGCAGAGTCTTTATGAGAACTCGGTTGTTCAAATAAATGCTTATATACTGTGTATTTAGGGAAGCTAGTACCACTTTCCCCCCTCGGTTCTTATGTGCCAGTGTCACTGCCGACATTTCCTCACAGCTCTCAAGCCTCCACATCTACTTTGTGTTGTGGGAAAAGAAAAGGAATGCTTGAAAATGTGAAGAATCCATGATCAAAACACAAGCCCTCTCCACCTCCTCTAGTGCAGTTTCACCACCTGGTAAAATGAAGAGTTAAAGTGAAAGGAAATGGAGTATGACATCAGACCTGAGGCCAAGTCCTTAATTTGTTTTTTTGCTGAGGCTGAACTTGAGGAAGTCAACTGGATCCTTGCCTGAGTAAGTACTGAACAGAAATTAAGGAAGGGCTTGAAGACTGGGTCTTTGATGATTAGGTCAATGCCTTCTGTGTAATCCCAAGTGCTCAAAAGAACAGAGAGAACAAAAAAAACCCTGTACCCCTTAGCACTTCCCATTACCAGCTCAGGCAGGAGGACTTGAGTACTTCGCGTAGAATCAGGATTCTACAACAGAACGGATAAAACCCCTCTAAAATGGGAACAAGACTGGGGCTGGGCAGTTGCAGCCAGGTGACTGAGAAAGTTAAAATAAAACCATTTACAGTTTTGACAGATTCCCATCTCTTCAAAATCACTGTGAAGCATAAGGCTGTGTGCATACATCTCTTCTACAATGCTGAGCACGCCACAGGGTTCCGAATCAGACTGTAGATATATTCTGCAAAGCAATTGCCTAAGGATGTAATCCAAATGCCTATACCACCTACTTCAGTGAATTCTTTGCCTGTTTCAGTGAAGTCCAAGACTGGCTTTGCAAAGCCTTCTTTGAAACTACTGTACACCATACAAGCTATGCAATTACAATGAAACAAATGACTGCTTTTACCTACAGGTATGGAACCTGTACAAAGCAGATTGGTTCTTCTAACAGATAATATCATGCCAAAAGTTCCCCCCAAAAGCCATCAAAAAGAGAATGATAATGCTCAAATAAGTAACCAATAAGTGACCCTGCTCAGTCTCCACAGGGCCAAGAGAGCATTTTTCTTGGACCTAAATGTTATGGCCAAATTTTGTATTGAGTCATCACCCAGACAGTCTTATTGACTCCAGTAGAATTGCACCAATCCCAATCAACCCTAATTGTCCAGCATCCTTCCCTTGACTCTCCTAATTCCTTCCCTTCCTGTCCTTTTCTTCCCACCTCATCAAGCATGCCTTGAGCTAATTCAATGGCAGAAGTGCAACACTGCAGAACTGACCAGTTTTATCTATTCATAGCCATAGGAGCCAGAGAGAGTCAGTAATCCTGGAATCAACTGATTAGACTGCACATAAAGCCAAATTTAATTCCATTGTTTTGCTGCCTGCAGCAGTAGTTGGGAAAGGAAAGCTATTAGTAATCCCCTTCTGTGTTGCTCTCGCTGTAAATAAGTGTTTTTAGTGGATTACCCGAGGATGTAGATTTCATATTTTAAAACTTCCTTATTGCTGTATAAACTATAAGTGTAAATTAAGCTGTAAGAGGTAACGGATATATAACCAAGAGTTCTCAGGGTGTAAGTTCTGCTTCAAAGGGCTTGATTAAAGACTCAGATTATAGCATCAGCAAGCAGACTTATATTTATACTGTCAGGTTGATCTGAAACAAACAAGATCTTTCTAAACAAGAAAGCAACTTAAGCAGATTAAACCAGCTATCCTTGCTTTGTACAAATATGCAAACAGTTCTGCTTCACCCCATTTTCTCCCATGCACGTCACTTCTTAGCATGACTTACTTATTATATTAAATGTAGGAAAAAATGATCAGTTGCTTAAGATTAAACTCATAAGGAACAGAAAGTGCTGAGGTAGGTACTCAATGGTTTGGCTGGCTCCAGTACTAATCAGGCAGCTGGAGCGCATCCTCATTGCAGGCTGTGTCAGGAACTGGTGTGTAACTCCACTTAGTGTGAAGGGGAATCTCACACCCGCATCCCCTGGTGCTGAGAGACTTCGCGTGCTGAGCATGTCTGTCACGGAGCTGTTCTCACCTCGAGGAAGACCGGAGCCAAGTGCTCTGGGATGCCTTTGCGCACCATCGGCTGACACAGGTGAGCAAGTTGTCAGCCAAATGGGTCCAATCTGGGAACTCTGCCAGCAGGAGAAGGAGGAGGCAGAAAAGAGCCTGTCTCTGATAGCTGTAACTAAAGATGTTGTTCCTACAGGGCTCGTAAAGGATGGCTGGCATTACCACAGGGAGCTTCTAACAGAAAGTGAGACTTTAGCCTTATGAGGTTTTAAAAAAACGCTATTTATTTTGCAGCTGTTTGCATTTGAAAAAGGCAGAGCCCTCTGCAGACACTTCTGCTTTCCCCTGTTCCCCTCACAAGCATTTTAACAACATGATCTTTTTGCTCACATAAAAATTGCCAACCAATTCTTTTGTGCCATGCTCTTAGGAGATGGCTTCATGAATCGTTTTCTGACATAGTTTGCTTCTACCACATGTAGCATATACATGTACCTGGAAAAGGTCATGCATCTAGAACATACGACCTCCCTTGTTGGCTGGCTGATCAGACATGAGGTCTACACCGCCTAAGGCAGACAGGACAGAAAGGTTTTGGGAACAGCAAAACTCGCAGAGGCAAAAAAAGTATGCCCATTTGGCTTCTTGCTGTTTATGGGTTGCCAGCAATGAGATGATAGTGTTCATACACTTATCCTTTACGTACCAAGTCATGTCATGGTTATCCAGCTTTCAAATCTGGGCCATACTGTGACTTGATGCAGAAATCAGCGTCTCTTTACAGGAAAGCAGTGTGTGTATATGTGTGCATGTATGTGCAGAGCAGGGCTCTGCACTGTACGGCATAATGCTCATGATTCATCTGAGAACTATGCAAGCTGTAAGTAGTGCATTTTGCCTTAGCACAAGTACATTCAGCTTAGGACACATTTCATGCTAGGCTAGAACAAGAAAAAGCATCTGGTGCAAACACTTTGAGTTTAAAAGTTCAAAAGTCACTTTCTGAGACTACTCCCCCTTGCCTGTATGCAATTTGATGGCAGATATATTTGCTGTTTTCACCTACATATTCATTACCAAAGTGAGAAGAGCAGGCTGAAAGGTATACTAATACAGAAAGCACAAAAGTATTTCTTACAAGAAAAGTGGTCTTAGGCAAAGGGAAGAAATAGATGTGTCCCTGCTCAAGCCAGGAACATGGATACAGACCAAAATATAAATGTAGATTCCCATACCAGATTCACTGCAAGTTGGACATTTATTGTGTACAAGGGAACATAGTTCTGAGAATCTCTCCCAGATACACCTTTGTAACAACAAAATTTTAAGTGCAAACAGAAAAGAAGATTTGAAAGAGATCTTCCACCTTCTGCCACGAATCAAATTAGTTGTAATTATTTATACAATTTCAAGTGTTAAATTACTGCATACTGGGTGGTGTCTGACAGCCTCATGCAAGGAAAGCAAACGATAGTCAAGATATAATAAAACAGTATGTTAGAAACCTTTTAAAATAGTCTGTTATTATATCTCGCTCTTTTCTGAAGCTGCCAGATGAACCATCGCAGCGCTCTGCAGAGTCTGCCATGACGTTATGGCAGCCCTTTTCAACCATAGTGCATATCAGCTGGGGCTTAGCAGCTCAGCCTGCTGCAAAGCCCAGAGCAGGCTGAAGCAGACCAGGGACAAGGGTCTGGCATAGCCTGTCTGCTCCCACCTGACACCTCACAGATAAGCAAGCGACCATTTGTGGGCCACAGTAGCTGAGCTGCCAACTTCCATAATCCTTGAATGATACTGTGGGCTCTCAGAGAGGCAGGCAGAAGTCAAAGTACTTAGTAAAATGCTGCAGTAAGGTTGTGAGAGTTTAATCAGGAAATCTGAAGCTATAGACGTTACCCCAAGAGCATATGAAAATCTCACCCAGGAGCACAGCACATAACAGTCTCAAGTTCCCTTAAAAAACCAAACAACCAAAGAAACAGACAAAACCAAATCCCAGTTTATGTTGAAAGAAGCAATTTTGTTTTAAGAAGCCTGCCTCAGCTATTTCACCCTTCCCTTTGGTTTCAACTGTTATTCAAATCTTAGAAGTTGTGCATCAGCCCTGTCATTTTGTGGACCCAGATTTCTGTTCTGCAGAGAAAATGGAATGTAGATTCAATAAAAAGCAGAAACTCAGTGAGGAGCAAAAATAGTTTATGTATTTCAAAAGGACATGCCCCTTTCAAAAAAAAAAAAAAAAGGTATTCAGTTGGAAGTGTGCAACTGATAAAGAAATCCTATAATGTTTTGACTTGGAAGCATTCAAACTGTTGAGCAATAACATAGCACAGCTGAAGAAAAAAAATCAAAGTTTATTGGCCAAATTCTGCTCTCAGAAAGGAACAGCTAGAATCAGAATCTGTCCCAATTCCTAGCTGCTCTCCTATTTTATAATTAAATCTTGCAATCTTTCCTCAGACAAAATCGTCCTCTGGGATTGCTGGCATTTTTGTATGACTTCAAAACTTGGCACTCAGTGTTCTCCGGAGGAAAATCTTTAAGAGTTAAAAGAATACAGCTGAATTGCAAAGAAGAACTGGCCAGAAGTGGCACGACCTCATCCCCTAGCAACAAAAATCAATAACAACAAAGATAACATAATTACACCACAGAAAGGATCCAGAGGGCAGATTATGTCAAGTATTATGTTGTTAAGAAAGAATGACATGTGAAAGAGACAACATGTTTTAAACATGGCAGAAAATACAGAAAATGTGGAAGGTAGATAGGAAAAAGTGAAATACAAACACAGAATAAATTAGCCTGCAGATGCTTAAAAGGGAAAGAAAATTATTCCTGTTCCTGCTTTCGCTGTTTTATTTACTCAGTACACAGAATTAGATTCCCAGGGGAGCAGAGGAAGGCATTTTATTTCACAAGAAGCATCATGACAGAGGGAAAATAGATGACCCTATGATGACAGCCTTGTTCTGGAGCTCGGGAGACCCAGCTCATTTCCTGCGTAGGTACAGATGGTCCATACTACTTAGGCAAATCATGGGCTTTCTGTGCCTGTCTCCCATCTGGAAGAGAGTGCCAATAGAAGTATAAGGATTCAGAACCGAGATGGATCAGGTACTGCTGTAGTCTGGGAATTACACAGAATTACCTACAACAGAAAGATTCCTGTCTGCATTGGCAGGGGACATATGTTTGCCTCTCGAACAATGCACTCTTTTGCTGTTCAGGTTGTTCATATGCTTAGAAGAGGCAGGACGCTATGATGGGGCAGTCCTTCTTTTCTCTGAAATATTCAAAGTTCCAGCATCATGCATCTGCCAGCACAAAAGTTATTTAGGAATGTGTTCACTGATGTAACTCTCTGCTAATGTTTTCCTATATCTTTGAAAGACTAACTAACATGGGTTAATTTTTTTAAGGAAGATCTCATTTTAAGCAAAGCTGACCGGTACCAGTAAAAGCTTATATGCCTGTTGCTTCACATAAGGCAGTAATGTCTTGCTGCCGGATCACCTCATCCCCCTCCCACACTGTTGCCTGTTTCTTCCCTACAGCCACTCAAGTTTACTGCCACAGCCCTTTTTTCCTCTCTGCTACACAGAGCAGTAAGATGCAGATTCCATCACTCAAGGTTTTCCTATGTATTACATGATTGAACCAACCACCCAGTCATCCAGTTATTTCATTAACAGTCTTCAGACACCTTTACTTGTTTCTAGCCAGCCAAGCCTACTGCATTTCTCCTTCTTACCCACTGACCACAGCAGAGGCGGCTCAGCCACTGGGACCATCTGCCTGCGAGGCCTGGGCCCTCAGCCATGTGAACATAGCTTTTCTATCCAGGGCCCTAGCAGACTCTGATTAACGTCACCCTGCCCTTTTCAGCCGTGTGCCAGATATTTGCTGAAATGAAACTACTTAAACTAATGAAAAACACAAACAAATTACCAATAGCAAAAGGAACATTGGAGGTTAATACTACTGTCTCATCATGATTTCTATGTACTGATACATGGGCTAAGCTACAGTTCAGTGAACTTGGTTTGCAAGTACTCAGGGAACTCAAAACGAGGATCAGGGTGAGATGTTTGTAGCAACAAATTTTTTGGAGTGAAGGTGTACACTGAGAGTATGATTTTCATTTAATTTTTTTCCGGCGTTTGTGAAAGCACCTTCTGAACCACAAATATACGTTCAAGAACAGTCTTAGCAGTTCAGCCAATAATAATGGAAAACCCCAAATTAGAAAGACAGAGAGAGAGCGCGAGCGTGCACATATTAGGATGTACATGAGGTATAACTCACACTGTGGGTTTTACCTCAGTTAAACACTCTTTTTTGTACCTGTTTTCACTATCCTCGTGGCACTTTGTGTGGTCAATATTCCTACCTCTATGTCAAATTTTAAATTGATGGGGTTCAAATGTCACACGTGGGGGACACACAAGCAGAGATATACCTGAACACAGAGACTATATCTACAGCAGTAAATGAAGTGGTGCCAGGAACAGTCCTGGACACCATGTCTTAGTCATCAACATTGCTAAATTGTTATAATGTTTCCAGGCACAGTTTTGGCCCAAGGCTGACAGCCCACCTTGCAAACAAGCCCTGGGCGGAGTTCAGAAGTTGACCCTGGGCAGGGATCAGTCCCAATAGCAATTTGTATGCACCCACCCTGATTTGGAGGGTCAGAAAGTTTAACAGTATGGACGGGCTCATCCATGCCATTTGGCATCAAAGCCAATCCTGGGCACATTTAATTTACTCATATGTACATAATCTATGACTACTTACATCTTCTTATCATGGGAACCAAGCCCAAATGTGTTACTATTCCCAAAGTCTTCCTAATTCTTTTGATTTTGAGCTAGTTCTTAGAGAGTGCTGCTTCTTGCCTCCAATCTATGCAGATTCTTACTGCGTTTATTTGCATCTTTGCAGGCGAGAGCCACAACTGGGCACCCATCCAGGCCTGCTTTGCTGTGGTACCCATCTTCGCATCTCTTTTATGAGTAGCAGGAGCTGATAACAGACCAATTATGGTCATTATTCCTGTCATAAGATGTAAAACACAGATGGTATCTTATCCAACCTTAACATGATGCAAGCAAAAGGACTATTTTAACACGCTGTATAAAATCAGGGGACTTTCCACACTCTTTCCCAGGAGTGCTTGAGCGCTGATGATTTAGCTACCTTGGCACCCACCCTAGACCCACCAGCCAAACTAGACTCTCTTTCCTTCAGAACAATACATTTTGCAGATATTACTAAATCCTGTTTTTTCCCCAGCTTCATATGGAACTGTGTTAATCACAGCTCAGTGGATGGGAGAATCAGTGCAGTGGATGCAGTTTCATAAGCCCTTCTCAAAGCCTGCAAAGTCAGTCTCCTCTAACACTGGCTGTTACAGTTCCCCCATTTGAGTGGCTGTTTAACTCGACTGCTTTCCCCTTGTATCACCCTGCTCATCTTTTCTAAATCCTAAAAAGGTTTACCTAAGACTAATCAAGTGACTGATGGTGTCCCCATAAAACAAAAATGAGCCAGACTCTTCAATCAGGGCTCCCTGTTTGTTACTTTAAAACAAGGTCATTACCTGCATTTATTAGCAGTTTTTGAGATGAGAAATGCTTGAGGGGTGAGGTTAAAAAAAATCAGTCTGAGATGAGTTAATACATTTTTTTCTGTCTGGTAATCTTGCAATCTGCAGGGACACTGAGATTACTTGTATTAGTTCAATTTACTGGTGTGTATTGACATGAAGTAAGAAGATTTTCCACATGAAGTAAGAATACTTTGATTTCTTTGTGGCAAGTACTATGTTTTCAAAAAGATCAGATGTTATTGCAATTTCACCCAGAAAAACATAGAAGTACATAGTAAAGAGGTAGAAAATGCAGCCAGTTTAAACAATGCATAGATTTTGTCCCAGTAATAAGGAATTTACATAAAGAATCCTGTCAGTGGTAACGTTTATGATTATTACCTCTTGTGTATAATATTGGCATTCCTTAAGAATACTGCAGTTATTTCATAGATTGTTAAATGGTACATGGCATCTGCCTGGAGAAAAACTAAATTGTGATTGGTCTAGTTGGAGCTGTGAAGAACAGAAAATCTTTGCTATTTTATAATTCAAACTTAGTATGTTTAGCTGTTTGTCAGTGATAATGACTCTGAGTCTCTGAATGTCAGCTGCTAAAAATTTTGATTTGATTGATACGATATTTTGATTGATTTGACATTTTTGTTTAGAACTCATTGTAAACAACAAATTTCATTAATTTTTGGTCACCTTTTTTGGAAGGACTGCATACTTTAGGTAAGCCATATATTTCATTGCCTCTAAAAAACTCCGAGTTTAAATCAGAACCATTTAAAAATGAACCACTGCAGTACTGAATATATGTTTATATAAATGAACATATTATTAGCCTTGATCCAATAAATCACACATTTCAATAGCTACAGGAAATGGCACCAGCATTTGATGGATCAAATAACACACACAAATCTCTACAGCTAAGCTGAACGTAAGTTATTGAAAAATTCCTCTCTAATTGGTGGAAACATTTGTCTCCTTCCCCACCCCCAGCTTCCTTCATAGCTGGTACATAAGAAAGCATGTTGTTGCTATTCTTGTTTCCAAATTCCAATAACACGTTCAAGATCACATACATTTATACAGAAGTCGAGTAACTTATGATCTAGTTTGGATATAGACAACAATATTTGTGTGATGATGCGTGAGGCAGAAATGCGATAGCTTTAAGAGGTATGTTTGAAAGAATGCTAAAAAATATTAACGGATTTGAGGTACAGTAAAATGAGAAAGGGTTCATGTTCTGTGCTGACTGGAGAACTGTTTGAGAAGGAGAAGGGCGCACTGTCAAAATCAGTGATTATAATGTTAATATTTGAGTATTTGCTGGTTTTCCACTTGCTGGAATCTGAAGTCCGATATAAAATCTCACGTTTCATGTTTTTCTGTTTGGTTGTATTTTTTGTTTGTTTGGGTTTTTTTTTCTTTTTTTAAATTGTGGAACCATAAGAACAATGAACTCATAAAAACCTAAAAATAACACAAATTTATCCAAAAGGTTCCGAGGGCTGAAGGCAACACACTTCTTCCCAAACTTTGTTTAAAAAAACAAAACAAAACAAAACAAAACCCCAAACACCCTTGCAATCTTTTATCAAATCTTATCATTACAAGTGCTTAACTAAGTTCTTTTAGAATGTGGCTGGACAATACTCCAGGGGGAAGTTACAAGGCACTTGTATACAGCTAAAAGAAGAACGGAGAAGCTATAAAGGAAGAATAACAAAGAGCTTCAAAGAAAAAGTACCTTTAGCCTGGTGTGGAAGATGAGAAGTGAAACCTTCCTGGGAACTTGAAGTTAATAAGCATGTGATCTTGGAGGAGAAAAAACACTGTACATTGAGGGATACAGAAATAACATGATAATACTAGTAATTTTATTTCAAATGAGGCCTTGACTTGCTATAACTGATAATGCTGCAAGTATTGCCAAGGGGTGATCTGACTGTCTTCCTGAGCGTGTTTCCTAAAGAGCCATCAGAGCATGGAGCTGTGAAGGAAAACATCCTGCAGTGCCACTCACTTCTGCTGCACAAGGCTCTGCCGAAAGCAAGAAGTCATGCAAAACCGTAGCTGAATTTGCCCTTGGCATCTGTTTCTCAGCAGATCATTCCTAAGCCCAAGGTAATGCAGGGGAGTAAAGGCACTGGTATGCAAAATGAAGGGCCTGCCCTTGACTCTGCTGACCCATCTCTGCTCCAAGATGGATATTATTTCTTAAATGAAACAAGAATATGTTTGGAATATACATATAGTTTGTTACAACTGCTTCTTTCTCACTGGAAAGCCAAATAGAAAAGGCTTGCCCAGTTTTTACCCACTGGCAGAATGTGCCTGTTGGAAGAACAGTTCTTCCTTGCCCCTTAAAATATAAAGGATGTGGTTCTTCTGTCTGCAAATGAATAGCAGAAATAATCAGTTAGTGAAGCTCAACAGTAAGGAAAAGGAGAACCCCATCCTAAACGTCAGCACAGTCCCTCTAGATTTTCAGTACTGCTTGGCACTTAGACAACACTTTTTACCTCAGGAGCTCAGAAGGCCCTTTCTTAGTTCAATCTTGTAATACCCCTCTGAAGTTGGTAAAATACCCAGCTAAGGGAACTTGAGTATGGAAAGGTTAAATAATTTACTGACAGTCACACACAGTCAGTAGCAGAAACCAAAGGCCCAAATACCCAGACCTGTGCTGTAAATGTAACAAGCAATAAGCAAATTCTGGCAATTGTCAGTAGATTTGTGTATCTATTCTTTAATGGAATGCATTGACTATGCATCCTTTGGGGCTTAAATGCTCAGTAAATCAAACTGAGCTAAGGCTTGTTTTAAATAGATGTAGATTTCTAAAACAAATAACAGCATTCACTCAGAGAAGTGGATCATAACTCATGGATAGGCTGTTGTTTTGGAAAGAATAATCAGCAAAACGCAAGAAGAATTTTTACAGTGTTGTCTAGTAACAGTTATCACTCCCATACCATATTACATTTAATAGTGAAGTCCCTGCTGAAACTGCAATACTGTAAATCTTGAAAATGTGTCTTGATGGAGGATAGGAATTATTACACTTAGTTTCCATGCAAAGAAACTGATGTCCATTTGAAAACTGGAAAAGAACAGGATTCAGTTCAAACCAGTTTACATTTTGGATGCCTCAAGTAATGATATTAGAAAAAAAATGGAACTAAAATGCTACACCTTTTGAGAATCTGTCATACAGGACTTTCACAAAAACTTGATGTAAAATCTGGACTTGCTTTTCAGGACTACTGGAATTCTAGACCAATATGCAACTCACATTAAACACTGTTTAGTAACATTTTCATTATTAGTGAACTTTCAGCAATTAAAGAAAAACAGCAGCATTCATATAAATAGTTAAGTCAGCAATGATTTACAGCTATGGAACATCTTCAGGGTTTTTTGTAACCAATACGTATTATAGGAATGTGCTTATTAAATTTGCAAGTGGCATGGAGCTAGGAAGATTGTGAGTACCTTGGAGGGCAGGATTAGAATTCAAAATGATCCTGCCAAATCGGAGAAACGACCTAAAAAAATAGGATGTAACTCTAAGAATAAATTTGAGGATCTACAGTTAGGTAAGAATAATTAACTGCATAACTGTACAATCGTAATAGGAAGGGCAGCTCATTAGATGGGAATTCTTTAGCAATGATTTGGGGTTTATAGTGACTCAGAAGCCGAGTTAACAGTGTCATGCTGTTTGGAAGAAAAAGGTAAATACAATACTGGAATGCATATATAAACCAATTTTCAAGATACAGGAAGCCATCCTCCAGTTTCC
Source organism: Platalea leucorodia (assembly GCF_965183815.1). Taxonomy (NCBI): domain Eukaryota; kingdom Metazoa; phylum Chordata; class Aves; order Pelecaniformes; family Threskiornithidae; genus Platalea; species Platalea leucorodia. Next base: position 123,658,748 of record NC_138823.1, read on the forward strand.
TTCAGCTGATGCTATGTGAGTGCCGAGTGAAGTGGTAGCCCTGTGTCCAAATTTCAACTCAAGAACCATGAACAATGAGAGGGGGAAAAAGGAACACAGATTTTGGAAACACAACGTTGAAGGAAAGATTGAATGAGCTGTGCTGGGGTGGGGAGGGTTGATAAGTTTTCAAACACACAGAATGCTGCTGCTCCAAAAAAAGGAAAATCCATTCCCTGTGACTAGTACAGCCTGAAGTGCAGTAGGAAAGTTTCAGGATGGGCATTGGAAGGAGCTTTCTAACAGCAGGAAAGTAAAACACTGCTGTAAGTTGCAGGAAGCTCTATCACCTCCCCATCAGTGATGAGATATATCTATCAGGAATGACACTGGAACAAGAAGATGGCTAGATGATTTCTGTAGGACCCTCTGATTCTATTCTTCTGAAATAAGTTACATTCCCTTTAATATTTCACAAAAATACCTGCAGTATTCTTTTTTCCTGATGTAGCGTGAAAACTGTGCTTAATCACATAGCTTGATCTAACTCTCCACTCAGGCAAAGATGGGGAGGGTCTACCTGGACCAAATGGCACTATCAGATGCCCAATGCACAAGTCACTTCTCAACATGCTGTGTGGAATCTGAAGCAGACATTACTCTCAGAAGGGCTGTAAGTTTCAGTTGTGGATGTTACAATCAAAAACAGCGAGAATGAGTTTGAACTTGATCAAGATGACACTTAGTTTTGCTCAAAGCTAAGTAGGGTGGTAAATAGAAAATGATGACCTAGAGCCATCTCATATGCAAGGAGATCAAACATAGTAAGCTGAGTTGACAGAAACACCAAAATGCAGTCAAAGAGTGTTTTAACAGGTAAATCGTACCTGGCTTTGATCATGTATACGATGCATCAAAAACATTTTGATTGGAAAGAGCTGGGTGGACATACATGCTGCACCCAAGCCTATACTCCTTCCAAATTATTTTTGCTTTGCTGCTTCTTACAACTTAAGCTGACAAAAGTCTTTACACCAAAGGTTTAAACTAAGGTGAGATTTTAAAATCATCTTCCAGCTATTCTTCTCCTTCTTCATACCTTAAAAGTGTCTATACTGGCCCTGAAGAAGTAGGCGTGCGTTAGCTGATCCTGACACCAATTATCTAGAATTATAAAACCTTACTGGAAAGACATCCTCAACTGCAAACAAACAACACCTTTTTTAAGATTCAAGTTGTACTTACTACTTCAGAATGGCTTCTTATTTTTGTATACCTCCACCTGTATGGACCAGAGGCAGAGTAACAGCGAGGGGAGATGAGGAGAGAAAGGGGAAAAAGAGAATAGGGGAGAGGAAGAAGAGGGGAGGAAAGGGGTAAAGAACACTCCTAACCCCAGTACCTCATCTTTGCTTTCACAATACTTTGCGTTTAGTGTCACAGACCAAAGAGGTACCAATAAGCTCAAATCATACTGGAAAAAAATGCTGTTCCATAATTATATTTGCTCTGAATTCAGTAAATTTATATCACTGTTAATGACAGAAGAATTCAGCCCCTGAAATTTTAGATGCTTACTTAAATTTTCTCCCATTAAAGCACTTGAAACAAAAACCTCTTTTTATTAGACTTTGTGGCATTCACCAACTTAAAGAACAGAAGACCTCCCCCTGCATTCTTCAAAGAATTCCTGGGTTAATTGCTTGATAAAATTATATTTATTGTAGCCCAAGGGTGTCTAGAATTAAGCACCTAATAGGTGCTTAACAGTAAAACACATAGAAGCTTGGGTCTCGTATGTATGCTGAATGAACCAAGGCCAGAGTGTGTATGTCTTCCATTGTGCAAAACTGAATGTGTAGTTAAATTAAGAACAATAGGTATTCATAAATCAGCACGAGTACCCATGAGAAACAAGTCTTCTAATTAAATAAGAAGAGAATCAGTGTTCCTTGTTCCGGGAATTGTTATTTGGTATTGAGGCAGAATATATTGATAGCTTGTAGAGAGACATTTTTTGTTAGAAGAATTATTGGGTTTATTTATCAAAAACAACCCCCTTCCTACACAGTATTAAAGTTAATTTACAAAAAGAACTGATTTGGAGGGAAGTCGCATGCTTTTTAAAAAGAAGCTTTAAAGTGCTCTTATAGAAAAATAAACCTTTGCGATCAGAATAAAACAAAATTAAAAGCAGTATTTGCATGGAAACCACTGTGGTATTTCATTCTGTTTTGCTTTTAAGCTAAAAGAAAAAAACAAACAAAACCCAAACCCAACAAAAAAACCAAGACAGACATTAGTATCTCTCCTAGGAGAGAAAATTCTGCAGCAATTTCAAAAAAGAGTTGGATGATTTCTTGTCTCGACAATACTTCAGAATTTGAGTAGAAACTATACAAAGTATTCACTACTCAGTCAGTAAACGTGGCTTTAGGATGGCTTCATAATTTTCTGATCCTGATGCTTGATGCCTATAGCCTCACAAGTGCAGCAAGTTACACGTTTTCCTATCAACTCATCAAGAGGAGACAGAAAGCAGCGCATTGATGTTTTCTAACTTGGGTCCTGAAAACCCAACTTTTATCCACCCATTATGATGCCTTGCAGCTCTTCAAGTACAAAGAAGAATCTGAGTAGGTTATACTTGGTAATAAAGTCAAGAACATGTACATTTCAAATGATGGGGACATTAAACATCACATTTGCTTTAACCTCTTCAAAAATAAAACAGAAAAATTCTAAAGAAACTTTCAGAAATTTGTCTACAAGTCTGCTGTTAAAAGAAGTCAGCAGTTATAGAAACGATTTTTAGTATGCCAGATTGACCGATTGAATCACTTTAATCACAGACTGAAGGAAGTAACTACATGTTTCCTGTACAAAGTGTGAGCAGTTAGATCACCAGACTAGGAATCAGATTCTGTTCTCACAGTTAACCTGAATTCCCTTTTAAGGCACATTAATCTCTTGTGTAGACACACTTATACCAACTTCAGTTGTCTTTGAAATTCTGTCTTCAATTTTACTCGAACTGCCTGCACAATAGTTAAAACATGTAAATTCTAGTTAATTTTCGTTTCTGTCCCTTGATGTACAAGTTCAAAGCAGGGAAATCCCACAAAGGCCTCACTTTGGATGAGGCTAAAACAGATTTTGAGATTGTCCTCTATAGTATTTCCACATTAATGAACATTAAACTACCAGGGCACCTTGCTTGCCTAACTAAGAAAGTACACCACACAAACTGAAATATAGTGTATCTATATGAAGCATTTCAAACTTTTTATCTTCACAAAGCATGATTTGAATACATTTTGTCATGAGCAGTATTTTAGGGTATAAAGGCACTTTTTTGCTATAAATGCTTTTTTAATAGACTTAATGGCTTTTGGATTAGTACTTTTCCACCCAAAGTGAGCCAACTTCTATGTATATGTTTTGGTCCTGTGAATTATACCCCAAAAGATGACATTCACTTAATATTTTCCTTGAGATTCCTCAATGGAAGAAAGAGTTAGTACTTGAATAGTCTGGGTTGAAAATCCTCAAACAAAGAAAAAAAGTTAGGTTTTGAACATTCTGGGTTCAAGCTGTTGTCTTCTACTGAAGCTTTATATGCCCCATTAAACACACTTCATCCCTGGGGTTTGTACCTTATTATTGTTCTTTAACTCTAGTGTCAGTAACTTGGAAATGAATTAGCTAGCATTGTACCAACTCTCTCTGTCATTTAACTCTGATCAAAGTAGAAGCATGATGGGATTTCTAAAGCAAACTATCTTCTATTGCAACCACAAGTCAATGGACTAAGACACTTTTGAAATTCTTACCCTAGGACTTCACATCACGAGTCCTGCTGGAGCCCAGTCAGCGTAACAGTGGAGGGAAAGCTTTTAAAGCATTCCCTTGCTCCAGTCAGAGCTCTCGGAGATGAAAATTTGTCTCTGTTATCAGGTTATTTACAGCAGTCTGTGGCAGCTTCTAGAAGATTCAGTAATTTTAGCCATTCATCAACGTGCTTTCTGGATTTGTGCCCACTGAACTGTTGTTACTGGTATTTTCTATCTTTTAACATGAGGCAGGCTTTTCCCAACAAGGCTCCTTTTAAGTGGCCACTGTAGAAAACTACTAGCTCTCCAAGGGTTTATATAGCTCTACCTTCAAACCTGTTGTGGCTCATTGTTCACTTTATTCCATGCAAAAATAAAGAAATGTTCCTGACACTTTTTTATTCCTGGTTTTGGGTGATTTTGGTGACACATCAAAAAGACAGAACCCAGAAGCACGAGGAGATAAAAGCACAGTATTATTAGGTCTAATTCCGTAGTGTTGAAAAACTTTTGTGAAGGCTGCTTGTCCAGGATATTGTGTTCCCCTTGAGCTTCCAGTAACAGACCACACAGCAGTGACCTTCAAGGGCATTCTTGCCTTTTAAAATCTTTAGTATTCAGCCCTAGAAATGACATTATTTTAATGGCCATTGTAAGGCTGTGTTTTTTCTCTGCCTGCAGCATTTTCTACAGAGTAAACTCATAGCCCATGTGTGAGAATGTCTGAAACAATTCATATAGAATTTTGGCATCATGTCACAGAGGACACACATTGTCACTGCCATTGTACCCAACTCCAAACACAGGATGCCGGGCCCCTGAGCGTGCAGCACCAACTAACAACATTTTACAAGACAGAGGAAAGTAGTCTAAAGAAACTGAATTTAACATGAGGAAAAAAAAAAAACCAAAAACAAACAAAAAAACCCCAAACAACAAAAACCCCCAGAACCCACCCAAGCAAGCACAGCTAAACTGAAACCCATTAAAAAGAAGAGATTAGGATGACATGACTATTTTTTCCCCCCATTGTTAAATGTAAACTAAGCTAATGGTTAAAAAGTCGTGGAGGACGAGAGGGGGAAGTTGTGGATGATTGCTGCATTCTTTATTACGTCCCCTCTCCATCCTGGCGAGCTGGAACATCAGTGCAGTTCTCATGCCAGCTTCCAAGTAAACAACACGCGCTTCCTGGCTATCTCTAATCTGGGCAGCAATGTGTGTGAAGGGAGAGTGCCGAGTGATCTGTGGTTCTGACCAGGTATCCTGTTTTGACAAGGGTGTTTGTCCTTTACCCAACATATTGCAGAAGTTATTCTTGACATTTCTGTGCTATGTTTTTTTGGGAAAGGCCTAATTAGGTCTTTTGGGAAAGATTTAATTTTGATTACTGAGAAGTTTAGAGGGCCAGAGGTAACAATTAAAAAACAACAAAAAAAGAAGCTGCACTGATAAAATTATTTTTGCATTCAACATTTTAAATTACAGTTAATTAAAAGACACTCTCTTTCCTCTAATTAATATTTACACTATATACTACTTGACAGCCTGTGGTTCAAAAGCAAGTTTTAAATTTGCTTCTAAAAGTATTTGAGGAGCTAGCAGAATTATTTTAGCAGCTAGCTTACCTTTCCATTCAATAAGCAGAGCTGCTCAGAAATTATTTTCAGCAAAAGACTTCTACTTTGGAAAACGCCCATTAAGTAAACTCCCTGACCAACACTAAGTAATACTTCTACTGAAGCTTTGTTAGCAACAGCAAAAACCTGAAACATTTGAAAATGAACTATGTCCAGATTGGTGTAATTAATTATCTGGCACTTGGATGAGATGTGGTTCAAGGTCTATGTTTTAAAGAAGGACCTGCCGTCTCCCAAGTGAGTAGTCTATTGTGTGGGCTAACGAGAACTCTCTAATTTGGCCCAGTGAGTCCTTAGCTATACTGAGCTGAAGAGTGCCCACAAGAGAGTTTTAAAACTGGCTGAACTCTTGAGATTAGTGATTAGGTTACCCAATTGACATGTAGAAGGTCTAGGTTGCTCTTCCTCCTCTGTCTAACGTAGAGCGAAGACTTGAATGTGCAGTTCCAATATCCCACCTGGTTGCCATAGCCATCTAGATATTGGTTTTTTTCATAGCAAAAAAAAATCCTATGGTCTTAGTGAGAAATATTCATAAAATTGCAGTTTTGTTTCCCAGCCACCTTTAGTAAAATACTTTATAATATGTATGAGGAAAAGAAAATAATAAAGTTTACATAATCTCTATTGTTTAAATGGTCTAGTCCTTCGCACACTGAAGACTTGCTGTGTTTTATCCCTCTATGATCCCTTCACACTTTGGACTAATCTAACACCTGATTTCATTGGAACCCAGTTCACTGAATAAGATGGATATAACCATCACAGTTGGGGCCCCACCCAGTCCTAAACCAAAGAATGCTAAAGCAGGCTTGTCACTGACTTCCATAGGAGGGGAATGGAGGCCTGTATTCCCCCCAAAATAAATCACTTGTAATTTATGAACCTGAATTACCTGACTTAAATCTAACATAGTTACAGATTTTACTCGTGATAAATAGCACTGGCATCATGTCAGAGAAAGAGGAGACGAAAGAAGGCAGGTTACTTGCGTTAGAGGCTTTTGAAGGATTTAGACAAGCTCTGGGTTGAGAGGATATTTAGGACGCTAACAATTCTGACTATCTGCTGTGTCCAGTAGCCACGGAATTTAATCTTTCTCCACCTAGCTTTCTCCATTTACTACATTTGCTGACAAAAACTATTAATTCAAAATGGCTTTCAGTTAGCTACAGAACCTGTTAAAAATATTGACCATTCAGAAAAAAGTTAATTCCTCAAAACAAACACATCAAAACCAGCTAAAAATCTTTAAGAATTCCCATGATGTTATCTTAAAGAAAAACCAAATTGTATTTTCTTGTTTCTTTTGAAGATGAATTTTACCTCTGAATCCTTTGGAATTGCCAAACCTTTCTACTGCAGCCAAAGGAAGGAAAACTGGAGCCACATGTTCTCCTTAAATTCCATCTGATTGCACAGGGGTGACCTGGTGATGACTTTGCCCAATCGTTTCATCATTCTAGAGTTCTGCCAGATAACTCCCGTTGCATCCAGAATCCCACAAATCCAAAGATCCATGAAAATTATGGAAATATTAGGGATCTGCTCTTATGTCTTACATTTCTAATTTAAATTTTTAACTTTTTTTTTTTGAGCATCAAACACCCATGCACCTATTTTCTACCAGTTCATTTCCATATTTGAATAAAGGCAATCCAGAGGCACAAATTCTCATTACATAGTAATAAACAGGACATTTCATGGAAGAACATGCAGTAAATATAGGGACTGACAGTGTTCTTATATATTGTTGGGAACTCAGTGAGTCAATGAACTTAGAGCAGGCCTCATTAAACAGCACTAATTTTCTTTTTCCTTTTAAGGTTAAATTCCAGTTCCCTGAGATGTTGTAATGGATAGTGATTCCAGGAGTCCTTCTGAGCACAATGCTCAAATAGGCACCACTGGAGGGAACTAGTTAAAAGGATTTACTTTGAAATTATCTGGTATGAACTGAATATATTACAAATAATGAATCATTACAAGCTGATGCCTTAGAATGCTAAATCCTCATTTTAGTTAAATATACTGGAGCTGCACAGGAACGATCTTGGAGGGTAATGAAAAGCAAAATAATGACAGATTAACCAGTTCGCCAACTTCACTGATTAAAATCTTTCTCCATAATGAGCAAGCCAAATTAAATGGAGGCGTGAGGTAAAAACATGAAACATACTTTTCTGTTGAAGTTTCAAAGTAATTCAGTAAATTTTGTGAACAGATTTCAGATCCAAAGACCAGAAACGTAACCTGAGGTCTCTCCCTACATTTTACTTGGGATATGGTGATGTTCCAGGGATAAAGGTGAAATGATTTCAACAAGTAAGACTCACAATTCTGAATTTCTCAAACTGTGACTAGAAGTGAAGACTTACAGTTAATCCTGTGGCTGAAACGAGTCAATAGAGAAAGAGAGGGATTTTAATCAAGTAAAGCTTCTACGAGTTAACTTCGCAGTGTTCTGGAAACAGCAACTTGCAAACGTAGAAAGCAAAAAGTCCAGCCTTGGTATTGCCCTAAGTATTTTTTTTTAATTTCTGTTTAATGCGAACAAATGCAACTAATTCGCTCATTTGGGAAGCACCATTAACATCCCAGTTCCCACTGGAGAAAAATATGTTTTCCAAGAAAATTCAAAGCAATCCAAGAATTACTTGGAAAAGTCTGAGACCCCAAACTGTCATGTTCTCCTATGGCTCATATGGCTTGCCACCCTGCACAATCCATCTGGTAAGATTTGTAAAACTAGTGACTCCAGTGCATTCTTTATTATTCCACAGCCCCAAACCAGCCATATTTTAATTTCATCTACACTGCTGTCAGTCTGAATAAGTTCACTGGGTAGCATCCTGACATTCCTCAAGTCAAGGACAAATCTCCCATTTACTTCACTGAGATGGGGAGTTCTCTCTAAATTCAGTGGAGTTACTCCAACTCAGCTCAATGCTATCAGCTCAGTGTCTAGTCTTTTATATCCTGGGGTTACAGCATAAATAAGGCAACAATTAGAGATGCAAAACAAGCTTCAGTATCAATCTTGGAAGTATAATGTGTCACCCTAGGAAAATAGAAATGTGAATCCCAAATGATTTAAGCAGAGCTGCCAAAGGGAATATCTAGCACTTCACTAATGGAAAAAGTGAATGTTAGATGGTAGGCATAATTGGAAAAGTACAACAACACTTGAAGCCATATGACTGATTTATATACAGCATAACTTCAAATACGTTCAACTGTTATTTCCTTTTTAAGGCCTTTAGCAGGAAAGCACTGGTCATTTTTTCCAGGGGCCTCTCAAATAGCAACAGATATGTGGAGACACTTTTCTAGATACTCTTTTTGAAAATTGTTTTGCCACTGCGTTTTGTTAAACATGAAAGTCTGGAAAAAGGATACACATTTCTATTTTCCTTTACCTGTTTTAGTTGAGGTAATTATCTGGAACTATTTTAGGACTCAGAATCAATAGAGAGCAAATTATTTTAGAAAAGGAATTAAAGCAACCCAGTGCCTCTTTGTTAGCAAACCTGAAAAGTCTGCCTATATCAAGTCTAGCCAAAAGGAATGCTAGTTCCTGCTTCTTCGGAGGGCTCCAGCTTTCCATGAGTTGCAAAAGGGTAGCACCTCCAAAATTTTCACTGTCTAGGAAGATTTATGGTTGGGCTCGATGATCTTAAAGATCTATTCCAACCTAAATAATTGTATGACTCTATAAGATTTTGTTCTTTAGAAAGATTGCTTTAGGCTATTATCTAAAGGGCCAGTTTCTGATCCTGGGACATTCACAAAGAATTCTTGGATTTTTAGATGATGAGCTGGACTGCTTGCATGCAGGATGGAGTAAGATTTCTTCCGGCCTTCAGCTTTGTAAAGATCTACCCCGCACAGGCAGCGTGGCTGTGTTTGCCTCCTATACCGTGCAGCATATGGGCAAGAGAGGCAGCAAACCTCACTAGCTGACTATCATATTTCAGGTGGTTTGGAGTCTTCATTATGGTTAACTGCTATTACAGACCAACCCAGAACAAATCTGAGTGAGTATTTCTGAGACATAGTGCACTTTAGAACTCCTTTTGCTCAGAACTGACCTTAAAGGCTACAATCTGATCCTTTTTCTAAATTTGTGAAAGAAATCCATAAAAGTCATATATGTTACATGGAAACACTTTTTTTGTTTTCCTGTATTCTGGCAAACAAAAATAAATTAGAAACTCAAATCCTACTTCTAATAAAGAAATAACTATTAGAGGTGAGTGAACCATGATTTTGGCTAGGCCTTTTGGCATAAAGGCATGTGACTGAAATGCACTGTGAAAGGGAATAGTAATTAGTAGCAAAAAGAAGAGGTAAACGTGTCTTTTAACTGTAAACAAAAGCATACGTCACTTTCAAGATCTCAATTAAATTTCTCAGCAGGAATTAGCTCAAAAAAGAAAGAAACGTCAATCCACTTAAGAAGACTTCTTCCATAACACAGAGCCTGGTGGTCATAAACTACCAAAGGTAATTCGGAGAGGAAACACACTGTGAGCTTTAGAGGTAGACTGGCAGGAAACTAAAAAACCTCACGTGCAGATAAAACAAAGCCTATCTCTACCTCTCTCTTTAGAGAAACAGGTAAATCTGTCTCATGGTTTTAATTAAAAAAAAAAAAAAAATTCTCTCCATCATTTTTAGCTAGGAACTCAGGAAAGCCTTCCTGTTACATTCTTAATGGTTTTATTTTTTATTCATTTCTCTTATGCACTGAAGTCTTCCTTTTCTCCTGCATAGTCTCCTTTTTATATAAAGCTTGGTGCATCATAAGCTATATTTATATGCCCAGTCTGCACTCCCACAGAGCTTGTGATGTGTTTTTGTCATCTACTGGATGGTACCAGTGAAAACCGTTCAAGTGCCCTCTAGTGACTGAAACTCGTAGTAAATTTATGGCTCACTAAAGCTATCATGAGTATTTGATGGACCCAATAATAGCAATAATGTGGATGTGACATGTTGTGGCCATCAAGCTTTCCTGTTTTAATTTTTGATTCCCCTGTTGCTGTGACCAACACTGGAACATTTCACAAGCAACACACTGCCTGCAAGCCACAGGGTAGGAACCATCAACCTGATGTAGAATAGAAGATAGATGCCAAGATGACAGGAAACCACATAAGTTTATTACTTGGTCCATCTTAGGACTAACTAAGAACTGCAAGAAATAAAAAATAATGATAATCTATAAACAGTTTAGTGCATTCTTCATGAAGTAATTTCTGCTACTTTCATTACTCTACTTAAGAAAATAATGGTAGAAAAGTAATGTAGCAGTAATGGTAGGCAAAGTTTCCATTTGACTACTCAGCCTAGAAAATGGATTGTAAAAATTATGCTCTTTGAATCAGTTCAGATTTTGAACACTTGAATTATGTAACTAAGCCACAGGCTAACAACTTATTCACAGAAATGTACTATTTATTTATCAATTTATAGGCTAATTAATCTAGAAGCTTAGCCCTTGGCAGTGGAGAACCATATAATAGAATACATGTAAGTATTAAAGTCAACACAGCTTGATAAAATGAACACAAATTTTAAGGAGTAATGTATGAAGAATAAAAGTGTAGGTTTATTTTAAATCTCAACCATTTAAGACAATAAAAAAATGGCAATGATACATGGAAATATATTTTTCATTTTAGGTCATAAGTAGCCTTTCTAGTCTAAACAATCAGTCAAATAAGGGCAACAAGCCCCATCACGGGGACTTTTTGGCTCACTAGAAGATATCCTGGTATGTGGGTTGGTATAATAAAAGCAATCTGATCCAGGAATGAATTTTCTACTGAATATACAGCTCTTGGGGAAACAGCAAAAGATACTCAACCTGCCTGTGCCAGCACAGGCAAACCAATTTTTTCTCTCCCACTAAAGGAGGTGTACCACTCCTTTACATACTACTGTTCAAAACAAAAAGGCATACTGCACTGAATTAGCCAAGAAAACCATACTTATTTACATCTCTCCGGCAGTTGTTTTATACCAGGCCAAGTTTGATTATGTTTAGAGATATGTTTAGACATTAAAGGCAGCTCAAATTCTGTGAAGCTTAAAGAATGGAGAAAGTAACGAAAATTCAACAGAGGGCAATTCTGAGATTTTCGTACTGGTAAGGTATTCCTCTGGATACCCTTGGAAGCCCTGGTATTGTCACAGACTGAACACTTCTAATAAAGGCACAGTGCTTTAATCAAAGTATCCCACTCTGCAAACTCTTGTTGAAGTGCGATAGTTGGCGAGTAATTTGTGAGGCAGAATAATCACTATTACAAGGTGTTTTGCAAAATATCTGCCTCCTTTACATACTTCAGTTTTCATGAGTTATAACAGTAAACACCCATCCTTGTGCAGATGTCCTTGAAAATTTCTTTCGTGTATGCTTCAGTACACCCAGAAAGCTCAGCAAAAAAACGCAAGCAGCCACAGCTGCATGCTTAAAATTATAGTGGACAAATGTTTCAATGTGCATTAGGAGAAAATGAATCTGTTCAAAGCTAATGTGCAGCATGACAACAGATCCTCTCCAGGTGTGACTGTTCTCTGGCTTACTGCTAGTGCTCTGAAGTGCTGCTACTTCCCCTCCTTTTACCTCAGACTTTTTCAACCTGCAAACCATTCATCATATAACATTTTAATCCATATTGTCTTTTTCTGTTCTCCATCCTATTTCTCCCTTGTCAGCATCCCCCTTAAAACATTACCTGCAATATTATTTTCTTGGTATTCTCATTTTCCTTTTCTTGTCTTCCCTTCTCATAATATGTAAGACAAAATGTTATATTGCAGTCCTCTTATAGAACAAACATTCCTGAAAATAGATCAAACTCAAATTTAAGGTTGAAGAATAAACCCTAAAAACATACAAAACTTCCACTGGTGTTCAAGGGTCTCTGCCTTTCAAAAAAAGCCTGTAAGAGTGGGCTTGAATAGGGATGTTTTATTGTTGCTACAATGGAGCAGGGTTTTTTATTGTGGTTTTATTTTTCAAGTTTGCCTTAGAGAAACTCTCTAAAATGCTTTCTATCCCTCTTGAAGGTCTCAAAAACAATCTTTCAGCACTACCAATTTCCCTTTAGCAGCAGGACAAGTTTGCCTGCCAGCAAGCCAGTTCTTTGTCAGAATGAAGAGCTTCTCATCAGTAAATGCAATATCTTCAACACTGCATTTCAGTCTCTGCAGTAATAACACAGCCCTACCATTGACTTGAAAATAATTAGCCAGCAGTATCATTGGTATTTTCTTCATTGCCAGCACAGCTCTTCAAAGCAATAATTCGTCTCTCTTCAGGAGCATCAAGCTCTTCAATTGAATAATGATGGACTTGAGCAAATACCAGTCTCAGCAGCAAGATTCCTACTGTGGAAATGTGTAATCCAGTTTTCTTGTGTAGTAATCTAGTGTTTTTAGAACTACAATCAAACCCTCCATAAAAGTGATATAATTGTGTGCAATTAAAGCAAAGTAGCTGAGATGTAAGCTTCTGAGAGCAGTATTTTCCTTTCAACACACACTTCAAACCAGTCAGCAATTCCCAAACTTCCCCCATGTTACTACCATGTTCACACATCAGTGACGCATGTTCACAAATTCAGTGACCAGTTTGCTCTTTCAGCATTGAGAGATCAGCAGGCAACACTGTCCCATTTGTATCAGCATGGCAATCCTCTACCTGAGCCTCTCCGAACTAGACTTCAGTCCTCTGAACAAGCCATCCAATCCCCTACACACTTTCAGGACATGAAAGTCCTGAAGCATGTCTTGTGTCCCCAGTCCAGCATTTTGATTTACACTGCTTCAGCAATTCGCACACACACACAAAAAAAGCTGGTTCAAATGCAGGCTCTGGAAATATTTAGCTTTCGTTTCCAGCAGTCCTTGTTTTTTTCCCCGTGCACACACTATTTTTGCACATGGGCAAAGGACTGATACTGTGTTTTTGTACTTTAGCAGGACTAAACAAGGTGCTGTCCAGCTTCCTCCAAGCATGCAGCAATACTCCAATAATTTAGAAATTACTGGTAAGAAATAAAACCCATTTATTAAAGCCAAGCCTGATCTGATAGAAAAATGGTGGTGAAAAGCAACATCTAGAAGGGAACGTTACTGAACTTTTCATGGACATGGTCAGATTGCTGAGCTGAGTGGATGTCTTAATCTGAGTAGCAGTAAATTCCTGACCTAGTGGAGGAAGCAGGTGAGGACCGTGGAGGCAATGTACAAGACAAGCCTGAAAACAGTAACAGGTATTCAATGAAAAGGCAGTTTAGGTGACTTATGAAAATGTAAGTTCTTCCTGTGTTTGTTGGTGCTATGGTCTGAAGTAATCTTTAATGAGTCAGTTCAAGTCCACTTTTTGTTTGCAGAGGATAATTTTCTTTCTGGAGAGTTAATCAAAACCACCAGACAAAGTGGCTAGGTATTTTTCTGACATCTTTTTTTAAAAAAATCTATCAAGGCTGTGTGTTTATGTATGCAAATGTATTTGGAATATTAACTGTGTAAATCAACAGTTGATTTCCCAATTAAACTAACTGGTAGCAGCAATGAAGACAGCAATTGGTAGGCTGTAACAGCATAGTCAAGAGGCTATCTCCATTTTCAAACTAAGTAGATTTGTGTGTGCCTTCTTAGTAAGTAAGCAAATTGTGGTTCATTTTACTACAAAATCTGTTTTGGTTTGATTTGAAAATAAACCTTTTGTTCCTCTGTGCCAAGAAGAATGTCCTTTGAAGACAGAAGTCAAAACTCCAGACACAGTCTGCACCTTTCTAATAATCAAAGAGCTCTTAACTGAGCACTGACACACACTCCTCTAAATGGGGCTCGCTCTCAGATCTGCCTTGCAGCCCAGCCCTCCTGCCTCATTATTTGCATGACTAAAAGCCAGTTGTACTGTCCACTTCCCTACTGATGAGCAACTCACTCCTACCGATATCTAAGGGAAGGTTCTTCCATTTCTTTCGTCTTGAGACTCTGCTCTCTTTCTTCTGTTCCTGCTGCAGTTCCTCACCATGTTCTTCTCTGGCCACCTGCAAGTTAGACAGAACTAGCTGACATTTGTCAGTTTTAAATACCTGTGTTCTGGAGGGAAAAAAAAAACAAACCCAAAAACAAAAACAAAAAAACCAACAACAACAAAAAAAACCAACACCAACCCAGAATGTTCTGTCTACATGTTCACAGGTTTATTTCCCTCCATTTCTGAACCCTTGACGTACTGCCTCAATGTACCTAACGTGGAAAAAACTTGATTAGGATGGTATTCGTACAGATCCCATCCATTTTGAACACATTTCCTTTTCTTCACCTTGCTTCCTGATAAGCAGAGCTGGTCAGAAGATTTTCTAAGAAGGCCTAATCACCAACAAGAATGCTGATTGAAAAGATCTGTCCCAGTCAAGTGGCTGGCCTCTTGGAGAACAGGGATTAATCCATTGTTTCTCCAACACATTACCAGAATAATAGTGCTTCTAACAGTACTGATTAATGAACAGCGTTGTTTTAGTTTGAGACAGCTACCGCAGCTACCACACTCTGTTCACTCCTCCTTACGCTGCTACATCAAAGCAGAAATTCTTGTGCAATGATTTTCCTTAAGATGCTGTGTGGGGAACCGACACCACCTCGGGAGTTAATTCACGAGTAGCGTTGCCATCCGTTTAGACTTGGCTACTTTGTTAGCTATTCACAACTATGCCCTCATGAAGAATACCTAGGTAAGAAATTTACTGTTGCATGGTATGTGAGTAATTGCTCTTGTACTTTTGCAGTTTACATTGTGCACTGGCCCTCACCTAATATGAAGCAAGGAGAAAAAATCTACATAGTAAGAAAGGTTAACTAAAACGGCAGGGCAGTCCTTTCCTCAATCTGTCCTTAATTTCTGTCCTAGCTGTTAATTAATTTCTGTCCAATCTTGAAACATAACTAAAACTTAAAAAAGCTTCTAAATGATTCTTAAAGATACTAAAAATTGAACAACTGTTTAATTCACAAACAACTCAGAAGTTTAGAACTACGCATACTTGCTGCAAGCAAAACAAAAAAATAAACAGACAAGAGTGTCATAACAACAGGAAAATATGATGAAAACGCCTCCAACCACCACAAGCTAAACATTTTGATACCATTCATCCCACCGACAACTCAGTAAAACCAATGTTAAATAAATACAGAAGTGGCAGATTCACTTGGACTGAAGTCATTTGACGATTCTGAAGTGAGTGAAGTGAGCTGTGCAAGACAGCGTGTGGAACTCTAAATTCACAAAATGCAAGTTGCCATTCATTTTCTTGCAGTGGTGACTAATGAGGATGTAGGTGGGGGAGAGTCTGGGAGATATTAACAGAAAGAAAAAGTAAGGCATTGCTAAAAATATCGCAGGCTCCAACTCCAAGTTTATTATTTTCTGGCAAATTACATAGCTAACATTATTAAGATTCAGTCTAGGTAAAAAAAGGCAGACAAACTACAGGATAAGCCCAGCTGCACAGAACACATAACCCATCTTTCTCATTTGCTCAATAACTCAAAGATTACTTTCCACTTGAGCAAGCTGCTGTTTGTTCCCTTACATGCTCGCCTTCTTCCATTAACATTTTATACTAATTGCTATTTAACTCGAGGTTTTCCTTTTAAGAAATCAGAACTGGAAACTAAGGTTTCTGAAATAAATTTGTGTCAGCTTATCTGCAGAACACTTCATTCTTCAGCAGTAAAACCATAAGCTACCATTTTGTTTGCTTATAGGACTAAAGGAGGGGGTTTCTTCCTATTCTATTTAACAGAGCCTTCTATTTCTTAATTGTTATCAAAACACTCTTGCTCATAACAAGTTCTTGTAACTGCTTTATACTGACTTCAGAAAATATATGTAGATAATGAGAAATAATTGTCTACTAACAGCCACTCTTTGATGAGCCAATGTTTATAGCCACTACAATTTACATAACTGCTACATGACTTTTGTGTCTTTGAATACCTGTCCAGTTCACATCTCAACAGCCTTATTGTCTTTCTTTTGCTACTTTGTCAGTGTGTTTGCACTACACTACATTATTTTGGTTTTCTGTGCAACTATTCAGTTTTGCCATAACTGGCACTTAATTTTACCTCACTTAATGTGAGGTAAAACCATCAAGACTATGTCAAAACCTTACATGACAGATACAGGTCAGTTTACATGACGTTGGAGCAGATTAGGCACAATGTAGGGGTTTAATCTATCCTTCCTTACCTAGAGAAAATTTGGATTAAAGGGAGTAGAAGCTTTGCCAGTAAGATTTACACTCACATTCTGTCTCAGATCTGTGCATTAAATTCTATTCAGAGAAACCCACCTTTTCACACCATAGACAGTAGAAATTAGAGAAAGAATTAAGAGATCAATGGAAAACAGATTCATTAGTCTGAAAAAATGGGAGTATTCTAGGCAAAATTGGAGTATCTAAGAAGCATGAAGAATTAATCCCCCAACACACTTTCACAGAGGTATTTGGAACAGTGGGAAAATAAAGCAAAGCTGCAGTAAGATGTTAAGTCTAGAAGGCACTGGACAAGAGGAAAAGCTAGACAGTAAATATCTTTACCATGAAGACGGCACAGTAGAATATTTAAACTATTCAATTTCAGATAGCCGTCTTATTACTTTTTTTTTTTTGTAAAACAGAGTAAAACAAAGCAAGCTGACCAGAAAGAAAGTAGTAAAACTTCAGTTTAACCACCTCACAAATGCCACGAAATCTGTACTGCAGATGTTTGTTTTGCACAGACAAATCAAAACTAATCCTTTACTGAAAGAATAGGGTGACCATTTCTCAGATAAGGTGACTAGTTCTCAGTTGTAGGGTGCACCGCACTCATACTTTTCTGACTCACATTAAGGCAGACCCCAGAAAAGCTTGTTAAATGGTTACGCTATTGAGTGATTCACTTATTCATCACCGTAAACCCTTATGCTAATCAGGAAAATAAACGCAAAAGTTCTGTAAAATTCCCTGAAGTTGCAGTTGGTGAAAACAAAGTCTTGACAGCTTTTCCCTGGAACGGTGCTGAGGTTATCACTGGTGAGGCATCACCAGCTCTTTAAAGCTATGACTGCAGAGAAAGTGCAGTAGCCAGACTGACTTGCTACATAAAATGACAAGCAATCAAGGAGAGGCACTGAAACTGCAGTGTGCTGTGCTGCATTTGCATATACTAACCAGAACAGGGACCAGTGACTTAATAATAACTGTTGGCAACAAGGGATTCCAGCTATTTCTCAGCCAACATGTTTTTTAACATTGATCACTATCCTAAAAGGGAATTTCTTCCTCCAAAAAGCAGAGTGCTTTCAGTTCCTATCAAAGAAAATTTTAAAGGCAAATGACCTGAACTCCAGCAACCTTTGCGGCCTCAGCATCCGCCTGTGGAGAATTAGCACTGCTACTAGCTGTGATTCAAGGATAGAACTTCACTGTGTATCAAGCATAAGAAAAACACAGAAAAGATGGTCTCTGTCTAAAACAGCTTGCAATCCAGACTGAAAAAATTGAAATGGGAGCCAGGCATGATAAACAGCAGGGTATCCAAGAAAACAGATGACAGACTGAGATACTGAAAGGATTTAAGCCACACGTTCTGAAAGTCACACATTAAATCATTGGGCAAAAGTCCCATCTCCTACTTAACTGCTCTAAACATATATATCGAGTTACCTAGAATAGGGGACATAGCAGCACATAAGTAAAAAATCTGCAGCATCTCATGCTTACATGTCTGCCCTTCAAAATATATACCAAACTCATGCTTGAGTACTGAGACCCTTATAAATGACCAGCAGTCAGAATGATAACCTAGTGGCATCAAGATGCAAGTGGAACTTTCTAGAGAGAGACAGCAAGAAACACTAAACCTAGAGTCTATCTGAAATCCTGCATCTCTCTGAGGCTTAAGGCCTTGAACCAGAGCTCGGGCAGACACCTGAACTCCTTCAGGATTAAATCCTCTCCTGAGAGTAGATGCTTACAAAATTTTTTTCAAGCAGGTGGGCAGGGCTCACTTTTGAGGATGCAGCTGCTGAGAGAGATAAATAGTTTCAGCTCTCCTATTTCAAACGGTAGCCTCATTTAGTAATTATAGCACTTACACAAATCTTTTGGGCTCCTAGAAAAGCACCTAATCAAAGTGTGCGTGAGATAGGAAGGCATACTTCACCCTTTCAGTGGCCACCGTGTCCCTATGCAGTTTTATGTCAAACCCAGGGCCGGGAAAGAAGCATAGAGGTCTGACAGGTTGCTGTCCTGCCTCCCAAGACTGTATGTATGTTTAAACTGCGGAGAAAGGAAGTCCTGGAGGAAGAATCCAGGACTGCCCACACTCACCTGAATCCCCTAGCCATGGACGCATAGCCTCATACCCCTCCTTGTGCAGCTCAGTGACTGGTTTATGGGTGCTCATGTTTCAGATTGATCTACAACCACTATCATCCCTTCCCTTTCCTTTGGGAATAGCTCGCAGTTTCCTCTCAAAAAAAAAAAAAAAAAAAAACAAAAAACAAAAACCCAAAAAAAAGAGATCAAAACCAACAAAGATTCTTAAACAGTAAATTAGCATTCTCTTTGAAACTGTTCCTTAGCTGCTCTGTCCCTAATACTGATTAATGTTAATAGGACCTTCTGTGAAAGCACAAAGGGGACCCAAGGCCACTACTTTGTGCTTGGAATTGTAGGTTTCCAGTTTCCTGCTGCAGGAAACAGCGTGGCTGTCTCAGTAGAAAGGTCTGAGTCAGTGTTGAATCACTGCCCAACACGATGTGAGGGGGCAGGAGCGTGTGTGCAGTTTTTGTTTTGTTGTTGTTGGGTTTTTTTTATGATGGCGTCTTTTGAATATAGGCATAAAATTAAGACCACCACCATTTTAAAGATCAGACACCCCAAGGTGCTTTTCACACAATTACCCATGATGGTTGCATTCCTAAGGCCATTTCAAACAGATAAATATCCTGCCTTCTGTATAGTCTTGCCTTAACAGCTAAAAAGCTCCGTATCCTACTGGGGAGATAACATATTTCAAGAGTGGATAAGAACAGCAGGAGGGGAAGGGTGACCTTGTGCTTCAACAGCGGTCAGAGGCTTGAAAGATCTAGATCTGAGTTCTGAAGTGAGAAGATCAAACTTCTTTGGTGAAGTTGGATCACTTGCTTAGATACACATTCAAAGGAGGTGTTTCATGCCTGAACATCAGCCACATCAAAACTGTAATCCTTCAAACCATGATCTCCATCAGGCCCATCTGCCAGGCTTCCTAGAAAGGCTAATTCTCAGAAGACCCCAAATACATAATGCACTGCAGAGACCAATGATTTTGATGCTGCCTGTGAAGGAAAAGTAGAAAATTTTGTTTCTTTAGTTAATGGCTACAATAAATGAGGCAAGACAAAGTTCCAAGTTCCAGGTCTTGCTCCAAAGTCAGCACAGGTACTTCATCCAATAGCTGTTTTATGTAAAACACAAACCCTCTTCAAAGCAGTAACTTAAACCCAGTCCTTTTCTTTTCCCTGGTAAGTGTCCATAAAAATACACCAAGTATCACATTCCCCCTCACTGGGCCAGTGAATCTGCAACAAATTCCCATTAAGTGGAACAGCTTCAACAAAAGGGAGAGGAGTATGGCCAGTCGCCATAGGGAGTGCTCACTTTTGGGAGATGTGGGTGGCTTCAGCAGTCAGGTGAAGACAAGAATCAACCACTATCTCCTCCATCTTGGATCGGTGTTCTAGCCAACGAGATTGTCCTACCGCAAGTGTTGCTTTCCTATGCTTGAATGAAAACAATGACTCACTCTCTTTTTTGGCAGACAGGTTGCAGGAAAGCTACCTTAAAAAGAAGGTATTGGGGGCTGCAATTCCTAGGGACGGAGTATCTTTTCTTTGTAGAGTTGTATGGTTGGAGAGGGTGGGATTCAGGATTTAACACAGCAGTGCTTTGCACTGGTGCTATTAGACCAACCATGCAACTCCCTGTTGACCATTCTGGTTCCTAAATGTCTCTTGAAGCATCCAGTGTTTACTGCGTGCAAGAAGGAATCTAAAACACCAGTTTGTAACTCTCAGCCTGCCTTGTGCTGGAGGAAGAAACACAATGGGCTGTGCTTTGCCCAAAGCCTGTGGCAAAACCATAACTGAATTCATAATTTGTGAAATGCTCGAGGGCTTTTTCAGGACAAAGCATTACATAAAACAAAAGATACTGCTGGACTGATTTCCACACCAGAAAGGAAGCAAATTGTCTCCTATCGATGCCACTGGCAAAATTCCTTCTTGTTAGCGACAGCAGGAGGAGGTTCCAGATAACTAGTAAGCCAGTATGAGATAGAGTGAGGAATACCACTCTAAGCAGCTTTGCACTGTGATTTATTATGTTATTTGTACTTTACGTTAAAGCTCTTTCCTGTTTTGTAGGCCATGGTCTACAGAGCTGAGGGTGTGCATTCATTGCCCTGAGCCAGGCATTGTCTCCACTTCTTCGTGATGCTTTTTAATTGGGCACCCCACCCTGCTGAATCCACTGGCACAGGAAGACCAGGTGCCAATAATTGAAAACCTAGAAATAGTAGGGAGTGAAACAGGAGACAGTTGCCTCAAATTTTGCAGTGGTCAAATGCCAGATCTTTTTAAAAGTGAAGGAGATAGCTCATTTATCAGTTTCATTTCTTTCAGACTTGTATGTCACATCCTTATTTAAAATACAGTTTCTCCTAGGGCAAATAGACTGACCAAATTAGCAATGATTAGTAAGGGGGGCCTGGACATCACTTTGCATGCCCAGGACATAAATCACTGTAGCATTCTATATGAAATGTATCCAAAGCTTTTGTATATAAAGAATCTCTAAAGTTGTAATTTCAACAGTGGTCTGTGCATTGACCTAAAAATGGCCTGGACAAGCTGTGCTGCTATCAAAATAGATAATTCCTCTTCCCCCCTAGTAGTGGTATATAAAAAACAAGAAGGAATATTGCCAAGATAGAAATTACTTTCTGAATCCCCTAAAAACTTAAGTCACTGACAGTGATACTAGGTGCTATTAAAAAGCTGGAACATACACTGAATTAGGAATTGAAAGAATGACAATGATGATATAAATCTGAATGTGTGAAATTCCTGAGAGATCCCTAAATGATATCCTCAAATCTTAATGACTTTATGCATTAGTGCAGATAATAAAAGTTACTGTAAACTATAAATATGCACATGTCTGAAACAAATTATTCTTACCCTATTGTACTCTTGTACTATTCTATAAAATAATTTTAACTGTTCAGAAAAGCAGAGAAATTTCAACACTTCAGAGAAACAAGAAAGACCTAAATAAAATGATCCTAGAAAGAAAATTCATGCAAATTGACTAACTTCAAAAGTGAGTGCATCTAGCAAAACACTAAAGCAGTTTATTAAAACCAACATCTATTTTTGACAAAATTCCTTCTTCTACCTAGGCTGAATGCAAACTGTAACTCCTTCATGTAAACTGAACCTAGAAGGTTCTGTGAATACATGATGAGATCTGCAGCAGGACAGCGCAGAGCCAAAGGCTCAGACTTATTGCGTCAAGTTTTGGACTGGTGCGAGTTCTCACACAGATGAACTACAAAGCCCTGAAAACATTTATAAGGCCCATGTTGACAGGCCTATAACTACCAAGGAGGTGCTACTCTAAAAAAAAGAAAAAAAAAATCCAGAAGAGAACCAAAACAGCTAAAAAAGATCTGAGTGAGGTCTTGCCCATCAGTCAGAAACCAGATGAAACGTTTAGATTTTGTGTAGGCTCTCTGGCTCAGGCCAATTTCACCCTAATAGAGGGCATTTTTCCTGTTAACACACAGCAGTATGTGTTTCACCACAGGATAGGTTAAGCTGTGTTTTTTAAAAGCTCAGCATGTGTTTTCCGGGTTTGCGAGCATATGTTGGGCCGAAGAAGACAGGAAAAAGCATATTAAAAGTTGGAGGGATATGTTCTTCTCCTCTCTTTGATCCAGTGTTCTTGTGGGATTCTGACTACACTTTATTTGTTGTTTGTTTTTTAACTTAGTATTTTTGAATTAGGACATTTTATTCATTAATTCAGATATGCAGAACAGAGGTCAGACACATGACTTGTAGGTGTCACTTAGGAAAAGTCTGACCCTTCTCATGGCATTTTATTTATTTACTTGTTTTTTGCTCTCACTATCACTTTGTTTTGCTTAAAGATAAGCTGAGGCATTATTTCCCACCCAGTCTTGGCTCTACTTGCCTGCCCCTTTAATTAGGTTGCAGTTTTCTCTTTCAATAAGCTCTGAAGTCATTTGTTGTGAAAGCAGTTTTGCCCACTCTGCAAAATGGGAGTTGTTGGTTTATTCGTTCCACCTAACTCACAAAGTGTTTTTGGCATTATTAAGTGCTTACAGCTATACATCACTATTTCTGTAACAATTGTAAGTCAAGGCTCTTACTTTATATATCATAGGACGGGTAGACAGCACCATCTACATTTTGTGCAGTGTCTGTTGCTTTGAAAGACACCAGGGTCAGATGCCCAGCACTGAGAGGGGACCGGCTGGAGAGGCAGCAAGGCAGAAGTACCAACAAGTTATAACACCTGAACGTATCCGTTCGTGATCGTGGATCATCACTGTCTACACTATTCAAAGCAGCATGCCAAAGAGTCACTTAAACCAGCCCTCCAAAATCTGACCACCCCAAACAATGTATATTTTGCCGTGTAGGTAGGCCCTTTTGAGGCCCTGGGTTAGAAACAACTTCAGGAAAAAAGCATCAAGGAAACCTTATTTCCCAGAGAAGAATCCCCGTATCTCCTTCCCCTTCCATCCTGAAATGAGCTACCATTGTGGACTTACAGTTGCATTAGCATGTGGTGTTATCCAAGATTGTTTCCAAGGGCTTAATTAAGATGTTAAACAGAAGCGAACAATCACAAGAAGTGTGATGTGGAATACACCATGCATTCTAGCCTTTAAAAAAAGTTATAGTTTGCTTCTGGAAAGCATTTAGTTCCCTGTAAGTTATCAGAAACCTAACATTTACAGAGAGCTGAGAATTTCTTCCCCGAAGCTGGTATTACGGTTCCAGTTATCACAGATAACCATGCCATCTGTGAGCAATTACCTTTCACTTCCTCTTTAAAACATAGTCAAGATGCTAAGTCCGGCCTCAGTTCTTTCCTGAGGTTTGGATGCATGAACAAAGACATTTACAATAAGATGAAGTTCACCCCAAGCCTTCTCCTCCAACTTGGCTATATCAAGAGTTGCTGCTTCAAAATTGCCCATTCTGTGCTCTAAATTCTCCCTGCTTTTCTGTCTCTACTTCAGAAACCCCTTAAATCTCCATAAGAGCAGTAGCACTCTTTGGATGGTACTTCTCTCTTTTTATGAACCATATAAAAGGTTGTTCCTCTAGGGGAATGGATGCTGCAAAGCTAGAGTGATTTCTGCCCCTTTTTTCCAGGACAGACTGTTAACTTCTCCGTCCTTGTATGTTACCAAGTTTGTTCTTACACCATCACATTAGTGAGAATGGTAACCCTGGGGACCTGAGTGACATCGTAGATGGGGGGGGGGGGGGGGGGGGGAAGGTGTTTTACTTTTTTGTAGCAGTTGAACTACATTTTAGAAAAGATTAAAAGTGGCTGTCAGTACATGGTCAGTGCTAGCTAGGTTCTATTTTATACAATGTAACAAAAAAAAGCATCACATCATTACATAAGAAAAGTCATTTTTAAAGTCTTTACCTGTTTCTTCAATGCAGCCAATCATTTTTTCCATATTTTTAAGTGTTCAGAGGACTGAGTATTTCTTAAAGCAAGGACCAGCAGAGCTGGAAACAACTATATACATGATAACTACTTGTATTTCTAGAGCATCTGCACTAAATGGAGGTCCTCAAAAGATTACCAAATTTATCAGATCTGAATGTTCTGAACGGTTCAAATAAGCGTTGGAAAAGCATATGTGTTTTTGAATTTGCATCAAAAGTTCACTCAAATATACATCTTCTGAAATTTCCCACTCCCATAATCCCTGAGAGCTGTGTTAGCACTCACTTATTTTTAACCATCAACAGCAGTATTAACAGTATTAGCATCAGTAGACACTGCTGCCAAATGGAAGCATTCTCCTCAGAGATGTTTGAGTCCTGAATGGAATTAGAAAACCTCAAAATGGAGCTGACTTATACTGGTGGAGCACTGAGAGATAACTGATGCTCACCCCTGTTCCTGCTGCTCTGGGGAGAAATTTTAATGTTAATCTCTGTAGTCTTCAGTCCACCACTAAACTCATTTAAGAAGAACAAATGCATAGCATACAAACCAGGATCATATTATTATGGCCGTGCTACTGTGGTCTTTGCAATGACCCTAGCTGCCAATGCAGCACTTCTAGAATGATCTCAAAAAGTCTCCTGAAGGTTTTAAAATAAAATATTAGAAACACTTCTTCTCTCCCCATTACTTATCCAGCTGTAATACTAGCAGTATTCTTCATTACTTTTCTAGATCCATACCATATTTCTACTACTAATGCGTACTAGAGATTAACTCTAAAGCTTAGGGTTAAGAGAATGATGAATGTTTCAGGCCTCTCAGTCAAAGAGAGACACTTTCCACAGTCAAGGGAGAAGCAGTTACAATAACTAAATTCAGCAGATAGGGGGTGGTCTGCTTATAATCCCACAAGCCTTGTTTAATTCAAATTTATATAAGATAGTACTTGTGCTATTCACAGTAATTGTCAAAAAATTCTATTCACTGTTCAACTATAAAGGAAGACAAAATCTCTTCCTCAAGGCACATAAAGGCTAATTCTTACTGCTTCAATAACACTTTAATTGATAGAGTACAAACTCCCTTAGAAAAATATCATTACTTCAGCTGTGATGATGGAGTCTCCCATAGAGCCAATGTGTGAAGTTTCAGTTCTTGGAGCTCCTTTGGTGAGAAATTAGTATGACTTTAACCACAAAGTGATGGCTACAGATATCCTAGTGTAACTTCTTGTGCTCCCTGTACCAACACTCCTCTAAATCCCTCAGTGTTGCATAGCGTCCATCTCATTTTGCTCGCAGGATTTGATAGCGCCAACCCAAATCATTCTATGATTCTATGAAACATCAGAACAAATGATAAGCTGTGAGCGTGACATTGTTAATGAATAGTGAAACTAAAACACACTTAAAAGATGTGACTGGCCGAAAGACACATAGGAGACCAGTATAAAAAAAAACCAGCAGTAGAGTCTAGTCATGCTTCCTCACAAACTCTACCACCCCCAACAACTCATATAATGATGAAGCATGAAGGGTGAAACAAAAGGCACCGCACATCTCTGGCAAACACCTACTCTCTCGTACACACACTTATGAACTGCCACTTCAATCCCACATTAATCATTCCAGCATCCTCTGCCCAGGTTTCTAAGTCAAGGACTTGCACTCTCACCTCGCAACTTTTACACACGGCAGTTTCAGCTCTGTAAGAAAATTATCCTCAAATCTCTCCATATTTGTCTTTCAGTACTTCTTTAGTTGCCTCACGAAAAAGAGATCTCATCAAAGATTTGGAAAGTAATGAGGTAATAGTTTTGGGAACTATTTAGGTAAATATTGAAAAAAGTAAAATAAGAACACAGCCAAAACTGATTCATTTGCTATGTCAATTCCATCAAACAAGACTTATAAATTTCACGCTTACTGCTGAGTTTTTAACATGAGTCTTTGACTGCAGAAGCTGAGGTGCTTTGTTCTACTTCCTAAACAAACTCTTTTTTTCTCCCTCTGATATTTATAATTCCCATATAGTCTTATAACTTCTGTAACACCAGCC
Source organism: Platalea leucorodia (assembly GCF_965183815.1). Lineage (NCBI taxonomy): Eukaryota > Metazoa > Chordata > Aves > Pelecaniformes > Threskiornithidae > Platalea > Platalea leucorodia. The sequence continues at coordinate 123,685,109 of NC_138823.1, forward strand.
TATTTTTTCAAGGGTTTCATATTTAGCCTTAGGCAACAACCATGCCAGATTCCACAATAATATTATCAATGGTTTCTTCTTTGCAATTCCCAGTGTGGTTTCACTTGTTGGTACGTGGGGTTGCACAACTCCTTTTTAAGCTGTACATGACATTTTTTAGTACATCTTTAGTGCTTCCTCAGAAACTTAGATGCTGCATTTTCACTTAAACTTAAGAGTTTAAAACAACTTCTGCCAAGAATGACTTCAGACACCATGATGCCAAGAGGCAGTTCTGCCAGTCAGCATCAGTATTAAGTGACAAAAAAGCTGCATTCATGGATGGGGGTTTGAAGAACCCTGAGGTGCTCCTTTACAAAAACTGGTATACTGAACATTAAAAATAATAATAAAGCAAACAAATAAAACCACAGCATGGCTGTGAAATGAGACTGCTCAGACATCAGGAAATGAGAATGCAAGCAGGGTCTATAAGCTCTTTCTATATGCAAAGTGTACAGAGCTCACTGGGACGAGCACAGAAGGGCCCAGTTTCCACACAGAAGTGCAATGGTGTGTTGGAAGCTAGGTATGGCTGTGAAACCATTTTACTCAGATTCAATGTTTGTGTTCATCACAAGAACTGCTCACCTGTGCTGCTGTAACTGAGCAAAGCACTTATGCAAGTGAAGAAAACCCCACTGTCTCTCTAAGTCCCCTAACAGTCAAATGTTCTTCTTCAGCAACCAGTAGTCTAACAAGGTGGAGAGAGCTGAGCCAATCTATAGCCAACTAGTAACATTCAAAAGGTAATTCTGCGACTTGATCTTAATTACCCTATGTGCCACATGCATACAGCTATACTCCTGCCTGCTTACCCCAGCTCTTTAATCTAGTGTCTCCTGATTTTGAGCCTTGGCTTGGTCTGATACAAGGCTTCTTGGTTCTTGGCAAAACCTTCTCTTGACTTCTGAGCCTGCCTAGCCCAGACCTAATCATGGGTGTGTGCTTCCCAACTTGCAGTCCACAACATGGATACTACATAGTATACATGTATATTACATAGATAAAGAACTCAGATACTAACTTCTTCCCAGCAAAGCAGCAATTTCTTAGCTCTCAAGGCCAGCAATGCATCATACAAAGGAATTGTGGTGCATAGTACCACTACATGTAAAATCCCTGGGGAAAATAAAAAATATTGAAGGGCCTAAATTCCTGAATTCATGTCAGGATGAGCACTTTCAGGCATACTCAGGAACTAGGCTCATCATTCGTGGCCTGGGTTTGGTGAGGCAAGGCATGCAGTACAGGCTACCCTAAAAGTTCACCATGTTGGCATTGGGCTCCCACCTGTATAGAGAAACTCATGTGTGAGAGAGGCTGCTCTGTAGTGTACCTGAGCTGTCTGGGCTGTACACAGGCTGAAGGCTAGCACGAGCCATGCCTGGGCTTTCTATGCCCATAGCACCTCTTGTTGGCAGTCTGAGCTATGAATGTCTGTACATCCCATCAGCCTTTTCAGCAGATGATATCTGGGCTCATTCAGGAAGGCCTTTGGCCACATTATCTGCCCAAGGTTGCTTTTATGACGTTTCCAAGAGGGGAAATTGAATGCCAGGCCTATCACAGTGCATCCAGCTATATGATATACAAGCTCAGGACAAAGATATGGGTATTGTAAGCCAAAGTTTTCTCTGGAATTCCCTGATGCCACCTTAGCCATCACTTGAGTGAAAACTTAGTATAGACAAAGCTATTGCCCTTGCACAAAGCATGATTTCCCCATGTCTCTCAGAGCTGCGTGGAGCTGATAGCCTCTTAGAGAGGATTGTGGCATCAATGTCAAAATGCATATTAAACTTAATGCATATTAAACCCTACTTAAGAGATCTCAAAACAGTCAAATATTTTGCAGTATCTAGTAGAAAACACAAAGCCTTATATGAACTAATTTTCCTGACAGTTTTTTTTCTCTCATTCTTTTACACTTTTTATCCTGATCATCACCAATGCTTTTATTAATTTCATCCAGTGTGAAGCAATTTAAAATTAGTTCACACATTTGTTTGCTCACAACAACAAACACCTAAACAAAAAATTTTTTGTGTAATTCATTTTTAAAAGCTGCACAATAAACATAAAGCTTTCAAATAGGCTCATATGGAGAATTACTCTACTGGAAGCATAATGTCATAGAAACAATTTCCAATTTTACTTTTTCTGTGCTATGCAGCAATTTTCCACATTTAGTTTTATCACCCATGTCTTATTGTATTGCCAACATCTGTAAAAGAATTCCCTTTACCTGCCAACATGAAAAAACCAAAACAAATCAAAACACAGGAAGACAGAAAGTGTGTTTCTTTGGAGTTCTATTTACTTATTTTAATTTATTTTTGCTCATTCAACAAATAAATTATGGATAAGGGTAAATAACATTTCAAGCCCAACTTTTGACATGGATCAAGACAGACACTTTATTTCCAGCATAAAAGACATGGACTAAATACACAAGTATTTTTAAAATCTCATGTCAACTTCAGATTGCGTTAGAGGGAGATTTTTGTTGCCTTACTATTTTATGTTTGAGTTTATAACGCTCCCTCTTCAAAGGGAGTCAAATGTTTTTGCTTAGGTCTATGTATACTGACTCAGCCATATGTGAAGGGCTACCCTTGTGTGAGCTGTGGAGGGGGTGTAGATTGTCTTGCTTATAGCATTATACATTATACAATCCAAATCCCCTGATCTTCTGATTTTGAAAGAGGAAGAGATGCATGTAAATCACATGAAACACCATGGGACTACATTTTAGCTGAAGCCTTTTATCTGTGGTTATATCCCACTCTTCCCACTTCATGCAAAGATACAGTTATATCCTTCATACTGTTATCTGCTGCAGACTCTCAGATGGTTTCCATCATGGAGAATATGGGACACAGCAGTTTAGTTATTTTCCCATGTAGTCTATTCAAAGGTACTTTTGGTCCAGTTGCGTACCAGTAATTCTTGCTTTGCAAGACCACATCTTTGAAGAACTTCTGAGAAAAATTAATAACAATTTACTTAAAGCTCTGATGTTTTGTCAGGCTTTGGTAGTAATCAAATTTCCATTTTAATCAAATAATGATAAAAAAGAACCAAAGAAAGCTATTATGCAGTGTTTTGAAAATGGTCATTAGACACAAGGTAATTAGTCTTGTTTTGAGAAGGAGTGGCTGGCAAACAAGCAAAAGCAACAGTTCAAAAAGGGGAGGATTTTCTAAGTAGAGAGAAATCACATCAATGTACGCAACAAATAATAAAAGAGCTAATTATTATTAGGAGTAAACATTGATCAATGAAATCTTTCAGATTACTAGAGCCAGAGTAGTGTGAGAGAACAAAAAAGTGAAATTTCACTATATAAACTGCTAACTTCGAGGTAATAGTGTTGAAACACACACAAGTTAACAAGAGGGACTTGACAGCTGATCCACGTGACATAAGGGAAACTTAGCAGACTTTTATGAAACGTTTTTAAAAAGCCAATAATCATGCTTGATTATTCAAAAGACTATTGAATGAGTGCTAAATTATCAAAATTAATTTTCATCTGGCAAACACATCTACACTCCTCTTCTGTTTATGCACAGAAGCCTATAATTCTTTGAACTACACAGAGCAGATACTCCCTGGTCTAATGTTGTCAAATATTCCTAGCCCTCTCACAGAGTTTTTTTTCTCAGCTGTTATTAAAATGGGCAAGGTTTTCTCAAACCATGCTCACCACTCTCATTTCTGTAATATCCGTAGAGAAGAAAGATGACGATGACTGTGCATTGCAGCAAGAAATTTACCTTCTGAATATAGCGTTTGTGGTTTACAAGCAAGTTATACCTTCAGTGGAGGGGGACCAGGCCATCTCTGTGGAAAGGAGATATTTTTTGCAGGTAAGATGTCATGGATGCCAAGATATATGACTATGTCTAAAAAAGAAAGCGATGTCCTCCCTCCTTGAGGTAGAGAAAAACTTAAACCTCCACATAGAATACCTACCAGCTAGGATAAAACATTAGATCTAGCATGCAGAGATATACAAACATACTTTATGCCACCCCTTGAACAATAATTAGATTCAAATAATAATATTCAAGCCCAATATTTCTTGGCTAGCTTCCTTCACTCCTTTCTCCTATGTGCTTTTTGGAGCAATGGATTAGAAACAAATCTGACTCACATGGAATTTGAATAGGAGGACTTTAAAATAAAATGACATTGTGGGAATGGTAATTACTTTGCTAATGGTTAGTAATCTAAATGTGCCTCTTCCCAAGACAATGAAATAAGAGGATTTGGTGTCCTCTTTGAATCACAGACAGATTTCCAATCCATCCGGTAGGACTAAAATATGAAGAACACAGAAGCCCAAAACCTCCATTTTACTTTAAAGGGGTCAAAATTGTCATCATGTATCTTGCACTTCTAAAACGGACAACAAAAAAGCTATTGATATGAAGTGAAATGGTACAAATGCAGCTGTAGTTATGTACTAAAAAAAATAATAATAAAAAAAAAATCATATAGCTATTTTACTTTCCTCCTCACCTTTCCATTTTAGCCCTACTATTTACTGTGATCTAATAAGAAAGGACAGTTAATGTTCTTGGCAGTAGGAGACACATCTGGATAGTAATAGATTCCTAGGGAGGAGCGATTCCGAACTCCATCATCCCGTCACAGAATCTGTGAGGAAGCCAGTGCCCTACAAACTAGGGTAGTATATTATCTTTCCTTGTGCTTCTTGACTAAATAGAGAAAAGGATTATTTTAAGTAAGCCCAAAATGTCCTGAACTGGGAAAACAACACTATAAACTTACTGCCTGGTATAATTCTGTACGACCTGCCAGAAGGAACAGAGGGAAGAAAAGAGAGAGTTTGGTCTCAGTGGAGAGATGCCAGAGAAGAATTCGGCCAACTATGTTCACAACAATGTAAGAAGAAATTAGTGTCTCCAACCACCAAAAAACCCAAACCAAAACCCAAAACATTTTTGCAACAGCCTAACTGACATAGCTTTTTAAGTTTCTAAGAAAAACGACAGTATGCCTGAAAGAATAACCCCTAGTTTCTGCTCAGTGGTAACCAATAAAGAAATCTCTATTGATATCAGAGGATGAAAAGTTCTCAGAACAAAGCTATCCTATTTCCAACTTTGCCAAATACTAGCATAAGTTTATTTTCCAAGGGAGCACATCCAAGACAAGGCAATTTTCCTAGGAAAAATGATATTCTACTAACTTACGTCAAACAAGGAAAAATAACAAGCGAGCTCCTGAACCTTAAATACCAGGTCATAAAACTCAAAGGAGGAGAATACTTTCCTGAAAACCAGAAGAAATTGTGGCAGACTTTCTAGATTCTTTCTGCAGTGGGAGCTTGTGTGTTCAAGGCATGTTTGTACAACATGGGACAGAAGCAAGAATAAGCAAAGTGGTGACTCCAGGGAAACCAGTGTAGAAAATGTCTGCCTTCTCCATAGTTCAACAAGTGACCCTGTGCTTTATGAAAGCTGTGACAGGGAGCTGCAGCAGCACTGTATCTTATGAAAAAAACTTTACATACCTGAGCAGTCAGAAGTGTACTCTGCCTGCTTTTCTGCATACTAATTCCTTACAGTTTACAGTTCAGGACTGAAGAACCTTCAGTATCTTACCCCAGCACATTTCAGTGCAGTATGTAAACACAAGTGATGTGTTTTAATTGGCAGTCACCAGTGACCTGTGCTATGACAGTACAGGATGCAGCTGGACGTGTCACGAATACAGAGCAACAAGTTCAACACACATGCCATTGTGCAGACACCACATGCCCAAATACAGAAATTTAAAATAGCCCTTGGATGTTTTGAAACCAGGCAGAGCAAAATCTGGTCTTCATTTACACAAGTGAACTGAGTTAGTGGAGAATGAATAGAGTATGCTTTTACCCCTACTCCCATCACAGGGAATCATCAAAAAGGATTCTAGCTTGAGAATCCCTGAGTGCCAGGAAGGGTTTTTGACCTGGAAGTTAGCTTTGGAGGCCTGTCAGGTTCTTAATTCTGCCTCCAATGCCATGAATTACATTAGCAAATACATGCTAGCCTACTATTTGTTGGGGAAGAGGGCCATTTAGGAAGCCTGCATTGCACCATTCCACCCACACCTTCAAGCAGCAAAGAACTGCAAGCTTATAAAAATGCTTCTAAATGTTTGTTTCCCTTTAACTGTATCCACCTCCTGTGATTAATATCAATCTGCCAGGATAATTTTCCTGCAAGTATATTATTTTCAATACTAAAATAAAAATTAACACTTAACTCACAGTACAGACTGTTCTATATAGGTCTACTCAAAAACAGAGTTATGCATCTATGTTCAAAAGCCATACCCCTGCTACCGAAAAGCATTTGTGCTTTCATTATACTTAATTTACCATTCTTTACAAATGAAAGCAAAGAAAGAATGTGTCTAGTTATTTACTGCTTTTTTATGATATATAAAGTACTGTGTTTACTCTTGTTTTTGAAATAAAAGCTTTCTACATTTTTTCTGGTAGTGGTTTTACTTGGCAGTTCTCAAGATGGCAGGAAAACTAACTGGAAAATGAGAAATGTAGTTCTATTTGAATTAAGATAGTAAAATAAAAACAGTTTTTTGTACAAAATATTGGATTTTTTCTGAGGTTTTTGTTTCTCACTTTTTAAATAAAAACATGAAGAAAATAAAGGCAATTATTTTCCTGATGAGCTATTGCTTACAAATTTTCTCTTTCATTATCAAAGAAACCAGACAATTTCAGAAGGAATAACAAATTTTACTGAATAAGGTTGGTTCTATTAAAATACTTTTTTTTCTTTCTGAACTAATCTAACGAAATTTTCAAAATTTGACTGAACAAGGCCATGGGCAATCTGAAGTTAGACTTACTCTGAGCAAAATTTTGGAGTCTGCGATCTTCAGGGGTCACTTACAACCCAAATTTTACTATGAGTCTAAATAGCACAGCTATTTCTGTTTCATTCTCAATCCAAATTAATTGGTTAAAAATATCCAATCAGGCCAGGTTCAGAGTAAGGCTGAAACAGCTACTTACTCCCAGTATCAGTACAACTATAACAACCTCTATATGATGCTGCATCTTATGCCGTGGTCATATACTTGTTTTCTTTCCTGCCTTACCTTTATATTTTAAATTAACAACTATTTAATTCAAATTCTTGGCAAGTCCTGGAAGAAAAGCTTTCTTTGCGAAATATTAATTATCTGTATCTTCTCAACTAAGGGCTGAAAAATGATCAATGTAAGTTTTTTGGTTCTTTCAGCAAATTATGACTACCAACTACATTAACAGCAGCAATAGCTATTATTGATTACATTTATAAGATCAGTATCTGTTTTCACATTCTGTATTGATTTATTGGGCTGAGACCTTTCTTCCTAATTTTGAATTATCTAAGCTGTAGGAAACACTAGCATCCTAAAACTAGGAACATGGGTATAACCCAGAGTTAATTAAAATACTATATTTTTGGTTGGATGAGCAATCTGGTCTAGTGAAAGGTGTCCTTGCCCATGGCAGGGGAGTTGGAACTAGAAGATCTTTAAGGTCCCTTCCAACCCACACCATTCTATGATTCTATGATTTTTGACTTACGGATCTGGCAACTAGCACGTGCTTATGCTTTTACTGGCATACAGTGGACAAATGCCAACATAGCTTGCCTTTTTTTTTTCTCCATAAACACAGCTGTTTGCAATGAATCAGTTCTTATAATTTCCCAATTGACCCATAATGAAGGAGAGCAGCCAGCTTTAAAGCACCAGTTGTTAATACCCTTTCTTAATCCAGGTTTGTGAGGCTACCTTTGCAAGAAGTGTGTTTTGTGAAGGTGAAACTGGAAATGCCTGTGTGCATGCACACACATTTATGTGTATTCTTTCTACGGAGAAAAAGAAATGGAAAATGTCGTTGGAAGTGGCTGACAAATACATGAAAATTACCAGATGAACCACCTCAAAGAGTGAGGTCCTGCCTTGGTCACACAGCAGTTCAATCAATGGTATGATGAACATGTCATTATGTTATGCTGTCCACACCATAGTCTGGATATAATTCAGATCCTAGGGATTTAAAAGCTTTTTGAAAGTTCCATTCAATAATTATGCTGCTCAAAAAGTTTTCAACTTACTTCGCAGTCAATACAACCAGGAAACTCCTGATGCCACCAGAATGGATAGCAGCAAGATTATGATGACGTTTGGAAGAAAAATTGCTTGGATAGTTCATAGCTATTTGACATCATACCTATTTATATCTTGCTGTGACCACGATAACAATCATGGAAACTGAAAATCTGAGTACCAGAAAAGAGGAATACACAAGACGAGTCTCAGTTCTACCTTTCTCGGTTGGTTTAGTACAGACCATTGATATGTGGGCAGTAGTGTTCAGCTGCAGATTGCTACTCTGACAGGTTTTTCTGCCTTGAGAAGTGAAGCTACTTCTGCTATATTTAACAGATAAAGCCAAAGGTTGATACTCCTGAATAGATTAAGCAACAGTAACAATACAAAATTTTCCGAAGGACATCAAGTTTTTTCCTGTGATTAAGAAAAGCTTTTCCAAGACCATCTATAGACAAGCGTTATGTAATATATGTCACAGATTATAACAGCTTCAACAGACACCTAAGTTTATGAAATAGATACACAGATACTACGTTCTGTTTGAAGTACTAAAAAAGGTACATCAGTCAAAAGACACATGTATGTGGTACGATCTTTATAGTAAAGCTAGAACACAAAGGAGTTGTCCAGTCTTTGCCTGATCTTTTGCCTGTGGTTTCCTTTTGATGATCAGTGACTGATCGTATTTCCTAAAGAACTACATAGCCGCTCATTTAAAGAAACTCCATGAATCACATGCAGCAAGTTGTAAATGTTGCTGCTTTGAAGCAGCCAGAATTCCTCCGAGGTTCTCTCTTCTGACAAAGTTTGGATACCTGTCACTCACTTGCCTTGGTGTTTAATGATATGAAGACCAGACAAGTGAAAGAGATGCTTGGAAAACAGATATGCAATAAAAAGCTATCAGACTTGATCCACACTGCAGGTCCAGATCACAGCGTGTAATGAATCTGTATTACAGATAGTTGATAACGTACTTTCTCCATCCTACTTGGGTAACTTTGTGGTGAAAGCAAGCACAACGAGCTTTGAACTGAGCATCCAAAGAGGTCTTTTGAAAGTGTAAGTAAGAAGAGCTCATAATACCAAGAATTAAGTGCAGTACATACTATGAGAAAAGTAATATATTTTTAACTGCCCCAAGAATGGAAATTTATTGGTGCTATAAACAGGATTGATACTGTGGGGGTCTGAATATATTTGGCTAATAACCATTTTTAATATATAATACAACATATTTTTGTTTAGCTCTGAGAATCTGGTAATGTGTTTTCCAAGGAAGGGTGACATACCTCAAGTGGGAAGCGGTACTCTATAATGAAAAGGATTTATTGACAACACCGTTTTTTTTTCTGCCTGCACAAATTGGAACATAATACTGAAACACAGTCCTGCAAAGAAAACCTATTAGTCAGGGCCCAGCATTCTTATGACATGACAAGCCTTGAAGGTAGCAAAAATAGCTGAGAGACTTTACACATAGAAACTGATCCATGTTGGGTTGTGGGAATTCCTCTATGGAAATAATGTTTTGTTCAGGGGCTGTCAAGTAAGTGAAGATGGGGAAGATCTTTTATTTGGTATCACTTTCACAGATGAATTGGAACAGAAAGGAGGACATAAGAGGCACAGCCAAGTCCCTTCTCTCAGAGTCATTTTGACAAAACTCAATGGTGAGAAATTACTTCATTAACTTCACATATTTTAAGTCAAAGGTAATTTTGGCAACAGCCCATTGACAGGTGACTCGAGCTGTAACTCAGGAAAAGAAGAAAAAAAAAAAAAAAAAAAAGAAAGTACGTTCCAATGTTTCCTTTCTGGCAGTATAATCCGCATGAGCTATGCAAAATTCCCTCCACAACCTCAGCTATTTTCCAAGGGGCCAAGAAGGTGAAAAGTAGCCTAGAGGTAAAAAGTGATTTTTAACAGGCAATAATATCTCATTATCTCAATGCTACAATAATGTACAGTGTCATGGGAAATAACATATTCCTTCATCTGAAAATGTAACCATACACATTGTAGTCTTCATTCAAGGAGTTATTTGGGCAGAGGCAGGTGGTAGGGGTTACATTCATGAAACAATTATACAAAACCATAGATGTCTCCATAGATATTTGTTTACATTAGATTTGCTTTCTGATATTTTAGCATGGACTAACAAAAAGACTGGAGTTGGAGAGGGGAGGAAAAGATAAAAGATGATGAGTGGAACTTATCCTTTACCCTGAAGGGGAATTCTGTAAGAAAGGCAAATCATATTAAGAGAAGCCATTATTCCCAAATCAACAGGAATCAATTAGCTGTGGATTATATGGTTGGTTTGGTCATCAGCTGCTGTATCTGCATTATTATACATGTTTTTTCACAGCATGATTTACTTCAGCAAAAAATACACGACAGAAGGAAGTCTGAGTTCTATGACTTCAGAAGTACAAGGGTGAGACCTAGGTTTCAGAAAGACCACCTTTCTATGAGCTTGTGGAACAACATAAGCTCAGAAGACTGGCATGACCAGAGAGAACATAAAACTACTCATTTCAGTCCTGCAAGACTCCACTTAACTCCCCTTTCTGAACAGATAAATGAGTGACTGCATAAATGATAACTTAGTTCAGCTCTCAGCAGTCACACAGTGACAAAAACAGTAGAATTCACATTTAGTATTATTTTATATAAGCAATATCGTGGGCATTTAAAGGGAATGAGTCTTTTTCATGGTGATTTGATCTGCCTGACACACACTGTGCCTTGAGAAGCTGCAGGTTGCTCCTGTCAGTATGTGGGTTTTTAAGTCCTGCTTTCAAGAGCATTTCCACTGCTGGCACTTACAATCTTGCTACAAGGGTTTCTGTAGCTCTAGGTACAGTCGCGCAGCTATGCTCTCGGAGACTCCTGCTGGACGCATGGCACTCGCTGACAAAGAGCTTTGCTGCTTGCAAAGCTATGCCACCTCCTACACGACAAACTAAGCCACCCCGAAACCTCCTCTGTAGCCATAGGTGCATCCATGATTTCTCCTGCCATTGGAGATGCATGATTTTTCTCCAGTCCTGGCTAAGGATACAATGCCAGAATAACTTTACTTTATGCTAGCCCTTCTGAAAACTGCCCCTGGCTCCTCCACAAGCTAGTGCAATTGTTGAAAGACAGAGAGCAGGAACAACAGGCTTCTATCTTTTCTTGACCCTTTTAGAGGACTTTGTCTTGCTGTGAGCATTCAAGAGGCTTTTATACACCACCAATGTTAACAAGGTAACTCCCTTACATTTCTGCCAGAAAGGGATGGATGCAAAAAGTAAGTTTGAAAAACTGAATGAAGCTGAATTGGATTGAAATGTTTAAGACCCAGCTCCACACGCGGTATCCTGATTCTGTGTTATCCCAATATTGATCTGAAGCCTTACTCTTCCAATTTAGTGGTAGATCTTGGTGAGAATTTTTATCAGACTGGATATTACAGTAATGACATGTTAGACAAGGACAGGGTTATGAAGCATTCTTTTGGAGGGGATATTATTGCAGTGGGGATAAGGAGCAGCAGAATTTCAATAGGGTTGACTTTAAAGTACTACGTTGTGTATCACATGCCGTGATATGTGAGACAAACCCACATGTTAAAAGCTACAGCTCTAGCAAACAAGTACTTTTCTAAGTCTAATAATAATTCAAACCATATAACCAAACGTTCCAGTCCATTCTGATCTAGTTCTGTCAGACATTCCTAAGCCATACTGTAAAAAAACAAAAACAAAATACCCCCACACACACACCAAACAAAACCAACAAAAACCCCAAAACCCCACCAAGAAACCTGAGTGTAATCACTTTGCAAGCCTTATTTATTTTGTTATAAAGTAAGGCTTTTGGAAAGCTTTCAAGACAATGCTTATTCTTGAATAAATGCCATTACAAACTTCACAAATATATAGGATAGGCAAACCAATTTCTGAAGAGAGAATGAGCAAGCATCCAGCTGAAGAAACCACAGTGCCCCACTGCCCCACTCCTATCCCTTGCTCCACACAAAAGCCAGAAAACAAATTTCTTCTGGATAAAGTGAATGCTGACTGATTGCCTTTTTTTTTAAAAAAAAAAAAAAAAAAAAAAAAATGCCATCTTGACAAAACCTGCCCATTTGCTCTATCCCTATGTGCAACCAAGATTGCTTTTCTGAAACACTTTCAAATTCCACTTACTGCCAGGATAACTGAATGTTTTATCTATTAGGCTTGAATCCCCCTGGCCATGACATTATTCAAATACTGCTGATACAATGGTCTCCACATACAGCTGCTTCTGCTAACACATACCAGGAAGAATTTTATTTTGACAGCTTATGAAAAAATTTACATAATCAAAGGAAATGTGGCAACACTTTATTTTAAGTGTCCAGTAACCAGTACTTCATCACAGCACAACACCTACAGGAAGTGCATATGACATCCACATGAGTACTAAATGAATCCATTAGGATTAGTGGTATTAAAATGAATACCAGATGCATTAACAAGGGACTGCGTAAAACAAAATGCTGCACAAATGTTTGCATCCCAATCCCAGCTTTCAAATAACATCAGCATATTACCCTAAAATCATTACTTTGCTATTCTAGTTCCTTTCCTAGGGAGCTCTAATGATAGTTCTTGCCCTACAGTGAATTCATATTGCATCTGGCACAGGAAATTTGGCATTTCAATTTACATAACTGTTTTCAATTGCACAAATTTGCTGTTCCCTAATTCTCAGCGTACTTTGGACAACAGTTTTCAATGCTTGACTGAGAAAGAGCAAAACTCTGAGCCAAACAACTTTTCTTTCCCTCCCTCCTCTTCTGTCAGTAGGTTCTCATGCTTTTTCAAATGGAGATAAAGGAAGGTTAAATGTCAGATTTCAAAGAACAGAAATTGTCCATCATTTTGCCTAATTCAATTTGGATAGCTGGGACTGATTGACAGAGACTAGATCATGTACTACAAACGAGAACTGCAGTCTGGGTGAAAATCCAGACACCGAAAGTATGACGTCCCAAGAAACAGCATTCTCCTTTATGTCAGATCAAAAGAGACAAAGATAAATGAAAGTATTTCTATGAGACCAAACAAAATAAGTACAGCTTTATTATTAACTGAGTTTCAGCTGCAGCTATGGAAGGCAGATACACTTCTCTAGAATATGTACAATTCCAGGCTGTACACTGCTGGGTGTTGAAGGAATAAACTATGAGTGAACAGTGATAATACGGCACACACAATCTGTGTGAAATATCAGTGCAGGATTTAGAATGAAGACAACAATGGACAAGAGGTGCAGGTGGACTGGAGAGGAGGGAATGCGACACAGATATAAATCAAATCAAGTTCTAAGAAGCTGCAGACCCTCTAGCTTAATCTAGTGGTAAGTAAAGCCCTCAGAGTGAGTGCTTGTAAATTGAGGGAAATGCCATTACAGTGCGACCCCGGGTTTCAGCTCACACACTGAAGATGTTTATGTTTCTTGAGAGAGAAACAAAAAAGCTGATTGGGGAAATTATAGAAAACTACAGCTGTGGAGAAGGAGAGGCAGGCTGAGCCTAGTGAATTTTGTTGCCAGTGTCTCTGCCTTTAGGAGCAGCAGTGATAAAATTGTCCCACTGCTTGTCATTGCCATCCCATGGTTTGCATATATGTTGCTCAATTTTCTGACATTGGCTGCTGTGATATATTTGATGCCTGTCATTATCTGCCTGTGGTAAGACACCTAGTTTTTGTAGCAGTGCATTCTCCATGACTGAGTCTGGTGTCTGAGATGTGAAAAGAGACAACTCGGCTTCTGAACAGGGCATGTCCTGGGTAAAGGAAGCCAGCACCATCTTCATCCAGTACAGAGGAATCTACTAATAGGAAAGATAAAGCCACAAAGAATGGTCTCTCCTGGCAGCTCCCAATGAGATATGTGGTTCTCCTTGCTGAGGCAACAACACAGAATTGATAAGCAACAGAGCTCAAGGGAATAAAGTTTGCCAGAACTACATTGTCTCCATGCGGAGCCATGTCCAGTGCCTCCTGGCCTTTCTGAAGATAGCAATGGCAGCCACAGGGTGGGCTGGGGACACAGAGATAGCAGGAATTTCCAAGTGGAGGAGAGAGGAGGAGCTGAGCTCAGTGAAGTGAAACACAATGCCAAATTTCTCAAGTGCATCTCAGCCACAGAAAAGACAGGAACCACTGGTCTATGCAAATCCCTTCTGTCATGCTGAAACCTTCTTGGCAGCCTGGCCCTTCCTTTTTTTTCTGCTTCCATTAACTGCTGCCACCATTCCACCCAGTACAGCTGTTCGGCCATCTCCTGCTGCCCACTCAGTAGTGTGTCCCACTCCCTTCCTTCTCCTGGCCTTTGTTGCTACTTCCCGCGGCCCAGAAGGAAAATACTCCAATCTTGGGATCAGCAGGGTCGGGAAGAAAATAAAAGGGTAGATTTGACTTCTCAGCCATAACAATCTGTGTGACAGATTTAAATAGAAAGCCACAGAAACAAAAACTGCAACTATATGTAGCATAATAATGGCTTTCACAGATTTTACTGCTTGATTTTTCCCTGCTTGTTTACAAATTCACTGCACAGAACAAATGACCAGTTCCATCTGGAAGTCAAAGTAAACAGTTTTAAGAGATCTTGAGACAGTAATTTTGAAGAGAAGATATATTGTTTTATTTAAGCACCCTCCTAAAGGTGGTGTGGTATAAACACATACAGGTTTCTCGAGTTCCTAATAATTGAATGTAGAGCATGCACTCTGGAATACATACATAGGTGCATGTTTGTGCAGTGCTGTGGACTTACTGTACTCTTTTAAAATAAGTACAAGTTCCAGTTTACATCAGAGAGGTCTTTCAATTATGATGCGAGAGCAAAATATTCCACCACTAAAGCAGAATACCACAGAGAGTGAAGGAATTGAAGCTGTATTAGTTGCTTTATCCCTGTAGTTAAAAACAAGAAAAAATATATCCAAACCCCAGAGTCTGTGTTGAGTCTACTAATGTCACTGCCAATAAGAGTTAAAATTGCAGTTCCTATGTTTGTCTTCTTTGGATACATTTCAGACTACTTTTACAATATGTGCTCTGACAGGGAGGTCTAAAAGAGAGCTGCCAAACTCCTCTTCCCCTGTACTCACAGAACTACGAGTAATCACCTCTTCCTTAATCCTCCCACTTTTTTGGTATTATGGAAGCAAAAATCAATTAACTAAGCCAATTTTTAAAAAGAAAGGAATAGGACAGAAAAACTGAAGCAGATTTCAAGTGTTAGCATTTTCAGAACTACTAACAAAAAATTAAAACCAATGACCACTTAAAATGGCTGCAACAGTTTAAGGTGTGGTTCTATAACTGAAATTCAGTTCCAAAGCCTTCTGTAACAATGAAGTCAATAGGATTTAGATGAGTTTTACACGTTACATTTATAAAACACATGAACAATCACACTACTGTCTGCCGTTCAAATGAATTTTTTTACAATTTTAGCTTAAAGAAGCTTTGAGCTTGTAAAACAGGAAAAATGTGATTTACAATATTTCATTAGTTTATAGATGCTTTTTTTTTTCAGATTATGAATCTCCATGTCACTTCATATTCAGTAAACGCAATTCTATACTTGATCAAATCCTGATTCAGAAATGGGATAGGGAGAATCCACTTTGAAAAACTCATAATCCTCCCCAAAATTATAATTTCCAAAAGAGAACTTGATGAAATAACCTATGTTTATACCAATAGTTTGGGGTAGAAAGAGACAAGATTAAACAATCCATGATTTTGTACACTAAAAAGCCTGTATATTTCAATTACTTAAATAACGTGGTCATAGAAGTCATAGTCTGCCTTTAGATGTGAATTTAAATACTTCACATCAACTTTAACGTAAGCTTTGTGCAGGCGCTAACAGTCAGAATTGCAAGGGGGAATGGTCCATTTTCCTTTTTATGACTTCAGAAGAGCAGGTACAAGTCACAAAAAAAAAAAAAAATTGAGCCTTCACATGGGTCTTATTCTCAGATCTAAAAACTGAATGTCAAGGAGAGTATTTCACAAATCTCTATTGCATTGCCTGTTGCTTTCTCCGTAGAAAACAGCTGCTAATAGTTAACCCATTTTGGTGTTACCATGCTGTCTTTTCTGCAGCTGTCATAAGAGCAGCATTTTCAAGATGCTTAAATAAATTGTTGGGTTTAGTAGGAAAAACAGGGTATAGTTTGAAAGGCACTAAACAAGTACCAAGCTAGCGAGAGACTATTTTCTAGTCCAGAGCCTAAAACAGACACTGTCAAATACTCTTGGTTTCTGGTTTTGTAATACTAAATAATTATGGCTTCAATTTTTCCAAATGGAAACAACATTAAACATTTAATCCTGCCTTTAGAAGGTTTCTATATTGCCTAGCAAAACCATTGCATTGTGTACACCTCACTGGGGCCTCATAAAAAGAAAAGTTAAAGAAACAGAAAGAAATTCCACATTGCTCTCTAAGGCTATCCATTTTGCTTCTCATTTATTGTTTTATCATTCTAGCTATTATTATTTTGTCACTTTCTCCCG
This sequence comes from Platalea leucorodia, assembly GCF_965183815.1. Classification (NCBI taxonomy): domain Eukaryota; kingdom Metazoa; phylum Chordata; class Aves; order Pelecaniformes; family Threskiornithidae; genus Platalea; species Platalea leucorodia. The sequence goes on from NC_138823.1 coordinate 123,701,881, forward strand.
CCTTACATAGGTTATTATAAAAAAGCATTGGCTGACTGTTGGAGATTTCCAAAATTGACCCTAAACAGACATCAATGCGTGACTCTTGAAAAGCTTTTCAGCAGGCACATTCAAATGATCTTGGTGAAACAAAGGGGAAATTTTGACTAACTTTAGCCAGAAGGAACTGAAATGCTTTAGTGAAAGACAAAAAAATGATCTTTTACTCGAGAAGAATGGCACCTTGAAGGTCCGTGCAAGTGAGAGCTCTAGTTATAATCTACATTCTTTTCAAGCTGAGCATTTCTCTAAAGCAATGCTAAAAAAGGTGTCATGCTAAACAGGAGCAAAACCACCAGCCCGCCGGGGCACTGCTTGTTCTGGTTACTGTCTGCCGTACCAATGCTGACATTTTAGGATGCCCATTCTAAGCTATACTGAAGACAATCTGAGGTTTGAGAGAGCTCCTTGCAGAAGAGAGAGCACTTCCAAGGAAGACTTAGTGTAAGGGAGAGTTTCAGTCTTGTTTCCTTAAAGGTCTGTTCACTTTTTGTGCTTGATTATTCCTCCATAACTTGTCTTCCCCTCAAGGATAAATGACAGTCTTCAGGCTGCTCTAATCTGTGGTGGCTGACATTGACCCAGCTAGAGTTTGCTATAGCAGTCAGCTCTCACAGTCATGCCTGACTGGGAGCATCATCCCAGTGAAGCGTTCACACAACAGGAGCTGCTTCATTTCCCACTTCGTCATCATTCACCATCTACTGATTGCAGCTCCTGGACTCCTACACATTTCTATGGACAGGCCATCAAGAATAGGAGAAGACAGACATGGGCAAGACCAAGGAAGGATATGACGGTCAACCTCATGTTTTGATCTGGAGCCAACTGCATTAACAGAGACAATGACCTCAGTGGCAGGCTACCAACTTCAATGTATTTGGTATTAGCAAATTTTATAAGCTTTTTATATGAAGCAAGCTAAATTGCTACAATAGTTCTTCCTGACACACTGTCAGTGGCTCAGCACAATGCTAGAACCTGAAGCAGCAAAAAGAACAACACAAAACCCAACTCCCAACAACTGTTTTGCAAAAGGAAGATGGAAAATCTTTAGAAATTCTATCTCCCAGAATCCTCCCAAGCCCAATAGAGAATAAACCTCTCTTCCACACAACATTACACTTACACATGTCAAAATGATTCAAACCAAAAATCTTGTGTCATCTCTTGAGTTGTAAAAATGATATAGCTGCCAGTAGATTAAAGAATTAAGGCAAAATGAACAAAATGATTAGCAGCAGAAAGACACTCATGCCCTAGCAGAACACACCCTCGTGGTCAGTAGTACTGAAGTTCTAGCACTAAAACTGCCAGGACTATAGCAATGCATCTACCAGTAGTGAATCACTGTCTAGATAGCCATTTACACTCTCAGCATGATGATCTCTTGCTTTTCTTTCCAGTCTACACCTTGTTCAGCTTTCACTTCCTAAGAAATTTCAAGTGCATGGAAAAAAGGATGTAATAGCTCACATCAGGGCAACACCAACAGTCATCAGATCAGTCAACAGATCAAAGTGACTTTGGCTCATTACCTTAGATACCTCCTTGATTTCAAAGAGGGCTTGACTTCTCAACCTGTGCTGTTTAAAACTAGTTTTAGACGCTCATACTGGGCAACAAATAACAACAAAATCTGTGTATCAGGATTAACCTTATAATTACTTGCTGACTGATTTTATCCTGGGCAAGGAGAAGCAATGATCCACTATGGAGAATTCTCTTAAGATTTGTCTGTGGTTCTTAAGTTCTAAATTTTAAAGGATTGCCTATGTTTTTTTCCAACAGTAAACCGCAATTGCCTCATCCCTTGCACCTTGATACTTACTTATTGATTTATGTTAATCCTGGGATGCTCCAGTTTATTAGAAATCGATAGGAGTTCTTTCAGTTCTTTAAGTTTTTCAGTTCTTTTTTAAATGTTAGAAAGCTTCTCTGCCATTTTCTGATTCTTTTTACCATTAACAGTCATGTTCAAATATTGAATATTCTTTTGAGATGTTTCTGTCACTTGTGGTTTTCTACTCCAGCTTGTGAGCAGTTTTGCAGATGGTATTCATTTCGAAGCTTAAGTGAGGTGATCTTTTATATTATTACTGTTCATGCTTGTTCATAACTGGCTTTCTTTCAACAAAATACAGTATTTGTGTGCTCTGTTCCACTAGTACATAATGTGCAAGAATTTTTCTTCATAAGTCAGGAATCCCAGCCAACTTCAGTCTCTCTATATAAACATTTGTCTGCACTGTTCTGTTGTTTATCCCACTCAAAGAGAGATGAGGTGCAACTTGGGGGGGGAGAATATAAATAGCAGCATAGACTATTGCATGTAAGTTAATTAATCAAAATAGACAGGAGTGGGTCATAGAGAGGATGATGGTCAACTGAGCACTTCTCATGGAGACATTGAAAAACATATCTATTCAGAGCAAATAGCTTAGACTAACAAATGACATACGTGCTGTTGTTTTAAGTAAATCAGCAATTAAAAACTCAGTGAATCTCTTGGAATACACAAGGTCAGCACTAGAAATTCAACCATATCCAAATTCAGAACAAACCCAGAAAAAACAACACTGACTACAGATGTGGTCAACCTTAAACCGCACTATTCTACGTTGAATTCCTTAGCCTTGGGGTTTGTCTTTTACCAATATGAAATACACATGCCAGGGAAGAAAACGCCCCTAAATTATTTGTCTTTTCTACAGTGCACCAACTACTAGACGTGAGAATGGTGAAGAAAATGGTTTTGCGCCACTTTCTGTAAGCAGTCACACAGCTATTTTACCTTTGAAAGCCAGAATTTCCCAACTGTGATATCTTTGCATGAAACAGTTCACAAGCCTAGCAGCTGGAGTGAGAAATACTTGTGTTTTGTCTCAACACAGAGTAAAGCCTGGTGGGGAACCAATAGAGAAGAAGAGGTGGGGCTCTAAAGATGCCTGGCCAGGTCTGCGGTGCAGTGGCTGTTGATTGCTGTGGAGATGTTAATGTCACCTGGGAACTCCTAGGAGGTACAGAACCTGCAAGACGACTTTGTCGCTATAGTGGCCATTCAATGGGGTGTGCCCCTACTTTCCGTAAGTCATCCCCATAAACACAGTGCAAAATGAGCTGGGCACTGACTGCTTCAGTGTCAGCTGGAAAGGGACACTGAATGCACAAAGATGTGATAAATATTTTAGGTTTCTGCTCCTTCTGGCTCCAACCTCAGAACATTAGTAAAGCCAACATACCCACTGACAATTAAACATCACTGATTTTTTGTTGTTGTTGTTGTTCAGGACTAGGCTTCAATTCTCAAGAAACACTGAGCATATGGAAATGCTGTAAAACCGCTCTGCAGATCTGAACACAGAAATGTAACCAAGTTTTATCTATAGCCATTCTTCCACTTAATATCTCTCTCTTCTTTCAGTTGGAGGAGATATTTTCTACGAGTACTCTCACCTTCATGTTGTAAACCACCATTGTGCTCCACCCCAGATGCAGAGAGCAGGCAAGCCATGCTGGAAGTCCCCGAGTGAAAGGTAAGACATTAAACACCTGACAAAGCACTATTATTCAATAGGAATGATCAACATGCCAAGAAGTACAGCATACTAAATTCTCCTATCAATAGGAGTTTCAGAAGCAATTGTAGAAAAAAAGATCTCTTGTCATAACCATTCCATTAACATCACACAACATAGCAAAAGCTGTCTTAATTTTTAATCCCTAACTTCCAAGAAACATGGCTATGTGAAAGCAGTAAATGATTGTGTCAGAGCTAAAACTAAACAAATCTCAATGGAGTTCAAGATGTTGCAATTTCCACTCCCTGTTAGCCTGGCTGGTGAGGAGGATGCATCTGCCTGCAGTACAGTCTCACAATCACAAGAATTTTACTGTGGTTTAAATGAACTTTTTTTTTTTCCCTATATTTGATAGACTAGCAGCATGCCTATGGTCCCATGTTCTATTTGAAATAAAGGAGGGAATTTCCATCCCTTTTGACTTTTTGAATCTCATTCAGAATCTAAGTCATTTACTTTTGTTCATACTCCTGAACCTCTGTAGGTTTTCTTATGTAGACTTGCTTACATCACTCCCCTGTCACCAAAACATAATTTACATAGCGTCGGCACCCATCTGCCTTTGTTTTATCCTGAGACTGCACTGGTATACGACAAGCATAAAAATAAAGCTCCAGTTAAAGTTCCAGTTGCTTCCTTGGTGGGTTACATCAACACAGACTCTTTGAGATATCATTGAAATAGGTACCAATAGATCCTAGGAAGCATAGTGAAGTATAACATTGTGTGCCATTCATGCATCAGTTCAGTGTACTTGCAACGATGGCAGAAAGTGCAAGGGCATGCTTTGTTCATTTAAATTTTTCTTAGAAGAAGCAGGAGATTTTGTTTTGGATTTTTACACTTCAAGGTCATTTACTGCATATCTTGTCATATACTCGATGTTTCGCATTTTGTCACCTTGATCATGACTCTCCCATAGCTAACAGCCCCCCTCGTCACAGAGTCATACTGTGAAGGGAACTGTCGAACTTGATTGCACCCAAGAGACAGGATGCAATTCATGATATTACGAACATCATTGTTGATGTCAACAGGAAGAGTCACTGCTAAGATAAAGCTGGCAGATGGAAGCCAGACAAATCAGAAACTGGAAAATACTACAGTTGGCTGCCAGTGTGAATTACGTTCAGGTGGTCAGGTTCATCCCTAATTAAGATGGCACCCTCAGCATGCAATCCTAATGAGCCCTCAGCAAAGGCATAATGAGTCCTAATTCTCAGCTTGCATAGTTACATTTCTCAAAGTGGGTTGGTTACTATGCAACAAGTGAGGCATATCAAGTATCTTGCATTTGCTAAGTGAAGTGGGAGTCAGATGAGATTAAAAATTTGATTAGTTCATTTGCGTGTGCCTGTTTTAAAAAAGTATCGGAGAAAAAAAAAAGAAGGAAAGTTTGCAATTTATCCTATCAGCAAGCTGGGAAAGTTTTGTTGGTTTTGTGGAGAAGTTTCTCTTAATAGCGTTTGAGTTGGCATACAGTATACCTGATACATAAAGCTTCCTTTAAGTCTTTAGATTATTCAAAAGCAGATCTCAAAGCCTAGATAAAAAAATCAACTTCCAGCATGGTTGCCTTGTAGTTAAGTGAGCTTTATAACAAAGCTTTAATAAGGAAAGTTGGCAAGGTAATATATAAGTTAGGTCTTTTGCAGGGATGCATAGCCAAGAGGTTATAGGGCTAGCAGGAAGAAGACCTGGCCATTCCTTCCTGAACCACAGAATTGTTCCACTGACTTTAGAAAAGCTATTTTCTCTATTGCAAAGAGAACCGACTAAGTACAAATACATATGCAGCCTCAGTTGCTGTTTTACATCTATAACACCAAAATAGATTCCTCATTTCATCGGCGTTTTATGACAGCTGTTGTTTACAACATCCTTGAGCAAACTAGCCTTCAAAGGTGTTAGTTAACATGATATGGTTAATCACAGACAATTCTAAGGCACAAATGTTTGTCTAGAACCTATTTGATGTATTACTTTCAAAACAAAGAGCCATTTTGACTTCAAAACCTATTTGAGACCTGTAGATGTTACTGTATATGAATAAAGAATGAAATTAATGTTTTTAAACTGCGTTGGTAAGAAGAATAGAAAACTTACCTTCCCTGACAGTATCATAGTAAGTCACATAATGATGGACATACCTAGTTTACCTTATCATACAACACAGGTGGCCAAGTAGCACCAAGCATCAAGTCTTTTAAATGTGGTATCCTCCAAAAGGTTTGTTCAGTAACAAGTTGTAACAGGCATCTAGATTACAATCTACCCAACTCATTTGGGAGTATCTGGATTATAGGTATAGTAAAAGATTTCCATGGTCTTCATGCTATATATGATCTTACTTACATTGCTTGCTATGGTCATAAACTTGCTTACATTGCGTTTTGTTAAAAAGGTTTGCCTGCTTCTGGTTATGACTCATTAATATTTTCTTATACGTACCAATACTTTGAGCATTTAGGAAAATACGACTCAGTTTAGTGAAAAACATGAAGTGCCAGATGTTCAGTTAATGTGAATCAATGTTCAAGAAAGTCTGGCAAGGAAAGTTTTGTTGCTATGTCCAGGCTGCTGTGTATAAAGGTAAAGAGCTCAGCATAATGGGTCATCAAATTCCTTGGCAACATAGGCTGAAAATAAACTGGTTGATTTACAAGAAAATCCCTTTTCTTTCCCCAGTGCCTCAAGCAGCTGCCAATACAAGATATCAATGTCACAAAGAGTTCCTGGCATTTGAGCTATTCTGACTTAACACAGATATGCTGAATACCAATTTAAGAAACTCTTATACATTCTTTTGCCATCGACCAATCTGACACAACTATCTCATCCTCATCTCTCCCTATGCAACTGCATTTTCATCTTCCTTCACATTCTTTTTCCTTTGTGTTAGGCATTGCCAGATACTAGCATACACTCTTCCAGGCATTTATACCACTGTTAGAGCTGGTTGGAAATTTTTTTGGTTTTTGTGGTTTGTTTTTTGTTTATTTATTTATTTGGAAATGAATTTTCTGTAGGGTTTTTTTATTTATCAGAAAATATCACCAAAATTAAACAGGTCATGGGAAAGTCAGTTTTGTAATGGAACATCAAGTTTGCAGTGTGTTACACAGTTGCAAAATTATCATCTTTTTGACATCTTCAAAAGGAAATAGTTTATTTCCTTGGTCAAAATGACTCTTAGTTTTGAAATTAAGTTAATGTATGCCTCGACTAAAGGTTTAGAAAAACACTGCGGGAGAGGGGGGGTTGGCTTGACAGGAGTAGGGGGAAGTGTTGCAGCACAGAAGAAAGCCTTCCTGTGATTAGCAGAAAGTACTGTGACAGTGCTATGCAGATATTGTTCAGTTTACAATAAAAGCATCGGACAGGAAAAACCATTGCAAAATGATTAGAAAAGTTTTGTACAGACACTGAGCCAAGAACTCAGATTCCTGTGATACTCCAGATAGAACTGGAAGGCATCTTAGAGGCATCTTATCATATCCCAAAGGCTAGGTCAAGTGTGCTTAACTAGGCCTGAGATGTGTTTCCTACCTTGCTCCTAAGAGCTATCAATGGATGGCAGTTCTCCAGAGTCCCTAGTGATTCCCTTCCATTCTTCAGATGTCTCCAGCTCTCCAGACATAGCTACCAGTAGAATACTTTAGCTTTACCAGACCTTGACCTTAAAAATTAGCCTCAGAAATGCTGAGAAAGCCTAAGAATTCATGTCAGATGTCTTCTGAAACTATACTCAAACCTTGCACAGTCTGGAAGGTCCTAGAGCCACACGATAGCTGCCAGAACAGATGATGCATTGTTTTAGCACAATTTATAAAATTAAGTAGGCCAAACAGATTTTATTTGTTGTTGCTAGTAACAGACTTCCTGCTGGTGAATGACACTAATGGAAAACGTCAGTAGGATAAGATGGTACAAGAATATACTTCTCTGTTACAACCAACTTCTGATAGAGGGCTTACTGCCCTAACCAAGGGGTGAAGGCTGCTAGTTAGGACTACTGTTTTTCCCCTTGATGAAAGCCCTACTTTGCCTGCTCCTGGCAAAGGTAGTTCCAGGCACAGACAAAATAAATAACTGTCTAAGTAATATGCAGGTAGCCTGCTACACAGTGAGGCTAGAGAAGGGTTGAAAGGATTTCTTGGGTACAGAAGCAGCACCATGGAAAAAGCCTTGTCCTCTGCATTGCCTAGACAGGATCACATAAAGCAAAAATAAAGCTATTGCTTTTGCCAGTGGATTTTTGGATAAGTGGGGTAGCAGTTACTGCGGGGAGAGGATATCCCAACCTCAACAGCAGCAACTGTCACTTGTGAGTCCTCTTAGTCCATTTCCCTAACAACAGCTGGAACAACAAATCTGTTTTTTTCCACTCTGTATCTCAAGTTCATCTTATCCCCTGTCCCTGGCTATGACTGGAAGGACTTTGCCCTTCATCTTTACGGCAACAAAATTCAATTTTGCTGACATGGCTGAAAGGCTCTGAGAAAGATCTGCTTTGGGAGTAAATGAGAAACAGCGTCAGGGTAAATAACACTAACCAATCTCATTTTTCTATCGGTTTCAAATAAACTTAAAAAACAAGCTGTAATAACACCACTCTTCACAAGCAACTAAGTTACTGAATCCCATCTCATAAAATTATGTAAATAATTAGAAGTATTTATCTAAGCAAGCTGTATAGTTTTGAATGTTAGATATGTTACTGAACTTTATCAGGTAGGTTCCAAAAATTAATATGTTTTTCCATGGACAGGGTTCTAGTCCAAGGTAGACCTGAACTTCACTGAACAACTAAGGATGATGCAGGAAAACCTCCAGCATTCTTGAAATTCCAAAGTTTATAATAGAAAAAATTTTATTAGCATCCCCAAAATTGCTTTCTCCCAGCTGCATGTTATAAAAACGATTTGTGATTCACATAATTGTAATCTCGGTTATTCATAACAATTAATTGCTTTGTTAAAAGGTTATTTACTGTTGGAATGATAGGATTTATTACTAGCTGATAATATATTTATTTATAAGTAGAGAGGGGCAAAGCCATAGGGTATCTCAGTTTTAGAAGCTACACGGTCATTCTTGTCTTCTTTTTGCCATCTCAGATCCCAAGCTATTCAGGAACAGATGAAAACACAAGAAGTTCTACTGGTTCCAGTTTTTGTTTATTGATCTAGAAGTATTCTTCCCCTTTTAAAAACGTTTCTTTCTATCTTTAGGACTACAATTATGACAAAACCTAAAATTCTAGCCCTTGCATGATAATAATGAAAACTAGAGGATTCAAGGCATCAGTGCTGCAGAAATGTATGTACGAAGAATGGCGTGAGGTTGTGTAGTGCATATGGCAAATGGTATCATCAGTATTTCATTAGTTCCAGACTAGGAGAAATCAAGCAAGAGATGACTCCAATACATGATAGAAATATTAATTGCACACAGGATCTAGTGTCCCACTACAATTCCTCAGTTTATATCAGACTAATTGGACAAGCTATTTACCTCATAAGGCTCAAGAGAGTTAAAGCAGCTGTTAAACTTCCCTGCTGAGGATCATAACCATCCTTCTCATACTTCCATGGAAGTGCTTGTTTGAGAGAGAACAAATGCAAGCTCAGATGGCACACAGGCACTAAGAGCTCTTACCAATCAGCATCACTTAAACAGCACCAAACATCATCTAAAGCAGAATCAACAACCCAATCAGTCCTGAGCAGCAGAACAGGAGAGCAACAACCCCCTGTGCCTCCAAATCTCCGGCCTGATGGTAGCCACAGTTTAACTGTGGGGAGGAGCAAAACAACTATCCAACTGTCTCCTTAAAGCAAAGCAGACTGGAAGTATGGTACTGGCCAGGCTGGAAGAGTGGATAATGCCCAGAATATGACAACTACATGCTGCTCCACATTTCACTGCAGGAAAATATCCAGGGATATTTACTTCCACATAACCCTAAACAGTTTGAAAGTTAATTTTATGCACCTCTATAAATGAATCACCTGGAAACTGTGCCACCACTCCGACACATTCACCTTGCAGCAGCCCTGATAGCAGTGAAGTTTCAACCGTAGCTTCTCCTCCAGATAAGCAAACTTTCAAAGCCTCAAAAGTTATTGTTGTAGTAGAAAAGATCAAAGGCCTTGTAGCAGGTGTTTCAGCAGCTGTTCCTGTCCAATTTCTGCCCAAAAAATTCACAGCTGGCTATGAAAGGGCCTGCAGAAGTAGCTCCGAGAGCTTAGTTTTAGAGTCTTAGTTTCTCTGACTCAGGCACTTGGTTTGTTATGGAGGAAGTAGATTATTATTACATGACATTTTCTATGTAACAGCACAAGGGAGAACTTTTCTGCTCAGCACCTGGTTAGTTAAGGACTGACTTAGACTGAACAGCTGTGCTGAATCATTCTGAAAGGCATCTTTCTGTCTGGCCAAAATGCATAGGAACACTTACCTCACAGGGAACGGAGCTAGGTGCAAAAGTAGGGAAGAGAGGGAAAGGGCCAAATCCTTTACATGGTGCAGGACATTATAGCTCAGTTGCGATCAAAAGAGATCCACTGACCTCCTGATGTTACTGTAGTGGGGTGCTATAGCAATAAGTAAACATATGTTGAGTACCAAATTTTGCCCGCTGCTTGCTAGTGTCTCTTCGCAAATTGGAAATTGTCCAGAAAACAGCCACAGAGAATGGAAAATAAACCATACAATGGGAGAATGAAACTCAGCTTTTCAGAACAAAGGGATTTATTTGTCCATGGTTCATACTACATGGGCAAAAAATTTCTCATTATGAAGATGCATGAAGTCCAAAGTGTGAAAATTGAAGCCAGACAGTTTGTGTTGGAAATACTGCACACATTTTAGTACTGACAATAACTAACAAATCCTTATTTAACAATGAGGTGAATTCTCCATTGTCTGGCATCTTTAAATGGAGTTGAGATGTCGGTTAAGTTATGTGCTCCAGCTTCCAAAAGGTTTGGGATGGTGGAAAGCATTGGGCTAAGCTGCCTCAGGATGTGCAAATGGATGCACTGCTCACTTCCCGTCTTGGAAAACTGTTTATACTGTCATAAGAAAAATCATATAATTGGAGGATATGTGCAGTGCACACCTGCTGTCACAACCATCCTTGGGAGACTTAAAGAGTGCCCCTACTCACTGTGGCTGGCATAACAGCATTGTGTTGAAGTAGCTGAGTATTACCCCAATGCACAACAGACTCGATGGTCAGTACACACCAATGTGATTAACATCCAACTTTGCGCTAGAGCTATAAAAGACCTTAGAACTTCTATTATGGAAAAATTTTAGTAGTTAAATATTTGCTTATATTTCCATTAGGAAAAAAACCCACCACACAAAAAAAGAAGATTTTTCCTAACAGGATAGAGTTTTCTTGGAAAAATGGGGTGCTGATCTAACATTGCTTTCCTATTTAAAAAGTTTCATTTTGGCATGAACTTTGAAATATTTATATTAAAAACTGAAATACTGATTTGAAATGAAATATTAAATTATTTCATTCCCAGCAATGTCAGCACCATTGTAAGCGCTAGGTAGAGATTTTCCAAAATGAAGTGTCATTGAAAGCTTTGACAGAAAGTTCTGAATCGACAAAGTTGCTTTTTCCAAACAGGAGACAAAAAAGTGTTAGAAAAATTATTAACTCTGCTTTGAGACCTGTGGGGTCAAGTGGTGGTGTATAGTCTTTGACTGCAACTGAGGAAATTAAATACAGTCTACACTTTTTAAAAGGCAACATTTTTAAAAGTGCATTTTTTTCCCTTTAACTTGTGTTTAAGCAAATTTAGCACACCTGCAAAGAGTCAGGGGGACTGTCCTAGAAGCTGACCTCCTTTTGCTAGAGAACAATTTGAAAGCAAGGAAAAGCAGAGTTTGCTTCTTTCTTTCCCCCCAACCCCGCTCCTGATTTTGAGCAAATCAACCCTCACCTGGGTAGCCCATCCACAGCTATGAAAAGACAGCTCAGTGTCCACCCCCTTTCAACTTCTTGGTCTACTTCCCAAGACACACAGTCAGTTTTTCATTTCCTTCAAATGTAGAATGTTAAGCGGGTACTAATTCAGGCATTTTAAAGCAAACAAGACAAGTCAGCAAACAAAGCAACAGAACCAACAGTGAAGAAAGGTCTGCTGACCTAAACAATCCTAAATTGAGGAATGACTGTAAGGGAGCCACCAAAATCCTGCAGGTGAATGCTAGGGTCAGGGATATGGATTTTATCCCAAACAGCACAATTTCCTAACCATGCTACTGTAGCACTCCACTTAACCTCTGTGACTGAAATAATTTAACCACTTTTATAATACTGAGACCTTCAGATTAAAGTAACTTTACATGCTATGTATTATTAATGAAAAATATCAGATACTAGCCTGAGGTTTGCATGACTTAATGCAGTAGTTTTACTCTTGGATTGCAAGGCACCTACACTGTAACTAACCAACCAACCCGAGGCAAACAATTTCAGGGAACTTCTTTGTCAAAGTGTTTGAGAATTTTTTTCTCTTAATGGGTTAAAAAAGAAACTGACACATGAAAGGAAAACTATGATATCTACTTCACATAATGTAGAAAAATTACCTTTGGATTTAAGCCACATGTGCAAGGAATTTATAAAAGGGTACATATAAATATATAAGCTCCCCTCACATTTGTGTATTTGGAAGAGCTCAGAGGGTTTTATAGTTTTATACATATATAGCACAGATTGTTAGAGGGGTTATTTTGTGCTTTGTAAACAAGATAAATAACCACCCTTTAATTGCTTTGGAAACCATAAACAAACATATAATTCAAATATTTCAAAAGCTAAAATACATTGCATGAAATAGGGCCTGGAATATGTTCTTTCACAGGCACATGCTGATTTTCCAGAGAAATAAAGGGGACTGTAGCCTCTGCTTCCACTTTCCTAGATACTATTGCTGGGTGTGGCATGAAGTCCGTGGCAAATAACAGTGTTTCAAAAAGAGATAAAGAAGAAAAAGGAAAAGAAAAAAAAAAAAACACAACGAGCCCATTCTTCTTCTATTTTCTTCCAGCTTCACCATTATAACCAGACATTCTCATAATGTAGCACAGACTTCCTCCTTTTTGGATACACAGATATATGACTGAAATAGGCCCATACTACTAACCATACCCTCATATTGAGGGTAATACCAGACAGAGGCAATTAGTCGGATGTAAAATCTGAACTCTCCATCTCCTTCTCCCAGTAGCTTGTGAAAATGAGTTTACCACTTTTATCCTTCTTGTTTTGCTCCAGCTGTTTGGCCATCATCCCCAACAAACTATTCAATAAATACTTCAAAAGCCTTTTCCCCACCCCCTCCATCAAATCAATTCACCCTGTGCTTTAAATTAATGCTGCTGAATTGGCTTCAGAGCTGAACAGTAATGTCAGGAGTAAACATGGCTAAGTTATGAGGGCTGAGGCTGTTCAGCCTGTGGCTCTTCTGATCTTGCCCACAAGTCATTACACACCAATACTATTTCCCATTGGGCTGGAAAAAAACCAAATCCATATAGTTTTGTACCAGTTACATGAGCCCAAGCATCTTCAGCATCCTGGATCTTTAAATGCATGGCTCCACTGGGTCAGGAGACTCATTACAAATTTATAAAACCCTCCAAGATCCTTAGAGGAATGATCAATAGCTATGACAGTATCATTATTATTACGAATGTATTGCAGTTCAGCAGTGTTGTGCCTAGTAGAAGTGAGGGAGAAGAGTCATCTAATAGGCAACTATATTATGACCTGAGGCATAGCATGAATTACCCAACTGTCAAATTTTAAGAAGTGCTGGCTACTGCATCTCACGGTGAAGTAATCTCTTGGGACTTGGCTCCATTTGTAAGGAGTATGGGACTTGCAGGGTTGAGCAACGAGAACAGGGTCAAATGAGGCTGAAACGTGAGATCAGAGCAGTGTGCAGGGAAATGCAGAGCATGGTGGATCTGTACAGACAGCTGTAACAGCCCTTTTTCTTCTATAAACCCTGCTTAGGGCCTGCTTTGTTACAACTCCCAAGGAGTATGTATCGACACAGCTACTATAGCTGGCACCACCTGCCACAAAGTGAAAGAGTTTTTTGTCACAAAGATGCCTTGTCTCAGTCTATACAAAAGAAACATGATGATGCATAAAACAGATAGTTGACATTAGCCACGTCAAATCCAAACGTGAAATATTGCCAGATTTAAACCTCAGCCTTACAACTGGATCTGCCTGGCCAGAAAGGCCCCTTGCAGTATCCATCTGTAGTATCAGAGGTTTCCTCTGAAGCCAACCCTCCCTCAGCCACCCCCTGCCCGGGACATCTGCTATCAATACTAGAAAACATAGTTTCATATTAGTCTGTCTTATTCGCATAACTTTACCTATGTGAAAGCAGATGATCTGTGGCCAGCCATTTACCTCTCAAGCTGAATCCCCCTAGAGTTTTATCTTAAGGGAATTGTTCCCAGACTAATCCAGCTTTGCTTCCCACCTCCCTCCCAGTAAGCTAATGGAGTTCTAGCTCACCTCACTACTCAAAAGAGTAGGGGGAGGGATGAAGGCAGGGCAGTGGCTTCAGCCTCCATAAAACTGTTGCCAGTGTTCTGTAAGTGAACTATCTTGATTCGTCCAGACAAGATCATCAAGCTGGAGACTGATGGGTAAAAGATGTGATGAGCTCTGTGATGGCTTGCCTCTCTTCTGCAGAGATCTTGATGCAGGACAAAACGTCACTGAATCCCTTGCCGCCACCCATGTTGAAACAGAAGCAGGTGGTGGGTACAGTATTATAGTCAACTCTTAATAGCATTTATGTCCATTTACACTGTCATACTGAATCTCACCTTCTTGATATCCTTGTCCTTTACTTAATAGACATGCCTTTTATTTGAGCCCACTCTTGCTTGTGTGATAAAATCTTGGGTTCAGTTCCGAGAGTCAGCATCAAGCAGTTTCCCCAAGGTGATCTTTATACCTCTGTGAGCCTAGAAAAACACTTACTTTACCAGGTCTACCAACACTGTTCTTGTCCTAAACTGAGGCATCATGCCACTCTCTACAATAAAATCCTCCTTAAGCGTTTACTTTTTGCCTTATTACTCAATACTTCAAAGTCATTCAAAGTCAGCATCTGCTGCTGCTATAGTAACTGCAGCAGCAAGGATGGGGGCAGCATCACAAGCTTCCACTTTACTGCATCTGGATTTTAAAATACCATGCACAATTATTAACTGCCTCCCCTGGCCGTTTCCTTCATTTATTTTGCTCAAGGAAGCAGGCCTTGCAAACCTGAGGTTGAGTAGCCTCAGCAGCACCAAATGGTCAATGATTTATTAAGTCAAGCTGAAGGTTCAGTAATGCTCACCAGGTGGCTAATAAACAGGCTTTGTGAAATAAAACTAAGAAAAAAAAAAATCAGTGGTCTTTTCTTGGGATAGTTTCAAAAACTTTAAATATTCACCAGAGCAGGCACACACTTTTTTTTTTTTTTTAAACAGTTTGACATGTGCTTTGAATGTTAAACAGACATAAACTTGGCATTTTCTAAGTCAGTATAATTCCTCAGTGAAGGAGGGGGAATATATTAACGTAGAAATAGTCTCCCTTCTGTGTGGAACAGCGTTTAAATCTCAGTGAAATGGTCTTATATAATGAATTGCAAGTATAATCCAAAGGCCAAAGCGGGCTTTGATCATGCTTCAATGTGCTTCCCAAGCTGCGGTGACACAAGGTAACTGTAAGACTGAATAATGTTGCAGCCAATACACTGGGAGAAGTTGAAACAAAGATATGCCTTCTTTTTTCTTCTTTGCTAAACACAGCGGAAGCTGCCACAAGAATATGTTCCAAAAACTGTAAAACTGTGGAATAGGAGTAAAGATAAAAAAGTGGGCTCTGGAGTGAACAAAATACATATTTCAACAATAAGAAAATGGCCTTTTCAGACAGGTCATCTATCTTGGGCATATAAAAAGCTTAGACAAGGTAGCCTTGATAGCTTGGCAACACTATTGTGGATCCCAAATGTTTAAATTTTAATGATCAAAAAATTTTTACATGGAACTTAAATTTTTCCAGAACAACAAAATATGAAATCTTGCATCAACCTTTTGTTCATGTTTCTCAGAAGCTATAAACTTTTGGGGGTGGAGGAATCTGTAACTAAAAAGTACATTGGTTAAAGGAATAGTAAAATAAATACAAGGAAAAGGTAATAAAGAAAAGAGAAGAACATACTCACAGTAAGACAATAATAGACATTAAAAACTAATACAAATTTTGATTCCAGAAATATATCTGATTACATAGTTTCAATAAAGGAATAAGAATTTGTTTTTACAATCATCACTTTTTCCTTTCTTTCATACTTATTTTAGTAGTACTTTGCATTGTCACTAATGTTAGCTGGTAAACAGGTTATCATGGATCAGCTTTTGATGGGTCATGTGAGAACAGACAGCACCCTCTTTAGATAGCATCTAGTTTTACAGACCTGTCTGTGTCCATAGGCCAGACTCTTGGGCATACCGTGAACCTCAAGAGATCATTTGTGTAAATAACAGGAAGAGAGACTATTTCAGTGTATTCAGCCACAGCATATTTCCATTACCAACTGTCCATCCATTTTTTATGTTGCTTGCTAATCAGCACTGAGACAAGATAGATGATCACAGGACAGTCTTTCTATGTATTACACATTATATGATCTGCACAAGGCATTTCCCACAGATTGGGACCCAGCAGTACTACAGCATTTCAAAATAACATGTGCAGAAAACATGTTTGATTACAATCAGAGAAAGGTCTCTTACTGAATCTATAAATAGGTCACTGAATTTGCCAATCTATGAAATAGGCAAGCTCAGCTGTAGAAAATTTGCACATTTGGGATCCACCATAGTCTTGCTAGGCCCCACATACATCATCACACCCCCAATATACTTTTATCACCTCTTTAGCACAAAAGGTCCTGCTTTCCTTCTCCTGCCACTGGGATTACTTCACTGAACTTCCTCAGGTTGTATAGTTTCTTAACAAGGAGCAAAACCTGAGCTCAAAGATAAACAAAACCTTTGGCCTATAGTCTAAGGCTCTAGTCCAGGAACATGTGGTTAGGACTACCCATGTTCAGGAAAATACTTAAGTATGTTCTGAAGCCAGACCGATCTCAATTAGATTTAAATACATTTAAAATGCCCTCCTGAATGGAAGCAAGAGGAACTCCAAGTAAGCATATCCCTCAACCTGCCGGAAGACCTACGTACTTCAGAGAGGACTCGCAGATGTGCTGGGATCAACTCACTTGATGATCCTTCTAGAAAAAAAAAAAAAAAAAAAAATCTTAATGTAAGTAGTGTTAAAACAATATCTTATATTTTGCCATCAGCTTCTCTTCTGTCTTAAGTAATAACAGTGATGCCATATTAGTCACTGTAAATATATTACTTATGAAAGGTAACAGATGAACACATTTGTAGTAGGAGCAGGTCTTCAGCAAGGATTTCTGGAGATAGTAGTGAATCTGTGGGTATGTCCAGGGCATGAACTCAAATACACAGAGTTTAATAATGTGAGATGTGTATAAATGAATAAAACAAACATATATATATACACACACATAAAATGTGTGTACATATGTATATATAAATAAAAGCACTGTCCACATCAGAATAACTTTCTTTCCTGGCCTCTACTGTCAGTTGTCAGAGGAATGACATCTCTCACTGATGTGCCTAGCAATGACCCCCTTCCCCCCTCCCAATGTCAAATAAGGAATATTATCAAGTAACTTGTTTACCTTTTCAAATTTGTGATGCACAGTAAAACAGTGCTGCCTTCTGCCCCTACTAGTCAAATTTCACAGAAATGGGTTGTCACAGCTGACAAAATTTCTTTTGAGAAATGGCCTCTTTTCTACTGAAACACCCAAATTACCAGTCCCAGTGGAGACCATAGCATCACCCTGGAGATGCAAGACCATCAGGATAAATAACCAGACAGAAGGACACTCATCTTAATTCTCAGGCAGTACTCTGTCATCTTCTGAAACTTCCTAGTCCTGAGAGATTTAAAGTACTAACCAGATAAACTATAAAAGATGGCAAGGAATGATCTACAGTGACTTGCGCATCTTTTTCTAACCATAAATAACTTTGTATTTCATTTCTGGCAGCATGACAAAGCAAGGAGGTAATGAGCCATTATGGAAAACCCATCTGTTGCTCATAAGGGGAAAGGCTTTGTGCTGGTAAATTTATAGAGGAAAATTCTCAGTGCAAGTCCCGTTATTGTTAATGAGAATTGCACATATAATTGCCCGTGCTGAAAGTGTACCCCATTATGTTCCTTCACTGCCTAGATAGCAGCTATTGTGGGCTTCAGCAACAAGAGAAAAATATTATCAAAAGAAAAGCCAGTGTTCAAGTGACAGTGACATTCAGATTATGGGGGAAGGGAACATGAAGCAGAACAGAGGAGGCTGGGAAAAGAAGAGTGCAAATGTACTAGTCAAAATTTCTGATAATACAACAAAAAACACTAAAATATTATTTTTGATGTGCAAGTAGAGAAGCTATTTAATACCACAAAACAAACCAGGTAAGTGTAATGCACTTTTTCTACTCCAAAATCCATGTGTTTTTACTCTTCTTGCTAAGTTTTGCATATTAACACTCAGATTCCCAGACAGGGTGCCAACCTTGGATTGCTTTACCAGATCACTCCTGACAACGGCTCTAGAGAGGGTACCCCAGGCAAAAACATCCTGTCTACACCTACCCAATAGTGCTCTCAGGCTTCTCCAGAGCACTGGAGACTGCCTTGGGTCTTGAACACCCTGGCAATGCCTTTAGCTTTCCTTTTGCCTATTATTTATTTAGCTCATGCACACACACTGGATGCCACCTACCAGATCTGTACCAGTTTGCCCAGCTGCAGCATTCCACAGCAACTGGAATAGGGCAAGACACCAGGGGAGAAGGAATCTGGGCCAGTGGTTCCACCTAGACCTTTGGACCACAAGCCTTCTCCACTCTTCTTCCATGCCTGTCTCTGCCTGAACTTGCCAGTGCCACAGGACGAAACAGCAAGTGCCCAACCCCAGAGGCTTGGCCCTGCAGGCACCTGAATGAGCAACTTCTCTCCGCAGCTCCAAGCCTTGGAGACATTGACATACCCTATGGTTTCCTGCAACTGTTTCTCTAGTATGGGACGTGGGGCCTGAAGGATCTATTCCTTGAGGCAGCCAAGAAGCCTGAGCTGATATTAAGAGAGTTCACCAACACCAAGAAACATGAAACAGGTGGAAAGAGAAGTGCAAGGAAGAAACAATAACAGGTTCCTTCGTGGTTTCATATTTGTGGGAAGGACTGGTAAGCACCATGGGAAGAGGAAACATGTGGGAGTGATAGCTCTACCCCAGAGAAGTGAATAAAAAAACCCAATCCCAAAACAGACAATATTTATTTCACCAAGTATCACACACAGTCTTAGCAACAGTGAAATAATCTTACTGTTACTCAGAACAAAATAACTTTGCCCTTCTCATTTAAAGAAGGGTGTGCAAGGAACAGGCCCTGTAGCCAGACTGAAACAACAGCAATACGTTGCCTTAGTGACACACAGATAAAAAGACACTATGCAAGACAAGGCAGCTTAAAAAGAAGCTTCTCTGGCTACAGCCCCCTGAAGATGCCTCTCCCCCTCCAAACTAAGTCTCTGCGTTGAAAGCACTGGGCCTTAAACAACACTGATCTACAAACTTTATCTTTCCAAAATATAGCTACAAAGGACAATCCAGCACTTAAAGGAAAACAGAGCATTGTAACCATTCCCAGTTTTCTCCATTAATACAGTAAAGCTTGACACCCCAGGTATGTTCTGGGTATGCTTCTGATGGCTTGATGACCATCAGAAAATTTATCCTGCTGCAATGCACTGAATCCTGCACAAAGTGGATACAGCTGAAGATATCACTGGACTTAGCAAAGCAGATATCTAAGTAACAAAAGCAACATGACAAATCAGACAATGCACATCTTTTGAGGAACTGTCGTTCAACAGCCTTTCCTACTGGGAGGCCTCAAATACTGTACAAACAAGCTTTTGCTTTGCATCAGCTCAGTGAGGTAGAGATGACATTCCATATGCTATCCCTGAAACACAGTCACATCTGGAATACGCAAAATAGTCTGAAGAAATCCAACTGGATCTGCTGAATCTAACTGAAATTGCAGAAGTCCTGTAAGTAATCAGAATATAGTCAAGAGTTTGGGCAGATGACTGTGTTTGACATGAAGTACCCTGTGGGTCTTTAGTTACCATTAGCAATATTATCTATATTAATTTCCTCACCAGGAACAGTTTAAGAAATAGTGGGCTCTCTAAAAAAAATTACTTACTGATTCAGCGCTACTTTAGGGGGGGTGATTGCAACATCATCTTTAAACATCCTCTGTGCAAGTACTAATTCAGATTACTCCTTTGGGAGCTGGTGATAATAGTTTAGTATGGCATGCTACAACCAGTTATTTTTAGAAAGACTAGTGGCTCTTAAATGGATGAGGAGCTTATAGAATCAACAGGGGAGAAGGACTCTACATTGTTGTAAGTTAAAGGATCATACTCCTTGTTAGCTTGTGAAGACTAACATGAAACTCCAGAAGACCATGTGTGTGAGCTGCAGCTTTGTGAGACAGTTTTGAAAGAAGCTGTAAAGAATGAAGAGAGGGTTATTTTAGTTTTATGTCTCAGCCTGTATGTATGTATACATGCGAGCACGCACAAGCCCTCAATTTATAAAAGTTGGATTTTGTCTCAGAGATCTTTCACTGTGATATAGTTTTAAAATGAAGATAAGGGCTCAGGGAAGGTCAGGACAACATAAAGAGAAACAAAAGAAAAGTTAGACAATCAAAACCAACACTGTATAATTTAATGGAAACCACAACACTAAAAGCAGGAAAGAAGGACGCCATATCTCCAAAGCACATATATAATGTGACTGTAAAGAACAAAATTCCTCTGAGAGAAAAGGAGAGGAACAAAAAGCCCAGGCGGAGCTGTGAAGTGGTACATCTCCATGTCAGCAGATTTCAAATGGCACCAGAAGGAGATCTGGCACACACTTTACATAGCATCCTGCAGAGCTCCCGTGGACAGAGGGAGTACACCTTTTCCTAAAGGCGTAAAGCATGCCTTGGCTTTGCTGCTGTGGAGAAAAACAGGATGGGAAAAACCGTACGTTTAGGCAACAATCTAGCTGCAGGATAAGACCATGACTGGAAAGGGCAATCCTTACACTTCAGCTGGCCAGGGTACAAAGCTCTGAAATTTCCCTTTCCTTCCTGAGTCTGCGTATCTGTCCAGTGTCTCCATGCTGCCTGGGCCTACAAAAGACAGCAGGAAGAAGCACTCTGCCTGGAAAATTCTGCATTTACAGATAGTGCGTCCATAGCACATCCATTTCCTTATTTATTTAGGCTTATGCACATCTAAATTTACGTGCCAGAACACCTATATGGCTCAGCAAATTCTGTTGAATAAATACAGTTATAGGAACACAAAAGGACAGATCACTCCATTTAAGAACTGCTTTAAGATTCCTTCTAGCATAAGCTATAATGCCCGTAGCAGGTTTTGCTGTTGCACACCTACCAGCGTAACTGTACCAGCAAACCCCGTCAAATTAGATAAGACCTTATTGCACCAGCAGAAGGCCTAAATTTGTTTCTCAGAAGACCTCCTCTCTTCCGTTGCACATCTCTCTGACTAGGTTCAGTTGCTGTCTCCCTGAGGACCTGTGGTGTGTACAGGTTGGTTTTGATCTCTACAGGCCTTGAAAGCAGCATGATCAAATGGATGACTGAGGAGACTTGACAGGTACACAGCTGTGTGCTGCAGCTCCACTGCCCCCTGACTTCCGAGCTCATCTGTCTCTCTTGTTTCACAGCACACAGACAGGAGGGAACAGGAGATTAAAGCCACATTACATGTTACTGAATTATATAGGAAAGAAAGCAGATATCAGCAGAGGGTAGAGATAATGCTCCCAAATAATAAAGTAGACGACAAATTCCACAAGTCCCTTCCTTTTCTCTGAATGAAAAGAAGCCTCCATTTCATTCTCCTCTGGATCTGCTCAGGTATTCTTGTTCAGGTTTTAGCAATTTTAGGTTCTTTAAGGCCAAACAGATTAGTTCCCTATTAAAAAACATAATAGCTAATAATCCTTCCAGAAATGATGTTGTTACCTGTTTGCAAATGTTATAAACAACCATCTGAAAAAGATTTTTTTTCCTGAAGAGCTACTTAATCTAGATCTGTGCTGAAGAACTCTATAAGCTAAAAAGATCTCTAGTGGATTTAAACTGACTTACCCAATACCAGACACAATTTAACCATATCGGCATAAAGTTCAGTACAGTCTCTATCTTACCCTACAGTGGAGCATCCATGCAGGCCTATTGTAACTGCCAAATGTTCAAAGCCAGTTTTCCTGGCACAATTTTGAGAAGACACTCTAGCTCTTTGGCTGCCTGAGGGAAGCGAATAAAGAATTGCACATACCTCACCAGGAAATTTATATGAAGTTAATATTCAAGACAGTTTAAAACATATGTCTGGGGCTCCAGAGTTCTTCTGTATGTTGTATTTTGGCTTCCATTTCTGAAGGCTGTCCCTGCAGGGTTAAACGTTGCCTTGGACTTAGGACAGCTAGACTGTGTAACGGAATGTACAAAGGAGAAGATGGACAGGAATCTGTACCTTGAGAATGATTCTATAAGATACAGACTTCCTGAGGAAACAGAGGGATTAATGAGACTAATTCTTTTATTGTTATGGTTGAGTGCAGCATATATATTCTGGGATGCATAGCATGGTTGTGCCTGCACAGGCAGCTGAAGGACTGTACGCACAGCATTGCCACACACGCCTAGATAGCTGTAGTGTTCATGGACTCCACGGACTGGATCAGTGCAACAGGTGGGCATCCTTGAGGGTCACTTTAGAATAGGCAGACTGGTGGCTCCAAAAGCCTTCTGGATATCTTCTGTCATGCTATCAGAAGCAGATTACTAGTTTCTTTCACACCTTTGATACCTGATGGAAATACATCCACATCTGGTGGGCCAGCTCATAAAAACACACTTCTTAGATTTACAATACCACCTTCAGCAGGTTGCATTCGTCTTTTAAAAAAAAAAAAAAAAAATTAAAAACCACAAAACCTGTATGTCTCCTTTTGAAAATGCATAGTGAAAAGGCCCCCCCATTTTAATTTCATTTTGTAGATGGCACGACTGCGATCATAAGCTGACAGTCAGACTACTGAAAGTGTATAACGCGCAGTGGCAAGAACGGTGTGCTCAAACCAACATTCCTGGTGAAAATCTTGAAAAATAATTTATTTATAAAGTACTTTATCTCACTTTACCAGAGGAAGATAAGAAGGAAAAGGATATCTTTACATATCCAAATTTGAACTGGTCTTTTGATTTAAAATCCATCTACTGCAAAACATTAGAAAATACCTCATAATGCAGTTGATTATCATTTGATATCATAAAGCTTAAATTCATCTGGCAAGAAATAGATCCATAGAAAAAGCACAAAATTATTTGGACTTGACTGCACAAGTCTGGTTATTGCACTGCACATTTCAGTAACAGTGGATACATTCCCCCAGTATGCACTCCTTTTCTATTCATTGATTTGACTAAACATTCTGCAGGCCAGAACCAGCCAGCATACATTATACTAGTTAATATGTCATACAGTTGTATTTACCGGCTTAAAAAAAAACTTCTTCATTAGACCTTTCTGCTTTTGATATCCTAAGATTTTAATTAAGCAGTGTCACAACAGGGTGTGCATTAACAGACCTTTGGCACATGCCTTTGGAGCACTGTGAAGCACTGGACCAGAGACCAATTACCTTCTACCACCCAAGCAGTACAACAGCAGCCCATTAATGCACACCCTGGTGTGGCCCGTTTCAATTAAAGCATATTTGTAAAACAATGAAAGGATGGGCAGTGTTGAACCAGTGAGAAAATCAGATATTTTTAGGCTAGGATCCCACTGATTATTCAAACTTCTAAAAATGTACACACTGAAATTCAGTAAACAAATTGCCAGCCTACTTTGTTACACTGCATAGTAAATAATGGGGCTATTAAGAGTACAGAATGTTATTTCCATCTGAACATAGAGAATGCAAGGAGGAAGCTGTGGTGTCAGCATTTTTGCTGTCTCCATTCCCCTGAAGGAGGCTCCGTTTCAAGAATTTGGCAGAGACAACAGTGAGAAGAAATAGGCTCTACTCACCCCACGATAGGGTTTATCCATGAGGGGAATGGATAGAGTTCATCCAATTACGTAGCACAGTTACATTCACTAGGAACTTAACATCCTTCCTGGATTTTTTTTTTGTTTTTTTTTTTTTTGCTTTTACTACATAACTAATTTTCTGCTTCCATAAAAATTACATGCATGACTTCAGTAAAAGGCATAAACAAACTTGGCAAAATATATTTTAACTAAATATAACTAAAAATCCCATGCACATCAGGCAAGTCTTGTTTCCTCACTGGCTTTCATTTACTACTTCTCTCCCCACTCCTCTTCCATCTATTCATTTATATCAGAGACTGTTTTAGGTAAGCACGATCCCTTCTGAGATGCTCATACAGCCCCAGATAGAATGCCTCCCACTTTTAATGGGGTGCTTTCAACTACTCTAACGCAAGTCACAGATAGATAAATATAAGGCATAAATTTGTAGCCAGCTAGCAGAGTATAGTTGCATGTTATGGGAGGAGAGCACAAAGCTGTATCTTTTGACCACTTCCCTTCCCTCGAATTCAAGTGAGCAACAACATGAACAAAGGCCATAACAATCCGACTCGCAGAAAGCACAAAATAAGGTGCCTTGGTATGAGTCTCATTTGATGGCCATAGAAATCAAATTATCCTAATAGGTTAGGATCAAGCACTTTATAACTACAGTGAAAACATTGCCAAAATATAAGGCTGAATGAATCTGGCAGGAGCATTAGACATGTGCTGCACCATATCCTACCTTAGCACCTGCCTGCCAGAGTAGGCTGAGAGATGAGGGCTGGATGATAGTCTATAAGTCTTTGGCAACTAGAAGCATCAGAAAAAGAACTAGTTAAGTAGAAGAGGGAGGTTATAGCTAGTAAACATCCAGGAATGAAGCTAAACAAAGTGATGTTCTGGCTCAACATGAAACAATGTTTTTAAAGAGAACAACTGTGAAGTTCCCTGTAGGAAATTGTGGTTTTACTAGTCAGGGCATTGAAACTGGTCAAAACTCCAAGAAATAATGTTATATAGGGGGAAGCCAGCATTCATAGGAGGATAAAGTGGATGGCACAGAGCTGTTTTTCCTTCTTCATTTTCCTGTTTCTAAACAACTCATCAGCCCAGACATGTAATGAAGTGAAGTCATATACATCAGCTACCTTCTCCCAAGTCTCAAAGGTATAGCTCAATAAATCTGCAGTACAGCTAGTTAGTTACACAGGCGGCATTATAGCCTCTAGAGATTTTAACTGCATTATTGCATGTAGCAATTGGATTTGCCTCCGTATTCCAGGATCTACCTGAGCCGAATTTGAAATGAAAAATGAGCAATGTGATGAAGACACATGGCAAAATGACGAGATATTGTCCCTCCTATTTTGTTTTCTTTCCTCAGGGTATGGTCTAATAACTCCAAAAGCAGATATCATCTCATGTCAAATACTCTTCTTTCTCTCTTACTGTAATAATGGATTTTGCCAGGTCTAATTTCAAAGAAACTGCAACATCTTCTAATCTTGAGTCACTATTTAAGCATTAAGAGAACACAAGTTTCTTCTTCTGCAGTTACCTGTTGAGCTGAATGCTGTGTATATTCTCAATTCTGTATTAACAAACTCCCAATGCAGACAATATGCTGCCAGAGTGATGGAAATGATTGAAATATTGACAATTAGATACCGACTTCTAATCAAAACTGCAAACATCAAATGAATTTCAAACAATTTGAGCTGACGACACTGTTTCTCCAGCTACCAATTCTCCTGGCCTCTTATCTGTTTTTATGGAAATCTATTCTGGGATTGACAGACTCAATCTCCCTCCCATCTTTTCACTTCCCTTCAAAGGAAAGATCAATCTTTCAATTCTAATCATAAGGTAGTCAGAGAAGATTGGTAAAGAAGCATCTAAACCTTTCACTTGAAGAAGTAAGACATTTCTTCTATTTTTTTCCTCTACCACTTTAAGCAGGATGCCTTGTAGGACTTTCAGGATCACTTAAGAATCAAGTTCTATTCTTTCTTCTCTTTTCCAGATGAAATTATCTTATCATCTGCAACTTCCCTTTAGATAAGTATCCTATGAAATTATTAATCAAATAAAGTTTGTATATATATACACATATAAAAAGTATGAAGGCAATATATAAATACACTTAATACCCATATGTATATAAAGAGATATAAAGTCTGTATCAACAAAAATAGATATGTATATCAAATATGCATATTATTAAATGTGATTCCTAATTGAATTTCTTTTTAAGGAAGAAGCCAAGAACAGCACGTTCCAGGTATGGCAAACGTATTTCTGAGGAAACACCATAACCCATTTCATTCTAGCTTTCCTAGAAGCTCTGTACACTGGTATCTACTGACAAAGTATTAATGTGGGTTTGACTCAGACTAATATCTAGATAAAACAGATGTGTAGAGCATTAAAAATTGAACTCAGAATAATATATAGTGGAGTTCAATATTTATGTTGTATATTTTCTCTTTTATTTATCATATATTGTTTTTATGGATAAGATGTAAAACTGTACAATTCTTATTCAAGGTTAGCAACATCTTACCCCTTATCTACCCACAAAGAACCTTCGAGTAAATTTTTTTGCTCTCATAATAGACTTCTATTCAGAATGAATCAAGGCATTAGCATCTGGCTTGCAATAAACATCTGACTGAGCACTGCATGTACAAATTTCTGTGAAGATTCAGTTGAACATTCGAGCATAACTACTTCATTCATAATATTCTTCTGTTTGCTTTCTGCAAAGTCTCATATGATCGAGAGTTGTTACCATAGGGAAAGCAAGCAAAATATTCCCCAGAAGAGAACTAAGTATGCTTTCCGTAAGTATTTGTGTGCATAACAAAGAAAAGACTAAAATTTGCACCAAGTCATATCATGTTTAAAATACTACAATTATTTTAGAGATGGGGAGACTATCAGAATGATTCCATTTGTAACATTTCCTACAACTTTCAAAATTAGACAAGAGAAATAAAGCATAAATTAATCTCTTAAATGGCCTTTTCCAATACGACCTATGTTAACCCCTTGAATCTCTCCTAACAGAAGTCAATTGCTAACAGCCAAAATGAATAGTTATTAATCTTTGTTGCTAATAATCTTTTTTCAAGACAATGCAAGATAAAAGTTGAATTAGTTCTTCATGGTTCAAAGACTACTTGGTAGAAGTTAATATCACATAAAGTGATCTAACAGCCTTCCTGGCAGAAAGGGGGCATAAGGACTTCATTTGTATAAGGGTATTACTTTATCAGCCCTATAGAAGCAAATTATTCTTCCATTAGGAATGTCTTTTCTCAGCTGCTAATAATTGATAACTTGCTTTAAGTCAGCAGTTTACTGCTGCACTGCAGCCATACAAAGTTGAAGCCATTATGCCAACAAATACGGGAAGTTTTTTAAGTTCAAATGTTACCTATTGTTAAAAGTTTACTTAAAGTATAAGGAAAAATAAAGAGTTCCTCTATTATTTTCCATGTATTGTGTTGACAGCTCTGTTACAGCTCATGAAAGATTTGTAGGTTTCAACTACTAGCTCATGATTTTATTTTGTCCTGACACTTCACTGTTTTTTTGCACATCCTACTAAAAAGGCAGGGACTGCTAGATTTCCATGTGTGTTTTTAAATAGCAGCTCATGGGGTTGATCACTAGTTGGATTGATTTATGCTTTAATTTTATGGATGATATCACACAATTATCTCCAGATGGAATAATCGGGATGAAGCATTGCCAAAGAACATTAGACACTAAAGAAGTCAGCCAATGCAATCCATTCAGTACTGTAATTATTTTTGTTTTTGCTTCAGACATTCATACAGAGGCATAAACTCACTCTGGCAGGGCCTCGTTCAGTATCTGTTTAAGTCAATGGAAAGACTTCCATAGATGACAGGAGGCACTGGCTCAACACCCCACAACCCTCCATTCCCTCCACGCTTTCACCTATAGAATATCTCAGAGATCTCTTCACTGTATTTCCTTTCTCTTCTCCTTCTCTCTTTTAGCCTCAACCCCTGCTCCCCACCCCCCTCTTTTTTTTCCTTCCCAGTACTTTGCAGCTGCTATTTGTACCCATCCTTTGTGGTTTATTAAGCACAGACAAATGAAATCACAGTTGTTCAGCATGGGTAAACCAGAAAAATATTTAATTCCTGTAACAATCTATATAGTACTGATTTGTATTCATTTATTGGATGAGCGAATGATAACAAGACTGATGACTTCAAGTTTTTCGGTGTTGAACTCAACCAAGTATTTCTTCCTGTATTAAATCCAACAAGTCAAAGGGATAGACAAATTTCTTTTTTTTCCTGGGAAAACAAACACACACTGTCTTGCTGAACAGGCCCTGCCTGAGCATCCAACATTTCAAGGCATACAATTAGTTTTCTAGGAGTGGATTTTCAAAAGGACCTGCCTCAGCTAAGAGCACAGATCCCATTCCAAAGCCTCAAACTATATTTAGAAACTTAAATAAAACAAAAAAAAATGGATTTGGAAATGTAAGTGTAGGCTTCAGGTTGTGACTATTTTGGCTATAGTGCCTACTGCAGAACACAAACAAGCACCGTGGAGGAACACAGCAGATAGTCCTCTTCGGACATGTCTACATTGCTAAATGCCCTGCCATAGAGCTAATCAAACTCGGGAATTGGAAGTGGTGTCGTAACACCAGTGCAGCTTGCTACAAGATAGAGATAATTACTGTGGATTCAGAACTGTACCAGTGTGTTTATAATGCTTTCAGGACACACGTGTTTCATCACGGAGCTATAATTCTTCCTATAGACCCATCTGGAAGTAAATCAAATATCTTCTACAAATAAATCTGACCTGCCCACAGATCTGAATGAGTTACTTTCTCTTCATCATTTGCTCATGCTATGTTAAGTATGTTTGTTTATTATATCACGTTTATATCTGGTTGAACGAGGCATGACAATCTATAACGTATAGAGTTCTACTTGCTTTTGTTCCGGACTCAATGAGTGAAGCTTTCAGGCTTCAAGAGCCTGAGCCAAAATTCCTGAGTTTCACAGCTTTCTACTAGGTTTCGGATCAGCTGCATACATTATAACTGACATTTATTCTTAGTTGAATAGCATGTTCTCTTTCTTCCTACAAATATAAACATATAAAGGTTTTGGGATAGGGCAGCACATCTGCTTATTTCAACTAATTCCTGAAAATGCAAATGGATACTACTTTGATAGTCTTGTATCATGTCTAGGAGTCCTTCAATATAATTTCATTAATCTCCATTGTAGACTTTTTCCTTAATTTTTTTCTGAGAGGTTCTTTTCAGAATATCATTGATCTAAATATAATCAGGAAGCACTGGGAAAACAAACAGACAAACATTAGAGGAGCCACTATGTACTTTCTCTTCTCACTAAGCATTCAAAAAAATTTAGATAACTGTAAAGATCATCTCCTCACAAAGTTCTTAAGATGTTCTGCCAACAATCATACAAAAAAGTGCCACTTGCCCCTCACTTCAAAGAAAAGAAGTTTATACTTGGGTTTTTAGCCATAACCTAAGAACCTAGGACACAAGTTTACAGCTTATGATCTATCTATGATAAGTGCCCCTCCATACGATCTACAGTAAACAGGAGGCAATTGGTGGTGGCTTATCCTTTAACGCAACAGCAGCAAGCTACCTCAGAGGGTAGAAGCATCCTCTAAAACCGTTGTCACAGATTAGCTGATGCTGTGTAAATTCCCTGAGCTCGCACCAAACAAGCAAGTGGTAATGCAGCCTGTTGGTAACTTGCTCTATTTCACCACTTGGGTGATTTGTCAGTCCCTACAAGTAACTTGGCAGGATAAATCCCATTTAAAAGCCCACTGTGTCCTGTTGCAGTGCACACACGTAGCATAAGAAAAGAAAAGAAAACAGAAAGCTGGAATCTGAAGCACAGAGACACCATAGGCTAAATTGTGATTTCACCAGAAACTTCATGCTGAGTTGAAAAAGTTCTTCCTGAATAAGGTGCTTACTCTAGCCACAATACAAGCAGA
Organism: Platalea leucorodia; assembly: GCF_965183815.1. Classification (NCBI taxonomy): domain Eukaryota; kingdom Metazoa; phylum Chordata; class Aves; order Pelecaniformes; family Threskiornithidae; genus Platalea; species Platalea leucorodia. The sequence continues at coordinate 123,731,935 of NC_138823.1, forward strand.
CATGCTGACAAGACGATGAGTGAATTTATTAGACTGCCATTGAACCTGAGCTAATAAATCTTCCTGGAACCTCCTGTGTGGTATAGAGATGTTCAGGTAGCACTTAATAAGCCTGGCTGGCTCTGAACTGGCTCTGTGCAGTCCCAGGCTTTGTGGAAAATAGCAATGCAGTACTGAAGCCTTCCTGATGACTCCACAAAATGAGCCTGGGTCTTTAGGGTTATTAGTTTGTGTTCTGCAGACACAATGTGGCTAAACTGCTCGCAGACCCAAGCTGGCTGGGAAGGCAGTACAGCTGTCTCTTTCTGGCAGTGGGCCTAAACTAATAAGTCTGGGCAGCCCAGTGCTAGCTTGGTAAGGGGAAAGCTCAAGTATCTCTGGTATGATTAAACCTTAAACTGGTTAAAGCACCTACAGATAACTGAGTGTTGATTGCACATAAGTTCAAAGTCACACAGAAAACATGTAGTAGAGCCAACGGCTGTATCTACACTTCTTGCATCTCAATCCCATGTCTACAAGAAATAGCGTACAAGACTCCTTCCCTGTACCAGAAAGATGTATATTTTCAGTAGCATGCCAGTAGATAAAAGGTTGCTTCTCAACTCAGATTTGCTAGTGTGTGATAAAATCATAATTAACAGAAGACATCTATGAATGTCCCTAGGTTGTTAAATAAAAAATAAATACACTACAAAAAAATAAAATAAAAAGAGCCAGGGACCTTTCCTTACACCTGATAAGTGGACCACAACTATCCTGCTTATATGTAGTTCCCCTGTGGCAAACTGCTTATGTGCAAACTACATAGCATTTCTTCCCAAGTCCCCCCCAGTGCCTCCATGGCCCTAAGACATAATTACCAGTGAGTGGTTTCATTTCAGACTCTTCAGTCTGACCAATATGATTACTGACTGTGCTGTGAGCTATCAGAGTTTGTAGCATGAAGCTGAAGTTGTGTGTTGCATGAGCACATTATGAGGATGCTTGAAGGGGTAAAAGTCTGCTGGGATCATGTTGACAGATCATATGGGAAAACACAGCCAGACCTATGGCAGCCTTATCCACCGAGCTTTATAGGGGGCAGTCCCTCGAGTGTGCTCTCTCAGAGTTGTACCCATGCAAGTGGCTTAGAGAGCCAAGTTGTGTGGCCCAGAACAGAGTTGGGGTGGGGAAGGGTGCAGGGAGGGTGCTAATAATGACAATCCAGGATCCGGTGCTCGAGCATCATCTGGTGCCCTTTTGTTGACCAGTGTACATACACCTTGATGTTCCCAAACTCAATTGGTTTCAAAGAGAGATATTTATATTTAGAAGTTATTTACGTATTCTGGAAGTGATGATAGACAGAACTTGTGCATTACTATCTACTCAGTACGTATTTCTTTGCCATGTAAATAAAATAGCCTTTCATTGAACAGCTTGCTAGAGTTGATTTCATTTTCCATCCTAGGAGTGTGCTTAGTGCTAAGAGAACTGAGCTAGGAACAGACAACGAATATTTTTCTCCCTGCTCCCTCCCCCAGTTATTAAAACAAAACACAACATTTGATGGTGAGGAAAATAACGTGAGAAAAAAAAACAAATCAAAACATGCATATGAACTTTGTTGGAAAAAGGAAATATATCCACCATTGTATCATTACAACAGATCCTATTGTATTTGTTTGACACACACACAAGTTTGTACAGTACAACAACTGAAAATGAGAAGTCACCTTTGATTCCTCCTAATCTGTGCAAAAAGACTGTGCAATGAGTTCGAAAAATTTCATTACTGGCTTGTGACTATTATTTGCAGCAAAAAGAAACTGTGCTACTAAAGATAACAAAGGTAAAGGAAATGCAAAAGCATTCAGCATGCATGGATAGCAGGGTAGAAATCAAAATGCAACACCAACTTACAACATCCAACCTGACCTCTCGGTGAAGGTCAATGGCATTCTCCTGTGCATTCATGGATTTTCATTTCAGAGGAACACAATTATAGAAGAAATGCATGCAAGATTACAATAAACTCAAGTAGCCCCCTTTGGTTCCTAGATGAGGGAACCAGCTACATTGATGTATTCTAAGAAATTTGAGCTCCATCTTGTGCTGCATTTGATGGAGCATGTTCTTAAGCACTAATGAAATACTAAAACTAGCGGTACAAATAGCTGCGGCGAAAAGGTAGGGTAGACATGTCCAGTACTTAGGAGGGGCAGAGGGTACTGGCAATGGCTGAAACAGTTTCATCACCAATGGTCTGCTCCATTACCCAAAGCAATTTGTCACTTTTTCTACTCTATGGAGTCACACTGTAAACAACAGCTTGTGGATTATGCTAGTTCATAAAAACCAGCATGAATCTTTTGTACTGTAACACCTCCTCTAGTGTTATTTTGGGTTTTCAGTACCAACTGCTTAAGACAACATTGACTAAATATAAATCCATTCTGGAAAAGCACTTTGAAGTGTTCCTGGAACTCGAATCTGCAACAGACCCAACGGTGCAGCCAAGTAGCTACCATTATAGGACATATAGACCAACACAGCCTATTGGCAGCCTGCAGCTCTCTAACTTATCACTCTCAAGCCCTCAAAATAAGGCATTTGCATTATAAGACTTTGCTAAATCTGGGTCCCAGAAAACAAAGTATCATGAACTAGGGCAGAAACCTCATGGGTTATCTCAACCACTGGTTACAAGCTCCTGAAGTTAGAAGTCCAGTGAAACATGCTTATGAAAGAAATGTAATTTAAAAAACCTCACTGAAGACAATCTTCTGAATCACAAGTCATCATGAAAAAAGTAACAATGACTTGTTCTTGAGATTGTAGAATTATCTTCGTTATAGAAGAAAATACTCTTAAATAATGTATATTTATTTAAAGGACCTAGACTTGTCCAGTTAAAATACATCCTATCACCCAAATTTTCTCCTATGCTGCGGTAACTGCCTCAGAGCAGGGTTGGAGAGTGAGGGTTAAAAAACATTAGATGCAATTTATCTTGATTTGATACAGCATTTCCATCAGCAATCTATGAAATAAATTATAGATTAAATTATCATACAGTGGGTGAAAAAGTGATTGCTTTGGCTTCCAGATTGGTTATTAAAGGGACCTGTTCTAGGCCTGATTCCACTCAATACTTTTTTGATGACCTGGATGAGGTATGAGAGAATATGCTTATCTATTCAGGAATGATAATAACTGGGAGGGCTGCAAAGGGTAGGATTCATCATAGTGTTGAAAACTGAATACAGTTGAAATAACACAAGTAAATAAAAAGCAAATGTAAAGCACTACATGTTGGAAGGACAAATGAAGTGTAAGAGGTGGGCTAAAATGCATAAGCTGGTCTAGAGCAAAAGAGAAGCTGGGGAATTATAGTAGGTAACAAATATATTTTGAAGTCAGAGCACAGCATCACTTCTTCTGGTGCACTGTGTAATGCTGGTGAAATTTGTCTGGTGCACTCTGTTCAGTTTTGGGCATAACAAATTGGAGAAGGGCAGAAAATATCAACAAGAATGATATGAGTGCTACAAAGCTAACCAATGAAGAAAAGCAGATTGATTTGGTGAAGAAGTCTTCTCTGGAAAGAAGAGAATGTATAGAGGATATATAGTAGAAAATACACATTACAACAGTCTTCCAGTATACAGAAGGGAGAAAAAAAACCCAAACACTACTGCAGGTAGCCAAAGAAAAATTCTGAGCTTCTGAGTGTAATCAAGAATTGCAACATATTATTTAGGGAAAAGGAATTATTAAGAAATCTCTTCCACTACAAGTTTTTTTTTTTTTTTTTTTTTTTTTAAGATAGCTTCATGAAGGACTGCTAAGCATACTCATCCTGCATCAGGGAAGAGGAATTTCACATACACACTCTCTAAAGTCCCTTCTAGCCCTATACTCCTAAACTTACACCAAAAATTATTTGTACATTGACAAAGAAAGTTTTGGTACAGTGCTCTTATATAAATATGCTCAAAGCTGAACAGCCTTATACTGACTCTCTTCAGTGCCTTTTAGATGTCTGTGCTAGGACTCCACAGGAATTTAGGCACACAAACACTTCTATGCTTCAACTTATATATTTACCAGAAAGCATGAATCTTGATGTAACCATGGTGTTTATAAAAAACATGTTTCTGGTTTGCATTTCTGTTTTGCTTATCTTGGTAACAGCATATAAGGTACAGCATTACACTTTTGGCAGGTGGTGGGAGTTCAGTGCACTATTAGCAAGCACTTTGACACTCCAGAGCAACCACCAGCAAAGGTCAAAACCTAGTTTAATAAAATACATTGTTTAACGAAGCAATGCCTCATTTTTTAATGACTTCTACTTTTTTTTTTAAAGACATATTGCCCAATTCCTATACATTAGCAGGTTTTTTAGAAGTAACCCTAATGAGATATCCACGTGTCATAACGCACATGCATAAACCAGTCTGGCACCACTGATGTGTGACTGGTCAACTCACTACTTGCCCTAATTCTAGGAAATCTCCCATTGAGTAGTGAAACGAAAAGGTAGGCAGAGGGGGAAGTGAAAGTGGCATTTGTGATGCGCTGCTTCAGCTTGTCTTGAACTTCATGGACACTAAGTCATTCTTTGGTAAGTAGGTATGAACTGCATACCATAAACATGATCTCCCAGAAAAATAATCTCCAATATCTATCTTTTGTAAAGCTCGATTCCAGATCCTTTTTTCACCTCGGGCTAAACCAAACCTGCATGGTCTGCACTGACTTAATCTCTGTCACCCAGTCAGGAACAGCAGTCTTTTGAGTAGTCAATTGAAGGAATAAGAAATATCCTCTTCCCATGGCCCTCTAAGTTTGGTTAATTATTGAAGGGAGAGGCACCAGAAGGGGAAGGTGGAATGTAGATCTTCTGGCATAGGGTTTGTAATTAATTTACAGCCCCTCCTTAAATTAAACGATTCCATCACTAATGCCAGCTTTGAGATTGCAGTAAAATACTTTCTGGGGCCCAAAGTAGATAAGTACTTCAAAAAAAAAAAAAACAACCCTCAGAATAAAGGGTCTTGCGAACAGAACAATAAACTACTGTCAACTGCTGCCCGGCAAGCCCTGTGGCAGCTGTTTGTTGTGAGGAGAAGACATTTCATCTAAGAAATTAATCTATCCTTAAAGGTAAGGCTTACTCCCAGTAAAGATAGAGGCAAAATCTGAAACAAATTCACCACAGTTAGCATTTTACACCCACCTGTCGGGAACATAAAGTCTGGCCAGCTCTGCACTGGCACTGCCCCAGTTACTGTAGTAGTACAAAATATACAGCCCTCTACCCTAGTTCACCCTGACGATGCATGCAGAATAGATTAAATTACCCTGCAAGCATTTCCTATCTGGCCTGTGTAAGGCTCTCTTGATAATCTTGGATGCTATGCCATGTCTGAATAAATGAGAAGTATGCCTCTGTTTTTTTAATTGAAACAGATTTTGGTGCACAGACTTCCATAACCAGGCCATTCCCCTGAGATTCTGCTGAATCCAGGTGATGACAGCATTGCCAGTGCTGAAGTTTATTTCTGTGCAACCTTGCATAACATTGCCCTGTTGGGAAAGAGCCCCCGAAAGGGCTTGAAAAAGTAACCAGTCTGGATAGAGAAAGAAAGCAGGCTTCAAAAATCTGAATTCTGACTGCCTACTGCCAGCCAGTCTGAAACACTGCCCGATTGTCCAGGGTAGCCTGCAATCGTGTGGGAATACAAAGCTACGCTTGTAATCTAGACAAGCGAATTGGCTGCTATTTCCCACACAATGATACGGATTTAGCTGGAATGCTCTCCACTGCAAACACAACTGAGGTAGAAACCTTTACCACGATTAGCCAACAGCCTGGATTTTGTCCATTTAAAAGGAGAAAAGAAAAACAAGTACCAAAAGACTGAACTGAAAATGCAGACATTTAAAATTGGGCACGTGCCTATTAATATTCAAAGTACATCCGTTTGAACCTCATTTTGAAAAGGATGACCAATAATTAGTTCCTCTCTGCACAGCCTAAGATGTGGTAGTCCCTATTCTGATCACCTACTTAAAATGCTAGCCAAGTTTCTCTTATCTCCCACCACACTTTTTGCAACAGGTTTTCCTCCAACCTAGATAAATACAACCCTGCCCTACCCTTATCCATTCAAAGATCATTTTCTTTTCTTGGAAAAGAAATCACTCTCACAGAAATCTAAGCCCACCACTTCTTGTCTCGTCTGTCACAAATATGGAAAGCAAAGCAGACTCCTTCCTTCCTTCAGCACCTTTTTAGGTATCTGAAGGCTGCTACATTTTTATCCTCCCACTCTTCTGATCAAACGGCCTTAATCTTCCTAGATCATTTATCCTATGTGTCCAATCACTATCTCAAGACCGCTGATTTCACCACATCCCTTTCCAACATACGTGTTTGCCTGTATAACATAGTAGCTGCTGTGGGAAACTTAACATGAATCCACATAAATCTGACAGGCATTTAGATCACTTGTTTTAAAGTTTGTAGGACTCTTCACATTGCCTTCAACAGGGACTGTATCAGATCCCATTCACGGCAGCATCTGTGTTCAGCTTTTCAGGTATTCTGAAAGATACAGAAAAGTCAAGATTCTTCTCTAAAAAAGGATCACATACATTCTGTAATTCCCTTTAGAGTTAAGATAACCCATGAGGACAAAGCAGTAACCTTGGTCAGACACACACTGGCTTTGCTCTTTATGTTATATTTCAACATCCCTTTTCTTTCTGGGTAGTGTTTCAGAAGTACTGCAGTTCCTCTGTCAGTGAGGCTCAGAGCAAGCCACCAACCCATCAAACCTCCTTGGGGATCTAGTTAGCAGCTGGTCTGGCAGTATGTATACAAACTGTTCAGTTGATAGAAAACCTAGTTTACAGAATCCATGTATTTTCTGAATCATGAAGTCAAGAAAATTACTTATTGCAAATGTAATCTGGCAATGAGGTTTAACAACTAGCAGTGCAGTATTTCCTATGGTTGAAAGTGAAAGTAATTTAAGAAAAAGCTAACGTAACTTGATTTAAAGAGTTTGAACTGATTGAAATACCAGTGGTTTGTGATTTTTTCCCCCCCTGCTTCATAAGAAAATATGTAAAAGCCAGAAAGACCACCAAAGATCAGACATAGACAGGATATCTAAAAAAAGAAAAGTGGAACTCAGCTTTAACCTTGATCATACACAAAAACCAAACTCGTCCCTTTAACTGTACAGAGGCCAATTAAAAAAAAAAAAGTAACATGAAATTCTCAAATACCAAACTAATAGAAGAGTCATTTAATAGTGACCATGAATGAAAACTGAAGCTAAACAGTTTGCAGACATCATTTGCTGAGCTACATGAATGAACATCTTAGACTAAGATCTTTATGATTTCAAATGTTTTTATCCAGCTCTGTGGTGGAAGGATTTAATTGGGATGGAAACCAGCAAATAACTGCAATGATCAATGAAGCTGACAGCATCTAAAGAGGACCTTTTCTTAGCTTGAAAGCTGTTTATTAACACAGCACTAGTTAATTTATTTTATTCTCTCTATATATTTCATTATCTTAATGTCATCTTTCACCTGCAGGAATTCATCATATGCTGCATGCTGTGAAATGAGTTACCCAAGATGCATCTTAGACAGGACAATTATCTCATTTCAACTGGATTGCAAGATCAAAATAGATGGAAAGACTATAAATGACTTGGAAAAATAGTTCTGACTGCTGCTTCTCTGGTCAAGATGCATCATGCATGCATTCTGTTTAGGACCACTTAGCAGCATTTTACTACATGGGACAGGGCTGCTTAATAGAAACTGATTCTAGCCAATGTTGAGTCTTGACCAGGATCAAGCTTAAGTATATCTTCGTGATTCAAGGTGCAAGGTGCTGCAGCCATGACCACGGTTTAGGAAGCCAGTTGGCCACAGTTATTACCTGCAGAAGCCAACACAAACCACAATACTAGCTTGCTGTGACAAAGGCATCAAAAGAATGGGTTGTAAGCATATAAAATACCAAAAACTTTCCTTCTTCTGGAGTAGATGATGCTGTAGGCAGTCAACTCATTCCCCAAATTGGGCAGCATGACCAGGATATGATTAGGATGGACAGGGAAGACACTGATTTGTCATGTTTTCACAGTGGCTTTGATTGATTGGAGAAGAATTCCGTCAATCCTCAAGCACAGAAACACACTGCTGCACAGAGGGGGATTCAAGAAAGTTCAGTGGTAGAAACAACTGTGCTTTCTTTAGTGGGTATTTATGCTGAGTAAAAGGTGTACACACTGTCCCACAGACACCTGAAATCCTTTCACAATTAGACCAAGGGAAGTCTCCATAATAAAGACAGACAAAACAGTTTTAGTAGATTGGGGCAGCAGGTTGGGGGAATTATTAGCTTATTTGGATAAAATTCAGTACATACACACACATATATATATATACACACACAGAGGGAAGAATGCTGCAGTGATCCCTTTTGACAAATACAAAACAAAACCATTCTGATTTCTTCAGACATCATTTGCAATAGGATGCGGTGCCATTATCTCCCTTCCAATATGTGCATTCATAGTCAAGACACTGAAAGACAAGAGAACTAGGGTCAACTTCCACCCATACCAGCTTGGGGTAAGGCCTCACTCAGAGGCCTCTGCTGACTGAACTGTGCTGAAACGAATCTCTTCCAACCTTTCCAGCAGAGACTGGTAAACTTCACGTATGTGCTCAGACGTGTGTTGAAACAGTGACCCCTATGTCACCCTCAAACAGGAGGGTGCCATCACAAGCTATCTGTAGACATCTACTCTCTTTCTTACTATCCTAATAAAGATGAGTGATCTGTTTCTAAGAGAAGATGCCCATCCTCTATGTATAATCTTTTTGCAGTGGCAGCCCAACTCCTTACTCCTAGTAACACAGGCATCAGAAGCAATGATGATCAGAATTCCAGTTCAGAAGACTATCTGAGGCTAGCTGTGGTATACTTGCTTTTATATTTAAGACTGATCTTCTACCATATTTTCTTAAAATTAATTCCAGCAAGGTTTCAGCTAGCCACTCTCCACTTTTCATTGCTATTCTACCTTCTGAAGTACTGCAGGAAAGAAGGAACTTTTCCGCTCCAAAATATCTACGGAATTTAGGTCAGAATAGCATTACACTACAAATGCTATTAAATTACAGAAGGCTTGCTTTCTCCACCTAGTGGCTAAAATACAAAGCTAATATTTTGTACTATACAAGTGCCCTAAGGAAAAAAAGCAAAATAAAAAATAAAATATTTTTTTTTAAAAAAAAGATAAAAGATAAATGCCCTCATACCCTAATACTTTGGGGGCTTCATTTTATCTGAAAAACTGACAAGGTTTTCCTCTCCTCTCACCCTCAATAAAAGAAATTTTGCCTTTTCAGGCAAATCAAGGGACATGGATTTTGCCCTCAATGAAAGCTGCTAGGCTAAGGTCCCTGGTGGTTCATATCATCTGTTTTCTGGAAGAAAAACATGGAAGAGGCACAGTGAAAACAAATCAGCTCACGATTAAGACATTGAAACCTGCCCAGGTACATGCTGAGCAATATGAGAAGAAGAAATCCAAAGGTACTATTTTTCCTACATTTGTGCTTTTAAGCTCACTGTGGGTAAGTTTTCCTGGCTGCCGTAAAGTAGAGCAGCCCAAAGCTCATGATCAGGTTAGCAAGAGCTCCTTTGGCCCAGGAGAACAGGCTGGAGGTTATGAAGTCATAGCAAGGCCCCAGCTACATCGTTTCTCAGTTACATCCTGTAGATGTACAGCAATGAGAGCAAGGTCTACAGCTGCACTCAGTGAATACCTTCAACAGGACTGCCCTTCATCTGAGTGACCCTCCTGCTTATATTGGCTTTGTAGGAACATTATATGCTTGGTCTGGTCCACAGGATCCAAATTGATTGTTTCATGACTGTAGACAAAGTTTACTGTGCATGCAATTATTCTCCAAGGCCAAATGAAATCAATATAAGGAAACAAGAATGCTGACGGGTCCCTATCTAGAATGTAAAGCAATTGGGAAAAGTAACCAAGTCACTGCCCTGCAGAGTTGTTCTGCCTGCACTTCCTTCCCCAACTCCAAGCAGCAATGAATACCAGTATCACCTGCTGGGGAGGGCTTACAGAAAAACTCTGGAAGTTAAAACCCAGATAGAATGCAAACCCCTTTGTGGTTTCACAACCTGTCATTTACTCTGAGATACCAAAGTGAAACAGTCCCTCCTCCGATTACCTTAGGACAGGATCTCACCTAAATCTTGGTACCTCAAGCTAGACTTCCAAATGCAGTGTAGTCTCCCAAGGCTCTTTTCATAATCAAAAGACATTCACAGGTGCCTCCAGAGAGTGGGTTATCTGGCCTTTCTCAGAGCTTGGTCCAGGATGAGCTGCACTGGCTTCTGTAAGGTCCACCTACCTAGAAGAGACCTAGGAAGACTAGCTCAGAATCAAACCATCTCTAATGTGGGGTGCTAAAGTAGAGTAGATGATTTGTACCCTAGCATACTAGGATAGGAATTTTTAAATGCTACATGCTTTACTTTTTAATCTAAAGAGCCACTAGCCTCTCAGAGTAAGGCTCAGAATGAATGTTTTATTTTCAAGATCAAAAGTCCAGTCAGCATATATTTTATTGTTTCAGAAAAGGAGGGGGAGGCAGGTATGGAGAAGAAAATTTTCTATTCATATTTCCCCCTCCATCAGCTAATCATCTAATCTAATCGTCTCCAAGTTTCACAAAATTGAGACAGGCAAGAGACTGAGAAAATGCTGAGATAAGTTTTTCCTCTTTCTAACGGCCCAGTCCAATGAATTCTGAGGTATCGTAGAAGTAGTCTGGTTCAGCAGCTACCCACTTCTTATTGACACATGCAGATTTGGATGGAGATCATGAACCCCGCACTCACTGCGCGATAAGGGGCAGGGCTCTGGAAAAAGCATCTCCATCATCTCTCTAGTTACAAGAGATAATAGAAAAAAAAACTTCCTTCATCCTTAACACCCAACAAACCCAGTCCCATCCAAATTTATACATTTGTGCTTATTCTAAAAAGCCAGGGATTTCAATGTGCTTATATTTACAAAGAAGAGAACCAGAAGAGAGAATCTCAAATTCTCCACACAGAATGAACTTTGCAAAATAGTTGCAATCATTAAAAGCATGTTTTCAGTTGTGGAGAATGTGTAAGGTTGGTTTGACTTAAATGGAATTTATGTTTGCCATTACAATTCAGCTTATGGTTAAGTGCTTTCCTGAATAGAGATTGATTTAAACCTGTATTTAAATGTTTTGCAGGTCTGGATCATCTGTACATCAATGACAGTCATAAACAGAACCTAAGAGAACCATTTTTATTTCAAGTTTTTCAACATTATAGGAGAGTTACAAAACAAAATGTGAAAAACCCACAACACAACATATGGGGAAAACAGGCGTTATTTTTGTAGTTTCTAAAGCTATTGGGGGTGGTGGGAAAAAGGGCCTGGTTTTGTAACATTTATACCGAGGACATCCCGTTTATATGCCACTATTTTCATCAACGGGTCATCTGCATCTTAGAGCATGAAAAGCTGAACTATGTCATACTTAGGAAAAGATTAGAATTTATATTATGTAAGATAAATCTGAGATAGATTTTTTGTTAATTGGCAATGTCCTTTCAGACTTACAATACTAAGTCTCTCCAAATGTCAGAGGAAGGTGCTTGCTTAACAATATGTTGTAAGAAGAAATATTACTGACCTACTCCCACTCTTCTCTTCAAGCAGCAAAGAGTATTGAACAGATACTTGCTCTGTTATGAAACATTGCAACAGTTTAATGCAACTTAGGAAGCACCATCACCCAATGGCTTAGCACCTAGCTTAGAAGTAATAGACTTTTCTGTGTTTCTAATTAGTAACGCTAATTAGTAATGTATATCACTATAGCAGTGTATGATATAGCAGTACACATTAATATGCCTTCTGCACTCAGAGACAGTGTGGCTTAGAAAACAAGTAACCTACTTTTGATCGGTTCAAAAGAGCCCAGGACTTCTGCCTCTACATCTTGCACATTCCACTTGTGAACGAGCTTAACACTTAGAGCTAGCTACTGCATGACACTTCATTCACCTTTTTTTTTTTTTTGGATTTCAGTATTTGTTTTCATGCCAAATTGAATAAGAACAACATATTCTGCATGTTTCCATAAACCAGTACAGGGTCACAACATCCTCTTCAGCTGAAACAGGTTAAGTTATTACTCCAGGTCTTACCGGAGTCATACCTGCTGGGCAATGCAGCACCAAGCCATAGAGCCCTGAACCAGAACAAGAGACCCCGTGGACTCACATGGCACAGCACACTCCCATGCAAATCCATCAGCTTGCTGATGTTTGACACAGAGATAACAGAAATAATCTGGCTGTATTTGTGCAGCACTATACCCAGGTTACTCCACCTTTTCTTTTCACAAAGCTGATAAACAAGTACTATTGCAATTTAGCAAAGGAACATGGTATAGATCAACACCTGTTATACAGAAGTGGCCAAAGTATGTGTACATTTTGCTACAAAAAAAAAGCCAAAAATATCTATTGATATAGCATATTTTAAAAGTTACTCAAAAGTTCTCAAGCACTGCATTACTGACAATACTTTTCTACGGTGTGGGTAAGATTACTATAACCTGCTAAACATGATAAAATTGCTAGTCACACTGCCTTTCTCTAAAATCTAGCTTAGCATCTGCCTCTTCAGTAAACGATAACACCAACCCAACAACGTATAATAGCTGACATTGCTAGGTTAAATCTCCTTTTCTATGCTATCAAGACCCATGGTGGAAATCTTCAAGCAGCTCTTTTGTTAAATCCCTTACTAGCAATCTCCAATTTACGTTCCCTCTATCTGACCAAAGGGATGGAAACACAGATCAATAGTACAAAGAGATAGAGCAGGACAACTCTTTCAAGAAATTCATAGCATTGCAGGAAGAACGTGCAATTAAATTTCAAGCAGGACCTAGATATACCTGCGCACTACGTCTGCTTTGTGAATTGTCTTAATGGCATCATCTCAAAACAAAATGGATTCCTTTGCCTATCGCTCAGAACACTTGTGCTTTGGGCCAAGTCTACTTTATTAACTCTTGGGCCGCTTCTGCCCCTGCAAAAAGACACCCCAAATATACACCAGGGCATTCACATTTTCATTTCAGAAGTTACCCAAATATTTGGAATCTAATACAGGTTGACAGAAGTCTCACTGGGAGGCTGCAAAAACAGAGCTGTATGCATTTCCCACTCAGACACAGGCTATTTTTAGACAATATTAGCTCACTAGCCAAGCAAGATTTACTGCTATCCTAAAGGTGAGATGGAAGGGCAGTACAACTCATCACTGACTCAGTAAAAATGAATGTTAGTGTTGCAAACATGAGAGGTTTTTGCCTTTATTTTTTTGAAGATGTTATGAATATTCTCTGAGTTACTTAAAGAAGAAGAAGCATTTTTGATTCATTTTGCTTTCTTGCAAAGATGGCTTAATATCTTACTTAGATACATAAGTTATATGTGTGTCTATGCTACAGCCAGCAGTCAAAGGCAATCATGCATTCATATCCCAAATTTCCACTAGGAAAGAATATGTTGGTCATATAAATGACAGCTATTTGCACTGCTTAGTCTTCAGACCTGGCAAAGTTTATTAATAGTCAGCATGCACTGGAAGACTTTTTTCTGTGTTCTTCTGCAGTGCTTAGGGGACTGAAATAATGAAGCTGTCGGCAACATCTTTTTAAAAGGTAATTGCAGGTAAAAATACAAGCAGAAATAAGAAAAACACCATGGCTATAATCAGTGAATTACTTGGGCAGGGGGAGAGGAAAGGGGAGAAAAGGCTCACCACCACAGGCTCTGATCCTTCCCGTGCTGTCCCAAGCTATTTCACTCTGCTGAAGCAATTTCACATTGAAGTGATTGAGACTTTCAGAGCCTGATTCCCCATCACCACACACCTTGTATTTCTGCTGCAGTGCAATTTCATTGTACGATGTTTTACCTCATTGTCTGCTTGAGCAGACAATTATAACATAGTACCACATTAAGCTTATACTCCACCTCCTACTAGAAGGAAATCCAGAAGATTAAAGATCCACTTCAAATTGGAGCTGCTGCAGACAAGGAAGAGTTTGCAAGAGCAGGACCTTAAGACAGAAAATAATCAGTTTATCCAAACCTGTTTTTATCCCCCAAATATGTATTTCAGCTTTCTGAACCTTCAAGAGATTCTCATTTAGACTGGTACTTAAGACTGAAGCCATACTTCAGTTTAGATATAATCTTACGAAACCATACTTCAGTTTAGATGTGATCTTACAAGTCCATTTCAGATTTCCTCACTATAGATATATAGATAGATAGAGTTGAAGTTAGACACATTTTAAATGAATCAATGCACTGTGTCTTAATGCAGTCCAGACAGATCACCTCCACCACGTTCCCCTTTTTGTGGCAGCTGGGGTAGTTTGAACCAGTAACTTTTCACCTGTAGAAGCTATTTATCCTTCAACTCCTGCCTAGCATGATGCCAGTTGTAATTTCCAGATAAATCTCTGGAGACAGACTGATAACTGAAAGAGAGGAGCCTGCAGCTAGGCAGCCTGTGATACATGCCTAGCTCTCATCTACAAACTGTTCCTAAGAGTGGCTTGGAACCATAATAGGCACTGATCTGATGGGGGGGGCCTTACTCTTTGTTCGTAGGGGTTTTTGTTGGTTTTTTGTTTATTTGGTTTTAAATCATATGCCCCATACAGTTAGGCTAGCTGTAACTGACTAGTGTTGTAATCAACACTGTAACATGCTTTTTGATGAGTATTGCTTATTTCTCACACTTCAGTCTGACATGCTGAGGCTTTTTCAGCCTGTTCCAGTGTTCATGTTTTATACTTCAGGTATAGCACTGAAGCATCTCTCAAGATCTGCTTTCATGGCCCCTGAGACACACTCCAAGGTTACTTCAAATGCCATGAGTTCCCTCGTCATCTCCTTCCTCCCCCAGTAGATACCCAATACCCGAAGTTCAAGTGTCCACAGGTTAGGCCTACGTGGCAGCCAAAGTATATCGTGGGTGCTCAACAGTCCTGCTCACCAGTGAATCGGCTGAGGGAGCAGAGGAACATCTATTACACTCCTGTTCAACCTGTGCACTCAGGAGTGTCCAGGACATGTCCCTGTGTCTTACACCGTAAACATAGTCTCAGTTACCCAAAATTAAAAGGATGTGCCAGATTGAATCAGGTATTCCACACTGCTTCTCTGGTATTAACTGGGCTGCTGAAACAAGAACAGGAGCTTCAAGTTAAAGACTGAAGTTCCCTGATGCCCCCATCTTCCCACTCTCCTCCCACAGTACCAGTGAGCACAATTTGAACGCCTTTGCCTCAGAGCGATACCTTGTCCCCTCTCCTCTCAGTGGCTTCATTATACCATCCTCTTGAAAAACCTCACTTTTCTACTAAGACAAATACATGTAGGAACACACCACGCACTTGCAGGAGCTGCTTCCTTACACTCTGGTGTAAGCAAATATTTTCAGTTTGGAAAACGCAAACCACACGCCCCCCAACCAAAGAAACCCCAAAACGCCAAAGAAAACAAACAGCAAAACCCACACAACAACCACCAGTTCTCCTCCCCCCCTAAAAATCACAAGAAGGGTGACTGAAAATAAGTAATCTGGATTTTTTTTTTTTTTTTTTAACTAAAGGGATTTTTACTTTTTTCTATTGTTTTCTGCCTGTTCGGATTTTTTAGGGAAATGAGATATTTCTGTTGGTTAACAGACCACAGCTAGTAACTTCTGAACCTGTTGGTTAACTTTACCAAATTTGAGAGTGAGACAGAGGTCTCAAACTAACAGTGTATTTTTTTCATACACTTCTTTTTTCTCCATTGAAGGGGCAGAAGGGAATTTCAGACAGGAAGACAGACACCACTAACGAAGCACCAAAAGGCTACTTAGCATAGACAGGCTTGCCATTTGGCACCCATCTACCAGGCAGCCATTCAGACCACATGTAGCTCTGACCCAGCCATAGTATGATGGACTTCCAGATCTGAAGGGCTTGAGTGGGGATAGATTAGAGAGGTTTTACAATGGGATAATAAGAGTGCAATTGGGGAAACAGGAAAACATGTAAGTATTGCAACAAGAGACTGATGGGAAGGTAGGGAAACGAAGAGGATGCAAGATCCAAATCCGTAGGAACTCAGGCTTCATTAACTCAGCTGCAACTGATTTATTGTTCTCAGTATTCCTGTTCAGAATTACAAGAGACAGCTTCATCTATTCTTCCCGGTTTGCTCATTATTTCTATGGGAAAAACTCCAATAAAAGTAAGTACAACACCAACAAATTAAGCTTTTCACAATCACACACAAACCCAACATCCCTCTTCCATGTTCTCCTATACAGTACCCTCAGAAACACACACTATGAGAGAGGGATGGGTAGAGAGCTAATGCTTATTACTTCACATTGGTCTGTGAAAATGAGATGTCTATGTATGCTTTCAAATTCTGATGCAACACAGTTTTGTATGGCTGCACTCATAAGAAAAAAAAAGATGGCTGTAAATTAATCTTCGTGGGAGATGTGCTAGATATTGGTTAAGAGGATGAATTTGTTAATATGTTCCTCTTCCTTAATAGCTTTAAAGCAGGCAGGCAATTGTGCACCATTTATTTTGTATAAAAATTGATTTTTATTAAAATGACAGCCCTATAAAAATATTGCAGCATCCTTGGGATTCTAAGGCAGCCATATATCATAATTTCATTTCAGAATACATACTGACCATGTTTTACCATGTGTTTTATTTCTAGGAAGCATATCCTATTGAATAGGTTGACACTGCAATGTAATACACATATATTAAGTAAACACAAGGAATTATTTATCCTCAGACATGGGTGTACAGCTTCCACTCACTTCAGTGACTACACAAGGGCAGGCCTGGACCCCTGTTTTCAGTGTAAATTCAAATGAAGCATTAAAAGTCTACAAGCAGGAAAGCAGACAGAAAACAACACTGCTCTGTCAGAAACAGAAAGGAAAGGCTAGGCTATAGTTTTACAGTATGTGTTTAGTTGTCAGTTCATTCATTAAGAAATACCAAAGTATAACCATGCAACTGTAGTTTAGCTAATTATATGCCAAGAAGCTCAACTGATGATCTGGCATACTTCCGCTATTGTTAATGAAATGATGGTAGTTTATGCCAGTTGAAGGTATGGTTTCTGTTATTAGTAATTCTTGGCCTTGCCCTACATGCTTATTGAATAATCCATTATCAGTTATTTCCGAGAAAGTCACATTCCAAGTTGTGTCTTTTAGATCTTAAGAGAAAATTCTAAAGAATCAGTTCACAATTCAAAAGTTTCCTTCATTTGATTTTAAGTTTTTGGTTAAAAATGGGGTTGGCTTTTCTCCCAGGCTTCTCTAATGCATCAGGGTTTCAACATTGGGTTGAAATACACTGCCTTAATGCAATTTCATTTCCTGATTGGAGAAAATACCATGAAAAAAGACAAAATGGCACCTTATTTTAGCCCCAGAAATGGTTCCCTGAAGTACTGAAAAACATAAACACAAATCCAGTAATACTACGTTTTACAGTTAGTTAACTCACTACCTCCATTTTGACTTTACCTGAAAGAAAATCACCTGCTGCATACTCATGTTTTAACATGTTCACCTGCCAAAACAAGCTTGCTGGTCATTAAGCCCTACCCCAAAACTGCAATAAACAAACAAAAAAGACCCCCAAACCAAGAAAAAAAAAAAACCCAAACCAACAACAAAAAAAGGAAAGTAAGATCTTGTAGCATTGACTGTCAGTGTTGAATCACATATCAAGAAGACTTTTATTTCCATAGGTTTGTTTGCTTTGGCAATTGATGTCTCTTCCTCTTGTGTTTTAAAAGCCAGCTTTAACAAAATGACAACTTAAAAGCCCTCCTTATTCACAGCTTGAGGTTGAAATGGAATCAAGCCAGAACTGGAATGGCTTTCCAAATTAGCAAGGGAACCTACTGTTGAAGCAGACTATTACCCTGCGTGTGTTTGTGCGTACAGCCTTATTTCCTCATACCCACAACTGGGCTAGCCATCATTTACTCACCTCACAAAGCTGCCTCCTTCCTGTTCTTCTTCTCAAAGAATTTAGTTAAAACAAAAGAAAAATCAACAGAAAGGTCTTTTGTGTTTGAAAGCACTTTGCCACTTCAAATGGCCAAGAAGCATCACATCATTTAGGAAATAACAACAGAAGAGTCTTGAAGCGTTCAAGGAAAACACAGCGGGCTACATTTTCAAAGGGGCTGTGCAGAAGCTCTGAAGACCTCATGTCTAGCAAGTACTTATACAGTGTGAGCAGTTGCATGCAAGAGGCCAGGGCTGCAATCACACCAAGGAAACATACAGTGCAAATTGCACAGATCAGCTGGCTTGCAGGTCTGCTAAGGAAGCTCTTAATATATATGTAAAGTCAAAGCTTTTTTTACAGAATACATCCGATACCATACAGCAAGACCAACAGATGAAAACCACTTTTGAAATGGGAAATCTAAGTCACAGAAACATAACAAGTCATCCCTCAAACAACAGAGACAGAACATGTCCTTCCTGTTCTAAGTTTCCTACCCTTGCACAGAAAGATTCTGAATTTTAACAGAGGTTAACAGAAATTCCCTAGTTATTGGGCTGAGTTGCTTACTGGTATTAGCATTCACAAAGCAGCATGCAAAGCTGCATGCAAAGATGATGGGCTGTGATTTCCCAGATGTCTGTTGATCATTTTCTCCATGATTTTAGTTCGCACTGAACTCCACGCACATCATCAGTAAACGTGCTCCTTACAGAGACACTCCAGAGCTCAGAAGCAATGGAGAAGGGTAAGAACAGCAAAGCTACTCTGCAGCTCCTGGGAGATGAAGGGAAAATATCACACACTATCAACTGCATACATCTATGGGCTGCAGTAACGGTACAACTGCGCCTTGCAACCCAAGAGCTCCATGCTGACAAAGTCTAAGATAAAAGGAGCTAAAAGTAGGTGTTTCATAACAAAATAAAGGGCACATGCAGAGCCTAAAACCATCAGTAAAGTTGCAGCAATAGCAAACATGAGACCACATGTCAATAATACTAAAGAAACTGCTGACTATGATAACAAACTACCTTTGAAGAATTACAACCTAATTCCACCTGGCCAAATTAGTCAGATCACACATTAGGCCCCAAAGCAGCAGTTGTTACTTACAATTTCCTTTCTCAGTGGCCTTGCTGCACTCCTTAGACTTGAACAATACCCCTAGGATGGAGCATCACACAGCCTTTACCTCTCCAGGGGAAAGTAAAGGAAGTCACGTTTATATGTGACTCATCAGCTGCAAGCACTTCTAATTAGCCCTCTGGAAAAGGCAGATGCAGCTAGGATTGACTCAGCTTTTTCTGCTCTATGCGCTAATCCCCAAAACCTGGGTGAAATTCAGCCCAGCTCTGGTGATTATCTTCTTCCAGCAAAACAAGAGGTCATCAGAAGCTGCCCTGACACCAAGAGATGGCCGCCCATTTCTGCACAGCCCTGAAGGGTAGAGCTGCATGCCCTTTCCCACCTCGTGCCCACAGTGGTGTTCGCACACAGCACAAACTCGCTATGAGGGACAGCATGTGGGTGCCACCTCCCTGTCTGCGATTTACTGTGTACACCAAGCATTCACTGAAAGACAGAAATGGAGGCAGCTGCTGGGCTGGGAATCGCCTAGAACCTTCTGGAAGGGGCGGGGCCATGGCTGAGCATGCTCAGTGCTGCTGCTGAGCACGTACGGTGCCGTGCCCAGCTGTCACACTGCCAGAGTAGGTCTCAAGCGCTGGGCATTGTTTTTTTCAAGCTGAGCTCATGGGGTTGCTTGGGTGACACCCGCTGCCTGGGAAAGGTGATGATAGGAGGCCATGAGCAGCCAGCGAAGTCGGCTGTTACCTACAGCATGGCATAACTTGCAGGGCATTCAGGCGTTAGTTTTGGTAGTAAATCCCAAAGTCAGGGAAATGTTACTGTGCTTCTGATACCGCAGTGGGCATTTTTCATAATTATAGGTGGCTTTTTCAGAGGTTAATCTTGCTTCCTAACAACTCAGCTTTCCTTTCCATAAATTATTGCAAATGACACAATTCCAAAAGGTGTGTAGAGGAGACAGAAGCCCAGGGCTTTGGGTTTTTTCACCCCTAAAGTAAAAAAAAAAAGTCCCAAATTGGTTCATAAAATCTCCCTTTTTAAAGCAGTTCCCTACTTGAAATCGATTCTCTCAGCAAAGGATCTACCTTGGGGTCAGAGATCAGTGCGCTGAGACAGGGGAGCTAACGCAGATCAAAGTAGAAGCATCAAGGACCAGAGCTGCTCCTGCCCAAGCAAACTAACCTTGGCGAGGAGAGAAGGCAATGGGATTTATGTTGTGAAAGGCCAAGGCTACTGAAACTGTGATGGAAAAAAGATGTAGGCCCCTCTGGCCAACACGGGTCATGCAGTACGAAGTGGCGCTACTCATGACTGCAGCAGTTAACTGGACATGTGCACACAGATCATGGGCGGCATGGACTGCCTGTGCCGGCTCCTGTGCTCAGACACATGCTCTTCAGTCACTCTGATGTGAAAATGATAACTTGTAATAACACCAAACTTTTCCTGTCTCTCCAGACTTTCTGTTCCAACTTCTGTGCAGCACTCCAATGGGCTCTCTAAGTACCGTCCCCTTGTACATGCCCCAACTGCATGATCGATGCAATCTGACTCTCCAAAATGCTTTCCTTAGTGGAGTGAGAAAGATGGGTTGGCAAAGGGGTATTAGGCATTAATCTTAATGGCCAGGAAAACCTGGAATTTATATTTTAAAATAATATGTTGTAATATTATATTTAATATGTTGTAATATGATATAAAATGGAAATGAATCAAAACAATTCTTTCAGGGAAAAGCTTCAGATCTACTATACATTGGGGGAGGCAGGGAGGGAAGGCCACCTTCCTGTTTTGTTTTTTTTTTTCTTCAGGTATTTTATCATTCAATAGAATCAATCTTCCGTTAAAATAAAAGATATGCGGCAGTGTGATATCGTACTGCTTTCAGGGGACCTATTTTCACAGCAGAGTGCTACCTGGCATGAGTAAGCCCATCTGGCATGTTTTATCATCTGTCTGAAAGAACCTGCTATGTTTTGGGTGCTCCATCACTATACCAACAATTTTAATATTCGTAGCTCACTAGCCTTTGTTCCCTAACCTAAGTCTCTCCCCAATTTCTTCTCTTTATCGCAGCCTGTTCTCCAGCCTCTTTCCCTTATCCCTCCCTCCTTTTGTTCTTTTCCATATAGCGCAGCCCTTGAATCACACCCCTGTTGCCAGACAGTTTGTCCTCTGCGGTGCTGAATGGGCACTTCAGAAGGCAGCGTGGCTCCTCTCAGGAAGCGACTGCTTATTTCACACACGGAGAGGAGCATCAATTCAGCACAGCGGGAGAAATTACAGAACACAGCCTGGAGGGGAGGTCGATGAGACAGAACACTGTTCTGGAGCATTCTGGCTTCATTTAACCTCTTAATAAAAGTAGGTTAGAGCATCCCGATATTAAGGACCATGTGAAAGGGGAAAAAAGAAAGGAAGAAAAGGATAGAGGGGGGAAGGAGGAGGAGTAGGGAGTCCTCATCTAGGAAGCATGTCCTTGCAGGTAATGCACATAGAAATCCTTCCTGATGTGTAGTGTATAGGATGGTATTATCATGCTCTGCTTGGCAGTTTGCAAGTGTGCATTTTTTTGCCAGAGAGTGGCGGGTCTGAGCAGTCACACCTCTAGCCGTGCTGCTTCTGCATCTGGGCAGGGGCGGAGACTTAGGAGGAGAGGGCAGAAAAAACACTGTCACTTACAAGTCATACAGACAAATCTAGAAAATAATCTGTGCTGCATCCTTAAAAAAAAAAAAAAAAAGTTGGTTTTTTTTCCCTAAAAAAGAAGAGTCTGAAGGTCCAAAATACTTTGCAAACATGATCAATTATGCTTTCAAACAGTGCTGAGAAAAGACTGTTATTCCCCTTTTTCTACATGGGGAAACTGAGGAACCTTTCCCAAAAGTTAGTTTGAGACAGAGCTCTGGACTCGCCAGGCACAGGCGAAGGGAGGGGGCATTGCCACTAAACTGAAATGTAAAATTACCTGTTAATAGAAAACACCCAGAGAACGATGAGAAGGCTGCTGCTTTAACTTCATCACACTTATTAATGTAGACTGATAGTGAGGGGAAAAAAATAGACCAGCAAGCCAAGACAGTTTTTACTTCTGACTTATGATGGATAGCTGTGATCCAATAAAGACATTTGAGTGGGATTCATAATACATTATTTCTGTTTTAATCAGGCACTATAAAGCAGCAACAGGACTTATATACTTCACAGCCACTTTGGATTATTGAACGCTCACAGTAGGCTAAAAGAGCACTTACAGCTCATCAAATTAAGCAAAAATGTACAAATTAAGTACCATCAAGCCCACAAGCCAATGCATTTACAGGGAGTGAAGAAGGGGAAACAGAAGAGAATTAAAGGATGAGGCATTAAAATGTACTTTACAGTATGCTTTTAAGAAATGACATTCACGACTGAAGAAAACAATTAACAAGCATTTCAGCCCATCACTTGTACCAAGCTAAGACCTATTTCCACACCTCTCCCTGGTCAACTATCTATCTTTCCTGGTCATTGATTATTGCAGTATTTCTGAAGAGCACGATTTATTGTCTCCCACTCATGCTGCAGCTTATATAGCATGCCTGTCATGTGAGGCAGGCTCCGCCTGGAGCTTAACAACTGCAGCATGGATACCAAGCTCAGGATCTCACACCACGAGCCCGTCTTGCAGAGTACCGTGTGGAGCAGAGACATTGGTATGTTACGAGCCAAATTTGCAGCCTTCTGAATGCAGAGCAGCTTTCCTGTCACATAAAAGCCTTGTCCAGGTTTAATGATCCCAGGAATTATGTTTCTTCTCCCTCTCTCTAGGCTACCATTGAGGGTACCTAAATGGAGACTCTCGGCTTGCTTTTTGGCATTATGAGTTTGCCAGTAACTCAATCACTGTTCCTTTCCTTTGCTACTGGTTCCTGGACCCCCATCATAAATCAGCAATGCATTTTTTTTCCTGGTGGCTCCCATGCAAGTTTTCAATACGCTGAGGATTGCTTAGGCTCCCAGCTAAGACTGGAGGCTAAGACAGGCTGAAGATGTCTTCAGCAGGACCTGGAGGCAGCAGGTACCTGCCCATTTTGGAAAGGGTTGGAAATTAATGCTTTTAAAGGCGTAGGATGAGAAAAGGGCAGTTTCACCATCGTGACACCTGATCAGGAGGGAGGGAAGGAACAGCTGGAAATGGGCAGATGAAGAAAAAATGCAAGAAACACTATTTTTTTTCTTCCATATATACTACCTAAGACTGTATAATTTCTGTTGTGCCTCTTATTGTTGTGATAGACTACAGGAATTGCCACAAAGTAGTGATAATAGCACAAGCTAAGATAGCTCTTCCAAGCATGGACGGAAAAACATTAGGAATTATGAAACCGTCAGAAATTAAAATAGCTTGGAAATGAATCACAGACCAAAAAAGACTTTATGGATCTGATAATCTGTTTGCAAAGGATAGTCATATAACTTTAATCTACACTGCAGCACGAAACAGCACCTTTCCAGCAAGGACTTTACAGTAACAATTAAATATGGTTGTCCTCAAAAACATTATTTCACATGTCTATGAAGGCAAGACATCATACATTAAAGAGTCAGCTGATAAATCCCACTGAAGATTCTTCAGATCAAGGAGAGGTTTTGTTTCTAAAGCAAACTGAAACAACTGAGAATTAATTAAGAGAAAAATGGGAACACTACGTAACAATCAAATTTGTCAAGTTTGTTTTAACTATGTAACCCACAATATAATGAACTTTTTATGAATGTTACTTGCCAAGTTATTTTAAAACAATTTTTCTGTGTGCATTATTGATTTCTGCTCATCTTTCAGATCTCTATAGTATTCTTACAGTGAAGGCGTTTGACCAAACTATCGAAGAGTCAAATTAAGATAAGGAAGGTAACCAGTTAGGATAGAAAAAGCATTCCCTTTCCATTTCCTACTAAAGCATTGGGTAGACAGCCTGTATTGCAATGTGGAATGGTTGGAGTGAAAAGATTTCAAATTTGGATTCCAAGGAATAATCCTTCAACTGAACTGAATTTAAGAAGGACCACGGAGCAGGTATTGCAATTTAGAAGAAAGTGGCTACTGTAAATTCTGCTAGAAAGTAAAAGTTCATAATATGCATTGTCTCTTTAATCATCTTTGTTCTAAATAGTATAGAGTGCTGGTACCATCAATGTGTCAAATACAGAAGCACTATTTCTAGCGTGGTCTCAATGCAAGGTGTCAGTTGGTCTTTCTCCTCCTTCTGTGGTAAGATAAGGGACAAGTAAAGTTGGTGAGGTTTGTACGTGTCTAGCACTCTCAGGTTTGCACCAACAAATACATGCCTATGCCTATGTTCATATGCACATACATTTATACAAATACATACACACACACATATAGATAGTGGCTATGGATTACAGTCTGTGGTGCCATCTGGTGGAAAGAAGTCAGCAGCAGCTGTACTGGTATGTTAAAAAACACAAGTTCAGGTAGCCTTAAAATAAGGAAGGAATGAATAAAACCGCAAAAGAAGGA
This sequence comes from Platalea leucorodia, assembly GCF_965183815.1. Classification (NCBI taxonomy): domain Eukaryota; kingdom Metazoa; phylum Chordata; class Aves; order Pelecaniformes; family Threskiornithidae; genus Platalea; species Platalea leucorodia. The sequence continues at coordinate 123,756,800 of NC_138823.1, forward strand.
AGGTCTCATCCATAGGATTTATAGAAGCAGCAGTGTTCATCAAAAACCAATCAGTTCCAGTCTGTCTCAAAACCTAAAACTTCTTACCTTGGCTGTCCCAGACTGTCACACTCATTGATATGGATCAGCAGTCACTGATGAGTTTTTAAAACCACAGAAAGCTTACATGGGTTATGAAAAAATTAAAGACTCCCTGACATTTCTAACTGTCTCCACCCCTGATTCTGTCTGAGTTAGATGGGTTGGAGTCTTGCAGATTTACCGGAACAGCAAACATCTTCAGCATCTTCAACGTCTACATCTCATAGTGAACTTTTTTACAAAGAGTGAATATTTACATGAATACAACCTCAATTATTTTTTTCTGATGCCCCGTCAAGTTCATCTAGCATGAGTTGTCTCCATTTCTCTCAGTAGATGCAGTTCTTGGGATAGAAATGGGCTTCTAGACAGTAATAAGCGATCATTTATTTTAAAGATTACTTGGGAGTAATGTTTGCCATATAGGCAGAGGAAGGCAGTCTTCATGTTTTATTTGAAGAATTTGGGCTGGCTTTCTCAAAATCCCTTTAGCTTTTGAACTAAAAAAAAAGTATAAATGGACTAGTTACTTTCTGAGGGAAAGATTTTATCTTCAAGGACAGCACTCACATCAGAACAGACCAAGGCCTGAGCGAGTCTGCCCAATAAGAGTAAGGTCTAGTTCTTCACTAGGTTATGCAAAATTCGGTCATTTGGGAATATTCTTCTATACAGAGTCATTATATACTTGTAACTGTGTATTTACAGTTCTACTGAGGACTAAGGATCAGGCATAACATTGTTAAGGCTTCCATGGCAGAAATAAAGGCAGCAAAGCCAGAGTGTTGTAGAGAAACAAAAAAAAAGTTGAAATGTTCATCACTAAGAATCTTGCTCATACTCTTTTAAAGGTAGCTTGACCTATTTCAGCTTTCTTATTTTCGGATGAAAATCATGAAATGAGTTGGTTTATCAAATGATGATCTGAGATGTTTCAAAAAAGGCTGGAAAGTCTGTCAAAGTGTGTCACAAAGAAAATACTCTGGAAAGCAGAGACTGTAAGTACATAGGTAAACAAGCACAAATACATGTCCATGTACCAGCTGGTAATTAGCTTCTGCAGCTGAGGCAAACGCGCAACCTACACTTCTTCTTCCTCCCTTTTCTTTCCCCAGGCTTTCTTCACCCTTTGCCCATTCAGCGGTTGTCTATCACTTCCCCCCTTCCTTCTCAGGCTCTCAGAAGGCTCCATCCACCCCCCTGACAGCCATCAAACCCTCTCCATGAAGCAGATGGAAAGGCAGTGGGGAAGAAAGGTGATATGACTAAACAATAATCCCAACCCTGCTGAGATAACATCCTAATCCAATGGCAGTTTTTCTTGATAAAGAGGGAGCAGAATCTTGGATAAGATTTTAGGACTTGAGTTGTGGTTAAGCCATCTTTATAGCTGGCAAATTTAATTTATTGCTTGCCCTCCAAAACTTAACGTAGTCAAAATGTGTTCTCAAAGCTCAATCAAAACAAAAGAAAAAAAGGAGTGAAACTGCATGACTTCTGTTTCTGCCACTGCCTTATTTCTGCCATCCTTGCTTTTTGCTCTTGCGTTCCTTTGTTCCTCATTCCTTATATTACGATGTCTGAATCACAGGCTTCTCCTGGTATCCAGTGAACTCAGCAGAATAATTCTTATTGACTTTACTGGGTATAGAATTGGATTTACTGTCCATTGCTCTAATCTGTTAGATTACTTTCCTCCTGTTATTTCTTTCCTTTACGTAAATAAATGATGAATATAGGGAAGTTGTTCTTATTGGCTAATGTGGTTGTTGGAAGAATGGAAGGTAAACAAAAGCAATGGCTATTTTGGGGAACAATTTTTGTACATTTTTAACAAAATCTTTGTCCATAGTTTTGACTGACTAGGAGCTGTTCAAAAACAAACTTTCATTTACTACAGAAATTAAACCCTTTTCCAATAACTATAGTTCACCCTTTCTGCCTTCCTGCAACTGTGATTCTTCCTCACCCCCACCATTAAAATCCATTGGGAGAAAATTATCTATTTTCTCCCAGTTTTTCTAACCAAGCTCCTTGTGTGCAAGCCCAGAAATAATTGCTGAGAGTGAGGGGGTTCATTTGTAGGATAGCTCAGCAAGTTCAGCGGTGAATGCCTGGAAGTCCCTGTGATGTGCATTGTTACTATGATTAATGACTCTTATTATTGATGCAGAACCATAAATTTATACAGGATCTGTCAAGAATAAATAAGAGAGCAGTGTGTGTTCTGCTACGAAGAGCTACAGCAGGAAAATAGCAAACATTTATAAGAAGCAAACCTTAACAGATAAACAAACACATTACAAAACTGAACATGCTCGTGCTCCCTTTGTAGTTCTTGGGAATGTTGTCTCTTCTCTATGATGGGAGGGGGACTGGGCTCTTAGTGGCTATAAGGAAACCAGAATGTAAAATAGAATTGGAATTTAACAAGGGAGCTGATTCATTTCCTCATAAAACCTCGAAAAAGTCATCTGAAGACAATTTGTATATGAACACTCACCTGAACTGACGTCTGACTGAAGAGGCTGAGGGTAAATGGGAAGGTGTCACAATTTTGGGGAGCAGGGAAGGGGGTTGCTTTTTAGCCTCAGTGATTTCTTTGCCGGTTCACAAAAGAGCATTATCACCTGCAGCTGCAGTGCGCTCTTTTCTCTGGAGTGCTGCTGCACATCCCCACTCAGCAATGCACTGTGCTCATAGGTGGTGGCACAAACTTGGAGTGCGGAAAGCAGGGGCTGTTAGCGTCTGGTAATCTGGAAAGTATTTAGGCAATCAGCGGCAAAGAATATACACCTTGGGATTTGGTAGTATCTGCCTTGCAAGTTTAGATAGCCACCTCTGGCTAGGGCTAACAAAGGGGAACCACTGTAATTTCACCTGGGGCCTCAAGGGAGATGTGTATCAGGGAGATATAGCAGAAAAATCCTTCAGGGATTTGGGGGTTCCATATTAAAAAATATGCTTATCCTATGGGTCAAGCTGACTTCTCTTTCAGTGGTTTTTGGTTGCAAAAATGTAGGAATGTCATCTGATTTTGTGCATAATGGAATGTATCTATCTCCAAAATTATCATAATGTTGCAAAATATAATATAGAAAAAGTAAGACCAAAACTCTCAAGAAGAACTCCAAGCCCTGTAACTGGATGTAGAAGTGGAATCTAATATCATGAAAGAGTACAAAATAAGAAAAAAACCAAAACCCAAACCAAGTCACATATGGATGCTGTATTAGCAAACAGGGAGGGAGGGAATAGGGTCAGAAATGTTTCAAAGGTGAGGCAAGAGAGGATATACGGTAGTGTTTATTCCACAGTACCTCAAAATCACAAGAATACCTTACACTCCCACATGCATCACTCTTCTTCCAAAATCACCTCTGTCTTTCCTGTGTCCTCGTACTGTACTCAAAGGCATAATCTAGGCTTCTCCATGCATGATTCTTCTGAGCTGCTCTTTACTTGTTCCCTCTGTGGTTGAATTCCATAAGGTTTCCCATTACGTGTAGCATTCAGCTGGCACCTCTCACACGTTGCTTCTGGCTTCATTCTTAACACACCTCGGAGGTATTTCCATTGCTTTCTCTGAGCCTTAATTGCTGAAAATGTGCCTGGGCAGTATCAATTGACACTAAAATGATTTCCTCTTTAATGTCAATTGAAAAATGAGTTCCGTTTCTTGCTCCAAACATCACTTTCATGTCAGTTATTTCATAAGCCCAGGAGAGTTTTACTAGAGCAGCCAGCTGCCATGGGTGGAATCGTGCCTCGCTGGACCAAGCTCTGCTAGCACACACTCAGCTGTTGCTGGCGTTCTGTGTTTTGAGTGCTCAATACCTATAGGAACACCAAGTATTTTGAATAGATCTGCATTTGGTGGCAAGCGGAGACAGTGCTGCAGGGGCTCCCCTGCAGACAAAAGGAGTAATGAAGTCTATTGCAACGAAAGGAGGACTGGAGTCTTCTTAAGTAAAGCTATAGGAGAGGACCGAGAAGTTTTTTTGTTGCTCATTATGGTGAAATGATTCCCCTACGTAGGTCTTTCTCTGACCTCTGCACAGAGATAGTTTTTCCTAGATTCAAGTCTAGAGACTTGAATTCACATATTTTTTATTCTCCATAGACCACATCTCTCCGCTGTGTCTGTTGTACCAAATGGCACCTGCAGCCATTAAAAATGAGGGCAACAAAAGCCCAAGTTTGCATCGCCGTGCAGTGAGGCGGATCGAATGTACAGGGACGTTTTACACATATGCCTTGCTATCAAGAAGTTTTTATTACTGAAAGTGTTGTGAGAAGAAAGAAACAGGTTGTCGGCTGTGCAGTTTGCTTTTTCATTTGAATTCTGAGAAGGGGTTATGGTTTAAAGAAGACTGAAGATAATGCTACATAGAGTCTCTATTGCATAAAATTATCATGGGTCTGTTATATGCATGTACATACATTGATATCCACAGCACAATGCCTCTCTTAAATGGCATTTTATAAAAGCAGAACTTCGCAGAGGACCAAAAGCAGCCGTCTTTCTTGCTTCTGGTCAGTACCTTCGTCTACAAACAAAGTTATCAATCACACAAGTGTGAATCTTAACGAGTGTATAATTCTTTTTTTCTTCTTCTTTTTTAATTTAGGAAGTAAGCCATTTCAGGGTGCAGTTCTACCTTACCCTCTACAGTAATTCAATTTATGGTTTTATTTTGTCTTTTTTTTTTAAGCTTTATTACTTTAAATTATGTTACCTCTGTGTCATCTTTCTTGGAAAAGAAAATCAGCAACCTAAAATATGAGTGATACCAAGGAAGTTTAGAGAAACAAGTCTGAAATACTCAGGGCTACAGCAGTCTCTCTCTCTGCATTTCTACTAATGTCTGTAGTCCGGTAGCTGTGCTGATGAAACGTCTGGCTCTGTGTGCTGGGGGCAGGGGTAGGCAATGAGTACCTGAGAGAGAAAAGGGACTGGGGCTTTATTTTGTAAATCATTTATTTTGGATCATTGTAGATATCACTACTGGGAAAAGTAGTCCTGCTACAAAATTTTTCATCCCATGTTTCTGAGCCCTTGTTACTGATCAAGTGAATGCTTGCCTGTGCCACGTTGAGGAAGAGACAATTTTCTGGGCCAGGTGTTGATGTCCTTCTCTCTGACATTCAAGTCTCCTTGTTCCCTCACAGCCTGTGTGTACCTCAGCCATCCATCCTGCTTCAGCCCTTTCCCTTTTATCTGTGCGCAGAATCAATCAAAACTATTTGCTAATTCATTCGCCGAGGCAGCTCATGCTCGGTCTACCTCAACCTTCCTAAACTGTAGCTGCCTCCAAGGAGAGGCGAAATGGGGCAGAGCCTCACTAGCCTGCAAAGTCTCTTCCGAGTTAGGGAAGGTCATTTTCTGCCTTGTCTTTTTGGGAAGTTTGTCTGTTTTCGCCCCTTTTTGTCCAATTAGCTACAGCCTTTAATACTCCTACTCAGCAGATGAACTGCTTCTCTCAGGTAAACAGTCTACATTACCACAGTGAACTTTGATGCTCAAATCCCTATTTTTTTATGAGAATTCTTTCCAAGCCTAATAAAAAAATCATATGCTTTGGGAAGAAATAACGAAAGAAGTCCCAGCAGAGAATCCAGTGTGGTTATAGCTCGGCGCTTATGCCTTGGGTACTTTTTGAAGGTTTCTCCTTAGGTGCTGTGTAGGCAAGTCATGGAAATCACCTCAAAAAACTCACACTTTATATGCCAGACAGGATGCAACATGTGGATGGGACAGATAAATGAGCTGGAAGTGGATTGGGAGGAGAAGGAATTTAAAATAAACTGAAATTTAGCTAAAGAGCAGAGGTTTTTGCTTTCGCAATTCCCTGATCCTGGGTCACCACAGCTGTAGGAAGTTTCTGACACTTTTTTCTTTTTTGGTGGAGAGGGGACAGGGAGGACTTGTTCTCTCGTACTTTCTGTCAGGAGGAGCTGGCTACAAGAGGTGAAACATATTACAGTAATAAACATATTTCACGCAGCCAGAGCTGGCAAATGGAAGGACTATTGCTGCAGCCCAGGGTAGTCCTTCATGTGGAAGGAAACCTTCCTTGTCCAGGGGCCTCTCGCGCCTCTGTGCAGGGGCAGATTCCTCATTAGGAGCACAGACACTGTTGCCAATATGCAGTGAGCACCGAAAGGGTCGTGTTTAAAGGGAAAGCAAGGAGAAAAGATGATTTGCAGAAAACACCTCCAATGCAACCCCTGCCCCCAATGCAAAAGTAAGAGAAAAGAAGGGACAGTTTTATGGCTAGCTCGCTGCACAAGTCCTTAAAGAAAAAAGGTTCCCATCTAGGTTATGTTTAGGCGAGGCCCTCTTCTACAAAGATAATTCAGCTCTTGCGTAGTAGAAACAACCCTGCCATGAGCATCCTATTTCAGTCATTGCTATAGACAACATTCATCACTAGTCAGAGCAAGCTCAAAGCTTTAGCACCATTTAAAGGTCAGTCAGGCCTGCAATGTGAGTTTTTTGGATTGAAGAAATATCTCATCCAAGCCATACGGGTCTGCATGGGGTGAATCATACACCACAAGATGATTTTGGTGGCAGCACTTTCACCAGCTGAAACTACTGGGTAACTATATTTTTCTAAACAGCAGTAGATGTTTCTTCTCAGCACGTTTTCTTTTGGGAAAAAAAGAATTGGATATTCTCCAAAAACTGTCATCTGCAAACAGCTGTTTACATCCCAAAGCCCTCACAGTACAATCAATATGTGAAAAGGGAAATGGATTTTGGAAAGGAGTCCTCAAACTCTGTGCTATAGCCAGCTATTGCTGTGAAAAGTAACCAGTAACGCTGAAGCCCACTGTACTCAGCTGTGTCTGAGGGTCTAGCAGAAATAGGAATCACTTAATGGATTAAGCGGATCATTTTTCCTTCACCTCATAAGACTAGGAGAACATGTCTTTTTTTTGTGTTTGCACAGCACCCAGTGGAGACTGGGGCCTCTGTGTGTTATTCTAATAAATATTTATTTGCTCATTTGGAAGGACATAATACCGAAGAAACACAGTTGAGGAACGGGGAAGAGACACTGCAAAAATGAAACAATTATTTAAAAAAAAAAAAGTGGTAGGTTTTTGGGTCTCTTGAAGACTCACCTCTACAGCAAGAAAGCCAGACTGTTGGGGTGGTTGTTAAGAAGACAACTGTTCACTGCTGGAACTTGCAGCACAAGCTGAGAAAGGAAGCATTGGATCAGATCTCCACTCCCGATGGCTTACACGGTTCTGTTCACTGTGCAGTGGACGTTAAGGCTCAGGTGAGCGTTCGGGTGGCTATGAACAGGAAGACACGCGTATGTTTAGCTATGCCAATGGCACCTGAGGCTGCATATACACAGTTTTAATTCTGTTGGCTGGCTGTGCACGCCTCCCAAGCAAGAGAAAGAGAGAGTGAGGGAAGTTTTAAAGAACTCTGATTTCTCTATTGCTTTACCTTCCTCAAACAAACAACTTCTTTCTTGTTTTTCTCCAGCTAACGATTGCTGTGTCTTGGTATCAACTGATGAGATCTGTCTACTCCTCTGCTTTTGCCTCCTTCCCTTTACTAAAAATTCAATGGTGGCCAAGCACCTCCTTCACATGTCACCAAGACTAACTAGAAAAGAATCAGATCACGTGTGGAAAGCCCAGAGGAGGCCGAGTTCCACTATAGAGTATTTCATGTGAGCTCGGCACTGGGTAGAAGTTGCTCTGCCTGAGGAAGAGCATCCTAGTGGGCTGCTGTGTGGTGTAGCACAACTGTTAATAAGGAGGAAATGATTTCTGAGTGAAAAATGCGGGATTAGATCCCACAGGAATGATGTTCAAGGAGTTTACACAATTTTCAGTTGGCCGTGTATCAACGGCTGAATTCCACCCAAGATAGAGAATATATTGTCTGGTAACAAATGGTGAAATAAGTCAAATAATAGGTGTAAATCAGGCTTTCTATCTTTTTCTCAGACACTTCTATTTTTCAGCAGTATTTCAATGCAGCAGAGCTTAAGGCCTCAGCTAGCCACACTATAAACCCAAGCCTTTTCAACTTTAAAAAACAGCTACATCATTTAAACTACATCAACTTTCAATTCCTCCATTTAAAGTGGTGCCCATATCCAGTACATTATTTAGTTATCATTTATGTCCCTCCAGAGAAGTTCAGTGATTACCAGAGCAAGGCAAGCTGATCGAAGTGAGCATGCCTTTGGCAGAGGTTTATGTGTACAAATCTTTAAAGGAAGGAAGTGGGTTGGGCACAGCATCTTTCCCCCAAAGTGGATTTCTTCAGGAACATTGCAACATTGGTAAACAAACCTTGCTGACCACGTCTGTGTTTCTCTGAACGGACAGGCTCCGGGAGGGCTTAAGTAGAGAGCTGCGTGCCTCCTGCTTGCTTCCCATCAACACGACTGCCTTGCGTGCAGCAGCGGGCTGTTGCAGCCTGCTGTCTGGATGTGCCGCGCAGCACGCTCCCCGCCAGGCAGGCCTACTGTTTGCCTGGCAAAATCATCCCCTGTTGCATGCAGCCTCAGGACCTCTTCTGCCAGCCATTAGTTACCACTGTGGCTTGTGCTCTGCTAAGTCAAATGGAGACTTTTGCATAGCATAGTGTCTTCTCCTGGAGACCAGACTGACAACAGTGGGGCAAGGAGCCAAGGCACAGAGAAAGGCCACAGCAAGTTTACCAGCAGTCAGGCAGACACTTAGGTTTGTGTCTTGGTTTGTTTGCCACTTTCAGTAACCTCTGCTGCAGTCCTGTCTGCTCCTGAACCTTTGCTTCTGTGTTTGCTGATCATTATCGGCACATTGAGACCTTGCTCTCCATTTGCAATTGCTGGTTACCCAAAATAAAACAAATAAAATGTATTTAAACGTGGTAAGCATGCAATTATCCTCAGTTTATTCTACACCAGCTGCTGTTTTGGTTTTTTTCTCCCCCTCCGCTTAAAATGTCGGGGAGTGATAATCAGAGCACATGGCTTTCTCCACATGGAAGTCATGTACTTCCATTCCAGATGCAGATTACTGATAAACACAACTGGCTCCCTCTAGAAGCAACATACATCACATATTACAAAGGCCCATTTGTCCTTGTTATTTTAATTCTATAGTATAGATAGGGGCCTTAGTGTTAAATACAATCTATCATTTACCAATTAGCTTTTTTTTTGGACATTGATGGTGGGACCAGGAGAATGAAAGGAGACAGCCTTCTTACCTGCACTTCTGCAGAAGATGATGCAAAACCCCCTTAGCCTGGTTCTGTATGCACACGGACAGCCAACTGACAGATAACAAAACCAAAACGGCTAACACCACAGTTGTTAGTGATACCCTTGTTAGTAGAGTTCAAAGTGGAATGATCTTGGAAACGGAGCAATCCTGGAAGTGACCAAAGATGAACCTGAATGCCAGAGCATCAGCTATAAACCACCTCAGCACCACCTGTGTTGGTGGGATGAAGTGTCCCACTTTATGCTGCTCTCCCCAGGCTCCTCAGCTACCACTGAGAGTGCCGGACAGGCTGCAGCTTCAGCCTCCTGCCTTCCTCCTTCTCTCACCATCTTCACAACGAGTAGCAACAGCATAGGTGCAGTTGAAAAAAAACCCTCTCACCCGCTTCCTCCTCCCGTTCCTCCATTTTCTAAAGATTTCTTTGGGCTTTCCTGATTACGCTGAAGGGAGTGAGAAGCTCAACCATGGATATTTCATTGGGCAGAAAGAATGCAAAGGAAAGTGTGCAGGCAATCCCACAAAACACATTTAGTGCTGAAGGAGACGGCCACAGTCCTGGTAGGTAAAAAGGAGCACTCACTGATTTCCAGCCTGTGAATAAAGCTCCTTGGCTGGGGGGGAGAGTTACTGGACACTTCCAGCCCACCCTTGCCTTCACCACAGAAACTGCCCTCATGGGAAGAAATGCACATGGCAACATGAGAGCCGCTGACTGGAGTGGTCATTGGGAAAGTGTGCCAAATAGCTTTCTCGTTCCCTGTGAGATGAGGCCGACGAGGCAATTGACTTTCCAGTTCCCTTTCAAGATGAAGTATGGCTTGCACTACCACTGCCTAGGCTGTACTTATTCCGTAAATAAAGTTTTTCTGTCTTCCACATGGCAACTTTTGCCCGGCAGTCACTCTTTAAAATAAGCCCCGGAAATAGAGGCAATGTTCTTCTAGCAGGTGAGCACAACTGAGAGCCCGGACAGCAGATACCTGCTAGTATTAAACACTTTCTCCTGTATTTCACCTCCTAACACATGGGTGGTTGTGCTGCTGACAGGGCAACAGAGCCATCCTGTCTTTCCGATTCTTTCCTTCCATTTGGTGAAGACGCGGAGGAGGCAGACTTTGCTGCAAAGCCTTTCTGCTCCCTCTGTGCTTAGCGCAAGAGCCACGGCCTCAGGAAGCCTCTGCAGAAAGGTGCCATAAGAACACAGTCACCCAGCTCTTTTCTTTATTTTTTTATTGAAAGCTTCATCAAAGAAAACAGAAGTTTAAACCTAACATCCACTGATCTACAGAAAGCCCCAGGAGTGGGAAAATGGCAGCTATTAGGATTGTGGTACAAATGGAAAACATCGAAAAAAAAATCATAGCAGTACAGATCTTTCAAAGACATTCTGAGACATCGGCACACAGATGCCCATATAAATAAGATTCATAATTTAATGTATCACAGAGGTTCTGTATTCTACATTTTGGCTACAGTGAGGTCTGTAAGGGCTTTAAAGAACCTCTGCCCCATTTGTGTGATGCATGTTTTCTTGATAGGAAGTTCATCTGCTTTCAAAGCTGCTTTGATTTTTCTTACAGACAGAATCTGTTCATTCTCCTTTAAAAAGGAAAACAATTTAAAATTCCTATATGAATTCTGTACGCTTCCTGGTTTTACATAAAATTATTTTGCCTCCAAAAGATAGTAGAATTTTCTTCCACTCTGGAATACAGCATATTTAATAATACTTTAGTTACATAAACATCATGTTCTCTTCTCTAGGCTGCATTTTTGGGCTTTTAAAAATATAACTGACTGTAAATTTTGCCAAATTCATAAAATTATTATCCAAGAGAAAGACACTTAAAAGGCAGAAAATTAATGTTGGGCAGATATTCTCTTAAGGACAACAGATCCAGATCTTGGAAGGTGCTTACACCTTGCAGGCTTTGGCCCTACAAGGAAAAATGGATTTGTGAACCTGTCAAAGGCTGACATTTTTCACTTCATTACACATTTTTATTAAGGTGAAAGAACTCAGCTGTCACTGTTGGGGAATTAACAACTGAACTGAACAACTGAAATGAACACAAGAATTTTACTCATCATGGAAAGCTAAACCAACACTGGGATTTATTCTTTTACAGCTTTTCTCTCATCGTTTTCTGTTTAATTTTAACAAAGAGCATGTTAATAAAGGGGAGAAGAAAGGGTCTTTTCTGCCTGCTTTGAGGCACAAAGGTGAATAAATCTCTGGGGTACATACAGCGCTCTAGCCTATTTGGGTGACAGGAGCAATATAGAACAAGTTGGTGCTCTTTTTGAGGGGAAAATAACTCTCCTTACATTGCATCTTTGCTGCTTGCTGAGATTCTAGAAATCTGCTCCACTGAGGGAGAGGAGAAGTCTGCTGCTCACTCAGCCCTCCTTCTGAGAAAGTGTGCGTGCATGATTGTGTGTATGCATATTAGAAATGAAAGGAATCGTCATTACTAGAGTCAATTGTCATTAAACAGAAAAGACCAATACACCAAATGTCAGCATTTTTGTTGTTTTCTGTTTTGCATTTCCATCACACCGTGACTGTTTCCTTAGTTCACGTGGGCTACCGAGAAAGACCAGGAAAATCCCTTACCCTAGGGCACTTCTTTTATATCTGGACCAATTTCATGTTAAATAAAGTTTTGAAACGAAATGTTGACCATATATGTATCAAACATTACTATCTTCAACTACCACATTTGGTCTCATCACTAAAAATGGATTGATTCATTACTTTAAGCACATTATCACTCTTTAGCATGACTCTTGCTATAGGTGGAGTCCAGTGAGTCTGCCTAAACCTGTTTTGCTCATGTCAACCTCAGCATTAAAATGAAGTGGCTTGAGGAGCACCATCAAGCTTAAAATCATGAAGCATGGCAATTTGTTAAACACTTAGTATCAGTCTCATCCTTCAGTACCATAAACAACATAATATAGATCCAAATACTATGACATATTAAAAATAAACTTTATTACAATGCAGGCTTCCTCAAATTTGCTGAGTTTTGGTACACATACATACATAAATAATACCCTCCATTTGATTTTTACTTGAGTAAAAATCCATTCGAATGCTTCAGCCCATTGCCCATTGAAAGTTTAAGCCCTCACTTCTCTAATCACCAGCCTTTATCTTCCACAGTTGGGCATGCATCCATAGCAGAAGATGATACAATGTGATGCAATTGCTCTCAAATATGCCTCATTCTGCATTACAGTGGATTTCTTGACCAACACAACCAAGGCAGTCTCTTGGTAAACAGAACTATACAAGTAAGCACAAGGACATTTCAAGAGTCTGTTTCACTGGAAGGCAATAAGAGGACATTCACAATTTGAGGCCTGACTGTCACAGGTGAAAAGTGCTTACAAAACCAGCAGCAGAGCCAGATAGGAAGAAGAGTCCCTCAGCAATCTCACTGGGAACAGTGAGATTCAGTGCCCTGATCTACGCTCGGGTCAGCACCTGCAAATATAATACTCTCTTCAGTTTCACTGTTTCCATTTTTTTACTCAATGTTAAGCGACAAGCCCAGGTATTCAGAATTTTCTAGCCATAATTCATATTTTTCTGACACCCTTTCTGTATTTATCTTTTAAGGTAAAAACAAAAATACCAAACCTGAACATCCAGATTTGACTATTTACAAGAATTCAGGTGTGATGGAAAGTACATACGCAGTTCAGCTTATGGATTTGATGCTACTTCTAGACCTCTGGGCCAGGCACCATTGCCTTAGACTTCTAGAGTTGTTTCTGCAACCTTTCAGGAACTCTCCTGATTAAATTTAAAGCTAAATTGGTAAGACAGACATAGATAGTGACTTTACAAATTCAGGTCTTCAAAAAAAGAAAAAAAAAAGAAAACAGAAACTCAAACAGATAATAATAATAAACCATCCAAAAAATCTTATTAGCCAGAACATAAAGAAAACCAGTTTTAGATTTCAGAGGCCACCAAGTATTCCTGTCCTAAGACAACACCCATGCAGCAAGTGTGTTGCTCTTCCACTGTTCTCTTTCATCTCATCTTTAACTTTTACAAATAAGTTACCACTTTCTGAGCTTTTTGTATGTTCCAAATAAGTTTTTTTCTTACCTTATGATCTATGACTGTTTATACTCAAGGCTCACATTGTTTATAATTCCTAGACTTTCAATTACCAGTTCACTGTTTTTTTGAGGATCAGTAGGATGATCAATTGTATTTAATTTAAGGGATCCATTTTCCTTCCTCTTCTTCCTCTACTTCTTTGCTTTGTTTCTTTTGATTTCAAACACTATTAAACATTATAGCATGGAAAAAAAAAGGAACAATTCTAATACAGAATGCACTTGAAACACTTTAAAGTGACAGGCATCGTGATATCGTGTTGCCTGTCTAGCTTAATAAAAAACACTGAGATTGTTTAACTCTCTTTGCTGAAAAAAATAAGAAAAATGTTTCTGAATGTATAAATAAAGCAGCAGAGTTCTGAATAGAAACAAGAAGGTACCTCAGCATATTCATCAGCCACATGGTAGCTACCTTGTAGCCTCATTGTTGATAGTAAATGAGACTTTTTGTGTGTCACATTAGAACTAACACAGAAACAAATGTGTTTATTTCATATTTAACTGACTTGTGCCTGGGGTTATCTCTATTTGTACAAAGAATTCAGAGAGAGACAGAAAGAGAGTATGTGTAGAAAGGAAGAAAATAAGGCTAGATTGATTTTTTCCCCTCATATGCCCTCCAAAGAAAGAGGGAACCTTTATCCAAGGACAAAATTCAAGTGCCACTCTCAAAACGTAATGAGACAGCATGTGAAACAGAAAGAGATTTTTTTTTTCTGAATTGAAAACATATTGTGGATGTTGTTGTTCTTTTACTTTGGCATCATCTGGTTTTCAGAAGCGTTGAATATCAACAACTACTCTGGAGAAAGCAGAAGTTTTACCACTTCTGAAAATCAGGCCCTCTTCCTATGGTGAAGAACCACGTGAACTCCCATTTCTCTCTTTTCTATGTTGCATATCTAGCAGCCATTTACTTGGGAAACCCCCTCCCCCCCACTATGTTAAAAAATACGATCTGGTTTTATCAATTTAAAAAAATAATTGTGTTCTTTTCCCCAGAAAAGTCAGGTTAGGGAAACACAGATCTCTTTTTAGAATTGGACAGCTGAATCAGATTGATCCAATATATATGTTTTAATTTCATTATTTTTAACGGATACCCTGTCTCTAATGCACCACAATAAATGTGATGAAGCTTCCCCTCTCTTCTGGATGGAGGAAAGTTAAAAAATGTTTGGTTTAATTTTTACATATAGATATATGTGCATGTATGTATATATTTAAATGCTGCTTCTCTTCTGCCTCCTTAAGGAAAAAAATCATCTTTTGACTTGCTTCTCACCTTTTTTGTTTGTTTGTTTGGAAAAAAGTAAGGGCTATAATCAAGATTTCTCTATGGAAAATAGGTGTTGTTCCTAAAACAGGTTTCAATTTAGTGTCTTTTTTTGCCTAATCATACTAATTAGTGATTGTCAGCCAACATATTAAGACAACAGAAATCATAGCAGAGAAGAATAATTTTTAACTTCCTGCCTGCATGACAATAGTAAGTCATTTTCAACATTTCTGCTTGTATGGGAGAGCTAAAATGAGAACAAAGATCAAGTTTGCTTTCTCTTGCATCTAACTGGCAGTTCAAACGCACCACTGAAAAACAAACGCAGAATTAAGGTGGCTATGCATGCTGGACGATGACAAAGACTGAGGTGAAGAAATGAATCTGCGGTATGTTGGAATTCAGAAGGAAGACTGTTGTTTCAGTAGAAATACCAAAGATCAGGCAATTTAACAGAAAAACTCATCAAAATTAAAGCCCACCTGGACAGATTAGTTGGTAACCCACTCCCTCTTGCTTTGGGATGTTCTCCAAAGCACACCATCAACAAGCTTCTAATACCAACTATTCTGAAATTTCCACTATAAACATATGCAGTATGTAAAACACCAGTGGAAGATAGTTTAAACAAACAAGAAAGTAAGAACTGGTCCGGCCATGTAGGTCAAATAAAGATAAAAAAAGAAAAAACCTCTATCTTCTGGACTGCGTTAGGGTGTCACTTCATCTTTGGTATAAAATAGGCCATCCATAGGCTGCATTTGTTCACAACTAGGAAAGACTACAGAAATTGTCAACAATTTCTTCTATCTATTGCTTTTTTTGCACTTTTTTGACCATAAGCTCCTATCTACTTAAGTTTTTTTTTAATGCTCTTAAGCTAGGTTTTTGCAATGTGACAAGCAAAGCAGACTAAAAACTTCTTAAAGCTCATAAAAAAGACTGCAGATAAAAAGCACTAATGCTTTTGCTAGCGATCACGCTTTGTAAATAAAAAAATCTGCATTCTGCAAGAAAAAAACCCTGCATTCTCTATAATGCAGCAAGTTTTTTTCTCAATTCAATAACTTTACTGTAAAATGCTTTAGCCTTCTAGATTTTTTTCTGTCAACACTTAAGACAAAGTTCATAAAAGTCCCAGCATTTTTCCAATCCTTTCAGTTGCCACAGTTCCTTTATCATCAACTTTTCTTCAAAAGAAGAAAATCATTTTCTTTTAAACTGTACAGTTTATTTTTTGTTCACCCCAAAAACTCAGTCTATTAAACTTCTGCACCAGCACCGGTGTGAGCAGTTTCAATTCATTCTCGGGTTTTCTAACAAGACGTTGACAGCTTGCCTTGAGAGCCTTTGACGTCCTTAAAATTAAGGCAATTAAGATTCAAGATAAACCTTACCTAAACATTTCTTTAAAAAAAACCAAAAAACCAAAAACCAAAAAACACTCTAGATTTAAAACAAGAAGAAAAATAAAATGAGAGAAAAAGAGTAGCTTAATTTTTGAGGAAGACAATTGGTTTTCATCTCAACTTGCTCCCTCTTGACATCATCAGTTTTTCTGTTAAAAAAAAAGAAAAAAATCTAGCTACACCTCCAGGTAAATTCTGAATTCAAATGTTCGTCCAGATGAAATGTCAACCCAGCATTTTTCTTCTGGGTTTTTTCTTTAGTTTAAAAAAAAAAAATTATAGCAAAAATAAAATTGTCAGACTACATGACGGAACCATTTGCACAGCACATAAAAACACTGTTTTGTTTTCGTTGGGAAAGGTAGAAAAAAAAAAGCATTCATCTGACGCCTGTGCAAACTGGAAGCCAACTTCTTGTTCAGTGAAGTTTCTCCATTCAAGGCAAAGATTGCAGACCGACATTCTTCAGTCCTGTTTATTGTCTGTAAAAACAATTGAATTAAAGTGGTCATTAAGTCAAAACAACTTTGAAATAGGCTCCTCTCCTTTTTTCCACCCAGTTCCCTTTAAAAGTTATCCAAGCTAAACTAACTTTGCAGCTGTTTAAATATGATACCGCCACTAAGCTGAAAATAGTCAGGCAGAAATAGGGAACTCCTGCTTTGGGGACGTTAACACATCCTAAGCAGACAAATTTACTCTTGTTAATGCTACACTTAATGGGCAGTCTAACTACACTGAAATGAGATGAATACGTGGCTTAACACTGTGTAAATATTTCAAGAGCAATACAATAAAAGAGTGAATATTTTCATAATAATAAGTGGCACTGTTTATTTTGGACACTAATATCAAAATGAAGGATAAAATTCAATAAAAGGATACATCCAATTTGCTAAAAAGAACACATTTTCTGATGGCAAGAACAGTTAGACTGTGGAGCAGTGTGCTTAATGAGCCGGTTATGGCTAACTCAGTAGAAACATTAAAGATAATATTAATTAGAAAAATATAATTTTTGATCATATAGTGTCAAATCTTTCTAAACTTAGCACAGGGAATAAGCTATACTATCAGCCTTTTTCTTACGGAAGATAACTCTCATTTTGTGGTTTTGAGGTTTCATGTCATTTAAAGATATGTCACATCAAACTTATCTTAGCAAGACTATATGAGATCTTTGGGGAGACATAGAATGTGTGCCTGTTTCATGTCTAGGGCTACCAGTAAGGGTTAGCTATTACTTCTCCTACAGTCCTCAAAACTTGCATGGAAAAAATCCTTTTCCAACCAAAGTTCAACACAAGAATATCCAGCACCTTTCCTTTTGCAAGTATTAATGCATTTGCCTTGCTTAGCTTTAAATTAATTATAATATTAGGAGTTAAATTGTGATACAACATTTGCCACAGAGCTACTTCTCTGGGATGGTAAACATAACACTAACTTAAAGTATTAAATTTACCAAAGGACTTTTCCATTGTGTGAAGCCTGAAAATTAGTATTTTGAATGTAACAACAGATTTATGTGGAAAGCAAGGATGAATTATTTTCTTAGGGTTTTCTATGCATAACTTCCAGTAGGAGTACTCCAGTTGGATGCTCACCTCCTGAGGTTTTACTGCCCTCTGGGTTGAGAGGCCACCATATGTGTGAAAGACCAATTCCACTGAAGGGTCACAGCACACACTCTCTAATCTAACCTGGCATTGAGTTTGCCCACAAAAGGCTCCAGAAAAATGTAATTCTTTCCACATTTAAAATCAGAGTACGTTGTCCAGCAGAGTTTTGCTTAGAGGTAAGAGAGTGCACTTTTCAGGCGGAAGGACCTCAATTTATCTCCACTTCACAGACTTCACACTTTTATGTGCAAAATTAAAGATTCACAAGGAAAAAAGGGAATATGGGTCTAAAATAATTAAGGTAATTTCCTCATAAAGTCGAGTCCTCTGCTCAGAAACCGAGGGCTGTTTCTCCTACACTGCTGCACAATAGGTAGCCAGGTTTTTGACGTGAAGTTATCATTTCTGAACATCTATGGGTGGGATCCTCAAGTACAGCAGCCAGCATATTAAATAGAAGAACATGTAGGCTGATTAAAATATGGAACTTAAAATTTAAGTCTCGTGGTTTATTTTTACTTACAAAGAGAGTACAGAGTCCTTATACCACCCAGTTCATTCTGAGTACATTGCCTCTCCTTCGTTGCCTGCAATTTCATGATTGTTGCAAAGAAAATAAATATAATGAAATATACTGTTATAACTTTTCTCCTGACTGATCAGCTCCTATGAAATAATTTTATAGTGTCTGCCTTTTTCTTTGCCTATATCTGACAAAATCATTGTTCGGTCATGTTAATTGCTTCCTCTCATCTCGCTTTGAAAACAGCTGTTGTGTATTGGGCATGATGCTTGCTATTAATAAACGTGCCCTTCGAAGACCAGATTAATAAAATCACATTTAAATTACAAAATAACTTCACTTGGTTTTATATTAAAGGTTACTGAAATATTCTGGCAGAAGTTGTTTTTTTTAAGACAGAGATTGTGTATATTTTGGTTTGTTTCTGCAGCTTCCCACACTTTGCATTTCTGCCCGCAACTGGCAGATATAAATAGAGGGCACATTTCAGAAAAAAATACTGAAATAATCATAATAAAAAATCTGTAGTGGATCTGCCTGTGTGATTAAAAAAGAAATTCCTCTGAATGTAAGTGCCAGTGCCATTAGAAGTGTATCCGTCATTGCAACAAAGCAGTAGCTGACAAGGAAAGATGAGAGACCTCATTCTCAGAGAAGGTGGGAATTCACCACACTGGCAAGAAACACAGCACCCATTTCAATAAAGAATTGCAATGTACTTTCCTCCTGTGTGGGAAAATGCCAGAATCTGCTGCTCACAGCTACCTTATGAGGGCTTCTGAACCTAAGTCCTTCTGCTTTTAGACTTAAGTGAAAGGGAACTGGAACACGGGAATGGCCAGATCCAAACTCCTACAGAAGACAGTCACTAAAACAAGCCAACAGGACGGTACGGTCGCATATATTTCTCTCTTTGCTCTATTCTTTTTGCTCTATTTATTCTATAAATATTTTGCCATCATTTATTTACAGGTACTGGAGAGACTGATGGCTAGAAAGGATACACATGCATACACTGTGTCTCCGATTGGGTGCATCAACAAAAAGCGTGTGATCAATTGCTTTTGTAATATGTACATATAGACAAATATGGGCACGACATAAGAAATAGTGAGGTCTTATGTTTTATGGCGGTCAAAAAGGAGCATTCTGTGATCTGAAACCATTTGTTACTCATATGTTAGACAAATAAATGCATCTTCCACTTCCAGAGGTCAAAAATGAAGTAAAGCAATTGACAGATTGGTATAATTCTAATCTTTCCTATACCAGCTCATATCTTATGCCTGTATAAGTACTATGTCATGATGCATTGACTGACATATCTAACATATTTCTTGTCTGACTATTTGTCTACTTCCTTCTCCAACATAAAACACATGTAATTCTCTTTTCACAGTGATGCTGGTGCTCAATATACATGTATTAATCAAGGACTGGGTTTGGGCTCCTTCCTAGAATCTGTCCAACATTGATCGGTCCCAGTGAGCACCCTGTCGCTACATAACCTTCCCTTTGTGAGGACCAGTTTTATTGTGGCAAAGAGAAGGAGTGTTTCAGGATTATTCTGAAGATGAAGGGACTCTTTAGGAGTTCTAGATCCAGCTATCAGTGTATAAATTTTGAATTTTCCAAGGTATTCTATGGGAAGCAAACAAAGGGAGCAGAGGACAGGAGAAAGACAGAGCGGTGCTACTCCCCGTCCCTTTCTTGTGCCTTCTTTGTCCATTGCCAGTTCCTGCCCACACAGTGTCTGCGTGGCACCAATTTTGCACAATCACAAATACCACCTTGGGGCAATTTATACTGCTTCACTAGCTACACTTTCAGAAAGAAACCTTTACATGTGTACCATGCCAATATTTTCACCACTGCAAAATCTAAGCCCTCTTTTTAACCTCTGACACCAGATGCTGCTTTAGCCCAGCGTGATGATTGTTAATACAGTTGTCGAGATCCTTCTGAGTCCAGCAAAGCAGCAGAGAGTTAGAGAGCATATCATTGCAGGCAGGAACTCAAGGATATTTTGCCAAGGTGAGGCCATCAGCCAAAACCTTTTGGTAATTACACTGCTATATATGCAGAATTCATCTGAACTTAACGAAGCTACTCAGAATTTATATTGCTGAAATAGGGAGCAGAATTTGGCCCGCTATAATCAAGAAACAAAACCTTCTGGTTACAAAGCGTATGCCTACTTACTTAGACTGTTGGTAAGAATATGCAGGCGCATGTTCACTGGATGTTTCCACTGTCATCTGTTGCTGTTGACCACTGGCTTCCTGTGATGAAGATGCTACTGTCTGTGGAGAAGTATCAGCAACAACACCCTAGGGAATCAAACAAGAAAATGAAAAACTTACTAATTTTACTCACTGCAGTGAACTACATAAAAGAGCTCAGCACCAGCTCACCATTCCTGTATTTCTCTAGAGTTCGAGAGAGTTTGAGATAGCAGAATCACAACCTAACACAACAAACTCCATCAGTTTTAGAGAGCTAATCCAGCAACAAGAAGCTTCCTTAGTGTACCAGCCCCTGTAGTACTTTGCTCTCACAGGCTGCAGTGGAAAATACCTCCATCTTTGAGGGCAGTCCCCTGCCCATTCAAAGCCAGAGGCAAAACTTCTGACTTCAGTGGAGTCTGGGTTTTACCTCTTGTCTTTTTTACAACATGTGTATGGCTCTTTTAATTTTCACTTACCTACTCCAACTTCACAGTGAGTTCACATTTATTTTGTTTGATTTGCAATGCTATAAAGGCAGAATCTAGGCCTATCACTCTCTGCTTTACTACACATCCAACAGAATTTTAGCTACCTTAGAAAAACACTGCACTCCTCTACACATTGCTTATATGCATATTCCCTTCAAAAATAAATTTACTTCACATTGAAGACTTTTATCTGTTAAGTCAAAGCTCCAATGAAGTTTTGATTTATTTATAGGTTTGCAAAAAATAGACAAGTAAACACACAAAAGATGATACGTATGAATTTAAAATTATGCACTATTTCTTATCCTATTTAGATGCTCTGAATAATATTATTTTTAAGTATTTTTGTATGCTTTCAAAGTAAGCTATATTTTCTTTCCTTTGCTCTCATGCTTGCTGCGTTGGTCACATGAATAACACTAGCAGATCTCTTCAGGGAACATGCTTTATTACTGTATTGCACACAACAGAGCCAGAAGAGGGAGCACAAAGCACTTGCTTTGTTTTCATTTGAGTCTTGGGTAAACAACAGGTAGTTTATTTTAAATTATCTCTTAAAAGTGTCAGTTTCATTTTTCAGAAATTCTTCATATCTATTGCTTAACAGTCTGTCAGTGTTATCTTTTTCTATCTACTTCCTTGTCTTTCTCCTTCTCTTTTTGTCCATCTCATCTTGAGATTGTAAGCTCTCTGGGGCAGAGATTGTATTTTTTGGTCTCTGCTTGTGGAGTATCCAGCATAGTAGGGTCCTGGTTCATGATGCTACATGAATACAGATAAACATTAACAATAGTCATCATCAGTGGATCAGAGCAAGACAAGCTATATATTCAGATAATATTTTTATTATTATAGTAGATAATTATGACGTCATGTTACTTTAGCATCACCAGTGGGTGATGGGGAGGAGGGGTCAGGAAGAATTAACTTAATTTCTCATTCACACTGATCAGCACAGTATGCAGCCAGTACTGCTGTATGAGCCACTCTCCATCCCACCATCTCCTTTTAATTTGGATTTGTATCTGCCCAGTTCAATACCTAAGAATGGCAACTGAAAAGAGGCACCCATGGCCCGTTTGTAAACAAACAAGTTTAGGGCAAAATCATCCCAAGGCAAAAAAGACTAAAACATGACCAGCTCAGTGTGACAGAACAGTAGCAGTGTTTCCTGTGGGACCTCATTTGGGAATCTCAGCAATTGCAAAGAACTGGGAGAAACCAGGATGAGTCCACTTGACTGCTGGTGGAGCCATGCCAACAGTACCACTAACTCAGCATCCTCAAAGCACAGAGCAGTAACAGCACAAACTCCAAAGTCCACACAGCCGAAGACATAAGTACAGAGACCATGGCACTCCTCGCATTACCCCAGAGTAGGGGAGAAGTTATTAATAAAAGAGGGTACACCAAAGAGAAGCACACAGGGAAGAGGATGCCAAGGCTCCCTCCTCTCGCTGTGCTCAGTGGCCCTTAAGAAGCTTCACAGAAGTGGAGGCCAAGCTGACGCTCTCCCGGCAGCTTGTGGTCTACAGGGTTGAGTAAATACTTACTCATTAGACTGTCATCAGCATGACTCAGCCCCAAGGAGGGAGGGAGCGAATCCTTCCTCAAGGATGAAAAGCACTCAGTCAGTGCAGCATCCTCCACGTCTGTATATACAAGAGGAAGGTTTCCATTGCTCAATCACTTTTTCTGGTGGCTAAATGTTTCAGCAATTACCTATACTTGCTAAGGACCGCATCAAACCCTCTTGCAGCCTTCTCTTCTTGGAATCTCTTTTGGGTTCGTGGTCTGCCTGCTGGGTTTGTTTTCCTGTCTCTTCCCATCTCCCTCCCAAGTAAATGGGGAAAAAATAGTCATAATCATTGATGTTTTATTCCATGGCCTGCTGTACAAGAAAACAAATGCTAAACAAGAGCCCTTGCAAATAATGAAAGGGGGGGGGGGGAGGGGAGGGGGGAAGAAAGAAAGAAAGAAAGAAAGAAGGAAAAAAGAAAAAGAGAAAGAAATGTGCAGTCCTACTTTTAAAAGCTGGAAGCTTCCAGCCACATTCCATAAAGTAACTTTAGGCCTCTTTCAAACAACAGGTTCAAGGAGGCATAATAGATAAGAGTTCTGCTACCCCTTCACTCTACTTTCATGGATGGAGATACACTTACTTCAATAGGGACAGCTGTTGGAGGCACCGGAGTGTACTGGGGAATGTAGGTCCCTTGCATAGGTGCAGCAGCAGTCATGTACTAGAACACATCAAAGGCAAATGAACATTAGAAAACCACAATCAAGATGCATAAAACCATATTAAAAGCATGACACTTTCAATTTCCTGTTTAGAGTTTGTTGATTAGTGTATAGCCTATTATTTCTTTTAATTATGGATTTTAGATAATGGTAGGAATTACCTAGCTATTAAAAATCATAATCTTGAACTTCAAAGTCAGGTCATATCTGAATATACGCAACAGCAAATATCTTGCTGACAGATTCAGATTGTTCACATGGCTTCTAAAACTGAGATACTCCTATTTGTACTTATGAAAAAAACCCAGTAGAGACACGATAGCAGCATACATATAGTGGTTACAGGTACAAAAACAGTCTAAACAATCTTTTGGAATCTTATTGATCTTATCTAATGATGCCTACAAACAATGAAGTATGAAATCTGACGGGTTTATTCCAGTCTATATTTAACCCTATCAATAACAGCCATTGAGTTTACAGGGATACAAAGCTGTAGGGAGGTGCAATCCCAGACAGGAAAATTAAAGGAAGAGGAAAATATACCTGGGAGTTTCTCCTTTTGTACACAGAATCCCTAGCTAAATTCTTATGGCTTATTCTTAATATCCAGGCATCTTTTCTATGCATTTTGAAACTTCTGCAAATTATTATTATAGCAACACTTTGTATTAGCTTCTCTAAAATACTGTCTCTCCCAAGCACTACAAGACAATCTTTTTTTAAATTCACAAGTGCATGCAAATTTTGCCATTGGTATGGGACTAATCTCTTTATATACAGCACTTCTTAAAAAGCTCTTGAACTGAATGCAACAGATATTGTTCAAATCTTCAAATAAAGTATCAATATTAAGTCGTCAGATCTATATGTACTTTTCTTTCAACAATCCAGTCCTAACTGCATGTCTTTACTGACAAGAATCTCAGAATGTGCCCAGTCCCACAACTGACTGTATGACACTTCCACTACATGTTATCTTCAAAGACACACCGAAGATCTGAATCAGCCCAGAATGTATTTGATGAATTTTAAAATGAGTTAAATATAGCTCGGCTTCCTGGCAGAGCTAGGAAGTGCTTGCGAGATTTTATTCCGCTGTTTATAGTAAAATTTACATTTAAAGCACTCTCTCACCTCAATTCTAAACTAACTGGATGGTTTGATATGCCTGTCACAAACATGCATTACGGAATTGCATAGTGGGGTGCAGGCTCTGCAGCAATGCTGGAGAAAGGTCTTAGGGAATGAGAACAGCATATTTAAGAATCCCGCAGCTAAATTCTAAAGTCTTCATTCAAGTAAAACAAAAAAAAAACCCCTTCAATTACATTGTTTTCTATAGAAAAAAAAAAATCAGTGAGGAACATAGGTGACATAGAATGCATACTTGCAATATGAGTAGCATACTGTATTGAAAGCCATTACAATATTGTTGCTAAAATTCACTGTTTTCCTTAACTTGAGCAAAGAGACGGGAATGTCCCCAGTGTCTGTGTGCCTGTATCAGGCCATGATTTTCTGCAGCTCCTTTTCCTTGTTCTTCAGAAAGAGAATTGAATTCAATAGTTTTTTATGAATGCTAACCCACCAAAGACATTAGGCCAACTATCCCTATTGTGCTCAGTACAGTTGGGCTATTCTCCTGCCTTACGGATTAGGAGCTAATGAGAATGTTACAGCAGGGTGTTCCAGAGCTGCTTCCGCTTCATTCATTCTGCTTTGTAATGTTGCCGTCACATGTTGGGATGACATCTGCTGTGTAGCATTGTTCTAAATGTGTCAATATTTAACATTAACCTGAAGCACTCATTCTTACAGTTCTGCAAAGACCTACAAGGGTTTTAAATACCTATGCAGGCTAGCTTCACTCAGATAAAAATAAATAGATTTCAATTAAAACTGTGAATTTAAAGAATAAAGTGGCCTCATTCAACTTGGACTTCCTCAGAGTTCTTCCCAGAACCCAGCAGAAGATCAGCGCTCAGGCTCTTGTACGATGCAGTTGTCTGCCATTCCCTTCCTTACCTTACACACAAACACATATGAGTTTTAATACACAGATATAAAATCATTCGACTGCCTTTTAATTCAGACTACTCCACTTTTTGCAAAATCCTTTGGCATTGAGTTCTGTAGCACAACAATTGAAACCGTTCAGGAATCAACTGGTGTCTTTGCTAGCTCTGCAAGCAGTGCTCTCGGTAGTCATGCAGTTTCTTACCTCTATTGTTATCGTTATTGTTATTGTTTTCCTCTTGAAGCAGATCCTGATCTTACTTGCCAGACTACTTCACGTTGCTTTCTTCACTGCTACACAATCTCTAGGAGAAACTTTTCTGTTGACTTGAGTGTGACTGGTGGCCCTGGCCAACCCCTGCTTGCAGTCTTTCCAGACACTCACACCTCCCCATACTCTCCCAGTTTAATTTTTTTTGCATGAATTTTAACTGAATTCAGCCAAACAGCAGGTGATTTACAGTGCTGGAGACCAAAGCCTTCTAGTTACTTGCCAGACTCCCTAAAGAACTGTAGGAATGTGACTTCTCCCCTGTATATAACATACTCTGCTTGTCTGAATGTCCACTGTAATGGTGGTTCAATCTTTTGGTTAAATCATTTAGAGCTCTACAATTAAAACAAATTATGTGGGCCAAATTAGTTCCACCAATAGCATAAATGAAGTCACAGTTTTTGTGGCAAATAATTTGGTCCTAGTAAAAGTTAGCCAAGGCTCAACCCTACAGAGTACTGCTGCTTAACAACTGGCCCTTGACCACACAGCAGCAGACTGGTCTGTATTACAGGTACACACATTGTGCCCTTCAGTGGAATACCCAAACATATTTAATGTATTTTTCTTTATGAATGTAAAGAAACCCTCATCATTTCAGAAAAGAGAACCGGGGCACCAATTGAACATGTTATTGGGGCTTGGAACTGATTCTCAGTCTCCAAACTCTTACTTAAGGATTCATTGAGGCTTCTGTAAAAAACCTTACAAAACTATAAAGGACAACTCGGGCTTAATTCTCAGAGATACACAATTGGTCTTCAGTACTTATCTAAAGTCCCCTCACATGCACAGGGAGTCCCAGCTGAGACCACGTGAATTCAGGAGTGTCTGCTCTGTTGGATCTGTTTTCACCATGGGAAGCCTAGCGCTGAGAAGCTGCTTTAGTTTTTTGTTTACTAACAGTACAATGGAAAAGGAGGACAGATTAATTTTTGTTATAACTGACATTAGCTCAATCAAGTTCACATATATTTCTTTCCTTTATGAACTACATAATCCTATTTCTCTGATCTCACAGGATAAATACACTAAAGATTACACGGTGCTCAGGCACAATGTCAGTGTCAATACTTACATCAATGGCTTGGATAATGCAAGAGTTGAATTTCTTGTCATGAATATCCACAGTGGGTTGTTGGCAGAAAGCTTCCTGAACATTGCTTTTCAGTAGCTTTCGTACCCAGCATACACTGAGCCCACTGGAGTCTCCGTCTCTCCCTGGGTTCCCCTGCTGCTTTACCTAGCTATTCCGTAAAACAGTGTGCTCTGGATGGGTTGGAGTGCGTGCTGCCCATGCTGGGAGGTGGGAAAGAGCTTCAGAAAAAATTGTGAGAATCAAGAAAAGTTAAACATTTTACATTTACCCTGCTCAGGACCACCTGGGATGAAGATTCTGCTCTAAGGACATCCCTTCGCTGAGCAACTCTGTAGTGATGTAGTTCCATGGGGACCACAGATCCTGTAGATGCACTTAATCTGCATACGGCTTCCCATCTACCTCAAGAAACTAACGTTAACTTGGAAGTAGGCAGACGGCAAGCAAAGAAGACATCTATGTCAGAAGACTATCACCAAGACTTATTTTCTCCATGAACCACACTCACTAAAGTTCCTTATCCACATGTAAGTGTGAAAGAGAGACAGCATGACTCCCACGCTCAGCTTAGCAGTACCCAGATAATTCTACTAAATATTAGTATTGTAAGCACTGAAATGAGAGAATCTGAAAAATCCAAATCCATTCTTTCTTTGTCGTATGTTTCCATCAGGATTAAAGATTCTTGAGCTGTAATGTGATCCGTCATTCAACAAAGTATGTGCAAGGCAGAAGAAAACATTGTTCATTCTTCCACAACTGTACAGGCTTTGTGGGTCTAAAAGTAGAAGCAGCTTATTTCTGACAGTAAAATGAATAGTGACTCTACAGGCACAGATGATGGATCTGGAGGGTATAAGGGAGCTTTTTTGGCACTCTGATCCTTTAAAAGCTGATAATTTCTACTACAGAAAGACAAAAGAGACATTGCTGGTGGCACCGTGCTCTTAATTTGTTTGTAAACTATTATTTTCTTCATACAGTACACAGAATGCATGTTCTCAGCACTGAGGATCTGCAGTATTATAATATAATGCATGCTTTACAATACACGCTGCACTTACCAGGGCACCAATTTGGCCTATATGCTACATTAACAATTCTGCTCACACCTTGTCCAACGGGATTTTTGTTTTTACCTTTTTGAAACTGCTTAAGTATGTGGAAAAATATATAGCTAGAAAACGAGTGAATAGTAGTATACACTTACACCTCTGCTCTCCTTTCAGATATTACCCTCCATGACTACACAGAGTTAAATGAAAGGAGGTAACAAATCAATGAGGAGGTGGGTTGAGGGGACAAAATGAAACCGTGAGAAGGATCATGTTTAATTCAGAGAGCAACATCAGTTCTTACAGATCTGCAAACAGTGGGGTATTCCAGCCTGGCTCCAGCAAGACTCCTGGTGAGCCTGCAGCAAACACTAAACCCATAAAAGTGGCAGGCATTGGGAAGAAAAAAACAAGAGGAAGGCAGCTGCCTGCACCAGGCAGAGTGAAGGAGCATGTTGTAGTAGGATAACACGTTTCACTCATCAAAGGTGGAACTGAGTGACCTGCAGGGAATCTGCAGGAGCTTTTACATTGAGAATATGGCACAGGTAATGTCCATTTTTTCATTTGCCCTAGTAAACCTCTGGCCTGCCTTTCTTGGGCCCAGGTTAATGCAGAGTCAGGCAAGTGCCTAACAGCTGAGATACATAGCAAGCACCTCTTACACAGGCTATTAGTTACTGAATTTCAGCTGAGACAGTGCCTGAAAGAGTGAGTGCCTCTTGCAAGACCAAACAACTTCATTTACATCGCCAGAAGACTCTGGCCACACACTTTGTTTAAATTCTGAAGGTCATCATTAACAGAAAGTATAAGAAACCACCCTGAAGTACAGTTCTATTTATAGGCCTAGTTCCCTATAAAATAACACAGCTGTGATTAAAAGGTGGCTACTGGATATACGTTAACTCTCTTGGCCACTACGGGTACTGTGAGATTTTACAGACTGACAACAGTTGATAACCTGATCAACGTCAAATAAGTTTCCTGGTATGAAGAAAATCGGAAAGAGTTTACAAAATGAGACATTAACATATAAGTTTGCAGTAGATTTGGAAACCTTGAACAACACTTACTCATAATTAGTAGGCTTACTAAGGACAAGGGGCAATGAGCAAGGAATAAATGTTAAAGAAGAGGTCTTTTATAAAATCAGTGTGCAAATGCTGCTTTTTGGTGTTTCGCTTTGTTTTTATATGAATGTATATCTGTAGCAAGAATCAAAGATTGCTTTCCTTATTTCATCAACCTCCGTGCTCCTAAGAAGGCACAGAGCCTCTTCAGTCAAGGTGAGAGCCAAACTGCAGAATCCTTGTACCAGCATATGCTGGTAAGCATTTACACCACAGCAGCCTGCTGAAGGGAGATTAAATTGGACATCTTATGTGAGTAAATGCTAACCCATGTGTCCTAAATGAGCAAGGATTCCATAGTCTGGTCTTCAGTGACTATTTGTGGTTTCATATCACTGCATGAGCTATAGCACAGTGATAATGACTTAGCTTTTTAGGATTCTCAGAATTAATGCCAGGGTTTGTTTGTGTTTTTTTAAAACCATCTGAGAAGTCTAGACACTGCATCACTAACAGAATTATGTGAAAACATTTGCATTGCTGGAAAACTGAACAAAATGAGACTGTTGGCTGGATTTATTTTTATCTTTTTTTTTTTTCCCCATGAAGGAAACCTGCCTTCCCACTTTCAAATCTCTGTCCCTGCAAAGAACAAAAATTGCATCTCTCTTTGACCATTGTGAAGTGGTTATAACTTTAATGAAATACAGAATAAAACTGCTGCTTTTTTGTCGCTGGTTCCACCTTCTCATTTGAAAATACCCTGTTCTCCAATAAAAAAGAACATTGTCTTGCTGTGTCCTCTTATCCCATAGTCTGGCATGGAGATGCAGGAACTCAGGAAGAGAAAAGGACCATCTAGTTCATCAGCGCCAGTGACAGTTCAATGAAATATAATATCCAGCCACCACAGTTTTTACTTTAAACTTCAAATATCTTTTGCTACCCAGAAGCATTCTTATTTTCCAGCTCAATCCTGTAATTATTCAATGGCTGTTATTAATCTTAGTTTTTCCCAATTAAAGAATGTGAGAATAAAAGATAAGGAGTTTTTGCATATATTACAATATTTTTGCTAATAATTATCAGCCTGGCCTAAAATATAATAATATAACGTTATTTTACCACACAATTACCATAGCCCTATCAAGAATAGCACTGTCATTCAACAGAATCCCATCACTGGGCTGCTGCACTCATTGTTCAGGCAGAGAATAGAAATCTTTACAAGATTTAACCTTCCTTCCCTGCTGCTCAGTAATACAAACGTATTTAGGAACACCGCCTATCACTTCTCTTTCAACCTTCCTAATGAGATGTTACCTAATTCTCCAAGCAAGTTAAATGAAGGTAGAGAGAATAATAACTTCAAGAACTATATTTACAAACTAATCTCCTTTTCTCTTCAGGAGTTCTAAGCATCCTTCACAAATCCCTACCTTTGGAAATCAGAGTAACACAAAGGTATAGAAGAAACAGTGCAGATGAGCTACACCCCCCACAGCTAACAGGTCTTTTCTTTATTTCTGAAATTCAGGCCTGCTACTAAAGCAGAGCAAACAGGACTAATCAGATAAGACTATTTAGAGTAAGCAAATGTGAGAACAGTCAGATCACCACATACAGCTGTGCTACGCACTCTCACTAGCATACAAAATCCTGTGTTTGTAAAAACTGTGGTAAATGCAAACAGCACTCCAGGAATGTCTATAGAAACAGATAAATAAAATACCAGCTTATTTGTTTTAGCCACTTTTTAGAATCTAAAGGCTGGCATTACAAAGGAACTTGGTGAAAGTCTCAAATAGCTTTAAGATACCTCACCAATGTCTGAAAAGGGCGAAAATGGGGGAAAACCCATCAGGGTGTGAAAATCAAGTTCCCATTTTGATTGTATCTTTCATTAAAGGCAAGCAAAACTTCTTATAACGATACTTCTTTATAACAAGTTGTTCATATTATGTTTATCAGTTTATAGATGGCTATGGAACTCAACCTCAGGGTGCCAATGATCCTTGTAGCCTGTATCAGTGTATCTTGGCCCATGATGTTTCCAATCATGTAAAACAAAGACCAAGACTCTGGTGTTTTGTTGTACTTTTAGGCATTGTACTTTCAATTCTTAATTCTTCAGTTCTTATCCATTTCTCTACAAAAGGGGTATTTTTTATTTTTTCTAATACCCTCTATGTTTCTGTTCTGTGAATGTACATTATGAGATCTCTGGGGCAAGTTTTTGAGCATGGGTTAGTGTGTGATTTATTACAGACTGTCCTGTCTGCAGCACCCTGTATAAAACCAGGGTACAGTGACTATATCGTAACACAAAAGAGTATGCTGCATCAGTCTTGGTCAGCCAGGGCTGGTAATCACTGAGATTCTGTCACATTTATATTCTTCTTTCAGATCCTGTATCCTGAAGAATAAAGGGATGATGCAGCAGAATTATAACTGCTTCTTCTGACATAAAAATTACCTATGCACCCCCTCGGTTGGAAATTCTTAGGAATATCCATCTGAATACAATTCTTTCAATTAGTCCCTGATGAATGGCTGCTAGTAAGATGAAGGAAGACTGATTTGTACATTTTAATATTTTCAACATAAGTAAATAAATAAATGTGTCAGTGAAACTCTAAACACATGAGCACATTAAGCTATTATTAATAACATATCCATTTATATGAACAAGTAATTGCTTTCTGGAGGTAAACATGTCTTCTAGAGGCTATTAAATCTCCATGAATTTGAAGAGTCTAAAGAGAAGCAGAGTACTGTGTGCAAATGTCCACACTGTATGGATGAAGTTGTTGTTAAAACAACAGGAGAACCGCTTAGACTTGTTAAATAACAGTTGCTCATCAATCACGTACACAGCACAGTAGGAACACACAAAAAGTGACCTGACTTTTTATTTCTAATTATCCTAGAAACAGGAGGAATTTCATCACCTCCTGCATGAAAATCCAGTCATGCCTGACAGATGTAAGGTAGTAAGATAATAGCATTACATCACCAAAGTACACCTTGGACGTTCTTAAGAGCAGCTGAAGCATGGTATTGCTCAATCCTTTGTCTCTAAAAGATCCCTAGAATCCAAAATATTTGTCAAACTGTAATGAAGGATATCACTGCCTTTAAAAACAAAAAAAAGAAAAAAAGAAAAGAAACCATCTCAAAACTTCATAAAAAACAGCTGTCCACAAGTACCCTGCATCTAGAGATGGAGGAGAACTTGCCAATTCAGTGAGCACAAAATACCTTGCAGGCATCACCTGTGGTTCCTGTTAGGGCTTACACTGGAAGCTAACAGTGGCACTAGGGATGCCTTAAAAGCTGGCCTTCCTGTATTGATGGTGAACATGCAAGTCCAGGTTTAGGCAGGGGGAAATGCATTCCCTCGGGGAAATGCTGGGCCCTCATGCCTGAGGATGCAAGGAAAATCAGCCTGCTGTCAGGCAGGTAGCCAAACATCCTGCAAAACACACACTCAGGGCTTCCAGGCTGCTCAACACAGAGCTGGGAAGGTTGAGTTGGGAGTTTGCAAGCCCCGAGAACCCCACTTCCATCTGGGTCTCAGGTGAAGCTCTGGGACGTCCTTCCCTCTTCCTGCACACCCGTCAGTCCCTGTTCAGTCTTTGAGCCGGTGCCCTGCTTTTCTTCCAGGACAATCCCACCAAGCTGCCTACCCAAAGCAACATTCCTGGGGTTTTCTGACTTGGCTCCCAGCAGTAATCTGGTCCTCAGTAAGCAGACCTGTAAGCCGACTCATTAGGAGATCTGGAAGCCTGCCCAAAGCATCGGACATGGTGGGGCTGCTCTGGAACACGAAATCCTGGGAGTGCTTTGCAGCTGCTGCCTGAAAGCTGACATGGAACAGGACAGCAACTGAGAAGGACGTGTAAACCAGTTGGCAGCTGTCAAGATCTTGCCGAGTATATTTTGTATTGGAAACACCATGAGCCATTGTTTCCGAAAATTGATTTTTGTTTGGAATTTCTGGCTCATAGGAGAACCTTTCTGTTTTGTTTTGAGTTTTTAAAAGATGAATCAGAATGAAACCAAATTTCATAAGATGAATTTCCCACAAACTGGAAACCATGGATGTTGCTCAGCCAGCTCTTCTTCTATTTGTAACTTGGGCAAAAGGATCAGCCATGTTCATATTTGGAAAGGGTGGGGATAATAGAGAACACTAACCTTTAATGGCTGGTGGCAACTTCAATACATTTAAAGTACTATGTTTTAAAATAATGCAGTACATAGTATTGCTTCTCATTAGTATACAAAGTGGTCTGTTAAAATCTTTAAATATATTTACATGATCGCTACCTTTGCTTACATGGCAGGGCTCTGGAAGGTGGCAATAGTAAGCTTTTTTGTGAGGGCTTCCTTTTTCCCACTTTCCACAAACTCTTGAAATTCTTATGGGAGAAAGGTCCCCTTAAAATTAATGTCAATGCCCTACTGATAAGAGTGTGACTGAGTAAGAATACTACAGAGTCTGCCCCTAAGTATGTTAATTATCAGCTGTGGGAGGATCTCTGAGACACATCAGACCACATCAGCTCCAGAGCTGCATAACCAAAGGAGAAACTTTGCCTTTTAGCAGGGTGCTGGCTAAGTGGACTGAACTATATTGCCATGTCATGACCTTACCTACCATGTAAAGAGTTGCTTACAGTGTTGAACTCCTAAACTTACTTTGTGGTAAAAATTACATAGAACCTCGCCCAGTTTGTCATCATTTCATCCAAATGACAAGGAGAGGGTGGGGAAGAGGAAAGATAATAAAAAGTAAAAAAAAAAAAAACAGCGAAAGAACAAAATAGGAAATGAAAGAGGAAAAAAAATGTCCAATACTTCAAAAAACAGTCATCCTTCCTTGTCTTAAGCCTTCCTGTTCTGTTATCTAATCACTAATTCCACCCCTAAACTGTCCTAAAGAGGTCCCTTTAGAATGTCTCCCATTTTTTACTACTGCAGGTCTTTCGCACTATTTCATTGCACTATTTTCTTTATCTTGTACTGGGATGCTCTGTTTTGTTGGGAAAATGCTATCAGTACAGCTGATGAACCGTAAGTGAAGCAGCTGGGGTGCTAGCTTGATGCTTCAGCTCTGAATCTCACTTTGTACAGGTGAGCAACTTAAGATCTAGGAAACTTCAGGTGTATTTTAAAAAAAAAAAAAAAAAAAAAAAGTGCAAGCACCCATTTGCCATAAGACATTATTTAATATAGCATTATGAGTGTACTTAGTACTTATTTTCCCAGGAATAACATTAGCAATGCTTGAAGGGGCTGGTAAAACAGATGTGTTTTAGTGCTGGCGGAATAGCAGCATTCCAAGGCTGTTCTTTGTATTCCTTCAGTGCTAGCTTTCCAAAGGAGACAGAGTCAGCTCATAGACATTCAAATTATATACAATTACCAACTGGATGGATTTGTGCTTTAACACCCTCTTACAGTTCTGGACAGTATAAATACAAATACTGGCGTATGAATTTTAATATTTTTTAGGGCTAATGAAGTCCAGGCTAAGTGAAAAGCAATTCACTTCAGTGGGGAAAAAAAACCTCTTAATCAGTCTCGTCCTCACTCCCAGTGTACTGATTGTAAATAGTTTTAGACAGGACTAAAAAAAGCATAGCAGCAGTCTCAGGTAAACGCCTGATAGATGAGTATGCCATAACGGTCGTTCCTGTTACATTTTTTCAGGTTAGCACATTCTGTGAAAAATTAAAAGCAAAGCAAAATGTAACAAAATCTTCCAAACTTCCTCCCCTCTCTCTAATTCTGATAGGCGAATATGAGGAGAATAATCCATAAAGGGAATCAACATTGGGGAAGACATTAATACATGTACAAACACCCATATTTCCTCCTTATGAATGCCCTTTATATGACAGAGCTGTCCAAACAGCACTTAAGGAGCAACAGCAAAATGCTTGACAGACAGGCACGATAAGTTATGGCTCAAAATGTTTCTTGCCAGACAGAAACGGTGACTTTTTTTTCTTTTTTTTTATTCTTTTTTTTTTCTGAAAATCCTTTAAGGTAAACTCACTCCATGTCCGCTGGCATGCAGCCATTTTTCTATAAGCTCATATTACAATGCTGTATTTCTAATGGATTGGGTATGGTGCTTTTCCATTTTGCTAATGAGAAAAGCTAAAGGCCATTACTTGTTCTGATTAAGATCCCCAGGGAAGAAATGTGATGTGTGTATTACCAGGCCATACGTAAAGGAAGTATGTGGCATTTCTAATCAATCAGATGAAGGGTAGACAGAAAGAGTCTTATCCTGTGACTGCAGAGGAAGAAGATATAGGGGGGGAAGAAACCATAGAAAGTGTCTTTAAAAGATGACTTACGGGAATCAGTTATAATGATATTAGTATGATCAATGACTACGGCTACTATCTGGGAAGGATGTAATTACCAAAATGAAAACTTCCAAATGGGAAGCCTGATCAAGGGCAGAGGTACTGTCATATTTCTCAGAGCACTGTCAGCTCTCAGCCAGGCAATGTATTACCGTGTCCCTCAGAAGCATTACCGTACCACCACGTTGACCTGTGCTTCCCTAGGGTGGGAGCAGACCGAGGGAGTGAGGGGTTGTGAAACCTGCATCCAGTTGCACCCTCGAAAATGTGGGTAAGTCTTGGCCCAAAGGCACATTCAAGATAAGGAAAGGCAAGGCTGGGAAAAGGCAAAACGGAAAAGAGAAAAGTCCCAGTCATGACTGGCTTTAAGGAAAGTTTTGCAGTGGTGCGCATTTAAAAACCGTTTCAACCAAATGAAAGGACGTTATGTAGACCAGTGAGCTATTCATTATAAAGAAGATCAAACAAAACAACGTACTAAGAGATGCACTGCAGAATTTGCAGAAGGATACTCTGGAATATCGACTAAGATGTTTCAATATGCAATTTCTACATGTTTAATCCTGATTGCATAGAATTATACCTGGTGGAAATACAAAGTTTAGAGACATTTTTTCACTCCTTTTTAAATAGCTGCATAGTTACAGCTTGAAAATGCTACAAGATACATACTCCAAGCGGCAAATGAAATGAATACAGCTTGGAGATGGGTGTTTTTAAGAGAGGACAACACCTTCTGAATGTGTCATAAGGCATAGTCAGAGCTGTAGACATATTTTTAATGATATATTAAGTTCACAGAATATTATGAACGACTGGTGAGCATTAAAACTGCCAAAAACTCTAACATACTACATCCTCTCAAATGGAATTCCATGTGACAGATTAACAAAATATTACTGTCAATGATGGCAAAACTATAACAAGTGATAAGGCCAGCAGGAGAGACAGTCTCATGCCCTCTCCCAAATTTGTATTAGGGCTTTCCTCTATGGGACACCATTGCTTCCTTACAGATACTTGGGAATGCTTCAGATAGATCCACCCGGGAACAGAAGAAAAGGCTGTAACACTTTCCCCCATCTGCTTTAAACGAATAGTCCCAATAAACACTAAGACTGTGAATTCGGAAAACATCTTCAACCCTTCCTTTCATCAGAAGGCAATGCTGAGAGAACATATTCTCTTACATGTCATTGGTGACAAGGCATGGATGCCACATACAGTGTTGGAAAAAAATAAGAATCACAGCTGGGAAAGCCCATCTACAGCTATCAAACTGAAATTCAATCATCTTTAGCTTTCCTTAAAGGTGTATATTTAAAAAAAAATTCTACATGGGCCCTAACAGGAATTTTCAGTGAACTTTCCTGATCCCTCTGCTCCACTCATGCAAAAAGGAACAAATGCTGCACAAGCGCACCTCAGCCTGTACAGGCAAGTAAGCAGGATGGGGGAAAACAGCCTGGCCTCTCCTAAACGCCACAGCCCAGTCAGAGGCTTGCTCTTCTCAGGAGGATCTTGCAGAGTACCTGTTTCTAGGCCAGGTTGTCCTTTCTGGTTCTTTGATGCACTTCTGGCTTTGGCACATGGACTGACTGGAAAGCTCAGACATCTTCATTTTGCATTGGTGCTCATGGATCAGCAAAATGTTCCCTTTCTGCTTTCCTTTTACACTCAAAAAAAAAAGATTAAGTGCTGTGCAAATATTTGCAATGGAGAAAGTCCTAACTGCACGACAGATTTTCTTGTCCAAGAATATGACAGAGATGACAAAGTGGCCATTTTTCCATCAAATAAATTTATATCAACACCTTTAAAACCATAGGACTTTGCATGATTCACCTTACAAGAAGGATCGCTGCTGACATATGAGTGTTATACTGAACTCCCAAGCCTCACTCCTAAAATACAAATCAGCAGAGTTAACATTTAGAAAGTGTAAAACTGGCTATTCCTGAAGCTGAATAAGGCTATTTGCAGATTCCTCTCACTTAGTGGCTGATGTCAGGGACAATGAATTTAATCTCAGGATGGAAGGGGGCGGGTGGGGGTGGTCTGCCAGCCTGTCCAGCCGCAATATCCCCTAATAGCCTTGAAGGAATTGTAATTGTGAACTGAAACAGCATCTGCTTAACTGTCATCCTAGCCTCAGGACTGGAACTTTTTGCTTGTTGTGAAGGATCATGAGAAAGACTACACAGAGCGTGAAGATGAAAACAGAGTGAGATTAAAACCATTAAATACAACCACCAAGACACAGCTGTCCATACTGCTAGTGAACGCAAGGAAATATAAATGCCAAAATGTATTTGACATTCATAATGTATTTTAGCATGGGAATTTAGAACATTGAGTTGACTGCAAACTTCTAGTTCACAATCTTTTCCATTATTATAGAGGACAGATTATTACAGATTATTCAGTGAGAAGCAAATAAGTTTCAATGCTAGGCACACTGAAGAGGTAAGGAGTCAAGCAAAGTCTAACCAGAACTGGTAAAATCTACTCTTTTCTTACTGGGAAGAAGGGGCCAATTAGTTCAGCTGCCATGACTGGAACAGCTTACGGGAGTCCATCGCACTGAGAATCTGGGCTTTGCCTCAAATGTCCTGCTTGCATTAGCAGCGCAGCTGAGCCATCCCTGGGTTTGGAATAGGAGTTGCTGTCCATGCTACAAGAAAGACTACACTGTATGGAGGTCATTTTCCTCAAAGGAAATCAAAGGTCTTGCGTTAATTTGCCTATTTATTTAAGCAGTGCTATCAGGTTTAATTAATGTTTTTAAAACACTTTGAGAATATAAAATGCAATATAGGTGCTGCTGTTGTTATTTTTCAGTTGTTTTCTGCCTCAGGATGTCTCTCAAAAGACTGGAGTCCTGTTGTGTTCGGGAGGAATAGCAAATGCTATAGATTCCCTCCTGTGTCACTTGTACTTTGGAAAAAAAAAAAGAAACATTTGGCAGAAATCTGCATAATATGTACAGATGGAGTTAAAGTATTTCCACAGAAACTCCACAGCTACATAAACTGGACTGCCTAAAAAAAGAAGTGCTTCAAACTAACAGTAAGTGCTGCAATTTCTTAGTCTGCAATGGGCCCAACTCTGCCTGCAAAGATCTCTATAGAATAATTACAGGGCAGAGACCCTAATCCTTTACACTTCTATGCCAGACTTGTAATTGTGATCATATATTACCATTCCTTGGAACACATATCCAACAGTGTATGCAATAAAGTAAAAATCCTAATATTAAAAATAAACTCAAGGTGATGCCGTGATGCTTAAGCCATATTTTTCTCTTTTGAAACACAATATAATACTGCTCATGACATTTGTATGAAAATTAATGAAAAGGAAAAGTGGATTTATAAGCCTTGAAATGTATCATTCTTTTCTTTGCCTTCTGTTGCAGGTTAATTACTTTAAATTTTTCCATCAATCATTTTCTGATTTCCAACTCTGTTATATTCACTTTTAAACAAATAAATTTCTTTTAAACAAACAAATAGAAATTTCAGGAAGGTCAGTGGTCTTCTGCTCGCAATAGTTCAGGCACAAGCTATACAAATAAAATAAGGAAACCTCCTTATTCAATCCATGTCCATAAACTGAATGGAATTTGTTTCTACTACCTATTTCCCTATGTCCCGCATCGGGAACACATCAAGGAACTTCAAAGTTGTTGCTACTTGTATTTTTTAGTTATTAATAAACTTTGTGTAATACAATAACCTTCTAGAAGGTGTAAAGGAAAAAAGATATCCTTTTTCTTACATCAAAGTAGAAAACCTCAATTAAAATAAAATACAATTAATCAAATTATGGCCACCTTGATGAAGCAGCCATTTATTACCAGAAAACTAAAGTTTCTGAGAAAAGTCCATTATCTTCACAGGAATCAGCCTTACTAATAGCTAGTTAGGAGCACCTGCATGTTAGAAGAAAGGCAGCAAAATAGTTTTTCCTAGAAAATTACCTTTGGCTACTAAAATTTTGAGCACCAATTTGGATTCTGTGGATAGACAAGGCAAGGACATGCACGGGAATACCGTCATAGCCAAATACTCACTTTGTGAGTATTCAATGGTCATTGAAAAAAGAACAAATACAACCCATTTTTTAGCCCAGAGCGTGTGTTTTAGTTGGGAAGGGCTGGCAGCAGAGCAGAATCAGGGTAAACAGTATGGGAAGAAGGTAGCAGTCAGGTGCCTTAGTGGTTAAAAAAAAAAGGTCAGTTTGGAAATCATAGCATCTTTGCTCTGTACTGCAAACCCTGTGTACAACTGTGGTTGGCAGGCCAGAGAACACAAACAGCATGAAGTTTTTGCATCAGTGAAATCAGTTTTCATCATAGAAATATTATACTGATTTGAGAGAAACCCCCAAGGGAAACACATCCAGCACAGGAATCCAGGGAGTTGAGGCTGGCAAATGCACAATAATTTGGACATTTAGATACTAAAC
Organism: Platalea leucorodia; assembly: GCF_965183815.1. Classification (NCBI taxonomy): domain Eukaryota; kingdom Metazoa; phylum Chordata; class Aves; order Pelecaniformes; family Threskiornithidae; genus Platalea; species Platalea leucorodia. Next base: position 123,796,445 of record NC_138823.1, read on the forward strand.
TCTTAAGAAACTGGCTGTTGCTGTATTACAACTGCTAAAATTAAAAAGGCAAAATTAGAAGCATACAGGTGTGCCTATCACATTGGAAAGCCATATCAAATCCCAAAGGATAGAGCAGTCCTCCATGGGACTGGAAAAGGATGTGCCTCTTTGAGATACAATTGCTCCCTGGACCCATCCCAATGTGGTGCAGCTCTCATCTGCCACACAGTAGAAATCTGCCGTGTTCAACAGTTCATTTACCTTGCTAGAAAAACAACTCAATTCAGCAAACTCCCAAATTCACTCGATGCAGCTGCTCTCAAACCCCTTGTTACAGTTTAATGAAATGTGCTGACTGAGCTGTTTCATAGTAAATATTAGTTATAGCAGAACTCTCCTCCCAAATTGAGTCTTTTAGAAGCAAGAGGATTCTACAGCACCATAGCACTGACACAGAATTGCCCATAACTCACAAATAATAAAATACCATCTGAGGGCACAGAGGTTATTGCCATCAGCAGCTCCCTATGGAACTGTAAATCACTTGAACAAAGCTCACCCTTTTTTGAGAACTTCAGGCTGAAATCACTGTATATACAAGATCCCAGTGTCTTACACAGTGTATGAAGTGTACCTTTACCTCCTTCATTTAACCTTGCTTCACAAATGAGTGAACCCTGAACAGGCTGCTCTTTCCGGATGAAAATAAGAAAGATACCTCAAAAGCACTGGCAATTTGTCTTAGAGGAAGTTTAAACCTTTGGGCTACCAGCTTGCCAACCATCTGATAAGCCATGTGGATTAACTGTGAAATTCACTGTGCACTGAAGTTCAGTGGGATACGCTATGGGAAAAGGCAGTGAAATTCAATGGAATATTATTTCTGCGAGCATCTTTGCCCAACACACAGGTTATGTTATTTCTGTCACTGTGATTAAAATATGAAAAACACTGAACATCCTTCAAATTGAGTTCACTTCCAACTCCATTGTATGTATTTTCAATAATGTGGCAATGTGTCACCTTCAGAAACACTGCAGCATCTATAATCTAGTGTTTCTGTGAAGGCCCAGTGCCCCTGGAAGTGAAGTTTTTCCTATGAGAAAACACTGTGAATGTAATTCAAAGGTTGCTGCTCAGAGTAGAAACATTTTGCTTAACAAAATGTACCCATCCCATTGAGAAAAAAAAAAAGCCAAAAGCAAGCAGTGTACTCACTAATCCACACAACACATGTTGAAATGAGTCAGTCTTACCTCTTGGTCCCAAATGTTTTTTCCTAAGTGAATACTGTGAACGGTCACTTGCAACATAAGTTTACTCTTTAACCTTGTAAACTTGAGACATTGAAAATAAAATGTTATTTTGATGTACAGCTCTTTTCTGAGTCTTGGTACATCATGCTCAGTAAACATTTTTTAAAGGTTTTATAATTTCCTGAATTCTCAGTACTTAAATGAATAGAAAATAAAAATTAAATTATTATTGCTTGTTTTGAAGTGAAATAACAATGTTTCTTTGCAATGAAAAACAGAGGTTGGAGATGAAAAAAGGCTGTTAGACCACTGCTCTGTTTTTGTGTCAACACCTGAAAGTCCCTCCTGTGGATCTTAAGGCGTTTGGCCCAATTGAGTTCTAGATGTCCCGAACAATGACCTTTCCATGATTCATTTCAAACACTAGTCTAGCTCTTAATATATTCCCAATTTCTGCAAGATATTCAAGTTATGCTTTCCCTGTTTTACTTTCTGATCCTTATTTATATTGTTAGCACCATTAAAACCATCTCCCCCTTTCCATGGATGCCCTTCACATACCTACATTGTGTTATAAGCTACTGTTTATCACCTTCATGCCCTTTTCTTTCAGCTAAAGTTTACAACATTTGTGATTGAAGTTGATACAATTCAAGTACTTCACCTTAGACAGAACTGATATTGTGTGAAGGACGGCAACAGTGCTTAGCAGAAACCAGTCATTCTTCCATATAATTTATCATGTTGTTCTTTTCCATTGAGGATACAGCCCCTTCAAGGATTTCAGGATTTCTTGCTGTGCTTACACACACTTGTAGCGTGTGGAGACATGACCACAGGACTGTTTCCCAGCTCTTGGCAGAGAAGAGCTGTGGAAGCACCACCTCTGGGAGACACTTCTTGCTTTTCACATGATCACAGTTTGGCAAAAAACCCATCACCTCTCTAAGATCCTCAAACTTGTCTTGGATTACAGAGTTCGTCTGCACCACTGATGATTTGGATTCATTACTTCTCTGGAGAGCCATATTCATTGTTTCTGTCAGAATCACCTGTGTCTACTTTAAACACAGGCAGGACAATAAAAACAAGTTTCATTCTAATAAGGCAAAGAGTTATGTTCTTGATTACAAGATGGAAAACACATTTACAAAAGAGAAGCACATCAAGAAAATACAGATGACAGACCTGATGTTTAGAGTACTTTCATTTTCCACCTTTTATTGAGTTTGTCAGATGTAGGTGTGGCAGGATGTTTCAAACCTAGAATTATTTTCAGCTCTTTTTAGCCTATTATTTGTTCCTCTTTTCTACTTCCCTGTCTGTTAAATAAAGAGCCTCTTTCAGCTAAATCTTATACAAATCACTAAAGCCAAACCAAATCAAACTAAATCAACCTTCTCTCCCCAAAACCTGCCCTGTTATTTGTGGCATCAGCACAATTTCACATGAACATGTGTGAACATACACTTTTTTCCTCTTAACATTCAAAGTTTTTAGGGCAATGATCTACTAGTACCTAGCAAAATGAGTTCACAGTCCTGGTTCATCTCTAGCAGACATATGAACAAAAATTTCTGGGAGTATGACTGAAGGTGAGCCTTTTGGGGGAAGACATGCTGCAAACCACTTGTTATATGCCAGATACTATAAGTTTTACAGCTTTTGGTTTCTATTCACTGTTGCAAAATAAAAAAATCATTTTATACACAGTGCATGGCTATCACTAAATAACAACCATGCTTTGGAAGAGGTGGATTTGAACTACATTCCCATTGTCCTTCAAAGTATCACCAGGTAGCACTTCTAGAAATCACAAAATAGAACTGCGGCAGTCATACGTAAGAAAATATATGAGAAAAGCCTCTAAATATTCTAGTTCACAGATATGTGAAGTCAGCTGCAAATTAATTATATGAATGACATTTGCCTGATGATGAAAATGAAGTTATATTAGTTACGGCTCTTCTGGCTGATACTTTTTGCTTTGTTGATCCATCACTGTTGCTTTGTGTTGATTTAACTTTTTATCACCACAATCAGGGAGTTGAGTCCTTCTCTGAAAGGGAATCTGGGCTAATGTTGCTTTGAGTCAGTAGCTGATACCTCAAAGAGAGGCAAGGAGTCCTCAACAAAAGCACTTGTTCGTTTATGGAAGTGTTGCGTGAAGGTAAAATTTAACACAGAATAAAAGCTACTGACATGCTGAGCTCATATGAAGGGCTGCTTGAACCGAAAATGGAATTCCCTCCATCTGTGTTTATTCTCATTCTCCTTTTACATTCCCCTTCTCTGCCTATAGCAGGCAGTGGCTTTGAAGGTAGGCACACTTGAGCATAAAGGCAAACAGTAAGCCACTACCAACAAATGGTAGGAAAGTAAAGCTGAGTTCAGAAGAGAAGGGGGAACACTACAGAAATGGGATTCTATAAACTCTATTCATTGAAAAATACCATCTAACCACCGCTATGGTCAAACATAGACTGTGGAACCCATGCTCAGACAGCTAATTAGAAAGAGCCTTCTCTACATGAGGTCTGATCAGCCCAATTCTTACAAGAGTCTGTGGGACTTCAAGATGGTCCAAAAAGGGAAAAGATCACATCTTTCCTTGTTGACCCTACTAGCTGTTTGGCCTATACTATCAAATTAAGAATTTTTCCACCCTGCTGTTGCACCTGCCGATGTTTCCTTATAGAAATGTTGAATCTATTTTTTTAAGATTGCCAACCTATTTTGTCTCAATAATATTTAGTGGCAGTGAATTCTGCAAATTGATTAAATGCTTCATCCAAAAGTCATTTGTTCCTTGTTGACTGCTTGGAATCTGGTGCTTTTCAGCTGCACTGAGTGCCCCTTTTTTAACTCACATTATGTATCAGGCAAACTGGAGCTGCCTTTCAAGAGGCTGTTTGGGTACGAAGGTGCAGGAGGTGTTATTTGTTTTATATAAATCTTGAGAGAGCTTATGCTGTTCTTCTCCTTCCAACCAGAATAATTTCTCCTTAAATGGATCTCCTGCCCCAGACAGCTCCATGTTGTTAATCATCACTTGCATTTGCCCTGGACCTTGGCTGAGTAAATGGACAAGGATGATCTTAGTTTCAGCCTGAACTAAGCTAATTTCATTTGCAATGTGTTTAGTCCTATATTTTCCACACAAACAGTAACTGAAACAGTCAGTCACTAAATAAAATAAAAGAGCTTTAAGATTAACACCTGATAGCGTGAAAGGCACAAGACTGCAAAGAAACTTTGCTCCTGTAGCTCTCCAGGGACCTCGCAACATACAATTAGAATAACAGAGAGTGCTTTTTGAACAAGGATCTGAACATCAGGGGAATGCGATGATGTTTCAGCTCCATGTAGCTGTAGTATGTGCAAATAGAATTGCAGATTAAACAGGAAAAAAACAACCCTATCTAACAAAGCAGTTATTCTGCTGAGGCCTTTAGGTGACATTTTAAACCACCAGTGACCATGGAGTATCCAAAGGAAATAAAAGATAAAAAACTTATAACAAGCTTGTTGTTCCATTGAAGGGTTCTGGAGATATGATCAAGCTCTGCTGGCAACAAAAAGAACCAACAAAGTGAAAGATAAGACTGATGTACCCACATAACAAGTCTGTTATTCCACTGAGAGATTTCTGGTGATACTATAAACCAGGAAAGCTGAGTTAGGGTGGTTTGCAGTTTCAACAGAACCCCACATTACGTCAATGCAGTTCTTCCACCTGACTGCATTTTTAATACAGAGGTACCCGGAACAATTAAACAATTTTTTTTAGTTTTTTGTTTGTTTGTTTGTTTGTTTAAAAAGTGTAATGGAGAGCTTATTACATTTCTAAATTAGAAACTGAAAGCTGAGTGAACCGTCTGCGAGTGTGAAGAACAATTAAGCAGCACAGTTGAGCTAGCAGTTTTAGTAAAAAACCTGGCTTCTACTCACTCTCCCATTGGTGTAGGCCTCAAAGGTTTAAGATGAAACAAGCCTACGGTAAGGCAGTTCCAAAAGAGAAGGAAAAAAAATCTGGAATTACCCCTCTGCCAATGAGGACTAACAAAGGCTGCCTCAATTTGTTGGATGAAACTGGAACCCAAGCGGTATCTAAAATGGATGCTAACAGCAGGGACGGGAGAGAAATCCGGACAAGAAAGCGCAGAAAAGAAAACTTACTTCCTTCAGGAATGAGCAGCAGAGGAGAAAGAATACAGCAAATCTTCTTCCCACTGAAGAGGTGGATTATTGCTGCTGACGGCTAAACATAGAAGTGCCGCAGTAAAAGGGAGGCGAGCAACAGGACTGAAGGCAGTGATCAGACTGCTCAGTTTTTGTATTTCTAAAGGTTTTTATATTATATCCACTCAGGCATCAATCACAACTTTATTAAACCACGAAACAAATGTCAGATCAATGGCTGTATCGGAAACACTTTGAATGACAGGCTGATGATGGAACAATTCCAGCCTCCATACATTATTAAACACATACTAATGCTGTTTTTTCAATGCTACCCTTACAGACTCACTTACCCTATTCTCTCTCTATGGTACCTTTTTTAATAGCAGACCTAATTGTAGATGAATATTACATAAGAAAAACAAGAGTTACTGTAATAAATACTAATAAACTAGTAAACAAAAGAAAAATTTCAAGGTTAAAACCAGTTGTCTGTCTTCACATTATGCCTCCTGGCATTAAAATTTCATTTTAATACAATTGTAGGAGCTGAGGCTGGGTTGTCAGCCTTAATCAGAATATTCAGAGTTATCACCTTTTTGCTGTAATCTTGACATAATTTAAGCTTAGGCTTTCTTTACATATTTGCCCACAGCCAGCACACCCGTGTAAATGCTTTTTGCTCTTTTTGAGTGAAAAGGTAGGTATGAAAAATACATATAAATATGGCAGAAATCGCCCCTCTGGCAGATTCTCTGCTTGACTCCAGACTTCAGGCAGATTTGGGGGGGTGATCAGAGCAGCCCACTTGCCTCTCAATTCATCAGTAACGTAAACTGTATTTTCACTGGCAGAAATCAATTTGATTTTCATTAAGGCAGAAAGGAATTATATTTTTGGTGGATTAAGCACAAAGCACAGTAACTGGGAGATGCAAATGCTGTATGAAATTCTCTCATAGCACATGAACACGGGGTTGAGTTACCACAAACTGCAGACCATTACCTCCTCTCTTCCCCCGGTGCCCTATACTGTCCTTTGGGATAGAATATATGCTGCAGCTGTATGTTTTTGTGAGGTGGGCAGTGAGACCAAGTAAAGATGGATTTGCAGCTTTTCACTTGGCCTCGCATCTTGATAGCCTTAGTGCATCCTCCTGATTAGAGGAGTGCTTAGTATAGCAGAGATGTCTGAATTTATGCAGACAATTCAGTAATAGATAAGAAATAAAAATGTTAAAAAAGATAATAAAATAAAATTAAATATGCATTCTTTGGAGGTTTTGGAGAGAAAGAAAACTTCTTGTTCCTATTCATGGCAAATAGTTTCATAGACAAAATTCTTTGTGCTTTTTGGGGCCAGCAACTGAAGGCTTCCCATAGCACAAGGGGAAGGCAGCTGGTTGTGAGTGGGGCTGTAAGAAAACTGCTCTGTTCTGGCTGCTGAATTGGATGCTCCCAGGTAGAAGTGAGCAGCCCCGCCAGATTTTAGCCAGAAATGGCTAAATGGCTAATGGCTAAATGGCCACCAGCCCTGGCCTGGTGACTAAATAATCAAGTGCACGCAGGAATGGAGGTGGCTGCCCCCCGAATTCCCATGGGGCTTAATATGTGCTTAAAGGCTGAGAGATCAAAACTCAAATCCAATTTTTGGTGCCAAGGCAGGAATTAGCAGAAGCTGCTCTTACTCACGAAATACACGTCACTGAAGGGCTAAAGAGTGAAGGGTCTCCCCTCTGCAACAGCTCTAGTCTGGACAGAGTATTTTAGTCTTTTAGAGAGCATCAATAGGCAGAGTAATTCCCACAAGATATGAGGCATGCTAAGGCTTTTATGCTATTTCTCTAGCTTGCTTGCTAGAGAACAGATTTTCTGTTGAAGCAATATTTTAGAAACCCAGCATTCATCCTGAATCGGGCAAGTTTGGAAGTGGGTTTGAAGTCAACTCTCACTTAAGTGACCACAGAGGTCTGTTTTGGCTAAAAAATATGTTATGTTAATTAGCAAAATGGTTTATCTCAGGAAGTGAATGTATGAAAGCCTTTTAATAAAAACTACTTTGCATACTGCAAGCTTTTAAATTAAACTGGGACAGAGTTACAGCCGACGCTGAGCAGAATGGTTTGTGACTTTTTGGCTTGTTTGCTTAAAAATATCTGGCTGGTTTCTTGAAAGATAGCTGGTGGCTCTTTATGGCACCCGGTTGCACAGTTTTAAGGAGAAAATTAAAAAATATGTTCATAACAGAAATGTATAGTTTATGTCTTATATCTTCCATAAAACTTAGTCCTGCTGAGGTAGTCACAGCAGCATGTTTTGGACTTGGCTCGATTCGTCATGGCTTTATGCTCTGAATGCTCCTCTCTCTGGACTGAAATTCAGAGTAAATGAAGTAAAAATGTCTCTAAATAAATCATATCTCTAAATAGGCTGTCCATTTTCCCCACTTTTTTTTCTGTAACAGAACATGTTAGGAAGATTCAATTTCAAGTGAGGATGGATACAGCTAATAAAACTGCTACTGACAGCCCAAATCCTAAAGTTCTCCCTTTAATTCCTGACAGGAGGAATTCCTGATGACCTCCATGATTATCCTGCTTGCATGAGGACTTTAACTGAATATGGTGCTGATGGTGTTTTTACCAAAGAGAAATCCTGTATGCGATAAAATAGAGTGTCATTTAAGATATCTGAAAAGCCTATGGATATTGTAACACCCATCAATCATTTACTCTTTCTTGCTCTTTAAGTTTTCTGCGAATGAGTTAGAAGTTTTAAAGATAGTAAACATAAGCCTATATGGTATACCTCTGAAGTTATCAGGGAATGCTGTGACCTTGAAAGATAAGACTGTGTAAAGAGCTAGGAAAAGGAAGGAAAGATTTTCTTTACTTTCAGTTGCAGTAAAATAAATACAGGATCTTATTATCACCCACTAGATCACCCATTGCCTTTCAGACTCCTTTCCCTGCCTCCCCAAATGGATTTGTTACTACAGATTTGTTACTATGAGCATTGTAAGAGTGGTCTCAAGTTCAAGAGAACATTAGCTGGGAATTTTCTAGTTTGCATTAAGATTGTGAGAAAATGGGCACAGAAGACAACGTCTGTAAGAGTCATGGAAATGAAAATGACAGACAGAAGGAAAAATCCATAGGAGCTGCCCAGCAGCACAACTGGAATTCATTTTCCATTTCCTTGCCTTAATTTTTAAATGCACTTTTGAATCACAGTAATCACACATGCAGAAATTCTCACCAGTCCTAGTATTTCCTTCAGTTTCAACTCTTCAGAGGGGAAAAATGCTGTTATTAACTTTGAGATATAATTCCTACTTCTTTTGGTTGTTGAATGAAATATTTAAAATAACAGGAATAAACAATGAACTACCATATTTAAGTTTGCTCACAAATAAATACAGAAGTTTCATATCTCAATAAAAGGTTTTTTTAAAGAGGGAGAAGACACTACAGTTAGAATTAAATTCAACAGATAAGAAAAAAGGAGAGGAAGAGAAGAGAGGAGGAAGAGGAAGAGAAGACCCAATACAGTGAGTTAAATAACTTTGTAAGGATGCAACTTTATTCAGTACATTATTCAATTTAAAAAGAAAAAAAACAACCAAAATTGGAAAACTGTTCCTATAGATTAGTATCAAGTAGTACAGTGGTGAAACAGAAAAAAATTTTGTAAAGGCATAATAGATCTTTCATGTAATTATTATGTAAAGCGTGTGTCTGCTAAAGACATACAAGTGTAATGCTTATGCCTGCATTTTTGTAAAAATATACACGTACATGCAGTGTGCACATGTTCACATATCAAACCACCATATATTGTGTGTAGGTTGTTGTAGTTTAGGAACATTTCAGAGAGTTTGCATAATACTTATTAACAGTATTTTTTGCCTTTCTCTGACTCTGGGAATTGAGTCTAACTTCCACAGCTTAAAGAGAAAATAATTGTTGAAATGTCCATGTTTAAATATAATATACTGGAAACACAGCTGACCTTGACCCAAAATCACATTTCTGAGCCTGAAGCAAACTACGTACGGCTGGCTGCTATGGGTTAGAAGTGAGTATTGGATCCTGTCATGAAGCCAGAACTCCCATTTCCCAGTGGTATAAAACTTTCTAGACTGAGAAGCAAACAATCTCTGATTAAAAACCAAATTGATAGAGGAGTACTTCCATATTCACATGAGAATGAGTACAGAGAATTACTGCTAAGTACAGAGCAGGTTTTGTTGACCTACTGTTTTACTACTCATACTTCTTTGTCAGTTCTGTTCTGTAATACCTAATGCTGACTGTATGAAGGTTTTAGAAACATATCTGTGGATACATGTTTGCATGATGTAGCCATATGAGGATATTGTTTGTGTAGTACATCATGTTTAGGTCATGATGAAAGGCACTTTGATATGTTTGCCTGGACAGAGCCAGACATCTCTGGACATGGAGAAAAAACAAAGTAAGCCATAGCAATGTTAAACTGCAAAAAGGTGAAGCACTGAAAACCCAAGAGCAATAAATTACCTTGAGAAACTCAGTAAGCAATAAATGTTTTGCAATATAGAAAGTAAATAGTATAACCTATGATCTTACCGTTCCTGTTGTGCCCAAGGAAAGGTGGTTCATCTGTTGGGTCAGAGGGCCCATCATGCTCGCTGGCTGCATTGACATAGTGTGGTCCATTGTTGGTGTTATCACAGCACCCTACAAACATACATCATTTACACGTCAACATTTCACTTTAAAAAAAAAGGAAGCATTCTCTAAATGAGTGAACGTGGTTGCAAACTTGACAGGAAACTTAAAAGAGACTAATATATCTGTCAGAGGAAATATGTTTTGTTCCTATTGACAACCAAGCTACACACATATATTATTTGTACTACTAATGAGGCCATTTTATGTCACTTCCAATTAAGTGTCATTTTTTACTTCATTGCTTCTGACAAACAAATGCATATGTTCTTTCTATGATGAATGCTACTGTATATTGCAAAATACCTGTCATTTCTATTTTTCCATATCCTATATAAAATAATCTTACAGAGAGAACACATATGTCCCCAATTTTCTGACTTCCAAAACCTTCAGTCTCCGAGATCTTCAACCTATTATGGTAATTCTCTTGGATTTTTCCAGTCTCAATTAAGAACCCTTACTCATGACATTTTGCAACTGATTAAGTAAGACTAGCTATTGACAGTAAGTTTGGCAGTGACACCCATTTAAAACACATACGCAGCATTTAAAAGCATTTTTCTTCTCCGCATGAAAAACAAAGACATTAATAACAAAGAGCATATGAACTAAAGCAAGAACAAGACTTTGAACAAAAATGAAACAAAAGACAAGCCAGAGGAGCTTTGGAGAAAGCTTCTTTGCCATTCATATTCCTTGGTTTTTTGCTCTCCCACTCCCCAAGGTCCCATGTTGGTAACCTCATGCCTTAGTGAAGTGTTGGTTCTCTTCAGTTCTATGGTGTAAAATGCTACTTCCTGTGTTGGTTAGAGAAAGTCAGTTAGAAACAGAGTGGGCTGCTCTTTCTCTTGCAGATAGTTAAATAAGGAGGTATTTCTAGCTATTTCTTCATATGAAATAATAGCTCTACTTTGTGCATATGTATGTTTGTGTGCACACATAAATATGCACAAACAATTACATTACATCTGCTACAAAGTGTGGAAAATGTGGAAGAATGTATTTGTTTAAAAAAAAATGAAAACTGACATTTTTTCCATCAAGATTACTGACAAAATCCACCTATAAAGAAGAATTTAAAATAAACTAGGTCTGAAACCCACAGCACACCTGTTCTTAAGTGTGTCTCACATTTACGTAGAGCTATGTGACTGCATTCTCAAGAATCTGATTAGAAGCAAAAGATTTTAAATTTTCAGTCGCAAATAAAAACTAAACAAACGTAAAAAATGCAGGGAAGTACCAATTCAATTTTTTCTCACCTTCCAGCAATATTTTGTCTATGCACATCCTTTCTGAGAAGCTGCAATTCTGCAGTCTCTGCGAACTCATTACTTGCATGCAATGATAAAGAGGAGGTAGGCTCAGCTTGGTCAGTCCTTTTTGTAATACCCTCAGCATATGAAATACGCACGCTCTTGTTTTATGTCACATAGTGGATTACGTTTCCTGCACTGACAAGAGTCCCTAGAGAAATTTGGCAAATTACAGAAACTAGCCTCCACAGAATATCTGTCATGATTCCAAATAAATGCTTATAAAACAAGCTGATCGGAGTGCAAGTATCAAACCTGCAACACTTGCGTACACTTTTGCCTCTTTCTTGGCTATATTAATTTGCACTGGTTTACATAGATTAAACCATTGATTAACTTATTCCAATGAACTACCAGAGTGCTAACCTTCTTGTTGGCATGGGTCCTTACAAATCAAGATAGTCACAAATTTTTCACCACAAAATTTCTTTCAAATTCCTTTCAGCATAGTAGAGTTAATATTTTATTCAAAAAGCCCTTCTTTCTTCCTTGCATGACATTCTTCTCTTTCATGCTGCTCCTCTCTTTTTGCTGAAAAAAACCCTACCCTTTTGCTGAAAGAGTCTGAAAGCAAATCTGCGGGGCATACACTCATCAGCCCATTCGGTAGTCCCTGCATAATGGGATGCATTGATTCAGTGCAAGAATCTGAAGTAGCACCATGCCCAAGGAAAATGAAATTCTTGCTGTATGTTCAAAATCAGTGGCCCGGGACACTAGGGCTGCTCCTGTAGAGCAGCATGCAGCTGCACTCTTTGGTTATGATAAGAAATCATAAGCTTTATGCTCAGAATGATCCACACCAAAACCCAGCATTTTTACTGTACCAAACCATAAACACTCAAACCAAATTTGTCAACTGATAAACAGCTCTCAGTTTCCTCTATGAGCAGTTTTCTCCTTTGGCTTAAAGATGGACAATTGCCTTAGGGCTTTCTGTGACAGACAAGGTGAGCTCCTACTTGTGATACGTGACGGGGTAAGCAGAAAGTCACACGCACACTACAGCTTCATGTAGCCCCACACTGCCGGCAGTAGTGGCTGCAATTAATTTAGGATGTCCCAAAGCCTTCAGATACCTAGCTTTCTTTGCAAAGATGTTTATTGCAAAGGTATGGTTGGAGGAACTTGCTGTGGTTACAGATGTGACAGACTGATAGCTATTTCTGTGTATAAATTCAGGAACCTGGAAATGAAGAAAGGGGAGCGGTGAAGGAAGTCTTATGATTTAGTGTAGAAAACGCAAGTGCTAGACACACAGTGGAAAAATCTGATAGCAAATGTCTTTCAGTAAATAAGTAAGCAAGACAGGTTTTGCAAATAAACTATTTAAAAAAATATGGACTGGAGAGAAAATATACCAAGGACAAAAAAATTGCTCAGAGACAGTAAACATATTATTTTTAAATAGAAAATACATATATTCTAGTCCCTAAACATACACCGTTTAATATGTTAGGAAAAGAAGTTGGGAAAACAAATCAAGTATTTGCAGCTTTCCTAAGACAGCTTAACGTGTTTGAAGCTGACAGTTACCTAGAGCAGCGAATTACATGCATTTGCCAGACCATTAATTCACCAGAGTTTGCAGAATCCTCTTGTGATCACGTAGGGAAAAAATTATACTTAATTAAGGAAATATCGTCTGGTTGTTAGGGCGACACCCAGCCTCCAGACCATAATGTGTTTCATAATACATGCTGTCAAGTCCATTCACATTCAACTTATTTAGCTGTAGAAGACAACCATGTCTTGCATCAGATGTTGCCATCATATTAAAAGTAATTTGATTCTTTTCAGCCTATAATAGGTATTTGCTGATAAACATCCACTTGGCGACTGGCAAAGGCTACAGCAAACATATTTTTCACCTTCATCTGTTTGGATGTCTGATTTTACTGAGTTTGTAAACTGTACAGAGAGACATCTTAGGATGGATACTACTACTGAAGGCTCAGCTTTGCTGAAAAAACCTGTAGAAGAAATTATGATGAGGTTTTTGCCACTGTCTTTGCCAAAACAAGTAGTTGGCCTGCCAATTATTTAGGTCTGCCCTGTTGCCTCAGTATGATTAATTTTTTTTATAATTCCTGCAAGAAACTGGTTACTATAATGACTTTTAAATTTGGCAAGATATTCTTGGCATATGACTTGTCATAGAATTTTGTCGATGCTATAGTGGCTTTAAAATCAATTAACAGGGTAAATGGTAAGGAATCAATGATACAGAAGAAAATGCACAATTTTTGCAACACTGCAATAAACCCAAGATAAGTTCATTGACATATAGACTTTAATTCCTCTTCACTTTATTTGAAAGTCCTCGCTGTTTTAAAATGCTCTAAGCTCTATGGACATACCTTTCACATAAGAAAGTGAATATATTTATTTCTGAATATTTTCTAGTCTATCACTTGCAAAGAAAGAAGCTTGACTTTATCAGCTACAAACACTGTACATTCCCTGTATGGCAACAAGCTGAAATCACAGGAAAGACACTAAATACAGCCTGTTTATTATATTAAGTAAACCATCTTTAAGTATTTGCCAATACCAAAAGGCATCAGCAGAAATAAAGCTTATGTTAGTGCAATGACACATGCCACCTTATGTACCTTGAAGGGTGGGAAAGTGACACCAGAAATAAAAAGTGTATTAAGGGGCTTTAGGAACAGAGAGTTCACTAGTTGAGAGATGCAGTTGGGGGCCAGTGGGAGGAAGGATTAGTTAGTTCCAGCTTTCTAGAATAATGAACTGTATTAAAGGCTTCTGTTTTATTCCAGTGTTCTAATACTGATATTGGACTTAAGGCACAAATCCCAGCTGAATAAATAGTTTTTAAAGCTTACAGTAAGCATCTGCTTATTTCACAGTTTACTTTTTCTTTATTTAGGAAGTTTTAACAAGTTAAGCATGCTTAACAAATTCTACTTTGTAAATACTGGCCAATATAAAGCCAATAAACATTACAGCAGCAAACTTACTTTTCAAATTTGTTTACAGATACATTGTGCAGTCATATAAGCACCAGGTCATTCCATGTGAAAAGTTATTACCATACTACCAAGTGAATGTCTTTATGTCATCGAGAACATGTTGTTTCTTGAGGTTTTATTAAACTGAGTGAAAGGATGACTTTCCTTATACTTATCAGACCAGACGTTTCTATCAAGAATTAATATGAAAAAACCCAACGTGCATACTTTTTTGCAGATAAATGTACTCTCTCTGCATACTGAATAAATGACGATCATACTTCTATTGGTTTACTGTTCTGTCTAGATTGACTTGTCTCATCTTCTTGGGTTGCCTCTTGCAGGCAGCAGAAAAAATAGGGTCCCCTTGTCAGAGCAGTGAGCCTGGTGAAGTGCTCTGGACTGGCTGTTAAGTGGCCAACCTTTCACAACTATAGTAGGAAGACTAAAGGTAGCTGTGAAGTCCTCTCTGCCCTCTGTCAGCAACTCTGCTGGGGATACTTGTTGGTATTCCATAAAAAACGATTATATTTCAAAATCAAAGAAAGCCTATTTTCCCTTTCTCAATGAAAAGTTACCAATTGCCTTGGCATTTACTAGCTGATCGGAGATTAAAACATGATTTGATTATGTTGAGGAAGATCATCAAATATCAGCTAGTAATGTATATTCTACAAATCTTAGGATTTGGTTTCATTTCATTACATTGTTGAATTTAAAAGCTTGCTAAAAATGGGGTAAAGTGAGCAGGAAGCCCAAACCCTACCCTAAATTAAAGCAGCTTTAACTTTGGAATGGGCAAACCCTGATAGAGACCTGCACCATCTCTGAGTCTTGCTTCTATGGCAAGTACTAAACAACAACCTTGTACTGCAATATTTCTAATTTTGGGCATAAATTCAAATTCTTCTCTGACATCATCTTCATACCTTAGTTGAATCTCCTTGGAGCAATGGACACATTCGCTTTCCATTTCTCATTTTTTTTCTGTATGTTTGTGAACTTCTTTCCTCAGCTGAAAGTATATGTCATTGGTCCAAGAGAGTTACTACCCAGAAGTAACTGGTCTTAAAGGATTAAGAATCCAAATATAGTGTGGTAAATAAGGAACAAAGGTGACCCCTGTGTATGCACCACCTTTCCTACAACAACAGCAAAGGTTTTTGACGTTTTCTTTCCCACTGTCCTTCTTGCCTTTAACTATATATCCTCTCTCCTAGGTTAAAATACAGCTTTTGATAATATACAGATACTAGACTACATGTAGAAATGCAGATTAAAACGATATGGAAATGGGAACATCAAGAGATACAGAAAATGCAGTTGATGCAATACAAAGAGTTTTATATCAGTAACTGTGTGTACAAATAAAGCAATACCTGCAACTATATTGGTACTGGTTAATAAATGCATTACATCAGGGAGTACCACTGTGATATCATGTCAGTAGTTTATGCTCCTACCAGAGTTGAAAAAAAAGTCAGTTTCATAGCATACCGCTGCTATTAATCTAAAAGGACTTAAAAAAAAGAGAGAGAGAGCATTTCTGTTGCAAACAAAAAGTTGCCCATGTCACTCAGTGGCTAAAGTGACGTTTGCATGGTGACTTGAATCTTTCCACCCAACATAAGATCTCAAGAGAAAGGCCATTGAGCAAACGGACAATATTTATGAAGGGAAAATATATCTGAATTACTACAGGGACTCTGCAGCAGAGTTTGAGAGCCCCGTGCTGTATCTTTGCCCTTACTGTCTGCACACGCAGGCTGGACCACAAGCCCATGTGCTCTCCTTGTGAGAGAAACAGTAGCTTTCATACCCTTCTCCAACTTGCCCCAGGAATAAAATAAAACTACTGGCATTATGTGCCTGAATAAATGGGAGTAGTTTTGCTGGGGCCTGCTAACAGGAAGGAGCCCACAGCAGTTCGGAAATGACCTATCGCAGTGGGCCATGCGTTCCAGCAAGTGCTGGAGCAGGCAGAGAGGCCACAGACAGCTCTTGCTCCCTCTTCTGACGTATTCTAGAAGGGAACAAGAAATCACATTTCTTTCGGTTTTTTCCTACCCTTCAGTTTTTAAGTGCACTTGGGTGTATGCTGGCTTTATATATCCAATCCACGTAACAGTGCTTTTGCTCTGTCAAGAACAGCCATCGCTTACAAAAGCATCCTCACAGTGCTCACCTAAGGCTTAGCATCCCCAGAAGACAAAGAGAAAACACCGAAGCTGTGATTTGCCCGGGACATAACCACTGGAATATACAGAATGAATCTTCTCCTGCCCTTCCCACTATCAGATTTCACAAAAAATATCCAAAGGTCTTTTCATTCCATATCAAAATAAGCACAGATTTCAAAACCTCGACACTATTAGTGAAAACAAATCTTTATTTCCTGCACAGAACTCCTGATCTATACCTAATTAGTATGTGACACATGCTCAAGTGTTGTGCTTGGCAACTCCATTTTGTTTATGTTCTTATAGATATTTTCTGATGTGGACTAATTCCTTCATCCACTGTCTCCCAGTGGCTGATGTACCATCCTAATAAACGGGAATCACACTCTTCCCTGTGAAACAGTTTTTCCTAGCATTAGAATGGAGTTTCATCTATTAAAGCCAAATCCAAATAATATTTCCTCTCCAAACAGTTCTGCTGTTTTCCCTCCCTTCATGCCTATAACCAGGCGTGAAAATCTACTTGACGGCACATCCTAGTTCTAACAAGGTGCAAAATGGAAATTATTAAGCAGCACAATTAAAATATGAGTCAGCACCAGTGTTTAGCCTAAATTTTCACTTCCCTGCCTTAGTGGGTTCAAATGAAACTTTCAAAAAGAATGACATATTTGCATCCTCACTA
This sequence comes from Platalea leucorodia, assembly GCF_965183815.1. Taxonomy (NCBI): domain Eukaryota; kingdom Metazoa; phylum Chordata; class Aves; order Pelecaniformes; family Threskiornithidae; genus Platalea; species Platalea leucorodia. The sequence continues at coordinate 123,813,735 of NC_138823.1, forward strand.
GTCTTATCTTACATATATATATACACACATATATACACACTTATAATTGCATATAGGATGACAAGTTATGTTGCCATTTCTATTACACTTACTCAGGCTACGCTGTTTTTTTCAATATGTGGATAATTTTTTTGATGTTTGAAACTCTCAGTCCAGGATTTATTATGAAAAAAGTAACTAAAAGCAACAGTGACAGGTTTTTAAACTTCTTATTTATGTGCAACATTTAATACATGTTGAGTAAAAGCTTCTGTTACTAGCTGAGAACACTTACTCTCCTCAGGGAAATATGCTCAAAATACAAGAAAAATGCCGGATGGAAAGACTTGCCTTCAGAGCTTGTGCTTGGATGTAGAGGAGCAGAGCAGGTTGGTGGCATGAGAGCATGTATGGCGTGTTTACTGTGGTAGGACCTTGGCTTTCCTTGGGTCTTAAGCCTTCAGGGCAAGGTGAGGTAGCCCTGCCTGTCTGTGTGTCTCCATGAAGTCATGACGACAGACATTTGATCAGACCAATGTCTGAGACACTGTGCTGTTGATCTCTGCTTTTCTGGCGAGATTTAATACATAGGTCATTTGCCAGGCACAGAGAGTGGCTAACTGGGTTTGGGAAGGAAATGTCTGTGACGTTACTTCTACGTGCACTTCTAGCCTCGACATTACAACGGCCAGTGACAGGACAGCAGCTGTGATCTGTAACAAATGTGCTGTGTTTTATTTCCTGCCCGAAACCAGGAGAGACTCGCGCTGTGTGAGCTGCAATCCAGCGGCTGTGCTGGAAGAAAAGATTCACTCATTAGAAGGACAAACACTGAGACTGGGAGACATCAGAAATGGTGAGGAACTGGCTACCAACAAGAGAAAAAAAAAACAAAACAGAAAGGCAGGTGGGTAGTATAACCCTATGTATCCACCAGAGGCAAGACAAAATGACATCCTACACAACCACAGCCAGAGGAAAATGGTATGGCTGTGCATGGTGTTACCTCCACAGCACTAGAAGGACCTAACCATAACCAGTCTTAGATGGAAATATCCAAAATATCTGCAGCTTTCAGAAAAGTGAGGTGGTACCACTGAATGAAGCACCAAAGAGACATATTGAGGTGCCAGGGTGGCAGACAGCAGGGTCCTCCTCTGTGAGATCCCTAATCCTTCAGAGGACAACAGGAAGAATGGTCAAGGCATGGGTAGATACCAGGATGTCTCCCTGCAACTCCAAGATCAGATAGGCTCTTGCAAGCCAGAATTTACTAGTGACGGTCAATAGAAGTGAGAATGCTTCACACAGTTGCTCATGGACTGCATCATGGTCCTTGCAATGTCAAGCCAAAGGTAACTCTTGAGCATCAGAGCTAACTCCTAGGCTAGGCCCAAATCTGAGCTGCACTCTCAGAAGCATGCTGATGCAGAGGCTGCCACGTAATCCAGGTATCCAGCTGCATGGGGCGGGGAGAGAGCCACCTTGACAGGCTGAGGCTGATGTTGCTGCATCACTCTTGAATTCAGCTACAAACCCAACGTCCATCCTCCATAAGAGCACCCTGTGGAGCACTGTCATCTGCTGCCTATGTCTAAACTCCTTTTTGTGCAGCTCCTGTACAAGGGAAGATTAAAGGTATGTAGGGTGAGAAAATGATGTCCTTTCCCTCCTCATCCCGTTTTCCAAATTTAAAAGTTCTGGAAGGCTGATGAGGGACAGTAATATTCACATAATCTTCTCAGGAATCCCTCTTATCCTACCTGTTAGGAAAGACAGATAGCAGAAGATGCTAGAAATGAAACCCTGAGTGGGTAATGATGTTTTTCTAAAGATATGCTTCCGTTCAACAATAGATTTTAGACTTGAAGTTGATAGACGGGGGAAATCCTGTACTAAGCCACAGTTCATGTTATGTATCAATTCAGTTCCAGATCACAGTGGTTCATTCTGATCTTGAAATCCAAAATGTCTCCTTATTAGAGAGGACAAACACAGAAATCTGTCTCTCTGTCATGTTCTGTTAGATTTGTAATCTGTTATGTTAAACAAAGCCCTTTCTCACACAGTAATGGACAGAGAACTATTCCAGCCCTGCCCTTCCTCTCATTTAAAACCACAAGTTTTCACGGCCTAAATGCCCTGCCCCAGATCCCAAATCGCATTTCATTTTCTGGACTTGTAACCCCTCAGGGGAGGCTATGGGTGAAATCCACTCCGTTCTGTATTGGCATTTACCCCTTGACTGGTTAAAGCTACCCAGCAGTGCCAGCTTGGTGACAGACCGCAAAATCAAGACTGAGGCACAGATTTTCAAGCGTGCCCGTACAAATTTTAACTATGTTTTTTCTGACTCTAACCAGACCAATTGCTGCTTGGACTCGACTCTGTACAAGCCAACTGCCACCAACATGTGGCTTTTGCTGCATCTGGACAACTCCACCATCCTTGGATGATGCCCTCAGTGACATCTGTGCAGTTTTCCGTTGTTTTGAACAACTGATAATATAGGCACAATCTGGAGAAACTGCAGCTGCAGAAATGTCCTTACCTAAAAATTCTGTCCCTGATGCATGAGACCACAAGAAGCTAGTAAAGACGATGGCAGTAAGCACACAGAGCATATATTTCAAAGGTAACCACATTTACATCAGTAAATCATCATCTACTTTGCTCCACACTTTATTGTCTTTTAAAAGAAGATGAAAATATTGAGGAAAAGTACTTTAAAACTGACCCTTGTGAGTAAAACTTCATTGTGCAAGTGGTCCAGCTAGTCTAAAAAGTAGACATGAAAAGTTCAAAAAGGTGTAGATCTTGGCTATTATTAAGCTAAAAAGAAGAAAAAGTAAATAACTGATCCGGCAAGGATTACTTACTTTCTTTTTAACATATCTGTACTGATTAAGAATGACTAAATTGATATATTTTCCCTTTTTTTTGTCCAGATAAAGTCACTCTTGGGCTGAGATCTTCCTTATAAAGTTTCAGCCTGAAGCACATTTTTACAGCTGAGTTATTATCCTTAAAATATGAGTTCATACTGGAAATGCTGGCAGCCCTCTTAACTATTGTATAGCAGTGAGCACAGCTGTAACATGTTAAATATGTTGAAAGTACATGGTGGGAACAGAGTGGCTCAGAGGACTGGTAATAGAATAGGGAGTCTCAATGCTGGGTCACCAGGTTCGGTCATTGCTGGGACTGAAAGTCATTATCAAGCTACAGCTGTTCAGTTATGTCCAAGCATCAGCTACCCACAGAGAAACTCTCCAACACAAAAATACATTACTGCAACTGGTGATGTCCAACAGCCTTCCCAAGGATTGCGAAAGGTGGGGGGATGCCTCCCTACAGCTGCATCCCTGCAGGTTAGCTCCAAGGTGAAGAGCACTGATGGCACAGAGGGGAGAGGCTTGCATGGTCACTGCCCCGCACGCTGCCCAGTCTATGGAGAGTGTTCATCAGCAGCCTCCCACTACTGTGTCTTTTCAGGGCACTCTATTTTATCAGAAAGTTCTTAACCACTGAAGACTGATCCTGAAAGAGTCCATTTTCCACATTAGTGAATGGACCACATCCATCCCATCGCCCTACCAGTTTCAGAGGAATTCTGGTGATACTGGATAAATGAAGGCAGAAAGCAGATGACAAAGTACCTTTTCAGCTCCCCAGTTACAGTAATGCCTAGAATGACCAAATACTTCATTATGACCTCTTTCTACACTGATAGATGGCAACCTCTTGCTATTTGCATCAAATTATAATCCATTTCAACCTACCCCAAAACAGTAGTCATTTTCTGCATAAGCAGATGAATGCAGAGAGTTCTGCATTTCTCAGAATCAGGCTGCCTGCTTGAGTGCAGCCTTTTGTCATAAACCAGAGTAGCCAAAAAAGTAGCCAAAGAAACATCGGCAAATGAAGTCCAAGTTTGCTGCTTCAGTTTTCTAATGTGAATGGATTTATTGGAGTAAATTAGTTAAGTCTCTCTGGTTCACATTTATCCATACATGCTGCAGTAATCTCTAAAAAAAGCTTTGATTTATTATAGCTTTTTGGTGCACCACCATTTCTTACCAGTCACTGTCAACAAGCCCATGGGAATGCACAGCAGTCAGATCCTGACATATGATGACGTTCTTTACTCCTTTATGACTTTGTGTGCTCCACACACAGTCTGATTTGCAGAATTTTACGTTGAAGTCAAAGGTGGCCCAGTACTGTGGTAAATGTACCAGAGTGAGTCTTTGAGCCAACGTGGACGATCAGCCTTCTGGGAAGCGCAGATTGGGCAGCTGAGTCTGCCCTGAGTTCAGGGAGACGTCTTTTACATGAAGGTAAGAAGATCTCTATGCTTTGGAGGAATAAATCATAGTATAAGCTAGAGAAAAAAAGGCCAGCTGGACGATATACACATATTGCTGAAATGAACAGTAAATCATATGGAAAAAACACTTTGAGGGAGAATAAAACATCCTGTGAATTCAGGTCACACTTGGCACATAATTGTGACCAAAAGAATGAAAAAATTGGAGCTGTCAAAATGCAATGTTTCCGCCATATTTCAAAATGACATGTCATTTCAGAATTTATCTAAATTTGAAGGAAAAAAAAAAAGCTTAAAATTAGTTCAATAACCCAGAAATGAAAACAGAGAGATTATAGATACTTTGTCTTTGTTCTTCTTCTCACCCTCTCCCCACTCCCTAAGTTCTCTCCTGGAGTGGAGTCAAAATAACATTTTCACAACTTTTTCCATGTCACTACTCTCTCCCTCTGCACATTTTCACTTCAAGACAAGTTTTAGAGTTATTATTTGATTCTGCCCACAAAGCCAAACTTTATTATTCACAGAGTACTATGTATGTAATAGTCTTTGTCAGTCCTAGCCAGATGCAAAGGGTAGCCTCAGAGGAAAAGGAAACAAGAAACATCCAAAGGAAGATAAATAGGAACGAGATGATAGGCAAATGGGTAATACTCCCATCTTTTCTTGAGAGCTGTGTGGACAGAAAAAAGAGCGCTCTAATTAATTCCAGAGTGACGGGGACTCGAGGGCTGGACTCTGTGCACTGCATGCTTGTGAATCTCCATTCCATGTGAACCCCCTTCCTCCAAAAACCAAACAAACCCTTGTTTTGTCTTTGACATCAAAAGATACAACATAACTAAGAGCAGATGTTCTGATAAACTCCAGTAGAGACAAACCTCTTGGCAGCCATATTTCTGTTCTGCAGTGGCTTTTCCAGGCACACAGAAAATCCATTTGTGGGACTGAAAATTACATGAAATGGTTTTCTGGTAGTATTTCTTGTGGTATTTTCTGGTACTGTTTCTACTATCGAGGAGCTGCAGTATCATGAAAGACCCTGTTTTGTGGTGTTTCAGCCCTGTGTCACTGCAAATGATTATAAATGCAGGGAAGTAATGCAGAAATGCATAAGCTTGAAGCATAAAATCGTAACTAGATGATGACAAATTTTTAGCAGAAGCTGTTTGCAATTTCAACGGTTAAAACCTCCATAATCCAACAATCACAGTAACATACAGATCTTAGTTTAGTGAATTTGAAAAATTTGGCCTGAAATCCTGGCCCCACTGAAATCAATTAGGGTTCTGTCACCGACTTGAATGCTACCAGGATTTCACATCGCTTTAATCCTCAGAGACAGATGCCAAACTGTACATTACTATGCAGGTATCCAAAAGATTTTTATACCACAGCAGATTGTCATTAATTAATTATCCCAAGCAGAGATGATTTTGTTCTTGTTTTCAGATTCAGGCCATAATTCAGTGATTTTTTTTTTCAACAACCCAATTGCAAATTTTGTGTTATTTTTATTTTCTGCAGTACTTGCCATACAGGCAGCCTATGGCTGCCTGCAGACTTGTTTAATCAAGAAACGAAATCTTATTTTATAGCAAGACAGTCATCTTGTCTAGAAGCTGAAGTAATTAATAAATATAAGGACAACCAACCTGGGAACAGGAAGGTAGCAAGTCTAATAACAACTTCCAGTACGAAACCATCTAATAAATACTTGTTATGCGCACTGAAAACAATCCTTAGGCTGAAATGTTGCCATAAATTATTCATACGAAAGTTTTGGACAGTAAACAAATTTATGAAGATAATGATCTCTTTGCAATTCATGAACAAAAGTGGGGGGAGGGGTCAATCCCCAGAATAAATTGCAACATATAAATCCACCAGCTGTAGGCATAAAGCACTGATGTAGAGATTCGCTACAGAAATTGTAAAATAATCCCTGTGCTTTTTCTCCTTCCAGAAAGATAGCTTTGAAGAGCAACTGCAGAGCCAAATAATTTAGCATATACTCATTTGCTGTTCTTGACCAGAGCACTAATCACAAGTTAGGAATCAAAGCCTTTGGACTATAATGGGTGAATCCAATCAGAACTGTGCACAGCATTAGCCCTGGTCTGCTTAAAATGAACTGCAAACAAGCATGAAACCTCTGTCAATACAGACCACAAGGGGTTGTTGCAAGTTTGGGAAACATTGATGTACATTTTTGTTTGATGTACCAAACTGCTTTTCCTCAATTGAGGATCCATACTGAGTGACTAGGTGGTTTAAAAAGCTGAATGAATTTCACAATGGCAAAGTTTACTTCCAGTACATTTATTTAATGGCTGAGGCAACTGATGGAAGGGAAATAAAAATCTGATGAGGGGGAAAAAAAATTAGACTAGAATCTAGACTCCCCCGGGACAATTTCTTATGCTTTGTATCCTCTGTACTGACAGGCAACATATTTGCTTTCTAGCTAATTACCAACAAGACTAAAATTTTACATCTTTGATGTGTATGAGATCAAAGAGTATTAGGAAATAAAAGTAAGACAAACATAATTGTCTTGTACAGCTATAATAAACTATGACTATGTATACAATCAGACACCCTGCTCATCAGGAAAGCATAAACTAGAATCAATTGAACTAAACAAGAATCTTGTTTAACTTTGCTTCCTCAGCAGCTTCTCACCTCTCCTGACACCCACCACTGGATCACAGATACAAAGCCAGGAAAGATGCCCTCTCCCAGTGGCCCATCTGTCACCCAGAGACCCATGGGAGCCCCTGTTTCAGTTGTTGAGCCTTTAAAAAAAAATGTAGCTGCCTTGTGCAGACACAGCGGGCCATCAGCAGGGAAAGAACAGAAGGATCTCCAGGTCCAGAATCACATAACCCTGCTACTTTCTTGATCTAAAGGATTAACTTCTATTTACTTATTTTTTACTGTTGTTTACCTTATGTACACACAGAGACTGGGCACCAACCCTCTTTGGGAGCATGCTTTGGGAGTGCAGCCTTTTCCTGTTATGCATACAGGATACGGTTCTCATCTATCAAATCTGTGTGCTGGTTAGTATGCTCACTTTAGGAAAAAAAAAAGAGAGGAACTGGTGCTTTGGTATATACCCGCATCTAACTAATCCTTGCCATGGCTAAAATACTGTGTTAGGAGTATTGCATTTTCTTTCAACTGTCTACAAGAACAATACTGCCCTGTAATAACCAATAAACACCTGGCTTTGATTGATTTGTCTTCAGCATTTATACATACAGTGTGTTTGTTTACTCCAGAAACATCTAGTATTCCTCCTTCCTCATCAGCTCAGCTGCGAGAAAAAAATCAAAGGCAGCCAAAAGTAACTGCCTCATAAGAGTAAAACAGGGTGGGAACGTTTGGATCACTTCTGCTCATTAAGGCAGCATGAAAGGTCTACTTCTGGCTAGGAGCTGTGAGCTACTCCTCAGAGCAAAACCATTTTGAAGGTTTTATTTGTCATCAGGTGGCAGTGACAATGAAAAACGTCTATTGCACTTCAAGACAGCTGGTAATAAAGCAGAGCGGGGAACGACTGACAGAATAACAGTTACTGTACCAGCGCAGCTTCGAAGTTTTTACAGCCACTTAGCTGGAATTATACCATTGTATTAAAAGTGGTTTAGGGTATAAAAAACATTTGGTACAGAAGGGCTCTCTCCCTCCCCATTGACGTATCAGGAATCAGAGTAAGAAAATTTGGGAAAAGCAAGACTTTTGCTTGATTGAATTTAGGTATTTTTACTGTGTAGTTTTGCTTTAGTTCACACAAGGGCAAGCCTGAAAATGCTTCCTTGCTGACAACTGCCTCATTCAGCACCCTTGCAAGCAGCTCCCAACAAATCGCAGTCTTCAAAGGCACATTGTTTTTGTTTGTTCTCATTGTAACAGATGTTTTGTATCATGTACTTCAACGAACTAATTCATCTGCAGAGGACCGCCTACTCTGGCTGGTGTGCATCCAGCTGTGGAAATAGCTCAAGTGTCATCTGTGGCCACTTTCATTCCATTCTTCTGATCTCACAGGATCTCAGTGACCGCATCCAAGCCCATAAAAAATAAACAGACCTGAGAACATCCTTTTAAAAAATTTCCAGCGGAGGAGTAATGCTACTCCAGGCAGGAAGCCTTTCTGGAAAGAATGTAACTGATGCCGAAGGAAGATTCACTCAGGTCTGGAAGTCTCCTCCAAAACATGCTGCTTTTATCATATGAACAACCCAGTCAATATTAAGAGGCACTGGAGCAATGTCATGTGTGATTTTGATGGAGCTGAGAGCTTCTGACTAACTCAGTGCCGTATCAATTAGCCCAAGCACCAGGCAATCAATCACCACTTCTTCTCTAAATGTACTGAGCTCCCATTAGAAGCTGCAAATACCATAAGGCTAGTTCATCTCAACACACTGAACGCTTTTATATACTGTGGGTCTACTGTAATGTATTTCTGAAGTAGAAACAAAATCAATCTGAACTGCTCTAGAGTGGAAGCATATCGCATTAATAGCTGTGCACCAAGATTAAAACGTATTAGTGGATAAAAAATAGTCTGCGTCTGTAAGAAGTCAATTACTGCTTTCTTAAAAGTGACCAAATAAAACATCCAATACTAATAAAGAATAGACTTTCTGAAAATGCCTTTAAAATCAGCTGGGATCACTTCATCACAAGTCAAAACATGCCTGGGATGGTGCAACCATTCCTTGATTAGCTTCCTTAGAAGAAGCAACAAGTTGCTTTCTGAATTTGTTGAGAAGTCGACTGCAGTTTCCCACAGGAAATAAGAAGTTCCTGATAAGATGCTGGTCATACACTTCAATATCAGATCCACTGGGTTTGCTAATTACTTTCAAACCACTTAGTCAAGTCACCCATTAAGAGGAAATGATTCAATTGCAGATCCACTGAACTGAGAAACTAGGTGACCAAAACTCCTTGTGGAGCTTGAATTATCCACCTGTGTAAGAGGGCTCACAATATGTCAAACCAAGTAGTTAATTTTGGTTTTGAGAAGCAACTATGGCTGTATTTAATTAGACAGCTTGGCAGGATTTTTAATATTGTACAACACCAATTATTGGAATATTTCAGAAACGTTTCAGAAGCCTTTGAAAACCTTCAGGAAAATTAGAGCCTTGTATCAATCATCAGAACTGATTCATCACTTTTAGGAAGTTGCATTCCGAGTCCTTTAACTCTGCAGAGAAAATTTTAAAACTTGCTGGCAACTGTCCTATATTTTAGAGATGATGATTCATCTTCTCACTTCTGACCAGGCGTATTTGCTATAAACTTGCCATTTGGGTACACCTATGGGTCAGCTGCTTCAAGGTCTACGCACATCACCGCAGAAGGCCTGAACAGCTCACTGCGGCTCATGACATTTACTGCAGTTCCCAAGTCGGAGGTCAGCAAAAGGGAGTCACTCAAAGCAAAGCTGAACAATTTCACATTAGTATGCACTGACTTCACAGCAACTAATTAACTGGTGATATCTAGGGTAAAAATGGGTGCCTGACAGAAGACTCTTTTGGGATTTTAAGTCTGTCTGCCACACATTCTTATCTTCTGCTGATTCTGCTGTTGCTTGGCTTGCTTGGCTTGGGCTTCCACTTTGAAGCATGTCATAATGATAGATAGGGTTCTTTGAAACAGAGAAAATACTTCTCAGAGGGAAACCACCACATTTGAGCGAAACTATTGTCCTTTAGCACATAGAACATACAAAAGCAATGCCTGCGACGCGCCTACGACTTATACTGGATATTGGAATTATTAACTTCAAAGAGTTCCGTCACTTGTATTTATCCACAAGAATTTTACCAGCACAAAAGAGTTAACATAGCCTTCTCTTCTGTGAGAAGAAGAATAAATATGGCATAATACCCGGCTACATATTGCCCCAGCTTGGCCAAGAAGATGAAAGGAAAGAGCAAGGCACAGTCTCATACTTCACTTGACACAACAGCACTCACGGCATGCTCCTGCTTACTCCTTTACTTGTCTGTTGAACAAAATGATGAAAAGAGGCTGAAAGGGGATTCAAATACATTGCATATTGGGGAAGCAAGCAGATATCATCACAAACAGATCATGGCTAATCACCATAGCCCACACTCTCAAAGCCATGACCTGCATCACTAATTTTTATCTGGAAGACAGATTTAAATGGCATGTAAAACTCCTAGAAGAATGACAAATGAACACACCTGAACATCCAGTCCCCATGCAAGGAAGCTCTCTTAAGATTATGGTACTCGAAACTCCTCAAGCTCTATTCCAAAATCTTTACAATGAGCTCACCCAGCTTATAGCACAAACACATCCAATATTTTTTTTCTGAATGGGTGGCAGTTACATATATTGATCTATTTGTATTATCCCCATGGAAGTATCTGTGGTTACTATCCACTGAAGTGCAAAGCCCAGAATTCAAAGATGTGCACATCACCTATGCAGTCCCAGCAAAAGGTTTCTCAGTGTTATAGCCAAAACTGAGCTTTGTCACCCAAGGATAAATGCTCTGGCTTTGCTACCTTGGAAAGTGAAGGCAAAACAAAGGAAAGAGCAAAACTAGAATGGAGGTCCTGGGAGCTACACCAGGAGAGTCACACCTGCCTTTACCATGAACACTGGCATGGATTGAAGGTAGGTTTGCTGTTGTGAGTCCAAATTTGAGCACTGAGCCCGAACTCTCTCTTAGCAGCAGCAACAGTACCAAGACTACCTTTCCAAGACCATTTCGTCCCTCATCACCCTGCCGTAAGCAACTGCCTAAAATTGGCTCTATAATCACCTTCTGTTAAAACCAACATGCCCAAGGTGTTTAACACCTGTGAAGATTTAGGCTGAAATGTTATAAAATCAGATATCAAGTAGAGGTTGAAGATGTGAACTGGGTGTTACTGTCTGTAGAAGGCAGCATGAAACCAGGGGAATTGCACAGGTCTTTTCCTTCAAATTCTTGTTATTCCTGCACTGTTCCTGGGGGAAGACGTGGCCTGTCACAGCTTTAGCTGTCATGATGAGTGGCTTTGCTTGCTGAACTTGGAGCGGGAGTTAGCGAGGGAGCTAATACAGCTTTGCTACTTCCACAGACACGAATCAAGGAGAAAGGGCACTGCATCTGCCTGTCTACCAGAAACACTCAAACTGCTCCTGACAAGTGTCCACCCCCTCCTCTCCCTGAAGTAAGACCTGTGACAAGCACCAGGAAACATTCATTGCATCAAACGCTTCATCCTCATTTAAAATAAGTACACCTAGAGCAATCCTCTCCTTTCCACAGAAATGACATGGCCTGCCAGCAGGAAGAAATGTCAGTGGTGGAGTGCATACAACCACGCTTTTCCTGAAACACTGCTGATGCTCCTGGCCCACTGGAACCCGGGGTTAGCCAGGAGCAGTTGCGGCAGTGTGGATGGACCAGCTTTACAATGGCAGGTCTCTCCCCCTACCTGCCAATGGAAAATATGCCTCTAGCCTCAACTCCGTCAGATGCAGGACATCTGTGAACGTGACGCCCACCCTCTTGGCTAGAGGCAGGCGATAGACTAGTAATTTCCAAAGCTGCAAGCAGGAGTTTTTTATTGATTGTGCTAAAGAGGAAGGCTATCAAGCTGGGAGCTGACACAGACACACATCCTGTGTGGATTGGGCAAAGAGGGGGTGCATAATGATTTACAGATTACTGTACTGGAAAAGTACAAAGGCTGTTTGAAAGCAGGCTGTTTGCTGTGTGAATCATATGCAGCCCTCTTGTCCCACCACAGAGATCAGTAGCAGGGTGTCAATCCCGTGACCCTCAGCTTGGAGCTGAAGAAATCATTGAAGTTATCCTGGACTGAGCCCTGGATGAGGACTCTGCACATGTTTTTTGTCTGTGAGTTATACAGCTTTTTAGGAGGCAGAAGCAGACATCTGATAATGAGGAACCCAATCGTCTTCCTGCTTTGGGATGTGTGTGGTTTGGGGCGTGTAGAGAAAAAGGTAACTTCCACTCGATTGCTCGCTCTGAAAAGCACAGTGGTGAAGGGCTACACCTGGGATTTTGGATGGATGTTAAGACAGGGGCTCTCCTGGGCAACAAGGCCTGCAGTGATGTTACAAAACCTCCCAGGTAACTTATTTAAAAGGCATGGAGTGGGAAGGCTGTCCAGCAGACATCCTTTAACTAGGTACGCTCACGGCTGTAGTCAGTAATAAGAAATAACAAATTGCATTTAAATCATGGTTAGAAGAAGTGAAATTTCAACTCCTAATTTCCACCTTCCTTTTAACAATAGCCCATTTGATAAGAAAACCTACCCTGCTGGAAGTGCATCTCTCTTTGGCAGGTAGTCCAAAAAATAACCATTCAGTGGTTTCACTAAATAACAACTCGGCACTCCTTCAAAATTCTTCAGACTCTGTTGATCTGTTACTGTGTTACACAACTCATTCTTCATCAATCCACTATGAAACAGTCCAAGAATGTTCAGTGTTTACACTATTATATTTCACTATTTGTTTTTGCAATCATGTAAGAAAGAGGTTGAAACCATGCTCTCAACAATGTTGCAAATACCACTGATTTGTAACAAGAAGCTTTTTAGCACACACTGTTGAATGCATGGACTTAGAATGAATTTATTCCTAATTTGCCCCAGTTTGAGAGGAAAACAAGGCCACAAGGCTACAACCTGAAAACTGTAATTAAGCAATCACTCCACTCCAGTGGGACTGAAATCAGTTTAGGAAAGATACTCATGATTTGGTCTAGATTTGCCTCTGTACTGCAAAGCTTAGGTCAATATTACATTTTTTATAAAGAAATTTGAACTGAAAAGAAAGCATTTTATCTAATAGAGTAAAAAATGAAGGGCAAATACTGTTAGACCTGACTATATTCAATAATAAGCTATTACTTATGATATCTTGGACGTTTCTAACTTCCAGGATGTCAAATCACAGTGTACATTTATAGGTTGATATAAAAAAACTGTTAGCACTGTCTCTGCAAAAATAATTTAAAAATAATTATGTTATTAAGATGTTTCATCAGTTACAGTCGAGGAGGTGTTAATTAGTCAGCCACTTAGTCAGACACCTCAATAAGTACATCAGGAATGAAAACAGAAGGGAAAAAAAAACAAGACCAAAAAAAGCTACATCTAGAGGCCATAAGTAAGATTTGCTAAAAGTCTATCTGAGAGTTTGCAAACGATATTCAAACACCTAACAAAAAGTTTTTCACATAGATAAATGAAAAACAGGGACAGAACCCAGAGCTAGGCTCCCCATGCAGTGAGGATGGGGTACGCATTAAAGGTACTTCAGAAGTAGCCCAACAGGATAAGGACGCTGCTTCAATTTCCCACATGAGCTACCAGATAGCAGAGGCAGCTTTCTGAGAATGAGAGTTTGGGCAGAGGAATGAATACAGTCAAAGGAGATGAAAAACCTAGAGAAGTCACTGAACTCAAGGTGAGGGTGCAAGTGAAAGGAGGAACCAGGACTGGATCATCTCTACTGCAGAGCAATGGAAGAGCTGGTACACATAAGCACAGGTCCAGTGGCCAGGACTAAAGAATATTAATGAAGACAGAACATAGATAAACCAAGGATAGAACTACCTAACCTCATTTTTTAAAATAAAATATTCTATTTTCTAGACAAAGGACATGCAGCAGATCGAAGCTCTCTGAAGGTCAATAAAGTATTTCAGGCAGCGCTACACCAGAAATTACTAAACTTTGGGGATGATAAAGAATTAACTAAAGAGGAAATGACAACAGGTTGTGCTAAAAGATAAGCTATACTGCTTCAGTGGGAGGGTCACTAAAATCTCCATAAGGATTGTTCTCATGCAATATTTTTAATAATGCCCTTAAATAATAACATTTGGGGAAATTACAAAGTTGTGAGGCACAGTCAATAAAGTGGCAGATTGAGCTACCATACAGGAAGGAGAGGATTAAACAGAGCAAGGTGCAAATTCATGAAGACAATTAGGCTAATATGTGGTTTCCTTTATAACACAGGAGCATTTGCTGGAAACCTGGAAGAAGGAGAAAACCTAGGTATATCAGTGAATTACAGGATGACTGCATTACTAAGGTCATGTGCACAAGGGAAAAAAGATGTTATTTTACAATGCAGCAAAGTACACCCAGCGAAGAGAAGGAAGTATTAATGCTATTGTACAAAAGGCTGGAATACCGTGAGCATCAGCTGTCCCAGAAAAATGAATTCAAAGTGGAACAGATCCAAAGAAGGGTCTTCATTGCAGCCAGAGGTACATAATCCCTAAGATACTGCACATGTATAGTGATGTTGACATAGTTAGCCTAGAAAATGAAGATGCAGGTAAGATTTTTATCTATAAATTAATGCGGTGAACATCCAGAAGGGAGAAGAGTTACTGAAGGTAGGGGAGAATGTTTGACCAAGAACAGATGGATGTAAAATGAATAGGAGCACCTTTAGGTTGGAAATTAAAAATGCAGTGCTAAGCCCCAGAGCAAAGGTGCTCTGAAACAAGCCTCCTGATAGGATTATCAAGAGGCAAAAAATCAAACTATTTAATCAGGTTTTGGAAGGGATTATATAGCATGGTTCCTGGATACAGCAGGAATCCTGAGTCTTATAAACTGGTCAGTAAGTCCTTGGAGTACATTACTATAATTTTTACGCAACTCCTGCACTACATAAATCATGATGTAACCATAAGTAATATATAGATTAGCTAGTTTCCCCTACTTATGTAAATTGGTCCTTGAATACACTTGCATAACATAATGGTAATTTATGGAAGTGCTTTTGTGCTAAGGATTAGGAAGGTGCCAGAGTCTCCTTCATCAGCTTTTTGTTGCAGGAGTGATTCTCTTCTCCTTCTCACTGTTTCACACCTATGCAATTCAGTTTTCTTAAGCGAAGTTAACTCTTGATTTATACTGGTAAAAATCAGAACCAGTATTTCCCTTTGTAGCTAGGACAGGCTTATTTTAATATTTAACAGGAAACCCCTAAATGTTAATAGTATCATTGGGAGGCTGCGTTTAGAGGCATCAGTCAAGATAGGCCCTTGTTCCACCAGACTTTTCAACAAACATCTAGTAAAAGCTATTTAGTGGTATGACAGTTTTATAATCTAAATTGATGGGATTAACAAAAACACAAATGAGAAAGTGAGGCTGTTTTCTCCAAGAAAGAGGTTTCCTCCAAGGTCACACAACAGATCAGTGGCAGAAGAAAAAATATCTGTCACTAAGTGCTCTAAGCCTATGTGCATCCTTTGAAACCAGTGTGAGGAAAGGCAGGCTCAGGTCAAAAAGGAGCTCCAGCAAAGATGAATATATACATTATATATTGCAATATATATATATACACACAGCTATACATTACATTTATAGCTGAACAAGTATGCATGATTTCCATTTGAAATTTGCTTCTCATAACAGTTGAATCCTCTGGGACAAAACCCCATATGAATACTGTATTTTAAAAAATAATAATATAATAATTAACTTTGCAGTTTACACCTTGATTCTTACATAACCCCCTTCCTACTCAGTTGTATATAAAAGGACATCTTGTCAATAGCCTAAAACTTGACTTGATCCTTCACTAGCAGGAATTCACATTTAAAATGTTGAAAGGTTGTGCCAGTCCTTATAAATCGTATTTTGGAGCTGTCATAGTTACAGTGCTGCCCCGGCATTACTCTAGTTGTATAACACAACTGTTCCACAATAATGCTCTTCTGGGTTCACAGGGCTGCTCCCTTCTCCAAAGCTGCCCAGTGCCTCATCTGTAATGGAAACGCTGATTTTCTGTGGTGCCGGGATGGGGTTTGGGAAACCGAAAGGAGATCCAGGTCTCTTTCTGCTGGAGAACTGTCTTGCAGCGACATCCTCTAGCCTTAACTGCACTACGGAAACAAGAACCACACCTCCATCACAGGAAAGGGACCCACCACTGTGTGCAGCAGGCACCCACGGTAGATCATTCCCAGACTTGTCACCAACTCTGCTCCCAGAGCACAGAGCTTATTCAGAGCTTTTTGCTGCCTGTGGCAGATGAAAATTGTTGCCTTTCCTTCCCACCCTCACAGAACTTGCACGTTCGGCAATTGCACTATATGCCCATCTCTGTTGCAAGTGGGCTTGTGTCCTGCTTACTACATACGTATCGTCTGATTTGCTTAAGCCAGTGTAGCAGAGCTCTCACTGCAGAGGTCGGATAATATTAGCATCAACTGCAAGACAATGGACATTACCAGGCAAAAAATAAAAGGTGGTCCACGATGGACGATAAATTTGAGAGGGCTGTAATATACATGTATCACATGCCTCTCTAGTTCACAGCACACATATGCATGCGTAACCATAATGCAATACATATGGCAAAATATTTGATGGTGAGCTAAACCGAGAAATCATCTGACAAATGTCTATCACATGCTTACCTTGAATTAGGTAATTCACTCACTCTGCTGAGCCCATTACTTTCTGCACACTCATTAATCTAACTCTTGGCCTATAATTAATACCATGTGCTTACACAGTCCATCACTCTCTCCTGATCCTATCACATTCTGCCTACTTATTAATCTACCACCTGGACAATAACTAAGTTGACCAGTGCTAAACAAATGAGGCATTTTTGCTCAAAATGGCAAACATGATATATGGACCTTACAGTTTCTGTTCAGGTTTTTGATTTGGTGTAAATTTAAAACTTGTCATAAATGCAAATCTACATGCAACCAGAGACATTACATATATTATATGAAATAAATAAAGTATTAGTGATTTTCAGTCTTAGTTAATGTACATGAAGTTGGAAAAGTTAAAACAGACTGCAGGCTTTGTACAAAATTAGAGATTGATTTTTTTTAAAATGCACTACATTCTTCCACAGAAGGTACTCTAATGTCTATTGATTAATAACTATCTTTTAAAAAAATAGCTCCCTTTGATAAAAATTACTGCTTTTAACAGCTGTTGTGTTAAGATTTTTCTTGACAATGAAGGCTGATGGTTAAGGTTGCATCTTTTCTGTTAAAAAGAAATCAATATTCCATAACCTCAACCAGAATTTCCTGGCTTCAAGATCTCTGGGGTACCTTTCAAATTTAGTGTCAGCTGCCTTCTTTTCCAAATATCTTTTCCATTTATGTTTATAGATTTGTTTGAAATATATATATGTTTTTTCCACTAATGTAAATGTCTTCTTTAAAAAAAAATTTTATACTGAAGGTTTATCCATTTAGTATTCACACTATCTGTAGAGTATTTGAAATAAGAGAAAATTTCACTAGAACTCTTAAGCCTTTTGAGGATAAAACAGCAAATACAAGTTCCTCAAATGCAAGGGCTTGTCTACTGGAAACACTTGTGGTTCTCCCTTCCATGTTTTCTAAGTAGATCCATATGTGGTGCGTCTTGCTGCCATCACAAAAAATGTCCAGTTTCACTAGGGGGCTCCAGCAGAGTGTCAAAAGGGGCTGTAAATCTAAATTCGATATATCTTTTTCTGCCATTCACATTAATTCATATTAATTTCTACAACAGCAGAAGAAATGACTGCAGCAATACTTTGATATGATTCCAGAAGAGCTGTATAATCAAAATGTACAAAGCCCTACACTTGCGTACGAGATGTAACTGGGGTGAATTGTTTACACCTATTTCCTTTTAGAGGCGTGAGTTGTTTGAGCCTGGGCACTGCTTTTCTGACCTGGGTACTCTCCTCAACACAACAGCACCTGGCACTAAAGAGGGTCAGTAAGCGCACGCTCAGCTGAGTCTGAAATTACCCATTTAGTAGCACTGAGACAACATCTATATATGGCGGGTGCTGGGTGAGAGGCAGGCAGAAATGACCTCATGTGAGCCTGCCTGTCCCAAAGGAACATTGCCAATTACTGTCTTGATTATCAGAGTTATAGAATTGGCAGTCCTTGATTTTCTGCCTCGGGAAACACTGGAATTAAAATTGTTCAGCAGAACTTTGGCATTGGTATTTGGTTAGTTATTTCAACCTCTAAACTCTTTAGCCTTAAAAGTTCAAGTAAGTTCATGTTCAAAGGATCTCTTAAAAATACACAGCTAAAAGTTAAAAGACTAGCTGGAGATTCCAATTTCTAAGGATTATTTCCTGTTTACTTTTCATACCAGCTAGCCGAACTCTCACATTTCACCTTGGAGGCAGGACTCAACTGTCTGTAGAGGACATACTTTGTTCCCTTACACTCAAACAGGCAAATACAAGATGGACTCCCGGCTCTACTTGCTAAAAAGGTAGAGCAACAACCAGGAGGTAGAGAAAGCTGTCTCGGGGGAGGGACACTGAACACAGCACAAGGAACTTCTTTGTTCCAGAGCACAGGAATCAAAACACTGAAACTGCTGTGGTATTTTGGGTATTATCCAAAACAACAGAGTCGCTAGTGAGAAAATGAAAACTGATATATTTCAGTTGGACAGTTTGTACTTTTTATGCTACATTCATGCGCAACAATCAAAAGGCAAGAATCTGGAGTCCTTACTCAGCCTCGCTTCTCACCAAAGTAGGGGTTTTACACTGCTTAGGAAATAAGAAACGTTTTTGTTGTTGCTCTTAAAGACAGACAGATTACATTCAGCCATGGGCCAGAGAAAGGAAGACAGAAAAAAATAATAAGGGCGTTTGTTAAGACATTGACCTTTCTAAAAGTGCTGTAAGGGCTTGAGAAATGTCCAGAAGAGAAGTTCTCCCAAACGCACTTTATCATTATCAATAGTAGGTTTTTCCATATGCTGCTCTGCTTGCACCCTTCATGCTGCCACTGGCATATTTCTTCTGCGGCTATTATGCAGACACTATTCCAGACTGACAAGAACATCTATCTGTGCACACACAGCGATTACTTATGGTCACACAGTTTTACTTGCAAATAAAAGAGGGCAAGTGTAAAACCAGTGTGCACATACAGCATTAGGGCAGAGCATTTCTGTTGGTTCACTAAAAAAATTTGCCTTTAGAGAGGAAGAGTACATGTATTATTTGCAGTAAAGATTGGAATCAAAAAAGTTTTACACAAATGTCATCGTTAATAAAAATGAAGATTATCTATATGTGAATTGACTTTAAACAACATATTTTTCAGTTTTTCCTGAACCGTCAGACAGCCTTCGGGGACTACAGGAAAAACACACTAATACGGCAAATGTTATAAACCCCCAGAATAACTCTTATCCCATTTATGTTTTGATTCTGTCATCGCTATCCATCTACCCTTATCCTGAGGCAGTAATGAAATACAAGACTTGTTTCAAGTAGGGATGAGTGAGCACTGTACTTTGAAAGCTATAGTTAACTAAACGGAGCCCAAACTGCCGTCAGTGCATTAAATGTTATGCCTATATGAGTCCAACCCCACACCGCCTTAACTCTTCTGAAGCTTGTCTCCCACTACAGCTAGTGATAGGGACCAGGGCACGTGGCAAAGCAACAAAACTGGCAAATCTGAGGCATTCTTACTCGGACACAGTGCAGTCAATATGGTCAAAAAGTGGTGAAGGCTCCATTTAGAAAGGGTACATTTTTCAAAAGTGTCTGAGTCACACATGAGCCTCAAGGTAAATTTTTCATCATGTTCACATGATTCGGGAATCCTGTTTCCCAAAACCCTGAAGGTTGTGCAAGCACAAAGATGTGGGGGGTTTTCACATGTGACCCTACTATGCCAACAGAAGAATATTTTTAATACTATTTATTCTGAAATACCAATGCTACCTCAACCTATTTGATATTAGTTTTCCATGGCTCTTAGTATAAGGTTAGCAAAACACACTGATAACAAAAAAATAAAACCCCTTTTTAAAACTGTATTTGCAGTTGCTCATTGGCATCAACCTACGATATGAAGGTTAAAAGTTACAGGGAAAATCATGAGTAAATTATGATATACCTGCAGAGTCCTTGACTGCCCATCTGACTTTCTCCCATTAGGAAAAAAAATTGCTGACTGTTTTTTCTCACAGAATGTCATTTTGGTTGTTATCTGCTTTTAAGGAGATCACAAAAGTAAGAAAACAAATGAGGCTGGGGAATGGAAAGCAATATACGCAAATATTTTCCAGTTAATACATATGTTACTGCTATCTGTTAGGGTCAGAGATCTATCCGGTTGTAGTTAAAGAGCTACGGAAGAAATTGGAGATACAATCTCTGACTATAGTGGTTTTTTTTTTAATCCACCAAGTAAATGGATACAGAATGCACACATGCACACTTCAGGAAAATGTGTCTGAAATCGATATATAAAGGGAAATAAAGGAGCAACATCTCCAGCAGGCCAACCTACTGCAGGGGATTATCACTGAAGAAAGAGCATGGTATTTAACTGAGTGGGCAGGCAGGTGGCAAAGGATACAAGATGGGCAGGCAGAGCAGAGGCAGGCAGACGCAGGGTGGTAGCACCGTGCGGCACAGCTCTTCCCTCCTGTCGTTAAGCTTGCCAGCCTGGGCGGAAGCTGTCCTGTCTGTGCGCAGCACGCTGAATGAAAAACCTCCTTTGTCTCCTCTACAGCTCGGTCCTGCCTGGTTTTTTGTCATGAAGGACACTACGTGGTGTTAAATTATATATAAATAACAAGTAGGATTTTCTGTCGGAAATGAAAAGCTAATCATCCAGTAACATGATTTAGTGGATACTTATAATCAAAACAAAGAATTAACCACCAGCATTTGAGCAATTCAAACTGTGCTTTCTGTAAGAGTTCTTCTCTACTCACAAAGAATAATAGAGGCTTAACAAAATGTTCTCTTTCCTAGGGCAAGGGGAATGCAATATTTATCTGCACTGGTTTCCAGTGGGACATCATACTCCGCAATCAATCATCTCATAAAATATTATGAGCTAAAGTGGTGGCAATTTACATAATAACATGGCAAACTAAGTTACAAGGAGAAACAGAAAGCTAACCAAATTAGAAAGTTCCCAGTTTCATCAGTTCACAGGGTTACCAAAACTCACGGCTTAAATTCTGCCAACTTTATCATAATCTTGTCTTCACTTTTTTTAAGCTATGGAGGTGCCTAGAATAGAGTCTATAGTTAGGCATGAAACTACAGCAAACTTACAATGGACACAGACTCTTTATTTTCTTTCAAAACAGGCCATTAATTCCGATGCCTCATGAGTCCTCTGTGTAGTAATTCTCCGACAACTTTTCAGACATTTCTAATAAAGAATTCATCTCTGAATGAAACCCAGGGAATGGTAGTTCTGCCTTTTCGCTTTTATGTGTCTTCAGTACTAAATGCCTCATGTCCATTTATTTAAGAACATAATGTTGGGAAACACATGGGAAAAATCTTTCAGTGAAGAGACTGGAATTGCTACAGACAGCACATGGAGGTAACCCGCAATGGCAACAACACTGGAACTGAAACGTTACACCACTTATCCACTGTCCCTCTGCTTTTCCTCATACAGGCACACATCCTTTCATTGACACAACTCTCTGGCTGGCAACTAACACAAATTTAACTCAGCATATTGAGGCTGCCACTCACTATAACAGTTATTTTTCTCTTCACAGACCTTTACCAAGGGGTAAATACATCCAATTACCACACCAAAATACTCACCGCTTCCAGCATTGCAGAAAAATGCTTTGCTGAACGTTGTCAAATAAAGCTCAAACATACATATACACAAAAACTGGGATCAAAAACTGGGATTGGTGAAGTGCTTAGGTTCTCGTTTTAGAAAGGGAGTCTTTCTGCAAGGATCAGAGATCCTTTGGCTTCCCCGAGTCTGATAACTCATCATATACACACATCTAAGATTTCTTGTGGTCTGCAATTAAATCCAAATGTCAGAATACAGGACTGATTTTAACTGTGAGTTTGTTCGATACAGCTTGTCTCCCTACAAGGAACGCAGCAGCAGCTTTACTCCATTGAGATGGAAACTTCCACCAGGGTCTGGACAGAGGCACAGCACCACAGTGGTGGGAACTGGGCTTCCAGGAGACAGTTCATCCCACACTACGGTCATTGCCTGGTGAGAAAAAACTGAAGAACTTGTCTCTAAAGAGTTGGTAGAACTTGTCTCTAAAGAGTTGAGGGATGTGGAAGGGGGTTTCAAATTGGAGTGAGAGTCTTGTGCTACTAAATGGGTATGTAGTCTAATTATATCCATGTTGTTGTATAGCTAACTCTCACCAGAGGTTACTCTATTATGAAGTCAAAATATTTGAACACAAATGTGAATAACAAACAATCCTAAACTATACACCTTCATTTTAATTTTACCCTCCTCATATAAATCAATGTATTGATGCTTATGTGAAGTACACATTTGAATTTTGATTAATGACACCGTTAAGTGGATCCATACCTGAGAAACTCATCAAAGATAGGAAATGAAACTAAAGCAATCTGTACATAGTGGGATTCAGCATGTTGTTTCCTTCTGGTATACTGCTAATATTTAGGCAAAGTGCATCAAAACTCTTCTGTGAGGTAAGCAAAAAATCATCTGTGCTGCTTCTAATGAATGTTGGTAGGAATGTAATGCAGCTTTAAGTAGTAGTTATAAATTGATGAAAGATGACAATCTACTTGGGGAAAAAAAAGAGTTGACTGGTCAAATCATAAAGCAGATTTGGATTTGGCAAAGACTCTGTAAGACAGCTGTGCTTTACCCTTTTCCAGTACTTGAAATGCATTACTGAGATATTGAGGATCCTTTAAAGTATATACAACTACAAAGGACTTTTTTGATGGATAAGCATACAAGGGAGGGGTAACGTGTTGATCCTGGCAATTCAAAGTATGCAGGAATGCAGTTATCTTGCAGTCCCTGAAGCAAAGCTTCAGAAGCAACACTTCTGAGCTTGTTATTCTCTTATAATCAATGCAATTAGATAACATATCACCCATCCTCCCTTTTTCACTAAATCAAATGGTGCTCCTTAAAGAAGCAGAATCTTTTTAGCAGAGGGCTCTTGTCAAAGGGAGCAGCTGGCTGCTTTACATGACCTAGGACCTGAATGTGGCTGGCAAGCAGAGCGAGGCTACAGTGTAAGCACTTTTAGCTGGATATAAGCAAGTATCCACTTACTGTTGGTTGCATAACATATGGCGGATGAGGCATCCATGAAGTACTCTGGACCTGCATATCAAATACTTTTAATTAGCACAGAAAAGTTTAAAACAGAACTCAAAGATTCACTTGAAAATATTCTTTCTATTACAGCTACAGAGCTAATTTTGGCAAAAGACTTAAGTCACGTAACTCAACGCAAAATTCATTTGTGCTTCATAAAGTTATTGACAAAGGAAAAAGCTTTCAGATTTCATTTGATAATGTTTTCTACCAAAGTCAGAAGTCTGAGCGATTGCACCACTTCTCTGATCCACACTGTTTTATCTCATAAAGGAGTCTTCAATATTCCATGTTGTCCTATTTTTTCATTTGTATTGTCTGCTTTCATCCATCAATATAATCATAAACATGTCATCCAAGCGACAGTGCAGGAGACATAGAATCATAGAATCATAGAATGTCCTGAGTTGGAAGGGACCCACAAGGATCATCAAGTCCAACTCCTCTCCCTGCATAGGACAACCCCAAAATCCACACCATATGTCTGAGGGCGTTGTCCAAATGCTTCTTGAATATTGTCAGGCTTGGCGCCGTGACTGCCTCCCCGGGGAGCCTGTTCCAGCGCTCCACCACCCTCTGGGTGAAGAACCTTTTCCTAATGTCCAACCTAAACCTCCCCTGGCGTATCCTCCTGCTGTTCCCTTGGGTCCTATCATTGGTCGCCAGGGAGAAGAGATCAGCACCTGCCCCTCCTCTTCCCCTTGTGAGGAAGCTGTAGACCGAGATGAGGTCTCCCCTCACTCTCCTCTTCTCCAGGCTGAACAGACCAAGTGACTTCAGCCGCTCCTCATACGGCTTCTCCTCTAAACCCTTCACCATCTTCGTGGCTCTCCTCTGGACACTCTCTAGTAGCTTCATGTCCTTTTTGTACTGTGGCACCCAAAACTGCACACAGCACTCAAGATGAGGCCGCACCAGTGCAGAGTAGAGCGGGACAGCCACCTCCCTCGCCCGGCTAGCAATACAGTGCTTGATGCACCCCAGGACACGGTTGGCCCTCCTGGCTGCCAGGGCACACTGTTGGCTCATGTTCAACTTGCAGTCGAGCAGAACCCCCAGATCCCTCTCTGCGGGGCTGCTCTCCAGCCTCTCATTCCCCAGTCTGTATGCACACCCAGGGTTGCCATGTCCCAGGTGCAAAATCCGGCACTTGCCCTTGTTAAACTTCATACAGTTGGTGATTGCCCAGCTCTCTAACTTGTCCAGATCTCTCTGCAGGGCCTCTCTGCCCTTGAGAGTGTCAACAGCTCCTCCCCATCTGGTGTCATCAGCAAACTTAGATAGTAATCCTCCAAGTCCTGCCTCCAAGTCATTTATGATGATATTGAAGAGCACTGGACCTAAGATGGGTCCCTGCGGAACCCCGCTAGTGACTGGTTGCCAGCCCCATGTAACCCCATTTACTATAACCCTTTGAGCCCGACCCGTCAGCCAATTGCTCACCCATTGCATTATGTGTTTATCCAGCTGTATGCTGGACATTTTGTCCACGAGGATACTGTGAGAGACAGTATCAAAAGCTTTACTGAAATCCAAAAAGGTTACATTGACTGGCTTCCCTTGGTCAGCTAGGCAGGTTAACCTTGTCATAGAAAGAAATCAAGTTTGTCAAGCAGGAATTTCCCCTCGTGAACCTGTGCTGGCTGGGACCAATGACTGCGTTGTCTTTGAGGTGTTTTTCAGTAACTCCCAGAATAATCTTCTCCACAATTTTGCCAGGCACAGAGGTGAGACTGACAGGCCTGTAGTTACCAGGGTCATCCCTGTTGCCCTTCTTGAAGACTGGGACAATGTTTGCCAGCTTCCAGTCAACTGGGACCTCCCCAGATTCCCAAGAGCTTTGAAAAATCATTGCAAGAGGTCTCGCTATGACATCAACCAGCTCTTTAAGTGCCCTTGGATGAACCCCATTGGGCCCCATTGACTTACAGGGATCCAGCTGAAGCAGCAAATCCTGCACAAGTTCGGGGTTGGTTGGGAGTTTATCATTCTCACAGTCATGGCTTTCCAGCCCTCTGGGGGTCCCAGCGCCCACCATTGGTGTTGAAGACCGAGGCGAAGAAAGCATTAAATGTCTCTGCTTTGTCTATGTCCCTGTTTGTGAGGTGACCATGCTCATCAAGTAACGGGCCAATGTTATTTCTGGCCTGCCTTTTGCTATTAACATATTTTAAAAAGCCCTTTTTATTGTCCCTCACATTACTGGCCAGCTTCAGCTCTAATTGAGCTTTGGTCATGTGAATTTCATCCCTACAGTGGTGAACAGTATCTCTGTAGTCGTCCCATGTCGCCTGACCTTGCTTCCACTGGCCACTAACATAAAATGTTCAAAGTTTATTTTCAAAAGTACCTGTATGAACTTTCAAAGGCATAACATTTTCAGAGATCTCAGAATGATTTATTCCACTTTCAGTAAGACCTGCAGATCTAATTCAGAGTTTTTGAAGCTTATTCTAATTGAAATCTACCATGGCAAAGCTGGCTTAAGATGTCCCTGCCCCCCAGGATCAGCTCTTACCTTGAGCATCGTGGGGTCCGTTCCACCAGAACTCTAAATGCTTTCTGAAGTCTTTCTTTGTTGTTCTGCCTTATGACTGACATGTAACAGATTCCATGGATATACCAATTTTACTAACAATTAGATGCATTACAGCGTTCTTGCGCATTTGTGGTGGCATCTCTGAGCCGTAACTCCCTCTTGTGCTAAGTGTGAATGGCCCACATGCTATCATAACTCAGACTCAACCCCAAGCACTGTGTATCCCAGTTTCCTTTTGCATCAGTCTGGGCACCACAACACACAGGAAGTACATAAAAATATAGCTTGGCAACTCACTAGCTATCCCCGAGCTCACAGAGACGGGCATGTGGCATCTCAGACTGAGCATGAGCAGGGATGACCAGGAGAAAACTACAAGGTCCCCATTCTCCAGATGCCCTGTGATTTTGTTCATGAAGCAAGTGGTGAGAATTAATTGTATAATTGTGTGCCTCAACACTTGTTGAAGTTTATCAAAGTAGATTTTTTGTTGAAAAGCAAGTTCAGTGAAACATCTTTAGATCCAAAACCAGCGCACACACATGCAAACACACCTCTACTACAAAATTTTCTGTTGTGAATCCCCACTAATTAGAATACATTAGAGCTGCCACAGCTTGCTGCTGTTCATTGCTCCCACTCTTGCACCCTTGCAATTCCTCCTCTATGTCAGGGTAAATGCCTTTGGGCTTACACTGCAAATTATCCACGGAGAATGATATGGGGTAAAAAAAAAAAAAAAATCAATGGTTTTGGTACAAATGCATCAAACCATGCAAATGCATCAAACCATGAATCGTTGCAATGGTTCAAGTCAGGATGGGAGAAGGGAGCAACTGTGAACTGTGGAGCAGTGATGGGAATAAGTGGCTGGGTGGCCTGAATTCAGTGGCCTGAATAAGAGGGAGGAGGTATGACTCTTAAGCCAGCTTTGCTACTGAGAAAAGTGCATGTGAGCTGCACTTGTACGTCTCTGGCACTGACATTTCTTTGGTGTTGCCATTTACTGAAATTTACTGAATTTACCTCACCAAAACAACTTCTGTTTGGCAAGTGTTACATAGCTATCTAAAATTAAACAACACAAAAGTCAAAGAAAATTACAAGAACCATTTATCTTTGAAGATCAAGTTTAAAACACAGTAAGTATAAGCACAGCCTCTCAGAATTACCTGTAAGCAGTAGCATACCATCTCAAAAAAAAAAAAAAAAACAACCCCAAAAAACCCCAACAAAGCAACCCTAACATTAAGAACAACCCACCATGCAGCTCTGCAGGTCTGGGTAGCTTATCTCAGGTAGGACTCAGGATTGGAAGAACACTGATGCTATAGGATAGAAATAACTGAAATGGGAAAATGTATAGCCAATGACCAGCTTCAGAGTGAAATGATATGTTTCCAGAGAATGGCTAATAATAAAACTACACAACCTGGTTTTGACTTCCCTCTCAGAAAGCCAGAGCATGGCAATAATTTCCCAGTGGAGATCTGTGAGGGATATGCTGAAAAGAGAAATTCTGAACGACAAAAAATGGGGAGACTAAAGAAGGATATGAGGACAGTTATCCTCAAGTATCTTGCTTTGTCAGGGATTATTGGATAAAAATAAGCACTTTTAAAGGATGCTGTTACTGGAGCAAATACAGCTGAGGTCAAAAGGTCAAGATACGATGCAGTCAACATAAATTATAAAAAAACGCATTTAAAAAAACTTTTGCTAATGAAGGGGAGCCAAAATGACAAAACATTTCAATAAGAATGATAAGCTTCTGCTGTTGTCAACTGGAAATGAAGCAAAATGCTGTTTACTAGAGAAGCTGATCGAAATAAGAAAAAATTACAGTGGCTTTCATTGCTAGTGTAAAGAATACAGGAAACACTTCAAACCCTACACCAAATGATACCTGAATACTACTAGAAAGCCTTTTGTTTCAAGTGTGACTCAAGAGCGCAAGCACTCACACAATTTTCTGTGGTATACTCTCTGCCTTCATCCACATCCAAAACATAATTAACTGGGAAACACAGTAGACAAGCGCAAATCTGACGTACCTGATATGTAGAGACAGGGGAAGCAGCAATGAATGGCGTGATTGATGTCTGTGGAATCATGCGGTTTGTTGGAATACTGTACGGTGAGGAATAAAATCTGCAAACAAAGAACAAAAGCAAGATTTTTTGAACCTTTCGACTGCTAGGCTCTGACTAACTCATTCACTGCCTCCCGGGCAAAGACAAAAAGAGTCTACACAGGTAATTATGTCCATCTATTTCCAAAACCACAATAAAGAAGATGTGATGGCTCCACTGAACAGATCTTGAAAATGGAAAGGAGGAGGAATATTTACACAAAGCATATTTTTTTCACTTCAACTAGCACAAATACAGAACTTCACAATACAAGAAGTAATTATCTGAAATGCAAAGGCAGCTGATTTTCCAGAGTGCTAGCTAGTGAAAGGAAATTTCTTACGTGATATTGAAGACAATATTACTGATTTCATTTTTACATGCGATACCATTTTCTTTTCAGATCTTAATGCTTCAGTGCTGAGAATAACACATTCCATATACATGCCTGAATTATTTTATTAAGGGATAGCTACAAAAACTCTGGCTGAAATTTTCACATTCATCTAGGCAGAGAGCAAAAAAGCTACCTTCTGCTGAAATGTATCATGAATTATGAGTCTAAATGCCCCAGGCAGCACTGAAAATCTCAGGTTTAGTTGTTTTTATTTCCACTGTTGCATGCTATGAACAAAAGTTGCACTATCTCTTGCTTGATAGTAATAAATGGTGTATTTCTTCTCCTTCCCTGTGGGTTAATGATTATTGATACAATTATCACTTGGAAAATATTGCTACTGGTGGATTGTGTAAGTACTTAATATATGTGTGCTTGTAAAGATTTTTGTATTTGCCCTTTTTTCAGTTGTAACTGTAAGCCAGAAAAATAAAATTGTTTAAAAAAAAGAACGTTTGTGGTCTTACAGCTGTCAAAATGCTGATATTTTGGACTCCGAGAGAGAGAAACACTCCTGTCCAGTGTTCTCTTGTCCGATTTAAACCCCATG
The DNA here is from genome assembly GCF_965183815.1 of Platalea leucorodia. Lineage (NCBI taxonomy): Eukaryota > Metazoa > Chordata > Aves > Pelecaniformes > Threskiornithidae > Platalea > Platalea leucorodia. The sequence continues at coordinate 123,842,839 of NC_138823.1, forward strand.
AAAATCCTTCTCATGTAGAGTGCACCAATCTTATGAGTAACACAAGATTTTGCACATATGCTCTCTCTGTAACAGTGAAGTGGATTACACATTCCCGTCTTTTTGGGTTTTTTCTCCCTATGCTGAGGCAATCAACAGTAGCTTTCCACGAGAGCCATGCAACAAAAAAATCATTACTGGTGTTTAAACAAGTGCTCTACTTCCTGATTGCCCTGGCATCCCAGATTTAGTACTAATCAGTCTAGTTCAGACTGGATGCATTCATTCTGGATGCAGGCTTAAATAACCACCAACTTCATCCAACCAATAGCCTCAGAAAAACAGGCTGCTGTCTTTGAAGGTTGGGCGGAATCATTCGAAGTTAGGAGGGGAGAGGGAGACAGAGAAGCAATCATTTGTTCTCTCTATTCCAAATAAGATTTTAAAATGCCAAAAGCAGCAGGTGGCGTCTGAGGGATTTTTTTGTTTAATAGAAATATATTGCTATTTTAGGAACATTTGTCTGCCCTTACAATGCTCGCACAGAGACTATTTTAAAACTGTGCCTTTGCCCAATTTTATATATATCCTATTATGAGAACTTAGAGGCATTTGTATCCCACCGCTTGTATCAAACATTAAGGTCATACAACATTGCAGGGGAAAGGATTTTTACAGCACTAGCAGGGTTAATCTATGGCATTAGCATGACGCATGTTATCTATGTCCTGTTATGGGGGTCTTCTCTCAGATCAAGGGTAACCAGGAATCACTTTGGCTATGCTGTTGCTAAGTGGATGAACTAAGAAATGCTGCGTGCAGCAAACGAAAACAGTCAATGGCAGACTGATAGAATTCCCTCTATAGGTAAAATGTATAATAGAAATACATATAAACCTCTCGAACTGAAGGACAGTATAAAAACAAAACTCTCTTGAGAAAACAACATATTTTTGTTCATTCTGTTCTCATTCTGTCTATCAGCCTGGCACTGATGCTGCACTCATACCGTGTATGAACTGCTCGGACAAAGATGAGTGCAGGGGACAAACAACTTTCCATTTGGAAGTAATGCTGACTCTTTGGAATAAACTCTCCAATAAATCCCAGCAAATGCTACCAAATTTACAGAAAACGCATGCTAAGCCAAGAACTTGACAGACAGCTAACCATTTCAGTTTCGGCTTAGAGATGCAGTTATCTGAATAGTACATAAGCTTGTAGAATATATACTCTGGTAATGTGAAAAATACAACCCTTCCAACACCCCTGCCAATACCATTTATCTGTCACAGTTTGGAATGCTCTCAAATAAGCATCAAATAAAACATACTACCAGGACACCCAGCTATATTGTGAAAATGCATGCACCAAAGCATCAAAGAAGAGAAACGAAGGAAATCTGACACAGCAAATGACAACGTGAGAAAATCTAGTTCATATATTTCAATTTCAATAATAATAAATCAAGTTTAACAATCCGAGTCACTGTGACAGGGTGAAGATCAAACATTTTGCAATCAGGCATCCCTTATACCCAGAGACAAAGGTTTGTCTTCCTGCCACAGCATCCCCCGTGCCCAAAGGGATCTACAAAAAGGATTCCGATATTGCCTGAGGGAATTCAACGGAGCAAGAACTGAACAAGTATATTCTGAAGGCCTCTCTACCAAGCATGAGGTACAGTGGTATGGTGAGGACAAAGGTGTCCCTGCCAGGGAAAGGCTCAAGTGGAGCCTTCCGGAGGCATGGGATACTCAATCTGCCACAGTGCTACAGCCATGTACCACGCTGGCAGGACCCGCTCACAAAGAGGGCTCAAGCTGCTCTCACCCATGGGACACGGAGACATCTCCTCAGATTCCCTTTACATACAAATAGGCTAATGTCCTAATATGTAATTGGCATAAGTGACGTGCTGGGAACCTAAAATAAGACAGGAGGAGCACAAATGCAAGAGTGGCCTGCTCAGGTGTAAACCCTACAGCATCCCAACAAGATCTGCAGCTGCTGACCTTGCCATGTTCGATCTTAGGCTTTCCCTTTTTTTTTTTTCTTTAGGCTCAGGGAGAGGTGAAATGAGGTGGAAGATGCATGTTTTGAGTAACTCCAAGCCAACACAGGATTCTCAGTCATCAGAATACGTATATCAGAAAGAGGACTGGAAAGAGATACAAATTATACTGGCTTTGACTCATTTTAGATATACTGTTCAATTATGCCCCCAAGTTTCCTGGCATTAAAATGTACCGTGTCTGGTATGGCACTTTGAGAGCTGTAGGCTTTGTGGTAGTTGACCTGTGGGCTCTAAGGAGAGCTCTCCAAAAGGCTCAACTGCATTTTCTGCAAATGCAGTTTACATCCTTACATTGGCCCATACAGTTTTTTGCGGGCGCGAGTCAGCGTCCCTGCTCCTCATCTGCAATTGTGATGCTAAAAGCAAAAGCGTAGAAAGGCAGGTGGCTGGGAGGAGACAAAATGGACATTGGCCTTGTATTAAATACAGACCTTTTCAGCATGCCCAGATTCCATAAGCACAGCGAAAACTCATCACTAGGAGGGAAAAAGACGTTCCTGGATGTTCACAAAGAGGGGTTTATACAGGGCTCAAAAGAAAATGTTTTTAAGAGACATTAAAAAGAACCACGTTCCCAGTACATCATCAGGCACACACAGGCAATGCTTTAAGAACAGTTTCTGTTGCTTAAGAGACAAAGCACATACTCCCCTCCTACACCAACCCCCCCTCCGCATTTGGGGACTGCATTATCTGTAGCGTCTGGTCGCTATTTCCCTGCCAAAAAATAGAAAAAAAAAATCCATATGGTTCCCATCCTATGGGGGAACGTGCAAGCTTCCACACAGAATCTGCACAAGAGCAAGACCCTATTTGCACTGCAATAAACACCATTTGCTCATGCCTCATGCCTGCAGGCAGTACTGAAAAAGTTAGATTCATAAATAGTATCCTGGGGCTCACATAATGTAAGAGTATTACCAAGCATTATCAAGGCAGCAATTTTCTGTTGCAATAAGCCACAGAGTCAGATGTTTGAGATGAAAAAGACCTATCTGAATACTGAGCCCATTGGCCAGCAAATGTGCAGTATCGTCCCCCAGATATCAGATATTAAACTAATACAGTACTTTGCAGTCTTAGTCAAATGGCCAGGAGGACTCAAGCCTCAGGAACATTTTAAATGAGCATCCTTACAGTGCAAGTACAAGTGCTCTATTTTGTTCTTTGTACGAGTGCATTAAACCACTAAAACAATATTAATACCACAAATTGAAAAATCGATAGCATATTACAACAGGCACACTACTCCCCAAAATAAAACCTGAGTACCTTTGTAAATGCAATTCAGAAAAGGCTGATTATATAACAAAAAAGGCACAGAGAGACTGGCAGGGGAAAAGAGCGTATCTACTGAAGTGTGTGGTTACCGCGTCTTCAGTAACTCATACTGCAATGCTATGGTACACTACGGGCTGGATTCTCCACTCCATTATACCAGTTTTACGCTGATGTAACTCCACTGGATGCTTAAACAGAGTTACATGGGCATAAAAACAATATAATGAAATGGAGAATCAAGCTTTACAACGTAATAGACTCAGAAGAAAATTATCTATTCCTTTGTGGGGAAAAAATCTTAGCTATTTTTAGTGAAAGCCTCTCTCTCACTCTCTTTTGTTTTATTCCTGCTATAGATTTTCAAGGCAAATACGTAGTTATACAGTAATAAAAGTGATAGTACTACACCATGAGCAATGAGAACCTACCTTTTCATCTGGACAACATACAAGAGTCCAGATTCTTCCCTGAGGTTTGGTTATGCCCCAACCTAAAACCTAATATAATCCATGCCTCTTAAGGAATTCTGAATTTTAAATACCACCCTATGACACCTGCGGAGACATGTACGTCTGGATGGCTTCCATCCTCCATATAACTCTGTGCAGACTTAGCAACTTGCATGCATCAAAATGCATTTTTCAACCCTATAAAGGACTCTAATAGATGTCAGCATGTGCAATCTTTCTTTTTAAGTTTTATTGATAATTCATACCTCACCTGAATCTTCACCTTGGCTTGGGTTTCTCATCTCCAGCCTCAGTTCACTAAGCTCCACGCTACAGAGCACCTGAAGGACTGAGTGACTCATGCTTATCACAGCACATCAACAAGTCCTGAGCTGTGCGCAGGGTCAACACTCGCTTAACCTGGCCGCTGCACCGAACAAGCCTGCTACAAGGAATCAGTCTTTCTTTTACAGACCTTTGGGTAACATTGCTCCATGCAAACTTTAACGGCTTGGTCCACCTTGCTGCCGAAGTATAATGCAGCATTTTACCCACAGGGAGGGTATGGGCACACCATCAACACAAGGAGGCTGAAAGCAGCAGCTTTGTGCTCACTTCCAGACTGTCCGCACTGTGAGGAAGAGCAATGCGTTTGCCTAATGCCCCTTCACCGACGATTCAGTTAACCTCTTTTACTTCATAGTGCTTAAGAGCCTTTAACTGTCTTCCACCATGGACACATACCTGCTGCGATACCCATGTCTTGTATCAGTGAGCAACAAATCGCATTTGCACATTTTACAAGCAAAGCATCGAGGTGCTCCCAGACCTCACTAAAATAAAACCCATGAGCTAGATTTTTATTGTACTTGCAAGCAAAGAGGCTTATAAAAAAGAGTAAAAATTTATAACTCCAGGATATGTAGAGACTACTAAGTGAGTGCCTGGGGAGCTAAAAAGAAACTGTGCAATCAAAGGGTCCTGGTGGTCCTCAGGTGACAGCATTTTAAAGATGCAACCAAAGGATGGAACAGTAGTTGTGTAACTTTTAGTGGACAAATTGTTTTTTCCACATAGTAAGAGCTTCTTCTCATGATACTGCATGCAATCAAGATCTCACCATAAGAGCATTTTGAATGAGATGGTTTTGTCCTGATGAAATTGAAAATATTTTGACACTCTAGAAAGAAGAGATATGTCAAAGCGGTAATTAATTGTCACTCTTAGAGAGATATCCAGTGTTGTAGTTTATTTCATGCTTTACATATAAAAGAACAGTTAAAAAACTGCAGAGCTGAAATTCTCCATTGAGTACTATTTCTTTTCCCAATGATCAGTGACAGCATGTTCAAACAATTGAGTGACCAAACCATCTGAGCAGCCTGAACACCTGAGCAGCATGGGTACTCTCTGATACAAATAATGTCTGATTCTGAGATAACTTTCATAATTTCAAAAAAAATATATTCTTGAAGTAAAATGATATTAATCTCAAAGGATCATTCAAATTACAGTTTCCAAAACATTCACACAACTGATATATAGGAATTCCTTTGAAATAAAAGCCAGTTGTCTGGATGAAACACTGGTGGATTATGAACTAGTGACGGTTTTATTTATAGCCTATAATGTGTTTGTTACCAACTGAAAAGTATGACAACAGAGGAGAAAGACTCGTTTGGGAGGTCAGAACAGGGAAACAGAACCAGAGGATTCTGAAATCACAACTATGCAAAAACCCTCTTTTTTCTAAGTTGATCTGGTTTGGCCGCTTCCTCCACAACACGGGAATATCATGAGTCCTACAAAGCTACTGCTTGTAAAGGGCAATTAAGCAAAATATACTAACTATTATTGATTTTTTTTTAAAAACTACTGGGAATGTTAGTGTTTTCCTAAATGCTTCAAGGAGCAGTGCCCTAACAAATATTTAACAAATAAACCAATTCTCGCCTGTATCAATACATTCTCTCCTTCGGCTGGAGAATGCAGATGAGAATATCCATGGAATTCGATAATCATATCAAACATCTCTCTGATCAAAGAGTGACTGTCAAAAAGTTCAAGGCCGAACCTCCTGCTTCTCTTCAAATTGTTGCTAACCTCTCTGAAAGGACAGCTAGATTTCAAGGCTCTGTTTTTCTAGCTCATGAAATAATTGGAAATATAATCATGCAGGTAAATAATACGATGATGTAACTTCTCTGCTAAATTTGAAAAAAAAGTTACAATTCTTTGTGTCAGTAAACCGTAGTTGAGAAATGAAGAAGAGTGTTGCTCAGAATTTTACCCCTAAATCCCATCTGCTAACACGCTAATTTAAGACTTTCTCTCTATTAGGCATGTCTATTCAGACAATGCTATGGAAGCCAGCCAGCCTGTAGAGAGAACCCCACATGAAGTAACAGCTCTATTATCCAAAATATGCTGGAATCTTCAATGATTATTTTAACAAAAGCAACGTCAGTAAAGGGAAACTTTACTGGTTTCCATTTCATGACAGAGCGAGCTTAAAAAAACATTCATCAGCATTTGCCAAATAGAGATGGAAACTATTAGGAAAAACAACTTCCCATTCAAATGGATATTACAAACAAGAGGGCATAAAAACAAAAGGGAAACTAAAAGAAGAACTTGACAATACAGCATTACATGCTTCAGACAAAATATGACTGAGTGAATTTGCTTCTGAATAAGTTTCACCACAGAAAGAGAAAACAGAAGATGGCATTCAAAATAATTTTAAAAAAAAGCATAAGAAAACGTGCATTCCTTACCCATTCTGTATAGCAGCTGTTGGATCGTAAGTCAAAGCCATGCCAGCCTGCACATAGTTAGGGAAGAAAAACAGATTTTTACTATTACTGAAGAAAAAAAAAAGACAAAAAAAAAGACGTTAAACATATTCTAAGCAATATGAATAAAAACTGAATGCAACTTAAATGGAAATCTGAATTCTCCAGGGAAGCTCAGATGGCCCAAAGCAGCACAGACAGATTGGCTACCTCCTCTGCCTGAGAGATCTCCAAGAAACAGATCTGATCAGTATGTTGGTTGTCATCTCTCCATAACATTTAGGCCAAACAGTGCTTTTGTTGTACCAGTAGCAGTTAATAACTCCACTGAGATCAATGCATTTACATCCAATCGCATGCTGTAAGAAGACAAGGCCAAATCCTGCTGTTGCCTGTGAGACAGGTAGTTGGTAAATATCCTAAAGCCAGCTTCGCAAGAGCTTCTCATGAAGGAGTCTCATCATTCCTACAAAGGCCACACCCTGCATGACCCCAGTCTACCATTTCCTTGGGCTGTCACTCCTATTTACAGTTAATTCATTACCATAAGACAAGAAACAAAAAGTGGGCTGTGAAGCAGAAAAGACCAAACAAAAAACCAAAAAAAAGTGCTCGAGCTTCTAAACAGGGCTTTTAAAATACTCCAGAAATCTGGACAGCAAAAGAATTTTTTAATGGGCTACACAGAGCCTTTCAACTGCCGTTCACCACCGAGCAGATGGTGACCTGTGCGAAAGGATTTGGCAGTGTCAAAACAGCGTCCAGTTAACAACCGTCACCGCCGCCACCATTAGCAGACATGCCCACAGGTACCGCGGGAAAGGCAGGGAGAGAGCAGGACTGGCGGCTGAATTTCCCGCTCCCCCTTATGCTCCAAGACGGCAGTTGGGGCCGCGTGGGAAGGACCAGCTTTTTCCCCAGCATCCAGTTTAAGATATTGGGCTGATAATCTCTCCTCCCACACACTGCATTTGCTTTGACTGTTTGTCTTCCCTATTATTTTTTTCCTCCCTTCATGAAATACTTTCCAATATAAGACACTACCAGGAGACGGGCAGATGCTTTCCTTTGTGCAGGGGTAGGAGGAGAGAGGAGAGGGCCCCCGTTACTCAAGATGCTCCTCTCCCTTTGGGAGAAGCTGAAAAATGGCCATAGCACCCTCCCACCCCAAGGCACTGCATTTCTCTCCACTTGTCATACGGACCATATGCTCACTGCCTGAGACAGGAGACAGAAGCGCTTGCTTCAAGGACAGGTGCTTTACTAACTGTGCAGCAGGGTCCACACTCCTGGTGGGAGCTTTTAATGCCCCTGGACCCATCTACCAAAGTACTTTCGAATAATGGCATCTGCCCCCTTCCAGATGGCTGCTCAGACAGGTCAGGAAAGCGTTTGGGCTTGGCTGGCTCCCACGCAGGCAGGTGAGCAGCCAGGGTGCTCTGGTGATGAGCAGGCAGAGAGCGGGCAGCACTCCTGGAAAGCCAGGTTAGCCTGGCAGCTGCACATTGGTCTAAGAGGAGATGGTCCAGGTTTCCAGAGGCCAAAAATAATTTCTGATCTGAATGCGTAGGCTTTACGCTACCTTTTGTAGCCAAAAAAATGTTCATGTCATTATTAAATTTGTATATTTTTCTCATTATTCTTTTAAGCAGCTGCTAGGGCAAATGCTTTGCTTATGGAAAATGCCATTGTTTTAAGAACATATGTACCATCTCCCAAGCAAAGGATAATTCAGGAGACTAAGGCCAAGAACGCACGGCTGTTTTTTTAAAATGCATTCATTTCATACAAAGAAAAAAAAATGGCTATTTCTGCATGTTTAGAATGTCAAAGAATCAAATTTAGAGTGACCCCAACCACTGCTAATTTTAATGTAAAAAATAAGTTAGCTTAGAAAATCAGAAGGGATGATCTACTTGTTTATATATTCTTATGTCTTATACTTTCTCAGCATATTATATTGTTTGGTAAGGCTGCATTAATTACTAATGGAAATATATACCGCTCATCCCAAAAGAGAGCTAATAAAACTTTAATATCATAACCATTTTTTGTCTGCAATACATTTTAGAGAAAAAAATCCTCTCTTATTTTCCTTTCTCTTTTCAACACTTGTAAAATTTGTTATTGCTCTCTTTTTATATTCCTGCGCTGGTAAAGACAACTTAAATACTATGTACAAGCCCTAGAGGGACAGAAAAAATAGTTCTAACAATTTTTTAAAAAACTTAAAAATAACTTAAGATATTCTCTATAAATCAAGGTGTTGACATTTTAACATCTTACCACACATCTTCTCAAGACTAAGAAAAAAACCCCTTATAATCCCTTGGGAAATGAGAGATCCAAGCTTTCTAAATAAGGGACTTTCTAGATCTAACGGTCCTTAGAGTTGTCTGGAAGAGAGCCCACTATATACCACAGCTCGCATTAGTGCCACCTGGGGACAAAGTGGCAACAAGGGAGGGAGGGCTCTTATTTTAGTTTCTCTGACATAAGTAAGTATGAGGGTGCAGAAAGGATAAATTGCAGCAGCGCTTTCACTGGAGCCCTAACAATGCTCAGTGTCCAGACCAGACCTGCAAACACACGTTTACACCACTTTCAGTTGATATTAGAGCACATGGTCGTGCACAGACCCTCAGCTTGCCCTCCAATGCCATCACAGCCCAGACCTGCGTGTGGCTGCGTGCAGACAAACTGCACATACTCCTCTCTCTATATATTAGCACCACCACCATTATATATTAGTGATACTAGGAATAAGGGACACTGTTGTGGGCCTGGCGAGTACAAAATATGAAAGGCTAGACACTCATTGCTTTATCCATGCTCCATATCCATACTGCACGGTGACAGATTACCAGAATCTGTTCAAGTACTTCAGCAGTGACCACTATAAATATCACTATCACATTTGCCAGTAAATGAAAGTTTCACATTAGACAAATACGACACAGCGTGTGGCAATATGTGCATATGGTACACCACCTACAGTTTGCCCAGTAATATTGCTAATATCCTCCATTGCTGAATGGCCTTAAACAGCTGCTATTTCAAATAGCTGCTAACAGAGGACTATTTACTTCTTTCTCATCAAGTTGTGTAATTCCTCCCTACAAAAATATGCTGGCTGGAAGCCCGGGAGAGGCAAGAGTTAGCCTGGACCAGTGAAAGATTTATGGTCTGAAGCATCCTCATTCATCAGGAATAAAAACTGATGAGCAATAATAAGTTACTGGAAAATTGTCTGCACTTTCCTCCGTAGCACACAAACAGGAATTCCAAAAATACCAAATACAGAATATTAGGGTTGGCCTCAGACTTCCATGTGATAGAGGTCCAGCTTATTCTGTCAAAAACAGCACTGAATATAGTTGTCACTGTGCTTAATACAGTATTAACTATACCGAGGCACTGGCTGATGCCTCTATAGCAGTCCTCAGTTGTGCTGAAGAGTATTTTCTTCCAGGTCTTTTCATCCACTGTTTTGCTCATGTTTCAGTGGAAGGACAGGGTTTTATTCCTTCTTCTGATAGTGACACTTCCTGGTGAAACGCCACCTGAGCGAGTGGCACTGATGATGGAATGTCACTTTAGGAAACTATTTGTCAGATACATCTTCTATGAAGGAACAACTGAACCACAGAATTTTTATGCTGCTCAGCCAGATAATGGCCACATACTCAGCTACTGAATGAAAATCCTGCACCTCAACATTTCAACATGCAATTCCTTAAAGCAATCAAAAAAAGGGACATCTGCTATCAGTCCCACACATAATAATAAATAAAGACCATTCTCAATGATTACTTGACTGGTGCGTTCAGAATGTCACAAGTGACACAGAAGTAAAACCATCTCATTTAAAATACTGATTTTTTTAAAAGACTATTTAAACCATGTGTTTACTTATTGTTTATTTTTACCAAAGTGTCTGAACTTAAGACAAAGGACTGAAGATTTTTGCTATTTTGTTGCTGCTGTTTTCTCATTATTGACATCCGTGAACAAAGAGATTCTAATAACAAGAGACCCAGTCTGCACCTTTCTTTAAATTTAAGCTCTTTCCTTCAATAAAGTGCAGGAAATAACAGAAAGCCTCTGGAAGGCAAGGGTTCTCCCAGGAAGTTTGAAGGCCTCTGTTCAACACTTGACTGTGAAAAATTTTCCATGGGCAAAGACAAGGTGTTCTGTTTCTGTTGTTTTCCCTCTCTTTGTTATGATTTGAACATAAATGAGCACATTTGCCTCATTAAAAAGACGCTTAGACCATCACATTTGCATTGCTTATGTAAATTGGATCTGTAAATCTCTCAAAGAAATGATTAAGTTGTGGAGTGATTATTTAAAAAATGATCACATCTTCAATATCCTGTGAAATAAGGTGGGTTTATTATTTCTCTTCCAAATCTCTCTGAACTCTCACAAGAACAACCTTTATCAGCCCAGTATCTGTCTTCCAGCAAACAGAAGTATCCATAAATGACCAAATTTTAGGTTGCACGATATCTTCTTTGCTGCTGGGAAGCTGCTTCCATAAACAACTTTACCAACATATCACCTTCTCTCAGTGTATGCATCTTTTCCTCACTGTGTGCAAAAATTCACTGCAATACTGACCTACTAGAGATGTCCCATGCCTCTTCCTCAGAGGTGAATCTTCCACGTCTCCTCAAACCTGCTCTGGCCAGCCTACGCCTAGTGCTGGAGCACCTGCGCAAAGCAAGGCTGCTGTCGCCACAGGATTTCTTATTGTGGAGGAGGCCACAGTCCCACTGGAAAAACGTTGTAAAAGCCTACAAACTAAAAAGGGGTGAAATCCAGTGATGTGGTGGGTTTTCCAAGCAGGAGGCTCCCTGGGTTTCTCCTCCTTAAGGTGAGATTTGGAAAAATAAGGTTGTACCCTAGGACTCAAGGGATTTCTGCCATGAACCAATGGGGGAGTTAGACCAGAAGATAAGTCTCTCTTCCCCATCTCCTCTGACTCATCCCCTCACCCTTGCAGGATGGAGGACTGCCGTCCCAGGGGAATGGGTGTGCTCTTGGCTACTACAGTGGAATCAAGTGAAATTTCAACACTGAAATTCCTGGACTTGTTTTGTTACCACTGCTAATATCTGCCAGGCATCGCAGCACAAGGATCTCTTGTGCCCTGGCAGCAGATACTCTGACTGAAACACTTTGAAGATAGAAGAGAGAGGAGGGGGAAGAAACTAACAACCCAAATGAGATTCGTTTAGAACACTGATTTAATAAAATAAGCTCAGTCAGCAGTAAAGTTAACTTGGCAGAGTTCCTTCCTTTGCTTAAACAGTTCTGTCAGAAACATTCCACATTATTAGAAATATTTCTGAATTTAATTCTGAATAAAAAACACCTTTCTTTTTTAGAGAAGGAGAAATCCAGAATGTAAATGTGACACTTCTTAAATATATAGATGCATATGAAAGAAATGGAGCATTTCCCAGTGATGTGTCCTCCTTAAGCAGCTGCAAGTTCTGAGGAAAAAAGTGGTCGTGGAGAGAAAAATATATCATATTGAGGTCAAACTTGGGAAGTGATTCGTAAACCTCAGAAGGTCAGAGGTTGAGCTGATAAACACAATGACAAGTTCAGATATCCAAATGAATGGCAAGAAACCCTTTTTGCTCTACGGAACTGGACTAGAAGTCTAAACTACACAGCTTCTGTTCTCTGTGTTGAGTCACTTTGTTTCCACTTCAATTTATCTGATGAGTTAAAAGCTAAGTGCTGAAGTTTACAAAAGTCAAAAAGAAAAAAAAGAAGATAATATCCTCCTCATAGAGACATATATAATACAGTATAATTATTCTGTTTCCACAGCCAACTGATATATTTAACCTTGCCATCTTCAAGTCTATGAACCATCTGCTTTTGGGGATCTGGCACACCTGTTTTACCATCAGTCTGATCCAGTGTTAAATCAGCTGTGGATTAACGTCACATCTGCACACTAGATGTGTGTGTTACAGTGAGTTGGGAAGACTTCCAGGGATGGCTTGCAGCACTACTGAAAATGACAGCCCACCAAATATCTGTTGGGGATACAGCAGAGTGCAGAAAAAGATACGTCCTTTCCCCCTGTCTCCAGTATCTGTTTATTCTGCGTAAGAAACACTATTGCAGCAGCAGAATTCAGAGGAAAAATCAACTGTAAGAAAATTTCTGGGGCAAACGGCATGACGTTTTTCACCACAGAAGGAAATCCAAAGCCAAAATGAAAACTAAGAAAACTAATCTCAGAGAGTCCTGATTCTGCTTTAACCAAACCATGGCCCTTATTATGAGTAAAAGCGATCCCTTTTAAAATCCTGATTTCAGGGATAGTGATTTCATATAGGTCATTATTTTAAAATATTTTTATCTGCTTTAGAAGCTCAAAATCCAACCATTTAAACTGGGCTTTGGTATTTGTGCCACTTAGGCACCTTTTCAAAACGTTGCCCACACTGACAGTGTCTTGTGTCAGGAAGAATTTTTAACTCATTGCTCTGTATCTTTTCACTTATTTGCCAGTTACCTTTTGCCCTTCTACTTTCTCCCTCTGTGTAGGCTTGTCTTCAGGTTCAGTGCCTCTCTTTGCTAAACTAAGCTTTTGCTGAAAATAAGCATGCAAAATACTGACCAATGTCTAACTTACATGCACGCTAAATATATAGTAAATGTCTTTGTGCATGGTTTGCATATGAGGGTACTACTGCATATCTGGAAAGGCCTGGAAATTGTCTCCCACAGAAAAGGAAAAATTATTTGTCTAGGTATAAACCACATCAGTCCTAGACACTGAGGGTTATGGAACCCAACTAAGTTGTACCTATCTCCTTAGAAGTATAAAAAGAAATCTATGTCTCAGTTATAAATGGGCCTGGAACAGACCTACTAATCATTTCTAAATGCCTGCTGTTGGTAAAGAAGGGACGCCTGGCACCGAGGATCAACTGCTTCAGCCCTTCACTGGTACTGACTTTACAAAAAAATCAGGAAGTCTCTCAAATTACCTATTGTATGTTTTTCTCTCTAAATTACTGTTTATATTAGACAAAATTGTAATGAGTAGCAGATAAAAAGAGAAACTGTTAACAAAAGCAACATTCCCAAACTACTAGGTCATCTTATTTTTTTAAGAAAGAATTAAAAACATGTTTAATTCTTCAGACATTTCACCAACTGATCTTGAAAGAAAACAAAGGAGAAAGGGGGAAAGGAGGAAGAGAGGGAAGGGGAGGAAATGGAGGCTAACCTCTTGGCTATTGAGAAACAAAAATGTAACCCAGATTACACAAGCAAGAAAGCCATCAATAGAAGAATTACTGGTGGCGATTATTAAATATCATTACAGACCTCAGACCAAATTCAATGACAAGGGGGTTGCATTCAATAGTGCATGTTGCTGTTGTGATATATGCACCAATACTGTAATGGTGATATTTTCTTGCAAGAAAGACAATGCAAATATTTAAATGGTCTAAATTTTACAGAAACTTGCAAACGAAGTATCAAAGGTTTCAAAATATTGTGACTGTTAAAAAAACCTTAATCAGTTTGGGCTGACCAGATATAGAAAGGCTACCATTTCTAGAACTGTTCTTTCTAGAAGAATGTAAACAGTAATAAACTTCGGGCTGATGCAAAGCATTTCTTTTGTTTTCAATTTATGTGAGATTTCTCCCTTTCTACCAGATAAATTTCAGATAAACCCCCTCTTAAATACACATCTCAAAAGATTTTATTTCTGAATAACCAAAACAAAGTTTCAGTAAATCTGCAATAAAAGATTATGTTGTAAAATTTAAGTTTCGGTTTTTAATCCAATCTGATCTCAATTTGTAACTACTTTTGACTCCCCAGATGCATTTTCAGCTAATGAACATTTTTTGGAGAAATGTCACCCACCTCTACACTTGTCAATTGCAATTTGGAGGTAAATTAAATCAAATATTTTACAGACAGAAATTGAATATGATTACCCTCTATCACCATCTCAACACGATCTTGTCAGGCAAAATTTCAAAACAGAGTGCTGAATTAAACCAGTGTGACTCAGAAAAAAACTATATTGAAATAAAAAAAATTAAACTACTAACTCAGTTATTAGGTCAGAATTTTACTGCAAAGATTTCCAACATTTGCAGGTTTCACTGTACATTAATTGCACCTGTATGTTAGATGCCTAATTTGACAGCCTTTTACAAAGCCATCAGCAATCTAAGCTCTCGGCCCCTTAGTCCAGAACTGGTCAGCCATCACAAAGCCTGAGTCAAATGCCTCAGTAAATCTCCTGAGTATTTCCTGAGGCTTCAAACAAGAGTGGAAGGGTAAGGACTAGAAAGTGCTATTCAAGGTCAGGCATTATTCCCTGGTTACAATTGGCCAAGTAACCAAGTACCAAAAAACCCCCCTGAAAAGCCCTAGAGGAATTCAGTGTATTCCTGAAGACTTGACTTTAAAAGGTAAGCCAATCTAACAGCCAACTAAAGTACTTCTATATGGTTATGAAGCAATCTACAAAAATGGATGATAGGAGTAAGATTTTCTATTACATTCTGCAGTATGGCCTGAAAACTTTACCAAAAAAAGTAATGCTCTCTTATAAAATTCCCTGGAAGCTCTCCATAAAAGAGAGCAAAATCTCTGAGAACAGCATGGCCAGAGAGGTAAAACCTGCTCCTCCTCACTAAATCTCCTGCCATTTCCCCCCTGCAGCAGAGTACTGGGCACTGCTGCCTGTCTCTGCTTCGCATACTCAAATTTGAGGCCAGTTACAGAACTGTTAGTGCCATTTCTCCGGGGTCTGTCCTTCCAAGCAATCATCCTCATGCACACTCAGTGTTAATGCTGGTTAAACCTCAGAAGTCCTTCACATAAGTATTCAAGAATGCAAAGGCTTATCTGAACAATAGCCAAATACATCTTGGTCTAGATACCACAGGATTTGGCCAGGGAGTAATCTCTTGGACGCTATTTCAATGCTTTTCTTTGGGGAAGAAACCAAGAAAAAGCAGAGGTTCATGGAGTATTTCCAGATCCCATTTGTAATCAGAACTATGACACTTGTTATATATCAATTATTTCTCACTACTGACTGCCTGTTCTTTTTTAAAGAAATTAAAGTTGACAGGAATAATTGTAGGAAGGTTACCCGAGTGCTGCTACACAGAGAACAACTGAATGGTACATCGTGATTTGAGTAAGATCATTGAAGGACAAAGAGTCAGAAAAACCCTATTGCATATAAAATATAAGAGTAATTACACAAGGATTTTACATTGGAAATAAGAAAACTAACAACGGTGGGGAAGAAATCCAATAAATGAGTCACCTTAAAAGAGAACATGCATTCTTGTCTTCGATGCTTTGAGTAGTAAATATCCAATGTGCAGTAAGGTATTAACCAGATGTTAGTAAACAGCAAAAATCTAAGAAAATCTAAGAAAACAGAGCACATTCCTAGCCTGAAATATTTCTGAGTTTGTATCTTTACAATCTTTCCACATTTGTAGATTATACCATGACAACAGCTCTGTAGTTGACTGTGAACAACAATAAGGAATGATGTCTCCCAGCAGTGAAAATTAGTTTTTAAATGTTGATACTATAAACACACCAACCACACCCTGCCTCTAGGTCACAGGGATATCACTGTGCTTAATATGAGCCACTCCACTAGCAGCAAATGAACTAAGTACGATGTAATAAGCTGATGCCCTGAGGCCACAGGCATAATGGTGACTTGTTGGCTTTAACTTTCTATTCTCTTGTTTATTGATTTGAACTGAAGGAAGTATAGAACAGTGGAGATAATAGCTACAATGGCATTTACTATTTAAACAGGGATTTAGAAGTCTTTAAAATATGGATTGTTGACCTTATTGAGGGTTTATTATTGTCTCCTATATAAATAGACCTTTGTTTTTCAAGCTCTGTATATGACGTCATGAGTCTACCGCTTGAAGTACTTCCTGGGCACTTGTTCCTCAGTAGACCCTTAACATGACAAACCATAATGGTTCCTAAGAAGACGTCTTCATTTTTTGAGACATATGACATAAGAGACTGCAATGACTCTCTGGAGACTTCTGCAATCTCTTATAGCAAATGTGGCTGCCACACTGGCACTTTCATCCCACAAAGCTAAGAATATTTTGGAGCACTGCTGTTGGAACAGTGTACAATAACCACATTGCTGGAGGGAGAAATTTCTGTGCTTTCAAGAGGCCTTTATGTTTGTTTGAAGAGCTCACTAATCGTGCTAGGGTATATATGTCATAAGCTAATGGTCTGAAAAGTATCAGCTAGCAAAATCGAGTAGTTACAAAAAAGCAGAAAACCTCTAGAAACAGGTAACTTATACCAAATAGTTTTCTTATTTATTTGCTTTGTAAAATTGAAGTAAATGTAGCAAACCCACCAAAAAAACCCCAACAACAACAAAAAAACCCAACTTGTATTCTAGTGGGTTACAACTGAGCAACATCCTTTTTTTTTCCTTGAAGTCTCAATCATAAACACAAAGAATGGGTGTTTAGGATGGAAATACTTGTAAGTCCTTAGCCTTTGTAGCTATCATCATGCATAAGAAGGTACTATGACCAGATCTACCTCATTTATTCAAGTGTCTTTATCCTATAACAACATTCAAGAAGAGTAAACAAACTCTTGAAGAGTCAAATCAATTCCTTTCTAAATTCCCCCACATTTGGAGTCACTTCATGTACGAGAACACAGAAAGGAAACTCCAGTAACAGACTGTTTGCAGCTGAGCAGAAAGCAACCATTAGATTTTTTTTAACTTTGTGCACATGATGGAGCCAAGGCTACTGTAAACTGGTTTGTCTTGGACAGAATGAAGAGCCCAGCTCAGATAAGGTTTTGAGAAACTTTTCCATGGACCATACATTTGAATGTGCAAGTGCATCTTTCCCTTTTCTAACAGCCTGCCTATTCCCTGATGATGTTTTATCACCAGGAACTATATAGAAGAAATAACATTGTTGAGTTGCTTAAGAGTAAATTGATTTGGGGTTTATAAAAGGTACACTACAGCTGCTGATGGCACACCAGTAAAGAGAATACTGGGCTCAGGTCCAGCTGCAGACAGAGCGCTCGCGGTGGGACAAGGCTACGCACAGCTCTGCACCAAGCTCTGAAATCGTCTTTTCCTGTAACTTTATACTCCGCACATTATTATAAGCCTCCCTCTCCCCCCTGCTTATGTACCTTTTTCTGTGTGAAACTATTGTGTTTTGTGTGCAATCTGATTTCTTCGTAGCCCTGAACGGTAGACCTCCAGGTCTGCAGCTGACTTCTGCCAAACCCCGGGAAAATAATTGCCGCGTGGCACTTACCTCTCCTTCTCTGGGCCACGGCCTTCCATTCTGTGTGTATTTGCTTTGATTCTGGCGCTTCTTTTGCCCTCCGTCAGCAAATTTGCACAGCAAAGGCTCGGTGGGGGCTGTGAAGACAAGAAACCCAGTCTATATTAGCATCCCCCCCAAAGAAAGTGATTATACCAGCAACAGTAGTGCTTTGTAATACTGATCTTTTGAAGTAAAATCTTGCCTTCTGCAGATATTTTTTGCCTCTTTTAGCCTTGACTCCACTGGCAGCTGTTCTTACTAACTAAGCTTCAAAAAATATATACTGGCAGCCCTTAAAAGAATTTAGCAAATATTGTTGAAAAAATAATCAGCCTATGCAGAATGTTAAGTTGCTGTAGTGGAATAGTAGAGTCAGGCATTAGTTCCAGCTAAGTCAGACACGTATTCATGACCAGCATTAGTGCAAGGATAAACAATACTTCAGTAAAGCAGCTTTCTGTTTTTATTGTAAAAACTTTGCAAGACTGTTTAAGGAATAAGTGTTCTCACTATTTTTGTGTTTCTCGGCACCCAATCCTTTAAAAATCTGAATAAACAGAATAAAATAGAGACTTTTGCCAAGCACAGTCCAATTAGCTTTCTTTTCCTCTTAACTCCTCTTTTAAGCAAGTTGGCAGCTAAGAAAACCCCTTTCCTCTCCAACTGAGATCTGGTGTGTGTGAATACAATAGTCAGGGGGGCCGGAGCCCTGGCAAGAAAGGAATTTCAGAGCTGCACACCCCAAAAGGCAGCTCACAATAGGGCCCCCCAGTGATGAAATTACCACACATCAAATGGGTACAACAGAAAGGGAGCTTTCTGTCTTGGGATCTTTCCCCATCTACCCAGCGTTTAACAGCCTCCCAAACCATTTTCAGCCAAAACTGTAATTAGCTTGCTGGTGGGAGCTTGCCTTTGCTGCCTCCTTCTTAAAAGAGGGGCCAAATTCTACCCGCTTCATTAGGTGTATGTCAGGATTGTCCTTTATTGCCGACACCAACAGAGAAGTAAACCAATATTGGCTTGGTTGAAAGAAATCTAAAAATGATGTGTCACATATGAATTTTTGCAGGAATTTTTTGATTCCCAGGCACGACAAGTAGAGGCTGTAACTAATTAACCAGGGGTTTTGATGGAAAAAAGCAAGAAATCTGTTTTTTCCTCCTTGTGTCCTGTTTCTGGGAGGCTAGAAATGTTGAAAGAATAAAAGCTCAGGGACACAAAGGAAATGTTATGGTAGAGGGGTTAGTCAAGTTGCTGACTTATTTATTTGTAATAAAAATTATGATCTGGTTAAAGGATAAGTTCATATAATATTAAAACAAGCTCACCTCTCCCAACCTCTTAGTTACAGCCAGCTCAAACTGGGTCAGAAAGTGTAGATTAAAACTGTGATCACTTGAAAACTGCAACCAAGGAGCAATGCACATAGGGAATCTCACATCAAAACCACAATTTCGCACTGGGACAGCATCGCTTTGGTTACTTCTGAAGCTTTAACAGCTTTGTTTTTTCATTACCATTTTACCAGGCTAGTAATTTCCAAGGTCACCAGAAACTGAACTGCAGGGAACAATCCATTATTGGCAGAAATCTCGACTGTGTGACCCCAGAGGTCCTTCCCCACCTCTGACTTCGATTATTGTATCAGATTTTGGTAGAAGCAATGCTCAGCCAACCATTTTAAATTTAAAATAATGAAGGTTTAAAAGCATCCAGGTGGCCATGGAGATTCTTTCTGCAGATGGGGAGATTTTACAGGGCTGATTGCCCTGCACTTTCACCGGTTTTACTCCACAGCGCGATGCTGCGTGATTTCAGAGTGGTTACTTACAATTCACTTTGATGTGACTGTGAGGGAGGAGCAGGTGCTAAGCCAGCATTAGAGAAAGACCTATTAAACATCACATCTGAAGTTTCAAAAGCTTTTTGTTTTAGGCACTGAACAACTATCAAGCAGCATACAATACCATTAGGAGGAGCATGTAAAAACAATTTGCACATTGGATATTTACACATGCCATGATCATCTGCTAATGTACACATGTGGTATTAGCCCATATACTATGATGCGGTTGAGCAAGCTAGGAAATCATATGGTTTACTACATATCCTCTCTTTATATTAGCCAACCACAAATAGGAAGCTGTTGCCATTTCTGCAATTCCCAATATCCAGCATTACCATCTGGTGACCTCTTATTTGTTAACTTGGGGCTTCCTAAAGTTAACTGAGATTGAACAGAACTGCCAAACAACTTTACTCCCCTCCATCTAGAAAAAATGTGAAAAACATTGTACAGACTTTTCAGGAGGTAGGGAAGAAGATGGAAAAGGACAACAGTACCATGCCCTTCACAGGCAAGTTTCTGCATGGGAGGTTATATTCCCGTACAGCAAATTGAGGGGAATTCTGGGGAAAAAGTCGATCTGTGTTGATCAACATTAACATAAGCAAAAAGATCAAAAGAAAATGTTCTGATGGGAAGACAGAGTCCAGATAAGATGGTTTGGGGTTGTTTGTTGTTGTTTTGTTTTGTTTTTTGTTTTGTTTTTGTTTGTTTTTTTGTTTTAAAAAACACAGGCACATAGCACATTACAACCAGAAAGACAGAAAATTAATTTATTGGCTCTGAAGTGGTGTAGGTCTTAATGGTTTACATCTGGAAACAACTATGGTAACCAACCTCAAAACATAAAGAAATCAAATTAATAATCTGTCTTCTGTCAGGACATAAGGTAGAGTGTAAAAGAGTCTTAGGAGTTCAAACATGTTGCTCTAAGTACACATTAGAACTCACATCTCTGGTTTACTTCAGCCCTCTTGAAATCCCTTGTAAGAAAGGTTCTCTAGGCTTTGCAAGATCAGATGCCCATGAATATTTGACATTAGTACTTACTCTTACTAATCAAATAGATAACAACAGAAGATACCGGAAAGAGCATATCCTATTCCACTATATCAGCAAAAGTATTTCTAAGTATAATTCTCTTTTAATGGTTTCATGAAATGTCAGAAGTGCTTTAAAAATAATACATTTACTTCAGACAAGAAAAAAAATCACAATTAGGTAGTATGGTTATCAATTAAAAAAGAAAATATTTAGGAACTATTCAAACAATATCAGCGTTATGTGAATAATATTGAAGGACTGCAGCAGAAGTGGGATATTTTACGCCCAAATACTTCAGAAGGGGAGGAAGGAAAAAGAGGAATCTTTTAAACTTTTTCTGCTTTTGCTCTCTTCCATTCCAGACAGACACTCTTCAATTTATGGACTGAATTTTTACTTTTCTCCTTTTCTTCTGTATGAACACACTGGCTGAAAATAAATGCTTGTGTCCCTGCCTCTTCTCTCACCTTTTGCACTGCTGACTTATTAGAAAATGTAATTTGGATATCTGTAGATGTTCATATTCTGAACTGATAAGCACATCTTTTTGTATGGTTCTTGACATCCTCAAAGTTTTGAGCATGTGTGGTATTTTGAAGCATATCTGGAAAATCTACGGTTGGTATTTTCCTGTCAGAAAAGTGAGAATTGATTCACTTGAGACAAATTTCAGGCTATTCCATCCTGATAAACTCTTCAAGGTAAAAGGCACTGCTCTTTCTTTGACTTCTACCTGACAGTAACAAATAGAAATATCAAGAATAAATAACAGCTTTAACGTGAACAAGGTTCATTAAGCCATAACCCATTCTTCAAGGAGAAGATTTAAATGCTTGCGGTAGTTCCCACCCAAAGCCTGCTCTAGTTAATAAGACATAAATAGCCCTGAACTTGGCTTTCAGTCCTGAGAAGGAAGCGGGATCAAATTGATAGTGCTTCTAAACAGCATTTGCCAAGATATTCAGGGCTGCTTTAGGAGAGGGCAGTAGTTGCTAGTGTTCAAATTCTGTTCCCATGGAAGTCAATGGCTGAAGCCCTATCTCTCTTCAATCAGGCCCTGAATTTACTCTAAGAGTTCAGTGGAGGTGAAAGAGAGAGAGACTGGTCTTATGTCAGTCAAGCCTGTCAATATTGTTGGAATTCCCTTAGGAGATCAGCTTCTCATGCTCTGCTGCTTTAGATGGACAGACTGTGCAGACAGACAGCACTGAACTGCCAGAAGGCTGTTATATTACCCAAAGCAACACTGGTTTTTAAAATAGGACAAAACCTTTAGATGGAAGGAGATGGGGATAACAGTGTCCCCTT
The DNA here is from genome assembly GCF_965183815.1 of Platalea leucorodia. Taxonomy (NCBI): domain Eukaryota; kingdom Metazoa; phylum Chordata; class Aves; order Pelecaniformes; family Threskiornithidae; genus Platalea; species Platalea leucorodia. Next base: position 123,865,002 of record NC_138823.1, read on the forward strand.
CTTGAATCTGGCAGCCTCTTAGAAATGTGCCGTCTCAGGAAAGCAACTTCAATTAAATGGGAGAATTCAACAAAAAAAGCAAACTTCTAACTAGTTCTGAATACATAATTTCCTTATCCTTTCATTCATCGGAAGGCAGATACACTTCAGCTTCTACATATGCAAAAATGTATATATTCATGAGCATGTGCTTCATAAAGGAAGATGAAAGCTGTCATTTGCATTCAGTGAATCTTTTTCGTTATTTCAGGTGCTTAGAAACTTTTTCTATCTTAAGAGTTACTGAGAAAAGCTTGTTCTCCACAACTTCCAATTCAGTCATATAGCATCATCTGCCCAGCAATGGCAGGAATTACATATATAAAAAAGTAATAACAAGAACATATTTATGTATTTTAACTGCTTTCACTATGAATATTTGTGAAGACAGAATATTTTCAAGCATGTCAGGAAGAGTTTAATCTCTTCTTCTCATCTTGTGCAAAAATGAAAGTAACATTTCTAGTAGATATCCTAGCAACAAGTGCATTGTGAACATTCATGTGGATCTTTAAATACCTTCATTTTGTTAATGTGAAGAAAAATGATGAGAAAGTCATTGGTACATCAATGAATGGTCAATGCACAGTCAATGATCTTTTTCAAAGTATGTTTTTATGAGAAAGTTGGATGAATTTATTTTTCAGCCTTGGCAAATCCTCCTTCACAATAAAAAAGGAGCAGAGAAATAATTGAGTTCACAATTACACCAAGCATCCAAACTGATCAAGCTTTGATAACTATTTTTCTTCTTAACTCTCTTCCAAATTTTAAGTATTTTGATAACATTTTCATGTGCAAATCACACAGAATACCTGATTGAAACATCCCTGCAAGAACCAACCCCTTTGTCTGCCACAGATCAATCATTTTTGGTATTTAAGAAAAACTTCACCCTACAGGAACATCAAAGCCACTTTGTAAGCAGACCTGTTTACTCATACAGTATTTCAGAGGAAGACATGAGAGACACAAAAGCTCTAGAAGCAAAGCAGGACAGAGCAAGTTAAGGTTCTGATTCTATACCTGAGCTCACATGGATGTACCCAGCAGGATTATGGTCTTTACAAAACCCACAGAGTTTATTTACAAAATGAATTTTGCTGTTGTAAGCTTTAAAATTGTAAAAGTTTCAGGACCCCACCAAGAGAGCGACACTCTGCTCTAGTGAGTCCACTGGCTTCTAGGAAAGTTCTGTCACACAGTACTTATTCATCCCAAAGTCATAAATAAGCAAAACACAAACTTCAAGGAAGATTAGAAAACACAATCATAGCCATTCTGCTCTTGGAAAATGAAGATGAAGAATTACAAAAGATGGTACATGACATGAAAGGACAAAAGGACATGTAAGGACAACGCGTTAGCCGACTAAGGAAACCGTGGTAATGAAGCAAATAAACACATCATCCTATCCCACATGGAATGCTTGACTTGTTGAAGGACAGAGTTGATAATTTGGTGGAGTAATAGATTTTGTCCCAGAAGTCCCCGATACTGGATGTGATGTCGCAGGAGAGACCCTAACATATATACATAGAAGTATAATGAAAGCACCCTATTACATGTTCAGATGATTCCTTGCTGCTCAGTGTTTTTGCAAGAGCCGGTGCTTTTACACAGGCCAAACAATATACAGCATATTTGTCCAGTAGGTTTACAATTAACTACATGATATTCAGTGGACTTATACAGCTGATTATGAAAGCAAAACAGTGAGTTAACATTGCATTTTAGTTTCTACAACATACCACTTTCACAATATAATTATAGAAATTTGGGAAACAGCTTTACATAACAAAAAATTAGCCCAAAGCAACAATTAAAAAGCAAACATCTGTTTGGCTAGCAAGGAAAAAAAAAAAAGTGATTTACTTTTGATAAGCTGTATTACAGCTTAAGTAATTATCTCCAGCTCACCCCTTTGTCTTAAGAAATGGGGAGCAATCCTTTCATCTTTTTGTATAACGATTATTTCTAAAGAGCAAGAATATATTAGAAAAGGAAAATAAATCCCAGAGGAGAAACAGTGTGTCAAGCATGAAGTTAGTGTTTTTATTCTGTGAAACGGAAATTACTTAGAGCAGGTAGAACAGCTAACCATATGCATACGTTGGAGAAACAGCATGCCACCTGTGAAGTGTGGTCCAGATCTTGTTGCTATCAATGCAAACACTCCAGATACTACATAGAAAAGTTATACTTAATCATATCGTCGCAGAAGCACCCATAAAGATTTGTTAGAGTGGATCAGAAACTAGAATCTCCTTTCTATGAGTAACTGCAACATTCATTTTACAGTTGGTTTTTGTTTAAAAAACTATTTTAGTTTTTAAATTTTCAACAGCAGAGCAGATTGAGAGCGCCTGATTCAGACCTATTAAAATGCTCCATTCCAATGTTGTTGATAAGGAGAAACTGTTATAACAGACAGCGTTAACTCAATACATTATTTTATGGAGATAATGTATAGAAACAGATGCTTCGATATGGTATTCAAACTTAAATAAAATCAATCAAAATAGCAAAGCTGAAACGCAGTATTAAAACAGTGCTGAAATGTTGTAACATGATGGCATAGCTTTATTTTAACAAACTCGGCTTCTCCACCAGCTCTAGTGCTGGTCTCCAGAGGAGAACACAAATGGATGAGGAGCAAATCCTGAACAGAATTAAGGAGTTAATTAATTAACTTTATTAATTAATAACTAATTAAATAATACAGTGTACTTTAATGTTGGATTCTGCCTTTATTTTACTCGTAAGGCTTGAATTAGAGGTCACAGAAGTTAGAGAGAGATTCTCAGTGAATCCAAAGCCACTCTACTGAAGTCAATTTTAAATTTGAGGTAGCTGTGAGCAAGAGCAGTCAGGCCTGTGATTTTTGCCAGAGAAAGCAGCTTCTCCAACTTGATGATACAGCAAAGTTCTGCCCCACTGGAGGTCTCTGGTGTAAAGCTGAAAAATATCAGCTGTAGTTCATCCTTTGCGCCCAGTGCTATGACAGCTCTTCACAACCTTAAACTATGGGATGAAAAGGAAGTGGGGTCTTTGAGGAGCAATTTGTTTTGCAGTTTTTAAATTTCTCGAAGAGCCTTTACAACAAAAGAGGAGGTCCTTTTATCGAACGACTGTGCAATGAAACCAACTAAGTATGTGCATCAGTTTGCAGAAATCATTTCACACATCTGTGCTTAGATCCATATTCTCCATGACTTTCAGACAGGACCCATAACCAACTGAAATTTGGGGCACATTGTTTTAATGTGCCAATTCTAATAACAAACCGTAGAATTTGGCTGGGTTAATACCTCCTGCAAAAACCACTTTGATAGACTCCCTTGGAATCCTGCCTTACTGGAAGAGCCATGTACCAAAAAATTGAGACAGTATCATATTTTGAAGAGGAGTATTGGTTACAAGTAATTCAAAGCACTTCACATATTATCTGTGAGACAGATGATAAATACACACTGAAACAAGTAGATATAAAATGCTATTTTGTTAAAAGAGCAAAGCGCCACACTTGCTCAACCAGCACCGTTAAAAAGTGAATGCTTAAGAAACCAACCCACCTTTCCATGCTTGGAGAATTTTTGTGTGGCATTTATGTGCCCCAGCTCCCCTGTATTTCTCTCATGCCAGAGTAACTAAGCAAAAAGAAAGAAGAGTCTACATAGTCTTTCTGGAAACTATGCAAGTAATTAGTAGAATAAAGATATGATAATGCAATGGTCCCCTATCAAGAGTTTCTCCCTGTTGACAATAGCTGACAAGTGTGAACGGTTTTCAACGAACAAAAAAAATATATATTTTTGTGTTTTTTTATAGATTTTACAAATGCTAATTACCATCTGGGATTCTGACTTCCATGATTTATTAAAAAAAAAAAAAAAAAAAAAAGAGGTTGCTTTTACCATTTTTATGCCATTGGCTTCTTGTACAATTACTGCTACAGAGGCTTATTATACTACACATGTTTGGGCAGGAGTTGATTCCTTCAAGTGAAATGAAAAAAAATGCCAAACTTAACAAATATTCCTGAAAGCATTGTAAACGTTTTACTGCTTTTCATTGTGAATTCCTAGACCATGACTTGCCACACGGGCACACGGTTCTGCCACGTGTGACAAGGAACTAGGATGGATCAGGTGAATAATATCCAATCCAAGATCCCAAGATCCAGTGAAGTTGATGAGAACACTTTCAATACCTTCAACAGCTTTTAGCACAGGCTTCTAGCCTATGACTTGAACTGGAAGTAAATATGGCAGCAGTTATGTTGGAGTCTCTCTTACGAACTTTGTTTTATCTCCCAGCATTTTTCTTTCAGTGCCACCACTCAGAAATTACAGGTGCTAGTATTTTATTGGGTCTTTAAACTGAAAGCTGCAATCCCGTCTTATTAGTAACAACATGTACAGAAAGTCAAGACAACTGCCTGCCTGTCATCAGGAACTAGTTTTCAGCAAAAAACTAGAGAGTGAGGTTCTGCTGTCTCACTGTATTGCCCCTCATCCCAGATAAGCATTAAAGCTGAAAGTTCATATGTTGCAGCAGTGAACTAGAGGACAGGTCTGAGCTGGATCATGGTCTTAAACAAGTAGCACCCTGACTTTAGTGCATTTACTTCATACTGATGTACCACTTGAATGCTCCTGTACCAACATACACCAGCTGAGTGTGTGGTCCCCGGACTCCAATCTGCAGGTAGAAGTCGACTGAAAAAACCTCATCCTCTAAATGTGAACACAATCCCACTATTTAAATCCCCTCTGAGAATGCCCTACGAGCTTCTAGGAAGATTGTACTTCATATACCTTTTTGCCCTCTCCCATAATCTCAGAAGTTATTTTGTTTGGATGAAAATGGAGATCTTGTATTTCTTACTGTTCAATTATTAAGGAACAGCAACAGAGTCAGCTTTATCTGAAAGGCTCAGCGATTTTTAAGTGATCTCATGTACTGTAATTTATAATGGAAAATCAGGTACAAATAGTGTGAGATGCTTTCTAGTTCCCCTCTAATGGAAATAAAATGAATCCCTGGTAATGGGTGACCCTACTTGCTTCTGCGGTCACCCATTTTACTTTTTAGTGTTCTCTTTAGTAGTCTCGGGAGAAAAGAGCAAATGCAAAGCTTTTATCTGAAGCTGCTTCTCAAAACAATAGCTCTGCGCTTCTGCTATAAAATCTATTTTTACTATTCTCATAAACTAATGTTATTGATCACAGAGACTTGCTATTATCCCACTAAGAAAAACTTAGTTGTACTGACAGTCCAGAGACAAAATGATTGGAATTTATGCAGTACAAAGAATTAATTCTGGCTCTGCTAATAACAGGCTATTTCATGTAGCTGTTTAAGTATTTCTTTATTATTTAGCATTGAATTGATTTATTTTAAATTTAATTTTATTAAATTACTTCTTACTTTTTACTAGTATTTATTTAGATAAAACAGACCATAACCATCACATCATTCCTTGTCTGTGTGACACTGCTAGAACTAACGTTACGGAGAAAAGACAATTCTTTTCAAACATATGTTTTCACTATAAACAAGGAAACCTGGCCAAATGTCTTATGTCAATACAATGATTTCTTTCCACCAGCATAATGATAATTGCTGTACACAGACATTTATTTTTGACTAATTAAGGTTCGGTCTTGGCATTCGCTGCTCACACTCCAACATATGTATACCATTAATGTCCAGAAGAGCTTATGCAATCCAGTGCTAAACTGCGTGAGGAAAAAATGCTTCAGTTAGGACCATTAGCTTATTTAATTCAGACATACATGTTTAAACACTACATCTTGTTTACTGATTGTGGGGAAAGACACATTTGTTCTGTCTTTGCGAATGGTCACTGCAATAAAAAAGTGGGCATATATATAATGCTAACATTATCTGCAGCTCTACTCATAGCCTGTGAAGAAGTAGCAGTAGAAAATTCTTATAATACGAAAAAAGATTTGGTTTGGGTCAAGATGCCCTGTGCATGGTCAAAGCAGTAACATAACCTTCTTGATATCAGAGCTGAAACAGCATATTCCTAGAAGCACTGATGAGTGGGGATGCATGAAATATTCCTGTGTAAATGAAAAAATAAACTCAATTTTTAACCAGCTATCCATCTGTTCAACAGTTCAAAAATATTCAGAAATATTCAGATTTATTTTTCTCAGACTGCCTAATGAAAATCCTTTTATTTAAATCAGTTCTAATTAACACACATTCCAACGACTACTGGGTGCAGCAGCAAAAACTCCAATCACTTATAATCTCTAACATAGCTGAGCAATATAATTTTGCCACTACTGTGGGAAAGAAGGAAAATCTGAAGGGAAAATTCTTTTTTTTATTGTTATTGCCCTTCTTTCATTTTATTCTTCTGCATTCACTGGAAGATATAATGCGTATGCCCTAAAATGAGGGAGTTTGCTAGTAGCTAACACACAGCATCGCCAACTTCCTCTCTTAAATGCAGGAACACCTTTAAAAAGTGGATTTGACCCTGACTGTGTCAGAACCGTGGCTGGGTATAGGTTACACAGCACAAAGCATTTACGAGATGGTGACTGACTGATTCTTAAAGGCAGGAGTTCATTTTGCTGTAGTAGAGAATATCCAAATCACGCTAAACACCATGGACAGGATAATTACTGTGTACCACAAAACCTCACTGTGTGCTCTACCATCTTCTCCTGTAAACAGGCCCAGAGGGAGGGAGGGAGGACTTCATAAACAACATATAAGTAAAGGACACTGATACCCTTTCCTTCCTTCTCCCCGGCAGAAGGGGCGAGCAGCAGCTCAGAACATGGACTGCCGGCTAGGCAGCACCACAGGACACACCAAAACCCCCTGCAGCTCCAATTTGATGCATTGGCTGCTCCTCACGGCAACTTCCAAGCCCCGAGTCTGCAAGACAGGCTTTCTGGGTGCTACTCAACTGAACGTCACTGCTCCCCTCGCCAAGTGCCTGCAGGTAGGAAGCAAATGTGGCACTGGCATGTATGTGCCGGGAAAGGAAGAAAAGGCCTTGGAAAAAAAAATTGCTCAGTGACTCCATTTCCTTGAAGGGCAAGGTGGCAACAAGCCCTTCAAGCGTATCACCACCTGGAGCTCCTGCCAGGACATGGAGGCTTTGCACCAGCTTAAAGTCTCTGCCTTCAAGGCACAACTGTACCTGTGATTTCCATGACAGAAAACTGCACATGGCTTCACTGGGAATTTTCCAGTAAATCACCTATTTATGACAATACTTTATCCAAGGGAAAGAAAAAAAAGTGAAATTATCATCTTTTCCCGAGACAATGGAAGATCTTACTCATACTTCTTAGCTCTTTTCAAAATGTGTCGATGATCCCAACACTAAATCTAATACGCTATGACATAAGGAAAATTCTAACAGTTTAAAAATCCTTTATTGCCATCTGAGACAATATCCTAGAATATTAAATAGATAATACTAAACCCTTCTCAAATTTTCAAGTGCAAAGCTGTCAGCTGAGGGTAGAGAAGGAAGCAAACTTACATATTAGAGACTGAGTGATAGCCTAATCTTCTTTACCTCTGTGCAATACATGTCTCAGAGGTTGTATGAAGGTCATGCTAGATCCTGCTTTGCCATGGGTCCAAAAATACGAAAGGAATGTGACTTCAATGCTAAGCTTGGAAAAGTAAAAATCAATCCTTCCTGTACTCTTTCAGTTAAAAATACTGGAATAATAAGAACAGGAGCAAGCCAAGCACAACAAGGAAGAATAGCTGAAAAAGAAAAATAAGGTATAGAAATAGGCGAAGAAAAACACCTAAAGAAAATGAAGGGAAAACCAGGAAGAGCAGGAAGCGGGATACTTCTAAATTGCCCTTGAAAATGTTCTAGCTTCACACAAGAACAAATGCAACTCATGTCCTTATCCATTTCTGGATTACAACAGAGGCCTTCACAAGTACAAAGATTGCAGCAAGAAAACACTACAACTGAAAAAGCAAATGGATGGGCTAAATGTCACTGCCTACAGCAAACAGAATGACGGAAGTTCATAAAAATTGTGGTTTTATCTGAAAACAGAGACTGAAGACCTGTTCTGTTGCACTATGAGGAACCCACTAAGACTGTAGATGGTCTCAGAGTAATTATATGGCATCAAAACATGAATGAAACTAAGGAGATTGTAGAGTCTCCTCTACACAAAACCACCAAGGCTCTGTTATCAAAGTCAGTTTAAAAGCTTATCTCAAAACTCTATAGATGACCCAAAACTTATGTGCCACAGGAGATAAAATTAGAGATAACTACATGAAAGATAACACAGCAAGAACCTCTCTGCCAGATAAATTATGTTATGAGAAACAGCAGCAGGCTCTGACACCAAAATCCAACCATTCTTTAAGGCTTTGTCCCCATTTGGGTGGGATCCTTCCTTGGTTTGCAGGCCTGTGGATACAGCCATGTCGACATGATGAGTCTGTGTGCAACTCTATTCAAAGCATGATTACAACCAAACAGCAGTATCAGAGTCTGGCCTGACAAAAGCTGTCTCCAACTGATGTGAAGCAGCAATTTTCTTCAGAGCAAATGATTTCATGAATCAGCCAGCAGGGAGTGACAACATTCTGCTGCCAGTGACTATGTGTATGACCTCTGGGTTGCAATTTCCACCAGCTTAATAAGAGTCCATTGCAAATGTGATCATATTTTTCACTCTGCTGTTAACAGAGATGCTAATCTGGCTCTCAGTTTCCTTCCTTTCTTTTTTTTTTTTTCTTTTTGCCAACTTTATTGCTTACAATGTAGTATTTCCCTGGAGACAAAGAACAAAGTCTACTCCACGCTGCTAATAAAACGTGAAGACAACACAGTAGAGTAAGAATTAAAGGGCTGCAACTTTTCTACTTTGAGGAATGTGGCAGGCCTAGCAGAGACCTCATGGCTTTCGCCTGCCATGAGAAGGCCAGCTCAGTAGTGAACTTTGCAACCTGGTGAGAGACAGACAGACTGAAGTAAGAGGGAGAAAACCTTTTCTAGAGCATTTTCTGGTACAGATCTAGAGACGGAAGAAAAATTCCACAGTCCTGAGGATGGTCAGAAGAGGAACAATGAAGTTTAAATGAAGGGTAAGGTAAAAACTGAGTAACAAAAGCATGAATACTACCCAAATTTTTCCAAAAGTTCTCCAAACACTTCAGCTAGGATCTGCACACAAATAAAATCTCCAGAATTGAGATAATAATGAATAATTGAGATAATAATGAACCACAACACACTGATGTCAGTATTAATGCGACACAATTAACAGAATACTGTACTGCCTCATGAGACTTGATGATAACTCTAAAACATGGTAGAAAGCAGTTTATTTATAGTTTTAATAGCACTGTTGAGGAGGGGAATAATGGAAACACAGATTTTATTCAGAATCAGGATTCTAGTTGATTGTTGATCCTAAAAGGAGCCACAACAAATGGTTAAAAATGCTGCCATTTGTTATTCCTATGCAGTACAGTTCCACTTCTTGGGCTGTTACCAGTGGGGAGGACAGAGCCTCAGGCTCTAAAACTCAGCTCTGAATTGAGAAGGAAGAACTTCTAATACTGGAGATAAGATAACCAGTGACACCAAGACGCCATGCCAAGAGAAGCTTTATTGAATAGGCCAGCATGGACTTGCTAGTGGAGTCGGAGATGAAAAATCTAAGATTCGTTGCCTGCACCTCTGTCTGAGGTGCCCAGAGAACTGGACTAGTTGGACATGTGCCATATAATTAACGTGCATCTATCAAATTGTGCATTCAGTGGGACAGAGTCATATGAGATTTCCTGGAAACTTACTGGTTGGCTACATGGTATGTGCACTGGGTTTTTAACTAGCCTGGACAGAACATATTTCCTGGACAGAAATACAAGCACGTGTGACATCGGATGCAATCACAGTGCCTCCGGGCTCAGTCCAGCCTGTTCGCACTAGGCTGCTTTTGCCCCTAGATAAGCAAAGATGAAAGTGCATTTGGGCAAAAGCTCTTGGTTGAGGATGCCTTTGTGCCAAACCAGAATAATATTGCACATTTGTACCAAGAAGACTTGCTTTACAGTACTAGAAGAAAAAATATACTTATTTGAAATGGTCAGCTTGGATCAAACTTGCTTTTATTAACAGTTTTTACTGTGTTTACATAACATATAAAATGAACACAGAGTTATTCCAGGATTAATCCTGTATCTCTTATTCCTGCTTTATAATTCCGTTGTAGGAGCGTCTTCTCATACTAACTCAACTATTCATATTTACATTATGCAACATGTACTACTATTGCAGGATTAGGGTACAAGCATGCTTATGTAGTTCTCAAGCTGTGTCATGCCATGCTCCTTCAAGGTAACTTCTGCTGCCACTTTTTGTATATTTAATAAGGTGCGGTTTTTTTATGGCGCTTACCACAGACTTTGTTTGCAAACACCTCACAAGCACTAATGAATTCATTCTCCCAGTAGGTAGTGAAGTATTTTCTTTGTTTCACAAAGAGATGAGCTGTAGCACAGGGATAATGCAAGTTGTCCAGTGTCACACAGTCACTGAGTACAGATCTCGTGAGTTCTTGTGCAGTATTTATTCACAAGATAACCCTCCTGAAAGAGCTCTGCCTAGGTGCCCTATTTTCTCAGCCTCATTTCCCACTTCACTCCATTTGAGGAAAGATCTCTTTCACCGATCCAAGTTTGCAATGCCACAATCAACTCACTACAATGCTTCATCAGAAGACAGCTCGACCTACAGTGCCCATGAAAATTGAGCTTGTAACGATAATAAGGATTGGATGCCATTATAGGTGTACATAGATACATTTCTCTGTGTGTGTTTGTGTCTCTGCACATAACATATATACATACGCATATCTACATATGTGCATGTTACCAGGTATCTGTGGAAAGTTATCAAATACAGAACATCAGAACAGTCAAAGTGCAGCTATCTAAAGCTTCAAACAAACCTGTATTATTTACTGTTGAGCTATTCCAAGCTCACACTCCTATATCCCTGGAGGGCAATGTCACCTAATAGGTTGTACTCACATCACTGTCATCTTCATATAAGGCCAAAGATGATGCTATTGCGAAGACAGACAGAAATGAGTCTGTACTTATAAAATTCAGTTTAGCTAAATATAGACTTGTCCCTGTTTACTTTCAAGAAGTTTTGCAGCCTGATTTCAAGAATAGCAAAGTACAGTTGAGTATCCAAAATTTACCTACTTTCGCAAACCTCTGAGATTTTCCTACCACGTCCCTATGTCGAACAGTCTTAGGCACAAGTAAAGAGGCAGTTCAAGACACTGAGGCCTTAGAGAATAGCATGCACAAATCTGAATGCCTGCACAAGGGAAACTTGAAGGGAAAACAGAACAGTCATTTTCTTCCCTGCATTTATTGTCTTGCTGCTTCGCAATCAATATTCTTTATTTTTTGTAAACCCAGTTTCCTGTTGGCAAGGCCCACGTCCATCCCCAGGTCTCACTCCACATTTACTGTCAACATTGTTCAGCTTGCAGACTATGGCTCTGACAACTCCGGTGAACGTGATTTCAATGGTCTCCTCTCCTCCGTGTGTGATGTGAAACCCCTCACTTCAACACCAATGAGCTACCTCTGAACAGAAAATGATGTCTGGGGAGTGAAGCTTTGCAGCAAAGCTGCTGATGGTGCGACCACGATGGAAGCTGTGACTGTTCAACATCTCTTAAAATCAGAATAATGCCATGTAATTGTTTTATTGATGGATTTAGCAGCCCAGATTTAGCCCCTGAAATATAAAAATGTAGGCTTCTGTTGTTTGCTTCCTTTTTGTTTTAAATGATTGATAATTATTTCACAAATGTCTTCCCCTGACATTTGATTTGCTAGATAATACATAAACATACAGTTTCTAATGGGTTTTCCGGCCTTTTAACCTAATTTCTTTTCTCATTACTTTTCATTTCATTTCCAATTCTGATATAAAATCTATGTTCCAGAAAATTTTTGCGTGATCTGAAGCTCCCTCACTTTAATAACGTACAGAATGATATTTTAAAACAACAACAAAGCCAAGATCTTCCAACCCAAACCATTCTGTGATTCTATGATCAATGACAGCAGAGAAGCGAAATCAACTCATATTTTTAACTTTTCTCTTTCATGTTGAACTGCTTCACACACACTCTCTCCAAGATGGTTCCAAAATTATGTTGGAAACTCATAATTATTTTGTGTATGTGAACCTTTAAAATAAATCTGCCACATGAAAACAGTTGAGTGAGGACAAAGGAAGACAGTTCAGCATAAGAATACACATATTTTTCTGTCAAATACTGGCTGGCATTGTTACTCTATTGCAAGGATTTATTAGCTAATTAACGATTAGGCAGATCATGGTGATAATCATTAAGAAATGAAAATTACATCCTTTACATTTTTATAACACAGAGAGGAAATAATGGCTAGAACTTGAGGGACATATATGAGTGTGCATAAAACAATGAAAAAAATCTCAATGTTGAGGGAAGAGAAGTAGTTAGTAAGTATTCCAGTACACTCACTCATTTCAGTGGCAGTGACTCACAAAGTCCAGTAATTTATTTTCCATAACAGCATTTACACTCTTTGAAACAAAGCAGGTTGTAGTAGCAATTGTTCTGAGTGTATCTTTGGGACTGTATACATTTACTCAAATTTCCTCTGCATGAAGAATTAAACTGCTTTTTTTGGTCTTCCTCAGTGAGTATAAATCTGTTGAAGTCAGTGGGACCATGTGATTATTGGTCTTCTGGCACTCCATGTCCATGTACCACTCCATTCATAAATGCATAAAAATGCAGGTCAGCTTTCTAAAGAAAACTACTTAAAAGTTTAAAGGATCATCGGCCTTTTTTTTTTTCCTTTGACAGAATCCTACATGACTAGGAGCGAGACATAAATTTTTTTTTTCCAGTGAAGATTCTCAATATGCCACCTGTATATCATCATTCTTTACACGAAGGCCTACCGAGATTTCCTAGCACTACATTAAACAAATTAAGCACGTTTTTGTACTGCTACATTATTCAAAGCATTGCTCCCATGCTCTAAGAACAGAAGTCTTCTGAAAGAGAAGTCTAAAGAGAACACATCCAATCTGCTATTCGACCTATTTTTTCCATTCTAAAGTCTCTTTTTTTTGAAGGTGTGGCTGTGGGTAGAAAGGATAACACAATAATGATCTTCAAGCAACAATACCTGTATTGTAAAATCGCAATTTATTCAGATGTCCTTTCCAGTGTAGCCTAAAGAAATAACCTGACATGCTAACAGACAGGTTTCTATTTAAACAAAAAAGAAAAAAGAGAAGTCCTTAAGAAATAGCCTCTAAAAAACATGTTTTTGACTTTCCTCCTTGAATTCCCCTGACAGAAGTAATGAGTGAGGTGACAGGAAACCTGATATTAATTCTGCAAGTTCTAACTAGATATGCAGGAGATCTAAGCCCAAGGAATAGAGCTGGAATGCAGAGCAAATAGGCAATTATTCTGAGCAGAAGAATTCTGTGCCTGATGATGACTTGCCTGTCTCTGTTCTCCAGTGTCGGTTCTACAGAGACTGTAATCTTCTATGTTGATGCCTATATTCAATCTTAATGCCTGATACTGAGTGATGGGAAGCTGTAGGGATTCTTGCAAGATTCATCGTTAATGGGTGTAACTGAACTGGCACGTCTGCCCGCGATATTTCATAATCACCTACGCTACGTGATCAGAATAATTACTTAGAACCATGCAGAGCACCCATCTCAACATGGCACTTTTTGTTCTACAACTTTTGCCACCTTCTGCTTTACCTTTAGACACTCATCTTTTAAAAATAATAAATGCTGGTAAGAGGATATGCAATGATTTCCCCCCTTTTGCATGCACTCTGAAGGAATCAAAATGCAAATTTTTGCCACATGCTGGCATGGCTAGAGCTCTCCTTCTCTACTGTCTGTGTGGACCATTCTATACTGATGCAAGTTATACTCAGAAAAAAAAAAAAAAACAAAACAAAAACAACCCTCCTGTCAGAAAGAAAACTAAAGATTTTGCATGAAAAAATTTTTAGAAAGGAAAGAAAATCCTGCTGCAAATGTGCTTTTCAAGTAGGTTAAAATTTATCCAGCTCTTTTTTTCCATTATTAATCTTCTGCTTCTTGGTCCTCTCTTTTCCAAATCCAACATCTGCTACCTTTGTTAGCATATGACATGCAGGAGATTTATTTGCCTGTAAGGCCTCCCCGTACATAATGCAATTGCTATGGTTTCTGACCTATCTGAACACTATCATTCGCAGTGGACTGCATTCATTTATATGAATGGACTTTCATGACCAGGATTTCAATGACCCACCAGCAGAAACATTCTCGGTATTTGCCTCTCTTGCATTATTGTAAGAAACAAGAAAAGGAAAATGACATAGGGTCTACCCCAGGGCAGGGTGTTCCAATTTACTGTACCACGCGTCTGACAGTTGATTCAGGCATGGGGACACCATGCATGGCTCCTTCCTCTAAACCTACCTTCGTTTTTTCTGCAGTCTTCCCAATCACTTCAAAATTAAGGAAGCATACTGAATAAAATATATGTTCAAAATGTACGGTACTATCACATGATGGAAAGTGTTCCCACCCAGTTTATGTGAGAGAGTCCTATGGTTTTATTCAGTTTGCTAATAGCAACCATGCTTTAAGATCACTACAGTGCAATCTTCATTTCCAATCCCATCACAACACATGGCTAAAAATTATTTTCTGAAAGCTGGATCTCATCAGATCTTCATATCAGAGTTTATGTGGCTTTTCTGGAGATCAATATGAACATGCGAATATTGGCCCCAGGAACTAAATAAGGTAAGGTCGACAAGCGAGAAGCCAGCAAAGCTAAACAAGGAAAATCATACAATTTCAGTTGTAAAATCAGATTGACAATGGCTTGTGTTTGTTTTTAACAGTCATGCCTAGTTAATTCCCTTCAATTAGTAATTGTTGAAACTTTAGTTTGAATTTAAAAAAATCATATTACAAAAGTAATTTAACAATGGTTATTACCACTTAAGTCTTTCAGACGTGCAATTATGCAAATCCACCACACACAATTCTGACCATATTTTCTTTACTTGGTTGAAATCACTGTTAGAAGAATGAATTTACATAATGGCATCTGCTACTCCTCTTACAATTTGTATTTCAAAAATAAAGTGTGTGTGAGGTAATTTGTACAGCAGTTTCACTAGTCCTCATTTAAAACAGTTGCCATTTCAATTTATTTCATCTTTGTTTAGTAAGGATGCAAATACAGGACTGAGAATAAGCAAGAAAACAAGAATACAGTTTAGGATATTTGCCAGTACTGGTCTCATTTCCAAAGCACATGCTCTCTGAAATGTGCGTATTTCATTTTAGATATAGCCAGAACATATATGCAGAGCTAGATACAATAAAAGTTCCCATTTTTGGAGTACCATGAAAATGCGTATGTTTTACAAAACTCAAAGCATAAAACCAAAAATTATAAAACCAAAAAATATTCACCTCAATACTCTCTGCTGACTTCCTCCTCCAGTTCTCCTGAGTGGGGTATTTGAAGATTCTGGGCTCTTCAGTACTCTATCACATGGCAAGTTAACAAAATGGTCCTTCATCTAAACAACCCTGTGCTCCAGCCCATTTCATATCAGCTCTCACTTGGTAATTTCCTTCTGATTTAATTTCCTACCAATCCCGCGTTCCCTATTGCACTGAATGATTCCATATTTGATGACATCTTATTTTCTGTTTTTTCTTATTTCTTGACTACCTAATTGGTTGACTTGAGTCTAACAGCACTCAATAAATCAAAAGCAAAAATCTTGACTAAAAATTGCTTCATGTTAAAAATCGCTTCATGTTTCAGTAACCCAATGATTTCATTTACAGAATAATGCAAAGACACTCCACCCCACCCCACCCCCCCCCCCAAAAAAAAAACCCCAAACCCTAAAGGCATAAATGGACCACTTTATTCCTATAATACTGTGGCACACTGGGCTGAACGTCTTATCCTCACCCTCACCATTATTATGGGTTTGAATTACTGGAGTGCAAGGGAGGCTATTGTATTATGTACCCTACAAGCAACAAACAAAGCGTTTACCACTGAAGTAAGAAACAAGAAACAACAGAAATATAACACAATATATAACACAATATCTGGCACTGTTCTTTATGCACAAATAATATAACTCATGCCAATTTTCTGGTAGTGTCATCGCAAACAGAGATATGAAGATGGATGAGGAGAACTGTGATGGAGACTTACAGATGCTTCTGCATTCCAGATACATACAACACAGAAAAAGATTGCACATTTTACAGTAGAGATGGACCAAGAAAAAGGTGTTACAGCTCAAATGAAAGTTAGTTCAAACTCATATTCAGGACCACTGAAATATCTGAGGTTTTACTGCTCGGTCATAATGCAGGAACCTTTTGTGATTTTCATTCAGGAGAGAAATGCTGTGAAATCACATTACTTTGGACAGAATAATAAATACTTGGGAATAAAATAAAATACTGCACTTTTATCTGGTTCCAAGTTTTCTGTTTGTTTTCAGATTTTCTGTCCTTGTTCTCAGTTTTCTTTGTTATTTCAACTTAAAAGTTTCCTTCTCAATTTTAAATGGGAAAAAAATGAGCACTTCTTTTAAAGGTTGTCAGCTCTTCCTGAATTCTGTAACATGTTCCCTTGTCTAAAGATATCTAACTTTGACTCCAGCTTCTCCTGTTTTGAGTGACAAAATGAAAATTAGATCAAAGAAGCTGAAGTTCAACATTGCTGTTGTTGACACTTTCTTTGTGAGTCCTTTTGCTCACCATTTTCACCTAAGATATTTCTTTTAGCTATTCTCGGTGTTTTCATTAAAACATTTCATTTTTATGTATCTGACATATATTGTGCTTTAGAGTTTTTTGGATATGAAAACACTGAAATTGTGTTTTAGCCCACCTTATGAAACAAAATTCTTAAGTTATGAAACATTTCACAGAATGGTGTTTCCATTTTTTGGCACTTTGGAATTAACTCTAACATTAAATTTGAACAAAAAACTGTCTGCCTTTCCCTGTGTTTTTCTGAAAACAACAAAAGCAAAGTATTGCACCCGTGTTCAAGAATTTAAACCCTATGTCCATATATCCTAACACCACCAACATTCAGAATGATTCAACAGTCAGCTACTAATTGTGTCACATCTGTACAGTAAGAATCACAGAAATAAGAACAGACTCAGTAGGTGATTATTCAGTTATTACTAGAAGTAGAAGCAGTCATAGCAGTGCGTGCATACTGCCTTGGAAAATACCAAGATAATATCTATGCCACAAAGAGTACAATCTAAATTAGGGAGACAATATAATATAATGAGAAATGCATACAGCCTTTGAATAGCACATTTGCACATAAATGAATTGAAAATAACACATATTCCATATAAACATTTCTTGCTCTTTTTTGTTAACTCCTCTGAATTGACACATCTTACCACACGGCAGCACGACTGCTAAATTTGCAAAGACATTAACACTGGGAAATTCTACCTAGGTGTTTATTTCTGCTTGTAGCATGCATTTGGGAACTGTGAGAGAACAATGAGGCTGGGCCAGATCCAGATTTCTCTGAAGCCCATACATTTATGGTATTTTTTTACCTGTTAGTAGTTAAAAAATCAGTTTCTTTAAAAACGAGGCTGAGAGCTGCTCTTGCCTTTTGTATTTTAAGCCATGCTGCTAAATACTTTTTTGGTTTTCTACTTTAATTAAGAAAACGTGCATATGTAATAATAACCCTGGATATTCCTTACTCTCTACACCTTCTGTAAGTGTGCTAACCCAGTACTTATTGATTTGATACTGGTAACAGGCGCTACCTACAGTACGACATCTGCTGAATCAATCACTATTACCACAGCGCTACATTACAACTCGGTCCAAGGTTTTTGTGTTCACTGCACAAAGTAAATAATGCTTATTGCTGAAAAACTACCAACCTCAAGCCAAGCACGCTGTGTTATCGCATATTTTATTATAACTTGTGATACTCAACCATGCTCAGTGTGCTCATCCGCGCACTGGCTTTCTGAGGGAGGAAATGGGGGAGTCTCATCTCTCTGCCAAAAGGAACTATAAGAGAGAGTCATTACAGCTAAGCCCATAATAAAAGATTGTGCCATGCCATCCGCAGTTCAAGTAATTTCTCATATTCTACTGCATTCAGTATTCAGCCTTAACATGGAACAAGTTACTTTTCCCTCTCACTGACAGGTTAGCACCTTTCCAAACCACTTTTTAAGAGACCCGGCAAAACCAATGCTGCTGTTCCCCTTGCTCTGTGCAATCAGAACCAAATTTTTGTTGAAGAGAAACACGCTTAGACCACCAGCCCAATACTTAGTGTAGGTACAAACAATGAGTTCTTTTTCTATGAAGTAGAGTGCATGGGGGAGGCTTCTCAGGATAATTTCTCTAAGCAACACCTAATGCTACAGAGATGATGGCTACCTGCTTCTGCCAGAGTCTGCCTAAATAAAAGAAACTAGGTTTCACTAGGGACAACTGCTATATTTTGTACCTAGTAATATCATGTTTCCTACGAAGTTTATATACGCACTCGCTAGGTGAAAACCCTGCTTAGAGTAGATGTCCTCTCTGCAGAGGCAGGGAAAATGCAGCAGAAGGAACTAAGCATACACAGAGCAAATGGTGGAACCACACCAAGAATGAAGATGCCCTTTGACATCAGCTCTATGGTTACTAAGCAAGATCCCCTCATGGTACTGAACTTCTACTTTTATGGAAGATTTGTTTCACCTTAAAACAGACATGGGCATTATAGACCTCTACAGGTGAGCTGGTCCTCCTGAGATTCCTCTATAATCAACTGAGAAATAAAAGAGCAGACTTATGACTTCAGACATAGAACCAACTTTAGGACAAGATGAAACACAAACTGAAAATGCCTATTTCTTTCTGTTAACTGTGAGAGCAGACCAGGTGATGTAGTGGGATGTAAGTTTCTACATTCAGCTTCTGGTGACTAAATTCAGTCTCTTGAGCATGAAGATTAGAATTGTTACTCATAGAGGTGCTTACCAAAATGGAGTGAGATTTGATCTTTTCTAATCTTTCTGGCTGTCAACAAAGACACCAATATACTTAATACACTGATCATGTTAAAAATAGATAGAAAAGAAGAAAAGGACAGTTAAATCATAAAATCAGGCAAGAAAGTAAGCAATAGTGCTTTACATATGGATGTTAGTGATTCTGAATAAGAAAATCTGAGTTTGTCGGCTGCTTGCTGATGACACGGCAGGAGTTAATGTCATTGATTTATATCAATGCAAAGGGCACCTTATGCTGCCAGTATTATGTCAAGTGGCCATACTGTAAACAGAACTAATCTTCCAAAGCCGAAAGGAAAATGAACATTAATCTTGATCTTACACATGAAATGTATGTGTTTACGTGTGTATATATGTGTATCAGCTCTCTTTAGTATCAAGTGAAGCTGCTTATGCATGAGGACATTCTCTTCTTCATTTGGGTTATGCTGCTGTTAGATTAATTTATCCTTTAGCTTAACAGGTCTTATTTCTGACACGGTGATGGACGAATGTGAATGAGAGTTCAGGGTAAAGGATTCCCTTCAGCCTTTTTTGTTGTGGAAAACAAAAAAGGGAATCTAATTATAGAGAGTTTGATTAAGACTCCAGTGTCTTTCTCTTTTTGACTTGTCTGTGGAAACTGTCCTCGCCATATGGATGGGTGAAAGATAAAAATAATGACAGAAATCACCATTGTCCAATTTTCTCTACCTACAGAAGACATTCACATTTGATCCACATCCCAGGTCCAGTTCTTATCTTCTTCAGAATAGTCAGTCCCTTACTTCTTTTAGCCATTCACTTACATCACATCAGTCCAGCACAGCAGATGCTTTCGTTAAAAATGCTGAGAAATAGAGATGACTGCTGGTCTGGCCTGGAATTTGGAAAGAAACTCCATTTAAAATCAAAATTAATTTAAATGTCTCTGGATACGGCACTGCTGAAAGAAGCACGGCTGAAGCTCTCAATTTATTCCACCAAGAACTTTCAGGTTAATATATATTAATGTACTTTTGGTAGGTCTGCAGTGCAAATTTGAGTTGTTTTTCCTAGAAGCAATTTATGTTTAAATTCCAAAGCTGTAGACATCTGAAGAATGCTTAGGTTGACTTAATCATGGCAAATCAATGTATACAGCGATTAAAAGAAGCCAACAGCCTACACACAGTCTATTTAGAGAAGTAGCCACTTGATAGCATTAAGGCGGGATAAAAAAAGAAAACAACAAAAAAAAAACCCTTTTAAAACTTTCAAACAGATTTTTGGACCCAGAAGGCCCGATCCTGGTGTCTAATGATGCAACCCATTACCTTCAGCATAAGAGCTGAGAGAGGAACAAAAGTGAAGAAAACTGTTTGAAAGCTGTCTTCACACGCTCCTGATGCGTTCACAAGCCTACTCTAACCCTTGTTTGAATTAAAGGAGATGCTGGAGAGCAAGTTACAGCAAGAATTTCAACTGTAGTGGGCAAAGGTTGTGAGCCAACGGCTCTCCTCCATGGAGGAGGGGTTTTTTTTTCCTCTTTCTGCAAAATTTGAACTAGGAGCTGCAGCAGCGCCCATTGGGACTCTTCTGTCACAATGGGGATCTCCGGCATCCAGCTGTCAGAAGAGGCGAGGGGAAAGTATATCTGTGAAAGTGGAAGGAGATGCTTAACCACTACAACCACTGGTAACAATCACCATACGCAGAACACCCAACCAAGTGCTCCTGGAGTGCTCCTTGGGGAAAAGGGTAAGCTGGCTTTTTTGAAGTTTGACTTGGGACGCCTTTTTACAATGACGTAAGAGGAGTAGTCCACCTTCGCTGTCAGCAAGGGGACCTCAAGTCTACTTATCTTATCTTGGGTTTCCTTATCTTCATGCAGCTGCCTTTCACAACACTGGCCATTGATCTCATGGTAGTTCACACATTTATGCACAACAGACAGCAAGGTGTTAATAGGGAAAACTGGCAGGTTTTTAAGTGGTCTATTTTTGTTTCTGCAGTCTTTTTTTTTTTTCCTGGAAAAGCTAAAAATCCTATTAAAATAATTTGACTGGCTTTCACTCTCTTTACTAATCAAGACTGGCTAGCAAGTGACTTCTTGGTAGCTGAGAAATACCTGTCTTCCAGACTTTTACTAGTAACACCAATTAACACAGCAGGAAATATAAATATTTCTACCATGCAAGTGATCATTGCAAGGCATCCACACTCTGCTGATCAGGGTGAATAATGACTCCCAATACCTGTGCAAGCTTCTACTCTCCAGCGTTGGAAAAGAAAATCAGAGAAATGTATTTTTAACATTTTTCAAGAAAGAACAGCTAAATTCTTAATGAAAAAAAAAAAAATCCCCAAACTGTATTTGTCAGAATGTGAAAATGCATGTGAGATGTAATGTCTATTAGCTTCTATTTAGCGTCTTCCTCACACCAGGGAACTTTATAATAAGAAGCAGCTGAGGAGAAATCAATGTTGGCCTCCATGGATGTTCTGTATTCATAGGGATCGCTCCTCTGATTGATTTGTTGGCAACATGAGATAAAAACAATTTGAATTAAAAAAAAGAGCCTAATGAGAGCTAAAGTCTATATGAGGGAAGAGTGGGAGACTAACACCAAAATAAGGAAGAGATCCCTAACAGCTCCTCTGACCTTGCTTTATTAACATTTTATGTACGTGGACAAGGACAACAGAAGGAGAATGGCTTCTCCCCTAAATTTGACCCCCCAAGGTAAAATAATCAGGTCAAAACACTTCAGGCATGGCAGAGTACAAGAGGAATTATTTGGCTGAAGTAATAGCAGTGTCATTTATTCTTCTTCATTTTACAAACTAGACAGCCCTACTTATTTCTTTATGCTTATAATAATGCCTCCCTACTTGCACTGCTGCAAAGCTAACCCTCCAAGCTTCCATGCAGCACTACTGGGACAATGCAAGAGTACACAGTAGCTGCAGGTCAATCCAGCACCTGATGTTACCTTCAGAATATAGTACCCCTAGAAAAGAAATGCTTCTCTAGCTATTAAAACACATACAGAATGCCCCTTTCCTCCTCCACATCCAATTTCATACACTGTATGGTATACATACATGCTTCATAGCCACAGATACTTATCTCAGCAACTGTTAAACATGGACTCTATACCTGAAGGAAGCAGAGGGGGACCTGGAGCATTCACAGAGACATTTCAAGCATGAAGCTTAAAAATGGTATGAAACATAAATTACACTGTACATAAATTCAGCTCAGTGCCACTCTCCACGTAAAAAGCTAACTACATGTTCTTGGTGGGTAATCTTCTCATGCATATTTTCTTTCCAATCGGTACAGCGCATCTCTTATCTGCACCACAGGTCTCTGCTGTATATCCTGATGGTGCCTCATGCACAGAAATCCTGTTGAGATCAATGAAACTTCTATGCATAGAAGGGGCAGGGAATGAGCAACAGAGATCCCTGGGGTAGATAAGTCTTAAAAATCAAGTTCAAGGAAGGTGAGTTTGCCCTGTGTGACTGGTTGAAGATTTATTTCAGGCTTTATACAATTCACTGAAAGCCGAAGACAGGTCTGGGGTTTTACTTGTTGTCGTTGCTTTTTAAAGGAACACTGAAGTAACTGTATTTAGAGGCAGATCATGCAGCTCTGCACACTGTCCAACAAAGAGCAGCAACTATTGTCATCCAGCACAGATACAGAGTCAGCATATAGATGCACTGAGGTGTAAAAATTCCAAATCAAGTGGGAGTCTCAAGCCTAACATATAGCTGTGCACTTAGTCTGAAGCATTTTTGGCAAAAAAGAATCAAGACATAACACTTAGGCTTAACAGCAGAGTACTTACTCTTGTCTTTTGTCTCCTGGTGGTGGTGAAGTGGCAGAACAGAGCTGGTTATAATGCAAAGTGCTTTCATCCATGCAGGATTACGCCCCCCTCTCTTCCTCACGACTTCCATTTGTGTGCTCTCTAGGATCAAGTATATTTTCCCAATACATGACAGAATTACCGGGGAAACTGAGCTTTCATAGGGGTTCATACCTTATCATCACTGAGCCCATCCTAGTATTTCATACAGACTTCCCTGGATCACAGCTGCTATAAACCACAGAAAACTCTGAAGCACACCAAGATCAGGCCATCGGCCGACAACACCACCAGAACACAGAGTAGAAAGTTTGCTTTAAAGATTGTCTGTTTATGTGATTCACTTTGCCACAAAGCTTTGTAGTTAGATAAACGCTTTTTTACTTCATCTGGGTTAGTACATTCCAGTGTAACATCACAATGTCTGCAGCTCATCCCCTGTAACTCACCACTATAATCAAAATGTTAACATGAATGACCCAGAAAGCATGCAATCACTCAGCATTGACATAAAACTACCTCTGTCAGGCCACATGGGCTTACAAGGTACAAAAGAGCTTTTTGCTGTGAAGGACAGATATTCCAGCAAATACACTCTGCTAAACATTCACCTACAAAAGTTAAAGCTCTTCATCACACAGTTCTGATCATACAAGTATTCCCAAACTAAAAAATAATACGCCCTTGTATTTTACGCTTGGCAGCATGCTTCCACATATTGTAAGTCCATTCCACTGGAGTGTACAACCACTCAGCTCTATGTTTTTTCTTAGTTTTATGATCTAGCGCACCTCTTACATTTTTAAGTTAATAATTTTTTTCTTTTTCTTAAAGTAATCTTCTCCCTCCAGAATGAGGAATCACTGCATGTTTTGTTCCTGATAAAGTATGCCAGCTGCCATCCACTAACGGGCCTTCTCTGTTACTAATTCAGTTTCACCACAGGGCACCAGTTTGCAACTGTTTCAGCAGTCCACTAAATCCTAAGAGTAATCGCATGTTACTGGCAAACTGCTGAAACATAGAAAACGTATCAACCAAACAATGCAACTAAATGCATTTACACAGGTACTTCAAAGAACACGTTTAGCTGAGTGTAAGGCTTGTGCTATAACTCTATCCCATCCATGTTACCGGCGCAGCAACCAGCACTTTGTCATTTGAGCATATAATGCATGAAACACGGAAACCTGGAACCTGCAGCAGGAGATGGCAGAGGCCAATTCCTCGCTTCACGGTCTGGAGTACTAGGAAATATTTCAGGAAAAATGTCAAGCTTGAAATCCTTTGCCAATCATTTGCACAGCAAAACTCATCATTATATGCAGAGCAGAGAAAGCTTTCCTCACTCGTGGATGCCCACCTTGGCTGATGTATGCCCATGAGCAGTTATGGAGGACACAAGAGGTGGTTGTATCTCCCGTTAGTGTGAACCTACCATCCTGCATGGAAAGTGCGGAGTCATTAGTCTTAATGATTCAGTCAACTCACCTGAGGATACATCTGGTCATGACTGCTAGGCAAACCTTGGGAGTTCTATTCCCAGCTTTGGCAGTGCAATTTATTTACATATAGATGACGAAAAATCAGCTTGAAAATGTAATACAAAACAATAAATCATATATCCAGATATAGCTGTCTGCCATGAATAAAAACACCCCAATAAATATCAGTGAAATACATTTTAAACAGAAATGCTCCAAAAAGCATAGGACCCCACCACTTAGACTAAAATCAGTTCTCACTAATCCCGAGACTTATAGTCTGTTTTGAGGGCCAGTCAGTAGAAATTAGGAGGATTACAAAGATTTGTTATGGTCTCAAAATTAAGGCCCAGGTTTAGAAACCTGGAGATCTGGGTTCTGGTTCTGTCTAGGCCTCAGAGAGTCATGTTGGGAGGTTTTCACACTGACTACACAGCAACTGCCTCTTCAATTCAGTGGGCAAAATTTAGGGACTTCTGTTCCCCATGCGTTTCACAGAAAGAGCAGGAATCTTTGGAAGGCCAAGTCAACTCATCTGAGCAGGATGCTGAGTACAAAAGGTACCAAGCACTCCTGCCTATCACCTCACTGTATCTATGCCTCAGTCTCTTTATTGGGGAAACTGGGATGTTTCCCTCACATACAGAAACTGAAGGAAGCTAAAATAATTAGTATTTGGAAAACTTTACCTTGCATACTGCTGAAAGAAACCAGATTTCTTGATCTGTTGAGAGGATCTGACAGAGAAAAGAAGATGGCGTCCCTGGGCTCATCCTAAACATGAACAACTTTGTATCCTCAGGCATGAGGAAAGAAAGGGACAGCTGCAGTCGTCGTTTGCCACTCTGTGGCACCATCCGCCACTGAACTCTCCCAAGCCCTGTCTCCAGTAATGGCCAGATTTTCATACAGTTACAGCCCACGAAATCACCTAGATGAAGATGAGGTTTTGAAAAGTGCTCTGTCTCTTCTAACACCCATGCTGACATTTAAGACTGTACACTGTAAGGATCTGGAATGTTGGATATTTATGTTTGTGCTCAGATGAAACCTGAACTGAACAAAACATTCCCCAAATCTTTAGTGAGCATGACAGCAGCTCAAACTATTAAAATCCACTTGCCATTGGTCATATGGAAGAACAGGAAATCCTTCAAAGTCATGTAAAATTTTCAACTTAAAGCACTGACTTCTTTTGCACCAGCTTTGTAGATATCTAAAACGTAATTTTTTTACATAGTATGAACAAGATGTTGAGGGATTTAGTGAGAGAAGCACGTGTGCATTTTGTTTTACTCTCTCTGCCAACCTTCCCCTCTAAACACATAAGCAGGTCTAAAGGATGATTAAATAGGTAATGGAATGAGGCATATGTGACATCTTACTGAAAGATAAGAGGGCAAACACAAGTATTTAAACCCTTCTTCTAGCTCGTGATAGATAAAGCAAGCACCATTATGTACAATAGTCTTCATGTTACTTTAAATATCCTGTACATCTCCCATAAAGCTTTTGTGTAAAATTCTTCCCTGCATATATAGAAATGAATCATATCACATAATAGCTGGCTATGCATTCTTCCCTGAGCACACTATGTTTTAAATTGCAAAATCCATTTTTATTTTCTTTTTCATTTGTCACCTCACCACTGGAAAGAAGGTTTCCTGGAGCGTATTCCATTGCATGTCTGACAATATCAAGTCTGCCTTCGATACATTAGTATAAAAAATTGAGGATAAATGATTACATTTACATGAGGTCAATGAGCAAGTACAGGAGACAGAAAGCCTACATGATTCATTGTATCTTCTGCTACAAACCTCTAAGACTTCTTGATGAGAATACAGATATAATAAATAAGCAGTTAGGAGGGAAATAACTCATTTTTTAGTACTCTGATAATTTTCAGATAATTTCATGAACATCTGGATAAATAAACCTCATATGAACATGTCGTCTTTGTTATCTGCCATCTCACAATACAGCAACATGCTGCAGATTGTTAGCTTCTCCTTGTCCTTACTGTAAGTCAGCCACTTGGAGAAGAGGCACTGATGGATTTTATCTCTAAGGCACTCTCCTCTTTAATTCTGAATTACTACAACATCCCAATCAATGTATACATTCACAACATGCTAATGCAGTAAAGCTTTAAAACTGGCACGAACATGGTATAAAGCTTTATGTCACGCATGTGTGCTTGAAAAAAAGAGGAAAAAAGAAGAAAACACTTGTAAAACATGTATAAAGCAGAAAGGTTGAGCAGCCTGTGCAGGGCTAAAACACTCTTCAGGATACTAAGGGAGAATCCGTAAATATTTAACATTGCTACAAGCAGAGGGATTAACAGAGTAGAGCTCTTTGATCAATACTCGCAGCATCATGTGTTATTTCCAACGGGCATAAACAGCAAAATGCTATTTATTGACTAAAGAATGTTACACATCATTGAAGTTTAAGACGGGGGGACATGAAATTCTCTCTTGATCAGGAGTAAGCCACTGACCTAACCGTAGCCTAATCAACCATTTCTTGCACTGCAGTATAGCACTTGATGGTTCCCAGCCTCATTTTTCTGGGAGCTTTCCAAACCATAGACAAATCCAGTCTCTGACATCAAGAGATTAAAGTATTAGATAACTTAAGATGAAATTAAATAAAGGTGGTGCAACTGAACAAATGGAAGTATGAGTAGCGAGACGGTGAAAAGCACAAAATCACTTGAGTTCATAGACTAATTAGGTGTTCAGTTAGTAGTTCTGAATAAGAAACATTACTTTTTTTTTCTAGCTTATAAAAATAATAAGAAAGAGTTTTGGTAGCTTTTGTCCCAATTTCATTTTATGCTGTGCCACGCAAGCGAAAAAAGAACAGCAAGGGGGAACATGGCAGCCAGACAGAAGTTAGTGCTAGTTACAGCAAACCATAAACCACCTGATCAGACCGATGGCTAGTCTGCCCCAGACAATGCTCTGTATCTGATATATAAAAAGAAAGTTCAAGAAAGCAAACTGAAGACATCTGTGAAATAAACGGCCTGTAAGAAAACATTATTTGCCTTGTCATTCTGAGTCTCTTAAGATATATTGCAGGATTCTCACTCATTAATCTCACTGGAATACGTATGAAATTACCTGGCACTACTTGGGAAAAATCAGCCTGTGAACCTAACTCTGCTTTTCTAAATTTCACATTCTTCCGGTAGCTGAAATGCCTTGAAACAAATTGTATGGTTCCCACCCTTCATGCAAAACTCTGCTGCACATTTGACTGCAAAGGAAAAGCACAAACAAGGAATTTCACATCAGTTATTCCTACTGCTAAGACCTTTTGAAGATAAATTGTTGCAGTCCACTGTCCTCAAAGTCTGCTCCCAGTCTCCACCTTTTCTGTTGTTGTAACATGCAACGTTTGTTGTATTTACATAAAAGCTTGGACTAGATAATACACCAGATAAAACCGCATAATAATACAAGTGCATTACTATAAAGCCCAGCAACATATACCTGTACGGGGGCAACACAGACAACATAGAATCATAGAATCATTAAGGTTGGAAAAGACCTCCAAGATCATCGAGTCCAACCATTACCCTAACTGCCAGGTCCACCACTAAACCATGTCCCTAAGCACCACATCCACACGTTTTTTGAACACTTCCACGTACCGTGATTGCACCACTTCCCTGGGCAGTCTGTTCCAATGCCTAACCACTCTCTCCATGAAGAAATTTTTCCTAATATCTAATCTAAATCTCCTCTGACACAACTTGAGGCCATTTCCTCTCATCCTGTTGCTTGCTACCTGGGAGAAGAGACCGACCCCCACCTCGCTACAACCTCCTTTCAGGTAGTTGTAGAGAGCAATAAGGTCTCCCCTCAGCCTCCTCTTCTCCAGGCTAAACAACCCCAGCTCCCTCAGCTGCTCCTCAGAAGACTTGTGCTCTAGACCCTTCACCAGCTTCATTGCCCTTCTCTGGACACGCTCCAACACCTCGATGTCCTTCTTGTAGTGAGGGGCCCAAAACTGAACACAGTACTCGAGGTGTGGCCTCACCAGTGCCCAGTACAGGGGCACTATCTGGTGCTGCTGGCCACACTATTTCTGATACAAGCCAGACGCATATGTCCATGTGAATCTCTTTTTCTCTCAACGTTGA
This sequence comes from Platalea leucorodia, assembly GCF_965183815.1. Taxonomy (NCBI): domain Eukaryota; kingdom Metazoa; phylum Chordata; class Aves; order Pelecaniformes; family Threskiornithidae; genus Platalea; species Platalea leucorodia. The sequence goes on from NC_138823.1 coordinate 123,893,732, forward strand.
ACATGGATGAATTAATCCCACAACAGTCTGCACCTGAAAATTGTGCTTACCTGCTACTGAAGAGGCCAAACTCACACTGAAGTGTGAGGGGAGGACTTGCAGTGCAGGTGAGCACAGCTGCCTCCAGACCCACAACCTCCTAGGGCTGAGCTCATTTCCCATAGTTCATAACCTATATTCGACAGTGCTGCACACTGCTGAGTTTAAACCTATGCTGCTTATTTGGAACTAGGTAATCTGAATAAAGTGAAATAACTTCTGCTCAGAAGGAAAGCCTCTCAATTTTCCCTTCACAGCTGCATTTTCTGTTACTCAATTTCAAGGATGCCAAAGTGACTGAATGCACCTGACCTAATCTTTTTAAAGGGCTCATACATGGCTTTCAATCTCTTCCTCGCTGACTAACATTGTATCATATCCAGGAAACAAAGAGGAGTTTCCCATGTAAACTCTGAATAAACTTTTCCAGAAAGTGTATTTCAACTCCTATTTCTAAGAAGGAAAAAGGTTAGTCAAGTAGACAACTGCTATGTTTTTCACTTTTCAATTTCATTTATCATATATCTTTCATGAGGTTTCTAAGTGATACATGTCAAAAGCTAAATATGAAAGTCCAAAGAAACCAGGTAGACACAACCATATACCACCTTACATAAAATGTCGTTTATTCCTCAAGAATGATTCTTGAAGATAATTCCTTAAATTACCATTTTATATTTTTTTTCTTTTCAAATATGGACCTCCCTTTCCTATTAAAGCATTTTGAGTTTTCTTCTGGAGTTATAAGCTTTTCTTATGATTCATCAAGAGTTATGGTAACACTTTATGATTGCTTTTAATTATCACACATAATCCTAAACACCTATGAGGGATTTCAGAGAACAAATTTCATCAGTCACCAAAATAACAAGTGACCAACTTTAAAAGATTGCCAACTCAAGCTACCAGACTGACTTGTTTTCTACAGCTGGTTTAAGAAACACAAACAACTCCACAATGCTAAAAGAAATGAAACCAAACTAAACACTCCAATCACTGAAAGTACTGACAGAGGAAAAGAAACCACAAACAGAATAAAATTTGAAAATCAAACCCCTTTCCAGCACTGCAGCCAGCCCACAAGAACTCTTCAGGGCATCTGAGCAAATGATGGATATTGTCTTGGCTGATAATAGGACTGATGCGCAGAATACGTTGTGTATATAAATTATGTGAAGTGAGTAAAAGAGGATCTATGTACTTAAACAGGAACAAAGACATCAAGAGTAAGAGCAAATATCCTGAAGGAAATTTCTAATGGCACTAAAGAGATGACTCATACTTAGAGAGACTCAGAGAGACAAATGACAGTGTATGCTGAGGTAGGTGGCTAAAGGCAGACCACACGTATACATTAAATCCATAAAAAACTAAGGGAAAAAAGAGAAACGGTCATGCTAATGAACCTCATTGCCATAAACCCCTTTCCCACCTTTTATCCTTTTTAATGCAAACTGTATATATAAATGTGTGTAAGGAATTTTAATGAGATGTACACTTTAAATGTATTAAAATGAATTATGCAGGAAAGCAGCAGGAGAGCAACAGATGTACAGATTCAAGGGTGACATGCTTAGTTTCACTTGATGAATGTTTGTTTTGTTGTTTTGAAAAATTAATGTAATGAAATATTTAAAGTGAACAAGAAACTTTAAAATTGACTTGTGGGATGGATTACTTCCTTACAAGGACAGGTTTTATTAAAGAAAATATGCATCTGGCATCTGAATCAGGACTCTATGAACAACCATTATATTACTCTAGACATTTTAAGAATGCCTTACAGACAGTGTGTTTCTGAACCATGGTATAACACCTCTTGTGGACCATGAGGCCAGAGAACAAAGTCTTCACAGCAAACTTAGGGGACAGTGTTTCTAATTAAAAAGGCGGTGATACGATAATCTTCAAAAACTTCTGAAGGCTGACAGAAGACCAAGGCTGTCCTTTGGTCCAAAAAAATTCTGGACCACTGCTTTTACCTATACCAAATAGAGACAGTAATAATTCTAGAAACACTGTTAACATTTAATCATTGTCCTTCCAGGTATTTAACCAAATGAAGGAATTAGACAATTATGAGAAGCCCTCCATCTCGTACTTCAGTTCTTAAGAGTGTCTATTTTCTTATCTAGAGCAAGATTTTCTGAGGTTTCTGTTAAGCAGTGGAACTTTGGGTGGTCTTTACCTTTGAAAACTACATTCAGGTATTTAAATTTAGGCATCTAAACCAAAAGGACATCTGAAAACCAAACAAGAGATTCTCTGCCTAGGCTCTTCAGCTTTCATTAGCAAGAGCTATGAGGGAGTCACATATATATGCTTGATCCTCCCCTGCAGCCTGTACAGCATATAGAGAAAAAGCAAGTACTAAGCCTCTGATTCCCTAGCCCGAGGTCAAATCCCAGAATTGTAAATAAAAATGAGGTTGTAATGCCCAATGGAAAGTGATTGTGAACGAAGCAACAAACAGGAATTATTAACCTTGCCCACAGCGCCTCAGGGAATCAGAAAATTTTTATTATTTTCGAAGAGTAAGAATGTTCTTGAGAATATCCAGCCTCTCCTCCATGAGAAAATTGCTCGTGAAGCAAGTAAAGAAGAACAGAGGAGGTTATGATGACATAACTTGCATGCCGAGCCTTTGAAATGATAGCCTCGTGAGAAAGAACATGAATCAGAAGGATTCTTTGATTTGCCTTTAAAAAAGAACCAAACCAAAACAAAAACACAACACAAAAACCTCACATTGTCCAGTACTATGCTCTTTACCATTTAGAATGGCTGGTAGCCAAGAAATGCAAACTAACCACGTATGAATGATACAGCTGCAAGGTTGTTCTGCAAAAACAAAAGAACTTTTTGTGGCCTAATAATGTTCCCTGACTCTAATCCATCTATGAACAGATCACTACCGATAACAGCAGCAGCAATGAAAAACCTTCTGGGTAAAAACATCTAAATTGCATAACATGTGGAAACTGTATTATTTTTATAATGATTTAACCTCAAACTCTATATCTGATAGACTCCCTCCCCCCAATATCTTGATCCCCTATATACAGGATCCACAAGCAGAACACATTTTCATGGTGGACTTTACCAAAGTATATTTTAGTTTCATGAAAATTCAATTATCTGTTTACTGGCAAACAGACAGTCCACATTAGTTCAGCTCTGCTTTGCTGAACTGTGTTCAACTGCTCAAAGCATTCAAATGTTTCATTACGAGATTTCATCAGACACCCCTGGCTCCAGCACCATGGCACAGAAAATGGGATGCACAATGCCCACTGCTCTCCACATTTTGGCTGCTCCTTTTTAGAAGCTGCCCCTGCTCTCTACAGAAATTGTTTACAAGTATATCAAAGGTTAGGATAAGCTTCATGTATACATGGTTTGCATTATTCACATCTTATCTAGGCAGCTCCCTCCCTCCCTTTTTTTAGCATGGAAAATTGAAAATTAACTGCAGTGGCTTTGCTTTCGCCTCACTTCAGTCATAATGCCTAGAAAATCAACAGCAATAGTATTTTATACTATATTAACCACATGCAGCCTTACATCCTGGTGTAACTTCCCATCAGCGCCCATGAAGCCACCCTGTCCCTGCACAGCTGAGCTGGCATCCACATGCTGATGGCACAAGATACATCTGACTGAATTGCCACTTAAACCTGAAATTCCTGACGGAGCCAGAAAAAGCCTTGATCCTGGGAAATGTTTCAAGTGAGCTGTCCCCCTTCCTGATGCAGACAGATCTCAGATCTGAAATGTCACGCACAATTACCCTAGAGTCCTCGACTCTGAATCTCCAAATAACTCCCAGCGTTATGCAGGCTCTCCCCTTCCCCTGGCAACTTTCAGGACTTGATTTTAGTGAAGCACAAGATTTGTGCTTCAGAAGTATTGGCTAAAATAAGAGCCGTGACTTAAGATGGAAAAAAAATACAACGTTCATTCTCACAAATTAAGCAGCAGAATGCAAACTATTAGGAAACAAATAGTAAGAATGCCTCTCTATGCAGGCAATCTAAAGATTTCCAGATTACTTTTTATTCAGTCCATGTATGGGACCTCTCTAATTAGGACAAAACCTCGCTCTTTGTGAGGGTGGAGCATATAGACACTGGTGCTGGGAATCGGGTTTGTATTGTGATTCAGTATTACAATTGTGTATTAGAATTGCTGTATCATGCTGGTGTTGTGATTTCCATATACTGCTATATCACTCTTCTAAATCAAAATCCCACATAACATCAAATACCTTCAAATATGTAAATTTGGTATTAAAACATTAAACCCTCCTGCTGCCTCAGGCACGTTGGATAGACCACAGCCTGTAGGTCAGGACTGGCAGATGCCAAGTCTCCTTGGCGCTACAGGGATGAGAAGGTCAGTGAGTTGTGGGCCAGCAGCAGCGGTCTCTGTTTCTAAGGGGCCCAGGAAGTAAGGCAGTGAGGTGGCTCATGATATCAAGAGGCCACTTTGATGGCCATGTGCATGGGCCACCATCATAATGGCCATTGGAGCAGTCTTTTGAAGGAGACCTGGAGCAAGCAGGACCCAGACAAGCAGAGGCTGCTGTCCTTTGGGTGGCGTGCCCAAGAGGCACTTCACTGAACCATGGACTGAATCATTCTGCTTGGATTAAGAAGCAGGACATCTGGGACGACATCTTTGGCACATAAGTCATCACCACTGCTTGTGTAAATGATGATTGGGTGAACCCCATGGAGCAAAGCCACAGAGTTGAACCCATGGAGGTGAGCCCACTGGCATTCCCTATAGGTCTATGTTCTCACCCTCACTGTGCCCAGGCAAGAGGGCTGGTCGTTCATGTGATGAATGCATTAAGCTCACTGTGCAACACCAGTGATCGCTACCACTGGTCTGAGATTGGGGTAGAAAATCACTGGCCAACACTTCCTCCTCCTTGGAAGAAGGCTCAGAGCAGACAGGCACTGGTGAGGTATGTGCTCATGAAGCTCACGGAAGAACGCAGGGGTTGACCACAGCCTTGTAAAGAAAGCTGAACTGAGCTCAACACAAAGGGCACCGTAAAGTGGCTCTTGTTTTAGATGAACAGCACTATCAGTTGAGTGGATCACCAGTTTGTGTAAATGGACCTCCCTGAGTTAATCCAAAATGTGTGAATGTCCTCCTGAGCTGGCCAGACCAGCATGGACAAAGTGTCTATAAGCCTCAGGTCCACATAAAGTATAAAAACAGGACAACTAATACAACAAACTTGGGAAAGAGCAATAGGTTTGAGCTGGCTTCAAGCCACGTATTCCTTACCAGCGACTGGGAATGCTCAGTGTCATGATGGTGAAGCATATAGAGACCGGCCCTGGGAAGAGCATTTCTGTTGTGATGCCACTGTATATAACAGTTGCTGTATCATGCTTGTGTTGTAGTTTCAGCATATTACTGTATTGCTCTTCTAAACCACAATTCCACATAATGTCAAATACCTTTAAATAAGTAAATCTTGTATTAAAACACTGAACCTTTCTCATGTGAAATATCTGAAGGAACTTGGTCAGGGAGTATTGGACTCTGACAATCAGAAAGAGTCTCAGGAGGAAAAATGTCTTCTGTGGGCTGTTAAAATTATACTACTTACAATCTGGTCCACAGAGACTCCATACTTGGCCCTTTTTATTTTTTATACAATGAAAAAACCAATAATCATAACAAAGAATATAAATAGAGTAGATTAGAATCTTCTCTCTCAACCAGGCAATAAGAGCCATGGGAAAGCAGTGATGATGCCGTTAAGTGCCTATTCCCCAGCATCCTCTTCCTGTGAGCTCACAAGCCCAGAGACATTCTCAGAACTGTCATCTCACTGCGCATGGAAATGAGCAACCAATTTTAAGGCAAATAAGGGGAGGGGGAGGGAAGGCATTAGAAAAAAAGGAGGGGAAGTCTTTTAACCAGGAAATTAAAACCAGGATCTAACAAAAGCCTTAAGCGTGTTTCTAATTTCGGCAAAGGAGGAGACTCAGCATCTTAAAGACTGTCTTTTTGTCTGGAATAGAGCTTTGAGAGTTCCAAACAGGCAACAAGCAGTGAAAAAATTTCAACATGCAGAAAAAACAATGAAATTGAAGACAAAATAGCAAAAGAAAAATCTATCAGGATGTCAAATGCAAGGGAATGTGCTGAGAACTGGCTGTTTTTAAGACTGACGCAACTTTTAAAAGCTAGCACAGAAGAGGAGGAACTGTTTTAAGTTGATAGATGCTTTAGAGTTCTTAACATGAGAAAACAGGAAATACCTAAGGAATTGTTATTTTGGTTTTGGCAGCTATTAGGGACAGACCTTGAAAGTGCCACAAGAGCAAGAGGATATCCTCTTTGAAAGGAACACAAGTTCTTTTCTAAGAGCTAAGCTCAGTTGCAGAAGCCCGTAAAAATGAACTGATGCATGTGAATGTTAACATTCATGGCTCAATTCCCCATCCAGCTCAGCTGAGATCTAATTCCAAGAGGCAGGTATTTCAGCACAAAAGCACATGCCAACAAATTAAAAGCAGTATCCAGATGGAAGATGCAGGCAGCAATGGTCTCAAAAATCGGCACACAATGGTAAAATATCAGGAAACTGAATTTCTTAAAAAGCATTACCTAGGAAAACACATTTATAATCTCTAAAACCAAAATAAACCCCATCAAAACCATCAAAACAAACACAATCTGACTTTAAGAAGAGTTAATGAGCTTGAACTAAGATGTAGGATTAAAACCCAGATTTCTTTGAGATCTGCTAGTGAGAAAGTATATGGAAAAGCTATGCATTAATTATTTTTATTATACTTAGCACTCCAAAAGTACTTAGCTCTCCAAAAGTCTTTTATTAACTTAGCACTCCAAACTTCCTACATGATATCAAGCAAATCTTCCCTTCTTTGGTGTCACCTTCCCTGTCACAAAGAATGGCCAAAGATTGCTCAGTACATTACCCTGTGAGTTAATTCGTGAGATGCTCAAGCATTAGGGGCATTGAATGGAATGGGAAGAGATGCATATTGAACAAAAATGTCCAAAGCATCCAAAGTATGAAAGAACAGAACTGTTTTTTAATGTAACTGGACGTCAATATGCCTCTATAAATTTGGTGATTCAGAGGAGTTCTTAGCTTGTTCAAACAATTCAGATAAATTGATTTTGATCTATCCTAAATGATTAACTTTCATTTGTCTTTAAGAAAAACATTCAAAACCATCCTTCAAAACCTCGGCAGATGTTAGAAAATGAACTTTGCTCTCTCACTCAGCTGCTCTCTTACTTTTTAAACAGAAGGTTCAGACTTGGGTGACCACTGCTGTTCAGGACAAAAATCAAGCATGTTCTTAAAATTTGAGTAAGGGTTATTTAAGTATGTGCTAAGAAACCCTTCTCAATCAAGGTCATCAATGACATTTCAGGGGGAAAAAAAACCCAAACATATATATATATATGTATATATTTATACACACACACACACAATCCTATAAGAATCAGCTTTGATGAAAAATGGGCTTGCCAACAATTCTGGCATGACAGGTGGGACCACAACTCAAGTTTTCCCAGATTGGTAGGCTGTATCTTCATCTAAAAAAATCAACAATGCAAGGCATATTCAGTCAACATCTTTCACACATATCAGAGCTCAAAAAGCCCAAGCAAAACAGACAAAGCAAGACGAGTAGCTGTCATACGGATTTAGCTCCAATGATACAAACTTGTTATCAAACGGGGTTATCAGACGACAGAAGGTTTCTCCTGTCTAATCTGTCACAACGTAAAACATTAAGCAATTCTGACTCTGCATTGAGAAAAGGACAGCAGCGAGTCGGCTCTAGGTCCAAGCCATTGGCACCCAGTCTGCCTACCATGAGTGGAGGAATCTGTGCCGTGTCATCAGCCGGCAAAACCCTTCCTTCAGGAGCGGATAAGTGACAAGATGCAGACGGCGTCTGATCCAGTGCTGCAGGCACAGGACATGCAGATGCAGGACTGTATTTACAAGAAGTTCAGTGCAGCTGAGGCTGCTCAAAACCCATGGAGGAAATTTTTGAAATGCTGGCATAAAAGAGACGGTGACAGCAAGGCAACGCTAGCTGCAGGGAAGAAACACTGCACTAAGCCTGCTGGGAACGCGAAAGAGTGACGGACAGCCATTTTATTAATCAAGATACTCTTTGAAAGTGCTCAGCAGCAAGGAAGTGAGATGCAGTCAGTTGTTCCTCAAGTAGTTGCTTGTGCAGGTTAAGCTTGTTCTTACCAAGAAAGTAGCCGGTTAAGAAATACTAAAAAAGTAACAAAATGAGGATTAAAACAAAGAGCAAATCTACAGTATTTCTAACAGCTGCAGATCTCTCACAGAAAGCATGCACTGCGGAGTTTCCGCTGTGGTACCTAAAAAAGATCTGTCTGCTCATGGGTCTGGTGGAAGGACTGACTTCCTAACTAACCTGGCGTCATCTCTTCCCCTGACCGATCTTCCTCTGCCACGTCCCCCTTAGATGGTGTACATAAACCATAGACTCACAGCTGGAATCCGTCAGCTGTGTTAGATATCTGCGTTATTTGGATTTCTTAACTAGCGTTTGTAAGTTCTGACAGCCACATTTACTTTTATTAAATGCACTTTTGCTGGCTAAAGCCTTTCACGATGGCTTCTTAGGGCTCTATTACATGGTTCAGATTGAGACTGGACTGCTTGGGATTCATTGTGTTCCTGAAAAAGGGCTAGATTACAATGGCAATTTTGCACAGCAGTTACCGCTAGTCTCTGCCTGTATTGCTCCTCCCCTGCAGAAGGTTAGAAACATGAAAATAAATAGAATTAAGTTTGTGTTTGTTATTAGAAGATGTGCAGCAATCAGGCGGAAAGGTTTTCATGTTCACTGCTAGGTACAGGATCTGATGCATGAGAAATGGTAATGAGATAACAAATTAGCCATTGATTCAGACCCGCCAGTGGTGACTGAAAACCATTATGTGGCAACTGCTCTTTTTTGGGGGTCTGTTTGAAGTACGTTGGTGGTCCTCATGTATTTCCTAGGAGAAAAACATCTGCTGAACAAAACCCACTATCAAAATCAATGTAATTAGCATCTTTTTGAAATTCTCAGCTTAAAGGAAGGGTGGATCTTTTTCCTGATCCTGAGCTGATCTTTCTTGTGTGACAAATAGAAGCTTTCAGCTTCCAAGTCACTTTTGTTGGATAAAGAAACAGTTTTATTTCCCAGGTCTGACAGTCTGGCTCCATCTATTAATTTTCATACACTTGGTTATATTAATGTTGATTAATGGTCGATAGTTTCAATTAAGCCTAAAAGACTTCAATACCTAAGTATCCATGCAATTTAATGGAACTGACGTACCTCTCACTCAAACCGCTTAAAAAAATGCCAAGGATGTTAAATTAGCAACAGATACCGGAGGAGTAGCATGAAGCCTACTTACAAAATAAGCCTCCTGTATGTTACTACTCTGACGTCCAGAAATACCTTCTGGAATCAAAGATCACACAAAATGGTCAGAAAAGAAGAACCCTGAGGCAGTCCTCTCATTATGTACATTTTTAGGGGTGCTGAACATTTTTTACTTTTCCAAAGCCAGCAAACAAGCAACATCTTGGGAAAAAAACTTCAATTTTAAACTTAGACACACTCCAATATCTTCACTATTTTCCATATTGAACTATTACTGTCCCATCTACATCTTTTATCTTCTTAGTACTGAAATTAAATCCCACTTTGGATGAAATGCCTAGTACCCAATGCTAAAACCAGTGACCTCGGTCATGAGATGCACAAAAGGAGTGTATTTGGTTGAAACTACAGGCAGAGAAAACATACACTTACATAAATGACAAACTGCCTACCAACACCTCAATCACAAAAAACTGCACTTAGGATTTTTAATGACTATTCTTTCGTACATTATATGCGGTATGCTGAAACACAGATAACTCCTACAGAAAAGGAAAAACTGCTTAACTTAAACTTGCATCCACCACACACCATGCCTGCTGGAATCACAGCCTCCTAAGGCAAAGGCAAGTTTCTTAGCGCTGCCGCTCATGCACAGGGAGAATACTCTCTGCTTCTAGAGAATCCAGCTCACTTTTCCCTGGTTTCTGTTAGAGCCACCCTTGGGGCTAGCCTGAAATATGATAAATTAAGAGATGAAAATAACCAATGACATCAACTCCTGCATCAGTGAAAGACAGACTCTCACAATGCATTTACTCCTATGCTACCAGGCTTCTTTTGAAAATCCCAAATGCTGAGGCATTCATTACACTGTAATGTAAAACTCAGCTGATGGAGAATTTCTTGAAGGAGAGTGCTTTGGAGGGCAGGTGCTCACTCATGGTACTGTTATAGTGGGTGAGCTTGGAGGGGGAAATCCAGACAACAATACAGACAGTAGGCTGCTGGGTCATATTTTCTTAATTTGAATATATACTTCAAAACTTTATAGTGACAGTTCTGAACTACAAAACTTTACACTCAATCACAAAGTTCTGGTATTTACTGAAGTAGGGGGGGAGAGAAGGAGGGGAATGGAAGGGGAAGTGGGGAAGAGGGGAAGAGGGGAAGAGGGGAAAGGAAGAAAGGAAATGAAAAGGGGAAAGGGAAAGGGAAAGGGAAAGGGAAAAGCCAGAGGAAAAAAAGGCTCAGAAACAGTGAATTCACAGTGTAATCAGTAATCTAATTGAGGAAGATGCTGATTGTATTCAGTAATGTAATACTGTAACTGAAGAGCCACCCATGACAATTGGAACTTTTTTTGTTAGTTTTTTTTTTTTTACTTGAAATTTGCATTTTTTGAAATGGAAAGTCTTATGTGAAGTAAGGCTTGTAAAACTTGGCCTTTGAAAAGTATTTTCTCATACCATATCTGTGCAATCAAAAAGTTAAATTACTCCTTCCCCCTCTTCTCTCATTTTTCGTTTTCTTTTTCTTTGCTGAACAGCAGCAATCCTGGAATATACTGAAGGATTATATACAGGGTGGTGGGTGAAATGCTACATATAAAATGCTGTTTTAATGAGCTTTAAAAAAAGGATAAATGTAGAATCAGACATCCAGCACCTTTCCCCTCCCTCTTGATGTCTCTTACACTGTAGAAGGTAAATTGGAGACACATCATAGATACTAAGGCAGTCCTAGTAAAATGTAGGCTATTTTGCCCCTCTTTCAAGTTCTTGTGATTGAACTTGGTGGGAAAGACCTCTCTATGATCTTGTGATCAAATGCTGCCATTCAAACAAGAAAGACTAACAGAAATGGCCAAGAAATGGGGCTTTTACAGCTGCTAAGGACTGCTGACCAGCATAATGACATTGTTGTTGTGACAAAAAAAAAAAATCAAATAAAATGTTAGCGTCCTGCTTTCCCAGTGCTTTCAGGCTGAATTGCTTTTTCTCTGTTATGCAGTACCATTTGAGAAGGAGAATGGGGAGAGAGAGACTTCAATTACGCAAGAGGCTCCTGGTATTCAAAACATATGGAAACTGCTGTTGTGATATCGCTCATCTTATTTTGCCTGGATGAATCACAAAGGGAAAGATCTTCACACACTACTTCAGACACTTCATGCCACTTCACGCTCTCAGGGAGGAGCCTCGCAGAAGAGCTCTCAATGCTCCTCTGGTGGCAGGGAAAGGTTTACTTTTGGAGGGAGGGAGGGAAAAAAAGTGGCAGAAGGGCAAGAGCAGGAAGGGAGGACAGGCCCCGTATACTCCTTTCTCATTATATGCGCCTTCCCTCTCTCATTACACTCCCTTCCTTGCTACACAGTCCTTCCTAAAAGCACCCGCACCAAATTTCTCCCAAAATGCTTAAGGACACACCGCGCACCTGCAGGCTGACTTCTGTTCACAAGAGCACTCAGAAGTTCAGATACATATCCTCTCTTTCAAGCCACCTAATTCTTCACAAGCTCTGCCAGTAAAAATGCACTTGAAGAAAACCCTCCATACCAGCCCTGATGGAGCAAACCCACCGTAAGGCTGTCTGCCACCCAAGCGTGCTCAAAGGCAGCAGCTGCCGTGTCCCCGTTGAGCCCTGCAGGCAGCACAGACCAGGCGCACGTCACCTGGACACTTACTGATTTACAGCGGCGTTCCAAAACGTGTGAAAAATCAATGCTCCAATTTTATTGGGATATCTGAAAAGGCCAGTTCCAGAGGCCTCCACTTCTGGCTGAAATATGGATGTCCAAAGGAGTGTGTCAAAAAGTATCTATTTGTACATTGTTAAGCTTCAATAAAACATTTTTGTTCAGGCTAGCTCGAATTTATGGGGCAAAGGTTCAGACTGAAACTTCTGACTTAAACCTCTCTATACTTTGAATTTAAAAATGTTTAATGTGAAAGCAAACGGAAAAGTGTGAGGGAGGGAGGGAGGAAGGAGGAGGAAAGGAAGAATTTTTCTATGAAAGAGCTGAAAGGGAAACAATTCCCTTTAGTTAAAAAAAAAAAAAGACCATGTAAACCGCTTGCTGGATATTATTGAGCATAACGCACCATGAACTCAAGTGGTTAGTCTGTGCTCAGCTAGATTGATACCCTTGCTCAAGTTAGCTTTTTAAATGAGTTTTAAACTATCTGGCTCAGGTGTGACAACACCATACTGCAGCAGTAGGGCCTGCAAAGCAGATGTACTCCATCATTTAAAGTGTCCTGAAGGGACTAATAAAGAAATGCAGGAGAGGAAGAAACAGGAGGAGTTGTGCCACTGCTGGCCACAGTTGATGCAAAAGCAGAATTCCTGCCCGAAATCTGAATGATGTACAAATGACTTTACAATGTTCCACATTGTTTCATGCTCTGATCTGCATGTTTTTATTTGTTTGTTTTGCTTTGTTTTAAATTGCCAGCCCTTTAGACCTGAGCAATCTGAAATTCAAGCTGTGAATCTTTCTGGCTCATAAATTTTGCCTGCCATAACACCTGCGCAACTTGTCTGTCTCGTCTTGGATTTTACAAGCGCATCCAAGGAACCGCACTGTCCCTGGACCAGAAACTTGTCGACGCTTCGCCTGCTGATGTATGAGGCACGACAGAATTCAGTGCACATGCTCTCAGCTGTGCTGGCTATGCAGCAGTCACATACAGAAGAGGCTTTTTTGTTCATAAGCAAATACATCTGCCTTTGCATACAAAGGGAATGGATTTGTTGAATTAGAAGATTTACAAAGTCACTCTTCAAAGCAAAAATGCACTTTGAGTTAAAAGAAAAAAATGTATATATTAAAATTAGTTTAGATAAACTGTGACACAGTTCATTACCCCTAGATATTACGAATGAGAAAGGAATGCAATTCTCCATTTATGCTGCAGACTTCTGGAAATCTTAGGAAAGATATGACAGGTGATACTGCGACAGAAAGAAACAAGGAAACAAGATCTTTTCTCATTTATATGCCATATTGTTCTCTAACTTCAATCTTACAAACCAAGTGTAAGATCTTAATCCAAACTGCAGTAATGCTGTTTTATACATCACAACCTGAATTACTGCAATACCACAAACAAACTGATCTTATGTGTTTTTTATTACTTCCAGTTACAAAATAATAAAAAAATCTGTGAAAGAATTTCTCATTAATTATAAAGCCAGATTACAAAAGTCAGTATTTCATAATACTGTTATTTAGAATACAAAAAGATATGGTTCTTTTCCTAAGAACTTACAGAACAGTACAAGCTCAAATAAAACAGACATAAATATTTAGCACCTCAGATCTTTGAGACCATTTCCCATCATTATCTATTTCTGGAAAAGCAGGCCTTAGACAATGTCAGCACTCTGTCTTCTCTCACACAAATTCCCCGAAGAGCCCAAACTATGTGATTTAGCACTGATACACACATCCTAATATCTGAAATACAAATTAACCCAACTCATGTTCCTCCAAGAAATAAGTGCATATCAGCTATTGGGGTTTACTGGGTAAACATCTCATTCTGTATCCTGCTAGTTAAAGGGAGTCTTTGTTTGAGCTAAATGGAAATGAGATCAAGTCTTCAGTAGACAGGGGAAATTCTTTTTTCCTAGAAAGTATCCCTTATCTTTAAAGAATAAACAATCTTCAAATTCCAAGAAATCTAGGAAATTTGGAATGGATCTTTGCAGCAAGACATGGAATGTGTGCTATGAAACCAGAAGCGCCTACACAAATGTCAGCACAGCAAGGACAATTGAAGGTTACATAAACATAATTCTGGAGAAAATAAAAAAGGAGCTAAAGATGGAGAAACCTGTATTGCTCGGTGATCAAAAAGGACACACTTCACATTAGAAATTCTCAAGAATGCCAGGAAGCAACACAAGTATCGTCTGACTCTTTAAAGTCAGACTTGATTTCAGTTGAAATCACAACCTATTGGAGATCTATGGCTGAAGAGTCGGTGCAGGCTGGATTAACTACAAGCAATACTTGGCTGAATACGAGAAGGGGGGCAAAGCCAGGAGCCTCTGCTGGTGGTGTGTGACAGCCACAGCTCCAAAAGCGAGAGCAGAACATGCAGCTCTGACAAGGCTGCCCGCAGCACAGAAACCTGCATCAGCCACAAAACAAAGCCACAGAGACATAACCTGGGAACTGCTTTTGAAGCAAAAGGTTTTGTATTTTCTAATAATTCAGTATCCATCCTGTAGTTTCTTGGTTAGAAAATCAATCTTTATGGCCTTCTCCTGCAAAGTCTATGTGATCTTAACCATTTTGTGATGTCCAAAGAATGCAACTCTGTTTCCCTAGGGACACTCTCTTCTGACAGCTGCGTATACCACCGAGGCACCTCCTAACATCCAACACGACCCAGGCAACGGGTCCACAGAGCCCGTTCTGCACTGAGCAGTTTGGCAGAGAGACCTGAGCTGGAGACTGCTGCCCGCACACTGCTGAGGATGCGGGAAGCACCCGCGGTCCAAAGCAGGAGGAGTTACAGTGGCCTCATGGTCACCACCAGGACTCAGGCAGGACAGTAACAGAAGGAATTAAAGATTTTAACTGTCTGTCAAAGATGGAGGCTGGGAACTGACAGAAGTTAAAAGGATGTTTAGAAGGTTTGAGATGTAAAAAATTTCTGCTAAGAATGAGCTGAGCACGTGAATTCGTGGAGCACAGAAAGCAAAAGATAACAGCGGTTCCATAAAAAGCGACAGCCAGGAATTGGAAACAGGATAAAGAAATAGAAAATTTGTTAAACAGTTATTTTTTACAAAGGTCTTTACATGGATCGTATTTTCTGATACAGTAGGGAAGGATTTATGTACTGCAGTCAGCAGATAACAATGAAAATATTTACAAAACTGAATTCTTAGAAGGTAGACAATATAAAAGATTCAGATAACATTAACATCATATACGTTAAAGGAACTGAGGATACAAGTGAGGAAATCTGGGTTGTTTGAATGAAGATCATTTCTGAGGATAACAATACGTAAAAGAAAAACCCCTTTTTAAACTAGCTCCACCAAATATTACCACTACCAAACCTAGCAGAATGTCCTTGATTCTGTTTAAGTTCTCTGTAGCACTCAACAGATGTTTTAAGCTAACTATAAAGCAATATCTAGTTTCTACCTTTGGCTGCTGTTTTGTCTTGTTTAAAATGTCAGATATATATACATAGATATGGGAAGTGAGACAGAAAGACACGGATATTTATAGTAATGTATTACTTACCTTGACAAAGCGAGGTAAACTCCCCAAGAATATAGTTTTGGAAGAGTTTTTCAGTGTTTTGTGCATACAAATGAAGAGACAATGAAATAAAAAGATAAAGCACCAAACTAAGAGAAAGGGGCTAAAAAGTTATGAAACAAAACATTTGAAGTTCATTCATTCAGCAAAACAATTTACAGCATCACTAATGACAAGATATCATTTGTTCATCCACTAAGAGAGAAAGAAAACCAGTGTAAAATGGTGCTGCTATCCATTGCACAGTTAAGCCTCAACTTGAATACTGTTTTCTCACTGCCATTTTAGCCACAATCTCCTAGAAAACACTCTAAATACATTATTCCATGTTCTAAGTCTACTTCTCCGAAGCAAAGATTAAGTATTTGAATTTACTCTCCATAGTTGGAGAATCTAAGAGATGACCTAAGAGAAATATTTAAACTAAGGAGAGAGGCAGAAAATATCCATTCATTCTGGTGAAATGAGTCTGTAAAAATGCAGTGCTAGGGCCCTTTTCAAGAGAAAAATGCGTGGCAAATAATGATTAAATCAAAATATGAGTTATTTGCAAATACATCTGGATTGCTGCAGATAATTTCTTTCTATTTAAGAGTTTCTGCTCTAGTAAAAGTCAGTCCCCAAATGCCACAGTCTCTTTTACTTGTGGGGTTCTTAACCTACACAAGAACAGTACTTCCTTCTCCTTTCTTTTTGTCAGATATTTGTAACCTGGCAATAACAGCCACACAGAGCTACTGTGAAAGAGGAAGATTCTTGACCACGCATTGTAGCACTCGTGTCTCACTACCTTGAATTTTTCCCTGAGACAGAAATTGGCCCAATGTCCTCTGACAACCAAAAGTATTTACAAAGCAAACGAAATTTAGGAAGTACTATAATAACTAGAAAATGCTGTGAGGGAGCATAATGGATGTAACAGCAGAGGATAATTACTGCAATTGAGGCATGTTCCTGTGAAATTCTAGAGAGAAAAGTAAGAACTCGTTAAGTCTTTGCATTTATTGAAAAAGAGAAAATTAAGTTTTTAAAAGACATCCAAGGATACTGGGAGCTGAATGAAAACTCTCGTACCCTAAGCTTGCCCATCCGAAGAGAAATCAATTTGTTACTGACAGAAAAGCTAGGAATTTTTACTTGAATTCAGTGATTGCAAAATGTGATAGATTAGCAGGATTACATAAAAAGTCCCCTATTCACCAACATAAAGAGATGCAGCACTGAAAGACTGAGGGTGAGCTACCTTCATCATTAATAGTGACCTTCACATTTTGATGAAGACGTACAGCGCTGTAGTCTGATGCATTCATTTGCTGACTTCTCTTTCAGAGTGGCAATACGGGGCCTACACAATTAGTTTCACATGGGGTGCACTCTCTATAGGAAGAAAATATACCCAGTAGGCCCTGGTCTATTTATCTCAGAAAAGCAGTGCTGATAAAGGGAAAACAAAAACAAACACAAAAAACCCCACTAAAAAAATAATCACTCAAAGCTACTCAGAATATTTATGAAGTTCACATGGAACCTGCCAAGCACTGAGAGTTTGCAGATTTCTGGAGACAACTGTACTTTCTCAGTCTGGAAGAAATGCAAAGATATTAACTAATTTTTTATGGGACAACCAATTATTTTGTACCGTATATCTAAGACTGAACATCATGAAATGCTTATTAGTTGAGCAAGCAGGACAGTGGGGCAATTCCCTTTGGAATGGAATGAAGCCAAGGAGTTGGACAGAGAAGCACCCTTAACGAGAATAATTCACTAACATAGGCACAATACTGCTCAATTTACCTAGGCACTACATATCTGACCAGTAAAATGTTTCAAGTGCCAGAAAATAACCTTTACATTTTTGCTGGGTTGAAGCAGAGTGGTCTAGAGCTGCAAGTGCTCAGCTCTACAATTTTTAAGAGACAACAGACAGTAGTTGAAGTCAGAAAGACAAACAAGGAATGATATATTTTTGCCTGGGGAACATACAGAATACAGAGCCTCCAGAGTGCCTTGTGTGCCCTCCTTTCCTTGCAGACGCAACACTGCTTTACCCTTTCCTGCCGTATTGTTGGCCTGGGTCAGTTTTGATGTGTGACTCCTGGCAGGGCTCAAACATCCAGGTACACAACAGTGACTATCCTGTAATTTCTATCTTATTTCCAACAAAAAAATACATCCAATTACATCTACGTCTCATTTGCCAAGGAAACACTAGTTGGGAAAGAGCTCTGTATTCCAAATGAATGTTTGAGAGGCCTCTTTGGGAGGATATAACTAAGTCATGGTTCATGGTTTATTCATTGTGAAAGCCAGATCCATGGTGCCCAGTCTTTCTGATGGGCTGTTCAGCATCACATGAAAGCTACCTACTCCACTCCTTCTTCCATCATGACTTGGTAACCAGGCACAACTGCCCCCACCATACGTGAACATCTTATCCTGCAGACATGGTATTCCCAGACACATACAGCCCACCGTGTCACCAGGATCACATCTCAAGGAACACAACTAGGGAAGACAGCATGGATGGAAACTAGCTGCCAAAACGGTTTGTCTGGTCCATAATCCCGCTGCCTCAGGAACCAGCATAGTACAAAATGGCCTGCAGCCAGGCTGATTTCTTTCCTGATGGGTCTCATGCAACCTTCTATTAGCTGGCAAGCCTGAACTAGAATATCAGAGGAGATGTGGACAAAAATGTAAACCCCTTCCAGTTCACTGCTACACCTGAAAGAAATCCAGCTGAAAATCCTAAATCAATTTCATTTAACCCTAAAAGGATTGATTAATTTTCTCTTGCAGTAAGATCATGTCTTTGAGCAGTAGAGGTTAATAACAGATAGTGTTGCATACTTCCGCTAATGTTCTCCAGTTCCTCATCTTTTAACTGAAATCCATAAAGAGGTCACAGCAATAACTAGAGATGATTTTCTTTCTATGCCAATTACTGAGATGGTGGGAGGATAATTTTCAGACTCTGACTGTGATTTTCCAAGTACACTAGGAGACTTGATTCTCCTTCCTTCTCCATGCAGGAATATAAGCAACTGCCTGGAGAAGGATAAAGCAAGACATTTCTATCTTTGCTGAGAGGTTTAAATACAGGTTCATAGCACAGATGTATAAACTGAGTAGAAGCTCTAACAGGAAACTACGTCAAGAAGAAGAAACTAGGACTGAGTGTTTTTTCACACTGGATCAAAGGTAAATGAATATGAGTGGCTAGTACCACTTGAATTGACCCAACTGCTCAAGTGATCATGTTTGTCCTCTGGCTTCTTAAGAAGAAGGAGAACGAATACAAAAAAACTTTTAAATATGGACTTGAAGAGAGCCCTACTCTAATAACGAGGCACAAATATTCTCTTTTATGTAGATCAAATACCCTATGATAATTTCTAATTATCTGTGATTGGAGCTACAAAATCTGTCCTCCAAAAATGAAGGACAAAGTGGGATCTTACAGATATCTACTGCACAGTGGAGTGAGTCCAGTTACTGGTTCAGTGGCTTTGCCCCAAGCTGCATTATGTGTTATCTGCATCTGAATGGTACTCAGGTAAATGGAAACTTTTAAAACAGTCACTTCCCAGCACATCCTTGCAACTAAATGCCATCTGATCACAACAATCGCAAGAGAAACATAGTAGACAATTTTCCCACAGGTACACCTTCTTCAGGAAACTAAGAGCTGATTCATGCCCTTTAATTGAGAAAGCAGCAGAAGTTATAACCATTAAAATACAATTTTAGTATATCTGTTAGAACAAAAATAAGTAATCATGCTATCTTATCAAGACTCCTATTTTGATGTCCCACACTGCTCATGTTGAATATCCAGTATATTCCTGACTAATTTAAAAATTAAAAAAAAAAAAAAAAAAAAGAAAATTATTTTCAACTTCTAGCTTTCATTCTTTACCATGTAGCCTTTTTGTCTCAAGCAGACACTGTAAGAATATTCTGCTTTATTTCTGGCTCAAATGATGTATCCTCTCTGAGACAACTGGGAATGTGACCATGGAGCATGCAGAGTTATAATGATGAAGCTGCACTTACTGATTCCTTGCTATTCACACTCTTTCCATTGGGTGTTGCTATGATATTAAACAGATTACTACTGGGACTCAATGTATGCATACAGAAAGGCATGCCAAAGGTTTAAGGTCTCTGCCTATGTTGCTTTGCCCATTCTTCTATGCAGCCCGAGTCTGTTGTACTTCAAAAAGTTGGTGCTGTACTTCATTAGCTGGTGTTGAGAAAAATTGTGACTACTTTTGAAAAAGAAGTCCATAAAATGGAGTCTTCCAGCTTGTACTAAAAGTTTTATACTCTTTCATGAAGGTGATCTGACTAAAATTTATATGTACATTGCAGCATTTAATTACTGTACACAGTAGCTGTGCAGATGGCTCTCTTTTAATTAGAGTATTTAGTGCATCTTCTGCATAAAGAACCAGGCAATGAATAAGGAGGAACTTAATGAAACTACCCAAAAAAGGAAATAGTTTAATGGAAATCAAAAAGAAAAAAAAAAAAAAAGAGAATAACTTAGGACACAATTCTTGCAAGGATTTCCTGCTCATTGAAGGTAGCTCTTTCAACAATCTGAGGGAGAAATCTTTGCAGATTTGTGGCCTCGGGGAGGTCTTGTCAAGCACTAAGAATCAGGCAACTGATCACTAGACTTTGCACAGCTGATGACCACATAGATGACAGCTGAAGATTTCAAAAGCAAGATACTGGCTGGAACTGGGCTTTTGATGGGGCACGGGCACACCACTGAATGTATTCTATGGGTACCGTCAGAAAATGGCAGGATTACATTAAGTTATGGCAAGTACAAATGCTATAAAATCATTTCATATTTGAAATATCCTCGGTTAGTAACACTAGTAACCTAGTAACACTAACTAGTAATACTGTAAAGAATACAAAGCTATTACAACATGAAATCCTGGCTATTTTTTAACCTATAATGCAGTTGCTAATCTAGTTATATTCCTACATTGTTAGAAAAGCACTGGCATTTACTTGTGTGGCCTTTGCTCTAATTGGAAAAAACCCACACACATAATATATGCATTAAAAAGGAAAAAATGCAGTAAGACAACATGATATTTATACATACTTGAATTTACTACTGTCAAACAGAGATGCTTTAATCTAGCTTGGGCAAGGAAGAAGTTGTTATGGGTCATAAATGATAGGCTTCAACCAGGAAAGCCGTACACCTTCTTAGCAGGGCCAGTAATACAAGCCACTCTCAACATAAATTCCAGCATTTCTGTATTCTAAGCTCTTCAGTGAATTTTAAATTTCATAATTATGGCTAGACTTACCTGGTAGACCGGGTGGGGTTTTCAGATATTTGCCATTAAAATGCTGAATTACTACTTCACATTTTTCTGTAGACTCCATTCTGGAAAAGAGAAGAGGGCGGGATGGGGGAAGAGGCAATACGTGTTACTAGACTGTTATGAAAGTGCTCAGTCAGCAAAAACAAAAAGCAAAAGGAGAAAAAAAAGGACAAGCACAGATGCTGAGAGAAATCTTCAATGCTGTTCTTGCTGATTTCTGCAGAGAAACTGGTTGAGCTCATTATGGTACGGTGTGACTTGCAAGGAGGACCTGCCACCCTCAAAGCCTGCAGCTGCGCTCCCGGCTGTGTGTGAGCCGCAGCAGTGTCAATGAACAGTCCCCTTTTGGCTCCGGGGATCACCCTGAACAAGGACATTCTTTATGCTCTCACGTGCTGCTCAGAAAGGCAAAGGACGGGTTTCTAGATTCCTTGTGCATCCAAAATAACTTCAAATGGCATGAAAAAAAACCCCAGGATTTGGATAAGAACCCAGAGGAATAAGCAACGATTATTAAGGATTACAATGTTAAAAAAACAACCTGCAAAGACAGATTGTACAGCAAAACCAAAGACAATGCCTATTACAACATAAAGACAAATTTTGTATGAAGACAGTAATTTACATGTAATACTGGTAGATGAAATGCCTTACTGCTCATCTCATGACCTCAAGATAACTTTAAGCATTGAGACATTAAGGCATTATCAGTGAACTGGTACATATATTATTGAAGGAACTGTAAAGAATACAAAGCTACTAGTCAAATCCCAAAGCATGGTTATACCCCATCTGGGAATTCACCATTCTTTAAGGTCTTGTAAATCGACTGCACACTAGTCCAGAGAACAGGTGACTTTGCTACAGAGTGGGTATAGAAACTTTGAAGAGAGGAAAGAGAGAAATGGAAAGCTAATAAGCAAGCAAAAAGAAAAATCATACTGCTTTTGTTTTTCTTAGAAAAAAATGTGTTTAAAAACCATGTTCAATGCTCCTTCAATACACCAGTGCTTACCCCCAGGTACTCTCTGCAAAATAACTGCACTGACATAAATATTGCTTACTTCTCACCAGTCTAGATCTTTTTAAAATGAATTTTTCCACCACCCTTCCTGTCATGTGGTTTTGGGAAAGAGTAACATGCATTCTGCGTGGCTCACATAGAGTTTAGAGCAGCAGTTTGTTTCCTGGGGTACAAATGTGCCAGAGTCTTAAGGACCACCCCGCCATCAGAAAAAAAAAAAAAAAAAAAAAAAAAAGACGAAATTAAAAAAAAAATCCTGATTGCCTGATTAATTCTCTGTGCAAGTCAAAGTCTTTTGTCAATTTGTTTCAGGTGGAATCATTAAAAATTGTTCCTTCCAGGTTGTAGCACTGCATATCGTGTGGGCTGGGCCATTTCTACAAGCACAAAGACAGCAACTTAGATTGTTCACTTTGGCTTCATTCAGATTTAACTAAGCGAATGTCTGCACTGAGCCTTTAGAGACTCTTGTCTCTGAAAGAATAAATGCAATAAAAGTCTGTTTTCTGTAGCTGCAGGCGCTTAGTGTCAAACCATGTTATGTTGCACCACACAGCAGTGACAATTTCATTTTAATACATGGGGTACATTTTAACAAGCCAAAGCAGTCCCTGCAAAGAATGCAATATATAAGCTGCCAAGTGAAAGAGACTCAGCGCACTTCATGCATTTTATGTGGGAAGAGAATAAAAGTGAAACCCACAGTGTTCTGGGATAAAAAGGCCATCATTCGAATAGCACTCTGAAAAAGAATGTGCACATTTTCTTCTCAAGTTTCACAATTAACAGCTCTCAAATGCCATTGCTAGCTATCTGTAATCTGGCACACGCTTCGCTTGAAACCGACGCTGGCATTATTGACTCAGTTTGAAAAGGCAGCACAATAGACAAAGCCGTCTATACACGTTCCCTTCAGCTGTGTTGCTGAGTAACAACTGCACCCATCCCTCGCCTCCCCTACCTGAGTCCCTGCGGGCTTTCTGCAACGCCTGCCTGTGGGCCAGACCTTCCTCCCGGCCATGCCGAGGCGGGCCCGGCAGCTGCTAACCAATCAGGCCTGCATCTATCCCAGGGCCACCTAGGTAGCAATTCTAATTTTCACTTGTCCGCAATACCTGTTTTTTTTTAGAAATAACCCTTTCAAATTGTCTTCTTCGGGCTGGTTAGCTCACTGACTGACTGAGAATTTGGGGTGCAGAGCAACCAGATATATTACTAAAACTGGCGGATACTTACCATCACAGGACCCCAGTTTTAGTTTAGTTAAAACTCTGATCAACAGCAACCACTTGGGTGGCAATTCCTATGGTGAGCACCTACCCATAAGCTGAACCTATCTGCAGACATCATAGAATCATAGAATGCTTTGGGATGGAAGGGACCTTTAAAGGTCATCTAGTCCATCCCCCCTGCAATAGGCAGGGACATCTACAACTTGATCAGGTTGCTCAGAGCCCCATCCAGCCTGGCCTTGAATGTTTCCAAGGATGGGGCATCTACCACCATCGATTCAGACATTCCTCTTTCTCTTCTTACTTGTTTTAGCCATAAAGACTAGCCATACTTGGGAAGAGGCCCAATAATAATATGCTTTTCTTAGGTCCACACTAATAAATTCTACCTACTTTTTCTTCGAAAAGCTGTGGCACTCCTCTATTGTATAGAATGTATTCTATTGTATAGAATAGAATTGTA
The DNA here is from genome assembly GCF_965183815.1 of Platalea leucorodia. Lineage (NCBI taxonomy): Eukaryota > Metazoa > Chordata > Aves > Pelecaniformes > Threskiornithidae > Platalea > Platalea leucorodia. Next base: position 123,917,570 of record NC_138823.1, read on the forward strand.
TAGATTGTATACATTGTATGGAATGTGTTTGGAAACGCGGGGGAAATGGCTTTTTGTCATGAATTTATTCTTCTTGTCTAAGATAGAAATGTTTCAAAACATTGATTGAGACCGGTATTTAATAAAAATATCATTAACAGGAATGTTACATGTTAAAAGTTAGCCTCCAGGGGACAGGTTTTCTACAAAAGAACGTCACTGGAGCACAGGCAAACTTGGGGGAAGAGCACTCTTAAATCTATTTTTTTAGTGTTTTGTTTTTTTTTTTCATAACTGATAGAACAAAAATGTGGCAAATGATAATATTCTGGAGAAAAGATAAAGATCTTAGATGCTTCAAAACCTTCTACTGAAAGATACAGATATTCAACTCTCCTGCTGGAAAGGGGAGGACATCAGCATCACACGGTAATAGAAATTTGGTTCTGATCAGATCATTCAAAGTATCATTTTCAAATTCCCTTCAACAGTATGTTTTTGGTGCTGATCCTAAGAGGATCTCAGATAATAATTTATGTTTAAATGCAATTTGGAGATAACTATAATGCATCTGAGTATTATTTTGATTCAGGAAATGCATTGCAGAAAAAAAATTATCAAAGCCATAGGCCAGATTCTTATGGTATTTTTAAAGGTACGGTATCAGAAATAGTGTGGCCAGCAGGACTAGGGAAGTGATCGTCCCCCTGTACTCGGCACTGGTGAGGCCGCACCTCGAATATTGTGTTCATTTTTGAGTCCCTCACTACCAGAAAGACATTGAGGTGCTGGAACGTGTTCAAAGAAGGGCAATGAAGCTGGTGAAGGGTCTGGAGCACAAGTCCTGTGAGGAGCGGCTGAGGGAGCTGGGGTTGTTTGGTCTGGAGAAGAGGAGGCTGAGGGGAGACCTTATTGCTCCCTACAACTACCTGAAAGGAGGTTGTAGTGAGGTGAGGGTCGGTCTCTTCTCCCTAGTAACGAGTGATAGGATGAGAGGAAACGGCCTCAAGCTGCGCCAGGGGAAGTTTAGGTTGGATATTAGGAAAAACTTCTTCACCGAAAGGGCAGTCAGGCACTGGAACAGGCTGCCCAGGGAAGTGGTTGAGTCTCCATCCCCGGAGACGTTTAAAAGACGGGTAGACGTGGTACTTAAGGACATGGTTTAGTGGTGGACTTGGCAGTGACAGGTTAACGGTTGGGCTTGACGATCTTAAAGGTCTTTTCCAACCTAAATGATTCTATGATTTTAGATAATGATCTAAAACAAAGAAACTAACAAAACTATGGGAATTTATTTTCACCTGTGTCTATATATCTCCAGGTTCTGGAAACTAAGTTGTAAAGTTCCCAAATACAATACGAGTAACTAGACTGTCTGTATTCTATCTAATTGGAAAGGAAGTGAATTTAAAATAATCTGAAAAGGAAAACTGTTTTTATGATTTCTTTTTTCTAGCCATAGTTCGTAAATTTAAGATCTTTCAATATGATTAGTAGAAGAACAACAAAATTGGGGGTGCTTGAGCAAGTATCACAACCAAATAATTTCATGTTCATGTCTTGCTGTTAAGTATTTATTTTAGATCATTTAAAAAATGTATATTACTCTCTCTATAGACCATAGTGGCTCCAAAGTAGTCATTATGTGTTGTTACAAGTAATAGGGAATGTTTACCATGGAAAAAAAAAAAAGGAAAAGGATTTTTTTTTTTTTAAACTAAAGCTCGTACACATGCTTATTATAAAGATTGATGCAGTGTCGAGAAACAACTTAATAAAATTTATATACAAGGAATAACATGATGATTACATAATTATTACATGAGAAATACTCAGTACCATGTAATTACTAGTTAGTGGTAAAATGTGGGTTTGGATTACATATACCCTATAGTCACTTTACTTAATAATAATAATCTAAATGAGAATCAGGACTATATTTTTTCATATCCAGAGTAAATATTTAAAGATTAAATTGTTACTACCATATTTATGTTATGATAAGCATATAAATATTGTTCTTTTCTTATATTTATAGGAGCAGGAATAATAAATGGTGGGGGGCAATGTTTCTTTACTATTTAAGGCATTTTGCAAAGATAGAAGTAGGTAGGTAGTAGCAATATTATACAGCGGAGGAGTCCAAAGAACTGAGGCCACAGTTAGAATACACAATGGAGTTGTGACAAGAACCAGATAAATTTGAAAGAGAAATTAGGCAGAAACATTTAACTGCAAGGAAGATGATCCACTGGCTTGCATTAGATAGAAAAGAGGTGGCTTTTTTTTTCTGGTTGATGTCTTCAAATCACTTCTGAAAGTTGTATTTTAGTAAAAGACAAGTATTATCTCAATATTAGGTAACCGGGAGTACTTAACTGCCTGTGATATAAAAGAGGTCAGGGAAAATTATCTTCAGGTCTTAAATACTCTAAAGCTACAAGATAGTTTTGAAAAGTATGATGTTTCTTAGCACCTCCTTATGTTCTGCTCTTCAGCCTTCTATGGCAACATGTTCACTAATTTCTTTAATTTATTTTGCTAATTTCATTCCAGGCATTCTAAGACCCTGATATGACTGCAACCTGTAATTTTCTTCTCTCTTGTAACTGACTTAGGTATCTTATGTCCCTAACTTTTCATCTGGTAGGAGATTGCTTCAAGATGTTTGTGCTTTTTGGTTTGAATCCATTTTATGCTGGAAAAACTGTTCCCTTTGTCATTTACAGCCTAGACAAATTTTGACAAATTCTCCTCATCGCTCATAAATCGTATGTTTTCCCGACGTGTCTTGCCTGTATATTCTTCATGTTCAGTCCTGTTTGCATGAGCAACAGGAGGTTGTTTACTATCTCAGATGAATATACAAAATCTGTAGAAACCACTCCAGTGAGGCCGGGATAGGCTCCTATTCTCTGGCAATATTGTCCATATTGTCCTTATTGTCCATACTACACCTCGCAGCACGACCCATTATGCCAAGGTGACTGTTTTGAGCTGCTTGAGTGAGTACCTCTGCACAGAGCTACAGTGCTTTCCATAGAGAAACCTCTTTGTTTCAGAAGAAATCCAATATAACTAAATGACACCTACGTTATCCTGAAAAACCCTGAAAGATGCACAGCTTCCTTTGAGGAAAAGAACATACAAATTAAAGGCTTGGCACTCGCATTTTGCCTCAGTGGAAACCAGACCACATCCATGTCTACTAAAATCCATGCAAAACTTCTATAAATAGAATAATGATCCTGTGGGGGCTCAAAATCTTGTTTCCCATTTTCTGTTGCTCCCTTTCAGTTGCTGAGACAAACACTGTTTCCAAAGACTAAATTTAAGACATGTAAAACACAGACAAGCAGGAGATAAGTTTAATAAGAAACATATGGAGGCAGAGAAAAACATCCCATTGAAAGGTCTTCCAGAAGAACAAGGTAGGGAAAAGACAAGGATGAAGCCCAAACTCCCAACAACAAAATGGGTAAATGTCCCACTACAGACCCCCCAGCTCTGTCACAAAGGGATGGAAGTATGTCCTCGCTAAATCCTTCTGCTCTGAGATGACAGAAGCAGCTAATTGAGAATCTCTTAACTTTGGTCGTTTGCTGGGAACAACATCATAACATTCTTTTATGACAGTTTGTGTTGGACAAATTTTCTCATGATACTGGAAAAGAATAGTATGAACACACAGTCATTTCCACCTAGACCCAGGCTGATTTATGCTACTGTCTTCACAGTCTCAGGTTAAGTATTATACTGGTGCCCGCCAGCAGTGCAATACTTGACTGTCTGACTGTCAGCATTTCCATCATAAATTTCTGTTTTCAGAGGCTTATGACTTCGTTGTAAAATGTCGCTCAGGGGGTGAATCTTGCAAGGTCGTTTTAAGTTACAAGACAGCAAACAAAATAAAAAAGTTAGTGGGTTCTAACTCTTTCTTTGCACTTTATCATTTAAAAGGACCTATAAAACGCTTGCGCCGCTTTTCAGCTGAGTGTGGTACACGTATGTATGGTATTATTAATATTACTATCTCCATAGGGAGGATACTTAAATAATACTTGAATGGTATTTTACTGTGGAGCTATAAAATGCAATTTTTATTTCATTGATTCAGTGCTATCAGTAAGTCACTCCCCAAGGTATATCTCAATGCCTCCTTGCCCCCTTTTTCATGTCCCAAGGAGTTCTTCAATTAAACTCACAGTACCTCAGGCTTGGATTATGAAAATTGCTCAGCGAAATTATCTGATGGCTCCTAACTTTTCTTATTCCTCCCTCTTCACCTTTAAGGGCTTCATATCCATTTTCATGCTATGGAGTCCCACTGATATTTGTCCTGAGATCCTGCCCCACCTGTCCCTCTCTGGAGTTTGCTTCTCCCTGAAAGTGCAGCTCCATGCCTGGGAATTTTCTTAGGAATGTACTGAGTCTACCAAAATTTGGTCCAGATTGCAACGCCAGATGGAAATATGAGGGTCTCGGAGATACATTCTCCCACAGACCTCCCCAGCACCCTGCTGTGATGCTGTGAGCCCCTTCCAGGGCAGCCTTTCAATGGAAATTTATCACCACAGGCATTGGAATATTTTACAGATATCACACAAAGTCTTTGGGGCGTGTTTGCGATTTCCAGTTTCATCTGAGATATCCAATTATAAAGCGATTTCCTGTGTAAGATGTAGGATGTGACAGATCATTCTTTCGACTGAAAGTAGGAATGATCCTCATAATATCTAAGCCTGCACTGCCGTCCCAGATGATGGATTTGCTCAAGCTGAATTTATAGCACCTTTTCAACTCCCTTCAATTAAACCCTTGATTAAGGAAGAACAAAGCATTTCCCCTCTTCACAAATGCATCCTTGAACTGCCTGGATATTCTCTGTTCCTTGGTACTGCTGACACTTCTCTGCCTCCAAAGTAGCATCATCACTGATCCTCAGAAATCTCCCTCTAAATATCCCCCTTTCATTTAGCAAAACAGCACCGCTGCTTTGGCTCCACTTTGATTGTGTTACTTCTTTATCTTCTCCCAACTTAACATCTGGAACTCACCCTTTACGGGCCTGTGGAAAGCCAGGTTCTTCCAGCACATACAGTTACCTCTTCATAAGTGACAACACATCCCCACGACGAAGTTAAATATTTCCCTCCATGCTCTCAGTACCTTCTCCTGCCCAGTAATTCCAGCCTCCCTTGAAGACCTCCTCACTTACTCACTACCTCTGATCTGCTTTTTACTCTCACCCACAACACTGGTAATGTCCTGCTTGCAAAACTCAAATCATAAGAGATCAGCTTTAAAATTATATTTTTAAAAAAGTCTTCAAATCCAGTTTCTGTGGCTTTTTTTCCTTTGCCCCCCCCCTTTTTTTTTTTTTGAGAATGAAGGACTATGCTTTTGTTCTAAGCTCTGAGGAATCCACTTACACTTTTTAAATGAAAATGCTGAAGTCATTAGATGACTCTCAGCAACAGGGATTTAAGAGAAACACCTACAATTTTAAGTCTTAGGATGAAATCCTGTGTGAGAGCAAAACTGCGTCATTCCCCCTTTCGACATGCAATCTTATGACAGGCTGAACTCAAAGCTTCTCATCCGCACTGCCTCCTTTTTCCAATTCCTCACTTCTAGTAAGTATTTCTTCCCCCTCCTCCTCCTCATTTCTCTCTCTGCTGTACGATAGGCTGTGTTTAGTCCGAGCTTCTGCTTGCCGGTGTCAGCAGAAACCCATGCTGCCAAAAGACAACAGCAACACGAGCCCTGCAGAACGCCAGCTCCCACAGAGAGCCTGGAGCCAGGTAGCACCAGCTTTGAAGTACAAAGCACGGTCAAGGGCCGAGGCAGAGGTGGGTATCCAGAGGTTACGGCAATTCCCTTTCAACTGGATGGACTTCTGTAGAGCCACAGTCGGAGTCTAAAGCTTCCCTTCCCTGGCCCCTTGCTCATAATTCTCCTCCCCAAAATCTCCCCTGGGGCGTACCTAGGCACAGTTGGGTTCAAGCCACAGTGAAATGCTCTGGAAAGTTTTGGGGAAGTCTGTTCAGTTGCTTTTGAGGGACGCAAAAGAGAGGAAATATTTTCACAGCTTAAAAAAGAGAGCTAGCTTTGTATGCGCGTACTTTAAAAAAGGCTGAACTCTAATGTGGCTAGACACTACTCAGATAATTTTGATCCAAGAATATTTGAAGTTACTGGGGTTATAAATGATTAAGTAGCCACCTGCAGTACTGTGAAACTGCTAATCATACCCATTTAGGAGGAAAACCTGACAATAGCTGTCTACCGTAAGTCTTCACTTCCGATTGCTTTTTGAATATACTTATTTTGAGATTGACTATTCACATAATTGGGCAGAATCAAAAAGTGATTTTTAATCATCATAGAGCTTAATTAATAACTTTGAAATATCAAATTTCAAAATTGCTGGATGCTGCTTCATTTTAGTGTATGCAAAGTTAACTTTTTCTCCTGTGCTTTTGTAACTTGGTTAAGAGCTATGCTAAAGAGCATGGGGCATTTCCACAAGCAGGCAAGACATACTGTGATAAAAGGCCCCAGGTCAGAAGGTATAATAGCCAGGATCACCACACGGGTTGCTGATGTGAACTTGTGAAATCTTACCTGGACTGAAATACAGCTGCCATCCCCTAGCTGGACTGTATGTATACCTGCTCAGTGTGTTCTCACACTGTAGGTAAACTAGAACGAAACTTTCATGACTACAAGTAAAGCTAAACAAATTCATCTATTTGGATTGACATGCAGGTAAAAGATACCGAATAGCACTTTATTACAAAAAGAAGGTCAGGTGGTCATGTAGTTAAAGCTTGTCTTGATAATTCTGCAAAGACAAGAGTCAGCATTCAAGTTCTGAATTCCTGGATTAACTCTGGCCTTATTCAAGTCAATGGGAGATCTGCTGTATACTTCGATGGAGCAAACATTTTACCCCTCTGTCATTTGCATGGTGCGGTACACAACCTTCATGTTAGATCACTAAAGGTTTCTTGAAATATGTTACATAATTAAATACATTTCCACAAACAAAGTCCATTTTTTAAAATGCAAGTTTATCCATGAGTTACACTAATCTATATTTAGTGAGCTAGAAAAATTCATGTTATTATCTGCAAGAAATCGTAAGGAACAGTGTGTCATCTTTCAGCCTAAACGTTTTGCCTTTTTTCCATTTGAATTCAGACAATATTATCTTAACATTCTTCGCGCGTGATGATCTTTCACATCAAGGACAAAGGTAACACTACAATGTCACTTATCTTGCAAGCTACCTTTTTATCATACAGCACCCGATTTCAGTCAGTGGTGTTAGGATGCCAACAGAAGTGCCATGATATATCAAGATATGGTATATTTCAAAGAAATTCACGAGATGACTAAGTCATTTCACCTCTTCTACAAAGCACAATGTTATGAATATTCTGTAGAAACAATGATTTGGGATTTTTTTTTCCTGTTCTTTTGAAGCAGAAGACTGACTTACAGCACAATTGCAAATTTCTCTTCTTTGCTTTTTCAATACCTTTCTATATATAGCTCTCTATTCATTGGCTTTTCAAAAGAAAACTATTTAAGAATGTTTCAAGTTGAAGAGATTCTATGTAAATATTCTCTGACAGTAAACATGGAAACTTGTCTATCTGTACTGATAATGAACTACATGGTAATAATATGTTGCCCATTCTGTCTAAAATATCTGACTGTTCCGACAGGGCTTGTTATATGCAAATATTTCTTCTTAAGCTCTTCTCACAGGCTTGAGTTCCCTGCAGCTTTCAAGGAAGCCACGTTTCTTCAGTTATAGTTCCTCTCCTTTGCTCTTCCAACTGCTAAATTTACTTTTTCCTGTTGCAAAATCTTTGGTAAACATTTAAACAGTTTCTTCACCACGTGTGTGCTTTTGGCTGTAGGACATTTGTTATTATCCAGGCTTGATACGATAGCTCACTATTCCTAGCGATTTTTATTTACATACACATACATACAATGAACTACTTTTTAGAGCAATGAAATGAACATCTTTCTGCATTGGTATTCCTCAGCTTGGCGGAAAGAACAGACACACAACCCGATACAAGGTGCTGCTCGGCATTTTCCATAGCTATGAGGCTTCAGAGTTATGTAAGAGACAGCATTTGCAAAGGATCAAAGCCAAAAAATGTGCACGAATCAAAAAAGAGTAAAGATTTCACCTGGCAAAGCCGACTCCTCTGCTGACTCCATTAGCATCCCTTAATATTCTGGTGGAAATGACATGTCCAAAGGGTTTCAGCATATTCTCCAGTTCCTGCTCATCCATGGAAACAGGTAAATTTGAGATGTATAGATTTGTGGGATCTTGCTCTTGTTGCTATGACAAAATAAGAGAAATATCCTCAGTTAGGCTTAGCACAATAGAATAGCTTATGGCTCATACAATGAAGGCTACCCAAAATAGGACCAAGCCAAGAATTTATAGCTGCATTAGAAGCAAAGCTGGCCAATCTGTTCACAACGACAACATATTTGCCAAATTTCTGCAAAATCTCATGCATGTGCTTAATTCTGTGCGTGACTGCTCTTACTGAACTCAGTGACACTACTCATTTATAGAAAATTACTCTCATGCACAAGTGTTCTTGGGTTTGTGTCCTAATTTAGCAAACAGATTGTGAAAAAAACATGATTTCCACAAATGTGCTCACTGTTAACATAAATAAAGAAAGAAAACTCAACACATGTTTTAAGCAGATGTGCTTTCCAGCCTGCAGACTTCCCATTCAACCTGTTCATCATGAGCAAGGTTGGTTGAAAACACAGAATACTTTCCATAGTATCTTTTCTTTATTTTACCCATCAGAAATGTCTTGGTTGATAATGTGCAACAAGAGCTAACTGGGCAGGGAGAGTTCTGCAGTTCAATCTAAGGTCCTGGTGAGACAGGTCACATGTTTATGCTCAGACTGAATTAAAATATCTTACAAAATAAAGCTGGCAGTATGAATAATTGAGACAACAAATTTGAAGACAGCTTTCTCATTCTATTTTTGATTTTTAGGCTAAACTTTCAATTTTGGCAACCATTCCAATTTCTGTTCTTACTTGCCAAACTACTGCAAAGAAATGTGAAAGAGGCATAGATGCCGTATGTAAAATAAGTGTATTAAAGCAGTAAATAAAAACCTTGCCTACAGACAACCAGGTCTTGATTACATTAAATCAATTTAGTTAAGCCCTTGCAAATTTTCATGGCTCTGGTTCCATTTTCATTGATACAAGCTTTACATAGTACCTGATCGCCTGTCAGTACAAGCCTTGATTGGGATCAGGCACGACTACATAATTTTAGCTAACGCTTAATAACCAAAAATATAAGGTAGAATCTTTATGCTGTGCAGTAAGCCAGACAATACCTTACCTGTCAAAGTCTTCTGAGACAGATTTTTGGATTCTTTTTCATTACACATTTTAATGGGCAGAATTAATTTATACTTGTTCAACACTGAGATTTATATGACAACAGTATTATCTTTTTTTGCTATGAGGTGTCCTAAGACCAGATTAATAATCTTGCAGCAGCACCACAACCTTACACTGAAGAAATTACACACAGCCCTGCAGCCATCTGCCCTGGTTTAACTAAACTAGTTTCAAATTACACTCCATTAAAATCAGTGCAGATGTGTCTTGTCAAACACAAAGAATCACGTCTTATTTCTAGAAGATGTATGAAGACAGGACAGAACCAAGATGTCTGCTCCATCACTGCCTTGCACATTCAAGGCCTCGAAAATGGAAGCACAAATAATTTCAAGCTGCGATTCACACACCCCATCTTTACAGGGACAAGAATGACTAAACAAAGTCTAGCTTAGCTAAAAGCCAAAGAAAGTTTTCAGCTTCCCTTATCTGAGGCTCAAGGGAAATTTTAGCCCTTTTGGATGAGAAGAAAAGCTGCAAATGGATACCCCAAAGGGTCTAAAATCAGGAGGCGTGTAATACTGTTTTACTGCATAATTTGGATTCTGATCTAAGAGCTGTGAACACTTGCCTTCGGACATAACTGCTTAATGCCCACTGCATTCTAGCTTTGCATCTCCAGACCCATTACCCCACGAAACAACACATTACCAGGCAGGCTGAATTCCCCATTATTTTACAAAACAGAAATAAAAGAACAAAGTAGGCACATTTTCAAGCTGCTGTCCATAAAAATATACCCAGTTATTATCACACCTTATAGTAAGGGGCAGAGGAAAGGAAAACCACACACACACGAACAGCAAACTTACTGCAAATTGAACTGAAGTTACAAACCCCAAATCTAGAAAAAGGTTCTTTCCCTTTCCAGTCATCTTTCCCTGCAGTCATCTTCCTTTCTCTTGCTTCAACTTACATTCATACAGATCCGAAAGCTAGTTCCTCTCCAATAACCAAAAGATATTAGTAAGGGGTCAGAACTGGTACAGTATTGACAATGCGAGGAAAATCATGCACACAGTCCTGGAGGGAAGGTAGGCAAGAAAAGAGAGGAATATGAGCTTCAGATCACACTTTTAGCTTTGGGAAAAACAAACAAACAAAAACCCGAAACATTTTCTTTCTCCTTTATTTTTTCCCACATTTTTCCCCTTTTCTGTGTGGAAACTATTTAAGTTTTATTGCTTGTTACTTTTTTTTCCCCATGCAGGCCACAGAAAAAAAAGAAAGATACAGGAGATTAGGAAGCACCTTCATTATTACTAAGTACTTTGAAATGTGAGCAATGGAGGCAGTTAAAGCAGAGGCATTATAGAAGCAAATCAAAGTAGAAAGGTTTGCAATTCCAATAGGCACAGTTTTTCAGAAATAATCACATTGTTATGCAAACCTCTAGCCATTGATTGGTTAAGAACTTTGATTAATCAACCAATCAGTGCTCAGGGACTGACATCCCTTGTCAATATTTAGAAAAAAATCTAAGTCTTATGCAGATGAGATTCCCATAGCCAAAGGACAGACTAATACGAAAAAAGCAGAGTTATGCATCAGTAACTGCACAACAGCCTTTGCTTTCACTGAAGCAATTCAGTCCCGCAGAATATTAAAATGAGAACTTTTCTTTTGACTACTCAGTTCTCAAGCTGGGGCAAACAAATAAAATAAATAAGAACCACCGCCAATGTGTCTCACTTCTGGAGTAGGAACACATAAGCCTTTTAACTGTGTTAAGAGATTAAATGCCGTTGTTTTAAATATCCATGGAAAGTTTAGCTACACTCAGAGGATGAATGAAAGACTAGCAGGCCATAGTCACTCTCTCACAAGGATTTACCAAGCCTATCTTTTATCAACATGATAAACAAGAGCTGCAATCAGGGAGAGACAGATGAGGCCACTCATACTACCTCCACAATGCAACAGTGTTTTCTAAGAAAGGAAAAAAACCCATGTTATTTTTCCTTACTCTATAAATATAACAGAGAAATATCCTTTTCCTTTACGGAGAAATATCACCCCACAGAAGCCATATCTCACACCACAAACTGAAACAAGATGAAATGCCTTCCCAGCAACAAAGCCCGGACCCGAGCAGGCGTTACAGGAGGGGTGCGGAGCAGGGCTGCCCGGCCACCACGAAGCCAGACCCCATGGCCACCTACCCTCACAAGCCCCCGTTTCTCAGGCTTGGCCCCCGCTCCCAGCCTCTGGCACTGGGGCTCCTCGTGATCTTTTTCAGTTGTGCAGAGATCCCCTGTGCAGTGTGGAGGCGATGACACGTGCTCCTCATTTTGCCTGAGCCTTTTCATCCCAGATTCGCCAAGCTCCCGCGTGACGTACTCACTTCCCTAGCCCCAGTGTAACTGCCGAGCTTTTCAGTTCAAAAGGCAGGCGTCCTACTGTTCAAAATGTGCCTATGTGTTGACAAGGTAAGCCTAACCAGAACCATAAGTCCAAGCACCCCACAAACTACTAGCCTTTCATAATCCCAACTAGTTGACAGTCAGGTTTCTGCCTTCAGTGAAGGATCACATCCTAAGGCTCCAGGAATGGTGGTGACTGTGGCATCGGGATCTACACAGTGTGGCCCAAGCCCTCTCTGGTTCATTTAGTTCTTTCTATGGCTTTTCACTAGGCGTTAAACAACGCTATTTACCACCTTGGGATGCTAAAATCCCATTTATTATTGTGTCCCATCCCAAACTGACCAGTCATCAATGAGAGAGCTAAAAGTCATTTGTGTGATACTCACGGTCACTTCAGAACTGTGTTCTCCTCCTATGTCCCCAGTATTTCGGACAGGACCAGAAGGGGTCAGGCAGCAGAAAGCCACACACTCCCTGCAAACACCTCCAAGAGCACCGTGCCTCGGGTGCTCCACAGCTGCCGACTTAGAGCCACCGCAGCAGGGCCACCAGCCAAGCAGAGCCCCCAGTGCCACCTGGGCTCTGTGGTCCCTGTCCCGCTTTCCCCCTCCAGACCACACCAGAGACACCAGGCTCGTCCCGCGCTGCAGGGGAACGCCATGCCTGTTGACACAGTCTTCCCAAAGCACAGCGGCCTCTCAGGTTTAATCCCCCATGTGTGAGAAGGGCCCCCCGCGAGTCCAGGGCTGGCCGCTGCAGCTGGCTGCCGCTCCGGGGGCTTGGAGGAGGAGGGGGCTGCCGGGAGCAGCGGAGGGCTAGCTGCAGTGTGGAGGCATGGCCCCCCTGTCTTTCCCAGCCCCCGTGTGCCAAACGCAGCTAATTAATGGGTGCAAGACCAGGCCAAGTTGCTGCTTCTTGAACGGAAGGCAGCTGTGGAGCCTGCTGTGTGTGCCAGCTGCAAAAGCATCATGCTCAAGGCATGCAAACTTGCATGTCTCAAGGCACCATCAAAAGCCTGCTCCTGGCTGTCCTTGCTGAAGTTCGTTTTACCCAAAATATCCCATTTGACAGCCTAAGGAGGGTCACATTTTCCAAGTACAGCTTGGACTTGTGCCGCAGCCCCAGAGAAACAGGGGTGAACTCATCCCGTCAGATCCAACCCTCTGAAACCCTGACACAGCCTCACACCTTAGACTGAGCTTATTCCGGGGTCCTGATGTGTGCCAGTCTGCGTGGGTACAGAGTGCCACAGAATGGGCCAACAACAACAAAAAATTAAATTAAGCCAATTGAAGCTCCTCTCCAGACAAGTGCAGGGCTTTTTGCAGCAACCTCTGCTCCCACCCCAGCCTGTTGCACCACCATTGTGTCCCAAATACCCCAGTTGCTCTGGCCTGTGGGCTCCAAGGGCATTAGCTGCATGCATACATTGTAGCTGGGCCATTCTGGCTGCGGGGTGTACATGACACACACTCCCAAACTGGCCAAAACCACAGCTAGGAAGGTTTAAAATTGTGAATACTGCAAACTAACAGAAGGTCAAAACCAAGTTTCGATTAGCTCAGAGCATTTCCAGCATTCAGCAGCAGGCGTCCTGCTGCACGGCTCTGGAGTTCAGCAGTCAGGAGCAATTGTACTGGGGAAACAGCCAGAAATTTTGTCACTGCCTTTTAGCAAGAACTGGGCCAGTCACTCAGCTCCCAAGGCCTGTGCCAAGGAGGCAGAAGTTTATAATGCAGAGGATTTGAAACGCACTACAACAGCATTTGAAACGGATAAAACCCAGTGGAGGGCGTGCTGCAACTCAAAGTTTGCTGTTTGCTTTGCTGGACCCTCCCAGCCACTCTTGAAAGAAAGGACAATGCTCAGATGGGATTTTCCCTCCCATCTTGAGATAATCTTTGGAAGCAAAGCATGAAAAGCTGAAAGAACAACTCCTGCTGGTGCAAGAAGAGGCTGAGCCTCTTTACGTAGTACATTTAGTAATGCATTCTTTAGAGACAAGTGTAGGGAGGGGCGGGCAGTTTTTGGCTACGTTATTTTTTCCCAAAAGGAACTCAAACCTCCTGTAATCTCAGTAGGGCTGGAAACCGAGCGTATTTGGTTTATTTGGGAACCCTATGTACCAATTCTTTTTATTCAACCTAAATTATTTCTCCTTAGAGCAGCTTGCTCTGGGAAGCTAAGCGCTGATTATTAGTTCAAACGATTCCTTTTTCCATCTTCCAAACTTATTCTGGGAACATAACTTTGTATGTGGATCGATATGAGATTCTGAACTCCTCTTTTTAAAGATAGAATCAATATTTATATTAATAGATCATATGCTTTTCTTGTCTTTAACAAATTGAGACTTCATCATATTAACATTGACACAGGTCAATATCACAGCTCACCTTTAGGAGTATGGTCAGGTCTTTCTGAACATTTTAGACCCAGGTTCAAATCACCCTCAATTAGTAGTTTCCCAAAACTAGTTCATCTCTGCCTAATGGCCACTGCCCAGATCTTCAGGCTATGTATGTAACTTCTTCCCTTCTTTAAAGATCTGAGTTGAATTTCTGTCTCCTCTTAACATAAAAATTGTTATGCTCTTTATGGAAAAAGCCATTTATGTGGAATCATTTATATGAAACCAGATCATTTCTATGGAAACATTTATATGCCATTTCATAAATTTTCCAGTGTTTGCTCAGTATTTTGAAAACTGTAGTCATACGGTAGCATTAGTCTGATCTTCAGTTTATTAAATTATTTCTAAACTGGATTCTATACAAGTCACTGAGCTTAAATGAAATTTAGAGGAAGCATGTAATACTTTCAGTAGATTCACATTCAATATCTCCTCTTGTTGTTTTATTACTTAGTATTTACTTTTTTAATACTGCAGATCATGAGAACTTTCCAGGACATCTGAAAGAGACATTCATTTCAAAGCTGACTTGATATGCATTTGATTGGATTCACACACCAAAAATCTGAATTAAAGGATTTTTTTTCCCACAGTTTTCTATTGTTTCCCCATTTATTCCTGCTGCTTTTTCACATTAATGTGGCATATTTTTCCACATATGTAAAAGATGCCTGGTTTTCAAATTAGAGTAAGCCACTGAATTTATAATTCAGGTGTTTAGCTACAGATCTAATACCTAACGTCTGCAAGTAACCTTTGGAGAGGTTCTCTATTCACTGACCTATCCAAGCATGGCAGGATGCTCCTAACTTAGCACAGTTAGATAGGATGAATGTAGGCTGGTGGTGTGAAAATGAAAAGAAAGTCACCCCAAACTCCACCACCTCCTGGTATCAGAGAAGGCGGAGGAGGAAGGAGTTCTGTACGGTGGTTGGGGACTGGGATCTTGCCCACATATGTCTGCATGGCACCTGCAAATCAATGAAGATACACTGACTTGAATTAAGTGATAGCAGCCCTGTTGTCAAAGATTTTTCACATTATGGTTTCTTTTATAAAAAGAAGGAATAAACAAACTAACAAACCCACATGAAACACTTACTATAGCAACGGTCCAGACCATATAGCCTTTCGGAATTGCTGATGACATATTTTGAGCCATCATTGCAGTAACACGAGGTGAACAGAATGAATCAAGTGCAGCTGCCAGGGTTCCCTCTGACTTTCTCCTGGCTTATTTGCTTCCCTTTGTGTGGGCACATTTTTAACAGTGTAGACAGCTAAATCGATGGCCAGTTAACTATTGATCCCTGACTGGTTTCACTCTCCCGTTGAGCAGCACACCAAAAGGCTTACAAGACTATACAGAAAGCCTAAACTTTACATGGATTTTATTAGTGCATTAAGTATCAATAATCCAACAGATACAGTGGAAGGGAACTGGTAAAAGTAATACTGGCTACCTTGTCTAGAGTCCTTCCAAAGCTCTTTGCAGCAGGCACTGCCAGAAGCACCAGCTATCTCCTTAACCAAGACTGTGTCTAAACACTGAAGGTTTTGCAGGGAAAGTACGGCAGAGCAGAAGACACTGGGGTATTCAAAGAAGCTTATTTTGTCTTAGGTACCTTCAAAAGAATCTGTGTCTTGTTTGATGGCCTTCCAAAGACTCCAATACGTCAAGATTTAACATCCTGAGATGTTAACATCCTCTTTCACCCTGATACACCTACGTCACGGTAGTCACTGTACCTTTTTAGACTAAGTGCTGACTACATGTTTCATAAATTGTCTTTCTTCCGTACCCAACCCTACATGACTTTTACACTATGACAGTTCAAAATTTATTAGCAATATGTTTTTTCCACAGCGCTGCAGGAGATTTGGCCTCAGCACAATTATGCAACTATTGTACAGCAATAATTAAGCCCAATCCATCAAACATTATAAACATATCTAAAGCTGAACCTGCAGCATGCATTTTCTGTATAAGCTTGATTGTCAACAAGTCATGTCAAAAGCCTGTAAACAATGACAAGGACACTTTCTGAAAAGACATAGTGGTTCTGCACATAAACACAGAAACCACTGAGTGCTATTTTGAAGAAAAGCATTTCCCCAATGATTTTCACAAGTATTTTATTGTTACTTGCATAAGTAAATTTAAGCACTTCTGAGCTTTATAATGACCTAAGGAAAGAACTCCTGCCATTAGAAATCCTTCACCTGGGATCATCTAATCAGAAAAGAGATATATGACGCAGGCACCCAGCCTTACTCTGCCACCACTGAAACACTCTTTGCAGTTACTTCTTAAACAAGGCACAGGCTAGAATTTTTCCTACTAAATTTTGTCAAAAAATTGCAAACAAGTAAATTCCTAGAAATCATGACCTTTGACGAGAAAAAGAGGAAAAGTATTGTAGGAAATCATTTGTTGCAAATACCTGTATCAGCTCCACAGTGAAGTATTATTTATAAGTACTGTTTTAATTAAAACTATGAACTTTAAAGAGAGTTCACAGTTTATATATGCCCAGGATTTCTTCTCACTGTGCAAACTATCAGAGTGCTGCGCCGTGCTGTGTAAGCTGGACTCAGCTTTCTTTTAATTAAGTTTGTTCATGGACAGCACAGGATTTGCTAAAGCTAAATATTGCTGGAACCAAATTGTTATTGGTCTGTCCGGCGCAGAGCTGCTGCAGAACCTTCCATCATACATTTCATCTGCCAATGGTGATTTGATTTGCCCTTCGTCTTGTGTGGCAAATATGGACTTGAGTCACTACGGTCACTGCCTTAAAGCATTGTAAAAGATACATGGTACCTCCTTTTATTTCCACAAAATAAGATCATAACCAGAACTATCACAGGCTGATATAAAAACCTATTTTTCATACTTCTGACATTATGAAGTGAGATTTTTAGAACTTCTTCCTTCTCAGTTTTCCTAGAAACAAATTTCCACAGTTTCCAACTTGCACAGTGCACTGCAGCGAAAAAGGCAGCTCAACCGCTCCAAAAATTATTGTGTCACTCTAGCTTTAAAGGTGTTCAGTTGCCTCCGTATTCTCTTTCACACTGTTTCAATGACCTCTTTGCTATTTATATTGCTGTTAAGTAAGAATCAATTAATCACCTCAGATTACCTGAAGCCTGTCTATAAAAATTTCTGAAAATGCTATATATTCTCCTAGCCATGAACCCTAAATTAGAAACTCACTGGTGACCTCTGGAAGCAAAAGGTTGATTTGCTAGATGAGCTAAAATAAGTCAAGTTAAGTCAAACACCTTACCTATTTATTTTGATTTGTCACCAACTGTGTCCTAGTGAACTTAAGACACAGTGTCCTATTGCATATTAGATAATACTGCATCGAGTATATTTATTTGCTTTATACAACACTGGGTTAATGACATGCTGATTGATGTATATTTTCCAGGATTTTCTTGCCGATATTTAGACAGGAGTTAAATCCTTTGCCCCAGCATGGAGTCAACGAAACTTGCAATTTATCCTACTATTCACATTCTCACTGAATTGTGTTTTACATGATACAGTCCCACAGAAAGGGTGCATTGCTACATGTGCATGTATATAGTTATACAAACAGAGAAGGAAGAGGTCATAAAAGAGATTATTTGCTTTACAGAGGACATAGCATGAAATCAGGCCACAGTATAAAGTTTCGTTATCAATAATGGAGGAAAGAAAACTAATCCGAGCTAAAATGCTGTATGCATTAAATCAATAAAATTAAATTAACAGCTTAACTTAAACTGCTCTTAAAAAGAGATCTTAGAAATATGCACTAAAAACATCCCGTTATCACACATTATTTGGCATTTTGAAAAACATGATACACACAAATAGTTAGTATTTAGTAGCACTGCTTACTTCAGTTCTTTAAAAAAGATCTGCAGTGTGACACTGATTAGTTGAAAAGCAATTTTTTTTTAATATGTAAAACATTCAGTGCAAACATGTCCAATTGTAATAATATGTAATAAAGAAAATTACAATTACTTTTGCTCTACTTAAAATCATAATACTCCCAAACACCTGACATAAACACAGAGTTTCAAGACAGAACTCTGACAATATTAAATGCTTTCAAGAATTCTACAGTTCTCCTTTGCATAAGCTGAACTCTGGAAAGTTATGGTAACAGATCCTGAAAAGCTGGATTTGTGTACAAAGCAATGGAGATTCTAGAGTAAATGGTTAAAATTATTACAGAATTTCTAGATCTCACTTTTTTAGTCTACATTTGCCAAGGTGGCAACTCTCAAGCCATGGCCTGGTGACTCCTGGAGCTGACTGGGCTGTGCTACTTTCTTACCTCAAAGTTTCAAGCAGAATGTCTCTGTTCTCATGACAGTAACACTGGACCAAAAGGATTACAAATGGTTGTGGAAATAAATGGTTTTGTCCCTAATCTATCTCAGGATACAATAATACCACTCGCTCAGTGCAGACAGAATCTGGCATTGTAGAGGACAAACTTGGGCTCCCCAAACTGTAGATTTAAAGCATTTCTATCAACCTATGGATTAACCCCTCCTATGTACTTTGTGGAGACTGCCAGGTGTTAAAGCAGAGGTTGCATGTTGCTCCTCAAGCTCAGAAAAAGAAGCGATGGGACTTTCTAAATGACAGGAGTGTGACAAAGGGGACGGCTTTGCTGTCTGATCTTCCAGTGGCCATAGGATGTTATAATGAAGCAGCAGAAGCACAAGTTACAGATGTTTTCATGCACCCACAACCCGTACTTGGCCAGGGTGGCTTTAGGACCTTCTGTCTGCAATTTCTAGCAGCTGTTCTCCCCAAGGACAGAGTATTTGCTCTGTCATGGCTTGATCCTGTCTAACTGAGTTCTACAGCAAAATTTTCACTGGCCTTACTTGGCAGTATCAGGATCTGTTCTTGGAAAATATTTTCAAAACTATATTCAGATTAATAAAGATGCAAAAAACCAAGTGGATGCATCTCTTCTGATGATTATCATGCATTTATTGTTTTCCTTCAGTATTTGCTTTCAAAGCTACCAGCAAAATGAAGACAACACAGATTTGAAATGCTACATATGCACACAGGGTTAAATTATGATCAATATTGCATCTATCTGTAGATCAATAGGAACTTACATGTGTCTTCAGAAGCTTCTCTAGGTTGGGGCTAAGTCAGGAAACTCAGATTTCTTCATGTAAAATTCAAAGCCTTAGCATTTAACTGTCTACACTTGCACTGGAAAAAGGCCGTAGCTATTAATGGTAGTAAATTATCAGCACTAGGAAAGCATTAGAAGCTTTAAGAGGACTTTTTGGGACAGTATAATGCTTTTTAATATTTGACCTATTGACCCAAAGGCGAATTCAAGCAGCACACAGATCCCATGTGATTGCTTGTGAAGAAAACCGAACACTTTCATTTGTCATGTTTTACGTTGCTTCCTATAAACCATAAATGAAGTCGGAATTTTCTTGTCTAGGAATTCCTGTTGGGATAAAGGTTGAGGTCTACTTAGCCTGAGTCCATACAAACTGCTAGAGAACAGTTATTCATCTTGATGCACATGCCAGAAATGGAAACCTACTAGTCCTTGAGGATGCATCAATTTTCAGGGAGTCTGGATTCTTTTAACTACTACAGAAACTTAAGAAAAAAATCTACATAGATACTGCTTAAGGAAAACAAAATCCACCATAAAACTCAGCCTTGACAGTTTTATTTTGAGAAATCTGTATTTAACACAGACAAAAATACCGTTCCCATTTAAGATCAGGCACAACTCACAAATACACTGCAGAAATACTTACATTTTTCCTAAATGCATCAGATATAAAGAGGCAACCAAGTCATGTTTCAAATGTGACAAGTGATGGTTATCGCTCAGAAGCACGACAGACACAGCAATACCACATTTTCCCTGTGTGTGGAATTCCCAGTGCTGAGTCAGCAAGTCCCAGTGGAGGGTTAGCAAAATGGCCTTGAAATACTCAACTTCCACCCTCACAGACGAAAATGAGGAAATATTATTAGTAAATGAAGAAATGGAAACTTTGCCTTATTTAAAAAATGAGCTATTAAAATAGAACAAAAAGGCAGGGTTGAATTACTGTGATTATCACTGCTGAACCCCCTTGCACAGAGCAGCTGAGCTGTCTGCGCTCTCCTCAGCGCCCATCGGAGCAACTCTTGCTCCGTGTGACGAGATTGCCCCGGTAAATGAAGTTGAGATTAGGAGCCAACGGCAGGAAAGCACAGAAAAAGGGTTAATGATGGGGCTAAAATCCTACCTCTTTGCCAAATCAAGCAGGCATGGTCCCATGCTCTCCAGGCTGCAGTCTCAGCAGCGCTGGCACTGTTCCACCATGTTTTTGCTGACAGAGAAGTCCACTGGCCCACAGCTGCAGTCCATGTCGAAAAGCAGAGCCTAGAGAGCAAGTAGCCTGCAAGGGCAACTGGGAGGTGTGTGACCACCTCCTTTCCTGCACTGGCCTCAGCTAACCTGGGGCTATGCCCAGCTCCAGCAGAGCAGCAGAGGCTACAACTAATAAATGAGAAAAGCACAGCAATGACATGAGGCGAGTGTGGTGGGTTGACCTTGGCTGGGCGCCAGGTGCCCACCAAAGCCACTCTATCACTCCCCTCCTCAGCTGGACAGGGGGAGAAAAATATGACGAAAGGCTCGTGGGTTGAGATAAGGACAGGGAGAGCACTCAATAATTACCATCATGGGCAAAACAGACTCGACTTGGGGAAATTAATTTATTACCCATCAAATCAAGAGTAGGGTAATAAGAAATAAACCCAAATCTTAAAAACACCTTCCCCCCACCCCTCCCTTCTTCCTGGGCTCAGTGAAATTCACTCCTGATTTTCTCTACCTCCTCCCCTCAAGCAGCACAGGGGGACAGGGAATGGGGGTTGTGGTCAGTTCATCACACATTGTCTCTGCTGCTCCTTTTGCACAGCAGCTTTTTTCCCCTTCTTAAATACATTATCACAGAGGTGCTACCATCATCACCGATGAGCTCGGCCTTGGCCAGTGGCGGGTCCATCTTGGAGCTGGCTGGCATTGGCTCTATTGGATGCAGGGGAACCTTCTAGTAGCTTCTCAGAGAAGCCACCCCTGTAGCCCCCCTGCTACCAAAACCTTGCCAGACAAACCCAGTACAGTGAGGGAAATCAATAACCCATGGCAGCCACTGGGCAAGCAGCAGAAGAAGAGACACCACATCAGTCTCCAGGTGGACAACACAGGGAAGAGAGACCAGGCATCTGTCATTCCTCACAGCCCTTTCAGAAGAGGGAGACAAGCAAAGCATCAAAGTTTCCATTCCCTGACACAAAAAACCCAGCACCACTGGGGAGGAAAGCATTATTTAAGGGTATATTACGCTTTGTGTAGACAGAAAATTGTGATCTGAGTGACCCAATGCATCAGCTACAGTTTTAGAGAAAGTCAGATTAAAGTATTAGACACTCCTACAACTGTACAATATTGGGGGAAAAACAAGGATAGAGAGGGCAGTAAGAGAAACATGGTTCTTCTCTTGCCAGCTGATGAAAAGCGGAGAGAGAATTTTATTGTGCTTTGCCATCTACAAAGAACATAGCCTCTCCACAAGATGCAGGGCAACGAAGCAGAAAGGAGTCTATGAACTCTTACTTTCCAAACCCAAGGAAAGCGTGAGTTCTTCATGAGAGTTTTCCTACAAACCTTTCATTAGTTCCTTCTGCTTTTCATATCAGATAGAAGAGTGCAGTTTTCTGAGCAGTGAATGCTGACTCAAGTTTTCCAAGCCAATGAATGTTTCCAGTTGCATATTCACATAGAAAAGACAAAGTCAACAATTTTCTGCAGAAGGAAGCAGAAGCCCACTCAGAAATTAGAATAGGTATAGCAAGGTGGACAATGTGGCCAGTTCTATCCACCTACTAAGGATCAAGACAGAGCTACAAGCAAATTTTGTTGAGCCATGAGGAGCCATAACATGGTCCTACTGTGGAGAGAAAGAAGTTTCCCTCTGCTCACAAAACTGCTGTGAAAGGGCACATGTGCTGTTCTTGGCAGAAACGAAGAGCTTTGAGGCGGCCAATAAGCAAAGGTGCCTGGCATTTGAAATGAAGTAACAGATGCAGTTGTCTGCAGTCAGCTGGTGAGATGCAGCAGAACTGGGGTGGCCGGACAGGAGCTCTGCAGCACAGAGCAGTTCACAGAACAGTGAGGACAAGCTGAGAGGTGTTGCTGCATGAAGGGTGCCTACCTGCAAAAGCTCATGCAGTTCAGCTCCTTTGTAACCAAGAGACCAGGAGGGAAAAGCGTACAGGAATGGCACAAGATGATATAAGAAAACAGTATAGCACAGACTGAAAGCTACTACAAGTTGAAATTCAAGACAGAGCACAATGCTTGAACCCGAGTACACGTGACCAGTCCCTGTAAGGAGGAGGAAAGGAAGAAGGAAATGCTCCAAGCCCTGTAACTCCATCTTTCTTTCTGTTTCCAGAAATCTGGACTTGGTCACCCTGCCTAGCACACAACTGGCTGTGACTGCTCATTTGTCAATGATTTGCTGCGTTGTACTAAGCTGGTCTGTGAGAAAATGCACTAGCATTCCAATATTGAGCTCTCCATGGCTCGTGCTTATCTGTTCTTCTTACGTCTAGACAGTATTTCAGCTGTGGCTCATGCATATATGTATATGTGTGTGCCCGTGTTCGTTTATATGAATGGGAATGACGTGTTTAAGTACATGCATGGCTTGTGCTTATCTGTTCCTCTTACGTCTAGACAGTATATCAGCTGTGGCTAATGTATATATGTATATGCGTGTGCTCATGTGTGTGTATATGCATGGGAATGATGTATTTAAATACAGCTCTATATTACGTATGTAACAACAAAATATATTATACACATAAAAGTGCATTCCAGTTTATGCATGCTTTCAGTTCTGAAGATCTGGGTAAACAGATGTCTATGTGTAAAGACATACAGGACTATACCTAGACTTCCAAAAAAGGAGGCACATTTGCAATTATGCATACATATGTGTGAGTGACTGTGTATGCAAAGGAGGTATCCCCATACAGAGCCACTTAATGTGCTTAGCTGGTGGCATGCTTGTGTGTGATTAAATATATCTCCATGCAATCATATTTTACATTTACTTGTATACGTGTATAAGCCATTCATATAAAAAGTGATGGCTGTATCAATCCAAAAAATGAAGGATGCTATTATCCTCTTTCTCACTTATAAATCATAAGCAACTCTAACAACTTACTGCAGTAATAAAACTATGAGACAAGATATCAAGGCACTCCTTGAGTCCCAGACCGGAAAGGAATTACAAAGAAGGCATTTGGGATGTAGTGGACGGTTGGGAATTAACAGCAAAGGAGAATCTGCAAGCTGGGTGTAGAGGAAGTGGTGTGGGTCCGCTAGGACGCTGAAAGCTGGACCTGGCTCTTGCATTGGTCCTTAAATGGTCTGAGTAGTTTTGCTCTGGCTTTAGAATCTGTTTTTATAGCTAAAAAGACAGTATTAAAGAAAGGAACTTGAATTGCTGAACACTTTAGGCTTATAGATTACCTCTCCCAGGTGCTGTGTTCTCAACTTGTTTTCAAACCAGTTTTAGTGAAAAGAAAGCTGAACATCTTAAACTCTCAGCTATCTAACATTGCACCACGAGGCCAAAGGACTGGAATGAGAGCGAGCCACTTTATCATGTAAATTAGGAGTGTTTTATCAGAGGCACACTCCTTATGCTAGTGCTTATCCTTGCTGATACTGATATCAGCAGTTGATGACATAAGCAGAAAATCACCTGAGAAAATACGCAGGAAACAACTTCAACCATTTTTTGAGGAGATAAAATGCAGTTGTTCCTAAAGGCGGTAGGACTGAAAAGTACCACGTACAACACCTGTAAGTGGATGCCTATGAAATTCCGGAGTTTGGTTGTGAAGTTCCCATCACGACTGTAACATTTCCTGGTGGCTCATGGTAAAACGCTTACAGCTGTGGATGTGTGTGCATTTTTCACAAGCCATGTAAACGCTTTAAACCTAAGGAACCAAACTTGATAGTTTAAAGTCCTGAGAAATTTGCGCTCAGCTCAACTTTGCTCAACAGACCAAGCTAATGTTATATGTATTCTTTGGGCACAACCCCCTCCAAAAAAAACCAGAAAACACCCCTATGTTCTAAATATGGAAGCTGGTCATATCTACACAAAATCCCTTAAAAACTCTCAGGTTCCCCAAGAGAAAAATAAATATCCCCTAGATCCTACTGAGGAATGTCTCAGCCTGATGTTGACTCAGTTGTGGATCTGCAGATCAGTGACTGTCACAGACAGACGCACATCCAGCAGCCTCAGGATGGGATTTGACATTCAGAGGCTTCACAGCCTTGCCCTGCCAGGGAGAGGATGAGGCCAGCTCCGCTGAGAAAAGCATCAACAGCCTCTGCAGCTTGTTTGCTTTTTAAGGGAAAAAGTTTCAAGTTATGTGACCCTATTTCTATAGATCAATCAAACTTAACCTGCTAGGCTGCCTTTCACAGGTTTTTGAGATATTACACTGTTTCGAAAGATCAAGCAATTCCCAGAGAAAGTGAAAAGTTAAGGAGTAAAGCCATTTGCATTTACTCTGCTATTAATTTTAAGACCTAAAATAATAATATTTGAAAAGTTCAAAATAGTGAAGTGTGGGGAAAATATTTTGAGGGAGCCAATCAAATCAGAAGGTCATGCAGTGAAATAGGAAGAAAAAACAAAATATACAACCAGCTTCTGTCACTTGAGATACACATAGAAAATTGTGTTGCACTGTCCCGATGTTGCTGATCCCCATGTAAGTAAAAAATTGCCCTGCTTTTCAATTCTGCTAAACCTGCCACCCATTCTACAAGCTCCAAAATTAACATGAAGAAAAAGAAATACTATTCAGAGACAAAGCACACTTGAAACCAAGGCCCTGACTACTTTGGGACAATTAAAGCGCAGCCTGGGTATATTAATCACAGTCTTCTGGCCCAGTTCCAAGTTGGGCAATTACAATCTGCCTACCTCAAATTCTCCCCAGAGTTTCAAATGCAAGAGTTATTTGTGATTTCCTTCCTATAAAAAGTGTTGTTTAGTGCAGCCAGTAAAGACTGGTTTCATTCAAGTGATGGGTGAATGACCCACATTGACTATAGAAAATGTGTAAAAGCACTTTGGGATCCTTCAGGAAGAAGGACACTTATTACATGCTCATTTTACAGTGCTTTTATTATTCTAAGAGGAAGTACTCCTATCTAGATGTTTCTTCACATGCCTCTTAGTAACCAAGTAGTTCAGAGTTTTGGACTTGTTCTTCTAAAAATTAAATTAGGTTAGGTTATTTTTTCTGTAAATTTAAGATGGTAAGATTTGAAATGCAAGTGCTGTATCATGAAGACAGTTTAGGAAAACATACACAACTTCTTCTACTTTGAAAACTATTCAGATAATTTTTTGAACCAAAAAAGATTAATGATTTATTATGGGGCTCATTAATCAAAAATTGTGTGTGCATGTTTTTTAAAGGACCAATTCCACTGTTCAAGTCAATTAGGTCCTCTAAAGCTATTACATCGGGAAGGAGCCGCAATATTAGCAAGACTTCCTGCAATATTGTTGAGACTTCCCCGAGTGTATTTAGAGTATAAAATAAATGCTATTATTCAGGAGATACTGAATTGCTAAGCTTCTTAAATTTGTACAATTGGGAACTTGAAGTACATTAAAATGCTGAAACTCATTAAGAGCCCTTTTCACAGCTGCAAAATCGTTGGCATTCACAGCACCGTGCAGAACAATAAAACCATCCCCACACCTTTGAACGGGGCGACTTCCGTTCCTCCAGCTCCGCTTTAATGAATCACTGAGGCAGAACTGGTATCTAACCTCTCCGTCAACCTCCTCCATTGAAAGGGAGAAACAAAAAGCCACAACAATGCTAATATTCTGAACAGAAAAGCAAAATGTATGAGCATACTGTACTATCCCTCCCCCAGCACAAAACCCTCAGCTATTGCTGCTACTTTGTTAGAATATAATTCAATTTTCTCCATCAACACCAAACAAAACACCTTCAGAGGCAGAAAACAATCCATGTTTTGCTCCCAAGCCACCCACCAAACTATGTCCAAGCAGACTTTGCTTCCTTGGGTGTCATTTTTCTGGACCCAAAGCACAGGATTCAGCATTTTGGTGGGTGTTTTTGTCAATGCTAATTGCATACGGTCACTCCACGTGCCGAAAACATCCTTCCGCCCTGTTCACTGAGGGGCTGGATTTTCTGTCTGCAAAGTGGCACCACAACAAGCAGCCCGAGTCCCAAGCAAACCTGTGGATGCCCCATACATGTTTCCTACACATCTTCCAGCAGACGCACGGTGCTGGTCCTGACAGTCAGAAGACAGCACCTTTCCAAGATTCAGCAAAATTGCATCTTTCTCCAACTGCATCAGGATAACCAGTGCTCAACCCTTCTCAGCCAGAAGCCAGCCACTTTGCATGCCAAGCGATTGCAAATGGCACTTAAAAACAATCCTTCTCTTTGATCTGGTAACAGCATGTTCTGCCTCCTCCTCAGTCAGGAGGGTCACAGCCGCGCCTCTAATAACTACAGGTCTCACCAACCCCCAGGCGAAGAAGCCTAAGTCTTATCAACACTAGTGTACACCAGTCTGATTTCTCCAGCTGAAGGATTTGTTTCTAAGTAAATTTCCACTGGGCCACCTACCAGGCTTCCTTTGGTATTTGAAAAACAGAAGGAAAAGAATCCAGTAACTGACCAAAAATTAAGTGTGAGTAAGAACTATGGGAATAGTGACTACTCCAGAGATTTCACAAGATTCATCATCATAAGCTTGGTCCTGAACAAAACTGAAAGAAACAGTCTTGGGACTATTATTTAGCTTGTTACATTCTATGTGCAAGCTCTATCTGGTTATTCCAAACTATTCCCCAAAGCAATGAGTGGATTGTGTCCCTGAGAGGGGAAAATTATTCCCTTTCCTCCTCTAAACATTTTTGAAAGGAATGGAGGAAAGTGCAATGCCAAACTGGTGAAGAAGATTATGTATTTCAGAAGTGGGCTTGAAAGATTCAAAAAGAGATATTCACATAAAGATTACAGAATTAATTACAGAAAAAAAGGGGGGTGGGGTTCTGCGTGGGTGTTCCCGTCTACATCAAACAAACTCAAAGAAAGCAACATTATGAGGGAAGATTAGAGTATGACAAAAACAAGGCATGTGGTTAAAGCAAAAGATGCTTTGATAGTGCACAAACTGAGGTGGTTTGTTACAGATAAGAAAAATGTAGCTTCCAAAGCTTAGCTGAAGAGTACTACTCAAGCCCTGTAGTTCTTGACAAAACACAATACGATTGATCTTGAAATCCAACTATTTTGGCACACGATTCTGACTCCGTATTTTCAGTTGGGAACGCCCAACGCATGCCAAGCGAGGAGAGCAGGAAAACCTGCCTGCTGACCAGTGCAGGAGCGCACACACGGGCACACCCACACCCCCGCACCATGATCACATTTCTCAACTGCTTCCCAGCCACAGAGAGAGGCTTGGGAGCAGCCACCGCTGGTGCGTGGCCATCGGCAGCATAGGCGAAGGAGATGTCTGCCTCCGTCAAACACTGCAAGCGACACAAGTGGCAAATCCCAACTTCTTCCCTGAAAACAGGCCCAGTAAGAAAAGGGCTGTACCAGTTTCAGCTGGCTAGTTGTTTAGGGTTTAGAATTGATTGATTCTTGCATGGAGACAATAAAAAGAAGGAAGGGAGCCCTCTAAGCTCTTCAGTACATAACTTTGTTAGAAGATTTTGCCATCTGATCAGGAAAACAGTCCCCAGAAGAAAAAGAAATGTTTTTAACAGCATTTCATCCTTTAAGTTGTTTGGGTTTCCTTCCTGAAACTGTCTTACTCCTTCTATCGGATCATTTTGTTACAACAAACTAGGGTGTCCAAGCTGACAGCTTTAAGATACAAATAAGAGGGGACGCAACAAGAGTTTTTCAGGGAAGGGATCACTACTGAATTCATCCCCCTTGCTGAGTCCAACGGAGCTCAACACCTTCCACCTTCAAGTCATGCTGCAAAAGCTGTCTTTTACATACAGCTCAGGGCTTTCCTCATCCTGTAATTTGAAGTGAGTGAACTTCTGCCATCTTGCATTTTGTGAACACTTTAAATTGAACGATAACTTTCTAACACAATCTTAAAAACAATCTGAATTTATTTAACCTAAGCTTTTGTTCTCTTGGAAAATAACACAACCGTGCTTATGTGCAAGCAGTGCAACTAAGCATCTCTTATTTATTCTAGAGAATGCGTCAGTATTTTTACACAATAAGTACCAGTCTGAAGAGAAGACATGGCTTGCAGAGATTTTCTCAGGATCCTTTTAAAAATAAAAATTAAAACTTTCTATTTTGCACCCCAAATCATTGCATTAAAAACTCTATCACTGCACTTGAATAATACTGGGCATTTGGAGCTGAAGGCACATGGCTGCACTTAAAGCTACTTGCTAATGACCGAACTGCACACAAAGGCAGAGGTATGTGCTCAAACACCTGCACGCCCACATCTCTGGCTCGTCAAGGAAAGGGAAAAAGAGACTTCCCTGATTTTAAATACAGTGCCTTCAAGCATAACGTATTTTCTATTTTTCAAACTAACTTTTAAGAACAGTTTGAATTATCCACTTTAATTATTAATTATGCTTTGGCCATTAATATGGACTGTGCTTTCCAAAAAGAAAACCTGAATATTTTACAGGCGTTGTCCAGACTGCGCACTGTGAAAAGAAAAGGATTTACTAAACTTTAAGGCTCATAACAGAAATGTGAATATTCCTGTGCATGATTTGGGTGCAGGAGAGTGCAGGAGAGCAAGCCCCTCTGGCCATGCAGGAGATGACGGCCCTTTCACCTTCTCTCCTTGTTGCACTCGGACACAATGGCAGAAAGGAGAGCTGGGAGTAGGTACCTCATCGCATATAGTTTCCCTCCAGCATATGTGAGAGACATTTAAGATCTGTTTTAGCTCAAGCTGTTGTCATAAGGGAACTCAAATATGCCAATGCAAAACTGCTCTGCATTAGTACCTGCACCTGGTGCTAAGGTCCATGTGAACAGGCAAAGAGGACTGCGTGGATTGCAGACCCCAGCCTAAGGATTCTCTCTGATTTTGAAAGCTTTTCCTTCACACTGCTATGCTTAACCTTTTAGAGATGTAAATGAGAGGAAGGAGGCGCTCTAAACAATTGGACTAAATTTACCTTTGCTATCTAAAGTCAGCCCAAGAATTTTTGGCTACAAGTTTGGGTTATGTTTGCTTTCACTCCTAAGTTCCAGTTTGATCCTAGAAGCCATATGCAGCTGAAAGTGGTACCATCCCTTCAGACCTCAACCTCAGACAGGTCTCAATACTATCCCCTGCAATCCCCTGTTGTTTTGAGCATCTGGCCTTTCCTTGCCAGATGATGTTAAAGGGATAAGTGCAAAGCTCAGGGTGGGGCAGATGAACAGCTCATTTTCATGAGCAACCCCTGATGTGCAGATATGGCCTGAAAAATATATGCAACACCATAACCTGTTTTTCTAAACCAGACAGTGAGCAGAAAACAAAAAGCAAAAGAACCCAGCAAAAAAAAAAACCCCAAAATGTAAATGTATAAATGGATTTCCGTTTCAGTTGTTTCAAGTATATAAATCAATGATGTCTTAATCAGCTGACCATTTTGCTGATCTAACTTACACTAGCTATTTGAAAACCTCTACCACCAACAGGACCAAAATTAAGCTGTAAAGGAATACCTTTCCTAATCTTTTGCTCTAAATATGGTATGTATAAGTAAATCTGGAAATGAAGGACTTCTTACATTTGTGATACAAAGTAGCTAAGCTTTGGTCCAACTTCACTGAAGCAGTTTGTCAATTATCCAAGCTTCAACTGACAATAAAAACCAAATGAAGAGTAAATATTAACTTGGCCAAGCAGGTTCAACACCAAATTATGCTGAATGGGATGGGTTATGTACAAGCTAAAGCACAATACTTGTTTGTAAATCCCCGGATGAAAGGCTATAGAAACAATAAAAGAGCGCACATCACTAATCTCATAAGCTCCTAAAGAATACCTAAAAGTAAGGAACATTCTTAACCAACATTGGGAAAGCATGTACCAAATGCTGTTTTGAATTACTTTTGAAAATATAGCCCTCTGGTTTTGGGTTGGGGCCCACTGTATTATAAAGAAACATGAATTATATTTTTTTTTCCATTTTTTAATACTGTCAAACTTCAAGCTATACTTGCGCTACTGGACTCCCGTGTTCACATGGTTTTAACCAAATTCTTTAGTTTGCCAACACAAAGAGCACTGAACTTAGTTGAAATCTTCTTATGAAAACATGTTCAAAGCTAGGAAAGATTTCTGTTCCTAGCAAGCCAAACAGAATTTGCAAGTTAGAATTTAAGCATAGTTCAAACCCCCTGAGAGCCACTACAAGACCACTTTCTTTCTGAAGATACATAAATAGTTAATAGAGAAGTTAACAGTAAATGATGCTTAAAATGCGGATCTTAATTCATGAACTTTATGAGAACAATAAAATATAGTGATGGGCTTTTCTAATGGCTTCCACAGTTCAGTCATCATCTCTTAATAGGTAGGACCTCAGGCTTTATACTAAGCGTAAAAAGGCAGCATTTGCCATCCCGGGTGAGGCTGCTGGTCCACCTAACCCGGCAATGGCATCCCTTTAGTACCAGTTTTGTCATCGCAATGCAAGAGCAACGGCAACTTTTACTAACATAACAGTGGAGTTTACTTATATATAAGGGAAAATGAAAATACAAGAGTCATCCCTGCTTTATGCAGTACATACAAAATAGCCTAAACTAACTTACATTTCAGACCTGAAGTTTCTTCAGGATTGCTCTTTGTTTGCCATTAAAATGGAAGGTTGGGTTAGGAACTTCCAAGGCCATACGTACATCGTGACACCGGATCCTGCCTGGTCCCTGTCTTGCCCGGTCCCTGTCTTGCCCGGCATGGCAGTGGCAACAATTCAGGAAATCCACCGTCCCCCTCTTTGGAGACCCCAGGACAACACCATGGCTTCTGCCACATAGAGGAATGGTAAAATGTTTTCAGCAAAGCGTGTCTTTTAAGTTGACATCATCCTTCCAGAACATGTCAAATACAGCCACTAAAACTGTAACCTACATATGGTCTAGATTAAAACTAACAAACAAACAAAACCAGCCCTTAAATTATGAGGCCTTCCAGAAGCAGGGAGCCAAAAGTACAATAATTGCTTTATACTGTACTGCAGGGACTGACAGCGGAGCCAGCTGCGAGCGCAGCGCTGCAGCATATCCAGCACCACTCAGAAAAGAGATGGCTTGCCGTTCTCCTGCGAGCGCGATGGCGTAACACCCGCTCCCACGGCAAAAGGGCTGCTGGGCTGCTCTCCTCCACGCTGTGCCCCAGCTGGCAGACACCCCAGAGAGCGTTTGCACCAACGAAGAAGAGAAAAACGTAACACAAACCACAGAAAAACCCTCCGTGTAAATGTGTGCAACGGGCTTTGGACCTCAGCCCCGAGGAGCAAAGAGCTCCAGGATGGTTTGGTATTAATGACAAAAATGAAGAAATTAAATTTGTGCAGCTTCCTACATTTAGTAAAGGAAATTATGCATTTCCCACAAAGCCTAATGCCAGCTCCACAGGGATTATATTACTATTTATTGTTTTGTTTGCTCAAATAAAACACCTGTCGAGGTCAGCTATTCGAAGAATTTTTAATATACCAGCCTTACACTACGGAGAATAAAAAATGTTTATAGAGGCACGCCTGGTAAGATTGTTGGCTTTTTTTCCCCCCAGGTAGGTGCATAATGATTTAATAACAGAAACAGCATGCCCACAAACCTCTGAACCTCAGATTTAAATAAAAACTAATATATCTGAAATCTGGGTATCAGTCTCCACAGCTCCTTCAGCTTTCCCTGTTATGAAAGGAGGCGTAACCCTAGGATACGGCATCCTTCTTTTATAAAGTCCCGTCTTAAA
This sequence comes from Platalea leucorodia, assembly GCF_965183815.1. Classification (NCBI taxonomy): domain Eukaryota; kingdom Metazoa; phylum Chordata; class Aves; order Pelecaniformes; family Threskiornithidae; genus Platalea; species Platalea leucorodia. The sequence goes on from NC_138823.1 coordinate 123,949,954, forward strand.
GTGTCAGGAGTCAAGGAATTAAAAACAAAAGCGGCATAAATCGCTGTCAATCATTAAAGTCTTTGATCTGCTCTTTGCTTCAGAAGGCATTATGCCTCCTAAATGGAGGGATCAATCACCGTACGCCAGACCTGCTGCTAGGCCCTCTTGCGCCGCGCCGCCCGCGCGGAGGGCAGCTCATCACGGTGCATTCCAGCTCGCCTCTCAGACAAACCAAGGGGCAAAAACATGCCAGCGGGAAAACAAAACAACATGACACAAGCCCCTTTGTGCAGCTACACGATGTGACTACTTCCCCTTTTGGCATTTTTTTTAGGTTTTTCTATTAAATGGCAGCTTTCTTTGGCCTGTCTTTCCTGATACGTCCTCACTGGGCGTTCCACCATCACCATTCCTCACTCGCAAACAGGATTATTGTTTCTTTTTTTAAAAAGGAAAAAAGTTTACATTTTCAGTCATTCATAACCATATGAAATATGACGTTAGCTTGCCTTAACTTGTTTGCTGCTTTTTTACAGTAACTAAACAGGTTGTATAAGTAAAGGGGGAGAGATTTATTTACCTCTCCCTCAACTGCAAAATCTTCCAAAATGCAGCACATTTGTCTTGCTAAGAAGAATGTACAGTTAAAAGAAAAGAAAAGAAAAAAAAATCAAAAGAGAGATAACTTTCTCACCAAAAGGTGTGACAGTTATTTTGGTATAACAGCTGACTTAGAAAGCCATGGTTCAACTCGGACAGGCCCTGCTGTCCTGCGGGGACAGATCCTACAAGGCGGCTCCAAAGGAAAGCAACCGCAGTGCTCTGTACCTGCACAGGAGGAGATGCAATGCTCTCCAAGTAAATATGGCAGGATTAGGCCCTTAATTACAATGCTGGCTACTAGTACGAGTTGCACGGATTTGGTGAAAAAAAAAAAAGGATTGTAATGATAACAAATGGGATCAACTGCTGGCTGAGAGACAGTATGAACAGAATACCTGTTTAATAGGGGTGTACTTGGCCTGTGACAGGAGTTAAATGGGTTTTCATCCTAATTCAAACAGGTTTGTCACTTTAAGGCTGCTATTCCTCACGTGCCTCCCACAGCTGAATTCTGTTGCCCTTCCTCAGTTTGAGGAGTACTCTTTTCCATAAACATTCCCTTTAATTTCACATTATGGCAATCATGGGCACAATCTGGTCTTTATAAACAGGGAGCTGAAGAAAAAACAAATGTCAAACAGAGATAAAAGTAGCATTGTACTTTTAATTATCAAAGTATTGTATTTCATTTAAAGGAACAGATTCACTGGTCTTTTCCAGCTGCCTTGCATCATCACAGCAATGCAAAGCATTGCAAATCCAGTTCAGTTGAACAGTTACAGTGAGTTAGCAGCTGCTTTACATCACTGGAGCAGCATAAAGCAGCACGCATTTGAACCTAACCCATGCTCTTTCAAGGCACTTTACCAAAAAAGAAACAAGTTTTTCTTCTCCATCAGTGACTGCTGCTTAACTGAGACAGCACAGCCATCTAGTTAAGAGGAATAAAAGACACCAGAAAAAATCTCTACAAACAATTTTGCAGTAGAATTTGCTCACTTTACTCTCCTTTGGCTAGCAAGAACATTTCAGTCTCATCAGTGTCACTGATGGGAGAAAACTGTTTAAACTAATATGCGTCATTTTCTAACCTGATTTTAGACAGTTCCCAATACAATGCTTCAACAAAAGTTAGAAGGGCAGATTCGCTGTTACTTAGGGCTCGGAGCACAGAGAAATCAATACACAGAGATAAAGACAGATAAGCACTTTGGGCAGATATGAAATAGGAAGAAAAATACCGCTCTCAAAAACCCCCTGCCTAGTGAATGCAATGTAAGGGGAAGAGTGGTATCTTCCACAAGGTGACTGCAATGCTTCTTTCACTTGCTTTCAGTCTCATGTCCGTTCAAGGCTCCCTCTCTTCATGCATTGCACTGCAGCATGGTTAGCTGAGCAATTAACTGTGCCCTACGTTGTGCTTTTTTCACCTAATTATTGCTTCATTTCTCAATTGGATGGACCAATTGCTCCTGTCGGCTAAGCTCTTAGGAATCACAACTACTAATTTCCCAGATTTTTTTTCTAGTGGAAGACAGCTTGCAGCTCAGAGCAAGCATTTTCTTCTACCTGAATGCCAGAGAGAATGGGGGAATAGCTCCATGGGAATGGCCTCCCTCATCAACGTGTGCTCCACTCTGCGTGTGCACACATACACACATGCTCATTCACTTCCAGTTGTCTTCTTTTACCCTGCCATGTTTGGAAGATGACTAGAAAACCAAAAGTAGACTTCATTCCCATCTCCTATCAGCAAACAGTGGCTGTTTTATCCTAGTTCCTAGGGAAATGAGGCAAACATGCTGTTTGCCTGTGTTCATAATTTCTTGACATAATGGCAGCTTACTGCCAAACCCAACAGAAAGCTATGGTTTTCAAAGATAAACTATAGTTCTACATGTCTTTTGCCATAAAGGCAGATGAGAGACCAAGCAAGTTCCCCCAGCTGCAAGAAAAAAAGTAGTACGTGTTCACATTTTGTTAGACAGCAGAGTATCCACGTAGGAAAGATGCCTTATAAATGCCTTCATCATGAAAAAGTTTCACTCAGATCTTGTGAGCTTCTGAAACACCCCCATTAATCAACTTTCCAACAGAAATCTGCAGGAAACTACGCTTTGCTAGTTCTGGTGCTCAGGAAATGATGTGTTAACAATACCATTGCAGCTAACCGTGCAGCATCCCTTCTTGGCTCCACTCTCTGATACGCCTGCACCATGGGTGGCTGGGTTACAGGAACATTCAGTTTGCCCGAGTTACCTCTGTATTTGCATCCCCATTGACCTGCACCGACGTTGCAAAATGCTGAACTTCATTTACACACAGGGCTTCTGCACGTGAAATCATTCATCCTTGCATTCCTCTCTCCCATCAACTGCGGCATGTCTTAGGTGAGGTTAGGCTCGGCGCTCTAGCCTGGCTGATGCGTCACTCCTGATGGATGTCCCAGAAGCCCTGTACCGGCTTCCCCGTCCAGAAAGTGAATATGGAAACTTGAACGCAGACAATACTTTCGCCAAATGACAATTACTTGAGTGCCTTCTTGCAAGCCATTTCAACTCAATTACTCCAGTGAGCAGTAACATTTAATTTTACAGCCTGGGAGCACAGTGATTCTGTAATTTAAATGTTCCTGGCAATTTTAATCATACTACAGTTTTCATGCAATTTTCTGTTCCTGACATCCAGTGGCAGAAACCACAGAATTGATGCCACTTGCCATAGTTGCACACGCTCATAATCGTGCTGTCACAACAACCTGGCAGCCTGGCGCCCGTGCCACCAGGTCCTGGGCACATCCATAGCTCAGTACTACCGTCCAGCCAGATACAAATGACACCAGACGATGGGGAAGAAGACAGAGCTCTCACTAACACACCTGCTGCTACTTCAGGAAGCCAACAGCAGTAACAACAGCAATTCACCCTCCAAATGTCCCATTTTCTGGATTCCTTATAACACAGGAACACCGGCACATTACATCCCAGAGATTTCAACTGCAGCCCATCACAGCAGACTGCCAGCCTCGTTTGCTGCTTCTGGCATTACCCACTCTGCATTTGCTGTAGGGACAAGCACTCTCTTCCCCCTCCCTGCACTGCAAAGAGGGGCTCAGCATGGTGGGGCAATGTGGCGATTCACCAGGTGACAACACAGCTGTGCAGCTCTCACAGTCGCATCTGCTCTGTATTTCTGAAGGATGGGTGAAGCTTATGTCTCTAAGAAATTAGGACCTTGTCTTTGGAGACAAGTAGAGCTGCTGCCACTCCTAGATCGGAAAGGTGTGCACTCACAGCGAATGTGCGTACCTTATTACCAGGAAAAAGTAATAATTAAAAAAAAAAAAAACACCAAAAAAACCCCACCTTCCCCATGTTAAGCTTGAACTCAGGGAAAAAGCATAGCTTTTAGACCTGCCTTTCCCTTTTCTACAATTAAAAAAAAAGAAAGGAAAAGTCAATTTAATTTAAAACTTCATTTTGAATACCAGTCATAAACATTTCTTATGACTTTGTGGTATCCAGTTTGAACTGTTTGGACTCCTGGTTTACCAGTACTGACACCCTCACTTTCTATTTCCATGCCTGAGCAAGGTAGGGATGAGTGGCAGGCACGCACAGTGCCCATTCAATGTAGGCACCAGTCAGAAAATGAGGAGTTCATCTTCCTCCTTTCCCTGCCAAAACGAACAGGAATGAGATGCCTACCATGGCAAAATAGGGGGTAGTTGAACGCAACGCCAGTGGTACTGCTGCCATTTTGCATAGGCACTCTTTCTTTCCTGTAGCTGCAGCTCCCCTTGCCACCTTGCCAGCATGCAGCAAGGTGAGCTGGAAGAGAAGCAAAGGACAGTTGCCTGGACGCCGAGCATGGAAAAGTGCAGGGATGGTTCAGCACCAGGCACAATCGTCCTCCCTACGTCTAGGCTAGACAGGGAGTAACATTTCCCAGTCTTCCTTGCCTTCCCTCCTTCCTCCACCCAATTCTTTTCTCCCAGGGGACAAGCATTTATCACAAGGAAGGTCACTTTAGAGATGCAGAGTTTCTCTCTGGCTGTGAGTATCCTCAGCTGAAGCTAGCACACATAGATAATGCTGGGTGTGAGGCAGAGCCCTGCAGACCAGCTTCTATCCAAATCCCCAGCGCTGTAATTAAGAGTAATTGCTATGTCCAATGAAACAGCTTTAATTTCACAGGAATTCAGGCAAAGCCAGAATGTGTCTTTCCTTCATGAAGGCTACGTAACAAACTCTAATGGCACGGGATTTTTCTTTTGTCATTTTTATTAGTTATTAATTTTGAGGAAAACACCTCAAATGTTTTCCGCAGGTATGATCAAATATTTTATGCTGTGGAAAATGTGCTATCTGCAACTGAAAACAATTATAGACAATGTATAAAAATGCACTACAGCAAGTCACTTCTTTCAAGAAAAAAAAATAGTCTACTCCAAATGAATATGCTTCCCATGAAGCAGCAGCTTTACCTAAAGAAAATTTTTGGTGCTGGAGTGAGTATTTAGTCTTGAAAGACAACTGTTCTTTGAGCTGTTGATGCAAAAATCGATAATTTAAATTAAACCTAAAGAAAATTACAAGCAAAAAAGGAGACCCAGTGCATGACATCAATGACACTAACACTACTTCTTCTACCCACGCCTTATGAACTTATCCTCCTGTGTGGACTCCAACAATTTTTATCCAGGAATTTTTTGGAGAGAAATCTATGCCCGTAACTATTGCACATACTTGATAAACTCTGTTTAGGAACATGATACTCTATATGTTCTTTACAAACCGTTGACATGTCCGCATGTAAATCCCAACACAATAAATGCTGGATTTATTGTTTTGCACAAATCATCTGGGTGACACATTCATGGCTCAATGCTTTGGATTTACTGTGCATTGCGACACAGTGTAGCATGCATGAGCAGTGACTCCAACCACACCGCACAACATCTGCACACTGTGGACATGGCTACAGCCTACAGTTGCCCCAGGGATCCCTAAGACAGTTGGCAGTGAAAGTGGAGTTGAGTTTAACAACGGTCCCATATACTGCCCAAATAAAAAGCCTTGAAAATCTCCCCAGACAATTCCATTTGGAAAAGAAAGACATTAATGTGAAAAAGTGGGTTACGCTCCTTTTTATGAAACTCCCCTCTATACCTCGGTTATCAAGGGTTGACCATTGCATGAGCAGAAGGACTGCTTGGGTGGTTACCTGTTTCCCAGGGAGGCACAGGAGCTGTCTGCAATGCGCCGATTCCAGAAAAGTAAACTCAAAACATCTGGAGCCTTTCTTTTCTTTCTTCTCAAAGAAAAAAATGAGTTAAATGCTAAAGAGCCCTGAGAGAGTTGCCGTTCAACTACACATAAACCATCCACTCCCCTCAGTGTGTGAATCGGCTGCTTGATAGAGCTATGTGGAAATCGGGGGGCTGGAAGAGCTGTTGAGTAAAAAGGATGAAAGTACATTTTTCCCTGAGGCTGTAGTTTCAGTCCAGCTCCAGAGAGCCAGCGCTGTTGCTGCCAGACACCATTTCAGTTATTCCCGCAAAATGATGGATGGCCTCAACCCATTCCCTAATGAAGATTTCATCGGGAAGGTTGCCATTGCAATTAGCTTCTTTTTTAGGGCAGCCTTAAAGGACAGGCTAAAGAAGAAAAAAAAAAAAAAAAACAAACCAAAACACCCCACCTCCCCATGCACCAATGTGGGGGCAATTTTGTGAGGCTGGAGTTTAAGACAAGGGGTAGGGGAGAGTCCAAACTCTGGCATCACAAGTTGTACCTGTTTTGTGGGGAGAGTACAGCCATGGCTGCTGATCTCTCCCTCTGCCTCCTCGCACCGCCATCATGTATGGACAAACCCAGGGCCCCAGAATCTCACACCATCTCTATACACTTCTGAAAAATGAGGTGCTAAAAGGCAGCAAGAACTTCTTTGACAGGTTCCTCTACTGCGTTTACTAGTGTCTCCTTTGTTTAAGGGAAAGGAAAAGAAAAGAGGCCTCTCCTACAGGCTAACATACCTCATTTTTTCCCCATCCCAGCAAGAAAGGCAACCCTTAAAGTGTAGTACTCAATGAACACTAATAAAAGGCAGTGGCAGAGGAACCAATGCACGCATGTGGAACAGTGGCACTTAAGCTTCCCAATATAATGCTGTGAATTCAGGAAGCCAGCTTGTTATAATGACGAGGAATTTCTATTACATTTTATAGCATCATAGTGATCAACAGGAAATGTTCCATCAGATACTCTTGGAACAGTTGCTGCTGAGTGCTCCACCAAAACCTCTCAGGTCCCTCTTCTTTTCTCCAGTGTGTTTAAAACAAACTCAGCCACGCTTTACATTTCATTTGAGAGAAAGAGAGCTAGGAACAGATGAAGGCTATACTCTTTTATACAAACTTATACATTATACCAACCTGTAAACTCATTATAAAACAGAAAAATAAAATAAATGCCCTTTTTTTGGTCTTTTTAATGACAATGGCTACACTAATTGGAAGTGCAAATAAAGATAGACCAGGAAAATTAGAATGGAGAATGTTCATCTAAACAAGCAAAAAAAGAAGTGATTCCTGTCTAGTAGCATGAACGATGTATTTAAGAAATAACATCACAGAGCACATCATTGTATTTGCTGCAGTTGTGCAACATTTTTGTTCTCTAAGTTGACCCGGTGCTCCATTTTGACTTAGGAAAAAAAAGATCCATCTTGCTGCTCAGTGCTTTTGGCCATAAAATATGCTTTACATGCAGAATACAAAAAATGTTTGCATAAACCTCTGAATATTTTAGAATAGATCTGTCTCATTTGATTCACAATCCTGCAGCCGTTGTTCACTAAACTTATACTTCCTTTTTTGACACAGTCAAATACCCGGGTTCTCAGATGGAAGATGACATTCAAGTAAATCAATTTCATTACACGTTAAACTATTCCGGTTGATTGCTTTCAATAAACAGAGTATGCGCTGTCGTCTTCTCTGTCTCCTACAGATCACTAAGGCCTAACACTTGCTTTAGACATTGTTTACTCTTATTTGCGATCTTCCAATAAAAGCACATACCACTCCACCTCCTCACTCCAGTTCTGGTTACGGCACTTAGAGCATGGAAAGTATGACAGGCATACATGAGAAATAATGTGACACGGATATATGAATTATATTTGTATGGCCTATTAAACTAATATTTATCTAATTCACCACCACCACCACCAAACTGGCCACCACAGCTGAGGTCTGCCTATGCCAGTTTGACCCATCCCCCAGCTCTGATGTGTCTTCATCTAGCAACTCCCTCTCTCCAAAAATCTTTTCAAGACTGTAGACATTCTTGAGCATCATCAAAGCAGTGTTCCTGACTACACTGTATTATTACTGGTGCTTACAGCTGCCTTCTCCAAATCTCCTGACGGGACAGCAGACAAAAACCCCAGAATTGCTCAGAAAGGAAGCGAGGGCCCTGCTGTTGCCCAAGAAAATACAGCAAAGTACAAAATTGGAGTTGTAATTTGAATGGTTACCAGCCAAATTTCTAGTGTGTCTGTGGCTGGTTGGGTTCCAAAAGAATGAATGAGGGTTCAGAACATTTCTAATATTATCTGAAATGGGCAATGCAGCCCAACTTCATATAAAAAGGATATAGCATAATGAAACACAATATTATTTTAGCTGATGAAAACAGAAAAGAGCAATTCTTACCTTAAACAGTCTCTTGTATTATCCAGATATAACAAGGACAGACCAAAAACTCAGCAAAATAAATATAACCAGCCATCTAAGAATTAATGTTCATTCTTTTGGCCATATTCTTTTTATCTCAAGTACTATGGTCATCTTTATCCATCTTTTGGGGAGGAATAAGAGACTAACTGTTCACCAGTGTTATACCACTTTTTCAGTCATCGGCTACAATGTTAAAAAAAATAAATGCTATTTAGTCATCTCCTCTATAACAATGTTTTATAGGAGGATTTTCCCCTCTAAGATGAAAGACAGAATAATGCAAGTAGACATGGTACATTTTTCTAAAGAAAAGAGCACTGTCTCCCTTAAAGTAGAATAAAGCTCTAATCCTTCCACAAAGCCAGCAGCTGAGTGAGAGTAGCACCAGGCTATCCCCATCGTCTTCTGAGAAGCCATGGAAACTTCTTGTTTTCAGAGCTTAAACAACATCATTGCTTTCAGTGTACTTCCAAAAAAAAAAAATGCACCTGCCTTAAATTTGCCCATTTGTAAATGGGCACAAATTGGTCATCCTACCAACAGCAGACTAGCTGAACAATTTATTTGTAGCACCCCTCCACATGCAAATATGAAGTTGAAAAATGAGCAACATCACAGCTGAGGAAGGTGTGATTTTAAGACTGCTGAGACCTGAAGAGTCCAATGCACTGTCTTTACCCAGCTTCCACTGTGGTTAGCAGGGGGGAAATGCTACAAAGAATATTGATAGCCACTATTTCCATGGCTCAAAGCCTAATGAAACATTATCGCTTCACTTCAATTCCCATAGCTATTGGTTATGAAGAAGCACTGTTTCAAACAGCAATATTGATAATGCTAGACTTCATAACGGTGGCGCACGCGTGACGACTGCAGGGCACTGTATCTGAAAGTGCCTGATGCACTGTAGGCGCTACCATTAATGATCATAATTTCAAGTTCAATATGAAAACTTTAGGGAAAACAAATGTGTCCTCAAGATAATTACACTCAAATGCAAAACATGATTTTACTTGACGCACATTTTGAAACAGACTGCTGGGTTGCAGACTGTATTTGCTAATATTAGCAGCCCCCCCCTTTGCACGTCAGTGATATAGTTTCCCCTTACTCCATCACCTGCCATAGATAAGTCAAATCCTACACTCAGTCAGATGTTTCAGGGTTGATGCAGATCAATTAGATGAGGTTCTAAGGCTGGTTTTGTGCAAAAAGCTATCTGTTGCACCAATACCTATGAACACTATGGATGCCTGTTACTTTTAGGAAGACCTCATATGAAGAGAGGTAGCTGCTCACAAACATACACATTTTTCCACATAGTCTTTGTGGAAGGCTCCCTCTCATTTAGTGTTCCCCTCACATTCAGAGCATGTGTGAGGACGTAGACTTCAGCATCATAAATAGGGGGTGGCTCTTTTAGGAATGTGTTAGTGTTTCCAACAATCACATTATCTGTTTTGTTACTACTCACTGGTTTCCTGTGTGGATAAGCTTTCCTTGTTAAAAAGCGTCCACCAAAAGGAGAGCAGAGAAAAAGAACAATTAAAGATGTTTTAAAGTTTTACAGAGAATTGTTTTTCTGCAGCAATAATATTAGGATTTAAAAGTCTAAAGTGACTCAGGGAGAAAACCAAATCTTAGGTCATTGAGATGTTCGGTGTTTCTCTTCTCATTTTACAGAAATAAAATTCCCCTCCTAGCTACCAAAAGGCGTATTATTATGCTGTTCAGAGACATACCCTACCATGCTTTCACAATGCTTATGCCTCTTCCTTAAGCATCTGCTAACAGCCACCCTGATGAGGCACTGCATTTGGCCAGGTTCAGTGCAACTGCTCTGACTTTGTAGTGGACAACAGTCCAGTCCAAAATTACAACTTCCATCCTTTTTAAAGTGAAAATGAGATCACAGCAGAGAGAGTACCCTCTCCTTTTCAGATCACCAAAGCGATGTGTGCTTTACGCTGTTCAAAAGTTTCAAATATGAAAAACTAATCCCAGGAAAGACGAACTAGAGGAATATGCAGGTCAAAATGTCTAAAATTCATCTTGTACACAAGCTGGCATACTCAATGCTTTATTTTTGTACATTTATTTTCCCTTACTTTCCTTTACTGGTAGCTGGTATTATACTCTAAAGTATACTCGTATAAATTATACTTGTTTAAATAATTCTGGTTTTTTCTGCTGTTCTTTTCCTGTTTATATTAATCCAAATTTTTACCTAAATGCTATTTTTTTTCTTACTTATCAAATCCCTTTATCAAATAAGAAACTGGAAATGGCTCTCTTTACTAGCCCCATAATATTATAAATGCAATGCGACTAAACTCTAATAAAAGAAAAGGAGCAGATTGTAAAAGATGACAAACTGGCATTGCTTTGTAGCTCACTTGGGCGTTGTGAGGAGCAGGTCCAACATCAGCAAGCACCGCTTAGTTTCAGCACATTGTAAAGCTATCTCATGTTGGGACTTACGGAGAAACTGAAGCTTCCATTCAACCCAACAGGCCATGTTAGAAATTCATCCTGCCTGGTCTTCATTAAACTTGTAAAACATGGCTGCTAGAGCGCAGTGCATAACACCTTCTAATAACACAGTTGAAACACCAGCCAACACAACAGAAGAGGTAGAGAAACATGACAGAAGTATTAAAGCTAAGTCAGCCCTGAAATGTCTGGAGTTGTTTAAACGTCTATCCAAATCTCTTTGGACTTGGAATCAAGAAGAGAAGTCTCGTGTGAACATAGAAATGTTTTTCTCCAATACCTGTTTGCAGTCAGGCTTCAAATACCAAGAAAAAAGACCGAGAATATCAAGGGAAAAAAAAAATATTGTTCAAATAAAAAGAACCATGTTTTTTCCTTTTCACCTCTCACTGGCTGAAATCACTCTGTCACCCCACAGAATACTTAATTCCAATGACATGCTTCACTTCAAAGAGTTCCTCCATTATCTTAAAAAGGAAATATGAACCAAGTATTCTCCAAGGGAGAGTAAACAGTAATCTAACTTGCTGCTGAATTTCAGAGTGTGGGTTGTGGGAGAGAGCATTCAGCAAACACCAAAACCAGCCTCAAATAAAATGAAAACAAAATTTTTTTAAAAAAAGCATAAATTACAAATCCAGTGATAAGGCAAATTGGTTTTGAAAGAAAAGACACTTTTCTCCTTACTGTTTTCAGCATTAGGACAGTTTTCTCCTAAAAACACTGTATCTATTATTTGTCTCCGAGCATTTTGAAAGTGTATGTGTGGGCTTTTTCTCTAGCTAGAATACTAGCTTGCGGCATTATGAACAGAATGTTAGGTGATACTAAGGGGGTTTCGTTTCAGAGAGGTGTGTCTAGTCAAGCTTTCAAGTTTTGCAGGAAGGAGAGTGCTTGCCTTCAATGATTTTAATCTTGGGAGAGTCTTCCCCTTTGAGGCTGAGATCTAGTAAAATTTCAGTGCTGTTGACTTCACAGAATTTATTTGATTTCAAACTTCAATATTAATAAAAATTCAGTGGAGATATCTGAAAATGGGCTTATTGAACTTATCTCGAGCTATACTGATGGATAGGAAAGTAATGTCCAACACGTAAACAAACGTACAGAGCATTTGTAAGGATCTGAAGGACTCCCATCCAAAAGAAGATTGCTTCAGTATGTCTTTTTTCTATCTTTCTTGCTTAAGTACTACAGGCAATAAAATTATTTCTACAATGTTTCTTCATAAAGTAAGTGTTCAAGTGAATCAGTACTTGTAAACAAGCTCTACTGAGGATTCATACTGCCAATTTAAGATAAACTATTTTGTATATTCAACTCCATTTCTCTGGTAAAATTTCCCTAATGAAATGTAGTAAAACTCACAAACCATCAGATCAACACACACCAGCAAAATTAAACCCCTGAGAATATTCACTGCTTTATTTTTATTAGTACTGCTTTAAATATTCAAAATGTATGGGTCATAAAATTACGCTTAGGGCAACATTTTCTCATAAGTTCATTTGTGCATGTTTTTAAATAGATTTAAAAACTAAATAATTTCAATCTCAACCTTAACACAGAGAAAACCAGCAGAAGTAGTGATGGGGGAAATCTTTATACCCCCCTCCTCAAATTGTTAATTTTAGGGTATTTTAGGGCTAAAGAATGCCCCAGGCAGCAAAAGGAATGTATTTAAACGCCTGAAGCAGTTTATATAACGCTTCCAATTTCTAGAGCAGCCCCCACATTCCCTTCCTTACAAACACAAGATAAAATTACTTGGAATTTCCTTATATTATTACTGAATATAGGACAAACAATAACACTGTCAGGAGTCAGACAGGGTGACCTGTGATTATTTTTCATGGAAAGATCACAGGACGATATAAAATCTGACCAGCCGGTTAGAAAAATGCATTTGCACGTAGTTTACACACATGCCCCTCGGCATACAATTTATCATGTCATTACCCTGGTCACAAAATCCAAGAGGAAAAGTTCACATCTTTACTTTCTTGTAAGAGATGCTCTGGCACGCCGCCTGGCTCTCAGCATACCCAGAGTGAGCAAAGAACTATCGGCAGCACCCAGACTCAGCCCCGCAGCACCCAGACTCGGCCTCTGTGTATTTCACGGAGGTATCGATTGGCATCGCTGCAGCCCTATGCACAGAATAAGCAATGGAAAGCCACAATGTGATCTGAAGGGGAAGATTTTTTTTTTTCTCTCTCAAGCAAGCCAAGACAGCCTGCGACATGATGTGGATAGCTTCAGGAGATAAAGGATGCATTATCTGCAGTCACTGGGAGAAGGGGGTCCTCGCATTCACCCCAAGAATCGAAAGATCCTAGACCCCTGCCGAGTTGCAGAGGACAGCCTCGCAACTCCTCACGAGTTTTTTGCCAGGTCTGAATGTAAAAGCAAGGCTGAGGAAGAGGCGGAGGGAGGCGGCAGGTTGCGCACGGAGGCTGGCAGGCACTGAGGGTAGGCAAGCTGCTGCTAGTGGCATCTGCAAGGGACGTGACACCTCATATTTATCCACAAGAGCTTGGAAGCATCAGGGATGATATTCAGCACAAGCTACGGAGCTCCACAAAGAGGGCTCTGAATCGCACTGCAGTCTGTCCAGCTTCCAGGTTAGCATGAGGTAGGCAGGTACTGAAGCCTTCTGGCAAGGTAGGGACATCATGGGAAGGCATCAATGTATTGTTGCAGGACTGTGTGTGCCATCAGGAGAGGATGCAGAAGCTGCAAGAAAAGCCTCTATGCCCACCTCAAGCACATGAAACAGCTTTTCCTTCTTTCTTTCCTTCCTTCCTCCCTTCTCTCTTTCTCCCTCTCTCCTTCTCACTCTTTCTTCATCTCTGTGTCCTCTAGGAACAGACATTCATTTTCGCTTTCTTTTACCCTTTGCTTGCAGGCAGGGGCAGAAACTTCCACAAACAGAAAGTCCTGATGCCAGTGACTCCTGGGTATCGACAGTGCAACTGCCCAGTACCGTGAGGGATTCCCCATGTAAAGCAGTCAGTTGTGAATACCTAACTGTCTCTTGACTTCGTAAAAAATGTTGCCACAGCGCAAACTGGCTGGAGACTCCCTAGAGCAGAAGGCTGCCTGGCTAGAGACTTTCTCGGTGTTGAGACAGACATGTATCACCCATGGGCAACATCGGTCGACAGTCTGATTGGCAGTGTGGCTGAGGAATCCTGGGAAGGAGCAACAGGTCGGGGGCTTGGATCCAGCAGTTATCACCAGGAGAACTCTGGAGCAAACCCGACTGCTCCTTTGATCTTGAGTCAGATCTAGGTGCGGAATTTTATTCGTCCACATTACAAAGTTTTGCATCCAAGAAAAGTCTGCCTTGGCTCTCCCTCATAACAGGTCCTAAATGTAATTTCATGAGGAGAATCTGAAAGTGTACATCTGATTATCCCTACAGGCCCTACGAAGAAGATGATTGATTTTTCTAAGGAGAAGGAATGAAATCCAACACACATCATATAGTACATGGCTTTAGACAGACAAATGTACCTGAAACACACAGCTTATGTAGCTTCCCTTTGGTTTATTTTTTGGTTCAGACATCCCGTGCCAAAAAATGATGATAAGAATCCAAACTGACTGGCCGTACAAAAACCACTTTATTTGACTACACGGTGAGGCAAGAAGAAATTTTTGGCTACGAGTTTAAAAAGCTTCTCGGGGAATCCAGTGAAGTCACGGAGGAGAGAGCAAGAAGGAACAACACCGGAGAGGTACAGAATATGATAACCTTTCTCTAGAAAGTTGTCGATGTTCAAAAGTGACAGGACACAAACCCACAAGTGAATATGTACAGAGACTGCCCCAGAAACACTGTATGATGCTATAGCTGGTTGAAAACCATTTTTAACAAAATAAGCCTTTCAAATGCACGGGGGAATATAACAGCCAACAAATCACCTAAATGCTTTTCATAACAGATTCTGAATAGAGCATTATTTAAATATTAAGACTTATAATTGATGAAATTGCTATTATAAAATATTATGTTAGCAATAATATTTCCTGAAACCTCCTCCTTGCATTATACTGCTCTTTATTCTGATTTCAGGCAGCCTGCCTAACATGAAATGCCAACATGGTACACATCAACGGCCTTGAGGGTATAATTAACACTTGTTATTTACATTTATTTTTTAAAATAATTAACTAGGAGCATGTCTAATGAATGGTAATGGGGCTTAAATTGAGACACAATATGTCAACTACCTTGCCATTTAGAAGCAAACTCCCATGCAGCTCGGGTCTGATCAGAAGGACTGGGCTGAAGCGAGAGCCCTGCGGATAACACTGCTGAACGCGTTCGCCTCTCTCTGCCGGTATAAAGTCAATGGCACAACACGTATTGGCTGTCTATCGGTAACTTTGAAGAATCCGATTTTCACATGCATCGAATATCAATGAGTTAAGGCACCGGTTTGGTTTTTTTGTAGGCTTCAAAGATTAAATGGAAGCTTACCCATACGCTAAGCTAAACCCGCTGTGGTCCTTTGTTACTACGCTCTCTCTGCTTTCCACTACTCGAAGGTATGTCCTCAGTTGACACAGTTTATAGGACATGGCATAAGCAGCTACTCACGCCAGAATAAGCTTCTGACTCAGAAAGAAGCTATGCATAAAGAAAATCCTCACACAGTGATGTGCTTTCAAAATGCATGACCTCATTCTTCCCCAGTCAGGCTCTCAAAGGGAAACAGACCCAAACAAAACATTTTGTGGAGTGAAACATGAAACCAGTGTCTGCTGGTTCACTTTCAAGAGTGAAAGGCAAATTGCAAATGTGTAATCGATGTAACAATGTTTCTGTCCACTTAGTAAAGGAATAAATCCATTTCCCCAGCATCCTGAAAGATTTTGCCATCACAGTACACTTGGGGTAAAAGCAAAGAATTGACTTAGAAACACACAGTCATTCAAACCTGATCACTGATTGGGGGTGCTGGTACTAATCACGTCCATGACTTAAAATAAAAAATACGCGATTTGTAGTGTTTCTCTAACAGACTCTCATAATCAGTTCGACTCTTATAGGTTTAGACAAACTCCTTAGTTTCTCATGTATGGCTTCGAATGTATTTTCAGGAATGATTAGCAGCTGTTTACGTGTAATACATATATTCCATAGGATACACAAAAAATCTCAATAGGAAGAAAAACAGAGGGTCCTTGTGTCAAGAGCAAAACACCTACCACATATCAAATAATCATATGAACGAAGCTCCAAGTTGTAAATATAATAAGAGAAGGAAGTAGACGGAACATGATATTTTTCAAACACAGCACCCATCAGTGGAAGAATACAGTTATATGTGTATATCACTAATTATCTTCCTCCCCCTGCCTTTAACTTCTTCCCCTAGGTCTGTCCATTTTCAGGCTATTTTTTTCTTCCTTTCAAACTCCTCCTTGTCCCCCTTCCTCCCAGGTCATTTTTTTGGCCTATTGTTGTGGGCTGTACTGCTGATATTTCATGCAACCTACTTAACTTGGGCAAGTCTTGCACACATCGATATTCATGAGTTGGTAGTAAAGGCTGCAATACCTAACTAAGCTAACTTGACATCAGCACAACTACTTTATATAAAAACTCTATGACGACAAATTAAAGAAATGCAAGATGAGGATTAAAGAAATACAGGGATTTTTTTATCTAGACCCATATTATGCTGTGTGCCATATACAGGAATACAGTAGAAATCGCCCCAAGCAATGGGGCAGAAAACCACAAGTGAGTTCCTTAACACAGCTAAAGCAAAACTGCAGTCCATACAATTATCACTTCAGACTATAGCAAGTCTAGGCTTTTGGCCTGAGTGTCTATTCATCTTTCTGTAAACATAAATGTGCATGTATATGCATCAGCTCAAAGTAAAAACAGAAGAGAAACAACGCTCCTATTTCAATCCTAAATATTTAAAGTTTCAAAACAGCCAAATATTTTTGAATAATTGTATAAGCAAGGGCAGTTGCTCTAACTAAAGAATGATTGTTTTGACTACCACATATGACATACAAAAAAAGAAAGTGTTATCACAAACATATATATACAACCAGGTGCATTTCTATACTGAAAGTAGGAAAACAGCAACCATTATGCATATGCTAAGAGAAACTAGAAGGTGGTATTCCAGACATAAAATGTACTGTACCTGTAATATCTGTCAGTGTGAATAATTTCTTGGCTGCTGGCTAGAATATATTCTGCAGTTCATTTTGTTTTATCACATTATTCACACTTTTTTCTGGAACAAGCAGTTCTCTTCTTATAAGACTACAGTCTAGTGGAACAAATGAGCTCAAACCTATGATTGATTCTCTAACATAGTTGAGATGCTATAGCTTTATTCACTTTTTTTTTAAAATGGCTTTATTCATTTACTACCTCCAGCACGACTCCAGAGTGTCATCTGCTGAGGAACTGCATTGTGAAAGGTTCCCTCTATGCTCAAGGAGGTGGCGGTGGGGTTTTTTTTTAATAGCAAATTCCATGATAAGGAGGAGGAGAAGTGCCCGATACAGACAGACTGTCTCTGCTCACCAGTTCAAAAAGTGCACTCCCAGAAATATTTTCTAAAAGCTTATCAGTCTAAACATTCCTCTTCAGCTCTGTTTCCCTGATGAAATGCTGTGCAAGTCTATTTGGATCAAGGCAGCAACTCCCTCTTGTATTTCCTGCTGGGGAACTGGCAGGGACGGGAACCCAGCAGCGTCCTGACCCAGGTCCCTTAAGAAGCTAAAGCCATGCTACAGATGAGAAGGTTTTGCACAACACTGTTCTGTTATAATGTCACCAGGAAAAAAAAAAACCCTTTTTTTCAAAGTCTGCATCTTTTTATTTACCTCTATAATAACCAGTGAAAATAAAGGTATCTGGGGGATACACAATTCACACAGAAGTCACCACATTCTCTTCTTGCATGACTCTCATGCTAAGAGTAGAATGACCAGGACTACCCTGGATTCCTATTTCTCTGGACTTGCCTTTTTTTTCTGGTGGAAATTTTGTCTAGGGAGAAAAAAAAACAAACGAAAAAAGCCATTTGTCCAAGATTTTCCTCGATGTCTCAAACCCACAACACACAGGCTGAACGGCTCATGCACAGATATTTCTGCTCAGGAAATCCTGTGAAGAAGTATGGGACAAATTTATTCATTCTCATTTTCGAAACCAAGCATTCAGAATAATCCTGGACAAGTAACTGCATTCCTGAAACATCCTAGTAAAGCAGAGATTTCCAAAAAGCCACCAGGAATAAAAAAAAAATTGTATCATCTACTAGTTTTACAACTCACTCAAGCAGTAAAAAGATTAAAGGAAAAATGTGGCTGTTCTTCAGGTTTAGGTACAATCTAAAAGTGACCTAAGTCGCTTTTCTTTATGACCAAGGAAAGCAGGCAAACTGAGTTGGGCTCCATCAACTGGAAACAGTATCAACATACAGCCAATTCTACAATATAAATGTTAAGATCTGTGTGGGTGAAATGCAATGGCAAATAAAACTGGTTTTAGAATAAATTGTGAAAATAATGTTACAGATGTGGAATGATAATATCCACTGATATCTCATACTATAATGTTTTTGCCCTTATTTGTTCAAAAGAATTTATTTGTTCTTTTAAATGCGAGGACTTTACATTGCATAGTAACCACAGTTTATAAAAATGTAAGTCTCTAAAAGGGAGACAAGAAGTAAAAGCATGCATGAATTTAACTCAAATTTCATATAACAAAATGACCTTTTTAAGTTCCACTTCGAAAAAATAGAAAAGCAGCTGCATAACTTACACTGCCACAATCTTTAAAAGGCTCAGAAGGTTGGATAAGGAATTAAATTCAAATATTTGGAACTCAACCACTGGATTTTGGACTCCTTCCTTTTCCAAAGTCTTAACTTTGTTTATCAGCAACTCTTTTGTTGTGCAAATAAAATTATAACCACGTAACTGAGCAAGCAAGAGATGCCTTAAATTAAAAGCGCTCTGTGAAGAGAACAACTCTGTAAAAGCAACATGCAAATCAAAAATGAGCAGGAGCAGAAGCAAGCTAAGTAAGCTCACGAGCTCAAGGATCTCAAGAGGAAAAAGTTTTCATTCTCCAAAAGCGTTACCCCCTTACTTTTCCGAAGTGCAGGACACGAGAAAAGAAGGGAGCAGGACTTCCCAGGGACTGCAGGGGCAGAGAGACAGATGAAGCCACAGCTGGTTCTTGCTTCTGCTCACAGAAAGGCTCCTTCCTTTTAGAAAATGTCTCATCGTGTCAGATACTAATCCTCTTGTGGGGAGAGACTGAGCCCACCTCTCTGCTATAAAATTAATACTCACTAGGTGCTACAGGAGTGAGAAAAGAAGAAGAAATAGTAAACATCACCTTCGTCTCTCTGAAGGATATAGGGGTGAGAACCACTGACTTCACACAACTGCCTTTAAACTTGACTTGTAAACGAACCCCAAATCCTTTCCCCTGCGGTAAGGGAATAGTCTTGCAGCACGGCACCCTGCCCCTGGTCTTACACGCTTCTCTGCCATTTTGTGCTGTTACAGTTGGCACGATTCACCTCAGGTTTGTACTAAACGTGAAGCTTTATTCTTTCTTCCCATTTTTCAAACCACTGATGTTATTTTCGGCTTAGGGGAGAACCTGTAACTCTTCCGGGCTAGCTAGAAGCCATTCACAATTTGGCAATTTGTGGTTCACGTTTTCTTTGTTTTGCTTCTTTTGACATCCTTGTCAGCAGTTTCAGAAGAGAGTTCACAGCTACTGAACTACCCGGCACCCCCTTTCACCCCTCGGTGAGGGCCATCCTGACTGCTGCTGTAGGCTCCGCAAAGCAGCGTGCCGCTGCAGTAGCATCTTTGCTGTCTGCCTGTAAAAGAGGTTGAGCATTTGGCACTCTGCTGAATGTTTCATTCAACTACAACTAATCAGAAAGAAACGTGCGCTTGATCTCAGCCTCCTCCTCACAAGCAAGGACTTCTCATCTCTCCTCCTACCCCTTCCGCGCTGTAATTTAGAGCACAATTCCGGGTCTGTTATACGCTACTTGGAAGTTATCATTGCTCCAGCTATTCATGGCTCATAAAGTATTGTTCTGTCAATTGCATTGTACGGCTCTTTGTGTGGAAATGATGGATGAAATGGGATACATATTACTTAATGATTAGACTTCTGCAAAACATGTTCAAACAGATATGCCAGGCTTGATGATACCTTATTATCATCAATGAAACAGAGACAGCATAATGGTGCCATGTATGTATTTCTCGGCAGTAAATGCAAGTGAAACGTTTCTGTTTCAAACCCCGACAGCTCCTTAGTCTCAGTTATTTCAGTTCAGCTAAAGATGACATGCTAAAATGAGAGCATTTATTACTAAGTGGCATTAAGAAGGGGGATATTTAACCTACCATTGAAATGCTTACAGCAATGCGTGGAGAAATCGTCTAATGTGTGCTGGCAGTAATTTATGACATTGGAAAAAATGCTATCATCTTTTTTTCCACCGTCTGTGGTCTGGCTTTGCAAACTGCAAGCCCTGAGGAGCAAGTTTGATATAATACGGCTAATGAGAATAAGTGAGCACGCTGCAATATTCTTAAAGGGTTACACTGCTGAGTCTTTGACTCTTTATACTTTTTAATTTCCTTGTACAAACAGTGCAGTGAAAACGGCAAAATCCATTTGGCTGGTCTGTGCTACAAATTAAATCCTTGATTAAATTTTGGCAATTACTTCTCCGGGTCTTTTTCATTTACACATTTTTAATTCATTTGAATAAGCTTCTTAATCATGATTCTGGCAATCCATTGTATAGCAAGACAAACTCTAATAAATACTATAATGCACCAACGGACAAACAGAAAGATGGATGGATGCTGAAAAGGAAGGGTTCCGTCTTTTTTTTCATTTTGGTAAGTGTTGCCTATATCCATCTTTTGTGAAGTTGTATTCCAGTCTTCTGTGATGTTGAAATTTATCTCATTATGTGTTGACATTTCCCTTTGTGATGTCAAAACCTAATAAAGACTCCAGGTGGGGTTTCAAACCCTCTTAATAAGAGGGTGGAAGAAAGATTAAATCATCCTTAATGCACAAATCAATACTATAGTCAACCAAAGGGTACAAATTGAGAGGGAAATGTGAAGGGCTGTCACTCTTCTAGCAGGAAAGATGCTAGATGGGACATTTTCAGTGAAGGTGCTTGAATGTAGCTACTCAGCCTTTACTGCACAGCATTGTATTACGTACTGAAAAAGTATCCCACAACTTGAGCTATTCTCTGGAAGTTTGGGGTTTTTTTTCCACCTGTGAAGACAGACATGAGATGGCAGGCGGTAAAGTACCTCCTTAGTCAGAGAGGAAGGTCCGGAGCCCTCTGAGCGTGGAGAGCAGCACTGGACCACTTTCTGTGCAAAAAGAATGTGGGGAAAAGCAGTGGCAACTGGATGAGCAGAAAGAGGCAGGAGATAACAAAAACTAAAATAAACCCTTCACGACAAAACTGAGTGGAACTAATTAAGTGTTAATCATTTATTTTTAATTATTGTGCTGCCAGTTTACTGCTGGTATAATGTGTAGAAAATATTGGTAAATACAGAGGCTAAAAAATTCACACAATGTTTATCAGTGGCTCTAGAAAAGAAAGAGTTAAAGTCTTACTGCAAGGCCAGCTCTCTGTCGGACATGAAATATGCTAATATATAACCTGCAGCATCCTTACTCCTGTAACCTCTGGAAATGCTTAATCTCACTAAAAGAGAAAAGACAACCTCTGTGATCCTGAGAGGATAAACAAAGGCATTGCAGATGCCCTGTTTTTTTCCCCTCCCCTTTAAGCCAGAAAACACCTGTAGATGGATTCTCTTCTTTTTCCCACTGCATTCCAGAGGCCTGGCTATATGTAGTAGAAAGGAGAAGAATTTAAAAGCCGTGCATTTATTTAGGTGCACTTAAGTGCAATTTCAATTTCACCTACACGTTACATTGTGAGCTCAGTGTGAGGTAAAGGCACAAGGCAGCCAGATAAATAAAAGACCGAGAAAAGAACTTGTAGATTATATTAAGACTTAAAAGAGGGGAGATGCTAACTCTCAGCAAGCTGTAGTAATGTTGTATCTGCCTGTTCTTGTCTCCAAAGACAACACGACTGAGTCTTGGGGATGTAACCTGAAAGGTGAAGGTTCTGAATACTGGTTAGTCAGCATGCAGGGGATATAAGGAGTGGGTAAGCTCACCTGTTTGGTATAAAGCAGCAGCGGATAATGATATATTACCCAGATGAGAAGTCTGTCAATGCCATATACCTGTGCTTATGCACCATTTCACCAATACTTAGAACTATTTTAAACTTCAAATGTTGGGCCACACAATTCAATCTACAAGTTAATAAAAGTGTGGTTTTCTTTTTAAAGCTTCTTCTCATGTCAGAATTTCATTCTCTAGAGTGTTCTTATCAAACCCGTGTTATGATCCTGAATGAAAAGCTAGTGCCTGAATAATACCACAATGAAGAGGGGAAAAAAAATCCCAAACTAAGAACAAGAGAGAAAAATTCTTACCCAGATAGAAACCTTCAGTGTATCACAACAAATCATATCAGAGCACAGGTGACAAACACTCCAGATCCATCACCAGCAAAGAAAAATAAGCTACCATGATCTATTTATACAAGTATAGTGATAGAAAAGGAAAAAGGGAAGAAGAACTCACAAACATAATTACAAGCTCTAGCTTCTAATTTTGTAGATTATTGCTATTTTCTCTACAGATGTTGGCACAGAGAGGCTTCAAGAGCCAACTTTAACACTGAATTCTCTTCTTGCATAAATGAGGGACTATGAGCCTCCCAATACTGGACTCAATATAATCTGAAATTTGACACAAGTAAAAGTAAAATGTCATGTATAAATGCTGGTGTGTCAAATCTTGGGCTTCGTATGTAAATTTAGATGACTGAAAGGGTAAGACCCAGAAGTCAAAGATAATACCTTCAGGATCAGTATTCTATCGTAAATAGATTTTATTTCTGTAGAATCACTTGAATTTAATAAAGACTGGTAGAACGTGCAAAGACTTTCTCACCATGATTAGAAACTAAGGCCCAAATTATACTTCTTGATGCACAGGGGTGTCTCTAAAGGAAGTGTGGTAGTGTAGGGGAGACATGCAGCTCACCATCTTCTGTAAGTAACCAGGTGACGACAATAACGGCAACAACTCAAATTCTGCTCGCAGCTGGGCTCTTCACAGGTGCCTATCATTTGCTGGTAAGACACTCCTATTTTCTATGTGGTCTGAACATTACCTCAGTTTTGGTGTGAAGGAAAAGGTCCTCTGTTTAGAAAGCAACGGGAAATGCAACTACTGGCTGGTTAACTGGTGCATCAATAAATTTTTGACATCAATTATTATGTATTACAAGCTTGGCAGCAGGAGGGATGTATGACTTCCATAACCAAAGGCTGGAGAAAGATGACACTATGTTCAGACAATTCCCTCTCTCAACTAGCCATCACCTGGCAAGCTTTTTTCACAGCTCTTTTTTTTTTGTTTTGTTTTGTTATTTTAAAATAAAATATTCCTATGAGCTTCAACTCCAGCACATCACAGCCTGCCAAATTCATCTGCTTATAGCCTTAGGCTGAAACATCTTTTAAAACTCAGTTTCCACAAAGCCCGAAAAGGACAATTCTTACGCCTGTGTTGTACCCACTCCTTTCCTACCCTGCCCAGCTGGCACCTCCTGCCCAGCCGGAGGGGCACCTTCAGGATCCGGCGCTGGCAGAGAGACACCCTTTGTTAATAAATGTTGGGGGCAGGCTGCAGCCCGGCGCTCGTCAGGACATTACCATGCAAGCCAGCATGTTACTCTTCTCTATTCAGTCCCTAAAGGAATCGTGTTTGACAGAAGTGAACAGCTGCTGTGTATTTAGAGATGTGAATGTATTGCATTATTTAATGAATTGTGTCATTTTAATATCATTATTACTAAAAGTCTGAACATAAGCCTATTTTTATTTATGCTTAGAATTTTTACCCACTAAGCATTTTCAACTCTGTTTGCAGCCAGAAATGTTTTCTTTCCTTTCCAGATAGTACCAGGACTGTAGCTGCACTGCTTGCACTTGAGCCAGCTCCCCTGCATGCCACTAATATTGCTATCTTGCATACAGTATTTCTAGGCTTTTAACAAATTACATCCACGCAAGGATTCCCGTTCCTCCTCCTTTTTTGTAAAACTCTTTTATTACCCCAGTGCCTCCACCTACATATTCTCTCTTTCTTAATACCGTGATAGTAATATCTATGCCAAAGTCTTGCGCATGAATTATTCCCTCATGCGCAAAGCGAGCACCTCACGTGGAGAAAAGGATGAATTTCAACAAGCCACTTGATGTTACCAATACCTTAACACACTTGCAGCCTAACAGGCACCACTGCAGTTCAGCAGCTCTCGCTGTCAAGCCCTCGGCAGAGCTCAGCTCCCACCACGTACAAGGACATGACAAGGCAGTTTTGATCCTGGTGCTCGCTTTCCCTTCTGAACAGCACTGCTAACAAACTCATGGGGTTTTCGGAACAAGAGGGAATAAAAAGGGAACACAGGTCGCGATGCTTCGCTTCTTTATGACCAGAATCCAGAGCATGACTCGACTCTGCCTACTTGCCACTTAAAATTACAGTGAGGTAAAAGGCTTTTAGAAGCGGCGCTCTGCCTCTAGCAGGGCACGGATACAAAATGACCGGTTGCAAGGCTCTGGTGACCACATGCATTTGCAGGCATCTCATTTTATGCACTTACGCAATCACATTTCTGAAAGTCATCTGGAATCCTTCTCCGGGGCTGGGACCCTGGGCCTGACACGTGTTCTTTTTGGAACATGTTTCTGGTTTCCCAACTGTTCTTCTGCATTGCTCTAGGGCTTACAGACACTCCAGCACTGGACACAGCCTCATGCCTCATTCACATACCTTTATATTGCTACATTACTGGGTGGATACTGAATTACTCATCACCATGGGTCACTGAAACAGTCACCTATTATTTCATTTGCAGTAGATGTTCTCGTGGATGCAGGCCAAGTTAATGCTGAATGTGTTTTTCACTTGCAGCATTAGACAGAAGATGCCCTTCTTTTTTGTAAAATATCCGTTGCGATCAGAAGGAAAATATATCGCTATGTATCTTTCCATATATACCACACACCTCTAACATCTGATATCCATTAATTAAAGACAGGAGTGTTGCTAGCCTGCCTTATAAAATGCTTAAAGGTAAAATGTGCACACACCAAACTACCCCACGCTATCGGGTTTTTTTTAAGATACCAAGTATGCATTTAAAATAGTCAGACTGAATGACCTGCTAGTGTATAAAATCCAATTCAAACTTAAACAGCATAGAGGAGGTGACTACAGAAGGGCAGTGCCCTGTTTCTCTCTAAAGAAGTAGAGAACATCACATGAAACTATCAGGCAACAGGTCTAAAACAATTACACAGAATTTAATTAAACTGTGGAACTTGCGGCCACAGGACATGTTCAATGTGTGCATTCACAAAGTGATAAGGATGGAAAAAAGATCGAATCTGTGTGGAGCAATCTAGCTCTGGGACCTCGTTATGTGTATGTCTGTATTTGCGTACCGTACCCTTACATGCCTCAGAAGAAAGACAAGCACATCGAAAGCCTCTCACATCGGTGTACCCAGGCATGATGCTGTTTAATCTGTCCCTTATTACTAGTTTTCATTTGCAAATTGAAAGGGGGAGCTGTGGGCAGGAGGGATGTAGCTTGTCCCTCCCAAAGGGGTGCTTAAAATCCAACTCCCTTTCTGAGCAGTTGTGAGTGCAGAAGGCGGCAGAAAAATCCTGACAGGCACTCTAATGAAAATGCAGTCTGTTGTAGTCCCTGTGATACAGAAAAATTCAAAGAAAAAGAAGCAGCAGCCAGCGGGGCTTCACAAGGGACTATTCTGAGGGTTTAAAAAAAGTGGGTATACTGGAAACGGAGAGGATCCACACAAGACTACAGAGAATCAGTTAAGACTTGCAGGGAAAGTAAGAGTAACAGAAAGGCAAGGGGAGTTCACGCTAGCCAAAGGGATTAAGGGGAGTAAGAAAGGCTTTTACAAATACTTTATGTCAGGTAGAAAAAAAGATGGAAGAGGTTCACTAATAAATGAAGGCTGGGACAAAGAAAAGACAGTGATTTTAAAATGAATAAATTGGCTTTTAACAAGGCACGTAAGTAAGAGAAAGTTGGATAACAAAAGGAACGATGGGAGAAAAGGCAGGTAGAGGGAAGCCTGGAAAGCCTGACTGCCATGTGCCAGCGCTGAGGGTGCAGAGGCGCGGGAAGCACGGGGCAGCAGAGGAGCCTCTGCAGCGGGCGCCCTGCTGGCACTGTCCCCACCTGTGTGGGACACCGGACGGCACGGCCCAGCAAGGGCTCCCCTCTGGCATTATAAGGCACAGCGTGTGCCTGTGGCTGTGCCGCCTCCTTCTGCCAGCTGGTAAGGAGGGAGTGCAACAGCCTTCCTCCTCCTTCTCCTCCTCCTCACCTACCTCAGAACCCAAGGGAAGGATGGGGAGCCCCTCCTGGGATCTTGCAGAGGTAACTGTCTGCACAAAGCTCAAGACAGGAGAATGTGAAGCCAACAGTTCATGTCTTTGACCCAGAACCATGTTGTGAGGCCACTGGGCAGAGGATTAAGTGGGGCTTCCCTGCCTGTAATTTCAATGGACATACAGGCACTTCACATACACTCTCTCCCTGTGAAGATATGCTGGTCCCAACATTGTGGTTTACAGATCAGACCTGCTGTGATACCTCTTGTGGCAACTCCATCAAGAGTTTCAAATTCAACCTGCCAACCAACCTCAGGCCTTTTTCCAAGGCAGCACAAAACCTCAGTGGATAGCAGAGAAAGGGTAGCAAAACTGCTCTGGGTAGACTTGGCCTGTCAGTCACCACTGGTGGACACCTATGGAGGTAGGTGACGCATAAGGGCTACCAGCTCATGTAGTAACTTCCAGATCAAAGATGATCTCATCACAGAACATCTATAATATAGGTAGCAACAGATCAAAATCACCCATAGGTTTTAAACTGCCCTTCCAAGCTTGACCCTGAAAAATGCCTCTCTGGAAAGGATCAGACTATCAGCATAGAAGAATGCTACAAATATGATGGAAACGTATGGGCCACTTGGTTGCTGTGTGCCCTTTACCATCGCTAAAACTAGGCCAAAATGGTAGCAATAGAGTAAGATGTCAGTGCCTGAAGAACCACACAGCAATTTCTGAGAAACCTTGAGAAACTTTCTTTCAGAGGTTAAGATATTAAATACTTTAAATAATTTGAATACAGTTATGGAAGTTTTCATGATAATCATCTGACCCAACAAACTAAACATTTGTTAAATGTAAACTCTGTATTGTTGGACTCTCCAGCTTGACTATAATAATTTTTCTCTGGGGAAATTTTGCAGCTCCTGAGCGTAGCCCAGACCCAGGCAGGGGAACAAGCCTGCAGTTCCCAGCTCTCTCACCCTCCTATGGCCCTGTGTCTGTGAGACAGTTTGAATGGCAACTGAGTAAAGCAATGCTCCCATCAAACACATGACTGCTAACCCAAAGTCACCCAAAGGCTGTTACCCCAAGCAGTAAGCCTTGCCTTTGCCTGCAGGGGTGGTGGGATGATGTCTGCAGCCTTTGGCCTCTCACACGTGGCCTCCATCCCTCTGTGCAACGACTGCCTGCTTCTCCTTCCTTGTCAAAAAAAGGGTCTTTAAACAGTTTACTTATATTCTGCGTGGACACCCTGGGCACAGGCAAGGAGGGTTGCTGAGCTCCATGAGGAGGCACAGCTCAGCCTGCTCTGAGCAGGTATGTCCCCAGGGCTGACAAGCCCACCTCCTCCACTGCTGCACTTACTGCTGGTTTCCTCCTAATGGTTGTCTTCAGCTCCATACTAGCAGACATAGTAAGACAATTTATGCTGGTAAATGAAGGTGCACATAACAAATGTACCAAACAGTAGAGATATTTGGCTCGTTCCCAGTCCATTCTACTTTCAAATGCACCCAGTCTCTTTAAATTGCTGACCAGAGATGATTAACTCCAGTACTTCCTTTCATTTTGTCCAGCTTTCTCTTGGCTTTCCCTATCACACTCCAGACAAACCCACTGAATTTGTACAAGACTTTTACTCAGTTTAATAAATTAAGGAAGAAGCAAGAATGGATGGAGCCCTAATACAATCTGTGCCAAACCAAAAGTAGTCAGAGCTGAGCTATCATGTTGTTGGAAAATAAGCAAACCCAGCCATTTACGCTGAATCTTTCTTCATATATCAGACTCTTGACAAAAGCATCTGAAACTGCTTCTCCTGTTTCAGATAAGACATAAATTAAATTCACTTTAAACGAGGGTAAATATTTAAGCTCGGGATGGATTAAAACCTTGAAATCTTATTTCAAGTACAAATGAGATTGTTCTAAGTAATATCCCAGTATACATGAAACAATATGTGTCAAAGACTCCAGAAATTTCCAGGCATTAAGACACAAGAGAAGCAAAATGCTGCTAAAGCACTGACCCAGATTAATTATTCCACTGGAAACCCAGAAGCAGTCAACATTACTCTAAGAATGGACACAACAAAATATGTCAGACAAATAAGAAATTACCTCAGAGGCTATCCATTATTCTTTGTTAATACCCCTAACCTTCCCCTAGGTTTTTTGATGAGCTAATGACACAGGCTGCTGGGGGAAAAAAATCTGCCGTGGAGAGAGAATTGGGTAAAGCCAGAAATCACATCTCATGTGGGAGTCAGAAAATCAAAACCTTTTTTAGATATTTAAACAGACTAATTTATGCACTAACTTCGCTTTTCAGAATAAATTTGCTGCTGAGGCCCCAAGGATGCCTCTCACCGAACTAGAATATTATCAAACAGGAACGAGTGCTTTGCTTTCTCAAAATCCCAAACAACTCTAAGAAGAAAAGCTGAAGCTTATTTACAAGCATCACTTGTGCACCCTCAGCCATGAGTAACAGATTTCCATTAACACTCTGGAAAAGAGCATTTGATTTTTACAGACAAGCTACAGGCTGTACTTAACTTTGAATGCAGTCAGTGACCAAGCTAGATGCTTCAGTGATTAATTTTTATGTGAACCACAATTATTATGAGAATGTCTGTGCTGTTTCCTTCATTTTCTGATTTTTCACTTTCATGTATTTATGTCAGAGACTTCAGCAAAACAGATTTATAAACAGGGACTTGCATTATTACCCTTGACTCTTTCATCTTCTGAAATAATCTAACATCTAGTGTAAACTTGGACAAAACCAATACGATATACACAGTTTATCTGTTCACAATAAAATTACACAGAATAAAAATGACTTAAAGATTATTTCATCTTTTCTTATCTTTCATGTAAATTGAATTTTGCTACTGTGAGCCCTTTCTACCCACAGAGGGGGGAAAACAACTACTTTTTATGGCATAATGAACATTTAGATAGCTGCAGAGAGAGGCATTCAATTGCATTTACATTTGGCAATTATTTAATGTCACCTATTAATATCCAGCTATTGTCTCCGGCAGTCCTACCTTGCAAGGTGGCTGAGCATGCTAAATGTGCTAAAAAGGAACTTCCTCCTCATTTCCATCTTTGTTAAACTTAACCACGGCTCCCACTGTCCCTGCGCACCTTCCCCACCAGGAAGGCAGCTCGCCTTTAAGCGCTCCCTCAGCACGGCAAGCCTGCTGCCGGCACACCGCAGCAGATGCGCTCCTCGGTTCTCAGCGCTGCTCCTCTTTCCTGCTTGCATATTACAGTGCCTTATTCTTTCTGGTTTTCTCTATAATCACTACCCTGTTGTTGCCTGGGTGGTTGAGTTCCTTGTCTACCTTGGGGGAAAAAAAAAAAAAAATTAAAAAATCATAGATTTGAACCCCCAGGTTGTGATCTTGTCTTATCTTTCCATCTAAGCAGAGTTGAAAGCTGCAAGTGCAATGTTGAGACTTGGAAAGCCAAGTTCACACCGTGCCACTGATGTTCCAAAGATAATTTTCTGAGAAGCAGGCATCTGTCTAAGCTGATCTCATGGCTAAATTTCAGTTTTCATAGTTTGGATCCCTGCACGCCTTACGTTTGAGTACTGTTTTCCACCTGCCTAAAGCACTAAGTGGTACTGCTGCGCCTTGAAAACCGTGTTTGTACCTGTACAAAGATGGATGCATGTCACCAACGCAGAGATTCATGTAAAACTGTACAGAGTGATCTGAGGTCCTGCAGCATTAGAGGCAGCTCATACGATACTTTCAGAGCTTTACCATATTACTGACCCTTTTTTCTCACTTAATCAGCCTTTACAGTTTTAGTTTCTTAACACACCTTCCTTCACCAAATCCACAAGTTGACCAGCATCTCCCTCAAGAGCCCTCATCTTCCCTTAAAACGAACATACATGAAGTCAGATCAGCTGCTGATTGATTCCACTACGGTTCTAACGGGTCCAAATGTTGGCAACAGCATAAAGTCAGGAATTACTTGAAATCAATGGGTAATCTTGTAATGACCTCAGCAGGACTGTGATTTCACCGGTACACAACAGTTTACATGGAAAGCTTGCTACCATGTGGATCTACTTTGGAGCCCCAGGGTGTCACACAGGTTGGCAGCCAGAGCAAAGATAGGCAAAAATTCTCTCAGACACATTTGCAGATGGACTTCTAGGCATGCTACAAAGTCCCAAAAGCCAGAAAAAACCCCACCTTTCTTCCTAGTGTCATTTCATTGCTAATGGCTGTCAACATCTTTCAATGCTTCTCCATTATCTGTTTTAAGTTAGGTCATTTGCTCTACAAAGACTAATAGATATAAAGCGGAATAGATCCCAGTACCTGAATCCATGAAGACCAGTGGCCCAAGATCTTCATATCTATAAACTCACACTCATGAATGAAAGATGCTGGTCAAGTGCAAAGATGGTTGGCATCCTCTCATGGGGAGAGCCCAGACCAGACTGGGGGAGTCTCTCACCAAGCAGCGCAGACAGCCCACTTGGTGTTAGGGCTGGCACATCACATCATCTGGCCGGTGACCAGCTCTGAATTCAAAACTTGGAAAAATCTTCCTTTGTATTTTACTATCTCAGTGCTAATTTTTCATTCCGTTGGGTAAAAATTTGTAAAATGACAGGAGTACCTTACCTAAGGTCCTCGGTTTCTCTGAAAATTACTTACAAAATCCACCAAAATGAGCATCTCTGAATGTGCAGCAGCTTTTGTCTGTGTGCAACTGTATGAGTAAAAAAATCAGCAAATGAGTAAAAAGATTAAACTTAAGTCTCTGCTTTGCCCGTGTCCATTTTGTATATAACAGTTGTTTCTTCCGCAATACTCCTAAATATCTCCTAAAAGAGACTCCTAAAGGTCTGCTTCAGAGGACTGAGAAGCAAAGTAGGAGACAGGCAGAAGAAATCAGCTCTTAAAGAGAATACCTAATAGCAAGTGATTTCTTTTATACTCTAGTACCTTTGCATATATCGGCTACAGCAATCTGGTATCTTACAGGGTAGGAAGTCTGAAGCCACTCAGCTCCCTGATACAGAATAAATTTGCTGATTTTGAGGAAATGTCAAGCCCCTTTGACACGAGTGGCAAAACTTCCCTTGGCTTCAGTGGAGGCAGAAATTAATCCTCTAAGTTTCATTCAAAAAACCCCAGGTTTACCCAGTACTGTTCCTCTGAAAGCTCATAAGTGGATTTGGGCCAAAACTTGTGGAATTCCTACAAATCCACTATGTACCATGACCAGCACAGAAAATACATTGATTTTAACTTGGAATATGAAAACAAAACTGCAGAGAAAGGCCTGTTGTAGACCAACTGCTATCCTCTCCAAATTATAAGAGAGACCAGCAAATGTTTATGCAGCATTAGGGGCAACTTCTTTTAGCTACAAGTAACTGTTCTAATGCTATCTACTGCAGCCACATCTGGTTTAGTCAAATGTTTTCAACCCATTCTGCCTGGGTGGGAATTTATTTAGATACACTGGTCTGGAAAGAGAATTTAAAATCCAACAACAACAATTACACACTGTTAGTTCCACATTCACAATTTACATCCTTCTTGGTATCTTAAATGGTATTCAGAAGAGTAGTTGCTCAAATTCATTGCCAGAGACCTTATTTTCATCCTCTGCATTCTGGCTAATCCCTGTCTTTCTCCAGACTCAAAGCAATCGATATCAAGAAGCAGCTGATACTGAATGGTTCTTTTTCCAGGCTCCAACTCCCTCCACAACCTCGTCACCTGGACATTTTGAGCCTGTCTGGGCCTCATTCATTTCCTTCTTTCTCTCTATTTTCCGCTCATATTCTCCTTTCCATTTTTTCTACGCACACCTCTACAGTATCCTGCTCTCGGCTAGGCACTATCATCCCCTCTGGCTTCCAATCCACCCTGTGTCACAGACAACACAACCAAAGCAGAAGAGAGCAGGCCTTTAACTTCAGAGCTGGTAAACCACAGGTGGCAGGTAGCAGAACTGATAATAAAACCAGCTTCATTGTTTAAAAGCCTGAATTACTATAGAGTCCAGAGAATCAAGCTGATGCATGTGTCAACCCCAGACAAGGTTTCAATCCAGATCATGGAATGGCTTCTGGGTGCCCTGTTTGATAAATCCCCTCTTACTGCTGGGTAATGTAAAAAGCAGCGTGTGAGAGAAGCATCCAAAATTTCAACACTTTCCCAAACCTTTGTATAACTTCTCCAGATCTTTTTGGAAGAGGATTGGAGAAATGCTGAGAAGAGACTAGTTCACAAAAGTTTTCCGATACTCTAGTTTGGAGAGAGTGGGTCAGCAGCCTGCCCAGATGTAATTCTGAAGCATTGCAGATAGGAAGATCATACAGACTGCATGAAACAATCTCACCGGAAAGTAAAAATGGTGAAGAAGTCACTGTGCCAGTGCAAGGGCTCTGTATTATCAGCACTAAGCCCATTCTTTCTGAACGGCATTATTTCACAGCCATGGAAAGATAGCAAGGTTTCCATGGATGTAAGGAAAATCTGAGATGCAGTTTGAAATGGAAAGCTTTCAAGAGAGGTATGGCCAGCACTACAAAGTCTCTGTACTTGTTTCTGGGGGGGAATTTTGCTCCTTTTGTTTCCAGTCCCAGACAAAACAAGGAAGGAAGAAAAGTTCTCAAAGATTCAAATTTGGGTTTTAAATAAATGTCTCACTGTCCTGTGAGAACCAGTCTTTTGTGGAACCAGCATCCCTCCCTCATATGGGAGAAAAAAGGGAAGGTTTTAAATCTTGACTAATAAAATGAATCTATGAAATACTGACCAGGGCTACTCCTCCTCACAAAACTGCTACACAAAGACATCATTTTGTGTTGCTGATATCTGACCAAAGGCAAAGAGGCTGAGCAATGTGCCTTCATGTCAGGAAAAATAATGCAATGCTCAGATTGTGCCAAGAGTGTGGTAGCCCACTGGGGCCGAAAGGGAGGAAAAGCAAACAATAAGCCTTTAGTTTCTCACTCCACAGCGCTACTCTGAGGCTGAATGTCCCAGACCCATTCCAAGTGCTGCCTTCAGAGCCAAACAGTCTTCTTTCTACATGGATGAAGCAGCTGTAGCTTCCCTTGCTCAGGGCTAAATAAAAAATAAAATAAAACAAAAATTAAATTAAAATAAAATTGTAAATCACAGCTTACCCTTCTTCCTCTAAATCACTAGACATTGCTATTAAATCAATCAGATGGGGTTTTTGCCCAAGCATCTTACAGCCTGAGGCTCATCCTTTCCAGCAGTTACATCCTGCGATGCCCCCACAGATGTTAAGAAGGCTTTGCAAACTGTTAGCCTGATACTCCTTTTCCCAAACTCACAGCTACAGTGCTAGGGAGGTACCACTGATGAAAAAAATAAACACCCAAATGCCCCAAAGAGAACAAAACTCAGAAACACTGCTCTATCACCATGTCTCTGAGCCTTCTTGCAGATTAGGCTTTGAAAAAATTAACCTGTTCTTTAACTTTTTTAATTAAAAAATTAATTAAAATGAATTAAAACTATTTTTGAAATTAACCTGTTTACCTCTTACCTAAACAACTACCTTGAGACAAAGTGTTTGAAACACACGTAAAAATGAATATTAAACTCTTAGTATAAAAATACCTCCTGTGGATTTCAATTTTGCCTTTAGACTCCTCTTGGGAAAATTATTTCAAACACAGGTGCAGATAACAGTAGGCTTAGATAAAAAACTGGTTTTCAATAGTTCAGGGCTGGATTAAGGGCTAGTAATTCCTCTATAAAGCCACAACAGTAAAGATAGCCTGGACGGGGCCTGAAAGCATACATATGCACCTTATAAATCTTGCACAAGATTAGATATTGCTCTTAAGGGTGTTAAGAACCTGACAAAACCCCCACAGCTATAGTAACAGAGCCAAGAAAGACAACTAAAACTTGCAGTTTCGAACACCTTTTCCTCCCACAGGAGGCTTAATTGTCTGAGAGAGAAATTCAGAACATACCATTAGCCCAAGACTTTCCAAAAAAGCACTCTGGGTCAGTTTTTTATGGAATTTCCATGCTTAGGAGTTAGGTACCTATCTGCTTTTTAAAATCTCCCTGCAAGCCTATTTGCATCTTTAGATCACTAAAATAAATCTAAAATTCTGGCCAATAGTGTCCCATTTTCTCCCATCTAGCCTCCATAACTTAATCAGCCTACTCATCACTTTGAAAGCAAGAGCAATTAAATCCTTGTATTAGAACTGGGTCCCATTAGATCTCCTCCAGCAGAACACCTTCTTAAATGAGATCTGCAGGAAAAAGACATCTGCTGGAAGAACTGGGCTGTAAATTACTATTTGAATGCTGATGACATTCGGAGAAAAAAAAAAAAAAGAACTAAAAATATTTAAATTTCTATACCTAGAGAGGTATGCTTTTTAATTAGATGGGAGAGTTGACAAAGCTTGGAATAAAAATATTTTCATGTGCTTTGCCTGCAAATACAGATCTCTCTCTTCAGTTCTAAGAAAACTATCGCTTGGATGCGACTGTGTGCTAACTCTATTTATGGTGTAGTTTAACACATTCCACTAATGTGTTCCAAGAGACGGCTCCCTGGGAAAAGTCGGCATCCATGCAAGTAATGAAAAAATTTGTCTGTGGAAGGCATGCCTTGCAGTGCAGTGAGAGCAGACGATGCGTTTGTACATACTGCTCCATCGTGTCTGTTTTCAGATAGCCCTGCATTCTCTGAAGGCAGTTAAATATCTCCAAAAGGAGTACAACCCTAGTGTTCCACATATGAAATCAATTTGTCCTGAAGGAGGCTGTGCTAATGATGGCAGCAAAAAAAAAAGTCTCACTCTTTGCCTAGTCTGACTTTGGAAATAAATCTGTGGCAAAGGAAACATTTGTACCTGATCCAAGTAAGTTGTTACTGAATGAGTTTGACAGATTGATAACACTTTCTTTGACGCAGTAATAAAAATTTTCAAACGGAAACCAAAAAGCCTCCTTTCTGTTTTAAACAAGGACGCTGAGAAGTCCAGTATATTCAATTCACTATTACAGACATATATTCAATTAAAAACAGCTTGGTAATAAATATTTGTATTTTTTGTCAAGTCCTATAATTAAAGAATGCTGTGGAAGGGCAACTTTTACCTCCGTACCCAGCACACAGGTGCCCAGTAATGAGCATGCACATGAAAATGGAGGCAGGAAGGCCAGTGGAGGTACAGAAATGTCTTCAAGGAGTCCTACCTGCCAGCCTGGCAGAAGGCTGAAGCACAGTTATTCACTGTCCTTTACAGGGCAGAAGATGGATTTCAAGTGCTGGATAACCAACACAGATGAGTTTGAGGAGAAACCAAAGTTAAGGAGCCGGTTTGAGGGGGCATTATTATGCAAACTGCATCTCTACCCATTTGGCAAGCTGTCTGATCAGAGACGAAGGGAACCGCTTGCTCCCATGAATCTATTTAGGGTTGCAGGGCATCATCTTTCTTGTGATGAGCAAGAAGAGGTCAAAGCAGATCTCAGAGGCTGCAGCATGCAAGATGTCATATGAGCAGAAAGGTCTCTTATGTACTTCCTATCCCCAGACCTTCCTTCCTTTCTTCCTTTTTTTTTTTTTTTTTGATTCACAGATGCCCAAAGATCTCTGACATTTTAGCAACCTGCTGGGGACTGCCAGATGAGTAAATGGTAGGAGAGCCACAGTAACAACATACACCTTCTTCTCTTGCTTGGAT
Organism: Platalea leucorodia; assembly: GCF_965183815.1. Lineage (NCBI taxonomy): Eukaryota > Metazoa > Chordata > Aves > Pelecaniformes > Threskiornithidae > Platalea > Platalea leucorodia. The sequence continues at coordinate 123,986,123 of NC_138823.1, forward strand.
TCACCAGGTAATGCCAGGAGTTTCATACGCCCTGGGAGCTCGAAGAGCAGCATGGGCGACTGAGTGTCTTGTGAAATAAGGATGATTAAGTCAGATCAGAGTCATTGTTTGCCTTTATGACCCACATCTAGTCTTTCATCACATTTACAACGCTTAATCCTTAATAGGAAATGCTCCATTTATTTTGACCACTGATGTATTCAGGACAGTCTCAAGGGTCAACACGTTTTCCATCCTTCTTCCTCGCAAGCTACATTATTATTACTGTCCCATGGGAATATCAGGCTTCAGCTTATCACATCAGTTTCTTGCAATCTGATGAAGGAGCTCTCTGAGAGGAAAGCGAGCAGAAGGGAGAGCCGGGGCACTTTCCAGCAAGGGCCTGAACTCTTCCCCACCTCAAGCGTGTCTGCCGAAAGGATGTGACATGAGCTTTGGTTGTTAGTTCACAAAGAGCTGCCAGAAAGGTTTGGCTAACATCAACAGCATTTCCCCCAAAATACAGGCTGTGCGATATCGTCACTCCACCTCAGATTGTATTAACAGTGGTATTTACATAATATAGCTAACCTGGGGTGATAATCATTGGTATTAATAATTCTGTTTGTATTATTTGTTTAGCATATTTGAATGATTCACATAAGAATAAAGAATATATTACGTTTAAGGAAAAAAAATACTTACTTCGCCCCTCCTTATCTGTTCCCTTGTTATTCACAGAAGACCAATAGATACACATTTTTACATCATTGCATTTTTACCGAGGTCTATTCATTTGTCAAGTTTTGACATCAAGGATTTCACGTCTCCGAGAGATTCAGGTTCTTTAAACTGACTTCCCAACTTCTTTTACAGAGTTTTTGACCAGGATAAAATATTTTGCCTCACAAACACAACATGACAGCTTTGCACTCCACATATTTTACGCATTTAAAATAATGCAATAGTAGACAACCAATGGAAAACTGACAGACTAAAATATATAGGCTTATAAAAGAGAACTGCATAGACAGATACGTTTAGCAAAGTCATTTTCTACCAGCCTACAAGTATTGAATATCTAAATTCTTAGCTCTTTGTTCATTCACCTTTGGAAGGTTTAGTTGCCAATTCATTTTCTCAATCTCTCAACTTCATAAATTTTCATTATTTGCATTTTAATATGAGCACGACCTTCATTCTAGATTCAGAATGGGTAAAGATAGGACAATAACAGAAGAAAATAAGTATGCTCATAGGTAGTAGAAGTAGAGTGAAATGAACGGAAGGAAAAAAGTTGATCACAGATGTTGAAAACTTAGAAACACTAGGGAGAAAGCTATTTCTTAAAAACTGGAAACGAAGAAGGCAGAAAAAGCAAAAATAGATGGAGTAATGGTTAACAAAAATATATTATGAAACAGAAAGGAAAGAAATTTAAGTCCTTTCAAAAGAATGAAAAATAATATAAATATCAGAGGAAACCATAGGTAGAGGACAGCCTGAAGATGAGGCTGCAGATGTCAAAATGGAGAACACAGAGTGCAGAGGAAGCGCACCCTTAAAAGGTCATTCTTTCCATCCATTGCATAAGTTTGACTTTGCCACACATTTCCAATACTCACAGCATTTTCTGTGGTATGTGCTGACCTTTTAGGTTTGTCTACTGTAGTATTTTCTTTTACTTCAATATTTTTCTTTAAACATTTTGAATCAATGATTTAATGTCCTGTTAGGTAGAACTCTAGTAAAAATAAACCCACACACAGAACAAAAAGAAAAACCAAGAAAAATAACCCATCAGAACATTTCCAGCTTCAGCTCTGGATACGGGCATAAGACCTTCTCCTCAGAGCTAACCTCCGAGGCTTACTAGGGTAGGTAGCTTCAGTGTTGTGTTGAAAAGCTGCCTGGAATAAACACCTTTATACACAGCACCTCTTAGGACACTAAAAGCTTAAGGGTTGACATAGCAAAGGTGTAAGCCTGTGACTGGTATGGCACCTGAGTATTATGCTGGGAGCCAAAAGACTTGGATTATAATGCCAAGCTCTGACATAATGGCCTCAACCAAGTGATTTAAGTTCTTTGGGCCTCTTTCACCTCCTATGGTCCTATAAATACTATACAGACCACAAACCCTTTTGTCTCTTCCCATTGCCTGCTCACGCCATTCCACTTTAGGTAAACACAGACAGCCAAATAGCGGCCCACTGCTGATCTTGAAGAAGGGAAAGTGAACGTTTTCACACAGAGCAATACTATTGGTGGCGTTGGTATTTATGGTCTGGCATTGAGCAAGTCTGACAAAAACTAAACTAATAAATGAGGCTGGAATTCGTGGTTTGGTTAAATAGAAATGTTGTAGTTCCAACTCAAAGTATTTCCACTTGATGGGGGAAAACAGATTGAAAGACTATAGCAACTACATGTATTGTATCAGTCAGGACTGTCACCACAGATTATTAATACGAAAAAGCAAAGTGAAACAAACAAGTTAAAAATTGGATAAAAATGGAAGGTCCTATACATTACATCAAGATTTGAAATGATAACCCCATGGTCATTTTCCAGAGTTCAAAGTCCACAGTTATTTCCTTGTACAGAAAGGCAGACTGATAATCCCCTTACGTCAGTTAAGGTCTTTTTTTCCCTTTACTCTTTCCACAAAGCCCTTCTTGTCACTGGGAAATTCCTTAGACAGCAGCAGGCCCTCTTGTTAAGAATGAACAAGACACAAAGCTCAACTTCTGCAAAGCACTGCTCATTCAGCAGATATTAATTTGAACACTGAAATCAAAGTGTCTGCTGACAAACAGCTCAACATCACTGGAGAAACGTAAAACCCAAGGCATAAAGCAGTGAAAGGACCTTCAGATTTGTACATACCTATGCATTGCTGCTGCACTGTTAAGCAGGAGTTTTAAAACTGATGCTCTGAGTCTCAACATCTCACTCATTAATCACAATTTAAATAACCAATTAAAATGGACCTCAAAAGACAAGGAAGCCTTTCACTTCTCCTACCTCTCCTGGAGCTGAAGGTTGAAGATGCTTTTTTCTACTTAATGAGGTTGGTTCCACAGGCCCCTATCTGCAGATTGAGGTAATTTTACTTACAAAAGTTCTTTTAAGAAAAAAGTCAAGCAAAGCATGTGTATCTTATTTATCCACGTAGGGAATACTCAAAACAAAGCACAAATCTCTAAAAGCAATAACAAGTCCTGCTTCTTTCAATATACTGGTTTCACGGTCTCAAAAAGTCAATCACATAAGTAAATTGTGCACATAGGTAGCACATCCAAGAGTAGGAATTTAATTTATTTGTACTTTGTTAAAGAATAACAATGAAAGAGAGTTCCTGAAGAAGTTCAGAAGGGGATTCTCACTAATATTTCTAAAGGTTACAGATGACTTGTGACCAGGAAAAAATAAACCAGAAAGGGAGGATCTGAGGCTCCTGAATATGAAATAATGTTTACAAGAACCATATTTGCATATTAAATACGTTGCTATTCATTGCTAGTCACTATAAAAATATAATTACTTTGGGCATATTAACAATTGCTTACATGACTCTACAAGATCCCGGTATGCAATGATAGTGCCTTCAGTTCTTAGAGGTGCTGTGCAACTGCTGTTTCCACTAAGTTAAAATTAAAAAAGGCGGCTTTTACATACTTTGTTTTCAATCTTTGCAAATGCGTTTTTGAAGATCAGCTCAGATCTGGTACTCACTTGGCATGAATTTTAGCTTGATTCATCTAGCAGGGTCATTTCTTCCCATTCTCCCTTCTGGTGCGTAATGCCTCCTTGTTGACTTCTATTTAGTCACTAGGGTTTCAAAAGAGACACTGGTATCTCTTTTCAAGGAATTATTGTTATTTTTAATTGGGGCCATTTGACCTTCTGAAAAATCCACATCACTGATGCCAGCTCCTCCGTTTCTGACCTCCACCACCTCCCTGTCAAACTGAAATGGAAAACAACCAGCTCTTCCATTTAAATCAGCCCCTGCCGACAGTGACGACACCCAGTTACACAAGTAACAAGAAAGCTGAAAATACGCACGACCAGTCTGTATGGACTGCTGCTGCAGAAACTGTCTTCACTCAGTTCAACCACTTTAATCCAAACAAGGTGAGAAAGATGAAAGGAATTCAAATAAAGCAGAAATCAAGTTGAACTGCAACATCTGGATCTGAAGTGTTCTTCTTATGTCACTGTTGGAGGGAGATACAGGGAGTTTCAGGACTGAGCTGAAACCCAATTTAAAGTCCACTGCATGGGAAGACTACCAAACTTCAACTATTTTACTAATCAGGCCTTTTCTAGAGATAGGAAGAGATCCCATTCCTGGCTTTCCAGGCAGCATTGACGTTTCTGGCCTGGCTCAAGAACGAGCAGTCTTGCAGGCAAGTCAGGTGCATTAGCACTCTTCCAATCAAGCAAGGCTTAGGGAAGGGATCTGACTGCATTTTTCTTTTCTTTCTTTTTTTTTCTTTTTCTAATTGAAATCTATTTCTGCTTTACGTATGGGTATCTTGTGCATGTACCATGATGCTGTCCAGAGGCAAACCGTTGCAGTCCCACAGGGAATTAACAAAGCCACAAAGTGCTTGGTGATATTTAAACTTTCAGGGAGTTCAAACCCTCCTCTGTCACAAGGAAAGCTGAGAAGCAAGCACTTAAATATCTTCTGGCAGCACCTAAGAATCCTCTTTCAAATACCGAGTGTAGGAAAGGCACACACTTAGAATATATCTTTCTTCTTCTACTGAAATAAGACATATCTTGCCCACTTATGAGAACAGTGGGTTGGACCACAGAAATAAATAAATATATGACAGCACCAGGTCTGCTGCCCTAGCAAAAAATGATGAAACATTCAGGGATCAGCAATTTTTCCCCCCAACTACTTACAATCCAAAGTAGATATTTCAGGCTGGCAAGTTATACCTCTGAGGACAGAGTTATGAAATAATTTCTCCCCCGGCTTGACAATAAAATGGGGGGGGGGAGGGAGAAATGACAGGCGGGATAAATGTGCCTGTCACACAACTAGCAAATAGTAGAATCAAGCCTTAAGCACTGTTAAATAAAAAACAACAAAAGCAGAAAACCCAAACCTCTGAAATTTTGTCACAAACTAAATGAATTTCTCTCCCTGAATAATCCCTCCAACCCACCTTCTATACAATAGGTATGTCATGTTGTTTGACACCTGGCCTGAAGATAACTCGACAATCTTTGGCTAAACACTAGGGTTTCGGGGTTTTTTATTCATTATGCCCCTTAGTTTACCATATTGTGGGTATTAGGGAGAAGAAAAAAAGGATGGAGGAAGGACAATTTTTGATGGTACTATCAATGGCAGAGGGACACCCAAAATTAAAAAGTGTCTTTTGTAGTTAATGACTGAGGATGAACTGAGAAATTATCAACAGCGGGTTCTCTCACAGAGTGACACCAAATTTGAACAGAAACACTTCAGCATAATTTAGGAAAAACAACCCAACAACAAACAAAACCAATGACATGATGTTCCTCTTGTGTCTACCATGGGCTACACTGGGCTAAGAGCTCATCCCTAAGAGCTCTGCCTGTGCAGTTGCTAATGCATGGGAAATGTGATTAACTGACTGAGAAAGGCCTAGAATTACTCCCATTCTGACTAGATTACTGGATAATTAGATTGGTGGCACTCTTCCCTTACTGGGCTGTCAGATTAAATTCTGCTGGTTTTCTTCAGATAACTGTCATGTACCACAATAACAAACAGGGACTGACACCAAGTGCTTTTCATGTTCAAAGGATGTAAATGCCTCTTCTACCTCCACTGGACCAATAAGAAAAATGCCCAGTGCACTTACTATTTCGTTGAAAATGTCATTAAATTTGATTAAAACATACCTAGTTGATAAACCTGGTCAGAAACATTTAATTTGACTTGATAAATGGGAATCACAAAGCTTTGAATATTCATCTGGCCGATTACTTAATGGAAGGGCAAAATCAAATTATGCTTTAAAGGGGAAAAGACGGAACATCTCAAAGTTCCGCTTACCAAGAAACAAGTCTCTCATTTGCATGCTCCTTCTGGGGGTCTGTTCAGTCCAAGAAAGGAGCTGGCAGGTATGTTTGGATCTTCCACATTTGCTTAATGTGGGAAGTGAAAGCTTTTCATATTCCTGGATTCCCATAACTGGTACTGCACCGCATGTTGTTAAAACAGTAACAGGTAGATTTATGGTATTGGGTTGCTCTATTCTTTCCTTGAAGAGCTTGACAGAGCTTGACATTAATTCTGTTATCTGACCAGACTGGAAAGTTGAATTACTAGTTCCCAAAATACACAAATAATGTTACTATTGTCAAACCTGTACATTTGAATCTCATGACGTTGGCTAAAAAACAAAACCAAAACAAACCCAAACCAGGACAAGAACTGAAACTTCAAGAGTTTAAATATATGTCAAGTAGTATAAAATCTAAAATGGACTACTTTGATTCTGTGAGTCCTTACGATGTTGTAATTTCAATTTTTACTCAGCAACAACGAGGGTTAGAAATGTACTGCCCCTTTTTCTGTTTACATAAAAGTTGAGATTTTCACACCGAGGCTTTTCAATAAACATCTGTAAAACACAAGATTTGTGCTAAAATTGCAAGTGCTGGCAATAATCGCTTTGTTACTTTACTTTAGTGCAAACAAAAACCCGAATACATTGCAAAACATACCGCAGCACTTCTAATTCTGAAACAATTAACACTAACTCAATCGAAGGTAAAAACTTTGTCTTCATTCACCAAATCCACTGACTTCGGCAGAAGGTTTTTCCCGAGTAAGTTTTAAACCTAAGAGGAAACGAGTAAAAGACCAGTCATCGGCTTAAGAGAATCAGTAAGTTTGGTGTTTCTTCCTGAAGTGATCACTGGATGGAAAAAGTCTTCTGAAAGATAGCAACAGGCACAGACCAAACCTGAGTCAAAATCTTGATTTGGCTGAAAATAGTGGTGAGTCTCCCATCGTCCTGAACAGCACAGAGGAATGGTCCTTGGTGGCCCTTACACAGCGGGGCTTTGCTGCCCCGTTGTAACCCAGTCCCGCCAGCAAACCAGCTATCCCCACTGAGGCACCCACTAGCTATCACAGCACCACTGGTTTTTTTCCTGTGGATTTCAAGAAGGCTGCTATTTGGAATGAAGTACAGAAGGTGACGTTTTAGACACTCCAATATTTTTCCTTCTCACTTTAAATTATGCAATACTGCCATATTTGGAGTCTTTCCACAGCTAGTTAATAAAGGTAAAGTTTTCTGCACATCTGGTCTCACTGGCTCACTGGCAAATTTATGCAATGTGATGAAAAATGTATCTTTTGAAGTTTGTACAAGAAAGAGAAGACGGAAGCTAAAGAAAAGGTGGAACACCTCTGATAACGCATGTCAGAATATCAAAAACATTTGAAGCTGTAAAGCTATATCTGCATTTCTTTTTTTTTTTTTTTGCCTTCTAATGACTTTTAAATTTTTTAATTTATTTTAAACTGTAAAAGTAGTTTGCACTTATATGAGATTATTTTCTGATGAAATGGGGAAGGGGTAGAGTTATAAACAACAATGGCAAAGAAGTAGAGAGCAGATAAGCAGCTAAAACAGTGAACTATAAATGTACAGAGCAAAAGCTAATGTTAAGAAACAAACCACTGTTATATAGCTTGTATTTACAATAGTAATGTATATTTATCATATCTGATATGAATAATAGCTCCAAGGACTCGCAACAATAGTTAGAATAACAAACTTAATCAAGTTAACGATATGGAGATATTTATCTAGAGAATTCATTTTTTTTTTCACCCACAGGTTCTGTTTTTTATAAAACTAGATAAGAATCATTTGTCTTTTTCACTTATGGCTGAAACAGAACTACCTTGGAAGGAAAATGAACTGGCTGATTTACAGTGCCCAGCAACATCAAACAGCAAGTTTGGATAAGAAGTGAGTGACACTTTACCTAAGGAAAACAGCACAGGGATTATAACAGGTTTCTTGAATCAGAATTGGACCAAAATGTTCAAATTAACTCTTTCCAATCGCACAGAATGGGATGGACGGTAAGTATTTTGAGATCCTTAAGGTGTAATAAAAGGGAATATATGCTCAGATATTTCTATTAACTCTGTTTGTGAATACATGCTAACTTGTTATCTTTATGTTATGAGTCAACCAGCAATGAGATTAGCAACATAGTGCCTTGAAGAGACCTTGGCATTTACATATATCTTTTGAATGCTACAGAAAACTAAGTTCCCACAGAAAACTGAACTTCCCAACAATTAGGGCCTATGAGCACGTAACAGGGAACTGGTGTAAAACCTCAGATCTCCATTCACTTCAATGGAGCCAGGGTGATTTGTATCCAATCAAGGACATGATTTATCACATACCCTTACCCATTCTGATCCCAGAGCTATGACATTCCTTACAAAACTATGCGTAAGAAAATTGCTGATGGGCAAGAGCCTTGGGTGGATAATTTTGGGCTACTGGGTACAAACATGTTCCGATCACGACTCAGTGGGGTGGGATTAAAATCAAAACAGAAAGGGGTTTGGAGTAATCTTTTAATAAACAATTCTTCATCTGAGGAAAGGAAGGAAAAACGTCTTTGACTACTTGACAGAAGCAAAATGGCATTTGTTTAAGGTTGCTCAGAGAACTGGAATGGCAGAAAATGACTTGTGAGAGATGGATTAATATAAAGTTAATGCCGACATAAGTACAAATACATTATTCACCTGTCTATGCTGTTTATCAGATGGATAGATACACGTACATGCAGTCACCCACTCATAAAACCTTGACTGAAATTTGAAATACCCTGCTTTTCTTTAATTGCACTGTAAGTCTTCCCCCTTTAAGGCTGCTTTGATAATGCCGTTTGAAGGAAAACTTTCCTGGCAGTGGCAGCAGGGGAACTCCATTTCCCTGGGCTTTCATCCTTGGACTCGTTCAGGAGCACGTGTGTTTGTGCTCACCGCGATGGAGGTCTTCTCTGATGTGGACACCTGTCCAACATGAGCTGAACGGAAACCACCGACACCTTTCACAGTGTGTAACAACTATCAGATGTTAATACATTTTGGCTAATAATAATGAGTGGGATTATGATTAAAGCCAGTATAGTAGGAGTAAGAGGGTTTTAATCCTGTTAGGTGTGCTGGGGAGTGAGCGCTCTTCAATTTGAAAGGCTATCATCCAGTCCCTTCAGGAGAACTACACTCACTAAACCAATAATGTGAATACTATCCACCACTTCACGTACTTTGGGTGGCCTTATTTTAACAAAAGGTTATTCATGCTGTTACATTATGAGGATCCCTAAAACCTCATTAGCAGCAATGAAGCAGATCCAGTGGCAGTAATAAACTCTAGTTTAAATTAGAAACAGCTACATTTTGCACATTCACACGCATACACACGATCTATTCGCTGATAACCTAAAATGACCAATTTGTTAAAGTTTACATAACTTAAAGAGGAAAAATAATAATAAACAATCTCTGCATCTAGAGTAATAAATCCTTTATTCATCCTACAGCTGAGCCATTCCTCTGATCATTAAGGAAAAACTAATTAAAGCAGGGCTTCATACACCTTTGCAGAAAATTGCATCCCAGGGTGAGATGTGGTAGAGCCAAAATAGGCTCGTATTTATTTGCAGTGTGTGGTCCCTACTGTGAAAAAACACACAACTTACAAGAGTCACTCACATTTTAAATATTTCCAGCTTGAACGTTCACTGCAAAACATCATTGCTAAGTTTGTATTCAAAAGGCACGGCGTAGTAAAAGTTCTCTTTAAACACAAAAGGAATGCTTTTTGGTTTACAGCTAAACACCCCTCTCCCTCTCCCTTTATTCCACTGAGAAAAACGCTATATACTGCAAACCCAAATCAAGTCAAGTTTGCTTTCCTCTACGAAAATTTCTATTTCAACATCACAACTGCTATTAACTTCAAAGGAAGCTGACAGTTCTCCAGTTATTAAGTTAAAAGACGGCCAACTTTCAGCTGGAGTCATTGCAAATTAATTCTGCCTTACAAGGCCACATTAGGTCATTTCCTGAGTTGATGGTAATAAATAGCCCTTTCCGTAATGTAAGGACAAATGAGCATAGTGAGGCTGTCCTGATGTGAAAAAAAGGAGGACTGGACTAGGCTGGGCTCAGGGAAATGCTGTAGGGCAGCCTGACCCAGCCACGCTCAAGACCCGCCTCCACCGCAGCTCTGCCTGCAACTTGAATCTGCATCTCGGTGTATAATGAACTTAGGCATACATCCAAGCTGGACCGCCGCAGTAGGTATGATCTGACAATGCCTCTTTTACAGCCCCCTTTACTTTCTCATTTTACATTTTGTCCTGTGCACTTGCCAGCTTCGGGACAGAGCTGGCAGATTGGAATAAAAATGCGCTGAGATCGGCAGGTTTTCTCTTACAAGCTCGATCTCTACCATGTCCTCAGCTTTGAGGGGCACTTATTTATTAATGGCTGTATATAGGAAGAAATAGAGTTGGCAGGAACATGCTGTGTAAACAAGCATCAAACTACTGACATTTTTGCTGCTTGCTGAGTAATTTGCCACAGTCATGTGAAAGTGTTAGTTAATACCACCTAAAAATCCAGGATTTTCTCTTCCTACTAACCTATTCCAGTAGTGACCTCCAGGCAAAACATTTCCTCAAGCGGTGGGAAAAATCCTGCCTAAACCTTGCACGGCCTCAAGCTTGTGCAACCCTCTCTCTCTGCACACAGAGACGGCAGCAAAGACACCACAACACCCAGGTACACGGCCAACCTCTAACACATGATGAGTATTATCCCACGTCTGTCATCAACTGCTGTCTCCCACCTGAATCTCTTCAACTACTTGGGCCAAGGGTTGCCCTTTTCTTCTGATAGGTACAGGACCTAGTGGAGTCATGAGCCTGATCCATTATTACTCTAACACCAATAACAATGTCTCCATGGTGTCCACGTTAAGGTCACAAACAAATGACACAAGATGGTGCACAGCCACTTTTTCTGAAAACAGGAGCCAAATGTACAAGAGTTTTACCATTATCTTCAGTGAAGCTGCCGCTTAACCCAGAAGGTCCACAGCTGGTGTTACAAGCTGAATAGCAAGAAGTCTGCTCTGGGTCTCTCACACCTGCGCCTCAGCACAGGAACACAGATTACCCCTCTCTAGCATTTCTGTTTTTTATCTACTGAAACCTCCATATTTGCGCTCTACGCTGGTTAAGTGAATTTCAGTGAAGAAGGCACAGATGAGCTTAGGTTTAGTTACAAACAAAATGGGCTTGATGGTGGGTTTTTGCACAGTCTCAGACAATCAAAGCTACTGCTAAGCAACAGGCATTGTTTACAATGGGAATAAACTATTTTTTGCTTTGTATAAAAGGAAGCCTGAGAGCCAGGAGTGCAACAGGGTATCTCTATGGATTAAGTAGTATGTCTTGCAGCACACAGAATATTAGTAAGAAAACCTATACAGAGACGGCCACGCAGCCCATTGCATTGTCTCTTTGAAGGAGTGATGAGAATGCAGGTCAGTAAGAATATCTGGCGGATTATCCTGCCTTTGCCCAAACCAGAAAAGAACATTAAAGCGTAGCACACTATTTGACAGCACAAGGTCCCACAGGGACTCCGGGTTTCTCCAGCAGGATGCGGGAGCTCTGGGTTCAAGGCCCTACATCCCTGATACCTAGCAGGCTATAGCTTTAGTCTCTTGCACTGCCCCAATAATTATTCAATTATTCATACAAGGTGGGAAAGGTCTGGGTGAGAGAGAATGAGAGAGGCTTCTTTCAAGACAGCCAATAATTTGATGGGGGGCAATCACCTGGCATGTAAGAGACTCTCCTTAGAGCCCCTGCTTCAAATTAGACTGACACAGGACCGAAGCCAAGCCACCAAAACCTAAATGAGTTCTTTAAGCTCTGAATTATTAACTGTTCTGAAGAAAAGAGATTCTTTCACTATTAAAATTCATTTTGGAAGCTCTAGGGTTTTTTGTCTGAATACACTGCTACAGCTTCTTTGTCTTTTTTTTTTTTTTTTTTTTTTTTTGTAAGGTCAAAAAAACCTCACCATTTTCCCCACCGTATTTATCTACCTTTGTAAGCAGCAAAGCAAAGTAAGGTTAGGTGGTCCAGTGAGATCCATGCTGAAGGGTCCTACACTGATATGAGAGAGATGTAAAACAAGTTTTTAAAGTCCAGGAGAAAGAAGGTAGAAATATTGAAAACTGATAAACAGCCTACATAAATTGAAGTTTCATTGATTCCACATTCAGAAAATTGCACTTGGAAGGACTTCAGCAGTGAATTGAAGTATTAGAATGTTTAGGGTCTTGATAAATAGAATTTCTTCATGAAAAATAAATTCACCTAACATATTTCAACAAAGAATACAGCAACCAGTGAGGTGATACTGTAGATTAATATATACGATCAGGATAAGGATAATTTGTTCACACAACACACTGCAAAATAAATCAAGCAGGCTGAGTATCTTCTGTTACGCTGAAGTCAGAGATAATTGCTAATACATCAGCATATGTTATTTATCATAATACTCATATCTTTCATCTCAGAAAGTAGCCGCTCATTGTCCCTTGCAAGCATTTAGTCATTTCCATTGCTTTGGGATCTTAATATTCTGGTTGTCATATAAAATGCATTATGGCTACTACACAAATCCTTTTCAATCACAGTCAAATTTTCTGAAAATGGAAAGAAAACCAGCAATATAGCCAAGTGGAGCTTGGAGCCTTGAGTAGCTCGAAGTCCCAAGAGAGCTGTACAGTGCAGACAATTAGTTTCTGCTTACTGCTAATGTTTTGCAGGCAAGCACAGGGGAATCAAACAAAAAAAAATCCCCCCATAAACAAGGAGAATGGATAAGAACTCTGAAAGGGGCAAACCACAAAACATAGGAAGAAAATAAAAAAACAGAAAAAAAAAAATTGAGATCATCAAAGCTTGCCTGTGTTTCACCTCTGTAAGGTCTCTCCCTTTACTTCTACCTATCGAGACATATCCTGCACTGACGTTTTGAAAACAGCACGAAACAAAGCAGTTTATTTGGAATAGTGTCTTTCATTATTTATTTACTTATAAACCACAAAATGCTATGCAATGCATTTGCTGCGATTGGGAAAAAAATACTTTTTATTGCAGTCTGAGTCATTTCCTATTTTCTTCCATTACTGAATAATAATTTAACACAGTAAACAAATATACACTCATTAAAGTTTCTTAGCAGACTAAAGCTTTGAGTCATTGTTCTGGCAAAATTTACTTCTCTGAAAGCTCTTAGAAGTGCTTCGTGAGCAATCTTACACAGGTAATGAACAGAGCACATGAAGATAAATAACATATCTTCTGTGTTTCAGCACACCGAAAATCCTACCACAGGCTGCAGAAGAGCTGTACATTCATTAGGCTACGCTCATTTTACAGTCTCCTTTGGCAGCTCTCCGGCTGGCAATCACTAACCTCATCACCGGCCGAGCCCAGATCGATGCTATGTGGGTCCCATCAGAAAAAAACCTGCTAATTAGCACGCAGCTCTGGGAGGCAAAGTCTTGGGTCCACGGCGGGCACAGAGATGCTGGGGAATAATGCTGTGAACAGCACACATAACATGGGCAGTGATGACCGTAAAATCACATTAAATGATTCAAAGGTACCTCCTGACTGCCTTGATTTAGCTTAACACAAGTCAGGGTTCAGACCAGCCACCTCGAGATACAAGGGAGGGAGTGACCAGCTTTGAGGGGCTTGTTTCTCATCTCCAGTGCAAGCACAGGTTCGCACGGGCAAGTGCTGAAAGTGTAGAGATTGAGAAGGAGAATAGCAGTTTAAAAAATTTGGTAGGAAGGGGAGAGGCAGCAGGAAGCCATTTCCAGGTGCTGTCCACGGCGACACATGTCACAGACCACACAAAAATCTGGAGGAATTTGGCCTTCTCCTAAAACTTAAAGGGGAAGGCAAGTTCATGCACTTTTTGTTCAGATCTGTGCTTTCTTCAGTGTTTTGGTAGTCAGGGAATATTACTTGGGTTTAAGCAAGGTTTTTGCCATTTATGACAGTCACTGTTTATGGTGATCCCAGAGGGCAGACAGTTGCAGGTGCTGAGTCCAAACTAGACCCGCTGAGACAATCACCAACACGTGTTCCTGCTCGGGGTATTAAAATCCAAATACGGAAAAATTGCACAATCCTGTCCCCAGACAGCCAGTAACCAGGCGGCTGAAGGCTGAAAAGGATACTGGGAAAACCAGGAAGCAACAAACGTCAACCTGTGCCACAGACTATTAAAAAATCCTGATTTTAAAATTAGAGAACAAATTCTCATGTCCTAAATACCTATATAAACTTTCAGGTAAGGACAGGAAGATAGTGCCTACATATCCACGCAAATGAAGTTGCAGCAGACTTTGGGTGAGAGAAGCAAACAAGGCCCAGCCTCGGCGGCAAAAGTGAGTATCCCTGGCCCAGGAGGACAGGCTACAGGGTTACACTGGTAGAAATAGATGGAGTTGCACCTAAAAACCCCTCAGGAGCAGAGCTGGGAAGCCAGGTGGTCCTGGCATCGTGGCTCTGTATGCATGCACCCGTGCCCTTCTCTGGCAGCATGCTTGCAGGAGGGCTGCTGAGGATGTCTCCTCCAATTTGCAGCAAAAGCATTAAAAACAACAACAAAAAACAAAACAAAACAAAACAAAAAATCAACAAACAAAACAGGCCAGACAGGCACAATCCTGTTTTTCCATATGGTTCCAGTGAAGGATTTTGAAGCCAGAATACGCTGCCACGAAGGAGAGCTGCTGTCCTACAGGCAGCCCCACTGGAGGTGCACGGTGGCACAGGGAAGGGAGGTGCAGCTGTCCCAGCTCCTCCAGGGCACTGCAGCCCCAGGGGAAGCAAGAGATAAGAAACCACAGCAACACATGCCCACCACGGGCTCCCTCAGCACCGCCGGAGGAGGACTAGCACCCACCGGCCCTCCCTCAATGCCCTTTGTCCTCTACCATCTAACATGTTTTGCACAAAGAGGAACCGAGAGCTTCCCTCTGAGTGATCTACTACAAATAAATAAGGTATTAATGCTAAGGCAGATGCTGATCTTCTTATAACTCTGATTTATTTTAGGTTTCTTTCTGCAGGGTTAACACATCTAGTACGGTGAAAACGCACACGCGCACCGGCACTGACATATACAGCGAAACTGGTGGCGCTGAGGAGGTTTGGAAGCTCTCAGTTTTTTTCCATTAAGCATCTGGGACTGGTCATTTCTCTAATCAGCCAGAAATTTAGCAGAGGGCACCCTTTCTTCTCTCCCTCAACAATTTGCAAAATATTTCTTTTCCAAACCATAATCAAAATTTGTTTAGCAGGTATTTTAGCATCTGGGACTAAAAGAGGCTGGGGAAGGAGAGATAAGGAGGTAGAGCAGAAACAACCCGAGTTGAGAAGGAGGAGGAGGTTCAGACTGGTTTTGTACATTTCAACATATTTTACATTCTAAGATAGGACTGTGAAGCTCCAGATGACACGGGGTTCTATGGTGATACTCTCTGCCACGGTAATCTACAGCACTGATATTAAATACCAGGGGAAGAACGCATATAGCAGCCAACCATTATAAAACAAGAAAATATCTGATTTTTTTTTTCCTCCTGATTTTTTTTTTAAATCCTAAGAAGTCAGGAACTGCCAATCTTCTTCTGTCAGAAGCGGCTCCAGAGACTTCTGAGCTCTGTTTTGAAGTCTTCCTTGTTACTTTATCATCTTTTCCACTTCTTCAGCCTCCTGTCTCCCCGTTTAATTATAGAGGTGTCAATGAGGTTGATTAGAGCACAGTTTTTGGGAGCCAGGGGACTGCCATGATAGCAAATCTAAGGAGAGACAGCCCAGATGAGAATCCCTTATAAATAGCTACAATTTGCAAAAGAATTTTAGTCTACTTAAGAAAAGAGGCCAGGGGAAAAAGGCATCTTAACTCTGCTTACTTCTCTGCCACTGGCCAGCTCTGGCACCACGCAGGACGCCTAACTACAACTCCTAATCTAGCCTTTGAGTACCTGGACATACCCATCTTCACAGAGCTCCCCAAATCCTTAAAACGTAAGGTACAAAGCCATTACAAGCAATCTTCTAGCAAATGCACATTAAATCCACCTGTGTGCCTGAGTCCAGGAGCCTGCAACCCTACTCAGCATGAGCACTTAGCACCTCAGCTCAGGCTGTCTACCACACCATGCTTTGAACTCTGTGGGTCCTCAGCCCAGACCCTACTCTATGAGACACAGTGGCAGACACTATAATAAGGAAAAAAAACATTATCTCCATGATAATATTAGTCACGCATAAATCACTGAAGTGATACCTTACAAGGAATTCAAAGTGTAGGTTACATTTTTTCTTCCCCATGCTTTTTGATAACTGCTACTCCAGACAGTACATGCTGTGGTGTTCTAAGGATACATAGAGGAGGAATTTTGTTCCAAAGGGCCATCATGCATCAAGGGCTCACGTAACTAAAATACAGAGTCTGCACTGGAATGAACAGATAATGATAAAGGAAAAAGACAATCCAGTATTTCCTTTTAACCTTATAAAACAATCTACTTGCTCTATTAAGCTCTTTTTCCTATAATGGCTGTATGAAGTTATTTACAACATAAATTAAGGCAATTACTAGCCTTGATTCTCACTTACCCAATGTGCAATTATTCCCATAGCCTAATCTACTCTCACTTGTTTTCTTCGCATTTTCCAAGAGGTGCAAAGTAGCCTGAGTATAAACAGGCATGAAGCTCACTGAGGTTGCATCTACATTTACATTTTAGTGTGAATCAGGAAAGTGTCTTTGATGCAAATTTCCTAATTATTCCCACTTGCCCTGTGCTGGTTCACATCGCAGAGTGGTTGTGGAGCACAAGAACTCAGGTCTTTTCAGATTCAGTCCGGGACTATACTTGATGTATTTCCGCTCCTACCTGGCATGCGGGCCTCGGGGCCTGACAAGAACTAGTGTGAAATAAAACTCCGCTGAAATCCACAATGTGGATGGCAGGTCTGCAGCACTATTCTGCAGATCTATCTCTGCCCAGATCTGCTCCCATTAGACCACACTGCTTCTTACTGTAGACATAACCTGAATGCTGGACTTGGGCAAAGCCCTACAGTTCTCAGCTCAGCTCAGCAAACATTGCCCAGCTGAGAACAGACCCATTTTTCTCTCTGTTAATGAATTTAACAGGATTATGCTGATCTAAAGATGAAGCGAGTGAATGAAGAGTTCAGGATCAGAAATCATTTTGGTCCCCTTGCCTCACTCCAGCATTGTTCTTAGCAGCAATGTCCAAGAAGGTAACATACAACACCTTTCAGTCCTCACTCAGTCTAGTTAAGGATAGAAAGGTCGACTGCTCACTGCTGCCCAGACCTGGACAGAAATGTTGAATGCTTTGGAGCACCAGTTTAAGAAAACATCACACTGGTCTGGTCGCTAAAAATTCCTTCATGATTTCTGTGGGAGTACTCGTGCTACTTCCAGAGAAAACTTACTCAAGTATTTACACTCTCCTGCTAGTCTGAAATTGGATTGGTTGATCATCATCTCCTTTTATTTTAAAAAAAAAAAAAAAAAAAGGAAAGAAAAAAGAAAAAAAAAAAAAGAAAAAGGAACAACCCAATCTGGTTTTATTAATAAGGACACAATAGTTTTCACAATGAACGTGTCCTGAAAAGTACCAAAACCATGAAAAAAAACATTATTGTAGGTCCCATTTTTGAAACAGAACTTATTGCAACGTGGTCCTAGTGACCATTTATCAAGATCTCTTTCCTTCATGGTCATGGCAAACGTGCTGCCTAGAGTAATGAAAAACACACTCATTGGGCATAAAGTAGTCTTAAGTTTGTCCTGAACTGGTTTTTAGGACATTTAGTAGCACTTGAATTTTAAAAGTCAGCTTAAATTGGTAAGATAAATAACACATCTGTACCTAACCTTTTATAAAGATAGTAAGCAAATACCTGCAAAGTTTGCCCACATATTTGCTGTCTACAAGACATAAAGCATCATCACACCCTGCTGGAAAAAACCCTCTTTTTGACAGGGTTTTTTCTTGTCAAAGACTGTACAAGGACAACATAAACCACAGACCACAGAATAAAATTAAATACTTAGAAGAAACCTCAACCTATCAAGACATCCTTCTGTCTGTATGGGAAGTGGGTTGTTTAAAGATGGCAGGAGCATATCTTGTCTGATTTGCCGGTTGCACGCCATAATTACATTAATGTTCTGTGTTTCCTGGCAGTTTTACTATAAAGGATTTGCACCTATTCAAACATTCTCTTTTGCTTTTGATCTATGTGGGTTCTCTCCCCCAACTCCTCCACATCTCTATTTGCCTTCATAGAATGGAATGAAGGATTTTCAAAACTATATCCGAGAAAACATTTTCATTGCGGTAAATTACAGAAAAAAAACCTAGTAAAGCACTGTTCCAGCAAAAAATTCAGCGCTTTTTTTTTTTTCTCTCTCTCTCTGGAAAGGCTGAGCAACAAAGCAGGTGCACTGGGGAAAAACACATCTGCTGGCTTTGCACAATGGAACGGAAAGTCCACTTTGTTTTATTACCATTTCAAGCCGCTTATAAACTTCAGTGTGGAAGAAAAAAAAAAAAAAAAGAATGAACAAAATCCAGATTTTTCTTGTATATTCTTTAGGAAATTCCCTTGTTAAAGCAGAGCAGTAGAGGTTTTCTCTTGTTTCTCTTCCCTCTCCTCCCTTTTGAAAGGACTGTTGTGATCTTGAAAACATGATCTGGGAAAAAACATCTGGCCTTCACTTTTTAATTACATTTCAATCATCTCAAAGGCTTTCCTGGAGGTAGACATACCTACAAGGGCTTACTGTCAAAACTATAGGAGTTACAGGGCTGCTGTACAAATGGATCAACGGTAATGGTGGATTTGGGACCAGTCTAAGTAAATAAGATCATGCCACATAAAACTTCCTCTTCAGAAGTAGGGACTGCATACAAGCAGACTGCAAGTTTTTGACACTGACAGAAGCACGGCTTGGGGCAGGGCAGGGAAGCCTCCGGGGGGAAGGCAGGGCCAGGGACAGAAGCAGCATCCAAACTGGGCAGTCAGAGTATCCCGGCTGCCTGCCTCTGGCCGCTGCCCAAACCTTTTCACACAGGGAGCAAGAGTAGTCCCTTTTAAACAGCAAAAGCAATGCCCTCCATGACCATTTGTGTTTATCTCCAAATGAAGACGGAGGGGAGAACAACGCAGCGGCAGCGGGGCCAGGAGCCAGGCAGCCGCGCAGGTGGGCTGCAGCAGCTTGCCTTGCGGCTGGTACTCGCTTCCTGAGCCTCCCCCATCCCAGGTGCTGACACTCTGGAGACCACGCGGGGGGAGCAGGAGAGCTGCCAAGTACAAGGTGTTATCCCGGACACTAAAATGCCTTGCTACAGCTCTGAAGCATGCAGTAATGTAGATACGAGAGGATAAGGAATTCACAATTTGTTCGGGCTGCGATCCAGCAAAAAGCACTTAAGCAGGTGTATTACCAGCAGAGCCACCAGCTCCATCACGCGCAGGAAGCTAACGTCCAGCTTCCCAACAGCAGGATCTACGCCATGCCGAGGGAGCGGGGGGATCACTTTGAGAAAAGCCTTTTTTCTTTTTCCTTCCATCCATTTCCAAATTTCATATCAACCTGGCCACTAGAGTGCAACGGAAACAGCACTGAGTAACAACCAGAGAGAAGTGCTTCTCTCTTCCATTTCACTACTATTTATGTTGCGGTAACTGAAGCCAAGAACAGTGCTGCTCTGTACTATGTTCTGCACAGACAGAAAGTAAGTGTCCAAAAGCGAAAATTATCAAATGTGAAAAAAAGCTAGAGGGAGTAACAAAGATGGTGAGAAGAAAGGAGTTGGCCAGTGCCACACAGCAGACCAGCAACAGAGTGTGGAACAACATCCACGCTAGCCCAAATTTGAGTCCTGTAGGCTATGCAGCCTCTTAACCTAGGGGGTCGGTACTACCCACTGCGTCATCCATGCCCCAGCAGCTCAGAGAGAAGGACCAAAATCTGAAGTAGCAGATGTAGATATTGTTTCTATACTCAACACTACCTTCCATGCTTCAGAGTATTTTTGAGGCAACATATCTCACGCCAGAGCCCTGAATCCTGGCAAGCATTTTACCATTTAAAATTATTTAGCAAAAAAATGGTTAGAGAGTCTTCTGTCTTTCTAGAGCTCTGTGTATATAGGTATACATATATGTATGTATTTAGACATTAAATCTAAATAATACGTCTTCAAAAGACAAAGTAGTTTTCCCCTATTCTTTCCTTTACCCTTATATAAACCTAATGAGGTTCTGCAAGGAGGTTATGTCTCACAGTACTATCAGTAACGGAGTGGTAAATAAATAAGTGTTTCATCAGCACCCCTTTTAAAGACCTTTACTCACAGTGTCTCTTGCTGGTAAGGTCAACCTGACATAAACCAGTTCTCAGCAGGCATCTCCTGGCTTTCAAAGAAGAAATAGACCTTAAGCTCTGCAGATGATAAAGCACCTTGTGTCAAAAGCAGTGCCTTGTGACTTTGGCCTCACAGTTAAACCTCAAATGTCTGTTCTGAAGTGATGTAATTCACAAATTATCTTTGTTCATTACTGCTTTTAAATTTCATAGTGGTGAAAGTGGTGAATAGCAAATATCCTCTACATTAACAGAAAATCATGACAGGCTAGAAAAATACATACGGTAACAAAATGACAGCAGGAATTATTTTTAAATTTTCATTATCCTTCCTTACCACAGATAATTGGCAAGATAGAAACAGTTGATGCAGTTCTAAGTAGCCTAAGGCACAATAAACAAAAAGTAGTTATCTCTCCCACTTTGATTAGCAAGCCAAACCAAACCTCAGTAATCTCAGTTGTTTGGTGTTCCCAGGTGGCAAGGAATGGGTATGACTTTTCTTGTCCAGGGTGTGCTGACCCTGAACTTGACTCAGCCACGTTCAGGGGATGGAGTTTTCCCAGCTTTTACATCTCATGTTGGCTGTCGTTAGTTTATCCAGCCTTTCAGTCAGATACACAAGATCCTTCAGTCCTGAGCTAGCTCCACAGTCCATTGTAAGAGTCTTTTTCTAAGAAGGAGCGGCTCTCATCAAACAACGCCCTTGCAATGTGATCCTGCCAATATTCATATTCAGTTGCTTGACCTGTAGTGGCAAAATACTTCATGAACCTACTGCTGCTCATCCAGTAGACTTGCATTTGGCAGTGATGGATACTGTTGGCAGGCAGTGCTGCTGGCCTAGTCCAGCCATAAAAGAAGGCCAGTTGGGGTGTGTATGTGGTTTCTTCACTACACTGATTAATTTCGGCAGCCTAGATGATACGTGATATTTATGGATTAGAGGCAAAGATGGGAAATGTTTACTTACATTTTAAAACCGCCAAGCCTTAAATATGGGATGAGAAAACACAGAAGGAATCCCAGCTCGGAGGGCAGCTTGCTTTTGAAACAACCGCAGCCAGAGAAAGGCGTGTGTTTGGACAAGATTTATTCTTATGTACTTGAGGACCGATCAAGAGTAGAGCCCTGTCACACTCCTTCCAAAAAGCTCACAAAGCAGTCGAGAAGCCAAATCGCTTCATTCCCTCTCACGTCGCCCCTTCAGAAACCCTGCCATGCACAGGTGATGCTTTTGCTGGAAGGATGTCAGGGAGACAGAGAAGATAGTTTGGCACTGAAGGTAGGCTCATACACATATTATTTATCTTCCTAACCATTTACTTAGAGAAAGACTCCCCCAAGAATTTAACAAAAAAGGCCTGGGACTGAGGTCTCCTGAACATTTTTGGGCATAAACTCTCTAGAAATAAAGGGTCCTGTATACTTCAGAGTGAAGAACTGTTAAGAAAGATAAGGAAAGAATCCTGGATATTCAAACTAACTTTGGTATTTCAGAAGCACAGAGTATTTGAAGGAGGGTATTACACTGCAGGAAGTTTGGTGCATCAGTTCTGTAATGCCCTTTGGATTTCCATGAAGGAAAATCCTGTGAATAGAAACATAAGCACTCACAAAGGCGTACAAAATGTACAGCTGAGAGCGAAATACAAAGAAGCTAGCAATGCTGTAGTTTGGCCAGCACCAGCGGCATATGTCTTTTTGTTACCATAACATAAAAACATACGTACAATACTTCCACCCTGCGCCAGGGAGCCTAAGCCCTGCAAGCTTATCCTGGGGTGAGAAAATCAGTACAGAATTTCTAATCTGAATGTGGCCTAGACAGGCACAGTACTTGGGATGAAAATGAGGGCTAGTTATCTGCTGGCTGCATAACTTTTTGGAGGGGATGTTAGGCTACAGCATGAATGAGGGCAGTGGCTCAGCGTTACTAAGCCTCCTTGCCATGACATGATCCAGACACCAGCGTCTCGTTTCCATGCTGCAGCGCTGGGCCTCCGATTCCCTCTTCCAGCAATCAACAGTGCTCCAAATGGAAACACAGCTATAGGAATTTGTTTCATTAGCCTTCTGCACAAACATTTACACATTTCCTTCGCACTCCTTTAATCTTAAAAAAGGAGCTACCAATTCTAAAGGTCGTTGGCATCTCTCCCTCCTTCTGCATTGGCTCATCCAGCACAACAGGAGCTACCAATACCTTTAGATTTCCTTCCAAAAGAGCCTCTGGTTTCTAAAAAGAAAGGAAAATGAAAGAGATGGGATTCTTCCCTAAAGTCTCAGTGGATATTTGTTTTCTCTGGATGACTATTTTCCTACATTTCAGCAAACGGCCTGGCTGTGTGACCCTCCCCCTCGGCACCTGGGAAGCACATTGTCAACTCTGGAAGTGTTTATTCTCTGTAGATTAAACAGCATTTGCTGGATGGTGATCACAGAAAGTTGTAAAAACAGATGGACAATGATCTGTCCAGACTTCCAGAGCTCACCAGGAGAAGGCTACTTACATAAAAACATTTTGCTGAAGGATCAAAGGATTTTCTTTCCCCCCTCTATACTCAGTTACATGAGGTCTGTTATATAAACATGGGAACACAAAACAACTACCTTAAATAATGCCAAAACTCTGACTTTTGAAACTAATATTCCAAGTTAGGCTATTAGAACTAATGGATTGGTTTAAAAAAACCCACACAAAACCAAACCAATCCTATGCATGATCCTTTTCCCATTTCACCTGCATCTCAAAGTGTTTCTCTTTTTTTCCAGATATATCGTTACTCCTTGGTTTCAGTGGAAATAGCAAAACTATTTATTCTCACTAGAGCTCCAGATCAAACTGATTTAAAAGTTGACATCAGCATGCTCTCTTGTGCATCAACATAACCAAACAATGTGCTATTTAAAAAGCATACAGGCTTTCATCTAGGAATAAGAAATAAAGAGCATTTTTCTAGGTGGTGAACTCAACCCTGAGCTTTGCCTCTGACAAAGTCTCAAGGTCATGCTAAATGATGAGATGAACATGAATACCTAGTGTAACATAGCTACAGGCAAGTACAACACTGTCTCTGCCTTTGGCTCACAATACAGGAACTGTGAGGTCCAAGTTCTCATTTCCACATTAAGAAGGACTTGGAAAAACCAGAGCGGTTGCAGGGGAAAAGGCAAGAAGAATGATGAAAGGATCAAAGCATTTGCTTCACAGTGTGAGATGCAAGATGATCAATTTATTTAACTCATCAAAGAGATGGTTTAGAGGTGACTTGATCTCAGCCTATGAGTATCCATATGGGAAACAGAAATTTAATGGAGGGCTCTCCAATCTAGGCACAAACAAGCTAGGACCTGAAGTTTGTTCATGTTATAAAAGAATTTGTTCAATTTCTGCCACCAACCCTGATTCTATAACCATCTGGTCCTTCTTCCCATACTTCATCTTGAAAACTAACCAGCAAAATCCAAGCAAAGAACAAAACAGAATAAAATGGGAAGGAGAATTCGGGAACATACATGAACAGAAATAACACCAATGATCTGAGCTGTATGCAAATGGCATTTTCCAAGTACTGACTTACCTTCCATTCCACGTTCATGTTTTTCTGTTTTTTATGTTTCGATTAATATTATTTAGAATATTAACTCCTCTGTCAACAAACATTGTCTTTATACTTGTCTTCATGCAATCAGGTTTCTATAGTATGTAGGAACTAAAGATGACTAGTACCTTTACGTTGTACACTGGGAAGCTGGAGCTAATCCCTAGCCTGGAGAGCAGCAGTTTTCAAACTGGGGTGGAGGATTGCCACTTTAGTGGCCTTTGAGAAGGTTATCAAGGGGATAAGACCACTAGCATTTCTGCTCCTACACAAAACATGGCCTCCCATGCTTTCAGGAATTTTGGGGTACTGTTTTGCAGTACCCATGCTGCATGCATCTTTGCACAGGCATTCAACTGGAGGAGAGCTTGGGAAATTCTACTGTACAGGAATGTAATAGTGCTACTATCCAGAAGGCAGGTGGCATGAGAAACACTTTGCTTTTTTGCTAAAGAGGAATTTTGTATAGTGTATTAAAAGGTCTGAGTAACACTAGAAATTTGCATATGCAACTTTCAGTACAAAGTTCATTAATTTTTGAGAGTAACTGCTGCTGTTTATTTTTTCTATTATGGTAATTAAGCATTGGACTTTGACAGACAGTTTAAAAATAAAACATAAGGAAGCTCCCAGAATAGGTTTCAGTCTAGGCAAGGCAGATAAAGGTTGGGAAAGGGAAAAACCTCATGTCAAGAACACCTTATTGCTTGGCATCTGAAGTAACAGCGTGATTGTTCGGAGCTGCCTGCTTTCTTGGTCACATCCTCAATATCATCATGTCCTATGCAGAAACGTGTAAGGAAGCAGGCAATACGCCAGCCTTTATCACGGGAGAGTGCTGAATGCTTCAGTATTAAAAGCTGCTGCGCAGTATAGCTGCATGCTGTACATATTTAATCCACAAGCACCAGCACTGCACAAGCTCTTCTGGACAAGCATTTTGCCTTTTGTTTTCTTAAAATACATTTAAAGCACTTTGTAAGAGTAATAGTCCTGGGATACACAGAAAGAAAAGTATTTGCCATACCGGTGTGTGAAATCTCTAATCTGACAAGCTGTGTTAGAACGCAGAACAGAAGAACACCCCACACTTGACATAGCTAAAGAGCTCTTCATGAGTAGCAGAGTCAGACTCGGAGCCCTTGGAAGGCGGCTAATGAAGAGCTTTCTGTTATGAAAAGTTAGGCACAAACTACAGAGGTACAACAAGGCAGGACAGGGGGACACAAAAGTTCAGCCCTCCGCCTGCATGATCCTTGTAGGGCAGCGGGGTGTGGGGAGCCCAGCGGTTGCTCTGTACCCACTCTGAGCCCGCGAGCAAGCAGCCTGCCCTTGAATAAGCGGGGCAAGGAGGGTGGCAGTCTCCTCCTTCCCCATCTGTACTGTCAGACTGGGAAAACTCAGACACTCCCTCTGAATGAATAAAACAACAGTTCTGCATCCAGACACAGGGAGGAATAAGAAGAGAGTCCTCTCTCTGAAGGTCCCTTAGCTTCCAACCCATACCATGAGCTGCACCTTGGTGACACAGTCGTGCCCCTGAGAAAATAATAATTAGATGAACATCCTCAAGGAGGAGGAGAGAGATCAGCCGCCTTTTTTAGTAGTGACATTTATAGAAGATCTCCTCTAGATCAGGCCAGAGCTTCGCTCCTCACGGTCCTCGCCCTGCCAGCCCCCAATGTGAATGCCCACCCTGTGGTGAGAGACCGAGGCCGCTCACTTTCCGATCGACACGTGTGCATGTACACATGCTCACAAGAAACGCAGCGTGAGGGAAACACGGGTGTTCGTACCGTTACTGATGAGCAGAAGGGAAGCGGTAACCGTTTAACCTATGGAAGCTGGGGAGGAGTTAAGCCTGTCTTCCACCTTTCTAATGAAGTAAACAAATTGAGTTAATTCTTCTCCTTTTCCTCTCCATCTGTCTCTGCCCTTCCCTTCCCCACTATTAAGTAATGCATAAGGTTTTATACATTAATACAAGTATCAAATGGGGTCCTTGCCCCTGACAATCAGCGCTCGTCTCGCTCCCTGCCACAGGAAACAGGAGATGTTTGCCTAACTCTCCTCTTCTAATTTGTGGAAAAGAACTACAATGCTGACTAGCAATTATAAGCAAGATTAATGATTTGCCAAGAGACTCCTTTGTACTTTCAACTACCTATACAAAAGCCGCTCTTTGTTTACAGAAAACAAATAGTGTTTTGAGAGAAAATATGACGCAGTTACCAGTTTGGAAATTTTCCCCAGAAAACTACAGGCTGAATATTTTAAGTCAGCACTATGGCAAGCCCGCTTTGCACAGTGTCTGTTTGTATCAAGTATACCCTACCGGGGAGAAACTCCTCTGGCTTACTCAAACCCTAACACTGCAATGTTGTAGAGAGGGAAACCTCCATCAGAAAGTAGCGAGCATGATGCAGATACACCATGTAGCCAGTTAAGCTGCCTTAATGCTGATCAACATTTTATTCAAAATACTGCTACTCCAGAAATAATTACTGGATCAATTAATTGTAACATCAAGCAAAGATTATTTATTAAGTACCTTCTCTCTGTTATTGAAAATATTTTGGGGGAAATTTAGCATTTTTGTAGGAAATGAGAAGAGTGTCACTACTTGCTATTGCAATGAGGCAAAATATATTTTCTTTTCTCCAAGTCCCTAGAAAGCACCAGTAAGCTTTCTAGGTGTCACTGCATTTGCTGTGAGGCTTCCTGAATGTCCTTTCTCTGTGTTGAATTCTTTCTCTTTGTGTAGCTTAAAACGTAAACAGATCTTTTACATACCACTGCATGAAAACAAGACAGAGGCCTACAAAAATGCACCTAGTTGTTATATTTTCTCAATGTGCCTTTCTTGATGCTCAGGTTTTTACCTAATTTCAGAAAAAACATACGAGCAACACTGAGAAAAAGAAGAGTAATTCAAATAGAAGTGTGGTGCAGAAAACAGATTTATATTCAACAGAATTATACATAATGTGCTCAATGATGTTTACTTCTATCAAATACTCTGGGAGCTCTGGCCTCCCATATACACATACATATACAGAGGACAGATATTTTCACTCTATGCAGTATCTTGCAAAGAACTGAAAGCTTTCAAATCCCACTAAAATTGGTGAGAATTACTGGCAATTAATCATATCCTGGAATTACTCCGTGACTTGGAAGAATAAGCACTAGGACAAAAGAAATACACTCAGTGACTAACATAAAAATATGAGTGATTTGTTAATAAAACCAAATAGCTTAACAGGGGATCATGCTTTCTGCCAATATTTTTTTTTTTTTTTTTTTTTTTTTTGTTGATGAAATCTATGACAGGAAATCACGTCAGGGAGTCACTGTAGGTATTCCCCTTGTGACTACTTATCATTTCCACAATAAATCTATGCATAATTTCAGTTTGCTACTGATAGTTTCAGATTACCAGCAAAACGGTGTATATATCAAACACCAGCATCTGGTTTCCAATACATGCAGTCATGCCATTTGAAGACAAACAGGTCTGAGTCTTATGCCTTTAAACATTCCTACCATCTACCTGGGAAAAATTTTCCAAGAATGACGGTTTGTGCCATTTTACTTTATGCTGGGCACTAGATGCCTTGGGTGGATGCGATTTCCTCCCCCTCTTTCTAAAATATATCTTTTCCTGTTACTCCAGGTAGTTAAACCAAATACAATCTAGTACATTTTCTCTCCCCCGAGTTGTGTAGGAACCACAGGCAGCCTAAACACATGGGCAAGGCTGTGACCAGCTCTTCCTTACACGTAATGAACTAGAAGTCACCATCCAAAACTGCTACTTAAGCTAACACAGTTTACTGGAAACCTCATATCCAGTGCACTGACTAAGCTCACTGTATATGACTCCGCGCTCCAAGGGCAGCCTCAGTCCTTTTCGTTAGCAAGGGGGCTGTGTTTATAGGGTAATTTTGTAGGGATTTCCCCAGGAACTCGTTCTCTCCGTGCTCTGAGTGAATTGAAAATCAGAGAGCTGCAGTTAGAAGAGGGCTGAGCTAGAGACACAAAAGCTTGCTGAGCAGTTCACAGGCTTCATTTTAAACATAGTTAAGCTCAACTTCCCCTGAACAAAAATATGATCAATTACAATACTACAATTGCAGCATATTTTAAAATATTTTGCTTAACTAGGCTTGAATTTCAATTTCTCATAGAACCTCTTAAAAAGATGAAGGCTTTTCTTGCTAAGCCCATTCAGACATGTCTTGTAAATGACTCATAATTCAGTTGCTACCAACAATAAAGCATTTAAGCAGAAGATGATACTGGAGACAGCACGTGTAAAATAATGCAAATGGACAAAAAAAGACCAGAAATTAAAATGTAACCATAGCATTGCAAAAGCTGAGGAAACAGTGACAAAGTATATAAATAGAGAATGAGATTTAATGTTCAATCACAGTGGTGTTTCCAAACTGCAATCTTTTCTTCTTTTTTCCCCTTCTCTTCAACATTTGACCTGCATTTCAAGTAAACGAGCATGCAGGGAGAGAGTGATTGCTGAAATGAGTATTTACACAGCATTAACTGTTACTCTCAAAGATGAAATAATTAGCCTTAAAATCAGACATTTCAGAAATGACAGGACAAACGCTGCTGGTTAATAATGTTTGACTAAGGTAAAACAATTCATGATTATTTTTATGAGTGGAGTTTGCAGAAACCACAGGTAGTTTGTAGCTGGTTCTAGAGTAAGACTTTTGGAAAACTCTGCTTTATAGGAAATAAACAACCCTAATAAATTAAGGCAAGCCATCTATTTAAATACTTACTTTCATCATCAAATAAAATCCCTTGACTGAACATCAATCTTCCTTACAGAAATGTGAACTTTCAAAACTACTTCCTACCTCCGTAATAGCTATCGGTTACTTGGCTATGGACAGTAAATTCACTGTGTTGGAAGTATTTTTTTAAATGCTGGCCACAACACCCAGGCACTAAAGAAAGATATTAAGGCAGTATTGTTACAGCAGAGAGTTTGCAAGTTGATTAGTGGAACAGAGCATATTCCCAACTACCCTTATTTCTGTTTTCTGCAAAAGAGAAAGAGTATTTATGAAAGAAAATCATAACACATGCCACGTATACCTATAATCAAAGGTTAATCTGCATTCCTGTTCCACAGGACAGTGGATCATTTACATCCTAGCACCTTCAGAAAGATTAATGTTTCTTCTATAATTGCTCTCTTTTCTATGCTACAGTCCTAAGGCACTGCCACACACTGGAAATGGGAATTTAAGCAGGGAAGAGGAAATGCTGCAGATGTGTAGGAATAATGGAATAAATTTCACCTGTTGGAAAGCAAGGACCATTTCTTTTCTGGATGACAAAAGGCCAGATTTTCAAAGAGGAATCATCTTAGGCTCTACATCTGGGCTATTACCAGCTTCCACTCGATGTGAAACAATTTATACACAAAGATCAGTACTTCTTGGTGGAAAAAAACGTACTGCAGAGTTCAATTACCTATATGCACAACCATCTCCCACCATTTCTTTACGCTGGCAAACTTTTGTACATACACAAGGGGGAATCTTACTGAGAGTGCTGTGAATTTACATAGCTTTTTATCTGTCACCTAAGGACCTGACTACTCTCTCTGCATGAAGCACTCAGTACTATTTATGCATTTGAAAGTTCTTCTGCCTACAGTAAACCAGAAAGAAAAAGTATTTATTTCTTTTTTAGATCAGTTCTTCTTTTCAAAAGTTTCCTTTTCTTAAATTCCTATTCCTCACTCTCAATCCTTTCTTAACCTTCTTTTATTTTCACTTACATCTTTTATAGACTTTCCAGTAAACATGTTCAGGAAACCTCTAGATAAGATGGTGACAGATCTAGGAGAAATAAAAAATGCATAGCACCAAAGGCAAAAAAATACATGAAACAACATGAAAATTGCAGAGCAGGCAAACGCTCTCTCTTTTCAAAGTTTCCCACACTCAGCTCTAACATACTTCCCATAAGTAACACTATCTCACAAACTGCAGAGATAAGGCAAAAGCCTTATCATGTAATTAAACAAAATCTTGTAATGCTACAATGTGCGCTAAATGTCCGATCTGACACCTAATAAATACGTGGGAGGCTTTCCATCTACTTCAAAGATTGCTGGACTAAACTCTGGGTGTGTGGGCTCACTAATGAGCAACCTGACTTGTGCCCATGAGCCAGGCAGAGGATAGCTACAAGGAAATGCAATCTCTACAGCTCATAATTGTTTAGATGCTGGAAAATGGAAAACCACAGAAATAATGAAGTGGTCGAGACACAGCCCACGACACATTTGCTTTTCATGTATTCTGCTAATCAAAATTTGTGACACATGATTGGAAGAATAAAAAATTATACTTAAGGTTGCTGTCTAGAGCGGATTGACAGCTCATTCACAGCCTTAGCAGGAAAAGCCAGTCGTTTACACCAGCGTGGAGACAGTGCAGAGGGAGGCACACTTAGGGGCATGATTACACCGCAGCAGAGGAGAAACCCAGCCATGGTCCTGGAGAGTTCTCCACAAGCTAATTTAACTTGCTAAGAAAATTAGATATAGACCTAACAGGAATTAACTTTTCCCAAAAGTAACTTTAACCCTCGCACATCCACTAAGTAGTATCAATCTAAAGCTTCTTAAAAGCATCAGGTCTTGAAAAGATTAAGTTGAATTACAAACTTGTGATTGGTACTTTGATTTACTTTGTGCTAAAATACAGCCAGCACACAACATTGGCTTTTTACTGCTTTATGGAGTATACAATTACACGAAATACACATCAAACTCATCTAAATAGCTGGCCATTTAGCTGTCTGTCTGGAGCAGTTGCACACTCTGTCATCCCGTGTGATCTAAAGCACCAGAGCCAAGTCTGGCTGCTGTTTATAATTTAAGATAGGTAGCTCTGACCAACAGGGCCTTTCCCCCTCCTCCCTCCCAAGAAAGAGAAAGCTCTTAAAAGGTCAGGCACCAATGCAGTTTACTGAATAAAACTCAAGTTTGAAGAATGTGCCTTCTAAAGTGATTTTACTACCTGGGATGTAATGAGTTTTACGGGCTCTCTTTGTTAAATTGCCCTGACAATTTCCATTTCCACTTGCTTCAATCATATTAGCAGAAGCTAAAGTTCACAAGTAGTAAAATATTTCAGTGTACTGAGTCGGGTCTCTAAAAAATTGATCACATACTTGACAAACATATAGGACATAACGTTTGGCATTCCATTTCATGTTTGGCTTGGCATGTCTTGTTTAGGGCAGGACAAGATGCCCTACCACAGTATGTCATTACTCATGGAAATAAAACACGGCTACACCAAGGACTTGACAAATCCCATTAGGTATGTCAGAAGGAGAAGATTGTCCCAGTGAATGGGTGAGGGAAGGAAAAAGGAAATATTGGAGATGTTCCACTGAAAGGAAATGTACTTAACATTGTAAGACTCAAACATACAAAATCTGGGTAAATAGGTAAGAATTGAAACAAGAAATCCCTCACTGAAATGAGAAAAGGGAATGAAAAAGCAAAGACAGCAGGGAGAATTCTGCTTCTCATTAGAAGAGCACACAAACGACGCTGCTGCTACCTTATTGTGTATTTGCCTTTGCCTTTTTAAATCATACTGTCCTTAGGGGATGGGATCAACCTTCCTCTGTCTTTGGTAAGTGTCTAGTGCTCCTTGGAAGGTACTGCAATTTAAATAACAATGACCAACAAATGATAGCTTCCTCTTTTCCAATGCTGAAATATTTCAGAAAGTTTTCTAGAGTTTGCAGAATATAGGAAAGAAAACTTCAGTGAATGACTATGTGATACAAAGGAGGATTTGAAAATGATCTTGTACTAATTCAAAGCAAAAGCTCATAATGTGCAGCACAAGAGGCTCACCCATGCTTTCGTATTTTGAATTTTGCTTCCCAAATGTTTTTCTACATTATTTTCCTAGAGTGCTAAAGCTCTGACTACCCTGCAAGATACATTGGCACTATACTGAGATTTAAATTGATTTACTGCGACTTCAATTTAAAGTGCAACTTGGTGCAACCAAGAGCTAGGCCAAGAAATGTTTTTGCTAAGATGACCCACACTAAGTGACACATGTAGCAAATGGCGCATCTGGCCTTATGTGAACTATCCAACAGCAATCTACAAACTCACTGAGTGAGGGAGCCTGACACAGATCTTTAGGAAGCTGGTTAATGGGCTACTGAGGCTCTTTGGAGTCAAAAGATAAAAGGAAAATCAATGCTCTCAAAAAACAATTCTAAAACAAAAATTTGGAACTACGCATTATCATCCAGTCATTCTCATAAACATTAATAATGCTGAAGCAGGTTCAGATACAGTCAATACTTAACATAAAAAAGAAGTAGTACTTAAATAAATGCTGTACTCATCACTCATTGCTCCTCCTGAGGCCCAGAACACAGTAACTGGCTTGACAGCATAGTAACCAGCTCTGATGTAAAAAATCTTTATTATATATACTTATCTGGCGGCACTGACTGAAGGTGGCAGACAGTATGTGAAGGGAAGATGAGCGCATAATGGGAATATGGTTCCCCAGATCCCAGGAGGAATAAAAACCTGTAGCAATCGAGGTAAATCAAAGCTGTGTGAAAAGAAACGCTCAGCTCATTTAGATGCAAATATATCCAGACACCACCATGCACCACCTCCAAACAGTATTGCACATCCAGTATTACTTCCACTGTACTGTCAAATGCCTATCTTCCCTATAATGATGTTCTCTTTGATGTACATGCTGTGGAAGAGTTAAGGCATATTCACATTCAATCAACAAAACTTCATCAGCACAGCAAGATGAACAAAGATCATATCCATAACTGGCACCTGACCTTTTCATTGCTCTCTCCCTGAATGCACGTGTGCAAGGCAGGCAAGGGAGCACATGCACATGAGCAGAAACGACACATCATGTCTGCAATCAACTTCTGGCCAAGGCATCCCAATAGTTTCTCCTATGGTAAGTATTTTATTCACTGCAAGCACTGGATTTTAATTTGTACCATCTGCAGAGCTATGCACAGAGTTGGTGCTGAAGTAATGAAGAATAGAAAACACATTTGTTAAATAAACGCAATACGTTTAAACCTAAATCACTTATTTACTAAATTACTTATTTACTAATTCACAGTATTTGGCCAGGACGTAGCCTACTCATCACAGACCACTAAAATTAAATCTGTGCATATTGCAGGACTCTGGCCGAAGAACAGGTTATTGCATATCAGCCACTTTTCAGAAACCATCTACATGCATATTTTTCTCTGAAAATACATGCAGCAATTTGAGGTAGTTTATCCTTCAGTAAAGGAAGGATAAATCACCAATTTATTACTTGGAAATAATTTGTTGATGTGTCAGAACCTTTACACATTTTCACAGTTGCTCCCTGATCCAATCTGTCATTCACTCCCTAGAAATAAAATCTTCCCACTCAAAGTGAGCGGTAGAAGTTAATAACATTCGTGGTGCGACTGCTTCAGCTTGAACAACACAAGACTTATCACACAGTAACGGTCTGACAGGGCGCAGGATGGCCAGCTTTGGTTAACAAGGCTTCTTTTTTAAACTCTGCAGTCTGTAAGAGGCTATCGACCTCTAATTTGCAGCAAGCAGATTAACTGAGGATTTCTACTTTGTTAAGACTGTTTATGGAAACTCTAAGCTAGCTTAAAACAGCTGAAATATTTGCCTTAATGTACAGTTATACAAATCAGATGCAATCCTCTTTCAAAAGTGGTTCTTGAAGAAACTGCTGGAACCTTACCTAGGATTTAGGTCCCAACATGCCTCAGTTGCACCTCCTTTCAACCCTTCAGATTTGTGAGAGAGGAGGCGGTTCATGGATTCAGCAGGCCAAAGTGCACATCACCAACCATGGCTGATAATTTGAGAGTAGCCCAGAAGGCCAGACTCTTAGATTTTGGTTCCAGCTTGATGGGCCAAGTTGACACCTCAGTGCGATTCTGTTACTTCAGCTTTGCCTTTGGGCTTCAAACTATCCACAGTGAGCATGCAGGGCCCCCACTGACAGACACAAGAATTTTGTGGAATCATTTAATAAGGATATTATCCTCTAGCTGGGACTTGAGTTTTAAAGGCAAATCTGGCCCCGCATTCCTAAATTCTTCCAGAATAAAATCTTGCGCTGCACCACTAAGGGTGAAAAATAAAACCAAGGTCTATACAAAATCAATGTTCGTTATTTGTTTTTACAGAAAAAAAAATTGCTGTTTTTGTTCTGGTTTTTTTGTTTGTTTTTTTTTTTTTAAACCAAGATGTTAAGTGGGGGTGGTTACATTATTGATGGCCAAGCAGAGCAATATCAAAGATTTGAGGTTTTTTGGCCAAATACATACTGCCTTGGATTTAAAAAAAAAAAAAAAAAAAAAAAAAAACAAAAAACCAAAACAACAAAAAAAACCACAAAAATTAAGAACAAGTGCTAATGGAATTAAAATTGAAAGATCAACAGAGATCATTTGTTGATCAAAAAACCCCAATATATTCCATTTCTGCTGCAGAAGACGACAATAAGCAGAGATGAGGCAGCAAAGTATTTTACATAGGTGGAATATCAGCTAGGGAATCAGGATGCCAAAATCTTGAAACAATCCAGCACATCTTCCTAACAGAAGACTTAGTATTCCAGTATTGCACGCTGAGTGCATCTGTTAACTTTGGGTCCAAAATATAGGTCTGTATTCTAAACCAGCAAACTTCAGAACCACAAATCACTGCGCTGTAGCTCTGAGCAATTTTATTTGTACACATGATTAGAAGTGGTAGTACCAACAAGGCTGAGGGTCATCTAAACCATCCAAATTTCCAGATTTGAGCTCCTGCTCACAAAAATCGAGTTCTGTCTTAAAACACCTGAACTTGACTCCCTGTAAAATATTTGTACATGTATCTGTCATCTGGATATTTATATTGGGACAGCAAGATTTCATAGCTGTCTAAAACAAATATTAGACACAAATCTATCTCAAGAGTGCATGTCTCAAGAGTGCCAATTTGAACAGGGTAGATCATTCTCTTAGCAAATATGTTTTGCATGTCTCAAGGTTCTTCTCTACAGAATATTTATGCGAACAGTAATTCTAACAAAAAAATCCCAAACAACCAAAAACATGAAAGGAGAAGTAGTAAAATACCCATTTGCTTCCTACAGATCTATAACTCAGGCCTATATTTCTCACCATTCTATCTTCATGGTAAAACTTTTTAGCAATGAAATATCTGCATAGATAATACAAAGTTGTTGGTGGGTTGTTTTTTTAAATAATCTTAAAGGTAATAAAAATCTGCCAACCCCATGGAACATAATCCTTGCTTCTTAAAGCATGTGAGATTTTTATCACAACTTAGGTAAATGTTCCTTAGAAAAAATACCAAGATTTAATATATTAGAAACTCATCTACCGTCTACTGGCATTTTCTCATTTCCACTTTTCTTTCTGAAATGCAGCATTTTACATAAATTTAACTTACTTTCTAGATCTCCTATTTAGCTTACTATATTTTTGGAATTATACACAGCTAGAAATTAAGCTCTAGGACATTGGGCGAGACTTTTCTAGCACAACTCAAGATACTGAGCTGTCACATTTATAGTGTGAAACAACAGCCAACCAGTCGATATGATCACTGAAGACAAGCCAAACAACAGAACTTTAGCTGTGAACATTTGCAAACACTTGGAGGGTCATTTTAAAACTTGCACTTATAAAATATAACAACTGCATTTGACTCAAAACATGGTAAAGCATTCTGAGATTTAACTTTAAGAGAGAAAATGAAATTTAACAGTTCAACATGCAAAATAATGTAGTTTATACACTTGCTAAAAATAGGAATTTCTGCTGCAAAATCTAGGGTGCTCATCGATTGACTAAAAAGTAGTAAAAAATACATATTAGGCAAGTTACTGCCCAACTGAGAGATGGTACTACAGCACTGCAAAGATCCTCTCTTAAAAACAGTGTACAGCTCTGCTCAACCACATTCAAGAAAGATGGATTGGAAGTGGAAAAGGTATAGAAAAGGGCTATTGATCAGTGGAGTATCACAAGAAGAACTGGTCTCTCCTAGAAGAGAGACTTTGCCTGCCTTGTGCAACATCCAGCCAGCTCAGATCCAAAATTCACGTAACTGCAACAGGATGGCGCTAAGTGTGTAGGAATACCCTAAAAAGAATGTGGTGTACTTACAATAGCAAAAGGAAGGATGCAAATGGGATATCATTCTGCTTTACAAATGCTTCATGTGGATTGACAGAGGTGGAAAAGACTACAGTGAAAGGACTGCATTTGCCTGGGAACAAAGGGGGACGTTACAGAAGGAAAGACATTTGTGAAGGGTAAGATCACTATGAAAAATTTCCAAAATATTAACCGAAAGACTAACACATAAAGGGTTATCAAAGAAATACCAGCAAACAGGCAATAAATAGTATTGACAGGTATCACTCAATGCCTGAGCTGATCTATGGACCATTAAGACCAGCTGACATAAGAGGGCTGTGTTTTGTGCGAAGTTTTTGTCACAGTATAAAGTGTTTCAGGTCTCAGCTACTACAAATTCAAAAGACCTCTGACCAAAGAAACGGAGAAACCTTTAGTAAAATCCAGTATAAAGGATAAGGTACTAGATGATGCTCCCAGGAGGAAAGTGCCTAAGTTGCTACTTTGTCAGATCGTGTCCTTTAGATGAGCCTGTACCAGGCTTCCCAGATGTCTTGTGATCAAAGAGAGCCAG
The DNA here is from genome assembly GCF_965183815.1 of Platalea leucorodia. Taxonomy (NCBI): domain Eukaryota; kingdom Metazoa; phylum Chordata; class Aves; order Pelecaniformes; family Threskiornithidae; genus Platalea; species Platalea leucorodia. Next base: position 124,023,123 of record NC_138823.1, read on the forward strand.
TACAATAGTCACTTACAGGAGTGCAGAGAGGTTTCCTGGTAACTAACCTAATTGCTGACTGATATAAAATGTCCAGCCTCTTCAATGTACTCCCATAAGCCAATCTGGAAATTACTTATATACTCAAGAGAAGTGAACAGCATGCAATAGCGCAATCATGCAAGATGAAACTCTTTATTTGAACTTCAAGCAAAGCAAAGCAGAGTCTGTATCCAACACTCGTTTTTCACATAGAAAGCCTGAGTTAAAGAAGAATTAGAAGATTGATCGTACAAAAAGTAAGCCATTACGTATTTCAGCTAATCCAATTTTTATTCTGAAGGGGAAACATTTCCATTACCGTAGGCCCAGCAGCCCCAGGAGAGAGGGAAAGGCAGTGAGACCCCTGCAACCCCATTACAGCCAGATTTCCACCTGGTTTGGAGCAGTTCTAGCTCCTTTACCAAACCCACGATGTTACTATTTGAGATGTGCTGTACAGTAAGAAGGCGGTCTGATGTGAATTAGGTCACGCTATTAGCAATAGGTGACCTTTCACTGATGAACAGTTTTTAAGCAAGGGAGAAGATGTTTTGGAAGTTAAGACACTGCACAGAGCCTCCCTGCGCTGACTCCACATGCTGCTTTACGCCGCGTAGCTATAATAAAGCAACACAGCCGTATAAATGATAGTTCTGGTTTTCCATAACAAGCTATAACTGGAGTAGGTGACTAGGAAAATTTTTAGATAAATGGTGGGATCATAACCTTTTTATGCAAAATGGACAAATAAGTTATGGAGATATCTGGGAAACCCTGAGGCTCTGTAGCTCTACTTCAAGCCATAGGCACAGTTAAAGCAGACAGTAAATCACTAAATCTCATCTCAGATTTTACAATTTTGTTGTTGTTTTGGTTTTTGCCAGTTTTTGCTGACAGATGGAAAAAATACTGGCTGAACGTGGCCAAGATTTAATTTACCTCCTATTTCCACAGCACATTCCTAAAAAACATACAGCATTTTATTCCCAGTGCTTAGAAGAATTACTAGTAAATAGTCACACTCCAACAGTACATACTACAAAAATACCACTGTAATACTTTTTGCTACTCATGAGAATTGCACTACATTACAAAATTTTCTCAAGAATATTTCTAAATGGTCATCTATAAATGTGTGCATACATTCATATAAATATAGTTACTTGAATACTTACCAACTATGCATGCACATACTAAAAATCCATATGTCCATGTACAGAGAGACAGAACTGTGATACTGCCCTGCAACAGCATCATGTATTAACTGAGTGGGCAGTAAAGTGGCAAAGATACCTCTGAAGATGGGGGAAGCCCTTCTTCAAGGCATCTTCTCTTTCTTTACCTGTCTATCAGCTGGATTTAAGAACCAAGAATGATTTAACTGCATGAAGAAATGACGTCTGAGGCACAGACTTCAGTGACAACTCTCAGAAAGATATGTTCACTTGTTCTGAGGAATTCAAAGTCAAGCTTTCCAGCACCAAGCCTTAACTATGCCAACTCCAAGATTTTCTGACTTTCGAAATGAAACATCTCATACTCCCTTTCTTCACTATTTCTTTTCCTTTTTGAATCTTGATAAAAATATCAAGATTGCAGATGACTGATGAGTGGTAATTATTGAACACACCCAGCTTTGTTACTTACAGGCACCCACATAAGCAAAGCTATATCCAGTCTAACATGGGAAAAATATACCTCCTATCAAACATTATACCCATTCTGATTCTGTGTGCACCCTGGGGAGGCCCAACGTTTCCAACTACAAAAACGCATTTACAGCTGCTATCATCGAAGTTTTCATTGTTCTCCATAGTTTTTCAGACCACAAAGTTATGAGGTGTAGTGCAGGAAATAACTGGTGTACCTTCATTACTGCAGTGTAAGGGGTGTCTTTAGTAGATGTAAGTGTCCCAGAGGTACCCAGGACATACCCTTGTAAAGGTTCCTTAGGAATCACACAAAGACTCCTTCTGCCGACACAGCTAGAGAAACTGGCAATTTAGGGTCCCTAGGTTCTCCCATGTGTCCGCCATTTTGGACTATGGCTCATAAAAGGGTAATTTTCCTCCATGAGCACTAGGGAAAGCAGAACAGCATTAATATACGTCCTTCCTAAATAAGGATTCATCTGCACAGCATGAGATCTGCTGCAGTCCTTTCCTCCATTTAGATATGAAGGCACATACTGCAGTGATGCTGGTAATATCATGCCCAAGCAGTGAGCGTAAGACAAAATGCACAGGGGTACTTACAGTAGTCCCTGGCAAAGGTAATGCCTGCTGACAGAATTGGCCAGACATTGATCCACTGGTGATGTTAGTTTCAAGTATTGTTCAGCAATATGACAGACATTAATTTGATTTAAGATTTAAGGAAAGCTGAGATCAAACAATCTCAGAATGTAAGGCAGGCATTTACAATGCCTTATTTATACACAGATGTGGGGTTTTTGGAGGGGTATATTTCCTTTTGACACAACATTGAAAATATGTCCTCATACTTGGAGTTGTACTTTCTTCACTTGCTGTTTTAAAGGAATAGTTATGCTACTTTTTTTTAACACTTCAATTATTTCTGGGGTACATTTTTCTAAAGCTGACAGTTCTTATTTAAAAAATTGATCTTCCTAGGTTTAATCAGCTATGCGCATTTATCCTTGTACAAAATGAGGTACACCTTACAAAACAGCCGATATCAGCCAAATGTACCCATCCTCTGTGTGTCCATTTTCCTGTTTCCCAGGCTGCAGCACTACACAGCATTAGCAATACTCAACTCATGTCCAGCATATCGATATAGAACGACCCTCTAAGCTTCCTATCAGCTGTACTCTCATATTAAAAAAACACTTTACCATGCTTCATGCTCATTACTTAGTAACTGCTCCTTGCTTCTAAGAACCACATCCTTATTTACGCATGCACATCCTGGCATATCTATCTTAAAAGTGGAAAAAGAACAGGGATTCAGGGAAGCTATGATTGCATTTTATAAAATTGTAAGTGGCATGAAAAAGATTCATTGGGAACAAGAGCCTTCTGTCTCTTCCAATACAAGAATTAGCAGGCAATCATTGAAATGAACATTGCAGGTCTAGAACAAGCAAAGGAGATGGGTCTTCGAAGAACATATAGTTAAACGGGAGAATTTCTTATGGCTGGATGTTATGCTGCCAAAATTTTAAATGCAAAAAAGGCAGGATAAATTCTTTATCTGGGGGCGGGGAGGCAGTTCTACAGAAGGCTATGCAATACAAGCTCAGGAAACCCCAAACTGCAACTTGCTGGAGGTTAGGCGAGCACTCTGGGGAAGTATCCTCAGACGCTTGCCTGGTTCTTGTACTCCTCTGTTGGCAAGCGCTATAGCGCACTATCAGAAAGAGAGTCTGATGTCAGGGAGACCTTTGTTCTGGCCCGATATGGCCAGTTTTACATTCTTATATCACTTACATTTATTTTGATTACATTAAAGTTAGTCTAATGTGACTGCAAATAGAATTGAACCCTTCACATCATCATAACCTCCCTTTCCGAGCACAAATACATAAAGGGAAAATCCAAGGACTAAAAAATTCAATGAGCTGCCATCATGACTCAGTTTGTTGCATGTATCATGAGGAGAGCCTAATCTGATAATTTTATACAATGGAAAAATAGAGGGTTTTTTCCAGCGACAAAAATTATCATTCATTAGTGAACAAAATTGCATCTAAACCTAAATGTATTTAGATTACAGCCAAACCACTCAGACATGTCGGCTGAATGGGAGACATTCATTAATAAGGAAATAACAAGCAGAGTATTCACTAATACAGTAATACTTAGATATTCAGAAGGGGATGCATATGTGCACAGGGAATATCTATGCATATTACTAGAAGATTTGTGTTTACTGGCAGAATACGCACCTGTGTATTTCCAGGCTGATGAGCTGTTACACAGGCACTCACATCAACTCAGAAGAAATGCTACTGAAGTTTGCACACCTGCTTTCCCAATCAATCCAAACAAAATAACGTGCAAGTGGCCCGATGTTCACACAAATTGCATTGCTTTGTTGAATCTGTGTCTCCGTCCAGCTAAGTGGTACCCAAAAAAGCATGCACATATCCTCCCGCTGGTGGTCATGTGAATCATGTCCTCCTCCTCCTGAGGAAGCATGCTAGATACAATGTTTTTTTGTTTCTCACCTTACAAAAGCATCGTCCTCATGCTGAGCTACAGAAGAACATGATTAAATGATATGTCACTGAAAGAAAGGCTACGTCCATTTTCTACCACAGTAATATTTTCTAAAACCACAGTTTTTTGATCATTTCAGAGTGCACTGGGTTTTTCCTGGTGAGTAAAGATGTGCTTACTGAATTTAGAACATAGTTTCTCTCAGACTGAGCTGCAGATTCCCAAGCTGCATAGTTGTGGTCGGATAACTCCTCCGTGGGGCGTTTGGAGTTTCCTGAGTATGGAGGGAAAAAAGAATTAATCTGACTCCAGTGTTTAACTCATTTGCAGGACTCAGATTTCCTGTTCTGCAAACATAAAGGGTTTGCAAAGAGTGCGTAAGAGCTTCCAAGATGTATAGCTATGTGAGTGCTAAAGATAGGGAGCTCCATTCTTCTTTCTGGCTTAAATTGCCAAAGCTCTATGGATTTCAGCTGTATTATTACCAATTCAAATGTGTTCCAAGTCAGAGGAAAGTCAAGAACAATGTGTATTTATGAAAAAAGGCCAATTCTTGTTTGGCTGAAGTTCATAACCCGAAAAGAACCCAGTAATTCCACTATTCTCCAGCTTAAAAGTTGGCTACATCTTTCACTTACCAGCATCTGCTCTGTGGTGCACGGCATCAGTAGCATGGAGGGGGATATATTTACTGATTATTTATGTTGCAATTTTCAAAGGCAGAGAATGTTTTAATCTTAGATGAAGTTACAGCATGAAAAATATCAAGTCAATCTAGAAACTAAAGCAGCGCTTGAAAAGGGAAGTAAAATACCGTGGCGAGGTCTACTTGAGGTGATAGCTAGAGAATAAACATGATTGTATGTGCCGTAAGATTTTCTAAGCTAACTTAGTGGTTAAGAAAGGTGCTGAGCTAAGATTTTTGGGAACAAAGGAACATAGCACTGACCTAATTCCTCTCCATTAATCAACACTAAAGTCCCATTCACTTCTAGAGAGCAGAATTATGCTAAGTTAAGCACTTCTGAAGACCCCTAGAGAAATTTTTGTGTATAAATTTGGCAGGTGTGGTACAAGCACTGCCGATGCACGCCCTCTTTCACACTGACCTACATGTTTTTAGGAGCAATACATGCAAGTGTGAAAGGACAGTTGGATTTTAATATCCCCAGGATTACTTGCTGTTCTTCTTTAGAGAATGTCTCCAGCTAATGCATTCTATGTTGGCTTGTGAACACGCATCTAAAAGCAGGAACAGGATCATAAGCTCATTTCACATTGGCTACCATATAGTTCTCAGGTAGAAGCATGAAATTTTCCAGGCTAGATGAGGCTATGAAGTCCTTCCATTAGGGTCATATATCTTCACTATCACCCCAATCCATCACGTTAGCTGTTTCTTACAAAGCTGCTCACTGCTTTAGTCTTGATTGTCTAGGAAGCTCATAAGACACAATCATCTGCTACTGTAGGTCTTCTGAAATTCAAAGTTAGCACTTTGCTATAGCACATCTGTGATTCGAATCCTGAATTTAGAGAGTGTTTCATCCGGTAAAAAAACTTCCAGGTTTGGAAAGGCACATCTTCCTAATAATTTTGTCATAAAACGTGATGCAAATTAGTATTTTAGCATCTCTTCAATGCCTTTACTTCATCAATCACTCTCCTTTAAGGAATGAAAAAGTACCCTGTATTTACAAAACCTGCATTTAAGGGCCAGCTCCAGATGGGAAATTACGATCCCCTACTACAAGAGTGAAAGACAGTTTATGCAAAACAACACAGGTAAACAGGCGAGAGAGGATGAGGAGGGCATTGCTTTCATAAACGGCATAATATGAAACTGTTGGGCTTGTGGTTATTGCTTCTGCAGGACTCCTTTGGTATGGTTGAACTGGTAAAAGAAATCATAGAGTCATAGAACGGTTTGGGTTGGAAGGGACCTTAAAGATCACCTAGTTCCAACCCCCCTGCCATGGGCAGGGACACCTTCCAATAAATCAGGTTGCCCCATCCAACCTGGCCTTGAACATTTCCAGGGAGGGAGCATCCACAACTTCTCTGGGCAACCTGTTCCAGTGCCTCACCACCCTCACAGTAAACAACTTCTTCCTTATATCTAATCTAAATCTACCCTCTTCCAGTTTAAAGCCATTACCCCCTGTCCTAGCACTACATGCCCTTGTAAAAAGTCCCTCTCCAGCTTTCTTATAGGGCCCCTTCAGGTACTGGCAGGCTGCTATAAGGTCTCCCCGGAGCCTTCTCTTCTCCAGGCTGAACAACCCCAACTCTCTCAGACTGTCCTCAGAGGAGAGGTGCTCCAGCCCACTGATCATCTTCACGGCCCTCCTCTGGACTCGCTCCAACAGGTTCATGTCCTTCTTATGCTGAGGACCCCAGAGCTGAACACAGTACTGCAGGTGGGGCCGCACAAGAGCAGAGCAGAGGGGGAGAATCGCCTCCCTCAGCCTGCTGGGCACGCTTCTTTTGATGTGGCCCAGGATACCGTTGGCTTTCTGGGCTGGAAGCACACACCGCCGGGTCGTGTTGAGCTTCTCATCAACAAACACCCCAAGTCCTTCTCCTCAGGGCTGCTCTCTATCCATTCTCCGCCCAGCCTGTATTTGTGCCTGGGATTGCCCCGATCCGTGTGCAGGACCTTGCACTTTGCCTTGTTGAACTTCATGAGCTTTGCACAGGCCCACATCTCCAGCCTGTCAAAGTCTCTCTGGATGGCACCCCTACCCTCCAGCGTGTCAACCGCACCACACATCTTGGTGTCGTCGGCAAACTTGCTGAGAGTGTTGAACAAAGATGTTGAACAGTGCTGGTCCCAATACCGACCCCTGAGGAATGACACTCGTCACTAGTCTCCACTTGGACATCGAGCCGTTGACCATAACTCTTTGAGTGCAACCATCCAGCCAGTTCCTTATCCACCGAGTGGTCCATCTGTCGAATCCATGTTTCTCCAATTTAGAGATCAAAAATCAAAGGAATTTAAATCAAAGGAGAGAGACACTGGCACCTTATTTACAAACCTAAACCGAACCACCTTTCACTTCCTCCCAGCTATAACTTTTCACTGTCATTTAACCCAGGATCGTTATCAATTCAGGTCAGTATTGGTCAGTTAGTATGTACTGTGCATAAACACAGGGAGAGAGCGTTAACATTTTAGGAAGATAAGAAGAGTGTTCACTGCAGAGTGCTCCACACAGTTACACACAGTTGTGACAAACGTCTCTGACAACTGGTGAAGCAGCAGCCCATGCCTGCCTGTGCAATTCGTTCAGAAACAGCATGGAAGGTGGCCAGCATCAGCACAGCCCAGTTCTCAGCTTCTCCTACGTTGGTGAGCACGCCGGGGTTTCCAGAGTCACCAACTCTGCCTCTAGCAGCAAATGAAGAAAATAATTTTAAAGAGCCAATACAAATATTTGACTTCATAGAACAGTTTGCTGGGGGGGCAGAATCAGATAATTAAAGAACGGGATTAAAATGAAGCCTGACAATTTCAATATTGAACTCTAAAAATCCTAGTGTCCTGCTTTGGTATCTGAATGAAAGTTAACTCAGTCAATAAGGCTGTTATCCACAAATATTGTCCAAAAATGCAAACAACCAGTATCCTGGTTAGCTAAAATTTGCAGACATTTCAATCATGAATTAAGAAACCACTTGTGGGATTCAGTGTATCAGATGCTCAGTGTATAGGCCATATTTCATATTTTTTAAGGATAGAATTTTTATTAAATATTTTCACAAACGTTTAAACTGCAAAAGACAGAATTAAATTTTTCCATTAAAAATCTAAATTTAAAAAAATATTAGGAAGAAGGGCTTTCACTGGAGAGTCTTTCCATTTTCTGCAGTTTCCATTTTAAGGAACAACCCTTTAGAGTATTGGTATATGACAGAGAAAAAAGGGAAGTAATTTAAAAAGAAGAGAAAATGAAGCTGAAAAATGAGCAGGCAAAATGGACTTATTTGGTCAGCTGACTCATACCAGAGCAATTCCTGAAACCTACGCAGAAGTCTGGAAAATAATTAAGATTCTTCTGTGGGATTTCCTTTTCCTTGGTCCTTGGAGAAAAACTGTCTATTTAACTATAGAGCAACCAGCTCTCTGCTCCTCCTCAGAAGCTCTTATGCTTGGCTCCGTTCTTTGGGACACAGCTCCCTTTTATGTTTCACCTAGATGGTGATTACTCCCTGTATTTAAGCTTCTGCATGATGGGGAGATGAGAAAAATATCACACAAGAAGCAAAATCACATCCTGTAATTCCCTTGTCAAGCAAAACACATCAGAGCCTATTGGCACAGTCCTTTTTGAGAACCAGCTCCTTCAGCGTACCGTCTGGATGGCAATTACTGCAGCAGAGTAGTTGAGAAATGGTCCTTGGACTTAGACAACTGCCAGCGCTAAGTAAATATTTCTTCAATGTCCACATTTCTCACACAGGTGCTGAGGACATCTAAATGCATTATACATACAAAAGGAAAACCCAGAGAAGACACGCATCATCAAATACATTTTTTAATCCTTATAAATGCACTTGGAATAACAGCAGGATTGAAAACACCGCCTTGGTAAATGTGTTTGTTTCAACACTCTTGATGGGCTGCTAGATATTAAAGAAGCTATTATATACTCTCTGCAAGAACCTACCTTTGCCTGAACTTCCACTTTACGCAATCTTACAGCAGACTAGAATTGGAAATGAAAGATGGTAGAGGACCACAAAACGTCCATGAAGCTATAAACTGACTGCACAGTCCACCAACTTCACGCTGACACAAGTTCAGACACTCAGATTTATTTAGACAGCAGACTTCTATTGATCCTTCAGGTGATTTAGACTCCTCGGCATCATTAAAAGCTTACATATAAAGCAGATTAAGAAGTGTCCTCATGAATATGTAATTCTGGGTGAAGGACTATTGTAAATCCCAAGAATAGATGTGGCTACAGATTTTATTAGAACATTGATATGTTTTTCATGTGTACTAGCTTCCTTGCCTACTTCTCTGAGCCAACTCCCGTACTACTAAGATTCTCCTTATTAATTTTCCATGTTCTGTCTATAACATTTTTCTAGAAAATGCAGGAAAGGAGCAGATGGAAAAACCCAAACTGATACAAAAACCGTGCACATAAGCATTGTCTTTTCTGTGTTGTGTTTGTGTAGTCCCTAGCACAAAGAGACAAACAAATCAATAATTCCTGTGAGATTATCCGATGACATATCAGTTGTGCCGGTTTTAGTAGGAAAACAGAAACAAAAAACCACCTGGACTCTACGAGCCTGGACAAGCAGGCACTACAAACAAATCTGCACGTCTGAGTTATTTCCAAAGGCAAGCAGGAAGCACATAGTAAATTAAGGCAGGCCAGCTGAGAAACCATCACTCAGCAGCTCCATAGCATTAATTCTTTTCAATAAATGAAATTGTTAATTAGCATTTTCGAAAACGATGGACAACTTAGATGAACTTAATTGGACATAGGACAGTGGCAGTAGTGAAAAGTTCTGCTTCGGGTACCTGTGTGAGGGAAAGGCTAAAGAGGCAGGGTGACAATACGTGTACAGGAGCCTCACACAGATCTCACGTGGGTGGGAGCCTGCGAGGGTCCTTGTCCCACCAAGCGGGCAGCCGTCCGTTGGCCCATGTATTGCAAAATGAGTACCACACCATGAGACCTCACCTCCCAGCTGCCACCACTACCTCTGCAGGCATAATACTGCTGTTCCTCTCCCTCGGCCGAATCCTCTCCTGACTACTTCACACCAGGCTGAACAGCATCCAAGAGAACAAAAAGAGAGATTCAGACACATTTAATGATGTTTTTCCCTGCACAGGGTTATGGGGTGTATTAGTCTCGACAGAACAAGTTTTCCAACAGTGATGGGACTTGGAGCATTGATCCACCAGAGTTTAACCTTCTTCCAGAGGCAGCACTCTGAAACAAAATCAGCCAAAAAGGTGTCCAAATGCTATAAAAATGAGGGAGGTGGCTGTATTTAAGCATCGATAAAATGACTATATTTTACTCAAGTATCCACAAGATACTTCTGCTAGCCAACATGGGTGGGGGTTCAGTTCTGCTTTTTGTTTTTCAAAGAAGATTCCTGGATTTCTGTGAGAAAAATTATATTGTGTTAAAACTGAGAAAGAACTTCTCTTTCCGAGCAAGATTTCTCTCCAGGAAAACATCACAGACTATACCGACACTTCAGCATACTTTCTCTCGCTACTGGAGAAGGCCGGTGCATAGCAAAAGCTGGCAGACGCCTCTTTCGCCTTTATTAAAAAGCATCCATGACTGGACTGAGATTTCTGACATTCACTGAACACAGGTTACAGTCTTCTCCTGGGCCTCTACATGGGGCAGTTGCACTGCTTTGCAATGCAGAACAAAAGATTCAGGACACTGACTGTATTTTTTAAAGGTATGGCATGCAAAAGGTTTAGGTAATTTCTTCACACTTACTCTTTTTTCTGTAATTTCATTTGATAGCCACCATTCACCACTAATTAAAGCAGTTCTTGAAAAAACACTGTTCTGGATAAACTTCCAGAAGCAGAGGCTAAATTCTTCTTCCGCCTCTTTCTTCTAACCTCTTCGGAGCCCTCACTGTTAATTCAGACACTGGCAGCTAACGTCTTTCAGTTCTGTTACGCAACTTGGCTTCCAGCATGTGCAAGAATTAACATGTTTCTCCAGATAGATTTGCTTTCCCAGGCTCCTGCCTTCTCAGCAATGTGAGGTACTTGTGTAGAGTCGTCTCAATTTCCTTTCAATCCCCATTTTTCTACTTTGATTTTTTTCAGAGATAGGAAAAGTCTGCTGTATATTTATCTTGAACATTCAAACGCACTAAAAAGAACCTATCTGGGATTCCAGGCACCATGGCTAAATAATAAAAATACAGTCAGCCTTATGCAAACAAATGTGTACACACCAGCCGCCTCAAAATCATGCAGGGCAAAAAACTACTCGTGCCACAGATCCCCCAGAGAAAACAAACCTCAGTGGCTGGTACAGCCCTTCCCACTCTGAAAGCATCAGACTGCTTTTAGCCCCCAACTGCTGGACGATCCAACACAGTATTTTAAGTCACCTTCTGTTTTGGTATTTCCACGCGTTCAAGTGCTGAACTTGTTCATTGTTCTGAATCGTGAGAATACCAAATATAGATTTATCTTTCAATCCTATCTTTAAATCTCTAATTTTAAATCTACAACTTTCCAGATTTATGTAGTTAGAGATTTACTCCTCCCCAGAAATGGCTATTTGATATCAACCAGTAGGATAAAACATATCTCCTGTCTTTGGCTTCTTTTTCACAGCTTGACTAATGCGTCAAATTGCCTGTATTTTAACAAGAAGATGCAATATATCTGAGAAATAAAATAGCACAGTCCTTAGTAGGTGTTCACATTCTTCAGCTTGCCATCTTTTACCCATTTGAAGCAAATGTTTTTTATCGCCATATGTCAATAAAACCTAAGAGCCGATAAAACAGCATAGCTTGCATTGTGGGGCACTGTTAAACAGGAATACATGGATGACATCCAGTTACTTTAAGGCACAGCAAGTGTAATTCAGTAGAAGGCAAAAGAGCCTCATTTACCGCCAAGGATTTTTTTCTTTTTCATTTAAAAAACATATGTTTTTAGTATGATATTGTTGAAAAACAAAGCATTCCTTTAAATGGGAATCTTCAAATGCCGTGATTGCTTATTAGTTGATTTGCCTCTGTTTTTGTAATTACCTGTTTGTTTTTACTGCTTGAGATTCTAGGCCGGCACCATCTCTGCAGAGACTAAATCAGGCAATATTAAGGGACTTTTGTGATTCTAGGGCAAGGCATTTTTAAAGTACAAAGCAACAGCTATTTCTGGTGGCCGACACAGTCTAGAGCCCAAAGACACATGATTATGCCTTCAGAAAGGCAACAGCCGGAGCACATGACGGTCATTTACTATAACCCCCATCTCCCTGGCAGCCCTTTGCTTGGGGACAAAGGACTGTTCCAGGAGCAGAGTATCTGAGCTCACTGCGCTTGCTATGAGATGTACAGCATGGCTCCTGCAGCCTCTCTGAACAACAGACACCAGTCACCTCCAGACAACCTCCAGCAACTATTCTTTCAGCAACCCGCTACACTTCCATTTACGTCCTCAAAATAAAAAGACAGGAGAAGCCAAACCGAGGCAGATCAAACAAACTTTCCTTATGTTCAGTCAATCACTCCTTCAGAGAAGCCCACCAGGCACGTCAGAAAAGAATAACTATTCCAAGGCAAAGGAACCAAATGAAGACAACTCCGAGGCAAAGAAAAGGCAACTCTCACACTGCAGACAGCACAAAGTCGTTTCCAACCGCTCTGCCACTCCAGCGCTTACAACCCTCTCCAAAGAGAGGGGCAGAGAGAGAGTATCAGAGCAGAACCCATCACATGAGACACAGCTCTCAAGAACACAGACAAATCATAGGATGAATAAGGTGCGGGGGCCAAAGGATGAAAAAAACCATTGGAGTAAGCAATCTGAAACCTTAAGAAAAACAGGAGCAAAACAAACTTGGAAATTTAACCCAACAGCTCAGATAATCCTGTAATAACACGGTTGCTCTTACCTTTGCCATCTGCGCCTGCACGCCATTTGCTTTGAGAGATGCTACTGCTTTCTGTGCTGCTGCCGGACTGTCAAAATCCACAAAACCGTAACCTGCAAAATAAACAGATAAATAGGTGCTTTCATTATTATCCATGTGTATGTGCATAGATGAAGATTTTATTTTTATAAAGAAGGAAACCCTTTCCATTTTCTCACGTTGTCTCATAGCCTTCCAGCAGCACTGCCACCACCACCAGCCATCACACTTCTATTTCTCACACCTTTCCTCCTGAACCTAGTGAGGTTTAAGGAAACGTAATGACCTGAAGCTTCAAAGTACAGGAAGGTATGCAGCAGAGGGGGAGAAAAGGTAGCTCATTGTCTGTCCTAAGAGATAAAAGGTCCCTGGCAGCAGGAGGGCACGTGCTTGTGGAGCTCTGGTGCTCTGCAGTCCTGCCCCATCTCTTCCATAAGAGGCGGCAGCAGTATGGCCCTCCAAGGGATACAAAGCTACAGCTCGCAATGGCTGGTTTTGTGAGAAAACACCACCCTTTCCCTGTCCCTTGAAACCATACGAGGATTAACCTTCAGAAGACGAGGGTAGCAGGTCTCTGCAGCAGGCTGGGGCCATCTGTGTAGGGGCAGGGAGTGCAGTCTTCCAGCATGTGGGAGCAATTAAGAGAGAAATCACAACCTGCGCTCTACAACTGACTGCCAGATAGCTCTAGAAGATGGTAAGATAATAAAGTCGCATCCTGGTTAAGTCACATCCCTTTCATCTCGCCGCCCTCTCTGCTGGAACAAGGGCCAGGTCCCTACCAGGAACTGCTTCAGGGTATCACCTCAACAGCAGCTTAGTGAGGTGAGATCTTAGGGATTGGCAAGGGATAATCATCTGCTTTTAAGTGGCTTTCCTATTCCCAGTATCTGCATTAGTTGAGTTTATTAATCAGCCAGTCACCTCCTATCTTCTCTTCTTCCCTCTCCGTTTTCTCTTCCTTTAACCAGCAAGACTGGTATGTTCAAGCAAAGATCAGTGCTGTTAAGCCCCTACTGGATATCAACAACTCTAGCAGTATTTTTATTTTCCTAAAGATACAAAGGAGGGCAAAGAGGACCAGGAATGGACATTTACAACTTCTAAGCACTGAGCTATCTCTCATCTTCAACAGCATTCAAATGTCTTGCTCATAAATATTTCAACAGAGTTAGGAAGATTTAAAAATCTCGCCAAGCACTTATTTAGGCAGCTGCATATATTTCACAATCCATCCAGGAAAAACCCTAGCCTACATCTTATTAAGCAATTACAGGACAGGTAGGCACGTGCTGCTTGGACAAGCTGTGGCCAGGGGCCACCTCTTTGGCATCTCCCTGGGAAGCCATATGGACGAAACTGAACTGCCTGAAAGCTTAAATAATATTAGCATAAGCATATTTATAGCATAACAGCTCCTTTGCAGACATCTCCATTTACTAGGTCAATACACATCATACAGGAGGCAACCACAGATATGCTTTCCTGCCGTATCCATTTTTATTTCTGTTGCCAGCCTTTCTTCCTGCTCCTGGGAGGCCTTATTGCTTTCCTCTCTGCACCAAATCTAGGTATAAGAGTCTGCGCTTGTGATCACCTTGCCCCCCAAGTTACCAACATCTCTTTATCATTCTTTTGGTATGTATGCATTACTCGATGCAGGGGTTAGTCCAATGATGAAAGAATTCTGTGCACACGGACTTTTTTGTTTTCTTGGCTTAGATCTCATTCGCAAAGTTTTAAGAAAATGAAAAATAAATAAGAAAAGAGAAACAGACAAAATTGTTAAAGAAACTGCTGACTTACTTAGAGAGTATGAAAAGCACTATTTGGATAATCAAGTCAAGACTTGAACATTTCTGTTCTTCTCTCAGTTTTCTGTTTCTTTTTTTTGGTTTCAGGTGAATTTTTTGGTAGGTCATTACTATAAATGGAGGGAAAGCCTAGAACAACTGTACACTGGAACAGCAGATCTAATAAACACCATCACGAACAAGTGCACTGGAGTTTGGTCAACTTGGGGAGGTGGGGGGTGTTTTACCTGCTCAGATTCCCCCATGTGATTTTTCCTTTTATTGCTACTGAGAATGCCATTTTTAAATCAGCTTGTTCTACACCGCATTTCGCTTTGCAGTGTTATCCAAGCTGCCTCTTCCTGCAGAGCGGCAGTGAAGCTGATGCTGCTTTGAACCAAAAAACATGCTACAAGAGAGCAAGAGTCCTCCCTGGATTTCTCCAATGCCTTTGCCCTTTGGGAGAGCAGCTTCTGGGAGGAAGGAGGAGATACAATTAGATGCAGCTTCCATCTTGCTAGATAAGAGATCCTGACAAGAAGCCAGAGCTGCTAAGTGGGAAACCTGAAACACCTTGGGAAGTCATGGGATAGCCTGGAATCAACACAGAGCAAATTATTTTTTAGGATAGCAAGGTGCTCTTCTCAGGAGACTATATTTCTTTTTTATTTCTCACCATGTTCATGCCCAAAAAACAGGAGGTGAAAGTGCAAAAATAAGTTTTAATATTGGGATTAAAAACACATAATACAGTTAGACTTTTATATTTATCATCAGTGTACAGTGCAGGATTCATGTATGCATGAATAGAAGAGAAATTCTTTTTAATATGACTTTCTAGACAGCACGGTAAGTATTCACATCTAAGCTAGTATTGCTTGTAAATATAAATCAGAATGTGTAAGAATATTCTGGTGTTGTATTATAGAGATCAGGTATATCTAACATAGTGAATCATTGAAGATTAACATCAGTCCTTAGTATCTAAAGCCATGAATATCTTCTAAACATTTATTTCATGGGCACAAGGGGCTCTATAACTATATCGGAGATCCAGTGAGAGTCTCGAGACAAGAAAACCTTGCATCTTTAGCTGCCTGTTATGCATTCTAGTATTACTACTCCCAGCCTCACTGCAAAGCTGCTCTTTTTCCTTCCCTCAAGTTCATTTTCATTCCAAGTATCTTTTTCTGGCCCTCCCCCCCTCCCGACACATCTCTCCACCACACACAGAACATCAGGACAAAATCACTCCATTGCTGAAAACTCATCCAAAGAACATCAATCTGCCGCAAGGGAAGCCAAGTTCCCAGGCTGTTTCAGCATTCAAGTATCCTTACAAGAACCCTGCAATGCTATATAACAGAAAACCAGGCATGCTGCCTTTTTGTACAGTTTATGTTCTTCCATGTAGATGTTTATAGCCTATGTTGGTGACCTACACTAACATATTTCATTTGTTTATAATCTCACTTCATTTTTTGGGTCTCGGGCACTAACAAAGTAGCGCTGGCCTTTTTGTTTGGGTTTTGGGAGTTTTTGTTTGTTTGGGTTTTTTTTCTTTTGTTTTATATACTTTTCAGGGTAGATCAAGTTTAGTCCCCACAGAAGCTAAAGCTGGGTCTTGGAACATCCCCTCCAGCTCTCCCCATAGCATAAACGAATCCCCAAACGCCCTGTGCCAAAAGTCCTTCCCTCCTGCCCAGGCCGTGGCTGGAGCGGGCGCAGGCTGTGCTCCCCGCCGGCAGAGCCGGGCTGCTGTGGCTGCCCCTGGCAGGTACAGCACGGGCGGGTTTGGCTGCTCAGGCCCCCATCCCTGCTCAGCTAATTATTCCCTGGCTCCTCCTGGGAAAAGGCTGGCTGGAAGCATCCCCCGGGAGGGATTCAGACCAGGGTCTGCCAGTCAGATGCTGGTGCTCTAAGAAAACGTCTACATTTCTTTTTCCTCTTTTAAAAACAAGTGCAAGCCCCACCAGCCCCACCCTCTGCTAGCAACGTTTTGGTCAATGGATTATACTCCCCCCCCCCCCAGTTTTTGTGCAGAACATAATGAAAAACGCACTTGGATTCTAAACCAGGACCTTCAGACTCTGCTCACAAGAATCCATCACCACCACAGGAAACCAAAACCAAAACTATTTCCCCTTTTTTCATGAAGCATCCTGCCCTTTTCCTTTAAGAGCTCCAAACGCAAATAGGGAAAGCTGCGTTATCCCCTGCTGCTTCGAGAGATGGGAACTGAATTTATCACTAACATGAGCCCCTCAGCTCAAGCATACTTACACTGAGGGTGACTTCAGCACTCCGATGCTACAATGAGTATTCCAGGATCCCGAGTTTTTTTTGTAAATGACATATTACTGGTTTGTACATGCAAACACACACACAAAAAACCCCAAGACAAGACTATCTAGATTAATTGTTAAACCTTTCCTCTAAGAAATAAATGCCTGTAATTTTCTTTTGGCCTGATGCCATTAGAGCTAAATAATTAAATTTAAGGAATAAAACCAGTGTTTTTGTACCTGTGGGGGAAAGAAAACAGCTAAGCATCAGCAAGCGCAAGTTTATAGCTAGCTGCAATAAGTGCTACCCAAATACACTGGCAGACACTAAACATCTCCGTCTCCTACAACCTAAACGGCTGGGGGCCTCCCGGTCTCAGTTTCTCAGTTCCATAATTAAGCTTGGCAGCAGGTTCAAATGAATTAAAACTGAATGTCACTATTTCCTCAACAAATCCCTCATCCTTGTTTTTTCTTACTTGTCAGGAGAAGACCAGCAGAACAGCAATTAGTGGTAAGCAGTGCAGTGAAAAAGAACCAAGTATACACTAATTAGGTCACTCGCCAAACACATTCATTTCATTGGCAGATTTAATCAATGTTTTCCTGAAATGTCTTAAATCTCCTATGCTAATTTAAAGTTTTGTTATTGTTGTTACTTTAAACACAGATGGGATGCCTGGAGATTTTCAATTGCTTTCCGCAAATCCATTTCAAAATAACAACCCCTCATATAGTATATCATCAAAATTTAGGCACAGGTTTTAGGAAATGGCCTCTAATTTTATGCCAACATTTTTGTGCCTGCAAATACCTATGGGTGCAATTTTGTGGATTTAAGTAATTGCAGGTGTGTAGAGCTCTTAGACATCAAACTCTGAATTGCCCTGACTGATCGGGTACTTAAGGGTAATGCCAAATAATTTAAGGGACTGCCTGCCACTTACAGTTCCCACAATTATCGCGAAGTGCTGGAGCGGTGGCACACAGCAAAGGCAAGCTCCCACTGGCGCATGTGGGCTTCACAGCCCGCCTCCCGGGAGCTCCACTTGCGTAGTGACAGGAGCAAGGGCCTGGCTGCCTTTTTGGAGAATTGAGGCAGCTCCTCTGCCGCTGCTGAAAGTGGTATTAGTTACTGGCAGCGAATGGGAACACAGGTTTCAGGGTATCCTGGAAGTTTGGTCCCCCAATTAGTACTTAGAGCTAGCGCACCACGCCGCTTGTTCGCATGGAAGACTCTCCGTTGGCAGACGTCATTGCTGACGCCATCGGAAAGGGAGCTGTCACGGCTGCTGAATTAATCCGCAGCCGTGCCGACCAGGCTCTGCCCACCCTCCTGTCCTGACCGCACGCCCCAGGTCCTCGCAGCGGCTCTCTCCTTCCTGCTGGCGCTGCCCCCTGAACTGGCTCGCCCACAGCCCCATGACCACCGAGGGGTGTGAAAGGGCAACCACACAGCCAGCCACAGCTCTGCACCCATCCCAGCTCTGTCCTGACGACCCAGGTGAAAATAAAAGAAAAAACAAACAGCAGAAGTGTTCTCTCCCAGAAGCAAGGAGTGGAGCACCTTGGCATGCTGCTGAGCTGGAGCTCTGCAAAGGCAGCAACCTCCGGTGGGGGCCTGAGAAAGGAGAAGCCATGATGAACAAGGGAGGATAAGCTGGGGCTGGTGAACTCTCATCTTCATCCTGCCACAAGGCCAAACATCACATCTGACCTCTGACCAAGTGCTGTTTTAAATCACTTGAATTCAAGTCACTCCACACTTTGCAACCCCCCACCCCGAGACAGGAGACAGGACAGCTGATGCACCCAGCCAGGAGACTGGCATGGAGTCTGTATGTTAATTCAACTAATGTGCCCAGGTAACTAATCTTGTTATTTAAAAAAAAAAAAAAGAAACCTAAATACACTGATGGGGAGCTCATACATACTGGGGAGCTCTTCTGGTTCCACTGATGTCAACAAACTTACTTCATCAAAAGTTTTAATGCTTTGTTTCTGTAAGCTAACATCTTTGTATTGACAGGAGAACACATCCAGCCTGACAGATGGGAAATGCTGACTTATGGCTGTCCCACACAACCTTCATTCCTGCAGGTCCCTCTGGACTTGGTGGCTGACACAGGAGTTTGAGGGAAGCTACAGCAAAGGGGGTCTCCAGCTCTGCCATTCTCCTACCTTGGAGTGTTTCACTTTGGCAGGTAGACATTTTTGACAACATAAAATTTGTGTAAATTTTGCATAAAATTTTATGGAGAATTTTATTTTTAAAGATAAACCTCAATTTGCTTATGTGTGATTACAACAATTCTGTTACACCCAAAACTGTTTTTCTAGGTCTGATATGCCAGACCACTTGGAACTCTGCTTCTCACTGGGATACAATGTCTTTTAAATGTAAGAAAGTTCCCAGTCCTTGTTTCTGGCCATCTAGAACTCAATATATCAGATCTGAAATCCAGAACAGACAAGACTGAGCATATCATTCATGTTGCGTCTTCAAGAGGTATAGGCTGTTTGGATAAAAAGGAGGATACAGTCATTTTAAGACAGCGCTTGCTTTTTTTCCTTAGTGTTTTTGTTAACTTTGCTCTCAGTTCACAGAATCACAGAATGGTTGGGGTTGGAAGGGACCTCTGGAGATCATTTAGTCCAACCCCACTGCTAAAGCAGATTCACCTGGAGCAGGTGGCACAGGATCGTGTCCAGGTGGGTTTTGAATCTCTCCAGAGAAGGAGACTACAACCTCTCTGGGCAGCCTGTCCCAGTGCTCTGTCACCCTCAAAGTAAAGAAGTTTTTCCTCATATTCAGATGGAACTTCTTGTGTTTCAGTTTGTGCCCGTTGCCCTTATCCTGTCACTGGGCACCACTGGAAAGAGTCTGGCCCCATCCTCCTGACACCCGCCCTTAAGGTATTTGTAAGTGTTGATAAGATCTCATCTCCAGGCTAAACAGACCCAGGTCTCTCAGCCTTTCCTCATAAGAGAGATGCCCCAGTCCCCCTAGAAACTGGAGTCCCCCAGGACTCCCTGGTCCTTCTCTGCAGAGCTGCTTTCCAGCAGGTCAACCCTTAACCTGTAGTGCTGCACGGGGTTATTCCTCCTTAGGTGCAGGACCCTACACTTGCCTTTGTTGAACTTCATTAGGTTCCTCTCCGCCCAACTCTCTAGCCTGTCCAGGTCTCGCTGCATGGCAGCAGAGCCTTCTGGTGTATCAGCCACTCCTCCCAGTCTTGTATCATCATCAGCAAACTTGCTGAGGGTACGCTCTGTCCCTTCATCATTGATGAATAAGTTGAACAAGACTGGACCAAGTACTGATCCCTGGGGAACACCGCTGGCTGCAGGCCTCCAGCTAGACTCTGCGCCACTGATCACAATCCTCTGAGCTCTGCCATTCAGCCAGTTCTCAACCCATCTCACAGTCCACTCATCTAACCCACATTTCCTGAGCTTACCTATGAGGATGTCATGGGGGACAGTGTCAAAAGCCTTGCTGAACTCAAGGCAAGCAACATCCACTGCTCTCCCCTCATCTACCCAGCCAGTCATGCCATCATAGAAGGTTATCAGATTGGTCAAGCACGATTTCCCCTTGGTGAATCCACGCTGACCACTCCTGATAACCTTCTTTTCCTCCACATGCTTAGAGGTGACATCCAGAATGAGCCGTTCCATCACCTTTCCAGGGATGGAGGTGAGGGTGGCTGGCCTGTAGTTTCCTGGGCAATTTAAATCACTCCCAAAAGGGGCTGTGACAAAAGAGAGGAACACCAGCCTAGGGAAGAGGCAGCAGTCAAAACGACTTGTTGAATTGGGAAACAATGAAATAAAATACATTTATCACAATTTTTTTTTTTAACTTTATGATGTCACTGCCATACATATCTGTATACATAGATGTATACATTTGAAGACACCAGCACAAAGTTTCTACACAAACACCAATATATATACACAATTAAGAAAATATATAATAATCAGTGGGCACTTCTTCACGATTAGATGAAACCACTTGGATTTCATGAGAACCTAAGTCAATTTTAGTTGTAAAGTTCACTTTTGTCCAGCACTTATTTAAAGTGTCTCTTAAAAGGCAGTATTCATTCTGACAATCAGGTAGTCCACAAAAAAGTGATTATCCAGTAATTTACTATGCAATTTTCAGACATTGTTTTATGCTCAGATAAAGAATCAAATTAAAGTCTTATAAGCCTTGGAAAATTAGAGTTAGCAAGCAAAGAGGTTGAATCACCCTTGAACACAAAATTACTGAAAACAGCTTTTTCTTTCATTGTTCAAATTGTGCTGAAATATTCCTACAGCTCCAAATGCTCAGAGTAATAGTAAAATATTCTACATTATTACTATTTTTAAACCTCTACTTTATAAAAATGTTCTCGGTGGCTAGAAAGTGGTGAATCATCACCTTTTAATTAAAACAGCTAATATATAGTTAGAAAAATAATTGGAAATTGAGAGTCTTAAATGCCAGAAAGAAAAGATAGTCCCTTCATTTCAGATCACTCCCCAGAGACACACCTACATTGTTAAGTATGCATATACAGCTGAAATTTTTTGTTCGCTTCAGCTTGATATGGAAATACGGCACAAAACTGTCACTTTGATTATGTTCCTGCAGTGATTTCTTTTGCCTCTTGCATTATTTGAATCCCCTTTATAACAACAGAACCAGAGAAAAACAGCACTGTAGGTAACTAACAAACAATTTTTAGACATTTGTTTGCAAACGCATTCTTAATTTGAACATTCAATTACTTTGATTTAAACAGAGTGCATATGAATGCAGGTTAGTATTAATTGCACAACTAATTAATGATAATATTTACATGCAAAACCGAAGTATGGAACTCGTGATGATCTTTTCTTATATTTTAAAATGTTACTAAATTGAAACATTTTTGCAGTCTCCAATAACTAAAGGTAATAGTACAAAGAAACCTATACAATTTTGGTATGTGGGAAAGAACTACTTATACAATAAATAAATGACTATATGTATATGCATACGTATGTGTATTTTTCTGGAAGGTAATCCTTCCAAAAACATACTCTCTGAAAGAACAGAAGCAGACCTCAAAACTGACAAAAGCTCTTTGTGAAATATGGTTGCAATAACAACAGCAAGGGGGAGAAGGGTGAGCAGTACAAATTTAGCAATTATACCTATGAGGAAAATGATATTGCACTTGACTACCCTCCCTCAACATTTACACTGCATTCCTGGCAATTCAGAACCACAAAGACTGGCAAACTGGAGAAAATTCTGGAAAGAGCACAAACATAAAAATCCGGATTGTGCAAATAGCAGAACTTTATTTGATTACCCCTAACAATACGCCAAGTGTTTGGGGCCTTAAAAGTGAACCTAGATGTGAGTGAGTACCTATAGGTAACCAAATGGCAACACACGACCAGCATAAACAGTGAGACGTAAGACTTCGTGAGGACCTGTCAAAGAACAAAAACGTTGGTGAAAATAAACCGAGAGGGAAGTTGAGAAGTATTTCCTGGTATTCTGTTAACAGCGCGAACTTGGAGTAATCATACAAAGCCAATGATGGAAAACTCATTGCTTGAGTTACTAAATATGGACTGAATAAAGAAGAGAACATATTGTAAATCTTGCAGTGGCAGAAGGACAAGAGATAAACACACTTTTCCATCTTTAACTTTTGAAGTTACTCTCTCTGCAAGTCCCATTGATGACTGTCAAAATCCAAACTGAAGGTTAATTCTATTTTTAAATACAGGAATAGCTCACATCTACATTTTCCATATAAACCAATGTGTGATTTCATATTACAATTATTTAGCACCACAACACTTCTTACTGGTGTATTAGTTTTATAATGTAATCATTAAGATTATTTTTACTAGACTTATTTAGCATAAGACATTCATTATGGCTCTGCAGCTGAGCTAAATTTCACACTTGAAGCAGTGATTGAAGAAAGCAGAATGTTCTCCCAAAAAACAAGTACTCCAAGAGCAGTGCTTAGTTACATATTTACATAGAAGGGAGGGAAGGATACAATAGCAGTTTCTTCCCTTGACTGAAGAAATACTCGGTGACTCACAAGTGATAATATTTTGCAATACCCAGAACTTGCAGCTTCAGATTACAATCTCCTACTTTCAGATACAGAGTTACGATATCAATTAATATCTTCACTGAAAAACCAGAAAGGAACCTTACACCCAAAATTGAAAAAGGGTTTGCTTTTTAAACAATTATTTTTCATATTCACTTTCCTCTCTAATCACAGCGATGTCCAGATGCTGAAGTTCCAAAATACCACAAGAAAGACTATTTTCTTGGTATTTCCAGCCAGCAGGAAACACTGACACTCTCATGAGAAAGTCTGTTCTTCTGAGGTTTCATGCTCAGTTATGCAGACTCCAGAGCTTTACTTAGCTTGGATAATGTTTGGGTAAGATATGAAACCAAATCTCTTGAGATTTGTCCATCACTTATTTTAGAGCTGAGTGACTTGAGTAAAAAACCTGGTGTACAGAAACAGTTTAGGGGAAAAAAAAAAAAAAAAAATCATTCAGCCATTATCTCCAAAAGCTCCCAGCGCCTGTGTAGACAAACAATTTTCTCTTCTAAATACTGGAGCTCAGTCTACCCGAAGCTAAGCAAGTTATCCACCAGCTGCTGAAAAGAGCATGTAACCTAAGCAGCTATGAGACTAACTCCAGTGCTCCCATGACTAGTTAGAAACAAATGTTAGTATTGTCATGCTAAGCACCTTTCAGGCATGGTATCTAGCATGGCACTCCAGCAAGCATTTATGGGCAGACATGGAAAAAACAGAGTATCAATGGGAGCTCTGCTTTCCATGCACAGTACCTATGGAAGAGAGCAATAAAATACTGGGGGGGGGGGGGGGGGGGAAATGAAGTCTTTCAGCAGTCAACTCTTTCAGCATTAGGTTTAAACAATGATACTATTCTAGGAGGCAAAAGAGAATGTTCTGTATCACCCAGTGCTCTTTGTCAGAAATGAAATATTCCATTCTCTTCCTCCCAACGCTGGATTGCTCAGCAATCATAACATTAAGTAACTGCAAATACTCGCGAGTAGGAAGAAACAATCTGACAAGAGAAGATGCACTTGGTGATCACACTGTGATTACTGTACTTTATTAAAAATAATTTTCATTTCAGTATGTTTTGACAAGAAAATAGAAAGCATCTTGTGCAGGCTTCAGGAAATATTAAAATAACCCAAGGTGATGAACATGTTATTATCCATCCTGTTCCAGAGGGAGGATGCTCAAGTACCGAAATGGTTTTCATTTCAAATACACATTCATTTTCAAGACACCACACTTGAAAAATTGGACTGTGTATTTGTCATACAGTAAGCAGTGATAAAGAGCACAGCAATTTATGTTCTTTATGCAAACCACTTGTAATTCAGAAAACAACTACAGTTTCTAAAAGGCAGCAAAGCGATAGCACTTTCCCAAGAAGTGAAATGTTTTTTTCATGCCAGTTGGCCAATTCTGGCATGTCAACCTTTGCTATGATAAACATTTTGGATAACATGCAAAGAGCTCCTATTCCAACCCATCAACACTCATGATGTCTTGGAGCTTTAGGCAGAGATGAGCAATACCTTCTGAATATTTCATGATTCTGATACTAAGAAAAGGATCCTGATACCACCATCACCATCATGCTAAAATATTAACGACCTTTTGAGCAAGAGGGTAGTATGCTTTCAAGAAATGGGTGGTGGTCACAACCAATGATACACCTGTGCTATGGAGGGGAAGCACAGCAGGGATGGGCAGCACAGAGCAGGAAAAGCCACAACACACAGGTCAGAACAAAACCCATGTTAAAGATACTGTGTAGATTCAGTGCCCCATGGCTTTGGTCTTACACGGTATTTTAGAAAATCAGAATTTAAGTATCCCTAAACTGTTATAGCTATATTGCCTATCACTGTTTATAGGGTGTTCTTTTTCTTTTGCAATAGATCCTTTCGTGGTTAAATACCAGTTGCACCTTCCGAGCCTCTCATCGTACATATACCACATTTATCTGTAGCCTGGAGTTCAAAAATGCTATTATTATGGTACCCCAGAAATGGCTATTAGTTTTCCAGGCTGCGAAAGAAAAAAAAAAAATGGAGAAGAAATCACATCAGAAAATCTCTTTTTAAGATCTCCAATCCATTTTTTAGATTTGAGATAGTTCTACAATCTAGCTAAGTGGAAGATGCAGATAAAGTGATTGAAACGGTGGCTTTTAATCTAATCTGAATTTCTGAACCTGTAGTTTTCCTATCATTACAAATCACGTATCTCAAATATATGAAAAAGAATCAAGTGAATAATATAATGTTTTAATCTTAAGTGAACACCTTTCTTTCTTTCTTTCTGTGATTTAAGGTAGCTATTTAGTGTTATTTTGACTGTCAGCTTGCATTTAAAATCACCTGCTGGTACAGTACGTGGCAGTCACACACCACAAAGATATGATGAAGGATGCTATCTGAAGGCCGTATTGAAGCCGCCCGGATGATGACTGTGAGGTACCAGGAGGTCAAACCAGCAGAAGGATAATCCTCTGTGCACAACTGCCAACGTGTAGGAAGCTTCTTGCACACTGAAATTCATGTCTGCAGCAAGCCTCCACACAGCTTGTAGAGAGAGAAGG
Organism: Platalea leucorodia; assembly: GCF_965183815.1. Taxonomy (NCBI): domain Eukaryota; kingdom Metazoa; phylum Chordata; class Aves; order Pelecaniformes; family Threskiornithidae; genus Platalea; species Platalea leucorodia. Next base: position 124,048,772 of record NC_138823.1, read on the forward strand.
CACAAATATGGGACTGGAAGAGGCATCCTGGGTCTTTGTGGAAAGTGGGTGACTATAACCTTACACTAGATGACCACGTGGAGTCACACCAGGGAATCACATAATTTCTCTAATATTACCCTTTACCTACTGAAAGGATCTCACCTGATATATCCTTGTACCATATTTGTTGCCTTCATAGCTGTGCCCATTTTTGGCTTGGACAGTTACAAGATCATCTAATACTTCTGTCATCCTTTTCCTTTATTCACCATAGATAAGCTTCCAACTTCCCATGCAGAGTTTTTCCTATTACTTCCTAAGTAGATGATTTTGCTATTAGATTTGTTCCCTGTTTCTCACAATCCAGTCTTTGGGAACATCTAACTACCTTTCTGTGTAATTGCCTAATGCTTCCCAACTTTGTGTAACGAGTAGGTATCGAGGGAGTTTTGGTAGCAATATCATTAAAGATGAGATGGGAAATCTGGTGTATGCCTTAAAAAGAGAGAGGTAGGTGGGCGTTGTCAGTGATGCTGACTGACACATCCAAGCCTGCAGCCAGATCATATCATCAGCAAGGAGCTACATCAGTAGTGACTATCCTCAGCAGCTCTTCCTAGATGTTCAGGCACCTTCTGAACGTAAAAACATTTTGTTTAGGGTCTCTGGAGAACCTTGTGGGTTTAACTAAAGAGCAAACTCATTCACATATATTGCCAGTGAAAGGCCAAATATACAACGGAGAACAACCTTCACCCCATAAAACCAGTTTAGAGAAAGGTATGCATTTCAATGCTCAATAATAGAAGATAAATAGGAGGGAGGGGGAATTTATGTGCTAAAATATTCTGTTTAAAAATGAAAGTGAGATAAAATAATAAAATATTCAGATATAATAACATTCTCTTATTTACGAGGGATATTTTATTTTTAAAAATCCCAGAATTTTTCTGAAATTATACAGAAAATGACTGAGAGATGCCCAAGTCTGTATTAGGATCTATCTGAGTTTGTTTGCAGAGAGTGGTTCTGTATCAGCTTAGTACATCAAACAAACCAAAATGAAAGAAAGCAGGGAGGACTTTTGCCAGGACACACAAACCCAGCAGACATACTTTGTCAAGGAAGCCAAAATGCCTATAAAGAGAAAAAGACATTTTAAATGCCCAGCAGCATCCTCATACACCATATCAAAGAATAAAGAACCAGCAATCTAAAATTATTTTTTAGTATTTCAAGAAAACGGTGCTGAATCTCACATACTTATGTGTGTAGGTTCTTGGTCAGTCACTTGGCCTACGTTTGCTATGGCAGGCAAGAGAGCTAACAGTCAAAGGGACCGCAGCGCATCTCTTATGCAGACACCAAATACATGTTGGTGTTGTCAATGTGGAGATGTGTAAATGTTTTGAGACTGAATGTCTGCTCCCTGTCAACAGCAAGAATTAGCCAGACGAATATCCGGCATGCATGATTGTGCTTTCTTAAATATTGTACTACAAAATTTGCAGACTGCTTGTTTTATCCCTGGCCTGTTGCTCTCAAAGCCATTTTTGTGACCAAATGCAAAGTGAAGCAACTTCCCATACTCCCACTAAACCCCGGAAGCAGTGAGGCGTGTGGGGAGGAAGATGATGAGGTACCAGTTGGCTGAAAAAATTAAGTGAAAACACACAGAGTTACTCAGGGCCCATGACCAAAAGGGTGTCGGCAAAAGGCAACCAATCTCATTTCCCTTATGCAGAGATGGCAGCCTTGGCAGCAGCTTGCTACTCTACCGTTACACCTTCCTAGTCACTATTGTGTACTTCTGGGGCAGACCTGGGACTCTTCCTTCCAGAGCTTCCATCAGGTGATACAGGCAGGTGGTACATGAATCAGGAGATAGCATATCCATGTATTTCTGCATATAATGCCATCAGAAGATCCTGTACTGGGTATTTCTATTACATAGAGATGATATTGTCTTGCATGACCCTGAGAGCAGGTATATTTTTCACTGCTAAAGGATGGGGATGAAGGGGACATGGACCTGCTCACTGTATCTGGCTGCGAAAGGAAAAAACAGTCGTCACATTCTTACCCCTCAGGGAGTCTCATTAAAGTAATCATTCCCCAGAGGTGCAGATTCCCTCATATGCTGAGCTTGGAGCCTTTGAAGGAAATGGGGATTGCCACTGCCATATCTTGTCAAGGGGAGCAAGAGCCTCACCCTCCCTAGCACTCTCTCCTGCATTTGCAGACAATGAGGTTTCAGCAACAGACACGGGAGACATTTGGAAAGAGGAAATCTTCTAGCCTTCTAAAAATCATACCATCCTGTTCTCTCATTTTATTGGGTTTTTTCTTTTTTCTCCATGGATGACTGGGACAAATATTGCACATGAAAAAGAAGTAGCCTTTCTTTGCCTTTATCTAGAAACAAGCAGATGTGGCAGATGAAGGACCTCATGCAAAACATGAAGGTGTGACATGATAGGAGACAGGCTACAGTACTTGGCAGCCTTTCCCTCCCTTAGTCTAAATTGCAACTACATCTAACTTGGCATGCCCACTACACCTTCCTATCAGGCACTTTGTCACTGAGGAAATTTGCATTTATTGCATCAAGGCATTTTTGTCCCAGAGAGTGAAAGTGAGAATCCTTTTAAAAAAAATCCCCAGCAAATCATGTGATTCCAATGCTAACGCATACATGTGGCACAGGTGTATTGCACTTGTTTAATGGGCTAACCAACAGAATCAAGCTTCCCTCAGGAAAGTCAACATTTCAGTGTACACTAGGAAAATTGAGAAAAAGTCAGCTTCCAACCAAAAAATAAACTCCACATTTAATAGCTTAAAATGAAGCCACTGAAGACTAAACATCTGGGCTTTTTGGATATCATCCCAGATACTGCGTGTAGCACCGAAGTTCTTCATCACTGTATCCTCTTAAGAATTTGAATAAAATTATTCCTCCAATATATGCTGTTTCTCTGCAGAACATCACAAAAAAGTGCCTGTTGCAGTAAGATCTTGGGGCAAGGCCTGGTTTTTACTACAAGCGTGGAGTGTGTGCAGAACCACAGTGCTTTGGTTTTCTTCAGGACCTCCAGGACTTCCCATGACACAAATCACCATTCTGCAGCAGTGGCAACAGCAACAACCCACATGGACCACAAAAGCAGCCAATTAGAGGAGGATTATCAGAAACACTCCAATAAATCAGTAGCACTTCTAGAAGTGCCACTGGAAGTCAACGGGACTTTTTGCTGCTGAAACTCAACAGGCACACCCACAGCGCATCACACCAGCATCCACTGGAGACCTCCCCACCAGCACTGAAAGGTAGCACGCCTACATGGCACAGAGCAGTGCATTAACAGTACGGTCCTTCCAGGATATTTAGGCCTGTTTCTCGTTAACTATAAAAAGACCTAGCAGAGCATCACTGTGCCACTGGATTCAGTGCTAGCTTGGAGAGGTCTACTCAGTACAGCACTGTGCTGTGTGTTCTAGATGTTCAGGAGCTTTTGATAACCCCAGTTCCTACACAACCTGCTTTGAGATCTCCACTGTTCCCAGCTGCCATGCTCCACAGTCAGGACCAGCCATGCTCACATGCAACTTGGATTTACTGGGATTGCTCAGGGATGGCTGCACAAAATTCTGTAGCCGGTTCTGTGCAGTAGGTCAGATTAGATCGGTGCATACATTTAAACTCTGTGAGCTGCTGAGAATGAGCATATGGAACATGGCCACTGGAAAGCAACTGAACCAGCACAACATTTCATAAGCCAGAGGCACATGGATTATAACTACAGCCAAACTACACAGTGCAAGAGAGCCACACAAAAGACAAAAAGCATTGGATAAGACTGAAACAGAATTAGCCTTAATAGACAGTGCCTCCCTAGAGCTTTTATGCTCACGGCCAAGCAAAACGGTTCTGAGCAGGAAGACAAGAACTGCAGACTTCTGGCACGGCTCTTGAGACACAAACAGTGTGAGAGACTTGTTCCCATAGTGGAACAAAGAGGTGAAGCAGACCCCCTTGAAACAAACAATTCCTGGCCACCGTACCATCCAAACAAACACAAATAAAGTTGAGTGTTTCATCTAAGTTTTCACTTTATTTTTATATATATAAAATAAAGTAGAAAATAATAATTTTAAAAGTTGCTAGCCTTTTTTTTTTTTTTTTTAATTGACCTTCCTCTACTTCCTCTAGCAAATCACACACAACCATATTCTCCCTTTTTTTAGAGATACATTGGTATTAGGAAGCTCTGTTGTAGGCTGTTCTTTTTGTTTCTTTTTTCCAGACAGCCTTGTCCATTTTCTTTCCAGCCCTGAGATGATCACTCCTATTCTTTACTTTCCAGCTCCTCCTCTCCGTGCTCCTCTCTAAGGTGACTTAAAAAGAGAAAGACTAATGCATAGGCTAGGAAGGTGCCTTGATTAATGACTTTTCCACTCCTATAAGTCATTTCAAAGGAATCATTCTATCCAGGGATGACAATAGGGAAGATGTTTCCATAAAACCCTCTATGCTTCCAGCAACTACATAATCATACCAACGGAAGGCAAAGAGCAAGTGAAGACCTCATGCTCTGGCAATGCAATTCTTTTCCTTTTCTGTTTGTTTGCTTTTTCTCTCCACACTTTCTGTTTTCCCCATACTTCTTGCTATGTTTTAAACAGATCTTTCCTTTACTGCATTTTATGTATTTCTGCCATTTTCTTCCATCATCTCCTCTTTCCTAGCCTGTTTTTCTAGCCTCTCCAGCCCACAATTTCCCTTGTCTGCTAATTTCAGCTATTAAGATGGAAACAGTAGTTCTCAAAAAAACCAAACCAGCTTCTAAAGTTGAAACAGGAAAACTACAGAGGCAACAGATGCCTTAGGAGTCCAGTACAGAATACGAGGGCTTTGAACAAAGGTGAAAAGTAAGCAGAAAGGTCTGTTTTGAAATGATAGTGCAACAAAGGAACCAATTAGGGAAGAAATAAAGTGAAAACTAAGCCAAATCTTTGCTTGGAATGGAAGCATTTTTCAGCTAGGAAAAAAAAAAAAGTTAGTATACTATATCCATTATTTTTCTTGTCCAATATGTTTCTGAACTTACGGGTTTTATCCAAAATTAGGAGTAGACTTGCCAAAATATCATTAGAGTCTTCCTACTAATGAGACATTTAGACAGAAAAAAATGCCAGAATTCCTAGATAAATCGGAAACAGAAAAGTACTAGGTATTTATGTGGAAAATTTATTTCATTAAAGAGTCCAGCCCCATGTCCCAAGCAAGACCAAGCCTATGAAGTGCTGTCTTTTTAACACACCAACATTTTAACCAGCTTTGTAAGATTCAGTCTAGCTGCCTCAGGGGGGGCTTTGCTATCAACGCCCCCCAACACAAAGGACAGCCTGGTCCTAGCTGACAGGCCACGGGCACAGAACAACAAAACTGAAACCTTGTCTTGATGGATGCTGCAGTTTAGGGTTGCAGCACATTTCTAGGGCAGCCTGAGAAAGCCTCTGCTGGTATCACAGCCTTCAGTTGCCTGCTGCAATGATTCCCTGCTGCAGCTTGCTTCACAGGCACTTGCTTCTGTCCCATAAACACAGCTAGAAAACATTCAAGATGGAATTGGGACCTTGGAAAGTTTTTGAACACACTTAAAATAACTAACTTTTATCCAAGGAACATGTATCAGAAGGTTATTATTTTGCTTCTCAAATATGGTTGCTACAGGAGGAAACTTGTGCACCAGGGCACAGATGAAGATAGCTCAGCTTCCAAACTTCAGTTCTGCCAAGCTTCAGGTTATGTTGACTGATTTAGGAAGGCGGGAACCCCAGGTTCCTCATATGTCATTGGAAATGGAGAGCAGCTCCTCCATAGGACATTTCAGAGCACCAAAGCTAGATTAATTTTTCTGAACCACGTTCCAAAGGAGCTTCTCTCTGCAGATTACACGCAGAGTCTAGAGAAACCAGCTCTTAAACTGAGACTTGTGTGTTTGTTTCTAAAACTGGGCAGGGTGAACACTTCCCTCTGCAAGTGTCACTATTCAGCCTTTATCAAGCTTACAGTGCGGGGCAAGAGCCAGCTCATGGCATGTGCCAAAGGGAGAAGAAAGGAAGGGGAAGGAGGGCGAGACTCTCACGCTGGGATTGTACACAGAGGAAGGGACAGGGCAGCAAGGCACTCATGCAAGGCACGGCATAGGTGGATAAGAAAAGAAAAAAAAAAAAATCAGGGATACTTGCACATTGGATTTTAGTTCTAGTAAATAAAAACTAGGGCAATGCACCCATTTTTATCACAAGGCTCCGCTAATGAGAACACTGCTAATGAGAACACAACGTGGACAAAAGCTTCTCTGAAAGCTCGTTCATTCAACACCAAACACTTCCCAGTCAAAATCCAGAAAGACTTCCTAATAGGGATTAGCTCATTTTCATTGTGAGCCAGGGGCCTTTGGAACAAAAATACCAAGTGTTTGGTCAGGAAAACTAATTTGGGCCAAATATTGTTCTCATTTGCTCTTGGTCTTTCTTTCCCTCCCCTCCCTGTTCTCTCCCAGTGATGCTGAAGGCTACGACTGTCACCACTACTTCTTCCTGTTAGCACATAGGAAAGACTCAGGCAAACAGCTCTTGCTCGGTTCCATTCATCGCAGCTGGGTCACGCAGGCAAACAACAGTGAGCCGATACAATGAAAAGCAACTATTAGCTGGAAAGCACAAACTTTTTTGCCTCAAATTCTTTTGCTCCCTTACATCTTTTTAAAGCAATGTGCTACTATGTATATTTTAAGAAGCTGAATGAATTAAAACCAATTTTCTTCTTTAGCTTTTTTTTTCATTATAAAGTAGGCGGAGTATACAAGCATGCACAGATTATATGTATGCATAGTAACTTTTAAATAAAAATAGAAGGTCAAGTTCTCAGTTGGTGTAACTTACCATATTGACTACATAACCCCCCCCCTAGTATTCAGCACCCTACTAAATCCTGAAGTGCCTTCTTAAATCTGCATAACACATCTGCACTATCACTCAAATCCAAATGCGGATTGATACAGACATACCAAGGAACAAACAACTCACTGCGTAGATGCAGATGTAATCATTCTGATCGTGGCTGATGCCCAACAGATGAGCTCGCTAGTGGAAACAACTCTGTATCTACCAAGCTGGCTCAATTTAATAAGCATTTCACTCACCCTCAATGAGATTCTCTTTGAAATAAAAATGCAGAAACCAAGTGTTGTAGATTTTGGTGGTCTTTCACTTAACTGACAGAAAGTGGAAGAAAGAATTACAGACTTCAGGTACATCTGCTGAAGTTCATCATTACCATGGGAGATCAAAGCCTTTTCCTTAATCGCTTTTTAACTAAAATAATTGAAGACCATTTGCATTGTTACTTCCCCAGGCTGTACCCTTTCAAGGACAGTTCCACTGTTTTTAATCTAAAATACAATAACCTGCTTCATGCACAATACACATAAATTTCCAAATCTCTCCATGCCAGGCAGGGGCAGTAAATTGAGAAAAGGACGACGACAGTAACTTCACATGTGCAAAGCCTGTTTCCCAGCAGGGGATCAATAACAGCTGACTGCATTACGGTCACAGGGACACTGGCACCAGGTTTGCTGTTTTGCTGCTGCAGGTCACTAGTGCCCTCAGTATAACGGAGCCTGACGGTGTATATACACATCACAGGGCAGAAATGTGCAGAGGTCCCTGAAAGAGCTCCAAACAAGCCAGCCTGGGTGCTGGAAGCAATACAGCTGCAGGGCCCAGGGAAAGTGGTCAGTGCAGACCCAGGTTAGCACAGAAAGTGCCTTGCAAATATTTTCACTTCTCGCACAGCCTAAGTAGGACTTTTTTTGATTCTTTTGGCTCCACTCGCATCATAACTTTACCAGCTACATCCATCTTCCTAGCAAAAATAATAATGCTAAAAAATCTCTAAAGTATTTCTATCTCAGCTTCCCCTTTGGGGGAGTTACTCTCTCCTCCCAGAAAAGACGGACAATTTTGTCCGGCTCACAGGGCTACAAACCAAAGAGTGAAATGAAAGATACAGTTCTCAGTCATTGTCCTAGATCAGAAAAGAGGGAATGTTACTTATTTTATCTCCCTTTCTATTTATCAGTCAAGCTTATCCTTTTTATTCCCTTCACTATACCAATGCTAAACAGTCTGCAGACCTTCCTATAACTTAACCTCTTGCTGTCTCAATTTCTTCTTCTGTAAAATGGGAGTAATACATTTATATTTACCTTTTGGCAATTAGATTTACTAATCCAATTAACCAGTTATTGTGCAGTAAAGCACTGTAAGCTCCTCAGATGCAAAGCATTACAGTAACACAAAGTTTTATAGTTATTGTTGTAAAAATAATCAAAATTCAGAGGGGAAGGGAAGATGCCAGCTGGCAGATTTAATATTCAGTCTCACTTATTGGCAGCAGTTTCATTGTAATAAAAGCAGGACCATTGCTGATTATGCAGGCTTGTGCTTCCAGTCTTCAACTGGTTAAGGAGCTGTTGTCAGCTTATTTCACAGAAAGCTCCTTGTGGCTCAAAATAGTGTCTGATCAGCTTTTTTCCATGGAGCCAGGATTCCCAAAAGCAGAAGTCCTTAAGCACATGCTTAGAGCAAAACCAGCATTTAGGTGCTTTGGTTAATCAGACTCACAATAAAAAAGCTCCCCAAAATAAGAAAATGAAAAGGTTTTTCCCTCCCAAAAACACAGATACGTTAGAATATTCATGGCCAAAAATCCTCTTGATTTAACTCATCTTTAAACCCCACATTTGCCTAGAGTTTGTTTCAGCTAAGTATATGCATATATATACACATACATACAAACATACATATATGTATCATATATATTTCATTTAAATAAATCTCTTCCTTGGGGCTTGTACCTTGATGTTGCAGAAAGATTTTTAAGACTCTGCTAGGCTTTCACTCCTATTCATGACACCTGAATTACGGAGGGCTAAGGGGTAGATTCGGATTAAAAAGGACCTTTCTGTCTGTCTAAGAAAAGTTATGCTAGCCAGTGACGCAGAAAGATGGATGCGTGGCACAGAATGTACTGAAGTAACAGACTCTATACTGGCAAGCATGGACTTTTGTTGAAAGCTGAAAAGCAACAAAATCTCTGAGGATGTACAACAACTTCTGAAAAAGATTTTTGGAACATTTGGACCATGGCTGCAGCAGCAAAAGCCAAAAAAGGTTATGAAAGGAGTCAACAAATAGAATCTCATCCTGGAGTAATTACTCTTCCTGGAATAAGCAATAGTTAATAATGAGAAGCAGACAGAAAGCCACTGAAAAATCAAAATAAAAACACAATTTACTCAGAGACAAGATGGTTACCACTCACAGGAAGCATCATTAATTAGTACTTCTAAAAGATGATTTCTCATCTTGTAGGAACTTATTAGCAACTGATTGCTCCAAGATAGGTTTCAAAACACATGAAAATGACAATTATATAATGTTACTAGCTAAAAGATGACTATGATGATGAGATCAAAGATTAATTCTACAATTTTTTTTATTGGCAAATTCCCAAGAATTAGAATGGGAAACTTCAGTGTAGTGTTGGGGATGCTGACAACCCAGCAGAGAAAACATCAGGCACGTCAGACACCGGTAACCACTGTCTACTCACTAAAAGGCCAAGCTGACCGGCAGAGCACTGTTTCCCCACATCTGTACCCATGATATGACTTGAAATGTATCTAAGTATTAGACCATCTCCCCAGTATATCAAAGGAATTAACATGACGAGCAATCTAATTTCTGATTAGTAAAACTATAAATCAAGCTCAGGAAAACCTGGCGCTCTCACAGTGTTAGGAAAAGCAATCGCAGAATACTGGAGGATCTAACAGAAGGTTTGATAGCACTAGAGGAATCTAAGCTGAACTAAAGAGCAGGCTTCAGTGTTCTTAGGCTTAGTTCAGATCTCAGGAAGTCACTATTGACACACCACAATTTTGTCTTTATGACAAATGAAAGGCAATGCAGCAGCTACAGCTGCAAATAGTTTCCAGGGAGGCTCATCTGAAAGCCTGGGTAAGTGAGGATACCAGCACAAGAAAGAGAACAAGTCAAATGAAATGTCAATTCCTAAAAAACACGTCCTCAAAGAAAAAGGCAGGAACACAGAGTGTGTAAATCAAAGGTGATCTAAATGACTCTGATTATTGGTGACAGGGAAAATAGATGACTCATATTAGCATATCTAAGGGAAGAGCGGACTGGATTTCACAGTCCAGAAGATCATGTGCCTACCAGATTTTCACCTTCAGAACAGTTACTGAGAAGCACATCAAGTGGCAAAACAAGCTCATTAACTTAATCAGTTTTTGATAGCATCTGACAGCCTCCATCACTGCTCACTCAAACACTAACAGAGGCATCTGAAGGTTGATCAGGAGCAAAACAGACCTTTGTTGTCGCAGACACGAGGGGCCATGGCTGGGTTGTTCCTGTTACAGGAGGAAAACAGCATAAACTGTTGTTTTTACTGTCTTGAAAGACAATGTGGAAAGAGCCCTGTTACCCTCTCCTCCTGTCCTGGTAGTAGCCATCCTCTTGCTCATCCCAACACCTTGCTGGCCACAGCAGCAAAAAATGTGGGTTCCCAGGGCTCTGTCACAGGCAACGTACACAGCCAGCCCACTGTCGTTTTGGTCTGCGCTGCTGTTTACGTTGCCCACTTGTAGCAACTCTGCATCTTTATACGCCATGGGTTCCTATTAAAAATAATGACAAGCCTTAATATGAACTATCAAAGTGAAGTAATGAAATAAATGCATGGGAGCAAAATATGTTGTTTGTCTTCTACAGAACACTGCCATGGATTTTGATATGAAGAATGGATAAATGGATACTACCTAAACATCGTCCTGGCCCTCTAGCAGGAGATTAAGGTTTGGCATTCAATGCCAAAGTAGCAAAGTCGCAGTTCAACTATCACACAGGCATGCCGCAAAACTTCACACACACTAATGATAAGACGAACAAGATGCTGTTAATGATAAGTTAAAAAAATAAAAAATCACAAATGAATTTGGAAAGTAAATAAACAGAAACTAGACAGAATTCGTATATGTTGGCACTGGCATGAATGTTAGGAGGGATATTCATAAAGACCTATCGGTAAACTGTTAAGCATCTATTCATTCAAACAAAAACAAGATCTGGCCATGAAAATCAACACTTAAGACTGCAATACAAGTACTCTCCACCTTAACAAACTGGTATAGACAAATGCCCTTGAAAGATGTATTTGTAGTATTTCATCTCTGTAATTTATCTTAAAAATAGAAAGAAAATACCTAGTTCATTTGTTAAGAACAAAGCCTTACCATCTATCTTGGTAGCACCGCCAGGAAGCTGGGGAACATGTAAGGGAGTCTCTACACTGGCTTTTCTTCAAAGAGGGGTAAGATGTGAGACCTGATAGAGAGAATGCACCAAGACCAGGCCAGGGGTGTCAACATGTGTACAAGAGCGAGCTACTATTTGAGATTACACGATGTATTCCAGTTATAATACATAATTTATATACATTTATTGTCCTTATTCTATTATTGTCTATACTTATTCTATTTATTGTCTATACTCCACAGGATATACCACTGGACCTACGAGCATTTCTGGTTTGGTTTTGTTTTTTTTTTTTTTCTTGCTATTAAAAAAATACTGGGTTTCTACTGTTGGCAGCTCTTTCATCTGAGATTTCTTGGTATTGGTGACTTATCTAAAAGTCAAACTCAAGAGTTTGTTTCCCTAATAAGTTTTGATTTGTTGTTGTTGTTGTTTGGGTTTTTTTTAATGTCTGGGTTTGGCAAAAGATGAAGCTCGAGGAATTGGAATAAACAAACCTGACTAAGCACGTAACGCTACCTCTTCAAGTGCTATTTTAAAAGATGATTAAAAAAATAGGATGCTGCAATAATCACTGATTATTTGCGTTACAGGGTAGAAGAAAGGCTTACAATAAGCTTGGGCCCCACATTGCAAAGTCTTGCAGAAACCAAAAAGGGAGATATATTTCATGCCTCAAAGAACTATGGATAAAATACGCATGACAATTTAAGCTTGGGAGGCCCAGAACGGTTATTTATTTTTCCTGTCTGGGAAAGAGTTATTTGTTTGTTTAATTGTACTGTGCCTTTTAATAAGGAATGTTAAGGAATCTTCCGTTGACAGGAAAAACAATACAGTCCAAACCATTTCAGCAAGCATGCCCATTATTCACTGGATAGTATTATTCATATGACATGCATTGTATTTGCTGCAAACAGGAGAAACATTTGCTGTTTTGCTCAGCTGAACAGAGAACAGCTTCTCAGCCATGCTTTATCTATTTTTTTCAAATATTAAATATTACATCACTGTGAAATAAATTAATTGACCTGTGCTGTGAACAAATAAATTACAAAATTCAATATGCTGCTTTGAATTTGCAGCTCATTTCAGCAAGCCGGTTTTGCAGTAGCTCTAACATATGAGTTAAGTAAGCCTTTCTGACAGGTGTAAAAGCCTTTCATACCACTTGCAAGGTTATGCTAGCGAAATATGACAGAAAACGTGGACTAGTCACAATATCATATGTTCCATATCAGCAAGTATCATAACAGAAAGGCTCACTACACCAAATAAAATGTACTATGTGGTAAAACAATGGGTGTGCAGAAATAATGACATAACAGAGCAGGAAAGAGCTGGGTCTCTAATTTGGTGGGTTGCTTTGCCATAGGATTAATCCAAATGAGACCTCATTATCTGGCAAAAATAAAATAATGACATTATCCATCAGGAGCATGACACTGTGTTTCGCTAAGGGAGGGAGGAAGCAGCATTTATTTATTTATTTGTTTGCTTTTTTAATGCTGCAAAGAGTTATACAACACCTTGGCAGTTTTCAAATGCCTTGCCTTCCTCTGCCACCCTGTTGCGTGCACTTTCTCAAAGGGACTTTACCGACCTTTCTCCCCAGATGTTTCATATTTGAGGAAGTGTCATAAATCACTGCTGGAGCAGGAGACATTGCTGGCTCTGACCCATACAGCACTCCAAATCCAAGGTTGATTTTGTTTTGCCTAATTAGTGGCTCACACCCACCCCCTCACTCACGTGCTTGCACCCTGGCTCATCCAGGTGATACTCTGCATACTTTGCAAAAAATGTTTTAATGGCCTTGGCCAGGGGATGCTTTTGGTTGTTACCAAAGCTGGGTGACTCTGCCAAGCACCTTCATTCAGAAGAACGGCGAATGCTGGAAGGGAGCTATTTCTCTACCATAAGACTGAACAGCTGATGAGCCAAACATCATCTAAGTACTCACTTGTGCTCTGTGCCTTGGAAAGAGCTCTGTCCTGGAAAAAATGACTCTGTGTGGAACTGCAAGTTGGACTTCAATCAGGGTCTCTGTGCTACGAGGCCAGCACCGCATTTGGTATGCGATCCAGAAACTTCTGCAGAAGGTTTATGTGAATTACACATTGCCTCATGTTGAGAGTCAAGCAGCCAAAACATACTGTTCTAAACATCCTTGTTCACATGAACTTCAGCCACTATCTACTAGCATTCAAGGAAAAAAATAAAGAAAAATTACATCAATGCTGATCTAATGCTTCGATTTTTTACTGGGGGGACAGCTGTTTATACCAGTCTGCCTCACATCCGTGGAAAAGCACAGCTTAACTGGGACAGTTGAGGGCTGGCAGTGAGCAGAACTGAAAACCAGGTGGTTTAAGTTCCTCAAACCTGAATGCAAGCAAACAAAACAGATTTTTTTCTTCCTCCCTTATGAAAAAAAAAAAAAAAAAAAGCCCTAACGGGTCTTCAGAGAAAGAAACAAGAACAAGTGAGGTATCAACAAACACAAACCCAAGCTACCGGGATAAATAAACTAGGGATTAATTGTTTTGCTCTATGACCATCAACAAAGTCTATCAGCTAGCATCTATTTCTAGAACTTCCAATTCAAATTACATCTAATGAGTTTACAGTACAATTTTTAAAGGGTCTCGCCTGAGTCATAAAGACTGAAGCAAACATTAAGCCCCATTTGTTAACAGCTATGATAACTACACTGTCATTACGCACACTGTAGGACACTGCGCTACACAAAGGACTAATGTTATTGCACCAGGCTAGAAGCACTTTAAAGTCATCTTGCGCAACTAGTAAGACAGGCAAAACACATTTTCTCATCGTAAAAAGCATTCTGGAAATTGCTGAAAATCATACATTAGCATCAACTGTACATTTAAAATATTACGTTATTCTACCATTTAAATAGACCACATTCACCTCCCAAGTTTAGCTTTGCAGTTTCTCTTAACTATGGTTATCAAAACACACAACTGCTGTGGTTACATTTTTGTTTGGGTTTGATGATAGTTTTGCCTTCTTACTCCCTTTAAATTATTTTCATTTCAGGCAGCAAATTCGTCCCCCCTTCTTTTTTTTCTCTAACATCATTAATTAACATGTTATTCTTGTTAAAACTGTTCACTGAGTCTAGACAACGACATGTTGTGTCAGCAGATATGTTAGCGACAGTGATGAAAACTGTGGAGCTATACTTGAAGCTTGATGGGTGATCAGAGCTTATCTACTTGTAATTAATTTGTCACCACACTGAAAATTTGAAATTGAAATCTACTGACCAGACTCTGATCTCAATGTATACCTGGAGAACACTGAAGATATGAGAGATTATTCTGATTTCATAGAATCACATCATAGAACAGTTTGGGTTGGAAGGGACCTTAAAGATCACCTAGTTCCAACCCCCCTGCCATGGGCAGGGACACCTTCCAATAAATCAGGTTGCCCCATCCAACCTGGCCTTGAACATTTCCAGGGAGGGAGCATCCACAACTTCTCTGGGCAACCTGTTCCAGTGCCTCACCACCCTCACAGTAAACAACTTCTTCCTTATATCTAATCTAAATCTACCCTCTTCCAGTTTAAAGCCATTACCCCCTGTCCTAGCACTACATGCCCTTGTAAAAAGTCCCTCTCCAGCTTTCTTATAGGGCCCCTTCAGGTACTGGCAGGCTGCTATAAGGTCTCCCCGGAGCCTTCTCTTCTCCAGGCTGAACAACCCCAACTCTCTCAGACTGTCCTCAGAGGAGAGGTGCTCCAGCCTACTGATCATCTTCACGGCCCTCCTCTGGACTCGCTCCAACAGGTTCATGTCCTTCTTATGCTGAGAACCCCAGAGCTGAACGCAGTACTGCAGGTGGGGCCGCACAAGAGCAGAGCAGAGGGGGAGAATCGCCTCCCTCAGCCTGCTGGGCACGCTTCTTTTGATGTGGCCCAGGATACCGTTGGCTTTCTGGGCTGGAAGCACACACCGCCGGGTCGTGTTGAGCTTCTCATCAACAAACACCCCAAGTCCTTCTCCTCAGGGCTGCTCTCTATCCATTCTCCGCCCAGCCTGTATTTGTGCCTGGGACTGCCCCGATCCGTGTGCAGGACCTTGCACTTTGCCTTGTTGAACTTCATGAGCTTTGCACAGGCCCACATCTCCAGCCTGTCAAAGTCTCTCTGGATGGCACCCCTACCCTCCAGCGTGTCAACTGCACCACACATCTTGGTGTCGTCGGCAAACTTGCTGAGAGTGTTGAACAAAGATGTTGAACAGTGCTGGTCCCAATACTGACCCTTAAGGAATGCCACTCATCAACGATCTTCATCAACTCATCAACGATCTTCTCTTGCACATCGAGCCATTGACTGCATGTCTTTGAGTGCAATCATCCAGCCAATTCCTTATCCACCCAGTGGTCCATCTGTTGAATCCATGTCTGTCCAATTTAGAGATCAGGGTGTCGTGCAGGACAGTGTCAAATGCTTTGCACAAGTCCAGGCAGATGACATCAGTTGCTCTTCCCTTATCCACCAACAATTCACAGTGGCACAGCTAACATTGGATTCTGAAGTTTTATATCTTCAGTTCTAGAAAATCAGGGGTTTCGATAAACCACATACATCTGAAATATTGTTAGAAAAACTAGCTTGATATCAGTCTTAAGAAGATCTTTATCTTCCCACTTATTTAAGGAAAATCAAATTAAACAATGAAACTTCACAGGATCTTGTGGCCATCAAACGTCAGGCTAGAAATCATACACGACACCTTTGATAGCTCTTCTGTATCAGAAAGGAGGTGTCTCTGACAGACAGCATTGGCACAAGGTATTGCAGTAGTACTGGATCAATGTTGAGAGGACTGGTGGAATGGATATCGAGTGATAATGACTGCTATTCCACTACCTAGGTGTTCGCCCCAAGAAAATATGTTGCATTTATATGTTGCTGCCCGTGTGAAGCTAAGTGCATGGTCTCCCTTCAACATTTCACCTAAGGTATCCTCAGAAAGCCTAATGACTTAGATCCAAAGCAAGCAGATGTATTATACAAGATGCACTAGTTTATAGGAACAGATCAATCACAGCACAGCATTCTGCTTTGCACAGAAGAATGTGAAAGGAAAGAAAAATAAGAATAAATTTTTTTTAAAAAAATCAAGTGCCTGGAATCCCCAGTTAATGATGAGTTTACATACAGCTTTAACTATGATATCGCGATGATTTCTCTAGATAAAAGGGAAGAATTAGCACACTTTTTACATAGGCTTAGCAAAACCAGAAAGAAAGAAAAACCTGGTCAAACCTGTATTTGAAGGTAGCCTTTGTATTCTAGAGAAGGAATTATCGCACCATTTGTTTATACGCTTCGGAATAAACAAGGCATCAGTGAAGGGAATGAGTCCTTGTCCTGTCTTCCTTAACAAGTCACTTTATCATTATTATTTTCTGAAAGAATTATTTATAAAAGATTCTCTATGGATATTCATTTGGGGGCATACACCTAAAGAGATAATCACTTAATATAACAAACATCTTAATTTAGAGTTAACATTTGACAGCATGTTCCTCTTAATGTTCAACTGGTAACTACCAAAATGTTTCGGCTTAAAGAGGTACTTTAATCTGAGGGAGGAGGATGGGAGGTGCCCAACATCTAATGGCAGAGCAATGTTTTAATCCTCTTATCAGTCACAAACCTTCTGTCTTACAGTGTTTATACTAGTTACTGTAGCTATTTAATTTCGAAATCAAAGGCTTTCCCACATCTTACTATGACCTCTTGCTAGGTGCACCTGCCTGCAAGGTTTTGACTTCTCCTGCTTCCCAGTGGAGTCAGTATCTATCTTTTAATGCCCCACAATTTCAAGTGGTCAGGGTCACAACTTGCTGTGTGTTGGTGGTCAATTCACATCTAAAAGTTGGATGACTACTTCTTCTCATTAAATTAAACTTCTCGTCAAGACTAGTGAACTTCTTACTGGTTTGCTCTAATTCCTTCTAGTCTTACTTTCTTAGTGCTGGTGCAGACTACTCCACCCTGCTTCGGGCTTTCCTCAGACTGAGCGCAGCCTGCGAGCAGCCCTGCACCCAGGCGCGTTTGCTCTCTTGGGCCATATAATCCAATGCTCCAACTCTCCAAGGCATTCATCATTTTGCTGCAACTTGTTCCTAAGGCAGACACAAATATTGCAAGCTCAACAGCGCAATGGACTGGGAAGCTGCCAGACAAATAGTTTTCCTCTGAAAAATACCCCAATCCATTTAAATTAACACAAAACAATGTAGCGGTTTCCACAGACCTTTCCCCTCCACATTGTAAATTCTAGTCAAAGTTGCAACAGGGCTAAGGGCAGCAGAGGAGCCTGAGGGTCAGAACACCCTTGGAGGGGGTGGAAGAGGTCAGGCTGGGCACTCATTCAGACCCAGAGCTGCAACCTGAGTTTTCCACTCCTCAGCCAGCTGTTTGGAAGGGGTGTTTCTTTCTGGTGGTTACGACACTGTAACAGTGCCAAGGTAAGGACAGGAGAGAAGCAGGTACACATAAAATATTTTTTACTACATCAACAGATGGTTGGAAAAGATACTTTTGCACAGACAAGCTTTTCTTCAGATTTGAAAAAGCAGCAGACTGGTGCCCCCCCCCGCCTCGCCCCCCGCCTTCTGCCCTGCCTCCATTTCCAAAAATCTTGGGTTCACCCTAATAGAGAATAGGTGAAGAAATCCTCAAAAAAACTTAACAGATGGGAAACCCATTTTTTGCCCTGTTTCATCCAAGAGTATTAATTCACTGCTGACTGCAGCTGACAGAGAAGTTGGACTCGAAGGACAAAAAAAACGACTGAAACAGCACTCCAAATGGACATAAGAAAGTACTAGGCAAAAACTTCTTTCTAATTTAAAATAATTCACAGAAGTGTTGTTCCAGCTGACACTGTTTGCTCATATGAATCTTCCAAAAATGAAATTACTGGTAAAAAAAGAGTGAATTTGGACCCCAAAAAATTGTGCAGAGATTTTGGGGTTTGAGTCTGAGGGTCTTCTGTTTAAGATGGATATCTGTAACTACACCTACTTATAATTGAAATATTTACAGACAAGAACATTTACGTTTGGGAATGGTCTGCATTCCTAGCTTTTTAATGATAGCCAAGAAAACAGTCCTTCCGTTAGTTCGAACTCGGTATTGACACATCAGCTTTGCCATCCAACCAGTAAAAACATAACTCAGCTGAGCTGCACAGATGTTTTGAACTGGCCCAAAAGGCCAAGCAGTGTGATCAACATCCTACCACCTTAAAGTTGTTTCCCTGAGCATTCAAGCACACATCTGTAGTGCATATTTCTTCTTTCACCAATGGCATTCAATAAAAAGCAACTAATTTAACAAGCTTGCCAGTAGATGCTTCAATATTTCACTTTATGTCAAAAAGAAAACAGATTGTTTTTTAAAAAACACAGCTATTTAATGTATCATTGCTGCTTGGACCTGGAAGCTGGGCATCAGACACACAGCTTACACAAGTCACTGAAACCAGGGAATAAAAATATATTTGTAAAACAGTATATTGATTTTTTTATCTTTTTTTAAGGGTGTGTGGAATTTTCCCTGGGTGCAATTCAACATGCCTTGTCAAAGAAACATTTTCTTTGTGTGCGCAAATTGAGTGTTTATCCTTTCAGCCATTTGGGAGCCAGCAGCTTTGTGCTCTCGGTGTCCTTCGTGCCATTGGTGTGCCTAAGCTTTCCTCAGCCATTTCATACCAACCTTTCAGTATTATGACCACCGGGGACGGATTGAAGGCTTCCTCTTAACTGCATTCACTTCTGATATCATGGCGCTTCCTTTGCAGTCCTTCAAAATGGACAAACTTTGAAGCAGCCCTCTAATACTCAAACTTCGAAAAGACCCGCTGCGTTCTCAGCTTGCAGGCACCGCTGGTGCCCACTGGTCTTGCCCGAAGACCAAAAAAACCATTTCCAGCACACACATATACTGCCTTCTCTCACCTTCCTTTTCACAATCCAATCCCCTCTTTTTTTTACCTCCAGGTATTTCTAGAGCAATTTAGCCCTTTCCTTTTTACTTTATGTGATCTATTAGCTGCACAACTTTACAGACCAAGATTTAGGTTTCACAGTGATTCTCAGGCACCTAAAACCTTGACAGCTGAGGCAAAAAATGGACTAATGGGGGCTAATTTGTCTGGCTGCCCATGCCAAAACCATAAAGATGACATGAAAATCGGAGAAATAACTGCATGGATAGGTGGTCTGGCTCCAAAGAAGATGGTTCTTGAGTCCTAACATCTGGGGGAGCAATCATTTTCCATGTATAATAAGCTCAGCTATTTATTAATATAAAAGTATTTTACAAAGGGAAAAGTAGTGTGGAACAAATATAACTAAAAGACCCAGATCCAACAAAAAGGAAAAAAATCAGACATTTTAATTTTCCATATTTAATACTGTTTGTTCCCATAAGCATAAAGCATTAGTTCTCTCCCTTTACGATAATTTGATAGCCATGATATTAAAAATACAATGATACCAGAAATGTACAGAGGGGAAAAAATGCCAGCAATAAATTAAATTATATTGATAAACGATAGGAACAACTAATGGCATTCTCCAATTAGAAAAGTGACCAGTGTTTTTTCCCCTTAATTTTTAAAAAACGGTTAGTATTAAGAACTATTTATGATTTCCTGTGCAGACTTTTTGAAAATGTTTAATTAACCCCATAATTTCCCCTTATCCTCCAACCACTGGAAGCAGGTATCTTGACAGTGGAAAATTATCTGCAAGTACCGAAGTGTTTAAGATTGGGAAAAAAACGTGGAAGCTAGGTTGGTTGTGGGATAGTGCCCTAGCCTTTCACCTCTGCTGAGCTAGAAAAAAAAAATTTGTCTTAGGTCATAAGTCAAATGGGCTTCGTGATATGAAGGAGTCCCTCAGGAAAAGAGAAAAATGAGGAATGAGACAGACAAGACGCACTAGGACTCATATCCTACTTCTGTATTCCTGTGAGCCTGCTTCCTATTTAAACCTCGCACAAGCATGCTTCTTCCTACTGAATTTTACCTGCATGCATCCTAGGAAATTCTTGAAAAATCTAAGCTTTCAATCACTGAAATCACACACACACATAATACAAAAAGCCCTTCAACACTTCTTGGACCTACATCCACCTTTATTCAGCGGGCCGAGCCCTGCCACCCCTGCCTGTATATACAGGCGTTTGTGCCCCATGCCCTGCCACCTTCAGCGAGGTGACTCCAACAGCAGGGCCCCTGCCACCGCCCTCAGCAGGCTGTGCCACAAACCTGCTCTCAGGAAGTGGGCTTGCGATGTTCAGCCTCGTCTTCCTTTTCATTTAATCCTGTAAGCCTTCATCTTACTCTCCTGAATCATCCTCCAGGCAGGGTAGTTAAGGAATCTCCTATTCATATCAATCCCTAGTAGCTCAGGACAGCAGTAAAATACCTGTGTGTCAGGAGAACGGTGCACATGGCATTAACTGAGCACAGAGGTTTCCACTACAATACTTTTCCTCTCTGGCATAAGCACTAAGAAAGCGAGGGAAAGCCTATAATGTTTGTGGGGAGTAGCAGTGACTTCCTCTAGTCCAGCTCGCATAGCTGGAAGAGAAGAGAAAAGCTTTGGGGCACAAATGACTTTTTCAGGGCTTCCTGTATCATCATCACACTGCTGCAGCTATAACTGTAATTCTACTCCTATGACAAACACTGAAATGATTATGCGTATTCATATGTGCATATATGTGTGATGCACGTATTTCTCTGGTGCATATGTGTGATGCATACGTATATGCAGCAGAGAAAAAGAGCCAGACAATGAGATTTTACAGGTAACATGATGAACACATCGCACCACAGGCTTTGCATTAAAGGACATGTCCAAATAGAGTTCTTTCCTCCAGCTACTAAACGCAGTGGTTACACCGGACATATTGCAACAGCGCTGTAGCAACTGTATTAAAATTATATTCTGACAAGTAACAGTACATTTTCACGAGGCTTTACACATGGTCAGGGATTCAACCCTGCCATTAAAGAGAACAGTCAGCCAGTAAATAGCTCATGCCGTTCTTCCCTAGCAGGAGTGTAATTACACCCCGGCACACCAAACCGCTCTATCTCGTCCTTGCGACCTTTGTCCTTTAGCAAACCCACAAAGGGGGGAAAAAGAAGAAGAAGAAGAAGAAAAAGAAAAAAAAAAAAAGCTGGCATTCTTGCTCCAAAAGCATCACATACTACTTCTAATCTGCTTCAAGATTTCACTGCCCTTAGAAACGCTGAACTCTCTTCTGTGTGAGGAACCTGACAAGAAGCCAGGCGAAGGGCCACTCGCCGGTCAACAGGAAGCAAGCTGGGACAAAAGGTCCAAGTTGAGGAACGCTTCTCTGGGCTCTCTGTCGATGTGCAGCCTCGGCAGCCTGCGCCTGGGCCAGAGCCAGCATAAAAATGTACTCCGGGTAACTGTGGGCTTTGATTAAAAAGCCACAGTGCTTAATAACAAAACCTGAC
Source organism: Platalea leucorodia (assembly GCF_965183815.1). NCBI lineage: Eukaryota > Metazoa > Chordata > Aves > Pelecaniformes > Threskiornithidae > Platalea > Platalea leucorodia. Next base: position 124,070,724 of record NC_138823.1, read on the forward strand.
TGGAGAGAAAAGAGGACCAAAAGAGAAAGAGCCAAGCTTATGAAAAACAGCTCGTGCCTTCAGGCTCATTTTAAAAATGTGTTTCATTGACTTTTTACTCGATTAAAGGATATTCTTATTTTCTCCTTAGATACTGTCCACTGCTTCATACTGCACATCAATAGATGGTGAACCAACGTAAAAGGTTTAGGTAAAGCAATCCAGAGCCGCTGTGTAAACGAGTTCATGTTTCTCTCAGCATCTCGGAAAAAATGAGCTCTTGAACTATTCAGAAATCCCATTAAACCCACACATGGATAGAAAATAATTGCATTTCCAGAATGTCTGTGTGTGCACTGACACTAAATACTAAGTACGTGTAGACCCAACTAGTTTCAAAGCACTTCTGAGTTAACTGTTGTGAGAAGCAGAAGCTTCCAGGCAGCTAAACCAAGTGGCATCGCCAGTGCCAAAAGATGTTTGCTCACTGAAAAATCTCCAAAGTGGGACTTCGGGCAGACATGTGAAGGCTCTTCAGATATCACAACAGGTGTTTCAAAACTAGCTGCTTAACCACAAAGCCAAATCACTTACCTCAGTTGCTTTATACGTACAGAGAACATGTAAACCTCTCTTGCGTGGGAAGATCTGTCTGTAGCCGTCCCTGCAACTTTACTGTATGCAGCTTTGCTCGGATGTCTCTCTCTTCCCCCCCCACTTTTAAAAAAGCTTCTGAATTTCTTTTGCACATAAGGAAAAAATATCCTTAAAATGAGACTCAGAGCTCAAATATTACTTTCTAAAACAGGACTGTGGATTCCTCTCCAAGTAATTTTAACTGGATGACTAAAAATTTCAACTGAATTATTAAAAATAGAAAGACTCTTTTTCCTTACCGCCAGAAAATTTCCGAGTGCCCTGAAGTCAGTTGGCTCAAAAAGTATCACTAATAAATAGAAAGAATAAAAATAATTCACAATTTAAAATTCCTCATTATAATTTTTAATTTTGATGAGAAACCTTTTCCACTACGTTATATGGTATGCTTATAAAGGCCTTTGTATTTAAAACATGGTCAACCAGTTTTCCTTACAGTTCCAGATGACACCAAAGTAGCCATACAAGAACAAATACCATCCATCATCTGTTTGGCTACCCCCTTTGCAAGTTCTCACTCCATGAAAATCGCAAAGCAGCTTGCTGCTCCTTTGCTGAAGGTAACCTCTCTCGTAAATAACTCGCATTTACCCCAACATACTGGGTGGTGCGTGGACCTGAACAGTTGCTGAGGAGCATGCAAGAACTTGCTGCCTTACGGTAACTTGCTCATATGAGCCTTCACTCCCCCTCCCTCCTTCCTTTGTTGACTTTGTCATATAAATAGCAAGAATAAAAAGTGCTAAGAAGAGATTTTGCAACAAAAGAAATCCAATATGACGCTTAGGTCATACTGGGGACATACTTTAACTAAGAAGGGGAATGACCGCCTAGCAACAGCTTTGAAAAACACATGCTGGAGTTCATAGTGCTAGCAAACTGAACAATGCCATAGGGGCACCAAAGAGCAGACCTTACTGCAACGTGTGAACAGGAAAGTGGTGCAGAACCCAACTAAAATAAACCTTCCACTATTGACTTTGGAGGTTTGTGCCAATTTATGAAGGCCACATTTCATGACCAACTGGTTAAGCCCAGAGTAGAACAGAAAAATAATTACAAGCCTAGATAGTATGAGCTAAGAGGAAAGACTGAAATAATTGGGGTCAGTTATTGGAGAAGGCAGAGGAGAGACAGGGTAAGTCTTCTGGCAAATTAACAGTTGCTGCAATGTGTAAAAGTAAAACTATTTTACCACGTTCATTGGGAACAGTAGCCTAAAACACAGCAAGGAAAATAGATTAGATGCCAGAAAAAAACCTGTGGGTAAGCATAGGATACGTTGCCTGGGAATGTTCGGGAATCCCAATCATGGAACTTTTGGGGGATAGGATGTAGGAATAACTGTAGGAAATAAATCAAATATTGTTAAGCCTGCCTTAAGGTCAGGTGGATGGACTACATGAATTCTTACCAGCCCTATCTTCTGTCAGTATTATTTTTATAGAGCCCCATTTTAATCTCACTTGAAACTCCAGAATTTACACTAATATTACACTGAATCGCTCTCACAACAACAGGTTTACACTACCCAGCTGTCATTGATAATTTGAAGCCTGTAATAAATATGTTTTGTAACTTATGAAATGTTATACATATTAAGCTAACTACTAGCTGAAGAAAGACCACATATTTCATTGCAGTATTTTTTCACTTCTAAGGACACCCACATTTTTCTCACATTAACCTCTGTAAATTAGAAGAAAGATTAGTGTTCGAAAGCTTATGTATGAAGTGGACCTACAAATCTCAATTTTATCAAAAAAAATTGCATAGATATAAATTTCAGGCTATTCAGACAGCCAGTCATTACACAGCTGACACTTCTGTTGCTTTGTCTGTTACAAACTGTTTGAAATTACGTTCATCTCGCACTATAAAAGCTTTCAGAGAACTTGAGAATGGTTTCTGATCCCTTTTATTTTCAGCAGCCAGTAACAAGACCCATGGAGGACACCTGCTTCTACCTTCTGGATATAACTTTCTGCAATTTTAATTTGACTGGCAGAAAATAATAAACCTCAAAACTTCATGATAGCAGTAGCCAGCTCTATCATACTGACTTTCCGTAGTCATCCCCTCTAGAAGTCAGACCTTCAGACAGATTTATTAGGAAAGTTTGAAAGATATTCTGGAGTACAGTGCCTGAAACACATGGAACACTGATTTTCTATTTCCTTCTTTTGTGCATTTTGTGTTGTTTTCCCTCTTGTATGTTCGTGTTACACTGTCAGGCACATTGGAATTAAGCAGAAGATATGACCCAGATGTCAGTGCATTTGTAGTGGAAAAAGGCAATTTCAGAGTCTAGTGCTTAATAAAATTTTTGTATGATTTCCTACAGCTGTTATCCATGTGTTATTTCAGGATAGCTGAATCACTGTTAAAGAACTGAAACAAACATGCAAAACACGCCGAAAATGCAAATCCACAAGTTACTTTAATGTGGGATATAAGTGTAACAGAGCATTTGGGGCTAGCACTGATAAATAACCACTACGTTATCCTTGCCACCAGATTCTGGATTCCAAAACCAAAAACCTACTAAACATATGTATTTGCCATATGTAATTATAACATCCTGATTTAGTCACCGGAGCCTCTTCTTTCCTTTAGGTTTAATCCTGTTTACTTGTGACACAATGTGGGTTCTCATTGCACTCTAGAATCTAGAGACAAAATAAAAGTCTGTGGTTTAAAACAAAAGCTAAACAGAAATCCTTCCATCTGAACTCCGTGTCCGAGGATCCTAAGGGCCACAAGAATGTGTAAATTTCAGGTGATAGCCCGGGAGCTTTTAAAAAAAAAAAAAAAAAAAAAAAAAATCCTTTTCTCTTGAAATGTTAAAGAGGACAGGAATTCGTTTGCCGTGTTACAAACATAGGATGTGATCACTCTTCATTGCCTACACCGCCCTTGAATAAGGAGTGTTTGCCCCAGTCTGTCACACAACAGCAATAGGAGTTCAACAAGTGTCCAGCTTACCCTAAAAAATAGATGAAAACAAACATCCATGCTCATGAATACACTGCTACTGCACTTGGGTGGCCATCTGCAAGAGAAGAGATGCTGGGACCAAAGTCTCCTCTGGTATGATTCCAATGACCTCAAAGTTATGCCAAGACCTACTTGCCCACTGCACTTACTGATACACATCAGGATTTTTAAATAAAAACATATCTTGGGTGAGAGATTTCCAGAAACAGATGCACAAAGCCTTAGAAGGTGTTTGTACACAGCATGGTGTAACCAAGAGATCCTGTCCAGCAAAACACCGGAAAAGCTCATTAATCAAGAGCCAAAAGCCCACACTCTGGATTTTTTGTTTATCTTTGCATAATTTGTTTACATAAACTTTGCACAATATTTTTCAACCCACTGTTCCTTTGGTATTTACTTATCTTCCTAGAAAAAGCTTCCTGCCAAATAAATAATTAGAAAATAGATTTTCCCCTTCCTAATTATTAATTATTGCCACTAGTAAGAGAGGATATTTAAAGCTATTCGATAGTCAAGAACAGCCTACTCTGATATGTTCATCAGCAGTCCCACAATTTCAGCCCTTCACACCACTTCTGACAAAAATGTAACATAAAATCATTAGAAAATATAAGGCTTATACAAAGGGAGATGGCTGAAAACACCGTTCCAGGTATAAAATACTAGGCTGTGATTTATGAAGGCCTTTCTGGAGGAAAGGAGATTTTGCAGAATTTCAGCTGAAGTCAACTGCCTTCTCTGTAAAAGCAGGCAGAGGTTACCGGAGCAGAGAGGAAGGCACAGTGAGGGAGCGAGTTAGGGAGAGGGAAACCAGTTGCATACCCTACACCATTGAAAGTGGCCAAGTATTCACTTCTGCAGAGCAAGGAGTAGGATCCAGATCAACAGAGAATCCCTACTGCATCTCAGGATGATCCTTCCACGCCCAGAGCTCTGGCTATAATCCTAGGTAAACACTGACAGGGGTCTTCTCATGCTTCAAAGCAGAACACAGGATCCCTGACCTCAAAATGCCCTACCACTGCCTAAAAAAATTTTTTTATAAAACTACTGGAAATCCCTGTATCAAATCCCCTTCTAGCACCTTCATTAGAAGTCATTAATGATGGAGATCTATAGGTTCTCACAGAAATGGTGACCCACAGGAAGAGTCACTATGGGTGTTCATGACAGAACTTGTTTTTCTCTTTTAAAAAACCTCAAATAATCACTGAGAAGACATCTTTGAAACAGGTATTGTTGTTAAAAAAATGGTGGCCTATCAATAACAAAATAACACACCCCCAAACCCAGCTGCTTCGCATTCCATTCATCAATCTTTTGGTTGCTTATGTCAAACATTGACAGGTTTAATGTATTGAGAGAGAGGAGTTTGTCCTTGGCTGTAGCAGGAGGGAGGAAATGAAGGCTGACCACCCCCTCACAGCACACACACTAAAAAGCCTTCGGAGTACATTGGGGCCTTGAAAACACTCATCCTTCCGTGCCCTGGGATCACCCCTGCAGACACCAGAGGAGATGCAGAGGTGTGTGTGCATCACCCTAAGCAAGGACAAAAATAGCTATCCCTCAACTAGAGCACCTTCTTTAGGATGCACTTTGGGCAATGCACCAGTAACAGGTGTAAGCCCCATTACTATATCCTGGGCAATTCCAAAATCTCTCTTAGGCTTTATAAAAAGCAAAATAAATCTGTCTATACAAACGCATATACCAGAACGTTCTGCATTAACACAGCAAATAGCCCCTGGAAATGCAAGCATACACTAAGCAGCCAAATAGATTTCTCTCATTTCAATTTTGTGGGCAAATCTGAAGAGTGCCAAGAAAGTACAGGTATCTTCCAAAGACACGTGTCCCCTAAGTCATGAAGGTCTTGAAACAAAACACTAAGAGCAAGTCATAGCACCTGTTGCCTGCTGAGAGAGCTGACAGAGGGGAGGAAAGAGGAACAAGTGTGGAGTGTTATTGTCCTGAATCATCCCCAAACATTAGGAAATAGAAGACACTGGTGATACTGAATCAGGACCTGTGCTTCCTAACGACAGTTTTGTACAGAGGGTTTGGGAAATCATCTGATCAAAACTTGTACTGGGACTTTGTCCTGTATTGCAGTGTCCCAGAAGCAAATGTGTTTACCCTAGTAATCTGCTGGTTAAAGGAAAAAAGAGGGCTGCAAGGCTGAGCTTAAGTCCAGATTCTGTTTCCCTGCAGAACTGAGAGCATCTCCAGCACTTCTCAGGACAGTCCTCGCCTTCCTTGGGGCTCCTTCCCCCCAGCTCCTTCACAGCTTGCTACCAGAATCAGGGCAAGTTCATTCCCGTACACTTTCCCCAAGATAATTTGTTTGGGAAAGGCAGGCATCAACTCCAAGCGCAAAGACAGCAATCTCTCCTGTAAGTTTGTAATACTAATGTGAGCCCCTCTGGTGCTGTAGAATAAGTCAGTGTTGCATGCCAAATTCAAGACACGTACTTTATCCTACATGTGGTTTACATTATTAATTATTAAATTCATGTTAAACACAAGATTGAGTATATTTTAAACATTACCAAAATCTGGTCATTTATGGAGACACTTGCCATCCTTACACTGGGCACCATCCCCCTGACAAAAAGGAAGGTTATGTTCATTCTCTGGTCTTGGTCTTCTTTAGTCCAGGAAACGCAGTGGCTAGGCTACTGTGCGAATAGCGCCTTTGGCCACCCAGCTCTCATCAGATTAGAAATATCTACAGTTCACTGAGAAACACCATTGGTGTGGTCAGGGTCATTGCCTATTTCCTGAAAGACTGTCCTGATTATAATGTAAGTAGGGCCTGCCTGGGCTAAGATAGGCAATAGGTTTGGAGTTAACCAATTCAACTACCCAACTGACACGTTCACCCAGGAGGATAAAAAAAAAAAAAGCAAATGTTACTTTCAAGATCCTCCACCTTCTCTGGGTATTATATATGGTCAACCAGAGGGAAGAACGTCTCATGGCAAACACTGACCTGGAAAATCTGCTCTACCACACACTTTCTTTAAAATTCTGTAAAATGGGATTAATGGTACTTCCCCCACAGCCTGGGGTGTTGAGAGATCAAATGCATGCACGACTGTGAGGCACTCTGGTACTTGAGCGATGCAAGCCATGGAAGAATCCAAGATAGACAGATAATCCTCATTTATACCAGATGGGGAAACACTGAAGCAGAGAGAAGTTAAGCAACCTGTCACTCAAAAAAAAAAAAAAAAAAAAAAAAAATGTGGAGAGTGCCGTGAAGAGAATTTCATCCCCCTTTCCCCAGTACTTCAGACATTTGGAACAAGATTCGACATGAAGAATATTACTGGAAATAACAGCATGGGAGACACGTGACAAGCAGATTCCCAATTACATAGCCCAATGAATATAAAGCACCATCTCCTCTATCCCGTTACTGGTGTTAGCATATATTACCTCACAACATGACTGAATGTAGCATGACTGTACTCATTTTGATAGTGATTGTTTAAGTCAGTCAAGGGAAGAGCTGGCTGTCACTTCTAATCCTTTACTATGAAAGGTGGCAGCACCAGCTCTACTCGATCCTTCTGCAGGATCTTACACCTCCAAGCACCGAGGGGCTCACTGCTACCTAACAAGTTTCATGGCAATGTAGTAACTAATGACATTGGAAGAATGACTCTTGATTTCCACTGGCAATACCTCTGCCTGGGTGGTTTCAAGAAGAGTTATCAGTCAAGGAATAGCAATTTAGAAGCTCTAAATGTGGGGAGAGAGATGCCTGTGGGATTTGTGTGTGTTAGCTTTGCTTGCAACAATAGATTAGGAAATCAGATTGAGAGTTAAAAAAAAAAAAAAAAAGAGGAGGAGGGAGAAGGAGGGAGAAACTAAAGTTAGACTGATGGGAACTGCTGCAAACTGCACTTTTGAAAAGATAGGTCTGATAAGAAGATACTCGTAGGTTAAGAGAGTTTACACCTCCCCCATTCAATCACAACAGTTACACAGCTATAGTATTTCCCATGTGCAAAAACAGTCACGCGCGGTGATTTAAACCACACAGGAAATCAACACTTTACAGAATGCTTGTTTTTACTACCAAATGTTCAAATGAAAATTCAAGATTTTTCAAAAGTGTTTATGAATCAGAAAAATGTATTGCCATATCTGTAAATGAATAAGCACCAATATTTCACCAGAATGTTTTTTTACAAATTTCTTCAAGCTCAGCCCTCCAGAAATGTCCAGCTCAAAACAACACATTTTTTAAAAAAATAAGGGGAGCTGTAAAAATCATGTATTTATAATATTAATAACGTATAGCAATTTGTTATGACAACACTATTTCGAACTCAATGATATGATTAGGCAAGAAAGCAGCCTACTTAAATATCAAGTTTTATGTATGTTCTTACATCACATATACATCTATATTTAAGCTTTCCGAGGAACAACATAGGCATTCCAGTCAATCATTTAAAAAGGGAATACAGTTGTCTGGGTTTTTTTTAAACTATCAAAAACCTGTCATTGCGTAACATTACATTCAGCAGTTCATCTGATTCTCTCTAGAAAAAACAAAGTGCTGAGCTCATCAAGTTTAAATTTAAAACAGCAAAGTACTGTGACCAGGCTTCTGCTTTCTGATGGCAAATGGTGATGGAATACTCTGCTCCTCCCAAGACTAAAATGTGTCTCACGCTAATGTAAATGGTACTTTCCATGAACACTGACAGCAGTGAAACTTGCTGCGTACAAATACTAATGGAGAATGACAAAGACATATACCCACAATAAACTCATTATCAATTCAAAAGCATATGTGTGGGAACATATCTTCGAGTGTTTATCCAGCACTACTACTACATTTTTGTTTACCTGAGTCACTGTAGCTATTATCTGCATGAGGGGTACTGTTGCATATTTTTAAGCAGATAAAATTGGAATTTTCATCATAGTTTTAGTAGCTTGCATGGCCAGAAATCAGTACATTTCCTAGAATTAAAGGGCTTGTCACCATTTTTAAACTCAGTTTTACTGGATAGGATTTTAAAATGCACACTATATATTTATCATTCAGTAATTATATTTCCCTTGCCAGGACTCCATGTTTCGGTTTTCTTAATTACACCAATTAATGCAGTCTTTTTCTGGTCTAAATAGTTTTTATGAATTCTTTACCTCCTGGAGACACTTGCAAAGAGTTTCGTAAGATGCACATGGGACAGTAAAGAAATCTCAGAAGGTTTAATCCTGGCTTTAGCAACACTCCCCTCTGTGACTGTGGATAAAAGACAACCTCTCCCCCACTCCTTCTGTAGGTTGAGTTTCCATGAAAGGATCTCAAAATAGACTAATAGACCTCCTGTGAGGAGATCTTAAATTCATTGAACTATTTTAAGGAATGAAAGTTCTGACTATTGATAATTTGGTCCTATTGCTAATCCATTTAAATACAGACACTGCAAAATCGCTTCACATGCCCATTAACTACAACCTCTCAAGCTAACAGTAGTCCATTATTTATGACAGCTCTCCAGTTTGAGCTTACTAGTTGCTCTTGTTGCATGAATTTGGAGTCTTCCATCATCTCTCAGGTAAGGACTAAAAATGCATTACTTCAGAGTACCCTTTTAGAGTACTCCTTATTCTTAATTTTTCTGCTTACCATTTATTATTGGCTTACAGCAATTTTCCTCAGGCCAAGTAGTATCATCACTGCTTTCACACAGCTTGGCCTTTCCTTCAAATGGTCCAGAGAGGATTTCCTCTTCGTAAGTTGACAGAAAACCACAGATAATATTTTGATAGAATGATTAACAGAAAAATAAAGCCCTGTGGAAATTTTAAATTACAATTACAGGACCTTTTGCAGAAGGAGTTGGCCAACATATCCTAACAGACACAGTCTCTAATAAGTGATTTGTTTTTTCCAGGCAAAGCTCACATCATTTCTGCTTTTTGTGGTGGTATATACCATACTTGCCAGATGACAAGGACATGCTCTTTCCAGCTTTTACTTGCTCATTGTGTGGGACTTGGGCTTGGGTTTTTTGCTTGGATTTTTTTGTTTATTTTTAAGATGACTGGTAATACATGATGGTACTGTGCTCCCTTTGTAACTGGGGGGCAGATCTTTAAATGTAAAAAATATCCTAGGTGCCTTTTTTGGAAGAGGAAAGAGAAAAAATGATGGTTTGGTCAAGATTCAGATAACTAATGGCAGACTCGGCATTTGTTTCATTAGTGACTTGCTTAAGTTTACCTGCACTGGCATATTATGTCTAGGCCACAGAGGATAATAAAAGGAAAAAATAATGAGGGAGGGCAAATGTGATAGCTGTCTACAAATAGATGCGAGAATATCATTAAATAACGGAGAAGTTGATTATTCACATAACCCACGAAGTTTAGAATAGGGAAGAACGGCCTTCACAATGTTTAGAAATCATTCCAGAAATAGTGCTGATTGAAAAGGAGAGACATGCAAACTGAGACTTTTGAAAGGTTCATGCCAGGTCACCCACATATATAACACATTTCAAAAATTATCAAATTATTAAAATCACCTATGCCCTATATGTTTATTAAATAGGACTTCCTAAGTACATTTAGGAAGTGTCAGACTCTGGTTTGATTTAAAATCTGATCATAAAACCCACAAGCAATCACTCTCTCTCAAAAAAAAAAAAAAAAGCCCAAGAGAAAGCAAACAAAAATGGTTTAAGGGCACTGATATATAAATTCCCAGTTTATAATGTCACTCACACACTTACCTGGGGTAATGTATCTTGTTCTGATCACTTTGATACCAGCAATTTGTAAACACACCAGAGGGTTTGTTCACTGATGAACAATAACACTGAATAGAGGTCAGCAAGAACAGTTTTACATGGAAAGATTGCTGGAGCTAAAATATATCTGTTGGGCTGAGTAAATACAAGAAAAGAGGAATGCATTTTAACATTGAACTATAATATTGAAGGGTAAAAAGCAAAAACCAAAGAGGGAGATGAATTAATTAGTGTGGTGCCCAGAGGTAGGGGAGGAGGGATAATGAAGAGTAGTGGGATTAAATTAGGAAAAGCAAAATTTAGGCTGAGTATAAAGAAAAAAACCTTACTAATAATGAGTTTTATTATTTCGGGAATTAGTCTCTCAGGTGAAATGATGGAAACACCTGCCTAATATTTAGGACTTTTAAATTTAGGTTGCGCAAAGGCATTAATGCATGATACATAAAGTACGCACAAAGGCATATACACTTTGGGGAATAAAACAGTGCTGGTGTGGACAGAAAGAGCGGATGCGGCCACATCCTGTCCCATCTCGATGACTGCAGTACAATCACCGACATCCTCCTCAAGAACTGCCCAAAACACAGCCTACATCCACCTCGGACACACTCTGCTTTGAAGCACTGCCCACGTGGAAAAGAGATGGGCATGTGCACCAGGGGACGGGCACACAGGTAAGTAGGTGGCAGAAGTGGTTGGCTCAATGTAGTCCCAAGCACGGCAGGGTAAGGATGCATCAGCACACCCGGACTTCGCTGCCAATCCCAGCACTGACTGACTTTGCCACCCTTCCAGGCCTTCCCTACCACAGGCAAAACAGTTTGAAGGCAACAGGGAAAGAAATCCATAAACAAAAATGTAGAATTTCATTGTTCTAATTAAAGTATTTTGTTACTTTGGAGATTAGCTAGCCCATGCCACAGCATTCAGAGGCCAGGCTTGGTGCTCTAGTCACAGCACACTGGTTTTTAGCACTTTCTGAAGTAAATACGGCAGTTCAGAGGCACGGTTGCTATTGCTGCTGCCTCTTCATTTAGTTCACAAAGGCCAAGCAAGCCAGCTAACCCCACCATAAAACAAAACAAGGCATCCCTTCAAAAAGGGCTGCAAGACAAAAATGCCACACTGCAGTTGGCAATCTGATTTCTTGTTTATAGCAGTTTTCCTGCTATTTGAAGCGGGAAACATCATCCAAACCTGTTCCAACATTTTTCTGGGTTTTGCTCTGCCTATCTCACAGAAAAGAAAATCAGCAAATGCTTTGCAGGCAATTCTGAGAGCACTGCAAGGACCACAACTAGATAAACAGTTTGTGCCTAATAACGGGCAGGTCATTCACCCAAGTGAAAAAAAAGGAAGGGTTAAACGCTGTAGCTTTATCAGGAAATTTGAGGCTTTAAACTGGAAGCAATTTGTTCAATGGCTATTTTGACCATAGAACTTCCTAATCTCAGTTCCCATAAAGTTTGGCTTGGAGCCAGCCAGAAGGGTTCGTTTCAGCTGCACAGATATCTTCCACAGAGGAAATAAAAGGATTTCAAACCCCGGAGTCATTTCCTTTGGTTCTCGGCTCATTCAGAAAAAATGTCCTTTCGGTCAGTGATATCTCCAACTTAATTCCTGCAGCATGACTTTTAAAAAAAAAAAAAAAAAAGTCTTTGTGGGAAACTTTTTCTGAAGGTTTGGAAGCGTGCCCTGTAAGCTCTTTGCCAGTTGGTGTAAAATACCTTCTTTCCTCCCAGAAGCTTGCAAAGCAAAAGGTCCTCTCCTCTTCTGCATTAACTCTGAACTCTGAGCTTTCCAGAAATTCTTACTCATCTTGCAGTCCCATTTCATAATTAAAGGAGGTATTCGTGCTCATAAGCATAGAAGTAAGAGTTTGCAGAAATGCGCATCAAAATAATCCACTAAATGTACTCAAATCGCAGAGAGTGATCCATGTGCAGCTTCAGGTGTAGTAGTGAAAGCAGAACAAGTAAGCATTTATCAAGAAGAGCAATGTATTGTTTTCCCAAAAGTACCATAGGTTTTAAGGCAGGTAAGCATAATACATTGCATGCCTCTGTGTCTCACTTTTGAGAGCAGTCGACAAACATTTGAAGATTCAGCCCCAAATCTGAAAAGTGATCCAAAAGATCCAAATAGGATATGTTGAAAACAAGCATACAGGCCAGCCAACATAAATATCAGGAACATAACATCCTCTCCAAGTGAGTGCTATACCTACTCCTTGAGGCTACCATCTGAAGCATGTAGTCAGGGTTTCACTGAAATAACGGAGATAACATTTTTGACACGCAGCCTAGCGATAATGACCAAATTAATTCCAAGCTCGTCAGACCTGGGAACACTACCTTCACATCATCACAAAAGAGAGAGGAAGCTTTTCAAATATATCCTCAGACCTGTGATATTTCTAACAGTACTATAAAACAAAATACTGAGGTGTAGGGCTCAGTATAAATGGTAGCATTTGTGGGTCCTGTAACAGCGAGCTTACGCATCCTTTCTCCTAAAACGAACTTTGAAGCACAAGGTTGCATCAGAGCTGACACAAGTTTTATGAAGAAGATTGATTTCAGTGTAACTCAAGGCCTTCTTCAGTACTGTGCTTCAGCACACATCTAATGCTAAGTATACACATCCTAAGGTGGCCCTTCCTATATTCAGAAAATTCAGAAAGCAGAGTAAAGGACACATGCAAAATGGAAACGTTAATGAGTTGAACCCTACTGTCAACTTCAAATGTCAATGCTGATCTCGTGATAAATTGCTCTTTCTAGGAAAGTTTATCACTAGACCAAAATTATACTTTTAGTTATTATTTATGAATTGCGACTTGTATAACTAACATCTTTAGATGCTCACAATTGTCAATTCTTGCATCATAATGATGCAAGGTATTATATGAGATGGACCGATACATCAACTTCTAATAAAGTAGTTCACCACACATACACACGTATTATATACCTATATCTATAGACAGATAGATCGATCGATCTCACAAGCTCCTTGATAACACTGCTCTGCACAGGGCAACTGAGATATTAAAATTGAAGGCCTTTTTCACCCTGACTCAGAGATTTTCTTACAATGCCTTGAATAGCACAGACTAGATCTGCAGTCTACAGTGTGGACCTCTACTAGAGAGAAGATAAGCTGACATATTAGATCTAATTTCTGTTTTCTGAAGGAATGTGGGGAGCTATCTAATTTATAAAATAAGTAAGTAAAATAAATAAAGAAGGACACTTTTCTAGATGCCAATCCAAACATTCCTCTATTTCGAAGTCTCCTCTATGTAAATCCTTATTTATCAGGACAAAATAACAATACAGACACATTGATGCAGCACATAGAATGAATGGTGTATGGGAGGTTTACATAACTGCTAATGTTTCTGAGGTTAAAGTGGACCAACACTGGAATTATAACGGTACTTTTTTCTTTTTTCCTTTCTTTTTTAAAGTTATATGTAAATTCAAACCAAATGTTGACTGGAAAGTTTCTCTCCTTTTACATTCCACTTCTCTTCTCCCTCCCAGGAATGCCGAACCCAGGAGCAGAGTGTCAGTAAAGACTGTCTGAAATGAAATGAAATTTCTGGTTTCACTTAGTCCTGTGGGCAACATGTGCTTCCACTCTTTCCTAAAACACAGTGGGAACATGGGGCTTTAAAATCATAATCTGAAAATCCCATTTTCTTATAAGCTTTATTAATATGAAATGACTGAGTGATAGTCTCGACTTTCAGTTAAAATAACAGGGGAGCATTTCATAGCCATTCCTCTGCCTTATCCTCACTCCCAAAACACAGCGAGCTCACCTTGCTTGGCTTTCAAAGGTTAATTTGACAAAACCCATTTTGGAATTATTTTATTTTCTTTAACGTGCAAACCTACAGACATTTCCTAGGCCTCACACTGGCAAACACGCTCATAATTTGCAAGCAGATGAACCATAACACAGCCACACTTCGCTCCTCTGCCTCCTGCTCCCCAGCATTTCAGCAAACCACCGCAGCTCCCCCCCACACGCACCCATGCACCCCAACGCAGTCAGTCAGCCTGGCTAAGGGCAGGAGAGATTGCTGGCCCCCTCTTCAGCCCCAGAGCCAGGACCTGTATCAGGAGGCATCCTCCAAGGACAGGCTTGTTTAAAAGGGTGGCAGAGTGCCCCAGCCCCAAAAGCCCTGAGCCAGCATCCAACAGAGCCCAGCTCCTGCACTGGCTGCAACGGCCCCAAAGATAGCAGCCATAAGGAGAGTACCTTTCCCTCCTCCCCCCACAGTGCTCCTTGAGAAGGTGCAGCTATTGAGATTACTGTAGCAGCTGAATGAAATTATGCACTAAAAAGGTACATCTGACCACATTTGCCTGGCTCCGAACTCACAATATCGTGAGAACTCTACGAGGTAAGTGCATACGTTTGGATAAGAAGCTGGTCATTGAACCCTCACCCCACTCTCAAACAGCCTCATGCCACAACTCCTGTCATAAAAACTAAGCTTACTCTACCTCCTGTACCAAAACTTTGCTGCTTTGGTGGTCAGAAACTCTCACCCATATTTCACCCGTAATTTAATCACAGCCTGTTTACCCTCACTTATTCTTGCTGCCAGCACTGTGCATGCATTTTTTTTTTATCCCTGCCTAATACCACACACTGATTTCTTCATAGTCAGTGCCTTTCCTATTTTGTTTTGGTTTTGTAAATGTTCTCTTAAATGTGATGTCTTCCATTCCCCACCAATCTCTCCTGAGACTCTTTTGAATAAGAAGAGCCCCAACATTTCCAAGAACTAAGCTGAGACCATAAAAGCATGAGTTTGACTGCATGGAAGGGGGAGACAACACTAGCTTTTGTCCTTAGGGCAGCAACCAGAGAGAAGGTCAAACAGGTTACCTGGATAGAAAGCAGCTGAAGGAATAACCCCATCAAATACTCAGGGAGAAGAAATTAAGGTAGGAATTACTCAATTTGCTATGCCAACTGTCATTTCTATGTCTTCCTCATGAGAGAGCTGCACACCTGAGTGTGCTGTGCAAACAACTTACGGTCTTCAGCAGGAGATTCTGGCTCCTGAGAGCAGGACAGCAAAATGGGAGGGACTGGATTAAGACAGAGAAATGCAGCATCTGAACATTCAGGGACATCACTTCCAAGTAACAAGCGATAGGATGAGAGGCAACAGCCTCAAGCTGCGCCAGGGGAAGTTTAGGTTGGGTATTAGAAAAAACTTCTTCACCGAAAGGGCAGTCAGGCATTGGAACAGGCTGCCCAGGGAAGTGGTTGACTCTCCATCCCTGGAGGTATTTAAAAGAAGGGTAGACGTGGTGCTCAAGGACATGGTTTAGTGGTGGACTTGGCAGTGACAGGTTAACGGCTGGACTCGATGATCTTAAGGGTCTTTTCCAACCTTACAGATTCTATGATTCTATGATTCAAGCAATCGAGCCAAATCCTGCTAAGGAGAGGAGGGAGAGGTTCACAGAGGATATTTCAGCAGTGTCATACAGCAGGCCCAAGTCCATTAGGGCAGCCGCCAGCTCAAGGCAGCATTCAGGTGGTGAAGCAGGATGTGAGCCAGTACTGGATCTTCCCTATTGAGAGCTGCTGACTTTGCATCTTCTGTCATTGGAAGCGTCCCTCTGGAACTTGGAGCTAACCAGAAGGAAGGAGCAGGTTAGAGTGATGGCAATCTCTCTCCTCAGGCAAATAGACGGGGGAATTGATAACCTCGGAGAAAATCAGAGGGTGATCACTAGATCTATCCCCTCTTGCAAACAAAACAGGCCAGAGAATTTAAGTGGTCACACTGGGATGGAAAGTAACCACAGAGTCACTCAAATATGGAGCAGACAACGCAACCGAAACACTAGTAGCTCCCTAAATGTTTTAAGTATAAGAGATAAGATGGGTGAACTGGAATACACACTACAGTAAGAAAACACTCATGTATTAGAAAGACTGTGAGAGTGAGGCAATGAGTGGACCACTGTAACACTAAGATACAACATTCATGGCACACAGAGTAGGCTGTGCTGGTGGTGGTGACATGATCAGGCTAAGCACGGCAGCAAGTAACGCAGAACCTGCAAGAACTGAAATCCCAGCCCTAAAGATGAAGAACAGTAATTCTGCATTACTGGAGAGCTACCTCTGTCCTCCTGCCTGCCCCGCCAGGATGGCAACACCAACTGCAATGTGCAGACGAAGATGCAGAAAAGCAGTGAGGGCAGAAAGAGAGTGGAGTGCTCATAGGGGACTTTAACTATCCCTACACAGATTGGGCAAAATGGAATTTAATGCAAAGAGCACATTTTTAGGTGCTGTTCCAGAGAGCAGCTGCTTAGGAAGCCCAGAAGTACAGATGCAACTCTTAATTTGAAATGACCAGAGAGGAGGTTATGGGACAAATTGACAAAAGTGAACACTAAACAAATTGCAACAGCAGATGGTATTCACACTCCCCCTTTGAAAAGAGCTGCAGGACGCAATAGCTGACTACACACGCTTTTAAGTGGTGTGCAGCTTCTTTTCTAAAACCAACTTTGTACCTGAGGACCGGGAGGTGGCACAGGTAGTGGCAGTATTCTGAAAAGATCCCAGGAGAGATCCGGGTACCTACAGGTCTGTAAACCTGGCATCAAATTACCAGAAATTACAGAAGCAGAGTAAAATCAATGGAAATACAGTATGTAGAAAGAGTTAACCTGGCTTTTGTAGGTTTGCCTCACAGACTTATTGAAGTTCTTTGAAAAGGTCAACAAGCCTGTGGATAAGGGTGATCTGGCTAATATAGTCTGCTTGGATCTCCAAAAGGCATTTGACAAGGTCCCCACAAAAGATTTCTTAGGAAACTAAGCAGCCGTGGCTTAAGAGGGAAAGTTATTGGATAAAAAATTGGTTAAAAGATAAAAACAGAGGGTGGAGGGCATGGTCTTTGTTACAAGAGGGGAATGGCACCAATGGACTTCCACGTGGAGCTTTGCCGGGACCCATGCTGCACAACCTGTTTCTAAATGATGAGAAGAGGCTAAGCAGGGAGGTGACAAGATTATTCAGGAGAAAAAACAGGGAGGGGGGCAAGTGTGAAGAACTGCAGAAGGACCTTATTAAACTAACGACTGGGTAATAAACCAACAGAAGAAATTAAATGTAGATAAACATAGTCATGCACATGGGAGAAAACAATTCCAGTTTCACATTATAAAATGATGTCCTTTGAAAATGTCAGCTCCATATTTGCTCAAAAGAGCAAACTGAATTCTAGGAATCATTAGAAAAGGAGTAAAAAGCAAGGCAAAGAATATAAATATATTGCAGAAATATCTACATAAGGCAGCCCTTCCTTCCCCATAACTTTTGAACCAACTGACTCTATTCAAAGAAATTTAACAGAGGTAGCAATCCGAAATACTTTAAGTTCCAAAAACTCAATCTCATGACTAGACACCAGAGACAACACAGCAGGGTCACAAAACAGGGGCAGCCTCAGGAGGACTTGTTGCACGGCATTCACCCTCTGCTTTAAGTGTAACTATTTTAATGCTTCTACAGTAACAGCTCAAAAAAGCAGAGCATGGCAAGCAGTAGCTATGCAATTCTTTCTGATGTAAGAACTCACATTCACCCGACCTGATAAATATGTATCTGTCTCCAAAACTCAAAGCATACTTAATGTCTGTTCTGTGAGTTTCTTCTCTAATAGCTATCTATACTAGCAATAAAATCTGGTTTTATTAAAAAGGAAATAAGTACCAGGATAATGTGGAACAAATTAACAAAAATTAAATGCTAGAATTTTGAACACTGATTTTTCCTCAGTTTTGGGGCTTTTTTTTAAAGATACGTTCCATCCATTACGTGGAATTTACCCTGCAATTTACTGTGAGCTGAAGTGACTGACAAGAGTAACCAAGATACCTCAGGCAAACAGGGTCACTCATGACTTTTTCTTGCTGTTTCACGATTAAAGGTTGACCGCAAAAACCTTTACTTTCTGCAGAATGACATGCTTCGTTAGTTAAATATTCAGGCAATTAACATAGAGATAACATGCATTTAAATGGCGGTCCCATTGACCCCCATCTCCTGGCAGCAACCTTTGCTCTGAAAGCAGACAGCTTAGCAAAAATATTCAATTAATAAAAAGCCATGAAGGGCAACAAGTCCATATTAATTCATTTAAAAATAAATGGTGTTTACTGCTCCATATTTAATAAGTTAATAAACAACAACACCACGACTAATACCTCAAGCAATGAGGGCATGTGGCTGAAAGATCTTCATAGAGATCATATAAAAAAAATTTAAATTTCTGGTTTTCTCCTTTGTTTAGAATAAAACAGATTATTCTACGAGCAATAAAGTGAACAAAGCCTGTCATCTTATACATGAGCCCCATCTTTCCTGTCTGTGCCCATGTCCTATCCCAACTGTGATGCTACAACTTGCTGCAGTAACTCAAATCCCCCACCCTGAGTGTTCCTTACTGCTTCCACCCTCCCCTCCAGTACCCATACCTCCCTCCCAAATTCCTTGTTCAGCACTACCAGCACAAGCTCTGGCTCCATCATAGATGAGCAAGTGGTGATTTACTGCGGTTACTTTAGGTGGAGTAAAATTAAACCCACCCTGCATTTCCTTCTGTGGGAGCACCGAGTCTCTACTCTATGTAGCTGCCCGTTTTCTGAAAATTTTTAACTCGTTTGTATTTGAAAGTCCCAGTCCCCTGGCACATTTGCTTGAAACTGGCCAATAAGTTGTAAAATTCTATGTGAATAAAAAGTTTAAAGCTTGGAGACTCTGAAAATATAAACAAAACTTTTAAAAGAAAGAAAAATTGAACTATTTGTAATTTTTTAATCAAACTTGTAATTTGGGGGTCCAGAGAAACCACATATCACACCACTGCCATCTAATGGAAGAAAACATCAGCCGATCATTGGTCCTGAGGAAGACCCAGTCAGACAAAAACTATTTCACCAAGCAGGAGAGTTGTTTCTACCTCCCCTAACATGGCCTCCTCCTTTTCTCATATATAAATTTAGCTCTCCTCAAAACATTCTGGGTTGAAAAAAACTCACTAAGTGTTATCCAACTGTATGACTATTCTCAGGACAGCTGAAAGACTGGTTTGGAGTTTTATTTTTTTGAAGAATTCAGTATTTAAAAAAATGTTATTTAACTCCAGTCAAAGTCATAAGATTACTCACAACACCTAAAATTAATTGTGGACACTGCTCTTTTTCAAAGCCCTGGGCTGCAAAGTCCATAGGACAAGGTCGTCTTAATTCATTTTTGTACAGTACAATTGTTTTCTGTACTGTCGATTAACATATAGAGCTTTACTGCTGTATGGCTACCATAACCTAAATAGATGGAATAATATTAATAATGCCCACCAGTTCCTTCCCCAGAACTGTTCCGGGTGGGTTTTTTTGTTCAGCGTTGAGAGAGCTACATCTTTATTGCCAGACGTTATGATTTTTCTCCTGTGTTGCACATACATTCCTACTCTAGCAATCCTATGCCATCTCCAGACAGGCAGCCCTCAAATACCCAGAAAGAAAGATTTAATAAAAATGATGGCACGGTCTATTAGTGTTTTACTTTCACAGTGTATTATCTACCAAGAAAGAACATTTACTTAATTCACTTGGGTAAGAGAGTTCTACTCTTCTAAACAAAAGCCGGGGACGTGCACTAATAGGGGAAAATGAGAACGGTGACTTCTCTGATTGCTGGCATACTGCAGAAGTGAAGACACGCTATAATTAAGAGATGTGATTCAGAATGGTTCCTGTTGAGTACCTGTGTTCAATAAGAGTCTGTCAATTGGATTTATTATCAAATTGTCACTATATAAAGTAAGCATTTGTTTTGCATATGCTGTATGCTCTGAGAGGGTGTAATGGAGTCAGCTCTAGCAAAACTAAGCAGCTGGGCACTGTCCTCCTCTGCCTGGGGGTTTCCACAGGTCCGCCCTTGTGCCGAAGGTCTTGAAACTTTTGAGAAACCAACTTCTTGGAGTACCACCAGCTTTTGGGAGAGATGACCTGCCTTCGAGCAACCAGAAGCCAAAAAGAAATACTGATATATGAGATGCTGTATCATGATTCTGTGGCATCAGAGGAAAAAAGTTTAAGCAAAGTGACTCTGCAAGACAGCTGAAAAAGCCAACGGATTGCAAGTAAGCTTTCAACAAAGCTCATTACAAGCCACTGTTCAAAGAGAAAAAAATTTCTCTTTTGCTCACTTCTGTGATATGAAATAGATATTTCCAAGTCTGCTGAGACCACTAAGAGCCTACTAACATTACCCAGTCCCAAAATACACTTCAAATACATGCCAAGCTATTGGCAAAGTTTTGTACAGACCAATGAATCAAAACATTAATCACTGTGTATAAATGGAAATTTCTACCTTTTTATTTCTCTGGAAGGAAAAAAAATTAAACCAATTATTTGCCAGCGATATGGGCCTGCAAATTTTGGAAGCAGTAAATTAAGAATAATCACAGATTAGGTATGTCACAGAATACTTGAGCATCTTGGGTCTCCTTACAGAAAATATTTGCTAGGCCATGAGTTCATTTATGAAAAGATAATGACCCAGGAAATATTTTCCTTAATTGCAAAGAAGCAGTTAAGAAAGTGTCTGGGGAACTAATTAGAAAGGAGTTTCCTCTGTAGAGGACCTGGCTTTAAACTCAATAAGCAATTTTTAGAGGACTTGCTTGAGACAGAGCACTGTTCAGATGCAGTCAAGAATGTTTGCTGAGGTGCAGCAACATTTTGCAGACATGGAGGCGGGTACGTCTCCGAGTCCTCACCACGGCAGGGCAGTGGCCAGTGCTGGCACCCTCCAGCTATGATGACTTGCTTGGCACCACTCATCAAACCCTTTCCTATTTCACTTCAGCAGATGTGCAAAGCATTCAAAAATATACAAACAGGAGAATCTCTACCTCCAAGCTAAAGTGAGATTTCACGAAACACACGTTTGCCAAGACACATATAATCCCTGCTGGCCAACCCAACAGGTGCCAGGAAAATAGTACACCCAACAGCATCACACACGCCCACTGAGCGCCATTGGTTCTTTATGTTACCCAGACATCCATAAACACATCATCTCTAAGTTCAAGGAGATAGCTACAGATATGTTTTTAAAAATACACATGCACTTCTGCCCCCCGCCATCTAGTTTCTGGTGACTTCTTAAAACGGGCAGATTTACAGAGCATCGAAGTTCATGAGCCTGCAGATCAAACGAGCTTTCATTTGACAAGGTAAGGTGTGAACTTACAACACTTCATTGGTGAGTGAACAACCTCACAGAGGTTGCAGAGCCATAGACAAAACTTGCCGAGCGCCTGCCCACACTCAGCATCTACCCAGCCTTCACAAACGTCTCACTGTCAGAAAACCTGCCGAATTAAAATATTCCATATTGCTACACTTTCAATAACTTGTGAACTACTATGCCACTGATTACATAAAACTTTGGAGTGGATTAAAAAAAGACAGAAAAAAAAAAGAAATGCAAACAAACAGACAAAACTAATGCACAAAAAAATCACCACATCTATTGTCTATCCCGGCATCGAAAATAGGATTGATTTATTTGTTACACAAGTCTAGAGTTTCAAAATTAAATAAGTCTGTTTTACAAATTATTTACTTTCTACAAGATCCATTTTCCCTTGAAGCACACTGTGCATGCCCTCCTAGTGTGAACAGTTTACAGTCTGTGATCAGGCACAGACCTACTTGGCTGGATTTTTTTTCTCTCTCAAAATGGCAATTCTGAGAATCATAAATAACACAGCACAGTTATTGCAATTTGAGCTTATTCCCAATAAATAAAATTTATTAACTAAATGGCTTTCTATGCAGCTTAGCTCTTTCTTCAGTAGCTTATTATTTTACATAGACTTGCTTCGTGTTGCTAGTCACAACCAAATCGTGCCATCTCAAGTATAATAGGAATAGGAATTAATAAATATAAAGTGAAAATGTGTAATTTCATATGATCACAAATAACCTTTAGTCTCCATAGAATATGTGCAAAAAAAATTACTTTCTAAAATTTAAAGTTTCGAAAGTATTTTGTCTAACATACACACCAAGGTATATCTACTATATGCTTATAAGCTTTATTTATCAGAACACCAGAGCAGAAGCCTCCAGCTCATTAAGCTCCAATGCATTAGGGTACTTAGGGATGCTGGTGAACATAAGCAGATGAGTACCACCACTGACACAAGGCAGGACAGACTCCTTTTGGGAGATATGAAGCACCACTTTATCATACCATTCCAATTACCTCCAACACTTACAGTGAGCCTCCAGTTATCCCATTTTTGTTACACAAATAAACTCTCAATTTATAAAATAGGTCATGGTAAATTTTAAGTCCTGGTCTAAAAACAGCAAGGCAAGTGGAGAAATAAAATTGTATGTGATATGTGGTGGGTTAACAGGGATGACCTCATGGCATTTTTTTACCATAAACGCACCACAATCCTAATGACTGCATATCTGCATCCCCGGTTTTTGTCTTTTAAAAATTAATAGATCATTGCTAACATTTCTCAAAAAGAAAAATGTCATAATGAAATATTAACATTATAAATAGAGTCTCTGTAGTTCCTCGCATCATGTTAGGCACATTTCTCTCCTAAGACAAACACTGCTATTCAACAAATCAAGTCACGCATGGTTTGAAAAAATATACACAAAATGAAGAATATGCAGTTGAAGTGTTTGTCTCCTACACATTACTGTGATTCATAGGTTTTATTTATTAAAAAAAATTCCCACAGGTGGGATTTCGGACTTTAAGTCATTCTCCTGTGCTCATCTTCTAAGGTCCTAGCAAAATGCTCAAAATCATATGAGCTCCTGATTAAACTAGGAAGTAAATCTGCATGCATGCAATTAAAGTGTTTGCAAGGGCAGATGCAGATGACAGTAATTCATATGCTAAGAAATGGGCTTGTGTATTTGGCAGATTAACTGTTCTGTATTCCATTGCTATGAGGTATGGAAACTGTACTGTGAAACACCCATTACTCATTCCCTCGGCTCTAAGCACGTAGGTCTATCAAAGGCAAGCCAGTCTGGAGAGGGCGGGGGGCGAGGGCTAGAAAGAGAAGAGTCTACACGTTTCAGATTAACGCTTCTCTTGAATGGTTTCTTTTATTTCATTTCCCCTACTTTTTAAATTAGCAAATACAGTAGACCCAGAAGGGAAATGCGCAAGGGGGAGAGGGAAAGAGGGGAGGGAAAGGGAAAAAACAAAAGCAGCCAAAACTCTCCGACTTGTTCATTAGGGTTTTTGTGTTTGAACATCTGAATGAATCATGTGTCTGGTTTTCATTATTCTCCATATGTGATTGTTCCCTGCTTTGTTCAGTGATTTCTGGCCATTTTGTCATGACTGTGCTTATTTTGTTTTATATATTGTTCTATTACAGGGTGACTGTTGCTTCTCCTCTGCCTCACTTAGCAGTTATGCCACCAACAAAGAGCAATCTGAAAATGAGAGGTTACGTCAAAAGGTTTCCCGAGTGAACTCCCTTGCAGCATATATGATTACTTTAGACCCAACTGCTTAATTCATACCAGGGAGAAATCCTCAGATAACACTATTCCTTAGCACTACAGGAATGTAGTGGGTATCCTTTTAAAAATCTGAGGAATACTGGAGAATGACTTAAAGTGCCTTGCAGAGTGTTTTCCTCATTTTTCCAAGAGGAAACCTAACACTGCTTGCTAAGCAGTAACCTATTTTAACAGATCTGCTCTTACATGGGGTATTTGAAATAAGTTCTTTACTACATTAACTATTTTCCACTTTCAGCTCTACTCTATATCTTGGTCAACACACAAATGATGCTGAAATAGATTCTGGAATCTCCAATCATGTGGTAACTTCTTCTATCATCTCCGTCAATTTAATCCACCCTACTGCAGTGGATACACATCACAGGACGATGTGTTCATTTAACAAGATACCTTATACTTTGCAGAAGGTGAATGAGATCCAGAAGACTGGAAAGGAGCAAACAAATTGCCTGGGTTTTTTTGCTTTTTGTTCTTGTTGTGGTTTTTGTTTTTGTTTTTAAAAAGGAATGGATGTAGGCCCCAGTGTATTAGAGAGACTTTATCTTTCTGGAAAAATCTTAGAGCAAATAGCCATATAAATCCATTCACAGACCCTCAAAGGTAACAGGTGATTAGTACCATGCAGCATGGATTTAGCAAGAATAAATAATATCACATCATACTTCCATCTAGAAGTAGGTAACTAGTCTTATGGATAGGTAAGTACTATATATTTTAGTTAAACCTTGGTTGTCTCTCATAACTTGAGCAGATGGGAGAAATATGATCTAGTTAAAACTGCTGTGACGTAGGTGCCAAACTGATTAGCAGATCCAATTTAAAAAAGAAGTTCTCAACAGCTCAGTGTTGCACTATCTGGTGTACTGAGAGGGTTTCCTCAAACGTCTTCCCTGGGTCTGTTATTATTCAGTCTTTTCCAAATTATCTTGTCCAGTGGATTAGAGAAATCATTTATTAACTGTGAAGAGGATACTAAAGAGGTAAGTGCTGCAAGCACTGTGGAGAGTTAAGATTTGAGAATAATCTTAGCAAATTAAGGAGTAGCCGGGAAAAAAAACAGGATAAAATTCAATACAGACAAATGAAAAGTACTAGCCTTAGGAGGGAATAATCAACAGCACAGAGCAAAGCTCACAATAAGGAATGCCTGGCTGGCAGCAGTGCTGGAAAAAAGAGTAACAACTGGGGGTTGCAGAGAATCTCTTAGCATAAATCAGCACTACTGTTCTCATGCACCACCCTGTGCCTCAGAAATGTATCTATATTTTAAATACAAATAGTTATTTACATGGATATATCAACAAAGAGGAGAGTCGTGATCACAAAGACAAATGAAATAACCTCTCGACATTATTGAAAATGGTAAGATTTAGGCCGTCTGACATCCTCTGCCCGGCTCTAAGGACTTCAAGTAAGAAGCGAGCTAATTAGAGAGAGACCAGTGAAGTACAAATATAATCAGAAACTTAAAATAAATTGCCTTTAAGGAAAAAGTGAAAGGACGAGTTTCGACTAAGGAAAAGATGACAGACACATAGCAATCTTCAAATATATACGTTTGCTGCAAAGACAAAAGGAATAAACTGTTCTGCATGTCCACTGGGGATAAGAAAAGAAGCAATAGGCTTAAATTGCATCAAGGGAGATTTGGGTTAGACATTAGGAAACGCTTCATTATAGTGAGGAGAGGGAGCAGTATCACAGATTGCCTGAGGAGCTTGAGGAATCTCTACCGCTGGAGGCCTTTGAGTGCAGGTTACAGAAACATCCCTCAGCACTGGGTTAGAGCTGATCCTGCCCCAAGGCAGAAGAACGGACCAGCTGACCTCTTCAGGTCTCTTCCACCTCTGATTCCCGGGAAGCTTTTTTTTTTTTTTGGGCAGCTTTACTGAAGAGGAAGGAAATTGTACCCAGCATTTAAAGCAGCAAAACGTCTATTCTTTTTATGCCACGAAGCATACTGTTAATAAATCCAATTACGTTTATGATCTTTTAATGGCACCACTTATGTCATAAAGATCCATCTTTGAAAATACAAATAAATATCTCTGCCCTACAGTGTAATACAACAGTGTGAAAGCAAACTTCTACAAAATTCCAAATCACTGTTATATGGCCCCCACTGCAATAATCTCAAAGCTAACTACAACATAAAGAACACCAAATCTAGATGTTTTTCCTTCTCAAAATTTGACCATTCATATTCTTTACAATCTTTTCCCTTCACATTTTGTGTCTCGCAAACAGGTTCACTCCTTTCCTTGTTTACTACTGGCAATGGGAACAAAATTCTCATCACACGGCATGACATTTGTGGAGTGGTTACCCGTCAAATATGCATTTAAAAACAAAACAAAAAGTTAAAAACAATCATTGAGCATGCTTCCCCCAGATTCTCTCCACCAACCAGCACTCAGCTGAAGCATCTACACTGACAACACAGTGGTCTCAGACAACCAAGATCAGCAGAGACCAATACATTTCTCTCTCCCATGGACTTCACCTCATTAGTCAACATACAGCCCAGTTCAAATCCAACTCCTTCTGCTCGATTTGTGTTGCCGTTTCAGATGCACAAATTTCAGAAAAAAGATGAAAAAAGGATGGAGTTGTCACATGAGAGAACAGAGAACATCCCAAGTCTTGTATGGTAGTGGGAAAGGAGACAAGGACCTACATGTCCCTGTCCCCAAAGGAAGGTCTTAGTTGGAGTGTAAGATAGTGAAGAGTGGCCCCAGGGTAACCCCAGCCTACCTGATCACAGACTTACTATTCCTCATCCCTCACATCAGCAGCTCAGGCCCCTCCACCTCTCCGAGGCCTAAGCCCCAACTCCTTCCTGCCCCAGAGCCCTATCCCCAAGTGCTCCTACCCCAAAGCCCTTCTTATCCCATTGCAGCACTCTTCCTCCTTGTTAAACCAGTTCAGAGCCCATTCAATCTGCTCAGCCCCTTTGTAGCCCCATTGTGCTGCAAGTTCCCCTCTCCCTACAGCTCCCCACACTACACCTTGCCTCCGAAACTCAAATCTCCTGGCCACGCAGCAGCCAGCGTCAGGCACGTCCATCACCTCCTGGCTTTGAAACTGCAGCACTCACCTCTGTGCACCCCTGGCCACCCTGCCAGGGCTTTCTGCACTTGGCCCAGCCCGTCTTCCTTCGAGGGTATTCCTTCATAATACAATAAAAAAAAAAAAAACCAAAACAAAACAAAAAAACCCAAACTAAACAGGTTTTGTTCCTGGTGTAATATTCAAAGAAATACAGACAGAGCCATGTTATCAGAAGTCTGCTGGAAGAGTGCTCCAAGGAAAGGGAGAGCACGTCCAGGCAAAAACAAATGCATGGCAGTGCCACTTCTGATGACGGCCACGACCGAGCAGGTTGGTGGAGTTTTCTAAGACTAGAACTGCAGTCTTCCAGCTTACTTTTCTTTCGAATGGCTAACGAATGCTGTTGTGGCAGGCAATAAGTAAAGGCACACACTTCTACAAACGGCAAGAACATCTTTGGTACAGATAGCAGGATTTTGCCCTGTCTCATAATTTCCCCAAATGTCTTCCTCTGCTCCTTCTCTTCATACCCTATCTGGCCACGCATGTGATATTCCTGTACTGCAGTGTTTTTTCTCTTTACCAACTCATATAGATATGCTGCCCAGAATGTGCTTCTTACCAGAAGAACCCACTCTAGTAGATCTTATTACTCCAAAAGGATTCTGTATACCACTAGTGTAAAGTTACAGTCATTTCAAAGCAGAGCTTCTCCCCCATAGACTTGATGGCTCTTCGGACTGGTAAATGAATAACAGTTCTAGTCCTGAGATACTACTAGACATGTTAGTCAATATTTATGTAGGCAAATATAGCTATACACAGACACATGAAACATGCTGTATTTCACTAAAAAAATGTTTTCATACATTAGCAGACAAATTAAGAACACAAAACTGGAAGAGAAATCATTTTTATATCTTGGTATCACAACTTGTGGATCTATTTGTGTCAAAGAATATTTTCTTCTTCCAAGAATACAGGCCAAGACTTCACAAAAATAGAAGAATTAAGCCAGGTTTTGCTTGGGAAACTTTTCCCAAAGGCTTCTCATTTTTATATAGGAAATCAATTTGCATCACTGATGATATCATTCAAATCAGACAGCACTATGTGGTTAGAAGGTAATTTACTTTTCTGCCGAAGCAATTTGATACTTGTTCTGATTTGTGATTTTCATTTTGTTTGTTAATGAAAAAAATTAATGAGCAATGTTACTGGAAACACAACTCAAAGCTTTGGCATTATTAAATATGTTTGTAATATACCGTACATTATGTTGATTGCGCAGTTGGAGCCAAAGCCTTAGCAGTCAAGCCACCAGTCAATCATTCGAACAGACAATGAACTCTCACAGGGTGGACATTTTGCACGTACCTTTGCATTGATTTGTGTTTTTGTCAAGAATTGCCTTTGTGGATACAATTTTCCCATACCTATGGAGAAAACAAAAAACAGAAATATATGTTATTATATTTTAATAACGTACATAGTTATTCTTGCACATACATAACACATATACTAGGAAGAGATCT
This sequence comes from Platalea leucorodia, assembly GCF_965183815.1. Taxonomy (NCBI): domain Eukaryota; kingdom Metazoa; phylum Chordata; class Aves; order Pelecaniformes; family Threskiornithidae; genus Platalea; species Platalea leucorodia. Next base: position 124,099,377 of record NC_138823.1, read on the forward strand.
AGTGCTCTTGAAAAATGTTTTCCTGATATTCCTGGAGAGGTTCCCTCTGCCACTGCAGTTCAACAAACACCTTTCGAGTTCACCTGAAAAGCACTGGTCGTTTGACACACCCTGGCCACCTCTGGTCACTGTGCTGCACTGCCAGCCTAAATGCCGATTCTAGTAAGAATTTTAGGACATCAGCACTAGTAAAGAGGTTTTTTGGTTAAATTAAATAGATTTGCTTACAAATATTTTTTTCCTTTTTAGCTGCCAAACAAGGTTTGCTTTAATACAGATGGACCAGCTTCCTCCAGGATTCACAAAAATGCAGGAGGTATGGTCATTTTTTTATATGCATGCACACGCAACTGTGCTCATGTGTGCATCCATGCCTGCGCATATACACTCTAAACTTCTGTTTTAGGTAAACAGAAGCTTTGAGGTTTAGATGCATCTCCTAGCTCTTTCCAAGATGAATGTTAATACTTATTTGAATTTATGTTGCCTCCCATAGATAGCACAGCACTGCACCACAACTTGCTAGACTTAGCATGATGAAGAGGGAATTTGGGCAGCTACAACTTGGTGCATTAAGCAACTAGACCATAAAACAGGTATCTGTCTTTACCTCACAGAGGTTAAGACTAAAAATACAGACTTAATATTAAGTATTGCAAAAATCTGGTGAAAGATCACAGAAGATGGCCATTTATGGCTGAATATAAGACTTCAGGAGAATAAGGAAAATAATTTTATTTCTCAAGTCACTGATATGTCTTGGTCCCTGCTTCACTGAAGAGAACTTCCTCTAAAATGTCCTTTTCCAGATTTTTTAAAAAAGCATTACTGGTACTCTGATAGATTGGGCTTTCATTTGGTAGGCTTTTCTGTGGAACACAAACTTTGCCATCAATGAAGGACTTATTACTATAAAAGATTATAATAAAATTCTATCTTCTAATGGCAAAGCAATACCCATGGAAAATAACCAACAGTTCATCAATTACAAACCACTGAAATGTATGGCAGACCAATTTTTATTTGGTTGATCTTTATTAACAGCAATATACATTTGGTGTTGGTGACTTCTACTTGAAGTCCAGAAACCAGGATGCGGAAGACCTTGCTGCAATTTCCTGCTCTGCCTCAGGAGAAAACCCATGTCTCCTACTATACAGAAAAGGACTGTAAGCTAAGGGCAGCTAGAGCAGTGTACTATATATTCAAGGCCATGCTCTTCTCTGTCCTACCAGTCTGTAAACATACCCAGTAAACCAGAAAAAAAATGAAAAAAGACAAAAAGACGAAAAAAAGACAGGGAGCTAAAGAGGGAATGGTACTACCACTCATAGGGAAAAAGGGACCTTTGGGTTTCAGTCTGGGACCCAGAAGACACCTAAATACCTCACGAAGGGGGAGCAGCACCAACAGGAAAGACCAGGAACAGACTGCCTACATACATCCTTTGGTACCAGCAAAGAAGATTTGAGGCAATTCTGTGCCTGAATAAGTTCTGAGCTGAAGTTTCCACACTGAGAGTGACATTCAACCACTCAGCTTTATCTAAAGGCCACTGTCTCTCCATCTCTCTTTACTCTGTTTTCATGACTGATGCAAAGTGAGACTTTCCATCTTCACTGTTTTTCCTTTCCTTAAGAAGCCACAAAAGCATTTGTTTCCATTTGACTTCCACTTTGGGGAGGAAAAACAGGCTTTGTTTTGTTTTATTTCAGACTGAAACCAGTCAGAAGGAGGGCAAACTGACCTAAAGGCGTTAACAGTTTGTGGAATCTAAGTTGAGCCCCAATTCAGCCATCATTTGGGAATAAAAAACCAACCAACCAACCAAACAAACAAATAAAAAAAATTGCACAAGCCTTCCTCCCCTCCACACATCCTCGTTTGCTTGCTGGCTCTGCAGACAGGCAGGATTTTGTGCTCTGAAGGCAGGCGTAATCCATTGTACACTCACCGTGATGGGTACATGGGCAGGTAGATGTGGGTCTCTCTTGCCATAGCTGGCTCCACTCCAAACACATATACGTAACAGATTTAACTTTAACCATGAGATCACATGCTTTTCTAACTTCAGGTGTTTCCAGAATTGGGGTCTTTATACTCACTTATGTCCCACTTAATTTTATAATTCTTCATGGTAATACCTGAAGTTGACTTTGGCCTCGAAGACATCTTAAGAAGGCAAAGCCAAATTCTCTGCCAGTGTGATTTAAGGTTGTACAGTGGGCCAACTTACCCAGCAGGAAATTTGGCCCATGTGGTGCATCTTCATCTATTTAGATTTAAAGTCTAATGCATGAAAAACATGCAAAAACATGCCTATCTTGTACTGTAAAGGGCTTCTGACAGATATATGGAAAAAGAATCCAACAAAAATCAGCGGCTAACCCACAACAACCTCAAATAAAACACAACCCCTACCTAAACTTCCGCCAACAAAAACTAACACCCAGCCTCCATTTCAGCCCAGCCACTCCTAATGAATTGATATGTTGTTTCATTCAAGTCACGTGAGAGCCAAAAGTTAACATTTCTTGCCAGCAGAGACAGGCATTTGTGGTTCCACTGCTTTTATTACAGATTTCCCAGAGTTATTTGCTACATACTGTGATCCTGCAAACACTTAGTTACACTAGAGATTTTACGCACAGAAGTAATTCAGTTCAGAAAAGGTTTCCTCCAGCACGTAAAGTTACGTGAACACCTTCACGTTTGCAAAAACAGACATCAGAGTGGTAAGAGGCTCCACAACAACAAACACTGTTATAGGCAATTAGCCATATGCAGGCGATTTAATCTACTGCTATAAACCTCGAGCACTACCACAAGAAAGTAAGTGGAATTAATTTGGACGCTGTTTTCCTAAATATTTCAAGTAATTATTTTACAGTCATCAGAACATCAGTTCTGATGAAGAATGTTAGTTTGTGTGCTGCATGAAATCAGGAAGGTATTTTGTTTCTACAAATGTAGTCCTATTTCTTTCTTGCATGTGTGGAGAGCAGTATCAAGTTATGTCTCCTCTCCAAAGTTGTTTGGCTTTCTGTTTGTGTGACCTTTAATTGTGATTGGATCCACTCAGAAGTACCAAGAATGTATTCGTCAATGGAAACGCCCACAGAAATAAGGATAAAGTGCATCACAAGAGCTGGCCTCTTGTTTTCTTGTATTTAAATGGAAACTACCATAAAATTCAACGGCCTGCACACCTCTGTTCTACAAACTACTGATATCATTAATGTAAAAAATACTAAGTATGGTTTGTTTGTCATGAGAAAACATGAGCACTGTTTAATTTCCTCCTGACTTCTGGTGCACAGAGATATTCTTCCTAAGATTTCGAATAAAAAATTCCGGTCAGAAATAGATAATTGTGGAATTGAGTTCATCTCAATGCCTTATTACCAACCCTTCAACATAATGACTGTATCATTACTGCATCGCAGTATCCAAGAGGATAGATGCAATGAATCTGTCAGATGGCTACCTCAAGAACATGTCTACTGAACATCTGAAATGAAACCACTATTCAAAAGATCTCCAGACATACAACGTGTTGTTTTTCATTACATTCTTCCCAAAGTGTTATGTAAGCACAAACAAAATTATTTACATGCTTTTTAAAAATCTTTTTAATGCCTTATATTCAATTATGCTTTTAATGTTTTCCCTTGTAATAATTTTCATTTAAAACCAGGTGGTCAGATATTTGAATGAGCTTCTATGCCAGGAGCAGCTACACAGACTAGGATTTCAGCTCATTAAAGAAGGACCCGTGCAGTGAGACGGTGACGAGTTGTCTTCATTGTTTCTCATAATACATAAAGACTGGCAAGAAAATTATAAGGTTTAAAAACTGCAGAAAGTGGTACGTCCCCAGAACGGAGAGTTACTTGTGGAACTCACTGCCACAGCCTGTGCTGATGCCCCACAGAGCGCATCTCTACAAAATGTGACTTCCAGGGACACATTGGTGGCCCTGGAAGTCACGTACTGGCAGAAACTGGGAGAGGATACCAGAGTAGTACCATCGCATGTTGTCCCTGTTTTAACATCAGGCACATCAGCTGCCGAAACAAATTCCTGTCTGACCCAGCCCAGCCATTCTTACATTCCAAGAGAACATAAATTTGGGGGCAGAAATACCTTCTTTACAATCATAAACATTTTTACCTTCTCTTGTCTGTATCGGTTTGGGGTGAAACTGATCAAGTCATCTGATATCCACTATTAAAATTACAAAAGTCACTTAAAAACACTTCCCATACAAATGGTGGGAACACACACCGTGTCACACGGAGGGCAGGACTAAGGGAAGACCCCACGGTGCTGTGCTTAGATAAACAATCTCCCTGCTTAGCCCTGGCTACAGAGGTATGTCAAAAAACACTCTCAAGAGCCCCATCCCATTGCACCCCACATTTTCTGACTACTCAGCAGACTCAGAAAAGATGCAAGCAATGCAGAATAAACCCTTAACGTACATCAAAGTTGCAGTATCAATAGATCATTTCAAGAGCTTGCAGGCAGGCAGTCGATCAGCACTTACTGCAGACAAAGCTCGACCCGGTCGTTCCCGGGAAGTTATTTGATAACTGCTGTTAAAATGGAGATAGCTCCTGAAGGAAGCACTTCAGCTGCAAGTGACACCACTTGCAAGATGCGGGAACCTTTCCCACAGCCCACACCGACCCCAAACTGACGGGAATTTGCCGCCTCACGGCACACAAAGGATTTGAGCAATTTCTGCTTCTGCCTGAGGCAAGCTGGGGGTACAGGGGAAGGCAAGTGGGTGACCAGGGTTATGAGGGAAGCGAGATTCAGCCGGGGACTAGCTCAAGGCAGAGGAACTGGGCACGATCCACCCCACCGCTGGCAGGCAATACGCCATGGTGAGAACCCTGCTGAGGGACAGCCACCACCAAGAGCCGCTGGGTCAAAGAAGGGGTTTCCTGGGAGACCAGTCTGGTCGGGGCCACCCAAACTTTTCAGCTTTTCCATGGCATTACAGAAAACAAAAGCCTCTGCGATAGTTACATCTTACTCTGTCCTTCAAGCCAGCCTTTGGGCTGGCCACAGCTAGTCCTGTAATGCAAAACAGCCATCGGACCGGACAGGCCAAGTCTCTCACCACTTGCCTGACTCGGTGCTACACGCACGCTGCTATCCTCATCTACAAGGTGGTAGGTGCACAGACTTGTACAAAACACAGCTTTTGCCCAAGTCCAGTTACTGCTTGCATGTTTTAAATAAACATGAAACTTGTGATTTAAACCCAAGTAACCGGGGTGCAGAATTCTTCCTTGCTTAGTTAAACCAATGGAGTTACCATGTAATTTCCAAGTTAAGAGCTTAATAATTATATCCCCAGTGTTAGGGTTCACTCAAGGCCTCACACATTGCTCAGAGCACAATTCACCCAACTGAAAACAGTCTGCATTTCTGGGCATTTAGGTAATATATGCTTTTATCTCGGGAACTTTTGTACTGGGATGAATTTGACCAGCAGTAATTGGATTTAGATAAGCAACTCTGAGGCTCTTTCATTCTTGTGAATTAATATATAAATAGCATAACTGGGTTTACTTTGTTTAAAGCAGACTCTATTAGGAAAACCATGGATTTCGGGAGGGGGAGAAAAAAAAAAAGCCTACATTATGAAAGCCTAAAGTACAGAAGGAACCGCTGCTGGATTTCTTGGAGAGGTGTTATTCCTGTAATACACTGCCACCGAACCGAAGACATCCAAATACACAGAAATGGGGAATTCACTCAGAAAGAATGTTCTGATTTGTATGATCATTTCTGGGCATTTAATCTACTTTTTACATGATTTTTTCTCAAAAATACAACACATTACTATTCTATCCATTAACAAAGATTGAGCTGCTTTGTTGTTGTTTCTCTGTATATTAAAAAAAGGAAAAGTTAAGATTAAACTCTTCTATTCACATAAAAATACAACAACAAAATTCATGCCATTCAGAGCACCTTTTATTTTCACAGACCAGTGCGTGGCTTGGGGAACAAACAGAAGGAGGTAGGGAACCTACAGTGTACTGGCTTAACAAGCCCGTACTTCTGTAAGAGTTTAACATTCAGCTGCTCTGTCTTCTCTGCTTACTTCAGTCTGGCTGTCAAGTTTACAAAAATCATTCCTTCATTAAATGTAATACAAGTTAGTAGAGCAATTCAGAGTAACAATTTGTCCAAGAGTTGCAAAAACACCACAGAAAAAGGGAGGGGGGCCTCTTAAATACTTCGGTCGTACATCTTAAACAGTCCTGGAATTTCAGAAGGGCTCCTGAGTCATTAGTACTGAATTCTGTAAGGGCAGGTATTGCTCAGCAATTTTGTAACTCAGACCATGTATTTCTGTTCCTAGCAATGCAGTTGGGAGCCCAGTTTTAAGCAGAGTAATGAATATTGTAGCATCTACGAGAAGCAAATTTTCAAGAGAATGCAAGCTGATGAACTACTGAAAGAATGTATGCATATTCAACAATATCTTCTGGTACAGATATTTACTACTAAGGGTGTAGTGATTTGACTCATACATGGGCCTGTTATTCACCATCACCTCATGTCCACTGAAAACATACTTTTCAGAATTATGAGAAAAAAGCTACAAAACCCATAAAATAACTATATACACATGCTTATGAACACTACTAGTGCTTTAGACAAATAAAACCCAAGATCGTAACTTGAATAATGAATAGCGCCACGTTAGGAGGAAAGAACCTAAAAGGCTATTGCAGATTATGGATCATGCCATTTACTTTACACTGCATTTACAGATCATACTCAGAAATCCTGCTTTTCAGAAGAAGACGCAAGCACCATATAGCTCAAATCACGGGGCTCTAATACAGTCCGGGAGCAGCTGTATTAGATCCTTTGGTGCTCTTTTATTGAAGAATATGGAATACTTGGTAGTTTTAGTGAAGTTTGCTTCTTGTAAAATTTCAACAACCTAGGGTAGAGAACACTGTAAATAAACCCCTTAAAACGTGAGCAGAAACACCTACAACCAAAAAAAACCCTCTGCTGTTAAAATGCTTGCTTTCCTTTCCAGTGTCGCTAAAATCTACTGCTATTAAAGCACAGGAATGCCCTCACCTTCACCTTCATTAAAACGACAGAAGCGTCTCACATTCAAGTTAGAAATATACTTACAAGACAATGCAGATATTTACCAAGAAAGAGAGTGCAAAATTTCCTATTCAAACTAATCTGCATTCATATACTTAAACATTATATGCACATTCACTTCTGGAAAAATAGTCCCATTTGAAAGCGTACAGGCTCTGGAGACTTACTGTAATTGTTTTCAGTACTTGGGAAATTAAGCCAGGTAAAACAGAAGTTAAAATAAATGAAATTTACACAGATACTAAATTTCTGGAAATACAAAGAACTTGAACTTTCAGACCTGTAAGTAGTATATCACTTCAGTAGTTCAAAGGTAACTTTTCCTGTAGCCTTGCTCCTTTCCTTGCCAAAATAAAAGAAAGATTCTTTGTCTGCATGTAAATGAAATTAAGTGGCTTGATCCAACACTTGCAGAAATCAAAGGAAGTTTTTTCATTGCCTTCAGTAGGTACAAGCTCAAATCCTATTCACAGCACTTATTATAAGGCTACAGATTTGTGACACTCTTGATACCCAAGACAGAATAAAATGCCACTTACTAAAGTGGCACTCCCCATAAAAGCCTGACATTTTACAGTGTCTTTTCCCAGTTTGTTGCAAGTAAGACACTTGGCTCTTAGCTGCAGTTTTTATTCTAAACGCGGCTTATTCTGAATTAGTGCTATATGTTATATTCATATTATACCGTATGTTTGAATATTGAAGCTGTTTAAGACTATGTAAAACATGATTACATTATTGTATATCATATTTAAATTAAAATTCTGACATTTATATTTTTGCTTTGCTAGAAAGCTATGTTTTTCCCTCACAGTTCTGCCATGACAAATAACCAGTGTTAATAATTAATTAGCAAAATACTCTACAGTTGCTAAATTAAGTATGGAAAACGAAATTCATGCACAAATTAATAACTATGATTTCATGCAGAACACTTCAGTCCTTCTTCAGGGCCATCATTAAATCTTCAACTACTAATTATTCCATATTTGCAAGAATTCAGATGTCTTAAAAAAATAAAATGCAACTTTTGTTTGCAGACACTCAGCAGTGTCGCTAAATTTTCTGTATAATGATAGGATGCATTATTGGGAAGACAGCTTAGGGATCTGAAACGCTTCACAGAATGAGATGTGGTTTACTGTAGCCTGAAACAAATGATAACGCCAGGCATACTCTAATTTTCAAAGAAGGGGGTTGGGAGGTTAAAAAAAAAAAAAAAAAACCCAAACCTATCTTTTCTACTATAAAGACATTGCTCATCAACATTGGAAGCAAAAATTACGCAGATCTTCAAACTTGAAGAATCTCCTCTACCCAACAATTCAATTACCTCAGATACTGTGGAAATAACCTTCCCCAACATATCATTCCTGTGTATAGAATTTATTTACTTTGTATGTTCTTGCATGCTGTGCTGTCTTGTATCCGATTTCTCATTCAGAGTCTTGCTTACTTATGGAGGATTCATTGTTAAATTACAGTTGGTAGGAACCAGCATGCCAGCATACCATGATATTAATCTCTAAAGTATTCAATCATTTAACAATAGCCTCATTATTCAAGGGAACTCTGAGCATTCCTTTTGTGCAGATTTTCTGACATTTCACTAAAACAATTTACTCTTAAAAGAATTCAATGACTGCAACATATTGTAAAATATATATACATATATATGTCTCAATTGGATGGTTCCTCTCCAATAACAGCCAAGAAAAGAAAAGGAATTAAAAAGAAAAGGAATTAAAGAAAAAAGCAAGAACTCCAGCTACCACCAGGGACTGTGAACTCCAACTGATAATTTAAAGCTAAAGCATTTTATAGAGTTCACACAGTGGCCATTTGAATCAAACGTGTGAGTGAGAGTTCTTGAGTTCACAGAAGTGAACTCAAGTATTTACAAATTAGAAAAATCCAGGTACTTGGGATGTCTTTGGAAACAACGTAGTTTTGAGAGGAACTGTTTCTTAGGGTTTTTACATTGCAAAATGCGTATTTCAGGAACTACATCACAGAATTGTTTCTTTTTCTTCAATATATTTATTTCAATCCTTTTATTTCCAGGGCTGGAATGTCACAGTTGCATTCATTTTCCAAAGGCCAAACTTTGACGGAAGTGGGGCAGAGGAGCACATTTTTCTCTGCCTGAAATTTTCAGAGAGAAAAAACAAGAGCATGGATTTGGACTTTTATAATTACATGGACAAAAACTCATGCTGCTTGCCCAGGACTGGGACAGAATACTTTCGGTTTTGAGTTTCTTTGAATTTTATTTAACTCCACCAAGTACATTTTTAAAAGCAAAGATTTTTTTAGTCCATTTATTTGCTCAACTCTGTAACATAAAGACAGCCTCAGGAGAGGGTGTGGAAATAGATTCAATAAGATACGTGTCCACAATATTTTTAAATACTCATGCACGTGTACAACTTCAGGCACGTTAAGAAGCCCAGTTGAACTTCAACAGGACACTACATTTCTCAAGGTCCTCAAGCATCTTTGTAGGCTCATAAATTAATGTGCTTGCTTGGTGTGGGAAGTCATGCCTACAGCCCCAATACAGTAAACAGACTTACACAGGACACGCAAGTGCATGCTTCCAGTCAGCGAGCGCTTTGCTTTCCTCAGTGCAAAGCCCGTAACTACTACAGTAATTAGCTTTAAGAGGACAAATCTGTTCTTGCTGGTAACTCACCACAACTCCCAGGCCAGGGTCCCAAAGCAGGTATTCTCCAAAACCTTCTATTAAGTGATACCTTTGTCAACAATAAAATTCAAACTAGGTGAAGCTGCCCGGCATGCCATATAGATAAATAATTTATGAATACTGTGTTAATTTTTTTATTTTTTCAAAATGCTTTAAAAACCTGCAAGTAAATATAGCATTAAATGAAGAGTCACCTTTTACAAGAACACATTTACAGGTTTAAAAATATATTTAGTTTAGAGCCCTTGTCTCTCATGTAAATAATTCCTCGTTCTTTATTGTCCCAAAGAAAGGCGGACATTATTGAACGTATTAGCCTCACTGTGTCAGACTGGTAAATATCTTTGGAGAGGCAGGGCTTATTAAAAACTGCACTTTGGATCACGCTCTTGGTTTCCAAAAATGCAGTGCCCTCCTCCTGGCTCCAATGGGCTGCCCCAATTTACACCGACAGAGCAGCTGCCTCATTATTTTCTATCTTTGAGCACTGAAGTTACACTTTAAGATAACATCAAGGGGCAGGGAATACGGCATAATTAGCACGTCTTGTAACTCTCTGCTCATCAGTCAGCACTTCTGAGAACCTATGAGCCTAAGACAAACAAAATCTTAGTCAAACAAAAACTCCTTGCTCAGGCTTTGTGCCAGGTGCTCTCTCTGGACACCTTGGCCGTGAGTCTCCTACAGAAGAAAAGCCAACGTTGGCAATTGCTGTGCTCTGCTGTGGTTCAGCTTGCACCCAGAAACAGCCAACGTGGACCAGGCAGGGGTTAGATAAGCCACAGGATTCACTAAATAAATACACAGTTTATATACTCAGTGTCTTCTGTCCTTAAAAGGACACTTGGTTGGTCCTGCCAGGCAGCACCCTCGATGGAGAGCTGTGAAAAAGGATGTGCTATGTAACCCGTCTTTTCTGAAATGTACATGGGCAGATCTGGAGGAAGGAGCGAGAATTTAAATATTTTATGTTTCTGCTGAGAAATTTTACCCCAGGAATGAAAGACTCATTGAAAAACACAGCAAGCACATCTTGAAATCTGATCAGTAACACTGGATTTGGAAGCAAATTATCTTCAGTAGTTTGGGAGCCCTCAAGAAGAGTCTTTTGTATATTGCTGGCTTCAGGTGCCTTCAAATAAACTAATTAAATAAGATATGATCCTCAAACCAGGCGAAAAACCGAGACCTCATTCTGAGTACCAGGCATACTTTGAGAGAGAGAGAGAACTGTGATTCACTGGGACAAACCCACAATTCTTCCTGTAACGGGCCAAGGAGTACAATACTGACAATTCCTGTCGCTCATTAATACACCAAAAAGTTACGAAATTAACTTTTGGTATTAAAAAATAACTAGAAAATAAGTATGTTTGAGATATCCTTTTATTTTGGTTATATATTTTGAGCCTTTGTGATGGACTCAGGTTGTATTTTCATGCCTCTCTTTACAGCCATAAAGGAGAGAAACCTACATTTTTTTAAAAACTGAAAGCTGAGATTCCCATCTTATCACATGCCTCAGGATCTAAAGGTTTAAGAAACAAATATTGTGAACCTCGCAATAAACTTCTGAGGGTTGGCAACACCAAGGGCAACATCTTCATCAAATATTAGTGAACATCCTCAGCTAGGGAAAAAACACTGCTTGGCAGTTGCATGTTTTGGGTCCCAGAAAACAACCTCGCAAAGAAAAAAAAAAAATAATAACAATGAACAAATCCACTCTGTGTTCTATTCCCCACTTTATAAAAAGAGCTGGATTTAAAGATTCATGAAAACCCCCCTACTGACACCCCTCACTTTACTACTGCTATCATACACATAAATGGCAAGTATATCCTATATAGACAAATTATATTCCAGCAGCCAAAATATAATCTGCCAAATGTGCTGGGTTTAAAAAATTAGTTACACAAAAATTACAACGATCACCTCTAGCAACAAGCAGACTGCTTTTTGAACATCCCATCAGAAGCAATGAAAGCACAAAACCAATGTAAAAAGGACACAGTCAGTTGTCATGGAGTCAAAGACACATTCTACAAGAAACAGAGTTATAGTCTGCAAATTTTTACAACTATGAACAACTGAATTCATACTCTGGACAGTCCTCAATACACCCAATGGCCAACTCTCATAAACCAAGCACTTGTAGTATTAGGCTATGTATTTACGCATCCCTGAAACATCTTGTTCACCAACAGCATTTGCACCCTTTCCTCCCACTTACTCAGACCATGAGAGTTTCCGACCCTTTCCCTTTCTGCTGTTCAAGAAAGGAAGTTCTCAAAAGACCAACATCTTGAATAAGAAGCCAAAGCAAAAGAAAAGGTCCGCTCCAGCTATTAATTTCCCAGATCCCTCTGCCCTTCGCTTTCTTTGGGCTTGCTCCAGAGACCACTGAGATCAAGAGAAAGACCTATGGATTTCCCATTCCACAATTTCTGAGAGCCATTAAATGTTACTCTACATCCAACATTTTGTTTTGTAAGACAATTTCCTAAGTTCAGACTTCAGTTTCTTTTTGATTCCCACATTCTCAGGACAACAGCTCCTTTGTTCAAGCTTCCATGTTTATGGGAATGTTATCTTATCTCTGGTTTAGCCTGTAACATTGAGCTGAGTCAGAAAAGAATCATCCTCTTGTTTGAGATTTAAAGATTTATATCTGCTTACATTTTTAAGATACATAAACATACAAACATACTTACAAAGTCTAAGCAAATTTACTCCTATTAGAGCTGTTATCTGAATGATGATATTTACACCAGTTGCAATTTAGTTCCCTCATCTCCCCTGTGAGGTTTTTTTTTCAAAATCTGTTACAAGAGTAAAATGACAGCATCCTAGGGAAGGCAAGCTTTCTCCACTCTGTCTGCAAGGAAGCAGCAAGGTTGAAGCAGCAAGGTTGAAGCAGCAGAAAATCAGCAGAAAAGAAGAGAGGGAAGCAAACCATTACGGGGGGGGGGAGGGGGGGGGCAGGGGACACACACACTTTCATAGCCACTGGGCCACCCAAAGTTGAGAGAGACAGTGTCACAGTGAAATTCTGTGATTCAGAGAAAAGACACAAAGTGTAAGAGTGGAGAACGGCAGAAGAGAATGACCCTAGTCTGAATTCCCAACTACACCCGCACAGTGAGGAACACAAGGACCCGTCCAGGCCACAGTCACGCCAGTTCTGCAGGAGAGCATGGAGCTACCTCAGCTAGCTTTAACCTAGTCCCAGGTTTCACTGCGTGGCTCTAAAACCGAGAAGCATCCACAATATAGATGCTCCTTCAGGAAGTTGAATGCACAGTACTGATTCAGTTCTGCATGTTTGTTCTCCATCTAAAAGAAAAATGCACTTTAGAAAAGAATCACCATTTGTCTAAACCCCAGGCAGTCTTCTCCCCAGCCTCCCCATGTGCCCCATCCCAGAGCTTCTCCAGAAGGCCATTCTCTCTCCCATCTCTCAGATTAGCATGTTCAAGACTTTCTCAATTTTGACGGGGGGGAGGGGGAAATCCACCTATGAACAGAAAGCCTTTTGAGTCTTCCCACACTTTTGAAGCTTTTGTATTTTTTAATCCCTGCTCTGCCGATTTTGTATCCCCTTCCCCCCCCCTCCTCTTCAGTGGAAATTTTCTACTCTTTACAAGCTCAGCTCTCTGCAGAAAATTGATTTCCCCTAGGATACAGCCATCCTACTGTTCTATGCATGGTCATTAATGACCATCCTGTTCACCACAGAGACAGCCACGGTGGCACTCCTCCCCAGCTCCTTAGCACAGAAAGCACACAGGGGGAAAATCAGAACAACCTCAGAGCTTAACCATACCAAGAGTTCATCATCTCCAGAAAATACCATATAAAATCTCCAAATGAGCTATTATGAGAGCAAAATAATTCTTGCTGGCTTCCGTCACTCTTTACTTCCACCGCGCTAGATTAAAATTTTTAATCTCCCCCAAACAATGACCATCATGTAGCTCCCTCTCTGCCAGAGCCACATGGGAACGAACTCTAAATCAGATGTGACTTGAGGTCACGTTGGTTTTACTTGGGCACTGGTCTCAAGGTATTCAAGGACAGAATGCATTTCAGCACAGCCTGCAAAACCTGCCTGAAGATGTAAGAAAATATCTGGGTGCTGCACTTTTTGCTGTTTTAGCTACTTAGCAAGCAGGGTACCTGCTGGCTTCACCATCTCTGGGAGATCTGCAATCTCACGTTTGATTGCAGCGAAGTCCCATGCTTGGAGTGACAGACAATTCTTCCCATAGCTCTTGCTTGGCTCTGATGCCAATAGATAAAATAAAGCAATTGTACTCACAAAGCAGCTTAAGCCTTCTCTATAAGCATTTTGTGCATAGACTGTAAATTGACTCCCTGCTCCTCCTTGACCCAAGGGGTCCTTGCAAGAAATTCCCCTTTTCCCTGCTGGTACAGGGAGATACAATGGAGGACTGGAAGCTACAAGGAAGAAGATGGGGTAGTCAACACCCTTTCTTCTTCCATTTCCAACTAAGGATTTTTATGCGATGAAGCTAACCTTCTTTACTGAGTTGCATTACTAGTTTCAGCAGGACCAAAAACGAGGAAAAATATTACCAAGGCCCAAAGATGGGCATAGGGCTTTTTTTTTTTTTTTTTCCCCTCCAGTGTAATTCAGCTTAGTTCCAGAGACTTTACCTCAAATCAATAGGAGCGGTGTCTTTAAATCAAAAGGTAAACTTAAAACAAAACAAAATCTTTTTAGTGACTATGGAACAGGAAAAAGAAAAAAAAAAAAAAAACCACAACCCTAAAAATTAATTCTGAAATTGGGAGAGGGACTTAGCTACTGAACTGCAACTTGGTCTGAAAAAAGTCAACACAGTTAATGCCTGATGCAGCACTTCAGAAATGCTGGGATGGGTAAACTGCCCAAGCCAAGAAATTCATATTTAAAGCTCACATTGTTCAGCTATGCTCTGTAACTTGTGCCAGGATTTCTTTATATAAGTCTCACTAATGTTGGCTGATGTTAGCCGAGGAAATCCTCCGCAGACAAACAGGACAATCCACCCCACTGTAGGTTCCATAAAAATCACACGCTCTATGGAAATTTCCAAATACCTCGGCACAATATGGGTGAGTTAAGGATAAAGTTTCAAGCCTGAAGTCCATAATTTCCTGTCTTTTGCTAGTCTACACAGCTCTTTAATGTTATGTTAATATCATTTTTGTTGGTGTGATTGAATTACCCGCCGCTCTTGATGCCAGCATTAGTGGATTTCTGTGTAATAGGAGAGCATGCTTTACTGCACATACTGTTACTAAATACCATTAAGCAGACCAGCTGCAGACCTCCTGATAGCAGGACTGGAGGGCTACCTCGTTAGGAGGCAACGAGCACTTTACTGCTGGCACACAGCCTGCATCCCGCGAGCCCGCAGCATGTTGAACTCGCCTCGACGTCCCCACCAGACAGCCTGCCACAGCAGGTCCCCTGGCTGAAAAAAGTGCCCAGCCTTGGGAGTCTGCTGACAGTGCCGAGATCCCTCTCATGAGCTCAACATCCCAGGTCCTACGCAGTGCTGCCGTGACTTGGCAGTCTGAAAAGATAGAGATGTATTTGCTTGGCGACATTTCGACTCCAGGTGCAACGGAGGGCTGCTAAATTCTCCGCTGAGAGCGTGCCTCACACACTGGTGACAGCTACTAACTAGTGGTGCAGTCCTTTAAAAATCCCTTTCAGGAGTCTTTGCGGAGAGATTAAAATGCCACGTGTACATGAGTTGTAACAATTCTAGGGCAGCCTCCGAAGGGAGATTTAACACAAGCTTTCTCATCAATATCCTTGCACTGCTAACCAGCACCTACTAAGCAAATGATGAGCCTGACTACTGTGAAGAAATATCCCTCTTTAGAGGAGGATTGCATTAGGGAAGAAAACAGGGCAGGGGGGCAATGGAAAAAAGAATGACGCAGGACAAGAAACTTCAGTCTGTTCCACGTAGTTGGCTCAATACACACTAAACTGTACTGACAGACAACATCATCCAAGGAGTTGCAATGTATTCTAGTCACTCTTCTTGCCACTCTGACCCACCTCTTTCTCACCATGAAATGCCTCATGCTGGCTGGCAGAGCTATACTTACCCAGCACCAGTGGGAGATTCAGCTGCTAGCACTCACCTAACAGCAGCCCCATGTCCCCAGTGTACCACAGGAACAGCATGGCAGGGACACAGCAGGGACAAGCAATGTGGTCTTGTGATTCAGAGAAATTCTTGTTTCTCTATATCTAAGTGTAGTAAGAACCAACAAACAAATGCAGGAACCTAACACGAACTAATAATTGCAAATCCATCTTGCAACAAAGCCAGGTTTTTCTTACCACTCACTGAAAATAGAGATAAAACAACTAGAACTCCTAAAAGTACTGATAGTATTTAATAGCTGTATCATTATAGCTTGTCTCCCACATCTCTAAGACCTGCAATCAATCACATCTTTAGTCCAATTCTTATGTTAGGCAACGAGCAAAATCTTGGCATGAATATACTGCCCTGCTTTGATTTAAACACCACCAATGACTTGGTCATATTCCATTTTGTTCCACTGTAGCCATCAGTTTCCCTTTCCATTTAGAAGCAATTGCCTTGAGTTCATTTTATGCTGAGAGTCAAGAGATTGCCCTATATGAATCCTTCAGCTCCTTGAACTGGCTGTATGTTTGTATACGTGACAGGAATTCATTTGTGATGCAGTTCATAAGGTACTTAATAAACTTTATATTGAAATATTTGCACTAAATTATTGTAGAGTAATTGAAAAACTTCACAGCCATACTCCATTTCATTGACAATCCTAAATTTGGTGTTGATTTAAGTAAAGCAGAGGGGACAAGAAACTTTAAAGATGAGTAGAGAAATTAAGTTCTACAAAATTAAGTTAGGTGTGGCTTAGATCCAAATTCCTTACTTTTTAAAATAAAGCTTCAAGGGTGCTGCAGTTTTCTCATCATATGGGGATTTGTTACTCAAAGTGAGGATGGACAGACATCTGATTTACAATTAAAGGTAATTAAAACCTCAGAGGAGGAGAGATGAGCTTCTGTTTCTGACATAGTGCCAGTGCACTGTGATCCTCACAGAGCACACATTGCACCCCCTTACACTCCTGCTAGGACATCATGGCAGCTTTTGAGCATCATTTCTCCTGCTTAGGAACATTGATGCAGTGATACATTTCATCCACTTAAGGACACACACAGATATGGCTACATAAACTATATATGTAATAACAAATCTCCATAACCATGAAAAGGAAATTACTTCTAACCTCAAATAATTAGTTTTAAAAACATTTAAATGACCCCTGCAGTCCTTGATGAAATTATCCAAAGGCTGGAGAAAACGGTCTTATAATCAGAAACTTAAACAGCTCCATCTATTTTGATTATCAAAGAAAAAAGTCTGAAAAGTGACTTGATTATAGTCCGTAAGTACATCTGGGAGGAGGATGGGGAGAGAAGGAGAGAATCTGAAGGGTCCTTAATCTGATTATGCCAAGAACCAACAGGTAAAAATCAACACCAGAAAGTTGATTTGGAAGTCAGTCAGAAATTCTGACCAGGGAACGCAGTTAACAGGAACAAACTGTTAGCAACAGCAGTAGGTTTGCTGTTGCTTTCATTATCTTCAGATCCAGAGTGCATGCTTTTTCTGGAACGCATTCTTTGCATCAAAATAAATTGCTATATTCAGTCCAGGAGGAAATAAGGGAAATTTAAGGACCTGAATCAACCAGAAAATAATGGTAGACCATCCCTTGGTCTCTTCTGGATCTTAAATTTTATGAATCTGTGAATTATTTTATCCCTTTTAATTACTAGTTCCCTACTATAAAGAAGCTAAAAAGTTAATGTTCTTCCTGAATCAGTGAATCACAGATAATAATTGGACTTTCATAATTGGATTATAACCCCAGGAGTATATGGAAATGCTGAACTGGGAAGCTGAAGTAAGGAAAGCGTGTCTGGTTGGTTTTGGGTTTTTTTTTATTTTTATTTTTTTTTTTATGTGATCACCAGGCAGTAATAGCCATAAATGCTGCACTTATTACCTGTATTACACTGAAACAATAACATGGCTGTGATCCTGCAATAACTGCTATTTGAACAGACTGCTGTGCTTCCATGAAGCTTATATGAGGCTAGGTGTCTGTTGGCAGAGCGCTTATTTCAGAATTGGACCTATATTTCCACATTGCTGTTACCTTCATTATTTTATTTGGGGTTGCCCCCAGAGATGTGGCTAGGTACTTTCCAAGAGAACCAGAATCCAGAGGTTGCCACTTTCCCTAGAGCTCATAATGGGGGCACAGAAAATACATGCCCAAAGAAAGAGAAAACCTTTTTAGATCTCTGTCAGATCAACATCTTTTAAAAATTAGGCTGAAAACGTTCCATCTTTCCTGTCTCTGTTTTACAATCAGGCAGACAAAACTTCTGACGTAGTTGCAAAAATTCTAAGAAATTCCTTCTCTAGCAAACATCATTTAAAAAAATAAAGACTTTTTAGTTTTTAACACAAATCTAGCAGCAGCGCTTGTGACACAAATAATTCTGGGAAGTTACCAAATACTTGGAATGAAGGACATTGCATGCTGCATAGCACAGAGCTCTTGTCGATGCTTGTTTGGAATGGTATGGGAAAGTCTAGCAGCTGAACACAAAGACATTTTTGTTTTTGTGCTGATAATATTCAATAGCTTTGCCACCAAAGCTGGCCTGCCACTTCCCCTTGTATAGAAATTACAGGCATGCTCCAAGGTTCTTGCCATTAGCTGGAAGCAGTGCCCAGGTTATTCCTGTTTCAGGGGTGGGGGGGTGTTATTAAGCATAGCTGGTATTGTTTCCTTCCAACAACGCTTTAGGACAATGTATTTCTCAAACGGATCAGAACATTAGCTGCGTCATACCTTCTAGAGAAAGCTTACAGAAACATTTCTGCTACACAAATGTCAGAACATGAACAGTGTGTCTCCATCCTCTCCCAAAGTCAGTGACTGTTGAGTATAAACCATATCCTGGCCAGACAACATCCTACTTTCTTCTCTGCTCTCCGCACATGTAATGCAGCCATTGATTCTGCTCTCCCCTTGCTGTCATCAATTCTCAAAGGACAAGAGATCAGAAAGACCCACTGAACTTGACACCACAGAATTTAGGAGAGCGAGTATCAAAAATGCAAACAAATCTAGAAGACATGGATGAGCTTCAAAACAGAAGAACCAAACATAAACAGAACATTCATTGCCACTATTCCGATTAAAAAAACCCCACAACAACTCAAAGGACAGCAGTGAAGGAACCTTTGTCAAACCACCAGGCTATCAATCAGCCTCCCCACTGGAAAGCAGAAACTGAGCACCACAGTTTTACAGAACACCTTGAGGCGCTGGGAAATTCATACTGTCGAGTCCCATGGTCGTGAAGGCCCTTTCACAGAGCAACACCCACATTACAAAACCAGGCATTTGTCTGACAGACATGCACTGTGCAGAGCCTGTCTGTCCTTTGGACAGTTTTTGGCCATGAGCTTTTTCAGACTCTTAAATGCTTACATCAATAAGGGGACAATAGCCTCGTGGACGGATGGTGATGCCACGGTTGACTGGCTGCACACAAAGTATGCTGGAGAAGTGGAGTAAGAAAGAGGACGAGGAAAGACTGGAAACACGCACATCTCAGAACAGGTCAGAAGTAGCTCATTAAGTGCGTTTGCCCTCTTTCTATCTCAACATCCCTCCTGCACAGTAAGCAAAACAAGTGGCTGTTACAGTCATGCCCTTCACATCACTACACAGAAGACTCAATATTTCTGTTATGAGCTCTCCAGTTTGTTGTGTTTTGTTCCCCCCCCCCCCCCCCAAGGACTTTAATTAAAATTCATCAGAAGAAATGTTTTCAGCAGCAGTGCCTGAGAACGCTGCCTCCTCCCCTATCTTCCATTAAATCAGGTTTATCCAACTTGAAAGGAGATGAGAAACTCTCACTGACACTCTGTCACACTCCAGTGAAAAGATGGGCACATTCAAAACAGGGAAGAGTGCAGGTGCTCATTTATTACTTTACGCAGATTATTTTTCTGCCTTTCTTCCTGACAATGGGAACGTTCACATCCCAGATGGAGCTCTCTGTAGTGCTGTGGGCATTTGCTGACCTAGAGTTTTCTTTTCCCTGATGGAAGAAGCTAGGTAAGAAAAGGATCAGTTCATTGCCTACTGGGGCAACTTAAATGTTTGTTTTTAACAATGGAAGACATTTGGAAATTATTTTAATGAGGAATGAATATACAAATATTTTTTTAATGATATCAGGTAAAGGAGAAAAAAAAAACCCTGTGCACATCCACATTTATACACTGCAAAGATGTAATGTTTATACAGCTGAGTGCAAAACTACAATCAACTGATTTCAGAAACCAAGATCTCACTCACATGAAATACAAGTTCACTACCTTGTACCAGTTCAGACCCAGAGAGCAACACCATAATGTTTCTAACAGCATTAATAAGGACCATCACTATGAAGATGTCTTCAATGCTAGAAATAAAAATCATGTTCACAGCATTAAGTTCTTCTGCTTTTATGTCTACTTTATGCATCCCTAATGTTCATCATTTGGTTCCCGATCAAAGGCATTTTGACTTAAAAGTATTAACCTGAAATTAATTTTTTTTCCCTTTCCTGCCTCTCTCAATAAACTTTTAGGAAAAGTCCCTGATACAATAAACTTGAGAAGAATACAGATTTCTCCAAGCTAACCCATCAGTGTGTTTTTCTCTGGTCTGAACAGACACATTAACAAATGAGAGGAACAAACTCATGTAATTCCTTCATTGCTTTGAATTAGTGTATTAAGTCCAGCAGGACACCTTTGTTGTGCTTGGCCCAACAGTACACCCTTCTTGGGGCTTTGCTTTCCCAATTTAACTTGGAATAACAATGCAAATCTGGGGCTTTTGGAGGGTTTTTTTATTCCCCCCAAGTGTGGGCATTTATTTGGTTCCCATGAAGACTGATCTCTCCAGCAGACTTCAGAGCCATTCACAGTTCTCACATTACCAGGGTACACCGAACCAAAACATCCACGAAGATTTAAGCAGGAACTACTCTATATGATGCCACATGGTTCCTATATGAGCTAATCCCACCGAACGAGCACTCTCACCTTCATGCCCTTTCAGTCTCTGCTATATCACAGAGCAATGCTGTCAGCTGATATTAATTACAGGAGAGATGTAGATTATGTGGTTCTGTTTGAATTAATACTGAAGCCACAGTACACCTTCCTTTAACATACACAAGGTTACAGAACGCAGTAAATTCCTTTATATCTCCAAAGATTACTTCTTAAAAATACAAAAGCAGACACAGACTAACACTCTGCTGCTGGGTAAGTCACAGATAGGTTGGGTTTTGTCTTCACCAGGGCCAGGATAAGAACACCAGTTTGCACTGGGTACCAATTTGGTCTGACTTCAGGATTTACTTCAGGAATTATTTTGGTCTTTTTGGTTTTGAACTCACTACAGGGATTTTATTTCGGTTAACCTTTATTTTATTTATAGTTCACCGTAATTATTTTTAATTAACATTTTAATGCAGAAAAAAAAGAAAGGAAGGGAACTTACTTTCCCCACACCTTCATTTCATCAGTTCTCATGTAACATGTACTACTTGTTATCTTCACAAAAGGAAAATAAAAATAGGCAGGAATTTCAAACTCTTGTGTCTTAACACATGGCAGAAATGGCCATCATGAACTTGCTATAAAGCTTGGCCTAATTGAAAACATTGTACTTGTTGCAGCTATTAACAAGAGATCCTGTCCTGAAAGGCACCTTGAACTTCTCTGAAACCTTGATGAACTCAGCAGTTTTCTGTGGGGGCAAAAGGAATGCACACAGTTCATTTCAAAAATAGTCTAGGATTTAAGTAATGCGTGTATTTCCAATTAATAACCTCAGTTACATTATCCTTGGGGCTAGCCCATTAGTAGAATCCAAACAGTGGCAGCCTGAATATTTATTCAGACATTCCACAGGGACAAAACCAAGGACGTTCAGAATGGAATGAGAGACTAAAATCTCACCCTTGATGACTTGTCAAGGAGACAATCATCATACCTTCAGGAAAAAAAAAAAAAAAAAAAAAAACACACAAAAAAAACCCCACACAACAACAACAACCCAAACCAATCCAAAACCTTGAGTAATCTGCACAAAACATGGATCTAGAAACTATATGTGCCTGAGCAGCAGACAGACTTGCTCCTCTTCAGGTTTAGATATTTTTACTATTGTTGTTTTAATTAAGTCCTTTAATTTTAACCCTGGACCACAAAGAAGTCAAAACTTGTTGAAGTGTGATGAGATAGCTAATCCAAACAAGAAGAACAAAGCAGATGGAAACAGAAGAGTTCTGAAGGTACATTATAGGCACAAGGGGGGAGGACTAAATCAGGACAAAAACATATTTAAGTTTGAGCTATCAGACACGAGAAGTTTGAAGTAGCTTTCTTTCAGACTATAGACTGGCCATGAAAAATTCATGACTGAATCAAGATGGACAGGGATTATCTTTTGAATACATGTCAATGTCTTAATAGTGCAATGCACAAGGCTTTTTAAAAGTCAAATGTTGTTCTTTTTAAGCCAACTTTTCTTTTCAAATTGAGGGAGGGGTGGAGATAGTTTATATCTCTTTTCCCAAATTGCCATTCTCTTCTCCAGAACTTATTTTATCTTTTAAAAAGGTTTTGGGTCTAAGTCTTCTTCAGTGCAAACATGCAAGAAAAGACAGACAGAAAGACCAAAATCCTGAGAGATAGACTGAGTTTTTGAAATTAAAAATGTTTCGAAGTAATAAAGCTCAAACGTTTAATTTGTGCATGAGATTTCCTTCAATTTATCTCCACTGGGATGTAGTTAGTAAGAATGGGATGTGTCCAGTATACCAACAGGGGACTAAGCCATCTGTGTACATTTTTAAGAGAATTTTGGAATTCTTCTGGATGAAGTATAACACCATGCATGAAAATTAGAGTGACAGACTATGACTATTTCAAAGATGATAATTTATATTTTGCTTGTACAGTAATACATCATGCGCATTTTTCTGTCTATAATCTATAATTTTACTTCTTAAGGTTGATTATCTTTCCTTTTGATGAAGAGCATATTTTGACTGGGAAGATACATGTACAATGGTGTGTACCACTGCACCAGCAGAGACTGGGTACCTCAGAGAAATAAATGCTAATGATGTGATATTTACTATTATTTTCATGAAATATTTAAAAATCAAAATTTTAAAATAATAAGTTCTGATGATCAATGTGATCACAGATGGGTATAAAGCCTCTTTTTTAAAAACCTCAAGAACGGTTAAGAGAGGCCAACATCCATTTTTGGAAGTTCCTTTACTCAGTGTTTATGAAAATCCAGAAAACAAAATATTCTTGCTTGCTAAACATTCCTATTCACTCTTTTTCAATGTAACCTTTGACAGAGTCATCGGATAAAGTCCAAAAAGGTACAGTGCAACCCAACAGCTCCCTGCTGCAAAAGAGAATTTGATGCAACTTTGCTGGACACATGTTAAACCAAATTCCGAGGATTAGAACCACACAAAAAGAAAATCTTCCGGTAGCAATTTTTTTTTTATTTACTCAGTTACTGTACAGCCTATGATGACTTGTTTTCCTTTAGTTATATGAACAGTTTGACAGATTACTGTGACAAGGTTACTCTTGAATTGATAAAAGGTTTGATAGTGTCGGAACATTTGTCAGAAATGTCTGACATCATGTGTAATGGACTCTGCACTTCAAGCATCAATGGTACTCCAGTCTGCTGTTTTCTGTTTAGTGTGCGCTACACGTCACCTAAAAAGACACAGCAGAAATACAGAAAAGCAGGCAGGATTCACCAAAACAGCCCCATACTTTATCAAACAATTCTGATTAAAGGATTCCTCTTCCATAACCCACCTGGCAAAATGCAATTAAATAAAAAATGTTACACGTCACTTAGAGGGTGGCCTCCTTGCTGGAATAAACCTGGAAATGGGATGGGCTATGATAAATGTACATAGCCATCAGCATTTCCAGCTTTCCCTGTAGTTCTGAGAGATAAAATATTGTGGGTTTAGAACGTTATTCCTCAGACCTGCCAAATGTCAGACATTGCAAGTGACAGTTGTATTGCTGGCAGCCTTGTCACACGCTAGAGTGGAGGAAATAGGTTCAGAAGGGCTCATTTTAGGCACTGGCAGCTAGCCTTGGGGAACCACTGTCCTGGGCGTAAGCTAGCTTTGGTGAATACCTCCCTTAAAATGCAGCTCTCTAAAAATCTTGTCCTGCAAAATAATAATATGGTTTATGGATTGGACTTCAGGTTTTCACCTCCCATCTTGTAGCAAATTACGCTAATACTTTTATGCAAGAAGCCTAAGAGCCAGCACCTTTGCTGTTTTGTGAATACCTGTTCACATTAAGTCTTTAGTATGTGATGAGACCCCAGCCACATAAGCTGAGAGAGAGCTCTATAGAAGACAATTATTTCTGAAGAGACAAATGTACGTCTTGCTCACGTAGCAGCAGATTGCTGCTATATAGACTGCACTGGGGGGGGGGGGGGGGGGGCAGGGGGGGCGCGAAGAGAAGGGATTTGGACCTTTATCCACCTCTACTATGTAATCATCTGCAAAGGTAAAGAAAATGTCTTGCAATATATTACTTTAAAAATCTACATGCTGCCATGACAAATTCTTGTACTTCAGATGTTTATGTTTCCCTGCATCGTCTTTCCTTTTTCCTTTGATAAATACTTTTAATATTCTGAAAAAAAAGACAGAACAACTATCTGGTTTCTCCTCACTTCCATTTAGTCACAGGACAGAAAAATCAGCAAAATGAATGTCAGCATTTTCCTTAAAAAGCATCTGTTCACACAGGAACTCCATGATAGCACGACAAAGCCCTCTAATCATAGACCAGATTAAGTTTAGTGGAGCACATTAAAAATTTTGCCACAGTGCCGAAAGGAAGCTCTCAGATACTTGATGTGCACTTCCCATACGCAGACAAGAGGTAGGGACATGCTCTCTGAACTTCATGATTCAAGTAACACTGCTCATACCACAGTCAACTTGTATCTCACACCATGACTGCAGCACTAAGCGCCAAAGCCGTGAGGCTCCTCTAGGAACAGTTAGTTCATTCCCGATCAGCTTCTCAGCTGAAAGCATTTGTCTGAACTTGGAAAGGGTCAGACTGCAAGAAGATGTATAGCAAAATAGTTTTTGAACATCAGCAGACTACAGTCAATTTATACCTACTGAGGATCTGGCCCTTTGAACTGGGATTATCTGTGACTGTCACAAGCGGGAAGTGTCAATGAATGTAGTTTGTACAAATGTCAGACAGGTACACTCGCAATTCAGCTTGCATGAAATATGAAAAATCACCAGCCTGCTATACTCTTGTGAACCGTGAGCCAGTTCTACCTGTAGCGGCTTTAGCAGGAGAAAGTCACAGGGAAGAGGTTCAAGCTCGTGTAATTTTGCTAAAGTTCAGGTATCACTTCAGTAAGACTGCTAGTTCCAGTCCTGGCCAGCCATGTCCACATAAAACATACTTAGGGAAGTCTCTCAGCATTTTTGGTCAAAATCAGGAAATGCAGAATGACATAAAATTATAACACCCCATTAAATTGTTACTCCTATTGCAAGCTTCAAAACAACAGCCAATTGGATCCAAGTCAGCAGATCAGCCCTAGACTGTTCCTTACTTTACCAGACTTCATTTATTGACCCCTATTTGAATGGCTGATTTGTGATGAAAAATATCAGAGATGCTGTTGTCTTTTGGAATAGAATATTCTATGGTAAAAGCACTGCAGTTCTGTATAATCACAGGGGTGGATTTTTATTTTTCAAATCTCTCCATGTTCTTATTTCAACACAAAAAAATGTATTAGCCTAAATTCCACCCAGGTCATCTCTGGTTGGAATCTCCAACTGGATTATTCCCCTCCCACATGTCATCAATAATAATCAAGACTCTGGAAATCCAATCAGGTTCTCATTTCTACTCATACTAGCCACTACATGAGGAGGGGTAACAGGGTGCAACATTTTAGGAAACAGTTGTGGTGTTGATGCATGAGGAGCAAAGAGCTCCCTTCTGCTGCCTTTCCAGTTTCAACAGGAATAAAACACAATAAAACTGGTATCTATCAGTACAATCTGCAAACACGACTCTCAAGGAGGGAGGTAGAAGGTGCTACTTTCTACATCATCAGTTTTCAGTGGAACTGCAGTTAATTAGATGCTTGCTACAAGGCCACCTTCAGTGGGTTTCATACTTCTCATTCTTTGAGCCCGGCAATGTGTGACAGAGCAATCAAAAGATGTGATAAATGATTGAGGTGGGAACACCCATGTTTTGTTGTGCACCAGGTTTTGATTCACAGATCATTGTAACTATAAAATCTGTCATTAGGGAGGTTTTCTTGCCATGCAAATTCTCCTTTTAACATAGGAAAGAAACCAGATTAAAAGAAACAGAAGTCAATGTGAAGGCCCTCACCCCTCTATCCCCCAAAACTCATTACCAGAAGACTTTGAACAGGCATTAATTAGCTGTTCAAACTAAAGAAATACCAGTTAACCTGCAAGCGCAGGACGCTTCTGATGTCTTTTTGTGGACGTAAGTGTAAACTGAAAGGCTAGCTTTGACATTTTCCTACCCGAAGACACCGAGTATTTTAAGTGCACTTACGGCTGGCACAGCTTGATAAGGTCCTGGTCAGTGGTGCCGGGTGGAAGGCCTCGAATGTACAGGTTGGTTTTACTCAACTGCTCTCCGCTGCTGTTGTTGCTGCTGTTGTTGCTGCTGTTTGTGCTGGGGCTGGGAGGAGCCATGGGGTGGGGAGCTGGTGCATAGGACTGCTGGAAATAAAAAAAAAAACAAAAAACAAACAAACAAAAAAAAAAAAGGCTGTTACTGCGAAAAGAAAACATAGCAGACTCATGTGCTTCTACCCAGGTTAACCCTAGCAGCACGTGCGCCCACCCCAAGCCAACAACACCTTCCAGAACGCAAAACAAGGCCGAGATTTTGGGTTTAGCCATGCCTATGAAGTGCATTATTTTACTTTACTTTTTAATCTGGAATTAAAGTAGCTACGTTACGAGCCTATTTTACCTAGATCACAAAATAAAGCTCTGAAATGACAGATACTCGGGAGTAACTAGTACTAAAGAAATTAAACACAATCTGCTTTAAGAATACTCTAAGACAAAAATAAGAGTATCTAATCAAAGGTATGGGAGCTGATGCCAGAAGCCTAGCCTTTTCTAAACATGAGGATCACCCGGTGCACGCACAGTCAGGTGGCAGAGAGTTAGCTAGCCTGAGAGGGGGAAAAATCCAAAGCAGCCTGAAAAGACTCTGTCATTAGGGATGTCTTTCACAACAGAGAAACAGGGTTTGGAAAAGATGATCAGGCTAGGACCTCCCGCTCTCAAAACCTTACCCACTTCTGAACAACCACAAACCACACACAACAACTGAGAAATATCACTTAAAAAGGGAGGCATTCTCACAGGGAAAACACCACTCTCCCGTAACTCCCTGGTAAATACAGGCTATGAAAGAAGACACACACATGCTATGAAAGTTAGCTAAGCACCTCCGATCTGGGACAACAACAGGGAATTTAAGCTGCTGCAACCACCCCCAGCTCTCTGACCATCAGCATATTTATTTGCAGCACAGAGTGCTTGCCAGGAGAACGGAGGAGTGGTTGGAAGGAGGAGGCCATGTCCTGTCACCACTGTGACCTATGCAGAAAAACTGAGATCTAAAGGAGAAGCTGGGGGATGCTGCGGGCTGAGGCTCCGGCTGGGCAGCTGGGGGAACCAGAGTCAGAGCTCCAGGAACGTAACCGCCTGCTGAAGGGAGAAAATCTGGTTTCTGCAAGCCGATCAGCTTATTCTGCTAGCAGTATGCATGGTTACAACTGCAGGTAAATGTCGGGCCAATGCTAAGTTACCCATGATGTGCTAATGGACTAACAAAAGCAAAACATACGCAATGTCATTATAGTAGCAATGAAACTTTAGTGACTTCTAATACACTTGTTCTGCATTTAGGCCTTGAACAGAGAAAGTATTTAAGTCTCTGAGTATTTCTGATCACACTAATCAACTGCCCCTTTCATTTCAGTGGCCATACTTTAGTGCTTATAATTACGTGCACACTAAATCAAAGCCTCAGTAGACGGATATTTTTAAATTACTAGCTCTAAACTCTTGCAAACAAGTTCCTTTACGTAGAAGAACCAAAAAAAGTTGGAGAACGTAAGGGAAGCATCAGTGATAGGTGAAGCTCAGAGGGTTTGATGAAACAGATAAAGCACCACACTTGCAGCGATGCCTTTCCTGCTGCCTTCTTCCTTCTTCTCAGTTTCTCCCATTTAAACCAGGAGAGTGGGAACACACCGTCAAGTGTCAGGACATCAGAATTCCTCTGCAATCTAGCCTGGTTGTAATGTGACTCAAGTAGGACCCATTAAAAGGAAAAACCAGTTTAATAGTGCAATCGCCATGCTAGCAAGTAATGACATTTGCTCTCTTCTGCAGTAAAAGGGCAATGAGCTTCCTTCCCCGAGTATCTGCGTAGATACTTTTGCTGACAATCAAAAGCACTTAATGCATACGGATCATATTTCTCTGCACACACATTTTATCACTGTGTAATCCCCACCCACCCAAGCTTCAATATCATTCCCAGACATGGATAGTTGAAGCAGCAGCCCTGAGTACAGCATGGGGAACCACCTCGACTGAGCCCCAGTGCCATGGGCACATTCTAGAAATCAGCTCCACAACAGCCATGGCACAGCTGGGTAAAACTGCAGACAACAGTAACCTCCAACGAATACACAGACACATGCATCTTAAAACATCCTGGCTGAAAGCACATTTAAATCTCTGGGCACTCCAAGGCCATGGCAGAGGTAGATGTGACTATGTGTAGCACTGTGTGAGCATTGGTAATGTAAAATTTAAAAAAAAAAAAAGTCAAGGTACCATTATTACTGCTTTACTGAACACCTCCAAGTTTACCATACATGCTGAATGCATGTAAATGACGTAAGGCTAGGACAGAGTTTTCTGTAAGCCAATAAAATGCTATGTACTTTAATTATTAATTGTTATTATTATATGTCTTAGCAGAGGATAATGAGTAAATAGCCTATTGTCGCACCAACCTAACAAGCAAGAAAAAAAAAAAAAGTGGAAGTATACCTTTGACATACAAAGAGCAATTTTCGTTCTATTATAAGGTCTTTATCCTCACACAGAGGAAAGCACTGGGGGCCTAATTCTAATTTAAGCTTAAGACATTTCATCCCACTTGGCCAGCTGAAAGGGGACCTAGCAGTGAACATGAATTACATTTACACTGATTTTTAAGGCCACAGCTACCAAAAAAAAAAAAAAGCACCTTGGTATACCCAGAGAATTGGGCCATGGGGTAGGTGGTCTCTCAAGCAAGAACTGCTCAGACAATAGGCACACACAGATGCCTAGGTTCACAGCAGCATCCACAGAGATGCTTTAAGGGTGGGCAGAGAGGCAGCCACACTCCACTTTGGAGGATGCTGATCTTCTCAGACCAGCAAGCACTGATACACTCCAAACCCTCTTCACTAATAAATCTCAGCCACTGCAGCCCACAGTAATTTCCATGCATATCCAATACCCCAGAATACTGTCCGTGGAAAGATTACAAAATTGCCTGTACTAGGGCTGATGACATCTTCTGGCCGGTTGCCAGACTAAAAGCTTCAGGTCAGAAGAAAGCTTTGAATTCTTGTTTCCTGAGCCGATGAGTCTATGACTGATGGCAGAAGTATGCGTTTTGCCTCCAAACGAGCAAAGGGTCTGGTTCGTTAATCTCCATGTAATAACTGGAGTGAAAGAAATGAATGGCAACCTGATGATGATCGCAGATATGGACCGCTTGTTACAGGATGCCGGACGATGCTGAAGCGGAGCACTGCCTGGGGAGCGGCATGCACACCCAACGGCAGGAAATTCGGATCTTGTTCTGGTGTCGGCCCTCTCCGTGGCTGGGGGCAATGCACTTAACTTCTCTGCCACAAGAGCCATAAGGAGCATCGCCTTCCAGAATGGCTCAAAACACCCTGTCACCAGCTGTAGAAATCTGGGAAAGACATTTTGCCAACACAGCCGAGCACAGGACCTGCAGCGCTAGGAAAAAGTATTAGGCAAAATCTACATTTTTTACTTCAAAAGGGGGCTGGAATTCAGAGCTGGCTTTGCCATTAATTTTTCAAATAACCAATGCAACCAACTCATTTTTCAATTCTCATGCTTCATTATTCAACGGGGAGCGTGGGGGGAATGAACTGGTTTGTAGATCATTCCAAGCAGCTTATTAATTTAGCATGGCTGGCTAATAGGATTTGTTTTCATCTTTGAAAAATGAATGAAATTTCTCTTTTCTCCTTATTTAAAATTGAGAAATTAATGTGCTTAATTCTTATCCAGTCTCAGGAACACACCCCTTTGCTTAAACCCTACTGTTGAGCTCTCTGAAACAGTGTCCCATGCAAGTGCACACAGCTAAGCATGAATAATGAGATACCTTGGTCTTTCTTACTCAATAACCCAGAAATGCTGACCCAGAAGCCTCTTGGTTACTAAATGAACAATACTCCTCCTTCCAACATCCACCCTCCTTACACAAGAACAGTATTTCTCTTCCCATGGCAACCACAGTACTCTTATGTAGTTTTTCACTTGTTGCAAGTTTAGTGTAAAGCATTTTTCTTCCAAAGCAAAACACTACTTAAAAAGACAAATTTCAAATATTTTTCACATACAATTCCTTTTGGATGGGAATCACAGGCCCCAGATGCCAAGTTGTAGAGTCTGCTTTATTAGCAGCAGCTGGCTCCTTGGCAGGCTTCTGAGGCGGTCGGGCTTGTGGTTTTGGAGTGGCCTCAGAGCCTAGGATGCAGCTGGACAGCTATGCTAATGGACTAGCCAATTTGTTTGTACTCACCTTTGGCTATCCCAAATTTGTACTCTTTTGTTCACTTGAAAGTAAGGTCTTGGAAAGATTCCTCATTAACACTGATACGTTGACTTCTCCTATTGTAGCACATATTTTATATAAAAAAATGAGTATGAGACACAGCTCTGCATTAAAACATGTGTTATTTAAGCAGCTGTGAACATACACTATCCATTTTGCTCTGAATGGAGTGTTTTCCAGCTGCTAGATTCATCTCACTTAGAGCCCAATTGCTACACAATTCCCTTAGCTCCTGATTGAGAGGATAAAATAAGGCAAAGTAAATACAAATAAATTGTGCAAATATCAGTTTACAGCTCACACTAGGAAAACACTGTTCTCTTTACACCCTACTGTACATCAGAGTAATTTTTGAGAGCTGGAGGGTTCTTACTGGCCAATTATAGTAATGATGAGAGGATGCCACCAACTTATCGGCCTGTCGATGGGATTTTGGAGCTGATTGAACGGCAAATCTCATATTAAGCAAAAGACAATCATCACAGTTGAAAAGAAAACAGAGACATAGGGCAAATATGATAAAAAGAATTAGATAAAAGCCACAGCAATTCTTCTGCCTTTGGTTAGCTTCCTTAGTGAGGTAAACTGTATTTCTCAACCATAGCCAGGTGGAACAGAAAAGTGAATAAAAGATGGACATTGAACTGGTAACACAGAAACCTTGTGTGTTTTAGAAAGGCTGCAGTCAGGGGAGCTCGAGTCATAATTTTCTTCCTGAGTTTGTAGGGCATTTGCTGGTCTTGCAGAATCCAGCCATGACTGTTGTCTAGCTCCCACCTGGCCAACAAAGACCTGGAAGACAGCGCTCTTCTTGGACATTCCCCTACATAGGCAGACCTTTCCCTAGACATCTAACAGAAAACAAACAGATGTAATAGTGGACATATTTTCTAACCTCTCTGCACAGTGACAAAGCTTCCTGGACTGTTTCTGTGGAAGCAACAACCCACCGCTTGACGTTTTCCATTTGTAAAGGAATGGCATGAGAAAATGTAAGTAAACTCAAAAGATGAAGACAGACAGTGAGGTTCAAAGTCTGCTCCATCACAGTCCTTTCAATCAGGAAAACCAGAACACACCTCAAGAGGATTTTGATTTCTCTGAATCCCTTCCAAGGCCTTTAAAAGTGATTTGCTGGATAAAAGATGACTGGTGAGTCAGAGCTGCTGGGTTACGCTCTCTGTACTGCCACTGTATCACTGTGCTACCCCAAGGAAGTGATTTAGATTCCTTATGTCTCAGTTTACCAACCTGTAATGATTCATCCTCACCTTTTCAAGGCTTATATAATGCTCTGTGATTCCTGGATAAAAGACGCTGTTGAGGATCGCAATATTACTTAAAGGTGGGGAAAATATTATTAAAATTTAACTTGGTTTTGCTACCCTGTACCTAAACTGAATGAACAAAATAAATTTAAAGCTTAAACAGAATGCAAATCCAATTAGCTTTCTCATTAAAAGTATTTTTTATTTTTAAAACTTAGAATTATTCAATCACAGTGCTCTCTTGCTCATGCTTCTTGTATACACTGAACTTTTTTTTTGTTTCATTCTATTCCAAACAATATCTCTAGTCCATAGGAAAAAGGTGTCATTGTGTTTTCCTTACCCTTTCTTTTCACGCACAAAAAAGATCACTTGTGAAAAATGACAATGATGGGGAAAAAAGAAAAAAAACACCCTAGTCCTCCAATAGGCACAATAGTCATTCAACAGTCAGATTAAAATTGGCATTTGATGGGTTGATAAGATACTTTGAGATCTGTGTTTCACACACAAAGCTGGTGAAATTAGTAGGCTAAATACTCCTGTGGTTTACAATTCCCTTGAACCAGGCACAAAGCACAAAAGCTCCATAAAGCATAAGCTCAGGAACAATTTGGCTCAATTTTCTCTGTTCTAAAATACTTCTCTTCCAAATCACGACTACCTAGCTTTTAGCATTATATAAGCACCTACAGGTAGACAATACGTAGGAAGCAAAGCATCCACGGGAAGAGGAAGAAGTCCTTTATTGGACAGTACCTGCAAAGTATGTCTCATTTTATACAGTTTTCTGCATTAAAATCAACCAAGCAAACAAACAAAAAACAACAGCAATTCAGTCTTCTTGGCTATCTTTAAGAGCACTGAGAGTTTAGCAGTCATTGGCCAGGGTGACGTACACCAGAAGCCTGAAAATTTTCTCACTGATCACAGTACCTTATACTTTCCCTAAGAGTGACTCAAACATGTCAATACGTACATCACTCCATTTCCCACCATTACTAATGGGAAACTTCAAAAGCAAATTGGTCACATGGAAAGTGGCTTATTTTGAAGTATGATGAAGTTTAAATAACGAAGTGGATTAGAGCACATATCATAGAACAGACTGATGGTCATCTCGCCTGAGGATGAGCAGGCCCCAGCAAAAACCAGTCCAAGACAAGGGAACAGCACAGAGATGAAGAGCATCATTTGCAGACTGAGAATGCCCTGGCCATTGCTGTCCCCCTGGGTTTTGGTCACTAAAATAGACGTAAGATGCTGAGCTGCCAGCTTCAGCTCTTCGCCCTCTCCTCCCTACATGTTGCTACACCAAAGATAAAACTACTCATCCCTCATAAGCAATTTTCTGTTTATCCGTGGACTGCCTGTTGCTCTGGACTAAACTATGGTAGCTTCCCTGAATTTAGGGCTTCTCACATCCAGACAGGAGGGTACAATTTAGTCCTTAGCACTAAAAAGCCAAAGACTGAGAGTAAGTGCTGTGTCACCAAACAAATATTTTCCAGAGCGGAAAATAACTTTCACAGCCTTGTCTCCACCCGTTTATTTCATGGCAGGCGGCTCCCGTGACAGACCATTCCTGTGGCATTATTTATTTCTCAGCAAGGGAAAAGAAGAATTCTTTCTATAGATAAAGTACTTTGGCACTTTGGCAAACTCGTAAACAATAACCTATGTTCTTTGACATAAATTAGTGTTATTGCTTCATTATCCCATCTATTCATATTTTATTGATGTACTGAGACTAAATGTGAACAGAATCTAGATCTTAAAAATACTAAATCTGGGCAATCTGGATAATAAAACATTGCAATTCCCCTAATAAGAATATTTTAGAGCACAGATCAAAATACAACAGCAATTACTGCCTGTGATACAACAACTTTGTGGTAAAAAAACAGGGGGGGAATAACAAACTTAAGCAGAAATTATGATTTGTGTTTACATTTCCATGTAGCCAATTTTTGGGCTACAATGATGAGTTGTCGGTCCATTTGAAGGTTAAGAATAAAAATGCAGATTGAAAGGCTGATACTTAACTTTCCAAATGTTTGCAAAAACAAACACATTTTTGGTTCTGAGAAACTAGATTTACTCTCTGGGTATTTGTTTACATGTGGCAGAATAAAAGCATCTTGGAAATGAGATGTAGGAGGCATGCGCTTCATTGCATTGCTTTTCTGCATACAGTCCACACGTACCACAGTATGAACACTGGTGCGAGAACCTGAGTATAATAAAAGCCCATCACATAAAACCAAACTTAAAGCACAGAACAAAACCAAAACATTGATATCATCTCTTTCCTCTCCACTTGAGAATTTCATGAGCAGAGATCAGAAGCAGATGTGTTTTCGTTCTGCAGAATGAAAGCCCAACCAAAAAGGTTTTTCAAAATCCAAGCCAAGCTTCCTCAGTTTGTCTTTCTTACAGAAGAACGAAGTGGGAAATCTGCCACTGTTGACATGAGCATTGGTGGGATGAAGGAAACAGGGGTGGCAGAGCTCCCCAGGAATGGCCCCCATCAGCTCCCCATGTTACCACAACAATCTTTTGTAGATGTGTACGGGGAACCTCTGCCCCCTCCACTCAGTACTATATAAAGATGAGCTGTGCCTCCCCTCCTGCGGCTAAAGGAATCCACAGAACAGAGTTTGCTAAAGATTTGTCCCAAAGATAACAGCGTGACACCATCAGGACAGAATTTGGGGCATTCCACAATAGCCAGAATTCATGTTTTCTTCGGGGCCCCTTGGGCTACAGCAACGCACTGCTCCCAGGCCAGAGGATGCCCACAGAAAACATGAGCCATCACAAACCTCAGTACATTTTTTGCTTCCAGTGCAAACTCTTCTAACAAGTTCATGATAGCAAACAACTTCTTAAAAAAAAAAAATGCCCATGCAATTCATTACAGTTGATACCTAATTCCTTGCCTAGGAAGGAACCAATCTCACAAGACTGGTGCCTGTAACGTCATTTAAAGGACAGGTAAAAAGCCCTCTGACAGTAAGCTGATACAGCTGGGACAAGGATCTGACAGTAGTGGTTAGGATTTAGGTGTCAGCCTCTGGGGGTGGCTGGCCAAGGCTGTGCTGGGCACCTTCACGCTTGTGACAGCCCTGAATCCTGCACCACCAAAGGCTGAGGGAAGCAGGGAAGCCGGGGTGGCCACACGTGGGGCTCACTGCAGGCAATGCGCTGCAGGAGGCAGCTGGGTCTGAAACCCCACGTTAGGAACCTCTCTGTCCCATTCTAGTTACTTCTCTACATCCTTAAAATGAGTTGCCTGTGTGAAAGAGTGAGTTTTACAATGAAGTCATCATTACATATGACTAGGAAACTGTGTGGGTCCACGTAAAGACTGAAGTGAAGGAATGGGTCTGCAAGCCTTAAAGGAAATTGGTAATGAGATGAGTTGCAGACCTTCATCAGGACAAAGGCAGCTTTGAGCACCCACTACCAAGATCCTAGGAGCACACAAAACATTAGGTGCCTAGGAAGGTGAGCAAGATTTACCATGACACATTTTGGGATTTAAGCACTTCCCTTTTCAGCTAGTATCACTAAGTGCTTAAATTCGTATGCTAAGGAAGCTGAATACAGATAAAGACTCTCCACTTCGTTCCTGTAGACTCTGATGTCTTATAAAATCTCCATTTTCTCTAGATTTCATGTGTCAGACATGCGAGGTAGCGTGGGAAATGCTATTTAATTTTCTTTAACAAGCATCTACTATAATTTCTGTTTAAATTTTCTTCCAGACATCAATCAAATCCACTTGAGGCAAAGTTTACTAAATAAACTAAATAATTAATGCAAAAATAGAGAACCTCTTTATCTTATTTTTGGAATTTTCAGAATTACACTCAATTTATTTACAGTTATTTCTACCTTTTTCCTTAAAATTCAACTTTCTATAAATGATATTGGTTTTGAGGACGAATTTACTCCAGCATGCTTTGAATGCGTAAAAACCCCAACGCTGCTATCTTTTCGAATGTACGAAATAAAATAGTTTCCTATTTTGTTTCCATTCATACTCCTCTCCTTAGGAAATCATACGTACCTTAGACTGAGCCGAGGCCCGAGCACTAAATCCTCAAGATACATCCTATGTTCACAGCAAATGCAGATTGAAGCAAAGGTCCAAAGTGACCAGCCCACCCTCAGGGGTATGTCACCACCTGTGTAACTAGATGTCATAGCAGTTACTACCTACCACACACTTTGCTGTCATGACTGGAGGTCCTGGGAATGCCCACAGGACTACTGAATGATGAAAGTCTCCTCCTAAATTTTATAATACTTAAAGTCAGTGGAAGATGACAACCATATCTTCACAGTGAGATTTTGACATCTGTTTCCGTTAGAATGTAAATGACATCACGAGCTTTTTTCAAAATCTAAAAAAAAACTTCAGGAAGTCTGCTTTGCTTCAAAATCAGTGAATCTGAATATGCTTAACCCTGCCCTACTGGTTAGATATACAAAAGACCTATCATTTCTACACCATAATCCAGTATTATTCAGCAAGTCCTTTCCCTTTTAATTCCTGCTTCTTTCTTCAATGTTTCCAACACCTCTGGTTTTTAGCACTTCTCAGAGCAGGGGGAAAAAAAAAAGTCTAAATTTACTACGGTATAAGTTCTCAGTCTCTTCCCATTTCTCCAACAACAGATTGTGATTCTGTGCTTGTCCAAAGTTTCAAATGTCATTTGACTCATGTGCTCAGAAATGCTGACTCAATTAAAATACCCATACAAAACTAAATTGCAGTTTGGTAAAAGTAACCTACCCTTTTTTTCCTGATATACTTAGAATGGCTCATAACCAGTGCAGACATTTAATTTCATTGTGACAGCTTCCTTTTCTCAGTTCCCTAAAATCCTCATTATTTTCTGCTAAACGTTGTGGGATGATGAGCCAAGCATCTTGCTAACATACACAGATTCAGATGAAGACTTTTCAACCAAACCATTTTTGGGCTTTGTACCACACACTTTTTCCATACTGTGCATAACCATACAAAGAACCTGAACTTGCTGCTCAGAGGTGAAGAACCTTGCAATGTGGGGACTCAGCTGCTTTGTTATGCATCTGTGTAAAATGCAAGGGGACACAAATTGGGATAATGAGGTACTCCTGTTGCAAGCAATAGGAATTCAGTGGAACAGGATACATATGTTAAAATTCCTGAAGTAAACAAGAAAGATTTAAAAAAAGAGAGATTCTAACACATTCATCTGTATTTACTATGTTTTTTCATCCAAATTATATATTTCTTGATAAACAAGAGCTTAAAATTCGTTCTGCACAGCAATCTTTTCTGCTAGCTTTCTGACCTGTTAATAATCTTCATTCAAGCTGACTTATTTTTTAAGTCTGCATTTTTTTCTCTGGAAAGAATATGTATTTGAAGTAATTTCAAATGTTAAATCAGGATATCTAAAATAAGAAAGAAAGTCTCCTTAATACATTTCCTTAATAAATGTTGTACCAAGCTTAAGAACAGAAGCTTGAAGAACATTAGCATGTAACAATAAGCTTTATATTTCAAATTAGATACACAGAAATATTCTGAAAGTTTTAATAGCTCTTAATACTACTATCTTAGATTCATGTGCATGAAATGTTGAGCAAAAAAAGGACATTTGAATCTAAAATTAAAAATAATTTACATCATAAACCACAACAGAGCAGAGTGACAACTACAATCGCTTCTAACAGAACAGTAATCAGATCGTAACAGTAACATACCATGTTACTAGCCAGAGCAGAAATTGGTTAGGAATACCAGGGGAATAACGTTGTCTATGGCCATGTTGGAAGCAAAAGGAAGACTAAGGAGAACATTTGTCCACTGCTGAATAGTGTGGCAACTTGAGGCATCGGGATGTTCCTGATGACTGGAAAAGAGGCAAATGTTACACCTGTCTTCAAAAGAGAGGGGATCTGGAGAAGTTCAGGCTGGCCACAGCCTGGCAAAAACTAAAGAGCAAGGCCTCCTGGGAGCTGAGTCTAAGCTCCTGAGGGACAAGAAGGTGACTAAAAACAGCCAGCGTGGATGGGCAAGGGCAAATAACACTTGGCCAACTTGCTTGCCTTCTGTGTTGAAACAGCTGGCTCTAAAGGCCAGGGGAGAGGAGTGGATGTTGTTTACCTTGACTTCAGCAAGGCTTGCAACATGGTGCTCCACAGCATCCTTGCAGTCCAACCGAGGAAGGCATGAGCTGGAGTGATGACAAGGAGGATACAAAACTGGCTGAAAGGTTGGGCTCGAAGGGGAGCTGTCAATGGTTCGAAGCCTAACCAGCAGCAAGGCACAACCAGAAGATTGATACTGCAGCCAGCCATGTGGTACCACGACCAACAAGCCGGACAACGGGAGGGAGTACACCCTCCCTGAGACTGCAGGTAGCACCAAGCTGGGGGGAGCAGCTCACTGACTGGAGGAAAGGGCTGCCTCAGAATATTATCCTCAGTATGTCCAATGCTGTAAGAAAGAACTGCTTAACACAAAACTCTTTCACCTCATGCATTATGTATGTTAAAAACCCTCCAAGTTTACTTACAGAACAAATGTCTACTAAGTGATTTCTGCAGGTGCAGATACATCCTATAATCTAATTCAACTGCACACAAAGGATTTACTAAAACTGAGACATCTGAACTTTATTCCTTTGCTATGCTTTGACCTCAAGTTTAGTTCATTTGCTAAAGTCATTATTAAACAACAATGTTCCACATAAATTTCAGCAGCAGTAGTATTTACATTAATGCAATATCCTTGGCTTAAAGGAATTAGAAATGCTGAAAATCCTGTTCCTCAGCTTCTTTGAAGATCTACAGTGTAGTCTAAGGAAACACTGTCTAAGAAAACACAGTACCATTTTAAAGGCAGTCTGGTTCTCAGTCATTTGGAGTGAAATAAACGGGCAGGTCTTTGAAGATCTCCGAGACTAAAAGTTACACAATTACTGCCACTGCCAGCTGCCATCAGATAATCAAAGTTCAATTTTGGTAAGATTTTGAATTAAATGCAACCCTAGTTATAACAAATAGATTTTTACCTTTTTTTTTTTTTTCCTGCTTCTTGAAATAGAGAAGGCAACCTCACACCTCCCCCATCATATCAAGGAATAGCTTTCAATGGGCAGTATACTCAGAGTATCTAGGCACAATCTCAGACATAAAATATCGCATACAATAGATCTAAAGTGGTAATTACAACTCAAGCCTCAATTTTTGGCAATTTAGCCCAAAAAACTTGAAAACCAACTTCTTCAGTGATCTTAAAACTGCAACGATATACTAAAAGACATCAGTAGATACACTGCAGGACTCCAAGGTGTGTCTGAGGACAGCTGCAGGACTGAATCCTACTTACAACACAAGGAACTAAACTATCACTAAATACCTCCGCAAAGGCTGGGGTCTTGTGGAAAGCAGAACATATCTAAACAAGTATTTAAATGATCACGTGGTAATGACTACTCGCACAGGATCCAGATTTAGACTGCACAGACTCACGAAGCCCAACATTTCCTAACTTCTGACTCCTTGACTGTATAACCCTAACTTCTTTTAACATAATTAACAGCCTGATAACAGAAGCTGACAGTTACTTTACATAAGAAATGCCACATTTGGGGAAAACAAATAGCCCCCCTCACAGAGAGCTTTACATTTGGGAGTTGCTAATAACAGGTGTTTTAGGAAATGGCATAAGAGATGCAAGCAGATAGTAATTATTCCCAGTACACCTTTCACTTTGGGACTTCCCAACCAGAGGCTGCACGTGGACCATCAACCTAACGCATACTGAAGGTCCAGCCTCTTCTATGATCTGACCCATTTAGACTTGAGTCCTTTAAAAAACTCTTTGTGAGAATCAGTTTTAGAATTCAATTTGATATTAACGAAAAAATTTAAAAATCCTTTTAAATCTGCCACCAAAAAAATTTAATTGGTGCTGCTTCCCCCCATTCTTGTTTTACAATGAAAATTTTGCAGTGGTTCCTTTTCCACCTTCTTCCTACCATTCAGAACATTTTATGTGAAACTCTATCATACTGTATCCCATGTCTTACATGGATAGTCCCAAAAATCCATGAGGAGGTGGCAGCCACCCAGTCAGGGGGATTGCTATCACATCTTTTTGCAAGTAAATAGAAACATCGTTGACGTGGTGATGCATGTGCCAAAATACAGAGTCAGATTATTAGAAGTGCTAAATGTTTTTAGCACACTTTGAAAAACAAATGTCTATATTCAAAAATATTTATTCTTAGGGATTCCTCCTAAAAGAAAAGGAAGAAAAAGGGAATCCTAGTCTAAAAATACACAGATAGTCTTTTAACTCTACTGGTGTTAAATACCTGTGTTATCCCTCATATGCCTAATATTTTGTTTGCAATGGCTTGCCACTAGATTTCTTTCCTTGAATGTGGGCTAATGCAGTTCTTGCAGGGTAAAAAGTCCTTCCATGAAGGAAATAACCTGCTATCACGTTGTTATATATTTCGCTGAGGTCCATTTATCATCACAATTCCCTCATCCTACAACCCTCAACAGATGCAACTCTGCTGCAAAGGAGGAAATACATGCAGAAGCATGCCACCCCTGGGATGGACCCTGCCATAGCTTTCTGTTGCCATACAGAGCCCGGCTCTCCCTGCCCCATCTCTGGCTCCCCACACGCAAGACCTCGCTCCGCTCTCAACACATCTGGATGAGCCTCTATAGCCAGCAGACCTTTGACAACCCACTGGTCTGGCAAGGATGACCACAATTTAAAAAGTTCCATTGCGGGCTGTATACTGAGGGTTTCTGAGCCACAAGTGGCCTCCTGGCATCCTCCCCCGTTTCTCCTCCTTCCCTGTTTCTCCTCCTTCCCCGTCCAAACATCAACAGCTGCATAAAGATGCCTCAGAGCATCTGGAAGGACAAGAGTTGTTCAGGCTCTGATGGTGAAACAGGCAAGTAGAGGTGAGGGTCAATATGCAGAGTGATTCCTGCAATTAGTAACATAGCTCTGAAAAAAAGGGCAATGGCTATGAAGTTACACATATGCATTCGTTACACTTTTCTGTCTCCATATCATACATTTCTTCAGCAAAGAAAGAGTTTTTCTTTTCTCATTAATGCTTTTTATGATCTTTGGTAATTCTTCCGCACGAAGCTAACTAGCACATTAACAGAAGCCAGGAAAGCAAGACTTTGAAATACACACACACCCCCCACACCTCCCAAGCCATCGAGTAGGATGACACACAGTATAGCCTGGTTTTCCTTAAAGCACTACCCTCCAGAAGCGTTAACTGCCAGATTTCTGCAGTGACAGTCTGCAAGGCTAAAATTAGCAAGCAACACCTTCCCTCGCACCTCATCACATGATAGGAAACAAACATAAATAGGGAAATACAGTATGTTCCTAAAGGTGGAGTCTGAATACGTTCATCTCCATAACAGTTTAGAATTAAAGGACACTTATACAAGCAGCTTCTTGTGATACGTCATCTGTTACTAGCGTTATACTTCGCTTTCTGCATAAAAAGAAGTCCACCTCTAAGTATGCTCCTTTACAACCCAGTGTGGCCTGAATCAAATTACTTCATGTCTATGCTACAGACAAATTGTTTTATTAGGCACCACTATGTTACCAGATGCCTATTTATTCTAGCACCCTTCTGCATAGATAACACAAACCTTTCAGTGGCTCCATCTCACTGATAACTGTTACTCCACATTTCACCCAGGAGTATTACAAACTCCTTTGCAGGCCACATCCCTCCCTCCTGCACTACTGAGGGGCAGCTGATTGCAGGCTGGATGG
This sequence comes from Platalea leucorodia, assembly GCF_965183815.1. Classification (NCBI taxonomy): domain Eukaryota; kingdom Metazoa; phylum Chordata; class Aves; order Pelecaniformes; family Threskiornithidae; genus Platalea; species Platalea leucorodia. The sequence continues at coordinate 124,141,533 of NC_138823.1, forward strand.
CAGGACTTGGAAGATAAAACACCAGGTCATATTTCTCTTCCCCCCCCCAAAACAGCGCTGTGCAGTCCCTAAGAGCCATGCAAAGCAGCCACAGCCCTTCTTTTTCTAAAACCTTGTCCAGAGGGCACACATAAAATCAGGTGTATTTAAGTCAATTTGCTAATTCAAACACAGTGAAAGGTAGAATTAAACCTGCTGAAATTGCATCGCAGTCTGCCCACAAAAAGAAAACATAGTGAAATTATCGACTCATTTAGGACCTTTATTTCTCTTGCATAAAGGAAGCAGGAGCAGTCCTTTGCACATACACAAAAACCCAGATGTACATCACGGTGTTGCATAACGTGCCATATCATACAACAGGAGCACATATAGCTAATACAATTCAACTTACACAATGCTCTCACAACCTGCTTCTAAGCTTATCATCACCTCGCTGTCTCAGTTCTAGCTCAGCTCGACTATCCCATCTACTCTTCTTGCTGCAGCAGCGTGCCTGTGGCTGAGGAAAAGGGATAACTTCTCCCTGAAACAAGGCTCTGGCTTGGCCACAAATTCCCAAGGCAGAGTCCTGGATGTGCTGAAGCCACAGCGATTTCAGCAGACCTGAGGCAGGGAGAGGCAGAGATTTTTCTGCAAATCCCCAGGGATCTGACTGCTTCTATTTTAGTATCCCTAATTACAAACATCGCTATTTTTGGTCCTAAAATGTTCTGAGCTTTTTTAAAATTAGCCACAGCATTTTACTTGAAGACGCCCTGGCAGCAGGCAACTCCACAGGCTAGCAGCCTACTTGCTAAAATAGTGTTTATCAGCTACTCACTTGAACACAATAACATTTCTGACTGTTTAAACTTGAATCTCAATTTAAAGACATCTTTAAAAAAAAAAAAAGGCCTCTGGATTAGCAGTTCTCACCCAACATCCCAAGTTTATGAACTGACCTTTATGTTTAATAAGAACCATTTACGCCAACAAAAGGGAATTAAAAACAAACATGCACAAACCCCCTTCCCCTGCCACAATGGCTAGGGAGCAAACAGGGCCATCGCCATCAATTCCTTTCAAGCCATTCATCAAACTACTGGCAACAAAAATAAGGCCCAGCTTCCTTACGAACAGAACAATAAAGAAAAAGGAAGTTGAAAATTAAGGAAGAAATGCTCACAGACAATAGATGGGTTTAAGTTTTTTTATTTTTTTTTTGTCAACAATCCAGGCACCAGGGTTTTCTTTGCTGCACTGAAAAATTACTAACAAAAGTACTAACAAAATTATGTGGCTGTTTCTGATTAATTTCATGACTTTGAATTTCAAGTGGTTCTTGAAATATTTCATTATTTATCAGAGCTTTTTTAAATATATACAACATTGATTAATGAAATCAGGACAGGACAAACCACTTTCATCTTCATAAATAGTAGCTGATCTTAAATAAACATCCAAATTAGCTTACTTTACACTCCCCGTGATCCTATCATTCCTATTTACAGATTTTTAAAATGAACTCAGCTTCCTCGAAAAACAAAAGCAAAAAAACCCAAACCGTACAAAACAAAAACCCACCACCAACAAAAAACTCTGAACACTTTATCCAAACTAAGCTCACAATATTTGCCTTCAGCAGCCAAGGGCTTAAGAGTGCCTCAGCTGTATTTATCAGCTACATGGTGGCATCAGTTCGGAGGTGCGCACAACATCAGCTCTGTTCCCCATCCCATGCACCCTAAGAGACAGACACCCCTCCCACGAGGTTATGGTCCAAGGGCTCGGTCACGCTTTCGTTGTCACCAAGGAGGGACGCACAAGGACCAACACACTCGCCCAGGGCGGGTGAGGCCGGTAAGCAGGGGTGGACTAGGCAAGAGATGCACAGAAGCGCCCCATCACGAAGGGGATGCAGACCACCGGGATCTCAGCGCAGCATTGCTCGGCTGAAGCCCGCTGCCTTGCAACAGCACCCAATACTTTCTTCACATCCTTCACTTTGCGCTGGAGCAGAGACTCAGAAATAAATGTGGACAGTTGGGCTGCCACTTGTATCAATTAATAAATTTTATAGTAAATACCACCAGTCGTGTGACAAGGCTGATAACTGATTACCAAGATGCCTCGTAAATCAGTATCAACTCACCATATTTTGAATTTAAAGCAATTAAGAATATGAAAGGAGAACCTTTCTTCAGGGAAGGTAGAGTTGGCAGGGTAGAAGGTCTCTTGACATCTAGTACCTATGTTAACACTTGTGCCCAAAGCGAGGCAGCAGAATAATTATCCTTTCTGAAGATCTGGTGGCATTGCTTATGCTAGCAGGTTGGTTTTCTCTATTTTCTAAGCTCCTTGCAGTGATCCACTGATAGCTGGTCTCCCTCTCTAAGTTGACAGTTTATCCAAGTAACTGACACTATTGTTGTTATCATTAAAACAGCATCCATTCAAACTGCCATTGTTTAACAGCCATGGTCTGTGTATACAAAAATAAAACCCTTAAAAACTCACTTTGAAGATGTCTGTTAGCCCAGGAAATATTTAACAGCAGCAGTAGCTATGCAACGAGAAGGTTAAGCTAGTTACTGTTTGTGACAATTGCACTTAGCTATTCTATCCAATGGCAAGAACATCCTTGCATTTATCAAGGGAACAGATTTAGTAAGAAACTGCACACAGCAAGAAATAAATGAGAGATGCAGGGAAAACTCGTATTATTGTGGCATCTGCTAGAGCTATTTTAGAACGGTGTCCCCCTGTGCTGCTCCACTGACGGGCTTGTGAGTATTCACTAAAATTAAAATCCATTTCTCAGGCATTCGTAAATAGGCCACAAAAACTTAGCAAGTCTCAGTGTGTTGGGTTTTTTTGTTTGTTTGTTTTTTATGGTCCCATCATCTACTCCATCCATTTGGAAAACGTTACAGGCTATGCTTTGCAGTGGCCCTTGTGCCCTGGACCTGCTGTGAGAAAGGTTCTGCGCATCCAATTTCCTTAAATGCATGTGAAAACCCCGGTTCATCTTCTGCTTTGCCTATGCACAGGCACTCCTTGCACAGGCAAGGCCAAATATTTATGTCCTATCATTTTTAGTTTTTTTAAAAGGGCTGATTCACTGTCACATGAAGCAGAGTCCACCTCTTTTCAAAGCAAGCTGTTCAACTCACCAATGTTTAATTACGTTTTATCTCCCATTAGGATGTGGCAGTCTGACCAGACAGCCAGAAAAACATAAATGCAGAAATAGCTTTGAGCAAGACTGCAAGCCCTCTGCTCCCCTTGGCAAATCCGAGCTACTCGCACAGGCACTGAAATAATTGGGGCGGTGTGAAAATATACTCAACTGCAAGAGCAAAGGTTGTGTAAATCCAGACACAACTAACTTTTAGAAAAATGTATGTACGATATCTTGCTCTGATTTTTAATTTTTTTTAGTTGGAGCTACATGCCATGGCAAGGTCTATATTACCTCAAGAGACAGGAGAAAAAAAAAAAAAAAAAGAAATATTGGGAGCATAAGAGAGAACTAAAATTGTATGTCTGAAATTTAAACTAATATGCTAATCTAAAAGCCTCCTTATTACGTGACTAGGTTCTGAACACAAAAAGCAGAATATATCATGATTTGAATAAGTTGCACTTAGCAATATGAGGGATAACTGCCGAATTGCTGACTACCGTTTCTGGAAAGATAAAGTTTATTCTGATCCTGGCTATACCAATACATTAACTCTTAATCTGATCAGTCTCCACACAGTAGTATTAAAAGGGCTTTTCTTCTTCCTCAACAGGATGATAAAGGGAAATCCCACTCTCTTAGCTAGATAAGCATTCCCATAAAAACCAAAATTGCTGACCTTTTTGGTGAAAAAAAAATTGTACCTGTATCATCAAAATGGCCATCAGCTTAAGTAGAGAAAATTATTTGGATGCTGAAGAAGGAAAGTGCCAAACTGGAAAACAGAGCATCTGCTACGGAGGAGGCTATAATTATCTCATGCATCTGAACACCGCTGGGCATTGAAGTTACACTAGCTACTTTGCCAGATAACTCTGTGTGCAGGGCTCTTACATGACACCAGCAGGAAATAATCAAGAGTTTGCGAGGCCTGTCAATACAGACGTTACACACTTGAAAAGGCTCTACTTTGGATAGTATATGCCTAGTCTTCTTGCTCTAATGCGATGAAAATCTGAACTATTTTGCTGTCACTGTCTCATATTACAAAATGCTGTAACATTGCTAACCGTAGCACTCACAGGTTAACAACTACTTCTGTACCATCCATCTTGGCGTGCTGTGCTGGTTAAGTGTTTTAATGGGGGTCTTGGAGATTTCAGAAAGAGAGCAAAAAACAGCAAGATTACCACTCTGCAGCCTTACCTCCATCCAGCAGAAAAAGCAAGTAAGTGGCTTCCCTCAATGGATGTACAGTAAGTGCTGTTGCTGTCACGGGAACTTTTCCCCTGGGGCTGCCAAGTGGAGGAGACTGGAGCCTGCTCCCAAACCTGCGTGCAGGAGCTGTGCTTCTCTGCTTCTGCAGGAGCAACTCTCAGTCCCAGGCCCCACATCCAAAGCCTTTTACAGGTGAATTCTTTGATATTTTGTTAGGTTATCATGCACTTCTGGTCCACTCACAGAGAACGTATCAACTACAGCTGATCCCCAGCAAGTCTTTTTTTAACTACCCACCTCATGCCTGTCATCAGCAGACCACACAGGAAAATATGGAAAAGGGTTATAAAGCTGTTCTTCTTCTAGGACAACAAATAATTACTGTTCTTTTTTTTTTCCCACAAGTAATACACATAATTGTTGACTTCTGGGAAAGCAACTAAAAAAAATGTAAAACACATTTTTCCCTGTTAATTCACAGTCTATGCCTGTGCTTTTCTGAGAAGAGATCAGCGGAGAAAAGGAACAATAAAAATACAAACTGCAGCAAGAAGAAGAGTGTACAACAGATTTCCTTTGATTCTGGGAACACTAGAGGCTAGAAGAAACTCAGCTGCCTGGGTATCTCAAGGACAGATTTCCACGTGAGACTCCAGCCCGGCTGTGTCACACGCTGACAGATGGGTTTCCCCAGCCTTGAACAACCTAATGGAGCTTTTAGCCAATTTGCATACTGGCTGTCGCTGGGTGAAATGGGTAGGTGTCAAGGACATTAAGCAGGCCAAGACAAAAGTGTAATAGCCTTGTATACAATATCACTTCTTACTACTTGCTATTTTACCCTGCCCCCGGGGCGGGGGGGGGGGGGGGGGGTAAGAAAGAAGAGAAAAAGAAACAAGCAGCCTCGCTGGAAGCTGGTTCTGAGGCAGCAAGTCCCTGCTCCTGGGAATGGGCTGAAGCAACAAGACAATTTTCTTGCAAAATGAAAGAACAAAAACACTGCCCAGATAATTACTAGCTAGTTTCTTTTCTCTTTTAAAAGCAAAACATTGTTGGAGTCTTCCAAAGCCTGCCTATATTAGTAATCTATTTTGGTCCCAACCCAACTAAGAGAAGCACGTGGAGCCAATTCCTGTGCCTGAACGGAGTCCAAAGTAACACCACTAGAGCCCCACACAGGTACGAGAGCCCAGCTGCTGCCACGCTGTACAAAAGCTAAGCCTAAGGCTAAGCTTTCTCAGGCCTCAGTCCAGATTTTCTTTCATATCTCCTAGCACCTCACACATGGCTGCATCTTAACAAATTAACGAGAAGAACAAAAAATTCAAATTGGACTCACAACAAAAATTTACAGCCTAATGTGAAATATAAGGTCAAGCCCTGAGGGTGGCTGTATTACCTTCTGAGTGGTTGCAGCTCTCTCTCACTCCAGGGAAAAGCACACATACTTCATATTTGCCTGGCAATCACCACAACCTCCTGGCTAGATTCAGCTCTAAGTCACATTAGAGTAACTCAGCTACCAGGCAGTAAGGTGTGATTGAAAAGTGGCGCTCAGCCACGACTTGCACAAAATCCAGCCCCTTCAAATCACTTGAAATTTTGTTGCCGTGCCTTCTTCGCAGACTTGTTCCTTTCAGCTTGCCTGTAATGCACGTTGGAGGGCCATTGTTTAAACTCATTTTTTAACATTTACTAGAGATCAGATTAAAAATTAAGCATGCAAACAGAGGCTTCCCTGAGGAAAGCTTCAGCTCTGGCAACCAAATTCTGCACACAGCAGTATAAAACGTACACTGGAAAGTGTCAAACAATATCTTTGACAACAACAAAAACCATGCCAAAAAGGCTCAGAATTTAACCTAGTTGAGCCATACTACTTCAGCACTGAATGACTACACTCATACGTGATGCTACTAGACACTAGAGATCCTTGGCAAAGAAGGGTGTGCGGATCCGTGATCTGTTTATGACCCCCTTGCTCATGTTGAGCAAACATCTATCATGAGAATGTGCAGAGGACCCAGAAGGTAGGTTCTGGTTTGGAGTGCAGCTACCTTGGTGCTATTTCCCATTTTGTCATTAGTTTGCTGGGTGATTTTGACTAAGCTGTCACTAGGGACTTCCCTTTCTTCTAAGCAAAATAAGAACAATAATTTGATCTTAGGGACTCCTGAGATCTTTGGATAGAAAAGCTCTGTAAAATGAACATTATTATTGTCAGCGATACTGTTCTACCGCTTCCGTGGTTACTCAAAATCAGATCCAAAAGTAGTGCACAAAAGAGCTATCTAACAGCTATCTGCAAATCTAGGCCAAAGACAGAGGTCAACACTTTAAGTGTTAAAGCGCTGCAGGATTTCCAGATGAGCATCTTCAGTCATTGTAATATCTCAGGCCCGGTTCTGAAGAATGTTTAATTAGAAGGGGTGGAGAGGCACAAAGCCCAGAGGGTGTTTTTGCTTGGGTTATGTGTATACTTGTTTGTTTAGTGTTACAAAAAATGTTACGAGCTTAAGCGTAAATTATCTCAGCCTTTGGCACTATTCAATTATATATGCTAATTTTAGCTGGAGTAGATTGTACTTGAAATAACGGGATTGCATGTGAGCAAAGCCTTCTATGGTGAAATCCCGCCGATACTCTGTCAAATCTTCTTGCTTGCTGAGAGCCACCCTTTCTCCCAGCTGATTTTCATCTGCCAGACTTTTATCGTGAAAAGAGGATTCCCACTCTGTGTGACAAATAGGCAAGTCAATTTAAAATTCCTCATTCAGTTCAATTACATAGAAGTATGCACCTATCTACTTAGTAGCTAATGACAGGTTTTTTTAAATACTCTTTCACATGGCTTAATTTTAAGACTTTCAAGGATATCAGAAATATATAATCCACTCAAGGTGTAAGTCACCGAATTTCTACAAATTAAGTGAAAATTTTGTGGTCACCTTCTAATAAATAAGTTGAACAACTTTTTTTTAAACGTGTTAACCAACACTACACAGCATTTCAGCCCTTTCTCATTTCATCTTTTCTAGACACAGACTGCACAACCAGTAGCAAAAAGGCCAGTATAGCAGAGCCAGAAGTAGTAAGGCTAAGGCTTAGTCACAAAAAGGCTAAGCCTAACAGTAGAGTTAAACCAGTTTTTGCACTTGAGTTGGTTGCTCTGCAGTATTAAGTACAGACTCAGCAGCTCATTCAAAGTGAGTTGATGTAATTTAATTTAAGGTTGCATTATGCCAGGCAGACAGTTTCTCGGACAGTTTGAAAAAGTATACAGAGTATAGAAAATGGTATTTTTTTATGTAGCAAGAATATGCAGGCCAACAATATCAAATGTCTAAAAATCTGGAGCCTGTGCAGAAACCTGTCTTCCTAATGGAAACATCAGAATAACACTCAACAGCGTTAGCATTATTTTACAAGTGACATTTAAAAAAAAGGGAGATTTCCTGTTTCTTGTATATCTGTCCTGGAACTAGAAGAAATTAAAGTCAAACCAGAACAAAATTATTCAAGGCTTTACTTTGGTGGTTTTCGGGTTTGCTTTTTTGCTTGTTTGTTTGGGTGGTTTGTTTTGGTTTTTTGGTTTTTTAACTCAGTTGCACTTACTTGATAATATGATGTCAATCAGATAATTTCTGAATAGCAAAAAGACTGTAAAAGTAGAAACGGTACTTCCTTCACTAAAGTAGGTTTAAGAGTTTTATATACACAGCAGCAGTCCAAAACGCTGACCTCCTTTAGATCTTGGGTTCACAGCTCAACACAGCAAGGCAGGTTCAAGATTTACAGCTTAGTGACAAGTCTGCCAATTCATCACCACTAAACCATCTCGAGTCCTCTTTGGAAGCGGCACAGGTCAAAAGAGGAAACCACCAGCTGCTGAAGAGATCCCTTTCCAAATAAATTCATTCCACAAGTAGCCAGCCTGGCACTAGCACGTGCACATACACACACACACACACACACACTCTCCATCAAAATCTGCACTACAGTGGGGGCAGACAAATCTTGACTTTTCCACTTACCTTCCAAAACTTTAAGTGTAAATTTTAAAAAGTGTTACCAAACTTTAAGATGAGTTAATACAAAGAGTCAAGAAGAGAATAAAATACAACCACAAAGCTCCAGCCCATCTGATGGCTCAGTTTTCTCTGAAGACAAAAGTGGCTGTCCTGTCTATTGCCTTACAATGTGTCTAGGCCTAATGGTTGAACTCCCTAAGTAGAAGGGTAAATAAATGAAAGATAAAATTTAATTCTATCAATCTTTAAAGGAAACTACAAAATAAATTAAAGAGCTTGTGGAAACATCCCAATAGAGGGTTTTCTGTGGAACTAATGCTGTTCTGGCAAAGAAAACCCAGGTGGTTTAAGCTGGTCTGTCCAGGAAATGCAAACCCATGCCTACGCACCCACAGTATGTCTGCCTGCATTACATTTTATCAAATATACTCACAGTTCGGTTTAAGAGTGACTTACTTTACCTTAGTTTAAACCTTTGTCCTAATTAATTTAAACCAAACTGCTATAAAGCCAAGTGAATGTTGACTTAGGCTTATGCATACAGTCTTTTGCATAAGTTTAGCTACATCAGTTTGAAATCACACCTTTAGTCAGACTAGTATCATTCTGCATAAGCTTAGCCCTTGCAGCATCAGACACCAAACCCCACTGAAATGCAGTGACAGTCCTGTGCTTAATTCCCTCAAATTCCTCAGAAAATCCTAGCCTAAACTGTGAGCGGGAAGCAATCACATCAAGACCCCTTAGAGATAAATCAGGCAGCTCACATCTCTACCAGAGCTATTGCTCCTTTCTTACCGCTGCTCGTTTAACAGAATATTTTAACCACATGCTTAATATTTTGCAGAGGAGCAGTAGGGTTACTCAGGTGTTTATGGATAAGTTATGCTTAAATTCTTCGCTGGAACCTCAGATATTAGTTTTGTATACCTCTGCACCAGGTTTAATACCTCTGCTCCTCAAAATCTGTCATCTAAAAGCACCAAGGCAGGCTGAGGATCGATGGGTTGGGGACCAGTCTGCCAGGTCTTCTTCTCATCCAGTGCCCGCTGAGAAATACAACGGGGAGGGCTGGAGTGCTGCAAGGCTCATCTCTCCCAGACTCACACCAAGAGCTACCACAGACAACACACAAACCCGTTGAGCGGCCTGACCGAAGAGGCACTCCTATTTTGCCTCTCCATCGCTGCAGTTACTCTAAGGCAGCTGAAAAAAAGGATGTGATGGCTGTCAGCCTATAACTTTGCATACCTCACCGCCACTATTTCAGGAACAGTTTTCAGATGAGTAATTTGGCAAGATTCACTGTTTGCAAACTGCATACTTGGTCTAAAAAGCACTTACAATGATGTCTACAGCACCAACGTTCAGCCCGTAGGACTCCGTTTACCCTGCTTTCCAGACCACCCATCCTGCCTGCTTCCTCACAGTATTGATTCTTACTTACTCTTATAAAAGTTCAGCTAATGACTGTTCTGATACATGGACTATTTTTTGGGGTAGGAATAAAGGCAAGAAAAAGAATAATAAAAAAAGCCTAGCCTAAACTAAAAAAGTTTGTGTCCTGTCATCCTCCATCTAGGAGAGCCGCGAGGAGCAGTGGGATATAAAAAGACAAGTTCTCTAACTGGCAGCTCTCCACCAGCCTTTACAATTAACAAGCTAGCTCATTGTCTGGGTTGTTATCTAAATTACAGTCTAGGCATTTTCTGCTAACATATTTTCTGACTTTTTAAACACTATACTGTACAGTACCTAGTACAAAGGCGTCTTTCTCTAATTCTATTTAATTCTCTATTTTCCTGTTTTAAAAATTAACTACTGTAACCATAGCCTTAAGCAAAGAAAGGGAGAAGGGGGGAAAGCAAAAGAGCGTACTTTTAGCAAGGAGGGAAGAGAGATGAAGTTCAGGTCCTGGCGTTTTCTTTGAGGCAGAGGCAATAAACGGTCACTACTTTTAAAAAGATCTGAAATCAAATTAACATAGATCTGAATCCTTAAGTTTCATTAAAATTGAAAATTCACGTTTCCATTTTTGGCCGCATCACTTTTGTTTTATCAGCACTCATCAACAGCATGGCAGCTGACAGGGGGAGCAGGATCAGTCCTTTCTTATGAAGTTTCTGAATGATAGAGTATACCTTCACTTTTTCTTCTTTTTTATGTTTTTATATCTAGCCCCATTAGAAAAAAAAAATATTTAAAAACTAAAAAGGGAGTATATAGTAGGAGATCCAAAATAATAAATGCTAAGTGTCATTACAAAAATCTATTCCATTATATCTATTTTAGATATGGCAAATAAAGGATAAAGTACACAAAATGTGGGAAAAGTATAATACACATTTCACTAAAACGCAGAAGTAGGTATCTTTGGATCAGCCCCCAATAACGAGCACTTTTGCATTTTTTATTTAACTGCTTTTGTTTCTTGAGATTCCCCTCCCAAGTCTTCCTTCATATGCACAATCTTGTACGTATAGGCAGGTAGGCTTTTCAGCAGTTATTTTTTTGTTTCAGATATTGGAACCGCTTATAAAACATTTGAACCACAATTATACAGAGCCCATTATACTCTTCTCTTGGCCAGAAGAAAAAGGGAATACGTAAAAATAGCACCTGCTTCATTAGTTGTCTGTTCATTTTGCATTTGTGAAGTCACTAATGTTTCACTCCAGGTTAAAAAACATCGTTTTCTTCCATTCCTGACATAAGGAAAGCAGCAAGGCTTTTTTCACCATGTACGTCATCAACAGGAATATTAATTATGTTACTGAAGGCAAGCTAGAAAAAAGTTTGCCTTAACTTTTCACGGTGAATTTGTAAGACAACCCATCAATAAATCTATTTAAAAAAAAATCAGCAATAATTACAAAACACCGAACAACTGTTAACAAGATTCCCATAATATCTTTTATGTTTGGTTTTCAGCAGTTCTACCAGTGCCACTTGTCAGATCTGGCTGTCATTCCTTAAACTGGAGGGAAACAGAAGTAAAGCTTTCTTTGACCCAGAAAGATTACAGAGATGGGAAACTTCTCAAAATTTACTTCATCCTTTAACTTAATGCTTGTCCTGACACACTAAGTCATTACACTATGAGGAAACACATTGACTTCTGAAAACCTCCTTTAGGAGGCTCCTACCAGCAAGTTGGTGTTTGCCAAGAAACTTGTTTTCCCTTAAAACATATGCTTCTTCCAATTCTACAGATCAATTGCAATGATTCGATATACCAGTAAAGAACATGGATTTGGTTTTGCTGAGTTCTTTACATTTTGTATGGGATGTGGTGTTGTGCTATGATGACAGTCTTCCCTCCAAAGGTGCAGACACACTTAATATAACATGATTATTCATTGGGACATTTTTCTGATGCAAAAGCTGTGGTTTCAGACTACATTGAGACTTCAGTAATTTAAAATACGAAGTTAAGACAAACCCTCTCACTACTGTATGTATTTTGGTGGTTCTTATGATTTTTTGAGAATTCTTTCACCCTTGCTTTTCCCAAGCAGCATTTATTACTAAGACACATTACCATCCCCTTGGTTACAATTCCCCGCAGCCAGACAGCATAGGTGCCTCATAGCAAATCCTGAGCATCAGCAGCAGAGTGACACCAGTGAGGTATAAATTGCAGCAACTTTTAGTCCGCTCCATCTGGCACCTGGAACCAAACCAGCCCTCTGATGGAAAGCTGTGATGATGTCAAGCTAATTCTGACCCATCCTTTCAGCTCAACACCAGCGAAAGCACAGAGCCGCTTTGGGATCGATAACTCAAAAAGCCGTTCGCTCCGATTTGTGATCCAAACAAGTACATGGGAGACAAAGAACTGGAGGATTGAGCCCAGACTCATTTCTTCTGATTTTATACTTCCAGCAATTTGCCTTAACCATGAATTTACCAATTAGTCTAAAAAATACCCAGACTTTGGAGGTTAAACATATATAAATTGTAAACAGAGCACAGCATATACTAACACAGGGTTTTGAACATGAAGCATTAATATTTATTCAAAGCGTAAGGCTTTTATGTGAGAAAATAATAATACCTTTTCTTAGCTGAAGCATTTTTAAAGGTTCATCTTCTCTGAGGAAAGCAGTAAAATGCAGTGTGACAGATAAAAATCCAGCACATACCATGTCCACATTCACATATAAAAAGATATTTTAAACATTTCAATTCAAAGACCAGCAATGAAAAAAACCCTCTCATATCCTTAGAATGCCAAATAATCATTTCATCCATATCTCAGTATTGACTTACAAAGACATGACTTGCCTTTGCTGTGTAGTTTTCATACACAAACGAACTGAGGATAACTCATTGTTACGGAAGTCAGTGGGATTGTCAGCTCCTTTACAACAAAAAGAGCGAGCCAGCTAGATGCAGCTGGCTCAGAACTCTGGAAAAAATATTAAAGACGACAGAAAGAGCATGATGTTTTGGCTCTTCTGCAGCCATTATGATATTGAGCAATATGCTGCAAAGAGCTATTGCAGTAAAGTGCTGCAAGACCACCTCCTTGCTGAATAAAGGTCATGCAAGGACTCTCTTGAATACTCTAAGCTGTATGGCTAACTCTGCATCTTCTAAGTTATTTTTTTATATATCTTTCCACCACGAGTTTTGGGTTCTTCACAAAGCAACAGAAATGCCGCGATGGTGAATAAGATCTTCCAATTCCAAACATCACTAAAAATTTAAAATAATTGTTTCATCTTTACCATCAAAACCATATTAGCTGTTCTGCTCAAAATAGTCAGAAGAGCTCTCCGCAATTGCCTCTAACAGAGTGGAGAGACAGAGGTGGTGTTCTTGCCTCAAGGACAGACAAGGGGATACTGCCGAGATCTCTTCTCCACGGAGTGTGCTTGTTACCAGAGATGTCCCTACCCACCTGTCCCCACTGCAGTCCATGGTGATGGCCAGCTGTACCGAAAGCAGCGTCCTGGGACACCCCTGGGACACCCACCCTGCCCATCCGGCGAGTCCTGACATCCACCCAGCACCTGCCCTGTTCACATGCTGCTGCCCAGTACCCAGCACCCATCACTGGACCCAGTGAGGTTTACTTGGCCTGAACGGGCCTCTTGGTTTCCCTCCCCTCGGTTTTATTTCCATTATGCTATGTTATAGCACATTATATAAGAATATCATGTATACATTATATAGGTACAGACATGTATATTTCTGCCTACATAATGTATACAACATATATATATACACACGCAGTAGAGAACATACATCAGCAAAAGGCCTCTTTATATTGGAAACAGGGATTGCATCGGTCACATTAATAGCTGATACGGTAAAACAATTTTGCAATTTGTACTGCCTTCCATATTTTATATTTTGAGAAGGCAAAAGCAAAGAAGAGACTGGAATTTCTCCCTCAAGTTACTCAGACCATAGAGCCAATGTAATTCTGCTGTCTTCATTATATTATTTTTCCCCAGAAACAGTAATACTCCAAAAAGATTAAATTAAATAATACTTAAAAAAAATCAAGCAGTTCTTTAATTTCATTTCAATACCATCTTGCTTTTCCAACAGCCTCTCAGATGTGCAGGAAATGGCTTAATGATGTGCCTTTATTAAAGGGAAGTACTGAGGTATCTCTGTACGTTGCTCCCATCCCCCAAAAGTTTGCACAGCCACCGCTCAGAGAATATATATCTGCCAGGGAAAATGTCTTCACCAGAGCCTCCTTTTATCACAGAAACTGCAACAAAAACAGCACTTAAAGGACATAATCATCTCTACTCACAGTACCTCCTGAACTGTAAACACAGTTTAAAAACTGCACGCCGTGGAGCTCAGGCGTGTTATCTAATCCTTTAGAAACTCTATCCTACTACAAACACAGGGAGCAGCAATGCCAGCCAGCACCATGTGCTTCCACTTACCGACCCACTCCCTTTCCACGAGCACACGCCACCCTTCAGCCCTCGCCGCCCATCACGGAAACGCTAACGCAGCTCTCGCGGCCAAAACGGTCGGGGCCTCACCTGGGAAGCCCTGCTCTCCTGGTCACCTCCTAATTCCCCAAGGGCAAAGAGCAAGTGCAACTATGCATTATATAGCATTTATATACGCTGCTGTCTAGAGCCCAAGGAACTATATTCCCTCCCCCTTGCCCACATCCCTCTAGTACTACAGCTGGAAAATCTAAAAGGAGCGCTTTTTTTAATGGAGTATTTTGGGGCTGCTGTCCTTGCTGTCACTGGTAGCCTCTTTGAAACATTACTTACCTGAGCAAGCGTTGCAAGGCTCTCGCAACACTTATTTTGTTAGCAAAGCAGCCAAACAACCCAGGTGACTTTGCAGCTGCCTTGCCGGCCAGCACTGCAACAGATCGGGCTTTGACAGCCAGACCTGTCAACACAAGGAAGACGCAGGCTTTTTTCTCCCCCCGTGCCTTTTTTTTTTTTAAAAATCTTCATTTACTCAGAACAAGGTAATTTGAGCTAACTAGAAAGCCATTCTTTCCTTTTTTTTTTTTTTTTTTTTTTTTTTTTGCTAACAGTGCTGAAGACTCCTGACAACACGTGTGAGCGCAAGCTTCACTCAAAGCGGCCTTGGGAGCAGCAAGAAGTGCTTGGTATCAGTTTCAGAGCTCAGAGCAGCTGGGAGAGGAGCAGCCCTTCACACGTCCTCCTTCCAGCCACCGGTACGCAGCCAGAATCCCACTCACAGCACCGATACAGCCGCTCACTGCAGTGATGCTATCAGACCTTGCAATGGGATGCAGCTACTCCATAGTAAAAACCAACACTGGCTGTCAGGTGAATAATTCTGGGCAAGACCCAAGTATAACCAAAGGGTGTGGGTTTTACCAGCTGCCCAAATCCTGCCAGATCAAACTGCGCCTGAACAAACTCTCCCTTTGGTAAATCTTACCAGCGTGAAAAGCTGTTGCTTTTTACAAAGCGTCGGCAGAGCTGCTTTTTTCCTCCCCCCATACTTTCCATCTAGCTTACATCGGGTAGTAGGTTCACTGAGGACCATATCACATTTTCTAAGAGCTGTTACCCATTCCTGCCTCTGTTAGTCTCTGTCCCCACACTCTACATCTCATTTGAA
Source organism: Platalea leucorodia (assembly GCF_965183815.1). Taxonomy (NCBI): domain Eukaryota; kingdom Metazoa; phylum Chordata; class Aves; order Pelecaniformes; family Threskiornithidae; genus Platalea; species Platalea leucorodia. Next base: position 124,157,040 of record NC_138823.1, read on the forward strand.
GTGCTGAACCAGAGAGCATTTAAGTCATAACCTGCATTGATTTTTAAAATCTGCCCACAGAGAAAGAGGAATCCCCCTCTACAGATCAATTTTACAAGATGGTCATGGCAGTAAGGTCACACACACAGGAACAACCTTTTGCCCCGCTGTTACCCTGTAGGACCTGATCCGGCTCTCCCGGTGAAACCAGCTTTGTCGATGGGAGCATATGGGACCCTGGTTAGGGTTACGAGAGACTCAAAAACTACATTTCAAAATCACACACAGAACAGGAGCATGCTCAAAGGTTTACCATTTACTACGATTTCTTACCCAACACTAGTTTAAAAAAAAAAAAAAAGTACCTTTGTTAAGGGACAGACATACTGTAGATGATGTTCATTTGTACTCAGGCCAAACACCTCACTGATCAGCTTCATTCAACAGCTTCTTGCATCACAGATCACGTACTCAGCAAGCACAACTTCAATACCACATCACTTTTCCCTCAACTACTTCAATGTTCTCTATAAACTTTACAAGATCTCTGAGACACAAGTGAACATATATCTATATAGGAACAGAAACTAGAGCAGAAGATACTGTATTCCTTTGCCCAAAATTCTATACCTTAAAAGAATTCTTATATTGTCCCCAGATGAATTACTTGTTCCAGTACAGGGTAATTTTTACAGGATTAGCATACATTGATCCAGCAAAGGGATATGAAAATTTTTGCTTATTTCAGGCCAAACATGACTTCCAAACACCACTAGAAGCCACACACTACGCTAGACCTTAGCAGTACCCACATGGAGATACAAGTCATGTTGCATTAGACCATACGAAGTGAAATCACAGGCCACATGCAACATGCAGACTGTGTCCTAGCAGGCCAGATGTTGCGTGCATGATTAACTACCGGCCTTCTAGAGGAATGTGATAAGCATACTTGTGTATGTCCTCTACTCAGATTGCCCCTGAAAATCTAATTTTTTTACCTTGTGAAACAGAGTTATGCTGCATTTCAAATAGCTTACAGGTGCAGTTTGACTCCCATTGACATGACTTACGGGCAGACTGATCCACAGCAAGGGAAGGCAGTACCAGCTCAGAGGGAGCAGGAACTGCCTCGCGAGTCCCTGGCTCTGGAGCTTTGTTGGGAGCTATGCACTGATGTGCACCCAACATGCACTCGTATGATCAAACCACATCATGGCCTTCAATTTAGCAAGGATTAATCATAACAACAAGGAATAAAGACACCTGTCCAAAGGTAATGCTGTGTTAACTACCTAGAGAGACCATTGATTCTCATGGAAGAGATGGGGATGGGGACCTGGTAACAAAACTGGGAGTCAAGGGAACACAAGGGGAAAGAGCTGCCACAAAAAAAATGCGTCAGAGGGATCTGTACAAGGAAGAACAAGTAAACCTCTACTGGCCTTCACACTTGAGGCACACAAGATTAGGAATGCAAAGGGGCTAATCTGACATGCAAATTTGTGGAAACGCCTTTTGGCTTTATTCTTTTTGCATAAAAAAAAAGTCTAGACAGCACAATGTTTAAAAATGAAGCACAAATTTCTTTAAAAGGTTTCTATGACATAGGGTATGAGCAAAGGCCTTACAAATCACGCTTGCCTGAAAACTAACGAAGACCTTAGAGAAAGCTAATTCACATTTTGTAAGAGAGTCTGAAGACATTGTATCCATATTTATCTTATTAGCATCAAGCAGCTGACACTACCATGAACACTGCCGTGCAAAAGTATCATGAATCTGTACCATTCAGAAGTGTTTCCACTGTACAGCTGAGGACTTAATAGACAAGAACATCAGAGGGAGGAGGAGATTTTTCTGCTTCCTAATTAGCTGTCAAGTGACACAGTGCTCCTTATTGTCTGCAACAGCATTTTGGGAAATGGCTCTTCGGTACGTTAGGTCACATAACCCATGGAAAGCTAAATGCACAGTTACTGCCACTGGATGAAGCTGCTTCAGTTTTCACCAGAACTACTTACTCTGTTCTTGTTTGCCATCTACCTTGATCTCCTCCACATCTCACTCCCTCTTGGTCTGTGTCCCCCCCCCACCCCAAGTGCAAATAACGTTGATTTTTTAACTCAATCTACATTGCACAATGCATTTATTCAACTGTTTGTCCAACAGTTCTCCGCTGTCACTTTGCAGTCACTTGACGTTCCACTGAATTCATTAAAATTTTAAAGCTTGCCAGCAACACAGCAAAAATTTTTTATCAGCACATACTTCAAATGTTAGGCAGGACATTTAAGAAACTACCAGATGCACAGAATATAAGACATTACATTTTGCATCCTTGGGGAAAAAAAAAAAAAAAACTTTTAACTGTGTTGCTACCTCCGCCCCCCCCCCCCCCCGGAGATCAGGTGAATACCTGTATCTTTTTTGGTTGCTTTACTAATTTCTAAACTACTGTTTGAGACTGATGCTTCAACTTCCTTAAAAAGCATTAAGCCAGTTCTGCTTGCATTTGTGCCAAGTTCTTGGACTAAAGTTATCAAACTAGCTAGCTGCACTAGTAGGCTGCTGAAAAATAAGCCTTCATCCAGAAGCTTTCTGTATTACACAGTAAAGGAATACCTCTAACTGGTTTCCCATGTAGAGACCAGAGCTCACAAGACTGCAACTCAGATGCTCACTACAAGTTAAGCAGCATCATGAACTATTTTAGCTCATCAGTGCCTCACATTTCGTGATCATTTATACTTCTGGATGAGTTTTGATTATAGCTCAGCAAATGTTAGACAAAAAATAATTAACCATAAGTGCATTCATTACAGGCAGGCACCCATAAACTGCAATATGGACATCAACTATACTTCCCAAAGTGACAAGGAGTCCCTCAAGGCTCAATTACTTGCCACTTTTTGCTCCATTTCAGATGTTAGCAGTCCTACTTTTTCCAAATGGGTAATAACTACCGATAACCATTTACAAGCAGCAATTAAGAGTTTTAAACTGATACCAATGACTTCTCTCAAAACTAGGACCAAGCTTTACTTATTTTTCCCAACTTTAGAGATAATTATCTCAGTGTGTTCCATTTCCCGCATAATTTACTTTAGTAAATCACTATTATTCACAACATACACACAGCTAGAAGTTTACTGAAAATGCCTAGCCTGTAACAAGGATCCTCCCTGAAAGCTGAGAGAGAAACACTGATATGTCAGATAAATTTTTCTCAATAGCCTAGATCCAGGAATGGCGATTAATGATGGATGAGACCATGTTAGTTCAGAATACCTGCTTACATCTAAGTATAAGATAGATATATATATACACACATGCACAAACCAGGATGAATAAGCTCTCAGAGCCCCATCTTTTCTAAAAGCAACTCCTACCCCTTCTCAATAATTGAGCTCAGTCTGCCAAACCTACTTCCAGCAGATACTGGAAGACATCAGTATCACATAATGATTTATCATGTCTTAATTAATTAATTGTCTATTACACATCCACATGACCACACTTGTGTGGCTTCCCTGCTCCTACACTCACGTGTTAGCTGCACAAACGCATTCAAGACAGGAAACAACAACAACAAAAACACCCCAAATCAAACATGATTTGTCCCAGCACACTCAGAAACTGATTAGCCAAACCAGAGCCTGATAACACACTCGGGATGTTGACAAAACAGCCAAATGTCTGACAACCTGCAAAAGGGAAAACTTCCAGCAGAGGCATCTGAGCTGATCACAACAGCGAAACTGTCAGTTCACACTGCAGCGAGTGGGAGCAGCAGCAGCAAAGCTCTCGGCACCACAGGCCGACAGAATTACCCTGAGTGATAAAATACAAAGTCAGGTGTTTCAAAGTCTTCATCAACACCCTTTAAAAATATTTCCTTTATTATCTAGAATATTTTGTTTTCCTCTTTCCTGTTATCCTGAACAGCATGGCATTCTACTTTATTTATTAATGACGGTTTGACCCTCATCATTTCCATTAACCAGTGCCATCTATATACCAAATAGACATTTCCATGGACTCATAAAGAAGGTAGTGGGTAAGTACTGCAGAGAGTATTTTGAAGATAGTGCAAATTTTGCCTGTGTTAACAGTGAAGGATGTACCCTGCTTACATTCCTTTTATTTAGGATTCATTCTGGAAGGGAAACCTTACTCTTCAAACTTTTTCAAACCCTTTTGTACCACCTGCATCTCTCTCTCCCAAAGTTACACAGCTTGTGGCAAAGCATACATATAGAAATAGAACAAGAAAAGTCCTTTTACAGTTGTTACCCTGAAACCTAATCAAAAGCCAGAACCAAGAGAAAATAAAATGAAAGAATCTATTTTTTATATCATATGTTCAACTCAGATTTTTAGTTTTTAAAAAAAAATAAAAATTCAAGTTCTCCATTTGAAAAAAAACCCCACACAATGTAAAACAATAGGGAGGTTGGACACAGTGCTTGCCTGGTGGGGTTTTTTTTGTGGGGTTTTATGGTGGGGTTTTTTTTGTCTATGGTACTTATGTACTCTAGGCAGAGAGGGAGACAGAGAAGTAAGAGAATAATACTTTCATCTTTCTTCAGAGACACATGGAGATGTGCTTGAATGGGGCTAAGGGAAAAGAGGAATAAAAGTGATGTCTGTTTTACAGCACAAACTTTCAAATGCATACTACTTTAAAACGAAGTATCTAAACGTAGCATCTGTAGCAGTCGACAAAAAACGCGGATCCAGCTAACAAGACTGTTGTTATTGCCATGATCTCTGACGCTGAGCTCATGCAGACGCTGACTTGAAAACAATGAAAATTAAAACTCCTAAGCAGCAGCAGTCAAACCGCTCAAGAATGTTGATACCTCTCTTGCAGAGTGCCATCGGCTCCTGACAGCCAGATTCAGACAGGCAAGGTAAAACGTTTCAATCTGTGCATCCCTCTGGTCTGTCTGCAGTGCAACGTATGACTTCAAACAGCCCTCAGTAAACAGTCTTCTCATCACTCCAGCCTGGGCTGAATTTTAATCAAGGTCCTTTAAATGCCATTGAACAAATCCATATACTATGGATTGCTTCTTGTATGCCTCTGGCCAACCACTATTTGGAGGGTCATTTATTATTTTTAGAAAACCAAAACAATCCAAAGTAACAGTACAAATTAACAGCACATCTTGAAGCATGGTGCAATCACTTCTGGTCATTTCATATTGCACATGAACGAAGCTTTTAATTATTTCTTTAGCATGACATAGTGGATGCATCCATCTGTTAGTCACACAAGAGGAGGAGCTAGATTTATTTCATGATTAAGCAGCAGTTAAGTTTTCAGGCCACTCACATGTTAGACTTGGATTCTAAAATCCACCTATTTTGCACTAAAGGCAACCAAAGGACAGAAATATGGGAAGAGCTCTCAACCATAATAGTAGCAATAAAAGAGTCCACAATTCAAAAGGGATGCTACATGTGAAAAAAACACTAAGCCTGCTTGTAAACCATTTTTTTGCATATCTGTCCCAGGGAAGGTTAGACTCTGCTATCAATTATCAAACCAGGAGTATGTCCCCAGTAGATCTACCGGCTCAGCAAAAACTCATTATAAAGGGGGGGGGGGGGGAAGTGGTCATGATTTGACTGCTCTGTTCTGCAAAGAACTGTATTAGTGAGGTATAAGCCAGCAGACTGCTGACTGCTACAGTTCTTTCTATCTCCCATAGATAAGTCAATTAATCAAACTTTGCCTACCACCTGTCAAAAGCCTGTCTCTGTCCTCTTTTTGAAATACAGAAAGAATGCAGGGGCTCTTCCTCCATCTGCAGGTTCTCTCTTATTTAAGGAGTGGTTCCAGTCATTTGGGGAAAACATTATTTCATGCCGTTAAACAGCTTTACAAAAATCGCCTTCTCTTCTCTGTCTTTCAAAGAGCGGCTGACAGGCAGGGAGAGGAGCCTTTCACCTGAAGAGACGAGTGGGGCTTAGCACAGCTTCTGAGTGCAGCCACTGTAGTGTTTCTGACACCTTCCTCCAGTAAACTGCTGCCCACAGGTTTGGACCAAGCATCAACGCAGGCCACCCTGTAGCTTTTCTAATTAGTTGTGGAATGGCATTTTGAAGCCATGTGAGGCCACACTGGGCAGACACTTGTTTTGTGGCTTCAGTGTGTTGCTTCATGGAAGAATGTTCCCTTTGCGTTTTGAATTCCTCGCAGACAGAAACCAAGATCAAGTCTTCAGTGCGCTTCCCCTGACTTCCGACTTCAACACGGCAGCCAAAGCACCATGCTGTAGGATGCACAGCAAAGGAGCACAAATCAGAAAGGCTGTGCGTACTTAAGCCCTAACTCTGGCATAGATGGTGTAAAAGAGACAATGAACATGACCCAGAATTTCCATTTCCCTTTCTGTAAAATAGACAATGCCAACAGGGCATTGCACTCTGACATCCAAAAACACAAGGAACCACATGAAGCAAGACACAAATTCTATGAAAATACGCAATACAAACTTTGCAGTATTCATTCCTGTTGCGACTTTGCGCAGGTTGGTGGAGTTTGAAGGCATGGGCATCATCCCTTGACTTTGCAATTGTCCTTTAGAGTTCGAATTTCAGACTGGAAGGGCAGTCTCAGGGCTAGCAATCTAAGTTCTGCAGGCCCAGATGAAGATAACCAAAGCAGATCTTTCAAGAAACTTATGTCTGGGAAAAATGTTCTCCCTGCCTCTTCATGTCAGAAGACCATGACACAATCAAAAGAGCAATGTGAAATGGGATGCTGTTTTTCTTCTGCCATTACAATTACAGGCAATCACATCCATTATGGGAAATTTTTGTGTATATTCTTAATTGGAGACTCAAGAAGTATTCTTTGAGAAATATGTTGAGTCCTCTTCCCAGAGGGAAAGAAGCAGCAGGAAGAGGAAAGAAGAAAGTGGTAAAATTTTCCCTCCCACCTTGAAAAGCCTGAGGAACTAGATTTGTACACATCTGGAACTCAGAAATTGGCTGAAAGCAGGTTATGCCTTTTTGTTCAATTGCTGATGGTGCAATTAGTCAATGTGCAAGTGGCCCCTATTGTTCTTGGAAGGTATCCTAAGAGAGGGATGTTTCCCAAAGACTTTGAAGAAGAAGAATGGACTTCCACTGAGGCTGGTTTTCAACCAGACTTGAGGACGGCGTGAAAAAGGCTACATATATAAATCCTGAAAGATCTACATCAAGGAAAACAAATGCACGTTAAGGCTATTATTGCTATTGCTCACCCAAGCCAAAAAAAGGCCAGGAATCTGAGCAAATAGTCACCATTCGATGAGTTCAGAGTCCACTGAAAATCGGTGGAAACACTACTACTTGTTACCATTTGTTCCATCCACCTTGGGATTTTGCTCTGTGATTGAGTAGGTTCTTCAGTACTTCTATAGTAGATATTTCATTCACGCTATAGCTTGATGAAATGCTAAAAATGATCAGTTGTTGAATACAACCAATTCCCAGAATACACTTGTTTTGGATTAGTTTCGAATTAGGTTCAGACTAAGCATTTTTAGGTCTATTTTTATTTGTGTTGAAATAGATGCTTCAGTGTTTTTAGCTGTTTGAGCAGCAGCTGTTGCCACAGAATACTTTGCTGCAGCATGAGCAGGAGTTGGATTCAATGTTATCATTTGGAAAGTATTTAATCTCCCCCCCCCAAAAAAAAAACTCTCATGCATATAGATTTTTTTTTCTAACAGTTCCTGCAATTTCTGTGAGAGAGAATCACAATGTTCTTCATTAAGTTCCTCAACCCAAGCATAGTGAGAGGCCACACTCACATTGTGAAGATGATTTTCTGGCTGTGGCTGAAGCCAATAAGACACATTTGATTTCAGTTAAAGTTGTATCCCTCTCTAATTTTTATTTGCCAGACTATTTCTGACTAAATAATTTTCTTTGGCAATCATAGCCTAAGCTATCAATGAAGAAAGAAATTTCTAATCAGAGATCCATCAGAGGATCCATCCTCTATAATCATAACCTCCAGACATTTAAAAAACACACAATCAAGCAAGAAATTCTAATTTTTCCACTCCCTAGCTTTTATGCAGTGTCCTTCAACTCACAATGATCAATTTCGTGAATTGAATTCTCCCATTACGACAAAATCAAAATTTTGGACACGGAGGAAGTTGCAACTTTTGTCTAAACACAAATACCTTTTTCTCTCTAGTAAAGTCAAAGTAACTTTAGTGAAATTTATGAGGGAGCACTCCGTATCGATTAGTCAAGGTGATATATCCAATTCTTAACTGGAAGATGACGATTATAGCCTCCTACAAACCTCTCTCCAACTGTTCTACTGTTTTCCTCATGTATTTGTGCTCTCTCATGCATGTTGTGCTCCCCCCCCTTCCCCTACATGCATGGCATTGGCAAATATTCTGAAATGCATTCAATGATTCAGAATGGCTAAAGATGAAATCTTTCAGGTCCAGTAGCTAATTCTAGTGGTCCTAGAAACATCAGTTTTTGACAGAAGATGAAGTATGTCCTTTTGTTCTTCCCACTTCATAAACTGGCTGATAAGTACCTTGGAACATCTAAGCAAATACACTCATCAAATGAAGCAATTTAACATGAGCAAGATGTTTTTGGAAAATCAATACGAAAAGGCAAAGTTAGCCTTTCATCCAGAGTCGACTGCAGACTTGTGCAGGCACTAGTCTCAGAGATTTTCCATGAAAGAATTGTTTCCACTGGCTCCTTGACTTTTGGATTCTTTGAGTTATTCTTCTAAGTGATGTTTCTCCAGTTGCAAAACCTGATGATTTCCTTTTGTCATCCTGATTACACAATGTATGCAGGGAGTCCATTTTACAATATAATATCGACTAAAATATTAACAGAAAGTGATGACAGGAACCAATCCAAAATAGTAACATGCACTTTGTTATTAGCTGTGTAGTCTCCACCATTAAATAGTCTATTCCCCTTAATTAGATTTTTAGCTGTTGCAGCACTAGGAGTCAAGAAAGGAAAAGAACCTTTCAAAGCATTAACATCTCAAGCTCTGCAACGTGTTTCAGGAGCCAGAGCAGCCCAGTGACTCATTATGCATGTAAAACTTTGCAGAAGATCACTCATCGGTTCCAAAGTCTCGTTTCTTTAGCCCTCGAGTTGAAAATTAGAACATGGCATATAAGGAATTTTCACCTGAAGTTTAAAATGCCTGTATACATAGAAGTTTAATTTATTATTCTAATGACTTTCACAGCTTGAGATTCTCACTGGGAGACATGCCTGTATGCATTTAATAAGGCTGCAGAGATTGGGACTATTCCTGAAGGACTTTCTGAATCATTTCCAAAGCATCTTTTTATAGCTAGCAAAGTATAAATTATGTAAAAAGGCATTTAGATAGATACCATCAAATCTATTTGACTGTTAACCCCTCTTTGTTAGATTAATCTATAAACCTGAAAAGAATCCACTTTTAGCATTCCAAGACCATGCTCACATATTTAGATGTGAAGATGTAATCATCCAAATAGCTGGGGCAGTGGGGTAGGGGGAGGCAGGAAGTCTTCATGCTCTTCTCCTTTACTCTCGAGATCTAAACTGCACGTTCATGACAGATCTGTCCTATTACTGTGATGTTGGTAACTCACGAAACCTAACGAATGATCCCAGCATTAGATTTTCTGAAATCTAGTAAAGAGATCTGATGCACTCACATTGTAAATGGATGTTTATATCTGCTCTCCTTACTGATGAAATCCTAGTTCTTTGGGGAGGCAAGAATAGAGAAGAAACATTCCCACAATCCACATAAATCATCCAGTAGCAGAGAAGGAAGAGAGCCAGTGGCAGAAAACAGAGTTCCAATAAAGCCACATAGTTTTTTTTTTTTCCACAGGATCTCCCCATGGATAACAAAAGATCAGGGTTGGTGCAACAGCTCTCTGCTCCTTTTCATAAAAGGCACTTCATTGCCTCCTCAGAGTTCACGTATCATGACAATAAATATTAAACAATGGCTTTACAGAGAGGACAGGAGCATAAAATTCTCTAGGTCAGCTACCAGGGGCTAACTCTGAGTCAAAAATTTCTCTTCTACTCACGAGAAAGTTATAAACAACACACCGTGCATTTCTGCCGTTTGAGGCCAAAACGCTCCTGAGAATTGCACATCTCCAGTTTCAGTGCCCTTGAAGCCAGACAAGATCATTCAGCCTCAAACACGAACTGCAGCTTGCCTGTAATCCAGACTCAGATCTGAACACCCTCTTCTTCAACCATCTCTAATTATGGGTAACCTTGATTTGCTTTTTAGCTGGGTAAACAGACAAGCTGGCTAAAGCGTTTCTCACACCATAGCTGAAGACTAGATAATACATACATCAAAAGTGCTCTCTTCCCCTTCACCGCATGACTTCTGTTTAGCGAGGCATGCCCGGAAGTGGAGATCATGTTAAACCATTTGACAAGAACATTCACTATTCCCCCCCCCCCCCCGCCCCCGCCCCATAGAAACTGACTGCGAGATTCTCGTTACAAAGACATTTTGTCAGTTCACCGCCATAAGTGGCCACTTTTCATACGCGCCAGCTAAGCAGAAACAACCTGAGACTTATGAATACTTATCAGATTGTGTGAAAGTCACAGGCATTACACTGCTGTCTGACTCTCAATAGCAGGGGACTTCTGGGTGTCATTTGGGAATGAAAGGATGCTGTCATTACTCCAAGAGGAGAAAGAGAGCCAAATGAGACTCCTTGTGAAAGCAGCCCAATGATAGAACACTTTGATTAGACTAGATGACACCAAGAAATTGTCTGCTGGCAACCACACATTTTCCCATTACAACAAGAAGATACAATAAAACAGAAATTTTTTTCCAACTCTCATTCTACTGGGAGGTTTCTGAAACCTCAAGTTTCATGAGACAACAGCCTCTAGAGATGAAGAAACAGGGGAAAGTATTTGCAGCAAATATTTTTCTGGGGAACAAAAAGAAAAGTTCCCTTACTTGTACATATATATGCACTTCCCTTCCCACAACCGATCTTGTTCCTTTACAGGGTAAAATCTTAGATTTCAAAGAAAATAGGCTATCAAGAACGCTCTTTAGTAAAAACATGCTGCCTGGCCTGAGAGAGAGTTCACCGATATTACCAATGAGCGCTGCTCGCGCATGGCTAGCACAACCTGTCTTCCTGAGGAGCAGTAGATGGCCGTATGGAGAGCATTTGTGAGCGGCTGGTACCCAAGAGCATTCAGAAGTGGAGCAAAGTCTGGCTCAGAGCTCTCTGTGTGCCAGGTCTGCACCTCGGTGGCTGCCCCATCGCAGGGCAGCAGCTGGGAGGTGTCCGTGCTGAGCTGCCTGCCTCTCTGCCTCCAGCTCTTCTCTCCCCCCCCATCCCCAACATTTTCTAGATATCCTTTCTATCACATTAAAAAAAAGAAGCATTGCTAATACATGTCTGTGTTTTGGGGGGAGTTTTAGCACAAACCTGTAACTCATGTCATTCCTCCACCAGATCCTTTTCTCTCTCAGTCAACGACCAGACGTTCCACCCTGGAATAAAGCTGTTTTCCAGACTCCTCAAATGAATGGAAGGATTCAACAGAGGTCATTCTGCTGTGTGTGCCATGGTAAGTACCTGATCCACACAGTCAGAGAGCCAGTCCATCTTGAATGGTTTTATATTTAATTCTACAAAATGGAACCAATCTAAGAGATGGAAAACACGGTAGCTTTGGGTGCGGGAAACCCAGAAACTAGGGCCCACATCCAACTTGGAAAGCACCTGGAAACTGCACTGTGATTGTCCTCTCTGCAGCTGACTACGCCGAAAAAGGTGTTAGTGGCTATGCGGAGGACAGTCTTCCTTTCTCTCAACTGAGAGCTCATCATGCATCTCAGAAATGTTTACGTAAGGGGTTTTGTTGAAATTGGTAGGTGCTTGTGTGGGAAAAGCTTAAGTTTGGAAGAAGAGGTATTCTGTAACTTCCTGCCCAGCTTTGCCTGCAACTCTCTCCAAGTGGTCAGTCACAGTGAAAATTGGTTTAAATGCCCGCTGAGAGCCCCAGCAAGCCTGAAAACTGATCTGACCTTGGATTAAGTTGAGTCACGGTTTGTAGAAAGCTAATCATGTACCTGCAAGTCCAAATAAAAATAAGCACATAACACTTTCAGCTAGATCAGGGAAGGGGGAGGAAATCAATACTAAATACACTGGAAAATGTATTTTGTAATACAAACAGAAACAATCCATGGTTCAAACGCAGGTAACAATTTCAGTGAAGGAAAGGTTTCAGCTGCTGTATTAACTGAAATATTTAATGTATTTAATGGTAAGGTTCTTCTCCACATTTTTCACTAAACTTTTCGAGAGTTCACTTGAAGTTGACATTGTTTAAGTATTAAAAACCCAAACAAATCCAGAATTGAGCAACACATAGGATGTTCCAAGAAGAAAAGGTGGGGTTTTTTGATCTAAGCATCTTTACATTAAAGGACAAAGAATCATTAACTAAGATGGAAAGCTTTAAATTTATTTGGTTCACTGCAAGTCAATTTTTCAGCCAATTTTTCAAATGGACAGATCTGAAAGCCCTGTATACATCCAGCTCCGCAGGTAACACACCTCACTCCTTAGCCCACTCCTCCAGCTCTCCTTTGGGTCGCTTTCTAAATGACTTGGAGTGGATGTCCCCAAGTGGTGGTAGCACTGAAGTAGAAATGAGCTTCTGAAAAGCCAGTGGGTAATTGTGGCAATCCTACCTCGCTGTCGTTTCCTCGACTTCAACTGCTCCAGTTTCTGACTGGTGACTTGCAATGGGTGAGTGCCCAGGACAGAGTGGTTTCAGCGTGCCTCAACCAGGAGGCACCTAACCCAAGTACCTCACCTAAAAGGAAAAGCGCTGTGTTGTCAGGTCAGCGCTGCAGTGCTCTTGGGAAGTCACACAGGTGGGAACTGCAATTTTCCCCTGAGAGCCATGCTCAAACAGTCTGAAACCCAGCTCCTGCGAGTGGGTTAAAGTTGTGGAGTTTTTCACATTTTAGACCAAGACTCCAGTCTCCACATCAGCTCCTTTCCGCTGCATCCCAGAGGTGCGATAGCATGAAAGCCTTGCAGCTGACCTGTGGAAGATGCCGCAAAGATGCCTGAACTGAGAACAGTTTTAAGGCTACTGCAAGTACCACATTTGCCCCAGGCATTTACCCTGTGGAAAGCTGCACTGCTCTCACAACACCGCTCACGCAGCGACTAAAACCCACTTATCCAGCTTCCAACCACACGGTCAATGCTGGAAGCATTTACTGGGGCTCTTCACGTAGGTAAGCCTGACAGCAAACACATGACAGCTTTGCACAAGCACAGCCACGGTACGCTCTGCAGAATATGGATACCGTCTTGCTGTTTTATAAAGCATCGCATGCATCCTTGGTACTGAGGAACACACACCAATAGCAAAAAGCATTTAAAATTAAGCAATGGTATTTGTCCTACATTTGTCTTTGATCACAGTGAGGCACTCTCTTAAGCGCAGAGGCCTTTCTGAGCAGACTTCACCTCTGGCAAGCACAGTCATATTTGTAAGCTAATGCTATTATTAGAAAATAGCCATTTATGTCTTTGAAGATAAACAAACAATGAAATTTTGTGACCAAATCAACTTCACAAAGGTTCATCTAAAAAATTAACTGCTTGTAATTTAATTTAGAGGGCTTGGGGTTTGTGTTTGTTTTTTGTTTGTTTTTGGTTTTTTTTTGTTTTGTTTTTGGTTTGTTGTTTTGGGGGTTTTTTTATTATTTTTTTTTTTAAATTAACTCCCTCAGTGGTGTGTTAAATTCCAGCTGGATACACCAGTTTTAGTACCATTCTCACACCCTCTTTCCAACATACTTTATTACCATACACCACAAATAAATTCTATTGTAGAGCAAATGCAGAATGAAAACCTTTAGTGGCACAATGCAGATATCAGACATATGAGTAAAATGAAGGTCGCAGACCTCCTGATATAAAACATACAAACAGCAAACCGAAAAGAGGGAGAGGAAATGGAAAGGAAGTTCTTTTACATTAAAAGTTACTTTTGTTATGAAAAAGACCAAATCAAATGGTAGAAATTCCTGCAACTCAAACTATATTATATTAATGTGGCTCCACAACAAAGCATGTTGCTACGCTGTATAAATTAACTTTCATTTTCTGGAGACAGTAAGTGCCGAGTGTTTTGTCTAGCTATATGGACCATGAACAATGTAGCCATTTCAGAGCATTCCCTTCACGCATAAAAAACCCTGCATACTATTAATATATCCTGACTAGATTAAAAGTCTTGCAAATGATTTTGCCTGAAATGCCCTAGTATGAGATCTCCTTTAGGGAAATATCTTCAGCACCAATTAGTTTAATTGACAAGGAAGCAGAGAGAATAGCAGCAAAGAGACAGAGACAGAGTAGACCAGGACAAGGCTCCGTTTCCACATTTGCTCTCACATCCTGGAGTCTATTTGCTATCAGTATTTTAGCCTTCCCCACCCTAACTATTTATATTACTACCACTTCAGGGATATGTTGAAACTTTAAATCATGGGAGACCAGCAGAGTAAAACTTAATAGGTTACCAGCACCACAGCCATGCCTCGCACACTTTTTTTTTTTTTTTCTTTAAAGGCCCCACTTTCATCGCTTGCTGTCCCTAAATAGCTGGTATGCTTTTGAACAATTTTAGCACACCACGATTGTTTTTCTCCACCCTCCAGGGAGGAAACAAAGAGAGCAAATTTAACCTACACAGTGCGATAAAAACTGTGAAATCTTCTGCTTTCCCTTCTCACTCCCCCCACCGTGCCCTCCAGAAGTAACCGGAGCCTACCATCCCATCAAAACGGTGACATTTTAGGGCCCCTGTGCAACGGGGGAAAGAGAAAAAAAAGTTGTTTCAACCTTGGGAATAATGTGGAATCCACATAATTTACTATTTCCTGTGATTCATCAAACTTCCTTCTTCCCAAGAGTAATTGGTCACCACTTATTTATACACCACAGAGAGGCTTAACTCCAAAGGTCAGTCCAAGATTAGAAAAAGCAGATCATTTGTTCAAGAAATCTGGGTGGTTTGGGGTTGGGTTTTTTTGTTGGTGGTGGGGTTTCACTTTTTGGGTTTTTTTTCTTAAATGTGTAAAGCAGAACTAACATGTTTTAGGCAGGCATTTAGCCTGTCAGAAAATACATAGGTTACCATTGCTAAGGTGGTATCACACAATAGATTTAGGCTGCAGAATCGTTACCAAAGAAAACTGCTTGCATACAGAGTACATCGGGCCTCAATTTCAGGCAGAAGGACTAGGAAAACTGGGAGCATCGCACATTCGCTTTGGCAACTTCTTCGCACATTTTAAAAGAAAAGGATGTTGCACATATGGACCAGTCGTGCCTTGACACCCATGCAGATGGGAAGAGCGCCGGTGTCGAGAATACTCAACAGGAGGAGTGTGTGTGTGGTTTTGTGTTTACAAAGCAAAACATTTGGTTCCCCTACAATAAAAACGTTTTATCTTTACCATAAGAAGTAAGGAAAAGCAATTACGAAGCTAGAAGCCCAGAGGAGAGAAATAAAAGTGACAAGCTAGTCCTCAAGCTCCAAATTTCAAACAAAACTGTCATTCTAACATTAAACATCTACTCTAAACATACATGCACTTTTAATATACAAAAACTAAGAGACTATGGAATTGAACACTTTCTGTAGCTAAACTTCTGCCCAGTTGTAATTTTCTCTCTGCACCTTACAGCCCTATAAACCCTGCCTGCACAAAGGTGTGAAGCAGTATAAAAATAAATGCTTGACTAGGTTAATACCACATAAACTGCAAACCCCAGTTTGTGTGAACAATTAATATCACCCATGTTAAAGACTTCAGCAATTAAATGCTGAGATATAAAACCTCCAATCAAAAGGAAAGCTTACATATATAAGCTTAAATGCACATATATAACAGCATCCATGAGAATACAGCATGTGCCACAGTTGACATTAACTGGGGGACAGACTAACTCAGCCGGTTTAAGAACTAGAAAGTGCAGCCCAGCTCTTATTTTAGGATATAATTGAAGCATATGAAATACATTTAATTATTATAACAGGAAAATAAAAGAAACTAATAGAAGTTAAGCCAATTGTTATAGAACAACCACGTATTTTCTAACCCTCTTACAGATTCCAAAGATCTCCTTTATGGGGAGCAAAGGAATTCCAAACATCCTTGCAGGGCACTTTGCCCCAGGCATTAACTGAAATTCCCACCATGATCCAGACAGGGAGAAAAAGAAACAGATTTTTTTTTTTTTTTTTAAATGTATATAATGTCTGTGTATATATATAAAAATACATATATATTCATCGAACAACATGTAGTCAATTGCATTTCAGATGAGGAAAGTAGATGAAAGCAAATGCAAAGAATATTTAGTGCCTTAATTATGATTTTAAATATGATTCTTTGTGACAAAATAGCACATGCAGAAATCCCTGGAGGTTTAGGAAAGAAATCATACGTAATTGCTTTTGTTCATATGTTCAGGTCAGGTTTTGTTTCATTCTTTTTACCTTCTTCATTTTTTTGTTAGAAAATATTTGATGTCTGAAAAAACGGGAATCTGAGACAAAGCCTTCCCTTCTTCAGCTAAAACACTTCTTCAGGTTTGGGGTTTTTTTTTTTCCTTTTAGTATTTCTATGTACCTGCCTAACAGCGGTCAGATGTATGGTCAAGATCATAGCCATTTTTTCAAATTAGTTCAAAGTACTTCTTCTACCCCAAATTAATCATTTTAATTATGCTGTCAACAGCTGCATCAGGGCTTCAAATCAAATCTGTTTGGTTAATGAGATCCTGTTGCCATACATTTTTTTACCCAATACCCTTTTAAACAGCTAAACTACATGTTAGGAGATTCCACTGTAAGCAGATCTTCGTATAGATTTTAAATTAAAGAACACACTCTGAATTTTCATAGGTACATGAAAACAAAAAAACAAAACAAAACAAAAAAAAAACCCAAAACTTCCTGGAAGTCCTGTCTCAGGAAGACAGGAATTTTTGTCCTTCATTCGAATTCTCATAAAAGTAACAGGGGGAAAAAAATGGGTTTAAATGGAAGTACAGCAGAGAAGGAAGACAACCAAAAACCCTCGCTGTGAGAATTTACTCCTTTCCTTTTTCCTCTCTGTGATGAGCTGTGCTCCTTCCTGTTTCTGCATTTGCTTCAGCGAAACCTTTCTAAATTGGCAGAATTTTGATGCAACAAAAATACGTACCGGTAAGGTCAGGATTTTGCTCAGCTTTTTTTCTCCTATCCCTGGTGTTCCTTTAAACCTTACAAAAGAGCCTGTAGACAAGACTGTCAGGTAAAATTCACAGAACAAAAGAATGCAAATTGCCACCTATTACCTCTCAGGCACATTTCAAATAACCAAAAGAAGTCTAGATAAATGATAAGATTCCAGTCAATAGCTCACTTCTGCTATAACCAACCACACAGTCCTGAAAGGAAATACACTGCAGTTAAGCCAGTAGTGATTACTGGACAAGAAAAATATAGTTACCTTTTAACCATGGCATAACAACATTTACAGATCAAAAACATGTTATTAACCTCCCAGACTGGCCGTTCTCCACGTCTTCTCAGAAATATTTCTCAAAAGCTAACATTTCTAACAATACAGCACCTGAAAGTATGCATACCTCGCATTTTCTTTCCCACTTCAGCTTCCATAAATCCCATCCACCCCTCTACGCAACTAAATAACTATCCTTTTAAGAAAAGTATTAGCTTTTGTAAAGTCACATGCTTAAATCTGCCACTGAAGCAAGGTGCTTACAAGCACTTTGTGTTGGCCTAACCTGTACTCTTTTGAAAATACCACCCTCGGGCAACTAAATCCTTCGCCTAATTTTCAAAATTGCTGAAGATTCAGCAGTTTCTAATCATTGCACAGGAACTACTGGGGTGTTAGCAGTTTGAAAAACAGGCCACTTATTTGAGTCCCTTAGGACCAGAGCTTGGGATGCCTAATTTTACACAGCTGGTTTAAAACAGAACATCCTTAAGTCAGA
Organism: Platalea leucorodia; assembly: GCF_965183815.1. Taxonomy (NCBI): domain Eukaryota; kingdom Metazoa; phylum Chordata; class Aves; order Pelecaniformes; family Threskiornithidae; genus Platalea; species Platalea leucorodia. The sequence goes on from NC_138823.1 coordinate 124,175,132, forward strand.
CTTTTTGCCCAAAGTTTGCCCAAGCAGCTTGCCCCTTACGATGAGAGGCTAAAAAGGCTTGAGATATTTGAATCTGGAGAGGGGATGGCTGGCAAGAGGGTGGGCAGGAATAAGAATAAGGTTTACAAAAACTGTGTGGGCAATGGAAGAGGTGAATGCAGAACTGCTACTCCCCAAATCCCGTCATGCTACAAACCAGCAAACAATAGTTGAAATTAGCAAATAATCGGTTTAAAACATATGAGAGAGAACTTCACACTACAGTAGCAAGCTCCTGGAATCTGCTGCCCCCAGAGGCCAGGGTGGCAGGAGGCATGAGCAGGTTGTAAAAGGGATAAGAAACTCCCGGACAACAGATCTGTCAGCAGACACTAAAAAGCAATGGGCAGAGATGTGCGAGAAAATGAAGCAGAAAGATCCACTAAGAGAGCAGAAGGAAAAGGCAGGACACTCCCTCCTATAGTTGATGCTGTCATTGTCGCTGCTCCATTGCAATGCTGATGTTACTCAAGTGATGTGCTTCACCAGTACCGCCCAGAACAAACCATTACTCAGCGAGACGCCCTGAGGGTCACTGCGAGTTACTTGGTTTCCACACAGGAGGGCCAAGGCGCAGTACTAGATCTTACCAACACGCCAACCTCCAGCATTTACACCAAGATCAGGTTTTTGGTCATTAAATATAAAACCAGTACTATTATTAACCATTATTATTATGTCAGAGTTGGGTGGTGGTGTTTTATTTGTTGGAATATTCCCTTGGAAGCTTTTTATCTGGGGGGGGGGGGGGGGGGGGTGGCAGGTGCCAGGAAGCAAGGAAAGCAAGTAGAACCATCATGAATTAGCTATTTGGCAATGCAATGTACGTATCCATCCTGCAGGAAGACATAAAATAGGGCTGTAGCCCTATTGGTTAGATTCTATACTGGATCACAAGAAAGTTACGTTATAAAAATGCTGCTTCCCAAATGCCTTAACTATTCTCCTGGTCTCGGTATGTAATACTCCCCTGGCAGGGCATTCCTCAAGGTAATTCCTGCTCATCGGCTATCAGTAACAACTAGTACAGCACGCTAGCATTCCTGATGGAGCTGGGTGCGGATTTGCCCTGGCCTGCCTAGGCTGCCAGGGGGCAGGTGAGGTTTCCCAGGGCGCTGGGAAAGCCCTCTATACCAAACCCACACAAGAAGCTCCACCTCATCGGAGCTTAAAAAACAGCTTCCATTTGCTATTGTACAGTATTTTGCTCCGTATTACAGCTGCTTAAGAATTAAAAATAACACGCACAGGAAAGGACAGCCTGCCATACAGAAAGCCGTTCTCTTGCTAAAATATCAAGCATTTGAAGTTTGTAAAGCAAGAAGCAGCTCATTTTTGTCACCAACTTTCTCATGACATATTTAACATAATATCTGATGCTTGACAATGCTGGTATGTAAAATCAGCTAGCACCTGAATGGCATCAGGCAACTAAAAGGGAGAAAACAATTATACATAAGATCAAACTCTAGGGATTTCTACAACTTTTACACAGATCTGCAATGTCTATTTTCATTCATAGAGTAAGCAGTGAAAACAATAATCAAGGCTGGATCCAAGTCCTTTGAATATCCCACAGGAAGGCTTTTTATAATGCACTGAAACTATTTAGCAGTTTGAGAACATCCATATCATCAGCGAGCTAATAACGAAGTCAAAGCATTACCCACGCAAAGTAACACGCAGACAAATTGTGTCTCCTAAAAATCTGGGCTATATTGGAACATATTTTCTACATAAACATTACTGGTGTAATCCAACAGATTTATAAGATATATTCTTAAAAGCTTGCTATCAAACAACATTATTTTATGAATGATGCTACACTGTGCTTTACGGCAAGGTTCTAAGGTGAAATTTTAATTCAAATGCATATAGTAAAATGGTTTAAGCATTATTTTGGCAACTTCATCTGCAAGGAATTCATCCCTACTCCAATTTCATAATATCTTTTATAAGTTCTTGCAGACTGCAATTGTGCCTAGCAATTATTTAAGAAATATGACTCAAGAATCTATATATAGTTTACAAACATTGCTAAAATGTTTGCCAGCAAAATATTAAAGTCTTTTGACTTTCCCCATAATATAGTTAGATTTCTGGTTTGTTTCTTTCAGTGATGGAAAAGAATTTTTCCCTTAAGATTACAGACACAAGTTCAAAGGACAGGTCCCATCCTGGTTTAAATTAGGCAGTTCTGAGTAAATCTATTTTACTCAGCTGACAGTCCTCCTCAAAGAAAATGACTCTTGCTTTTTATGTCATCAAACCACTTTCCCATTATGGATTTCCATTGCATCTTTCTTTTATGGAACATAAACCCCAGCAACAGCCTATGTATCCCTTCCATTTCCATTTTGCCTTCCTTTACTGCAAAGTTTCATTGGCCTCTATTCCATGAGGCCAATATATTCTTTTCCCCCGTAGTAATTGCCAGGATTGGTTTCTTCTTTGAAATGTCCTTCACATGCAAATGCTGGAGTTAGGCAGGCTGGGCACTGAAATAAAGAGGGTTTACTTCTCTCCCCTCTCAACAACAGGAGAAAAAAAGCCACCTGATACGATGAATCAGAAGACTTTTGTGCCATTTCTAATTTTAACATCTCATGTTCAAGTAATGCTGATCACAGCCTTTTCTTTCCTAATTACCGTTTTGGATGAACTATATGATTTTTAGAGCTGGTGGAAGAACACCAAAAGAGTACAATGAGCAAGCAGCACTGCTGAGAGCGTAACACAGGCTAGCACAGGAAAACCAATAAATACAAGATCGAAAAAGGGAATTAAACATATGCATCATTAAACAGTTTATTCAATGCAAGATAGTTTCAATAAATCAGGATTTTAACAAAAAAGAAGTTAGTCTTCGATGATCATATAAGTCACATTCACATGATTTCATTCTCCACACATTACCTCTTTGTGTATTTAGGAAGAATTAAATATTCACCTACTAAGAGAAAACTAAAATAGTTTACTATTTTATGAAGCTGTAGTAATTCTAAAAAATATATTTCTAGTTAAAATTTGGGTCTCAGCAAGGCAATGTAAGACAACAAAGATCTATATACTTATATTAGGGTGTTTCCCTTCCCACTTGAGAAGCACCAGATACAGAGGGCAAGTTGAAAAACTTCATATTTCCAAGCAAAGAAATGAAAATAGAGCCAGTTTCATTACAAATGCATTTCCACCTCAGAAATCTTTCTCCAAGTCTCTCTGCATGCCACAGTCTTTATGCAAATAAGACGACAGACATGTACAAAAACCAAGTGGCCATGTACTAGCACCTGGAAGTAGCTTTTAACTAAGAACAGGACCTGAGAAATCAGATCCAAAAAAATACTTCACTGGAAAAAACTTTGAGAAATTGGTTTCTGCCCAGCCGTGGTTGTCCCGTCCAAAACGTGCACGTGTGCAGATGCACACTGCAGACTACTGCATTTTGTGCTTCCCATCATATCCACACATGTGTGCACACAAAAGTATACGGAATAGCTTAATTGAATGAGTTACAGTTACTAGCTTTTAACAAAGCAACTATTGATGCATTCCCACAGTGCAAAATTCTACTGAGATCATTACTTCTCAATTACCAGGCACACTTTGCTCGCCCCTTAAACTCCATTGTTTGGGGTTTCCCCCCCATTTCCAATATCACTGGGCACTTTCTTTGTCCTGTAATTATTTTTCTCCTCAGAGAATTTAGCATTATGAAACTTGCCAGTCTGATGTCATAAAAGTAATGTATTTAAAACAAAAAAACAAACAAACAGGAAAAAAAAAAGAAAAACAAAGCAGCAATCTCTGAATTAGATATCTAGGTTATTCGGAGTCAACTTATTTACACTACACTCTACCAGGAGTAAAGTCCATAGCGCACCCGGAACCCAGGTTAGCCAAACTGAGCATCTTCTAGACACTCTCTAAATTAGGGGGAGCTACAGGCATTCGGTACCACTGGGAAGAGTGACTTCCAAGAATCAGGGTGTAAATTAGCGTAAGTCTTGATTACCATTATTAAACACTCAATCACCAATAGTGAGGGTAAGTATCAATCCTGTGGTCATATTTATCTTAATATTCAGCACTCTTAAGCAAAGTGTTCCTTATATATTTAATACAGAAATTCATATGCAGACACTCACAGACCTTTATTATTCTGTCTGTCTCCATTGTTATCTAGAGAATGTTCTGATGTGTGCATAGTGCTGGTTGACAAACTGTGGTATAAGGAAAAAACTATGATGATGTAGGGTAACTTTCTTCAAAAACTAAAGAGCAGTAAACCACTTCTTGCAGTTCAGTAGGTATGATTAAAACAAGTATACAGCATTCAGCTCTTTATGGCCATGCATCAAGAACTGAAGACTTTGTTACCTGCAAATTCTGCAAAATATATTATTCTGTGTATTTGCCTGGCTCATTCACTAACGTTTTAGGCTGACTCAAACACAGGACTACACAGGCAGGCAATGTATGATCATCCACAAAGCTTAAGTAGTCTTTTCGACCTACTTCCACAAGACAAGTTTAAGGTAGGGAGGTGAATGGCAATCCAGACTGGCAAGGCTTTATTTTCCCCACACTGCGCTTGAGTTATTTCTAAGGGCCACTCGGTAATCATGAACCCCCATATACTCGAGTCCTAGTCTTATACCTTGACCCTCATTAAACTTTTTTTTTCCCTGCCCACTATTACTAAAAAGGATTTTCAGGACTTGCATCTCATCATGTCAGCTCCTCCTTGCAGAGCTGACTTCTTTGCATCTCAAGAGTCTGGAAGCATCAAGGGAAAAAATGCAGAGCAGCCTAAGCAGAAGTCATAGATCACTTACAAAGACCAGACGAGGAGACTAGAAATCACATTCACATCAGTGATGCTGCAGTTAAGATACAAAATCTGGTCCAGGAGTTCTCTCCCTCCTTCCTGGCATTTTTTCCCTCCCATCATTCCCACATAACTGTTAAAGCTGCACATTCCTGAAAGCGCAGAGTGCAAGGGTATGATCACTTCAAATCCTCAGAGTTGAGCACAAGCCACAGTTTAAAAATGCAGATTTCCTTTTCTGGGCTTTCCCAACTTTTCGGTGTATTTCCCAGATGAATTTTTGTAGAGACCATTTTCTCATCAGAATAGGTCAAAAGACAGACAAATGGTAAGGAAGTGGTAAGCTACTGCAGAAACACTTGGTGAAGGGAAGACAGGACCATCGGATGAGCCCACCTGAGCTCCCGTGCCCCAGCTACAAGCACCGAGCCAGAACAGCTACCGCTGCCCGTTCTCCTGCCAGGGCTGTGACTGGAGATGTGAGTCAGGATTACAGCCCAGCTCTGCTATGCAGAAAGGGATCTTTCAACCACCCATGTCTGTAGCAGAAGGAAGTGAGAACGTAACTCGGGTGCGTTAGGGAATGAATCGCATCTGCTGGAAGCATGTTTCTCAAAGTATATAATCCTGGATTATTTTCTTGTCTTTTCCACCTTACGCAAACCCTAAATTTTGAGTGCCTCTGTCTTCATCCTTGGCCACAATGCAGCAGTACTCCAAGACCCGGGGAGCATTCAGGACTCAGGCCATGATTACACATAAGGAATTGGTATTCCCTGATAGCGCGTGACTCCTAGTTAGACCAAATGGTTTGAGATGTGCTATATAAGAGGTAAGTATTATTACTATCATTTGTCTCTTCTGTGCCAGACAAAACACTCTGAATTGCAGCTTTCCTTGTTTACATGAAAACAAGGAAATTAGCTTTCTATCAGTGCTATCTAGGGAATGCACAAAGGATGCCCTAGAAGACAGGCTTTCTGAGTTTGCCACCATAAAGACACTTACAGGGCAGTAACCTACAAGAACACTTTTCAAGTGGCAAGTGTTGCTCAAGGGCATCCTGAAATATATTATTGTACCCATCCAATTATTATTCTATCTACTAAATTTTATCTATGTATTAGTACAGAAGCACACACATGCTTACATCTTTTTTATACCTGTTGTAGATACTGATTACATTAAATAAATATTTATATCCATTCATACAGCAAAACATGTTACATATATAATTATTATATTGTATATAGCAACACATTTCCAATTAAATACACACATGCGCGTAACAGGATGAACATTATTTCTTTAACATTTTAGATACTGGTTTTCAATATAACTCATGTACTTGTGTAGCTCTTCTCTGACTGCCTAACTTTCTTTTTAAAGGACCCTATGCCAGATGCATCATATGAAGAAACAGAGAAGATCTGGACTGACTTTTTTTTGTTTGGTTGGGTTTTTGGTGGCTTTTGGTGGTGGTGGTTTGGTGCCTTTTTTTTTTTAAAAAAAAAAAAAACATATAACAAGTACATTAAGGAACAGGAAACACTATTTTAATTGTGCTAGCCAACAGGAATACTTTGCAGTTAATTGCACTTGTATTTTCTTAGGCAGCTCAAACACTGTGAAGTCAGAAGCCTCACAAAGTGGGAAAATATTATCTCTTCAGATGAGAAGACAGAAATAAAGATGAAGTGACTTCCTCAAGGCCACTGACAAACAGGAGAACAGAAAGCAGGAGAGTCAGTCTTGCAACCATTTGATCTTTCCTCTCACTAGAGGCAGACCTCCTCCTCAGCTGAAACAGGTCTATTTTGGGGACAGTTAAAAAAAAAACAAAACAGCTTCAGTTAAAAATCAGGGTTTTTTTTTTCATTTGGCTTGCTGAGTTAGGTGGAATGGGTAAGTAATGGAGAGACTCATTAACTCCTGTGCTTTTCACCACTGCTTTCAAAGCAATCATGGAATTAGCTGAAAATTGTTCTCTGGCCCATCCATGTTTTCTATTGAACGATTCTCATGATGGAAGAGCCAAGATCTGTGACCTTAACTTGGCTCCAATAATGCCGAGAGCAGCCTCTCCTCTGTGGTGAACTGAGCCTTGAACAATTTCATTAAAAGGAATCATTGGAACAGATGAAATCGATGCTCTCATAACACAATAGTCTAAATCGTTAATACAGATCCTAATTTAAAGCAAGCAAGAATGTAAGTTTTCCCTATCTTCTCCTCTCACAAAACAGCATGTGTTGGGCTTTCGTAGGAGGCATAAACACACCTGCAGTATTGATAGCGCAAGCTCAACATTTATTCATTTCAATGTCAAAAATAACCAGGGTGCCAGCTCCATTTCGCAACATGCAACTGCTCAGACCTAAGCACACAGCAGAAAGTAGGTGGTCTACCTTGTGAATGAGATAGACGGATGTAAAGAAATCAGCGTGTTTGTCACCAAACAGTACTTCTGCTGTGAAGCAATGCCAGTCCACGCACAAGTTCCCAAGCACTGGTCACAGTAAAGCATTCACTTTGATACCGAGAACCTTATCATATTATTTCACATGAAGAAGAATTATATAGTCAAGCAGTCTGACAGCTTTGCATACAAAGGACAATTTCTCCAAAACAAATGCCAGCAGCTTATTAAGTTACCAATACATTGCTAAGCTATAGTGACTTAATGCCACCAGACCAAAATATTTCAGTTTTAAAGGGCAGCGCCGGGAAGCTTGCAAATCACACATTCACATTTTAATGAAAGGCGCAATTACCAAGCATTTACCTTGTATTTAATTAGAATGAAACATCAATAAGGCTCATTTAGCATCTCTCTAATATGTCAGCAACTTTTTTAAAAGGTGGTAGCAAATATTAGTGTTTGATTTATACAGTTATGCTGCAGAACGGCATTGCGTTTGCTGGGTTGCTACTAAATGACTGAATGACAAACAGTGCAGTTTTGTCAATTCTAAGGCAAAGATAACTCGGCTGTGGTTCTGGCGCAGAAGACAAATCAAAGACTAATTTAAAATCAGTATAATTTCCTTTAAAATAACAACAATGGAGAGGATTATCATATGCAATTACAATGGAGGAACGCATCTGTTTTTCTGACCTAGCTGTCACTGTTTTGACTGCTTCCTAATGCATTCAAAATTACAAATAATTGGTGTATGTCTTCCGAAATAAAAAAAAAAAAAATGAAGATAACAGGGAGACAACATGAGAATACCTTTGCTGAAGACATCAATGTAACACAATTGATTCTACTTTGCCCGTCTGGTTTTAGCATAAGCCGTTTCTCATGCTGCATACCTCAAACTCCCTTCCAGCTGGTGGCACAGTTACAAACCAGGCACAAGGTCTAATAATAAATTTCCTTCTGGCTCCATGGTCTTTTGCTGTCCCAAGCACACTTGTAGTCACAAGGCTCTAGATCTAAGTTTCTACCAAGATCTGCTAATCAAGGAGCAATGCGATGACTCCAGCTCCCCTAGACCAACTGCTTCATGGCTAAGAACTGTAGGAACCACCTGCAGCTTCTTCCCTAGAGACTACAAAATGATGAGAGGCATAATGTAACGTAAACAGAAGGAAAGACAACACATCTGGAGCCTTACAACATTTACCCAAGCAAAATGTACTCCCAGACCGGAGCTGGACCTGCATCTGTCACCCAAGTAGTCATTGTATAAGCTTGCCATGTAACACCATGGCAGCTGGGATGCACAGATACTCACAAGAAAGACCATGGCTGGTTTGGCCAAGGAGAGCTCACAGCATGCTTGATTAACATCCCGCTCCAGAAAAGCCCTTATGCCAAATGCCAATATGGGAGATGTCCCATGAAAGCCAACAGAACAATTTCTGTGCCTTTACCCTACAGTACCAGCTGGAGGTGCTGGTTGCCACTGACCAGACTCTTCAGGACCAGGCTGTTAAAAGATTCTTTTGAAATAAAAGCCTCAGTGCCTGGAGTAGCCACTTAACTACGAAATTACAATAGCAAAATCTTACTTTCCATGAGTTCAATGCTTGTACGTTACAAGTTGACACCCAAGCAAGAAAACAAGAGAAACTTGTCCTTCTGATTCAACATTGAGCAGCAGCCTACCAGATAGGAATATATATCTGTTACAGGAAAATTTAAATATTTAACATCCTATGTGATAAATATCTAATATTTACTCAAGCTCATAACGAATGCTTGTCTAGGAGGAGGATATGAAACTGCACTACAACTATGTCATTACTTAATTAAATTTCCCTTTTTTAAAAATTCTAATTTGCCAGCCAGCTTGCTAATGATTTCATGACCATGCTACATAAATATTATTTCCCTGATTTGCTTTAGATGCATTCAAGCAGATATTAAAAGGGCATAAGGTTTGCCAACAGCCTCTCTGCTCTCACTTACAGAAACCCGTGACAAAAGATCTGCCATAGAGGGCTCAGAAATGAGAGGAGATGGTCAGAGACATTCAGAAGGCACCCTGCACAGGTCAGGGCTTTGAAATAAAGCATAACAGAGCATCTCAAGGCTTTCTGATTATTTTCTGCTCCTCAGAGGTCACCTGTACATAGTCAAGACATATTTAAACAGGAACATCTTTGAAAACGAAGGACTGCAAGGGACAAAAGTAACAGTTCTTTGATTGAAGCTCCAAACTGAATCTCATGAGTTTTGAGTTCAAATTCAGGATTCTGCCAGGCTGACTGTAGGATCCGAGATGCTTCACCCACCCTGCCTGTCACTTCCAACGGGGATTAGTTGCACTCCCTATGCTTTTATGAGGCACTCACCTACAACAGGAACGGGGTTTAGGAGCATACATGTCCCTGGGTGCATTCTCCAATTAAAAGCAAAAATCAGTAAGTTTTGAACAGATTGCGAGTATTCCTGTGCTACAGGAGAGGAACAATCTGTGAGCATGCGTGTGGTAACACTGACCCCAGCTGCCCTCGGAAGCAGGTGCCAGGTCTCCATATACTTGCACAGGGATTAAAAGCTCTTCTGTCAAGTCAGCCTCAGCCAAGTGCTAGACATCCTTCAGCCTAAGCATACATCAAAACTTCTTCTGACTCACACTGGCAGGTCAAGTTTGTTTCTTCCAACCAATGCACACAACACAAACAAAAAATAAAAAATAAATTAAGAAAAAAAAAAAAGCTGGAGTTATATTTTCTGATGGAACCGATGTAATGGGCTGAAAGAGGAATGAAACCTCTGAAGGAGACTAGCAAAACCACACTTGTATGTGTTTTTAGTTTATAACAATGCTAAAATCCAGAGCAATTATTAGCTTGTTTTGTTCTCTGTACATGCAGACTCTTTTCTCCCCAGAGTAATAGCTCAGTGTTTCTTACCCTCACAATTAGCATGGTCTCCTAGCCTCATCGCAGGTGAAGTTAATATGAGGAATGAAAGTACAGCACTGCCTATCTTTCTGCAGGTAGCAATTTTGTTAAATCAACCTAATATACACCTGCCTCTGAGAAAACTGCTCTGTGTCACAGGCCATCTTGTAACCATCAGACGACAACTTTTCAACACCGCTGATCTGAACTGCATTCAGGTAATGACAACATTGACAGTTCTTCTGATTTTCTCATATTTGATGTTTTATTTAAGACCGCAGCTCCTCCAAACAAATGATCATCTAAGAATGTCAGCTTTCACTTCCTAAAGCATACTTCCAGCCCTCACGTTGTACATAAAAGCCTGGGAACAGGAACCAAATGTACAGCGATGTCTCAAAAATTCAAAGCAAAACGTGTACTTTACATATCATCATTTTAAGGGATCAGACTCCTTTCCACTATGATTAGGAAATTTTTTTCTAAAAACAACGTGACTAACTAGAAAATTTGCCTTGAACTGAAATGAAAAATTTGCTTATAATAAGAGCTGTTCAAAAAGCAAAGGTGTACAAGGCAAGCTTGAAGAGTAGTTTGGGCTCCTTTTTTCTTTCTCTTTCTCCCCCCCCCCCCCTTGAAGAGGGCTCATTAATCCCAAGAGATGGAGGACTTCATATTGGCTCTGGCTTAGCATTTATGAGGTGCCTGCGAACTTCAGCATGAAGTGGATCTGTTAGGAGTTTGTACTTGATGCTGTCCAGGGACTTGGGGATGGACTGATTGCTTGGAAGGGGTGTCCTGAAGATTTTAACAAAACCTTTAAAGCAATAAAATACTTTAAGTTACCACAGAAGGAAAGGAGAGCACCCCATTACTTAGCTGAAAGGAGGACCACGAGGAGTTAATTTCTGACAGACTTGCACTCTTTCCTCATGTTTCACTCAAATGCTAAAGAATGAATTTATAATGCCAAGTTTCAATTTTGCAAAACACCGCTCTCCAAGCATTATGCATTTTTTAAAACTGGTTTAATAATATACATGCATGCACAAACCAATGCTATAATTGCAGATTCCTTAGAACAATGAAAGACTAAACAAATCCTTAATTTATAAGGCTCCGCAGTGCTATTTAAGGACATCCCTGTATTACTGCAGAATTTCAAGCCAAACTCTCACACTCACATGCGGCAAGGACCTAGCTAATCCTGCCCAGCGTGGCGTTTTAGTAAGCCCTTTGCAATTAGTCTGAGGCCTGAGCTGAAGCAATGCAAAGCTATCACCTACCTCCACCCCATTTGCTTTAGGGTGTGACATGATCAGACTCAACAAGGGTTAGAAAGCCCTCATCCTCCTGGTAGAGACCCGAGGAAGATGAGGAGAACTTCTGTCCCCGCATCCAGCCCAGCCAAAGTCAGTCGCTGATTATTTGTGTGGCACTGGCCGAACAGCATTGTTATTCACATGCTGACAGCTCACATCCAGACACCACTTGATGCTGCGAGACCAGCAACCTGCACACACACACTTTGCTTAAGCCTTTGGTAACAGACCATCCAGGAAGGAAAACACAGCCAAGGGAAACTTGAGCTTCAAGTTCAGCATCCAGTATATTCATCATCAAGGGATTTTAAGAAGAACAGCAGCAGCTCAAAGAACAGAACGGTTTGCCAGGAAAGATAGAAATCACCACAAGCAAAGAGATTTCAAGTCAGACCTATCAGTCAGGGAGACCTTGGGCTTTGTTGTCCTCCACTTTACCCCAGTGCAGTCCCAGTTACGTACCTAAACTCAAAGGAATTTCACAAGAGAGGACACAGTATGTAAATGAAAAATCGAATCTGATGGGACTATTTGTTAGATGTGTAAAAGGAGCAATTATAGGAAGGTAACAGGTATTGTGGCACTTCACATTCTCAATCAAAAGGTGTTAAAAAAAATAAAAAGCTTTAGGTCTCTCCAGCTTATGTATTATCCACAACTGTGAACCTTAAATTCAAGTTTGGAGGACAAAGGCTCCTGCTCCTTCCAGTGAGTCACTATATGCATATTTTCTATGCCTATTCCACTACAAATCTCAACAATTTCAGAATTAGTTTAAGAATGCTGATTTTGTGCTGTCTGACGTCACAGACCAACGCTTCAAAAGTCACAAATGAAAAAGCAACACGCCATATTGAACTGATTTCTCGTTCAGCTTTTACAATTCTGTAAACAAATAATGTGATTTGCACACTTGTCACCCACATGCTACCTTGAAACTTTTCCCCAAACTGACTACATCAGAGAACGTAATGTTCCTTTCCCATAAAACTGCTTTTACAATGAGGCTATAAGAAAAAGAGTTCCCTGCACCTGTGTAGTCTCATGGTTTAAAAAACACAAAACAAGTTAGAAAAAAAAAAAAAAAAAACGTAATTGGGAGACAAATTGTTTGATATTTGGAAGAAGAAATGATGAAATTTTTCTTTTCTAGGGCTGTTAATATTTCACTAAACTGTGCTGTAGACCCATCACGAGTAAGATGTTTGCTACACCGATTAGACAAATTCACAAATTACAAGAGACCACAGAAGCCTTCATTTATCCATGGTCAAACCTCATTATAACTTCAGTTATGTGATATATAACCGAAACCACATGTGTCCACAACATTTCCGAACAGCATCAACCTGTGTTTTAAGGCAGCCCTCACAAAATACTCTCAAAGAACTGCACGACATCGCCACTGATGGTTAGAAATAAAACCTCACAGGATGAAGTATCAGTGGGAGTGAAGAGTTAAAGAAAGAGCCCTACTTTAACGTAAGGAAAATCCTTTCCCACCGTTGTACAGATACAAAAAGAATAATTGAAGGTGATAAGAGGGGAAGTGTTACAGGAGGCAAAAGTACCCCTCCACCCCCTGCAATTCTCGTGGAATAGGAACCCGCATTCACTCCAAGCAGAATCTTTCCTAATTATTGTTTGATGGGGCTGGAGGGGAGGAAAATGTACAGTCATTTTAAAAACCTTTGATAATGTTTCCCTTAAATTTTATGAAAAACACATGGATATTTCTTCCACTCAGCAGCCAATCTAAAGTCAGTTTTTAAATACTAGCTCCATTCTCTCTTCAGTTCCTCTTTATTAGGACAGCAGAACAGTTCCTACAGGAGAATTAAAGCCAGATGCTGACAACTGGGCCACGCACTAATGCATTTCTTAAATCCTAAACATACACACCTCTGACCTCCCTGGTATCTCTGGGCAGCTGTATCTAATACACCTGTTGCACAAGGTACTACTTGTGATCAGGTACTGGCCAGTGTGAGGAATGCCAGGCGGGCACCTCAGGTTTTGAAAATCTAGCTCTTCATACTTTGAGGCCCAGGTAAGAATCACAGTTAAAGACAGTGTATTACGTAAAGAGTCAGCAATATATTTTTAGAATGGAGACAGAATTTTATTGAACCATTTCAAAACCATGCACACAACGGCAAAGTCATCTTTCTCTCTCACTTGCCTTGAGAAAGGACACATTAGCAAAAAGAGACAGAAAAAATAACCTGATATGAAGAGGGTCAGATTACTTTGCTTTCAGACCACAACTTCTCTATTACCAAGGGAACACATGAAAGAAAAACAAAGCACTGATAAGGAAAGAACTTCCAAAAGTTGGAAAATGGACCTGAGTACTAACATGTTTGGTAATCCTGCCCTTTGACCCGACGAGCTTAGTCATGCCTAATGTGGAGCTGGATGCTCTGGCAGAGACAAAGTTTCAAGGATGTGACAGTGATGGAGAGAAACATTCCTGCCTTTTACAAGCACAGGGGCTCCTGGTTTGGGGCAGGGCACCTGGAATCGACACCGCCTTCCACAGTCGCAGAAAAGGAGTAAACAGCTTCACTCTGGGTACCACCGCTGATGCTCACAACTCTTTCTCCCCTGCCCTCTCCAATAATGAGAAGCAGACAACGACCCCCTGGGCGAGTGAGTTTGCCAGAAGGTATCGCTCAACATTTTCTTCAGTCAAATATCGTGAATCCTATGAATTGAATAGGAATGGAAGAAACCTGATTCTACAGCAATGCCTTCAAATAGCCTACAGAAGTGAGCAGAGATTTATGGGTCTGATCCAAATCCCTTTGAAGGCAGTGGAAAGACCACAACAGGGTAAGGCAGGAATTCTGTTCCTGCTGCAGAAACACACAGAAGAGATGTCATCCCCTGTTAACTATTTTTCTTCTACAAGGAAGCCTCAGGAAAGGAAAACTTAGCCCTAAAACATGAGAAACAATATATATTACCGAACTTTTAGATTCCACAAGAATTGATTAAAAGATTCTTTAAGAGGCATTGATTGAAAATAACATCCAAGTTTACTTTCGCAAATCAACAGGCTTTTCTTTATCTTTTTTTCCCCAATAAAAAGAACGATTCCCTGCCTAAATTACAAGTATTTTGATATTATATCACAACTTCTAATTAAATCATATGAGCACACACAGTAAAAAACTCTTGATCAAATTATACTGGTAGGTGGTTAAGAATGATACCATAATTCATACCTGCGCATAGCTACTGACTACTAATGGTTGTTTAATACCAGCATTGAGTAACCCCATTTGATTACTTCTTAGAAATATACTTGAAAATCTTTACTGTATTCTCATTGTATTTGTATCTTTATAATGTGCTTAGGATAAGTTCATAAAATTTCTTCTTAGCTGTTTTTCACTACAATTTCCACCTACCATTTGAGCTGGATGGACCAAAGTCCCAACAGGATTTGAAATGTGGTATGTTCAAGTTCCACTTCAAATTTGCATTACTTGCACACTTTTGGTGATTCCCCCTCCCTTCAAAAACATATTTTGGGTTTTTTTTTGGGGGGGGGGGGGACACGACACGGGGACGGGACGGACGGACACAGGTTTGTGGGCTTTCTTTTTTTTCCTAGCAGCACTGACAAGTCCAAGCCAAAACTCTGCTCCCTGCACAAGCTCAAAATAAGATGTCCCTGCTCCAAAAAGTTTACAAACTAAAACAATAGGAATTCAAAACAAATAGATGGAACAGCATCCACTTGTTTAAATCAACATTCAGTAACAGACTGATACTGGAATCTAATGATTTTTCTTGCACACATTTCTTATTTGTAAAGCTGCATTATTCATATGCCCTGCATTTCAGAACCACTGACTTAGCAATTCCTTGGGACCAAGAAGGATAAAGACAGAGAAAAGTCTTAATTAAAAAATAATTTATTGCAATACTAAAATTTGTTTTCTTAATGAAGACTGGGTTCTGCTGGCAGCTGTCTACATTGCAACATCTAGGTTTTAAGGCCACTATCACTTTATTCCTTTACTTTTATGAATGCAGAAAAGGTAACACTGCATTAAGATTGATGTAACTAAACTGAGTTCTTATAATGAAATGTCATTCTTCTTTATTATCTTTATTCTAATACTGCTTGCAAATCATACTCTGGCTGCACAACTATTTATTTCAGGTTTGCTTTCAGAAAACTATATAGGAAAAACATTGTCACTGTTTGCCTCATAAAACCACCTTTTTTTGTTAGCTTTGCTCTACAGTACGAGGAAACAGTTATAAAAGCAGAGGTTTCACAAGGAAGACATACAAATTTCCATGGCTGTGTTTTTGTTTACTAATAGATGAAGATGCATATAGAAAACCAAAAATTTAACATTTGTTCTGGTTCTGTTCCTAGCAATGAAGGCCAGATTTTGCTGGGGCTACTTGTGTGGCATCCCACTCCACAGGCACTTCTACAGAAACTGCTAGGTTTCTATGTTTGGCTCAAATGCAACTTACCACCCAAAACGAGCACAGAGGCCCTTAGCAAATGGTTGGGTATTTGAAACCACTGCATCTTTACTCAAAAAGGAATCAAGATTTTTCCAAACTGTTGCACTGGTTCTGTAGAGCAGTATCCAACTGCTGCCCAAACATCTCCTCTTCTGCATGTCTGAGTGCTGCTCCCAGTGTCAGTATCACCTCCCAGCACCAGCATCACCAACAGCAGTATCACACTGGTGAACCCTTGCCCCCACCTGTTCATGATACCTGTACTCTGAAATATCTCCTAAGGAAGAAGGTATGTTGTTTAGAGCTCAGCAAATTTCTGCTTTGCTTTTGTAGCACTTGCAGAAATGCGCACACAGCTGCATATTTTAGGAGTTTTAATATTCATGATGTATTATGTTGGAATGGAAATCAGTCAGTTTCCAGTGAGGCTCAAACAGGAGCTGGATACCATACTCTTCTTGGATCCCATGGGGGAAAAAAAACAAAACCAAAAACAAAAAACAAACCACAACCTAGCCTTGTATCTTTTCATAAGGACCACTGGCAATGGGCAAGGGGAAGGAAGAGAACAGGGTTCAGGAGATGGCTAATGGGATATGAAGGCTTTCCTCTCCAGCACAATGAGACATGAGTAAACAAGATATCAGGTCAGTGATGACATATCATTTTTTACCAGGCCTACAAACATATCGCCTTTTGAACCTCAAGTTTTTACTCTCATGACGATTCTTAACCATTGTAATGAGATTCAACCATGCTGGGGACTGCAACTCAACCTTCCTCATGCCGTTCAGCTGTGCCTATTTATATAGTACCTTTGCACTGAAGACACAATGAAGATTTAAGATCAGTTAAGGCTAAGCTACCATTGGAATACCACTGTAGCATGGCAAGAGGCAGTTGTGCTGATGTGCTACACTACTTACCCAACAGCATCAAACTCTCAGAGGAAAACTAAGGTTCACACCAGGCACATCTTCAGTATCACACAACACAGCCACCGCTCAGACTGCAACCCCTCAAAATGTAACTAAACCTTTAAAATACGATGTTGAGCATACCCTTCTCAGGCACAAATAGTTCACTGAATACCTATCACATTCTGAGCAGCAAAACCAGAGTTTAAAAATAAACACTTCTGCGTAATGCAAAATAATGTATTATTATATTATTAGAACCCTGGAGAGAAATGCAGTCTTGCCAAAAATCACTTCTACATGTAAGAAAACCTACAAATCAGAACTAATGTAGACTTGCTCACATTTCGAGAAAATAAAATGGCAAACAGGAAATTTGATACCTTATTTATAACTACTTCTTGGTAATAAAGAGGTTAAGGCACATCATAGACTGTAGACATAAAGACAGCTTTCATCGCTACAATGGACGACCTGACAAGCAATGAATGCGCGTGTGTCCATCTGTGCCTCTGCGCGCATGCACATGCAAATGAGAGAAACATTCAGCGTCTTGTATGAAACCAGAATTAAAGGATGTTAGTTACTTGTTTACAAAACATTTGAACGGGATACTCTACTCCTTGGTCATTTCCTACACACAGAAACACACACCGATTTCCAAGTATAAGCTGCAGAAAAGCTCCTAAGCAACTTTAAAAATTATTATAACTTACATTCTGAATACATGAAATGCACAGGACACATTCTCAGTAATAACGACCAAGCCATTTTCTGACTCTCTCCTCCCTGATCTGTTTATCTCTAGCAAAGTTGTGCTTGTGGATCTTCTTGTTCAAAGAAAGAGGATTTTAAAGCAAATACAGATACGTTTTTCCCTATCAATCATGATCCTAGGGATCAAAGATCCTTTGCAAAGAAAATTTCCACCTCTTCCTCTGAGACACATTCCTTAGAAAATAAATATCCAGAATGAGAGAAGTTGTATATGGTTTTCTCTCAATAAGCACCAATGCAGAGAGAAGACTTTTAGACACACACCCACAGAACTGGTAGCAGATTGATGACAAAGCAGCACAGTGGGTGAATTTCTGTATCGCTAGCCCCGAGGCCATTTGGCCTATGTCACTCCAGGCAAAGTGACTGCTCCACCTTGAGAGCCTAAAAGTTCTTCAGGACTACATTTTGAGGTTTAACAGAAGAAAGAACATCTCTTAAATTTACTTTGGAAAAAATTGTGAATCAGCTGAGAAGACTACTACTCTGATTTCAGAGTATAATATTAGGCTTTGAAAACTATCTGATTAGAAACAGGGCCTCTAAACATGTCTATCCTGATGGAAAAAAGTAGTATAATATTTATTTTTGCAGGTATTTGACCTGGACAGTAACACATGAAGCAGACTGACGTTTCAAAATCATACTCAACTACTCTGTAGGACTAAGGAAGAACAGATCTTTCTTGCTTGGACAGCATTCTCCGTAAAAACACAAGCTCTCCTGGAGGAATTCATTCAACATGGTCTTTAAACAATGCATTTTGTCTAAGCCATTACTGTATGTCTACTTTTCTGCATCTGTGAGAGTAATAATGATTTCATTCAAGTATCCATTTCAACTCATCTGGTCCTGGATTTCATTGCAGCAGACCAACTCTGCAAGCTCAACATACCATATCCAGGGATATGTTATCCAGATAGGAACTTCAGCTCAAAACCCGCACTGATAGCATAATGCTGTTCTCTGGAGTCTGAAAAAACTAGACGAAGAGATACAACCCAGTTTTGTGATTCATGCTTCACTCCGAATGGAGAGGCCACAGGGTACATTACTGGTCGTTCACAGTGCAGAGTGGTCAAGTACCAAACTGGCTTAGAGTGAAGGGGGCGGGGAGGGGAAAAAAAAAAAAAAGAAGATAGATCTAGGGGTCAAGTCTTCATTCTGCTGAGTTTTCCCTCTATTAGGCAATGCTGAGATACGCAATAAGCTTTGTATCATCCAGGACAGCTTTACTCAGTAAGTCAGCATCAGTTTGAGTAAGCTAGCTGCTTGCAGAAAAACCATTGCTCTGAGATATAAGTGAATCACTAAGTTCAGGTGGATGGATGTTTTGCTTCTTGATTTTGGACAGAGATAAGTACCTCTCCTCTCAGCATCTGAAATGAGGATCAAACTGACCACATCACCAGAGTCATACTCCACATTCAGTCAAGACAGCGGGGAAAGAATAAAAGATGATGATCATCATTGCCAAGGTATCTTCTAATGTGAAATGGAGAAGGGATAACAGGAATTAATGGATAACTTTTTGATTCACAGAAGATTTTTTTGTGCAAGAAGGGCTTTCCCAAAGGCTTCAAACAGGATGTGTTGTTTTGATTTTGCAGCAATAGTTCTTTTTCTCCATAGCAATTTTCATCTTCAGTTAACATTCATCAGAGCTGAAACTTGTTCTTGACAGCATTCATCCCGCTGTGTCCATGGTTATCACAAATCCAGGATAATCCAGGAACTACATTACCATGTATGTTTCCCTCAGCGCTGTCTCTGGACAGAGCCAAGATCAGGCAGGGAAAAAAGTCCAGGAAGAAGTAAAAGTGAATATGCTTCTACTTCACAACTATATTAGCTTTATCTGGGAAAGCATTCAAACAGTAGCAACCAAAGGCGGAAAACAAAGCTGCAATTCATATTCAAACTCAAGAGAGACTATGAAGATGCACCTATTTTTGGAACTTACCTAGATACACGTCAGACAGAGCTTTAGTCAGCTTGTTCCCCAGTCATGTGGAGTTAGAAAGAGGATGCCAAATGGGTTGCACTGCTCCAACCTCAGGTAGCTGAAAAAAACAGCTTCATTCACATCCATGCAAGTCCACCGGTAACAGCAAGGGAGCACATCTGCACTTCTGATTCTTGCTCATTTTCAGAGCACAGCCTTGCTGGACAAAAATTTCATTATGATAAATGTTACAGGTAGCCAGTGCCCCTCAAAACTAAGAGCCAGGCAGCAAAGGTAGGAAAAAAAGAGCTCAACTCCATAGAAGGAAGACTTCTCGCACCACCTTCATTTCTTTCCATGGAAAACAGAATTTAAAGCCTCTTTCTCCCTAAGAACAACTTACGGTTTTCCCCAAAGCTCTCAAGTGTACCACTTTACAGACCAGAAACCTCATACTACCCACAGAACCTGCCAAGCTCCACAGCAAAGAGCTCGGTAAGGGGAGTGAAGAGGAGGGCAAGGACACTTACTTTCATCTTTGGCCTATCTCAGCTCTCTTTCCTAGAGGCCTGTAAGAACAAAAGGTGCCACAAACTCTGAGAAGCAGCAGAATTAAGATAACAGTCTCCTTGTGAGACAAAAGCTTCCCTGTGATATAACTAGGAACGAGACACAGCTACAGTACTGCTAGTCCGAAACCTAAGTGTCTCTAATAATAATAATTCAGGAGCATGAAGGCTGTTTTGAGCCAGACAGCAGCTCATCACAGAGCATTCATGGCTACTGCTGTCTAAAGCTTCCCCTTAACTGATCAGGCTGAAGCATCATTTTAGGCACAGGACCTTGACATGATGAAAGAAACAAACACATGGCTCACAGAATACTAATTATTCATGAAAATTGAACTTATGAATAGGTTATTTGATAAGAAAGGTTTCCCTTCAAACAATATTCTGGGTTTTTTTCCCTTCTCTCGAAATACGTCATAGTACTATAGCATTAGCCATGTCAAGACAAATGCACACTAACACTGTAGCAACAGCAGCACTAATGAGGAGGTATCTGGGAAAAAAAAGAAGTCACTGATGGTAGGAAAGTTACTGAGCATTAAAAGAATAGCCAATATAAAACTAAATTGGTTCTCTGTCTCATTTCTGTTGGGGAAAAAAATAAAAATCAAAAGCTGGATTCATTTTTCACTGGATCATTATTATGCTCCTCTGGAAATTGTGTGCAGTGACTTTCATTCCAGGAAATAATATAAGTCTAGTATTAGAGCTGAACTCAGGAGTCACACGCACTTTAAAACCACAGATTTAATTGGGTTCTGGGATCAAAAAGTTATATCCGGGTTGCATTTGCCATTCTTTCAGCCTCCAGTTGTCCTTTCCAAATCAGAATTGCTAATAGCAACTTTTACAAGTCTGTAATAGTGAAAACTCTCACATACAGCTAATGGGCTGGATTGTGTCTGGCTCTAGGAAGGTGTGCAAAGGGGAAAAGACCACAAAGAGCCTACAATACACAGTATATTTTCTGCAGGGCCAGCCAGGATTCACAGCCTTCCAATTTATGGAGTGTAGGCCAGTGCTAGACTCTCAAAAGCACTTGAGGAGGGTTATGGCTTGTTACTCCTGTAGCAATCAGCTTGCCTTGCACAAGGGCAAAGGACAGGCCAGTGCTGCATCTTCTCAAAGGGGGCAATAACGGCCAGTCTTTTACAGAACAACTGAAAGTTTTCCTTCTGGTCAAGCAACAGTGGTCTCCAGATCTTTCAAACTGTAGTAATCTCATCCCTACTTTTAAGAACCCTGAAAATTCTTAGCTTTGAGTTTTGGCCAAGCCAGGGATGCTCATGTTGGTTTTGAAGAAAAAGCAGATTGAAACTCAGTACTTATTATGTGCTGCTCCTGGAGAACAGCGCTCCTCAGCTCTGATTGCACCCTACAGAGCTCAAAACCACATCCCTTTCTGTGCCAAGGGATGATAAGCTAAGCCTAGCTGTTCTCAGAGAGGATGCTAGAATGTGGAATTGGACTTGCAGTAGCTGGCTGACAATAATAGTTTTAGAAGAAACACATGTTACAGTGACAGTAGCAAGTTTAAGCTCTGGGTCATATTAGTGACACTCGACAGTGCTGATAAAAATCATAATGTCAAACTGTAGCTAGAAGACCAATAGTTTACGTAATAAATGTTCTTTCTCTACTATACAACAGGCACTTAACTTTTATTCCCTCAGAAAAAAAATGGAGAAAGAGCTCTTCTTTGTCTTTGCTATCAGAATCAGTCACCAGACTTTCAAAAAAGACCAGGAAGTCAAATCATTAGGGAGTTTGTTAGTGTTTGTTTGGGGAGTTTTGTATTTGCAATTCAAATTATCTTCTAATACAGTAAAATTTAATTTCATTTAAGATGCATATTATTTGCCATACAAATACCATTTTAAAACACTTGCTGAAGTTAGATACAGTCACTTGACAAAAATATGAAGGAAAAGAATGAACATCAAGAGAAGAGAAAAACAAGAAAGAAATCCTGCCACAAAGGTGTCCTCATGTCAAGAAATGACTCATATGAAGTTGCAGGTTTTGCACCCATCTCAGCAAAAGGGTGGGAAAGAATATCATTTACCTTGTTTGTGGAACAATACCTCAACATTTTTCTTTTCTGTTGGTGTGTACTGATAAATACGAATCCAGAACAAATCCATCAGCTGCAGGGAGTGCCTGTACTTTCAACATCCTTCAGCAGCAGAGAATGTTTTCCATTCTGCTCAGGAAGTGCACCCCTTTATAAACATGCGAACCAAAGCCCTCTATTCTTTAACAAAACATGTCTCAAATTAAAGCATTAAATCTTTCCTTAATCAAAGGAGCAGCAGAGGTTGAACATATCATCATTTTGCTATTCAGATTTACCATTATTATTACTAGGATAGTGAGTAGTGACATAAAATGGACTCGGAGCTCCTTTGAGCAAAGCACTGTGCAGAACATAGGGGACATGCTGGCACAGTGGGAAGCCAGTGAGTTAGTACACCCTGGGACGCCACCCCATCTTACCTCATACATGTCTGCTCCTGACCTATTACAATTTCAAAGTTAGTGTAAAGCATTTTCATGGCAATGCTTCAGGATAGTTTAATTTAACCTGCTTTCATTTACATCACCAGTGAAATTAAAGCACTCACAGTCAGCTACCAAATTTCAGCTGAGAGGCAGAACTTCCAGCAGTGCAGAGGTAATTCCTTGCAATGCACTGCCTCGCTTGCGACTGCGCAAACATGGCCTAAGAAAGTCCTCGACTGACAGAGCTGACAACTGAAATGGCAACATGGATAAAGGGTGCGTGCCAGGAGAATGGGAGAGTCGAGTCAGACAGATGAAATAACTTGTCCCCAGTTGAACAGCACACTAATGGCAAAGCCTAGAATATAATGGATTTCCTTCCAGACTACCTACTCTAACAAAGCTACCAGTTTGTCCACCAGAACTTTGCAAATAACTTCTGTGACCAATACACACCAAACACTCCTATGAGGACAGGATTCCCAGATCGGTTTATCAGAACAGCCGTCTACACCAAGCTGTCGTGCCTATGGCTACAATACTCTACCTACTGGACACAGCTACTTCTAACATTATTCTTCCTTCAAGTCACAAAAGAGGCTATACTGGGTCAGAGCAGAAGTCCACCTAGCCCCAAATCCTGTCTTCAACCATAGCCAGAAGCAGACACCAAGAGAAGAGCACGGGAACGAAGGAAACATACAGAGATACCACCCTTGAGCGCACTCCAGCCTTCAGCAACTTGAGGGTTTGGCACTTCACAGGGTCTTCTGGAGGCAATTCCTATGTATCTAGCATCCTCAGTGGATTTCTATGCAATGAAATTACCCATTCTCATTTTGAACCCAGGCGAACTTTTAGCATCCCCAATACACTGTGGCAAAAGCATGAATTCTTCCTTAGACAGTGCTCAAATCCCCAACTCTCAAGATTCAAAGCGTAGTGCTCAACCCATGCAGCCATCTAAGCAGATCCATCTTTATGGCTCCAAACAATCTTAAGGTTTTACCTCCATTCACCCAGTCAAAAGTTGTCCTTGTCTACGATCACCACTTTCCCTTAATTTCTAATGATCCCTGTCCTCCCCTTCCACCACATATTCAGCCAGCATGATCAAGAATGATGCCAACATAGGCCGCAAGAGCAAAACTGACAGGGAAGAAAATCCTCTTTGCAAAAATAACATTGCTCGGGGTAGGAAGCAAGCTGTCCGTCTCTACACCTGTTGCCTCCCTCTGTGAAGGCTCTAGCATACGAGCAAATAGGCATCATGCCCTCACAACACACAGAGATGAGTAATAGCATTGCCTCTGTATAACTCAGGTAGAGATACAAATTCATTCCACTTCTAAAGAAAAACCATTCATGTCATTTTTGGTAACCATGTGGTATCTCTACCACAACAGTGACAGTAAAACGCAACTGCTATCAAGGCTACCAGTTTGTCTAACCATAACTTTGCAAACAACTTCTGTGACCAATACACATCAAACATTCCTATGAGGGCAGGATTCCCAGATCGGTTTATCAGAACAGCTGTCTACACTAAGCTGTCGTGCCTATCGTTACAAGAATGTGCCATGGCTAATCTGGATCTGGGTGGGATTAACTCCCTACAGCTGCTGGTGCTGAGATTTCTGGCTCTATTTAATTTGGCAAAGAACCACACAGGAAGCTGAAAGACTCAGTCACTATAGTGAAGCTTCTGACATTTTTGTCCCTGGACCCTGGAGAACCCAAACACAACTCCTGCCAGAAATCAGTAAACTATTCAATTTACACAAACAGGCATGTAAACTCAGGTTGTAGCTTTGTTACCAACTTAAGCTGCCCAAAGTGCAAGTTGTCTCTGACAGCGGAGTCCTGCTCTCACCATCTCCCTTGGCTGGGTGTTCTCTCACTCCCTCTCGGGTGCCAGCACTAGTGCTTGTTTGGCCATGTGCTGAGCTGGCTCAGGGAGCCCAAAGACAAAAAAATAAAATAAAATTTAAAAAAAAAAAAAAAAAAAAGCAGAATGCCTTAGCTTTCAGCCAGATCTGCTCCCTAGCCTGATTCACCTGGCAGCCACACAAAAGCAAGTGACTGCAGTAGGGAAGGAGCAGCTGCCAGCAAGGACAGAATTACCTCTAGCAGTAGGACTGGATTAAATAACCATGAAACGGCAGCGTGGTAGGACTGCGCTCGCTTTCTACAGAGCTCAGTGGTGTTGCAGCGAAGGAAGGGGACGGGTCTGCTTGTCTGCAGCACTGCGTAGATCACGATCCTGCCATGACTCTGGGCAGCCACTTCTTAAGATGATTTAAATATCTATAAACAATGCCTGTTCAAGATTAAACAAATTAGTTGGTCTGACAGTGCACACTTAATAATTACTTCACCAACCTTTGGATGGTTTATCTAAGCCATTAAGCCTGCCTCAGCTTTCTTAATAAAGAACATACTTTAGTAGCAATGTGCTGTTCGGATCCCGGCCTAGTTTCACAACAACAGATGTCAACTTCACAACCTGCCATCTTCATCCCTGCTGGGTGGAGAAGAGGACTACCTGGCACCCCTTGCTCTCAGCCTCTGGAGAAACACAAAGGTCTATATGAACCGAGGACACAGAGTACCCTATTTTCCACAAGACCTGATCTTTCCATACGAGCATTAAATCAGATTGTTGAGGAGGGAGGGGAGACTTGCACTGACCATGCCTGTTGTGCATTTGGGAAGCTTATGTTGCTGGGAATGCCTACCTGGTGCATATCCGCAGCCAATTAGTGGTAAAAGGCACCTCCTGCAGAGCCCATCAAAGCCACCCCACCCCTAATAGGGATGCTACACAGAGATCTGAAGCTCTGCCTTCCTCCTAGAGGGAAGCAGGGATTCCCTGCACCATACAACACAGTAAAAGATCAAATCCAGGAATCAAACTCAGATATCTCACTCACGAGATCACTAAGGCTGGCAGAAACATCGATTTTAATCAAAATCAAATAAAAAGTGAGCCAGTGAACCTTCAGAGAGCTGCCACAAGCAAAATATGTACAGCTTCACTATGAAAGACAACAACAACCACCACCTCATAGCCGCATCTGTACTAAAACACATTTGACATTAGCCACGTTAGCCATCCTACTGGACTTATTCCCACTGGCACGTGGCTGCAAATTGCATCCCCTTATACAGTAACGCCTAAGAGGATTTGCCCCAAGAGAGAGATGACATGACTCCACCAACCTTCCCCCCCGGGTTTTTCCCAATGGAAGAAAGCTTTAATTTGCACCTAGTGCTCTACAGTACTTTCTCCATTAGAGGCTGCAGGGACAAAAAAAAAAAAAAAACAAAAAAAAACAAAAAAAACAAAAAAAACCACTAAATCTGTGCATCTCTAAAAACCAGGACCAACTACACCTGTTCAGTCCTGTAGAGAGAAGGAATCTTGTCCTTTTTCTACCAATATAGTCATTCCTATGACCAGGATCTTTGATCCAACGTCCTCACCAACAAGGGGTCAAGTCTACAGACTTGTATATGCTCAAACATTTAGTGCCTCTAGTATGCCTCCATTTACAGCTTTGATTTCTTAAGCAACTTCCTCACCAGGAAGCTTAACAAAGTAATGTCTGAGATATGGCCAGAAATGTTTCTCCACACATCCCCTTCAAACCTTCCGTGATAAGAGTCATATATAATGCCTCCATTAACTAAAGACTTTTTAGAACCAAAATCAGAGGCAATCTGGAAGATATTGCAAGTGAAGCTGTTGAAGTAGATTTTAGGAGTAAACAGAGGTTTAAGAGTCTTTAGATGACAAAGAAAGAGCCTCAACGTCCACACTGAAGTACTGCAACATACTTTTTTAGCCCTGCCAAGCAGCATTTTTTTTTTTCTCCTTTACCCTCTCCTTTTCATCTAAAGCATCCTTCTGCGTGTAAAACAATTTTCCAGCTCCTTTGCGGCCAATGGATTCCACTAAGCAAAAAGAGCTGAAAAAGTAGAAGAAGAAAGTATAAAAAGAGCCACAAGAAGATGTGGTAGCAACCCAGACTCACCTTCAAAACTGGCCTTTTCATTTTAGTTAACGAGTTTCATCCTTGTTATAGAAACAGGGACAATTATGTTCTCCAATCTTTAAGGAGGGTGGCTGAAAATCATTAGCAACACCTGCATCTGCAAATCATTTTGTAATGCTCTGAATGAAAGATGATAATAAATTGCAGTGACATTTATGGAACATTTGCAATTTCATCATTCAAGAGAACACAGGGATTCTGGAGGAGAAGCACGATAGAAAATCTTATATGATACGAAATAATATGAGTAGTTTGCATTTATATAGCTCCCACCACCTGAGAATATTAAAAAAAAAAAAAAGACATCAACTGCATCTCTGAACATCTTTCATAAGATTCTATAGGCTTCTTACCGACCACAGATCAGAAAAGGAAGACACAAAATAGCGACTTTTGCTTCAGTTCATACACAGCAGGGTAAAAGGCAGAAGAAACCAGTCAGAAATTCCTTGCTCTACCTACCCCATGGCTTCTTAAATGCTGAAGTACCTACATCAGAAAAAAAAAATTCTCTAAAACATAATGAAATGGCACAGAAATATTTATCAACAATGCAATCTGGGATAGAGTTTAGCCTTTTAGCAATATACTCTGAACCGAGAGATGAAATAAGTTGCATAGCACGTATGTAATTTATTCCTAAAGCAAACTCTACTGTAACTTAATTAACATACAAATACAATTTTTCTTCCATTCAATAATAAAAGGAAAACTCTTTTCTATTTCCTAATGAACTAGTTAAAGTTTCCTTTGTTTCAGTTCTCCAAAAATGGAAGTGTTACTAGTTTATTCCTTGACTACTTCTTTTAACCTTATTTGTTGCAGGAATTTCGGGGAGTACAAACAAGCATAAATTGAAAAAACTTCCTAAAGCCATTTGAACTTAATTGTTTTCAACAACAGCGGTTTATATTTCAGCATTATCATGTTGTCTGGCCCCCTTCTAATTCTCCCCAAGACTTGGAACATGGTTAGCGGGGGAGCAAAGAAGAAATCAGGTGGCTTATGAATAATTATCACTTTTTACAGTACTTCTCTACACACATTTCTACTAGCACACCGTTCTAAATTTAATGGGATTCTGAATACTCTGAACATAAAGGGAAGTATTTACACGGAGCAGCATTTTCTGACTTGGTTGATTTACTGTTGGTAGAAAGAACTCATTAGCTGTCAGGCCAGTTGTTGAAGAGACCATAATGCCAATGCACAAAGTTGACATAATGAAAATAAAGGAAAGAATCTGGGCCAAATTCAGAGGCAATCTGTAAGGTAATGTAATTTATACCCACTTATGCTCACTCAGATTCCCTCAGAACTTGTTCTACCCAATCTATTGATGCATGAGGGACTCTAAATTGATGTCATTTATATGCCAAAGAGTCAGAAACGCTGTAAGGCCCCAAAGTCGAAGGCACTTAAAGTCACGCTTTCCTACATATTGTTCTCTTTTTTAATCTGTCCTGAATCCTCCCTCCTTTTACCGTTTCAGTCTGCAATTTATGCCATCGAGAATCCCCGAGATGCAATGGGTCAAGTGAGAGGCAGGGTGTAGGTAAGTGAGCATGACTGTAAGGAAATCTAACTTGATGTAACACAGAAGCTAGGGAAGCCAGGTGTCTCTCACATGCACATCTACTCTCCTCATCACGTAGATTCAATCTGAGATTTGGCTCTGCATGTCCTCCATTACCACTAGCAATTGAATTTGCTACTCACAAAACACAAGAAGACGCAGCTCACAGACCCTCATTTTCGGGCCTGGAGGACCATTATGATAATCTAGTTTGACCTTCTGCATAACAGAAGCCATCAAATATCACCCAGTAACCCCTGGATTGAACACAGCAAGTTGAGGATGAATGAGAAAGACACCCAATGTTGATTTAAAGACTTCAAGTGATAGGGAAATCGGCTGCATCCCTCTGCAATCTGTTCCAGCAGTAAATTACCATTACCTTTCAAAACATGCACCGTGTCATCTCTTGAATTCTACGGGCTTCAACTTTCAGCCATTGGCTCTTTCTTTGTTATACTAGGCTGGATAAATTTCTTTCTGTATTTCTTATAAAGGGTATATCAGATTGCCTCTCAGCCTTCAGTTCAGTGTCTCACATTTTCTAGATCCGAAATCAAGATAATACAAACATTGTAATCAAAATAGTTTTAGAATGAGTTGAGCTTGCACTGAAAAATATTTATATACCCTATCCTGATAAAGGCCTTTTCATTTGGAAGAGGAAACAAGACAGCTGGAATCTGGTGACCACAGCTTCCTTCTTCAGTTTCTGAACACTCCAGGATACTATCAGTTGAAGTTTACTTTACTCTCTCTGCTAGGCTATCTGAATGTACTGGGATGAAGGGAAAGAGAGCCAGGGTTGCAAGCAGCTTGATGGTTAAGCCACCACTCTTCAGTCCCTTCCAAAGGTCTCTGACTGACAGCATTTCTGCTATTGCACTCTGAGAAGACACTCCATCACACACAAAAATGTTGAGTGTATCCCAAAAATTCAGATTTTGTCACTATCTCCTAATATACAGAGGTACATGGTCAGCAGTAACTCTGGTGGCAATGATATACAGTCCTATTTTCTGGTTTCCTGTTGAACTACAAAATATTGTGTAATAAAAAATCCCCACACCTCAAGGGAAATCTCATTTCAAACTCTGTTACAACTTGAGGAGTTGCAGGAACGCATGAGAAACACACAAAGGGATGCTCCGGAGCAGCGTTCTGGTCTTCTACCAACCAGTAAATGGGATTATCCAGAACGGGATGTTTTCATGTGGTTTGTGTTCTTGTTTCTAAGCCCTACAAGAAGATTCATCAGACAATACTGTTGTTTCTGATTTCAGAGGTTGGCACGCTAATCCGTTCTGCACTGGAACGCTTGATGCTGCCTGTCCCAGCCAGAGACATGTTAAAGTTTTACACTCCGTATGAATGAAAGGGCTGAAGCACAGACTAGCCCCATTTCTCTTTTGGTCAGAAATCTAACTCCTGGATAGAAACAGCTGGCTCCCAGCAAAGTTATGTTCCTCTATTATCTGTCAGGATTAGCTGCTGCTCATTTGGGAAGTCTGTTCCCCAGGAAAGGCACAGCCTTCTCACAGGAGCATCAAACAGAGCCACGAGGAAGCGCATTGCTGCAGCGAACCACGAAGAGCGGCCAGCGTCAAACACCGGTTCAGTGCTTCCTATCAGTTAATGCCTTTCATCCCGCGGCCTCTTTCACCTCCAGACTTGGCCTCTGTCTGCTTTTACACCTTCCCGGAATAAAATCCTTGCTTCCCCCACCCACCTGGTAACCATCATTCAGCTGGTTTGTCTATGACTCACGCACTTCAAAACCCTGCTGACTCACAGTCCTCAAAAAAGAAACTTGCTCAAAGAACGTACTGAGACGCGGGTACGCCATCCACGCCAGTGAGGAATTCATCCAAGTTGACCCAGTCTCTTTACTAGTGAAAGGCAAGAAAGATGCACTTTGGTTGTGAATCGTTATCGTTTTAAAACCTAATTAGCTCACAGTTATTTATAACCAAAGTATACTTCGATGGCCTGATTTCCAAAAATATTACGCACCCAGTCGCTCTCACCAAATCTAATGGGCACTCAATAGTAAAAATAAGAGAAGGCTACACAGCTTTTGGAACAAGAATAGACAAACTGGCTTCTTGAACACACTGCTAAAAACTGTGACTTCAACATGTGATAATACATATTTAATACCTTTGAAGAGTATGTGAAGTTAAAACAACAACTGCAGAAAAAAAAAGTGTATTATAAAAAAATAATAGTTTAAGACATTTCAGATGGAGCTGTCACTCCCGAGTTGACCCTGCTCCTTCACCTCCATATATTCTATGCAGAATGAAGTGTGTTTACAGGGGAGGGACAGCAAGCCCTCCTTAATGGACAAAAACGAAAGAACCAGACAAATTTGCCTTCCCCCCCGCCCCCACTATAAAATTATTAGCACACTGGATGAGGTACCTGGGGAGGTAGCAGAACCTCTTTAACCAGAGGGTGAGGGCTTCAGCAGCTTCCTCAGCCATGCCTCTCACCATGAGGTAGGAATTCCTCATGTCTCATTATAATACAAGCCACTGACTGAGGAATGCCTGGTAGAGATACTGTAAACGCACTTGATTGCACCTCTGAGGAAGGAAGGATGGTCTGGATGACTTCTTGAGGTCTCTTCTGATACTGTATACCTTCTAACAAAATACTATCAAGACCATCGAGGAAATAAAACAAACTTCTCACTGCAAGATTATCCTCCCTGCTCTCCCCATTTCTCGTGGACTCTACCAGAATTCCTCCTTCTCCACAAATTGCCCATTAAATGAAGTCTAGTTCAAACCCCTGCCTTAATATTCAGTGGCTTACTTTCAACTCTCTCTAGCTACCACCAGCACCCTTTCTCAGTCAAAAGTTACCAGAGACATCTCTCTTCACTAGGAAGCAATGGGGAGGCACTCATAAATGTTGGCAGCAGGACAGGTCTACAAGTTTGCTCTAATATCTGGAGCTCACAATCACGCGAGGTTAAAAAAGAAAAACAACAACAAAGGAACAACAAGAGGACCAGTCGTCTTCTGAATTAACCACAGGACTCATTGCTATAACTTGAACTTCTTCAAGAATTTCTTACTGTTCGCATCCAAGGAAGGTACCCATGCATATAAACCGAGTATAAACTAATCAAGGTATTTCTCTGACAGACTGGCAAAAAAGACAGAGAAAACAATGATGTTATTTTTATTTCTCTGAAATTATTTGAGAAGAGCTAAGTACCTTGTTTAAACAGACAGATTACATAGTTGGATAGATAGATTAGCCACACAAGACTAATACTGAAATGGTTCAGAACTGAATATCCAAACCAGTTAGTAAATCCTCTCACTGTAATCTTGCTAGTTTTAAGAATTTATTCCTATCTACTAATTTACACATTTACTTGAATCGTTTCAAAAGATAAAAGACTGCATCTAACAATTCTCATGAGCTGATACAGAACTGGTATGCATCACCTGTAAAAATGTAAATATTATTTGAATGTTTTTCAAACAATCTAGATAACATTGAACACAAAAGAAAACCTCTGTAACACTAGATATTTGATAACTTGTCCCTTATCTGCTTGATGTGACATTTAGGAAAACACATTTTTAAAAGTCAGTAATCTATTCTGACTTGAACAATGGTGCTTCTTGTAGCCTAGAACCTCAGTAAAATCATAAAAAGGAGCAGGAAGAAAAATGAAAAACTTTAATAACATCTCCCAAAGCAATAATTTAAAAAAACTACTGTACTATTATAATGTAAAATTAAATAAGACTGATATTTTACCTGAAAAATCCCACCCAACATACTTTCTCAACCCCCTAAAGAAAGATGTGCCAAAGATTGCAGAGTTCACCAGGGACTTCAAAGTTGCTATCAATCTCTGTATAGAAAGCATTCAGATACCACAGTGATGGGCAGCAGTATAAAACCCTAAGAGAGAGAAAAATAGATAAAATGCCCTCAGGAACAAGTTTCTTTCCAGGAAAACTTACTAAACCAAGGCTTAAATTGAAACAGTATTATTTTTCTATGTAGTGGCAGTTTTTCATCTCTTAACTCTCTATTGTTTGTAATACACTCACAAAATGAAATTTCTTTCCTAAAGGCCAAATTCTGCCAGTCCTCTTCCCGCTGAATAATTCCTCATTGCGTATGCAGTGCTGCGGTTTCAGCAGAGCTGCTCACAGAGCGACGTTCTGCTGCGAGCACACCCGGACGGCAGGATGGGGCCCAAAGGGAGAGCTCCTCACAAGTTGTCAGTCTCCTGACATGGGCACCCCATTTGTCAGTAAATCACTCCTACCAACAACAATGGGAAGAAAATTAATACGACTAAAGAAATCAGGCACAGGTTTTTCCTCTAGATAGTCTGCTTTGGATTTTCCCACTGTTAATGCTGAGTAAGCAACAGATACAGCAGCACTCAGCAGCAATGTGAAAAACAAACCCAGAATTTCAAAATACATGTCTAATTAAAAAAAAAAGTCAATGATCATCAGCTGAGTGCTAACGCACAAACCTTAGTCTATAAACTCAAGAAATACTCAGGACTGCAACCTACATCTAAACCTAGGGAGCCCTGGTGAGGCTGGCTGATACATCCCAAGCTTTCCAGAAGACTGCATTCTGCTTTTTTGGTGTGCCTTTTGAGCCTTTTAGGCGCACCCGGGTCAGATATTCAAGCTTTTCTCTGCAATCTAGAGGGAGATAAAAATCGGTACATATACGAAACACACATACTGAAAATGTAGATCCTTTTGAACTAATGTACCTTTAGGAATAATAAATTCCTGCCACTTAATATAACTATGAGAGCTGGTAACAGACCAAAGCAGTGAGTATTTTTTCAAAATGCATGTTTCATAAACTCCACCTAACTGCTAGAGAAGCTTCTGTCACATTTCTCCTCGTCTAAGCAAATAATCATTTTCTGACAGCCCTTGCATCCCAAACACTACAAGATTTTTAAAAATTAAAAAGATATAAGGGAAGAAATTATGTCCATCTTCATTATCCAAGTTGCCAAAGGCAAACAAACAATAAAGTTATTTAAATAATTAACATTATGCTGCTAACAATATGAAGTGTTACCTGTAAGAGATACAGAAGTATTTGCTTTTAGAAATACATTCTATCACTGCTGTAAAAAAAAATTCTTCCCTTGGTCTCCCAGCCCCCTTTTTTTCCCCCCTAAGAAAAATACAGTAAAAGTGAGAGAAGATTTCCCTGTCAGCTTGTAACTGCTATTAAAAAAAAGTAACATTTAAGCCCTAAGGAGCTCCTGGCCTTCAAAAGTGCAAGTACATACGGTTCTAGTTGAAGTTAATAGGAGCTGCAGGTGACCAGCACTTCTGACTCTGAGGCCCCAAGCTACTGTACAAAGCACTGTCCCTTTGAAATTTCAGCCTACTTGCTGATGTGCAAGACATATGCATCCCTTTCCCCACAGTATTTACTTTTTAAAAGCACTGAACAGTTGTGGGAAACACGGCTCTCCTGCAACGTTACAGCCCTAGAGAAATGGGAAGCAAGTATGAAAAAATACCAACTCTAATCCTCACTGAGCGTGAGCCCCCGGCCATTGCACACCATGATATTTCTAGAGCTCTCATCTGCTGGGAATAGACTTGCTGTCTCACACTGACCTCGGCTGCTTTGCTCTTTTGTCCAGTTCCATTTCGTTCCCCACGAAGCCAGCCAGCAACATCAGCTAAGGCTTTATTTTTGAAGCGCCAGCATGCCGACACAGGCACCTCCAGAGCACCGCAGCTTCCTTTGCTTCGGTGCCAACTCCCAAAATCTGCCAGACAGCAACGCATGGGACAACGGCCACCAAACAGCAAGGATGGAGAAATCAAAGCCCAGACAAAGCCCAGGGAATCATAAAGGTAGTTGTGAACTGAATGCATGCAACTGCAACCCTAAATATTAGGAAAGAAAATTAAAAAAAAATTAGCAATGCATGAACTGGGAAAGCAGAGTGACTCATTCCCAAGGTGATGGAGTAGCACACAGTATATGGGTGAACAACAGACACTAGTTACCGTCTACCATCCAGGTCCTGGCACTGCTCTGCAGTGCAACCTCCCACTAGGCACTTCACTTTGCTTCTGCTCCTACCCACCTTTGTGAGCCTGCCTTATTTACATTGCTCATAAACTCTTGCAGGCAGGGACTATCTCTTACCCTGGTTTTGTATGCAGCTCAGCACAACAGAACTGCACAGTCAGAGGCAGTCGGCAAACAGTAAAACACCATCAAAAAAAAATAAAGAGGAGAAGAGTATCACTGGCTTAGGAATTACAATTGCAATATCTATATTAAAAAAAAAAAAAAAGTGATGGTCAAACGGCAGAACAAGCACCATGACATACACATAAGCATTAGGTGAAAGAAAAATGAGAACCAGAAGAGCTTTTAAAAGGATGAGAAAAAAAAAACAAAATAAGGGGGAAAAAATCCAAAACTGATAGAAAATGGTAAAGAGGTAGATTTGCTAAATCACAGAAGATGGACAAATCATAGAATAAAAATAAGGCTTCTGGCTTTCCTGCCATTCTTTTCATGCTAATGGTGCCCACACCTCATGCCTCAGCCTTTTCAAGGTCTGTCCTTGTCACCTAAGCATCCGATTGCCTCTTTGCCACTCG
Organism: Platalea leucorodia; assembly: GCF_965183815.1. NCBI lineage: Eukaryota > Metazoa > Chordata > Aves > Pelecaniformes > Threskiornithidae > Platalea > Platalea leucorodia. The sequence goes on from NC_138823.1 coordinate 124,210,176, forward strand.
GGCTGGTTAAAAAGAAAGCACGAACTTACCTGACAATCTCTCCTGAGAGCAAATCAGAATGTGGGAAAGAGGAGGAAGGAAATAAAGTTCACATATCTCTACCCCAGAATAGCTGACTAGCACAGAAAGGAAGTCACCCACTGAAGGTTAAGAAATAATAAACAACTAATAATTTACTCCCTTGCTAAAAGACCAGGAGAGATGAAGCATAAATGCAGTCTACTTCATTGGCTGTTGTTGGAGCATGGCAGTCATACTTCATTCCTCAAGTCGTATTGTAAAATCACAATCTACATCTTTGTGGCCATTGGCACAGTTCCTTGTTCTGCTTTAAAAACACCAATAATCCACCCTTGTTTGTAGTGTTTTCACATATTTAAAACAAAACCCTTGGGACATAAGAAGTTATCAGCATCAGGAATATCACCCATTTCTCTCCCATCCACAATGTACCTTTGAGTCAAACAAGCTGTAATTTTTAAAAATGCAGCTACTTCCAACACAACAGTAAGGGAAGCACATATGATCATGTTACAAGCCAAGATGAGAGGAATAAAAAAGTAATGACAACAAAAAAAATCTAAAATAAGTGCTGGCAAGACACATAACGTCAGGCACGAGAAAACCAAAGCCAGTTGGCTCTGATGAATCTGTATCTATCAACTACTATTTAGCTAACACCTACCCGTAAATAACTTCTTTGCTATTCCCTTGACGATTAACAGGGTGCTGTAGATTGGAAAAATGACCCTGAAGGACTCAAACACAGGCCAGTCCTTACATGATGTTGATCAAATTGTGGCAATCATTTCGAATACCCTTCCCATCAGGGCCTGACAGAAGGCTCCGCAAGGGCCAGCAAGGCTGAGGGCTGTGCGCGGGCACCCTTTGAAAGGGTTTTTCCCTCTGTTACGTGGAAGGATGAAGTAGCCCTTTACATCCTTACCTAGGTGTCCGCTAAGTTTTTCATGTCTTTTGGAAAAATCTGGGCCAAGCACTGTTTGAATCTCTACAACAGTGCAAGCTGGGCCCTGATCTGCCCCTCACATCACTGGTCACACACCACAAATGTCCTTTTCACCTGGGCACCTTAGTAGGACTGCAGACAACCACCCTCCCCAACACTGAAACAACAGGGAATTCCTCTCCTCCAGAAAGCGCCTCCTTTTACCCTGCTCCGTTCCTCCTCTTCCCCAACAGAAAGGCTCAAGGGCTGGAAGGCGTAACGTTGAACCAGCTAGGCTGGTTCAGGTGCTCACTTCAGGTAAGTGATTTTTCGAAGTGCTCTGTAATTCTGGATGCCCTATCTAGGAGCCATACTGGGTCTGGCTTCAAATGTTTCTGAGACCTCCCTCTCTTGGAGTTGTGGGTACTTAGCACTTCTGGATAACCAGAGATTAACATGCCACCTTCTGCAAATGTTTTCCTTTTATTTTCCCAGCTTTGCCTCCACTCTTATACCACTCACACACTGCATTTGCTCATAAAGCAGCAACAACATTCATTCAGCAACCTCCAGGTTCTGCCTGAAAAGAAAAGGTGTAGATGCTACACCAGTCTATCCCCAAACGCTCGATAATCCGTATAGGCTTCTGGAGGCTGAGGCCATTATTTGAATGCAGCCATTACATGAGCAAATAAGGTGTTTAAGGCACCTCTCAGAATGGGCTCTGAAGATTAGTTAATGTTTATACAGCCCACTGAAAACTGAAATGACTGCTACATGCTAAGTATTACCATCACCAGGGATCCATTTAAGTAAAAGCAGGGCAGAAAGTGAAGGAAACAAAACTTATTTCTTCTGTCCAGCACAATTACTGCCAGACTTATGCATGCTAAAAACACCCAATAACCCATCTAACACAGTAAATTAATGTTTATGCTATTAAGTTTAGACAATCTTATGCTGAAAGCTTTTCAAACTACAGGAAATTGCACGTTGAGCAAGGACAACTGTATACAATTACAGTGATTTTGTAAAATGGCAGAGATATAAAGCAGAAACTGAGTGGCCGGCAAGGCTTCTAAATCATACAGATAACAAGTATGTCCTGGCGGGCCAGTAGTCTACAGCTTTCTCACGGCTGTTTCTAGAGACGGGAATTATAGACGTAATCTCAAAATTCAAGATGACTCAGTGCACTGCACACCTCTATCTGTGAGACAGCGACAGACAGGTGGGATCAGCGTATACCACTACTGCCACCCTGAAGTCACCACACATCAGCCAGATTTATTATTATCCCATCTTGCACCACCAGCCAGCACCCATAGTAAAAGCACCACCAAAAAGGACACTTTTACTGGAAATATTTGGATCAAGCCCAGTGTTTCTTCAGGATGCAAAAGCTCCAAAGAGATACAAAGAGCACAACCACGAAATCCGATGAGTGCGACGCTCTCCCAGGCAGAAAGCTCCCAGCTGCTTTGCTAAAGGCCACAGCAATACGTCTGCTTTATGCTTGTTTGCACGAACGACTGTTTAACAGTACTTAGTGCAGCTCTACCTTGACACAGTAAACGTCATCTTAATACAGCCTAGGTAAAGCATTCAGTTTACCAAGTCCTACTGCACGCTTTGTCAAACATCTGAAGGACTGCAGTGCTTCTGACTTTTTTCTGATGTCTTTCAGGTATAGAGCGGTATTAAAGGTAGTTTTCATGAATGCAAAACCAGGCAGGGACTTGTATAAGAGCTATCGGTTCTATTCTTTACCTTATTCATTGTACTGTTCACAGCTCTTTTCATCACCAGTCTCCCCTCCACTAAACAATTTCAGAAGTGTCATTTGCACACGAAACCGGTATATATTATACCTTTCAGTTACATATGGTAGATTATCGGTTTGTGTGTATCAGCTGAGCAGAACATCGACAGCTGTGTAGACACATCTCAGCTGATACTAAAAGAAGTCTTCTTGGCAGTTTTGATCTTAAATTAAATACCCTGAAAAACTTAGCTCTAATTAGGCTGAAAGGCAGATATGATTTTCTGGAATGAACACTAAACGAATGCTGCCCATAACACCATCTTTGCAAAATATCTTGTTTGGTTTGTCTTAAAAAGACAACATTTTCAAGATAAAATATTCTGACTTACGAATGATACATCACTGCTGTTTGTGTTTTCACAAAAATCTGAATTTTGTATTTTGTGTGTCGTGCTTCATTAATATGAAATCACCCTCCTGCATCACAGACATATTAGCCGAGCTCCAAGTGACCTAATTCACTTTTAATATTTCATAGTTTGTTAAAAGCTGAAACGAGAGACCGCTAACACAGCTCTGACACCCCCTGTCATGAATCAAAAGATGTAGGGAAAAGGTCATGTACTTACTAACTGGCACCAAACCAAATTCATCACTATAACATGAGAGAACAGAAATGAAGACTGCATCGCCCATTATGCTTCTCTCTTCGTAAGAGCATCCATCAATTTGCACGATACCAACAAGCAGAATTTATTTATACGCATGTCCCCAAATAAAAGGTCAGAGAGATGTGAGAAAGAGAAGAAATAAGGATTGCAGCCTTTGTCTAAGCAAGAAGTAGTTCCTTCCCTTTAAAGCAAACTCAGCAGCAACAGCCTTTGAAGACCAAAAGGAGAAACAATTCCCAACCACATAAAGAAACTAACAAGTCCCTTATATGGCTAAGAATTGCAATGCCATTTTTTTTCTGCAGCCGGAAAAATTAGAACAAGAGGGGAAAATAGAGCAAACTTTAAACAGGCAGTTCTCCGAGCACCAGGGAATTCACACAGGCACATCATTCCAGCTTTAAGAACTGCCAAATACTTTCTTCTTTAAAGGGAAGGAGGACATTACACCAGGTGAGTCCCTGAGATCTAGATTTTAACTCTCCTGCTGTAACTATGGATACCTAGCTTTAAAAACCTTTTGCGATGTAGCGGTACATCAAGCTCCCTTATCTCCTCTGCTGGCGGAACACCTCCATCTAAAGTCCCCTAATCTCCCTTTATCTCGCAGGTCACCAATGCACCACCTCAAGGTTTTGCCAGCTCTGGCACCGTGCGTCCAAAACAGCCCTCTGCCCTATCCACTGCATCTTCGATCCGCCTCTCACCCTCCAGTAGCCCTGGGGTGAGGGGTGCCAGCTTCTCACCCGGGAAGGCAACTAGATCGCATCGCATGTTGTTTCAAATAACCAGAGAGCTTCTCGCAGGGAAGTCAAACGGGACTCGGTGGTTGATCCAGCCCTGCTGCCTCTCGTCGGCGCGAGGCCGCATGCGGAAAGGTCAGGCTCCCGCGCAGCATCGATACTGAGCTTGGAATGGCTCAGCCTGGCTGGTCTCTAAATATAGCTGGGCAGAGGAAGGGCTGTGAAAGGGGGTGGGGAAGGGAGCGGGACAGAAGCCAAATGAGCAATCAGTTAAATAAAACAACATCACGCCGGTCCACCCGTAAGACTCTCCCGCTCTTCTCGGCCATGCTCTGCAGTGGAGTAATGGGAGTATTTAATGGCAGCTTCAGCATTTAGTCTGTTAATGCACCCACAGAATAAGAACAAACTGCTGCTTGATTTATACTTGGGGAGGGGGGATACGAATCTGTTCAACAACTTTTCTTCTTGAATAAATTTGCATCACAGAGGAGTGACATCACTTCCACTACATGACAGCCCATAAATCATCATCAACCACATGGTACCATCCATAAAACATGTGTCATGGAGACACCGACAAGGAACAAAGTATCAGAGAGCTTTACATCGTAAACATGCACTCTTACGCGTCTTTGGGCTTCTACTATGATCTATGTAAGTCAGGTGGTTTATTTCATTTGCTTACATCTGAATGAAGTCAATACAATTAACAGAGGAACCCTTATAGAAAATCTGTCCAAACAATTTCATCTGCATAAATTTACCACAAATGAAACACTTAAAAATGTAAATATTTACTTTTTAAATAAATGACCACATTTGATACTGAAGTTGACTTTACAACAAATAAGCAGGGAGGGAATTTATTCCCACCATGGTTGCAAGCAAGCAAGCACAGAAACAAACAAGGAAGACGAAGAAAGAAGAAAAAAAAAAAAAGTCTTTGCATGCATAAGGAGGAAAAACAATCTTTTTCTCTTATTTGACAGTGTCAGGCCTGAAAAATTTTTCAGCTAATAAAAACTTCTAGGAGAAGAGATTAGACTTTGCTGTAAACCAACAAAATCAAAAAGACAGTAAGGCCGAAGAATTCAACAGGAGCCTCCAATCTGCAACTACAGATAGGACAAGCAACCTTTGCTTCACTTCTCTGTTTAGAAACACTGACCTCGGAAAAGATCTACACAGAAAACTAACTTGTTTCAAATTTCAAAGAGGCTACACAGTATTTTTATCTTAAGAATTATATAAATAAAAGCAAACCCAGCTCTCCGCTCTATCCTTTACTTTTTGTGGATTAACCACGCTTACTCTCTCACAGAAATTGCTGGTCTTCATTATAGGCACTGGGCTCCATGCGAGACATCTCCTATGGCAATCAGACTTCCGCTACATATAAATCATAAATCTCAACTGTGGCAGAGAAAGAAATGGACAGAAAGACAGAGCATCTGGTTTTTGCTGCTCATTCTCTAAAATTATAAATCCCAATAAATAACATTAAATAGAAATTATAGCCATAGAAAACCCAAAATGCTGTTAAATATCAGGTGAGGTATGTCCTCACCCACTCGTACGATGTAGAATCATTTTGATAGACAGCTCTTATTTCTTTTGTAATCTGGTTATTTTTTTTGTTTGTTTGTTTGTTTTTTTTTTTTAAACCTGCATATTGTTCAGCTGTCCCGGTTTTGCCATGGAGAACAGTATGTGCTTTGTGGGCCTGATTCTGCCTTACTGAAGACAACGGAAGCTCTTTCATTGATTTTTCAACGGAAGCAGAACAGATCCCTCTTGCTATAACTTCTAGTCGATAATATTATTGTTAATCAGCTACTTAAAATATTGGTATGTCATTCTGCATCAGTAGACACCATTTTCAGGCTGATACCTCGCACATTTAGAGTAGCTCTCTGTGTGAAAGTGTTTACTTCTAAACTTCCCTCCATCACTCAGTCTTGCCCATACGAGTGGGAAAGCAACTGCAAAACATCACTACACAAACACTCACAACATCGGCTGTGACAATATCCGAGTAAATCGCTGTTCTCTGTCTCCCTTCTCTGCCCATCTGCAGTCTTTGGTATGGAACAACTATATCATAAAAGCTCTTATTCACACATGCTTTTGATATTACACTATTTAATCACATACAGCTGTAGCTGATGAGACTGTTACAAAACACAGTTTTAATGCAGCACTGGAAGCAAGTTCTGGAGACACATCAACCATTTTCCTCTACATAAAATTTCTAACATTAAAAGACTTTTCTTCAAGAAAAACAAAACAGAAAAATAATAATAATAAAAACAGCCCACTCATTTTTTTTTAAATCTGCTTCTCTTCCTGGACACTCCGGAATGGGCCTGTTTGCAAGTGAACTCAAAGTCCCTGCCTGGAGTATAGATAGTGACAAACCCACTTCCCCCACACCAAAAAAAAAAAAAAAAAAAAAAAAATAATTACAAAACCCTGCTTGCAATTATATGCAAAGGGAACACTATCCAGGCTACTTACAGCAAGACCTGAAATGAACTCAGGCATCCTACTTGGAACACATCTCTTCTTATCTGGTTTTTAATTCATGGAAATTTAAGAACTGACAGTCTGATGATTTTTACCAAGATACTTGAATTAAAGTGCGAATATACCATCACGCTTACTTTGAAAGGCCCCCATGCATTAAAAACCAAACCAGACCAGTTCTGAAGCATTGTACTTTACTTTTGAAGGGGCACCTTGTATAAGGCATTCTAAATAGTAATTGTTAACACACAGCATTTGCCTCAGCAAGATCTATGTAGCCTAATCTGGCAAATGCTTGTAACTTCCATCTTCTGTTATGGAAATAAAATATATGCTTGCAAAATAAATCTCCGTAGCATACAGTAACACACAAATATTCAAAAGAGTAAAAATTTGAACTTTCCTTTCCCATAGTTATTGGGGGGGGTTGGGGGTTTTTTTTTTTGGTTTTTTAAATCTAAACAGACTTGCATTGAGACAACACATGAAAGGAAGATCAACTAAGAGATTCCACATTATTTTAATATGTATCATGGTGTCCCTTACAGCAGAAAAAGTATTTTTATCCCAGCATGTAAGGATAAATGGCAAACAGAAATGGAAAACAAACGAGTTCATATATTTCTGCATTTTTCAGAAGAAAGTAACTTTTATCTTCCTTATTGTTTAAAGCAACCGGCAAAATACTAGAGTTAGATGTTAATATTTCCATCAAAATTACAGCCAGGCTTAAATATTTTAGGTGGGATTTAAACGAATTCATATTTCTTTCGGGCAGCTCTCGGAGGCATTTAAAACACGCTGCAATGTACTGAATCAAACAGGGGCTAAGTGCAAACGAACTTCATTCCTAGAAATGCATTTCTCTATTTGCAAGTGTTTGCCTTTACTTTGGCACGATCACATGGGCTCCAGCTAGACTTTTGAGCTCTGGCAGCAATCCAAGCTGCAGATGGTTGGAAATGCAGCCTGAAATCAGTGTGTGGTTGATGAATTACTCCTTACACCTGACCCCTGCTTCACACCAGGCACCAAACACAATCTGAACACTACCAGCCAGAGAAGCCCTGTCAGGCATCTCCGTATCTGGAACACTTTCTTCAAGGCCTTCTGTATGGCCAGATGGCCAAACGTGGGGAATGCGGTAAACCCGCTAAACAGAAACGTGAGTGACAAAAAAGCACGGGATTGGTAGGTACAAGGTGAAGAGAGGCAAGAGCTTTGCGCCAATTCCGAAAATACACCTTCTAAAAGAGGCTGATGGAGCGAGGCGTGCTCATGGCACGCCACCTGAAAGAGGTCCCCGATTCCTTCGTGCCAAAGGATGCCCTAAAAACGGCAAAAAGGAAACAAGACACGTACACACACCCAAATGTGTACCTGTAAAATGACTTTATCAAGCTTAAACTCTTCTGAGTACACCTGTTTGAATTTCCCAATTGTTTTTTCCTCAGCTGGGCCGCGTATCTGTCACTTCACGGACATGCTCATTAAGCCACTCTTGCCTGCAGCCCAGTCTGCATGCTTTTCACATCCATAGAGACAGGACTTTATTCACGTATGTGCTGGGAAATCACACTTCTTCCTTTTGCATGTGTTCACAGGTGCATCAGGCATATAGAGATGAAGAGGTATCGTGGGTACAGTAAACGCCGCCTCTCCGTTTGGGGTATGCTGCCCAGTCAGAAGGCTGAAAGAGTCAACACCATGAGAATTAAACTACCAAACCCGAACCACGACTAATAGATAGGAAATATCTGGAGAATGCATGAAAGCAAACTGCACGGCAATAGCTGCTAAACTGGCATATTTTTTACCCCAAATGCAGGTACAGAGATCGTAAACCAAACAACTCCTGTCGGCAGGTAACTGTGGCACCTCCTCCTTTCTACCCAAGTCATTCAGGTTTTTTTCAGTAGACTGCTTGCAGAGAGAGCTTACCCCAGCTCTAGGTCTAATCATAAGCTGCAGAGGACAAAGATAAAACACAGTGTCTACTCAATTAAAGAGGCTCTTTCAAATATATTCAAATAGTTCGGTTAATATTTTTCCCCCTTTTTCACATCATTACATGACATTTCATGGTGCTTAGTTTTGTTTTTCACTGGGTAAAACGGCGAAGAGAAAAGAATTTGCTTTGGCAAGCAAGAAACTAAAGAAATAAATTCAGACCACAATGCAAGATTTGGCATCATTACCATTTCATATGTGACAATTTACAACATACTCCTGTAAACCAGTTGTTTGAGTAGTTACACCATCAGCAAGGATGCAAGGAAATTTATTTAACGTCTCAAAATAAAACAAAAAACTACTATAGATTCTCATCAGACACACACAAGCTGAACCACCTCTGTGCAATATTCTTTGCAGCAAGAACACAAGACTATCCTTCACTTACAACAGTAACCAAAAAATGTTTATTCTGAAATAAACTCCTAGGACAACTGGACTCCGCTCTCCGGATCTGCCAAAAGAAGTTCCAACACTATACTTTCAAACTGCAGTTGTCAGACAGTGTCATGCCAAAACGAGAAAAATAAGGTTATGTCTTTCCTCAAACTCAGTGCTTGTCCTTAAGAGACACGTTAAATTCCTTGCAATTGTCTCGTAAAAATTGACCTTCCCCTCCCTTTTCTTTTCTGGATGACAACGGGTTTGTCTAAACCTGTAATTAAAGTTTTAGCTTCAGCGGTGGCATCTGATAATGAAGGAGCACAAGTAAATTGAATAATAAGAGTGCGTGCTTCACGTTCCACAAAAGGCTACAAAACACTAAAAACTTGAAGCAATCAGACAAACATATGGAATCCATTTTTTCTATTTATAATCCCATTACCCATATAGCTATTCATTTACACCATTTCTGCACAACAACACGCTAGCTACGTTAGAAGACACAAACACAGAGTGTAGACTGAGATCTTGCGCAGCTCCGCGCTCCCCCGTGAGAAGGACGTGATGTACAGTAACGCGGTACTTCTCGAAGAAGAGCCGAGACAACTTCACCAAACAAGCGAAGCAAAAGCAGCGCTTCACCCAAACGCGCCAGGGAACACAGATTTCCAAACTTTGCCCATTGAACGCGCTGCCCTTCTGTGTTTCAGAGGCTGTACGCAAATGCCATAAGAAAGCCTAGAATTTCTTTCTTAATTGCAAATGAACGCACCCCCCCTCTGCATGCATGACTATGAGCATAAAACCACATTCTTTCTGGAGAGCTGAATCCTACCATGCTCGGTACAAAGAGCGTTTTTTGGAAAATAAAAAGCCGGAGCTCACAGGACAGCTGGAATCATACAGGGGTTTATTAATATGTGTTGCTCTAATAGGCATGATAAAAGATACAGCTCTCCACCACAACGTTATTTGATTACCCGACTATTAGCTTTAGACATACAATGGATCTAACTGCTTTAAAATGTCCCAGAAGCTGATGACTAGCTTTAAGGTAACAAAATCCAGATGCTGCCTGTCTGCACTGCTCTAAACTCGTAAGGTCTATAGAAGAGAAATACTTGCACACGTGTGTATATATATATGTGTGTATATATGTGTTTATTATTTAGGTTTTATGTATGCTCTTAACTGTAGAGCAAGGGAAAAAAGAAAAATTAATGCCATATAAAATGTATCACCAATTTGAAATTTTACCTGTCCTTACAGTAACAGTGCATGTGTGCAACGACAGATGCACATGACTTTTCACGGGGTTGATAATTTTATATACCAGCTATAAAAGTGCGTTTAATTTATTTTTTAAAGCATTGGGTTAAAAAAAGCCACCGTACAAAAAAGCTATTGTTACTATTTTAAGCTCAAATACAGGGTTAATCTCCTCAAAAAACTTATTTTACAAAAGTTAAAAAAATGAGCAAAAAAGGAAAAAAAAAAAAAATAAGGACTACTGGCAAAACGTAAGCTACGTGAGTAAAAGGCATGGAATGTCCAATATTTCTCCTCCAATACTCGAGGCTATTGTTCTTTCAAAAAAACACCATCAATTGTTTCATGTCCTTGGCTTGCCAGGTTTTGAGGAATAGCATCAGTCTACGTCCCCCAATCCCCCAAACAGTTAAAGCTATAGGCAATATTGCAGTCAAGCTAGTGACGGGCTGCTGCTGCAAGAGCAACAATACACACTAAATGGTCACAAAGGTAAAATGCAATTTAGATCGACCTTGAAAGGAAATAAGAAAGAAAGAAAAAAAAAGCCAAAAATCACTCCTAAATACAAAATTAAAAAAGGCTAAATTTTATACCAGAAAAAATTGCACGATACAGTGAAAGAAATAGGAGAGCAAAGAAGCGAGAGGTAACCCTGCCATGAATTACAAGGCTGTAATCATATTGAGTGGTTCTGGTGTCATCGCAACTCCAACCAGCCTGAATCACAGTTTTGACAATTAGTTAATTTATATAATGCAGCAGTCAGGCTATAAAGGTTAACGGGAAAGTAATTTCATTAACAAGGAAATATGACTTATCCTTTCAGAACTGCAGCCAGATCAACACGCTTCAAACCAAAAGTCTGGAGAAGTCAGCCTCCCCCGTGGCACTTCACCACACACAGACGCACACGTCAAATGTCCCATGTGTTAAATTTGCCAGAGAAGCACAATGTGTATATGTGCATGCAGTGCCATACGCCTGTGTGTGCGCCCTGCCTAATTTTTTTACCCCTAAAGGTCGTTAGTTTATTGACTGATACTGTTAATCTGTGGCTGTGAGGTCATACTTGAGAACAGTATTTCCACCCCCCCCCCCCTCCTTTTTTTGTCCTTTTTAAATACAGTGTCCTAACAGGGTTTGCAAACTTTCGGTTTAGGGATTTCTTTTGTTGCTGTCCCTTGGTCGCACAGGAAATCTTTTCAGAGAGCAGACTATTATACAATGGCATTAGAAAAATAAAGCTTTAATTAACTAACTCATGGCCAGGTAGCATCGACTTCACTCAGCCTCTCTCGGAGATGCAGGCCTGCTTTCCAGTCTGCTGGCATTTGAAAAATTATTAAGAAAAGAAGAAAGAAAAAGGAAGCGTGCGCGCTTGGATACGCTCTCCAAAAGTAGCTACCCTCTGTTTCCAGACCTTTTAAATGCAACAGAGTGCAGACGTATCACCCTCAATATTTAATGAAATACTAAAAGCAGCGCAATGCACTGAAACAAACTCCGCCAGATTTACAGTCGGTTAGCTGCGAGCTCTCCTCCGAGCTCCACAGCATCTCCTCCTCAGCTGATTAAAAGTTTGAGTTGCCACAGACAGCTTTTCTAACGGCGAAATGCTTTTAAGCTCCGAATAAGCAGCAGAATCCCTGGATGAGCCACCAAAACAGCGTTTCGTGCCTGATGCTGTCCAGAGCAATCTTTATCCTATACCATAATAAACACGCTACCTGCCCGGTGTTACGATAGCGTTAACCACACCGGTCTCCCCAAACAATAAAAGGAATTAGCCGACGCCAGCAGCCCTTGAGGGAGGGGGAAAAAAAAAAAATTAAATAAAGAAACGAAGGGGAGGGCAGACAGTAACCTTCCTGCCTCCCTCACGCCTGCTTTCTGCCTACCAGCTCGGCTCTGAGCGACACCGAACCCGAGGAGGCGACGGAAAAAGAAAAAAAAAAAAAAAAAAAAAAAAAAATCGCCAGCCAGAAGAGGCGAGCCCGCAATTTGCGCCGCTCCCCATCACCCGCCAAGCGCCCGGCCCCGCCGTCCCCTACCTTGGTTTGGAGATAGTGGGGGTAGTAGTAGGTGTACTGGGGGTACATTGGCTGCTGGTCCAGGCGTTTGCCCATGTAGCTGGAGTCCTTCTGGCTGGTGCAGGGAACTCGTTGGCAGGGTGTAGTGCCCCAGGGCCTTTCTTCCTCTCACGCCGCTATTCCTGACAGCGCCGGGCGACGGAGGAGGCTGCCGAGACTTCCTCGCCGTCTACCGCCCGCTACTTCCAGCGCAGCCAGCACCGCGCACGCACGCACATCGGTGTGTGTGTGTGTGTGTGTGAGGAGCGGGGTGCGGGTGCGTGCGTGCGTGTGTGTGGGGCTGGGTGGGTGGAAGCCCCCTGCCCGGCTGCCCGCGGCGGAGCAGCCCGCCTCCCCCGCTGGCGGCAGCGTGCCTCCGGCGCTGCCCGCTGCCCGCCTCGGGAGGGAAACGTCCTGCGAGAGGAGCCGGGAAGACAGTGCAACTCCAAACCTCCGCAGAGCCGCTCGCTCTCCTCGTCCTCTCCTCGGCTCGCCCCGCTCTCGAGCCCTCCCCTCTCGCTCCCCACCCACCCCCCTTCCCACAAAAAAAAAAAAAAAAAAAAAAAAAAAAAAAAAAGGAAAAATAAAGAAAAAATAAAAAGAAAAGAAAAAAAAAGGGGGGGGAGGGAAGAGCCTTCCCCAGCCTAGTTGCCGCTGCCTCCCTCACGGAGTGACATGGTGCTCGGGGCTCGCCCTGTCTTTCATTCAAACCCCCTCCGCGCCGCGCCGCCGGTGGGAGGGACCTCGGCGCGCCGCTCCCCCGGGAGGCCGGCGCAGGCCGCGCCGCCGCCCCCGCCCGCCCCCGCCGCCGCGCCCGCGCCTCCCCCCGCCCTGCCCCCTCCCCGCGCCCCGCCGCCGCCCCGGCCCCGGCCCCGGCCCCGGCCCCGGCCCCGGCCCCCGCCCGAGCAGGGAGCGCCGAAAAGCGGCCGTGGGACTCGGGAAATCCTAACGCCGGGGGGGCGGGGGAGGAGGGAGAGAAGCCCCGCAAGGCGGGTTTGGTGGTGGTTTTTTTTTTTTTTTAAGAAACAGGCAGGGGAAGGTCACGGAGCCTGATCGCCGGGCGGGGAAGTCGTCGTCCTCCCCCCCCCGGCCTCCTCAGAAAACTACTCCGTGCCGTCATCCGGCACTTCGCGGAGAGGCGACCCGGGGCCAGACATATTAAATACATACTTTGCGAGACCGCTTATATAAGACTCGGGTTTATTTAAAGTTGGAACAAAATGGAGGAAGAGGGTGAAGAGGGAACTCGCCCGGCCTGACTTACGGGTGCCTTCAGCCAGGCGCGTGAACGTACCACCCTGCCACAACAAAAGTTACCCGCCGCTCCGTGCCCCCCCCCCCCCCGAAAACGGGCGGGCTCCCCCGGCCGCCGCCGCAGGCCCCGCCGCCCCCGCCCGCAGCGGCCCGGGCCCAGGTGAGGGCCAGGTGCGCACCCGCAGCCGGCGGGCAGCCCCACACCTGCCGCGCACCCCAGCCGGGCTGGCCCCCCGGTCGGCACAGCGGTCCCAAATATTTGTCCTCCGACAGACGGGAAGGAAGAGTACGTCTTGCAACAGGACTATAAATCACCAGCAAGAAAGTGCGTGAATAACAAAACGTTTCCTCTGGTACACGAATCCCAGCGTTTCTCCTTTTTTTAAATCACTTATTCCTTTAACACGTCATCAGATTCCTGGGCCTTTCTACAGTGGCTTTGCCTATTTATAAATTCGGGGGGGGGGGGGGGGGAATGTGGGGCAGCAGTTTCTTTTTGTTTTTATTTAAATCATCGGTAGTATGGCAGCAGGATTGTCAGCTGCTGTATTATCAACCAAATTGCTTCAGAAAAAATAAAAAGAATTATAAAAAGAATTTCTTTAAAGGGACACTTCTCAAGGCTGGTAGAGCTAAAATTAGACTTGCCAGCTGTGTTTTGGTTCGTGGGCACGTGCTTGCACATGACAGGAACATGGAAATATCACGCTTTACTCTGGCAGTTTGCTGTTCTCGTAAGCAGAGGGTTTTGTTATGGATTCCTGTAACTGCCCCATAGCCAGTTAGTTCACCAGCAAAAGAAGGCAGCTGAGGGAAACAGGCAGTGCGGGAAGCCATACGCGTGCTCAAACTACTGCCTATACATCTGCGTATACTACACAGATAAACTGTGCTTTCATCACCAGGCGTTGATAATTATTGGCATTTAGGTACCAGTCCTGTGTCACACGGTAGGAACAAGGTGCCACTCTTACGCAAGTATCTGCCTCATGTTTCAGGAGAAAAACTTTTGCAAAATGAGTGCTCTGGTCCCAGAGCACTGTACGGGCATTAACCGGGCGCCCTCGCCCAGCCGGAGGAGCACTGTGGAGCACTACCACTGCCCCAGCTTCCAAACCTCCCAAAACAGATTCAGAAGAAAGGCCAGGTTGGGTAAACTACTGAGCATTTTCAGTTCCCTCTGAAGGCCAAGCTGGCCAGGACCGTGTGCTCCCTCAGAAGCTCAGACCAGAGGTGAATGAAGAAAAAAAGATAGGAACGGGAGGAGAAGCCTGCAATTCCCGGCTCCCAGCCCTATGGTTTATATTGCTGCTCAGCTTTAAATACGCAGCCTCTCATGGTGGTGTGCGATACTCCAGTGATACTCTTGCTTGCGCTCTTTTTTTCTCCCCCCCCCGCTTTCCCCGAGGGTGAAATAGGCTGTTTGAGGGTTGGTATCTGCAGAAGTGAATAGTGATTACTTGACGGTAGGTGATGATACTTCGAGCCTGACAACTTTCAGATTGTTCTTTCAACTGCCAGAATTAAGTTGTTGTGCTTCTCTCCCCACCTTCTCACTTTTCCCTCAGGATATTAACGCAGTTTTTCTTTCTAAGCAGTTTGCTTGTAGAAGTGGATGTAACCAGATTTGGGGGAAGAAAGAACCTATGTGTACAGGGTGAAATAAAAAAGAAATACTAAGGAAGTAGAAAACCGCGCATTCTGACCAAGAGATCTACTGAACATGCAAGGTTTGCTGTGGCCATCATTTTAAGTCCAGGAAAGACGATTTTGGCTATGTCACCTGACTATTGTGAGTATTTCACGTCATGCCATAACATTTCAACGCAAGGTTTCCACACCTCACCCATCAGATCCACTGGCCAGTAGCACCAGCAGTGCTCGCAACTAGGAAAAGGTCGGGAGCTGCAGGAGAAGCTGGACCGTTACCTGAGTGGTTAACAGCTCCACCTTCCTCCTGCTCTCTTGCAGCAAAAGTCTTAAATATGCAGATGGTTTGGATTTCCCTTTTCACCTGTAATCCTGATGTGGTGCTGAGCAAGTCTCTGCTGTTTGTTCCAAGTGCTCAGCCCCTTGCATGATTGAGCTTTCAGAGATGCAAGATAGAGCAGAGGCAGTAAAAATAGGAATTCAATATAAAAGAGTGGGGGGCCAAGAGGAGAAGACGGGAGGCAATATAGCGTAGCAAAAATGCAAATGAACAGCCACAAAGCAGATTTAGATAGCACACGGCCTCTGAACAAATGCTAGCGCTGGAAAATGGAAAATTTCCATTTGCAAAATACAGACATCAAAAAGATCATCTGTGACTCGGGAGCACACTGTTTAAATAGAATCCCCTTCATTTTCTGGCCTGTGCATTTGAATAACCGAATCCACTTGCAAACTGAAATAGCAGTTTGCCTACCGAGTGTTAAGTTTAAATGTTCCTCCAAAGAAAAGACAAGCTGTTCGATCCCAGTGAGCAACAGTGAGCAAACTTCACAACTTTTTTTTCCTCCCATTGGAGGCTCATTATCGAGCCCCAGCCAGGCCCACTCGCGGGAATCCAGCGAGCGAGCCGAGTCCCAGCGCACTGCCGAAGGCGCTGCTGCCACCAGTGTCACCGACCGGGAGATCCACAAGACAGCCGAGCAATAAGGATCACTTCAATGGGAAATTTAGAAATGAAATAAAACAAATGGGAACATATCAACTGTAAACCAGACAGCGAAATACATGCGAAGGTAGGCGCCAAAGGATATTAACTCGGCAACAACCAAAGCCGTGGATAAGAAACCCGGAGTTGACTGACAGGAGAAAAAAAAGAGAATGCTTCTCTTGGCAGCCTGAAGTACAGAAATTACATATGTTTGGATGTATTTTTACCTTTCATAAAATGCAGATTTCTTCATTCACAAAAAGTGAATTAAAAGACAAAAGCGGACGCTTAGTAGGAGAACGTAACTCAGGGGCTCTTCTTTGCTAAAATACAGTTCTACATGTACTTTTTTCTTTTTCTATTTTTTAAATAAGCTTTTTACCTATCCTATGAAAGCCTTCTAAAGTCACAGGTATCAGAATCAGGACGCAATTCAAACATTTTCTAGGTCCTTGCCCTTGAAAAGCAGCAATACGTATTCTAGAAGTATTAAACTTTGACGAAATTATGTTAAAATTGTCTAAGTCAGGACTAGGGAAAATTTGCTTGCTGGGCGGTGGAAATACAGTTGCCACCACCTAAAGCAATAGAATAGGTTAAAGGAAAAAAAAAGAACAACAATTATCTTGAGCTTATATTTTTGACATTGTCTTTCTGCTTTTATTCTCTCTGTTTACTCATTAAAGCTATTTCAAAGGAGACCATAGTGATGCTTGACAGCTTGTTTACAATGGGTTACAAGAAGAATACTGATTTTATTTCTAGATCTGTCAGCTCCTTCAGTCCAGGTACCTTAAAACTATATTGATGAACACAGAATCTTGCTATTTAATAGTTCATTAATCAAGCTGATTTGCCTAAGGATAGCTAACTGAATTTCTAACAAGCGATACATCCTGGTGCAACCATCAGTAAAGCATGTGATAACCGTGGAGGAGGTAGGGGGAAGAAGACACAGAAGAACGAAACACTTAGCTTAACAATAACAGCATTAAGTGTCTGGGATCAACAAAATCTCTCTGCAGTGGGGGATGCCACCATTTTCAGATGTCCTCCTCTCACGAGAGACCAAACACCACCGAGGGTGGCTTTCCCCACACACGCACACCTCCCGCCTGCATGAAAAATGGGCCAGCTTTGCCCTCCCCACTTCAGCACTAACCATCGCAGCACCACAAAGTCTAGAATTAGGCAGAGCTGCAGATGGCCCAGAGTAAATCTGAAAGAGTTAACGTATGAGATTTTGGACAACAGCAAAGGCTTGCCATCTGCCTATCATTAGATTTCATTATTTTTCACTTTATCTTCTTCTTTCTTAATGCTATGTCTCAGGTATTTTCGTTGGTCTACTTTTACATAAAGGCCCAGTCCTAAAGGAAATCTTCAGACCTCAGCAGAGTGAAAAAATTTGGGGGAAAGTGAACAACGGTGAACATTCGCTGCTACCAAATTGTTTGTGTTTTCCATCTGACACAGTCTCTTACCTGCACAAGCAAATGAAACTAGCAGCCAGTTGTACAGACAGCCCAAAGTTATGCATTAAAGTCCTCTTTCTGCAGATGCTAATGGATACAACCAAAGTAAATAATATTATCTTAGTCCTTTGTCTACAGTCTGTTGCCTACGCATCTCGGAATGCTTTGCAAGTACTAATTCATTCTGTGATGTGGGAGGGAATTAAGTGGAAGAGATGCCCCAGTTGTCGCAAAGAACGGTGTGTTCCTCTCTCCTCGCAAGCCCTCGTCGCATGGTAAAGGCCGAAGCAAACACGACTGACGGGGAGAAGGACTGGTACTTCCTTTCCGTTCTGGTGGAGGTTCACCAGGAGAGAAGGTGGTGCAATGGCAGAGAAATGCAACGTGAAGAAACGGGAGAGGAACATTGGCTGCAGCATATCGCTGCTGTACCCTTACATAGGATCCCACATCAATAATTTAGGGCTTTTAGAAAACAGCAGGATTTTGCACAGGTTAGAAGACATGCCTTTCAAAGGTGATATTTTCTATGGCAGCTCCACATCGCAAGTTAGTAAATACTGCATCTGTTCTTGAGTCTAAACTCTCAGGATAAAAAGGGCAAACAAACCCTCAAACAGTAAGAGGACTAGCCAAGGCCATTTCACTCTTGCAGCGTATTAACTTAATACTACCAGCATTAGATGTGGTACGTTTTCAGAGGGAGAAAATTCTCCACTTCCCACCTTCCTCCCTCCAAAGTCCTGCTTACTAGTCACTTTCCCCACCCTCTGTTTACTTAAAATCAGATTGTAATCAGGGAACACGAGATTTTTTTTCTTAAGGAAGTTTATTTCTGAAGGTAATGGGGAGACGTAAATATGCCGCCTGTTTACTGAGGCTCATAAACACATAAGAACACAGGCAATTAATTGTCACTGAGAGAGTTCCAGTGAACACGGAAAATCCTAGCTTTTTAGGGCATGATTAACTAAATGTTCACCCATCATGTACTGAATTACTTAGTGAGATATTAATTTTGTGCTCCAGCTGAGAGTAATCACAGAACAAACTGGCATTATTCAAGTTGCTCTATGAAATTACAGCGAGGGTAAGCTTAAGAACAAAGGCCAGCAGGAGTCGAGCCTCTCAACTTGAAAGGAATTATCTTTTCCTCTAATTGAAGTGAGGGCTGTTCTGTTTTGTTTTTTCTTTCCTTCCTCTTGCTAAATTTCCAACAACACTCCTTGGCAGAAGGTCTCCTTGCAACGGGGCTATTGCGCTTAAAGCCCAGGAGCAGGGGCTCGTCTGCCTGGCAAAGTTTACTAACATAATTGCACCAGCATCCTCGACAGCTAGAGTTATACCCGCATAATGCCTCGTGTGGGCATTGTTACGCGGGAGCGATTACGCTGGTAAATGCCCCTATTTATGTAAGCCCAGAAAGACTAGAGGTCCGGGTCCTGTTTTCCTGCTGGTGCTGTCCTTGACCTATGCCGTGACCTTGGAGAAACCATTTCTCCTTCTCCCTCCCTTCTGGCGCGGCTCACGAGCTTCGACTGGAAGCTCTTTGTGGCAAGAACAATCTCCATGTTTTTACAGTACCACAGGGGAACCTCGATTTTGGTAGGGCACCAAAACACCACATCATCAGAAATCTGTAATAACGTACGTAAACAGCTTGTTCTTCCACCATCCAGACAGCTGCTGTTAGAGAACTCACAGGCTGTGGCATTTTTTCGCATGGGAAAAAGTTAACAATAGGCAAGAATAGAGGGTCATCTCAGGCTACATTCCATTGCTATCAAATATAATACTTTCTGCTTTCTCCATACTTATCCTCCCCAGCATGCCAAGACACATTTCTTCTTGTCTCTTTCATATCTGGCAGGCTTATTTGCCCACTAAATAACTCCGCATCTAATCCTGGCTGTAAATAAGGCCTGAAGGAGCCTTTGCTAATAATTTCTATTTCATCTGCCAATAGACCCCCTTCTAAAATGCAGTACAATTATGGCACTACCCTTGCAATTCAGCCCAAAACTTCATTCAAAAGTGTTTGTAAAAATAATTTTTCATTACGACTATTGCGAATTTTATGGTTTTGATGAAATCTCAAACTATGACCTTTTTTTCAGTTTAGTTCAAATTTTGATTTTTTATTTTAATTTTTTCATACACATTCTGCCTTGGCCCAACTGCAATAAAAAATTCTCTACTTGGTCCCTCTGAAAAAGGAAAAATCAAAGTCTAAAAAAAACCTCTATCATGTTTTCAAAAATATCTTAAGCAAAAATTCTCTTTTTTCTCTACACATGTAGGAAAATATTGTTTAGGAATTATACAGATGAAATAGCACTATTTAAATCAGTCTCTAGGGAAATGTGTTCATCAGTTGCTTGTTTTTAATTGAAATTCATGACTGGGAAAAGCAATCTGCGCTTTAGCTTGCCCCAGTAAGCCCTACAGTAATTCAGAGTCTATTCAGTCCGAAGTATTTTATAAATAAAGAAAAAACATAGGTTATGAGAAACTGTAATCTTTGGCCATAACAACATGCTATTCTTCTCCATCTCACCTAAACACAATCGGGAGGTGAAGTGGAAAGCACATAAAAACACTTACTAGGACCTCTAGTGCCTTGTTATCAACATGTAAAGCTTCCCCGTGACATTACAAGAAAAATTATAAGTGTCCACTAAATATGGAATCAAAAGATTGTGCGTAGACGATTCCCAACAGAGGGGGAATTTCCGGCTCTCAAATTCTGTCTCACCCAGATAGGGAGAAAATGCACAGCAAATGGAGAAGTACAGTACGGGGAGTTGGGTAAAAAGTTCCACGTGCAGGTAAACCGGAGACTCGAACCAATTCTCCGTTTTTCAAATCAGTTCACTCTTTTATATAGGAATAATGGCATTTTTTGTAATGGACAGGTTCCATTTATCACAGAACCAATGCAACCTGCCGTGCAAAATCAAACCTTATGTCACGCCAGATTACTGTCCGTCATAACCAAAGAAAATGTATTGAACTGAATATATTTGGTTCAGGAAATCTGTATTTTGTCAGCTGCAGTATAGATCATTGTCCATTAAACAGTACCAAGCCCATTCTGAACAGAGCACACTGTAGAAATGTTTAACCTCCCAATCCTCTACTTGTCAACTTCCCAGAACAAAAGGGAGGGTGATACCTGACATCTAACAAAAACAGAGTGAGGACTGCCACTTTCCTGTACCAGAGAAATTCTTTGGGTAAGAGATCATTTATTTCCTGCAAACAGACAAATGCTAAATATAGCTCAAATCTTCCCTCTTTTTTTTCTCTACCATTTTTTTTTTCTTTTCCTTCCTCCCCTCCCCGGTGCATCTTTTCTTCAGTCTTGAATATATCTTTTGCCTTCAAAAAATCTCATCAAATCTCTGCATTCTCCTTCATCTAAAAGTTATCTGTTTTGAGAATAATTTGCCTGCCGCCTTTTATATACTCCAGCTGCAGTTTTTAATAAAGCACAGGGACTCAAGGCTACTGTATTTTTATTAGGAGATGGTGGGAACTTTATAATGATTTCTATTCACATTCAGCAAACGCTCTTCCCTATTGTTCTACCCTATCCACCTCTCCCAACATTCTATTCCCAAATCATTTTAACTCTGTAATCCTTCATCTGTTTTGTCTCCTCTTCATTCCTGTCCCCACCTAACCCCTATTTTGCCAGCACAAGTACTTTCCTTTTCTTAACCTTTTCTCCATTTTTTTTTGTTGCCCTGATTATTCAGTCACAGGTGCTTTAGGCTCCACTGATATTTTCTTACTTAGGCCGCAGTTCTTTGAATGTAGAACCAAAATATTCATGGGGGGAAATAGATAGAACTGAACTATTCTTTTTAACTCAGAAATCCGTCCTGCTAGATGGGAGGAGAAAGCACTGCGTGCCATAAACATCTAAATTCACGTCAGCTGAGGTGCCTCAGTGGGGTTGGGGACATAGTTAGGGAGTTTAAAACATAGTAGAAGGTGAGGATATTAAGTTCATTAATAGGGGAAGAATTGGGTCTTGTAAACTGAGAATCCAATCAATCTCACCTCTTACTGACTTCTTTTCTAATTCTAAAGGAATTTAAAGAAGTTTCTGTAGAGATGTACACAGCTTCCCTTCTCCTCACAACTGCAAGTTGCACACCCCTGCCATCAACACGCTTGTCTTTTTAGGCTCCTACAGCAGCAAAATATATCAGCTTAAAAACATTAAAACAGTCTTTGCCAAAGATTTCTCACCTCACATACAACAGGGTAAGAATGACAAGGAGAAAACACTAAAAGCAAGCAGAAGTGAAATATTAGTCTTTTGACACAGTTTTCCAGCTAAAATACTGACACAAGTTCAGCTTGCAGATAATTTGCGGTTTGGCCATTTGGTACATTCCCACCAAGAAAAGGTAGATGTTTCTGTACTGTGAAGAGGTTGTAGGAGAAAAAAAAAAAAAACAACTTAATTTCATTTCACTTGGGAGTTGTATTTTAGCAATAGATATTTCTTTGTGCTAGTCATCAATTTTGAATGTTTTATCAGAAGGACAAGTAGTGTTCTGTCACTATGGGGCTTTGACATTTCCCATGATATCAAACCTCCATTTGAGTGAACTACTGGTTTGTCAGATCTCTACCATTTCAGCTGAGGATTTCCATCTTGTAGATCACATCCTCCCCTTGAATTCCTGGTGAGAAATTTCAGTCAAACCGTTTTGTCCTTTTCTTGTTTCTCCAGAAAGATATGAGGTTTTTTCTCCTGTGTTGGAATAAAGTGGTGTCAAATGTAGGCAAAAACGTCCAAGCTCATCCAGCTGCTTCTCCTTGGATAGTGGCTGGAAGGAGCCCAAAGGAAGGCAAGGTTTCTTACCATATGCAGAAGAGGGACGTGAAATTTGTCCAAATGGGTGACTCTTTCTGCTAGGGATGTGCCTTTTGCCTTTCTTGTGAAAACTTTCCAGATTCAGCCATATGAGAAACATTTGAAATCACATAGTCCCTGCATGCTCAGCAAATACCTCCCTGGAGTTTCTATACCCGCTTCCCTCCCAGCTCCCATACACCTATGCAGACAGACAGGCAACAGCATCTACCTCCCTCTTAGCTGTGGGGAAGTGTGCGCACAGAAAGAGGAGCTGTGCAGAGCAGCGCTGGTCTCACCTGAACAGAACAGCATGAGGCATGGATCACAGATACGGCAGGAGATGCTGGCACCTAACTCTGGTAGTACCGTGGAGTATTGCATTATTTTTACAATTATGATACCGCTGCGGTGTTGTGGTATTGCCCATCACTTACTGAGATGAGGAGCTGTGGAGGAGGGAGCACAAAAGGAGACCAAAGAGTAAAAGGGGGATACGCCTAGGTTATAGGGGGAGACAAGGACAACGCATCAAGGCACTGGTGTTGTAAAAGGAGCCCAGGGTGAGTGAGTGTTACAGTCTAGAGTGAAGAATAATCAAATGGCGACCTGGAAATACCTGTGCAAAACGGGACACGAGATTAAGAATCGAGTAAAATTAAGAACTGAAAAGCAGCAGCGATGGCAACCAGGTACTTAAGAAGAGCAAGATTGATTTGGGGGGCTAGACAGGACAAGATGGATGAGAATGGAAGGGGCAGAGACACGTACGAGGATAGAAGAGGACAGCCCTTCCCCTCTGCATCCTGGCCGTAAACCCCAGATTCCTGATGTTGACCACTCCTCTGTTGTCAACAAAAATCATCTACGCCTAGCTGCAAAGCGATCCAGCTCCAGACTCTCACCATGTCTTTGTGATAAATAGAAAGATTTCAACCTTCCTGACAATCCATTTGTCAATATGCTATGGGATGGCATTTTCAGGTTCTTTTTTTTAAAAGCTAAAACCTTTTTTCACATATAAATTAAATTAAAAGAACAAGGGGGAAAATTCCATGTGATCTCACATTTAAGGTTAATGAGTAATGGGATAATTATAATGAATAATAAAAAGATAATGAGTGTTCACAGAGAAGCCCATTACAACTGCGTAGACAACCATTACTCTGTAATTTTATACCTTTTGAACACTTGACTTTGCAACCTTAATGCTTTTTTAACATTGTTTTTGCCTGTGTAATGATATATAACAATCTCCAGACACCATCTGCAGTCTTCATATTTCCTTGATCTCTTTCAAACAAATTTTAGTACTGGGTATGAGAAGAGGCGAGTGATTACCTCACTGAGCAACAGCCAGGAGACAGAGAGGGATGCATTTGGTTGTTTCCTCTCCGCACATTCATAATTCCTATCTCAACAGCTGGGACCACGCTACAAGCTCTTGGGCTTGCTTTGTCTGCTTTAAAGCCCCTGCGTTTATGGCAGTTCTGTCAAAATTTCTTGATTCTGCAGCTTGTTTGTCCCATTGGTCTAACAACCAAACCCAAGTTAATGAGGCTTCAGGACACAATTAAATATGTAATGGTTCAGTTAGGGTTGTGGCCAAGAGCATGGCATCAACCATTTTCTTGATTCCTTTTCATCTGACACTGCCGATTACTTTAGTTGTATGCGCTGTCCTTCACTGCTGGACCCCTGCTTAGACATGGTACGAGGCACATTTTTTAAATTGGAAAGAGGCATTGCACACTTGCAGACTATCATCATATTTCAAGTTTACTGCTAGGAAAAGCCAATATTAATAAGGGTTGCTTTTGCATTTCTTCAGGCGTTACATATTTTAGCTGCAAATGTCAGCTCTTAGCAAGTTCTTAGCTCTTGCTCCCCAAGTATCGTAATATTAATAAATACCCCATAGGACTGTCCCGACTCCTTGTCACTCTAGCAACTCTGGGTCACCTTAAAGCCACTGCAAGTCTTGACACATCTGCATCGTTCAGACTGGAATCCTAATGTGTACTGTGTACCAATCATCGCTATACTACCTGCATGCTTATATGCAGGTGGTTCTCTTGGCAGGTGAGATTTCTATCTGCAATAGAAGAAAAAAACTGTTTGCCGTAAAGAGCAGATACTTTTGGGGACCAGCTCAGTGACTCTACTACCTGTGGAGAACATGTTCTCATTTCCACCAGCATGACCCTGAAGCAGTCATTGCAGCCTGAGTGGAAAAGGGGAGTTAACACTAAATAATATTAGATAAGAGCCAATCTCTACTCAGCACTCTTCAAACAGCAGAGAAACATGTCTTAGGTGTAAAGTGAGGGATCAAGTAGGAGGAAACAGTAGTGAAGAACGACAGGGCAAATGAAAGACCCTCTCTGCATGCCTCTCTGAATTGGTCTTTTCTATAATTAAGTTTTTGGCTATAAGAGGAAGGTGACAGAGACCCCATGCTCTCAGTGTCACACCAAGTCATTCACTTGTTCTTCAACATTATAAAGAGCAGTATATGAACCTCACAGTACTAATTTTATGCAATAATTTAGTTGCCTTCTCCTTACGTGAAGGAAACACTGTAACACCTAATTCAACAGCTAGCCTTGTAACAGCAGGGACCAGCAAGGCAAAAAAAAATCAGGTGATGCATGGATACTTAGTTGTATAACTCCTATAAAGATGAATGAAAACAGAGACCCTAAATTCCAGTGTGCCGCTTGGAAAAAGACCGTCTCTGAACTGAAATGACGGACGGCTTTCTATATACAAACACTTACACACACGTAACCCATGATCCAAGTAGGCCGGTAGATGACAGTGTGCCATGGCACACTTCAGTCCCACAGGACGGTCTGGAAGCAGTTTGACCTGGTTCAGCAGAACTGTCTCTTAAACATCGCAACCGTTTCCTGAACCAGCTATTAAAAACCACTTCCAGCAGCGGACTTCGCAAGCTGCACAGCCTGCCACTCGCTCCGTCTCCCCTAGGAGCCACAACGCCTGTGGCTCTGCTCAGTGTGTGGCTCCGGTATTCCTTCAGCGCTCAGTCCCCAGCTCTGGCCTCCTCCTTGGAGCTGGCGGTTGTTGCGCGTCTGCCAGCATGAATACAAGTTCCTTTTGGACGGGGAAGAGGTGTCATACCAAGCCTGGGATTTCTGGAATATGATACTAGGATTTCTACATTAGCCTGATAGAGCTTCTAAATTTCCACCTCAGTTGCTTTATATACATTTTCAGAATACTGTGTGTCACATAGCACAGTCCTGCTCAAAACCCGGGCTCCAGCCAGCAGACATGGGCTCATTGGTCCCAACTCATACGTAAACTGGGGGCTTCATCCCTGCCGTGGCTCCTCCACAACATCAAAACCTGCAGCTCCTTCTCAAACAGGCCTCGGCCATGAAGCTAACGGAGTGACTGGTAGCAACAAGACCTTCCTCTCCTCCCCTGTAGGGTCAGCCTACCGACCTGCAGCAGCGAGCCCCATGGATATCCTGGCAGCAGAGAGACCTGCTGAGCCTTGGCAGGCGGGTGCTGCTCCAAGCCTCGGACCCGCATGCTTATCTCACCCTTCTTGCTCGGTAAACTTAATCCTACTCTTACAGCAACTGAAAAGAAGGATTTTTAATGGGAAAGGATGGGAAACCTTAACAATAAGCAGTTCCATCAATCCCTTTCTATATATAAATTAATGATACTGAATTGTAAAATTATCAGAGAATGAAGCAATAATTTTACGAAATAGGGAGCTAAAATAGACTCCAAAGGATTAGCATCCACAGTAGATTATCCCCTCCATACTAAATTGGGTAATGGATTTCTCTGAATAGGATATTTCTTTATAGCAGAAGCATGAGATACTCTTTTTAAAAAGATCTGCAATATCTTACTTTACATATGCCTTTTGTTTTCTTTTGCTATTTGCTACAGTCATTTAGAAGTAGTGATCTTGACTGATGACACAGGCGCATATTCATGTTGAAATGTCTTAATATAATGCAGAGGAACAGACAAGCCACACATGATTTTGTTTGGAAAGACAGAGCAGAGTTCTCCACTTGAAGATTTCTGGTCGCTAACGGAGTACAGTGGGACTCAAGTAAGCAAAAATAGCATTGTGGTTAAGATACTGGACTAAACTTGGAAGATATCTTCTGGTTCCTGGCTCTGCTGCAGACATCCTGTGTGTCCTTGGATAAATGCCTCTTGTGAGGCTAATTTCATTTATATGCTCATGTACAGCCTATAAATATAATCACTTGAAATAATTTTTAAGGTACAGTCTCTCATATTCAGTGAGGAATTTCATGTTCTCTTGGGAAATGGGAAAGTGTTTGCTAGGCTAAAGGCATGAGATGGATTTGGATCTATCTCAATTTCAGTGGCATCTGTGTGCACATTTAAATTCAGCATGTGCAGACCATTACGGTAAAAAAGAGTGCATTATTTGCACTATTCCTCATTTTCTTTCTCGGACTGGGATTGTTCCCAATTATAGGATGTCAGACTGTAGGAAGCAAGGAAAAACACACGTATAGATGATGATATCTTTGAAATATGCACTGGCTCTGTATCCTTTTTGTTCAAAATTCTTGGAACCATCCTGTAAAAATCTGTGTGCATGCACAACAGTTGTAATTATTCACGCAGACCCTACCGTAAATCACAGGCTCGTATGTACATCTGCAAGTTATACGTCTCTACACACACAACGCATGTAGCTATACAGTTCACAAGTAAACTTCTACAGAAAGGGTGGTCCTAGAGCAAATGCAGATCTGCCAAATCTGCTAGCTAGGGTGGTATCTCACCATTTGTGGTACAAGCTACTGCTTTGCTGCTTCAGGGGGTTTGCTGGTGCCCTGGCAGCCTCTGCTACAGACATCCAGACATCCCAGGTAAACAACTGCTGCTTGCATCAGGTCTACACCAGGCAGGCAGCAAGTGCAGTACACCATGGACCCTGGGACTGGCCAGCAAACACAAACTGTGTCAAGGTTAGACCACCATAATACTCCCAGTTTTGTTTCTCGACCCCTAGTCAGCCTCTTCCTGTTCAACAAGAATGATCTCCTCCAACATATATCTTTACACAGGTTTTGACCTTCTGTGGCTTAGATAAAGCAAAAAGTAAAAGGAATAAGTAAATTATGCAAGTACATTTTGTAAGTACATATCTATTGTCTGCACCTATCACCTATGTCTAACACAGATTTTGTAAAAATATAGCTACCCGCTTTCCAAGGTAGATGTGCCTTACCTGGGATATGTCATTATAGAAACTTCATCTTTTTTGTTTTAACTTAATATATCTGCTTAAAAAGCTATGCACGTGCAGTCATTTCTGTATGGATTATTTACAGGCAAAGTGGTGTCTGTATTTGACAATGCACCCCATCAGGAACATGGTTGGCATAAAGCAAAGAGTTTCATAATACGAAAGTGTAACTGAAGATACTCTTGATGATAAGCTAGGAACTAGTGTTCATTATTCATTTGTAAAGTAACTATTGCTTTGCTTAAATCTCTATAGCATTCCTTGCATCATGTTAACTGTCTTCAAATAACTAGAAATGCCAATACCTTAATGAATCAGACTACTACTAAATAGCCTAAGATTGTTAGAATACCAAAACATTATCAATTTCTAACATAAAAGGGAGAAGGCAAGAAGACAAAACTAAGCACATAAGCAAAAGATACCTGCTGTCTCCAAACGAAAAGTGCCTCTTTAGACGAGATGCAATGCAGCTAGAAAACCTGTGACTGCAGCTTCTCTAAAAGCTGATAATCCAAATGTAATCACTTATATATATTAAAAAAGCAAGTACATAACTACTGTGTTAGGCTTTGTTGTTTGTTTGTTTGTTTGTTTTTTCCTGGATGGGAGCCCTAGTGCATTATAGTTACTGAAGTGGATTCAAGTTCATGTAAGGGCAA
This sequence comes from Platalea leucorodia, assembly GCF_965183815.1. Classification (NCBI taxonomy): domain Eukaryota; kingdom Metazoa; phylum Chordata; class Aves; order Pelecaniformes; family Threskiornithidae; genus Platalea; species Platalea leucorodia. Next base: position 124,238,754 of record NC_138823.1, read on the forward strand.
AGGTGTGTTTCCAGAACTAACCCTGCTGTCTGGCCTGTCGGAGAATCACAGCCTTAGCAATTAGGAACAGAGCCTTACCAAGCAGCACCCTTCTGTAAGGGAAAGGAGAGAAGACATGAAATGAAGAACCAGTGCCCTCTTTCCTTGCCTCTCAGGAACGGTCTGAGCTATTTGTTAAATGCCTCGGCACTGGATGTCTCAGTAACAATAAGGCCTGTAGCAAAGCGAGAATCTTGACACTCTCAAGAACTTGTTAATTTTGGCAAGTAAGTTATGTCTGGGGAGCTGAAGTGGAGAAAATGAGGATGCAATAATGTCGCAATGCAATATTATAGCATTATGAATAACATTCATAATGCCATCGGATACCTTCCAAAAGAAGACTACTGATACAGCAAAAAAAAAAAAAAAATTGGCTCATATTTTATTAAAGCTGAGGATACAGTGACAGCTCAACAGTAAACTGTATGTAACAATTACTCAATAACAGGTTTTACAGCAAGCTTGGATAGTTTCTTGCTTGTATCCTTTTGGCATTCACTTTTTTTTTTTGTGTACTGTAATGACAAGGGCATTGCTCATGTTCACTGAAATACCTCCAACTACATACAAGCTGTGATCAGTATCACATTTACCACTGTCTCACACTGCCCCTATATTGCTATTTTCTATTTTTCAGGGAAATACATTTAACATACAAGCACAGAGTAAATCCAAAATGAGCCTTAAATAATCTTGTTCAGGGCAGCAGAGAATAATGACTGTGTCTTCAATGAGGGGCATAATTACAACAAGCTGTCAAAGGAAACTTTAAGAAGGTTTGGGGGCAGGGGGAATTAAAAGCTATTTACCTCTATCAAAGCAGAATGAATAAGGGTAATGAGTAATAACCCTGAGAAAATGACAACAAAGGGGAACATTCTCAGCACCATGAGTGGGAAATTAATCAAGTCCCTCTTTTGTTAAACAGGTGTTACACAATAAATTCCCTCTGTTCCACCCTGAAAAAGCATCCTTAATATTAGAAAGGAAGAAGTTCTAAGAAGAAGTAAACAAGAAAAATGCTACCTTGTCCTTACAATGCATCGTTTGCAAATGTCTCAAAGCACCTTTCCGTTCAAAACAGTTAAAAGAAATACTGAAGTTCAGCATCTTACGGCATTTTGATTTAAAATCACGGAGAAAATACAATGTCCTAAATTAACCGATAGACAATGGATCCATGACTACGAGATCCATTTGGACAACACCGAATGATTTTCAGGAAGCTTCATGTAACAGCTAACAAAGTACCAGTGTGCCTACTGCAGATACACGGACATCTTGATTACATCTACAACACCTCGGTCCCCTAAGCCGGGGAATACTTAGTTCAAGTCAGAGCAGCACAATGCAGTTGTGTAAACAGAAGACTGAAAATCAGGAAATCCTTAGTTCTAAAATGGGATCCAACTGTGCCCCTTTTTCCTGTCCACAAAAAAGTTAATGAAGCAACCTAAGTCACCCGCCCTCTCCTCCCTTTCGGACAGAAATAGTAGTATATAACTACCAGTCTCAGTGAAGTGTTGGATGGATTAAATAAATTAATATGGATGGATTAAATAAGTTCACATCTTTAACACATTTTGAGGAAGAAAAAGGCTCTATAAGCATTAGATATTATTGAAATAGTGAGCAGAAGATCTTTTCAAGGGGGAATTACTACCTTTCCTTTCTTTATATATCGATTACTCATTAATGCAGCAAAACAAAGAAAGATTAGATTTGACAGGTCTCAAGGAATGGTTTTCACTGTTACATATGCTCTTGATTTGACACTACAAATAAAAACGTTATTCAGTGGACCCCTGACCATGTTCCCAAACCATTCCTGAGGGCTACAATTTTAAGACTTTCTGTGCAAATTATCTTCTTTAATGTCCAGTCCAGCTTAGTCATATACTTAAGAAATAGGCATAAACAAAGCATCTTACTGCTAACTCCCTGTAAAATGATTTGAGGACAATTAGTTTAGATGCTTACTCATTTCAGGGATTGTGAAATATGCCTTGCACCTCTGAACCTTCAGATTTATCTAAAAATCTAAAAAATCTAAATCTATTTATTAAAATAAATCTAAAAAACCTGAAAAACAAAGGCCACTCATAAGCAAAAAACCAAGAGTTTTAAATGTTCTGTATGAAAAAGCTAATGTGAAAGCCCAAGAGATCTGTGTGTTTTAATGAAAAGCTATGAAAAAGGCAGGTGAAGGCGTTATATCAGATCATAAAACCGTGAGCTTAAAAACAATTCAAGGAAGCTGAAACACAAGAGGGACACCTTGCCAAGATCGTTTTGCCCTTTATATCAAATATCAAATTTACAAATTGCAGTAAATTAAGGTTAAAAAAAAACCAAACAAACGACCAAAAAAAAAAAACCCCAACCCAAACAAACCCTTTTCTTCACTTTCTCCATTTAGGCAATTGCTGTAGTTGTGGTGAGGGATGTAGGTAGCTGGATGCCAGTAGCTAGTATAAATGAGACTGAATAGGAGGGTGGCGTTTGGAAAGACCCTCTAGGAAGAAATGAGCCGTGTAGAGAAAACATGAGAACCCTTTTGCAGAATACAAGGCACAAAATTACTTTTGAATTTTGCTCTTCTTTTAGAAGCTATTTCAAAATAAACAATGTTCTTCTAGTAACCATAAATAATTGTTTTAAAAGGACAATGGTCCTGTATAAGCAATCACAGTGTCAAAGTCCAAAAAGAAATAGAGGGTTCTAAAAGGCACAAAATTTACTCTCAAGCCAGGCACCTTCCTCCACCATCTGCTTTGGAAAGTCTTCCCCTAAAAGCTTTCACAGCTTTTTTATTATGCAGTTTTGCTTCATGTTGAACAAATATAATTAAAAATAATGGTACATAAATGTGACAGTCATCGGCCTTGGATAAGTCAGTGAACCTATGCCAAGTTATTCTAGCTGCATATTTGGCCCTCAAGTAAGATTTCCCATGAACGTATACAAGCCTTATATTGTGTATTAACTTGCTCTGTTTGGTATAAGACAGGAAAGTTGATCCAGTCCCACTAAATTTTGAAGAACCAATATATGTCTTGAAGCACAGGAAGAGAAATCTCCTTTACCCAGACGACACGCTTAGAATACATCCAAACTTTCTGTGCGTCATCGGCCATGCTGAGCAGGCAGGCCTATGATTTCTAATCTAATCAGCCTCAGAGTGATTGTGAAACCAACAGCTGTGTCTGAGCAACTGGAAAAATAGATACAGAACAAAGGGGAAGACCCATCTCAACAGGGCTTCTCCCTCAAGTGCATAAACTCAGCTTCAGTGGAAAGTATAAATATTTCATTCACTATTTTGTACTGTATTTCTCCTGTGATTTGTGCTCCAACTACTTTCTTTTAAAGGTGCATTAATGTCTTCTTTTAACAGCATCCCTTCTAAACTTTTCCCCTTGCTTAATGGGCCTGAAGGGATTAAACTCTTAGCAGAAAAAATGCATCTGTTGTACATAACATCACAGTATTAGACTATCGTAATACCAACTCATTTATTTTCATTTTGTGGAAGTATACCTTCCCTTGAGAATGATGCTACAGGGTATATTTCCTTCCTGATGCTTCCTTTCATGTATTGTATGATATTAAGGAGAAACACTTGTATTCAGACATCAGAAGCCCAAGGCCCACTTTTTGCCTTGCATTTTGAGGCCACATTATACCAGAAAGATAGCTAGGCTGACTAGCAAAGAGCTCCAGAAATCCCTCCTCTCTCAAAGAAAAGCGATGCACGTTCTTTGCGCTTGTCACAGTTCTGGACACTGACCAGACTAAACCGACTTATATTTGCTTTTGGTTTAGGTGACTTCCTTGTGCATAAATTAGAGCAAGCTGAGCTTAATATTTCAGCGAGGTCAGCTGTGATCTCACTGCTGGAACACATACCACAACAGTCAACATCCAGCACAAACAATAGTGCCATTCATCTTGTATTGTTGGGCAAGTCATCATCTACACGCAGTTACAGCTACGGTAGTCCTTTGGTTTTGCAATAAATAGGATTCCCTGCAAGGAGTGCTCCTAGTCTCCATCATATACAAAATCAAGGCCAGGTAAGCCTTGAAATCAAGAAATTTGAGGGACTACAGTTATCAAAACTGGTAACTATACTTGGTTACTTTGGTAACTTAGCTTTGGTAAACTTACCAACATTTTTATAGTTCACTTGAATGGAAATACGTTACTTCATCTGTAACTTCACTTTAAGCCTGCTAAGAGAAGCTGTGTATATTGGGTGCCAGAATCATAAGGGTCTTCAGTTTCTTAAAAAGATACATGACAGTTCAGTAGGATTTTCAAAAGGCACCTGGACACCCACTCCAGGGTACATCTGTCTAGATTTTGGGCAACTGCATGTCTTCAATCACTGGCATCTAATTCGGCTGATTTAACCCCTTTCACACTTATATGCCAAAGCCTACCTGACTTCCCAACACATTTCTAATGAGTACAGTAATGGCAAAAAATATTGCATAACCATTTGGAGATCAAGGAAACTCTTTCAATGTTTTCTTTGAAAGAGCATAGGCACAGTGCAAAGCATTTCCTAGATACCCACAGAGGGAGACTCTTCTGGAGCAACAGCTGCTGCAGGCAACACTAGGAGCAACCCTCAAACTTGGGTGCAGTTCTCTCTCTTCTCAGTGAGAGGGTAAAGCAGCCAGACTTTCCCTCATTGCTGCAATAAGCAGGATACAAAATAGTATTTCAGAGAGAATTACGAGGAGGCAATCCCTTTTATTAGCTATATAGCACCTTTACATAGCACCAGATAACATTATACACAGCAGTTGGCAGCCTTTAGGACAGAAATATGTGACGTTAGAAACAATATAGTACCTTGCTGCTTTTAGTGGGAAAATGGTCATACTGGGGGGGACGGGATGACAACCACCTCAAGCACTGAGGTGGATTTGAAATGCATCCATTCCCTACCCAACAGCAACATGGAGTAGCTAATACACTGTACCCTTCCTGCTAGGACTTGTTGAAAAAAAAATTAACAACGCTCTATAATACTCAGAAAAACTGAACATTTCCAAACATGCCAGGTTTTCCTATCTTATCTTGGTTTTGTTAGCATACTGTGAAGAACGTATACTTTGTGATACAATTCCACAAACAAACTATGGAGAAGGATTCTAGTTTTGTAGAGAAATTGCAGAAGTTGCATGTTGAAGCATAAAAACATAAGACAGCTACTTTCCTGTTAGGGCAAGAGAGGAAGGACAGCCTCAGGCAAAACCTACCAGGGGCAGTTTTGAAGAAGCAGTTTCTCAAATTGAGTGGAGAAGGGTGTTTAATTCTCCTACCTAACACGATAGTGATCAGGAAGAAATACAGAGCCAATGCTTAATGGTTCAAATGGAGATGTTGGCAAGGAGCTGTTTTGGAAAGAGACAGATCTGCAGTGGTTTTTACTCAATTTTAGTCTATGTTGACCTGAAAAGCCAAAGTGCTGGAGAGTGAAAATGTACCAAATTTTCCTGACTGTTTCTTCATGCTAGCCTTTTTGCAGGATCCTGCACTCTTCCAGGGCTAAGGGCAGTCATCAGTCTTACCTTAAGAGAAATTTAAGATGTCTGGTAAATAACACAGGCAGAGGATGGGGGGGGGGGGCGGGGAGAGAGCCATTACTTCTCTCTCAGTCAGAAAGCAGATTATACAGCCTGCAGTATGTTTGCAATGTGACAGACTTCTAGAGTACACAAGTGTGTTAATCAGTAGTTAGGATATGTCTAGCTTCACCTTTTGAGAACTCATATTATCCAAGAGGGGGGTTAATGAACATTAGTACAGAACAGAACTATGGTTGCAAAATCCTAAAAAGACAGGGAGAGGAAAATAACACCGACTTGGAATCACTGCAGGCTTAGCCGCTGAATGATGCCGAGAAGGGCACAGTCCCTGTTGACTGAAACTAGAGATGAATTCAAGCCACACAAATTCCAGCTCAGTTTCAGACTTGCCATTATTTTTGCAACCCTGCACAAATCAGCAATCTACTGTGACTGGACTGCCCTTGCTGTCCTCCTTTTTCCCAGTGCAAGCAGTGGAATAGTCTGCTCTGCCTAATGCACAGAATTACCGAGGAAGAAACCTGTGCTTCTTACCCCTTTCTGTGACTTTCCTGTATACTGTAAAGCGTTTTCCATTAGCAAGAAAAAGCAAATGCATTTGACTTCCATCTTGCAGCAATGTATGGTTGCACAATCTTTCAGTCTGGTCAGCTCTCCCAGTAGTCTTTCATCTTCCCTGCGTAACATCTGTTTTTCAAAGACAACAGATTCTCCACTGTTGTCTTGGGACAACACTGGGACACCTTCCCCGAGGAAGGCATTTTCTTGCTGTTTTGCCTTGTGTAAATTAGCAGTGACATCTTCTGAGATTCTTGCTAAACCTTCGGGGCTGGTTTTCCTTTGTGAGGTGTCCAACTAAGGTGTCAACTGTGTTTTCGCACTGGACAGCCAACACATACTGCTTTGCTGGTGTTTTCATTATGCTGAACTATATAAAAACCAATGGACAGTGTGAAAGGCAGAGCACACAGTATTGTATTAACAACAGCATCTGAAATATTTTCATGTTCATTTATCTCCAGGTATGGATAGGATACCGGAGTCGGGGTGGCAACCGCTATTAGATGACTGTTTTCCATACCACCAACACACGTCTGGCAAAAATACACAGGCCTGCAATTGTGCTATTTTGTGGTCTGGTTTACTTTACCCTCAGCTGATAGTTCTCAATTATTTCTTGACATCATATATAATGTGGATGCTCCTGAGACCAAGAACTTTACTAGGAAATATAAATGGACTTATTTTGGTGCTTCCTCCATTATGGAGAAATGTGGAATTAGAAATTCCCAAAAGAGAGCAAATCTTTAATGTTTGGTATCTTGGCACTTTTAGAAAATCAACCCATTTTGAATTGCTTCTCGTTAAGCACTGAAGATCAAATTTGCTTATCAGTTTTGAAAAAAATGGATACATCTACCTATCTATCTATAAAACTCCTTTTACATCCATAGTGCTATCCACACATTTAATATATCTGAGATGGGTCCAAGACTATATTGATCTTCAGATGCTGGCTGTGTATATCAATCTCTACTTCTTTTTTCAGAGTGTATTTCACTCATTGACAAGGTAATTGGACCACTGGGTAGGTATAATGCTACAGCCATGACTGCTTCCACAGAAAGCCCCTTTCTGATTGCATTTTAAGTTACTTTTCCGCAAGTCACCTTCGTCAATAAGTGTTGACATTTGTGCAGCAATGGAGGATTACGTGAATGATGTAGAAAAGGAATATATGAAATTACCAGGCGCTTGTGATGGCTGGCCAGAAAGGCTATAAAAGCAATAAGCACCTGAGTCAGGTAAAAAGTTTGAATATGCATGTAATATGAGAATATTGCCAGTCATAAGCACTCTGTTCTAGTCAAATCTGCAATAAACATCACCATGCAGGCTGAGTTTGAACTTGTCAAGCTGATCAAAACCCCAGTTGTGTATGTGAACTGAAAAGTAAGAAGGAAAAAGAAAGCTCCATCAGGCAGTAATATGTAGTTCATCTTTCAAGTACGGAAATAATGACTCTGCATGCGTGCCTTTCTGCAGAACGACGACTGCAGGTTTTGTGGAACACAGGCAAAGATAAGACGCTGGAAGTTAGATTTGCTTTCTTATCCCTTAAGCTGGCACACAACAACAGCTGTCCTAAGGATTACAAATAGGAAACAAAGCCTGGAAATTCTGCAAAGATTTCAAGGTACCATAGAAGCTAAAGTTGAAAAGACTGAATCAGTGTTGGGTCAGTCAGACCTGCATCCCTCTCACTGCAGGCACAGTGCTAGCCCAATTTCCTTCTCACCAAAAGTCAGGAATCTCCAGGCAGTGATGTTTGCCATGCTTCAATAGGAAGATCATTTCATTATAGTGCTAGGGTCAAATTCTAAATTCAGATGTATTAATATAGAGCTACTCCATCAAAAGCAGAAGAGCTGCTTCAAATTTATATAACAGTAAAATTACTATTTTTACCTGAATATAAGGAGGCCAAGATTTTTATTTATTTGCATGTGTACACATCTTTTTTAAGAGGGCAAGTATGACCTTGAATTCAAGGAGACCTCAACATGCTTATACCCCGTAAAAGAGAAACTCGGCCTTCCTGCATCCTCCTCTGCTCTCCCATCAGATCCCTGCCTGATTTCCCAATTCATGATCATTGCTCTCCAAACCCTCTCCCTCCCAACCCACTTTTAAGTGCTGAGTGAGATAGCAGGAGCTGGAACTTGCACTGAAATCCTACAAGCCTACCTCACATAAGGGCAAGTCGGATGCTGAGCAGCCAGATCTTGTTGAATTCCTGCTGGCTGCCTTGCACAGCAGCAAGAAAGTGCAAACCAGCTGATTGACAGTGACTGGCTCCTGCCTCATGCATGGATAAGACATTGCTCAAATGTAAGGCCAGATATACTACAGAAAAATTTCCTCGCAAAAAGGATTCTCTTAACACTCAGATTAATATGGCAGAACTGAGAACTTGTACGTGCTTTTGATTTGTATTAAAAAAAATTAACTTCCATTTTGGGGAACCTCCGTAAGGTAAACCCCCATCTCCTCATTCCACAGTCTAAACCAATAAATTCACAGAAACTTGATCAACTTCAGAACTTACTCAGAAATTGTATTGGGCCAAATGAACACATAGTTCCCATCTTTCTTCCTAGTTAGCTAGTTAAGTAACCAGTTTTTCTTAGAGGGACTCATTTCACGTTCCTCAACTACTCCTGTTGCTCTTGTCCCTAAGAAATTTAATAAAGAATAGGTTCCTTAGAAATGGTCATTTAAATTGACCACCAAGAGTAATGCTTTCTTCAAGAGGAAGAGGGTAATCGATTTTGTTTTAGCACAAATTTCACCCAAGCTATATTTCTGTAAAGTCAACATTCTTACTACTCTCCAAACAACTTCTTTTAAAAATGATCCTGTATTTGCCACACCGAAGGATCATACCAAAGTTTTGAAGTGATTTAATAGCAGACAGGCACTAACCAAAAGAAACAATTTGCAAACTTCAGAGGCTATAGGAATTCAATGCTTCTTTTAGCTGATTATATAGCTAAGCTTATACAAAACAAATTTTCATTATTGCTAAAGAGCAGTAAGAGTGTAAATTCACGCTGGGTCTCACACAAAAAAATTAAACAGTCTATAAATAATATCTCAAAATAAAATGCACTAGCTACACTCTATGCTAAAAATAAATAATCCTGGTATTATTCTAGTGAAATATTTTTTTAAATCTTCTAAAGTCTGATCCAAGGCCCTGGGATTCACCCCCAGCCAGTAAAGCTGGTTAGAGAGAGAGTAGATACAGCTCACAACTACATAGTTACCACAAGAAATCCTAAGTTTTGCTTGTGGAAAAAGACAGAATAGTTAACTCTGCTGTGTGATAACATATCCTCTTCCCATTTTAATGGTACTCAGACCACTGCGAGATATCCAAAATACATAATTTCCAATTCAGGCCACATTTAAACCCACCTTGTTTTCAACAAGGCCAAGTGCAACGTCCTGCACCTGGGTCGAGGCAATCCTCAGTATCAGTACAGGCTGGAGGATGAAGGGATTGAGTGCAGCCCTGCCGAGAAGGACTTGGGGGTACTGATAGACGAAAAGCTGGACATGAGCCGGCAATGTGCTCTCGCGGCCCAGAAAGCCAGCTGTATCCTGGGCTCCATCAAAAGAAGCGTGGCCAGCAGGTCGAGGGAGGTGATTCTGCCCCTCTACTCTGGTGAGACCCCACCTGGAGTGCTGTGTCCAGCTCTGGGGTCCTCAGTACAAGAAGGACATGGACCTGTTGGAGCAGGTCCAGAGGAGGGCCACAAAAATGATCAGAGAGATGGAGCAGCTCTCTTATGAGAAAAGGCTGAGAGAGCTGGGGTTGTTCAGCCTGGAGAAGAGAAGGCTGCGGGGAGACCTCATTGCAGCCTTTCAATACTTAAAGGGGGCTTATAAGAAAGATGGGGACAAACATTTTAGCAGGGCCAGTATCGATAGGAGAAGGGGTACTGGTTTTAAACTAAAAGAGGGTAGATTCAGACTAGATATAAGGAAGAAATTTTTTTACAATGAGGGTGGTGAAACACTGGAATGGGTTGCCCAGAGAGGTGGTAAATGTCCCATCCTTGGAAACATTCAAGGCCAGGCTGGATGGGGCTCTGAGCAACCTGATCTAGTTGTAGATGTCCCTGCCAATTGCAGGGGGGATGGACTAGATGACCTTTAAAGGTCCCTTCCATCCCAAACCATTCTATGATTCTATGAAAATATTAATTAAATATTTCTTCTCAACAAGCATAAATAAACCGTGGAACCCATTGCTGGAAGATAATGAATAGACCAAAAGCATGGAAAGGTTGAAAAATCTTAAGGCCGTCAGAAGTTACAAAATACTATGCTTTACATGTAACTGGGATAAGGAAGTCATACACTGCCAAAGGTTGAAAACTCTATTAGTGGAAATATCACTACAGAGGTCCTATTAGCAGCTTGTTCTTTGGCTGGGCTGGCCTGAGCCTGTCTGGGTGCTCCTGCATATCCACAGGCGTGGCTGAGAACTTCTCGCCGCCACTCTCCAAGGCACCTGGATCGGGACATTATGGTTGAATTGACCTTGCTCTCTCCTGAAGCCCCAGGAGGTCTGGGTATACGCATTTCAAACTGAGAAGAGAGCTAACTGATAGAGCAGTAAACAGTAAACATTTTGGAACTGATGGAAATACGGAATTTGTCGGTGGCCTGCTAGGAAGGAAAGATTATTATCTGCCAAGGACCAAAATTCTGATCAGAATATAGGGCCTGTTTTGCAAAGTGATTTAGCCAAAATCTGGCCCATACAGAATAACTAAAGTCTATAATTAATATACACTTCGTGTATTATTTATTTATATCTAATTTTAATTGTGCATTTTATTTAATTATTCTCCCTCAAATTTAAATTAAAAAATGAATTCTTTTCCTTCGCATACCTGCCAGCATGGACAGTTGTCTACCTCACTGAATATTATATTACTCCAAAAAGAAAGAGGAGGAAGATAACAGATGTACTGGGAAATGTTTACTTAATGTAACAGTGCTCCATACATATTGATAGCCTTCATACTTCGACAACGCAGTCCAGGGATTCTGATGACATAGTTAAAATTGAACGTAACTTTTTGTCCTAAAAACAAAGACTTTGTTATATTTCAATTTTATTCATAAAAGCATCATGGGGATAAGCTGTTTTTTAAAAAAACTATTAAATTCTATGATTTTTAAAAAAATATTTCTCCTCAGGTTTCAAGCTATTTGTTACACTTGTTCCTGAAGGTGGTCATACATACACCCAAGAGTTATTGATGACTAATGAAACACTTCACTGGGAAAAGAGAAATATTTTCAGTTCAAGCATTTGTTCAGATGAGACGGATCGAGTCAGTTGGCAGCAGCTTAAGTAAAACCTCAGAAGGCACTCGAGTCCTTCTACCATCTGAGCTATTCAGTTCCTAACCCTTCAGCCCACAGGTAGCTTGATTTCAGTTTCGGTAGAACTAACGGGCTATTACAGCCGTTACTGTTTGGCGCAGTGTCTCTTCCGCTTCAAACACTACAGGAAAGAGAGACATCTCAATACAGGCAAGTGAATCATTTCACTTCCACCAGAAACAACAGCAATCTGTCTTTCTAAGGAGACCCTCGCTCTCACATGCAACAATTTTGTATTCTTTCTCATTTCGTACCAGTAAGTCAGCTCCTACTTGCAACTTTAGTCTCGGTCCCCACTAACCATGTATTAAATTGTCAAAAATACATGTTTCCCTCAGGCTGTCCCTCACAAGGAACTGCCTACAGGAGGACTTCTCCATAAAAATCTTTGACAATTGTTCTTCCCCTCTTTCCTTAGAATTGCTGCGATGCCTCCAAAAATGTTGGTAATTAAAAAAACCCAACGCTTCTGGCTCAGAAAGCGCCTCAGCCACAAGCTCTCGGAGGCTGGGAGAGCAGCAGTGTCCGGCACCGGGCATTTGCCCTGCTCCCATACCAGGTCTTAGTCATCTGTCTTGCCACCGGTGAACAGAGGTAACTGGGTTAGACAGACCTTTGTTTTGCTCATCTTACATTCCCACGTCACCAGTTGCCTGTAACCTCAACCAACACCATTGCACGGCTTCTTTGCACTAGTCCGTCTTTTTCTATCTGCTTGCTCTCTCTCGTGCCAGCCCATAACTTGTTTGTGGCAAGGATGGCCTTTTTTTGCTCTTTTCCAGTTCAGAGGCAGCCTGGCAGGGGCTTGCTGTGTGCACTGGGGCCCCAGGCTCTGAATTTATGTAAACAAAACACAACAGCAGCTACAGGGTAATTTCTTACCAGATAATCAGGCTATCTTTGAGGTAATATTTTGAGATACAGCCACAATCTTCTTCGCAACCCTCAAACTTTTCAGGAGAACCGGGGAGTCCAAGCATGGGGAATAACAAGCGAAGCCACCTCGTCAGCAAGCGAATTGTTCCTGCCACTTTGCCGGCAGAAACTTCCAATCCTGTCCAGGTTACCCGAGCCAAACCCGCGCGCCCTTAGCTCTGCTCTTTGGAGAACATCATGGGAAAAGGCCTCAAAATGGCAAGAAATCTGAAGCGTGAACTGGCAAATCCATACTACTTGCATGAGAACGAAGGCTAGAAAAAATGCTAATGTATGTATTTGAGGAGTTAAATTAGAGAATAATGTTTAACAAACCGGTTTAAATTGTTACTCTGTCATGAAATTACTAGTGAACAGCAGGCAAAGCTAAGGTTACTTTGCTGAACTCTCCTTCAGCAAGTAAATATTCTTCATTTTTTCGAAGTGTCCTGTGTCTTATAGATATTCAGGCAGATAACTTGCTTTTTTTTCGGATGGTAAACTATTGTCAAAAACATTTAGCAATACCCTAAACTTCCTGTGGCATCAGATCACGACTCAGCATCAAATTCTCAGGGCTATTCCCTTTATATGCTTATTTAGATTTGCAACTACAGTTGTGCTGGTGGCCGGTTTATGTAACTCTCTCGGCTTGTTATTTATTTACAGCAAATAGAGCTCAAATGGGAAGTGCTTCTCCTTCTGTACCCTAAAATTAATCCTATGTCTATGGCTCATTATAAGTAGTTTAAAAACCAAAACCAAACCAAAAAAACCCCACAACCCTGCCAAGTGCAGCACCTCCTGCTTCTATGACTGATGGCAAGATGTCCACATGCGCGGGGAATGGTGGCTCTTCAGCTGGAATGAACTGTCATATTAATGGAGAGTGGAAATTTGCCATTTAAATCTATAGCTGATTTCTACATCATCTGAAACATTACAAATTACATTTCTCATTATAAAGAAAAACAAAAGCACTTGGGAAATTAGTTTTACTTCTCACCTTCTTTGTGTTAAAAGCAGAATGTAAAAATCTGAAATGAAAAGCGGGAATAATTGACAATTTCCCCAGTGAAGGGTTATTATGGGAACATATAAAACTGGACAAGTATTCTAAATTCATCCTATAAAAAGAAAGCAAAAACTTTTTTGTTTGTTTTATGCAGGTATCAAATAAAAATCTTTCTGTCCTACAGATTACAGACTTGAAAAGCCACTCTAAAATATTCTGTTAAGATCTCACTTACCATCAGTGCTGAATTCAAATAAGTTTCAAACATACTGAACTATCACTTTGCAACATATTACTTATCCGGGATTATTTTAATTTTCATCCAGCGCTACTAAAAATTCAGCTCTCCTCCTTTGCCACATTTTTGTGTACATTACGAACTTTATGATTTCTTACAGGCACAATCTATTGCTTTTGGTTTGACTTTCAGCTAGTTTTTCCCAAGTCATTTTTCAGTAAACGAAGAAAGCCCAAATACAACAACTTGCCTTATGAGATTTGTCATCTTATTTTATTACAAGACAAGATACTTGGGTTTTTAAAGATTAATGGATTGGATAGGTCTTTGCAGAGCATATGCTTCAGAAGTGTTCACCCTCATGTCACCTCTAATATGTCCAACAGCACACTCTTTCAGAATTAAAAAACCAAAAAAACAACCAACCAACCAAAACCCAAAACCTATGTAACTTCTCTAAATGATAGATCCAATTTGTGGAGGCTTCTACAAGTCTATTGAAAAAATACTTTACTTGACCAGGTCAGATTTCGTTTGACTTTGTACTTCAGCTTTCAAAGTGAGAGATCAAACACGTTGGGGAAAAAAATATCCCAAATGCTGCAGGAAGAACCATGTGGGGAGCCCACCTTCATTCCTACCTCAGGCAGTCACATCTATGCACACGGGCTTGATGCTGTCTCAGAACTGATGTTAGTTTCAAAACATCAGGATGGCTAATGGCAAGTATTACCGCATCATTCTGCTATGGGGAAAAATGCTACAGAAAAAAAAGGAGTGAGTAATACCTTCTGGTACATTTAGCAAGGTGGTAAGTAATAAGAAACATGAGTTCCAATCTCAGTAATGCTCCTCATCTAATTTCACTGTACATCAGTTCTCCTAAGCTATAAAGGAAATGTTCCCCTGTTGAAATACTGAGGATAACTGCCGATACTTGTAGGATGCTACAGAATCCTTTTAGTAATTAATCTGAAAATCATCGTCAACCAGCATGCAAGGGAACCTCACAATTCCTGGCTCTAGAACCTGGGCTTCTTTCAACAGCCCACATTGCCTCAAAGGGGGCAAAAGCAATTTGCAAATAAAAACAGTGGTGAAAATGTATCTTCCACAACTACCAAAATAATTTCTAAAACTTAACAAAAATAAATTCAAAAGAGTGTTTAAGTAAGCAAAAGAAAACAGCGAAGGTATTTCCATAAGAGAGAGCTGGGTGCTGAGAGAAGAAGAGTTGAGGGATGAATTCCAGCTTTGTAGAGCTCTGCAAGTGGGTGGTTGTGTTAAATATACTTTATTCCAGCATTTTTAAGCATTCTGAACACTTCTAACAAAATAGTTGGAAATAAGACCTATCCACAATTGACAGAACAAATGTAAGCAACAGCAACCATACAAGCTATTATGTAAAACGTGTCTAGGGAATTTCCCTCCATCAACTGAGAAAACAACACTGAAGAAAACCATATGGGGATGGAACATAACATGAAAATATTTTAACTGTTGCATCAATAGGAAGAGCAGGAGGGTTTTCGTGGGAGCATTCTCATAGATGCCATTCCCTAGCGACTATGCATTTGTCTCCTTTACCAATTGCAGGAATACTGTTATTTTTATATTCATATTATTTAAGAGCAGATACAGAAATAAAGGTGAATTTCCTAATCGCATTCAGAAATATTCCAAACATTACTACTTATGCATTCTGGAAGTGATGCAGCAGAGAATTATCAAGGCAGCTTATTAAAATGAATAGTGTTACTACCTCTCTCCTCACCCATCCTAGAAAGTTAGTTTATTATCATGCAGTACTCCATTATTCCTATGTAACAATTTTATTTATAGACTTTATTTAATAAAATACTACCAAGATAAAGAACATTTTTCTCTACATTTTTCGGTTTAAATTGACCTATAAGGAAAGCAAATCCTTTGTAGGATTTCATTTTATGAGATTTGGAGACTTTTAAGGATTCATCAAAATATTCAATGGTGTTAATGTCTACATTAATTAATCTCAGGAAGGCTTAATACTTTTTTCTCCTCGGGTTCATTTGCTGTTACCACTGCACAGCAGTGTCCCCTCTGATGCATAAATTCCAGTGGAAGCAAAGTGACTAGCCAAAAATAAGTTCATTTTCGGGTAAACACTCCCATTTACAGGTGCTGGTCTTTGAATTTTTCACAGTTTGCTGAGCACTTCATTGGGGTTGGCAGATCTGGTGGGTCATATGGTGACAATTCTCATTTTCTGCAGCATCTGAAATGTCCACTCACTGCATCATTGACAGCTAAAATTAGGTATTTGGCAAAGCAGTCCTAGGAACTAAGGGCTTGATTAAGTTGCCTAATTATAGCTGCCTAGGGCCATTTGAGATGCCCTAGAGTACCTTCGGCAACGACAGAGGCCTGGCAGGTATCACACAAAACGTATGGGAGCCCTGCGGCCCTCCAGAGCAGGAGCTGTAGGCAAGGAAGGATAACCTCTACGACATTTCAAACGGCACAGGGAACTTTTGCTTAGACTCATTTAGGAACTGAACACTACACGTTTGCCACTGGGATATTGAAGAGATCAATTCTCCTGTCTTAGCTCGTTCTTGCATCGTATTCCCTCTCTTTGCAGGCGGGCGCGTGAAGTCTCAGTGCTGCTCCGTGCCTGCACTCCTGCACACAGCGCAGGGAATACAAAATATGAAAATAGGTCAGAGCAAGCTTTAATTTTGGCGGGGTGAGGAGGGTGGTAGAGAACCTCTTCCAGGGAACGGAAGGGAGGGCTTGCATACTTTCTCCATATTCATCTCATCACTGTTCACTCAGAGGAAAAAGAGATCTGCTTAAGGAATTGCGCACGCTAGTTCTTATTGTATCATGGGTTTTCCTTGCAGGAGTCCAAAGCAGAATCCAGTCTCGCTTAATGTGTGAAATTTGACATGATTACAGACTAGGGTTGATAAGGTTTGTGTTTAGGGAGTCTTGATGGCATCTCTGAAGATTGTAATTCTTCATCCACCCCTCCTTCTTGACAAGATTGTATAAAAGTGGAATAAAAAATTGCTTTATTCTTCTTTTCCACATTAAGCAGAAAATGGCTTTCTTGAAAGTATGCATTTGCACTGGACTCAAGAAAACAGACCCCTGTGGAGCATGAAATGACACTGGGGAATATATTTTCCTTGACACACTAGGTATTTTTCATCTGAGGCAGCTCTCCACTCACCCCCCTTTTTTTTAACAAATTTATGCAGTACCTTGTATCAGGACTCGTCTTTATATTCTCCTTAAAAAAGAAAATGAGCACCAACAGTACAGAGGGACAAATAATGCTTATCGTAATAAAAACAATATGGTCTCAAAGAACCAAGCATTATCTAGAAAATGATATAAAAAAATACAATGCTCATAGAGTTTCCTGATGCCCAAAGTTTCACATTTACTCATGAAGGTGTAAAATATTTCCTATAAACCTGCTGAAATTACATGAAATCTAATAGTTTGGTGCCCAAGGCAGGGCTAATAAACTTTCCCTGCTTCAGCCCAACAATTCTACTGCCTGAATAAGCAATACTCAACAACTACCACAGCTAAAGAGTCTCCTGAATATCAAATCCCCTTCGCCAACAAAATAACTCTCATTGAGGCCAATATTTGTTCTGACTGGCATATATTTCTGTTCAGATCAGCAATTTGCTTTTTTCAAATCTGAGTCGATGTACAAGTGAATGGTCTTATATTTTTACGATAGGGAAACTGCTTCCAAACCCCTCCGCTTTCTGCATTAACCTGATCTGTTCAGCAGCACAATAGACTGGTTAAGATGATTATTAGTGATATGACTAAAGTTATTTTGCCCACCATCATTATTAAATAGTGCATTCAGAGCAAGAGCTAGAAATAGCATGCTTAAAGAGTGGATAAAATGGAACAAGCGTTTAAAACTAGTATGTAGTTAATGAACAAGGATATTCATTGAAGTACTTCTCCGTTAGAAACTCAGATAAAAAGCTTGCTGTTGAGCAAATGTCATTTAAGATATTTCAGGAGCCAATGTAGACCGGTGGTGGCATGAAAGTCCCTGGCAGTCAGTGACTTCCATGGGGTCAATTGTCACCAGATGGCACAGCCTCATGGGCCTAAATCCCACCTCGCTCTTGCCTCCCTAGAGAAGGCTGCGTCCCCCAAATTCAGAAGGAATAAGCCCATGGGAAGCACAGTGCCTAAAGCATAGACTGAGTGAATATGTCCAGAAGTGTTTTGTTAGAGTTGGTTTGGTCCCATTTTTGTACCTAAAAATTTATGCACCCTGGTTTGAACAATTTTATTTTCTTTTTAACTGTTAGTCATGTTGTTATAAAAACAGGATCCAAGAAAATGTCTTCTTGACCGTAAAGCACATCACAAGTTTTTGCCATCTTAATATTAAACTTTAAGGAAACTTTGTATTTGGTTCAATATTAGTAAATTAAAATGTAAAAATATAAATATACTGATACTCTGTGTAATAAATATCCAACATTTAGCAGTCCCAAATGGTTTAACGTAATTCCAGAGACAAGGGATAAGATTTGAAGAATTCTGAAATATAGGTTGGCCTATTAGACAAGATTTTGATCAGATTTTAACGAATTACATTTGGATTAAAAAGATCATGTATTCATTTATTTATTCGTTATGTTTCAGCTTTGGTCTTAAATCTGTCATAATGCTACAGAGAAGAAAAATATTTTAAGATGGATAGAGATGGGAGAGTCGGAGAGAAAATGAAAAAGTTTATGAACTGCTCTCCATTTCCTACACTGTAAAAGAAACACACTCTCCTCCTATCAAAACCCTGTGGCACCCTGATATAACTATCACTTCAGTAGCATCTGGCAGGTAGAGTTTCTTGAAGGCTCAAATCTTTTGGCTTCTAAAAGAGTAACAAATAACCTAAACCAACACTTTCCTGAATCACCGTAGCAGGCTGAAACAATCCGTGCAGGGAGGCAGATTTTTTGAGGGATTTTGTATGTATGACATACAGAGAAATGATGTGGCATCTGAATTAGTAATATACATCTGGTGAAAGGTTTCCTTCATTTGCCGTGTGTGTTGTTTAAAAGTAAACACACAAAGAATTTGACAATTTTAATCTTCTGTTTATCTGAGAAACTGGACACCTATTCCTTACACTTAGAAAGAGATTTCCTGTCAGCATTCATGAATTTCTCTCTTGACCCTTAGCAGCAAGAGAAGCAGCCTGAGATATATTGCAAAGCCAAATGTTTAAAGTTTATATCAATATACACGTGGGACAAAGGCAATTTACTCAGTGAAGGAAGAACCCCCTGCTACATTTAATCACGCTCAAGTACATGGGAAAGTGCCCTTACGGCTGTTGTTTCTCCCTGCCTTTTTAACCAAACTATTGAGAAGCCCTTTTCTTCTTGTGCAACATCTTAAACCCAAAGCCTAATTAAACTAGTAAAACACCATTAAACCTGGTGAGCAGACTTATCTCCAGCCACTACAGTTTGCAATTAGATTTTGGGTGAGGGTAGAGGAAATCAATGTTATGTTCACCCCTTAATGAGAACATAAACACTTCCACATTAAAAGATTATTTTCTTAAAATCCCCACAGGTAGGTGAGGGACGCACTTCACTTGTGAAAGAACAAAACATAGGAAAGAAAATAGTGGAAAAAAACCCAAAAAACCTCTTTGCCTCATATGAAAAAGGTACTTTCCCTTCTCTCCTGATCTCAAGAAAAGCCAGAAGGGGACAGAACAAAAAAGTATATATATATATGTGATTAAAGCAACATGGTCAGGGCAAAACTCAGAGAGCAAATCTGCCTCTTTTTCGAACCACAGGAACCAGGCTTGTTTCAGTGTATCAATGCAATAGATAATACAGACTTAAGTACATGACAAAGAAATCCAGGTCGGAGTCAGACACACCCGTCGGCTACTTTTGCTCATCAGACTATCAGTGAATACGAACAGGAATGTCTCAGTTGAGGCCAATGGGACTTCATCACCTCTGGTCATCAGAAAGCTTGGCCAATTGTATTCACTACACACAAAGAGCAAGTGTATACTGCGGGCTTTTTTTAGAGGGAAAAGCAAAAGTGAAATATCTGTGGGCAACATTCTGCACAGCGACACGCACCATCACCTCTTCAGACTGGAAGACGCATTATAAATGTGCAATATATCAGCAAGGAGTCTCATATACAGCTGCGGATCTGCTGATACCACAGCCATCACTGGGCATTCCTTGAGTAGGAGTGACATCTCTGTTGGGTCTGGTTTTTTGTTGGTTGGTTTGGGTTTGTTTTGTTTGGTTTTTTTTTTTTGGGGGGGGGGGGGGGGATAGTGTGTTGGGTTTTTTAGGACTAACTTAAATATGGTGAAAACAAAATTCCTGAAGAACATTACAGGTAACAATCTAAGTTCACTTTTGCTGAAAGAGATTATATTTGGGATTTTTTCCCTCCTTCTTTATATTTGACAGGTTGTTTAGAGACAGTTTAACTGTTTCCCCAAGACCATAATTTAATTGGCACTTTTCCTTCTGTGTGGGTTTATCGTTCCTTCTTCAGAGGAAAAAAGTCTTTCCTCTCCCCTTCCCTTTTTTCCCCTCAAATAAGGAAAAATATTTTTAATCATGCAACTTACTCTACCCAGAGAGACCACCACCAACACAAACACCCCTAATGTTGTTAACAAGACTAGCAAAAGGGTTTGTTCACATGGAACATCTTAGAGTAAAATACCACAATCAGATATAGTCCTTCAAATCAATTAATTTCTTTTTAGTCAGTTAACAAGATTTCAGTGCTGGTTGCCCTTTAAAACCAAGTTATTCACGAAGCCATGCAACTTAGCCTTCACAAAAGCGCTAACATGCTTGCCTTTCTTTTATTAATGTTACATGATTTTTTTTTTCCTACTTCACTAACATTTCAAGAGAAACAAAGTGATTGTCATGTGGTACACTCAGTCCTGGAACAGCAGCACAGCTGTTTATTCCCAGACTCTGAGCATTTTTTAGATCAACACAGCAGTCTGCAT
Organism: Platalea leucorodia; assembly: GCF_965183815.1. Classification (NCBI taxonomy): domain Eukaryota; kingdom Metazoa; phylum Chordata; class Aves; order Pelecaniformes; family Threskiornithidae; genus Platalea; species Platalea leucorodia. The sequence goes on from NC_138823.1 coordinate 124,259,591, forward strand.
TTTCTCTGAAGGGAATTGTACATCTTACTATAAGCAGATATAGTTTCCATATTCAGTTTGCCTATCGTACAATACTTGGCTGTAAGAAAAACAAACTGAATGCTTTGTCCCCTTTCTATTGCCCTTTTTACCTCAAATCAACTCCTTTGGTGCAAGGAAAGAGGACAAAAAAGCCATGGCAGAGAATCACAGAATTACTCCATTTTGCATTTCAGAAAAATCAAAATGACCAAACATCTGCTTCAGACACCCTCTACTGGAAAGCATCAAGTTTATCTCTCGGCTCCTGAATTATCTGGTCATGTGTAGGAAGGGGGGGAAGCATGACCATTTAACTACCTGAAAAGACTGGTATCTATTCTATAAATCATTGTATTGCATTTAGGGGGAGGAAAAGATTTGGCGATTAAATTATTTATTTCAACAAAGGTGGGAAATGTGCATCTGACTTCTTTGACTATGAAGCAGCAAAAAGGTCTCTATTCAAAATTTCGTGGCAACACACCTCATAGGTTTCTCCCAGAAAGGTGCAAGTGTCATAAACTTATCAGCAAGTAAAAATAGGGACGGCAATGAAAAGACTTAGCCACAATGCACCAAACAGTAACCTGACTTGTTTTCCCCACAGGTGAGAAAAAAGGTCTTGAAACACGAACTAAATATCTTTAAATTAAATCTGTTCATTTTGTGTAATTCTCAAGCAACAAGTATGCTGGGACACAGCTGCTCTGCAGTTGTAAGTGACCACAGCTAGAAACTCTGTTAGTCTACCCAGTGCAAAATGCTGTTCTGTAAACAGATCTCTTCCATCATTAATCTATTAAATATCTACTGAATATATTTACTCTGTGCTGAAAGCTCTACGTAGTCAGATAGAGTATCTTAACTCAGTGGTGGGCAGGGTTGCTCTTTAAGGAAAGGGTGAGAACTTCCTCTCTTCAGAAACAAATTCTGTGCTACATTTTTGAAGTCTTGGCCTCCATTTTCATCAAGGTAAAAGAAAAAAAAAAAGGTTAAATGGTCTAAATAATGACAGATCTACTACCACTGCTTTAACATCTACATCCCAATGAACCAGTCGGAGAACGTTCACACATCCTTTTCCTCACGTAGCAGTGCCAAGAGATTTTGTCCTTAAAAGACTGAAAAGACAATTCTATCAAGCTTCAATCTATAATTAATTCTTTTTCTTTTCTACTCCCAAATAAAGTATTAAGATAAACAGCCTGATTTGGTACCAAGCATTGTTCATCCTATGCTCTCCTTGACGATGCTACAGCTTTCACAATTCTGTTTGACCTGCATAATGTACTGTATGTGGGACAGCGAATTACATTCCCTTCTAAGAGACCACGCTGAATTACAATTTCTTTCCCAGGACTCAAAGGTGAATAATTGCACCTGTCCTCCTTAAGCAGACAAAAGACATTAAGTAGCGGCCAAATGGAAAGAAAGATTTAAAAAGAAAATCACTTTATGGTTTGGTAGGAAAACAACTCAATCCAACCTTTCATCCAGCTGTATACAATATGAGGATTTCTACTAGCGCAGCTTCTGAAGAAAGGGAAGCTTTCCATCAAAGAAAGACTACCCTGATAACAAAGCAAAAATTGAGGTGCTTTCTAGAAGTTTAAAAGAGCCTACTTTTAAAATAAATCATTGACAATACAAAAAAAATCAGCTGCACATCTGAGTGTTTGCGGGCAAACTTTCTCATTTACATGATACAAATGAAGAAATAAAGTAAGATGGGGGAACAAATAAAGCCGCATGGCTTTTCCAAGACCACACAGAGACGCAGTAGTAGAACCTAGCATAGAGCAGAAGTGAATATGCTGGAACAGACTGCAACCTAGATCTCCTGACAACCTTCACACTGTTGCATAGAATCACAGAATCAGTTAGGTTGGAAAAGACCTTTAAGACCATTGAGTCCAGCCGTAGAGCGTTTGTGACCATGCTGAACATAAAGGCTGAGTTTTGCTCTTACTGACTGCAAGTGCTTGGCAGAGAGATCCGCAGCAGCTCTGGTTTCATCAGAGCCATGCTGGCAGACATCCAAGGAAAGGTCACCAGGGCAGAAGGACAGAGTCTCAACAGAGCGTTTGCCTTTGGTGCCAGGAGATTCCTAGCACCTGACCGTGCCAAAGGGCTAATGCTTAAAAAGATGAGAAAAAAGCACGAAAGGTGAAAATACCGTAGAGAATCTCTGCAAAGATCTTTGCAATGTTTCCAGGCCCTTTCAGATTTTTCTTCTTGCATGGGAGCTGCCTGTATACCCAAGGAAGGTAAGTATTTGCACATGAATGGACCAAATGGAAACTATTCTGCTCCTTGTGGAACCTAAAGGTAATCTATTTGGCAAAACCCAGGTGGTCCATCTTGCAGCTATAAAGAGGAATACCGTGGAAAACTATAATAAAATATTGACAGCCCCCAAATAAAATAAAAGCAAAGAAACAAAGGAGTGATGCATAGGGGGAGGTGCCCTTGCAGGAAGCATGTCTCTTGTTCCCAAAAGCGCAAGTGTCAGTATTTAACATCCTCAGTGAGAACCTCATATAGCACAGAAGAGAGACACTAATTAAAAGCAAAGAACATAACTAACCATACCTGCTTTCAGCTGGAAGTTTTGGTCTTCAGGAAACACCTCCATCACCTTAGAGTTACAGGGTTTAGAACAGAATTAAACACTGTCTAGTTATATACTTGGAAAAATACAGAAAAACTGCCTGGTTTAACAGATAAGGCACCAACTTGGAATTAAAGAAAACCAAAGCTTACTGCCATTCTTTTCCTTCAACAGCTGCATGACCTTGGGTAGGATCCCTTCTCTCACGGCCCCTGCTTCCCTTCCTACTTTCTGTCCCAGCTAGTTACGTGCTGTGGGACAGGGACCTTCTTTTACGGTATGTCGGTACAGTTCTGAAGTCAATAGAGTCCTTATCCAGGAAAGAGTCAAGAGAGCACGGTGATGAGCTGTTCCCTGAGAAGCAGAAAAAAATAAAGCCTGGTTTCTTGTTGATTTCTATTTTCCCTTCTCAAAAACTCCAGCTGCCTCCTTCATGTGTCCTGTGGGAACATCTTCCACACAATGCTTCCAGTCTCCCCAGCCTAAAGTAAGTCCTGCCACAGTAACCTTCGTCTTGAAACTGGCCAAAAGTAGAGAAATGACTGGAAAACAGGCCCAAGACAGACACACAGATCACATTATCTCCCAAAGTGTTTCTTTTAAAGGAAACCCAGCTAATAAAAGCAACAGCTTTTATTAGGTGGTGATAAAGATGAAAATTCAGATTGCTTAGCAGATCAATCATGGCCATGCAAGGAACTCTAGGGTTTTGGTCTTTTTTAGGTCATGTGCTCTCAACAAAGTGTCTAAATCACTAGTGGAACATACGCCAGAAAACAGCAAGGGACAAACGATCTTTGGTCAGCATTTGGGTTTCCAGTAAAGCAACAACATTTGAAATTTGTTAAGGGTAAAACCCCTGAAATTTCATCAAAAGAACATTTCAATTTTGACAAATCAGTATTTCCCACAGACATGCATTTCTTCCATCTCCCTTTGTAAACAGAAGTCACTGTTGACTGTGCTGTTGAATATCATCCCTTTTGCAAGACTGGTGTAAATAAAACTTCAAGGCAAGGAGGTAGGTCTAAGTGCAAAAGGAAAATTTTCATCCCCTATGCCTTCGCTAAATTGGGTGGGTTTATATTAAATCAATGCCCCCAATTAAAATTAAGAGAGAAGATGAAGACTCCATCAGCAAAATTATTTGAAGCAGTATTTGTTCAGACTAGTCCAAAACTCTTCACCCTTGGCGGCTGCAATACAACAAGGAAGTCTCCTGAGCGTGTTAATTATTTAAAATGGAAGCAACAGTTGCTGGCCTTTTGAAATAATCAATCTTTCAAAAAAGTGTCAGGTGTCTCCAAAACATGTGACAGGTTGGCAGTTTGTAGCATCTACTCTCAAGTCCTAACACCAGGATTTTCTCCGGAGCCTGGAGGAACTCATCACCTTTACTAACAAATCCTAAAGACAACCTGTCTGGCTCACTGAAAATGAGATGGAGAAGCTAAATTAGAACCACGGACCTCCTATTTGCTAAATTAAAGCCGAAAACCAAAACCAAAACAAACATTAAAAGCATATATGTATATATATATAGACACACACACACATATATGAAGGCAGACACAAATAAATGTAGAGATATGTATAGGTAGATATATATCTGTAGCTGTAAATTATAGACATTTACTGAGATCTGTATTTACTGCCTCCTACAAGTCTATTTTACAGTCTAAATTTAGGTAATTTTCTTCCCTTCTTTCAACAAAAAAAAAAAGGAAAAAAGAAAAAAGGCAGCATCTGGTTTGTATTTTTCAAGTTTACTCAAAAATACCTTCTTTCTGCGTGTATCTGCCACTTCAGTACACAAAAATAAAATTGTAGAATCAGCAAGAAAATTCCTATAGAGTCTGTTTGTAAACAAAAAGTTCCCGTCTCCAAAACAGTTGACTTTATTAGCACTAGGAGGTGGTGGTGAGAACTCTTCAGCAGTCCACATTTTACCAATATTGTGGATATATATCTATATGTATTTTTTGCTCATTTCAAAGATTTCAATTATATTTTCCACAAAGGAATCTTTCATATTGAAAATAAGTGCAGAAGAGTTACATACATAGGATTTTTTCCAATCTTGTTAATACTAATAGTTCAGAAAAAAATATTTTGTCCTGTGGTTTCTGTGGAAATTTTCAATTTTTTTCTCTTAAAATACAAGCTAGAGACAAATCTATAAAATACGTCAACAAATATCAATCCACAACATTCTCTAATTAATCTGTTGAGAAAGAATAACAAGACATAATACATGTGATGTATAAATGAGTAGTGGAGACAGGGAAAAAATATATTAACACAACTTTCACACATAAGAATCAGAATTCTGAAACCAAACATCTCCAAACTCAAATTTAGGTGGAACTTCTCCATTTCCTCCCTTCGGCTGGGGCTGCACGGCTAGAAGGCGCGTCCCCTGGGTGGTGGATAGGGGATCCCTCTCTGGAGGGTGCACCGGATAAAATTGAAGAAGGTGCCGCGAACCAACGCAGCCTAAGGGAAGGCCACCCTGACAGAAAAACCACTGGCCCTCCAAGTCACAGGGGTTGGGCAGGAGGCCAACTACCTCCTCCCGGGAAAAAAAAATAAAAAGTTGCAGAAACGATGAGCATCAACTCGGAGATGGAGAAAATCAGTAATGAAGTGAGGAGGAGGAGATGGAACTGGATCGGTCATGTCTTGAGGAAAAAACCAACAGAAGACTGCGCTGTGGCCCTTGGGACTCCAGAGCATGCAGCCGCAGACCGATCGAAGTGGAAGAACGATGTTCGCGCCTTGTGTGCCTCCTGGCACTGAGAGAATTCAGATTCAGATTCTCCATTTCCTCAGACTTTTTGAAAAATATTTGTTGTAAGTCAGTTGAAACATTTTGCGTTATCAGTGCTCTCCACTCTGAGAGGCCCTGCCATTTCTGACCAGGGGTATCAAACTGTAACTGCCATCCACCAAAAGTCATCCAGAAAGGAAAACCCCACTTGGTCAACCGGAACCACCCATGGGCAGTGGCCTTTCCCACACTCCACATTAGCCCTCCCGGGTCTGGCGGGCTGCACCCACAGCACTGTACCTTTGCAGGAACCAAGCAGAGCCACAGACAGCATTTAACACAACTATCACAGCATCATATATATATTTTTAAATAAAACTACTCTTTGAGGTAAAATACAGTAAACTACTTTGGCTAAAGTCATATATTACCCATGACTTTTCCCTACAACCCTTCACAGAAGTTCAATTTCAAAGGTTAATACACAAAACAAATACACTGGATACCTCAAAGGCTGAATGTAAAACACATTCGTGGATTTTGTGATTGTTTTTAAAGGCCTGGCCAAGTTTTAATGGGCTGTCACACATGAATGATTATGAAAGCGCTACAATGAACTGAGCTGATAAGCCGATCTGATCAGAATTAACTGCATGTGATTGCTGCTTTGAAAAGCTGGCCTAAAGAGGCAGCATTGAAAGCAATCTCACAAGTCACTGGTACCGCTTGCCTCAGCTATAAGTAAGCACAGATGGTGAGAAAAGTTAATTAAGAGACATATTTGTTTGGGGGTTTGAAATTTCCACCCTCTCTTCCCCAAAGAAGCTGAGCCACAGTGAAAATGTGTTTTACGTTTGCGGCCTAATAAGTTCATGGTTTTGAGGCTCTGTTCCTGTAGATGGAGGTAATAGATAAACAGAATAAATAATTTATGTCAGCAGTTAGCATATGGATTTGCACTTGATCACTAAGCTACTCATTGCACCTGATAGCTACAACATCTTGTCAATTAAAAATATTCCTTTCTCCACAGTTCTTCATTTACTTTCCTCCTACCCGGCACAGCTTTTCTCTTATACCACAACTGACACCCAGCAACGGAGATGTCATCCTTTTCATTCTCACTTTAATGACTGCCTCTTTCATTTGCTCCCTACTTCTTCTTGCAGTATTTCATAAGGAACATATCAGCAATTACAAAAAATAGCTTCTGGTGATAAACCCTTTTTTCCTCCTGGTTGGGAACTCTCTTTCCCGCCTCTCTCCAGCCCACACTTGAGCTTTCCCCAGATTAACTAATGGGCGTCTGAAGCTGGGGCTATGACAGCGCTCTGTAAAGTGATCACCGTCTTTAGAGGATCAAAATACATCCCTTACACTTTATATGCCGTAAGACTGTGACCAAAGGGTCATGTAGCAGACATTTTGCTCAATGGTCCTTCAACAGTCTATGATTCTTTGGACCCACTTCCTTTTTTTTTTTTTACCTGTGGCTATTATAATAAAAATGGCCAGCAGCACCAAAGAAATACTGGGTGCAGAATGGCAGGGATCAATCTCACGTGAAAGGCCCTTGAAGGTAAGAAAGGGTTAACGCTAAGGACAAAGAAAACCAAGATTTCAGAACTTCAAGTGAAATTGAGAGGTTCTTAGAGAGACATTTCCAATTCATGCCTACTGCACTATTTATTCCCTTTCCCATCATTGCTGATTATAAGGATGTGCATGTGTAAAAGGAAGTTTCTTCGTCTCTAATCAGACCAGCTCTATTCCATGAATCCACAATCCACTGTTCACGACATTAGAAAATGAATCAGGCAGGAGGCTCAAGCCAGATCAGAAAGTGACAGCTTCTGTTTAAACAGATATCTTGGAAATTAGTGATGATAGAGGACAGTATTATACTGCATAAGCATTTAACTCTTAGCACTGTCTCATTCTCTAAAAAGAGGTGCAACAGAATTACTCACTGGAAAGAGCTTGGTATGAAAAAAATAATAATTTGGAGTGCTGTTCTGTTCTACTTATATTTCTAGAGAAACGAAGGCCTGTTTTGAACAGGACACCCATGTTATATGTATTGAACACTCCCTGGATTAAAAAAAAATTGCTTCTTAAAACATTATCTTTGCCTTATAGTGTATGGTCACATTATTTATGGTCTATCTTAAGAATTTGGCATGTATCAGAATATTGCTTCTGCCAGTATTATTTCTGTGCTATAGAACCAATTTTGAGTAGGATGTTACACTTACAAGAATGTGTTCCCTAACTAGGTTTACATTTCAGATGACAGGATCACATCAGAAGACTAGAGATTGACACCCAAGACCAGCCCTGCATTGAGAACCTTCCTATGTCATTCTGCAAGGATTTTTAGCCAAAAAATTCATCTGTGTACATAAATATACGTATACAAACTAATAATTTAGCCGTTAGCTATATATATGTATACATACAAATTAATAATTGCATCTCACCTTCCCAAGGTGGTCCCTAAACATTGTATTATCTAATCACATAAACATGGCAGGTTTTCTAATTTTATAAATGTATACAACACAAGTTGTTAAAAAAGTCAATCACCGAGAGCTCAGTACCGATGTTAATCCAATTTGTGTGGTAATGATCAAAACAGTCAGTTTATAAAGCATTACAGCTGTGCAGTATTGCAGTCCTGCAGTTCTGTCATCAGCAATGAGGGTTACCTACATGCCACTGGAAATTTTTCCGATGGCCTTTGCACTGTCATACTGACAGTGAGTAGGACCTTCCATTAGCGTTGCCCACAGTGACAACCTTGCTCCTTTTCTGCTTTTCTGTCCAAGGATTGTCAGCGGGAAAGCATAAAGGGAGCTATAGCTCCTTCTACTGGGTCTTAAGATTCCTAAGATGAAAGATTTGAGATCCTACCAGGGCTCAGAGAAGTGAGTGAAAGAAAGCCAGTAGTGTCTCATAGAGCTCTGTGTCACTTTTTTTTGAATTCTGCTTTGCACATTCCCACTAACAGCATAATTTCAGAAGCAATCACGCATTTAAAGAAGTTAGCAGAAAGAAGTCTGGGGACAGACTGTTGGAATGGGGACAGAAGTACTGCTAAGCAAACTGATTGTCTGATCCACATATGACATCTCAGATGTAACAGCTTGTAAACATTATCTGTAGAGCTCCAAATAATAACTTTACAGATTTAACCAATCATGCTTTGAAGGCTGTCACTGATCTAGTGGAGCATGACCAAATCCCGTTAGAGTACAGAATAGATTCTAGCGGGAAGTCTTACATATGCTGAGTTGCATATCTAGATAAGGAATGCAAAGACATCACATATGCTACAGAGATGTATGCACATGAAGAAATTAATACATGTAAGTAAATTCATCGTCCCATGGGCCTACAACAAAGGTTTCAAACCCTGCAGGGTAACTCAGTCTGCGACAGCACTGTGTGCTTCATCAAAGACTATCACACTGACAAATTCCTTCGTAAGTAAGGACTGACTTCTGCATGAGTGAGTGTGGCAGATATCTGTGACTGCTACATGAATATTCAAGAAAGGCATAAGAGACTCCCTTACAATTTCAACTGAAACAATCCAAAGCAGATGAGTTCTGTGTTTTGTTTGCCCACTTTACACATGCACTTCTTAAAATTACAGCACAATCTAAGTAGTCAATTTTTAGAGTTAATTCACTGGACAAGATTTCCTAAGATCTGCTGAAATTCTATCGTCCTTCCAGCAAAATGTGGAGAAAGGGAAATTAAGTGAGTCTTTGAGACACTGCAAAAAGCATGGGTAGGAAACCTGCACAGATTCAAAAGTGCTCAAAGGACTGTTCCTGTCTTGCCCAGTGGGGATAATCAGAATTACCTTGACTATTTTTTTTATCTTCCTTTTTATCTTCCTTCTGTGAAGAAAGTTCAAGAGAAAAGCATGTTAGATGGCTATGTGTCTCCTCCTATTCTGAGCACTACATGCTGTATTTCTCTGGCTGCAAGCCTCTGCATGTGAATGCCAGGGGAATTTCTAGCCCCTAATATCAAAAACAAGTCATCGTATACTTTGTAAGGGCCGTCTACCACATTATCACTCATATTAGTGTACACAGATCCTACAGGGTATCCTGCCTCCCAGTATAGCTAGGAGAAGTTAGCATCTTCTTGTTTGTTCAAAAACTGCATTGCACTGTTGACGGTGATGATGTGCAGTCTTTTTTTCCCTTAGATAACTCCAAGAGCTGAAAAATTACTCTGTTTAAACAAACTTCCTGTTCTTTTCTTTCCTAGGGTGAAAAGACTGCTTTTAATCAATGATTGCGGCACTATGGAAGAGAGACGCAGAGTGTACTCTCTGCTAAAATAAAATAAAACAAAAACCCCACCTTTGGCTCAGACATATTTCTCAGGACCAGACGGAGTCGTAAGGGTCTCTTAACGCTGCACTTTGTATGATATTTTTTCTTTCATTTAGAAAAAAAAAGAATTACAGGATTTTTTTTTTTTTAAGTTACATTTGGCCCAATTAACATGAATCTTTTTCATCTCCTTCAGCTTTTCTCCAAACAGTAGAGAAATCCAAAGCTTTTCTCTTGGCTCTTTCCCCAGGGACTAATATCTTCAAGTACTTCAAGGCCAGATCCAACTCCCTGACATTTGTCTGCCTTGAACTTGCAAAGCGCTCGTAAGTTTGTTAGCCTCCAAAGCATCAAGCAACTACAATGATCTCTAGACATATTCCATGTGGGAGATTTTGCAGAAACTGCTTCATACAGCAGTAAAACCTACAGCTTGTTCTGGTGAACCTGTGTCAGATGAGAACAAATAAAATCCTCTGAAGTATAGTAGATATCCAGTTGAGCATGTTACACTGGGAACATTCACGAATAAAGGAGTTCCTCCGTATCCAGCTTTTATTGTTGTCATTGCCATAGAAGTGTTGGTTGGAGCCCAGATTAAACAAATCTAAGGTAGAAACAGGAACCAGACTAATTCTAACTTTATCATATATACTGCAACAGATATTCAAGCAAATATTAAGGCATTGTTTTCTCTCGGAAAACTTGACCCTCATCTGATGCTGCAGGAGGGAGGAGCTGAATTTGCTGGAGTGCCTTGCCCAGGCCCCGCTTATGGCCTCACCCTCAGAGCATGCAGAAGTAGGGATGGTATGGAAAAAGCATGCGATCATGGTGGTAGGGCACTGCAATGGCAGCTAACCTGTTACAGCTTCTTACCACCAGCCTAGGAAATCAGTCCAGTTATCTGCTGAGTAGCACCGCAGCAGAGCTCCTCAGATGAGCAGAAGCCAAGAAATGTGCCAAGTTTTCTAAACAACTGAACGCAGGGACACTGAGGGCAGGACTAATCGAACAATTTAGTTATTTATCTTGGTTTTGGCATTTCTCATCTGCACAAAGGTTTATACCACTCTGGCTATTCTGAAATCTCTACTTGCCAGTAATCAGCTAAATCGACTTCCAGATTGAAGTATCGTTTCCAACAACTGCATATTAAGGTGCTCAACGAAAACAAATATTGTACACGTACAGCAATTCTAGTTGAGGTAGCATCAGCTTTAGTCTAAACAAAGGAAAGAACAACTGTGGAATTAACCTAAAAAAGACTCCCGTGCCTTGACTGACATTTTAATTCATATGGATGCAAAGACATCTCCATTTTTAAACCATCTTAGAGGAAGTACAGCATTCTTCTTGTAGGCTGTTTTGCTTAGCAGAGTCAAAGCTTGACTCACAGAAAGGGCAGTGTTTATTCTAAATGATCAAAGTTAAGAAGCAGTTAGTGACTTGAATACCCACAGTTTAAGTTCAATTAAGCTGTACAGGGACTCTTTTTGAGCCATCATTCTAAACGAGGAAAATATCTGTGCCCTTCTGATGCCAAACACCGTTTTTCCCTTCACAACAGTTTTTATCATTTTCAATGACACTGTAATGGAATTGAGCAAACAGCAGAATCCATGGAGATGTTTAATTCATTCTCAGATCTCACCACCTCAGAAAAGAGATAAGATTTTACAAATTTATTCCCCTCCTTTATTTCAATTACCATGTTAATGCTTGAGACAATTCCTAACCCAAACTTCTGGCCAAAAGTCTGTTGGCAAGTGAGATAGCAGATCTAAATCAAATCACAAAGATCCTGCAATAAGATTGCACAGCACAATTTCCCCTCTGAAGTAAAAGCTGCACTTTCCCCTATTTTCCTACTGGAATTTACTACAGGATGGCAAAACTTTATTACATACACATGACAGGATGTTAAGATAGTATGTCCTGTAAGAAATTCTAACAATATCCAAAGCTAAGTTCAAATCCAAACATTAAAACAACAAAGTGTAGAGTGGGGAAAAAAGGAAGATTGCTTATACTAATGAGGTCTTCCCCAGTTAACTCTCTGAGAGTCTTTCAAAATCAGAAACTAAAAGAATGAAAGGGCTCTGCTATAAGTGGTGTGCTACACCAATATGACAAAAATAACCATCAGCCTTCAGTTGTGACCCTTTCATGGCTGTCAAATTAAAATACACAACAACAGCGAGCCCCCCTCCCCATTCTTTTTGGCCACCAGTTCATGCAAATTACAGAAGACCAGTAATCTTTGCTTAGCAACAAGATTGCATGTTCACTACTGATCACATTAATGATAAAGTAGTGAATATTAACAAATCTAATGATGAGAAGAGATGCCCTCCTTCACTGACTCATCCATACAATTTAAAATCTCTGAAATATAAAGAATAATTCATTCCTCTAACAGTCTCACTAGAAACAGAAAAGAAGCTATCAGTAATACTGCTTTCCAGCCCACATCCCCGACACTGAAACCCAGGCACACAACAGTAATTTCACACGAAGAGAAGGATTGCTAAATGTACAAAAATATATGTATTTCTACTGAGCCATGAAACTTTCACATTTGTTTACGTCTTAGACTCATTCTAATATTTTCTAGAGTTACGGTTAGTACACATGAGCTGTCCTGACTGCCATGGGACACAAAGAGCGCTGGTGAAGTGTGCTGAACTGTCAGCCCCTGAGTGCCTCCACATCATATAGCTCATTCAGGTAACTGCAGAAAAGGTTATAATTACTTACAGCAGGATGTCCAGCACAGTAGGTGTAGCTAGCATGAGACTGGTAGTGCAAGCTTGCTCTTGGAAAGGTGTATGTATTCCAAGCAGGTTGGCTGCTATTCCACTGGGAGCTAAAGCCAGGGCTCATGGTCACTCTCGATTTACTGTTTTGGTACGTTCTCACTGTGGAGCTGGACTATCAAAAAAGAAAGAAATGCAACGTAAAAATAGTTTTTAGGGTAGAATACAAACAATGCAGCTACATATCATCATTACGCATATACATACTGCCACACGGTCTGGAACAAACTTGAATGTTTCCTGTAAGGAACCAGGAAAAGCAAAAAATTGATTCCTTCAAAGATGTCAGTGAAACAGCTATGTCACTGTAATGCCCAAAAGAAAGACTGATGACTCTTAGACTTCAGGCTGGGATGTAAATCAAATAGGCAATGGATAGGTGATTGAGATAAGGGGATGTTCTGAAAATGTGTAGAGGGTACAATCCTGCAAGATTAATAGTTGAAACTTCCACATTTATTTATTATAATGAACTAAATATTGACATTTATTGAGCTCCTGATCAGCTATGTCCATTTTACAGTAAATGGCTGTTTGGGGCCAATGTTTAGATATATTTCTTGAAGTCTTGAAATCCTGTCTAGTGTCTAGGTAAGGCCAAGCCATCGCAAAGCTACCTCTACATTTCAAATACGTAACCTTCTAAACAGACTGTGAAACTTCATGACGTTTTTTAATTACTTAAAATGCAGAAGGAAAAAAAAGAAGTCTTAATATTTTTTTTTAAGTTAATACAATAACTTCATCTGAAAGTAACCCAGACTATGGATGTATAATTCACTCTCATTCTTTCTGGCTTTCTCTCATTTTACTTTATTTTAACTGCAGCTTTCTGCTTCTGGTCCTCACTTTGTAAGAAATATTCCTAATAAATGCTTGCACTGATAGGGGTGGTTTATTAGGGCAGGAAAAAAAATCCATTTTCAAAAAGAGTAGAAGATGCATTAGAAGTGGATGCATCTTTAGCAGATATTTAGGTTGGTCTTCAAAGACATGCAAATGTACTTTTTCCTCCATATTCTGTTCTGCATTTGGGTTTTGCTTGCTTTCTTGTTATTGGCAAAGGTGTTCTCAATATCCCATACAAATTTACACCAACTAATTGCAATTACTATAAACCTGAAACTGTTCTTTTCAAATCATTAAATTCACAGTGACCTTAGTAATACAGTGAAAGTTTGAGATTGAGAAATACGAGCCCAAATAATACTTCTTAGAAATGCTTATAAATGTCCCTGTTAGCAAATTGATGCTATCAATTACAAAAGCTATATTCAAGAATGACGCTTCATTTATTTTTACCCTCCTTTCAAAGACAACTTTTATACACGATATACGTAGCATTAACCAAATATCAATATGGGCCACCATTGAACAAGGTGTTTCACACGGTCCAAGACCATCCTTATCCTGAAGTGCTCACAAGGTAGATGAGAAGGTCAGGGAAAGGATGAAAGAACAGAGTCTGATGGAGAAGCAAAGAAAACAGCTTCGTAAACATGACTTCCAGTTTCATTTCAACGCTTCAGCTCAGTTTCACTGGGAGAGGATTAGTGAAATGGAAGGAAAAGGGGACAGAGAGAAGACATACAAAAAGGTTTCAAGGACACATTCTAGCTACAAAAATATATACCCTGTATAAACTTCCCAATTTTTAATACTGTATTTAGATGAGCTGGTTGTAGAAACTACAGGCCACGCTGGCATCGGCTGGACACGCCCTCTTTATTTCATTTAATTTTCAAAAGTTTAAGTACACGAAGTTTGCCTCGGTTATCAATGGCTGTATAAACTTTAAGTTCAAGAAAAGGCCAAACGACTTCCTGCATGTGTTTATTTCCTGCACCGCCGATTAGGAAGCCTGAAAAGAGCAGTTTCCGCTCACCAGTCCTCAATATCTCGACAGATTTGCCTCCCGCCCCCACCCCTAAGCGAAGGATTCCTGCGGTGTGATTTCTAAAGATTTAACTTACGACTAGCTGAACACAAAGCGTATGAATGAACACTAAAACCCACACTAAACTCTCATTAGTCACTGTGTGTGACAAGTGGTTACTTTGTTCTTACAAAAGGCTTTGGGGAAAAAAAAATCTGCCCCTACAGTTAAAGGGGCTTATTTGAAATAAATCTTTTTGTATGAATTTAAATCATGACAAATCAAAGGAAAGAGGCTATGGCTACAGCTAGAAAAAACCTAAAGGGTTTTAATGGTGGTTTTTTTTTTTTCTTTTTTTCTTTTTTTTTTCCCCTTCCCCTTTTACTCTCCTTCCCCAAGGAGCAGAAACTGCATTTTCTTTCCTTTGACGTATTACTTATCTTTCAGATTGCTCCTCAAAGACAAATCTTTCTCTCTGGGCCCTGGCAGACTTGCTTCTACATGAGAGATGAAGGCTATGTTTTGTTTCGGACAGATCAAGTAGATTTTTAGCCATAATGTACTCCGTGTACGTTTCTCCCCTTTATAAACATCAGGTATTCAAGCGTGGCTGCTTATTACCTCCTCTTGAGGAGTTCATCCCCATCCGAATATTCTGTGAATACTGAGCTGCTGTATCCTAACAATAGCTTCGCTCCTTCCTATTATTTCTGGTGGGTCTGCATTGTATGGACCAATGGAAAATACCTGTGGCTGATGGGATGTGAAGATGCATTGTCAGCTGTGATAATTGTTAACTGATTATTTTCACTATGGCAGCAAACTCCACTACTGTAAGGAGAAGTGTGCTATTAGCACTCTACAGACGTGCACAATACCTGTTCCTGTATTAGAGAACAGGAGCAAAAATAAGCCTGTTTTTCCAATAGCCTGCCTCAGATGCTGAACAACCTTCTGCCTGTTGACTGAGTTTTGTTTCGTGCTTGTGTGCTACACAAAACGCCCTCCCGTATCTGCCACTGTGCTGGAGGCACGGTTCAGCCCCGGCGCTAAATCCAGGCACAGAGATGAGCCTCTCTGCCCCCCTTCTGCTCCTCCACCCAGCTTCCACCCCACGGGGGATGCATTAGACACGGTGAGCTGTTCAGACCGCCAAGGGTGTCCTACCCATGCAGGTCACTCAGGATGCTTCCCACAAGACCCCAAGTACCCCACTCCCTCTCTGGGTGGCCGGGCGGCCGTGGGAGGGAGGTCCCTGCGAGGAGAGCCTTCTGCTTTGAATGGGTTTGTAGGGGGGCTGCTATTTCCGACCCGATAAAAGCTTCTCTCTTTCTGCTGGCTTATCTCCAGAAAAAAACAAAACAAAACAGAAGTCAATACACGAAGACACTCCCAGGATAATTGGCTTTGAAACCCTGAAGCTATCCAGGTTGTCAGCCAGAGAAGAGAGACATCTGCACCGCCAGCCACCAAGTCCCGGGACAGCCCAGTCACGTCGCGGCTCTAACCTAGGGTAGTTGGGGAGCTAAAACATGAGATCAGGGACCCGAAAAGTCAATGTGTTCAATTCAGGGTGCCCTCTGAACAACAAAACGCTGCACGCCTCTGCAGCCTTCCCAGCTCAGCACAGAGGCACCTATGGGAAAGACGCTGGGCCAACTGGTGGAACTGGGAGGGAAAAACAGCGCACTGGGGGCAGGTGCCCAGGTACTGGCAGCGTGGGGTGCTGGGCGGCCTCTGTGAGGAGAGGCTGGGGCTGCCCCATGCCAGGCACGGGTGGTTCCAGCCGACTCCAACCAACCCATCACAGGGCACTGCTGAGCCCCTCAGCCAAGATGGTGGCACCTCTCGGAAAACATATTTAAGAAAGGGCAAAACACTGCCTGGGAGTGAGGAAAAAAGTGAGAAACATCACTGCGAGCACTCAGGGGAGAGCAGAAGGAGGGTGAGGAGGCTCCCCTGCAGCCCCTGGAGAGCCCGCCTGGAGCAGGTACTCCATGACAGGATCCGTGGACGATCCCATGCTGGAGGACATGGGTGTGTCCTGAAGGAACTGTGGCCCATGCTGGAGCAGGGGAAAAGCATGAGGAGCAGGAGAGAGGAGCTGTTATTCCCCATCCCCCTGTGCCAGCCAGGGTGGGGAGCGGGCACAGGGTCAGGAACGGAGGATTGAAGCCAAACCTGGGGAAAGGGGGGGGGAAGGGAGGCGGGGGGAGGTATTGTCTTAATTTGTCCTTGCTTCTCACTATCCAAACTTATTTTAACTAGCAATAAACTGATTTTCCCTAAGTTGAGTCTGGTTTTGCCTGTGATCTCCCTGTCTTTATCTTGACCCGCGAGCTTTTCCATCTTATTTTCTGCCCCCATTTTTTTGACAAGGGGGAAAGAGCGAGCGGCTGGGTGGGCGTCTGGCAGCCAGCAAAGGTCAACCCACCACAAACAGGCAGGTCTTGTGGCACACAAGCTTTTATTCAGGATCTGAAAGTCCATCAATTTCCCCCTAACTCTACTGATTACTCCAATAAAAGGTATCATCTCTCCCTATAACCCTGTCTTATTTATATCTCTTAGGTTGTCAATGGTAGACCACCGCTGCCACTCCTGGGACAACCTGATCAGCTTTTCTCAGAAAACTTCTGCAGAAAATTATCAGATTACAACAAAAAAGAACTGTTGCTCTCCTTGCTGTGCTTTGCCAGAAACAACAAATATTACAAAGCTGGGGAGAATTTTCTCTTCCCTGAATAAGCCACTGCTGTACCTTTATATCCTAATAGTCTGATGCAATCTAAAATTGAGACCAGCAAAATTTAAATGCCTAAGCATATTTTAAAATATTACACTTTTTTTTCTGTGCCTTAATTTCTCTGGCTTATAAGTATGGATAATCTTATTTTAATACTTCTAGGCTAACCTTTTCCTCATGTTTGTAAAAGTTTTGAACATTTTTGGACATAAGCATGAGTGAAGTGCAAAGTACTATTAGTACTATTACTATTTCTTGAGCTTAACTGCTTTCAGTTCTCAGTTCTTTTAATAGCTGATGTGTGAAGTCTAACAGTGGAAAAAATAGAACATAGTATTTATGGAGCACTTTTTATCTTCAAAGCACTGTGCAAATGTTAAACGGTGGCAAAATTTTTGACTGGTGCAACACTTCCAACTTTCAAAGCAGTTTATAGTAGATGTAAGAATTAGCAGTCACTCCTTCCTATTTGTATGTGAATAAAGCACACCATTTGACTAGGACATTAAGCAACATAAATAGTTCTGATGTAGACTTAGTCTTCATGTAATCACACCCGCAATCTCCACTCTTTTGCAATACGGTGTCATCATGCAGTGAACTAATAGGAAAAATATGTGCTAATTCTGAAATTCTACATCACGTCAAATGCAAGACTGACTACATCTATCAGACACCATTCTGCCAACTATTCCAAAATGCTGTGATAATTATTGGCTTTGGCACTCCAAAAGATGAGAGAGGCTCAAATATTCTGCTCTATGTTACCTCTCTACTTGCATTGACTTAAAGAAAAAAAAAAAAAAAGACAAGTGGGATTAAAGAGGTGTAAATAACATCTGAATTCAGCCTCCCACTACCTCATCTTTTAAAAGCAACTTCACAGAGCTATGATGTCATTTTCTTAGCCCACACAATTTGAGCTGTCTCCAGTCCCTTGGATTTTGATTACAGAATGGTTCTGTCTTCAGCTGCATCTTCTGGGTTTTTTTTGCGAAAGGAATTGTGTTTGAAAGGGTGTCTACCCTCTCCCCCCTATGCCTTCAAGGGATGTGACATCCCTTATTTTGGATGTCAAAATGATTACAGGAGTTGGGAAAGGCCAAGTAGAGAAACTGCCATTCTGGAGATACTGCTTGCAGGAACTCTATATGCCTGTATTTGGATCAGACCATGATGCAAAGCACAGTCCTATGCTCTTAAAAGTTTGGATGCTTTACAAAATACTACCGTTCCCATAGAAATCAAAGTTTTCCTATAACCTGGAAAAGTCAGAAATGAAAATAGCTGCCCTGGAACATTATTGCATGAGCTAAAATGATGCATTTGTTTTCTTGCTCAGAGAAAATATGAAACTGGCAAACCAAATCTGAAGTTACTTCATGACAAAATCCACCTGAGAGACCTTAAAGATTGTGGTAATTGTGAAATTGGAGAGTGAGGGTGGTTTTTTTCTTTTTGGGTTGTTATGAAAACTGAACATGGAAGATATTGCAGATTTTTTTTTTAATAGGAGGAAAGAGGAATTTTGTGCTGCTACTCTTCCCACCATAATCTTTCACTGTAGCTTGCACATCTTTTACAGTCTAGAACCAGATTCCATCTCCTCCAGTAAGAACTGAGCTCTTAATATTTGGCCACTGCAGATTTTGAGTTTATCAAGTTTGTCTCGTAACCTTTATGAAAAAACTTCAGAGGCATGACCAAATTTAAGAGAAACATTGTTTTTCCAGACATGGGATTGAAACTCAATATGCTGTACCTGGAAAAACAGGATAAACTAAAAGAAATGGCATTCCACTGAAACCGTAGAGAAATGATGAGGCTATATTTCATATCTCGACATACATGTAAGGCTATAGCTCATCCAGTGGATCCAAGAGTGCCGAGCACTAGCCCATCTGCCCCCTCCCGGTAGGTGGGAGAGGAATGGTCTCTGTGGGCTACCTGTGCTCACCAGGCCCCCTGCAAACAGGACGAAGGACACAACCAGCACAGCTGAACCACTCAGAGCTGGGGCCCAACAGGAATGCAAAGCTGAGAGACTTCTTAGGATAGGACCGAAATTATCTAAATAACTCTTGAGGAATGTATTCTAGAAAAAGTGTCTGCCATTCATTGTTATTCTTCTCCAGAGTTATGCCTTGAAAACAAAGTATATATGGTTTTCACACTTTTCTGGTTAGAATTGCTGTCATTTCCAGTGACTCAACACTGTAATTCATGTTGTACTTCTAACTGTTACTGGAATCCTAAGAGCATTTTTTTCCTGGGCAAAGTATGAAACATTGCTCTTCTCTTGTAGTTGCAGACAGTGAGCAGGGGAGCTGAAAAATGAAGGCCTTCATGGTTTGAGGAAGAGGCCATGAAGAGCCTGGTTTTCTACCATCTTATCCATGTCAGTGCCAAGGGGCAAAGAATTAGTAATAAGAGACAGGCCAGTAACAATTCAGATTAAAGCCTTAAAGTCTCTTGGCAACCTGTGTGGAAGACCTGGGTGTAATCAAAAGTTGCTGTTACCTGATGGGTCTCTAGGCAAGAGGCCACTGGGTTTCAGTCAACTTCTGCACCCATGTACCTCCTAAAAAGCATTACCACCACCAGTATCTCAGCAGGCAAGCTCAGTGCAAAGGCCAAGTAAAAGTCACAAGAAATGCTCCTGTGCTTCAAACTAGTTTCTCCAGAATAACAAAAGGAATTTTGCATGCAAAGAGAAACTTGCACTGGGTTTTTTACCTACGTTGTACCCAGCCATAGGGAATGCTCCTGGACTGCTCATGTGTATGTCTTCCTTCCACAGAAGGAAAAGTGAAGGGAGACACTCCAAAGGATATTTTTTTCTTTATCTTCATCAGGTTATTTGTAAAAAGTAAACTGGGATTAAAAGGTGTGTTGTTAGATGGGATTCTTATTGGTCTAGTTTAAACCTTTAATATAGTTTTGAACTTAGTGAATATCTTGACTCCAAGTCCCCTCCTCTTCCCTCCTCCTTCACTCTGAAATGAGTAAGGGCATAGAAAATTACAAAGTTTCCTCTGTTCAGAATATTATTTAGTCAATCTATTGTGAGAAATTAAAGTCATAACAACCTCAGAAGTACATTGAGTATGGTGACCCTGTAATGGTAGGTCATTAAGTAATTATTTTCTGAAAATAAAAAACACTGGCATCTGTTAAATTTACTCCAGCCTTTTTTACAACACCAAGGTTACAATTTAAAGTAGTGAAGCATTATGTTAACCCAAGGTGAGCATAATCTGAGTGTTTCCGGGAAATTCTGGCAAGATAGCACTAGTTAAGACCCTGCCACGGATGACCTGCATGTGCTGCATAGTTCTGATTTCTAAAGAAGTCACCCATATGAACTAATCACTCAGTCCAATACTCCTATGAATGCACATACAGCTCATCTGTACAGAGTGACTGGAGAAAAGGATGTTCTTCCACCAGGAGCTGGAGAGCACGCAAGTCACAGAGGCAAAGAACTTGAAGGGGAGGATTTGTGCCAGATAAGAAAGACTAATGGTGAACACTAATCTTAAGGAAAGTTGTTGATTACATACAAAACATACCATATTAATTTTCTGATCTTGGCAGATCTCTGGAGTAGTATTTTTACAAGGTGTAAGAATTCCTCTCTCATGTATGACAGTTGCCACTCGTGAAGTCTTTTCTGCAAACTACACAGCAGTACTTGGGACTTGGAGCATTCCCTTGGTAAAATAGGGGACACAAAGGGATGCTGCAAAAATTGAAAAAAAAATTTAACATGTAATAAGTGCATTTCCTAGGATCACATTCCCAGGTACAGAGGGCTCTTGTACTTAGTTTGGCTCTAAGTCACCAAACCACTTTTACCTACATCTTATTTTTCATGTGGACCTATGTACCGCTGACTGAAACACAAGTTCAGGAGCTTTACTGATTAATGACTGATTTTAGCATTTACCTGTCTGCTAAATTGGGACTTTTTACAGACAATTAACATCTTTTGTGAAACTCATTATTTTTTGATCGTTTGGGGAGAAAAATAATTATTTCGTTAACACTTGAACTCCTTCCCCTTTTACAGTACCCAAAGGTATGTTTCACTATGTTCTGCAGTATCTTAATGTTTTTCCTGATGTATCTGTTTACTACATGTATATTGAATTACTCCTGGAACAATAAATCAACCACTGTCTTGGATACAAAATTATTTTCCTCACACTAGATCTGCAACGTACAACTTTTTTTAGACAATCCCAAGAGTAACAGCTGGCTGACAATTTAAACAAGTCTGCAACATTAACCAGCGAGTGCAATCCAGACTCACATACCAGGGAAGAGGGATGCTTATGAACAACCAAAAAAATGTCCGTGGCCTAATATCACTTCTATAATTCTACCAAATGAAAAGTAGTCAGATTTCTTTCCTCAGCTGCAGTAGGCAAAGCGTTGATTCCAGCATGACACGCATATTACAAGTCTCCGCATCCACAAAACGCTTACTTTACCGAATTCAATGCGGTTATGAAATGAATTTGGCCACTGGGAAGAATTCTATAAATCCTGCAAAGCTACCCAATGTACCACTCTACAGCTAACTCCTGTGGATGGACCTGCATGCTTTTGCAAACCTCACTGTGGGATTAGGACATTTATCAAAGCTATGATTTCTTTCCTGCAATGTTATATCTATTGTATACCAAGAGTTCTGCAGGTGCATGATTTATCCAACCTGTCATTAGCTACAATACCCTGCAAACAGTTTTTATTTTGTGCTGGAGAAACAAATACTCCTCCCATAAATTGTTTTACTGCTGATTGGGGAACAGGCTCCTGCTCCCTTGACAATAAAACAGCTTGCTTTCTCTGACCACAGAGTTATAATTTCTAGCATAACAATCTCAAGCTCAGCACCATTTCTTATGGAATTAAGTAATATAGGGAAAATTATAGCTTATTTTTTTTCAATATCATGCCTGAACTCTCATTATCTATTAAGTACCAACGCGTCTGATCACTTGAGGGACATTACAGACAACACAGACCCCTAAAGATCCAACTGAGGGAACACAGGATGAGGAAGCAAATGTCAAATAAATCGAACAGACAAAATTCTCTTTTAAAATGAAAACAGAAGCTCAATATGAATTTTGTTACTGGGATCAGGATTCGCCAAAGGTTTCAGTTTGGCTGAAAATGTTCAATGAACATTTTAAAAAGCAAGGAAGCAAACTGGATATCCAGGAAATCCAGAAATGAAAAGCGATTTCTTTCTCAGTGAAATCGTACTCAGACAGGCCTCTCACTCCAATTAAATATTCATAGAACCACATATATTGTATATGACACATTTGAATATGAAAAGGCTAATATCCTCTGGCTTTTCCAGTTCTCAACTAATCCATTAGAAATGTAATAGTCAGTTTAACCATTCTGTGACTTCAGTAGGAGGTATAAAAAATAAAAGAGAAAGCAGAATGAACTACAAAGAGAAGAAGAAAATAAGAAGTAAGACGTATCCAAGACCAGCTCTCAGGGTACTGAAAATCAATTTCAACTGCCCCAGATATCTGTCGAGTATCAAATACAGAACAGAGGAACATGCACACAGGGCTACAGAGTTGCCTAGAAAAGCTGCTTTTTCTTCCTTTAAGCTTTGGGCACTCATGCTGGAGAAGAGAGAGATCATTAATTTATTAAAAGGGATGAGCAAATAATGACTGGGAAGTTGACTATAAGCTATTTGAATTCAGCGTAGCAAAGACTGGTTTTCCAGGATACATCAATACAAGGTTACAGATTGCCTTAAAAAATAAGTAAATCTCAATGAAAAATGGCATTAAAATTCCCAACATAAAAGACAACAGAAATACCTAAGAGATACAGTGTTGAGACACAAGAGCTTATGGGATTTTGCTTTGTTTTGTTTTTATTCCCCTGGGGAAAAAAAAAACCAACAATGAAAGACTATTAAAATCCAAATAATTCTGCAGATTATTGACAATCCTGTAGTCTAAACTAGTGGGAAGGAAACATGGGCATCAACAAACAAAAATACTATGAAGTCAATGAAATACTTAGTGAATATCTTAAATGAAGGAATAAAGCAACATGAGGTAACACATGCTAAAGGTTTGACCGTGCAAAGCTTCTCTGGCCTTGGTCAACACAGCGTTTAAAATAATGGGACTACTCATGACCTTAAAGTAAACCATGAGTATAAGCAAACAGATCCCTGACAAAGCTTTGTAGAAACTACTCCTTAAGTTAAACATGGTTCTCTCCTGAATATTTGTCTACTGCGCATAAAGCGCTATCATGTGGCCAGATCATAAAAGAAAACTTCCCTCTAGATAATGTCAATCAAATGTTTCTCAATATATAAAACCACTTTTACTTTCAAGTATCGACATGAATGCAAATAAGCCACCTTCTCCCCATAGTACCTTTCCTTCAAAATATAAACCCCTCCTTTTATTCTTGTCAGCTAACGATCAAGAGTTTTATGGGCTGACTTGCATTTTGGCCATGCCACAAGTGTTTCAGATTGGCATTTTATACTCTATGAATTGGTAAATAAACCAAAATAACAACAACAAAACTCCGATAACTTACATTTTAGTAAGGTTAATGCAGTAAGGAAAACTCACACAGGTCTGGAAATAGCTTCAGCTTTCATGAAATTACACTGCTGAGAAAAAATAACCCCAACACATTACACATTGACGGGCTCAAAGTGGAAGCAGAGATCTTTTGAATCCTGTTGGAGGGCGCTCAAATAAGAGAAGTCATCGACCCTGGAGAGAGGAAATCCAGCTGATGCTCCTCAGGGCCTGGCATGTGGAGCTGCACTTCTTTGCTTAGGAAATACTGACAGCTAGGGGAATAACTCGGTGCAGCTCAGCCCAAGGGATTTTTCTGCCCCAGTGCCCAATGGTATGAAGAAGATTCAGGTCCTTCCTATTGAACTTCAATATCAGAAACTTGACAGGCAAAAGGAGGGGAAAAAATGAAGGAAAGCTCTGCTTTTGTGTTTCTCCCTGCTGTAACCAGAGCCCCCTTTCCTATCCCCAAATATTTGTTAAAATGTTAAAATATTAGATTTTAAAATGTAAGTACAGCAGTCATGTCCAGGCTGCAACAACCAGATGAAAGATGAGGAACAGAGACTGAGGACAAGAGAGAAGATGACCAGAAACCACAGCAGGAGGCTCCGAGGATAAACAGATGCTACTCTGTCTCATCTGTGTTTTCTGTTTTGTGTTTCTGAGCCTACTTCTCAAAGGCCTTAGACATGGAATGAATGCAGATGGAGATTTCTGTCACAGTGTTCCCGGTTGGTTTAAAACCTCCGCTTCTCCAGTCAAATCCTTTCTAGAGTTGATGACTGCATTTCCAAAGCCTGAGGATGGATAGAATTTCTTACCACTCTATAAGGACAATGGTCTAAAAATGCTAGAGGATTAACAACAAGTTAAACTAATATGGTTACTATAGAAATTACTTTAAAAGGTATATTTTTAATGTCGTATTTCTATGTCAGTAGATGGTCTCTGCAGCTCTGTGCTTAGAATATACATTTCAGGAAAATTTGCCATATAGCATATTCAGTCGTACATTGTATTTCCTGACACGTGTGGGTGTCATAACCTTATAGCAGAAACAGGAAAAAACAGTAATATTAACAAGATTTGTACAGAAGCTTACAACATTCATTACCCTATTATCTACCAAAACGGTTCAGAATGACTGGTGGGAATATCTTTGAAGGTTGCTAAAAGATATTTTTAGAGATACATTATTTGTTCAGTTTAAAATATATTTTAAAATCTCCAATCACCTATACGTAGCTTCGTTATTATTCAAGTGCAACTTTTAGTATCTAGTGAACTGTTATGTAGATACTAAGAAAGAAAGTTAATGGGTATAGATGTAAAAGAAAAGAATCTCGCCTACTATACTTGGAAAAAAAGGATGGTCTTTCACCTAAAGAGGAAAGCTATGATTGGGAACATCAAAAATCACCGTTAGCTCTGAATCAGGCTGCTTCGGTGACTCAAACTTTCCACAACACTTTCCTGGTCTCTATAACAGAGATTTTACTGCTTCCTCTTTTGCACCCTTTGGGAGATGGTATGACATCTTCTGTCCATTCATATAGAACAGCAATGTCCCAAATCACCAAATCAATCACCAATCACCTAATCACCAAATCAATTTTTTTGGTCAATTTTCAGTTCTATAATGAGTATGAAACCTACTCTAATTGGGAATAAACACTACAAATGACACAGAGGGACTTCCAGTAATTCGCATACATATACGTAAGCATAATTAAGTGAAATAAAGAAGAACACAGGCAGAATACAGAGGATATTTCCAATGACATTTAAATCTATGGGCAGAGTAATTTTTTAAGGACGCTAATAGCAGAACCGTGAATTAGGTGGATTTAAGAAAGCTAAAGCACATACAAAAGCAAAGACGAGGGAAAGTAGATTTGAGAAGCTGAATCATAATAATAGAGCTTTGCTCCATCTTATTTATCTAAGTATATTTACATTTATACATGTATGTATATATTACATGGGGGGAAATGTTGTGAAGCTATTCTTTAATTCATAGAGATTAAAAACAGACCTTGTTACAACTTTCTGAATATTTGTTTTAAATTTTATATTTTAAAAGAAATATCTAGAAACACTTATTTCGGAGGAAAAGGTAATTTTTAATTTTGGTTTTTTTTAACTGACTGCTGTTAAGATTTTATGGAACATGGATGAGGAAAGGCACAGGAAAAAAGATTATGTTCTACAGCTCAAATATGGAAGAAAAAATTTATCTCATATTCTAAAAACTAAATATATTTATACCCCTAACTCCTCTAATTTTAGAAATATCTGTTGTAGACTGTCATTATACCCAAATTGTTTGCAGATGCTGCTGCACAATGGAATAGTCAGAGATAAACTGCTGAAATATTTGACAGCATTGTCAACCTGTTAACAAAATAAAAGTTATTAAATGGACAC
The DNA here is from genome assembly GCF_965183815.1 of Platalea leucorodia. Taxonomy (NCBI): domain Eukaryota; kingdom Metazoa; phylum Chordata; class Aves; order Pelecaniformes; family Threskiornithidae; genus Platalea; species Platalea leucorodia. The sequence goes on from NC_138823.1 coordinate 124,285,809, forward strand.
TGAATAGATGCTAGTAACACCAAGATTTGAGGTTACCAACTGTTTTTTACAGCTCTCTCTTATTTTGGCCATGATACAGAAAAAAGTGCATTTCCTAAGTAAACTTTCCGAATAAGAATTGTTAACTTAGATAGATCAAATTGATAGAACATGCATAGATCTTTTTTCCTATTGCCTAAAATTCTAATTTGAGACAGAAACATTTTAATTAATAACAAACTCTCTAGAGAAATTATTAGTTAATGCAAAACAATTTAATTAGTTTATGCAAAACTATTTTTCTTTTAAAAAAACTTATTTTTAAGCAGCAGAACATTTTACTCTAAAAAATAAATATTTTATTGTATCCTCAAATTTAAGAAAAAATACACAGGAATATAGTTGCTATAAATACAGTAGAATTCAGTTATGGTAAGAAATTTTAAGTAATCATTTAATTTCATGGATCACATCTAGCTGATCAAAGGATAACAAACTTGTTAGATGAAGCAGCAGATATACTGTTTACTTGTTTGTTTAACATCAGAATCATACAGTTTGACGAGATTCTGCTAACCATTCATCTGCAAAAATTTGGTAACTTTAGGAAATGCCATTCAGGTGCTGGATGCCAATTTTGTTCTAGATGCTAAGGTCCCAGTGCATCAAGATCCTTATGCATCTGCATAGCTGTAAGCATAGGAGGAGCGTACTGAAGCCCAGAGGATTTGTTATAGTACTAGAATCATACACAGATTTTCATCTGAAAGGCTTAAATATCTAACGGAATTGATCCTGTGCTGCAGACAAAAATTTTAGTTCTTTGCAAGAACAAAACGATGGAGACTTAGATAGGAAAGGGGGGATTTTGTTGTTTGTTTTAAAAGGATATAAATCTTCATGATGCAGGCTATAAAAGAAGGCTAGGAAGATTAATACTCTCTGGGCAGCATATTCCACTCTTATTATCTACAGGATATCTTGCACCTTGTTCTGAAGCATTTAGCAATGGCTCATGGAACAAGAGATGTTTAATGGTCTGATATGGCCTTGCTGCATCGATCACTGTGATACAGCAATCAAAACCAGAGGGTGCATACGGCCCTATTTGATCTTTACAAGAGAATTCCACTATGCTAATCTCTAAAACATATCGTCAGATTATTCATTTCTCTCCCCTGTGTATTTCTTTACTTAAAAATAAATAAATCAATCAATACATCCATTATGCAAAATTTCTGAACTTAAGGGAAGTCAATAGCGTTTGGAAGTGCTTAGCAGAACACTGCCTCTGTGCGTATCGGGGTTGCAAATTGTGAGAAGCCCTATTGACCTTTTTCTTTTAATAAACTCATTTTTGGAAAAAACACACACATTCATTATGTCTCCTACTTCCTGGAGGAAATATTGGTGCAGCTGAGGTCTAGAGACAGAAGACTCAACAACAGGAACAAACAACTGCAGTATTTCACTGTCTTGCTTCTCCCTTCAATATTCTTCTACACGAGCATTCTTCTTACTCCTACTTACTTTCTATTTGGGCTAAATTGTTCAAAAGATGAGTCAGCCACTGTACCTTCACAAAAATCCACTTTTTTGCATGAAAAAGGATGACCAAACAGAAAATAAATGGTTGTGTAATTTGTACTTGAACACTTACATTCACCTTTAAAAACTCAAGAATTTGCAAAGTAGGTGTAAGTAGGCAGCTTGCATCTAGATTTGAAATTATGACCAGCTTCAGGCTATTCCTTAAAATCTTGGATATCTATTTCAGTGTCTCTTCCATTGCTCTCTTCACTTATTTGCACACACTTCTTGTGAAAGTTTTTTCACTTCTCTTTCTTTCAATATTGTTAACAGTTTAAAGTTAGGTCAATATATGAAGAATCCCCACCTGAAAATTTGTAGCCTTATAATTTGACTCTCAGGAAACAAACAACAATTTAAATTACAAGATTAAATTGGTAATAAAAGAGTTTGAGGTTTATAATGGCCACCAAAGCTTCAGTACCCAAATGCCTGACATGAAGGAATCTACTTTTATTAATTGCCTCCAATATGGATCACAGACATCTCCACTGATTTTAAGAGCTGATATAAACTTTTCTTTTTTTTCTTTTTCTTTTTTTTTTCCCCACTCTTCTGAGTGAGTTATGCAGAGATAGATATCCATAAATTTATAACATTCCTGAGAAGAGAAACTGTGGACTTTTTTACTACTACAACTTGAATGTATAGGTTGAAAAGTAGTTTCTCTAAGGTTCAATTTGCATTATTATTATTATTATTATTATTATTATTATTATTATTATTATTATTATTATTATTATTATAAGGAAAGCAAAACAGTCACAAGATTGTCCCAGTTGGAAGGATGGGGGAAGATAACTGGGCAACAAGAATTCATGCTAAAGTCCCAAATTGAGCAGCAGCACTGTGAAAAGGGTTTCAAAGGGAAAGCCATCTGCAATGCACCGTTACATGCTTCATTGTCACTACAAAACCCAGACGTGCTGCTGCTTACTCTCAAACATGTTCTTGTAAGCACGCTGTATTAGCATCTTATAAGAGTTTAGTGTTTCCTTAGAAAAAGACCTCTTACTGCAATTTGGCAAATAGAAACACCCAGGGGTAGCCCTCCTTCCACTTAATAATTGACAGCTTTCCTGATGAATGCACAATCTAGGATATTCCTTCTTCCCAGTACAATTTAAAGTCTACAAAGAGCAACATGTGTTTGTCACCATTTTGTCAAGTATCAGTGAAGAAAGAGGTGACAATCTGAAAAAAATCCACAGATGACTAAACCTTGGTGAAATTTTGAAAATTACAGGAAAACAGCTGGGAACACTTCTGCGGGGACTTTGTTATGCAAAGAATACAAAGAGAGAAACACTGTTGTTGCTTAATGATATCTACAAATAACATTAAGCAATACTGAGAGCTATACAATCATTGGACACTCCACCTAACGTTAACTATTCCATAGGTAAAACCCACTATAGGCCACTGTGAAAACCAGTAAGCTTCTTCAATGAATGTTCCCTAAAGGTGAAAAAATGGCCAAGTCACTCTGGGTGTGTTATCAACAATATACAAGTTTCTCCCTTTTCATGTTACCCCAAACTAGGAAGAAATAGGAGGAGCTAAGTAGAAGATCTACTTTTTTACTTTTTCTTCCGAGGGGTTACAATGAGATATCAGTCTGATGCCAGCAGATGTGAAGTCAATTCCTTTTGCCTGTTGTATCTGAGAGAGAAGGTTGTAGCTGGAGAACACAGGTCAATTGCTAAATTAATATTCACACTGTAGTTCCACATGTCTCCCCCGGAATGAAAAAGGTCAGATCATGTGGAGGCAGATCGGGGCGGGGGGGGAAGCCAACCACTGAAAGGAGAGCTAGGAGAGCTACAGCCATGTTGTGTAGTGCAGAGAGTGGAAAGATCACACAATGAAGCACTTTGACTTCTTGCCAGGTATACCCTGTGAAATGAATTTCAAAATAAAGTTTTAAATTACAGACGGCTTTTCCAAGCCTTTGCTGGCATGAGCACTACTGCGGAAAAGCTGTGACACCAGCAATTAGGGATAGCAGAGTCTGAGATATTAAGGGAAACTTGTCGAGCAGAACTTAAAATATCTAAATATTTCTCCTCAATATTCACCGAAATAAGAAGTAGAAATTGCTTTGGCTCTGCTTGCCTTTAAGTTTGCACCTTCTGGATTTTTTGGGAAAATATTCACAGACATTAGTTCAGAACTTCTATAAACATAATACTAATTCATGTCTAAAAGTACCAGGAACAGGGAGGCTAAAGATAGAGTTCTTTTAAAATATAGCATGTGGTGTGCCAGCAACACAGTCCTACGAATTTTATGTTTGTCCTATCTGTCCAAGCAAAACACATTGTGAGCATCTAACCAAAGCTCCTTAAATCCCTTGCTTAATGTTTGCAAGGAATGCAGATGAAGAAGTATTTGCCGAAAGAATTAAGTTGATGAAAAGAAAGCATACACGCTTAATGAGTGACAAATAAGGCAAAGTACTTCAGTCCTGTCTTAAATGACCCTTATCCCATATTAGTACTAACCATTCATGGCAAAAATCCAAACTAATAATTAACATTTTAAAACGCCATGTAATGTCTGCACAAATGCTAGCAGCACCATCAGAAGTGACCGCTGCAATCAAAAGTGTCATGCAATTTTTCCAGAAAACCTTGAAAACTGTTAAAGAGAAGACGTATCGAATAAATGAGTTCCTGGTACTTAACAGAAAATTACGTTTGGCCTAAATACATATCATTCACCAGCTAATGAGCCTGTTTTAAAGTAGGGCAGAAACAGCTCTACAGTCTCCAACACTGGACTCCAGTGACAAAAGTTATTTGGTACCATTTAACTCCCAACAGAAGATGCAGAAGGGATTGAATGCAAATGCAAACAACTGGGCTGGCTCCTGCTTCCACAGGGTGAATGAAAAATTGCCATTGGCACAGTTTCAGGAATGACTTATTTTAAAATATATCATCCTAAGGTACAGTACCCCTCTAACGGCTCCACCAAGCTGCTTGTCACTGTCCCCACCTCCTTAGTCAGGTCTTCTAGGATAAAGAAGTGGAAGAAGAGATGTCCAACCCATGCTCTGGCTCACATGAGGTTAAATTCACATAGTTCCAGTTTGCTCCAGGAACTATTTCAGCTCTTAGTAAATCTCACAGAACACAGACTTTGCCTTTTACTTCTCCTGCTGGGTCTAGCTATGGATTGAGCCCCATAGCTGAATTTTGAGTATCCTTAAAGTTTGTGGATCACAAATTGTAACAGATGTCCCTGCTGTGCAGGGAGTTTTGTTTAAAGGTCCATCTGCCTGCAGACTCAAGTCTGGGATTCTTTGCTCGCATCCTGCAAAACCAGATCTTTCAGATCAGTCACCGTAAAAATGCAGGGATTTTTCCGAGGGGTGAGGAAGATCAATATGTTGCGTACGTTCCTCCCTCTAAAAAGAGAAGTAGCCGAGACCGTCTCAAGGTTTGGCAGGACACAATCTTATTCATGTTAACATTGCTTCCACAGAATCGGTTGCCTGCTGCAGGAAGGAAATGAATATGTGCATCTATGGCTTTTTTCTTTAAACCCCACATATCTGGCTTCAGTGCTCACCACTTCTGGGGGTGTGGGGAGGGAAGGAGTCACCTCTGCACGGCTAGATGGGGTACGTGGGTCAGGCGGGTCCAGACTATGGTCATTTAGAGGAGAAAGGCACAGAGACTAGAGCATTAGTATATTTAGCAAAATGATTTAGATATGTTTCCAAAATCAGAACAAAAGAAGACAGGACGATGAAATGACAGATGAAATCAGAATGGAAGAGAAGTGAGAGACTATGAAGGAACGAAAATCAGGAGATGGGAAGAGAAAATAACGGAAAAGGGACAAGTGAAAAGAGAAGGAAAAAGTATTTACTATGCAATTAGATTTCATGCAGGGAAGCACTCAATTCCTTCCTCTGTACAGCTTACAATACCACTTTTCAGAAGAAATTCTCCACAGTCCCCTTGGCATATGAAGGGGGAGGGCGAGTGGGGGAAGGGCTTCTTCATCCCCGTCAGGCTCCACTGCTCTTTTCCAGGTTCTTCCATTAGATCACCACATTTTGGGTTTCGGATGAGAAATTTGCAGGAGTGAATGGGATACTTGTACTTGAGCAGAGGCGACCCCAGCCCTAGGGGCTTTCTGTGCAGGCACTCACGATACCCTTGGGAGAAGAGGCTCCAGTTTCCTTCCTTGGCTTCCTCACCTCACTTTCAGCCCAGCAGCTCTATGTTTGTTTACAGAAATAGCACCTCAGTGTCTCTACATTCTCCAATCACCATCAGCTTCCAGTGGGCCAACTTCCCTCCTGCTCACCCTCTAATAGCATGAAGATATCTCCTCCTCAAAGTTTTAGTTATCATATTCACAGTTCATCTCCTCAGTGGTCAGCAGGCAGGCCCAAAAGCTTGAGAAGGGACTGTACAGATAGCCAAGAAATTTTTTTAGTTTTCTAAACAGTCTCAAGTGTTGTCTATGCTTAGGTCAGACCTTCTTAAAAAAAAGTCCTCATTGCCCTTCCTTTGACTTCTCTACCAAATCATGCATAACCTCGGCTTTGTAGCCAGTTTCCTTCCTCCTGGACCAGGTCCTGCATATGCAATCGTGTCCAACACAAGCATGCCTCTCTGTTTCTCTCCCCTGTCCAAGCTAAGGAATGTCATACCTCTAGATATGAAGCTGTGAATGATACAGCAATTTCATAAAATTAACCAGAATTCACAGGTTATGACAATGTCCCCGTACTTGAAAATGGTTGCAAGTGTCCTTGTGTCTTCAATTCTTTACTATTTTAGAATGGTGCATTTTACCTCCACTTAACAGCCAAAGGAAGTCAGAGAGTGTATCTTCCAGCTATTTCAGAAAACATTCAGCAACAGGAAATATATTTTTTCAGACATTTATGGTAAATGTTTGCCATTGTTTTATAATCTGGCATCCTGTTCACCAGCTTAGAGGTAATCTATTAGAGAACTTGGAAAACAATCGGTATTAAACATCTGGAAAGTTGGGTAATGCTATTCATCAGCAGAGGATTCTTTTTCAGATGGATTTATATCTTGAAACCTAAGAATGAATTATTTTTATATTTAAATCTTTGTAAAGGCAGAAGGTACTGGTCATAACAACCACAATGTGGCCACAGCTAGTATTCTCCTGTAGAAGTATCACAGGCTCAATATTTTCTGCATAAAGTATTATTTTTATGGAATGCTTTTACATTTTATCAGAAATCAGATGTCCGTGTTCTTTTATTAGTGGCAGAATTAGAAGAGGAACAGGTCAAGTCTTCAGCATGGCATTCATAGTTTTTCATGTATCATTGAAATGTTCTGTACCTCCTTTCCAGGTTTATCTTGTCATTTTGTCAGTCATCTATACTGTCCTCTTGTTCACTTTTGAAAGAAATGGAATTTCTCTAAATTCTTGAAATTTCCCTCCTTTTTTCATATTAGAAAATTAAATTGTGACTCTTCACATTAGATTCATGTGTATAGTCGTCAAAATTTGCTACAAGACTTCTTACAAGGCTCCACCAGTGGCAGACATATTCTCTATTCTTCTGCTTCGAGCATCTAGTTAATCTATTTGCTTTTAAACTACTGCTGTTTGCCCAGCAAGATCTTTTACTGCCTACCTCTGACTGCACCTCCTAAACTGACAGTCAAATTGGGCTTGGAGAATTTTTAATGGGCATTCAGTCCTACTGGTAGCTAGAGAGCAGTTAGTCCTCTTTCCAAGGAAAGACTCCTCAGGCACAGTGCAATCTTTAATTGTTTCCATAGTCATTCAATGTGTCCAAGATCCAGAAGCTGCCATACAACTCCGTTTCCCATTTATACTAGTGGCTGACAGGCATGCTGAAAAAGGGTCAGATTTTAAAATAAGGATTTCTCCCCCCCCGCCCCCCCCCAAAATAGAACATGCACACAAAAGCAGACGAAGAGAATGCGTGTCGAAAACGAAAATGAATTAGCTCCACTCCACTAAAAAAAACCAACAACTGCTTTTACAACAACAGTGAAAAGCTGACTAGGGCCTGAACTTGCTCTCACTAATGTCAGTAACAGTTTGATTCAATGGGAGCAAAGTAAATCCCATTAGAGTCTTTTATAGAAAAATCCTAATAAAAGCAGACACTACAAAGTAAAGGCCCCGTTCAGCCCTTGCTTACACCATAGCCATTGTAAAGTCACACCATCGTAGCTGGGGTCCGCATTCAGACCTGGAGCATTTCAGTCCCACACTCACCGCGTTGCAGAAAGCCAAAAGGAGATGCTGTACCGAAATGAGAATTGCAAGTCTCTCCTGGCTGTGGATTTAATACATTATTGTTAGGTTTACATAAGATCTGGCCAGGTCCCAAACGTGCATTCCCCAACACTCATACTGCCTGATTTATGCCGTCTTATTTGGCTGGTAAAAGAATCAAATTGGTGACTGGTTTTGAATGAAGGCAATTAGGGTGGTTGATTGGTTTTGTAATTTGGAGAACACCACTCTAGAGTATAAGTCAATTGTGTAGAACTATCCAGGTCTTTAATCACTGGTTTCCCTGTGCAAAGAGCTGATGCTTTACATCATCTGAAATTTATACCAGTTATAATCAATTCCATTCTCCCCATTACCCCCCTCTTATTGCTTCCTCCCCTGCCCTGCACCTGGCAAAACCATGACATTTTACTGGAGAAAAAGTTAACTATAGTGTGGCCAATTATATTTCAAAGGTGTATCCAAATTTAATTTACAGCGTCAACCGAGTAGGTGGGGGTAATTATCTTTACAGAGCATCTGACAGCTGTTGTGATATAGTGGTCCAACAGTTCCTGCTAGAAATCTGTCGGGAAGCACTTGTTTAAATTTGAGTAAGGTTAAACAACAGACTTCTGTCTGCAAATCCTGGAAAACAACGTCATCAACAAAGACACCAATTTTACGTAAGTGTCTTGGGTCCCGCCTGAAAGACTGGAAATTCTCAATTCAAAGAGTTGTCTTTCTGAATGGATCCCAAAATAGGAAGATCTGCAGGTATAACACACAAAAATTAAGCCAAGCACAGGACAGGAAATCATACATAATTTGCCTATGTATAGTAACCATATACCTTTATGAAACACAGTTTCTTATTTAAACATACAGGCTCCAGAAATTCCAAAGCTGAGAAATAAAATTTCACTAAAGAGTTGCCTCAAGCAATTTTTTATTCTCAACAGTGGACAGGAATTGAAGTGTACATTCATGGGATAAATATGTAAAAAAGAAAATTCTGAAGAGTTACATGATATTTAATTGATTTCTAGGCAACATTTTCTGTTCCCTCACCGCAATCTGCATTTCTGACATTTGTTCAGAACAAGGCTGTGTTTAGCACAATGGCTTTTGGATCACTAAGTCCCAAACTTTTGTGCCAATGGTCCGCTGACGGTCTTCACCACTGAGCACTGACCACCATGAAATGATACCAAACATTTAACTGAAATGTTGGTATATCTATACAATGCTATAAACAGATGTGAAATCCTGAATTCCACTTCTCAGCAAGGATGTACAATAAATAATCTGTGCTTCACGGAAGGCTGCCGTGAAACCTCCGGTCAGCTCAGAAGAGGCAAGGTAACTTCAGGGCCTTCCATAATCTGCCATATCTTCACACTGCTCATTGAAAGTCCTCACTACAGCTGAACCCTGGAGTCCTGTGCAAACTGACCACCACTGACAAATCACAGTTTGGAGATGCAAGGGTTATATTAGTAGTTAATTAAGTAATTAAGTTATATGAGTAGTTAATAACATGTAGGGTTATGTATCTTTGTACAAATTCCCTTTATACACACTTAATTTACTATGGTCCTGGTAGTCCTGAGATTTTAATAAAGTCTGCCAAATAGAAGGAAACTCTGGTTCCCACACTCAAGTAAGTAGCAAATCTTACTGATTATGAGGCAGTAATAAAACCATGTCAAAAGGTTGGTACAGCATGGAGCAGATGACATAATTGTTAGCTGCATTCAATACTACTTACAGTAAGCAAATTCCATAGCAATTGAAATGATCCTATTCCTTGAAATAAAATACAGAGGAAAGAAGAAAAGCCTTAGATTACTGTTTCACCACTTCTAAGCAACAAGGAATAATTGAAAATTCATTATCATACTGGAAATATTGGTCCTCTGGTACTGTAAAGAGCTGTGACATTGCTGTGCAATTTAAATACCCGATCTTCTCATTTCACCTCACCAGAACGCTGCACGTGGTATGTTTGAGAAGACTGCTAAATTTGAACTTGACTTATTTTAAAGTAGCTGCTTACCTAATAACATTCACATGCAACACTACACGTAGAAGGACTTATTTAGACAAAAAATGGTTTTACCACTGCAGCCATTCTGAAATTGCCCAGCACATATCTGTAATAACCCTAGGAGCATTGTGGGTAAAAAAACACAGACTGGCCAGATGCTTTGATGGAGTTTTTCCTCCTAGGTGACCAGGCCCAATGGAGAAAGAGTGAGGAGTCACATCTCTGCCAGCTCCCCAGATCACCATTCATGCCTGCAGGATGTTACAGGGTAGTGCATGGAGTTGGCAGGCCAGCATTTCAAGCACGTAACAGATTAATTTGTATCTTAAAAAAGTATCCCAAAACTGACTTGAGCACTTTGTTGTGCTCATCACATCGAACTTAAAGAAAAATGCTTACGGTCCCAAACTAGGCTTCCTGGGGCCTGCTGTCAAGGACAGAAGGTGCCGCTTCTTCCAGGGACGAAGGCACAAATGGGTAAAAATCAGCTGTGACCGTGCCTCAGAGATCTGGTTGCAGCGTATTAGCCCTCTATGGGAAACCCCAGTACCAAGCAATAGGACAAGAGGAAATGGCCTCAAGCTGCGCCAGGGGAGGTTTAGATTGGATATTAGGAAAAATTTCTTCACCAGAAGGGTTGTCAGGCACTGGAACAGGCTGCCCAGGGAAGTGGTTGAGTCCCCATCCCTGGAAATATTTAACAGACGTGTAGATTTGGTGCTTAGGGACATGATTTAGTGGTGGACTTGGCAGAGCTAGGTTAACAGTTGGACTTGATGATCTTAAAGGTCTTTTCCAACCCAACCGATTCTATGATTCTAACCCTGAATTATTTGTCCTCTTGTGTTCATGATGCAAGCCTGAAGGGACACACAGCATGTTTGTGACTGAAGTTGCATGTCTACAACACAACTGTGCTTTGCTGCCTTCCTATAGCTAGAGAGTAAACTCAGGAACTCGGATCCCGGCTAGAAAAAGGAAGTAAGAACAAATACAAAAAATACTGTCCTGGGGCCGGGGATTCATATCTTCAGCAACCCACAGGTGACGAAGCTACATCAGTGTCCAACAGTGAAGCAGAGGAAGGTATAGGACCTTCCAGTGAACCCCCATTTTGCAACATGTGGTTCAGGTGTTTGTAGAAACAAAGGAAGAATCAGGAGCTCTGGTGGCAGACAAATTGGTGACAGACTACAGGCAGTGCCACGTGCCTTGCTGAGATAACGGAGGCAGGGCAGAACAGGGTTATTTCCAAAACTGCCTCCAGACACAAGGAAATGCAGGCACAGCTCCAAATCAAGGGCCACAATGATACCAGCCAGAAGCACAACCCAGGACAAACCAAGGAATATCGAGCAAAGGCTGGCAGGAAGGGGAAATTCTTCCTCATGGGTAGTGGCACTTTCAGCAGTGTATCTGAAAGGGATGGTGGCAGAAAAGCTTCACAGCGCTCCCTCAGCAGCAGGGAGGCTGGCTCCAAACGAGTCAGGAGATGAAGGGACCCCATCCTTTGGGGGGGACAAAGGAGGAAATAATCTGCCAGAAGCCTCTTGGGTTAAAATCCTTTCTACAAGCCTCTGTTTGGGGCAACAGCAATTCAAAAACATTAGGAGTACAAAAGGATGCTGGAGAGGAGAGTGGGATGGTAAGAGAAGGTGCGAGTCCCCCTCCTAAGGGCACCAGCCTCCCCCAAGAGCACAGGCTGAGCTGCATGCAGAGCTCTAGGCTACTAGGCTAAAGGGTCTGAACAACACCTGGATATAGGTATAATTAAAGGAATAATTCTTTTAAAGCACATGACATTGTGACTTACAAAAAGGTAGTGAATGGGTATTTCATCCTAGCACTGCCCACTTCTCATTGAAAAGTCAGACCCCCAAGAGTTGGGAGATTTAGAAAAGAGCAATCCAGCACACTTGAAGCTGACTTTCAAACTCCCCTCTGGCCCTCCCGAACAAGGTGCAGAAGAGAGCAGACATTAGCTTTTCAGCCCGCAGTTACTCTCACAAACGCTCTCCATGCCCCCTGCTGCTCAAATTTAGTTTTACCTTCAAGCAAAAAAGCCATCATCCCATTTCTTAATAATGCAAGAATTTTCTTGACTGCTCTGTTAGCTGGTCCCTGCAATCCCTACATTCATTCCACACATTCATTCACAGAGCAGTGGGAAACAGGAGGAGGAGGAGAAAAACTGCTGCCGACTGATTCTAATAAGAGAAATGCTGATTAAAAAAATTTAGAAAAAGCAGCAATTAAAAGTGCCACAGCTGGGCCAGGCACCAGAATTTTCAGATATTTTCCCCAAACCCCAGCTCCCAGGCACGAGGATTCTGCCCGCGTATCTAACAGCAAGGGTAGGTTCATGTCTTCAACTCTGAAGCCCTCACTAGAGATAGTTCCCACTCCGGCCCCAAAAAGCTTCCTAACAAGTGAGCTTTGTGCACCCCTGCAAGGTGCCAAAACCACACAATGACTTCACAGGAGATTGCTAAATGGTTCCTCTTGAAATAGGAGCATAAGGACTCCCCTAAGAGACACAGGAGAAAGCTGACTTGCAAACGTTTAAGAAACTTGTCAATGCACAACTGACTGATTCTGATTGATTTAATGAAAGTGGTCTGTACGCTGAGGGGCTATTTACAAAAGCAGAGTTTAATCTAGTGAGACTGTGTTCCCACCAGAGCCAATGAATAGACATAGGCTTGCCCCGGGCAATGTAGAGAATGAAGTCATGCTAAAGACTGTCTTTGTGAAATGTTCCACTGTTTCCCACCACGCACTGAACAACCATTTGCTGACATGGACCATTTCATGTATCATGCACTCTTTTTGGAAGCACTTATATGATAATCTCAAGAACAATTAACATAGAATGATTTCAACTAATTAGAATAATGAATACACCAAAGAGGTCAACTGTAAAAAATTCTCATTTCTCCACCAGCTAATTTGCAGAGAATAAACAAGGAGGAAGTACCAGAAACCATTGTTAAAGGTCAGTTTTCTGAGCCAAAAAGACCTGTAAGCCTCCTGACCCAAACAGATTAATGGAAGGTACTGGAGGTACAAAGAAGAAAAAGAATCTGAAGACTAAGCAGAAGGAAAACAAGGACCCTGGAAAAAACTGATCAAGACCATCTTCAAATAAGGCCAGAAGATTTTTTGGATGCATCTGGCATCATGTAAGATGCGTGACTGTACACATAAGCACATAAATGTTAAGGTCCTGTAAAAAAATACTCAACTTAGTGGCTCCTACTATAATAAAGCCACTTGTTTTAGATGTTCTAGATATTCTATAGATAACTGAAAAAGTTGCAATTCAAAATGAAAGCATCAAAAAGCTGTTAGTAACATGCAAATGGCACATGCCCTGCATTGGACAGTTTTAGCAAAAGATTGTCTTCTGAAGGCTGCCAGGGTCTTGAACAATTCATAGACTCCATTAGTTCTTGAAATAGAGAAAATTGCCTAATTCATTTTGAAAAACAATACAAGTATACTTCTGAGCAAGAAAAAAAAATTCAAAAGTCTGTCAATCATACAGACTAATATTGTTCTAGATAATCAAAAATTGACAGAAGTCTTGGCAAACTGACTCTACTCTTACCACTTCCACCAGATCGCTTGGGCTAACCTGGCTTCATTCCACAGGCAGACGCAATTCCAAATATTTGGTAAGTACTACAGATTATTCTTCACTGAAAGATTATTAATATCATCTTTATTTGATATTAGATGTAGAGGAAATGGCCCATAAGTATTCCTCTAGACTTTTTTTATTTTTAACACAGGAGAAATTCAACTTCATTTACTCTTACAATCTCTATCAAGGAAGTCTACAATTCTCACTCTGCCTTCCTCAATTGAAACAGCTCTTGATTAGAGATCCTACCTTAAAAAATACATTGTAAAGTAAGCATACATTTGGTCACTTCATCTGTTCATTCTACACATTCAGCTCTCTTCAACAAGTATCTTTGAGTCTCATGGGTTTCAGAGCATCGCTATCCATGCTTATATAAAGAAAAGAAAAATCATTTCATATTAACATCCTTCTTTCTTATAATCAAGTGCAAGCCTCTATTCAGTGCCTGAAAAACCCCCAGAGTCCGTTGTACCTGGTTTTCACATAAATGTGGCCAGTCAGAGTTCATGTCCATAAGCAGCCAGACTTGGTAATTTTCCATGCTGCATTTCCTATCCAAGAGCCTAAACAACATAACTAGCCTATCCCTGCTGCTTAATCTCTTATATTAAGACTGGCTGACACAATAAAAATTGAAAGGACCATCTCTGTATGACTCCTCTGCAACATATAATTACAAGTCTTCTTACCTGCTTGATCCATAGCAGAATTAATGCACAGTTATAACAGGAAAAGATCTTGTTTGCTTGCTCAAGTCCCGAGACAGAAAACTAACCATAACGAGGAACTAGTAGCCAAGGCAGCAAAAGAAAATGTGTACTTTGATTATTCCCAATCGCAGCATGTATCCCAGCTAACACTGCTGAAATGGGGTTTCCATCAATCAAGGTTTGCCAGGGTGATAAAGCCGCTGGCCTTGGTATCCTTCTGACTTTGCTCTGTCAAATCCTAGGGCTGCACGTTTGGATGTTACTACTTCCAGTCTTCAACGGCTGCCACTGGGTTTGTCAGAAACAACCTGCCAGGTATGGCTACTAAGCAAGAAGCTCCATGATTCAGGAAGAAATAAGTAATGGAAACATTTAATGGAGTAAACCAAATAAGCTGGTATCTCTGTGGCCATCTCTTTCAGGTACAGATGCTTGTGAGCCATCATTGCAAGTTCTACATCGCCTGAAATTCAAATCTGAAAATTGCTCTGTAGAAAACTTAGCAGGAGCGAGGCAGGTACCTCTTTTGACTCCGAAGGCAAACATTTCAGCGAGCGTGTCCATTTCATTCAATTCACCCCAACAGTAGAGATGCTCAAAAAGTGCTAATTAACCAGCTCATTAGATTACGCTTGGCTTACGGAGCCAGCATTACATAGATCAATTCTGGCTATCAATTCTACATTTCATTAGGTTCCAAGCAGACTGTCATTTAAGGGAAATACACTCAAGGGAAGTTACTTCTGAGAGCAACTCCCTGCCAAGGGGTCACACCAGGGTACAGAAGACATCCTCAAACCTTCAGACGCAGCAGAGGACAACCAGCGAACTATGCAGCCAGCAAGACAGCTGAAAACCAGACTCATTTATCATTACCAAAATAAAACCTGTGTGAACTAAGGGATTCATATATAAATATCACATTAAATAAACTAGCAGATAATTTTGTTCATTTCTAAAGCTACCAAATCAACACCAATACCAACCATCTGGCCAAAATACTATTTGGAGCAGGAGAGACAATGAAGAAAAGGCTATTGTTTTCATAAATATTATCAATATGCAAGAAGACAGACAAAACTAAGCACTCATTAATAGCACGCAATGCCTCAGAACACACATTTTTTTCTTGGCAAACACCAAATGCAGAATTCTTTAGTTCTCCTTTTCCTTTATCCTGAATGTAATACAAATAAAAATGAATATTTATTAGTAAAATTGCTTGAAGGCCTTTCCTCCTTCAACCCTCTTACACACACTTATTTTTTTATTCCTCGTCCAGCTCAACTCATCTTATGTTTTAGCTATAAATTATCAAATAAAGAAAACACAATGAGTATAAGGAAGGGAGAGAATTTTTTTTAAAAAAATAAAACATGAAAGAAGAAATTTAGTTGGAAGAAACAGCAAGAGGAACAGAATGAAAATAAATTTGGACTGCAGGAATGGGAAACAAGAAAAAATGTTTTCACTTCTGAATTAGATAGTTCCTCCCCTTTCTTGCTGTTTCCTTGAGTCAAGCATTTTCACTAGATAATCTACTTCACCTTGAAGTGTTTTTCAAGGCAGCAGACCTCAAAGTCTATTTTTACTGCAGAAAATTGAACTAAACTGGACTTGCATTACCAACATTATTTGTCCAGTTTCATTTATTTACACTCAGACAAATTCCAAGGTCATATTTTAGAGATCACCACGTAAGACTAGAGAGGAGAACAAGACTCGATGACTTTTCCTGATGCTCGCACCGACTCATCCTGTGATTTCTAGGCACTAAGCGGCTGGAGCACAATGTGATAATATTACGTAAGGACCTCATCGGGCAGCGAGAAAACAAGTTGTTTTTAAAGCACGTTGATATCATTACGGATTTTCTTAGGGATTATTACTGCAGCAAGAATTGCTCAATTGTTCCATCTTTCCCATCTTTATCAGTTCCCCTGTCCTATGAACTCTAGCTGCAAAAGGAGCATCTGGTAATCCTGAAGGGAAGGAATAAACACAGACTGCATTGGCTCTGATCCTTCCCAAGTTCAGATTTAGTGACCTTGCTAATCTTCCTGGGTTAGTCCTACTTCCTTCAAGGCCTGAGAAGCAAGGAAAGGAGAGATGGCACATGCAATATGACTTTGAAAAAGCATGATATTTTAATTGAGAGCTGGTGTAAAAACAACGGTATACCATTAATGTCATCAATATTAGCTCAATGTGACAAATTTTAATTAAAAAAATTATTTACAACCAGCCTTCTTTCTAAAAATGGATTTTTGCAGGAATTGTTGATAAAAAAATCACTTCTTTATTAAGTATTTATAATGATATTTATCTTCTCAATATTTTTAATAATAATAACAATAATGTTATTGAGAGTTCTCATAGTAAAAAACATGAAAAATTCTACAAAATGGAAAAAAAAAAAACCAAACAGGTTGCAACTATAAAACTGAAATTATTGTCATGTTTAGCAAAATGGTATTTTTACATTAATTTGCATTAAATAATGTGATTTGAGATGTGGACACACATAATAGGAATTTATAATTTCTGCTTTATAAACTGTATAGTAACTAGTAGTCTTGGTAAAACCTCTGGGTCACAGATGCTGAATTCATCAGGCTGCTCTCCAATACCTCTTCTTGCCAGCTGCAGCTACTGTCCATTAAGAGCAGAAAAACTCCTTGCTTGCAGCTCACTTTGTACCATGAATACAATGGGGACTAAACACTAGATATATCAATTCCTAACAGTGTGACCTACATTACCTAGCAATTATTATTAAATTAATGAATAATAAATACACCAATTATCTAATAAAGCTCTTTGCAAGTCACTAGTGCAATATATTCTTATGGGTTTGACTTACAAAGACTTAAAAGCACTTGTGACACTCCTTGTGCTCTTCCTCAGCTGAAAATAGCCCCATTCAATAGTGGAGGGGTTTGGGTTTGGTTTTTTTGTTTGTTTTTTGTTTTTTTTTTTTTTTTAAACTAGTTACTAGACCTAAGTGATGGGACCTTGTTATCTCTATTTCATTTATGTGCACAACATACAACATCCTTTCAGGGAATTTAATGAACCATGCAGAAAGAAAAAAAGAAATATATCAAAGGAGTTAGTGACCCTCGCCCCAAAAGTAAATTGTAAAGCCTTTCTAGTACTATTGCTGAAGCATCTTTCTATATTTTTACTGTATCTATGCTGGAAGTTGAGTTGTTATGACAAAAAAAAAAATTCATGTACAACTTGGGAAAGCTGATTGAGGTGTCAAATGTCCACAGGTTTAGAGAACAATGTAATCAATACAAGAGGTACAGGGCACGCAGTTTGTATTGGCGTAGCTCGAGTCCTTTGATGCTTTGTTGTTTATTTACAGCAGATTGGAAAGCTCCTCTCCATTCGAACCAACAACTGACCCACTGAAGTTCCCACGTGAAGGTCAGATGCCACTTGCAAGAGAACTTCAGAGGGTTCCGTCATCCTTCTCCTCCTTCTGCAGGAAATAGCTTCAACATGCTTTCAACAGAAAGAAAACTACTCGTCATTCCAACCCAGAGCTCTGCAGCCAACATACTGAAATTTAGAAGTCTGGATCCAGATTTTGCCAGTCCTTCTCCAATTTGTCATTCTTCACTGCAAGCAGGAATAATAATTTGGACAACTATAACATCACCTATTTGGCTAATTTTAGTTTTCAAGTATTTAAGCCCCATTGTCAAATCAAAAAGGTAGCTGTTTTTTCTCAGGAAAATCTCTGTAATACCCTGGTAGCCAGCTTGTGCAAATAGCATATTTCTGCTGATTTAGATAGAATAGTTTTAAGTGAAAATAGATCATATCACTTCAGCACAGCAGTTTCGATTTACTCAAGCTGAGAATCTGAATTTAAACAGTAATTTCGAGGTTAGTTTTCTTCATTTTTGTTACCTCTACTTATTTCCCTGCCATTATTTGTGGAACAACCTACCAATATTAAAAGGTTGTATTTTCAAATTAATTTCTGGGGTTTCCTTCAAGAAAATTGCCTGTACTTATTGCCAATTTTGGGGGGAAAGAAATGTTTCACATTTAGTAATCTTTTTATAAAATGAAAACACTTCTTCAGCATTGTACTTTGTCAAGAGACCAAATGCAACAATAGAACCAGATTGGAACAAAGCCTTTCATTACAGGCAGAAAAATAGTCTGAAATGATATTAGTCAAATCTAAACCTCATAGAACCATGAGAGGACTCTTCGGGTAACAAAAACATTGCCTTAATTTATGTTAATGTGCTATAAAATGCAGAGACATGCTGAAGAACCCAACAAGTTTGACTCTCTCATTTTCACTCCGGCTGATACAGTGATTTGGATGAGTGGAGCTGTTATCTCTCCACAGGAAAATCAGATGCTTTGTTGGTACCAGGAAGAGTGTAGAAGGGGAGGCAGGACACAGCCACTCAGTGGTCAGGATCATCCATGTTTAAACAAAACAAAATGGAAAAAAAAAAAAAACCCAAACACAAAACCAAAACCTATTTTTTCTATTCAAAATCTGGATTTTTATGTGGCATTAAATGGGAATTGTTTCCCTTCTTATATGTCATCAAAAGCCAAGTGCTGTTGAGAAGTGTCTGGTTTTGGGGAAGAAATAAAGAAATCAGTATCAGCAACACTTCCCTCTTTAGAAAGGCTCAGATTATCATCAGGGTTATTAGTGTAAAGGATACATAGAAAAGTGAGGAATGTGAGATTGCAAATCTACAGTTTTTAACGAGCTCCACTACAGGAACGGGGATGGCTATTTCATGCCAAACCTCAATTCTGTCCCTGGCAAATAGTGGCACCTTGGGATCATCCTGTCAGAGCTCAGCGGCACAGGGGTCCCAAGGGTGGAGGGGCTGAGCCCTGAGCTAGAAAGAGAGATGGCCTCCGGAGTGACAGAACATTACAAATTATTTAAGAAGAGATATTAAACAAACAGAAAGGGCCCTGTTATGCTCTTCTGCAACCACATCTGAAATAGTGCATGGCTGTTTGGGAACCTCATCTCATGACAACCATATACGTGAACTAGAGAAGTTACAGGAGGAGGCAACAAAATAGATCAGAGGTGTGAAATGGCTTCCACCTTGGGAAAGAGACAACACCTGGAGAACAGGGCAATAAAGGTCTATTAAAGAAAATAGGAGTGATGTGGGGAAGTGGGAAGGAATACAAGGATGAGGAGCTGCCCAAAGAAGCTACTCAGTAGACTTAAAGCCAACAGAAGAAAGAGCTTTTTCAGGAAATGCCCAGTTAAGCTGTGCAGCTCAGTCACCAGATGCTTTGGTAGCCAGAAGTATCCACAGCTTCAAAATGGATCATGGAGGACAGATCCAGTGGTCACTGTGAAGGCTGATAGCCTGGATGCAACCTTGATCTCAGCGCCTTTGAGCCATTTATTGCCAGGAAGCTGGGAAGTAAGCAGCACAGCAGGACTGCTCTTGACCAGTGCTTTTCATATTCAATACATATTCAAGTTTATACGTGCACTAGCACTGTATTTCCATGAGAAATTCTACCTGGCCCTTTCCCAGTAAAATTTCATCAAAAAAGGTGTGTTCCCATAAATGCTTTGGTTTTGACAAAACTGGCTCTTTCCACCTAGGGAAAATAAATAAATAAGAAAATCCAACCAGTTCTTCCACTCCACGTAACTGGAAACCCAGTGGCAATTTTCTTCTGAGCTGCTTTAAACCTGGAAATGTTCCAGTCAAACCAATGAAGGTACTGCAGAGTTCATAAAAGAAGCTGCCCACTGGGTCGCTGTGTGTATGGGAGCTGCGTATAAGGTGAGCTCTCAATTATGTCTGCTGCTTACCAAAACACGTTGCATTTTGAGTTGATAATTTTAAATGCCAAGACGGAATGTATAGCCTTTATTTAAATAGATTTTTAAAAGAAATTGAATCCAAATTACTAAAAAATGGAAGTCATCCTCTTCCCTTGCCTTACTTTTCCCCTCTGACACAATGGCAAAACAAACACGACAAAAGAAAGAAAATATACCACAAACGAATTCTCTTTCATTGTTTTATACAAAGTAGTTTAAGTACTATTTCCAGTGCTGTTGTCAGCCATGACAGGGATGACCTGCTTTATTAGAAACAGAGGGAGGTTGCTGACTAAAGGCAAAGGCTTCGAGAAATACTAACCATATTTAAAAAAAAAAAAAAAAAAAAAAGTCCTTAAACTGCTGGTGCTTACCCACCGTGATATTCCAGCAAGCAGCTCTATGTATGTTTATGTCACCATGCATAAACTTGAATATGTACTTGTTTGATCCATTAGGGAATAATAATAATAATAATGATTACAGCAATAAAAACAAGGTAAAGTTTTAGAAAAAGTTCTTTGCAAAGGGAAAAGAAAACAGCAAAAAGTCTCCTTTAAAAATTACAGATGCCACAGGGGAAAAAAGCCCTCCGCTCTCCACTTGGAACAATTCTAATTCTAACAATTTCAGAGGGGAATGAATGAAGGAGGTAGAACGAGGAAAGTTCACCTCAGAGCACAAATCAAGCAATCACTTCTTTGGAGCACAGTTATTTTTGAAGCTACCACATCATTTTTGTTAATATTAAAGGGTTCTTAAGATCAAAATCTAGATTTTAAAAGCTTTTAAAACTTATTTTTAAAAAGTCTTATTTTTAAAGTGACTCGTCACCTCACTGAACTGAAATACAGATTTGTGTTAAAGATCAAAGAAGATGCATCGCAACCCAAATATAATTTAAACTTGCAGTTTGCCGGGGTACCACCTTACAGAGATCAGCATGGTTTTTTGCAAAATTATTAGCAGTTCCTCCCTCAGTGTGCACCATGGTAGGATCAGCAAGAACGTGTCAATGTTAGAGAACATGCTCAACTGCATACCAAGTCCTCTTCATGTTTTTCTTTCTTTGCACAGAATTCTCCTATTTTTAAGGCATTAAAAACAAGACCAGAAAGCAATATTGAAGGCAAAATACCTTGCCTTGCTCTTGAAAATATCCCGGCTTTTATACAAGAAAAATGCCACAAAAATTAGAGGAACTGTAGGAAAAAATATCCCATATTTTTCAGAGAAAAATGCTAATTTCCATTCCCAGTTGTGTTGAGGCAGTGCCAATGATTGGCTCCATATGTTTCAGCAATTGGAGCCATATTAACATTCTTACAGTTCTTTTACTTTCACATGCTTTGTCTTGCTTACATTATGCAAACCTGGGAAATGTAGCATTTCTTAACACCCTCCCCCCAAATAAAGACCGATTCGGTTTCCTGGCTACAGTGGTTTCTCTACCCGACTTGCAACAACGGTGATTTCTCCAGACAATGCAAGTGAGGTAAAAGGAAACCCATATTTGGCTTCCAAAATATGTTCATTTTTGAGGAAATTAAGGTTGACTACATAGCACCATGCAAAGATCACTTTTAAAGGAAGAACATCCTTGCTTCTTGTTACAGCAAAATGTTAATAGATTCTGCTTGTATTTTTCCTTGAAAAAAAGACGAGCAGAAGTATTCATCGTGATCCGGTGACAAACTAGCAGTAAAATGCTAGTTGGGCTGAGACAAAGCAGACTAACTTAATAGCTGTAATTTTCATCAGTACTGGAATATGAGTGGTAGGGTGGAAAAATCACTTTCCAATGCATAACACTGGCAAATGTATTTTTCCAAGACAACCTGTTTTTCTAATGCCGTTGACCACAAAGCCATTCAAATGCACAGTTTTCTTCGGAGGAAGGTAGATCTGCTTAAGATGAGGAATACTACCACAACATTAATTTTACAGAGATGCTTCAAAAAAGTTTATTCTTCTTCACAAAAAGTATGGGACAATCCCAGCTGTGAGAGAATTCAATACTTCTCTTTCAAACAATATTATTAAAAGTCAGTGAGTCAAATCATGAATCTTTTGCCCCATTAAAACTCCTGTTAAAGTTAGTGCGGGGAGCAGGGATGTAAGTAAGAGCAGAGCACTGAAGAGAGGAAATACTGGTTTCTTGGATTTTACTGCGTAGCTGCTTATAGGGTGGCAGATCATATCCCCACTCTCTAACTAAAAGATGAAACATCATCATAAAACAGGCTGGCATGAAACAAGTGTTTGTGGTCTTGCTGGTGTGGATTTTTTTAATTTTAAAATCTGACAAAAAACAAATCTGATTCTGACTCCCATTAACTTAAAACAAAAATTCTTGTGTGACTTCCAACCAGCAATTTCACAAACCAGAGCTTTGAAGTGCCACCTAACCAGCAATAAAGGGGGCGTCTATGCTATGGAAACACAGGGGAATTCAGAAAATTCCTTTCAAGGACGGTGGAATTTTTAGGACTGTGCTCCATTTAGAAATACCAAGCATTTTCAAAGTCGTCAAGAGGAGAAAGGAAAATAAAAAAAATGTCCTCAAACTGAAAGCAAAAACCTTCTCCTAGCCAAACCACAGATTACGGATAGGCTTTCTGACATGCATTTTATGGTATTTAAAGAACTTAACTAATGAATCTCTCAAGCCATTGGTGACTGAGATCTTGCTGCAGCAAAGCCTTTAAAGCATCTACTTATATTTAAGTCAACTGGAGCAAATGAGTTTTGAGCATGCATCAAAGATTACTCCGGTTATAAAGTCATGAGGATATGCCAAAGGAACAAAGTAAAGCAAATGACAATTAATCAGATGATATTTATGAAACACACATTTGCAAGTCTAAAGTAATTTCTTTATAAAGCAATGCAGAGAATAGTCAGAAAAGGGAAAGAAAACCACCCTAAAATTATGAAGGAAAATAACTGACAACTCCAGGCAGCTGCAGCACTGAGGAAGAAATCATAACAATCACTCTTATATTTGACAGATCTTCTTCCCCCCCGCCTCCAAAATGTGATGACGGGAACTCGGCAGACATAACAGATTTGAATTTTAGTGCCACATTTGTCAAATGCCATTGTGAAATCTCACGAAACTATTCAAGTCCTGTTGGATGTAAATAGTGGCATGCAGACTCCTCTCAACAAAAAGCACCTGGGTTAAAATCAAAATTGAGATTGTGCAGAAGCATTAAATGATGCTGGCAAACTGAATGACCACAGTCTAGGCAAAACACATCATCCCCTGCAAAACTGTTTTGCAGACAAATATTCCTCACTGTCAGGGTACTGTACTGAATCAGGTATGAAATCTCCACTACCTCAAATTTCTAAAATCCCATATTCTATCATTTGCAATAGAGATTTGAGAGTTGTGTGCAAATCCTTTTTCATGTAGAGCTCCTATCTGTTTGAAATGATTTTCAAAAGATTAAGTAAGTTCTGAATATGCATTAAGAAACTCCATAATGTGAATACAAACAGAAATATTTACGTTAAGCAAAGATACTTTGTAGTTTTAGAAGATCTGATGAGCATGAGCTATATTTTGCCCAGCCATCCTCATTTTACAGTGGGGAAATGGGGGCAGAGCAAGTTTGAGCAACTTGTTATGGAGCTGCGTGACCTTGAGGGAGAACAGGACCTAATCCTCAACCCCCGAGGCCCAAATCTAAGCTCAGACTACAGTGCTTCCCAGTGCCTTACTCTTTAGGTTATGCAGTTGGCATGAAGACAAATATACAAACCAGGCAACCTTTGGCCACTTACATACAGGATGCAGTGGTGTTACCATTTGCCTCTTAGATCTTTGGAGATCTTTGTTGAATCTCCTCATCTCTCACTTAGAGCAGCCAAACAAGTTAACAGAGGTCCTGCTCTACACCAATATCTTCTCAGCAGATCCCTCAGTTGCTCTGGAGATGATGGAGAACGGTGTCACATGCTGCTATTTTAACCAAACAGTTCCATCTCACAGAGGAAGGGAATCAGTTTTATTCCTTTTATTTACTTATTTGCCTGCAGGGGGGCTGCCGAGCATCCTTGAATGGGCCCAAGACAGCAAGGCAGGCCCTGAAGTATAAAGCAGCAGAAAGTAGCAACATCTTCCATAGTAGCAGAAGCATCAGCAACAGGAAAGCCGAAATGGAAGTTGGATGAGCAGTGTTCAGCAGAAAGTTTCAGCAGCAGTCCCCAGCCGGCTCTTCTCTCAGGGATGACATCCCAACAGGGTGTACCCATTTTTCTCCTGTGTCCAGTGGCTTATTTATAAGCTGCAGGACCAGGACAAGCGACCGTTTTGCACAGGGATTCACACACCAACCTTAAAAAGGTGACAAGTAGGTTTTTCCACATGATCACACCCACAGACATTACTTGGCAAAATGGATAATGAAGTAAAGCCACTGGGTGACAGTAAATAACTGGTAAGGTAAACTCAGAGTCCTTTTATTTTGCAAACAGTACTGTGCGGGCAAGGCGAAACAAGAGTGTACCTCCAAGGAGGATACCTGGGAGAAGCAGAACACAACGTCGCCAGAACACTTCTCTCCAGCAAAAGGAGGCTTCACAGGAGAGAGGTACAAAATGCTCAGACAGGAACCTTAATACTGCCTGAAACATTTAGCTCATCAATAAATTTGGCTGCCTAACATGTACACTTGATCAAAAGCAAGTATCCTGAGAAACAGAGGGCTTTATTACTTTCAGCACAGATGTAAAAAATGTCTATTTCTATGAAACAAGCAAATGAACATTAAAACCCCTGCTCTGTGTTTACAAGAGGCCAACTGTCTTTAATATGAAGGACAATAGCATGAGTTTTAGGTTTTGCAGGGCTTTTTATTTATTTTCTTATCACTATCGTTGATAGCAGTATCAGTTTTGCTTATATTTTTAAATTAACAAATAATCACCCTGTTTCAGAAATCTGCAAGAAAGGGACTCCTACCCAGAGCGTGGGGAGACAGCTGTGTTTACAACAATGTCATCCTTACTTTTCTGTCAGTAACTAACAGATCCCTTCAAGACTCAGTGGTCTGGTGGTCCAGACACGCTACAGCGAGAACTAAGCCATGAAAGGCCAAGCCCAGAGATGTTACTCATCTGCCTGGGCTCCACAGAGACCTGCCAGAATAGAGCCACACTGCATTTCCAAGGTACAGCTCCAGGGGAAGGGCTGTAAAAGACAAATTAAGCTATCACAGCAGGAGAGCAGAGTGACTGCAGGGAGACGGCCCTTCTGCAGGAGCAGCAGCTTTGGGAGCGGGTCCAGCTTCTTGCTATCGAACAAACCTGACTTCCCTAATGGGCAACATGGAGAGTGGAGAGATTCCCCCTGCCACGACTCCCTTCTGCGTGGTTCACCCTGAGCAGAGATAATCTGGCCAGAGTTACCATGAAGAAGCCAATTCAAAAAGAAAATGCTACATTCTGTTAGTATTAATGACCTCTGACCAACAATTGCCTCTTAATGCCAATGTTAGAGGAGCATGCGATGTTGTTGTCAGGCTGATACAACACGCAGCTTCAATTTCCAAACTGGGGATGCTGAGCAAATGATCAATTTCATACACTCCCACAGGAAGCTAAATTATTCATTCAGAACACCTTATTTTTATACATATTTGCATTCAAAATCTGTTTTCACCTGTTTGCATGAGTGCCAAAATGAAAGCCTCCACTTGCTGTTTTCTATTTATACATTAAATTTTTCCACACAGCAGAATGTAGCTCTCCGCTGCTTCCACAAAAATCTTGTCAACAACCCACAATTAATGATACCATGTATTATTTCACTGAAATGAAATAATACCATACGCCTCACCAACATTTTAAATAAATGCCCACCACTCAGCACAAGGGGGAAGAGTGCGCAAGGCCAGCATCTTGTTAAACCACCAGATTTATTATACCATCCCTATTGGAAATACTTCCCAGTTCTGATGAGATTTAGCAGAAAGCATCCCAAGAAAAAAGAGGACAGTGGTTGTCAGAAAGGCTCCTTAAGTTCCCTACAGGAGTTTGTGCACGCTCCCATTTGTCAGGGTCACTTCAAAGGCTTTGCTTCCTATCTTGTGGGAAAGAAGGCATACGAGAGGGATCGTGAAGGACCACTTCACTGCCTCTCTCCCTCATTTCGCTAATAGCTGCTATGAAGGGCACTCGGGATGAGGAGTGGAATTATGATAACCTGTTATACGCCCTTTTGTCCAACGCCAGATGCAGGGACTGCCGAGGCTGCACACCCAGGCTGTGCAAGGGTTACGGTACCCAGCCAAGGATGTGCAAACTTCAAGCGCTGCCGCCTTTTCCATATGACACTTCAAGAAAGAAGGACAAAAGGCACCTAGATCCCTCCACTCATGAATCATTTCTATATACCACAACAAAAGGCTCTCGAGACAATAACATTTTCAAACTAGCTACCTAATTCATTGACTTTGCTGGAGGATCTGTGTAACTTCAGTTCATGTTGGGGGAGGAGGTAGGGGTAGCTGTTGGAGAAGAATTCCAGCCCTCAATGCAAAGAGGAAAACAGGCATTTTAAAGGCACAGATTTCATATGAAACAAAATGAGATGACAACCCTTGTTGTCTCCAGCAGCCCCCCAACTCCCAACAACCCCAAAAGAGGGGGTTATTTTTCAGTTGGGAGGGTCTCAGGACCCTAACATTCACCTTCCAGGTCTATCACATTTCACGTGTGTCACACAGGCCATTCCAGAATGGGATAATAACATTTCCTAACATGACTCTGTCTTGTCTAATTAGACTGAGCAGTTCATGGAAATCTCTCTTGAGGTTTGGGTATGGAGCTTGGAAGAAGAGTTGTGATTTCTACTGACACTTCTTGTGAAGAAAGGGTAGTGCAAGCAATACACTTGCAAGAAATCTACAAGAACTTTGTAGAAAAAAATGTATTTTAAACACCTAGAGCATCTACTTTTACTGCTTCCTGCTACAACTGAGTATGTGGGGACTCAATAGTAGTAGTGATGTAGTAATGGACCTAATGTAGTACCAAAAAAATGAACGTCTGTTTTTGAGGACCCCAAATGGTACCAGCGTGACCCTCACTTAGACAGCAGTTCACTCACAATCTTCAAAATCATTTAAGAGCGTGGATAACCATTTGCTTTTTTCACATTTAGGGAAAGAAAGGCAGAGGACTTGACAGCGACTTTGCACAAGGTCACACAACAACTCAAACAGCCAAGGGAAGGACAGAACTCAGGTGCCTTATTCCTAATAAACTGCCTGGCTCTCTAAATCATTTTTTATATTGCCATTTCCTATGTACACTGCGGCACAGCAAACTCGTTAATTTACTAACAACTGTTAGTAAACATTTTCCTGTAGCATTTCTCCAGTTACCAGCTAATGTTTCATTTAAAAACTGAAGCTTTTATTGACAAAGCCATTTAAAATGTAAAATGAATCACGCAAACCTGCAAACAGGAGGGAGAGAGTAATCCGCATAAGAATTACGCAGGGATGTTTCCAAACACGAGACAGAAAGGCTGAGGAGACATTCCCCAGCAAGGCTAGTGGGGAAGGAGAGATTTCACCTTTAACTGGAAGCAGCTGTCGTAACCTGCCTAACCCCACTGGAATGCACATGCCGGGGCCGCATCTCGCTGGGGCTCTGGCACCGGGACCGGGGCTCTGGCACTGGGACTGTGGCAGCTTTCCTGTGGGCAGGCAGCTAACTCACATTTCTGTTATTTTATCCCTAAAGAAGTTACCATGGAGACTGGCGTGAAAATGGCGATAGGCCAGCCAGATAGAGACAGAAAGCGCAAGAGGCCCAGAGTCCGGCGCTCTTAATAATCTGGCCAAGATCTCCAACTCCTCAGGGCAGGCGCGAGGCTTTCCGTGCCCATGAAGTTCAGCTCCATCTCTCCCGTAGCAGCAGCCTATCAAAGAAGGTTTGATGGAGTAGGTAAATACCAGCCATTAAAAGTAATCTATCACAGCTCATGAACACCTAGTTAACAGGCATCGTATTGCTTAATATGTATTTGCATGTGCAAAAGTTGTTAAAAGCAGTGTTAAAACGACACAGTAAAGGTAGGTGTTTATTTCCCAGGACGAAGGGTAGAATGCAAATGGCTTTCCAGGAGAGTCTTTTGTCTTTTTTTGGTTTTTTTTGGTTTTTTTGTTTGTTTGTTTTAACAAAATAACATTGGTCAAATACTGTTCTCCTATTCCCTACATGCAAGAGTGATCTAACTTTTTAAGGGAATTAGGAAAAAGCTCTGACGTATTATGGGAGGAAGTTTCACATTTCTCGTTCCTACAGTGCACTTTGGGAAGCGCTGGTGGGAGCGGTAGGTCTTCACCAGAGCTGTGCTTTCTGAGGGAAGGACCTGGAGGAACACTCTCCTCCAAAGACTCGAGAATAGCTTAACCAAGCCATAATACACGCGGTGGGGAGGAGGAAGGGAGGAGATGCCATTCCCACCCGGAGGTACTGGGAGCCTGCAGAGTGCTGGGTGCGGGCTCTGGCATCTGGAATACATCGAACCTGAGGGCTGAAACGCACTCCTCATCCCGTCCTATCTGGGCACCGCTCTTTAGAAAACATTTACGTAAAATTCAAAGCTTAAGACTCTGCCCAGGACAACAATAAAACCTGTGAGAAAATAGAAGAAAAAAGGGCTCAGGAAGAGAGCAACTTCCCCCATGTGTGGGTTTTTTTTTTTTTCTGTGTGCTTTTCCCTTTTCCTTTTTTTCTAAACGAAGGCAGAGCTGATGAACCGCAGGCTCCCCGCCGCTGAGTTTAGCCAACGAACGCAACAGGATTCCAACACACATTTCTGCTTTTCAGACCCATTGTGAACTTTATGGACCATGTTCTTCCTCCATCCACAGGGCAAATGTTCCAGGAGTGATTCACAAGCCCTGCCACTCGGTACCAAAACATGCTCCCCTGAGCTGGTTAATTTAAGGCTGGAATTAGTCTCTTTGTGCTGACAACCTTTTTATGAAGGCAGCATAATCCCACAGAGCACTTACTGCAAGCATTTCAAATCCTGATGTTTTATAGTGTTACTTTTTACAACATATGTGTATATTTGAGAGGTTTCTTTGATACATTCCTTTACCGCAGTACAAAGCATAAAATACAACCCACAGAGCTTCCTACTTATTGACATTGCTCCTTGCGTTTGCGTACATAATGGCAATGTCATTTAAATTGTTTTGAAGTACAATTTACAGCATTAAATAAAATGTTGATTTTTAATACATTTCCAATTTTACTCTTGTACCACACTGCAACTGCTGGAGTCTGTCTAGACAAAAAGGTAGTTTAATCCAGTAATCTTTCTATAAACCACTGAAATAATGCCATCTATTTCCGCATATGTGTCTCTGGAAAAACTAATAGAGCTTCTGACATTTCTGGAGATACTAAAAAAGCCATAAGTGACATGCAAGTATTCTCCATAGAAAGTTCTGAGGTCAGATGAGGAAACCAAAATATTTTAACAGACTGAATAGCTTAAGTTTGCATTTTATGACACTGAGTAACCATACATACCCTACAGTTTTACATCCCTACCTTAATTCCTCTTAAAACTCTCCTTAGCAGCATAATAAATGCTCTGTGTCTACAGTGGCAGGGCTGGTCCTGAGGGCCCTGACAGAAACCCATCAGTCATGGTTCCTGGGGACG
Organism: Platalea leucorodia; assembly: GCF_965183815.1. NCBI lineage: Eukaryota > Metazoa > Chordata > Aves > Pelecaniformes > Threskiornithidae > Platalea > Platalea leucorodia. The sequence continues at coordinate 124,315,601 of NC_138823.1, forward strand.
TGCCTCTTCCTTTTTAGAGGGCAACTTCACAGATGACAGTACCTGTACAGCAAGCACAGCAGGCAGCAAGTCACGGGGTAGAGGTGCTGGAGCATGCAGGAGCTACTTCTGCTCCTTTTGCCCCCAAATAAACTATGCTGAGACTATACCATAAATTAAAAAAATGCCTCCCTTCTTGTTCTCTTCTAATGACTAAAGTCTTCAACTTGATGTGCCACAAAAGCTGCAATTTCAATTGACTGTCCAGTAAAGAAGACTAGATGGAGAAGCCTTTCCTGCGTAGCAAAGGGCATCAAATAATCTGGAAGCAAGTTGCAAACCTGATAATTCATTACATCCAGCTTCCAGAGCAAAAAAAAACCCAAGGAAAGTGGGGAGGGGAAGGTAAATATCCTGTACTTCAAGATAACAAAGAGTTCTTTCCATCCTGAGCAGGCCAAATCAGGACAAACTTTTGCAAACCGAAGAAAAACAGAAAAATGCAATTAAAAGTACATTTATGAACTTGTGGAAAAAAATATATGCTTTTACTAGCACACTTCTCTACAGTAAGATGCATTGTATACCTGATTTTCTGCAAAGGCCAAAATAAAATGCATTTGGAGCAGTCAGAAGGGGAGAAAGGCATGCACAGCTGTGCAGTCAGTTCACCATGTGCTCCTTGAACACCCATACAATAGTTGTCTCCTTTAAAGCCATACTTAGTTGCTACTTTCCCCCGTGAAAATATCAAAGCTGACTCCTTCCTGCTTTTCCAGTAGACTTTTTCTGATTAACAACTTCTTGACAAAAAAAAAAAAAAAAAAGGGGGAAAAAAAGAGAAAAGTCCCTTGAAATTGCAGCTCCTGAAGATCTTAGAATTAACAGCAACTGTGATAATTGATCACAAACTACCCTGAGAGAGAAATGACAGCTCACAACCTTTGGCTAGGGTCTCCCCTACTGCGACTCACGTCACAGCCCCGTTAAGCACCTGTCAAACGTATTAGCAGGGCCTTAGTTCACTACTTCCAGTGTCATAAATTTTGAGAGCTAGGGGTTATTATTACTCCCTTTTTTTTTTTGCGTGTACACACATAGGTGCACCTTTTAACGCTCTTCTGTCTGGCACTCCCACAGATGTTATTTGGGACCATTTAGGACTTCTCTAGTGCACCTTGCACATTGAGTCTCTGATTGCTGAAAAGATATTTGGAGAAGGAAGAAGTTGCTATCGAAACAGAAGGAGAATTATTATATCCAAAGAATTCCTTCTACCTTTTTTACTCCTCTCCCCAAATATATTTCAGGCACTGTTCCTACCCTCTGACTCTCAAGCATCAATGCATGTGCTGCTGTAGACAGAATATAATGGCAATATAAAAAGTATCACCATGGCAGAAATGCCTCTCCATGAAAAAAACAGGCAGACATAGTTTTGTTCACAAGACAAATTTACATATTAAAGGCTGTATTTATCAATATTTGATTTAAACGTCTGTGCCTGCACATTTATTGAACAAAGCCAGATGGGTGCAGGCAGTTGCACATCTGTATTCATTAACAGAAAGGAAGAGAGACATTCACAGACAGCCACAGCAACAAATAGAGGAATGAGAAGTATTTGGTTGGACTGTAAGCATTTTACCGCTGTTCATCAACAAAAAATGGAGCTTTCCTCAGGCCTACGTTCATCCTTAACTTTAAGGACCAAAGTACTTAAGTTAGGAGAGTAGCTGATGAAATCAGTGGAGAGAGAGATGCTTGCAAAGGTGCTACAGCCCACTTAAGACATGATTAGGTAGACCTCTCCTCCTTGGCCACACAGGGAAGCTACAGTTCCTCAGTTAGCTGGGATAAATTTCAGCCTCAATATTTAACTGCCAAGAACAAATTTGTGTTCATAGTGAACTAAAATGATAAAATGCCTTCTATGGAGTCGGCTTACATTATCACAAATGCAATTAAGTTTTCAAGGATGTTCTTAGCATTAAGAATTGAAGCAAAAATTTCTACTTGACCTTGAAGTTAAAAACTTAAGTGCACTTTCTCACCGAAGCTGTGGCTGCGCTACTTAAATGAGCATCCCGTGCAATGGAAAAAGATGTACAACCCAACTTCTCTTACATGCAATCTCTACTGATGGAACCAAGATAAAATGTCTTCTACAGGAATTCATCGGTTTATAGGATGAGGCCAACCATTTGGGACAACCTACTTTTAGATACCAGGCAAATAACCTTCAGGCGTACAAAACAGCCATCAGTCTCACAGCTACCATCAACAGGAACAGGCAACTGTTCACTTCCCTATTTTCAGTAGCACCTAAAGGCTCAGGTCAGTAAGCCTCACAGTTTTCAAGAAATTCAGTTTTGAAACCAAAACTACCCTTGAAATTCCTTCTAATTGCTACACATGGTGGGTACCCAACATTTCAAATCAAAGATGTTTTCTTGCTTAAGTGGGAGCTGAGTGCTTCACAAAAAATAATGGTTTCGTAAGTGCTAATCACCTGTAAAGCTTACAGTCTTAAGACTGTGGGCTGAGGAAGGCAAGTGTAGATCACCCTGCATTAAATGCAAAAATGAACAAATTAATTATTAGGGGACAGGACTGACACAGGCAGCGCATGTTAGTTCTGACAGACCTTTCTCAAGGGGAGGACAAGGGAACTGGGGGGAAGCAGCTACTCTGTTCTGCAAGCATAATGCAAATCGAAAATGAGTCTGGCATAAAACTGAAGGCATCGTGAGGAAAGGTCTTTTACATTTGCATCCTCCTTTCAGTACTTGCACATGCTTCCAAATTAAATGGGATAATGGGACCTCAGTGTGGGACTTACAGATAACACAGCACCAGTGAGAGATATGCCACCTGCCGTTGCACTGAAAAACATGTCTTTTGGATAAACGACTGAGATCATAGAGCCCAAACCATGCATGGTTTACTCTGAATGAGAAGAAAACTCTATGCCTTTCAGCATAGGTCACTACCACTGATAGCTCTGCTTCCTAGAAGGAGAATCATACAAAAAAACGTAACCGGATACATTGCCGTGTGCAACAGAACTTAAAATTAAACACTGACATAATCGAGGAGTTTAGATCATAACAGCCTCCTGCCAGTCTACAATATTATGCTTAAATCTGCCAGTAGAACGTGGAACAATATAAATATTGCATCAGTGCTTTGGAGCTTACAGCATGTTACAACTTTGCTTCACAAGGAATATACTTCATGTATTCTCCAGTGGGAGCTAATAGTAATTCAGCAGCCCACTGAAGTGCTTTATGCTGAATAAAGGCAAATATCTTAATGCCAAAAGGAAGAAGTTACTTCTTATATACAGGTTATGGAATAAAACCATCCAGCTTCCTAGTTCTGATTTGCTAGGAAAGACGCAACGAAAATGGTGTCTCAGCTCCAGCACCGGGCAGCAGGGACTGAGCAGGCAGCGCTGCTGTGGGAATCGCTGTGCCTTGCATCCAAGAACACTATCTCTGCAGAAAAGCCTTAGCTACTTATCTTGGTTGCTAATCACCACTTCTGGGAACACAACAACGCGACAGGAAAGGCTTCAGTTTTGTTCCAAAATCCTCAATACAAAATTGCAAAAAAAGCGCCTTTAAAGATTTTTAAAACTCCCTCTTTCCAATTATTTTTCTACGTCTCAGAAATAAAATGCAAAGACAGAAGCCCTGGTGATACCCCACGCTGCCTGAGAGCACACATCTAATTTTGGAAGGAGGGGCGTTTCCACAGGCAGCATAAATTATGCACAGAGTCACAATCTGCATCAGCTTCCCCGAACCACCTAGGCAGGCTTCACGCTGAGGGCTGGGCGGGCTCCTCCTGCCTCCAGAAGCTGTGCTGGTCCCTCAGGTCTCGGAGGCTGCTCTGCCCACCGAGGGTACGCGTGTGCCTGGGTATGCTTCACGCTCCTTCCCCACATGCACTCTGTGGGAACCTGCTGAAAGCTTCACCCAGCTCATGATTACGCTGAAGTTTTAAACTGGCCGTCCTGACATCTCCTCTCACAGACACGCACACCTTGTCTCCCAAGGAGGAAATTAAGAGCCAGATGAGAGGTGCCTGGGGCAGCATTTCTCAAAGAAGCTCGCAGGAGCCAAGTGTGAGGTTCTCCAGTAAATTGTCAAACCTCCAGCTACAGTGAAAGTTTTATACTCGCAGTTCTTTGAAATGATATGTTTTCACGTGGTGACCACACATGAAGTCTCTCATAGTCACACATGGCCACCAAGGCAGTACTTGAGGATGCCTTGTTTACCAGCACAATTTTATGGGCCTTTTACTGCCAGTAAACTGGAACGAGGAGTACTGGGGGAGAGCAGAGTGTTTACATAAGGACAAAACATCTCTGAGCCTGCCAGGAGCACAAGCCCTTCATGCCAGTGGTCTTGGCCCTCCTATGGTTTTTGTTCATTTCCTCATGGCTCTGTTGGAACCCAACACCCATCCATTCAGCAAGAGAACACTTGCTTAGTAAGAGGAACCTGATGAAAACCCCAGGAAATACAGCTTCATCGCTGAGCAGCTTCTTCAGGTCTTTTCCTAAGGGACGAGATCTGCTCTCGACTTAGCTTAAGTCACAACTGCGTTTTTACACAATGGTAAAACCTGAAGGGTACCATAAAGGCACCTTCTACTCTGTGGTACGAATCATGGCAGCTTCACCGGTCATCTTCTGCATTATTTGCTCTTCACTAGTAGCCAGCACAGTCTGGGAAAGAGGAGACGTTTCAGTCTGTTTTCCCATGCCTAAGAACTGCAGTGAAAATTGCCCAAGCTCACTTTCCAACCACTCTTCCAGCAGGAACGGCCCCTGGGCACCACTCCTGCTGAGCCATGTGGAGTTGTCTCAGGCTGCAGCCTGCGTGACCATAGCACTTAGAGGCAGCCACAAAGAGGAGGCACCTGGCAAGTCTTCATCTCAGAAAACCAAGGGAAAGCAGGTGGAGCAAAGCCGTGTACTTACTGTACACTGAAAGCAAAAATCTGACGTACTGCCAGGCCTCAGATCAGAGAAGAGTTGCAGCTCCTGATTTGCCTCAAAAGAGAAACTCTCATGCATTTTAATAATTCAACCCTCTACAGAATGTCATGGTAGATGAAATCACATATATTTCCTTTCCAGAGTGCTTTCAGTTGCTTATAAATTTGCCAGTGTTGCTTAGACCAAAGTCAAGGCCTTGGTTCCTACACAGGAGAGGCAGATGGCAACCACATTGCAGCATAAGGGTGTCCCTGTCCCGACACCTTCTCTCTTCCACAGTCCAGGGCAGCCACATCTTGGCAAGAAGGGCCTGGAGGCTGCAAGGGAGCATTGCTCAGCCAGGGCACTGCCCCTCTCATGAAGTGACCTGAGGGGCAACTGGTTGTCTCCCATCGCTCTCAGAGAAGGTGGGGATCCCCTGAAGGTGCTTCAGCCGTTCTTAGAGATCTGACACCAAAAGAATGGCTGCTTTGACTGAAGGATCAAGACTGAAACACTGGGCTTGGTTGATTTTTAATTTCCTCAGCAGAGCTTCTCCAGCTTTTCCTGCTGTAACTAAAGAGAAGTCTGTCTCTGCTTCTTCAGTGGCTCTGGCTGCTGCAAAAGCTCTTTTCCACTTTCTCTCACCATTCACAACTGCCTTGTGCTATACAGTTTATGAGTATATAGGTAATTAAAGAGACCAAAAAAAAATCCAAATTTAAAATGGGAAATTCTAAAGGAGTCTTTACTACCTTTCATAGTTGAAAAACTAGTCAGGTTTTCCTCTTGAAAGTAAATCACTCCAGAGCAATCAAAGTGCTTGTTTGGTTTTAAGCCAAGCACACAGATAAGCTTGGTGCAATACCCTGTGAACACCTGAGATTTCACCTGTGAACACATTGATTTCAACTCTCTTCTCCCCCCCGACCTGCACTGAATGTAGTCAAACATCTCTTGCTTGAGGCCTGTACCTCACACAAAGCCGTGGTCTCGCAAATAATTTGGCATGTAAGGAACAAAGAAACAGCCCTCCCGTGAAAGACTTGTTCCCCCAAAATATCTATATACTTCAGTGGTACAACAAATCAGCCATCCTCAAATTAAGAGAAAAGTTCCTTAATTTAATGCCAGTTAAGGAAACTGCCCACATGAAACACTTTGCTGGTTTCCTGCACACCAGCAAGCTGCGTACACAGCAGTTCAGTGCCTCGCCATGGCACAATTCACTACTAAGCTATGGAGGGCTTCTGCTTCAGGTTTTTAAAAGCTCACAAAACCCAAACTGCTCATCTCCACAGAAAAAAAAAGTAATTCTAGGCTAAAATTCTCCCCCTTGGGGGGGAGGGAAGGGCATGAAAGGCAGACCGTGGCAAAGCCCTTCATATTAAAGGACTGATCCCACCGCTCTCCTGCAAGCAAAACTCCCACACTGAGATCAGCGTGCGCAGTCCAGGGTCAAGTTTTGTTCCATTTTTTTGTTATAGAAATTGCTCGGAGCGAAGCTCCCTTATCTGTGCTTTTGACAAATGTGATTTGCCATTAAACTATACCAAGGCCCATGTGCTTCTCTCTGCTTCGACAACTTTTTAAGTCATTGTCCCCTGCAAATAAGAAATGTGCACAGCGTGTGGTGTAATCAACATCACAGGAGAATTCTGCTCGGCTTTACACAAAACTTAGCCAGTGTCATTTTAAAAAGAGACATTTGGCATAGACAGGTAGATAGATAGATAGATAGCTGTAGATATAGATCTATAATCTCTGTTTATGGACACAGGGAGCCCTAGATCCAGCTCCCTCCTTCATCTCAGGAAGAAACAGCTAGGCAAATGGTTGGCAGTAGGGCGTTTTATCGTTTAAACAACACACACAATCCATAAATGCAATTCCTACCTGAGAAAATCCCATACTGTGCGCTGACTGACACGTCTCCTGAGGTCATTTTAAAAGCTACTTGTGTCCTATGGGTTTATTTTGTAGTAGAGTTGTTCTTTCATCTCCCAGTACCTATACATCAGGACTGTGTACTATCTGTCAGTTAGCTGATGGGCTGAGGCAGGGTGATGGAGAGCAGCCAGCGATGAGATTTCACTGCCTCTTGTCAGTCACTGGGAGGGGATGCATGATTTTTCCCTGGTGGAACATATAATGAAAGGTTGCCCACCACCACATACTTAAGGCAGACGGCACGATGATGAGCTTCTCTGAATCTCAAATAATTTCAGCACACGTTCAGGACTTCGGACCTTAGTGCAAGAATATATCCAGACCGCTAGAAATGTCATAGCCATCAACAAGACTCACTCAGGGATGAGGGAAGTCTTCAGCCATAGCTGAAGAAACAAGAATTTCGGAGAAATGGCCTAGTCTCTTCTGAAGCTATATGAGACCATGATTACCTTTTTATTGTCATTACTCAGTGTTAACAAATAAAAGAGGCATTTAAAAATAGTTCATTGCACGTTAAACACACAGAAGAGTCTTTCGTTCCAAACTCCCAGGGTTTCAGATCACAGATGTTCTCCCCTGCTACAATGAATTCTAAAGAGCGTGACAGTGCCAGGACCCTTAGAGCTTGCTTGGCTTATCATTACTTCTATAGATTACATTTATGAAAAGAAAGCAGGACAGTGTAAATGAACTGCTTTTCTAGGAGCAAACACAAGCAATGACGCTGCTTGCCATGAAAGGAAGCATTTTCAGTATCTTTTTTGCATGTGACATGGCTTCGCTTCTCGGACCTAAGCAACCTGAAGTTTCCTATGCTGGGGCAGTCTACATTCCCGGAGTCCACCAGCCGACATGTAGGGTTCTGTGGTTATAAAGAAAGCTTGCATTAAAGCATATTTGGAAATGCAGTACCCTAGCAGGAGCTCTGGGAAACATTTGAGCCCAATGCCTCAGAGCTACAGGGGCAGAAAGAAGGGAACAGATGTAGAATCGAGTTGAATGCAGAGTTCTCGGTTCTGCAGTTACCGAAGTGAACGGAAGGAATGTAAAAAGGTAAGGGATTTATTTCAACCACGATCTCATTCCCTCTATGTTCCTGCTAATGTGCACAAGAATTTTGCAGTTTTGCTTTTCAATGGCTGCTGTTTCCATGGGCACAGAGGTAGCTCTGGTCTGCACAAAGGCAACTCCTCTGGCTGTCCACAAAAGGCAATGGATATTTCTATCAATCAGTATTATTACACTAATGGAGTAGTATTTGCTTGTGTCTCCATATATAGCTACAGACCTTCCCCCAAAAAAACATTTGAAAGGCAGCATGCTAGTTCTGTCAGTAGTGATAAATTCATACAGACACATGCTCAGAAAAGACCAGTTTGTGATTTATTTTTGCATAGTTGTGAGTGCTTTCTTTCTAAATGCACCCACATAGACCACAACATATGGCATACAGCTTTTGCAAATATCATATTGGGGGGGACATTAAGGGAGTTCACTGGTGATGTGGCTGTTGTAACATCTCCAGAAACCAAGATCAAGGGCCTTGTTCTTCTTCTCGCTGTGTAAGATGGTACAATGACATGTACTGCTTTTGTAGAAGATACATCTGTGTTGCTTTTGTTTGCTAAGTGTATACAAGCAGCTTCATGTCATCATATGAGTGCACAGGCAATTAATCCTGGCATTTCCATTAGCTCGTGCAACGCAAGTGAGATGAGGCTGCTTCTGCACTGTTACACTTACAGGTCAAGCCAAACTTAACCTATCAGATCTTAAGTACATTTGTACTTTATTTTGACTCATCCGTTACCAGTGATGAAAGCATCCTAGTTTCACAGCTAATTTGATTTTAAATTTATCCTCATTCACATTCATATGTAGGCCAAGTCACTCCAATATGCATCCTTTGACAGGACTTCTTTCATAACTAAAGATCTCCAAATATTTAAATTCCCAATGAGAAAACATGCCTTCTTTCAGATGATGCTCACTTTAGATAGTGATAACTTCTACCTACTTCTTTTAGCATTTGATGTCTTTTCTTAAGAAAAGGTCATACTCCATCACCATGCAATTGTATGAAAAAACCTCTTTTTTTAAGTCACGAGCAAACATAAAATATATTTATCTTAAAATTAAACAGCTTTGTGGGATTTTGAGGGGAGGTGGACAGCCACGTGATTTCCGATTGCTGTGGCTGGCTTTCCTCAGAAGGGCAACCAGCATTTTCACTGCCTGGGCCAAGTTGCGCGCAGCTGCAGCGTCGCTGTACAGCACCTAGGCTAATAACGCAAGGTAAACGGGAACTCCTGGTGCCGCTGCACGGCGGGCATGAGCTAAGACTATATTTAGAAACCAAACCCAGAGCATTCAAAACCAGACAGAGTCTTCTGCTAACATCAGCGGGAAGGGAGTTGATGCCATGGTCTGTAATGTACGTAAAGACAGTAAACTTTCCCATTTGGGATTCTGTAAACTCGGTATTGTCCAAACTAACCTTTAACTACACTGAGAGATAATTATTCTAAAGCAGGCTTATTTTCAGAGACATTCTTCAAATTTCTCATTGACTTCATTGTTTATAAATTATGTTGAATTTAGGCTCTAAGGCAGGAAAACAAAATACCCACTACCATTTCTCTATGCGTATGAACAGCACATTTGCATACTCGCTGTAGCGGCTGTACAATAGATGGTGGGAGCTCTCTGCCTTTGATGTCGTCTTAATGAACTCGGCATAACTGCCTTTGGGAAACAATGGCAAAGAGCACAGCAGTGCTTAAATACAGCTCTCCTTAAGCAAGGGCTGCTCTGGCAGCATGCCAGCTTCCCATCTCCAGGTCCTGCAGAACTCTGTCTCTCCCTCTTTTCAAAACACACTTTTTTTTTTCTCCAAAATACAAGGCCAGGACCTCAGCTGATGTAAAATGACGCAGCCTCGTGTGATATTTCCTAAGTCATCAGTCCAGAGAAGAGCCTTCTCCATGTTCCATACTCAGTTGTTCCAGCTGCCCAGCTCCCTCTGATGCCCACCAGCCCCCTGTACCATGCAGTGCGGTTCACTGGCTTCAGTATCGGTCTGCTGGGATGGGAATGGAAATCTGCAGCTCTCGCGGCAACTTTCCAAAGCAAAACACTTTCTTTAATTAAATATGAAAAATTGATTAGCACAGCACTTGATTAATCTCTGTGTTTACTTGATTCTGGAGTTCAAGCTTCAGTATGTTGCAATATTACAGGTTACCAGCACACAGCTGTATTGCACACACTAATAAACTGAGCGCAAGCAGTATTTTGGGGTAACCACTTATTTGCGAATGCTTGGTAATTACTGTATTACAAAGCGAATATGACAGGAAAGTTACAAAGAAATCATGCCTTTGTTGAAAGCTAAATTCATATCTGAAAACATCTCTCAAACTATGCACAGCAGGGTATACCTGTCATCCCTAATTTGGCAGTCATGGGCTTGCCTGGTTGTGATTTAGAATTCAAATGTTCACTTTGTTAAGGGAAAAAAGAAGGCCAACTCTCTTAAACCTGGCAACTGAAGTTAGATAGTTAAATTTGAGCCCCATCAAAATAAAAGTGCCCTGAAATATGCTGCTCCTTTCATCTTTAATGGATTTCAAAGTCATTTGAATAGACCCCCTTACTGAGAAAGCAACGCACAACAGATCTCATAAGACACCCAGTGAAACCAGTGACCGTTTTTGTGCAGATCTGATGAGTACTCAAGAGCAGGACTGGGAACGGTGGGTGTCATAGAATCACTAAGGTTGGAAAAGACCTCCAAGATCACCGAGTCCAACCTGTTAACCTAACTGCCAGGTCCATCTCTAAACCATGTCCCTAACCACCACATCCACACGCTTTTCCAACACTTTCTGGAACTGGGATTGCACCATTTCCCTGGGCAGACTGTTCCAATGCCTACCCACTCTCTCCATGAAGAAATTTTTCCCAATGTCTAATCTAAATCTTCTCTGGCACAACTTGAGGCCATTTCCTCTCATCCTGTTGCTTGCTACCTGGGAGAAGAGACCGACCCCCACCTCGCTACAACCTCCTTTCAGGTAGTTGTAGAGAGAGACCATGTATCTTTGTGCTATGACTTTTAATCCAGCTCTGACACTGCTCACACCAACTAAAAGTCTTCTGATGAAGCTGAGACAATCTGAGATATACCATTGCATGATCAGAATGATTGTTTGTCTTTAGACTTCTCTCTAAATCACCTACGACCTTTGCATGCTATATAAATAAATTACAACCAGTACTTTAGCTTCTTGCAGACATGGCCATTATAAGAATGTCACTGACATTTTAGTCAGGATATTCTATTTAGTTTGAAATATGATAGAAGCCTAATGAGGTTTTAACCAAAGAAAGGCAAATGTTAAGAAGCCTGAATCCAAATGTATCTAGGAAAATTAACGGGAAAAGCCTATAAAGACTATATAGAGAGCAAGTTGATGGTACCTAATGTTGAGCACGCCCTTCTTATCTAGAGCTCTAACAAAAAAAGCAATAGCAGGAGGACTATAGCAGTAGAGATTTTGCTCTGGCTGCAGTACATTTACAGCAAGACTGAGTACTACAGTAAGGGCACACTGACTGCAGCTGGTAAGCCCTTGGCCGCAGGAACAGGATCACACGTGGCAGGGTAAGACAAGGCATCCTGCGGTACCTTTTCCCTCGGGTGCCAGGCGATACAAACCAGGGGATGAGCTGGATGTCCTGCATGACAGAGCACCAGCTGATGCTGCCCCAGTGCAGAGCCCTTGCCCCACCAGGCCAGAACTAGCCGTGGAAGAAAATACCCTCCTGTCTTCTCACTTGCCTTTACCTAGCACAAGGCAGGGTGCAGCAACCTCCAGGTCTTTCTACTGTTGTACTCTTTCATTTTTTATGGCTTACTACAGTATGAATTGCATAGTTCACCTAACAACCAGCTACCTCTTGTTTCTGCTTGCGAAAGCTGAATACAGAGGTCCTTCATACCATAAAATATCCATCAGTAAAATAACAGCGTAGTTAGTGAAAGATTAACATATTCAAAATATGTATATGTTCTGAAGTTAATTAATTTCTAAGTACAAGTCACTCATATGACCATTGGTTAGAACAACCTAAGAGCCATGCTTGAGCAGTATAAATCAAATTAAATTAAATTAAAAACCAATTCTGAAGCTGTGTTTTTAAGTGGTGCCCCCATAAACCTGTACAAAATTATAAAAACTAGGAATTAGGAACAAAACTCTGACTTGACATTTTTTTTTTAAATTTGAATTTAACTGGATTACACATGAATTACTAATTGCTGTTTCTAGTGACCCATGGTGATAATATGAGCTCCGTATTACAATGACCTGACATTTAATTAGTTTGTATGAGCAGATTATGCAAAGTTTTATCATAAAGTGATTTAAACTCATATTGCCCTTGGTAACACAACATAGCAATAGTGAAGTCTACGCATAGGTACAAACATAAAATTTCAAAGAGAATCCATTAAAAGAAAAATCAATTGATTAAATGTAAAATGAAAACAAGCTCTGCAGAGTATTAGGTACTAAATTCTATTCATCCAAGCTTCAAACTTTGTAATCATCAACTTGAACTATGTAAAACAAGTATTAGTCACACTTCAACTACAAAATAACTCAGTTTTTATATTACTTGCAATTCAAAAATTTCCAGAGAGCTCCACTAGACATGTACATGTGAGTTACAAAACTGGCTAGTCTAGAAATGGTTTTGTGTGGGAAGTAGTTGCCTGACTGGTCCTCATATGAAGTAACAGCAGCACTTTTGGCCACCTTAAAACACTCCAAAATGGGCTGGGGAATAAGCTGCAATGGACATCATGCTGCAGGAGGAAAAAAAGAAATCATTCTGTGACAAAGTATTTTCCCAACAAGCTGAGAATGTCTCTGAAGAGCTAATAGCAAGCTCAAACAACATAAAGCAATGAGAAAGAGGCACAGATGCCACTGAAGACCATGCACCACTTAATTTACTGCTATCCATCACTGTAGTATCCGATACAAATCAATAGCAAAAATGTTGGCCCTTTCTGACTTCATTTACCCTTTCAGGGCATGTTCTGATGGGAGCAGAAATTTTGTTTTGAAATTTTCATATTTTTTTAAAAAAAAAATTTAAAGATTTATTAGGGAAGCGGGAACTATTGATTTGGAGAAATCCCACTCTTATGCCAAAAGAATTTTCCTCCTACTGAAAAGGAATTTACATAGATTAAAGAGTTCCTACAGGTTTCATCTTTACCTAATAACCTCTGAAACGTGTTTCCTTGCTGAACCATTTGATTGAGACCGTCTATGGTTGCTTGTTGAAATTGTGGGCATTTCTACAGAGAAATGAGTCCAGGCTCCGGAGGAAATGCTTGCTTGTCTAGAACAGCATGGAGTAAGAAAGGGAGGCCAAATGTCAGTTTTGCAGCCAGCCATTAGGGACAGACTATGATATTGCCAAATAACCGAGACAGTTGTTGGGCAATAATCCAAGGCCTGCCGTTGGAAAACAGATGCTGATCTTTGGTATGGAAAAGTGAGTGATCAGATGGTCAGGCCATGCTGAGGATCAGTATCTTCATTTTTGTTGCTTCTGTGCCAGGAAGGATCATTGGATCTGCGGGTCCTTGCTGGCGAGGCTCACACAGCAACCCTCTCGCAGGGGCCAATCTGATGGAGCCTGAAACGTTTGGCTTAGTAAGTCTCTGAGGGAATATTTCCACTTTGTATTTCTTTCTCCAGGGGGTGGGTGGGTGTATATCTTTCTAGTTTCAGATTTCCATCAGCGTTCATAAATGAGCATACACTTTCAAAAATTATCATTCCTGAAGATCTTATTGACCTTATATCTGCCAGGATTCATCAAGATACTTAGAAGGCAGGAGCAGCCAGTCTGATTTGAAAATGACCTGAATGCTTGGTAGTGTCCACTAGCTCCTCCAAACCACAGAAACCAATTGTCTGTAAATCCAGCGCATTGCCTGCAGCTAGGAAGCTTTTTCCAGGACAAAGTGTGGCACACCCTGCACTTGTCACCTGTAAGTTATGTACCAGCTGCTCCCAGATCCCTGTGCCGCAGGTCATCTTTGCCACCACTGCTGGCTTGGCACAGAGCCGAGCTCCTGCCCAAGCAGACTGTTCCTTTCGTACATGCTTCATATGAGTGCGCTTCTGCAGCCTGGGCGTCTCCCCCAGACCAGCTCCAACACATCTTAGCAGCACCGCAGAGGCCACCTTGCCTCCAGCAGGGCTTACTATGTCTGCCTTGGCAGCAGCCACGCCAGGCCTGAGCTGCCCTCTTTTCAGCCCCTTTTCCTCGGTGTATTTTCTTTGGGCTCGATTTCCTCTTTCCTTCTCTTTCTTTATATATACTCAGCCCCATACTGCCTCTGGTAAAGGAGAGCTGACCTTACAGGAATTAAGAGTTAGTCTCCTCTGGAGAGAGGAAACAGCCCCCTGGAGAAGAGGAAACAAATAACCAAGAACCTGCGTGTCACAGACCACTGCGGCCATACGGTTTGCCATGCCCATCTGCCCAGTGCCAGAGGACTTTAACTTCTCCCAAGGAAAACACAGCAAACAAAAAACCTACAAGAACTTGTGCACTCGCTTGCCATTCATTACTCTTACAAGTACAAGGGTACTTCATTCATTTGCCCATACTCTTCCAAAGATGTCTGTACTTCATTGAGTCAAGGCTGATAATTTCCAAAACCATCTACTGGCAACACCGTATCAAAGTCATCCATTTGTCATTAGATATTAAGTCTTTAAAACATATCACTGGCTTTGAAAACTCCATGCAAAGTGTGTTATCTGCAAATTGTTTGTAATATTTGAAATCTACCCTACAGCCTGAGCTTGAAAATTGCACACAGCTAAAGTCTACCCCTATTACTCATTGACTTCAATGAGACTATTCATGCAAAAGGTCCAAGGCAGTTTTAGGGCTTATGATAATATGTGCGTACATATATCTTTTTACTTTTAAAAATGAAGAGGGATTTTGGAATAAGTGTGAAGATCATAAAGTGGGTAAAGATTTTTTTAAACCACCACCAAAGCGCAATCACGCTGGAAGAAGCTGACAAATTTCGGCAGCTCTTTTTCATTAAAGTACATTACTTTAAACAAAACCCCCCAAGGCAAGCTCTGTGAGAAGTTTGCCATGATGGGAATATACTCATGTGAAAGAAATATAGCACAATCTAGCACATTCATAGAAACGTCACTTTTAAATATAAAGTCCATTATTCATTATTAAAAGAAATGGATACATATGTGAGAAAAACACCCATCTTGTGGCTACATGCCTGGCAGCAGCTTATATTCTTTGCAGAATATTTTACATCCACAATAAACGTGAAAGAGACATGTATATATCTAGCTTTTAGGATGTTTCTTCAGGTTTATCGTCGTTGGGAAATAGCTGCGCCTGATTCAAGAAGAAAAGCAAGCTACATTTATCATTTAAGTTAAAGTGCCAGGAAATTCAAAGACGTGGGAATGCTGGACAAGTTGAGACACAAGTAGAAACGGCCACATTACACTGTAAGACACACGGTACCCGCTCCCTCCCCCCATAACAGAGGGGTGTTGTCAAGAGCTTGACGAAACAGATTTCATAAAATAAAGTGGTGTAAGTCTGATTTCATTGCAGTTATAGGAGTTTACGATGCAAGGTATTGCCTCAGCATTTTGTGGGGGATTAGTCTGGTCTCCTGTTTGAAACTAGCCAGACAGATAGATGGATATTAATAGCACTGATGCACAAGCAAGTTATCAGAGTGCATCTATGTTAATTGCTGTTGTATTTCTTAACCTGTAGCAGGGCAGTGCAAACATTGAAAAACGGTCGCTTGTGCCAGAGAATACATATTTAGCCAATACATCAGGTTAAGACTCAGATTTTTCTTCTGCAGGATATTCCCACGGTTAAAATTTACAAATGACAGATGCTCTGAAGTTTTCCATATTAAAGACATTTTAAAGAATGTTATTAACATTTTTAAGCCCTTTTTTGCCCTGAAATTGCACAGGTGGCAGCTTCTTAAGCCCTGATGGTCCTCTCCAGCTGTGCAGTGAGACAGGGCTTGGAGACTGGCGGTACCTCTTCTGGTTCCAGAAGTTTCTAAAAACATCCTGCCTTGAAGTGTGGCAACTTCAACATGCTGGGGCTTTTTTTCCTTCCCTCCAACAACAAAAGGAAAGTCATACCTGGGGAATGGAGAGAGAGTGGAAGGAGACAGAATTCACTGTGGGATGTTTGTTCCCATCCCAGATGGAAGGAAAAGTTAAATGGGAACACTTTTCTGTTGCACTCGACACAATGGAAGGCCTGATGATGAAGAGGTTGATTCTGCAACCATTAACTTCAGAGTTGAACTACTTGGTTGGATTCAGAGTTGAACTTTGGTTGAACTACTTGGAGACTCGCTGGCGTAAGATTTACGCATGTGAACATGTACTGGAAGTGAAGTGCCAATCACCTTGCACACAGGATAGTATCAAAAGGCAAGAGTAATCACCAGAAAACCCTGCCTCTGCCATAACATATAGCAATAGGTTTTAGTCAGGGCCTCTGCTAAAATTAGCAGCAGCTTTTGCTCAGGTAGGAGCACCAGACTAGACTTAGCAGGTGATGCACAGAAGGGATGGGCTGGCTTCTGGGAGCGCATGAGGCACCAAATGACTCAAAAGGTCATTTTGAGCAGCTGCAGAGAGCCAGTGCCTATTGGGGAGAGCAGCAAAGATCCACTTGCTTCAGTAACATGGACCAGGTTCAAAACATCTAACCGCCCAGCCACCATACTCTGCTGCATTCAGGAAATTGTTACTCAGCTTGTAAAGGTGGTCTGTCCAACATCTCCAGTGCTTGGCTTTACAGTGGTCTGGTGCAGCTTGCGTTCAGCCACCTCTATGACAATACAGACCATCCCCTGCTATGCCACTGGACCTTCTCTTTCAGAGTACACGGGCTGAACGTGTGATGAAGTTTTGGATAGTCCTGCTTGGTATGGTTTTTCCGCAAGACGAAGAACGGTTGGAGGAGCCAGGTCCTCTCACCAACATCTCAAGAAGCTCTAGCCCTCCAGTGGTACATTGGAGGAGGACCAGCAACAGGCTGCTTGAGACCTGCGTTGGGAGAGACAGTTTCTCCCTGCTCCCTGGAAAGGAAGAAGTTGTTTTTAACCACTTAGCTATAACTAAACCACCACCCTTCTGGGACTCATAGTCCTTTCTCCACCTTTGCATTTGTGGCACAAGTGAGAGCCTGGCTTTAAACTGCATTGAGATTTCGGTGGGCTGCCAGCACTTCTTGGAGCACACAAGGCAACAAAGTGAGATGGCAATTTTTAATATTTGATATCTCAAGACAAGCTGGATGTCATTCTATGGAATAGAAGAAAAAATAACATGAAAAAGGGGCATTTCCTCTGCCAAAGGTCATCCTTCATGCTGCGTATCAATGACTCACTGCAAACAGGAGAAAGACAGGAACTTCTCAAAGGAAAAGCTGCAAGCATCTTTTGTAATGGAAAGCTTTAAGCAGCTTAAAAGTAGTCACTGCTAGCGACTCCCCCTATAAAACGTGGAAGATAAATCAGTTAATCTGGAAAAAATACACAAACCCTACAAAGAAAGGAAAAGCTTCTGCACGAATCTATTAAAACCAAGAGCCGCTCATCTCGCACAGGCACTGCTCCTGATTAGAACTGGAAAGCTGAGTTTGCTACAGCGTTGCTGTTTTGCTCTTGTGATTTTGAAGCGGTGCGAAGGGCAGAGAGACAGAGGCTGGGTTTTAATAGGAATTACATCTAAACTCTGCTCATCACTAAAGGCAGAATCTAATCACTTAGTACAACTAAGGACACCAGAGGAAGACAGTGAAAAAATTCTAGAAGTCAAAGTGTTGTCGAAGTGACAGCTATATTGCCATGAGAACAAAGCTGCAGGAACAAACCTCTGCCATAGCTAGATCCTGACACATTAGGGACCTTGAAAAAACCAAGAGGTAGATTTAAAAGCTTCAGTCATTCAGTCGCTCCCATACATTTATAAAGTGCAAAACCAAGGCAGAATATGTATCACAGATTCACAAGCCTAAGCATAAACCCGCTTGCTGTAACTATGTACAGTTTCTCATCCTAGTCAGGCTAAACAGAAGTTCTCTTGCCTAATTGAGGAGGAGAAGCCTCGTATCCCAAAGCACTGAAAAACGAAATCACCCCCTGTGACCTGAATAAACCAGGTTCAAGAGGCGGCCAGAGATGGAGGCCAGGCTACCAGTACAAATTTTGTAGCTAGCTGACAAGTCCCTTGACATTTGGGACTGGAAATCGAGTATATGTTAAGCACAGATCCTGCTGTTGACTAGCATATCCACAACAAAACGCAGGCACGTGGGCAGACAAATGCACGTGTGTATCCAGATAACCATATGAAGGAAACCTTGACAAAATGTATTTCACTTTTGCAAATACCTTGAGTAGGCTTACAGGTTAATCAATGTAACTTCAAATCCAGAAAGATATCGAACAAAATTGAATTATTTGCAAGCAGTAATTAAGCAGACAGGGAAAGTTATAAACAAACATAAATTACTCATGTACATAACATATCCAACAAAGCAATTGTATTCCGTGACAGGATGGGTCTTACGGAGAATGAAAAAGCAAAGGCTGTACTAGGTCTTGACTTTAGTAAGGATTTTGATACTCGTTCACAAATTTATCATAAACAAGACAACCAACTAAGGTTTAGGTGACATTGTTCAGTTTGGTTCATGACTATTTGAAAAATCGAACAAGCAGTGCTTCAGTGCCAAACAGGAAAGCTAAATTGAGTAAAAGAACCAGTTTTCATTCTGGGACTTTTCAATATTTTCATTAATAATTTGGTATGGTGAAAGAGAAAACACCAGGTCTGAAGAGAGTATTGAGCTGGGGAAGTATAACAGATCCTTTAGAGGAGAGATTCAGGACTCAAAGCAATCTTGAGAAAGAGGAAAAAGTGTCTCAGAAAATGAGGATGCACTTCAACAAGTATGAAGCAGCAGACTATGAAATGTGCCAACCGCATATACATACATACATCTGTGCAGCTGACAAAAGACATAAGACAGGAAACAACTGGAGAGGCAGCGGGTCTTCAGAAAAGGATTTGGGAATCATAATGGTTCACAAACTGAACACAAGTCAAGAATATTTTGCTTTTGAGAGAAAGCAAATATCAAAGGGGGATATATAAACAGGAGTGCTGTTCATAAGACAGCTGAGGTAAACCTTCTGCTTTGCTAAGAAGTGGTAAGGCTCCCGCAGCTGGAGTACTGCAGCCGGGTTTGTGCGCTGTATCTAATGCAAGAACAACACAGGCCAACTGGAAGGAGTTCAGATGAAAAGAAGTATCACCAGAGGTCTCGAAACCTATCCTCGGAGGAAAGTCAGGGAGAATCAGAGTTGTTTAGTCTAAAAATAAAGATGTCTGAAGGGAGGCGCGATAACAATCTTCAAATATAGAAAAAGGCTGCTAGAAAGAGAAAGGAAATAAGCCCTTTTCCATGTTTGCTAAGGGTAGGACGTGTAGAAATAGGGTGAAACAGCAGCAAGGGAGATTGAGGTTAGACGTTAGGAAGCACTTTCTAATACTAAGGATAGTTAAACCCTGGAAGAGTTGGCCTGCAGAGATCCTGTGATCGTCATTATTTAAGTCTTTTAAGAACAGCTATATAGACTTTTGTCTGAAACATATCGGCTGTATCTGTACTGTCTTGGGGCAGGCGGATGGACTGAATGACCTCTCCTTTACAGCCTTCTTTTCTTCCAACTTTCACTGTAACTATGAAAAATAAGTGTGATTGGAATATTAACATGTTTGAGTTTCTGGCAGACCAGCTCTCTCTTTGAAAATGTATGAGCGCTCACTAGACCAGTGCTTGGTGTCTTCACAGCATCACCTCTGAGCTTTGGTACACGGAACAAGGCAGCAGAGGGGAGCGCAGCAGAACTCACAGGCAGACCCGAGTACGGTTTGCAACAATAATTGGCTTCTACTCTGGAATAAAGAGGAGACAATGTGACAAACTCAAGCTCTCTTCCTCCCCAAGGAGCAGGTATGCAGTGTTTGCCCTCCACCACCCCAGCCCAGAAACAGAGGCAGGGAGACCATAGAAGGGGTGGGAGCTGGCCTCTGTGCCACACTGCCCAAGAAACATTTTCATCCTTCAGTTTAGCACAGCAGCTTTGAAAAGTAAGACCTTCTCTGTCAGTAAATGTGCAGGCAGAAAGACTTGGTCCATTTTCCACTAGGTATTTACCCAGAAGACTATAAAAGCTCTGCATGCGTTTTGGACCAGTATTTTGCTCTCTTGTGGGAGTGCAGTAAAACACCAGCTGCTGTTAATGTACCTTGGTGAATAATCACACTCAGCTAATTTTCAGCTATGAATGATTAAGCACTTCATACAGTATGTGAACATAAAGAGCCATTTCCTCACACTTAAAATATATTCGATTTGAGAACCCAGTGGAGCGAACCCACCCCATGCCAGTATAAGGACAAGTTGCAGAATTAGGCAATTACTCTTATGCATCCATGATCTAGTGCGACATACAAATTCTGCAGGAAAGCTGTGACACCCCTGCACAAACTGATATTCCTGCAACGCTATTCAAAAGCAGACTGCAGGCACTGCATGCTTTTACCTTTGAGCTGCCATGCATATATTACACTTTACAGCTTCCAGAAATACCTCTAGAAAATTTGAGCACAGTTTACAAAGACGAAACAGTCTGAATTTGTCAGGCGACTTAAGATCCAATCTTGCAAGCCTTACTTGTTACTAGTAACTACTCCTGCAAACTGTTCTCTGGAAGTCAGTTTAACAAAAAAAAAGCATTCGGTGATC
Source organism: Platalea leucorodia (assembly GCF_965183815.1). Lineage (NCBI taxonomy): Eukaryota > Metazoa > Chordata > Aves > Pelecaniformes > Threskiornithidae > Platalea > Platalea leucorodia. The sequence continues at coordinate 124,336,470 of NC_138823.1, forward strand.
TGCCACAGAAATTGCCAAGTCATGCTATTAGCCTATGTGGAGACAACTGCTGTTGCTTTAGCACAGACCTGGGTTTGGGTTTTCAGCCTCAAGTTAACCGAAACTACACACTTACGAAGCTTTATTATGAAAAAGGCATTTAACATTCTCCTGAAGCTAGAAAGGTCAAATGCCCCAACTGTCTAGAGACAGCTCAGCTCTGTACTCCTTCATTTGCTCTTTCTCCCTATGTGAATACATGTTACTAAACAGAGGTGAGGACCGTGGGCTTGGCCACTAAAAGCATGCTTCCACCAAGCATGGTTACGTATTCGTGTCCACTACAAAAAAGTAAGAAAGATGCCATTTTACTGCCAAGAGGAATTTTAGAGGTCACATCCCCTGGAAGAGCCCTTGTAGTTATGCACGGTAGGTGGTCACCCTTTCATGAGTGGTTTTTGTTATCCTCCATCCCCAAGAAGCTCCTTTGTATGACACACGCAACGCAGCTACAACAAGCACGGGCTGTCAGGAAATAGCCGTTCTGATTCTGCACCGCCAAACAGAGGTCTGTACATATGGTAATAACAATTTACTTTTTATAGAATAATAATAGGCTTGGGTAATTCCTGTGCCAACAGATCAGCGGCTACTGTTTCCACTCGGAGGTTATGAACGATTCTGCCCTCACCCCTTTCCAGTGGCCTCTTGTTCCAGAACAGCTGAGTGTTATTTTTAAGCCATAAAATTGTAGCAGAGTGGCTGGGCAGCTATTATTAACAATCATACAGAATTCTGCATAATGTATGCCTCAGTCCACTTTATATTCCACCACTTAGACAGTGGAGAAAGCATAGACCGAAATAATTTACAGACAAGTGACATTTTGCATATATAAAAGATACATCTATTTGAACAAGATGGGTTCAAATCTGTGGTCTCTGTTCAAAGAAAACTTAAATATAAGTCAATGAGAACGATGTCTGTGAAAACAGGCCCTGCCTGGCTGCCTTCAGAGTATAAGATCAAGTTTATTCTTTCAAAAATTCCTTAGTGTGCAGCTCAGGACCAGCTCTTTCATCTTCAGGTTCTCCATTCCCCTGATGGTCCAGCTGCAGTTACTACTCCAGCTGTCCTTTTCCTAAATGTAATGAGTTTTTCTGCCTTTTTCTAGTTGATTCTCACCTGCCCCCCCATTCACTTCCACCCTCTTTCCTGACAACAGCATCCTCCTCCCCTTGTCCATCATTTTTATGACACAGGACTTGAAAGCAAGTAAGGAGAGGAAATTACAACAGTGGCTAAAGGAATAAACTAGCAAAGAAAAGAATTTAGCTCCTTTTGGGAGAAGCAACAGCAACTCCTATTCAGATTTTATGGTGATTTTTTTCTTTTTTCCTGTTCAGATTTGAGAGAAGAAAACCAGAATTGAATCTTTTCCTCCCTCCTTTCAGGTCCACCAGGAAATTGGTCAAACAGCTAACTGCCCACCCCGCAACCCTCCCTCAGCACGCCCTATGAATGTCTCCAATTGCTACAGTTTGGTAATTGCCACACAGAAGTTATTGCATTAATGCAACTTGGATGCCAAGAATAGTTTAAACGAAGTTAAATGAGTAAAGCATGCCTAGTAGTTTCCATTGTGCAGCCTCACAGGCAGGCAGTGAGTTGTATAATTGGGCATTCTGACACTTCCAACTCATTTGTTTCATTACACTGTGATGCTTGCGCTCAAATAAACATCTGCAAAAATTGTGAACGAACCGATCTAGGAATTCTTCTTGGGGAAAAGGCTGCTTTTTACTTGGATTCAGATTGATTACACACTAGGAACTTGAAGGATTGGGGAGTTATTTTGTTTTAGGGATGAGGTTTTTTTCCTCCCAAATGAAGCATGTCATGCAAGAGCAACACAGGCCATTGAAGTCAAAGCTCCGAGTATCACGCAATGGACATCATATTAAAAGCAGACTCCTGTAAGATCCTGAATTTCTCCTAACATCACATCCCATTACTATTACATAGGTGCCTTTCACCCTACAGGGACATACAGCACTTTGCAGAGTCAGATTCCCACAGCCGGATTATTGCAGTTCCTGGACTTCTACCACTCCCGTGGGTGCCAAGAGGTATCCTGCACTTAGAGACAGGCATTCATCCCCTGCCAAATAAAATACTTTTCAATGGATATAATTCACCGTTGGCTTTTTCTAGCTTTTGACTGGTATAGCTCCCCTGACTTCCACAAATTTTCCCAGCACAGAACTGCTCTGACAGCAAGACTTGCAGAATTGTCAAATTAGGCACCACTCATTGTTGTGGCCTAACATAACGCTGGAACCCAACGATGACTCTTTCTGTGTCTTCGTGCTGGTGTTATAGCACGTGCCAAAACAGATCAAGTCCACTTGTACATCTAGTTCAGTAACCTGCCTCCAGCAATACCTTCATGCTTCAGGGGGAGACAAACCTTTTGTACTGTGTATAATGAGAAGAGAATTTCCCCTCTCTAGCAAGTCATACAGCAATTTGTGGATACCTTGATGGATGAGAATTGATTAGCAAGACTTAAAGGGTCAGAGGTATGCACAAACCTCATATACAATATAAAGGACAGTTTATCCTCTATATCACAGGAAGCGTATAGTGAAATTTTCATTGCTGCTGACAGAATACGTAACATATTGCAACAGCAGGTTGCATTCTAACGCAGCCTTTATCATTAAAAATCCCACTACTGCTATGTTATTCTTCTAAAAAGACATTTTCAGCCTCCCCCAGTTAGATAGTTGGTTTTTTGAATGCTCTAAATAGCATTTACAGTAATTTTTTAATATTATTTTAAGATTTCAGAATTGGGATACTAAGCATCACGTGCTGGAAAGATTTCCACGAAGTGATGCCAGTGCAGTCAGTGGGATTATGCCAGCAATATAACACTTACAGAATCAGGCCCTAGGGTCATAACAGTTGATCTCTCATAGTAAGTGACTTGAGCAGAATCCCTGGGAATACTGTAAAAGTGGCAGATCATTACATATTTTTACACTTTTAATAATTTTGTTCATTGTTTCATTCTTGCACCCTTCCACGCATATTTCACAACTGTTACAAATATTCCATTAATATACTTCAAACGATTTAGTTTCTCAACTTGCAGCCAACTTGCAGCCCCTGCATGAATCATCATTTCCACAAGAAGGGAAGGAACAGCAACACTAACCCAGGACAGTGCAGAACTCTTAGAAACCTCCATACATAATTCACACATGTTCCCATCATTTTCTTTGTCTATAGCTGCATCCTTTTTATTTCCCCACCCTGGCCAGGAAAAGTCAATAACTGCAGCACAATGAAGCCTCACAGCCTGGTAACAGGACCCATTATTTATTTATACGTAGAAGGAGGATGCACATCAGATGACTTTTTACCGCTTTATTCAAGGCTGTATTACGGAATTTTCTGACATCTCCTGAAGTTTATATTTAGTTACATACACCGAATGCTACCCTAAGCGTGTCACTTGGATAACTGAAGTAGAAAATGGAGTTGCATTTGGATCCAGCCTCATTAGAATAGAGGCATCCCTTCATTTAAAAAGAAACCTGTGGCTGATAACACAACCTTGAAGAAGTCGAGAACAAAATATGGTTTGATTATGATTTAGCCTTGGGACAGGGAACCAGACCCACTATCTAATCATTGTTTCAACTCAGGACTCATTTTGTAGGTTTTAAAGAGCCACTACTCAAAGAGAGGAAGTTAAGTTTTGTATGCGCACATAACACAGACCTACGTTAAGAAAGGAAAAAAAAAAGCAATAGTCTCACTCCACTCAATAGTAATTTTAAAGCATTTCAGAAATATCTGGTTAAATCTACATTTTTTTCCCCCAGTCAGATTTTCATACATTCTTGAACCTTAAAGTTCTCGTCAGGTGGAATTTTTTCCCATCTGATCCTCACACAGTAGTTGTAAATATAGGAATTATTAGAGTGAGGTTCTTCAATATTTTGAACTCAAAGTAAGTAAAAATCACTTGAAATTATTTCGGTCATGGTATCTTCATGTACTTAATTTGAAACTGACTAAACTGAAAAAGTGGTGTTAAAGTGACTCGAAGTTTGGGGTACCTTGGGGTACCCTGTTTACAATGTCTTTACAGAGCTCCTTTCCAAAGATCACGATAGCTTCCCAAAACGGAAACTTCTTAAAGCATCTTGCATTTGGCACTCAAATAAGGCCCCTCAGTTAAGTTTCTAAAGGTCTAAAACAGCCAATAAAGCATATAAGCATGCTGGAAAGAAAATAAACAAACTGGGGGGGGGGGGGGGGGGGGAAGACCTGAAGAGAAGAAGCATATGTGGGAAGGGTAGAAGAGAAGAGGGAAGAAGTAGGTGGGGTGGGAAAAATGGATAATAAATCACAGCCCTGCTCAATCCAGCAAAGATCAGTAGCTTTTAGCTAAAGAAAAAGTCAGGGTAAAAGCTGCATATGATTGAAATGAGATTCTGAGCACCAGGAAGTTTAATGAAGTTAGAAAACTAGGCCAAAACCAGAGTTTATCATTTTTTTAAACACATGATGCAGTTCCCATCAATGACAATAAGAGCTTTGCAAGTAAAACTAAGTAAGGGCTCAGATGCTCATTTCAGTAACTCTCAGTTCCTAGTAGAGGGGCATGAAGTGCCTGTAGTGAGTAAGCAAGCCTGGAGCCTGGCATAGCCACCCAGTAAGGCACTGAGCCTTTGGCCTGTGCCTGGGCTACGGATTGCATTTCAACCTGAGTACGTGGGCTGGAAGGAGAAAAAAAAGAGACTCACTGTCACCAAGCAATATTATAGTCATATGAATTTCACAACACACGCACATATGTATGTACATATCATTATAGACACAGACATATATACGTTATTGAACTAGAAGCAGATTAGCATTAGCTAAATAAAAATACACACACAGATCTCAAAGAAAAACCTCACAAGGTACAAAGTGCTTGCCTGCCTGTAACATCAGTTTAAGAATAAATATGACAATAAAAATCATCATGAAATGGCATATGGTACATTTTTGTACACATATTATTCACTCATTTTTTATTGTATTTGACTTGACACTGACAATGTATCTTACTCATTAGGGGAGCTTATATTTCAGTCTCAGCTGTATGTTAAAAATCTCCCACTGTTATGTGGCAAGAATACATAAAAAACAAATAGGCAAAAGCACGCTTGCCTGGAAAGACTTAATATTTCTCAAAATGTTCAGAAATGATTCTTCCCATTAAAAATCCAAAGTCAAAAGGGGAAAATACAATTGTTACCCTTGATTTTTCCCTGGTGTTTCATTTATTACATCAAGAGTTCCTTGATTGGATTCAAATGCAAAGTTGCTCCCATGGCTTCAAAGTCAGACTAAATTGAAAAATGCGCTTCAACAACATTGATACTGAAATAATATCCCAGAATACTGTCTTAATGGCTTTACCCATATTAAACAAAAACATAACAAAACTTTGGGGGTCCTTTTAAATGAAATAACAGAACGATAATAAAAAGCAACAAGAAGGACCATGTACTAAAAAGAGAACCTTGTTCCCTTTTTAAACCCCCTCTGGAAATGCTCCAGAGGTTCAGCTTTCCTGCGACTCTGAAGAAGCGCACATGGTCCGATCTGCAAGCATGGGCTTCCAAACAGCGTCCAAGCCGGCGCCCCAGATACTAAAGGGAAGGCTGCCGCTCTGGGCAGCGCTTTGAGCACACAGTTGAGCGTAAAAGCAGATCAGAGCTGGGGAGTCCCGGGAAGCACCATGTCTCAGATGGAGCATTTAGACACAATTCTCCCCAGATTTCTCTCAGGATATATTCGGCTGTCTGCAGAAAAACAGGCTGGAAAGGAGGATCACAAATTGCTGCTGAACAAAACTCTTAAGTTCTCAAAAATCATTTAAATAATCTACACATATAGTTGGCCTGTAGTATCTATTAGTACCTACTCTCGATTTTAAGTTACGCTCTGGAATTTTAAACAGCTGCCATTTCATGTCATTTCTGTAGGCCAGAAGAGATTAAATATTTTGGGGGAGGTAAGGAAATGGCCTAAGAGCTGTTGCCCTTTGTAAATAATACCAGATGATGCCACCGCTCCAATTCCAGTCTTTTGGGACTCCATATAGGTTGAAACCACATTAATTCCAACCCTTCCTTCCTCTTGGCAAAGAAACAACGCGGAGAAGGAGCAATGACACCTCTGCTGCCGGCAAAGCGTGTATTACCTTCCCACGAGGTCACCCCTTGCCCCACTCCAAGGTGAGCTTCCATCTGGTGCAGCTTTCTTCACAGTGAAGTCAAGGTTTAGCATTTTCTTTTTGACTGGTCCAACTCAGGCAAAAGCAGTGGGTTTGTGAAAAGTAAATGAGGGGAAAACGCTATATTTCCCTCAACCAGATCCCATCTCTCAGCAAGCAATCAGAGAGCACAGGAGGAGATTCGGCTGGAGTAGCGACGTCACCCTGATCAGCTGTAATGAGTATGCCATCCCCTTAATGACAGGGGATAAAGATGGCAAACAGTCACAAACATACCGAACTGGGATTGCGTCGCTGACGTCAATCAGCTGGACAAAACCCTTTGCAGCCACATGAACACATCAGGACAACGAAGAGGCTCACGGCTCACCCGTATTGCTAATTCACTAGCTGTCAGGATGTCAGTCAGAGAGACCGTGCCGCATAGGGACCGATGCACAGGACGGTGTAACATTTCCTGAACTACAGCAGGATACCAGGCAGATGGAGATTTTCTACAAAAAGCATGTACTGCTCAGAAGAGAAGCAGCCAGAATAGCCTGTTTTACCAATATTCCTTGCTCAATAAGAAAGGAATATTCTCTGACTCCTTACCTTTGTTATAGAAAACATTTTTAGGTGTTTTCCAAGGGTGAGGATATGAAGTGGGTAAAGTTAAGCTAAGTCTAAGCTCTGAACTTAAACTGTGATATTTCTACATCATGTAACACTTGGAATGATGGCATTTTACAGAAGATATATCACAGTCTCACCTAAATCACAGTGTGATTAAATAGGTTTTTCAGTTTTCATTTTTGCCCTTCCAGGATAACAGGCCCAGACTATCACAATTGAGGTATTTCAACTTCAACAATACTGTGATGCAGCATTGCTGATTAGTTTCCACACACAGAAATAATACTTTAAAAAGCAATAGAGAATCTTCTCCAGAAGGAGAAGGCCAGGGTTAACAGACACCAGACTTAGGAGTGCATCCATCGTCACCCAGGTGGCCCAGCACAAAAGGATGCTGCAGTCTCTGGCCACTGAGATGCATGAGGGGATCGCATCTCCAAGCCAGATATGACTTTCATTACGTTTATGAATTATGCCTGACATTTAATATTTGAATGTAATATTTTTTGTTTTAATAAAGAATCACTGGATCGTCAGAATAATGGATAGCACTGGTGCAAACATAATGAAAATGCCAAGCTTTAAATAGCTTGTTTAATTATTAAAAATGTTACCGGAAAAAACTAACTTTGCATTGCTGTCAAGATCAAATGAACATGAATTTCAATCAAAAGAGAGGCTATTGTACAATATATTAAAACATGAGGTTCTGCCTACAGTAATTATTGTGCACAGCGCACAAAGGGGAAAAAAGGCAACACTATCAATCACAGTCTGTCCACATTCAGTCAATACGAGCCCCTCCCCTGCTTTGTTGCACAGTGTTTCCTTTGTTAGCCATATTATACAATACATGGGGCTTTCAAGAGCTTGGCCTTGGTTGTGCATTAAGGAAGGCTCTTGAGATCCTTCTTGAAAGAAATTCAATATCTTTTCTTGTTTGAGAAAATTGCAATAAACTATACAGGATCTTCTTTTTATTTATTTATTGTTTTTTATTGCTAAATCATCAGTCATCTGCTACTTACCACATTATCGTTTCTATATGATGATGGCAACATGCTACACAGAACACAACCTCCTCACATGTTCATCTGCATTACAGTGACAGTACAAGCAGCACTCATTCAGGTTGCTGAAGGAGTTATTTCGCCATCCAAGAGAAACACAAGGATCAAGATTTCCATTTTGCACCACTGTGGCAGGTTTGCTGACTAAGTAGATGCTCTTAATTTCCATGCTAAGCAACTGCCGGGAATAATACAGAACACGCTATCTTGCAAGAATCCCACCACTGCATCTGTGCATATTAAAAAACTCAAACTGCATAAGCATGTCAAGTCTAGAGGCTACAGCATTTTTCTTTGGTTTTTAGAGTAGCAGGAGGTAACACTACGTGTGTATAAGCATTTACTTGCATGTCCTTCTTGTCCGTTTTTCTGCTTCTATCTCCCAAAATTTTGCTAGTAGGCAATTTCTACGTCAACCAGGACTTTTCCCCACACACACCAATTTTTTTCTTTTTTTAATCTGCATTGTTTTAAAAATATCCTTTAACAAAATTAGCTAAGAGGTTGAGTTGACTTTTTATTTTCCTATTTTTGCTAAAAGTTTTATTGTGTTATGGCAAAGGCTCTTGTGCTGTATTGCTCATTTGGCTGTCATTAAAGATAAGTTCCACATTTTAAAGGGTGAGGTTGAACCTTTATGAAGTTATAGCTTTATGGTGACCTAACTATAAATTCTGAGCTATATACAATACATACATTGAAAACATTAAAATGCAGATACATGTTTTCCTCCACCTGACTACAACACATGCTGTTTCTATGCACCTCGCTGCATCTGCGGAGCTAGTAGTAAAAGATCCCCTTTCAGAGTGGACTTTCTCTTAGGGAAGGCACCCATGGAACCAGTTTATGCTGAAGCTGGGGGGAATTTTGTCCTCAGGCTTCCTACCAAAGTTACAGCAGACATGAAAGCTCTAACACACCTGTGTTAAAAGAGTAGGACTTGCTGCCCATTTTACTGAACACAGAGGCGTTTTTTTATTTACCCACGTCCATGAAAATCTTTACATACTCTAAACTGAAGATTCACAGGGGTGCTTGAAATTAAACAGCAGAAACAAAATGTCCTCGTGCACATGCTTGAGGGAACGGTCACAAATTCTGTAACCAGGTCTTTATCTCAAGAGAGCTATAAAGCCGTAATAAAAACCATTTTATTGTTACGCTGTCCCATGATGAGGCTGCTGTCCTCTCATGAATACTGGCGATGTGCTGCACTTCGCCATAAATGCCCCCAGCATTACAAACCACTAAACGCTTTGAGTCATTCCAGCAAAACACTTTAAACCCACACAACCTGAAGCGTGTATCTAGCCCTATGTAGACTCTTTCCAAGTTCATTTTCACATCAGTGCAGGAGAAGGCTGTATTGTTACACCCTATACCAATGTTACAGACAAAGGGAACCAAAGGGCGGTAAGGACATGGTCTTTATATCAGTCCGGTGGATAAAGCCTGTAAGCTAAAACCAAAACTGCAGACTGGCTGTACTTTTTTCCCTAGCTTATGGGACAGAGTTCATCTCTTCCAACTTCTAATGATTCTCCTGGGAAAAGAGCAGCTATTCCTTCCTACCATGCTATCACCATGCTGCCTTATCTAGGTAGCCATGAAAATTACAGCAAAAAATATATGAGATGGATTAAAGAATGTGTGAAATGTATCTAATGAAAAGCCTAGCATTGAAAGACTTGCATAGTTTTCTCTCTCTTCCTGCTATTCATGCCCCATGCCCACCGCACAAAGCTGGAGAGAGCAGGATCACTTTGCAGAAGCCCCACAGGAGCAAGAGGCAGATTTTATAGCACAGCACCACATTTGTGCAGCTGAACTACTTCCACCCCACAACTGGCTTATCTGTGGCTAGTGAGGGACCTAACAAGCTCAGCCTCATCTACTTGGAACCGCATGGACTCGCGCTTCTTAAACACCAGCATTGACCCTATACCTGCGCAGTTCTGAGTGTGGGTTTCCATCGTGAACTACAGTTGTGTTAGGACTAACAGCACAGGATATACAGAAAACTGCAGTGCTGCTTCAGCTCTGTGTAAGTCAAGGGGAAGGAACATGTTCAAAGCAAGCTGGGAAAGTACCAGGTATTAAATTAATAATTACTGAAAAAATCCCCCCCATCCCTCCACCCCATAGCTTTTGTAGACACAACTACTAAGGATTAAACAGGTCTAAGTGAAGCAGACAAACTTGGCCAAGGCATCTACTGAAGCATCAGGGTCTCTCTGCTCTAGTTACAACCTCTAGTAAATCTGTTCTGTGGAATTTTTTAAACATTAGTTCCAAGTTTCACAATCTTAATGCAAACGTCTTAACTGATAGTAGCATGGAGAAATTGTCTGAGGAAAGTCACATCTTGTAGCTACTTTAAGACTCTGTGTTGTCCCAAGTGAATTAGTTGAGAGGACAGGAGCAGAACATGGAATCTATTAAACACGTTGGGCTAAAAGCAGTAATTGGCTTCACCCAATATTCTGCAGACCTCGTTGCATTATGCTGTATTAACTTTTCATGGCTTCACGCAGTGTACATTTTTTGACATTGCCTTCCCCTTGTCCCCATGAGAGCAGTCTGTCTATTCATTCATCTTTGTTTACATTCTTTCAATAAATTATACAGATAACTCTCTATTTTGCCAATTCTTCACTACTGGCATTTTTAGTTTTGCATTTACATAAGACATTCTAAGTTTATGAATTGAATTGGAGACGATAAACTTAAAACTAACAAGGCTATAAAAATGAATTTGCTTTAATACTGCAAACATGCTCACAGCAAAACATTAGTTGCAGCAAGCTTTTCCTCATTTTCTCCTGCTTCCCCTTCTCATATAACACTTGCCGCAAGCCACAGAGCAGAAGGCACCTCACCCAAGCCCTTCATTAGCAGGGTCTATCATAGCATATAGAAGAGCATCTCCATTTATAAATTTAGTTCTGGGGCAATCAAACAAGCCCATCCACAGCCAACCACAGAAGATTCCAACCCAGCAGCATCACTGCCATTTAGTGTGCACAGTTTGGGGGTAAAGCAGCTTTCATTATGTGGAATACAACTGGAAATGCACTAAGCTGCTGCTCAGAAATTTCCCAGTAACATCCCCACAGCTGGTCAGAAGAGAGAGACTTTAAATATATTCTGGAAAAAAAAAAAAATTAAATAAATCAAGATTTTGCAATAGGAGAAAGAAAGAAATATTTCCACAAGAAGAGCTGCTAACACCCATACCAAAACAAAGGAAATGAAAAATAGATGGGGCTGCCAGTCTGCTCCATAATTTAAACTTTACAGCATCTCTCTGGAAGGGTGGGTACCAGTCAGTAACTGTATTTTCCTATAAACGACACGGACATCACTTAAGCCTTTTAGAAAAGAACAGACTTCTGCTCAAGAGCAAGTCTTGTGCTAAACCACCCCCCAAAAAAAGGTGAGGCACTGCTGAGCTCCGTTTAACTCGCACTACATGCAGACACAGCCTGCACCACGGCTGCGCGATATGGCCCCAGGGAGAAGCGGGAGCCAAGGCAGAGGGTTTGCTTGCTCTTAAACCAGAGAACTTACATGCAAAGATGTAAATCTATGCTAGCTGAGGAAGTTCAGACACTTGCAAACCAAGGGCTTTCAAGATTCTGGGCCAGACACATACATTCGAAACTGCAATGCCTGTAGTTGATGCTATACAATAGAAAGTATCATGAAATAATGGATTAAAACACTACTTAAAAAACATTTTAGCTAGACATTAAAATCTTGCTAAAATTCTAATGTCGCCTAAGAAATCAAATTCAAGATGACAAGAAATTCAGTGGGATTTAATCATGCATACAGGGAGAAATTTTGTGAAAATAATCTGACTAAAGAAATGAGACCCTAATGGCAGATCTGATCCTCAGAAAGATTGCCTAACTATTTCATGTCATTGATATGAAACCGGTTTCTAGCTTAAACAATCAAAGCTAATTTGAGTGTTTAATATATGAGTTATTAATTACAATTAGAAACACTTGTCATATTCCAGACAGAAGATTATTTCCTTAACTTACATGGTACATTATCCTGATATTATCTAAACCCATAGCATAAAACAAACAACAGCAAGAAAAGATCATTCCCAAGAGCACAACAACAAAACGACCTGTTAGACTGAGTTGAAAGGATATTTTTAGCCAAAATAAAGATAATGGATTAGTTTTCTCCTGTGATTTGCATTTAATTTTTTGCTGGCAAAGCTTGCTAATGAGCAAAACTTCCAGATTATAAAGGACTTTTGTAATACAACTTAAGGAAAAAGTCCAACTATTTAAGGCAGGGAGCAACAGTTATATGAGTTGTTGATAAATCCAACGTTTTCCAAAATAACATTTCCATGGGAAAGCTCTCCTTTGTTAAAAACTGCACTTATGAAAACACTATTTCATTCAGGAAAAACAAAACAAAACGTTCCCGCAAAGCTGAACAACTTTGACCTTTTCAGAATGCAATTTGTAGCTTTTGTGTTGTCTTATTTGAAGCAAAAAAATAGACATTTGAAACGAAATGGTTTGTTTTTTTTTCTGAAAGGGGGAGAAAAAGAAGTAGATCTTTCATATGAGATTTTGAAGTTTTGTTCTTAGTCTGTTTGAAGAGGATTTTTTATTTGTCCTAAAACTTTGTATGAAATGGAAAAATCCAGCTCCCATCAGCTCCAATGTTTTCATAACCTCTCCCGGTACTAGAAGGTATGGGTGTGTGCATGCACGATCATGGGAGCCATAATCAGCAACCGCAGCTGGGCACCTGCTGTTCATTTTTCAAAGGAAACAGGAAAGATTGTGGTGGGTTATGGGGTGATTTAAGTCTTGCACATTGCTGAAAGAGCTCACTAGAAAAAAAAAAAAAAAAAAAAAGAGGTCTCAAAAGATAGGCTGTCCTCTCTCTTTTTTTGGGGATCAGGGACCCTAATGTGGATGGGAAAGGCTGTGCAGATACAGCTCTGTCTCCCACACAGCTAGAGCCTGGTCTGTCCTGACCAGGGCTGGCAGAAAACATCATGCACTTTCTTTGGCAGAGGGGCAACAGACAGGACTGTGGGTGGCCCCGTCACCCCCATGTCACAGGGCTACCACCCAGCAATGCAGCAGTCACGATGTCCCAGGGCAGGACAAAGGAGGCATCCTCCGGCATCCCACTGCTAGCCTGCCCGGCAGGTGGCCCAAAGACATCCAAGAGGAAGTCCTGGAGGAGCCAGTGGAATTACTTGGAGGGAGGAAGACTGGAGGCTGGACAAGGCGGCTGCAGGTTCTCTGCTGCAAGGCCAGCTCTTGGTGGGGCCACATTCAAAGCCCATCTGATGGATGGAAATCCTTTTTCATCCTTTGGGGAATAGATGCCACCTCCTCAGGAGATGAGAAGAACCACCAACTCCAGTGGCAAGACCCAGGGAAGGCCTTCTGGAGGAGCACCAAGGCACCGCTCATGCCCTGTCTCTCCCTCCCATTGCAAGTGTGTAGCAGGAGCAAGCTCTGCTCTTCCCTTGGCTCCATTTCTCCTTCTTGCTTGTGCAAAACAGCCTGTGCTTGGAAGGGCTCCGGGCTTGCTGCATCATCAGGAGCTGCCACTTTTCAGCTCTCCCTGCATGCAATACAAGCACAGGGCAGGCTCAAGAGTGCTTTTCATGCATCACTGGCCAAGAAGCACAAGAGAGCAAGTTTTTGAAGGCAAAAAGTATGCTTATCATCAATACGCATTGTACTTTCGACAATACCCCATGGTACCACACACCTCCTCTTTTGTGTGTGGTCAGTCCTGAACCTCATTCTTCACATTCTCACTCTTTAGGAAACAGGGACTGCTTGGCCTATGTTCCTGCTGCTACTTTCTGTAGCTCTGTCACTTGCCTTTGCCAGACTGCAAAAAGTATTTTTTTCAAGCGAAACTGAAGAATGCATCAGCCTGCTCCTGGCTACACATGCACATTGTGTTAATGCTTGTGAGCATTGGCTCTGAAACAAATTCAGAAAAATAAAATAAAATCCTGTTTCCACTTGTAACCTTTGTGATACGCATCCTTGAAAGTGGTTTTGGCGCTGAAAAATCCCTGGCATTTCATGCAAGTATCAGTCTCATCATTATTCGACTCATGGGGAACATAGGGAATAGAATAGAATACTATAGTTATGCTATGTTACACCTCGAGTTCTGCATGACAAGCTGTGAGCTAGGTCTGAGGGGCCCATCCAGGAGAGCAGCTCTCTGCAGTGCAGGTCCCAGGTCCATCCAGGAGACAGGGTCAGAGACACACACCTACAACATCACTCAGGCAGGGACTGAAGGCCCCAGGCTGAGCTAAGACACATCCCCTGGACCCCTGGAAGGAGATGCTGTGGGTGAGGGCCACAGGGGAGGCCTGTCCCAGCCATTGAGGCCTATGAGCACCCACAGGACCCTGACAGAGGTAGATCTGCACAGCTCACACGCTCTCCTTTAGGCATTTATGGTTAGCCACTTTGGAGACAGAGTATTGGGCAAGATGGACCTTTACTCTGATGGAGTACTGTTGTTCTCAGGCTCTTTTATTTTGTTTTTCCAAGGGAAACAGCTCAGGCATTTCTGAAAATAAGTACAAGGAGAAAAAAAAAAGTCCATGGGGAAATGAACAGGTATTGCTCACACCAAAAAGATTTGCAACCATTTAGTTCAGGAGTATGCCCTGCTTCAGACTGAGGGCTTGACCTTTGAACCTTGCTAGTGTCAGAGATGTGGGGGATTTGCCATCCTGTGGAAACCCAGCTGAACTGGATGAACATAGACAACTTTCAAAAATTGTACTTCATACATGCTTTTTGCAAATTTGTTCAGGTGGTCAAATTACCTAAAGACAATCCACAGCTCTCACCCCCATGAGAAGGTACATGCCTCCTTCCCACAAAGTGACAGAGCCAGTTCCTAGGCTGGGACATGATTACCCATTCAATGCCTTCTGCTAGTGCAGGGCTGGTAAGAAATGTCATCGGAGACTTCTTCAGCATGTACTGCTAGGCAAAGGAGGTGGTAGGAAGAACAGAATAGAAGAATTCAGTTGGAAGGGACCTACAATGATCATCTAGTCCAACTGCCTGACCACTTTGGGGCTGACTACAAGTTAAAGCATAGTATTAAGGGCATTGTCTAAATGCCTTTTAAACACTGACAGGCATGGGGCATCAACCACCTCTCCAGGAAGCCCATTCCAGGATCTGGCCACCCTCTTGGTGAAGAAATTTTTCCTCATATCAAGCCTGAACCTCCCCTGACAGATGCAGCTTTGAGCCATTCCCACACATCCTGGCACTGGAGCTGCCAGGGAGAAGGGATCAGCACCTCCCTCTCCACTTCCCCTCCTCAGGAAGCTGTAGAGAGCCATGAGGTCACCCCTCAGCCTCCTTCTCTCCAAACTAGACAAACCCAGTGTCCTCAGCTGCACACTCATTCCAGCCCCTTCACCACTTTTGTTGCCCTCCTCTGGAGGTGTTCAAACACTTTAACATCCTTTATAAATTGTGGGGCACAATTTACAGGATTGCATTCCTGTATTGTGTTCCCCCACAGTACAGGAATGCAATTAGCACAGCTATGGCTAATTGTTTCAGGATGTGTTATGTCAGCATTGCACAGCCCTTTGCAGAGAGGAAAGCATAGTCTTAAAATGCACTGGCTATCAGTTCATTTTCAAGCATAACTCAAAACATAGGTTTTAGCTTATAAATCCCATGTCATTTGAAATCCTTGCTACTTAAAGAATGTCTTTTTCCTAAAAGCCCTCTGGACAGGGGGCACTCACGGCAAGGGAATTTGTCTCTAGCCTCACTCTGCTGCTGGTCTATCAGATCCATGTTTGGACACCCTGAGCTTGCATCAAAATATTAAGATTCTTTAACTGAACAGACATAGTCTGGCAGCTTTCTGCACTCATTGCACCAGCTTTGCAAACTAATTACTATGTGTGTGCTAGAAGATATTTTTTAATTAATAAGAGAAACTATGAAAACTGACATTCTCAGGTGGTTTCAGGTGGGCATATAAAAAGGAAAATCTTCAGTCCTTCTTTGCAGCTATCTTACAGGCGCATAGGGAGTCTCAAAGAGACGCAGTTGCCTTTTAGTGTCAGATGGCCACCTGGCCAGCCAACTCCTTACCCATATCAGCATTATCAGCAACAACCTTCCTCTTCACTAAATGTTCACAGAATTCCTTTAAAGGCTCAGCAACTTTTATTCACGCTCCTGGAGAGTGAAGCATATCCCCACAGACAGCATTGCCACTAACTGCATCACACTGACCCACCAGTGTTTTATCTCTTGTAGTTTTTTCAGTGTCTGGACTGATTTGGCACTTTCTCCAATTAAACTTCCAAAATGGAAGCTCATTTAATGCCAGCTGTGGTTCTTTTCTTTCCTAGGAGGCAGGCACCCATTTTGAAAGTGCCTAGACAGACACCACCAGTTTCATGTTTAGCACCCACCCACACAGCCCATCCGTTGCTCAGCCAGCCAGTGGAGGGCTGGATCTGCTGGTCGTGACTGCATGGAGCTGGGCTCCAGCAGGCTACTGATGGGTGAAAGCCTCATTAACACCTTAGGCTCCACTCTTCATGCTTTGATGTCATCAAATGTATGAAACAGTAAAGTTCATGAATTTAGGTCTTCTGAATTTAGATTACAGAAAAGCATCATTCAAGAAATGTAGGTTTCCTTGTCCACATCATATTCTGGATTTCATGGCATCTCAAAGTAATGCATACCATTTGCTGCTCCTGATTAAGCTGAGAAAAGCAGTGAGCGGAGAAGATCAGAACCTTGAATGAAAGATCTCAGTCACAGACAATTATGGCCAAAACAAAAAATTTCAAAATGTGTTGGTTTTTTTTTTTTTTTTTAAATGAACAGTTACTGTATTTCATTTGCCACTGCATAAGCAGCTAGGACTGAAGTCACATGTCTATACATTGCCTACAAGACTACACACTGCATTCAAGCTCTTGCACAAGCTACCTCTCCTTTTAAAGGTAGAAGCTGTGCAAATGTAACTCAACTTAAAAATAACATCTTTATAGCCTTGTTTCCCATTAAAGAAAAATTCAGTAATTTCTTCATTGTTATTACTTTTAGATCTCATGTATAATATCCTGCAGAACATTAGTCTCTGTAGAAATTTTTCAGACATTAATATTTGGGAGTAAAAACAATAGAATCTTGTTTATAGCTCTAACTACAACACATTTCTTAGTTATGTTTGAAAGCTTCTCTCACACAGATTGAGGTTTCAATTACTTTTTTTTAAACTTTTTCCTAACCCAACCACATTACACTGGAAAGAGTAACTAAGCTACGTTCAGCATGTTCTGAAGATCCATAAAGATGTGAAGAACCACGCTAAAACCCAAGTCTGATGACTTCTACTCTCCATAAACAGTTTAGCCAGCCAGGGTTCAGGTTTAAGCGCACCCCTATACCTATGTGCAGAACTAATTTGCACCTCCAGTTCTTGATGGCTGAACTGCAGCACCACATGAACCCAACCCCTCTCCCAGAAGTAAATAGCTTTCTTCAGACAGTGAAAAAGCAGAAGCTACCAAACCCCATCAACTACATTAAGCACGTGCACAGCCAAAGTGGGATTTTCTGCACCACCACCAAAGGAGCTGGCCAAAAACCAGGAGGAGGGGCATACCGAGTCTTTGTGCCATTTCTACCCACAGCCCATCACACATGTCTGCGCAGGCTCTTCCAAGCAGTCACACGACTGAGGGCTTTCCCTCACGTTTCTGATCCTCCCTTAGGGGCTCTTGCTAAAGGACTGGATCATCTGTAAAATGATCTAAATACACCGATACTCAACAGGAAAGTGTAAACAGTGCCATTCATCCATCTGTGCTACAACGAACATTTTGAATTTACATTTTTATGCAGCAACTACCGCTTTCACAACTGAAGAGCTTTAAGACCATAGTGGTATGCTGTTCCCTACGCGGAACAGGCAGCCAGCTAGTAAGTTACACTTCAGTATTTCCACAGAAGACAACTGGTAGGACACTGGGGTCTTGCTTTGTCCCACCTCCTGGTGTGGCAATATCAGTTTCATAACTTCATCTGCTTGGCCTCTAGGCCTGCTGTCAATCAGAGAAGGCTACTAGAGGCCTCACTTGTGGGATCAGAATTTTATTCAAGCTGCATGCACTACCACTCTCTGGTTCAGACGTTTATATCCCTGTTAAATTTTTAGCAAGCGTGCTTGAACACCTAATGTGGACATCCAAGCTTATTTTGCCCTCAACAGGATCTAATCCATGTGCTCCAAAGTCACACCGTGAATCAAGCCAGTGCCTTGTAAGCAGGGAGTTTTAGCAGACTTGCTCCAGAGCTGCACTACTGCTCTGAACAAAAATGCTAACATACGTGCAACGTGGGATACGCTCTGCATTCAACTGCAGTTGGAACAAATCTTTTTCCAAGCAGTTCAGACCTAAGGCTAATGTCAGAAGGAAAAGCAATTTCCACCAGAAATGCTTCTAGGCCCAGTCTTATGAGTTTCCCCATTTACAAAGAAGGTTAAAACTAGCCCTGAAACAATTAACCTGTTTATGAAGCACCAAATTAGCATGCACTTGATGTCTGCTCAGCTCAGCAGAAAAAAGTGCTCCTGGCTGTAGGAGTGTAACTGAGTGGCATCCTACCCTCTTTCAGCAGTATAGCCTACCAAGAAGCATCCGTGTGCCAGGATCTCTGCTCCCTTCCTCCAGCTGGCAGCAGGACCAGTTGCTTGTTTTCCATGTTCAGTTCTGTTCTCTTTGGAGCACTTTGAGTTAGACTAGTCTAAAGAAATTATCGTAAAAAGATATTACATTCACACATGATGCAATACCTAGAATGAAATGCCAATTCTCAAGTTTCGTTTATTTACTGTATTGGTCCTTGACTAAGTATTACCATAAAAAAATAAAGAATTTTATATGGATAAAGTCTCTCAGGTCTATTTTCCTATTTTCACTGCTCAATTAAAAAAGCAGACATAATTCCAATTTCTTAAATAAAAAAGAACAAGTAAGACTAGTTAGTAAAATAAATGTTAATCATGTGTTTTTCCATCCTCTCAGAACAATTTATATACTTTTCCTTTTTAAAACAAAAGTTTCAATGTCTTACTAGTGAAAACTGAGCTCTTTTACTGCACTTTTCATTGAACAATTCTATTTCTTGACTTTGGCTTTATTCTAGTACAGAAAATCTAACTGAATGAAGACAGCATTGGTCCCATTTCTTCCAGAGACTGCCAAAGTAGACACACTGCAACCCAATTTGCTAATATCCATACCATAGATTTGCTCATAGCATGATCTCATTAACAAAGCAGCCTATATTCAGCAGCGTGGCCATTCTTTTACTAGAGGCTGTGAGGTGCAAGGTAGGCGAAATAGTGATGTGAATATTTTCTTTCATCCCCAACCATACTGAGAGCACGGATTTCATCGGCTGTCTGCTGACAGATGTATCGCTGTTTACTCCATGTCCTTGCTTGTGGGTTACTCCTCTGATCTCTAACAGGATCCATTGGGGCCTGCCAAACTTCAGCTGCTCAAGTCTCATTCACAGTATCTCTTCTCACAGGAGCCTGTAATGCTCATCACAGGAAGCCATGTAAAATTCAGCTACAACAGCATCATACACTTACTCAAATCCAAGAGGGACAAAATCAGCCCTCAGATGACAGTGGGCAGATCTCAGTTTCAAGAAAAACAGCAGCCATACACTTAAGGGTGAAATATAACCTAGGAATAAATCCCCAGTGCTGGGAATAACTGGGAGCAATTTCTAAAGCCAAATACCTGCTTTTATCATTTTCTATTTTCATAGGTTTCATATCGAGTTTCTCCCCTTTTATTCAACAGCAGAAAATTTATAACAGTGGGAGCATCATTATTTGTTATACTTCCTTAAAGGCTCTGTTTGATTTATGCAGTGAGCAAACCAAAACAAAAAATCCCTGCTTCTAAATTTATGAGTTAGTGCTACAGGCTGTCAATTTTTTGCACAAATGTATCAAAGTGGCTAAGGGAGATAATCAACTCTCTTCCAACATTAAGATATTTTAATGCTATTTCCCCTAACAACTCGGGCTGATGCTGTACTAAGTTGTCATTCCTATACTGTATAGTACCTTCTGGGATACATGGGCAACCAAAAAAGTTGACATTGTTTATGGGTAAGAAGCAAACAACTTCCCATGGGAGATGTAGAATTTCTAACCCAGAACAGACAGGCAGAAATGCTGGGGGCAGAACCCCCTTGGTAAATATATTCAGATCAGGATTAAGGC
The DNA here is from genome assembly GCF_965183815.1 of Platalea leucorodia. Lineage (NCBI taxonomy): Eukaryota > Metazoa > Chordata > Aves > Pelecaniformes > Threskiornithidae > Platalea > Platalea leucorodia. Next base: position 124,356,783 of record NC_138823.1, read on the forward strand.
TTATAGGAAATTTCCTATATAAAATTGCCATGTAAGACTAGCACAATCACCTGTAGAAATGGAAAGCAGCTATGAGCAACTGAATTATGCCCTTCTGATGAGTATCATTTTCACCCCTGTCATGCCCTTAAGACCCAGTTAGCTCTCACTGGATAATGACCAATGTCCTGAAAACAGGCTCATGGTCGAGAGTCATTTCAGATTTAGCCGTCAGAACCTTAGCTAGGCTAATAGTCCAGTCCACTGCAAGGCTGATATAATTAGCAGCAGGTCTACTGCTAAGACAGCAAGTGTTAACACTTCTGAGGGAAGCCATAAGAGGATACTGAGGTTAAAGCTTTTTCACTGTACTGTCAGTAAACTTACTTTAAAAAGCAGGTTGCCATAGATTTTAAGAATGAGGCTCTTTCATTTCATCACCCAACATGGCATGTTAGGAGCTTTCTGCTAAGAAATGGCAAGTTTTGATTTATTTCACATCAAATTCATTGAGATGTCTCTAATTTTTACTACTTTAAGTGAAATCTGCAAGAGGATTGATCTAAAACATGAAAGCCTAGATCTATGACAAGGTAGATGCATTAACCAAGACAACGCATGCTCTTGGTTAACAGTTAAGACACCCCATCAGCAACCTAACCCTAACAGCAGGGACCATTTTGCAAAACGTGACAAATGGCAGATGTAGTGGAAGTCGCAAAAGCAGTTGTCAACTTCTAAGCTCGTAAGAAAGTAGGTAACCTTGGATGCTCTTTCTAGCTTGTGTGCACGCTTTAAGTACAGTTTGCAGTGTGCTGACGAGTACTGTGGAAGAACCTGAATGAATTATAACGCACATCTTACTGTGTTAGTGGCCAGATTACTATCAGGTTATTAAATTCACTTTTCTGTTTATTGCACTCATCAATATACTAAACTTCAGGCTTACTGAATTTGAAATTTATATCCATAACTACTTTGGAGAGATTAGATAACTCTTCCTGAATCTTAAATCAAAATATGGCAGGCTCCTAAATAAACAAGAGCATTTTCCAAAATATTCTACAGGAAAGTAAATAATATTTCACATGGACCTTGATTTCATTACAAAAAGTCATAGGAATCATAGGAAAATTCAGGTCAGAATGACCACAGGAGGTTTTTAGTCCAACCCCTGCTCAAAGAAGGGCCAGCTGTGAATTCATACCAGGTTGCACAGGGCTTTATTCAGTTGGGTCTTGAAAATATCCATGGATGGACACTGCACAACCTCTCTCAGCAACCTGCTCTGCTGCCTGACTGCTGCCATGTCCACCAGGGCCTTCTTCCCAGAGCCACTTCCCAGCCAGGCAGCCCTAGCCAGTATAATTTCAAGGTTCCTTCCTTCCCAGGTGCAGGACTTTGCATTTGCCCTCACTGACTTTCATAAGGTTCCTTCCAGGGCACTCCTCCAGCCCATCTAGGTCCCTCTAGGTGGCAGTCCTGCTCTCAAGCTTACTGAGCCATTCTCTCCAATTTGGCATCATCTGCAAACACGAGTGCCCTTCATCACGTTCTCCAAATCACTACTATGTTAAACAGGACAGGTCCCAGTACAGACCCCTGTACTACTCCACTCATTCAGCTTAGGCACAGTACAGCTCTACCTGGATCTACCTTCTAGGCCCGATCATTCAGCTGGTTATTTTTTTTTTGAATGCATCTAGTTAATCACTCACCTCTAACTTGGATACAAGAATATTTCAGGAGGCCACATCAGAAGTGTTGCTAAAGTCAAGGTAAATGACACCCCCTGTTCCTCCCTTGTCCATAGACCTAGTAATTTAATCACAAAAGGTTGGTCAGGAATGCTTTACTCTTGGTAAATCCACGCTGTTTCCCCAGTCACCCTTTTTTTTTTTTCTCTTTCATATGCCCGGAAATATGTTGTTTGGTTGTAAAAAAGCTCTAGAAACATATAGCTTTTTTTTTTTTCTTTTATTGTATCAATTCAACACTCATAACAGTAGTCCAATGGACTAGGCCAGCAGGTACTAAGAACAGAAGTAAGCCACTATTCAAGGTATTCACACTGCTCTGTTCTTTGCACAATAGTCCAAACTCAAAACACTTGTGCCATTTCATATTATCACCTATCTTCAATAAAGAACAAAACCTGGTAAAACATTGTCTTTCTGATCTGTGCACACGAAGCTTGGGTGGAGCCTTGCAACTAGTTTGCGCTCGAGACCCCTGGAAATGCACAACCATAGAAAAGTTCTGCCTCCAACTGAGCTACAAGGGAAACATCAGTAAGAGCAGATCTTTAAGTGTGCATGTTCCCATTTACTACCAGTGATTTCAAGTATAAATCAAAGTCTTTCTGCTTGAAGCACTAAACATTCATAGCCTTTAAACCAACAGATAATCATCATTTTGTTAATGCTTCTTGAAGCCAATAATACCCAAAAAGTAAATACTTAAGAGCAACTGAGAGGCTTGTGAATAAATACTAATTTGTAAGTATCAGCATTTATGACTAATGCAGCTTACTATGATATCAAAAGAACAGTGTAGGGTACTGTGCTTACTTCTTGTTGCTCCAGCTATCAATGTAACCCCACTAACTTCAAGGTTACTATATGACAAGTGACAAATTATGTGGCAAATATTGCCTTCCAAGTCAGCAAACTCTTAATTAGATCATATGGAAGGGCCATGATTTTGGTTCTCAAGTTAAATTGGTCTACTTTAAAAAGCTAGACTATTTAACTAGTGAATGGTCTGTACCTTAGCATGTATCCTATCTTAGAAGTAGCACTCGAGTCAGTATGGGGTGGGGGGGGAAAGAGGTTGTGTTTAACAGGAATATATGCAGGAAAGAGCCCCGACTTTAATGTTTGCCAGTAATGTCCATTAAGCCTGTAAGTCTGCTCAGGACCCTAAGGTTAAGTATATATCTAATACTTGCAAGAGCAGACCTTCACATCTCAGCCACAGAGAGATCAATGTAGCACATACACATATTGTTGGGGTGCTAAGCTGACATCTCACATAATAAAAAAAAAGCCAAAACAAGTTGGGCATCAGAATAGGCCAGAAGACACATCCATTCTTGTATGTACACAGCCCGCTATCTCATATATAAAGAGAACAAAAAAAAGCAATAAAACAGGAAAAAAACCAATAAAGACCTATATTTACAATCACCAAAATCGGATCAACGAAGACAAACCAGATTTTTAACAGGGGAAACTGTACTTTTCCAGGAACTGTACTTTCAGAAGGTATTTGAAAAGGGACCACAAAACACATATGGGAAGAGATAAAAAAGAACATTTCACTGTCTTGCCTCTAACACATGTTAAACATAAAATGGGAGGGAAAGCCAAGGCAGCTCCTACAGGCACACTAGAAGTTAGAAATTAAGAGTTCTGAAAAAGCTGCAAACATTCAACAAAACACAACAACTGATGTCACACAAGATCTGTGTTAGAGCAGATTGATGTATATGCAGTTATGTTCATCAGCAGAATATCTTTTGATCAGAACAGAAAGAAAATCCTTCAAGTCTTTTAAATTGTTAAAGGTATGGATAAAAGGGACAATAAAAGTAGCCCCACTCTTAGTCATAAGGAGCTTGTCAAAACTTGTCAAAGCCATCTGCACATTTTAACAGTAGAGAGGAGGACCAGTAATTCCTAGAAACCCTATGCAAGTACATCACTCAACATATATGTCTTCTCAGATACTCTGGAGAAAAATGTTTCCAAAGTGCATGTGATGGCAGAATCATATACAAATATTAGCCCCCAAAAAAATTTATCTCCCCAAACCCAACAGAAACACAATCCTTGCCTGGAGAGCAAAAGGGCCAAGAGCTGCTTTTCCCAAGTACATCTTCACTTGCAACTAGAACAGGTATTCTTTGCAAGGACATTGTCAGTATCTATGCTGAAAATATTTCTTCTCAAAATAATATTTTTATTTTGGACTAGAACTTCTTAAGGAAGGTGAAGGACTAACAGTATTTGTCTACAAACATCGTACATCCTCACACAAGGAAACCTGAAACACAAGTGTCAGTTGGTATTTGCTAACAATACTGTTATCGTGGTGGAACTGGAAGACCCCTTTCTCCCCTCAGAAGACAAGCAGGTAGGTGTATTACAGGAGCAACACTACTTAAGGTCACACAACTTGAGATATGAAGTTGTATGAGCAGAAGAGTGTTGAATTTCTTTTCAGAGGGTATCCATGTACTCACAGTTCCCTAGCAAAAGCACTTTTTGGCTGATTCATCCACTCTACAGTTCAACCTACTGTTAGACCATAAAGGTCCAAGAGATCAAAGGAAAAATTAGTATCACCTCAAAGAATCTCATGTTTCTCAACTGCTCCTCACAGATGGGCTGCTGCAGCCAGATTCCACCAAATGGCAGGAACACAGCTTAGCAGCAATGCCTTAATGAAGTTGAGGCTGAAGAAAGTACTTCTGAGTGGAGATACCAGCTCAGTTTTTTCCTCCACTGAAAACAGCCTCTCTTCGGGTCAAAGACGATTTTGTACAGTTTGTTCCTGGCACGTTTTAGGCTCTGCTCATACCATGAACAGGATTTACTAGTAGCAGGTAAAGATGAAAGAGGGAGATGGGAAGAGTTCTCAGGCCCTTCTGCAAGGTCAGCAGTAGCAGGTGCCTAATGGGGAACTGAGATATGACGAAGAAACATGAGCTTTTATAAGCACAAAAACCTTGTGCGTGCTGAAGAATTATCAATGGGTAATTCCCAGTGAGGACAGAAAGGCAGGCAGGCGCTTTCATGCCTACTGCTAGTAGAGTGAGGGAGAAGTAGGGAAAAAAAGGAAATTGGACTGTTCTTAAGACTCCAGCCCATTCACTGTTCCTCTTGTGAGCCTTTTTGATTACCAGGAGCCCTCAGTGGCAAATTGTTGTGGAGGAACACTTTGCAAATTTTTCTGTAATTCTACTTGAATATAGCAGATTTGTCAAAAGCCTCCAGAAAGATGACTGGTGCTCCCTTTGCTTAGAAGGCCTCATCTTATCCTGTGGTTTAGACTAAGTGGGTTATGAGTATCAGAATTTGAGGCTTCATTTCAGCATGTCTCAAGGAGGAAATGAAGGGCTGGCAGAAAAGCCTGCACATGGTCTCAAAAAAATTCCTAATCTCTCTGCCTCCATTTTAAACTCAGTCTTATTCTAGTCATCATCAGGGGCAGGTCTGAAAAAACTCCAAAACATTATAGTGCCTTCATTAGAGAACCCACCTCCTTCTGTGAAGGGCGCAGGAATCGGGAATTTCCACAAAGCTTCAGCACATGATGTCTCTTGCTCACTGGTCACCTTGGTCAAGCATCAAAACTTGCATCACACTGGTTTCATCTCTTGCTTGAGGTCATAGAATCATTTAGGTTGGAAAAGACCTTTAAGATCATTGAGTCCAACTGTTAACCTAGCACTGCCAAGTCCACTACTAAACCATGTCCCTAAGCACCACATCTACCTGTGTTTTAAATACCTCCAGGAATAGTGACACAACCACTTCCCTAGGCAGCCTATTCCAAAGCTTCACAACCCTTTTGGTGAACAAATTTTTCCTAATGTCCCATCTAGACCTCCCCTGGTGCAACTTGAGGCCATTTCCTCTCATCCTATTGCTTGTTACTTGGGAAAAAAAGAGACCAACACCCACGTTGCTACAACATCTTTTCAGGTAGTTGTAGAGAGCAATACTGTCTCCCCTGAGCCTCCTTTTCTCCACACTAAACAACCTCCAGTTTCCTCAGCTGCTCCAGTCATGATGGAATAAGTGACCTCCAAGTGGTGAGTGGGAAGTAGGAGAAGAATCAATCACCCTTCCAAGGATGACAGCCTTAGAGGTTTTCCTGAAATAGTCCTGGAGGCAATGCTACCAACCTTATTTAGTGCAAGATTTAAATGCCTACCTGGAATTGCACTCTCCTCCCAAGTAATATAGGCAATGAGAGCATCCATGTGACTAAGTAGTAATTGCCACACATAACACCACATTAGAAATCCACCAGGAATACCAGAGCCATACAATGACGACTTCGTTAAACAAACACATTGAGCTTTGTTTCCAGGAGTGGTAGGAGGGGACTCTGAAGAGGGAACCTCCCAGATGTCCAAATATAGGAGGCTACTAGAAGACATAGAGCTGTACCCAGAGTCAAAGAAAAGGAAGCACAGCTGAATGACTTATGCCACAGGCTGAGAGGAACTGAAGAGAGAAGGGCACTGCCTATAGTACATGTAGGAGGCGGTTTGTATACATAGTGGCTAAGGGGAGCATCTTCTGGCTTTCAGAGCTCCTGCCTAACTACAGCTCAGTAAAAACATATCGTAACAAACACTTCAGGAAAAATAATTTCTGACTGACAAGAAGGACAGAGACACGTAGTTGTGAAGGCAGAACTCAGAAGAGACTACAGTAACTCCACCAAGAATTATAGACATGCAAAATGTCAGCAAACAAGTTCACTCTGAACTCCAGGAAGCTCCAGAAGCAGGCATACAAATAATTCACTGAGTAGAACAGGAAAAGTGCAAAAAAGAAGGAAAAATATGGAGTTTGCACAAGATACAAGGTGAAAAAGTTAAACAGAAATGCAACACATAAGTACAGTAGAGAAAAGCCATGACAAAGTTCACAGGAAAGACTTTGCATACGGAATCAAATCTATTAACTATGACAAGAAAATTATACCTATCCTTGCAAACCAAGGGAAAGCACATAGCAGCAAGAAAGCAGGCAGTCCCAGAAGAAAATATTTTATGCATATGACAAAACTAAAAAGAATGAGAGCAGTTCTAAAATCACAGACTACTATCAACATCAAGGACATGTTTGCGTGTAGCAGGCACAAAACAGATAACACAAGTAAATGGCTCCAGAGACAGCAAGGGAGATCAGAATTACATCTTCAGCTCTTTGCTAGAAACAGCCAGGGAAGTAAAACACAAGATAAAAGAAAAAACAATATCAATCTCTAGTTGAGAGTAGAACTACGTACTGGCCCATATGCTTGTTGTCCACTCAAAATTTACACTGTTACCTGAAGAGGTATGAGCATTACGACACACATCTTTCCCTAAAAAGATTAAGTAAATTCAAAGGTTATTTAGCTTTATAAGCTGTAAAAACATCTTCAGAAGTTTTCAACTCTGCAAACTGTGCTGCAGTTATCTAGTAGTCAGAAAGAGTTGTTTTTCAGGGAAACTGCTAAAAGCCATCCCAGTCCTGAAATTCTTCAGTGAGGAAAAGTGGACCTTTCAGCCCACACTCCTGTAGCTCCCAGTGTCCAGAGCTTTTGTGCCAGGGTCACTTCTTCACTGAGGGAACAAACGATCACCCAAATGGGGGGGTGGTGGGAGGGAATCTGACAAATAGTTAAACTCACACCATACCATTGTAACCATTTCCAAGACTGGGAAGTTGTGTATAGGAAGTATTGCCAACAGACAGAGAAGACTTTAAAGTAAGGTCACTGCTAGCACAACTACAAGGAAAAAAAAAAATGATCAAGGGATATATTGCTGACTTCTGTAAGACAGTCTTGCAACAGAAAAGCATAGCATCTGAATGAGAACATGAACTGTTAAACCAAACCAGTTTCAGACCACTTCAAGGTAACAGCTAGAAAAAAAAAATATACAAGGCAAAACTTATATCAATTCCACTTGCATAGTCAGACGCTGCAGAAAAAACTTGACACTCAAGAACATTTTAACTCTCAAGGTGATTTGAAAAATACTTCAGTGTTACACACAGCGAGACAAAACACTTTGGCTGTGTACTATAAAATACTTTTAAAAAAGTTTCTCAGAACTATGTGGGAGTCACTCAAATAGAAACATTTCTCAGGAGGCTCTAAAGATACAGTGCATTCCCCCGCAGGGCCATGACTGTTCAAGACCCGATGCAGAGCTGTGATGCACATTGGGATATCCAGACTGAGCAATAGGCTACAGCCATGCTGAAACACACAGCAGATTTTCAAGCATAGTAGGAATCGCCTGTTTCACTACAAAAAGCACACAATGACATTGTTATCACAGACTATTATCTATACACCTGGGAACTAAAAAAAACCTGTCAGACATTACCTCAGTGACCACTGCAATCAAGGCAATGGACCATTTGCTCAGCCATATCTGAAAATGTGAAGTATCATTACAGTAAACTGGGCTCCCTTGTCTTTGTGTGATTTACCTGGGAATGGGAAGTCAGGCATATCGCACATCATTTCCATAACACAGAAGTCAGTCAAATGGCAAAACTGAATAGCAGTTAAAATTGTTATGGCTATTCAAGATGAGAAAGAAAACGTGTGGCAGGCCATTTGTAACTGAAGAAGCTGATAAAATACTGCAACACCAGAAGAAGCAAGCGTAAGGCAGCTCCTGTGTGGCAGCAAGGCATGTACTCTGCCATCTGGCAAACACGCACAATGGTTTGCGTAGCTTTGAGATGCGCAAGAACAACCCTCCCAAATACAGCAGAAGAAAGGTCAGTTGCCAAAAAGGTTAAGTGATTACTTGCATTAATAGGACAACATAGATCTTATTGGTTGTAACAGTACATTAAACAGCTCATGTATATATAGCATTTATCTTGTGCTCCTCATAGTGTTTTTGACAGAGATCTCTCACAGGAGACAGGTTTACCAATATGTAAGGCCTATGGCAGAACAACACATAGCATAGATTATTTTTTTGTGGAAGCACTTGATGAAAGCGTGAGAAAGTACAAAGCAAAGGAGAGAGCCTAGATGTTAAACTGTTTTGGCTATCTCCCTTTTAACATTTAACAACAAATAAAATGAAAACAGAAATAAAAAAACAGAGCTGCATTTAATCTGAAAAGGTAAGAAGAGGAAAATAATTTTAGGTCAGAAATTGGACTTATTGAAGCTATTTGATTAGAAGTGTATGATTATTTTCAATCCAAAGCTTCCATAAAGCTTGAAACAAAATCAAAAACCTCCCCATTTAAAAGTAGGTATAACCAGCCCTTAATATATACCATACCTATGAAACAACGTATATATATTGATGCTTTATTTACTCACCACCTTGTATACACTCTCACTGGATATTAATTAACACATGAAAATGTCCAGTGTACTTAATAACTAATTGGAGCAGAAGCTAGATGATGTGATCCCAAATTCAAGCCTTGGGCTGTGTAAAGACATGCCCTCAACACGCTGCTGAAATACAAAGCCAGTCCTTGTAGCACGGGAAGGTTACACAAGCCCCACGTAGCACAGCACACTGCATTCCCTGATCTCCACTGCTCTGCTCGTGCACTGCAGCAGCAGTGGGGGAGCGCAAGCCTGCTCTCAGCAATATGCATTTGTGGTTCCATACAGGATGCTAGTGAAACAATATGCTGTTTTCCAGAAATGCAGATCTGCTCTCAAATGCCTTTTTCCTTCCTTTTTAGTTGTAAGCCACCAAGCCACAGAAACATCGTGCCTGTATGTCTGATTGCTGCAAGAGTACCAGAAAGCACCTTTGAAGTGTCATAATCTGTAATTTAAACCTGTAATACATCTTTATACAATAGACTGCAACATCCCTTTACAGGCAGAAGAGGTTTTCCTTACACACACACACTTTTAGTCAGGAAGAAATTTCTCTTTTAAGTGGATTTCAGCACATGAACTAACTTACATTAACACAGATTAGCAGTCTAAAGCACGTGGCAGAGGATCTGTATTTACAGCCAGCTAGATGAAGTCTGACATAGATGGTAACAGCTGACATCTGGGCATCTGACATTACAGATGATGCCATGTCCTTAAAGAAATTCCATTATGCCCAGGTTTGTACTGAGGTGCAGTTGTTTCAGATAACCAAGTGACCTTTCTGCCATACGTGCTTTGATACTTAAGCAAAGCAGGCCAAATTAAGGACAAAATACCACCTTTCACTTTGAATTTCGTCTCCCCTTCTCCATTTCTTTCAGGTGCATTACCAAGTATAAAAAGCATATACAATAAAGCACCATCAAGCTTTCAGGACTCTGTTCACTGGGATGCAAGTGGGATTTCATTCGCATTCAGTAGCGCTGTGCAGAGATCAGACTCAATTAAACCACTCACGCTTTTTAGAATTCTCTATAGCTTTCCTCTAAGAGAATTATCACAGTGCAATCAGACCACATCCTCACCAAGAAGGTAGTCCAGAAACACGAATATGCCACGCTGCGTTTCTAAATTACCGCAAGCAGCTGAATAAGCAACATATTAGCTGAACAGGAAGCCAGGCATGTTTGAAAATACAATTACTGCAATGTTAATGTGTCACTGTCACTGATCTGGACTTTAGAGTTGCCTTTACAAAGGGGAAGTGACCAAAAGTGATAACTATGAAATGCAAGGGGTGGGAAACTGTCACATGATGGGTACCAGTGGGCTCTTTGTTTTAATTGGTGGTGATATGTTTTTATAACAATTTTTAACACCTTGTCAAAACACCGAGTAAAACCCCACTACACACAAACTTGTTTGATGCTTTGAATCTCCCCTGCAAAATCTCCCTCTCCCCAATCACCTGTATACATCAGAAGCAGCTATAGATACTCCAAAGGATGGTTTTAATAAACCGAGACGCATATCAAGGACCTGGTTTAAAAGTATTAAGATTTAATGCTTCTGCCTCCTTGTGGCAGATATTGGAATAAGCCTCCCTCAAGAGCTAGTTCAGCTGCAAATGCATCTGTCAGCTCTGAAAAACACAGGAGCATTGGCTCTCCTATAAAATCATCGGAAAGCAGCTTACAGTTATTTTTTTTTAACCAAGTGAGAAACCACAAGAAGTTGCAGGACAAAAGAAGCAAGAAAAAACTCACTGGAAAGTTTTAGGTGTTCCCCCCACATATTCCTGTGGCTGTTCAGCAAATCTCCACAGGCACCAGCTGGAGGGAAAGTGAAGCTGAGCAGCATCCCAGTACTCATCCGGAGGCCTTAGCAAGCTGAGCCCAAAGTTCTCCATCACTTTCTGAATGCTGACTTTACCTCACTTATCCTTCATAACTATTGTGTGGGAATTGATGGCTTTGATGTGGAAAGCCTTAAGTAGCTTGAGACTCGGTCTGTGCGATGCTTACTTCTTTTTTTTTTTTGCTATGTTGCCACAAATACAGTATGCCATGGCGATGGATTATTGTCACACTGCAGCAGAGGCTGGAAGAGCTGGCCTGCCCTACATGTGAAAGTTATTCTCTATAACCTAACACAGCCTTCACTTTTGGGATATATCACACAACACACATTTAAGTAACATAACAGCTGTAGCAATTCAGAGTAAAGGTCCAAGCGGGTCCCATACTCCTCCAGTCCTGAAGGGTAGCAACTGCATCAGGAAAAGGTACAAGAACCAGCGCAAGCCTGGAGTGGGACTGCTCCAGAGAGGGTAATCCTGTCTTCTGACCCCTACTAAATCAGCAGCTTTCCAAGTGTTAGATATGCATCATTGGACTCAAAATACCTCAGCAGGCTTTTTTGTCAGGTCTTGTTTAATAGCGGTGAACCTATCCATACTTTCGGCATCCACACTACCACATGGCAGTGAGCCCCCTATGTTATTTATTCCTTCCATGAGAACAATCTTCCTTTTATTCTGGAACAGACTGCCTGATCACTCCCTTGCAGGCTCCTGAGAAACAGAGAGCAGGAGTTGGATTCTCTCTCAGTTTTTTCCAAATAACTGAGATTCTATACACCCTGCCGTAATTCAGACTCCCTTAAACTTTCCTCAGAGCAACTGAACTTTCAGCCTACTCTGCCCAAGCACTTTTAATTTGCTAGAACTGTGTCATCTCACTGTTATTCCACTTTTTCAGATCATTTATGAATGTACTGATCATGGGCACAAGAACCAATTCAAATTGCATCCCAATGGCAACTTTCCCCTACTGTGAAAAAAGCATAATTTTCCTACACTTTCAACATCTTATTAATCCACAGAACCACCTTTCCTCATCTTATGAGGATTTAGTGATTTTTTTTTTTTTTCAATTTGTTTTAGGCACCTTCAGTGAAGGACTCCAGGCAGACTGTTCTAATGTTGAAACCCAAATACATTGCAGGACCCATACCACTTCTCCCTAAGGGTTTATCAGTTCCTACATAGAGTTCAGGCAGATGCTCACCTTCCCTCAGAAGATGCCCTCATGTCACTTCTAAATTGCAGAAGAGTTTTTAACCAGTTTCCTTGCTGGTTGCAGGTTTGATATATATATGACCCCAGCACCATTTTGGGAGATTGGCATCATATTCAACGTCTCTAAGATAAGTGACAAAGTGTAAGCCAGAGTTGGAAGTTTGGTGGGTTAGTTTACCTCTGCTTCTTAAGCAAGCCCAACCAATAGCACTAGTTTTATTCAGGGACGAAAATGGAGTGGTTCTTGAGAAAGATTGTATCAAGGGCAATACGGGCAAGAGATTGAAAGACTCAAAATTCTTTCTGCAGGTGCTTCTATACTGTAATAGGGCAAAGTACATAAGGAATTAAAAAATAGCACAGACTGTAGAGTCCCTAAATAAAAGCTGTCTCACTGAAGAAAAAAAAAAATCACTGCAACTTTAAAAGTGAGGAACTCTGAAACAGTTCTGGCACGAGAGTAACCACTTAACTGTGACATGAGAACACTCCAGTTCATGGACACTTCTCATACCAGCCAAAACACGTGGCCTTTTATGATTTTTCTTATGCTTCTTAATGCAGCTATATTAACAGTTTTACAGCCATTACTATAGGCAGGATTTCATATTAATACTTGTGCTGCAAAGACTAGTACAGCCACTATTGCTTAGTAACTATAAAACTTCCCAGATCCTACATTTGGAAAAATAACATCACAGAAGAAACAAGACTAAGGAGAAGTTAGGAGAAGACTCCGGATTTTAAAAAGAGCAAAGCTTAAGATAAAGTAAGTATCTACTTCAGAATGCAGTTTAGTTATTTGAATAACAGACTGAAATCAAAGGATGCCAGACTATTGTATTGTGATACAAGACTTAGGCCTGGTGGCTAGAATTGAAAACCAGTAGCCAAAGGGCATGGAAAGCCTTTCATTCTGAACTGGCTGTTTGTTGGCCTAAATCAGAACTTAATGCTATTTTCACTTAATTTTCCATACTAACTTTTCCAAAGTAAGTGTTTTGGCACAACATTCTTAGATAAAAATCAACATGTAGAAAGTCATACAAACAAACATCAGATGACATCCAGCTCAGATAATGCTTCACAACCCAGTTTGTCAATATGTAGTAATTTGATACTTGCATTGTCCTGTCGCACAGGAGAACAGGGAACACAAGTGATTGAAGCTCAGGGGTAATATATTGATTTTGCCAAACTGCAAACTAACCCTAGGATTCACGCTTCCCCCCAGAGAAGTGCAAGATCTCATGAACAACTCCTGCAACGTCCTCTTCTGGCCAATTCATGCTTTTAATTTCTACTATCAGATAACCATACTATGCTTCACTCAGTAAGACAGAGAAACTCCTTCTTCAGAAGTTCACAGGGTAGTACGTGGACGTCTACCACATGCTTTGAGGGAGATGGTTTTGTTGTAGTTTGATTTTCCAAAGGAATCCAAACAGAGCTTGCTGGCCTACTGCATAGGGTGTCCTACTACAAGGACTAAGTATTCTTCAATTTTCTCCTTGTATGGTCTATTTTCAGTTCAATACAGCTAGATTTCCACTGAGACCATAACATCATCTGTTTATGTATTCTGTCAAGTGTTCCCAAGACCTACTTCAATTATTTTTCTAAGTGTAGGGCCTCTGCTGTAGGTCCTCAAATAAAGCGCGTGCAATATTGATCAAAGTCCTGCTCGCACTCCATGCGAGGTTCAATATATTCCTATTAGATGGATACAAGCAGAGCTTGATCTTTAGCAGGATAAGCAAGCAGTGTGCTACAGGAGACAATAGAGCTCAGTTGTTCTAAGTGGCTTAGAGTTTTGTCTAGTCTTTGGAGACCCATCTAAAAGTCACTGGGAGGATTAACAACATTTTTCCCCCCACACTCCTTACAGGCAGCCATGGTTACAGAGGCACATAGCATGATTTTGCTCACTATTTTCACTGCCCACAAATGTAAGCCATGAAAAGAAAGTCTGTGTGCCTTAAGTCTAAGGCACATTATTACACTCTGCCAGATTATCGCTTTCCTCCACAAGTTTTGGATGGGTATGTTAGCAACCTGCATACAATGTTTCAGTTTTCCCTTCTTAATTTTGCAACTATCCAAACAAGATCTGCATTTTAACCTGTGCATGAAGAGGAATTCAAATTAATCTCAGCCATTGAGGCACTGTCACTCACTCATCGTGGCTGAGATGCTTTCCCCATTTGAGCACCACTCACCTTTAATAGCAAAAAAAAAAAAACCCCAAAACCAACAAAACTGCTCATTTTGTTAGAGTCAAGTTCTTACGTTGTTGATCACAACTTTATGTTTCCATTGAAGCCTATGGATTTCTGTTTTCACTACTTCAGCCTTTTCAAGAGCTCGTTTGTGGTTTTCCTTCATTTTTGAAGGCTTAATTCAAGTTTGTACTCCCATGCAAATTTTCCCCTGCCACATTAATAATTATCTTTCACAACCACTGCAGCTGAAACAAGAAATACAGTGGATTTATGACAAGATCTAAGCCAAGCTTATACAGAACTGCATTATTCCATTCTTTGCCTACATTATCCCTATTTCAGCTTCTTTCTTAGAGAACTCTGAATATTTCATTTAGACTGGAATTAGGGTCCTGGCCTCCAACATCAGTGAACTTTGGGGTATTTCTGTAAGTTATTTGTAGGCCCTTGGCTTTTTTAACAATCCCATCCCCCAAATATGTGAAACAGTGGTGCTTATTAAAATAATCCCAGTCAAAGCTGATAGCCCACCTCACAGACAGGGTGCTGATCATGCTACAGAATGTTCTCGGGCACTGGCAGAACTGCAGGGTACTAAAGATAATCATCATGGACCTTGGAAACAGAACTCTTCAGATACCAAACTATGGATAAGATAGAGTAATGCAAGCTTTGGGGAATTTGGGGAAGCTAACTAGTTTCTGCTATGAACACATGAAGAAATTCTCAAAGAATTTCCGTCTAGGTCTAAAAGCTGGTCATTAGGATGACACAGGATCTGCAGATATGCAGAGAGAACCACCACCCTGAACCTCACATTGAATTCAACTGCCAATATAAAAGACTCATTTTCTTTATAGCACCACATTCATGTGTTTCAGATAACTTCCACCAATACTTAGCATTAACCAGTGAGTAACTGATTCACCGTTAGTACAGAATGGCAAAAAAAGTTGGCATTTCCATAGAAGTTGTTTGATTTCAAATATCAACATAGCTTGACTGAACAAAAAAGGAGCACTCATACAATAAAGATCTTAGCAACAAATTTGTACCCTGAAACACAAGGACCAGTAAGCATCCTGATATAACTGAATTTCATCAGTGTTCAGCAAGTATTCAAGCTTATGTAGAGCCATGTAGTAGACAGCAGAGCTCACAAACTGCTGAAGTAAAACTGAAATACTGAGGTCTCTAATTAATGAAAGATTCTTAGCCAAGACCAGCTCCAAGATTAAAGAGACTCTAGAAAGAATCCACATTCAGAAAACAACCTGGGACAAACAGATCAACTTTGAAGACAGAGAATATCTGTTCACTGACTTTGAGTTAGACTGAATTGTATCTCTTGAAGAACTGGTCCATATGTTCAAGAGGTATTTTCCATCTCCAGCTTTTATGATTCATACATAGATTGCAATTTCATTGCTACAGGGTAAATACATTTTAAATTAGACTATATAAAGAAGCTCTAAAGTTGCCATGACAGTTGCAGCAAAATGCTTTGTCGTTTCTCATTACAAAGCATAACCTATCTTTATAACCAAACTAGCTTTTTCAGCTATTCACCCAAATGTAGCCTGCCTGTTTTTGTTGATCCACCAATTGTTTCTTTCAGATTTGCATGGTTCATTATCAAGCAGAAAGATCATCATTTAGATTATTAAAACAATCCATCGGCCAGCTTTGTTCTTTCTTATGAAAGGTAAGAAAGGTGAAAGGTTTTAGAGAACTTTTTGTCAAGAGCTTGTTTAGAAAGGCAGAGAAACAGTTCTATGCCACCAGCCCTGGTCTGACCATCTTCCCTAGACACGCTCTCAACCCCAGACCTGCCCCTGGACACAGCTCGATGCCAGCTGTTCCTCCTCCGAAGGTTAGCCCTACCCCTCAGCTAATGTTTGCTCTGGAAAAATCATCAACCCGTTTGTTAGTGCAGCTCACAGTGGATCCAGCCATGGTCTCTTGGTTGCATTTCCTTTCCAGGTTTAAGGCTTTGGGAGTATGAAGGATGAGAGGCACAAAGAGCAGAGTCCATCTGTTACTTTTAAATAATAGGACGGGGGGGAAAAGTCTC
Source organism: Platalea leucorodia (assembly GCF_965183815.1). Taxonomy (NCBI): domain Eukaryota; kingdom Metazoa; phylum Chordata; class Aves; order Pelecaniformes; family Threskiornithidae; genus Platalea; species Platalea leucorodia. Next base: position 124,373,248 of record NC_138823.1, read on the forward strand.
CTAAAAATAACCTAAACTCTTCTGCTCCCACCTATCTTCCATCTTTAAAAACATTGGAACACTGAAGAATGTGGGGGGGACACAGTGGTACACATGTAGGCTGCAACTTGTCATACTAATTATCTCTTGCATCAAAGTGATTGCATTAACCAGAAAGCAGAATTTAAAAAAAAAAAATCTCTACAAACAGTTCATTCCAAGAACAATTAAATCTAAAGTAAGAAGAATCATGACGAATTGCTGACAAGTGTTAAAACATCATCTGCTGGCAGCTTCTTTTTCTTTTAAGAAGATGTCATAGCAAAGTCAAAACCAAGAAGTCTACAATAGAAGATATCAAATGACACATTTAATAGAACATGAGGCAAGATGTTCGTGTGTAAAATCCTTTGTCAATCTTTGCTATTAGTCAACATGCACACATCAGGGATACTACAGACAGTGTAACGGAAAGACCCCACTGTAAGATTATGTGCTGCTTCAAACAATATTATCTGAAGTTTATCTGACAAGATCTGAACCTTCAGAAGAGTCAGGAGTCATGTTGCTAGATGCAGCAAGGAGATAGTTTTCTTAAAAGACTCACAGATTTAAAGAGTTCTGAATTCAATCAATCCAATATAGCATTTTGTTAGAATTCAACTGTGTAGCTGTCTGAACAACAAAACTAATTAAACCTCATAGTAAATGTACATGTGTCTTGCAGCTGATTGACTTTAATTTAATTATTCCTTAAGCTCTGGGGTGAGCTCATCCCTTAACCAGAAAATCTGCACAGGAGAGAAAATTTAGCCACATTCTTGAAAAAACACAGACACCAACAACTGAGTCTTTTGCCCCATTGTTAGGAAATCCATAACATCATTCTCCCCCATGAATTGCCTGACAGCTAGTGAAGGGTGATCTCATGCTTTCCTTTGGTGTGGCATTACCAGCCTCCCTCCTCTGCTGTGCTCTTAAAATTCACATAGAAACTTCCTATCTCTGGAAGGTTCAAGAAACTTGCACCTTTCCCTTTCTTCACCAAATTCAGCCAAAATAGGCCAAGCTACAGGGAGCAGTCAGCATTCACAGATAAAAATATCAAAAAGCTTAATTTGCCAAGCAAAACAGGTGAAAGAGTGACGGGAGGAACATTCCAGGAAGTTCTCAAATTGACTCTCCGCCATTTTGAAGTGAGGTTTCCAAAAGAGGTAGGGCAGCTTTCAGCGACAACACAAAATGTGACACAGGGAAAATTTTGACTTTATGGGTTTAAAATTAGTAGAACCTTATTGGTTTCAGTCTTTTTAAATCTTACAAAATTTTCCTTCTAAAAAAGAAAAATAGTTCTGAGTGACAAAATAAGCGCAGCTGACAGACACTTTTTGGAAACATTTCATGTCTATGGAAGCCATCACAAAGGCTGTTCCTTCCCCCTCATCCCCAGCACACACACTTCTCTAGGCAAACTTGAGCACACTGAGCAAACACTTAGCATAATACACTCATTTCATATCTGTCATCAAAAATAATTACATAACAAGTAAACAGAGTAAAAAACAGTTAGCTAGTCTAGAAAAAAAATCCTATTATGGCAGCTGTTTAGAAACATCTTTTTGAACAAAAGCTTTTTTCCCCCCTGCGTGCTGATTTTAAGATTAGCCAGGCTATAGATGGAATCTTCTGAACCTCAACTTGAAAGTGCAAGAAAATACCAATGGTATCTCTGACTTTGAGTAATGATGAGAAGGGAAACCTGTTATATTTTCCTCTCACACTTGAAGAGAAAACACAATACTGCATCTTAAAAGAGTCCTCTTATGTTTCCATAACCATTACATCTAAAGTTTCAGGTTTAAATATCATAATCAGGAGAAAGTTCTAATCTTTGAATCATCAGCTCAGTGCTGATATAGCATACATAAAGGAAACTGGGGTAGAAGGGAAAAAAAGAATCATTGAACAGACCAATTAGATAGAGAGGCACCTGGTTTAAAAATATGTTGTAACAATACATTAGATAAAAAGGGCTTGAGAAATTTAATATAATTAGTTTACCAAGACTTAGGTCATAACTTCTGCAAAGCATGCACTCTCTGGAATTTCAAGTATCGTAATACTAGACTTACGTAGTTGTTGTGTAATGGCAACTAATGCCCAAATCCCATGCTTGGCAAGGGATATATACATCCAATCCGGACAGTGGTCTAGAGGGACCAGTGGTATAGATTGCAAAAGACAGTTAATCTGCATTGTCATTTACAACTAACCCATGAAGCATAAGCCCTGCTTTTAAATGTAAGTTCTAGTTTATTTCTAAAGATGCATAACAGCTAACATAGTACCACAGGATGAAGACTACTGCTGCAATCAGATACAAAGTATTTCTCCACAAGCAGTAAGAGAAAGCATGGGGTTAGACCTTATCTACTGCTATTGCTTCCCTCCAGGCACAGGGTCTCACCCTGCTTGCAGCATAGGAGACAGCTTTACATTCAATTCAGTAGGCTGCCTGGTAATTTGCCAACACAACAGGTAGCATACATAAATGAGCAACCTTTGAATAACACTATGTACATTTACTCATACTCTACCACTGACCAGAAGCAATCACTTTCCTTTTTCAGTTCCCTGCTTCTTATTTTGCTTAAAAACCCCTTAGCTTTTCAAAGCCAAGTTTATGTTGTACTTTGCTTGGCAACAGATACAACAGCTCCTGAGTCTCATTTGGCTGAGTTATCTTCATACAATAAAAATAGCTTACACATCTTGCCATACCTATGCATTTAACTGAGTAGGCAACCCAGTGTGCCACTGTCTCTTGTTACTTGCAGAGCAGACAGAGATTAACAGGTCTGCTCTGCCCTCGCCAATGACCTTGGTGAAGTTGGGTTTGTCAGCTCAGGCTACTGATTCCCATTGCTTTAAAAAGCAGGTGCCAGGTTCAGCCTTCCCTTAGGATGGCTTTCCAAAAGCATCATGCTAGAAGCAGTGGCACACACATTTTACTGAGGAAGCATCAAACTCTGGAGTCAAGCAGAGCCTTTAACATCAGGTTTCCAGTTGACTGGAAGAAACCAGCAACCTCTAACAGCAGAAATGAGCAAAAGCTACGAGAGGTGAGACACACAAGAAAAACAGGGCCTATTAGTCAGGGTTGTACTTGACTTACCTACCTACTACAAGGGTCTGTCTTTATTAACAGTAGACAAAATCCCACAAAGCTATAGTGTGCATAACATGGCATATACTATGGATGTAACACAAGCAGCAAACTTGGAGTACTGACCACAGATACTTGACTTTTCAGTCCTTCAGTGACCTTAGAAGTGTAATAACACTTTTGTACATCGTGCCTTGCAACAAGTATTTCATGAGCTAAACTTGCTTCTGCAAGGCACTGCTTCCACTTCAAACTCAAGTTTAATGAATCATCTAAGGTAAGCCTAACAGAGGCTTGTTGAAATTCAGTGACTCCATTTGACAATATGTCAAAAAACTTTAATAAGAATTCAGGGTTTTTTCATTCCATATTTGATTTTATTCCATGTGCTTATCCAAAGATGATTTAAAAACAAATGTAACTAGGTTCAAAGTACAATGAGAACCAAGTTCAAATGTTGTAAAACTACTATGATGTATGATGTAGAGGTATGTATAGTTCTGAAAAGATGTATTATGGGAAGGAGGTATTTAGGGATTTTATACTCAATTTATTGCAAAACTGACAGATTTCCCTCATTAACTCCGATTAAGCCCACTGAATTTTGCTACACTTTTCTGGTTATACGCCAAGTGCCAGGAGGCAGTAACATATTTCTGTGGCTTGGGTCATCTAGTCTGCTTTTGGATAGTTGCCAGATCTCATTTGACCTTTATAATAAGATTTAACCCTAGTAGTTGGACTAAGTCACTCTTATTTAGATGAGCAGACTGGTGCAGCTCAAACCTAGGTCAACAGTGAAGGAATGTTGTTGCCATTTGACAGCTGTTCAGTGGCTTCTGGGAAAATTGTTGGTGTTCTCAGTACATTTTCTAGTGGACAGGCACTTAACCTAAAGTTTACTGCCACAGTTTGCAGTGCTCAGCAGAAAGGCAAACAGCTGAGTCATCAGGGAGACAGTGACTTTCTCAATACTGACTTTTTCCAAGTCAGACTTGAGGCACTGAAGGAAAAAAAACCAAAGGAGATTGAAAACAGCGGAATTCAGGAATCTTTCTAGAATTTAGAACCTGGCATCTTCCACTGGTTTAAAAGGAAAGTCACTTCACAGGAATAGATCTTCTGAGCCACTGCTAACAAGTACTGCAATAACCTTCATGTTCAGGTAACATGCCAGATCCCATAGAGGAAACTCACCATTCCCCACCCCCCTGCTCTAACAGGGATGAATTCCACCTGCAGGTCCCTGTTAATTTGGATACAAGCAGGCTGCAACAATCCCAGCTACTACTGGTTGAATCATCCCAACTACTACCAGCAGCCATACCTGGAATGGCTTCTTAAAACTAAACAAACACTCTGCTTTCATACTGAATGATTGATCACAAGGTTCATTTTGACCTCATGCACTGTGGAAGAGACTACTGAACTGACAACTATGTGTCATTATCTGCTTATCAACACATATACAGGAAGAATACAAGGGCAAAAACAAGGCAAGGGGAAAGCAGGGAGACACACACATATACAACAGGGACCAAGCAAGAGAGCGAAATTACATACACCAAAATCTCTGACCTGGAAATCTCTGACCTGGCAGTGAAACAGCCGCCACAGTAAAACTGGAATATCACCCTTCCTAGCTTCCATCTTCTTGACTGGTATTTCCATCATCTCAATCATGAAGATGATGTACAATAAACTATCACATGGAGTGGTGAAGAGTCGGCCTACTTAAAATTTAGATCCTACACTGAATGTTTGTCAGCATCCACTCTCTGTTCTGATTCCTCTAAGAAAACTGCTAACCACTGCACAGTAAAATATAGTACTTACCTCCAGGTTTAAAGAGCAGGATATTGAAGAAAAAAAAAACACATTCTGACCTTAATTTAAGGCACCAATGCCAAGTTCAGCAATGGACAAAGCTTCGACTATCTGCAAGAAAGCAAGAAGCTTGTGTTGCCAACACCAGAAAGCCAGCAGCAGGGGAGGCAGACAGTGGAACATTATGGAAGTTTAGCTGAGAGTCCTCCTGTCCCATGGCCCATTGGACACGGTTTCACTTTCTGCATTTTTACTTCATTAGCTCATAAGCTAATGTCTTGCTAATAGATATTGGGGAGGGGAAAGATGCTGAAGTGTTCTATATTATTTTTAATTGCATTTAAGACACACCAATTATTCTGCAGGCTCATTTAGCACCTAATACTAAAGACGCATTCATATATTTCTAGAAGTAATCTAACCAAAGCATCTCTAAAGATATTCCTGCTAACAATTCCTGTGCAACAGACCTGGAATATTGTCACGAAGGTGCCAGCCAACAGTGGGGACCAAATGCATGACCTGACTTGACCAACTCCCTAGCGAGGCCACAAGCAAGAAAAGACAGGCTATCTCACAGTCATTCAGAGGGAAGGTATCACTGTCTTCTGCTTGAATATAAAGTGGATTTATTTGCAAGATCTGTTAAGTGCTACCCGCTTTCTGCCTCTCATCGACAGTAGGGACATAAGCAAGTTAGGAAGGTTGTTGTCCCATTCTTCTTTCTTTTAGGACACTTCATGTACGGAATGATACCAGGTTCTAAATACTTGCAATGCCTCAACCTTAAGCTGGCATCTGAAATAACTGTTTTTCTTCTTTTTTTTAAGGAACAAATCAATTTATTTTTTTCTTCATTTTTACATCTACTTTGGCTATACCACCCCAGTAGTTCCTAGCGCTTAGCTCGCAAGTCATTACTAGTAATAAGTGAATTGGTAATGTTAACACTGCTTCTAGGGACAGCTGAGCTGCAATACCAAGTGCCTGGTGTCCCACCCTGCCTTGTGTACCTATGATTCCTAATGAAAGACAGACTGTCCCACACATGGATATGCCATCCATATAAGACACTCTGCCTTGGCTGCCATCCCACTCAGCAAAAGCGGCATCATGTTAGAAATCAGCTATATCGTGCTTTATCATCATGCCTGATAAAGTGCCACTTTCTCCTTCATGTTCATCAGCAGTAAGAGCCAGTTGCACTTCAGGACATGCACACACAGTCTTCAGAGTACCACAGAAGGACTAAGTTCACTTCAGAGCTTCTGACAAAATTGCTGCAGACTTCTTCACACATCAAGTGATGCCACTAGCCAAGAACAGCAGCGTAGGCAATTTCAGCTCATTAGCATCAGTTTGTATCTTCTCCTTGATTCCATCCCTCAAACCAGTTTAATGCATCTGAAGGCAGTAAGGTCCAACACAGCTCTGTGGATGCCAGTTCATAAGCTGAGACTTGGTTTGGCTTCCCTGCCCACACCCCAATCCTCTAATTAAACAGATTAATTCCTTGGCTCCAGAAAAGATCAACCTTTTAGACTATTGGCTTCTTACTCTGACATTGAGAAAGTGAAGTGCTTGAAAAAAGCTAGCTTGAAGCAGGTAGTAACGCTTCTTTCCCAGGGCAGTCAGAAGGAACCTCTTAATCAAGTTTTAAAGACGCCTCCCCTGCGGCAAGTCACTTTCCCAGGCTCAAGGGGCAGGGGAAAAAAAAAAAAAACAAAACAAAACAAAACACACCACCATTCTCTGAACAGCTTCACATCAAAAAACCTGAGCACACAAATTCCACATGTCCATGAGAGCGATGAGTTAATAGGAACTTATTAAAAACCTTCCCCAGATAGTGTATTTGAGATAGATAAACATGCTTCAGCTTATCCAATACAAGATATAAGCATGTCTGGGTAGCACAAAGCAAAATAAGTCAGTGAAAAATGTGTTATTTTCAGTGACTCATTGACCCCACCTGCAGAACCCTTTCAAATCTCTCACCCAACAGACCTTCAAACTTCACACAGATAGAGGAAATGAAAAAAGAAAGCTTGGGGGAGGGAAGGAGGAAATCAATTTAACTTTTAACATTTCTTAGATGCATCAAAGGTCTCAGTCATGTAGTTCTATTAGGTTTCTGCGTGGATTCTTGTAAGATGTATGTGGAAAAGCCTTCGCTGGGTTCACTGCATGAGACTGAAGAAAATGCAGACAATATGAATTTGAACTTTAATCTTTTTCTTTCCTGGAAAGCCATCTTCAAAAAAATGTCTAAATAAACTATATATAGATGCTGGCAAGTCGCAAGGCTGAATACAACCTGATCCAATACAAATATTTTGCCACTCTCAGCTCATGAGTGCACAGCAGTACTCAGGTCTCCCTAACTGAACCACGGCATGGCTGTACATCCTCACAGTTGGTACTGGTATTTGTAGTATCTGTGAGGCAAGTTTATAAGCTTATTAAACCCAAAACACAGAAGGCAAAAGCTTACAATAAACAAGGATGAAAAAGAGAAGATTAGAGTGTAAATGACAAAGGAAGATGAGATTAAAACGTGTAGGGTACAACATAGGTGGAGGAGAATTACCACAGGCATGCTTTAATACAGTACGATGATTTTTTTTTCCTGCAGATGCTGGATGGTCTAGACATACTTTCAAACAACATTCCTGGTAGTTAATCCCTCAAGTCTGCTAGTGATTTGACAGGGTTGTAACACTACAAACAATCTTTATTATGTACTTATCTTCCCCTCCCTCCTCAAAAAGGAAATCAAGTGTGCAGAGTATAAAGTGCATTTCATATGATTTGTTAGGATGATCTCCTCCTGGCTTAGGAATGCATCTCCCATTAACATTAATGGGCAACTGCAGATGCACAGAAAGAGGGGAACAGTCATTGCTGTTTCAGCCTTGTACATATTAGTGGTACTCCATGAAATTTTTCTTGCTCACTATCTGATCCCCTAGGATGGAGCAAGCAATTACCACTGAAAAGAATTAACCTTCTGCCCATATATTCTTCATTTTTACCCCTCAACAGTGAAAATTCAATGTTCAAAAAGTGAAAGAAAAAGAAAACATGGAAACCTTTGCAAGCAAAAAGAACATACTTTTATATGGAAAGGAGGCTCAAGACTCTTACAATACTTTGTGAAAGCAGAACTATTAAGACTGGAAGGATGGTGAAATAGGTAGCTAACAGCCCATGAAGCATTTAGCCACCTTCTTTCCCATCCTAATTTGAATACAAATGAAATTCATAGTTTCCTCGGCTTTAGTTTTCAAGGCCAAATCTCAATGTATTGGAAGTTTCCTCTCTTAGTGTATACATGTCCTTCATACAAAACAGAAATCTAGCATGTCAGATTAAGGATTTGCTCACCAGGATAACTTAAATATTTCATTGTGTCAAGGCAGGGCAGGGGGTTGTTTTGGATTTGGGGTTTTTTTTTGGTTTTTTGTTTTGTTTTGGTTTTTTTTAAGAGGAAGTAAAGGTAGAAAGAGGTCAGAAAGAAGCAAAAGTAGATGCTGAGGGAAAGCAACGTTAATACAATCAATACTAAACACTTGAAGAGTTTTTAAAGAGGAAGTTGCTTTAGTTGAAATACATTGTTCTTTGATTACAAAGCAAGCCATGTCCTTGTCTATAGCCAAAAAAGTCTCTTGGTTTTGATAAAGTAACAGAAACCATGAATAACGTTCAAATTCTTATTAAAAAAAATCATTAGCAATAATATTGCTTCTTGGCTATCACTGAACAGCTTTCCAGTTTTAGTCTAGGTTTATAACAAGTTTTCCAGAAAGTTTTGGCCATTGTAACCACTTTACAACTCCGTTGTTTTAAGTGCAACAAAATACTGGGGGGGGGGGGGGGGGCGCATGGGAGAGCATGACTTCACACATTACCACAGAATATTAATCAAACACACTTCCAGCTTAAGTGACAAGATGCAAAGGATAGGGGGAATCCAGCCATAATAACCATCCCTCACAACCCACAAAGAGGCACCACTGCATTAGAGGAGCCACAGCTGTGCAAGCCCCTCCATGAGCAGCAACTGCATCAAATAGTTTGCTACAGGATATCCTGCAACAACTTCACAGATCAGCACAACCTAGTTGGGCTAATGCAGGTAAATAACATTCGGATCCCCTCACAGATTCATTTTAAAAGGAAGCATGTGTCAACCTGAGCTTCATATCCTTTTTGACAAGGGCATATTACCTGATGTGGCTGTGAACTGGACCATCTGCTGTAGGAAGGAGCACCAGAAGTCTTGTTGGCTGTAGTTCTCTGCAAAATAAAAAGACAGACATGTCAAATATTCACCAACATCTCCATCATAAACAGTCAGCTTCACCAATCTCAACCATGTAAACTCCCATAGCAAAAAGAAAACCCAAACAGAAACCCCAAGAAACCATAAATATGATCCAGTAGCATTAAAATCACTGAGATGAAGTTTGCTGAATTTGGTACCAATGCTCTGTTCAGCCTTCAACCTCAGAACCTCCATTTTCACCTCAACTTCTGCATATCACCTAGATTGCAAATTTAAATGCTGAGCCCTAACCTAAATTGGGGCTGCAAAGCACTACCCTTCAGACAGAGAATTCACTCAGATTAAGCAAGCATGCTCTAAACTCACATTTATTCCAGAAAGGAATCATTAAAGGGGTTTGTCTGCATGTTTTGAGAAGTTATATCTGTATTTTTCCCTAACTCATAGTGATGCTTCATTCTATACTTCATACTAGTTTTATAGAAGCTGTTCTTAACTCAGAGAATAAAGCAAAATTGTTCTTTTAGAATCACTTCACCCTACTCAGAAATGAAACTTGAATATTTTTGGAATAGGTAATGAAAGAGATTAGTTATTCACCAACTTCTTTTTGAAGAAAAGCCACAGTCTTTATGATTTGTGCCTATACTTCTTTCACCCACTTCCCTTTTTTTTTTCCTGAAGCACTAAGAGCAAAAGACTATGGTCATTCAAATCCCTATGATGTGTGTCACATACAGACCTTATAATCAAACTGCCTTTGATATTGCAGAAGAATCAATTTAATATGGTGTCTAGTAGAACACCACCAATTATTTTAATACACGTTAACACCAGTTCCAAAATTATTTTATACCATGAACTTCTACACTATTTACTCCTAGTTTAGGTGAGAGCCTAATGTAACACAGAGGTCCTCCAAATCCATCCCTCACTTACGTATATTTGGTGCTTCTAAAAAAGCCTCTAAACACCACACCACAGCTAGTAGCCAAATATCTTGCAAGTATATCACTACTACATTGTGTAAGCTCAGGTATTACAGAAACCTTGTGACAACAAGGCTATCTGTATCAGGAAGATCAGGTAGATTTGAGTTACCTACTCATGAGATCCAAATTCAAACAGGCTTTCCAGACATGAGATATTAATTTATCAGTACATTATGTCACCAGCAGGACGCTAATAAGGGGACAGATTCATATTTGAACCATATGGACATAAACTATACAAAAAAATGCAAGAAAGACAATCCATGTGAGATTTATACCACAATGTAGTATACCCTTTGTAAGTATGAAAATAAATAGCTTATGGCTTTTAACACCCAAGGATATAGTACATTTCTATGCCAATTATAACCACTAGGGCTTATACATCATTACATATTCTAAAGCTGGCATGTCATCCCCACTAATGAGAAACAGCCACTGCTGTAATTGTGCTTTTGTGTTAGTCTATCAAAAAGCAGTTATTTTACAAATTTAATTATTAGCATTACTGTATAGCGTATTTAGCTTCTACTGGACACCCTTAGAAGGATAGGCATTTTTTTAATAAACAGATACACCATGCAACAGAATAACACTTAATTTTGATAGAAGCTTCAAAAAAGACAAACTGCATACAATGTCGATTTCAGCTGTATAAAAACTTATGAAAACTATCCCCATCTGCTTCAGAAGAAAAACTGGTCAATCTATGAATAACAAGTTGAATAACAAGATAGCTAGAGTTTTTCTAGAAGCATCTAGAAGTTGCTTTCCAGCAAGATACCTTTCCACAAGCACCACACACCTTTGTTCACATATATATATATAAAAAGTACATCTACCCTTAGTATTGTCCAATAAAAACTGCATATTCCTTCTGTCTAAACACATAAATAGCAGTCTTTGATTTCATTATTTACTCCAACACCTGTTACCTCTAGTAGGTACATTTCCTCTACAGCAATCGCTCTTTTGAATTCTTCCACCTCAGTTTCAAGGACATCCCAAAGATATCCCGCAGGGAAACAGTACTGCAATATTACAGAGAAACAAGAGAACTCTTTCCAGGCCAGGCAGCCAGCAGACAAATACCTCCAAAGACAAAGGCAGAAGATCACTTTTTGTCTAACTTTACAAACAAGAAAGGACCAGAGCCTCAGAAGTATTTAGCAGCCGACCTCCATCTTCTAATTTGATTAAGAGGTAGGCGCTTTAAAAAAAAACTGTAAAAATAGTAGTCTAAGAGGTCTAAGATCAGCATTTATTTCCCCTGTCCTCTCAGCCCTTTTTTTTTTGTCCATTCACAGATCAATGAGTAGGATCACTTGCATGTTCCAAGGCAGTCAAAATATTAGATTATAGAGCAAACAGGAGCTTCTGTATCAGATCATTTGGAGTAGATTCTGAAAGATCTGGAAAATACTTCCATCTGAGCATCTCTCCAAGTGCTAAGGAGCAACAGGAAAAAAACTGAAGACTAGACCACATCCCCTGCTTTTCTCAGCAGTTAAAATATTTGAGGCAGGTGACTTAAAAAAACATGCATGAACAAACTCCAAACACACACATGCACACTCTCACTCCTATTTCACTGCAAACAGCAGAAATTGGACAACCACCTACCTTTAAGAGTATGAACCCTCGCACCTCGCAGACAAGATCATAAGGTACACCCCACTCTGTACTAGATGAATAGCTTTTGCACATAGCTTGCACCACAAAGGAGACCTCAAGGTGTTAAGTTTTCACTAGGTATTTTACCAGGGAGAACCTGGGCTGCATTCAACCCCTTAAGCTACATCCCCTTCTTCAGTTAAAATCACCTTCCTCATCACTCTCCCTTCTGAGAGAGAAGGAGCACATACACAGAACATTTAAGGAACTCTCCCTCTGGCACCATTAGCACTTGAGCACAAGCCCTAGACATAAACCCCCTCTCTGGTCTTGTAGAGCTCCCTGACAGCATCATTTGAAACATCTAAACCAAGCAGCTCTCAACTCTCCCTGGGTCTCCAGCAAGCCCCCACTCTTAGCTAGGATTATACTCAGCCCTTCTACCTTCCCAGCTCATTTCTGCTCCCTGCAAGCTGTCTCTCAGCCATATGTAGGTACAAAAAAAACCCTCCCCAGCTATTAAAAACTAATTAGGACTGACCGTTCTAATTACCTGCTTGCCCAAGCTGTTCCTTATGTCCTTGCCCCTCCTCCTCATTCCCCCCACCTGTGAAGAGAGGTTAAACTCACACAGCTGCAGGTGACCACCAGTCGCTTTAAAAGACCAATGAACTTCTGCTGAAAACTTTAGAAAAGTAAAACAATTTTCACAGCAGACTGTACTTCTGAAGGCAATAAAACTGCCAATTGGACATGTGGGTTTTGGTATCTGAGCTGGAAGTTATGGAACAAAAGAAGAGTGAGAGAGGAAAGCTGGTGGTCTGCACACCACTGCCCCCACAACAGTCAGTATGAGAGAAGAAAATCTCATGCAGGTCCAGGTGCAACACGTGCTCCAAGCACATGGCCAGACCCAAGCCTGACCATGAGGAATGCTGATGAAACATCAGGCTGCCTCCAAATCCCAGTGAGAGCAGGAAAAAAAGTACTTTTTTCATAGCAATAAAGTAGCACAGATAAAAGAAGAGCAAATGATGCAGTGTACATGCAAAGCTGCTGTTTTATATGCGGTTTGCAGTAAAACTGTTTTCTCAGAAGATTCCTACTACTGAACACAGTAGATAACATAGCAAGAAGCCAGAAAAAAATCTTTTAGGAGAATACATGGAAATCTGAGTATGGCTCAACAGGATAGCTCATGAAAAGATGTTACTGTTTCATTCTTGGGCTAAGGCTATTAGTGACTGTACACAATACAAGCCAAGATCATATACAGTCCATAAGTAATTCCTCATTCAGTCAAGGAGAGCTTCAATGTAAGGCCACGCTTCAAAATTAGGAAAGAAAAACAGAGCACAGAGGAAGTTACACGTGTTGTTACTCTGGCAATATTTCTAAAAGCAAAAAAGAGTATATATTCTGATAACAAAGCCAAAGTTTATAACTTGTTCTACAGCCAAATAAACTTATAAAGCCTTCTGATGGGCATGGCAATTCATCCCATTAGCTTGGAAAAGTATCTTAAGATACGATGAATTACTGTCTGGAAGTACCTGTCTCTTTCCATCCGCTCACTGGAGAGAGAGGCTAAGCAGCCTCTTGAGACATCTAACTTTAGATGGCTAATGTTAGGTGAAATTAAATCTACCCACACTCCCTGTTCTCCTTCATACCAAGGGACCTAGGCAATTTGTCCTCTTCTAGGGTTTAACGGGTTATTATGGTAGCAAATTTGCTGTGTAATCGGGGTACTTTTGAACTGCCTTGCGAACTCCTGTAAACTGTGTTAATCTTTCAAACGCGGCTCGCTGGTAAAGATGTGAAGTACTATCTTGACTTTCAGGACTTTTAGAATTTTTGGGCTGGGCAAGAAGGGGAGAAAAGATTTTTACTTATAAATAGACAAAAATAATATGAAAGTAAATGGAAGATAATACTAAACATTTAATACATCAAAACCATTTTTTTCAGAGAAAAAACTACTTAGACTTATACCTGTAGTTCTTTGAGAATACAGTTATAGTTAGATGATATACTGCCAATTCCTGGGCTCTGCAGTTTCCTGGCCTAAAACCTTGCTGGCATTCAGCAGGTATCTTGCTCATCAGTTTTATTGGAGATGTTCCTTGTTTGAAGAGTATAGAGTTCAGCTGTTTATACAAAGGCTGACATCAAACTCAGGATATGTTTTGCACTGTCCAATATCTAGATTACTTTTTTCCTATTATTTGCTATGGAATTTTCCTGACTTTTCTTTAAATTCAAAAGTTCATTTGCTGAACAAAGTAATAGTGACATCTGACAACACTATAAGATGTTAAGGCATGGAAGTTCTTTCTTTGAAGTTTGCTTTCTTTTTTTTTCATGGAGTTTTGTATATGTGTGACTTTTGCAAAGAGGAATCAGTAATGTTATGTTAAAAAGGAACAATATTCAATGGCTCCTTATTGACAGATACAGGCTTTTGGGTTCACTTGTTTATTCCATTTTATTTCACACCAGGAGTTTACAAAGACAAACACAAGTGAAAAATAAAGTTTTAACTTCTCATACTATAAAAGGCTGTAATGTTCTTTATGACTCTCCGGAAACAAACAGTGGGTGAAGTCCTTTTGCCATTAACCATAGTGGGGAGGGGACTGGTTTTTGAAGTATTGAGTTTTATTTCTTTTTACTTATTGACCTTATTCCACAACAGTCCAGTATAGAAAATGACAAGTTATTAATTTCTGTATACAAGTTAAATAGAAAAGGTGACAACTTATCTGATTCTGTCTGATCAAAGATAGTGCTTCGAGGAATTACAGAGTCTGAAATTTGAACCAGTAATATCTCTTGAAACAACATGGACTTCATGCCTACATATCAATCCATCCCTGCCTCTGGTCTGGCTCCAGACACTCTTAAGCCTTGTTCATTCTCTGTGTGGGGTAAGACCTCGCACACTTAGTGATATTAAATCCTTCACAGCCTCTTCCTCACAAACGTCATCCCAACGGATCGGAGGAGTCAGCTCAGTGGAAAGGGTCTCTCTGTGCTTCCAATCTGGTATCGCACCTGGCTCCATGGGGAGACAAACCCCGCTGAAGCCTGCTCATTACAGATGTGCCGCTCACCCATGAAGCCATTTTCACTCCTGTGCCATAAATGTATACGATTCCTTGCTCCCTTCGAAACCTTGTCCCATTTTTCAACAAAACCAATACTATGCTGGAAATTCATAGCTACTGCCACTCAGGACATAAGACAAAAGAAACTGCAAATACTTTAAAGATCCATGGTTTCTTCAATACCATACAATTAAAGTTAATTTTCAGGTTCTCATTCCTCACAGTTAAAAATCCTCCAGAACTGCCTGGAAAACTACCTGCTTTCTAGTGAGACTAGCACTACGAAATTCCAGAGAGATGGACTTTTTTTTTTTTTTTTGGTCAGAAAAATGAGGACAGAAAAGGTTGATAATTAGATTAATAACAGGAACATCACTTCATTACAGCTATGCAGCAGTCTTTACCACTCCATGGCAGACATTGCTGATCATGGGGTTAGGACATAAAATGAAATGTGGTGGTGTTGACAGCAGTGGAAAGATGGTACGTGGCACAACAGTATGGTGTTCTCTTCCATGCAAAGGGCACATGATGCATTCTTCAGCTAGCTTGGCAGCTGAGTGAATAGCATATGTCAAAGTGACATCATTGTTTTGCAGTGATGAGATGATGCAGGAGAATCATCAAGAATGTTGGCCCATAAAAGTATAGAATCAAGAAGAAAGCATTAAAAAAGCAGCTGATCTGGATACAGTGGTCAGGACGTAAAATGTAACAGAATTATGAGAGGTGAAGTTTGTAAGTTGTAAATGAAATACATTTATAAGTTGTGCATGAAAAAGTGCGCAGTGGGAAAACAAACTTTCCTTAAGATTGTTGCACAATGTCATCAGGGATTACTTCCTCTACCTTACAGAAATCAATGTTATGACAGGAAGAGACAGAGCAGGAGAGATATTGACTGAGCTGTCAACCATAGGAGTACATCTCTCTGAACCTGTGGGTTTGGGCTTTGATGAAGCAAATGCATACAGTAGACGTTTTTATAGGAACACAGGCACTCACTCAAAGTATTCACTTGCATTTTATATCCGCGGTCTACTTTCAGTCATCAACATAGTGACTCATAATTTTTGAGGTGAAATTGCCAAAAGTAGTATAATTCATCTATTACTCACCCCATCAGTGGATTCCTGACAGTTTAGCAATTTTACATGGGCTCTGAACCATGGTGTAGGGCTTGTCATGACACTATGATTCCCCCTCTTTTTTCTCTTTGTCCACTCCTGTTCCCAATTTAATATAGGTATTTTGGCACCGTGGAAGGAAAAAATGCTGGACAAAGCCAGGGATGAAAATATCCTCTCTTCAGAAACTCTCTTTACACTTACCAATCAGGAGTTTTGTGTTAAACAAAAAACCCTTCACTTTGTGACCTCCCATATCCTACTTGATTGTTAAAACTATTAATGAATGTATTTGAAATTTCAAAGTATATCTTTAAATGGGGATGAAGTCCACAAGCCTTTTATATCTCACAAACCGAGTAAGAACCGATATTAGAGATAGCACTACCCATCTCAAACCACATCTACCTTAGCAGAACTGGCTGGTCAAGCTCAAGCCAACAATGCTGTAGCCATTAATTCCTCCTCCATTCCCATTTGTATTGGCCAATGAAAGTGCAGCGTACTTGAATCACAAACAAGCTGAAAACCTGTTATTGTTGGTGACATGCAACAACTTCTTTCTTAGGAATTCTAATATGGTGAAAGAACTTCTCATCTCTGTGGAGATGCTACATACACCATGATTTGCTGTGCAGTCAGCACTTTCTCCCAAAGCCAGAGAGTTTGAAGATAAGCTGCAAAGAGATCGAGGAACAACCTTCAAGTCTTCCAGATGGAGTTGACATAAAGTTGGCATCCTTATCCCATAATATGTACAATTAAGAAATTGTAAGAAAGTCACAAGACTTGAAAACACGCAATAAGATAAGGAGGAGAAATCATCTCAGCTTGAGTGAAAAAAAAGAAAAACGAGAATATGGAAACAGTCGACGCTTTGAGGTCAAGAACTCTCCCAAGCACTACAGAGAAGGTAGGGGAGCACATCACAGCCATATGAGAGATAATATAGTCAGAAAGTAGATTTTTAAAAGTTAGCTGCTGCTTCTGTGGAAAAAAGACTACAAGGTAGGAAGTAAGTATAGTATTAAGTTGAGCGATGTTACATTATCAGTAATCAGTAACTTTAAACAGTCAGTCAGGGAACACAACAGTACTTACATTACCAGGACATCTGCTCCTATTGAAAGAACGCACAATGAAATATAAGATGCATTATCAGAAGAACTTGGAACATATGACATCTTTTATGCCCTTTGGACTCTCACCATTTTCCCAAGCAAATGAAATGCTGGGGCACAAGGAGGTGTTGGGAACGAACTATAAAAAAGACAGTCTTGGTTATGGCAGACAGTGGAATGGGGTTAGTTTTGTGGGACTGAAAGATGTGGCTTTCTTCAAAAGTTTGCACAGGTCTGCAAAAATGGAATTAACAGGTATATATTGATTTGAGACAAAGGAATAACACTGGGAATGTAAAAGAATTTCATTGTAGTGAAAGCTGTTCTCTTCCAGCAGCTATTCTGAGAAACGTATCTGTCCCATTAAAAAATCAGACAAGAAATATGAAAAGTGACCCAGAATCTTTGAGTAATAACAGGTCTGAGGTGTTAAAAG
This sequence comes from Platalea leucorodia, assembly GCF_965183815.1. Lineage (NCBI taxonomy): Eukaryota > Metazoa > Chordata > Aves > Pelecaniformes > Threskiornithidae > Platalea > Platalea leucorodia. The sequence continues at coordinate 124,390,908 of NC_138823.1, forward strand.
ATAACGAAGTGACCACACAGAATACTGACATTGAGAAGGAGACCTTCAGAGATAGATACACTTTAGAGAGTATTAAAAATCATTAGAGGAACAAATGCAAATATAAAAACAATGGATGCTTTCATAAAGGTGTGGGGGGATCCTTCCTTCTTTTATTAATGTTCACCAAAGATAATAAGAATGCAGAATTATGCTTACATTGAAGATTATAATAAAGCCAGAACAGAGAAAAGCCTTGATAAGACAATGCAAAAGACAATAGTGCAGAAATTGAAGTAAAAGATGGTATACAGTAGATGTACTAATCAGAATATTTTACATGTATTTCAGTACTGGGAGGCAAGGACATGAATCATGAAGGTTCAGGAAAGTACTAAAATAAAAATCTTTATTTGCAAACAATGCAATCATAGAAAGGTGGAGGAGGTACTCTAATGATCTCTTTAATGGTGAGACAGATGAAACTGAACAACAAAAGGCTATTTTCTAGATAAATGAGTCATTCACAGAAGAATCAAATTTTTAAAGTATTCAAAAGGCAATTAGACATTCAGGAAAAATGCTTGCAATTCCTGCTAAATTATTAAGACCAGGACACAATAAGGTTAGTCCATTTTTTTACAACCTAATTTTGAAAACATTCCCAAGGAGTGGAAAGTCACATTTCCAATTTCAAAATAGGGATGTATTGGAAATGTAAGAATTATTTGTACATTTCTTCTCACTACAACCTCAAAAATCCATCCTCCATACCTTTTACAGACACATACTCATTAAACAGAGGAAACAGTGAGAGACACTGAGTATTGGTGTCTGGCAAAGAGCATGATGTTCCCTCCCAAGATTAGTCACAAAAAATGAAAGCAAGCAATCAATTTCAGTTAGATCTTGTCTCAAGAGAAAATGCTGATATAAACACAATTAAAGTGTAATTTCTTAGAGGATTTAGGAAGAATATGCTAGTGGGTCTTCGGTCTGCAGGGAGAGCATCTGACATCTTAGAAGACCATAGCACAAGCATGCAGCTCTTTGTCTGATACGTAGAAAGTTGAGTGCTTTCTAAGTAGGGAGACAATTTCTGCTCTGTTTCATAGCAATCCAACGCATGCTAAAGTGGAAAGAGGAAGCAGCCCTATACTTTTCAGAGCGGTCTAGTCATGGGGAGAATCTGGGGTTGGAAGGAACTGAAGCAATCTGCCTCGACTTCTGAGCAATAGGCTCCTGTAAGAAAGACAACATAGGAAGAAAAGGGTGTTTTCAGATCAATGAACATAGCAAGAAAAATTCAAGGAATATAAAACCAGGTAAATAGCTGTGTAATGATGAGATTTTGAGCAAGCCTTCTGTCAGGCAATTGCATGAGGTTGCAATGAGTTTGGTAGCTTAAATACCTAGCAGCATTAAATAATAGTACAAATTTGTGGGAGGAAGAAATTCAATTATTTGCTACTTTGACCCTAGTGAGAGTGGGGAAATTTGTCTTTATACTCTTATTTTCCTAAAAAAACCCTAAAGAGTCACCAAAGTAAAAAAAGTGATCATTTGACTAGATTAGCACTGATACTGCCTAATCATCAGCTGAGACAAGGAGCTGACAAACCAAAGGGGTGACATCGTACTGCAGTTTGACTGTAGGCAGTGCTAGCATAATATAACTAGCATGGGTGACAGCTGCTGTGACTGTGAAGCGGTACAAGGTTTACTACCTGTCAACCACCACAGCAAACTTGCCGGGCTCTTGGGTACATAAAGTACTCTCATTTTGTTGCAGACATTTCTGCAGAGAATTACTGAGAATACAGTTAGCTGACTGTTTTGCACAGGATCCACACCACCTCTGTTACTGCCCAAGCAATATGTTGGACATGATTTTTATATAGAGATTCTAGTAATCCAGATGATACTCTTTGGCAAACAGTAGGCTCGTTTATCTAAAGGCTGTGAAATCCTACACCTATTGTCTCCACCTACCTTCTTCTTCTACCAGTATGAGCCTTTAGGTTCTCCTCCTTGTTCAAAACCCCTCTGCTTGCTCCCCGCGTTCAGCTCACGCTCCTTCTCCCCCGGGCCTATCACGCAATCTAAATCCCAACACCACAGAAGGTGAGAAAGGCATTCAAATTTGGCTGTCACTGCAAGAGGAGAGATGCGACATAGTGGCAGCAATAACTGCGAAAATTACCATTCCAGCTTCTTCAAATGCCCCTCCCTCCACTGGGATCGAGGCACACCACAGCAATAAATTCTTCTAAGAGCCCTTAAATCTATCACACTAATTGCTAAATGTGGAGTAGCCATTCATCTTTCCTGGTAACATTGCAATGCATGAATTTGCTGTAAGATTTTTTTTTTTTATTGTTTCCTTATGATTAAAGTATAAAATAAAAGAAAAAGTAACATCACTCTGTCTACTTTCAGGCTAATACTTCTTTTTGAAGCCTGGAGAGGAGTTCAGGATTGAAAAAATGAAAGATAAGGAGAATTGTCAACAGAAAAGGACGACTATTTCCCTGCTCTATTCACATGCATTCTTAGCACTTAAGACATTTATTTCTAGACTGCAGCATGAATAAACAACACCCATATTTTCAGAAATTTCCTAATAACTTTCCCTTTAAACTTCTTTCTAGAAATCTCACAGCAAGTCTCCGTTCAATTAGCATAGACAGTAAGAGAAATTGGACTGTATTTTAGCAGAGAGGTCAAATATTTAAAATAATAATATTCTTTGGAGTTGGTCGATAAATATACGCGGAAAGAGATGTCAAGGAAAACACAGGCAATAATGAGAGGCAAACTTGGGATCGTGAGCATGTCTTTTGTCAATTTGTTCAGCGTACAGCAACCTTGCCAAATTAAGAAAATTCCAAGTGCATTAGGAAAGGCTGCCCTCTTCAGACAAACTTAATAAAAGGTACCCAGAATAAGTTCTAAGTGTCTTGAAGTTAAAATAAAAATGTGGTGAAATGAACTGTGCAGTGCAATATCAACATAATATCAACTTTCTTTTGCTTAATAACAATTTGCTACTACATAAAGAAAAGCACTTGTCATTAGCTACATATTAATGTGTGTTTGTTTAGACTCACTACAGATCCATTCATACATTTTCTATAAGTCTGTTAAAACTTTCATTCATATGCTGAAATACAGAGAATTAATTAAGAAAGCTATTGAGTCTGAGCTTTTTCTATACTGTCATATGGAAAAATAACACATTTTGCAGTGCTGAATTTCTGTCACACGGGAATTTTCATTAAACACAATAAACTTGCTTCTTTTCTCTAACAAAACTTGAGGTTTAGATATATTTTGATCTCCCTAATGATCCAAAATAGTGAGTGGAAAAATGTGTTTGTCATCATGATTGGTGTTTTATACTAGATGGCTATTTTTAATTTCTTTTCCTTAAATCTTTCATGAACAACTAGGAAACTGAGGTTACTTAGCCAGAAAATTACTTTTCTTTTCCTCACTATTGGTCATCTGAGTGTCTTCACAGGTGAAACTGTGGATGTTTATCTTGCATCACACCAGGTGGCAAAACACAAGGCCACCAGGTACTTTCCTGGTGAATATGAATGAATTTTCATAAGGAAGATGACCTGTATGAAGAAAATAACTGTATCTGGGTTTACTACTGTAAATAACAGCTTCCAATTTATGGAAGGTGAGGAGGACATAAATACTTTTAGCGGTCTTTTACTTTGAAAACTGAAAGGTGTATCATGGAATCTGCCAAGGAGAACCAGTAATACAGATTATGTTCCACAATACCAAACTCAATACTTATCTATCAAAATTTTTGAAGTCCTTTAACAGGAAGGACTTTTTGAAGTCCTTTAACAGGACCTGGGACTGTACTAGGCAAACTTTTTAAAACAGTTAATTAACTGTCAATATAGCCCCCTAAAGTTGCTCCAGAACAGGGAGCAAAGACGATGCTACTAAACGAGGAAGTATTAGTAGTGACAGAAAGATACAAGGGATTTAACTGCCAGCTTAATGGAAGTCTCTCCATTCATCCTTAGACAAAGTCTCTTTTCTAGCTTTTCAGCAAAGCCTCCAATGTCATGATATCTCGGAGGAATACGCTTAACTGCCCAATAAGCTCGTGAGCTGAGATATGGCTCTTTTTCATTGCAAAACACCTTCTTTTTTGGTCTCAAAGCACTTCCCCTAAGCTTGATAAATCCAGTTCATTCTATACTCTGCTCCAAAATGTGAATCGAGTTCCCTGCCTCCTTCACCACATCACACCGGCTTCATGGACAAGAGGTAATATCTTCTTCAAACGTCCCTTTCCACAGAAAGTCTCTTGAGCCTGTGATACAGGCAGCATTTCCAAGTTCACTTTAACAAAAAACCCACACTCTTAACTTTAAGCATGTGGGGAAGTCCCTCTGAAGGCTTCTCTTTTTTTTTTTTTTTTTTGCCTTTGTTAAATAGGATTTGGTTTAAGATGTACTTTAAGTTAAGCATTACTTAAATGCTTTGTTGAACTGGGGCCTGAAATGGGACTTTAATTTCCTTAACAACTCTCAATATACCATTGCTAGAATAAATGTAGAAAAATCAGACTTTCTAAAAAAATGTGTCTCAAGGGCACTAGTACAAGCAAATTATGGAGAAGTTAAATAATGCCAAACTATAAATCTCATATCTACCAACACTTATCCATCTGTCTTACCAGCATGCTAAGGAGCAGGTCTTGTTTAAAGACTGAGATGTTAGAGCTGGAAATGAATACTTGCTTTTTAGTCCCCTCCTATACTATGGTATTCAGTTTCATGTATAATTGATGGGCTGAAATTTTAAGATAGATAGAGTAAATAAATTATGAGTATTCAAAATATCGCGCTTTTGCCAGTAAAACCCTGTTATTCTTCACACTGACTCAGCCACCTCTTGTGCTGCTATCTTTATTTATAGGAGCAGTATTTTCTGTGATTTTGTGGTATACGCTTACTAAAATGATTTCGATGGAAAACATAACCATGAATCTGTAATAATCAAAATACAGTACAGTTTTGTTTGAGTATTTTTCCTTCATTCAATTGAGACACAGTGTAAAAGAAAGGCATATTAGTTGAATACCAGCATTTTATATGCTATTGCTAGTTCTTGCACAATAGAATTCCTGAGAACTGTGCTGTAATTCTTTCCTGCAGTGAAACACAGGGGTGTCCACATTGGCATTCTTGAATTTTCTTACGCTGTTAAATTATAAGACTGCTTGTACTATGAAGAGAGATTGGGTTATGAATTTTCTGAAGTGACAGATTCTGTTATATAAACCACTGGTGAGTCTGGGAATGTCATTCAACATTTTCAGCTTTGGAATGAATTTTGTTCTCCTTCTTCCCATGAGAAAATTAAAAATGTTCACAATTTTACTGGTAAGGAGTGCAGTTTCCACGACAAAGTCACATCCCTGGGAAAACCCCAAGTACTTCTTCCAGCCATGGGAGGACAGAGCGGTGGATGTACAGAGGTACAGTTCTGTCCTGACAGCTGTGCACCTGTTGCGAGTTACTGAGAAACTCAAACAAGGATCCTAAAATTAAAAGGCTGCTCTACAAGATAGCCGCAGCATACTTCTTGTAAAAGACAAGGCTAACGGGCTTGGAAAAATAATAGAAGAAATAGGTTTTGTGGAATTCATTATAAGCCTTTTTAAAAAAAAAAAAATACTGGTCTTTTCTCCCATCACATGCAAGTCTTTCCACTTCTTTCAGGCCCAGGCTGGTAAGAGGGCTAGTCAGGTATGCCCACTGTCCTTCAGCATTACAGATATGGCATCAAAAGTGAACTGTGAAGTAACTGTCTGATACCACTTATAAAAGTTACTATATCATATTCGTATACAAATTACTTCGTTCAGTGACAATTCGTAATTGCAGCCTACAGAGTCCATTCAGGACTTGATAAAGCAAATAACTTGAGCAGTAAGAACTCTTCTACAGACAGCAACTGTCAGTAAAAATAACTTGAACAGGTAAATGAACACATGGAAATTTATTAGTAGAGAAAAAACACAAGAAATGAAAGTTTGTAATGGGATAAAATACAAGTTCTTATTGAAACATTAGAGGAAGGCAGCGTAAATTCAGGGACAAGAAAAAGATTACCGATTTTTCCTTAAATAAAAACAAGAAAGCAACCTAACTGTCTCCCAAGCACTGGCTGATAAATTCACTCAAAGAAATACAGTTTGAATTTGCCTGTCTACTTTTTCTAGGCAAAAGCCATCAAGAACATAGCAACAGCATTATTCCAAAATCTGCAAGCTTCACAGTCCTCTCAGATACTCACCTTCAGACTTCTAACCAGAAAATGGGGGAAAACAAACAACACCCCTCCCTAAATACCCTAACCTCTCAAATAGCATGTTGATGTAACCTCATTACCTCTGCTCAGAATTACTTTAGATTTTATCCCCCAAAAAACAGAAATATATAAAACTTGATGCTTCAGAGCATATCTCCAGGTCTCTGCAATTATTCTGGGCAGAAACTCCCTAGGTGATTTCTAACACCTTCTTGTCACATCAAAGACAAGTGACAAACCTAGGCTGACCACCAGGCTCACCCACCTGCAAAAGCTAAGTCAATTTTCGCATCGCTTGTAGACCTCTCTGCAAGCATCAGCATGGCCGTTCGCAAAACGTTCACAGCCTGCTTTCAACACCTGAACACTTTGGAAGGCGGAGTATGAAACTCTTCACAACCTTAAAGGTAAGCTTCAGTCAGCAGATGCAACTCTTGAGTAAGACAAGGAGGTCTAAACACCTTAGCACTGCATTTCAGGAAGTCGGGCGTCTGGAAGATAAAAGCTCACACTCACAGACCCAAACTACAACTTGTACGAAATATCGTAGTAAGATCTGAAATATAGAGGAAAAACAGTTCTTCCTGGGATGTGTCATAAAAAATGTACGCTCTTGGAAAAAAAACAAGAAAGAAAGTGAGCTGATATTCACTAAAAATGGAAGAAAATGCGCAACACAGTTTTATCGTACTTAAACACAGTATAAATCCATTTGAGTAGTTCGGAATGGGGCAGGGAGAGATTAGTTTAAAATTTAATCTGGCTGTTCAGATTGCAGGCAGAAAAACCACAATTCAACCTAGACAACCTGCTTAAGTTCAACCAAAAAAATCATCGAACAAGGGCAGAGATCCAGCGGAGCCCAACGAGTCCTTCACCAGGTGTACAGAAGAGTTTCAGCTGCGTAATACCAGCGGTGTGTTAAGTCAAGTCCTGTGTCAGGGTACTTGGCTAGTAGAAATAGAATCTGCAGTTGAAGCAGGCCAGCTTTCCTTACAACATAAAAGTCGTATCCAGTATGATGTATATACACTGGCTGCATTAATAGGACTTCTAAATTCCCATTTTAACCAGTGAGTGTTTCGGCACACTGCACTGGGGAATGATTCTGTGCTCGGCCAGCACAGCTTATTGCAGCTCTCCCGGAGAAAGAGCCACTTCTCTTCCAGCTGCGTGACGTTGCTCTGATGTCAGATTTCGTAACACCCCTTAGGTCCAACTTAGGTATGCCAACACAAGATCTTTGTATAGGCTGGGACCGTACTCACAGACACGGATACTGAAAGAGGCCTTGGCAAAACAATCACTGAACCCACATTTGGCCTGTGTCCTTGTACCTTCAAGCTGGGATTTTCAAAGGAGTTTGAATTTCACTGGCAGATGAACACATAATACCCCTTCATTCCTTTGAAGAGGCCAGTCTGAAGCTATAATGAGCCTGCAAATAGTGATTAGCATTTAAAGTGGCACCCTCAATAATAAAATCTCTGTGAGCCAGATTCTAGTTTTCTGGAAGTGAAAGACACTATTCACATTTACCTCTCAGGAGCCCAATTTTGGTCTCGTACTGCTAAATGAGAGGTCACAAGGTATCAGCTCTAGTGAATTGCTCCTAGGGTCTTCAGGTAAGATTTAATTCTTGGCATTTCATTTGCAAGCGTTCTGGAGGCTGCAGTTTACTGCTCCCTGCTCCGTTCCCCTTCCAGCCTGAAGAGCAGTACCTGTTGTCAGCCAGGCTGCAGGAGGCTGGAGTGATGCCTTCCTAGTCCAAAGACTCACACCTCCTCCCAAGTGGGCGTGAATAACCATCTCTGAAGTCTGACTTTCCCATTACACTCAAAAATCCTGTTCCCCACCTCTGGAGCCAGACAGAGTTATGGGGCTATGAGGGTCTTTGTGGTATGCTCTGCATCTCTCCTACCTGCTGAGACCAAGTCCATGGTAGCTACTTACAGTTCAGCTCAGTCTTCAGCAAAGCATTTCATCGATAAATGTTGTACGGGGCTAGTTAAAAGCACAGGGGAAGGATTTATCCTGACATCAAATTGAAGCTTAGTAAAACCAAAATAACAAATGAACAAACCCACAGCCAAGTAAAAATATCTGAACCCACAAGTGGGGAAGCATTCAAGTAACAGTAAAGCTTTCATTCCTAGCTGCTTCTGCAGAAGTAGGTGTTAAGCAGAAATGCCTCACAGAAACAAACCTAACCTGGGCAGGCTTTTTAGGGAGAGTAAGCAGACAGAAAAGTCTCTTGATGCCCATGTAAACCCCATTACCTCTCTTTTTACCTTCTGCCACAGCCCACACAAGGACGCTGGTCAAACAGGTCAGAGAAAAGGCCAAGCGCGGGCTTAGGAGCTGTACGTTCCCCAGAGAAGACCTCCTCTGCTCTGATTTTTAAAAAACATCAAGTCTCTTACTTTTCTACATTAATTTTGAAATCTGTTCCATTTTCCACGCTTGACTAGAGAAACCATCTCTGAAGTCCCTGAAATAAAAATATTAAGGAGAACACCAAAGTGTTTTTAAAATACTGTAGCACTCGAGTCTCTGTCTGCCACTCGATGGCACATAGCAATTTAAAATTATTGAAGCTCTTAAATTAAGTGCTTAAATTTGAAGGTGATCATCACTCTGAACATGTGAATTGTACAGCTATCTGAACTATCAAAGCATTCCAATTTACTCTAAGCAGGTCATTTTTGGAAGTGATAAGGGAGACTGTGATTGCCCAGCCTGCACTGATTTAAAGCTAGTGAAGTTTTCTATTCGTTTTTACAAGTACTTCAGCAATTCTGGTAACTTATAAGAATCCTGTGCTGAACACATCTGAGCAAGTTGGGGGGTATATGTGTGATTTTTTTTTTGTTTTGCTTTTAATCAGCAATTTTGCATCAGCATTTTCCTTCAGGAGTCAAGTCAAAGCAGGTGCTTTTCCCTAGTTCCTCCACAGTTGTGTGGATATAAAAATTGAACACCCATATCCATTTTCAAAGTCTTCAATTCACTTAATATACAGTGTACAATTTTCTGAGTGTACTGAAAATTTCATTGCTTTGTAGCTACAAATTGAAACCTATAATGCTTATCTCCAGGAAGCAATCATTAATGCCTTTTTTTACAATAGAATATATTTAGTCTTGCAATTTTGGCACACAGTGCCTTTTGAAAGTATTTTCTTAAATGAACTAGTAATAGCTAGTTACCCCCTGTAATATATTACTCAGTGATGAAATAGTTATATTCCATACAAAAACCTTTTATAGCTGTAAGGACTATAGAAACACAAGAGATCCTTAAACTCCAGGATGATTCTTTCCTCTGCCATCCAAAGTAGCTTAGGGCCAGAACAAGGCCTTGCCAGGTTTTTTTTGGATTTGGACAGCTTTCTACATATTCCCAGAATTGTTAAATATTGCACTATTTCCCACACTGCATAAAGTTCAATTAGGGAGATTCTTTTTGTGGGCCTTTTTCTTGTGCTCCTCCAACTGCCCCATGGCAGAGCTGTCATGACTGATGTCCTGCCTTGATTCACAACACCCAGCAAATATTTCCCATTTTCCTTTCTGAATAGCTTTAATGATAAAGCATAATTGTTTGAAAACTCTGATGACTTCTGGTACTTGTTATAAATTAATTCCACTTAATGCCCAGTCTTTTTAGGGTGCTTTCTTTATCAGAAATAACTGGAGTTGAAGATTTGTCAGTTAGCCTTCCAGTTGTAGACCCTTGAAAACCAAATCTCTTTTAAGTGGAAGCACATTTTGGCTATTGGACAGCATTTCCTTTTATACATCTGTACTGACCCATGATCTACTGCAAAGGATGTGCATTACCGCTTGTATGCTCTGCCTTCTAAAATAACGTGTGAGCTGGGACCTGGGGGGTGCTTGCTGAAATATCCGTTGTTTACTCACACCTGATTGATAAGCAGCTCATGTTTTTGATGCTGAACAGCCTTGAACTACGAGGGGGGGGGCGGATTTTTGCCACTTGGAAGACTTCTGCAACCAGCAAAATCTAACTAATTCCAACGTACAGCTTCTGAGTCATACAATGCCTGTGTTGTATCCATCTACATTTTTCAGCATAATGGCCAAATACCAGAGGTGAGATAATACAACCATGCTTGACATTTATCTATTATCAAATCATTCGCTCAAGTTTACATTGATTTAGCTGTGCACACTGCACCTTGATGAAATTATTTTTATTGGCATACCGTGACACATCAAGATGTTTCAGAGTAATTTATAAAGAAATCTGTCACGTGATTTCAGAAGAAGTATGAACGTTTTTTTAAGCCATTTGATGTTCTCTTGAATGAATAACCCTCATGTGAAAAATCAGTTGACAGGTTAATCTTCCAGGTCGAAATCCAGGCTTCAACTCAACCACTTCTTTCATTTTGTTTTATATGGCAATGTGGAAGAGCTTGCGTGTCATTGGAAGAAGTATAACAGTTGCAGTTGCTTAGTTTTCTAACTGCTATGATTGCTTACATCTCCGTTCTTTGGTACTTTGGCTATAATGCTGCATTCCCCATTATTCTGTGAGATTTTCCTAGTTCCTTGCTTTGCTGAAAAGTTCAGTAACTTGTCAGCCATCTCATTCTCACAAGCATTTCCCTGTGGTTTTCTCAAGTTTATGAATGCTTATCATATCTCTCTACTGTACCTGTGCAGCAAGTGCCATAACAGCAATTTCAGAGCAGTCAAAGTCTTACTCAAGTTCAGTAGTTGAGCTGGTAGAATACTTTACTACAATCCCCTTAACAAACCGTTTCAACTTCTTGATGAAATTATCCTTGTTATTCCCTTCATTTCTACTCATGCTGCATTGTACTGCTCTGTCCTTTGTTTTACAACTTCTCCCGCCTCTTTTTTCAGAGTATTTCTGAGGAGTTAATGCTTTTTTTCAGCTTGTTTCTTTTCTGTCCCTCAGCTATGCAGACTTCAGAGACACTTCTCCGAAAATCAATAACAGCTGTTGCAGCATCTACGATATGATCATTCAAAAAAGACAATGGCACACCAGTGCTGACTTGTACAGGATCTAAGCCTCGACACACGTAGACTCCTTTCATCGGTACAACTGGAAATTTGTGTTGTTGTGTCTTGATTAGCCTTTTTTTAGGATCGTAAAAAAGGAAAGTTGAAAAAGAATTCCAAGGCTGTTTTGGCCCCGCTCTCTGCATTAAGTTGGGATCAAGCGGTTGTAGACTATCCCTGGCAGAGTCTCCTTTAACCACTTTTGAAAAGCCTCTAATGAGAAGCCCTGAACGACTGTCCCAGTGTTGGAACAATTGCTCACTATTCCTTCCCATCGTTCATGCATGTTTTGGCAGATGAAGTTTCCCCTCAGGCCTCTTTTTTGCTAAATTAGACAAATCAGTTCCTTCACCTTGTTTCCATAAGCACGTTTTCTAATCCTCTTTTCCTGTTGCCCTCCTCTGGGCTCTATCCGGTCTGTCTACTCTTAAGTCCGGCTCCCAAAACCATATTTCAACTGCAGCTACACCAGTTCCAAGAGGAGCAGAGCACTTTTCCTGTCTCTGACAAAAAGGTTAAAACATCCCAAAGTGTCACTCTCATGTTTTGCAGCAGCATCACAAAAAGGGGTGCTTATTTTTGATGAATGTGCTCTTCAGTCTTACTGAACAAAAACTCTGGTAACTTCTAATACCAACTCATGTCTTAAAAACCTGATCTACATTTCATTTTAGGAACAGTTAAACCAATTAAACCAATTCCCGGTGACTCCATTTGGATGACTCCCATGACTGATAGACATCCGCATTTAACAATGTTTTCTGCTCACTCTGACACTGAGCACAGACTATCATTTTTTTTCCTCATGCTGATCTAAAATACAGGGACTGTGCTTGCTCATTGCTTTCTCCAATACATTTTGACCACACCAACTTTTCCTATTGCGATTATCACAAAGATACCGGCCTAGAAATGTTGTCAGTCAGAGCATGCTGGTGAGTAACTCCACAGTCATAACTGGCTCTTAGCCTATGAGTGATGATGCTGTTCCTGAATTAACGTTATGCTCGCTGAATAGTAACTATCTTGCATCCTTGGATATATTACAGATTTTTTCATTTAAACTGCTTTTTGTCAGCACTGATGTTTGCTCACTCCGAGGATTTAGGGCTTGCATTTGTCCATTTCTTTCATTACAGCTATCAACTTTTATTATTGCAACTATTGTTCTAACGGTCTAGAAATTTACTTACATACTTAACTTCAGAAAAGACTGTCATAGAGGCCTCGCTTTACCAGTGATTCACATCAAGACTCTCAAAAATTGTGAAGTGCATTACCTTGCTAGCGTGACTACCTTAGTGTATTTTTGATGCTTGACTTTATTTTGCTAATGAGTACAAGTTATAGAACTATCAGTCATCTGCCAGTCTGGCAAAACAGTGAACTTCATTTCATCTGGCCTCTTTGACCTGTTAGACTTAAGTGGCCCTACCAGGAGTTAAAACTCCAGCCAGCAGAGATGATAGGATCATTGAAACACAGGCTTTTTCATTACCGCAAGGGGTAACCCTCAAAGACTGAAATCTCAGTGGTGGTGCTCGTAAAGATTAACATTCCTGCTAGAAACCACTGCCCAGCATTTCAAAACACTTCTACCTAGAGCTAATGCCTGAATGCATACTTAGGCGATGAAACCAAAGTAGCCCAGTTTGGGAAGGTGCTGAGTACTCACAGCTTTCAGCAAATTTTTGGAATTAAATGAAAACAGTAGGTGAAATAACAGACCTAAGAGAGACAAACACAGTGGCATACGGCTATAGTCTTTTCAAGATAGAAATGAATCTTTGTATGAACTTAAATAAAAAATTCTTAAAAGGTAAAGTAACTAATTGCTTCTTTTTATATAGTTTAATTGATGGCCTAAAGCCAAGAGCAGATTTTAAATTAATCAAAGTTCCATAAATAATTGTGACTTCATTGTGATACAACCCTGAATAATGGACTGAATAACAGGTTAATCAATTGACTGATTCTTTCACTGAACAGAATATCAAATGAAAACATTCACCTATTATTTATATTCATTTGTATTTAGATGTAAGCACGTACAAATCTGACTCCTTGCCATATTGAAACAGGATGGAGTATTACAGCACGAAGTGTTCGGAGAGAATTTGTCATCCATCTGAAACTGCAGGCAAGGGCGACCGTAACACCTCCTCTTAGCACACGCGGCCCAGCGCACGCTGTGTTTGATGTGCCAAGGAAAAGGTACTAACACTTGCCCAGCCCGTCCATCAACATCACTTCTTTGGGAAACTCCCTCCCCGTTCTCTGCAAAAGATGCAGGGTCATACAAGCAGCGCACTGAATCTGGATAATACAGTCCATCTACACAGGTTGTACACAGCACACTAACACCAGCTTGCAGATTTGGGGTGGATGTAAGGCAACCAATGCACTAAAGAACCTCTGCCAAGCAGAGTCCTTACTCCTATATAAGATCGATACCACTGCCTCTCTGAAAGTTTCAGTGCTCCCAGATAACTTCATATAATCAGGTTTTGAAGGTGCTTGTTATGAAAGATTCAAGCCAGCTTATAGTATGCAAGAGCACAGTTAGCAGTTGTTCACAAAGGGACCTGAATGTGGAGGAAGACACAGAGATAATCATGAAATAAATACATCCATGAGTCTGCATTTAAAAAAAAAAGTTTTGAATGTAGGGCAACTGTAAGTCAGGTGCTAAGCTAACAGGCTGGCAGGCCAGCATGTTTTCTTTTACTCCTTTTGCTAGTTCTAGGTTATATTTTCAAGTGTCAAGTCACATTTCAGATCAGCGCTGCATATTTTCTTACCAGCAAAGCAAAGCAATACTGATCTTCCAAAATAGAAGTGCATGTTTATTTGAGAGCACACTGCAATATACCAGCAGCCAAATTAAAATGCATTTAATATTTCCTGTTGGCTTTGTATTATTTATCAAATGCTTCAATTTAGTAAAATATATATATATATATATTATGTGAGTATATTTGAAACTACATTATCATTTCTCAGAACCCTCCAACAAGGGCTTTGTTGTTCAAAGCTACCATAAAGAGAGCTGCGCCAAAGGGAGCTAATTGGACTGCACAACAATAAACTTTATTGATCCTGCAAAAGCCATAAACACTGTTACATTTTTCGGAGTGCCATCTATGGGTACATTTGCCATCAGCTGATAATGGGAGTGTATGTGTGCCTATGTATTGTTAAAGACAATACCACTATCCACCAAAGAATTCAGCCAACACATGCTCCAAAATGTCTAATTCTGGAGTGCAGTCTTTGCAACCTTAATGTTCTCTTACTGCGATTATGTAAGTTTAATTGCTGTCGACCCTGCACCCACACTGAAAGTGCAGCCTTATCCAAGACTGCAAAGATTTTCTGGCTTTTTGTTTAGGTTAAGTTGTTCCACTTGTGGCCTTGACAACTATACATGTATGCCAGTCCATTCACTCACATTAAAAAAAAAGAAAAGGCATGTGCATGCAAGTGAAATAACTGTGTACCTAAATAAGTGTTTTCACAAACAATATGGCAGAGTATTCAGTAAGCACCATATTTGGATAAATTCTGTGTGTATAAAAAGCACTAAGATACAAAGTAATGCCTGTGTCAATGTATGGATTTACCAGTGGGGGTACGTTAATGTATGACTTGTATTCCTGCTCGCCTAGTCCAGCAGGACGTCTCTTGGAGCATGTCTTTGCTCCTACTCAGGCATGTTTCCTTTCCTTAAAACCCTAGGTCTGGGAGAACAGCGTACTTGGGTTGCAAAGTCTTATCCCACATGGAAATAAAGCATGGCTAGTCTGTGTGCCCAGGCCGGGAAGCACAGAAAGGAGAGCTCTTGCAGCCTGCTACTATAAACATAGGCCATGTCAACAGGGTTTATTTTACAGTGAACATTAAAGAGGAGATTTTCAAAGAAACATAAAAAAGTCATGAGCGACCAGGGATCAAACACCTTTAGGCTCCTCTGAATAGCACAAGATAAAACAAAACAACCAGTACACCCGCCCATACCAATTGCCACATTATAATGCTCCCTGAGGCTTCAGTCCAGGAAATCAGGATCTAGTTTATGGAAACATAATTAAAGCACTTTCCTTGCTTTCCTGTAATAGACACTGTACCACCTGGTAATCAAAGGGAAATAGCTGAAAAGTCTGTCCTTGGGTTTCACTAAGCCCATGCAGTAGAAGCCTATTTACCTTTCTGGTCCCAAATACACATGCCAGGGCTTCTTTGACTCATTGGTAACAAACGAGACTGCACAGCCCTAAATGCTCTGCTGCCTGGTGAGCCTACCTGCAAAAGCTTCCTTCCCCTTCCCACTAACAGGAATTTAACTATCTATCGTGCATTTTTAAGAGGCTCAAGTGCTTTATGCTGTTTAAATGTTTGGACCCTTATACCTGCTGTGATGCTGAGAATATCAAATGGGAATCCTGCCCTTAACACCCACAAGTGATTCACATACATGTTTCCCTTGGCTCAGACTGTGCTCAGGCCCATCTGTTTGAAAGCACCAATCCTGCTTGCTGGTCCAATGCTCACACAGCGATGCCAAAGGACGGGAACACTGAGCAGGATAATGCTAGCTCACATAAGGCTACAAGAGTCCTTTCCTTTGCTTCCACCCCTGCAGTCACACCACGTCACTTCTGTCACAAGTCTCACTGAAAAAGGGTTCACATCTGCTCAGTCGAAGTATGCTGCCATGGAAGTGAGATACGGTCCAAGGAAGCTCCAGTTATACATGGTGGCTGCTCCGGATAAAGCCCGTCTTCACGGGCTTGGTCAGGAGCTCGTGCCCGTAGCAGAAATCTGTAGCTCAAGAAACAGGGACTCTAGTGCGGACAAATCTCCTTCTTATTTGAAGGAATTAATGCAGTGGAGGTGCCACAGGGACCTTCACAGAGCTCCCCACACACATACTTGAGTCCTAGAATTCTAATGAAAGACACAAGTCAGAAACAAAGGACTCTGAGTAATGAAATGATTAAAGAGAAAATACAGTTGAAAACTCCTGGAACACATTATAATTTAATATCTCATTATTTACTAGGCACATTGAACATAACATGAGTTTCCCTCTGCTCCACCAAGCCCACTTCATATTCCACAGAGCCTACGCTTCTGTATCTCATCCAAGTTGAGATGAAATTGTCTTGTATATCAGAAAAATGTACTAGAGAGTAGCCTACACTTTGATAATGTACAATCTGAATGTTCCCGATAGTCCAACTTCCACATCATTTAGAGAATTTGCGCTCACACATTTTCAATGCATAATGAGTGGTTCATAATTATTAAGCAGTTATTTTACATGCCCTTCTGACCAGTAAATAATACCATAGAGAAAATGAATAAACAATTCTGCATAAACCTAGAAGTTCTTGTTTTAAATCTGCATTATCATGTTGGTTCAGATTTGTAGGCTTAGGTCTGAACAAACATGAACTTCAGGGACGTTTGAAATTCAGCTCTGAATCCTGACCTGGATTTTCTAAACGACCTTTGAAATTTGGAACTAAATCTGAATGTTGCAGAGTCTCTACCTGGAAGCCAGTCGCTGATGGATTTTCATTCAGTCTAATGTAGGTGGCAAATTATGCTGGGAATAAGTCATTTTCAAGAGATCCAAGGTCTGGCATACAGACTACTACATCCAGCAGGTTTAAATGGAAAACAAAGGTTCTTCATTTACCTCTGAGGCTTCTGTCTGATTTATTTTGCTTCTCTGGTTTGCATTTATTTGATTGTTTTTGCCAGGTATAATGGAGAAAACGCAGGCATTGCTAGGGAAAGCTGTAACCTGCAGTGCTCTGAGGCAGTCCCTCAACCGCAGTGACCTCTTGAAGATGCCTCTGAATCAGGAGCAGAAAGGAGACAGCAACTCACAGCTGGACAGGCCTTTGCAGCTTGCCCAGATGTCAGCAAACTAGTCTTTACTGGCCAAGACTGAGACTGCCATAACTTTTTACAAAGCAGTGAAGCACATACTTAACTTTACTCAGGTATTTAAACTTGAGAATGCACTTAACTGCTCTGCTGAACACGGACAGGCAGAGCCATGTGCTGCGCTGCTCTGGGGACGTAGGGTCAGTCACTCCCAGAGCACTGAAAGCTTCTCAAAAACTCCTGAAAATGGGAAATACAAGAAATACTATTTATCAGGTAACTACTCCAGTGTCATGAGATGGAAATTAGGAAAGTCTCCCTTTTGCAGTCTCTGACAGCATCTGATACTACACTACGACAAACCCTACAATCCTCTACCCTTTTCTGTGAAGGTAGCCATTCGACATATATTGGTAAGCTAGCAGATCTTTCCCAAATAGAAACTGAAGAGAAACAGCATCACAGTAGTCCTCTTCTGAATTGTACTATAACTAAAATGAATATATAAACATAATTCTGAAAAGCTGACCTGTACTTATTATTACTGTCATTCGTCTTGATTACATAGGACCATGCACAATTAAAATAATACCAGAGAAATATATTTTACACATGCACAAATACTCAGGAGCAGAAGTCAGTCACCTTTTCAGACATCTATCAGTTGCTTTGATAATGTGTTGAAGAAAATAAATTAAGATTAAAAAATCAGTCTAGTTACTACCTGCAGGAACTGATTGTCCTTTAAAATAACTTCAGTTTTATGAAAACGTAAAACCTAAAAGCTTCAATACAGATTGAGAAAAATGTCCCAAGTTCCAGGGACAGGAAGAAAGCTACCAAAGCAAGTATTTGTTTGCCTTTCGACCATTTCTGCATGCAGAACTCCCCGCAGTGATGTCCAACTCTGTTTCCCGAGTGGTTACTGTTAGAAAGAAGCAATCTACCTTTGACCATGCCTTAATCTGCGTTTTTCAGGACAAAAATTTCCTGGCCGCTGTGCTGATCACCCACCTAGAATTTTTAAGTACCTTCTGAAATTCTCCCATCTAAATAGCACTATGTCCTCTGCACGTTTTGCTATCTCACTGTTCATTCTCTTTTCTCAATGAGAACTATGGACACATTTTATTTCTGCTGGCCTGGCAGAAGATTTATGTCTCTACAGATTCTTCAACATGATTGTCTCTGCATTTTGTGTGAGCAGTGGTAATTTTTTTAATTGCACTGTTTAAATTCATATTTTGAATAGAAATTACACGTAGATAAATTCCAACTGAGATGAAGACCACTGGAGTCAGGATTATCATGTTTTTTTACTAGCATTATGTGTGGTTCAAAGATGACCTGAACTTTCTTCCCTCATCTTAGAAAAAGAAACATGAATCAAAAGTCAGCCTCCCAGTTTAATCAAATTGCCCTGATTATCTGGTATGGATCTAAAGGAGGAAGGTTTAAATAGCTCCTACAATGGAAATATTTCAGAACTAATCTGACAGTACAAGCAAAAAGAAGTAATTAATAAAAGCAAATGAAATTACATTGTAGTAATCAGGGAATGGCTCAGGAAAGGGCACAAAGATTACAAGAATCAGCCAATTACCGTGGATTTTTTCTACAAAAAAAAGAAAACAAAAAAAAATCCATGCCCTTCAGGCTACTGAAAAGGAAGAAAGAAAAAGGAAAACATAAATTCGTCTGTCTATACAAATGCATTACTGGATTGCAGTTTGCTGGACTTTGTGAAAAGAGAGCAGTTTCCTATTAACCCAACAAACAGATTTGATGATATAGTTTTCTTTCTGGAGAATCAGGGATAGTTTTCTGCAATGGAGTTAATGTGGGTGTTAACTGAGTGGCAAATCCTGAGCCAGACTTCTTGCTGAACGCTTAGGAAGGAAAATCAAAATCCTTCACTGAGGACAGAGCTCCCATTTCTTGCCCTTCCTATCACAGCTCTCGGGCATAATAAAGTTTTAAATTGCCCAAAGAGCCTCCTACCTGGAAGTATTGCTGATAACTCTGTCGTCTTCTTGCCTGGGCATAAGAGAGGAAAGATACTGGAGGAATGACATTGGGCTGTGCGGACAAACCCCAACAGCTATGGAACAGTTGAGGTTCACCTTACATCAAAAAGGAGGCTTGCCATTGAGCTCTGGCCAATGTGAAATTTGACAAACCATTAAAAGACCCCGAGAGCACTGCTTGACTCCTTCTTTAGCCAGTGAGAAGTAAAGTATCATCTCAGGTGTTCTGCCTTGAAAATGTAAAGCAATCATGATCCTTACCATAAAGTGCCAATGAAAAGAAATTTATGTATCCAAAATTATAATTCATCAAAGGTCAGACAAAATTCACCACATGTTAACAGATTGGTATCTTAAAATATTTAAAAAATATTTTTCAACCTGACAGATTAACTAGCAAACTACAAAACAAACTGGTATTTGAGAGGAGATGTTACAAGGACATGATTGGATTGCCTTTAACAACTGGTTTTCTCTCTAAGATTCATGCCTTAGTTTTTCAAATGTTTGTTAAAGGCAGAAACTAAAGCAGAGCTGGATGCAGCTGTAACCCCTGGAAAACCCTCTTCTGTAAGAGGATCAAGTTAGGAGACTCCGCAAATTGAAGAGCTGTAATATGAAACAATGTATAGTAATCATCAAGTGAGGTAACTTAGAAACTGGAAAGCCTTGTCTTAAGAGTTAATGCCTTAATCCCAATGTATCATTCACACGGTGAGAAAAAATGTCAGAAGCTGAAAATCCATGAAACAAGGTTATGGAAAAAAAAAAGAACAAAATAAACACTGTGACTGACAATGTGCTGATACTCATTTGTTTTCATTCCTGCAACAGGTACTTACTTTCTGGTTTGCCAAAATCTGACAGCATCCTTTATGTTCAAGTTATTCTGAGGCCTGATCTAGTATGTCTTTAATTAAATATTAATTATGAGTATCATCTATGCCAACCACTGCCACTAAAAATGGGGCAGTTATCCCGTCCTATGCCTGAGCTCAGAGGTATTCACCTCTCAAAGTTTTGAATTGCCAGAAAATAAAACTGTGATGGTAAAGGATGTGGTTATGTGGTAAATAGTGGAGAAATTTCCTTTTAACTAAACACAGAGAGTAAAAGAGTTTCCTGATTATTAATGATAAGCTTGTGCTCAGGGCCTAGCTAAATCAAAGCCAAGTGTTCTCAACCACAGAAACAACAAAAGTTATGATTGCATGATAATCATATGTGTTTTCATTATATGCATCCTACAGGCTCCTGCAGATCCTCCTAGCACTTAGCCCAGGCCCAGCTCATCTGCTGCCCCATGGCCAACCATGCCAGCCCCAAACCTACCAACTTTCATAATTTTGTAGTTAAAGAAGTGAGGAGGAGGTGGGCAAATGTAGCCTGAGGACCACCGTTTTGCCAGAGCCCTGCCTATATCTGTCCCACTGGAGCAGACAAAGCAGTAAACAGCCCCTACAAGCTCAATCACACATGTACCTACATGGAACAGGACTCAGCACCCTCTGTACCATGACTGCCAGGCCAGGACTCTCCAACAAGCCCCATGAGATCCTTTTACCATTTCCCAAGGGGATACAGAAGGATTTGGATGCCATCCCCTTGTAGAGAGCCTAGTGTGGGAAAGGAAGAGAGGAAGGGAAAAACTCCTTCTTGGATTTTCTATTTGTGTACACAGGTTTTGGAGGACTTTTTGGACCTTCCCAAAAGCACTGAACCAAGAGACACCATACCATGGACAAGAAATGAGGACACATGTTGGAGAGGCATCATCAAGATTCAGTGAAGGAACACAATAAAGACCACTGCAAAAACCATGTTGGTCCTAAAGTTTTCTGTTTAGAATTCAGAGCAAGGGCTGTCTTGATATACACCAGATACAGGCCAAGATACTAGAGACAAGCAAGTTATTTGTCCTCAAGGACTACATCTATGCTGCTAAAATAACAAGGCCAGGTCATGGGCTCCAGCACTTGCATGCCATTGGCCATTCTGGGTGTTACCTTAGTCCCTGGCCTCATGTTCCCCATAGGATGCTTGAATTAGGTCACCAAGTTTTGAAGGGCAAGAGAGTTCAGCAGTGTGCACACACACTGTGCCACGCTCCTTGGCTTCAGTGCCAGCAAAGAGTCTTTGGCACATCTTATTTCTTTAGTATATAGATGTAGGTGCAGAAGAGGTGTCCTGAAAAGCAAAGAGAGAGGCAGCCATGTTACCAGTGGTGAAATACAGATGAGAATAGCACTCATCTTCAGTACGAATATTAGTAGCAGAAATGTTCTGTAGTGCCCTGGCTATTCCTTCCTCCACAGTAAGAGTGCATCCTGGCATGAGTGCTTGTAAGGCAAGTGTTCCCATACCATGGAAAACATGCCAGTAGTGATGCTTGCACCATTTCAAAGTCGCAAGGAGTCAGGAACTGTTGCTGCTGATGACGGTGGTACCTGCTGCCACTGCTAACTGCAGTACCCTTCAGAACAACCCCTCCCCTGAGAGATGGTAGAAATGACAAATTGAAGTGTTAATTTGTTAAACTGCAATAGCACTGTCAAATTAGCCTGGCTTAATGCTAAAAATAATTCCATTCATTACTACAGAGCCAAAACAAGTATCAGCTACAGAGCCAAAACAAGCATCATACCTTTTGATAGTAAAATTCTGTGTGCAGAGCAGTCTTAAGAGTCCAAAACAAAAAAAAAAAAAGGGAAACAGGTAGGCGGCTCAGAGTATTCAGCTCATACAAACGGAGCAAGTCCAACAAGGATGTTGCCTCTGAAGACACTTCAGAGAGTGAACATATGCATCTGCTGAACACCCCTGAGGTTAACCAGAGAAGTGTCTTGAACCCTAGCTTATCTGACAGCTGCTCTGGTAGCATCAAAGACTGTTCACTCGTGACAAAACCAACAAGTATCAAGTCGTGAATTGCTTCCTAACATATAAAGAAAAAAAAATACACCGTCACAAATTTTTTTGTGGATGGAGGCCAAGCTGAGTCTGTTCCAAGCATTAGGGCCAAAATATCATCTACAATTAAAGCATTGCTGACAATGTTGTTGAGGCTACATGAGATGGAGCAGATTACAGGTCACCCTGCAGCTTGGAGGTATATTGGCACTGTGATAGTGGCAGTAATAAAAATGTGTTTGTGTCAGTAAAGTAAGCAAATATGACTCAAAGCACACAGGCAGTAGACAGGCTGAATAAGAATTCACTTTTCTAAACATAACCACAATTTGAAGTGCCAAGGCATGGTGGCCTACAGACTCTCACCGCTGGACAGCTGCTGCGGAAATCTAACAGGACATAATTGAAATTAATGATAGAAGAAAGCAACACTCACAAGACTACCACAATTACTGCTTTGCAAAAAAGCAAAAGTTCTTTTCTATCCCTGATATACTCAGGAAGACATTAGATAAAGTGCATCTATGCCATTTGATAAAATACCATTGTATTAAGAAGGGGGTAGGTAAATGCAGGCACTGTAGAGGCACTGCCATATTCTCACAACAGCAAATACAGAGTGTGGGGGAAAAGAACCAAGTACAACTGGAACAGAGAGCATAGCCTTCACCATCTGGGAACTTACTCCCCTTGTCTGGGAATGATCTCTAAGCCTATGTTAAAAGATCAATGAACTGCAAAAGATATCTCAGTCTGCCTGGGAATCTGAAGAATGGGTGGAATTTGGTTCTGCTTTGATTTCAATTTACCCTGCCCACATTACAATTTTGTAACATACTGTCAACCTAAAAATATTTCTTCTGTTGCCAAGTGTCCTATCACTACAGAAAGGGAAACAGTGATATTTTGATCGTGATGGGTAAATGGCAAAAGCTTATGAAATAAAGTGGGTGTGCAGTGGCGGTGGGAGGGGGATAGCTGGGGGAAGAGTCATTCTCTAAATAACCCAGTAAGCCAATATTTTAATACTCATTGTGAAGCGCGATCACGCTGCTAATGAAGCAATAAATCCTCCCTTGCATTGGTGCTTGAGGGAGGGGGGTCAGAAGGTGGAGAGAGCTCCCTTTCCTTTCTCATTACAAGCAGCAATGCAAAATGCTTTAATAAAGCTCAGTAATGTCCTAGAAGGAATAATCAGCTAATGCTTCTCCTCATGAACCCATGCCGCAAAATGTCGTGGCTCCTTGGCTCCTCTGGCTTTCCTCTTAGGACCCCTGTCCTACAGCCAGCACCAAGCCTGGCCATGCCCTCCCCGTCCTCCCCACCAACCTTAGTCCACTTCGGGACTTCGACACTTGACTTCCAGATCTGAACCAGCCAATTTAAGCATAAGCATCACTGATTAATGCCTAATCCCTCCCCCCCCCCCTAAAATGCCCTTATTTGAAATCATAACGGAGAGAAACATTTACTTTCCCCAAAATTGAAACTGGCAATGAAAAATGAGCAAAGCCTCTCTCTAATTAACGCTAATCTGTCTGCCTTGTGTGTGCACTAGTGAGGGAGCCACGGTATGCTGCAGATCAGAAGATAAAAGCACGCTCAGGAGTTCAACTGCTTTAGAAGCACAACATCTGTTAGCCATGTTCTTCTGCAGCTACCCAACAAGCAGAGCACCCTTCATAACGCTTAATAGCTTATGCATTATGTATGCAGCCGTTGATACAGAGGCGCTTGGGTTCAGGGTTTCATTCTGCACAAGTCTCAAATTAGAAAACTACGGACGAATCTGGGGAGCGTCTCTCTCTCCCCCCTCCTTTCTCGCATGGCAAGTGAGAGCTCAGGGCCAAATTCTGCTCCCAATTACACTAATATGGCTCCTCTCAAAATCAGTCCAGCGTAACACGGAACGGTATCTGATTGACTCCATCCTTAATTCACTCAGTGTGTGGAATTAGAATAAAATTGCAAGAAATCTCGTTAGAAGAGAACATTTTAAGTCACCTATTGTTGTAATAACCTTGATTGATTTATCCACTACATTATTATTACAAATTAATAAAGGAAGGGCAAGCATTAATGGAGTTTATAGGTTTTTCAATTACTGTTTTCCTATTATTCTTTCTATTATTCAATTCACCAGCTTCTTCATATAATTTATCTGTAACTCCAATGCATTATAGTGCTTTAGAATTTATGAAGTATATACAAAGCATATAAATCCTATTAACTCATCCCATCATACTTATAATTGAGTCAATTAAAACGTTCTGTGTGTCTACAGTGTATAAACGGGAGGGAGAATAAAACTGAGATCAAGGGGTTAATAAATTCTTGATTGTTTATATATTCTTAAATTTCTCTGTCACAACAGAGCCAAGACGCAGCATGAATATGCTGCATTCTGCTCCTTAGACCCTACAGCCCAGGATACACTGTCCAGGGAACACAAGAGACTTGAGAGCAGCTTGCAATGATTTTCACATTCATTTGAAGGCCAAAGGGACCATTTTGTTCTTCTAATATGACTACTCGCATGACACAGGCCCATAAGATTTCACTCAGGGATTCCTTTATAAAGCTAAGAGTTTCTGGAAGAGTTTTTTTTTAAAGTATCCAGCCTTCATTTAGGGATTTCCAGTTATTTGTTCCAATTTTGTAACATAGCCTCAATGATAAAAATATACATTCTGGCAGGTTTTCACACCATATATGCATGCCCATGTTAGGTATCTAGCTTAGGAATGATTCAACAGATCAAAGTGAAGGACTCGAGTTCCCTGCCTAGTCAATGAAAAGAGACAGGCAGTCAGCTCTAGCGTATTGAGTCACAGCCATCTAAACGAGATGCCTGAAAGAGCTAAAAGCAGACTAGGAGAATAAATACCTACCCCGACTTCTGTTCTGAACTGCTCGAGATCCTCCTCCTCCTGATAGCTGTTCCTTCCAACTATTGTCTTTGGCAATATACTTCATTTGCTAGGCTAAATAGGCAGCTACTTTCTCTATAACCATACATACAACACTGTCATTATTAAAACACATGGAATTTGCAATATGATAGTGAGACAAATTTTCCAGAACTCAGTTCATTCATAGAGGTCTTTCCTCATCTCTTCCCTTTTGGCTGCTATCTTTATTTCAGTGCCAACATACACCACAACTCAGCACAGGGTTTAGGCAACAGAATTTTAAGTGCCACTGATTTGAATTTGTGCTACAAAGTCATTTAAGTGCTTCTGAAAATCACACCCTTGAACTCTGGATAGGACTGCAGCATTATCCTGGCCACAGAATCCCTGTGTAACATCAATGTATTAATTCCTATTTGTAAGGCGCTTTGAAGATGCTTATAGTACTGCATTGCACCCTGCAGATTTTCATTGGTGCTAACATGCTACAACTGCTTTCTCCCTCCCCCCAGCCTGAACCAGTCTATTGAGAGCAACAAGAAAGACCAGAAAATGTGTTTTTCCCATACATTTGAGAAGACAAATTTTGATGTCCCAGCATGAATTATTCCACACCACACAAAAATGCTAATTAAGCCTTTATTCTATAACCTGACAGATGTTTCTGATGCATTGTTCATTCATTTTACACTGTACAAAAGCTAAAGTTTTAAACTTTTTGTATTATGATGGAATTAGCATTATTCATGAAGACAGCCATCAAAAGTCTACTTGAAGGGCCGTCCCGTTCCTCAGAGGGAAGAATATCAAAAGACATAGCTGAAGATTACCCTCCCTTGTGCATTAGGTAGACACGCCACATCCACACACGCACGCAAAGTCCACAGGCCCCCATTCCTTCTCCCCACACACCTTCACTTGTCTTTCCTACTAGGAGCACCTTCTGTTGCACATAAGTTACAATCCTGGTGGCTTACACTTATTTTACATACCCAGCCCACACGACCTAATGCTATTCATTAAACTGCTATTCAGCAGTTTAAGCAAAAGAAATGGCTGCTTTTGTGACTGTAACACCACAGGAAAAAAGGTGAATCCAAAGATTTTGTGCCTGCTCACCCTATTCCTCCATCACACAGAAGTTTGTCTCAGTGCCCTCCTGTCCCAACAGTGGTCAGCGTCCACCTTGGGAGCAACCCGCTCTGCAGCCTCCATGCATTCCCCAGTGTAGCACTGGTTTTGGCCGATGGTCATGCTGCACCTCTCCTGCTGTCACGCTCACCAAGATGGACAGGCAAATACAAACTCATTTTCACACATGGTTTGCTTTACTCTCCTGCCTCTCCTATGGGTACGGCATGTATACCCCAGGCAATGGCCCATCCTGTCCCAGCCTTGTCCTGTCCCCGTCCCCAGGGAGGAGCCTGATGCCCAGGGCTGGGGCTGCCCCCGGTGCCCCCCAGCTGCCCTGCTCCTGACCAGGGTGGGTGGGACAGGCCCTGGCTGCCAGGTCCTGCCCTGCCACCCCGAGGAGCCCCGGCTGCTCCTAGACCCCAGCCTTCGCTGTGCCCTGATGCTTGCCCCAGGCAAGCCACCATTGGCTCCCATTGTCTACTTCCCTGCAGCATCACTGCAAACTCATCTTCACCCCTGTCCCTTTTGTCCTATCTTCTACACAGCTACACAATTTCTTTCTGTATTTTTGACTCCTCTTACATATCACTATTCCCTTTTCTCCTCTGTTCCCCTAAAAAAGCACATTAATACTCCAACCTACTCAGTCTCCTGCCCTTGTCACCAAACCAACATCTGAGAAAACAGTTGTCCTTTTCTCTTTGCTCTCTGGAGTAACTGTCAGGAAAAGAAAGATTTCTTAAGAAATACAGATTCAGCAACTACACACTGTTACGTGGAAGGAAGGTTGTCCCTGGGGTAGTGATTATACATATAAAGACAATAATAAGACTGAAAGCTGCAAAGCTGTGTAGCAAAGGTAGGAATCTTAAAGTCCGTCTTTACAATTCTCTAGAGGTTTAACATATAGCATAAAAGAGCCTATTTTACACATATGTAAGTAAGTGCTGTGAAAACAACTCATTTGCCTGTTCATCACAAATTACACTACAACACATCTCAAGAAATGCATCAATAAGAGGATAAACAGAAACAAATATGCATGAAATAGATGCACAGAAATTAACATCTTTAATAAAGGATCGACCTATTTTTTTTCTATATTTGCAATTTTTTTAAATTGTATTTATTAACAATATATATCAGAGTTATCATCTGTTACTATAAAGCTGAAGATCTAAGGGATGTGGTCTATTACTTATCAAAGAAAAGCTAAGTAGTTACCTGATCATTGCTTTATGTACTTACGTAGTACATCAGTAAATACACAGGATGGAGAATATTTCTAAAAGCAGAATGTAACAAAGCAAAAATGGCCTATGCCAAATTCAGGGCCATACACCAAAGACAGAGTTAGGTAAGCAAAACCTGGAAGCATGGCACAGATAATTTAGCTACAAGTTTGTCAAGAATCATGATGGGACATTAGCCTAAGGATGTGATGAAAAACAGGAAGACATGAGGACTTTGCTATTAGGATATGCAAAACCTAAACCTGATGTCCCTTCTTTCCGCCAGATTGAATCCAAAGACCAGATTTATGTACAGGATCCCTGTTCATGGGAAGAAATACACGCTTCAAAGAGGCAGTCCAAATAATCCATACACTGAACGTATATCTAGAGCAAGCAACAAAGCAACGCTAAAAAGAAGGATGCGATGCTGACACTGTCCTTCCTGTGAATGTGTAAGAACTGGGAGAGCCAGAGACGGGCTCCCCTCCTGAACTGGATGGATGCCAGGGGAAGCTCAAACCCAACTACTATGTGGTTCAGGATTTGTAATACCAGAGAAGGAGAAAAACATTGTCAAATACCAATTGCACAGCAACCTTTTTTACAATAGCCTTGGGGTTAGGGCAGTCTTCTCAGATGCAGGATGGTGGGATTTGAATGAACCCAGACTGAGACAGGAATTGACTTCAGTTTTCCTACTGGAAAAAAAAAAAGTTTGAAAGTGTTCCTGATCAATATGCATTTGTACGGAAAACAGCTCCCTTTCTTTCTCTGGCAAGTTAAAAAGACAACAGCCGTATCTGCCTCCTAAGGAAGGACCAAGTCCAACTAGCACATGTTCAGGGGGCTCAGCGTACCTACGAGGTGGTGGCCAACAAGAGGTCTGGGAGCACTCTGATTAATCTCAGCACAGCTTAGGCAAAAGCTAAGAGTTGAGGAGCTGTGTCTTACCTGTGGAGACTGAATGTTTCATGGTGCTCCCTATAATCCCAGTTCCTGCTTACCCAAGCAGAGGAGCTACCAGCATGTACTCCCACATCGCCTGCTCACTCAGCTTCCCTCCAAAGGACCTGGGGCAGCCAGGCATGGGACCTGCAGGCAGTCAGGGTGCTTCCCACACTGAAGTCTTTTCGCTGTCTCAGTTTGGAAATGCTCAGTCAGACGAGGGCAGCTCTGGCCACACACACCAGACAGAGCTGCAGCATGGGGAAGTCTGGGGGCCAAAATAGTTCGTAAGTTCAGACACCTCCAAGCTAAGGCAGTGACTGTTGAAGGATTCTTTATTTCACCATTTTGTGGGATATATGAGACACAGTGGGATTCATCTGATCTATATTTTGATGTCCACCATACTGACCTAGTCACTCTCAATTCCCTTTTTAGTCTATTGACCTTTTTAGTCTAAGTGTCTTTAGGACACGGTTGATTTAAGCTGTTTTAGATGTCTGTCTTAAGAGGGGAGAATCAGATTCTCCCTCTTGACAGCAGAATGGGCCTAAATGGCCAGTAAGAAGTAGATATCTGCTGCATGCATATTGATGTACCATCAGAGGCTCGATCTGTTTTGTTTTATGTGACTACGTCCTGTGGAGCTAGCCCTAAAGATCACAATGACTCCTTCTGTCCTTAAAATCTATTAATCTTCTAATTAGAGCTAATTAAAATGAAACGCATTACTTTTTTTTTTTTCTAGACAACTGTCTCTTTCATCATTAGAACAGTGACATTTTTTAAACAAGCTCCCCTAATAACAAGAGAATATTAAGATACATTATTAGTATTCTTTTCTAATAATAAGACCACAGGCTTGTCCAATTACACATTTTTATACTATTAGAAAATGAAGCGTGAAGCTACTGTAGGAACAGGCTACATGTAATGGCACACTCTGGTTAGCACAAAGAACCCAATGTAAACAGAAACCAACCAATTAAGTGATTCTTCCATGTATAGGAAACCAGGGGAACGCATAGTGCGGGGAAGTATTCTGCTGTAGTTCATGAATGTGGACATGCAATAATTTTGTATTAAATATTTGGGATAAAGATGAGTGATGTAGAAGCAGGAGAACAACAGGAAGAAAGCAGGGGGCTGCATAAGTAGGACATGTCTCCTCTCAAGCTTTCAGCTCTCTTTATAGCTCTTACGAAAAGCTTGCGGCGGCAGAAGACAATAGGAGATGTGCCATTTAAACACAGGTAGGCCATTAATATATTGTTTAGAGTAATTGAAATGCATTGCACAGGATTAGTTGCCTGCCAATCATCCCAATTAAGCAGGCGTGTCATTGATCAGGATAGCAATTAAGAGGATTCTAGGGTATCAGCAATTTATTCTTAACGGCCTCAAAACTAATTGCTTTCAAGCCCAGAAACAGGTTCAACATTCTTTACAAAAGAGAAAAGAGAGAGTTATTGGAAAATTTCTTGTCCTTTTCCCATGAACTACCTATGGGCTAAGCTAGATTAGGAGAATTTACAATACTCCAGAGCTCTAATATAGTAACAAATTATTCCACCATTATCTGCAGTTCATGATGGAAAATGACAAGACAAAACAGAGCGACACTTGGTGTTTTTTTAATCTGGATTTGCAATGTCCTGATAAGTCAATGAGCAATTCAAACTCCAAAGCCAGCACATGGTAAGGCAAAGGCTCTGCAAGATCGCCAGTGCTGTCCTGCGGGTTCTTTGGGAATGAAGAAGTGCAGCCCTGCAAACCACTGAACTCTTGGCACCCGTCCGAATATGTCCAGTTTCAAATTGGTGGGACTCTCCCCATAGTCACATGCTCTGGTTGGTGTCTTTGGGCCCAGCACCCACTAACACGCAGGTCTAACCTCTGAGAAGGTTGATTAGTTTGACTCTTGTCTGCCTGCGTTACAAGCATGTCGGGATGCCTGGTGGAGGGCCCGGGCAGGTCTCTGCCATGGTGACTGTGCTCAGGAAAAAACCCCTGTGCAGGCAGGTGAGACCAAAAGAGCGAGGCATCGCACTCCAGGTAGCTCAGGGGCTCTCAGGAGCTGAGTTGCCACAAGGATGAGCTGAACAGAAAAAAATGGATAATTAGATGGGCAGACTGAGCAGTGCTGGTCCACAGGAACACTGAGGAGTCAGGTTTGGTCATAACCTCAGCCTCGGCACAAATCAGAAACCTAATGAACCTCGTTAAAGTTACAGTGAGAATCCTTGTGTGTGCTGCAGTACATTGCTCTATGGGTTTGGAGGTTTTTTCCTCCTTTTATGTCATACCCTTTCTGTTCATATAGCTTTTATTCATGTGCATCAGTAAGGAAATAAACAACAAATATCTTAATTGGAATATTTACATTTTTGCTTTTCTTATTGTTTTAACACCGAAAACACTGTGAACTGAGTGAAGAAATTAAAAAAAATACGTAACACCTCCAAAAAGCACACTGATGATATTTGAATGCTTAGGTAGAGCAGCATGTATGAATATTATTTTGAAGTAAGCTTCAAATCTTTGCATAGGATTTTACCTTTCTGAAAAATCAAATATTTGGTACTACAGAAATACATTTCTTATTTTAAAATATTTATTATGCAGAGAGCATAATGTTTGCTGTTAATTATAGGATACATTAATTACCTCTATATAAATACGCTATTTTACAAACTACTCTTTACATAAGGTGCATTTTCCTTTAAGTGCATCATTTCCCTCCACAGGATCTGCAATTCCTTAAGGGAGATGGCAACAGTGATGCAGATCTTCAAAACACCAGAGACAGGAGGAGGGAACCTTCTCCTTCTCAGTCCTTGGAAGATGCCAGGTCTCTGGCCAGTTCAGTCTAAAACCTCCAAACCCTTACGCAGAAAGCAATGACCTTCTGGAGCAAACAACCCACCAAGTCTGTATTCTGGCTTCATCTCCATAATGACACCTAAACATCTCCTTTCTCTTTCCTAGATGAATTTAACCTCCCCAGACCTCTAGACTAGGGAATTGCTAATACCCCCGTTTTAGAGATGTGAGGCTCAGAATGACTCACTCACCTGAGATCACACAAGGAGCCCAGACAGATCCCTAAATGGGATTTGGAAGTCCAGAGCCCCAAGAGGCTACTGCCCTAACTCCTGAACGTATAAACCAGGAGTGTTTTGAAGGAGCATCTCTCCTCCTTTAATGAGCCTGGGACTTCCCCTCATGGTTCTGCTTCAGGTGTTGTTTTGGAGTCTTGGACAAACTGCCACGTCTCTCCCCAGTAATTCTCCCTGTAAAATTAATGTTACCATCCTTTTAAAAGGTTTTGATATCCTGGCCTGGCAGATGCAGTTCCTATTTATCTATTAAATGCTATTTGGCATAGTGGACCTTGCACCCGGAGCCGAGAAGAACACCCTATTAACCTGCTTGTAGCCTAAACAATAATAATTGCAATTAAATTTGAAACTGGCTTTCGCAGAGGTCAGTGAGGCTGCTGTGGGTAACAGGAGAAAGAATGTGCAAAACTAGCAATTAAAATAGCCTCAGTCTCTCCTAATAAAAGGTGGAGGAGGATGCTGTATATATACATACTGATTTTCTAGCCAATGCAAATGTCTTTTGTAAATGCGTATTTGGCAACTCAGCAGGTAAACAAATGGGTCAGTGAGTTAAGAAAAATTGTTTCTTTGCTCTGTCATTTCAGGAGGGTAAAGCCTGCAACAGCCTGCATTTTAAGTAAACCAGACTCTTTCTACTTGCAACAGTGGAACTGTTGGTTTACACAGTTTCATGGCCAAGCATTTGCTTAGAAAAAGAGAGCACAGCTCTAGTCCCCAAACCAGATTTTTCCTATTAATTTCACTTTGCTTGCTCTATGTGTAATGCAGCCATTTGAAATCCTTCCATCTTGTTTGCAACTTGAATCATGTCTCTATTTTTAGAGGACTTGAAGCTACGCTATGACTTTACCAAATGGAAAATGTAATCATGTCTGTGTTATGTATAACAAAGTGCGTATTTGCCCTGAGCCAGCATCATCAGGATTTTGGACAGAGTCAGATTTTGGGGATAGCAACAATCCTAGGAACTAGCCCTGCCAGCAACTTTGCTTTCCTAACTTGCATTAGCTGGAGCTTTGTGACAGTCCCCCCGAGAACGGCGCTGAGGCAGCACAGCAAGAAGACAGTGTCTCAAGAATGCATGAAACCAAATTACTCAATTTGTCCGTATAGCAGATCGGGATCTGGTCTATTCAATGGGAAGGGACACAGTCAACTTGGAAAAAAAAACCACATTTCTTTAGGAAGAGAGTGTATACGGTATGTTGTAACTGACTGTCAGCTTAACTAGGACTGGCAGAGATTCGAGAGGGTGAAACACCCCTCCCAAACTCCATGGGAGATGATTTATGCCACTGGGCAGCATTTGCACATAATGAATTTCCCTCCCAGAGGATCCCACTTACTACTTCTGCCCTGCTCCGGAGGCAATTCACATCTACCTTCCAGGCTCTGCATTTAACAGGAACGAGAACAGTGAAGCTGACAGAGAAACTGAAGAAACATATGGCAGGTTTGTGCATACGGAAAGAAGAGGTGTGACTGGGAGCACACTGCATGTTGTTGCTATTGGAGCCCCTCGAAAGACCTATATACACGCAGTAGGTAACAGGAAACCTAAGCTGTTTGTTCGTATGCTGGTTTTCAAAGATTCTTAAACTAACAATTACTAGATGTATTATTCAAAGCACTCTAGATGCAAAAAAAATCCATTCTTTTTAAACACTTAAAACATATAACTATATAGCGTGCCTTTACTGATGATAATCCAGAGGCATAAGGTAAAAATACCTACATGCATCTAATCAGGTCTTCCTCTCACAGCAGTTTTATACCGGTGTAATTTCATTGAT
The DNA here is from genome assembly GCF_965183815.1 of Platalea leucorodia. Taxonomy (NCBI): domain Eukaryota; kingdom Metazoa; phylum Chordata; class Aves; order Pelecaniformes; family Threskiornithidae; genus Platalea; species Platalea leucorodia. Next base: position 124,424,274 of record NC_138823.1, read on the forward strand.
CCCTAAGAAATTGCTACAGATTCAATGGAAAAGAATCCTGAGAGAGAAGAAGCAGCCAGCGAACATCACTGCCTTAAGACTGGTACATGATATTTTAAAATGCCATAATAAATGCCCACAGAAGCCACAAAATCCCTTGCAGAAGGAATTCTGAATCATCCACATGTGGGACAATTGTTCCTCAGTAGAGTGGTCTTCCCTCAGTGGAGGAACTGTCAACATACAATTATAGATCTCTGAAAAACATTAAATCTCCATGTTTACTGGAAATGCATTAGTGAGAAAACACCATTCTATTTCTCCAAATGTCTTTTGAACATAATAGCTATTTTTTTTCTGAAAATGAAATTCCCAAATCTGCTAAGAAATTACCACAAAATGTCACATTTCTGTAATTAATAATTCAAGTCTTTTCCCTACCCAAACCCATAAAGAAATCAAAAATACAATTGAAATGTTGTTTGCCTGGCACTATGTATTCTACTTCACAGCAGCAGTTGTCACAAAAATACTTTTGGTGTTAAGAAAGACACTCCGGGCTTGGTTTATAAACAAATTTTTGCTGGCACAATTGACATAAATCAGGCTAACTACATGATTTACATCAATTGCATCAGATCAAATTAACTGCTATAATCGAGCAAAACCATTCAGTTCTCCTAAATACTGCTAAATGAAGAAAAGCAATTCACATCAGGCAATTTGTAAGCACTTCCTAGTTGTTTGAGAAGTTATGCTCCCACTTTTAGAAATGCTGCAAAAATATTTAGCATAACATCACTCCACCATACGGTAACTTTGCTCTGTATCAATTATAATCTTTCCTTACCACTTTGCTCTTCAGCAATTCTGATGCTCTGCAATTTAACTTTGCCTCTGCTCCCACGTGGGGGAATCAAGGAACAGAAGGAGCGGGTTGAGCCACGGACCCAGCCGTTTTTCCACTTTCTAAGTAAGAACCTGTGCCAACCAGCACAGCTGTGGCAGGGAAAAGATAGAAATAATTTGCACAGGTAAAGGACTGTAACAAATGCTAGGCACCAGGGATCCATCAAACACACAAGTGTCAAAATAGAAGTAGACCCTTTTAGAAACAAAGTTATTCGCATCTTCCAGTGCTGTGTGGATTTGGATGAGTATCTGCTGGTGTGGAGTTGGCCCTCCATCTCCAAACGTTAGTCCGCTCACAGACAGACACATTGTAAAAGGCTGCCTGCAACTGAAAACCTCCTCTCTTTGAAGACTGCATCGATCCACTTCTAAAGTTCCCGGCACAATTTTGTTTGATCTCATGAAGCGCCATCATGAGGCAAACACTTTTTGGTGGGCTCCAACTCATTGCTTAAGACAAGTTTTCCTGTGCTATATCCATCGTCTACCACTCCTTCCCTCGGGGTGTTGAAATCTGTCAACATTCCTTAAGACAGAGGAAAACAGTTTTATTTCTACTTGACTCCATGGCAATATTGTATTGCTTTCTTTCACTGCCTTTAAATTCCTTCTCAGCATCCATTTGCTTTGTATCGAAACCGAATCGGTAGTTGCCAAGAGTCTCATCCATTGAAACGGATTTCAATTCTAGTCCACGATTGTACCAGACTTCCTTTTAAAGAGTATTTAAAGTGCATTTTAAGGGCACCGAAAGCCTTTGATACCTCTGCTATGTACAAGAACAACAGCAGCAACAAAAAATGGTGTGGTAAGAGAGCGAGTCCAGAAAGGTGCGCGTGCTCTGCAGAGGTGTGGAGCCCTGCATCCCCCCAGCGCCCGCCAGCTCCCCGTCAGAGCGAGACCTGGGCCTGCAGGACGTGCCAAGTCTCCGGGGGAAGGCACGCGGAGCAGAGGAGTGCAGGGGTAATGCAGCCCCTTAGTTCCCTCAAGCTGCAGCCAGTGTGTAAGGGTAAAGCCACGTGTCTCCTCTGCTTCAGAGCCCAGACATAGCAAAGGGGATCAGGAAAAGGGATGTGGGTGTTCCTATTCAAAGTGAAATGTGGGACGTTTCGAAGAGGATCCCTCCTCAGTCCCCTTCTTTCCTCTTCTCTTTAATATTTCTTTTCACCATTTTACTCTGACCCACCTCTCCCCACTTTCTGACACTCTCTCACCAGCAGAAAAATATGTTTTAGAAACATATTTCATCTCTCCAGTGCTATTGTCACATTTGCTGGAACTGTTTTGACTTCTAAAGAGCACCATGTGCTGCTGATTCTTGTTAAGGCTGTGCTTATATTTTATAGACAGAACAAGACAATAGGAAACATTTTTATATGGTATATAATTAGCCTGTGGCAACTCAGCTCCTTGGATTAGGAAGTTTCCTAAAAGAACTATGCACCTATTTCACCCATTGCATAAAAAAAAATGATACTTTGCAGAAAAGATTCTTATATGAGGTGAAATTTTCCTGTATTTTTCTACAGGTAGGGAAATTATACCAGGTAGGAATCTTGCTGAACCTACGGTTTATAATTTTTTAAGTGTAATTAATACATCCGCTTCAGGGCATATGTTGACTTCGTGTTTGGAAGAGAAGAGCTTTCCATCTTTCAAAAAAGAGGATTATTTTGGGAGTGTCTTCCACTCCTGTTTGAATGATCCAGTATTACCCGCTGTCAGTGAAGGCAGATAGAAAAAGCTGTTTAAGGATAAACATCTCTCTCTCTCTCTCTCTCTGTATGCATGTATGTATACAATCAAATTAATCCTTGAATGACTCCTTTGACGTCAATTTTGCATGATTCATGGCAAGACAACAAAGGAAAAAGCAATTCTTTGTTTGTAATTCAGAAACATGAGAAACCTGATTGTAATAAATGTATTGCCTTATGCTGAACATGCCTGTATTCCGATTTTGAAAAGCATATGCTTTTGGAGCCTCAGTGTTTACCACAAGGAGGATATAAACCTCGCAGAGGAAATCACAAAGACTGGAACACACCCAGCAAAACCAGAAATCCCATACCAGTCGAGTGGAAATCCCTTGCCAGTTGAGTGAAAAGTTAAAGCCCTGATTGGTCAATGCTAAGGTATTAATCTTGCAAATTTTTGAGTTGCCTATTAAAATTATTTAAAACAGCTCTCAGGAGGTGTCTTTGTGAAAAGAGGGTGTATAATATTGCATCAATGCCAGCAAAGAGGTACTACTGCCAGTTTTACACTATTTCCAATGCCTCTTGTCCATGGCCTGTGCAAGGTATTTATCGTTTGCGTAGTGATACCACATAGAAGTTCTAATCAATGATCTGGACTCCACTGTACCAGCCATTAAATGGACACAGGCAAACGATTCTTTCTTTCCTACAGAATTTGATGAAGGGATCCAAAGCAGAAGATTGACCTAAGGGAGGAAGAAATGTTTTAGAAATCTATCTAAACCCAAAAACATATTCTTCAAAATGTAAATTGTCGTTCTTCCATTCACTTTACTCAGTTCTGAATGCTTAAGTTTCTACAGTCTAAAAATCATCTGATACATCTTTTTGTTTTGCACAACTCAAAAGGAGTTTGACAGACCTAATTATGCTCTCCCCCCTTCACAAATTTAGGGTATAATTAGTTAACCTCTTGGTTTACGCAAGTCTGAAAGTTATTCAGAGCAACATCACTTATATCAAGAGATATTCAGTATGAAATAGAGGTCATGTGGAGAGCAACAATTCTAAACAAGAGCATTTTGCAACTCTATCAAAACATTGGGAAGCCAGAAACCATATCAAATGAAGCAGGACAGATTGTTTTACAACACAAACTCATTGGTAGAAGGAATGAATAGAAAAAATTAGTTGTGGTTGTAAAGCAATCATGGTATTATACTATTAGCATATGGGGTTAACAGTTATGGTTAACCATTACACCAGAGGAAATAGTTCCAGTGCCAGAATACTTAAAGTCAGCATTCAAATGTGCTCTGGTCAAGATACAACTCAGCAGTAAGTGTCAATTGAACAATCTCATTTGAATTAGCTAACACTGAGCTGCTGATACCTAATGTTTACAAAAGATTGATAAATACAAAACTAGCAAAATAGAGGTCAGTTTTAGGGAAGTTTTCAAACTTGCAACAGAGTTATCTTCTCTGTCTTTTCACGTTCTTTGAACAGTAGCTCAATGAAAGCTTCATTTGTTTACAAAAACAGTGCCAGCAAACACACAGCAGATTCAGGTCATAAGTGGATAAAAACTTAGCAGAAACTAGAGTAGTTAGGAGGCAGGAGTGACTGGAGCAATTAAGAAATACATCCCTATCACTCCTTGGAGCTCTAGGTCAATATGGAAGACTCTGTATCTAGCCCACCAGTTCTGCAAGTTTGTGTTTGTTAGAGAAGTGAGAAACCTCCTGTGCACAGTGATAACACCTCTGAATGTCCCCTTCTTGCTTAAGGAGAGAGATGGCCTCAGGCAAGGCAAGAATCTTGCAGTGAAAAATCCCAGCGTCCACCAGGCTTTGGGGGTAGGACCTGAAGGTGAGAGGCAGTGTATGAGTACACACAGGGTGGATCACTTCTGTCCCAGGAGGCTTAATGTGAAATGCATTGCCAGCTTTTGATTAGCAGCAATCAGAGCTGGTTTATTATTTTAGTCAGAAAAAGCCTGAAAAATCGTATCTTGCTGTGTGTTTTATCTTCCACTGCAAAAAACTAAAACAGCAGCAGCAAATAAACCTTGTACCAATTCAATTTGGAAATCACAAGTTCAGCAAAAATGAAGAAACACAACAAATTATTGAAGTTACCAGGTTTGAAAAGACCTTTATAGGGAGACAAGGTGAACTGGAGGCGTAAATAAGTTTTTAAAATGGAATGAGTTTTCTAAGAAAGCTTTAAAACATACAAGGTGAAGATAAAACAAAGATTTAGAATGTCATTTAACCATGCGAATTCAAACTGGAGCACAAGGCTGCTCACCTCTGGGACAAATCCTCCAGTTCCCCGGGAAAATGCCAGAGAGCAAGAAACTAAGATCTCTTCTAGCAGCAGGTGGACCATGGCCACACAAAAACCGCTCCCACAGCTGTGCCTATGAAGATGCCAGAAGGCACTGAAAGCCTGCTCCCATAGATCTACAGGGATGCAAAACCACATGAGGACCAGGACACACACAAGCTTCCTAGAACATGTCAAGTGCCCTTAGTGGGAAGGAGAAATGTGTAAGAGAGGTTGCACGTTATCTCCACAGCAAGAACACTGGTGTGACGAGGACGATGACGAAAGGCCATGTCTATGTTCTCTCAATCCACAAACAGACCCATGTAAGACAGGCCAATACCGCAGAGCCATCACTTCTTCCTTTTCCTCTCATCTAGAAATTGTCCCAAAACACGTGATATTTTGGTGATATCAGTGAAGGTGACAGAGCTTACGAGCTTTTGGCTCAAGACCAAGCTATTGAAAAACTTCAGAGCTCCTTCCAAGACTGCCCTAATTACCTCTACTGCAAACAGTGAGTCACCAAAGAACCGCCTAAAGAACTCAGTTTTTGCAGTTTGTGAGCCTTCCTTTTTCTCCCCACTCATCTGTGCTGGCAGGTTGATTTTCTCCTCAATCTGGACTGAAAAAAAAAAAGACATCAATTTATTTTTTCAGATACTAACAAAACCCAATGGGAGAATCAGGCAAGAAGAAAATTGCAGGCTTTTCAATCTCCTATTGTAGGGAAGTATGCTGGAAAGACATTCATAAAACGAAATGAATGTAAAGAGTACATCCAAGAGCGCAGATTAGTGAGGAACGCATGTGCTAGGATTTGCATAATTCCAGCTGGTTGGTGGAACATTTCATATTAACAATAATGCTAAAAATAACGTATTTTGAATATACTTGAATAGACTATGCTTAAGCACTGCTGTTTTCTTCACAGTGGATGGGTGCTCTACGAGAATCAAAGGCAAATGCAGGGCAGGAAAATTCATCCTCCAGTGAGGTGGTTGCAGACAGCATTGCAAACAGCTACAGCTATTGCAGTGAAAAATGCCAACATATATAACCAAACAAGACAAAATTCCTCCACCTACTCATCAATAATCCTTTAGTGCCTGCAAGAATCCAGACATTAAGCTCTTGTTCAAGTGAAGTTCAGCCCTGTTTGATAGTGGGTCTAAATTAAGCATTGCAAGGCTGAGAGACTCTGGAAACTACATTGTCTTTAAAACTCACATGGTTTCAAGGGTCTTTACTTCAGTGCCTCTAAGCTTTGAACTGCTAAAAAGATATTCTATTATGCTTTTAGTTTGCTCTCTGTCTAAGGCTCCTCTACCTCTAGCTCATAATTTTATTTTGTGTCTTTTGATTTGGTGTTTTTCTTGAAGCCCAGCTCCTTCAATGATATGTTTATGTAAGGATTTCATTTTTTGCTTTAAAATAAAAACCCAGATGCTCTTAGACTTCGTTATTGAAAAGAGGAGTTTTGAAAACATCACTAAGCTGAAGATAAAAGATCAAAAACCAGAAGGCAAATAAAAAGAATGCACATTTTGTTTTAAAGCCCCATATTTTCTTCAGCCAACATCATGATGTTTTTGAAGTATAACATGATTTATAAAGGTTGGAACTGGAGAAAAAAATACAAAGAAAGTGCCTTCTCCTGCAAGCATGAAGATACCTGTTTAACTGTACACACCAGTATTCCCAACAAGTTAATGGAACTGTTCACAGGCACAGGAATGAATATTCACAATATGGGACAAACATTAGTGGAAAAAGCACTTTTTGATGACTCAGGCTGGATAGAAAGTTTTATTCGTTTTTGTTTCTATGTATTAACAGTGAGTATCAGCCTTGAGGATGTAACCATGGCTCAGCCTATAGGCCATCCAAAACCTGTATTCGAAGTGTTGCGTGCATACATGCACTATGAAGAAAAAAAAATAGAACATCCACCGAGCTCTGGAGTTACCAGATGCCTAAATCAATAAATAAAATGGAGGCAGTGGCCTGTGAATAGAAAATACCAATTACGTAAGGCTACAGTTTGGGTGATAAGGTGACAAAAAGAGGAAATTCTCAAACTGAAAATCTCTTGAAAGACTATGTCAGCAGCCTCCATTAAACTCAGAAAGACCCAGTTCGTAAGTCTGACTTACGAATGAACAGTAGATATGTGATTGACTCATTCATACCTCAGCTTTAATTTTTCAGTATGTCAGTAGCTTGATTTTCAGTCCTGGAGCACCTACAGCTCCACTGAAGTAGCAGGAGATGTGAGAATTCAGCATCTTTGAAAATTCAGCTAAAGGCACTTGAAGTTATGAACAAAACGCAGACTCAGTTGCATGCCTATTACTGTATGATCATTATGACTACTCACAAATTAGGCACACAGTCGCACACATGGTCTTAGTCACATGGGGGAGAGTTTCAAAGACATATCATGGGATGACAGGAATCCAACTCCCTATAAAAGCACATGCCTTTGAAAAGCTCACCCTGGGCTTTGAACAGCTTTTCACAATGGATCTCTTCTAAGATTTGGTGGTAATAGAAATCATTCCTTATATATCACTGGATAATAACTCAAGATTATTGAAAAAATGCTTAGTTTTTTGCAAGAGGAGGGAAACTTCACACATTGTTCCTGGGAAATGTATGTTGCAACAAGAGGAACAATGTGGGGCAAAGATCATACAAGAGCGAAAAAGAAATACAACTGCTACACTGCTACATGAGGGACATCTCATTTTAGTTCCCTAGTAAATCCCTTGTTTGTTTACAGTGAATTCATGCCAGAGAGGGCGAAAAAATAAACTACCTTCCAGTTAAGCTCATTCACAAAATTAACACAATTTTGAACCATCTCTTGTATGCTTTTGTTCCATTATAATTTAAAATTAACATAATCTAGTTTATTGGTTTTTTTATACTCTTCAACGTTTGCCTTTTTATACTAGACCAACACTTAACTATAGGGCATATAAGTGGGGGGTGAGAGGGGAAGGTAAGCACCTTGATTAATCTCAGTCAAGGGTTTCAGTCTCAGTCTCACTTGGGATTCAGAGTATAATCATGCAGTTAGCTTTTACAATCACCCAAATGTATTTAAAATGTTTGCTTAGTTGAATCTGCTACGCTTTGATGACATCACTTTATACCATAAGGGTATGGCAAGGAAATATATAAATGAATGATAGCATTAATAAAAAATCGTTATAAACTCCAACCACACCTTTACATGCTCTTTTGATCTTTACTGTGTAAAATGCATTTAGGCAACAGGTAAAACAAAGTTCCTTGGAGTATACCATCTTCTGAAATGTTATGAAGGAAAGGAAAAATAGTGATCCATAGGGTAAAGCTGTGATTTCATGTGCAGTCTTAGCTCTGCTGAAGTCAACAGGAATTTTGCTGCTGTTTGGGGAATTTTACCCTATCCAGATACCGTTATCTACCTTTTTTCTGATCTATCCATATACTGTTATCTACATTTTTTCTGAAGACAATAAATAACACATAGCTAAGCGGCTAGTTCTGAAAGAGGAGGATGAGAACAGGACAAAAAGCCTTACAGCCCACGCAGGATAATGAAGTGATACCACCTGGAGTCTGTGCAATATCTTTGCAGGAGTAACATTTATCACCTGTCCCAGAAATCTGTGTATCAGCCCACACTTCCAGCTCCACGAGTCAGTCTCTTCCTCTCTTCTTCAGCTAAGGACAACTTTGGCCTCTTACTAGGGGAATTACTGTTCAGGATAGGTGGATTATTCAAATCTGTTTCAAGATGATTTACAGTAAGCCTGCTCTCTAAGAGACAATTATGAAACTGGGAGCTGAATATTTTGTCTCCAAATTAGTTTCTCCCAGCGGATGAATGCTTGATGCCACGGTAGGTTTTGGTAACAAAAAGAATGATAGATTCTTCACCATAACCCTATAAAGCTTGATTCACCACCTAATCCCATATTTAACAGAAACCAAGAAGGTGAGTGGAGCATAATATTGATGGCCAACTTTTACCCAGGGAACTTAAACAGGTAGTTTGACATCCTGGAGACCAGATTTTCAATTTGAAAACAGAATATAACCTGAGCTAAAGATGTATTGGAACACTATCAAAATATTATCTGTCCACAGAAAATCTGCAAAGAGAAGGGAGGAAACATTTTGGGAGTCATCGCTAATTGATTATCCATGACCTAAGGAAAAAAAAAAAGTGAAGATGCCATTTGAAGACTACATGATATTTGGAGTAGCTTCATGGGCAACCAATGATGTTATGTACTATCTAGTCTTCAAAATGTTAGCTTTTCCTCTCTGTTCCTTTTATTTTGCCAGAGTCTGGTTTTAGCCTGAAACATTTCAGCGAAATATTTTTTTTCAACTTAGTTGCAGAAATAGTCAGGAGTTTTGTATTTTCTGAGTTGGATGCAAAGGACAGATGCTTATACATGCTAAGGTACACTTAATTTTCTCATAGGGCTCATACCAAGACAGGAGAGAGGCTAGCATTTTGCAGGCTTCTTTACAAAGAAGAATACTGGGGGAAGAGTTGCAGTTATGCATTACAGTTCAGTCACTGAAGCTGGATTGAATCCATATCATTTGCTTACATCTTTGCAAGATCTTCAAGGCATATCAGCTGCAATGCGTTATTCACAATGTCAAATATTCTAGACAGGCCAGAAATAAATCTGTCTATGAGCTATGACTAAGAAATCATCCATCAGCAACACAAAAGTAATCTCTGCTGTATTCTGGTCCAAAGTCCAATTGAGAGGGTCTAACATAGTGGCCAAGATCGGTTGCTTCTGAGGTTGGCTTTTTGCCATTTTCTCAGTCATCCCAGAAAGAAACAAGAAATTAGGCAGTGTGTTAGCTTGCCAAACCAATGACATCAAAAAAACTTTTAGTGCTGATTGGATTATTAAGTTTTCAGGGAAGGTGATAAATAAAAAAAAATATTTTACATTACGTATGTAATGGAAAGACTTTTTAGACACTCTTCATAATCTGAGGTATTTTTCTTCCCCAGCTTCTTCCTCTCTCATAAATCCTCTCCAAAGAGCTGATATGCATCAAATTCTGAAGGCCAGAAAGTCCTTATGAATTTATCATCTTATCTTCCTCTCAGGTTAAGGGATGAGTTTGGTGGCAGACACAGAAGCATGGTACACGTATAAACCTTAAAATGGTGTACTATGAGATTCTGAAGATCCATCCTGTGTCATGATCATAGGTAAGCATGCTATGGATACACTCCAGATCTTCGTCTTAGTTGCGGAAATTAGGTGACTTGCATACAGCAAGCGTTGACCAGAGGCCATTGGTACCTAATCCACCTCAGAGCAGCTCCTTGTGCCTGAGCAGTGACGCGTTCCACAGTTTCAGTGCAGATACCCCAGCATCTGCTAAACTGGAGGGAAGGAAAGCAACGAGCCAAGGTCCTGTTTCTTTTCTCACAATATGATGTAGCAGAGCTTTAAAACAGGTCTAAAACGACAGAAAGGGGGGCATAGAAAAATAATTTCATTTGATACATTGCCTTTGTGCCTGTATGGATGCAGTGCATACCAACTGTTTTAAATGAGAACTTTGTTTTACTGTCAGCCTACTGATAACAGAGGGTTTTAAAACCCACAAGCATTTATCCTTCTATCTGAAGAACTCCTGCATGTAGGTCACTGTTAGAAACAGCTAGTTTTGAAGGGGGGAAGGGGCAAGGTATGCTAAATATTGCTGATTTCTGTTTGTCCAGGATAGTTCAGGCTCCCTCCTCCTCCCCAAATCCTGTCTTTCAGAAGACACTGGACAAACAGAACATCCATTACTGTCGTCTCAATTTCTGTCAACAGCAAACTTCAATACAGGCCTAAATCTGCTGCCACTAAAGTCAATAAGACTACTGGTTTAATAGGCCTAGCGCCGGTCACTGTTGCTGACACAGCCTTATAGCAAAGATCAGCCTGCCCTTACACCACTTCAAGTGAAATCCTAGTCCCTCCGAACCCTCGCCTTAGTGACAATCACTGTGGAGAAAGGAAAGCGCAAACTCTGGGTATTTCCTTCATCTTGGTTTTTTTTTCAACAAAAGCAAAACAGCCAGCCCATGAACTTCCCTCTAGAACAGGGTGTACTCAACTCATATGTTTCAGTCTCGACAGCAAACAGCCCATGTTGCTAGGCTTAATTGCTATCTGGCAGCTCTAACCACGCAAACTTCTCCAGCAGTTTTCAGATGCTGCAATCCCACAGCTCCCTGAAAAAACATCCGAATCCATTCCCCGTCCTGTATTTTGGATACCCCTTGTCCTGAACGTTTTTCTATGCGGTTTACGTTGGGTAACAAATGTCAGGCTACACAAACGCTGGTTTGTTTGACTACAACTCCACCCGGACCACGCTGCAGGAAAGTAATATGTTGGGACAGGATTAATCTCACCTAATTTACTTTATTTCAGAGTTAGGGCATGTATCCTAGGCTAGCCAGCTAATTCCCATTATAATCAGTGAGGACACAGGCAGCTGAAGAGCCATTTAATGCCAACACAGGCTTTCTAAGTTAAGTGCAATGAATTTACCTCCTTAACTCCTTGACTGTAGAGGGAACCCAGAGAAGTAGCTCAGGCTACTTGCTTCCTTTTTTAGATCTGGTTAAGCAGCGGCTACATGATCTGAGCTCCGTGCAACAGTGTCAGATCCCAGTGGGAATTTGATTGGCGTATATATTCCAAAAGATTTCAAATAGCTTCTTAGTGGCTCTCTGTTTACCCAAAACACCGTATGTTCGGTAACTTCCAGCCAACCTCTAAGAAGTCTAGCTGAGGTGTTCAAATGTCTTAATCTGTTCCTCTTAGAAACAGGAAAATATGTTTTATGAGATAATATAGCAGAGTCCATCTTTTCAGACGACAATCAGCAATACTTTGTTTTATATTCAGTTTCAGACATGCATAGAAAAAGAGATGCCTGTGTTTTTCAATGTATGATATTTTTCAGTGTGATTTTTCATCAGGCTTTCAAATCTGGATGTAATTTTTACTTTTTCAGCCAGCTGAACATACAAATAATACTATAATTGGTTTTGGATTCAACAGAAGAAATGGAGTCTCAGGTATCTGGGGGTTCCATTATCAAAAAACATTTTAGTTGTTAGCATTTTTTTAAATATATTAAAAATTAATATGCAAGAAACTACAGTAGCATGCTAAATCTTCCAGACATGAGAACAAATTAATGACTTAGTGGGTGAAACTCTGGAATGCTGACAACCGCAAGCTAGACTTCTGTAATGTACTGGTAGCATGGTTAGCAGCCTGCAACCAAAATGTCTTACAATCTTTATGTGAACCATCAATGTATGCCTTTAAACTTACACTGCTATTATATCATTAGATTTTTTTTTTCCTTTGCCAAAGCTTACTTTATTTTCCTGGGTAAATTCTAGAATAACACAAAACATGGGCCTGGGTTTGTTTGAAGAAACAGGAGTATACAGAAGAGAAACGAACATCAAACTTAGTAGGCATTCACGCAGGACAAAATAGATTTACCTTGCATGTTGAGATGCTGGAAGGGGGAAGTATCAGGAAGAGTAATTAAGAACAAAATACAGTAAAAAGCCATGCATCCCTTTATCTTACACCCTCTTTAACCCCCTGCTTTTCATTCAACCTCCTCACAGTCAGATTTTTTTGCATTTAACTTACATATTAACTACTTTCATGCTCTGTGTAAAAATAGTGCCAGGTTCCACTAATTTCTAGCAGGGTAATTGCTGAGACACAGGTGTTGTGGAAAAAATGGATAAAGGATGACTTCCTTCAGAGCCTTGTCACAGAGAAAGAGAAACCAGATGTTGCTTCCCCCCCGCCTCACTGCTACTCTATTATTGTACCCTCTGGCTTAGGAAGTTCCCAAATCTAGGAAACTATAAGGGCAAGGTATCAATGTAAGCTCACCGAGACATCTGCTACTTCCTAGTGCTGGAGACAGGCATGGGCAACCTGGAATTTCACTCTGACCTATTTCTGGCCATTCTTACATCTACTAATTCCTACTTGATGAAACAGACTCATCAGCCTACAAAACCAGGCAGCCCTGGGGCCATCCCTGGCATGAGACATACCCAAAACCAGTCTAAAGTAATTTTTTCTCCCTGCAGAAACCTATGCCAAGACCCCCGTCTTTTTGAAATCTCTACTATAACATTTCATGGCCACTCCAAAAGACACCACTGCTTACAGAGTGTAGTTATAAAATACTATCCCATAAACTCTGAAAACTATTCGGGGACTATAAAAGCATTACAGCAACTCCCTTTTGTAGTACTCACCAAAAACAAAGGAGGGGAAGAGTAATAGAAATTCAGACTTCTTGCAGGAAGGACAGCAAATATGTATTTATTTGATGGTGATTAACTCCCCCTCCTTGTTACCTTCAGATCTTTTAAGGTGTCACTCTAAGTGATAATTACTGAAAAATAAATCTTAGCCATTTTTAAAAGGCAGAAAATTTACTTCTGAGTAAGAAAGCTAAATTGCTTTTCTTAAAACAAGATATTCAAAAAGTCTTAAAATAAGTATATCCTGACAGAAATAACTGCATTTAAGACCCAGAGGTTCTACTTTGGTTTTATGTTTATATGGCGATATCCTATTCCCACAAAAGCCAATGGAAATTTTGACATCCATTTCAATGGTGGCAGAATTTCACTTGCTGAGTTCAATGAAATTTATTTGATTTTCATGTTAAATGCAGAGGAAAATCCTGTTCAGATTTCCTGCTAATCCAGACTCAGAGTTTCTGCATGGCTAAAGCAAGAGAGTTGGTAACCTCAGATCTTTTCTAAACTGTACAGAAATGACCCAATTTCCCACATTCTTTTGAATACGGAATCTTTGAAGCCTGTGATGTAGGGAGGAACCGCTATGGTGCACTTTGAGTTTCACTCAGTATTCTGACTGCAGTCTTTTTAAGTCTGCAAGGATTTACATTCATTGTCTCTCCAGAGTCGCTTGCAAAATGATTTCTAAAAATTTTCTCTTTCAACTACTATTAGACACTGTCTAATACAGGAACAAGGAATTCCTGGCCCAAGGGCCAGACACAATCTGCAACTTAATATCAGGCAGACTGCAGCCAAATGAGTTTGCATGCATGTGTATTTATTACTGGATGAAAAACAAAGGCGCTTATTAACATATGACTTGCCAAACGTCTCTGAGAGACCTAGCTGGTCCTTCTCAAGAAAAGGGTCTCTGCCCCAGATCTAATAAATTGCAACTCAACATTACAGCTACCAGCCAAGCAAGACAGAAATACAATATTGCAGAAAATTACACAATGCATAAATGCAGTATTCCAATGTGATTGTCGAGTAGGCTTGCCGTGTTGGTACAAAGGGCACCAGGAGCAGACAGAGAGGTTACTCAGTACCGGCAGCTTCACTTTAGTCAATGGCAAAGATGGGGATGCACGGGGGGAGAGGGAAGAAATTACTCTGCCTTGAGCACCAGAGTCCAGACAAGATTTGGGGACTGCCCAGAACAAAAACAAACAAACAAACAAATAAGTATCCTTTCGCTTTCAAACTGAGCATTTGATACAGAAACTGAGGAGGAGACAAAATGAATATGGGACTTCACAATGTCATTTCTACAAAGTTCCTGTTTAAGCAGAACTGTGCTTTGATATCAAGCAACGTTAAAAGCGAATGCAATAGATTAAGAGGGAAAAAAAATGTTCAGAACTGTAGGAAGTTGCTCACATCCTACTGTTACTTGATCTGAACTATCTCATATCCATCTAGGTTATTGCTGTTTCCTGCTGTCACTGATAAATGACTGTTCATGCAGGAAGAGCCACTGTCATGCAATGTGGATAATTTAAAGTTCCTTGGGTTGGGAGGTGGGGGGAAAGAAGGGAGGGAGGGAAAAAGGAAGGAAGGAAGGAAGGAAGGAAGGAAGGAAGGAAGGAAGGAAGGAAGGAAGGAAGGAAGGAAGGAAGGAAGGAAGGAAGGAAGGAAGGAAGGAAGGAAGGAAGAGATGAAGAGGTGGAGAGGCAAATGAGAGAGAGGAAAATGTAATGGGTTTACATCGTCACCCTTCATAAATCTTGATCATGTCTTCAACAAGATCTAGAAAAATCACAATTTCACTCCAGGACAGGGATGTTCATTACCCAAGTTCAAACTGTATGAAAAATTACTGTGGGAAAATCATTCACAATTGATTTATGGCTAAATTGAGGGAAGTGGAAGTGCCATGGCCAATCCGTTGCCTTCAAAATATCTTCCAATCTTGCACCCACACTAAAAGCTTTGCACAAAGCTGCTTCTATCATTTGAGTACCCAAACACAAGGCATTAACCCAGCACATCCCATTAATCATTCCAGCCACCTAGAAATCAAAGCTGCAATAAAATGGAGAAAGGGGAAAAATGAATAATTTAGTAATTGATCTCTATCTGGAAAAATATACCATTCTAAAATAAAGACTTCTGTCTTTACAAGCCTCAGAGGGTCCTTAACAATATTGATATTAAAAAATCTAATCAATTTATTCATGTTTCTTTATGAAAAAAAAAATCTTTCTGTCAGAGGGAAGACTCAGGCTTCAGAATTTTTGTTCGTCTTATTTAAAACAATATCTAATTTCTTGAGAGCTGTTCAGAGCAAGCTAAACAGAGGGAAGGCTCTGTATGACAGATCTTTTCTGAGATCAGCTGTTCAATGTCTCCATATACTTCAAATCAATACAATGGGCACATGGATGTTTAGATTAATATCTGTGTTCCAAGAAGGGCAAAAATATCTAAGGCCATGCATTAGCTTCTATGCTCTCCAGCAAGTTTATCATCAACAGACACGCTACTTTAGAGCTGCATCATGCCTCTAGGAAAATTTAACTCGTGCGCTGCCATGGCACAAGGAATGTGTAGACCAAGAGCAGCAGCAGAATACTGGGGAAAGGGAAAGGGAAAGGAAGGGAAAAATGATGACTCTGCTTCAAGGAACAACCTCTCAAAGCAGCAGCCATCCTTCTGACACTGTCAAGCGATCTAGGACCCACTGTGGAAAGAGCCACCTGTGTACAGCCCTGAAAGAAGGAGGTCATGAAAGCCACTGGAAAAAACCCCTTGTGTTATTCTTATTTGCATCCTACTGAGCAATCCCCTATTGTGTTTCATTATAAATTCATTTGTGCATGCACACAAACACCCATACACACATATTTGTTTCATATACACCTCAGTAAGTGGCTTTAGGCCAGCTGATCAAGCAATTAAATGCACCATTTTCTTCTGAAGCGCACAAACTAGAATCATGAGACATTACGTATTAGAAAAGACATTTTAAAGTTGCACAGTAGCTGAATGACACTGTAACAGCACAAGCACTAGACATCTCTATCGAAGGCTTTTTTTTTTTTTTAAATGAGCACAGTACACTGAATTATTAACTCCCCTTACAGAATGTAAACAGGATTTCAGAAGAGGGATGAATCAGGAAAAATTAAATAACAGTTTGAAAACTGGAGCATGAAGTAACAATCCCTCTGAAGAGGCACATTTGTGAGGAGTTTGGCTTTTGTAGGACTGCGGCTGTTGCCTATCCTTTCCCCCTCTTAAAATCTTAAAGTTGAGTGTACGACATGAAGCCTGAACTGTAAATACCAATTAGTTATAACGAGTACCTTTTTGAACAACTGTGACTTTTCATCCCGCGCCCCTGTGGGCCTATGCTGTGGGATGAGAAGGGAGTAAGTTCCTGACCTCTCGTCTCCAACATAATCAGTATCCTCCATACTTGTATGGTTTCTCCTCTTCTCTACCTTCTAAGGCTGAAGTTTTGGTTCCTTTACAGGCAGGAGTTTTCCCAGGCTCTTGAATGTGCTTGTCACCCTTTTCCCAATCCCCCTATTTCAGCCACGTCCTTTCTGAGCTCGGGAGGCCAAAATTGCACAGTGTTCTGGCTGAGACCACAGACACAGCTTTGTACAAAAGGCTGTATAATACTCTCCTAGTTACTCAATTTCTTAGTAGTCTTGTATGATATGTAACCTACTATCACAGTTGGTTTTTGACTGTGGTTGTAATTTGAGCAAGTGTCCCCACTCAGACTCGGCTCTTCTGGATCCCGCAGGACTGACTGTTCACACTCAGTCTTACTTTCTTTATTCACTACTGATCTTTATCCAGCGCTGTTCTGCCCGCTTGGTGGAAAACTTTACAGTTCTCTGAAGGTATTCATAGTTCTTACTGCTCCCAAACAGACTACGTAACTATTTCCACTACAGATTTTGCAACTTTATGACTCCAGCCCTCTCTCAATACCAGCAATAAATGTGTTAACAACAGGAATGTTAGTTAATTTGCAGATGTCCAAAGCCCAACTTTGGTCTCTTTCTACCCCAGCAGGTTAGCCTAACCCTCTGCTTTTCCTCTCCTCCCCAGCTTTCAGCCATAACAATATTTCCCCTGTCACTCCACAACACTGGCATTTCTGTAATCTTTTGTCCAGAACTTTGTCGAAGACCTGTCACTCACAGCATTTTGTTTCCAATTACTCGTGACTTCTCCAACACATTCTCCATGCTAGGAGATCACTGAAACATCAGCTCTCGTTGTAAAACAAAGTGCTCGTGGAGTACATCATGCCATAATCTCTCTGGTACTTTACTATTGTTCTTAAATGAGGATTTCAAGCTGGTTGCCAAGTCCAGATGTAAAGCGTTACTTAAATATATCACTGAATTAACTAACTATGCCTGTAACTGATTCACAGCCGAAGCTCTGTTTTCAGCAGAATTTATAGAAGAGACGCAAGTCTAAGATCACTGCTAAACCCAGCCACAAATCAAAGTCCTCTGGCATATGGGACCAATCGGTCTAGCAGAGGTTTGCTGCTGGAACACTCTGCAGTGCGTGCTCACAGCATGCTCACAGCCAAACCATTTCTTCTCACAGGGCTTTGCTAGCTCCAGTATTGCCCTGCTCTCCTTTGCAGATTTGCCGTGCACCCGTGCAGATTCACTGGTGTTTCTGTATTACTTCTGGGTCCAGAACGTGCCCTGCTATTCTAGAAGTCGTTCAAGGGCTCCTCTTGCCTCAAAGCCCTCCAGAATTTGAATTCCCTTCTTCAAGGAAAGCAATGGCCAGGCCCAGCTGCCATGCAGGAATTCAAGATTTTGATACGGAATGGGAATTGGGAATCCAGGAAGGACAGGAAAAATGAGCAGGACACAGTGTCTTCCATGATCTCTGCTGTGCCAAGGAGGCAGCTCTGTCAAGGGGTTTTACTTAATCCTTCTATTCTGAGGATAGGTCACCTGGAAGGTCACTTTGAAGATGAACGCTAGGAAAGAACAAGCCAGAAGAATCCCACTGACTCAACCAGCATTTGGGAAGAAGGAAAGAGGAAGAAAGAAAACCTAGCGCATATGAAAAGGTGCAACTTCACTTCCATCATCTTGGAAGGGGAGTCAGAGACTACTGAAACCATACCTGAGGCCAATATGACAGCAGGGTTATTGTAAATGATAGCCATAATAAAAAATACAATACAATTACAAGGATGCACTGGTGTTATTACACTTTAGAAATTAAATTCTAGCACTGAAAAAAATCACAGGTATAGACATACTCTGAAATCTGTCAGCCCTCACAATGACAGCATTGCTTCCTTGGGGCTCAGTCCTTCCTTGCTTGAAATCAGAGTCTGCCTCCTTTCCAGCTTCAGCAGCCGCAGGACTAGGACCTTGGCATCTTTGTCCCATGCAAGTGTTCACACACGGTCAGTGGGAGCTGCCTTCCGCCGGATCCCTGTTCCGCACCTTGTTGTTCTGCAGCTTGCAACGTTATTGAATGTCTCATTATCGAACTAAATACCACCACACTGATTGAAATGCAGCTCAAAAGTAAGCATTTCTTGTTTATTTAACCTAAAGTATACAGCGCACAGAGCAAAAGGACAAGAACAACAACAAACCCTATATGTGTGCTTCCCCTTCTCCATCACAGCTGCATTTCATCATGCCATCCACCCCACAGTCCCCGTCTCTGGGTTGGTAATGTAACTCTGCTCCCAGCATGCTCCCCATTTGCCTGTCAGTTCAGCGTGATGGGTGCTGAGTAACCCTCCTTCTTCCTTACACCAGCACCTTTAAGGCTTTAATATTCTGTTTGATCTGTTTGAGGCTGTGGGAGGAGTAAGCAATTTTCTGTCTGGCTTATTAGCTAGGTAGGGAATACTCCCCAATAAATATATTCCACAGCATTTCCTTTAGACCTCTTATCCATGGCATTGTTCTGCCTTTTTTTTTAAGACTTTTGTTTAACTTTATGCATTCAGGCAAGTGGATATAATGCAAATAATCTGAGAGCCAACGTTATTTATAATGTTACTGCACATAACACCCTCATTCTCCCCATCAGCCTTTTACTCTATAAAAATATACAAGAGTAAACAGGCACTCCATAAAAAGAAACCCAGGCATCCAGTGTTAAAACTGAACAGCTAAGAACTCAGCAGCAGCAAATAGAACTTCACCTCCTTGTGAATAATGCCTTGCTATTTAGTCTGGTTACATGATGACGCACCGTACTGCAAATACTATGCTGTGCTATCAGCTCTTCCCTACAATCTTCAATACAAGTCTAGAAGATTATGTATGTGGAGGCCAAACAACCCATTTGAAGGACTGAAAGAAAGCAAATATGTTTGAAAATTAAGAGTGTTATAAAAGAAAAATTATACAAATCAGAATGAAAATGCTGTAGCGCAGGCAGTGTAATGTGGAAAAAAGAGACATCATATACTTCAAAAGGCAGGATGTCACTGCACAGGAAAGGAAAGGAAAGAAAAAAAGTAATTACTTTAGCTGAATAGCTTTGCCCAACTTTCTGCCCAGATCTTGTGAGCAGAGAAGGTTCACATCAGTTGTCTTGGCAGTTTCTTTGGAGGTACTGATAAAGGGGTAACAGTGTGACTTAAAATAGAAACATCTAATACTCAAGTCTCCTGCTCACCACAGATGAGGCATATCCCTGGTTAACAACATGGCCTTCATCTTTGTGGAGACTTAGAATATTTCCAGAGCGCTTGGCCAAAAGTCCCAACAACACTGTCACCAGGCTAGAAGTGAAGAGGCACCCATCTGCTTGCTTTATGTTGTCTCACGAAGAAAATCTTTAGAAGAATTTTACAGGGAAGCTTTTAGAGAAAATAAAAATGTTTATTTTTTTCCTCTACTGAGGATTTCTGGGTTCACACTGACATTTGACTAAGCAGTTACTTAGAATGCTGTACACCATAGTTCACTTAAAACAACAGTGGATACAGTAAAGTTCCCTTTTTCCCCATAAGATGAAAATAGGGTATATTTTTCATAGAAAGTTACATTTTTTCAAGGTTTTTTTTTTCTTTTTTTTTAAAGGCTCAAATGAGGGAAAATACATTTGGAAGGAAGGATCTATGTTGAGAGTGACACTGAGTCTGGAGGTACAAAACTTGTTTCTGTGATACATTAAATATCCTACCACGGTCAAACAGACACACACAACAACAGTAATATGTGCAAAGAATCCACAACCATAGGTCTGCCACCTCCTTTAGAATTTGCTTCAGCAGCAGATTTCGTAGTCATTGCCAGGCACCTGTAAGACAAAAGAATAAGGAACAAGTGTTAGCAGAGAGACACTTACCCATCCACAGCTTGCTGCTCAACAGAATTTGCAAGAATCTTTAACATCTATCAACAAGGATGACTAATTCGTCTCCCTGTCCTGCACCGCTCTATGATCAGCAGATGAATGAGATCTGATTTATCTGTGATCGAGGTGTACAGCAGGGGCAGCAGGGCTATCCATGAAGACACCCATCAGTACCCCAACCTATAAAAGACTGAGAAAGTGAAGCAGCATCACCCTTATCGTCCACATCCAGCAAGGCCACCCTCTATTTGGTGCACTAAGTGGGTGTTTCTGCCCACCTGTGCAGAGGTACCAATAGGACATAGCATTACGTTTCGGGATTATGTTACTCATGCTGTTAACACTGGAGAAAGGTAAGACAGCAAGCGTGCATTTGTAATACATCACCTAGCTCACCGAAAGGAGCAGTAAAACCTTTTAAACAGACACAACAGTAAAAACAATTACGGAAACTCCTTCAGTTCAGAGCTACCTGGGGCGAGCACATGAACTGGCACACAAGCTGCCTGGAGGCCCTGGAGGGCAGCTGCTGAATTAGCAAGGATTGGAACGACTAATTGGTGATTGTTTATTAAATAATACACTAGCAATTCCACTGTACTCTAAGGGGGAGGGAAGAATAAAGCTATTTCAGGTGCCACCACTGTGAACTTAGCATATTTCTGAGATATGTAAGACATATTCTTCAACTCTTTTAAGTGTCCATATGCAGACTAGACAGAGGCTGGCAGGAGGCACATTTATAAGTGCATTTATTTCAAGTGCCTCTGCTAGTTCAAAGGACTCAAACATAAACAGTTGTCAAAAAAAAAAAATAGATGTGTTTTGGAGAGGAGAAGGAGGAGAATTTATCACTTTTGAGGTGGGAGGAAGGGATAGCAAATATGGTGCTAAGTAAAATAAAGCCTTCTCCTTCCTTGCTGCCTCCTTGTCCCCAAACACACAAAACCAAGAGCCTACTCTGCTATGCTCTCTCAATACGCTTGGCACGTACCTCCTTCTCTCTCCCCCTTGCACTTTCTCTCTCTCTCTCCATAAAGGGGCATGAAATGAGAAATTTTAGCAAGGTTTCTTTACAGAAGAGAGGCTTGGCTTCAAGCCCAGTATACAGATGTGGGAGGGAGTCTTCAAAGAGACTCTCTCAGCGCTGCCCAAGAAAGTGGTACTTCTCACGGTCCAGAAGCAAGGCTTTCTGGGATTTGCTGTCTCAAGCCCCACCAGTACTACCTAATCCCTCAGAGACAATAAATGCTCAGGGAGGAAAAAACATCTGCGTGATACTGTCTTGAATTTTTCTCAGCTTGAACTTTAGGCAAAAAGTGACCGCATGTTGAGAGGGATGGTTAAAAAAAACCCAAAACCAACTAAAAACAAACCCCCCAAAAACTTGTTGCATTTCTGCATTTGGTATTTACTTTTTACATACCATGTCCAGTTGTATGAATTAGCCAATTTATACTGAGGATAATTTGTTGTCTTTAGCTTCACATAGATAGATTATTTCTTTTCAGCAAGTCCTTGTAGACTCTTGTAATGGTTCATTGGTATAGTTATACAAGCATAGACAATTTACACTACCGAAAAAGCCTTTTGCAGGTACAGTTTTACATCATTTCCATGAGCAAATTAAGTTGTCCAAGAAAAAAAAATCCTTTTTTTTCCCCGGTGTAACTTCATATATATACTAAGGCTTTCGCTAGCATAGCAATGATGACAAAAATATAATAAATCCCTTCCTGACACAGCTGTGCCAGCGAGACTAAAGCCTTCATCTCAATGAGACTGAACTACTTCATTGAACTACTTCATATTTCAGCAACGCTTACATTACAGGCTTTTCCCCTCACAACACAGTGCATCCTCCCCAATTGCCTGGCTTTGTCTTGCTTCCTGCCCATACTCTGGTAACCGTGGGTCTGCTACGCAGCCTTTACAGTATCAAGTATGAAACTGCATGCTCACTAAGACTGTTTAAAAGGTACTTATTATATATAGTTTAAAAAAAATTTCTCTCCATCATGCAGACAGACGTTCCACAATTTCTGCTGGGCCCTCAGCCCCAGCTTACAGCCATCTCTAACCCACTTCTTGGTATTGCGGCAGTAAACACTGTCCCACATGGTTGCAATGTATGTTTGCTTTAGTTATGTCTTTCCCTCCTGTTTTAAAATACACAACATAAATCAAATGTATCAGTTTCCACAGCAGTACTTCCACTTTTAAACATATCAGGAGGTAAAGAAAACAGCCAGCTCTTAACTGACTCTCTTTCTGTAATTAAGAGGGAATTTCTTACCATGCCCAATGAAATCCAGAACGTTTCAGTGCAGATGCCTGAAAAAGAGAAAAGAGTCTTTAAAAGACAGTCTTTTGCTCAATGAAAGTCTAACTCTGAAAAACTATTGCCAGCGTAATTCTATAGGTTGAGTTAAATAAATAAATACTTATCTGATTAATTGTTGCCTGGAATCCTTTTGTGCTTGTATCTCTTGAGTTAGAGGCCATATTAAAAAAAGTGCACAGGAGATTTGAAATCTGAGGACAACCTAAAGCTTGATTCTAAGAAGGCTCAATGCACCAGTACTTTCCCATGGCGTGGGTGAGACAGGTTTAGTCATCAGGTGTGACAGAGAGCAGTCTGTTGCAATCCAACATTACGTGGAGAGCCAACTAGAAAGCAACGTATTTAACACATACACTGCACACATTACAATACCCTCAAAGCAAAGAAAATCAGGTGTTGCAATACGCAGGTTTTATTCAGGTCAGCTGCATTTCAGTCTCTCTGAAAAGCTACAGCAAGTGCCTGGATACAAAGACATTCACAATTTGGAGATTATCACCAGACATCAACATCACTGTTATTCACATGTGGGTGACATACTAACATACTATGTATACCTATTAAGACAAAAAGACCCTCCAAAGGTATTAAAATATATTTGGAAATTAGGACTTCACTCAGTACACATTTTCGTTCATCTCAGCCTTGTCTTTTTTCAAATTCTTCTGCCTCTCTCTTCTGCAAGGACACCCACTGAAATCCTTCCACAAAAGCTCACATTGATCTTTAAGGGCAGGAACTTCTTTTGTCATGTGTTTAAACAATACCCTGGCACAAGGTGGGTCTAATTACAGAGGAGTAGCCAGACAGGATAGGCTCAGAGACTGAGAAAGTCAAGCGTCCTATCATGCTCACAACTTTTTCCTCCTCAGGCAAGTGCAAAAAGTCGCAGAGCCCCGTCCCAGCCTCCCAGCCTCTGGGCCTGTCCAGCTCCCAGCAACCTCTGGTGAGGTGATTCCCTAAACCAGAACTGCATTTTTGCATACAATAGCCCCTGGAAGAGTCTCCTTAAAGGGTATGTCCAAACACCACTGTCAGCATGGGAACTTTTGGCATCTACAATATCGCAGGGCAATTCCACAGCTATAGGAAGTCCTTTTTGCTAGTTTTAAAATTGACACCTAACTATTCACTTGAGGCTGCTTCACTCCCACGGTATGGGAGAGTGAATAGTCAGTGAATAGTCATTTTCTATTTGCTTATTCCATGCCACTTGAGAGTTGATAGACCTTTGTTTTCGTCCTGCTCAGACAGGAGGTTGAAAATCCCCAAGTGTTAAGTTGTTTTCCATATGGGAGTCACTCGACATCTTTATCAAGATTTCCTGTATCTTCTCCCCTACTCCTGCATCCTTTCTAAAATCAGGGAGCACGGATGCAATATTCAAGTGTGCCACGCATTTATACTGTAGCATAAACATCTTCCTTTTTGTTCACAATTCCTTTACCAATAATTCCTAGTATTCAGTTCTTTTTCTTTTCTTTTCTTATTCCTACTGCACATTCAGCAGACATTTTTATACAATTATTATAACCCAAGGTTTCTTCCCAAGGGATAATTTAGATTCCATCGCAATTTAGGACTGTTTCTCCTCCTCTGCACTATTCTATATTCATCAGCATAGAATTTCTATGGCCAGATCGCCCTTCAGTCATTCCGTACTGTGAGGCCTTTCTGCGGTCCCCTAGTACCTCCTCACCCCAGCCATCCTGCCTGACTTGGTATCATCAGGAGACTTCTTTGTCTCGTTCTCCATCTCTTTCAGGACTATGCTGAACAGCACCAGACTCAGTAGAGATCTCACTGGTCACTCCATCACTTTTTTAAAAGCTGGCCGCTTTTTCCCTAACCTTTATTTCCTAAACTGAAATTATTGTTAATCCATGTAAGGACCTTGCCCCTTATCCCACGGCAGCTTGATTTCATAAAATGTTTTTGAAGAGGTATACATAAAAAAAAAAACTTAGATAATTTATTTGATTATAACAAAAGCACAAACATTCTGAAGCCCAAAAATCTTTGCTACTGTCCAATCCTTCTTTAAAGCAACTCTTATCCTTCACATACCAAGCTTTTAGCTTCTTCTTAAAATAACAGCACATGTTATCTATACCCTGGAACAACTCTTCCCCAGCCATAGGAGCTACCCCCTCTGTGGGGAATCTGTCCCTTGTCTTTGAAGAGGGCTTTTCTCACCATGCTTTCTTTAATCACAGTGAACTGCTAAACAGGAGGGCCCATTCCAGACCCCTGGGATCACCAGCAGTTATGGGCTGCAAATGCCTCATTCCTTCCAGGACCATTAAGCCAAGGTATGTAGTAGGAGACACCAGCTCTGCAGATCTTTTCTGTAGAGTCCATCTGGAAAGACTTCTCTCCTGTTCTTTCTGATTTTAGAAAAGCCGCAGCTTTTCTCTCCCATTCTCAGCCTTCTTGTACATATGCATAGGTTGAACAATGGTACATGTTCTTACACTGACTGAGCTATATTTTCAATGACATGTTTACACAAAACCTCTGGTTTTGAATGTCATTCAAACAACGCAATGCCACATATGGTTTCCCAGTGTTCAAGAGCAGCTCAAAAGTCCCAATTTAGACTCTGAGGCCCACCAAATAAAAAGGAATGTGATACATATGTTCCCAGATCTAGCTCAGCAAATGTAGGCTAGAGGAGGAGAAAAACATCAACCCTGGTTACTTAATATTACAGTAGATGAATAAGTATAATCTTCTAAATAAAAATAATTGGCTCAAATATAATGCCAATAACCTTTCGGGGACTAGAGGTGGTGAGTACCTTTAAGAATAATAAAGGAGGCAATTCTTATTGCATGCATGCACTTTAACTACAGAAACCCAATACGAGAATTTTAATTCAAATTATTTGGATAAAGCTGGCTACCGTGAATCAGCAAACAAAACGCACAGGCATGGCAAAGTACAAAAACAAAAGAACTGCAAGTTTCAGACAGCAATCCAGCCTCAGCCAAGCACAACTCCAGGATCACTAGGACAACACATGGGGCGATGGCTGTGCTACAACATGGAGCTTCTCTAGGAACAGGACCTCTGCCACGTTAAGTAGGGGCCCATGGCACACACCAGCCCTGACGTGGCTGGATGGTCTTCGCAGTGCAGTGCTGTGGATGGAAAGGTGTCCGCTCAGGCCCTGCGTGGCCCTTGACCAAGGTACTGCACCAGAAGCAGTAGGTAATTGCTCCTAAGCAATACAGAGTCAAAAAAGTAAAACTTGAAGAAAATAGATATTTTGGTAAGATTCTGATTTTGGCTTCTCCAGCAGAGCTCTGCCCATCGCAACCTTCCAGCACAGAAGTAGCTGGTACTTTCTCTTCCAAGGAGACTAATCTGGTGACTGGTCAACACCAGAGTTAAAGGATGCACTTATTCATTACACACATGCCCCCTCTAGATTTCCTCAGGGCACCCAGTGGAAACCCCAATCTCCCCTCTTCAAGGACATAAACACTGTGGGAAGAGAGCAGTCAGCTCCCTGCCAGCCTGGCCAGGACTGCACCTCCTGCAGCACACGTTGCTTCCCTAGGATGCAGTGCAGCAGGGAGCAGGGAGTGGATTCAGCCCAGCTCATTCACCGTTTAAAAATTAATGGCAAATGCAGCCTCTCTAGCTGCAGATAAGTCACCCCAGAGACCTCTGGAAACTAATGTCAGCCCTCCACCTCCTGTTCCTATTACAGCGTTAATCTTCAAGGTTCATCCACACACCAGTAAATGCTTAAAGGGGCCTGTTAGCTCTACCAAAGGACTGATTTTCACCCAGATCACATACACAGAAAGGTAAATGCAACATACCAATACACACATTCCACTATCAAAGAACAACTTAGAAGTGTCAAATTTTTAATACCACATACTTATTTACTGACGCCTGCCTTAGTAGGCATATGTAACCTAATACTGTATTTTACTGATATTGCAGATGGTATAACCAATCTCCTAAACTCCCTACACTCTCAAAGGATTAGTATGATGTGTAGAGCAGTTTTAGCTTACAAAGCACTACTTTAGTGTGTAGCGTTATTGATTTAACTTAGAAATTCTGCTATATAGTGTAGTTTTACTGATTTACCTTTTACAGTAGTGTAAGAATATCTTTTCTCCCCTAAAAACTTTGACACACTTCATTATCCAACACAAAATATTGCTCCGGGTAGGATTTCAGGGCAGGCATTCAGTAATCAAAATTATGGACTTTTTGAAAAATTCTCTGTGTTGCAGCACTCCTCCCTCCTTACTCATGTCTTTTTTACTAAATAAACCTGGCATACCCCCTAAGCTTTCCAGAAATTTCTCAGAGAAGCCCCCACAGTTATATAGCAGCGTGCCCCCTCCCCTCTTCCAGCCTCAAGCCTTTGAGTCAGATCTGTTTTGACATTGGGCAGACACCAACACAGAAGGAAGAGTTTTTCCCCCCATCTGGAATACTTCCCAAACATGCTGATACATTTTCCTTCTTCTCAGCCATAGCAGTCATTCAAGCCTCTAGTCCCCTCTCCTCTTGAATGCTGTAGGAATCTCCTGTGTGCCATCCCAAGTCCCAGCTCACACAGTTCCAGCACATATGGAAAGCTGCAGCTGAATAGTGCATACGAATGACAGCAATAAGATAATCCTGCAACATTGCTAGAAGTTTATTTTGAAAGCACATATTAAAAACAAACCCAAACACCAAAACCACTACCAATGGCATTCTTTTCTAGCTTTTCATCATGATCAGCTGTCTCTGCAGCCATGCAACTTTAACTCCTACCTTCTGCCCTCCATCACTCCTCTTTCATCATTGTTCATGCAAGTATATTCTCTTCTGTTAACTATTCTATATGTTTAAATCCTCCTTTATTCTGCTATGTTAATCACTCCCCCCCATCTTTAATTTCTCTGCTACTAAATGTGATAGGGAAAGTGCTTCAATTTTACCTTGTGATGACTTCACGTGACACAAATCATTATCAAAAAAGAAGCCTACAGTCTAATGTCAACAGCTGTACTTTCTCCCCTTTTTCTTTGCAGATGTAGAGTTACATAGATAGTTACATCTGTCAAAAAGCTCACCTACTCTGTATCCTGAAGCATACCACCTCACTGTATTTTTGCACATTCAATGAATTATAGTCTTTAACTGATTTAATCCAAAACCTACATATTAGCCCATTGCCAGTAGCCAGTGATAGGACAACATGTGACTGTAGTACGGGCTTAGACTTACAAATCAGTTGTTACACATCTGTTGACTCACAGCAACCGGCCACACGTATATTTTTTTTGGCCTAGGGCAAATGCAGGATAATTCACATTAACTTAAAAAAAGACTTGCCTCAAGGAAAGAATGCCATATGGTTCTATCCCACTCCAACACCACAAGGAAATAGTAACAGGTAAGAATTACACACAGGCATTACTTTAGTCTCAGATATTTTACCTTGTTTTACAGTGTTTCCACACTTTCACACTTTAAGATAATACTATCGTAATATCTGGACACTCCCAAAATCTTAGTGTACTAAAAAGAATATATTTAAGTTTATATCTAAACCTCTATTCTGCTAAGGTAAATAAAGCACTGTGATTTCAAAAGGTACATAGATCATAGACAAACTGGTCTAACAATCAAAACCTTCTCTCTCACAAAATGATAAATTGTGCCATTCCAGCAGCTATTTAGTCCTCACTGCCTGAACTCACGCTGACCCGATACATACCCATTCCTTCATTACCCCAAGCTTTGTGCCATGTGCGGCATCAAACAACTTTTCTTCTTCCTGCTTACAACACCTCCAGCAATAGTTTTCTTTTCAATGAAAAAAAAAAAAGGCAGACTATTTAAAAATGGCCTGATGTTTACAAAGCTAAAACAAAACAGAACAGCACACCCAACCCTGTTCTGTATTTTTCAGCAGCACAACATCCTGCTGTGGCCTCAGCCAGCTGGGCTCTGTGACCCTCTGAGTGATCCCTTGAGTGTGCTCCCATTTTATCAGGCAATGAACTCTCCGGCCCCAAAGCCAGCAAGAAGTTTGTCACTGACTTCAGCTGGGAACAGGAACCGGCTCAATCAGAAGAAACCTTGAGCTAAATGAAGCAACAAGAAAAGGCACGGGCGGGAGGTGGGGGGTGGCAGCTCGGAGTACCACGGGCCGCAGCTCTGCTTGTTATCAAGGTTACTTGATACTTCCCCACGTAAAATTTCATTTTCAGTTGCCAATAACTGCAAAATTTTGACCCCCTTGAGTGGGAATCCGGGGTGGAAACGCATTGAATATGTGCTGCAGCCTGATTTGGGGTGGAGGAAAAGGTTTCTAGACATAATATTGTAGGCAGTTTTGAGAAAGGTTACAGGGAAAGGTGTGGAGGGAGAAAGCTCTTTTTCAAAAAAGGCTCCCCGCTACCTCCCTGTTTCAGGTCTGACAATAAATATAACACATCCAAAATTTGCCCTTTGTGTTAGGAATGTGTCTAAACAAAAACCTACCTGAATTTGGACAAGGTGTAAGTCCTCAAACAAAACAGAAAAGAAAAACTCCAGTTCAAAAACTGTCAATAAAGATGTATTTGATTTTTAGCTATTTTAGCCGCTAAGCTGCTTAGACAATTTCAGCCATTCCCTCAAGGCTCCCAACCCGGCAGGTTGGCTCCAGCCTGGGGCTGAGCGGGACTTTCCTTGGAACCGCAATTTCAGTGTGCTGAAAGCTGCCAGATCCAGACCTCTAAAACAAAAGCGTGGATACCCTCTTCGCCCATCAGTGTTTTCCCAGCCAACATCCCCTCTTTGGTCCAGGGAACATGGAAGAGTTTTCAGAACCAAACATAGTAGGGACAAAAGTGTTGGGCTTGCAAAGTTCAGGGAGAAATAGAGGGGGACAAAGTATGCAGGTGGGGAAATGTCTCACTAAGCTCCCAACAACTGCCCTGGAGAGGCTGAAATAGGAATGGATGAGAAATGGGATCTGAGAGTCAAGGAGACTGAGATCATTCACAAGTCTGGCACTGAAATTTGGCAAAGAAAACCATGGCAAGGAGTCAATATGGTGTGGAAAAGTGGGCGAGAGTCACAGCTCTGATGATCTTGAATGCAGAAAAAATGCTGAGTCTATGTCCAAGGGGTACCAATTGGCTGAGGTATCTTTGGAAAGGATCTCAGGCCTGAGCTTCAGCGGGAACAAACCAACATGGCAGAAAATACCAAAGTCCAAGCAGAGACAGATCAGAAGAAAAACTATGATCAGGGGACTTTGTGTGGCTGAGCCAAAGACTGAGATTTCTGTCAAACATCTGTGAAGCAAATCATAAAGCAGATTGATGCTTCTTCATGCCAGCCTGTGGGAAAGATGTTTGGTGGCCACCAGTTAGTCCACTAGCCCAAGTGGCCCTGCTCTGTGGTGGACAGGAAGAGCTGCAGTCTGTCCAACGATTCACAGAGGTGCATGTTTCACACCGTATCATTAATTTGTTTTTTGTAACAAGTGAGTTGGCAGGGAGCAACATTTTCCCTTGTGCCTTTCACATCCCCTGCTCCATTCATGTAGGTTTACTTTAAAAGATTAGATTTGGTTACCTACAGCTGGACCCATCTCTGTGGTGCCTCACCCTGTACTCATCTACCTTTACTTGAAGCTCAGAGAGTTAGGAAATTCTGTTGTCTTTCACTTGCTGGGAAATGTGCATGTTGCCCTTGCGTAAAGTTATTGCACTGTGGAGGAGATGAGAAAAGGGACATTTTATGTGCTTGAGAAATAGTTATGGCCATATTTAACAGTACAGCCTCCTTCCTCTCAAAGAGATTTTTAATCCTAATATCACACAAGATGATCACTTGCGCACTAAGGTAAAAGCTGATCTGAGCAGCCTCATTGACTTAGGACAGCATTCCTTCTCATGAACAAGCACAGACAGTATTGTTCTGGGATTTGCTCATGAATTTTAGAACATAGTGATTTCAAGTTTTGCATGGCACTTTCCATCAATTACTTAAAAAAACTTTGCTAAATAAAATCTGTAAGCTTCTTTACAGATGAGAAAAACAGAGACCCAAGAGAAGAGTATTTGTCCCAGGTCCCCACGCAACCCAGGAGGTGAGTTGGAAGAGAAGAGCAGTGCAACATAACCTCCTGCGGCACAAGCCACCTGTATGGGAACAAAAAACCCAGATCCAAGATTATTTAGTTTATGGTGACACTTGCCCTTCAGTGCAAGGGCTGAAAAAAAACTTGATCACTGTCATAGTTCATAAACTTGCACAAAACTTTCCAGTTCAAAGCACAAAGTAAATCTGGCATATCTGGAAACATGACCCTGCCTCACCTGCCGCTCTGAGAACTAGCAGGTCATTTGTTTCCTGGAAGTATCACTTCATTCAGACCCCGGCACCGTTTCCTTCCCAGTGCTATGTTGGTTACATGGCTGACAAAGGGAAAGACAAGTTCTTTTGCTAAACCTGTAGTATCTCAGAAGTTTGATCACCTCCAGGGGAGGTTCTTGTGTTTCCATTAGTCCTCCTTCTCCCTTCAGATGCTGCTTCTTGATATTTGCCGTTCAGCACAGATGCGCTGTTTGTTGCACAGGGATTGGGCTGGCACACGCCATTTAGCCTGGCAGTTTGAAGAAAAATGTTAGAATGCCTTTTACAGAAGAACAAACATTGACTCATGTTAGGAAATATCACTTGTGCGATGCGCTATTTTGCAAGACCACCATGGTTGCACTGCCTCACTCTGATCAGCCACATTAATATTTGAATACTGGATGACAACGGTTGAAGATTAATTCCAGTAAGTTATTCACGCCTGGAGGTTCAGATTTCCAAGCAAAAGCATGTGGGCTAGACTATGGCATTTCATCACAGCCTCAAGGAAAGTGCAGTGGGAAGTCACCCAGCCCCAAGAGGGTCAGAATAGCTTGTACCTTTGTAAAACAATCCCTCTTCCTGCTCCTCTGTATCCAGGACACTTCACCGCAGGAGATGATATGCCAGCGGCCTGTTCTTGCTCCCAGCCAGCACTGCCAGGCATGTTTACAAAAGGCGGTGTGGACATACTCAACCTTGCATCCCCTTACCCAGGGAAGCAAAAAAGGCCCTTCTCAGACAAGCCTTCCTTGCAAGACCAGGATGTGTTTCTGTGACTGATCAAGCCGGACCAGGTTGGCCCTCCACATTTATTTCAGTTCCACACTCCTTACATAAGAGTCTTGAAGCCAAGAAGGACTTGAGAACATGACAGTGTGAGAAGAGATACTGTCAAAACAAAAGCGTGAAGGCCTATGCAGTGAAGAGCCTCTCAAGAATGCTTTCTGCCACAAGGACAAACCGTTTTCCTTGGGTTGGTACTGACGCATATGGAGCATGAAACTGATGCCCGGGAGCACTACTGGAAAGCCAGCGCAGAGGGGTTTGGCCAGTCAGCACCCGACCCCCTGCAGAAGGAGAGCCCAGGAGTGCCTGCCTCCCACTGCTAATTCTCTCCTAGGGTTTGAGGAATATAAACAGCAGTGAGATTATTTGAAGTATTATATATTTATTCCTGAAATCACCATTATACACAAATTTTTCTTCTACCATTTTTTTTTTAAATAAGGAAGGAGAAGTAGCCTATTTCTCAGAAGGGCCTAGCAACCCCGGCTCAACCACAGCAACATCTAAGGGTGTAACCTTCAACATGCAACAGTCCACTGAAGACAGGACTAGGAGATACTACTTGCCGATTCCCACCTTTGAAATGGAAGTTCAGGACTAGCAAAAAGAAAACCTCTCTACTATTATATTCAATACTACCAAATCACTATGCAGAAACCACCAAGACTTCCACCCCATCAGGTCTTAAACACATGAATCCAGTGATCATTGCCTGGCTGTCTTGAAACTCACTGCCTGACATCTCTATGTAACAAGTAACAGAATATGAAAATGTTGGGTACATACTAATTAAGAGATATGAAAAGGGGTACAGACTGAATTCTTTAATATGCCGAACACAAGCTCAACAACTGAACCCATGTTTATGCTAGCCAGAAGTTCATACAGAAATCACCTTGAAACATGTGGCGTTCAGCTTCCAAACAGGGACAAACTACAATAAAGCAACTATTAAAAGTAGCTGCAAGTTCTCTACTGGTTGGTACTCAAAATCAGAAAGGCTTTTAAAATAACTAATAAGAGTGTGAGAAGTTTTCTTAGGCTAAATATAAATAGTACAAAACATCGATCTTTTAGGCTCTCTGGGAAAAAAAAAATCCAAATTTAAAATCTTCTCCTCCTCCTCCCTTCTATGACCTGGGCAGAGACAGAAGACATTTACAATGATGTGTAGTAAAGTCAATTTTTTCCATTGCTTTGCAGTCACGTACACCTCTGTAAAATGGACAGAAAAACGCTGCCAGTGGAAAGACACAGAGAATTTCTGGTCGGTGCCTTTTATACTGTGCTGTTTTACAGCAGCATGGGCATGAAACAGGCTCACTCTGCTCTCATGGATCATTACAAAAGTCCAGGTCAACAAAGATCAAGCTCCTTGTCTAAACTGTCAGTTGTGACCCTGATGCCAGGATTACTTCTTTCAGTCGCAGGCCTCTCCATTTCCTCTCCCTTTCTGCTAAGGACACACTGAGAAGCATCAGCCGAGATTCACCTCCTTCTTCTGGCTCCCTCGGGACTGAGGGGCTGAGGGCCTTGCTTACGTGATGCCAGGCTACTCAGCAGTGCCCAGCACCGCGAGGATTTGCGGGGTTGCAAGATACCCCCGCCTCCGAAACACACAGCGCTACACTGGCAAGAGACTGCTGGAAGTGATTCAGTGCTGCTGTCTGTTGAGATTACAGGAATTTGTGTTTGGGTTGTGTCTGCTGACTGCCACAACTACTCCAAAGATTTCCACTGGGTTTAAAAAGCACCCCTTTCACATTTATTAGCCAGCAGCAGCTGAGGTTATTGTAGCAAATAATCCATGCTGTAAAGACAGTTTTACGCAGCTACAAGTTACTCAAGATCACCAACGCCTCAAGGAACCAAGGAAAAAAAAAAAAGGAAAAAACCTTAAACCTCCAAACCAGAAAACCATCTTCACCTTTATGATAGCCATTTTAGAGGCTCCATTTTAAAAGCAGCAAGCTCAGGATCTCAGCCTGAGATGCAGACAGCGCTGAGACAACGGGTTTGCTCCAAATTCAATATAACTAATATTTACCAGAGGAGGAAAAGGTTCAGAATATAGAGCAGGTCAAGTAAAAGGATTGTGCAAAATTGAAAACACCTGTGAGGTGGGGAACATATGGAAGATGTGCTGACTATTAAGGAGTAGACAGAAAGAAAAAGGGGCTTGGATTATGGCTGGAGTAAAGAGCTGTCTACTGCCATGAGCCGGTATCCAAGACTGAAACCTGCTACAGCCAAGTTCCAAAGTAAACAGCATTAGACGGGGCTGGGCTTAGTGTTCACGGCTTTGCTGAGAAGGGCACGGGAACTTACTAGACAGAGCCCGGTGCTTTCCCATTTCATCTCGGTCCTTCCCAGTTTTCGACCTACACCTCCTGCTAAAGAGCAAGTTCAGGTGTGAACAGGCATTTGGGAAAGTGTTGATAGTCGTCTTGCTCAGGCTTCCTTTAGCCTGAACTAAAGCAGGGCGGAGACATGATCACTCTGAGCATATTGTGAATAAAATATTGAAAAAAGAAAAGAAAAAAAAATATGTATCTAAACTGCAAGGGGGGAGTCAGTGAGCTAACTTAATGAGTTGTTTTTTTTTTTCCCTAAAATTTTGCGTAAGAATCATTTACTGGAGGAGCTGATGAGATAGGGAAAATTCAGGAAGAACAGCTGAAAAGATCCAGTTTTACAGCCTCTCTTCCATAGTATTTTTTCTTAAAATAAAATTTGCTTGAATAAAATATTAAATATTAGATATAATAAGTTATTGAAAAAACAACGTGTTACACATTTGCAAAAAGCTCCGTAGCAGCGTCCTTCCAGAGGCGCACCCCAGGGCCAGCCGGCAGCTGGCTGTGACAATTCTGACGCTTGGGGCTAGGAGGGGGGCAGACAGCAGTAACTCACTCAGGGTAGCCTTCAACGTTACTCACTTTTTAAAGTAACAATCTCAGGAAGAAAACTTAGCTCCATTCCCCTTTTACTGCTTCATACAGGGTTTCTCCCCTCCACCCCCAAATGCAGTCTCCCAGCATGTTTAGGTCCTGATCCTAGGTCCCCGTATGTGTAATCAAGTCCCATGAGAGTCAATAAAGGCATGAATTAATAAACAGATAATTAGGCCTAAGTATTTTCACGATCTAATTCTACCCTGGCTCTTGCTGCATTAATCCATGCACAAATGGCCTTAACGCATAGGTGATTAACACTGCCTGAAAACAGACGTACCACTTCTGTACTTCACAGCAGTTGAGCATCTGAAGATGCAGCGTATCCTTTCACATTAACTGAGGCTCCTACTAATCAGAAGCCCAATGGAGCAGTACTATTGGAAATGCCACTTGATTAGTCTGCGACTCAAGGAGAAGAGCCTTATTTATTATTAAAGCAAAAATTCTCATTAAACTGTATTTTTCAGTAAACCTGGGACAAGCTGATATCCACGGCTTTTTAGCTTGTTCTGTTACAGTCTTAAGCAGCACATCAAATACAGCGTTTCCCAAAGCTGGTTGGAAAGAGCATGCAGAGCCTTTTTACCTCCTTCTCATTTTAGCCAGTATAATGAAGATGATATAAACATTTAGGGAAAAAGTGAACTAATATTTCCCCCCTCCCCCAAATTCTGACAAAACTTCACTTTGGGGGCAGTTCAGCTTCCTTTCAGAGCTGCTCTTTGAAACCTTCCTAAAACAGATACCAATATTCAAGATTTGGAAAGTGTGAGGTTACAAAATTTCAATGACTTCAGATAATCAGATCTGCAGAGTTACTGAGACATCACCGTGTTTGTCACTGTTTCACAGGAGCTTAAAGCACATAAACAAAATCAATTCCAAGTCCAGAATCCCAAATAAATAAATCAGTTACCTACACAGATGAGAGAGAGGGAAGCAGTTTCCCCGAAGCCACTCAGATTTACATCAACAGAACACAGTAACCTACTGTTTCCAACCACTTTAGAATTGTTAAAGGCAAAACATAAATTGACCGTGTTACACCATAACATAGTCTTAATAAATACAACCAGCATCAGTATCACAGTCCTATCCTACCTACCACTGGTCCAGCCTACCACTTTGAATTTATTATTGAGCAGAGAAACAAAATGTGAAGGTGTTCATTTCTTTGTCTTTGAAGTTAATTGGTGAGTCAGTATTCACCAGCAGGTAAGTCAGCACAAGAACACTCCTGTGCATGGTCCTAGTCCATGATGTTCCAGCAAACTTTCTGCAGAAATCAATAAGAGTTGTGTCTGTGTACGAAAGAGTTCAGCCAGGTATTGCGAGAATTACGGAGTACAACACCTATTCTATTAGAAATAAATGAGCTCATTTACATTTTAATTCGTGGAACAAGCCACTCTCAACACGGCAGTTTGCTAGAGTTACTGCAGATGTACAGAAGTTATAATTTTCATCATAAATGCACATCATTACAACAAAAA
This sequence comes from Platalea leucorodia, assembly GCF_965183815.1. Classification (NCBI taxonomy): domain Eukaryota; kingdom Metazoa; phylum Chordata; class Aves; order Pelecaniformes; family Threskiornithidae; genus Platalea; species Platalea leucorodia. The sequence continues at coordinate 124,460,879 of NC_138823.1, forward strand.
TCTCATCAGAGAAACCAGAGAACCAACAGGCATATTAGAGAAACTGCCTGTCTGGGAGGTCCCTCCAGATCTTCATGAACACAGTCTCTTCCTATCTTGCAGGATGTTGTTGCATAGCTACATACCACAAGAAGTCTCGTTAGTCAGAATGGAAATAAGTACAGAAAATATTGTACTTTTCATTGACCCTTTGAAATGATTAACACCATACAGATGGAAATCATGCCAAAATATTTAAAGCCATAAATAATTTAAGTAAACAAGCCCAAATAAATACATTACAATAACTACAGAATGTACTGATCCTCCTCTCTCTTATTTAGGGTTTCATTTCTATGGATCCTGTAGTTCTTAAACTAAGAACCTGCCATCCCTGACTAGATCAGAGGATGCAAAGGCAAACTCCACCGTGTAGGTGCTGCAGTGCACCAAAATACCATTTCAAATTTTTTTCTCTCTTAGCAGAGACTGCAATCAGGGCTGGGTCAAAGTCTGCTTAGGTGATGAGGACATTGGTTTTATTGCATGCCTTTTCGCTTCACTGTGATCTTAATATTGCTCATGAGAAATTCAGGTAATATTTGGCAAATAACTGTGGCTCAATAAAACAACCCAAACCCCTCAAATATTGAAAGACCTTGGAATATAGTCTTTATAAGTTATGATTTCTACAGTGACAATCAGATATTTATGGTGGGCTAGTATTTATGACAAACAGAGAGACAGAGTCCTCCTTTTAAGTTGCTGCTCTTAGGTAGGGAAGGAACATTAACCCAGAGCTTTCATTTCTGAGGAGACAGACCTCATCATTAGGTTGGAAGCTATTCTGAGGTAGATTTTTCTTCACTATTTCTACCTGGGCTTGTGTCACTTTATGGAGAACAATCATGGAAGCCAAAATCAGAAAACTTCCAAGCCACTCTCACTCTCTTTCTGGCCCTATGACCATTAGCATTATTGTTTTCATGATGGAAGAGCTTCAGGATAATAGAGCATCCCAGGAGAACCTATAGCTCTGTAGCGAGAGCATTCCCAAAACAGGGCGAGAGGTAGTTTTGCACAAAGTGAAGATCTGAGCCGAGGCCAAGCGCAATCCAGACCAGGTCTCTGGGATCTCCAGTGGTGGGGTGCAACAAGCACTGTTTCCTTCTTTCTTCTCTCCCCTTGCCACCTGTAACTTCAATCCTTTGGTTTTCTTTAGAAAACCTCAAGATTAAGTGGGTTTCCTTAGGGCTGAGTCTATTTGTTACACATAAGTGATTTCTGTAAAATGTATTCTCCCAAGTTTCCCAGAAAAACAGAACAAACTCCTCTCCCAAACCCCTCCTCCTTCCCACCCTAAAAGAAGCAAAGAGGGCTAACACAGCATTATCCACGGATTCAGCATTCATTATACATTGGAAAATGTGGTGGCAGTCAGATCACTTTCAAGCAGCAGTGAACGGTAAAAAAGGAGTGGCTTGATGAAATATTTCCCTAGTTTCAAAATTTTATGTGTAAACAGAGAGTATGGGTTTAGCAGTTCTACTCATGTAAACCTTCTAAGTATGCTATTGTCAAAGGAAATCATCATCTCAAATATTTTTAAAACTATTTTATAGACTCTGGCTTAGAACTGGGGCACCTCAAGAAGGACACCTCGCAACTGCATGCGTATATGCAAGTACCGCTGTTATCTTCTCTAACCACGCACTGAAACATGCCTTGTAGCAGAGAGGGAAAAGGAAGTCTGTAGCCTACAGAGTGAGGAAAGAGTCAAGATGATTTTGCTCATTCGCGGCCTCCCCCCCCGGCTTATCATCATGCAGGAGGAGGAGGGCGATCTATTGATACTGGGTGTAAAGACAGACGCTCTTCTGATCCAGTATTGCTTTTGTTAACAGCAGTGAGCTGGTGAAAGAGAACAAACGGTCTCCCCTGCGTGCATTGTTAGTGTAGGAGACAAAAGAATACCTGTTTTGAATTGCTGAGGACTATTACTATAACAAAGTACAAGATAACATTTCGCCAGAGGATACAAGAGATTCTGAGAGGAGCAACAATGAAACCAGACAACCTTTCTGTCATCTTATCAAACTGCTTGGGGTACTTACTGAACAGTGGGGGGAAATAATAGCAAATAGAGAGCAAACACAGTTAATCTTTATACAAAGGCTTTTTGATAAATAATAAAATAGAGCTAAGACTGGCGCGCTGGCCTTTGCCAACACACATTGCTTGGAAGACAGGATATAAGACAGGCCTAAACAATTTTAAGATAAACAAATACATACGCAAGAGGGAAATGTTGCATGAATGAATTTCCTCATTCTCCTTTTTTAAGCAATTCAAGAAGCAATCAAAGCATTCTGAGGTTTGGTATGCTTTTACATACTTTTTTTGACACGTTGCTTTACAGAAGCTTCATAACAGCCCACTATCAGTAGCTTTGGTGTCACTGTATGGTATATAAATGGAATAGGCAGATCTTTGACATAAAAATAATAATCTCTGGTAAAATTACAGTACTACAGTGTATCATAGCATCAGAACTGTGGAAATATTAATACATGGATCTTTGACAATACAATGTAAGATGTCACTTTGAGCAGTTATTATGCTAATAATGGATACTTATTATAAAACAACATGAAAGAGGTAAGCTATGTGGGTGTAGAAAGGGATATTTAGTATTCAGAAAATGCATTAAAAAGGAAGAAAAAGCAAGTGCTTCATACAGCATCTAATCCCACATTAGGCAGATGAGGAGTTCCCTGGCAGATGGGTGTCAGGGTACCCTGGGACGTGGATGAAGCAGCGCATTATCTCTCAAGGGAGCACACATGCCAATATAACTTACAGCATCCTTCGAGCTTCTTTTTGTTATGCAGTGGGCCAAACTGGGACTGAAATCATGAAGGCGGGGGAGAAGTGGCACTGGAGCTTTGAGGATTAAGTAGAAAAACTGCTCATCAAGTCTACCAGGGTTTCAAGAGAACATATTCTGCTCCATGCTCACTGACTTTAAAATAAAATTTAAAAAAAATCTGATACTAAAGAGAGAAAGTAACATACCACAATGAGGAAAAGGTCTCATCCCAAATTCTCTATACAAAGCAAGCAAACAAGCCAACATCATGACTGGTTCCATTTAAGCTACAAGAAAGTGTACATTTACATTATGGAAAAAAAAAATTCTAAGACTATGAAATGTTGCATTTAAAGCCAAAGGAAATATTTACAAAGGGTTTGTAATATAAGGAGGAATCCAAGGAAAGAGAGTCTCTGTTGGCCTGATGGCTAAAGAGTAAATTTCTCTCGGGTTTGTCTACTTGGAGAAGGAGAAAGTTATAGCTATTCTACATTAACTCTCACCTGGGCCCTCTTACTCCGCACTAAGGCCCCTTTTTGCCACCTAATGTGAACTACAGAGGCACTTTGGGGGCAGAATCACCCGTTTGGCACAGCGCTACTACACTCTAAATTCAAATCCTAGTTGTGTTTTACAAAAACTCCTTCCATATAACCAAGGTACTCGCAGTGTGTTCATGGCCAACTGAAACCATTCTCACCCTTAGAAATATACGCTTCAGCCCTGAAACGTGCACCACGTTTGTGAAGACAGAGCATAAGATGCAACACTTCAGACAACAGCCATAAATAAAATTCTTACATGCACAAACGTAATCCATTTCAAACAGGAATGTTGGTACTTATGCTGTAGCGATTGGAAATACCTGTCTTTCAACATTAAGCCTTGCGAGAATAATGCTTAGCTGCAATCGAAACCTTACTGATTGCAGCAGAACAACTAGAAGAAGCTGTGTGATTACTTATCATAGCTTCCAGTCTGGGAGAGTGAAACCTGCCATGTAGCTTGCATGCAGGTATAAGGCATAACGCAGATCCCTTAACTCAAACAAATAATGGAGGCAATCATTTGAATTTTGCTTACAGTTGCAAGGATTTCCTCATGCATACTTCTATGTACAGATGCATTTCCAGGACAATTGCACTGACTGTGGACTAGATCATAGATCCCTCTTTTTGGGTCAATTTTATTCAACCACCCACTCACCTACCCCTGCTGTCAGATTCCAACTTTTTCAGGGTAGATGCAGGCTCCCTTATAACTTTATAGCCTTTTACATGGTTTTAGTTAACCTCTTGTGGTAGAGAGAAAGCAATGCCCACCTGCAAAAGCTATCAACAGAAACGTGGGAGTCTGCAAACTACGTTGAAAGTTACTGCTTTAGCAGCACAACACCAGTAGACAGCTGTGACCAGCCACTGGTGTGTTCAAATTCCTGAAGCCTCACAATCTACAACTCCTGGGGCATGTCCATTGCAGAAAGAAAACTTGTCTTTCCCCTACATTCCTACTAACTCTCATGATCAAATTCCTACTTTTACAGTGTTTAGGTTTCCCCCCTAAACCTTCAGTTCAAATAATCAAGGTATTCTGTTACACTTGTGAATTTCCCTTAAAGAAAGGTGGTGGGCAGAGCATAAGAAAAAGCTTGAAAAAGAAGATTCCTCCAGAAGCTAAAAAGCAGGAGTCATTCATAAATCATTCATCAGTCCTAAGCCATAGTCATCATTGGGATCCTGATTCATGATTTGAACTGCGAAGCCTAGCAGAACTGCTGAATTTCCCTTCCTGACAGGTGAACATAACTCATTTTACTCTGTGTGCTAGGGAGCCCTGGAAGTTTTCTTGGCATTTTAAGATAAACTGTCCCGTCAGGCTCTAACAGTCTCCGTTTCCTTTCTAATACCAAAGCCTCAATTAGACCATGATTAAAGAGGCTGTACTTACAGACACTAGCAGAAGGTACAGGTTGTCAGTTTTATTACAGGTCAGGAATTTGTTTCTCTGTGTACTCTATACTTCAGAGTTTAATGTGGGAATGGAGTTTACTAACAGGCAAGTCAGATTTGCTAAACAACAGGATTCAGTCTTGATTATCAATTAAACAGGCATAAAAACATCTAAACAGATGGTTTCTGCCAGTCAACAGAAGTCTTAAGGGGAAGAGAACTCACATTCATTGACAGAAATATCTTACGCAAAACTAAAACAAATCCAACAGAAGATGTGCCTCACATGATGCTTTAAACTCTTCTTTGCTTAAAAAAAAAGGAAAGCCTGTATACTGCAAAATATTGGTTAAGCAATAGAATTCTGCAGCTCCATTTTCTTTGTGAATTTGTTTCTTACAATTCAGAGCACTGATCAGTTTCTAGAAAAATATGATGCAAAATTATTAACTGTTGTTGCTGCTTCGGAGTGCCAGATTAAAGATCTCAGTCTCTCTGCATTAAGTATGTCTACACACACACGCAAGCAGCTTCAGCCCCACAAGACTACCAAAAGTAAAGGCATAGAAGCCAGGCATTGGAGTCCTCAGCCCATTTTTACTGCGGCTCAGCTCCAGTTATTCTCCTTTACTGTTGACCAGCTTCCCTCTGCCTTTCTCACACTTCAGCTTCTGCGCAGGTTCAAACAGATACCTATTTTTTAATTGCCAAAGAAAACGTTGCTTTCGCCTGCACAGTACATCACGTGGTTTCCTCACAAAGATGACAGTGTCCCATCGTGTTTAATGGGCAACATTCAGTTTTGGATCAGTAACAAGTTGAAAGTCTGGTAACGTGCGCTCTCCTAATTTAGAAATGGAGCTTTGTAACACTGAAATACTGCAAGAAGCTCCACTGCTTGCCCTTCCATTAATTTTGTTACTTACTGTGTTGGATTCTCATCAGCAATTCTTAATTGATGTACTATGAGCCATGCCATCAAATACTCTCTACAGATCTAGTTGGCAAGAATGGTTAGTTTCTAAATTTTGGTAAGCTACTGACTATTTAGTTTGTGATTACTTCAGAATAAAGATCTTCTTACGTTTTGGAAAGCCCCAATAAATGGTGGGCACTGCTACAGATAAATAATACACTATAATAAGGTTTCTTATGATGGTAATCTATGATGCACAACCATTTTCCAGATGCTACAGGACTAATTGGGCTGCCAACTGAAGGAGCCAAATCCAAGACAGATCTGTAAGAGGAATTACTGTTGAATCAATCTCATCAGTGAGAAATGCTTCAGTCCTACAAACCCTTGTTCACATTAGCATCGTCTTCATAAAGTTAATGAAACGCAGCCTGCCCCTAACACAGCTGTAAAGCCAAAGTAACTCCCATACAGGTGGCTCAAATTAAACTGAGTCAGAACTGGCGTAAAGGAGAGCCAGGACTAAGAACGTTTTCCATCAGAGCAAAAAGCAATCTCCTAACACGGTGGTGTAACACCATTGCAAAGCAGCCTCTGCGTGGAACAAGAGCTGCCTGACACCGGCTCCACCGTGACCCAGGAAAACAATGTAGTGGCACACCACCACCACACAAGCATCCTTTACACCCACAGGTCTTACAGCAGAACTGGCCCAGTTGGTTTGTCTGTAGGGTAAAATATTTCTCCATGTAAAGAATTGTGTTCCTACTCGAGTTTTAAAGAATTAGATAATTAGGATGTACGGGCTTTAAGACCAGAAAGGATGACTAGAACATCTAGTTTGACTCTCTTGAAACAAAAGCCAAGGAACTTCACCCAGATACACAATACGAACGAAAATACCAAGAGGCAGACTTACATCACACCCTTTCCTAGTCATCACTTAGCTAATCTTTAGATTTTTAGTGTTTTTAATTCTCCCTCATAAATCAATACCTCTAGCTCCCTATTATTTTAGTAGCAGGCTCTCTGAACTGTATTGTGTAAAGAAAATTAATGACCTTTAAAATAGAAAGTTTACTTACACAGACATTAATTGCTATTGTAGCACAGATGAACTGTTAAGCAGGCCCGTGAAATGTTTTACTCAAGCACCTAATTCCAGAGAAGGTAATGCTTTACACAAATCCTTGGATAACAAAAGGTCAAACGCGATGAAGTTCCTATTGGAGAAATAACCTACTCAGGTCTGTTTGCCAAGTACTGCAAACAAGTTAACCATATACATCATTAAGTTCTGAATTCCATTATGATCATATGGCATAAACGTGATTGCAATTACAGTGCCTTAGGCAGAAGATGTCATTTTAAGTAGAGAATTACTACTCTGGACAAGTTTTATAAATGATTCTCATTCATTGATTATCATTTCCAATTAGAGGAAATAAAAGCATTAAATGGCCACTTTGATGTTGGAAGTGACCTTTCACCTGGACGCTTTCCCTAACCGATGAGGGTTAAATTTACTGTGGCAGCACCTAACCACATTTGGTATGGCCTCTGATTTGATGGTACCGGTATCACATCAGTGGCAGGCTGAGTTGGTAAAACTGTTACATGCAGTGTTTGTATCAGAAGTATGCTTATTAGTATCCTAGGGAGTTGGAAAACGTAGGCATTTTCCCATTACCTACTTTACATTTCAGTAGCTAAAAAATGACACATAGCTATACTATTACCTACAAAGGGATTTTTCACAGGAACACGCATTTTTCTCTTTTGTATTTTTTTTTCTACTTAATGGATCTCAACTTTATTAATTTCAGCTCCAAAATGTTAGCGCTCCCAATAACAACCAATAACCACAAGTAAGCAAATCATAGGTAACATCCTCCTCTCCAAACAAAGAAAACATTGTATTTCTTACACAGTACTGCCTCTTTCAGTTAGCACAACCATGTGAAATTAAATATAAAAGCTCTAGTGAGTGATTTTTTTACTAATTCTGTGTAACACATTTTGCAAAAGTGTCAAAAAGAAATATAGTTCAGTCGCTGAATACGGAATGGAAATTATTTACTTTACAATCCAAACTTCTCTATTTACATAAAAATAACCTCGCTACAGCAGAAATTTTAGGCTAACACACAAAATTAACGGAGTCCAGTTGCATATTATTCTAAATGGATTATTTTATAGCCATCGTAACATTAGATCTAAATACAAGACATACACTCACACTTGCAGTCTATTTTAGTGTGCATATAACATTTCAAAAAAGTGCAATAGGTACACATCAGAAAAGGGCTTTTCTAGAACTACCACCCCCCTCTAAAAGCTGTATTTGTATACACGCACAAAAGACTTATTTCAGTATTAACGTTACTTATCTCAGAATTACAACTGATATTCCCATAAGAAAGACTGACAAAAACTTCCTGGCTGTAGAACGAGCCATGTATCACCTTAGTTTTATTTCTTCGCTGACATATTTTTAGTGGTCCTTTTACTGGCACGATTTTCTTTTATATTGGTTTTACTAGCGTCCTAGCACTCATCACTGTTACGCATGCCTCTCTACAGTCCGTCCACAAAGGAAATGAATCATTACAGCTTTTAGTTACAGGGCTTGACTTTTTAATGCAAGTTGTAAGGCTCATGCTCCCATCCTCAGCACCACCCAGCACAGGGGCTCTTCCATTAGGCTGTGCTATTAGCCAGGAGTCCTCTGGAGAGCTTTACTTCCACCGGGAAGAGCCATAAACATGAGCTGCAGTGAATGCCAGCTGGGAAGAGAAATGCATTGCCATATCTCTTCAACGGAAGAAGTTGCTCCCCAGTGCCGCTGGCAAGCTGTTCTCAGGCTCCCCTTTGGAGCCAGCCAGAAGACAGCAGTTCATGTTCACCAGGAATTACTTTCTGTTTGCTGTCATTTTCCTTTAGATTGAAGCAATATTTTAACAAACAGAATAAAGTTTTAAAAGCTGCCACCACCATAGAGCTGGGACAGTCTGCAGGCTGCTGCTTTGGGAGGGCGGTGCCCCCCCCCACACTTCTCTGGGGCTGAGGGAAACTGGTATTTGTGCTAGCAGTAGCCATGAGCCTGAGGAACATGTCATTTTCTCCAAGCAGCTGCCAGGCCTCCTAGGCTCAGGGCTCCAGAAGGGCCGAGCACCATCCCACAGCCACACCGACGTGAGCTGGGAAACCAGTGCTTCCAGACCTTTGGTCCAGCTGCCTCTCCAGAGCTATGTGAGCTTTTGAAATATCTAGGCTTTTTGCTGAGGACCTAAAAGGTAAGCACCATTTACTGCTGGGACTTCCACAGTTTTCAAAGTCTTGGCTCCACACCACCAAGCATGGACGTGGCAAGGGTATCAGGCTTTTCTGCAAGGAGTATCTTCAAGTAACACACTCCCCTTCAGCCTGCCATGAGTCCAGATGTGACTGTGAGCACCTGTCTTTGATTTACTGAAAAAAGATCAAATCTGAAGTGTTTCCAGTGAAATATTTTGGAAAAATCTTTTGACCAGCTCTCCTCCCCCATCTACCCATCAACTCCACCTCCAGTTCACTGGGTCTAATGAAGCTGTGTCCTCAGAGATCCACAAAGAAGGACTGGAAGAAATGGAGGGGGGAAGAAGTAGTAGGAAAAAAGTTAATCTTGACTCTCTCTTGTCCTGTGTCTCTCTCTCGTCCTGTGTCTCTCTCTCACTTACATTAATGAAGAACAATAGAATAATAACAAAACAAAAAAAAAGAAAAATACATCCTCTGTACATCCTCTGTCAACAGCCTGTAACCCTGTGGAGTACACAGTTCATGAGAGACAGTCAGAAGACTTGGTGTGCAAACCAGGCCACAATAATGAGCAATGGCAGATTTGCATGTCAGGTCTTTCCACCATAGCGCAATTGGTCTACTGATACTGTAGGCATGACTAAGGACGGCGGGATGTGAGGGTAGATGATAGGGACAAAGTGAATGATTAAATGGCCTTAGACTTAACTTGTGACCTCATTCCATCATAAACAGCAAACAGTGAGGGAAGTTGTGTGTGGATCAAACAACCTGGCAGGGTTAGCTGAGCACGTTATACAAAAGAAATAGCATATTGCACACATTCTTGGGCTGCCACAATGTGCAGTCTGCAGCAGCAACATAGAAGATCCAGGTAGCAGCTGGGTCGCAGAACAACCTAGCTGCCTACCTGGGGAGATGATTAGGCTTCTTCCACAGATAACAAAGCAGCAGCTGCTGACTAAGGAGAGCAAAGAGGCAGCACAGACACCCTCAGTGTCTGCTGCAGAGCAGTAAGCAACAAAAAGGCAAGAACCCACATGAAAAAGAAGTCACTTTCCAGACCTCTCTTACTTGTGGCACACAGCTCTCCAGATTGAACTGAGACCAAGCCAGAAGTGCTGGTTAACTCTGCACTGTGGTCTTTCCCATTGCCTCCACAAATCCAACTTAGGAGCCTGATTCCAGGCTTTCCTGCTTTGATCAGCAAAATCTAGTCCCCTTTAATCTCTAGAAACTGTGTTCAAGAGGTGTCTTTGTACATCTAAGAGACTAAAGTCACCAGGGTGAGGCAGAGGGATGAGAACAGGTCATCTTTGGCTTCCGGCTCTGTGGCTATTTACAAAGGGACCCCAGTTCATTTGATTAGCAGCCACAACCATGAACAAACCACCTAGCCCTATGACGCACTTCCCTTCCCAAGGACCAAGCATTAAGCAACACTGAAAGTTTTCCAGGCCTGTCCTATTTCATGCTCTGGTAACCAGACAAAGGTACCTTCTATTATCCAAGTGTGTGGGAGTGACAGTCAGTCACCTTTACGGACAAATTTGCGGCATTTGCTCCTTAGAAACACTGAAATGCAGTGATTCAAACTCCTAATGAGACTGCAACAGAGTTTGCTGTAACTTTTAAGACATAACCAGACATGATGAGCTTTTGGAAGGAAATGGGTACAACTGTGGTGATCTGTACAGGAACAAGAAATTGGTACTGGAGATCTACCCAGCCAGAATCCTGCAACCAAAAGGTATGTATAGGTATGCTGTATAGGCAGCTGCGGTATAGGAAAGACATTGGAAAAAAGTCCTTTTGACCTCATTAATAGCAGACCAGCTTGATCCAAACAGGCATTTACCTTTTCCACCATTCTTTTTGTTTTTTAATCCCTACCATTGCAATTGGATACCCTTGTTACCTACATAAAGAGGTGAGTGTATACATTAGTGCTGAGCATTCCAAGCATCAGCATGCTCTTGCACCATCAAGCTGCAGAGCTCTTTCCTTCTTCTTCACTCAAACCTCCCCCCTCAGTTAAGTCAAGACTAAGCCTACCCGGCACGTAACTCTCTGTTCCTCTGGAGTCCTGTTAAACTCTTGCCCTCGGAGATATCTAGCGACAATGAGTTCCGTCAGCAGCTGGTTCACTGCGTGGCAGAGCATTTCTTTTTACTTACTTTTGACTTTGCCACTTTTAAGCTTCACTGAATGCTCCTTGTTCTTCCCTGATGGTAGAACAGCATTTCTTGCTCTGTAGAGCCTACGCCTTCATTGTCTGTAACCTTTTATCATCTCACTTCTGATTCATCTGATTCATTTCCTCTCCAAGGTAAACAGTCCCAATCTTCTCAATCTTGCATTATATGAAAGTTTTTCCATGTCTGTTTAAAAACTGATTTAGGTAAGCAGTTAAAAACTTACTCTGTTAGCTTAGCTTATACCTATAAATTACCCATGCATATTAAATTTGTATTAGCTAGGTTTAACTGAATTAAGTGTATCCACACAGGATTTTTCACTAAATTCCTAAAGTCAGTTTAAAATCACACCTTCTGTTAAAGCAGAGCAAACAAAAGTGTAGTTTTGCCATAGCCAGTTTCTGATCCACAAGGACTTCCAAGAAGAATTCAGACAGTGCTTTGGGAAAGGGTATATCTCAGCAGACCCCTCAGAGATAGTAATCTCCATTATCCTGAAATTCATGAAGCCCCCATGCATGGCAGGGAGTAGTTCTTCTGGAATATTTTCTATCATCAGCAACATGGGGATTTGTTACAGAATTAACTTAACATGTTTTATCTTGATAGCACCTCCATTTACAGGAGATAGTTTATTGCCTAGACAAGTCAAACTGCTATTAAACCACGGATTTCAATTCAGCTGCAAGTGAGCTGCCCTATTGTACCCAGAACACAACAGAGATATAATGAAATCTGCCATAAAAATTAATTCTGAAAATATCAAATACAAGCATTGTTAAGTTTAAACAAAGGATATTTGCTAGTTCATTCCAAGACTTAGCTGCATTCAAAAATCCAATGAAAACTGGCTTTTACAGACACAGACACACACACACTTTTGCTCGTGGAATAAAAGTTTTAAATTATGGCTATTAAATGCATGGTATTTCTTAATGATAGCATTCATTGTTATACTCATAATAATACATTTGACAGAGAAAAAAAAGAATTTATCGAAAAGCTGCCAATGGATTTTAATAAAAAGTACTTTCCAACAGAAGGCAATGTCCTTATCTACTAGACTACAAAGTGCTTGAGTATTTCACAAGGAATTTAGAGACACTATTTTGCAACAGAAACTTACTGAAAGTTACAAAGAAGCAAATAATTCTAAGAATCAAATATACAGGCCACGGAGTTGAAAGAAAGTAATTTCCCACGTTAACATTAAGATCTACTATACATGCACACAAATTTTCATGCAAATCAGTCTTCGCTTATTGTGTCTTTTGCCTTACTTAATTAAAAATGAAAAAGAATACCTCCCCCCCTCCATTTTGCTTATTAACTTGTTTCTGCCAACAGGACCCTCACGATGGTGTTTCCATTGAGGCTAATCACAGAGAAGAGGTGTGCACACAAACACAAGAAGACTAATGCTTAGGTTACAGAGAGCAGCCACCCGGCCTGTCTGTCACGTTCACCTCTATTCACACGGTAATTGCTGTACTCTCTGGAAAGCTGACTAGACCCATCATGATCTCAGAACACTAGTTATCCCCTACTGAATCATTTTTGAAATTGTTAAATAATACGGCTAATATAAAAGGAGAGAATGTCAGACAATTCAGCCTCAGAGGCCTCACTTTCACCGTATGCAGAGACTTGGTGAAAGCAGCTGATTACGCACACCCAGTCCTGGTCACTACTACCGCTGCGGTCCTGGCAGAGATGCCCCTTGTTCAGATTTCTTTGTGTCCGCCTCATGTGTGCCCCCTTGACACTTTCCTATAACCCTCATTCCTCTTTTCCCCCGGGGAAACGTGCGGGCAGCCTCCCGCCCTCGGCTGCTCCCCGCCAGCAGGACGTGCTGGCTGGCTGGGCAGAGCTGCTGTGGGAAAGGCTTGCGCAGCGCCCCGTTCAGCTTCAAAGCGCCTTCCTGCCAGCTCACTTCCCCTGCCTAACTCCACTATCTATAGCTTTCAAATGCCTCCCCTTCGTAATCACACCTCCTACTATTCTGAAGACTATTTTGTGGGAACGCTGAACACATTTGTTGGCTCGCTGGCCCCTAGCACACTGACTGCTCATTCAGTAACATTCACACAAGACTGGAAAAGACTTGTCATCCTCTTACTATCTGGCACTCCGTTACTAGCTTACTACTGTTTCCCTCTGCAGTACAGGTCCAAATTGGATGTCAGACACAGAAAAATGCCAGCAAAAGCTCTGGTTCACAGTCAGGAACCAGTCACCGGACACAGTCCAAAACCAGACACACACTGGCACATTACCATTAACACAAGGTTTGCCATGAGTAAGCCCTTTGCCATTCATCTTTTTGTCAGTAAGGACGGGGGAAAATAGGGTTATTGCAGTATTTTTAAATATTTGCAAGGTGCTAACATCCTATAATGATGGCATTACTCAAAAACGCAGGCAGACACGAGGACAAACAGATTCTCCTGTTTCTGTAGCCAGGTCTTCTCAGGAGCAAATTCCCACGGAGATCACACAACCTACAGCGTAATTGTCTCCTGGTTGTCTAAACGTGCAGGCAAGGAAGGAAGGCATTAGGCCCGTAAGTCTGCCTGCTCACTAGCCAGCCTGCCAAGCCCATCCACCATCCAGCCCCATTCTTCCCACTGTCTCGTTCTGCGACTGACTGCCTTTCCCGGCAGAGCCACGTCAAATACACCTGGGGCATTCCTGTCAGCTAAAATAATCACCTGGCTGTCACCAAGAGCAACACAGGTAGGGCAAAGGGGAAAAACCCAATACGCATGCTTTCAGTGGATATGGTAAACAGCTGACATATGGTAATTTTAAAGGGGTTGACATGCTGCAGCAATTATAAAAAGGCTGACACTCAGCTGAAAGAGCTGACAGTTGGAAGTTACGCCCTAGCACAAAAGAGGAAAAATGAAAGCAAAATGTGACTGAACTCTTGTCTCGCGTGCTCATATTTTGTTGACAAATGTATTTGTAGGTATGAGAATTCGGCCCTTTCTTAAGAGTGTCACCATCGGCTGCTGATAAAAAAGCAACCTGAATCTATTACAGATGTGTTGCTCTTCAAACTGATGCTCCTGCAGGAGCGAGAGGACAAAGCATTTTGCTCTTATAAATCTGTTGTGCAGGCTCTAGTATCAATAGCAACATTTGACGTTGTTACGCATCCCTTCTACATGGAAAAAAAGAGACTAGTTGGAATTTGAAATACCACATTATAATGAAATACCTCTTTAAACGTATCACCCTAGGAAAATGCCAGTTTGCTGATGGTTTCAGATTTTAAATATATTTTCTTTTTAAGGTGCTTCAAACCATTGCTCAGTTATTACACTAGTACTTTGTATGAACTATCTACTACCAAAAATAGATTCAGGTTAGATACAGTCTTTTAGGATATCACTTCCACAGCACACTTGTTTTACTGAGCTCCAAGACTGTTTTTGACATAGTAGGAGATACAATTTGACACTGTTGAAATATTATACTTAGTGCTACATGAACATATAAGTATATAGGTTTCATTGTAGCATCAATGTCTAACTACATCAAGAGAGCTGGTACTTCCCCCTCAAAAGCTTGAAATTGCAAGATCTGATCCTGCAAGTGTGCGCACCTGACTGTGAGACTGCAGTGAGGAACTTTATTTAAGCTGCATTCATTTTATACAATTCTCAGGTAATTCATATCAACTTTTGGAGTTTGAGTGCATCTGAAAACTCTGTGTAGATGCAGTTTCATTTTAAAGAGCATCAAAGCATTTTCTGGCACAGAATTATACAAGAACGAAGTGGAAGATGTATGACATTCTCCTGCTCCAAGGCAGGATCATTTCAAATCCCAAACAAAATCTCATCAAGGGTGTTTCTGTCTTTTGTGTGGAACAGAGTAAGATTTGGACTATGCATGTTCAGTAAAATTGTTATTTTAACAAACTTTAAACCCCCAGTTTTATTTCAAACTGTGACCTGTCCATGTTCCCTCCTTTTTCTCCAAACGCGAAAGTTATTCCCAAAATTATACTGGGCAAAACAGTTCTTTTACAACCTGGAAGAGCTTAATGCACAGAAGGGAGTTTCAATTTCCCATTCATGCTATAGCATGTCCTTCTGCCAGGTGTGTAAATATAAGAACCCTTTAAACTGCTAGCGCACTGACAATGCACATCCGACTACCTCATCTGAGCCTATTTCTGGATTATTTTTAACAATCTGTACCTCCGCACTCCCTTCTGCACAGTTTCTACTCATAACAAGTTTTACTTGCTCATAAATCATTTCAAGAAGGTAAAACATAACATGCTCTCTAACATGTGAAAATGTGGTGAACTTCCTTTGCCAGCAGGATACAAAATTTGTCCTTAGCCTACTATGAAATAAAAAATTAGATCTCAGCTTTAAAAATGTTGTTAGCAGTTTAGAAGCACTTTTCCAAACTCTGTGTTTTTTAAATGTATTAACTTATTAGTCCTTTTGACCCTTGCACATCTGGGCTGATGCTGAAGTGCTAAAGCTGCTGTGAGAGAGAGAAGGCAATACACAATCAAGCGTGCGGTCTCCGCCTTCTGTTCCTGAGTCCACAGGAGCATTGCTAGCACATGCTGGCACAGGTTTGGAAGGAGATCGGGAAAGGGGACAGTAACAGACTACAGATCAGAGGTGACACTTTGTCCCCCACTAACGCCAGTACTGCACTGGCATCCAGTACCACCTGGACAGACAGATTACCCAAAGACTATTTTACCTATGGTGCATGTGCCCCCAGATACTTCAGAGCAAGCAATGGCCTGCCATACAAGCAGGTTCCATTCCCTCACACTTGCAAACAACAGAGGAAGATGGATAAATTACCTTGTTCCACTTTTCCTTAACTTTGCACTTAAAATTTATCACTAGATCACATTTATCCCATTGCTGCATTTATGCATTTTCTATTGTTGTGGCTTTTAAATGTGAGCTTTATTATTCTTGCCTAACTGTTGCACGTGTGCTTTTCCCCCACTACTTTTACCCACCATTATAATACAATGTATCTTGGTTGGAAGCAGAACTTAGTATTATCGGCCTTTACTCTACACGATGCATGTACTTCTGTTTGTGCACAGAGTAGCTTGGTGCACAGTGCATTTCTGTACTTATCATTTGGTACCTCACCCTTTAAATTCTCTGCAGTGATGTCCACACCACCTTTCAGAGGTCCTGACCCTGACTGCTGAAGTCCTGTACTCCTCCTCCTCAGTCTTCCAACTAGCTGTGCCAGTCTCTGCCACTGCATTAGAAGTGAAACCGTGATGTACGACAAAGCAAGGACCACACTGCATGCCGAGACTATTGATACCACAGAACTCTGCGTCAACACGTGCAACTGCTCTGACCTGCATCTTAAAAACGGCAAAAGTTCTACCTATGACAGATTCATCTCTAATTTTCCTTTGCGTAAGTGAGAAGTAAGACACCTGTATCAGCAAATGAGAGAGTAACGCTTTAGGCACCTGTTAACTGTTGAATCACTGTGTCTTCCTGCTCCTAGTTCTTAATAATAACATACAGTACATAATACATAAGCGCCTGTTATCCATGGTTATCTAATTTTAATAGCTCTGGTCTCTTCCAGTTATTACCATCAGATGTGCATGTATAACTAAGAGGTGTCACGATATGATCATAGGTAACGTGCACAGACACTTGTGAAACGCAGACTGGCATTGCAGAATGACATCTTTTCATGGGCTTTGGTTGTACCTGCAGACAACATGGGCGTTATGGATAGTTCTGAGCTACCAGGAATAAAGCCACAGTCCAGGGGACAGCGTGACCTAACAGACAGCCTGTTGTGAGGCTGTAAGTCTAACTCTAAAACAATAGCAGTTAGGTACAATTGTGACTGCATTACTTGACCAGTTAGTAAGAAAGACCTTAGTAACTGTTGCGCATGCAACAGCATGCGAAAGGACATGACTATGAAATGCTGCCTAAAGAGAGAAAGTTGGTGAGTCTTATCAACAGGCAGAACATGCACAGCAGAGGCTAGACCAGACAGAGAAGGCAGAACCTTGTTCTGGCCCTGAGCAACACTTCCCAGCCCTGGCTGATTTCAGTTCAGATGTAGATCTGCCTGATTATGTCATGAGGGTCCTGTGGTATGACCCTTCTCGTAAAGATTCCCTGAGCTACACTGGCCTTGATCGCCTCTGACTCTCTAGCTTCCACATGGCTTCTCTTAGAATTGATTCATCATTTATTTATCTTCTGCACGGGGTGTGTCCTCTTGACAAGTTCAAGAAGTGGCACATTTGGTCCCCATTTTAAGGCCTAACAAGGCTATGGTTTGCATAATATCACAATAGCAGGTGACGGTAAGCTTCCACTGCATTAGCCACTGCCTTACTGCGGGAGGCAGAGAAAGTCAGGTTCAGGATGAATGTCCGACCCTTTGTTACTGCCTTGCTCCTCTTGGCCTCTTGAAAACCTATATGGCTTTCCTTCCCATTCAACTTGCTGGTTTCCTCCCTTCTCCCTCTGGAAACACATTCATGGCCTCCTCCAAACTTCAGTGGTCTCTGAACAAAAACGTCCCCAAGTGCACAACGGGCACACTTTAACTGCACACACTTAAGTGACTACAGAACATCTGGGGGATGTCTGTCTTTGAGGTCATGCCAGCAAGCTCACCGTTTCCCTGCATCCATCTTAACAGCCATCTGATAACGGCGTGTCATTTCCCGTGTCACACTGCGCGTGCATGGATGTAGATGATAGTGTGGACGGTGGCTGCTCTGCCTAAGGCAGAAGTCAGTTTATCACTTGGAAATTTCAGCATGTCCCCGTGACATGGTAAAGCTGAAACACGCTTCTAGTTATAAATCAGTTCAAACAGATGCACACACACACACTTCTTGTTCTCTAAAACTGGACTGATCTTCCTGAGATCACTTATTAGATCAGGGAAAATTTAGTCTAAGAGCACATCATATGGGAGTCACGGGAGAAATAAGACAGGACAAAAAATGGGGATTGTTTCACTTCTCAGATCTTTGGGGATATCCTTTCTAGCCTGTCATATCTCAAACATAACTAACCTAAATATTATTGTATCTGTTGGCTTTGGCAAAGGCTCGCTGTTGCCTTTTATTAGATATGAAGCAATAGGTGGGAGAGAGCGAGCCAATTAATTATTAAAAGTGGCTTTCACATACGTTGAAAGCCTGCATGTCCTCGAAGCACACTCAATAAAGTTAACAAGGCTAACCAGGGCACTGTATAATGTCTGTGAAGCCTAGATAGGCATTTTGCGAACTCTGCGAGATTCTGTTGTGTGCTTCCTTAACTCCACATGGACCCAATACACACTTCATAAAGTTCTTTCGTCTCAAAATACTAACCTTACAAACTCCTTCCTTCCAGTCCTACTCAAAAGTTGCTGTTTTCAATTAGCTTTCCAGCAAGGACTCCCTCTCTGCCCTCCGTGCCACTTCCTTTCACTCTTAATTCACCTTAAGAGCAGAAGTTATTTACATCCCACCCCCACATAATATGCTCACCTGCCCCTCTGTGAGGACTTGTAGTTATCCTTCCCGCGTTATGTCTGATTCACATGGTAACTACCTCAAGGCAATAACGCACTCTTTGAATTCTCAGCAAAGCACAATGCGTATTTATTACACTGTAGCTAATATCAAATTACTACTAAATATAACAGCTACAACAATTATCTTCGGTAGAGACTAGCCCTTTAACTCCCTTTCCCCAAAGACTTATCTTGAGCATGTTAGTTTGAATCCAAAAAGAGATTTTCTGCTATGGGCTCCTGGAAATGAGTATAGACTCAGTAATAACCTCAGTGAGACAACCATCATTAGTTAATAGCGAAGAAGAGCTGTCAGTGGTGCTTGAGGCTCTTGTTGAATTCAATTAACATGGACCCTATGCTAACAGAACAGGCATAGGTTCCACGCCATTTTCTTTCCGTTCTCCAGTCAACGATAACAATCCTTTGCAGGTGGTCTAGGACTAAATGGGGACATACTCATTTTATCTCCCTGCAGTATTTTCAGTTGTTGATCACATTATCACTTCGAACAACTTGTGTAGAATATCTTTTCAGAAAGAATAAACTCTGCAACTATAGGCCAAGGTGTTCAATGGAATGAACTCCGAAGCGCGGGAACAGTAAGTATATTATTAACCAAGCTTTGGGGCTTGAGTCTGTAATTTTTATTCACCCAACACTTGTTTTTCAGTCAAGGAAACTATTTCTATTCTGCTTCTATAACAAGATTGGTCTTCACTTAATAGAATGTATAATGAAAATAACAGCTGTATTTAAACACATGGCAGAAGCCATTAGGCATGGAACAATTACTCTTTTTCTAGTAAATCAGGGCTGTCTAACAAATTTTATACATGACTGTCCTTGTCCATACTATGAGCCAAATTGTGTCTTGTTTTATCCCAGTTAAGATGCACTGGTTACTATAGTTCCTGGAACAATTCATATTCCCCTTACAGCTCAGAATGCAATGTGGGGAAATGAAACAAAACAGAAGTTTTCATTATAGACAGAGGAGAATTCCAGAGCCATGGAGAAAGTATGAGGAGTGAGGAAGGAAAGAAACTACTGTAGAATACTTAATATCTATTATATCTTTCAGGTCTGCTCTTTTTTCTTATACATGTTTGAACATCACATTAGAACCTGATCTGAGCGCTGCTTTCACGGAAATTATTATCAGTGCTCCTGTTGTCATTTTTCCTATTTACAGCTGCAGTCCCATTTGCTTTACTATTTGGGTATTTTCTGAGACAAGTTGTTAGAAACTAATAACTCTACTGGGACTGTGCAACTTTTTATACCCTTACTGGATAATTACTACTGGCAGCTAGTCAGTACAGAAATCCACCTAGCACAAGCTGCTGGGAAATAATCCCAGCCACTATGTGAGTGGCACGGCTACAGCCAGGCAGAGAACAACCAAATATGGAACCAAACAGAAACTGAACCACTTCACACATCAGTAACTATACTTCTCTCTTAGCTCCAAGCAATTAAGTAAACCTTAACCTCAGCATAGTAAGAATTACTGTGCCATAAGGGTGCAGTACGACACAGTAAGCTTTTATCACAGATAGAGATGGTCTAAAAACACTGTAAGCATCTAGCAAAACACTGGGAATAGCATGCAACAACATGGGTATTGTGCTTTTCTAGCTTCATTGATTATCCATTGTTTGAAGCCTCAGATTCGTTACAAGCTGGCACTCAAACCTTGGACAGGAATTCCTGTGAATACTGGGCTTTTGAGAACAAGCCCTACATTAGTGAGAAGGATATGCCATGCACTGGCCAAGCTCCGGGCTGTCATGTGCAGTCCTGAATAGGACTGCTTTCCAGTCTCAGCACATAGGCACGAACACATACACTGCATCTGAGTCAGGGCAATGTCCCAACTGCTCAAGAGGAGATAACAATGCCCTTTTCAGTGCTGCATCTTCCTCTGAGTAGGAATCCTCGCAACCC
Organism: Platalea leucorodia; assembly: GCF_965183815.1. Taxonomy (NCBI): domain Eukaryota; kingdom Metazoa; phylum Chordata; class Aves; order Pelecaniformes; family Threskiornithidae; genus Platalea; species Platalea leucorodia. Next base: position 124,481,603 of record NC_138823.1, read on the forward strand.
TTCTGCAGCCAAGACGAATTTGCCTGTAGCCAGAGAGCCAGTTCTGTGTCTTCTGCATACAAAATTTGTGGTTGTGTTTCCAATGACTCAAGAGTGTTGGTTAGTTCCCACCCATGATGTTCATTGTTTATGTCCCTGGATTTGTTACCTAATCAACCACATATGCACTTAACTTCACTTTGTAATAACTATAAGTAGTACTTACTTTTCACGAAATTTCTGCATTACAATGAATATTTCTCTGTTTACCCCAGGAACCAGTCAGAGTGTGATCAGCTTTTCAAGCTTCATCCACTTATTGATCAGTTGGTTGAAAAATTTAAACAGCTGTTCGCTCTTTGCCAAAACATTTCTCATGCAATTTATTTAGCAGGAGGACTATTTTAAATAGCATAACCTTCTTTCAGAAGTTTCAGTATTGGGTAAGATTTTAAAGAATCATTCATATGCACTATCATGTATGTTGTTTTAGTACAGACACAGGCAAAGCCCAGAAGTCAGTTCCTCCCTCTCTAACTTTATGCTATAACTCTAACATAAAACCAGTGCTAGAGCTCATTCTCCACATTCCAGATTCTCCATATGCCACCTGAAAATACATTTTACATGTGTATTTATTCTACTTAAGGTAAGATTCTTTCCCATATCAGTAAAAGGACTTCTCAGAATATGAGATAAAAAGTGATTTTGGAGCTATGAAAATTACGAGGCCTGATTCCCCATAGCTCTTCTCCTTGTGGATTCTCTGGTGTCTAATAAAATATCAGTTTATTAGTCTTGCCTTCAGTTGAGGTACTAACAGTTTCTGTCGTTCTCTCTATTCCTCTCATCTGCTTATTTTTGTGATAAAAGCACAACCCTAGGTTCACCTAAGGATTCTCTCACTAGAAGGCAAAGGAAGTGTGAGAAGCAGAGTACATCAAATGCATGAAAATGCAGAAGAGGACCTGCCTGCAAAGCAAGGCTCTCAGTTCACAGTGAATTTACTCCTCTTGATTTTTTTAATCTGTTTTTTTTTTTTAATTCTCCTCAAAGCAGATGGCCCCAGGGCCTGGCTCACTGAAACAGGTTCATGGCATGGTCAATAGCTTTGCTACCTACAGCAGCAACAAAAAGGACCAAAACCTCCCTTCCAGAGGCATCTGCCAGGCGCTGTGGCTCTGGGCAGCCGTTCCAGGCAGACGTGTCTGGGAGCCTCCCCATGCTGCCATGAATTCGAGCCTGCCCCGGAGCTGTGACCTGGGAATTTGCAGGACAAAGACCCGAATATAAGGGACTCAGCATCTCCTGAGTCTGTGGCTTTGGGACAGACTCACCACCCAGACAGCCACCAGGCTCTGGGAACTCTGGAAGAACAGGGTGCTAGCACACAATAAGCTGCTTTTCAGACCGTTTCATCAGGAACACACTGAACTATGCAGATCAATACCAATATCATGATGGCCCACAGCATGGCAAGGAGCAGCTTAAGAATGAAGAATAGGTGCTTAAAAACAGACCTGAAAAAGATAGAGTTTATGTCTCTGGGCTGAGGAATGATTTCTGAAACATCCTTAGCAATGAGCTAGAGAAAGACCCATTATTCTCCAGCTCTGTCCACACTTTAAAGATGCACTGGAATTTCTGCCTGACATCAAACTCTCAGAATAGTAACAGCTGCAAGTAAAATTTTCTGCCATCTCTGGGTGGCTAAGAACTTGTCCATCCAGGCAGACAATGGCCTGACCTTGACTATTCGTGCCTGTATTACATCTTGGCAGGACCATAGCCCATGACACACCTGGCACAAAGCCTTCAGTACTTGGAAAATCCAGCTAATACTCGGTGTTGCATTTTATACGATTATCAGAAGAAGCTGCTACCATCAGCAACTGGTAGTGTTGTCTATCTCTGCTTTCTTTGTCCCACACACTCCAGACTTGTTCCTCTTATCCACTACTGATTTCAGTTTTAGCTTTTGGATCTTAACTTCAAGTTGCTCAATGGGCTGGGTCTGGGTTATCTGAAAAAACACCTAAACCTCCAGGAAAAAGACAGTGGTTGACAAATACTCTCCTGTGCAGAATGGAACTGCCTAAGGTAAGATAAGCACATCTGACCTGAGACTGGAGTGATCCACCCCCAAAAAGAAACTTCCCACCATCTGCTTCAAGCATAAACTGCATTGCTTAGGCCTCCTCTTCTCTAAATGTAAACACATAGTAACATACGGCTTTTCAAACCAAACTAAACTAAATACATAAAAGAAATTACTAAAAAAGAATTGCTCCTGAAGAGCCTTCCACTCTTCCTGACCTACCGCTTGTGGAGGATGACTGAACAACCACCGTATTGTTGATAGCAGTAGTCCTCTAAATGCACTAGCGGAAGGCTTTCAGAGACTGACGATTAGATCAGATCACGTGTACAGCAGAACAGAATTCCCAAGTTAATATCAAGTGTCTTTCCCCAAAGCACTCAGCTTTTCCCCTCCAGAAGCTCACACCTGGGTACCACTCTCACACAGCGATATCACAGGTGAGAATTCTGGGAAATGACATACAAATAAGCCCACGAAACACTTCAGAACTCTTATATCAAACACTGGCAAATTGTTTTTGAACCAGAATAGAACGTACCCAGCCCAGATAGGCTTGCTTTTGCTGTAACCTTGGTGTGCTCATTTCCATGTAAATACACAGAAGGTTCTTCACCTCCGAGCTATTTCACAGGGGTTTTTGTATCTATCTGGAATGTAAGTATAAAGTGAAAGCTCTGGGTGTGCTTGTAAATCATTTGTGCTAAATGATTTGTGCAAACCTCAGATACACAGAGGTTTTCCTCAGCGGAAAACAAAATAAAATGCTCTTATTTGGATGTGCAACGTCACATTATCAAATTCATACATAGGACCAACTTTTGGAGGACTCAGAAGCTACACAATACTTTGGAAAATGGAAACACTGTAACACACTGGCTGTAGCTAAGGGCTTGAAAGTCCTAACTCAGGATACCACCCCTGGGAAAATTCTGGTCATAATGTCAGCTACGGCAAATGTCACCCGTAGTCACCAATCTGCAAAGGAATTGCAGAGTTGCCGTTAACTCTCAAAGTGCTCCCTACACCGATCCTTGCAAAGATGCTATCACTCCAATATAAGCTGGAAAGAATCCTCGGTAGAATTTACAGGCCTGCATCCCCTTGCACCAAGTCACGGAGTGGCAAGGCGGTGTGACGGCCCACCCACACAACCTGTCGCAGGCTTCAGCTGCACCTCCGGCTGGCAATAAGCAGCCAGGATTGCATGTTGTTCTCTCTCCCCACTCACCCACTTTGCCATACTGGAGAATGTCAACATGCTGCTGTATATAGGGTTAGACCTACATGCTTTTAACTAAAATAACAGAAAACACTGTAGGAGTGTTGAGAAATATCTTCTGATGTGTTTTGCTTTAAGAGAAAAACTAGCATCCTTATAGAGTCGACCATCTTCTAAATCTTACACATTACTATTTCTGCTTAGTTTTCTCCCACCTAAATGGCAACTCGGCTTTGAAGCACCAAGTACTGTATCCTTAATAAATTATAAAATCAATCTTCATAATTTCTCTTCTTATACATTGGTCAGAGATGGTTTCAACACAGAAAGATATATGGGAGGTAACCTAGGTCTTCCTCCAACAAAGCACTTAAGCATACACTTCAGCACATCAGCATCCCAGATGAAGACAGTGGGATATATTTCAAGTTACGCATGTGTTTCACAATTTTATTGAAGTTCAAAGGCAAATAAAAAATAAACATACAGCGGAAAAAACCTCCAATATCCATATAATTGACACTATGGTAGTACCTTCTACTGAAATCCCATAGAATTAGGAAAATACTTTCTTTGGTTAACTCAGCAATGCTCCTTTTGAAGGCAGTAATGAAAAATAGCTTTATTAGAGCATAAATTTCACCCAGCTCCATTTAGATGGAAGCAAAACTCTTTTTACCTCCAGTGGAAATGGAGCTCAATGATAAAATAGAAGATTTTTTTAATAATTGAAGCATGATCCCAAAAAGCAAGTCCTGACAGTGCAATCGTGAGATGTTGTAAAACCTTAATATTTAGATATTCATAAGTATGCATGTGTCAGGAAGCCAGATTCTAACATCCTTTACAATTTTCACATAGAGTGCTTACACTTCTAGGATGTATCAGTGTGCCTCTGACATTTGTTTAAGGGTCAAATAAACAATGGTACTGTTATTTCAATCCATTTAGAAAGTCCTTAGATGATGTTTCCAGCAATACTTGGGTTTTGTTTTGTGGTTGGAATGTTTTTTTCACAACAGTGTTGGCTTTTACTATCACTTTAATGGGTTTTCCCCTTCTCATCACATTTCTGGTGCCACTATTTCACCAGATATCTGAAATACTACTGTGCTAATAAGTAGTACTGGTTGTCCTAGGACAGCATCCAGAAAAGGTACATACATTTAGGGAGGTTTGAAATATCACAGCACTTCCCAAAAATACAAGCTAGTCATCGCAACCACCTTGGCAATGGCGAGCATGGAAAAGCTGATAGCGGATTAAAAAAAAGGAATATATCACAGTACTTTAGCACGGCTACAACTAGGACAAAAAAAGGTAGTAATTCTGTTTCTACGTCCAGAAAATGCTGGCAAATACAGAATAAAACAGTGCAATAGAGAGTTATCTAAACATGTTAATTAGCCACACCATAGAGAATCAGGCCTTCTCTAGTGTTCATTCACCTTCAGTCATACCTTGTTTGCCTTCCTCATGTCCACTATTGGTAAAACATTAGACAGACTGTGTGGCACATCAGAAAGTAACTACTGAGCATGGATTTCTGCTGATGGCAGGGTTTTTAAATGCTCAAGGCACTGGCACAACCAACTCGTGTAAATGGCAACCTTGGGTCTACATTTTAATTATTTTTAAATAAAAGCATTTTAAGTTCCAGTAAGTAACACAATGCAAGAAAAGGGATCCTAGAAACAATCACACACACAAATCATTTAGCTATGTACAGTAACATGCAGTCACGACAGAATGAAATATTCATAAATGCAAGAGAAATGAAATTCTGCGTTCCTCTATCACAATATGTGAACCACCAGTTATCTTTTTAAAAATAAAGCCCTTGCATCCACCTTATTAAGCTGTACAGGCCCTGTTAAAATGATCAGTCGTTGATACTCTCTTTTAATTAAAACAACAGGACAGGTTTTACCAAACCGTAACAAACCTAAAAGTCTAGGAGGTAAACACTACAAACTCGGGGTCTCCAGTTAGGGATACCGTTTTTTCAAAATACCTTGTATTTCTCATGATAATTGCAACTCTAGTCATGCAAAGACATGGTGTGACATAGTCGTTGCATTGATTTATTGCATTGCTGGTTTACATTCCTTCATTGTGTAACTGTTCTCTTACACATTTCTAACAAAACCAAACTATAGTAAAACTAGTTGAAGAAACACAGCTCAGATCCAGTGCATGGCAACATTTCTTTTTTTCATTTACGCTAGGATTATATTCTGGTTTGGCGTATCTGTCCATTCAGGGAATTATTCGGATTTCAAAAAATATGAACGGATGTCTTTCACAGTCTAGCACACACGGATCACTCCTTGCAACAATCGCCGTATTACGATGAAACTTACACATTTATCGGTCTCTGCCTATTACAGACCTACAGACACAGCAGAATTCATCGGCTTCAGTTTGGCAAACCCACGCCGAGAAAAATGAATGGAAATGAAGACAGTGCCCACAGACAAAAGCACTGATCAATGCACTCCGCTGACATTATCTTAATGGCAACCTTTTCCCATCCCATCCTCCCTACTTTCCGATTCTTCCAGCAGCAGACATATCCGCACTAGCGATCTGACCCATTTCTCGCTGAACTCCGTCACCCACAGGTTTGCACTCGGCAGCGAGCAGCCGTCCCCCGGTCCACAATGACACAGCAGGGCTGGAGGGGCACGGCGCCCGGGCTCCTTCCCCCAGGTGACTCGCCCCTCGCCGCCGGGTGAAAACCGAGCCGAGGGGAGGGCAGCGGCGGCCCCGCCGGCGCTGCCCCCTCGAAGTGAGGTAAACTTTCGCGGCGGCACCTGGGCCGCCGCCCGCGGCGCCGCTCCCGCAGGGCGGGCGGAACAATGCCCGGCGCCCCGGGCCCCGCGGCGGCGGCCCCGCGCCTCCCCTCTCCGCCCCGCCGCCCCCGTGTCCTCAGACAACCTCCGCCGCCGGCCCCCCGCCTCCCGCCGCCGCGCTGACAAAGGGCGGCGCGGGGCTGCCCGCGGCGGCGCGGCCGCGGCCCCGGGCGGGAGCGGGAGCGGGAGCGGGCCCGCCGCCCCTCCGCCCGCCCGCCCCGCCGAGCGCGGCCCCGGGCTGCCGGCCCCTCCGGCGGGCGCGGCGCCGGCCGGCCGGCGGCGGAGCGGACCTACCTTTTTGTCCTCTTTCTCGCCGCCGTGCCTCCGCTCCGGGTGGCCGCTGTCGGCGGCGGGGGCCGGCTCCGCGGGCTGCCCATCGCGGTGGTGCGGGCGCTGGTGCGGGCAGCCGCCAGACCCCGCCGCCGGGGGGATGGGCTCCGGGCACGGAGAAACTCCCTTAACATCCATCTCCATCTTCCAGTTCACTGTATTGCGAGACAAAAGCAGGCAAACACTTTCCACCACCCCGCGTCTTTCTTGTGCTTTCCCTTCTCTCTCTTTTCTTTTTTTCCTTCTTTCTTTCCTTTCCCCCCCCCCTTCCTTCCTTCCTTTTTTCCCCCCTCAGGAGGCCGTGACACGCATGGCTCTGGCCGCCGCTGCTGCACCGATCCGGCGGCTGCAATTCTCCCCTAGATCCTCCAGACTTTTGTATCCAGCGGGTGTGCGTGTGTGTGTGTGCAAGAGTGTGCGTGTGCGTGTGTGTGTGCGTGTGCGTGCGTGTCCTTGGTACGATGGCCTTCAATCGCCCCGAAACAGCAAACGCTAACTAAGCAGATCTCTCGCCACGAAGATCAACTCCCGGCCCCAGTCTAATTGTGGTGGTTATTTACTTTACGCTATCTATGTCCCAGGCCCGGACAAGCCCTTCTGGCTGCAGCCCTTGGAACAAAGTTAACTGGAGGGAGCCGAGCCCGGGGAGGGGGTGGGGGCGAGGGGAAACCACCGGGGTTTCACACGGGGGAACTGACAATAACCCGGTAATGTCAAGTAAAAGTTAAACCTCCCCCTTCCTCCCCTCCCCCTCCCCTCCCCACAGCCCAGGCAAGCGCAATACAGCAAAGCAAAACAAGCGATTTCAGACCTGTGCAAGGTGCTGGTGGCGAGAAGAGACGAGCATTTACCCGATTGTTGCTTTTATTTTATTTTCCCCTGGCCTCCCCCCCCAGCGCCACCCGCTCTTGCAAATGTGGGCTCCTTGATGTTAATCTCCTCTCCGTGGTCTGAGTGTATGTGTGTGACTGGAGCTCCCTCTCTCTCAGGCTGCCAGCGCCACGCAGCATTGCACAAGGAGAACTGGAGTAAGGAGAAAAACAAGAGCAAATCCAGGCTGGAAATCTAAATCAGTACCAGCCACCGGCTCTCCGATTTTATCAACACAAATACAAGAAGAGAAAGGAAAAAAAATCGCGTGCAAGCTGCTAAATCAGTCGTGACTGCAGTGCGCACACCATTATTTTATTCCTCGTGTTGGCTTCCTTCTCAGACTTAAGTTAGACATGGTAGGGAAAAATGCAATCTCATTAAGAGTGTTTTATACCAAAACAAGAATTTCCTTAGTGGTGCCGGAGCCAAGCCAACTCTTCAGCTATTCCCCTTTTCATTTTGAGGAGATGAATGGTGAGCGTGGACCCGACCGTTCTTAAATCAGGACACCGTCAGGTGACCAGCCTGCACTTCTAAATATAACACCACATTGTCCTGAGGAGCAGCTGCTTTGAAAGTTAACTGGGAACATCCACCGAGAGCCTGCAGTGTCAGGATACGTAACTGATCCATACCTGACCTGCCTGATGCAGGCACTGACCTCTCCAACACCAACTACTCGCTCCGCAGAGCTACAGGGCCACGTCCTCAGGAGCTGGTCTGTTTTACACCAGGGGAGAACCTGTCCCAGGGTATTTCGGGAAGCGGGTGACTATCAGGTATTACGTGATGCCCTTTTATTCCACGCCTTGGGTTCCCTTATTCCCCGACAGGATTGTTACTGCGGGAACCTCAACAGACCTTACTGCAACAATATATTCGGACAAAGGGCACGGGCTAATCTCGCAATAGACAAAAAAAATTCTTTGTCACAAACCCAAGCTGTATTTTAAAAATACACGTCTCTAAAGATCCTTTACTATTGTTCTCAAAGCATGTCAAGTATTTGCGGGCCCTGCTGTCTTCTCAGATTAGTGCAAATAAGGAGCATTTCTATTGAAACTATCAGTATCAATGTTTAAAATTGAGGTACGTAATAAGACAATCAAGCCCAGAATATTAGAGTTTATAATCAAATACTTTAGACTACTTACAATCATTTATTTATAATCATTGAAATATAGTCTACATTTTGGGGTGGAAGGATTTAAACATTCTGGATACTCATATGGTTTTAGCCTCATTAGCAAAAAGCAGTACTAACTGCGGACAGGCGCTTTTGGGGGGATCTGCTTGCATAGCCACGATGGCCGCAGAACACGTACAGAGGTGGACTTTGCTGCTGAATTGCCCAGAGCAAAGCAATAAGCCTGCGTAGATGACAAGCCACCCCCCTGTCAGTCCTCCTGCACAGTCACCGCCTCCCTCCACACACAACAAAGCACGCAAGGAACAGAATTCTGCGCTCAAGAGCTTTTCCAGTTTGGGTCAAAGTACTTCCAGTAACACAGGTTGGAAAATAGCAAGATAAAAGCGAAAATACAAATATCGTTCATTCAGGCACTGGAGCGCACACTTACAAAATTACTGATAAATGACATAGAAACCTTCCCATGGTGGGTAATATTAAACAATGCTGTTAGGAAATAACAATTCCCAATCTATCATCTCCGGATCTGTAAAGTAAAATTCAAAGCAAAACCAAACCATCTAAAAATAGAGAAAAGCTAACCCGAATACAAACATTTCACCATGTGCTCTGAAGCTTACTGGAGCTGGACATTGGCAGAGAACCAAGGAAAACTAATTCCAGAGGTGGGGGCCGTTGACTCAGAAAGCTCTGCTCCTAATCCTAGAGAGTTTAACCCCCAAAACCAACAGAAACTTCTTAGGTGGTTTGAGTGAACATGATCATATATAAGAAGAGAAGGGCAGGCCCTAGACTATATGAAAGCCAGTACAAAGATTTGCACTTGGCTGCTGAATTTCTAATTTCCCTTCCTTTCTTTTCCCCATCTTTCCTTTTTGTGCTGCAAAAGATTTGCCATACTATTGCAAAACTAAAATTATTACAAATAATTCATCACAACAGCGTGCTCCCAGTTGTTCTCTGCACAAACCAGGTTTCTGCCCAGATGCTGTTATTCAATGGATTTCAAGAGAATCCTAAGTAGAACACATTTTGTCAGGTTAAGGTAAAGGTCTGAATAATCATCGCAAATTTCTGTGAGAGAAATAATGGTCTTCAGGCCAAACCTACTCTGAGATACAAACAGTAAATACAAATCTAGGAGCACTAACAAACTGGACAAGAAAATTAAATCTGAACCAGCAGGCTGAGGAGATAAGAAATATAACCTCCTTCCAGTCTCGTAAGTGGTCCTTCTGACAAGCATTGGGTTCCTCAGGTCCAGGCAGAAGGACGTGAGCTTTTACCCTGAATTATTTTTGGTAAGCATTGAGAGTAGAGTGGGACTACAGACTGTAATAATGCAACAAGCTACAGAGCTGAACCGTTGATCGGTATTGTGTAATGAAAAGTTTTTGGTACCTTCAACTAACTTGGTACATATGTCGAACTCAAAACGTAAGTCCACAGAATAGTATGTGGAGCTGAGGTGGAAGAATGGGGAGCCAGAATCCTGTATCTGGCAGCTGTCTTGGAAGACAATGCATGGAGAAGCCGAAACCAGGGAGTCTCACTGGAGGGCAAGTCAATCCACACCAGGAAGGCTGTGTTCGTAAGAGACCAACGTTGTGTTGAATGCTTTCCAGATGTGCTGACAGATCGAAAAAAATTAGCATGGATCCTTCACGCGTGTTCACTGTGGTAAAACAGCATATAATTTAGCTTCTATATAGAATAATAAAGTACATTACTGAATATGGACTGTCTATTAGCATACACACCATGCATTAAGAATTTCTGAGCCCGGATCTGTTGTTCATTTTTCAAGAGAAACAGCATTAAAGTATTGCTGGCAAAATCAATACTACAACTCATTAACACACGGTCCCTGCTCCTGCATATTTTGCACTTGTGGGTTGTGCTGTAAAACAGGTGTAGGTGACTAAATAGATTCCAGAGGCACTGATGTTCTAAAATGCAAAAGGAAAACCTTGCAAGACCAACTGTGTTCTTCATGTCTCAAAAAATTAAAATGAGGAAGTGATGAGACTATGAATTTAATTACAGGTCAAGTATCAGAACAATTTGATGGAAAGGGTCAAAGACTGCTTCTTGTAGAAAAGAGTGTCATTTTTGCATTCTTATTCTTGGTTATGATCAGATGATAGTACAACATACTGTGCAAGCCACATGGCAGGGGAATCCTCTGTAGTCCTAATTAATAAGGCTATAAATGGTCAGAAGACATACACAAATTAAACGATTTGCCTAAGATCATAAAGTAGTTCAGTGGCAGGTTAAACAGAACATTTATGCCCTTTCCATGGTCTCTTCTTTCGGTCATTTGTTTCATTTAGCAATTTGTCACTTTTTCTTATGAATAATTTTAAGATAACTGCTCAGAAACGGAGTCATTTATTGATGTTTACTTACATAACAATTCCTGTTCAAAGACATTTTCAGGTCTTTCTCAAGCACATTTATATTTTTGTTAATGTGGATAAACTGAAGATGTTGCATGTCAAATGCACAAAAATGGCAATTACAACTTAGAGGGATATAAGCGATCTTTATAAAAATGTAGCTATCATTGTATGAGAGACACAGCATTCGGCTTTCTGCTGCCTCACATATCTGTTGGTTCAGGATTCACCTACCCACTGCATTCAACATTTGAATAATTTTGACCTTTTACCACCCTTAGACAATTCAAATCAAAGGTTTCCTGGTGTCAACACAAGCTCCTTGGGGCCTCACTCAACACTGTATCTGTCAACTTGCATTCTAGGCTATTTCATTTCTTGCTTGAGAGTTGCAAACAGAGTTGCTTTCTCATGAAGACTCTGACCTTATCGCTAATTCCCTCTGTACTATACATTTCAAAGTGGCTGACACAGATGTTCATTGAGTCATTTTCCCACCCATCGATGCCTGCTTCTGTTCTCTAAGGTGCTTTACTGCAAGTATGCAAACATTCAGTAACCTGGAGGCTCCTGTAACTTTTGAGATCTATCTATGCAGGTATTTTCTGTCTCGGAAAGTCTATAATTGTATATGCTTAACAAATGCTATCCTAAAAGAATTACGTTGCACAGGGATATAAAGACATGCTGTGGATATTCTTAGTAAGTGAAAGCTGAAAATACTATTTGAATTCCACCATTCTCGACACAGTCTGATATGAAAAGGGATACATTACAAGCTGCATTTTCAAAAGCATCTTGTCTTCTAGCTTTCCACCCACAATTTCGATAATATCAGTTCTCCTCTGCATTCTAACATTTTTGCTCACAAGTACTGAAAACACAAAGAATGGCTGCACAACTCAAGCCTTGAGTGACATTTTTTGAGCCTTTTAAAGACTTATCTCTGTTCCTTTTTTGGAACAAAAAATCCTGTAACCCTTGGGAGGTCTCCTGTGCTCCTAGAGCTCCTTTTCTAGAAAACCATCAAAATAGAATTGATAGACTTCATGACTTTTAAACATGAACATAGCTCCTTGCAGTTTATATTCTGCATAACTGACAAACAAAACTATTCTGGCCATAGCCAGAGCTTCATCCTTCCTTGCCCAAGATATTGCAAAAGAGCAATGGCCATGAAGACCCTACGGTCACTTTCCAAAGCAGTGTCATGATTTGAGCACATATCTATTCTGCAGGGTGTATGGAAGGCTTTATTCCCCTCAAAATTGCTGTGTGAGGTGGAAGAAGCAGCAGCTATTTCTGCTGACTTGTCTGAGAGTTGGCCTGGGCTCATAGTGAAGACACCAGTGGGTGGGACAGAAGGCCTAACCTAGCAGACTCAAAGAAAGGAAACGCAGGTCTGAGGCAAATGGGCGGGCAGCACAGCCACACAGACATTTGCTTCACACAATCTGAAAACATCTGTATTTCACTGGGTGATGCTGCAGTCTTCTCAGTTCCTGTGGTAAGCCTGGAGCTGTGCCAAACTGAAAAATTTGACCTAGTTTTCATTTTTTTGGAAAGGAAAACATCCCCTGAGTTCACTTAACTTTGAAAATGAGGAAAAGAGTAATTTGTCATAATAATAATTTTTTAGAAACAAATAAACAAAAGGTACATGCATTAAAACAAGGGAAAAAGAATTGGTCTATATTATTTCTTAATGGATGCCAAATCTTCATTGCCAGAGATTAAACTTTCAGGAGCAGACAAAGGCATGAGAATGCTCTACAAGGGATACAACATCTCCAGTGGCAGCCAAGGGTCAGCGTGCAAGGACTGGTCCACTGAAGTTCAGAGTCCCACTAACAGGGAGAGACAGAGACAAGAAGAATATGCGTGGGTTTAGCCCTCAGGCATTTCTTGCTTCACCAGCTGACCCGAAGCCCACACACAGCACACAGCTCTGCTGTGTGAAGTGCAGAGATTTGTGTAGGAACTAGCGCAGGTCTTAGGAGCACTAACTCCTGTGATTTGCCATGCTATGGAGTGTTCCTGCGTGCCTTTATTTCTGATATGCCCAGTGGGATCCTAGAGAAACATCCTCAGAGCTGGAACATGCCATGGGGTAAGAAACCCAGAACGGTTAGGTGTTTAGCTCCACTGGTCCCTTTCTTCCTTGCTTTTTTTTTTTTTTGCACTCCCAATCTCTTCTCTCTGCTTCTCTCCCTTGTAGTAGAGAGAAGCATAAGGGCTCAATGTGCTAATAGCATCTTCTTTTTTTGTAGCAGACTGCATATATACATATGCAAATAGTTTTGAGCTGGGGTGATGGGTTTTGTTTAAAACTGTCAAAACTGAAGTCTGGAGAATTTTCTTGATGATGAAAATAGATGAGTAATCCATTTGGTAGTATCTGTGTAAACAATATGCACAAAACCACTTTCTTAAAACGTTTCTGCTTTTAATTTTTAAATTAAGGCATACTGCTCAATTTGACTACTTCTTCCAACTTTCGCTAACTCTCTGGCCCTGCTGAGATATGTCCCATTCTCTCCTTGTTCCTTCTGCAGTTTGGAAATACATTAAAATTCACCAAATTTCTTAGACTAAAAAAGAAGTGTGTTAAGCATGAATTAAAGAAACAAAGTATGTTTAAGCATAAATAAACCCAAACACAATTCATTACACCTTCTTAAAACTAAAAATTGATAACAAATATGTACATTATCAATTACTCTTCTATTCAACTGCTGCAACTTGAGTTTAGGGTTTTACAGTTTTGCCCGCTATATTCAGGTCTCAATCTGCAACTGGCTGAATCCAGTGAGTCAGAGAGTACATATTTAAACAGTATAGTCTTCCCCACTGTAATTAATCTTTAGGAAAGACTCTGACTTTGCTGTCTTTGCCTAGGATAAACTTGTTTTGAGGTCAATACTACAACTACAAGGCGGAATGAAGGACTGGGCTTTGAAGGAGAAACACAAAATCCTGAGTTTTCCCTTTCCAAAAGAATTTTAAATACCATAAATAATTTCAGTATCTGTGTACTTTGGAGCTAGCAATATCTCCTTAATTGTAAAGGCCACATTTTCACTATTTATGCTTTTGCAGGATGCTCTAGGAAAAAAAGAAAACTAGTAAAAATTTTAAAGAAACATTTGCTGAGTGGGATATCATACATTTCCAAAAGCAACATAAGAAATTTATTTTTGTGTAGTTTTTCTACCCACAATTGTAGAGTTAAAAACAGACATTTGACCAACTGAGTATGAAACAAATTAATGAGGACACATGAGAAGACTACAAGAGGCAAAACCTGATGAAAGTGAAAAACCCTGCAAACAGTTTTCTGACTTTGAATGGCAAAGTCAAGAGATGGAAGATGAATGCATCAAAAAGAACATCCTTTTGTTCCTTGAAAGAATACGTTATTGTCTACTTGTATTTCTTGGACACCATTGCTGGTACTGCACTCACAAAAAACAATGGAAGACACGTCCCTGCCCCAAGGAGTGCACAATCGAAAAGCCAATGGAAAGATGTCCAGCAATTTCAAAATGAGTAGGATTAGACCCAAAATTAGGCAAACGTACTTGAATAGCAATGCCTGCCAGCATACTAGCAATAGTTCAGCAAAAGACAACAGTCAGCCTAAACATTCAAAGATAGATGTTTTGATGACAGATAAAAAATAAATAGACATGGTAATGGATATAAAGAAAATAAACTGAAGTTGCAAGGAAATGTTTTGATTAAAAAGCTGATGTTCTCGGGTCAAATATGCTGTCAACAGGGTATGACATTTAAGGTCTCAAAAAGCACTCAGGGCTATACTTCAACTTCGTGCATGCAAATCACTGCTGTGTGTGGTTGTTTATCACTGTCACTTGTACAAGCAAATGATAGAATTTACATCTGTAAAAGCCCATTTGTGCTTAGTTTGTATTCAGTTAGCACATAGAGCTGAGGTTTGTATGCATATCTGTGTATTTTATCATTTGCTTGCAGAAAAAGCAGTGCTCAAAATTGTACCTGAAAAATAGATGTCATATTTCGAAAATCTGGTTCTGAGTAGTACTCAGCAAAAGCAAAAAACCCCAATACAATGCTGCAGATAACAATCTAATCTATTTCCAGCAATGACACCAAAATAAGATGATAACACAATTTAAGATCAAACAAACAAGATGCCAGACATCATGCAGATGTTAGAGTGTATTTGTCTGTTTCCTTTCTTGTGCCCTTTAATTGACAGTGAAGTAGTTCATAATTTTGACAGTCAATAGGGGTCAGTTAACTTCAGAGAAGTTACTACTCCTTTGCTAGAAGTAGGCACAATTCATAACTCTTAGTACTCTTGTTTGATCCTGCCGTGAAGACTCATGGCATGTCTGTACTTTACAGTCGTGCCAGTCACGTAACCAGAAGTAAAATTCCTGGATCGGGACAGGTGTGAGGCTGAGTTAGTCAGCTCATGTCTCCCTATGCCGTCTTCAGCACTGAGCTAGGTCCTTCACTGAATTCTGCATCAGCACAGTCCCAGCCATTCCAGCTATCTGCCTATTTGCCTTTAAAATATATTATTTCATTGTTTATTTGGTTTTGACAGGTATTGTAGCAACAGCTAGAGAAAATTTATTTAGAGTGAATGCTTAGATTCTGAAACACAAGACTCAACTGCCAGGGAAAAGAATTGGACCGCTAAGCTGTTTACTGTCCAGTTTAACTCTTGCACTTGCCTCTAAGAGACAATGTTATCCCTCAAACAATAAATCACATTCACTCATAGTCTGTGAGCTTATCTGTTCAGCTATTCGTCTCACTTCGTATGAGCACCAGCAGAACCCTCAGCTGCAGAAAATAGTTGAAGTCAGAGTCCAATAGCAATCTGAGAGATTATATTTTTACTTCTTCCTCAGCCACTTAATCTATTCTCAGACTCCAAAAGGTACTTCCCTTTGATCTACCTGTACCCATCTCGATTGAAATTTGGTTTCCAGAGTTTAGGCTCTGGCCCTCTGGGAACACTGTGCCAGCATGTGAAACCTGAGTCCTCACATCATTCTGTGTACATGTAAAAGTAGTCAGGATTCAAGCCCTGAGCAGTAATAGCTCTTAAATTACCTTGTGTTTGCATGAAAGTCAGTTCACAGCTGAACAGTCAACGGTATTCCACCAAAGCAGAATTTAGTATACCTAAAAATGGAATTCAAGTTTGAGAGCTAGAGGGTATGTCTGTGAAGACAGAGCCTATGTGAAGTAGATCTAGTGAATGTTTTCTGGTTTAATGCAAGAGCTTTGTCTGGAAGATGGTCAAAGAGCTAAACAGCTATTATTAGAAATAACAGAGCTGTATATTAACCTGAGCAGGTCTGGTCCTGGGAAAATCCCTATCTTCTTAGAACTAAGCAACAGCAAGATGCCTGCTGTTTCTCATGGTATTATCACACTGATGTCTCACAATAACAAAACAATTTTGCAGAAAAAACCTGTTTTGTGTGCCTTCCGTGAAATCAATTTGCATTTCTATTACTTTCTAATCAGAAACATTACAGTTTACATACTTGGCTATATTTATACAGATTTTATAAGCATGTCAAGTTATCTGTTTTGCTAACCCTACAACAACTGCCCTGGAATAATTTGTGTGCTTACTATATTAAGCACTTCTGTCTTTTCTAAAGCAAATTAGAAGAAAATTGGGAATTGACATCCTAGATAAGACCAACAGGCCTCCTGCTCCAACACCCTGACAGTGTCCAGTGCCAAATGCTCTTCAAAGGAAAGTAAGAAGGCAAAAGTATTGAATACATATGCAATAACTAGTCTGTACTAGACATTTCCTCTTGATTCCCACCATGCTGTCATTAATTTATGCCAAAAATAACAAATTTTATCTACAGCGTAAAAACATTTCTTACTGTAACTCCTGTAACTGTTGATGTTCTCTTTACCCACATAAAGGCCTAATACTCTAAGAATCTTATAAGGCTTTTTAAAAATCCAAAATAAGGTACAGCAAAGTAAATGCAAATCAGTAGACATTACTTTTTCAAACATGGCTAATGACTCAGTGTTATTTAGATGTGCATTTTGATTTCTACAGCTGCATCTTCCAGTGCAGTGCTATCAGTCAGACTAAAGTTCTAAACAATCTGGTGATTCTACAGTCCTGTGACATCTAATAGCTGATTTATTTTTTTTATCTGTCATAACAACATAACAATCTATTTAAGGAGAACATTCAAGCTCTTGTTTAAGATTTGCCTCCTACTAAAGAAACCTCTATTCTGGGACATGATTCAGAGGGATGGGAGGGTTAAATAGGTACACGCGGATAATACTGCTTTTTGGTCATTCTTTCTCAACAAACTAACTCCAAGAATGCCAAGTTGAGAACTTTCTTATTCTCTGTTTAGAAAATACTTAATATGTTTCAAGTATATCTGCAGCATACACAAAAACAAAGAGAACGAGAAAATATTAAGGCTAATCTCTATCTTTCATTTAAAAAATCCACTCAGATGGCCCTGCGTATGTGTGCATTTAAGCATATGGGTATATATCAGTATATAAAGCACAAACATATATAAAGCATGTATTTCCATATTATACAGACACACCTACATGCCCATATCTGTAAAGGAACAGAGAGTAGATGGCAAACAAATACATCCCTGCTTCTTAGCTCAGTCCCATTTGCCATGTTTCAGGATGAACTAGAAAAGCATTTACAAGCAAGAAACGCTATGGCATTGGGAAAAAGTAATATTCTAAAAAAAAAAAAAAGTGTTTATCAATGGAAATTGGAAAATTCTC
This sequence comes from Platalea leucorodia, assembly GCF_965183815.1. Taxonomy (NCBI): domain Eukaryota; kingdom Metazoa; phylum Chordata; class Aves; order Pelecaniformes; family Threskiornithidae; genus Platalea; species Platalea leucorodia. Next base: position 124,499,319 of record NC_138823.1, read on the forward strand.
TTCAAACACAAAGGAGAATTGAAAGCAGTCTCCAGGGGAAAAGTAGAATAAAATCTTGATTGCTGAAACAATTCTATGATGTCGGATAAAGAAATTACTCTGAGCAGAAACTCGCTAACTGGTATAGCTGATTATGGACAAGTATTAAAAGAATAGTAGCCTGATTCAGAGAGCCAAGGCTAAGTTTAAATGAAATGGATGCAGCAGACTGGCTGAAGAACAAGTTTATGATTCATGAATAGCAGACGGAAGAGAGATAAATTGAAAGGATGTAGGACCATATCGGCCATACGTGCCCTCAAGGGGAAATTCAGAAAATCTGGAAAGTTAAAATCACAGGTGTTGATTTCGCTAAAAAGATGAAAAGATACTGTTATATTGGAAGATCTCATCTGGCCAGTTCTGGGTAACAAGTTTAGTATGTATTACTTGTCACAGCACAAAAAATTCTGAATTTCTTGAGCTGAAATTTCACAGCTCGGGTCTTTACGTGAATCCATGAAAGGGTGCTGATTTAGTCCTGGTGTATAGTTTAAAGAGTTAAAGAGAAAAAATTCTCTGGAGTAATTTCTGGAGTAATTTCTGAATAATTTCTTTCTCAAAAATGAAAACTTGAATTTTTGGCACAGCAACCAAGTTACCTGTACTAGTTAAAATACAACTCCTTGTTATCTCACTAATACTTGACTAAAGAGATTTGTCTTCAGGAAGCAACTGAAAGGAATGTGATGTAGGGAAAAAGTAAAAAAGGACAGCCTTTACAACTGATGGTGGTGGTTAGATGAGTGAAATCTGGTCTTCTTCAGAAGGAATTATCAATAAACGTTTTCTCTACACTGAAAAATAGTTCAAAGAGGAAAGAAGTTTCTAAAATTTCTCTTTAAATCAACCATTTGGAAAAAACAGTTTCCTCTTAATGTTCAGGTGCCCATTGGTAATGAAATTTTGGTTTTACTTCTCATCGTTTAACTTTTCTAATAACCAGGACACGCTCCACATTGTTTATTATCTTGAAAACTTTTCAGTTGTCTGATAGCTCTAAGTTTTAGGAAATTTGTTCATCCTAACAGCAAAAGATAATTAACCTGTTCTATTAAGTACAATTAAAGGTTAAAGGAAATGCAGCTACATTACATCACTTAAGCTGGCATACAATTAAACCATCTTAAAAAAATCCTCACAGTGATATTTCAAGATTTTCACATAGTTTGAGAAAAGTCGTACCTAATACGATATCCAAAGGGATTAAGTTGGATTCAATTTTTATAGACATAAGATAGTAAAAGGGAAACCTTGTAGAAGCTTTATTGGAAGGCTTCAGAAAGAGGCAAATACGATCTAGCATTACAGACTTCCAGCTACCAGAGGATGATATAGCCTATTTGTAAACAAATGGTTATTCATTAGTTATGATGTCCGAGAGATAAAGATTGCTAGGAATTTATGGGTAAGTCATCTCATTTCTCTTAGTCGTGGCAGTGACTCAATTTTCCTAGCTGGAGTGGAGATTCAGTACATTCCACCGATCTTGCAATAGACTTTATCACTTGGATGTTTGATTTTTTCTTAATTCTAAGCAACAGTGGTCATAAGACATGATATCTGTGGGAAGCATTTGCCGTGACAAAGCAGTGTGTACTTAGCAGAACTGTAGTCAAAATATTCTTTTCTATTTCAGTGCAAAACTTCATTTATAATTTCATGTGGAAGAAAATATCAGTGCTATTTAGAATGACAGCAAGCAAGAAATAGTAAATAGTAAAAAAAGAAAAGTATTAAGGTTGCAAAATAGCCCAGTTAGTGCTACAGTACAAAGGCAAAGAAAACTCCTCAATGTTTACCAACACAATCAAAGTTTGTAAGTACAGATCACCACATGGTGTGTGGGAGTGCGTCAATTCTTGTCTCCAGAGCTCTGGGAACTTGGGCAGCATAGCTGAATGACCAGAGAGAAATTGACTGAGTTTCTTCCTTAGTCCTTGCAAATTTCTCATCACTGAACATTTTCCAGGCAGCTGCATTTTGAGCTTACACATATATCCCTGTCTTTTAAGCTCTATGAGCTTGAATGTGTCTCAAATATTCTCTTTCCTTGGATATTCTGATTTAGAATTTTCCTCCTCAGAGACATTGGATGACAGAAACACAAAGCATGTAGACTCTAAGGGTATTCTAAGAATGACTGATTCTTATTGGGTTTTGGTGAAAAACTTGCCATTATGAATTTTCGATGAAGTAAATATATGTTAAGCATAGAAGCCTAAGGAACAATAAGACTATGTTGGAAAGTCAGTGCAACTTCCTAGCTTTTAAAAAGCAAAACTTATAAACAGAAGTTACATCACATGCACGTACTCTCAACTGGTTAGTTTTTAGGTGCAGCACAGACCTCTGACATGCAATCTAGAAAAGTATTTGAGTAGTGAGAAACTGCCACTCTTCTGTGAGTCAGCCACAAGAGGCAGCCGAGACATGCATTTCATCTGGCCTACAGAATTATTACCTGACAGGAGCAAAAGACTAGTTCTAGGGGACAGGCAAAGGTATATACCTATCTATCATTTTCCAAACATAAATCCTCCACTGGTGCTATTTCCAGTACATCCATATTACAGTCATAGATTCCCTACTGGCCTTCCCAGTCAGATAATTCCTTTCTGAGATCCAGACTGTTCTCATTCCTCTCTATTATTTTTACATTTTAACTCCACTTTTCTCTGTCTTCACATCTTTTGGCTAATCATTTCAGTTACTCTCTCTTCTCCTGTGCTCCATCATTTTCCCTATCCTTGCAACACTCAGATCCAGCTCCTAATGCTCCACTTAGGCAGTTTTCCTTTTATTGCTGTGGCATCAGCAGGGGTTCTTTGACTCTAAAGGAGAGATAATCTCCTGCTACAAGCTTTGTTCTCCAAACCACAATACTGTCAAAGAGAGGAGGAATTGCACAAAGTCCCACTCAGCCTCTTCAGTCCAGGCAACGAGCAGACCCAAGGAAGATGAAGCTTTGGAGAAGATAGCTGCCAAACCCTAATGGCTAAAAACATGGAAGCTTTTTTTTTTCCCCAGCAGGTTACAAATGCAAGCCAAATGTAGGCACATTTTCACAGGATAGCTCATGCCAAATTTCAGGCCGCTGCTCCAGAACATGAAGATAATACAGTTTCCTTGGTAATTGTAAACATTTTTCATAGGGGCAAAAATATTTTCCTGTGAAACCTATTGTGAGGCATAGATGCGCTCTGCTTGCTTAAGCCTTCCAAAACAAGTAAACTACATGTATTTCAGCCTGAGGCAGACACCTGCCATAGAAAACTTCAACTTGAGTATTTAAAATTCAGCAAAATTGTATTATATCTTAAGACACTTAATAATAGGAAAAGACAATGGCTTAAATATAGGGATTTCTTATTCTGCCAATAATGTGTTTATTTTAGATTTTGACTGTACCAGTATTTCCTCTGAAACCTGGCATTGTGGGGATCGAGTTATTTCCTCTCAAGGGGATGAGAGTCATTTTGCAGACAATCTTAAAAACAGAATTTAACTACAGCTGGCTTCTTTGCTCTTCAAGGGCATGGGAGATACTTCAAAGAGGCTAAACCGTGAACTGAACAAAGCTTGTTTTAATAATTTTTGTGTATGCATTTGCAAGGCATCTTAAAAAATACCCATGTGATTTCTCCAGTTGCAGTGATACTGGATGTGTTTCCCAGGATGAGATTAGGCAGATCGCCTTGGGTTTGCTCCACAGGGGACAGGTCAACTACCTTTATTGCATGCCATCAGCAATGTGCCACTGAGGCGTTTCCAAAAGATTAAATACTTCTCAGGATTAAAAGGCCTGGTTAAAATGGAAAATTTCCTTTTTTGTTTTTGCTGCATGTAATACCTATTAGGGGGCTATAAAGGGGATTATGGAATCTTAAATCATCAACAGTATCATCTGCTGAGGTCTCTTTGTTCTTATTGCTTATATGTATGAAAGTATGTGCATTTACAAATTGTGTATGCATGCAAATATCTATTAAAATAAATGCAGAATACTACATTGCTCAGCCTCCCTAGACAACTGCTGCATTTCTCAAGTCACTGGGCCAGTTAAGCGTTGCTTTGTGGTTGCGGGTAGCAGTTGGTATAATTATTAAAGAAACAGGATTTTCAAAGATTCAAAGGATTGCTTATCAGCAAGCACTTTATGTGACTCCATAATACTTCCCTGTTCTTTAATAAATGAGGTTCCTTAAAAACTCCTTTTATGATCAAGAAAAATGAAATTTAAAAAGTATGTTAATAATGGTAAACTATTTCTTGTTAATCATTTCTCAGTCTCACATAGTCAATCTTTCAGTTGATATTATCTGACTGAATAATACATGATTCACATGTTTTGGAATTTACACTTTCTGACTGAAATGTTGTTGAGTACATGATCAGGTATCTCAGTCAATCAAATAATTATTTAAGTAATTATCAAAGCTTCGCATGACACTTCCATATTTTTAGCATTAAACTTTTTTTGGTGGAAAGAGTTGTAACCTTCTGTCCTTGTGTTTTCTCATCACACAAATGAAGGCTGGCACAAGGTACGTGATTTCACAACATAACGGGTCAGTCTCAGAGACCGCAGGACTATAGATGGAGGATCTTATTTTTGGCAGAAGTCTCACGTAGCCCCCCTTTTATCTTTCCAACTATTTTACTCCTGAATCTGACCCTGTCTTCAAAATGGGAGTCATGCAGTGAAGCACAGAAGCTCAGATGCCATAGATCTATTTTGAAACTTTTCCTCCCAATACATCTCCTCTAGAACTTTTTTACTTAAGAAAATCAGTCTCAGATCAGGGCCCCATTGTGCTAGGAGCTGTCCCAAAAAAGAGAACACAGATGACTCCTACTGCAAAGAACACATATAAAAAAGAAGACTGGGGGGGATGTAATAATGCTAGCAGATTTTAATAGGCGGTTAGGCATTAGTATAAGCATTAGTAGGCATTAATGCTTTACAGAAAGATAAATTTTGACATTAGAGACCATGCTGTATAAATTAAGGCTTTTAATCTAGGTAGGACAAAAAGAAACATCTAAGGAAGTACCAATGGAAATAGTCTGAGACCAGTAGCACTGTACTTTCCACTTCTGCCAGAATTAATCTCAGAGTAACTGAATTAGTCTAAGGTTTGACTTAGTCTAGCTGGAGAAAGGCTGACAAAAATAGGTACATCCACTTGCCACATTTGTACTAACACTGCTTCAGGTTAGTGCTTAGATGATAAAACGTGGCCCTGCCCTGAGAGAACGTTCCACTGGCACTGACTCCATGTTCATGCTCAGCTTCCCAGCTGCAGATACAGTAAGATCCTTGCTTCTTTGCAGCTTACTGTTTAGAACTTGGATAAGGTTGTTCCCCAACAGCTGGCCAACTGTTAACATTTTTCTACTCTTTTAGAACTTTTTTGTTTTTGTGATAGGGTTGCTGTCTGTCTGCCAAGTTTATCAATAGTGCGCTGCATATGTATTTCTTTTACAAAATATTTATATTGCACTGTTTTTTAAATTGTTTGTTCTGTCTCGTGCCTCCTGTTTTCAAAAATTTTTTTAAGACTCAGTCCTTTGAAATATTTTTGTTTCTTTGGGGCAGGAACACTGAACTCTTCCTGATGCCCAACTCAAGTGTGGAAATCAACACGACATATCACATATACTAAGTTTTGGATATTGAAATGTCAAGTGCAATTCTGAGGAAGGTATGAAGGACACGCAGTGCCTAAGGAGACAGACTGAACCACTGTTTCCTACGATACCTGCAGCCAGAAAGGATGAATGCAATCATGGCATAAAATAAAGCTGTTCAAACCTGGCAGCACCCTTGGAAGATGATAGCTGTACAAACTTTCTATGTTTGGGTATATGTGCACAACAAAATGACATGCAACTGTAGAATATTCTAGTGACAATAGCAATGAGATTCCCAGTACATTCAGCTGCTTTGGCATGCAGGGTACATAGCCAAGGTCTCTTAAGAGTTAGGAGATATTAACATCGTAACATTGTCTTCTCATTTACTATTACTCCTGTTAAATTCTACAGGTACTCTTTCATATGCCAATTCCCATTTTATTGTGTAGTATATATTTTATTAGAGAATGCTTATTGAGTTCTCTTCAGTTATCTGTTAGACATATTGTATAGGCTTCAACTCTGGTTTTGTGGAGTGTATGTTTAAAGCCCATTTTTAAGGCCCATAGTTGTCTCAGGCCCACACTGTCTGGATATGAATGATATGTTTGTTGTGAACTTTAAGTGAGATAGATCTGGGGCATGCTGCAGACTGAAAACTTAGATCAAGTCCTAGCAAGCTTGAGTATGCTTTTCTGTCAATTATACATTGGCCAAGCATCAGTTGCCTTGCAGTGACATAACATGGCCAATGACGAGTCAGCTATGTGACTCTTCCTAGGAGGGTCCCAATGTTGTGAAATACAAAGGCAGATGGATTTGTAGGTTGTTTGAGCTCCAGAAGCCTTTCTAAGCCTGTCGGGTACGCTACAGGTGTCCTATATTTGACCATGCAAAGCATTGAGACACATCAAGGGGCACAGCAGCTTTAGTGAGCTGCATGGTCCAGCCCCTAAGGTGCAATGTAGACATAATCATATTCATGAACATATGTCTAGATCTTTTACTCTTTTCCACAAGCCAACCCTTCCAGTATCAAAAAGTTTTTTCATTTCAACTCTTCCTTGCAGACAAAAGAAAGCTCTGAGATGCTTACAGCTAATAAGGATATTAAGTACTGACAGTATTATTATTACAGTGTTCTACCTCCTCTCTCATTGTCCACCACGGCACCAGCAACTCCCTTGTTCTGTCTTGACTTGAGCGGAGCACTGCAGTTTCTTTCTAGCTCCTCCAGTGCTGAAGAGAAACTGCAGTGCTGTGCAGCACCTGAAAATATGAGTGCGAAAAATATGCTTTGCAGCTCTTAGGTTGGCAGCATGCCCCACCGTATGACCCAGTCTGCAGGGAATGACCTGAAGCAACGAAAATGGGATGCAGCCTCCCCCCCCCCGCCATTAACAGCTGTACTGCATCTACCTCTGGCCTCAAAGATAGAGTGAGGGATTATAATTTCTCTGCTTATAGTAATGTAGCTCACATCGTGCATTAACTTTGTGCATGATAAAAATGCTGCATTGTGGTGATACATCCTCTTTTGTAACCAGCTCACAAAACTGGAGAAGTAAACTTGAGAGAACAAGATGCACTATCCTGAAAGATGATACCATTTATTTATGTGCTCTGCAGATCAGAGAGCTGAAGAAGGCAGCTTGCCTCCCAAATCAAATTGCTTGTTTTCTTCCATGTTCCAGTTCACATTCATATATAATTTGCAGTTCAATTATTGTCCCTGTAGCTTCTTAAGTGTTAACTACTTTCCGTATTTCCAGTACTGAACTTCTTCCATATTATTTTCTATATATAATTAGCTCTGAATTTTCTAAGCAAAACTTTCTTCGTTTTACGTATTTCCGTCCTGTATTTGTAACCTCCTTTCACTCCTCTGTATTAGCTCTGTTTTCACTAATATTTGCAACACCTCCTAATTTAGCATCATCTGTGAAACCTGCTATCTTCTTTTTAACACCCCCCTCCTTTCAGATTATAAATAATGGTGTTAAATAAGACATGTTTAAGAGACTGTGCATCTTCCTTTCTTGCATTCTCAATTACTATTTGCAACATGCAACCTGAAGAAATCTGTTTCCCTAAAGATCGATCTGAATAAATGGTGGCACAGATTGCCTGGGGAGCGTACTGTGTTCCGAGGAAGTGGCACCTCTCTGATCTTCCATCAACAAAAACCACTCCTACTCTATTCTTAAAAAGTTCACAAACACAAGTTTCACTAAATTTAAGTAGAAGATTCACAGATTGTAGATGTAGCTAGAGACTTTATAAATCCACTGCACTGAAGAAAGTGTGCCCTTTCCAGCCACAATCAATCTATTAACTCCAACCTAGACCACTTCCATGCATGCTAAAATACTGCTATGCGTGCTACTTCTGTCCAGCACCGAGGGCCAGCTGACACAAGACAATGTGCTGAATATCTTCTTGCAAGGTAGCCAGAAAGGGTACTACACCCATACTGCTCATAATGCTTTGGCTGTCAATCAGCTGCTACTAGTAGCTGAATAGTGAAAAACTCAAGAGATTACTTCTCTCCAATATCCATTACTATCTTCAGTCAAAATGTTCAGGTGTAATCAAGATACCAAAGAAACGGGGAATTTTCTGTTACATTTTTGTCACCTCTACATTTCTTTTGGCAAAAATCTAAATATGTTAGTTAAGCTATTTATTCACTTATTTATTTGAATTGTTAAAGATTCACTGGTTTGTTGAGGCCTCTGTGAGACAGATAACTCCCAGACTAGCATTTAACCTAACTAATCAGCTTTCCCTGTCTCTATTACTAATAACCATTTGAAAAAAAGACTGAAGATTTTTTTTAAATACATGTGAAATGTTATATTAATATGCATGTTTAATAAAGTACATCATGCATGCTATATTTTGTTTTGTAAACATTCGAGCATTCTATAGAGTTTGGTTACATTTTTCAGTATTTCTAATCATAATGCAGACAAAACTCTGCTAGCTCAAATAATTTTTAATTTTTTTTTAACCATCGCCCATTTGACTGTCTGTTAAGCTTAGGTAAAGTAAAATGGATCCCAGTACAACTGCCTGAGCTAGACATTGATTTTCACAAAAGGCATATCATACTTTATTACGGCACTTTTAGAATCTCTCTCATCCTTGCATTTATCACAAATCTCTCACCATTTGCATTGACATCTGTGCTAGCAATTACTAGAGTTCAAGCTTGAACTGGAGAGAACTAATTTCACTATGTGTTCTATTCAGAGCTAGCCACGGCTTCAAAAATAACATGAAGCAAGCATAAACAGGAACTGTCATCAAAAGACGGAATCCCTTGCAGCCATTATTCCTGCCCTTGCTCTATTCCCTCTCTTATGTCATCAGATGTATTTATGCGGCTACGTGGTGAACTGGATCAGCAAAGTAACCTGGCAAAACACTAACTCTTTGCTGGAAGGGATATGGGATTAATTTTGCCCAAGATTGGTTTTCTGATCTAATTTACTAAACACCCACACAAATACTTGAGCTGCATTAAGTGACACTGACAAAAACAAAGCACCAAAGTCAGAAGGACAGGACTGCAGCAATGTCAATTTGATGCTTTGAAGCTACAATATTAGAAAACAGTGTGGTTAAAATCAAATGGTACCTAAAACACATCAGTGGTCTTTTCATAGCAAACTGTGACGAAAAGGCAATCATGAGAGATTTCCTGGAAACCACCAATCTAGGTAGCATAATTACTAGAAAAGGGTAAACTATTAGCTATTGGGTAAAACCATAAAACCTTATTTTGTTTCATATTGCTTTTTAAGAATTCCTCCCTACTTTGTGAAGAAGCTATTTATTAAAACCTTGTTTATTTTGGCTTACTCACTTTTCATCTTTCTCAGAATTTTGGGCTTACCTCATGGCTACTTTATTTTTCTTGTTTCAGAAATCTGTTCGAAAAATCAAAGTAAATTACTTCCCCAAGATGCCCTTTATACACTGTACTGTTGACTCAAAGAATTTAGGAGGTCAAGAATGCATGATTTACTCTTGTGGCAACCAGGCTGGTTTGATCTTATCAGCATATATTTATCCAAGCGTTTCATTACTTTGTCCTTAATTATACCCTATCAGTTTTTCTAATACTGAAGTTTGCCAGACTGTGATGGGAACAGTGCTACACACTTTTCAAACATGGAATTTTTTCACTTTAAAGAATGTATAGATTTTTATAGTTTCACATTTTATGTTACTTTTTTGTTCTTAGTGTTCTTTTGTCTTTCAGTCACAAGCAAAATGTCGCAAAGAAGAAGTATTTTCAAAGATAACTTATGTTTGCTTGAGGCCATAAAAATTACTATAAGATGACTGGCCTAAATGAGGTGATGTATTACTTAAAACATTTCTTAACATTAATATGTAATTATCTGAAACTTAAAAAAACTTCAGTAACAACAGTTGTCAGAAATATAAATGTTTTGAGAATCACTTCAGTAATACTTTTATTTTTTAAAAGAATTACTTTTAATTATTGCAAAAGTAGCATGAAATAATTTTAAAAGACTTTTCATTGAAAAATTCGGGGGGGCTGGGGTGGCGACCATTTATCCTGTAGAATAGCAAAGTGAAAGTCTTCACATTTAATATAAATATTTTATCTGTCTCTTTCTGCCTCTTTCTTAATTCCATTTTTATCCACTTTGTACTGTTTCTCTTTTCCTTCCCTACTCCTGGGGGTGGGAGGAAAGAGATGTGCTTTGATCTTTATTATATTTTGTAGTTTTTTCTTTTTTAAGTATAATTTTAGTTGTAGGACAGTGAAATGAGCATACTTTGGATGTTCTCAAACATACCTAAAAGCTGTGTAGCAGCTAATACTTCTCTGGACAAACATACTATTTTTGAAGTGAAAAAACTCTTAGAGGCAACTTGGAGTTTGCAAAGCTGAATTTTCCGGTACTGAATTTAAACCTAATGTTACCCAAAAGGGATTATATATGAGGATCAAAGGACAATGAAACCCCATTATTGTTGAATAGTGAAAAAAGGAATGCAGTCAAGATTATACAGTTGAAATGTAGTTTCTAATTGCTGAAAGATTTGTGTAAATCAGTTCCAAACATATAAAGATCCAGCATTTTGCTAGAATGCATTGAGAATTCAAGAACTGTTTAGAATCAGAGAAGCTTGTCTGTTATTATTTTAACAGTTATCTAAACAGTCATATTTCAGTTACCTAAAATTTTGTAAAATCTCAATAAAAATATTCTCTCTGAAAAAAGTAAATACAAATTCAGTTTTCAACCTTAAACTTGAACGTACATCAAGCTTTTTAGCAATTCCATCATGTCACATAATGCTCAGTTAAAATAATTATTCCTTTGAATAATTCAAAAACTACTTCATTAAGAATCAATGAGTATGTGAGAAAGTGGACAATATCTCAGTACTTCAGCAGGGGTGTAGTGATAGCAGCAGTGATACAGGTTGCCCGATTCTTTGATGGCTGAATCCCAAGATACATTTTAAAGTAAATGCAAAGGCTTTGAGCAACCTGACCTAGTGAAAGATGCCCCTGCCCATGGCAGGGGGCTTGGTCTAGATGAACTTTACAGGTTCCTTCCAACCCAAACCATTCTATGATTCTATGAAAAAATAAACCTAATAAAGCAACATCTCTTATATTCTGTCATTATTTTGGTACCATCTTAGCATAAAAAAATTATATGCAAAAAAACCCCTCCAACATTTACCAAGACTCCTGTGAATTCTTATGTATCCCATAAAGGGCCACAATGTTATTTTGCACTGTGCAAAATAACGGAATTCCAAATATGATTAATTATATCTCATATGACTGTGTGGCTCTACAGTATTTTTCCCATTACCAGGTTCCAGAGCACTCTTCAAAGCTGAGGTACCATGGTTCTGAAGATGGTATCAAGAAAACAGAGTAAAAAAAGCAGCTGCTTATACAGCATATGCTTCTGAAGAGAACCGTAGTAGGAGACAGTATTTAGTGCATCTCCAGCTTCAAAATGCTTTCCCATTAGTGATAATGAGCCAGCAATGTGCCCTTGTCACAAAGAAGGCTAATGGTATCCTGGGCTGCATTAGGCAAAGCACTGCCAGCAGGTGGAGGGAAGTGATCCTTCCCCTCTACTCAGCACTGGTGAGGCCACACCTGGAGTACTGTGTCCAGTTCTGGGCTCCCCAGTACAAGAGAGACATGGGCATATGGCAGAGAGTCCAATGAAGGGCCATGAAAACTATTAAGGGACCGGAGCATCTCTCCTATGAGGAAAGGCTGGGAGAGCTGGGACTGTTCCGCCTAGAGAAGACTGATGAAGAGATCTTATCAATGCATATAAACACCTGAAGGCAGGGTGCAAATAGGACAGAGCCAGACTCTTTTCAGTGGTGCTCAGTGACAGGACAAGAGGCAATGGGCACCAACTGAAATATGGGAGGTTCCCTCTGAACACCAGCACAGGTTGCCCAGGGAGGTTGCAGAGTCTCGATCCTTGGAGCTATTCAAAAGCCGTCTGGACATGGTCCTGGGCAACCAGCTCTAGATGACCCTGCTTGAGCAGGGGAGTTGGACAAGATGAACTCCAGAGGTCCCTTGCCACCTCAACCATTCTGTGATAATCCTGTCATGATGGAGTTATTTTGACACTAGCAAAGGCAAAACAATGCAATGGTACAAAAGCACATAGTTTTTGTCCAGATTTTCCTGCATCTCGGATGTGTCCTGAAATATAAAAGCTTTTCAAAGCATTTGTAGTTATAAAGATCTGATACTGAAGAACTGCAGCAGGAATATGTTGAAATAAAATACTCTTGGAGGTTGAAAACTGTGTAGAAATAAGAGAGGTAACACCCTGTGAATGCAGCACACTCATGACACTGAACAGCATTCTGTGCCTTATGAAGGTCACTAAACTATACTGGTAACTACATACATCATTTTTCACTTGAAGATTATTTGACTGTGGTCAGCTGGGTACCAAATATAAGAGTACAGTCCTTTCTGGTACTGCTGCTCCTGCTATTTTCTTTAAAAGGGTTTGTGGGAAGAGGTCAATTTTCTGAACAAATTTTAGATAATTTATCCCTAATTTTTTGCATATACATGCTCACTTTCAAGAAATATGATCAGTCTGATATATGAATCTTTGAATAACAAATTACAGTGCAATTATTGTTTCTAGAATTGTTTTAAAAATTTGAGAGATAAAGTAATCAGGAGATTATGTTCTAAAGAATGTAACACCGTAGCAAAATCATCTAAAAGGCAAAGATAACAATGAAAATTTTGTGATTGTTAGAAGGCCTTTCAGGAAACACTGGAAGAAACCAACTTTTTCACAGGAGATAATGTAAGTAATAAATAACAAAGTTAGTATTTTATCCCATTTTGCTTTTAACATTTGGAGACAGTTTATTTATACTGAGAAATAATGAAGGAACAAAAAATTTCTTCCTTACTAACACAGAATACACCATTACCATCATTTTAGTTTATTTCAACTCAATCACTGTTACAGTTTTCCTCTGTCAGGAGGAAATTCAGAATCCTAACATAATCTCTGTACCTAATGTATGAGTAGGTAAAGCCAAAAGGCAATCAGTTCTGGACTTTCTTTTCTGAATTCCGTCCCCACGTGCTAGATGATGCCTTGGGTCAAATGCCTTCAGGACAACTGACTTCAACTATGTGAAAACATAGTTATTGCATTCAACTTAGTCAAATATGTGCTATTTCATATCTCAAAAGAGAACTTTTGGTTTTGCGCATTTTGGAAAAGATATATCATAAGTTTCAGTTGAAGAAATGCCTCAGGCCAATATGGTTGTCCTCAAAGCACACTGCACTAATAGACAACGCACAAGTCTAATGTTTCTCTTAAAGAAAAGATTATGACCCATTGCCTTATAAATGGTATTAATTTTAATCTGATCTCCCTCTGCACATAAATACAAAACCACCCTGTCAAAAGAATCAACAAAGCTTTCAGATCATGCAGAATACTTAACACTGTACAGCCCTCCCCAGTCACTTTTTTAAGTAGATGTACATCTGTAGAAGAAAAAAGCACATGAATTCGCGACCCCTTTCCAGGGGGCGGGGAGGGGGCAGGAAGTGCCTATCCCTTTCACACCATAGTATACTTTGACTTAAAAACGGCCTCTACAACACAGGTAATACAAATAACTTCCAAAACATGCCCAAGAGGCTCTACAAGCAGTGCGCATGAGGATGCTTTTCGATGCTAATACATGTAGATTATACAAACGTCGCGTTACAGTGTCTGACCTAAAGAATCATGATGAGAAAATAAAGACAAGAAACAGAAGAGAGCTGAGAGAGCTCAAGTATGTGAAAAGCATTTCTCTTCGAAGGCCTTCCTATAACAAATAATATAATGGGAACCAAACAGCCTAGCGTAAGATATAACAAACCCTGGGCTTCCCTGGGGTACTGCTCCCAGAAGGGAACAGCAAAAGAAATGTACTCTCATGTCCAAAGACAATGCAGACCGCTAATGTTTCAAGGGCTGTGAAAGGAACAGAGCATGAGTCTAAAAAGTGTCCCAAGTTACAAGCATCATTTTTCTGAAAAAAGTTAATTTGACATTTGAATATTATCCAAAATACTTCTTTTTCAAATAAAAGAAAGTATATGGAATAACAAATAATAACAAATACTGAATTATAATGCTCTATTTTAAAATATGCTGCAATAGGCTGAGACATCTTCAGGAGGTATGGAAATTTCTTTCTTCAAAATCAATTAGAAATATACTGCATAAAAAAGGCAGCCAAATATACACCCCTACAGATTCCCAACATTTAATAGCAAATTTCTGTGGCAATCAGAGGGTTGAAGCACACACACAAAGGGGGGACCTACTCAGGCATCATCTTTTCCATTACAAATGTTGTATTTGTGTTCAAATTCCAGTGTGTGCTACTCATTGATAAGTTTATAACTACCATTGGAACACCAGGTCTGTGTAATCAAAAAAGTTTGCTGTGAGATTGTCATTCTCATTTGACTCTTACAGTTCCTAATTTCCACATACCACCATATATAGTAAGACTATATAAGTTATCATTATTCTCTACAGTTATTTAAATTAATTTCCTGTTCACAAAACAGAGCTTGTATTGAATCCAGTTATGACTTCAAAAGGCAGATCTCAGGGGTAATCTGGGGAACTACAGGCCTGTCAGCCTGACCTGGGTGCCAGGAAAGGCCATGGAGCAAGTCATCTTGAGTGCCATTACACAGCACATGCGGGACAACCAGGGGATCAGGCCCAGCCAGCATGGGTTTATGAAAGGGAGGTCCTGCTTCACTAACCTCGTCTCCTTCTATGACAAGGTGATCCGCTTAGTGGACGAGGGGAAGGCTGTGGATATTGTCTACTTGGGCTTTAGTAAGGCCTTTGACACTGTCTTGCACAGCATTCTCCTGGAGAAGCTGGCTGCTCACGGCTTGGATAAGTGCACTCTCCACTGGGTAAAAAACTGGCTGGACGGCCAGGCCCAAAGAGTTATAGTGAACGGAGTCAAATCCAGTTGGCGGCCAGTCACCAGTGGTGTTCCCCAGGGCTCAGTGTTGGGGCCAGTCCTGTTCAATATCTTCATTGATGATCTGGATGAGGGGATCGAGTGCACCCTCAGTCAGTTTGCAGATGACACCAAGTTGGGTGGAAGTGTCGATCTGCTGGAGGGTAGGAAGGCCCTGCAGAGGGACCTGGACAGGCTGGATCATTGGGCCGGGGCCAACTGTATGAGGTTCAACAAGGCTCAGTGCCGGGTCCTGCACTTTGGTCACAACAACCCCAGGCAACGCTACATCCTTGGGGAAGAGTGGCTGGAGAGCTGCCTGCTGGAAAAGGACCTGGGGGTGTTGGTTGACAGCTGCCTGAACATGAGCCAGCAGTGTGCTCAGGTGGCCAAGAGGGCCAATGGCATGCTGGCTTGTATCCTGCTGGCCAGCAGGACCAGGGAGGTGATAGTGCCCCTGTACTCGGCACTGGTGAGGCCGCACCTCGAGTACTGTGTTCAGTTTTGGGCCCCTCACTACAAGAAGGACATCGAGGTGTTGGAGCGTGTCCAGAGGAGGGCAATGAAGCTGGTGAAGGGTCTAGAGAACAAGTCTTACAAGGAGCGGCTGAGGGACCTGGGGTTGTTTAGCCTGGAGAAGAGGAGGCTGAGGGGAGACCTTCTTGCTCCCTACAGCTACCTGAAAGGAGGTTGTAGTGAGGTGGGGGTCAGTCTCTTCTCCCTAGTAACGAGTGATAGAACGAGAGGGAACGGCCTCAAGCTGTGCCAGGGGAAGTTTAGGTTGGATATTAGGAAAAATTTCTTCACCAAAACGGTAGTCAGGCACTGGAACAGGCTGCCCAGGGAAGTGGTTGAGTCTCCATCCCTGGAGGTATTTAAAAGACGGGTAGACGTGGTGCTCGAGGACATGGTTTTGTGGTGGGCTTGGCAGTGACAGGTTAACGGTTGGACTGGATGATCTTAGGGGTCTTTTCCAACCTTAACAATTCTATGATTCTATGATTCGGCCAGACAAAGAGGCAGAAGGGAGTAGCTCTGACTTTTTTTCTAAAGGTCTGAGCTTAGAAGTACACCCAAAACCTCCAAACATGATCACCCAGTTGAAGGCTTACAGAAAACAAACACACTAGTATTCCAATCTGTGCATATATGACTCTCCTTGATACACTGGATGCAAAAAAAAAAAAAAAAAAAAAAAAAAGGGTCTCTCAACAGAGACAGGATGCAGCCCTTTGGAATTGCAACGCTCTGGACTTGATCCACGTCAGAATGATCAAAGCAATCTACTCTCACTGATCAAATGAGTTAAAATAAAATATAACTACTTAACTGGACAAGTGGACAGAGTAGCAGTTGTGGCTAATACAGTATGTATATAAGAACTAAACTGGGCCAAGAGTTGTCTTCCTTTTTACAGATGAGTCAAGTAAGTTACTTCAGAATGAGTAGTACTGCACCCCTTAACAGACCTGGAATTTCTGTAGACCAACAAGAAGAGACTCAAATTTTAGTATTGAAAATACATGGAGTTCCTCATAGAAGGAATTATTTATCATATATGTAATGCTTGGAGTTCTCAGCAACATAACTTGTTTTTAGAAATAGTTTTTATTAATTGCAAAGGAATTTTAAAATTGCATTTTATAATTACAAATAAATATACTTCCAAAATGCAAAAATGCCTCTAGTCATCAGTTATCAGCAAAAATTGTATACTTTGTGCCTTTTTTCCTTGTATCTCTTCTTTCTCTCTCTACATGACTCACAAGCTGTTTTAAAACAGCAGCTCTGCAACATGCCTCAGAATTAGTTCCAGATCTTTTAAAATAATTGCTGTCTCAGAGATAACTAAAAAACAAAATTTAGCTAGCGTATACATTATTCTTTTATGTAATATTATTTCTATTATTTGATCATTTAAAATAGTGGTTCAGAAGGATGCTATTTGTAAGAAAAATTATTATTTTAACCATAAGAAATGAGTTTCACATTCTCAAAGCATATAGAATTAAAAAAAAAAAATCAGCTCTCATTGATACTGGTGTGAGCACAGATTAACTATCTTTGCTTTATGTTAGGACATAACTTATTCCAGAGTTTGCACTTATTTGAAACAAGTGAATAATATTCAAATAATTGTATCTGAATATGAAATTATTGGGTAAATAGTATAACTGACATCAGTAGAAACATCATTAAAAGCAAATACTTAAGACAACATTTTTTTTATACACACAAATCAAAACAGACATCTTCACCTTTTGGGGCAGAACACTCTAGAAGAATGATTACAAACCACCACATGAGAAAATAACGTTCCTGAGGTTGAACTCTCTGGAAAGGGCCATGGATTTTTTGTTTGTTTGGTTTTTCCCCGTCTTTCGCTCAGTATTAGAGTAGCTGCGGGAGTTCTACCTGGAGACAACAGGATTCTGTGGGCAAAGGACCCTACATGGCCATCTTTCATGTTTCTTTACATGGATATAAGACAAGTATACGAGGAAAATACATTATTTATATATAGGTGTATATATATTAAAAAAAAAGGGTTTATTTCATGTTTACCGCAAATACTTTTTCATTGTGCCCACTGAAAATAAGATAATTTTAAAACTGGTCATACTGAACATGGTTAATATGTTTCTTCACAACTAAAAATTACTTCTGTGGCCAAGGATCACGCTGGCATACAGGAAATCATTAAGAAGTATTTTACTGCTGTTCAACATGTTTACATGAACTAATTTTATAACATACCTGCAATGATGGAAGAAGCCAAAGAATTATTGCTGTTAGCTATTTTTAATACAATGTATTCAGCAGATAATTGTGTTTGCCTTAATGTTAACTAATGCCCCTCCTACTGTGTTTTAAAAGGAAGTGGATCAGCAGGAAACATTTAATTTACAGCAGCTTCTTGCTGTTTATGTGAAAATAGGTACCAGAATACCAAATGGTTACTTTATGTATGATTTATTTATTCCTTATTGATAAAAATGCCTCTTTTAGAAGAAAACTTACATACAAAGTAACAGGGAGAAATATTTTAAAAATACATGAAATGTCAAAAGTTCACTTTTTTGCATTTATTGCAGCCTATACTCAGGCTGTTTCAGAGTATTAAGAATATTTGTGAAACTGTGTCCTTCAAAGCTGTAGCTAAGGAAACACAGTTGCACACAATTATATATCCTAAAACTTAGTACTATTAATCACTTTCAATGTCATTACTGAGAGTGCTCAGCAAGAAATCTGAAAAGCAAAAGAGGAAGAATTTTTGAATTCTGTTTTTATTATTTTAGGATGTTTTGTTTTGTTTTGTTTTGTTTTGGGGGACTGACTTCATTTTCTTTTTGTCTGATTGACTGCAAAGACTGTGATTGACACAAAATACTATACAGTAATTTCAAGGGCTTTTCAAACAGGACCACAGCTAGCCTGTTTGGAATGCCAGTCAAGAAAGCAACAAAATAAAACAAATAGTTGCCATTTAGCCTCTAGTATATTGGTAGTATTACACTGCAGGGTTATTTCAGTTAGTCTTTTTTCTCCTCCTAGAGAAATTATTTAATATTTCACATGTATTGTATGCTAGTTGTGTATAAGTAATTTCTGATAAGACGACCCTCATAAGTAAAAGACTTCTATGTATCTTACGTAGCCACAACTGTTCAACAGAGCATCTTAGTGCACCTTTCCTTTAAAAAGATTGTATCATTTTGTGAAATGTCACTAAATATCCTTAAGACCCACAATTTCAAAAAGCTGAAATATGAGCTCCAGCCATATAATTTCATAAAAGTTAGTGGCTAGACTTCAACTGTGAAAAAAAGACACTTTCACCATTTAGCAATCATTGTAGTACTCAGTAAGTTGCAGCAGAACAAGCTAACAGGGCAATGATTTCCACATTCTGAAAAACAGCTTTTCTGTCTATGAGCAATGAGGCAAAACTCTGTTGCCTAAATATCTCACAAACTAATCTAAGTTATATAGATCTTTAAGTACTTAATTTCACTGATAAATGAGACATTTCAAGGTATAAATGGTCTATGCTGTTACCCAACAAGTATTGCATCTGCTGTTGTTTTCCTTGACATAGTTTGCACCAAAAATCAAAGCCTGATAAAAATCACAATGAAAATCTAACTCATTAGAAGTAGCAATAAGTTATTTAGCAAGGTGAGCAGATGTGAATTTGGGAAAAGGAATTCTCACAGAGTGTTTCTAACTTCTGATTAAAATAATTTTATGTTTACCCTTTAGTGATCCTTAAAATTTTTAACTATTACCTTACTCATGTCTTGTCCTTCAGAATTCTTTGTTATAGGGACCCTGCAACCACAGGGAGCTTCTTCCTTTCAACAGCAATCTGAATTTATCACTAAGAAATAGTGGTTGTATCCCAGAACAGGGTTTCTATTTGTCCTTACTCACTCCTCACTGAAATACACTAAAAGCACACTGGTATCCACACGAACCACAGATACATAATGACTAGCTGAAGAATGCAGAAATAACTCAGTAAATTATTCTACATTAGTCACAGTGTTATCAAATAATGAAGAGTTATTAGTTTATGTGGTTTATTAGATTACATTAAAACATTTCTAAAAGCCTACTCCAAAACCTTCTCTTTTGTCCAAGTCCATATCTATTTTCATGAGTTTGTTCTCCCTAAGAGAGTAAAAATAAATTCTGGTATTTGAGTGACAATTAGCTGCAACGCTTTATTTATTTATATTGCATGTTAATAAATTTGGCTACAAAATTAACTTCAGTCTACATTGAAATTTATCATTATAGAAGTTTTTTCAATTAAAAAGTAAATTAAATGCTACACCAAGCTTATATGTGCAAAAAGGCAACATTTGAGAATTTTGCTAGTACAGTTAAGACCCCAGCCTTGATACATCGTCTGAAACATAGTGGGGTTTTTTGTGTATAAATACCAAAAAGGGAAGGTAAAGAAAACCATGTTAATGGACTCTTGACCAAAAGATTAGACTTATCGCCAAAGGAAACAAAACCTATTTAAGATAATAAACCGCTCTTCATCACCAGTTTTCCTCAGAATTGCTTGTTAAAGTTTCATGATACCTTAAGAAAAGTAAACTCTGGTCATTTGGTTAGTACAGTCTGGTGATGTGGGTCTCACCTCTGACTCTTGCCACTGACCTGTTCTGAAATATTGGGTAAGATGTTTCATTTTTTTGAGTCTCTATCTTCCTTCTGATTATGTCAGCTCTATTTATACACATTTTGAAGTATTTGGAAAGGATTGCCTTTCAGTGTATTTCTACAGTGTCCCATGGAGTACATTTTTTGATGCACTTAATACATATAATAAAAAATTACTATTATTTATTAAGATTTTCTAAATTTGTATAAACTAAGGAAAAACAGGTAAATTTATTGTGATATTTCCAGTAAATGGTAGGTAAGTAATCATTAAAAAATACTAATGGTTCACAATCAGTTCAGAAGCACAAATCAACCAAACAATAAATAGCTTTCTTTTCAAGTGCTGCTTGTGCTAACACTTAAAATCTAAAGCTACTTCTTGATTTGTCAGCCTGTGCATTGAAGCCAGCTTAAGGAGTTCCTGCTCACACCAAACCTTGAACTACTTTGCACAGCCAAGATTTGTCTTTGTAACTGTTTCTGGGACCGTAATGTAACCCCTGTCTGTGCAAACAAATAAAAACCTATGGTCTGTGACTTTCACCTGTATTTACATAAATATTACATGTAGTTCTCAGAAAGTCTCTGTTTTAAGAAAACTTATAATTTAATTGTGTCTCATCCCTTTTTCTTATACATAAGACAGCAATGTTCCTTTTCCTTCCTCAAGCCTTTCTCTCTCATTTCCTGAATCTTATGAATTTCAGATGCTATCCACCTTGTCAAAAATGTCTTTGGGCATTTGTAGTCAGTCACAGGAGAAAATCGGTAGTCACCCATACTTGTTTTTCAAATGCCTAGAAGGACAAGAAGTCCTGAAGTTGCTACTTAGAAATGCAATCAAATAAAAATGCGTTACGGTTCTCCACGTCTGTTTATTGCAAGTCTTCAGTCACACCAATGTTACTGGTTATAGCAATAATTATTACTTTCCCTCCTTATAATACTAACAATTATATAGTTAGAAGAGTATGAATTACATCTCATTATCATTTATCTGATTCTCCATACCCTGTCCTACAATATTGCTCTATTAGGTTCTATTGTGAGCGTAGCCTATCTGCAAACCTCTTACTTAACCGGTAACAACGTATTCAACAACCTCAGCTTTTGTGTTCACGTGTAGTTTGAACAAACAGCAATTTAAATGTTTTCAACATGTAAATTTAACTTATTTTTAAGGTGATACTAATTTTATGCCTTTTTAACACTCTATTTTTACAGTCGATTTGAACTCTTTGTAAGTTCAAGCAAACAAGTACTGATTGCCTAAACAGTAGCATGTAAAGTCCTACACTTCTGTTTAATAAGTGATTTTCATAAAATGATGCTGTATGAAGAACAAGCATTTTTAAGAGCAGCAGAAACTGCTACAGTAAATTCCACGTTTGGGTTGAGCTTTGTTCTAATAAATTGTGTATTTTTTAACAAGAAAGCATATCTAAGAAGTATGATACCAATATGCCAATTATTTTTGAAACATCTCCACTGAGAATATACTTCAGATCAATTAACATGATGCTTTAGTCCTAGCTGCTGTAGATTTTCCCTAAACTTTTTTCTATAGGGCAAAATGGTGCACTGAAAACCTGCTGAAGCAATATGCTACTATTTAGCAAGTTCAACATTTAAAAATAGAATAGATAGTATTCCTGTATCCTCTAGGGGATCATTGTAAAAAACACCAATTTGGTGTGATTTAACATGACACACAAAACCTGCTGTGAATGGAATAGCAACAATATTACAACTTTAAAAGAATATTATATAAGGTAAATTATACAGAAGAGCTCACTTACATTATCTTCAGCATTAAAATAAATTTCTTTCTTATAACTCTTTCCAGTGCAACTCAAAACATGAACCTTTCTAAATTTCCTGTTTAATGACTAAAATAATGCAAGTGTTCATCCTGGACATCTGCTCTAATTGACAAATCCAGATGAACTTTGTACTTTCTTCTTCAAATTTTGCCCTCACAGAATGAAATTATGTAATGGTATACTATTAAGTTTAGCCTCACCACATTTCTAAAGTAAGTGTTTTCTAAACCCCATTTATGTTCAAATAAATAATTACAAGTATTCTGTACCAAAAATACTCCAGATAAACACATCACAGAATTCCAGGCAAAGATTAAGTACCGTAGTGCCCACTTAGCTTTCATTACTTCATCACTTAGAAGGCAAAGGTAGGCTTCTTCAGTAAGATTCTATAACATATTTTTTATGTTCTTCAATCAGGTGTCAAGCAAAAAAGAAGTATAATTGTTGTTGAACACCTAAGAATATTGCATTCTGTTTATGCAGTCCTATAAGAACCAGTTGACTTCCTGTCCTTAGATCCTCAAGATTTTTGATCAGATTCATGACATTGCATCAGTTTCAACTTTCTGCTAGTGACATTGTTAATTTATTTGTCTCAAAAGAAAGTACTAATTAAACAATTTTGGTATTAAAAGGGTACTAGATGACAGTCCATTAATCCATCTGTCAAAGACTGCTCATCCATTTTTAATTCTCTCATCTAGGTTAAGATTTCTCTTAAAAGGTCACAGTTAATTCAGTCCTCTGACTTTTACGTTTTGCACAATGTCAAGGAATGTTACCGCACTAATCAGCAGTTCTGTGTTTTTAAAGTGAAAATGTTCCTAAATTAAAAAACCTATATGTTTATCTCTCCGTTCATGCTTCTTTTTCCTCAAGTGATGATAACTTTTAAATTGTTCAAGTGACACACAAACAACTGATATGACATGGGAAAAGAAAAAAAGAAAGTGATAGAATGAAATATTTTAAGATGCAATATTTTTAAGCTTGCTCATTTTTATTTCCTATTCCTTCTAATAGTTTAATAAAAATTTCTTCCTTAATTATTCACTAATGAAGTCTGCAGAGATACAGAAGGTTAAATAATTTTCCTTTTTTACATTGAATGGTTAAGTATGAAGCATAGCATAATAGCATAAATAAATCGATAATAATAGCATAAATAATAATAAATAATAAATAATAGCATAAATAAATTGATAGCATAAATTCTTTTGTTAAGAAAACCCCAGAGATTCCCATGCCAGGGTAACTTCAAGAACTGGCCCATCTACTCCTACACTTTGTGTGGCTGATAAAAATCAGCACCACTGCTATTCTTTATGTCTGCCCATATGTCTCAGTGAATTTTTGTCCGTCTCCATAAAACTTGGCTCAAAAAATCTGAACGCTTCCCTGTATAGTCTGCAACTGGATTCGCACATATAACAGAAGTGCAGCATTTTGCCTTTTTAAGTGCCTACCGATATTTTTACAAATGCTATTTTATTTTTATCGTTCTCACAGCACAAAGAACGCAATGCTTATTTGAAAAAGACTGACTAGGAATTAATTCAAGCTCAAATAATCTTGACTAAATGACAAACTTTGCTGTACTATAAAAATAAGATAGCATTTTCAACAGTTTAGGATTATAAAATACCATCTTTTGCAGATTATCAAGACAGGAAGGCAAGCAGATTTCATTCTGTGAGGTGTTTTCCTCCTGAGTATAGAAAATGAAAATACGTGCATTGTTCGTGGCAAACAGAAAATAAAGGTTCATGTTATTTCCTTTCTTTCACTTTTTGGAGGGACTTGTTTTCTATTTCAGAATTTTAACAGAGAAGTAGAAAAATATCAAGGCCAAAAGGAACTATAACTAAATTAGCATGACCACACTTCCTATATGGGTCAAAGAATCTCCTGCTATTAAATCAAAACTAAATGTCTTTGTAAAGATTCCAAGTAATGACAACCTAAATCATGTGTTCCAAAGGTTAGTTACCCTCATCGTTAAAAGACATGCACCTTATTTATTAGTCTGAATTTGTCCACCTTCAGTTCCGAGCTTCTGGACCTTATTATACTCTCTACTGTTTTAAGGCCATCAAATACTAGAAATCTCATTTTCATGCACCTATTTGTGGACTCTGATCAAATTACATCTGAATCCTCACTCAAACATATTGAACAGATTGAGCTTTCTAAGCCTCTCATTATAACTCACATTACAAGAAGCCCACAAACATTCTTACAGCTATTTCTGAACACTTTTTCAATAATTTTTCCTTTTTGATATATAACAACCATAACTGAAAATAATTTTACAGGAATAGTCTACCTTATGCCATTAGCTAATGTTGTCCTACTTCTCTATTGCTATACCATTTCTGTGTCAGCAAACAGTAAGAAAACAGTGATCTACACACCTAAACACATTACTCTGATCTTAGAGTACAAAAGATCTAAAACAACTTCTCAAGAAAATAAACCGTTAAATATATGAGGGTGAATGGAAAATGAGATAAAATGACATGACTACCAAAGTAATCCTGTTAGAATGACTGGATGTCTTTGATAAAAGAGCAAATTTTATGGACAAAGAAAAAGCAGGGTAGGATTTATCCAGACGTCTGTAATACACTACAAAGAAGTTTTAAATAAAATGGGGATTAATGCTACAATTGTAAGAAGCAAGGAAGTGGCTATAGAGGAGATGTCAACTCCTGTGTGCTAGACCTCTGCCCTAGAGTGAGGCTAGTAGTGGAGTTCCTCAAAGATCATCTTTGGGAACAATCTTATTAAATATTTTCAAAACTGCCTGGCATAAAAAGAAGGAGTGATGTCAATGCCTCCTAACCATGTGTCAATACAGAGAACTGAACTATGATAAAGGCAAAAACTGGGTGACTAGGGGACTGGAGTAATAGAAGTGTCATGACATTTAATAATACAAAGTATGAGGTTGGGACACAGGCTCAGCGCTCAAGGCTTCTTAGCAGTGTATACCAAATTGGATTTTGATGCCCTCAAGGAGAGGATAAAATTACTTATTTTCTCAGCATGAACAGGCATCAAAACTATATTTCATGGTGATGACAGAGGAACCACGACAGGAACATCTTCCCTGAGAAGTTTGTGTGTTGCTGAGCTAAGCAACATCCGTACCACCAATAACAGATGGCCAGAGTCCCACTGCCTGCTGCACAAACCACCCTCTGACTCAGGGCTGAGTCCGTGCACCCTGCCCAAAGAGGACAACAGAACGCTCCTGGCCGTGGCACAGAGGTCAGACAGGCACATCCCAGGTCAAAAGAACTTCCAGTTCCAGCATCAGATAGCCAATATCCCCCAGGCTGCTCTGTGCTCACCTCTGCCAACAGCCAAATCCTCCTAGGACACTATGTTGCCTCCAATCTGGAGAAATTAAGAGGAGGGGAGAAAAGCCAGAACTGAGTAAAACTCCCTAGTCCCAGTAATATGCGGCTATGTGTGCTGGTTTTGGCTGGGCTAGTTTTCTTCACAGTAGCTAGTATGGGGCGAGGTTTTGGATTTGTGATGGAAACAGTGTTGATGATAATACAGGGATGTTTTCATTATTGTTGGGCAGTGCTTACAGAGTCAAGGCCTCTTCTGCTTCTCACACAACCCCACCAGCGAGTAGGCTGGGGGTGCACAAGAAGCTGGGAGGGGACACAGCTGGGACAGCTGACCCCAACTGACCAAAGGGCTGTTCCATACCGTATGACGACATGCTCAGCATATAAAGCTGGGGGAAGAAGAAGGAAGGGGCGGATGCTCGGAGTGGTGGTGTTTGTCTTCCCAAGTAACTGTTACGCATGATGGAGCCCTGCTTTCCTGGAGATGGCTGAGCACCTGCCTTCCAATGGGAAGTAGTGAATGAATTCCTTGTTTTGCTTTGCTTGTGCATGCAGCTTTTGCTTTACTTATTAAACTGTTTTTATCTCAACCCACGAGGTTTCTCATTTTTACTCTTCCAATTCTCTCCCTGTTCCCACTGCGGTGGGAGTGAGCGAGTGGCTGCATGGTGCTCAGTTGCCAGCTGAGGTTAAAGCACGACACTGCGAAACCTAAAAACACCCAGCCCTGCTAAAAGTAGGGGCCAGCTTTAAGCCCTTAAATCCATTTTCTACTCCCCCATGCTGAAATGAACTGCTTTCTATTTTGTTACCCCTCTAGTAGCTGAGTTGACAGGGCTGGGGAAGAGGTGTGGGCAGAAGGGCCTGAGTACACAGCCAGCATAGCAGCAGCCACATGAAATTAATGGTTGCGTGATCTTGGCACCCTGAGCTGCTAAGAGAGGATGAGCTATGGGAGCAATTCTGTACCATGATGATTTTGCAGACACATCAGTCTGTCACCATACACAACTATTTATGCCTAAATCCAGTTCTGTGACAGTTCCTCAGAAACTAATACACTGAAAACCTATTAGGGAAATGAAGATCATAACATATTAGTCAATCTCAGGACAACTGAGCCACCAATGTGATGCAACCCTACAAGGCAAACATGACCTTAAATCAGAAAAGATCATTTCAGTAGAGTAAGAGAAGTCTTTATGCTATTTTACATTGCACTAATGAGCCCCTATGTATAAGGCTATGCAGAATTCTGGCAACTTATATTAAAGAAAGATGGATCTAAACGGGGACACATGCAGAGAAATGTTACTAGGATGATCAGACTGAAAATTCCCTGTTTTATAAGAATTAAGTAAAAGAACTTAGGCCTGCATAAAGTGATGTCACACTACATTTTTTCCTTACCCCCAATTCCACAATTGTTTCTGCCTCAGCATCACCTGCCCCTTTCTACCAACCCAGATACTCATGCAGCTATGCAGTGAACTGGGTCAAGGAACTAATTAGCCATTAAGAAAGATTTCAATCATCAGTTTCCTGATGGGGTTTATTTTCTAAGCATGTAAGTCTATGCTGGCACACAGAAATAAGGCCTGAAGCTGAGGTAAGAATAGCAATGCCAATTTATGGTGCAAGCGGAGATCATTGTTTGCTAATAAATACATGTTGAATGGCAACACCAAGAAGGAACATAACTGTCTAAACACAGGGACAACACAAGCTCGAAGAAAATGGTTATCAGTCTATCACAAATCACTTCAGGCTGGAAATCAGAAGGCTTTTAACTATCACAAAAGCAGTTCCAGTTAAAGGGACAAAAGCATAACCAGTTCTTACAGTAGAGCAACTGGCTATCTACTAGTACTTTAGAAATTCTTTTTCAATCCCATATTTAACAATTGTTCCATATTTTTGACAATAGATACACATTTTATTGTGTTGGAGTGTAGTGTATTTTAAAAAAAATTGATTTTCCAGGAAGTCCAGATTGGTAAATTAACAAATAAAGTATTGTATCACTTGTACAAACTAATATTATGACATCTGGAAAAGCTACCCATAGTAGTATTTACTAGTAAAGTTAAAAGAAACTTCAGGCCGAGTGTCATTTCTCTAAAATTCCAAAACTATTCAGACAGCTTTTTTCAAAGAATTAATCCCCTATATGTGGTATGAGACTTTCAGACGTGCCTTGTACACCCTGGGACCCACTACCGTACTTGTGACCTGATTTTTGAGAGAGCTTGGTACTCAGTACCAGCTTGGTACTCCAAGATTTTTGGAAATTTGTCCACCAGTTTAGGTGTGTAAAGCCATTCATTAGACTCCAAAAAGGCAAAGTATGCAAAAATAAATATATACATATATTTAAAAAAGAAAATCACAAAACAAACAAAAAAAAAGCCAAAATGTAGGCAATCTGTTTTCATATATGTTCAATGGGAGTTTAATGTTTTTTCTAAAACAAAAAACAAAAAAAAAGAGGCACCCTCCAAAATCTTTGATGCAAGTTTTGAACATGGTTAGAGCTCACTGTTTTGCATAAGAAACTTGACAACCAAGGAGTGTTGAAGCGTACCAACTTGCAGCAAACCATTTATATTTAACCATACATTGTAAGCTCTTACTTTCCATACCAATGAGTCGTACTGTAGCAGCTCCTTTGGAGGTCCATGTTGGGAGGAATGAATGTGCATTGCTTTGTTTGTTTGTTTTCACATTCTTTGCAATGAAATAGTGACTTAGGGATTTATTTTTCTAACAACTTGGTGGAGATTGATAATTAGTTACTAGAAAAATGTTTTGTTACCGCTTTAAAGAACTTCTACGAAATTTAATTGAGACATATAGTTTAAGGGTTAGCTGAATTATGCTGTTGGACGTAACCACACAAACAAAATATTTTACATGCCACTTGTTAAATCACATTCATATGTGACCATACAAGACTGAACTACGTCTAACACACCAAAAAATACTAACCAAGTTTTCAGATTTTAGACTTAATATTGCGTTCTTCCCCCTCAAAGGATGCCTCCTTTGTGCCCCACAGTTCTACAGTACACCTGAAATATCTGCTTTTAAAATACAGAAAATACATACAAAAGCGCATGTGAAAAATTTTAAAAACATAAGCAAAAAAAAGTAATATGAAAGAAATGCAAGCTCAAATAATATTTATAAATAAAATTGCTTTTATCATATGCAAAACTCAAATAATATTTATAAATACAATTGCTTTTATCATATCTTAACACACATTATTACAGTCTTCTAGATATGCTTTAAAAAAAAAAAAAAAGTTAAAGTCTATTCTGGCATAAAGAGCACCAGAATTGTGGGTTTTTTCCAGTTGTTTTTTCAAAGTAGCTTAAGAGCTCAAAGTCTAGAAGTGGCTGACAGCAAAAAACATGGATGTGGCAATTAAAAAATATGAACCTAATACTATGCTTATCATCAGTTTTAATCAGAACATTAGAAATTTATATTTTATAACAAATTTTATAAAATGTCTCACTCTTCTCTTGAGCAATACTGCATCATTACCACCTGCTTGATCCTCTAGTACTGCCAAAAAACATTTCAAAACCAATGTAAGCAGAAGCCAAATATTTCTGACAAACAAAATAAATTATGTTATACCGGTTATTCATGATATAAATGTATTCCTTACCTGTTGAAATATTAACACAGCTGTTGTAATTACTTATTATGTCACACTAAAGAACAGTATCAAAAAATTTCAGCTTGATTTTCAAATGGCTACCTTTTTAGATGTGTAGATCAGTGGTCCCTGTTACTATTAATATTGGTTTTAATAAATAGTAAGTAACACATAGTTAATATATAACAAAATTTAAAAAAATGTGATTTTCTTCTTTATATCATCCTTTTTTAGATTCGTGTATGTTTTATAATGTACATATTAGTACAGTAGCACATATGTATATGTATAAACTAATATATATTAATATTTTAGTGAGAGCTATGTGATTGAATATGCTTCATTATTTTCTTTTATATCTTTGTTTAACACTTTGTGATATAGCAATTCAAAGGTCTGGTTCTAAGTTCAGTTTATTTCGATACTTGCTTTTAATGGCTGTCATAGCTGAAAAAAATACCTCACAAAGATGCGTAGATACCAATGGAAGAAGTGTATCATCGCCTGCACTTGCTAAAACCATGATATTCATTATTCAATCCCATCCACCAATTATGCAAAGGTTTTTCTTGAAATTGGTCTAGTAAATAAGGTTGTTCTTTGAAACTAATTGGAAGGTGTTGCACATTTATATTTTTAACAAATAGGCTCAAAACCCACTGAAATTCTCATTTGGAAGGTTTTTAAATAGGTTAGAAAATTCTGTTTCTATCCTTTTAAAGTGCACAGATACGAGAGGTTTTTATAGGTGACACACTCACACTGTGTTCAGCAACAACAACAACAAAAAAAACCAAACCAAACAAACAAAAAAATCACGTAACAAGGGGAACATTTCCAAACATCCGTTTTCAAAATGCACGCTCCATAGCACGAGTTTCTTTTGAAAAGCAGTTCCTTTCTCACTCTTTGTTAAAACGTCACCTTCACCTTGAAGGGACACATTAAGTGTGTTTATTTTTTGGAAATATCTGCTAGGTAGCAAACTACTCACAGCCACCTGTCATCGCTGAAAAGGTCAGCCCATTTGGAACGCTTGTCTTTTTGTAAAAGAAAAATGCGTAAAGTTTGACAACTCTTTCAAGCACTTTGCCACAAGGTAGCCAGCGAACCTCTGTGTGGTGCAAGAGATTTTCATGGTCCCTCCCTGTCTCATTACGAAGTCTGGTAAAGATGCTACTGTTTGAAGGGCACATTTTTATGAAGTTAACCACATCGATGTCATCCTGTAGCACTTTGTGCACTCCTGGCTCCAACTTCTTTGCTGCAAGAGCTCACCTGTGAGTGATGCAGTGAAGGAGTTCCATGTGCGGTGCTACCTCTGTAACCTTATCCTGGAATCCCTTTTCTTATTCCAGTCAAAGCAGCCACTCCATCAGTGGTTACACTTGCACAGCTTTTCCATAAAACATTGGTTTTTATTGAAGAAGCCATTTCCTGTTGAGAATGTGTCTTCTCCAGTGCATCTCTCCTTTAGTGGCTCACAAGAAAAAAAAAAATTCTTCATACATTTTGTTATTGAAATGCAAATACCATAAGCTGAGAGAAGTTAGAAACGTCTGTACCTTCATCCAACTGCACAGCAAACCTCCCACACTGTGTAACTTGTTCTAATACTTGTTTCTTCAAATCTTCAGCAGTGTCTTCTATGCATCTTCCAATAGTTTTTGCTGACAAAGGAGTGAATTTTACTTTGTTGGCATATGATTTCGCACATACTATTTCAGCTATTTTTACCATGGCAGGAGGAACAGTTGTTTCCCCAATGGTATGTGGTCTTTTGCTATTACCTAAGAAACTCCTAGATATTTATCATTAAGTTTTGCAAAGTACTGGATTGAGCATCAGGACTTGAAACATCGCTAAAAAAGTGTGAAGGTCTGTCTTCATGTTCTGAGTGCTTAGTTTCTAAACATCTTGCTAATCAGAGTGGCTTCATGCTACCATTAGCTAATATCTCAAGACACAATACAAACTTAGAGCGAAGTTCATCATTAACAACAGTGGATGTCAATCCATATTTCAAACAGTCGTGATAATTTTTAATGTTTTTGATCAACTTATTGTCAGATCTGATCAGATCACCATTGGTTTTAATCTCACGTGGCTGACAAAGAGCTTGTACTAGGAACAGGAAAAGTGTCAGCTCTGCCGTTTTCTTGTTGATTGCTTGTGCTCAGTATTAGCTTCAATCACGGTTTCTTTGCAGGAATCTTTTTAAGCCACTTGTCCATTTTGTCAGGGTTAATGTAGTTAAAAGTAGATAATATAATCCGTAAATCCACTTAAGCAGGCACATGTAAACTGCAGTACATCGCAATACACTGAAAACAAGTGAGAATGCCACTGTCAACCCCTCTGCCTTCTGGAACACCCACTCCTCCCCCAGGATACCTCGTGTACCGTATCTGATGTGAGCATCTGATACAGAACGAGTGAGGGCACCAGCATCGATTTGTGTATTAAATATTAGTAAAACTTAATTTCTTTTTTTTTTTGATAGAAAATAACTACAGGTTGTAACATTGTTTTCCCCACATGCCAATGGATCATCTTGTGTACTTCCTGGTGTGTGCGCACCCCACTTTGCAGACCACTGGTCTAGATGACCACTAAATGATTATATTCATATAAAATTCAAATTCTTCACCCTTGTTTTCTCACAGCTACTGTTAAAAAAGAAAATGTTTCTATCACTATCCTGCAGGTGCTGCTTCAAGTAAAAGTTTTCCAGTAGTACCAGTTTCTCAACAAAGCTATCAGGTTCAGCATCGAAGGGGTATTGGGTTTTTTTTGTTTTTTTTAAATAGCAGGACCAGGAATTGCTGGAACAAAGGCAGAGAACACGGAGGTAACTGAATTATCTTGCTCTACAAAGAGGTTGAAACTTCCAGTTTGGTTTTAGGTTTTTCCCCCCCTTTAAAGGCAGATGAGTTGGAGAAGCTACTGCCAAAGCAAGTATGAGCAAAGCAACCACAAGGAGAATAAACAACAGCAACAAAGAGGTCATGTTGCTGGTGGCACTTTTTAATCTGGAGTTCTGCTGAAGGGAGAGGAATTTTCCCAGCGAGGCCTAATACATCTGAACAGTTTGAACAGTTAAGGACCAGCTTGTGTGTCTGAACATTGGCTTTGTCAAACCCTGAGATGCCATCCAAGGGAGCTCTCAGTTATTTGTGATCTGTTGCAACTACATTCCTATGGCTTGTTTCTCACACCCAGTTAATAAGTGCTTAATTCTGCTTCCCACTCCTGACTAGTCTGCCTGCCAGCTTACTGCTTTTTGAAATAAACTCTTATCCTGTCCTTCAGTTTAGTATAATTATGATTCTGTGGCTTTCTTATTCCAAGTCTGATTTCCAAGTATGCCTTTTTTTTTTTTTTTTTTTTTAAGATTCTCTGTGCTACTCCTAATTTCTATTTCAACTTTGGCTTACCTTAACTTTGTTTCCAGCCTTGATTCTAGTCTAGCAGCAATCACGGAGCACAGCTGCCTATTTATAGTATTTACCTCCAGATGACAGTTGTTTGATTTTGTGTGGAAGTTGACAGTATAAATCAAGAAGTGAAACTTTCACAAATACTGAACATGTTTAGAAGCCATTACTTGAAAACATCATCAAAACAAATTGAATTGAACACTGCTGTAATTTTCTATATAGCTAACAAAATGTGAATATTCTCTGGGTATCTGTAAGAAATCCAGTGTAGTTCTCTATCTTCCACTATCAATGCTGTTGAACTCGCATAATGTAATCATTCGGGAAGCATTAGGCCTCTGACTAACTATAAAGTTTCAGTGGGTAGGGTGACTTGCATGCTATGACATTACCTAAGCTAAAATGCAGACTACTGTCCTACAATTTCTGAATTAATAAGATGTTACTTATGAAAAGTGATTTTGAACCTGAAAAATTTTAAGTGCAAAACAGAATTTAATTAGAAATTAACCTGTTTAGTAGCTATTTCTAAATTTGATACAAGTCCCAATACTATTGTTTATTAAGCATAAAGTCTTCAATATAACATGTTACATTAATAAAACAATAATAAAATCTATACATGTAATCTGCTTGAACAGGTATACAAAAATAAAAGACCTATAGTTTCAAAATCTACTTTACGGCTTCTGTTCAAATCTCATGTCCTTTTGAGATTTCTAGTTTAGCAGCTTTAAAGAAGCCTATCTGAAATTCTCTGTAGTAATAGAAGAGCACTGAACTGAATCTTAGGTACTTGATCAAAAAAGTTTCCATGAAAGATCAGAGTAGATAGATAGGTTTGGGGATCATGCTTCCCACCTTTTGACAAGAAAAGAAAGTGAATGCCTGTAAGTTTTTGGCTTCAAACAAGGCTCCTAAAAAAAAAAAAAAAAAAGAAAAAGAGAGAGAGAGAAAGAAAAAGAAACACAAAAAACCAAGAAGAACAAAACCCCCACCTAACTATCTATCTACAAGACAAAGGACTTCCTTTTTTACTCAGATTATGTTCTGATTGCAGATTTTCTGCTGTGTGGAAGACTGAAATTTTCAGACCACCGGGTGGCAGCATAGAGCAGAACGTCATAGTGTAAGTAGAGCCATTTTTCCTTTCAAAAGAACTCGCACCAAAGAATAATCTTCCTATTCTCTTGCTTTTTCTTAACACTAAAGTTGTGTAACTAGGATAGATAATGCCATGGCTGAGGAAACATCCATAACGATACTGTGAAGGCTGTACCAGATGAGTTTTAGGATACAGTGCTGGAATGTGTGGTGCTAGCGTGGAGAAAACATGTAAGCGGTGCTGCTGAATCGCTGCTTTGAAAAACCACTGTTCTTCAAAGAAACCACTGTTGGGAATATTGAATCACAGCTTACTGCAGAGAATTAATATAGACAGAAACATTATTACTTCCACTAGAACTCCCTGAAGAAGCCTGCAAGTATCTGGACAAAGAAATCAGGTTAATACAATCATCTTGGATTTCCAAAAAGCACTTAGTTCCTTACCATAAGCTCTTAAAACAAGTAAGAATGCCATAGAATACGAGTCCTCAAATGACTAAGCCAATGACAAAAAAAAAAAATGGGTAAAAGGATATTTGGTCTGTTTTCTCAGTAATGGCATTTCACTAATGGAATCCGAAAATGGCCTTTGCTGTGCAACATGTTCATAAATTATCTGCAAAAGGGAGTAAAGACTGAGATGAATCTCTAAATACCTTCCGATGATGATACTAACTTGTTCCAGAAAGATGAAAGGCATAAGGACAAGAAACTGAAACAAACAAAGAAAAACCTAAACAAGAAAAACCCTACACAATGTTCTAGTCCTGACTGGGCAGTAAAATGGCAGATGGAATCCAGCATGAATTAAAACCAAGAAGTGATGAATATGTGAAAGAAATCTTAATTTCACCAACATGACAGGCTCCGAATTGAAAACTGACACTTAAACGTGACCTTGAAGTTATGACAGCTCTATGAAAACATTGGTTCAGTGCTCAGTAGCAATCAAAAAAGTAAATCAAGTGTTAGGAATTATTAAAGATGGAACAGAAGAAAACATCACCATGCCACTCTGTGATTCCACAATGCTCTCAAATCTTACAGGCTGCATGCATTTTTGTTTCACAATCACAAGAACAACATAGAACAAAAAAAGGCAGAGAGGCAACAAGGAATCAAGGTATAGAATGACTTTCAAGTACCACTGCATAAGGTAAAATTCTTTCGCTTAGAGAAGGGATGGCTGACAAGGTGGTAAAACGGACATCTACTAAATCTTGACTAGCATAGAGAAAGCAAATAGGGAATGATTTCCACTGTCTCTTTTAGCATGAGAACTAAGTGGCATCAAACAACTTTTGTGCACTGTAGTCTCTAAACTAACAAAAGAAGGTACTTCATGCAACTGAAGAACTCCTTCCCACATCACATAGAAGTTTGTGGTTCCAAAAGCAACTGAACAATTTCTGGAAAAGAAAAGAACAAACCACAAAGACCTTTGCTTGTAAAGGAAGGCCTACAACTACAAACTGTTGGAGGCTGGGAGCGCATCTTAAAGAAGCACTACTACATGTTGGCATTGTATATATACTCTTTGCTGGACATTCTGTATTGACTGATCAGAGAAGGGATGGTGGGCTAGGTGGACCTACAGTCTGACTTGCTAGAACTATTCTTATAATTTTGTGTTATGTATGTTCATTTTCACCACTTCCCCGAACCCACACTTTCTGGTAGTTTTGTACGTATAGCATAGTTTCCTTTCAGAAAGAGAACATGTCAAGCTATTTGGAGGAAGAATATGAAGACAAGAAAAACACAGATTTTGTAATAAGGAAATAAAAAGTTCATATGTTATGCAAGATGAGGAAAGAAGGAAAAAAAAAACAAAAACAAACACCAAAACCACAAAACAGTAATATATTAAGAGTACCTTTCAAGAAATGACAAAATAAACTGACAGTAGAAAAGAACCACTGGGGGATGTGGATCAGATTTTTTTTTTGTTTTGCAATAAAGGTTTAGAAATAGAATTCTGTGTCCAGCAAGAGAATTCTGGCCTGAAGACTACTGAAAGGCCTCTGAAGAACTCACTTACTGGCAGGAATATTAGTAAGGTGACAGCACTTTCAGAGATTTGCCACACTCAAAAGAGAATCAAGAGACTTCCAGAATTCCTATGGGGTTTTTTTATTTTTATTTCCTATTTTACTATGTCCTCACAAAAATAAACATCTGCAACAACAACAAAAGGGAAAAAAACATTACTTAAAAGAGAAAGCAAAATAGCAAAGCTGTGAAGAAAGTCCGAATGAACATTTGTCACAAAACAGAAGTATTTTGATTACTAAGTTAGCAAATGGAGAGCAAATAATAAAGGTAGCTGAAGACAGAAATATTTGCCATTAAGAAACAAACACTTCTCCGAAGACAATATTAGAGTTCGGGGGGGGAGGGAAGAAAGAAAAAAAAAAATCTTTACAAATACATGATAAATAAAAGTAATCAATAGTGTTAGCTATGTTACACATTCACAGATAGGTGTGTGACATCTAGTGGTCAGACAGTGTAAATGCATTAAAAATTACAATGCTGTAGAGCACCTTTAGTTTTGTTTCGGATACTAAAAGCAGAGACCCTGCAGTCATGATCAGTGATGGGGGGACAGAATAAAATCAGGAATATACACTACTTATATTCTCTCTCTATATGGTTATTTCTCCAAAACTTAAGAAGAGGGGTTATTAGGAGGGCCTGTTAGATCTCAAGTTTTAAAGTCTCAAGTTCTAGAGTGATATATGAAAGAAAAAACCAGTTGACTTAAATGCTGTTCTACCATTAAAACAGACATACTTTCATTAACACTGTTAAATACGACTTCAATTACTGAGGAAAACAGACTAAATGTTGAGCCTAATCTGAACCCTAAAATTGTAGATGACCTGATAATGCTCCCTCAGCTGTGAATGGAATTGGATTTGAGTTACGGTGCATATATATGGTATGGTTTGAGCAGACACAAGGACACGTGGAATCTTAAAGACCCACACGTGGGACACAAAACATATCTGTTCATTTGGAAACCCTTCTGGAACACAACTTCCTCCCATCCCTTGTTTTGGCTCTGTGCACCTTTTAAGAGCCATGCAGCTCAGCACAGCAAAAGCAATACTAATAATTTTATTTTTAGATCCTTAAAAGAAAGGGGTATATAGAATTTTTCACAACTATAGTACAAGCTTTCAACTATTACAGATACTTTCATTTACCTACTTTCAGGTTTGTGAAGTGATTGAATATTTCATTTTAAAAGTAAATATTATCATATAATTAACACTGAAGTGTAAATATATTGGATAACACGTTCACTGAGATACCTATTCAAATGCAAATTTCCAATGAATCTAAAAAAAAAAATCATTCTAGTTGACAGAAATATTAAATCAGAAAAACAATCTTTCTTGAACAAGATATGGAGAAAGTGACAGGAGGTGTTTTTAAAAAACATTTTACCTACTTACAATCATTTAGATAATATTTCTACATGGAAGTTGATTTAACAGACTTTTTTATTTAACTTGCATATTGATACAGGTATCTTCTGCAGTGAGAGTAGCAGAACAAGAAAGGTTTGTAGTAAAATAAGCTGTTTCTATTCCCCAGCTCTAATTCATTCTCTGCATTTCCAACACTTGTAGTTAAAAATAAACTGCTGAATTGTCTTTCCTTACAGGTTAATAGTTTATTTAAAATGAGTAATGCAAATATAAATTAATGGAACCAATGACAGAACTTTATTGTTGATAGTCTAAAGAATAAATTAAATACATAAATGTACTTAATGCATACTCATATCTGAGACGTCTCTGTCTAAAGATGTCAGAAGAAAGGCATATTTCTTTATCCAAAGACTTATTTTTAAGTGAGGAAGTTAGCGAACCATGCAAGTGGAAGAATAGCTGGATTTTTGCAATCACCCTCATTCACTCTCTACAGTCCATGTTTTAAGTGGTGAATGCTCCTCTGAGAAAAGCAGAAGTTTGCCTTGTAGGGGACAGCCTATATATATATATATAGGCTTTGCTCCTGACAATCATTCTTGGGACGTGCTTTCTCCTGAAGCTACTACATTGTCTGGCTTTGCTGAATCTCTCCTGTTTTATTCACTTACAATAACCACAAAATAGTGTACACTTTTAAACAGTCCTACAAAACTTTTCTCTTATTTGTTCAAGGGGATTTTCTTCTCCCAAAGTCTCAATCAGTATTTACTCTGACAGTTTAAAAAATGTTTATATATGACAAGAGCTCAGTAGTGTCACAAATCACATTAACCAACTTTTTCTTTTTAAGCAACTTATAATCTTAACAACAATTTAATATTAACTAAATAAAATGAGCATATGTATTTAAGTTGCAGGTCTGGTTTTCCTATATGAGAATGAAATATATTCTTGTGGAATACTCTCGTGGAATATGGCAACGTGAGGATTAAAGTCTCCCATTCCTTTTTTTAATAAAAGTAATAAAAACGCTGTCTTCAGCAACATAAGCAAAGAGCATTCTGAACATTTCAGAAAGAAAAATCTAATTCTCAGCAATAGGATGAGGTCACGTAACAGAAAGACTTTTATGACAAGGATTGAAGTATTACTAAGACCTTTCAGAAGACTCCTAATCAAGGCATAAGGTAAGTTCAGAGGCAAAGCAGAAGTACCCAAATTAGAGGCCCAGAGAAACTAGAAATATCTAACACAATAAATAAACAATGTGACTAGATAGAAACAGAATGAAGGGGACTACACTGCTCTGCTACAAGTAAGTATTTCCTCCCAAGTATAATATTGTATAGTATACACATTTCTAGATAGCATCTTGACTTACATATGAAGTCAGTTATATTCAGTGTTATATGAACTAAGCCATGACGTAAAGCTAAGGATCAGACAAGCTTTTCTGAATTAGCCATATGGGAAGGAGATATTGGTACGAGAGGTGAGAAAATGCCTATACCACTACTGTCAGATCTGTATAGAAGAAGTCATTATAATACAATGCAGTTCACAGTGTATCTGTCTGATTACTGCTGGAATTGGCAGAAACTCACAACAATAAATCCAACACAAAACTATTCATGATCAAATTTCCATCCACTCACATTTGACAGCAAAAACTGAGAAGACTTCCTATCCATTAGGTCACAATTTACCTACAGGTAGATCATTGCACCTCCTGAATAGCAAGCCTAGCGCAATACCACAACCTAACCAGCACTCATGAAATCTTGAAACTTGTAGTTCAGTCCTGCTGGCAGAGTTTTACATCCACTTGGCAAAGCTAGCATCAGATGTACCTGAAAAGCCAGGTACCAGTCTCAAAGCGCTACTATAATGAAAATAAATATCCTCCTTTATGTTCATTAAAATACAGCTTTCTTATTTGTGTTAGCTGCTGAAAGACGCACCTCTTGCTCAGTTTTGAGGGAGGACAGAAGGAGAGGGGTCAGAGTTCTGGAACACTTACATAAAGCTGCATTGCCCACCCTGCCCCTCGCTCAGTCAGAGCCAGCCTCTCCAACAGGGAGATCAGATGTGTCTAATGATCAGAACAGATGGATGCGAAAATTGAAATAAAGTCCTGAAGCATATTATCTTGGAGTTCTCACTAGCAGATGGTTCTGAGGACTTTTGGAAGAATGCTCCACAGACCTCATGTATAGTACCCATTTGGAATTAATTTTGCTGCCAATCAGTGCTGTAGGTAATCACCTTCTCGGACAGGTATTCGGAAAACATCTATGAAAGAAGTCAACAGGACGATTAATCCCAGGTGCAACCTTGCTTCTCTTGCAGAGTGGCATAGCAAGCTTCCTCACAATCTTAACTGTGAGATACGCTTCAGCCGAAGGCAAGAACACAGTAATTCCTTTAAGAAAGACTTTTTCCTTTACAAGAATGGGCACGTCTTTATCGAGAAAAAGAGCTGAAGTGTCTGAAAATAACAGAAGTGGGTGGATTAAGAAATACATGAATGAGTTGGGTGAATTAAGCAGAGTCATATCGTGCACCTGGCAAATACTTTCAGTCCAGTATAAAGGCCAAAGATTCAGCTTGTCTCCACACACAAAAAACTCTTTCAGCCAATCTAAGACAAACTGGAAACCACTTACATTGTCAACTCTGCTTGAGGACATATCTGTCCACACTCTACACCTTAACTTTTTAATAATCTGTTGGAGGTTCTAAAGATCATGGATAACATGCTATCTTTCCAAAAGAAACCACTCAAACACTTCTCAGACATAAAAGGACAGATGGCCTTTTGTGGCGAGTTGACCTTGGCTGGACGCCAGGTGCCCACCAAGCCGCTCTATCACTCCCCTTCCTCAACTGGACAGGGGGAGAAAAAAATACAATGAAAGGCTCGTGGGTCAAGATAAGGACAGGGAGATCACTCAGCAATTACCATCACAGGCAAAACAGACTCGACTTGGGGAAATTAATTTAATTTATTACCAATCAAATCAGAGTAGGGTAATAAGAAATAAACCCAAATCTTAAAAACACCTTCCCCCCACCCCTCCCTTCCTCCTGGGCTCACCTTCACTCCCAAATTCTCTACCTCCTCCCCCACAGCAGCGCAGGGGGACAGGGAATGG
The DNA here is from genome assembly GCF_965183815.1 of Platalea leucorodia. Taxonomy (NCBI): domain Eukaryota; kingdom Metazoa; phylum Chordata; class Aves; order Pelecaniformes; family Threskiornithidae; genus Platalea; species Platalea leucorodia. Next base: position 124,539,755 of record NC_138823.1, read on the forward strand.
GGGTTGCGATCAGTTCATCACACATCATCTCTGTCACTCCTTCCTCCTCAGGGGGAGGACTCCTCACACTTTTCCCCTGCTACAGCGTGGGGTCCCTCCCATGGAAGACAGTCCTCCGTGAACTTCTCCAATGTGAGTCCTTCCCATGGGCTGCAGTTCTTCACGAACTGCTCCAGCGAGTCCCTTCCATGGGGTGCAGTCCTTCAGGAATGGGCTGCTCCAGCGTGGGTCCCCCATGGGGTCACAAGCCCTGCCAGCAAACCTGCTCCAGCCTGGGCTCCTCTGTCTCCATGGGTCCACAGGTCCTGCCAGGAGCCTGCTCCAGCGCAGGCTTCCCATGGGGTCACAGCCTCCTTAGGGCATCCACCTGCTCCGGTGTGGGGTCCTCCATGGGCTGCAGGTGGATATCTGCTCTACCATGGACCTCCATGGGCTGCAGGGGGACAGCCTGCCTCACCATGGTCTTCACCACAGGCTGCAGGGGAATCTCTGCTCCGGTGCCTGGAGCACCTCCTCCCCCTCCTTCTTCACTGACCTTGGTGTCTGCAGAGTTGTTCCTCTCACATATTCTCACTCCTCTCTCCGGCTGCTTTTTCGCAGCAGTTTTTTTTCCCATCATTCTTAAATATGCTATCACAGAGGTGCTACCACCATCACTGATGGGCTCGGCCTTGGCCAGCAGCGGGTCCATCTTGAAGCCAGCTGGCATTGGCTCTATCGGACATGGGGGAAGCTTCTAGCAGCTTCTCACAGAAGCCACCCCTGTAGCCCCCTCCCCCCCCCAACCTTGGCATGCAAACCCAATACACATTTTCAGATTTTTCCTCTTTGAATGGTAGCCTAAAACTAAATAAAAACAATAAAAAGGACATTCATACTTAGGTTGGTAAAGTTATACATAAATAAGAAAATTCATGGTAATGTACAGAATGTTTTTAAAAAATTATCCAAGACTCCTTTCTGCACAAAATATTACATCTCTAAGGACTACTTTTAGTTATTTAAAAGCAATTTCTTTTTAATTTCAACATTCAAAATTCCAATTTGTTGGTATACATGTATGCACGGGTATATATCCACAGATATAAAGCTGTGCTGTGCCTGAACACTCAAAAATTACAGTACTTCAACACTTTCTGGCCCAAGTAAGTGAATATTGAGAGTTACAGACTCCTGTGTAAATATATTAGCATTCTGCTATTCCTATCTGTATAAAATAAGCCCTGGCTATGGGTAATATAGCAAGTAGCATGCAATGCATTATTGATTTATTGAAAATTAAGGACATCTGAAAAATGGCTCAGATAATATTAAACAAAAAAGATAACACTTTTGAGCTATCTGTTTTGTATTTCTGTAAGTGGGATGTAAGTAGTAACATCTTCCAGAAAAACATGCATGCCACTGAGGAACAAGTGCTAATACACTGAATAACTGGAGGAAAAGAGGATTATAGTTGATGACAGCACACAGAACATACTCTCTTAAAATATCCATAAGCTAGTTTACATTCAGAATTCCAAAATAAATAAGACATAGATTTCATATTTGATTTGTTCTGGCACAAATCTGGGTAAACTGGAGCGCAGGGCTACCCAACATGAAGTTATTAAAAGAAAATTATACCCACAGTCTAATCTCTGGCAAGCACTCAAAAACAGTCAAAGCAACAGTCATAAGATTTTATTTTATGGTAAATATCTGACATTTTCATTAGTATACACGGGCAATAAATGCATACTGATGTTCTGAATGCCTATAAAAAGCAAAGATGAACACACACACACAAAAGTACAAGTAATTTAGGAAGGAAGTGCTCTTCCTTTTTCCTATTAGTTGTAAGCTCCTATGAGGTTGCCAGCAAGTGTTACTGGAAAAATATTTTTGGGAGAAAAATAGAAGGTTTTATATTAAGAACTTTGTCCTGCTAAGTCAGATGAAAGCTGCACCTGGTGTAGTACTTCAGAGCAGCAAAAGGAAATGCTATTTAGGGAGAACACGCATGTCCAGCCAGTTTCTCCCAGCACACTCCCACAGCACCTACAAACATTGGGTTAGGGATGCTAGAAGGCACTTACTTGCCTACTCCTTTTCTTACTAAGTCTTCATTTTAATTATGACAACAATTCCTTTTTGAACCTACTTACACTATCTGACTCTACAGTCTCCAGTCAATCCCAGAAGTTCAATGCCCATTGCATAAAGCAGCACTTCATCTGTTTTAAATTCACCTCCTACTACCTTAATTGAGTGCCATCCACTTTTAGTACTGTGAGATTTCGCAAGTAACAGTTCCACGTTCCTTTTATCTACTGCCTTCGTGATCATAGAAACTTCAATCATATTTCTGCACCTTCTTTTTTCCAAAATGAACCTACAGCCTTGGTTACACTATGTGTTTTTCATACAACAACTGCTGTAGATAAGCACATGGTCTATCTGAAAGCATACATAACTTTCATTTTTAAATTTACTTTGTATTTAAATTCTACTTTTGAATAGAATCTTTTAATCCACTTCTAAAATATCATTTAACTTTTCAACTTTTGACTTGACAGTCAAAACATCCCCAAATTCTCTAAATAATTAGCACATTGTTCTTATGTTTGTTAATACTTATATAATATGCAAAATCAATTTCCAACTACCTTTAAGCATGACTATATACAGTAACTCATATCTGAAAATATTCTATCAGTCATCTGTGTACAATGTAATTATCTTCCCAATCCTAAAGGAGTTTGGAATAAATGTTAATATGTTTTGCTGCAACCCAAGCTCTGGAATAATGACTAACCAGGAATTCAACATGACAGCTTTAAAGAAAGCCACCTAAATCATACATCATGCACTGTCCATTAACATGATTGGAACAAAGTGCGTCAGGCCACCCTAAAAAGTAACTGAAAGAAAGTCTATTTGGGAGATGCATCCACATCTCTGTTACCATCAGCTACTGCATGGAATGCATTAGGAGGAAGAAATAAAGTACCTGTCTTACTTTGAAAGCTCTCTAAAGATGAACAATTATAATACCCATGTTGACTTCATCTGAAATTTGTGATAAACCTCTGTATCAACAGAGAACAAGTCCAATCTGATACACGTAACAAATTTAGTTTCCCATTTAACTGATATTCCTGCAGCAGCAGGACACACTAGCTGTTCATTTTTTGACTTTATGGATTTGCTTATTATAATTTATAAACACAGAAAATACAGACATAAAGCTTAGAAGATCCTTCAATGATCAAATTTCTGATTGTGATTGTCTTTATAGACACTCAGAAATTCTTACCGTGGATTTGAAAGACCTGTCAATACTAAAATCCAATAGTACTATGACGCAAGTATCACAGTTGTGCAATTTTGCTCAATTAGGGATCATCTTAATATCATCTGACCCCAAAATAAGTAATGGTTGTAAAACTTCAATAGAAAGAACTTCCACTGGAATAGCACGCAAGATGCATGTTTTTTAACTTCTACATTCTTAATGCTGTTATAAAAGCAAAATTCACAGCAAAGGCCTATGCATCCTGTCAAGGCTACAACTGGCAAGCAAGAGCTAACCTTTGCTCCAAGAAGTGCCGCAGCTGTTTAGAATCAATGCAAACAGGCTTGGAAACTGTAAGCCAGGGCATGTGACTGTCTGTGAGCACTATAAAAAGCAGTGCTGTAGGCACTGCGTAAGGGAGGGTAGTGCTTGGTGTGAGGTTCTCCAGAGAAATGGACAGAAGAACAGTTGTCTGTTAGAGAGCATCAGACAAAGGTTTGGAAGAGTTCAACATATTCATTTGTGGGCAAGATAACGGCATGGTTTCTAAGAGAGTAAAATGAATAGAAAGCCCCAAGGAATGGAAAGCTTTGAAAAATGCAGGGGTGGGGTGGGGAGGTCAGGTCATATTTTGGCCTGCTGAAAGGATAAGATTGCCTTGCATGTTTCTATTGTTTCTGTATACCTAAAAACAAGTCTTAGATCATCAGAAAAGTCATCTTTGGTCAAAGGCAACTGGTACTAGAAACCGGAAATCTTTATCAAAGACTTCTTACAAAACATTAGTCAGTAAAGTTAAATAGGTATCAATGGAGACAACATGAAGTACAATCTAATAAAAAAAAAAATATCACTGGTGCTGAAAATTAGATATAAGTCATCTTACCTCAATAACCGAGCATAGATTCAACAGTGATTGAGATAATTTTAAGTGGTTTTTTTACAACTCATTTTTATTGTTTCATACTAAAGCACAATTGAGAAAAAGAGCACATCTAAAATATTTATGCACATAATATAAAGTAAGTATGTGCATGTCTCAAGAAAAAAGACGACAACCAAAAAATTAAGATTATAAGACCTGTAATCTTATCTTGGTCATCTGCACACTTTTCCCAGAACTACTTCCTAGGGGAAGCTCTGGAGAGATATACTTACTTCCACTTTTATGGAGCTCAGACTCTTCAGGAAAATACTTGTCGGAAATCAAACACTTATTAAATCATGGATGAATATCCACATCGCAATACCATGGCTTATTTTTATAAACTTATATAGCATCACCACTTGAAAACAGTCCCTTTTAAACATTTTCCATTTTCATTCTGAACCCGCACTTTAGCTAGATAAAATTTTCATTTCTTTCAGCCATAGGAAAGTCAAAAAAAAAAAGTGTCAAGCCGTTTTATTCTAAATTCAAAAAAAAAAAAAAAAAAAAAACCAAACCAAACCAAACCAAACCAGATTTATAACAATTAGTACAACACTTTTTTTATCAAGGAAGATTTACTTATCAGTAAAGTTATTTTTCAGTCTTTTTATGATCTAAAAGTAACATCTTGTAACAAAAGCATTTTATCTTAACACTCAACAAGGATAACAACAAACTGTCCATCAGTGGATATGTAACAGATTACTTCAGCTACTTACTTCTCTATCAACTAGTGAAGAAGGTAGAAGAAAAAAAAAAAAGGCAAAGACATGTTGTGGAGAAAAAGTAGGACCATGTAAAATATATTTATCAATGCAGTCTCCCAAGATCTCCATTTCTCCATAATTCTTACATCCAAAAGAATATCAGATATTTAAGATGCATAATTAATTATATGCACATTAACAACATTTCAACAACAAAATCATAATGTAACCTCCTATTTTCACTCATTTTGTAATTTACAAAACCAGCTCTGTTTTCTTTTATCACAGAAGCATGACTATACCTTAATGTATTTTTTTGCTTTTAATTTTGTTAAATCAGAATACTGCACAAAGGGAGGAACGGAGTCCTCTTAAAAATTAATTGCTTTGATGCTTGAAAATGAGATCAAGTATGACAGCAAAAGCCCTTGTCCACATTACCATGTCAGTGCAGTGATTAGAGAACATGTTAGGCAGCACTTAAACCCAGGACTGTTTTAAGTGGTTTAACTGCAGAATATGACACTGTTGGTACATGTATGCAAGGAAAAAAAAAAAAAAAAAAAGTCAAACTCAACAACATATACTGATACCAGGATGAAGTTCCTGGTCCAGACTCTATTCTTTTTCTGTCAGATACACTCAAGACTATCAGGAAAGACATCCAAAAATGAATTCTCATACAACAGCCCAGTAGAAGAGCAGAGAGGAAGAAGATGAGAAGCACGAAGAACATGGAGCCTACCTTCACTACAGCATACCTATCTGTAACTCCCTCTCTTCTCATGGTTCAAAAAAGATGGAAAAAAGAGCCCCCAGGAAAACACTGGTTTTCTGGGGAGTACATCAATCTATCCTAAACTGTGATTACTGCCCTAAAATTAACAAAATTAATCCTCTTTCTTGGCCTCCTGGAACACGCTGCAGATCCATCAAGGAGCAGACCAGGACATCTCCTTTTCACACAGCAGGAAACTCTACATTTGAGCAAGTTCTTAAGACCTTCAGCTACAAAAGTAGCTAAATTCCCAATTCTAAATACTCAAAAGATTGAGCAGTTTGGGATTAACACCAAAATAAAATTTAAAAACTTAGTCAGAAAAGGGTAATGGAATTTTAACTGCTTTTATCCTACTAGCATACGGAAGTTCAAACTTGTTGCAACTAATGAGAATGAGTTAGCATGCTCAGGACGAGACCCTGTTCTCTTCCCTTAGCTGGAAGGCTACCAGACCACATTGGCCTGACAGTCGACAGATCTCTCTGGCTCATATACCTTGATTATATACTGCTAAACAAAATATTAGGCACCAACTAATACAGAGCATTCCACAAGTGAAGACAGTGCTAATGGCTCAGGATATGGTAGTTTGTGAATTCAGGTCATTTAATGTTTTCAGAGCGCTACAGGTTCTGAACATTTCTACCTTGTATTTTAACAGAATAACAGTTTGTTACTGGAACTAACAATAATACTCATACAATGTAAACACTTACTATAAGAAGGCATATGAATAAGATGACAGAAGATGCTAGGCTACTTATCCATAAGTCACTAACCTACATGGTAATTTAAATGAAGAGTTAAATAAGACAGTAAAAGTATCCCACAAGGAAAGAAAACATAATTAGCCATAAGAATTCTGACTGTGGAGTCAAGCGAACAACAAGAACAATTTGCTATGGGAAGCTGTCATAGCACACTGGAATTTTCTGGGGGTATCATTAGCTCTCCCTACCTTCTTCTGTAATCCTTGAAGGTAACAGCAGACAGACCATGGCTTTAATTTAGGAGACATCTGACAGACAAGTTAAGCCAAAGCTAACCACTACCTTGATAATAAAAATATTATGTACTCAGCTTATGAATTTCATAATACTAATAATTACGTGTGTTTCTTCATTAGACTGAAAATACTGACTGTGTTTCCTCTGGCCCATTTGTGCCATATCCTAACTGTACTGCAGAACAAAAATGAATGCATACATGAAACAGGTAAAAAAAAGTAAAAATAGATAAATGTCAATTAAAAGAAGAAATGTTTAATTAGCTTGATTCCATACTTACTAAGCCAGTGGCAAAACTGAAGTGATACTTCAAGGTTCCTCCCCCTATCCCTGATTTCTTTATAATCCAAAACCTATTTCTCTAAAAACTGTAACAGAAGTTTGTAAATTGCCGTATTTGGAATGGCAGTGCTGTAGTGCCTTGAAGTTTATGCATTTTGCTGACTACATTCTCTTTCAGAACAGTATTTCCTTCATAAAAATGACTGCCCATTCTAAAGCACAGTGTTTACCACCAAATTAGTTCTGGACAGACCTCTTTCCATTTCCTTTCTCTTCTCATTCACACGCATATTTACCTCCTGGCAACATCAAACAAAAGTAAAAATATGACTTCTGAAAATCTTTTCAAGTCATTTGTAAAATTGTACAAAGCTTCAAACAGATGGTTCTTTCTAGCCTACTCCAATATATAGAACAAGCTTGACAGACCTAAGTATTTTAGCTACACAGAAAGAAAAGTTAGTGATATTTCCTGAATGCAAACAGGGGCTAATTTTTGTTTTAAATCTCAAAACAGAGAAGGGACAAAGTAGAAATATCTACAAATAATATGCATCTAAGCACAAACAAGAAATGTTTAACATACAAAACAATTTAGCATTTCAAAATCTATAGGCATTAAGGGGACAACAAAAGAAATTTAGCTCAGCTGAATTCAGTGGAAGGTTTGCCACTGATTTTTCAACAAAAAAAATGCAACTACTTAAACTATAGCCGACGATGAAAGTTCAAACTTCAATATTTTATATTTTTAGCCTCTAATTTAAAGTACTTTCTTCCTAAGAGGAACTCCTTTTTCATCTGCCAAAGCATCCATTCTCTGCAAGGATTCACCATTTCAACAAACATGAATTCCAAGGCAGCAGCATTAACACTAAGCATGATACATGGATCTATTGTGATTTTAAAATATTCTTCAGCTCCGAGATCCTCTGAGGGGCTTGCTATCACGGCTAGTAAACTTCTAGAAGGGCTTTTTAGGCAGAAGGGAAAAAAACAAACAAACAAGCAAAACCCAAAACCAAACACTAAGCTCTTTATCTGCAACCACTTCTTTATCTGCAACCACTTCTTCCTTCAACCTGTTACGGTTCTGGATGAGGGAAAAGAAGGGAGGTTTTCGCGACGAGACCAGAGCCTTTCCGAACTGCTGGCGCGCCCGCTCGCCTCAGGGCTGGGAGGGCGCGCGGGGAGGCGCGGGGCCGGCGGCGCCCGCGCTGGGGCACAGGCCCCGTCCTGCCCGCCCGGCTACCGCCTGCCCCGCGCTGGGGCGAGCCGCTGCTGCCGGAGGGAACCGAAGCGGGGGCGGTACCTGCGGTATTTCAGCAGCACCCATCACCTCGAGGAAAACCGCACCCGAGCAGCAAAGGGGTACGGACGCGGCCGCAGGCGTTTGAAGGGGAGGGAAGGTGGGCGAGCCGCGGCGTTGCGACCCTTTCTTTCCGCGGCCGACGCCCTCGAGCCGCGCAGCTCACAGGCAAACCGGGCACCGCTAACCTGCGTCGCCACCTCTCCTCCCCGCGTAGCCGGCCAACGAGCCGCTCCCGTCGCCACCGCCTCGGCGAACCGCCCTTCACAAGCGCCTCAGCTGAGCGCAGCCCAGGCTGAGGGAAAGGGGCGCAGCGGCGCCCCCCGCCCGCCGGGGCCTCGCGCTCCTAACGGGATTTCCCGCCAAAAGCCGCAGCAGGCGCGTGCTGGGCTGGGCGGCCGCCCCGCCGGCGCCAGCGGGGCTCGGCAGCGGCGCGCGGCTCGCCGGCCCTCTCCGCCCCGGGACCCGATCTGTCGAGCTCTTCCCCGGATTCTGTGGGGAATTTCTTAAGCCGTTAACGGGCTGGCTGCTCCCCTCCGGCAGCGCCCGTCCGTCGGTGGCGGCGGCGGCGGCGGCTTGTGAGGGGAAAGGCGGCGGGAGCGCCGGGCGTGAGGCGGCCCGCCGTCCCTCGGTCTGGCTGTTGATCCGGTCGGTGGTCTCGGAGCCTGTCAGCTTTTCAACTTCGAGCTTCATCTTCTTCGGTGGCAGCTGGGTAAGACAGAAAGATGTCTTCAGATCCTCTTCCACCGCAGGACCCGCTGGTGCCCAAGTCAGCAAGCCCCGCCTAGTAAAAACTAGTTTTACACCTCTTTCTCAAATCCTTTTTTCCTAAACTTTTAGAAATTATTCTCCCAGTTCTTTTGCTACTGCAATAGGAATAAAATTCCTAATACATATTGTAAGGTTCAAAAGAAAGATGCTCTCTTTTGCAGTCTGGAAACTCTTCGTTTTTATTCACAGCTTGGATCGTTAAAAGTGCCAGCCACATCTGTCCCTCATGCAGTACTGAACATGTATGGGGTTTTTTTCAGTCATGGTTTTCTTAAGGGACTGCAAATACCTCGGAATTAACTGTGGGAAACATACCAGCTTTGATAAGAAAATAAAGGTGGGCTTGGCTTTTCTTTTGTTCTTAATCTTCACTTACTCTTTGCCAGTCATAAAATGACCCAGTTATGCTTCTGCATTTTAATTCTTAACAAAAATCCTAATAAAGTAATGAATGAAAAACATATCCTAAATTATTTCCCTAAGAGAGACCTATCTTTTATATATATATAAATTTTTTTTTTTTGTGTTATCAAATCCTTCTTTTCATATCCTTCATAAAGAGGCCCCGTAACAATAGCCAGGACAGAACAAGCTCCACCTGCCTGCCTGAGTCACCAAAACCACAGAGATTTACCTTCCAGCATGTTCTGCTGTCTGCCAAGATAGCCAGGTAAAAAATAACAGCCTAGTCATCTTACAGTGTTTAGCAATTTTGGCAAAGGTTGCATTGTTCTTACGTTTTTGCATAGCCCAGAGTTTTCCAGGGAATGTTACTGCTTGGACTTCTTTTTTTTTTTTTTTTCCCCACATCTAATAAAGGCCTTGGTTTTATTAGAAATCCATAAACAATGGACTGCAGAAATCATGCTGTAAAGTGTTGTTTGTTTTTTTGGTTCGTTTGTTTTTTGTTTTTTTTTTTTCTTTTTTCTACCTCTATAGCTAGCTACTGACCTTGAACAAACCCATGCTGGTTGAAGTCCTGATTCTGCTTACCACACTTCATGGGTGTAGAGCTATGTTTCCATCTATCGCTCCATAAGACATACTCTGCAGACTGGAAAATTCTGCACTTCCACTCTTAATGATGTCTGAAGGATTAATGGAATGGCCTCCTGTTTTGCATAGGTCTGCGAATATGCTGTTTCTCTCTGAAGGACTTTAGTTCATTTGTTACGAATTTCTATGTGAGTAGGCTGAAGATCCTTGATGAGTTGATGAAACTTAATATTGTAGAAATAGCTTCAATGTAATGGGTGTTTGAAGAAAAAGTATGCAGTAACTTTGAAAACTATATTCAGTGCCTCAGTTTGAGTGATATCTCTTGAAAAATAAGTGACCGTTGTAAAATAATTTATGCTTAATATAAACAGAAGTTAACCTGTAACTAAAACTCAGCAAATGCCCTTTGTATTTAAATGTTACTTGTGTTTTATCAACAGTCTGGAGAAATTCATGGCAAGGATTTTAATTGCATATATTAGTATTTAGTACTTCCAAGTTTTTATTGTAATGCAGCTTTGTGTCCTGCCTTGATGGGTACAGAAGGATTGCAAAGAGAGTGTAAAGACTACTAAGGCACTACCTTTGTGCAGAACATGTTTTATGACCTTTGTGCTGCTTCTGTACAATGTCAAGTACAGGAAAGGATCTGAGGAGAGCAGCTATGACTTATTTTTGTATTTGCAAGGATTTGCGCTGTATGAGGAGAGAGTAAAACTTACATTTATTTTGGAGGCTAAGCTAATCTAAATGAATAGGTAGGAGTGTTTAAAACAGCTTATGCATCTGCCACAGTGAATCTGACTTAAGATGTTTTATAGCATGCTGATTTTTGTATCATGTTCATTTTATTCTAATTATATACAATAAAAATTCTGTAGCATTTAATTACACATTATTTAAATCACACATAATAGGAATAGTCCAGAGAATTCTACAGAGTACAGGGATTAAGCTGTTCTAGGCGCATACTTCTAATGCATCAGAGTTATTTAGTTGTCGTCTGGGGCCTTCACATTTCTGAATCTTCTTGTTTACAATTTTCTAGAGGAAAATCTGATGTGGTTTGGTTTAATATAGCTTATACTAAACAACTATATTTTATTGCTGATCAGTGTTTTTCCCGTGATAGAATTTTTAATTTTTCTGTTTTGTAATAAAACACATAGTCTTTCTGTAAATCTGAAACACAAGCTATGGAATCAGTTTCTTTAAGGGACATACCTCTCTGGTGGGTCATCAAACAGGAATGTATTTAGTACTGAAAAGTTACTAGTCTCAGTTAAAGATACCTGTTTTGACACGGGATGTTCTGGCCCACATCCCTGTGGCCATTTGTTGTGTTGAATTATTTGCAAAAGTTTGAAAAGAGTTGGGTTTAGTGGGGTTTTCTTGTTTTGTTTTAAAAGTCTAGTATTCTGGTTCTGCAGGCTTATGTGTGTGCCTGGCAATATATTTCACTATATGTGCTTAACATATGCTGGAATTAGGATGTCAAACTGACGTACAGAGAAATGTCACACTAGTTAGATAATAATGCTTGGAAGCTTGCAAGATGTAGGCTGGACAGCTTACAAAGAGCTATGTAGCAACATGATGGTGTTCTAAGAAAAATCTGTCAATCTAACGGTACATTTCATTCTTTTGGGTTTTTTTTTAATTGCATAGTTGTTCAACAGAAACATTGTATGTGCAGCTGAACTATATGTTTTTACACTTTATAATTAGCTTTTTAATCCATACCGTGTTCTAGTACTTTCTGTATAAATGGGGTGATAATAAATTAGTTTTTCTTTCTTCAGAAATTAAAGTATCTGTTTTTTTAGAAAAGATGACTGACACCGTGAACTGTTGTCCACTTAAATATTCAACATTTCAAAGAAAAAAAACCCCAGGATCTGTACTATGGGAATAAATTCTGACATTAATTTTAACATTACTGTCTTTAAGCTGGTTTTAGATGTGTACCACCAGGTTTTACAGTATTGGCCACTGCTTGTTTGTTTGGTTTTTTTTAACTGCTCTGCATATATGATCCCACCTATAATTTTTAATGGGAAAAAGACTACAAATTAAATACATGGATAAAAATAAATGTGATAATTAATCTATTAATGCTATTCACAAAAATAGTGGACATATTGGACAGCCCAAATCCTTATATGCTTTTCCTCTGGATTTCATAATGGTGCTATTTCAAATCAATGCTAATTTATGTAATAAAACCTCTGTTCTCTAACTTGATGACATACAAACACATTTGTACCCATGCCATATTAATTATCATGAAGAGGTGTTAACTTGGAAATGGTATTTTTTGGACTTTAAAAGAAGGACACTGCTTTTGGTAAGACGGATTTTAAATACAGCTGAAAACAGAGCACTATACTACTTGAGCTCATAAAAAAGCAAAGTTGATATCTAACCTGAACTTCTGGTGAAAATCTTAATAACGGTAGTATGCTGAAAACTTTAAGAAGTTGGTTTGAGATCTATAAACATGATTAATGGAGGTCTTGTGTTTGGGTTTCGTTTTGTTTTGGTTTTTTTTAATGACATTATTGTCCAAATAACGATTCCCTACCCACAGCGGATTGTGAGGTCCTGTTTCCATTTGGTCTGTAAGTATTTAAGGAGTACACAATATTGCAATATTCTTCCATATATAGATCAGTTTGACATGCTAATACACTTCCCTTGCTCCAGCTGACTTTGTAGCACAGTTGCAAAAGGCCCTTTGGGACTCGGCGGGAGAGCTCTCATAACATAAAAGCAAACGGCTTGGTTTTTTAGCACGAAAGGAAACTCCTGATAGTTTTAAATCAGTCTTGGAGCTGTACAGCTGCTCTCCCCCGTAGATCTGCATTGGACTTGTTGAATCAGCTTGTTTTTATCGCTACAACAGAGGTCCTGAACTGCGATTTAGATTTATTCTTGCCTCCCTTTGAACTTGGCTGAGGAGAAAAGACCAGCTGCGTTTTCATCAGATGAGGTTACATACAGTGATCTTGTCACCCCGGTGCAGCAACAACCTGCCTACTGCCCTTCGCCTCTGCCCTCGCGCTTACCTCTGCTCGCGGCAAAAAAGGGAGCACGGATGTGCGACGTTACACGGTGGCTCGCTAGCACTTCAGTTGTGCACACGCGTCAACTTCCCAAGAAGCTGGAAATAGTTTAAAGAGTGTAAAATGTTAAAAACAAACAAACAAACCAACAAACCAGCAGCCATTCTGTTCAGGGGCACTGTGCGCTCCGTCTGCTGGGAAATGCTTTCCCCACCGTAGGCGCTTGTTGACTGGGGGCAGCTCCCAGTAAAAGGCGCTGACCTGTATTGCTTTATTAGGGTCTTGTGTTGTATGGGGGTGGGGAATTCGGTGCACCTCGGAAGGGGGGAACTTATTTTACACCGCTGTCGCCTACCGGCGATGCCCCGCGGTGCCGCTGCTCGCGAAGAGCGGGCGCTGACGGGCCGGGGATCCGCACCCTCCTCAGAGGAGCGTTAGCGGCGGCAACCCCGGCCTCGAGCGCTGCGCGCGCCTCCTCACGCCTCCCGCGCAGCCCCGGCCGTCGCTTCCCCTCCCGCGCCGCAGGCGGGTGGAGGGCGCTCCCGGCCGGCGGCGCAGCCGCCACCCACGCCGGCCGCAGCCAGGCCTCGCCCTGCGCCCCGGCGGAGGAGCGCCGCGCGGCGCCCGCCCGCTTGCATGCCGGGAGTTGTAGTCCGCCCCCTCCCTCCCCGGGCGGGCGGCGGTGCCGCCTCTCTCCTTCCGGGAGCAGCGGGCGCCCGTTGGCGGGGGAGGAGGACGTGCGTCACGTGAGGCGTTTGTTGACTTCCTCGAAAGGCGGGGGGCGGGGCCGGCGCCCCGGGAATTTCCCGCGGTGGCGGAGGCCGATCCCGCGGCCGGGCCGGCGGGGCGAGGGCGTAAGGCGATGGGAGCCCGAGGGGCCCCGAGCGGAGACCGCGACGGCCGGCGCTGCCTCTCCGCCGCGGTGACGGCCCGTTACTGACCCGCCTGGCCCGAGCGAGGCCCGGAGAGGTTGGTCCTGGCGCGGGGGTGGGGCCCCGGGCGGGCGCAGGGGGCCGGCGGGGGCTGCCGGGGGCTCGCCGCCTGTGGGCGGCCCCGGCCCCGCGGCCTGCCTCTGGCGAGGGGTCCCTGGGGGTGCTGAGGAGCTCCGTGCCCCGCTGCCCGGTGGAACAGGAGCGGTTCCTCCCGGGGACAGAGGCGGTTCCGGCCGGTGTTTAGTTTCTCTTTTGAAAATAGAGCCGTCCTTCGGGAAGGAGCAGGTTGGCAGGGTCTTGTGTCGTGTCCCTGCACGCTTTTGCTTTACAGGCGAAGTGTCAAGAGGGGCATCCCTGTTGAGGGGCGGTGAGCATAGTTTAAAGGTACTGCGAACGAGCTGGGAGTGGGTCTCAGGTAGGCAGTAAAACTAGCCAAAAAGCTGCAGCTAATTAAGCTGAAAAACTGGGTGAGTTCTTAGAGCAGCAATTTGTGCATTAGTACCGGGGAGTCTGGCAAAGGAAATGAACGAAGTAGGATTATTGGCAGAGGATGTGAGAACAGAAACATGATGAAATACTGGAGGAGACTGGAATACGGGTGTTGCAGGCTGTGTTGGTTTGGAAGAAGGGAGTGCAGATGAGTGTTGAGATAGCCTTATATGCTAGTGATGCTTTTACCTTTTAAGAAATTACAGCTTTAAATGCTGATGTTTCACCTGGTAGGGAAATTACTCTGATCTCCATAAATAAATCTGTCCCCCAGCACCTTACAAGTCAGTGGGTTGGGTTGAAACCTGTTCCGGTGAGTGGTTTTGGGAGCTTTTGCATTTGTCGAGGAATTCTTTAATTCCCCTGCTGTCTTACACTGTGTGTATGCAGTAAAATCAGCATACTGGAAGCCAGCTCTGGAAAAAGCGGAGTGAGGGGAGGATTATTGTCGTGAGTTAAGTCTGCTCGGGGTTCCAAAGGTCGCGTGCTCTTCTGAGACCGCGTTTTCTGAGAAATGTTATTGTGGACTAAGGGAAGCGTTTAATTTCCTGGATATTGGTGTGTGATCAAATGCTGCTGCTAATAATAATACCAGTTATCTGTTAGCATGTGTATCCTGGAATTTTTATTATAGAAACCAAAACAAATTTAAGATTACTACTGCGTTTTGTTCTTTGAACAATTGGTATTTTATAAAAGAACTTGTGATAGAACTAAGAGATGATTGCACTACAACAAGTAGGAGATTATTACCCCAAATCCTAAGCACAGTTTTTGAGCCAACAACTCCGAGTGAAGGCAGAAAACACTGGCTAATTGAACTCTAGATTAGATTATATGAGGATTTTAACCATCTCCCCCTCCCCCCCCCCCCCCATTTTTCATAAAACTACCTTTTTTTTTTTTTCCCAGCCCTTGTATGCTACAGTTTACAGTTCAGAAAAGCATAAAGTGACAATTGCCAGGATATAAGCTAGGTTATGTTTTACAATGAAAATTAAATAGTAAAAAGTCTTTAAAAGAGCAGAGGGGATGAAGTGACATCTTTATGCAGCAAAAATGGGTAATAAATTAGAGATAATTTTAAGATTGCCTAAATTTCAGCAAATATTCTGATTTGGTTTGCTGTAGGTCTGTTTTCTATGTGCTAGTTAAAAGGTGGAGAAAGTATGACATTATCAGGTCAAAATACATGAACAAACTGTACTTAGTATACTCAGGGTAGAGAAATAGAATAAGTTCATCTCACAATGTTGGAAAAAACTATACATGAACTTGCAAATCCCATAGCATTTGTTCTTATGATATCAATAGAAGCATTGAATTGAGGATTGTGCATTATGACTGGAAAATATGAAATGAGGGTTGTCTACTTAGGAAAATGAAAACTACCCTGGAAAAAGTGCAGACCTGTTACTGCATGAGCTATCTATATGTGATTTCTTTAGAATAGATTTTGAAGAAAATAAGTGAAAAGGTAGAAGTAAATGGGATAAAATGCAGCGTGAATTTACCTTTTGATATATGTTTTCATTCTTTCACAGGTATTTTCTAAACAGAGGAAGTTTAGATAGATAGTACTTATTCAATAAAACATTTACAATGGCAACAAGATCCAGTTTGTTAAAATGGTGATGACAGGATTAATACAAGAGTCCGGCTCATAACTAGCTTGGTAGAAGTCAATGGTGGTTGCTGCTGACGGGCACTTTTAGAGGCTCCATACGTATGTGATTTATCTACAGTCAACTTTGCAATCAGTCTTACGTTTTTGCTGCATGTTGATACTATAATTGGATTAATTAACTATTGTTTACATGATTATATAGTATTTTTATGTGGAGTTCTTAGTGTATAAAATGGTAGATGCTACTAAAATTTGACAAGACATTTGGGGAAAAGAAATGAAGTTTGAGAAGGGAAGTGAAGAGTAAGTAACGTGAACATTTAAAGTCATCCACTTACAAGCTGCTAACGGGAACTTGTGTTCAAATGACCAGGTTTGCCTGAAATAATGAGATGTAAACCTGAATATAGAATCATAGAACTGTAGAACAGCCCAGGTTGGAAGGGACCTGGAAAGATCATCTGGTGCAACCTTTTTGTGGAAAAGGGAACCTAGGCAAGATTATCTAGCGGCCTGTCCAGTCGTGGCTTGAAAACCTCCAGATGTTATTTTAGTGAATTGCAGGATGACTAAGGGCCATCAGTGTGACTCAGTTTAACCTGCCTTTTAATACCTGTGACAGGTGAGGTGTATTTCTAGTTGAATTAAAAGTTAATGCAATTATACAAGGCTTTCATAATACCTTATCACTGAACTTGTGAAGTTATTGAACATCAGTTAATCTGACAGTTGAATTGAGTGGGAGGAAACTTAGAACTGGGGGGCAGGACCTACTGTTTGTTTTACAAAAGATTAAAAAAAACAAAACAAAACAAGCCCTCTTAGCTTTCGTAAATAGTCCTTCTTTATAAACATTTTTAAATGGGAAGGAATGAACACCAAAAAAGTGTCTATTAAAATAATATTCAGTGTTAGTATGAGAACATATGGGTTTTTCAGTAACCTTGAGTGTGCTTCTATTTGGTGTTAGAAAGGTTTAACAGCCAGAAGCCATCTTGCTCCTACTTCTGTTTCTTTGGCAGTATTGCTTCTAATTAGTTTCAAGATTAAATTTAATAGTTTAATAAACAGGATTATATGATGTTGAGAGTACAATATTTAATTGACTCCAACTTTTGGATTCCGCCCCCTCCTTCCCCCCCTTTCCTTTTCTGATGGTAGTTGTCAGGGAAAGTGGTTGTTGTGACAGCATCCGCAGAAAGGCAAATTGAATACATAATGATGAGGATGCATAAGGTTTGCAAATTAGCAATGAAGATACTGGAGTATGACGCTGTTCAGAGAAAGTAAAATTTATCAAGGACTGTTGTCATAAAATGGGCTTTTTAGTACTCTTCTAGTTCTTGTGAGAGTAGATTATTTATTATAAAAAGCTTGAGATTGAAAAAATTGCCTGTTCTACCTAAGGAGATTGTGCTTGGCTCCTCTAGCTTACCCCGATGTTCATAGTAGATGAACTACAGTGATCTGGTTTGTGAGCTTAGAGACAGTAACTTTCCATTTCCTGGAGGCAGCAAAACAAAAGCGATTTGGAGGTCTGATTTAGCTGATGTGCTGACGTGTTTCTGAAAGAGCACCAAGTATGCTGAGGCTGCACGGCTGCGCCCTTGTATGCATGGACTCTTGGGGAGTGCTTTGGGGCTGTGGACTTTGTCCATACGGAAGGGTAAGCCGTGGCCAAAGCTAGCAGCTACCGAGATGCGTGTGTACAGACTTTTTTTCTCTAAAAATGGAGCAAGTATCTGTAAAAAGCGGTGTCTCTCGCTATAGAACAGACTGTTCATGACTGGAATCAAAGAGAACCTAAGATTTCTGAGGGAGAGATGCAAAAAGGTAGATGCTTAAAGAGACTGGAAGTCTTGCTTGTTTTATCATGTGTCATGTACTCCATATACTGTGTGGAGTTTTTGATGCTGACTGCAGGAATTTTGTATTTTTTGATTGCCGTGCTGGTGTGTCTGTTAAAAAAGAAAAAAAAAAAAAAAAAGCAGTACAGCTTTTCTGAAATTAAGGTGAGAGCTGCAACACTATCATTCAGGATTCCTGTGGATCAAAGGCATTTCTTGAATTTAATGTTTTTTTTTTTTTATGTCAACGTGCATATATACACCCTTCTATGTAAGGCAAGGTAAACCAGTACAAAAATTACGTTCTCATTATTAACAGCTGGAGACTGTTCATACTACTATTATGAAGTCAAACCCCTCCAGTCTGGAAGGTAAACGAAGTAAAATGGTTCAGACTCTCGGTAGCCTTGAAAAAAAAACAGGAAAATACCATCTTGAAATTATTTGCATTTGACGTTTGGAAATATTTTGAAAACTGCTCTTTTGTCTTTCAAATTAAAAGATCGGGCAAAATGGGAACCTGCTCGATACTGGGAAAAATTTAATGTAATCCTGCTTTTACTATCTCTCCTCCTGATCCGAGAATAAGATTAGCATTTCAAACTACAGAAATCTGTGTAGTGGTCTGTTTGCTGTTAGAGTCTCTGCATCCTATGTTCCTCGTATGTAGAATGTGTTTTATATTTAACTGCCTCCCATGGTGTTAATGACTAATATTTGTAAAGCTTTATGAAAAGAAAAGCTATATTTCTGCCAAGCATTAGTAAGAAATGGGAAAACATTCTTACTCTCAAGGTATTTAATATATTAGATCAAAACTGTTCTATAACCTACATTAAGCGCCAGTGAACAACAAAAGTGGTTTCTGGAAACCATTCTTTTCTACAGCATGTGAAAGACAACTTAAGCAGTCGTATGCTTATAAACAGTAGACATAATTACTCCTGCTAGAACTTAATACCATGTCCTGTCAACAGTGTATTCCTGTTGTGTTTTTATTTTTTTTAGACATTAATTATTTAATACAAACACTAATACTATTAATTTCATTTATTTATTTTTGGAAGTAAAGATTAGAGTCCTTTTAAATAGGCTGTTTCATGGGCAGATCATTCTAAAAAAAAAAAAAAAAAACATATAAATGTAACATGTTTCTTTGTCACAGGCAAAAGTATTAGGGAGACCTTTCTTGGGATAGGATGTGTGGTAAGTGGGATTGTAAAGCTTGCTTTAAGTAGGCCGAGATGGACGTCAGTTGTATTCATAGACGTGAACTTGTCTGTACATTACTTTAAATATTTTAGTGGGAAATCTTTCACTTAATCTGTACTAGAGTAACCAGTTGATCTCATGAACTGCAACTCCAGAGAGATCAAAATGCACACAGGTGCTTCAGAGTGACAGCTCTGGGGCATTTGCAGCAGCGCATACAAGCGTAGCTTTGAATTGGAGAAGCCAAACAGAATAAAACATGGGCAGAGGTCTGTGGTTGGGCTCAGTAATTACTGCTGTCCTGCAAGCCCTTCTGGGGCTGCCAGATTTGAGGAGGCATAACTCGTGGAATAATCTAATGCATGTATTGTGTCAGAAAGCACTTCTTTGATTGTTGCTTACAGTTCTTACTTTTTAAATGGTGTAATATAATACTGGAGAAGCTAAATTTTGATTCCTGTCCTTAAAGAGTAAAATTAAAGGCTACAGCTGTAGTCGGGGATTTCTTACAGATATAGCACCATTTTGTAAGGTTTTGTCTTCTAAGGGTTTCTGTCTGTTGCATTAATATCATGAGAGAGCTTCTTATGGAGAAAGTACTATTTGTGAGCATGCTTTCTCTTTTTTTTTTTTTCTTTTTCCTGACAGCACAACAAAAGGCTGGGTGAACTGTGCATTTCATCGTGACCTTTATAGAACTGGTGATCTTACACTGTTTAACACCCAGGTTTTATTCTTGTATGAGCTTATATCTTTTATTGGCCTTTTAATGCGGGCTTAGCAGGTGCTGGAGAAGTAACTTTGCTTTTTTTTTTCCTTTGGAAACACTTCAGAAAGTTTTTGCAGCATAGAGATAAACTGTTCGCAGGGTTTTTTTGTTTTATTTTTTAGGTTGTTTTGATTTATTTAGATATATTTAGCAATGCTGCTCTAATTTTTCTCATGTGACTTTTTCCTCATGCTCATCTAATGTATACTGCAGTTAGTGGTGCATATATTATAAGTTACTTTTGAGTCATCATGCACCTATCCAATACAGGGTTCATAGCACTTTTTTTTTTTCCTTAGGTAATGTCTATCTTACAGTTCTGTAGACTCTGAGATTTGAAACTTTTTGAAGTATGCAATAAAAGGAATATTCAGTAAGCACAAGCAACAGACTGATGTTTACTAATAGTTAACTGTTAAAATTATTTTGTGTCAACTCATACCCGAGATTTGATAAATGCGTTTTTTCTTCATTTTTTCCCTCTTCTGTAAATTTTTTACAATTTTTGCAGCTTGTTAAAAGTTAACTATTATGAGAGAAAATGAGGAGCTTTTTAGAATAAAATATGTAAAGAGTTTTACTTTCAGATTGACTGACAATAGCATCAACAAATCTCTTAGAAATCATAGTGGCTTGTTTATTCTGTGAAGAAAAGGTGCTTTCAGTTTCAAGAGTAGTGCTCCTTTCCGAAAGCAGAAATGTCCTTTAAGAAGCAAAGGGAAATCTCAAAATACCAACAGCTTTTTGTTTCCTGAGTGTGTACGCTATGGCTTTTTGAAGTAATGTAAGTATTTTATTATCATATTTCCTTCATGTGATGCTCTAAAATCCTGGATAAATTGGTGTTCAGTGGCATTTAAATTTCAATTTATGGAAATCTGTCCATTTATTTGAAAGTGATGTCTGTCTGAAGTCTCAGTTTTATTTCCATGTTGTTGGGCATGATAACAATGGTGATTTGAATCATGTTTCTTGCAAACCTGAAACAACTGCACTTCTTTGTGGTCGTCGCAGTGTAATACAGTGTGTGGATGTTATTAATACTTTATGTTAATAGAGATAATGAAAGATAAAAATAAAGTATATACAATGTGAATATTGTGGTGATTTTCTCTTCTTGACGGGCTGTTGAGCTTCCAGTACAGCAAAGCATGTTTCATGATAATTTTATTTATTTTTAATAATTGAAGCAAAAAGTTTAAAAATAGCACAATTCCTTCTTCATATCCCACTTGCTTCGCTTAAGCCTTTGTAAGGTGCGTTGCCACTTTCCCCTCCAAAGTGTTACGTCATCAGATTTGTTCTTTAAAGGGATGAGCTGAGAGGAAGGTGTCTTATTTGGGTACCTGTCTCGCAGGAGAAGCAGACTTTTGCAGGCAGCTTGTCCTCACTTAGTTGCAGTAAGATTAGTCAAAAATGGGTATATCGGATCTTTCCGAAAGAGTTATCTTGTGTGTAGAAATTTTAGAAAAATGTATTACAAGCCCCTTTGAATTATGTGGAATTATATGCTTGTCTTCTAAATAGCATCCAGTGCTGGATTAGAGAGTAGCATCAGAAAACCAGAGTTGAATAATCCTGTAAAGTAAATGAGATCTTTCAAGTAAAAAAATGTTAGTGTAACTAGTCCTCTTCGGAGGTGCAGGTTAAGTGTGTACCTGAATTTATAAAATAGTATTTGTGTACGCTGAGTCTTATTTGGAAGGTCTTGCTCTTTTGGAAGCTCATAAAGGCAGTAAGTGTTAGTTAGCAAAATAGAGAATAAATATGGTCTCCTCTTCTGGTGTTGGCTCCTGTTTTCCCTTATTGCCATCTCCTGGTGGAACTGATGTGTGCAAGAAATAGGGAATGCACGATGCTCAAGTTTAGGAGCTATAGGAAAGCGTGGGGATGTATTTTATGTACAAGGTCACACTATCTGCTGCTTTCTTTAAGAGGTAATGATAAGCTGTGACACTTTAATGACATTTGAGCCTAGTGTTCAGAGAAAAGGCGATGTGTTGCCTTGAGAAGGCAAGCTCTTGGAATTTGATGAGATGAGCGAGAAGACTTGCAGGTAAAGTAAAACGGGGGAGGAAAAGCTAGCATGTTATGCTCATCTTAGAAGGCAAAATGAGCAATTCCTTCAGTCAGTTAATGCAGTTTGAATGACGCAGTGGTTTTCGTCAAGGTCACCTTGTGCATGGAGTGATATTATTCTTGCAGTGAAAAGGAAGCAAACCTTTTTTGCAAGGCTCTTTCTACTTAAGCATGAGGCAGAGCAACAGGCAAAGGAAGCGTAGGCTACCTGTTCTGTTAGAATACATCAAACAGTATGCAAGGCATCTGTTCGCCTCCTGAAGATAACCATTAAAAGGACTTCAGTTTTGGTTTGTAGTTTTCTTGTCTTTTTTCACTGTTGCAAGTCCATTGCTGTCTATTTAGTATAAACGAGCTGTCACAGTTTTTTATCATGTTGTCTAACTGGCTTGGAGCAAATTGAGACAAATGTGATAACAGCACCATTGTTCAGCTGTAGCTGTACTACAGCTCTTCTAAATGCTGCAGTCCATGTAGCTTTTCCATTGCTAGCACAGTGAGAGGAATTTGACCACGTAGATAAGCTCCAGGGCAGTTCATTCCTTTACCTCTTGGTATCGCTAAACAAATGCAAGTCTGGCTTGAATTGAAATAGCACATACACAGTAGAGGCAGCGATTGTGGCTGTGAGTTTTTCCCCCATTGATGCCGTCTTTCCTGTGAAGTTCTGCTGATCAGGTCGGTTTTCTGTTGAAATAACTTTTTCCTACAATACAAACTGTCCTCATTATGCTCATTTCTTTCATTCCAGCATTTCTGTTGGTTCATGAGCTAATCATCAGGAACCTAAGGATTTGTTCAAGAGGAAAAAATAAAAATCTGCTTTTGATAGAAGTAGCATCGGTAGTTTGATTAAGGGGGGGGAGAAATGTTATTGGGTACTGTATAGCATTTGTTAGTACTGCATATAAAGGAATCTTGATCTTCATAACTAAATAGGAATGAGCTGTGTCTTCTGTTGTTTGGTTGATTTGGGTTTTTTTGGGGAGTTGGTTTGGTTTTGTATCAAACCCTGAACTTGTTCTTGGTATCTAGTAACATTAAGGAAAATGCTGTTGGGGCTTTTCTCTTAAGACCTGGAGTTTAAGAAAGTATATGGAGTTTTTCAAAGGTGCTATTTTCTTACTGAATGTTTTGCTGTGTCTAAATGATGTGTGTTGTAATGAAAACTCAATCTAATGGTTACTTTGCATTTGTCATTCAGGTGGATTTGCCTAATATTTTAGGGTGATACTTTTCTTACAGTCAGATTATTCTCAGTTTTATCCATGCATGTTGAGGCAGATCGTGTTATTGAGTAAGTTTTCATTCTCACCATATTTGCAGTCAAGAATTGCTGTAATTGTTGTTCAGCAGGATGTTTTCTACCGTGACCAAGTTAAAGAGGCTGTATGAGTAGCTGTTCTTTAAGACTAATGCAAGTGTACCTTAAGATTCCATTTTAAAGATTTGGGAAATATATAAGTATTTGCATTTAAGAATGAAGGAAATTTGGCACTCATGCTCAGGACCCACAGTAGTTAGTCGATTTCTTGCAACTATAATCCCTTTTACTGCTCAGTGCTGACTTGCAAAAACCTCTAATACGATATTCCCTTGGAATTCAAATATTTGGTACCAGCCAAATGCTAGGGTGGTGTTAAGCCTTAATAAAAATGAATTTGGGGGTTCCTAAATCTGATACGTACTCAAAATATTTTTATCAAGTGGCAGTGATAGATGCTTCTTTTCTAACCAGCACATTTTCAATGTAAAATGGGTTTCAAGATTTTTCTGCAAGATTAAGATATTTCCTGATTATTCAGTCTTGTCATACTTAGACAGAAACACCCTGCAGTATTATTTTGGAAGGTTTTCAGACTTGAGACTCTTGATGAATTTGTCTTTGTGAAAATTTTGCACTCCTATCTGTCTTTTTAACAGCTGTCATGGAGGAGTTGGTAGAGGATGACATCTGTATTTTGAACCATGAAAAAGCAGACAACGCTCATAAGAGAGATGGGGAGATTCCTGTTTCATCTTACAGTGGAGATGAGTCTGTTGCCTCACACTTCGCACTTGTCACTGCATATGAAGATATCAAGAAACGACTAAAGGAGACAGAGAAGGAGAACTCCTTCTTAAAAAAAAGAGTTAGAATTCTAGAAGAGAAGGTAAGAAAAAAGTCAATTTACCACCTTCTGGTAGCAGCTACTTTTTTGCTCGTGGCTGGATGGCGGAGCAGATGGCTAAGTATTTAAAATATGTACTTAAAATACTTTCCAATTTAAAAAGTTTTGGTAAATTGTTTTATTTGTTGAAGTGAAACACAGTTTGTTCCTCTGGTAGTCTAGTTGCATCATACTGGGATTTTTTGATTCTTACTGGGCATGTATGTGATGCAACGGAGTAAGCGCCCTGCAACAGCACTAGCTTTGATTCAGAAAGACGTGTAGTTGCACTGGATCGTTACTGTATTTCATCTGCCTCTTTATGGTGTTTATTAACTTGGGCACGTGTGACTTAGTATTGTTGAATAGTGAGGTGCCAAGTCTATAAACTGTCAGAATCCAGGAACTGTCTATCAAAAGGACCTCTTGGGCTCAGCATACTGAAATCATAAGGAAAAATTGGTTGTTAAGAATGTCTGGCTAGGTCTAGCTAGTAGCAGTCTCAAACATGAAATACAAAGTTACAATGCTTAGCATAGAGGTGTTGGCTGGCTATTTTTTGACGCAGTAATTCTAAAACGTAAAGAAATCTAGGAGTTTGTTTTATATGCAGTTTCTCATGGCCTTAGTCTAGTGACGTTCATTAAAGCTAAAAATTGACCGTGATGCAGGCTTTTCTCCTAGAGTAAAGAACGCTGTTGTTAAATGTATATCATCGTTCAGTAGTGTCTTTGTACTGCAGAAGGTCTTGACTTTGATAGATTGCTTTCTTATTAATATAAGACAGAAAGATAGATCCTAGAGTTAGAGCCGAGGCATTTATTAGGACTTAGTCCTAAATATGTGCTGCTGATTAGAAGTTTACAAAGTATGTATTATTTTGTGGCATTGGAATGAAGAGGTTGAGCCACACTCAGTACAGTTTTGAAACACTCATTCCGGAATTCTTGGTGACTCGTTTGACAGAATTGACTTTCTGTCAAAAGGCAAAACTTTCTGAGCACTTTCTTTATATGAGATCCTGGGGTGGGGGTTGGGGGGGGTGGATAGGAATAGAGCTCTAGACTCGATACTCTCTGAACCATGCTGCATGTAACATCTTTTACGTGGTTACTCAAAATCGCAACGAACGGGACTTGATGGCCCTGACAGTCCCTTTTAGCCTTGTGTCTTTTGGTTTGGCCTGGTTCAGCTTAATTGTCTTGAAGATGATATGTAGTTTTCCGCAGAGAAAACTTCTGGTTTAGTATGTGAACACCATAAAAATGTTTCTATGAGAGAGGGGCATTGAGAAGGCCTAGGGTGTTAAGTAACAGAACTTTCAGTCTTTGTTAATGGCTAGTATACCTATATGATAAAAAATACATGGGGTGTTACCCCTTTCGAGTTTTAAACTTCAAAGTGTATGGAAACTTCCAGAAAGTTTGGTAAGGCTTATGTTCTTTCTGAATGGCTTTATTTGGGGAGGGAGGCAGAATGCAAAGGACAAAACTTAACATGAGTATTACACTTACTTTGAGGGTCAGTACAAAAAACAAGGGGCAGAAGCTTCCTGTTTTTATGGCTTGCTTTCCTGAACGTTCTTTTGAGCGAACACCTAAAACGGGAGGTATTTAAGGTAGATATGTTCTGTCACCTCTTTTTTTTTTTTTTTGTGTGTGGCTCTTAATTTTTAAGAAAATAGACATAAATTTGTCACAAATATCTACATTAGGTACGCTGAATGTGTTTAAATACCTCAACAATTTAAATCAAGTGTGCAGGATAAACAGAATGAAAAGTATAATGCAATACTTAGTCAAAACAAGAACCTTCTATACGGACAGATGTAATTTGATGTAAGACTTCTCTTCTTGCTGTTATATAAAAAATACTGAATATATTTTAACTCTGCTCCCCTCTTTCTGACAATCTAGTTGGTAGTGTTTATTCCCTCTTGCTTGTCTCTTGACTTAGCAGGCAATGAGAGAGTGCTGACCTGGAAGTTAATAGTTATTTGTAAAATAATTCTGCTTTGGCTTTTCTCACATAAATACACTGAAAAAAATCTTTGCATAAATTATGAGTCCTTAAAAAAAATTATGTTCATTTTCCTCTTAATTTTCTGTATGTTGTGTCTTTATATGCTTAAAACTCTTTTTCCAAAAAGCGGCTTGTACTTCTTCAGAGCCTGGAAAAATATGATTTAAGGGGTTGTCAGTGTGAGTAATCATGACTTGTGGATGGTTTATAAATACTCATAGCAGTAAAATAGCAAGCATTAAGTATGGTTAGAGATTGCAGAATTTGTAGATGCCCTTTGTTGCATTTTTGTAAAAAATTTTGGTCCATATCAATGTATTTGATTTAATTTATTTTCTCAGCTAAAAAAAAAAATTGTGTTAGTTTAATGTTGCAGACTGTACTATTGCACTTTTTAAATTTTGCGGTTCTCAGTATAACATATGAAACTTCTTATTTCTCATGTTTGTTAACCTTTTAGCTGCTTGGCTCCCGACTGGAAGAGGAATGCAGTTCAGTTGGACGTGAACAAGTAAATAAGGCATACCAAGCCTATCGAGAGGCCTGCATTGACAGAGATAATCTGAAAAGCAAACTGGATAAAATGGTATGCCTTTTTAACTAATGACTTAAATGCATGTTATTTAAGTATTGCGTAGTTAGTAAATGTTTACTGTAGAATTAATTTTATTTGCCGAAGATCTGTGGTGTTTGTTTTATCACTCCTTTAGGTTTTTAAAGTACATGACGATACTTTATGTAGGAATAACAATTTTAAGTATCTCAGTTTTATTACTGGGCTAGGCTAATGCTAAAAAAATCGAAGCAATAGTTTTCTTGTTTTGTTTTGGCTTGTTTTTTAAAAAAAAGTTGAATTGTCAGATATGATAGAAGAATTTCACAAATGGCTTCCTCCCGCTCCCCCCTCCTGAAAATAGATGAAAGAAAGTGCGGAATCCTTGAAAAGCTTGAATGAACAGTTGCAGTCTAAAGAAGTAGAGCTGTTGCAACTAAGAACTGAAGTGGAAACTCAACAAGGTATGCATTTGGTTACTTCATCTTAATGTATGTTGACTAGTCTTAGTGGTTATGTTATGATCTCAGGGCGTGAAGATGTTTAACCCTATATAGTGGCTAGGTAAGAGAGGAGTATGCTGCAGTGAGATACCTTGAGCTTGTATATGTGTTCCTCCTTGTAAATGGTGACAGGCGTGTTTTATTATCATAGATGAGGAGCTCCATGGTAAAGATCTGAGGCTGTCATGTTCTTCCACTGTAGGTTATTTAATAATTGGAGAAATGTGCACAACCTGACAGTCTAATAGGCTAGTCTTGTACATCTCTGGACCCCACCATTTTTTCTTCACAGTGGGGCAGGGGCATACTTGTTCAAGTATCAAACACTCTCCAGTCAATACCACTTTCTCTGGTACCTGCAGATGATCTGGTATATCGCTTTGTTTCACTTTTGGGACATGACAGGTACAAGAGGATGCTGTATAGCAATAGCTACAGTCAACTACAGCTATTTAAACAGCTATTTACAGCTATTTAAAGGGCTGGGAGGTAAGGAAAGGTAGAAAGATGCTGGTTGTAGAGAGCCTGGTGGAAAGAGGAAAACGAAACAGTGCACCCTGGCAATTCAAAAAGCCCAAATCCAGCTTCTGTTACTGCCATGGTAGAGAGTGCTGTGTAGATGATAGGTATGTAAAATAAAAACTATGGAATTAAAAAATAATCTTTATTAATGTACTGTTACAAGAAAAGAGAAGAAGAAAATCGCATCTGTGTAAAGTTAGAGGTGTGGACTGGACTTCATATTCTGTACAAATGCAGTCATTTGAAGGGTGCTTGTAAGTATTGCTGTGCTTGAATTGGATTACTTTCCAAGAGAACCTCAAGCATGTAATTCACTACTTCAATTGCACAAGTTTTTAAACCTAGAAGAACAAACCACATGTAGTAGTAGTATCGTTGTTGAGGACATCGTGGTTTAAGGAGGTAAGAGGTCCGGAGTTCATAAAGAGCTCTGCAAATTTCAAGCCTTATTTAGTAATCAATTTTACTTACAAGTGGGCTCTGAGTACCTCGTTTAAGAAAAATCAGTGTAGCTTAAGCTTGTTTAAATTGTTAGATCTGGAAGTGAGTGTACCACGCAGTTCAAGACTTGAGGGTTTTCTGCCTGTCATGTTCTTTCTTTCTTTTCTTGCTGTCTAACTAGCCTCCTACTACTGATTTGATGCTAGGATCATCTTAGGTTGCTTCTTAATAGACGCCATGTGAATTTGTTCTGTCTAGTAAGAAGACTTGTGTAACTTCTAGACTTTACCCTTTTTATTTTATCTTTTGTAGTTCTGTTTGGAACTTCTTGATATTAAACTTGGGAAAAACTTAGGGTAAATTATGTAATGATATAAATCTGAGGAAGGAAAAGCCTCGTGTTCTCAGAGCGTGTAAGAAGTATGCAAGTTGGTGTATACATCAGGTGTGTTTGCCATTAACAGATTTTTATATTTCCAGTGCCTTTTTATGCTGTTCCTTCCTTTTCCTTCACGTAAAATCTCCAGTGTGTTCTTGGAAAGTAGGGCTCTGTACTTTAACTTCAGAAAATAGACTACTTCTCTGCCAACAACTTTACCAGTGTTATTATTTCTCTGTTGTCATAAACGGCAGTTTCTTCAGAATGTACAGCATCACTTTTTGTAGGGCATGGGCTGGTTAAAGTGAAACCTTACACATTGAGTTACATTTCTTGAGCCAAAACTGAAATCTGATTGTCTTGCTTGTCTTCTTACAGTGATGAAAAATCTGAATTGTACTCAGTCAAGCTGGGAAATAGAGAAGCTGAGCAGTGACCTGAAAGTGTATAGTCTGGAACAGGATCTAGAAAAGCTCAAGCAAGAGTGCAACAATCTCAGAAAGGAGTTGCAAAAATCCAAGCAGAAGGTACCTTTATTTTTAAGGACTATTTGTATTAACAGATTTTTCTGTGTTATAGCGTTATTTTAAATCCCTTGTTCAAGCAAAATCAAAGGTAAACAAAGATATATAAAGTACATAATTGAGTGAAAAATGAACATCCTAGTAAAATTAACCTTAAATATTCTTGTAGACTGGCTTGTTTCTTGGGAATTGTACAGTTACGTAGGTGAGATTTCTCAGCTGTTGCCCATATAACAACAGAAAATAAAGCTTCACAATTTCTTATAAGTAGACGGTCAGATCAAAGTGTTCTATGCTGGTATTTGTCTTGGGCCGGACTTAGGAAGTTTGGGAAAGACCTGGTTTGTTTGAGGTTTCTTGTTTTTCTTTTAAAGCAATAGAATGCTTACGTTAAAAGATAGCATGAACTTTGCTGAAGGAGCTCCAGCAAAGCAAGGTAGTCGTGTGAAGCTTGTCAGGCAAGTGGATTTTTTTAACAAGGTTTCCAGAATCTTGCTATACTTCTTAGTGCCCTTCCCTGCAATATCTGGGGCAAGTGTCTGTTGTGAGGGACTCATTGTGTAACGTAGATGTGCTTAGGATCTCAAAAAGGAAATTAAGCTATCTTAACAGTAATAAGATGCATTAAGTTTAAAAAAAAAAAAAGATGTCTAGTGCATGTGTACTGCTTTACATGATAAAAGCTGCAGTGGCCGTTGCTAGGACTCTGCAGTCACATTGAAGTTACACAATAAATTTAGAAGATTTAAATGTGATTGATTGAAGAGGCAGACGATTTTAGGTTCCTTATGGTCATTATTGATTATGATTACGTAATCTTGAGTCACGTAATATTTGAGTGAGCCAATATTCAGGGTACGTAAGACTGCACCTCTCCTGGGCATTCAGGGACCAGACTAGAGCTAGCTTGAAGTCAAGTCTTTCTCCCCTGCTGGCCTGAAAACATAGATATAGGTGGGGTGCTGGGCTCTCAGCACTGAATGTGTCTCTACAAATCTGCTGCTGTCATGCCACGCTCCTAGCTTACATGGGACAGGCGTACGTGGATCGTCTTGTCTCAGGTTTAGTCTGTGTTTTTTCCACTAGGTGGGGATAAAGCACGTAACCTGGAAGGCATGTGAGGTGTTGGTTAACTTCTGCTACTGTTGGTTGTTGGTTTTGCTTGTACCTGGAATTCTTTCAGGTGTTTTCAATAACTTGTCAATTCTGAAGGCATACTGTAACTTGTATGCAGTTCTAGTGTCTTCGGGTAGCTCTATAGCACAGAGTAACAGCTATATAAATAATTGAAGATTGCAGATTGTATTATGAAAATGAATGTTGCTAGAAAGAACAGACTAAAATAGCAGTGGTAAGGAATACTGGACATGACACTTTAAATAATGCTTATGTCAGCAACTTTTGTTGCAAAGAACAAATATAAGCAACAGCTTTTTTCCTTGTTTTTAATATAATTTCTTTTTGATCCTGGTAACTGCTTAATATAGGAAATAAAAAGATACAAGTTTTCAAATGTGGGGTAATATAGCGCAACTGTTTGGTTTCGTTTTGTGGTTTTTTTTTCCTATGAAATTGAGTCTCTGATGGGTGGGGGTGGGAAGGTCTTCAGGAGGGGAAAAATTGTCAGGTGAAATACAGGGAAATGTGATGAATGGGCAATGACAAGTCAGCATTGTTTCAAACCCAGCTGGTATTTTCGTTATTATTGTTTTTAATTACATTAGTTAGCATTTTCAGATGTTCTCTATCTTAGGCAAGTATACTTTCTATTTTTTTTCTCTATTTTTAGATAGTCAGGTTTTGCATTGTAGTTGATGCAGCGTGTATATTGTATTGGCAAGTTGCTTGAAATGTATATAGGCCATCATGAAGCCACAGTAACAGGTATCAAATTCATAACAGCTTTGGCTAGAGGGAATGGTAGTAGGAAGGGAGCATGAAGAGAAGAGAGATGAATGGGAACTCATCTCAGGTGAAGGTCTAATAGAAACATGACTAATGGAGTGAGCCCAATGCTTGATTTGTTAACAGGACTGTTAACTTCCGTGAGGCTGCTTGTATGCACGATTTAAAGCAGTCTTTCAGACTTCAGTGATAAATTATGTTCTATCATAAAAGTAACTTGCGGAAGTAACCGAAACAGTTTAAATTAAAGGTCTTTATATACTGGGGCAGGGAAAGAACAAGAGAAGACAGACTACTTATTTTTTTTTAATGGAAGTCAAAAGCCTTTCTCAATTTTTGCTTTTCAAAGAATCACAAATTCTGAGAGCTCAGCTGTTTTAAAAAAAATAAGAAAGAGAAAGGAGAGATAATGTGGTAGCAGCTGAGCAATGCTTTCATTTAAGTAGGTAATTTAAGCATTTTTAAGTGGAAATTCTTAATAAAAGTCTTTAGGTCCATTTTGAAAACCACTGCAGCCAACACAAATGAAGACTACTTCTGAATTTTAATTTTAGCGAACTTGTAGTTTCACTGCAGTATTTTCAGATAGAAGATCTGAAATCATACGTTCATTCCTTCTCTATCTTCCCCTCACTCTGTTATGCAGGACCAAGCTCAAGATGAAAATCCATTAACTGGAGACCTCCTTCAAAGGCAAGACATCCAGAGGTATAAAAATCAAGTGGCTTTCATGTCTTATTTTTAGTTTCCTGAGGGACAGTTATTCGAACGAGTAAATATTCTTGCAGCCTCTTCAAATGTGTTATTTCAGTCCTCATCTAATTTCAAGTCTAGGTATACTGATTTAGCAAGATCATTGTAATTTTTTTTTCTTTGTTATGTTGGTAGTCCAGGATGATGATGATAAGAAAACATTTAGATCTTCAGATTGTTGTAATGAAAATGAAAGTTAAATTATCTTATATTTAAAAATCAGCTTTTTAATATTACTTGACTTGAGGAGGTGGTAGATAAATTTTCAAGTCTCATCCCAGCTATAGATATCTTCATTCTGCATATGGGGAGGTTTCTGTGTTTGCATAGGTGATGGCTTCAAATCTCCTGCTTAGTGTTGAACACACATTCTTACTTAGCACAGTGCAATAATATTTCTACTAGAAGATATTTTAAAGGTGGGGGTTTTTTTTAATATTGAGGAGCCATTGTGTGACGTATTCAAAAAGAAATATCAATTTTCCAGAAAAACGCTACCACATCAGAAAGCATTTGTTCCCATTTTGCAGCCATTCAAATAATAATTGTGCTTATGAACTAAACTCCTATTTTATCCTGTCTTGAGTATGTGTGCTGTATTAGAAAGTATATATATCCTTTAATTCTCTACGCAAAAGAACAATTCATGAATGGATGAAAGTTCCCAAATGTTCTGTCTGGCAGAAATGAAATACTAACTGCATCTCTTACACCCAGTTATGCCTGTTCGTGTACTTACACGATTTTCCACAAGAGGGAAGAGTGGTCCTTCATAATGACAGATGGTTTAGCATAATACCTTGTTGCTTACTTGGGTATTGAAGAGACGGCAAAGGAAATCAGTCACTGAATGAGAACAGCACAGATATTTGTTTTCATATGTTCTCTGGTGTTGTGATGGTAATGTTTTACACACTATACACGCATTGCACTTTCACCTTTCACCTTGACTGAAACAGCTAGCTAACACTTTTTCTTGTGGTTTCTGCTGGAGTTTCATAGTCCGTCTTACACGCCTGAAAAAAGGTGTTATTTCAAGGTAAAGCAGTTATCTCTTTGATCTTCCAGAGCAGATTTATTCCACAAAGTGACGTTCAGGTGGCAACCATCTGAATTAGTGTATGTACAGTATAGTGTTTATTGTAATATGACATAAATAATGAATGTGTAATGTTTACTGAATATGTAAGCCCATTCAAAAATCTGTGGAAAAATTGAAAAACCTCCTGTGTGAACCATATGTAGCAAGCAATCCTGCTGTTTATGTGAGATGGAGGCATTTGCAGTTAGTTAACTTTTTGGAAAGTAATTACTTCACATTCGTCAGCAGTTTGCAAATCTGACTTTCAGTTCTCGTTCTGCAAATCTACTTTGCTGTCGATTTAGATAGGCTATCATATTCAAGGTTTATATTATATGTTAGGAGGCAGTATAGGGTAAACTTCCAAGCATGTGGAATCCTTGGTCTTCAATTGCAAATTCACTGAAAATTAGGCTTTGCAATGGGATTCTAGGTCAGTATCCACAAAAGCAATTAAAATGTTATGTGTGATTTAAGTGGAATTCTGGTACCTGCATCCCTTTCCAAGATGCTTTTAAAAGCGCTAAATGCATGTTACAAAATTTACCTAAGCACTTTCCTTCTGGTTGGTGGCAGCCAGTGAGCTGTTCTTCTATTTACCACTTCTTTATTAAATATTGGACAGTTCTGTTTTGATATAACTAAAGTTTGTTTGACCTTATTTTTGAGACCAAAACACATGAATAAATGAAGTATGGTTGCCACATCAACTTAATTTTCAAATTGTCATGTCTTAAAAGTTCAAAGAGCCAAATGGATTCTGCAGTAAAAAGGCCACAGGTTCAGCTGAATTTCTTGAAGTATCAGTTCTGAAAATGTTAACTTTTTATCTATCAGAATTGCTGATACCTAATACGTTACCTATTAAAATATCAGCTTCCTCTGTTCTTTTACAGAGCTTTTGAATCTGAATTTTTGTATTCCAGGGAAATATTTCTGTGCATAGAAGAAGGTTTAACTTCTTTGTTTTAAGGGATCTCTTTTAGCGTTAACTTGCAGAACAGAATAATAGCTGTTTCTCACAGTGCTTTTGAACACATTCACGTCTGAGAAATTTCACACAGGAGTGATCCTAGGTTGCTATTTTAGAGGGATAGAAATCTGTGTATATGCATGTTTGAAAATACAGTTGTTCTACAGCTTAATAGTTCTAAGTCATCTCAACAATAGCTTGAGGTACGGAACTGTTTCAAAACAAACATCTTTGAGGTGAATATAGTGAGGAAGAAAGAAATATTCTGAAAACTCTCATCCGTGATACTTGTCCTCAATAAATGTGTTTTGGTAGAATGTTAAGCATTTAAAAAAAACGTTAAATCATTGATTTCATGTTTCAGTTGAAGTAACTGCATCCTTATGTCTTTGAACACTAGGTTAATTATTAATCAACATAAACGTGGTGTTCCGCAAGCCTTTACTCGAAATTTTACCAAGAAACGTACGGCGATGCTGACTTTTCTGATTTATTTTTTTTTTCCCCTTGATTTTCTTACTAGCTAATAACCTGAAACTTCAATGTTGGAACAGTGCTGCTGTTGCTAAATATGTTTCCCACAATATGCTATCTTATCAGAGAATGAATTGGGTTACTATTTTTTAAACTGTCTGATAAGGCAGTGTATTAACATAAATTAGATGACTTGAATATGAAACAGTACGTTTTATGTTTTAGTTCGGTCTGTGTGGGCGTGTTTGGATCTCAGGTATCCAGTCTGAATTCATTGTGGCAAAGTGAATGGTGTAAAGACCTAAATACTGGTTTTTTGACTGAAATTATGATCAATTAACATTACTAGGATCATAAGATACGATGGTGTGCATGGTTATTTATCAGAAGCCACTCAAAGCTAATATTCTACCTTGTTGGCAGTCTAGTGTCCATTTAATATAGATTTTTTTAAAATTATTCCTTTGAGATTCCTACTTTTATGGGAAGACAGGTAGTTTCAAATAATGAAATTGGAGAATATGCTTCATATTTCTTTCCATTCGGGGAACTTGAAATTATTGGTATCCTCTAGTATGTTACTATATGTTTTATTTGACTCTTGCATATTATAATATATAATACACAAGGGTCCATCAGTTTAAGACAATT
This sequence comes from Platalea leucorodia, assembly GCF_965183815.1. NCBI lineage: Eukaryota > Metazoa > Chordata > Aves > Pelecaniformes > Threskiornithidae > Platalea > Platalea leucorodia. Next base: position 124,574,770 of record NC_138823.1, read on the forward strand.
ATCAGTACTGCTCAATTAATCTTGAATTATGGTACTCTAGCAAAATTTGAAGTGTATGTCAGGCAAAAATGATTTATTAACAGTTAATGTTTGATAAGCATGTTAACAGGCACGAGGGTGCTTTAGAGGTGTCAATTATTTAACTTTAAAAAAAATTTTGTTTTGCAAGTGTGCAACAAGCATATTGGGAACTGAAGAGAGAAATGTCTAATTTGCGTCTAGTGACTGACGTGCAAGCTGAGGTTCTACGAAAACTGAAAACAAACCCAACAGCGACCAAGAAAGGCAAGTCAGTGTTTGCAGTAACAGACCTTACAAACACAAACCATTGATTCAAGCTGTACCATTTTAGAAAGAAACTAGCTATCATATCTTATCAGAATCTCATCAATTGAAGTTGATAAGCTAGACTACATTATGGTTCCAGCCTACCCATTTTCTGCTTTTGCTTCTGTCTCATACTGGTCAACTTCACACATAAAGGTGTTGCTGATGTGTTTTTTCTTCAGTACTGTATTCTGTTCCCCTTGTGGCTTTTTTCTCAGTCAAGTGTTGCTTATGTGCACAAGGCTGAGGTGTTAAGTTTACTCGTATTTGACCTTTTACCACAACTACTTCATATTAGGGGGAAAAAAAGTCTTTTTGCAAACGCGGTCTTATTTTCCCAGTATAGTATATATAAAGTATTAATTTGGCAATATTTTAAAATCAGACTTTAATAGACTGAAATTCCGTTATGGTTGCATATTTCTTTATGTTGGCATTCAGAAAAGTTGTCTTTCTAGCAAAATGCTATGCAAGGTGACATTTTCTGAATGTCAAATACTGAGGCTGCAAAACTGCCTTATTTCTGCTGCTACACTGCAAATAATTAAGGGGAAAATAATTTCCACATAAAGTATGTATAATTTCTGTGAGCAGTTCATCAGGTGGTTCTTCTATTTCATATATATGTTTTTCTCAAGCCAAATGCTTTACGAGAGAGCGTTCTTACTCTGGTGGGGCCAGACTATCAGTCTGACCGTTTATCGCAGTGTTTATTTCCTTTGTTTTCTGCTCACTTCAATTGTGGTATTTGCTGTGTTCAGAATACAGAGGATGCTGGTGAAAGACGGTGAACTTGGTTACAATATATCGGTGACAGTCTCTGATGTCCCTGTCCATTACAAGACCAAGGCCATTTGTTTCTAAACAGCTTGGATTGGCTTGGTGAGGTAACGGTAGGATTCACCTCCAGGTCAATCGCTGCCCTTGTCTGTGGCCAGCAGTGATTAATGATCTCTCTGGTACTTGGCTGAGAAATTATCCATGCGTTTTGTAGACTCGGTCATACTGTTGCCAGGTGAGTCCGGGTTCCTACAATTCTAAGACACAGTTGTCAAATAACTTCAGGAGACAAACTGGGAACTGAATGAGGTTTTAATCCTTAAGTCTGTCGAGGTTTGATGCGATCACATTGTATTTTTGTGTCCTTATTTTTAATTTGGAGTTACCTGTCTTGCCACTACGCTCGTACTGATTTTTCTCCTCTCCTGCTTGGTGAACAGTCCAATTGTCTGCAGTTGCTAATGCAGTTGTCCATCCACAGCTTTAAAAGGCAGTATGGATTAACTGGGAAACAATGCTTTTTTGCTTTTTGCTCTGTAGGCTTTTTTCAGTAATTTTTTCAGAAGTATGTAACTAAGAGTGGACGGGTTCGGCAGAAATGAAAACTTTTTTTTTTTTACCTTGCTTGTCAGCCACACTTACAAATGCAATGCAGATACATCTGTGCTTATATTTATAGAAGAATCTTGGCTTATGCAAAATATGGGTAGAATGACTTAAAACTTCTACTTCCTATACCTGCAGCACTAGCTATTATAGCAGCAACTCGTTTGTATATGGTACGAGAGGTGCGTAACGTCTACAGAACACAATGTATTCATTGCTCTGTGGGTGATGCTAACAGTGTGAGTTAACACACGGATTCTCCGTAGCTGTCATTTATGTATGGAGGCATTTTCAACAAACATGTGTCCACTCATGGGGTGGCTGGTTTGGTTTTTTTGGGTTTTTTTTTGTTTTGTTTTGTTTTTTTAACATTTTCAATCCATTTTCAGTATATTCCATTTTTCTTGAACTTCTAAAGGTCTGTAGACCTCAAATTGCTTTTGACGCTTGTCAGCACGAAGAGGCCAAATCCAGTTCCTTAGCATCTTTCAGGCGTGATGCCTGTGCTTTTGGCTGACGTTTGCAAATTGGGTACCACCTTTTAGTTCTTAGTGACAAATGGAAGTTGTATTCTTTGACCAAGATACTGGCTCCTCTTTCTGTCAGTTAAGAACTAAAGTTACAAATCACAGTTAGTATTCAAGATTCATAGCTATTCTATAAAACTACTTGTAGAGACACGAGTTTCTTTAACTGCAAGAATGACGACATGTTTATGTAAATTATCGGCCATCTGTTCAGATGCGCGTTGAAGGTGCAGCTCTTTCGTTTCAGGTAGATGCTGTTCTGTTTCAAAATCCTCCCCTTCCTAGCACGGTTTAAAACGCCTCTGGAATCTCAGATGGCTGAATTTCATTGCTGTCTGTCGCTTTACCTTCAGAAGTCAGACAGTAGTGAGGCATAGAGCACCCGTGAACACCATGCGTTTCCCTCTTACTGCTTCATGGACAGTGAGAATTCACAGAATCATAGAATCATTTAGGTTGGAAAAGACCCTTAAGATCATCGAGTCCAGCCGTTAACCTGTCACTGCCAAGCCCACCACTAAACCATGTCCTTGAGCACCGCGTCTACTCTTCTTTTAAATACCTCCAGGGATGGAGACTCAACCACTTCCCTGGGCAGCCTGTTCCACTGCCTGACTGCCCTTTCGGTGAAGAAGTTTTTCCTAATATCCAACCTAAACTTGCCTAGACTTCAGGTTCTTGGCAGCCCGAGAACACAACTTGTTAAAAGAATCGGTAGAGCAGGAAGAAGCAGGCTATGTGTAAGCAGTGTTCTGAATCTGGCTGATTTCTCCAAGTGTATGAAAATCCTCTCTGTTTCAGCATTCATTCCAGTCTTGTCAAAAAGGTCATCAGTTTGTTTGTGTTCAAGTGGGAACAGGAATGTTTCCTTGGTGTTGGGTCTATTTTAGACATTGCGATTTCAGGATCTCTGGTTCATCTTGCAAAATCAGTCTGAGGAGGTTAGTATGTTCAGTTCGTGACTTTTAAGTAGTTACTGAAGTAAAATACGGTCTGAAAATTTGTAGCTTGAAAACACTGGGTTTAACATAGCAGCTATACTGTAGTACATTTGGAGTATGAGAAATATGCATTAGATAATGTCATTTAAAAATCTTTTTTATCTTCTTTCTTCAGCTGCCTCTGCCACACCAGTACAATGTGTTGACTTGAACATTTCAAAGCGGAATTTTACATCTGGGGTAGCCTATAAAAAACTCTCCCAAAACGATAACGTACTCTGCAATGCTGCGTCTCCCCCTCTGCCGAGAGATGTAAAAATCCCACCTGAAAGGGTGACTCTACAAGCATGGACAGATGAGAGACCCATTCCAGTCGATGGCAAAACGTTTCAGGAACACCATTCGTACGGGAAAAGCTCTCTGGAAGATAATTCCTGGGTATTCCCAAGTCCTCCAAAGCCTAATGAGAATGTGTTTTGGGAAATGAAAAATAAAACCACCTTGTTAAACTGTCCAGCAGACTACCTGGATCAGTGTAATCAAAACTGTCTGCACAAGAGTTAAAACAATTTTTAGAATGAACTGAGGCTTTTTTAGAATGGTTCTGAATAGGCACCTTAATGCTTGAACTTTTAAAGAGGGAAAACAAATTGCCTGAACTGTTCTTTCTGTATTTTTAATTCTAGTTCCGAAACAGAAAGCCTGGTCTTCCTCTGCTGTAAATCAGGAGCAAGTTCCTTCAAGTTAAAGCTGTGCAGGTATAATGTAAATACAAAGAAATCTAGCGTGGGGCCTAGACAGTCTTGTACTGCAAATGGCATACATTTGCAAAAGATTACACTGAAAAGTGAGTTCTTGGAATAAAACTAAGAAATCTAGTCTGTATTTGTTTGCTATTTATATGTTATCAAGAAAATACTTGGTATCCTGTGTTAAAACTTGTACCAGCTCTGAGCTTATTTTTGACAGTGGTTTTTTTTTCAGAGTAAGACATAAAATGAAAAATTGGATTATCTCTCCCTTCCTCCTTTCAATTAACTTTCCGATTCCTCTGGTTTAGAAATGCATTTTTATGTAACTTTTAACTAAGAAAGGTGAGATTTTCTTGTCAAAATCTTGATTTATATTAGATAGTGGCAAGAGAAGAATCACTCCTAGGCTACCCTGTTGAGATTGCACCATTTTGGGCCTTATTGTGAATGATACAGGATGATAAGTAATGCTGCTGAACACTGAATCCTGGATGTTCAGCTCGTCTCCCTCAGCTGCCGCTGCAGGACACAGACCTCCTTCTGCGCACAGCGCTGCCTGCCACAGAACCATCCCCTTCGCAGTGCAGCGATCCTCATCGTGCCTCCTTTGCACAGCACCAGAACCGTGACTTTGTATTTGTGTGGTGGTGAAGGCTACTAACTTTTCTTTTATTAAAGAAACAAAGCCTTAATTTAATCAGACTACGTGTTGTAGCATTGTTGATATACGTAAGTATTGTTGTGGTATCTTTAGTATGCCACTAAGAACTAGAGTTATTTGAATTGCAGCTGCCTGCTTTATCCATTATGGGTGTCTAAGTACTATTTTTTTTTTCTCTTAAGGCCAAGAACTGTTTTTAGACAAATACAATTTATGCCTATTTTTTTTTTTTTTAAACTGCTCTGCTTCATGTCTGGCTTAATACAACCGGGTTAAGTGAAATGCCTTTGACTGCTCAATGCGTTGAAGAAAAATGCTTTGTATTTTACAACCGTGATATCTAACTTGTAATGGGTGGGAAGACACTTAATACTAAATATGTTACTTACACATGAGTGGGCAGGTGGGTGAAGTACACAACTTCACAGGTCCAGCTTAAGATCAGCATAATAAAAATTAATTTCTCAGCTTTTTAGCAGCAAATGATCTTAAAATTGCTTGCAAATACATGAGGAAGCTATGACTGTAGCATAGCCGTAGTAATGATGGGCTGTAAAAGTGCTACCAAGGTGCTCCCTGACCTGTGTGGTTGCAGATACTTTCTCCCCTGTGGAGGAAGTACTTCCTATGATGCCTATCTTCTTCTCCTCTTTCAGGCTGTCTATCAGAGTTGAAAAAATGCCTTCCAGCTACCTTCTACTGTATTAGTGAACAGCATACATAAATAATGTTTCCCATTCACCAGATATTGTTTTTATCTTTCTATTATCTTGCTCACGTATACTGGCTTGTCTGTGATTAATGGAAATGGTGTCAGATGCTGGAATTTATTCTGACCAATGAACACAGCTGACTCAGGGGAGTACAATCTCTTGGAAAGTAATAGAACAAAACCCAATATGCATAAAACAAATCCAAGTCACTAGGCTTCAGCTGATAGAACCAACTACCTGTGTAATAACAAAGCAGCAGAAACCATTTCTCATGTGGCTGCATAAGCTATGTGGTATCTAGTTCTAATGTAGCTTACTTTTGGGGGTTCCCCACCTCCACAGTACAGAGGATTTTTATTAAGTAATGTATTATCCAACAGACAGCACCATGATTAATACTTTGATTTGTGCAATGAAGGAATTCTACTGTGTAAGATTTTAAATAAATTTATTTTTGTTTGAAATTGGTTTCACTTAAAAATCTCCTTTCAGTAGTGGGCACAAAATTTTTTTACTCACTTTTAATTTCTTGATTGTGTATAGAGGTCATTCCAAACACAAACAATTGATTTGAGGCTCATCCTCCTCCATCCAGGAAAAAACCGAACATCCCCTGCAGACTGTTTCGACGTATTCTTAGATGTTGAAACCTGAAGGACTTAGTTACCTTAAGCTACGGCACCTTCCTGGGGTTAGACTACTTGTGGCAAAAGGCTCCTGGTCGGCCTGTCCTGTGTGACAGGGAAACTGAAAATGAAGCTGCTCTGTGCCGCGCCTGAGACTTTCTGGGCTTTGCCTTTGACTCTTGGTTTATCTCTGTGCCGCTTCGCGGGCTGGAGGAGGGAGCAGCGATGTTTCCCGAGAGGGACTTCAGAAGAACTGCTGCTACCTGAGAGAGGAGGGCAGGCTGGCGGCGAGCTTGCTGTAGGCAGCATTTCCCATCCGCTGGCTCGTTGCTGTGGCCACACCGTAATATTTGAAAAAAGTCCCCCGGCTTGAAGTCACTTGGGAGCTTGCTGGCCCGTGAAGCATCTCTTGGTCTGAAGCATACAATCAAATTTTGACTCGGGATGGAAAAGTCATTTAAATCCGTGCCACTAGTGGCTTACAGTGCTTTTTCCATTTTCAGAAGTGAAAGCTTTTCATCGCAGTGACAGCAAATTACGTGCAGAAGTAGCTGTAGTGAGGAGGTTCTGCTGTTTTGTGTGCGCACGTGCGTTTGTTACAGAAAACCGTAAAATTGCATAAAGTAAGGACCAAAGTTCTCAAATGACACCGAAAGAAAATTCACTTGAATGCAAACTTGGAACATTTCAAAACTTCACCCAACCACTGATTTGACAATTTTGAATTTAAGAAAGCAGTAATTCCTTTTCACAGAAATGGAAGACGGCTTTTGGGGCAGGAGGAGGTTGTTGCTTTGCACATTTAAGTGAGCATATGGCAGGCTGATGAATATGTATTTGGATATTTGGAGAGTTGGCTAAATTCTAATAACTAACTAACTCATATGTAAACTTCCACTGTTTGGTTCATTTTAAATATTTTTAAAATCTGACCACTTTGAGTCTCCCTGCCAGTTTTATGGCTTTACAACTGATTAGTTTTCCTCTTATGTGAACTAGCCATATTGAAGAAAGCAAACTCCCAAATTAGCTGTGATGCAGTGTCAAATTTTTACAGCTGGAAAAAGACGAGAGCAGTACTGGACATATGGGGGAGTTACAGTAAGACGACACCCAGTCCAAATAACGTAACACAGGCCCATGCAAGTATAATATGAACTATACTGGTGATGTAAAACAGATCTCATTTTATTTCAAAAACTACTTGCAGTAGACTTTGACACCCCTACGCTCAGGCACCTGTATTTTTAATGATGCTGTGGCCTGGTAAAGGAAGAGTGAAAAGCTCTTGTACCTGACGGACTCACCTGCGTTTCCTTCTGGTGCTCAGAGAGGCCCTGTGAAGACGAGTGCTCGCAGAGCAGTAAGGTGTCTCCCTGTTGCTCTGTGCAGGTGAATACAAAAAGGCAGGTGGGTTTTGGGGGGGGTGTTTGTATTGCTTTGTTTTATAAGGGTCAGCCTTTTGCCCCTTTCTGGGTGGGAGGGGTGGTGTGCTACTTGCAATTGTATGAACATAGGACAGTGGACAAAAGTTTGTTTTTGTGGTTTTTTTTATTATCATCAGCACTAAAGGTAAACCCTAATTTTAATCGAGTTGCAAAATCCCAAGCCTGATTGATAAGCAGTTGAACTGTTTTTTAACAAAAAAAAATCTGTTCTCTGTAGTAAATGTGCTGTGATGTGAAGCGAGATCAGTGTCCAGCAGAATTCATTTCGTTCTATTTTAAGATGGAAGAGAGAAAGTGGTTCAAACATCAAGATACAGTAATTAAGTGGTAAGATGACAGTGTTTGAGCATGGATGGTTGATGTAGGGGAAAAGCATGAAAGAAAGAACCAGGTGCTTATTGTTACCGAACTGATTTTTAACTAGATGGAACACTTAACGTTTCAACTGTATTTGACCATTTTTGGACGAGCAGAGTAAAGAGAGAACACAAGCTTGCAGGAATTACTTGAGGAGGAGTACGGCTGTACTAAATATGAGGCAGAATGGGTTTAATTGCTGGGTGAGGACTCAGAGACTGCACCGGTAGGTAGTTCCACTCCTCTTTGAAAACCCTACGCATTACAGAATGCAACTCATCTTCCCTCAGAGTTTTCATTTTACTCTATGAAGGCAAACTTTTTAAGTAAGTCAGTCAGTCTATGACGCCCTTTTCCTCCTTCCTTTTAGATTTCACATTTGTAGGGGGCTTCTCTCAGGACTTTGAAGAGAGCTTTGGTACACTGAACTGAAAAATGGGGGCATCCCGGATGCTTGTCAACTTCTCCCAAGTGGTATGAAGAGGAAAAGATGGGCCCCTGTGCTGCAGGAGCTGTGACAGACGCCTCGCTGCACTGCGCAAGGGTGCTAGGTGACAAATCCGTCTCCTGGCTTTAAGACCCGATTCCACCAATGTCAATCAATCAATAGTGCCACATAGTGGATGGTTTTACACTGGCTGAGCACACGGTTCCCATTCAAGGGGTTAAGCACCGGGTGCGGGCTAGCGGTACGGCTACGGTGAAAGCCGCGCAACTTTGTGAAAGCTTCTAGTTGGTCTTAAAATTGGAACAGGCAAAAATTGGAACGGGCAGTCTTAAAATTGGGACTGCAAACACTCGGTAATGCCACCTTAATTTTTAAGGAGGTCACGTGTTAGAAAACATCAGGCACGCACTTACACAAATACTAGCTACGATGGGCTAGCGGCACTTCAGACTTTTTGGCTGACCTACTTGAGTTAGTCCCTGCCTCTGCACTTAAGTAATCTTTTTATCTTAATAGGCTAACTTGAAAACATGGGAGATACACCTAGACTAATTCCACCAATTGTCTACTCCTACGCAGAATAATAATGTGTAAGAATCCTGCAGATTTGATTTCAAAATGAAAAGACATATGAAGAAACATCTAGGGACCATTAATTAGAGTTGCAATCCCTGGTTTAGATGAAGATGGCCAGGTGAAGTACGGCGTGTCTGCACTGATGTCAGCTGCCTTCCTCATCACCTGGAGCTGGCTACTCGCAGTAAGTACCGGCAGCTACATGCTTTGTTGGGAGGCGGAGGGCTGAGGGGGGAAGACAACCAGACTTCCAGAGCTATACCCTCTCATCATTCATTAATAACTTCTGACCTAACAGAAGTGCTTTTTTAAAAATACTCAACACATCATAGCAAAAATGCTTCCGGTTCACTGCTGAAGGCCTTGTCCATACTGTTGCTGTCTTCTTACATTGGTTAGAATCTAGGGCCGTTTCCCATTAACCTGAGCAGGAAGGACAGGTTGCAGCTGAGACAAAACCAAAACCAAAGCCATTTACTAGTAGGAGAGTGTCACTTCTTCATAGAATTCTTTCTGTCATTTAAACTTTAAATAAAAGATGTAAATGCAATTAAAATACAGGATACTGCACAAGACATTAAGAAAGTAAAAGGTATGAAACCAAGAATTTAAAACTAGGAAACATCACATTAAGGCCATGGGTGTGTTGCAGAGGAAGCTGATGCCAGAGCCAAGGGCAAAGCCCAGCTCTAAGTGCCACGGTAAACAAGGGAGGAGCTGCAATAACCCACTCCTTCCTTACACTCACAATAGCGTAGGTCAACAGAAATGAAGGGCTGACAGCATAATTCAGTACATGCAATTTCAGGCTTGACAGTAGAGCCTGGTTATCGGTCCTTCACGTGAAGCATGTATAGGATGGGGGGGGAGTAATACCTGCAGGTTAAACCGGGCCATGTTCCACTACAGGCATTAGTTCCTTCCCAGCAGCACTAGTCAGTGCCCTGGGGTCCCCCCTCACCTGCTGAACATACTTTCTGCTAAGCCAGAAAAGAAGAAACCCATTGCTGGTGCCACTGTCTGTAGTCACCGGCTGTAGTGTGAACCTCAGTAAGACCCAGGTGAGCCCTCGGTGCAGGCACGTACCGCTGGCAGCACACAGCACTGCCCTCTAAGAGAACGCTCACCCCAGCAAATCCCCTTGGGAAGTGCTTTTGACAAAAATTAAAACCAGCCAGGCTCGCTTTCCAGAGGCTGAAAATGTAGCAGGTTTTCACAGTGGGACAACAGAACAGTTGCTGTCCTTAAAAAACATTTCACCATCTACCTGAAGTTTCCTCTTTTTTAAATACATACAGGGAAACAACTGATTTTCCACTAACGTGGCATAGTTTTGTTTTCCAAAACACTTGAACTGAGGAGTCCAGAGCAAGTACAGGTGTAGGAAACGTTATTCCACAGAAGCTATTTTAAGGTGGTTCGTTTTAGAGCTGAGTGCCACTTAAGTTTGCCCAACGAGGCTGCATGCTACACATCTTTTCAGCTTCTCACTCGCAAGCATTCCCTAATCCTCCAGCCACTCTTGCTGTGTAACAGCAGAAGCAACATTATTATTGATTATTCCAGGAAAAGGCACAGAATAAAGAGCAAGGACTAACCTGCAACGTTAGGTACTTCACATACATGTGTCTCAAAGTCTGATGGGATTTTCCTACTTGAATAGCTTTAGAACAGTACTGGCTTTGTGGTGAAACACTAGTAAAATAAGTCACATTTTGCATGTTCTGATGGAAAACTAATAAATCTTACTACTTACTTACTCAGGCAAAAATCTTTTTTTGTAAAATCAAGGCATTAAAATTACCATGTAAGTTTTCTAAATGCAGCCTTTTCTCACTTGTAAAGAATTTTTATTTCAAAATGCTTCAAAAGATACCCCAAAAGAGTAATACAAGGTTTTACTCACTACCTCTAGTGAAGCCATTTATGCCTCTGAGAGTTCTACAATTAAGCAGCTTCAAGTATCAGCCTACAAATCCTTTGTGTGCCCCTTTTTAAACAGGGACTTGCTTACACTGTTTCTGCAAGAAGTGACCTGCACCTTACATACCTAGTTAAGTTGTTCTGACTCACCTCTACCCGTAATAATTTGCTAGTGTGGTCACTCACTCACCCCTGAAGTGTAGAAGCTTATACAATCAATCATCTTCATTCTGAAAGAGGAAAGCAGGGGAGGATACTGCTCTCGATGCTGCCTTCAGCGTGCCTTCTCCCCTTCTCAGGGAAGGTCTCGATCAGATGACTTTTTTCCTCTAGAGTCGAAAGAGTCAGTCTGGGCCACGCATGGGCAGGGGACATCCACCTCTTCTGACAATGTAGACTTAAAAATGAGTCATGGCATAGGCAAAAAGTACTGTCAGGCTCTCATATGACTCAACATTTTCATGAAAAAGAGAAATCAAATCGGTCCAAGAAGCTCTTCTCTTCTGCATTTGCCACCCTTCTCTTCTAGTGAGAGCATCAAGAGCATCTCCATACACCCTCAGCTTCCGATGACAGACCAATTTTAATGTACACCCAATTTGTGATCAGTTAATACAACTTAAATTATTCACCCTTAAGTTTTTATGTAGCCTGCCACACATAACTAGACAAGCCTTAAATTCCAAAAGACCTTTTGTAAACTGGTTTCAGAACCTCAGGTCCAGACAGAGGAACAAACCTTTGCAACTTCTCTTGCAAACTGTGACAGCATGCTTTATATCTTTAATCACAGAAAATTAAAAAAAATTGAATTCTAAGTTCAGAGATTATTTTATTCTCCATTCATCTCATTTTGTGTATTATTTCAGTCAAATTCCACAGAGGGGTACAGATGATTTAAGTCTGTTTAAATCAAGTCAAATCAAAGTTGGATATAAATTTTGAAAAGTTCATTTTAAGTTTTAACTACACATTTGAAGTAAGCTTCTGTCTTTTTTTCTTAATTCCAGTTGCTCTGTATTCTTCTCTTTGCTTCAAATATTCTGTTTTGCATTCCTCATAGAATAATGGATCGGAATAGCTACAAGACAGACAAATACATAATACTGGTTTTCATCTTGGAATATGGAACAGATATTGCATGAATAACAATCAATCATAACTGATCTTCCTTTCACACCCAGAGAACATTTGCCTGCATACAATAATAAAATACCTTTTTTTTTATAAAGTACGTAAGCAGTTAGAGTTATCTTCATAAAGTCTAAATACTGAGTTGGTCTGCATTCTCTCATGATCGTGCTCTCTCTTGAGGTGTAGTCCTTTTCAAGCCTCTACAGTGAAGCCATGAAGAGGAAAGGTAGAAAACGGGAAAGACATGTGGTACTTCAGTTCAGCTAAATAATTTGTTATTATTCGCAGTTAGCGTCCTCAGCATGGGAATCTGCCGGAGTACACTTGTATTTATGCACTCAAGCAACTACTGGGAACAGGTTCAACTGTATGTCTTGAACGGTAAACATGTACATCCTTGATCGTTAAATTAATTTTTCTCGTAATTTTGATTTTAACTATAATTATTCAAGCACTAAACATTTTTTTCAGTAGTGTGTATTTGGCTCGGATGTTGCCTTTTTTTTTTTTTTTTACCTTTATTTTTTAAAGGCAAAACTTAATGCATGGAGGTATAGACAAATAAAACTGAATAGCTCCAGCAAGTTCTCACCGCAGTTAGGCTTGAACGCTTGCCTGGCTGCACACGTTTTTTCATCAATTCCCAAATACCTGAGAATAACGGTCACTAGTTTAAAGGCATTTAATTTTAATCTCTGGTTTAACAGGGCAGGACACACATTCCACTAAAAACCAAACCAAACCAATCCCCTTCTCCTCCCAGTCAAACTCAAAAAATCCCCAACCCTCACGCTGGGAAATTCAAGAATCTAACACCTCAGCCTGATGGCACTGGGGATAAATTAGGACTTCCAAAAGAGACGTTTCAATCCACCATGGCATGAAGTTGACCTCTTTAGTATCTAACAATTTCCCATTGCTGCTGCTGCTCACAACAGCAGGACACTTTCAGGACAAAGACTAAATCTTAAAAAACAGTTCAAGATGCAAAAGCAAAACAAACTTATCCTGTCTCACTAACAGAGCGTGAAGGTGCTTCTGCGCTCACCCCCATTCCCCACATATGTAATTCAGCGTAGTGAGTACAGGGCTACATGTTGTTCTGGGCTGAAAATCTAGATCCGTCACTATTTAAATGAAGAAGAGAATCTTGATAGCCACAGGACAGCTTTATTAAGGAAATAAAATCTTGTCAGGTAGGACCCTGACCAGCACATTTTTCTCCAAAATGAAGATGCAATTTTCAGAACATACATCAAAGTCACCAACCTTGCAAAATCCTTTTGAGAAGATTCAAGATTTCTACTCGTTTTTAGATTAGTATAGGCCATACAACAAAAAAACAACAAAACCTCACGAGGGACTTACTAGCCAACGAGACAATCTTTCAGTGCTGTGTTCTCTTGCCGACACTTCACCACCATGAGAAGACCAGTTTCTTGACAGCATTTAGTAAATGCTGGGAAAAAAAGAAAAAAAAACCACCACAAACTAAATTAAAGTTAAAAGAATGACAATTGGTAAAAAAATGCTCCTATGTGTATAATATTCCATATAAAAAACCCTCACAGAGCAGATCTGATTTTTTATTATTATTAATATAACCATAGCTGGCCCGGAGTCTCATACTGTTTGTAAGGTCTTTGTCACTTGTTTAGCAACAAGATTTTAATTGGGATTCTCCTCTCATATCATGTAACACATTCACACACATACCGCTGTTGCTAATACCAACAAATTTCTGAAGTTATTCTTGCAGCAAATCCATGATTCTTGCGCCTGCTTTTCATACTGACTACCCAGGGCTATCACAGCAGAATAAAAGGAAGCACGAAAAACTAGGTAAGCCAGGGTTGGTAGCGTTTCCTCTACAACAAGAGCTTTTGAAATTATTGAAGTATGTTTGTATCTACAAATTAAGAGGGCAGTAATGTTGACATCAGCTACTATCTCAAAGAAATGCCACTGGCAATCACCTCCTGTGAAGGTTCCCTCGGGGCAGGAGATAATAAACCTGTGAGGTCATGATTCTTTCCTGGCATTTCCAAAAATCCCTTCTCAGAGTGCAAGGAGAAAGCCAGCAGTTTATCAGCTGGGAGTGCCAGGTGGTACTCCATGGCACTACAGCACTCTGAGGAGGACTGCTGTCTTCTCTGTATCTTCTCTGCGTTGTGTAGTGGCCTGTAGCTGTTCTTCAATATGGAGTTTCTCTGAAGTCCAAACAGCTAGTGAAGAGCATCGCCCCCAAAAATACTGATGATCATCAACATTTCTGGGATCATGATCTCTGGCATTTAAGAACAAGGGAATGTCAAAGGACGGAGAGACAATGACCTGTCTCTTCCCAAGAGAAACAATCTTGCATCCATTTGCTCAATGAAGTGAGAGTACCCGGTCAGTCTTAAGGGTCTCGAGACTTAAAAACAAGTCAGTGAGATACTGAAAAAGGAATAGCTTTGGGGGCTGGAGGGGAAGCAAAATAATCGTTAAGGGTGTGGTTTTTATCTGGGAGTAATGAAAATCATGTCTCATTGTTACCAGCACCCTGTACAGGTGTTTCACTAAGTAATAAAGTAGGTTAAGAATTAGCTGTTATTCCTATCAGGAGATTTCAAACTGCTTTGTTATAAGGGGTCTGAGTTAGTAATCATCTGCATTGGCGGGGGGGGGAGAAAGCCAAATGTCCAAGATCAACCCAGTAGCCAGGTCAAGTACCAAGTCAAATCTACTGTGTCCCCTTCCAGAGCTCCACCCATTTCTCCTCTTCTGAGCTTGTCCTGGAAGTGATTTAGTATCCAGCAAATTTAGGGCATACAGAAATCGTTATATTCTTGAACATCTTTAGCAAAACCTACAGCTAATCCAGAAACATCAAAACTCGATGACACTATATCATACAAAGGGTAAATCACGTTATCTATACTCAACGCATATGTACATTGAGTATGTTTATGTACATTCAGTATATGCACATTGAATATCATATGTCTATACATATATATATGCTCAATGCATTGCTCTTATTCTGTTTTGTCCAAAAACTTGTACTTCATGTACTCACACCAGAATCTTCCACTTTTTATACACAGTGATCAGATATGTAATATTTACCGAAGTGGCAATTTTTGTATCACTTCCATTCCTTAAGCTTACTGTACAGATATACCTTCTGAAGTCATGCTGGGAATCAAAAAGGCACCTCTAACACCTGCAAGTTATTGACCATGTGAAAATATGGGCACGACTGTTAACCATACCCACTGTAGCGTAGTCCTGTACCTGTCCTTGTATGTTTTCAAGACATTTAACTGAAGTTTCAGATCTGCCTACTTAGTCACTGTTGATCCTGTACGATGATGTAACTTCCATTCCATCTAAATTTAAATAAGAAAACAGAGATTTGTGCCTATAAAAGCAGCAAGATGGAAACCTATCCTTTGCTCATAGCAGATGCCCACTGAAATTAAGCAATTAAGCATTAAGCAATCGCGGACCACAGTGGGACAAAATCCACCTTCTAGTATCCTGGACGCTACTAGCAAAACTTTAAGGAGAAAGTGATCCAACAGCTGTGAGCAACCCCTAGGTGAGGCTAATCTGCTTGCCCATGGCTCTATTAATTTAACTTTTGATAAAATAACTTACAAAAAAATCATTGATTGCTGAAAGTGTTGATGACAGTCTTAAGTGTCCTCACATTGCCAAACTTACATATGTCTTTGCAAAACGTTGCAAAGAATGTCTTGCCTACTTTGAACATATTATTGAACACCACTTAAACCATCCTTCAGCACACCACCTCATAGCATACACTGGTAACATCACCATACACCGCTTGAAAATGTACCAGATGAAAGTATGCAAAAAATGGCTTTAAATTAACGAGTTAATTACTAGTTTGGAAGACATTGTAACCTGTGCTCAAAGGTATCTTTTAGCAACCATGCTCAATTTCTAAGATCTTGTTTGGTATGTTTTTTAGTTTAGACCTAGAACACATACAATCCACATACAATCCAAATACACAAATGCAACTCTGAGGATACTTCTGAATAGCTGAAGTTTACGAAGCAGTGGAAGCTCAGAAGAATAGCAGAAGTGTGCTATTAGATGATCAAAATGTTTCTTTGGCTTTTAAAGGTGAATCTTATGTTTCTTCTCCTGTTTCCTGGACTGTTTACACTGAATGTCCCTACATCAGCATCTCAGAAAAATCATACCTTAGCATTTCTAAAAATGTCCTTTGTTTTTTCTGGGAAAAACATCAGAAGCCTGTGAAAGCTTATGGTTTGTCTAGTGACCACTTTGATTTCTGCTCTCTACAGGCACTTCCTTAAGTGCTGTGCTGGGTTTTTTCGTAGCAATCATTCCTTCTGGAAACTGTGAAGTAAAAAAACTGCTGAAGACAACAGGAGGTCCCTCTCACTTGTTAGCTCACCAGTCTTGATTGGATCAAGGCGTGATGTCCCAGTAAACACAACCTGAACTGCAACTGCAAGCATTCCCTGGCTTCAGAAGGCCCCGCTTGTGGTACACGGCCAGGCACTGTTGCAAAGTGATAAAACTGCTTCCAGCTATCTAGCTTTAACGTTGCTGATGCTTAACAGCAGAGGGGAAAAAAAGGAGCAGGTTAAAGCATATCGGGCATCCTCATATGAGCACACAAAATTCGATTATCCCTCTCTTCTCTTACTTCCAGCACTTTAAAATCCCTTGGGCAGTCACCCAAGGAGTGTGGTACAAGATAGGTTTAGTTATAAACATTCACCAAAAACCTCACAGGAGTCTGGAGAATATTGTTTTATTTTTAATTATGCTCTGTCTTGCTCACAACCCTTTTGTGAAACAAAACATCTCAAGGTTGAGCAGCACAAAAAGTGTTAAAACTACTGGTTTAGAGAATAATCTCACAAATAGCGCACAATAGTTCCAGATATAATCTCACACCAAGAATTAATCTCTATCTCCGTAATCTTGCCAATCGCCACTCATTCCTCACTCAAGCAGTATCTGCATTGTAGCACAAAGCTTCAGGGTGCATAGCAAGATACCACAAAAGGAGCGGATACGCAGGATCTGATTACAAAGCCATTGTAGTTTAACACTTTAACAGCTACGAGTGGTAATGAGAACGCTAGGGAACCCGGTCCCACACTCAGAGGAACCTGCTTCCTGACGCTGCACGTGGTACAAAGAACAATTGCTCTTTCAGAGCAGAATCGACCTTTTAGAAATCTTGTGCATCATCCAACCTTTATGACTTCAGCAAATGGCTTTCCATGACTTTACAAGCTCATATAATGTTTTCTCTTAATGATTCTACGATTCATATCCTCTCTCCTTGCAAGGAGCACACTACCAAAACAGAACCTCCGGCAGCAGCAAAACTAGCTGCAAATTTGGGTGAGTCTGCAAATTCAGTGCAGATTGTAACAAAAGAGAAAGAAATGTTTCAAACAAATAAAGGTTAACCCCAATATTTATAAATAAAATGAGGGATGGAGCTGCACACAACAGGAGTGAAAATGCCTTGTTAGAAAGGGAAAAAAAGCTTGCCCTCCACAAAATGAACCCTGATGAGGCTTTGCCAGGACAGCTACATATGTCCATCACTGAATGCTCCATGCACAGCTAAGGACAGATCCAGTACTGCGTCAAAGAGCTGCAGGTGCCTACCAGTTACCATGGAAACTGGCTATGGACCCCTCTTTCACCTGCAGCAGTTATGGTTCATGACGTCATATCTGACATAGGTTAGCCCCACAGGCTCTTCTCCGTGCCATAGGCTGTGTCTAAGGGGACGCACACTGAGCAAAGAACTCTGCTCGAGGATACAGCTCACTGCACAGTTCATCACTGATGCAAGGCCAGATTTTGTCTTCTTCCTCCCTCTCACGAAGAAAGCTTTGTGCTTGTCTTGTAAGGCAAATCCAACATATGTTTTGGGCACAGTTCTGAGAATTTTAAGTCTCATTACTTTTTGGCCATCACAGCCACATACAGAAATTTTAACTGCTAAAGCTAGATTACAATTTAGTACCTTCTCTAAATCAACCAAGTATGTAAGACCAAATGGTATCTTTGCCAAGACGAAGGTCTGCTTTCAACTGAAAAAAAACTGAACAAGCGTATTTTAATACAGAGCAACTCAGTTTTGCCAGTTCTCACCTGCTAACTACGTACGGCATGCAGGCACAGAGAGGTGATCTGCCTACGATGGGAAGACCACATAGCTCCTACGATTTTCAGGGACAGACGTGAGGGCTTTGTGGCCGAGGCCAGCAATGAGCCCTTCCACGGGCTGACTCTTCAGCAGGGACCATCTTGGGCCCTCAGTACCTCGGGGAAGCTGCTGAGTTTGGTCCCCGGCACCTCCAGATCTCCAGCTGCCCAGGATCCAAGATCAGTATTTCACTGGGTCTCCCTATCTCAACTTATCTACTTGAGAAAGCAGGACACGGAGAACAAGGGGAAAACCAGCTGCTTTTGTAGATCCTGGCACATGTAAGATCACAGAACAACAGAAGAAAGAGCTTTTAGAAGCCTTCTAAAATTATTTCTAAAGCTGTCCGGACATGCATGGTTTTGTTTTTTATAAGAATTCTATTCCGAGTCTTTGCATAATTCTGTTCAGATACAGAATTATACAAATAATGTTGGAAGTATCAAGAATTATTTTTTAATGTCTGACTGTTATTTAGTGTATTTGATGGTTGATTAAGAACTGCTTTAAGTCACAGAGCACTCTTTTTATTAAGGTTTCTTTGATAATTAAGTAGAAGGTTGACACTGTAAAGAACTTTTTTTACGAAGATCTTTACAGTCCACATAGATCTTTGCTGAAAAATAGTATCTAAGAAGAATGTTTTTCTTCAGTATTCTTAAAAGCTTTTTCCCCCAACTCTGTTTTATACCTTTACTACAAGATAATATGGGAAGCAGATGGAAACTGGAGAGAAACTGGGTAACTGTTCACTTAGAATGAAGACTGGATATATTATTTCCCCGTCTATCCAAGCAGTCAGAGAGGCCTTTAAAAGATCAGTTACATTACCAGAAAGTTAGTTACAGCAAAGCTGGTGGGGGCTTATTAACAGATGTCCTGGTACATATACTTCTTAATTAAAAAAAAAAGGGGGGGGGAATAAAAAGCCAGGGTACTGCCCATTTTTATCTTAGATCATATTCATAGGTTAAAGAAGTATTTGCTCCTCTGTGATGAAAATAAAAACTTGTAGGTTTTTGACTCAAAGGGACAAATCAAGACCTGGCATAACACAGAGCCACAGCTCTGTTGCATAAAGATTGTGATTTTCTTCCACACCATCAAACCAGACAAGGTTAAATTTAACATTCTTAATCTCAGTGTCTGCAGACCTACAAACAGTGGACAACAAAAACAATACACAATATTTAAGATGCAATTGTTCTTTTTGTAGCCTGCAACACCCCTCCTCCCTCAAGTAGAGGTAGGCTGGTCTCTTCACTGGGCTGCATTCAAAATGAAGTGGCAGAATCTGTGTGTCGGACTGCAAAAGTTTCAGTTACATCTATATAAAGGAAAGACTTTATGGTAAAAACTGTAACGCTCTGCCCCAAGCATTAAAAATAATCATAGAGTTTTTATTTTTTTGTTATTTAATAAAGGGCAACAACCAGCAAACAGATTATATTTGTAGGGGATTTTTAAAGGTAATTTTTTTACTTTAAATATTTAAAAATATTATATAATTATTTCTTTCAGCAAATATGGAAGTCTTTCCATGTGCAAAGCAAGAGAAGAACAAAAAGTGTTTGGGACTTATCTCCAGACAACCAGCTGCAAGGAACCTGTGTGGATATCACAGTGCCAAGGGATCATCATTATTATTTTCAGTGCACGAACTGGATGTAGCAGGAAGGCTATTTCTGAAAGTTCATTTTTTGCAGATTCAGATTATAACAATACTTGGTACTTTCCTATTGACTCATATTGCAAAGTGTGATGCAATTCATGTAATATTAGAACTGTAGTTCTATCAATCGTAATTATGCATCTATTTTGCAGGTGTTCTTGTACACAAAACAAATGAAATATTCCCCATTATCAAGATAAATTGATCCTCTCAGGTCTGGCTCTAGTTTATTTAAAGACTTTACAATTTTACTACTTAAAAGAAAGTCCTACAGAGGTGTTATCTCACCATTTATATTTTTTCAACACTTATGATACTGCTATCACACTCTTAAAATAAAAAAAAGCTTGTATCATGATCCAGACCAGGCTCATGTTCTATTCCTGGGGTAGGTTTTTCTCTTTGCACAAAAAAAGGAAATAGTTTTGTTCAACACTGGGGTCATTCCTTGAGGTCTAGCACTGGGTGGAGAAAAGATGCCCAAGTAACAATGTGGATTTGGGGGGCGATGGTGGAAGGAGGAGGAAACTGTTCCCTTTAAAATGTAACCAAGGACAAGATTTTACCATCTACGTTTGTAAAATGTGCACAAAAAACATTATCAGCAACCTTTATGGCGAAGTTATTATGCTTTTAATTTTGTATTAAATCGTGATTTATTAGTTTGTTACTTTGAAGATTACTCAGTATGCACAAAACAGATTACTGGTGCATTTAATGAGCCAGAGGAAGTAGTAGGATGAACATGAAAAGATTGTTTTACATTGTAGAGTACAAGCTATTTGATATTTCCAACACAGTACAAAAGAAAGCTTCTCTGTAGATTGATCATGGTTCAGTTAACATCACTGAATATCTAATACCTCCAACTCAATTAATTCTCACCTGATTAAGATCAGTCTGATATTCAAACTAAATCATCTTTCCAGTCAAGTAGAAATCAATATTTCTGATTTTACTTTTAAATTACAATAACAAATAAAATACATGCATCGTCAGTATGCCAGAAGTAGCTTTCCTATTCTAGTCTACTATGGCATGCATAACACAGCTGATTAAAGAATTATTCTAATTTGAGCAACAATATATATAAGACAGATTAATTTGAATAGAGGGAGATAGCATGAAATAATTAAATGCATCTTATATAGGGCAAAGAGAAAATTGACATAAAATAACCTTGATTCTTTCAAGTGAACCTCTGTTATCAGATCAAATACTTTGTCTCCACTAATATTCATTTGCTATAACATAAAAATAATCATATACTTTCCATTTCCCTGCCCATCACCATCCCCCAAAAAGCTGCTCCATTTCAGCTTTTGTAGCTCCAACATACTGCTGGGGGCATCTGTCCTGGGGCAGATGATCAATACGTAGTAGCACATAACACAGGACTGGGGAGGAGAGATGATTCCAGGAATTTTAGGGAAGGGATATTCACCGTGTTCAAGATCTCTCCTCCTGCCCAATCTTTTCCAGGGTGCTCTCAGCAGAGAAAACCAGCTTGGTTTTAAAGTATACAATGCAAACACAGGATCCTCCAGTAGAGTACAGCGTCTCCTGCACTCCAGTATGAAATGCTGAGAAGCCACTTGTCTCGTGATTGAGAGGTGAATGCACAGCAGGAGAGAATCGTCAGGAAGGCAGATAGCACAACTGTGATCTGCAGAGGAAGAATATTTCCAAAAAAACCTAGAAACTGTTCCTCTAAACACATTGCCGTGGGGTAAAGAATATGTGTTATTAATATCCTAGAAACAAATCTGAAGATTTTTGCTTTATGGGACATTTACAATTAGAGATGAGAAAATAACATACTAAATCAGACAAAGGGCCCATTGTCCTGTATACCATCTTTCTCAGAAGCCAGTAGTAGCTGCCGCAGAAAAAGGTACCAGAAAGTCTACACTATGGAAAAACATCTTCTCAAGTGAAGTTTCTCCCTGACCCTTATCAACTGTAAGCTTGGCTTATACCTTGAAGCAAAAAGTTCTCGCATGCCTTTCAAAACCCTTACGATCACTTGCACAGTGGGTCTAAACTGACAAGCCTCCAAGAGAAGAGGAGGAAGAAAGAGGGAAAAACCCACCCCAATACCAGAAAGGCATGTGCTAGCCTGAATTCCTTCAACATCTATCTGCCGCGGCTTGCTTAAGTCCCACCTATTGCAATTGTGGTTATTTGTGTCATACCATGGATGTCTTTTTCATTAGCAAGTTTTCAAAATCCTGCTGCAAAAATTAATTGGCCTCAAAGTATCCCTCAGCTGGATGCAGAATAGGCCAAAGCAGTAAGGAGGAAAGGCACTCTGCATAGATCAAAAATGTTTAGGGGTTGGTTTTTGTTGCGTTTGCTGGGTTTTGGTTTGTTTCTTTTTTTCAGAACAATCCAGTTACTTGCCCTGTAAATGCCGTCTGCCTTCACTTAGAAGCAACAGTCTTCAAAGTTTTCATCTCTTAAATGCATACGTATTACAAGTTTCTGGTTTTCGTCAACTGCTCACACCTGGCAAGAGCATTTCTTTTCTGAAATTAAGGCTTAGAAGGGGCTTTTCAAATGAATATAGGAAATCAATGGTTTATTTAACCTTTCTATTTCAAAAGTTACCAAAAAATTATTGGTTTTTTTGTTTGTGTTGTTTGTTGGGTTTTTTTAGAAACCACAATACCACACCAATTCTGAAAACACATGTAAGGCATGTAGGCCTTCTCCAACATCACTTAATTCAAAACAGAAGTCATTGCTCAGCTGGTGATCTACTTTTTATTACAGAAACATTCACAGGGTTTCTGTTGCTTTCAAACCCAACAATCATTAAAGACCGAATTTCTGGGAAAAAAGAGAATTTTAAGAAACTGGCACCAAAGAATGACAAATAAATCCAAGAAAGCCATGAACGATGGAGACACAGTCCCATTCCTGTAGGATGCAGAGGGTCACACCAGGGGAACCTCTCTCACCGGACTCACTGTACATGCTCTGCAGGCTACAATTTGCTCCCATTCGGACTGAGAATTGTGGATGTTTGTCAGAGATATATCCAGAAACCCCGAAGCAAGGCACAGCCCCAAGCAACAGCAGGGAAGTACTTCTGTCTGTCCCAATTAACCCATACTTGTCCACAGCAGATTGTTGGATCTTTTTTCCCTAATTTCATAATAAGCACTAAGAGACAGTGAATGAAACTGAAAAGAAGCAAGTTTAAGAAAGAGAAAAATTGTTTCATTTAAAAAAAAAAAAAAAAAAAAGACTGAGGAAAACAGCCAAACACAGTAATTCAAGCCAACCCAATCGGTACAACTAACAAAAAATAGACAAATACTTAAATCAGATAACAAAAATGCACCAGATTAAAGTAATTAGAGTTAAAAAACGGAATTCTGAAAAAAATATACACATGCAATTTCACGGTATTTTCAGCAGCTCATAGTTCTGCAGCTTGGACAAGGATAGGTCAAGCCCTCCTCATTCTACCTTTCTGTATCAGTACCACACACATGAGATCTGATCAAAATTACTTCTGGGGTACAACGGGCAGAAAGACTAAAGTTAGTTTTCAGTTTGATAAGAATTCTGAATGCACACATTAAACTTGACTAGGGAAAATGTTTTCCTAAGTAATCACAGAGCCAGAAAAGATGATTTTTAAAGAACATACACCTTGAAATGTCAGATAGTATTTTCCTGACTATTGCTGAATGCTGATGAAACGCTGTCATAGACACAATTTATTAGTAATATGCTTTTAGTCACTGGAATTTCAACAGAACTTGGACTTCAACAGCAAATGGAGCTTTGGCACAGATGATGGAGAGAAATATCTACTTGTTAGATTTAGTTAGCTTTAGTGTAGTGGGCACAAGCTTGACCTCATCTGATCTCCCATCCTGGATT
Organism: Platalea leucorodia; assembly: GCF_965183815.1. Lineage (NCBI taxonomy): Eukaryota > Metazoa > Chordata > Aves > Pelecaniformes > Threskiornithidae > Platalea > Platalea leucorodia. The sequence goes on from NC_138823.1 coordinate 124,598,381, forward strand.
TCCAGATTTGTCAGCATTTTTTGTATGCATGTGTATACACACATATCTATACATGTGCATATACACACGTGTGTGTTTTACCTCAAACACACAGAAATATAGTACACTGTCACATTTACGAAGTTCCAGCAACCCAGATCTTTAAGAGCTGAGACAAGTCCTCCTGCCCCTGACTAAGCAAGGCACCCAGAGCACAGCAGCACAAAGAAGAGGGTTGTGTCCTCAGAAAACAGAGGGGAAACAGCAAGGGCACAACTATTATAAGGCTTTGCAGTGACTGTACTTTGTCAGGCAAGGCGGATTTAAGTGCTCAAAGATGACAATCTGCTGGGCTATTCAGGCAGATTTGTCAAGAAAAGCAGACCTCCTTTTCTGCCCATTGAAATTACAAAAAAAAAAAAATCCTTTTAAGCAAAGTAGACACATTGCCGTTAAACAGTTTATTTGGGTAAATCACGATTTGTCTACTAAAGACATTTGCTTTAGGAATGTTCTTGTCAAGTACAAGCACTGCCTTCTATATAAGGTTCCAGGTAAAGCACACCCAACCAGCACAGCCGCCTAGTTAAACTGCACTGTTTTTGAACAACTGCTTCCTTTAAGACTGACTTGATCTAATTTTCCTCCCACCCTGCAGTAAGTATCCCTGACATCAAGCATTACCATACCAGGCGCTGGAAGAGGCAGAACTGGAACAAATGCAAGTTCCCCCATGGCTACTGTCTGTCACTGCCTCCTTCTATATAAACAAGTGCATCCAACTTGGGCTGCGCAGAGTAGCCTCGCTGCTGCTTATCCTCCCACCTCCTTCGGGAGCTGCTGAGCCACTCAGGGACAGCTGAGAAGTTAGCATAACAGATGATTAAAAGAAACAACATCCCCCTCCCCCTGTCCCATAGTGACTGACTCCTTACATGAACTCCAAAGTTAAAAAAAATAAATCTATTTATATAAGACAGAGATTCACTGAGTGGCAGAAATAGCAGTAATGTCCTTGTACCACACGGTGGAGATAGAGCAGGTCATTTATCTAACTCCTGAAGAAGGAATTACACAGCTATTCCACCATGACACTAGCTCTAATTTAAAGCATTTTGCTTTGGGGATATTCCCCACCCCCTGCCCCCCCCGTTCCATTTACTGTATTTCCAAAGTATAATTTTAACTCAAAGTTCCAATACCGAAGGTAGTTGTTGTTGTTGTTGTTATTATTACTATTATTATTATTTCTCCCTCCTCTGAATGAAACAAAATATCCTCTAAGCAAAATGAAACTGATTTCAGGGTTCCAGCTGGAAGGTGGGGCTGGGATGGGGCGTACAGAATAGGGTCAAAATTTCAGGCCTTCTGGGCACTCCAACAAGGATACAATATTAAAGATTAACACACCTGCTCTCTTTTAAAAGAGGAAGTGACTTTCCCTTACAGGTAACAATTCATCCTATATTCCTTCCCAACCATCATTCCAACATTTCCAAAACAGGCTACCATGTACTTCCCTTGCTTTGCAGTATACGTTTAGCCTCTCTTTTCAAAAATTACTAGCCTTCATCATATGCTGGTGTGGAGGTGTGGTAAGAATTGCTGCTGAATGAAGTACCACTCAGTGTCTGTACACATGACAGAACCAGAAGTGCAATTTTTCAGAAAAAAAGAAAAAAAAAAAAAAAAGTGCTGTGTCTACACTCTGAACTGTATACTGAAGAGTGGCTTGACACTTTGCAATGGTGGCCACAGTGTGATAAAATATGTATAATTACTTTTTCAAAAGAAAGGGCATCACTGACTACGTAGGCAGTCAGAATTTCGGACCGCCCTGTTCATTTCATGCTTTTGAAGAGATGAATTTTAACGACGTGACAAGAAAGCACGCTACCAAACCTTAGCAAGATCTTGAAATTTGGTAGTAACTGTGTAACATTTATCTTCCGTCTTCTGTAAATCAGTACTTGTTTTAAATAAATGACTGTGATAACCAGATAACTAAAAAGGCCTGAATACCAGACAGCAAATAATCTAGCCTCCATACTCTTCCTGTATCTTTGAAACTGTTGCACAAAAGCTTTTTCAAACGAGACAGCACTACAACTCAGTATTTTGTTCAGGTCCTGGAAAACTCTCCGTGAGCTGTGAGCACTGCACGCTGCCCTGCAGGAACAGGGCAATTCCGGTTCTCCCCTTGGCCAGGAACTCCCCCATTCCCCACACCCTCCCCGAGCGAGCAATACATGCTTTCTTCAAACTCTTCAGAGACATTAAACTGAACAGATGAGGCCAGTGCTATTCAGAACAACACAAGACGGGCAGCTTACTACAACCATACTTAACAGAGCGGTATCGTTCTGAACTAAAAGCTTGCATGAAGATGGCACGCAGCTCAGGTGCTTCTACTCACAGAGGGAAACTGATCATGGCAGGGAAGAAAGAAATCCTAAAAACCAGCAGCCCACCCTCCCCTCTAACCTACCATGTCCTTTGGTCTGATGCACAGCTTCCACAAATCATTTACTGCCCAGGCAGATTGGGCGTGGACATAAAGCATCAGAGAGCAGGAGAAGGCAGAACTGATGACACAACAGCTCTGCTGAGAGTCATTGGTTTTGACAAGGAAGCACAAGGCTGACGCCGTGACGTCATGCCCACGCCTACAGCGGATACAACCAAGCAGGTGCTTCTGTGACGCTACCGACTGTCGGAACCAAACAGTACCAGGCCAAAGAACTCTACGTGTATAAGGGGTTCTATTAATAAACCTGATTATATAGAGAAAATAAGATATGTGGCCATTTCTCCATAGCAAAGGTTATAATTTTGAAGACAGTAAAATGAAATACTTGTAGACAGAGGATTTACAAACAAGCCTTTGACAAATCCACAAAGCAAACCAAAATGCACCAGGAACTCCTTGTCAGCTATGAAAGTCCCTCAAAAAAGAGGAACTGTTCTTCAGCGTAAGGCTTAATGGGCAAATGGTATAAAAATCTGTATAACACCATAGCCTTTACTGGCACTAATCCAGAGTTAGTTTGGTATAATGAAGCCTCGGGGACACTGCTCTAACTTCTGACAGTCGACCACACTGTGTTCCTCAAGCTGGACGCACGCCTGTACTCAAGTTTGGCAGGAGGTGCTTGTTCAACTGCGTCTATTCCGCCTGCTCCAAGTATCTTGTTTCCGATGCAAGAAGATTTTAGACTGATACAGCCTCAACACTGTTATGAATGAAACAGCAAAAATAATCATGTAAATGTGGTTTCCGTATTTAGAAAAACAACTGCACTTTAAAGGATTTATTTGGCAATTCTTCAAACAAATATTAGCAATGCATCTGCTACAAAACCATTGGCAAAGGAAACATTAAAAGTTTAGACGAAGAGATATATGTATGCGGCTTTAGTTTAGAAGCCATTTTAGTCACGCTTTTTTCCCATGGCATGCGGATACTTCTTATGAAATACCACATGCCACCCAAACAAACAAGAACTACTCAGTTTTTAACTGCTTTCTGAACAAGGAGACAAAGTTCGTTTCTAACAAGTTCAGTCACAGGATCCATAAACAGGGCTCAAGCTCCTCAAGGGAAGGTGTGACACAAGACCCCTGCACGCTAGCCAGGGGCGGCTGAGGACACTAAGCATTCATAGCAGCATTCAGTGCTAGGGCACAAGCAGAAACTGACTGAGGGTCTTAATGCTGCCTCTACTGTGGCCTTCTCAGCAGCACCACTACCTCCCTGTGTAACCTTTTGTTCTCCATGTCTACTCAGGACTGAAAGCTCTTCGGGGTGTATCCCGACTTCTATATAAGGACCATTCCTGGTTGGGACCTCTCAGCGCCATGACTGCATGACCGTGAGTACCTCTTCCCCTGGCAGACTGACATTACAGGAACATCATCTGGCTAAAAACCTTTCCTCCGTTTTCTGGGTTCTGAACTAAATGAGCTTTACTCACTGAATGCAGATGTACACATGCCTCCACCACCACAGATTTGTCAGCAAGTAAGTTTTTCCAAAGACTTCTCTCACCTTTATTCTGAAAGAAAAAAAACCTGCCCAAAAGCTAGCATATGCTGTATTAATGTAAAACCCCTAGAGGGCAACTAAGCTTCAATTTCAACCTGCATAAATATTCAGCTCCTTAACTAGTTTACAGATTATGTAAACTATTTCCTTCAACCTTGTTTTTTTTCCCCTCATTTAAAAGAAATGAATCCTTTTCATTCTCAAATCACATTACTGCTGCCTATTTAGTGTAAGTTAATCACCAGTGCCCAACCAGAAATTGAGTTCTCAACCCAACAAAGCTCAAATGTGTGCAAAAGAGAACAATAAAGAAAACACATGCAAGGGCCTCATTTAAACAAAGACAGAAACAAGCATATGAAAGTCTGAAATCACTTTCTTTGCATTAAAGACCTTTAACAATACATCTTGTTTATTATTCAGCTTAGTATTAATTTATTGCATGGCATCTGTTTTCTTGTACAGCATGCTGGTTGCAAGTCTCAGATTTATGAATTTAAGTTTATACTGTTGGGATTATTTGCCTGTTCTCCCCTACATACTATGATTTCAGCCTTATATATCATAACTATCTGGGGACAAAAAAAAAGTGACAAAACAGGAAATAAGATGTCGAATTAGTTACAGAAAATAGTTTAATTTATTCTTCAGTCTTCAACTAGAGTCTGGGCCTGCTGCTAGCGGTGAAAGAAAAAAAACGGGAAGTAATTGGGGCCATAAAAGTAAAAAACCTTTATTCGATTCCAAGTGTTCTCCCCAAATTTTAAAATTGGTAACTCCAGTGTCCAGCTGAGATTTGTTTGTAATGAAGTAGCAGGCATCAACTGCCTTTCCCTTACTTTGCACCAGATCTTGGTGGGAGCTGAAAGGCATGTACTATACTGCCAGTCCACATCTGCACAGAACCTGCAGACACACTGATGTTTAACGTTAAAGGAGGCACAAACAAATCAATGGGACTCCCAAGCAATGTGGAAGCAACCTGAGATAGGGAGGAAAAAAAACAGCTCAAAGGAATCCTTAGTAAATGCTCACAAAGCCCAACGGTTTCTACATGGCTTTTGCAGGAGATCAAATACCTTAACAAAAATTCATAGCATTCAATGCAACGCCACATATGCATTGACCATGACAGTTCTCCTTCATATATGGTCTTATCCTCATTTACATGCGCGAACTAAAAATGACTACCAGTGGAATTCACTTTACCTAATTTTAGCCACCTAAAATGTACATGTTTCACCTAAAGCTGATCCTGGAAGTACCTTGCTCTCCTTATTGTTGCCTTGACACAAAACAGAGAGCAAGCACAAGGTACTTCCAGAATGCAGTTAGGTCCCACCTAAGAGATTTAAACAGGATGACTGATTTAGACTAGACATAACTTTCAGATTACTATAACTGGGATGAAATGTCTCCCATCCTACATGACTTAACAAAAAAATCATAAAGGAGTTCAAAGAGCCGACGTAAGTCTCCAAGGCTAGTGCTCCACTCACAAGGGTCTCCTCTCTGAACACTGCAGAACAGTATGAAGTTACTGCTGCCCCACTGGAGCTTTGACAGACTGCAGAAAGGAGGAGGGCTAGACACTGTTTCTTATTCAGATTCATTCCCTCTGATTGCTTGAAATAGAACAAGCTTTAAGTGATCATTCTGACTTTTTGCCCCAAGTTCAGCCAGGGCTTAGAGACTTGAGCACTGGAGAACTGTTAGTACAAAATCTGCCCAAGTAAGAAGTTATTGTGCAATCAGTTAGGGTTTGGACACACAAAACACTGGTTACTACTGCCTCTCTTTATATGGATGCCCATACCACACAGGAACCTAAATTTCAGTATACCAACCTTGTAGTCAAACTTAAGACATTGACTATACTGCATTAGAAACTAAGGAATTCCACCTGCTTCACAGAAAGCAATTATAGTCACTGTTACAATTTACTCTGTATGTGAAATGCATTTAGGTGGACCTGAAATACAGGAATACAAACACTAAATTACCTTTGAGTACTTTTAACACACTCACAGAGGTGATTTTTTTCTCCTCTTTATTAGAGTGGCTGAATTAGCTTTCAGGCAAGTCAGGTCACTGCAACTCAAACACTAGGGCAATGGAGATAAGTAACATCAGGTCTGGAACAAACAGCACTGCACTGAGAGCACTGCTTATGCCTCAGAGCGAAAATACTTTTGTGAACCCCAAGCCTTGGGTAAGATCATGAGATCAGAATTAGGCTGCACTAATAGAACTGCCTGTGAAATGCTGCATCGGTTTCCCAAGCGAAACTAGTTATCATTTAGAAGAGAACTTCATTCTGTAATCATGCCAGAGATGATAATACATTTTTGCATATAAAAATCCAACATGGAATCCTACCGTTGATTAACAATAGCGGTAATGAGAACTAATTAAATTCAGGTACATAAATGCATATTTGAATACATAAGTAGTTATGTAGAAGAGAATGGAACTAGCATACTTAACTTAGGCAAAAAAAAAAAAAAAAAATTAATCACATGCCATGTTTTCCTGAATTGATATTTAAATGGCAAAACCAAAAGAGAAAAAAGATGAGACCAGAACTATTGATCTGAATTACTAGTCTGTTGGGAGAATGCAGCTAAAGCAAAAGTTGCTGACACTGTTAAGTATCTTCCTTCACAGAAGTGCAAAAATTATTTTTTGGGGCTGTAATTTACATAAGTATTCTCTGCCCAACAATGAACATTTCTCAGAAGTTTATGCACAGTCAGTAACTAGTATTTACATGAATTTCATGGCAGAGTGAAGAGGACAGATTCCCCAAACAATATTCTGTTTTAAAACTGCTGAAGCTTCATAGTTACTCAACAGATGAAGCATATCAACGTGAACTTACACAATAGCCTTGCTGAAGCAAGAGGATTCTTTTCCACACTATTCTCATTCCTCACAAAGGACTTAAAACTTTCTCAAGCTGTTTTAAATGTATAAAATTCCATCACATATACATGTATATGCTTTTTATTTTCCAACTAGTTAAATCAGGAATAGTTTTCAAAAGTACAAGGTAAGGACACCTCTATTACAAAGAGAAAGCTGGAGAACCATTAGTAACGGTAATGAAGCATCATTAGATGTAGATAATATAAAATATTTTAAACATAGGACCATTGGATGGAAGTCATTGAAGACACCACAGAAGCTCTGAGCTCTGTCAGTACCCTGTTAAAGATTAATTAGTTAATTAATTAATTAGTAATTAAATCTTTGGTTATAAAGCCCCAAACAGTGTACATTCTTTTATATTCTTCTCTTCCGTATTCTATGGAAAGCAAGGTAAGTTTCTGTTCATTAAGTAGATACATGTCAAAGTCTACATTAAGGTAATAATGCAGAACAGTGCCTTAAAGTAATATAAGAATGTAAACATTATGGCCTGGCAGAATTTTATCCTGAACTTCCCGGCAGGCAGAAGGAATATCCCTGACAGCCTATGTGCTTGCCCTGCCGTACTGGGTCTCACTCAGCATGCCATGCTTCTTCAACCGTGTTGACTTTTGCTTTCAAATACCTCCCTCACTGAGGTGCTCTGCAATCTGGAAAGAAATGGAAAGGAGGTTTCCTGCACACCCAAACTTTGTGCAAGCTGCATTGTTGGGGTAGGAGATGGGACGGCACACAAGACAGGCACCATCTTCTCCAGGTTACTATTCTATAGCCATACCTAGGATGGGTATCATGGCCAAATTAATGCTTGTGCAAAACCTGTAACACATGGGTCTTCCATATTTAGGAGCTCAATTTCTACAGCAATGTTTAGACTATACTTTTGTTATGCTTCTTAAACAACAAACAGAAAGCACACTGTAAGTTGGAGAGTTTATATACATTAAGAAGAAACACTAAAAAACACTCGGAAAACACAAAGCAAAGAAATAAGAGGAGGAAATCAGGACAGATGAGGAATGACAAAGATTATTTACACCAGAAAAAATAAAGAGTACTTTTCATCACTGGCCTTATGAATTATTTTGACTAGGGTGTCAGATTCACTGTAGAAAATCGCCACCCCAGAGGCAGAAAAAAAAGTAATGGGCAATAAAGTATAACATCAGAAGTTGCAGACTGTCGTCACTCATTTACTAGATATCATTTTCTTCTACCTGAAAGCACTAGTTCTCCTTGTAAATTTAAAAGTCAGTTTTTACATTATGACATTAAGGTTTTTTGGGTTTTTTGTTTTAAATTCACCATGCTCCGGAGAACAACTCTGGAATCTCAGGGTGCAACACCTTCCCTAAGCAATCTCAGGGACTCAGAGGTAGAAACAGTTTTCCAGGATGGTTACTGAACAAGCCTTTTATTTTCCCTTTTCTTTTTCCCCTTTTTGCCTTTTTTAGATAAAATGGATTCTCCTGTTTCTTCCGTTCAAAGTGCTGCTTTTATTCAGACCGCTACCAGGAATCTGCCCAATGTCTGAGAATATAAATGGCTTGATATACAAAGAAAAGTTAGTTTAGACATTAAAAAAAACCCAAAACTTAGAAAATCAAAAAACATTCTTTGAACAGTTAAAAATAACTAAGCATTGGAACAGCCTGTCTATAGAAGCTGCAACATTAACCATATTACAGGACAAACACAGGCATACTAGATATAGCCACGAGGGAAGATGATGGCCCAAAGTGTCTCCTAAAAGTCCTTTCCTCCCCTCCATTCCTCTTATGCTTGATAAATGTGCCCTCCAATGCCAAGGTAATTTTCTAGAGCACTCAGGCTTGACAATCTCTTCATAGAATTGAAGCTAATGCTATTAAAGCAGGGTTAGACCAGTCTAGATTGCATCAGGAAGTCCTGCTTTCAGTTCTCTCCTATGTGCTTCCACATTATACACTTCCCATACACTTCCCACATATTTCAAATAGCATTCAGAAGCCCTTTTTGCCAAAATAAACTGTGTCTCCATAAAATGACTTTTAAAAGATTAGACTGACAGTCTACAGCCACAGGTGAGATTATATCTCAAGCCACACCTTTGCAGTGCTTTTTCACCAACTCCATGAGCAAATTACCATTTATATTACTAATTACCATCACAGCACAGCATATAGGATACTTCTGTCACCAAGAAATAAAGCAAGACCTTCATCAAGCCTGGTATGCAAGTGTAACGATGACTTTATACACATAAGGAGACTGTATGATTTAGTGTTTTTAAAAGGACTATTTAAATATCTTTAAAATATGTTGTTGATCTGGAGGCTTGGAGGGCATAGTTAGTTTATATTGAAGAGGGGGGAAAAGAAGAATGACTAGATACTTCCTTGAGAGATTCTGGATCATAGACAGCAAGAAAGAAGGCTATAAGTGTAAGACATTATAAGTGATAAAATGCATGCAAGGAAATCCTGAACTTGACTATTAGAAGTGAAAAAAGGCATTTCAGACTTCAAGAAACCCTTCTTTAAACTCATTTCAGGAAAAAGGTAAGAAGGCAGATCCCTTAATACCATAATTAAAGTCCAAAGTTCCCTACAACTATTTCAACTCCTTCCCAATACAGTGGATATCAAGAGAAGAATCTGTTCACTCCATCCAAGGGAAATTTTCATGCACTGCTCTTCTACATTATCTTCTTCAAAATTCTTAATATAAGTTCCTTTCCTACTCATTATCCCATCAGAATGATTACCTTCCACCCCTTACATGATTCCCTTCAAATCCTTTACTAGTATCCCTCTCAAATCTAGAATACAGCAGCTAAATTGTTTTTCTTGCTCCCTGATCATAAATTTAAAGCCTCATCCATACCTCCAATGCTCTGTACAGCTCTAGTATTCCTTGCCCATCCCCTTTCACATCCTCTGACCAGCTCTGCAGCTCTTGATTCCCCATGCAAAATACTTCTCGCCTTCTGTCATATGCTTACACTTCATGTACAGGTATTTATCCTGATCTTAGGCAGCACACATTTTCTGCAAGGTTCCTTTCTTCTCATTTTTGTGGGCGATAAACTGATAAAAATAAAATTCAGAGGGATGACAATAGAGCAGAAGTGTTTTATGACCTTTTATTATTGCAGCCTTCACTCCCTTCTCAAGCATGAGACCCATAAGTAGAACACTTCACAGCACAGATGTTCCTACTCTTCTTCTATGCAGCACCACAGAGACAACTATTGGAAAACAATTACAATAGCAACAAAACTAAATTTGGGGGTGGGAAAGAGGGGGATTATTTTTTGTTGCTGTTATTAAAAGCACCTGAACAATAATGTACATCAATGTGGTTTTACCCAGCAACAGACAACATTGTTTCTACTCTAAAAAAAACAACCTGTGCATTGCCGTTGTTGTTACCACAGGATCCATTAACTTCTGTATCAAAGAATAAGTGCCGGAGGGACAACTTAACTCAATTTAAGCTAAGCAATCTTTAGAAATACTGTTCCACACGGAAAAAGAAGTTTAAAATGTTTTCATCCCAAAATAGGATGAAAATCTGAGATTTCATTAAACACACACTGATGTTTCCAGAACACCAAAAAGCATGAAGAACACTTAGACCACCACATCTTGTTGAAAGTGTGTTTATTTGCCAAACTGTACTTCAACTTTAACTTGCATTGCCTGATAAGGCCTGTGTTTCCAGCCCTTTCTTTTGACTGGCTCTGCTGACTCGTAATATTCCACGTATACGTACAACAGGTATAGCTCTCCAGTCTACAGGAAATAATGGAGATCAAAACTACAACTCTCATAATGCACTGCCTCATAAAATCAAAGCCTATTAGATGAACCTGCAGCTATTATTCTGATTCCTGTTTAGCTCAACTGGAATTAATACTTCATTTCAATTTCTGTGCTTTGGATGAGCAATTTTCTTTGGCAAATACACGTGCCAACTTCATGCATTTTCTACAGAAGAATGGTAGACAGAATTATTCCCCTATTACCTTACCCTGAATATCATACGTGCTTTACAAGGTCAATACACTGCTTGTAGGCTGAAAGCTCACTTTTTACCGTATTTCTGAATACACAGTAGCTACTTTTTAATGAAACTAAGTTCTCTTTTCCACTACTGAACCTAATGGTATCTACACAACACATTCTGACTTCAACAGTTGAAAAATAACCTATTTTCTGTGTGAAAGTAACCCCAGGGTAGTATTCATAATTCATATACAATATAAATATTTATACACATGCAAAGGGAATATAGCATGACCTCTTAGAAGTATTAGATTTATTTACACAAAGTGCTAACTGTGTTACTGTTGAATGTCGTATCTAAGAGGGGTTTATAATCCAAAACTGCAAAGCAAGTACTTAATACATCTTTAAGGACATGCAGTTAAAATAACCATTACCATAAGTCACATGCACTGTCATTAACAATGCATGGCTACGTGCAACTATAATATGTGTCATGTAATACTGCAATACTCTAATACATAAGCTATGGTATCTGTAGGTTATCACCACCATCAACAAATGGATAACAAAAAACCCTACAGAATCCCAAGTATGCCCTTACTTGCTGGCAATAAGAATGACTGACACAGAAGAATCAAAGGATGTCAACCGGGAAAGAAAACTATGAGAGTCAGCAAATACTGTATATAGCATCTAGGAAAAGATACAAACCTGGTCTTGGTAAGAGGCTGCAACAGTAACTATTCTAGGCTGCCCCTTTTGTGGGGAGGAGAACTTGACTATGTCTCCCCTATCCACTGGCTGCTGCCCTATGGACGCTCACCTCGCAGTCAGCCAGCAAAAGCTGTTCTCTACAGACTTACCTAAATACCATGAAATACCTCAAGATCAGTAGCTACATGCAAGTTTGTATTTCTCTGTTTTTACAGCTTGCACCAAACCGACCTCACCGGGACCCTAAGACATGGAACCAGCTATTCGACCTAATAGTACAGAGTTTACCAGTGGAGAACTGGAAAAAACTAGAGCACATTAAAGGCAATCTTGGCTTCAACAGAGCTCATCACCAGACATAACCCAGACATATTCAGTTCTTCAAAAGTCACAGGATATACATTAATGCTAGTGTCCTTCCTGAAAGAAACAAGTTTTAAGAAAGGATGTCAAAGAGACTTGACACGTTCTCATCACTGGGCAAGGAATTTCCAGGTACAGAAGTCACGTGGGAAGAGAAGCAATAATCCAGATTTGATGGGGAGTTTGTCAGGGACATGATATGATTAAAGGGGAGAAACAACTGATGAAGAGGATTTGGACCTTAATTCCAAGTCCAACACTTCCAGTGATCCAGGAAATGGTACAAAAAGACAAAGACAATCGTTTTTCTCCTTTCTTTATACACAGTTAAAGTCCTTCCATTCTGCAGATGTTAAAATGCTATCAATCCACAGTCTGAAAGAACAGTTTTCCTCCTAAAACTGGATCACCAACTTAACACCACAATATAATACTTGTATCTCATCATAAAAGCTGCAAAAGAAGCAATAATATTGTTCAATCTTCAGCAGTTAGTTTATCAGTGCTCTTGTCATGGATATTACTGCCATGTACAATAATCCAAAACCATGCAGGTCTCTTGTATTTAAACCAGCATTTGTTAACATCATGTAATTAATTTATGCTATCTTAATATATATATGCCGGACAGGGAAAACAATTTGAAATTCAAGATCCTAACCGAAAACCAATAAAATCTCGTAACTTGAGAAAACCAAATTGAAAGACTGGACAAAACATAGGTAACCTAGGAAGGTTGTCATCTATGAGCTCTGAACTAGCAATATCACTTTAATATCTATACATAAAAATCTCTACCAGGTAAGAGAATCAAAATTAAGACAGTGCTTGTAGGATATGGCAACCTGGCTGAAATTGATATTCATTAGAGTACTCTTTGCATGAATAGGAGCATTTGGACTCTGTGGTCTTTATCAGAGCCCCAGCTGGTAATGGTTGAAGGTTAATGCCTTACCCCATTCTGTTCAATTTTCTGTCCTAATTAGTCCTCCAAATCTATAGCTGTGAGCACCAAGTGTCTGTGCTCAAAAGAAACTAATTAATGCTAGCAAATTAGATCAAGTCCAAAGATCCAACAGCCAAACTCTTAAATGCTCCTTGTTAATAGGAAGTGTAGCTGTCAATAACTGCTGTTGGTGGCTATAATGAGGCCTCTTTCTTTCATTGAAAGTGATTTCATTTCTCTTTGTCCCTGTAAAAGCTGTTCCATTCCCTAATAAAAAAAAAAAATAAAAAACCCCACACAACTAACTTGCAGCGGTAAAGCTAGCAGTCTGACCCATTTCTTGTCATCAGCTGGGTTGAAATGACATGGAGGGGGGAAGAAAAAAATTAAAAGTCAAATAGGGTAAGTTCCCTCCCTGAACATTTTCCTCAAAGCCCTAAAACTAGTTAGAATACTTAAATTTCCATCACCAAGCAACACAATATGCTCTCATATTTCTTTTCTATAAAATCCCCTAAATTAGCTGAAGAGTAGTTAATGCTGTATCATTAAAAAAAAAAGACCATGAGATCTAGGATCTCATTTCTTCAAACTGTAATTTACATATAGCTGTTCTCTCTGTCCAGTTTGTTGGAGCAAAGCTCAATATACCATAATCCCTCTAGAGATTGTATTAATTCACATAGTTAAATGTGATGAGAGCAAATTTTCATTGGAAATATATAGAGCTGAATCATTTTTCCAAAATAAAGGCTATTGTGCACAAACAAGAACATCATATAAAAATTCAGCACCTTACTCTTGAGAAACCCTAAGCACGGAAAAACACCTAGTAACTTATTACCAGTACTAAATATAGCTGTACACTATTAAAACATCTAAAATAATTTAAGTAACTGACAACTGCACAACATGTACAACAGTAATCTCAATAGCTTCATGTACGGTCAGGGGGTCACACACAATATGACTGTAATGTACTTTAATTATTTAGCTAATAAATACAGCAACAGAGGATAACATTCTTCTCCCTTTCTCCACCTGCAGTTTTGTCTGAATCTATATTCTCAAATTATACTAACCTTCCCCTCACAAAAATGAAGTTGCAGGTAATAAGGCAGCGTTCTTTTTTCACTCTCATAAAAGAGGATTATTCCAGCCATAAAACCTATGATTCCTTCCACATAACCTCTCAGGCTTTCCATCGAACTCTGAACAATATGTACACAAGCACGTTTAAGCAATTTCCAGTCACAGCAGCTCCATTAAGAAAGAGTTACCAGGAGTTGCCATGTTAACTCATTGATTTTTATCAGTTACTTGATCTTTTTGCTCTGGTCAATTAGAAGATCACTGCATTCCCAGATACTCCTAAAATGCGTGAATTTAGAAAAAGTATTTTAAGGACTATATTTTCACAATGAGGCAAAGCAGATGAGCGAAGTTCAGTCATAAATGGTGATTTTAATTTGCTTCAAGAAAATAAGACTCATCAAAATTTTTAAACGTGAGCTGCCATGTAATTTCCCACTACTATCAGCCTTAGCATCTGCCAGTGTCAACCTCAGAACCATGACTGTAGGTACCAACAGGTTTATCCTCCCCCACCATTCAGCAAGGGTTTGCATCAATTAACAGAACTTGGCCTGCAATACAAAGGAAAGTGAGCAATACCACTGAGTAGCATCAAGCTGAAATTTGCTAAGTATTTCCCACATTTCATTATCTGCATTTCTGATAAGAAAGTACATATAACAAGACTTTTTTTTGAAGAAGGAATATCTAAAGGTGTGCTTGGGCATTTAAATGTACAGCATCACATGTAGTTCAATCAGAAATTTCTTTGGTTTTATGGGCCTTGATATGTCAGGTGTAAGGGTCATGGTCTAGAGCAGGTGGCCCCTACGGGGACAGAGATAATGTCAGTGACAGGACTGTTGAGTAACTGCACATTAACGAAACTCTGGTTGACACTGGTCATGCTCTACTGTAGAGAAGCCTGCAGTAGTGTTGCATCCCATCATTTTCACTAAGTATCAACACGAGCCCTGAGGAGGAGAGGGCTAATGGAGAAACTGGAGAATGGGAGGAGGGTGGCTGCTTGGAAATGTCCTTTTCCAGCCACACTTTCCAAACCATTTTTTAAAGCCTTGCCAAGTATCTTAAGAGTTTTTTCAGCAATGTAAATCCAGTTGCCCTAATTACACACTTCCTACAGACAAAAGAACCAACACAAGTTTGCTCCAGAGAAGGTCCTCAACTCAGCACAGGTGGAAACATCTCCCTTTTGTTTCCCTCCCGTTAAAAAAAAGCAACAGAACAACTTGTCATCTTGGCCAAATCTCTCACAACAAGCTTCAAATGAGAAATGGGCACATTCTTATTTGCAGAGTCACAGGCAGGATCAGGTCTGCAATCATCCAAATTGTTTCCTTTACTTCACTGCCTTCCTAGTGGCAGAACCAGGCTGATTTGAACTATCCATCCCTGTATTCACCCTGAAAAGTGTGTACCTCAGTTTCCTATACGATCTCAGGAGCCTTACAAATGAGTTACAATTACAGAAGACATCTGCAAGTCACTCTTGGTGACCTTTAAAGGCCCAAACCCAAACCACATATCAGTAGTAGACAACAAGATTTAGAAGAAAAAAGTTTAGAACTAAAACCCCTTGTTTGTGGAGCAAGATTGCTTTTCTCCATGCAAAAAAAGATTGTAGGTTTTTGGAAAGTGGGAAGAATTGCTTTATAATACAACAGACAGACAAAACATATACAACAAATGTAACACAAAATTATGGTCTCATGACTGACTCAGTGATCCAGTACTTGCTTTTTGGGATCTCAAGTTCTTCAGAGGCCAAACCCACAACCTGTCAAAGTCAGTCAGTTGTTTCTGCTTTTATTTTCCAAGCCAAGTAACCCAAATCAAACTGAACTGAGTGTACAATCCTTAAAGTACTACTGTTTGTGTATTTCTGTCCTCAATGGTTCTTCTCTACCTAAACCCATCAAGTTAAAAATTTCAGAATCGGTAACTCTGAACAGCAGAATAAGTGCTCTCAAGAAATGGAACAGACATTTCTGTAGACACGATCAAGATCAACAAAAGCTCTTGCAGGTTTTTTGGTGCATGTCCCTTGTTTAAGAGCACAGAGGAGTCATGGAAAGTACAGCATGACCAGATGAAACTACAGAAGTTTTGATAAGCTAAAGATAACCCATCTGATGAAAAATGCTAACTTCAGGGTCCTGAAAATTGCTATGATTTTGCTTTAAAGAAGTTTACTCAAGTGCAAATTTTATAACTGAAAATTAAAGCCAAAAACTTGACAATTTTAAAGGGAAAGAGTTTGCTTAAGAAATTATTTCATAAAAGCAATGGATGAGGCAATGGCAAATAAACACTCTTTTTAGCTACTTCAGTTTGGAAGCACGTATTTTTATACGCCAAGGACACATTGATACAGAAATGCATAGATTTAATATTATTTTGGACAAACTCATGCCACAGTTTGTACAAATACAGTGAAAGGTTCCTGTATGATAATGTTGTTGGTTTGGGTTTTTTTTTTTGCTTGGGGTATACAACACTTTTGATACTCCTATAATAGCCCACAACTTCACATACATACAGTGCACAGATATTAACACAGTAAAGCGTATTTACATAATGGTCATGTAAAATTAACTAGTGTTTTGCAGAGAGCATGTTTACCCTCTTAACAAAATTACAAATATATCCATTTTCACTGAGAAAGTGCTTGAAAATCTTAAACACTCAGAAATTATTCTGCAACTAAGATGTACTAAATTCTTGAGAAACATACAGCACACACAAGAACTATACTGGAACAATCTGAAAAAAGTTCAAAGTAAATTTAAATAATCTAAGTAAAATGAAACATGACCAGACACAATACTTAATTGTTCTTAAAAATTATCAGATGGACACATTTTCGTGGTTATTTGATCCCTAAGCTACTCTGGTACGCTAACACCCGAGCACAGCAATGGGTCACTCATTTAACCGTGCTAGGGTAGCAGGATCACCTCTTAAGTTAACAAAACCTTTATTTTTTATTTATATTTTTAACCCTTAGGGTTTCTTTTCCCTGGATGGCTCCTGAACACGTGCTGGACAGGCTGTCACTACTTGCATTATTAGCTCTGATAAGCACACAGCTCTAGGTGGTATAGCTGCAGGCTAAGGTAACGGACTGTATACAGATGGACCCCCATGCTCATGCAGAGCACTATTGAATGTATAGGGGCTCCCCATAGGGACAGATATAAACCTAGAGTGATCAAGTAAATTGTAAAAAGCCCATACTTGCAGAATAGCTTTGTTTCCTATACTACCAATGCATTTACCTCAATTTCCTAAGGACAAAATGAAACAAAGGTATATTAATAGGAGTTGTTCAAACAAAATTAACATACAGCAGAAAAATCCTACACTGAGAGCAAGTTAAATAGCTATGCCGCTTAATGCGAACAGCACAATTTCATGCACGTGTGCACTCTGTAGCACACAAACCGGACCACAGGAGTTTTGATTACTTAATTATACAGCTTATGTTCATAGCTTATAATTGTTTACAGCATAAAAACCATAGCCTATTTACTCTGATTAACACCTATCCCTGTGTACTAACAAGACAAGTTTATTCCAGGAATAATTTCACAATGAATTTAAGAGATGATAAATTCTCCTGTTCACAAAACTGCTTAAGCTTCATTTCCCGTGGTTTGGTCTCTACCCCTCCATCCAGATTAAAAGGGGTACAACAAAATAGCCGAAGTGATGCTACCACCTTTTTTTAATCAGGATATGAACGTAGGGTTTGTTTGTCTATTTGATCATAAAAATAGCATCAGAAATATTCAGTTTCCACCTCTGACTTCCACACAATTTGATCAAAGCTGGCTTACAGGTGACAGAGGAATGAGGGGGAGACAGATGCATCCATAAACTTCATTTTCCTAAAAACAGATACACAACTGAACACTATTCAGGAGAAAGAAGAAAAAAATTATAGCTTTGACTAACACAGAAAAAAAAAGATAGCATTTTGCTTTATAATTTGTGGAGGCAAAAACATGGAGAAGCTGCAAGGTAATGGTCCACAACTCACAGCTCGAGAATCTCCAATATTGGTTGCTGTCACAAAAAACTAAGATGCTGAAACCGAAGTCCTCATCTTACACAGAGAGATTTCAGAAGAGAAAAACACACACACACCCCCCTTTGGTCTACCCCCAAAGAAAATTATACAAATAGCATGCCCCCAAATTATTTTTAACTGACATCCTCTTTCAATGACCCACATTACTGTAATTGCTTTTCCTCTTCATTTTTTCCCCAAGAGGTACAGAGTTTAAAGTAAAAACGATTCAACTATCATTTAAATGAAAAAAAGGTGTATTATGTCCTTCCAGCAGCACTGGAAGTTACCTGTCATGTGATGACACTTCCCTTTGGCAGATATTCCCAAAACTTTTCCCACTTACTCCTTTCAAAATTATTGTAACACTACTACACCACTCCTTTATGCCTTTTAGGGAACCACTAAAAGCAGCTGCTTGAAAATATGCTGGTTCACTTTAACTAGACTTGACTCTAAACCTAGTGATAAATGTCTGGAAGCCTCTTTTGAAGTTTCTTAGGTAATAGCGAAAGACAAAAAGCCACATACCATTGGGGAAACAACTGTTCTTCTTGCCATGGTAGAAAATTACTGAAATAATACGCGCAAAACAATATGTCAAAAAAGTAAAATGCACTCCTTTGTCAGCAAATACTGTTGGAAGATGCATAGAAGACACTGCTGAAGATTTGAAGAAACAAGTATTAGAACAAGTTACACAGCGTGGGAGGTTCGCTGTGCAGTTGGATGAAGGTACAAATGTTTCTAACTTCTCTCAGCTTATGGTATTTGCATTTCAATAACAAAATGCATGAAGAATTTTTTTTTTTTTCTTGTGAGCCACTAAAGGAGAGATGCACTGGAGAAGACACATTCTCAACAGGAAATGGCTTCTTCAATAAAAACCAATGTTTTATGGAAAAGCTGTGCAAGTGTAACCACTGATGGAGTGGCTGCTTTGACTGGAATAAAAAAAGGGATTCCAGGATAAGGTTACAGAGGTAGCACCGCACATGGAACTCCTTCACTGCATCACTCACAGGCGAGCTCTTGCAGCAAAGAAGTTGGAGCCAGGAGTGCACAAAGTGCTACAGGATGACATCGATGTGGTTAACTTCATAAAAACAAGCCCTTCAAACAGTAGCATCTTTACCAGACTTCGTAATGAGACGGGGAGGGACCATGAAAATCTCTTGCACCACACAGAGGTTCGCTGGCTACCTTGTGGCAAAGTGCTTGAAAGAGTTGTCAAACTTTATGCATTTTTCTTTTACAAAAAGACAAGCGTTCCAAATGGGCTGACCTTTTCAGCGATGACAGGTGGCTGTGAGTAGTTTGCTACCTAGCAGGTATTTCCAAAAAATAAACACACTTAATGTGTCCCTTCAAGGTGAAGGTGACGTTTTAACAAAGAGTGAGAAAGGAACTGCTTTTCAAAAGAAACTCGTGCTATGGAGCGTGCATTTTGAAAACGGATGTTTGGAAATGTTCCCCTTGTTACGTGACTTTTGTTTCGGTTTTGTTGCTGAACACAGTGTGAGTGTGTCACCTATAAAAACCTCTCGTATCTGTGCACTTTAAAAGGATAGAAACAGAATTTTCTAACCTATTTAAAAACCTTCCAAATGAGAATTTCAGTGGGTTTTGAGCCTATTTGTTAAAAATATAAATGTGCAACACCTTCCAATTAGTTTGGAAGAACAAATGATTGACATCAGGGAAGATGGTCATTTACTAGCCCAATTTTAAGAAAAATCTTCACAAAACTTGTGGATAGGATTGAAAAATAAGCATCATGATTTAGTAACTGCAGGCAACGATGCACTTTTTCCATTGCAACCTATGCATCTTTGTGAGGTATTTTTTTCAGCTATGACACTCATTAAAACCAAGGATTGAAATAAACCAGACTTTCAAATTGCTCTATCACTGTCCTGGTTTCAGCTGGGATAGAGTTAATTTTCTTCCTAGTAGCTGGTATAGTGCTGTGGTTTGGATTTAGGATGAGAATAATGTTGAGAACACACTGATGTTGTAGTTGCTGAGCAGTGCTTACACCAGTCAAGGACTTTCCAGCTTCCCATGCTCTGCCCGGTGCACAAGAAGCTGGGAGGGAGCACAGCCGGGACAGCTGACCCAGACCGGCCAAAGGGCTATCACATACCGTATGATGTTATGCTCAGTATATAAACTGGGGGGAGTTGGCCGGGGGGCAGCAATCGCTGCTTGGGGACGTGCTGGGCATCGGTCGGTGGGTGGTGTGCAATTGTATAGTGTATCACTTGCTTTGTATATTATTATTGTACTATTATATTATTATTATTATTATTATTACTATTACTACTATCCTATTTCGTTTTACTTCAATTAGCGAACTGTTCTTATCTCAACCTACGAGTTTTTGGACGTTCACCTTTCCAATTCTCTCCCCCATCCCACTGGGGTGGGGGGAGTGAACGAGTGGCTGTGTGGTGCTTAGTTGCTGGCTAGGGCTAAACCGCAACAATCACAACGTGTTAAACAAAGATTTTTAAAAATAATGAAGCATATTCAATCATATAGCTCTCAATAAAAATGTTGTTATTAATAGTAATATTGTTAGAGCAAAAATGTTTTTGTACTATTGATAAATAACATAAAAATTATTTTAAAGTACTGTTTATTTCATCTTTATCTCATCCTTTTTTAATTTCTGGTTTTGTATTTTACAATGTACATAATATACCAGTAGTGGTACATGTATATAATTTATAAATAAATACACATATACCGGGATTCTGCGCTCAGAAAGTTTTTACTGATGAGGTGAGCGATCAAAAAAGTTTAGAGAGCACAGATCTAGATGACAAAAGGCAAGTGCCCTCTATTGAAAGCATCCCACTTGTATAGAATAATTCTGTGGACTAACTTTTTTTTTTCCCCTATTCTTACATCCCTCTTACAGCAACATTCTCAGCTAACCTGTGCATAAGTAGCTCTATCTTTCTGGTACTTCAAAAAGTTCCAGATTTCTTCGAGAAATATATATAAACAGTTGGGTGTCAGAAGAAGTGGTGATACCCAACATTAAAGAGTTACTGTCTAGTACGCTTCAAAAGAAAATGAAAACATGCAAAAGTGGACTGCATCATCCTATTTCAACATCTGTCTAATAGCATGCGTGTGCTTCTGTGCATGTATCACTGAACTATTGGGGCAGGAAAGGGATGCAGTTAGTTGGAAATATTTAAATATATTTATCATAACGAAGGAGGCCCTAAGTGAAGGCTCACATGAGGCAATTCCATTTATATAAGTATCAAATATTATGTACAGGAATATAGTAACTCTTGTGTTGCTCTGTCATCACATAGTCTAGACCGAGATGTGGAAAGTTTTATATCAATCACGCTGAATTCCACAGCCCTCGAGAACAAGTCATTTTGGAAAATAGTGCACATGACCAAGCAACCAAAGCCAACGCAGCAGATTTATACGCTTTACTACTGGTTTCACAGTGAACAGATAAGATGCAGATCATACATATTAATTCTCTGACTTCAAAAACAAGTATTATATTCAGGGCACAAAAGTGAATACATCCGATCTCCCAATGAATATTTGACTCTTACCTTGCACTTTATCTGAACACAGCTCCTTGGCTCGGTCTCTCATTATTTGTGGAATCAAAACATCTTTTTCTACATGTCTCAGCTTAGAATTTTCTGCAAGAGAGGAAGAAAAAAAAGGGAAAAAAAGATTTTTTTTTTTAATCTACACATCAGAGAAAGCCAATCTACAGAAATAACACAGCACTGTTTATATAACACACTAGTATACCAAAACTGTCACAAACTAGCAGCAGAAAGTACCATGGAAGGACCACAAGACCAAAAGGAAGGAAAAGCCAAGATTTAAAACTGCTCAGATACAAATACGAGCATTATCCTGAATATTTCTGTTCTGCTCAATGTGCACAATGAACCGAAAACAATGGAGAAAATTCTGGCAGCACATTCTAATTTCTGCCTTACTAAATAGAAGGTCTGCATACAGACTGCACAAAGGTTGAGAATTACTTTTATTTCACGATACCAGTATTTTTCTATGTACATTATCTGTACAAACCGGCTTTTTTACTCACTGTCATAAAGCTGAGAAACACAGCACATACTAGAGCACAACCTGAAATTTGTAGTGCTATGTGAAGACTTCAGTTCTTAAAAAAAACCTGAACAGCCTCTTAAATGGAGGATCTAGGAGTTTTTTCATTGAGAAATTCAACTTAACAGGAACAAATGCTGCTGTCTGAATTCCGTGCTTAAACGTACAGTTGCAGTTTGCTTTCAGTTGTCTCAAAACAGAATTCAGTACTCTGAGTACAGCTAGTGATTTTGAATAGTTAAACAACACAGGCCATTTAGAAAAAAAATACTGCATTTCCAAATTCACTTTCTTCAAAACAAAGGGATGAGAATTTATCAAGCACAGCTTTTAACTTCTTAGCTTCTGAGTTAAAACCCTTTAAAGGATATTTGTTCAGAACATTGTATAGTCCAACACAGTTACATCAAACACCTGGTTTTCCTCCTTGAACACACTATTCATTCACCCTTTGATGTTGATATTATGCTTCAGAATAGCATCAGCTGTGATGCTCACATTACAAAAACTCTACTGTCAGATACACTGTTATTTTGAGTGACAATCATTTCATTTAAAAATTGCTTATAAAAAAATTTAGATGAAATAAATTAAAAGTGTGATGTATTGAAATCAAGGAAAGAAGCAGAATTTAAGTTACCTACCTCTTTCAAACACTATCTATTTTTCAGAGCATCTGCAGTTACTTCTAGATCAAAAGGCAACAGAGACTAACATTTCTCTAGCCATTTCTAACTCATCATGTTTTAAAGGTTACTAATGCTATGAGGTTACATTATGAGGTTACACAGTATTGAATCTGTGATATTACTAGGGGAATCAGGTAACCAAACAGAGGATTATAATGAGCAATATACAGAATCTGAACTATAGACTTATCTTTCTCCTCAAAAATTTCTTACTTGAATTTCTACAGCAAAAGAAAGAAACAAAGTGTCTTCTGCAAATACAACAAAAATACCAAATAAATAGCTCACAACTTAGATTTGCTTCTATGCTCTGATTTTCATGACTGACATAAAATAATTACAATTAAATATCCTTCATTTTAACTTTCTGCAGAATATCAGTACAATTACTATACTGAGCATTTATTATGTCACAGACAGACAATACAAAGCTGTCATAAAATTTTACTCGTGCTTTTTAAAAAGCAGGACAAATCAGTTCAGCTGAACAACATGGCAGGAAACAGCACCACCAAGCTACGTGCCTCAGCTCTACTTTGAACAACTTCAGCCAAAGCAAGCTGGCATTACTGCAGTCCTGCCTCTCCTGATCGCTATGACGCTCTTTCCCCTCTGCCCACACAAATGTGCTCTGCAGCCCTGTGGTGAACTGAAAGGGGAAGTTAATTTGGTTTAAAGGTAAATAAATTTCTTGTCAGGCAATTTTTCAGCTAGATAAATTCTCTGATCCAGTTCACCGTGTAACCGCATAAACGGCCCATGAGAGGAACTGCGTAAGACTAGGACAAGAAGTAAGACTGAACTGTCATGAGCACCACTGGCTCAAATGACAGCCTAAGCTCCTCCCCCCTCCCCCCCCTTTTTTTTTAAATTGGTTATACCAGTGCTTAGAATAGGCAGAAACTAAGCTGATCTATGAATGTGAATACAGATAAGCAAGTGGGTTGCTAGCTGCCACCACAAGGGAAGTTTTAATAGTTGCCCATTGCCCACATACACCCCCATCACATGAACACTATTACACACTTAACCACACAGTGAGTGACCAGTTCAATACAGAAAACTAAGTCAAATACATGCAAAAAAGTGCTTCTCAGCTGGTTTACACTTTGGAGTAACTAGTTCCACTTATCAGAGTTCTAATAATTACTTCATTTAATTTTTTACACATCAGTATCTACCCCAGCACACATGGAAATGTAGCAGATAGATAGAAGTCCTTAGGGCCTGGGAGGGACGGCTGGGCTTCCCCAGCTGGCAGAGGTGCCTAGAAGCATCCATGGTTCCCACAACAACAAAGCACAGGGCTCCAACACCAGGATCAGACACGCACTACTGACAAAGAGGAGACGCGGACAGGAATGCAACCAAAGGCTCGAAGGGAAACAGGACAAGGACATCCTCAAAAAAAAAAAAAAAAAAAAAAAGGAGGCCTCCCTGTTAGCCCAGAACAGTCAAAAAGGATTTTTGGGTTTTATCTTAGCTTAAGCACCCAATTTTCTGTTTGACTATTTGAAAGGAAAGGGGCATAAGACTGATAGCAAGAAGTAGCTGTACTGGTGTTAACACCAGCTCAACCAGAATCACAACAGAGCTGTGCTCCAGGCAAACTCCCTCATTTTCGTCCCACGTCGTCAAACCTGCAGAGGCTGAAAACGCAGGAAGGAGAGGGCACATTAGGACACAGGGCAGCGTCCAGTACAGAGAATCAGAAAAGAGCTACAACAGTAATTCAAAAGTTATTATTCAACGGTATAAGGGAAACAGGAATAAAGACTACTTATTATCTCATCTACAGTTTTTAAAAGGAAGCTTGTTGGTAGGTATCAGTTTTTCAACCATGAAAAGAAAAGCACAAGCAATTCAAATCATCTCATAATGTCTAGAGGTAGTTTTATGCATCTGGGTGCAATCATCTCTCGGAACAGCTCAAATGCAGTTCAGTTTGGGCAATACTGTATCTACTCATGAGTTTCAATTGTAACATCTTAAGTATTTTAATATTCCTCCTTAATTTGAAACTATCCATTGCATTACAATTACAGTGATTTTTCTTCAAGGATCTTAAAACACTTTACTGAAGTTGGTACCCCTAGCATTTATACAAAATATGAAAGAAAAATAAGGCACAAATATTAACGATACCGTATACCAGCTAGAAAAATATGTTTACGTGCAGAGTAACTGCATTTCTGATACCAGTGTATAAGCACTTGCAAGGAGATCATCATCAATCCAACCTAATCAGCCCTGCAGTAACATATATGGCACGAACTTTCAAAGAAACAACACCTCAGAAGCTGACTTCATCAAAAAACATGAGACAGCCATGATGTGAAACCATCAATTCCTTTTGCCTTTTTTCAACTGTATTACGGTTTCTAGAATAAGTACTTTTTCCCCTTTTGAAAGTTCACTATTCTGCACTAAGAAAGATAATTCTCATTCTAATACTAGATTTGCTGCAGACTAGTCCCTACAGAAGAATCTGCATTACAACAGACCTACTACTGCTTTATCTTCAAAACATCAATAAACTTATCCCCAGACAAGCAAGAAATATGTTTTGCTACAGTTTGCCTTCTGCATTTGCAAGCTGATACCTTTGGTTCCCACCCACATCCTCCACACACTTTGCCTGGTCTTCTGGGTAGGCTGTTTGAGATGATCATGGCCTTTGGCTGCAAAGAGAACCAACAAGAACACGCTACCTCTCAGCTTCCAGAGGGCCAGACAAATGTTAGCAGCAGCTTTTCCTTCTCCTCCTGCCAGCCAAAACTCGGGCACATTTGTTAGAGCAACTTCATACTCTGAGATTCTGCCTTTACCTAAACCTTACATTCTGTTGAAATTTGCTAATACCATCAAACATTGCAAGGGACAGACGGATGAACACGAGCTAATTAAGTAAAGGCTACAAAAAGCAGACTACATACAATTAACAGTAAAAACTAAGTATTTTGTAAAAATATACACAGAAGTTAAGCCAGAATTAAAACCAAATGCAGGCTTGCAGGTGTTACAGCATCTAAGTCACTAGCTCCTTGAAAATGTGAATAAGGCTACAGCCAAGGAATCTGTGTCGTGACATTACTGAATGTTTCCTAAAGATAGAGATCAGCACATTCCAGAATGCTGCTGCTCCTGGCGGGGACAAGGAACAGAGGAAAGGATAAAGAACAGGTATAGAGGTTATAAGCTTGCAGTTGCCAGAAAAAAAAAAGACCGAATGGGAGAAAACTACAGAAAAGGAAATATCTCTGTGAAAGAGAAATTGTTTTCTCTACCACCTCAACCCAGTGTAAAGAACTAAAGGAAAGACAGAGAGATTACTAAACTGGGAGATATCCCTATTCAGCAAAACACAAAGAACACACTTAAGACTTTTTTTTTTTTTTAAACAAATAAAATCTGTGGGTTTTGGCAAATCTCAATGCTTGAAACGGTGCCCTGGTTGCATACAATATGTAGGGCACAAGACTACAATTGCAATCGTTTTCTGTGGTTGATCAAAACCCTCAGCTGCAAAAGCTATTTAATACCATGGAAGGCCAAGGACCACAGCCATTTGGTTTAACGGTGTTCATTATTTTTGTAAAAATGACCAAAAAAAAAAAAAAAATCAGTAAATAAATGCATCAAAAGGAACAAGAGTGTCACAACCACTAGACCAGCACAGAATACACATCAAATTCACTCCATACGGAAGCTGGGAAAACAGATGATGAATACTCTCCTGGCTTCCTAGCCTCTGACCACAGGATCCAGAAAGGCCTTGAGAAAAAGAGGACCAGGGTGTCGACCTGTGCTGTAGGCAACAGACCTTTAAGAGGACAAGAGGAGAATGAAACACAAAGCTGCTTTACAGCCCTAATAACGAAAGGGACAGTAGCGGCTTGTCATATTAATTAGAAGACTATTACAAAAAGGGGATAGAAAGACAAAAGTTTTCCTAGAAAAAAAGTTTTCCTGAGAAAAGTCGTATCATCTCCCCTCTTCATTCAGCACAGTTGGTAACTGACTAATTCAGCCTTTTGTCACTATGTCCTGCTGCTATTTTACAGCTCTGCTTTCATCTCTCTCATGACTTCAGGTAGCAGGGACACAGATTACTCAGAAAAGTTAAGAAAAAGTTGAAAACTCTTCTACCCAGATATTTACAGAAGCCTCATACCTGCTGCATCCAAGAGGAAGCGAGTCAAGCGATTCCAGTAACAGTTTTTGAAACATGCATTTCTCATTATACAACCTGTAATTTGGATTTTCTTGGTTCAGTGTATCTATGCACATTTAAAAAAAACAGCTCAAAGTAGTACCTTAAATATTATAGCTATTTCAGTAAGAATCACAGTATATATGAACAGAGAAAGTTTTAGTAAGTTTTTTACATTCTCAATAGCAACTGTTATACCTCATTTTTTCCTTGAAGTCCCAGTTAACTTTTAGACATCAAATATGTTATTTGCTAGCAAAAATGCTGTAGAAAGTTCAGTCAAGATTCAAGAACCCAAGTTAAAAAATATAACACTCTTCAAAATATAAACATTTTCAAACAATCGTTTTCATTATTTTGGGGGCTTGGTTCAGAAATGTGGCGCCACAAAAGGGACTTTTTTTTAACTACACCTTCCTATTTTTTTCCTACCAGCTGCCATCAAAGATAAGCAGTTGTCAGTGGATAGATTTCAAAAATGCCTTTCTTTTTTAAGCTAAGAAATAGAACTTGAAAAGTATTAATGAAAACTTCAGCAGCAGAAATAATAGAGTTATTACAGTAAAGAAAAACGAGAACATACATGCAGAATTCCCATTCTTTAACTTACACCACATTTAAAGAAAATCTTCACTCTAAAGAAGCGTAACACAGTTCTTTTCCTGGAAGGGAAGGTCTTGTCATTATCTGTGATGAGCCTATTAAACCTGAGTTTACCAGCCATTCTCTCATTTTCTCCATATGCAGATCTATAGTATAAACAACACTTAAAGTTAAGATGGGCTGGAGAATGAATAACAAGTTTATAGCTAAGTTACCTAAGTGCCTTAATTTGGGGGATTCAGTTATTTTTCTTATCACTTGGTAAAAATTATTTCTATGCTGTAAATACTCTGTTTCATCCGAAGTTTTAAAACACTTGCCTATGAGCTAATTATAAAACTACACTGAAAAAGTACACTTCTATTAATAAGAGAAATAGCAGCACAGTGTTAACTGCATGCTTATTGGCAAATGTTCCTTTCATCAATCAGAATTTTGGCTCTACAGGCTCAATTTTTTCAAAAATCTTTTCAGATTTATTTTAGTGTACTTGTAACAGTGTTTTGAACGGGAAAAGATAATTATAGCTTACTACTCCTCCAGGAGAAGAATGCATTCAACTCAAAATTTTCATCGCCTTTATTCTGCCTAGCTTATCCATTTTGTATTAAATAAAAGTTACCAACTTTACGTTAATTCATGCGAATTCATTTGCGCATGTGTGTCATAAAAACAGTTATCAAAAAAGTCTGTATAATTGAATATATTATCAACTACTTAAAACCTCTATACTAAAACGCTAAGTCACACATTGGAACAAATTAATTTAGAGATGGACCCATTAAAGTCATAGGAGGAAATAAACATGTTTCTAAAATCTAAGGGTTTTTTCCTACAACTGTAATTTTACTTATGAATCTAATTAATACTTTAAGTACCCAATCCTGTAGCCTGTGAGGGGGCTCCTGTGCCCTTACTGCCAAGAGGTCCATGGGGCCAAAGTGACAAATAGTTTCAGCATACTGCTTTGTAACCTCGGTCCCACAAAACCATTCAGGATCCCGTTAAAGGTAAGGGATTTTATCAGTCAAAAACATCCTGTGTGAACCGACTGATGATGGACTAGGACCAAACACCTTTATGCATAGGTGAAATGCTACTGAGTTTGGCAATTTCATTTGCACATAGGTGTTTGCATAGGAACTAGAGTCTTAAGTACTTTGCTCTCTACTAAGGTTTTAAAGTATAGAAAGACACCATGAAGTGACAGAAGTGTTATAATCCAAGTGAAATAATATACATGATATCCTGAAACCCCGATTGAAAAGCAAAAGAGGCTGATCAGTGCAGCTTCTCTATGCAGCAACCTTTTTTCTTTTCTTTAAATGTATATGAATAGATTTCTTTGTATTTAAAAAGTTACAGATTTTGAGATCTTTCTATCTAATACTGACATCATTTTAAATTAAGATGGAGTACAGGGATGACAACACCAGGGAAAATTTCCAAAGCTTTAACTTCTCACCATTCTATCATCACCTCAAAGTCAATTTTCACCTTTTTCACTGGCTGAATTTGTTATCTTACATTTTGCTTTGGGGCTCGTATTCTTGCAATATGGCAGTACGGGATTATGAGAATATTGACAAGCCTGTTTGCTAAAAATGAACAATGGCTATATTACAGCAAGTCTGTAATATCTAGAAAGAAAAGGAAAAGCAAACCTCACAAAGCACACTTATTTGTTAATTACATGCGGATTGCAAATGCTCATAAATCTAGTGAGTAATAAGTAAAGCCAAGCCTGAAGTTGCTTGTGAAGATTTTTGACACAAGGAGATTTTTTTTACACTCTTGATCACACAGCAAAGCCTGTTACAGGGCCCAAAGAATTAATTACAAATCAGGGCTTAATATTTACTACTGAAAATAATGCAGGTTCATTAACACCTAGCCTGAACTATTGTTCGAGTATGACAGACCTGCCAGTTAGGAAAACTTAGGGTGTAAGCTACCTATAAGAGGAACATCCCACTCCACCTCAAATCCCTTCCGACAACTGTAGATGAGGATTCCAGCAACACGTACAAAACACAAAGTCGGGAACAACTAGGGCCATGGACTGGCCAAGGACTAGCGCAGCACAGACAGCCTTAATTCCGCCATTGTAAAGCTTCTGAATGCTTCACTTGGTAACTGATTTAAAATCCTCAGCACAACTTTCTGTCACTTAAACAAAGACACCATGCAGCAATACTTCAGCAATGAAATACACATTTTGGGTTTTTTCTGGGACAGCAAAAATATAGTAACAGCACAGATACAACTGAATTCCTACATGCAGGGTTTCACACTTTTTAAGCGAAACCCAAACTTTCGAGCACTTCTTGTCTGAAACCAGTCCCAAGTGTACAATCCCTATTTCTTCTATGCTATTTCTAACTAACAGTGGATGTTGTCCAAGAATTTACTGCTTACTTCCACCTGGAGTAAGAAATAGAGAAAGGTCCTGCGAAAATCACAAACTATCTTAAGTACATAAACCAAACAGACCACATAAAATAGAGCTAAGCAGTGACCTCAAGAGCTGTGCAATAATTTGCATCAGAAACAAGAGATGAGTAACAGGTAAAACCCTACATAAAAAGAGTGAAGTACCCAGCATCTGGATGAAGGGATGCAGGAAAATCTAACAACCAACGAAAGCCGCCAATTATTACGAGAGGAGATGCTAACCACCTAAGATTTACCACCGTGCCCAGTAACGCTGGTGGCTCCAGCCCTACATATTCCTCTTCACCAATTTTCAGAATTGTGTGATGAGGCATAAAGAAACACAGTGTAAATCACAAATAAAAGTTTAATTTAAAAAAATCTGCCCAAACTCCTTGAGGACTTGAATATTTAGCTCTTTAACCACTCCTTTCAAGATGCAATTTACACCTTTCATTCCAAATAACGAACACCACACACAAATTAAGAGCAAGGCTTTTGAATAACAAGACCAAATACCATTCTTCCTGATATTTTTTTTTAACCGGAAGTAAGTATTAAGAGACAAGAAAAAACAATGCCTACCTTTGATTTCTATATCTATGTGTTCAATGAACAATCAGTATGTATAATACCAATGAAAGAAGACCTTAGAAACTAACATCATAGCTATGATCAAAACACTCCAGTGTTTTCAAAAGTTGCAGAGCATGAGGTGTTCTGACATGAAGAGAAGGCCAAAAGCCTTTTGGTTACATTAACACAAGGACTGCAGATTTTATTGTCAATTTTAAACTCTAAAGAATCCTTTCGAACCACTCAGTACTATAAAACTCATTGGAGCGTCCCAATACATCTTTCATTTTTTAGTTTTTTTCCCAGAACAGTTCTCTAAAATGTGGTGTCAAACGACTTCAGGAAATCACAGTTTTCTTTGTCCTTCATGTTCCCAACACAGGTCAAAGACACAAGGAATATTAAAAAGATCATTCTCATTCAACTCCCTTCTTGATGGTGGCACCTTATGGTCTTAATCACAAATACTATCTAAAAGAAGTTTACTTAAAAGCTGAAACTGTTCTTACTTCTACTGATATATATTTGCCCTTCAAATTCAACATTGCTTTATCTTCCATTATTTTTTCCTTTCTATCTTTTGAAGCTGCAATTTCATTCTTTTCAGTATATTCTTCTAGCTCTGTCTTACTGCCCATGCCACTTTGAAACAAGTCACAACCATTCTGCAAGCCCAATTCTCTCCTTCCACTGATATACTGCTGCTGTATTTAACAACCTAGATTTCCACATAACAGTAAGAAACAGACATTTTAAGTAGCTTAGAAAAATTATTAAATCAGTCTTCAACTCTTCTGTTTTAAAGACCCCAAAAAAGCCCAGGATAGGTACCAAAACCTGTATTGTGTATCTAAGCTACTGTCAATAACCCTACTTTTCTCTTTACACATTTGTCAATCTTCAGCTAGGGATCCAGACATCACCATCTGAAAATGACAACGATAACCTAGTGCACATTAAAAACAAAATGAGCTTTCTAATAACCTATGACCTCTACTACTGAAAATGGCACCCTACAGAGTTTTGGAAGTGCTGCATACAAAAATCAACTTCAATGCTGAACTGCAGCACATTTATTCCAAAGAAGGATAAAACAAAATAGCGTAACATAAAATTTTGTCAACAGATTTATCTACCAATTTATTTACTGGGTGCAATCACCTAATGACACAGCCACAATTTCTTCCCAAACTGTGGCTGTCAAAAAACTCCTCCCAGACAAATCACGACCTAATTCACAGGTTCTACATTCTAAGCTTCAGAGGACTCCTTGATATTAGCTCCCTACTTCCTGGCAAAGCCATGAGAATATTTGTGTCTTTTGTGACCACAAAACGAAGCATCAGTCACAGTTAACAATTTACTAAACTGTGATTCTCCCTCTTTTTTCTCTCATATGTGAGCCAAGAAGCAGTTAACAGTGATGACATTAAAAACTACCGCACTGAGGTATCCGAGTTAACACCTTACTGATACGAACAGGGCAGCTCACACCTCTTGCAGCTATTGTTCCAGTTTCTCTACAACCTCACTTAGACATCTCTGCTTTTAGCTCACATTCTGAGGTTTTCAACAGAGCCGTAACAGCCAGGGACTGATGGTGGTGGGGAGGTAAGCAAAAGACACCGGATAACAAGGTAGCAGATTTAGAGAGGTGTCAGTAAGCAATGCCACTGCTCAGCAGATGAATCTCAGTACTGGTGTCACGTAGCATGTACCCAAAGTACATCCTCAGTAGTCCTACCACAGCTAATATACAACTACCACATGGATTAGGAGGAACATCTAATGTCATTATAGACATAATTAGGGGAAGCAGAACACTGATGAACTTCAGTGTTTGGAGACATCCTTTTTGCTATACACTAACGTGCGACAGCTTGAATTGAGCCAGTGCAATAGCTAGACTTTTTCCAAAGGACAACTGGGAACAAAATTACGCTGTAGATGAACAACTACCACCTGAAATGCAGCGGTAAGTTTTATAACATTTTCTTGATTTAATTACACATCAATGCCTAGACGATACGATCAACAAAACAGAACTTGATGACACTACAAATGCCTTGTGCAGAGGGCCTGGAGAGCCAGGCCCAGGACAGGTTTCCAGCAGAAATCAAGAGCTTGGCCTTGGCTGGCAGCCTTCAGCTCTTTAAGAAGGCTGCCACAGGCCGCACAGACCGAGGCGCACAGTCACAACCACTGCAGTTCACCACCAACCACAGGTGTCTCAACACCTAGCGCTAGCTGAAGCATACCACCGCCTCGCTGGGCTCGTTCTGCCAGGGGATCGGTCCTTTAACACCGGCGTACCCAGCCGCAGGCACCTGCCTCAGGAACAGGGCGGATGAGTGGATACTACCTGGGTGTAAGGACAGGGGCTTAAATTCACTTCTGGGGAGGCACGGCTGTTAAATGTTCGGACAAGACCTTGGTAACACGAAGCCGAGGACCACGTAACCTTGGTATTTTGCCCTTACATTTGTTTCGCAGGCAGGGAGACTACAGCAGGCCGGCTGGCGGCAAGGCCCCGCGGGCACCTCGACGCCTCGGCGCGGTGCGCGCCGCCGCTGAGGCGAGGCCGGGCGCCGCGCCCCGCGTCTTGCCGTTGGAGGTCACGGCCGCGGCCGCAGGGCGGGCGGGCGGGAGGACGCGGCGGGGAAAGCGCTGCCCGGAGGGCGCCAGGAGCCGGCTGCGGGCCGAGCCCCTCAGGGTGGCCCTTCCCAGCACCCGCCGGCGGTGCTGCCCGGGGCGGGCCCGCTCCGCTCTCCTCGCCAGCGTGTGTTGAGGGGGCAGCGGAAAGCGGCGGGGATTTCCCACAGGAAGCCCTGGCGAGGCGGGCGGCGGCGGCGGGCCGAGGCGGCGGGGGAGACACGGGGGGAGGAGAGGGAGCGCTGCTCCGCCGCTGCCGCTGCCGCCGCCGCCGCCCTCCCCCTCGCTGCATGTGCGAACCGCCGCGCGCGGCGGCCGCCCCTACCTGCGGCGGCGGCGGCGGCGGCGGCGGGGGGAGGCTCCATCTGCGGCTCCGCGCTACAGCGGCAGCTGCGCACAGCGCGCAGCCAGGACCCGGCCCCACCGCGCAGGCGCGGCGCAGCCGAGCCCCACCCCCTCTTCCCCGCACCGGGCGGGCACCGGCGTTACCAGCAGGCGCGGGCGCATGCGCATGCGGCCCGTGGTGGGCAGGGCGGGCGGGCGGGAGGCCGTGAGGCGCCGTGACGGGGCCGGCAGCCGCCGCCCTCCCGCCCTTGCGCACCCCGCTCCCGCCGGCGGGGCACGGTGCGGTGACCGGGGCTGAGGGAGCGTGGGCGGGCGGGCTCGGTCTCTGGGGGTCACTGAGGGGTCCCCGCAGGTCCGGGCGCGGAGACCGCCATCTTCCCCTGCAGCCCCACGCAGACTTGTGTGTGGGTGCAGCCCCTGACAGGCCTGAGGCTTCCGCAGCAAGGGCTTGAAGTGGAAGATGAGAATGACGATGGTGGCCACTTTTATCGATCAGTTTGTTTGTGGCCTTTGAAAAGGGCTTCGTGGTGTATGGGCAAGAGACTCCTGTTTCTGTAAACAGGCTCCGGGACCACGTTCCTGCCACGTGTGTTCAGGTGATGGAGGAATCGGGAAATACAGTGTCCCACCAGAAACTCAGGCAAAATATGATATTTGAAATTCCTGTTGGCATCACGTTCAGCCTAGCAAAATGCGGCAGTTGGGTTGCTCCATACCTCAGTTACTTAGAACTTACATTTCTATTTGTGCAGTTCTGCATCAAGGATTTCAAGTATCTCCATTTTATGTTGTGTCAGCATCCTGTCATTTTTTTCAAGCGTTGTATACGTAAGAAAAGGAGCTTGCCATGTAAAACATTGCATAATAAATGCTCGCAATCAAAAGCTCAAACAGATGCTTTTGATATGCTGTAGAGGACTGAATATGGCCTACCGGCTGCCTGGTTATTAAAAAGATGCGGGTTTTAAGACGAAATTTGAAGAACAGGGTGGCTGCGCGTGAAAAACTTCTACACAAATGAGGAGGTCTGTAGAAAGGATACAAAATGCTTTTTTTTGATAGTGTCGCTAAAAGTTTGATACTGTTAAAAATTACTGATTTATCTGTGTGTCTGTTTGGTCTGCCTGTGTAAGTCAGCATTGAGACATGCAAAGTATACTTC
The DNA here is from genome assembly GCF_965183815.1 of Platalea leucorodia. Classification (NCBI taxonomy): domain Eukaryota; kingdom Metazoa; phylum Chordata; class Aves; order Pelecaniformes; family Threskiornithidae; genus Platalea; species Platalea leucorodia. Next base: position 124,633,316 of record NC_138823.1, read on the forward strand.
AATGACAGAGGAGTAATTCTGATATCTTTTATTTATGAGTCTGTAGTATATTTAACTGACCAGTCTTTCTTTAGTTATTAGCAGCATGAGGCAAGGCTGGCCACTTCCAGAAATAAAACAAAATAAAAAAGCCTGTGAGAAAGTATCATGCATTCAAAAACCTGAGAACATGATTCCCCAGAAATTAAGAGAAATTTAAAACAAGGAGATGTAGTAAGAGCTGAAAGTCAGGATTTGTTTTAACAACTACAATCCAGAATTTTCAGAGAACTCACTCTCTCTTCCTACCAGCCTCTTCAACATCTTAGACTGACAGGTGGTATGGAAAATCAGTCATTTTATGTAGTAGCCTCTTACATGAGGCTGCAAAAATTCTTCTAAATACAGCATTTCCTCTATTATCCTGCATTGTTGCGTCCTGTTCAATGGAAAGGAACTGAGATTTAAATATTACATTCTCAGGGAAGTGAGAAGTCCAGAAGTCTTCCCCAAACACCATATGGACCTTGTATGCCTCTGGAAGATAACAATAAACAGTCTAGAAAAAAATCACTAGGAAGAATTTTGATCACAATTACTGTGTTATTTATCCTTAAAATGAATTTTCATTAAAGGTATGAGTTTCAAGTCCACAGTTTTTTTCCAGATTTACATTATTTTCCCCATATGAAAATTCAGTCCCTTTATTTGAAAATGGATTGTTTCAACTTGAGGCCACACTAAGAGGCAAGTTCTTCGTGCTGATACGTTCACAGAAATTAGTAGAGCGTGATGTAGGCAAAATCTTCCACACGAATGCTTTTGGCCTTACTGATCTAGAGCATTTCTGTTACAGAGCATTTAATGTCTTTATGCTTTTTTTTTTCTTAATCCACAAGTTTGATCTCATTCCTTGGAGTAAAATGTGGGTATTGGAGTTGGTTTCTGTAACTTTAAACTATACCACTTCAGTAAATATTTATACACTGACTGAGAATTTTAATTGAACAGGGCTGTGAAAATGCAACATACCAATTTATTTGTATTTGTTTTGTTAAGGGGTTTTGGACTATGCCACTTCTGCAATGAATGTTGTTAAAAAAAAAGATACCAGCCAATCTGTGAAGAGTATATTATATATGTGCAATGAGAAAATACAAGAAAACACGTGATACAAAAAGGAGCTTTCAGCATGAGAACCAAAAAGGAGAATGTACACTTAAAACAGTAAGTTGAGTTAAAAAAAAAAAAAAAATGAAGTTAGTACTTTTTGCTGCTGCTCTTAAACTCTTGGCTACTGATATTTATATATGCCCTGCAGAATCAGAACTGTGAAGATTTCTTTTATTTAAGATGAAGGTCTTTGAACTTAAATGGCAACTCTGTGTATTGAGTTAATTTAATCGTTTTCAGGGACAGGATACTAGGCTAAACAGAACTTTGCTTTGAAGTAGTATTTCTGTTCTTTGATGAAGGCAGTAAATACAAAAGGAAAAGTCCAACAACTTTGTAACTCAGGGAAGTTGTCCTCTCCTGCTTCTTCTTGCAGTAACAGGCCTGGAAAGCAGAAACAGGATTTTTCGGCAGGTCTAATTTTCATGTGTAACAGACAAGAATGAAGAATGCTAAGAACTGCAAGGGAGTAAGAAACGTCTTGGGGAAATAAAAAAAAAAAGCAAAGGAAAAAATGGATAGAAAAACTTTGTTCTGGAGATTTGAGGGGCAGAAATAGTTTTTGAGTGAGAGACTATGCCGATGTGGGTCTGATAATAGCCTTATGCTAATTGGGTCTATTAGAAAGTATTGGAAATGAGAAAGTATCAGAGAAAGTGTTGTCTTGACAGATAAGTAAATGAGACTGGCATTATGTGGAGCAGGAATGGCACAAGTAAGACAGTAAGACAGCAGCTGTCCACAAAGGGCTTTAAATTAAGATGAATAGCTTGTGTCTGACTTGAGAGTCAGTGCAATGATCCCAGGAGGCGGTACAGTGGCTGACTCAGTGACGCAAGAAAATTATTTTCTTATAGCAGTTTGAATGAATATAGCCAGAACAATTTTCACAACCAGAAAGGAGGAGGTTACTGTGTTAGAGATGTGAAGTGTTAAGAGGTGTATCAAGAATTTTAGTAGCATAGATAAAAAAGCTAAACACTTTGTAAATACATGTTCTGCATGCTTTTATATGCAGTCTAGATGTCAATTAGATCATCAACCTATAGAGAGAGAAAAGATAGATTTACTTCCTTCATTCACGTGGAAGTGCCTGTTATGTGAACTGCACCTGTAGGAGCATCCAAGGGTATAAAGGGATGGTTTCATTAAAAAAAAAGAAAAAAAAGAAAGAAAAAAAGTGCTGAGTGGGTCTCCCTTAAACATGAGGTCTAACTTGCATCTTATCCCGGGACAGAGTTTTGAAATTACATCTGGAGTATGTAATTTGTGTTTAGTCAAATCTTTTTTAATATGAATCTTGCACAAGTTCTGCAGCCCTGTGAAGTTATGCTGAGATGTGTGGGGCTTTTGCAGTGTAGGGCTACAAGTTAGTACCATATGCTTTTTTTAACTGGCATACTTATCCAGAAAACTTGCTTAACTGGGACATCTCCCAGGGCATTGATGTAAGACTAGTAGTACTTAATACACACAACTATTACTTAACAGTGCATTAACGGGACAGTGGCTACTGCTCAATAGTATCTGCCACTGGTTATTCAGTGCTGCTCATGTCATCTGTCTGTTACAGTGTCCTGGAACTTGTCTGTACAAGGAAAATTTTCCCTGCAATTAATTCCCTGAGGGTAAAATTTTGGGTGCTGTAGTGAAAACAGACTGGTGATGGTGGTCACAATTTTCTGCACTGATTATTACAGTGGGGAAAATCCGGTAACTTCCCTTATAGTCTTGAAGGATGCTTGAGACAATATTTTTCTTATGAAATCAAACCTAAAAATACAGTCATAAGTAGTGCTGGGTTGCAGTCATTTCTGTGTTCCTAAGATTCATATTGTCATTTGATTAGTTAATCGCCCATTTTCAAAAGTGTGAACATATTTTCACACTTCAACCAAGACAGTGTTAACAATGAAACTATAGATAGCAATAGAGATTAATTATGTATTGCACAAGTCTCCACACCTTGTTCTTACCAGATAAAGACAGCCTATCTGTCTGCACACAGGTGTGATTTTTTTTTTAAACTCCAAACAATAGCCTTGGTCAAATGAGTTCAAAGGAATATTTTCAAATGGCACCTCTTCAGCATGTTCGCTGTTGATGTTTTTGATCTTGTTTCATGAAATATAACTTCCAGTAAAAGGCTGTGATTCTTTGTTGAGCTTACCCGTGTGAAATACATTCACTCATAGGTGAGAGATGTGGGGGAGCTTTAAATGAGAATTAACATTTAGAATCAAAGAAACGTTTCCTTCTCTTCTTAAGGGAGCATACTTTTACTGAAGCCACTATAAAGTTGTTCAGGGCCTTATTTGCAATTGGTATCTGAGATTTTCACTGACTGGAGACATTTTCCCCTCTTCTGGAAGAGGGGAAAAAAAAGATGAAGGAAGAGTTTGTAGTGTCTTTTTGTGGTAAGTTGCAACATTTTGTAGTTATTCCCCCACATAAAATTAAACCCATCCATATGGCGGTTTTCTAAATGTTTAAGGATCAGAGGTTTTTACAGCAGAATCTGCTATTGTAGGAAGAGAAAGCACTAGGCATGTTGAACTATTTCTGTCCTGTCTTATTAATCTATAGTTCTGCTTGTTCTAACAAGTGGATACTAGTAGCTTGCAGACCTCTGAACCTGCAGCCTGTCAAGTCTCACATAGCTAACGTGAGACTTTTGCAGTATCTTCACAGTGGAAGCACTAGAGCTGTGTTGCCTTGGCCACTCTCTTCCTCTAGAAGAACCGCAACTGGCATGTCGCTACGTGGCACACTCTGTGGTGGCAGTGCCTATGTCGAGTCCTGTGGGCTGTCTCTTAACCACTTCACCAAGAACAAAACCTTTCCCTTCGTGGGCCAGGCCTTTCCACTCATGTTTCAGGAGAGTTGGAAGCATCCGATCATGGTGACTACCGTAATTTGTTTGTTGTCTTTCTAGCAAGAAGTCACTGAAGTAGTACCTAGGGAGCTGGCCATCTGCTCAACTAGAAAAATTGCATCAAATAATAATTACATTTGCCACTCGCTACTAGATCTGATTGGCAGAGTAAAAAACACTTCAGTTCCCTTCCTTTTCCAAAGTTCGCACACAGCAGCACAATCTTTCACTGGCTTTTGTTTCCTTAAAATTTCTTTTATCTCAATGGATTCAGATTTACCCCAAAGTTAGAAACTATAAACCAGATGTAGATGACTTGACCAGCATCAAGATTTTCAAGTAATAGTAGTTCAGCGATGTAAAACGAAGGGAAGGTCCACCACCAAAGCAAACCAATCTATAAACTTTCATTGTTTGATTTACCCTGCTTACAAGAACAATTACTTTTCAAGCTACAGTCAGAATGTTTTCTAGTCTGAATACATTCACAACAATTGTAGGGTGACTCTCATTTGCATTGGAGGTTTTATTTGGAAACTTATTTCAGCCATTACCAAAGCTCTGGATTTTCATTTTCCCTACTTCTGGTTCTGCATGCAGTCACAAGTCTTCTTTCTGTTTCTGATTTTCTTTGAAAAGCTACTTAGCCATGCTCCTGCTTTATCCTTTCCCATTTTTTTTTAAATGCCATACAGAGAAGGGCTAGTCCCTGATCATAAATGTTTAAAAGGAAATGGTTCAATGTTCAATGTGGCTTCTAGGCTACAGTCACCACTGTGTGGTTCAGTCCTCTGGGCATATGAGCTTACAGTAGAGCCATCCCACTGTCTTTCCATTAGTACTGGACTGGACATTTGCTAATCACTCTTTGGTCTGATTTTAATTTGTTTGGGTTTTTTGTGCCACAGTAGAAATGTCTCTATGGAGGCAAGCTCTGAAGTTCTAAGATACTTTCCAATCCATTCCTTAATGTAGATAGGTGTTACAGCTCCATCCTTGGTGTCAGGAGTTATTACAAGTATAGGAAAAGAAACAGAGTTAGACCATTAATAACTGAAACACGCTATGTGGTCAGTCCTGTTTGAGCACTAATCTTGTTTGTACGTACTCTTTTTATGTAATAAATCTCTGCTTAGAGACACAAATCCTCTTAACTGCTGGTTGATTCTCTTAAGAATCATTGTCTGTTTCTTCAGTTCTGGAAATGTTTGCTTCTTGTAGGACTGTAATGTAGGATCACCATTCCGCCTTGAAGTTCAACTGTCTGATCTGATCTGAATTCTCTCAGTGCCAGGAGGCACACAAGGCGCGAACATCGTTCTTCCACTTCGATCGGTCTGCGGCTGTGTGCTCTGGAGTCCACAGGGCCACAGCGCAGTCTTCTGTTGTTTTTTTCCTCAAGACATGACCGATCCAGTTCCATCTCCTCCTCCTCACTTCATTACTGATTTTCTCCATCTCCGAGTTGATGCTCGTCGTTTCTGCAACTTTTTTTTTTTTTTTTTCCGGGAGGAGGTAGTTGGCCTCCTGCCCAGAAGTTCAACTGTAGTAGTTGCTTTTTTTCATCTCTAAACCTCAAAAAGCCTTATAGATAGGGAAACAACAGTACAAAGAGCTCAAGCAGTTTCCCTGACTTCGTGGAAGAATTCCAGTTGTAGAGTAGAGATCTGAAGATTAAGCTCCTCAATTTATAGTCCATTGAGATGACATAAGATCGTAACACTACTCATAGTTCAGGAAGTTAGGCCTAAGTACAATCCATACTTTTGCATTTGGATTGGTGTCACTGGAAATGGTAAGACCTGAGTCATCGGGGCAGAAGGCAAAGGCAATGAAACAAAAGCTACTTATTAATGTATGTAAAGAAGGATGCAGAAATGAATGAGAAAAAAATTTCATTGCTGAATGTGATCCTGATACTGTCTAAAAAAAATCTTTCTGTCAGCAGATGGCTTCTTTTTTCATGCATCAAACTCTCAATATTTAGCTTATAGTAAATCTTCATACCTATCTGTACCCAAATGTACAGTAGGATAGTGTTATATAATTATCTACAATGTTATGTTTGCATACCTGCTTAGTTTACATTGTTGAGAAGCCTGTGGTTGGTTGTCTCCTTCTCCATAAAATATAAAAAGCGATCTGAGATAACTGCGATTTCTGTTCCTTCAAACTTACAATAATTAAATATATTCACTACACTGTCACTTGTTTCAAATTCAAACTTGACACTTAAAGACTGATAAACAGGATGTGAGTAGAGGAACATGTTTTTCCTACCATGACAGATATGATCAAAACATGTTTTTTTTTAAAAGCTTCCCCCTGCCCTTTTAGTTTTTAGGTGTATAAGAGAGATGCAACAATAATAATGCTGAACACTTAGCTTCTCCGTATTCACCAGTCTGGAAAATTCAATCTGACTTTAAATTTAACACCACTCTGCTATGGAGCCTCAACTGACCAGCACTGATTCTGTGGTTTTACTTACTGAGATATGGATGTTATCAAGAGGTAGTATTGGCAGTCACAAAACACCATAACCTGAAGTTCAGTAAGGGGAAGTCTTACATGCTTCTTTGTGTTCATCCATTGCTTTGGAAATCAGCTTCTTTTAGATCCTTATCTATGTTGTGCAGTTAAGCACTTGCCTGTTTGTAGTCTTATTGTTGAAGGCAGTGAAATTATCATGTCACATATTTTTGAGCTGAGACATAAATTCTCATTGTAGCTGCAAACAAATGTGATTTCTATACCTGTCTCCCTTTCACATCTTTTTGATGTTGCTGAGTATGGTTTTATAGCTGCTGTACTTTCATCTACTGACATTCATTTCAGTGTTAAGGGAGCACTGAATGCAGGGAAGGGAGATCTGGTTTGAAAACTCAGCTCTCGACATGTATTTCCCGGCAATATTATTCCGGTATGTTCCTAATTATCTACCTTACTGGGACATTTACATCCTTAAGTAACACAGGTTTTGTGCAACTCCAGTTCTGGTGGCTGGTTGGTGGGGGTGTGGCAAGGGTTAGTTGCTGTTGATGTGGCAAACCATAGTATTGTCTGTAGAATCCTGAGATGTTTTTCAGACTGATTAATGTGACATATTGTAACACAGAATTCAAATGAAAACTCAAAAGATTTATCCCATTGATTCCAGTTGTGTTTAGAAGGTCATAGGAGCCTGACGACTTCTACATTCAAATTCTTTGCTGCAAAGCATGTAATTAACCATCTGCTTTGCTTTACAACCAATGTTCAACCTTCATTCACAACTGAAAAGTATTTGAGGATATGTAATGTAATGAAGCTGGATACAAAAAATGGATATTTAATGGAAACCCTTGTGTCCTGGTTTTGGCTGGGATAGAGTTAATTTTCTTCCTAGTAGCTGGTACAATGCTGTGTTTTGGATTTAGCATGAGAATAATGTTGATAACACACTGATGGTTTAGTTGTTGCTGAGCAGTGCTTACACTAGTCAGGGACTTTTCAGCTTCTCATACTGCCCTGACAGCAAGTAGGCTGGAGGTGCACAAGAAGCTGGGAGGGGACACAGCCAGGACAGCTGACCCAAACTGGCCAAGGGCATATCCCATACCATATGGCATCATGCTGAGCAAAAAACTGGGGGGAGTTGGCTGGGGAGGCATGGCTGCTGCTTGAGAACTGGCTGGGCATCAGCCAGCGGGTGGTGAGGAATTGCATTGTGCATCACTTGTTTTGTGTATTCTTTTAGCATTATTATTAGTTTCCCTTTCTCTTCTGTCCTATTAAATTGTCTTTATCTCAACCCATGCATTTTACCTTTTTTTTCCAATTCTCTCCCCCATCCCACTGCGGGGGAATGAGCAAATGACTGTGTGGTGTTTAGCTGCCTGCTGGGTTAAACCACAACAGTCCTTTTGGTGCCCATCGTCGGGCTCGAAGGCTTGAGATAACAACAGATCTGACCAGAGCGTGTTAAAACAAATTTGTTGTAAGCATTCATTATATTAGGTTAATAGTCACTGGTCACAATGCCGATTTATTTGCTCTTAGAGTTGTTGTGCTTGTTCTCAGAGTTGTGTTATGTAACACCTTACTTGCTCTATATGTTCCCTGTTGTGCTGTTTATCACCTCTGGGGGCTGAATTAAAGTTATAATTTTGCTGTACTGTGTAACACTGGCTTATGATATGATAAAATTACTGAGGGGTTTTTTTGGTATTTGTACTCAGCATTGCTGTCATATCTGTACTTTGGGAACCACCTCTCAGAAACTATTAATAATTACGCTCTTTACATTTTCTCCTTGGAGAGCCAGTCTATGGGGGAGACAAGGGGGGACACTTTCCTCTGCTCCTTCCCCTTCCCCTTCTCCTCCAGGCTAGTTACAATAGCTCTTCAGAATTGTGAATATCCTTGGGATGTTCAAACCAACATGTTCCTATTGCTGTGTCTTCTGAATGTGTTTCAGGTCTTGTTTAAGGTTAAACAGCTATTTAAGAATACCACCCAGAGATCTGTCCCAAGGCTGGATAGTTATGAGTGGCAGAGCGTGTGGGATAGTATGGGCAAGTCCCAAGGACAGTGGGCACATCCAGTGTTTTGGAACTTCACCCCTGAAGAAGTGCAGAATCCTGAAAAACTAGTAAAATATTTGGAAAAAGTATGCTGCCACTCTGGCAATTCCAGAGAGACACAAATCACTGCAATGTGCTGGGGCCTGGCCCATGCCTACTGAGCCTTATTCAACATTATTTAGTACCCTGAAGGGGAAGAGAAGGTCTCTGGGTCTGACGAAAAAATGACAGGCACTGCGGCTACTCCAGCCCCCGCAACAGGCACTGTGGCTACTCCAACCCTCGCGACAGGCACTGCAGCTGAACCAGAGAACCAACCCGTGCCCATATCAGTTGCCCCTATAGACAAGAAGAAATAGTGGATGCAAAAGTCAGCTCATTTAGTAAGGGAAGAAACTCCTAATAAGAAGGGGAAGGAGGAAGAAGTGGACGAGGCAGGCTACTCTGAAGGAGGGCCGTAATGAGAGGAGGAAGAAGAGGCAGAACTCGTAAATGAGGTGGTAGCCACCCAATCCCTATCCCTGACTGAGCTGCAAGATAGGCGAAAAGGTTTCAGCCCTCGTCCAGGCAAGCACCTTGCCACCTGGCTGCTCCAATGCTGGGATAATGGGGCCAGTAGCCTGGAATTAGAGAGCAGGGAAGCCAAGCAGCTGGGATCCCTTTCTAGGGAAGGGGGCAGTGACAAAGCGTTTGGAAAACGGGCACAAACCCTCAGCCTCTGGAAGCAACTCCTGTCAAGTATGAAGAAAGATATCCCTTCAAGGAAGATGTTATACGTCACCAGGCAAGTGGACCACCATGGAGACAGGTATCCAGTACCAGGGAATTAGCTGTGCTGGAGGTGATTTATGGTGACCTGGACAACAAGCAGTTATCCAAAGATCCAGATGAAGTCAAGCGTACGCGACCCACGTGGTGGAAGTTTGTATGGAGCGCACCATCATCATATGCCAATTCATTGGCAGTAATGACCTGGAGAGACAGAGAGGGACAAATGGTGGGTGAATTGGCTGGCCAACTCTGGCAATATGAAGAAAGTCTCTCTTCCTTCCTGTGGGCCTGCGTGTCAGCTGTGGAGAAACCATCCCGGGAGGTCCAGCAACTCAACGAGGATAGGTCCTACTCCCCACCTGTACAGACCAGTATCTCAGCTATTAGGAATAAGTGTTCCTCTGCTCAAGAGAGAGGATATAGTGGGTACACACCATGGGGCACCCTGTGGTTTTACCTGCGTGACCGTGGAGAGAACATGAGGAAGTGAGATGGAAAATCCACCTTGACCCTAGAGGCACGGGTACGTGAGTTGCAAGGAAAAACAATCACAAAAGGGTGTTCTTCCAGGAAGACTGCTGCTCCAGTTTTCAGTGGGCAGTCCCCCAGATGGAGCAGAAGGGCTGACCCTACTTCCAATCTCAATAAAGGGACTTCTGATTTGTATTTACAAGAAGTGAGTAACGAGTACTATGACCAGGACTAGAGGGGCCCTGCCTCCAGCCAGGTGGAGGAAAGGGATAACCAGGTTTACTGGACTGTGTGGATTCGATGGCCTGGCACATCACACCCACAGGAGTATAAGGCTCTAGTGGACACCAGTGCACAGTGTACCCAAATGCCATCAAGCTACAAAGGGGCAGAACCCATCTGTATTTCTGGAGTGACAGGCAGATCCTGACAGCTGACTGTATTGGAGGCCGAAGGGATGCTAATTGGGCATGACTGGCAAAAGCACCCCATTGTGACTGGCCCAGAGGCCCCATGCATCCTTGGCATAGACTACCTCAGGAAGAGGGTATTTCAAGGACCCAAAAGGGTACCGGTGGGCTTTTGGTATAGCTGCCTTGGAGACGGAGGAAATTAAACAGCTGTCTACCTTGCCCGGTCTCTCGGAGGACCCTTCTGTTGCGGGGTTGCTGAGGGTCGAAGAACAAGGGGTGCCGATCGCTATCACAGTGGTGCACCAGCGGCAATATCACACCAACCGAGACTCCCTGATTCCCATCCATAAGCTGATTTGTCGACTGGAGAGAGCCAAGGAGTGATCAGCAAGACTTGCTCGCCCTTTAACAGTCCCATATGGCCAGTGCAAAAGTCTAATGGAGAGTGGAGACTAACAGCAGACTATTGCAGCCTGAATGAAGTCATGGCGCCGCTGAATGCTGCCGTGCCGCACATGCTAGGACTTCAATGTGAACTGGAGTCAAAGGCAGCCAAGTGGTATGCCACAACTGATATTGCTAATGCGTTCTTCTCAATCCCTTTGGCAGCAGCGTGCAGGCCAGTTTGCTTTCACTTGGAGAGACATCCAGTATACTTGGAAACAAATATATAACAAACAAATGTGTAACAAACTACCAGAAAATGAGAAACAATATGCCCTGTTCACTGATGGATCCTGTAGTATTGTAGGAAAATGTTGGAGGTGGAAAGCTGCTGTATGGAGTCCTATATGATAAGTCGCAGAAACTGCTGAAGGAGAAGGTGAATCGAGCCAATTTGCAGAAGTGAAGGCCATCCAGCTAGCTTCAGACATTGCTGACCAAGAAAAGCGGCCAGTGCTGTTTCCATACTGACTCATGGATGGTGGCAAATGTCCTATGGGGGTGGTTACAGCAACGGAAGCAGAGCAACTGGCAGTGCAGAGGCAAGCCTGTCTGCCACATTGCAGCAAGATATTCCTGCCCGGGTAGAGAACCTGGTTGTAAAAGTACGTCACATAGATGCTCACATACCCAAGAGTGAGGCCACTGAAGAACATCAAAACAACCAGCAGGTGGATCAGGCTGCTAAGATTGAAGTGGCTCAGGTGGATCTGGACTGGCAACAGAAGGGTGAATTATTTCTAGCTTGGTGGGCCCATGACACCTCAGGCCATCAAGGAAGAGATGCAACATATAGATGGAGTCGTGATCGAGGGGGGGACTTGACCATGGACTCTATTGCACAGGTTATCCATGAATGCGAAACGTGCTGCAATCAAGCAAGCCAAGCGGTTCAAGCCTCTCTGGTATGGAAGACAATGGCTGAAATATAAATATGGGGAGGCCTGGCAGATTGGTTATATCACACTCCCACAAACCCACCAGGGCAAGCACCATGTGCTTACAATGGTGGAAGCAACCACCAGGTGGCTGGAAACAGATCCCGTGCCCCGTGCCACCACCCGGAACACTATCCTGGGTCTTGAAAAGCAAGTCCTATGGCCACATGGCACCCCAGAAAGAACTGAGTCAGATAACGGGACTCATTTCTGAAACAACCTCATAGACACCTGGGCCAAAGAGCATGGCATTGAATGGGTACCACATCCCCCATCATGCACCAGCCTCCGGGAAAACTGAACGATACAATGGACTGTTAAAGACTACACTGAGAGCAATGGGTGCTGGGACATTCACACATTGGGATACACATTTAGCAAAGGCCACCTGGTTAGTCAACAATAGGGGATCTGCCAATCGAGCTGGCCCTGCCCAATCAAAACTTTTACGTACTGTACAAGTGGATAAAATCCCTGTAGTGCACATAAAAAATGTGCTGGGGAAGGCAGTCTGGGTTACTCCCGCCTCAGGCAAAGGCAAACCCATTCGTGGGATCGCTTTTGCTCAAGGACCTGGGTGCACTCGGTGGGTAATGTGGAAGGGTGGGGAAGTCTGATGTGTTCCTCAATGGGATCTGACTTTGGGTGAGAATAGCCAATGATTTGAATTGTATGATGTTAATTGCTACGTAATACTGTATGTCATCAGTACTATAGTTGCTACATACGATATCAATGGTATTACAGTAAGAATCACCCAGATTAGTGAAGAGTGAACTTTGATGAAACCGAGCAAAGTGCAGCAGTGGTGGAACCAGAACTGACTTCAGCATGCACCAACACCACACACCATCTCTCCTGCCCTGAAAAACTGTTATGACAGATGGAGCCCAAAGTCATGGACTAAATGAACTCAACAGACTTTTTAGAGGGATGGCCCATGGACTAAGGGAATGATATCTTTGTGTATGTATATATCAAAGGACAGGAAAAGTGGTAGTGATTAAATGGAATGTATTGGAAAGTGTGGGACCTGGGCATGCCGTAGATGGTATAGAATAAAGGGTGGATACTGTCCTGGTTTTGGCTGGGATAGAGTTAATTTTCTTCCTAGTAGCTGGTACAATGCTGTGTTTTGGATTTAGCATGAGAATAATGTTGATAACACACTGATGGTTTAGTTGTTGCTGAGCAGTGCTTACACTAGTCAGGGACTTTTCAGCTTCTCATACTGCCCTGACAGCAAGTAGGCTGGAGGTGCACAAGAAGCTGGGAGGGGACACAGCCAGGACAGCTGACCCAAACTGGCCAAGGGCATATCCCATACCATATGGCATCATGCTGAGCAAAAAACTGGGGGGAGTTGGCTGGGGAGGCATGGCTGCTGCTTGAGAACTGGCTGGGCATCAGCCAGCGGGTGGTGAGGAATTGCATTGTGCATCACTTGTTTTGTGTATTCTTTTAGCATTATTATTAGTTTCCCTTTCTCTTCTGTCCTATTAAATTGTCTTTATCTCAACCCATGCATTTTACCTTTTTTTTCCAATTCTCTCCCCCATCCCACTGCGGGGGAATGAGCAAATGACTGTGTGGTGTTTAGCTGCCTGCCGGGTTAAACCACAACACCTTACCAAAGTTAGTAAAACAAATCTTACAAGATCTTGGAAGTGCTAGACAGTTCTGAAATTTCAGTGACAATGGTAACAATTTTAAGTTAGGCAGTTGAAACTGGCATTTGAATACAGGTACTATGATGCAGGATTTCACAGTTAATCTCTTTGCTCTCCAATTAAATAAGTTTTTAAGGTGTGGCCTATATTTCTTGACTTTTCCTAACAAACTGCAATTTGGGATTATAGATTTTACATAAATATTTATGTTATTTACCTATCATCTCCTGCATTATTCTGATCATCGTGCATTATTAACATCAGCATCAGGGATTGGGGGTCTGTTTCTTGCAGGCATCTGCATATCTGTTCCAAAAATCTCATAATATAAACAATTGAAATGACATAACAGGCAGAATTTAATAAGGGCAAAGAGAGCAAGAAGACATTACAAATGTCGTATTTGGTATGAACACATCTGCTGCGTATCTGTTATCATTATATATATGTGATATATGTGGAATGTAGTATATGTATTATATAGGTATAGGTATTTAATTCTCTTTCCTGCCTTCCTATAGAATTAGGACAGAGCATAGCACCAAAGAAGACATGATTGAACAGTGATGTGTAAAAGAAAGTGTAACTAAGGTTTAACTTGCCATCATGTTTTTACATAACTAGGGCTAAGTGTTAACCAACTCGGAAAAGCAGGGATTTTTGGTCAGGCTGTTTTGAATTCATTGTTTCTTGGAGTTTTTTGTACCCCTCTTTTTATAACACCTTTTATTTAATTTCAGTGACTAATTCACATTTTAGAGAAAAGGATAGTCAGTGCTCTAAACTTTCAGTAAGGTTCATAACATGTCTGAGATTTCCCAGAACTTCTACAACAAAATTATGGGAGAGAAAATTTGATACTTGTGGTAAGTCCAAGCTTGAAACAAACAGAAAATTATTCTTTTAAAAATTAACAATTACATAAATTAGCATAGAGAAGTAGAAAAGTATGGAAAACAATTAAAACACCCATCCTCCCAGTCTTTCTGTGTTTTACTTTGAATGGAATTTGGAAATGTAACTAAATCCACTGCAGAGGATAAATCAACTTTTTTTTCCTGAGCATTGTGTTCTATGACACAAACATGTAAATCTCCCTCAGTATCATAATTTGTATTCAGTTAAGTACCAAAAAGTTGATTGCAGAGTGTGATGAATCAGTTCCCATGCTGGGATAAGCCGTAGAAAGGGGAAGCTGAAGTTTGAATTTCATCATTGTCTGATATGGAATAGCAGATTATGAGTAACAGCAAGATTTTAACCCGTCTCCTAAAAAACCATTGCATTTGGAATTTCAGAATAACTCTTTTTCACTTGGGTATGCTATATACTGTTGCTAGCATTTATAGAAATAAAAGTTCTGTTTGTTCTGAGGGTCCTTTCGCCCTGTTTAGAAAAGAAGGTTTTTAAGATGTGGAACTTTGCATAGCTTGGTATTTATTTCCTCAGCTAGGAAATCTTAGCAAAATGGAGACAGCCAAGTTAGCTGGAGAAGTCATAGCACCTTTAGAGAATCACAATTTTTTTTTTTTTTTAGTTTGTTTTTATTGGGTTCCTAACAAGTGCTTCTTACACCTTCTTGTTATGCTTCTTGATTTTTTCATTCCGGAAATATGTATTGTAAGTATCACATCTTAATGTTACATCTTTTCTTCCATTGCTGTTTCATGCATAGAAAAATATTTGTAATTCTTTCACTTTCTATTACAAGTGTGACAGCTTGGCCTTGCATAAGGATCCCTTTTTGTCAGTTTTAGCAGGAGAAGAAGGAGTATGTTCCAAAACTTTATCTACCATCTCTGGCAAATGGTATTCTTGTTATGTTTGCAATTTCAAAGCCTTGGTATGCCGGTTATGCTGTCATCCAGTATCCTCCAGTTCATTAATATAGTTCAGTTTTTACCACAGTTCATCTCCAAATTTGTCATATGAATTCTTTCTTGCCATTCTTTGTTGTCCATTAAAGTTTTTGTTTGCTTTTTTAACTGTAAAGTTTTTGTTGGTGAGTGGCACCTGATCCGTACCAGTATTAACAGATGTACTAATGCAAATCAGGTGTGTGGCTGAACAGGAGTTTCTGCCGATGCACTTTTACGGTCCCTTCATATTCATCTGCTTCTTGCTGAGCCATTTACACGTTAACTTGCTTTTTACCATAAAAAGCAATCCCTAACCGGGAACGTCAAGTAATTAAAAATACTGCATATACACAGATGCTACCATTTTGAAGTTTTGACATGCATTTGCACTTTTACAATAGTGGTGGTAGCTATTAATGCTGTAACTGAAAGTAAATAAATACCTTTGTACTTCAGCTCTCATATTCTTTGAATTGACTTGAAATTAAGTCTTGTTAGTCAAAAAAATAGGGGAAATTTTTAATTTAATTTTTTTAAGCTCATGTATGGTTTACACAAGCAGGAATATTTGTTAATTAAAAAAATTGAAGCAGTTTGCTGTATCTTTAACCTTCTAGAATAGTATGATGTTTAAGAATGTCTCACATTGATTGCAGTTGTAGATTTCATTGTGGAAGACAGAGCTACTCACATGTACGAGACTTAGAATATAGTCCTAGCTAGCACCATCTGGCATAAGTGCAAGCAAAGGACCTCTAGGAAGGTGTAACCAGTTGTGGTGGCAGCTTAAGCTCCATTCGTGTTCTTATCGCGTCTTCAACAAAAATAAAAGATTGTTCCAAAGGAAATATTACAGTACCTAGCTTTATATAATTAAAAGATGGTTTTGAACAATTTAGCATTAAACTAAAATGACTGTCCAGATGATGATTAGGACATCCATCTATTGAACACAATTTGTATTGAATTCTGTCTTACGTAGTCCAAGTTCTGCCTGAGCTAAAACTCAGCTAGAACACGACAACTGCACAGACATAATTATTTTGATATTGGGGGAACATATGTTGGCCATTTTATTGACTTTCTATTCAGCAAGCCATGTTCTGCTTTGAAACTAAAGAATTGAAAATGTCCACTTCAACATAGTTTTTTCGTCATAATTTCATTCCGTTGGTATAGCAAAAACCCCACAGTCTACCACCATCTGCAAATTCTGAGTACCAACCAGATTAGGCCCCTGCAGGCTTCCAGCTGAGGAGCTCTGGTTCCTTGACCGGGGTGACACTCAGTCTCCAGGGTCGAGGCCACAGAAGGCACCTTAGGGAGACCTCCTGGTAGTGGTGAACCAACACCAGGAGGGTGAGAAGCAGCTGCGGTGAGAGCTGCTCGCCAGCCTGCCTGCTGGAGGTACGGGGCTATGGCAGCACAGAGCCAGGGTGGGGGAAAGCGGCAGAATCTCAGCAGCGCGGTTCTTGCCAGGTTCGGGAATGTGTAACGGAGCAGCTGTTGGATATGCAGTGACAGTTACCACGACCACCATGGCTTTGCTGGCTGACAGCATGTCTCCCAAAGGGGGGTAAAGCATGGGCTACTCTAATCAGATGTTCATTCGGAGAAAAATGAACTTTCTGTCATTCAAGTCCTTGTGGGTACTGGAAGGAGAACAAAAGAATACAGTCATTAAAAAAAAAGTCACTGGCTACTGACCTACCTGTCAATAAGCATTAAAGAAAAGTGATGCTACTGCTGAGAAACTATCAAATTTGCTTTAAAGCACAATGCTAATGTCAAATATGAAGTCAGAATCGGTGCTGATTTGTAACAGTCATGCTGGAAACCAAGAGACGCTTTTGGTTTTATTGTGAAGGAAAAATCCTCCACAACAGATACTTGCATTAACAAGGGAGAAAATCTGCTGCTGAAATCGGGAGAGAACAGAGTGGGGGGAAAAGGTAGTTTTTCATTCCAGGTACAGTTTGGATATAGTATATTCCTTACAGTTCACAACAGCACTTAGGCTCTGGAAATTGGCAATAAACCCTGAGAAAGGATGAACATATTGTCAGAATAGTTGTTTTTTTAAAGAAATAGGTGTGTTCAGTCTGACTCAGGGAGGAGCTGGAGTCTGCAGCGAAGGGAAAGTAGCAAGCACTAACGTACTTCTAACTGATTGGAATTAGAAGCTGCTCTACTGTAAAACAACAATTTTTCTAGGAAGCATCTGCAAGACCCTCCTCAGAAGAAGATATGCACACATCAGTTCCATTTCTGCAGACTTAAATTCATATCTTGTTTCAGAAAAATGAAAGAGCTTTGTGGTCTCACTTCAGCTTTTACTGTGTTTGATGTACATCAGAAATACCCTCCTAGCTTTTCACACACTATCAGTCAGAAGACTACTGTAATTCTGTAAGTGCCGTGCTGTTCCAGCAAGGTGGTTTTGCCATAAACTCTTCTTAGCACTTCTTCATTCAGTTTCTCTCTCCTCTGTCATTTACTTCAGACCATTTCTGACTTCTGCAGTAAAAAAACCCAACTTGTAGTGT
This sequence comes from Platalea leucorodia, assembly GCF_965183815.1. Classification (NCBI taxonomy): domain Eukaryota; kingdom Metazoa; phylum Chordata; class Aves; order Pelecaniformes; family Threskiornithidae; genus Platalea; species Platalea leucorodia. Next base: position 124,651,020 of record NC_138823.1, read on the forward strand.
ATATAAACATGAATGATACTTGCTTAAAACAAGTGTGTTTTTTTTTACTTCTGTCCATTCCATAGTCATGTATGAAGCTTCTACATTTTCATTGTATTTTGGTGGTTAGTTGGAAGGCCATATAGACATTTGGGCCTTTGGGAGAGATTATTGCTGCTTTTAATTTGAAAGCAGGTCACCGCTCTTATTGATTTCTGGACTACCAGATATTGTATGTGTCAATGTCACGTTTTAGGTCTCCTCTTGTATTGGTATTGGTGATGAAGAATCCAGTATTTGGGTTGTATGGGGGCACGCCTAGGTCATTTTACCATTAAAATTACCAGAGAACCAGAAATGCTCTCCTGTTTTCAACCAACAAATCTCAACGTTGTTCAAATATGTTTAGAAAGTCCATTTGTATAATTGTTTTGTTGGTGTGGGTATTTTTCTTTGCTTTTGGCATTTCCAGAAAAAAATCAACAAAGGACTTCTTTTTTTCTTTTACTATCTTATAAGAATTAGGCTCGTTCCTGGAATGTTAATATTAGTGTTACCTATCTTAGAGAAAAAAATTGAGATTAAGAGAGAGTGAGTTAATTTCTTGCAAAAATGATGATGAATGATGACAAAATGTCCATGGGGAAATATGTAAAACTATTAAGGTGTGTAGGAATTAAATGGTGTTTTATTTAAGATTTGTATAATCTGTCTGAAATATAAAAACTTTTAAGAATGTTGCCAGACTTTTAGCTAGAAATGTATGAATTTCTGTCCAGATCTTATTGTAAAAGTTAAAATTAATTCTGACCCACATTTGAAAGGAAATATCTTATATTTTTCATATTAAAATTGTTGATATTTTAATATTACCAGGAAAATTTATTGATAAAGCTTTTAAAACTGAATACCATTTTGACTGGGAAAACTATCTTCTCCCTGTCAAGTAGCACTGGATATTTTGCAACATCCAGAAGTGCAGACCAACACTAGTCTCTTTGAGGAGAGGTATCTCAGAAGATTCAGATCCCTTGAAACTGCTCAAACCTTCCTGTGAAACTTAGGAATACAAACCACAGAATAAAGTGGGTATGTTTATTAATGACACTTTTCCCCCCCCCCCTCTTCACTTCCACTGTCTGGAGACTGCAGCAGAAAGTGTGTGACCAGATAACTGCCTTTCAAACAAGTTCTTAAATTAACCTTCTGTCCTTGAAAATGTAAGCAAAACTAAGAATACCTTAAGCAACCCCAAACATTTCCAAATGTGCACATGCATTTGGTGGGACAGGCATGTACTATTTCTTCTAAGCATAAATTAGTGTATTGCAAAAGGAAAAAGTAAACCCAATACTTGTATGTATAAATCAAAAAAAGAAATCCTTGTAAGCAATCTAGGAACTAGGTTTTTGTCTGAAGTCTGCATATGAGGTGCAGTGTGTTGAATTTCCAGTCTGCAGTTCAGGCAGAAGAGAAAATACTTCAACAATTACATTCAGGTATGGAGAGAGAAATGGACACATTCTTACTGACTTCCTGAGCTTGGCTTTGAATTGGCTGGTTTTGGACTACAGGAGCAAACTTTCTCCACGTGTGCCATATCGGTTTACCTGGGCCCAGAGTTCCCTTTGTCCAATAGAAATGGGGTAAAGTTACCAATCAGATACTCTGTAAGCCACCTTTATGTGGTTGAATTGATTATGTTGTCATGTTAAGGCACCTTTCTGGACTGCTTGGGAAGGAGCTCTGACAACATCATTGCTTTAAAAGTCCAATAGCAGGGTAAACTCTGCCTACCTTTAGCAGCTGTCTTCTTTAGATTCTTTCATTCCCTCTTAAGCAGGGACAGACATTTGCCTCATGCCTGTGACCTACGGTACCCAGTGGTCTGCTCTTCACAGTCACAGGCTTTGAAAAGTGTCCCTGAGTACTCACTGTGCTTGGTCTGTGCAGCTGTCCTGAGGCAAGTGGCTTAAGGGCAGATATGATTATTTCAGAGTTTTCTAAAAATCTAAATTGGAACATTCTGGGCAGATTTTTGACATAGTTTGCTTTTATGCTATACTATCTTTTAACAATAGCTGCCCATTTTTTTATGTCATCTTTCTAATGCACCTGTTCCATATTTGCCAAGGGATTGTCCTTCTTCAACAGGAGATAAAAATGGCCCTATGAAGATGGGTTCTGTAATCTTAAAATTGTGAGTCTAGAGGACAAGAAAGAGAGGAATAGAGGAGACATGTTCAGCAGGGAACGAAGAAGAGCAATAAATGACTTATAAGATCACCAGGATATCACACAGCTCTTGAGATAACTAAAAGGGCTACTAGCAATCACTTTGAAGAAATCATGTGGAACCTATACCCCAGCAGTAATTACAGTGGCCAGACAGCTCTGGTTTTTGGTGTAGGAGCACAGGTTTTTCCACGCATCCCACTCCAGCAAGGCAGTGTATTAGGCCTTCTACTCAGCTGGAGGGGAGAACAAAGACAATTGCTGTCCTGATCCAAGCATTAGCATTCAGTTGTTCTTGTAGGCTGTTAAATGTCACCTGGAAGTGTTCCTGTTTATTGCTGAAGTGTCTTATTTTGTGAAAGCAATGATAGGTTCAGTTTGTTTTGCAAAAAAACCCTCTGAAACCCAAAATCTAGTATCCCCCACTAGATTTGTAAAATTTACCAGCAATTAATCAAAACTCTAGAACATGTCAAGGCAAGTGTATTGATGAAGCTGCAAAAACTAATATGAAGTGATGTATTGCTTGACTATGGCATGTTGTCAATGCTTTTAAGACCTCCCTTTCACAGTTCAGCACCTCAGTGTGCTCTGCCAGAATGACCAGGCATCCACTCAGTTTGGACTCAGTTTGTCCTGACAATGTGTCCCCCTGTCCTCCTGTTGCTTCACAGATGCTCTAAACCCAGCATGCATCAAGAACAACAGGCATATTTGTTCTATCTGCTATGTCAGTCCACCAAACAAATATGCAATATGAAGTTACAGAATGGAGAGAAGTGGACTTTCTACTTCCCTGAGAGGAGGGCTAGTAACCTGCAGTGCTTTGGGAAGACATTCCAGGAGACAGTGGACTGGCCTGAGGAATAAGGGACACTTGAGATGATAAGTACTCAGATAAAGGTTCTGGTTTTTACTCTCAAGCCTCTTAACATAAGTAAGAACATGCTGTATTGGTAAAGAGAGTGAACATTTCATGCACTCTGGTGAGTTTAGACCGTGGCTATCTGTCAGCATGCATGCACTGATATTTTTTTCTAGTTTAACTGGATTTTGGTGATAGTTTCAGTTTGACTCATTATTACTCACTGAAAGACTTAAAGTGTTGGAAACTTTGAGAGTCATGAGAGATGTTATGTAATCGCATCAGTCATTTTGTGTTTGCAATGTATACTATAACTTTAATTTTTAGCAATTTTAATTCTTTATAGTTAAATGGCCAAAGTATCTGGGCTTCCTAACAAAGTTTAATTATGAATTGTTACAAAAATGAATAAATTACATGAAGCTGATTAGCAAAGCTTGTGGGAAAAGCTTTTGGCAAGAGGGTAGCTTAGGACATATTTTATGGGCTTGTCCAGAGGTAGCATGTTTTTGGAAAAAAGATAATTAGGGTAATTAGGAAAATTGTAAGTAAGACAGGCTATTTGTGTTGAGTAGCAGCACATGAAAAAACAGTGTCTGATGAAAGGTGGCACAGTTTTTCTTCTTACTAAGTTTCCTTTTAATTGAATGAAACATTTTGGGTTTGTGTTGCCTCAAGATAAAAATGTAGGATGCTGAGAGATTTTTCTTTGGTACAGGAGGAGAGAGGCAGAGAAACAGGAAGGAAAGAATAGTGAAGACATTGGCAGAAAATAATATTTGGCATCATAAAATCAGTAATAGATGAACCTCCTAGTTTGAATAAGCACACAGTGTTTTCATAGGTTTACCATTTCAAATGTTTGCATTTGAATGACAGTGACTTTTTATATTTATCTGGTTATGTCTGGTCTTATTTTCTGGCATGACATATTTGTGTTGTATATGTGCTACCTGAACTTCAGAAAGTGTACCCAAAATCCAGTGACAATGGTGGTTCTGTGAGGCTTGCTGAAATTACATAAGCTCTGTGCCCTTTGGGTAAGATAATTTCTCATCTCATTTTTTGAATATTTGCCTGTTTTCCTAAAATACTGAATAGCCTGTGTCAAATTCTGGTCTTCCATGCAACAACAGAACCCTGCTTTGGGACCACCGATCAGTCATGCAGGACGGAGCAGAATTTGCTGCTGTGTGTTTGCTTTTCTGTTGCTGTTCCTTTATATTCTCCATGATTTGTTTGGCAGCAGGTTAGAAAAAAGTCTTATCTAGTGGTTCATTTAAAAGAACAATATACTTGTTTGTTGAGGAAATAACTACTTCTTCTAATGTGAAGATCCTAACTGTCCCAAGATGAGTCCCCAACAGTTGGTTGCCTTACACACTAATGCCCAGTGGAAGAAGAATCTGTGCTACAGATAGTTACCACATCAGAAATAATTCAAAACTGCAAGGAAGAGAAAAATTAAAATAACTGAAGCTCCAGACAAATCAGCAGGCTGGGTTGTGTAAATAAAATGGCCAGCTAATTGTATTCCCTGGTGAATCCAGTCCAAATGGACCAGACGGGTTGAGTGCATAATAGAACACATGCACCACAGTTTGAAAATCTCTGGGAATACTGAGCTGTCTTGTGCCACCCCTGATGGAGCTGAAATTGTAGTGAACAGAATGCTGGAACCATGTTGTATTATCAGAGGACGTGGAACCACTTATTTGAACTAAACACTTAGTGCTGTCATGCTGGTGTGACAGAAAATGGCACTAAAGCACAGCTGAGTGGCTATTTTTGTCTGGATAAATACTCCAGTTTGTCAAGCTCTGTCTTCAGATCTGCTAAAGCACAAAGGTAGAGTTCAAAATTAGACATTAACAATTTTACTTTATGTTAGCTCAGGAAGAAGTATCACCTTTTTTTCTTTTTTTTTTTCTTTTTTTTTTCTTCCTTTTTTTTTTTCTGTGTGCAGTTCCAAATGCCTAATAAATTAAAGTAACGGGTTTCAGGTTATTCAAAGAGGATACTTAAGCCTATGTTTCATATTGTATTCCATAAAAGCAAATTTTATATAAATTTACTTGTTACTTTATTTCAGTTCATGAGTTTCTGGCCTTGCTGGTGGTGGATGTAGTCTGCAGCTTAAAAAGAATCCCTTGTAAGAGATGGTTTTCACTATATAAGTATGACCATAGTTCCCGCATCAGCGAGAACAGTATAATTATCCATACTGTGCTGGAGCACGTAGAGTATTTGCTTTTGTGTCCCAAAACTAACAGCAAAATATAAAAAAGATAGAGGTTACAGATATAAAGATTAGAGTCTTTCTGGCTGAGCAACCAGGCTTAGGATATAAGTAGGAGTTCAGGGTTTCCATTCTTGAACTAAAAGTCTAAATTTAATACTTGCTTAGTAATTCGTTTGTCATTAAACTTGACTAAAGTTGGGGTTCAGGTAGATCAGGGGAAAATCATAAATTTAGGGTTCGTGATTTCTCGGAAGCATTTTCTGCAAGTGTGTAAAGATGGACCATTATCCCAAGACCTGCTGATGGCACCTTGCAGCTGGGGAATGCTCTGTGGCAAGCTGAAGAGGATCAGTGTGAGGCTGTTGTCTGGTGTTGGGGTGAAGAGCCAATAAAGAGTAGATAGATGGTAGAGAAGTACTTCAGGCAAATCTCAAGGCACCCCAGGAGCATAGCTGTCAAGATACAAAACTGAAGAGGGAGCCTCAGTATACGGGCTGCCCTTATGGGAGGACTGTGCTTCTGTGCAGGAAATCTCCTGGCTTTCTGACAGGACTGCTCTAGTGGAAATTTTTTGTTTGATCAATAATCAGAACTATAATTTTAAACTGAGGTGGTACACAGAACTTAGAGAAAGGTCTCAATAATACTGTCTCGAGTATAGCTAACAGGTGTTCTTGCTAGGCTTGCAATTGAATGCTGCTCATGTTACCTTGAAGCCAGGAGGAGTATGCCCTGGGAGAGCAATGGGAAAAGATGAAAACAGCATTTTGCCTCTCTGATCCGTTAAAGGCAGCGCTCTCAAACTTTCACTGCACTCTTCCTGCAAATGAAGAGAAAGTGGTTTGGTCAGTGAAGAGCAGTTCTCTCTCCCTCTTTGTTTTCTTTCTTTTCATTTGAACTTCTCTTTACCTGAAACTGATCTGTGTCATGTAAATAGTGGTATCCAAGATACCAAAGTTAAGAGTTGAATATTGCTTTAAAAATATGGCTTATTCAAAACCTTTTACCCTTACAATTTCAAGAATTCTTATATCCTATTTTTAAACTCTTCATAATATTCATACTGATTCACAAGTGTTGTTTCTAAATTTTTAGGTCAAAGCACATTAAGAGGTAGAATAGCTTCTAAAAAGTTTTGTTTCTGAATGAGGCATACATTGTACAGCCAGATTGTGCATGAATATCTGTGGGGAAATTTTGACCTCTAGTCAGACTTGAGCTGACTTCGGGGAAATCTCCTCCTGCTCATTGTCTGGTAAAAATATTGCCAGGCAGAAATGAAATAAAATAAAAGTTTGAAATCAGTAGATTTTATATATTAACATATTATCAGGATCTAGGATGGGAGGATTTTCTTTAGTTGTATTTCCCTGGTTTCACTGAAAATAGGATTAATAGCTAAGGCCAAGATCTGCCAAGTATTTTTAAGTGCATTTGGTTAAATCCTCTAGTCCTAATTATGAATTTTAAGATATATTAGCTGGATATCTACCACAATTCTTGAATATAGCTATTCAGTGCAACACTGTTGGCCATTCTAGTAGCTGGATAATGTACATACACAGAGAAATACTGAGTTATTACAGGGGTAGCATCATCTTTGTTCATGGCATTGCTTGTGGCATTGCTGCAAAAAAAACAGGAAGCCAGGTCGAAGATAGGGAGGGAGCAAAGAGAAAGTGTGATGGAGAGTCAAAATAGTTTGTGTCCATTTTAGTTGTCAGGATTTTTTATTGTTCAGAATTGGAAAGGAATTTTAAAAGTTATATGCATATTTGACATTAACAATGCCTGGTTTATAGTGATAGTTATAAATACCTTGATATATTTAGCTTATCAGAAAAAGAAGACTAAGGTGAGGATTGGTCCTCACCAGCATGCAGTAGAATATTGGGAGAAAATATATGATGATTCATGCTGTATGCAGCCATTAGAGAAATACATTACAAGATTCAGAGGCTAGAAACGAAAGCAAGACAAATGAAAATGAGCAGCATGGTCCAGTTTTTAACAAGGTAAGTAATGGATTCACTATCAGTCACTTTTCCAATCAAAATGTTTATTTTCTTGTTGCATATCCTGTAGCTCAAACAGGAACTGTAGTCTTCTTTGCTCAGGAAGTTAGCCACAGTAAGTACTCACAATGATTCCTTCAAAATATGCATATAAATACGTGAAACTAGTGGAATGTGTGTATAATCTGTAAAAGATTCATTACCCATCTAAATCGAGAGACCTTGACAACACTGTTGGAAGCAGCAGTGGATCTGCAAGAATCATAGAATTGTTGAGGTTGGGAAAGACCTATAAGATCATCACGTCCAACTATTAACCTAGAATGCCTAACTCTTGAGAATATCTAATTGTACTCCTATCTCAAATATGTAATTTTTCACTTTTCTACATGGTATTTAGGCAAAATATTCTTTCTTTAATCTTTAACATTTATCCAAGTTAATACAAAAGTTATTTATATTACAGTTATAGGAGAAGTTCCCTTGTGTTGTGCGCACTGTTCTTGTCACAGTGTGATATGCTTACAGTTAGGATGGCCTGATATGCCTCTAGGTTTGAGATACAGGAAGCCATGCAGTTTGAAATTCTTCCTGGTTGGAGTTTGCTTTGAGGCTAACTTTTTTAAAAAAGCAGCAAAACAAATAAAATCCATCTGTTTTCTGGAAAAAAACTGGGGGGAAATATGTTGTTTTCACTGTGTATTTGTTTGCTTAACTGCTGCTTTGCTGAGAAATTCTGCTGCCTTAATGTTTTCCAACAGCACTTCGCAATTTTTAGAGATTTTACTATGTGCAAATCTGTTCAAGACTGATGGCATTTCAGTTGGTGCATGCGTCTAGGGAATGTATACTTTAAACAAATATGCCTTACCATTTTACTTTTTCCTGCATGTTCTATTTTCAAGAACCAGAAAGGTACTGAAATAAACTGGAGTCTTTCTGCCTGTGGGATATATTCACCCCTGGTTATGCACACATCTCTCTCTGATGCAGAAAACACAATGCAATTATTTGAGCAAATCGGAGCACAAGACCCTGACCAATTTAGCTTTGATTGATTCTTATAATCAGATCAAAAGGGAGTGGTCTGAGACTATAGCATGCGCATACCCAAAAAAGCAGATTGGAAAACACTGATTTCATTATGGATTTTTTGTCCTGACCTGTTGTTTGAATATCTACATAATAACTTTGTTTTTCATTTATTCTGATAATGCAGTTACTTATTTATTTTTAAGGAGAACCAAATGCTAATATTTTGAGGCAATTGACTTGTAAATATTTATTTAAGTTAAGTTTCTGGTTTTGCCTTTGAACAGGAACTAGACTCCTCTGCTACTAGGCTGCATCTTGTAACTAGTAACACTGACAGATACCATGTCAGAATTGCTGTATGTTCCTCAGGACAAACCCAAAGCAAGTGTAAACTTCATTATGTGTTGTGCTCTGTACACAGTTTTACATAGCTCTTCCACAGGCTAGACAGACATTTCCAAATGAATTTGTTGAGATGGCTCACTCTTGAATTACATGATGCCAACCTAGAAAATTGACAGGAAGTAATTATTCAGATTCTTCTAAATTTTTAATTTTTAAAGCACATTGTTATGTATTTCTCTACTAGGTAGGGTAAAGCATCTTCCTGGCAATACTGGAATGCCCTGAGGATCCCCAAAAGCCTTTTAAAGAATATTTTATTTACTGTGAGGAGGACTTGAGATAACCCTTTTAGGTGTCTGCAAGATTTGTAAAGTATGGTGAGAACAGAATCGCAGTGGATGCCTTCATCTCAGGCTTTACTGCATCAGGTTTACTGTGTGTGTGGTTTCAGGGTACTGGCAATACTATGAGCATTAAGAGTGCCTTTGTAACATTAGTGTTGATGACATGGGAGCTAGTATGCATGGCTGAGGCCGAGTCCTGTAGATGCTGATCCACCCACAACTCAGAAGTAGGCTTCTTTCTTTCCTGCTGCTCTGTGGTTTGCAACAATCTTGTTTTACATACTAAATCCAAAGAAAGAGTTGCTGTGCAAAGCCTTATTGTGGTGCTACTCGTTTGAAGAGGTACCATGAATATAGTTTGCTTTTGTCTTTTCGGTATTTGACGGGACAGACAGAACTTGTGGCAAAGCATTTCTTGTTTATTGTTTATTTGCAAATAAAAGTAAACTTGCTTTCATTTTATATCAAGAAGCAAATTGTCTTACCAGTGTCCAACCCTTGGTAGCAGGTAGAAGATCTCTGTGAGGAAAAGTGTGGCAAAAGAGCTGTCTGAGTTGGCACAATAAATGGGATTCAATCTGGGCATGCACACCACTGGAAATTAAAAGGTTTTTAAGAGGACTGAGCTCTAGAACAACCTCTTTAAAATATTAATGGAGAAAGCAAACTGGGTTGATTTAAAGATGACATTTCATCAGTTCATGAACAGGATTACAGGGCCCAGCTGCCTTCAACAGCAGGAGTCCAACATGAGTCATGAGTAACATAGGAAGACACTTCTGAGATCTGTGTTACCAGTTATTATAGTTCTGATTCTGCTCCATCTGTTTCTTCCAAATCTTCTGTTTTGGGGAACCCATTTCAGCTGAGCTAACTAAATGGTAGACCCACAACATTTGTGATCCCTATATAAATACATTTTCACAAAGGAACAAGTTCTGCATAGCAGGAACGGAGCGATTCTACTGTCCTTAGGTCTGTCAGCACAGAGCAGTTTTTTTTCTCTGGTTAATATGAAAACCCATAATCAAGGGGTTAGGCTGCTGATTAAGAATATTTGGCCAGGCAACAAAAACATAGTCATTCTGTTTAAACGGCATTCAGAACCCTCAGACATGCCTTTGCTTCTGGTATTTGAAGAAAGATTTTGTGAAAAATATGGGGTTTAAGTAACAGCTTAATATTGATCTCTCTTTTATGAATGAATAATGAAGTCAGAAGTTGATTGTACCTTATGAAAGTATGGATTCGTTCAGTTTAATCACAGGGTGATAGAAATGTTGTTTGGAAGGAACCTATGGAGGTCACCTACTCCAGCATCCTGCTCAAAGTGGGATGATTGTCAATGCTAGAGCAGGTCAGCTGTGGTGTTGTCAAGTTAAGCCTTGAAAACATCCAAGGATGGAGATACATAGCTTCTCTGAGTAACCTGTTCCAGAGCTACAGTGCCCTGCTGCTAAAGAAGTCTTCCCTAATGTCTGTCATTAGCATTGTAAATAATGCATGCATGGGTATAAGTTAAGATTGAGAAAACTGCCTCTCAGGCTTTTTGTTTCTGTCTGATATTACTTTAAAAAGTAGGAAGGAGTCATTTCCTGTGTGAAAGTGATCTCTTGCCCTTAAAATGCCTACTGCCAGACAAAGTTACCACTCATAGGTAGGTAAGTTACCTACCAATGAAAAGGAAAATATTAAAAATACTTTGTATTCAACATATGTAATCTATGCAACATACTGCTAAATGAAATTTAATTGTGCAATGTAACCGAATAGATTTTGAAAAAATTAGTTGCATCTAATTATGCTTATTCTATCAGGATGTAGTTAAAATAACTTCATTCATGGGATGTTCTTCTCAGCACATTAGGTTGAGCTTATTAAGGAAAGGAGATCTAAATCCCTTCTCTAAATCTCTTCACGTGCCCTTAGCCTGAGCACAGATGTTTTCTGTGCCAAACTTCATGCAGGTGAAGCACCACAGGTATTTGCACATTTATAGATTTTGGAAAGTCTGTGATCCTTGTCTGCCTTTCCTGTGCATATCTAGGCTATAGCTGGGTTCAACTAGAGGATCGATTAAAAATGTCAACTTGTAACTGGAAATATAAAAGGCAACATACAGAATATGAAATAAAAAGTACAAGTACACTTCCCTTTACAAAAAAGAAAGTGCTTTTCTTGATAAAATATAGTGCACGTAGATGTCTTAAGCATGCAATATGGTAAATTACTAACAGAAACAGACATAATTCTTTAAACAATGCAGGCCACAAACGCTAAATCTGATAGTTCCATCATGAGCATGGATTACATAATGCATTTGCATTAGCTGAGACAATTCTGTAAATGAGCAGAGACCACAGGAAGATACCTGCTTAGGTACAGAGATAAAATAATGAGAGATTTAACCACTTCAGACTTGCAGGTTGTAGCAGTATGCAAACTGATGAATTGTCCCCCATTTTGCAAGTATGAACCTACACATCTTGATATATAGAATGTCAGTAGATTGATTGGGTTCATGATATGCAAAATGAGGAAGAGTGATCCTATTTAGATAACAAATGCCTGAACTCTTTGTCCAAAATTTAAACTAAACTTAAATAATTTTTGAGGTTCAAAAGCAAATAGTCATCATTTTCAAATGATACATACTGTTTTATTTTCACTAGACATCTGTCTAGAACTAAAAAGAATAAGTGGCAAAAAAGGGGGTGGTTCTGACGTAAGCAGCAGAACAAATGACCTATCATCTTGCTGGAATGTCTCTTTCTGTTCAGTTTTGCAGATTCCAAAAGATCTTGTAGCATTAGTAAAATTCACAGAAGTATCCCAGTTGTATAAATGTTTAACTGAACTGTGTACCCATCAAAATTAGTTTAACTTGGATAACTCTAAAATTATTAAAAGTTAGACATATAAACAAAAATTAGATAATCAAGGCTTTACATGTATGTTGCTTCTTTTATAGTAAATATCAGATGATCTTACAGCATCTGTGGAAATTACTACTAGCTTTAGCTGAACTTATTTCAGAGTGAACATAAAATCAAGACAGTCAACACAAGACAAATTTAGTCATCTTCAAGTATATAAAAATTACTTTTTGGTGGCAGTCAAAGTAAATTTCATGTATATATGTATTCAGAGTGATATTGATAATAAAAATACCTATGTAATTCACAGATACAAAAAAAAAATAATAAGAATTTCACAGCTGTAGACTTCTGATAGTAAAAGATGTTCTGTACATCTTCTTAATTGAAATGCTTGGAAGATTTTTTGGAGGAGAGTTCTGTCTTTTAAAGTTTCAAATATCCTTTTGTTCCAGGTGGTAAATGTTCCTTCATTTACATATCTAGTCTTGCAAGAACTGTATACCAAGAAGGGAAAAAGACAAAAAGAGCAAACAAAACCTAGGAAGTCAAGACCTGATATTCAAGATACAAATGTTCTTTGTTTTTTAAAGAAGAGTTTGAAAAAAAGTTAGAATACAAATCTATTCACTGTCTTTATAAGTAAAGGCACCCTTTTTTTTTCTTGTTCATAGCTCTTCTGAACCATTCACAAGTGAGTTTCAGAAACACTACAAATTCAGATTTCTATATTTCCACAGATGTTGTGTATGCTGAAATACTTTCTAGAGTTTTGAGATTTATCAGGACTGCCAGTATGTATCGGGTATTTCTTTCAGTTTGAAAGACAATACCAAAGAAGTTCTTCTCCCCGACTTCTTGAATAAAGACTAACACCAGATTTAGCTGATACGAGTAGTTCTAGACTTTATTCTACAGTAATTCATATTCAAGTTCCATTTTAGTTCAGATGTATTATTTCACTGCTTATTTTTCAAATATGCATATTTGCCCATTGACATCATAAATATATTCTTTCTTATTCACACACGTGTGTATTAATACTATCAATATATGCCTTCTCAGCAGATGATGGCAAACATATCTTTCCTTTCCAAATTACTATCTGCAAAGGGTTTCTTTAATTATAACTTTTAAATAAGCTCTTGGTAATAACAATAACCAGCTGAATAAAACATTCCTCTTCTTTAGCTTTGAAATTTTCTCTCAGCTGGTTCACGTGTACCATATGAGTCAGACGTAAAAAAAAAAAAAAAAAAAAGAGAAATATGTGCAAGTTCTTTGACTCAGGCTATACAGCATATGATTGAAGTAAAGAACATCATCTGCTTTGTTCACCAGGGTTTTTTATTATTATTATTTCTCTCTGGTCTTCTACTTTTCTGCTCCTCAGATAAGGCTAATTACAAAGGAAAAAAGTTGAAACTGGTGGAGAGAGATCCTTTAAAGCCATTCCTTTTGCAGAATGGAACAAAAGAAAGTATCAAGGGCATGGATAGGCCTTGAAAAAAAGAAAAGAGAAAAACCATCTAATGAGGATGTTGAGATAAGTGCTTGTGAAGAAAACTGGCAAAAAAGGGCTTTTAGTCTAAAATCCATAAATAAGTGGGCATTAGATGGGCACTAGAACATTTTTAACAAGAGAGGCCACCAAACTGTATCATCCTATGCAAGAGCTACAACCCTAAAAACTCGTCTTCTTAACAAGATAAGGGTTTTTCTCTTTGAAATATTAATTTGAAAAAGAAATACTTGAAAATTAAGGAGTATTATTCATGTCTGTGAATCCATTATAGAGGAAGACACCATCAAAGCTGCTTTAGATATAATTATGAATGCTGTAGACTTTCTAAAGGTCAAAGATCCTAAACAGTATGAAGAAATTGTTCACAGTATATGATGGTTCAGACAGGATTTGACCTCCAGTCTCTCTTTGGGTCTTCTAGGCTGTGCTAAAGAAGAAGCATGTACAGCATCAACTAGAGAAGAGTTTAAGAATCAAATCATTTGCCCATCCTCCAAACCTATTTCTTAATACTCCTGGGTAATTGGGCACTCAGACGTGCTTGATATCCATAGATGTGCAGGTCAGGTGTTTGAGACTCAGTCTAATTACCAGAGAAAGACTGCCAGCTAAGCATTGTCCATTTCAGCTCTCAGTACTGCTCTTGTAACACATAAAGGAGAAAAACAAATCTGAAAGGGAGAGAAGATAAAAGGACAGAGAAAAATAAAATACAGGACCTGATCCAAAGACTGTAGAAGTTAATGGAAAGTCCCATTAGCTTCAGGGAGGTTTAGATTAATCCCCATTTTTAATAAGACTGGCAGTTCTTTATCCCATCATGCATTAGATCTCCTTTCACCCATGTGTACCAGGAAGTTTGCATTTAGTACCAGTGATATGATTTTTGAACATGTTCTGACAGATTTGGTATTTATGAATCAGTCAGGGAATTATTCACTATAACTTTGTTTTTTCAGAAGTTTCTCTTAATGTGAAATTTTAAGGGCTTTGAGAAAAGATTACAGTACAACAACAGTAGTCCCCAAAATATAGTAATAATAATAATAGCTTGTAAATCCCTCTGGCCATAACTGAAAATCTGATGTTTTCACTGCCTTACTTAGTGCAGATTTATGAACAAAGTGTTTCCTAAACATAGGATACGCTTTACACCGCTCCTTTCTTATTCACCTTTAGTGAAACTTCTGGCACGTGTTCTGTGCCGCAGATGGACCAGCAAAATACACATGTATCTAGTGATCAGGTGTTTGAACTTGATTGCCAGCTAGCAGCTTTTGGTGTGATAGAGGATTCACCCACAGGTGTCCTACACACAGGAGAGTAATCTTTTGGCAGTAACTTTTCACAGCAGGCTACCTGTGTGGCTGATAGCCATTGGCCCTTTTATGTGACTTGCCGCAGCATTTCCCAAATTCTGGGTCAATGATGAACAAATATAACAGGGATAATACCAAATGGTTTGATATATCTCATACAATAATTCAGGTTTATTTATTATACTTTACAATTTGATTTACTAAATAGCGAAGATGAATTAATGTGAATGTTGGGTTGTTTTCTTTGTATCAATGATTTTCCTTGTATCAGGGTTTTTCCTGAACCATCACTCATAAAACTTATGTTTTATGAGTTTTTGAGAGCACACGTATTATGATAGGTGATATCTTCTGCATA
Organism: Platalea leucorodia; assembly: GCF_965183815.1. Classification (NCBI taxonomy): domain Eukaryota; kingdom Metazoa; phylum Chordata; class Aves; order Pelecaniformes; family Threskiornithidae; genus Platalea; species Platalea leucorodia. Next base: position 124,666,158 of record NC_138823.1, read on the forward strand.
AAGAGTAATAAACAGCAACAGCTGCATAAGAGATGGTAAGAGTATTTTTGTGCTAGATTCAAGCTAGAGAGCTTAATAATGTTCTTTACTTGTGAGACAGTCTTTTGTTTTGCTTTATATGGCACACTCAGTATCAGTGAAGCATCAGAAGTAATTCCATAATTAAATTCTGTTGATACTTGCTTTTAAAGCAAAATTATAAGCCTTCTGTTTCACACATTAAAGATTGAGTTCAGTCTCTGAATAACACAGTAACTCTTCAGAGCACACTTGAATTTTGTTTATCACATATTAAGAAAAATATTTACTGACTCTAGCAGAGGAAATATGTATAAATGCTCTCTTATTGACATTTTGCACATTTTTCTCACATATCTTTGAGTTCAATTAGCTAAATAACCACAATTCCCACAAACTGCAGACTTCATAGACTCAAGTAGTGTCTTAAACATAAGATGCTTTTGAACTGTGAAAATTGTATATGCAGAGCTAGTTCTCTTATTCCTTGTAACCTACATCAGTTTGACCAAAGCTAGTCAGTGGAGCTACTGAGAAGTAAGATTTATGTTTTCAATGGCGGGATAAAACACCTCTCTCTTGGCTTTTTTCGTCAAGGTGTTACAGAAGTTACGTAGTGAGATTGAATCCCACCTCAACAATCTATATGCATGTTGTATTGTAGACAGGAGAAGCCCTAGATGAATGCTGGTTCTCTGAGACAAAAGGGAAAAATGTAGATTGAGTGGATGATGCTGATTGATGTTGAGGAATAATTAAATGGGGAGACTGTTAAATGTTGTACCTCTGTTAAATGTAATTGAATTAAGAAAGGGACAAAAAGGTGTGTTGATAATAAACTAAGTAATTTAGTTGCTCATTTCTTTTCCTTTTATAATTTGTGTGGGCCCAATTTGGTTTTTTGTGCAAATTTTGTTAAATTCCTCTTTGGTTAAAATACTGTGTTTGTTGGTGTATTTATTGACTAAAGGGATTACAGAAGGCTGGACTGAGATCAGTTATTATTTTGGACCCTTTCTTTCTAAGGTAATGGAATACAAAAAACTGTTATTCCTATCTTTCTGCCAGTGCATATTGTTTTTCATCAATAAGACTTTATTTTAGAATATTAGTAATGTGACTTTTCTGAAGTGTGGAAATGGAGCTGTGAGTTGTGCAACAAAGACATTCTGAAATACTTATGTAGTCAATTACTTGAGCATTTCTCAGTCAACTTTAAATGGGCTTTTTCAGACATTGCGCCTGCTGACAATTGTGATCTATCCGCTGTGGTTTATGCCATCTTACATGTTTACACGTATTGCATCATAGCATGTTTTGTTCACTTCCTTCATGCGAACAAATTACTAATACCTAGTATAGATCAGGATAACAGCACATGTCAAATAAATAGATAAAAGCACATAGCATTTTTGCTTAGATGGCTGCTGTCATTAAAGGAGAGGCAACAACTGGAATTGCATTATCTACTTAATATTCAAAACTATTCAGTTTATGTGGAAAACTACTCAGCTCACTTTCTGATGGCTTCCAATTTAAGTTAAAAAGGAAGAAAATAATCTGTTAATTTTTTAATCTTATTTTCCTAGCTGTGATCACTCAGTTGTCTAAAAATAAACAAAAATGAGTCATTGTGATGGCAATAGTAGTTTTATTTTTTATTTAGGCATTATATAAACTTTGGCTGGAAAAATTGCATATAATGAATTACTACTCTCTGATTTTGAAATGTGGGGCTTCTTCCTCATATTCATATTTATTTTCTTAAAAGCACCAATCATAGCTATAGTCATCTCTACCTCACCTCAGCAAAACCCTTCCCAAGTTCATCTTAAAAGACTGTACTCTCAGCCGCCCCCCTACCTCAGTAAAGCAGTGTCATCCATGTTTGAATTACTACAACTCAGTGCCTATATTCTTTTGAAAGGACTTCTCCCTTGGATTTCCATTGTGTGCTCATTTGGAATTTCACCCAAACAAGGGAAAAAAAAAGGACCTTTCGGATTGTGATTTCTGTTTCTCTGTACAGAAGAAAATGTAGGAGGAGATGAGACTGCATTTCATATGCTTCTGTTTATTAATCTTTGTGATTTTGATAATGCCATCTTATTTTGGCCTCTTGAAATATCTCTGTTTAGGGTCTGTTGGTGTGATTTTGTGCAAAATAGTGAAGCTGTTCTGGATTCTATATTAGGCTTTCCCTTTCCCTGAATATATGTTGGAACACTAAACTTTTACTTTGGCATTCTGGGAAGGTAACACTTCCCCATCTCAGCTGTGTTGCTTTCATTATATTTCAAATCTTTGGCACTCTGAGTAATTTTCTTCACCTCCACAATTTTTTCTATATGCTCAGGTGAAACAATCTTTCAGTTTCTAGTTGAGGAAAAACAGTGCCAAATCATCTCAGACTTTAAGACTCTAAGATTAGTAGGAACAATTTCCTCAGAAATACTGACAAGCTTATGCACATTTGACTATGTTTTCTTAGATAAAGGCCCAGTTCAGTAAAATACATCACTTAATTGGAAACTGTATATGGCAGATATGAACACAGTGAATGCACTGGATATCATAATGTAGTGAGCTGAAGGGTGCTTTGGGGATATCTGAGAAAAAGAAACACTGACAAATTACTTTAAATAAACATACAAATATTAAATGAATTATTCACTTTTTGGAAGCGAAAAGATCTGCTTGTGTTTCCAGTTGAATTATGAATACATCTTAGTGACAGCGTGATCCTACCCATTGCATGTGACTTTTAGAAAACCGATTTGTGCTTCTTAGTGTGCCCGAGATCCATTATTTTGCCATAATATGCACTTTGCTTTATCTTACCGCTTGCTGAAGACAGACACTTCTGTGATGGTTGGAAAGCTTTCCGTTGGCTCTTGTTTTCACACCATTTAATACTGAAAAGGTGAAAAACAGAAAAACTAATAAAAAGATGATACACTGAATTGGCTTTAAAGAAATATTTGGCTAGATGCAATAAGAACTATATGGAACATGGTGGCAGCAGTCAGTGTATTTGGATGCTTGTCACACAGAGGAATTTCAAAACTTGTGATACAGACCTTCATTCTCCCCTATATCTAAATGTCAGCTGGAGTTGGTGTAGAATGGTAGGACTGAGCATAAGCAGCCTTTTGTTCTAGTTTCTGCCAGGAGGGAAAGCGAGGTCTGTAAGAGCTCCTGCTCTGTAAAGGAGCCCGGTTACTGTGCTGCCTTGTTATCACAGCTGACCATGTCACCAGTGCTGGAACTTCTCTAACATCTTTCTACTTAGGGTAAATACAGGGCAGCTGGTTCAGGAGGCACCAGGGGATGTGGCCTACCACAGAGGGAATTTCCTACTATATAGTGATTATGTGACACGAAGTGGCCTTCTGTGATTAGACAATCCAGACAGAAGATAAATTATTACGAGAGTAAACATTTTATTATAAGGAGAGGGACAACTTTCATTTTATTAACCATTCATATAAACAAGCTGGACTATAAATGATCATCTTTACCCAGGTCAAAACCAGAGCAAATTTATCTAGTTCAAAGCAGAAAAATGTCTCTTTTAATTACGATGCCAAGTGGCTCTGTAATTAGAAATGGACCTCTAAAAACATGGTAAAACTTGTCAGATGTGTGTCTGTGGTGAAAAAATTGGTCACAGAAAATGAATAATTTCCCAAAATAGTTCGCTTCCAGCAACAAATGTATCATCAAACATTAGTAGAATGGTGCAATTCTCTCCTGTTTCACCCTAGAAAAATAAAAGTTTTTTTGAAGTGCAGTTGTGAAAACCATATTATGTTAATTCTGTTGAAAACCTTCTCCTGGAGAAGAATACGTGCTGGGCTTGGTCTATCAGGAGGCTTTAAGCATCTAACTGATGATGCTATCTGAGGTTCTTAAATGCCACTCTCAAAAACAATGTGAAAAAGAACCACTTTGACTTATTCCATTCAATAAGTAACACACAGATAGTCAACAGTGAAACACTGAGACTCAAAACATTAGGCATTATGATATGTTATCATTGGATGTTTAGAGTATTGTCAATTAAATGATTTATGAATTACTGTAAAGCATTAAGATACAGTATTTTAATAGGGCAGTCATTTGGGTAAAACAGTATTCATGTAAGAAGATAAATGCCAGTTTGTGGTAGGTCTAAAATTATCTAATATGAATTTGTATTAATTGGATGAACATAGTCTCCTTAAGTGCAAGTTTGATGACAGATAAAATGAATTAAAACTCTTTTAGTTGCTACTTTAAGTTGCTGCTTCTGCCCCCTGCCTCTCTCCCCCAGTTAGCCACTAGCTGTGTCATGGCTTTTACAATTCATGTATGGTCTGTAGAAAAATTACATGGACTAAAATGCATTTTTAGTGCTGATTCTTGTTGTGGAAAATGCGCAGGATATATGATATTAAAATGTATGCTGAAGATGTTGTTTAAAGCAGGTTGCCTAACTATTTCTTTAATATGCTCACAAGGAAAAATGATGATATACAGTTGAATGGATGAGAGACAAAAGTGGCCTTGCGGGAGGCTTGGTTTGATTCTTGGCTGTAACCCAGTTAATGAAACCCAGTCATGGAAAAAACCAGAAGTTCTCTGAGAGTAAGAACTAGACTACGCTTAGCACTGCACTTGGCGCTCTCATGGTAACTCAGATTGCAAGCTCACATATTTGATTCCAGATCCCGTAAGTACCCACTGTTGGCTCACATTCAGTCTCTCCTTCGGTGCAAAACAGCTGGCTTCCAGACAAGAAAGCTTCAACTGGAGATGCAGAGCATATGTAATAGTTGCTCAGACCTTTGTGGTTCACTTAAAACTTGAAGAGGCAGTTCAGAAAATCTGTCATAGGCCCTCTGAAGTCTATCGTGCAAGTCTCAGGAGTCTATCTAGATCTAGACAAATGTGGAAGTGTCCTCTTTGCTGGGCCTGTACCTAGAGCTAGCACAATTAGAGTAAAGAGCAAAGAAATGCTGGGTCCTGTAACTCCAGGGATGTGGGCTTCAAGGCAGGGGAGCCAAATCACCCTGAAGCCACTTATTCACATCCCAGACTTCATCAGCTCTGTCATGCACTATGCTTGTGCAGGGAATTCAGTCCTGACTGAGCCAATCAAGAACTGACGTGCCAGGGAGATTCTCACAGAGTGTGCTGCGAGATCGTAAGATGTGTGAAATGCACAAGAATCACTTATGTTTAATCCTGGAAAGGCCAGTGCAAAAACAGATGAGCCCAACAAACCTGTTAAAGTGAGTTGAATGCAACAGGCATCAGTTGTGAATGAACGTGGGATGACAATGTGGAGACAATGGGCTTTAGCCATTTGGCTTTGGGAGCTTGAACCTGGCAACCAAGAGCATCCCCATAAATTCATCAAAAGATGGGAGATTACTAGTCACCTTTTTCTTGGTGGTGCAACAGGTTCACAATGGTACGCTGGAACAGATTCGTTGTGTCCAGCCATAAAGAAAATCTAAATATATTGTGTGTTAACAATTATAAAATTGTATTCGGAGATGAGTCTGCTTCATTCCATTTTTTTGTACTAAAATGATCTAAATTGTATAGCCTGTATAATATCATTAGCATCTATCTGGCAAGACACATGCAGGTTTGATAACTATCCTTATCTAATGTAAGCAGAATTTTTAGACCTAAGTTTCACATTTTAGTTGGTGTTAAAGGACTACAATAAATGCTAGGAAATAGTAGGAAAGCAAAAATGAAGGATCAAAGCTAAAACTGAGGGTAGCAAAGCAAAATGAAGAGGAAGGCTCTGCAGCTCTGTTTCCACCAGTACTGCAAGGTTTTTTTCATCATTTTGGTTGAGTCTCTGCTTCTGAAAAAAGTTGAATGGGAAGAGGTATTCAGAGCTAGGACTGCTTTTCTTTTAACAGACTGTGCTGCTAAATCTGCAAATAATTGTGAGAGTAAACGTAATTTGTGAAAACAAAGTGTATCCATATACACATGCTGTTGGACCAGAGGTATCATATGAATAGCTGCACAGCATTTGTAGTAAGTGAAGCAAAAACAATGGGAACATAAACTTTTTTTTGAAAGGCATTTGGCTTGAAGTCTCCAGGAGGCATAGCTCCTAGGTATAGCACTGCATAATAAAAATGTATCTTCCAAGTATATAGTGCTGCGTTTGTCTACAGATACTAAAAATATTTACAAAATGTATAAGCTAGATTTTTTTTAATTGTTTAGTGCATGAGCTTACAAACATTATAGGGCCAAAAGTATACATACATTTATATACTATGTAAGTTGCACTTGAAGTCAGTGAATCACCATGTAAATTAGGCCAACATATTTAGCTGAACTTTTATGCTTATGTTTATACAACCACAGGTTTGAGAATATCATCATTTTGGCATAGGAGATTTTCACTGACCATCCAAATATGGCTACTTTGAAAACAGAATGATTTGCATCAACATTACACAATACTGTAGGACAGAAAGTGAAAGAGATGCCCTGTTCAATGGGTCTGAAGAACTTTCTCTTTTAAAATTTACCATGTATTAATTATGTATGACATTTCAGGGAGTGAGAGTTGTTTGTAGCCTATGGCAATGAGTTACTGAAATGAAACATTACTGAGACAGAAAATAAAAATGTGTCAGCATATCAAATTACAGAGACATTGGTAGCCTAGGTGTATTTGCTAGTTTGGAAAGCTATGTTTGATATTGTGAAATTAAAGCTCTGCACACTGGTTTTAGATAGCAGTACCACATTTCTTTAAAAATAACAATACTGAAGTAGTTGGGTGAAAAGAAATGGAATTCTCATCTTGCAGCATCACTGCAAAGAGAAACAATAAAATATCTTCTCTTAACCTATTCTGCAGCTAATAAAAATGATGATAGAACTACTGAAAGGCATTTCAAAACCAAAAAAAGCATAGCAACCTCCTTCTCACTCAACAAAATAAGGACAAAGCTTATTGAGGACTTATATGCTGTGTGTAAATATTTTATTGGTCCTTCTTTGGAAGGATATCTTTCTCTAGTAGTGCACTTAGTTACAAAATTCAAAGGAATTTCTTCCTTCACATAGGGGAAGGAAGGATCCCCAGCTTTCTGGGGATCAGTTATTGTTTTAATTTAATAATGCTGTATTTTACAGTATGTTGGTTGTTACATACTGTATCAGCTGTATTTTACACTATGCTTGGTTGTTCTTTTTATATCTTTTGATCCTATAGAAAGAGAAGCTGTCTTTCTCACAGCCAAAGACAAGCTGTTGAAATGGCTGCCAGCAGAACTGTGGTGTTAAAACAAAACAAAACAAAACAAAAACCATCTTGCAAACTGGAAATGGTTGAGCCAGTGGGAAGTCTTTTAACATTCCTCCTACCCTATGCACTTGGGTGCCTGTCTCTCTCCTCCTGAAGTGTGAGCTTTGTGAGTATTAAAACAACCACTTTACCAACAGTATCTGAAGATTTCCTTCTAGCACCTCTCATATTTTATTTCTCCTCCTCTTTTATGTTGCTACGATCTCTATTTTCGTCTTTAGTGGAGGGGAATTTGGATGGGAATTCCTCAAAGTCTCAGGATTCATTGCTGCACATTGCAAGATGATCCATCCCAAGACTGTGTAAACCTCCTCATCTGTGCTGATACGCATGGTTATTAAGGATTTTGCATCCTGCAGCCCATCTCAAGGTTAAATCAGTTAGGTACATATGATGCTCAATGGACTTAACATTCCAGTTTATCAAAATGTAAAAGAAACAGCCTTTGATTTAGAAAGCAAAAATTTAAGGTGGGAATAGCAGTTCCTTCAATACGTGCAAACTGTGGCTGTCAGCTGGAACATCAGTGTCCATCTGCATGCCTTGCAGTGTTTTGTTTTCACTGCTGCCCCTGCTTGGAGTTCTCTGGTTTGTGCTGTCCATCTTCAGTACTGCCAGAGCTTCAATACTCACTGTTCTTCTAGGAGGCTTTGAAATTTGTAGGAAAACACTAATAATTTTCATCTTTATTGACTTATTTTTTAGATTTTGTAGCATCTTCTAGCTCATAGTTCTCATTTGCTTTTAAATGTAAATTTAAAAAAAAAAATGTGTTTGCTGCAGATTTTAATTATTTTAACAGTTTCCAAAATAATTCACATTTGTTTTGCAAAAGTAGCATATATTGTACTGTGGTATTTGTAATGATTCAGTACTGAGACCACGTGCTTTACGGGAACTATGAGTGCTTTTAATTTCAATGACTGATAGTACTTTACAGTCAGCTAATCTTTACAGAGGTTTCTCTGTTGTTACATTCTACAATGCTAATGCACTTCCAGTCAATTATAGCCGTACTGAAGTATTCTGTTCTCTTCTTCATAGTTTTTACCATTGTATCCATGTGCCTTCCATCAGTGTGTTAAGCAGTGTACAGATGACTAATGTCTGTCATGTTTGTTCTTGGACTCCAGAGAGGCAGCAGTGTGTTCAGTAAAGTCACTTTATTTTGAAAAGGTTATATTAGGAAGCTGTCCTGGTTTCAGCTGGGATAGAGTTAATTTTCTTCTTAGTAGCTGGTATAGTGCTGTGGTTTGGATTTAGGATGAGAATAATGTTGAGAACACACTGATGTTGTAGTTGTTGCAGAGTAGTGCTTACGCCAGTCAAGGACTTTTCAGCTTCCCATGCGCTGCCCGGTGCACAAGAAGCTGGGAGGGGGCACAGCCAGGACAGCTGACCCAGACTGGCCAAAGGGCTATCACATACCATATGACATCATGCCCAGTATATAAGCTGGGGGAAGAAGAAGGAAAGGGGGGGACGTTCGGCGTAATGGCATTTGTCTTCCCAAGTAACAGTTAAGCGTGATGGAGCCCTGCTTTCCTGGAGATGGCTGAACACCTGCCTGCCGATGGGAAGCAGTGAATTAATTCCTTGTTTTGCTTTGCTTGCGTGCCTGGCTTTTGCTTTACCTGTTAAACTGTCTTTATCTCAACCCACGAGTTTCCTCACTTTTACTCTTCCGATTCTCTCCCCCTTCCCACCAGCAAGGAGTGAGCAAGAGGCTGTGTGGTGCTTAGTTGCTGGCTGAGGTTAAACCACGACAGAAGCTCAGAAGCATATACTCTAACTTGAATAGGCAGACATGAGGCTTGTGACGATCTGTAGTTCCTCAAGAAATTGTGAAATGAACAAGCACTCCAAAATCTGCATCTTCTGTGCAGACAAGGTTTTCCTGATTGTTGAAAGCTCCATTGAGCGAAGCAGAAAGTTGTTGTCGATCATCATCTTCATCTGTGTGCATTAGGCCTTCTTTCATATTGATACTCTTTGTGTCAGCAAATGAATGCGCTAACTTTTGAAATTCAGTGGCAAACCAGAACAAGGTGTGGAGGATAGGTTTGATGCACCTGATTGATACACGGTTGCTGAGAAGACACACTGCAGTGTTTTGTATTGGTTATCATCTCATGCATGGTTTATAGTATTGCTCTAGCAGTCTAACAACCACATGACGGATGTCATTTTGGAGAGCAGATCATGGTTTATCAGGATGGAGAAGTCACCAAGCCGACTGAAGATACTGTTCAAAGAACTGCTATGCAAAAAGTTAGCATTAGCTTGCTAAACTACATACATACCAAGCTTGTCAATTGTAGAATGCAAGTCAGGAATTGTGTGGTTGTATGGATAGTGGTTTCTTTATGATAGTAATGTTTATAAAATGTTTCTAAAAAAAATGGAGTAACTACAGAAGTATTCCACTTCGTCCTTAACTGAATGCCCTAGCTGCATGAGAGGAACTGTGGTAATGGAGGAAGTAGTAGTAAGAGCAGCAAACTGTGCAATAGCTACAAAATCTTAACAAAAGGATATTTTTTGAAAGAATTTGGGCACATGCTGAAATTAACTGACAGCAAATGTAATTTAGTAAAGTTATTACTGTTTAAAGTGAAAATCGTGGTAAAACATGTCGTTGGTTCTTTAAAACAACAGCAAAAATCGCTCTTCTGTCTTTAGCCAACGTAAAACAAAAGAAAATTTGAATAAAATATGGAAGGAAAAGTGACTACACTTCAGGCATTTATATTGCATTCATCTGTCTATTACTGTGTTCTCTATTACATGTAATAAATAAAAAAATGGAGCCTGGTTTTGGCAAAAGCTAGGAAAATATCTGTGAGGATTGTTTCTTGACAGTGAAAAAGGAAAAATATCTCTAGCTTACTTAATCTTCCTAGTCCTTTATGTCTACAAGGACATGCTTTATTTCACTCTTGTTACCGTGTCATCTTCCTCTTCAGTCCCTGTTAATGTCTTCTTCTGGTCTTATCCTGCTGTGACTGAGCATTATAAAGTTTTTCACGCCTCCATGCGTAAGTCCATCAACCAATTAGTTTTCAGAGCACATGATACATATAGATGGCATGGCAGTGGGTTCAGACCTAGGTCAGCATACTCCAAGCTTTCAGTCAATATGAAAAAGGTATAGGTCTACATTATTAGTTGTATCGATTTAGGGAGTGGATTTTTTATTCTTGTTTCTTTTTCAAACTTACTTCCAGCTGTAATCACTGCTGTTATTCTGATTTTTGTCTTGACATTCACCACAGAATTTCTCACCATGACAAACACTGGTTTTAAACAAGCACCTGAAATGTATCAAAGTATGGGTCTCATATTGACTCTGCATAGGTTTTTGTTGCACATCTTGCATACCCGTCTTTTAGAACATTCCAGTAAGGCATCCAGTTTTTACATCTCATCAGCTTCTGTTTTCTTCTGAAAAAGTTTGGAGGACTTGTTGGTGAGGGCTTCTGTGGCAAGTCTGCCTCAAAAATATGTCTTGCTTGTAAATTAATGTAGAACACAACGGGTAATGTCTTTTAATTGAACTAAAGTGTCAGGTTTTCAAAGAAGTCCAGACTAAAATAATGGATAGTTGTTACCAGTCGTCTCCAGTCCCTGTGAACATAGACAATTTGTTCTTTTTTGACAAGAAGAGGTGAATTTTGCCCAAGTATCTACAAAAGAAAGTACAGAATTCTGAGCTAGGTAGGGTACCATTGTGGGAAAGATTATCTAGAGACAGTTCACTATAGTTTTTTTTCTTCTTCTGTTTACTTTATTTGAACTATTGACCTTGCAAAAATATTCAGCTTTCTATGAAGCTTTTTTTTTTTTGGAGTGGCTTTTGGTGCCTGAGCTTTGAAACATGTATGATCAGACTCAGCTTATCTCTGAGGCTGCTGGGTTTTCTAACTCGCTGTGCTGGAAAACACACCAATCTTGGGAAATCAAGCTAATGTCTCTCAGCTGTGCAGAAAAAGTGTGAACAGCTCTGTCAAATGAGCTACCCCCATCTCCTTTTTTTCAGGCAGCATCTTATACTTGAACAGTCACTTCACATTTGCCATTTGAGCAGTTGTGATATAACTGCTGTTTTATTGCCTATAGGAGAGTTTCTGTGAGGAATCAGAAGCTGGTCTTTCAGCTACCCTGGCCAAAAAAGGTTTTAGTCACAGGACTCTATTACTGGTGAATGAGTAAGGAGTCCTGACAGGTTAACAAGAGGGTATGAACGCATAGCTCTGGCCTAAAGGTTGCTAACTGACCAAGTGGTAATACGAGGGGAAGTATTTTCCAGCCTTGAACCTCTTTACCCCCAGATAAGTATATTAAATGCCATCAGTTAACTCCTTGAGTGCAATGACCCAGTGCTGCCAGGGACATGCCTGGTATGATAGACCCTCACGCTTCCTAATCAGCAGTGATGTATAAAGTACAGTCATAGGTCCAGATGAGTCATAGGTCTGTTCCTTTGTTGGATGGAAAGATGTCTCTGGGCATTTAAAAGGTTAAACACAAAATTTTAAGTGTACAGCTACAGTGGCTTAAAAACGCATGAAACATACAAAGCAAAAGAGCAGTCAGGAAAGAAATTAGAACAATGTAAAGTGAAAAAAAACCTCAGGAATTTTGCTTGGAATTGAGTTGATGCTTTTTTTTTTTTTTTTCATTTATTTTATTGGACTTTTACTGTTTTCTCCAAATAGTTTCCTGAAAAGTGAATGTGCTGAGTTATCTCCAGCTTAGTTCTTTCCTGTACTTATTTTCACATCATGGACATTACTAAATTTCACTGAAAAATATCAAAGCTATTATGTCAAGTGGGGATAAATTTATGAATAATAAGTTAGACTTTGCATAAAATTTCCAGTCCTATAAGATGTATTTTCTCTACTTTTTTTTTCTGTGGCATCTTTCTTTTAATTTCCAGGCAGAATATTTCGGTTGTCAAGAGGTTGTCTTCTAAATCAGTGTTTTTCCTGTGGTAAAAAGATGTAAAGATCTGTATCAATTTATGTGTGCAGAAAAAGACATTCAAGACTTTACTTTTGTTGTCTTATAGGGTGTTTAAAGTGAAAATTGTCCATTCTGGGAGGTTAGTACTGCCCTCCCAGTTTAGTAAAGACTAGAATCTCCTTTGTACTTACATTACGTAGGACTTTACCTCTTGTCTAATTTCAATGAAATTACTGGGTTACTCATATAATATGGTACTAGTCAGAAGATATATCGATGGTAGACTCAGCCATGTGGAAGCTGTAGTTATTTAACAAAGGTTTTGTCTTCACTGACATAGAGGTATTTATCTATATTTTACAGTGTGATGACTAATTCTGTTGTTTATGATGGGTGTCCTACAAATAATGTATATTTGGCTACCAGAAACGATCTCAATTGCCTTGAGGCACCTCACACTGTTGCATTAATGGATAAAAAATTACATTTGCCATTTCATAATTTGTTTCAGTTTTTTTCATGATTTAGCACCAAGTCCGATAAACTTAGAAAGCAGTAACTCACGAGCTGTGTTGTTGACTCTTGGATGTTAGATGTGTTTGTTACACAGGCTTAATCAAAATCAACACTCCCCATCAGAACTATTAAGAGAGCCAAGTGCTGATTCTTCGGGCCAGGGCAGAGAGCAGAGCTAGAAGGCAAGAGTTCTCCTGAGATATGCAGTCATGAGACATTGTAGGCTTTGTGTGTTCCCTTTGAACATGAGCTGGTACAGTAGTGGATATGGCAGTGTCTTTGAAAGAGGAACGCTGAAAATCGTAGGGAGGAGAGAGAGAGAGACTCAAGCTGTGCATTACGCAGCAGTGCACATCAGTTCTGTAGTGCGGGAGGCTTTTTAACTCTTAATTCAAAAAATGCTTCTTTCAAAGCACCAGTCAGTCCTCCTTTGATCACATGGCACTGTATTAACTGAGGCTGGAACGGGCTGTTTCTCAACCTGATTCTATGCACCCACATTGTTTCCAGCATTCTCACGGTATGACTGCAACCTGAGCTGAGGCTTCCTACAAATACTAGTTGCCAGTGTGGTAGGTGATATGTCATGTGCCACCTGCATACACTTCAGGCTTATGTGTTCTTGGACCCAAACTAAAAGGCAGCATGAACCTGAAGTTTTCTCCTACGCGGACAGTTGATCAGTTTGGACTTTGAGTGCTTACCCACACCCTGGAGGAGCTATACTACCCAGTTTCCTTCCTGTGATCTTTTTGGTATCTTATAGGTCCATATACACACGCATAAGAAGTTTTAGCCTGCCTGGAAACAGCTGAGGAGCATGGCAGCTGGGAATACACACTTGAGTACTCACCGGCTACAGGTCAGTTGCCACATTGTGTAGGTGTGTGCTCATCCCCTACAAAATGCAGCGCAGGTACCAAATAAAAACTGGGTATCCCACCTACAAGTGAATAGTTGTTCTTGTGTTTCACTGTCTGTTTTGCTTACAAGACCCTGCTTTACAAGTGCAGGTCGATGAGATACATGGTTCCTTGCCATATGGCTGTTTGCAGTGGTTGGCTTGGAGACATACTAATGATGCAAATGAATGATATCATAATAGTAATATCCATGTAGCCTCTTAAAAAGGTGCATCTTGTCTTTAGAGTGCTAACAATACGTATATTATTCCTGAGTTTAAATGGTGTTTTTTTCTGATTCGGAAGAAATCACCACTTTAAATGTAACTGGTACAACTGGTAGAGTGGGTATTTTCTAGGAGGAATAGAATTATTCTCCTTTTGAAATGTCAAGCTTTAAACAGAACTAATCCTAGGTTTGTCTTGCATACTCTGAACACCAGAGCTGCCCAAGAGCTGCGTCCTTCCCTCCCCAATGTACATGCACTACCAAGGTCCCTTTCTTCCATGAGGCATCAGAGCGGCCAGTCGGAAGTCATACTTTTTATATTTGTTTTAATTGGTTTTGGTTTCTGCATTATAATAAATTTAATCAGATTATGGTCACTTGACCCCCAGGGGCTCAACTCTAATTTGCTCCTACTGCCTGATCATTGGTTAACCAGATCTAGACATGAACCATTCCTGGCAGGGTTCCCTACACATTAGTTTAAGAAGCCATCATTTTTGTATCCATCACCCTTGCCTTCATTCAATCACACCTCTAAGGTTTCCCAATTATACAAGAGGTAGAAATTCCCCGTATCAAATTGCCCTTTGCCATGTATGCCATCTTTATCCCATCACGTAGCACACATCATTCTGAACTCCCTCGTTTCTCCTGGGGGTAGTGAGGCTTGTGCCATTCCACGGGCCAGCAGAATTTGTGTGCATGCACTGTACCTTGCTCTAACTATAGAGCTCTCTGTCCATCCCTCCTTTGAAATTTATTAACACAAACTCACAACTGTACATCAAGAAATGAGGTAAATAGACAATCTATAAATATTCGGATTTGGTTTTTACATATCTCTTTTAGCCTCATTTTCTGAGGAAACAAGACTTGGGCAATTTCCCAGGGAATATGTGTATATGTTTGCCTCCTTTCCCTGAACCTACTAACCAGCTTCAACCAAATCTGACAGAGAGGTCTCAAACTGTAAAGTTCATCAAGTTGCCTGAAACAAGGGATCTGAGCTGTGTGATAGACCATGATCCACAAGAGAAAGATTGCAGTGTAGATTCAACTAAGATTAGATCCCAGACAATCCACACAGGGGAAGATATTTAGAAAGGCCTATCACAGAAGAAGCTTTAATTACTGATAAAACACAAAACCAAGACAAACCAGGAGACAACAGTTCTACTTTTCATGGAATTACCCATTATTTTTTGTATAAGTAATATATCTTACTATTCCAAATAAAGCTGTGTGGGTGATCAGTAAAGAGTATTATCCCTAGCTTTACTGTAGACTTCATTACATAGAAAGTAGCTTAAAAGATGAAGCCTAAAATGTGAAAGAATATTTCATCTGCTTTTTTATCCTTCCTTGTTAAGGACATTGTACTAGAAAGAAATATTTGACTACTGGGTCCATCCCCTGCTAACCGTGGAGATCACACTGTGTAATCCTTTTAAGTAACTGGCCAAGCTCCACATACAGAATAACAGTGTTTCTTGCCATGCATCTTGCTCTATGCTGGGCACACTTGATGCATTACAAGGTCTAGTTGATACAGTGAAAAAACACCATGTAGTAAGGCTTAAAACTGTTTGGTTCATGTTTACTGCTAATGCCTATTTTACCCAAACAATTAAGAGGCAAGTTTGCTGTGTAATGCTTTCAACATTTCATCTCTTCATTTCAGGGCTAAAACTCAGTCACAGGAATGGTTAGCAAAGCTGGAGTTGCAGGAATACTTCCAAGGCACAAAACAAACACTCATAAAATTAAGAACTGTTTACATAAAGATAATGTGGAAAAAATTGAAAATGCAGTGGAGATTGCAAGAATAAGGAAGAAAAGGATTCGGAGTAATTTAAGACATAAGAGGATGAAACTGTCATTGATTAATTCTTTGCTTTTTCCTGAATCCCTATATCCAGAAAAAAGAAGTCCAGACTTTTAAAAACTACTTCTTACTTCCATCACTGCTATTTTATGCTTTTGTGTCATGCAAGTTTAATTTTTCTGATATATTGTATTGCTTCCTACACCAAATGTAATAAGCAAGCATGAAGTGCTTTGTTCTTTTGTTTTCTTTTCTCATCGAGTGAACAGTTGAAGAAAATAACATTCCTTTTTCTCCTAGAACAGTCTGATTCCATTGACTTAATTAGTGTTATTCCTAATTTATGAGAGTGTTAATGTATTTATCTTCTGATAGAGTTTATAATAGATCTTAACACAGTAATTGCCATCTGCTGTAATTAATATGTCTGATTATGTAGTAAGAAGATAACTTTGCTATCCTACCACTTCAGTCACTGGGAAACCTTTCTTACTGTTCTCTTTCTGTTTCCTTTTCAGATGTCTCGCCTCACTAATTATAAACCTACTAGACTCTTAGATTTCATTACCTCTTCCATCCAGCTGTTCTGCATTTCTCTCATTACTTCGCCCAATTTGTCCCTGATTTTCCAGGTTTCCGTAAACACATTTCCAGGCATACACAACTGAAAACTATGTGAAGTGTTATATAGCTTGTATAGTCATGAGATCACGGTAGTTATCTGTTCCCTTGAACACATAAAATAAATCAAATTCTCACAGCAAAAATCAAGTGATTCCAGTATTGATAGTTGTAGGTAGAAGGATGAAACAGCCCACGTGAGGAAATATAAAATGGAGTTAAACATCAAAATCTTGCCCAGAAGCTTTCAGAAGCCTCGTTAGTGGGTTTTATAGCATGTAATAGAAGCCAAAAGGCTCCTGGGCTTTTTTTTCCTCTTCCTGTACAGAATGCAAAAGGGATTTCAAAGCAATGGGATCTCTTAAGATTGAACAGTTTCAAGCATGAAACTTGGTTGTTATAACCACCATGTCCCTCTAGATTATGCGTCTAAAATCCAGAACTCAAGATGGTGGGAATAGATTTCAGAGAGACATCTTAGTCCTAGCAAATCTGGGGCAGATATTGTAAACTGGTACCTTTCCGGTTCATTGCGAGTTTCTTCACATCTAAACAATGGACATAAAGGGGTGGGGGGGTGGAGGGTAGGGAGGGGATCACAGAGAGAGCTGGTTTAAGTTTCTTCAGTATTAATATAAATATAAATGCTAATACTCATATATATAATTCCCATCCAATGGCCAACACGTGGGGAAGTGATTAGAAGATACCAATATCCTACCAAGCTCGAGGAACTCTACAGTTGTTTTGGGCTGCTACTGAAAAATATTTGAAAAGATTATGAATGCTATTCCAAACCTCTACTTTAACCTTTACTTTCATTTTCAGCTAAAAACTATTAATTTGTGCAGTGAAATCAGTCTTAGCTCTACAAAGAAGTACTGACAATCTAACACTCTTAGGCCTGCTCATTCATTCATTACTCCATTCAAAGCCAAACAAGAACAAAAAATAAACTCCAGGGAAAATCTTGAGGAGATGAGGGACTATTTATATCACAAGGCTCAATCTCATAACCCCTTGTTTTGATTCTTAAATATGCAGGTAGACCTACAGGACTATCATTTGCAGGATTCGCCAAATAACAGCATTTGTCAAACACATCTTTTCTGTGACTCTCAATTATTTGAGAAATGAATAAAAGTACATCGTCTGTATTAGCAATGTATTTCTTTCTCTTCCTTGAGCTTTATCAAGAGTTGTCACGCATTATAGTTTGATGACAGTGCTAGAAAAAAGTGAAGACAGAACTGACCTCTCATAGCATTTTTGTGACCATGGGGCTCACACAAGCAGCTTGGCATCTGCCGGCACATCTTTAGCGAGTTGGCAGCCCCAGCGCCCTTTGCAGGTTGCAATCAAACCTGCCTTCTACAGCAGCCTCTTTCTGGCTGATTAAGTTTAATGTAATTTTAATTAAAAACCACAGTGTCAAAGGGTTTAGCTGCTCGAGAAATGAGCACAGATTGTGGCACAGTGGCAGCAGTCACTTGGAAAATGGAAATGCATCCTGACAATATTGTGTAGGGGCCAGATAAACAAAGCTGCAGCTACTGTACCTTGCAAAAAGCTGGGAGAGACCATCATTGCAAGGAACGTTATTCAAAAATATAGAGCAGTTCTGGTTCTTGTCTTTTGGCAATTTTAAAGTGCATCTCAGCAACTGAGTAGAGTAATAATTGCCAAGAATTAATTTCAGCCTTTCCTCCCCATTTTTACATTTGTTCAGTGGGATTTCAGATTTCAGTCCTTATTTATTTTGAACAGCAAAAGAATTTCTTCATGCAATAGACTAATACAACTTTTCTCCTTAGGCTATAAAGAAAAAAAATCACTAGAGATTTTACCACTGCTGAAAGCAGGTTCCATTTTAGGAAGTTTTTTGCTTTTATCTGCTTCCAGCTTTTCTTGCCCCTTGAAGCAGATCACAAGGAGATTTTAATACTTTACATACTGCAGATATTGAGCAACATTTGGAGAATGACCAAAAAAATCACTTCCCTGACAAAAGGTTGCATCATACCTACAAGATTTAATTTCACTAGGTCCCAGTATACATAGAGACATTGTTAATAATCGTTTCCCAAAGAAGTGTCTCTGTAATATTTTATTTTCTTAGTTGCCGTATTTTTTTGAGTAAAGAGAATTGCTTTGGAGTTATTAAAAACACCCTTGTCTTGGCAGAAGTTGCTATTTTTTAAACCTGTCCTTTGAACGCATGTATTTGTGAAATGAAGGCTTGATCCAAAGTCCACTGAGATCAGTGGAAAATCCCCAGTGACTTAGGCTTTGGATCAGGTCCTGAGAAGTATACATGCAAATAGGTAGGTATTGTGGTAACATTGTTTGCAGGAATTCCTTTCAGCAAGAAGCCTTTTTATTGTTTGTAAATGCTACTGATGCTCCGGGGCCAGAACCCCAGGAGAATTCCACCTAGTGACGTCAATTCTGTAGAGGAGAACTTCCTCCGTCCCCTTTTAGGTTTGTGGGACATTTTCGAACAGATGGAGCCTATATAGGTGGGACGGGTTCCATCTGAACAGAAGGGTCACAAATGCACCGACTGAGAGGATAGACAGAGCTATGGGGGAGAGTTTAAAGGAGTGGACAGGGGGATGGGAAGTCTGTACAGAATCCAGCAGAGAGGAAGAAGCAGCTAAAATAAGCAGATGGGTAGACAAGGGGAAATAATATTAAGGACTGAAATATGTAACACACCTACAGAAAAGGTTAAGAGAGAAAATCAGAAGAGAGAACTTCTGTCGCAGTAGTTAGGAGTCATAGAAAAGGTATGATTAAACGACACACATAAGAGGTCTGACAAAGAAAGTCCATTTTTAAAAGTAGTAATATTCCGAGAGAAGGGTTGTCCTCAGTGTCACGTGGTGGATGCAGGTACTAGAGTGTATTTACAGGCATTGAAATTGCTTTGCTGCATAGGGGGCAAAGTGATAGAAAGCTCAATGAAGACCTGAATTAGGCCTCTAAACTAGAATTTACTGGCAGGTGAAGCACCTCGTACATGAATACATGAAAGTATGATAGATTCTCTGCCTCTGAAGAGAATAGAAGTAGTGAGGGAGAAAAAGGAAAAAGAAGGAAACCGAAATAAAATCCCATCAGAAAATCTGAAATGCAGACCATCCTGGAAGTAACAAGCCAGGGGATGGACAGAAAAAGATGGCTGAGTATAACCAAATTATATAGGAGAGACACCCTGAAAAGTTACCAAAAAAAAAAAAAAAAAAAAAGAACTTCAGCAATACAAATAAATAAAAGTTTGACTTCCAGTTACATTGACCCTGGATCTAGATGAAAAATGATACTTGAATGCAGCTCCATTTACCAATGGTTTTAAATACTGGTTTAAAAAGGACTTTCTCCCATCCTTAGCCTACCATCACTATTATCTAAATGACAATTTAAATAAACATAACCCACTTGTATTTAGTAGTGGTTATGATGTGATGTTAAAATTAACTTGTTAGTATAATGTCACGAAGTGCAGCATTTCTCCCATAAAGCAGCTATGAAATCACAAGCTGTTTCTAATTAAGAAGTGCTACCATCCATTACACCTAATACTACTACTATTACTTTATGAATAAATATGCACTATTTTGTTTGTTTCTAAATAAATGCTTTTAGTCCAAAGCATTTATAACTTGTAATTACAGGTGATTCTGAATTATGGAAACATCAATCAAGTCCGAAATTAATATCTGGCTTTATAATGGACCGGAGTGAAGCCCGAGACCAGAGCACTGCCAAGCATTTAAGAATAGTAAGTTATCTTCCATTATTTGTAACACATTGCTATGTACACAAGAACCTTCTCCTCATGGTTATTATCTCAGAAATCCTTAGGGTGCCAGAACCACTCAGCTTTGCTTCTTAGTTCTCTCTGTATTTGTGAACAAGGTTCTAAGGATATTCCATATGGAAACATGCAAGTGGTGCTTTTATGATCACCAAGGGAAGATGTTTCCCTGAAGCCTTTATATGTTTTCAGGAAAAATCTGAGCATCTGCCTGGAGCCCATTTGAATCATATATGCAGTTCACTTCTACAACAAAATCTGACTGTGAATATAAAGGAAAATGCCCAAGGGGTTACACTACACAATAGCAGGATACATACAGCATTTCACTGGTGTGCATATAATCCTTTTATTTATGAATCAAGACTTAGATGTTTGTCTATAATTGTACAAATAGCTAGTTATATGTGATGAAGCGATGAACTAATTAATACCTTAATAATAAAAGGTATTTTAGAACTTCTGAAGTGTCAGAATATTTGACTTTCAAAGCATGCTGAAGAAAAATGCTAGTATTACCTTGCTAAGAATGCTAGGATAAAAATAGAGAGAGTAATCAATAACCTTTATCTGGTTATGGTGGCGAAACAAATATAAGACATAACTATTAATATACATTCCAAAGGATTGACTGGATACACTGGTACATCTGTGTATTCTATGAAGTCCTTCAAATTTTATTAAAAGGATGTACATAGTTTTGTGTATTTCCAAAGTGCTGTAGATGTTACGTTGCACAATATCATTTTGGGTATGTCCAGTCCTTCCAGTTCTGTTGCATGAGTAAAGCAAATACAGGTTAAGTGGGTGACCAGCCATTATTTATTGAATGTATTTAACAACATATACATTAAATAGAATAAGCCTCAGTGAAACCAATAAGTAGTGGTGATGCAGTTCAGCTATTCAGATTGGCTGTAGACATGCATAGCAGAATGCAAAGTGGTACACCTCTTCTCAGAGTTGCACTTTTTCAATATTCCCAACAAATGACTTGATCTGCCTCCTGTGTTTGTACAAGCATAACATTTTAGATTTGTGGAAGACGTGATTGTATAAGCAATAATCTACAGAGTATAAATCAGGTGGGTTTTTTGTTTGGTGCCAATTGTTGCAGAAAGTATTTGCAAAATTGTTTCCAGCTTTCTATAGCTTATGAGGTTTTTTTAAATACTCCACTGACATGGAGATAACATTACAACATCGGTACCAAGTTTAAGCATCAGACCACTAAAAATGACAAACCTTGACCAAAACACATGACTTCTACAAAGCTTCTTCATTGAGGGGTTTTGGTTTGGGTTTTTTGTTTGTTTGTTTTGGGGTTTGGGGTTTTTTGTTTGTTTGTTGTAAGTCTACAGTTCTACATTCTGAGTGTTCATTTCCAGTATAGCAAAGTATTTCAAATTTGTTTACAAGTTAAATGAAAAGTTATTTTAATATTATTTGGTTCACAGGTACCTCAGTAAAAGCAGGCTTGATGATGATATCTTCTCTCTTGTGTCAGTAAAAAAATTGTGTGAGTGACTTCCCTTCTACTGCCAGTGTAGCAGTTTTTTCTGCTATGCTATTTGCGAGGTGGACATTGTATAACTCTGCTCCTATTTAAATGATTTTAGAGATTTTTTAGATTAGTTATGGAGCTTCCTTTCTGCCTTTCTACAACAATAACAAAAAGTTGGTAGATTGGAAAAGTGTGTACTGTATACTATTTTTTCAGCCCTTCTAAATTAAATTAAATCCACTGAACATAGCAAAAGAGCCCTCAGGCATAATTCTACATACTACTTATTTGCAGTATTAAATATTCAGTATTTTTCTTTTAAAAGCATATTTTTTACAATTGTAATAAACTTGTGTGCTAAATCATATTCGGGTTTGCATTTAACCTTGTTTTTTTCCAGGTTGTCAAAACTAAGTTTTTCATACTCATCAGTCTTTCTGATATATAAAAAACTGAGTCGATATGGAAGGAAATTTTTAAGTAGCATTTTCTTTCTAATTTGAGCTTACATGCAAGTGTTCTTTTTACATAATGTAGAAGAGTGAATAAATGGGTACATTAATCCAAGCAGTTGCATTAGTCCAATATACTCATGAACATTTGTGATTCTAAGCCATTGGCTGCCTGGGTCAGTCGGATCTATACATTTCATATATTCTGTTGACCGACAGTCACTCCAGTATTCATATTGGAATCCAACATAGACATTTAGAAGTGTAGAAAAACTCAGTCATAACATTAAGACACTACAGTGGCAACATAATATTGATTCCTAAGTTTGAGTCATACTTGACCTTTATTTATGTGCACAGTGGCTAATTTTGGTGAGGATATTATGCATCAATTTGAAAATTTGCCTTCTGATTTCCTCTAATTATCTCTCAGATATCTTACTAGTGGGACTTTTAGGAGCAGTCAGTAGTGTGCTAATTATCGTCTTTGAAACAAAAGACTGCTAAACAAGGATGTGACTTGGTTATAATTCTGCCTACGTTTATTGCAGAACTCATGTACACTGTCCAGTTAGAATTAGCAACGCTACTATCTTTTGCAAGGATATGAGTAATGAATGTTGAAGGCTTAATGTATATCAGAGTAGTTCAATAGTACAGCATAAAGTAGCTGGTGAACTTCCAAATTACCTCATTGCCAAATTTCATTTTCCAAATTCAAAGTATATGAACAGAAGAAGTCTTCAATAAAGCTTTTTTAACACTAGTGTGGCTACTTTTTTCCCCTCTTAGAATTTATTAAGAAATCCTGCCACTGGTCCACTGAATCAGAAATTAAATTTTCTCATTAACTAATTATTCACTAATTTGATTGGGGTTTTAAAACTTTAATGATACCAAGTTCCAGCTG
The DNA here is from genome assembly GCF_965183815.1 of Platalea leucorodia. Classification (NCBI taxonomy): domain Eukaryota; kingdom Metazoa; phylum Chordata; class Aves; order Pelecaniformes; family Threskiornithidae; genus Platalea; species Platalea leucorodia. The sequence goes on from NC_138823.1 coordinate 124,689,259, forward strand.
TCAGGGTACATCAGTGGCCAGGGCACTGCAGGCCAGCAAAGCACGGACCTCGTCAGCCAGGGCCTATCCCACTGCTCCCAGCGATGGAGCAGGGCAGACCCAGAGATGATGGTCAGGTCCATCCAAGAGCTGAGATTGCCAGACAAGTTCATGCTGAGAAGACAGGTCTGAGGTCAAGCTCAAACAATGAGTGAAGGCCCCAAGCTGAGCTTAAACAGAGCTCCTGGGCCATGGGTTAGGGTGGAGACATCAGCTGAGGGAGGTCAGGGCCATTAAGTCCTACTAGTGCCCTGAGGGCCCTAACATGTTGAAGTGCACCTATACAGAAGTAACTATGAAGCTCCTAGTTTCAGATGAGCTGAAATCTAGCTAGATACAGGAGGCAGGTTCCCCTAAGCCCCTGGTCAGCCATATCTTCCTCTTGAGCAAGGCTGCATTTGCTTCTCATGCCTCTCACCTGTTTATCTTAGTGCATCTACCCTGAGGATTACTCCATCAGGGTAGAGGAGTACTTGACCTTTCTCATTTGCTGTTGCTATTACTTACAAAGCTGGAGATTTATCAGGCAACAGTGGCTGTTGAAGACCATAAGGTGTGGAAGATAGCGGGAGAGCAACACTGGAGGCCTGTAATGCTCAAGGGTAGTGTGATGCATTGCAGAAGTCTGGAATCTGTAAAGGACAGGCATGATGCACAGTGAATGGAGAAGATTCAGGATACAGTAAAGGAACAGAGGTTTCTGATCAAACATCAGCCTTCAGCAGGAAATTAATAGCTGCTGCAAGGGATTGAAGTAGACTAAGGGCAGGGGAATCACCTACAGATCATAACAAGAAATGAGAAAGCAGTGCTGCTTACTAAAACACTGGCACACAGATGTAACCCTGCGTGATGTGTTAATAGCTTAGGTATTAATAACTTGCAATGATAATCACCTCACACTCTTCTGGCTGCTGAGTACAGAATTGATATACTTTCATATATAACTATACTGATATATTTTCATATATAACTATTGATTGGGTTGTAAAATACACTTTGAATGCTGTTGAGTAGTACATGGTTTTTTTTCAGAAAACAAAAGACTCTGGTGTACCATCCTCAATGGATTGTTGACCTGTAGCCTTCTATCCATCTGCAGCAAGGAGTGGAAAATAGTAAGTGTCATCCCACTAGAAAATTAATATGGAGATTTGAATCTTTCTTAGTATTGGCATACTTTGAGATTATGATCACTTTGTTCTCGTAATGTAAAATCATTAACATAAACAGAGACAATAACAGCTTTGTAAATATATAAAGCTGAGCTGTCATTCACAAGTTCATACCAATTTTAACTTCCTGACCACAAAGGAAGTTGTAGAGAGGATAAATTGGTACGTTGTTTTTATTTGGTGAATGTCTTTTTGTTAAATTCTCCTTTTAGAGTAAAACAGCAACATTTGGAAGTGGAATCCTCTTTATGGGTATAATTTTCTTATAGTAGCAAGCATTGAACAATATCAATGCTGTATAAAATAAAGATGAACCTCTCTCCAAGGATCTTATATCAGAATTTCAGTTTGCAGTGTTGGCTCTTACGCTATCCAGTTCAATTTATCCATGTCCTGCCATGATCTTGATGTGCTCTGAAATTGCACCAAAGTATAGCTGGTCGCAAATTTCACACTTACCACTTTAGACAAGTGAAAGGTCAAGGGCTTACAGCAGTTGAGCAGCTCCTTATCAGTACCACAAAGCACAGACAGGCATGGAAGTGACTACAGGTCAGATCAGCTGTAATTTATACTAACTGTATAAGTCCATACAGATCCATCCCACTACCCCCAGACAGCAGAATATGTATGTTTGAACACTGCTCACTTGTCTCACTTCTCATCTGCTCTGTGCAACATTGGAATCAAATATACATGCACATTTGCATTTAGTGCCATCCTTTCGCTTTCAGAATAAACAAACATTAAGTAGCTCTTTCAATGAAAAGCCTTTCCATATTGGGAGGGACCAGTTTAGCTCCTAAGACAAAAGTAAGACTTTAAAATAGCCGGCTAACCAAAGGAAAAACAGGAGATGGAACTAGAGGTGGTCTAATATCTTATAGAGAATGCTGCTAGAGGGAAAACATATAATGACATATTCAGTACATTCTAAAATCTGAAAAATAGTCTTTGCTTCTAGTCTATGATGAGAAATGATTTTCAGTGTTTGTTTGAATATTAAAATATAGGATAAAGAAAACCTGAAAAATGCTAATTGAATTCCCTTGAATCATATTACCAGGCCCCATTACAGCTCGCAACACTGGATTTATATATTTTCATTTACAGGAATCTAACAGTATAGGACTACTGGTGATTATTTTAATGTTCATGAGTCACAGGACTAAGTTGTGGATGTCTCCCAGATAAGGAGAAAAGCAAACTTAACATTGATGACTTAGCTTTCATTCCTGAATAAAACAAAACCAGTGACTGAACCTAAAAAAAATTTAAATATATAACTTTTGATGTGTAGCTACTTTACAATTTGGTTTTATCCTACAAAGGCCTCAGTTGCACATTCACAGCCAGTCTTGGCCAAGAAGAATTGAAGATCCCTTTTTCCTGCAAAAAAATCCCATTGATCTCTTTTTTTTTTTTAATTTTTAGAACTGGGGTTATTAATGTTTCAATTTTGAAGTAATTTCTTTTCTGAATTAATTGTCATGTTTTAAGAGGAATTTAAATATATGATGATCACAGCATAATAAAAAAATAAAAATCCCTTTTTGGGTATACCCACACTTTGGTTTGTTTTCTAAATTTGACACTCAAGGCAAACAACTAGTTTTCTTCCTCACATTGTTTACCCAACAGTGCAGTTCAGCACATCAGTTTATTCCTGATTAACAGAATCTGTTTTGTGGTTATAAAATATTTGACTTTGACTATCCTGTTTTCACTATTAGTGGCCTACTAGAATTGTATTATACACTATTATACTAGCATAGATTACTCTTTTGTGCTAGCAGTTCTGTAGCTATTATCAGACACCATAAAATATATGAAAATTTCTTTGGAATAGCTTTTAATCATATGATATACCAAGAAGCTAATTTTTACATAAGCCATGCAAAAAGCACTTCAATTATTTGTTAAATCAGGATGAATTAGTCCCCCATATCCAAACTAGCTCTGAGTACAGATAACAATGATACCTTAAACTTTCAATGCTAAGGGAGTTTTAGAGTCACTTGGAATTATTGGCTTAGTATGCACCACATCCAGTCTGTCCAATGCATAATTAAAGTCATGGCAGTCAGGTGAAGTCCCTGGTGACTGGAAAAAGGGAAACAATGCACTCATTTTTTAAAAGGGTAGAAATGAGGAACCTGGGAACTACCAACCTGTTAGCCTCACCTCTGTGCCTGGGAAGATCATGGAACAGATCCTCCTAGAAGCTATGCTAAGACACATGGAGGACAGGGAGGTGATTCAAGACAGCCAGCATGGCTTCACCAAGGGCAAGTCCTGCCTGACGAACCTAGTGGCCTTCTGTGATGGAGTGACTGCATCAGTGGACAAGGGAAGAGCTACAGATGTCATCTATCTGGACTTCTGTAAGGTCTTTGGCACAGTTACCCACAACATCCTTCTGTCTAAATTGGACGGATATGGATTTGATGGGCGGACTGTTCAGTGGATGAGGAATTGGTTGGATGGTCACATCCCAAGGGTAGTGGTCAACAGCTCAATGTCCAGATGGAGATCAGTGACAAGTGGTGTCCCTCAGGGGTCCAGATTGGGACCAGTACTGTTTAATACCTTCATCAATGACATAGACAGTGGGATCAAGTGCACCCTCAGCAAGTTTGCAGACGACACCAAGCTGAATGGTGTGGTTGACACACCTGAGGGATGGCATGCCATCCAGAAGGAGCTGGGCAAGCTCAAGAAGTAGGCCTGTGTGAACTTCATGAGGTTCAACAAGGCCAAGTGCAGGGTCCTGCATCTGGGTCGGGGCAATCCCTAGTATCAATACAGGCTGGAGGATGAAGGGATTGAGAGCAGTCCTGTGGACTTGGGGGTACTGGTGGATGAAAAGCTGGACATGAGCCAACAATGTGCTCTTGCAGCCCAGAAGGCCAACCATATCCTGGGCTGCATCAAAAGAACTGTGGCCAGCAGGTCAAGGGAGGTGATTCTGCCCCTCTACTCTGCTCTGGTGAGACCCCACCTGCAGTGCTGTGTCCAGCTCTGGAGCCCTCAGCACAGGAAAGACATGGACCTGCTGGAGCAGGTCCAGAGGAGGGCCACAAAAATGATGAGAGGACTGGAACACCTCTCCTATGAAGAAAGGCTGAGAGAGTTGGGGTTATTCAGCCTGGAGAAGAGAAGGCTGCAGGGAGACCTTATTGCAGCCTTTCAATACTTAAAGGGGGCTTATAAGAAAGATGGGGACAAACTTTTTAGCAGGACCTGTTGCAATAGGACAAGGGGTAATGGTTTTAAACTAAAAGAGGGTAGATTTAGACTAGATATAATGAAGAAATTTTTTACAATGAGGGTGGTGAAGCACTGGAACAGGTTGCCCAGAGACATGGTAGATGCCCCATCCCTGGAAACATTCAAGGTCAGGTTGGACAGGGCTCTGAGCAACCTGATCTAGTTGAAGATGTCCCTGCTCATTGCAGGGGGGTTGGACTAGATGGCCTTTAGAGGTCCCTTCCCACCCAAACTATTCTATGATTCTATGATATTTCAAAATTCCGTTCAAGCAGAATATATATATTTTCTCTTGGACAAGAAAATAATTTTGAGATTTCTTCAAGCATGATACTGGCATAGGCTATACTATAGTATCTTTGGACTATGGCAATACAAATAAATAATAATGAATCTTGGCCTTTTATGTCATCGGACGTATCTGATGGAATATGGAAGATCAGTTACAATGTATTGCACGCATAATTGGAGTAGTTGCTGGAAATACATATCAACAGAAGAAAAGCAGAATCCATCACCAAAGTAAATCACAATCAGCTGCTCCTCTAACATTGATCTTTGGAACTCAAGGAGAACTGGATCTTTTGAGCATAACTGCCCATCTTTCACATGAAAATGGTGGCATAAGTACATGTAGGAAAATATCTCCTAAGAGAAAAGGGCAAGGATTTGCCTTAGCTTGTTGCTTCACTCAATGTGAACTTAACTAGAATTCAAACTATGAAATAATAAATGTGACAGAACTTAAAAGTTTATTCTTTACCTCCCACTGCGTGCAGTAACTTAAAGCCAAACACCAACAAACAAATTGGCAGCTGGCATTTTAGCCTGTGAGGTGTTAGCCATCTGGTCCCACAAAATAAAACATTTATTTGATTTGTCTTAAGTATCTAAGTTAAGAGATTACCAAGACGCAAAGGCATTAAGATTTTGCTTTCAGAATGTTGGAACACCTTTTCCTTGGAATTTCATCAAGAGTATACATACTCATTACTATGTATTTGTCTCTGCTAAGTCAGATGAGGAAGTTCAGAATAGAAGTTGTCTTCAGAAATTCCCATATGGTTTTGAATAACAGCTGCTATAGCACAAGCCAAGTGGCACACTCAGCTTTATATAACACTACCTACATTGTACTTTCTGTTACAGGGTTCCTTTCACTCACTCCCTTCTCTACGACAAGTACACTGGTCCCATCAGTTAGAATATTCAAAGGAATTTCTTTTTTCATGAAACTGTATTGCTAATGGTTTCTGCAGTACTCCTGATGTCTCATAATATTAAAAGATTATATGAAAAGCTTACTGTTGCTAATTTTGGCTTCAGCAACAAAATAATTTGAAGATACTACTGCTGTATCTGTCCTTTATATGACACTGAAATGGCTGAATACCAACCTAATATTGACAAGATATCTGAAATCTACGAAGAGCATTTAATATTGCTCTGTCCTGAACACACCATTTGCCTGGGAATATTTCACCACTAGATGATACGTGATAAAACTAAAACTAATCACCCAAAGTGAGACCTAAAATAGCAGCAAATTCTTCTTTGGTAAGATTCGGCAGTGCTCTGTTTCTGTTCATCTTGCTCAGGGTTTAGGATAAGCACAGGAGGACATCAGTAGTACCCTTGCTTTCTAACACCAGAGGCTTTACCACAAAGCAAAGCAAGGGCTTCTTACAGTGCCTTTTCACTGAGATTCTGTTGAAATTAAAGGCTTAGCTGCTCAGGTTCATGCAAGTTATGTTCACAGGCCCTGGAAAGTATTCTGGGACACGGCTGTTCTCTAAGGCTCTTATGCTTATTTACATGAAGTCATCCAATCCTAGCCAGGAATTTTTCTGCTGGTGTGCATTATCAATCAATAATAAGTAATCCCAACTCCAGCATCTTTACAAATATATTCCATGTAATTTACAACTACAGATATCCAAAGAACTTAATTTAATGATTTTCCCGAAACATGCTGCAGGGCAGAGTTAAGGTTGTTGGTTTCATAAGCTGTTTTTGTTTTGGTTTGGTTTGGTTTGTTTTTTTTTTACCTTATGTTAAACCTGGAATCCTTTCAGATGAACTGCAAGTATGGAAGGTGTATGCACCGTGTTTGGTCTTCATTGTTCAGATGTTATAAGACACCATGCATGTCCTCAGCTCCCCATTGTGCTCACTGGGGAGACAGGATGCAGAGCAAATCAAATTACTTTCAGTTCTGTTGCGGACACAGAAGTGCTACGAAACTGAGGAGTGCTGATGGGCTGTAATTTACTATACAAAATTTCTTCTCTGGGTTAAGTGAACTATTAACATTTTCCACAAAAGCCACAAGGTGTCCCTTTCCAAGAGGGAAACCATCAAGTCTGCCAATACTAAATTAAAGTTCTTCAATTAGGGGACTATCACTTATCACAACAACATGGCAGAACATAACCAGGTGCTGCAGAGAGGGTATGAAGGAAGAAAAGTAGTACTTAAATAGCGGCTTTCAAAGGCAATAGATCAGTACATATTAAGGTTAGTCAGCAGTCTAGAACAGTACGGAAAAATTTGAAAGGGAAACAGGTGACGTTTTCAAAAGCTTCTCTTTTGCAGTGAAATTCAAAGTGCTGCCTCTGCTGTATTCACAGTAAAGCTTTAACTACATGCTTAGCTCTCAGTACCACGCGTTAACCATTTTTACAGTTTTGATCAGGGAGCAGCGAAAGCCAGAGGGTCCCTAAGGGGCGTGGAGCCAAGGGTAATGATCTGGCCAGCAGGGCAGGGGTCTCACTGGCCAGGGACCACCCCACAGCACCTGAGCAGGGCAGGCCCAGAGATGGTAGCCAGGTCCCACCAAGAGCTGAAATCACCAAGCAAGTTCACGGTGATGAAGCAGGTCTGAGGTCAAGCCAGGAAGTCAGTCTGCAGGTCAGAGTCGGGTCCAGCAATTGCCAGGCAGACCCCAGGTCAAGCTGGGAAGTCAGTCCACAGGGGCCAGGGTCAACTGGACACATTGCCAGGCAGGGCATAGCTGAGCTGAAAACCAGTGTTCCTCCAGAGTAGTTTAGGAAACAAATGAACGTACAGGGCTGACCTTAAGCTTAAGGGTGTGGGTGGAGGCCCCAGCTGAGGCAGGTCAGGGCCATTAAGGCCCTGACTAAGCGCTATGCGCTACCTAAAATTTCACTACCTGCTGTGTTTATCACATCTGCCAAATACTGTTGATCCTTGTGCTAGGGTAGGAATATTTTAGCTGGTTTTACTACATTTCTGCTGTAGCTCAAGCACTTCTTAGCTAGATTCTGTTGGATGATATTAAAAGAAGCTAATTTCTTTCATACCGGAAGGCTTTTCCTCAAAAAACCTCTAAAATCTACATCCCGAATACTCTTTCTGTGCATTTATAAAGAACACCTAAGAATATAATGGTCTATTCCTCTGTTTGAATGATCGATAAAATGGTACAGACTGGAAAGATGGGATAAGAAATAGACAAGACCAGACAGAAGCAGTTGTAAGTCTTGGACTCAGACACTAAAGGCGGGATTTAACTGTCTAAACACAAGTACTTTCCATTTGAGGTGCCCTAGAGTATCCAAGATATCCACACATATGATCTTTGCCAACAGGCTTTAAACCAGGTACGTCAGGGGATGGTGATGACAGCTTGCAGATAAGTGAGGGAACAGAAGTCGGGGCAGTAAATACATGGGACAGGGTGACAGGAGAAAGAGAGCCCTCAGGAAGGATAAGACAGGTTAAAAGAAGGTTTGCCTCAAGTGTTTGTGCACAAACGCACACAGTCTGGGAAGCAAACAGGAGGAGCTAGAGCTCTGTGTGTGGGCGCAGAACTAAGACATCATGAGAATAAGTGGGATGCGGCAGGAGCTCTGCACTGTAAAAAGCATACAGGCTCTTTAGGAGCGACAGGCAGGGAAGACAAGGAAGGAGGGTGCTATCTATGCGAGGGAGCAGCCAGGATGGATGGAGCTCTTGTGGAACACAAGATAGAGTGACTGAGGGCTTGTGGGTCATGATCAGAGGAGAGGCTGGTAAGAGCAACATTGTAGTGGGAATCTGTTACAAATCATGTGGTCAATATTAGGAAATGGATGAGGTTTTCTTTAAGCAACTCAAGGAAGTCACCAGATCACTGACCCTGGTTCTTATGGATTGCCACCCTAGCACTGGAAGATTCTGCTGAAAAGGACCTGGGGGTCCTGGTGGGCAGTAGACTAAGCATACTGGAGATATCAACAGGAGTGTAGCCAGTAGATCAAAGAGTGATTATTCCCCTGTTTGACACTTCTAAGACTGCATCTGGAATACTGCCTTCAGTTTTGGGCTCCCCAGTACAAGGAAGATGCTGGTAAACTCAAGCAAGTCTAGCAGAGAGCTACCAAGATGGTCAGGAGGCTAGAGCACATGCCCTGTCAGGAGAACCTGAAGGAACTGTGCTTCTTTAGAGAGCAAGATTGTTTAGGGAAGGTGTGGGGCACCTAGTAGCAGCTTTCTGATACCTAAGAGGAGGTTTCTAGGAAGACAGAACCAGTTTCTTTATTAAGGAGCACAGTGGGAGAACGAGAGCCATAAATTGAAACAGGGAAAGTTATAGCTGGAAATAAGGAAAAAAATGTTCCACTGTGAGGATAATTAAGCATTGGACCAGGGACCTAAAGAAATTATGGAATTTCCATCCTTGGAGGTTTTCAAGACTCAACTGGACAAAGCCCAGAGCAACCTCATCTGAATGCAGTGTCGATCCTCCTTTGTGCAGGGTGTTGGACTGGAGACCTCTTGAGGTTTTTTCCAGCTGGAAGGATATGCAGTTCTATTGTATGTGGGACATACACAGTGCAGAAACCACAAGAGACTCGAGCTCTTCTGGAATGATCAATATGGGCTCTATGGAAAACCTAAGGGCATATCAGATGGCTTTAAGGGGTTATGTTTAGACAAACAAAAGCCTGCTTGACTTTGCAAAGTGCTGCCAGGTGACACACAGATCTTCCCATCACCAGTGAAGTATATGCAGAGGAGTACAGGCCTACCTCTTCTTTTTCCATCTCTTTTTAGCTGTTTTATCGTTTTAGAATTCATTTCAAGAGAGTTTATCATTACGGTGTTTTGACCAGATGGAAAGACTTTTCTGGCAATTCCTAACAAGGAAAATTCTCTTTCCAAAATGCCATTCAAACTAGGGACCATGTTTCAAGACTGGATCAGCATATTCTTGATGAATTTTAAGTGCATACTATAATAGACATCACTGAAGCTAAAAATAGGGACAGGAGTAAAATAGACTTCAAAATGCTCAATCAAATAATCCAATGAAAAACAGTCTGACTTATGATATTATTGTGGACAGCTCACAACAAAATCTTTATTATGCTTTAATTTAAATGCTGATGCACTTGCGTCGTATGTCGCTATATTAAGGATGTGTCTGATAGAGCTTCCCTGCCACAGGTCTTCTCAAGGTTGATTTCATGTTCACATACCAATGTATACCACTGAGATGGGTTATTACTTCCAAGTGATTTTTGTTATTTATGAAAATATAAGGGAAATAAAATGCAGAGCGGGGATTTTCTAACTTCAACAACTTAATGCTGCTCAGAGCAGATTCAAGTTTTGTTTTCACTATCTATATATTATGCTGTAGTGTTGCCTATTAAATTCAAGCCGAGCAGAAGAAAAGGATGAATTTGCATATCCATTTCCATTCAAGTTATGGACTTTTAAATCCATGTTGCTTGTGTCTATAGACTAATGAGTGCACCATTATGGAAGAGGCTTAGTATGTCACTGCACTTGGCACGTCCAGGTTTTTGCTCGGCATATAATATTTTGAGAGCCATTTTTTTCAAGCATAGCGTAATAGGCTTTAACTTTGCTAAGCTTTTCTGCCAGGCCTCCAGTGCCCTGCTGTTCTATTATATTGAACTTGTAAGCAGGACGCTCTGCCAGGCTCACCCAGATTACTGCTGCAATAAGGGCCCTGCTGAGTGACTAGTGTCATGATAAGTGCTAGGGAGGGAGTTCACCATCTTGGCATACTGTTCTCATCTTATTAAATTCAGCTTTGTGGAAGCAGGGAGTCTGCCTCTCGGCCTCACTGGCTCTGGCTCAGTCCAACTGCTACTGTCAGACAATATGAAAATAGGAACCACCACAGCTAATGGCAGGTGCTGCACCACCACAGCTGAGGAAAAAAAGAGAGCTGTTTCTTTTTTTCTTTTTTTCCTTTTTTTTATAGGCACTTGACTGGATCGATTTGAAAACATTTAGCTTTTTAATATTATTATAGCCCTCATACCCACAGATACTTGCTGAGTCACTGTTCTTTTTGAACATGTTTATTCTGTCCACTTTATACAGCCTCCTTTGTTCTTGTTTACTTACATTCAGGAAATATAATGTAGCAAACAAACCCTTGGAACGGGTCTGATACCATTCAGATTTGGTAAAGGATGGTATTGTAAAAATGCAGTCCTGACATCCATATTCAGGCAAAACTCCCTACTGGCTGTTGCCTGAGGAAAATTTCCTGAATTCCCATCTTGGGTTTCTACTGGGTGTGAAGCGAGTTAGCTGTTCAAGCCTCCCCGAACTCAGTGACGCCTGCTTACCTAATTCTCATATTTCTTTTAAAAATCTAACCTTTAGTTTTGGGCGGAGGACTGAGAATCTTCCCAGAGCCCTAAAATGACCAGCTGTGATCTGAGTGCAAGCTATGCTGCTGAATGCAGCAGGAAAAGTGCAACATTCGTAGAGAGAGGAGAAAGAACAGGGGAATATGTGTTTGCGAGCCATCCCTATGGAGAGGAAGAAAATAAAAGTCACTCATTTTGTAGTACAAATTTCCACAGTAGTAAAGCATGGCTTAGTTCTGAATATCAGTTTCCAAAGGAGTATTTACCCTTTTTTTTGAGCCTAAGGCTCTTTCGAGCTAAGAATGAAAAAGCCCTTCCCAAAGGCTTGTGGAAGGATAGATAAATTACTTCTGTACTTGCTGGTGTCTGAGCACGTATAGAGTCTTCCTTGACATCAGCAAACACATTGTTTCTCACTGTTGAACAATAAATGTTCAAATAACCCCATTATTGTCACTTCAACATTTTGTAAATTGGACATGATCAACACATGCACTGTAACCCTTCTGACAGAAATATTGATGTGGTCCAGCTACAGAAGTCACTGTATAGCAAAACCAAGTTGGGATCAATAGAAAATCCAGATTTTCAAATGCGTTTATGGCAGGAGTTGCTAAGTCTGGCAGGTTGCAGTTCAGCAGCACACTTGTTGGCCACGTCAGTCTTTATAAGAGTGACAGGTTTGATTAGACTCTTTGAGAGAGGCTGATTCAAAAATTCAGACGAAATAAGAACTTTCTGCCAATTTGCAGTATCACATTCACAATCCATTCCAGACTCATCAAAGGTAAGGAATAAAGGACTTAACATTTTAATCCCCCCTGAGAAAATGAATAAGGAAATTATGTCTCAAAAAAGTATGATTTTTTTTTTCTTGAAAAACAAGAGTGGAGAACTATTAGTGAAGCTGACTACTATGCACATTGTGTGTTAGACCTTTCAAATCCCAGGCAATTGGCATGCAAGGGAATTCTTGTCAAAATTCAAGGGCAAATGAAAGGATAAAACAAATATATCTGGTCAAGTTAATTTGTTAGACAAGTCCAATTTGTTTATACCTGTTCTTCCTTTCTATATCACATTCATAAATTTGTCATTTGTAAAGGTTTTTAAATGTTCCTTCTATGTCACTCTTTTTCTTCTTTTTTTTTTTTTTTTTTTTTTTTTAAATTTCTTAAGCCTTTCTTGTTATCCTGATTCACTGTGATGGTATTGGGGGGGGGGGAGTGTTTCCTCTGGTCACTGTGCGGTACACACAGAGCAAATTGCCAAGAAAAACGTGATTAACTTAGAAGAGGTTTTAACCTTAACTTTTCTCTTTTTATCCACCTCTTTCACCGTAGACTTAAAAAGTTTACTGAAAATTCAGAACATTGCAGCTAATGAGTGGATTACAGTGGAATGATTGCTGGAAATTGTCCAGAAGTGTAACCAAGAGGTAAGTAGAGAAAGCTAACAATCTTAAGTGAAGTTTTTGCATTATATGAAATTGGTTTTATTTTGTTTTACTTTGAGAAAACACAAAGATCTCAGGCTTAGATCTTTGCCACTGAATCCAGGCTTGGAATCAATAAATGTGGGGCGATTGTGGCATGATTCAGAAAATATTTAATGAGGAATGCATGGAATCTACTCCAACTTAGAGATGACACTGATCTTTAGCCATTGTGCCTGCAAACGTGGAACAAAGAAGATGTCTGTTACTGCTAATCAAACAGATTTATCTTTGGTTTTCGTGCTGTAGTTTAGGTGATTCAACAGGGAGTTGCTCCTCTGTCAGATTTTGAGGGATTAAATGGCCTTGGGATGTGACCTCTCTTTGTGAGGGGGAACATCAGCTCAGGATTCAGTTGTTTCAGATTTTTCTTAATTTTAATAGGGAAGAAGAATGCCCCTGAGATATTCCAACTCAGCAGAAAAATTGTAGCAGGATAGCAGAGCTGGATGCACTCTTTTCTGTGGTAAATCTGGATCTTGAAAGTTGATTCCATCTTCAGTTATTTTGCAGCTGAAGAGTCTAGTGCTTTTAAATTGTGACAATCAGGTGGGCAAGACATTCTGAATGAAGGTGGGCCTATAAAATATTCACACTTGTCTTCCATTCATCACATAAAAATAACATAGAGTACATTACCAAAGACAAGTGCGCCTTACCATCACACTTCAGGCATCCTTTGTCCTGGTTAGCTGACAACCTCTTTTTGCAAAAGAATTTTATCAAGTACAACAGATGATAGATATACACTAGCTATGTAAGCCCAGGTATGCCTGTAGTATGTTGGGAAAAGTAATCAACATAAAAAACTGAAACAATGGACCAACCATGTAGTCATTTTAATAAAGTCAAGTTATTTGTGTTTGGGTTTATATATACGGATATCTTTTTCTAACTATATGAAAACAGCATTTTTGGATATGGTAGTTTGGAGATAAATATACCCTTGCAGTATTTGTAGCAGAAACACTGAATCATTATGCTAGTGCACGAGAGTGAAAGAGAAAAACAAATGAATCTATTTTCACTGTCCAAGTTGAATGAAATGTGAAAAATAAACAAACAGCACAGATGGTGAAACAGTTTAAATTTTTAATACTCTTCCCGTGTTAATCATTTCTGATATTTATAACAGCATGATAGCAACATATATTAAAATATGTTATTTTATTCTAAAAAAAATGTTTAAGCAGATGAGCAATTCACAATTTTCAGCAAAGTCATATTTTAAAAAAATATCTTTGGAACATAATCAGTTTAAATTTGCCTGCTTGAATATTAAACAATCTGTTCAAATGCTAAAACTTTGGCAGGATCTTATTTCTGTCTACTCTGGATAACATATCTGAAAACTTACAGTTCCGTATGCTCATTTCTTTTTCTTTATTAATTTGCTAAGTCCAGAAATGTAAGTGTAGACAAGCAGAACTAGAATTCTCAGTAACTGTCTTCATTGTTTTTCAGTATTCTCACAAACAGAACACAAATTTTGGAGAGAATCCCAAGTGGCAGGTGCTGACACTAAGTAGAGACAGGAACAGCCTTCTTGTTAACATATTATCTACTCCTCACCTACCACTGCTCTGTTACAAAACTCATTGACAATGAAAGCTAAATGAACTAACCGAAAACTAATTCAGTACTGTAACAAATATTTCAGACAGCTGCATAAACCTTTCTGCAGCTTAAATGCAAACCAAGCAAAGAACCTCTGAAATCTTCTCTATGCCTAGCCACATTGGATAACATCCAAGCAACTATATTTTCTTTCCAGAGCAAATTTAAAGCATTCTTTGCAAAAGGCGGTGTCCTGGAGAGGTGAACTGGGAAAACAGAAAGACAGATGGAGGAAATCAAATGAATCAGGTACTGCTGCTTGCACATGGAAGTGAATGAGGAGGACAAGTAGTTGATATGACCTTACTAGATTCATATTGCTATGTAACACACCCATTAATAAATTATATGATATGATAGAGTATTCTAGACGTTAACAGTTGATCTAAATAGTCTCATCCCAAGTTACAAGAAACTCCATCTCCTTAACCATCGTCTCTAATTTCTTTCTTTCATCTCCCTGAGAGATACTATGACTCCTAACTTGTTAAAGGGAGAGAAGATTAGAAGGAATGTTAGTTTATACAGTGTTGCAAGTAATGAATGTAATGATATTTATAATACTTCTTCAAATTACTTTTGCTTTTGATACCAAAATGACAAATACTGAGAAGCTAACATTTAAGTCCCCTAATTAAGAGAAAAATACCGCTCTCACAGGCCTTGTTCTTGTGTTCAGTAGTTTCCTTCAAATTTGGAGAAACAAGCACACTTTCAGGTCTGTTACTGTCTTATTGTCCTCCCATTCTAAAGATGACCGTGGCTGCTTGGTGGGTATTGACAGGTTTATCAGGAGTATCATGGGGTCAGTTCTGTGGAGGTGAAGTTTTCTTGTCAGAAGCAATGGAATGGTTGACTATGTCCCCATTAAGTGAATATAATATTTATCAAGAGAACAGCCAATCATCTAAACTGTTCAAAGGGGCTGGGGGGGAGGGGAGAGGGAATTATTAGACATTTCTGACACAAATGTTAATTATTTTTTACCCCCAAAAAATTGAATATAAAAAATTCTTTTGCAGTGAGATTTTCAATTTATCATTTCCTCATTAATATTCCTCTTTTCTTCCTTTCTTTCCCACTGGAAACACAGAGAAGGAAGAAATAAAGGGAAAATGGAAATCAGAAGCTATTTGAACTGAATTCATACCAATGACAGGTGCAATAGGAAAGAAATGAGAAAGGAGAAAAGCTCTGTCAGCTTCCTACAACTACATAAACCTCCTTTTCATTCTTCTGCCCTTTCTTCCTTCAAAGCCCAGAGTGTGCCTCCTGTTCTCCTAGTCTGAAGAGCCAAAGAGCTCTTTTGCAAAAGATCAGAGACAGGTATGTGGTCAGTGACTATGAAGGGTATCTTTTTTTTAGAGGTCCCCATGAAGGATCATTCTGTCAAAGTTACTGACTGTGCTGTCAATTTATAGAGCTTTCTTTTTTATTTTCTCCTTTAACTTGAGGATTGAACTTCCACATCACCTAGCTGGATAGTGATGTTCAACTCATCCTAATTGTATAGCATTCTGCTATTATGGAGGTGCTATGCCTCCTTAATATGCCTCACCTTTCTTCTGAGGGAGCTAACATCCTGGTTTTCCATACTCCTTCTGGAAACTGTAACCCTGTGGTAGATGCTGTCAGCCTTGAAGGTTTTGCTGAGTAAATATGAAACTGTAGTCTTAGCTTTCTTCTAGGCAACCGATACAGGGAGGAGAGGATGCTTTAGCATGTACCCCCTTAACGGGTAGGAACATATTGCACTGCCAAGATTTTCCAAAATGGTTAGTGGCTGAAGGTGTTTTGGCTGGTGGGTGCCCCAGCTGAGATACCTTATAATGAGCCTGATTTTTGGAAAATAGCCTTTGAAACCAGTCCTTTAACAAGAAGCACTAGTCACTCTCAGATGCTTGGCAATATGCTGCCTTGTATTCCTCCTTGATTTTTGCAGACCTCACTGTGGAGCATCTCTGGTGACTATCACAAAGCTCATGTATATTAAAAGATAATTTAGCTGGTACCTGTGATAGATTCACATCCTTTACATATCAGCCACAAGAGGGGGATGTGGAATACTCACTGAACAGTGGTTTTAGTCCACTGTTTCTGACAGTTGTCAGTGTTATTGATAGCTTCTATGATTTTTACCATCCGGCCACTTTTAGCACCAGGCTTATTTTCCTGGAGATCACAACTTGCAACAGTCTATTTTCAGTTAAGAGCAACCTTTAGAGGGGGTTCAGATGGAAATATTCTGTCACCTAAATTTGACCCCCTTTTACTCTTTAATAGAACAGTTACAGTTGTTTAACACTTTCAGAGAACTATGCAACTGTCTCAATACATTAAAAGGGATTAATGGTACAACACGATCTTTTTCCAGTAAAGAAATTCTAATTGATACGTAGATTCTAATCACAGGAAACCTGTTTTACAGCAATGGTGCTGTGATGGGCTATTTTAGGGGCAAAGTGGTGCATACTGTAGGAAATTTGTACACGAGGGCAAAAGGAACAGACAATTGCTTTTGGGGACTGTGTAGATTAGTACATCATTGCATACTAACAAAGTGCTAATTGCTCCTTTTGACCATGGGCCCAGTTTACAGAGCTTTAGCACAAATGTGCCCTGTGCACTAAATTACAAAACTAACACTGCATTATTTCTCGGTACAGCTTGCAAATTCTTCTAGGGCAGTATGCATTAGCCTTAATTGGATGCAAAGAAAAAGGATGGCACAGAGATACTCACTTGCAATTTAGAAAGAACAGCCCTGGTGCTAATTACCCAGGTTACAAATGTTGCATTTGCTTTGTGACAATAGTAGTAAAAGCAAACAGTATACATATATTTATATAATTTTACAATTATGTTTTAATATTGTATATAATAACTACACAAGCAATAATTTGCCTCTACTTGGTATGTCAGCTATGTTCAGGTGTGAACTAATTTGAACAGGTTGTTGGTACTGATTTTAGAGAAATTTTAAAATAACAGCTGTTTAGAAGATTTGCCAATTAGTTAATGGCCATTTCAAATAACTGGGAAGGTAGAACAGAACCATGTAGAATAATCTCTCTTCTTTATCTTTGTTAGAATCATACTCAGAAAGGTAGGTGTTTTAGTTTGGGAAAATAGCATCTCATCTTTCTGCTCCTTTTCTAAAAGTCCAGAATTATTTGCTCACAGACTCTTTCCACCCCTCAAAGAGGACTGAAAGAAGCATCATGACTGCATACACAAAGAGTCAATAAGAGACTTCACTTGTTGGGAAAAGCATAAATCTACAGGTGTCATTCATTCCCATTCTGCTGCACATCACTGGAACCTTTCGTGCATTGGACTCTTGATTTTGTTGTTCTGCTAACAGGGAACTTTGAGGATCAGGCTTCTTTCACATATTTGTTTGGTCCCTTTTTTCTTTTCATACAGGAGTTCTTATAGGTCTGACACTTTCTTTAGGTAGGCAGCCTGGCACTAACTGTATTTTAGTAAAGAAAAGGTATTTGGAAAGGGAAAAAAAAGATGCTATAGGGAATAATCCAGTGTTGTGAAAAGAATAGACTAAAATATTTTGTGGGTTTTCCTTTCACACATTGTTAAAACAATATGAATACTGAATAACACAAATTCCACTCTCTAGTCTGTCTTTTATAATAAATAAACGAGTAGATTAGATAAAAAAAAGTATAAAATGCAACTGAAAAGGACAGGTATGTGTCACCATAAGGGCACTCTGTGTCACAAAGCAAATATGCCTTAGCGCCAGCCAAAACAACCACCCACTCAGGGTACTGAAGGGTAGGCATGCTGTTATGACCCAGATTCAAATGGTGAGAGTAGGAGTGAGAAAGTGAAAGTGTTAATAATACTTCAAGCACAGAGCTAATGGGAGGGGAATTTCTGGGATTCCCCTTTCATTCCTATTCTCTCTCAAAAGAAAACTACAGAGTTCCCTCTGAAAAAAAAAAAAAAAATCTCTTTTCCTTATCACCAAATGTTGAATTTTTAGACTGAATGATGTGCAGCAGAACTGTGTACCTGTCCCGGCTGGAAATACGTGTGTGAGTACTGAACAGGGATAGATGAATTGAGAGGTATAAAAAATCTCAGAGGACTTGAAACTTTGACTAGTGCTGAAACACTTTTTGAGAATGGAAAAAGATGGGTAATTTAAAATACTGACATATTTCTTTGTTTTGCTGCAGCTGACATAAATTTGAAAGACAATAAATCTGTTGCATCCATCAACACCAAATCCAGCAGCCTGCCCCACCAAATAGCTTGCACAATGACTTTTTGGACAGGATGGAGCATATGCTTACCATACTGCTGCAGAAAGTCCTTTTTTTACTCCTTCATGTGCCTAACTCAGTTCATTCTTATTAGAACGAGCATTGTTATGTTGCTGAAGCATTTAGTATTTTATATTTTACAGAAATACTAGGAAGCCTTCCAACTGAGATAGACTTTGTATCATATTAACACTGAATGTGGTTAAACAAGAGTTAACATTAGCAAATTCAACCATTTTACAGTGGTTGCTTTTTTAGTTTTTAATTAAGTTTAGTAATGAAGAAATTAAAACTTGATCAGACTCCAGCAGCACCTATGTTGAACAACACTCATAGGTACAAATTACTTGATTCATTGCAGGTAGGTGACTCGTGTAGGTAGATTCTGTATAACAGACATAAGGATTGCAGCATCAAGCTCTCTGAAAACTTCTATGCCTCAGGAAGTCATATATTCAATGCATTTTCACATAAGTGTAGAGCAGTAAAGATAATCATGTGGTAGTTTTCTCTTTAACTTGTTAAAACTAAAGTGGGTTACAGGGCTACCACTATCTCTTTCTGTTAATGTTTTCTTCCTTTGATGTAGGCAGCTTTTCGGTCGGAAAGAATGAGAAATGTCAGTATGTGGTTGCTTGCTTACAATATTTAGAATGAGTCCAATAAATATGACTTTTTTGCAAAATAGAAATGATTTATTTACACTATCATCAGTTGTGCTTGTGGAGAGACTCCCCTAAGGTAGAGCATAAAAGAATTAAAAGTGGGGCTCAGGGGTGACGCATTAGCCTGCCTCCCTCTGAAGCTTTCCAGTGTTTGGAAGAGGGGGCGATGGAAGGTGGAGGAGGAGAAGGAGGAGATTATCTCCTTTTGCGATGGCTCTTGTCAAGGCTTTTTCTCCCAGTGACTGAGCACAGATATTGAAAGTCTGTTCTATCTCCCCAATGTCTGATGTCAACATCAGATGTCATCCTTAGCAGCAGCAGCAGCAGCCGCTGTGACAGTAAAAGGCGAACAGTGGAAGACATAGCCAAAATGTTGAAGTCCCTGCTTCCCTCCTCAGGGCTAACAAAGCATGCAGAGACCTACATTCTGAACTTGGGACACAGCTGTTAAAAGCACTTTAGTTTTCCAACCTGTGTGTCTGGAAAACTTCGTGATTGCAAGTGATTTGGACAAGTCTGGCTTTTGCAGCAAAGCAAAAACTGGATTCTGAAAGTTTGAAAGTGTAACAACTGAGTAAGAATGGCAGAATTTCACACCTCTTATTTCAGATTTTCAAAAGAGGCCAAATAATGTGCCTGGTGTTTTAACTCAGCTTTGTTTTTAATAAAATAAAATAGATGACAGTATAAAGCTATATAGATGGAATTAAATGAGCCATACAATATACCCCAGAAACCATAACAAATTGCATCTGCATAGAAATCTTCATTCTAAGGGGCAGTTTGAAAAGTATTCACTTCACATAAAAGCTGTTTATTAGTCTCATCACATTTGCTGGTACAGTGGAACTGTTAGTAATATATAGCAGTGTTGGAAAACACTTTAAAATGACTGTATCCAAGGACTGGAGTGAGTTGCCTTACAGTAGGTTGTCATGCTGTTTCTTTTTCTTCTTTTTTTTTCAACTGCCATCTGTGCTCCAGAATTTAGGTTTTCATTAAAGCAAAAATCAGCTGTAAGGATTTCAATCTCATTCACATTAAAACCCCTTGGAATAACTGAGAACCTGATCGTATAGTTACAAAGAAAAACTCTGAAATTTCATCCTCTTCTTTTCCAGTTTGTATGTGATCCTCATCAGTTTAAAATCTGGGCAGTTCTAGAGCTGTATGGAGTCATCTGGAGGCACAAACAGAAACCAAATACCAAGTGTTGTAATGAAGCTCCTTTACCCTTCTGCAAGCTTGCAATTGCATCTCTGAGAGGTCAGAAATATCCCATTAATCTCCATGCAGTATCAGCTTGGAGATCTAATGACAGTAACTTAACTGCCCACTTTATTATCCATTTCATTTTTGATCAAAGTGTATGACATTAGGTGTATGGAGATTGGCACAGGTTGCTCTATGCAGTAAACATGAGTAACTGGAGAGATAAATTACCAGCAGTCTGATTTGCTAATTAAAACAAAATCTGAAATTTCCTGTGATAACTTTAAAAGTAGGTTTCTTTTAAATCCATTGGGTTGGTTTTGTAGGTGGGTTTTTAGGAACAGCGCTGCATTTTTCCCATCCTTCTGTTTGTATCATTTTGAATGGTAGAACTCAGGTGGAAAACAAAACTTACTAGTAATTAATGTTACTATTTCCATCGATACCACTATCCAAAATGTTGAGGGAACTCAGTAGTGGTTCAGATGTTGGTTTTTTACTTCACGTGAAAGAGGCCACCTGGTGGTGCTGGTATCAGCATATCTCCAACTTGTCAATGGTGCTCAGGAAGTGACGCCATCATGAATTGTTACAAGAATAACTGTAGACTGAAAAACAAAATGGTCAGTGACATAAATTGCCTTCCCTCCCCCCCACCCCAAAATTGCTTGTATTATGTTTGTTAATGTTTGTTGTTGGTTTCCCATATGAAAACATGGTTTTCTTACTGTTTCAAGAAGCTTTTAAAAATGGCATTGACAAAACCAGCTCAGTGTAACTCTGTGAAAATGAGAGCCTTTTTAATCTTCTGAAAGTTTGCATTCTGAAACTGTTCCCTCTTTTTCTGGATAGCACCACCCATTGGATCTCTCAAATAATTCTGTTCCGAACTCCTGGGATTTGCGGGGGGGCAGGAGGGAAGGTCTACATTCAGAGTACTAACCAGGCATGGCCTGATTTAAGTTGTAAAAACTGAGATTCATGAAACCTGAATTAATATTTGCACAGCCCTTGAAAAGTACATGGTGCAGTATAATTGCTGAGTGCAACATAATTGTTAATTATTTTGATGTAGCTTTAGGCAACATAAAAACAGCAGTGTGCTCACACTCTTCATCTGCAGGAGACACCAGAAATCACAGGATTAAAAAAAATACTGTATTGTATAGGCCAGTTAACAGGGAAAAAAAGGTGTGGGGGAGAAATCCCGGCATTTTGAATCACGACTCTGCTAAAACACAGTATTTCATGGGAGATTTGTGTAATACTTTAAGGTAAAATGTTTATCAGTAACTTCATATTACCTTGCAAATGGGAACTACCAGTTCTGCTGGCATTAGTTAAAGTGAAAGGATGCAAGGCAGGTTCATGGTTAGAAAACTATTCGGAAGACTGTTTTTATTTTACTAATGTAACACAGAATGAGGCAACGCTGGTACAAGGAAAGAGCGAGCTTTGTGAGCAGAAGAGCCAGTAGCTTGACGGAGTGGTGGTACAGGTCGTGCATTTTCCAAGTAAATTCCTTAGAAACCAGTGTAATTGGTGAGTAATGTTTTACTGAATTGATCTCTTTAGATTGTCAGTGGAACGGAGTGAGAAATTGCAGTGTGTGAGTGCCAGCTGCATGCTGCAGCTGCAGTTCTTCATGAGGCTGAGTCTAACTTCTTGCCGAATGAAGTCTGGAGAGATGACAGAGGCTTAAAGCTCCCAGTCCTCCTTGCTAACCTGCAACAGAGAAGATGTCCTAGGGTGAAATGCTGACTCTGTTAAGTCAGTGCCAAAGCTCCAGCTGACTTCAGCAGGAGCTGGGTTTCACCCTGGGTTTTTTGCCCTTGGAAAAGCAGACACCATGAACGCAGTTAGGCATCTTTGTGAGAATCGTGCTTTGTTGTGGCTGTGGCTGGGGAACATTTAATCAACACGGAACTGTGCTTTTTACCTGGAATCAACACCCATCTTGTGTCAGCTCCATGTGTCATCTCTCCGTTTCCCTGCTATGCAGCTGTGATAGAGCTCATGTGCTGTGAGAAAGTCAGAGCTTGCTCTTCCGTGGGTCTCCTGTGTGGATTCTGATCCATGGAAATGGAAGGGGTTTGCAGATGATACTCACCGCTGTGCCACGGGAAGGAGTTGCAGGCTCTGTGCATTGTGGAGACGGACAGACGTGGAGTTTTATTACCGTAGTTCCTCTGTTCTCCAAAGATTTTTTTAGGTTTCAGCTCATGAGGATGTGCAGGGCAGAAAGAGGTGATATGAAATGATACTCGAAAAAGATTTGGTTCCTCATCCACACACACCAGTGTGAAATCAAACAGTAAAGAAAAGCTATTTTCATATAGCCAGTATAACTGAAAGAGAGTATCATTTCACAGTACAAAGTCACTATGGAATTGCCAGGCCTTGTATTAATTTGGTTTATATCACACAGAGTAGTGTGCACCAGTAAAAAGTTAACAAATGGGTATTTTGAAAGGAATGGTATATATTACTTATTTGTGGGTTTCATGTTGGAGACATTTTTTCTGATATTGGAGGTACTTTCATATGCAAAACTCCACCCACAATAAATGACTCAGACCTAAGAAAGCAACCCCAGTGAGCAGGCTGCTTGGTAAACGATGAGCTGGCAGGGACATACTGATTTTATAGAGAAAGCAGTTTGAATACATCTCATGTGACTAATGGGATATGCTATCACTCACAGTCTCTCTCCTGAGTATAGCATGTGTACAATATAAAAACATGTTATTTTGCAAAGTTTTTATGTATCTGGGAGATATTTAGCAGCACATTTACAAAGCTGGTGGAAATCTCTTCAGCTAAGTTACCTTTGTTATCTCATAGCTTGTCCCACTTGAAGATTAACACAACAGTACAAGAATACATGTATTCAGCTGTTAATATGTAAGTTTACATTAGATCTGCTTGTCCTTATACCATTTGTGGAAGCTTTGTGGGGATCTTTTTCTTAACCACAGTAATTATAGCTCCCAGCTGGTTTGTGTCATGGTAATAACCTGGCAGA
Organism: Platalea leucorodia; assembly: GCF_965183815.1. Lineage (NCBI taxonomy): Eukaryota > Metazoa > Chordata > Aves > Pelecaniformes > Threskiornithidae > Platalea > Platalea leucorodia. The sequence continues at coordinate 124,712,684 of NC_138823.1, forward strand.
TTACTGCATTTATCGGAGGAACCAAAGGGGAAAGTAGCTAGAACACTGAATTTCTGATAGGTTTAACAAAGTGTGATATTCAGGGGGGTTTTAGATCATCTTTTCTGGTTTTTAATGTACAGCAGGGCTTAGAATATTCAACTGTTACTGTAGGGATATTTATGTTAAAAAAAACCCTTAAATATAGCTGTATTTAATATGCAAAATGCTTAAATGTAGGTGGGCTCACAAATGATTCAGATCAAATAGCTGCACAGCTTTAAATAGTGCTGAAGTCAAATATGACCTATATGCTACCTAATAGTCAAGATAGATCAGAAGATACGGAACAAAAATGACTGACTGACCAATCCCATGTTAAAGAAATTGGAATTTAAGGGATGATTTAACAAGGAAACAAACAAAAATAACCTGAGCTTTAATTATGCTGATACAGAAAGGCTATGGAGAATTATTTGAGAGAAAGAAAAGTGCTACAAGAACAGACATTCTTTGACATTCCTTTGAGAAACATAAAAAGCAGAGATAATCAAACTCATATCACAGATTTGGAACATACATGCCAACTCCGGAAGATATTCTGCATTTCCAGAGACAAGGGTTTTTAATGTACTGATTAGAAAAATAAACTTTGAGTTCACTTTAGGCTTAAGTGGATGGTATTACTTGATATTTTTATAAAGTTTCCTCAGATATTTTAGAAATGTGATTAAAAGAACTAAATCTCTGTATGGGAAATACACCAGCCATACATATATACCAATCACAATGGCTCTTTTAAATTAAAATAGAAAAAAACCTGCCTATTTGTATGAAAGGCAAAATGTGTTAAAATACTTAAAAGTAGCAGAATAGTTAAAAAGTCTTATTTAAATCATAAAATATAAGTACTTTTCTATATAAGCAAGTATAGAGCTGCTTTTAAGAGAAGTAGACTCCAGTGGGTATATCAGTTCAGTTATTGCTTAAAACATGAAGTTTAACTTATTGTGGAAGAAACAGAAGTCCTACTTCTATGTTGGCTCTTTCTGGTTCTTTCCTACTGGATTCCCTTGGGATGTGATTGATACAATTCCAGTAACAGGGAAGCAGTACCAGAAAGGGCACAGTTCTAAGAATTATATGAATTATAAGCCAAGAAAAAAGAGATGCCAGTTGGCCAAGCACAGGAAGTATAACTCTGTCAGTTTGTTAGTCATTATGTCTCTGTCACAAATGAAAGTAGTATAAAGAAAGTCTGTTGTTTCTAGCTCCTGACTATATTGGAATATCGCTCCCATATGATAATGTTGAAATGGTTATCATCTCTGCTGTGTTGATGGTGGTATTTTCATTTTACTTTGTTCATATTTCACATGTAAATTCATTGTTTTATGTTCCAGTTTTCATCACAGAGAACTAACATCTAAGCGTGCCTGTCTAGCAGTTAGCTGTCCAGGCCATGTTACCCCACCTGACTTACAAGATGTTTGTCACAGAAAATAGTGGCAGAATGTAAGTGACGTTTAATTATAGCATGGATGCTACTTCATTCCTTGCTAAGAGGCCTGTTACTTGTCATAGATGGAAATTAGGTTGGCCTGACCTGATTTAATCTTAACAAATGTATCCTAGCTATTGCTTTTCTCTTTATTAGATCCTGGGCTTATAAATATCTTATGTGATTATTTGTTGAGCTGAGTTAGGCTGACCAGCTGCTGGATATGATCATGTGGTTATGTCACCAAAATAAGCTTGGGCTGGGCTGTTTTCCTCCTTCACGTCATTTGCTTGTTCCTTTTTCCTTGTGTGGCATTGGTGTCCACACAGTCACACACCAAGTAAAATTAAGGATTTGATCCAGCAGGGCTAACCCAGCTGGGAGGAGAGGGGTAGAGAGGGAGGTGAGAAGAGTTTCCAGACAAATTGGTTCCTTGACCTGGCTTACCACACAGCTGCAAAAATGCCAGTGCTAACACTAGGGAGATGGCCAGATGTGTGGGACAGTGTGCCTGCCCTGCCCATTGACTACCTACACACATGTTGGGTTAAAATGATTATCAGCTCCTCTTTCTCCCTGTGCAAACCAGCATAGTGGTTACCTATTCCCAGCTTTTTAGAACCTCTTGCATCCTTGAGCTTATAAAAAATAATTGCTAATGGCTTTAAATTACTTTATCCAGTTCCCTATGAGCTCTAGGCCATAGCAAATTTCACCAGGTGTATACCATTTAGAAACCTCTAACTTATCAAAGTAACCTCTAACTTGTTCTCTCCCTTTCCTAGCCTGAGTTCTTGCTTTACATCACTGTGTTAATTCTCAGATTATGAGTAACCTCCTGAGGCTGCAGTTGCATGTTTGTTGACTAAATAGTGTTCCTGTCCCAGTTGCTCTGGTGTTTGTCATGGCACATCACCCTCCAAGTTTTTCTGGTGCAAGTGGTTGGGAGTCAGTTTTGTGGATTAAATCAGGGAATTGATCCAAGTTGAAAAAGTCATGTTTTATTAATTGTTTTATTTTAACCCGAATCCCCAAGGGGACAGCATGCCAATGAAAACAAGCCGGAGACTGGGAATACCTTAAGCCACTGACCACTTTCTATTGTGAAAACAAGCCCCTGCAAAGACTTCAGCAAAACAGCTTCAGACTTACATGATTGCAGCTGAGATTAAAATCTGGCCTTGATGCATCAACCATCTGTTTCCATCCCAAGAAAAGAGACTCAGCAGGAATATTTGTAATTCTGAGGACAGGATTCTGGTTTCATTCCTGTAGTTATATATCACAAATAACTCTACTGATGGTGCTGGAGTTATTTTCTTGTTTATTCCAGTGTATATTGTTTGAGAACTTTGAGAACCTACTCTCCAGAAAATTACAGAAGGAAAGGCATGCTTTGGGACAGACCTGGATTTCAGTCTCTCCAGGTTTACACCAGCATAACTGCAGTGGAATGCTCTGGATTCATACCAGTCTAGCTCAGAATATAGCCTTTTTTAAGCAATATGAAATGCATATAATTTTGTCTCAACAACTTAGGAGGAGTGTACCTCACCACTGCTATCTTGGTAGTCCTAATTAAATGTGACATTTTTTCACTCCTTGAATTTTGCCCATATTTGAAGTGACCTGCACAGGGAGTGTATTAAATCTGTGAAGCAAAAAACACACGGATGCCTGTATTTTTATGTTCTGGAAATCCAATTTCAAACATATAAAATAGAAATGAAAATAAATATAATGAGATTAATTTCAGTTAAAATGAGCGTCACTCAGGGATGTCATGTTGCTGACCATTGTGTTTGATAGCAGTTACGGAAAAAGTTTTACTCTTAAAAATATGGATAAGCATTTTGACTCGGTTGCTGAATTTTCTGCTGTTCTTTTTTATCTCTTTCTATTACTGATTATGACTGATTAACGTCGCCACTGGTATGATGAAGTATGCACTTCAGTTTCTTGGTAAGAATTAAAAGAACTGGGAACCAGTGTTTATTACACATGCTGGAAGAAAATGTTACATATCTATTGACTTAATAACTAAAAGAATATAGAAAAGATCAGAGAGATGAAATGCTCTCTTCTTTTGTGTACATCTATGGGCTCATGTTTACACAAAACATGACACACCATTTGGAATACCTTAAAAAAAGTTTTGTCTTCTTGCCTGATTTGCATACCTCTTCCAACTTGCACATAGCATAGGATATATTTGTTCAGTATATATTTGTTTTAATAGTGTCTTCTTTTTCATCACACCATTCCCCCTTCCTTCCTGTCAGAATCCTGACCACATTTTCGTCTTGTACCTTCCTCCTTCCTTCTGTGGAGTAGATTTGCATATAAAGCAAATTAATAAATACATAACAGAAAGAACATCAGGTTTTTGGCGGTCTCTGCCCTGGAACCCAAATATTGGGGATATATACAGATGTCAGATACAGTTCCTCTCTTTACATCTTCTCCTCCTGCAGCATCGACAAGTCTTGCTACCTTCTCCTTCTGCAGGACCATACAGGAACCATCTGTCTCCCCTGCGGGCTTAGCTTCAGTCTCTCTGCTTCTGCAACTTCGTCAAGTATATCCTTCTTCAGCTTGCAAATTTACAGGCCTGATTCTCAACTCTACCTGTAGATGATTTCCTAAAAGGCACCATCAGCAGAGCTAGCTTCTTCTTTCTTTATGCACCAAGTCAGATGCTTCACTAAATCCCTGCATGTCACTCAAGGACAGATACTGCCCAGATCTCATTCTGAAGGAGGAAACTTCACATGGAAGCACATGTAACATCACACAGCGCTGAAAGAAGATACCAGTGGTTAGTCTGTTAATCCATAGCCAACTTTGCGGTTTTTTGTTGTTGTTTTTTTTTTTTTCAAATACCTCCTAGTACATTGTAAAGCACTACTGTTTCCAGGCTTTTTTTTTTTTCAGAATTTGTCATGAGTCATGATCGACATTTTTGCAGGTAATCCACTGCAATCCAAAGAAGAGAAAAACTGCAAGTATTATGTTTGATATTCATCTGCATGTGTGATGGTTACATATTTTGCATATGTGCTATAGTTCTTTCAGACAACTCCAGGGAGTTTCTCAGTAGATGGATGTGGGCTAATGGGAAGATTTGGGTGTTCTCACCATGTTATGAGTGTCTAAGTGGTCATATATATAAGTGTTCATATGACATTCTGGTCCTTAGCCATGAGTCAACAGTGTGCTGATGAAGGCTAACCACATACATTAGGAAAATGGTGGGCAGCAGGTTGAGGAAAATGACCATTCCCCACTATTTGTTACCTGTGAGATCACTTCTGGAACTCTATGTCCAGTTTGAGGCACTGTGGTACAAGAAAAATATTGACATATGGGGGTCTATACTTTGGTAAGATATGCATTTTACCAATGTATATGGGGGACCTTACCAATGTATACAAATACCTGAAGGGAAGGTGCAACAAGGACAAAGCCAGGCTCTTTCCAGTGGTACCCAGTGACAGGACAAGAGGCAGTGGGCACCTACTGAAACACAGGAGGGTCCCTCTGAACATAAGGAATCATTTTTTTGCTGTGAGGGTGACTGAGCACTAACACGGGTTGCCCAGAGAGACTGTGGTGTCTCCATCCTTGGAGATATTCAAAAGCCATCTGGACATAGGCCTAGGCAACCAGCTCTAGGTGGCCCTGCTTGAGGAGGAGCGTTGGACCAGATGACCTTCAGAGGTCACTTCCAACCTCAGCCGTGCTGTGATTCTGTGACATGCAGGAGCAAATCCAATGGAGGGTCAGAAAGATGATTAGAGAAGCATATGTTGTAGAACGCTATTGAGAAGATCATAGTGAGGGTGGGCAAACACTGGAACAGGGGCTCAGACTGATCATGGCATCTCCATCCTTGGTGATATTCAGAACATGACTGGTCAAAGCCCTGAGCAACCTGGTCTAACTTACAAGTCAGGTCTGATTTAAGTGTTGATCCTTTAGGCAACCTTTAGGTTGGTCCTTAGGCAACCTAAAGTATTCCATGATTTTATGTAAAATTTAACCAAGACTTTCCCCTATTTGCAGGTCTCAATGAATGCAGTGATATTTAAAGCAAGGCACAACATAAAACCCAAGCTGTTGCCAAAGATTAGTAGTGTGAATATATTTTGGTATATCTGTTATTATTTTGCACTGTATTTGTGGAGCAAGGACCAGAACTGTTGAATGTGCTACACGGGCCTGTGTGGTATGACCAATATCCATTTATACGTTATTTCACAGAAGAGTGCCCTGAAGATGTGACTACAAGAAGCTGGGGCGTAGGATATGCTGTACAACAGGCTGTTTTGGTTAAGTGTTAATACCACAGACTTTAAAGACATGACATGAACACAACTTTCCAGAGAAAACTTGGACACTTCTCCTGCAAAAAAAGCTTACAATAGATCCATCCCGTCCTGCCATTTCAGCTGATCCTTTTCTACTCTAGCTTATATCCACACTTCAGTAATGCATATGGGGAGAGCAAGTTCCCCTGCACAGGAACAAGAAGTTGATGAACAGAAGTGTCTTTGCACTGCCTCTGCTCTTAAGCCTTGGCACAAAATTCAAGGCAGGATTGATTGAATCAATACCTTCTCATAAACCTGTGTTAACTCTAGATACTAACTATCTACAAACCAAGGAGGGGAAAAGTAAGTGCTGAGAAGGTAGTTTGTTAAAAGTTTCCTTAGGATAAGATCTGGAGATAAGTAGTCATGTTGAATTTGCAAGAACTAATGAACTCAGGGCACCTAGAGTCTGCGGAATTGATACAAGGCTACTAGCACGCACTGGCATCAACAGTGGGTTGTGTAACTTGGACCACATCCTGGGAGGCAGTGGCTGCTCTGTGAACAGACTACAGGATTATATGCACACCTCGTGAACAAAGGACTCCCTGAAGGACTTTCTGAACAACTACCTAGAAGCCCTTGGTGCTTCAGCATGATCTACTGCTTCCAAGTACACAGTGAAGCTGGTCTCCCAACTACTGCTCTGACTGGTAACTATGAGTGCATGTGTGAGTAAGTGAATGTGTTACGTGAATAGCTACCTGGTATCAATAATGACGACTTAATGGTCAAAGAAATATTCATTATGATCTGCATCTCCCCCACTCAAACCCTTCTCAGGGAAAAGGGAATTTACAACACTACTTCTACAACAAATTAGAAATACAATGAGGCAGAAAAGGGTTCTATGCTGCTGGTTTCCTTGCTTTTTATTGCCAGTTAAAAATAGGTGGAAACAGATCAAGCAGCAATGTTTTAAAATAAATTCATTCAACAGATAGATAGCTTCAATGACAATATGTACTCTATACAGTAGTATATTTTTATTCATTTATTCATTTTATCATTTATTCATTTTATTCATTTATTCATTTTTATTCCAATAATTATCCATAGAAGTGTCCAGAGTAAATGAGATCCAAGGCATATTGTCCTACCTTGAACAGTAGCTAGTACTAGATATATCAAAGAAAATGCAAGAAGCCTGGCAGTATATTGCTAGGGAATTGGTTGTCTGTGTAGAAGGGTGTGCTTCCAAAAGCTCTAATTGCTGGTTGATATATGTCCCTGAAATAATTATCTGTTGTTTAATATTTAACATTATAATTATATATAATTTTGCTTTGTGTGAAAAAGAGTTTCGTATCGTCACTTTGAAATTGCCACTGAATTTCAGTTTCAGTGAATGCTCCCTTGTTCTTGTACTGAGAGCATGTTATTTATTATTGTGATTCTTTTCTTGTGTCTCCACTTACTTGCCTTCTGTTTAAGGCAAATACAGGAGAGTCTTTCAGTGTGTTTCTACTAATTTTTATCTCAGTTAATTCTTCTGTCCCCTTTTTGATAGGGGTAATTAAAATTGTGCACAATGTTCAGCTCACAAGTGATTTATTTAGTTAACTAAATTACAATACATAGACATATATTATTATATTTCTGTTCTATTACCATTCTACTTTGTGCATAGCCCAGTAACTGCTTACTTTTTCCACCACCATTTCTTCATAAGTAATGGTCTTTTTTGATCTACATACAGTGTTTGTTGAGTCTTTTTCTGAGATACAGTCAGCCTAGAACCCAGGAAAGTGAGCAGTTCCAGTGATTTCCTTTAAAGTGTGCTAAAGACAGTTGCCAGCATTTGGTTTCATCTGCCATCATATTTTCTATTCACTCAACTTGCTTAAGGCCTCCAAAGTTTTTCACAGTTTCTCTGGTCTTGATCAACTTAAATAATTTTGGAATGTCAGCAAAACACTTTCCAGATAGTTGATAAACAACAGATGCCCGAGGATGAAACCTTGTGGCACATCACGGATAACCTCATGCCATAGCAACCATTTTTCTTTCTTTTTGTTTCTTATTACTTCACCATTTTTGATCTGTGCAACTACTTTGTCTCCTCTTCCTCCTCCTTCTCCTCTTTGCCTACTTAGCTTCTTTAGTTGCTCGTTATGAAGAGTTTGGACAAAAGTATTCTGAGACCTTTATAAATTATGTCAGCCTTCTCTTTTACCTACTATGCTACTGACTCACTCAAAGGATTTTAACAGATCATCTCCTTTGCAGAGCTCGTAGTGTATAGATCCCATTATATTCAAAGTATTTTATATTCACCAATGCAAATAATTTACCAGCTATTGAAAGTAAACTATTGGCCTGCAATTCACTGGATGACTGCATACACTTCTACCTAACTGCATGTCCAACACTGACTGTCCTTCAGCCCTCAAGTACGGTAGTTGGTCCTGCTCTCCCCCTCAGGAAAGTGACATATTTTGTGTATAAATGTATTGTCTTTCAATACTGTATGTTTGTATAAGCATATGGTACTACCACATTTAATGCAATGAACACTGCAGACCACTGAGACGTTGGGTTATGCCAGTGTGATTGCATGTGTTGGCACTAACCTTTTACTCTTTCCATTTGAATCTCACAGTTTCCTCCCTTTCTTTCCATATTATCTTCATAACAACCTTACGCTCTTGCAAACTACCTGTACAAATGATAACACATCTTACGTTACGCCAGGCAGGAATTTACACACACTAATTTGCAGCTGAGTCCAATACATTCAGCCACTTTCTTTTCCAAAATTCGTAATCCTGAACAAATCTATCTATGATCAGCTTCCTACTCTCTGCTCTTTCTGAGGGCCACACTGCCAGCTTGTCTCTTACAGCTTGTCAGTGTTTGCTTCTCTAGCACAGATAATGTAATGTCCAGTCTCTCCTGACTACGGGGACTAATCTGTCTGTAAGAGAGCCTTATGTACTGTATACCAACCAGGCTGTATTGACTTCAGTGCTGTTAGATTAGTCTATAGCACCAGATGGCCTTCCGTCTTTTTGGCACTCTCACAAAATGGCCAGTCTTACTCTGCTGCTCATGGGATGGTGAGTATTTGCACATGGAGGATGACGGCTGCACTCAGAAATCTTTCCTTTTCTGCAAGGTTGTTTTGGATTTAGAACAGAGTCCCAGATGCTCAGGTAGCACACACTGAGCCAGTCTGCCCCTTTCAGTGAAAGAATCTAACTTGACTTTTCCACTGCATCTGGAAATGAAGCTGTAGAGCTTTCTCTTCTGGGCACACACCTAGATATACCGGAGCTAGAATGAGCAAAGATGTTGGGAGTGTGCAGTAAGCAAAACAAGGAGTAAAACTAAGAAGAATTTGTTGCAGACAGCTGGGGATTGTTCAGCTTTGCATGTTTTGATCTGATGGTAAATTACTAGGTGAGCCAAATCTGCTGTTGAAAAGTGACTCTAGAATAAGCAGATTCATCCTCCTGGAGGATCCTGTCAGAGAGGCAACTGCTGTGACAGCTCCCATGCAACTCTAGTTGCAACCTCTGTCTAGGAGCATAGAAACATAGCTCTTTACATTGTCCCCTATGGCTGTCCAGCTGCAGCAGCAGCTCTTTGATTTGCAGCTGTAAGCAGTTAGCACAGGTTACAGCAACTTCGAGCCTCTCTATTCCACAGAATAAAGTGAACTAGGCTCTGAAGAAGGCGCTGCAATTATATATGACAATTATGGGCAGTAATGGTGACGCGTTCCACCTACATCTCTCTAAGCACAACTGCATGTCTTTTTGCAAATTTTGGATGTTTCTCCCTATCCACCGAACTAGGCAGAGATGATCTCTAGCAAGGAAGGTAAATGGGCTAAAAAGGTGGAGATATAAGCCATGGCAAGGAATTTGTAAAAATGTAGAAATCAGAGTGCAAACTTTAGTTTTCCCAGGAGGCAAGATCCTGAACTCTTGCACCTTGCCTCTTCAATGACCCTTACCTCAGCAGTCCTCCTTTTTCCAAAATGACCTCACACTCGTTGTCTGGTCACCTTCTGTCGAACCAAAGTGAGAAAATAAGATGGCATTAGATCTATTAACACATTTGCTCAAGTGAAACAGAGAGATGAAGAGTCAAGGCCTTGTCATGTTCTGTGCTGAGTGGATGCAACAGGCTCTGATGGGGCTCTGAGGTCTGGGCAGTACCTGGCTAGGAACAATTAAAACTTTGTTGTCCCTATTTTTGTGCACTGCGGCTAATACGGATAATTTTGTGGCTTCCACGGTATATGACAAGACAAATTATTTGCAGTGAGCTCCTCCTGTACAAGTGGTCAACACACATTTCATTACAGAGCCAGGAACTAGCATATCAAAAGTGAAGACCTGGTACTTCATTAATTCACTTTCCTTCATGTTTTTTCCAGCTGTTCTTTTTTCAATATTTAGTCAAGTATTTAGTCAAAGAAATCTCTTTGCTGACTTTATGGAGAGATGACTAGCAAGGGATTCTTGGTCTGAGTGCACAGTATGGTACTAGATGGCTCATCCTTGCTCTAAGTGTACAGTGGGTCTAAGTGTTAGTGGATGACTCTCCTGGTGAACTTCCCCTCTCCATTTTTGAAACATCTTGAGGAGTTTATGCCAAAAAAGGCTGTCCTAACCTAACTTGTGGGTTTCCTTCTTTAAAGCTGTTGAGGGAGAAGACTTAAAAAGAAAATCACATTTTTAGAAACATGTTCTTTTGATATCATACAGGAGGCAGTGTTTGATTTCTCAGTTGAGTTATCTGAGATAACTCGAATGCTTTTGGAAACAAAACACTTAATCCTGAGGACTATCTAGGCAAATTCATCCATCATCATGCATGGGAATTTCAAAGTGCCCATAGAATATTCAACACCTAAGTACATGGAAGTAAATGTTTAAATCACTCTTAAAGCTTTCTTAAAAACTGCAGTCTACATGCAGCCAATGTCATCAGAACATTTTTTCCTTGAGGGAAAGAGCTTAGCAGAGAGACTGTGGTGTTCCAGTGCTCTGAAAAGTTCACTGAGTTATTTTCCTTCTGTAGGGACAAAGGTGCTGAAATAACTTTAACATCAGTGTTTCCTAGTTCATTTGAACATTATTCCATGGTGATTTTCTGTAAATGTTGCTGTTTGCCTGTTCTTTCTTTTTTTTTTAATGCGTGGTAGATGTAAGTTCAGTACAACCCAGCAATTCTTCTGTTTCTAATATGCAAAAGCAGCTGTTTGAAGCTCATTATTACATGGCCTTGGATTTTGTAGTGTTCCTGAAGAACACACAAGAAGTATTTGGAGCACTCTTCTGACCACATGATCTTACAAATGGCAACCCCCCCTCCCCCCAAGCTATAGAAGGTGAACTGCTCATCCACAAATGAAACTCCAGGCTACACAGAAAGGTAATCCTAATTCTCTGGATTATATTGTTGAATGTGGTCTGAAGAAGTCTCTTTCTTCAACTGTGTGTAGAAATAAAAAGAGTTTTAGCTACAGCGATCTCAAAACAAACAAAAAAAAACTATACCAAAAAATACCCATCTTTTGCAAAGATTATTTCCAATTAGCACACTTCAGCATATGCTTCTTAGGCCAAGTGTGGAAAAACATTTGCCTTCCCCAGTTGTAAGCAAGTGAGGAAATTAGTATTTACTAGAGATTTTGATAGCGAAAGATAAGGGTTGGTACTGTGAAGCAGGGATATTACATGAAACTGATGTCCTGCATTATTACCATGAAAATTTACTGCCAGCAACTGGGGAGCTACACAAGAAATGAAATAAAGACTTAGAAAAGCTTACACTAAAAAGCTGTGGAATAAAGACATTATTTATTCTTCCATCAGTCAAATTCTTCCTAGTAAAGGCTCCTTTTGACTGACTGAAAGAAAAAGGGATCACATTGCCATTGCCTTCAAATCCCTGTTGCTTAGTTAAAGCATAGCACTGAATTGGGAGGACAACGTTTGCGTGTTGTAAGATTATGGAAACTGTGTGCAATGGAAGACTGGATGTTAACTGGTTGAGTGAGTAGATTCTGAACAATAAAGCATTGGTGTATGACAGTAGAACATAACACTGAAGAGGTATCATATCACATGGGCTTCCCTAGACCGGAAAGGCAATGTAGGTTAGATAAAGTCAAACAGACAATGTTCTTTCCTTGTTGTAGCCTCAGAGGGAAGTCGCTGGTAGAAGAGATTTTACTGAAATCCTCACAAGCTGAGTTATTGATTAATGCTAGATATTCACCTCTTCAGATAAAATCCCAGTTTGCTTTGCCTGGTAGTAAGCAAAAATTAAATAAAAAGCCATTTTACTCAAATCTAGCTAAATAAATATTTTTAAAACTAAATTAATAGCGTTCCTATGCCAAGATTTTCCCTTTTTTTTTGAGCATTATGGCCAGCCAAGGATCACCATCAATAAGATGACTGTCCCTATTTAGATCAACTGGCAAACATAAAACCCATCTGTGTGTTGCTTAACAGGTGCCATTTTAGATCCGTGGGGAGCAAAGCAAGCTTTGTACAGATGGACAGTCATTCATTGGACCCTTGCTAGCAGTAGAATATTTATTCAGCCACTGCCTGCCTACAGGCTCAATATTTGAAAGAGCCAGTGAAAAATGTTTCTGGTGGAATATTTTCATGAGAGGCAAATAGGAGGAGGAAGCAGAGGAAATTCCATTTAAAATTGTTGGCTTGCATTCACTAACAGTCCCATTTTGATCAAGAACTGCAAGTTCTGGCAAGTGTTCTGGGGAGTTACTTGATGCTACCCAAAGGCTTTAATTATTAATAGAAATACTATTAAACTGTATACTTTTCATGGAAAGGAGGGGAGTTCCTTCTGCTGAGAGCAGTTGTATAAATTGGAACGGAAATTGGCAACTCCCATCCAATATGCCAGGTAGTGAGGGACACTTTTGTCCACTTAGGTCATAACTTCCTTTTTTATATTTTACAGATGACCTAGAGAATGGAGAGGAGGGTATATGAAAGTTTTCATTTATATAAATAATGAAAATTTATGTGAAAGATGCCAGCATTTCAAAGTGTACTTTGCTACGTCTAGTGAAAAACAGTCAGCCAGGCTGACTGGGTAGCGAAGAGGAATGCCTTTTGCTGTGGAAAAATGCTGCAGAAATTCTGTGAGTTACTGTGAGTATACTGTGCATGTACTGAAGTGATCCTCTTGTCTGCAGACTCACAGAAATGACCGAGTGACTAATGTAGTTTGCAATAGCAGGCTGCTTATTTTTCCGTAGTCTATGCAGGAGCATGAGCATACATACATTTTATGCTGCTTAAGCTTAGTAAAGGCATCTCCATGTAAATGACAGTAAGTCTCCAGTATGGCAAGGCAAGCAGCATGTTCTTGGAGTGACACAGCTGAAGTACTGAACCTGAAGCTGTGGTTATCACTACCTGCAGTTAGGTGAATAGTAATTCAACCAGTAAGAAACAGTCATTGTGGTTTTGATGTTAAATATAGCACCCTTGATGTTAAATAGCATATAGACTCACAAAACCTAACATAATTTGTTGCAAGATACACTTGCAGACCTGCCAACTCTCAAGGACTGTGTTAGGCTTCCTGACCATGGCTGCTACCTTTTCTCCCACCACCACTTCTAACTCATGTGAAAAAAGGAGTGCAAGATATAAGCACTGTATGTTTGATGTTAAAAATTGGCTTATGAGACCTTGGTCCGGTGCCAGGCCTTGCTGAACAGGGGACACATAACAACATATTTGTGTTATCTATTATTGCTCTCAAAAGAGTCATAATTGCTGCAGGTTGTCCCCTAAAACTTACAGTCTAAATTTTAAGATGTGGCAAAAAAACCATGATGACAGCGATTAAACTTTTAACAAAAAGCCAATTGTGGTGGACAAAATTACCATTTCTATTACTGCTATGATTAAAGTAAAAATATTACCAAAGAAAATGAATTTTTTTTAAGCTCTGGGGTAAAACAAAGGGCCCAACCTTTGCCAATTTTATATTATTTCTCTAGAATCATAGAATCATAGAATAGTTTGGGTTGGAAGGGACCTTTAAAGATCATCTAGTCCAACCCCCTGCCATGGGCAGGACCACATCAGGTGGTCTTTCACTAGATCGAGTTGCTCAAAGCACTGTTCAACCTGACCTTGAACGCATCCAATGATAGGGCATCCACAACTTCTCTGGGCAGCCTGTTCCAGTGTCTTACCATCCTCACCATAAAACATTTCTTCTTTATATCTGATCTAAATCTACCCTCTTTAAGTTTAAAACTGTCGCTCCTTGTCCTATCACTACAGGCCTTGGTAAAAATTCTCTCTTTGTCTTTCTTATAAGCCCCCTTGAAAGGGCACAATAAGGTCTCGCTGCAGCCTTCTCTTCTCCAGGTGGAACAACCCCAACTCTCTCAGCCGTTCTTCAGAAGAGAGGTGTTCCAGCCCTCTCATCATTTTTGTGGCCCTTCTCTGGACCTGCTCCAGCAGGTCCATGTCTGTCTTGTGCTGTGGACCCCGGAGCTGGAGGCAGTACTCCAGGTGATCTCACGAGAGGAGGGCAGAGGAGGAGAATCACCTCCCTCAACCTGCTGGCCACGCTTCTTTTGATGCAGCCCAGGATATGGTTGGCTTTCTGGGCTGCAAACGCATATTGCCAGCTCTTGTCCAATTTTTCTCAGATTTTTTTTTGTGCAAAGGTAGCATTCTGGGAATTTGGAAAAGAAAGATTTTGCATCTACCTCAAGCTATATATAGTTTATAGAGATAGTACTTGCAGGTAAAGAAAGAGTCAAAAAACCCCAAACCCCCAAACAAAGAGTCAAAAACCCCACTATCTGGTTGTTTCCAAATTTAAAAAAGAAGAACATCAAACCACAGTAGAAAAAAATGGTAGTATATAGCCCTCATTTAGCTAAAAAAAGTGTTCAGGATGGGCATAGGATTCATTCTCAGAAGAAAACATTCAGAGTCAAGTTTTGAAAGTGCCCAAGAAGACACAGTTCTCATTATACTGTGAAGAGTTGCCTGTACTAAAGTCACTGTCCTGTCCAGTCACTGGTGCACATGCAGTAGTGTAGACTTTTAGCATTTTTTTGCCCAGGCTTATTCCAGGGTTTAAAAAAAAGGCCCTGATCAGAATTATAACTAACTATTTATGCAGGTGAGGCTGTTAAGAAAAGAATGCGAATCAGGTTTTCTTATAGGCCAGCAAGTCAGAGCAACAGATGGAAAATAAGGGGCAACCAGAGGCATTCATGTTATGTTTTAGATAAGAACTTCTGAGAGTATCTGTAAAGGACTCAGCTGTGGCTGTCATGTTTCTGAAATTACCCCACTGGGCTTTTCTAAATCATATGCCTTCATTGGTCAGAGATAGAGAGGGGGAATTTGAAATCAGCACTACATCAACATCGTAGCTGCAACAGTTCAGTTGTGATGGTGTTAGTCATTGTTTTTACTTATGTGCTTCTCTATGGCATTCTGATCTGCCAAGCAGCATGCCTACAATGCAGATAAAAGATAAAAATGAATACGCACAGAAAGATATTTTCAGATAGTTCTGTCTTCCTTATTACAAGGAAGATTATTGCTTCAGATCAGCATTAGGAAAAACACGAACTCAAGAGGCTGCTGGATGGCCCCAGCAGGTCATTGCAAAGTGCCCTTGGACATCAGCACCAGATAGTTTGGCCTCCAGACAGCTCTGCTTGCATCCTGCTTTCAGTGGCTGCCTCTCCCGCTCAGACTCCTTCTCTTGTGTCCTGGTGAACATCATCCACACAGTCCTGTCTTCCTATTTCTTTGGTGTTTGACAGTCAACCATCTCCCACTGTGCATGTGTTGGGGGAGGCCTTTCTCCTGCTCCCCCTCCTGGCAGTGTGAGAGCGCCTTGATTTGCTAAATGCTCCTCTTAACCACCCACTTCTTTTTTCCAGGGCCTACTCCGCTTTCTTTTCCTTTGGAGACCATACAAGGCTTTCTTAATATGCTCCATTGTATTTTATATCTAAGTTCACTTCTTATTTTGTATTATTAATTCATTTGTTTTCTTTGGGTTTGCTAAGTGCAGCTAGTCTGTGCATGGCTCATTAAGTTACTTCTAAACAGCTACAGCCAAACCTCAGCCAGAAGCTGCTGTTGAAGAAGTGGTATTTTTCTTGCTTGTTCTCTCTGCTCAAGGAAAGTAATTGTGTTTGTATAATTCATGTTTTAAGTTCATCCAATAAAAAAGGAGATTCTTCAACCTGTTTTTTTTTATCCTCCAAGTGTGAAAATTAGATTTATCAGTTATTAACTTGTTTATTTTTTTAAGGTATCTAGCTTTGTGTCACTGTTGATTTCAGTATTTGCAAACTGGCTTTGTCATTTTATTGATAGCACTTGAGTGAAGAACTCTCTGATAATATATGCAAACTCACAGCTCTCAACAAGCTTTACAGCTCCGTTAATGAGGGGATTAACAAGAGCACTGCAATGTATTTAACCTGCGGCACTAGCTCTGTTTCAATAAGACTTCAACAGCCTATTAAATGGAGTGGGGGCTCAATTAACCCAGACAAAGGCCACTCTACAGAACATGGCAGGGAGGACCACAGTTAGCATCTGCCTAAGCAGCTTGTTCCGAGCTGGAAATAAAGAGGGTGACATGTTCTCGCCCCGAGCTATGATATAACTGAAATGGTGATTCTAGTTCATCTGGGCTGACTGAATAGGTGACGGCATTGAAACCCACCACTATCTCGCCATATGACAGTTTGTAAAATCAGAGTGCACTCAACGGTCACCCCAGAGCCTCCTGCCTGATAGGATGGAGGTATTGTTCGGAGGTGGGTTGGTGGGAGCGTTTGCTAGCACAAGGCTGCAGTGCTGGCATGGTGTTACGTTTGGACAGTCGGGGAGCATCATGTCAGTAGATCTTTCAGGGAATGTTTTAACAATCTCCTGCTGGAGAAGGACTGGGCATAGAGGTGTTACTGGTTTTTGTGTAATCTGGTATTTCATTGGGGGTTAGTATAAGAACTGAAAAATGACACGTAAGCAGGGGGGGAGAGAAACATGTTTTTTTTAAAATGTGAATTGTACAATGGCAATATAACTACGTTTCTCGCTAAGTTCCTGGTTAAATTTCAAGAGGTTTTTTTAAAAGGTGCTACTCATGCTTATGGTTAAACTTGTGCTGAAAATGCTTAGCTGGATAAAGATCTAATTCTTCCCTTATTTTTGGAATGAGAAGAAAGGATTTTTGCTCTTCCTGGGGAAGAACTATCTCCAGAAATTAGCTAGTTTGTGAATACTGGCTCATATTTTATTTAGTAAGTCCGGGTTTAGGTTTCTCAATAGATTTTGTTACAAACTGCAGGTCTTTAACAAGAAATGGTCACTGATGAAAGAATGGCATTAAGGTACTATTATGGTGCCCTGGTGTAAGAATCTAGAGGCCATGTTGCAATTATTTGCAAGAGAATTGAAAATAATAGAAAATAGCATTTTTTTTTCTATTGGAAAAAGTAGAAAATAACAAAAATTTCTAGCTAACAACAAATCAAAAATGCAACAAGCTTGTAGTTATCTGCTGCAGACTATGCTAGAGAGACAAAAACCAGATAGGGAACATCCATTTTTTCCTGGATTAAATGCAAATTCTTTCAGAAAACACACCACTTCTTTTTTTGTTGTTGTTTTTTTTTTAAACACGTAATGCTCCTATAGCACAATTCTGCTCAAAAGGGTGGGAAAGTTTTCTTTCATTGTTTCCTCCTTTTCTTGAGGAATGCTGTGTGTTCATTAGAAAAACACACTCGTCAACGTACATCAAGCAGCAAGCCTTCTAGTGGCACGTGCCATAATCTGGTGACAAGGGCCAATAAAAATACTTGCATTTTTAGCAGAATTAATTGAGGAGCCAGAACTACCAAAATAATTTGGAAGAATTGTATGGACTCTGTAGAGAGCATAGGTGAGTGGTAAGTCCATGACTTACCTGAGGATAAATGCATATAAATGTAACTAACTCACTCACCCATTTCTTGGTTGAACAATCCAAAATGCATCTGTTTCTCATAGATATCAAGCATGTGAATTCATCTACCTTGTATATAGTGACAAACATGCATACTGCTTTTTTGTGTGACCATTTATTCTAGTGCTCTGTATATTTGGTTGTACGTGAGATTCAAGGCCAAAGAAACATAAGAATCCTTCCCTTTTCTGCATGTCAGTTCCAGGTTTTTGACTCTTGTGAAGTCTCAGGTCTCAAGTCTTCCAAGGCAGAAAACATCTGCATTTCTAATGCGGAAAACAAACAAAAGACAATTTTTTGTATCCCCTCCAGAGATAATTAAGAGACACAAAAGAGCGGAGACCCAATTACTTTTGCTTTGAGGTCAACTTTAAGTACTTCTGATTATCATAGTAAGGACACGTGCTGCTAATTTTATACTTTTATATAGAGGGTAATTTTCTTTCCCTGGATCTGTATGTTATTATGGTTTGAGGATAAAATAGGTGAATTACCATAGCAATGTATTGATTTCCAGCAGAGAAAAATAAAGGGAAGTTATTAAACGAACACTGGTTTTCTGTTGGGATGTATTTGCTTTACCTTTTTAAGTCTAACCTGAGGTTAATAGGGCATTATCACCTCTAATCACATCTAACTAGACATGCCTCATTGGTAGAACACATGCATTATTATAAGTTTTAGATGCAATGTTGTTTTTTTTTTAAAGAGGGAGGAAAATTGGAAGAAATTATGTTGTCAAATAATTAGGAACTACATCATGCCTTCAGCAAGCATGTTATGTAGTTTCTGTAGACCTGTGTGTACCTTCTTAATGTTTATTTTGATTTTTTGAGTCTTTGGCACAGAGAGGTCCATGTTGTGCTGGGAATGCTACAGGCATATAGAAATCAGGATATAGGATGAGCATATAGGATGCGGTGATGGTGTTAGTGATGGTCTAACCCAACATGGCAATTTTTTGATCTCCTTTTCCTATCCGATGTATTGTCCTCCACAGTGACAATAGCAGATGCTATTTGGGAACAGCATGCAACCCTAGCTACTCTCTCTGGTCCTTTCCCCTTGTATTTTCCTACCATTCACAACTGCTGGATAAGGGATGTTAGAGGGTGCATCCCTGCCTATTTATTTTAATGTCTGCTTATGGACCTGTTGTCCATTAATTTATCCAGTCCTCTTTGAACCTGTTGATACCTTCTGCCTCCTCAACCTCCTGTGGCAATAGATCCCAGAAGTTCATTCCTGTTGCTTAAAACCGAAAGTAGTACTTAAAAAATCCTTTTTAGGCTGGTCTCCTATTTGTCGCGTGCCCCCTCGTTCAAATAGTGCGGGACTTGCTGAATAACCACTTACCTTGTCCACTGCCATCATCAGCTTCTAAGCCCATTCAGTCTCTCACAAAGGAGTAGCTCCCTCTACTTAATTATTTTATTTGCTATTCTCTGTACTTTCTCTAACTTTGCTCTGTCTTTTTTAGGTATGGAAATGCAAATAGTACTTAAAGAAGTTCCACAGCTAGAGCAAAGTCTTGCCTATCATGTGTATCCTTTTCTACTCATTCTTCCCTTTTAAATCATGGTCATTGAATGATAATAACGATTTAATCATAAGAAGACAATAAAGCATTAGGCAAAGTGATATAATAGGAGAAAAAAAATGCTTAGCACACGTTGCTACTGCTCCTCTTCCAAACCATTTTTTGTCATTAGGAAAAACATATGCAGTATATAAGCAGCGCATAGATCTTTGCTCCCTGTCAGTGCCATACTAGATATGCTGGCTTCCAGCCAGGCCAAGTTAACTGGAACTCAATTAGCATCTTTAACACTTTTAAGCAGTTTTTTTCTCTACTTTTATTGGCAACTGATTCCCTGTGAGTTGAGCTGCACAAGAATGAAGATGTCTGTTCATTTTTCAGCTTAATACATGGCTTTCAGGAGAGGGCAAAAATCAGTGTGGTATTGGAGGTTGATGTGTGAACAGAAAATGTGTGAGTTTGTGTATGACAAATAGTAATATTTCAGAATGTCAATAATATACAAATGGAATAAAGTATAAATCATAGGAATAGCCATTAGGAAATCCATCAGATTCGCTGCTGAGGAAAACTATAAACAGTGTTTGGCCTAAATTCTTATCAAGTGTCAGAAAACAGGGATGCATTGGAGTGTCAGCATTCGAATGAGGGGGAGAAAAGAAAGGATGAAAGCAAAATGGAGAATGGTAGCTGAAAGGAAGTACACAAAAAAACCAGTCTGTGAAGATACATCTCACAGCCAATTTATTCCCACAATTAAGAATTATGTTTTGTGGAATCAAAACAACATTCCCTTATTTCTCGCCCTTCAGGTGAGAATTGTTTCCTACAAAGGATCACCAAATCTGGTGAGAGGTTGGATTGTGCAGCTTTCTGCTGTCTCAATAAACCAGGAGTTCAGGAAGAGACTGGGAAGCCTTTGAGCAAAGAAAATGAACATCTTTCTGGGATACTTGGAGAGCTGCCAGCTCACACATTAAGCTCTGTTTTCCAAACCAATTGTTCTGTTATTTCAAGTGCAAATGGTCTTCATCCTCTGCCTGGACTTCTTATTTTTCACAAAATGAAATTGCCAGCCTAAACATGTGGGGTTTTTTCCCTATAACCTCCTAATATATCAGCATTTACCATGGTATATAACTTTATATAAGTTATATAAATAGAAGAAAAAGATGATAGGTAAGCATTACAGAGATGCTCAAAGATACTCAGGAAATACTGTTTAATCATGTATTTTGCTTCTTTTTTTTTGTTTATTAAACACTGTAGTTTACAATGAACATAACAGCTATTAATTATTAGCTAATACTCATAACACTGCAATCTGTTTCAAAGCTAAATACTGCTAAATGCTGTGAAATCTACAATATTAATATCTGCCCAGAATTAAAGCTATTAGCCAATATGAAATCTGTAATTATACCGTTAATCATTCATATCCTGAAAAATATTTGCAACAGATGCCAAACGTGGTATTAGGTATGTGCCAGTAAAGCCTGACTTATGGATGGTTTTCAAATGCTGTAAATTGCTTTATTATTGTCAAAAGGATATGCATATGAGAAAATGTGTGAATAAGGTTGAATCTTTCAGCCAAATAAGAAATACAGAAATTGCTTTCCTAGATCAGACCTACAATTAGAGCACAACATTCAGTATCTGACAGTGAACAACACTAAGGTATATCTTACCCTCTTATCATTAAGTTCTGGTGGACCATGTTTAGCATCCCTTCAAGATTTTTATAATTAGTTATGATATATCTAGATTCTTTTGATATCTGTGTAATAAAGTCCAAACCCCTATTGCATCTTCTTGTGTTCTTGCTTCCTTGGCTTCCCACGACAGTTCTACAGTCCAGCCAGACCTTGTGTGGAAAAAAGAATTCCCTTGAATTTTTTTAATTTTTAATATCTTCCTACGTAAATGAATGTTCATCTTTTCCTTGTAAAGTGGAACTTTCCTGTACTATGCTTTTTTTAAATATACTTCCACTTTTATTTTTATCTTTTCCTGTTTTCTCCGGTCACAAGGACCTGAATGTCAAATAGGTAGTTCCTTGTACTTCAGAATATTGTGTCTCTGCAGGTAAGGAGGATGAATGGATTAGGCTGAGTGTGTCGTGGTTGTTTCTGTGATTCTAATCAGAGAATTTACTTAAGATTTTATCAATTAGCCTTTTTTTATCAATTACTCTGTAACTACAACAAAGAGTTTATGTCAACAGGACCTAGAATGGTGATCATTGACCTTTGCTTTTGTGCTTTTATTTGAGTTGAAAGAACTGAAATGGGAGAGGACCAAGAAATATGTTCTTCCTCTCAGCTTCATTCAACTATTTATGATCTTTTGTCCTCATTGAACCTCTATCCATTTTTTGTTCAGAAAGTTTTGAGCGTTTGAGAGCATGCAAGTTCTGAATGTTTATGAAGAGAGACATAAGGTCTGTTGTACTTATGATCACATAAGTGATTTTAATTCTTTTAGCCACTTATCTATTGAACGTGATGAATAGATGCTAGCCTATGTATGTTCCAATTAATTCCTTAATTAGGTTCTGGAGCATTGAGCATAGTAACAATTGTTAGCTGTGAGCTATTAATTTTTATTATCTCAGGTAATCTGATGGAGTGATGGTAAATTGATCCACTGGTTTATAATGTTTTCCACACATGTATAGACAGGTACATTGGAGATTTCTGTGTTTCGTAAATCTCTGGGTGGTAATGTTCATTCTGTAACAGTTATTGTGCAAAGCAGCGCAATAGGACCGAGTCTGTTGGTCCCCTCTTGTCTTGTGAGGATCTGGCACTGCCTTGTCATGGCCTAGGTAACAGATAAGCATTACTTGCCAGAACCAACCCTGACTCTATTAGGCTGAATCTAAGTCCTGCACTGTTTTTATGTTGACCCACTCAACTACAATTTGACATTAGGGGAAAAAGGAGCTGAGACAAGTAACAGCAGGAGGAAAAATGAGAGAAGGGAACAGCTGTGATGAAACAGCCAGGCTCAGACTGTTTGCAGAGGGCAACTTGTTCAGATTTGGTAGGTTTTACTTTATTTTGGCTTAACTGGTTTGCACTGTTACTATGTATACTGCTGCACTCTCTGGCTTCCTATGTTGCATGCATCACTAGTGAGAAGTGGAATTTTGTTTTTTCAAGTGGCTGTCCTACGGATCAGATCTGTGCACAGGCTTTTAGGAGCAAAAGTTTAGCAGTTGGATTTGAACAGAGAAAATAGGGCTGGTACTTCTTTAATTTTAGATAAATTTCCTTGACTCCTGTAACAAGATTTTGTGGTCACTGTTATAAAGTTATTCTGCATGTATAATACTACCTCCAATTATTTCCTTCTGGGGAAGATGGATTTGTCCATCCATGCTGGCCCCAGAGTCGCTCCTCAGCCCATCTGGAGCTGCTAACTGCCAGCGTAATTTTGAGTGAAATGTCAGAAAGTTAGTCTGCAAGTTCTTAAATTTGAATAGTCCTAGGTTTTCTTTTGTTTTGTTTCTTTTTCTTTTTCTTTTTTTTTTCTTTTTTCTTACATAGATATATCTTCACCCCTTTTTACCAAGGAACATCTTCCCCTATAAACATCTCAGCAAGCTAGGGGTATCGCTGATGCTGATGGAAAGACCAGTAGTGGGTTTAATAGAGTTTGGTTAAAGATCCATGGGGGGAAGTTTGTAGTAGGCTTCAGCTCATGTTAATATAGTGGGTTTTTTCTTTTTTGTAAGACATTAAATTCATCCCTGTGGACAACACTTCAGAACCTGATATAATAGAGAAGGCTTGTACTGGAGACAACCTCCACTTCATTGAATCATAGAATCATAGAATGGTTTGGGTTGGAAGGGACCTTAAAGATCCTCTAGTTCCAACCCCCCTGCCATGGGCAGGGACACCTTCCACTAGACCAGGTTGCTCAAAGCCCCATCCAACCTGGCCTTGCACGCCCAAGCTTTTAGTTGAACACAGATCTCTGAAGATGAAATGCTGCTGTGCTCCGTCTGCCTTTTGCTAACCTCAGTCCTTTCAGGCAGTTGTAAACAAAGGAAGAATGGACTTTTCTAGATACTCTTTTCATCAAAAGTGTTAACTGTAGCACCGTTTCTAAGGGGAAATTCTAGTATTCATTTGGCCTAACAGGGAAAGATAGCAATGATAAAGTAAAGAAAGAGAATTACTTTTTTTTTCTTTTGTATTTGTGACGACAGCAGTGACTGGACCATCATGATCCTGAGAACACTGAAATAATGACCATAACAGTAGTTTTCATACCCTTTTAGCCTTATAGGGTGGGGAAATGCAGATGTTATTTCTTTGTCATCAAGGGAAAAGAGACTGACACTTCATAATGTTAAGACAAGACTGTCAGACTTCACTGTAAATAATGAAGCTTGACAGTTCCTGGGTTAATACTGCAAGTACCGATCCTGTAAATTTCAATTAGCCCTGACAGCAGTAGGGTTTAACGTGATGTTTATGTGAAGTGGTATGTTGGTAGCTTTCCTTCACACTTACGAGGAAAAGGATCTTTTTTTCTCTCTCACACACACAGAGTAGGGTTCAGCCTTCATCCTATTTATTTCTTGAGATGTCATGAAGATACTTTAAGTGTCTCAGACTATCTCTGTGGACAAACTTAGGACTCCAGCTATTTGGAACATATTTATCAAGCTTGGGTGCCTAAAACTTGCCACAAAATATTCGCATTTTAGCATCTTAAAATTTTCACAAATGCTCCACTACCTGAGCTCTGTGGAGTTCTGGTGATAGCAAGACATCAACCTGAGGCCCACCTTCCTGCGTAAACCTGGTTCTGATGTAGTCCTACTGCTGCCTTCCTCCCTAGGAGATGCAGCTTTTAGCAGGAGTAGCTTTGCCAGCAGGACTAACCATGCTTTGTCCCTCCAGTCCCTTCCCCTGTGCTATGAACCAGTCCAAGACGTGCGCCTGTGTGACACGATGTAATCACAGCTGTGCATCCACTTGGTTTAGATCACTATTGATGTCTACCCTAACTTCTATCAGCAAAACACCTTTTTTTGCTACATTTTGTATCAGTTCCCAGAATGAAATAACCTTTTACAGGCAAGAAGTAGTTTTTTAACTGTGTCTGTGCTAGCACTCTTGCTGACATTAGCAGTGCTGCACTAAAATCACACCTCTAACCAACTCTGTGCTACACTCTGCTTTACCAGCAAAAGTTTCTACTGCAGTCCTGCTGTCATGTAGTCCTCCATGTCAATTTGGTGCTAAATATAGGTGTTATGTGTGAAAATTTTGGCCTACCTGCTGGGCTTAAGAGAAGTCAACGATAAGCCTCAGTTGGGCTAAGGTTCGTCTAGCAAAGCACAAACATGTTACCAACAAAAACAAATCATATCTACGCTTGAGATGAGCGCGGATATTATTTTTTTAAACAACAAGGAAATGTGACGCATATACAAGTGTGGGACAAATAACACTTAGATGGGCTTAGAAGGCACTGAGTAGTGGCTTCCCTGTTAGCTGTCAGGACAGACATTTTGTATATGTGATCGCGGAGAGCCCAGCCTTACTAGGACTGACTTCCCTCTGCTCCCACTGAGACTAGCGGGAGAAGGTGGTGTTGAGTACATTGAACAAAAGAAAAATAGCTCTAGGGCTGAGTTCTCTCTTAACAATTAAAGACAGTAAAAATATATATTAAAGATGTATCTTAAAGATAGTAAGAAAGAGCTTGAAAAGGGCACCTAATTTTTAAGTTATCTAATACCACAGAAGCTGACCTATTGGCACCCTTTCCACCCTGCACCAGCTCTGGTGGGCTTCTGATCCCGTACTGCAGTGGCTGAACTCGCTGAACCAACAAAGCATTATGCAGCAAAAGTATCAATAGTTTATTGCTGAATTTGTGAATCAAATTAGCTCCAGAGCTGTGGCCACAGAGTGGGAGTGTAAGGCTGGAAGAGGTGATATGGGGGTGGGACACACCAGTAGAGGTGGAGCAAGGGGGAAGCAGATCTCTCCTTTCGGGTGATGGCAAGTTGTTAGAGCATCTCAGATGTAAGTTTTGCCCACATTTTCAGCAATCTTGTATGTAATTCTGTTCAAATCTTATTTCAACGTGCGATTTTGTCAGTCACAAAATCAGGGAGGTATGCATAAAATTTTATGATAATACAATAAACCTAGGCTATATTATGGGTGTTCTTACTTTTCCATAGGTCTTGGGCACCAAATGCAGCTGCCAGTGGAAAGATATTTGAGTTGTTCAACAAGTTGAATTTTGATTTAACTGAAAAGCTTGCCATTTTAGAATGACTCCTGCATGGATGTAAGATAATCAGAATGAGATACTGAAATTTAAGGAATAAATTCTGAAAAGTCACAAATGTGAAAAAGTGGGGAATGTAAACATTTTGGATTTGAAATGAAGTGATCTGATCTTAAAATAGAAACTAAATTTAAGGCTGACAGCATTTTCTCATTTCAATCAATCGAGTTGGAAAGGTGGGAAAATTAATCAAAATCACCACTTGCATGTGGAAACTGTGAAAGAAATACATACTTCTAATGGAAAAAAATTTCAAATAGCTTAATATTGATGTACATATTCATTATGGCATTCTGTGTATGCTTTAATTTATCCTATAGTCTGTCTGACTTGTATCCTTCCGTTCTCCCTCTTCCCACCTCCCTTGTTACTTGTTAGGTGATTTACTTAACACTTTGCAAGTGCCTCTCCTGTGCTATGCATATTCAATTTATCAGAGCTTCTCAGAACAGGTGTCCTCAGGAAAGGAAGTCTTTTTCTTCCTAGCCACACTTTCTCTATACAAACAGCAAACTGCAGTAATTGTCTCAAGAATTTAGAGAGTCAGACAGCAAAGGCGAAGGTCCTTTTTTTGCCTTGTCTAGCAAATGTGCCGATTCACTGCCATTACTTACTTCAGAGCATTAGTTCTTCTTCAGAAGTAAGAAAAGTTAAGTTCTTTACTGCCAATAAGAAAAGAGGGTGTTTTTCCTTGCTGTTTGGTTGGGGATTCCTACTGACCTGGCAGTCTCTAAGTGGAATTTCTTTTAAGAATCAAATTTTCAGAAGTACAAAGTTCTGTTACAGCTTTGCTCTGCTGAATTAATGAAGATTTTATAATTAGTTTCAGTGGGACAAAATCACACCAACAACGGGTACACTGCAAAATCCAATCCTGTATCTTTTGTATTTTCACTGTTGTTTTTCTGTGCCTCTCCTCCCGCCCCCATTTCTGCGGACGGCTTCCAGGAAGAGACAGCCATCAGACAGTGAAGTCATGTTATAGTGTGAGGAGAGTGTTCAGCTCAGAAAGAAATTTCCCTCTCTTTGCTTTCACCAGTTCAAATACATTTTGGTTTTCCAGCCTCTCTTGCACCAGCATTGCACTGCTTTGCAGTGCCAGTGCATTTGCATTACTCTTCCATGTTTGTGCTTTAGCCTCTGTCTATGGCATGGCATAACGCATGGTAAAATAACTCGTGTAGGTTCCTGACTCAGAGAAGCTCAATATCTTCCACCGTTTGATTCCAGAGTCCTGTGAGGCATCTCATGGGAAAGCAAAAAGCTCTGTTGCCTTCTCAGGAGTTTTTGGAATTTTTTAACTTTAGATTCTACTGTGGTGTCACTCAATTCAAAACTTTGGTACTTGTAGATATTTGCATAGTACGAGAGTTCATTGTTTCTTTCCTTTCTCTTTTTTTTTCCTTCAGTAATTCCTTTTCATCTTTTTTGCACATTGAAAGCAAAGGAAAAAATAAATGAAACACTAGCATGATGGAAATCGATTGCAAGTTTTACACTGCAACATTGGTTTGCTTTTAATGCAAGAATACTTTTGTACAAAAGAGAGCTCACAGGAGGAAGACAAGCCTGGAGTTTCTTGTATTGGATCATTTAAAAAGAAATCTCTGGTAGCTCACAAACCCCATATACCCTCTTCCCAAATAATTTCAGGTACTTTGTAGTACCCCTGTAGTTAGCCCCATGAGCTGTCCTTCTGTTTGTGTGACTCACAGTTAGAGGGTCCCCTCAGCTTAGGCACACAAAAAGCAGACGCTTACTTAACTGCTGCTTTGAGAAAGCGCTATACTGCAAAATATGCATGCATGTGCTTGGCACAGCGAGAGTTTCATTCTACAAAACAACGAATGCTGCTTCTGATCCAAGAAGCCCTGTCCTTAAGCATGTGTGTTAATAACATACTTGTTATATATGTGTAGGCTGAGGGCTTCATTCTGGGTGAGTGTCTGGACTAAAAGTGGGACATGCTGGGCTACAGGATTTGTGTAGCTCGTGGTTCTTCTCAGAGCTACAGCGCATAAGCAGCTTTGAGAAACCAGTCTCAATTTCCACACCTGGGCATGCAAAAATTTAGGCATTGAAAATTAGAAATCACTTGTGAAAATGTGAACCTTGACTGTGCCATGTTTTTCAGTATGCTATCAGACCCAACTGGAAAAACACATTTTACATGCTGAGAAAGAAATCAAATGTTTACAGTGTCACAGAAACTATTAAAGGAATTTGCTTATCATAACCAGACAAGCATTTAAAATAAAATTTGGTTGCATTTACTGTCAGTGATGGCCTTTGCTAAGAAACAAAAATTGAAAGTAGCATAACCAGTGAAGCGGTTAAGAAAAGAGAGGATATGGGGAAAGCTTGAGACCTTTTGAGAGGTGGGCTCTGAGGGATTTGTTTAAGGTGATTTTAAGACACTATTGACCGAAACACCTATTCTGCTCTTTGGCTGGTGTTTGTATCTCCATTTGTAGGTCCCAAAAAGGAGCTCTTGCTTGTATGTCAGCTCTCCTGGGCGTCATTTCAGCGCATGAGTGCCAGCCCACCTCTTCTGGTAAGAGAGCAAATGGGAAAGAATAGGGGAAGATTGAGAGAGAGGTGAGAGGTATGAAGGAAAGTAATTTAAATCAGTACTGTCTTACATCTGTCAGAAATGAAATAGAACAGTTTTGTGCTGTGAAGATGAAGAAAAATGTGTGCTTAGTAATTTTCTTTCAGCATTCAGGGTCAATATTCTTCAAAGTGTAAATGCGCAGTTTAACAGAGAGAATTAAATGAAAGGCCAAGTCCTGTAACACAGCATTATTCTTTCACTTCAGCATAATCTGGTTTTAAAGGTAGCTGAGTCAGTCCCACACAGATCTCCTGGATTGTTATCAACCTCTGCTGGTAAGGAAACAACTTGGTGGTGATTTCTGTTGCATTCAGTAAGTGCCAGCCTTACAGCAAGGAGAAACTGGTGTGCCTGGGAAGCAGGACAGTTGCTGCAGTGACTGTCAGCCCCAGTTCTGGCCCTTATGGCTGTAGAAGCATGGCAAGAGTCTCACCAGGACTGTACACTGTCATGGAAATGGTTCTGCAAGAGAAGCACCTGAAACCGAGTCGAGTGGCATGAGCTTTATACCCTCCTGAACCAGACAGTTCACTATCTGTTCACTGAGTTTTGGTGGAAGTTTTACTGGAGTCAGGAAGGTGGGAACTGGCTTCTTCAGCCCAGTCCTGGTTTGGGGAACATATCTAGCTTCACACCATTGTAAAAATCCCAATATGCTTTGATTGACCCTAGTGATATTGGTCACATGGGAATCTTGCAGAATTAAGGACAGTAATTTTTTATTAAGACTTGTCTGTCTTTACCCTGAGTTCTGTTTTTACTGCAACGCCAGCCGTGGTGAAGTGGCAGGGCTGTGAAGCTTTCACCTTTGTTTCATGGTGGGAAGGAAGAACAGAGAAGGGGACGAAGAGGGCACCTGCAGCAGGAGATATTGTGTGGGAGAGAGTACTCATGCTAAGTGAGGTTTCCCTAGTTATGTATTTGCTCAGGGTGGAATATCTTCTGTTACGCATTTTTCTCATTTGTTTGAGCTTACAAAATGTGTTCATAATTGGAGCTTTTTTTTTTTTAAGTGAGTAAATGTTTGGTAGAAAGATGACAAGACAGGTTTTGCAACAACCTTCTATATTGTTACTTCAAACTGTGTTGATTGGGTTTGAACTGGTTACCTCCTGCCACATATTCAGTATGGTACTTTTCAGTATGATGCTGAAGCCACAGACAACTGCCATGATAGAGTACCTAGACCTTCCCTGATCTTCCCACACTACTCCTCTTGGTCCATGCACCTTCCCTTATTCCAGCTCTAGCAGTCATTGTGCTCTCCCATGAGCCAATTTAATTCACTGAAACAATAGAAAACTGTCCTGCGTTTTTTCCTGATTTTTTTTTTCCATTTTAGTGAATTAGACTGGCTCACATCAGACTGGATCTGATGTGCAGAATAGCAGGTACAAAGTCATACCTGTCTTGTAAAACCAAGCCCTGAGAGTGTGTCCTCCTATAGATATCATTGAAATTATGTGGATTATTTTAAATGGTGGGGTTTTTTTCCCAAGTGTCTGAGTCAACCTTCCTTTCATCTCAGGAAGAGAGAGTTAATGATATTGTGTCAACCTTGCTACCTATGCCTGAAGAAGCTCCAAATAAACATCCATTCTGTCCTCCTTAGATCTCCTGGCATTAGAGAGACTTAGTGCTAGGACAAAAGGAAGATAAAGGTACTTACGCTGATGTTTCTAATGTCCAAATGGCAACATTAACCATCTTGTAAAGAGGTCAGTGACCACTTTTGGCAGTAATCAGTTGCCAGCTGGCCAGACGAGTGATCACTGCATACATGCAGAAAAGCATCCATGGCTTTTCAACATGTCCCAGAGACCGGGGATTCACAGCACACGTGGAGTAGAGTGATCTGAGCATGGAGACCATGTGTGAGAGTGTCAGAGTCCATGCATGCGTGCAGCAAGGCTGATTCAAGGAAAGCCAAGTGAATCCAGAAAAGTGTTAGTCTTAATGAGCTAATCAACAGAGCTTGCCTAGTAGGTCTCTGCTGGATGTGGTCAGATTCCCATCACTTTGTTTGTGATAGATGTTGGCAGGTATAAGTGAGTTCATTCAGTCAATGCAAGCTCCAGTTTGACTATATTTATCTGTACCTGTTATCAACATCCATGATTAGGGTTACTCTTGGGTATAGGCAAAGTCTTAGTTATCCTCTTACCTCAAGAGATGGTTAGGATGCAGTTGGTTAGCAAGTTGGGGGAATTAGATGGAACGTGTTTTTCTGGCATTGGGACAGCTAGATGATTTGGCTTGTTGGTAATAATGATCAAATGTTCCTTAAAAAATAATTTTTTAAAAAGTGAATGAAAGTTCCAAGGGGAGGAACACATCTAGCTATTTATTCATGGAGGCACAATAAGATGCAGTAGGGTGCCTATTTTGTTATACAACTGTTGACCACAACAAAAATTTAGGAATTATTCCTCTGCCAGTAGTCTGTAGAGACAGACTGAAGGAGGAAGAGCTGCAAATGAGTGGGAAAGTGAGTGACCGGGAATTTCACATTGCTGTGAAAGCCAAGCTTCACTTTATCCTGTACAAAAGAAGAACAGAGGAATAGGAGCACCGAGATTAATTTAGGTAATCATCCAGAATGGATGAGGAGGGTTAAAAAGCTCATAACCCCTTCTCTGGATCACTGGCTCAAAACCCAGCCTTGCAAGCCTTGAAAACAGGCAAACCTTGGTCCTTTCTAAGTCTGAGATTTTTTTTAAACATCTTTTATATAAAAGTTGTGCAAGTGTCTCTGAATTTCAGAAGCAGATAACTCAAGGAAAATTATTTGTTTATGCAAGTTAAATAAAAATGCCTGTTGTTTGGCAGTAAGTCTGTCCTATCCACAAATGCCTGTCAGTTTATGTCCTGAGCTGCGAGTCCTGTTTCCACATTGCAAACATGTTGATGCAAAAGTTCCTCCTGACACTATTCAGTCCTGCTTGTTCCAGTCCATGCTGCATGAAAGAGACATTTTCCAGCACCTGTGTTCTCACTGGTGCCTTCAGCAAAGCCCTGCAGATGAACCATTAGAAATACATGCTGACCTTAACAAGGAAGGAGCCGACATACTTCACTCATAAAACTCAGAGAGCAATCAGATGGCATCCCAGTGACATTCATCACAGCTGCTGGCAACAGCCTTTAATTCATCTGGTATTTAACCAGGGTGAAATGCCCTGTAGCTATATCATGTTTGTTGGTGTTAGATGAACCCAGCTCATCGCCCGCTCACTAAAGTTCAGGATTTAACACCAATCCATGGTTTGCAGGCAGTTTGTCTCCCGCACAAAATACTTGTCTCCTCTTTGTCCTTTATTATATTTTCTGTTCTCCGCAGCTTGTTTTCTAAACTCTCCTCTGCTCACCTCCAACATGTAACTGAATACCTTTGTCTGGATTTGAGAGCTATGTTACATTTTGGCACAAGTCAGGGATGCAGCCCATCAGTGACATAATTAAGCCCGGTGATTACAGGGAAATTTTCCAGCTTTCATCATTAAAAGTTAAGAATATTCAAGATGTGAAAAATGCAAGTGATGTGGCTGTATCATCCTTTTAAAATGATGGATGGGAATGCGAGCTAATTAAGAACAATAGCTCAGATAATGAATAGTTTTATGTCACATACTCATTGACTGCTGAGTCTTTAAAGAAATTAATTGGGCATGTTTTAGTGTGATTCTGATCCAGGGAAGTCAATGAAAGCTAATGCAGTCATTGGGGGCTAGAGCAAATGTAGTGGGTATTAAACATGGCCCATTGCAATCCTATAGGATTACCTCCCCTGATTTTGTGAGACTTACGTCATGTCCTACTGTATATAGGATGTGTTCTGACTGAATGCTCTAATGCTGTAAAGTTGGAGAAGTAAAACTTTCTGGATTAAATCCTGGTTCCATCGAAGTCTAAAAGCTCCTACTGATTTTAATGAGGCTGGTTTCATGCCCTGTATAACTCTAGGTACAAACCACATCAGTGGTTGGGATAAATTTGAAGGGGAAAAAAAAAAAAAAAAGCATGTGGCCCACCTTTATCCACTTCACTTACATGGCTTCGTTTGCTTTGGATCTAATTTAGCTTTCAATATCTCTAAAAGATTTTGACAAGTATTTTTTTCTTAAAATTAACCATCAGTATAAAAAACTTTTGTCTAAAGACTCCTCCTTCCTCTAAAGGCCTTCATCACCTTCATTAGGTTGAACTGGGAGCCCTCAACAAGTAATATCCTTGACCTAGGAAACAAGAATAGAGACACAATAACTGTGTAGAAAACACAAGGAGGAAGTTATGGATCTTCCATGAGTGATGCTAGAGGCAGAAGCGAATCCACATCACTCAGAGATGGAGCAGTTATTCTGGGCTATCTAAAATGTTTAAAACAGTAAAGTACATTTTTATCGTTCCCAGCATTCAAAAAGCATGAGTGAGGGTCCCCAAATCATTAGATTTTAAGTAATAGTAAATATTGAGTACTTTTTAGGGCAATGACAAGACTTGGTTTCTGTTTCAGACTTTTTTATCACAGTGTTGAAGGGTGGAAGTGTTCTCGTTTTATTTTTTTTCCAGATAAAAGAATATTGAGGTTCCCGGATGATCACTTGACACAGGGAATTCAATCTATAGACAGAACACCAGGCAGAGTGAGCTTTGTGTTAAATCCATAACAAGTAGCACAAATGAACATCGTTAAAATAGTAGAATTAAATTTGGCAAAGTGCCAAGGGAACACGAAGTGGGGAGTAAAGAAAAGAATCAAATATTTCTTTGAATTGACAATGATGCTCAACTTAAAATTATTGAATGATTTGTACTTCATAGAATTGGCTTTCTGAAGATCATGCTCAACTTACTCCTAATAATTTACTGTCATAAATTTAGCCCTTTTACCATTTATGAATTGACAGCAAATTTGATTTGCCCAGTTCTGTTTATTTTTAATAAGTATTTGCTGTGCTGTCCAGCTAAGCACATTCCTTCTGATGATGGAGTCTTAAACCAAACTCCACCTTGACGTTTCAAATATATCTTGTGGCTGATTCAGTATGAAAGTGTTTGGGGGACTCTGAGAGTCTTGATCGTTAAAGGAAGGGTTCACAATTGCAAGTTGTTGTCTCTAAATATCTTAAGGAAAGGTGCCCAACTTCCAGGACATCTTAGAAACATTTATCTCTTGAAAGTGGAGAGTTCCGTGTTTAAATCCTGAAGGAATGATTTAGGTTCTTCCTGCTCACTGAGCAAAATGTCCACAAAGCAAATAGAGACGTGACTGTAGGATGAGTTAGCATATACATCATGCTAGGAAAGCGCAAAGACGACACGTGTCTGTTTCAGGGCAGATTGGCAGCTTCACTGCTGCTGGATACTCTGCTGTTTAGCGTAGCTGTGTCCGCTTGTGGTGCGGTTACTTCCAGCAGAAATACATAACCATGTTTTAACAGCCTTGGTGCAAAGTGTGTATTTCTATGTTCATTAATGCTGAGCAATCACCTGACAGCGCTGGATCAGGCACTCTCACTCTTGGGTTGAATTAACTGGAGTGCAAGATGTGGACTTTATGCTATTCACGGACATGCAGGACTTACTTAGTTAATACTGGATGCCCTGGGACCCCATGTATTGCTTTATGGCCACTCATTTGGACTGTGTTGAGGCTAGAGGAACTCCACTGGTTAGCTGACCTTTGTATATAGCAATAAAACTGAGGCCAGGACAAGTAGTTTATAAACTGCTACCCCAGGTGAGATACTTACCTGAATAGACCGTCATTATCAGTAAAACTCCTGTGGTGTAAATGGCCCCCTCATATAGTGCTAAAGGCCCAGCCTGACACCCCCAAGGTGAGTCAGTTGTCATGGGTGAAAGTGTTGTTACCTTTGCCTTCCTATCCATCTGCTGGAGATCATGGCTCAAAGCAGGAATAGCACAACAGGACTTGCTCGTCAGGCGAATTCACAGCCTGGTGTGTTAACCTAAAGCAAAAACAAGGGTGGATTACATAAATATTACAGCACTTGTTCTTAAGTGGCAGTGCAAATGGCTGGCACCCATGCGAGGGGGGTTGTGACCTCTGACAGGAGACGCACATGGGCAATGGGGTGCAATAACTGCGGTAGCTGATCCACCAGAGATGGAGACAAAACCCTTTGGGCCTCTGCCCTTTAAATGGAGCACTCTCTCTCCCCCAACACTCTGCAAACACAGATCATTCCACACATCCATAACGGGGAAAAACGATGCTATTGCAGGCAAACTCTCTGCATCTATGGATTGGTGTATTCAAATAGTCCTCTGCGTGACACCCACACAAACAGGTTCAAGCTGATTTGAGTCATTAGATATGACTGTTTAACATAGTGAACTTAGAACAGATAAAGCAGCTTCTTTGCTAGTATCAACCCTCTACTGTCTGTGCGTTGACACTTCCCACACTCTAGGATTGATGTTTTATTACTGTGATTTCTTCTCAGTCTTGCTGTTCTGAAATGACCCCTTTAAACCTGATTGGTTCTGCATGAAACAGTATTGAAAGGGTCATGGGTTCAAAATACACACACATTTATTCTCATATGTATATGATAGGTAAACTCAGCATGAGAGAGAGACCTTCTTAAAATATCTTTAATTGCACATGTAAAAAGTATGTATAGAACATGAATCTAGGTCCTATGATGTTTCCTACGCATTTGATAGCATGTATGAATATTTTGAAGGCATCACGTAAATGAGGGGGATGTGAATGCAATGAAAGATGCAGTTTTCATGGAGATTTACTGTAGGTAAAGTGATGAGTGAAAGAAAAAAAACCCTAAATGTCAGAGCACCTGTCTGGAGTTTTTGAAGCTGTATTTGACATTTAAACCAGAATTGGTGATGGAGTTTCGTTTTTAAGAACCAGGACACAGCATGTTAGAAGGAGTTTGTGTAGGTGGTTCATTGGAGGTTCATGTTAAGATCAACCTCACAACGGTCCTGCTTCATCTTTGTGTGGAGATGTAAATTGTGTGGTTTTGCAATACCAAGAGTTCTGGAGAATCTCTTAGTTTGAAGGACATTACAAGGGATATCAACAGAAAAGATAATCATTACCTTTGTCATTGTGATTATAGTCATAAAAATGATTCCATGTTAAGATGAATTGACACATAGTATTTGCCAGTCATTTCTTCTCTTCCACCATTTTTCAGCTTGACTGTTGTAGTTGCTTTGAGTTTTCTTGATTTTGCTTTTTAAAGCTCTCATTATTTTACATCAAATGATTTTCTTTTTTCTGTAGTCAGGAGGGCAGTTCTGTCATCTCTTAGTTTCCTAATTCTTTAGGTAAACAATTTGCTGAATATTTTTTAATCTATAGAAAACAGAATTATTTCGTAATTATATCTGAATAGTAAAAAGTAGCTACATATGTACAGCATAATAGTCTTAACAATTAACTCCACTAACAGTTACTGTAAATAGTACAGTGCAACTAACAAGAAATATGAATCACACGGCCTGCCTAAACTCACAGTATTTATATCAATGTACACTCCATGTAATGACAACAAAAAATTTGATCTATCAGTGAATTCCCTCTTCGTTTTCTATTCTAAACTTTCACTGGGATTTTTCTCCTCATGCAGCTTCCCTATCTTTTTGCTGATCCCAGGTTCATATGCTATATTTGCCTTGTCTTCAGTAACTTAGTTTATAACAGTGGGGACAAAGACACTGTCAGTTTTGCCTAATGTTTAAAATGACAGGTACGCCGCTAAGTTGTACCATTAATTGTTGTAATTAGAAATGTGGGAAAAGGTCTCCATTTCTTTGTCTGTGCAGAGGGCCAAATGGTCATGGGCTTTTCTACATGACAGCCTTCATAGAGAAATCCCCTGTGCGCAGACAGACGTACACGGAGGGGTGTGGGTGGCTGTAACCTTCCCTAAGTTCTCATGACACGAAGTGGCACAATGGCTTGAGCTTACGTGTAAAGCTACACTCTAGCTCTGGCTCAGGGAAACTCAACACTAAGCTTTTTAGCCTCTTTTCCAGGAGAATTGCATCCCCCCACGCACCAGAGGCCTTCAGAATATGGTACCCCAGGAGTCTCAGGGAAATGAGGGAAAAAAATTAAAACCAACATGATAAATGTTTCCAAAAAGCAAGATGAGCAAAACCCAGTCAGTCTGTTAGGAATATGAGCTCTCCCATAGACGCCGGTCTGTGTGTCCAGGCATTGTTATGGTCTAGAAAAGCTGACAGTCCCCACTCCCTTCAAGCACACCCACAGATCCAGTTAAATTCAGTGGTGGTCAGGGAGGTTTCCCCTCTGTCTGTCTGCTCGGGTGCAAAACATTCAACCATGCCAGCTGCCGTTTCAATATGCAGCCACGTAGTCCAGCTCGGCAGCTTCCATCCCGCTGCGGCTGGCCCTGGGAAGTCAGCTCCGGGAGTCACTGAGCAAGCAGCGCTGTCGCTGCTGCCACATCAGCTCTGATCTAGTCTGATTCAGCCTGCTGCTACAGAGTCACTTGGGGGGATCCTTGTGGGGATACCAAAGCAAAAGCACTTTTTGCTTCTAGGATGAATATTTCTATTTTGGACACAAGGATCTCTCCTTTCCTCTTGTGGGATTTGGAGCAAAGACCACTGCCAGTTGTACCACCTGCTGGATGGAGCTGCTGGAGGGTATAATCTCCCCAAATCCCCTTTTGTGCAGTTCTGCTTACAGTCTGGTATAAAATATATGCACCAGATGTGTCCCACAAAACAACAAAATACTAGGTGTAATTATGGGAAAGCAATGTTTTACTTCATGCAAAGAAAGTTGGCCAGGTCGCTCCATTATTGAGGAAGCACTCTTTTTAACCCAGGTGTGGCACATGAATAAATTTTGCCCAAATGCCAGACACATGATGTCTCCTGCATTCTTGCAAGATATCCTGCATTTCTTCCCACTGTGCTGGAATGCTGAGCCACAGCAGCAGCAGCACAATGCTACCAAGGCAAAAATGACCAACAGAGCTGAAGCCAACACACCACAGCTGCTTCCCAATATTGAGCCTTAGATATTTATAGACTAAATTGTCAGTGGCCTAAATTTCCTAATTTTTGGTGCAGACTTCATCCCTGGGAGTGCGTCGAGTGTTGTGCACTTTACAATGGCAGACAGAAAAGATTGTGGGGACATGCCTGTTTGAAAATGAGTAATTCGTAAGGTCAAACTTTCAAGCTCTCTCCTTTCAGTTGTGATCCTGTGAAAATATCAGGGCAAGAGAATTGGAGTTGGTCATTCTGTTATGTTTTTGTTTGGTGGCAAACAAGCTGGCATTTTGGACTTTACTGTTCAAAGTTTCTTTTTCCCGGATGGATATGCCTCCAAGGATGGATATTGCCTTTGAGTTAGATTTTGCAATTGTCATTGGCTGAGTTCTTGATTACTGAAATAAAGGAATGGCTCAGACTCTTATCTAAGAAGCGCAGGGCGGAGACCTAGGTAAGTGTTTCTTCTCTTGGCCCATCTCCACAGCAGGACAGGGAGGGGTTTGTTTGCCTAATCAGCCCGTGATCTGAGGGTTTGTTTTGCAAAGCAGCATGTGGGGCTGGTTTCCTTGGGTTCCCAAGCCTGAGGCAATAGTGCTGGGAAACGTGTAATTGGGGCCCATTCTTAATATTCATAAAGAGGACATAGGCTTTTCTTTTTCTTTTTATAAGCAAAGCCAGTCATGCAGCAAAGCAGAAGTATGTCAGAAATAGGTGTTTTATTTATAACTCAGTGCATTAAAAAACAACCAAACAAACCCAAATATAGTCCAGTTCAACCTTTGTTTTATGTCACCATGTTGTACTTGCTCTTCCTCTTCTCAAGATGACAGTCCTGGGATCTTGATGCCGACCTGTGGAAGAATGGTTCCCAGACAGAGCATCTGGCTCCTTGTGTGAGTCCTGAGGCGGTCGGTTGTGTTGGTGGCCATGGAGTTGCCTCTGGCTCTGACATGTGGTTGCTTTAGTCGCTTGATGGGGCTCAGCTCTGCGGCAGCTCTGCCCTTCTGAATGCTGCCTCGTTTTGACTTTTCAATCTAAGTCAGTTTGCACTTCTTAATTATTTTTGTAGTGACCGTTCCCTTTAGGAGGTATTGTCCTTCCCTCCCAGCCTTTTCTATTCCTATGGCTCGGTGCGGTTAGGAGCAATACTGTAAACAGCAGACTCAGCCTACTGAGGGGCACAGTCTTTCCCAGTGTTGTGTTCCTGAGCTCGTCTGATTGATAGACAGAATTACTTTGGTTTTTTCCTTCACTTTGTAACTTAAAGCACAGTTCTTACAGCTCCTTCTTGTCTGAGGAACTTGAAGAAACTACACACGGGAGTAAGGATATGGATGTTGAAGTTGTGGGGGTTTTTTTTGTGGAAGTAAAGCAAGAAAGATTTAAGGATTTGACTCCTGAAGAGGCTTTACTTGCTGGCAAGGCCAGAGGAAGGAAATGCTCGGTGGGTGCTCTGTGCCCTGACTTCTGCTGCTCTGGCGTGGGAGGGGAATGGTACACAGCACTTTGCAGGACTAAAGCCTCTGGTCTCAGGACTGAATAGTGCAGATAGATCCACACTGGCACAGAATTAAACACAGGCCTTTGCTTTAGTAACTGACATACAACAGCTTTACTTGCTAATTAGATTAATGTTGATGATTTATCTCTCCCTTAGTGGCAGTTCCTAGACTGCCCCAAGAACACAAATTTTAATCCCCTTCCCCATCCAGTATGAGCCATTGCCATAGATCAGAGCCATTAAAGCTGCAAGTGCACAAGGAAGGTATGTAACTCAATTACAGGAGAGAAGGCTATACCCAGCTGCGACTGATGTGGAAATTGGGTATGGCTACTGCAAATCACGGTGGAATTATACAAGCTGGTGTTAAACAAGCAGCAGGGCAAATTAGCCCTGCACTGAGCTGCATGCTGCTGTGCTTGCACAGCTACTGGTGCCTGACTTAACATGTTTAAATGCAGCACAGCTATCTCTACATAACTCTGCATTTTGCTTGTAGCTATATCCAGTGGGAGACCAAAGAATAGGAACTGCTTAAAATAACTTGTCTGCGTTTCTGCGAGTTTAGTGTCTTGTCTCAAAGCCCAAGAGCCTATTCTGAAGCAGATAAAAATCCTATTTGCTATTAACCAGCCCTGACTTGTGTCCCCAAGCCCACTTTTCTGCAGACTGCTCCCGTGCAGGTAGAGTCAAACAGTGCTGCATTCATGCTTCACGACAGGGCACACCATGGTTGCAAATCCTGTATTTTTATTTCTTAGAGGGTATGCAGCACTGCCCCATGGGTAGTGGCATGGGACCCAGGAAGAGGCAAGAATTTCTTGGCCTGGATTCAATTCCATTCAGTGAGGCTGGTACATGCAGAAAGAGCATAAGACGTGTGTGAGAGGTAGCTGGAGAAAGTCTGCTTAGGGATGCAGAAGAGAAAAAGGGTGTACAGGCAAAAACACCTTTATAAAGCTAAGCAAAATACCAAAATAAAGCATTGGAGTAGGTACTTTTAACACCAAGTAGGTACATGGTCGGGATACCCGTTTTCCCCAAGAGAATACTCATCCTTTTGTGTAATGCGTAGCCTTGATGTCTCTCTTTGGCAGTGAGACAGAGATGTACTGAACCTTTTTTTGAAATTATACCTCAAACACTGAAAGTTGGATCTTCCAATTTGACGTACACAAGCACAGCCTGTTTGGTAGAAGTCACAACTACTGTTAAGAGTCTGTTAATAGCAAAGCTTCTTGCCCTGCTGTAATTAGCACTGTGTGGTTTTCTCTTTTGCTCCTTTCTCAAAAATCAGTTACTTCAGAAATAGTTGTAAAAGGCAAAATATAAAAGAAGAACTAATGACCTTTCTGTGTGATAGTAATTGCTGGCAAGTGGCTTGAAGCTTAGATACAGAAGATTTTATCAAGCAGCTACTTTGGGATGGGCTTGAAAAATGTATTGTGCACATGCACACAGATTCTTTGTCAAATGCTTCATTTTCATACCATTTTTGACTGAGCAGAGAAAGACCATCTTTAAGGGGCTGGCTTGCCCATCTGGGGTCAGTGCAAAAGAATGGAACAGATTTTTTTTATAATTATTTATAAGATGTCTGCTTTCATAACGCTGTTCCTTGAGTGTCAGACGACCTCAGGGGCCCTTGGCCACCCCCCACCATGTGTTGGTCATCAGTAATGATTCATTCCTTGAAAGACATGGAGCAACTCTTAAATCCATGTAGGTTCCTCTCCCTCCCCATGTTATCCATATTCTTTTGGTATGCTGCAACAAATTGCCAAGGACGTGGAATTTAAGACTTGAGGATATCAGGAACACAGCATTTCTTCAGGTCTCATTAGGACTCAGATGGTGTTTTCAATGGAAACATCGTTTGCAATGTAATTGTATTGTTGATTTTGATTCTACAGCCCCACCCTGCCAAAAAGCTCCTCAGAGGTGGACTTTGGGCATTGATACTACCTCACACACAGTCTTGTGACTGCTCCCTTCTGCTATAATTCTTATTCATAGTTTGATAACTCTGGTGGCCCCAATCATTGTGCTAGGTGCTGCACAAACCTTTAGGGTTTATCTAGAAAAGATTTTACATTCCTAAATTAAATGGCTTGGCTGATTAACTGATAATGTAACAATGTGCTAGGCTGGACAGACCATTGATCGTCATTCCAGGATTTGAGTGTTATTGGCTCTCTTTACATTTACTGTAAGTGCTCCAGAAATTATTGTGTTCTGGGAGAAAAAAAGTGCAGTGTCTAGCTCTTTCAAATATATTGGGAACAACCAGCCTCAGCTAAAAATGTAATCTAAACTGCCAGTCTAGCTGTATCTTCCAAGATTTGATAAGGTTTTTAGTCTAAGACTAAAAAAGTTCTAGTTAAGGGTCCTCTTGCAAGGCTACCTAATGTAGTATAAGGCATCACCACCCCATCTTTTCATTAAAACCCTGTGCGCAATTTGAATAAGCAACTGCACTAACATTCCTCTTCAGTTTCACAGTGCCAGCTGAGTCAGGTTCATTTGAAGAGCCTCCATCCCCAGTAACTTCTTAAACTGCTACAGTTATACTTGCAAGAGAACATCTCACTATGGTTGAGATAGACAAGACAGGATCAGAAACAGCCACAGAAAGACTGGTGGTTTTGTCCTTGGTTTTTGGCTGTGGTTGCTAAAACTAGTAATTAATGTCTTCCAAGAGTCTAAAGTAGTTCCCCTGTAAGGGAAGGAAAAGCTGCTTCCTGAACGTGCCCTGGTGAGTGGCACCTGCCTGCAGTAGGTGAAGTGAGGAGGGTGGGATTTTTGGCTTTCTATCCACTATCATGGAGTGGTAACAAGCGAAACACTGGATGAACACATCAGATTGGTCTATATATGCCTCTGTGGCTAGAACTGTAGATACAGCAAACTACAGTCTGCTCTATACTGCTTGGAGCAGATAAATACATTCCCTGTTCTTAGTTTTGGTTATACCATTTTCTGGCTGCTCTAAGGAAAACAGGGCCAGACGGTAATCCCACCCAGGGGCAGAGCTGTAACAAGGACCTGTCGAAAATTTTCCATCAAGATCCCATCTTTTTCATTGATGGTGTTTTGGCTGGTTGGTATTGTTGAAGATCTCTTGAGACCTCTCTTTTTCACAGAATGGCTTGTTCCCAATTCTTGGCAAAGTCAACATGCTCTGACA
The DNA here is from genome assembly GCF_965183815.1 of Platalea leucorodia. Taxonomy (NCBI): domain Eukaryota; kingdom Metazoa; phylum Chordata; class Aves; order Pelecaniformes; family Threskiornithidae; genus Platalea; species Platalea leucorodia. The sequence continues at coordinate 124,754,742 of NC_138823.1, forward strand.
GCTAATTGTTGGAGATGATTGCTTCTTATGGAGAACCTGTTTGGGGAAAGACGTCAATGTTGTAAGGGAACGCGTAGGCGAAGAGGGCAAATGTTTGTCAAGGAAGACTGAGACTGACAGGAAAATGCATCCTTTTCTGAGATCTGGAGATGATGTCACATTTGGTCAAGTTGGAGGTGCTTTTTATATCCTGAGGCCTACTGGTTTGAAAGGTCAGCAAGTCTGGAACAGGGCTGTCTGATTCAGTGTCATGCCTCAACCTGGCTTTACACAGAGTTGAAGTTATATGTCCTATTCTCTCTCTCTTCCAGCTGCACTGCAGTTTGGCTTCCTTATGCAGAGCACTGCAGAGGAGGGCACATGGTCTTCCGCTTGGGAGCATCTCTAGGGCACAGCAGCAGAAATTTAAGAGAGATATACCACTAGAGGGCATCTACACGTTCTCACAACTGTAACGTAAACCTGTTCACAATTGCAAAAAATCAGTGAAGAATTTACAGCTAAAGTTAGAAGGTACTGGAGCTCAGAGCCTGCTGCATATGAACTTTGTTTACGGAAGACATCGCTCTGCTTCGTGTCCTCAAAAGAAGAACACACTGACATGCATTAATCAGCAAAGCTTAAGATGGTATATCAAGCCCTGAAGGTGACCAAGGTAGAAGGTTTGAGAAAATTAATATTTCATTTTAAAAAATGGATGTTTGCTTATTTTCACTGGGGAGCAAATGGGTTGAGGGAGAGAAAATGGCCTTTGAGAGAGAGAGGGAGGAACTGGGCTTGTCCAGGTCCCCCATGAATATGCCTGGAATTCATCTATATAGAGATGCTAAAGGAAGTCAGGAGAGCATTCTCACTCTCTAATACAGTGGCCTTTTTTGCTATGCTTTAACTCTTCCCGAGAACTAAAGAATTACATCATTTACATATTTTAATTTAGGTGCGCTCACTTCACAGGTTTTGTTGATTTGCCTTTGCTTTTCCAAGTACTGCATGCAGCTGTGGCTTCACCACGGTGTGCTAGGTATTATGAACCCTGGGGAGCTCATTTGGGAGATGCAGAGTGGTCTCTGAGCCACACCACAGCAGGAGGACCTGGGCACAACTGGCTGGAGGTTAGTTGGACACAGCCCACAATACGTCAATGTGCCTACAGATTCACCCACATTTTGCTTTCCCTTGTGTGTATACCTTCTTTCCTTTTCTCTGAGAGGGCCCTGTGCAGGGCACCTCAGTCCTCTTCTTCAATGCTGCCATCTCCAGAGAGGAGGGAAAGGATTTGATTTCAAGTGTGAAATAAAACTCCAATGGTCTCCACTTGGCAGATATGATTCCAGGTTAAAGATGATCCAGCCCTTCCTGTCCCGACGTCCCCAGGCTTGCTTTCTGCAGCTAAGGGAGGATACAGTCCTGCACTAATGCAGGCTAAGCCTCCCCCCTCCCTCCTCCCTTTCTGAGCAGGGATCCTCAGACATGCCATACTGTGCCAAATCCTTTACAGTGGTTTTGTGATGTGAGCTAGTATCTGCTGGAGATGCCGAGCTGAGACGTGAACTCATTTCACAGAGGGCTCGACCTGAATTCCCTGAAGTGAGAGTTTAGTCCTTTTACTCACTGAGCTCCCTCTTTTTGTACTTAATCAAATCCTAAATCCTCTGAAGTGAAAAAATGCACATTTTGTTTTCAATGACTTGCTGAAGCTGAATGCTTCTCACAACCAGCAAGGCCTATGAAACTAGTATTTATTAAGGATGAGTGATTTCTCACACTTATTCTGTTTCTATCCAAGACTGCCAACTTGGTCCACCTGGGTTTCAGAACTGAGATATCACATTTCCCACGTCTCATGCCTTCTCTATACTTGTCCTGCATTATTTATTATGGCACTGAGTGCTCCTGGGGTTCACTGTCAGGCAGGGTCAGGCTCCTCTGGGCTCACCTCTGCCGCGGCAGTGTTGGAAGGCTGCTACACCAGCCAGTTTATTGAGCAGGCCGGTCCTGCAGCTGGTGCTGCAAATGGGAATTTAAAATCCACTCAGTGGAGAAACTCAGAGGAAACTGGGAGTCAAAGCAGCAGTGAGGACCTGGAGCTTCTGACTCCTCAGGAAGATAAGAGGGAGTTTAATTGGCGTCTCCCTTAGAGCTGTTTTGGCTATCCATTCTTTCAGGGCAGGCGAGGGTGCAATATCCCTGCTGGCAGTAACACCCTTAATGACTGAGTTGATCAAATCAGCATCATCCATTTGGGCCTTTCTTGCCAGGTTGGGAACGCTGCTCATAAAAGGGTTTCAGCAACTTTTCACTTGAGGCACTTCCCAAACTGGCTCAGAGGGAGAAAAAAATGCTATTTACTACAAAAGATCTGTTGCAATTTCTAAACTGCTAATTGGACGCCCTCTCCAAATCATTCCAGATCAAACACGTATGTGGTTAACTAAGGCTCTAATTTGGAAATTTGTTGTACCATCTTTTGCCCCAGTGAAACAAGAGTTGTAGTGGCAAGGCCTGCGCAGACACTTTGTTTTCCCTGCACCTGCACTATTTCTGTAGCTTGCGAGGAACAGTGGCTGATTGCGATAGAAGGAAAAGATAGAGGCATTTATAACTTGGGAAAATAAGCTTTAGAAAAGGTTACAGAGGTGTTAATTTTCACGGTGTTTATTTCAGAATAGTTCTAAGAGATACACAGTGTAGCCCCAATCTCCCCGCAACCGTGAGGAGCGTGAGCTGCTCCATGAAAGCTGCTGTTTGGATGAGACCTTAAACTACTGCTAGCAACAAAAGAAGATGGGGACATATGGTTCCTCCCTGGACTGCAGAAGAGGGGAGACACTTCCCATACCTTGCAAGGCAAGTTTCATATTTTAAAATTCTGGGTAACTTCTTTAATTAAAAAGTTATGCTTTTAAAAAGGTTTCTAGTCAAATGCACTGCAGCACTGGGAGCTGGAGTATTTCTTTGTCTGAAGCCTGTATCATCTATCAAAACATGCTGCATGAAAACAGCTGGACCTCATGTTTGAGTCTTCATAACTGAACTGAACGTTTAGACTGTCTTTTTCCATCAAACGTGTGATTTAACAGTGCAGCAGTGGATGGATCTAGGACAGTCTCTGAATTGCAGATTTCTGTACTAGCTGTCTGCAAAGTCGGAAGAAAAAGAAATGACAGGCTGCTGGCAGAAAAATACGATGATACTACAATAAGCATACACCACAGTTCATTTGACGGACAGCAGTGCCTACTCCCATAGAAAAGGGCTGGGATTCATGTGGATTAGTTCCTTATGATATGTGCACAGAAATCCAAATATTCTCTTCTCAAACATGTTGGTTGCCATTCTGTTTTCTTCTGGTCACTTACTAATATTAGGAGTGACAAACTGTGAAACAAACGTTGCAGGAAAGGCATTGTATGTTTACAAAAATGTTAAGACTGCGTGGGTCCATCCTGCAGTCTTTCCTCCTGCAAAGCTCCCCATAGCCCTGTGTGTGTGTCTGTGTGCATGCCCACGCACGTGGGCTCCTGGTTGCTGCAAATGGCTCTGTCCCTTTTCTTCGGGATCTGTCAGAATGGGAGTCTGTACAATGTTCGGCTCTGCGCTTGACTGAAAGCTTGAGAAGTTAAAAGCTTTTAGAAGAGTCTCAAAAAAACAGCAACATACACACATAACTGAAAACACATGAGAGATGAGAAAAGAGAAATAATGCAGCATGCAGTAACATTTGGAAGCTTTCTCTCTTTTTAGCAGTATCAGAGAGGCTCAGCAAGAAAGGGACCCCTGTAATCCACAGGGCCTCTGTCAGAAACGCAGCAACAGCTGAACAGTGCATGAGAGCTGAGGCTTCAGGGAAAACCTCCATGACAAATAAAAGGAAGGGAAAGAAAAGGAAAAAAACCCCAACCAGTATTTTTGTTAAAGCTCTGTACAGATGCGATGACAATTTGATGAGTCCTTCTGCTTTTTTTGCTTTCATGCAAATTGATAGCCTGCTCTTGGGAAAGGTCTACAGTGCTTATAAGCATCTTATTGTCTGCTCGAAGTTGCAAGCTGACTGGAAAAGCTAAGAAAAGCAGCATTGTGGAAAAGGGAAAAGGTGTTTGGCAATGATGTCAGGAATTATATATTGCTAGTGGCACACATGCTCAGAAGTAAGGACCACAGGCAAGTTCATACTGTTAAGCAAAGTTGCAGTGGAACCAGTGTAGTGCCAGTGCCAAGCACTCAAAAGACACTAAGTTTTGCCTCCCAGAGTCATGAGACTATTATAATACTGCGTGGCTTTTTCAGGCAACGATATGCTGTTGTGATTTGCTTTCTGTTTTTTTTAACTGCTGTGGGTTGTGTTCTCACGGTTTGCCCTGCAACCACAGGGATACTTTTTGTATTTCTTACATGAAAGCTGTTCCTTCGGCTTTTTCAAGAAGAAAATTGAGAGTGTGGCCTTTTACAAAACGATCAAATGTGAGAAGTGTTGTAGTAAAGTCACAAACACTGAAACCATTTTTATGATGATGATTTGGCTTCTTATGGATAAGAAGACTGTTACACTTGTGTTTTGCTTGCTCTGTAAGGCCTTGCATATCTAAACCTTTCATTCCTCTGTCATATCAGCTCTGCTCTGACCCCAGAGAGGACAGCTAGACTAGCCAGGCATGGTGTAGCTAGTGTTGCCTCTGTTGCCTTACTGCCTGTCAATATGGGAATGGATTCACTGCAGCATTAATGTGGATGAACATCTGAGCTTAAGCTGTCGTAGGGGATGAGCAGTCACAGTGCAAAACCAGGCACAGGCACTGTGTGCACTGCGAGGGCTTCTGAGGACTTGTCCCCTGAAATTTATGAGTGTGGTAAACTGAAGTGCTCTGTGATCCTTTCCTAGTCTGTTGTGAAAGGATTTCTCTTTCCTTCCTATCTCACCAGAGAGAGTTGTGGAAGATGTTGGAGGGCTACTGGCCACATAGAACAGTTTTGTGTTCACAACCACTGCAGAGCCAGGGAGTTAAGAGCCCCCTCACTAAAGGTTTCACTCGGGAGTTCACACCCTAAGGCAGGCCAGGGAGGCTGGACTGAACTACCCCAAGTGTAACACGGTAGGAGCTGTCTTGCGGGGGGACACACCAAATCAGAGAGCATGAGTTAATTCCACAGCTGAGATACGTGCTTCGGAAGAAATGCTGGTGACCATATTTTACACTTCATTTATGCATCATCTCTGTTGGGAGATTACTGTATAAGTAGCAGAATGGTGGGAAATTTACAGAGAAAAACCTTGGTTGATTGGACTTGAAAGAGTACCTTGAACCTAGCTGTACAAGGAAGTACCTTCATCTGTTTGTTTTGGTCCAGAGCACATTGGGTCTGAACTTCTATCATCCTGAAACAAATACGGTTATTTACACCTATGACAAGTAAGTGAAGGAGGATGTAAGCCAGGACTGCTGTCATGTGGTAGCATTTCACACCCACAGGTGTAACAGGTGTAAGTGACTGTACAAGATGCAGGACAAGGGAAAACGAGCCTGGTTGTTATTAGGTCCAAGCCATGACCTCTGTCAAGACTCTGAGCTTGTCTACCCTTGAAAACATTAATTGCTAGAAGTGTACAATAAGCCTGCAGTGGAAACTCAGCAAAAGAGCTCCTTTACAAAACACCCTTTTTGTGAGAGTTCAGTCTTACACATACAACAGTAAGAATGAGTTTGGTCTGGGGACCTGAGTAATGACCCATCCTGGTCAATTGAAATCATTTGCTGTGAGGCCGTGAAAGAATCTGCTACTAGGTTTCTCCTATAAGCACAGTAGGGGTTGGGAGTGCGGGGTGTGACTGGCAGTTTTCTAATACAGAAGATAGATAAAGTGTAGATAATATTTGCAAGAGAGTACCTCTGTGATTGTAGCTGCCCACGTTAAATTAAATAAGCTATGATGGCAAAAGGTTGGGAGTCTGCCCTTTTGTTTTCTAGCTTTTTCCCAGCATGGGTTTTTCAACTTGGAGCCAGCACAGCTACACCAGCAAAGCCTTTCAGTGGAAACCAAAACACATTCCCTTAGCCTGTGTAGACAAGGAAAGAGACAAGACAGAGAAAGGCTTGCAATTTTTTGATTAACAGTACAGCAGTCTGAAAGTTCACAAGGTGAGAAGCACTTCTCACCAAGAATATACACTGCAAACTGTATTTAGAAATAACATTTTTAATTAAAAACAGCATTTCTGATCCTGTTGGCAGTAGCTATGGGGCATAAGTGAGGATATCTGTTCTGACAGGAGATGTTTGGGATCTTGATGCAAGAGACTGCAAACCAGTCTCAAGCCTGCTTGAATAATCAAATTAAGAACTTCCCTTCTTAGGCATACATTTCTGAAGTGGCACGTGCAGGTCTGGCACAAAGCACTCATTATTGCCGATAACAGAGCTGACATCAAGGGCTTTCCTATGTTATGGAAATTTGTAAAGATGCAAATACAGACCCTTTTTGTAGATCCTGACTGTGGTTTCACAAGATGTTATTTTTGGTAGCACAACCAGCTTTAAAAGTTCCAACTCCTTCTGGTTCCCAGAGCCTATTCCTGTCTTTGTACTTCAGTTATCCCTCTCCTGTGCTGCCACACTCCTTTAAGATCCGGGTGAAAAAAAACAAACAAACACTTTTATTTTTAGTCAGGATGATTTTACTGATCTACTTTGCAGCACAGCCCCCTAAACAGTGATAAAGCGTGTGTGATAGGTGGTGAACTGCGGCATGAAGGTGGCAATACGTCATTAGGAGTGGGGTTGGACGTGGGTGGGATCATCTTCCGCCAGCTTCATGCCGCAGGCATGGTCTTGTGAGAATGCACAGTATCGGGGAGAGCCTGTCATTGCAAGCCCCACTGTGATCTCCTTGACTCTGGGGCTTGCAACCCTGGCCCCGAAAATTATTGCATAGGAGTGTCTTGCTTGGCCATCCCCAACAGCAAGCCCATGTTACCCAATCTGAAAAAGTGGACCTTGGATCCGTTGCTCCTTTGTGCTCTTTCTGTGAATACAAGGGCCCACGGGCTGCCAGACCCTTTCTGGTATAGTTCCTGCTTCTGTCAGGCTCGCAGCATCACCTCCATCATGAGCAACGGCGTTACTGCTATGGCCACTGTGGGGTCGTCACTGCCTCGTAGGGTCGCAGCCCAGGTTTGGGCATTGCCTACTCTGAAGTTACTATGCAAAGCCTTGTGCTGTGAAAAACAGGGGACCTGTGTGGGATCTGAAACAGAGGCTCACGCATGTAGGAGCAGATGGGCCCATGGCCAAGACTCCTGTCTCTGGTAGTGACCAGTGGAGAGCAAGCACCAGAGCAAGCATCTCTGCCCCGGCCGCTGATGCATGTGGCTCAGCATCTTCCCGTGCTCCAGGGAGGTTTGTATAGGAGGCGGAGGGGTATCTTTCTGGCACGGTGGAACAACAGAGGCAGGGACACTTCTGGAGAAGAGGGGTCATCCTAGCCCAGGTCACTCACCCCACACGCCCCAGCCAGCACAGGGGAGCAGGGAGGCAGCAGCAGGGTCAGGCTGCTCCACCAGCACCTCTGGGCATGCAGCCACACACGCTATGGCCTCACCAGGCCTCAGCCCTTGCTTCCCCCCACAGCCCCCATTTGATGAGGGGAGCTTTGTTTACTCACCCTCCCCGACACTTGGATGCTCACTCGGTGGCTTCACTGCCCTGGTACCCAAGTACCTGGTGGCAGGCGTGGCCCCTCAGGCCTGCTCCCCAAGCAAGGGCCACCCGGACCTCCCCATGCATCAGGCAGGCAGCTCTGTGAGGAAAAGGCAAAATACATCCTTGCCAGTGAGACTGCAGCTTATTTTACGCTGCTGGTTTGTCTCGGCACTTGTGGTGCTGCACAGCACAGTGAAAACCAGAGAGAAGGCTGAGTGCGGTAACTAAAGGCAGTAAAGCAGGATCTTGCACATTGCACTTACTTCCTCACTGATCTTAGTGTATCTTGTCTTGCCGAAACTAAAGCAAAACACAGCCGCTCTGAACAAGCTGCCAGTGTTTTTCTTGTACAGAGATTTTAATCTCTAATGGGACATGCAGCATTAGGAGGGGGTGATGGAAATGGCCCCCATTTTAAAGAAAGGCATTTTTGGTTCTTTTTTCATCTCTCACTCCAGCACAGCCACCAGCAGAACAAGTGGGTCCACTGCTCTCGTTCAGCATCACCACCGTTATTGAGAATTCATCTCACTTCTGTCACTGCAAATTAGAGACGGGTTTATTCCATTCAGCTTCCTATGCCCAATTCAGAAAAGCTACGATAGTCATAGGGAAACCTGAAGCTCTCTTTGCTCCTTTGGAGTGTGTCACCATAAATCATCCCAGCTAAAAGGCCATACGCCACTTTGTGCTACATTCTCTCGATTAATAAAATGCGTTAGGTCTTAATGCCCCAGAGCAAAAAGATGAGTCTTATGGGTCATGCTTTATCTATTTCAAGACTCCAGGTAAATGGATAGTTCTGCATAAATGCTGATTGCTTTAACTTAGTTCACACTAAGGAGCCACTGAAAAAACAGTTTAAATATTTTTTGTTGTTACTCAATGCTTTCAGCTACTTGCTCAAAAATAGTCAACAAAGGAGGATATTCAGTTAAAAATCATGACATTTTTCAAATGTATAAGCAGACGTATTCCACACACACACATAAACACAGACACGTATTTACAAACGTAGAGTGTTTTCCTTGGGTTTTTTTAAGCCTTTCACATTCACCTTTTCAAGCTATCCTTACAAAATGTAGAAAAGTTATTTCATTGAAAAGAGCACAAGAGGACAAAATCTCCATTTAATCACAAGACTTGACAAATCAGTACTTAACAAATAACTTTTAAAATCAGCCAGTAATACGACAGCTATGATGATAAAATTGAAAGGTTTGGCAATGCTGATAATACAAATACTTTTTACATTTTCTTTTTGAAAGGCAGTCAGGGCAGACCTCATTTGTGTTGAATGCTACAGAAATATAGAAGAGGGCTGTTGCTGCTTAAAAAGATTCTCCTAAAAAAGGTAGAAAATGTTATCTTTGGCATCATTTAAGGAAAACTGGGAGCTCTCTATTAGCTCAAGAAAGGCAGTCCAGGGTACAGGCGTGTTCACAGGTAAGATTTCTCTTTCAGTTATGTACTGGCACATAAGGCAAAGTGAAAATTAATGTAGGTTCTCCTGACAGGATTAAACAAATATCTTCCATATAGCAGTAGGCCCATTTTATCCCTGAACTATAAACCAAAATAAATGACAGAGAATTAAACCATTCATCTCAATTTAGGATCCTAATGCACACCCATGGTCAGCAGTGCTTGTAAGTTCGTTCCTCATTTTCATCAGCATTCATTTTTAAATGGTTTAATGCTGCCTCTGATCGCCAAGTGCTAAAATATGAATCTTCACACTTCTGAGTCATTGATGTAACTAAACGGTGATGTTGGCATCAGAGAGTTTCCTGGGAGTAATGCAAGCTGGGGTCACGAAAACATCTGAGTCACGATTTCCAGGGTAATTCAAGCCCACCTTTGTCAAAACTGAACAAACTCCCACGTTCCCCCTCTTCACCTCACCAGCAGCCCCCGGCAACTCCCTTTGGGGGTAGCTGGATGGTTGATGCCTCGGTTCAGGGCTTTTTGTCAGCCTGAAAATTACTCACTGCTCCTGCCTCTTCTGACAGCATCAGCACTGGCTTCCATAAAAGCGTTAAAATACATGTTTTCCTTAGATAAGCATATTCCTCTTGACTGAACATCCTCAACTGATGGATGTACAGGTGAGTGGGAATAGGAGCAGGTACAGTTTTGCTTTAGGTCTTGGGCCTGCTAGCTGTGAACGCTTTGTGTCTCACACTCCCCTGGCTAGATGTGTGATGTAAAGGGCCATAGCTACATCCTCAGCTAGACCTTTTTAGAAGCAAGGGTCTGTAAATAAGAAAAGATGGAAGCTATAAATCAGTAGACCAAAAATATTATCTCTGATGTCAGTGTAATGAGCTAACCACTCATTTTATCCCAGTAATAGGGAGAAAAATGAGGGGATATTTTGTCACATCATTGAAAAAAACAAGCAAAACATCCTTCATCTTTCTTCCATGCTCTTCAAATTTGCCAAAAAGAAAAAAATCATTTGTAAAGTTGAAGGAAAAAGCTTTCCTTTCTTTTGTTTTGATTTTCTCAACTCAGCTTCTGGAGTCTTCTAGGATTGCCTGGGCTAGATAGACGGCTGTCTAGTTGACTCTGTGATAGGTTTTTCTTTGCCTTAGAGGTCTGGAAAACCACAAGGAGGGAGGAGATAGGAAGTGCAAGGAGGCGGATGTTGTCCTCCCAAGGGCCCATCAGACTTCATGGTTGGGATGAAACACATCCTTAGCTGTACACGCTTTCTCCAGCAAACCCTTCTTCTGGAACAAGCGCGGTTAAAGCAACTGGGACTGGAGCCCTGGTAGCAGAGCAAACTGCGGTGCAGAACTGCCATGGAGGCACAGCACCTCTCCCCCTGGAGGCGTGAGCAAGGGTAGACAACAGCACCCCATTTCCCTTCTCCTTCCAGTCAATCACGACAAGTTCCTTGAGAAGGTACTCACCCAGATGCCTTCACCAGCTCTCACTGGAAGTTTTCCTTTGGGAAGGCAGACTTGAAGCGTTCACTCTCTAACTGGCATTCTTGCCTTCAGCCTCTGTTTCTTGGCAGGGCTATGGCTGCAGCCTGGCAAATTGACATTCCTATCAGGTAGGAAAATGCTTTTGAAATAAAACTATTCACTGTCTACATCACATCAGTTATTCTTATTTCTTCCATTTTTTTCACACTTGTCATATTAAATATATCTGCTTACAAAAATATAATGAGCCTAATCTCTCCCACTTTCTGTCCGGCAAGTCAGGCATAGTACAATTATATTAGTACCAAACCTATGCAAGTAATTGTGCGGTTCTGGTTATTAGTATTAGTATTTTCACCAGAGCCTGGAAATTAAGTGTGCTGTTTTCAGGAATTAAGCAATACGTTAACTCTGCTGGAGGCCTTTCTGAGGGATTTAGCCCCAGTACTATTGTTTTTGTTTGAGTCTTGCAGAATGGGTGACTGTAGAGAGAAATCTAAAGTTAGGGTCAGATGAGAGAGGATATTCTTCATACTGAAAATAGATCACAGAGTCATCTGTATCTGACAGAGAGTTACGTACAGCCTTGATGACTTCAGTTAGACCATGTATGGGTACAGAGATCTGGTTTTGTAATATTAAACATAAGATAAGGACCAAAGGGTTCAACAAAACTTCCCCCGGGAGCAATTTCTAAAGGATACAGGTAAGCCTGTGTATGGGCTGGTCTCTTGCTTGCACAAAACAAGCAAGAGGTCCTTTACTGAGGCCTTCAGTGGTCTAAATAAATCAGTATGAGCTCCTTTTCTTCCTTTCTAAGGACAGCACTTAAACCTTTTTTTTGGTACTCAACTGCTTGCTTTAAGCCAGTCAATTCATTTTAAAAACAAAAACAAAACAAAAACCCCCAAACAACAGCACACGTAAAGGGAACAATTATTCTGGGAGGTACCCTTAACATTTTCCATGGTCTGACACCCACACATTGGCTGGGCAAAGGACACCAGTAAGTATCTTTTACTAATGCCGAACGAAATTTATGTCTAACATCAAAGCATTTATTTCTCTGTGAGGGCTAGCCATACAGCAGAATTGTCCTTTGTGTTTTGATTGATGGCAAATTGTACAACAAATAGATTAATAGCACAATCAAATCGATTGCACAACTAAAAGAAGGCCAAATATCGGTTCTATCTCGGTTGCAAATGAAGTTATTCAGAATCTCCTGCGGACTTCAGGTGGGGCCCCAAATTTGCTAGACAGTTAAAAGTCTTTGGGTGGAGATGTTGGCCTTTGGCTACAATCAAAGCGGTGCAGGGGAACACCTGGAGAAGAGCGGCAGCAGCTTTGCCTTAAACGGGGTCGGGCATTTGCCTTTCAGAGCAGGATGAGGTGATCTCATGGAAAAAAGTCTTTATTCCCCTGAAACTCTCCTCGTGTTTAGCGCTGTGGAACTGCATGGGAAGAGAAGTCTGCTCCCGATGCTGCTGATGGAAAAACAGCTTAGGCATGGTGCCGTGGCTGGTGCTTGTACACCGCCGTGCCTTCGTGTGTGACTGTCCCATGGCTTCCTGCTCAGCCTCCTGCTCCTTTGAGAGTCACTTGCATTTAAATGGTCCTAACTTGGCTTTGAAGTTCATATTTCTTTGAGGGGAATGAAGTGATGTACTTGGGTCTTCCATTGTCTGTTTGGCGGCGGCTGTTTGCAAGGCTGGCTGAGCGGGGAAGCGGAATTCGGGGAGTTTTGCATTGGCGGTAATAACCCGCAGCACTTCTACAGCCTCCTCCGTCTTCAAAGTCCTGGGCAAATACGGGCTGATTAATCACACTGATGAGCGCCTGATAGGCCCTCGTTTTGAAAAGAAAGCGTTTTGTTCTGTACAAAACAAACGGTAATGAGGAGCTATTAAAAACACGCTATCCATTTACTCCCCCAGTGCCTAAATAGACTGAAGCTTCAAATAACTTCTAGGCAAAACCAAAGGTGCATAAATTGGTGACTTAAGGAGTGTTTTTCCCTCTCCCCGTATCTCCAACGTCAGACTATTTTTCTCATTGTCTTTACATTTCCTAGCATTTGAAAATTAAGAAGGTGTAAAGAAAAAAAAACAGCCCAGGAATTCACCTTCTTATCCACCTGGCTGTTAAGGTAATCACGGGTAAAATGCACCGTTGTTCCGAGAGGAGAGCCAGACGGGCTGGAACAATAGCAGTGTGTATAAACTTTCCCCATTCACCTCAAAGGGCTTCGGTTCTAACACCTCATTAAGATGGTTTAAATGCTAAAGCTGCCGTTTCGTTGTTGATTATCATATCAGAAACCTTCACCTACCATATTTAATTGGTACAGCTACAAGCCCTGGCATGTCTTCATGGAGGAGGAGGTTTCAAATTTAAGCTATCTAAATACTGGAATCACAAGTCAAGTGCTCCTTAAGGCTGGTGGTCCACAGCTGGCTTTGTCAATCCTTGTACTCTTGCTCTCTTTTCTACCTTTTTTTTTTTTTCATTCTTATAGACCTAATTTTATTTTATCCCATGTTGAATTTGTACCCACATAACGCCTGTCATTAGGCTCACAGCTGTACCCCTGCAAGAAGGGGTTAATATTTTCATGCAATTAGGTGTAATGTGTAATGTATAATTTTGAAGAGTGAATTTCTTCCTCTCTCTGTCTTTCCTTCCGAAGACTCATTGCTATAGGTACTGTTAACTTCTTCCTCCGCATCTTGTTAGTGCGATTGCAGCTCAGTTAAAACGAGGCTTTATTGGCACGGCAAGCTACGCAAGCGTCACCGAAGTGTTAGGGAGAAAAGAATCATGCTACTCTGAGCATGAACCGATAGCAAGTGGCACAAGGTCAGGGAGCTGGGCCCTAGTCAGTCCCCAGCTCTGTGGACTTGCTGGGGACCAACCTGAGGCAGCTCCTTGTGAGTGCTGAACCGAGCCCAGCAGTACTGGGATCTAAGGTGGAGAGGGGAAAAGATGTGTTGAGCAAGGAAAAAGCCGGGCCCGTAACACCTGCGCTGTAGCTTGTGAATTCCCTGAATTGCAGTCAGATACCATCAGTGTCAGTGTGTTACAAATGCCTAGGTAGACAGTTTAGGAGACTGAAATTCATTAGTTGTCTTTAAATAACCAGATGGATAGATAAGATCTCTACCCCACTTACTTTGCCTGTCCCATAAGTGCTCTCTTTCTGGTCAGCCTGTCCATCTGCATTTCTACAAAACAGCACATCTAAGCTAGCATCTGGATGCTGTCTGAGAGAAACTATATATGATAATACTAGATTTTTACCACAATAGCTTGCCCTTTTCTCTGCCTCCATCCCCAAATTGTCTAGTTTGCATTCAAATACATGGAGTGCATTACCTCTACCTGCAAATGGCACTTTACTTAAATTCAAAGACACCGCCTCTGGCTCAGAGAGTCCCTGCACCTTGCGTTGCTGGAGAAAGGATGGCTGTTTTGTGATGCTTATACACTGCCTTAGGTAACCACCGCTGCCACTGTCGGAGGGTGGGACACTGGACTCAGTGGACTCCGGTCGAGCTGATAAGACCTTTCTTACATTTTGTGTCAGGGTGACTAGCACAAGTGAACAGTCTTGTCCTGCTGCTTCTGAGGTTAGTCACGTTTGGCTAACGCCAGTTTGACCATGCCAGCTCCTGCCTAGGCTGCATGTTTGAAACAATGGGGTTTAGCACAGCTTCTTGGGGTTGTGCTCCAGCGCATGCTTTTCCCCATCTACAGGTACTGCGGCCACCTGTTGTTAGCACTGGCTAGTTTATCTAGCGTAAACAGAAAGTAATTCTATTCAATCTAATAGTCAGCTTGTCTGTTGACTTTGCTAACAGAGAAACCAAATAGTGTCAGTTACCAAGAGTATTTTTAGGGGAGATAAGTGGAAGGGGGAGGAATGAAGCAGATACACGAGGTTCTGTACAGGGACCACTAATCCCTCTGATACTGTACACAAACCACGCTTCAAATACAAATGATCTTGTATGTAGCTGGTTTCTTACAGTGGAAGATTGCTTCTTGATTGGGTTATCCCATCTTCCTCTTCCCATAGGGACAATATCTCAACCAAATCCAAAAGAAAACCTGCCAACAGGCTAGCTGTTGTCATGGTCTTATAATCATATTTTCCATTTTTCCAGCTCACAGTGACTGGCTATGAGCTGGAGTTTAAGCAATTAAGCACATACGCATCCACAGGCATGGCTGTGAAAGCTTGTAGCACGTGCCACTGACACGACTCTCCTTTGAACTGAGTAATGTGGTAGCTCCACTGCTGAAATGAGCTCTGCGGAAGTGAACTCTTCTCCTACTTGAAAATGTTCCTTCAAGCTCACTCCCATCTACAGTGCAGTTTTCTCTGCACTGTAAGATATATTTTTACGTATGGGACTTAAGAAGTAAAGCAGTTCAGTGAGAGCAACTTGATAAAGCAAATGGAAAAAAGGGCCAGACAAGCCAAGAAACTTGGTTTCTTCAGTCAGCTGCTGTCACATAGGTTGGAGTTCACCTATGACAGCATTTGTTGAGGAATAACCTAGGAGGATTTTTCTTATTACTGTATATGTTTTCACTTAACCCGCACAGACCTCGAAAGAAATAAAGTTAAAAAGAATAAGCACTTTGAAAGAAGAGTTTCATACATAAGGTTTTTTAGGACTGATCCAAAGTATGGTAGAACCATAGTTAGGCTAGTTCCTAGTAATTAACACTTAAGGTACAAATTTCCAGTCCTTACTCATGTTGGGGAACATCTGTGTGAGTAATACCTTGTCTGACTAGAAGGGGTCCTTGGGTGACTCAGTATTCATCAATATGACTAAGAGTTACAGTCAGGTCCCCAAACACCAAGGAAAAAATCTAGTATTCTTTATATTTCAGTTGTATGCACAACCTTCATTGAATTAAAGATGACCAATTGCTAGTCCTGCAACGAGAAGAGTTTCCACTGTGTAGGGTGACCTCTAAGGAATTTCTTCTCTCATGGAGAATTGCCATTTCCCTTGCACTAACGTATCGGTTTCTTAGAATAATCTGAGAAGAAAAGCTGTTCCAGGAACATTCAGACTATCAATCACATTAGTTTATAACCCAATAACAAACCAGGAAGAGCAGGGACGTATAAAGCAGAGAAAAGGGATTTAAGATACATCTTTTATGGTATAGAATGTAATTAAGAAGTAGGTAATCATGTAGATATGGTTTGTTGAGAACAGGGGTACAATCATCTTTACACTCCACCATTTTTTAAATAGTGACTTCTTGTAAGAGAGGGAAGGACTAAATTTGCAAAGAAACAAAAGAGAAACTAGACTGAGCAACAAAATGGGGAGGAAGGAGAGCTTTGTGGTTATAACACTCAGCAAGGACCAGCTCAGAAGATCTGAGTTCACTTTCTTGATCTCCCAGAGGTTTCTTGTCTTTGGGCAAGTCACTTACATCTTTGTACTTCAGTTTTCTCTTTATGCAAAAGAGTGGAATGCTTCATTTGGACTAAAGTATCTTCTGGGCTGGACTTGCCTCTTGACCTATGTGTATCTGTTACACATGGCACAGTTATTTTACAAATAATACATCCTAATATCCTTAGAGAGATTTGATAACCTTGTATGTGCTTTTGTAGAATTCTGGCTATAGATCTGCTTTTGATCAGCTGGTGACAGCCTAATGGTGTAATTTGCCCCGAGCCCTCAGTACAAAGTCTCTCAAGAAAAAGGAGAACTTCCACAGAAAGGGATCCATCCTGAAACAGATGAGGAAACACAGGAGGCAGAGTAATTCCAAACCGATCAGCAAATATATCCAGTTTTTGCAAGGGATGGCTCATTTATGCTTCTCCTGCAGTCCCTGGAACAGTTTTTTCTAGGTATTAATACAAGCCTTATCATTGTAATAGCTGTGGCTTAGCCTTACAACACCTGTCAAGATGTAGAAAGGGAAAGCAACATCCTCACTTAATGAACAGATGGAACTGAAGCACAGGCTACATTCAAACTCAAATCACCTGGCAACTTGGGATAAAACCAGGAACAGAGCCTAACTCACTTCAGTCTGTGCATTATTTTTTGTTCACTAAAGGTAGGCTTCAGCTCATCTGGCTTTAGAGAGAAGACTAAAGAACTTAGTTGCAGTAGGGATACTCTGTGAGGGATGGAAGGAATCATTTCCCCTAACATCTAAATCACTAGCACTGCAGGAGCATCTCTCTGTTAAACATGTGTATTTATATATGTATATAAACACTATCTCTCTGTTAAATATACATAGAACTTCAATGAGGTGCTTGAAGTTATGTAAGTACTTTGCTATACCATTTAATTTTTCATTGCATAATTCTTTTTTTCCTCAGAAACATTCTTTGCCACAGAGCAGTGGTGTTAAATGCCACAATCTTGGCTTAGACGTCAATGGTATTATTTCCTTTTTGATAGTTTAAATCACTGTTATACTTAGATCGTTTGTCAAATCCCAGCCAAGAGACATTCTGAACTCAGGATTCTAGGCAAGTGAAGGAAAAGACCTTGAAATATTTGATTTCCACCCCCCCATGAATCCTAAAATATTCTGTTACAAGTTGGGAATGATAAACACATTGTTGATTGTGTGAAGCCGCTTTAAAATTCATTAATTGTTAACAAAAATAGGGTGGCAGGAAAAACGTAACAGTGAGAGAGAGGATTTGACCTGATGTTACCAATATGAGGAGGGAAGAAAGAAATGGAGCTGTATGCTATGCACTGTCTCACGCCTCTACTGTGTTCTGTAGAACTGTCTTGGTTTCAAGGTAATCTAGTGTCAATAATTCCCGCTTCTTGTTTGTTTGCTTTTCTTATAATGATTTTAGCTAAACTACAGTCTATCTGCTATCAAAAGCATTTAATTTCATTTTCACTTTGTGGCATTTTGAACTAGGCGTTAAAAATGGCTCTGAATCACTGTGGGTACATGTGGATTGCTTTCAGTAGTGTGTAGCCATTCCATCAAAAGAAAAAATAATGGTATTACAGTATTACATCTTGGTGTAGCCCTTGATGTGATTTTCATCTTCCATTAGATTGGTTTCACTGCTGCGTGAGATCCCTATGCAAAACAAAAGAAGAAATTAGCTCGCTATGGAAATAATGATATTAATTACGAAAGCTCCTTGTAAATGGAGAAAAGTCATGATGAGGGAGACCTAAAATATTTTAAGATTGTTTCTCAGGAAGGTGAACTGATCACACAAAAAATGTAAGGAAAAGCAGAAAGCAAATAAATGGTGGGGGGTAGTGGAAGGAGAGTGAAAACTGGGCAGTACTCAATATACTTACATGTATAATATATTTCCAATGACAGTAGCTTTAGATGTTAGCTATGAGAAGAGTTAGTAAAATAGCACAATTCCAACACAATTCCATTTTATGTTTAATACACAGAAGCTTCTCTTTTATTAAACAGAGATTTTTCTAACAAATGCTGATGATCAGAACAGCAGCAAATGAGACAGCAAACTCATCTCTATATTGATACTACAAAATAAGAGGCAGGCTAAAACATCTTGGCTCCAATGACTTTACTCCTAATCCCTCTAGGCAGTAGCACTTCATGCAGCCTATATTTTTGTTTCAGCCCAAGGCTGAAAAGAAATAGCCCTTTGAATGCATCTTTAAGTGCATCCTTATCAGAAGTAATTTACTGGTAATATTAACTGAAACCCCTTTTCCAGATCCTAGATAAATAAAAACCATATTGTTTAGAAATATTATCAATGAACAGTCTCCCCGTTGTTCCAAGTGTAGCTTCATAGTGGAGCTAACCATGGGCAGCTGAGGCCTTAATCTGGCCACTGGGCTGAACAATCCTCGTATATGAGCAATCACACTTAAAAACCCAGACAAACAATTCTCTCCTCTCTGCTGTTGCAAGGGACCTGTTTGGGCCTGCGGGGCTCATCCCGTGCTTCGTGGCCCTGCAGGAACCTGGTCTGCTCTGGGAGACTTTGCTAACAAACTGCCGTAAAACATGCCTGGTGTTGACATGTGGGGAAAGTTGTGGGAAGGCGCTGGAGGACTGTTAGCATTCCAGTGGGTTAGCGGGCAGCTTTACTGAAAAGTGAGCAGGTTGCTAGCTTGAGTGGGGAAAATAAAAGCAAGCTTTAAGTTCTTGAGTGTCATTGCTAGCTGGAAACACCAAAAACATAGCTAAGCTCAGGTCAGAGGTTTCTATGCGTTGACAGGGCTGTGTGAGGGTCAACAATGGAGCACTAAACTTGTTTCGTTCTGCAACCAAAATACATGAATAACACCCAATGAAAACCCTGAATTGTGTCCTTCATGACCTAAAGCATCTTCTGCCCCCCAGGACAGTACAACAACAAAAAGGGTAAATCCAAATGGTTA
This sequence comes from Platalea leucorodia, assembly GCF_965183815.1. Taxonomy (NCBI): domain Eukaryota; kingdom Metazoa; phylum Chordata; class Aves; order Pelecaniformes; family Threskiornithidae; genus Platalea; species Platalea leucorodia. The sequence goes on from NC_138823.1 coordinate 124,773,774, forward strand.
TAGTAAAGACATGAGAAACATAAAAGGGAAAAAAAATATTCTGCAAACATTGCCACATGATTCATCTAGTGAAAACAGAGTGTCGTGTCACTGCTTTGATTAATTTAAGATACAAAAGACCCAGAGGAAAACCTCTGGAGTCCCCAGGGACTCTGAATGGTGTAATCTAACTCCTTGTGGTCCTCTGTTGGTAAAGCTGATTTATCTTGGTTCATGTTATGTCTAAACATTCTTCTGATATGGTTTCTCTGACAGGTGTGAACTGGATTTTTGGGCTTTTTCTTGAGAACTGTGTTAATCAAAGCCTGTTAATGAGTCTGCCTTTATTAGACTTTGATTCCAAAGGACAATAAATCCAGTCATAGGGCTCCTAGTATGAGATCCATGTGTTGTGCCCACTCCGCAAGGTTTAATTTAATCAAAAAAAGTAGCGATGGTAACTTCATCCTGGCAGGCTCTATGCCAGATCAGGTATTGTCTGTCATGTCGCGGCTGGTGTGGAATCACAACCAGCGCTTGCACCAGTGTAGCACGTACCCCAGCATCCTTTGAATTTGCCCCACGGGGTAAGGATATGGACATATACAGCTGGTGTGGACTAGCTGATGAGCTTTAAGTCCACACTATAGTATAGGCTCGCTATTTCATATGTCCATGTCCTGTATATCACAATGTGTTATTTATGTGTCCATACGTCAAAGGTTTGTATTCAGTGGGAATTATTCTGTTTTAAATCAAGATACGAATTTTAACAGATGTAGTTCAAAAGATGTGAAAAGCTGTACAGACCCTACCTTGAGGAAGGGCTATTTTATTTTGGTGGAAGTTGGTGAGAAGCAACTTTACCTCCAAATACAGTGCTAGAATACTGTGCATCGTTCCACTGCCTACGTGGGGAGAATACAAAGGAGGCTGGAGAAGGCATCTTCCAGTGAAACGCTTTTAAATCAATATTTTAGCAAAAGAAAAATCAAGAGCCACTTTGTTATAGTGTGTATATATAGAAGTCTTTAACCTAAAAATCAAACAAATAAAAGATGCAGTGACTGAAAAAGAAAGCGAAGTACCTTCACTCTAGAAACAAGATGCGTTGGTTGGTTGGTTGAATTGTGAAGAGGATAAATGGTTGGTGGAAGCCACCAGCAGCAGCTGTGGACTTGAAGTTTCTTGGTGTCTTCATGCCAAGGCCAAATGTCTCTTTAGAAGACTTGTTTAGTCAAATGCATGTTCCTGGGGTCAATTTAGGTGTAACACTGTGAGACTGAGTAATGTTTTACAGAAAATCAGTTTGTGTGATACGATAGCCTTAAAATCTATAAATAGTCTATAGCAAATACTTGTCAGCTGGATGAATAGCCTCATACTAACTTTTGCACAGTGCGGGACTGTGTGCAGACAGGCGTAAGCCAGTTTGATTATATCTGTGTGAAAAAGCCTCAAGAGTACATTTACTTCAGAGTGGGATTTGGCCCATGCCCCTCTGCAGTTCTGCCACAACTGAGTCTAAGTTCTTACCTACTGCATGGAAACTGCTGGATCAACTCTGACTGGCAAAAGACAGAGATTTAGCATGGTTCTGTTTGCGTAGCTGTGACTGAAGACTCTTATGAATATTAGGGTAGATGTGGGAATTGACATTTAATCTGTTTGACAGGTGTATTACAATTTGCTATGCCAGTGTACAGACCTATTCCTGGTCACTTTGCTCAGAGTGACACCTGGGGATTGCCTTCTGCTCTGACAGGAATGTGTCATTATAACCTGGGGCATCACAGTGTACGTAGCTGTATGTGGACCCGCATCCCCATAGGCACTGTATTGCTCAGGATGCTAACTGTGTATCAAGTGTCTGGCCTCCACCATCATTTTAGGCAGATTAGGAAACATACTCTGTCTCAGAAATGTTAGTGATCGAAATACTTCAGCTTCATCCGCGCCATGGTCTTACCCACTGCTATTGGTGTATCGATCAACACAAAAGGCGTGTCATGATGAATAAGGGTCAGGTGTTTGAGCTAGGCAGTGAGAAATGGGCAAATTTTGTTTCCAGGGAGTAGCTCAAAATAGAAGTGAGAGTACGCTGCTTATCTTGGCTGCGGCGCTGCCTACTGCTGTGCCTTGAGGAGCTGACGGTACGGGCCCTTAGTGCAAGCTGAGGACTTGCGTTCGTAACTTCTTAATCGTCTTATTCTTCCTGTTCTGTACAACACGAAGTGTGAGTTGTCCTTATTTTATGACCATTCTTGTGCCTTCTAAAGAAAGCAAATTCCTGGCAGAGGCCATGGAGATGGAAAATTACAATAATCAAGCCTGGAGAAGACAAAAGTGTGAATAAGACTTTCAGCAGAAGTGTGACTGAGACAGTGTTGAATATAGGGCAATATAGTGAAAGTGTTAATAAGCAGATTTACAAAGACAGGAAATGTGAGAAACAAAGGTAAGCTCAGGATCAAAAAGAGCAGATGGATTTCTTTCTTCAGACACAAAATGGCATCAAAGACTTAAAATCGCCAACACAGAAGTTAATGACTTTTCCGCAGTAGCCACCACTAGGGTGAAATGGAAAAGATAAGTTAGAATAATAATAAGATTGATCTTTGCAACAAGGCAAGCAGAATCTGCTTAACTTAAATTAATTTACAGCTAACGGATATACACCTGCTTGTAATAGAAATTGCCGAAGACTTTTGAGCAATGAAAGCGTAGAAAGTTTCACCAACCCAGCAGATCGCCATGAAAAGTTTAGTGTCCCTGAACTGGCACCCTGTGGTAAGAGGCGTTTTCTAAAAAAAATTCCTGACTGGCTCTCTTTTCTGGGTTTTAAAATGTTTGTTGCATTTTCTGATCCGTTTGCACTGCTTCAGGTCACAGTGAAGCTGCTGCAGTGTCTAGCGGTGTTGCCAAGGACAGCCTGCACCTTTAGCAACAGGGACATCGAAGCTGTCCCCACCTCCAACACCTCATTGCCACTCCTGCGCCATGCTTGGGATTGTGCTGGTACGGCTTCGTGTGCAGGAACTCAGTTACCTGGATAAGGTCCCAATACAGATGATACAGCATTTTTTTTCTGCGGGATCAGTTTGCGCAAAGAGTATGTCAGTTCAAGTGGCTGAGGAGAACCATGGAGCAGTATTTCTGAGTTTCTAGCCTTTGCCTAAAGCAATTACTTCTCCCAGCCACATACCTCATGTTTCTAGTGGATGTTTCTGCATCTACCTGGGAATATCTGATTTTTTTTTTTTTCCCCCCTCGTCTAGCAGCAGTGCCACCCAGTATATTCAGGCCAATGAAAGCTGATGTGCAGCTACTTTAATAGGCCAAAATGGTGCTTCGGGAGCTAGCTCACAAGTGGATCAGATGGATGTATTCTGAGGAGATCAACAAACGCTGATGTAGAGTGGACTACTGCGAACAAAACCAGCCCTGGCTATCCAAGTTAAATTTGCTGCCCAATGTCTGTCATCGTTCTCAGGGAGGAATCTGTTCCCTGGGGGTCCTTTTAACTGTGGTCATGATGTGGCTATCAAATAGCACTAATTTGTTAGGACATGAAACACTCCTGGGATATCCCAGGTTTCCTTTAACAGAGGGATTGTATGGGGAAAAGGAAGATTTAGAAGACAGTCATTGCAAAATTGAGTTTTCTGTGGTCTTGGAGATTGCTTTTACCTTCTGAGTTTCACCTGTCAAGGTTGGGAGTTTGACAGTCACATTTTCCTATTTTTAATATATTGTTTCTCCCCTGCTGCTGTGTGAAGCCACACGAATGGTGGGCAAAGCTGATGGAGCGGCTGGGGTGGGGGAACTGAAACTGATGGTACACAAAGTGCTGCCAGATGCACGGCACGCACAAATGGAAACCTCGCTTCTAACAGTCCCCCCTGCTGAGGCTAGTATTCAGTATTACCTTCTATTGCTAGAAATAGACTTTCCTTATAGAAAGTGAGCTTTGAGTTTCACGGCACTTTTTTTCAAGCAGGTTAGGTTGAGATCACAGAGGAAGTATGTGGCCCTGGCAAGTCCTTTGACCTTGTCAACACAAGGTATCAACCCAGATAAAACCTAAAAAAGGCTGCACAGAGCCTCCCGAGAGCCTCATACTGAACAAGACTTCCAAATTCAGAAAAGGGAGTTTTAGCTCAGAAAGGGATGAATGAGGAGCATTACTCCATCACAGCCCCAGCTGCCCCTTGCACCCCTTTCCTTGCTCAGGTAGGTGGGACAGGCAGTCCCTGAGGTCCCAGAACTGTAGTATATCGGAGGAAGAATGAGTGAATTGTGGTTGAACAGAGTAAGAGATAAACCCCCAAGGCTGTTGTGTCAGGTTATATTCGTCTTTGAGTTTAATCATGATGCTAGGGGCCACAGAGGACAAACTTGGAGAAACATTCCCTTTTTAAGAGGCCAGTACCTCACTGGGGTCAGAGCTCAGTGCAAGGTGGGAAGCACCGTTTCCCACAGATTCTCCTCAAAGTGTTGCAGCTTGAGACCCAGCTCCATACCCACCCAAACCATAGCTATTTTTTAGTATCCTTGCCACAGTCTCCTGATCTGAGGGACAGAAGGAACCTGTGGTGCTACCTGAAGTCTTCTGTCCTTTCCAACTTCCGAGCTGCGGCAGTCCCACAGGTATCTTGTACTAAACCTTGCTGCATGTGGACATGTGAGTGTTGCCAGAAAACAAATGTGTAAATGGGTATTTTCTGACTCCCTAGGTCAAATTCTTCTCCCTATGGATCTCCAGCAACTATGTCTTAATCTTAGAATGACTATGACAAAAAACCAGTTAGCTGTGACAGTTACTTGAGAAGAAAAAAGTGAAAGAGAGGGCAAGCTCTAAGCTTCCTCGTGGAGGTCTCCCTTCTGAAGCCTCCCTCCCTCCTTGAGCATAAAAACAACCCCAGTTTGGTAACAAAGACTTTGTAGCTGGTCCTGATTTCATACAAATGTCTGAATGCACAGCAGCAGTGTATTTTCTTGGTATGGTTTACACCTGCACCGCTGGGATATCACCTGTCTAAATTGTCCTCCATCAGTTTCCTATCAGTTATTTCTACCCTGTAGTTGTGGGATGTGCGCCCTGAGCCACCAGGCAAATATAAATGCCATTTCCTGTTGAGTTTAGCTCAGCTATGATAAGTATGACCACAAAAATGTCCGCATTCTGTATCAAAATAGTAACATTGAGTTTCCTACCTAACCCACAGAAGCCAGGAAATTCATAACCTATTCTAGGTTACAGCATAAAAAAGGGAATTAAAAAAGGAAGAAAAATAAAGAGGCACTACAAATACCAGTATCTGAACGTCAGGACAGAATTTTAGTCAAATTGTATTAACAATAATTGAAGGGGGGGGGGGGGGGTGGTGTGCAGGAGGAAGGATTCCCAGTAGCCATCCTAAAACACCATGCAGCATCTGGTACCTTACTTGGGAGATCTCTGAAATCAGTCGCAGTTTTGCTGGCGGGTGGATTGCCGGAGCAAACTCCCTCAAAGCTGCAGGATAGTCCCAGGGCTGGACTGGGGAAGGCTGGGACTGCTTTGTTCGCTAAACCAGGCACAGTCAACACTTAGCTCCCACTTCTGTCTGTTATTTGTTTGTTTTTGACATTTTGTTGTTACAAGAGCTTAAAGAATTTTTTTCTGTCTTTCTAATTCTTTCTGTGGGGCTGTTGACAGCCTTTGGTGCATACACATTTCCATTGTTTTCTCTGCTTAACCAGTTAGTCAGATTTGCCCATTTGTTTGCAGGTTCTTCAACTGGCAACAAAAGAGATAATTTTAATATATTTTTTTTTAACATAGGAAAATGTGATACAAAACCACAAACATTATTAGGGGGGATTCAGGGACAGGTGTAGTAACTAGGGCTGCTGTTTAATTTGTTTTTGAAATGGCCTAGGTTTCAGCTGTTTCTCCATTCTTTAAATGTTGCTTTAGAGTATGAACAACCAGGAAGGCAGTAAGTGCTTTCCACTTTCTAATTATAAATAGGGAATGAACAAAATTCACTAGCAGGAAGGGGAGAAGAGGAAACGACAGCCGCTGCCCCTTCTTTCCAGCAGAGGTGGAGACTTCCATGGGGGCAGCCCTTCCAGCTCAGTGCCTCCCACAGGTTTCTCTGGGAGTGCTAGCCAGTCCCTGGGCTGATCCTGTGTAGGCATTGCTGTTTGTGTGTTTTAGGGTGGGACGGTGCCCGGAGACACCTGCCAGTGCTGGTCAGAGATAGTGCTGGGTGAATATGTCGGATGATCTTGGAATAAAATCGTCCCTCCAGCCTACACAAGTTGGTTGACCCTGCTGTGAGAGACAGCCTTGACCTGCGTCTCCCTTGGCTTATGCAGCTGCAGCCACCATCTGATCCGCCTGGAAGAGCAGAGCAGCTCACCATTACATGGAGCCCCTTCATGCAAAGGCTCTGAAGAAAGCACTGAATGCAGATCGTAGTGTCCCCAGTGACAGCTGGCATATCTTCAGTGAGTGACGCTGAGGTTGGGTTGCAGGAGGGCAATGAGTATCTTGCCCAGGGATTTTCCACAAAAGTGAGACCAGGGCTTTGGGGCAGTGGCGGAGGCACGCAGCGGATTGAAAACTGTGACCACTTTATTGTAGGAAGATGACAGAACTGGGAGGATGACTTTGAGCATGCCCTGAATTGCCTTGCTTTTTTTTTTTTTTTTCCCCTGGAGTGTTAAGTCTCTGGTGCCAGCGTGATTTCTCAGCTGTGCAGAGCTCTCCATACTGATAATGTTCAGGAGAGAACATGCAGGGGAAGATCCATCTCTTTAATACAGGTATATACATGTATTTGGGTGTGTTTGCCTTTGTGCATGTGTATTAGGCATAAATGAATTCAACACAAATTTAGGGGAACTTCTAGTAATGCATGTCCCATTATATAGCTAAGCATGTTAGCTAAATATTGTGGGGAAAATACAGGCATGTGCCAAACTTTATGTTGTATTGGACTTGCACATGCTGAAACAAAACCACATGCACAACCACATCCACTAGCTAAAATGTGCAGAAGAAATTGCTACCGAAGTAACTGATCTTTGGGCGAGAGTGCCAGCTGTGTGCCTACCACTGCAAGATGCAAAGCAAAGAGGGAATAAGCAGTGGAGGTACCAGGGGCGTACACAGTCATATGTTCCTCTTTTTAACCTCAGTAACCTCTTTTCTTCCACTCGTAGCCCACATACCTCCACCCTCACCCTGAACAGCCAATGAGTATATGAAATGAAAACCGTGTTTGTTAGTTACGTGGTTCGTGATGACTAATGGAGACTTGGTTGAATAAACTAGTGGGCTTTTTTTTTTTTTTTATTGGTGGTAAAAGTAAATTAAGAATTACTCACGAGTTGCAAACGGGGACTGTTTGAACTTAATATTGCAGAAATGAAATTTATGTGAATGGGTGAGCCAAAGTGAAAATGGTCATTTGGAACCAGTTTTAATAAGCAAAATTTAAATCTGAATGGCTGTAAGCCAGGTTATGTTAAATGATCAGATGTAATGTGGGTGACTAGTTCTCGGAATGAGAGTTGACAAGGAGAAATGGACAAACTGGGGAAAAAAAGAATTCAACAGCAAAAAGAATGCATTTAAAAAAAAAACAGTAAAGAACTTGCACAGAAACATACAGTGCTTTTTGAGGAATTATTCCTTTATGTTCATGTAAAAGGCACCATGTCTTTTCTTTGTACATGTTTACATGAAAAAAGATTGTAATAATAATCAATATTCCTTTGAATAAAAAGTTAAAATATATACATGATGAAGAGAAAGACTGTTAAAGATCTTTGAAACAAAACAACTTCAGATTTTTTTTTTTTATTCCCCCTTGAATCTCAATTATTTTTCCAATCAGTTTTGGCTTTTTGCTATTGATAAAATTTTGTAAAATGAAAGTTGCATAAGCCAAGGTTCAAGCACTACATTGACTGTGTTATAAACGTTCTGGGTGAACTGTTTAATTAGCATGAGTGAATGTGGATTTGCTTGATTTGCTTTTCTTCCCCCCCCGCCCCCCCCAAAAAAAAACACAAAACAAAAAAAACAAACCAAGAACCTGAGTTTGTTCTCAAGCAACATGATTTTAGGATGTAGGACTTTAGGAGAGGTGCCGCATTCATGAGACATGATAATCTGTACAGGCTGACAATCAATGCCAAAAGTCAGCAGGCATTGATTGTGATATGTAGACCCTAATGAACCAGAATGCTGATTTCCAAGTTTAGGTTCTTTATCAGAGTACTTATATTTACATTTGTCTCTAAAACAGTGCTTAGATTTCTTGGAAATCACAGTAGTGTACACGTTTATTTCTAACAGTTCATAATCAAGTGAAAAACACACTGTCCCTTATCTGAAGCCCGTACTGCAGGGGCTGTTAGCTGTGTTCCTTGAAGTCCTAAAATTGTTGATGAACTTGTGTACTGACTGAGCATTTAGATTTAAAGCCTTTGTGTGGAGGACTTCCTCCTGGTCTGGAAGTGGAAACATTGATGTATGCAGAGAAAACCTGTTCTCGTGGTGTTTCCTGCCTCTATCGCAGCAACAGCTCACAGAAATCGTGTTCTCTTTGGTCTTCATGGGTTGCTTAGAAGCTGTGAGAGATTGGGGCAGCCCTTTGGACAAGTGCCCAAGTACCCCAGCACTCAGCCAGACCAACCTTAACCTCCTAATCCTATCAGCCCTGGCTGTCACATCTTCGTAGTTAGGTGAGAGAAAAGCAAATGTTTTTGCTATGTAGTAAAAAACTTAGTGTCCTTGTGCTCCTTTTTTTTTTTTTTTAAAAAGAGGTGCTGGCAGGGAAGGGAGATAGGATGGGGACTGCAAGCCTCAGAAACAAATGCAAGCAGTGAGGTTTGCATTGCACTTTTCAGTATGTTTATGGCAGCGGTTTACAGTGACTGAGTGTCACTAATTGCATGGACGTAACAGCGTCCAACCAAAAACATTTGGTTTTCAAATTGGCGTTGGACAGAAAGTGATTTCGGGTTCCATCATACCTCTCTGAGATGTTGGCCTGGGGAGCGCAGTGCAGGCTTTTAGCTGTATGCTCTTCCACTTTTGAGGCTCGGAGTTGTGTTTTTGATGTATTCATCAGACGCTGGGGTGATCTGGAAACGGTCAGCGTTTCTGGAAACCAGGCAGCAGCTGCGGGGGCAAGGGACTTGCTGACTCATTTCTGGGTACCGGGTGTTAACCCCCAGGTCGCATCCAGTTCAGGCAGGCATTGTCGCTCCCCGGGAAGAAGGAGGAGGAGGAGGAGGTGGAGGTGCGCGGGCAGGAGCTGGCACCGGAGGTTTGAGATTGCAGCGGGGAGAGGCGCTGAAGTCTTGGCAAGGAGGCTGGTAGTAGATGCAGCTTTGGCATAGCCAGAGCGGTCTGCAAGCAAGGATGGGCTCCATACGTGCTAGACAAAAGGGCTGGCGGGCGGCCAGGGGCTCTGCAAGGCAGCAGCGTGTGCTTGTCCTTGGGGGTGAGTGTCCTTGGCACGGGGCTGGAGGGGCCCTGCCATTGTCAGCCTCCTCTTGATTGCCCTGCGGGCCTGGAGCGGGGATCTGTTGTGTGTTTTGTTTGTCATCTTTTGTTTGCAACTTGAAGCAATCCTGCAGAGGGTAATTGTGCTGTTTGTTTCTGACAGCCCTAGCAGAGCATCCTCTGTTGTTCATCAGGCCTCGCTAGTGTGCGTGGGAACCTGCGGAAGGAGGCCAAGCCAGTCACGGGTCCCTTTTCCCCGCACATCCGAAGCCCAGTGGTGTGCCTGGACCAAGGGGAGTTGGGGCGATGGCCGTGCCATCTGCCAAAACACTGCTCTGCAGCCGGGGCTGGCTCCTTCCCTCCAAACTGCCTTGCTGGGAGGTTGCTGGGGAAGGGCAGGGGAGGACCATGCCAGCTGGGTGCAGATGAGCCCGAGCTGCCCCCGGAGCTGCGAGGGTGGCAGAGGAGCAGCAGCCTCTCCACCCCAGCGTTACCACCAAATACTTCATACTATGAAATCACAGCTGCGGGAGGTGAAGCTGAGACCCAGCTCAGGGTCACCTGTCAGGGCTGAGCCTTTACAGTGGCTTTGCCCCTCCCTGGCTTTATGCCCAGAAAAAGGACACATTCCTGCTGGGAACAACTTTTGGGGAAGAAAAGGGCTACCATGGGAAAAGCCAACCCTTCCATATGGCCCAAACAGCATGCACTGATGCCGTCGGCCTGCTGTGGGACCGTGCTGTCCTGCTGCATGTCCACAGGGTGCCAGCCCTGCCTGAAACGTGAGGGGTGCTGAGGTCACCATCCACGGCCCAAAAAAGCCATCTCCTGAACATCACGTCATCCCTGACAAGGAGGAGAGCCGCCGGGCACCACGTGGTTGAAAGCTCACGCTGGATTGCTGCACTTATCACTGCGGACCCTGTTGCAGTCGGGCAGCCATAGGGGCTGGTTGCTGGTGCTGGCTGTATCAATTGGCAGAGACTGCTATCTTGGGCTTGCGCGGGAAGCGTGCTGACACGTGAGAGGGTCGAAATCAGTCACGTCCTGAGAAGTACAAGCCGCTTTCCAGTTTGCAAGCAGCAGGGTCCCCTCGGTGGTTTGCACCTCTCTGATTATTTTTAAAAACATTTTGATACACTGCCAATTTAGAGAGATGTGGTTTCCGTCAGCCGTCTGCTCCTTTTAATGCTGGGATTTTTAGCATATTGATGTATAAATGGTTTGAGTTTTGATTTAATGATTTTTTTCTTCCCCCCTGCCCTTGGTTTTGCTTTGCCTGTTTGGTACAGAATGGTACAGCCCTCAGCCAGCACCCAGCCCCTGTGGCTTTTAGTCTGTATTAAAGGCACGAGGAGCATTGCTGACTTGCCAATTGAACGGGGTCTCGGGTACCGCTCTGTTCATTCAGGGAATGTGGATGCCTGGTCCTGTTCACATCACCTGGTCACAAAGACCAAATCTAATTCAGAGGTATCGGGAAGTAACAGGTTTGATGCCCATCATCTGCAGCACTTGGAAATCCCTTTTGAACTTAATTTTCTTGCCCTAGAACTCTTTTTTTTTTTTTTTTTTTCTTTCTTTTTGTGCTGATCTCCAGCCCTTAAAAATTAACTGTGAAGATCTGAGCTATGTGGTCTTTCTGTGTCACTGTTCTGTGATACATTAAGATGACTTGCAGTTTTCCCTATTTTCCCATTGCCTTTTTCTCCTTAGAAACACTGAGGGTGCTCTGTTGTTACTTAAAATCATGTTGTACTGTGATCTTTCTCACCTTAATTAAAGTGTTAAGACTGATGCATTTCTAAGAAAGATATCTCTTCTCTGAAGTGCAAATCTAGCATTAAAGCTATATAAGTATTAAAAATAAAAACATGCTAGATTGTAGACTTTCTAATTAAGGTCTTGTCCACATGAGTCAGGTGTCTCCCCTCTCCTGTGCCTCTTGTGATGAATGTTAGTGATTTTCTAGCCTCTAGGACTAGAAAAAGTGTGTTTTGAATGCAAAAAACAATGAGAAGCCTTATTGCCTTCCTTTACATATTTTTTTTTTTTTTTAATTTAAAAACCCTCCAGGCATTCTCTATAGATAAAAAAAGCTATACGTTTCATAGAGTATGTTAATGAATTAAGTGATCTCAAGTAACACTAGGTTTGTAATTTAACTCTGTTTATTTTTAACAGACTCAAAGAAAATTAAAAGATAAAAGAATAATAATAGCAACTGTTGGAATACATGGAATGATATGGTTTCAAAACACTGTTAGAATATATGTGCAGTATTAACTATCAGATCAAACCATATTCAGAGATATTTTTCACACAGCATTTTGCACTCACTATAAATTATTTTGAAGCTGTTAACCTGCACTACGGTATCGAGTGCTATGTCGTTGTAACTCAGTGATGAGACTATTGTGCGAACACAGTAAGCGTGTGTTTATATTACTGATAGAGTTTATTGTGTGCAAACCTGGGGAGATGTTCTTTTTCACATGGGTTTGAAAGGGGAGTAGGCAAATTCATAGCATATAAAGCCAAATGGGGCTGTTAAACAGAAAGTCCCATCTTCTGGCTTACAAATTCCCTGAACTTCAAATCATTGGGAGAATAGTCTCAGGAAATATCAATACCTGCTTTTTTCTCTTCTTCTGCACTTTCCTAACTGTCTACATGATATTGTCTAAATGCAGTCTAACCCAGGACAGGCTTTATAATGCTCTTATGATATTTCTTATTCAGAAAACAATCATTAAGTCCTTTGCCTCATGTGTGTGTCTGGTTCCGTTCATTTCCCAGTGATCCTGTAGTTTGCAAGCATCAAAGAGATGTGAAGTCCAATACAGTCGTCTTTTTTTTTTTTTTTTTCTCAACAGACAAAAAGCCAAAATATGTATAAGTGGTGATAAAGCAGAATGGATCTGGAAAAAAAATCTGTGATACTGTTACTGATAATCTTATATTCTAACTGATACAACAGAATCTAATTACTTTAAAGTTACTTTAAAAATCTGTGGGGTTTTTTGTTTCTGATTTTGTTGTGGAAAAAGTCAGACTTTTGTCATGGTCTGTATTTTAACTGGACAAAGAGACAAAATGAGAACCAGTGCTCTGAACTTCTTCGTATTTCTAAGCATTGTCTCTATGAGAAAGTGGCAAACTGGTTTGCAAACCTTCAAACACTTTAGGAATATTAAGAATCTACTTTGGTTTAGAATCCTTTAGGCAAGGGATCAGTTTAAATTAAAAAGACTGACAATGGGTTTTTTACTGGTTTAATTCTGTTTCCACATCTGTTTGGGTCATGTTTTGAAGCTTCTGGGAGCTGAAAACTAATTTTTTTCACTGTGGTTTTGATTCTGGTTTAAATGCAGATCAAAAAAAAAAAAAAACCCAAACCAAAAACCAAACAATAATTTTGCAAATTTTCCTCGAGATACAGGCTTCATCTTGACTGAAATTGTTTTGATGTTGTGTTTCTGTTTTCCAAGGCAACTGCTTCACCGGTTTCACTGCCTTTTGAGCCTGAAAGCTTGTGGGAACAGCTAATTCCTAGCCCTTATTTTTGAATCCAGATTCTAATTTAATGCTAGTCCTGCTGTCCTTTCAGTCTGTCATCATGTTTCATTTTGCCTGGATGCGCTTTCTGAGCAACCTTGTATCTTTGAGGAGGGACTGGTGATTGAAGATATCCATAGCTCTGAAGAGCTTTTGCAATGCCATTAAAGCTTTGTTTTCTTTTGATGAGAACTTCACTTTGGTACAAAAGAATCCTTTTGGGACATAACTGAGGAAACTTTTACTAAGCAGCTCAATGAGAAGTCATGGGACCTGGGAAGATGGCTTTTGAAATAACTAAATGCTTTCTATTGTAGAAACCCATCACTGTGCTTGATGCCATCAGAAAGTGCTTTATTTTGTAAGGGAGCTCAGAGGTTGCAATGGGAAGGTGGGGAGGAGCAAAGGAGAATGGCTGGGACCTACTCAGAGAAATGAGCCAGAGCAGAGCCCAGGGCAAGATATCTCAAAGAGAAAGGAGGGCTGAAATCTGTCCTTGTGTTCCGCCTACACTTCATTGCTGGTCTTTTTCCATTACTACTCTTTTATAGATATAAAGTTCTTACAAGTTTCAGAATCTTCTATAAAGCAATATATTCCTACTGGTTATTACTAGTCTGAATAATGCAAGACAAGGAAAAAGGCAGACTTTCTTAAATCTAACTTCTACACCCACTTGTAACCTTTTGACTGAAACCAATAACTTAACCTCTGAAAAATCCTGCTGTATGAAAATCCCTCCGTGCCACCCCACACACATTGCTGTGGTAGTTCAATTTCTGAGCTCTCTGCAGGTAATTTTGTCCAGTCTTCAAACACACTTCAGCTTTGTGCTGAGCTCTGGGTTAGAAGTCAAATTCAGAAATTAGTCCGGAGAGGCTGAGAGGGATCTAAAGCAGGGAAAGTTGCACTTCAGCTGTCTAACTTTTTCTGAAGGGGCAAGTTAGAGCAGCGTTAGGCTCATGGCACTTCACATTTGCTGTCGGGGATGTAGGATGAACCTCCTCAGTCATTACCTGCAAATTGGCAGTTGTTTTTCTTAAGGCTTCTTCGACAAACATATTCTCAGTGTTGCAGTGGGATCTGCCTCCACCAGACCCGCTGGGGCTGAAGTAGAAAGTTCCTCCATGGGCAGATCTGATTTAGACCCTACACTCCACCCGCAACTCTAGCCAGGGGACAGAGGGGAGCATGTGGCCAGAGGGCTCTTAAAACTATGATAAATTAGCAAACAAAGCATACTGTGAAAGCAGACATTGGTAATCCAGTCTTGTTCAGTGGTATTAGCCAAGAGCACCTTCCCTCAGCTCTTAGCTGTAGCATGGTGTTGTGCCTTTGCAAACTAAATTAAAGAGTCCTCTGCTGCTAAAAATCTAGTTGACAAGGTGCTTAAGCTGCTGAAGTCTATTGAGTATAATAAGGTCAGTTTGTCTAGCTAAAGTAATATGGCCCCCTGCCAAGACTCAGGTCAGAATAAAGGTTGTAGAAATTTTGTAGTGACTCCGGTTGAGGAGGGGAAATAACATTTACAGTGCAAGGTGTGTTTATATCACTGTAGCTGCATTTGCATATGTGATCTTCCTGACATATCTGTCTGTGAAAAACCAGACTCCTCTCCAGCATTGTTACCACTTCCAGGTTTAGACCAGGCTTCAGAGGAACTGGGATAAGACCTGGCCACAGGGACAGCTGTGTGGGAACCAGCTGCTGATCAACATGTTGCCATCGGTCTCTAAACCCTGGTCATTTTTCTGTCGGGTTTTACTTTCTTTTTCCCTAGATTGTGCATCCTTGTAACAAAATGGCTTCAAAAAAACCATGAAATAACTTCTATTAAAACTATGTGAGAGCATAGCACAGGGTCAGTTTCAGGATGTATTTTCTTAAATGCAAGCCCCCTAAGGTAGCACCATCAGTTTAGAGTTTAGCTCTGCTATGGTTGTATTCCAGCTTGCCAGTGCCGAAGGGCAATGAATTTGCCTTTCGTAGTCACTTCATTTACTTAGGGCCAGGCTGCTGTGCCTCTTGTGCTTTAGCTATGCCACCAGAGTTCAAAAGCACAGTCGTGACAAAATAGCCTAAACCAGTGCTGTTGTGGTGACTCACATCACTGATCCGCTGCCTCTGAAACCTAGTGGTTGGTATTCTCACCTGAAGCAAAATAAAGGGAAACCTGCCTCCTGCCACCATGGGTGCTTAAGGCAAAACATTTATCTTGAAGCAGGGATAAGGCAGGGAAGGAGGTGGTGGGGTAGCTCTATATGTTAGAGAGTGTTTTGACTGTATAGAGCTCAATGATGGTAATGAGAAGGTCGAGTGCTTATGGGTAAAGATCGGGGGAAGGCCAACAAGGCAGATATCCTGCTGCGAGTCTGTCATAGACCACCCAACCAAGCTGAAGAAACAGATGAAGCATTCTACAAGCGGCTGGCTGAAGTCTCACAATCGCTAGCCCTTGTTCTCCTGGGAGACTTCAACTTACCAGATCTCTGCTGGGAATACAACACAGCAGAGAGGAAACAGTCCAGGAGGATCCTGGAGTGTGTGGGAGAAAACTTCCTGACGCAGCTGGTGAGGGAGCCAACCAGGGGAGGTGCCCCGCTGGACCTGCTGTTTGTGAACAGAGAAGGCCTGGTGGGTGATGTGGTGGTCGGAGGCTGTCTTGGGCACAGTGACCACGACATGATAGAGTTTTCAATTCTTGGAGAAGTAAGGAGGGGGGTGAGCAAAACCAGTACTCTGGACTTCAGAAAGGCAGGTTGGATTGTTTAGGAGTCTGGTTGAGAGAGTCCCTTGGGAGGCAGTCCTGAAGGGCAAAGGAGTCTAGGAAGGCTGCACATTTTTCAAGAAGGAAGTCTTAAAGGCCCAGGAGCAGGCTGTCCCCATGTGCTGAAAGATGAGCAGGTGGGGAAGAAGATCGGCCTGGCTGAACAGAGAGCTTTGGCTGGAACTCAGGAAAAAAAAAGTTTACTATCTTTGGAAGAAGGGGCAGGCAACTCAGGAAGACTACAAGGATATTGTTAGGTCATGTAGTGAGAAAATTAGAAAGGCAAAAGCCCAGCTAGAATTTAAATTGGCCAGTGCAGTTAAAGATAACAAAAAATGTTTTACAAATATACCAGCAACAAAAGAAGGGCCAAGGAGAATCTCCATCCTTTATTGAATGCAGAGGGAAACATTGCCACAAAGGATGAAGAGAAGGCTGAGGTACTTAATGCCTTCTTTGCCTCAGTGTTTAATAGTCAGACTAATTATCCTCAGGGTATTCAGCCCCCTGAGCTGGGAGATGGAGATGGGAAGCAGAATAAAGCCCCAATAATCCAAGAGGTAACAGTTAGTGACGTGCTACTCCACCTAGATGCCCACAAGTCTATGGGGCCAGATGGGATCCACCTGAGAATACTGAGGGAGCTGGCGGAGGAGCTTGCCAAGTCACTTTGCATCATTTACCAGCAGTCCTGGTCAACCAGGGAGGTCCCTGATGACAGGAAGTTAGCAGATGCGATGCCCCTCTACAAGAAGCGTCGGAAGGAGGATCCAGGGAACTACAGGCCTGTCAGCCTGACCTGGGTGCCGGGAAAGGCCATGGAGCAGGTCATCTTGAGTGCCATCACACGGCATGTGCGGGACAACCGGGGGATCAGGCTCAGCCAGCATGGGTTTATGAAAGGAAGATCCTGCTTCACTAACCTGGTCTCCTTCTATGACAAGGTGACCCGCTTAGTGGACGAGGGGAAGGCTGTGGATGCTGTCTACTTGGGCTTTAGTAAGACCTTTGACACTGTCTCCCACAGCATTCTCCTGGAGAAGCTGGCTGCTCACGGCTTGGATAAGTGCACTCTCTACTGGGTAAAAAACTATCTATCTGAATGGCCAAGCCCAGAGAGTGGTGGTGAATGGAGTCAAATCCAGTTGGCAGCCAGTCACCAGTGGTGTTCCCCAGGGCTCAGTGTTGGGGCTGGTCCTGTTCAATATCTTCCTTGATGATTTGGACGAGGGGATTGAGTGCACCCTCAGTCAGTTTGCAGATGACACCAAGTTGGGTGGAAGTGTCGATCTGCTGGAGGGTAGGAAGGCCCTGCAGAGGGACCTGGACAGGCTGGATCGTTGGGCCGGGGCCAACTGTATGAGATTCAACAAGGCTCAGTGCCGGGTCCTGCACTTCGGTCACAACAACCCCAGGCAACGCTACAGGCTGGGGGAGGAGTGGCTGGAGAGCTGCCTGCTGGAAAAGGACCTGGGGGTGTTGGTTGACAGCCGCCTGAACATAAGCCAGCAGTGTGCTCAGGTGGCCAAGAGGGCCGGTGGCATCCTGGCTTGTATCAGGAATAGTGTGGCCAGCAGGATCAGGGAGGTGATAGTGCCCCTGTACTTGGCACTGGTGAGGCCGCACCTCGAGTACTGTGTTCAGTTTTGGGCCCCTCACTACAAGAAGGACATTGAGGTGTTGGAGCGTGTCCAAAGAAGGGCAACAAAGCTGGTGAAGGGTCTAGAGCACAAGTCTTATGAGGAGCAGCTGAGGGAGCTGGGGTTGTTTAGCCTGGAGAAGAGGAGGCTGAGGGGAGACCTTATCACTCCCTACAACTACCTGAAAGGAGGTTGTAGCGAGGTGGGGGTCAGTCTCTTCTCCCAGGTAGCAAGCAACAGGATGAGAGGAAATGGCCTCAAGTTGTGCCAGGAGAGGTTTAGATTAGATATTAGGAAAAATTTCTTCATGGAGTGGTTAGGCATTGGAACAGACTGCCCAAGGAAGTGGTGCAATCACAGTCCCAGAAAGTGTTGGAAAAGCATGTGGATGTGGTGCTTAGGGACATGGTTTAGTGGTGGACCTGGCAGTTAGGTTAACGGTTGGACTGGATCATCTTGGAGGTCTTTTCCAACCTTAATGATTCTATGATAGAAGCAAAAACTGTTCCCGATAACATCTCCTGGGAGAAGATGTGTCTGTGCCTACCGAGGCTCAGAGGCTGCTGCTGTCAGGCAGAGACCAAGGAAAGTGGCTGAGACAGAGCACCCAGGCTGCCGCATGTCTGCTAGGGGCTGTCAGACTGCTTTAGCTGTGTTAGTAACACATTATAGTTTAAAGCTTCTCGCTTGTGCTTTTTAAATGTCATATCTGAAATCCTCTGCCAGAAGCACACTCACCGGAAGGAACCTCTGTGGTTTTGATAGACAATAGTTATGCCAAATTTCAAGATGACCATATTTTATCTCTGTATCTGCACTTCTGTCATTGCTGCTGTTCTTCAGTGCCTCTGGGCCTGTATACAGAAGAGACGGAGGGGAGCATCTGACAGCAGTATTTCACCAGGACATGTGAAAACAGTTAAATACAGCTCAGGAAATATTTCTCCTTTTATCCAAGACAATGTGAGAGTTGCAGACAAAGGTTAAACCCATGAAAACGGTGGTTAATACCCAATTCCTAAAAAGTATGACTGGCCTCAGTAAAAATGAGACATAGAGGACATAGCTGTATGTGGGTTGTGTTTGACGGATGTGAACCAAGCTGTGCAGAGCAGGAGGTTATGGGGACAGAATCCAAAGGAAGTTTCTTGACATCGCTCACAAGGCTGGTACACAGTGTCCTGGATGGTGTCAGCCTTTGCATCCTTCTTCCATCTCTTTTTCATGAGAGGATAAATTGTTTAGAATGGCATAAAAGCCGCACGTGTGGTTCTGCAGTGGATTTGAAGAGGCAGCCCAAGGAGGGATGTTTTCAGGTGTGCCATCTCTGGGGTGACTTCTCCTCTCAAATGTGGTTGAGTGATGATGTGGTCTGTCTCATCCACTCCAATATCAATAAACAGTGAAGGAGCACTGCAAAGAGTAAAACAATTAAAGTGTAGAGGCAGCCGAAAACCAAGGAATACCTTAAATTGGACTCAATTTTTTTTTTTTTTGTTATTAGGTCTAACTGATTATTCTTAGCACAAAAATGTGGATGTGCCCTTGCATTTAAAACTCAGTTAAATATGTGATTGAGACCATAGGTTTCCAAGAACACAGAGAAACCTCTTGTACCATGCAGTTAACTTTTCAAACAACAGAAGAGAGGCACCCCCCAAAAGAAGAGAAGCCTCAGCATCAACATGGCCTAATTCTTCTGATTCCTGTAATAAATCTGGAAAAAGAAATAGTAGTTAGGAAGCTGATTAGAACTGATCTGCCTTCAGGATAAACCTGTGGCCACTGATGACTTGATTGAATGGCTCCGTCACTGTACATCAGTGATGTTTGGAGAATTTATTTTGCTTTTACCTTTTAAGTCATGCCTAAGTTGATTTTGTAATACCCTTTCACAAGGTAGACAGTGGGGACCCTAAGAAATTTTGGGAGACCTTCCAACCCTGTCCTTCGTTCTGCTTTTCTGCACATGCATCTAATGGCCACCTCCCCTGGTACAAGCAATCGTTTGTGGATGAACACTGAAGCCATTCCCTATTTAACTCTGGAAAAACTTTAGAGGGATGAGGAGATAGGGAGAACACAAGAATGAAGCTATTACACATGTATATATGGCAATTGAATCTTTCCAGCTGTGTAAGTGTGTAAAGTATATTTCCTTGGGAAAGCTCTGTGTTCCTGCTTCCCCTAATAAGAAGAAATGTGTCCAGTTTGCCATTTCCCTGAACTCTTCCTTGAATGTTTCCATGCATAAACCAGAAGAGGAGTGTGGCATTTCCCCTCGCATGCACGGAGGGGAGTGAGAACCTAAGGTGTCTGGACTTGAGCCCTTATTTCAGCAGAAAAAAAGAGGGTAAGAGGCAGCTGAGGAATCCTGTTATTGAATAAGTAAGAACTCAGCGCTTTGCCTGCACAACGCTAAATATAAGAGATGCTAGCTGTTGTTCGCTGGTGCATTCAGACTTTCAGGATATGCAAAAATCATGTCTCACAACCTTCAGAAGTGTAGCAGCTATTTTGGGTTGGGAACATTATGCTGCTGTTGGTTTTGTATGGTGCAAACAGGTAACCATATCCTGAGAGAGGAATCATTGTGTTCAGAAGGTATTTATTTTTTACTGTGAGAATCTTTAAACATGCAGTGTTTATTTATCCTTTAAACTCTGAGTGCATCTCTCCTTCACAGCTAAAAATTGTCCATGTGACATTGTCATTTAGCACTTCCAACAGTGTTGGTAATACAGTACATCTGTCATGAACAGGATTACAATTTGGTTTCACACCTCAGTCACCTCTTAAATCTTTAACAATAACAAAATCACAAATTGTGGGCACAATACAAATATATGCATGTTTTCTAACCATTCAAGATGTTTGAGGGCTTCCTAAAATCCCAGTGTGAGAGCAAGAGCCCTGTCAAGAGATAATAAGGCACCCATCTTGAATTAATTCTAATCTAATCAAATCTGATTTGATCTGATCTAATCTAATCTAATGTCTGTCCAACCAGTAGCACTTCATTATGCTATCTGCAAACATGATGCTCACACAATGGCTTGGGAAGTTACTCCCTGCTTTAGCCATGCGTCTTTTGATAGCTCTGTTGGTTAGTCCTTGCTTCCTGGCTTCAGGGATTATGCCATGGAAAAGGAGGCAGATTGTTCTGACACTGGTATGAAGAAGTTGCGTCATGTCTAGAAGCAGCATGTTTGGTTCTTTTAGGTGATGCACTCCTCTGCAGAGAGCTGATGCAAGAGTAATTTTAACAGTAACAGCTGGGCTGGTCTAAGGAAAATAACAAGGGGGAGGCAATACCTGTTACTAGCTCAAATGATAGTCAGAAAAAAAGGGATAAGCTTTTGGGTGTATCAATTTTTTTTTTAAGTCCGTTATTGCCAACTGTCTTAATTCGTCTAGTAAAAATCATGACTTGTCCCTGCAGAGCTTTCCTTGCTTACAGTAGCTGTGGCTGTTGCATTCTTCTGTGGTTTCTCCATTTCCTCGGCTCTGAAGAGTTGTCAGGTCACTGGGAAATATGTCAAGTCACTGTGGGAATCTGACAGACCTGCAGAGCCACTGTCTTCATGGTCAAAGTGGAGCAGGTTCTGGTTATATGCTGTGCAGCCACCATGACATGTACTGTGTGTATGCTGCAAGGCTGCTGGAGGCATCCAGGGGACCTGCATTTCCTACTAGTCTTCCACTTTGCTATGGCAAAGCACAGAAACAAGGCTTATTTATCACAGATTTCAGCTGATTTATAGCTAAGTGTATGTGTAAATGCTTTGCTGAACTGTTCTTTGTGATGACTGTTTGCTGACCTGAGCCTATAGAGTCCTAATCCTTCTGTGCAATAACCTAAGCAAAGATCTTCAACGCGTGTTGCAGCCTGTGCAGACACCTTGTCTGCATCCATCTGAGTCAAAAAACAGTGGCAGGGAAAATCCCTGGGACGGGAACTCGGTCATCTGTGCTGGTACCCAGTCCAAGCAGGCAGCAGCCCTCCCAGCAGGTTGCAGGCAGTGCTTGGGCACCAGTGTGGGCCATTCCCAGTGACCAGATCGCAGGCAGCCACATGGTTTTGGAAGAGCAGAGCAGCTGGTAGCATAGACGCGGGCCACCCTGTGCTGGCTGGCCTCGGTGGCCAAGAGCAGTCCCCAGCAGGTTTAATTTAAAGCTGTACAGGTACAGCTTTAAGGCTGAAATGTCTTTGTGTGATGGCGAATAGTTTTTCATGCCAAATATTGATGGGTATTTAATATACACTTTGGGCACATGCTGTGACCAGGGAAGATTGCCTACTGATGTTGTGTGAGTGCTCCTGATTCCTGCAGTGCCGTGGTGTGGTATAAGCACAACAGAGAAGAATCACAAGTGTAAAGTGCTTTAAGATCACACTCTAGCAACTTTTACCAGAAAAATAGTCTTGATTAGAAGTGTGACTTTTTTAACAGCATTTCTGTACTACCAAAAGCCCTTTGTGGGCATGGTTACGCTAAGGGAAAAGTAAAAGCTTTGGCCAGTATAGCTTATTTAGTTTGGGGTATCTGTGTAAGCTGTGTTGTCAAAAGCCTGGTGCTATAGGCAGAAGCAGCTCTTCATGTGGAGGGCATAGGTACACCAGTCGACCTTGCCTGGAGTTCTTCCAGCACAGATTTGCAGCACTACTGAATTTTCCATTATAAGCCATTTTTGCATGAATTTCCATGGGTGGCTGTAAGGACTTGTCTCTTCCCAAACCACTGTTAATTCCTGTGACCCTCCCTGCCAACAGCAGTGCTCTGGTATGGTCCGAGCGCAGGGAGGTGGTGAGGACGGCCGCTTGCCTCTCCATGCCTCAGCTCACGACCACTGCTGCTCGGCCGCATGGCAGCATCCCTCTTCCCTGGGTGGACAGGATCAAATCCCTCACTAAGCCTGCCCCAGGGGGTCAGTTACTCTGAGCTGGCCTTGCAGCAAAATTGTCTTGCTTGGTTTTCCACTCTGTTGGTAACTTGGCTAAACTCAGGTATAATAGTTACTCTGAGGTCAGACCGGAGTCAAAAGTAAGACAAAAGTAAACACAGAAGTTAGGAGTAATTTATTGAATAAATAAGGGGTAGGCTGCATGATTTCTGAGCTACATGAGTACTTGAATTAAAAGAATTGTGTGAATACCTGACTTCATCAGGTCATTTCATTTAGTGTGTGCCCACGCAGCCTCAGCTGCAAAGGCTGGATCTACAGCTGGCAAAACTCTCATTATGCTGAATTTTCAGTTCTTTTCCCTTACCAAAGAATTACTTTTTCACTGATAATAGATGCCGATGGAGAACCTTGTATAGGTGTTTCTGGGAAGTGCCGATAACAAACTACGTGTTCTAGGTCAGCTTAAGGCTCCATCCGGGCCAGTTTCCCATCTACCCGGCAGAAGATGCCCAGAGAAGAACATGAGACCGGGGAAAGTCTATATTTTCCCAGAGGACTTCCTTAGTCTTAACAAATTATAGTTCAGCCCCATCCCTAAGCCTCAGACAGCCTTGATCTTTGGTTTTGGACAGGTATAGTGTTGCTCAGAAACGGTTCAAAAATTCGATCCAAGTCTCCTTTTATAATCTTCAAATCAGAAATTTTAACAGTTTAAAAAATAAAAAAATAAGATAGTTTGCTGCTTTCAGCCATAGTGTAGCAAACTGTCTTCTGATTTACCTAGACTGAACTCTAAGTCCATCTAGAGTTTAAATAAAGGTTAGAGTTCTGCTGCAAACCCATTTCCAGAGAGATGCATGGTTGTGTTAATGGCTGTGCCCTGTCCCGCGTGTAGAAATGTTTTGTCTGTCTGTCTTCCTAATACATTACTCTACACGAAGTAGAGGGAAGAAAAACTGCAGTAAGGGATCGGGGTGCCAGGGCAGGGAGGGAGGAATGTGATAGAGAGAGGAGAAGAAAACAGAGAGAAGAGGCAGATCTTGGGGATACTTAAAAATAATTAAATAGAGTAGGAAAGTAGGAG
The DNA here is from genome assembly GCF_965183815.1 of Platalea leucorodia. NCBI lineage: Eukaryota > Metazoa > Chordata > Aves > Pelecaniformes > Threskiornithidae > Platalea > Platalea leucorodia. The sequence continues at coordinate 124,797,221 of NC_138823.1, forward strand.
TAAAGGTAAAATTCCTTTCACCTAAGTGCTGGTGCACAGTTTGTCCTTAATTCTACCTGTGTGGTGCTGCTGCAAGGGAAGCCTCCTTTCCCCCACCCTGGCCCAGATGAGTGCACTGAACGGGGTCCACAGCGACCGTGGGACTGCTAGATCCCCTGCACGGGGAAGGAGAGGGTGCGTGGGCAGGAGTTTTGGCAGCTCTTGGATCAGCTTAGCTGTAGCATCAAGCTGCATCTTGGACATTTAGAGAGAAGTGAAAGCCACTGCCCTCAGTGGAGCAAAATAATGCCTCTCGTGATGGGGTGAAACCTCGCCTCTCTCCCATGGCTATGAAGAGCGCTTCAGGCAGGCAGCTTAGAAGTCTCAATAAGATGCCTGACATCAAGTAGATGCATCCTCTTCCTTCTCCAAGGAAATCCTGTGGGCAATGGCAGAACTCCTGGAAGTGCACTATATGTAGTATAAGAAAAGAAAAGGACAAATCAAGAGAAACACGATAACTGATACCATAATCTTTTATGGATTGTATAGGGTTTACTATGCAAGCACCATGAGTCTGTACACATGCACACTCACTTGTGCCTCTGGTATGAGCAACAGAAACTCACACGCTCATATATATCTGGTATGAAGCGCACAGGGCATAAAAGGAAAACTCTTCTGTAAGCAAATTCGTCAGTGTTTGGATCCTGCATTAACAACACTGTAGGACTACCAATAGGTAGGTGGTCCCAGGAAGAAAAAAAACATGACTGTTATATTTCCCATTTCTGAAAGGGCAAATTGATACCCCTGTGCCAACGCACCAATGACCCCGAGCAGGCAAAAGTCTACTGCGCATGCAGGAGATAGGGCACAGCAGGGAACCGCAATGCTGGCACTTAGCAGATTGCATGTCAGGCTCTTCTCAGTGGGCTTTGCAAGCCCATCAAGGACAGAGATAGAAGAGAGAGGATTTTGCGTCCTACTGAGAGGCTGTGAGAGCAAAATGCAACTACATGAATGCTTTTCTCCTCTGCAGTAGACATGTTGCATGAAAAAAGAGTCTCAAGAGCAAAGGGTAATGGGAACAGTTACCTGCCCCATGTGAAATATTTGCCCTGTAGGGTAACAAAACACTTCAGAGAAGACTAGTTGAAAAGATTTGGGCAGAATTCTCTTTTTCTACATATTCTCTGTATGAGAGATGAAAGATGGGTCTGTCCTGCTCACAGGTCAGGACTCCACTATACCAGCAGACTGATAGATTCCCAGCAAAAGACACTCCTCATTTCAGAGAGCTCATCGTCTGACAGCTGGACAAGAAGCTCTGAACAGAAACCCAGGTATGCCAACCAGACAGAAACGGTGGGGCATTTCTGTTCAGCGCTTTGGCTGCCTACCCATCTAATGAAGAAATGTGGGTTGGAAATTAAATTGTTGCTCTTTGCTGTAGCTTTTTGAAAATGCATCTCATCAAAGCACAGAGTTAAGAACATTAAGGGTGAGTGCTGGGGAATTAATTGAGCTGGTCACATTCATGCGGGACGAAAGGCACAAATCTCAGCGGTGACTGGGTTATGGGCCCCAGGGCAGGCAGTGACATGTCTGTCGTGTGGCAGTCTCAAATCTGGGCTGGACGTGTTTCTGGCATTTAATGTGGCTTAAATGTGCCCTTGTGCTGGGCATGGGGAGGGAAGATGACTCTTGAATAAGAGCCATCACCTTTGACATAAAAACCTGGCCACGAAACCTGTCAATGACATTGCAAATTAGAGAAAGCATAGCTACAGCCCTAGTCTGAAGAAGGCTGCATGTCTGCATGGCTACAAGCAGGTCAGGTAGAGCACTAAACGAGCTGCACAAGCACCTGCATGGCAAGGCTGCAGCGCTGCAAGTCCAGCGAGCTGTCACCTCTCTTAGTCGTAAACCCCTAAGAACTGATTCTTCTGGCTTTACGCTCTGCATAATCATTAACGCCACTTCCAAGAGTTTGGTTAGTGGGTGTAAAATACTACCAATTAGTAAGGCATCATTTTACCACCACTTCACGCTGCTGTAAAATGAGAATGTAGGCTATGGAGCAGCAAAGAACCGAGCAGCCCCGAGTATTCACTTCATTAGAGAATCAGTTGCTGTATGAATGGGAAATAACAAGGGCAAATCCGTCCATGCTGGAATTACACAGGGCTTGGGCTAGATGGTTTAATGGAAAAGGAGAGCAATAGAATAGGAAAATTATTGAATGAATATGCAGTGCCAATGGACTTGGAGCAGGGAGTGAATTTTACTTCCAATTTTCCTGCTCCTATGTGAAACTTCGAGCAACACTCTAACGTGTTTAAAATAATTTGTATAAATATATAACATATGCACATATAAAGACATGTGTGTGTAGGTAGTGTAAATATATATTTGGAGATGACACTGTTCTCAATACGTTTTCCAGGGTAATTCTGTTTGAAAGAAAAATTCTTTTGCCCTCTCAAGTGGATTCTCATGCTCTTTGCATGTGTCTTGCCTGTGGAAGGTAGGTACTTAATTTTTTTTTTTTTCTCTAGTTTAGTTTGATTTTGGGTGCTCTTTTTTTTTAGGTCTGCTTTGCCGTAGGCCCTGAAAACAATAATAAAAAAAAAAAATACTGTGGCAGTTGCTTCCATGTGGCTTGCCAAAGGGGTGTTAAGAAATTTTCCTGGTTGCTCTGTATGTGTGAGCTGCAAAGAGGTGATAAATTGCTGAAGGAAATTAAAGTGGGGGGTTGAAGCTAAAGTTTTGTACTCTTCTGATTTGGGCAGTCTTGGATTACAAGCTGCTGGTTGTGTTGGAAATCAAAAGGTTAGTTGCTTTCTCTGACTTACCCAGGAGTGCTGCAAAGACAGATTAATAGATAAAAACATCACGTAGCCTCTGGTGCTCTCTCTGCTTGGTTTGCTTAGGTGCTGGAAAAGGAAACCACGATATATCAGAGAGGAGCAGCTAAAGTGGTAATCGTAATACTTTGGACAAGCAGTCATTTCTAATTGTGGAGATTCCCACAGACCGGGACTCTTGCGCTGCCCTCCCTTTGCTGCAGCACGGAGGCACCCAGCGCCTGCACCCGTCGGACGTCGGCTCCTCCTGTGTCACTCGTTGGCTGGCAGCAAAGGTGGCTGGGTATCAGCTTGAAAATTGTTTCTTGGATTCTTTCAAGGCCGTTTAGCAACTGGTGCCTCTCGGTGAGCGGCGCTTTGCTGGGAGTGGGGAATTCGTGGCTGCCAGAGTACCAGTCACAGCTCCATTATTTTGCTTTACCTTACGGTGCCCTCAATGCACCCATCTTTTCCAAAATTAAGATCTCTTTCATTTATGCATTCATCTGTAGTGCTGCTTCACAGGTTCACACAAGAGGTTTTCTTTCCCCTTCTCCTTCCCCTAAGTCCGGGGCTGTTGCCGTTTTGCCTTCAGCATCGTCAGCCGAACAGAAGTAATACTGGCTCTTAGCTAGAGCTTTGGGTCAAAATATTTTGCAGTGCCTTGCAAAGGAAGGGAAGTTTGTGGGCTCTGGGTTGCAGGTGGGGACACCAAGGTGTGGGGCTGTGGCAGGAGTAACCCTGCATTATTCAGCAACAGGCAAGGAAACCTGGCCAGGCCAGGTGATGGCTCAGAGCAGCGTGTGGTTGCACTGCTAGCCAGGACCTTCAGTCTTTGCTACACTATCTTACTTTAAACCTGCCTGAAGCTTGCTTCAAACGCAGCTCTGACACTGGGTTGAGAGACAGGCGCTCAGAAACCTGCCCGCAGCTGCGTGCAATGTCACACAGGCTGCTGCTGCCCTGCTCTGCTGCTCAGGGTGGCTCCTCGGCCACAGCAGCACTGTGAGAGACCGGCATCTACAGCCACAGTTCACAGTCCGGCCCCTTTCTGCAAGCTGGTTTTCTCTGTCCTCAGTGGCTGTAACCTGGGAGCCAGCGAGGTGCAAGCCAGCATCCTGCTGCACATTTTTGGGGTGGGGGCAGAAAGGCAGGGGCAGTAACACTTACAACCCCCAGCGTGCCTCAGGTGTCCAGAACTGCCAGCAGTCCAGCTTGCATAGATTTTCCTGGCCTTGCTGCAACTGGCAGGACCGAAGTGGAGAGCGGGATGTGCCTGCAGAGATAGCTGGATGTAGTGATGTAAAGGGGCAGGGGTTTCCCAGGCTGATATTCAGACTGGAGCTGTAGTGTTGACGTCCTAAGTCTGCCACTTCCTTGTGAGACTATCACTGCTTGAAAGAACCATATTTTTTTGTTGTTTGCAAGGCTGTGAAAATACACACGCGCACAAACACATATCCGGGATGAGGCTGAAGTGAGACGCTAATGCTCACCTTCCTACAAACACGTGTGAGACTTACTTAGACAGCAGCTCACCGGCGTGCAGCCTGGCATGGCGTACAGCAGAGCTGCCGCCCAGCGCTGCTGGGCCAGGGGATCCCGGGGTCAGCTCCAGCACATGGCAGTGCAGAGGCACCCACTGCCCAGCTGCAGAGAGGGTGCATGAAGAAGGAAGAGGATTGCCTCTGTCCTTTTTCTCTCATATGCCTTGGCCCCATGAAACGCTCCACAGTGCTGCTGCCTAGAGAGGAGTGGGCTGGCGACCCAGCACAGCAGGTTGTGGTGTCCAGCAGGTCAGGAATGACCTGGGCGGAGGTTAGGCACCAACGCAGAAGCAGGCATCTCCTCCATCCCTCCAGGAAACAGGAATTAAAAGTGGGGGAATCACCCTTTAACCTATATCTGCCCCAAACACCTTTGTTAAAATAAATATTGCCATTTGACAAAGAAAAACACTCTATTAAGGCAAGCTTACAAAGATATTCAAAGCAGCAATGGCAAAACATTAAAACTGAAAGTAACAGCATGCTGCCCTCAAATCGGCATCGTTTGCTGTTCACTTCTGAACCATGGTCCCCTGTGAAACATCAGCTGCATGGGGGGAACCAGGTGGGAAAGGGTGGGAGTTTCTGTGAGCATGGACAGTGCCATGCTGTCATGTCTGCTGCACTAGCACTGGACATGGTCATGGACCATCTTGAAGGGTCTGGGAAGACAGGTCCAATTGTGGAACATGAAAAAAAGAGGAGTGAAAAAACATGATGATGTCCAGTTGGATTATGTCAGGTCAGCCAGCGTGAGTTGTAAGTACACGTAGTAACCAGTCAACTGACAAGCCAGAGCTCACATTTTGCTCACAACATGATTTATCCAACAGTTGCAAGTAGCAAACCGGTATAGTCAAAATTAAGTTGTTCCTTCACAGAAAGAAGGAAGGGAAGCTTTGTTTTCTTAGTAATGTATCACAAATATTGCACTCTGCCTTTGCACAGTGTAGTGTAAACTCGCTTGTAATTTGTGCTGGAGGGGGGAAGTCAGCTCTGTGTCTCTATTTCATTGTAAACTTATATTTGGCATCCTTTCCTTGCATTGATCCCAGCTTTGATATGCATTAGTAAACATCTATGCCACCGACATTAATACTGAGTGAGCTTATAGTGATTTGTTATATTAGATACTAAAAAACCGTCATGAGACTATGATTTGTTAGTGTTATCTCCTACACCTTGCGTAGAGACGCAAGGATGATTTGGTGACATATCATCCTTGACACATGACACATAGAGACCATGCTTCAATCAACACGCCGTGCCTCTGGGCAGTGTGGTGTTACAGCCTCTGCAGGGGAATGCCACTGCCTGCGAAGCCGCCTCCCTTGCAACTAGTGGTGATGGCAGGGCTATGGAGACTCTGGGAAGCAAGAAACCAAGCCTGGTATTCAAAAATCAAATACACCAAAATATAACAAGTTTCCTGCATGATTAACAACGTTTCATTATTTGCAGACATGTCTAAGCAAGTCAGAACCTGCTTTTCTTTTAATTATTTATTCTGCAAATAAATTGAGGCGTAATAATCCTGGTGGCTCCATTGGCAGTAGGTCTGGGCATAAACCCATCACAATTTGTGTCATTTCATTTTAATTCTGCTTTAAATCACCCTGTTTAATTAAATTCTAGTTGTCCTGATTTACTTGAGCATGGTGTGCCTGTGCCATGTACTTCAAAATATGTGGTGGTAATGAGCAAGTACCAATGGGGTGATGTTGTGATCAATAAAATTATGCCAGGTATGAAAAAAGCTAGATTATTATTATTTGTTTAGAAGTGTTGTCAGGATACGTTTTCATAAACAGTAGTTCAATCTGGTTTTGCTGCAAGCAGGATCTGGTCTTAGCTGTCCATTGGCAAAGAAACAGCAGGTTTCGTCACTGCCCCAGACTGACGTCATTCTTCCGAGAGGGAGGAGATGTTGACAAACCTTTCCTGCTGGTAAGTATGACTTGTTGTAACATGGCAGCTGAGCAGAAAATAGTGGTGGAGGTGCTGCTTCACACAAACAAGACTTCAAGCCCAAGCTCCTTTTCAATCTGTTGAGAAGATCCTGTGTTTTAGTGACGCGGATGTGCCTGTCGTGTGAGGTGAGCACTGACTTTTGGCTATACCAATGGTAACGAAGGGTTACAGAAATGAGGAAACTCAAAAATACAAACACAAATATCAGGCCTTCAGCCCACCCACTGGGCATTTCTAATTGTCAGGTGAATGGATGAGAACTGTTCTGATAAATGTCATGTATCTTGTGGGTTGTTACACGATGGTGATGGGGAAAAAGGGAAGGCACAGAAAGGAGAAAGCTGGGGCTGCCCATATCTATTTGGGAAAATATCAAGCCTTTCATTAGAAATGCCTTTAAAAATGTTATCTGGAATTTATAAGAAGGCACAGTTGGTCCTGAAAATACTGGGTTTTGATGCATCGCCGGTGAATATCAGATTGCTACCAGGGCTTTGCACACACCGACACTTCAGGCTCAGTGGCAAACAGGCAAGAATGCAGGTAAATGCTGGACAGGTGGGAAGGTGCTCCCGTGCTCAGCCCACACTAGTTGCTGCTGGCAAACTGGCTTTCTGTCCTTGCAGACAGCTGCAGGCTTCGATTCACATTTCCTGATGTTTAATTGCCAAAATGAAAACCATATATATGTATGTATATATAATTACTGCATTGCTCAAAATACCATTGCCTATGGGCAGGAATATTAACATAAGATGGGATCAATAGCAATTTAATTTTCCAGGTTGCAAATTGCAGTGACAAAGACTTGCACACAATTCCCACCTCTCCTAATGCCTCCATATAAAGGCAGACAACAGCAAATCTCCTAAATCACCCCAGAGAGACTTGCAGGAGCTAACGAGTCCTCAAGGATTTACAGTGCAGTATGCAGGCACTAGAGTTTGTAGAAGCAGCATTGATCCTGTTAGAAGAGTTAAATTAGGACTTTGGTTCTACCTCGTTATTTACTTTAGTAAGAAAACTTGCACACGTAATGTAATTTTTATATCTTTGTGGCTATTTTCACATAACCATTTTGAGGGAGTCTCTTCTAAGGTCTCCTCTAATGCCTCTTGCCACCTCAGGGTGGCAAAAACCACCTCGTGGCACAACATAAGCATCAGCTCTGGCTCCATATGTGTGTGCAGGCTTTGATTAGGTACGGTGACTGTGGTAAATGACAGCGATTTTGCTAACACTGCGCTACGGTGTACATGACGTGGGAGTTAGCGTGGGCTTGCACCGAAATTTGCAGTGTCACGGGTAGTAAGTACGCACTCTTCAAAGCCTCGCGTACTCAGGGAACTTTCAATGGTTTAACCTAAAATGAGTTTCATACTGAAGAAAACTGTACAAGTACTTGGTTTCAGTTTAAACACAATTATCTTAATGTCATCTCTTGGGGAGTTGTTTTTTCTTTTTTTACCAAAATAAGTTAAATGAAATGAAAGGTATCTATCTGCCTACAAGAAAGGTGTTGGACAGTCTGGCATGGGCATCGGGGCCCTTGATTTGCATTGGTTTTTCTTAAAGCCTGTCAGTCGGTGTGGTCAGAGGTGAGTCCCAGACACACCATAACATCACAGCATGAGGGATTTGTCCTCAGGAGCCAGAGCTGCGGCCACTGAGAGAGGAAGAGCCAAGAACAGAGTTCACTTGGCTGCACCTAACTCCTGAGGATGTGCAAAAGCTCTTGGTCAAAGACTCTGACTGCCTATCTCCAGCTTGGGCATCTTAAATTAAATCTTCTCATTTTTGTATCCAATCATCTGTTCATCTTCCTTTTGTGTAGCTCTCAGCCATGAAGCTTTGGCTCTGTGATAGGATATTGCTGAGCTGCTGCGCGAAGAATAAACTGCGCTTAGAGGGTGTACACAAGTGTGAGGAAAGCCACAAATGCTTCCCTCATACGTGATGATTTTTTTCCGTGTCCAGTATTGTCTTAGCTTTATTTTCATCACTTCACACATAAGAAGATAAATTAATGGATATGCAAAACATCACACAGTGAAGTAAAGCCAACACCTGAAGTAAGGACTTCTACCCCAAGCAGAGGTTTGTCCCTCCAAACTTTGACCCTGTGTTAGAGACAGTGGTTTTGTAAAGTACATTTTGAAAATACATGTGGTAGCATCTTGTGGCTTAGTTAATATATTTAGACTCATTCTATGACATACACAGTAATTGCTTTTCAGTGAGGTCCTAGATACACGAAAGATTTAAAAAAATGTAAGACTTTTCATTGATGGCAAGTTTTAAAAAATAAAAGCTGGCTTATTACTTGAAGGAGAGAAAAGGCCATGAAACAGGTATTTTTACTCAGCAAAAGAGAAGATTTTTAGCTTCTAAATATGCAGAGACACTATATCAACTGCCACAAATGTGTGCTGGTTATGCAGCCAACAACACTTAATTATCAGTTCTACAGGAAAATTAGGTGAGAAAATTACTTGTCTTTTTATATTTATTTTATTTATAAAAGACCCAAAGATGATGACAATTCTCTCACTACAGCATGTTAGACATAGATGGCTTGTCTGTCTTATTCTTCTCCCTTGGTGATACAGATTGATAAATTTCTGCAGTGTACACAATTTAATTTGTGTTACTCTTTTACAAAGTTTTTTTCTGCAGTTTTGAAGAAAGCTGTTTTGGTAGAGATGAAGCAGTCTTATCTTTTATAGTGTCCTAGATTAGAAACATTTGAGATATGGGGGCAAGAAAGCTATTTGGTCCTATACATTGACCTTCTTTGCAATGTGTGGGTCATTGTTTTTGTGTGTTGATATTATTTGTGTATGCATCTATGCATACATATGCATTTCTTCACTATGAGAGTGATGAGGCACTGGAACAGGTTGCCCAGAGAAGCTGTGGATGCTCCATCCCTGGAAGTGTTCAAGGCCAGGTTGGATGGGGCTTTGAGCAACCTGGTCTAGTGGAAGGTGTCTCTGCCCATGGCAGCGGGGTTGGAAACAGATGATCTTTAAGGTCCCTTCTAACCCAAACTGTTCTGTGATTCTATGGTCTCGCTTCTTTCTTCCTCCAGAAATCATTTGGGGCATCTAGCAATACCTAGGCATGAAGATGCTGGTCATATTAGTGTGGCTTGATGTGTCTTCAGTAGCTTGGTTTGTGTGTATTTTTGGTCCCAATGATAAAGTGAACTGGTCTGGTCTATGCTTGTAATTTTCCTTCTCATTTTCACTAAGTAAACAGCAGACCTGTTCTTGAGTAATGGTTTTACCATACAGTATTTGTCAGCATCCCTACTTCAAGTTATTTCTGGGTTATACCCAGCCTGATTATTTCTTCCCAGTGCAGGGGCAGAAATAAGCAGCTGCGGTTGGAGGGAAGAATAGGGCAGAGCATGGATGGGACCCCAGCAGTACCACAAGCCTGTTTTGCTGCCGAACATTTTGTATCGTGAAATCACAGCCCCATGGAGCATGGGAACAACAGGAGACATTCACAGTTTTCAGGGTTAGATCTGAATTTGATCAATAATTTGATTCCGACTTTGCTAACCCTGAAGCATACAAGAAAAATTTCATCCTCTGAAAATGCCTTAATATATGATTAGTTCCACTTCCCAGATTGGGCTTTAATTCCTTCATGCCCACGTGTATAGTAAAACAGGAGATTGTCCAGACCCACAGTCCAGTCTGTGCTTGGTCCCGACTACTTTTTCTGTAGATGTTCTCATCACTCTTAAAGGTAATCTTTACCTTCTTTTTGCTTAGTTATATTTAAGCTGAATTGGTTTCTCTGTCCAGGGGACTATACACGAACAGGGAGACGGTGTGGCACAGGGGATGCTGAAGTAGACGTCACTAATGAAAGAAATGTTCTTCAAATGCCAGCCTCTGCCCCATGCTGGAAGAGAGTCTCAGAGAGCAGCAACAGCTACCGTGAAGCGTTTGTTTCATTTTCCTTGCCCTGGGGGATCCCGAGCGACTCTGCTGTGTGGAGCAAAAGACAAGGAAAGGGGAAGTGGAAAAGCAGGAAGAGAAATCAATCTTTGAACATCAGGGTAAGAAATAAACCATCAGGGACTAAACTGGTTTTAATTTTGTCTCTGGTAACGTAGGACTCTGGAGCACATCTGCCACCATGGCCAACGTAGCTGCCAAACAGGAATATAACAGGAAAAATCTTGGCTAGAATATGATGGAAGAGAGAAGAGAAGAGAAGAGAAGAGAAGAGAAGAGAAGAGAAGAGAAGAGAAGAGAAGAGAAGAGAAGAGAAGAGAAGAGAAGAGAAGAGAAGAGAAGAGAAGAGAAGAGAAGAGAAGAGAAGAGAAGAGAAGAGAAGAGAAGAGAAGAGAAGAGAAGAGAAGAGAAGAGAAGAGAAGAGAAGAGAAGAGAAGAGAAGAGGAGCAATGTTGAGAGGGAACAGGCACCTAGGTCTCAGCATTCTGCAAGTTTCCATCCAGTATATCATCCTACACCAGTGGTGACTGCCTGTTCATCAGTGGTAAGGGGAGAGTGCCCCTGGGAGTGCATGGCATTTCAAGGAAAGAAGATCATAGACAACGTCCTTTTGAGAGCGGGTTTGGCTGTTCCTTGCATAAAATAGGAATAGTAATGGCTGAGCAGGAGAGTAGTGTTCCCAGGGTGGAAAGTAAGGGAAGTCGTTTATAAAATGTTGGTATGTCAATTAGAAGGAACATGTTAATTTGCCCTTGATTTCCATCAGGTGCCAAACCATTAAGAGCATATCTGATGGATTAAAACTGGAAGAGGTGAAAGAAAGAGGGAGAGGGGCAAATCTGGCAAGGCAGAAAATGTAAAAATGGGTTTCCTTCCAGCAGCCTTCCCTCCGAGGTGCTCGGGTGGGCTCACTGATGACCCAAAACTGTTATTCCTTACACTAATACCTGGTAACCTCCCCAGCAGCATCCTTTCGAGCCTGCCTGGCCCACAACGCCTGGAGCATTTCCCCTTCGTGTGCTCTGCTGCCTACCTGCTCTGGCAACAGTATGGTGTGGACGCCCCTTCCACCAGCTCAGGGCCACGCCAGGTTGCCCTCAGCTCACGGAGACAGCTATGACTGGTCAGCATATGTGCCGAGAGGTCAGTGTGGGCAGAGGTGGGAAAGGTGGTGGGATGGATCTGCCCCCACTGCAGCACTGGAGCCAGCCCCGCTTGGGCAGCGACCTGCTGCTTCCCATGCAGCATCCTGACACGTGGAGAAGACCATGGCCAGGAAGGGAAGGGGCTGGTGGGTGGTGGGCAGCCGGGAAGGGCGGGCTTTTGTGGCACAGCAAGGTTGTTCCAGGTGCCGTTATGTTTACTGTTTTTTTTAATTAGTTTTCCTGATCATTTGTTAATAAGCATGCAAGCAAGGGTCTAGCTGGCTGTTGGAATTGGTACCAGTTCTGGTACTGGTGTGTCCAGCCAATTTCTGTATTTTCTAGGAGTGCACATGCCATTGCAGCCGAGGAAATCATGCTCTCCCGGGACTCAGATCTAGCAGTGTCTAATAAAAGGCCTGATGAAGAGAAATTTCTGCAAGATTTATTTTCCCCTGGGAAATTAAGCATTGTATACCACAGCACACATGGCATATGGCTGCCTATCCATGGGAACACTGAATCCAGCCCCTGATTCAGCAAAGTACTGTAAGTGGTGTTTAGTTGTGATAAACGGGACTTAAGCGCAGGTCTAAAACTGGATATGTGCTTAACTGAATCAAAGCCATTTGCATTTTTGCATAGACAAATATAAACCACTGAGATTTGTATTGTGACTTGAAGCTGTTTATTTCTTAGGAAAGCACTGGATCAAAAAATGGAAGTGAGCCTATTTTCCAGATTAATTCCATTTATTTTAGATGTGTGTTACTCTATCTCTTCACCTTCCACATATCACTTGCAAACGAGAAAAGGTACGCATAAATTGATTTGCAAGTGCACAATCCACATAGTGCAACGGGTCTTCTGTCTGTTATCTTTATTATTGCTATTGTATCACCCTGCTTTGGCCACAGGAGACAATAGCCATATACTTTGTGGTGGACGGTTAAGAAACTGTCAAACAATCGACCAGATTTGTTTTCTTGGCTGATCGTTTACAGATTTGTTTATGCTTTAATGTCAAAGTGTTTCTCTCCTGGTGTGTCTTGCTGTCTAGGAAAGAAAACACTCATGCTGCCTGCCACCATGTAAGTGTCTAATTCTTTTTTTAATGTTAACGGTAGGTTGTAGCAGAGAACCCTAGAACAACATTTTAACTCTTAAAAACTAGTCTCCTTGGTGGTTTTAAGTTATTTGCTTCTCAATTACTTTGAAACTTGCTCTTGCATTTAAAAAAAAAAAATCTGATATGTCATTTTTCTAAATAGCAGTACTTCAAAAACAGAGGCCTGCTGCTGGGTGTCATTCTAGGCTTTCAGACACCACCATGTTTCTTTTGGAGCTTTCGGAGGCTCAGAAATCTGTATGCGAATACCCAATAGCCTTTTGCATTAACCTCATTAAGGTCAATAAACATTTCACTTTAAACAGCAATGCTCTCAGGTGGGAGAGTTGAAGGTCCAGCCTGCTTATCTCTTTTCAAACAGGTGAATCGTTATTACCCTCTGAAAAACTGGAATATAAATCCTTCTCTCATCTGTAACTATTACAGCCTGTGATGCAGAGTGCTCAGGGTTCATTCGTTCTCTCTCTTTCTTTGGTGGTCATTTGGCCGCCAAATTCAAACACACTCTCTTAAACAGTCATGCAATCACGCTAATCTCCAATATCTGCACTAATTTCCTTGTTCTCCACTTTGCATTCAGTCTAGAAAACTCTGCAGAGCCACCACAGTGAATCTGGGGGACACAGCAGCAGCGGCAGCTGGACAGACGCCCCGTCCATGTAACAGCTCCGCTGCTGCAGCCAGGTCACCGGACGGGCCTTCGGATGGCAGGAGGTTCCATGGGGGAATGAAGAGTGTCTGTGCAGGGACGCGCAGGTACAGAGGGGGTGAAGCAAGAGCAAAGGCACATAGTGCTGGAACTAAAACAGAAAATTGAGATTTTGTGCTAAGCTTAAAAGGGAAAAATTTCTCTTGACATCCAAGGAGGAGGCATGGCTTGTTGGGTAGAGCAGGAAGCAGAGTCAGGACAGACTGCTGGGTGTTATTTCTTACTTTGTTACTGGCTGTGGTGAGACTTCATATGTGCCCCCATTTCCTATCTTTAACATGAGGGTTGTACTTGCTAAAATGGTAAAAACCAATAGCTCTGCAGGAGCTTTGGCTGGTAGACAGAGAAACTACTTGGGATCTGGTCTGTAACTCATGACAAATTGTGACTACGCTTCTTTAAAGTCACTCAGCTGAAGTAGTAAATGCCTCAATTAAATAAACTTAACAAATTTTAAGCTATTTTTTAACATGACAGCCTTTAAAAAGAGTGGGACTTAGCCCAGCTTTTGTTCTTCACCCAGAAGTCTTTTTCATGCTAAAATAAAATATGCAAGAAGTGTAAGTAGGAAGAAGAGGGGAGACTGTGTCCCCTCTCTCCTCCCTCACACTTGGAGCCAGCAGCTGAGATTCAAATGCAAATGCCAGTACTCTCTAACTCTCCAGGAACTTCTGAGTCTTGGTGTCTTACACCTATGTGATAACTTTAGGCTAAATTAAAAATCAAAGAGATTTCCCCTGGAGTAAGGTATTGCTTGTCACGAGCGAGGATATCATAATCGGAGCTGCCAGGAGGTTTATGAACTCCACTTGCCAAAGGAGGCTTTGGGACTGCGAAGCACCATAGTCTGTAGTTTGTGTCTGGAGCTACTGCCTTCCCTGAGCCAGATGTGTAAAACGAAGAAACGTGCTTCAGATTCCATTTAAATGCCAATACGCCTCTCTTTTCTGTGTGAACTTGATGGATTTTGGGGGGCTGAGATTGTGCCCCAGCTCTTGCCCTGCTGCTGCAGTGGCTCCTAGGTGGGGTGAGAGGCAGGTCCTGGGTGCAGGTGCCCGCTGCCAGGGTGCCGTGCACTCTCCTTGTCACATCTCGTCTGACTGGAGCTGCGTGATGTGACAGGTCAAGGTCTCAACTGTAGCTGCCAGTCTGTGCACTTTAAAGCTTTGATTCCCTCCTGCTTTTCCCTCCCTCACCATCCCCTAGGCACGTACACCCGTCATAGCCAAGGGGGTAAATGGGGACAAAAAACCTCTTTGGTAGTTTTATTTTGGTAAATCTAGGATGGGACTTTCAAAGTCAGTAACAACATTAGTAGAAACACAGAGGGGGGTTAATGGCAGAGGAAAAATTTTCTTTGATCTCTTTATATCTGCTCTTCATCTTTGCCTTATCTCAGTAACGCAAATGGCAGTCAGGCTATTCTTGAAGAATATAGCTGGGGATCACATTCAGGTTTTTTGCTATATGTGAAATTTCAGAACTACTTTTTTAATCTAAATTGTGGCATAGAAAATGTACTGTACCTCTGCTGACTTGATTTAATCACAAGAATCATGTGTGCATGTAAGAGAGAGAGGGAGAGACTGGTACTGTTTGCAAAAGAGTATAGCCATCAAAACTTGATGGGAAAAGCTCCAACAAGTTTGCTAACTTCCATAAAGTAGCAACTTTTCAGCTTTACTTGGTCTATGATACACTAATGTTTCTTCATTACAAAGAAAAGGTGGTTCAGGAGGAAAAAATTCTCTGTGCAGACAGAATGGTTTTTCCATGTTTGACAAAATTTGAAAATTAACCATTTGACAGGAGAAGGGTAGTTTTAAATATAGAGAAGGTTGGTTTGGGTTTTGTTTTTTGTTTGGTTTTGAGTTTTGTTTGTTTGTTTGTTTGTTTTTTTAAGAGGAATCTACAGAAGGAATAAACCTTCAAAGAACAGAAGGATAGTGGCGAGGACCACATTAATGAATTTGCAAACAGAGGAATATGATGTTGTATATGATATTTCACAGGCAGAATTTGATAAGTTGTATGGAGCTTTCTCCACTTCGCTGGGAAAACTTGCTTTGGAGTCAATTCACTGTTGACTAGCACCACGCAACAGACA
This sequence comes from Platalea leucorodia, assembly GCF_965183815.1. Taxonomy (NCBI): domain Eukaryota; kingdom Metazoa; phylum Chordata; class Aves; order Pelecaniformes; family Threskiornithidae; genus Platalea; species Platalea leucorodia. The sequence continues at coordinate 124,812,628 of NC_138823.1, forward strand.
TTTTTGATAGTGAATAACAAGTGTCAAGTGCTGGCATTTTGCAACTGGCATTCACTTTCACCCAGTGCAAATGACACTACACAAGACGGTACACAGAGAATCCAACCCGTTAACACTTAAGACCAATAAGTGCAACCATAACAACTCAGTGGAGGTATTTCACTCTGGGCCAAGTTAAAGGCTAACACAGACTTGTGATTTGGGGGATTCAAACCACAGGTAAATTTTTTTTTTATACAGATACGTGCGCGTACACATTGCTGGATCAATCCAAAGGTCCATCCATCCTCTCCCTGTCAGTGGCGTACATGCCGCGCTGCAAGCAAGGAGTGCTTCAAGCGCTGCAAGCAAGGAGTGCTTCAAGCACTCCCTGTGTTGCATGAATGTGCTTGGTAGCCCCATCTGAGTGTATTTTACCTGGGCTGTTCCAGGCCATTTCCCATCTCCCCAGCACTTTGTCGCGGTGCATTATCACCGTTTTTGCAATTATCACACTTAGCATTGTCTTTCTGCAAGTGAGCAGTGAGGCAGCTGAGTTTTTTAGACAATGTGAAATATTTCACCATAAATATTTTTTTTTCTTGCACTGTCAAATCTTGTGCTTGCTTTTTTCCCATTTTCCACTATCAAGCTCTCACTGTTACAACTCCAGCACCTCTGTGTTGTTATTCATGAATTTCAGGAGTGCCAGTGCGGGAAGGCTCCAAGTACAAACACAGCCTGCCTTCTATTTCCACACGGTAACTTCTGTATTAGCAACTGGTTACAGATTTTTTTCTGTTACTGCTAAAATAATTTTTTTAGTTGGCGGAGCTGTACGTCTGTTTTGAAGAGAGAAAGCAAACTTTAGAAATGAGTGCTTTGTGCAGGAGAGTTTACTCTCAGTCCATGCTGCAAGGTTTATTTTTCAGATCTCACAGGAAAAGGATAGTGGTGCTGGGATTGTCCAGTTCCATGACAACATCCTCATTTAAAAGGACATCATGGATTGCCCGTTAATCCACAGGCTAAAACTTAAGTAAGCAGAGGCTAATGTCTCTTTACTGGTTTAATTAACAACGATTACTTGTCTAAAGATAAGGTATTTCCAGTTAAAAGACTTCTCCTTCAACTTCAGATCAGCTGAGAATAGTTCAAATTAGTTTTAGGGTAGGGTCAAAGACCAGAATTTTAGGGGTTTGAAGTTTTTTAGCTGAGCAGATCAACACGTATCTGCCGGGGGAGAATCCACATCTAAGTGAAAAGAGGGAGGCTGGGATTTCCATCTGCATGAAAGTGGATTGTTTGGGGGGTTTAAACAAACGACTTAATGAGGTGGCACTGACGCACACATCTGTCCTCTTTGGGACATCTGAAGTCCAACGCATTGTCCATTTTAGTGTCACTGGCAGAGGCGTGAAACTGGAATAAACCAAAATGAAGCCTTATGTAGTGCTTTACAGGCTGTGGGGTGATTTGGCATATTACAAATCTGTGCAACCAGGGGAAGAAGCAACATTTAGAAAACAAGTGGAAACGTGCAAGAAAAAGAACAAAGAGCAGAGTGCGACTGAAAGCTCCTTTGTGTTGCTCTGAGCAGAGTTTTGGTGCAAGTTTTCTGCTGGGCAGCAATGAGGTCCTCCTGCAGACGCTGATGCTGGCAGCCCTGGTTGGAGGGGACTGCCTTGGCCAGTCTTTTGAAAATTTCCAGTGGGCAGCACTGCTGGGGAAGGACTCATTTCGAAAAAGTGTAAATCCTCACTCTGATCTGAATTTTGTTTGTTGCAAACAGGAGCCAGCCCCCATGGCACCCTTCCATCCCCAGGACACAGCAAGTAAGAAATGACTGCTGGCATTGTGCTGCAGCCTGTGCTGACTGAAGGCCTCCCATCAAGGCAACCCACCCTCACTTGTCAGCAGGGCAACTCAGCTACACACGGCTGGGGAGGGTTTGGACAGACGAAGACTGCATAGCTCTGTGCTCCAGCTGCTCCAAGAAGCTCACACTCTGCCTGAAGGTCTGTAGGAACTAAATCCTGTGGCTGTATCTGTAACTCTCCTAGCCCTGCAGGACAAGGAGATGAAAACCTTGGCTTCCCCAAGATGCTACCCAGCCTCCACACCCTGCTCTGGGGTTGATCTCAAGGCCCAGGGTCCACAAACGTTTGTAGCTCCTGCAACAGATGTTTCTGGAGATGTTTCTTCAAGAGGTAATCTTGAACCCAAGGCAAAGCTCCTGCTGACCTGCATAGCTATGGACCAAGCAGAACAGGGACAAGGGCCATGACTCTTGCACCCTAAGCTTGTGCTGGCTCACCAAGAGCCCAAAGTGGTTGATGAGGGCTTACCCCACTTTTTTTGTAGGGACTTGGGTTCAGAGCTTCGGAAGTCCTAAGGCACTTAGCTTCCATCACCTTAGGATTTGGACAAAATAGTTTTTGAAGTTTGGTGCTGGATCACTTTGCAGATTTCCATGCTCCATTCTCCCGCCATCCCCCCGTTCTCCTTGGTAGCACTGCTCATGATGTGTGTGCTGCCTCACAGGTCCGGGAAGAGGCTCTGCTATGACACAGCCTCCTCATGGTGCCAAGGTCAGGGCTTGCAGGACCACAGCATCCTTTCTGTGTCTTACAGAGCTAGGGAGAGTGCACAGGCTGATATTGATAAGCTGGAGTCTTTAATGGCCCATCCATAATTTCAGCTGGCTAGCTACTGGTCTCTAAAGTACTCCTTGTTTAAGGAGGAAAAAAAAATCTGCTCCTGTTTCATTCACCCTGGTGCAGGGCTGGGGAGTTCATGCCTCCATCCTGTGTCTTAGCCGCTTGAGTCCAGCAACCATGATCATGCAAGGGTATGGATTCTGAATTTTTCAATTCAGCATCTTTGGCTTGCCCAAAGTCTGCTCAGACCACTGTGAACTGTCTGTACCCCTCATCCTGGAGAAACCCACCCCCTGGGTCGCTGTGCTTTGCAGTCTGGGTGCATGTGGCCCCAGGAAGTCATTTTGGGAGTCAAGGACCCAAGGACCTTGTACCTTTCCTGGCCATATTTTTTTATGCTGTAAGAACGATAGAAAATGGCACCCCAGAAGTTTCTTGGCCTTTCACCTACCTCTGCTTAGAAAAACACCTAAAAGTTTTTGCTTTCTTTTTTCCTCAGTCAGCTGTATTACGCAAAGCCATAGACAAATGACCATGAGTAAAAGGGGCAGGATATAGTTATGTGGCCACCTCTTCCCCTCGCCATCGGTCCGGTCTCTGGAGTGATCTCAGATTGAATTTACTCTCTGAATGCAAACCCTGGGGGTTACGTCAGCGATGCTGGAGATATGATGACCCGTTTTCGTGTACAGAGCTGAGCTTGCGGGCCGAGGGGCATTCAACACGTGCCTACGGCAAAAGGAAAGGAGCCCTTTTTCCACCCTAGCTTCAAGTTCGCCTTGGCCGTTGTCTGATGCTGTTCAGTGAAAGCCGGGCAGTGGGCAGGGAAGCAGCAGCCGACTACTCTAACAAGTGGCTTGTTAGTGAGGAATGTCCTGCGGTAAGTACGGAGCAGCCTTGTCACTTCTCAGCCAATCCTCCGAGGACAATAAGGAAGGAGGACAAAATGAGTGCAGCCCTCCTGGGCCTCCCCTTAAGAGTTTAAAAGCAAAATATTGATTTTGAGTTACCCTGCTTCAACTCAGCTTCACTCTCCTGATATTTTTATTCCCTTGTAGATTTCTGACTCCATTTGTTTTTTAAAGAAACCACTGGTGAAATTGTGGTGTGTCCATGTAACATTCCTGCGCCTAAAAATATGGTCAATTGACACCTTGAAGGTTTCCAGGCAACTCTAACCATTTGTGACATCTTTAGCTGCATCCCCACTATGTTCAAAACAGATGAAGTGAATGAATTGATTTTAGCTGTATAAAACCCTTGACAAAAATCTCTTTGTGGCCATCCAGCTAGTCTCTTGATGATTTGTAGAGTATTTGCTTATGCCATGAACTTGATCCTTCCCACCTCTCTGCTTGTTTTTCAGCCAGCTCTGCCATGGGTTCCCTGCTCCTGAGTGCACTGCAGTCACCTTTCCCAGAGCCGGAGCAAGAGCCAGAGTCAAACAATGCTGTCCCTACAGCCACAATGTCATCAGGTCAGACCTGAGCATTATATATGCTATAATGTACCATATGAACAGCACTCGATGGCAGCAAGAAAAAAAAGCAACTTTGTTAGGTGTTTTAAATTATTGCAACAACCAATTTGCCCAATAAAATCAGCAGATTCATGTAACCTGATTCAAAGCCCCAGCAAAGTCAAAATGATTCCTCAGCTTGCTTAAGGAGACAGTGCATAGAACAACACAGCAAAAACTTTTCCCTTTGTCCCCAGAAAAAAATTGAACATTTGCATGTGATGAAACATGCAGTAGGCCAGGAATAAATTAAGTGCAGAATCTGAACTGCTTTAGTCAAATAATCTGCTAAACTGACATTTATGTGTGTGGTCCAAAGGAAATTCTTTTGAAGACATATGGTCTTTTCACTGTACCCTATTTTGGCTCAAGTTCCATTGTATTAACAAACATATAGATAAATTGTTGATGGACTTGATTATTTTGTTTTTTTAAAGGTGCCCCTGAGTGTTTCTAACCCCAGGGATTCAGGCTTGTCTGAGTACAAACCACAGCAATCACACACGATAAGCAATAATTTCAAAGCTCAACGTTTGGTGTCTCAGCTCCCCTTGATAAAAACAGAAGACTGAATCAGAGACAGGAGCCTGCTGGATACACTGCTGATGGGGCTGGAGTGCTGATAATAACACATCTTTCAAGAAGTGTAAGATATTCTTGATTAATTAGAGAAAGACTTACTTGAATCCAAGAAACAGCAAACGCTTCTTCTGGCAGTAAAAGTGTGCAGCAGGGTGTGAGCAGGACACCAAGGTCTGGCTTTGGCAAAGTAATTGATACATACAGAAAAGTTATGCCCATGTCTGGTGCCCTTGGTTGGCTAAACTGGTAAGAACCACCTAATGCCTCTAACCTGGCTTCTCTGCAACACAAGCCGCAGGATTTCTTCAGTCACTCCTTCATCGACCCCAGCCTTTCTGGTTGCGCAAGAGCATTTTCTGAAGGAAAGCATCAAATCCGAAGGTAGAGTGACAAAGAGTCAGGTAAGCTGATCTTCTACTGTTAAAAAAAAAAAAAAAAAAAAAAGAGAGAGAGAGAAAGCAAGCTGCTTCTCTATAGTATCTGTTATTAGAAGAAGCGAGGTGGTGCAACTGAGCTGATCTCTGCCATCAACAGGAAGATGGCCTGTTTGTTTCCCCTCATCCCTGCTCTTCTCCAGATGCCCAGTCTGCTCCTCAGACCCTGCTGTGATTCAGCCCTGTGGAATATTAATGCAGAGAAAATCAAGATTTTCATGTGAATGGCCACAGGAAAACCACATGGATGATTCTCCATCAGCTGAGTGAATTGAAGTGAAGGGCCATGGGAACACTGAGACCAACCAGCAGTTCGAGGTGGGAAGGAAGGCCATGAGCTAAAAGTGCGGAAAGGGAGAAACAGAGGATGGGAAGAATGGGGATTGTCACTTGAGACAGAAACTAGTCAGCTTCAGCTTCCTTGGGACTTTGTTTTTGCAGAAAAAAGGGTACTTGCATATAGAAACACACTGGAACCTATATATTCTACAGGTAGCCATACCAATATGAAAAAGCTACCTCCTCTCCCACTGCACATGGCGTCCGTATTACTGGTTCCTAATTGTATGCAAGCAGGCAAGACCTTGGGGTCTGTGTACTGCAGGTGTGCGGCTGTGCCTGAGACCCAGCATGGGGTGAGAGCTGCTGGAGGGTTTGCTCTGCTCGTGGTGATACCATGCTGTCCTCCTGCATGTGTGGCTGTCCCTGGGCGTACAGGGCTGTGCGGGCTGCATGGCATTGGTGCGTGACAGCCCAGCCAGTGGGGGACAGCTGAAGGAGCCTTTCCAGATGCATTGGGAACAAGAGGAACAGCAGCCATCCATAGATGCAGCATCTGATTTATTCTGCATTGCGGAGGTGAGACTGGATTCCCACTGGCGTGATGGCACCGGCTCAGGTTGGGGAGGACCTGGCACCAGTTCTGGTCAGGGAGAAGCTTTATCTGAGAATAAGGAACACATTGCAGCATGGAAGTGAAGTGTGCAGGGCTGCTGCAGGTGGGGATAGAGGAGAGTCCTTGAAAGCCTGTGGATTCATCCTGCCACCTGCCTCATCACCCGCAGTTTCGTCTCCGGGGCCGAGGGGTGCAGCATCGTGCCCTGGGTTTCTGGCTGCTCTCTGTTGCGTGTGTGGCTTCCTGTGGAGCTGCTCTGAATTGCACTTGTTGGGAGCCTCCGCACCAACCAACAGCACGCTGAAAAGTGTCATCTGAGATGTCTTGGCTTTTGCAGCATAAGCTTGTTTTAAAAAGCTGTGATCATGTCAGCAAACACAGCCCGTCACGTTCCCCCTACCCTCCTGCTGAAACTGCAGCACACCCCACGCTGACCACCCGGCACAAGCAGCGGTGTTTCCTCCAGCTGCCTGTGCCCGCATTTCAGGAGGGTCCCAGGAAGCCCAGCTCTCCCCTCAGCCTTGGGTGGGCAGGCCAGGGGTCTGCTGCGGGGCCACCAGTGGCTGAAGCTGAGGAGAAGCAATATCTCAGCTTAATGCTGTGGGGCTTGTTGGGTTTGGGAACAGGCATTCGAGTCTGGAGGGCTGCTGGGGCAGGCGGGGGGGTGGGATTTGCTTTCAAGCTGTGCCAATTGACTTCTGAGGCTTTTCTTTCTTGAGCCAGCCAAAGCGAGGCAAGGCAGATTTGCTGAGCGACGGCTGCTTCCTGCCCCTTATGCCGGCACTCGCGGGGAGCGGGATGGGGCCGGGGGAGCCAGAGCCCAGGGGATGCTTCCTTCCCATTCGCCTGTGCGGAGGAGCCTCCCCGAGGCTCTCGTGAGGGTGAGGAGGCCGAAGAGCAGCTGTTTCTGTTTTTTGGTGGGTTTCTGGCAGGGCATCTGCTTGGGAATGGCAGAGCAGAGTTTCCTCTCTGACTCCATCCCCATCGCGGGGGAAGGACGAGCGAGGAAGCCACAGACAAAAGCGGGTCAGAGAGAAATGGGCTGGTGCTGCCTGCCGACACTTTTGGTTTTGAGGGCTTCACAGCCGTGGCCTTTCTGCAGCTGACAGGAGCGTGAGCAGGCAGATCAGACGCTCTCACAGAGGCTCAGCTACGTCTGCCAGGGTGAAAGGGGCAGATGGAGGTGCCGGCTCTCACAAGATAGACGTCCACAGAGCAGCGCAGCCTGGGTGATGCTCTCCTCTGCCCTGGTTATGGATGCAGTGGGTATCCTGGGAGGTTCTTTCTTGGGGTTTTGTTTTTCCCCTCAGCCCTGAGGCAGCCATGCCTTTGTACCCATCTCTGCCCTCCTGCCCAATGGAGGAGATGTGGGTAAAGAATGACCAGAGCAGCCACCGTGCTTCCCCACGGGACAGGGTGCCCCAAGACAGGACATAAAGCAGCTGGTAGGCAGCAGTGCCCAGCTGCACAGGGGACCAGCCAAAAAAAGTGCAAAGGTAGAATTAGGAGGTCATGCCTATGGTAAAATAAGGACTTCAGGAAGTTATAGAAAAATATTTATCGACTAACGTGCCCTGCCTACAAAGATACCAATCTCTCCTCAGTCTACAAAGTCTAAATGTGAAAAAAAGCTGACAAAGTCATTTCAGAGCTGGCTGTGATTTTCCTAGTTGGGCACTAGCATGGTCAGCCACCCAGCCCATTGCTCTTCAAACATGGTAGTTTCTCAAAAGCATTTATTCTAAAAAGAATAACATTATTCCAAGCCTCCAATTTAAATATACAGAAATCCAGATGGGAGAAGTGTTAATTTGAATTTACACATATGGTATCACAGCCTGTAGGGGTTAAGGAGAAGGTAGGAAAATAAAACCTGTACTTTTTTTCTTGTAAGTAGACTACATGATCAAGTTTTTGGTTTGTTTTTTTTTTTTAAATGCTGTATTCTAAATGCCTTCACTTTTACACCTTCTGAAAAATATATTTAGCCATGAGTGGGGTGTTGAGTAAGATCTGTCCCTATTCCAGTGATAAGAAGGAAAAATTATTTTGGTAGCCAAGCCAGGTAAGGTAGCCAAGCTCAACCTAAGACTATTTCTGCACTTGTCCACTAGGATGTTAACATAATCATTTTTTTAATATTGCGCGTATTCAACTCCAGAGCGTCAGCACCGGTGGCAGAACCCTTCTGATATGGCTGGTGCAAGAAGAGCCAGAATAATAGCAGGAAAGGACAGATACATAGGTGCTCAGGTTATTTAGCACAGCTCACGGCTTTGGCCAGGCTGCGCTTTCTGAAGACATCAAAAGTGAGTTGCTCCCAGCCTGGGCACCATCTGCTCTGCTTCTTCCTCCAGTGGAAGTTTAAAGTGTTGAGACAATAAAAAGCTGGTTGTATATCCCAGAGTACTGTAGTGCTGGCTGCAAGAGACCCAGCTGGACATGGACCGCCGTCACATAAACCAGCACCCGGTAGCTCCCTGGGTGTGGAGTGCCAAGAGGCTGATGGGGCAATTCATGGGTACCAGCTGTTGTGGGATGACGTGAGGGCCTGTCTTGGTGTGCAGCCACCCTGGCTGTCCCTGTGTGGCAGGGACACACGTATGGTGCAGCTCACAGGGCAGTGGGACGTGGATCTAGAGCATTCCTGGGAAGGTGGGAAGCGGGTTTGAGCCTCGGTGCTGGGAAGGACCAGCGCTGGTGCAAGATCGCTTGAGTCAATAGTAAGGATGCCTACAACATAGACTTGCCCATGCTGAAAAATAAGAAACAGGAAAAGTGTAGCTGGGGCGCTGGGGAGAGGCAATCCCCAGGGCTGCTGAGCCAGCAAGGGATGAAGGCGTCGGGAAGGGGCCCTGCGGGGAAACACCAGGGCTAAACTTACGGGAGATGTTTCAGCCCCGGTGAATCTCTGCCGACTTCATGTGAGTCACAGCCGGGGAGAGCTGGTCTCATTACTACTAAGAAATATGATGGAGGGAGCCTTGTCATAATTTTTTTTTGTTTAGTAACTGGTTTGTTTTCCTGTGAATGGTAGTAACAGTTCAGCCTACAAAGCTGATGTAATTGTGAAACTTTTTTCCAGCTCAAATGCCCCTGCGTGTATGCTTTAAAGCAGACTGCCTTAACATCAGTTTTGCTGTACCTGATGTTTTTACGTAATCTTTTTCTTTAACTTGTTTTTTTATAATGATATTACACTAAGGATTTTTTTAATGCTTCTTGTTACAAACACCGTTTCCACCTCTCATTTTTTGTAACTGTTTGCAAGCTCTGTAAAGTCAGAATTTCCAAAAGCAAAAAGCTATGGGAAGTCAAGTATTCAATTGCAATTTAATAGATGTCGCTGTGCCCCTCTTTCCTTAGGAAGTTGTTCACCTGGGCCTTTCAGGGATTCACTATAGCAGAGATCGGTACATTTTTTCCAATTCACAGACCTTTAAACATTTTCTATGGGAACTGCAACCTCCTTTAAAAAAAAGTAAATATTACTGGAGCTCCTGTAGTTTTACAGGAGGTACTATGTGACTGAATGTGTTTTTCATAGTCAAGGTTTGAGGATGCCTTCATTTTATTAGTTGAAAACTACTGATGTTTATTGAGATAGGCTTTGCATTAAGTCTTTCATGTAGAGAGACCTGTCACTAGCTGAATGAACAGACTGAAGCAAACTTTAGCTGAGTAGCACTGTACAGACTCCGCATCTTTGCAGAGAAATAAGAAGTATCTGGCAGACTCAGATTTATTTGGAAGGAGAGGATGGGTAATGGGGAGCAAATTTAAAGACAACTGTGGCACAACCCTAGGACAACCACGTGGGGATCTGGGCTATGAGCGTGGATTTTAAGAGGTGATTTAGGTTTCTGGCTGACAAGGAGATCCCACCAATGATTGGACTGGCCCAGCTGAAGGATCACTGGCCACAGCTGGGAATAGGAGTGATGAAAAGGGCATGCCCCAAAGCAAAATGCTGTGAACCTGCAGCCTGAGCTGCTTTATGTTAACTGAGCCATAGTAAATCATCATTCTAGCTCTTAGCCATATCAGATACCACCAGATTACACTTTGGTGAGAGAGACAGAAAGTGCAACTAGGCTTGATCTGCCACTGCCTATTACGATTCTGAACTGGCAGGTTTTTAACTCTGTTTTTTATGCAAGTCAGTATAGAGGAAGGCAGGCAGCGGAGAGTTAGTTCAGAGAGGTGTAACTGCCTCTGTCCTGGGTGTTTGACACCAAATCTGTAGAGAGAAACCAGTGCTGGCTGCTTTAACTCTCTAGTTTGCTGCTCTGCTTAGAGCTGGGAGGGCTGACAGTATTACTGCCCCAGCCCCTGTCAGCTGCGCTGCGGCCAGGCCAGCTGCCAAGCTGCCAGAGTTTAGGGTGCAGCACTTTCAGGAAAATCATTATTTATCTCCATATGCCTTAAAATACCACCATGGGTCAGGAGCTGCAAGCACATCAGACCATAGTTCAACAAATCTGGTTTCAAGATTCTTAGCACTAAATCAGAAGTGGTGTGGCCACGGGCCTCAGATTGCTGATCGGTCGGTACGCCCACACCGGGGCTCAGATTTCTTCAAAACAGGGCGACAGGTTGACTCTGCACCAGCCGCCTTTACGCTGAACCGGGTGCTGCCTACTCGCCTGCAGCTGGCTACACCTCCGCTGGGCGCGTGGGCCAATTTGACAGAAACGTGACCACATGCCTGTGCCTAAACTGGGTCAGATGAGCACCACTGGGTGCTCCGGCAGTGCACGGGTCTACCTCTGCTGAGCTCAGAGCCCCAGCCCTCGGTGGCTGCACTGCAGGCAGGCAGCAGGCAGCAACCTGGCCAACCTGCCCTGGATCATCTGCAGGGGAGGGTTCAACAGGGCGCCTGTGAAACCAGCGGAGGAAGTTTCTACCCCACAGCTCTTTGTTTTTTTTCCAGTAAGGCTGCTTGTCACCTTCATTGTGCTGATGCAGCTGTTGGTAAGACTGCACACTGAACCTGATCACTGAAGTAAGCAGGGTTAAAAACATGCTTTTTTGGGAGGGGTTAATTATTAAGCAGAACTACCCCCATGGCCTGATTTACAGCACAGTCTTCCAAATGTTCATACAGACGGACCTTAGGGGCGAAAACCTGAGCTATAGGAGTGGGCCAGCAACTTCCAGGGAACAGGAGACTTCATGGTCTGGTTTCATCAATAAAGCCAATGCCTGGTGGAACTGCAGCCAGAGCCCTTTCGCTGCTTCTTCCAACAGCTATTCTCTACCTGGCACACTGCCCTTGGACCGTGGGCCCTTCACGTGATACAGGATCGTGCTCTTCTGTGTACTTCGTATTCTTCATCTGAGCTACGTGTACCACTTTGACTCCTTCCTCCCATGGGACAGGATTGCATTGGTTTGCAGATTGCATTCTCTCTGACACAGATTTCTTGCATGCAAATCAAGAAGTTGAGAGGAAGACAAGGTAATGAATATGCTAAGCATGGAAAAGCGGTATATTGTTATGGTTACGTTACAGTGCATTTAAAGCAGAAAACGATCAAATACGAATATTGCAGAACCAAAACCCAGCAGTTCTGCATCGAGACACATGAGAACAAAGATGTGCCGTTGCAGGATTTAAAGTTCTGCTGAAAATAAGTGATTGTGGCTTAAAATCTTTACTGAAAACAAGTGGCTATAATCTGCAAATTGTTTAGGAAAAGAAGAAATTTTTTTCCATATTTTGAACATTTCTGCCTTGTTGTGGATTCCTTCTTTAGGATGCTGAGAAAGGCGTTGTTGTACGGCCAGGTGAGAGGACACAGGGAGGTGGAAATTTCAAAATAAAACTGCAGGAAAGGTTAGAAAAAGGTTGTGTTTAATGATTCTGTCAAGCCAGTAAATAAAGGCATAGTCACAGGGATTTACCCATTTGGTCAGCACAGGATTTCCACGTTTCTCACTGCCCAGCCTCGAACATCAAATATGTGAGTCTATCCCCTTCTTTATTCATCGCTGCACCCCTGGATTATAGTTCAGCTGGAATATTCGCCCACTTCCCAGTGAATTGGTGGTGGTTTATCTTAGTATGTCCCCCTATAAATAATGAGATAGCCATAACCAGGGGGTCGCTTGCTGCCCTGTCCTCGTTCTGTCTGAAGGTTTTCCTGCTTCACTGAGACACAGGAGCGAGAGGGAGCGGGGCTCATCTGCGAAGCAGCCTTGGTGGTGTGATGCTCCAAGCATCCCGCCCGGGCCACCCTCCTCGGGGAGGCAAAGGAAGAGCCAGGCTCTTAACTGGGCCACTGTGGGAGACAGGCAGCAGCTTGCTGAGCCCACGCAGCTCAGTGCGTGAATGCGGGCAGCCCGGGAACTGGGCCAGAGAAAGCTGCTGGGGCGTGAGGAGTCAGGTAAAGGCTGAGGACTGCTTCTGTTCATCTTGGAGCCTCAACTCTCCCACATTGTGGGAATGATGACTTCCACCTTGCTGACTTGCTGTAGCCCTGGATGTCACCACTTTTTCTCCCATCTTTTCCTTACTGTGCTTTCTCTTCTCTCAGCCTTTCAGAATTTCTGAAGGAAAAGACAAGGAAGGCTTTTAAAAATCACATCCCAAAATGCAGCTTCCATTTTGAGCTTTCTTTGGTATCAGCAGTGGAGTGCTTCCCTTCTACAACACAATGTGCCTCCCCAAGAAACCCAATTCTGCATTGCCACACGATTCATATATACTTTGTATTTTTGATTCATATGTATTTTGTATCATTTTTAGAAATACTTTCTAATTCATTAAAATGAATTCATGCAACCATTAAAATCACTTAAAAGGCAATAAAATCAAATGGAACCTACAAAATGTAGCAGCCTGGCCCTCTCTTGCCTGTAACCTTTCAAACAGAGGTGTGCAAGACACGGATTATTTCTTTCTCTTTTTTTTCTTTTAATCTTTCCTTCAACACACTCCTAATCATTTCTGTTTCTGTGGAGCTCAATCTCTTCTTGCATTTGGTAACCAAATTAATTGGGGTTTTTTCCTAGGTGATTCCTATATCACATCAAAACTGATAGTAAAACTGGACTTTAGCAGGAGTTTTGCCTGAGTAGGAACTTAAAGGATTTTGGCCACCCTGTGTTGAAAGAGAGTGTAGATTTTTTTTTTTTTTGTGTGTGTGTGTGTGTCTGCGTGTACATTGTACACATACGTATATATGTGTGTATATAAAAATCTGTGAAAATGCATAATTTCTTGGCTCTCATCCTAACCTTTGTGCAACTGGGTGCTGGGATCTGGATATTCAATGTGCTTAGCAGCACTTTTTAATGAAGAGGTGTTTTTCTCCCTTGGAGCTGTCATTCTCTGCCACATCACAGACTCTTTCAGACAGAAAAATAATTGGCCACTTTCTCTGTGCGTGGAATCGGAGAGCCCCAGGGACCAGGGGAGCGCTCAGCGAACCGGGACAGCGGCTCACAGTGGCGCCCACTGGTGTCCCCCTCACCCGTGCTGCTGCTATGTCCCACGCGGGTCCTGCTCTCTGGGGCACCACCCACCCCTAAGCACTTGAATGAGGTCTGGTAGATGGTACCGTGAAATGTGACAGTCAAGACCCAAAACCCCAGAAGGAGACAGGTGAAACAAAATGGACAATTATTTCCAGAGCTGTTCCGCTACCAGATGGAAATGCAGCCTTGTTTTGCTTGCTTTTTTTTTTTTCCCTGAAACCTGTGTAATTGCTGCCTGGTGGGATGGTTTTCCATGTTTACAGTAGGCTTTTTTTTTTATAATTTCACTTTAAAGGTGGATTTTTAGCAGCATGTATTCTACTCAGGAGCTCCTAATATCCACCTTTCATCAAATATTCCCCAGAGTTGTTAGCATTCAGAAATAGGCAATGCATTAAAAATTCATCCCTTAGGACCTCCCACCTACTACATCACATGTAGAAAAGTGACGAAATAAATGGTCAAGGCATCTACACAGTCCTTAAGCCTGGGCTGGACATTAAGAGCACTTGACTGGCAGGAGCGTGCCAGTATCCCATGCCAACCAAATGCTGAAACGCAAATACAGCACAGCTTACCCTGTCTTGCAAAGTAAGTTACTCTGGGTCCAGCTCTGCCACTTGCAAATCACTTTGTACTGCCCTGACCGCTCTTGTTACGACAGTGCAGACCGTGACTCTGAGACACCCCGCTCCTTTTCCCAAGGGCAGGTAGCTGAAGGAAGGATGGCCCGTGCCCTGCTCAGGTGCTGGTTGCCTTCTGCCCTATGCACAGAAGGCTCCTCATAGCCGCCATGACCAAAGGAAAAGCGTGTCCTTCGCCTTGCTGTGATGTCTCATGGGCTGACCGCTCCGGTGTGACTCACTCTCACCTGTAGTTTAGGAGAAAAGGCTGGACAGTGAGCTGGAGCGGCAGAATTCCTCCCGAGAGCCAAGGACAGCCATCCTGCAGGTCCCGAGGTGTCCCCTGCAACCAGGCTGGCACCAGGAGCAGGGGCTTAGGAAGGGTCAGTCACCGCCCCACAAGATGGGGGGGCACAGCCCCCTGACCTCCGTCATCATGCTGGGGCTCTGTATTTTACCTGCTCCTTGTTCCACAGCTGTCAAACTCTGTGCCTTAGGCCATATAAAGGGTAATTGGAAGGTGGGATTTTAGCTTGAGTAGGGCTCAATAAGGTGTAAACTAGGCAGAAATGTTGCTGTGATAGTATTATGTTTACCAAGGCCTCACCGCCCTGTGGACACCCCTTGATACTTTTTAATGGGTCATACTAAAGGGGGTTGTATTTTAATTTAGATCAACACCTAAAACAAAAGATGACAAAACTTTTTTTTCCACATCCTTTTCATATTGATTACATCCATTCCTTTTCTGCCCTTCAATCTATAGCTGTGGGCAACAGGAGAAGCAGTAACTGCCTAAAACATGAATAGTGGAGAACGGAAAAAATATGGTCCAAAAATGGAAAGAATATGCATTCGTGAGTTAAAGTTCTTCCGTGATGTTGCCATTCGTCTGTTCTCATCTGTATAACTCAAACTCTTCAAGTTGAAATTTTCCCCTCACTAATGTGCTAGGAACCAACACAATCATCTGTGCTAGAAAAAACAGCGCTCATACTTCGCTCGCTGAAGTTAATTGGAGAGAAGTGGTGCACGGATCCTTTCACGTTGTCCTTGCATCGCCGAGAAGCAAATTACGGTGGCAAAGCAGCGATCGGTTCTGTTGTGAGGGGTGGGTGGGTTATTTTGGGGGGATGGAGGCGTAGGTCACATCTTTTTTGTTTCTTCGTAATGTAGCTTCGTTCTGCTGTGTATGTCCTAAATCTCTGTTGCTAAAAAAAAAAAAAAAAAAAGGAGAGACGGGGCTGGTAGCAATGGCAAAAACTCTTCCTGTCCGGAGCGAGGGGGCATCTCACCAGGGTGTCCACAGCCGTTTCCTCCTCAGCTAATGTTTTTTCTGATGGAAGGGGGGTTTTTTTGATCGCTTTTTTTTCTTTCTGGCCCTTTGAGCAAAGCAGGGCGCCAGCCCCGGCCTCCTGCCCCGCAGCCCCCCGGGGCGGGGGCGGCAGCGGCGGCGGCGCGGCCCGGGCTCCGCGCCCAGGAGGGCGCAGGCTCCGCAGGTGCGGGCGCCTTTGAAACTCCCGCTCCTGCAAACGGGTTTCCGAGCCGAAATTCACGTGGCAAAGAAAGTGCCCATTTGCTTCGATTATTTTCTAACGACTCTGCTCGCCTCTTGCCTTTGGTCTTGCCAGTACCCAGATGGGTAATTTTGGAGCTATCTGCGTGCATAAACTTGTTTTGAAGGCGCATGGGTCTGCGAGCTCAGGTACTTAAAAACGCTTAGTGGGAATTAACAACTGAATGGGGAGCCCTAAGCACCCCGACGTGGGATCACAGCCGACAGAGGGACTTCAAAGCGCCCGGCGTTAATCCGGCCGGATCGCCCGCCACCGCCCCGCCGTGGGGCTGGGGCGGGGGCTGCAGCTCCCGCCCCGGCCACCTGCCCGCCCCCGGCCCCGCTCCCCGGCCGGGCACAGGGCCGGCAGCGCCCTGCCCGCTCCCCGCAGGGCCGGTCCCCGCAAGGGTTTGCTCGGGGGGCGGCGGCGGTTTCTGCCGGCCCTCCCGGCGGTTGGTGCGGGGGGCGAGGGCTGCTCGGTCCCTCCGCAGGCGCGAAGATTTGGCAGTAATGTTTCGAAAATGGTTTTAAAAAGCAGGGACGGAGGCGGGGGCCAGCATTTACCCCCCTCACGCCCCCAGCCTGAAACCGTCGGAGGGGCGGTGGGCGAGGAGCCGGCTTGCGGCAGCGCTCCCGGCCGGGACCGCTCCCCGGCACCCGCGGCCCCACCGCCCGCCCCGGCCCTCGCAGCCGGGGAGACCCGTGCGGGGCTGGAGCTACCTCCACCGGGCCCCCGACGGTGCCCCCTCCGCTGGACTCCCTCCCTC
The DNA here is from genome assembly GCF_965183815.1 of Platalea leucorodia. Taxonomy (NCBI): domain Eukaryota; kingdom Metazoa; phylum Chordata; class Aves; order Pelecaniformes; family Threskiornithidae; genus Platalea; species Platalea leucorodia. The sequence goes on from NC_138823.1 coordinate 124,829,124, forward strand.
CCGCCCTGGCCACCCGCTCTGGTCCCTGCCGTCCCCCCGAGCAGGCCTGGGCCGGCTGGAAGGAAAGCTGCCGGCTCCATCCCATCCCCGATAGCGACGGGCTGCTGGTGGAAATCGGCTCCCCCCCCCAGGAGGGGAACCCTACAGCTATCCTCTCACCTTCCCAGGGAGTACATATGTCACCCCGGTTCTGCTTTCTGCTTATTTGTATAGCGGTCTCGCCCGTCACGGCAGTTATTTAATATGTGGTTCCCTGCTAGGCCTTGCTGTTTGATTGCTGTCACAAATGGTATCAGGTGAAATTCCTCATTGCTTCTGCAATTACACGGTAGCCCACTGCTACTCGCTTTTCCAGCCCCTCGAGTTAATTGTTTTCCCACTGTAAGCCTCATACTGCACGCACGTAGAGCAAACAAAAACCCAAACCCTCCAAAACTCATATTTCTCAGCTATTATGTTATCAGCAGGAAATATTTCATGGCTCTGACATCATAAGCCCCGAGCAGCATGAAGTTTATCAGGGCCTTCGCATGATGAAATTGTACTTTTTAAAGTGTTAGAACAAAAAGCAGAACATCTTTTTACGGGATTTGAGCTGCTAATTTTAATTGCTGTGATTTACACAGTGCCGTTGAATCCAGGCTCTTTCAATAGTCATTTTGGATACAAAGCAGGGCAAGTGAGCCAAAATTAGCTGTTTAAAACTTCCTGTAATACCTTCTGTAATTTGTAAATACAAATAGGATCAAACTGACCAGCTCTGTGGCCGTCACGCCCATGTCATGGATCCTGTTATGTTCTCACACCTCTATCGCATCACTGCCAGGCTGACAATTGGCACAAATCTATAAGCGAGTAAGTGATCTTGCTTTAAAACCAGGGAAAATGTGCTAGGCATCCCTCATTAAACTTATCGGAGGGTGAAAAGGCAAGCATTTAAGAAGAGCTGTTTGGAGATCCCTATGCATGAATAATACAAAATATGAAATGTTGCTCATGGTTATGGTTGGGTTTGTGATCCTAATTTCAGTCTCTGCCTTTCCTTAAGTTTCTACAATTCCATTTGGAGCAAGGGAAGTCACCTGGGAACTAAATCCAATTTAATACTTTTCCATCTCTCTTCTTCTAGGTTTCCTAAATATTTGGCAAAAGACACTTTACAAAGATTTACACTTTCTCGAACAGCCTTTTTTTTCTTTCTTTAGCCAACAGGGTACCATAGGCCCAACGACAAAAAGCTGTTGTGTGGTCTTACCTAGCAAAATCATCCCTTGCCAAGAATGCACTCCAAGCACTGAATATGTTTATCTTTCTCCGTGCTTATACTGCCATGTTTTACTGATTAGGATGGGACCTTGACTAGTTTTTACTAAGCATTGCACTTCCCTTTAATTTAAAATCACAGATAAGGAATTTTTACGTGTTATTTTTCTTTTAAGGAGGAGAAAGGAAGTGGCCAATACGGCTGCTTTGAGTACCACTTTCTTTCCAAATACTGAGTTGTTTCTTCCAGCCCCTGATTCATTGACTCGTGTCTGTTCTTTCTGTTTCATATACCTCGGCTAGAAAAGGCTGTTCTTTACTTTCTCATTTTTAGAAATTAGCCCCATACTTATTATGGAGCTTATGCATACTTGTGTCCATTTTTTAAATGTGTATGTCTGTATTCTGCCTTTTAAAATTGGTTTTGATAGCTAAGGAAGTGGCAGCTAAATTGAATTAATTACCAAAGGGTAAAATTGCTGTTAATGTGACACCATCCCCTGTTAATTTTAAAGATAACAGTTCTTTGATTCTGTAGGGTTATTGAGTTCTTCTATTTAAAGTCCATATATATCTGCTTCAACAACACTTGACTCTACTTTTTAACCCTTTTGTGTTCGATTTTTCACATCCTCAGAGTAGATTTTAAGCTACACTTCTTGTATCTTCAGGGCTGTATATGTCTGCACACTGTAAATCCCACTTGGCATAAACTAAAATGGATTGATGGTCTTTGCTGAACTTCCTTTCATCAGAAAATAAAGAGCATTTTCGATTAATTTAGTCTCCTAACATTCCCGCACAAGAAATAGCTGTTGTCTGCATTTGACAGATGAAACAATCTGAGCACTGAAAGGGTGTAGCTGGCTTCTTCATAAAAATAGTCACCGAAGTTAAGCGTCAAGCTGAACTGCAAGCCTTGCACAGGCATATTAATACCTCCTCGGTTTTTCTGAGTGCTGTAAGCACTCAACAGCCTTGAAAAGAAAGGTATCAAGATTTAAAAAAGGAAGCACTCACATATGACTGGCCACATCTGAGAAATCTCTGATTTTGTGATTTAAAGAAATGACATTGAAAGATGATGGAAGAGTGGAAGTCCCATGAATACATTTAAAAGTATCCTCCTTCATTTGCCTAGCCAGATAGTCTGTATGTAGGGGGGGGGGGAAGCCAGACTGGATGACTGGAAAAATAGAAAATCTGCAAAATCCCAGCACAAACTTGATATAAAGGTGAAATTATTGAAGCCCTTTGGGAATCAGATGCTAGCAAATTGAAGAGGACATCCAGAAACTGACAGCTAGTTTTTAATCCAAATCAGGACAAGGAAAAAAATTACCTTACAGAAACTATTCAAACATAGTGCCCAGAAAATACCTGTCAATCCTGCCATGGTGACTGAAGCAGGACTTCAGGAAAAGAATACAGTGATGGAACAGCATGGCAGGTGATTCTGATAAAATTTTTCAGGTGTCTATATAGACCCAGTGGTGTGTGTATCTATATCCATATTTATAAGAATAAAGAACATGTATGGCTATATATGGCAATATACAGATTTCCATATATATATACACACACACATATATGTGTGTACAGCATCCTGATAGAATAGATTCTATGGTTCCCAACTTCTTTTCCCCTCTTAGGCCCTACGGAGCAGGGTACTTCAGTTTAACAGTTTCAGTCCCACGAGTCCGAGCAATTTGTTGAAGCGGGGGGCTGTTTTCCGATATGCTGACCGCCGACAAAAGAGGAAAGGGCTCAATCCCAGCCCGAAAGCAAAGGATTAAATACTTCAGTACAGTGTGACTCCACTGCTGACTTAGGCTGCAGAAAACGAGCTCTTCTGGAACAGCTTTTTTAGAGTCAGAGACGCTCCTTATTTGAATAAACTCCAGGAGTATATTTGAATAAAGCCCAACAAAACAAGATAATCTGTAACCCTTCAAAGACCTACATTTTCTTTCAACATTCTTTTTGTGGTTTGGAGGTTATTTAGTAGATTTACAAACCCAACATGCTCCTTTCTGTTTCAGCAGAATCTGCTGTTTCTGTTGTTTTATCTCTAAGATAACATCTAAAGGGTTGCGGGACCCATTCAGAAATCTCCGGTCCCACACATGACTGAAAAACCCGCAGCTTCGTGTGGCGAATGTTCCCCGGCCAGACCCCGGAGAGCCGGGGAGGGGGGACAATCCCCCGGCTGCCTCCCCGACCCCCAGGGAGGGAGGATTTGCAAGCTGAGGGAATGACAAATACTGGGTCCCAAGAATTTGGCCGGTCCCAAGAATTTAACTTTAATTTGAGGGGTGCGGGGGAGGGAGGGGATTACAGCTCTTCCCGCACCGTACGGAGTGACCGAACAAGCCCCCGAGTTACCGGCGGTTCCCTCAAACCCTCGCAGGGCTGCAGCCTCGCCCGACGGGGCTCCGGGGGGGCAGCCCGGCCCCGGCCTCCCCCGCCGCCGCCGCCGGGCCCCTGGCTCGGCGGGAGCCGCGGGGTGCTAGGCAGGGATCGAGGCCAGGCTGCTGCTCCCCCGAGCTGAGCTGAAAATAACCCCGAGCCTGGAAGGAGCTGGGTGAATCCTTCGTTCGTTAGGGAGAGCCTCACCCCAGGCATATGTCGTACCAAGCTGGAAAGCTCTCCCTTTCCCAGGGCGGCCACGGTTTTCCCGTCCCCCCTCCGAGTCAGTGCAATCCGCAGGAAACCTAAGCACCATCGAAAGCTTTTCTACCTTTCTCTGTTTAACGCGAGGTTAGCCGAGTTTTGGAGGAAAAAAAAAAAACCGCAGCAGCCTTGAACTAAGCGGCACCTGTCCTGCGGGGATGTTTTAAATCACGGGACCCTTTCAATCTACAATCTTGGAAAATTCATTCCCCTAAATCCTATCTAGTAGCTCTGTAAAATTGCCTTCCGTCTGCGCCCTAGCCCGGAAAGGCAGAGCCCGGGGGAGCGGGCTGCCGGAGCGGAGCCCCGGGCGGGGGCCGGCCCCGCGGAGAGCCGCAGCGGGGCTCGCCGGCCGCGGGAAGGGCGGCAGAGGCTCGGCCTCCGCGGCGCCCCGCAGGATGCTCCTCGTTTTGTTTTGCTTTCAAAGCAGGGCTGCCCGCCCGGGCTCTGCTCCCCCCCTCACCCCGCGGTGAATGCAAACACCTCGCCGAGGAGCAGCCCGGGGAAGGGGCAGCAGCGCGCAGCGGCCGCTCCGCTTCGTGCCGGGGCGTCGGGCTTCTCCGAGGCGTTTTTGTTGTCTTCCTCGGTCGGAGAAGATCGACGCAAAAATTGGGCCAAATGTCATCGCGGAGAGAAGGGGTGGTTAGGGCTGGGGGGTGGTGGTATTTCAGTGGCGGCTGTGATCAGCCTGCCCTAGGCTCCTGCCTGTGCGGCCGCAGCCCCAGCTGGGTTCCCCCATCTCTCGGCTCCGACCAGGGGTAGGGTTTGAGCCCCGGCTGACCTCGGAGCCGCCGGTGCCCGTCCCCTGCCTCGGCGGGCCCCGCCGGCCGCGCACCGCACCGCACCGCACCGCCGCCCGCCACCGGGCGAGCGCCCGCCTTGCGCAAGAGCCGCATCCCAGCGGGGCTCCTCCTGCGCCGCTGCCCCGGGGTTTGGCGACCGCCGTCAATTGTTGGCGATTTATTTCGGCTGCCCCGGCGGGAGCGGGGGGCGAACGGGGGCTGGGCGCGGCGCGGCGGCGGAGCTCGGCTGCTCCGGCCCGGCCGCTTCCCCGCGCCCGGCGGGTCCTTCCGTCAGGCAACGAAATCCTCGCCGCTCGGCGGGTCTGGTTTAAAATTCCGCCGGGAGGAGGAGGGAGGTTTTTGCAGCGCTCCCTGCGAGCTGGCTGGCGGCGAGCGGAGGGCGAGGGGCTGCGGATTTGTAGCTGCAAATCGCTGAGGCAGGCTCTGCCCGCTCCGCGAAATCACACGGGCATCTACGTCTTCCCAAGTGCAGTTCCCTTACCCTCTGGGGCAAACGGCTCCGATTTTTGCGCTGAGAGAAAGCGCCAAACAGATCTGGCACCCGCCTGAATTATAAATCTGCCTTCCCGGTGGGAGATGCTGAAGGGGAACGCGGGTTGCCAGAAACCGACCGCCGAGTTCCTGAAAACTGAGCCTGCGAACTAAGCCCGCCGCTTCCCGCAGAGACGTCCCTGATAAGGTGAAACGTGTCACCCCCACGATAACGACGCTGCCCGGGGAGCGGAGAGGGGGGAAGGCGGCTGTTGGGCTCAGCTGAGGCACAAGCCGAATCGGCTGAACGGCGAACGGCCAGCGCGGGGGTGGCGGGGGCTAGTGTCACCCGCCCCGTCTCAGCGGCCCGGCGGATCGCCGCCCTCCCTCCCTGCTGGGTGCCGGCGCTGGGACTGGCTCTCCCCCCCCGTTTTGCCTTCCGTCCCCATCCCTCGCTCCCCGCCGCGGATCCTCCCCTCCGTGCCCGAGCGGCTGTGCGCCCGGGAGGACGGTGCCACCTCGGCAAAAGGTCTTTTTTTTGGGGAGCAGGAGAAGTCGGGCCCTCCACCGCGGCCACCGAGGGGTGATGCGGGCGCTCCCCTCACCCCGAGCGGCGCGGGGGCACGGGGCGGGCCGGAGCCCCTCCGGTAGCCGGCTGCGGGAGTGGGGGGCTGGGGAGGGGGGACACACACCAGAGTCACAGGTGACTTGTTCCAATTAGTAGCTGTCTAATTAAATTAGTGTCACGCGGCCCAGCCAATGGGCCGGCGGGGGTGGAGGGCGGCGATGAGACAGCCCGGCGCAAGCCCCTCCCCGGCGGCCCGAGGAGCCCGGCGCGCCGGTATAAATGGCCTCGGCGGAGCCCCGCCGCAGCGCTGCGCGGCCGCGGGTCGGGGTGGGCAGCGGCACCGGGCCGTGTGGGCGCTGCGCTACGCCGCGCCGCCCACCGAGGATGCAGCTGGGCGAGCCGCTGCTGGCGGCGGCCGGGGCCCTGCCGGGCGCCCCCTTCTACCCGCTGGAGGGCGGCGGGCGCGGCGGCGGGGCCGGAGCGGGAACGGGAGCTGGCGGCGGGTCCCGCGGGCCGCCCCGGCCGGGCTCGCCGCCGCGCCTCGACCTGGACAAGACGCCCAAGAAGTTCGGGGCGGCCCCCGCCGTGCTGGGCGAGGCGGAGGCGGGCGAGCCGCCCTTCGCCGCCCCCAAGCCAGACGGCCGCAAGGCCACCCCCTGCGGGGAGGAGGAGCTGCCCCCGGCCGCCGCCGCCACCCGCTACTCCATGGACAGCCTCAGCCCCGAGCGCTACTACCTGCAGTCCCCCGGGCCGCCGGGGTCCGAGCTGGGGGGACCCTGCGCCCTCTTCCCCTACCCGCCGCCGGCGCAGCACGGCGCCGTCTACCAGCCGCCCGGCGGGCCGCGCTACCCCTACGGCTCGGTCCTGTCGCCGGGCGGCTTCGCGGGCGCCGTCTGCCCGCCCGGCGGCCGGGCGCAGTTCGGCGGCGGCGGCGGGTACCAGTACGGGCAGGCGGCGGCCGGCGGACCCCTCTACGGCCCTTACCCGGCGGCGTCGGGCTCCTGCGGCGGGCTAGGGGCGCTGGGGGTGCCGGCCGCCGGCCCGGGGCTGCGGGCGCAGGTCTTCCTCTGCAACCGGCCGCTCTGGCTCAAGTTCCACCGGCACCAGACGGAGATGATCATCACCAAGCAGGGCCGGTAAGCGGGCAGGGGGTGGGCCGAGGCGGAGGGAAGTGGTGGTGGGGGCCCCCGGGGCCGCTCCCCCGGGAAGGATGCGCGCGGGCGGCTGCGCGCCCTCCCCGTCGGTGGTACTTTCCGCCTGGGCATGCTTTTCCTCGAAAAGCGGCTCTCCCAGTTTCCCCACACTAGGCTACCGGGAGGTGAGGCGGGGGTCGGCTGGGGGTCGCTGCCTGCCTCCTTGGCTTCCCCGGTGCCGGGACGGACGGGGCACCCAGCGGCCGGCTCCAGCTGCCGCCAGAGTCCGCGCCCCGTTCCCTGGCCCGCTTCGCACGCCGTGCGTTTTTCCTCCCCTCCCCAGGAGGATGTTTCCTTTCCTGAGCTTTAACATCACCGGCCTCAACCCCACGGCCCACTACAACGTCTTCGTGGAGGTGGTGTTGGCGGACCCCAATCACTGGCGTTTCCAGGGGGGCAAGTGGGTGACCTGCGGCAAAGCCGACAACAACATGCAAGGTAGGTGCGGGCTCTCCGGGCTCTCCCCGCCGCCTTCCTCCGCGGGTCGCCTTCCCAGAAAGGGTTCCCGCGTCGCCCCCGCCCCCGGCATCCCGCTGCGGGCAGAGCTACGCTTTTGAGGGCGTCTTGCAGCGTTTTTTATTTTCACGCCGCGGCGTGTGAGGCTGGGCGGGAGAGGGGACGTGGGGGGACCCGAGGGGCTGCCCGGGCGCTGCCGCCCGCCCTGCCCCGCTGCTCCGGGCCGCCGGCGGCCGAACAACGCGGCCGTGCCCGGCGGCCGCTTCACCGGTTCATCTTCCCCAGGCAACAAGGTGTACGTTCACCCCGAGTCGCCCAACACCGGGGCTCACTGGATGAGGCAGGAGATTTCTTTCGGGAAACTGAAGCTAACGAACAATAAAGGTGCTAACAACAACAACGCGCAGGTAAATGGCGGGGAAGGAAGGCACCCTTGAGGGGCTCTCGGTGGCTCAGCCCGGGGAGCCCTGGGGTTTCGGGGCTTTACGGCGTTTAATCGAGCTGCTAGATCGCGGTTCTTGTGACTTGTTCCCTTCTTGAACTGGATCGTAGATCTTTTGTTTCCTAATTGTCTTCACAAGGAGAAGCAATGTCAGAAATAGATGTGTGAATTTCTTTGTCTTTAGCCAATATATCTATCTCCGGAGTTGCTCAAAAAGTGGAAGTGTAGCTGATAGCTTTCGATTTCCTGCATTTACAGATTCCGGCATATTAGTAACCTAGTGAAACAGGGCTGCAAGCTGTGAATTGTCTCCCGTTAACAATTAAAAATGCTCCATTCCCAAATCAAAAGATTACAATTTACAGGAAGGAAATAAATCTTTTAATGTTAGATGCAGTTTGTCTGAAGATCTTGTCTCTTCTGTGGTTCCTTTTAGATGATAGTACTGCAATCTCTACACAAGTACCAGCCCCGGCTTCACATTGTGGAAGTGACTGAAGATGGTGTTGAAGATCTGAATGATTCCTCGAAGACTCAAACATTTATTTTCCCTGAAACGCAGTTCATAGCGGTTACGGCGTATCAAAACACTGATGTAAGTGTGGATGTATAAAATGACAATTAAGAATAAAATTGTCCTGCGGGTTCAACATCTCATCTTACTATATTCTACTTTCACTTTTAGATTACCCAGCTCAAAATTGACCATAATCCTTTTGCAAAAGGCTTCAGAGACAACTATGACTCGTAAGTACGCTTCTGTCTTCTCTTGTAGCTGCCTCTGAGAGGTGTGATTCTGGCCCAAAATGGGTGTGGAAGAGTAGTTTTTTTTTTTTCTTTAGACATACTTCAGTTATTCAGAAGTAGCAATACTTCTACTGGCAGCTTTGCTAGCTGATGCACTCCTTTCAATGCTATTAAATGTCTGTCTAGAAACATTAAATGTCTATTTGAATAGTTACCGTATTGTCTTGATGGCCTGGCTTCCAGCAGGCTTCTGAATTTTTGTAGGAAATTTGTGCTAGATTAGCAGCAGTGTATCTGGTATCTCCACAGAGCAGGCAGCTTCTTCAAATTGTCAGCAGAAGACTTGCCTAATGCTCACTTTCTAGCATCAAATGTCCTTTGAAAAACTGGAGCTGTATATATACAAGTATGGCTTCTGGGAGGAAGGTGCTGCACCTCATTTAAAATGGGTTGGCTGGCAGAGAACAAGTGCATACTTGTTGCAGCAATACTATAAATTTTGTACTGCTCTAGGAAAAACAAACTGAACTCCTAAATTGGATAAAAATGAACATCCATCCAGTTAAACCTAGTTGTAATTCTAATTAAGTAACTTGGTTTCTTTCCATTTGTGTTCTTGTTTTGTCTTATTATCATACTGGAATTGTAAAGAACAATGCTAAATATTTCTCTTTTATGTTGTAGCATGTACACAGCTTCAGAAAATGACAGATTAACTCCATCTCCCACGGATTCTCCTAGATCCCATCAGATCGTCCCTGGTGCCCGATACAGCGTGCAACCGTTCTTCCAAGAACAGTTTGTCAACAACCTGCCCCCAGCCAGGTTTTACAACAGTGAGAGAACCGTCCCTCAGACAAATGGCTTGCTCTCCCCGCAGCAGAACGAAGAGGTGGCCAGCCCTCCTCAGCGGTGGTTTGTGACGCCCGTGCAGCAGCCTAGTGCCAACAAACTGGACATGAACTCCTACGAGGCGGAGTATTCTCCTAGCACCTTGCTCCCTTACGGCATTAAATCCCTCCCTCTTCAGACATCCCATGCTCTGGGATACTACCCTGACCCGACACTTCCATCCATGGCAGGCTGGGGGAACAGGGGCCCTTACCAGAGAAAAATGACAACAGGATTACCTTGGACCTCCAGAACAAGTCCTCCAGGTTTCCCCGAAGACCAGCTTTCCAAGGAGAAGGTGAAAGAAGAAATCGGCTCATCCTGGATAGAGACTCCACCTTCCATAAAGTCTCTAGATTCAAATGATTCTGGGGTCTACACGGGTGCTTGTAAGAGAAGACGGCTCTCCCCTAGCACTTCCAGCAATGAAAATTCCCCGACTATGAAATGCGAGGACGTTAATGCTGAGGACTATAGCAAAGACAGTTCAAAAGGCATGGGCTACTACGCGTTCTATACTAGTTCTTAAAGCATCCTTTTATTCCAATTGGCTAATTTTTTTCAGGGTGGCCTTGGTTTTTTTGCATTACGATTGCCAAAAAGACTCTTGCCTTCCACCTTGAATTGTTGTGTGCAATTCTAAAGAAGGTGCCAAAGGTTTTTTGACTGTTGCAGGTAACGAAGTAGGGAAAGAGTGAACTGTAGTAGAATTCTTCCCCTCTTTTAGAAGGAATCGCATGTGGAAGCTGTAAGCAGGAGCCTAGAATTTTACAATGTGGCTTATTTATTGGAGACACTAAAGTGTACAGTTAGGCTTGGCTCAGAGGCCTGATCAAATCTATGCACTCCTGAGCAAGGAAATAGGGGGGTAAGGATCCCAGATTTAACTTTCTTCCCTGCCTGCCCCCCTGATAAAAGGGGGCTGGGTTGCAGGGAGCTGCACAAATGCTATGTTCTGCTTTAGACTGAGCTGGCTTCTTCAACCCTTGTCTGCAGCACAGTTGGCTGAGTTGGATATCGCTCAGCTAAGGCTTTCTTTGGCAGAAGACTGCCAAAATAAGGCCTGCTTGCCAGGCAGGATTTTGACTTGAAGGTCTTGTTGCTAACGATGGGGTTACAATGACCAAATCTGACTTTTCTTCATTTAGAAATTGCATTAATAAAAACATGCCTCCATCCCAAAAGCCTAACCTTTATTGAGGTGGCCAAAAACAAAGTGTACAGTTGTGTGTTGTCTAGGTACACTGTAGAATATTGTGGAATAATATATAAATAGTTGACCTATAGCTGTTCAGTCAGAAAGGACTTCTGGTGGTGCTTTGAAGTTCAAAAAGCATTTTTTTTTTGGTTAATCAAACTTAGTATATGGAGCATTGCAAAAAACATTAAGAGATTTCTATTTACATGTATGTAAAGTGACTTTTTCAGCTGCCCTGTACAAAACTGGAAGTGATGTAACTTACCCACTCTTCTTGCCTATAGTTTCAGCCATTTTAAACTGATCAGCCCTAGTGCACTGGCACAGAAACTTCTCCTGACAAAACTTGGTTCTGTTTTCTATGTACATAGTAGTAATTTTTAATAAATGTGGTGATGCCAGGGATAAGAGTGGGGGTGGCTCTCTGCCTTTTCTTTGCCTCTATCACGTGTCCCAGCTGGGGGGAAGGAGGAGGGAGCCCAATGCTCGAGGTGCTGCATCCCTAAGGAATGGGGGCTGAGATGTCTCTAGATCTAACTCTTTCTTGTAACGTTTCTCCTTGCTGCTTTATCCCTTGTACTTAGCTCATCTGGACGCTGCTAGCTGTCTTACCTGGTTTTACTATTTTTCGTTTTTAATTATATCTTCTTGTGGTTTGCCTCGTTTCTACTATGCATCCCTATCCACCCCGCCAAGCTCTGACCCCCCAGCTTGGTCTAAAAATCCGACGGTGCCTCTTTTCCCCTACCATCCCCCCCGCTCTGCGGGGCCGAGGGAGGCGAGGTGTGAGCTCAGCTCTCGTCCCGGGGAGCGATTTGTGAACTGGGCTCGCCTGCCCCAGCAGCAGCGGGGCTGCCCCCGCCCGCCCCCTCCGTTTCCCGGAACGCGGTACGAAATTCCCCTGCCCGCTTATCTGGGGCGAAGGCCCCTCCTGGCAGAGCGATTGAATCCCGGCTCCCGCGGCAGCAGGACCTTTCCTGAGGATATGCAGGCAGTAATGGGATTAAACTGTTAGCGATGCCCGGCTGCAAACAAAATAAACCAGGGGCTGAGGCCGGGGCCCGCCCCGGAGGAGGTAACGCCATCGGGGGGCACTGGCGGCGGCCCCCGGGCGGCTCCCCCCGCTCCGCAGCGGAGGGCGGCGGATTTCCGAGGAGATTTCGATCAGCTTCTCGGTGCGAGGCTCCGGCTCCGCGCCTCGGCAAGAGAAACGAATCGGTGTCCCAGCAGCTCTCCCCCTGCGCAAGGAGCCACAGCCGATTTGGGACAGGAAGGGACTCGCGGTAATTTTTAAGCGACTGGGGACGGAATTTTTTTTTTTTTCCCTATTTTTTTTTTTTTCTTTTAAGTGGGGGTCACCCCCGTCCCGGGGAAGCCCCGTGGCGCGGCAGGCCGCCCCCGTGGCCAGCCCCGGGTGGGGTGCCACGCCGGCCCCGCCGCGCCCGCCCTCCCCGGGCTGCCACGCCGACGGCGCAGCGCTCCGGAGCGCCGTTCCGCCGCGCTGCGTTATTAAAAGCTGTATGTTCTTGCACCGCACAGTTAAAAAAGGACTTAATACTTGTGAAAAGTCCTCACACTGTTTAATAGAAACATAAGTGCCTGGCTGGCCCCAATTAACACCTTGTGATTATAACGCATTCCTAAAATGGGGTGTCAGACGCCAAATTGTGAATAAAGGTATCTAATTAATCTTCATAGGATGACACTGATAAACAACTCTATATTTAAATAAAGATCAAGGAACTGAATGCTTATTTGTTTACATTAACGCAAGATAAAGTTAACTACCCTTGCACTTCTCTTCGTAATGTGATTTACTGAGACAAACAGCAAGCTCCGGGTGGAGAGCCTTTATCGCGGGTTTGGAGGGAGGTGAGGGAGGTGGGCTGCCCCGAGGATGAGTGCCCCTTCCTCCACAGCCGCGGGCGAGAAGGGCGGCACCTCGGCCGGGCAGCCGGGGCCGGGCAGCCGGGGCCGGGCAGCCGGGGCCGGGCAGCCGGGGCCGGGCAGCCGGGGCCGGGCAGCCGGGGCCGGGCGGAAAGCGCTGTGAGGAAACGCGCGCCCCTCGGCCCCTGCAGCTCTCGTATGAGAACTGCGTGCGACTTTGAAACGGGGATGGAGGGCAGAGTCTAAAGAAAAAAAAAAAAAATAGTTATTTCCACCGTTGCGGTGGCGCGCAGTGAGAGGCGAACGGTGAAGCTGCAAACCCCCTCGTTCTCGGTTCGGGAAAAGCCGGGCTGCCGGCGGGAGCCCGCCCGCTTCTGCTTCGCTCCGGGCGCCGCCGGCTCTGCCCGCCCCGGGGGCTCCGCTCCTTCCCCCGCCCCGCGGGGCCCCGTCAAAGGGGGACACACCGGTGTAAACCATTTGAGGCCGTTCCCCGCGAATTAGCAGTTCTCTGGGATATCTCCCCACTGAGCCGAGGGACCGGTTCGCTGCTCTGCGTGCGTAGTCCTTACTTATTTTGAATAGCGTGGACGCCCGGCGGGTCAACAGCTGCAGCGGAGACGGACTCGTCCCAGGACGGGGGTGACCGCTCCTCAGCAAAGACTCTCTGTTTTCTGGTTTTTTTCGTTAAAGCAGACCCGACAGCTGCTTTTTGCAGCGGCACGTCGGGAGCAACCGTCTGATTTTTTTTTTTCCAACGAAACTTCGTCCCTCGCTGCTCGCCCCGAACTGTATCGCCGGGGCTTCGCACCCGGGCGGGAAAACGAAACGAGCCCGAAATCCTCCTTTTTCCGACGGCGTCTCCCCGACCCCGCCGGGAGAAAGGGGTTCCTTCCCCGCGGCGGCGGTCTCGGCGCTCCGAGGAGGACGGAGCAGGTATTTTTCGCTGTGTTTTCTCTTCGGGCAATGCGATGGGATCTTACTTTCGGTCTGAATTTCTTCTTCCCACCTTCCTCAACGCCGCCTTTTCACCACCTGCTCGCTTGTTTTCCACCTCCTCCTCTCTGCGGGGAGCGCGGCGTTAACGGGGGGGGATTTCCCGGGAACGGTCATTTTCGCAGCCGCCGCCGCCCTCGCCTCAGGGCCGCCTCAGCGCGGCGGGGCCCACGGGCCCCGCCGCGCTGAGGCGGCCCTGAGGCGAGGGCGACGGCGGCCGAGGCGAGAATAGGCCCCCGATGCCTCCTCCGGTACCGTTACGCTTCAGAAATGAGCCTTCCCTCCGGGACTACCGGCTAAGGGTGCCGGGGGAACCGGCGGTGGGCGGCCGTGGAGCCCCGGCCCTGAGGAGAAAATGGCGCCGGGGGGGTTGAGGCGAGAGAGATGGGGCCCGCCGGCACTTCCCTTGCGCCCGTCCACCCCATGAAATTAGGTTTTGCTGCCATCGGTGCTATTGTCGTTATTACTATTCGTTTTTCAATGTTTGTCCCACTTTTTTTTTTTTTTAACCATACAAGCCCATTCCTCACCCCCTTGAGGAGGTATCCGTAGCTCACTCCTCCCCTTCCAAAAACCTCCATAGCCCTGTTCATAATAATATGAGTACGGCTAATATAAATATTAATCTAATCCTTATTGGAAGGATTTTAGTGCTTGCTGGATATCACAAATATGTAATCCAGGGGAGAATGACATTAGGCTGAAAGTGCGGAGTGCAAAATATGATTTGAATAAAATGATAGGGTGGTATCTAATATTTCCTTTAGGGACTACTATACTCGGAGCTGTCACAACCAATTGTGTAAATAGATGAGACTGAGGAATGTGATCCTAATCATATTGATGAAACATTCATCTGAAAGACCGAGCACAACCAGAAGGGACTCACTAGGAATACAATTAAATCCTAATCTGGGGAGGAGGAATCCTCTGAAGGCTTTCCTCTAACCTGCCACCCTCTCCTCCCTTTTCATTTTGGAGTAGAATAAAATACAGAAGAAAAAATAAAGGAGAGAGGGAGTGCTGGGTGGTTTGCCTGCCCGAAGGACTGCATTAACACAGGGAGTGCTGGGCGGGAAGGAAGAAAATCTCCAGTCCTGACCCTGTGGATAATAATAAATAAAGGCCTAACTTTACTCACAGGGGTAACTACCTGCCTGCAGAGGGTTTCCACCTGTCAGTGGTGGTAATCATAGAATCATAGAATTGTCAAGGTTGGAAAAGACCCTTAAGATCATCGAGTCCAACCGTTAACCTATCACTGCCAAGTCCATCTATACCATGTCCTCGAGCACCACATCTATCCACATCTATCTAATCAGGTGCAGGAGACCTGCCTGTCTGGAGGAAGAGTCCTTCTCCCACCCAGGCTTTGACCAACAGCTCAGTCCCGGGCTTGTGAGCAAAATGTAGTCTTCTGTCTGTTGTATGCCATTTAGTTTCCATCTGCAGCAGGGAACTGATTTCTTGCTGATAATATTTATTAGCAAAAGGGTTATTTTCCAGCTTCCCACCAGCTGGTTCCTGTCTGGCCCTCATTGCTGTGGCCTCAGACTGCCTTTCAGTAGTGCAGTGCATTGGGTGAAATGGCATCAGGCAGTTTGTCTTCCCTGCATGTGGTGATAATCCCCTCTGATGATGGAAGAAAGAGGTTAGCTACTGCTGTAAGGGGCTCAGCCTATTTTGACGGTTGTCCCTCAAAAGATGGTCTGAGAAGATGGATGGGACAAGGCTCCAGTTGTGGTTCCTATAACAGTTCTAAAACCAGGCTGACTGCTTTTCATCACTTCTTGCTTTTGGGGAAGGTGCCAAACAGGTGCATTTTCCTAACGCGTACCACCTTTTGGCTTATACGACTAAAATGAATTCAAACTATGAATACCTGAATTCACATGATGATTTTTAAAGCTTGAAAAGCAGCCTGTCTTCTTCATCCTGCCACTGTTTAAAGTAGGCTTCCTTTAAGTGTCTAGGATCCAAATCTGGTCTGATGTGTTTAGAGCTTTTTCAGAGTAACCAGTCTTTTATCAGCAAGCTCAGGCAAAGAGCAAGGTGAGTTCCTTCTGCCTGGAGTGTTCTCCGTGGAAAGAAAGGCCCAAAGACAATGCTCACTTCTCTTTTAGTGGGGCATGATGTCTGTAAATGAGGGAAGGATGTGTGGAGTGGGATGTCAATTAACAAATCTGTAGCAGGAGTTCCATGTAAGTCCATATTCTCTTCTGCTGAAGTATGAGCTCTGCAGATTTACGGTTTACAGAAGGAGTCTTATGGTTGAAGTAGGCACTACTGAAGTGGTTGTAACTTAAAGTAGCATCGCTTTAACAGGTTTGGGGATGAAACTTCATGTTAGGGTTCTTCTGTACTGTGATTGTATATACTGAGGGCAAAGGAGTCAGTTCTGTTATGATTGTTCCCTGGTTTTCTTACAACAGGGTTAGGTTTTTGTAGAGTAGATGGACACTGTTCCTATACGAATAGCAAGCTATCTGTTTTTAGGGTCTTCTGTCTTCCTGTTTGATAAATTGGTAGCGATGCTCTGGCTGTTCTTCTGGGGAGAGGAATTCTTTGGAAGCTAACTGTTTTGTAATGTGTTGGTGCTTGCTTGTTCTTAGTGATAAGTTCTCAATAGCAGAAATGTTACTACTTTCCTCTTCTTACTTCCTACGCTGAGTAAGATTATAAAACATGATATTCCTGCCCTAATGAAGGTATATTTTAGGCAAGGAGAGCTCTTAAACTGATGCTTCAGAGGCCATGCCAATGCAAAGAAGAATTTTCAGGAGCTATTCACAATAGCAGGTAAATTTTACCCTATCTCTTACTCCAGATAGGACAGGGAAAGCCTCACCTGTGTAGCCTAGTCTCCACTGATACATCAAGTACCTTATTTTCCTGTAGCTTTGTGTTTTATGTCTCAAGATTATTGTTAACCCAGCTCTTCTGTTACTTCTTTCAGTGATGGCAGGATTCTGCTCTGCTGCCTTTACATTGCAACTCCTTCGCAGGGTCATTTGAGAGGAAAGATTAAGTGAATTTCTGGGTTTGGGTGCAAGTATCTTTGATCCAGAAGAAAAATTATGGCAAAATCTGTGATATTTGAATGGTTTTGGTTTTACTCACAGAAAGAGTAATGTTCCTAAAGTTTGTGCCAGCAATGATCCGAATAGCAGATAAATCTGCATTGTAAAGCTCTGTTTCAAATGTGCAATATATTTCTCTACTTGATCCGCCTAAATTATATGTGCATAATAAACCTCTGGAAATGCCTGCTGTCAGGATGGGCCAGTGAGTAAGGGTAGTGGATTGGAAGTGAAGAATAGGGTTATTTTTCAGTTGGGTCAGTTCTCTAATTCAGTTCACTGTGCAGCAGCAGAAATGCAAGCAGTGCTGACACTGAGCAGAAAGAAGAACCAGAGCAGAATGTAAGAATGAGAAACTTACATATTCCTGCCAGGGATGCTGGTGACTGCTTACATCAGTTTAAGCAGCACTACTTGTGATCCCCCCACCCATCACAGCACATGACAGCTAATGCCTGGATGGTGAAGTCAGTACCCAAAGTCGTGGCCAGTTTAGGTACCAGTCTTCAAAAAGATTTAAGGAGCTTAACATAAATGCCCTGTCTGGAAAACGGTGAGGGGACTTTCTGATCGGCTGGAGATGCCACAATCACAGCATTTAGGTAGCCGTGGGAGTATGGCGAAGCATAGGTTTATAGCACCTCTCATACCCAACAGCTGTCCATGGGCACGTGCTTGCTCCATAGTTTATATAGTAGTCCTTTGCCTATGGTTAGGTCTAGTCTTTTCTGATTTCAGCCACGGGAAGAGAAAGCCATTCCCATAGGTATTAGAAAACACAAGCTCCCTGTTTTTGCTGTGCTACAAAAGGCTTAATCATTGCGTAGTGTAATGGAACATGTGTAATAGCCTGAATGCAGTTTCAGCTCACAAAAATTGTGATTATGATGTGGGTTCAGTTCTTGTTTCTGACATTCCCATTGAGTGAGAATCCTTAGGGAGATGTAATTCCCCTGGAAATGGCCTGAAGTATTAGGAGTTCCAGGGCAGTGTCTTTGATCAGCAGCTGCAGGAGGGATGCTCTGTGGCAGGTTGCTTTCCATTTTGTGTTTGGAGTGATTATCTAGAGGAACAAGGAGTGTGTTTGGCTCTAGTACACTACAGTACACAAGAAATGAACAAACGAACAAACAATATTGGGGTACTTTACTGGAGGGTTAAAAAAACAAACCCCACAACCATTGGCGCGATTGCTCTGAACTGTGGGGTGACGACTGATTTCTGCTAGACTGGACTGTGGGTGTTTTTGATAAGTGGCTAAGTTAAGTTGCCCGTGTCTCCCCCTACCCTGGGTTGCACTGAGTCTCTGTAGGGAAGCATGGAGAATACAAGATGAGAGGCGATGCTCTTCTGGTGTTTTCTCAACCTACCCAGGGACTGGAGATTAAGAAAAAAAGAAAACACGGATCCCTTTTCTTGTTGGTTGGGTATTCTCCAAACCAGGAGTCGCAGGGAGAGCCAAAGCAGCAGCAATCAAGGCAAATTGTGTCCCTCCACCCTATTCACTTCAATCAGACTTGATCAGCATCATTCTCCACACTGGTATTAATATTGTTATGCTGAGAAGTGCTAATGGCCGCCCATAATGTTTAAAGGTCATTGAAGTATAGAGTGAAAACACTCTATAGAAAGACTTAAAGATTGGCCATAACCACACCTAAAAAAAATCCTGACAGACACTAAGTGGATTAACTCTCTCTTTTGTCTAACAGCGAAGGCTTTCAGTCTCCTCTATTATAACAGCTACAGAGGTTAATAGCTAGGCCAAAGCATCTCAAGTCTTACAGGTATATCTTTATTGAAGGGGAAGGGTGAAGCTATGGGAGGGGGTTTGAGCTGATTTAAGGTTGCACTTACTGCTGAGAAAAGAGAAAGGTTCTTATCCCTGCTCAGTCTTTCCTTTTTATGCTTGGCTTGTGGGTTCACTTCTTACCTTGTACCAGCTGTGGGGCTTATCAGACCGCTCTGTGAGTTGATTCATTTTACAGACTTGGCAGAAGACACATCCAGGAGAAGAGGACAATTGCATTCAGCTGGGTTCATGAGTTGAATCGGCTCAACTAAGTCCCAACAAGAGTCAGAGACAGTGCAAAGGAGAGGGCAGGATTACATGGCCAGGACTGGTGGAGAAGGGAATTGTAAGCAACCTCCCAGGGACGGCAGGAAGAGACGGCGGGATTTGGCTTTGCTATAAGCTTATTTTGACTTAATTTGTGAAGTTGCAGCTTTATCATTCAAAGAGACAAAACTCTCTCCTTCAGATTAAATGATGTTTCCCCAGGCTGTTGGGATAAACGCTTTATTACTGCCTTTCTGTTCCTTCTGAGTGTCCAGAAAGGCCAAGGTCCCTGGGAAAGAACTGCAAAGTCACTCAGTTTGTCACAGCTTTAAGAAAAGTGGCGTGGTCAGGTAGGAAGAGGTGACTGAGAACACAGTAACGCAGATATCACTTGGGGTGTGTGACCTTTCTTGTGCGGGCTGGTGACCTTGCCATATAGTCATGATCACCCAAATTTAAATCTGCAATGAATGACATGCCTCTCAGGATAGGTTTCCTGCGACTAATTTGGGAACAAGGAGACATGCGTTAACACTTCTTGACTCAGGCTCTGGAAGACTGTTTCTTCAGGTAAAGTAAGCTTGCTCAAGGAATCCACGACAGTGGGTTGTATTTGTGTCATTTGCTCAGGGAAGTGGGGATTTGGGTGTATTTCATTGATAGCAAACTACATTAAGAGAAGGCCTGCTTTGCTGCCTGTTCTTCTCCAAATAAGAAATAAACATTCAGGGTCAAATACAGAAATCTGTTCCCCCCTGTTAAGGGGACAAAATGAGCAACGTCAGACAAAAACCTGATGTTGCCAATGCTACCAAACATAATACATACTGCTGTGAGACTTCCCTGTGTAGACCTGAGGCTTCCTAGAGTAAGTGCCAAACTTGCTAGCATTTGCAAGATTAGATTGTAAGCAGTCAATACCCCACTGCAAGGAAGGCACTCTATAAGCTGAAAATAAAAAAAATGAAAACGTGAAACTCAGATAAATGGACAGGCCAACAGTGCTACTTGGCAGAACCCAAGTTGTGAGCTAAATTCTGCAACACTAGATTTCCAAGGGAATCTTGCAAAAGTGAAAACCACTGAAATTGGTTTATGATATTAACAGATGATTATTTAAATTCCATTTTACTAACTCTCTAGCTGCCTTTGTTGGTAGGGAAGAATTGCCTCTGATGCAGATATTTTTACTATTTTAGGGAGATACTCCCTATTTCTTCCTCTTCCATTATCATTTCTGTTTTCTGAAACTTACTTATCTATAGCTAGGACAAATGTAATAGAAAATTAATTGCCTGGTAAAACATACCTTGCCTGTGAGAAAATGTCTCTTTTATGGGTGGGAAGAAGCTGCAATTGGAGAAAGCTACAATACAGTATGTGAGTAGCAGGTTGTGCTATGAAGAGTGATTTGAGAAACTAGAAGGTTGTTACTAAGGTCTGGCTGATTGAGACACGGTACATAACGTGCTGCATAGGCAACATCATGTTTGTTCACTGTCATCTCGCAGGACACTTGGAAACTCCAGCCAACAGTAACTGAGGAGAGAGAGAGAGAGAGATGAGTGCAGAATTGTGTGGTGGTCATGTAGTCAGTTTAAGTGGCTTGCAAAAATCTTTGTCTTGTTTCAAAAAGAGTGCAGTCAGGATCAGGGGGCTGTGACTTTCATTTCTTAAAAAATGCAGTCTTAAAAAATGATCCTTTGTTCTTGACCTGGTCTTGCAAAACTGTTGGTTCAGGAAGTGACACATAGCTGTGGCTGGGTCTGGATAGGTTTACAGAGATCTGTCACTATAGGTGTGTCAGTAGCTGTAGAAGCATTCCATAGATAGAGCTGAAAAGTGTATCTGTTGTGTTTCTGATGCATGCTCTGAAGAAGATTTGGGCAGATCAGGACAAACAGGAGTCAGGACAGATGTTCTTCCTAACATGAGGTGCAGGTTTATAACCTGTTGTTAATCAAACTCAGCACTGGAGTCAGGGCCAGAAACTCTGCTAAACTCCAAGCTAAACACAGAAGTTTCAAATGAGAACTTCAGTAAGCCAAACAGTTATAAACAGTCAAGAGCTAGAGGCAATATTATACATTGTTTAAGTTCATTAGAGCCTACAGAAGAGTTCTTTTTGGAGGAAAGGGAAGGAAGCTCACCATCTGCATAGTAGTGCTTGCAGAAATTTGCAAAATTTCAAAGCATCTGATGTAACTGGAGACGGCAGCTGAGCCTAAGAGGCTAAGCCCACTCCTGCTCCTACCTTCGATATATTTCCTTCTTGTATTTGAACTCAGGAGTAAGGAGCAATCTGTTCATCCATGCTGGCCTTCCACCATGCCTGCTTGACTTCCTGCATGCAGGAATGAGCTGTCTTGTGCTTTGAGGAGGTTGTCCTTGAAGATCAGCCAGCTCTCACAGGCTTTCCCTTTCCCTTCCACAGCAGTCTTCCATGAGTCTACCAAGAAGATCCCTGAGCAAGCCGAATTCCAATCTCCTGAAGTGCCAGCTTGTAATTGTACTATTTGTCTTTCTCACTTCTCTCAGAATGTTAATCTCCACAATCTTATGGCTGATACTTGTACTACTTCTCACCCCACCCCACCAGCGAGTAGGCTGGGGGTGCACAAGAAGCTGGGAGGGGACACAGCTGGGACAGCTGACCCCAACTGACGAAAGGGCTGTTCCATACCATATGACGACATGCTCAGCATATAAAGCTGGGGGAAGAATAAGGAAGGGGGGACGTTCAGAGTGATGACGTTTGTCTTCCTAAGTAACTGTTACGCATGATGGAGCCCTGCTTTCCTGGAGATGGCTGAGCACCTGCCTTCCAATGGGAAGTAGTGAATGAATTCCTTGTTTTGCTTTGCTTGTGCGTGCAGCTTTTGCTTTACTTATTAAACTGTCTTTATCTCAACCCATGAGTTTTCTCACTTTTACTCTTCTGATTCTCTTCCCCCTCCCACTGAGGGGGAGTGAGCAAGCAGCAGTGTGGTGCTTACCTGCTGGCTAGGGTTAAACCCCAGTTTATTAATAAGCAAAATGCGCCTTTAATTTATATTTTGCCACTGCATGGAAAGCTCGCAGAATGCTGTAAGGTTTATAAATTATTACAGCCTCACAATCAGTGTATTATGCTATAGTATCAGAAAACTAACACCAAGAAAACCTTTTCTTGAACCAATACTTTAAATTGCTGAGAAAAGTCAAAGTAAAAATAAACGGTGCCAGTCTGTCTGGTAAATAAGTGTATTGTATTACCCATACAGAAAATCCCATTGAAGTTTCTATAGAAATGCAGTAGCCTCCTGCAGCAGTTGCTCCAAAATCATGTGTAATATAATGAGTAAGGCAGGAGTTCCGCTTTCTTTTAAACTGAAACATTCTGGTATCATGTCTGAGTAGAATAACCTTGCTTATGGGATTAAATGGGCTGAATTCCGAGTGAAAGGTTTTCATTCTGTATTTTTTCCAAAAGAGCCTGAAATGTTTCAGATCAAATGACTTTGAATGTTTTGTAGCACTGTGGATTTTTGTGGTGAGTCTGATTTTATGACCTGAGCCTACTGTAAGAGCATATTTAGCTTGCTGCCATATGACAGTCCTCATGAGCAAGTAGTATCTTGGGTTCACTGCTATTTATTAAAAGCAGTGTTATATGTGATAGCAAAACTTTCACTGAAGTGGATCAGTAGGAGCTGGCTCAGTGGTTCCTGTGTCTGCTTTCCATTGTGCTTTCTATGTAATATTCTGACATTTTTGTATGTTTCCATTCCAAATGGGCAATGCTCTGTTCATTTCTAGTACATTCCTGAAAGTCTGTTGTGTTTTTATGTGGATCAGACAAAACCATTGAGCTGCTGAACTCTGAAGGTGGTTCATGCTTTTCTCAGAGATGGTTCTGAGTAAGTCAGGTACCTTCCCTGCCTGAGCTCCTGATTAAAATGTTTGACTTAAATACCTAAAGCAGTGTCTGGGTCTGCAGAGGGCATTGGGTACAGGGTGTTGAAAAAAAGTGACTGCAGCAAAAATCAAGTGGTCAGCACTTCCCAGGGACAGGCCCTTGAGCTGTAGTATTTAAATGCCAAATCAGAGCTTTTCTCTTGTTGTTTCCACAAAACGAGGTCCAATCCTGCAGCATGAAGCCCAGCACAGAGTCACATCAGGAGGAAGTGTGAAGGAGTTGCATATGGATTCTCTTTGCTAATGCAGGGTCTTGGTCCCTGTTACATACCATTTGTGTATGTATGTCTGCTCTGAGCTTGACTTCCTGTCAGCGCTTGAGCTGAAAGCTTCCAGGCCCATCAGGAGCCACTTCATCTGTACACAGTGTTTCCCACTGCTGAAGATGTTCTAGCTTGCTTCATGTTAAATTCTACTCTCTAACACACTGATAATAATCTCCAAATTGTGTAGCTGTTTGTAACTTGTAAGAATTACCACGTCACTTAACACAGTACATCCCTATGAGGAAGCTCTCCCCAGTGCGGAGGAAGGGGCCAGGTCACAGCCTTGAGGGGTATGCCTGACTTTTGTAAGCATGTAGCCTCAGTTTCCACCTTCAATGCAACAACTGAGACAGGGTTTACAGACCTGTTTTCTGGGCTTGTGACTCTAACACTTCTGATTGCAAATGTAACGCTTAAAAACATACCCCATTTGATGTAGTACTGGTTATGGACCATCTAACATGCTCCTAAACGTGCAAAGGCTGTATATACATGGAGCATAATGACATAGCATGCAGTCTTTCAAATGCAATCTGGAAAAGGCAAATAAAGGAGTGTGCATAGGAGAAAGATACAAATACTCTGGCGATACAAGTAGGAAAACTTTTCCTGTAGAAGTAGGATACTGGCTGGAATTGGAGACTTTCCAAGGCCAGGGTGCCTTCTGGCTAGGTAAGAGAGACACTATCACAAAGGACCAGATGTGGCAGTCTGCACACAGAGTAGCACTTACCAGTATAAGGAGCCTCAGTGAATGCCATTTATTCATGCATCCCTACTGAAGTTAATATGAGAAGAATATGTTGAATTTGGCCCTAGGTTAGTAACATAAAATTGTAGCTTTTTAAAACGGATCTGAACAGAGAGGTACGGTCCAATGCTGCACGGGCTCTGAGAGTTTGTTGGTTTCAGGGGATTTGGGATTTTTGTTTTGGCAGGTTTTTTTTAGGTATGGGGGATGTTTGGGGGAAGAACAACATGATTATTTTTCTTACAAATCTAATAAGAGAAGAATTAGCCTAGAAGAGGGGAAAAATAATCTGTTCCCTTCAATGTTATCTAAGATGCTGCCTTATTCCTCTAAGAAATAGAGCTTTCATGTGTTATATTACATAGTAGACCCCCCAAAAGATGCGTATCTTCTGCCTGGGGTGAGCAACTCCTGAGATTTCTGAAGTCAGGCTAGTACATTAACACCTTAGATTTAGGTAGCACACGGCTACAAGCAAATGTCTTTGGATGATAGAAGCAAATCAGACACTGCTTTTGTATGTCACAAGGGATTATTCTATTTTAGTGCTATGCCCTTTGGCTTTACAAATGCACCTGTAGTGCTCCTGTGGTTAGTGCAAAGAATCTTGGTAGAACTAATTTAGTATAGTTGTTTTGTCTTTGTAAATAGCAAATGTTAGAACTGGCTATACACAAACAGCTTTTCAAACCTTACATGTATTGTTTGCAGCAGTTCATAGATAGGGAAGGCTTCTGTTCTTTAACGCTAGCACTGAGTTCAGCAATGTACTTTTCCATTCACAAAAGGTGATTTTTGTGGAAGCAGGAGGAATTTATGTCTGTGTCTGGCCATAAAGAAGATGGGAGATAAATTCTAGGAAATCTAAAGGTGGATCATCAGATACAGATATCAGCTGTGCCTTTGCGAATGTGAATAATTTTCATCTGATTTCATGTCATCTGCTGTGTTATTTTTTTATTGGAATAAATGGCTCTGAGAGCTCATGATGTTTACATGGCACTGTCATCACACAGTAGCAAGCTATTAACCATTATCTGGCATTTTGGGAACAGAGGTACTGGTCTGTCAAATACTATGGCAAATAATTGTCACTTTGAATCTTTTGAAGAGATGGGGGGGAGCTAAATGTTTGTAATATCAAGAAGGTTTTAACTTTACCAACGTCCCTTACAGAGAGGATTTTTTAAAAGACATTTTTCCTCAATTTTGACAGTTTTGTGGTTGTGGTTTTTGTTTGTTTGTTTGTTTGTTTGTTACATGGCATAAAGATGGTAGCACGTGTCCCAATATTAGATGAAGTGTGCTGGAACACTCACCGTGCTTGTTGTAGTCCAAATCTGCTTCACAACAACAACAGAAGACAAAAATGTAAAAGCGAAGAAAAAATAACAGAAAAGAGAGAGGCTGTGACTTGTAATAAGACTAGGTGGCATTATAATATTGCTATTATATAAAAGCAAGTTCAGCATATGAATTTATTAGATGTTCTGAGACGTGGCAAATTTTAATCAATATCAGCTGCTGAAGCCATAGGTTTTTAGCTGCCTTTTTAACCTGAGTCTTCTGGGAGAAGACTGCATAAAACAGCCTTACCTAAGCCAGGCTGGTTTTTTTTGTTTGTTTGTTTGTTTGTTTGTTTTTCCAGTATTGTAGGGGTTGGAAAAAGTGGGGCAGAGAAAGAAAAGGAGTTACAAGAAAGGTGTTAAGAGCAGGAAAATATTTGCAAGTTTTGTGTTTCGGATGTGTTAGCATTTAGATGAAGGTGGTGGGGAGGTAGGCTGAAGGCCTGGTTTGTCAGGTCATCTCTCAGGATCAGTAACGGTATGGGTTCCTGTGTGTCAAGGTGGATCATAGGAACATAGTGGTTATATGGCATTAGGCCAAAAGTCCCTCTTGTCCAGTATGTTGTCTCTAGAGTGCTAATAGCAGAGTATAAGAATAAGATATGTTACAGATTGATAGTTCTCCTGAGGGCTTCCAGCAATCAACTTTAAGGATTTCCTGAGCTATTTCTGGGCTGTCATGCTTAACACTTCCTTGATGTGGTTTAATCTTTTAAGCAAACCTCATTCCCTATAGAAACCCCCTAAATTCCTCAGTCCAACGTTGCAATGGTTTGGTTGCAGATTTCCCCACTGGAAATCTCAACTTACGTTGTTGAGATTTATTCTTTTCAAATCACTTCTATTAATCATCAGTGCCAAATGAAAAGCACTCCAAAAGTGTATGTGGGATTTGCTTATTCTCTTATTATTTGGTTTACCAGGAATGGCCCCCTCTGTTGCTGATTTTAAATGATTTTCATCTTCTCATTTTTCCCATCCTAAACTTCTTTTTGCTGAATAGCTTTCATGTCCACCCAGTGCCTGAGTCGAATCAGAACATAAATATAATTCTATGTAACAGACTTCTCTTTGTTTCTAGAGCTGCAAACCTCAGGTACTTCGGGGTACTGAGCTAGGACATAAGTATTTCACCTTTTTGCTACTTCTTATTCATTATTATAAGTGTAACTGAAAATAATAAGTGGGGAGCCTCAAGTCAGGTAACTCCAACAGGTATCTTGTGTTAGTGGTAGTCTGATATTTTGGGGTATGTTGTGTGTATTACTCGTATCTGAATTGGTGGGAATTGTGAATGCTCTGATCCTGAAGACAGGCCATTTATTTGGAAGCATAAACATGCTTGAAGATTTACAAGCAGACAGACACACTAGTAAGTTTTTAATACCCTTCATCTCAAACTGCCATGAGCTGTCTTCTTTCCAGTTGTCCTGTGAATATCTAGGAGGTTTCCGTTTGCCAGTATAATCTAAATATTCACGTTATTACAAGCACAGAAGGTTTTTCCTTTCAACAGCATGAACTGGGATTTAACTTTTTTTTTTTTTTTTTTTTAAAAAAAAAAAGCTTATGATAATTTCCCTGACTTCAACTCCCTGGGCATGCAAGTAAACCATAACTGTCAAATTTTATTCAAGTGTGGAACAGGGATAAACTCTGCAAGGTATATTTTACCCCAGAGCAATCCGTCTGTGCAAAGTGTACCAGTGCAACACGTCAGCACATACTGCTGTATTTGCTACCAGCCTGGATGAGGAGACAAGGCTCTTAAGTCAGTGGAAGGGTTGTTTAAAGCCTATTTCTGCAGATGAACAGCTTGCTGGGCTGAGCCACTGTGGCCTGATGTGTGTGGCTACAGTGCCCTCTTGTGCGAGTGAGTGCTGGTAAACAGCGGCTGACTCAAAAGGTCTCTCCAAAACACTTGGCTGCCAGAGAAGGAAGGAAACTGAAGACAAAATCATCCTCCTGCTGTGACCTTTTGCAGCTGTGTTTTAGTCACCAGCGATTTGTTTGGTTCTTTGATATGATGCAAATCTAAGGACAGCCTTTGGGCTTTTACAGCTCAAAATGTGCTTTGTATTCTGCTGGTATTTTGGCATTAGCTGGAAAATGAATGCTTACTATTTCTGTTGCGGTGATGCCCACAGGACCTGTTGTGGAGAGGGGCTCCTGGTTGTGCTAGGTGCTGTCTCCACACTGAGAGGGAGGGCCCTTGCTGTGCTGTGGAACTTCAATTGTGTAGGAAAAATAAGTAACCAAACCTGGTTATTCTTTTGCAGGAATAAAGACTAAAGTTTCCTCCTCCCCCCACCACAAACTTGTCAGCTGCACTTCATCTGCCTTGGAAATTAGAGAGATTGAATTAATATGTCTTGATTGGAAAAAAGAAGAAAACTTCAAGGGAAGAAAGGGCACAATGATCAGAACTAAGTGAGCAGGACAGACCCAGGAGGGTTTTGACACATTATCATTTGAAAATGGCAAAGCAAAAATCTGCTGTGACCAGTGTTTCAAGATTACTGTAAGCCAAGAAAAATACCTGCCTGTGCAAATAAGTTTAACCATGACATAGAAAATTCAGGGGATGTGTCCCGCTCATTTGATCAAATGCCTTTTGATCATTCTAAAATTATAGCTACCCTTTTGAGGGTATAATTCATGACAAAACTGTAGGGAGTGTAAGTGACAACTAAGCAAGAAAATTGTCATTGTATTACCAAGACTTAAAGTGTGTAAGCAAGAATGTCATAACATTGAAGAAAGAAAAATCCAAACCTAGTTCCTCAATACAGGCTATCGAACTGTATGAACTTAGAAAAATAAGGACTTGGCGCAGGTTTTTCCAAGTGTTAGGTACTTTGACTTCAGTTGAAGTCCATGGGTAGAGGAAACATGCAGTACCTCTGCAGTCAATGAAAAAGCAGACTGTTTGGTTTTGTTTTTTTTTTTTTTCCTACCATGCTTTTCTCTGATTAGCATGTAGATTCAGAAACCTGTTTTTGTCTCATTTTAAACATGCTATTCTAAACATTTGCTCTTGATGTAATGAACTGTGAGAATTCTACCCTAACTTTATTTGATTGAGAGCCCACAGAGGAGAGGCTGGAGAGAGAGATACAAAAATGAGGCGAGAGCTGGTAAGGTGAAATGCAAACTGAACTGAGCTGCACAGAAAGGAGCAGAGAAACGGGGAAGGAGGGAAAGGATGGTATCCTGACTAGAAAATAGATGCAGTGTGCCAGAGGACCCGTATGAAAGTAACTGGGAGCAGAATTTAGCTATTAAAAAGCTGTCATCCTGCACCTGTCTTCCAGTCCTATTGGCGTGCCCCATCACATTCTCCAGTCTGTTCTTACTGCTTCTTATTGGTCCTTACTGGGCACTAACTAGGCTTGCACCTGCAAATACCATCACCAGCCCTTATGCTAGGACAATGTGAGATTCAGCTAGTTGTGGAAACACCATGTCTTCTTGCTTACTGAAGTAGACAATTGTCATAGATTAGGGCCCTGTGGCAGAAAGGAAGTGAGGGCACCATAAAACTAGTTCGTTCACTGCTTTACTTTGGTTTAATAAAGATAGGCTTTGTTTACCAGCCAAATTCAAAACATTAACCCAGTTAATAATTACCGTAAATATCACAAATTTGCCTTAAGTTAGTCTTCTTTCATCCAAGGATCCTATTAATTAAATGCCAGTGCTGCTCAGCAACATGAAAATGTACAAATGTGTTTGTTATGTTTCGTACTTACTGGATTGTATTTCTTCCACCTTAAGTACACTGATTATCTAAACACAAGATATTGGGTAAAGCCACTGCCTGCTGAGGGTTGTCCTGAAGACCAGGCTTACTTATTTATGTAGTACAAAGGTCTAAGGGTTGACTTGAGCTCTCATTCCCCTGGGATAGTGCTTAGGCTACAACATCTTCCTACAGAGTGCATCACCAGGAGGTTCAACTCTGCAATAAATACACAGATTTTTTTCTTCTTTTTTTGCAGATGAATGAGGTGCTTCCACATATTTCCAGCTGCAGTGCTTTCTTATCCAAGCATGTGGTTGTAAACTTACTTACAAGGATTTTTCAGAGGTTTCATAATTTCTGAGGTATTTGCCACTTGGCCGGTGAGCTTTCACATGTCTGAGAAGTTTTCAGATTTCAAATATAGGATCATCAGTGCCTATATGGACACATTGATTCTTGGCTGCTGTTGAAATCAGAGCACAGTTGAGTGCAGCAGCTGGAAGCCTTTGCTTTTCACAAAAAAGCAGTTGGAATAGGAAGGAGCTCAGCAGGATTCAAGAGCTCCTGTCCCATGCAGGAGAAAAACACAGAGAATCTTGCTCCCAGCAAGGCAACGGCTCTCTACTTTTACCTAGCTGCCAGGGATGCCATGAACTAAGCTGTCGCTCTGAGCACCTTGCAGCTCTGTGGGAATGCAGCTTGTAGAGCAGTCAGCTCCAGAGGAGCCCAGCCTTAGCAGGGAGTGTGTGGACACCTTTGCCTACAAAGAAGGCTCATGCCAGCTGATGTAAAAGCATGGCTGCATAACGGCACAGCTGCAGGTACTGCTCAGAGAGGAGAGCCATCCATCCCCAGAAAGTTGCAGAGTCTGAATATATGCACCCTATGAAACTATGAAGGTGATTAAAAGCATGTTTGATCGCCTTAGATCCATTGATCTTTCAGGTCCCACCTACCCCATGAGAGTACCATGTTGGGGATCACATTTACAAGAAGGTTGTCTCCAAACATGGTTGAACACAGTTTTGCAGGTTCTGGGACATGTGCAGTGATACCATTATGCTTTGTGGCTGCAGTCTTTCAACTAACGCTGTTTGTGCAGGAGCACCTGGGTACCGCTATTTACTGGCATAAAGTCCACAAAAAAGCAGATAATGTGAGTGGGCCTGGAGTTCATCTCTTGGCGCAAATGTTTTTTGAGCTCATGCCATTAATAGCATCTATGAGCAACATGCCCAGGTTGGACAAGCTGTGATACCCAGGGGTAATAAACCAGAGGATTTAAGAAAGAGCCACAAGTTAGCTCTAAGCAGAGAGTGGGTGACTGCTGGAAGAAGTAGGGCTTTTCTTTTCCAATAAGTGAATGGTACCTACAAACCATATATTTGCAAAATGCTCAACATTTTCAGCTTTGCTTGATTTCAGTAGGTCAAGGAGCAAACACTGGTCACTCTCATTTATTTGGACTAGGTGGTTCTTTATTTGCAAGGGGTTTTAACAAGGTTATTCTATTTAGATGAAAAATGATGGTTTCATAGCAGGCTTAAGGGCCTTAAGGGCCTATT
Source organism: Platalea leucorodia (assembly GCF_965183815.1). Lineage (NCBI taxonomy): Eukaryota > Metazoa > Chordata > Aves > Pelecaniformes > Threskiornithidae > Platalea > Platalea leucorodia. The sequence goes on from NC_138823.1 coordinate 124,859,478, forward strand.
TAATATGCATTGATCTTTGTGTATGTGAATACAGGATACATACTGGAGCTGTTGGAACAGGTTTTTGTTTTTTCTAAGACAAAAAATAATTGAGAATAGGCAGAAGTGGGAAAAGATAGCAATGTGACTTTCACAGTCTATGGAGGGTGAAAATATTAGAGGAAGCTGAATATTCCCAGAGGTGTGGTGCACGTGTGCAGCTAGTGGGGAATTTCATGAGGAAAGTAAGACACAGATATTTTTATCAGGTCAGTGCTTCGTGCAGACTCTTGACTGTACCAGCATTTGCCTTCTTGCATAGACTTAGGTCTATGCAGGATCCGTAATCTTCTGTTGGTCGATGAGGTATTTGGACATTGTTTTGTAGCACTGAATAAAATGGATTATTTGGAGTCTGAAAAATTAGTTCATTGTCATTCAAGGAAAGAGAACATACAATGTAAAGAAGCGCTGTTTGTGTACAAAAAATAGCAAAGGCATCCCTTTCAAATTATTTTGGGATTCTCTTTTGTATTTACCATTTTCTTGTACTTCCAGCAGAGGGCAGGTTTGTGTTACAAAGCCTATTTGCTCATTTTGTGAGAACCCAATGTGAACTTCACCAGTCATGTTCAATCCTAGTTAGAAAAAAAAAAAGTTTTATTCTGTGGTAATTTTCCTTGAAAATTACATCAGTTGTTTTTTTTTTTTTAATTTGGAACAAAATAAAAAACCTAGATGGAATTCTATTGGTAGCCTTGAAGCTTCCTAAAAATCTAGCCCCCAAACACATTCCTCTTGTTTTCTGAAATTGTTGGGAAATTGCCATTGGTTCATTTTTCCCAGTGCATTTCTTCCCTGTTTCTATCATACTGGAATATCTAAGATGTTTTCAGCATCGGCTTCACGTGAAGACAACCAAGTGATGCACTTCGGTTGCAGAGACGTGGAAAGGTGGTGTTCTGTTAAAGTTAGGTAGCATAAAATACTGTGGTACTGGCAACGCGCAAATATAATTAAGGCCTGGAGGCTAAAAAAGGTAAAAATTTTATAATCCTGGCATGCAAAACACTGAGGCAAAAATCAGGTGGTTACATCATGGTAACAAGCCCCAGCAGGGTTAACCACATGCCCGTGTTTGTGTAATTCTTCTCAATGCCATTTTGGTTTCAAAGTGACTTCTTGTGGCAGTGCCAGAATGGGACGTTCTGAAGCAAAGGAGGCGAATGCTTTTCTAATTCATGTGTCATGACCAGGAATCCTGTTATTTCTGATGCAACTACTTCACCTCATGTTGCTTATGTGTGAATCAACAGGACAGTTTGAACTCATCAGCGGTGCACCAGCTTTTGCTTCTGCTTCCTTTGTGTCTCATTGCTGCTTATTTTGTTTTCCATGTGGTTTTGAGCCTTAGTTTTTATTTTTTTTCAGTTGTCATTTTGCATCCTGTGCCCCACAAGAACATTGTGGTGAAAATACACAAATTTTGCAGGCATTTATGCCCATTAGCCAGTGTTGCTGTTCGCTTTACTATCTGCTATACAAATGCACACTAATGCTCTTAAAAAAAAAAAATTGCATTGCTTTTCATGCTCTATGTTTTAGATTTGTGTAATTTTGAAAAGTATGGGCTAACACAACAGTCCTGTACTCATCATTATAATCTAATGTTTTGACAATCACTGTGAAACATCACAAGTATAGTCTACTGCCAACAAGCTGTGCACCACTGCGTTAGGGAGCTTTTATTCAACGATGTTATCCAGGATAGTGCCTCTTCCTCACCTTCAAGCTGGTTTTGTAGTTTCACATTTTCTGTTTTTAAGGGGGCAGTAGCATTTTCCTTTGCATTTGGAAATCAGCTCTCAATCCCCCCAGTCTAAATATTATTATTAAGTTTACTGTCTGGATGATTCAGTAGTATCTAAAGAGAGAGTGAACTTCATCAAGTCACCAAGCATAGCCTTCAGTTAACTGGTGAAATGTTAACGAGGACCCTTAACAGCCTCCAGCGTATAACTGGCGTGGCCAATATTGAACCCAGGTCTCCAGAGGTGGAAGACTAGAAAAACTGGCCCTGGGGACAGATACCTTTTCTAACTCCCATCACATTTCTAATAGTTACTAGGGCAGAATAATGTTTCATGACCTTTGGGTTGTCCCATTACCACAACATAATCTAGCTGTGGAAGCTTTGCAAAGGTCACTGTAAAAATAGAAATATTTCCTGCTGTGATCCATACCCTCAAACACAAAGGAAAAGAAATATCTTAATAAATGTAGTGACATTTGCACTATAGGGCACAGTGCAAAGATCATGAACCATTATTCTGCACTAGTAATAATGTCACCATTTTGTTCTTGCCCAGTGGTTACTGTATGACATTTGTGCTCATAGGGAAATTCCTGTGAATATCAGTAACTTAAAATACATTGCCTCAAGTTCCTGCTCTTCTCCCATATAAGTCAATAGCTTTGCCATTTGCTTACCAGTAACTGAGAATAGGACTGACCCAGCATTTCTCATGATCAAAATTGAGATAGTTTTAAACTGGGTTTGGGGGGAAGGGGGTTTCTCCATTAAAAAGTATTTGGTCATTGGACACCTGATGAAACATGTTTCTTAAAAGATTGTAACAGATCATTTTATTATATGCATGAGAATTGCCACAACTATATTTGTAGAAGACAGATTATATGAGTGATCTTTTTAAAAAAAAAAAAAAAAAAAAGAAGAAGAAGTAAGTCCTAATACTCCTTGGTACTTGTGCAATGATTTATGACTTGGGAGACCGATGTTACCTAATATTTCTCCACTACATTCTTATGTGATAGGTAAATAACTGTTCCCTTTATTTCTCAAACAGAGAAGCAGATTAATTCAGAATTTTCTGAGATGACTGGAATGATATGACTGAATCTACAGAATTCTTAAATAATAATAATGAAGGCCTGAGTTTCACAGGTGTGGAAGTTCCTGGTCTTGTCCGATAGACTCTGGTTGTTATGCTAGTTATTTGCAAATGCCCTGGAGCAGATTTTTTTTTTTTTCAAGCTAAAGTATGTCAGCCTTGATCAATCTCTATGAGATTATGACTGAGCTCTTGGAAGGAGGAGGTGGAGGGTTTGTATGCAACTGTAATCCATGTCGGCATTGGCCCCTGTCTAGAAACACACCTTAGCAATCAATACGTTTAACGTACCTCTGATAATATTTACAAGTCTGAGAACTCTACCCCTCCTCGTGGGTTGAGGAGAAGCCTATCTACAGGAAAGGAAGCATTTGAAAGCTCAGTCAATGGTAGAATCACTTTATTCATTATTTTGGATAAGATGGTGCCTGCCTCTAGTCTGGCTCCACTGTGGGGGAGATAAACGTTTCCTTCCCCAGCCTCAGTATGTGTCTGTATCAGAGCAAAATACGCCACCAGTTCTGAGGGAAGTGCATAGGCTGTTATTTCTTAAGAGCTTGTGGTGAATAAAATTGTCCCCAGCTGCAGAGGATGGTTCATGTTTACAGTTTGAAGAAGAAGGCAGCATTGTATCATCCAGTGTGCCGCCTCCTGATTTATTCTCAAACACATGCCGCAGCCAGGCTTGTGATGGGGGAAGGTTTCTGGTGCAGTGGATTGTGCAGGTAGAAGAGGGGCCCGTGTTCATCAGGTGCATCCAGTATTGGGACGTTGTTGAACACGGGAACTCCATAGGTGGGATCTGGTGGCAAAAGAGCTGTAACCTCTTTGACCCTGTGATCCACTGAGCTCACCTCAGCTGTCACGCCAGCCTGTGGCTCTGTCTTGAACATGAAGTTTAACCCTGGCTTCAGACAAATGTAAGTGGGAACCACTCATGTGAGCCAACGTGTCCAGTGCATGAAACTGAGCAGATTCAGTAGTACAGGGCTAACATTCAAGGTGTGCTCCAGAGAGCTGGGGGAAAGATGGGGTCTGCTTCTCAGAGGACTAGCCACTAAACAGCACGGTCTGATCCTATGCTTATTTTCCTGCGCTGTGTCCAGGCCAGGAGAGCAGTCAGGCTTGCATAGTCTGTAAGCAGCTGAGTACAATTTTTCCTGTGGGTGGTAGTACTTAGAAAGTGTTCCGCCTTGCTTCTTTCAGATTGCTATCACCCTCCCCTGATGGGATTAGGAGCCTGGCTTCACAGGCACTGCCTGATCCAACTGGCTTTCATAGGGATGAGGTGGGTAGTGGTGAGAAAACAGGATGGGTAATGACTTTGTAGCTGTGCTAGTAATCTTTGCTTGGGGGAGGGGAGTGAGGGGAACACATCAGGACAGAGCAAAAAGTTACAATTCTCACCCATAGGAGGAATTCCTTTAAACATTTGAACGAAATGATCGGGAAGCAGACATCAGTCATGCTTTTCTGACTCGTTGTCATGTTTTCAGACAGCATACCCCTCCAGTCTCCTGCTGCCTGGAGCACTGCTGTCCCAATTTATTTCTGTAGAAAGTTATCACAAGAATTTTCTTCTTTAAAAATATAATTAAAGAGTTAATGTTGTAATACATGAAGTTTTTAAATGTACTGAAATCACTGAGAAAATTAACTTTCCTTTTTAAAAAATATAAAGCAACAACACTCAAGTTATTTACTACCTGGATGATTTGAGGTGCTCTCATGGGCTCTTTACTTCTTTAAGAAGAGTCTGTTCTTCTCCCCCAGATGATTGTATCACAGGATGCCTAGAGAGGGGGATAAAGTACAGTTTGATCTTATAATGAATGGTTAACTGGCCTGCTCTTCTCCCTAGCTTTAGAAGAAGGAAAACCTACAGAGGAGGAATGTTCTGAACGTCAGTGGGATCCACAAAAGAGCAGGAATAAATGGAAGAGTGGTCTGTGAAGTACCAAAACTGTGTGTGTTTTCTTCTGAATCTGCTTGCTAACTTTGTTACTAGCATGCTGTTTGGGCGTACTGAGGGACAGGCAGCTGCCCCTTTCCCAGTTTCTTTTATACAGGAGAGCCTGGAGGTGAAAGGCTGGCATAACTTTGCAGTATCCTCATGAAAGTTGCTGTGAAGACCAATACTGCCACAGGTACTTTTGAAAGCTTGACTTAGCATGTCTTCAGCAGCAGCCACAAATACTTTCAGTTCTGGGTCCAGAGCTTGAAGGATCAGCTTAGTCAGCAAGGGAAACTCAGTCTTCTCATTTGATAGCCTTTAATTAGACATGCATACATATATAAATGCATAGATTATCTACTGCCTCCTACTGCAAATGTCTCACTGAAATTAATGAGGTTATTCAAAGAGTAGGCTATGAGTAATAATGAATAATATTAATACTCAGCATGACTAATAGTGGTAGGAGGGAGAGTCTTAATGACTTAGACAAGGAGGGTCTGCTGGGAGCCAGCATCTGATTTGCACAAACAATTCCTTTTCAGAGTGGTGAAGCTGTTTCTCACTTGTTACCAATCATTAAATTACAGCCCCCATTTTATCAAAGACTTCTTGATCTCTGTCTTTATGCCTTTCTCAAGGCATAGCTCACATGTGTGGCAGAACATGAGTCATGCCCAGGCAGTTGGTCTTCTGATCCCTTTTCTGTTTAGTTTTAGTGTAGTCTAAATCTTTGCAGCAACTTTTTATTTAGAGATCATGTTTCAAAAAGCCTGTGACAAAGCTCCGCACAAGAGGCTTTTTTTCATTTAACGTGGGAGGGAGAGCGTGAGATGAGGAACTGGTTAAGCAAAAACAAAAAAGCAGAATGAGATCATATTTCGAAACAGTTAACGGTTCCTGGTGCAGTGCCTTGGAGTCTATCTGAGGCTAAGCCATGTTGTTACATATTGATATGTATGAGGGATCTGGAAGAGTAGAAAAACAGATGTAAAACTAACAGAGAAGAGAAACATTCACGAAGGTTTTTAGAAGAACAGAACATTAAATTGCTTTCCCTGATATGGGGTGTTAGATGGCCAGCTTTCCATAGATGTTTAATGAATTTTTAAAGTCACTAAAACAAACTGGTGTGTGTATATTACTGTAGAGTGACATACAGTAAAATAAAATCTGCTGCCATTCTATTCCTCCTTACTATAATTGCAGGCTTTTTGGGAAAGACCCGTGGTGTAAATTAGGTTGGGATGGGGAATGAGGAAATTAATATTCCTTCTGAAGTACAAAGCAATCTGAACGCCTTCAGAATGAATACTGAAGGGGTGAACCTTTTTTTGTCAGTCCTAAAACTCAAACCAGTTCCTTTCTAGTTCTTATTTCCAGTTCTTGCCACTACCTCCCCATCTGTGGTAGCCTCTACTTTTCTCCTGGCAGATTTTTCAGTAGTTTCATGCTGCTAATACAAAAATCTGTGAAATGTTAACAATTTAATAACCTAGAGAGATCCTCGGTCAGGCTGGGTTTAGGAAAATGAGGTCAAGAGGTCTGGGAAAGAGGCAAGGCTATATAATTCCAGGGTTTGTCCTGATGTATAATTTAGATTCTGATATGCCACCTAATTTTAACAAGCTTCATGACTAGAATAATAAGTTAAACCAAATAGGGGTATCAGATCATGGACATTGAAAACCAGGTCATTTCAGGCTGTCTTAATTGAAAATGTTGTCTCAGGGATTTATGATGCAGGTCTGGACCAGAGTAATATTTAATAGTCTATTAAATGCCTCCTGTTGGTTAAGGAAAAATATATGGGTTAAGGTGTGAAAGGATTAGTTCCATCAGAGAATCTTTTTCAGATGCTATTAATGTATAATTAAAGCTCAGATCAGAGTAGTCTCATGTTATGGCCACATCAAAAGCTAGAGTCAACTTTCTCTCAGCAGTAGTTTTGCAATATGAATAAATGCTCACCAGAGACTTACCTGAAGTCACTCAATCCATTTTAATTCTCCTTTTATATCTTACCTGACTCCAGGTTTTCAGATGCTGTAGGCTAGTGTAAAATAATCCCTATGCTGCCTATCCTAAAGGAGAATATTACTGTAAATGTTCTTGAGAAGCTGGATCATAAGCAGCTTCTAAGGGATGTAATTTTAAAATAATTCTTGCTTGTAATCTTCTCATTACAACATTGGCCTAAAGACGATCAGACTCAGTGTGTTTAAATGCAGTTGTCAGCTGCCTGCTTGTCTGGTGACTGCAACATTGCCTGTTGTGTGCTAGAAGGTAAGAGTTTTACGGTAATGTGGATCCTGGAGTTCAGTTAGTTACCACAGCGTACCTTTTGCATTAATTTGACCAACACAACTACGCCTTTTCTGTTTGATGGATTAGATGAATAGGCTACCAAGATGTGTTCTTTACAGAAGAAGACTCAGCAGTTGCTTGTTACGTGAGGCAGTGAAGGTCAGGCGGAGGGGCATTACGAAAATGACGAATGATTTTGATTGATGGAACTTTTATTCCTAAGCATGCAAGAATGGAAACCTCTTTTCTAAGAGCTAACAGAAGGCATGCCAGAATAACAAGAATGTTCTCGTTGATTTATCTGCAAATGGTAGTGGGCCTTTGGTGTTGATTGTGTGTTACGTAAGTAACTTCTCATAAAGCCAGCAGTTCTATCAAGTGTTTGCAAATGTGAGCAAGATCAAGAGCTTTCAACAATGCATCAAAACTGAATCCAGATCTCTGGAATATAAACTTTGTATAGGCTGTGCATTTTCATGTATCACAGAGATTCATTATGAACACTCTGATCATACCATTGGTATGGTAAATTAATAGACTGTAGTTTACTTGTGGCAAGTTGCAGTTTGGTGTTTCTTCTGGAATCTTCTCTGAGTTTCAAATCAAAGCCTTAAAGTGAGGAAAGCCTGTGTTTGTGGTTATTTATATACCATCTGCATGTCAGTCAGCAGCAAACTAAGTTATCTTCTAAAGAATGTTTAAAAATGTGAATAAATTATGGGGGGAGTTGTTTGGTTTTTATCTTGTTTTGTTTACCTTGTTTTATCTTGATAAACTATTGAAATGGATTCAGGAATCTCCATTGCAAAAGAATAATGTGCAATTAACTGTTATATGTGACAGCTGTTAATTGCATCCTTCCCCCTTGCAAAGGAGATCGTTCTGTGTGGTATAGCCTTGTTGATACCTCCTAGGTTAGGAGATATCCTCTAAATAAAGCAGAAGGGAGCAATACTGCAAACAGAAGAGATTCTCGATACCTTTGAAATTACTCATCTACTGTGTTGGAAACTGTGAAGAAATCTTTCTTATTATGTATCCTTTCTCGTCTATTATTTTGAAAGAAAAAAGCTGCCATTAGCCAGCCGGAATCACCACTGAAGTCTTTAATAAGCAGCTGCTAGGAGTTTGACTTAGAAATGAGACAGAGACAAGAGGAAAAAATCCACTCAAAGTGGGTGCAAAGAAAAGAGAGCTTTTAGGAGGCAGAATTTCTTGTTTTCCTTTTTGCAAGTACATTATTAAAAAAAATTGGCTTTGTTTTTCAGGAGGGGAATACTGCTAGTGAAGCAGTTATGGGTGAACCATTCTGTCAAGGTATCTTGTTAGGGCCTGAGCATGTGTTTCAGATCTGCCCTCGTTTTATGTTGGTGCTGGTTCTTACACCAGTGAAGTTTTGCTGTTGATTTAACTGTGAACGGGCAATGTTCTGTCTCCTTAATGGTTTACAATGCTGTATGTGATAGCTAAGATCTTCCAGTTGCTCTCTAGGGAATGTGCTCTTCATAGAACACTGCCCATAAGATCCTGAGGTATTCAGCTTCATTTTTTATTTTGTCAATAGAGTTAAATGAGCATTTTGCAGATTTAGTATTCTATAATTCCAGTAGTCCACACAAGCATGTAGACTCTAACAACTGGATAAATACATTTTGGAGAAATGACCGTGTTTACTCAGGACAGTTTTCTCATCATTCCAGTGCTTGCACAACATTAACTATTATACGGCTTTCTTGTACTGACTGTCATCACATTCTTCAAACTAGAAAGAAAAACAAATCATTGCAAATGGGTTTGAACGGTTGGCAGCGAAGAAGCTGGAATGTACAAAATAACTCAAGAGAAGACTATTGAAGTGTTTGCTGACTGCCAGTTGTTCGTGGACAACAGACAGATTGGTTCAGGCAAACACATCTTCCAGGATTAAAGCTAGACAAGACCTGGAAATGAACCCATTTTAATTTGAGGCTCAGATATGTTCATTGCTGTCCATTTCTCTGTGTGTTCTTACCAGTTTCTGAGTTCTTGCTTGAGACAGAAGTGGAAATGCCAAAATAATCTGGCAAGATGTAATATTTCAAACATTAATTATTCCTTCCAACCAGTTAACGATATTCACCCCAGCCTGGCATGGTTATACTGGGATGGCTCTGTGTGCTTGAGAGGGACGATGTGAGGGTGGTTACTTAACCATCACTGGAAGTGAGAGAAAACTCTTCAAAATATGGCTTAATAAGCTTAGGCTTATGTAGTTGTTGGAAGCAGGGATTGATGGAGGAGAGGGAGTAAGGCTGAAAGTTCAGGAATTCAGATATGTTAAATCTTTGTTTGAGAATGATTTTTAAATAAATGACTTACCAAGTTGCTTACTTTGGCAGTGGGGATGGCCTAAGTAGCTCCTGTTTTCAGTCTCTCTTCCTGTGTTGGTCCCATTTTCCACTCTCCCCATGTGCCTCTACAAGTTGTGCTGCTACAGCTATGTGTGGGGCAGAGTCATGGGTAGGATCAGAAGGCTGATCTGTCTGGAGAATAACCTGGTTGAAAATAGTTACGTGTAACTTGGGTCAGGTCCTGGTGTGGTTCGTTGTGTGGCCCTGGTGCAATTGTCCTAGCACTGCTAAGGAGTGGTATAGGATCAGGTATGAGCAGACAAGGGCCTCGTGGAAGTAATGTAAACTGCTGCTACCAAATTTCTGTGTTATAATGCCCTGAAGGACATGGCCCCAAGGTAGGTGGTTGGCAGAAGTATATTGCTTGGGGACTTTGCAACAGGCTGCCTTTGTGTGGTATGGGAGCGCTGTGAAGAAACAGGCTTGTATGTGTTCGCTAGACAGCTAGCTACATGATGGGTATCTTGTCTCCTCAGCTCTGATTTCACTTCAGAGGAGGCGGGAGGTCTGGAAGCACCCCAGACTTGCAGCCACTTGGCAAGGGCAAAGATATTACATGAGAATTTGCTTCTGTGCTGTTCTTATCTTTGACCATTTGGAGCAGGAATGACTACATTTGACTTCTGAATGGGCATGTGCTGAGGTAAATATATGCAATACTGGTGGTAACTGAGAAGCAGATCTCTGTAGCAGACACAGTCTGTTCTTAAGATGGTTGGTGTGGTCTTTTTAAGGTAAAATCTTTCTGGACCTTGTGACTAAGAGAAATGCAAACAGTCATTAACTGTGGCTTGAGAGAAATACCTGTCTGGACTCCTGAGAATCCCTCCATCCTTTACATTTTGATTTTAACTAGAATTTTAAACTTCCAGAACACTTTCTTCACTAAGATTAGACTGTTTTCCATATTTTGCCTTTTTTTTCCCCCTCCCATAATTCCAAAAAGGAAAATCAGTATTTTTTTCTTGTTTTTCTTTGCTCTTCCCTTCTTGCTGAACTTTTTCCTCTTCCCCTCTTGCATTTCAAGAAGGGGGATAGTTTGAATGGGGAATTTTAAGAACCTCGATTCATTTTCTAGGTATGGAAACTTTCTTTGTGATGTTAGGCAACTATCTAAGGAGATTGCCTGCAGTAGCATGGAACTGAATTGATAAATCCAATTGTATATGTAAATTAAATACAAACATATAAATCCACATCTGATTTTGTCTAGCTTTTTTATCAATCTAGATATCCTATGCATTAAATATGTATAAATATTGAACAACTGTTTCCATAGTGGCAAAGAATTAACTGGAATTTGACTTGCCAGAGTGCAAGACAATGTTTATTTAGTGAACCTTTATATAATGCTCTTTGCTTACTGTAAAATTGACAAAATATTAAAAAAAACCCCAAAACTCTGAAAAGACACAACTTCAACCTATAATATGAGGAAAGACAAAATATTAGGTGATGCCCGAGACACATACCTATAGCTTTTAGACAGCAGTGTTGATCTTTCTAGAGGGTTCAGTGTTTTAGAAGACTGGCATTCAGGTGACAGTCATCAGTCTCCTTGCTCATTTTGGCTTTTGCTCATGGAAACATGCTGTCCAGAATCATTATCTGCATTACAAATTTATTTGTAGTAATTATGCCTCTGCAGGCCAGATGAGCCATTACCTTTTTATTGTGGCATAAAACTGTTTTTGAAATCTCTGTACCAAAGTAATTATCAAAAACAAAGGAGGAGATCACAGGGGGTGAAATTTTTTATTCCATTAAAGTAACAGCTGGATTTGCTATAGCAAGTCGGAGAAGGCTGATGTTTCATTCTGACTTCATTGATGCTGTATGTACAGGAGCAACCATGAACACTGTGCAACTGACTAATGGATTTACTTGGGTGATTAATGCCTATTATCTACTTTACTTCAGAGTTTGATACTTACTAAACTGATTTTAATACTTTGAAATATGCTGAAATCACCACAATTTCTTGCAAAATTACTTCTTGTGGATAGGGTGGTGCTCAATGCAGGCTGGAACATGCAGTAGGTGATAGCATTAGGGAATGGGCCTGCAGAGAAAACAGAACCAACTTTGAAAGCTATCATAATGTTTCAGGCATAGCATGGTTTTGGACCTAGCAGCTACCAGATAGAGTGATGCTATGTCTTTTTTCCCTATACCTTGCATCCTCTGTTGGACAGAAACACTGTCCCAATGAATGGCTTGATCTGTACTTCAGTACAGGCTTATGGGACATGCAGAGAGGTGGAAAGTTACCAAATCCTAGTTAGATGCATAACTCCTATTAAAACTAATGGGAAATGATGCCTCAATGTATTGGACGTTAGTGTATGTACATGGCCTGATGCTATCCTGCGTCAAGATTTGTGATGCTGTAGGCATTTTGCAATTCCAAATACGTGTTATATTAAAGGTTGTTATGTGCCAATATTAACATGTTTGGCTGTTATTTTATGCTCCTTCTGTAATACTGTACTCCTCCTTTCCCTGTCCCACCTTCCATGTTTCTCTTCTCAACCATGACCTGTGTTACTTGCACAGCCTCTGTTCTCCAAGGAGGCCATGCTCCCCTTCTTACTCGCCCTCTCCTCAACTCCATATGGCAACATTTTCCTCTTTCTCTAGAGAAGTCCCAGAACAGAGTTGCTGTGTTCCCAGTCAGAGTAAGGGAGTTACGTTTTGCCAGAGGGATCATTCCCCAAGAGATTTGAGGTGCGTCAGCATTATCTTTGCCTTATGACCCTGTGCTGGGGACATTTGCCAGCTTCTTACTTCTCTCAAGGGTCTTGAGGTTAGTGGTAGAAAGAGAAGGATCCCCAGCTGGCATCCTATAGGACAGATCCTGCTTTTCATCAGGGCTAACTGACCCAAGTTCTGTTAATGTGACTATCTTCCACTCTCTTAAGTTAATCTCGGAGCTAGCTCAGATATTTCAAAGTCCTTCTAAATTATGCTGTGTGTCTGTAAGCTTAGAGCCTAGCTCTGCAGACCACTAAAAGGTACTTTTGGGAGAAAGGCTGCACTGTTTCCCTGTTACGCATTGGTTGTTGAGGCACAGAAAGTGCCTTAGTCTGTCTCACTAGGGAAATAGATTGCTGAGCTGTGAATTGAACGGAATCTGAGTCCCAGCCTCTGCACGAGTATCCTTCCTGATCGTTGTTTGCAGCAGGGCAATTTTCATAGAAGCAATAGGGACTTTGCTGCAGGTGTCTGCCAGGCTCTTCTTTCAAGAGTTGGCATGGGCGGCTTAAGCAGTTTCATTTAGAAGGAGAGTGAGTGTAGGCACTGCTGGGAAAAGTCAAGTGGTGTGGGCAGGCTGTCCAGACGGTGCTGTGCAATCTCTTCTTCCCCTTGCGGCTACAGGCTTGGGTTTCATTCTTTTTTACATGCTTCTTTAGGCCCAGTAGATTCCCAGTATGTGCTTGCTAACCTGGAGAACTACAATGAACTTTTTTGCTCACAGCAGAAGGCGGCAAACTGCAGGTTAGGCTGCCCTGCTCCAGAGCTTTATAGCCAGTGAAATGAATGATCTGAATGTAATGGCTGCTCCTTGTCGGGAGAGTGAGGGAGAAGCCCTGTACAGGGAGGAATGCACGTGGCAAAGTGCCCTTCATGGCAGGGCCTCAGATGTGGACTGAGTCAGGTGTGTGTGTGCTCAGGTGCTTAACAACTGTCTGTATGAACGTGGTGACCTTGAGTCCTGTGGTCTTTGCTAGGAGTCTGACAGCCAAGTACAGTTCAAGCAACTTGAGGAATATGTCTCTGCAAATTCCGGCATGTCTTGGCCTTTCTTCTTGTGCCAAGCTGAGACTCCAATCATCTACGTGATGCTCCCAGCACAAATTCACCCTTTTAACCTCTTAACACACCTTGTATATGTGCGTGCACATCCTCACGCTCTAAGGTGAAAGGGAGCCAGGGATGGCAAGCACTTTTGGAGAGGATGAGTAGGTACAAGTTGGATTCATCTCCAGGGCTGGTAGGTCTGTAGTTCAAGCAGGCAAATTGAGTACCTGAAGAAGGAGGAATATTTTAATACACTATGAGTGAGCTATGCACATATACGGAAACTTCCTATGACCTGCAGAATAGAAGGTAAAATCAGCTTACAGAACTTTGTCTTTAGCAAGTTTCTAAGTCTGTAACCAAGTAACTGTATTTATATGCTTTGGCCTTATTTCTGAGAGAGGGGGAATGGGAAGAAAAAACTTAGGATGGCCCCAAAAATCTTAATTTTGACTCTCATGTTAACCTGCTATTGTTGTCAGCAAGTTTTTAGCTCTTTGGTGTCGTGTCCCTGTCCCCCCCCCGCCTTCTTTTTCCCCTTCCCTTCTTTACTCTGCTGTTTCTCCCATTGAAAACGCAAGGCTTGCCCAGGCCTCTTGCAAGGATTGGGGTTAGAATAACCCATACTGCCTCATGTATTGTTGAGCAGGGGCCTCTTGTTGAGAGTCTGGTCCACGTGGCTGCAATGGTAACATGAAATCTGCTACTGGCTGTTTAAGCTTGTGGGACATGAGGTTAGGCATGTTTTGTGAGAGCTCCACACCTTTAACCACCAGGTGACTGAGGCATCTCCTCATATAATATGTAAGGACAGATTTATTTATTTATATGTTACATATCCACTGCAGTCCTGGGTCGGCACTAACGCCTAGGATTTCTTGTCTGTCTTCCCACAGCCTACCCTGGCCCACAGTTCATGTACTTGCTGTCACTAGTCAGCTAGTCACAGCAAGGTCAACACTTAAAAGATCGGTTGCCATAGGCGTGTTGCTTTTTCTCTTTTTATCTGTGTTAACTCTCATCACAAAAATACTACTGCAAGGGCAGTTATACCACAGAAACGCACTCTAGCTGTCATTTTCTGCTCTCCCAGTCCTACGGTGTAAGTGTGTGTGTTTGTGGCAAGTAGCAGAGCAAAACAAGACATCGTCTGGGTATGAGTGCACCTGTGAAGGGAGGGCTGTTGGAGCAATGCTTCTATCCCAGCACCGTGTTCCCAGTGTGCCCTAAGTTCAGGTCATTTTACAGTCTGAAGTCTTCTCTAGCTGGAAGGAAAGTCAGAAGAGTTTCTAGCAGAGAGCAGGGGAGAGGAGTATTGCACTGATTGTCATAGCCTCCTGCTGAATGTTAGCTCTGTGACTTAGACAGCTGTAGCTTACAGAAGCTGCTTGGGTGCTTGGAATTGACAAAGGGCTGTTCTTCCCTGTACTCTTGCAGGACTAAAAGTAATGAAGTTCTGTTGCAGGAGTCTGTCTAGTGCTGGCTGTGATAATTGCTGTCCCTTGAGTAGCAAAGGAAATGTAACAGGGTTGGGCACAAATAATTTAAAAAAAAGCCCACTATAGAATTGGATAATTTCCTTAGAAAATGTCACTCTTATCTTTTGGCTTTAGGAGTTCTATAGAATGGGCTATACAATGAAAAGCTTCCTAAAGACTTCCACAAAGGGGGAATTAGCCAAGTCCTATTCATAGAACCGTATGTCTGTGCTGAAAAGGTAGCAAGAGTCCATTCTGCAGTGGTTCTCCCACAGCAGCCAGGAGTTACTAAGCCTTTCAAAGGCAATAATGCTTTCAAGCTTTGTGCACCTCCTATCCCCATAAACGACCCTATAGTTTGCTTGGGTACTTAGAAGAAAGTGTTTCAAATAGCCCATTCTCCTGAGCTACCAGAGTGCTAACAGTTTCCCTGACAACTTGGCTATAGTAATTTCTTCTGCTTTTTTTCTATGCCAATTTCCCAAGAACTGGTAATTTCAGTTAATTCCCTCCTGGGAATATGGGAGTGAGATATTATGTTTGTTTTCCTGTGATGAATTCTGCATGAATGGTTTTTCCCTGCACGCAGGATGCAGGGAAGGGAAATTTAGAAACAGCTTATCAAACAAAGGAAGAAGGGAAATAAAAGGGAAGGAATGGTGAAATAAAAAGGCTTTTAAAAGATGGAGAACAATGAAAAGGATATAATTTTCTTGCTATGAATAACTTAAATTTTTGAATTATTTACCTTATTTACAATTGTGTGAATGGTGATAGGAAATAGTATTTGAATTATTTGTTGAACTTGACAGTCTTGTAGCAGCAAAAATATTAGTGTTCTTGGCCTATAGATCAAGAACCTCTGAATCTATAGTGTAGGCCGCATTTCAGAAGGGTTGGTGTGGATTCTCCATTTTTAATGGAATGGATCACCTTTTCTGTTTTTCTTGTCCACAGAAGATCCATATGGCCAACTCTGATAGCAGCTTACAAAAGAGCAGGTTAACTTCAGAATGTCTTTATCTCAGTTTAATGCCATTTAGTGTTGGGGTATATGAGAATTGTACCCTCCCAGTTGTAGCATAAAGGCTCTATAAGGACCATTAGTTCTCCACGGTGTGAGAGAGCATGTTAGGCAGTGCTGGAAACTGAAGATGCGTGTAGGTGCTGTGTGTTGTGAAATTGTCCTGACAGAGTATCCCAGCTTTGCCTCGCCATCTGGAGTGTATTCGTAGGCTAGCATTTCTCATTCTCAAAATATATCAAGATAATTTTTCATCAGTTATCAGCTGTTGAGCATTTAAAAAGAATACAGATAGGATCAGATACAAAAATGCTGTTAGTGCGGGGTACACAATAACACTGAGTTATGGCTTTAGTGGTCTTCAGAGAGTAAAGAACTGAAATTTGGTAAAACCTCCATATTTAACCACTGGACTCTGAAGAGACTTAAGGTTCACCATTAGTGTCTTAGTTTTCAAAATCACTTAATAAGCAGCATTGCTAAATCAGATGTTGCTCCGGAGTCCAAGATGAAAGGTTCTGCAAAGCAACTGTCCCCTTTAATCCTGGGTTCCCAAGAACGGCCCTATTGCACTTGCTCAACGTCACCTTGTCTTCAAAGCATTTCACTGAGGACTTTAGCATCGAGGAGGAGTTTCAGGTGAATTGCGCCCAGTTCATCATCACCTGCTCCATCACACAAACCTTGTCTGCTTTAGGGTTAGAGAGAGAGATTACAAATGTGTAAGAACAAGAGGGTGGGGAGGTGACCTGATCTCGGGATTCTCACTCCAGAGAAAACCTTCCTGCTTGGGAATTAAAGTATTCTCACGGTTTTAGCCAGTAGAGGGAGATGTTACACATGCGTAAATCACATACTCTGCATGCGGTAGCTGTGCCCTTCTCTAAAGGGGGGCACCAAGACCACCCCAGCACACATAAATGGAGGAGTTCCAATTTCCCTCCTACATGCCATGATTGTTTTAGTATGTTTTCCAAAGCTGCTTTCTTCGAGAAGCTGAAAACTTGGTGTGGAAAATTCTGTAAAAAATAAGTTGTTCTAAGCATACATTGAAAGAAGCAAGAGTTTATTCATTTATCCAAGCAAATAAGTGCTCAGGCAAAATAGGTATCAGTGTATGCCATTTGCAATGGCACATTGATGTTTTCAGGTGCCTGTTATATGACCTTTAAGAGCTGTTCTGGTGACACTGGAACTAGTATTATGAAGTAATGATCAATAATGGTAGCAGTGAGCTGCAGGGACTATATGGAACAGCTACTAAGTGTTATAATACTCGTGCCGTATAATAACGTCAGAGCTAGGTTTGTGACACTCTAGCAGTCTGCTTCCCTGCACAGGTGTACCACCTGGGCACACAGAGAAGCAAAGGCTTTATTATAGTTTATTATGTTTTTTTTTTTTTTTATTGTAGGTGAATGTCATTAGCCATTGCAAAAAGGGAAAAGGGAAGTGAGAGAACAGTGGAAAAACACTGCAGACCTAATAGTTCTTGTCTGTCTTTATAGTGGGATGGAGCTGAGGCAACATGGAAGGGGAGTTGACATGGATGGCAGCTGCTTTCCTCTCAGATGTCTGTGTATATGGGGACACAAGGGTGTTATTTAACATACACTGTTTGTGGAAGAAGGAGCTGCTCTCCATCATGACACTTCTTGGGAAATCTTCTCGTATTTCTCCTTGTGTTGAGCAACAGGATTCCAGGTCAGAGGGATGAGTTGGGTGTTTGAGCTGATGCAGTCACAGACTACACCTCTCTTATCTCTCTATGCTAAAGAAGATTTCCTGGGAGGTGGGTGGGCAGGGTTGCTTCAGTGCATGTTACCTGCATTAGTTCACTTTTTGCCACAAAATGAATTTGACAGGTTGGGAGGCCGTCAAACCTCCATGGGAATTGCTGTGTTCACTTCAAACATGGCTGATGTAATGGCTGATTAATTAAACTCCCTTTGCTTTGTTTATAGCAAGATTAGATTATTTTTATATTAACAGACTGTAGATCCAAGTATCTTTTGTCTCTTTTACTGCTACTCATATTGCTTCTTTGACGCCATGCTTTGAAACAAAAATAGTATTCAGTTGCAAATGTGTGTTTAAGTTTGGTATGTCCCATAGTTCTGCTCTTGGGCAGCATCTCATAACCATCTTACCCAAAGGAAAAAAAAAAAAATGAAAAAGGTCACATACTGCCTCAGGCTTTACTTTTAACAACCCCCTCCTATTGATGTGCCTGAATAAAGGCTGCAGGATATGGCCTTGATATCTTCTACTTTAAATGTCTGTATTGAATGTATGAAGTGTTCTTTGTGTATAATTTTTTTCCTCCTTGCTATTTTAGAGGCCTTGCTTTTGTTCTTTAGATTACTTTGGATGCTGACTTAGTACTGTAATATTCTCGTGGCAGGAAATGTCTGTATATGGAAATCTTGCAGCTAGACTTCAGTAATTCCCTCACAGACTGTCAGTCCTATGCAGTGACTATGTATACTCTGTCCTCATGTTGGCAAGAGAATTCAATTGTGTTCCTACAATGGGATAGGATTTAAAGCTTTTAGTTGCTTTTGTTTCTTGTGGAAACGATGGCTTCTGGCCATTTGAGTGGAGAGTGACATGGCCTCTTACACAGGACTTTTACCCATGTTAGGGAACTGATCAAGCTTGATTTTAAACCAAAATTCCAACCTGATACAAAAGAGGCTCTAGGGCCTGATCTTTTTCCCCTCCCTTCCCCCTCAGCAGCTCAAACTCTCATGTACACTTACAGAAATTAAAGGACTTGGTGAACACTGAGTAAAATGTCAGCACAGCCAGACAGATTTAATTGCTTTCTGACTATCTCCCTGCCTCCCTGGCAGACAATGACCAACTATCCATGCAAACCAACCTCTTAATGTCATGATAGCACGATTCCAGTCGGCATTATTGCTTCTAGTATTTATTATAAAATTCCAGGTCAATAAGAGGTGAAGGTATTGGGACAACTGGAGTTTAGACCTTTCTAAGAGGGTAATAGCCAACACTGTCTCACATCGCCCATGATTTGATTTAAAGGAAAGCTATGAAGTTAAGTGAATGATCATCTTTTTGTCTGTGACATATTAGACCCTCGCTGCAATCAGTTCACTACTTTATTTGTGAAGTTCAAGCTTATCCTGACATCGTTATATTTCCAGCCCAATCTGCCCTCATTCTTTATATCCCTCATCCACTGCTTACTCTTTGCAGGCCTTTTTGCTAACGGCTGTCTTTGGTCATATTTGCCCTGTGGAGTCAATGGAAAGACTTATTAACATCAGTGAAACTGGACCAGACCCTTTCCATTTTTCTTCTCATATCTAAATTTTTTTCATCATGCTGTGAGGAGCACTGCTAGTTCTTATGCCTAAGTGGCACTTCTGTCTTTTTTCAAATTTCCCTTGAAAATTATTTCACAGTTTTTAGGTTTTTATTCAGAAAAACTGCCTATAATTATCTCATCAGCTACAGATGCTAGCAATGCTTCAAGAAATTTTTTTCTGCTTTTATTGTGTGTGATGGTTAGGTGTGTTTGTTTATTAGATTCTTGGAACAGTGACCACATCTGTTCTTATGACCCGTGTAAAACTTAAGATGATCTATAAATAATGTATCTGAAAAAACAACTCTGAAATCAGCGGAGCAGAGATTTTCTTTGTTTACTGCTTTAATCCTAAGATAACAGCACTCAGTATGTGGAAGGACATCATTGTGCTAAATTGCGGAGTTACCTGATTTAAAACAAAACAAAACAATCTATCATGTACTTTGACCACCTTGCCTGTATTTTCACCTTTACTCTTTCTTTGTTAGGGGTACTGCTTGCACAGATCCCGTTTTAGATACACTTGTCATATTGGCCTTAGCAATGGCATCTAGATACAGATAAACTATTCTACATAATCTTGAAAGATTATAAATGCATTGAGGAGATAGTCCTCTCTTTCCCAGAATTGTATTGTTTGGACTCTTGGCAACTAATGAGCCTGGATACGAGTTAGCTAGAAAATAGCCCCAATATATAGCATATATTAACAAACAAAACAACCCTCTCAACCTCAATTCTCAATGTTTCCAAAACAGCCTGACGCAAAATTATCCTATTTCTTCTGGCCATGTGTAATGCCTATTGCTTACAGCTGTGAACTGTTTCATTGTCCCCCATTGTAAGATGGTAAAATTGGGGGCAAGTGACCTACCCTCTGCAAGTTATTAGCAGGACCAGGAGCAGAACTTGGGTCTGTCTGCTTTTTGCACTCCGACGCTTCCATCCCTTAGAACAGATGCAGGTATTCTTCATAAAAGTTGCTGAATATTTATTTTTGAGAGTAATTTGGGAGACTGCATTTGAGTTGGTCATAGAAAAGCTATTTAGCAACTGGGAATAATTTTCTTTTTTTTTTTTTTCCAGAAGTTGTCAGGGCATTGAGGACACTAATGGCCATGCCCAGCCGCCCCAAGGGGCTCCCCCTACTCTGCTGACGGCCCAGGACCCCATTTCAGCCCAGCTTGGGGCTGTCAGTCCCTGCCCCAGTGACGCTGCAGCAGGGCTGGTCTCCAGCTCCCCACAGCCCTTCCCTGCCCGGCCACGGGCCTTGCAGCACCTTGGCACGAGTCACAGGAGTTGATGCATTTTCAGGTCTGCTTCAGCATGACAGTTACTCTTCTCTGGCAGTGGTCAGTGTGGGACGCTGTAGGGGAAGGCACAGCATGCCTTTAATTACTGTGTGGGAGATAATCTGTTCCTGAAAGGAGGCTCCTCCTTGTTGCAATGCAATCTCTAAATGCTAAGCCTGGGAGCATGTATTTAGTTGTCCTTCCCCTTTGGAAAAATAGTTACTGTAATTCTGCTTTATAAACGTGTAAACCCTGGTAGAGTCTTGCCTAATCTGTAGCTTCAGTGACACTGACTGTTGGGTTTGGCTGAAATTCTTACACCCTATATAAGAACATTCTTATCAGCTCTGAATTTATCATCTTGCAGTTTGCTTCAACATTTTCTTGTTCTTTAGTTATGAGGTAATGGAAGTTTCCACTTTACCTATTTTTTTTTTAAACAAACCAACATTTTATATACTTGTATCACCTTGCCCCATTCATCTTTCTCTAAAATCAGCTCTAACAAGGAAGCCAAGATCCTGTCTAACTCAGATCTGGGAAACCAGGCAGTAAGATGTGAAAACCTAGATCTAGCAAGGCAGGCGCAGAGTTCCTCTGTGGCAGTGGAATTACATGCTGAAATATTTCATATGAAGCCTGGTATTGAGCAAGCCCTTTAGATGTCTTTAGCCCTTAAAATCAGGCATAATACTCAGTGCTCCTGATCCTGTGCCGCAGCTGAAAGCGTGTGGGCTCCATCAGTCTGGGTTGCACTGTCATCTGGGGCCTCTTGATACAGAGTGGCTGCTTTGCTGCAGCTTAACTAGTTGCCAGCTGTTTGCTAAGCTCCAGTAACTGACTGTGTCACACACCTGTCCAAATTTCAAAGAAATCATGTTTGTTTAGACCCGTGACAAACAGATTTTAGCAGTGTACTGCCCAGTCCTTGCTTTCTTAAATAAGCATGTAAAGGGCCTAGGGTTAACGTTCCCTGGCATTTGTTTTAGTGCATTTAAAAACAGTGAGCTTGACTTTCCTTTCCATGTGCATTGTAGAGTCATGAACATGCTGTCAAAGGATGTGGGAGATGCCAAAATGCCAATCTCTTGGGTGCTAGCAAAAGATGCTCGAGGGGATGGATGAAGACAATTCTTCAGGGAAGAGCTGGGCCTGATAAAGTTAAAACTCCTCAATGGTAGTTTCAGGTGTGCTGTTACACGCAAGCAAAAATAACACCTTTCACTGAATTGATGTGGTTCCCCTCTATTATTGTGTACAAAAGTAAACAAGAATTACCCACCACACCTTCCCATTCTTGCAGCTGCAGCTATTCTTCTGATATCTTTGATGTTAGCTCACTTTTCTATTCTTTAGATCTTTGTTTTCCAGTTTTCCTTTTTCAGTCCTCTCTGCTTGTTTTTTTCATTTTTGCCCCATTTGATTTCTGTTTCCTTGGGCCAGACACTCTAAGAGCTCAAGATAAACATTTGAGAGGATTGCTATCTGGGCAAGGCAAACCTTTTGTGGCCAGGAAAAACATTTCAGCTGTATGAAACTATTGTGGCTGAAACCGTAGAACTAGCAGGTGACATTGCAGTGAAGAAACCACAGATATTCTACACAAATACTCAATACCAGGAAATGTAAATGAGTTATCTTTGTCGCAGGGTTTACTCAGATTCCTGCTTATGTGGCACCTCTGCTCTGCACTGATGGGCTAGAGAGACTTTTCAACAGCTCCAGGACTTTGGACTGCCTTGCGTGGTCGTTCTGGGGTGCCTGTGTGTCACCCTAAGCTTTCCTGGCAATGCAGTCCCTGCTATTTTGTAGTCAGTGTCCCAGTCAAAGTTGTTAGTTCAAGGGTGTTTCACACCTATCGAAGCCGTGGAGCTGCCTCTGTTCAGCAAAGCGCCCAGTGTCATTCCCAGGGTAATGAGCCACTGCCATTATAACCTCTGCTGTGTTGGGTAGCCTCTACCTCTCCCTCCTTCCTGGACTGAGGGTTGTATGGATCTCAGCAGCTGAAACAAGTCCCCTTCTTGAGTTGGGCCCATGCCTTGACACTGACTGAAAGGAAGCCCACAGCCAGAAATCAAATATGTGCCATGCTCGAAGTAGTTCATTTCAGTGAACCTGTGGTCTACGACCACCTCTACTTGTGCCCAGAAAGTTCAGGGAAGTTCTCCAACAATAGTTTTCAGATAAATTCAGCTCAGTGCAGCTGTATCAAGAATTGCAGGATGTAACCCACTTCCCTGCTCCTGGATAGGGTGTGGATGTGGCTGCTTCCACTTGCCTGAGGCCAACTGGAGTGATCTGTGGAGTGAAAACAAAGTAACTGCTTTTATATCCTTATCTCTACCCTTATGAAAAGACCAACTTCTGTTAGCTGTGCGCCTCAGTATTATTCCATGGCTTCTATTCTGTCTGCTTGCTTAAATAGGCCCATCAGTATCTTCTCTCTGAAAAGCTCCCACCCATGAAATAGAAGTCCAAATTGCTGAAACATGTTCTCTGTTCAAAAGAAGCCTGTGATACAAATAGGTCTGTTATCATATGACAGTATAATCTTACCAAACAGTGCACTGACAGGATATAATGAGGATGTGTACGTGTCTGTTCACATAAGGACTCTTCTTACTATCTTTTTTTTTTATTAAGGAAGAAGGGTGATCAAAATTAAACCCACTTTTCAGTTCAGGATAATCCTGATGAATGAGTATTTACTGATCATCCCTTCTTGAAAAACATTTTTCTTTTCCAGATAACAGTGAGGACTTTCTAGCATTATTTTCATCAGAGTAAAAATCAAAAAACATTTTGAAGGTATCAGGATTTACTACTGGCAAAATCACTGGTGAAAATAATTCCCAGGGCTATGATGACTAACACCTCTGAATTTCTTTAGGTGGAAAAAGCAGAAGGAAATGAGAACGAGATAGCCTAACGATACCGATACCTTGCCTGCCCACAGGTTCTCTCTCTCTCTCTCAGACATGCTACCCAGTTTACTATGCCATTAAGGCTCAGAACAGTTGCCCATTAAGGCTCAGAACAGTTGCCCATTGTGGCCACAGTTCATGACAGCAAAGCTATGTTTCAGCTTGTACAGCTTATTCCAGCCCATCTCAGCAAAACAAGCTCTAGATGCAAAACTGAACTTCTCCCACTGACGTCTGAACAGAGTATGGCTACGCCAGGAGGGATTAATTGTAATTACACCATATGTTGTCTTAGATCATTCCTCTGTTGTGCCGCTGCCTTGCAGTCAGTTCTGCATTGCTGCCTTGCTACTTTCAAAGGAGGAGATGGCGGCAGTGGTGGTGTACCTGAAGCACTGCTGCCGTCATCTCAGCCCTGCCTTTTGTGTCCTGCTGCCTTACTGTGCAGGGTGGATAGTGAACCTGGAAAAAGAGCTTTTTGGCTCGTGCTTCGTGCTCTGCTGTGCCTCCCCTTTAGAGGAACTGGTATGGTAGATGAATACTGTGAGAGCTGTACATACCACTTCCTGTTATACAGTGCAGAAGTATTAGCCTAAAAGTGGTTGTTGGTATTATTTTCCCATGCCGAAGTCAAAGGTATTCTTCTGTAAAGCACTTTTCTGATAGGGCTATTTCAGTTCCAATTGTCCCATAACTACAAAACTTTTAGGTTGACCCTACAGGGGCTGGTATGTGAACGTGGTTTATGGAGCAACCAAAGTCCAGAGAGGAAAATGTAAGAAATAACACATGGTGTCCAGAACACTTCCCTGTCAGATGTTTTCATTAATGAATTAAGCCTTAGGATTTGAATTTCAGCCCCAGTTTACAACTTGAACCTATGATTTCTGAACTGATTTTTTATTTTCCCCCACTTCCTTTTGAGAATGTCAGTTATGGGGTGGGCAGCGTATGAGGTATTTAAAAGGAAATCTGCTAGGTTTCCAGAATGCAGAGTGTGAGGTGTCTAAGTATCAGACTTGAAGGCTCTGGTTGGATATAGATATTGTGAATCACTGATGGAAATTCAGCCAAAGCAGTTGAATAATGTGCTCAGAATCACAGAGCGTATTTGTAACGGTCAGTGATAAAGGCCATGTCTCTTAAGTGTCAATTCTACGCTTTGATCGTGGCATCGTCCCTTCTCCATTCCAGTGATTAAATCATAAAACATTACAGCATGCAGAATCCAGGCTTATTTTAAATCCTCCATAGATAATTTCTTTTTTTGTGGTGTGGCTTAGGTACCTTTCAGGATCCAGTGAATTGCTTTATTCCCTAAAAAAGCATTTAAAACCACTAAGCAAACCAAAATCAGATCTGAATGACTTTTAACAGAGACAGGGAAGAGGAGAGGCATCGCTGTATGGGGGCTGGCCCTTCAAAGACTGTGGACATATGTATTCGTTTGGCTGGGAGTTTGGAAAATACCAGTGCGGTGAGGGTGAGGACAGTCTGTAAAAGCCTGTGTGATTTTATTCTTGGCTTGTATGTTTTCACTGTCAATGAAAATACAGCATGTGATTCAGTTTCTCTGAACTGAGTGAAAAGGCCACAGGTGCCAAATTTGAGGGTGCTTTTTATTGCCACCTTACATCCAGAAGCACTACGGAGGTTGTGTAGGTGCTAGGGTAGGAACAGCAGTGCCTCTGACACAGGGGAGCTCCACCCCATCTGCTTGCCAGGAAGACTTGACAGCGGGTGTCTACAGAAAGGAAAGTTGCAGGCATGGGCAAATGGGTCTGAGCAGATCTGCTGACTGAGACTTCTCTGTAGCAAAGGAAACGTCTGATTTCATCCTTTTTTTTCTTATGCCCTGTGCTAAACCTCAAATCTGTGAGTGCTTATGCACGTACTTAACTTTACTACTGTAAATAATTCCATTCAGCTCAATGGGGTTATTCATAGTCAAGCTGAGCATGTGTGTTCAATGTTTGCAGGATCAGACACTGCAGAAGCTGGCTGCTGCGCCATTTAGGGCTGGTAATTCCATCCCTTAGGCTCTGGTGTCCTTGTATGGAACGATTTCATTTTATACAGACTTTGCTTCATTTTCCACGTCAGCCCTCAGTACGTGTGCTATTAGTACATACCAGTGCTGAATACTCTTGCCTTAGGTATTGCATGAAAAGAAAGCAACAAAGCGAATACAAATTTAGATTAAATTCCCGTCCATTATGCTGTCCTGTTCTAAAACATTCAGAATACTTCAATGCTGAAAACAACAATCATCAGTTTTGACAAAGAAGAGGCCTGCCTGTTTTATGTTGGATTTTTTTTCTTTTCTTTTCTTTTAACCGATTCGTAACATGTAAACGCTAGAAACCACAGCAAAGGTTTGGGATGTGCAAATACAGTGAAAAGCAGCCCCCCCCCCCCCCCCCCCCCAGGAACTTGCAGTCAAGCAGCAAGTTGTGACAGCCTGAGAGGAGGCACACGATTGTCTTGATTTGGCCAAAAGGAATTGAAGGAAAGCACAACGTGGATAAGGGGAAGCTTTAGGAAATGTCAAATTAGGGGATTAAAGCTTGTGCTTTGCATAAGGGTTAGATATGAAGAAAAATACAGTCATAGAAAACAGGGCTGGAAGGGACCTAGAGCAGTTACCCATTGCTGTCCCAATTGCTTTCGGTTTTAATATTGCAGAGCGCTCACAGCGCCCTCCAGTTTGACATTGCTTGCAGATGTAGTAAGTCTCTACCAGCTTCCGAATCACAAATACGTATATTGACTAGCTGGGGCCCTAGAGCAGTGTTCTGCATAACACAGGTTGATATACTTTCCAGTTGGACTATTTCTCATTGATAATTCATCATTCTGAATATATTTTTTCCATGTTGTTTTGCATCTGTCTTATGATCTTGTCGTGGCTTGCCTGTGGGACTGTTACGTGATACAGCATCAAAGTCTTAACAAAACATCGATCGCTCGTATCTCCACGGGGTTTTAGGTTTGCTGCTTGCCTTAGAGGAAATTATGTTGGACTGAAGTGACTTGTTACTGGCAAATCCCTGCTGATGTGTCCTTATCTTTGAGGTGCTTACATAAGAGTTAACTGATTTGTTCTGGTGTCTTTCCAAGAACTGAAGTGTTATGCTAAGTGCTCTGTCATTTCTAGGATCCTCCTTTCCCTCTATTTTTACAGATAAGCACTGTATTCACCCTTTGCTGTTTATCAAAAGCCTCATCCTTCCTCCACAATTTCTCAAAGATAATTGCTAATGGCTCTGAAATAGCTTCAGGCAGTTCCTAAAAATATTCTGGGGCAAACTTCATCAGGCTCAAGTCAAGCACCTAGTCTGTTGTTTTTTTTTTTTTTTCCCCCTTGCTCAAATTATGTCTGCTTTGTTGGTTATATTCTGTCTAATCCCAAATGATTAAAAGTGTCTGCTAAACAGAGTAGTGGCCTATATTGTCACTGTAAAGGGCTTATGTTGTTGCTGAGTATAGGTAGTAAGTCAATAATATGCTGAACTAATAGAGAGACCAAGAAATTGTGGGGGATCTTAGAAGCCAGGACAAGCAGAGAGTACTGAGTAGAAAAGAAGCGATAGTGAAAGTGTTCAAAGGTGGGGGATGTCATGAAGGAAGTGTTTTGCCAAGGTTATTCTGACAGGGGAGCAAATCTATGGTCCCGAAGACCACAGAATGGAAGATTACAGCATCTGTAGTAGTGCATAGTTAAACATTGATGTCTCTGAATGCAATGGTGTCCTAGAGAGTTTATTTGCTCTGGAAAAAAGGTGGAGACTTCACTGTAGCCTGGATGCAGGGATCCCTAGAGCAGGCTGTGTCACTAATGCCTGTTACAGGCTTGAGATGCTGGGGCCAGTTCATGAGTAACAGACTGGCTCCCACCTGTGCTTCATATGATGTAAAGGTTAGCGCTGACCAGCTCAGGTATTTTGAAAGCAGTTAAGCTCTGGCTATGCTGACATTTTAATATATTTTTGTTGAAATGTACTGTCTGTCACTCAATCTGAGGGGAAATAGGAAGAGACAAATATAAAAGGGAACGATACGTGACAGTGTATACAATTATGCATGCAATTGTTCTTGTTCCATCCTCTATCTCCTGCTTTCCATGGAGGGAAGTATAAAGCTCAGTGCTATAGCTCTTCTCTACGAATATTCTTACCTGAGAAGGACCCATTGAGAGACAAGGTTTTGAAGGATCAGGTCTCCAACTCAAGACCACTTATTTTTGAACATTTTGATTAGTTACAGAATCTGCTTAGTTACCTGAAGCCTCATTTATTATTTTTTTCTCTTTGTCAAGATGAAGTACAAAAAGTAGCGTCTTTCTCTTCCCTTTGCTCTTTGTCTTTCTAAAGAGCTTTAGTTACAGCTTAATTAAAATGTCTCTAACTCACTAACAAGAATATTTAGCCTGTTTTCTGTGGTCAGTTCTTGTGAAGAGGGCTTGGAAAGCTAACAGCCTTCAACAAAAAGGTACTCAGACATCACATCCTCGTTTCAGCTAACTTGGATTATTTACAGTACCAGCTTTCCAACAGTTAATTACAGTGCATGATCTTGTTACCAAGGATGATGAAACTGATTTGTCTGTCTGCTAAACAAAGAGCTTTGTGGGTTTTTTTCACTTGCTTTGTTCCAGCATTGCTTTATACTGTCAGTGTGTAATTTGTTCTGATTTATTCCATTATTAATTGCCCATACAGGCTGCATTGCAGTGGTCATTTTTAACCATGAGCATCTGAAATATTCCACACTGCACCTTATACCAAAGGATACCAAGTCTAAGCATCACAGGTACTAAGTAATTTGCAAAGCAGATACACCTTCATTTTTACTATTGAAATCGCATAAATGAATTTTTGACTGGAGTCGTAAAGTTAATTAATGACTGGAGTAATTTTCTTGTGTGTGCACACTTCCTGAACAGATGTAGTTTTCCATTCTAACTGTGGTGGTTTATCAGTTGTTGGTATAGAGAGAGCATATGGGTGAACTATCTAATCAAAACATAGGTAAACACCAGATGCTGGAAAAATTGAAGAATGTGTTTGTGAAAAGGGAGGGGAAATAATTTTCTATTTCTTAATTTTGCTACTAGTCGAACTATTTTGACTATCACCATTGTCAGCAGGTGAAAGGGTAGTTGATTAGAGGAATGGCATATTCTTCTCATGTATTATAGAAAAAACAGTACCTACGTGGTTGCTGTAGTCAGGTGAGCTGCAGAATTTGAATTTAATAAAAGTTCTGTGCATTTACAAATTATTTATTTTCATAGCACAGTGAAATAATACATATCAGTGGTAGATGAAATTAATACATTTACCAGTGAAGAGACAAAATGTCTATTTGTATATGGTGTAATCATAATGAGTTTTGAAATCCACAACAATTAAATAAATTTTCAAAAGACAGAGATCTTCAGACACACAAGAAAGTTGTCAGTACGGCAATCAGTCAAATGTTGTGCCATCCTCCTGCTGGTAACTCGAGGTAACAGTGAAGATCTACAAGACAAGACTGAAAAGATGTCAATCCTTAGTCTAGGAAAGAGACATCGGAAGAAAGATTAAAAAAGTCATCAAATACAGACAAGAAAGCTGCAAAATGGAAAGGAGTGAGTGATTCTGTATGTTATCTGTGCATAGCACTTGAGTTGCAGCAAGTGATGTTTAGACTGGATGCTAGCAAGGCCTCATTTAATAGCTGAGGTAGTTAGCACTCACAGAGTAATTCTGCAACCTTTAGGTGACAAGGAAAAAAATACACAACCACTGTGTCAAGAATCATATAGGTACTGTTGATCCTGTCTAGGGGCAGGAGAGAGAGACTTCTAGATGAGGTTCCTTGTGGACCTGTATTCTGTGATTTCCTCTAAATGGGGCCCAACAAACCAGAGCCTCTTCAGGCAATTAAAACAGCAAGGACTTGCTGAAATGCAGCAGCACAGTGTGTCTCTGAGCAAGGCCTATATGTCTAGGGAATCTCCAATTAGGTGGTTAAGCCTTGTTTGATTGTCTTGAGTCTCAAGAATACATATCACGAGCCAGGATCATGTCTTTGTGAATGAGGAAATAGGCATCCTATGAGAACCTCCTTGAAACCTGGGGGGAAAAAACAACCCCAAACAAACAAACAAAATCTTAATTGCCATTTCCCAGATCAGTATATTTTTAGGACTCCTGCTGAAATTTGTTGGGGAACTTTGAAGCTACTTTAAGGAAGGAACTAATAGGATGAGCTAACCTTATCCATGCGAATGTTGTGAAAGATGCTGCCCATATTCTTCAGCACTAACCACTTCGGTACCTGGGTTCTGCTCAGGTAGAGTCTTCCTCCACTAACGAGTCTCCACTAACTTCCTCCTCCACTAATGAGTCTCACGCAGGAAAATTGCCAGTTGAGCTGCATGATGTCTGAACTTGTTTTCTGAGGCCTGAGCTGACAAGTTGAGTGCTTTTGTTTGTGACATCTGTAAGACAGCATTGTATCCCCTCTCTCTGTGTTTGGCTCCAGCAGACAGAGGTGTGGAACCCGACGACAACCACAGAAAAAGGAATGTACGTGCCGATCACTGTGGATAATGGGCCAATGCAAAATATGTAACCTGTGTATGGTAGGTTTCTTACCTTTTTAAATTTTAGATCCAAATGTTATGAAGAACACTGACATTTACACCATAAAACTGAGAAAGGCATGTTCTGGTGACCAGTGATGATCTGCTTGATTTAGAGTATTTTCTGAAATAAGCGTTTGTGACTTTGTAGAGAAAGATTCTCTGTTTTCTTCCTGTGGTATGTCTTGTATGTTAGACTGATCCATGAAGCTTTCAAATTGATTTTAATTCCCCCCAAAAGAATAAAGGGTTAAAATTAAATGAATAGCAGCTGATATACAGTGCTCAGCATGCAAGATGCTGCCTTGACCAGCTGTAATGAGAAATCTAGTAATTCTTCTCGTCTCTCGTACTTTGTAGGTTTGTTAGAAGCAGACACAAGAGAGTCATAGAATCATTTAGGTTGGAAAAGACCTTTAAGATCATCAAGTCCAACCCCTAACCTAGCACTGGCAAGGCCATCACTAAGCCATGTCCCTAAGCGCCATGTCTACGATTCTTTTAAATACCTCCAGGGATGGGGACTCAACCACTTCCCTGGGCAGCCTGTTTCAGTGCTTGATAGCCCTTTCAGAGATGAAATATCATAATGGGCAAAATATTTCCTCCTCAGAATTCATAGATGTCTGTATGAGCAGCGGTGCAGTTCAGTGCAAGAAGGCCATTTACTGGCCCTTCTGTGTAGCATTATCTCCTGGGGCACCTCAAGAGAAACGTACCTGGGAAGTGGCAGTGGCACTATCGAACTGAGTAACTGTGGCTTCCTGCTATATGCTATAGCAGGTAGTGGGGAAGTGCTGGCAATGTCTGGGCTCCACACGCAGCAAGTTGCATTCGCTTGGAGAAGCCCCAGACATTTTCCACCAGCTTACCTGCTAGCCAGTAAGGAGCCACTTGTGTTATGAATTACCACCTGCAAGCTGTTCAGAAGTGCCACCTTTTTGGAAGTGTAAGTAATTTAGTTATTTGCTACAGGAAATTTTAGGATGTGGATTGCAGAGGGCAGAGTGAATAATCCAAATCTGGTACTGGGACTTGGTAAGGATGTGTTCCTGACAGGGTACGTTTTTCAGTACGTGTTTAATGACTCAGGTTGCATCACTTGATATTCAGTGAAGCTTAGGTTTGGATCCTCAAAGATATACAACTGCCCAAATTCCTCAGAGTAGGAATTAGGCACCTTAAAAGATATAGGGGTAAAATACTACTTGACAAGTACTGGTAAGTAGTTTTCTGAGCAGCTCTGTGTGGCTGATAGGCATGCGGGTGAAAGTTCACTGGGAGGCTTGAATATGAGTGAATGTGTTTGCTGCGTGTATTTGAATGAGCTGTTCTTGGCGCTGCTCTAAGCAGAGCATGTTTTTACCTGCTCTCACTTATTTTAAAAGTATCGCTGGACTCAGCTCTTTTTTTTTTTTTGTTTAGTTTTATTTTCCTATGGGATCATAAATACGTGACATCGTGAAAGCATGATAACTCTGCAGCGTCTACTCTGAATGCAGCTGGCTGCAGAGGGATTCTGCTTAAGTTATGCCAACCTGAGGCAGCTCTGTTTATGCCAACAATGACACTCAGTACTAGGATTTTAATACAGAATTACATCTTTTTTCTTTCTTAAAGGCAAGAAGGCACTTTAAGTGGGATGTAAAAACATTGCAGCAGTACCTGGGTGTGTGTTGGAGGGAGGAAGGGTTTTTTTAAGGCTTATCAAATATGTTTAAAGAGAAAGGCCAAACAATTCTTTCTGCAAGTAGAACTAACTGTGAGAAAACCTTGCTGAGTGTGTTTCCCAGTTCTGATTTTGCTTATTTGTGCTTATATAAATCTGAAATATCTGCACTGAAGTCATTGGAGCCGCAGTGAATTTAGCAATTGCAGAATTTACATCAAATGGTCCCCAGAGCTGTTTGTGCTGCTGTAAGCAGTTACAATTCATAACAGTAAATGAGCCAATATGTGTATGGGACATTCTTTTTGCATAATGTGAGATACAGAGACTGTCAGTCTAATTCTCATGAACAGAATTTTCTACAGCAACACTGAAAAAATCTCGTATCATCTTAGTGGAACTTAGGAAACTTAAGGACATAGGAAATTCACTTATAGCTGAAAAAAATTTTCCTTCGTTGGTATCTGGGTGATATTCTTGTGATGTTTTACAGTCCTCAATTAAGACATAAAGCTGACAATCTTTCAAGTAATTTCTGTTAGCTAAAATAGGCCTGATGTTAAGAGGCCCTGTTACTGCAAAACTAGCCTTTTCTCTTTCTGGTCCAAGAAGCAGAAACAATATTGTATTTGGATTGCCCTATCTCTAGGGAGATAGTAACTTGCACATATACCCTTTGAACTAGTTAGGGATTTGATGCAACTTTTTAGTAAACTAACAGAGTTCCACACAAAGCATTAGTTTTACTGTATGTAACATTGATGTGATGTGTTTGATCAGAGTTTTCCTTAGGCAACAGCTAACCACAGAGCTAAACAAAATCAAAGCAAGAATCGAAACATTTTATGGAAAGCCATCAGTCTCTTTTCTCCCTTGCATCCTCTCACCCTTTCTCCAATTAATAGATTTTATTCATTTATTATTGTAGTGAGTCTTCAGTCACCTCTCCTTCCGCTGAAAACAGCATCGCCACATTGACAAATATACATTTCTAGAAAAAAGCTATTCCTGTAAGTCCAAGCCTGCTATTCATTTTTCTTTCTCCCTCATTAAAATAGTGTAATATGTGTCCAATACTGGTTCTTCAAGAGTGTTAAGCTCATAAGAAGTGTTGTAGTTGCTTGCACTTATGAGATCCAGAATGTATACTTAGCGCATCCAACATGTATAGCACTTAGTGTGTGAAGATGCCGTATAAATCATGCCTTGTATTAAAAACAATGATACTGACATTTAACCATGAGATAGGAGGAGGTATATTTTTCCAGGTACAAACATATCTACTAGCTAAGTTGGAAAATAGTTAAACTTGACTGACTACTTACAGGAAAAGAAATTCAGTGTAAGTGCTTTCATGGGCATAGATATAAACAAAAAGAAGTCCATGGTTGTTCAGATTCATTTTTCACAAATAATATCCTTTGCAAGAACAGCAGAAAGATAAAACCTGGCTTGAAGTTTTGATAAGGAGTTACTAAATGACTTCTATTTCACGAAGCTGTTCCAATAAGATAACATATGAAGCCAACATTATATGCACAGGAGTCAGTAAACAGAAAGTTGGTTTCAACCTAGCAGCAGTGGTTTGTGTGACACAGGCTCAGCCTGCCAGCGTGAAACCGTGTACTTCGGTACAACATAGAAATGTGAATGCAAATCAATCTCTGCTAGCAGAAGCAAAGAGAGAGGCTATAGTGCTTAGGCTAATTCTAAATGGACAAACTCAGGCCAACCGTTCGATTTCTCTATGCCTGTCACCAGTCTTGGCCAACGTGACTAAAGCCAGGTCTGACACTAAAAGCTAAAATGGTTAATGGCCTTTGGCTGCTTGGCTGTTATGTTTGTGCTCGGGTTCTTTGTGATATGTCACTATTATGAGAGACTACAAACACAAAATACACAAGGTACTGTGAAGAGCATCCTAACCATGTCCAAAGTACTGTTCTGTAGGACTCTTTTACTGTGCTCCATGTCCTACAGATGCTGTACTCAAGGTCAAGTTTCCATGCTTTTCATTGCAATAATAATCTTCTATTCCATAAATTTGTTAGGATTTAAAAATGATCGGTCATTGCTTCTCAACTTTGTCACCTTGCCACCTTTCCATTAAAATGCAAATGGTGCAGTTGTATGTCTCTTTTAGGACTGCCTTTATCAGAGGGACAGTTAAGGGGATGGACCGGTGCTTTTGGGACTGTGTGTGAAATGAGTACATGCTGCTGGGAAGTAGTCCAGGTGCCCATCACGAATGATCAGGAGTAGCAGCAGAACGTAAGGCTTGGAAGAGATGTTTCTCTGATGCAAGAAAAATTGATTTGTAACCACACTCTGGAAGCCTGATACCCTGGAAGGCTCTTGATTAGTGACTCATTGCTTTTTCTATGAATATTTAAGGGAGAAGGGACATTGCCCAGGTGCGAAGTATGTCCTTCAGTTGAAGGTGGCAATTCTAGATTTTGTGCCAAAAGTAAGAGGGTTTCTGAAAGCATGGTTTTCCTGGTGGGCCAGCAGAACTCAGTCCTGCCTTCCTTGGCTGCATGTGACCTCGCTTCAGAGCACAAGGAAGAGGGAGCACTTCACTCATGTGGGACAGCTTTCTAGGGACTTTTTTCTGAGCACTGAAGGAGCACAGAAGCACATCTTTAGAAGTGCAGATCTTTTAAAAAAGCTGCAAGCAGGGACCTCTTCTTCAGACCGATGTGCTTAAATTGATACCATTACAGTGTAAGTAACAACTGCAAAGGCTTTGGTCTCACAACCTTCCTTGGCTCATAGACCCATGCATTGGATAGGAGCAAGGATGGATTTCATTACTACCTAAACAGGCACAGGATGTTGAGTTTGGTAGCTTGACAGGCCTCCAATAGGCCTAGATTTTATATTCCCATTGTACATTATTGTACATTATCTTACTATATTTTGCACATGTATGGGGGAACGTAATGGTGGGTGGAAGGGTCAGAATGTCAGGATATTTATTGGTAATACTTAAACAGCCTTTGTAGCTGCAAGAACACATTCAGTACTGTAAAACTGGGTGAGGCTTGAAAAGATAACTTAAGCTATGTTAAATAGGATTGTAATATGCTGATGTCTGTGCACTAGCTCAAATATTTGTCTGTGTAAATATGGTGGCAAGATGCTAACTTTTGACCCATGACATTTTGCTTTATTTGATCGTATCTTGATTTAAAAAGAAAAAAAAAAGTTTGGCAGTAACAAATCAGAAGAGATTTCATTAATAATAATACATTTCAAAACCTATCAATTCTTACATATTTGTTTGTCTTAAAATACGTATGTTTAAAAAAACAGAGGAAACTTTCCAGATATTGACTTCCTCTGTACCAGTCAGTTTGGTTTAGGTACGGTACAGACAAGAATGCAAGCTATGTGGTCACATGAGCACCAAGTTACCCATGGACTGAGTACTCACTGGTTTTGCAAGCATCTGGAAAATTTCATCTTGCATTCTGCAAGATGTATGAATGCCGTCCAGTGAGTACCTTGTCAAAATTCATTGATTGAGAAACATATTTGGGTGTGGGCACTTGGCAAAGCTGTGTTGGCAAGTGCCTGTCAGCTGCACTGTGGGAACTGGCCACATGTGTGGTCTCTGCTTGCCACAGCTGTGCGGTGAAAGGTGTTAGTTTAAACTGCTTGCTCAGGTACA
The DNA here is from genome assembly GCF_965183815.1 of Platalea leucorodia. Lineage (NCBI taxonomy): Eukaryota > Metazoa > Chordata > Aves > Pelecaniformes > Threskiornithidae > Platalea > Platalea leucorodia. The sequence goes on from NC_138823.1 coordinate 124,894,855, forward strand.
GTGGGGATGCATGTAGTTGCATCTTGTACACGGGCCAACGGGCTGTCACACACTACTTTCCAGTGTCAGGCTCACTTTCAGTGCTCTGCTAGCCTCCTGGTGTGCTTCTCAGTGCAACTTCTTGGTCCTTTCCTTCAGTCTGTTTCGTTGGGACATGCCTCTGGAATAAGTTGGTCTTAAAAAGTCAAATTATTTATTCTCTAGCTACCTGTATACATCTCACACCTTGAAAAGGAGGGGGAATGTAGATTGCAGACTTCCTGAGTGAGAAAAGTGTGTGCCACAGAGTCACTTGAACTGTTCCCTCACTCTTACTGTGTCTCTTTCAAAGTCTAGGTTTAACCTGACTAAGGACAGAGTTAGTCCTGTTGTACATGAAGTCCATATCCCCTCCTCAATGTGTATTTGCCATCAGGGACAATCCCTCAAATCCATTCTCGGTGGGCACTGCCAACAGTTCTCCTCCTAGGTCTTATGAAGCATGAGGGACAACAGGGGAGTGGCATCGTTGCCAAGTTTGTCAAGGACCTTTCCATTCTGGAGGAGAGCAGCCTGGATTGTGTGTTTTCCTCACTTCTCAGTCAGGCTCTTGCCGTGCCTTTGCCTAGTGTGTTTCTCAGCAGAGCCCACTTTTGCTTTCCGTGCTGCAGCAGCCATGTAAATGTGTCCTGCAGTGGGATCTAAGAGGCAATATGAGCCCACAGGCCTAAGGGATCCAAGAATCTTCTTCCAGGCAGCAATACAGTTTCGAGCTGGAGATTTTGTGTGGCAAGGTGGGCTAGGAAATGGGCTTTGCAGAAAAGAGGGACAGCTCTGGTGTCTGGGTTCCTGGGTGGTGGAGTTCTAGCAAGTGACTGAAGGAGATGCTACTTCAAGAACAAAGACACTGGGATAGTTTGCTGGAGGATTGTTCTTATCAGGACCAGTCATGTAGCACCTGTGCTGGCAATCTACTGTCAAAGTACATCCAAAGAGTATGTAGTTTCTGCCGTCTTATTTTAGTAACACAGTCTAGACTGTTACCAGGAATCATGTTTGGGCCTGTTAACAAAGGTAATTTGGGCTGCCAAAGATGCATGTATGCATCTTGCTTGAGGACTGTAGGAAGCATAGAAGGAACAGCCTTTGATTTGTCCCTACCTTATTGCCTGAAAAAAACATGCTGGTAATGCTGAGTCACCTCCTTTTCATCCTGCGAGCTTGGTGTTCTAGAGGAGTCTCTACATTTGAAAAAGCACGAGAGGCAGTGAGGCATCTTGTGTCAGCATCATGCAGGCAACACACAGGGCTCTTTCACCAAAGCCAAAAAGTGTGAACTTACTTTGCTAGAACTGGGCTGAAAGTAGGCTCAAGCTTAGAACGTGTGTCTGGAGGCAGAGTGGAAGAGCCGCTGTCTGTGGTGTTTAGACAGTATGATAGGAAAAGCACAACCCCTCCTCTCTTTTATAGTAAGGCCTGCTGGCTTGGGCCACTCTGCTGCTCCTGAATACACGCCTGCAGTTGGAGTGGCTGGAGTGGCTTTTCATCATGGAACCCTATTTCTCTCTGCTGAGCCTCACAATAATCCATATGTTTCCCTCCTTCAGGCTAGACTATGGAAGTGCAGGCACAGTGAGCATACATAATGGCTAGTTTATTTAGTAGTGTACAGCCCAGCAGTAACACAAGTGCTCCTTACCTCACAACTCTTTTTTTTTTGCTATGTATCAATCATAGTAATGGCAATAGCAACAGGTACCACCACTAGAAGTATTGCTACTGATACCCACATCACATAGTCTGGGAATGACTGGGAATGGATCTAGAATCTGTCATTTTTATTGCCTTGTGTCTCCAGCTGAAATGTTTGTTCTGTATTTGTACAGTATCTAGCACGGACATAGCCAGTACCTCAAAGAATACAGTCACATAAACAAGTCTTGCCAATGGGCAGGGTAAGTAAACGAGGGATATTTTTGATCTATGTTTATAGGAAGTTGTCACTGCAGGTCAGCAATTTCACCCATGTTAAGTGCAGAGGGATTGGAAGGGGAAGAATAAAATAGCTCAGGGGATGCTTACGGAGAGCTTTGGCTAACTGTGAGAAGCTGCAGAAGGAAAGCACAAGGCTCTGGTTTGAAAATCTAATGGAGGGGACTGAAGGGTCTGATGTGATGGGCAAACTGGAGATGAGAATAAAGGTGCAGTATTGCGCAACTGTAGCTGAACTACTGGGGGCTGCCATGGTCCCTTCGAGGGCTGAGCCAGCCAAAAATTAATCCCTTTTTTTAAGATTTGTTTTCAGCTGGCTCACCTCCCTGAACAATTGCAGTAGCAGCAGTGCTAGCACAAAAGAGGTAAATGGTAGCGTGCAGAGGAGAGCAGGACTGGAGCAGCCCAGATTCAGATTAAATTATACAGCTATGGGACTGCACGCCAGCCTTCTGACACTGAATGAGAAATCATAGGTGCAAGGGAAGGAGTCTCACTAGTTATGAGTTGATTTTTCCTTACTGCCATGAGCTCTGCAAACAGCTAATAGAATCTCGCTCTCAGGGGCTAGGTTTGAACAGAGCATTTCAGTGGTAGAAATAAATTGTGGGACATACTCCCTTGCATGAAATGATGTGCAAAACTTGAAACTTGGTAGTAGCAATAAGCGCTAGGATTGTAACTTGTCTCTGGCCTAGGCATCTTGAGAGGGCAGTGATATAATAAAACACTTGAGGTATTTTGGGTGTAGCTTCTCACAGGGGAAAATCCTTTCCCTCTGTAGCCAGAGGGAATGTGTAGTAGCCAGAAATGCCCGATTACTGTTGCTCCTGCTCTGAGACATAATGGAATTTAACATCTCTGTCGCAAAGCTGTCCTCTTTTGATGGAACCATTTTTACCCATTCTAGATCTTCTCCAAAAATACTATCGGCAAAAGCATTTTATTTTAACTAAAAACTGGGAAGAGGGAAAGCCAGATGTGCTCTTGAAAGTTAATCATTCTGGCTCTAGAAGGAATTGTTTTCTAAATAACTTAAGTCCTTGCAGTCTGTTCCTACTAGTGCCGGAGTTCTTTGGGGAGTTATTCTGAACTCTAGTCCTCAGCAAAGTAAGCTTTCCTGCAGCCAAGTATTAGAGTTAACCTCCAAGCTTTATTTTTATCTACACTTTTCTTGGCAAATTATGAAGCTTATGTTTGGCATTTTATTTCCTTGTATAATCTTCTCTCTTTGGTTTGTATTACGCTTTGCAGAGCTTAGAGTTTATACAGGGGTTTGGGTGGGTGATATAAATTCTAATAAGTTTCCATATAACCTAATTTAGAAGCTTAAACAAAGCAAGCCATATCCTGTATTGGCAGATTTGTGCAGAGCTTTGCTGCACTGATGTTAGTGTTGAATGAACAACTATTTTCAGTAATGTTTTGTTTCTCTTTCAAATGAAACTGTAATGGAGAAGAAGGTGGAGAGCAAATTTCTTAGCGAAATGCAATACAACAGTAACACTTAAATATCTTGGAGGATCCGAGACTAAAGGCCAAACTAGGGGCCCTAACATTGTCATTATTATGTATATTTTCTTTGAGAAATCAAATCCCAGAAACTTTGTTTTTACAGACAATTTTGGTATGCTAGATTTCTGGAATGTGTTTTTCTGCAGCTATGATAGTAATTTTATATGACATAGAGCAAAAAGTAAGTATGTATAATGATTGCAAGGCTGTATGTTCTTATTGTACCTTGCAATTAGGGAACAAAAAGTATGTTACAACCACTGGTTGTACTAAGTCAGAACTGAATGTGTAAACTTGATTTCTGTATCTGCTGGTGTAAATGGATGTTTTACAGCTTAAGCAGGACTGATTATAAGTGAAATTGCCAAAAGTGCTCCAAACCACACCACACAGCTGAAGATAAAAAGAGTTGTCTCTTTATGTTTTTACTTTGACAGAACAATATAAATAAAAGCTTAAGACGGGGAGATAAGGTGGAATGCCAAACTGTTGACAGTGCCTGTTGCCTTCAAAGTTCAGCAGGGTGGTGGCAGTTTTAAACTGGGAAGTCTCATATGGGTTTGTTAAACAGACTTCTAGTACTGGTTTAGATCCAGAAATTGGGAAGGAATAAAATAAGAACTATTTCTTGGCTATAAATGGCAACTCCCATAAAAGGCAAAGGAGAGTCATAAAATGTCAGCAGCTGTCTGAGGGTATGTCTAGATGAACTATTTCTCACCAGGGTGATTAGCCCCAGCAGAGTGCCATGCTAATGTGCCAACTTGGTTCTCAGTTCGGAATGGCCTTATGTCTGGTTAGCTTTTTTTCCCCTGTCTCTCCCTGCACACTTTTGAGATGATATACTGCTATTGCTTAGGCTGTACATGGACTGCTTGACATGGATGTAGTCAGGCCAGGGTAGCCACAATGATTTACACAAGCTGCAAATCTTTAGTAAGGGAGACTTTGCTCAGAGTATATCTTGTCCAGGGAAGACTGAAACAGCAGAGACTGTATTTGGCTTTTTCTACCCCTTTTATATCCAGGCCAAGACATTCTTCTGTTAGACGTATTTAGTATGGACCGTTATATTCAAATAGTGTTGGAGTATTAGAACTATAAATATGGGGGGAAAAAAGAAGGAAAAAAAAGAAAATACTTTCTAAGCTCAAATAAAACAGATAAATAGGCTGCGGGAGACTTAAGTGCTGTAAATGGGATCTTGAAAGTGGATATATGTTAATTGTAAGTGCAAACCTGCGTTTAGATCACTGGTAGAAATCATCAAAGTCAACATCCTAAAAATCAGCTTAGCCTAGAATGTTTTAGGTAATACTGCTGTTGTCCTATGATATTTTGTACTTGTGACAACATTCTTCCTTTGGTGCCATAGGAACTTCCATTGTCCTGGAGATGATGATAACACTTGTTTCAAAAATCCTCTTGTATCCATTGATAAAATGTTTAAATCAGGATAGCAAACATTATTTTTTTTCAAAGAAGAAAGAATCTGAAAATTTGTATCAAAACTAGAGGTGAATGGAAATTCTGTGCAACTCTTCACAAAGTACTAGTGAGTCTGCTGATGTGTCTTGGAGCCACTGCTTTTAGTTAATATTACTACTAGGGAAATAACTCTCATGTCACTGTGGATAATCCCGTGAAAAAGTGAGCCCAGTGTTCAATGGTGGGCAAACAGAAAAAAAACAAAACAAAAAAACCCCAAAAAAAACAAAAGCAGAATGTTAGAAATTATTAGGAAAGGAATAGCAAATAAAAAGAAGATACTGTTATGTTAGTATTAGAAACTTGCAGTTTCAGTACTGTACACAGCTGTGCCTCAGAGTACAGCAGAGCTGGAGATGGGGACAGGGCTTCAGTGGTACAAACTGACTTTTATGCAAAGGAGGGACCATAGTGACGGGGTCTCATCAGTCACCCCTGTCCTCAGGAAAAGATAGCCCCTTTCTCAGAGACATAAAATGACAGAGGTTTACAAAATCACATGTGATACGGGGAAAATTAGCAAGGAATTAATATTGGCTATTTCTTGTAACTTAACTGGGAACTCTAACTTTTTCAGTTACAAAGCAGTTTAAACACGAAAGGCAGTTCTCTGATCAGCAAAAGTATAAATTCATTCAAATATGTGTTGGAGAAAGTCATGGCGGATTTGTCTATTGGCAGCTCTTGAACATGGTGGTCTGGAGACAGCCTTCAGACTGAGATCCCTATGGTGGTTGCTGAGAACTGGGAGGATGTACCAGGGGAAGGATCATACTAAAATTGCTAAGCCTCTGCTGTGGGCCAGTGTCAGAAGCAGAATATGGAACATAAAGAGCTATAATTTGATCCAGTTCAGTGGTTTTTACCATTTTACATTTCTTCTTGCAGGTACCCTGAACAATGAGCCCAAACGAGGTGTGTGTCCTACATGATACCATGCCTGAGGGAGTAATACAAGGATCCTTGCTTTGTTTTGTACTTTAGACTGGGAATACTTTAGTGGATGCAACAGTCACCAAAGTAAGCAAGAGTTTTGTAACTGGGAGCTGACTTAAAATTAAAGTCATGAGTTAGGTTCAAGATTTATGCCTATTTTCTTAATTTTTTTCCAGGTTTGACTATTTGAAGTTTAAATTGTTACATGTGCACTAAGTAAAGAACCTAGATTTTCTTAAATTTTGGAGTAACTGCTATAACCCATTTGGCACATGTGGCAATCTAGTCGCTAATACAGACATCTAGTTACAGACGTAAAGCATTTCAGGTTAGGTAGCCTGGTTTAAAAGATGTAAGTAATTTTTTGTGTCTTGTAAATCTCTTTCCCAAAGAATCCACTTCCATATTCTGTTTCCATGTATTTTCTCTTTCCTTATTTATTTAAACTTAATTTCTCTAGCTATTGATTCTACTTTAAGTCTTTAAAAGAGGAAATCTATCATTGAACGACATTGGGAGATAGAAAGTTGCCAGAAAAATAGTCAGTAAATAGTATTCAATAAATAGCAATTCCATTATATTTCATAAATGATCTAATGTCTGATTTTACTAAAGCCACTTTGGATGAATTCCTGAGCGAATGTTGTGTATGAAACTTTCTGCTATGGTAGGTGAGCTGTATGATCACAGAGAGAAAAGTTTTGTCTTTCAAGAAATCTGACTTTTCTATTCCCAGACAGGAATTTAAGACACTCCAACTATGGTGCACCTTTAAAATAGACCATAGTAAAGAAGTAGCATTGTGAAGAGTATAAAGAGCATTTTAGCAGCACAAAGAAAGTATGGTCTATTCCGTGTACTTGTAAAGCTGTGCAGAATGACTTTTTGCAATAAGAAGTAAACAAGAAATGAAACTCACAGTACAAAGGAATTTTGAAGGCACCTGGATGGAAGCTGAATGTGTCAGTACAGCCAGATGATCCTTGAAGATGGGGTTAAAATTTTAATTTTGCAAATTCAGAGGAAGAAAATCCAAGAAACTCTTTATCTTTTATGCCTAAATTTTGATATGGATAGACTCCAACTTGCCTTCTCACCTCTTCCCCCACTAATATCAATCAATCAAAAAAAGACACTTTTGAGATAAAATAATTACGTTTTACTAAAACTGAAAGTGCATGTCATCTGGCTATAGGCATTTTAATCCTTTGCTAGACAAATGCAAGTACATTAGCAAACTTTTGCTGAACTTCTAGAATTTTTTTCCCCAGATTGGCCTGTAACTTGACCGGCACATTGTTCTGCCATGGCTGCTGAATTAAGGTGAAGTCCATAATTCAGATCTGAAACTCTTAAATGCAACTTCTCCATAATTGGAAATTCAGTGCCTAGATGTCTGTCAGGGACACAGCTGTTTGTATCTTGCCAAAAACAACTTGGTGGTTCGCAATCACAAGGGAAAACTTAGCTTCCCAGCTGGCTGATGGGCTGTAATCTGACTCCTACTCAGTCACCAGAGTGCTGCAGAAACATGTGTTCCATTTGTTGACAGAACAATTGTCCTGGATAGCATTTACTTACAATTCAGTACCTTCATAAATATTGTAAGAACTTACGTCGTATGGCACAGAAAGTGCAGGTAGCAGTTTCCATTTTCACTGTGATGGCCTGGGGCCATCACTTCTAAGCACACTGTCAGCTCACTCAGTAAATCCTCTAGACTAGAGTACAGGCAATTTAGGAATTGAGACGGATCATGCTGTACCTTGCTTTCCTTAGCTGGCCATTCTCATTCCTGGCTGCTTCCTTCTTACTCTAACCCTCATAGCTTCTTTGCCCAAAATTGCCTAATGGGTGGGATTTGTGCCACGGTGATTTCCAGACTGGAAATAGAGTAAGTCATTGGAATAGAAAGCACGTGTGTGGAAGAGTCCTGAATGACAAGAACAAGAGTGCACTTTGACAGTGGCTCAGGAAAATATTCAACTGTGATCTGATTTTTCTAGACTCTTTTGCGGATATCCCACCTCTTAGAACAATCTGATGAAGGCTTCTTCATTAAGAAAAATATAGAAGAATAGATCAGATTACAAGGACCTGGAAAGTATTACTTTGTTTTGTGTTATCTATTGGTGATTTGTGAGGAGTTGTCTTTGCTAAGAAAAATATTCAGAGGGACAGTAATCTCTGGATTTGTGCTGTAATCGCTTTATCTCCTGAACAATGCAGCTAAATTTTGTCATTGATTCTGTTTCCTTTCAGTTGAGAATCTTAATGCAGTATGTTGTTATGGTATTTATTCTTTACAAGTCTCAGATAGGAGACTTGAACTTTCTAGAAGTCGCATGTATGCTAGGGACTTTGACAACAGTCCCCTCATGAGGAGGTTATAATGTCAGTAAGCCCTAATCTGATTTGCGTTAGGGACTACATACAGCTCATTAGCAGCACTGTCGTCTTAAAGTTAATTACAACATAACAAAATGCGGGACATGAATTTGACTTGTAAATGAATGTTCCTTATATCCATGTTCCTCTATCAGTGCCGGGAAACCAGAGATAGTGGGGATGATGATCTAAGCAGTAAGTATTTCTCTTTAAGTGAGGGAGGAAGCAAAGTAGGCCACCCACTTCCTCCCCCAAAATATCACAAAGCTGTGCCTAGTGGGACGTGTAACCTCATTTGCATCAGTCACGTCCTTCATCAACAAACACGTTTTTCACAATCTTTTCCATGGTCGATTAGAAACAACATTCAGATCTGTTCCCCCTCTCTCTCTCTGGAGGCCAGGAGTGAAGGAGTTGCCTCCCTGTCTTATTGGTATATTCTTGCCAACTCCAATCTTCTTGCTTAATTCCCCTTTTAAAGTAAAGGTTTCCTAACTCTTGTGAAGAAAATAGAAATACAGAGGCTTATGCTTGAACATAAGAGTTGGAAAAGGCAATGTTTAATAAATTTGATAATATTCAGTAAAACATTTAAGTTGCAATCTGTGATTAGATAATATTTTAGTATAATTTGATTTATTATAATGATTTATTTAAATATTAAAGGGCTATGACTTTGTTATGTCGCTGTTTTCTGTCCCTAAGTACCTTACTTCTCAAGAGCTGAAACTTCTCAACTATAGAAGAAAAGTATCTGAAGTTAGACATGCTTTTTGGCTATGTTGTTGGTCAGAAAGCAAAGACCACAACAGCAAATTGAAAACTTAGTATGTAGTAAAGATACTTCACTTGGAAAGGTAGCAATTGCATAAATATAGTGTCTATTTTTGTTATTACTTTTTAGCCCAGTTACATAGTTTCATAAACAAAAAATTAAGCTACTGATAGCATACTGAGTAAAGAATGGTTCTACTGGTAAAAAGCTCCCCCCCCCCCCCCCCCCTTATGTTTAAACTGATTATTGAAAAAAAGGAAAATTATGTTAACGCAGATGATGTTACAACTGTTTTTAAAGGTATAGTCACCAGATCCTGGGTGAAGACCTTGTGGTACGACATTGTGAAATAGAAATGCCAGCTCTGAAGGCATTTTCTATGTAGATAATTGACATGTAGTTAATTGGGCATTTTGGAACTGAGGTTCCAGAGGGCGTCCAAACTCATTTAGAAGTTGGCTTTTCATCACAACAGGTATGATTAAACTCCCTGGGGTGATGGAAGAGAAATTGTGTGGGAAGAATATGATCATCTAAAGAGTCTTATGGGAAAAGAGATTTGATGTCCCATATTGCACAATTTACCTCAGCTACCTGGGACCCAGGATATATGAATATCTTTGGTGTTTATTTGCTATCTTCCTTCTGTGCGTGTGAAAATTTTTTACAGAAGTTGACTAACCTTTTCTTCTTGGCTGAGGAACGGGTTAAAGGTTAAACTCGGGACTTTAGGCTAAGTAGTGCTATAATAAAGGGTGCTGATTGTTTTGATGATGTGAAGGCCTGCATGGGTGAGGTTAAAATATTACACCGAGAGCCTGCTTACCCTACATAGCCTAACAAGGAACAAGTGCAGCTGTGAAATGTGTGAGACCACAGGACTGGAAGAAACTTCTTGGAAGAGTCCTCTCCTACTGCAGGCATTTACATGCTAAAATCCTTAATGACTACTTCAAGGTCTATCTTAAACTAGGTAGTTTCATGCTTTCTCAAGGTTGCCCTAGACCTGTCTTAAAAGGGTGCCCTAGACCTTCGTTCTTCTGGTGTCTAGAAACTTTTTCCAGCCTAAATTGTGCCAGTGTTGTCTTTTAAGTTAAACAACTGTTCCTTTCTTTGTCCTAGGGAAAAAGTAAGTATCATGGCTACCATAGAGCTAAACAATGTGAAGGTGGAATGTCAGGAAGGCCTTTTCTTGTAGTAAGCTGGCCATGGTGATGCTGAGTTGGTGCCTTGATCCAGTGAGCATTAAACGTATGATTAAGTCTTGAGGATGGATTTCACTGCTTTTGTATATAGGGGGCTGAAATTTCTTACACTTTAGATATTGCACACAAGCTGGATGGGAGGAGAAATATAATTTTGTGTTAAAAATCAGCTGCATATATTTTCACAAGTGTAGAAATTTAACTGAAAAATTTCTTTGAAGTCTGCTGCTGCTACTGTTGATTGACAAATTCCTTATTTGTGTTACTGTACTCGGACAAGGTAAGTACTGTGTATAAGTAAAGCTGGTACTGAAGAGGGATAAATAGCAATAGATGGACGCACAATCAAGACATTTGGTAGTTTGTTAGAGACCTTTCATATTATCCTCCCATGCCTGCTGAAATGGCCAGGTTCTACACACTGAAGCTAGTAAATCTTTTCCTTCTGTCAGAGGTCTGTACTGATGTCAGTATTGTGACATACCAGAAAATGATTAAGCGGTAGATTTTTCTTTTCTTTTTTTTAAAGACAAACTGAAACCATTTTCCCTAGACTAAAAACTCTTTTTGAACTACGTAACAGCTCAAACACGTATCTGTTTTAAAATGTATATTTTTCTCTCTCTTGATATGGAAGAGAAAAGAAACATAACGACAACTGATCTTCTAAAAGACAGGAGAATTTGAGGAGAGAAAATGAAGTGGAAGTGATTTTATTTCCTAAGTAACCTGTCTTGACTTGCTATATACCTTTCAAATCTACTTTACACATCTGAACTTGTACTCATTCAAGCTAGTGACTGTAATGATGGTGACGTCACTGTTTTGTTTACACTGAAATCTCTTTTGAGGGCAAATCACAACAGAGGTGGTTTTAGGAGAGGTATTGATTATGCCTCAACTTTGGAATTTGGTAATTTTGGTATACCTCAAACATGCTGCACTTGTCCTCTAGTCTGCTTTTTTTTCTTAGCTTTAGATTATGAACTCCTCAGGCCTGTGATTATTTCTTCATAAGCATTTAGAAACCACATAGAACAATAAATCTTCTGGAAAGAAACAAGAATAACTTTGATCCTTGACCATGTTAATGTACAATAAATATTTAGTCACAATTTTGCATTACATATTATACCCGCAAACTGTGTGGAGACAAGCACTCAACACCTGTAAATCTTACTTTAGGATCTGCCAGAATGCAGGTTGCTATTAGTTTTGATTTGACCCTGTTGTTCATGTGCCTTATGAGATGGTCTTCATTTACACAGTTGCTTCAGTTTGTTGGGTTTTTTTACAAGACCATTCTTACTGCATTCAGCACACAAAATACTACAGCATTTACTTAATGAACAACAACTCAGTGTTTTGTCTTAGTTGTGCAGACTTAGGATGTATTTACTTTATTATTTACTGCTCTGCGGGTGAAATTATTATTTTTCTTTTCTACTTTTTATGAGTATTCAGCTTTATATGTCTGGTTGTTTTATAAGCATTGACTTTCATGACAGCTTTCACAAGTAAGGAAAGGGGTATTTATCCTTTTGCAGATGGCTAGCCAAACAGTGTCAAGAGCTTCAAATAATCTTCAGTATCCAATTTTAGACACCTACAACTGGTAAATTTTTTAAGTGTTAAGTATTGTATGACACTGACCTTCAAAACGCAACATCTTCTGGCTTTATTTACAAATGTCTTTGGCTTTTTTGCAGTCTGAACCTGGCAAACAGGTACCTAGAATGTAACGAATGCACAGTTTATTTGACCATGTAGGAGAGTTTCATTTTTTAAATTGTGATGTAGAAAGTACATTGGCAGGGGTCCTGAGACTCTTCAGTGTTTCTGCTATACTCTGCCTCCTAGCAGAGAACTCTTCTCTCCCTAAACCCTTTTCTTTGTCTTTAAGAGCATTAGGCCAGAATACCTCTTTCTCCTTTTGCAGCTCCAGTTTGTGTGTTTCTTTCCTCACCCCTTCTTCCCCCCACCCGTCTTTTAACATCTAATACTTACCTTTCTGATCCCCAAGAGATCACCATCTTTCTCCCCAAGCTTACTTCGCTGCTTTGCTTGAAGCCAGCCTTCTCATCCTACCCAGGTGTTTCTCTTGCCTATTTCCTTCTGTACCTGTGGTTGTTTGCACTAGTATTTGTGTCTCTTTGCCCTTATCCCTTTTGTTCAACTTTTGTTACTCCTATTTAAATGTTCTTTGTTCTTGTGCAGGTATAGGAACTGGTTGTTTGCATATTGCATCCCTCTCCTCCTCACACAGTGATTTCATTTCTTGAATTTCTGTTTGCTTCTGCCAGCATCAGATGCTCTAATGAGAATCATTTTTTTCTTTCACCATTCTTAGGGCTCTTCTTAGGGGCACTACTGCTGCCAAAATAATCTCCTCTTGTGATTACCTGCACCGGGTACTCCCCACCATTAAAGCTGCCAATGTTTTCATTAATTGATATTGTGTCAGCCTGTAAGAACAGCCAGTATTAACAGACAGAAACCTTGAGAAAGAGTCTACTTCAGTAGAAGTAATGGCTGTTGCAGTTATCCCATCAAACATCGTCTTTTCATCCTGTGAGGTCTGTGGTAACTTACTGCCAGAGGTCATACTTGCCAGAGCAGCTGAGGACGAGTGGATCAGATGCTGGTGTCAGGCTGGATGGAGGTGCTTTTATCAGCCCCTAATGTCCTTCCTTTGAGCCCTGTAAGTGCCTGATAGTTGGCAAGAAACTAAACAGCAGGAGAGTAAACTGTAAAGCTGACACTGACAGTTCTGCCTTAAGGAGACAGGTAATTTCCTAATCGGAGATGTGGCTTATCCAACAATTTCTGCCTCTCCCATCCATGTCCAAGAATGGGAGTGGGGGTGGGGGGAGGAAAGGGAGGAAGAGGAGTGGAGGAAAAGCACCATCAGGCTACTCTTGGTGGACCAGGTACGTTATCTTATTAAAAATACTGATGATCCACTTCTTCAGTGCCACATGAGCCCTATCCCTCTCCTTTCATATGTCATCTGGTGTGTCAGTGACAGTTGCACTTATGCTCATATGCACAAAGCTGGCCTGTTTCTATTTCAATAACAGCTCTTGGAAAAGGTAGGTTTTGAACATTACAAAGTCCCGGTCAACTTGATGTGAACAGAGGCATCACTTTCTTTTCGGTCAGGCAGCATGGCATGGGGAAGCTAGGTTGGCCTTTTCTGCTATAGTTATACATATGGTGACCAGATGGAATGCAGTGAGCAAACAAGTTTTTCAGCTCAGCAAATGACTGGGTGTTCACCTGGAGATACTGTTCTCAGTATAGCGTGCCAAAGGAAGTATGGTGAATGAATGCTGGGCCCTGCTGCGCCTTGATTTGTCTATTGGGTATTCTCTGATGCCAGGGAAAAGAGTGCTAGAGCATCTCGTCAGAGATCCCTCTTCAGAACCCCTCTTCAGAGATGAAGAGGATAATGGAACATCCTTTAGTGCCAAAACCTAACTGGTGTTCATGTCAGTAGGCTCCTTTTTGATGGACTAAACATTTTCTTCTCACTCTGGCTGAGTTTTTAGAAACACTCTGTCTGCTGTCTCCTGAGGAACCTCACCAAATACTGTAGTTTGCTGTACATTACGGGAAGTCCTTACTTTAGATATTACTGTTCTCTGGGCTGAGTCCCCAGAGAATGGAGAAGTTCCGTGCTCGTGAAGATGGGTTGTGTTTATCTCAATATCAAAGGAGGACCTCTGGGATCTGCCTCCCAAGACACTTATTTAGCACTAATTATGTGGGACCTGAAGTTACAATCCATCCCCATTATACCCGTGCTGTCTAGTGCAAGATCATTTTCAATGGTTTATCTGAGTTGAAACTCTGCCAGTACTGTTCCTGGAAGAGGAAAGGACAGAATAGGTCAGAGTTATACTGCAGGTATATCAAGGCGCTTTATATCAACGTTATTATTTTTGTGGTGGTTGTGCACAGTGCTTTATTTCTGTCTATTATCTGTTCAAACTCAGCTGAAACCTGATCCAGGTCATAATCTTTGATTGAAGAGTGTGTTAAGATTGCTCCCTGTTCAATCAGTTCCACACAGCTCGCCTTACTTCATCTCCTCAGTAGAACTAGGCAGGTGTAGCTTACGTTAATGACATGTTGCTCAAAGTACAGGTTATAGTGACCTGTTGTAGACCCATGCCAAGTCATTCATTTGAAACTTCCTCGAAGTTGGATGGGTCAGGAGCTCTGGCCTTATGGCCAGGGTTGCATCTGTGCCCAGTGTCATCAAAGAGGGTGTGCACCCACTGCTCCTTCCAGGACATCTGCTTCTGTTCAGAGAAACAGTGAACTATTTTCATCTGCAGACTGCTCATCTGCAGACTGATCTGTCTCTGCCAGCGCCTTTCCTGAAAAGCATAGAGAGGACTACTGGTCACCAACCAGTAGTTGAGACCACTACTGGTCACTCGCCCATGCTGCGGCAAAGGTTCAGAGCCTCCTGCTAGCCTCTGGCCAGCCTCCAAAGCAAGCGGGTCTCTAAAGCTGTGCTAAGCCTCCTGCTGGTAGGCAGTATAAGAGAGGCCTGGTTTGCCTCTACGGCCAGGTTTACATTTTTGTCCACGGGCTCTGCAGAGCCTCCTTTTATAGTGTTCTTAGTCCAGCACGGTGTTTGCTGATGCACTCATTCCTTTTATTTGCTCCTTCTAAAGCTACTGATAAGACCAGCAGCTCTCTTATCTCCATTTGAGAGGAGTTGCTTGAGAACCAGTCTAATTCTGATCCCCTTGCCTTGATCTGCCTTGAACATGTTATATCTGCATCAGTCAGCCTGCCTTCTCTTTTACATTGCATCTCCTGTGATCCTGGTCTGATCCTGAAATCTCTGCGCCTCTCTTCAAGTGACCCATCCAGACTTTGTCACTTTCAGAAGACAAGCTGGGACTGGGCCTGCAGGGAAGTCCCTGGTATTTTCTTCCTGACGCTTCCGAGCCATTCAGAGTTCACATGCCGCATGTAACAAATAAGCACTAAGCCCAAAGCATCCCGAAAGTGGTCCAGGATACTGGCTGCATTGCATGTGTTGTGGAGCTGTGTGGCATCTCTGCCACGCTGGCGTGCACCAACTCGTTGCATTTACGGTATTAGAGCGTCAGAGGAGTCCAGAAGTCCTGGGCAAATAGAGGCTGCCTTCTGGTCAGGCCAGGCAGGGATTCAGGGTGGAAAAGGGGCCATAGCATACCCCTCCCCCCTGCCGCCAGGCTGTAGTGGGTGTAGGTAGAAGAAGAAGCCCCAGGGTGATGCAAGCACATCATCAGGCATCGGAAGCGTGAAGGGATGGTTCATCTGCTGCGTACGTGCACGTGCAGTCCTATCAGTACAAGGTGTCTTAGAAGTGGATGTGTCCGAGGAGGGCGTGAGCTTCACAGAGGCAGACACGGCGGAAGGTATCTCTGCTAGATAAGTGTGAGCAGCTGTTTCTTTCTAAAAACTTGTACTGGTGCGAAGCTTTACAGAGGCAGCCAAAAGCACAACCTTGACACTAACCTCCCCCCTCCGCCTTTGGAATAAAGGCTTGCTGGAATATTTATACAAGGGCAAATAATATTATTTTTGGAAATGACTGAATTATTTTGGTTACTTAAAATCAGCCCGAGGCAGGCACCTGACATGGAAAATTTCAGCTTGCGTGGTAAAAGCTTGGCAGAAGTTACCGGCAAGCGAGGAGGGGTGCTGGGCCAGGCAAGCGTCAAACAGCCGTAGTCGCCTGCAGCGCTGCCGCTCTCCGGCCGGTAGCGCCGGCAGCTCGCCGCTCTCCCGCGCGGGGGGCGCGGGGCTGCCGGCTCGCCGCTCCCGCCCCGCCAGCCCGGGAGCTGAGCCTCTCCGTCAGGCGGAGCTCGCCCGCCCCGGCAAGGGCCGGCCCCGTCGGGGCGGCGGCGGCGAGGCAGGAGCCGCCGCCACGCGGCTCCGCGTGTGGACCGCGCTCCCCGCCGCCCCCTCCCGCGCCCTGCGCCCCGCCCCGCCGCGCGGCGCCGGCCCCGGGGGCGTTGACGCGCCGGCCGCCGCGCTCGCTCCCATTGGCTGGCGGCGCTGCCGGTCGCGCGCGGGGCGGGGGGGAGCGGGCGCGGCGAGTCGGTCTGGGCTCAGCCCCCGGCGCGGCGGAGTAGTCGCGGCCGCCCCGTCCCGAGGGCACCAGCGCCGTCCGCCTCCGCCAGGCAGCCAGACGCCCGGCCCCGGCTCCAGCCCGCCGTTCGCCTCCCGCTCCGCCTCCCGCTCCCGGGCGATCTCGGCGGGGCCGCGATGGAAGAGGAGCGGGCGGGCGAGCAGATGAGACCGTTGCTCACCACGGTAACGCGGGGGTGGGGGGCGGTGTGTGTGTGTGTGTGGGGGGGGGGGCGCACAAAGGGCCGCCGCGGGGCAGCGCCGCCCGCGTCGTGCGCGGGGCCGTCCCGCTCCCCTCTTGTCGGGGGACGGGGGCGCGGCGGGGACCCTCCCCTGGCCCCTCGCCCCGCGGCGGCGGCAGGGCGCGGAAGCGGCGCCGCAGGCACCGGAGCGCCCGGGGCTCCCCGGCCCCTCTGGCCGCCGGGCGGGAGGGCGCAGGTGTGCCCGCCTGCCGGCCTCGCGCGCCCGGCCGTTCCCCCCTCACCCCCGCCCCGGCGGCGGGCGGCGGGGCCGGAGCCTTTGTTCCGCCGCTGGCTCCGGGCGCCGCGGCGGCGTGCGCTCGGCGGCTGCCTCCGCCCCGGCCCCGTCCCCCCCCTTCCTTTGTGAGATCCCCGCGGGGCTTTGCCAGCGGCGGTGGGCGGCGCGGCCGCCCCTGGCCTCGCCTTTCTCCCTGCCCCCGGCCCCGCTCGCTGACGAGTTCCTGGGCGAGGGAGAAGTGCGCACACATGGCAAGCAGCGAGCTTCCCCTCGCCCTCGTGTTGCACGGCCGCCTGGTCGGGTCAGGTGGTGGATACGGTTCCCCGGCGGATTTCTAGTCTTGGGGGGGGGGGGGGGGGTGTTACTGGGGAGGGAGTGTTGGTGGGGGGAGATGGCTAAAACTACGGAGCTTGGGCTCGTTTCCTTCCCGGGCCGGTGGCTAAGTAAAGCAGACATGTGTTGCCTTACTTCCTGTGCTACTGAAAAATACATGTGGTTCCACAGTTGTAATTTCCCCTCCCTTCAGATGACTCAAAGTCTGGATTTTGTTAATAAGCCTCTGAGCCCTTACTCTGATATCCTCCTCCAAGGCCTTTTCCAAAAAGGTGTCGCACAGCGACTTGTTTTCAGTGCCTGAAGAGGAGGGATGTGTGGTTTGTGACACAAAAAATGCTGTGACGGACAGAGAAATAACACTGAAAACGTGTGAGTTTTCATCATCTTTCCGCTGCTCTTCAAGGATAGACTTGAGTCACATTTGATAAAATTGGCAATCTAATGAAGTGCTAGCTTCCTGTGACATCAGTATGTTTAGCGTGTCTTTCCTTTGTTATAACAGGAGTGTTGATAACTTAGTGGTTCAAAGGTCCATGAATTTTGCAGATTCCTGGGATTATTACAATCTTTGTGTGTTGGCTTCATAAATTAATGTGTGCTCTCCTCTAAAGGTTTTGTAGATCTATTCTAGACCACTTCTCCACCTTCTTGTCTCTGCCCCAAAAAGCCATATTCCTAATTCATGTTAGCTTGTTCAAGATAAATTCTTGGTAAGAGCAGACTGCTTGATAGGTTTAATTCGTGTTAGAACTACCTTGCCTCTCTGTAGGAGGTATCTCAGCTGGCAGAAGAATGCTCCCATCTAGTAAAGAGATACTAGGCTGTATGGAGCAAGTTTCAAAAGTGGGAGATGCTAATGGTTACCCTCAGGTGAATCCAAATGAAAAGAGGATTACAGACTTCATGGAAGTCAATGTTCCCCGAGCACATCTTTGTCAGGCCTGGCAGAAGTCGTTTAGGTTCTGTTGTAACAGAAAAATAACTACGTGCTTTTGGGACAGACACATAAGCTGCTGTACTACTGCATGGTCATTTTTAATGTAGGTGTTTTGAACAGAGGTGCTCAGTGGAGTGGTCCAAGTTGGTTTCCTTGCAGCAGCAGCACCTAGTCAGGAGCCTGACCTCGGTGCCGAAGTGTGTTCAGGAGGCAGCGGCAGCTGAGACAAAACTGAAATGGTTAGAAAAGTGAGAGAGCAGGATTGGTAGGAACTAGAAAAAAGGAACTTCTAGGGAAAACACATGAAGTAAATGACTTGAAGAAAAGACAGGACATGCTAATCTTTGGCCAGTTACATAGTATAACAGCACTGGATTTGTTGTGGGTTTTGTGCGAAAGAGGTATAATTTTATACACGCAAAAGCTACTTAATCCAAAATATGAGTGTTTTTGACAATACAGCTTGACGAAATTTTTCTAATCCTGCACTTCTGGTAGTACAGGCCACCTTCCTGCTAGCAGAGCTTGCTGAAACTGCTTACACATGCATAGCTTTTTCAGAAATAAAAGTCTCGGTAAGATGAAAGGACTTTGTAGAAAGTGTGAATCAAATCTGAGAACTTAAGCACTGCGAGTTAAAAATATAGAAGCATGATCAAACAAAGAACTCCTCCAGTGTTGGTAAATCAGTTGGGTCTGTGTTTATGTAGTATTAAACATGTAATAAGTAAGCTCTGGTGCTTCTTGTGTGGAGGAGCACCTCTCTCAGTCAGCCCTCCTCACTGGATTTATTTCATCAGAAGTATAAAATACCCTTTAACCCTGTTTGTTTTGTATTTTAGGTCCAGTCTTAAAGAAGAGAATCATCAAGTGTTTAGGACACGGGTATTTTGAGGATACTGCTTTGGTGGCAATGTGTACATGAAAGTTGGAAGGGGGAGGTGTAGCGAATGCCTGATATATAGTTATTACAACCAGAGAGCAACTGATGATCAGAACATCTGGGATGACTAGAGAATACAATAGGAAAAAGATAGGGAACTGCATAAATCCATGGTTCTTTCATACCTTACATACTGTGAGCTGTTCTGCCCCTCATCTTAGAAAAGTTGCATTATTATTGGAAAAGGTTCACCGAAGGGCAACAAGATACGAATTAGTTCCTAGATGAGAAATGATTGAACAGGCTAGGGCTTGTCAGCCTAGTAGAGATGATGGGACAATGATATGGTAAGGCTCTATAAAACTGTGGAGAGAGCGGGTGAAGATGGACGAGGAGACACACAGTCAAATCGGAGTTAGGTGCTAGGTTCAGAACAAACAAAAGGAGGTGGTTCTTTACTCAGTGTAGGGAATTCACAGGTATATTTGCTATACCATGTGTACACAAGAAGTTTTTGTGGACTTAAGAGGAGGTTGGACAAGCATTGGAAGACAGATAGATTGAGGTTAGTAAATGGATGAGCAGCAGCCTCAGGAAGTCTGAGCTGAAAATAGCTGGAGGCTGTGAGAGTGTGAGGAGGAGGAGTTGTATGCTTGTCTTGTTTTTCCTCTTCCCTCAACAGCTACTTATGGTCATTCTTTTTTGGTTTGTTTAAATAGGAGTGCAGTGTGTTAGAATGTTGCTTTCTATACAGTGGTGAGTTTGACAGTTACAGTGATGGTATTAAAATGCTTGATGCCAGTGATCTTTGTTCTAGCTTCTAGCTTTTGTGATTATGGTGTTCATTACAGGATGGTTTGGTGGGTTTCTTTACAACAGCTGTAAGCATTTAAAGGAATGTATATTGCAGTTCTGTCTCTCGGTATTTTGCAGGTAATATTTTCAAAACACTTTATGTTATCTTAAAAAAAAAAAAAAGTAGATGGAAACTTTTTTTCCCTTTAGTATTTGATACTACTTCACATATATCATAAAATGTTCACAAGGTTGTAGACCATACAGTATGGCTAAGTAATGGGTTTATGTTTCTTTGTGTCTTCTTTTTCTTTCAATGAAACAAATCTGTTTTTATCACTATTCTACTGTAGATGATGATAGAACTGAAAGTGGCTCTTGTTGGAGAAGGGCATGTTTCCAAGCTTCTCCTTCTGGCTTTCCTAATCAAAGCATTAAAGTAATGTGGTCTGCCATATCTCACTGAAGAGGGCATTAGCGTCCCTGTGCTTTTTCTGAAGTGGCTACGTGGTTGGCTACCACTTTTATTTTTTAACAGCAGTGCATGCACATGATCAGGTGGGTTTTAGACTTCCCTGTTCAACAGTGGTTGTGTTTCAATGTCAGCTTTGGGCTTTTACTTCAGGGTTGCTTCATCTGAAGACTCTTCCAGGTACAGCCAGCTTCACCAATGCACATCATTGCCTCAATGGGGTCTGTCCATTCCTTTATACTGATGCATCTTTTTAATGCAACAGGATAGTGTCTGGTACTCTCACCTTCTTGAATCCATAACAAACCCTGTGAAGGCTTGTAGGAGTATAGGGTAACAGATGTCAGAGCCACTTGAAATAAAAAAAAATACACAAATTGATAAAAAGTATCCTAAGTATCAGAATCTGTTGGTAGTTAAACTTCAACAGTTAAATAATCAAAAATACAAAGTGCTTTTTCTTTTCAAGAAAAACCTTAAAAATAACTTCATTTTCATGAATGGATTTCAAGGGAGAACCAGATATTTGGTGGCAGCTAGACTGGAATACGCGGTTTCTGAACTAAGCTTTGGTCTGGTTATTGCATTTCAGATAGCTTGGTAACTTCGTCTAGCTATGTAGTACTTAGGTGGTTATTGACACAATTCCTTTTAAAATATGTTCTAAGTCTTGATTTACCTTGGTGATACTTCATATGCAAGAATGTAAGTAGCATCAGTACAGTCAAACAAAGTCTTACAGAATTGACGACTTCGTATCTTTCCACATATCTTGGATGACTTACTGTTTTAGAAATTAAATAGTGGAAAGTGTTGTTTTGTGTGACTGTTGGCCTTCTTATTTGACATGTGAATTTTGTGATTGTAAGTCAAATGACAGGTCTCTGAAGAATATTATGCTGGTACATATGACTTTTTTTCATATTAACATAGTAAGCTTGAGCTGGTGTTTTCCCTTTATGGCTGGACAAGGGTAAGGGAGGGTATGTTTGTACTGCATAATTGAGGGCTGTGCAGGAAACTCTCCTCCCCCACAAGTTTGTGGCATCTGGCTGAACACATGCTCTCCACAAGTTAAAGCAATACAGTTATACTGGTGTGGCAGGGCCCTAGCTAAATAGCCCTGGTGAGAGAGACTTTTACTAGCTTGACAACCTTGCAGGCTTGAATCTATGACTTTTGAGAGACAAGCTGCTTTTCTTTATTGTGCTGTTTCGGTAGGGTGCATACCTCATACAATTTGCACCATGCAGTGGGCTTTGAGCAATGTCTCTGATCACCTCTGGGTTAAAGTACTATAAGCTGCTATTAAGTGTACGTGCTGGCAGTCGTCTTGAGTTCTGAAAAAGTTACCATGGCTGTCAAAAACTTGATGTGTTATTTGAGGACTTTCATTAGGCTTCACTGCAGTAGTTTCATTTGCTGTCCAAAATAAGCTGTAGGGTCTATTGAGTAGTTGTTGCCTTATATCCATGTGATTTGATCTGTTTCTGTAGGTGACTTTTGACATGCCACCATGGTTGTTGTTGGCTTTTGAATATTGATATCATTTATACAAGGGTATCTGTTACACAAAATCTTTAGTGGCCCTGAAGTAGTACTTGGTAAATAGAACTGCTCTGTAACTAGTGATTGATAAAATACAGAGTATAACTTGAATATACTTGAACTTAGCTAGAGAAGGTCTCCAAAGACTACTGTCGTGCTTTTGTTATAGCATATTCTGGAATGATAAAGTTTAGGGACATCTCAAATTTTTTGCTAAACTTAAGATAGCTGTCTAACTAATGTTTTGAAATAGTGATGTGAATAGTGAGATTCAAATGAGGTTTTTGTAGATAAGCACATGGAGAAAAGCACCACAAACTACTTAACCCTGTAGATCAGTAAATGTCTGCATGCAAAAATGAGACTATTGGTTCTTCTACAGCTGATCTTACAATGTTCTTAAGCATGTATTTCTAAATTTACATTTGCACAATTAGCAGTAGGTGAAAATATTATGACATTATTTTTAAAAAAAGTGTAACATTTGCGTTTAAAAAGTCAGTCCTGACATCCTAGAAGCTCCTTTTTGCGTTAACTGAGAATAAACATCAGTTATGCAAGCATCCCAAATCTACCTTGCCAGCATATCTCAATGGTTATTAGAAGGGATTATATGTGTAAGAGTCTGTGTTAGTTTGTGCTTGGCACCCTCTGAGTTCCTTGTTTCACTGGGAGTTAAATTTGCTGCCGTAGAGCATGTCATGGCAAAGGAAATGTATATTTTAACCAGTAGATGGAGCCATTTTAGTTACATACGAGCATGCCTATTTACGTAAGTTTTTGAAAACTTTGTTTCTTAAAGCCTTTTCAGTCATTTTGGCTTTAGAGTACGGCTCATAGCTGTATCATTTTTTCATCTACAGAGCAGACTAAACGTTTTATTCTTCCAGTGACAGTGCTGGGATTGTACAGCAAGAAGGCTATTCCATTTTCATAAATGTGCAAAAAAGAGTGAATGCTTGTGCTTTATGGGAATTTCAGTTATCTCTGTAAATGGTCCAGTGTCACGTGAGTAGAGCTCTATAGCCTTCGTACACCTTGTGTTACCTGAAGTAACGTTTTGAAATATTGATCTGCAGCAACAGTCTCTTGTGACTTCCACCCAGGAAAGGCTGTTAACTCGAACTGAGATTTTGTTTTTCCTACTCCAGTGCCCTAAACTAAATTGACTCAAAGCTATGTAATGGAATGGTTGTCCTATTTGGGTATACTGGCACAAGTTGTCTTATTTCAGCAATGCTGGAGTGCTTCATAACCTTGAAACACCCCTGGCTTATTAATTCTAGCAAACCTCATTTTAGCAGAAGTATTCGCAATGCTGTACTGGTATCATCTTGTATCCCCCTTCAGCATCAGCTTTTCTAAAAGGTATATTATGTTTTTCTTAGAGTTTGACTCTGCCCCTGCATTTGTACTTAGTAATGTACCTGATAGACCTTCCCTTTCCCCCCACTCTTTCAAGTCTTCGGCACTGAAGATTATTTTTGGTGAACACAATGTCAGCTTGGAAGAGTAGGACCTTATTCAAATCTTCATTTTGAACTCTCTCAATATATGGTATTTTGTGAGGTATCAGTATGTCGTCTTCTTCCCCAGATTCCTACTGTGAGAGAATTTGAGGTTTGGGTGGGGTTTTTTTGCCTACTTATTCAATCTCATTGGAAGTTAGATTTTCTACAAATGATATAGAATGACTGCTGTTATTTTTCATAAGATGTATTTGTGCCGGAAGGCATCTAGACTTGTCTCGTTGGCAGTACGGCTAAGACAGTATCCTGAAATACCAAAATACTTCTAAAGTTAAACCAGTTTTTTAACTAAAACAGAGGCTTCGGTAGAAGTTTCCAGATTGGGCACCTGTTGCCAAACTGTTGCCCCAGTTTAACAGAATTTCTGGAGTCTGCCTCCAAAGAAACTGGAGTTTCCTGTGAATGAGGCAGGTGGGCACAGGCTGCAGAGGGAAAGGGGGAATTACTTACAGAGCAGTGTCCCTTATCCCCCCACCATCTGACGTATGTTGGAATTCTGCTGTTTGACCTTCTACTCTGCCCTCTGCTACTGTCCCTTCTACAGTACAGCTATACTGCTGAGGAGCTGTTAGCTGAGGTCTGCTTTTAGGTGGGGAGAACTGAGGACTCGCATGAAAACTTGACTTTCTTTCAGTTATTATCTTTTCATTATGGGGGCATGTGTGTATTAAGAGTGTGTATGTGGACAGCAGGTCTTAAAAAACTATGCTTCCCTAAAGTGGAAAGGGAAGATTTGTTTTATTCTTTTTTCCCCTGCTCATTGTTGCACTAGGCTGATTCTTCTGCATTTTCCATGGCTAATGTCTACTAAATACATGCTGGCTGTGTCTTGACTGGGATCTATTTTGGGATGAAGAAAAAGATAGCAAAGTGGTTGTAAATACCTAGGTTATGGCAAGGGTAATGATATCAATTATTCCTTGCTAGAAAAAGCTAAGAATTTGCTTCAACGAAAAGTGCCACTTCTGAACATCGTGACTGTTTTACTAGCAGAGTATAATCAGAAGACTAGAGAATCTCTCTGTCTTGTTTGTGTATCTTTGTTACCAAAGAACAGAAAGAGGTTAAAGCAAACCTGTGTTCATAGAGGTGTTTGTATTACAGTCTCGTTTGGTGTCCATTTCTGGAATGTGATTGTTTCTCAGTGCAAAAATTCTGTTGCCATGTCAAGAGATTCAGGCTGCTGTGTTCTGGATCTCAAACGTCATGCTAAGGGGAAGCATGTGTGATTTCTTTCTTTTAGACAGGGTTATGAGTAAGCTAGTACAGCTAGTAAATCATGTTTATTGCTAACTGGTCAGACTTCAAGTTCACATTTAGAAGCCCTGATCCTTCAGACTTTCTCTTACATTTATAAGAAAAGAATGTATAGCAGATGCTAATGTGCATAACACCTTGTTGTACAAAGATCTATTTTCTGTTTCTGTTGTAAAACTTCAGTTTTGGAGGAAAAAAATAGAATGTGTTTTCTCCCCTTTGTACTGGTTTCCACATCCATTGTTAGCTTCAAGTCCAGCAGAGCTTTGGCTTACCTAACTCCACCCCTGCATGATTAGATAATGTCTGTATATTCCTCCCACCCCTGCTGCCACCTTCCATGTACTCTGTTTTGCATTTGAGCTCAGTCACAGGTTCCCTTTTCTTTCACACTGGTCCATTGTCAGGCCTGCTTGACTTCCTGCATGCAGGAACGGTCCCTCTTGTGCTTTGAGGAGGCTGTTCTTGAAGATCAGCCAGCTCTCATAGGCTTTCCCTTCACCATCCATGGTGGTCTTCCATGAGATTCTGCCAAGAAGACCTCTGAACAAGCTGAAATGTGCTCTCCTGAAGTGCCATGTTGTAACTGCATGTACTGGGTTTTGCACTGTACGCTGTACTATTTGTCTTTCTCACTTCTCTGAGGAGTTTAAACTCCATAATTTTGTGGTTGCTGCGGCAAGGCTGCACTTGACTTCCACATCTCTGTCTGATTCTTCCTTGTTTGTGAGCAACAGGTCCAGCAGAGCATCTTCATTAGTGGGCTCATTGATCACTTGCACCAAGAAATCATTTTCAACACACTCAAGAAATCTCCTGGAGTGCTTGGCCACACCCTACCAGCAGATATCAGTGCTTTTAGGCCCCAATGTGTACCAGGGCCTGCAATTGTGAAGATTCCTCCAGTTTTCAAATGAAGGCTTCTTCTACTTCCTCTTCTTGATAAGGAGGTCTGTAGCAGGCACCTGGCATGGCATCACCCATGTTGGACTGTTCTCTGATCCTTACCCGTAAGGTCTCAACTGTCTTGTCACTTGTTCCAAGCAAAGCAGTGTTTGTTGTAGCCAGCCCTTTGTATAGATTGAAACCTGTGTTCATTAACTTTCCACGCTGGCTTTTCTCAAGAGCTTGTATCCACTCACTGCAGTGCTCCAGCCATCTGAGCTGTCCCGCTGTCACTGTAATTCCTGTGAGGTTATAGCGCTGCAACCGTGCATGGACTACGTCCTCCTGTTACTTCCCATGCTGTGTGTGCTTGTCTGCAAGTGCTTGAGAGGGGCCCTGAGCCATGCCTCTTTGACAAGGGAAGTGTGAGAGCCTTCTGTCATGTGTTCCCAATGTCTTCAATTCTCTTAAGTGTGACAACCTTTCTCCACCATGCCTAGTATAAAGTCTTACTCACAAACTTAATGCGCTTGGTGGCAAAGATACTTTTGCCACACTCTGTCAGATGGGTCCTTGTTCCTGAAAGAGGTTCCTGTGGTCATAGCAGTAAAAGGTCTGCTGATAACCACGTATTGACCCTCTGGATGCATCTACTCTGCCCTGAGCCTCTTGCTTCTCACTGGAGAGACTGAGAAACACCACTGGGGCCTCTTCACCCTTGCCCACAGTGCTCAGTAGTCACACTTCATTTGCTCAGTAATTGCTTTTTGGAAGTGTCGCTGGTGTCCATATGGATAACCAGAAAAGTGCAATAGTTTGAGGATTGAATGAGCCTCAGTCTTTACAAGCAAGCAGCAGATCTCCCAGGACCTCCTGCTTATCTTCCCTGTTGTGCAGTGCATTCATTCCCTCCTGCAGCTCTCTCACCTGGCCCCTCAGCACCTCCCTCAGATGAGGCCACTGCTATCAACAGCCCAGAGAGGAGCAGCGGGTGCTCCCTGCAGCCCAGCACCTGGACGGTGACATCCTCCCTGTGCAGTTCTTGGAGCTGGCATCTCTGATGTGCGAGGGACAGTTGCTTCGGCTGGTGTTGGAGGCTTCACCCTGTAACATGTTGCACAATCTTGAATGGTGTTTCAGGGCCTGTGTGAACTGCTGTGATATCTGTTGGCTGCCTTTGTTGGCTGAGCCCTGGGAGATGTGCTGTGCCCATGTTTGTGGTGTTAGGCTATTAAACTTTACCATCTAATTCTGTTCACAATATAGATTTAAAGCACACAAGTTTAGGTGACTGTTTTGTTCTACTTGCAATTGGTTTCTGATAGACACGTCATGTCGATATTATTTTAACAACTTGAGTATTGTAAACTTACTTGTAATGACTGCTATTTCTGCAAGGCAGCTATTCATTAATAATAATCATTAATGTTTTTAGTTGGCTGGTGCCGTTGTGTTGGCTGATGATGTTGCATAACTTCTTGGCTTCTCAGCTTGGAGGGACCAAACATAACAGATTTTCACATTCATGTTTTGCCAGGTCATGTGCCTGTAACAATATATATCTCTTTCCCTTACCTTAAAATAGTTGATGAGGTATTTATTAAATGCTGTTATGTAGAGGGGAGACAATTCTGACATATTGGAGATGCTTCAGTTGAAAAGCCTAAATTTTCTTCTCTTTTTCTCTGTGATACCTGTAAACATAATTTGTTGCAGGTGGAAACACTGCACCTTTGGTCTATGTTTTAGGAATTACTTTCTTCACCTCTGTCTCTTTTATAGAGGGGTTTTGACTGAATAACACTACTGGTGCTTACCAGTGCTAGATAAAACCAGAGTATCTTCTTTTCTAGTTGCTCCCCAGAAAGAACACTTAAAAGAAGGAATCCTTCTGTGTGTTCTCTGACTTGTGTAGTCAAAGGACTGATTGCAAGCTCTTTAATTAGCATTATAAACAATAAGGTAGGATTATTTAGACTACTACTAGATTTATTGCTTCTTTGTTTCTATCTAAAAAGAAAACTATTGGAAAGATTGTATTTAAACTACTGCCTGTTTTAGGCTGGTGATTTTTTTGCCTTTTTCTTTGGCTTGTATAACACTATTGTGAGGATATACTATTATGTAAGCGCATGCATTTCTTTAACATGTCAAACATATTTCCAGACAGACTTCGTGTACGAAAAAGGAAATGAGAAACTTCTTGGTGAATAGCTACAGTTGGTATTACTGTTGGTGGTAAATTCTTCATTTTGTTTGTCAAATGACTACACCCTACCAGCCATGCATTTTAAAACTGTTTATATAAAAACAAACAGATAGCATCTAACAATTATTATGACTCATTTAAGGAAGTGATAAAACCCAAGAGTAGCAGAGATCCTTTACTTTTTCAGCTTGAATTTTTTATTAACATTGCTGCGTTTGCCTGTCGTTGAGAGATATCAGAAAGGAAATTAAGGAGGCAGATACTCTTGTAATTAATATTTGGTTGAATTAGGTAACGATAGGATGGAGAGACATAGAATCATAGAATCGTTAAGGTTGGAAAAGACCCTTAAGATCATTGAGTCCAACTGTTAACCTATCACTGCCAAGTCCATCTATACCATGTCCTCGAGCACCATGTCTACCCGTCTTTTAAATACCTCCAGGGATGGAGACTCAACCACTTCCCTGGGCAGCCTGTTCCAGTGCCTGACTACCCTTTCAGTGAAGAAATTTTTCCTAATATCCAACCTAAACCTCCCCTGGCGCAGCTTGAGGCCGTTTCCTCTCATCCTATCACTCGTTACTAGGGAGAAGAGACCAACCCTCACCTCACTACAGCCTCCTTTCAGGTAGTTGTAGAGAGCAATAAGGTCTCCCCTCAGCCTCCTCTTCTCCAGGCTAAACAACCCCAGCTCCCTCAGCTGCTCTGCATAAGACTTATTCTCTAGACCCTTCACCAACTTCATTGCCCTTCTTTGGACACGCTCCAGCACCGTGATGTCCTAAATGTTTCAGCTTATAAATTAAGTGTACAAAATCAGTTATTGGACACTTTTAATTTTAGATTATAAATACAAGCAAATTTATTAAAGCTTTACTAACTGATTTTTGTGGAAATTCTTGAGTTTTGAAAACTGCTGATGTATGCCAATCAAAAAGGAAGAACATCAACCAGGGTTTTTTTGTTGTTGTCATCAGTGTTGCCACCCATTACCTGCCTTAACTGCTGATGCTATAGAAAATGCTTGCAATTACGTTTTCTAGAAATGTAACCAGAGTTTATTTTCAGCGTATTTTGTAATGTACTTTGCTAGATTGACTTTGCTTGCTTCTACTGAAATATGTAACTGTTTATGATTCTGTGTATGGTAAGGATAAATATTCTTGGGTCTTGTTTTATACCCAAATGCTCTAGGTAGAGCTTCAGCTGAGGATGATCAGTTTATTGAGAAGTTGAGAGTATTTTTCCTTAAAGTCAATGGAATGAACACTTATTTAAAACTGAGTAAAATTATAGATTCAAGCCTTCAGAACAGGGGACCCAAAAAAGGTTAAATATCTGATCCCCAAGAAAGAGACCAAATTGAATAGCGGTAAGGTGCTAGCTTAATTTTTTTTTTTAATGGAACAGCTGTTCACCAAATGATTTTGTTTGACATGATTAAAAAACTATTTGTCAAACAAAACATTTTGTTTGACTTGATTAAATGTACTTAAATTATGGTCCATTTGTAGCCACAGATTCCAGTTGTTTATAACTTTTGTGTGGTGCAAATGTGCACGCTAGGCAACCTGTTGGCTTATAGTTAAGGAAGAAGATAGCCGTATTCTATGAGTGAAGACAAATAGTGTTAGTCTGAGGCTTTTAATTCTTGAGCGTGAGTAAGTTGCCTTTGCTATGAAGAAGACGCAAATGAAGGGCAGAATGTAAATAGGGAACTGAAGAAATTTGATATGCTCAAGGCCAAAGAATATACCTACTACTTGTATTCTGTGCTTTGAATGGACAGAACCTTTTGAAAAGACAGGCAAACAAGAAAGTTCAGCGTACTTTTCTCATTGGTGATGGGGCCGACTTACTGTAACCCGTTTGGTATATGGGATTTTACCTAATCCTAATACAGTAAATAACTTGGAATATGCTGCTTTGTTAAATAAGGTGACTAATTTCCCTCTGTCGCATTCAGTGGTTTGTTGTATGACTGGATGTTTATTGTGTCTGCATTTATGGTAGCCCAAGCTGGGTGTCTGATGATTATAAACTTCCGGATCCTGAAGGCAATGTGAAGGTGAGAATTTGCATGTTAAAACAGTAGTTCTCAAACCAGGTGTACTTTTCCAGGTCATAGTCCATATGCTTCGGTGTGTACAAGGGGTGTGCACTTACCTGCTAGTCATATATCGTGCATATATCAACTCTATAGCTGTGTGTGTTTGGGAAAGGTTTTTGGGAAGTAGGTCTACACTTTAAAAACTATTGTGGATTAATGTATTCGCAAGTAATTAACTTCAGCTTCTTGACAAAAGGCGTATTTTTCTTTGGTTAACCTTGGAAGAAATCTGTAGGGCTTGATGACCACTGGTTAGATAATTAAGTTTCAAGCCGTTAAGGCTGTGGTCTTGTATGTTGCTGTAAGAGGTTGCTGTGGAATACTTTTGAGTTGAAATTACCACTGGTGCGTATTTTGAGTAAAGTCACAAGTGTCCACTTCCAGGTACTGGGGGAGGTCATAGCCAAAAGGTGTATTTGCTGGCAGTGAAGGCACCAGGGAACTAGGAAAATGTGTATCTGTTTTCAGAAATAGCTTCTAGAGAACGGTGGCGGTATCTCCAAACAGAGGTTTAAGTTTGTTTTAGAGGCTGCAGAGGTGGCAAGAGCTGGGGAGAGACCTGGACAATGGCAGTAGAGGTGTCAGGGCTGGGCATGGTGCTGTGGAAGCTGTTAAGAGCCTGAAGGAATTGTGGCTGGGCAAAGCAATGGAGCTGAGTACTTGTGGAAGTGACAGAATGGGTATGTGTGTCCGTATGCATGCTTGTTTCTGGAAATGTAATGTAAGTGAAGTACATGCATGAGTTTCTACATAAGTAAAGAATACATACCTCCAAGATGGCATATTAGCTTCTGTGTTGTGACTTGCATTACTGCTATTTCTTGTCAAGTTCAGAGGATCAATTGTATATTTGTGGCGATACATCACAAGACTGTAAATAGTTTAATGTATTATGGCCACATTATGATATGGAGAACTTGTTTCTTGCTTCAGTTGTCTTGTGGTATAAAACAGGCTCTTGGGGCAAAGACAGAAGAAAATTTCCCTTCTTGTCTTGAGGGTTACTAAAAAAAAATCTAAATGCCATGAATGGATACAATATCCTGTACAGTTTAATGAGATCTGAACAATGGCTCTTTATTAGTGAATGGATTGTTCGTGTGTATGTGTGTATTTATCTTACAGATGTTCTAAATTTGAATGGAAGAAGGGGTGTATTGTTACAGAAAAGTAAAGAATGGACACGATCTTAATTTTGAGAACTGATCTCTGTAGAGCTGTATATCAAAATAACTTTATGTTGTGCAAGTCTAATATTTCACTAACAGATCATTGGTAAACATATTTTAAGTCCGCTAGTATTCCTGAAGTGAAGTGTAGGATGGAAAGAGGAGAATAATCTGGGAACTGCTTTCAACCTCTGCTTACTTATATAGGAATCATTAAGATAAGATAATGATCAAGAAAGTGGCTTGTTGTGAGGAGTGATATGGGGTGAAGGGGAGCTTGGTGGTGTCCTTCTGTAGGCTCTGTGGCCAGGGTCATTCTCAAGAATTCCATGGGAAATTCATGTGTAACAGCAAGCAATAGAGGTGAGGTTTAGATATGCCTTGACAAGGCTGTTGTTTTCCCCTTTCCCCTTTTATTTTGGTTTCCAACTTTATCGTAAAGCATCCAATGCTTTTCTTCGTTAGAAGGAGCTTTGCCTGACTTTTATCCTTAATGCCATCTGTTGGCAGATGGCCTCAAGGAATTGGATTGTCATTGAGTGCCCTGTTCTGTGTGAGCAGTGAGTCTGTATTCCTGTGATGTGGAAGGATTCCCGCGGGATGTCTCCTACAAAAAAAACGTGTTTTGTGACTCTGAAAAATTGGTGTGCTTTCTCCACATACGTGCAAAGATTGACAGTGACTTATACTGCAGCGCTGGAGAGAAGTTTCTCTTGGTGGCTGTAGACAAGTGCCCCTCTATTAAAGTGAGAAAGAGAGCATTTGCAGCTCTACAATACTTCTGTGTTTCATATACTGCTTCATATATAACTAAACGCCGAGTTCCTTCTAAGTATTATTATGTTGTCTTTCCTCATGTTACTGTGCTAGCGTGCCTCAACTTCGGCATGAATTGCTAAGCTGTAAGTGAAGTGTGTTCCTTGTTCCTTTTGATGAATGTAATTTAAAATTTAAAGTCTAGTAACTAGACAGAGACCCATAGCAGCTTCCCAGTGTATTAATTCTAGGCAGATAGTAATGAAAACTGAACTGTAAATGATGTCCTGGATGTGACTGTATTTTTTTGAAGTTTGGTTCTCCCTGCCTTGTGCTATTT
This sequence comes from Platalea leucorodia, assembly GCF_965183815.1. Classification (NCBI taxonomy): domain Eukaryota; kingdom Metazoa; phylum Chordata; class Aves; order Pelecaniformes; family Threskiornithidae; genus Platalea; species Platalea leucorodia. The sequence continues at coordinate 124,926,977 of NC_138823.1, forward strand.
GTATTACTGAAGAAAGTGCTTCTAAACCCCTTAGGTCCCAAGAAAGCAGCTTTGTTAGAAGTACCAGAAATTGAAGAACTTGGAATAATCCTGTTTTCCTTTTGATATACATAGTGATCATGCTTTGAGACAGTCATCAGCAGTGATGTCCTAATTTTGCATCACCAGTATGGACAAAAGTTTCAAAACAAGTTATATGCTTTATATTCTATCTGATAGGTCAGTAATCCCATATCAACCCAAGTCAGAAAATCCAAACCCGAAAACTCAATCGTTGTTGGAAGTGAAACAAAAGTAGTCTAAATGAGCTCATGTAGTGTTAAAGGAGGAAAACTCTTGGTGCCGTTGATATGGAACTCTTCATAGATGAGAAAGCTGGTCTTTGTTAAGTGTCCTCTCCTGATTATGTAAGTTAATGTGTTAAACTTCCTTGTATAGAGTAGTTTGACAGAAGTCTTATTTATGGGAATAATGGCTTATGTCAAAGTTGTTCAGAGACCAGATGCAGTGAAACAGAGCCAGAATTACTTGCTTTAAACTGAATAATTGGATGTGGTCCTGTCACTGTATTGTAAGACCCCACTTGAGCAACAAGAAAGTCTTTTTATCATAGAAAGTGCCACCCGGCATACAGCTACAGCACAACAGAGAAGTCTAGGATTGAGCGCAGGGCGATTTGTCTTCCCTTGCAGCTGAGGGCTAAGGTATCTGGTTTTAAATACTTACTGGTGACACTTACTTTTTTGAGTCTCTGTTTGTTACTGTAATAGAGAGAGCCTGTAATTCGAGGCCTGCTCATGATGTGTTTGTAAAGAAGTGGTTCCTGATTGTCAAGGCAGTATAGCATGGGAGAGTTATATTCACGGCTTAAGCAGAGGGTTTTTTTGTGTTGTGTCTTTATTGCTTTTTGTTCATAAAATCTTGGCGAAGAGGATAGTGTTTGAAAAATTGTATTTGAGTCAATGCTTTGGAATTAATGTAAAATGTTATGGATATTCCACTTTAGCAGTATAAGCACTGATGTGTATTCATTTGAATCATAGAAATTATAGAATCATTTAGGTTGGAAAAGACCTTTAAGATCATCGAGTCCAACCATAAATGTATTTGCTTTTGTGCTTTCTATTAATATGCACTATTTGACAGTTGTATTGATAACATTAGTAAAAAAGACTTGAGTCAAAGTTAGTTTGCAACATCTAGAAAATACATGAGTAGTTATCTGAAAGATTTTTTTTTTTTTTTTGAGAAGCCTTAGCTATGGAATATAATACCGCATTAAAGTGTCAATAAATACACAGAATTATTAAAATAAGAAAATTATTATTTAAAGAAAAAGGGCTGAGTTTCAGGATACCATTGGTGAACTTTCTCTTCCACCACCCTCTTCGTCCACCCTTCTTCTTATAAAGTGTTAGACTGTGAATGCTGCTAACGACACCTTTCAAACCTGCATGCCTATCATTGTCTCTAATGCTACTTAATTCTTTTAGAGCTTTTAGAAATGTGGGTTTATCTTGTAAATTCAAATTAAGACCCAGAGTAGAAGTGAAACCTGCTGATACAGTGGTTTCAAAAATCTGGTATCGTGGTACAGTTCCTGTTGTGGAATGTGTTCGTGATGATACTGTTTAGGAGAGGACGCATGTTAGTGAATGTGTATAAGTTGCTAATAATGTTGCGTGTTACCAAAAATCCGGTTACATTATGGAAAATAGTCAAAAGTGGAAACAAGCTTCAAATACATAGAGTAAGCTTTTCTTTAGGCTGCTTTCATTGTTTCATTTCCTAAACAGTAAGTGTAAATATGCATTGCAGTCTTTGCAATTGCTTTTGTTTAACATACTTCTTTAACAGGTGGGTATTTGAGTATGCAGCTTGATAATTTTCTTCAATAGAAAAGACTGGAAGAACCATAAAAATAGAGAGCATGATGGTTGTGCTCTGTATTATTGTGCAATAGCTTCCTTTCTGAGTTTATCAGAATTCCATGTTTTTTCCCATTTACATAGTCTGTATGACTAAATTTCAAGTGTTTAAGCATTATGACCTCAGTGGTCTGAAAAAAGTAAGTTATCTTCACTCATATATCTAAATAACTTGTCCACGAGTGAAAATTTGGGGTTAATAATAATCAGCATGTACGAGTGATTTTTGAAGTGGACTAGGTTCCCCCTAGTGTCCTGATACGAATGTTGTAATTCTGAACTGAACTATGGTTCAGTCTTCCTGTAACCGGGAGAGCTTCCTTTTGGCACAGTTGTTCTGTTCCAGTGAGAACACGGTGCCTTACCCTTTCTTTGAGACCCTGTCAATGATGCCTCAGACAACATAAATAGCTTTCATTAGACAGTTAACCTAGTTATAAATATTTATAATTATGCATTTATTTGTCTCGCTATGTTTGAATGATTTTGCTTTTTTATATAAAAACATACATATATTTTATTTATATATATATAAAAATAGTGCTTCTGCTAGTGTTGATTTTGATAATCAAAAATGAAAACTGATTCAAATTTTAAAGACAGATCTTTTGGAAACCACTGTTTTTGAAGAAGTCTGTAAAAGATTGTTAAAATTGGATACGAAATTACTGCTTTCATTCAAATTAATTACATCTCAGTCACAAGTGCTGAAATTGATTTTAAAATCACCAAAAGCTATATGTCATACTGCCCCAAATAGAAAATTTTATTCAAATTTCAATAAAAAGTACCATTTTCTACCAAAGTTGAGTGCCTTACCATCATTCAAATACGATTTCATTTCATTAAGGTTACTGTGCAGTATAAGTCAGTTTGATTCTGTTTGTAGGAGATTTTTACAGCACGCTCTTGAGTGATACGTTTCCAGCCTGGTGTACAGGCAGTTGATGTTTTCTGTAGAGTTAGTCCTGTGAAGAAATGTGAGTAATAGCAAATAATTTGGTGGGTAGGCTAATTTCTTTGTGCATGCCCTGACTTAAGCGAAGTAGCACTGGAAAAAAGGGATGGGTATGCTTATAATATATATACAATCTAGGCAAATGAAAACTTTATCATTAGAAACATGGGGCGTTGCCTAGAGGACAAGTATATTCAAATTCTTTCTATTTGAATATTTCTTTACATGTTGCTTTTAGCTGTAGGCGGGATTGTTTCAATATTGCCACTTTGGTTTGGTTGCTAGAAGTCTTCCAGTGAAGATGTTCTCCCCCCCCCCCGTTAAACACTCAAAGTTATATTAATGCATATATGATTAAGATATCTGATTGCATAAATTTGTTTGATATAGTAACACATCCTCAGGACTATAAGCTGTAGTTGTTCCTGTTTTATATGTCACAGTAAAAGCAAGTCTTGGATTATGAGCAGATGGCTTCTCTACAGATTTGATAGTATCAGAAAGATATACTTATTCTGGTGACTTGGTTTCTAAATCATTAGAAGTATTATGCTTTTTTTTTTTTTTTTCTTTTCTTTCTTTCTCTATTTTCCCTTATCTGATATTTGTAGATAATTCATTTGGCTGCCAGATGCAGTTGCCATTGTCTAGATCAACATCAACTCTTGCATTTTTTTTCAGCGTTTAAAAATGCCCTACTAGCTGTGAAGTCCTGAATTACAAATGTTAAGATAAAGTTCTCGTAGCCATTGGGTATAGCATATTTGATTCATATTTCTGGAAGGTCTTTTGCTTAGGTCTCCAGTCTGGATGATGTATTTTATGTATTTGTCTTAATGTTTTGTTTACTGTGTATTCAACGTAGCATTTTAGTTTTCTGTCTTTTAATGGGATCAGTTATGTTCGTAAGGCCATCTTAAAGCTATTGAATCTCTTTTCAAGTTCAGGCAGAGAATGCAGGAGGAGAGTTTGTGTCTTGGGGCATGACTTGATATATTGAAGCCAGCTTTAGAGTTTCTAGGGCTGGTCAAAATAGCCGTGGTTGCATCTCAGGGAGCATGCGTCTGGTGTAAGCTTGCTCTATAAGTTCAAATTTGCCTTACAAGAAAATCATGGCAGTAGAATTTTTATGGGTGGACTTTATGCAAGGCTAGATCATTGTCTGTCTTCCAGAAGTCAATGTGAAAGCCAAAAGCCTGTCTAAATTCCTTGTCATGCATGCTCTAATTTGACTTAAAATCAATCTTTCCTTGAGCTTGTATTTGTGCTACTGGATGGCAGTGTACAGATTAAGCTGCATGGAACTGCGGTCTGACTGTGGTTATGTTAGGAAGACAGATAACTTCTGCTGCTTATTCCAAAATGATTAAAAATGCCTCTGTATTGTTTGGGTAACCTTTTCAGAGAGGACCCTTTTTAGTAGTTGTTGGCCAGTTAGAACTCCCTTGCAAACTCAAATGTTAGTGCTCTCTGAAGTAGAGAATTCTAAGTGTTAAACAAATAGTCTCTAATTTGCCTGCTGCACGTTGGACGCATTCAACTTTTTTTACTAAATAGCCCCTCAAGTAAGAAGTTTGCAGTAAGAGTCCTACAGCATTAGTTTTTCCTCTTCAAAAGAGAAATGCATGCATCTTTCTTAGAAGTGCTATGTTGTAGATTGTCTTTTATGTGGTTATTCACAAAAGGAAAAAATGTAATAAAAGTGCTAAAAAAACCCAAAACTTTCAGGAGTTGTTCTTGAGACAAAGGATGCAGTAGCTACAAAAGAGGTAGGTTTTCTTTTTGGCTAACTTTTAGATCTCTGTCAGATTTCTCCCCTTGCATTTTGTCAGTTGAACTTTCTTGTAAAATAAGTACCATGGACGATGGCATGCACGAATCTGTTGTGTCAGAATCAGCACCTTTTAAATTGATGTCTCCTGGAACCTCCTAGTGAGACACAGCAAAAACGCTGCATTTCTTAGCATATCAGAAAATCAGCTGCTTTCTCTCTTTAAACAGAAACAAAAGGATCTCAGCTGTATAGCTTCAAATGATGTTAGACAAGGCAAATAAGAAATAGAAGTGGATCCCCTTTAAAATGTCCCTTCAGTGATCTTTCTGAAGGATCTTAGGCTGGCTCCTAGTTCTGACAGTTGTTTTTTTTTTTGTCTAGCAAGATCTTCACTTATAAAGGTTATTTCAGACTTTTAAAATATTTTGTTGTGCTTTAGAATTGCAGGAGGAAAATGGAAGAAATTTCAGCAAGAAAGTACATGTCTTAAGGTATGGCTTCATGCTGAGGCTGAGCTGGACTAATTAGGTCCTGGTCTCTGAAGGGGAGGTGTCATTCCCCCTTTGTCCTGTCTCCTTTCCCATAAGCTGATGCAACTTGTGAAGCTGGCAAACAACAAACAAAACCTCAAAAAACACCCAAGAACCAAACTGAAACTTAGTTTTCTGAAATGAATGTTAAGGGAGTTATAGGTTTAGTCTGTGATCAGGAAAGCATCAGATCTAATGTAAGACATGTTATAATGTCTAGTCAGAATATTGTAAGAAGAAGGGAAAGTGGCATGAGCAGTACCTCTCCATTTCTCCAAGCTGTTGATTTTACCCAAGCTGAGATGTGAAGCTGCAGCATTGAAGTGTGGTTCCACTACAGTCCAAGTCTGTCTCTGCTGGAGTTGCCCCATGGTCCTGCCCTTCCTACTGTGGGCTCAGCAGCCTCACCCGCTCTGTGCACCGCCTGAGCCTCACCAGTAATGAGTGGCATCGGAGCTGAAGTGGTAAAATGTTGTCCATGTGATTTTATTGCCAGATCAGTTCCCTGATCCAGTATGTTGTTTGTTCAGATGATTGCCAGCACTGGCACAAAAATGGGAATTGCAGCTTTCTGTTACTGGCTGCCTTATTAATAAAATACATGTGGATTGCTAGAACTCATTTTTTTGGTAGTTGTGAATTTATCATGGTAGAGGCTTGCTAATACACTGGTAACTAGCTGACATTCAGCATGTAACAGTGGTAATGGTCTGACTGATAGTCATGATAAATGTAGATTTCAGATGTTTTGAAGTTATTCAGCATAACTTGGGAGATGTGATTTGTGGAATGTATTTGGTATTAAAATGATCTGCAGACAACAACGCCTGAATCCTGTATGTTACACCACTTGTAAAGTTAAAAGTTTATGATGAAAGTCTGCCCTCGTTCAAATTGCAGTGGTCACGAGCAGGCCCAGAGTTTTACTTCCATTCTGCCTGCCTTGTTTTTAAGAAGTGTTGTGGGCCAGTGGAGTGCTGATACCTCCTGCTGTCTCAGTCCTGCTCCTGATGTTGGAAATGTTGCCTTACCTTCCTGTTAGAGTTTGCTGAGCTTTGATTTGTAGGTGGTAATTTTTCTTCACTGTAAGACTAAACGTGTTGTTGGTAAATTATTACACAGATGCTTGATTTGACTGGGATGCAATTATATGAATAGATGAGAATTTGAGAGACAGGAAAGCTGAAGGTGAAGAGTTAGGCCTTGAATTCATGTGAGTTGGTGAGATTCATGATCTTTCACTTTTCTATGAAGAGACAGACATGTAGGTGAATAATCATTCAAAAATTACAGCATTCACTGAAAGAGCAAATTTTGTATTTATCAGCTCCTGATGTTTGATATTCTTGTCAAGGAACTCTTCTGTGTGGGTGTTGCTTGGTTTGGTTGTATTTGGAGAGCCTGTCCTAACTGGGTAATTGGATAATTTGACTCTTCCTTTCCACCCCACCCCCCTGTTTTTTTTTTTTTTTTGTTTGTTTGTTTGTTTGTTTATTTGTTTGGGTTTTTTGTTGTTTGTGGGGTTTTTTTGTTTTGTTTTCCTTTTTTTTTTCCTCCTGAGGATCTGCTGTCAGGGAAAGGCTTTTGTGTGCCTGTACTTCAAATAATGTCAGTACAAACCAGATAATTTTATCTGCCCCATATTATGCTGCTTCATATCTGGAGTCATTAGCTGTTCACTTCTGTGCCATCTATTATTCTAGGAGATGAATGTTAAGTATTTATACAAGTGTACAATGTTTGTAGAACATTTAAACATATGGCCTTGGTTAGGTGGCCTTAATAATGTTGAAACAGCCCTGGTTTATAGTTCTTGTGAGCTTGCACAGTGATCTAAGCCTTCTTCAGAATAAAGGAAAATTAGAATATGTCTCAAAAATGCTGCCAAAATGCCTGGAGATGAATTTAGGTAAAAACAAGCAATGAGGGATATGTTGTAGTTGTAGAGTGAGCAGCTTTGAATTCAGAAAGCATCTTCATTCTTCTGCCCAAAATAAAAAAAAAAAAATCCCAACCAAACCACCCCAAAAAACCCCCAATAAATCAAGTCACCCAACACCCCTCCCACCCCCACCCCCCCAGCCTAGCTCAGTGTTGTTTGCATGGTAGCCACATGCTCATACATGTTGATGTGAAATTCTTCGTAGTGTTCTGTTTGAACATGGTGAATTTCTTCCATCTATCTCTACTGAGGGATGTTTTTGAGTCCAGAAATAAGTACTCTAAAACTTTACATACATCTTTTGTTTTTCTGCTTCATCAATGTATCCAAATCAGGATTGCAGGGTGATTAATGAAGTAGCCTATACAATAGAGTACATAGTAATCTTGCTGTTGGTGACGATTCAGATTACAAATTTCAGTGGTATCCTCTCTAGAGAATAAGCATGCAGCTCTCAGGATGATGTGTAATTGTGTAATGTCAGGAGGGCTCAAACTAACAATCCGCCTCGTGCTCACTCCCAGCGTCCTGGTGGCTTGTGACAGCTGTCCTGCAATGCCCTGAGAAACCCAAGAGTCCGCTACTGGGGCAATACACCAGAGAATATTTGCACAGAATACATCTATCTTTCTTAACTATCTTTTTTCCCCCCCTGTCCTCCCCCCCCCCCCTTCTTTTTTTGCAAACGGTCAATTCCATGTGTATGCGCTAATACAAACTGAAGTGAGCTGAAGCAGGCTGTGCAGATGTACCTCTTGGGAACTAGCTCTTATGTGGAAATTGTATTTTGAAAAATACTTGTAGGCAGTCAAACTCTTGGTTTTTATGGATGGTTGTATTTCATTAAATGCTGAGCCACTGCCTACGAAGGTTTCTGTGTTTCCCTTGCGAAGGGAATAACGTCTCCTTAGAGGAATAGCTTATATTTAATTTATGTGTAGTAGAAAACTTGTAGGAAGCTGTTCTTCTTAACATGAGTTAGTAGGTTCTCATTTAATAAGAAGCTGAACAAAACCATCTGTAGTGGTATTTGGCATACTAACATTAGAGAGTTTGTGTCATACAGCTTGCTCCTGCATCATCTTAATCCCCTAGCACCTTGCCTCCTTTCCTGGCTCCCCCATGAGCTGGGCCGCCATCCCCTGCCCCAATCCAAAATAAAGTCTTATTTAGAAGTATTGTCTTATTGTCTCATGGGTAAGTATTTCTTGCTTTTTATAATATTTTCTAAAGAGAGGTGCTTTGAGTTTGATAGATGCTATCCTTTCAGCTACATGAAGAAAGGTGGCAGTGAACTGGGTTGGGTTTTTTGGGCTGCAGTGTTAGAAAAGGCTGTCATGTTCATTTTGCATAATTTGTTCATATAAGGAAGGGTTGAGTTTGGATTATGGATGCAACTCTAAAACCCCCCTTCCCACCCCCGCACCCCACCCCCCCAACAGGATTTTGAAGTATCAACAGAAACCTCATACCAGATCTATTAGTTTGCAGGGCTAGGTGTGTGGATATGTCAGTATGGCCTTTTTGCAAGCAAACGAGCACTTGGTTTCCTTGTGTTCCTATACTAGACTGATAGCTCTGGGCTTGAGCTCATGTGGTAAATCCTGCTGAGGGCACAGTCCTACTCACCACAGCTATTTTAAATAAAAATGTGCTCATGTCTTGCCATCTTGGAATGGCAGATGAAGCACAGCTCTATCTGCTAGAGACTCTGCAGACCGTGCAATAAGGCAGTTTACTGCCGCTTCATGATAGACTGGGGTCATAACTGCTTTCTCGTTTTAAGAGCAAGATTTGGAGGATAGGAAAGAAGAGGTTGTGGCTATAGTCATATATGCAGCTTGCTGGTGTGTTAACGCTAGTGTTGCTGTTAAGATGCGATAGGGGATATTTTTACAGATTGATCCAGAAACCAGTCATAACAAGTGACATGAAAATTACTCTTCTGATACATTGTAAATGTTTCTGCATTCCACCCCATGGCTAACAGAGGTTTTGGAATTAGTCCAATTTAGCTGATTTTGAGAGAATTTTTAATGGAAGCCTGTACTGCTTACAAGGAAATCATGGGCTATATATTGCTTGTCAAAAGATTAAAAGTTTTGCTAAAAGCTCAGATGAAATCTTTCTTTTTTGTTTGGAGAACAGATAAGTATTTTTTTGGACCTGCCTTTCCGAAAAAGTGCTTTTATAGCCAGAGATAAGCTCAAATAAGTGGAACTTGAAGCGTTATGAAAGTGAAAATTAAGAAGGAGAGATTGATGGACGATGTGTATGTTTCATGATAGCCACTTCTGTTTATTTTTCTTAAAAAAAAAAAAAAAAAAAAGCAGTCATCCACTTTATAAAGATTCTATTGCAGCATCAAGCGTATGGTTGAAATATTGCTGCACTACAGATAGTTTTGCTCGGAGTTCTCACAGTGTTGTCACTGAACATGTTCAAGGATGTGATAATTTTGAATATATTTGCCTACAGTTTGTTTTAGAATACTTCTGTAGTTAAGCATGTTGAGACAGTTGCAGTTTGAAGTTGCTGTGTTGTTTTGAATCTAATGTGAAGCTTTTCCCTTGTATTTATTCTTAGGTAAGAGCAGACGTTTATCCACAAAGTATTTTGGTATGGAACTTAAAAGACAAAAACTTCCATCTGTTTGGAAAAAAAAAAAAACCCAACTTGTTTATATTTTAGGATATTACATTTTTCAGCTCGGCTGTACATGCACAAGCTCTTTGCTTGCTTTCTTTTTTTTTTTCCTTTTTTTTTTTTTTTTTTTTAAATGAATAAAGCTTCTGAGTGGGGGTGTTTGGTGTGTGTGTGGTTTTTTTTTTTTTTCTGTTTTTTTTTTGTTCCAAGACTGAGTGACTGTTAACTAGGAATTGGTTGACTACAGACTAGAAAGAGATTTCAATAAACTGCTTCAGAGTGGCTTTTTCTTTTTTTTTTTTTTTTTTAAGTTTCCAAACCAAGTAAGTATTCTTTCCAAAACTTATAAAAAGAAATAAAAAAATCAGTGTGATTCCCAGGCCTGCCCCCCCTTCTGTCCCAAAGGAATAGACAGCCTCTTCCCCCTTCACACACACACGCCCCTGACCTAAATAAACCAGCTTTTGTACTTTAAGAAATTGAAGTACTTTTAGTACGGATTTATGCTAAGGAAGACTTCATTACAGTGCGGGAGAGCCACCAGAACACAATTCAGCATAGCTGTTCCGGTATTCATCTGAGTAGCTGAAGAACTGTATGAATCTGTGCTCTGCATTAGGAAAAGAATAGGTTTGGTTTAGGATGCTCAGTTGAGAAGAGGTCACTAAGAGTTAGGGTATCCGATATTTTTGTTTAAGTTTGTTCTTGCTATATGAATCATTTAGTTTACAGTCATTTACATATAGCAACAGAGAGGCCTCCAATAGCTTGGAAGTGAGAAGATTCACATACATGTTAGAGTGAACATCTATTTACAGAGTGGAAACAAACTACTTTTAAACTCTCTTGTCAGCACTATCTGAGAATACTTTTATTAGTCTATGGTTAGAGAATTTTCTGGACTGAGAAAGGCAGTGAGGGGAACTGAATGTGGTCTGCTGATTTCTGAACTACTAGGTGATAAATACCATCTTCACAGTTGCACAGTATGTTTCATTGGCTGGTGGTATTTGCCCCAAGTTTATGAACAGTACGTTATTTGTTTTGTTTTCTCCAAGTTGTTCGTTGGTTGGGGTGGCACCAGTCCAGTTTCATTACTAGAGTTCTTGTCATCCAAGAAGTAGGAATGAAAGAAGAAAAAAGAACAAGGAAGGCAGTGTCATGTCATGAAGGTTAAGTTATGGATAATGCCTTAAAGAGCCAGTTTTCCTATGCGTTGCATGACGGGACAAGGAGATTAAGCTATGTTACTGATGAGGAGGGGAAGAGTGAAATGAAGCACTGAATTTGGTCTGCTGGAGTGGAGGTTGCATTTTTCTAAGGTTGGCTTAAGCAAGGAAAAAGTATAGCTACTCATATCATACCTGAAATAGAGAGCCATCTTACTCCGGGAGGAGACATGAAATTAATTGCAGCTAACAGCATGGCTTTTTTTATCTCTTCAATAGGAAAAAAACCCCTAAAACAGAAGCATTTTTTTAGTAAGCCCCGGTTTATTTTGCTGAACAAGAATATATGGCTTATGTCAAAAAATCCTGCTTTGGAATGAGCATTCAGTGAAAGGTCGGTATTACAGCTATAAACACACTTAGCAGATGTTTGACTTCTGGGTTGTTCTTTTCTGGGACCCGAGGTACAAATGTGCTTTCATTTTATAGTGCTAATGAAGTCTTGGATCAGAACAAAAATATAACCTTGGAGCTGTTCTTAGCTGCTGTTGATGCAGAAAATGTTAAGTCTCAAACTCCATTTCAGTTCCTTTTTTGGTATTCTCTGAGCTGGAATTGAAGGCATGCCGTCTCGCCCATTCTGCTCTTGTGCGACCCTGCGGTAACTGCAATCAGCGGCCTGGGAGATGAGAGGCTCGCGAGGTAGCGATTGGCTGCGGGGCTGGGGAGCAGTTTCCCGGAGTACATCTGTGTCAGTACATCTGAGCGAGCTAAGGCAGTCATGTATGCGCAGTCTCTGATCTCTTGGGAGGTTCGTTACAGGGTCTCATACAAGGGCATTCTCCCGTCCTCCACATCAGCATGGAAGAAGCTCGTCCAGGGAAGAAAATGCAACCTGTATGTAAATAGCAGCTGTATAACTTAATAAGGGTTTGAATGTGCTTTGATGCAAGTGATATTTAGCAACTGTGTTTCAGAATGGTGTGCTACCTTAGACTCACTGGTTTTGGAAGAAATTTTCAAAAGATCTGTTGATAAAAGTAATACTTGAAGTAGAGATTTCTGTATTAGGGAAGATATTTTCTGTGTAGTTAGAATTGCTTAATCATAGGAACTAGCTTAATCCAGAAAGAAAATATTCTTTTACGATAACAAGAGTATACTGTCAGATTTTGAGAGTGGTTGAGTGTTGTGGTTTTTGGAGGTGGTTTTTTTGTTTGTTTTTTATGTGTTTGTTTTTTTTTTCCATTTGCATTATTTTGAGTCAGCCTTTCTTAATTTGAAGGTTATCAGGTGTGGCTTTGAGTAATTCTGTACAATTATAGCAGAGAAGTTTCTGGTAAAGAATCTTGAAATAGCCTATTGATTGTTCCTTTTGACAGAAAAAAAAAGTGAACTTAATGAGCTGTGTAACTGAGGTAAAATGTTCATGGAGGTAGTGTTTTCTTCGGACTTCAGTGGCATAGCCACAAAACTCCGTTTGCGGGGATTTCTACAATGAAGCAGTGAGCTCTAGTATTAGTTTTACAAGCTATTGCTTAGCTCATGTATGGGTAGTCTTTATCACTGCCATTTAACTGCAATGCAGTGGGATGCTGTAATTGATATTGTAATAGGGATTACTACTTTAGAGTTCCCTGGAAACTAAAATCTACGGGATGGAATTTTCCTAAGCTGTAAAGCTTTGAAGACCCCTGAATTGTTTTATATAACTTTTATAAGATGACCACTAAATTTTCTGTTTCCTTTTGTGAGCATAAGAAGAGTTTCATTTAGACATGTTAAAATACATCTGATTGCAGTGGTCTTGTTTGTTAGGGTCTCTGTAGTACAGTGATTGATTTTTGATTTCAGTGGGGGTGCTGTCTTCAGCTCTGGACACAGAACTCTTACCAGGCATGCATATGCCTAGAAGACTAGGCAAAGATCCGAGGTGACTAGTTATAAAGATTCTACTACTGTGCGTACTATAGTCACAAGACTGTTCAGGTTTGAATGAAGCAGTGCAATGTATAAACTATATGCTCCACTCATTACAGTGTTATGCCTTAAAATTTAGAGAAACTTCAGTTTGGCTATTGGGAAATGGATTTTTTTTTTTTTTTAACTGTAATTTTAGAAATTGAAGTAAATGGAGCTATGAATTTTTGAATGAAATTTAGTGCTGTGAGGCAGTGATAAAATGCAACTTTGTAAAATGACTACTATAATGTTAGATATGCAACTTGATATCTTGTGTTGGATTGGTGACATTATTTGCTAACTTTATGCATGGTGGTAGATTTTCTGGCGTGCAGAACACTTGGGTTGAATTCAAAGAGGCTTCTAACTTTAATCGAATGTTCTCTTGCATTTTAGTAATTCCTTAATATTAATCAAGCCATCCCTTTTTCTTGTGTTTGTTCTAACCCAGTTTTTTTTGACAAATTGCTGTGGTGTGCTGTAGTTGACGGCCAGTGGCTACTGTGACCGGTCTCTTGTCAGTGTTTATGCTTCTTTTTCTCCCAGTTTAATTCTGTGTTCAGATTAATGCAAGCGCTTCGTGTTTACTGTCCAAAGACTAGTGTCTGATTTGTCTGGGACATGGCTTGTTTCACAGGTTGTGGCGCTCAATGTGACAGTGGCCAGAGTAGTGCCTGCTAGAACCACTGAAATAAATTTATTTGTAAACATTAAATGTTCAACTGTTCAGGAAGCAAAACATTAACATGTTTGGAATGGCTTTTTTCCAAAAGTGTGATGTGGGGTTTTTTTTGTTGTTGTGTGGTGTGGGTTTTGGGGGCTTTTTTTTTGTTTGTTTGTTTGTTTGTTTTGTTTGGGTTTTTTTGTTTGTCTTTTTTTGTGTGTTTTTTGTTTGTTTTGTTTTTTAAAATTTATTTTTTATTATTATTAGCACGCATACATTTCTTTCTTTCCTGTCCTCCACATACAGTTTTGGAAAAGGAAAAGTAAAATGCAAGTTCTGGAGAGTCTTACTGAAGTCTGTTGATGTCTATTGGACATACTTGTCCAAACTGAAGGTTTGTATAGCTCCTGTGTTTTTTGTAAGTCTTCTAGAAGCAGATTGGTCAGACGTATTTAGTAGGGTAAGCTGAGCAGTTAATTAGAGGATTAGTAGGCTAGAAAAACTTCTCTAAGTATTCCTAACCTCTTTCGTTATAGCTATGGTCTTACTGAAATCTAAGCGTCAGACCTTCCTGTGAGGCTCTGAGTATGGCTTTGATTAGGAGGGATCTTCATTTACATGTGAGGATAGTTGTGTAAAATAGTAGTTGTATAACCACAGATAAAATTCACAAGAAAAGCGGGGGGAGGGAGGGGCGACACAAAAACCCTTGAGCTGTACTGGAGTCTTTCCTGTAGTGCTCGAGCAATACCTACTGCTATGGTAGTAGGAAAAAAAAAATCCGGAAAGGAGCTGTTCTGTGCAAATGAGACCATAGCAAATACGACCAACGGGGAACTCATCAATACGGTACACTTCCTATTTTAAAACTGGCAAGTGTTCTGTTTGTGAATTATTATTAATTTTGCTCTCATTGATATATATTTAGAGGGCAAGGCCAGCTAAAAATTGTATGCTGACAAAATGAGACAGTCCATTTATATTTGGTGCATTTCCCCTTGGTTGTTAGGTTGATGTGCTTGATTTAGAACTGGTAGTGTTTCATCACTTTGGCAACTTCTGTAGATACAGTATTGTCCTGTAGAGCAATGCTGTGCCCAAAGAACGTACTTCAAATGTATTTACAGAACCACTTGTGCAATTCAGCTAAAGACCGTTTAATAGGCTGAATAATACCTTTACTTACTACTATTTAGAAAGAACTTTGATTTTTTTCATATCCTGGCTGTCCTTCAAGGAGGCAGCAACCGGAGATGCCTGCCCTCCTGCACACCATAGGCTCATCTTACCTCTGGTTTAAAAGCAGAATCAATCTGACAGAGAAGTAAAACAATATATTTAGAACTTACCAAGTGCTGCTGTGAGTCATTCCTGCAGGTGAACCATGTCAAAAAGCCCTTCCTAATTTGCTCACTCTTAACTAAGGCTACTTGATGCTCTGCCTGTGTTGCAGTGGGAGAGCTATAGTGTAGACCTACTGCTGATGATTGCCAGAGGTAGAACGATTGTCGTTGAACTCCGCATACAGTAGTCACAGATGGCATTAACAAATACACTAATTTTCTGGTTTCTTTTCTTATCGCTTCCAGGGTTGCTGTCACTGGTAGGCTTGTAGCCCTACAAAATTAGGAGATAACACTGGGCTTGTTTGACACCCACCCCCACCCCCCTACCCCCCCAAGTATCGGTGCTTATTAGCTTGCAGTTCTGGGAGACTGAATGGCTAGGGAAGAGGCTGTATGTGCGTTCTGTATTTTGTTTCCTGACTACATGGAGTATTATGTGTGCTTAGAATAAAAATGCAGTCTTCTGAAACAAACCACTTGGGAAATGCTGCTGTGAAAATGAATTGTGAATTACCCTACTGGTTCATAATTATTCTGAATAATGTATTTCAGTAGCTTTGTGACAAAACAAATGAGTTTGTGTGTGTGTATATCTATCTGTAAAAACAGGTAATTTAAAAAATATTTTAGATATGTACATCCACATATCTGGAAAACTGTAGCAAAATCAGGTTTTGTAGTTCCTCTTTAGTTATCTTTGAGAGGTATAGTCAAAAATCAAGGTTTTAATTTCTTTTTCCAGCTAAACTTTTATTTTTCAAGCAGAGTAATATTGGTAGTTTTTCTTTATTTAATTTTACTTTTTTGTTCGTGGAGCCTTGATGGCTATCATATCTGTCGTCTGAATGCAGGTTCAACAAAGTGTGAGGGCTGATGATACAACAAAAATACTGCTTTGACTATGCTTCCTAGGTCTAGGTCAAGCCACCATTTTGATTTCTGTTTGCACTGATTTGTAAGTTTATTGGGAATTTGCTGTAGGCTGCTGCTGTTGTATCCTCTTGGAGACAGCATCCTGGATTGGATGGATGGTTTGATCCAGCTTAACTGCTCCTATATACTGATGATGAAAGAATGAAGAGCGAAGTACAAAGAGCAAAATGCACTGTGCAAAAAATATTCATTTGATCTTGGTATGTAAATCTACAGTACCATGCTATATGGGTTTACCAGTTGGGTCTGTAAGCAGTGTGTGCTCATGTTTTGAGAGGAATGGTTTGTTGGTGCCACATTCCAGCCTAAGAGCTAAATCCCGTCTGCCAGATCTGGTATCTCTACAAAGGCAGAGATGTATCCATGGGTTCTTGTGGGAAGGAGGGGGGAAGTGTTTGCCTTCTTTTAAAGCCAGAGAGGATGGGATATAATTACAGTCACAGAGCAATATGTATGTTCACTGTGATGGTGTAGGTAGTTGTAGTAGATGAATATCAAAATTAGAAGTTTTAAACTCTTGGCCAGGGACAGATGTATAAGGGAAAAAAATAGATATGAACACATCTACACCCACCCCCCCCACCCCCCTTGTTTTTTTTTGTTTTGTTTTTTTCAGCATTTGCATCTACTTGAATAAATGCTGCAGTGAAAGTTCTTTGTAGCATGAAAGTGGCAATGTAATTTTTTTTTTTTTTTTTTTTTTTTAGGGGGATGGGGGTGGTGGATTTCTTGTTTGTGTCCTCTCCTGTGCCCTTACTTATTCCCATGAACACTAGTGCTGTCTCCTCCGGTGCTGCGAGTAGTGCCCCAAGAACTTTGGGCTGAGGGGACGTCAATGGAGTATACGAATATTGACTTAGCTAAGTAATGGTTTTAAATGTTGAGCTCAAATTATCTCAACACAATTACTGTATTACTCTTACATTTCAAAGGTTTACAGTTAACTGTATCAGCCATTTGTATGATCACTGTCTATCACCAGAATGAATTGATTGAACTGCATTTCAAGTACCTTAAAAATGTGTTGCTAGCAAGATGTATCTCTTGGAAGTGGTTATTCAGTAATGCACTGTGGCAGCGTGCCCATCTGATGTCTGTCGTGTGTATGTGACTGCATAAGGTTAGGCGAGTTGCATGGTGAGAAGCGCTTGTACAGATGACAGTGGAAAATTTCCTTTAGATTTAATATTCTGTGCGTCATATTTGTGGCAGTCCACTAGACAGTAACTAACACATGCTGCTGGACGTTGGCAACTTAATTCTTGCAAACTTGAGTGCTTTCCTTAATGATTCATGCAATTTAGGATTGACTTTTTTTAAATACTACTTCTAAAAAAAAAAAAGTAGCGTTCATATTTTAGATAGGAAAAGTGTACTGTACTAAGTGAACACAAATGTTTGAGAAGGTAAATAAGTAGAAACAATTTCTGGATACTTGTTTGTCTGCAGTGAAAGGGGAATTACTCT
The DNA here is from genome assembly GCF_965183815.1 of Platalea leucorodia. Taxonomy (NCBI): domain Eukaryota; kingdom Metazoa; phylum Chordata; class Aves; order Pelecaniformes; family Threskiornithidae; genus Platalea; species Platalea leucorodia. The sequence continues at coordinate 124,944,296 of NC_138823.1, forward strand.
TTTCTCCTGAACTGAGAAAAAACATTTGAAAATCAGAGGTGGCAAGAGGAATCCTACTGGGATTCTGCTAGAGCAAAGAGTTTTTGAAAGTCTTGTCTGATCGGCAACAGTTAAAGGGGTTTCATTTTCATGCTGGGGAAAGTTGGAAGGCTGAGAAGGCACGTTGTAGTGTGTGTAGGCACATCTGGCTGAATACTAAGGTTTTACTGCAAGGCTGTTTCTACAATGCGTTTGTGAGTATCCACAAATTTCGTGTTAGGAAGAAGTATACTTAGTGTATTTTAATACAATGTACTAGGATTTTGGGAGTTTTTTTTCTTTGAAGTACTCTTGGATTTGTTCTGTTTTTATGAATTACCATCTCCTTGTGAAAAAGCAAACCAAAGGTGAAGGCTTAATCTCTCCCTGGGGCACCTTGGTTGCTGCTTGCGTTGTTTTTTTTCCTCTTCTCAATTGTTCAGTCTCTTGACTGAAAGGAGAAGTTACATACATTCCAAACTAGTCTTAAATTTTACTTTGGCTCGTCTTCATCAGCTGTTTCTTGGGCCCCTGTGGGATTATTGTACCTAAAGTTTCACATGAAATGGATGGTACACTGCAGAGGAATGCTTGCTCTAAGGTGAAGTCATTTTCTGTGCCTAAGAAAGGGAAGTTGATGAGTTTTAAACAATACCACCTCTTTTTGGTTATGTGTGTAAAAAGTTCAGAAAGTAAAAGAGGGAACTAGAATGGGAATGTGTTTTGATTCAGCAACTAAAAACAGTTTTCTCTCACTTTTGTGCCTTAAACTGACATGGTAGATCTTCTATTGTTACTGGAAACCTATGCCCTACAGACTTTATTTTTAGCAAGGAAAAGGCTGTAGCTTGGAATTAGTTTTATGGTGTATTTGAATATTTTAGGTTTTTTACCTGACCTAAGGCAAAAGTATCTTATGGTGGGATGTGCTATTGGCATCACAAACGGTTATGTTAAAATGATGCTTTGTGTTTTTTCTAAACAAAGGCTGTAAATGATAGGCTTTCTTCATGTATGATATTTGTGGTTGCTAATGGTTTATTCTTGGAAGAGTCTTTGCATACGTTGAGTACTTTGAGATAGCGATGGAACGGTTCGCAAGGGCATGCGTGCCTTTCTGTAATCTAATCTCAAAAGACATGTTACTTTCACATGATGTGGTTTTGAAGGCTGCTTCTGTATGTATAAGGTTGGCAAAGTACCTCTGTTACTAAAGCAAAGGGTGATAAATATTAATAACGTGGTATAAGGCATACAGCAAGTACAGTTTCAAAATGTTATTGGGATATAAAATCTTTTCTTGCATGTATATTTTCCACAGTGTGTGTGTAATTTTCCACCAGTACACAGTAGTCTGTATAATCTGGAGAAAAACTTTGTCTTCCTTTATTGCTCAAAAACTGTGTTTGGCAAGCTTCCAAGTGTCCTAAAAGGACAGGGGGGAAGTTAGGTACAGGATATTTCAGCAGTCTATGGCTGTAACCATGAAGCTAATTGTGGAAGAGGTTTTGATAGCAGTTTTCCTAATGTTAGGGTTTTTTCTCTCTCATAAGGCACTTAAGATAATTTAGAGGATTTGTAATACTTCATTTATTTCTGTCTCTATTTTGAGTTTTCTGGTAATGTGCAGGATTTGTGTGTGTGTGTCTGTTTCTGTAAACTGGAGTTTCTATTTCTGTGTCACTGAGGTAAAGTAGGTATGCTTGGCTCCTCCTTGGTAGTGTTGTGGCCTCATGAATGCAGTTAAATGTTTTGCTGTACTTACGTGGTGCCTCAAAAGATTGTTAACTTAAGCTTTTTAATATTTCTGCTTAGAGACCTCTTTTTGCTGTTGGGTTTATGCATGTTAAATTTTTTTTTCCCAAGCTGTGTTGGAAAATACATCTTCAGTAAAGATAAGAGCTAAGACTTGCTTTGCAACTGTGTTTTTACTTACCTCCAGAATGGTTATCAAAGAGATGAGAGGCCAAGTACATCATGAAGGCATCTGCTGGAGGGCTCTTTAATTTTGTTTTTGTGTGTAGGAGACAGGAATGTACTACTCCCCCCCACTCCCCCTTATTACCATGACACTTTTTAAATTTCTGCCACTTCTTTGTTAATATGTCCTTGTAACATTTTCATAGATTTGCCCATCAGACGCGACTTTGATTTAATCACCCAAATTTTTTTAATTGTAGCTGACTGGAGTGTGCAGGAGTCTTGATTTTTCTACCATGCGTGCAAAACTACTTTTGCAATGCACCAGTAGTGACAAAGTTACGTTACTGTGTAATGCCTTTCTCGAAAACCCCACTCTTAGGGACACAGCTCAGAGTTGACCTTTATTTAGTTTTCAGAGGCTTTTTCTGCCATGTGCCATGCTTTTCTTTTGTATCTTGCTTATTTACATAGTGCCAGCTGCTTTTATTTTTTATGTGGTCTAACTGCTTTTAACCTTTTTATATAAACCTCATCTGAATTTTTTTTTTCCTGTATGTGCCGTTGTCGTCTTCATATTCTTTAATCTACTTTGTTCACTAGTCAAACACAGATTTGGATTTGTTTGTGTGTGTGTGCACAACACATTATAATAAATATCTATTCTGGAAAGATTAAGGGGTTATGTGTTAAAAATTTTTTTTTCTTTTTGGTGGGGCTTGCTACAGTATGTTTTAACTTACAGCTGTTACATAGGTATGTTGTTTTTCATCCTTGTCACTTCCCTGTGAGATGACAAACCTCTTCTGTATTTAAAGCATTGCACTATTGAGTAATTCTAAGATCAAAGTTTAGGTGAATATCAACACTGTTAGGGTTCCCAGTCCCTAGAAGACTCCTGATTTACGCTTCCATTTTTTCCTCATGAAACCATTATCACAGATCCCATGTTGATTGATGTAAATGCACCAGTGGGCTGCTGCCAGAAGCAGGGATCAAATTTATTTGTGATGGATCTAGCTGTCATATGGACACAAGAAAAGTCAGTTTGGTGAACTGATCCAATGGAAAACTAATTAAGTTGTTTAAAAAAATAAAAAGTCCGTTACTTCAGCTCTTTTTATCTGACTTACGGAAAAAAATGTGTGCCCAAGGGAGCAGAAGGAGCAGGGGCAGTATTCTTTAGCAGTTAGCCTGCCGTTATATGTAGTTAGATGTAAAGCAAAGCATTACCTTTAGGGTAGGCAGCAGTTCTTTGGAGAACCAGTTCTGCCAGGAGGCTGTAATCTGTGAGCTGTTAAAAGTGGACTGTATTCTAAGGAATACAAACATTTGGAGAAAGGCAACTTTAATGTTGTTTTGATGTTGAGTCTGAGATGAGATTATGAGATTTCTACTGCTCAGTTATTTTAAGGTTTATTTTTGTCAAGATTGAGCAAAAGGCAGTGTTTAAAGGTTTCCTTTAGTGATGTGCTAAATGTGATTAGAGGACACGTTCACAGATAAGACTCGTTCTTGAGCTTATATTTATTTCAAATACTGTGCTATTTGTATTATGAGTGGTATGGCTTCAGTAGTAATGGAATCTGAACAGATTGTCTTGTAACTGCTAACACGAAGTAGCTAGGGGTGTGGTTAACAAGCTGTCTGTTGAAACCTGAGTGAAACAGTTACTTTGATCTTTCCAAAACTCTTGGTCTAGGAGCGATCCCCAAGTTGTGTAACTTAACTCTTTTGCCACCCCTTTATATAACCTTTGGTTCGCAAAAGCTTCTTATTTGTGCTGGAAAATCTTGCGCTGGAATTGTTCCCTAAGCAAATGGGTTCAAGAACTCTGTTAACTTATGTAACTTTTTATAAATGTGACAGTTATTTTATTGGAGTAGATTCATTGCTGTTGAATGTAAAACTAAAAGAATATTGCACTCCTGAAATCTGTGTCCTGATCTTTGATATGATGAAATCAAGAGCATTGCAAAAGGAAATTGCATGGTATTTGGCATATCTGTTGATTTACTCTGTTTTTCCTTCAGTATGGGGTAATGCTTTCTTGAAGAGCTGGACAGGTGGATTTTCAGTGACATTTTCTTTTTCAGTTTCAAAGAGGTGAAAATGTGTTGTTTGAAGAAGACTTTGACAAACCGCTTCAGAACTGCAGTATATATTTAGGAATTTAGAAAAAATTAGTTCTATTTTATTAAACTGGTGTCTTGTTTCTTCAGGGTCATGATGAAGAAGCCGTTGTGGATATGGGCAAAATCAGCTCTACTATCAATACGAACTTTGAGAAAGAAGAACTAGAAAGTAAGTTTGTGGTGGTTTTCTCTTTGCTTAATGTGCATTTTTTGCCTTGGGATAAAAATCTATTTTCCTTCAAGTGCAACCAGTATCGCTAAAAGGAATCAGAATTTTATGGCCATCATGAAATTCTAGGAATAAAACCAGTGAATGGCAGATGACCTGTGCTGTTTTTTGTCTCTGTGCATGCTGATAAATGCTCACTGTTATTCAAATCTGTGACAGAAAAAAATGCTTAAAAAAAAAAAATTACAAAGCTTTCCAAGGAAAGCTTGCTTCTGAGATTGTAGGCTTGAAAAAAATGATTGGTGTCAGTAAGTAATTTCCCAGCATGAATGATGTCAAGTTCTGCAGAATCAAAACTCAGGGAACAGGGGCTGTGAGGGAGATGTTTGTTTTGTTTTCTTCAAGTTAAGTGTCCTTGTGAGTGTGGTCATGCACTTCAAATACCAAGAGCCTGAACAGATAACAGTGCTTCTAGTTCCGTGATAAACTGTACATTCTGTAATCTGCTGTCAGTTAAAGCATTATGGAATCCTGTGAGTCCTCATTATTTGATTCAGGATCCTGTGCTTAGGAACAAAAATGGCATTGAGTTAGTTTCATATAGCAAAATGCAAAATTAGGTACTTCGTCTAAGATACAATTTCTTATTGACTTGAAAAGGAAGTAGATTGGGATGAAGATTCATGGATTATGTTATTTAGTGAAGCCAGAGGAAAAAGCTAGGGAGATCCACTGTTAAAATCTTACTTATTCATCTTTCACATAGAATGCTCTGAAGCTTAATTAACATTTGCAAAATGCTAGAAGACTATCAGTAGATTCACTAAGTAGTATTTCCTGACAGTACTGACTCTTAAAGCTTCAGAGCACCGGAGAGCCCTGATAGCAGCAGTTTCTAGCTGAGAAAAGTTGATACAAGTTGCTGTCACATTTTCCTACACTGTGGTCTAACAAGAGACGGTTTGGAGTGATTAAAGTTGTTGGTTGCTGTTGCAGTCATACTCTTGCTCTGTTCCCTTCAGTCTGTTACTGCTTTCTGTCTTGCACAGTCACTTTTGTTTGTCTGACTGTACCATAAGCCTGGTTAAATATGTTAAACCACCAGAAAATGTAACAGTCCTGACAAAGGAAAATAATAAGAGACATCTCAGCAGTTGAGCGCCCCAAACCAATTTGTCACACAGATGGATGTGCCAGTGCTGAGCGGAGGAAGGAAGTGTGAATATGAGGCTGAGAGGTGCAGCGGTGGAGACTGCAATAATGCTAATTTAGATAGGGTTGAGCTGTGGTGAAACCACTGCTGAGTCTGTTTCTGCAGTTAAATCTTCAGTGCAGATTTAAGCTGTCTCCTGCTTTATTTCCTTCTCTTGCTTTTCTCTGGGAGATGACCCAGAAAAAGCATATGTGTTTTGCAGGGAGGCAGGGGTTAAGGGGAAGCAGGCATTCAGCTGGAGTAGTTTGCCGTGCAGCAGCATGACCAGCTGTAATGCCTCAACCACGAATAAGGACATGGGAATGTGCAGCCAGATCACTTCCCCAGTCTCTTTTGTAGCACGTTCACAGGAGTGCTTCAGCTAGTACAACGCTGTAGTTACACAAGATACTGGGTGAGAAGGCAAGGGGGTTCAGGCTGCTTGAGGCTATTTAAGCACTTGTATTGCTGACTGTGGAAAATACCCCTGTCTTGACCATGGCCAAAGAATAAATTAAGGTGAAACCAAGACTTCTGTTTCATGAGCAGCTGAGTCAACATAACAGCTGTTGAAAGGAGGAGATGAGATCTCACGGTCCTCACCTTGCTCTTAGCCATACAGCCTTATCTTTCCTTTGGCTACCTCTCACTCTCTTTGGAGTGACTCAGTGTAAGTGTCTCAATGTGAGAGAGGGCTGGCTATGCAGAGGTTAAGCAAATAACTAATAAGAAGTATCTGACAAGAAAAATGTGTTCCGGTAGGATTATCGCATATCTGAAACTTCATATAGACACACATTTTCACACACAAGTAGGAATTATTTTTGGTGATTACATATATTTCGTAGTATCTTACCTATTTGACATATTTGTAAGAAAATTGGGGGGGGGGGGGGCGTGTGCCTTTTTTTTTTTTTTTTTTTTTTTTTTAAAGAATGGAGAAAGGGAGGGACGGCATGTATTTTGACGTTTATCAGTGGAAACTGTTTAAAAGTAAGAACAAGAAGTTTTTCCTTTCCTGTACGAAAGAGAAAGGTATGTAAGTACAGTTGTTTATGACTCATATAGTTATCTTCTCTGAGATTCTCCAAAAGAGATTCTTTAGATTCAGGGTGTTTTAGAGGATAAATTTATGTGAACTTAAAGCTCTGTTTGTTTACGAGATCATTATTTATAAGCTATTATGATTAAAGTAGGTATGTGGGATTTCTGGGTTTTGTTTTTAATTCTGGTATTAGTCGTACAAGGGGAGAAATGGCATTGTTGGCTGCAAGCAGTAAAAAACCTCCAGATAGTGTTATTTTTCATTACTGACTTGTGAACATTTTCTTGTAGGCTTAGGACGACATACAGTCAAGCATTAGGTATTGTAAGCGTTTTAAAACCTGAAACTGTTTCAGTCCAGTATTCCAACTTGTTTTTCTGGTGACTTGAAAAGGAGTTCTAGGAATTTGGAGCCTTTCCAGAATTGTGGATTGATTCATTTTCAAGGAAAGGCAGCAAGCAGTTATTTCAGTTCAGCTGTGATGTGAAGCACCAAACCTTTAAGAGCCAGCATGGACAGGTGATGTTTAACTTCTTTAAAGCCTGTACAAACTAATGTTGATTGGTTTGATGCTATAGAAGGCATACTTCTGTTACTAATACTAAAGCAAAGGTTTCTTGGTGTTGTCAATATTGGATACTTCTATTTTCTGGAAATTTTGTGATGAAATATTAATGGAAAGAGGGCCAGATGCTAAAGGGGAAAACAGATCTTGGAGTTAGGGCTTCCCAAGCTCTGCGCTCTATTTATGGTGGCTGGGAAAGTGTGGTACATATCCGGAGTGACAGTGTTTAGGTTATAAAGGTTAGGCACAGGCTACTTGTTTTGTAACTCTCTTCCTGTAAAAGAGAAATGGGTAGAGATGGTAAACTGCAATTGTGGGCAGACTGTGTGTGTACTAAATAAAGGTACTGCACTTTACTGAGGCTGTAAGGCCTTACTTTGAAATAACAAATGTCAGTTTACAGAAGAGCTAGAACGGAGAATAACATCTTAAAATAACATTTTTAAGAGTACCTAATGTTCTTAACTTGATGCCAGACTCTTTGAGCTGCAATGAATGAGAGTAATAACAAAATAAGGCAGGAGTTGGAAGTAAGGCAAGAATAGTAATGGCAGAGGTATTTCATGCCATCTTGTAAAAGGCATTTTTTGTTAAGAGCCATGTTTAAGGAGAACTTTCTTAAACCTGAGTTAATATGTTTGGCTTGATATTACCAGCACCTGTCTTTTTAAATATGTAGTTAGTTTCCCACCTTGATTTGAGGATACACGTACCAGATACAGTTTAAGCGAAAAAGGGTATATTCTGTTATTCTTAGCAGACCAGTTACAGGCATCCCAAAGATAAGGAGTTTACATGTAACAGAAGTCGTGTTCCAGGAACAATCTGAGGTCAAGAGTGTGTGTCTCAGTAGACTAGTTTTCTGTGGCATAAATCCAAGAAGCAGCTTTCAAGAGTTAAGATGATTTAATAGCTACTCAACTCTCACACTGTCGTGTGGCAGGTGTAAGTAGTGTTTACATTTCAAGTGATGCTATTATCTCTGATACCTTGATGGTTTAGAGCCTTATTTTTTTCCTTTAACTAAAAAGTACAGCTGTTTTCTTAATCTTAGTTGATAAGGACAGGTAATTAAATAATCCAGCATTTTTTTCCCCTGTAGAAGTGAATATTGTATATCTAAGTGGAAAACTTGCTTTACAAGTGTTTTGCAGTTCAATGTGTTATGAATAGTTAGAAATTGTTTCAGAATTATGAAAGGGCTTTGGGGAGCTAAGAGAACTTATATGGCAATTTGTAGTAGAATGTACTGCTAAGATTTTTTTTTTTTTTTCAGGTGGCAGGTTTACTATTACTCCTTATTACTCCTTATATTATTATAACTTTTAGATGCATCTAAATTGCAACTATTCAAAAACCCGTGAATAGTCCCTGTAAAATCTCTCAGGAAGACAAGTTGTACAGGAGCAGGTAAACAGAAGTAATACAACAGGACATTGTAGCTGCTGGCCCTTCAAGATTGTGCTCAGTATTTATGTTTTTATGTTCTGTAATAGGCTGTACTAATCTAGACAGGCAGCAGAGAACAGGTTTCTTATGGTTCTCAAACTACAGAATGAGTGCTTGAACCTTTAAGAGACTCCTTAATGGTCTAGAAAAGAACTGTGTTTAACAGAAAAAAGAATTTTGAAATGCTGTTTCTCATGAAGTTGTATCTTTTTATGTGGTCAAAAAGTAGAAAAATGTGTAACTGCTACTGAAAACAAAAGTAATTTAGGATGGTCACTAATGATTCTTGCAGACTACCTTTCATCCATCCTCTCTAGTGGTATCTCTGAATTGGAAATATCTTGCCTGCTCCTTAGTTTAGGTTGAACTGAGAGCAAGCAAAACCATGTCTGTTCAGATACAGTACAGCCAGTCAGGTATGAGACATGGTCTGAGTCATATGCACCATCAACAAAATGTTCACTTGCACAAGTTGTGCTAGCAGCTGGTATAGGATAAATTCTTTTGTCCTTATTGTTCAGAAATACATGTTAGCTGTGCTCAGCGCTTCTCTATAAGTCACAAAAATTGAGGATGCTTTCCTAATACGATTTTTAATGCAATCTTGACTAAGTGAATTTTGGAATTAAGCTGCATTGCTACACCGTTGTCACATGTGTGTTGAAAATTTAGTTATAATATCTTCTGTTGTGGGAATTCTGCATTATACAGTTCACAGGCAAGTTGCTCAAGACTTCTTGTCCTGTTCATTTATGCAATATTCAGACCTCTGTGTAGAGAGAATAATTGTCCTCAACTTACATTATTTTGTTATTTGTGGTGTTTGTCACAAAGGTAAATCCTTAACAAATGCTATCAAAACTGTTTTCAGACTGTCTTTTGAGAAGGAAAGTTGGCAACCTGATTGTGTAGACATAAAATTTAATAGAAGTACCCAAAGTGACTAGACAAAATTTTCTTTGTTGATGTGTCATCAGTTTTGGAGGCAGGGGGTTATTTCTAATTTCTAGAACAATCTTTTTGGAAGTTGCTTCTGATTCTGCCACACGCAGTATTTACAAATTGCTATAAATTCTGAAATTTTTATTTGCATGTTAAATTACTTGCAAATTACTGGAAAGATACAGTGTAAGCTCCTGGCAAGTGAAGCTTAATAGCAGTTACTTGAGATAAGAGACTTTTTTCTTTTTTTACATTATGAGACTTATTGATGGTAGCCTAACAAGAGCTGAGTATAAAAAAGCATAGAGTAGTACATCCTAAAATTCATATTCTTTAGCTAGATAACAGCTGTATAAATTTAAAAAAAATGTTTTAGCAGTTTTGATACCACTGTGGTCCTCATCCTTGAGGGAAATTACTTGTTAAGAAGATCTGTTTGTTGAATAATGAGTGTCCTTGGGACACTTGTTAATTTCTTATTTGTGGAAGGGTCTCAACAGCTAAGGAACCCTTCTGCATACCCCAGTTGATGACAGGATATTTTATCTTGCTAAAGAAGAAATTATCCAACTTTACAATCTTTCTGACTGAGTTGGGACTGAGTAGTAGTATCCATTCTGAACGAAGTCAACATTTTTGCATATGTTTCAAGTAATTTGTTAGAATAACAATAGCATTACTAATTTGATTTTATTTAAAATACAATATATAGTGTATGTATGATGTATGAATGTGCATGGTATTCTATTCTGCTTTAAAGTAAGGAAAACATTCTCAGAGAAGACAGCTTTTGTAATGACAAATCTATTTATGATCTAGGTGTTGCTTTATGGGAAGCGTAGACTTCAGTAATTTCGGTGACTTCTGCATGGGAACTGGAATGCATGTGTAGGGAATCATAAAATTCATTTTAGCTATGCTTCCCTTCTTATGTAGCCAATTTAAAGTAGAAGATCTTTATGTAAATACTGAACCTTAAGTGAAAATAAGCTTTGAAGGAGGTGATGCAGCAAAGTGTAAGTTTTTCAATATGCAACTACTTTTTCTGTAGAGGTAGAGGGCACTACTGAATATGCATACCCTTGAATTGTTACAATTTCTAACAAGTAAGGCTAGATTGTCTAATATTCACCCTCCAAAACAGACAAAACTGTTCAATTACATTGTCTGTCCTCTAGTAATGGTTTTTCAAAGTGAATCAGTGTTTAAACTTGAAAAAGTTCATGAGAACATCTGCAGCAGACAGTAACTTTGCTTATACTTAAATCTTTAAAATCCATTTTGGGAAATGTCTGTGCTGATTTTAGCATTTCTTAAAACAGAGTTGTTTTTAAAATGGATGCCATTCAAAACAAATGCCTTTTACATAAAGGCATAAAATAAATATTTAATGTAAAATAGACTAAGATGGAAGCAATGCTTTTTAAAAGTTTGACATAAGCTGTGCCTTAACATTTTTTATTTTCAAACTTCTTTTATTTGAGAGAACATTATATAATGCTTCTGTTCTGACTGCATCAGAAATTTTGTAAAAAGGTAACTAACTGCAATTTTATAATCTGAAACATCTGTAGAATTTTTATTCAAGTAGTAGGACCAAAAAACTGAAGTTTTACCAACCAGCACCAATTGGAACTTAAAACTGTCAGTGAACTTGATGGCCCCAGATTGGTCAAACGTAAAATTTTTGAGATGAGGCAGAAGAAATAGGAGACTGTACTTGATTCTGCAGCTTGTTGTTTCTTGATGGCTTTTCATAACATTTATCTTACTGTTTTTAATCCATTTAAAATCAGTTGTTCCAAAAATGGGCTAAACCTGTGACTTGTTGGATGTCAGAAGTCTTTATGAATGGATCACTTCTCCATTTGCAATTTACTGAAAGCTAATGTTTCACAGCAGTTAAAGCTTTTAAAGTGTGAGGGTTTTTTTTTTAATTTCTGAACACTTCTTGTTTTATAAAGAAAGTGTGAAAGCTTGAGGTTTTTCTCAAAGGGTGACCCTTACATGAGGCAAGATTCTTTCTGTAATATTTTTGTATCTTAAAATATCAGGAAATAGATGCATGTGGGGGCAAGCTGATCCATTAACTGCTGTGTGCAGCAGTGGTAAGAGAGAGGCGTGTGATCAAATTTGTAATGAGAATGTATTTGTGACCCATTTGATGAAGTAGGAAAATCTTTGCAAGTGTTTCTTTCAAAATACTTTACAAGCACAGTGTTAACAAATGTGGAAGCCTCGTGTCCTTACGGGGTATGGCATCTGTGAAGGGCTGAGAACATTGGTTTCTTTATTAGCGGATGAAGGGCCAATCTTCGGTCTTAATGGGACTTCTGCTTGCATAGCACGTTTCTAGGTTTTCTCCCCTCCAACAGAAACAACTCTTTCCAGTTGTCTCGGGTATGTATCCTTTTGCCTGAGCTCTGCTGCAGCGAGAGGCTGGACCAAGAACCTTCAGCTCAGATAAAGCGTGCGGCCCAACTACGGTCTGACTTGATGCACCATGCAAGGGCAGCTAGTCCCCCCTCCTACGGGTGCCAAGTGCCGGCTCCATTCCCAGGCGAGGGAGATCGGTGCTGGCAGTGGGCCACAAAGACCTGGGGTGGACATACCGTGCCAGAATCCCCGTGTAGCTCTGTCAGCTGTCACTAAGCTTTTCCTATTACTGTTATTACCTGCATGTCTAATGTAATTACTGATAATGCCTTCTTGAATATTGTTGATTGTGTCAGATAGAAATACGCAGTGCATTTTTCTCTTATGACCGCCACTACCAACTCATATTTGGTTTTAAGTCAGAAAAAAATCACTTCTGTGTGTTATGAGAAATCTGGCATTTACTGCTTTTGCCAGTCAGCGTAATATGATGCTGTCTTTCATTGTGCAGTGAGAAAACACTCTTACTGAGCTGCTTTAATATATGCTATGCATACTAGATTTTTGGATTATGCTTCTCAATTTTATCTATCCAAGTATTTTAGTACAAAGAGTGTATTCTCAGATATACTTAATTACTAGGAGCAACAGGAGATTTCAGAATAGAGCCCGGAAGGTTTAAAGGATTCTAAAGTATGCTGCGCTGTGGAGAACCTTTGGGGTCCAGCTATGGCATGTAACTGTCCTGTGAAAGAATTTTCCTTACTCCTTTATACAGATTTGGTCAGAAAATTTCATTTCATTTGCTTTGTTTTGAAAGCAAGAGATAATTTTTGTCAAATAATCCTTTTAACAAAGCACAGAAAAAGAGTCCATGGTAATAATAGGGCTTTTTAAAATAGTCAATTCATGCATGGAAGACCAAGATTATATTATTAATATATATTAATTACTAAAATGAAAGTATTTTAAATTTGTATTTTTATTACTATATATTCACTTGAAGTCAGCTATACTTTGAGCAAGACTGGACCAGATAGCCCACTTCCAGATGTCCCTTACAACCATAATTAATATATGAACTCTGCAGTTCAAATTTCTAAGTAACAGGATTTGAGAATTCACATAACTTGATTTTCTTTGTTTTCCCATGTTAACATGGGGAAGAATAGCCTTTTTTGTACGAAGCTTAAAAGGCATCTAGCTAACAAAATAATGGTTAGAAAAAAGAAAGCCCCGTGTGGAATTGTTGCCACAGGGTTGCCACATCAGAGCATTTTTGGATACATGTTTTTGATCTCGCTTGGACTTTGGGAGTCATCTCTGACCATATTCTTTGGGCTTTGGGGGAGAAATCAGGGAACTTAAACAGAGCATTTTCTATTCTGTCAATTTTATAGGACTTGATATCAACTGACTTTTGGAGTAAGACCAACCATGTGATGGAGACATGTAGCAAGCTCCTAACATTTAAATTTGTTTCATACTGATAAGGACCTTAAGTAGTAAATACTCTTTGTGGATTTGAACAGCTAAGCTTGGATGAAGTCATGTTAGATTAAAATGGACAATTATCTCTTGAGCTTTGTACTACTAAATTTAGTATCGGGCAGTCTACTAATTCTATTGATTATTAGTTTAAAGTAATTCTATAACAAGCTTTGCTTGACAGTGGTACTGTGGTACAGATGTTTATGTGAATAAAGTTTTGAAGGTCACATAATTGTACTTTTCAAGCTTTTAAAAACTATATTCAAGTAAAGATTGTGTTCTTTTTAGAAATAACACTGATGCTAGTAGTATGAATTCCAACCTTTTTAGAGTTAATTTTTTCTCCATTGCTATTATATTAGTTGCCTTTCTGGCTTTTTTTTTTTTTGGTTAGGGTGAAGGGAACTGTAAGTTGTTTTGCCCAGTTCATTGGGAATGAAGGAAAAAAATCCCTGTGTTTTTGATTTTTTTTTTTTTTTTTTTTTTAGTTTTTCCTTGTAAATTGTGTTTGTAAGTAAATCTTTATCTGTCGATCTGCAAACATTAATTACTCCTATCTGAATAATGAATCTTAAGGGAACACAGAGCTACTCAATACAGCTGCCTTTATTTTTAGAGGGTTTCTCAGTGTGCTTTGCTTTGTGGAGTTAGAATTAAGGTTAAGCTTATCCAACTTTTATTATGCAGTTTTGCCCTGTCATTTGGAGTTGAATATACCTGCAACATGTTTTTGGGTAGTATACTCAACAGCAGTAGTTTTGGATTTCCTAGGTAGTAGTGGAAATGTCTTTACGAATGTCTGTGATAAAAAAAAAAAAAGTGCCTTTCTTAAGGAACAGTCTGGTGCACTCATAAACTGCTGTTTGCAATAGCCAAGCTTTCATTGGTTAGTCTGTTGCATTGCTGGCCCCATGCTTGCTCCAAAAACCAAAATCATTCAGAGGCTCTTTTTCAACATTAAGTTTTTTCTTGAAGTTATTCTCATAGAATTACATTGGATTGTGATGCATTTTACTTAATCATCGCTGAAAGTCATCTTGCTTGTCAGCATTTCACATTAGTCCCAAAATAAAGTGGCAGGTGTAGCAGTCAGATCACTTTGCATATACAGAAGTGATTTGGGGAAGGTATTCTTGTTTTACATTTGCCTGCAAGACAGTGTCTATGTGAGGAAATAGCCATTCACACAATAGTCATTTCTGGGCAGCGAGGGCTGAAGGGCAGGTGTCCTGGTTTCAGCTGGGATAGCGTTGATTGAGCAAGCGGCTGTGTGGTGCTTAGTTGCTGGCTGGGGTTAAACCATGACAGTAGGATAACCCACTGCTAGTCTGTTCCCTTTGTCTTTGTGATACCCTAACCTGTTGGGGTAGTGAGAAGGCACTGTCTTTAAAGTTTTCTTCTGGAGTAGAAAGTAATACCGAGTGTTGCAGGTTGTGGGCTGGCTGCCCACGTTGAGGACTAAGTTGGCAGTGCCTACTCGGTGTGCCTTGAAGCAGCTGTGAGGCATCTGGACATAGTGATAGCTGAGAGGTCAGTGCATTTTGGGTAGGAAAGCAATTTGCTATGGTTGCAGGTTGTTTAGAAACACCTTTGGTTTGTTGCTTAATTCAGCTTGGTTTTCCCTAGCTTTTACCTGTCCCTTTGCAAGGTATCTGCTTACCTCCAAACTTTTCTATTGAAAAAAATTTTCAGTCAGACTGCAGTTTTGTAATAGGAGGTAGACTTCTCGTTTCCTTGTTCTACCTGTCCTCCATGCAGCAATACGGCCTTTGACTATGGAAATGATCACGCTATTACAAACGCTAATTTTTGCAATAGCAGGGTGAATTGTTCAAGATGGAGGGTCCTGAAAAAATGGTATGGAATTTTTGTTTGATCTTTAGTACAGAAAGCAATGTGGGATTTTTGTCTTAATTTATGGGAACAGCAAGAGACCAAAATGTGGAAGTCCTAATTTTTCAGGAGGTAAAATCTTGAACAATTTCAGATTCCTGAAATTTTCTAGAAAGTAATCACCTGCAAGGTTTTTTTTTTTTGTGTAATGATCAAAACACATGCTTGAAACAGTCTTACTAAGAATATTAAAACAAGCTGATAATATAAAATGCTCTATTACTAGAAATATGTTCAGTTTCTCTTAGGAAAAAATAGCTCCTGCAAAAAATCAAACACTTTGAATAAAAGTGTTTCACTATATATATATCTATAGTTTAATACTTGCTAATTGAATGTATAAAATAAAACAAAAATCCAAACAGGCAGGGTAAGAGCATTTGCAGTGAGTGGTGGGTCACTTGGTTGCACCAGGCAGCTTTGAGTGGGGTGTGGTGAGTAATGCAGCTATTTTTGAACCTAGCACTTTTGCTTTCCCTATACATAAGATTATTGTATCACAGTTGTATCAATAATGTGACCATTGTTAATGGTGCCACCTAGTCATATTATACATCAAGTGCATTGATTTATGTTTAGATGTCACATTTGCATTAATTTCTCTGGGAATTGCATTATGTATAGTAGTGATGGAGGGTGGAGGTCACGCTGACCGGTGGGGTCTGAGTGTTCTTGTTGGAAGAAGCTCACAAAAGTGAAGTCTCTCTCTCTCTCTTAAATAGGTCTGATGAATGCTTCAACAAATCAATCTGTTTTCCACTCTTACATGGAAACAAATAGCTTTTAATATGCTTAATTTCAGAGTTGGTCATAGTGCCAATTAAAATTCTAATTAAACTAATTAAAACTAGTGTTGGAAGTCTGGCAAGAATCAGGTCTTGTAATTTGAAATGGAATCTTGACAAAATCAATTAAATGTTGAACTTACTCATGCATTATTACTGATTTTTTGCTTAGCCTTTTTACTCATGTAGCACTGTAAAAATATTGCTTTGTAAAAGTTTTGTGTATCTTTTTGGGCTTAGAGGTGCTTTTGTTGGAAAACAACTTTGACATACTACCACTTTTTGTTTCTTTAAAGCTCTGTAATTGCTAGAACTTTTCAATACCCTTAATCTAGTGTATGTGTGTGCTATACACACATATATATGTGCATGTATGTGTACAATCACGATTCCTAGGGCTTGCTTGTCCTCTATAAATTTGCTGAATTTGCATCTTTCTAAGAGCTGGGAACCCACTTCCTTTTCCTTTTGTTACTGTCAGTCTTCTGTAATAACTCTTCTACAGTATGAAACAAAGTATTTAGTGTTAACCTCCAGGCTTATAGTTAATGTGTCTCTTGCTGAGATTGTTTGTTTAAAAAGGAATTGAAAAAGTTATTTTATATGCTAAATCCATTACAGGAGACATGGTAGTAGTATGTTCATAACAGTCTGTTGATTGATTTCTTTTGCCAAGTTGTTGATGCTAGTATTGCCTCAATGTGAGAGGTCAAAGGAAAAACAAGATGTTTAAAGTACATGTTTTAAAGAGCAGTATGTATTAATTTGAGGATGTGCTACCTAAATTTTTTGAAAAATTCTAGAATAGAAAAAAAACCCCAAACAACCCAACCTTCTCTAAGTTATTTGATGTTGCGGCATACATTTCCAACTGTAAGTTCTTTATACGCTCCTAAACTGATACTAAATTAGTGGTATAGTTGAACATCAGGTTCACTTAGATGTGTGACATGCTATGTGAAGAAATATTGGCAGTTCATTCAAGCAGAGAAAACTTGCAGACTCTAAATGATGGGTGATTTCTTACGTTCATAAACTGAACTAGGAGATTACATCTTGCCATTGTAATGACTGTCCCGATACGAATCCCTGCAAACAAGAGGAGTATCGTGTGATGTCTCTGCCTTGCCCTGGTGTTTATCGAGTAGCTTCTTTCAGTGTTACAGGTCAAGCTTGTGTTTCTATGTTACTTGTTTCACAACTGAGTTCTTAAATTGGGCCATATTCTTATTCAGTTTATCAGGGAAATGAGTATAGCACTAGTTCCTTGACAGTGGGGCAGAAGAGAAAGGAAATGGTAATATTAGTTCACTAAAGGTAGTTTTGCAAAGTGCTTTTGGGTTTCTTTTTGTCAAGCTCCTTGTCTTTTTGACTAAGACACTAGTTTTGGGCAGGAGGTCGTTTTTTATTTAATTGTTTCCTTTTAAACTTTCTTGAAAAGGCCACAGAGCTGTGTATATTGGAGTTCACGTCCCATTTGGAAAGCAAGGCCGTCGACGGCATAGGCATCGTGGGCACAGGCATCACAGAAGAAAAAAAGAAAAAGAGACTGACAGAGAGGATGGCCGAGAATCTCCATCATATGGTAAGAAATTTCTTGTGTGAGTTCTTTGTGTCTCTTGAAAATAAACTTACAGTAGTTCCCCTGTGCTTAAACATTGTTTGTTTTGTGCTGTTTCTTTTTTCCTCACTGTAATTGATGTCTTTCTACATACAATCAGGCAAGGATTTTGTGGTTGTGTTTTATCTAAATCAAAAGCTGTTGGAATTCATCCAGGTGTCTGCGTGAATGTTCAGCAGCCTGCACTGAATAGGTTAGACTAGAGCGTCATAGTACTCGCCTGTAGCATAAAAATCTGTGTTATTTAAATTAGACACCTTTTTTCAGATTGTGTAGTCTTGTAATACTCTGTCACTCAAGATTTTTGGAAGTATGAGTATAGCTGTGAAGCAGCATGTGCCATGGTAATTTGATCAATAATCCATTAAAATATTTGCTTCAGCCTTCTTGCTGTCTGTTAGGAGGCAGAACAATTAATTACTGTTACTAAGTTTTTTTAGTTTTGGATCAGGCACTGCCTCCCCCCCCCCCCCCCCCCCCCCCCATCCTCAAGAGATGATAACTTTGTCATATCATTCTCTGAAATGAAATTATTTAGCAGTACTCTTAGCAGTTTGTCTTCGAGACCTCAAACCCACTTTTATTCCTAGACTGTAATGAATGGGAAGCTTATGGTGCAATGTTCCACCTCAAGTGTGGACACCACGCTGTTCACTGTCACCTTCCTATGACTAGAACCATGTTCTACATGGGGCCAGTTCCCTGAAACAAAGGAGTTCTCAAATGGGAATGCATTCACAAGTCCCCTTTTACCATTCTCCTACAGTTCTTAGTTTCATCCATCTTCAAAACTTCCCTTCCCAAATACAAATTGTTATTGTTCGATCTTATGTTTGTAGAGTCTCGTTATACACGTTCTGAAGCAGCAAGTAATATTAAATTGATAGAAATTCAGTTCTCTTTTCTGGTCACTTCTGTGTCCTGGTTACACAGGATATGGTAGGGTTCTTGGGATATGTTGGTTTTGGGACAGAAACAATCTGCTGTAGGTCTTCGTTGATAATGAATGTGGTTTGTATTCAAGAGCTCATTTCAGAATTATGTTACTGGATGATGATGTATGCCAGAACAACAATGCAAAAGCAAAATTCAATTTTGAATGAAGTTTATTAGTAATTCAGCTGTTATGTCTGAATCTAAAAGGCGATCTTCCTTCTGCAGTGGAAGCATACAGTTGTATGTTCAGATCTAGCAGCTGTGAGAGTGACGTTTCAGTGAACAAAGTGAAATTTTTAAAATTGAGATTTACCTGGATTTTCTATCTCTGACCTTCCTTGATACAACACTGCGATTACTGCATTATTGAACCCTTGTAATTTGAAAGCTCTCCCTTGAGTTGAAACAAGGTCTGTGTATAGGTATTAAAAATACCGCTAAACCCATGTGTTTTTATCATTGTTTTTTTGAAGTTTTGCTCATAGCACTTGTATTTGATCAATAAAGATAGTTAAATTTTGTTACGAGTTATTACTGATCCTGTTCCACTAGGCATTATACTATGCGAAGTTAAAATATTTCCTCAACATTTTAGCTGCGTGCTTTCTACTATCCTATGCTAATCTATGTACAGTGCTCCAACCATGCAATGAGAAAGGTAATAATTTTTTCCATCCTACATAAGTAGCAACAGGCTGTTGAAAAATCTGTGGCTTTAACAATATGAGTGCCTGTTCCAATGCTTGACCACCCTTTCGGTGAAGAAGTTTTTCCTAATATCCAACCTAAACCTCCCCTGGCGCAGCTTGAGGCCATTTCCTCTCGTCCTATCACTTGTTACTAGGGAGAAGAGACTGACCCCCACCTCGCTACAGCCTCCTTTCAGGTAGTTGTAGGGAGTGATAAGGTCTCCCCTCAGCCTCCTCTTCTCCAGGCTAAACAACCCCAGCTCCCTCAGCCGCTCCTTGTAAGACTTGTGCTCTAGACCCTTCACCAGCTTCATTGCCCATTGCCCTTCTTTGGACACGCTCCAGCACCTCGATGTCCTTCTTGTAGTGAGGGGCCCAAAACTGAACACAGTACTCGAGGTGCGGCCTCACCAGTGCCAAGTACAGGGGCACTATCACCTCCCTGGTCCTGCTGGCCACACTATTCCTGATACAAGCCAGGATGCCACTAGCCCTCTTGGCCACCTGGGCACACTGCTGGCTCGTGTTCAGGTGGCTGTCAACCAACACCCCCAGGTCCTTTTCCAGCAGGCAGCTCTCCAGCCACTCTTCCCCAAGGATGTAGCGTTGCCTGGGGTTGTTGTGACCAAAGTGCAGGACCTGGCACTGAGCCTTGTTGAACCTCATACAGTTGGCCCTGGCCCAACGATCCAGCCTGTCCAGGTCCCTCTGCAGGGCCTTCCTACCCTCCAGCAGATCAACACTTCCACCCAACTTGGTGTCATCTGCAAACTGACTGAGGGTGCACTCGATCCCCTCATCCAGATCATCAATGAAGATGTTGAACAGGACTGGCCCCAACATTGAACCCTGGGGAACACCACTGGTGACCGGCCGCCAACTGGATTTGACTCCGTTCACCACCACTCTCTGGGCTCGGCCGTCCAGCCAGTTTTTAACCCAGCGCAGAGTGCACTTATCCAAGCTGTGGGCAGCCAGCTTCTCCAGGAGAATGCTGTGGGAGACAGTGTCAAAGGCCTTACTAAAGCCCAAGTAGACAGCATCCACAGCCTTCCCCTCGTCCACTAAGCAGGTCACCTTGTCATAGAAGGAGACCAGGTTAGTGAAGCAGGATCTTCCTTTCATAAACCCATGCCGGCTGAGCCTGATCCCCCGATTGTCCCGCACATGCCGTGTGATGGCACTCAGGATGACCTGCTCCATGGCCTTTCCCAGCACCCAGGTCAGGCTGACAGGCCTGTAGTTCCCTGGATCCTCCTTCTGACCCTTCTTGTAGAGGGGCATCACGTTTGCTAGCTTCCAGTCGTTTTTCCGGGGGGGGGGGGGGGGGGGGGGGGGGGACCAAAAAACCAAAACAAAACAAAAACAAACAAACAAACAAAAAAAACCCAAACCAATCTATAAATCAGGCTATTTGTTTCTGTCAGCCTGGGCTTTTGTTGTTGTTGCTGCTGTCTTCTGTGTCCGTGTCATCCGTCCGTCCCCTCCGTCCGTCCGTGTCCTGTCCCCCCCCCCCGCCCCCCCGTTCTGTGTTGTGATGCTATCATTTATTTTGTTCTTAAAGTGAAATGAAGGTTTTTAGCCCAGTGGTATATCAGTTTTTACATTCTTACTAATTATGCTGTTGATGTTTGTTTTCATATTGTTAATCTATAGAAGAGCTAAAAATACTTAATGCTGTTACATAAACATAAATTTCCAGATGTTTGGTTTTCAGAAACAAGGAAAAATTTTAAAAGGGCCTCCTTTTAAAGAAATGTCCGTGTTTCTTTTGCTCCTCTGCCCTCTTGGAGAGGATATTCTGATGCATATTTCTAACTGAGAGTAGGAGATTGAACTGTTACATGGTGTTTCTTGCATAATAGAAGTATTTTAACTGTTTGGTTTCTCCTTTTCTTCAAGACACGCCATCCCAACGAGTGCAATTTATCTTGGGTACTGAAGATGATGATGAACACATTCCCCATGATCTCTTCACTGAAATGGATGAACTTTGCTTCAGAGATGGAGAAGAATATGAATGGAAAGAAACAGCTCGGTATGCTAAAAGCAGATTGTTTCAAGGTGTAGCTTCTAGTGATTTTAGTTCAAAGAACTGCAAACCATGTCTAGGTTAGAATTTTCATGAACTATAGGAGTTGTTCACTCAATTAACGCTCAGCAAATTAAAACTTCTGTTGTTTTTGTCCAACCCTGGAAGAATCAATATGGTTTCTCAAGAGACCCCTCGGTCTTACTGGTGCTGTGTTGACTTTCCTAAAACTGATCATGCCAAGCATTGTGAAAGGTACAACTGTGTTGAGTTACAAATACAGGCGTTCAGCCATGGAGCATGGTATTTACAATCTCAGAAATCTCTTTGCTCTATTATTGCTGATATATTAGTGTCAATTTTTTTCACTCAAACATAAAGAAAATCAGGTATTTATATATGTTCTTCTTAAGTAGTATTTGATTAATTTTTTGCAGATTGCATGCATGAACATTACAAGATGCCATGATTATTTTTGGCCCGTATTGGTTTAGTTACTTCCTTCTACATATGCGCTGTAATAAATTCTTCTGCATTCAGTACTTCTAATTACCTTATTGCATGCTAGCTTTTGCAGAAGTTCAATTTACATAAAGCCTGTGAGTCAGAATCAAGATCAATTTATAGTTACACATGTTAGTATTACCTAGCTCCTAAATGTCTGACTTAGCACCCTAGGAGACTTGAACATTGTATACAGTGTGTTTCAGACAGCTTTCTAATCCTAAAATACCGATGAAACTGAGATATGCAAATCAAGTAACAAGGCACAGTCCCACGCTGTTCACAAGAACTTATGAACAGACAGGTATTGTTCAAACCAAAAGAAACAAAATGGGTGAAAACTAAAACAGATGAGTGTGATTAAAAGGCCTGATAAAAATGTTGTGATTGTCAGTCAGTTGGGTTGTCTGAGAAAATGAAAGCAGGTATGAGCTGATGAGATTTCCTGTTCCATGTCATACAGAAGCCACATGGAAGAATGGGATTGCTTGCCAAATTCTGTCTTATAGGAGAATTATAAATACATGTATGCATTTCAGGTGGCTGAAATTTGAAGAGGATGTTGAAGATGGTGGTGATCGATGGAGCAAGCCTTATGTAGCAACTCTGTCTCTGCACAGTCTCTTTGAACTGCGAAGCTGTATTCTTAATGGGACGGTCATGTTGGACATGAGAGCAAACACACTAGATGAGATAGCAGGTTGCAGCAAAACTTTTAATATTTTATTTCTAAATTTTAGTCTATAACTTAAGACGTTTTGATGGTGTCTTTTTTATGTTCTTGAAAATACTATATTGAAGAAATAGGCATGTGCATGCTTACTGCAGTTTTCTTCATCTGGGTTTAAAGAGCTGATCCTACAAATTTCACTTACAAGGAGCTACACTGGATGAGTAGGACCTCCTTTATTACATGTTTTGGGATGAGGCCCCAGAATTTGCCTTTATGTTCTAATCCCTGAATGTGTTCTTTGTCTTTGTTTCTACAGATGAAATGTAAATATCTGCCAGAACATTTTAGGACTTATTTGTGCACTTTAGTACCATAATTATTAATCATAACTTGGCTGATGTTAACTTGATGCCATTAGTGCAGTTGATTGTTGCACATCTGGTATTTTTTTCACCTTTATAAGAGGTGAGCAGAAATAAATTTTGTACATGTTGTTTGACCTACTATGTTGAGTGTCCTCACTAATCACATGGTCACTTTGGATACTATAAAACCAGCTTTGAAGACTTTTTCATATATGTATATATACACCTGCTTAGCCTGAATGCCTTTGAACTAGCTTTACATAATTTTCCTGGTATCTCTTGCTACAGGTACCACACAGTGGAATGCCTTCTCAGGAAACATGCTAGGCTTAGGGCTGACCAACATCTATGTGAAAGACAAGGTGTTTTGGCATTAAAAACTTTGGCAGTGCTTGAAATGTTTTCTTGTTTTGTTTTGAAATCTTCAAAATTCAATCAGGAAGTTGTATTCCCTTCCTGTTTTCCTGACCAGCTGAGTTAAGAGTGTTCAATACATGGTTTGTAAAAGTAATGTTTTACTTTTTAATTTATTTTTAATAATTGAATTTAGCAATAATCTTTAGTACATAAGAAAAGCAGTTATTGCTTAATTCTGTGTAAACAGCACTCTTTTAATAGTAGGTATTTTAGTTGAAACTGAGATGTCTTAAGAGATTTAAATTTGTTTCAAGTTAATTTTAGGTGCCATTACAAAGCATGTAGGATAACAGTCCTTGGTGTACAAATGTATTGTCTTGTTTCCATGAGCCAGGAATACCTAGTAGGTATTCTCGGTTCTCGCTCGAAATAGGAGGGAGATGGTGGTCGGTTTCCTTTTGAAAAGCTATTACAAACGGTTGTGTGTTGCCAATAATCCCAGAAGGAAGCTGGCACTGTACTGACAGAGACTTTGCTGGATATAATTTTGTTTGTAAGGTATTCTGAGCCATAACCTTTTTCATTGTGAAAAGTTCTATGTAATTGCAGTTTACCAATACAGTTAGGTTCTCGATACATCAGTTACGACTGGCAAAATATATTTTAAAAGTTGTCACATAGGTTTCTGTTGATTTGTGCAGGGTTTGTTCCCCCCCCAATTAATTAATTAATTAATTAAGGGCAGCTAAGAAATCGCAGCAGAGATTATCCTAGACAAGCAGGCTTTCTTTCCTGGTGTGAGCATACTGATGAGGTGCCCTTTAGAAACTCGATGTTGTTTGACAGCTGATTAGGTAGTTTTAGATGATGTAACTAGCTTTTGTTTTACACTTCCTCTTCTAAACCATGTGAATCGCATGAAGTTTGGTAGAGAGCCTCAGGAACTTAGGGCATCTGAAGGTGACAGGAGTTAGGGAATTCATCTCATTCTATAATAACTTTCACTTTTGTATAGTTGTATACCTTCAAAATAGGGAACACCAGGTTAAGACTGTCCGAAGAAGTCTGTTCTCTGTTGTGTTTCTATCTTTCTGTGTTCACTTCTAGTGGAGGGTTGTTGAATACATAAATGCTTTTTTTTTTTGAAAGGGGAGTAGCCATTGAAACTTGAAGTAAATGACAATAAATTATAAGATACTAAGTAACTTATTTCTTAAAAGGATGTTACTAATAAATACAGTCTTTTGGCTCCACATGTTTTGCTTCCCTTTTTCTCACGTTTGCTTGTTTAGTGACATCTTTGAAAATTTCCTGTGGATTCTTGAAGATGACTTTGCTAAAGAAAAGTCTTGTCTTTTTTTTAAAAGATTTTTTTTTTTTTTTTAATTGTTTGGTGCAACTGCAGTGTTTGAGTGTGGTGAAGGAGAGATTTGATAGCTGTATATATAATTTTCTTTGTTGTTGTTGTTGTTATGTAGATATGGTTTTGGACAACATGATTGCCTCTGGCCAGCTCGATGAATCCATAAGAGAGAATGTGAGAGAGGCTCTTCTAAAAAGGCACCATCATCAGAATGAGAAAAAATTCAGCAATCGGATTCCCCTGGTTCGGTCTTTTGCAGATATAGGCAAGAAACATTCTGACCCTCACTTGCTTGAACGAAATGGTGAGATAAGTTGTAGCATCCAGTTTGTTCTAACCTGTTAAATAATGTTCTTCCTGGGAGATGAAGGAAAATTCAGCTGATAATAGCAGATAAGTGTTTCCTTCTTGATAAGCAAAGAACTAATGATAACAGTGTGTGCTATGTGTAGCTGTGGATGATGTTGCTGTATATTTTTTAATTTACTCGAGCATTTTACTCCTGCTTGTATATGTAGCATGCATTATTGTTTTGAAGTATAGAAATAGACCTACACTGGTCCTAATGTTTTTCAGGATATGCTTGAATAAAATTTGTAATGTTTGAGGAATTTCAGCATCGTGGCATAGCTTTATATGTTTATCAGGTGGATCCTACTTGCTTATTCAGTCTTTATACTAGAGATTTACTTAGTGGTGATGTCATGAGTTCAGTGGTGCTGACAATTACTGTGTTTTAATCCAGTGTTGTTATGTTAATATGACTAGAAAAAGTTCACTATGCTAATGGTGAAGAAATTACTTTTAGCTAGGACACTTATTTTTACCTTGTTTTGTAGAGAAGGATCTAATGGGGGAAAAAAACCAACCAACCAAACAAACCCAAGAAAGGTATTTGCAATATTTTCATAAGCTGTACTACATCTTTTATTGAATCAGTTCCTGAAAATATGCTGGAATATCAATACATTTACTCTAGACATCCAGTTCGAAAGTCCAAATAGCAATATATACTGCAGAGCAGTGTATTTTTATTCTTGTATTTCTTATGGCCTCTATTTCAGTCTCTGTTCTTTATGTTTTCTTTTGCCTTACATTAACTAAGACACATATAATTTCAACTGAAATTTTTTAGTTTAGTGAAAACTTAGTACTCATTTAATGGATCACTCCTTGAAGTTCCTTTCCTGTCTTGAAAGATTCCTCATTGCTTAGAACATGTTAAATGCTAGTTGGGAGCTCTCAGTTTGATACATACTTGGAGTAGGCTCCAGCAAATGTCCAGGCTTGCTGATACTTTTTGTTAGCTAGTGAATATATGATGCATGTTTAAATATTTCCCTGATAGTTTCAGAATTATTTTTTCTAGAATGAAAATACAAATAATTTATATAAGAGCATAATTACTTCTATAACTTCTGACTTTCCTGTTTTGTTTAGCAAACGTGAAAATTTCACGTATAAACTTGGCTTTGCCCATCCTTGAACACCTGTATTGCCAATTGTAGTTATGAGAATTTTGTATTTGAGGTCTCCTGCTGGTCAGTTACTTTTCATGTATTGCTTCCACTTTCCAGTGCATTTTATTCTTAATACTACTCCTACAACAGAATATGTGATACATGCTGAAATAAGAAACCAGTATAACATGATGCCAGTATATATGGATTTACTTTTTCTTTATAATCCTATGGTTACCCTCTAATAAACGGTAAACCAAACATGCATATGCGCATAATACTTTTTAGGCTTCTTTTTACCCCTGTGTGTGTTAGGACATCTCATGTTCATGATTCATCACGGATATACTGACAGAAGTCTAGTTATTACTCTAGTGATTAATATAGACAAAATCAACCAGTTTGCTCTATTTGTCCTCTTGTTTTTACTGCACTGCAGTTTGAATAGTTGATCTTCGACGCTTTTGTTCTTAATTTAAATCAAGTTTGTATCTGTAGGAGCCACTCTTCCATTGTTAGAGCAGGGGGAAAAAAATGTATGTGACCTTTACCTAGGCATACTTTCTGCACCTCCTTCTAGGTGTGACCTTTACCTCCTAAAGGTGTGACCTTTACCTAGGCATACTTTCTGCACCTCCTCCACCTTGTAAATTATTGTAGTGTTGTTCAACATATTGGTCTCTGTAGTGCCTTGTATAAATGTGAGACTAAATGTGTCTAGTTGCCGTTTCCTTGCTTGATGGCATGGTACGTGAAAACATCACGTTTTTGATTTCAGGGATTGTAGGAGAAGTAAGCAGTACTCTTCTCAAGGAGACTGCTATCCCAGGAAAAGTCTTTGTGATAAACGGGAGGAATGGTATCGCTAAACCTTCGAATGGAAGTACTGATATGAGCATAGACAGTCTCCCTTCCTGCTGAAGGAAGAACTGAAATCCATTACAAACTTAAATCTGGGGGTGCCATGACAAGGCTGTGTTCTCTTTATATGAAATTAGTGGGACATTGACACTGGATAGGGCAAGAAAAGTGACAATGGATTTTGGAGAAACATGTTTGGTTTTAGGCAAATGGGGATATTTGGTAAGTCACAGCAAGAAGAAATGGAGAAGGGACTATATCTCATTCTTGTGCCCACTTCAAAACTGTATATTGAGACTGCAGCTGGCTAGGAAACTT